>NC_138509.1:64904934-70637434 GCF_964252035.2 Podarcis erhardii
ACCATTTTAAATGGAATGAAGAGCATGATAAAAATGTGATAAATAAATGAAATTGTAAGAGTGTTGTTGTTGTTTTAAAGCATGCTCTCTGTTGCTCATGCAACTGGTGAAGCCCTCTCTGTGACTGACTTGTTCCCCTGTTTTTGCCTTCAGAGTTTCCCCAAGGTTTCCTGAGGCTGCTCCTCAATCCGCTCTTCATGTTCCTGGTTTTGGCTCAGTGCAGCTTCTCCTCCGTCATTGCTGGCCTCTCCACCTTCCTCAACAAGTTCCTAGAGAAGCAGTTTGGCGCCACCTCTTCCTATGCAAACTTCCTCATTGGTGAGGGACTGGCAATGCTTCTCGACTAATCATGATTTTTAGTTATTACAGCCCAAACCTTCTCAGAATAAAGTTATGGCCAGGTTACGTTCCTCAAGGCTTGGCAGCCAGTCCTTCTTGGTATCATACCAGCTGGCAGTCCAATCTGATTGGAGGAGGACAGAGTAGGGCAGTCAAAGGCAACTAGGCAATCATTGGCTACCTCTCTAGTCCTTGGGCCACTCATGGAAAGAATGGGTGCCCTTTAACCACACCAGGCAATGAACATCACTCAGGAATAAGGGCAGACTTTGGTTTGGCAGAGCTCTAAATGTTTCTGTGTGTTGGAGTCATGGAGTCAAAAATAATGTAATTAAGGAAGTTGCTGTGGGGCCTTCTGCAGTTGGACAGTGTTTGTGTGGGCGACGGTCAAGCATTTCCGTCTATCCTGGTTGTGAATCAACTCACTATGCTTCCCTTTTCTTTTCTTTTCTTTTCTTTTATCTCTCTGTATGTATGTATCTGTATACTACACACTTACAAGCTTCCTCAGTTAAGTGATGAAGCCAAACTCTGCTTGGATAGACCCTTTGAGATAGGCAGGATAAACTAGCACCCTTCAAAAAAAGCCGAGGGCCCTGCAGCATGGGCAAACAGTTACCTAATTAAAAAACACAACAAAAGCATTCTGAAACTAGAAGGAAACACTCCTTCTATCTTGAATCCTGCCTGTAACATGGGACAAAGCTGTGCTGGAAGCAGGAGGTGTCCTCCATCTCTTTAGAGTGGAGGCTGACCTTATTTACCCAGAACTTTTGCGACCGATGCCCCCACCATCTGCCAAGGCTATAATAAAAATTAGGTTGTGGGACATTGAACGCCATGAACTAACAGCAGCAGCAGAGGAAAACATGTTCCCCTCTTTATTTTCAGCTTCCTTGGGCATATGAAATTAATCACAATTATCTTGGATTTCTGCTTATCCCTCAAGAAAGAAGGGCATTTCCACTGGCCAGGTTTAATTCAAATCCATCAAACCTCCTTTGGGGAAGGTTCTCAGGAATGGTGGAAGGAGAAAGAATTTGCCCATGTGAAGACCACCTGCTGGAAACTCTTACTTATATGGTTCTTAAATGTAAACTATATGCTGTTCTCCACCAGCAGTTTCTAGATCAACTCTGCATCCCCAAATGGAAACCAGAGTTGGAGGGCATACATTTTCTATTACTGGGGAATGATCAGGAGCTCACCAAGTTAATGGCTAAATATCTTTATTTGGGTTTTTTGTCGCAGAAACACATTGCAGATGTCTGATCTCCCTGGAGACCTAGAGATGTAATGTTAGACTGTTTTGCCTCTTTTCATTTGACAAATGTTCTGCGACATTGGGGAGGTTGTAATTCTGTATTGATTCACTATGGATGTTTGTATGTGATGCCAATAAAAGGTTTGATGATGATGATGATGAGTTACCCAGAACAAGTACACTTTTTCTGAATTACAAACATGAAGTCATTGCAACTAGGCGTTCCATGCCAGATTCATGCAGACCCTCACAAGGAGGATGCTTCCCTTGTAGGAATCCCATTGCATGTGGAGCAGCCCCTAGGATAGTGGCCAGGACTCAGTAGGAGTGACTCTGTGTTGGCCTCACCATGCAAAATAGAGTACAGTTCTATGCCAGCTGTAAGATTGACTTCATGCTTTTGCTAAAAAAATTAAGTTGCTTTCAGTTACGAACCAGTGTCTCCTGTTGCTTCCTCTCCACCCCCGCCCCCCTTTTTTGCAGGATCTGTGAACCTTCCTGCAGCTGCCCTAGGAATGCTGTTTGGAGGCCTCGTCATGAAGCGTTTTGCTTTCTCCCTCAAAGCTATCCCACGGTTTGCCATCAGTGTGCTCCTCGTCTCCACACTTTGCTGCCTCCCTCTGTTCTTCATGGGTTGCTCTACAGAGAAGATAGCAGAAATTTATCCAGACAGGTAACATGTTCTGCTTTCCACTAAGCACCGTGGGGTGGGGGTGGGGGTGGGGAATTAGAATTTAGTGCAGGGGTGGGGGACCTGCGGCCCTCCAAAGATGGCTGGACCACAACTCCCATCAGCCCCAACTAGCATGACCAGTGATTAGGGATAATGGGAGTTGGAGTCCAGCAACATCTGGAGGGACACCGATTCACCATCCCTGACTTTGAGTCATCCACTGTAAAATCATGGGTGTGCAGATTTTCCCCCTTCACACTTTCCTTTGATAAACCCCAACAATTGCCACTGAATCATTTATTCCTCCTTTCTATTCTTTCTATTCCCCATGGTATTTCAGAGAGCGGGGAAGCTGAGTGGTAGAAAATGTTATTGGCACATTAAAAGAGACTGACTCCAGGTCACCTTCCATATATAAGACTCTCAGGGCTTCCAAGGCTATGGAATTTCTCTAATTGAGGTCTCAGAGAGCTGATGGGGGTCAAAGTGGACAAGGTTTGTCTAAATGGCGGCTCTCAATATTGTACACATCCAATGTGATACTGACCTTGGATCCTACTTTGCACCTAGAACGTTTCCAGTTTTCATTCTCGTTTTCTTTTGACTGGCTTTTTTCATCTTTGTTCTGCTTTGGGTGTTCAGTGGTGGGGGGAGGGTTTCTTCCTTTTTACTGGTAAGACTCAGCTCAGGTTGATTCCTCCAGGCATCAAATGTTTTCCCACCCAGGTACGTGAGTGTTTTGTCTGCATGTGCGTGTGAGTAATAATTATGACCGAGTTCACTGAAAAACCTTAGACGTATCTTGGGTGGGTAAGTCCTAGGCAGGAGGCCAGACTTCCAAGTGGCAAGAACTCAACAATAACAGACTGGAAAACAAAGGTTAATCACCCAATGTATTAAAAAAAAAAAAGTGTCTTTCACCCATCTTCTTTAATTTCATTTTATTTTGCCTCTCTTTTTCTGGCAGGACATCAAGTTCCCCAGGACAGGCTCAATGCAACAGGATGTGCTCCTGCTCAGACTATCTCTTCCATCCAGTCTGTGGAGATGATGGCGTGGAGTACCTTTCTCCCTGCCACGCTGGTTGTACTGGTTTATTCAGTAATTCTTCCACATCCAGTGTTAAGGTATGTAGTAGTACCAATGGAAAACTCCAGGGGCTGGTAAGAGGATCTGGAGTACTGAATGTCCACTCATCTTAATGGCCTCAAATCTAAATACAGTGGTACCTTGGTTTACAACCATAATCCGTTCTGGAGGTCCGGTTGTAAACCAAAACAGGTTGTAACCCAAGGCACACTTTCGCCAATGCGGCGTACCCCTCAAAATTGGTTGTAATCCCCAAAAATGGGTTGTAATAAAAAAAAAAGGGGCACACACTTCTGGGTTTGACATGGTTGTAATGCAAAGCAGTTGCAAACCAAGGTACCACTGTAGTGCTCAACATACAGAGGTGTTGCTAGAGCAGTTGAGTAGATAATGTGACCTGAGTTCAGAAGACACCTCTGCTTTGGGCTCCTGAGCCATTGAGTTATACTCAGTATCAGCTCCAGTTGGCCTACCTGTTGAAAATAGTGACTTAGCAGGGAATCCATAGCTCTGTTGGAGAACACATGCTCCACAGGTTCAATTCCAGACATCCCCAATAAAGCAGCATCTTGGGAAAAGCTGTGTCTGAGAATTTGAAGCACTTCTGCCATTCAAAGTTGATAACAGAGTGGGTAAATGGACCACTGGTTCATTTGATTGCTCCACTAGTAAGATGCTGTGGTATTACATGGTCTTCCAAACACAATCCAGGTTTTGACCTATAATGGCTCATGCCCTACATCTTCAAGAGGAAGCCTGATGTACCACCCCAATACTTAAGATCACCCTAAAGGGCCCTCTTAATAATATCACCAGTATATCATTGGCATGTCACATACACACCCAAAATATGAGCATCTGTTGGAAGCCTCTTATGTTCCTTGTCTCATTTGCTGCATTGCTTACCTGCCTATGTCAAAACCTTTTCTACGTGATGTTTGTGGTTGTTGCTGTTCTTGCGACCTAGGCTGAACCAATTTGGATCAAGTATTAGCATGTGTACTTTTTTTCATCTGTTCATTTACCTGTGTGCCCATATTCAAAGTATTGAGAACTGTTCTCAGGGGATTGGATCACAAGTTTTCAAATCACACATTTGATTTTTAAAAGCACTGTATGAATTCTCAGTCACATTAGTGCAGTACTGCCTTCCTTCCACAAGCGTATTCCCACACTCCCCTGACAACCAAATTGCTGCTCTGATTGACAGCGGCTTTCCAGGCAGATGGTTTTCACATTGCCTGTTACCCAAGCCTTTTAATTGGAGACATCAGGAATTGAAACCTGTGGCCTTCTGCTTGCAAAGATCCTCTGCTCCAGCACCGGACCTTGTGGTGCCTCCCTGAACGTAATGGATTCCCAGAAATGAAGTTGACTTTCTCCTCTGCTATTCCAACCAGATCTACACAAACTGCTCCTGTATCAAAACCAGCAATGGCCAGTCCTCAGCAAAGACTGGTTCCTGCCCAATCCGTTGTGCTTCTTTGCTGCTGCCTGTTATTTTCCTCATCTCCTTTGCTGCATTGGTTGCCTGCCTGTGTCACAACCCGCTCTACATGATGGTGCTAAGGTAAGTAGGCACAGTAGGGCAGAGGAGGGGGAGAGAAATTCACATTAACTCTTCCAATTCACATATCATGCATGAATCGATATGCAAACCAAAAGATAGCTCTCCTTCAGAATCCACACCTTTGAATTTTGCAGAGCAGTTTGCCATCTAAAGAATCCATATGAAAATGCAGGTAACTGTGAAAATAATGCACAAATGTCCATTCTTTTGCTGCAAAAAATAAATAAATGCTTGTGCTAGGCAAAATTGTGTGCAAATGCAAATATTAGGAGAAATGTGGGTGAATTTGCATGTGATTAAAAAATATCAGACACATGGAAACTGGATGAATTAAATTCAAGACTGGAAAGATTAGAAACTGAAATTAACAGAGTCATCCATTTCTAACTTAGGACCAGAGCACATTTCACTACACAAGAAGATAACCTCTGAAAGACTTACCTGTAATTTAGGGGATCCACAGGCTTCTATATTTATTTGTTCTCATATATTCCCCAACTTTCTCATCATAAAATGGTGACTCACGGGTACAAAAAAAAGAGGATTTTATATGTTGTGGTCTTGTTTGTGAACCGCCCTGAGACCTCTGGGTATAGGGCGGTGTATAAAAAAAATAATTTAAGGAATAAATGTCCCAGAACCACAAAATATTAGTCAATTGCCCGTAACATCACTAAAGTGGAAGAAAATCTGCAGTCCCTCATTCCTGTTTGAATATGTTTTAATAAGGAAGGTTAGCCTTCAGCTGGCCTCAGAATGTTTTACCTGCCACCACATGACAAGGATCTGATTTATGGCAAGTGGGCAGGACATTTTCAGCTTTACTGTATGAAAGATCTGGCCACTTTGAACCTTGCTCCATTGTGTCATGAACCCACAAAATGTCATCAGGCTTCTTAACTTTCTCCCAGAGCAATACCAACTAGCTTTTGAGCCAAAAGTATCTCACATACTGTGTTTTTATCCTACTCAGGGTGGTGAATCCTGATGAAAAGTCATTTGCCATTGGAGTCCAGTTCCTGTTGATGAGATTGCTAGGTGAGTGTCTGCCAGGACCTGCAATACTAATAAATAGGAACAGTCAGAAGTAAATCCTGCTGTGCTCAATGGGGCAATCTATGACCTTTTAAACTGTGTGTGTGGGAATGAATGGGAAACATTTACTGCATATATATCAAAGCATTGTATACAAGTTGATACGTCAGCAGGATTCTAAATAACATTTGCAATATTTTAACGAAAGATAGAATTAGATACGAATAGATGTAAATTTTAATTTGTACATGCATGAATTAATAATGGAAATAATGGAACCATGGAGAGGGTAGGGAAGAAAAGGGAGTTGAAAATCCCATATTTCAATGTTGTATTGATTGTATAAAAAGTATGGAAAATGTTACAGTTGTATTAAACTTTTCTTTTGAATGTTTAAGTTTATATGATTGTTATTATTTAGAATTGATAAAAATATTTTAAAAAATAATAAAGTGTGTGTGTGTGTTACAGTGTTATGTATTTTTGTGTTTTTATGTTACAAACCACCCTGTGGTCCTCAGATGAAGGGTGGTTAGAAATAATAATAATAATAATAATAATAATAATAATAATAATAATAATATACTAGCCAGAGCTAACTGTGAGATATGCAGTGGAGAGATGCTTTGTCTGCAATTGGACCCTTTTGGTCCTCACCCTTTTTCTTTCTTTTGAAGCCTGGCTGCCAGCTCCTGCCCTCTTTGGCTTCCTCATCGACTCCTCATGCATCTGGTGGAGGAAACAGTGCAACAAGAGCGGATCTTGCACGTACTACGACAATAACTTCCTCCGCAGCAGGTAACCCACCTGTATAGTTTATCTCCCGGGAGGTGCAAAAAACCTGATGTGAGGAAAATCAACTCCCAGCAGTGCAGAGCAGATGCAAAACTGGGGCCAAGTTATGTGTTACGTTAGCTCCGCATCTATGCCCATTAAGTTCAGTCCCCAACCCTGCACAAATTCCAGTGCAGACAGATATGCTTTGACTAGGAGTTTTTTTCCTAAAGCAAATTGCTGGCATCAAGTCCTCCACCCTCAAAGCTAGACTCCTCTTCCAAATCCCTCCACCACCCCCTGCCATGCTTGGCAGTTCGTGTTCGGAAAGCCACCTGCACTTAGGGCATAGATCTGGAGCTGAAGCATTGTCTATTTTAACCCTTAGGAATCAATAGGGCTGAAGGGTCAGCAAGGCAGCTCCCTGCTTGTAATGTGGCTTTGTTTATGTTGGAGCCCATGGCTGCAGTTATCCCTGCTGACAGCTGTTTGTCAGGCTTGCTTGGTTGCTGCCTGAATCTTCACGTCCGCTCCACCCTGCGCTCCGATTCTTGCTCTCTTAACCTGTGTGTGCAGCTGCATCATGCTGAGCCTTGAGGCTGTGATTTAGAAAGAAAAACTCCCTGCTGAACCTGAGAATTACGGAATGTATTGTTTTCATGGGAGACCCAATTATCTGAGCTCCTGAGGCCATCAATATGTGAACACATCTTGGCATCCTCTACGTGGAGCTTGGTTTTTTTCTTTAAAAAAATAAAATCCTTTTGGAAAGACTTACATGACTCAGGTCTACGGACCAGACTAGAGCACCAGGAATTCCCCCTGAGCCTACGCCCTAGGAACCCTGCAGTCATTCCCTTTCCTTAGAAGAGAAATTTCCATATCAGTGCCTAAGAGAGGACCCCTTTACCCAGATGAATGTTGCAAAGGCCTTTCTCTTGGATAGATGGGTATTTGCCAACAACAAAATAGGATCTGCACATACGCGCCACTGACACCCAGTGGCATCGGAGAGCTGCCTCTGCTGAAAATAATAATTTGAAGCGGTGCCAGGCAATAATGAAGCGCTTCCTGTTGTGGCTGTCAAATCTGTAGTGGCTGTTCATCCCTCAAAGGAGGAGAGTGATTATTGTGGGAGAAAGACCCCCCCTTTTATTTTATTTTATTTTGAGGCTAGGAAGTCTGGCTCCAAGATTTAAACTGGAGGAGAAGGGATTTCTCTCCACAATCCCCAGACTTCCTGCTTTCATCATGGGTGCCATGCTCCCGCAGGGCTCTAACATCTGCAAACCTGCCCAAGCAAAAGTAATTTTTAAAAAGGCACCCCCCCCCACACACACACACAAAATGGGGAACTTGACTTCAGCATAGAGAAAGCACAGATTGAATGCGCTTCATTGGACAGCCCCAGTCAGCTATTCACTTTTGTTGGTGCTAAAAGGGCGAAGATGTGCAACTCCCCACCTCGCTCCTGCCCTCCACACACCCAATGCCAGAAACTTCCTTTTCATGCAACTGCATGCATGTGTGAATTTGTCTGAAGTTTTCTAGAATCCAAGTTAGCAGTCTGGGTACTTAGTCTACTAAGGCCCTATTACAATTCCACTTGCGTCCCTGAGGACTCAGTCTGTTTCTGGGTGTCTTTCTAAAACAGAAGGTTGCTTTCATCTCAAGGTCTGTTCCATTCAAGTTTCACTGTGTCTGCCTCCTGCTTCTCTTTTCTCTTTGGCACAGATACCTAGGCCTCCAAGTGGGTTACAAAATCATTGGCATCCTTCTCTTAACCGTAATCGGCTGGAGGGTGACGAAGAACAAGGAATACAACGTGCAAGACAAAGCTGCTGGCCTAGTATAGCGCCGCAACCAGACCCATCTCTATGGCCATTTAGTTCCATGCCTGTATTTACTAACAATACTCGGCCTTTGTGCCTTTTGGTTTTTTAAAGTAAAAATAAAACTGTAAGGGAACCATTTCATATTAGCAGCTGGACTTTTAGAACTCTGCATTATTAGCATCTGCCGTGGGTAGCTCAGCTTAAAGGGACACGTTGTCAAATGAAGAACAAACAGGACTCTCAGTGACCAAGCACCTAATCAGTGTTAAAAAGAGCCAGTGCTGCCAGCTAACCTTTTCAAGAGGCAGCTGCCTTGAAAATCTTCCCAGGCCTCGGAAAGAAAAAGGGGCAGCCAGCAAATTACAGCGAGGGAAGCCATCTTTGGGATTGAGAGTACGCACTCTGCAGCCCCCGTGACAGGCTCAACATGTGGAGAATTCTTCTGAGGAGATAGGTCAGATGGGTTGGAGGAAAAGCAAGCAGGTCCTTTGGATGGGAATGGAACACAAAAACTGATGAAGTCGAGAGAAGCGTGTAAATAGCATTTGAAGTTGGTGAGGAGCGACCATTTCTGTTTGCCGGCGGCTCCCTGTATGGACCGACTCCAGCAAACATGTTACGTTATGCCAGGATTGACCAAGGTATGGAACAAGGAGGAGGGGCGGGGATTATAACTCTGCTTGGGCCAGCCCACTTTCGTGCCTTCTCTCTTCTCCCCTCTCCTCCATTACACAGGTAGAGTGGACGTAAATTCCACTCAATGTATAAAGTTAGTTGTTGTGATATATATATTGAATTTTTAAATAAAATCAACTTCCCCCAATTTCTTCACGCTTTTTATTGATCTCTATTTATTTGTGTATGTGTTTGAAGGAGTAGACTCCTAGTGTTCTCCTTGCCTCCAGGCCTTTCCGTTGCCATAGTGATGCCACGTCTGATCTTGGGATACATGGAATGGAGCTTATCAAAATTTCCATTCAGCGAATCCTCTCTAAAACAGATTGGCTTGTTTCAAATACAGGAAATTGCATCATATCTGATGATGGAAGTACCTTAGTTTCTTTATTTTTAAAATGAAAATACCTTGTGTTTCATTACTTTGCCCTCCAAAAAGGGGGAGAGGGGAGAATTTGTTTACATTTTTAAGGCTCAAACAAACCAACATCTTTAACATCTCTGATTTATGGTAGATTAGGTATATTGAAATTTAGCCATTATAAACCAAAGTACCACTGGGTGGCACTATAACCTTTTTAGCTCACAGGTCTACCCTGTGAGATAATGTTCAAGAGGCACTGTAAGATGCAAGGCATTGCAGTGGAAGGCGGGGAGTTGTGTTGCCACTGGTCTCCTCCCTCCCTGCCAGGACACAGGCCCAGATCTGAGGGAGGAGGTATCAGTGACATACCTTTCCTCAGGCACCAAAAGTTCTCAGGCCAGCCCTGCTTACATAGGAGTCAGCCCCACTGAACACACCTCTGAGTAAACTTGTGTAATAGCTAAAGGTAAAGGGACCCCTGACCATTAGGTCCAGTCATGGCCGACTCTGGGGTTGCGGTGCTCATCTCGCTTTATTGGCCGAGGGAGCCGGCATACAGCTTCTGGGTCATGTGGCCGGCATGACTAAGCCACTTCTGGCGAACTAAAGCAGCACACGGAAACGCCATTTACCTTCCCGCTGGAGCGGTACCTATTTATCTACTTGGCACTTTGACGTGCTTTTGAACTTTTGAACTGCTAGGTTGGCAGGAGCAGGGACCGAGCAACGGGAGCTCACCCCGTGGCAGGGATTCAAACCTCCAACCTTCTGATCGGCAAGTCCTAAGCTCTGTGGTTTAACCCACAGCGCCACCTGCTTCCCTCTAACTTGTGCAATACTGCACTGTTAATGCCTTTTGTAAAACAGAAAATGCTTGGGTGTTTGTGGGCTGGGAACCTTGGCTTAGAGCAGCCTTTGCCAATCTGGCCCCCTCCAGATGTTTTAGACTACAATTCCCATCAGCCCCTGCCAGCATGGCTCTTACATGAGCTCAGCTGCAATCCCTGAAAACAAAACGGTGGAAAAAAGAGAGCAGTGTCTTCTCTCCATTCTTGTACATTGAATTCCTCTGGCAAATTAGTATGAAAACTGTTTTTTCCTCAAAGGAGGGATAGTTGTGCTTCCACCATCCTGTTGTTCTCTCCCGCAAGCCTGCAGTTCAATCTACTCAGTTTAACAAGATCACGTATCCCTGCCTTGATACTTAAGCCACCCTGGGTTCTGTTTTGATGAAGGTTTGACTGACGCCCAGGGCAATAAACGGACCTGTGAGAAGACCTTGTCTGAAGTTGTGTAATTCAGGTCAGCAGAGTGCAGTTGTCTCCCTCCAGTGGCTAGTTTGCATATATTGCTGTGGATTGGTGTTGGGAGCATGTGAAGTTGCCTTGTACGGAGTCAGCTCATTGGTCCATTCTAGACTAATACTGCCCACTAATACTTGCTCCAAGTCATGACTTCAACCCCTGCTTCAAATCCGATCCAAATATTGATTGGAGAGTGAACAGGACAGGGTGAACGGAATCAACAGGTGACTGCTGGAGAACATCTTAATGGCCCGGGAAGGTATCTCCTTAGTGGGCCACTTCTCTGCAATTTCTCTAACAATCATCACAAAATAGTTTTACTTGGTAGTTTACTGGGAATACTTTTACTGGGTAGTTTGAGTCATTTTGGCAAAACTGCCCATCTGTCTGTTCTCTTTCTCCTCCTTCTCCTCTGTATCCAGTGTACTCTCACCCCTGGCTTGAGAAGTACACACAACATTAAGTACAATTAATATCTATCCTGTTGTTTCTTAAGGGTGCATTTCATAGCAAGCAAAGCTGGGGACAGGCTGCCACCATTTTCACATCATTGGTGAGTAGGTCAGGGGTGGTGGACATACTGCTCAGGGCCCATCAACCCTGGCTGGGGTTCTGATGAAATCCTCCCCCCCCCCCAAGCTGCTATTTGCAGCATGAGGGAAGCCTCCATTGGTACCATGATTGAGGTGGCGAGGAGAGAGTTAAACTCTCCCTGCCCACCTCCTGCAGGCCCAATGTTGCTCAGACTCCTCATTCATAGATTTAACATTTTGTCCTGTTTGTGCCCTTGTATGAGAAAGTTTTATAAGCTGGCATGTTCCTATTGACCAGACAGTTAGTGTGTGTAGGGGACAGTTGGTGTGGACAGAGAGAGGTTTCTTTTCCCTTTCTCATAACTCTAGAATCTGGCGACATCCAATGATGTTGAAAGAATGGTTGAAAGAATGAGGACAAACAAAAGGAAGTACTTCTTCACACAAGCACCTAGTTCATCTATGGAATTCGCCTAGTTCATCTATGGTATTCTCTCCCACAGGGTGTAGTGAATGGTCACCAACTTGAAACAACTTTGAAAGAATAAACCAATTCCTAGAGGACAAAAGCACTAGCCATGATATGGCTATGTCCCACTGCTGGAGGCAATCAGTCTCTGAATACCAGTTGCCGGGAAATGACAAGGGGAGCAAATGCTGTTGCACTCAGGTCCTGCTTGTGGTTTCTCATAGGATCTGTTTTCCAGATGAGAACAAGATACTGGACAAGTTGGGGGTTTGGCCTGATCCCGTAGGGCTCTTCTTGTGCTCTTGTGACAGTGTTTAGGCTATGCAGTTGGTGGCCCCCTTTATCCTCAGAGCCTCCTCTGTCTGATTTGATGAGGGCCTAGAAGACAAGGTGCCAAAGACTGGTTGCTGGAGGTCTGGGTTCAAGAGCCACCCATCCCACCCATTTTCAGGCTGCCTATAGAAATTCACACCACAGTTAACATCTAAGATAATCTTTTCTGTATCCTTAGAATGTGAGAGCCTGGAACTGAACGACCTTTGAGCAACTTCCAGCCCTATATGCATGGCCATGACTGATTGGCCTCTCCTTTCAAGCTCTAGCAGATGCCATTGCCCTTCTTCACATCCCAAAGGCAAAGTTTTGCTTACTCAGAGTCACAAGAGCTTTTTAGGCATATATTTATAACCAGTCAATCATAGCAACTCACTTAACCTTCTTTGCATTTACTCGTCTCCTTATGATTTTTGCCAGCTGTTTCTTTCCCCCATGAGCACCTGCTATTATTATGGCTTGGGTTGTTTTGGGGGATTTTTTTGCCGCAGAGCAATAGGAATAAAATTGCAGAGGAAACTGAGCATCAGCCAGTAGCTCATTTCCAACTGCGATTTGTTTCCAGGTGCATTTGGCTGGCTGGCTGGCTGGTTGGGTTTCTAAGCCTTTTAGGAAAGCAAATTTCACAAACCTGTTATTGGGAGGATCCGTAATGAATCCAAATTATGTAGGCTGGAACTTAAGGGAGGACTGAGGAGCCTGTGGCTCTCCAGATGATGCTAGACTACAGCTCCCATCATCCTTGACTGTCAGCAGCAGGTGTGAGGAGGTCAGCAGTCAATTACACAGCATCAGTGAAATTAACTCTTTATTCAAGGAAACCAGGTTGACTCCAAAGGCTGGGCCCAGTGAACACAGCAACTTGTCCTAGTAGATCTTGCTCCTATGAGGTAGTTGTGGGGACTGAAATTCATACCTTCCCATAGCTCTCTTCCCCCAGATCCTTCCCAAGCAATCTGAGACGCCATTGCCATGCCTGTCTCTGCACCCAACTCTTCATAACTCTTCTGGTTTTGGGAGACCAGGGGAGGGGGGAACTAGTCGCAGCAGGAAGGGGAGACACCCCAGCTTCTTCACCAGCCTGACTAGTGAAGAAGAGCCTCCACTTCTGCCTCTGATTCTGGGATTGCTCTTTGTCATGGCCGCTCACTGCTCACTACACCCTGTTACCTCTCCAGCTTCCGATGCCTCTTTCTCCCAGTCTTCTCCTTCTGACCACTCATCATTGTCCCACCACCAATCCCCTGGCTCTGAGTCTTCATCCCTTGGGGGTTCCTCAGCTGGTGCCTCCCAACACTCCTCTGCATCCAGCCAGTCTATGACATTGACCATGGGCCCTGCTGGCTGGGGGCTGATGGGAGATGGAGTCCAATAACACCTAAAGACCACTGTGTTGGCTACTCCTGACCAAGAGGCCCACAGGTCCCCTATCCTTTATTTGGGGGAAGTCATGACAGTTGCACTGTACATAGCCTATAAACGTTTCTAGCCCAGGTATGCCCTGAAAATACAAGGTCTAGGTGTGGAGAGGAGAGTCTGCTACCTTGAGGCTTCGCATAGAAAGGAAGAGCCCCTCAACTGTAACTTCTTCCATCACTGCTATAGTGAAAAGGAAAAGCCACAGCTATTCAAAATTTTGTTATGTGCTTAGGAGGGTCTGTCTGGATGATACACTTAGATCCCTTCCAGGAATGTGATCCCGTATCAAGTGAGGGTTAGAATCTAGAAGAAGAGGCTGCTGAGCTAGTCAGACAAGATTTTTTTGGTAAGATAATAGCCTTAGCCGACCACACTAGTGTTCTCATCAGCTCCCCAAACAATGGCCTATTTTGCAATAGCTACAACTAAGGGATGGGGCTCTCCTGGAAAGCAGGTAGGCATTTTCTGCACTCCATTCGCCTGACTGGATGCCACAGCACATAGGATCAATAACAACAGACCGGGATGGTGGTGGTTTGTGAGAGTGGCTGATGCTGAAGCCTGGAGATCAATTTTTGCCAAATCTGGGCTGCTGCATCTCTTAGATGCAGGGTTTTCAGGCAGATCAGGCAAGACCTTAAATTGCTTGAAAAATATGCTTGCTAAACACGTACTGCTAAATATTACAAATCTAGCAAGCAGACACTAGCTCATTCATCAGTCTGATGGACCTAGATCTTATTTGGTAACTACTTGAGGTTTTTAAAAGTACTTTTACTTTGAGGCAGGCCTGGTTACTTGGGACATGGCAATTTGGTGAGCTAAAAATTATTTAGTGCTTTTCCCCAAGGGGAACTCAAGGGTATGCAGTACCAGCGCCTCATTTTTTGTTGTTGAAAAGTGTGGCATGTACTGTAACAATTTTTCTAGGGGGAAAAGCACTGTTTAGGACTTCACAAGCCGTTTTAACTTTAAATTATGGTGATATAGTCCTTTTGGAGTGCTGGTTTTAGTGAGTTTTAAAACTGCAAGTGGAACCTGCTTTGAGGGGTTTTTTAAAAACAACAACAGCAATCAAGCAATGTAGGCATTTTATGAAATAAATAAATTAAAGGCACTTAGGTCTTGTGTGGAGCTCAGAATCTAGCAGTCTGGGTTCTGCGAAGTATACTGTAATTTAGTTTGTAGAGGAACTGGCTTCCCAATAAAACGCTGCTTTGTGGTTTTACAAGCTTTGCTCATGGGCAGCTTGGTTGAGATAGTAAGGAATAGTGGAGGCTTCCTTAGCACAGATCAGACTATCTAGCCCAGTACTGGCAATGCAGCAGTTATCTGGGGTCTTTGGCCTGTCTCATTCCCATCACCTGACACCTGGCCCTTTTTAAATGGAGATGCCAGGAACTAAACCTGGGAGTATCTATATGCAAAGCATATTCTCTTTCAGTAAGCCGTGACCCCCTCCAGCCCCCTCCCAGATTTATTCCTATCTAGGAAACTTCAATGAAGAACAAAGCCAAAATCGGGAAATCATATTTCAAAGTGGGAGGATGGAAAGATCAGCCTTTAAAATTAGAAGTCAGTCATTCAGGGTTGGAAGGAAGGTTCTGGTCTGAATTAACATCCAGCTCCCAGCTTTGCTATAGTAGATGGCTTTCGAAAAGCAAAGTCACGATACTGCAACCTCACATTCTCATCTGAATAATAATACTGCCCTCTGTCCTTGACAAGGACTGCTATGAGCACTAATAAAGTGAATTAAAGCACTCTCCCTTTTTACTGATGAGAATGCACTCTCCAAGAGCTCGACGCCATTGCTTCCTTCGCAGGGTCATTCCTGAGTGCTTCTTCGACAAACATTAGAACCAACTGTTCATAAAAATGTATTGGCTGGCCCAATACATTTCGGCACCACAAAATGGCGCCCCAACTTCCTGCCAAGGAAGAAGGAGTGGCGAAATAACACCAGGAACAAGGGGGAAATAAAGATCTACCGTATATTTCTCTCCATAAGACACACTTTTTCCCTCCTAAAAAGTAAGGGGAAATGTCTGTGCGTCTTATGGAGCGAATGTGTGGTCGATCGCTGGCTCCCTTTCTGGCCCCACCCCCTTGCCCAGGCCTCCATTGTTGAATGTTCTGCAGATGGAGGTTGTTTGTTTTCCCAGAGACATGTGACTGGATGATTAGATTATCTGTCTGGAAACTGTAGAAACGGCTCCCTTTCCTTTCCTAAAGAAGCTGCAGAACTCTGAACTCAGAACTCTGCAGATCCCATAAAAACAGGATTTTTTTCCCTTTGCAAAGCTCAACAACTTTGAGCTGATCCTCAAAAAAGGGAATTTCCCCCTTTCCTCCTCTAAAAACTAGGTGCGTCTTATGGTCAAGTGCATCTTGTGGAGCGAAAAATATGGTAAATCCAGGATCTGCTGTCCTTGTGGTGAATGTGTGGCAGAAGCAAGGGGCTGGGGACTGACTCGGGAGGAGACCAGCAATATATGGGGTTTGGTGCTGCTCATGAAGCAGGAGCCAGAAAGAGGAAAAGAGGATAGGTCAGAGCAGCCAGAGGTGGAGGTGCAGAATGTGTCAGACGCAGAGGAAGAGGCTGTTCAGGTGAGGTGTGAATCCCCACCATTGATTGCCCTGTCTCCTAGAACCAAGTGGCGCTTGAAGATGGAAGAACAGCGATGGCTTCTGTGTAGAAGCCTCAGGTTACATGCGCAAACCCCATCAGATGAAGGTTCATAAACTGGGGGGGCGGGGAGCATGGTCCCACTGTTGCTGCAACTGCTTCACAGGGCACAGACCTGGAAACAGCTGCCTAGACCTGGATGCTAGAAGCATATGTGTCTGCAATACCTTAGGAGCTGCTGTAAGTAAGCGCATTTAACAATAAAGAATTGCTATCAGACCCTTCCTTGGCTGGAGGGTGCTCAGCACATGCAAGCATTCGCTTGATCTCTTGAACCGAGTCTCTTGTTTTATTTGCTGTGATTTAACGGAATTGTTTTTAACCACGTATTTTAATTGTGGATGTTTATATGGTACCATTTTATTGCACATTTTAATTGTGGCACATTTTCAATTAAGTATTTTAATAATGTTGTGTAACTGGTTTTTATATTCTGTAAACTGCTCAGAAGCCTCTTTTCGCATCAATTGTATGTTTGTGTAAATATATATGTCCCCCTCTAAAGCCATCTAAGCCAGGGACCAGCATCATATCTTGTGGCAGTGTATTCCACAAGTTCACTATGCACTGTGTGAAGTGTTTTCTCTGTGGAACCACAAGGTCCCCATTGCAATACTGGCCACCCTATTTTCAATCACTTTCCTAATAATCCCTCACACAGAAATGGACTTCGTCACCATTGCAACATGTGACATTTTCACTGAGTTATACACAACCCAAAATATTGCCAATATATGCTGGGAGTGTTTTACCACAATGAGCATCATTTTGCTTATATATGAACCTCATTTGCCCTTGTGTTTGGCAGGATAGTTTTAGGCAGGGACAGGGAACCTGTGGCTCTCCAGATGTTGCTGGACTACCATTGGCTGGCTGGAATTGAGAGTCCAATAACCTTTGGAAGGGCATAGGTTCCAGTGCTTTTAGAGATCTTCATGGACCACTTGGGTTTACTCTATCCAGAATAACTTGTGGCGGAACACAATTTAGCAGCTTCACTGCTCACCCTAGTGCCCAGCCTCAGATCATTTATGAAAAAATAGCACCAGCTGTAATATAAATCTCTACTTCCTTTGCATCACCTTTCTCCCCACCCCCGTTGCCTTCACTTTTCACACTTTGGTTAGCGGCTTTGTTAAAACCTCAAAAGGAGCCCCTGGTATCAAATCCCTGCCAAATATGTTTCTTCACACTCTCAAACGATTCTGATTGGTGAGTCAGGGGCAATTTTCCCTTTGATGAAGCAATGCTGAGCCCTCTTCACTGTTCAGCAAAGCTTGTTCTTCAGTATGTGCAATGATTCTAACTTTAATAAAGCTTTTTCACCAGTTAGCCCAGAACATACTTTAGATTAAGGATCAAACTATTCATGCTTTACAAACAGCATGCTTACAGCTTGGTTTTTTTTAAAGAGAGCTCTGATGGGAGCAAAGAAATGATATGCCTGTTAGGGCCCAACTGCATGCAGTGTTATTTACACTTTTGCTTTGAAGGAGAAGCAGCCACACAGCGTCCTGATCCATCACCATGCTTCTTATCTGTATGTGAACCCTACATCAGTTTTCAGCCAATAATCTCCCCCAAAGGTGATATGGTCTGGGACTAACTTCTGTTATGAAACCAGAAGTAGGCTCTCAGTCAGGACTGAGAGCACATTAAAAACCTTCCACTCCTTTGGAAAGGAGGCCAATTTTATTTGTGGAGGAAAGCTATGTGGAGCAAAGCCCGCTGGAAACCAGTTCTGGTCCCTGTACAAGTCTGATGGAAACTTACGGTCCTGTATTAAACATGGGTGCCACTCTAAATTTTCAGTGCCAATCCAACAATTCCTTGAAGATATAGAAGGAGACCAACGTATGTGTACACATGAAGCGTCATGCCAAATGTCAGCTCAGTACCAGAAGCTCCAGCTCCTAATCACTCTAATCTTTATCCTATCTCTATGCTGGAAACAAAAGAAAACTGGGAGCGGCACGCCCTCCCCACTTTTATGACCATGCTTCCAGACACATTTTCACCATTTGCTAGGCATCTTACTAGTAAATACATATATAATTCACAAAGAGCACAAAACTTGAGGAAGCTCCTGGAACTATTTCAGAAGATGATCTGGCAGTCATGAAAAGAGATTGTGGTCTGAATATTTGGGGGTAAGGAGAAGGACCTAATGGTGCAGACTTAAGCCACTGAAAATTTCTCTTTAGTTCATCACTCAAGTCACTTTCAATCATACTGATCAAAGCATATGACAAAATGATGGAAAGAGTCTTTTGCTGGCTGAGGATAAGATTACCTAAAATTAAGGTTACCAGATTTTTTTTCAATGAATCCGGGGACACTTTTCAACCTACTAAATAGATGGATTTTGTCAGGGGACGGATTTGTAAATCTGGGGACTTCCCTGGGAAATGGGGACATCTGGTAACCTTACCTAATATATGCATTTTCCTTTACAATCTATCATTGTGTTATTGTTTTCAAAGTATATTTCTTGCTGGAGCCTGCAGGAAACAAACAAAGCAAGCAAGCAAGCAAGCAAGCAAGCAAGCAAGCAAGCAAATATTTGTGCTTTCCCTATGATGCCAGAGCCCTTAGGGATCTTCAAGCAGCATAGACAAGCCCATTTAGCTTTCTCTTCAAGTGGGGAAACTGTGTGGCCAAACACTGTTGCACTCCAGGCTCGGTCAGTCCTGGGCAATGTGGCCAATGGGCAGGGCTGACAAGAATCAAAGTCCAAAAACAGCATCTGGAAGGCTGCAGGTTCCCCAGTCTGGCCTGACAGTGAGCCTAAAACCAAATGGATGAACTGTGCATGATCCAGAATAATGTTTTATATTAATCTGTTGCCCAAGTTTCACCACAAGATATAGAACAAACAACGATATCATTATTCAATTGAAAATGGTGCATGCAAGCAGGATTCTTTGTAAGGATGAGATATGTCATGAAGACACTTACTGGTTCCTGTAAGGTGTGCAGGAGATGGGAAGAGGTTTTGAGTTCCCCATCCTACCCTTTTCCTGGCAACCTTACAGCCTTTGCTTTGCTAAGTCCTGGCAGAATCCTAAGAAGGGGGGACAGGAAACACCTGTGGCTTATTGGGTGACACCTTTTGGGGTGCTCTTCTGGGGTTATGACAATGGTGACACCCCTTTACCATTTATTTATTTTGCTTTTATTGGGTTGTGTTTGACTGATGGACACTCCTTGGTGAGAGGGAGGCATTCCTTTAGGAAGGGTATAGGTGATTTCTAATATATCTTCTTATGCTTAAATTAGGGGAAGGCAACCAAGGTTCAAGAGGCTTCTATCCTAGAATGAACCCTTATAGGACTAGTGGGTGAGTGAGTGTGGATTCGCTTATTGTCGGATTCTGTGATTGGGGGTTGCTAGTATTGCGTGGGAAGAAAAGAATAATTCTGGCAGTTACAGGACGGGGAAATATAGAGTGAGTAGGGAATTATAATAGAAGATGGACAGATGTTTGTTAGCTAGCCCTTTCTCTTTCTGTGATTTTGGGGTACCTGGTCATTCTGCTACTGTGCCCACCAGCCAGGATGTCTCATTGCATTGCCAAATCAGTTCACAAGAAGTCCTTGCCCAGCCATGATTATTATTTTTAACCTGTTTGGGATTTTCTTATTCTGTATTTTATAATTGATGTTTTTAAGGATTGCAAGCCACCTCGAATCCCAACTTGGGAGAAAGGCAGGATAGAAATATATTAAGTAAATACAATACAATACCAAAATTTTATAAATACAGTTCATAATCATAAGCAATACATAATGAAGCCGTGCTAAGCAGCAATGACAAATTATATACCATTTCGTTCAGGCAATGAACTCCACAGCCCCTGCAAAATGCAGAGTCTCATAATAGACTTACATTGGGTACAGCTATAAAATGCTCTACCTATCTAACAAAAACAGCCTTGAGGAAAATGAGGGAGAGGGAACTCATCAGCAGGATATCTAAAGGGCAGAAATAGTGCACAGGTGTCTAAACTCTGCACAGAATTAGCTCATAATTCCACCCCCACCAAAAATGACAGTTCCTTCCCTCCCAGCTCTCAGCTCTCAGCTTTCCTTTCCTCTTTTTATTTTTAATATTTATTATTTATTGAATATATATACCGCCCTATACCTGGAGGTCTCAGGGTGGTTCCAGCCTCTCACCCTGAGAGATCTCCACTTTCCTGTCTTTCACTCAAGGTCCTCCCACTACCTCTCTGCCCCTTCCATGAGGATGTAGATCTTGGACCCTGATGGCATCCCAGAAATGAAGACACCAAAGGGGTAAAATGCAGTATGTAGTTCTTTGTCCACCCTGCCCTGTCAACACAGAAGATGGTTAGAAACATTACTTAGTGGCCTTACAAAGAACCAGACCATTGGTCTATCTAGATCAGTATTATCTTTTGGTCTTCAGCTAGTGGGTCAGGTGAAGGTAAGGTAAAGGACACCCAGTGAAAGGCGACTATAGGGTAGTGGGTCTGGTCCCTGGTGGTCACAATAGGAGCACTCCTACCATGCTAAAGGAAAAGGTAAATGGACCCCTGACCATTAGGTCCAGTCACGGAGAACCAGTGTGGTGTAGTGGTTAAGAGCGGTAGACTTGTAATCTGGGGAACTGGGTTCACGTCTCTGCTCCTCCACCTGCAGCTGCTGGGTGACCTTGGGCTAGTCACACTTCTCTGAAGTCTCTCAGCCCCACTCACCTCACAGAGTGTTTGTTGTGGGGGAGGAAGGGAAAGAAGAATGTTAGCCGCTTTGAGACTCCTTCGGGTAGTGATAAAGCGGGATATCAAATCCAAACTCTTCTTCTCTTATTCTTCTGGGGTTGCGGCACTCATCTCGCTTTACTGGCCGAGGGAGCCGGCGTACAGCGTCCTGTGGCCAGCATGACTAAGCCGCTTCTGGTGAACCAGAGCAGTGCTTTGAAACGCCATTTACCTTCCCGCCAGAGTGGTACCTATTTATCTACTTGCACTTTGACGTGCTTTCGAATTGCTAGGTTGGCAGGAGCTAATATACCATGCTAATATACAGTAAAAGATTAAGAAATGCATGTTTGGGTTGAAAGTGGGTGCTGGGTCTGAAAAGTTTGAAGATACCTGATCTGCACCAGCTGCCCTCCAGACCTTGCCAAACTACTGGTCCCATCATTCCTCACCATTGGCTGATAGGATTTTGGGCAACATCTGGAGGACCCCCTGTTGGGCACCCTTGCGTGCCTCTGACTGGCAGAAGCAGCTCTCCAGGATTCCCAACCTCTGCCTGCAGACGCCAGGGACTGAAGCAGGGATCATCTGCATGCAAAGCAGGTGCTCGGTCGCCCCTGAGCGAAGGCCCTTCCTTTCAAGAAAGGCAGCCGTCTAAAGCCCCCTTATGAGTGGCGGGAATCCCTGCGAAGGATTTGTAGGAATCAAAGCGCAGCAAACCTAGCGGGAGGATGCAATTCCGGATTAATGGACGTGGATTGCAAGGGGATGATCTCATCATCCGTCTCAGCCCAATTGCTTGCACACCCCCCCCCCCCCCGCAGAGACACACTTGTGGCTTCCTTCCCACCTGCTCAGCCCCAGCAGGTGCCGGTGGGGAGTGCGTGGGAGGGGGTGGGGAGGAGAAACACCTGCTGGGCGTGAGGCAGCGGCGGGGACGTAGTCGTGTGCTGGGCCCCGACGGGGGAGGTGCAGCAAGTCCCCCCGCCGCCGCCTCCACACCGGCGCGGGCCCGCCCCCTCCAGACGGGCCCGCCCCTCCAGCAAGCTCGTCTTGGTACGTCCCCACCCGCGCGGCTCTCTCTCTCTCTCTCTCTCTCTCTCTCTCCTGCAGCACCGCATTGGCTTGCTGGCTGCTCCAGCATGACATCAGAGTAGCCGGGAAAGGGGCAGAGCGCAGGCGCCGCCGCGGACGGGAGAGGCGAGGCAGGGCGAGAGCCGACAGGGGCAGAGCTGGCTCCGGCATCTCCAGTAGCAGCATTGGCAGCAGCAGCGCTGCTTCTCCGCCGTGGACGCGCGCCCTTGCCCGGCCACCGACGCAGGCTGCGCCCCGCTCGGGCGGCTCCCCCTCTGCAGAGCGCCCCGATCGCAGCCTGCCAGACGGGCCAAGGCGACCGGTCTCCCCGAGCCGACGGAGCCGCCTGCAGCCGCGCCCGCTTGCCCCCCGCCTCCGCCCTGCCCTCTCCCCGGAGCTAGGCACCATGTCCGCGGGAGGAGACTTCGGCAACCCGCTGAGGAAATTCAAGCTGGTCTTCCTCGGGGAGCAAAGCGGTGAGTGGGAGCCGTCGGGCGCGGCGCCCTTCCTGGCCAAAGGGTGTGGGCGGCGGCGGCGGCGGCGGCGGGTGCTGCGGCAGGTGCTTCTCGCGAAGCCCTTGGCCGCGAGGGGGAAGCGGCGGCGGCGGAGCCCCGCGCTCCGCAATGGACTCGAGGTGCCCGCGCTGCCTCTTGCATTGCGGCAACTTCTGCCGGCGGGAGCGCTTCTGTCGCTGGGCGCCCGCCTGCCCGCCCGCCCGCCTCCCCCCACCCTTTCCTGGCTTCGCCGTCTGATCTGTGGGGCCGGGTGGGTGAGAACCGGCCGCTCTTGGGTGGTGCGGAGGGAGAGGATGCCCACGGAGAGGTGGGGTGGGCGAGGAGAGCCTTCTAGCCCAGGAATTGCTGCCTACGGTATAGGCGGAGAAAACGGGAAGATCAAAGTGGCGCTGGAATGATAAGCGCGGAGCAGCTTGAGATGGCATGGTGTGGATTCCGTTTTGGAGAACCGGGTCTCTTCCCCCGCCCTTGCTAGAGATACAAGGAGACGATAATGTGCCCTTTTTTCGACGGGGGGGGGGACCACCACCTTTGGAAAATAGATGATGGGGAAGTAGCCAGCCCAGGGCTATCTGAAGATGTGTTCTCTCTTCTCTCTCCCTGCACACCCTGCAAACGGGCAAATTCCTAACGAGGCGATTTTTTTTCTGTCCCCCCCGCCCACGGGAAGGATTTGCGCAAATAAAACGAGGCCCGGGAGAGAAGACACACCCTGCTGCTGGCCAAGACTCTGAGTCTTCCCCTCCCCCCCCCTTCCTTCCTATTAAAACCCAGTGGCTAGATAGATACCTGCCCAGGCTCTGAAGGCAGAGCCAATAGCCAGCACCACCTGGAGATGCTCTCTCCCAGCTTTCCATTTCTGGCCCCCACCCCTTCATTGGCCCAGAGGTCCCCAGCTAGCTCAGATGGGAGGAGAGTGGCCAGAACTCCTTCTGCATGTGTGATCCATCTGCCTGGTCCAATTTGCAACCCCAAGGGGGAACAGAGGGGCAGTTGCCCCAGGGCTGAAACCTCAATCTCCAGGATCTGTTTTGCTTTACTTTCCTAGGCATTTCATGGACTCGACTTTAAGTCTCTTACAATATTATAGCTTACAATAAAAAAGGATATAGCAGTTCACAATGAACATTCTACTCCTCCTCTCTCCCCTTGCCCAATTCAGAATCTGAATTTCACCTCTGGGATGTGTGAAATCTTGGCGTGCCTCTGAACATATACAGCCCTGCTCTTCATCACATCAAAGATCCACCTGTTCAGGCATCTCACTTCCCATAGGGTAGACTAGTGTCAGGTGCTTCTGGGAAGAGCATCAGAAGGCCCCTCCCACTATTGGCCCTCCTGGCAAATGACATATTGCCTATGAACCTGATGTGCCTCCCCAACTCCTCTGCTGCTGCTGGGTAGCCACATACATGACCCTGTGTTTGGGGAGCAAACTTTAAGAATATATGAAGAGCTTGCTGAACTAGACCAGTCACCCAGATGGCTGCGGGAAGCCCCAAGCAGTGCACGGGCACAATAGCACTCACTCACCTGTGGTAGCAACTAGTATACCTAGCAACTGGTTTTCAGAGGCATACTGCCTCACACAGTGGAGGTACAACCATTGTGGTGAGTAGCTGTTGATAGCCTCCTCTTCCATTAATTTGTGTAATCCTTTTCTAAAGCCATACAGATTGGTAGCCATCAGTGCCTCATGTGGGTGTGAGTTCCATAGTTCTGAGTGAAGAAATGTTCCAATGCTCTGAGTGAAGAAATGCTTTCTCTTCTCTGTCTTGAATTTTCCAGCATTCAGCTTCATTGGATGTTCAAGGGTTCTAGTATTATGAGAGAGGGAGAAAAACATTTTTCTATCCACTTTGACCCTACAGCACACAGAGAGAACTTCTATCACATCTCCTTTTACTTACCTTTCCTCTAAACCAAAAAGTCCCAAACATTGCAACCGTTTCCTCATAGAAGTCTCACTCAGAAGTTTTTGGAGAGGTATCTTGTCAAAAGCTTTTAGAAAGTCCAAGTAACCTATGTCAACTAGATCACCTCTATCAATATGCTGGTTAAGACTCTCAAAGAACTTTAAGAGTTCTATCTTATGATAGGACTTACGCTTGCAGAAGCCATGCTTGCTGTACTTCAGCAAGGCTTGTTCTTCTATACTTTCTCCATTTTACTTGGGGCGGACATTAAGTTAATAGGCCTGTAATTTCCAGGAGGCTCCCGGATCTCTTTTTGAAAAGTGGTGTTACATTGGGTACTTTCCAGTTTGGGGGTATGAAGACTGATTGAAGGACACCTCCTTTTTTCTTTTTTTCTTTTTTTGTTAGAATTTTTGAGCTCTTTGAGAACTCTCAGGTGCCATCCGGACCTGGCGACTTGTCAGTTTCTATTTTGTCTTAGGCCTAGACTTCCCCTCTAATCACTACTATCTGCCCCGCAGTTCCTAACACATGGTATATTTCCTGATCTGTAGCATACACTCTAATTGAGCTTCCAATACTGTGTTAAACAACTCCCAAGTAATTTGGCCCTCTTGACTTTGCCTTTCAGCTTCCTTACCTGTCCCCTCATTGGGGGATGTTTCATGTTCTGAAGTCAAATGTGACCATGTTGGATTTCCTTGGCATGTATGTTTAGTTTAATAGCACTATGGACACTGCTCCCTACTGGGTCAATAACTTATTATCTCACATCAGGCCCTGGCTGCCACTCAAGATTTGGTCCAGGGTCATTGCCCCTCTGGTTGGTTCTGTGACCAATTGTTCTAGGACACAATCATTTAGGGTTTCTAGAAATGTTATCTCTTTCTCATGACTGGAACACATATGTAAACTATCTATGTGAGGGTAGTTGAAGTCACCCATAACTACAACATTCCCTCTTTTGGATACTTCCTTGATACCATTTCAATATCTCCCTGAGCATTTTGATCAGGGGGATGAAAGCACATACCAGTACTAAATTACTTTTGGGCTCCTGTATCACCACCCACAATGACTCTGTGTAGGAAAATGCCCCTTTTGGCATACAGAGCTACACCATCTATAGACTCTATATCTGGAGATAACCATGTCCCACTGGTTCTCTTCATTTCACTATGTTTCCGTTATGCTCGCTATGTTGATTCCATCCTCTAAAACCAAGCATTCCCAGTTCACCATCTTGGCTGAGAGACTTCTAGCTTTAGCTCCCTTCAGATGTCTTTGGCATTTTCGTGTGACCTGTGGTTCTTTGGCCTCCCTGAATTGCTATCTGAGGCAGCTGCACTCAAAATGCTTAGTTCTTCACCTCCCCCGTTTAAATTTTTATCAGTTTTCCAGTCTTGATCCTGGGGGGAGACTGGTTCTGAACTGGACCCTCTTCAGCACCTGCTAACTTTCTATCTGAGAGGGCATGGTTTCAAGGAAATTTGAGTTCCACAGCTTGCCACTCTTTCAGAGGCTTAATCAGGCAAGTGGTGTGGTAGGCCGATTCATTCTTAGTTCCATCCCATTGAACCTTTCCCTTTTGAAATTTAGTACGCTAATGTTCATCTTCTTGATCAAATGCTTTTAAACCATTGCTTCCTATTTGTGTGTCTTTGTTAGGTGTCCACATCAGGAGCTCTTTCCATTAGTGCATATCTCTAATGAATATGCTGTTGTAACATTTTTCCTTGGAACAAATACCTACCTAAACTCATTGACACCATGCTGTAATCCCCTTGCAGCCCCCAAATCTATGATTATGTCATGAGGCACTTAAGTAGACTTGAAACTGGCTTATATTTGTAGTGCAGAAATGGCCAGACTACTTCCTACTCTTCCAAATCAAGCTAATGTCCCTGGCATCTCTTGAGAATTGAGAAGGATCACTACTTCTATACATGTGCTGGCCTTCTGCCAATATTATGTCCTTCCAAATGTTTTGGATTTTATTTCCCAGCACTTTGCTGGTTGAGGCTGATGGGAGCTGTAGTCACAAAATCTGGAGGACCCCAGACTTGCAGAGGCTGACTCATGCTGATTTATTTAAATAGATGCATATTTTAACATCTTGGTTTATCTTCATGGAAGAAGAAGAAAAATCACTAAGCCATTCCTAGTTTGATTTTCTCTTGTCTCTCCCATCTTTTAAAGAAGATATGAATGGGACAGTACAGTATACCTTTTCCTTCAAGCAATCTTTTAAGCTTGTCAGACAATTGCAGGATGGCTTTCTTTCAAATACATTCCTCGTAAGGCTGCCATACCTTTTTCTGGGCTTGCTCCTTGTGCCATTAATAGCAGCTGGTATGAAGGTGAAGAAACCTTCTCTGCAGCTTGATCTCTATGTCAGTATAAGCTTTGCCTGCTAGATTCCTGCTGCTGATAAAAAGCACAGAAGCAAGCTCAGTAAAAACCACCCCATTGAGTTGCTTGCCATGTCCTCTTGAAGGTAATGTGCTGAAGAACGGTTAGTTCAAAAGTTCTTTTTAAAAAAGCAATAAAAGTGGAAAGACTCTCTTTTAAAAATGGACTATTTTTCTAGGTCAGGGATGGCTAATCTGTGGTCCTCTCAGATGCTGCTGGAGTTTAGTTCTCTTCAATCCTGACCATTGGCTCTGCTGGGCTGATAGGGGTTAGACTCCAGCATCACCTGGTGTTTCCCTCATCTCTCTTCTAGAGGAACCAAATAGTTAGTCCCTTGATCCTTCCAATCTATGTGGTTCCTTCTTTCACTCAGGAGCATATGCCTATGGATGGCATTGAAGGTCTTCATAGCAAGGTAACAGATAAAGTATCGGATATATTCAGGGGCCTCCATCTCAAGCTTAATCTTTGGAAGCCTATAAACATGCAGCAGACATGAAGCTTAAAGCACAATGCAACAGGCAGATGCAACAGGCAGAGAAGACAGATAAGGGAGGAGAAAGCCAAAGCCAATTGCTCTAGCCTTTTTTTGCCCTGAGGACAGGTAATGGTGCTGTGAAACTGGGAGTGGGAGGCAGGGAAATAATCACAGATGGAAAAAATTGATCAGCTGAAAGTTCTTTTTTGATCAATAATATAAAACCAGCACAATTGTCTGAAACGTAGCTGCCTGTTTGGTGCCAAGGTCATTTGGTTTCTCTTTTCTGCAATGTGGTTTTTACGCAATGCATTCAAAATGCAATTTGAATTGCACAGTTCTCTGTGAACCACCCCCACTGCTAGCCATCTAGAAGGGGAAGTGCTTGCTGGTCCACATATTGGCAGGACACCCTGAGGCTTTCTTGACTGAGGCAAGAATCAGGCACAAAGGGATGAGTCTCTCCTGGTCAGGTCCCTGAGGCAGGTTAATGTATGATGGGGTGGAGAACAGGTGACCCATGTTGTTGGACTCCAGTTCCCATCAGCCCCTGCCAGCATGGCCAGTGATGAGTGTTGTAGTCCAGTACTATCTAGAGGACCACAAGTTCTTCTTTACTGATGTATGGCATTATCCCCTGCTCCAGTAGATAGCGTGAAATGCCTCACTACCTAGGAACAAAGACTCCACACTTTCCCTATAGATGTGGTGCAAAGCGTGTGCACATACCCTTAGAAATGCTCACTTTGAGCATCCTTTTGTTTAAGTCACACACAGCGAGGTGGATTCCCTGTTTTCCAGAGTGGATTTTTTGCAAGCATGTTTGTGTTTTGTTTTCAACCAGCTTTCCCCAAGCTGGTGCCCTCTATCAGTCCAGGCCAGCGTGGACAACTGTCAGGGATAATGGGAATTATAGCCCGGTCACCTGGAGAGTATCAAGTTGGGGAAGATTGCCTTAGACTAGGCATCCCCAAACTCAACCCTCCAGCTGTTTTGGGACTACAACTCCCATCATCCTTAGCTAACAGGACCAGTGGTCAGGGATGGTGGGAATTGTAGTCCAAAAACAGCTGGAGGGCCGAGTTTGAGGATGCCTGCCCTAGACCTTTAGCATTTGCAAAGCTGCATTTATTTATACAGTAAGATGTGTAGCCTGTGATCTCTTTTATTACCAGCCTGCATGCTTGCATGTTCAAGTATCACCAAGTGCTCTTTAGTGGTTCCTTGACAAACCATCTTATTCACCTAGAAGGAATTGTTGCTGTTTGATCCAGGCCACTGGCTAACTGCCATATGGCTAAGTCCTATACCCACTTGCCTGGAAACAAGCCCCATTGAACTCGGTGAGGCCCACTTCTGAATAGACATGTATAGGATTGCTCTGTATAGCAATGTGTAGAAAGTAACAAAATGTTTGTAGCTCGTTAGATAATACTGACCAAAGCAACTAGGCTATTTGAGTTGACTGTGCCTCCCAGTATCGGTAACCTTCGCAATGAACTGTTATTGATTGGAATATTAAGTGAGGGTTGATTAAAGCACTAAGAAGCCTCATTTCACACTCTTAGTTCCTCCCACCCAGTCTTATTTATAGTTGCTTCCATGCAGGTGACTATGTACTGTTCAGAGAGGAATTCATATAAAAATGGTGGGTAAGATGCTAAACTTTTATATAACCATGTATATGCCCTAGCAAGGGAAGTGGGGCTCAGGTTTTCAAAATGATTCTGAAAATTGAGTCTTTGCATGCACAGCACAGAGCTATTTATTAGGGTTGTGATGGTTGTGACATCTCAAGTTTTGGACCATTCCTTATAAAAAAAACTGGATTTTAGTGTATGTTGGTGTGTTGTGCCTGAGCAGGATGCTTGGCAGGGCTTGATAACAAAGGCAACAAAGCAGGAAGATGGATTATTAGCAAGTTTGTGTCTTTTCTGGAAGGAAAAAGTATGATAGCCCTAAAGAAAAGGGAAAAGGGTTCCAACCTTCAGAAATGGCTGTCAATAGGACATGCTTGTGCTGTATATATTCCAAAAGCTTTTTTTGCACTGTATGGCTGTTGGGGATGATGACTCTCCTGAGGAGTGATGGTGGTGGAAGTCTGACCCCTCAGACAAAAATACTCCTAGCCTGCCTCTCTCAGAGGTATGTGCAGCAGATACACTTTAGCTTTATACTCAACATGCTGAGCCAACTTTCGGTCTGAGGTAAAGTGGCCTGTCATGTATCACCTCTTACAAAGATGCGCTGCCTCAGGCATATTTGGCCACCACAGTAGCCTAGGAGTTGGCCTTTGTCTTGGTGCCCAATGTAGTGCTGCTCCAGGAAATTATTACTTCAGTTTCTATACCACCCTTCACCTGAAGATCACAGGGTGGTTTACAATATGAAAACACAAAAATGCATACCATAATAATGAACAATAACAATAGCCTTCCACACACAGTTGAAAGGTGGCTTGTACAGGTGTGGGAGATCCAGGGCAAACCTCGTTGAAAACTGGCCCCTGAAGTATTGGAAATCAAGGTAATTTGTGGTACTTATTTGCTGTGAGGTCAAAATTCAAACCCTTAGTTTAATCACCAAATTGTAGACTCACCAGATATATTTCTATGGTGAACTTTCACACAGCTGATTATTATATCCTGCAGCTTGATAATTTGTGTGTATAGTGCTGATTCTGAAGGGCTGCTCTTAGATTTTATTCATATTAAGACTTTAAGGCCTTTATTCTTTATGAAGTTGGCTACCTATAACACTGGCTGCATACAAACAAAATATTGCTTAAGTTGTGGGGATTACTCACATGCTGTGGTATGGTTTTCTCTAGGGTTGAGTTCTGGGGAAAACAGTTCTTCTGAATTTCCCAGAGAAACTGGGTGTGCACTGGGTGCTGACTGGCTGATGCCTGTGACGTCACGGATCCACAAACTTGCTTAGTTTCTCACTGGACATAACAGTTCTGGAACTTGTGGGGCGAGGCAACAAATGGTACTCTTTAATTGCATAAAGGTATGGATTGTGTTTTAAGTTAGCTATACAAGGCAGAAAGCATCTGGGGGAGGAAGCAAGACTGACAAACAGATTTGCATTCGAGCACCTGGTAAAGACCTATGTCTGACAATTGCAAGCATAGCCTTGCTAGTGTCTGCTTGTAGCACGTTTCTATGGGAATATTGTTCAGTGATGTGGCATAGCATAGCTGCTAGAGGTGAATAGCTTGTACTGCAAATGTGACTAGAACTAGAACTGCAGTATGAAAAATAATATCTAAATGTGTCCTGGGATATTTATTGCATGTCATGATGATTTTCAGGGAAGGTGCTCAGGGTGTGTGGGGAGTTGGGAATTGTAAGCTGTCAAAACCATCTTGTGGCACTAATGCCATTCACTTTTTTTTCTTTAGCGATTACCAGTGCGGAGAGAAAATGTCCTGTTAGCTTACTTTAAACTCAATTTGTTGATATAATCTTATAAGTCCAAGTGAAGAAAAGACACCCACCCACTCCCATTATTGTGAATTTCCCCCTCACCTCTGATTTGCCCCATGATGATCAGAGTAATCAATACCTCTCTAATTTCCTTGGAGTAAACTGTGAGATGCCTTCACAGTATGGAACAGCACCTATGATTTGAAAGTAGCTCAAGATGGATGCTTTATTACATTTTTAGCCCACCTTTCTACCAAGGAGTTCAGGGTGGTGTGCATGCTTTTCCTTTTCTCTGTTTTCTCCTTGCAACAACCCAGGCGAAGACTGGCTCACGGTCACCCAGTAAGCTTAATGGCTGAGTGGGTATTAAATCCCAGTCTTCTGGGCCCTAGTCTGACACTCTAAACACACTGGCTTTCAAGATAGTAAGGGGAGCATCCTAACACCTTAAGATATATTGACCTTGTGAATCAATTATTGATGTGGTGATCAGGATACATCCATTGAGGCCTTGCTTTTGGCCTCTTGGTAAGATTCGAGAAATTCACAGATAGCAGGGGCAGGGCCTTTTTTATTATGGCACCACACATGAGGAAATGGTACTATTTTTGTTGTTTTTTGGGTGGAGCTCTTAAGACATTTTAACTTCGGTCTGCAGTTGATTAATGTCTGTGCTTTGATTATTACTGTTCCCCTTAGAGGTTATAATGTGGTTTTCACACGGTGTTTTTATATAACACAATGTTTAGTTTATGGGTGGATTTTTTATGTGATATGCACTGAAGGGCAGGTTTAAAAACCCTCTCAAAATATGAAAATATAATTCCCAATGAATTGCTGGGACAAGTAAAACAAACTGATTTCTTTCCAGATCTTGTAAACAACCAACAGTGGTTTTATTTTCAAAACATTTTTATTCATCATTTACAGAAATAAAGTTCCTTCCAGTCTGCTATTTCCATAATTCATGTTTGAATAGTTTGCAAAACACAACCACCTTCCAGCAAACTTTACAATATTGGTACTTCCATTTCTCATAATGGATCAATCTGTCAAAGTGTCCCTTCTGCCAACTCTAAGCACTTCAAGTATCCATTCCCATATGGATGGAGTTTCTGGGTTTTTCCATCTGTGAGCCCAAATTATTGTAGCCGTTATCAAAGGGATCTTAACTAAATACTTCTGTTCTCCACAAATATCTTCCTCAATCCAGTTAAACCAGATCAACCCTGAGGAAAGTCTCAGAGTTCATCCTCTCATTGATATTTGACACACAGTTCCCTCCCAAAATCTGTAAGTATGCTGACATTCCCATAACATGTGTAATGTGTGTGCATTTAGCAGCACAACATGTTTCCATACACTTTCTATTCAATCTGGCAGGATGTTAAATACCAGTGCGGTAACAGTTTCCACTGAACTTCCCTTATTGATAAACTTAATGAAGAATCTTTCACAAAACACTAAATCTTAAACCATATTGACTCTGGGATAGTAAATCCCAGTTCTCTTCCCCACTTTTATCTGACAACAAACTCTCTTTTACTTAGGTCAATCAGTAATTTATAGTTTTTTGCCAAGGGGCAAAACAAATGTTTTAGATCCTTCTCTCTGCTTGATGCTCATATTGGGGGATTGTGTGTGGTGTGTGTAATGCCCAAGAATAGTTCCCTTTGATTTGAGGGTAAACTCTACAGCCCCAGATCAAAATCCTCAGGGTTAAAGATGCGCTGCATTCCACTATAGTTCCAGAAGTGGCTTTTACATAAAAGCTCAACTATAATGTGGACATGAACAGGGAAAACTGAGTAAGCTACCATGTGAATGCAGCCCATGCCTACTCGAAAGTAAGTTGTTTGCTTCAATGGGGCTTACCCTCAGGTAATTGGGGTTGGAATGCAGCCTTATCCTTGTGCCTTAAAGAGCATGAGATCATGGCAGAAGGGCATGTAGAATTGTTTCATCATCCCACTTTACATTAAGCAACACAAAACACAACATTCATAAAATACATAGCAGCTTTACTATAATCAATAGGAGGTGGAATTGGAGCAATTTTAATTCCCCTGCCCCATGATATGTGTGTGTCTGTCTCTCTCTCTCTCTCTCTCAATGTTAACTTACACAACAGGTTCCCTTTATAGGAAAAGAGCAATATTTTTGCTAATACTTTCGGATTAGTATGTATTTTTTTTACAATTTGTATTGTATATTTACAATGCTAAATCCATGGGGGAAAGGGGAATTGAAAATAAAACAGTAACTATTATATACCCTTGTAAACCTATATTATGTCTCCCTGTAAATCTATAGTGCTGTGTTCTGTTCTTGTGACTCCATTTCAAAAAGGAGAAACGGAGCTGGAGAAGGTTTTAAAAACTGCAAGTAAAATGATGATCTCTACAAAGAAGAGCTGAAAAAGACAGGGCTCTTTTCTGTTGCCTCTCCTTTTTCAGAATGAAACTTGAGAGGAAATGTAACAAATGGTGCAGAAAGAGCGAACAGAGAGGACTTGGGTTTTTTTTGTTTTCCCCCAAAACAGTAGAACTTGGAGTCATCCACTTTCATTGAATGGAAACAGGTTCAGAATCACTAACCGGGTATATTTCTTCATGCAGCATTTGATTAACCAGGAATTATTTGCTGCAAGGTGGTGGTAACGGCTGCTGGCTTAGATAGCTTTGAAAAGGGATCAAGCAAATCCACGGGGACCCTCTTTGATGGGTATAAACCAGGAGTGGGCAACCTTTTTCAGCCCAAGGTCCACATTCCCCACTGGGGAACCTTCTGAGGGCCATATGTCAATGGCTAGTGGAGCAATGAATGTGACTCTTCTCTTTGCACGGTAGGGTGCAGTTTCAGCCTCACCAAACAGTATCCACATGTACCTATTCAGGCAAGGAAGAGACCATGATTACAGTGCAAAAGATGTGGAGGACCACCAGTGAGGGGTGTGTCCTAGGAAAGTCCCAGAGGTCAGATACAGAGGCCTAGAGGGCTGCACTTGACCCTCAGGCCTGAGGTTTCCAACCCTTGTTATAAGCCATGGTAGTCTGAATGGAATGTCCACCATTTGGGCACCTATCTCTGAATATGAGATGCTGGGGGCAGGGAGATTTGTTTTCTTCAAAGGCTGCTTGTGAGTATCTTCTTGGAGACATCCACTTGATTGCAGTTGGTGGGTGAGATGGATCATTAGACTGATTCAGTAAGTCAATCCTTCTGTTTCTGCTCCTTCACTGCTTCGATCCCATGCACATTTTCCCTGCAGGAGGCAGAATACTGGGCCAGAGAAGCTATTGGTCTGGTCTTAAGACTTCTGTGTTTATTTGCCTTTACCTCATTTAGTGAACTGCATCTAACTCATATCCCTCATTGATGGTTTACATCCTGACCCCCTTGATCCCATTGTGTTCACTGAAGAATTGTACAGAAGAATGGCACCCACCATTTCATACGCCAGTAGGTGTAGAAAGAATCAGTCTCCTAAATCAGCAAGTGAACCAGTTGTGTTTAATCACATGGCTTAAGTCATGTATTTAAGCGCTGTGGCTACAGCTGAACACAGAATTAAATTCATGATAGAACATGGACATCCATGAATTCAATCCAAATCCACAGAAATCGAGGGTTCTTCAGCTTTGCTTCATGCTGGATTATGAAATACCCACTCCTGTCACTTTCTGCTATATCCATATGACTTGCAAACCGTCCAACAGAATTTCTGAAGAATTGTTAGAATTTCGCAACTCTTCAGTTTGAACTTTTTGTACTTTGGGGTCACAGCCGTATTTAGCTGTTTCAGGAAAGAGGCAGGGAGGGAGACAGACTCGGGCTGTATACATACCAGATATTTAAAGCACATGACTCCCCCAAGTAATCCTGGAAAATGTAACATGACACGTGTGTTGCACGTTGTAGCTCTGTGAAGGGTAAAGCACAGTTCCCAGGATTCTTTGGGGGATGTCATATGCTTTAAATGCACAGGGTGCATGCAGCCTAATGGTGCACCGTCGTGCATGTTTGCTTGGGAGTCAGTTCCATTGTTTTTAACGGGGCTAACACCCTGCTAAAGGGACGCGGGTGGCGCTGTGAGTTAAACCACAGAGCCTAGGGCTTGTTGATCAGAAGGTCAGCAGTTCGAATCCCCGCGACGGGGTGAGCTACCATTGCTCGGTTCCTGCTCCTGCCAACTGAGCAGTTCAAAAGTACGTCAAAGTGCAAGTAGATAAATAGGTACCACTCCAGCAGGAAGGTAAATGGCATTTCCGTGCGCTGCTCTGGTTCGCCAGAAACGGCTTAGCCATGCTGGCCACATGACCCGGAAGCTGTACGCCGGCTCCCTCGGCCAATAAAGTGAGATGAGCGCTGCAACCCCAGAGTTGTCCGCAACTGGACCTAATGGTCAGGGGTCCCTTTACCTCTACACCCTGTTACGTGTGCTTATAGCTCCAGTCCGGGGTGCTCTTGCATATAGGAACAACTACAGTCAGAGGTCGGAAGGGTGTCGCCCTTAGTGGGCTGGCATTGGCTTGGCTACCACGCTAATTGGGTGTTTATGTCCATGCAGCAACGATGTGGCCTGAAGCTCGTCACCTAGAGTTCTGCTAGCTCCGCCTGACCCCTTAGGCTGCCGTGCTCACTTTGCCGTCTGTTGCCTGGCAACTGTGAAGAGCAGCACTCTATATTTGCGTACCTGCTGTCAGGACCACATTCTTTTCTCCTTTCCTTTTTTTTTAATAATGAAAAAAGGCCAACGGCAAACACAAAGCGAATTGGATGGTCTCTCCCACTGTGCTGGAGCGGAAGCGCCGCTGAAGAGGCTGCACACCAGCTGGCTCGATGTGGAAAAGTGCCCAGTTTGTTGTGCGTGGTGTATGGGCTTCGGAATTATTAGCTGCAACCCGCCACAAAGAGAGCAGCCACTGGTGGCACTCTGTGGTTCACCCCCTCAGGTATGGATGCCAGCTCCCCCCGCATCACTGATTCTGTGTGACTTTGGCGGTGGCACCATCTGGCTGCCACTCCCTTGCCAACTCGTGTCTGGGTGGCTGTCCTGCTGTCAGTAGTCACTATCGCTATGCTCCCCCCCTCCCCAGGGACCCCCGTTAAGTATGACGTAGGCTCCAGCTGCCCAAGCATGGCTAATGGGAGGGGGGAAAGCAGTTTCCACTCAGTGGGAGATCAGGATGGCTTTTAATTATACATCAGGATGCTTGACAGCACTACTTTCCCCTTTTGCCTGTCTCTGGTCTTCTCTTTGTTCCCCCATCCCTCCCCTTGTTATCTCATGTCATCTGCCATTTTCTCAGTCGTCTGGTTATGATTCAACCCTTTGCCTCGCCCATCCTACACAAATATTTCTAGGTGATGCCTCCCGTCCCTTTCCCCTCGGCTGAGCCTGTCTTTCCTCTATTTCAACCTCTCTATTTCCTCTATATTTTTTGTGATTAGTTCTAAGGGCAGTTTTAAGGGCGGAACTGCTGACAAAGGGGAGAGAGTGGCCTTGCTAGTTTAAACTCTAAACCACCCACCACCTTTTTAATAAAACAACAACAACAACAACAACAGCAACAACAACAACAACAACAACTGGATAAATGTCTCTGCTATTGAGTGGCAGGGTTCTGCCTCTAAAGCATTTAGAGGAAAAGGTGGGATATAAATGTAGTCCAAAAACAGCTGGAGGCCCAAGGTTGGGAAACACTGCTCTAGTATCACCTTGCATCTTCTGGAAAGAGCCATCAGGATAGAAATGGAAGCCTGGTGCCCTTTGTCTCCATCCCAGAAAACTGGTCCAGAAGGTTCCATACTTGAAGGAATCAGAAGAGGTGAAAGAGAATTTGATTATAGGGATTATGGCATAAATATGCTGGCTTTAGATCTGGCAATTATTAATGCAGAGTGGGAATGTCATTCTATTTATAATAATATAGTGAAATGATGGGTTGATTCTTTTAGCACAGAATCAGGATGATTTTAAAGCAAAGTTAAGACAACAGATGGCGGATTACCTGATTGCATATCAAAACAGGGCCCACCTATAGTGTTTTACCCTTTTCAGGCTTATTAAATCATTCAGTTTCTCTTGTCTTCTTTCCCTCATTCATTCACCATAGGTAATGTAGGGACAGAGATGGATGCAGTTGGTATTCATTTTTTTCCGCACTGAAGAATGAAGTGTGTTTGGGTGGCATTTAAATGTTGAAGAAGCTTCTTCTTTTGTAGGCAATCTTTCCTAGCAGCTGCTGGTGGCATCAACTTTTAATTTGGAGAAGCTGACTTAAATGACCTATTCTAGAATGCTGGTACACCTCTGATTATAATGCCAGTTGGCATTTCGACAGGACACAGCAGGCGACACATTCAAAGCACTATTCAATCATACATACTGTATAACATTACTTAACCCTTCCTTCTCTTGGCATAGTTCAGCTTTAAACATGGAGTCTGGAATCACTGGGTATCATCTTTGGATTTCTTCTCTCTTTTTTCTTGTGTCTCTGTATTTCTAGTTGTTCAAAGAAACACATTCTCATTCTAAGCTTCACAGCGACCTTAGGAAGCTGCCTTATTAGGGAGTCAGACCATTGGCCACCTAGCTCAGGTGAGACTTACACAAGGACAGGTAACCTGCTTGCCATCTACAATCCACACTGAAGTCCCTGGGGGGCATATCTTATTTTATTTTTTAATAATATTTTTTATTAGGGTTTATAGAGAGAAACACAAAGCTTAATATCAAATACCATTTTTATCCAAGCTAAAATATTAATCTAAATAAGATAAAAACAGAGAGAGAAGGGGGAAGAGAGAGTGAGAGAGATAAAGAAAAAGAAATAGAAAAGGTATTAAAAGAGAGAGTAAAATAAAGTAAAGAAACTAAAGAACTTTAGATTCTTCATCTGTCTGCTATATAAAAACAATATTCACTTCATCCACCCCAATATAGCACCCTTTGGGTGGTGGGGAGTATTTTCCATAAATGAAATTGCAGCTCAGGGGTCCCAGTGTAGGGAATACGCCACTGTATCTCGTTCATTGGTAATGCCATGCGTTTCTTAGAGGTGCAATTAAAAATGGGAGGTTCTGAAGCCACATGTACTGCATCCTCTTTCTGGGTCACGCAGCTCTTTGGTGCATGTCCATCTTGTAAAGTGCAGGAAGTAGATTGTATCTGAAATTTCACTTTTTAGAAACCCTGGCATGTGCACCAGCCCAGAGAGTTGTGTGCGCTTAGAGTTCAGTGTTGCCCCCCCCCCTTTATTAAAAGGTTGATGCAGGCGCACCTTCACACAACTATTTAAATTTTAACGTCAAAATTCTTAACTGAAAAATCTCTGCCCTGTGCTTGCAAATAAGGATGTGATTTGGGTAAGGTTGTACAGGAAAACTGTGGTGTACTTAGTGTTCCTTTACTCTGCTTTTGCTGCCTGGAAAAGGCTGTACCCCAGTTGACTGCTTAGTGCCTGGTCAAAAACTGTTTCACAGTAATGAACGCTAACCATCCTCTGCAGCACTGGCAACATTTTCCATTTGTGACCTCTAGCTGCTGAGAATTGTGCAGTTCAGGGCCTATTAAGGAGGAGTGACCTTTGTATGTCGTTCCACAGCGTACATTTCTCTAGGTGGCTTAAAACATCAAAATAAAGGAAAGAAACACAAAGTAAAATAAATTCATTAAAAAGGGGCGAGGCCTCAGTAAAACAGAACTTAGCACACACCCCAAAATAAAATAAAACCTAAGTTAGTTCAACAGACGGAATTCCATCACAGGTATTTTATTTACTAATAATATTTATATACCGCTAATCATTCAAGCAGAGATGTGGGTGGCGCTGTGGGTTAAAGCACAGAGCCTAGGACTTGCCGATCAGAAGGTCGCAGTTCGAATCCCTGCGACGGGGTGAGTTCCTATTGCTCGGTCCCTGCTCCTGCCAACCTAGCAGTTCAAAAGCACGTCAAAGTGCTAGTAGATAAATAGGTACCGCTCCGGCGGGAAGGTAAACAGTGTTTCCGTGCGCTGCTCTGGTTCGCCAGAAGTGGCTTAGTCATGCTGGCCACATGACCCCGGAAGCTGTACGCCGGCTCCCTCGGCCAATAAAGCAAGATGAGTGCCGCAACCCCAGAGTCGGCCACGACTGGACCTAATGGTCAGGGGTCCCTTTACCTTTACCTAATCATTCAAGCATCTCTAGGTGGTCTTGAATACTAATTTGTTTGGTGAACTGTGAAGATTTAGGGGAAGATTTGGGTTTTCAAATTAAGTACAGCTATGCAGGTGCAGGTTTACTAGCTGTAAAAAAAATGGTCCAACCATTGAGAGTATAATGAAGGATAAGATTTTGTTCTACGGATTCTTTCTGCCCTGCCCAAGGTTAAAACTAAATACGAGGTGGGGGAAAGGATGCTAAGCCATTCTCACCATGGGAATCAACAGTGCAAGGGCAATGCAATGAATTAAAAGACAAAACAAAAACACCAAAATAGACAAGCCTGTAAAACCCCAGAATAAAAGCTCAGTACAGTGGTGCCTCGCAAGACGAAATTAATCCGTTCCGTGAGGCTCTTCGTATAGCGGTTTTTTCGTCTTGCGAAGCAAGCCCATTGACAGCTTAGCGGATTAGCGCTATTAGTGGTTTAGCGGCTTTTAGCGGATCAGCTGATAAGCGGCTTAGGGCTTAGGAAAAGGGGGGGGGGACCCTGCAGGAACTCGCAATACATTTTCGTCTTCTCCAAAACGGAAAACCCTTTCGTCTAGCGGGTTTTCCGTCTTGCGAGGCGTTCGTCTTGCGGGGCACCACTGTAAGTAGCATTATTACTACATGTCGGATAATATATCTTGCAACCCACATGCTAGCAAGAAGCAGCAGTACCGCAAAATAACATTAATGTAGGATGCCATCTTGCATCAACATGACCAGTAGTCCAAGATGATGGGAGCTGAGGACCAGCAACCACTGGAGGGGCCCATGGGGCTCTCTAGGGTTTCGTTTAGGCATCTTTCCCAGCCCTGCCTAGAGATACCAGGAATTGAATCTGGGACCTCTCCTGAGCTCGATATATATCCTTCCTTTGCTCCACCTGCCAGGAAAGCTTAGCTATCCATTATCTGTAATTGCCTTAATCTTTTTAAAGCGCGCCTAAGGCCCCAGGTTGCATGAAATGGGTAGTGCTATGGGGAATAATAGCACAGTGTGTGAAGGTGAGATGCTGCTATCTTCTTTTGCAAAATAGTTTGCTGGCCAAGGGCATTGAGCGGCACCAGCGAGGCCCAGAATCCAAGATTCTAGCAGGGCAAGCCTCATGCTCAAGTTATACAATTGCCCGCAAATGGGATGCAAAACAACTGAGGAGCTATTTGGAAAAACCTTTCAAGCGAATCCACTCTACAGTTAGCCTAATGTCATCTTGGGTCGTGCCCATCATGTGAGTCCTATGTGGGTTTGTTTTCTGTAGGTGCCACTAAATTAAAAGCGCCACGACCAGAATGTTACTGCCAGCCGTGTTTATGTACTGTTCAGAAACACAAAGAGATGCTCTCTGTTCATAATGTGGAGCCTTTTGCAAGCAGATCGTTGTCTATAGAGAGACTACAAAGCAGCTACAGTACCTCTTTTCCCTCTAGTCGGCCCCCACTCCATCGGTTCCTGCTGCCTGGATAATGTAGAAGGGGCCTGAGAGCACCATGATGGATTGCAGGGACCGTCTTCTGCTGGACTCCTTTGATCTAGTATTGATCTGGCTGGACTGCCTGCCTAATGGATAAAAATGGTTTTCCCTCTCTGCTCAGCATCTTCATAGGCTTCCCAACAAGAGCAGCAGGGCAGTAATTCTCCCTGGGTTTCTTCCAGAGCATTGGTTTCCCTCTGGAGACCTCTTGACAAATGCTGAGGCCACACTTCTAGCACAACAATTGTTCCACTGGAAGGGAGGGGTGGTTGAGGAGCTACTAAAATAGTTCTTTGAAATAAATGGGTACAAAGTCCAAAGCAGGACTGGGCAGCCTCCTCATAACAAAGATTAAGATATGGTTAATTCCACCCAACATGACTGCGTCCTTGGCATCCTGAATGTTGGTACCTTGTTGCAGTTGCTTGGGATCCCACAGCTGTTGAATGAAGGCCTCTGTGAGCATGGCAGGGGGATGTGGGCAGTGGTGGTATCTACCAGTGGTAGTGGGAGCAGGTCAAAGACTCCTGGAGAGCACAGTCCAGAAAAAGCAGATAGAAAGATGGTTCTCCATGATCTGACAGACCATGAACAGCTGCCATTCTAGCATTGGTCAGAAAAGTGCAGGCCTCAATGAGTGCTCCACACAGCAGGCCTAGAAGAGGACTGAAAGAGGCCACAGTCTCGTTTGGAGACTAAGCCTTTCTCACCCTCTTGAATACATGACTGGCCATATAGCACTGAGCCTCTGCCTAAGCCTGTGACCTGCCAACGATCCCCAGCAGGTGGTTACCTGAGTAGAAAGAGCCAGTTTGGGATAGGCCTGACAAGGGGACATTTCCCTGGAAAAACTTGTAAGTTGCCAATAAAGGATCCACGTTGATAGATACTGATGGATGGAGCTAAGAGCCTGGTCAAGAGCTTGCCCTGGGTGCTCAGACACTACTGGGCAAGGCTCGAAGTTCTTGTATTAATTTACAGGGCCCTTATTAACATGGGGGCAAGATGTCCCAAGGACCATCTAGTTCCTTATATCCCTGCCAGATCACAGAGGTCTTCCATGGGGGTCACTGCTAGTGGTCCCCTCATGGTTCTGATGCCTGGCTTGTATCCAGCAGAAGCTGTGCATTCAGCATTGTGTGTCTGGTGCCTTTATTATACACTGGATAGCTCAGTTAGTTAGAGCATGGTGCTGATAACATCAAGGTTGTTGGTTTGATCCCCATATGGGACAGCTACATAGTCCTGCATTGCTAGGGGTTGGACTGGATGATACTTAGGGTCCCTTCCAACTCTACAATTCAATTATTCTAAGCTTTTGGAGAATGCTGAAGATGCGGCTCTTTACCCTGGTTTTTGACACTTGAGGTAAATGTTTTTAGAACCCACCTTATTTTTATGGTTGTAAGTTGTTTTACTATTGGTTTTAATGCTGTAATCTGCCCTTGGACCACAGAGTGAACTTCTGTATGTTTTAAAGTAGGGTTGCATTCCCCCCCCCTTGATTTTACTGTTTTATCTTTTGTAAACTACTTTGAGGTTTTTAACAAAATCAAGTGATGCATAAATTTTAAACGAATAAAATAAAATTGTTGCCCCCTATTTTATGGAACTCCCTTCTAGTTGGGCAGAGCCTTTGTTGAACTTCCAGCACCTACTGAATTTTAAAATATCCCAGCAGGGATTTAATAAATTTAACTGATTTTTACCTTTTCTGTATTGTATTTCTCATGCTTTGTTTCACTACGTGTCTCAACATATCTTAAATAAAGGATGTGGCGGCTGTGGGGTTGGGCTGGTGTGAGTTTTAGTCCAATGCCATCTGTAGGACCACAGGTTCCTCATTTCTGAGTTAAATTTTCTATAGTCATATAATATTTCCGCATCCTGAGGTACTCTGTCTGACTTTGGGATGTTCCATCCACACTCTGAGATAACATTCTTTGCTCTCTCTCCCCCTCTGCATTCCAAATGGTTCAGTTAGTGTTTGGTTCCTCGGGAAATAAGGGCCAATCTAGTAAAGAGGGGCTTGTTTGCATCTCTGTGCAACTGGGGTCAGAGCATGACCTGCAGGAGAGAGAGCAGGTGGACGCTTGCCCAGGCTGATGTGTGGAGCACTGGGTCTAAGATTGATCTGGGGTACCAGAAGCAGTTGTGGGGAGGGCATACCAGGTGTGTTGCTTTCCACTGCACTGATTTGCAGAGGAAGCACCATTAAGTGCAAATCCATCTTAATTTATTTTTAAGGCATTCTTATGTCCCGTTCCACATTTTGCTTTGTTAGATCTCTGCGTGAGCTCCAGAAATTGCATCTTAAAGCTCAACATAGTTTTTTTCCCCAAGGCGTTTTTCAAAGAGATCTTCTAAGGAGTGCATTTCCCTTCAGAAACATTGAGCAGGATGCTGGTGGCACATGGGATCAGAATACAAATAGCCTGCTTGCTTCATGTTTGCTGAGTAACTGCTCAGTTGCTCAGGCGATGTGTGAGCAGAGTGGCGTTCTCGCCCCCCCAAGAGTGCTTTGAAAAGCTGCATGTGGATGTGAGTGCTAATCATGTCTGGATAGTCATGTCTTTCCTGGGTCCAATGCACACATCCTGCTCTGAAGGCTGATCCCAGCCTGTGTATGCAAATGGGAGTGTAGGAAGAAAACCCTGCATACAAGCCCATTGCCCCTAGATGGGCACCCTGTGCAAAACTCTCATCTCACATGACTGTATATAGTTCGGGAGAGGTTGTTTCGCCAATATGTGCAGAATGGGATGGACAGATGCACACACACACATGAATCTGATATTCCTTCTGTGGGTTTATTCTGAAGCAGATGTTCCCTTGAGAATCAGGGCATGAAAGAACTCTAGGTGAAACTTCAGCCAGCCATACACACATCTCCCTCCTTGTGAGTTCAGTGCACCAACTTAGCAGTTGCAAAGGAGCAGAGTTTTTGCATTCAAATTAAGAAGGAGCAAATTTAATTTCAGTTTCTCTGAGAGTGGAAGTTCTAAGCTTATTTATATGTAATATATATGTGTGTGTGTATTTTGAGGATAGTAGCCAACCTCTAAAAATAGATTTGGGGTTGAATTATTAAGTGGTCTACCAAGACCCTCAGTAATTGTGTGAGATATATATATTTAAGAGATATATTTAAGAGATATATTTAAGAGTCAATAGCAGAATTTCTCTCTCATATATATGAGAGAGAAATTCTGCTATTGACTCTTAAATAGATCTGCTTAAAACATGAGGCCTGCTTGAATGGCTGAGACTGTTGTGCCTTCCCACCAGCCTGGAGGAAATGTGCAGTCTTGTCAGCATGCTCCAATCTGGCTATAGAAGTAATAACCCCTGCTGGATGCCAGTTTTCAGTTTTGCATGAGAGTAGTGTAGGCTGCCTCCCTTTCTTCTGCCTGCATATTAACCTGCAGGCATGAGACAGTTCTGGGGTATGGAAACTCTTTGTATCCTATGCTATCAATGTATCATTGATTCTTCTTAGTTCTTCTCTTGCTTTCTGATGATTCTAGGCTGGGTGACTTTGTCTCCTTGAATATTATGTTTGCATGGTCTATATAGACAGCTTGAGTGTGTGTGTGTTTAGCTGAAATATGGATTGTATTTTAGTATTCCATTGTTCATTTTTACAGAATTTTGTACATATTAACCCGGTGTTTTCTTAAGGACTGAATAAAAAGTTTGTAGCTTTATTATAGCATCTTTATGGCCAGATATTTCCCCCTATATGGTGTTGGGTTTTTTTGAAAAATTGTCATGTTTGGATGATGATGTTAGCCTCTCTAGACTTCCTTTTGTAGGGAAAAGAAGGAAGGAAGGAAGGAAATAAATAAATAAATAAATAAATGGAAGGCAGGAAGGAAGGAATGTAAAATGTATGTTGGAAAATCTCAGGTTTGCAAGTTGTCCCTGTCTGACCACCAGCAGCTTGCAACTCCTTTGTGGCTTTTTGTCTCAGAAAATATGAGTAACTCTCTAAAAACTTGGGGGGTAGGAGAGCTGAAAATAATGCCAATATATTTCACAACTGGCAAACAATACGCCCCTTTGGGTTCAGATGGTACATGGGTAGATGAGTCTAAAAACCCCAGGACACAAATTTTCACAGCCATCTAGTGGCTGTGGAGGCTCATTCGTAACCAAAAGTAATGTATCTAGCATTAACTCTGGAAGTGTATACTCAATTCTGACCAAACTAAGCCTCCTGGTGTGTATTTTGCTCTAGGAGGCTTAGTTTTCCTACCCCACTAATGTGTTTTTACTGCAGTTTATAAAAGCAAATATTAATAAAGGAATTACGGTAAGTCTTCCAAAACATGTAGCTGCTTTTACTGTAGTTTCTGTTTCAGAGGACAATCTCAGGGGAGCATGCTTGTGTGTTCTGCTTGGTGGAATTCACAGGTGACTGAGAGTATCCTTTTAGAGGGAAACCTCTATCAGCTACCATGCAGGATACTCACAGAATAGGGGGGAGGAATGCATTATAGCTATACTATGTGCCCAAACCTGCCTCAAAACTCCAATGATATTGATCCTGGGAAGCAAGCCACCCTAATAGCCTCTCTCTTAGTTTACTGTGGGCTGGCTCTGTACATATTCCATTGCCAGAACCTTTCCATTAACTCTTGTGCAAATGCACCAACAATAGTCATTCAAGGTCTAACTCCTTCACAGCAGAATGGAAATATAAACACAGAATTGGAAAAAAGGAATGTACAGTGTGTTGAGATTGCAGTGTCCCGTGCACAGTGGAATGATGAGGAGTACGTGCACATACTCTATATTGCTTTATTTACATTTCAAAGCTGGTAGGTTACAGAAAAACATCTTGCCTCTGCCGGAGCAGAGAAAGCATTCTCTCTCCTCTAAAGCACGGAGAGAACTGCTGAACAACAGTGAAAAACAGGAAACCAGTGTACGTCACATCCAGTCTCCCTTTCCCGTGGGAAAACCCAACAGTACAGACTGTGGAATGTAAACACCTGTCTTGTGACAAGCACTTCGCTGCACAGTGAAAGAGAGCAGAAACCAACATCCTCCCCCTTTCTGTGAACATCACTGGGCAGCGTGTTCGTACAATATCAGTACAAACCCAACTTCTGCACATAGGTACAGTGTTGATCCCTTGATACAATCTTGGACAATACATCAGCAGGAATTTCATTACCTGGCATATAGGACACCGTTACGAGTCCCTTCTGAATACGTTCCCTAGCATGTTGCAACTTCAAGTGCAAGTGCTTCGTGCTTTGCTTACAACCTTCAGAATTCAGCAAAGCCAAACATGCTTTGTTGTCCTGGTAAACCTGGATTGGACATTTGACAGGAATTTTCATGTCTTTGCACAATTGTAACAACCATTCACAATCCTTAAGTGAATAAGACAGTGCATTCAGTTCAGCTTCACAAGAACTTAAGCTAACTGTTGTTTGCTTCTTGCATGACCAATCAAATAGACCCTGATTGTACATATAGCAAACTCCAGACGTACTTTTCCTGTCTGTAGTGTCACTTCCAAAACTTGCATCTGCAAATATCTCAAGACCACCAGACTTCTGATTGTTAAATCTTAGTCTGTAATGCATAGTGCCTTTCAAATACCGTGCTATGCGTTTCAGAGCTTTCCAATCCTTAACAGTAGGATTGTTGACTTGTCTGCTTAGCAAATTACAGCTAACAGCAATGTCTGGTCTTGAACATCTGGCAATGAAGTTTAGCTTGCCTAGCACACTTCTGTACAGTGTAGTGTCAGAAAATGCTTCTTCAGTGTCATCTACCTGATAACCTGTTGTCATCGGTGTGTCTACAGGGTTAGCATCCATCAGGTTTAGTTTGCTTAACACATCAGCAATTTTCCGTGACTGGTGTACTAGAATGTTACCATCTTGATCTCTCTCTATTTCCAGAGATAGGTAGTTGTTTACCTCACCAAGATCTTTCATGTCAAAGTGCTCTTTCAGTTGAGCTAGGGCGTTATTGTACATTGTGACATCCTTCCAAAAGAATAATAGATCATCAACATAAAACAAACAATACAGTTTCTTTTGCCCCTCCTCTTTGACAAACACACATGGATCAGCTTTCCCTTGCTTAAAACCTAGAGAAAACAATACTTCAGTGAATTTTGTGTGCCAACATCGTGCACTTTGTTTGAGACCATAAAGGGACTTCTTCAGAGCACAAACAAATCCCTGTTTTACCTGTACGCCATCAGGTGGAAGCATATAAAGTGATTCATCTAGAGATCCGTACAGAAAAGCTGTATTCACATCATGGTGACTAATGTGTAGATTCTCCTCTGCAGCTAGCTTGAGCATAAGCCTAATGCTCTCATACCTCACTGTGGGTGAGTAGGTCTCGTGATAGTCTTCACCTGGTACTTGTGCAAAACCTCTGGCTACCAATCTGGCTTTGTGTCTGACTATCTTGCCATTTTGATCAGTCTTCGCTTTGAAGACCCATTTGCTTCCAAGCAGTTTCATTCCTGGAACTACTGGAACAAGGTCCCATGTTTTGTTCCTTTCTAAGGAATCAAGCTCAGCCTTCATGGCATTTAACCATGGCTCAGCTTCCTTTGAATCCAAATCCTGGATTTCTTGGAAACTTGAAGGTTCAAATACCTTCTTGGAGCTTTTAACAGCTGTTACTGCTATCTTAGCAAACTCATCAGCAAATCTCTTTGGAGGTCTGCCTTTTGTGGCTCTCTGTGACCTGCGAATTAGCCTTAAGTCCTCAACACTCTCCTCTTCCTTCTTGGGAGAAAAGTGACCTATTGTGAACAATGGTTCTTCCAACTCTTGATCAGAGCTTTCAGAGGGTCGCATAGAGGCTTTCGCACTCTTGAAATCCTCTGAATCACCCGATTCAACTTCAGACTCAGAACCTTCATCGGTGGGTGTGGGTTGTTGCGGTTGCTTTTGACTATCCTCAGTCTCATCACTGTCATCAGGATAACATTGGAAAATTCCCACATTCTCCCCCCACTTGGCATTGTACTCAACACTTCTTGTGAGCTTAATTGTCTTAGAGTCAGTCATCATTATTCTGTAAGACCCTTTCTGATAACCTAGAAAGATACCATGTAATCCACGCTTGTCTAACTTGGAGCTTTGTGGTGAGTGAACCCACATGTCAGAACCAAAAATTTTCAAGTGTTTGATGTATGGCTTCTTGCCAAACATCTTCTCATACGGGGTACAACCAATCGCTGAAGACAACCTGCGATTATAACTGTAAGCAAAACACGAGAGAGATTCGGCCCAATAACTCTCTGGAAGATTTGCATCATGCAGCAAGGTTTTTAACCCTTGAAGCAATGTTTGATTTGCCCTCTCGCAAAGTCCATTCTGCCATGGCGAGCGAGGACTAGACAAATCGTGTTGAATTCCTTTCTCAGTCAGAAAAGCTTCAAACTGCTGAGAAGTGAATTCCCCCCCCCCCCGCGATCAGTGAAAAGAATTTTTATCTTCTTACCATGCACATTTTCCAACCAAGCACAGAATTCCTGGAACCTAGGAAAAGCCTCTGATTTCTGCTTGAGATTGTACACATAAATATACCTGGAAAATGCATCAATGAGAACCATGAAGTACCTGTTTCCACCCAAAGAGGGCGCTAGTGGTCCAACCAAATCAGCAACAATTTGGTATGGTTCTGTAGCTTGCCTACTAGACACCTTACCTTTCGCAGCCATTTTCACCTTGTTTGCTGCGCATGCCTTGCACTTCATGTGGTACCTGCAGGGTTTAATAGTCATACCTTCAACCAAGGCAGGCATTTTAGATATCGCCTCAAAATTCAAATGACCAAACTTTCGGTGAAAATCATGAATACATTCTGCATGCAAACTTTTGTTAGTACCTGCAATGCAACAAGTGTCATCCTGCACAACATCATCAAAATACAAAACATACAAACGATCAACATATTCAGCATGCAATACATAATCATTTTTCTTTGTGATGATGCACCTTTTGTTCTTAAAGGAAACGTCAATTTTCCGCTCATTCAGCTGTCCAACGCTGAGCAGATTATGTTTGGCATCCGGTACATAAAGAACATCCTGTATCGATAAGTCCAAACTGTGAAGAACAACAGTTCCGTAGCCTTTACTGGGGATTGTGTGGTCATCCGCCTGGTGAATCGCACCTTCCTGCGGTGTAAAAGACACGAACAGTCGCTTATCGTTGCACATGTGATGCGTTGCAGCCGAATCAACAACGAAGAAAGATCTAGACGTTTTCTGGACCTCTGCAACCTTTGGAGTGAAGCGTGAGACCATTGCCTTGTGCTGCGTTGTCCTGGACACCGGACCTTTGCCTTTGCCTCGGCTTTTTCCACGCGATGAGCTTTCGCTGCGCTGCTCTGTCTTGGCCCTGGGATATCTGCATTCCCTCTTCATATGGCCTAGACGTCCACACGAGTAGCATTTCACTGCCTTCAAAGCTTTGGCGCCATCTGGTGGTTCCACTGCACTATGGGATGACGTCTGTGAAGTCTCCCCCTTGCCCGTGCAGCTAGCACCCTGGCGGTCTGCTTCATTCAGAATCACGGCAGTAACATAGTCCACTGTCAGCTGAGCAGTTGGCTGTACAGCAATCTGAGTCGCAACAGACTCCCAACCTGAACCCAAAGATTGTAGTATCATGAAGGAATACACAGCCTCTGGAAAGTTGAGTCCTCTCTGTTGCAGCTCATGTCTCAGATTCTGCATCTCCATCAGATGTGTACGCACATCTCCACCTTCAGCAAGAGCCATATTATGCAGCTTGGTAGAGTAAAACATAGTGGATCCAGCTTCTGTCCTCAAGTGAGCCTCTCTCAAAGCATCCCAAATTTGTCTGGCTGAGGTCTTATCACGCAATAGACAGAGCTCTTCTGAGGATACTATCAATGTAAGAGTTCCCCTTGCTTTGGAATCTTTAGCTTCCCATGCATCTGTAACTGGAGCTGGGGGGGTGTCTGTAATAACTTCAAACAGACCCTCTTTCCGCAGAATAGCCTCTGCATAGAGAACCCAGTCCGCATAGTTTTTCTTATTGAGCTTAGGAATCCCACAAGCATCCTGAAGGGCCATCATGACTCTGGCATTAGCCTTCTGCGTCATCTCTGCTGCTTTAAATCATGCTGCATCACTGCTGCAGCTGCTTTATTCCAAAAGCACTTTTAAAAGTTACTTTCGATTTCCCCAGCAGAGGAGCTTGTTCCTTTGAGCCTTTGCCTGTGCCCGGCAAAACGGCCTTAAAAGTTCAAAGTCCAGCCATAAAGCCATTAATTAGAAGCCGGCAGGCTGCCCGGAGCAGTAGCACATACCTCATCAATCATCTTGACACGCAGAGCAGATACCGTCCGATCCGTCCCTCTGCCGCTGTTCCGATTCCTGGGCCCATAACCAATTATTGTTGAGATTGCAGTGTCCCGTGCACAGCGGAATGATGAGGAGTACGTGCACATACTCTATATTGCTTTATTTACATTTCAAAGCTGGTAGGTTACAGAAAAACATCTTGCCTCTGCCGGAGCAGAGAAAGCATCCTCTCTCCTCTAAAGCACGGAGAGAACTGCTGAACAACAGTGAAAAACAGGAAACCAGTGTACGTCACATCCAGTCTCCCTTTCCCGTGGGAAAACCCAACAGCAACTGACTGTGGAATGTAAACACCTGTCTTGTGACAAGCACTTCGCTGCACAGTGAAAGAGAGCAGAAACCAACACAGTGCAAAACACAACTATTTAAGAAGCCAAATATTCAACTTCCGGAGGCGGCGCAAAACGGCAATGGCGGTCCTCTTTACTCTGTGAAGAGGGGCTCCACGAAAAAGGGTCGTCCGCTGCGGCAAAGCGGAGACCCACTAAGAAAAACCACAGGCAGAGCGAGCCTGTGGCCGTGGGACTCGGCGGGCGCCAAAAGCCCCCCCAGAAACGAAGAAGGAACCTCGTAAGGGGCTCCGGAACGTGAAAGGGGGAGCGGCGCTGTGAGTTCATCGCTCTTTTCGTGGATGCAAAGCCGCGCTGCTGCTGCCGATGAGCGCTGACCTTTCTTCTTGAAAACACTGAATTTGACAGCTACATACCCGTGAGTAAGGGGTACTAAATTTTGGACTAAATTTGGACTAAATTTGAGGATTTTGACTGAAAACGTGAGGCGAGTAACAGGAAGTCCGTCTTCCGATCCTGCTAATTAGATCAAAGCAAGGGCTCTGAAGAGCGCTGTAGCGTTCAAAAAGGATCGTAAAAGCAGAACAAAGGCGCATTGATAGACTCTGCCTTTTAGAAGTTAAAAGGGAAATCTTTGTTAAACCTGTGGACTCTATTTTTGGAACTTTCTTCCTATCTTTGAGTTATACGGAGTTAAAAGGGACAACCTAGTCGTCGGGCTGCCAGAGCGTAATAGAGAACTGTCAAACTGCTGATACTGTTGCTGAAGTTTAAACTGTTACATAGACTGAGACATTAACGTTTAAACATTGTTGCTGGGACCATTCTTGACACCTTGTGGCTTTTATTCAAGAAATAGAAAGCCTTGGGAACCTTCCTTTTGTACTCTGGAATTACAAAGACTTAATACGGGGAATATAGGAACTTCAATGGCGGAAAAGAGTTCTCTCCTTCCTTGAAACTTTGAAATACCCCCCCTAGAGGATTGTGGAGACATAGTGGCCTGGGAACTGTATTTTATTGAGACTTCTTGTGGTTTAATTGTTTATATTTTGGACTTGTCTCTCTTATGGAATAAAAGACAATTTGACCTTGAACTGAGGCAGGTGTGGAATGAGCGGCTCAGGGAAAACAAGAGCAGCCAAAGCTAAAGAAAAAGAAAAAGAAAAGAAATCTGTGCAACTTGTTCAAACAACTTTAACTCATCAACGCAGATCATCTGTCCCAACTGTGCTAACAGCACAGGAGGTGGAAACTGAGCAGCCTGTTACAGAAGATATGGCAACTGGAGGATCTGAAACAGTCCTGAAACAAATTTTGGAGCAACTGGCAATTTTAAACCAAAAGGTGGACAATCAATCATTAAAAATTGATCAAGCTACATCCTCTATTAGTAAATTATCTGACCAGGTTTCCCAGCATACTCAGGCAATAGAGAATTTGCAAGGAGCTACGGCTGAAAATTATAAATTAGCTGTGGAAGCCAATCAAAAAGCAGAACAGGCAAATAAAAAAGTTGATGAGATTAAGGGGGAAGTAAGGCCTCTGAAAAGACAGGTAGGGGAACAACAAGCCTACCTGTCACTGGTTGAATTGAAAAGTAAGGAAAATAATCTCAGGTTAAGGGCCATCCCAGAATTGGAGGTAGGTAATTTAGAGGGATTTCTGACACTTTTATTTTCCAAATTCTGGGGAATTGAGGAAGACAAAGATTTCAAAATTGTGACGGCCTTTAGACTGGGAAGATCGGTAAAGAAAGATAAGGCCAGAGACTGTTTGGTTATTTTGAGATCAAGAGAGGAAAGAGATAAGATATTAGGCCTACATTTTAAAAAATCTTTGGAGATAGAAGGTAAAAAGGCTGAAATCTACAGAGATATACCCAAACATCTATTGGATCTCAGGACCACTTACACAGACCTGACCAAATTGTTAAGACACAACGCAATTCCTTATAGGTGGGAGTTTCCACAAGGACTATCATTTACCTATAAAGGAAGGAAGGTAAGAATCAAAACACCTGAGGATCAACAGAAGTTCCTACACGACCACGAGGAGGACCTACAAAAAGGAGCTGCAGCTTCTTGGCCACCACCACCATCGGGACCACCACCAAAACCTACACCGTCTGGATCTGGACCAGCACCACCACCTCCGGGATCGGAGGAAAACCTAGACACCCCATTGTAGGACCCACCAACTAAACCAGGATGTCTCTGCAGCTTCTCAGCTGGAATATAAATGGCGGAAACTCTCCAGAAAAAAGAAAAAAAGTATTTCATATTTTGAAAAAAGAACAATTGGACATTATTTGCTTGCAAGGAACACATGTGACAAGGCTCCACAGAAAAGTGTTAATTAATAAAAGATTAGGCCAAGAATTTATTTCTTCGGACAAAGTTAAGAAAAGAGGAGTGGTGATATATGCAAAGGAGAGCCTGTCACCGAAATTCTTATTTAAAGATGAACATGGCAGAATTTTGGCGATTGAAATTCAGACACAAGGAGAAAAAATTTTGATATTAGGAATATATGCACCAAATGAAGGAAAATCGGAATTCTTTAGGAAGTTGCACGAGATTATGCTGGACTATTTAGACTATAACAACATCATTATGTTGGGTGATATGAATGGGGTCGTATCTGTAAACATGGATAAGTCGCAAAGTGCTAACATAACGAAAGATGGCAGACTACCTAAAACTTTTTTTGAAATGACTGACAACATGGACTTAATTGACATATGGAGGGTTAAGAACCCCCTAGGAAAAGAAGGAACTTTCTTTTCTGAAGCTCATCTGACATGGACACGAATCGACCAAATATGGGTAACTAGAGGACTGGCACCTAAGACTAGAAAAGTGGAAATCTGCCCAAAAACTTGCTCCGACCATAACGCTTTGAAAGTGGAACTGAGATTAAACATAACCGGATCCTATAGATGGAAAATGAATGACACCCTATTAAGGGATCAGGAGATTGTTAAGAAGGCCCAAAAAACTTTAAAGGACTACTTTGAGATAAATTTAAACACCACTGTGGAAAAAAGAACAATCTGGGAAGCAGTTATGAGAGGGTTTCTTATACAACAAAATACGATCAAGAAAAAGTTCTGGAATGAAAAGAAGGAGAAGATATTGGAGAAAATAAGAGAAGGAGAGAAAAAATTAAGATCTAAGCCCAAGTCGAAGGAAGTGCTGAGAGAAGTGAAATTTTTCCAGGCACAATATTCGAAATTGATAAATCAAGAGGTGGAATGGAAAATTAAACAAATGAAACAAAGATCCTTTGAATCAGCAAACAAGTGTGGGAAACTGCTAGCATGGCAGTTGAAAAAGAGACAAAAACTTAATACAGTTACAAATCTAGAGATAGAAGGGAGAATGATTCAGAAACCCGAGGAAATTAGAAAGTGTTTCCAGAGATATTTCAAAGAACTTTATTCACAAGGGCCACAGAAAGACTTTGAGGTGGATCAATTCCTTAAAACTAATGGATTACAAAAAATAACCCAGGAAATGAGAACTACCCTGAATAGTAATATTACTCCGCAAGAAATTGAAAGTGCCATTCAGAACCTTCAACTAGGCAAATCTCCAGGCCCTGATGGACTTACCTCCAAATACTATAAGGTTTTGAAGGACTATTTGATACAACCTCTGTTGGAGGTCTGCAATCAGATTATGGAGGGGAGGAAGGCACCGGAGATGTGGAAAGAAGCTTTCATCACATTGATACCCAAACAAGAATCTGAAAAGACCCAGCTTAAGAACTACCGCCCCATCTCACTCCTAAATGTGGATTACAAAATTTTTGCGGATATTTTGGCAAGTAGGTTCAAAAAAGTACTCAATGAAGTGATCCATAAGGACCAGGCTGGCTTTCTCCCCAGTAGGCATTTGTTTGATAATACAAGAAACATTATTGACATTTTGGAACTTCTACAAACAAATCTTAATACTAGAGCGGTTTAATTTTTATTGATGCGGAGAAAGCCTTTGACAACATTTCTTGGATGTTCATGAAGAAAAATTTGGAAGGGATGGGAGTGGGGCGGGGGTTTGAAAATGGAATAGAGGCAATTTATTCAGAACAAAAAGCTAAGCTGATAGTAAACAATGTGGTGACAGAGGGGTTTAAAATTGAAAAAGGGACACGACAGGGGTGCCCCCTATCCCCCCTATTGTTCATTTCAGTTCTGGAGGTGCTATTGAACATGATTAGAAAGGACAAGGAATTGAGGTCGGAATGAAACAATACAAACTGAAAGCTTTTGCAGATGATTTGGTATTAACATTACAGGAGCCAGTCTCTAGTACTAAAAGAGTGCTAGAATTAATTTCTGACTTTGGTTGGGTGGCGGGATTTAAGCTGAATAAGCAAAAAACTAAGGTTTTAGCAAAAAATTTGACAACTACAGAAACAGATGAGTTCCTGAAAGAAACAGAATTAAATGTGGTTAAAAAAGTAAAATACCTAGGGGTGTATCTGACCTCCAAAAATTTGAATTTGTTTAAAGATAATTATGAGAAATGTTGGTCAGAAATCAAAAGAGATTTGGAAATATGGTCAAGATTGAAACTTTCCTTGTTGGGCCGAATAGCAGCTATAAAGATGAATGTATTGCCGAAAATGTTATTTCTGTTCCAGGCCCTACAGATCGTGGACAAAGTGGAATGTTTTGGAAAGTGGCAGAAGGATATTTCTAAGTTTGTTTGGCAGGGCAAAAAGCCCCGAATAAAGTTTAAAATACTAACTGATGCGAAAGAAAGAGGGGGATTTGCCCTGCCAGACTTGAGGTTATATTATGAATCTGCAGCCTTCTGCTGGTTGAAAGATTGGATTTTATTGGAAAACACTGATGTCCTAGATCTGGAAGGGTTTGATAATGCTTTTGGGTGGCATGCATATTTGTGGTATGACAAGGTTAAAGTTCACAAATTGTTTAAAAACCATATTGTCAGAAGAGCAATTTTGTTGGTCTGGACAAAATATAAGGACTTATTGGAGAGTAAGACTCCGAGGTGGCTCTCACCGGTGGAGGCCAAGGCACGTAAGAGACTTAACATGGAAGCCTATTGGCCTAAATATTGGGAAATAATTGAAAAAATTGGAGACAATTGGAGGTTGCTGAGCTTGGAAAAATTAAAAAACAAGGTGCGAGATTGGTTGCACTATGCTCAATTCAGGAGGTTTTTAAAGTGGATAAAAAGGTTGGATTCCAGGTGGAAAAATCGAAATTAGAGACAGAACTGTTAGAGCCAAAAAACAAACTACTTTCGAGAATGTACAACTTGCTGCTTAAATGGAATACACAGGACGAGACAGTCAAATCCGCCATGATAAAATGGGCGCAGGATTTGGGGCACAACATTATGTTTGAAGACTGGGAAAGGTTATGGAACACCGGAATAAAATTTACGGCATGTAGTGCCTTGAAGGAAAATATTATGAAAATGATATACCGGTGGTACATGACCCCAGTCAAACTTGCTAAGATATATCACCTGTCTGACAACAAATGTTGGAAATGTAAAGAGGCGGAAGGGACATTCTTTCACCTCTGGTGGACTTGCCCGAAAGTGAAGGCCTTTTGGGAGATGATTCATAATGAACTAAAAAAGGTACTTAGATTTACCTTACCTAAGAAACTGGAGGCCTTTCTTCTGGGCATCGTAGACCAGAGAGTACTTAAGAAAGATAGAACTTTTTTTATGTATGCTACCACTGCAGCAAGGATCCTGATTGCTAAGCATTGGAAGACACAAGATTTACCCACGCTGGAGGAATGGCAGACGCAGTTGATGGACTACATGGAACTGGCCGAAATGACTGGCAGAATCCGAGACTTGGGGGAAGAAACAATCGAGGAAGACTGGGAAAAATTTAAAGACTATTTGAAAAAACATTATAAGTTGTATGAATGTTAAAAAATGCACTTTTGAGGAAATTCTAGCTTCAGCAATTGTAAATTAATGAAATGAAAATTAAGGTACAAGAAGTCAGAGGTGGAATAATGAAATAACTTTATTATGTTCAAGCCAAAACGTATAAGATGTCGGTTACAACATTTTGGAAATTAGATAACATGATAAAATGAAAGATACAATAAGTTTTGAAATAAGTTAACAAATTGCTGATGTTTTGTATCACAGAGAACGCAGGGTTAGGAAGATGCGGGGAAGTCCATTGGATTGGCTGAAAAAAAGGATTATGGAAATTTGTAACTTCTTTACTTTATTTTCTATATCTATCTTTTATTCTTTTTTTCTGTATTTTATAAACTTAATAAAAATATTATTTTAAAAAAAAAAGAAGCCAAATATTCAGATACTTATGGTTTGATGCTGAGACTATTGTCAGTTTTATTACAGGACACATTTGTGTACATGTAAAGTAAACCAGATATTGGTTCAATTCACTAATTTGTTTGGAGGATTTGTAATACGCAATAGGCTCATATGCTTGTTCCTTCTTGCACCCTCCCTTTGTATCCCAGTTTTCTCTTCCATGATTTGGAGTCAAATGTACTATGATGTCTACATGAATCAAGCAAACTGTGGTGATCATTAACATGGATTTGCTTCTGAAACATGGTTTGCAAACATACTTTGAAGCATGGTTTCAGATGGTGATTTCAAGGCAATTCTTGGTTAATACTAATCATAGTCCGCTCAATTTGGTCATCATGGCAAACTGCAGTTACTCTAAACCCCTAAAAGGAGTGCATGTAAAGTTAGTTAGTTGATATGGATTGCTATTGTGGGATCTGAAATGAGTTTGCAAACCAAATTACAAAAGAAATTAATTTGCATTCGTTATGATTTATGTTCTTGCATGTGCAATGGCTGCTACCAAAAATTGTATGTATGCAGTCTTGGGAAAAATGGAAGAACTACAGGGAAAATGCAGGAAAACAACAACTGGATTATTATGTCATCATAATGGCTCAGAAAAAAAGAGGATGAACAAATCATGACTATTCCAGAATAAATACTAGTGTGGAAGTAACCAGAAGTGGAAATCATGCAAGTACTGAATACATGATGTATAGAAGTTCTAAATAATCAATCCTCCATGAGTCTAGATGCTGAAATAGATCCAGCATGAAATTTGAGTTTGACTGTTGACACCAGTAGTTGTATGTTATTGCAGTTAAAATGGGCTGACCCTACCACTAGCTGAGTGAAGTGGCTGCCTCAGGCAGCAGCATGCTGAGGGTCAGGAGTAAGAACAGCTGAGTGTACTGTGCAGCCTGCTCTGTGCTCCTCAGCTAGCCTGCTGTTTTTGGCTGCATGCAGTGAAGGACATATGGGACGCGGGAGGCGCTGTGGGTTAAACCATAGAGCCTAGGACTTGCCGATCAGAAGGTCGAATCCCCGCGACGGGGTGAGCGCCCGTTGCTCGGTCCCTGCTCCTGCCAACCTAGCAGTTCGAAAGCACACCAAAGTGCAAGTAGATAAATAGGTACCGCTCCGGCGGGAAGGTAAACGGTGTTTCCGTGCGCTGCTCTGGTTCGCCAGAAGTGGCTTAGTCATGCTGGCCACATGACCCAGAAGCTGTACGCTGGCTCCCTCGGACAATAAAGCGAGATGAGCACCGCAACCCCAGAGTGACGACTGCACCTAATGGTCAGGGGTCCCTTTACCTTTACCTAGTGAAGGACATTATTTTGTCACCAGTGTGGACATAAGATGAAACTACCAGTCTGATACATGGAACAGGGGAGGCAAAAATGCATTGGGATGGGCATGCTGTTGAATAATGGGAAACACATTCAATCCAATATACAGTTTCCTCCCTCCCTCCTCAATTTCTGCATTATTTGTCCCAGCAATCTGTCAGCAACAGAGAAAGAGAGAGAGAGGATGTTGTTTGTCAGCTTCATGAAGCTCTGGATTTCTGGAGCATCTCTGGGGAGCAAGCATCAGACAATGCCTTGTAGAATTCAGCAGCCAATTAGGATCCTGTATCAGCCCCTTATCCTCTACTGAACTGGCAAGAGCTGCTCTATAAATATCCATAGTTTGGTTTGGATTGGCTCTTTGGTTCATCTTTTCACATCCATGTTTTCCTACAGATTACAAAGCCATACAGAAGGGAACAGGAGGGTTTAAAAGAGAGTGGGAATGTTTTCAGTTAAGATGACTTTGGATGCCTTCAACTATGAGCACTAAAGATCTAACACAGCCTTCTCCAACCTAGCACCCTCAACATGTCAAAGCATGTAGTCCAAAGACTACAGCTCCCATCAGCCCCCGTACTGGCTGGGGATGAGGGGAGTTGTAGTCAAAAGCATCTGGAGGGCACCAGGTTTGGGGAGGATGATCTAGCACAATGAGGGAGGGGGGAACATTCCAGGTCAAATGGGTTTTTAACTGGTGTTGTAGTATAGTAGAGTCTCCCCCCTCTCTCATTATTAGTGCATTGCATGAAAATGCAAGAGATTGTCAGTTCCTCTCCATTTCCCAGCCTCAAGAGACTTGCCTTTTCTCCATTGAAAGCATGCTGCTCACTCACATCTTCAATCCTTCAATCCATCTTTCCTGCTGGTCTCCTGAGTACCAGGAGAGCAGCAGGAAGGTTAGTATAGAGAAATTGCTCTTGGGCTTGGGTTTATGAGTTTCCAAACATCCCCAGACACACCCAGGCAGCTTTTTGCTATTTCCAGAGGTTGGCAAATGCAATTTTGCTTGCAAAGCAGGGCTTCTCCTCCTCCTCCTCCTCCTTCTTTTGCTGCTACCTTTAGAGGTTTTAGAGAGCAGGGTGGACAAACTGGTGCCCAGTCCAGACACATTAGAATCATGGACTTCTGTTTTTGTGGCAGCTCCCAAACCTGGTAACATTTTAAAATAGCTTCTCAGCATGAAGTGAGAAATGGCTTATCAAGAACCAATGAGATGGTTCTTTCAATCCTTTTTATATCTATGCCTCTTCTTCCTTCTCTAGCCATAGCATCATGCCCCCCTCCCACCTGGATTTTTGCCCCCCTACAACAGCCAGTCGGCATTCTGTGTCCAGTGACCACACTCGGTTCTCAATGGGCTGTTTTTTGGGGAGGGGGAGGTTCTTTTCTTACTTATTTATAAGGCCCCATCTGTACTATACATGCTTTGGGGGATGCCACAACTGTTTAATATGATACTGCTTTAAATGTATGTTGTGGAAGGGGCCTAAGAAACACTACCACTTTCTCATGTGTTGGTGCTGCCATTTTGGCTGCATCAGTGTGGACACTCTCTTCCTGAATATCAGAAATGAATTATATGACTGGTGCCTTTTTAAATGTATGTTGATGCACAACCAGATGCCTTCATGTGCCCCAACTGCAACAACATATGCCTCTCCCATATTGGTCTCTACAACCACAGCAGGTGCTGCAACCTTTCAGCAGTTTGACTTCACCCCTCCATTGTCTCCCAAGACAGATGTATGCCAGCAACAAGTGATGCTGCATACTGAGAGTGTCTGTAGATATTGTATCTTCTAGCATTATGAGGAAGGGAAAAAGACTTTGGCTTCCTATTTTTGCATGTCTTCTGTATCTTCCAAAGTTGGGGTAGCTTTTCCATGGTGAAATGCATGAGTTACTAGCCCGCAATGGTTATGTTCTACTGTTGGCTCATGCCAAAGGCCTCTCTAGTTCAGCATCCAATTCTCACATTGGCCAACCAGATGCCTCACAAGCCCACAAGGAGGACCTGAATGCAAAATCGTTCTCCCCACTTGTAATTCCCAGCAACTGGTATTCAGAGGCAAATTACCCCCTACAGTGGATGTAGGAGGAATGCTAAGGTGTTAAGCTGGTTGGCTTTGAGCCACAGAGAGCAGCTCTGAGGGTAAATATGGTCTCTCTCCACCCCTTTCTTTCAGCTGGGATTCTGATAGGGGTGGGGGTGAGAGAAAATTATACTAAAGACCCTCACACTCCTTCTGGTGTGAGCTGAACACCAGGGTGCTCATTAAACCTAAAGACGGATCCCATCTCTTCAGAAGGCACACCATGGAGGGAATTAGCATACTTAATTAAGACTCCCGATGAATGGCATTGTAAAGTTTCTTAATTAACAAATGTGCCCTCGGGGCAGGGGGATGGGTCTTAAACCAGGTTTGCTTTAAATGTTTCTCTTTTTAATGTGCATTTTGTAATCAGGAAATCAGCTGGGGTTTTGTTTGTTTTTTGTTTTTGGATGGGTATACTGAGAAGTGTTTTCTGTGGAGATACCTAGGTATGGAAGTGTGGCAAGAGAAGAGGAAGTCCCGTGAGTCTCTTCGAGGCATCTGTTCTAGAGAGTTCTCATAGTTTGGGTTTCTTACTTGAATTGCCTGGCTTCAATCCATCATCTCCTGAAAAATACAAAAATACCATATGTTGTGTAAGAAATGTATAACTTCCACGCCTGGCCCCTGAAGCTCTGCATGTAATGTCCCAGTGGTCTTTCGTAGAACAGGTTTGCATGCACACTTGCCGGGGGGGGGGGGTCAGCACTGGGCAGATTTCCAGCTTGTGAGATCTACTTTGTTTTTTAATTCAACCCAAAGGTGGAAAAGACAAACATTTAGAATTAAATAATTCTGAGCCCAGGAGCTTGTTTTGAATGGAGCTTACAGTCTTTCTACACACAAATTCACTGCTGCCTTGACTCCCAGCTTTCTTCATTTCTGCAGTTACAGATAGGTAGCCGTGTTGGTCTGCCATAGTTCATTTCTGCAGTTTGATTTAAAAGGAGGGGGGGGAGTTGTTGTTTCTGTTGCCCTAGTTACTCAACTGGAAATCAGAAGTCCCTTCTGATCTGCTTCGAAACACCCAGAGATCTAGTAGCAGATTGCAGTCTACCTTCTGCCCAACCCTGATATAGGTGGCCAGTAACTTGTAGACATTCAATGAAACTGAACATTGGACAATTCAAGACAGATTCATAGAATCATAGACCATGAGAGAAAGGAGCTAACACTTCCCTCCTGAACCTCTTTCCCTGATGACACCCCCCCCCAACCTGCTGCTTTTTGCTTTGATAGGAAGCACATGGATGCATTTATATGGTTTTAGAAGGGCGGAATGAACAGCACATGGAGTGAAGTTAGAAGGTACCTCGAAGATCATCCAGTCCAAACCCAAGCAATACAAGAATCAATAATTTTGTGTCAGTTTAAGGAATTTGTACTCTACCCTTCAACAGATTCACATGGCTACTTAACAAAAAGTTTAAAAAAAAATACGAAAAAGCAAACCTAAAAGGCAAAGGGTGAACTGTGGCACAGTTCCTAGTTCAAATTGCCTATGTCCCCTACCACTACCAGATTGCTATTTGTAGAAGTTTTTTTTTGTATCTCTGCTTCTTTGTTGTCACATCCACCTGGGCCTTGAGTGCCCCAAAGAATGTCCATCCTGTGTTTGGATGAGGACTCTTGTATTATTGGTGGTCACAGCGTCCATTATTTTAATTGCATCTCTGTGGCTTTTGTGTGTTTCCTCCCCTGCCCCTCTCCAGTTGGGAAGACGTCGTTGATCACAAGGTTTATGTATGACAGCTTTGACAACACATACCAGGTGAGTTTCATCGCCTATGAGGTGCTCAACTGCATGATGCATGGTAATAGTAAAAAACAAAAGTTTCCCAGTGTTTTGGATAGCCATGTCACATGACCAAGGCTGCAAAATAATAATAATGCTCCCCTCTTTTTCTTTTTGACAAATGAGCAGAAGAGGAGTAGCAGAATTCAGATCTGAGCATTGTTCAGCTTTTGATCACCTGCACCTATCAGCGTAGATGTAGCCTCAACTTCCCTGTGCTTTCTTCTTCTGGTTTAACCTTGCCACAACCCCAGAAAGGCACATAGCCCCCCCCCCCCCATGGCTTCAGTTGGTTCAGCTCTGAAATAAGCCAAGCCATTTCTCCCAAAAGTCAGGAAATGGACTCAGTCATTTCTGAGCTAATCTGAATCTGACCTCGTCTCCTGCCTTTCTTTAAAAACCTGCTTATGTTGCTGGCATGGGCAGTGTCGGCATAACAGCAGTAGCAAGAAACTGTATGGAAACAGAAGGGTGGTTGTTGCTGCTCCCCCCCCCCGCCTCCTTTCTGGTGCTTGACACACTGTAAAGCAATATGACAGAGGATAGAAAGCCCTGGTAGCCTCTGAGAAATGTATTTGCTTGGGGATGTGACCTGCAGCCATGATCCCAGTCACTCATGCATCCACTGAGTCTACACACTTGCAAAACATTTGAATTGGTCTGTTTGCTGACCAAGGCAGTATTTGTTCAAATGGAAACAATACCTTACTCTTAAAAAAAGATCACGCTCCCTGTTGCAAAGGAGAGGCCATTCTCCTAGGATGAGTCCCCAAATGGGATGATTATCCATGGCAAGGACAGCGGCATCTGTCTTGCAGGCTGCATCTGTTCACTGGAACAGGAAAATACACACCGAACAAGTGAGCTCTCCCCATGGATGATGCAACCCACGAAGCTATTGTACGTTACACAAAAGGCTGGTTTCTTGCTCGGCCATCTTCAAGGGTGTGGAACTGCAAAGGTGCCCATGTTGCTCTCTATAGATGAGAATTTGAGCTCCTCGGTCTGACTGCAATAAGCTTTGCTTTTCCTCAGGGTGATTCAAAATTATGTTTCTTGGCTGCCGGCAAATAATTCTTCCATCAATCTGAATGTTTGATCTGCTCATGCATTGTTCAACAGTTATCCATTACCGTATCAGTTTTGCGACTGTTAATATGCTTTCTTTTTGCACTCTGCTGGGTATGACTCCCGGAAAGAAATGCGGATTAATTTCATGTTTAAAAAACTTAAATGATTCACCAGGTGCTTCCACTATGCACCTGAATCCTAATTTAGTTATTGTGGGTTGACATTCTATTGTGCCAATCATTATTGAACCGTGGAGCAGTAAAATGTTAGCCCATATTGGGAAAAATGGGACCTCGGACACATTGTGAAGCAATTAGTTGACTATGTTGCTACCAAGGCTAGCATAAAGAACTGCAGCAATCATTTCTGGCAATATTTTGAAGGCTGCTAATGAAACAATCCACAACATGTGGGGTGTGACCAGAACCCCATGCAGTGTGAGGGTGCTAAGACCCACCTCTTCATCCAGATCCCTTGGGACTGCCCTATTTACAGTACAGATTTGAGGTTAGTCTTTGTACCAATTTCAATACAATACCCTCAGCCAAATAATTCTAGGTATTACAGTGTGGTGAGGTACTGAGAATTACCTGGTGGAGTGCCTCATCCTGCCAGCTCCTACAGGTTCCCTGGAATGACCACTTTATTATATTTTTATGCCTCATGCTATTTCAACCCTCATTTTAGGCCCTTTTCATGGGTGTGGACCAAGGAATTTACGATCCTTGCAGATCTGTAAATGCTGTACATGCCAGGAGATGTTGTTGTGCTTCCAAGTTAATACTACTTCTTCTTTTTTTAACCTATCGGGCTCTTGCAATTTTCTTGCTGCAGTGGAAAGTGAGGTTTTCTTCAGACTTCTTATGTAGCACCAAAGGGCAGTTTTTGGGTTCTGAAAGGCCTCCTTGATCCTTGCTTGTGCTCCTGGCAGTGCTGGTTCCAGGTCTGAGGTGACTCTGGGCAGTGGGCCTCCTGTTCGTCTGATGGGCCTCCTGTTCTGTTAATAGCTCATGGTGGGCTAACCTGGTTACAGCAGCAGCACTCCAAGCAGATTTGGGCAACTGGGTCTTTCCACCTTTTCAGTTTCTCACAACATCCCAGTGTGGCACTAAGCCAGGAGCATTGTGGGAAACTAAGGGTGCATTCAGACAAGGGGATTGTTGCATTAGGTTTCCTGGTTATAATATTACAGCTTCTGCCCCATATTCTAACATTTCTAACATGGGAGAATAGGAATATCTAACAGAGAATTCTCTCTTTTTTCTGGTACTGTCACTGACTTAGAAGGGAGCACAGTCACTCAGAGAAGCTGGGAAAGCTGCTTTAATTGCCCACTTCACTTCCATTCCCCCCCTGAGTGTTGTTTTTCTTCATCTCTGGGTTGGGGAGCACGTTCATCACCTCCCAGAAGGATGCCATTCCTGCAGCAACGCGCTTACGGTTTACGATTTGAAATGGAACACGTTCCATTCAGGCTAAAAGGTGATTGGCCTTCAGCAATTATTTCCTCTCCTGCATTGGGTTTAAAGAGCCACCTGACTCAGTCAGTGTTGCAATTTAGTGAGGTAAACAAACACCCCGTTCACCTCTTGACAAGCAATTTAAAATGCATCACAGGAGCAGCACTGCATGAGCACAGGAGACAGATTCTCTCGTTAAAGACTGCTGCAATTTCCACGATAGCTTTCTTGGGCCCTACAAAAGAAAAGAAGAAGAAGAAAAGCAATATCTCTACTCTCAAGAATTCTCTTCCACCTTTCCAAAAGCTCCTTCTTACCTGGTTGCTACTGGTGACCAGCAAATGACTTTGCAAAAGTATAATTTCCCATGCCCAGTGTATTAGGAGCACTTATTTGGAGAGGACGAGTTTTTGTTTCATGCATGTGTGCTTGGCGTCTGTCAAGCTAGCAAGTGATTGGCATAAAGGAGGAAGCATGTAGGATCCAAGGAAGGGATATGCCTAAAGCCTAATAAAGTGGACACAACCTGAAATATCTAATCTCCCCATTAAATGTGCTATTTTTCTGTTATTTCTTTTTTGGCTGCCTCAGACATTGATAATGTAGTCTCCAAGTGCCCCGAAAATGGCAGCATCATCACAAAACCCTTAATCCATCACGGCTTCTCACTTTGTCACTTAGAGTCCTGAATTCCTAAAGGCAAGCCTTTCCTCCCCCTCAGATCTTTCTCCACCTTTTCATTCATTGCTCCTTCCATCTCCTGCCCAGGGAAAGAGAGAAGCAGCAACCTACTCTGGGTTCTCAAACACTCAGCACAACGGGGAGGGTCTGTTCTGTGCCCAAACCTTAGGTCCTTGCCCAGTTTCTTTACATTGCTGCCTCGCCTTTAGTTGCTAGTTTCATTTGGAAAACTGAAATTTGGGAACCTCCCCATATCAGGAGACCCAGTGCTTTCTACATTCTAGCCCACCCCAACAAACTACAGTTCCCAGTGTTGATTGGGAAGAAGGAATGATTATTGGAGTTTATATCTGAAGTGCAGAAAAACTAGTGCATGAATCTCCACACCACCATCCCTCACATATTTACTATTTAATTCAGAATGCCTGCAGAGGACCATATTTTGCCCATGTTTTAAATCTGAGCATTGCATTGGATGTCTATTTTGTAAGACATCTTGATAAGGTTTGGCCTTGAAGGGCAAGGCATTATTATATTAATTCTCGTTTAAACGTAGAAGGGAAAGCAGCGATGGGCCATTTGCAATGTTAAATGAGTTTCCTGTCCAATATCAGCCTGACATTTTTGCATCGCAAACTAATCAAAGCAGGAGTCTCTTAACGACTTGTGTTTGAAAATGCCCATTCCTGTTGCTTAAGGAAGGTTAATGCAAAAAGAACTCTTGAACAGGGTCTTCAAACGGTTCCAGCTTAGACCCATTTTGACGCTGATCTCATCTGGCAGGGATTTCACACACGAATTGTCGTGCTAGTCTGACTAATGCAGCATGTGTGTACCAGCAATGGTGGCCAGACAAATGCCTCTAGGATGCTCATAAGCAGAGCCAGTTGACAATAGCCATTCCCTGCTGTTAATCTCCAGCATCTGGCATACATGTGAGCCCTGGCATATGAGCATATACATGAGTAAATGCACTAGATAGACACTAAAAGCTTTTTCGCTCATAGCCTTTGCCCTTAACCACTGTGCTACAGTGGATCTCACTGTGTGTTAGCTCCTTAAGGCTGCAGTCTAAACGCCACTAACCTGAGAATCGGTCCCATTAAATTCAGTAGGATTCACATCTGAATAGACCTGTTTAGGGCTGCACTGTAAGTTAGTAAGACTCATAATCTTTCCCCAATTCCAGGACGTTTATCAACAGTGAGGAAGCTTTAGAGACAGGATGCCTTGTTCTGGGATAGGGAGTTGGACAAGATGCTTCATTCGGTGTCTTTGTATTCTGAGTTTTGCAGAGAGATGCTGAGATTAGCTCTAGATGTGCGTTGGCCAGCTTCTTCCCTGCTAGCTGACTCTGAGCTGGTAATTGGACTACAAGTGAGCAACTGGGAAATCCAAAGTTTTATTTTAAAAGGGGGTGGGGAGGCTAAGCCTTTAAGATTGCAAAAATAATCTTAACATGTGCAGGTGATGCCTGGTGAAGTCTCCTGAAGACAAAAGAGGCCAAGATGAGGTGGACCCTCAGTGGCTGAACCATGTCCCATCTCCCCAATTAGCAGAAGGAAATTACTTATGCTAAATTAAAAAATGTATACTGAATTGCCTAATTTCTACACTATGCAGAACCTGGACGTTCTGGTTTCAGATTTTGAATATTTTCATATAAAGAGCCCTATGTTTGCTCTTCACGGGATACAGGTGCGCTGTGGGTTAAACCACAGAGCCTAGGACTTGCTGATCAGAAGGTGAGCGGTTCGAATCCCCGCGATGGGGTGAGCTCCTGTTGCTCGGTCCCTGCTCCTGCCAACCTAGCAGTTCGAAAGCACATCAAAGTGCAAGTAGATAAATAGGTACTGCTCCAGCGGGAAGGTAAACGGTGTTTCCGTGTGCTGCTCTGGTTCGCCAGAAGCAGCTTAGTCATGCTGGCCAGTAAAGCGAGATGAGCGCCGCAACCCCAGAGTCGGCCATGACTGGACCTAATGGTCAGGGGTCCCTTTACCTTTACTTATGTTTGCTCTTCTGATGTGTATTTCCTTTAGGTGGGGAACCTCTAGCCCACAGGCCAAATTTTCCCCAACCAATTCATTCATTCACTTTATTTGTATGTCATTCTCCTGCCCCCACCCACAAAATGCTCAAAGCAGCTTACAACAAATGAATAGGGATGCATTTCAAACAAACACTACAAATACAATTTCATAATAACACAGCAAAACAAAAATATGATAACATATTAAAAACCCACATTTCAATACTATAAATATAACAAGATTACTTAAACAACATGCAGCATCCAATAGCAAAAATAATAAGGAAGCTGTACAATTTCATCTTAGTCCTAGAAACACCCCTCCCAGTCCCTCTCCTTATAAGGTTTGCAGGGGCAAAGGTTGGGGTAGCTGGGAACACCCCTCCTATGGCCTACACCCACCTGCCCCACATCTGATGACATATATGACATCAGGTGTGGGGCAGGTAAGACACTATTTCAGAGGAACAGTCAGGAGCTTAACATACACTCTCAATTGTGCCTTGGCAAGCAGGACTCGTTGTCAGTGCCAGTCAGCTGATTGGCACTGATAGCTCACCACTTTTAAGTCATCCATTTGCAGGCATGGTTTTGGATTTAAAATACACCTTCAAACTGACACTTTTCCTCTGCAGACCAGCCAGCCTTTCTGTTAGCACCAATCAGCTGACTAGCACTGATAGCAAGCCCCTTTGAAATTATCACCAGGTGTCAAAATGACTTCAGGCAAGTAGGCAGCCCTGCCCACCTGTCAAAGTGGCCTAAAGTGGTAGAGAAGGTTATGATCTGCTAGTCAAATCCTGTTCCCCACAGCTGCCTTTAACCTGCTGTACTGAAGTGATGGCGAGCAAACGTGTCTAGCCTCTCTTCCTCCCATCCTCTTTCCACTTCAGCAGTGCAGAGGAATGATTTAGTTTCATTCTTATCAATCTCCCATTGGCCTTCCACAGCCCTTTTGCTGTTGTGTTTCTCTTCGCCTCTTTTCAAGTGTCTGCTACCACTGAGCTTCAGGGGTCTTCAAATTCAAAAGGTTATTTGCTTTTCTGATGGGAGTTGCGTGGTGCAGGATACTGGGCTTAATTGGCTTCCTGGCTTCCACACATCTTTCTTTCTTAAATCCCACTCAATCCCCCTTCAGACAGCGGTGAAACAAATCAATACAAGGACCCCTGAAGCCCTTTCCATGCTCTCTGGAATCTCAGGCCCTCTGTGCTCCTACCAGAGAGCATTTTCTCCATCATCTGAGCACTCTCAGAGCATTCACAAGGAAAATGGGTTGATTAAAAGTAAAGCTGGGATCCCCAAGAATCCAAATTCAGTACAATCCACCCACAGATTCTTAGATTCCAACTATCCTGCATCTCCCAAGGCTCTGTTAGGATCTGGCTTCAGAATGGGGGACTAGGGCAGCTTCCCCAGATGTTTTGGATCACAACTCCTTTCAGCCCTAGCCAGCCTGGGCAATAGTTGGGTGATGGGGACTGTAGTGTAAAATATTTGTAAAGCATCAGCCTGAGGAAGGCTGCGTTAGGGACTTCCTTAAGTTTCAAAGAGGGTATCTTCCTTCTGCTGTTGATACACTTGTCACATTGTCCTTCTCTCTTCTTTCTGTTTGGTTTTCACTAAAGGTTTGAGATATATTTTATTGATTTTATAGTAAAATAGCATTGATCAATTCCAGCAAAACCCTGTAAAGTCTTAATATACTTATACCAGTCACATATAAGAAAACAAATTGAGTGAGGGCAGGGTGGAATAACTGAATCAGTGACTATATCACCAAGGCTTCAGCTATCCATGACAGCCTCTTGTGAATAAGCCCAGAGTCTTAGATTCACATCACTTCTGTTTACATGGCTGATATATGGGGACCATACTTTCTCAAAATGATTGGTCTTTTTGCTTGGCCTTCTGTGTTGTAGATGTTCAGAAAGAGCCATATCCCAAACCTTCTGTTGCCATCTTGTCAGAGATAGTCCCTTGAGGAGGCAATCTCTCAATGGGCAGCAGGGTGAACAGCATGGCAGTTAGATCTTTTATATAAGGGGAAGTTCTAGATTGGTGTCTAATGTGCCCATATTATCAAGTCCTGATAATATGGACGTTCTAGACACCGATCTAGACCCTCCTCTTATATATCAAGGTCTAACTGCCATGCTGCTCATCGCTCGTATTATCTGGCACCAAAGTCAAGTTTTTGTCCTCTATTAGAATGTAAATAAGACAAGCATTAATATTTAGGTGGGAGAATGTGCAGCTACCCAGTATTCATGCTGACCAGACTAACTGTTGCCATGGAAGCTTGTCGAAGTCGAGCTAGGCAAGCACTGAGCACCTTGAAATGCAACTCCATTTGCCCGGGATAGATTTGCAGCAGTGGGCAGAAGGTCTAAGAAGCAGGAATGTAACCCTTTTGGCCTCGACTTCTCATGCTGTTCCCCTCACCCCACTCTCAGTTGTGTAGAAATTGGCGGTTTCACCTTTGTTTTCCCTCTCTAATTTGCTGTGCCAAAATGTAGCTTTTCAACAGCAACAAAGGACAGGGATGGAATGAGGTGGGATGCTGTGGCTGCTGTACATATGTAGATGTGCAGAAATTTGGATTCCATCTGTTTGCTTTTTCTGCTGTGACACTTGTAATTGAGAAGGCGCTCCCAGATGTCTGAATTGGACCGCTCAGCAGCATATAACCGAGTGTGGTTTTGACAGTAGAAGATGGATAGATTCTCTTATTTTCGCATTCCCAAGCACTTAGCCGAGCTCGGCTCAGTGCGCAGGGCTAACTATATAGACTCTATAGAGCCAGTGCTGCATTGCTTTTTAAATATTGGCCAGTTCCCTCCGGAGAGGATGCCCCCTAGCAGACTGCAGCACATACTGTTTGATTAATCAACTAAAGCCAGCAGCAGATGTGACTTGAAATCCAAACTCCCAGAGCTGTGAGTGTTTCAATGGCTGAGCTCTGGAGACAGCTCCTTTTAATTACAATGGTCAGCTCTGCAGCCATGGGGCACAAGAGCTCATCTGTAATATGCCCTGCTGGAATTTCCGTCCTTGGTTGGAAACCAATGTAAACCTGGGTAGTAAAAAGGGGCTAGCATTTATATACCATGCAAATCCACAATGAGATTTTTCACCTAATTTGCCATGCTGGGTACATTTTAGAGCAAAGTATCCCTTAGTGTGTCAGCAACACTATTCATTAATCGCCGTGGCTGTTCAGAGGTCCCTCATATCTCTCAATAAAACAACACTGCCTTCACCACTAATGATATTGTTGTTCAGAGGTAAGGCAAGTTATTTTATTTTATTTTATTGAATTGAATTTATTCATTTGTTTGTTGTCCATTAGAATTATTAAAGTCAGGGTTAAAAACAAGTTAGCTTTAAAAAGTCAAAATATAAATAATACCAGTAGTTTGAAAATATACATTGATTTGAAGTACTCATTTTTATATCCTTAAGATATCAATGACTTCCATTCTTCTCTTTCCATGGTTCATTTTACATATCATAAATCCCTGTATATTTTACAAAAAAATACTTTAAATTGTAAAACAGAAAATTTAATAAAAATTACCGTATTTTTCGTCCCATAGGACGCTCCGTCCCATAGGACGCACCTAGTTTTTTGGGGGGGAGATAAAGGAAAAAAATATACACTGTGAAATTAATTTACACAATAAAATACATGCCAACTTAATCTAGAAAGACCTAGCTGGAGCTGATGGGAGTTGGTGTCTAAGAACATCCAGATGGTCTCAGATTTCCCCACCACTGTTTCAGCCCATGCATTCATTCCTGGATGACATCCCAGTGTTCTAGAGTTCCAGTTCTATGGAAACACAGAGAAAATACCCCAAACATCTATGGTGGGAAAGCCTATTTGGCTCTCTGTCAACTCTTGGAGAACTGTGAATAGTCGGTGTGGCAAAATAAATTTTTTTAAAGGATGTTCAAATATTGGTGCCATTGCTTATTACATTTCAATAAGGCGGAAGCCTAGGAAACGGGGAAGCTTATGAATGGCACTCTGTATGACAGAGAAATGGTGAAAACAAAACAAATTCCTTCCAGTAGCACCTTAAAGACCAACTAAGTCAGTTCTTGGTATGAGCTTTCGTGTGCATGCACACTTCTTCAGATACGTATCGTATCTGAAGAAGTGTGCATGCACACGAAAGCTCATACCAAGAACTGACTTAGTTGGTCTTTAAGGTGCTACTGGAAGGAATTTGTTTTGTTTTGACTATGGCAGACCAACACGGCTACCTATCTGTAAGAGAAATGGTGGTAAGGCTGTACAGAAACGTGTTGTGCACTATGACTGTTGTGGTATTTAAAATCAGTGCAAGGGAGCTGAGAGGGCCACTGTCAGGTCTCACCCACATTTCCTCATGCAGTGCCTCTAGAAAGCATGTTTCAGAGCATTTTCCCCCTTGTCCCACTCCTTCCCAAAGGAAAAACCCGCTCTCTAGCAAAAGATCAGAAGAAATGGCAATCTGGAGGAAAACCTGAATTGCTGTTTGCTCCAATTGAGTGCTAAAAAAGTGGTTTACCCTGGGGGAAAGCAGCAGGAGAAGAGGAAGCATGGATAAGCCCTCAGTCCACTAGAACAACTTCAAGGGGAACATCACTGAGCACATGTGAGATGGGATCTGAAAGATGGTGCAACTAGCACTACCAACACCATGCAAGCTTTGGGTCCCTATTTCTTGGAATGGCAACTTCCCATTCAACACAGCAATGCAATTTGAAACTGAAGGGACATTCTGAAGCAGTCTGCTCCATGGCATGAAGACGGGGTCTACCATTTAAAGGTAGACAAATCCCTCTCAAGTCATTGAGAGCTCTTGAAATGGTTCTGTGGATCCCAGTCACTGTGTGTAATTTTAAAAATTATTTTCTTCCAGACTATCTACTAATTCTTATGCCGTTCCTCTTTTTTTATATAGGCTACAATTGGAATTGACTTCTTATCTAAAACCATGTACTTGGAAGACCGGACAGTAAGTGCCAGGAGTTGCTGAGGAGCTGACATTCCCAAGCTACGTATTCAGACAGAAGTAATAGGCGAACGCAGAGGGGACTTTTTGAACCAAACCCATGTTCTGATTTGCCCAAGCTGATAAGGGAGTAATCTGCCTCTGCTCTTTCATACCTGCATGCAAGTTTACCTTTTCCAGAGCATCATGTCAAAAACGGGTGTTTTAAGGAGGGTTGGAATCGGACATTTCTGCATGGGCTTGTTGTCCTTGTCCGTCATAATATTCTATAGATAACATGCTCTCAGTTGTGTGAAGAGGAGCTGGAACTAATATAAAACAGTTTTATATTATATATATTAGCTGGCCTCAAGACTTGTGGATTTTTGGCCACGATACCTTACCATATTTTTCACTCTATAAGACGCACCAGACCATAAGATGCACCTAGTTTTTGGAGGAGGAAAACAAGAAAAAAAATATTCTGAATCCCAGAAGCCAGAACAGCAAGATGGATCTGGCTGCTGGGATAGCCTTTTGCTGTTCTGGCTTCTGGGATAGCCGGGTGAAGCCTCTTCAGGGCAACGGGATGAAGGCTGCACAGCGATCCCACTTGCTGTCTTGGCTTATGGGATAGCCACGCACAACCTCTCCCAGGCAGCGGGAGCCTTAATCCTGCTGCCCGGGAGAGGCTGCGCGCGGCTAAGCCAGAAGCCAGGACAGCAGATGAAGGCTCCCCCAAGAGCCGCGCTCCCTTTAAAGAGCGTGCAGCCCTTCTCGCTCCTTGGGTAAAAGCCCCCAAGAGCCATACACACGCTCCGCACGCTCTTTAAAGGGAGTGCTGAGTAGAGCCTCCCGCCTGCATTCGCTCCATAAGACCCACACACATTTCACCTTACTTTTTAGGAGGGGAAAAGTCCATCTTATAGAGCGAAAAATATGGTAATTTATTCCCGGCCACCAGCCCAGCTAAATCAGAGTTCAGAGGCTTGAAGCTACACCGATAAGCTGTCATACTGATGACTGAGGCTTTGTACGTGTTGCCAGCTTCAAATGCAGCTTTTTCTCAATTTGGAATGGGAAAATGAATCAAAATGCAGTATTTTCAGAGAAATGACAGGATACATACAGGATATTGCACCATACATGCAGGATTGTAGCTAACATTGTGTGCACTGAGCACACTGGGACATAGAGTAGCATGCAGGCAAGAGTTCCTGTACATTAGCTCCATCCTAGTTCTGAGCAGCAAGACTAAGATGCCCCACCCCTCATTTGCACTCATGCCTTTGTCCTGGAGGTTTTCAACCTTACTATTTCCAGAGAACACTGTTTCATACTGAAGCGCTTCTTGTTTTCTTCCATCACTTTGGCAGAGCCTGGTGATCTAATTTCAGGCGCACTCTTTATTGCCTCAGACGGGCCAGACAGGAAAGGGGTTGCACCACTTACCAGGGGTTTCTGCATTTATCCAGCTATCCCTGTATTGTCTACTCTGACTGCCATAGCTCACCAGGCAGAGAGAGTGTGATTTTGTGCTGTTTCCCTTATAAGCCAGGAACGTGCGGCCACAGTGGGCCTGCTTTCTCTCCTTTGAGCCAGGAAGTTTGTGACTAGCAGTCTCTTCAAGGACAGGCAATCATCCTCTCTGCTAGGAAGACCTTCCTAAGTGCCTGCATTTTGCCATTTCTCTTATTTTCTCGGAAATGGCATTGGGGGGGGGGAACCCACTGTAAAACAAAAAAGGTCTTGATTTATAGATTTTGGGGGGACTTTGTGCAAGGATAACCCAATGTCAGTGCAGATGGGAGTTGGCTCTAATGAGAGGGGGAAGCGGCAGCTGCTGCATTAATAAGTAGCAGCTAACTATCTCTTGCAGTGTTAATGTACTCTCCAACATCCATCTCAGGCCTAATGGGTTGTTTCCAAGCCTTTCCAATTGCTCTAATGAAAGCCACAGGCTGAGTGATTTAGGGACGTGGGGGGTGGGGAGATGAAGCCGCACTGGTAGATTTCCCTAGGCCTTCCATGGGTTTGTTTCTGACCCAGCAGCAGAAATAGAAACAGGTCTCTTCATTTACCTCATCTCTTCCCCAAAAGATATCCCAAATCAGTTGTGTGTGATTTGGAACTGAGGCAAAATACTGAAGCCAAATGAACTGCGGAGTAGATTACAAGCAACCAAACCAACTTTGTCCAAGAACATACCAAGAACTGACTTAGTTGGTCTTTAAGGTGCTACTGGAAGGAATTTGTTTTGTTTTATCCAAGAAGGCACCTTAATCTTTTGCACACCTCTTTTTCTCACCCTCAATGCAGAATTTGATGGGTGTTAATGCAAATTTCGTGGCCTCAGATGCCCCTCAAAAATCCAGCCCATGTGGCTGAAGGCCTTTCCACATCGGAAAGGTTCCAAAAGCATTCCAGATTCCAGAAGCCTTCCAAGATACTATGGAAATACAAGCTTTAAATCCTTTGCTGGCAGCCTCAACAGAAAGGCCATGAAGGATGAAAGCATGGGACTCAGCTATGTCCCATGTGGCTGAGCCTTAGACCTGGGATTGTAGAAGGAAATTTAGACTACACTTTTCAAAACTCCAGAGTAGCCCATGGGCTGGAATCGTGCAGTGTAGGCAGGACCCACTTTTGAGGTCCGCCAACTGGAGCCTAGTGCAAAATGGTCAAAGGGGTGCAGCCAATCACACACTGTGTCCCACCAGGAGCCATACACTAGAACGACCCGTGTATACATGATGGGGGTCTACAGCTGAGTGGCTTCAGATCAGGAATTCTAACAGGTTAATTTTGAAAGTAGAAGAAATCTTTTTTGTTATTACCATTCTTAAACAATTGGGAGTCAGCAACTCTTATTAGATCTACTGTCAGTGAGATCACAGTCTATCTTTTTGTAGTGGATGCAACCTGCCGTTGGTTGTTTCTTCCTTATTAGTGAAGCAGGGTTGTGTCCCTTAGTGAGACTAGTGTGGCCTACTCCAAAGATTTGATGAAACCACCCCATAGTTGTTACTCTTTCCCATTTTCCCTTTGATCTACATCTCAGTGGCCTTTTGTCTCCTTTTACTGCACTCTTCCTTCTGTTCACGAGACTCCCAGATATGTTTTACAAAAGAGCCTTTTTCAGGTGCTCGAAGTACGTAGGTATACTGAGTGCACATGACGGTGATATCAGTGCAAATAAAGCTGTGCCATCTGTGGGATTGTCCCTACCCATTCCATCAAATGTGCATAGAGGTCCGAAGCAGGGCCTGCCAGGTTTGGTTTTTTCCAGGTGTTACCTTTACTTGCCCCCAACTCTGTTGTCACATGTTATGCTAGGTGGAGGACAGGCAGTTGTGGCTTGGGTTGGAAAAGCCTTGTGGGCCAGGTTAGGACCTCTTACAGGACTAAGTAGGCTTGCAGGCCACCACTAGTTTATAGGCTGCCTCTGATATCATAGTGACATGGGTTTGAGAGTGAGAGGAAGCCAGGATCCAGCCCACCAGCTGGATCCAGTTCCCCAACCATGGTTTATAACCACCTGGGAAGGGCTAGCCTGTGCATCATGGGAAGGGCTAGCCTGTACACCTGGGAAGGGCTAGCCTGTACATCATGGTCATTTCTCCACACCTCGTATAATCAGAAAGCTAGAATAAAGAATGAAGAGCAATCAATTGTTACTGTTTATTAAAAATGACAACTCTCAGGGGACATAACAGATAATGGATGCTCCCTCTGTTCATCGTTCAGTCTTCTGACTTCCTGTGTTTAATGGCTGTTTCTTCTCCTAACTGTATGTCTCTCTGCCGCTCTTCCCGATCCCCTCTCGGCAGGTGCGGTTGCAGCTCTGGGACACAGCCGGCCAGGAGAGATTCCGAAGCTTGATCCCCAGCTACATTCGAGACTCAACAGTAGCCGTGGTGGTCTATGACATCACAAGTGAGTTACAGGCTTGGAGGCACTGGACTGTGGGGCAAGCATGGGAAGACCTTGTATCTGCCCATTGCTGCTCAATATCATCCACTAAGGACTATCTGTTGTATGGGCTCAGTGTAAGATGTAACAAACGGATAGACCACTGCTACCCTGTACTGTACTCACACACACACGCACACACACACACACACACACACTCTGCACCATGGTAGAACCTTCCATTCTGAAGGAGTTGCCTCTGTCCTGCAGAAGTTTACATGAAGAAACCTGTTCTGCTGTCTTGTAAACAATTGCCAAATGAAATGCATGTTGTACTAAGCAACCTAGTTAACTTATGATTGCTTAAATGTTAGTTATTTTAGATGATAGATAGAGGGACACAGGTGGCACTGTGGTCTAAACCACTGAGCCTCTTGGGCTTGCCGATTGGAAGGTTGGTGGTTTGAATCCCCGCAATGGAGTGAGCTCCTGTTGCTCCGTCCCAGCTCCTGCCAACCTAGCAGTTTGAAAGCACGCCAGTGTAAGCAGATAAATAGGTACTGCTCTGGCAGGAAGGTAAATGGTGTTTCTATGTGCTCTGGTTTCTGTCACGGTTTAGAAGCATGTTTAGTCATGCTGGCCACATGACCCAGAAAGCTGTCTGGAGACAAACACCAGCTCCCTTGGCCTGAAAGGGAAATGAGCTCCACAACCCCATAGTCACCTTTGAATGGACTTAACTATCCAGGAGTCCTTTACCTTTTTACCTAGATAGATAGATGTACACCTGTAGGAGGATGCAAGGGCTAGGCTTTGTTTGAAGACCATCCAAATACCTCTAGGAGAATCCTTTAAAGAGTGATTTGAACAAAGACCATTCAGTCCACCAGACTGTGCCCAACAGTGGCCAGACTAATGCTCCTGGGAGCTTCCATGCCAAGCATGAGACCTTAACTTTCTATATGTTGGTTCCTACCTGATAAATGAGGAGGATGTTGTTGTTGTTTTTAAGGAGAGATACTACCTCCTATTATGTACACAATAACTCAGGTTGCCAAACCAGTTATTTTATGAATAGGCTGAAATGAGTGGGACCCGCGGCAGAGTGTTGCAGTGTGATATGCCCATGGTTCAGATGCCAAATGGACTTCATCCCATTCCCCCCTCCCTGCTGATTTTTTGTTTTCCCTTCCCAATAGCCTGTCAGCATTCAAAGACCTCTAAGCACCGACAAAGCGATCCAAGCCCTGGGTGGGGTGTAGCAGAGTGGCGGGACCACACCACATCCACAAACCTGTTGCTTACCTGGCTGGGATAAAAAGTGGAGGGCATGCAAAAGCTGGGGGCAGACTGGAGTTGGCCTGGAAATCGGGTCCAGATCACACCTGAGGCTGTCAAGTGACAGCAGCGGGATTGGCTCAGGACCCACTCGATCCTGGGTTGCCTCAGCTCCTCTGCACCCCCAGAATGGCTCTTTGGAGGCTTTCCATGGGGTTCTGACAGGCCACCAGCACCACATCTACCTTCCTACACTTTTCAGCAGGCAGAACAGGGAGCTTTGTGCTGGCAGGACTTTTCCAAATGGAGGGCTACCACTGCTGTGTCCATACACAAACCTAGCACAGTAGATTGGGGGGTTGGATCACACCATTGGCCCTCATTGGGCTGTTTCGGGGGTGGGTACGCTAAGCAAGGTGGTGAGGAAGTGACTGGCCTGAGATCAACCAGGAAACTACATGACTGAGGATTTGAATCTAGGACTTTGCAGCAGTAATCAGACACTGCCTTAGCCAACCAGGTGCCCTCCAGAGGTTTTGGAACACAACTCCCATCAGACATGACCATTAGCTGGTGCTCCAGCCCTTGGACTACATGGGGTCTCATGCAGCACTCAGATCCTCACTTCTGAGGAATCTAATGCCTCCTCGTAAAGGAGCCACAGAGCAAAATATTTCAAGCCTTTCTGAAGCCCGACTCTGACAAGAACACTCTGACCTTTTCTGCAGCCACCTCTCGCTGTTTGCTGTGACTTACCATGTTCCTTATTGCAATTAATGTAAGAGGAAATGAAAAGTGACAGAAAAGTGGATCTGCTTCCCTCTGGTGGCCCCTGCTGGCTCAGGCAGCCGAAGCCGTCGCAGAGGGGTCAGACCTACGCAGGCGGCTGAGTGAGCCGAGTGGCTCATTTAAAATGTTCCTGTTTAATGGATTGCCTATGCTCTGGTTGCTATAGCTACACTAAACTCTGCCTCTAATTGGCAGCAGATTCTCCTGGCAACATGCAAGGAAGGGGCAGGCAAAAAGCGGCGTGTGGATGCCTCCCGTCACAGTTTGTGAGCCTGGGGGGGGGGGGTGCGGGAATCAGTTGAAAGTGCTGCCTATGAGATGCACAGTCAAAGAGCCATCTGTGGATAGGAGGCATGGCTTCTTTATTTCTCTAAATTATTATTTGTATAGGGACGTGGGTGGTGCTGTGGGTTAAGCCACAGAGCCTAGGACTTGCCGATCAGAAGGTCAGCGGTTCGAATCCCCATGACGGAGTGAGCTCCTGTTGCTCAGTCCCTGCTCCTGCCAACCTAGCAGTTCGAAAGCATGTCAAAGTGCAAGTAGATAAATAGGTACCACTCCAGTGGGAAGGTAAATGGTGTTTCTGTGCGCTGCTCTGGTTCACCAAAAATGGCTTAGTCATGCTGGCCACATGACCCGGAAGCTGTACGCCGGCTCCCTCAGCCAATAAAGCGAGATGAGCGCCGCAATCCCAGAGTCGGTCATGACTGGACCTAATGGTCAGGGGTCCCTTTACCTTTACCTATTATTTGTATGCTGCTTTTCACTTCACAGAAACACCAAAGCAATTTGCAGTACAATAAAGCTGCCGACAGCATAAAATGAAATAGAACAATAAGTAAAACTGGGACGGGGAACTTGTAGCTCAGCAGATGCAGTTGAACTTCACCTCCTGCCAGCCTCAGCCAGCATGGCCAGTTATGAGGGATAATCCCAGCAATATCTGGGTGGCCACAGGTTCCCCACTCCTGCAATAGAACAACAGTAAAAATTCATTAACAATTACAGTAACCAGAGATGCCAGGAGCTGGTATTAACAGGCAGGAAAAGCTTGGATGCAGATACATCTTCAGTAGATGCCCTGACAGTGCTGGTTCTGTTCTGCTGCAGTTTGGTTTCTGCCAAATACTACATTATTTGTCGTGGTGTACGCTATTTAACATGTGGTATAAGTTATGTAACTATTTATTGATTGATTGATGCTTATTCAAAGATATACAAAAATACATACCCATTACAAATTCATTTTTTTAATAATATGCTGGAAAAAACCAGCTATTTAGTCTATAAGAGAACCAAGTCAGAAGGAAGAAAAGATAAGGAAAGGATAAACTTAAAGAGAAAATTACATACATTTCAACATAAAGGAAATGTCAAAACAGCATTAAAAAGAATCTCCAGTTAATTACATATCATTTGCAAACTTCCACACACTAAATCCCCAATGATGAAAAAAAAAAAAGGCATCATATTTGCTTGAATGATTTCCATTCCTAACTACAGACAAAAGTGAGCTGCAACAATTTCTGCTTCCTTTTCTGTTTTCACTGGAATTCTCCAGCATCCCTGCTTGTCAGAAGTGTTGCTTCTTTTAAAAGTATCAGAATCTGTCGCCTGTATTGAAGGACTGGTCTTTGTCTTATACCCACCTTCCTTGTTTTTGTTCTCCCTTGTAGATCTCAACTCCTTCCAGCAGACATCCAAATGGATTGATGATGTCAGAACAGAAAGAGGAAGTGATGTCATCATCATGTTAGTGGGCAACAAAACAGACCTTGCTGATAAGAGGTAAATGCATATAATAAGGAAGAGGGGGAGGATTATTAATTTCCGGTAGAGAAGGTTAAACTTCTTAGACACACAAGAAACCTGCAAAAGGGCAATAAGCCACATACTGTAGAGATGCTCCATTGTCTACTGTTGCCATAGGAACAGATCTCCTAGAGTGACAACTCCTGTTTTATTGACCCTTTCTGAATCCCTTGTGCATCGTTAAGAATGAGGGCACAGCTTGGTGCCATTATTACAACTTCACTTTTCGAGCCACAACCCATTTCCCTACTCTTTTGCAGCTGCATTGAGACAGTTACCATTTCCCCCTCTTCTGTGTGTCTGACCCTAGGCAGATAACAATTGAAGAAGGGGAACAGAGAGCTAAAGAACTGAATGTCATGTTTATTGAGACAAGTGCGAAGACAGGATACAATGTAAAACAGGTAAGGTGCCTTTGTTCCTGGGTGAGGAGGAGAGCGTGATCCAGTTTGTGTGCTACAGACTCCAACATGGCACATGCAGACTGGATGAAACATGCATTTTTCACACACAAATGGGGTACAAGTGTCTGTTTTATCATTGTTGCTAGCAAGCTAGATTATCCTGATTTAGGGAGAAATGTCATGTATCAAGAAGCTCTAGGTGGCAGCAGAATATACTTGTACAATACTGTGGTGAGCATTTACAGCCCGTTAAGTCTGTGCAGATTTCATTTTCCCTTGATTTCTCTCCAGGAACTTCGGCTGCAAACCAGTTGCACCTCAAGGTCAAACGAGATGTGACCTGCATAGAAGATTAGAAAAATAAATGAATAACCAATATGGGAGAGGGACTAGCCAACTGGGGCTGTGGCATGGGGGAGGAAGGGAGGCCTTTACCCTATTGTCCCTGTCATGGTCATGATCAGAATTGCCTCCTGCACAATAGGAGCTTTCTTCCCAATGTGACTAGCAAGTGATGGGGCAAGTCCAATCAGGACCATGGCAGAAGCAAAGGGTTAAAAGGCTCCCTTGACACACAGCTCCAATCTGGCTGGTCCTTCCCATATTGGTACTGTTAAACCTCGGTTCTCGAATGGCTGTTTTGGAATGTTTTGGCTCCCGAACGCTGAAAACCTGGAAGTATGCTCCGGTTTTTCGAAGCCACGCCTCAGTTTTCTAAAAATTCGGAAGCTGAACGGGCTTCCAGAACGGATTACGTTCAACAACCAAGGTTTGACTGCGATTGGTCTTCAAGTCATCCTGTTTCACATGGCTGGAAGTTGGAATTATACATCACAGCAACCATTGTTTTCAGAGGCACAAGGGAACAGCTTCCCCTTTCTACTGATAGTAACCAGTCTGAGTAGCTCCAGGTCTGGTTCTCTTGGGCAAATGTATAAATGGATGAGAGCTTAGGGCTTACTTAACTTGTGTCACACATACCGTAACTATTTTTGCTACTGTTTTCAGTTGCATATTGGATGTAAACTAGAAAGTACTAATGATTTATTCTCTTGCTCCCTCACCCATCCTTCTGCCTGCCTTTGTTGCTGTACACTCTGCACACTGCTTTAGCTCTTCCGACGCGTCGCCTCTGCTCTGCCAGGGATGGAGAGTGTCCAAGAGAAGAGCAAAGAAGGGAGTATCCTTTTTTGATTAACAATCGTTGTTCCTCAAGCAACCATTCCCATTCAAAATCTCAAAAATGAACATACTAGTAAAAATAACATACTGACACGCATTATATTGGAAGTAATTTACAAAAATGTGTACATGAATCAAAACTGCATGCATAGCTCCTTATCCCTTTAATGTCCACTCTAATGAGAGTTGCATGTTTTCAGAAAATCTTCCATCAGTGATGGAAATAGTTCAGATTACCTTGTGTTTTTTTCCTATTGGGAAAAGCTGGGATTATGCAAGCCATGTCCCATCACTACTTCACATTGTGTCTAAATGACTTCTCAGCCTTGCCCTAGAAGAATGTCCGAGGTCAAATGCAAGAACCCACCAGCTATTTCCTTCCTGCTGCGATAGTTCTTCAAGACACAAATGGCCTTGTTAAACTAAACCCAGAATCCCCATTCTCCAATTATGGAATGAGCACACAAAAGGAAAGCATCAGCACAGAGCAGTACTAATGAATATGGTCCAATTAAGTGTTATTTATTACAGAGAAGTTCATGGTTTCTAAATTAAACACAGCAGTAATGGCTTCCTGTGCCTCTGAAGCTGGCAGGAAATAAAGAATAATGGTTACACAGGGAATGTTTGCCAAACAATGACAGCTCATGCCATGTCCCCAGATGTTCCCTTGCATAGGTTATGCAGGAGGCCCGCAGAATTATCCCTTCTGCCCTGAATAGCCATTTTTCAATTCTAACAGTGTGATTTAGAAATGATCTTGATGAGAGTCCCAATGAGGCCCAGAAACAGAGGCTGAGTGATGACATCAACTTCATTTTAAAAGAGCTTAAAAAAAGCGCCTTATTTTGCATCCAGTAGACTGCTCTGTGCTTGCTCCTGGGTTCTCATTTAATCTGTTGCCATTTGCCATTTGGTAGATGTGAATTACGCTTCCTTGGTTCTCACACTGGTCCCCTTGCTAATGGCCATCAATCATTTTGAAGGGCCCCAAATCAAGACCAATGTTTGTGTGTTTATTGTTCTTGCTGATTTGTAAATTTCATAATCTTGACCATTTTCTACAATTTTTTATTTATTTCCAATGGTAACACAAACCTGGTAAGTAGATTTCAAAAAAAATGTAGGAGCTTCTTTCACATTCTGCACTAGGCTCTTTTCCTCAGGATATGGGATGATGAGCCCCCCACACACACACACGCACTTTGAGCAAGCTGTGTGAATGAGATTTCATGTGGGAAGTTTTCTGTACCCCCTTGTCCCCTTAGCTAACTCATGTGCCTTGCATCCCCCCATTCATCTACATCTTTTGTATGCCCCACATAACATAATGTTCTCTATGCAGCTTACATGACAGATAATTTAAACACAAAACTGCCCATATACCCCCTTTAAACTCTGGGGTTGTGCGCTCATCTCGCTTTATTGGCCGAGGGAGTCGGCGTACAGCTTCTGGGTCATGTGGCCAGCATGACTAAGCTGCTTCTGGTGAACCAGAGCAGCGCACAGAAACACCATTTACCTTCCCACCAGAGTAGTACCTATTTATCTACTTGCACTCTGGTGTGCTTTTGAACTGCTAGGTGGGCAGAAGCAGGGACTGAACAACGGGAGCTCACCCCATCGCAGGGATTCGAACCGCCGACCTTCTGATCGTCAAGCCCTAGGCCACAGTGCCACTGCGTCCCCCTTTAGGTATCCCTTTAGTTATCCCTAAATTCAGGTAGCAGCAAAACACAAGACATCACAGCAGAAAGATATATGCAGCCAAAGACTAGAGAATATCCGTAGTCTTATCAACACGGGAAGCTGCCTTATACTGAGACCATTGGGCTTCCCAGCTTCCTGGCAGGGTCTTTCCAGGGTTTCAAACTCCTACCTGGAGATGGCAGGAATTGAACGTGGGGCCTTCTGCATGCAAGGCAGATGCTTTACCACTGAGCTATGGCCCTCTCTACAGGCCAATTTAGACAAGCTGCAGTTAGGGACCGAACAATCTCACTCTTGGTGAGGAGGGAATGGAGAAACTCTCATATCTGAACACTTATAATAAAAAACCTCCATTCCCATAAACCACAGCAGGGAGAAGAGTTCAGCCTAGACTTGTCTAGAGCATGGAGGAGGAGGATAGCCAAAGCTACTAGCCATGATGGAAGTTGTGCTGTCCCTCCACAGGCGGAGACAGGAATGCCTCTGAATACCAGTTGCAGGCGGGAAGAGGGCTATTGCACTCAGATTCCACATCTGGTTGGCCACTGCAAAAACAGGATGCTGGACTAGGTGGCCCAATGGCCTGATCCATATTCTTATGCCATTCATAAATTCAGGAGAGAGATATTTTAAAAATAAATTTAAAAAAAAATACTTCAAAGATACAATCTCCTACAACCTGAAGTATCTAGGCCAAGAAAAAGCTGGCACTACTTTATTTTGCTGGTTGTAGAAACTGATCCTCTTCCAACTGCTGAGCCTTGCTTTTCCTTCTCTCCTGATTGCCCCAGAGGGCACATGCAGCAGTGGTAGCAGCGAGTGCCTGTCTGGAAAGGGGAAATGACATGGCGCCTGCGAACCACTGTGGCGGAAGAGAGAGAGTGTCTGGATGTGACTGACAGCAGCTCTTCTCCCCTAATTGCTGCCTTTTGTGCTTGGGAAAGGTCATCTCCCCTGGGGGCCTGCGCCGAGTTTGATATAGATTACATATGTCAGCACCACATGCAGAGAGCACAGCCTGGGCTCGGCCCTTGCTGCGTGCAGAGGGAGAAACCAGTCTGTGGCTGGTTAAGGAAGACAGAGGTGTGATGTCATCTCTCTGAGTCCTCAGGACTAAAGCCTCTGCTCCAAGAGGCAGGAATTCATCCCAATTCTTTAAGTTGCTTGTCAAGCGACAGACAAGACAGCTTGAAGGTTTATACAACACACAGATATACAAACATTGCAGTACATTTTTTGGCTTGGGTATTTGCCAAGTTACTCTAGGAGCACCTCCTTACTGTGATTTTTTAATGTTGCCTGAAGAGAGAGCTTTGTCAGAAGAAATAATGGGGTTGTATTCCACACTCCACTGGGAGGGCGTTCTGCTGCTGGAGGAACCGGGCTTCTGTTTCCTCTCCTCCCAATGCACCCTCAAGATCAGCTCTGGTTGGTCCACCAACAACCACCCCCCACAAACTGATTTTGAGGGCGTTGGTGGGGGGGAGAGATGTTGGAGTGGGAACCAAGTGACTCCAGGTGACCATTTTAATTACTGTGTTAGATGGCGCCAAGGAGGACATGACGTGTGAAAACGGTATTTGTGTACCAGCCTCTTGGGTTCTCTACAGGTATTTGTGTACAAGCGGCTTAGTCATGCTCGCCACATGACCCGGAAGCTGTACGCCGGCTCCCTTGGCCAATAAAGCAAGATGAGCACCGCAACCTCAGAGTCGGTCACGACTGGACCTAATGGTCAGGGGTCCCTTTACCTTTATCTATATCATGCACTTAGATCTTGTTATGATATGTAATTTAACTAGCTTTGACGGGCATTTATGTTGCCAGCTGAATTGCTTGCTTCTGTTGGTAAAGACACCTTGGTAAGTTGCGTTACCTTGTTGACACTCTGGGAATGAATCACTTCCCTCAATAGCATAAACCTGTTATCTCCCTTAACCCTTTTCTGCAGTGATTGACATTAAATTGGACAAACCACAGGAACCACCACCCAGTGAAGGCGGGTGCTCTTGTTAATGCAAAGCGCAGGATTCGTCAGCTCCATTTGACACCACACGCTTGTTGTGTTGCTTCCTATTGGTTAGCTTCCTAATAATATGAATTGAGTTATTCAATGGGGAGGATTTCTTTTCTCTCTGTGTCTCTCTAGGAAAGGGAGGGGGTGGGTGGCAAGGATCAGACTATGTGATTCAACCACTGGTTCTATTTTCTTTTCTTTCTTTTTTTGGTTTAGTTGTAATATATTGTACTTTATTAAAAATGCCAAAACAATTCAGAATTTTAAACAAGACACTTTAATTGTGTGTATACAACTCTCAGCCATGGGGACTTAATATCCTTTTTTGGGTACTTTTTTTTAAATTGTATATTTGTAAACTTACAGAGAAAACCCCAAGATTATACAGGCTGGCTAGTTTCAGTGTTTGACATAAATGGTAGACATATCCTTGAAGTAAACTAGCCCCCAATTAGTTGACTGAACACTAACTGTGCCATTCACACTCCAGTGAGAGGCCAGCAAAGCATGCAACCACCCGTGTGCAATGTAACATCTGACTAGATGGCCATGAAAAGGTGGGAGAGAGAGCTCCAACTAGAGAAATGTTATTCATGACAGTGGCAGTGCACCTCCATAGTTCCCAGATGCATAAGGATCTATTGCGCATGCACAGCTTACGATCATGCATCATGCTATATTTTACTATACCATGAGAGACGTTCCTTTTTTAGCACTTCTGTGGGTGGATACTTGTTTTTAAGACCTTCACTTGTGTCGCGTAGCCTATGTATGTCAACTTTTTAAACATCACACTAGCTAGCATAAGCCACCACACACATATACTATGGCGTGTATGTGAAACCAATGCCATTGCTGTGTATATGGATGGTTGGGCCCAGCAGTAGCCTTTAGTTCCTGAAAAGGCCACCTCAGCCAATGATAGCTGCTGATTTGTAGCTAACATTGGATTGAAGAAGAAAGCACTCAGATGGTTTTGCCAAAAAAGGGGGGGAGGGGGGAAATATGGCAGAATAAAATAGAGTTATCCAAAGGCTCCCTCTAAGCTTATTGTTAGAAGTAGATTTCTTTAAGGAAGCAACTCAAAATGATGGCCAAGATTCAATCAGAAACTGTCAATTACTGTAACTTCAAAAGGTAATCCCTTGGGGGTCACCTCACTTTTAGCCAACTGTACTATTCATGGTGGTTGATCATTATTATGAGTGATGATAACTTCTGCATGAGTGAACAAAGAGCAAAAGAGCCTGTCTCTGTAGAAAAGAAGATTGCCTTGGCAACAAAGATAAGATAGATAATGTATTTAATTTTTGTAACATGTGTATGCATGTTTTATATTGATATAAAACATACATTGACGCACACACAGCTGTGTGAAGGTGTATGTCTACACACCCATGCACAATATAGATGCTTGGTTTCTCCCACTGTTATAACTTTGCAACCAACAACAGTTGTGGAAAATTACAGTTGGTGCAGTGTGTGGGTCTAGAAGGTTTTTGTTATTGTCGGGGAAAAGTGTGATTTGTCATGTCTTCAATAAATTAAACTCAAGATACATGTGAAGCTAGAAAAAAAAATGCACGGAGATGTATCTCCAGATGTTGTCAATCAATGTGTGATAGCGCATGTAGTCATATTCTGGCATTACTCCAGAGAAAGTGGCTGTCATGAGGTCTCATGTTAACTCATGGTCATTTCAGTCAGTGAAAGGTTCCAAGATGTTTTCTAGTTCAACTTTTAGCCTACATTACAGGAAATGTCACGGTGATCACCACTATGTGATAACTGAATTAATATGGTGTTATCTTTTCCTCTGTGGAATAGTGCTACTTTTGTGCCATTCCTGTGCTGCAAAACAACAACAACCACCACCACCCCCTCACATGCTTACCAGCACACACTTCGGAGGTCTCTTTTGCTCATGAGTAGCCATAGAGAAGCACTAGCACCCATGTGCCCTTCTAGGTTTGTCTAATTGTAGCCTGCAGCCAGAACAAGTGATCAGGTTTTCCTTCTTTCTCAACTCCATTCTCCTGTAACATATTAGCTTCCCTGCTGTTTTCTCCTCAATTCTCCCTTCTTACCTTTCCCATCATCCTTTTAAGACTTCCTGCCTACTTGGTTTTGTTTTTTGCCTCAATCATCATATTATTCTACCTATTATTCTACCTATTTGCATCTAATGCCATCCTCAACGCATCACTGCCTCACTCAAAGAGCTTGAAAAGTGTTGAGACTTTGTGCGTTTCACAGTTAAATCATGTGAAATGATCCTAAAGTGACATTTTGAGGAAGAGGGTGGGAATCCTCAGGGGCAGATTTGATTTGAAAGATTGCCATCCATCAGATGTTCCTTCTGCAGGGGTACTTCATGAGAACATAAGAGAGCACTTTGCAAAGGGTGAAACTAGATGAACTGAAAGTGTGTTGGGGGAAAATCAATGCTAAGTAAGTCAGGCATATAAGGTAAGTGAGCTGATTATCCTGAATTCGGTAACCAAAAGGAGGCAAAAGCCTGGCCTACACTTAAAAGAAGGTCACGAGAAGGTCCAAAGCATGATACTGATCCAGAAATGTGAAAGTGTTACATTTAATTGAATGGAACATAGCCGACTGCTTCTACCAAGCAAACAAATCCAGTGTTTAAAGTGGGGCTTGCAAATGGATGAGCATTTGCACAAAACAGTGAGCAGAACAATAACTAAATGACAGCATCCATTTGTCAAAGGCAAGCAAATAGAAACATAAGTTTCCCTCTTCCTAACCACCATAGGCAGTTCTTATCAGTGAAAAACCAGAGACTTCACTGAGACTATTGGTTTCCAATGAACTTAAGCTTCAGAAAGAATATTCATAGGTTAAGTGTCCAAGATATCTTAAATATTATTGGCATTGGCAAGGTCTCAAATACATATACCCCAAAAGCCTCCCCCAAACATATTTTTTAAAATCGAAGTTTTGGTTATATGTAGTATGCCATAACATTTGTGACAATAACACACGGATGAGAAAGCTGATGATTTCACAAAGGATCAGAAGTCTAAATACCTTGGAACAAAAGGGCTCACCAAAGACATTTGTGAGCACCCTGGGTTGAAGTCACAAACTGAAGGGATCTGAAGGTCCTCATCCAATGGCTTTAACTTCTCATGTAGGTGATTGCTGCAGTCTGAGGATATGTGCTCCGCATGCGTGCCAGTAGCTTCCACTGGAAACTAAAGCTGAAATTGAAGAGGATGGGATGGGGCAGGAGGCATAGAGATTTTTACTGTTAACACCATGTGAAAAGAAACTGAGTAGACAGACTGTTTCACATGAAGAGGAAAGAAAATAAAAGGAAACAACTGTACTGTGGAAATACTGCCCTACAAAGGTTTGCAAAAACCATTGTAGGCAACATAAAGACAGCTTTTAAGTAACAGTAAATGTTGGAAAGTCCCAAACCTCAACAAATGCCAATATAATACCACAGACAGAGTTCTGTTGGAGATAATTGGTATGGTTTACTTCCAAGAGCTCAGCTGACCAGAAGAGAATACAAATTCGATGCAAACAAGCAAGCTACTTTAGTACAATTTTAATCTCTTTCAAGCACATGCAAGGCTACAACTAGACAGCAGTCGTGGCACAGACCGCCACACCCAAGTTCAAAGTTTGTTCATCACAAATTTCCATTTTTTTGACAGGCGAATTCATCAAGCAGACATTGAGCTCTCTGTGTTTTGGCTTGCAAGGATGTAACTAGCCTCATTTTGACTCCCTAACCGTCACCAGGCCAGATCAACTGGCTGAATAGACTAGCTCCAGGTGAGCAAGCAGCAGGTTCCAGCACCAGCATAACTGAGAGTTAACATGCATTTTTGGAAATGATTCCTTCAGTCTGAGCAGTGCTCCCAACTATGCAAAGAGGGAACTTTAAACTGGACACATGGGGGGAAATGAGAAAATCCATTTTACACACATACATTTATTTGTACTCTTCCTTTCCACAGTAAAAACCATGCTCAAGGCAGCTTATGACATGAAAAAAATTACAAAAGTAATCCTCAAGAATAGTACACAACCAAACTGAACAATTTCCACACAAATCACAATAAGATCTAAAATAAAGATACACAAATAATAGCAGCAGCAGTGCCCCCAACTAAAATCCCCACACAAGACCCCAGTCTAGCAGTTTTGCTTTGTTCAGAGCCAGAGAGAGTGCCATTCATAAGTAGGAAACCAAGGAGAGGACTATGTATAAAGAGAATAAAACGCAGTACTATAGGCATTATCATACCTGAAGGTTTAAACTTCTAGCACATATGCTCCCATATTGAAGCATATCCAAAGACCCTTTAAAGCCGCCTGCCCTCCTTCAGGCACTGATAGACAAGGCACCCATCTCCCAACATGCTGATCCCACATGAATTGCCAATCTGTTCTTTGGTGCCACATGAGCTACCAATTAGGAGCTCACCCGTTGCCCCTCACTGTATATTAAGAAAATAAATGTCATGTTCTAGAATATGAGTACCATTTTCTTACCCTACCTAATTAAAAAGAAGCCTGGCACTGGAGGAACAGGCACACACTCTACCCAGAGACAAACTTGGATAATGATCAAACAGCTTAGCCTTCATAGCATTCTTAAGCCCAAACTTGTGGGTTATCACCTGAGAAGTCCCTTTTCGTTTTCTCCATCTTTCTTCCATTTTCTGTACTGAAACATCATACCCATTCTTGAGCGGCTGCAGGCAGTTTAGGGCAGAGTCTTTCAGTTTCTCGGTAGCTTGGTGGAGGATATTGGCTGCCACGTCAACTTTCCATAAAACTGTATAAAAACGAAACAAAAATAAACCAGAACTTAGCATGTTAGTCCAATTAACAATAAACTGTCTTATTCTCAAACATGGTCTCGTGGCTAGAATTTTTCAGTGGCTGTATTTCATGGGGAAATTCCACCTAAGCACGTCACTGCAACTCTAGTTGCTGTAAGCATTCCCTATATCTCTCCTAAGTTTTGGAAGAAACATTAAAGGAGCACCTACACTCTGCAGTTGCACTGGCCTACCCAGGCACACGTACATTTCTCATGACATAACTAATGGCGGGCTCCTCTTCATTATCATTTCCTGCTTAGAATTCCATTATTCTTGCAAAAGACCTTAAGAAACCCAGCATACATGTCTTTTACTGACAGTTTCATCCACTTAATGCAGGCAATTATACATCTCCGAGCTTTTTGGAGCAGTATGCACAATCAGAAATCCAACCATCAGTTATTAGGGACAGGGGGTGGGGATTCAGAAAATACAGCCAGTGTAGTCTCTGGCTAGGGTTATAGTCCAAAGTATCTGGCAAGCACCAGGTTTGGGAAGGCTGCTCTGTACAGACCCTCACGCATGAGAAAGGCAGAATAGCACTGCTGGATCAAACTAAAGGCCCATCTAGCCCAGCATTCTGTTCCCACAGCGGCCAACCAATGTCCATGGGGAGACCATAAGCAGGACAAGACTACAGCAGCACTCTCTGCTCAAAAACAGGGACTCTTAAGAGCTGTTCTGTGGTGAACTGAGACAGTGTATAACTCAATAACCTATTTCTGTTTCAGTGGTAGCCACAGGGCCCATGGGGCAAGTGAGGTAATCCGCTTTAGGCGGCATGGAGCCACTGGGGCAGCAGATCCCGATGTCAATCTTTCTTCCCCCTTGTTCCTGATGTATATCTTCCCTTACCCCTTCTTTCCCTGACATGGAGGGAGAAGCCATTTTGGGGTCCACCCCAGGTGCCAAAATGTCTTGGGCCTACTCCAGCTAGCCATGTTTACAAATATGCCCGCTACTGTTTTCTCTCAAAGCAGCAGACTCTGTGCTGGATAGAGGGGCTTACTCAGGTTCTCCTTTTCCAAAGTGAACACAAGGAGCAGAGATCCAGAGCTTATCCTGTTCATCAGAACCCTGTATGTCTAATTTTAAAAGGTTTATTTTTGGGTAGGATTCAGGAAGAGAAGGAGATGGAATGTATCCGTTGCCCAAGAGCATTTTTAATTAGGCAACTCATAAATTGAATAATACTATCATGGACTCAACACAGCACAAAAGAAGTGAGAACACTCTATGTACCTGATCATGCATTTGAACATCTGGCCACCTAATAAGTTTTAGCATTGTATCATATGCCCATGAAGTTCAGTGTAAGAGAAAGCTAAACATACATCCAAGAAGCATTTTTCCAGGTGAATATTGGGGTTCTTGCCGTCATGCAACAGAAGGCTATGAGGCAAGAACCCCTATCAAACTGGCAAGAGCAATTGGCAGATATCCAAAAGACGAGCAAGAAAACATGAGAACTGCATGAAATGAATTCTTTCTTGGCAAACAAGAGCAAGGGAAGGCAACCTAAGGCCCGTGGGCCGGATGCGGCCCAATCGCCTTCTCAATCCGGCCCACGGACAGTCCGGGAATCAGCATGTTTTTACATGAGTAGAATGTGTCCTTTTATTTAAAATGCATCTCTGGTTACTTGTGGGACGTAGGAATCTGTTCATATTTTTGTTCAAATTATAGTCCGGCCCACCACATGGTCTGAGGGATGCTGAAAAAGGTTGCTGACCCCTGAACAAGAGGTTCAGAGGGTGGCAACATGAAAATGGACCTTTTCAGTGATGCACCCCCATTGTGGAACACACTCCCTAGGGAGGCACACCTGACACCATCTTTATCTAGTTTCAGATAAAGTTTCAGACTTTATCTAGTTTTTATTCCCCCGCTCCTCCCCCCTCTTCCTCCCCACCCCTGCATAGTCCCTAAATCTGCTCTGGAGTTCCCCAACCCCCTAGAATAGATTTGAGGAGAGTACATGGGATACATGAGGAAGGAGGAGGAGGGAAAGTCCCTCTGTGCAAACAGAAATCCTTCCCTGGTGGGACACATTACCAAAATACTACTCTCTCTTTCCCCCAATTCATATCATGGTGTCATTCCCGATTGCCCCCTCCACCCACAGCTGTTAATTACTTTAAAAATCTCCCATGTGCAATAGCTAATTATGTGAACAGCATCCCAAGATGTTTGGTCCAAAGACTATCTCAGAGTATGGATGCAAAGCAGCCCCATTAGCACAGTGTTTTATGTACTGTTTGCCCAAACTACTTCAGTTGTGCTAATATCAGAAAACACAGATGGCAGACCTTCAGCCCTACAGATATAGCTGGTGTATCACTCGCATCTGCCCCAGTCTTTACAGCCAATGGTCAGGGATGACGGGAGCTGTAATCCAACAACATCCAGAAGGACACAGATTCCTCATCTCTTGCATTTAGTTATTCTTGCTGAACTACATTTTAAACAGAAGGCAGGCCAAACTAATGGCACATGCTGCTAGGAAAAGATAAATACATACAGAATATAAAGCAGAACTTATAAGCCAATAGAGTTTATCATCACTTGCAATGTGGGGGTGCACCCAGATACTTCGGCTTCTTGCAGAGAGCAGCACACATTATGGGCTATGTAGGAACCACATAAGTTCCATGTGATAATCCAACATGTGTGAAAATTGTTGCGTTTACATCAAGTGATTTACACATGTGGATGAAGCACTGGGAAGTTCTCAAAAGTGTAGTGGAGCTTCCGTTCCCTCCTCTCCTCTCCTCTCCACCCTCACCCACTCAAGTTAATTGAAGAGATTAAACCAGAAGGCAGAACTAATAAAGGCTGGCTGGGATGAAGGGCTGTCAAGGAACTACTACTATAGCAGTCTCGTGAGCAATCTGCAAAGATCACACAGGGGAGGGTCCTCCGCTGAACTAATTGGCAATCCAGAGAACAAGCACTAGCTGTAGACAGCCAAGGGAATAGTTGCCTATGGAATCTGGGCTGTAATTGAACTCAACTATAAGTCACAGTAATAATTAGATCATTCCCCTTACATGCACGAGTGCCATTTTTTAAAAAAGTTGTTTTTCAGCAGCACAGATTTTCTTACTGTTCAAACAGGTCATTTTTCTCAAAGCCATCACCGAAGGCTTCACGTCCATTAAACAGGTTAGCTCCAAAACCATGTCATTTTGTTGTTGCAGCAAGTACAAAAGAAACCATGGTCAGCTATGGAGAAAACAAGAAATCTTCAAAATGAATGGATGAACATAACCAACTTAGAAAAGAGAGATAATTTCAATAACACATTTTTATATAGCACTGGGCTTTTCCTGTTGTTGTTAACATATAATCTTACCACTATAATATTTTAAAAGTTAAGTGCTCATTTGTACAGTGCCATCTATATTCCATGTAGAACCATCCTGTGAACCGCCTTGAGACCTCCGGGTATAGGGCGGTATATAAATTCAATAAATAATAATAATGATGTACAGAGTTCCATAAGCAAGCAGGCCCTGATCCAAAGTGCTTACAGTCAACATTTACACAATGAGAGTGTGGTATCTTAAACAGTGCCACTAAGAATTATTCAAGTGTTTCCGAAATGGGGCAGGGGAGGCCCCTGAGGAATCCCGTCAAAAACCATTGCATCAAGTTCTTTTCTCCATAAAAGGAGAGATGATATAATGAGTCCTAGCCCAACAGCCACAAACAGCAAGCTGTACTATTAAGCAATGATGGGCAATGGAAGATCAGACAGCAGGCTTCCTATTATGTCAGCAAGATCTCCACACATTTTACTATAGACCTTGACAGGTTGAGAATAGCCATCTGCAATGTCAGATGGACTTTGAATGACCTCATCAGAACTGCATGACCACCTTTGTATCTTACAAAGTTGTTCCACATGCTTGAGCAAATTACTTCTATAGCTGTTTGTGAATATGGCTTTATCCTGTCACATGGGTACATATTAGCTATTTGGGGTTGCACCCTAGTCCCACTGGAGTCAGAACTAATTTTTCACAATGATTACAAGAGGGTGTACGTGCAACAAGTTTGGCTCCAATCCGTTGTTTCCATTTTAAATGAAAAAATCTTCTGCAGAAATACCATATTATTAACACACACACACCAAAAAACCCCAGGGAGTTTCAGATGCACATGAGCACAGTTAAGACTTTACCAATGAATTTTAACATGCACAATAAATTGCATGAAGTGTAGGAACATCAGTGAAGAACAGAGTTTTTTATCTCTTCAGTTCCATCCTTGAAGTTTTCTCCAGAGGCTACAAAGCATTATAAACTGCTACAATAAAGATGAACTGGAAACTCACGACAACAGCTTCCTGTGCACAAAAGGTTGTAGAAATTCACCAACAAAACTCGAGTTTTAAAGTCAGTGGAAACTGCAGCCAAGATGTCTGCTGCCTTAGGTGCAGTGAAAGAAGCTATTCTATCACCAGTGTTTAATATTCAACCACTAGTCCAACTGGATTCCAAATGTAGGAGGTGGGCCCCTCACACAGCAAAATATACTGGGCCAGCCATCGGGGGGGGGGGGAGAGTAGAGTGGCTGTTTGGGTTAAGAACTGTCTTCTCTTCTGCATCTGCTTCAACAGTTTCAATAAATGCATTCTTTCCTAGGTGAGGCCAGAATGGGGACATTAATGTTGCACACCTTATAATCAACTTGTGTGGAGCTGTGTGGCAAACAGCAGATAATAGTGGATAAGCAGGCCTCAAGTTGCTGTACTTTCTCTTCCAGCGAGACAACCAGCTTGCACTTGCTGCAGGTGTAGTTCCACATATTCTCAGGCAGGAAGACAAATGTGGCACAGGTGTCGCAGAACACCACAGCAGCTCCTTTGCCATCCATGTCTCTGGAGTCTACATACAGTGGTACCTCAGGTTAAAAACACCTCGGGTTACAAACACGTCAGGTTACAGACTCCGCTAACACAGAAGTAGTACCTCGGATTAAGAACTTTGCCCCAGGAGGAGAACAGAAATCACGCAGCAGCAGCATGGCGGTAGTGGGAGGCCCCATTAACTAAAGTGGTATCTCAGGTTAAGAACGGTTTCAGGTTAAGAACGGACCTCCAATACGAATTAAGTTCGTAACCAGAGGTACCACTGTATACTGTGAGAGAGCACTCCAGGCCTCCCCCTCAAACTCTCTTGCTAACCACCCTTGCGAATGCGAGGTCACAAGCTCCCAGAGATTGCAAACAGCTAAGCAGAACTGCTGGTGGCTGCTAACCCCTTCTCCCAACTCACTTCCGCCTTTAGCCTGGATTCCTCTCAGAAGTAGCTGCTCCATCTTAGACCATGTGCTCAGACATGGGCACACCCAAATACAAACCCATAAGCAAGCCTCAGCTCAGACAAGCAACTAGCCTGAATTCAAATGACACAAGCTCACTCTCTGCAGTCTCTTCCAACAATCCTTCGCAAAAGTCTGTTTACAAGTCTTAGTCACAAGCTCCCAAATATGGCAAACAGCTAAGGAGAACTGCATAGAACTCTGCATAGAACTTAAGATTCCTCTTTTTCTTCGTGTTACAATCCTTCAACTTACCTGCTGAACGATATGGACTTTCAACAAACCATGGGTGTATTCCAAGTCAATAACAATTTCCTTTGACTCCTGGGGCGGTGGCAGTGTGTGAGCTATTTTTCCACACTCTTGCATTCCTCTCCACTGCAAGACTGTTCTTCAAAGAGCGCTAGAAATTAACATGTTATGGCAATGTTCCTCAGTGGTGATGTGGGATTAGCTGGTGTTGTGGAGAAAGAGGAGAGGACGGGCTTTTGTGTAGTGGTATTTTGGTGTTATGTGGAAAAGAAATTATAGTCTCTCTCACCCTTGGACAAAGCTCTCCATGAGTCAATAAGCTTATTTTGGATTGTATCCAATCATGCTCCCCACACCACCATATAAACAATGGATGAGTCCCATCCCACAGACTCAGCCAGCTTTATTTACCTTCTAGCCTGATTAAGTTATTTTGTGACAGATATTGCCCTAACTTCAATTTCAGAATTTTTGTTATAAGTCAACACAGCTACTATTACATTCTGTTTTTAAAATAAATTGTTACTGAGACACGAATTAGGATTTCTTCTAAGCATATAAACATTTTGTACAAGTGTCACAAACACAAAATCCTGTGTTTGAAAATGAACTCACTTCAGTGAAACAGAACAGTGTAAATGCATTGCTTCACTGTCTTATTTTGAAGAAAATATTCATGACAATGACAAGGGATAGCAGAGCTGCAGTAGAGAAATTCCAGTCAAAAGTTAGTCAAACATCTTTATTTACAGGTATCAGTAGAGAATAATTTAAAAGAGATGGATTCCTGCATCTTTGCAGCTCTTGAATCCAATACATACATGACAGCAACTTTAGCCATGGGCATAATGACAAGCACAGTACATGGTCTGAATTTCTTACTACTGGATCGACTTGGCAAGAGGGTTGTAAGGGTCAAAGCAAGAGAACTCAATACCAACACCATTCTAGAGCTCAGATTTCAGACAGGATCCTGCTGTTTCATGTCCAAATGTCCCAAACTCAGTTGCACACAAGTATGAAACCAATTTCCAATACAATCCACAATTTGGAGCACGCCATGATGACGGCTGAGCCACTAACAATGAATATACAAGATGCACTTAAAACATTAGGGCTGTTACAAACAGTATGGAAGTGTTTTTACAGCAAATAATAGGCATATGTCTATGGGAATATAGTAAAAAAGCATCCAGAAGCAGTAGTTGGGTGGGATTTAGAGAGTTATAGACACACATATCCCATTGAAACAACAGTGTTCACTGCTGGGATATACAATTCATATGCTGCAAAAATCTTTTCATGTTTTTGGCATGGTACCCTGAGCATCTTTCTTTTATTTAAAAAATATATGTTAAAAAGCAAATCACATTATTACACATGGACATTATTTAGAACTGCTATCCCTAGCTTAGTAGTCAAACACAGCTATGCAGTTCTGACAATTGTCCTAACATATCACAGGATAGTTAAAATTCTTTTGTCAGACATATTTCCCAATACTTGGGGCACTGACAGGTCTTAGGGCACTGTGGGAAGGCTTCAGTCCACCCATGGATAACATATCCAGAATTGAAAAGCTACGCACTCAACACTCCCTTGGTGTGAAGTTTATGCAGAAGGTTACTTTAGTGATTGCCAGATCTAAGAAGGGAAAGACTCAGCCAGATTAGCCAAAGAATAGGGAGTAGTTCATCAGAAACACATTTCGAACACTGTAATACCAATCAAGCAAAATGTAGTACATCACAATTCAGCCCTCCCTGACTGGAAAAGAACTATTTGGAAGTAGAACCCAAAATATTTCCCCTGGCTACTTGAGTTTTCTGGCTTTGTGCAACAATTATTCAATGATGCATCTACCTAGCAACCCACAGCTTTCCTTCACAAACACAAACAATGCTATAAGAAGAGCAGGTTCCATTCAATCCTGAATATTGTAATGTTTCCCAGGTAATGAAAGGGACAAGCAAAAAAAAGTGTGAATGGGCAAATGGGTTCACAAGTATCTCAGGTGAGAATATGAACAGAAGGCAACCCAGAAGTGGAGAAATCACAGTCCTGGGACAGTAGTTCGAAATAACTCCACAGTATCTTGCAACTTTCATCCAAAAATAGAATCCTCGTTTAAAGACTCTCTGATTAAGATGAAGCAGGGAAAACTGCTGCAGGGAGTGATAACGGAAAGCGCAATGGGGGCTGCACTTTGCTGAAGGATCCCTGTTATCCCAGCAGAGCATTCTGTAACAATGAATGGGTTGCTACAGGGTAAGCAGAGAAGGCCCACAACAGAGCAGAACACAGAATGAATTTGCCCTTATTGCAGTTCCATGTGCTACTTTCACCCCATCCCGGCTGTTCCTGGCAATGCATTAGACTTCATTCCAATTCATACCATTTTCCCAGCGGTTGCCTATGCTACCTTCCCAGGTTCAGGCAATTTTTCCTAGCCATTTTTCCAGGTCTTCAATATCAGCACTACCCTCCTCTCCCTTGCCTCCTCTGGCACTGCATTCAATAAATTCCACTTTCATGGGCAGTTGGGAGAAGTCAAACTCCTTGCCCTTCTTCCCAAGCTGAGAGGCAGATCCAGAGCCTGTGCTTTCCAATGTGCTTGGGGCAGCTGAGAGAGTCACTCGTAAGGTATTGCTGTTGGAGAAGAGAGAATAACTTTAGAAAAACAAAAAAAAAACTGTGAAAGCCAAGGCTAACGTGTGCAACCCACTTATTTAGAGATATCCACTTTAAACTGGCAATGACAACATCCTTATTTCTGGGGGTGATCTATTTTATCACACTGAATAATGTGATAATATAGTTTGTGTTTTTTATACCATTCAGTTTCTAAAATGCAAACCATATGCAGTGAATTGGTAAAGAGGGGGAGATACAGCAGGATTGAGGGAAATTGGCCTGTGGGACTGGGAGAACTCTCTTTTCCCCCCTCAGTGCAATGCCCTACACCCTTTTAAGAGGTAGAATCCCAGTCAATTAAAGATGAAAATGTATTTTCAGGATCGCATTTAAAACTGACCAACCCAAGTTATATTACTGCCACCTGCTGGACACAGGAGAGGAACTGGCAGCAATTAATCTGTTTCCTGACTAAAAATTATTAGTGAGGTGTCTGAATCATGGCAATATTTCAAAAATATGTGATACACATGAACTGATTTGATTAAATTGCTTTCTACGTCACTGTTCAGCAATCCCCTCCCCGCCACTTCAGGCATCTGAACAGTTTGGAAACTATGGTCAGAACTGTCCTTAGTATACATTTCATTTCTCATGGCAAATTATTGGCTCTGTGTTCCTTCCTGTCATCCTTTTGCAATGAACTGTGAAGCATATGGAGATACTAAGTATGAGATGTCATGTCAGATGCAGTCAAGAATTCTGGACAATACAACATACATATGAATGAGATTTGACAAACCAACCCTTTCAACTTACAGTTCTCTCTCCAGCTGCTGCTGTATGAGTTTGGAAGATTTTGCCATTGTAACATCTAAGGAAGGTAGGAAAACCTTGGGTTATTTGGCACTGAATATTTCACACACAAAAGGAGCCTGCAATTTTGCTATAGGGTTTTTTGTTGTTGCTTTTTTGCTACTGGGAATTCCTAAGTGCATTGTACAAAGGCCTCACTGGCAGTATAAAGGGAAACTGACAGAGTGAGAGACAACTGAAGGTCCAAGGAAAAGAATGGAACTACCTTTTAAAAATCCTTGTCAGCAAAAAGTCACTGAAAGCGAGGTTAAGCAAGAAAACACATGGCAGTAAAAACTATCATGCACTCTCACAATCCATATTTTTTCCTTAATTTGAGAGCCGTCACACCCCATATTCATAAAATTACAAGTTGATGCCATGGTTCAGTTATTTTAGTAGAATTCAAAACTGCACTAATTTGATAGTTCTATACAAATATATAATAAAATGTTAAATTAAAATTAAATTAAAATCCAAATGAATTAAAACTCTTGATGACAGGCAAGAACCAGCAAAAGCCAAAGCAAATCAAAAGGCTTCAGATTATGCTGAAACCGTAATAGCAATGGTACCATGGCTTATTTTGGGGAAGAGACAATTCCAGAATATGGGCACCAACACAAAGGCTCTCTTCCTGGTTATTGCCAGATGGAAAGCTGTAAGTCCTGGCACAGCCAGGTTGGCCTATAATGAAATGATAGGACTACTTCATAAACAGACTATGAAATGGTCACCTCCTATCACAGTCACAATCAATTGAACAAATATAAATGCTATATTCTATTACAACAGGGATTGGGAACAGCAAGTAAAAGGATGCCTCTGCTGGATGATTACAGGCTGTAGAGTTTTTTTATAGCGCAGCCTGGTTATTTATCCAATGAAATGTACAATGGGTTCATTTGGATGGCATTTAAAAGAAACATATACAGATACTCCATGTCTTAGGCAAGAAAAAGGACATAAAAAAATGCCAATCGCTGTAAAAATCTACCAACAGTCATGATTTTGATTCCAAACAGACATGCACTACCTTGCTTGTTGCAGGCTATTAGCAGGGGAGGTGCATTTTTCAGCACTACGTTGTCAATCAGGAGCTGGTATAGGAATTCAGCCACATCTTTCATCTCCCGCTGGAATGCTACACTATCTACAACAAATACAATTGCCCTGCGGAATAAAAAGAGTACACTATGCATGGTCTCGTATGGCATAGTTCTACAGTTAGCAGCATCGGTGAATAGATGGCCTCCATGGAACATTTAACTGCATGTAAGCAGCCCTGGAATTCTGCTCTGAGCACAAGCTTTGATACTGCCTATACTGGGATGAAAGATTTAAAATTACTTCAAGGGCTGCTTTTACATTATTGCTAACTCACAAGGGCCACACTAGCACATTATCCATGGGAAAACAATTGAGGCACAATTTTCATTCAGTGTATTCTTTAACAATGTCCTGAAAGCACCAATTTCTCTACCCCATTGCAGGCCTCTCTGAATAGTTTCCCACAGAATATATCAAAGTCATTTCACAATAAATTTTCACTCACCGCACCACGTCTGTAGCCCCACATCTTTGCTGCCTCTTTATTTTACCCTCTTTGCCCCATCTCAGTTCGTCTCCTTTCTTTCTAAATTTTGTTTCTATTTTTGCTGTTTGTCTCCTACGCAATTCTATTTCGACACGTTCTCACCAACTTTAGCAAAAAGAGAATGCACAGATGTTACACTCTCAGCAGTTCACCCAAGTAGTCTCCAGCACTTGCAGACTGTGTGACTAGCTAGACTTGAAAAACTGACCCCAAAGCTACCATGCACCTAAATACAGGTTGTGGAAGAACAGTGGAGACGTAGCGACTCAAGTATTCTCCCCCAACCCATAGGTGCCCAGGTTTAATTACAGCAAATGCATACAGCACACCACCATCAAAGCTCTTTTTGGCTACAACCTGAATGTACAAACATCCATTCCTCCAATACTTACCTAGCTGCAGCCTTGAACCTATCCAAGAACTGAAGACGCAAGCTCTCGTGGCCTGGAAGGTCAATCAATGTCACATTTGTTCTCTGTAGGAGAAGCAGTAAATATTTTGATGAACATTTATTGAGGGAGACATGATTCTTTTAGCCTGAGGGTAACAATCAGTCTACTGTATTTTGCTTGGATCCATATGCTCTTACTTGTGTTTAAATCATTATCAATCTCTATTGGTTCCAAATATTTAATGCACCATTTTCATATAAATATTTATAGTCTTTCACATCAATGTTATAAACCGATTTATTTAATTTTGTATTCAAGGTGTTGTTGGATTACAACTCACACTAACCCCAGCAAGTATGGCCGGAGTTGCAGTCTAACAACATATGGATGGCACCATACTGGCTTCTTCTGCTTTAGACACAAATTGCCAGTATTGAAAGACAGAAATTAGTTTTACATCTGCTTCCCTTGTATCACTGAATTAAAGGCAACATACATAGTGTTTCCACCAAGGCACAGACCCAATCAGCTTTAGAAAGGTTGCTGCATCATATCCTCTTAAGAATGTGCCCTGATGACTTTACATGCAATTTCTAGGAACATGACAGAACACAAAACATTACATCTTCTTACCTTGTCATTATTTACTCTGTACAAGGCAGAGCTATCAGTTATAGAAGTCTGTGTATTTCGGAAATTGCCTGTTAATAGCTAAGAAAAATAAAAGAAAGAGAAAGTGAAATAGTCACAGACTAATTAAAACGATTTGACTATAGTCTAAACCACAGCAGAAAGTTGGAAAGAGCCATTTTTATTTTTTTTTAAATAGTCCCTTGAATCTTAATCTAACCATTTAATCCAACAAAACTAATCTGAAACAGAATATATCAGTAGGTACCCTGACAAATACCCTGATACCTTTGACAAAACATTTTTTTACAAATATATCTGCATCTCATATATGCTGCCTACTACTGAGCTATGGGACGTGAGTGGTGCTGTGGTCTAAACCACTGAGCCTAGGGCTTACCGATCAGAAGGTTGGCGGTTCGAATCCCCGCGACGGGGTGAGCTCCCGTTGCTTGGTCCCTGTTCCTGCCAACCTAGCAGTTTGAAAGCACATCAAAGTGCAAGTAGATAAATAGGTACCACTGTGGCGGGAAGGTAAACAGCATTTCGGTGCGCTGCTCTGGTTTGCCAGAAGCAACTTAGTCATGCTGGCCACATGACCCAGAAGCTGTCTGCGGACAAAGGCTGGCTCCCTTGGCCAGTAAAGCGAGATGAGCGCCACAACCCCAGAGTCGTCCACGACTGGACCTAATGGTCAGGGATCCCTTTACCTTACTGAGCTACATTAACAACTAATTTAACAGTGTAAGTTAGTACTCCATGCTTCTACTTTACCTTACAAAATGAAGTGCCAAAAAACGTAATCGGAAAACATTTAATTTTTTCATACCTTACATCTCAGACAGCTTTGAAAACGAGGGAACAACCTAAGGAGTTCTCCTTTCTTAAAAAGAATGGGAACGTGACAACAATGTATAGGTCCAAAAGAAACTGAAACAGGAATTCACATACCCTAACAAACAGAAGTGTTTTCCCTGAGTCACACAGACCCACCAGAAGCACTGCTCTCCGACTGCTCTTTCTGGTCCGCACAAATATCCAAATCACTAGAAAGAAGGAGAAAAAGAAGGATACACCTCTCAATTTTCTACCATGAAAACAAGCTATTTAATACATGCCTCCTCCAATTAAGTCTTAATGCTGCTTTAAGTTTTGTACAAAAAGGATGCAAACATTTTGGGGACATAATGATGTATACATTTCTCCTATATCTGATACAGGAAATGCATTTCTCAGAACAGCCAAACACATTTTTACATCCACACAAATAACATTACACCTCACAGTAAAGTCTGCTTTTATCTATTTCTACCATCTTTCTTTGTAGCTGCCCAACTTGTATAGTTTTACTCCAAAGTAAGCCCTACTATGTTCAATGGGGCCTACTGTCTGGTAACTGTGTTTACACTACAACCTTAGTAGTATACAATATAGCAAAGATGCATCTGATTTGTCATGACAGAAAACATGGGCAAATTCATTATCGTCTGATTTATAAAGGATGTGATTTCAGGCATAGCACATTAAAGATGATCACAGCACATGTGCCCTAGTTGGGACCAGCTGAAGGGGAGAGGGACTACAACTACAACCCAACCCCCCAACCCCAATTGCACCAGGCTTGAGGCGCCTTGGATTTTGCAAAGGTATTTCTCTGCCTTACTGGCCTCTATGTGGAGGGTGATACCAGGGCCACTCTGCTACCACAGAATTCAGTCATCCTACCACAAGGCAGCTTGAGATCTACTGGATCCCCTACTGGCCCCACAGCTGTCACTCACTGACATCAGGCCTGATTGCCTTCCCAGCTCCAGGCTGGTGCCCAGCTGGGGTTTGAATTGCCCTGCTTAACTAACTTACTTATTGTAAACATTTGTATTAAACTTCCAACCAGTATAAGCCCTCCTGAGAGAACTTACAAAACTTTATAAAAGCCATGCACACACCCCTGCCCAACTCCTCCTCCTCCTCCTCTATCTGGTATGGCAAGAAAGGGCACACTAACAACGCCCAGTTTGAAACTTGCCTCTGCTATGAACCCTCCCTGGGGCCTTATGCAAGTCAAAGCCCACCTGTCTCACACATCTTCAACCCCACTTTAGCAACATGAGGATAATAATAATAATAATAATATGAACCCCCTTGATGGGATTGTTGTAAGTAAGGCCTACAGGAACCCAATGCCCGTAGAGCCATTAGAACACACTAAAACACGGCAGAAATACCAGCTAATAATTACTGTGACACTAAATGTTACAACTCCAGTCCAGACTTTTAAATTTCGGTTCTATAACATGCAAATGAACGGCACTTCTTTGGAAATAAGAACCACTGCATTCTGTGTTAAGAGTCTTCTTAGGGAGCAGGCGCAATTCCTACGAAAGAAGACGATCTCGGACCCCTAAGTGGCTCGGTGTCCTTAATAAGAACTGCAGGACAGGCAGCTCCTCAGCAGGCGCCTTTTCCCAGCGTGAAGCTGCAGCGATGCGGAAAGCTACACCTGACTAACTTCTGCCTGCCACGTGGCTCTTAAAGGCACAGAGCCTGACTGGGAGGCTGGCTGGCTGGCTGGCTGGCGGGGCGACCAGGCAGCTCTTCCCCCCTGCCTCCGAAAGAAGGCCGGCACTTACGGAGACACGAGGCGAGGAGCACGAGCAGGGCCACGGCCACCGAGACGAGCAGCTGGGCCCTCGCCAAGTCCTGGGGCTGCAGCGGAGCATCCTGAGGAGAAGGCGACCCTTCGCGCGCGGCTGTCACCTCCACCGCGTCCATCTCCAACCGCTTTCGCCTCCCACGAGCTACGCGCGACGCGGCGACGACGTGTCCTTCCCGGGACTCGTCTCCTTCCGGCCAGCGCGCGCAGCGACTGCTGGGACGCGCACTTCGGTGGCCCAGGTGCTTCATGGGAGTTGTAGTTTGTTGCCCACCCCCGCCCCAGCGAGTGCACACGAACACGGCTCGTTCTACAGGCGACGGGAAGAGGAGAGCGTTGGGCGGGTCCGTAGACCCCCAAAAGGATATCGCTGCACGTTAAGCCGCAGTGCCGGATATACGTATAAGCTAAACAAGTATAGCTTAGGGCCCCACTCTCTTAGGGCCCCCCCCCAAAAAGGGGGGAAAACTGGATGTACATTTCCAAAATATAAGATAAAAAATAAAATAAAACCTGCATACAGCAACAATGTTTTGTGTTGTGTAGGCTCGTATGATGTAATGGGCTCCACCTGCTAGCCTGCTCCCTAAAATATCACTGGTTTGCTCATTTCTGTATATAGGGTGCCTACATTCTGCCTGGACTGGTTGCATGGCAACATGTGCAAATGGCTTTAGATACATATCAGGTCCATAAATTACCACATCGCATATATTCAACACAAAAAACAGTGACAATTGGTTGTTGACAAAGGACAGCTGGACATAGAAAGGGCCCCATTACCTTCAGTAGCTTAGGACCTTATCAGCATTAGATCCATTTCAGTCCGGTTTCCGTCCTGGTTTTGGGACGGAGACGGCTCTGGTTGCCCTAACAGATGATCTCCGTAGACAACTGGATCGAGGCGGGTCAGGACTGCTGATCCTTTTAGATTTGTCAGCAGCCTTTGACATGGTCGATCATGATCTTCTGGACCACCGCCTCGCAGACGTGGGGATACAGGGCGTAGCCCGTAACTGGTTGTGCTCTTTTATCTCTGGTCGGGGACAGAGGGTGGCACTAGGGAGGGAAATGTCGTCGCGCCACTCCTTGGTGTGTGGAGTGCCGCAGGGCGCAATTCTCTCCCCGATGCTTTTTAACATCTTTATGCGCCCCCTTGCCCAGATTATCCGGAGCTTTGAACTGGGCTGTCACCAATATGCTGATGATACTCAGCTCTATCTGCTGATGGATGGCCACACCGACTCGACCCCGAACACACTGACCAGATGCTTGGAAGCTGTGGCTGGATGGTTTTGTGGGAGCCGATTGGCATGGGGATGAGGGACCAACTCCCTTCTCTTGCGGGGGCCCAATTAGTGCCATTGCCTTCCGTTAAGAGTTTGGGTGTAATCCTTGACGCCTCCCTTTCCATGGAGGCGCAGGTTACAGCAACAGCCAAGGTGACATTTTTCCACCTTCGCCGCATCAAGCAGTTGGTCCCTTACCTTTCCCGCCCCGACTTGGCCACAGTGATCCATGCGACGGTCATCTCCAGGCTTGACTACTGTAATTCGCTCTATGCGGGGCTGCCCTTGAAGCTGTCCCAGAAACTCCAGCGGGTACAGAATGCTGCAGCGAGGCTCCTCACGGGATCTCTGCCATGGGAGCATATTCACCCAGTGCTTTTCAAGCTGCACCGGCTCCCGGTGGAGTACAGGGTCAGATTTAAGGTGCTGCTTTTCACCTTTAAAGCCCTTCACGGCCTAGGACCCTCGTACCTACGGGACTGCCTCTCCCGGTATGCCCCACGGAGAGCCTCAAGGTCCATAAATAGCAACACCCTAGTGGTCCCGGGCCCTAAGGAAGTTAGATTGGCTTCAACCAGAGCCAGGGCCTTTTCAACTCTGGCTCCGGACTGGTGGAACGCTCTGCCTCATGAGACCAGGGCCCTGCAGGATTTGATTTCTTGCCACAGGGCCTGTAAGACAGAGTTGTTCCGCCTGGCCTTTGGCTTGGAGCCAATTTGATTCCCTCCCTCCCTCTCTCTCTCTCTCTCTCTCTCTTTTTTTCTTTTCCTTCTCCTCCTGTGTTGAGGCTACATTTTAATATTTTAATGTTCCATTATTTTAATGTTGTATTTTATTTTTGTTTTTAAGTTGTAATCATTCTTCTTGTTTTTATTATTGTTTGTAAGCCGCTCTGAGCCCGGCCTTGGCTGGGGAGGGTGGGGTATAAATAAAAAATTATTATTATTATTATTATTATTATTATTATTATTATTATTATTATCAAACCTAAATCCAGCCCTGGTTAAGCGCCATTGGTGTTATTGTAAGCATGAGCTTTGGGGGGCTACAAAACAGGACCCATTTATCCCTAGTGGGCAGATGTAAAGCCAGCAAAAAGCATGGACGTAGCCAAGTGGGGGTGAAGGGGTTGCAGTTGCCTCCCCCCTGTAAATCATTACAAATATGAGGTTCTGACCCCCCCCAACCAAAAGCCTGCCCCCACCCATGGCAAAAAGGGAATGAAACTGGCGAGAGAGGGTTAGTATTTGGGGAGGGCACCTTGCTGTTGACCCGAAAGTGAACGTTATTCAACTGAAAACCAAAAGAGTGTGAAATTTCCAGTGTGAAACTGCTGGACTTCAATATCTCAGTAAGCGCAGGACATATTTCCTCAGGGCAGTGCTGGTTCCAGGCTATTTTGTGCCTCGGGCAAGGCTAAATATTTGCAAATCCCCACCAACACAAACAGCGTTTGCAACTTCTGTTTTCAAAAACAGATAACTTGTAGGGAAAAAATGAAAAGTGCAGAACTCAAAACTGCTAATCTTTTCTTAAATTGCAAGAATAAGTAATGGGGACGCGGGTGGCGCTGTGGGTAAAACCTCAGCGCCTAGAACTTGCCGATCATCAGGTCGGTGGTTCGAATCCCCGCGGCGGGGTGTGCTCCCGTTGCTCGGTCCCAGCGCCTGCCAACCTAGCAGTTCGAAAGCACCCCCGGGTGCAAGTAGATAAATAGGGACCGCTTACTAGCGGGAAGGTAAACGGCATTTCAGTGTGCTGCGCTGGCTTGCCAGATGCAGCTTGTCACGCTGGCCACGTGACCCGGAAGTGTCTGCGGACAGCACTGGCTCCCGGCCTATAGAGTGAGATGAGCGCACAACCCTAGAGTTGGACACGACTGGCCCGTATGGGCAGGGGTACTTTTACCTTTACCTTTATATCTTTCTCAAATGTTTTAGCACACAGATCAGTTTGAATAATCTTGTGAATAGTGATGTTGCAATTTAAGACTCTTTAAAGTTTCAATTTCAGGCACATCAAAATCTCACTTTGCATGCCTTTTCCTTTTGCAAATTTTATCACCAGTTCCTTCAGGTCAACTGCTAATGCTTGGGCATGTTCAGTTGATATAGTTGCCAAGCCAACTAGTCCCTTTTTGCAACATTGTTGAACATATATAAGTTTTTGTAAGTTTGAACTTTGTCGGAAGGATCCTTAGAGCAACAGAAACGTTAGACATATTATCCAGGCACACTTCCTCTTCTCCTGCTGCTTTTCCCTGGGGGAAACCGTTCTTTAGCGCTCAATTATAACAAACAGCAATACAGAAATTTCCCAGTTGACATTTGTTCTGGTCTGTTGCTAAAGAGCAGGTTTTCCCTCGGAAATGAGCAGGGCAAGGAGAAAACTGCGTGGAACCATACCCAGAAAGTGTGGGTCAGGCAGAGAACAGTTTTCTAGGCATGGCACAGGCAGAAGTATGGATGAGCCCTAAGAGGTGGGGGCTGAAACCCTGGAGAGCCACTTCCAGTCAAACCAGACAATACTGAGCCAGATTTAATGGTCATACTGGGATAAGGCAGCTTCCTATATTCCTACAAGCCCCCCCCCCCCATATCCTTTTTTAGATAGCCCAGCTCTGATAATGTGCTGTCTTTACATGGCTTGGTTTGTTTTGCAGATTGACTCACATCCTTGAGCCACATACTTTTAGTTCTTGCTTAGTGCTTGTGCCACAGTTGGCGCTTGTATAAGGATGATCTTCCTTGACTTGGTAACCTGTATTGCTTGGTAGTAGGTGATTTGTAAACAAGTGGAGTAGCTGTACTGTGTGGGCTCTATTTTGGATGCACAAACTCCACACACAAGCACCATCCTCTTGGCTTTGTAGAGCCCATCTCCCAAAGCGCTGCTCGAGTACATGAACTGTTTTCTTGCAGGAATTAACAGGCCCAGGGTTGAGGTAGGTAACTGTGAGAGACAAGACAAATAGGAACTCTTTGCTTTGTTTCTTCCAACTTTGCAAATCAGCGTTGTAACCATCTATAAATTGTTTCATGCGAACTAGAAACGAACCTATTCCTATATGCTGGTGTAGTGCTGAATCTTTATTGGCCTGAGTCAAAACCAAACTGGAGCAACTCCCAAACCAATTAAAAGCAAATCAACAACAGCAATTCCCTGATGGAATATAAGAGGAAAAATATATTTATTGCAGTGGGTCTTCTTATGTTCTTAGGGGTGGAAAATGTGTGGCCCTCCAATATGCTTCAGCCGCAGCCACCACAGCTGGTAGATTTGAATAATGGACATTGTGACCGGCAGGCTGTATGTTCCCTACCCCTGCCCTAAAGGAATCAGTAATCATAGCCAACAGGATGAATTAGCTTGTGAGAGTTACTTTTATTTATTTATTTGCACTAGTGACACCAAGGAGTTAAAAAGCCATACAAAGAGAAGCTTGAACACACTTTGTTGTGATGTTAAGGAGAAAAGAAACAGTTGGACAGATCCCCAAGTTAAGGCAAGAAAAAATGGTGCTTCCAATGCTACTCATTCATTACAAGGAGCTGCTTTTCATCACATTAGACATCATGATGGTGGAAGTTGCAGACCTTAAGGAGTTCTGTAACATAAAAACAGAAAGAAGAGAAGAGAAATAAAAAGGAAAGTTTAAGATCAGCACACCAAAACAGACAAACTCTGGCAATGTTTCGTAATGCCCTAGAAACCATTTTACTCTCATGGAAATTTGTCTAAGACTTAGGAGCTAAAGCCTCAGGTAATATCACATCTTGAATATGGGTATGGACTCTCTCAAAGGTCTGTTTTGTGCAGACTAATGAAGGAAAGGGAGCATGAACAGTGTAGCTAGCTAATAACATTATATTTCATTCAGTTTTCCTATCCAGAATATTGGGAACAGGATGATTGCATAACTTCTATAGGACTGAAAAAACTACATCTGCTTTGCAAAATTGTTATAGAATACAGTGGAGCACACATGTTTAAAAATTCACAACAAAAGTGCACAAGCCAAAACTGTGGGGGGGAGGGACAACAACTTATAGTTTATGAAACTGCCTTTTTAAAAGGTCATGTAGCATTGGTCCTTACTGATATTTACTTTTTGCCACTCACTTAAAATGCCCTTTAACCTAGACTCCCCCAACCTGGTACCATCCAGATGTTCTGGACTGCAGCTCTCAAGTGTCCCAGACGGCATGACTGATGGTCAGAAATGATAGGAGCTATAGTCCAAACCTTCTGGAGGGCACCAAATCAGGGAAGGCTGCTTTAAAAAAAAAGATGTAGAACAGAGGCGTGAAACCTGTGGTCCTTCAGATGTTGCTGGACCATAGCTCTGAGCATCCCTGACCATTGATCATGTTGGTGGGACTGGTGGGATTTGTACTCCAACAACATCTGGAAAGCCTTGATAAGGAAAAATATAATGCTTCCTCTTCGACTATAAGAGAGTACTGTCTAGACTGCAACTGAAATCCAGGTTTTGCCCGAAGCTGACTGGTGTCATTCATCCCAGTGTATAATTGATACCTGAAGGTGAGAATTTCTTGAATCCACCAATAGCAGTCAGATATTGCTCGCCAAGATAAGCAGCGGCGGTCTTTTCTTTTGTGCTAACTAAGCACTGAGTGCCATCTTTGAACAAGCTATCTTTGGTTTCAGATTGGAACATTTGGAAATCCTCTTTTCTTGATCCACTGTTTCCAAAAAAAACCTGTAATTAAGGAAGAAAAGCAGGATTCAGTTAGCTGTCATGTTAAAGTTTTGGTCACCCACTTTTTGGTAAAAGGTTGTGGTGATCACATGCCATCCAAATGGTGCGTCAAACATTTCACAGTTGTTCTCTTCCTACTGAGCGCTCCTTAATGATTAAACTGTTCCTACACTTCCCTTGATTGCTTCTGGGTGTCTTTTGTACAAAGAATTTTGTCCAACTGTGGCTACCTCTACAGAAGTGGTGTGATTTATTTACATACTATTTTTAAAAGCTATCACAAGCCAACAGATTTATTGTGAGTTGTGATCTGGGAAGTCCCCTTTAAAAAAACCAAAAAAAAAACACCTCACCTGTTGGTCAAGTAACACACGACGGACAGTCTCTGCTTTCCCAGGTGCTGCAACTACTCCATGAGTAGGAACTGTGGCCAGACCACATCTTACATAGTCATTAACTGGACAGCGATCGCCATTAGGTTTCAGAAGTTCAAAATCGGCAGCCATCTTGTTCCCTACCCAAGCAGGTTTGTTTTCTCCTGGGAGGAAAAAAGAATGTTAAAGATCATAAAGCTTTTATTGTTCTATTCAGGGATCTGTCAAGTGAGCACTCACCAGGTGACCCTGTCCCTGATGTTACATACCCCACCAACACCTACAGGTGGATGCAAATGGCTACACAGGGGAAGAAGACTTTATATACAGTATTTTGGTGTCTGCATGTAGTACTGGAACTTGCTTCTTTAAGAGGAATGGTTTAGCAGTGGCACAGCCTAAGGGGATATATTTTTATGTAACTTCCATGAGAATTGTGACAAGTGAAAGCAACTGAGTTTACCTGCTCCTTTCCCCCCTTTTCTTTACAGCTTGTAAAAGCAGAGTTTAGTTTATTGTATGCAAAGAAATTTTGTAAAAAGGAGGAGGAGGAGGAGAGCATCCAACAGCTGTCATTGCCCTTGTCTGTTGCAATATGCAGGCTTCCTTGTAACTGGGAGCTCGGATCATGCAGGGTCCCCAGTCTCATGCAAGCCACCATATAATACAACAGTATGTGCAAACCTTCCCTCTGCAGGCAATCATGTAAATTCACAGGTGTCAATCGTGCAAAGGTGGCAGACCATGAGTTGTCAGGGGCTGAGCCAACAAGAACAGCCACACTCTCTCTTTTGTGGAGTGCTTGGGTGGAGGACAATGGGTATGGAACTTCCAGTCCAAAGACCAAGTGCTCCTCTCCCAACAACCTCTGTCTAGCCCTTGGGACTCTTTACAGGCCATGCCTTTCTCTGCGCCATCAAGTGCTTTTGCCTGGCTAGAACATAACCTACTGTACACTTTGGCTTTGCCTTCTGTTAGGTCTGGCATTACCCACCACTGGGATTACCACTTTGGAAGTGGTTGGCAATCTGATAAAAAAAAAGATGTTTCCATCTAGCAGTAAGGATTCACAATCATAGTGAACTTTGGCTCAGCATAATATTACATATTAATTTAACATCCAAATGAGGACTTTGTTCCTTTCAATTTGAATACAGTTTAGCCATCAGGGGCCAAATTAAATTGCTTCAGATTTCACATTTCCATGAGCCAGCAGTTAGCCATCCTCAGCATAACTCATGCAGAATTTCCCTTTCTTTTCAATGGACTTGCTAATTGACTTGCTGTTTAGATGCTATTCTGCTTGGATCCCCCTTGTGAGCAGGGGACATTTATGGGCATGTAGTGATGGGGGAAATAGACATCCATTTCTCTATAAAACCTGTGGCCACTTTGTGAAATTTGTGTTAGGTTAATCCACAGGAGTAGGGCTCCTTGCGCATCCTGCTTAGGCCTGGCATAAACCTTCCACATACCTTCTGTGTTCTCCTGGACTGTGGTGTGTTTAACAAAGGCTACATCTCCTGCCTCAATCAAACACCTAGAAAACACAATTAAAAGAAAAATGTTGGTGTAGCATTTGTCAATTCCTTCGAACCAGACTGCTGAAATGAATTTGAATATTTCCAGTTATGTTCAAATGGATTCAGAATTTGCAATGAGAAGTGAAAGACGCAATTAATCACAGATGATAATTTGGTGAGATGCTGTGAACTGAAAAGAGTTGTGGCCAGTTCAGTGTAATGTTGAAATCACGGCAATACGCTGGCAACAAGATTTTTTATTTTTTATTTTTGCTATTTACCTGGATTTATATTTAATAGCCATGTCAAAAGTACAGATTAATATGTTTTACTTGAAGTGGGGGAAATGCTATTTGTGCTGATTTGTTCCACCCACTAGGTGGAGCAGTGATTTCATTTGAGACAGAAGTCAAAACATCTTAGTTTGAAACTTGCTTTCAGTATCCAGGTTTTGACATGGAATATGTGAGCTTGTTGTTTGCAATTCAGTACCCACAAAGTGATTGCTTCTAGGCTCCACATACCTGAGATAGAGGGGGGATCCTAAGTAGAGCTTTGCCCTGCTAATTTTAAAATTAATACTAACAAGGCTTATATCCTGCATAGGATTTTGAATCCTGGGAATTCATGAAAATATTCTTTAAAAACAACAACAGCAATAATAATCAGTGCTTTTTTTCTGGATGGACGCAGGGGGACGCATACCCCTAAACATTTTGTGAATCTTTGTACTTTTGTCCATTTACTGTATTTATTTTTCCTGATTTGAACTATAAAATGTTGATTTTCTTGAGTCTAAATGAGAGTCCCCCTAAACATTTTTATAGGGGGGAAAAGCACTGATAATAATAATAATAATAAGTAACAGGAGGAGGAAACTGGGCCTGAGGAGGCATCTGATGGACTAATAGAGACAAAATACTGAATGGCTCGTTGCTGCAGTTGTTTAAGATTTCTCTTTGAAAAACTCATGGGTACATTCCTCTATCATCTCCTGAATAAGAGTTTGTTTTTAATATCCAAGTTACCTACCGGAAAGCACCACTGTAGCCGAAGTATATCTCATTGCTGTTAGCTTTGCACTTGTATTTGTCAGCGAGTGCCCCTCCAGTACCAGTGCCCTTGCACAGCTTGCAGAGTGGACTGCTAGGTGGTGATCCTGGAGCACAGCCTTCACTGAAGAATGTACCTGACAGGAGAACATGGAATAGTCACTTGGAATTCTTCTGTATCTGTTCTTGTAAGATGGCCACATATCATATTTGCAGTGAAATATTTGCACACAAAAAGGGATTGCTATTTGGAATGCCCAATAGAATATAGGAAAGCGGATTTCCTCCACCATCTTCTTAAAATTTCAGTCTTGTTGGCTGGCAGGCTAGCTATCTTATTTTAAAAGTATCCCACCCATCCCAAAATATTTTTGGTTGCATCCAAATGTAGTCATTTAGAGTAGATTGACTGAAATCAAGGTAGGACCTAAGTCAACCATGATTTCAATGAGTCAGCTCTAGAAATGACTGTGTCATGATCCAACATATCCCCCCCCCCCATGTGATGGTTTATCAGCCATCTGGATTACCACCATAGACTAAAGAAACATTGCCAGCCAATCCAAGGGTATTCTCCAAAAGGCAGTGCCATACATTTGTATTCAGCCATTCTTAAGCAGGCGACTGGAATGGCAGATTCTCAGCACTCTATCCTGGCCAGATATCACAAGATGCACACCCCGCACGTTTCAGCAATGTGGTAAGTGCTGGGAAACATTTTTTATTAAATAGTATTATAGCAGTGTTGCGCTTACAGTGCTATATTTTACTGCAACTAAAACAAAATAGCCAGGAAAGTGCTGGGCTGGGCAGAACAATGCAAAGCACTGGCTAACTGTGCTGCAGGAAATAGTGAGGTTGGACTGAGTAGAAGTGTCTGTCTCCTAGTCCTTCCCAGCTCCTCCAATGTTGCTGGTTAGGGTGTTCTGCCATGTAAAGCCCTGCCCTTTTAAAAGGACAACAGCAGCACCAAACAGTGGCACGCAGTGACTTTTTTCGTAGGGGAACAGTTTGGGCCAGAAGTGTGAGCTTGCAAAGGTTATGGGGTGGGGGTGATGTCACACATGTGAGCATCGCACCTCCCTCCCTAAGCCGGGCAGAAGCTTCCCAGGCTTTGGAAAGGAGGCACCAGGTTTCTGACACATAATGTATAGGGTGAGATGGCTTGTTTACATATTTAAACAGGTTGTATACCACTTAACCACTTTTGGCTCCGAAGGGGAGTCATGTGCAAAGTAGTTAAATAAGTGAACATGAGGTCACTCACTAATATTGAAGTTTCCAATGTTCTCCTGGTAAAGCAAGCCCATGGGGATGTTATAGCCAGCAGTCCTATCAACACCAGTATGGCAGGATTTCTTTCCTCTCATTGTCTTCCAGTTGAATCCAGTATCAGCTTTCTTGACAACAGCAACAGCAGTGTAGCCCTTTACTGGAGACAGGAAAGGAAAAGGGGGAGAAAAATCTCAAATAAGACCTCAAATCAAATGAGACCCTAATTAATGGAGGGAGGGAGCCAAGTTGGCCCATGAAAGCTTGTAATTCTCTCACATGTTGAATGAATGAGTGGGTAGGGTCTTGACTACCTCTCTATTGTTGTGTCCTTATTTGGAAAATAGGCATAAGTCAGAAGAATGCTTTGCTCATACAGTGGTGCCCCGCAAGACGAACGCCTCGCAAGACGAAAAACTCACTAGACGAAAGGGTTTTCCGTTTTTCGAGGTGCTTCGCAAGATGAATTTCCCTATGGGCTTGCTTCGCAAGACGAAAACGTCTTGCGGGTTTGCTTCCTTTTTCTTAAAGCCGTTAATACCCGAGGAATCCGCGCGCCGCAAGGCGAAAAAATCGCAAGACGAAGCAACTTGCGGAACGAATTAATTTCGTCTTGCGAGGCACCACTGTAGATCAGTTTGAAACCTGGGTTCTCTGTCCTGGCTCCCGCTTTCAGATGAAAAACCCAGACTCTCAGCTCAGGAAATCCTGAAAGTTTTATTAAATAAATCAGCTGCATCTCTGCTTCACTCAGGGTTCAGGTTACAAGGCTCAATGGGTACACGGGCAGAGTCCAGGATGCATGACCAGGCGTGATTAAATGACAAGAGGGAGAATTGTGTAAGCTCACCTTGAGCTCCTTGGAAAAGAGGTGGGTTATAAATGTAATAAAAAAAGGAGCTAAAACATTGTCCCAACACAATTGATGCACCCCTCCTGCTCTACTTATAAAGGAACAGAGTGTGCTCCATCACTAATGAGGTTCCTGTCCCAAGCAAGAAGACTGAGCAGAGAATGGCTCTGCTCTGCTCATGCCTGCATTGATAGCGATGTATCTTCAGCAACAACGTGGTCCAACCTTCTGACTGTCCCTCTACCACCAGCCTGGCCAGGTCTGCTCAGCCACCAGGGGAAACTCTTTCCCAGGAGACAGGGGTGGGGGTGGGTCTGGTTTGGCTGGCTTCTCAGGAGGTGGGGTGGCAGCTGCCTCTGTTGGCTCCCCCTCCCCTTCTGAGCTATCTGACCACCAGGGGCCAGGACCCTCATCCTTGACACTGCTTGAGCTGTCTCTACGTAAGGTAAAAAAAAGGTAAAGGTAAAGGACCCCTGGACCTGGTCCAGTCAATGGTAACTATGGGGTGCGGCGCTCATCTCACTTCAAGCCAAGAGAGCTTTCCGGGTCATGTGACTAGCATGACTAAACCACTTCTGGCACAACACTGTGATGAGTGCCAGAGTGCACAGAAACACCGTTAACCTTCTGGCCACAGCATTACCTATTTATCTACTTGCACTGGTATGCTTCCAAACTGCTAGGTTGGCAGAAGCTGGGACACAACAACAGGCGCTCCCTCCATTGCACGGATTCGAACCGCCAACCTTCCGATCGGCACTGTCTCTACCTACACCCTTCATGGAATTGTCATCCTCTACCTCTCCTGACACATCCTGCCCCATCTTGCCAGGAACCATGGAGACTATCTTTGCCAATAGTACTGGATTTGAAAGAGTTTTAAAGCTGGCAAATACATTTATATAAATATGAACGAATATTAAATTGTATTTATATAAATACAGCTTGAAATGGAAGTATAATATTAGACCCTCTCCCTCTGTCTCTCTCTCAAACAAACATTGCACAGAAAGGTTTAGCCATGTTTTTAGGTGTTGGGTTGTTGTTTTTTTGAATCACATGTTTTCTGCCCTGGGTTCTTTTGAGAGGAAGGGTAAGATATAGATTTAACAAATGAACAAAAGCTTTAAATCCTAGGTTTACTATGGCTGTATGTCCCAGAGTGACCTACCTGTTGTCTCTGTTTCTGGATGGGCACATGCGGCAGGGTCAGCTACAAAGAGAATGAGAAAGAGGTTTTAGACATAATATTCCAAGACAAAGAGTTGTATCCAAAGTAGCACTAATGAAGTCATTCTGCCAGCACAAGGATTTCTGCTTCCCCCGTCCTTTCCCCCTTAAACCTTTGGGGCAAATCTGGGGAGGATGCAGGGTTCATGTGTGGTGGTGAGTGGGGGGAAGAAAATGAGGGGGAGTTCTGTTGTGCAAACAGAAATCTTGATGGGACACGCTAATTGAATGCCACCCCAAACCCACCCAGTTTTTGCAATGCCATAACAGCAATGGGAGTAAAGCCATTTGTGGTCACAGACCTGAGGGACAAACACCAAATGCTTCCTGAGAACTTATAATAAAAGTGAATCACATGCAGAGCATTGCTTGGCACACCTTCACAGTGATGTGCTCTCATCTGAAGTGACAATATGCTTGCCCGTAAAGGTAAAGGGACCCCTGACCATTAGGTCCAGTCGTGACCAACTCTGGGGTTGCGGCGCTCATCTCGCTTTACTGCCCGAGGGAGCCAGTGTACAGCTTCTGGGTAATGTGGCCAGCATGACTGAGCTGCTTCTGGCGAACCAGAGCAGCGCACGGAAATGCCGTTTACCTTCCCGCCACAGTGGTACCTATTTATCCACTTGCACTTTGACATGCTTTTGAACTGCTAGGTTGGCAGGTGCAGAAACCAAGCAACGGGAGCTCACCCCATTGCGGGGATTCGAACTGCTGACCTTCTGATCGGCAAGCCCTAGGCTCTGTAGTTTAACCCACAGCGCCACCCGAGTCCCTATGCTTGCCCATAGGTAGGTATAATAAACACAATGCAAAATTGGTGTAAAACTTTGAGCATGTGGGTCAAAATCCCCATTGGGCCCCTTGCAGAACTGCAATGAAGGTCTATCAGAAGTTATTTCCAGATTTGGGCTTGTGATAGTGTGGGCTGTATTGAGTCAAACTGCCATTTTCCATACTTACAGTAAACTTCAGCCATCACTGGCACCAAACCGCACATCCCGGCAGTGTAGACAAACCCTCCGTCCAAGCTTATGGCATCAGCCTCATCTTTCTGCAAAGAACATCAGATATGCTAATAGCAAACACATTTTCCACATGAGAAATATTTTATATAGCCAAGACAACATCATCCATGCATGAAAGAGTGCATCGGAAAATGTGCATTGGGTTTGAAGCAAATTTGTTGCTCAGGGGCATTATTCAGTCATTGCTATTTATTGCAATGTACCTGCTTTCTTTGGAGAGGGATTATGAAGGTGTGCTTTTATTGCACAAAGAGCACTAACAGTGGTACCTTGGAAGTCGAACAGAATCCATTCTGGAAGTCCATTCAACTTTCAAAACATTCAGAAACCAAGGCGCAGCTTCTGATTGGCTGCAGTTAGTTCCTGCAGCCAATCAGAAGCTGCAGAATTCACATCCGACATTCAGGTTCCAAAGAACGTTCGAAATCTGGAATGATCAGTGCCGGTTTTCGATTGTTCGGGAGCCAAAACATTCGACTCCCAAAGCGTTTGAAAACCAAGGTATGAATGTACGGGTATCTACTCAAATGTGTAAGAGATCCATATACAAATGTAACAATCTGGACATAACTAGTATTAGAGAAAATCCTCTTCTTTTTGTTATGCTTGCACTTTCCCAGTCAAATTGTTAAGCCTGTAAAAGGCTTAAGCCACAAAACAGTAGCCCTGCATGAAAGCCTTCCTCAACCTGACACTTTCCATATATTTTGGACTACCAGCTATGCTGGCTGGAAAACATCTAGAGATCACCAGATTGATTGGCCTTTCTAAAATTTAACCTCCATGTTGCATAATAGGAAGCATGTTTAAAATCTTGTAATTCGAATTCAAGTTTTGCAGCTTGACATAATCTCTCAGCCTTCCAGGCACTGAGTCTGGAAGCTGAGAAATAAATACACATTGTGAAATTAACACTATATAAAACTTCTTTAGCTGCAGTCTTGCTCACAGGTTAGTGAGCTCTGACTAGAAAGAATGGGGAAGACTCAGAAGCTAGTTTCCTCCAAACGTTTCAATGTGTCTGAGCACAGAATGCACACGGTTAGTATCGTCCACACCAACATTTAAAGTACTCTCACAGCCCTTTAGGAAAGGGAAGGCAGTAAATGACACTTGAGCTCCTTGGGAGAAGAGGTGGGGAAATAGAATAATGCAGTACCCAATAAGATGCCCTCCAGATGCTAGACTACAACCTCCATCAGACCCAGACAGGATGGCAAATGGGAAGAGATCGTGGGAGTTGTAGTCCAACAACACCCAGAGCTTACTATATTGGATATCCCTAAGATTCATAGGTCAAAGATAAGATAGTGTTCTGAGTGGGCAGGGGTCATTCTGCATGATTCCCCGAGTCCCTTCCAATTCATCTGTGGAGGTAGAATGTGTAAGAGCAATCTTACCAAACTGGTTCCTTTATTAAGGTAATGACTTTGGCTGGCGAGTTAAGTACAATGATCAGCATAACCAAAGAGGTTTCCCTGTGCTATAGAACAGGGGTCGGCAACCTAAGGCCCATGGGCCACAAGCGGCCCACGGGGGTCTTTAACCAGCCCCCGAGCTGCCCCCGAACCGAGCTGCACACTCAGTGAGTCCCCGTGCACTGCACTAAACTGGCACAGCGCGGGGACTCATTTCTGCAGTGCCATCTGCGCAAACGCCGGAAATGGTGGGTGCGCGCACTCATGCATGCGCACGATCCAGCCCGCAGAGGGATCTCCACTGGAGTGAACCGGCCCAGGCAAGGTAAACCTTGCCAACCCCTGCTATAGAACAAATGGGTGGGACTTCCCGCTTCATATGAAGATATTTTAATTTATGAGAGATTTTTCTTAACTATCTCATTTATATTTAACTACCTGTGGCCTTTTAGACATGGGCAGGATGTTTTTAATGCATTTCTCTTTCCTCTTGGCTTTAATATCTCTATGTGAGGTGTATTGTATGTCCGTTTATTTCGTTGTAAGTCGCTTGCTGCCCTGGGCAAGATAAAGCAACTAACCAATTTATTAAAAATTTTTTAGAAAACTACAGTTCCCAATATTCTTGGGGTGTGTGAGGAAACGTGCTTTAAATGCATGATGTGTACACAGCCTCAGAAGCAAAACCGCACCGGATGGAGGCAATGAAACCCAAGTGAGGACTCACAGTGGCAAGGTACAAGGGAAAGGGGTGTGCCGCTCAAAGCACTTACTAAGATCTTGATGATGCAGTCATCAGGACTTTCTGCCACAGCACACTCTATGGAGCCTCCGCTCACTCCACTCCATGAGTCGCACTTTGTTTGTTCAGCCTTGCCCACTGCGCACCACCTGATCCTCCCTTCGGTATCAGGGGAAGGTCTGTCTAAAGGATCAGAAACGAGAAACTCAATTAACCAGGAGTTCTGATGCCTCATCGTGCTGCAAATTAAGTGCTGGTAGAGAGAAGTGCTGGTGACTTCATTAAGGGGCTCTGGACAGCTGCCCCAAAGTCCAACCCTAACTGGCACCAGTGCTGTTACATGTGCCGGAGTGTAGAGAATACCAGCAGAGATACCTCTTACCTACTGTGGGGACCTGAACCTCCAGTGACAGAGCTGGATCCAGGAACACACCCCCAAAATGCATTTGATCCCATCCAGGACAGGCAATGGCTCAACTTACCAGATCTGAGAACCACTCACCCACAGAGCCTTTGTCTGGTCTGGTCAGGATTCAGACTCAGTTTATTAAGCTAATCTAGCCTGCCACTGCATCCAGACACCAGTCTGGAGCCTTCTCAGCCATTCCCAGTTCCAGATGATACAGAGAAATAGAGTTGGGTATCACCAGTGTACTGATGGTCCATGGCAGCTGATCTCCTGCATACCTTTTCTGATAGCCCGAATAGCACCACAGTACTGGGAGCCCAGGTAGAGTTGAGAATCCATTAACTCAGGTACACGAAGAAGACTGACAGCAGAATCCTTGAACAGAAGGTCTTTGGTAGGACCTTCAGGAGAACCAAAAAGTTTGCATCCAGATTGTGGGTTCTGGGAAGCCAGCTCCTAAGATAGGAGAATAAATATTCATTGAAGAGTGAGAAAAGGTAAGAAGAAAACATGAAGTCAGATGGAGTGCATAGAAGAGTTTTGAAAACTCATGGTATATGCATCACCACTGCCAACCCCGCCAAAAGCAGGTCAATTCCACCTCTCTCCATCCCTTTTATTTTCCAGTGGACACCTTCAACATTCCATTGGTTCACCTGCCCTCAACTTAACTGCTAGACTTGCATAGTCTACCTGACTTCCACTTCCTTTTTGGGGGTCTAATGAAGAAACAACGAAGAAATGCAGGACTGTAGTGTAATTATTATTATTATTATTATTATTATTATTATTATTATTATTATTATCATTTTACCCCGCCCCATATTTTTACCCCAGCCACTCTGGGCAGCTCCCAACAGAGGACTAAAAACAGAACAAAACTTCAAACATTAAAAACTTCCCTAAAAAGGGCTGCCATCAGATGTCTTCTAAAAGTCAGATAGTTGTTTATTTCCTTTACATCTGATGGGAGGGCGTTCCACAGGATGGGCACCAGTACCAAGAAGGTCCTCTGCCTGGTTCCTTGTAACCTCACTTCTCGCAGTGAGGGAACCGCCAGAAGGCCCTCAGCGCTGGATCTCGGTGTCCAGGCTGAATGACAGGGATGGAGAAGCTCCTTCAGATATACTGGACCGAGGCCGTTTAGGGCTTTAAAGGTCAGCACCAACACTTTGAATTGTGCTCGGAAACATACTGGGAGCCAACGTAGGTCTATAAGGACTGGTGTAATATGGTCTCAGCAGCCACTCCCAGTCACCAGTCTAACTGCCGCATTCTGGATTAGTTGTAGTTTCCGGGTTATCTTCAAAGGTAGCGCCATGCAGGGTGCATTGCAGTAGTCCAAGCGAGAGATAACTAGAGCATGCACCACTCTGGCAAGGCAGTCTGCAGGCAGGTAGGGTCTTAGCCTGCATACCAAATGGAGCTGGTAAACAGCTGCCCTGGACACAGAATTGACCTGCACCTCCATGGACAGCTGTGAGTCCAAAATGACTCCCAGGCTGCACACCTGGTCTTTCAGGGGCACAGTTACCCCATTCAGGAGCAGGGTGTCCTCCACACCTGGTTGCCCCCTGTCCTCCCCAAAACAGTACTTCTGTCTTGTCAGGATTCAACCTCAATCTGTTAGCCGCCATCCATCCTCCAACCACCTCCAGGCACTCACACAAGACCTTCACCGCCTTCACTGGTTCTGATTTGAAAGAGAGGTAGAGCTGGGTATCATCTGCATACTGATGAACACCCAGTCCAAACCCCCTGATGATCTCTCCCAGCAGCTTCATATAGATATTAAAAAGCATGGGGGAGAGGACGGAAGCCTGAAGCACCCCACAAGTGGGGGTCTGAACACTCATCCCCCAACCCACTTTCTGGACATGACCCAGGAGGAAGCAGCAGAACCACTGTATAACAGTGCCCCCAGCTCCCAGCCCCTCTAGACGGTCCAGAAGGATGTCATGGTCGATGGTATCAAAGGCCGCTGAGAGATCCAGCAGAACTAGGAAACAGCTTTCATCTTTGTCCCTAGCCTGTCGGAGATCATCAACCAGCACGACCAAGGCAGTTTCAGTTCCATGGTGAGGCCTGAATCCCGACTGGAAGGGATTCAAATGGTTCGCATCCTCCAGGCGTGTCTAGAGTTGTTCAGCAACCACCTGCTCATTCACCTTGCCCAAGAATTGAAAATTTGAGAATGGACAATAGTTGACCATATTGGCCAGGTCCAAAGATGTTTTTTTAAGAAGCGGTTTAATAACCGCCTCTTTCAGCGGGTCTGGGAAGCTCCCTCACAGAGGGAAGCATTATGCACCCCACAGAACCCATCACCCAGCCCTTCCCGGCTCACTTTTATTAGCCAGGATGGGCAAGGATCAAGGAGACAGGTGGTTGGTTTCACTCATCCAAGCAGCCTGTCCACATCCTCGGAGGTAACAGATTGGAATTGATCCCATGCAACTTGACTAGACAGGAATCTAGCACTTTCCCACCCCAGCCCTGCTCCCACAGTGGAGTCTACCTCTTCCCCAATCTGAGTGACTTTATCTGCAAAAAACTTCATCTTGGGGTCCTTACCAGGCCCCGATGGTGCAGGTGGTTCTGTTAAATTGTGAACCACCTGAAAGAGTCTCCTACTGCTGTTTTCTGCATATGCAACAGAGGCAATGAAGAAAGTCCTCTTCGCTGTCGCTATCACCACTTGGTAGGCTCGACATTGAGCTCCAACCTGTGTCAGGTCTGATTCAGAATGAGTTTTCTGCCACCTGAACCCTAGCCTCTCAGTGATTGTTTCATCACCCTCAGCTCCAGGGGAAACTACGGGGCTGTCCAGGCTCCATGCAATCGGAGAGGGCGCTTCGGAGCCAGACAGTCGATAGCTAGTCACACTTCTTTGAAGTCTCTCAGCCCCACTCACCTCACAGAGTGTTTGTTGTGGGGGAGGAAGGGAAAGGAGAATGTTAGCCGCTTTGAGACTCCTTAAAGGGAGTGAAAGGCGGGATATCTAATCCAAACTCCTCCTCCTCTTCTTCTTCTTCTTCTTCTTCTTCTTCTAAATTGCTTTGGGATACGTCATTGAAAACAATTTATGAAATACATACATACACACACACACACACACACACATACATACATACATACCATTGCTTTGGAGAGGACCGTCCAGATCTCATCTGCCCGACTGTCGGTACTCCGTGCTACCACAGCATGAGCAGGGACTCTAGCCAGAGAACACTCTTTATACTTCTCAATAGGCTTCCTACTGCCATCATCACAGAGCAGCTCATACTGGTTCCTTTCTTCTGGACTGAGGGCTATGAAAAATGATAGCAAGATTTAAAGCCAGGTATGTAAGATAGGTTCCACCCTGGAATGCTAGAATACCAAAGCTGAGAAATGAGAAGCCCATAGACTCATAGAATGATAGAGTTGGAAGGGACCACGAGGGCTATCAAGTCCAACCCCCTGCAGTGCAGGAATCTTTTGCTCAACGTGAGGCTTGAACCCACAAATCTGAGATTAAGAGTTTTGTGATGTCTAATAATGAAAAACAATGAAGGTGAAACTCTACAATTACATGATACTGATTCCACCTGTATATACTGAGAGTCCATCCAGGTTTACAGTGGTTACAATTTCCTGCAGGAAAGCATTGTAGTTCAACGATGGAGTACATGTTTTGCAGGCAAAAGGTTTCAGGTTCAATCTCCAGTATTTCTGGGTAAGGCTGGGGCAGAATCCTTCCTGAAACTCTGGACAGCTACCGGCAGTCAGTGTAGACAACACTGAAACAGTAGTTTGGCTAGGCATAAGGCAGATCTTTCAATGTTCCTTCCAAGGAATGCTCAAGTGGTTACTGTACTACATCTCTGTAAGATAGGGTGTTTGATCTCAGGATATAATAAATGAAGTCAACCAGGTGCTGGAATGGCCTAATTGCATGACCTTTTCACAAATGAAGTTGTGTATTTTTTGGCACTTGTAGAAAAAGCTGAACCATACAGGTTTCTGTACATATCGTCAGCCTTTATAGAACCAGGTCAGTCCATGGAACTCAGCACAAACTCACTCAAAAATGTGAATTCCGTCTGCACAGAGGGTTGAGCTCTACTAGGAACTTTGGGGCAGGTAGTGTGTTGCCTTCCAGATTTTGTGGATCATAGTCCCCAGCATCCCTGACCTTCAGGCAGTGATGGCAGGGGCCTGATGGGAGCTGGAGTCTAACAACATGTAAAGCGCTAAACTTGCCCTCTGTCCTTACCTAGTACAGTTGCGTCTTTCACAAAGGCCACATCTCCAGCTCCGTCCTTCAGACATCTAGAAGAACAAGCAGAGGAAGAAATATTAGAACAACTGAAGTTTTGGGTCCTTACACCAACCTTCTGCGTGTTAAAAGAAGCAGAAAGGAATTACAGATCCTGAGCATACAAACTACTATTCTTTATTTTCTTCAGCGCCAACAGTATGCAGAAGTGATACAGTCCATAAGTGAAGAAATTAAAAATCATAATACACAGATAAAACATGGACGGTTTCAGGAATGACCAAGCACTGGAAATCGGTTCCGCTTCCGAGTGGGACCAGGTTGCGCTCAGGCCACCAGGTCCCACCCCCGCCTCAGCGTGGTGCGGGGTAGCGTTCTGTGTCACACTGAGGGTGACCCGGCCATGCCATTTGCCAGGCGCCCAATCAGGGCGCTGTGGGGGCATGGCCGGGGCCAATTTAAACTCTGGAAGCTCCTCTTTCAGCCTCTCACCACGGATCTCCTACCCTCCCACCCACTTTTAGCTAGGGTCCCTAGCCTTCCTATGTACTTCGGTTGGTCGCCGTTGAGGGGCCTGGTAGGACTTTTTCCACTTGGCAGATTGGCACCAGCCACTTGGTTTTCACCTACCTCATAACAATCGTCATAATTTTGTAAGGTTTGGTGATTAGGCATTGGAATAGCAGTGTGGGGGGGAGGGGAGGTGCAGCCATCACCTGCCCCTCCATGCACAAGGGTATTCCATTAAAGGAATCCGGGGGTGTGGATCTTGTCCAAAGCCCGGGGAGGGGCTAGGGCCATGTCACGACCCCAGTAGGAACCCAGGGGGGCTTGAGTCGATCCTCATTGGCGGGGCTCCCCCTACTGGTGGTTTACCCTTCCAGACTTCCTGCAAGGTGGGCAGGAGTCAGATATAGTCTGTTGATCCCAATGCCTAAGCCAATACCGCTCACATTCTGTAACCAATAAAGTTGTGGTCTAAATTTTTCCCATTAACAGTAACCTAAATTCCATGTCCTTGTGTCTTTATTCTCCTTGAGGTGGCTTGGGGGTCTTGAAGCGCAAATGAGTAGTAAGAGTGTGGAAGAATAGGTAAAGCGAGGCTTGGATAGTTCCAGAAAAACTTTCTTCCGGAAAGGAAAGACTTATCATGAGGGAATAGAGAGGAAATCAGACATTGCAAGTTGAGTGTTCCAAAACAGAAATCATAGCAAAAACTCATAATATGAACAACAAAGAGTCAGGTAGTACTTTAAAGGCTAACAAATGTAGTATGATTTAAGCTTTTGTGGGCTTTATGATCTGGAATTGTAGTCATCAAAAGCTTATGTCACAATGAGTGTGCAGTTCTTAGGGTACCACAAGTTTTTTTTTATCATGTTTTCCGCAACTGATTGAAATGACTACCTCACTGGAAATTGACAATAAAAATTCATTTCTCCATAAATGGTGGTAGAACTTTACATTGCCATGTAGAGACATTTAACCAGTTTCTTGCTACCCACGGTAACCAGAAAATACAAGACTTTGAGGACATTTTAATGCTTGCCACATAGTTGTGTGCCACAGAAACTACTGGGAGACTTCCACACTCTCAGTCGTTTGTGCATTTATTGTGCAAAAATAAATAATCTCCATCTCTTTCTGCACTTCTGCAATGATTTGCAGATGCATCCACACACAGAAGAGCAATGTTGCTGTCACAGCCACCCAGGTGGGTCCCAGCTCACGAGAGACCTTACTCCATTATAGTTTACTTACAGGAAAAGTTTATTGAAGATAGTTGCTTCTTTCACAGTTCAGCATTGTGGCTGTACGTCTGTCACGTTAGACCGCTGAAGTCCCCCTCTGACTCCTCTCCTCCTCCACACCAACTTAATAGCCTGGCTCTAGACCACCTCTTCCTCTCCTTTCTTTTCCGCAGGGTCTTTCTGCCCCCCTGGGTTCTCTCCTTCCGGGATTCGCCTGAGGCTGAATCCTCTGCCGCCTCCTGCCCCCTCCTTCTGGCTTTGGGGCCGGGCTCCTCCTCTGAGCTTTCCCCACTTCCGCGCGCCTCTATGCTTGAACTTGGCGCGCGTACGTTGCTTTTGACCTTTCCTTCGTCCTCTATACTGCCCCCTGTTCCACTCTCTACCCTTTCCGGCTGAACACCTTGCTCCAACCCCCTCTCTCTGTTTTCTCCTGTTCCTCCTCCCTCCGAGAGGCTGACAACTCCACCCCCTTTACTCCGTTCCGGCTGAGACCCCTCTGACAGCGTCTGTGCTTCACTGGGCTTTCTCCCCTCCTTTCCTGACTTTTCACAGCTTCTCTCTTCTCCTGCTTTTCGCCTGATCATGCTAGCTCCCTTTTGGGAATCCTCTGACTCACTGCTTAGGCTCATAGATTCCCTTCGAATTCCGTCATCTTCTTCCTCGTCTCTCTCTCCCTCCTCCCACTCGCTTTCCGTCTCCTCTGCCATCTCCTCACTTCTCCCAGAAACCCTGACATCCATCCCCCCCTCGAAACCCCCCCTTCCCCCCTCCCGGTCGCTGGGTGCAGGTTGAGGGAAATGTGGTTCTTCCTGGGTCGGTTCAGGATACCGGGTGTCCATGTCAATCTTCTCCTCTGGCAGCTCCGTATACGTGTGTTCGAACTCGGGTTCTCCACCTGAAGGCATCACAGTCTCTTCCTCCCTCACTGCTTCTCCTGGCGCTGCCCGCCAAGGACCTATCATCCACCTCTGACTCCATACCTCCCTTGGCTGATCCACCCACCAATAAGGGTTTGTCTCTTCCCCCCCCAGGCGGGGATCCCTGGTCGGGCTTGTTTTGGGCGTAGAGCCCTCGGGCGAGGAGAAACCCCCGAACGTGCTGCCCGACAAAGTGGGCGTGAAAAGCCAATCATCAAAATACTCCTCGGGCATGGGTTTGTGCGGAAAAATTGCATGAAACTCCTCCTTCAACAGGGGTTCGTCCAAAGCGTAACCCGGCACCCAGCTATTTGCAGAGACTGGAGTGCCTTCCCTGGCGAGAAAATATTCAACTCCCTCCTCCCCCCATCGTGAATCCAGTATCTCTGTGACCTCATTAAGAGGTTCTGGTCTTGGCGACTCCCCTCTCTCAGGCGCCCTTCTACGTGGCTCTGGAGGTGCTCCTGACTCTTGAAACCTGTGTGGGGCTTTGTAGGGAGTGAGCACCGACCTATGAAAGACCGGGTGCACCCTGGAGCCCTCCGGAAGGGCTAGGCGAAAAGCCACCGGATTGACCTTAGCCTCAACTTGATATGGTCCTAGCTGCCTGTGTTCTAACTTCTTTTTGGCCAACGACCTGGCCGGCATCGCGTGGGCTGCTAACCATACCCAGTCCCCAACCTGAATGTCTTCCCCCGCCCTTCTGTGTTTATCGGCTTGCACCTTATACGCCTGCTTTGCCAGCTCCAAATGTCTCCGCAGCTCCTCGTGCACCTCTTGCAACTCTGCTGCAAACTGGTCGGCATTTTGAGGTCCCCCCCCTTCAGGTGCTGTAAAGCTCGGGAAGGTTCTGGGATGACGTCCATAGTTCGCGAAGAAAGGCGTCACCCCGGTGGATGCGTGCTTCGTGTTGTTGTAGGCGAACTCAGCCATCGGCAGGTGGTCCACCCACGCCGCGGGTCGCTGGTTGGCGTAACACCGTAGGTACTGCTGCATGATCGCGTTGACCCTCTCCGCTTGACCGTTGGTCTGTGGATGCCTCGCCGACGTCAGGTTGATCTTGACGTGCAAGATACCCAGAAGCTTCCGCCAGAAAGTGGAAACAAATTGGCGCCCCCTGTCGGACAAGACGGACTGCGGTAGTCCATGCACTCTGAAGACGTGATCGATGAAGAGCTTTGCGGTCTGTTCTGCCGTCGCCACCTTGGCACAAGGAATGAAGTGCGCCATCTTGGTGAACAAGTCCACAACCACTAACACCGCCGTCTTACCTCTGGAGCTGGGCAGGTCTGTAACAAAGTCCAACGCTACCCTCTCCCACGGTTGCTGCGGTGTCTCCAGCGGTTCTAACAATCCCGCCTGTTTCTGATGCACTGGTTTGGACCTCTGGCAGATATCGCACCTGGCTACGTAGTCCGCCACCTCTCCTCTCATCTGGGGCCACCAAAAGTCCCTTGCCACCAACTCCATCGTCTTCTCTTTGCCGAAATGGCCCGCACTCGGGGCATCGTGCAATTGTTGCAAAACCGTGGCGCGAAGCTCGTCGGTGGGCACGTAAAGGGCGCCCTTGCGAGTCAAAAGTCCGTCCTGCAACTGAAACTCATTGTTGTCAGGCGACCCTCTGCGGAGCTCCTCCATCTTGGATTGTGCAAACTGATCCTCTTGCAGCGCGCGTCGCACCGCGTCCAGGTCGACTGCGATGGTAGCGCACGTCCACGCCTGCGGTGCGAAGATGTACTTTGCTGCGATTGGAGCTACTTCCTCCAGGTATTGAGGCTTTCGGGACAGCGCGTCTGCTATAACATTGGAGTCTCCAGGGATGTATTCTATTTTAAAATCGAAATCCGCAAAGAATTCCGCCCAGCGCATGTGTCGTTGGGTTTGCAATTTAGCCGTCCGCCAATACTCTAAGTTCTTGTGATCCGTGCGGACCTGCACCGTGTGCTTGGCTCCTATCAGGAAGTGTCGCCACGCTTTGAAAGCTGCATGAATGGCCAACAACTCCCTGTCCCATATGGTGTAGTTGCGCTCCGTCTTGCTGAGCTTCCGGGAGTAGAATGCACCCGGTCTCCAGTTGCCTTGCGAATCCTCTTGCAAGAGGACGGCCCCAACTGCTCTGTCTGATGCATCTGTCTCTACCCGCATGGGCCTGCCAGGATTCACGTGCAGCAGCTGCTCCTCGGAGGCGAAAAGGCTTTTAAGCTTCCGAAAGGATCGCTCTGCTTGTTCGGTCCAGACGAACTTCTTCTTCTTGGAACTGAGGGTGTCAGTGATTGCCGCCGTCGCGTTTGCAAAACCTTTAATAAACTTGCGATAAAAATTGGCAAAGCCGATGAACCTCTGGACCTCCTTCCGATTTCGAGGGCTTTTCCAGTCCAACAGCGCTTGGACTTTAGTCTTGTCCATGGCCAGTCCCTCGTCGGACAGCTTGTAGCCAAGGAAATCTACCTCTCTCACATCAAACTGGCACTTCTCCAACTTGGCGTACAGCCTGTGTTCCTTCAGCCTCTGCAGAACTTCCTTCACGTCCTTCCGGGATTCGCCTGAGGCTGAATCCTCTGCCGCCTCCTGCCCCCTCCTTCTGGCTTTGGGGCCGGGCTCCTCCTCTGAGCTTTCCCCACTTCCGCGCGCCTCTATGCTTGAACTTGGCGCGCGTACGTTGCTTTTGACCTTTCCTTCGTCCTCTATACTGCCCCCTGTTCCACTCTCTACCCTTTCCGGCTGAACACCTTGCTCCAACCCCCTCTCTCTGTTTTCTCCTGTTCCTCCTCCCTCCGAGAGGCTGACAACTCCACCCCCTTTACTCCGTTCCGGCTGAGACCCCTCTGACAGCGTCTGTGCTTCACTGGGCTTTCTCCCCTCCTTTCCTGACTTTTCACAGCTTCTCTCTTCTCCTGCTTTTCGCCTGATCATGCTAGCTCCCTTTTGGGAATCCTCTGACTCACTGCTTAGGCTCATAGATTCCCTTCGAATTCCGTCATCTTCTTCCTCGTCTCTCTCTCCCTCCTCCCACTCGCTTTCCGTCTCCTCTGCCATCTCCTCACTTCTCCCAGAAACCCTGACAGTTGCTATTGTGACGGCAGTAAAGTATAAATGTCACATGTTCTGAATATGTTACTGACATCTGTTGGATATAATTTCCTGTCCATGCTTGCACCATTATGTGAAACCTTGTTTTCCTTCATTATTAAAAAATGTCTTTACTTATGTGGAAAATGGCAGCTAAGCTAGCCCACCCGCAGCTATGTCTAGCTGTTTTGGAAACATTCTGGTTTGTTTTTCACTGTTAGGAGAGTGGATTGTTTTTATTCCTTTGTAGAGTTCCACCTCTCCTGCACTGGAGTGTACATCTGGCTAAAGTTTTGTTTTTAACCCTAAAAGACATGTTGACGAGATTTTGATTTTTGTCAAGATCATGGCTAGGGGAGAAAGTGTTAAAATTCAAATCCCCATGTACTACAGTCCTGAAGCACACTCCCTCCTCCATGGGCCTAGCAAGAAAGAAGAAGGAGGAGGAGGAGGAGGAGGGAGGAGAGGGAGGAGGAGGAGGAGGAGGAGGGAGGAGGAGAAGGGAGGAGAAGCAGCAGCAGCAGCAGCAGCAGCAGCAGCCCTGGCATAATTGCTAACTACCATTTAAAACTGAGAGTTTCCAGGAAGCTGAAGGCATCACCTGTGTATAGGCAGCCTCTCATCTGATGCAGGGTAGAGAATTCACTGCACACCAGAAGCATGTCTAGCTCTACTTGTATGTTTCTAAATAAACCAGATATTACAAAAACACCCCATCTCTGCCAAAAGAAGGTATCGATGCTCTTAGAATCTCTTGCTGTTCAAGGAAATGGGGAGTGTACCATCAGTCCTTTGATTGTCCAGAAAGGCTCTCAGGTTGCATGTTTCCAGTGTTAGGTTCAAAAATTGTGTTCGGCATTTCAGAACAAACCCCTCCTTTTCCTATTTTGGTTAGAAAGCACCTGAATTTCCTAGGGCTATGACACCCCCCCCCCAAAAAAAGAAACCAAATGAAAAATGCATGTTACTTACTGGAAAGCCCCTGAATACCCAGCGTAGGGGTCGTTCCGGCTGCATTTTTCATCACCTTTTCCAGCACAAAGGCGGCACAGATTTGGCTCATTTTTGCAACCTGGGACACAGGAGCCTGAGAAAAACTTGGCTACAGCTGTAAAAGAAGACCACACAGGCAAGGCATTGGCAGGTCCCTTCTTCTAAATAGCATTCACCTATTAGTTTGTATCAGGGATGGGTCAGCCACACAAGCATCTCAGTCATGGCCTTAGAATGCCAATTATTGTCAAGGACAGCACTCGCCTCTTGGTAGAAAGCAGGTGGAACACAAAGTCCAAGGAATCTCTGTGACAGGGGTGATGAACCTTGGGCCTTCCAGATGCTGCTAAACTCCCATCATCCCTGACCATTGGCCGTGCTTGCTTGGGCTGAGGGAAGTTGTAGTTCAGCCACATCTGGAGGGCTAAAGGTTCTCCAACCCTGTTCTGTGATGTCCCAGAAAACAAATCTCAGGCCATATGCTGTTTCAGCAACTGCAGAGGCATACAACTTGTGACAGACATCCCAGAAGCTTCTGCAATGTTATATCTGCAAGGTAGGGCTGGGGAAACCTCTTTCAGTCAAGGACCACATCCTGTCTCAGCTTGCCTTCTGGGGGCCATGTGCCAAAACAAAAGGTGGGTGTGGCCTAAACAAAACAGGAATTAGCCTCCTCCATCCTCTCTTATGCACGCATGCACACACACACACAAATTCACACAAGCACACACATACACAGGATACCAGGACACACTTCTCAGATCATGCTCTGCAGCCACTTGGGTAAATAAAATGTGTTGCGTTAACCCTGGATTTTATACCTGGTACCTATGAAGTGTGGCTATATGTAAAACATGTGCTGGGTCACCATTCCACTTTAGTAAAGGGCAGAATGCGAAAATTCCCAGAGGGTGTACACCAAGGATGGGGAACCTGAGGCCTGGTTGCTGAATGCGGCCCTCTCTATCAGGACACTCCTCAGGCCGCCACCACCCTGACCAGCCCTGCTCTGCACCCTGTGAGTGCTTTTCCTTGGCTAGAATGTGTCTCTGAATTATGATAACACCTCTTGTTTCTCTGAATGGAGGATGGAAAGAAATCTCTGACTTCTGCGTGGCTGGAAAGTAATCTATTCAACAAAGGTCAGGTGAACCATCCTGCCCGTTCTCGCTCCTTCCACATCAATCTTGTGGCTTTCATTACTCTGCTTCTTACCTTTTTCTATAGGTTCTGTTTCTGCTCCAGCCCATTCTATAAGACCAAGATTCAACAACCGCCCCACTGGCATATTCCAGCCTGCAGATCTGCCCAAGCCGGTGTGGCAAGATTTCTTCCCTCGGAGATCAGCAAGTGACTGAACGGTATTTTTCTTCACAACGGCCACAGCGTAGTAACTGGTAACAGATTCTCCTGGCAGGGAGAAAGAGAGAGGGCATATTGTGACCTGTGCGGCAATGAAGAATAATAGAATTGTAGAGTTGGAAGGGTTCAACCCCCTGCAATGCAGGAATCTCAGCTAAAGCATCCATGACAGATGACCATCCAGCCTCTGCTGACAAACCTCCAAGGAAGGAGAGTCCACCACAATCCGAGGGAGTCCGTTCCACTGTTGAAGTTCCTCAAGAACTTTCCTACTTCTTCCCTAAGATGGAGGCCTTCTCCTAATGACTCTTGTCTACTAAGTTTAAGAACAGCTCAGCAGAGTGTATTATTACAGGATATGGCTTGCAAATTCAGCAAAACTGCATACAAAAATCTGTATGTTAGGAGAAATGCACTCAAGAAGCTTCATGAACTTTCATGAGGACTTAAAAAAAAATCTAATCTGATGCAGAAATGTGGAGAGCTGAATTTAATAATGGAAAAATGAGAAACTGGGAGAAATCCAAACTGACATGTTCTTCCACTCCTAGCACTAGAGAGTCAGTGTGGTGTAGTGGTTAGAGCGATGGAATAAGATCTGGGAGAGTCCACCACAAACCAAGGGAGTCCGTTCCACTGTTGAACAGGTCTTACTGTCAGAAAGTTCTTCCTGGTGTTTAGTCAGATTCTCCTTTCTTGTAACTTGAAGCCACTGGCTCCAGGCCTACACTCCATGGGCATGTAAGGCCTGCTCCAGAAGCACTCTCAGATGAACCTGATGGGTCTCTAACCTCTAACTCAGAGGACTCCGTTGCAGTAGGCCCAGGAAGATCTGGGACTTCTCCACTCCTCTGGGAGTGGGCTTTAAGCAGGCTTGGCTTTAAGAAAAGCAGCATATTGCAGCAACACCTGAACCCTGACCCCAGCTTGGGCCTTGCCACAACACAGAGCACAACAGAATTCTCAAAATCAGCCCTGTTGAAATTTACCTCCTGTACTTGTGCCATAAACTTCAGATACAACCGGCTTCAAGTTATGCGGGGCCAAGGCTGCATCATAAATGAGACCACCATCCAGGCTGACAGCATCTGCCTCGGAGGCCTGAAAGCACATAAGAGTAGACAAATGGGAAGAAGAAAACACAAATGGGAAGAAGTGACAGGAATGAAAGGAGCTAGAAAGACTATTATACCACTCAGTGACGGATGGACCCCCAATTTAACTGAGCTCTCTTCTCTTTTTTCACAGTGCCAGAGTCAGAAAGGAGGTATAGAGCAATCTTAAACTGATAATTTAGCCCAGGGGATCAAGAAGGGACTTCCTTTAGTGTTCTAGTTGCCTGGGACTTTGCTTTAGGTTGCCACCAGGCCAATATTTTGTTTTAACCTCTTTGGATCTATGGCCCCATAATAAAGTGATTACTGTTTTAACCACTAAAACCATTTTCTAGCAAATAACCCATACTGGAGTCTGAAAAGGAAGTATACAGGCAAAGACTGTTTTACCATTGATTCCTCCCAGGTTCCATGACCCCAGGGATTCTGCCAGTCACTTCTGTGATCAGTCAGAACTTTCCAAGGTCTGTCCCTAGTCCGCCCAGTTCTGTCTCATGGGCCGCTCTTAGCTCCTGCTTTTGACCCTAACCAGGGAACTAGGATCTTTGAAACAAACCATTTTCTGCAGAGTTGACAGACCCACCAGCAAAAGTTTGGTTTGTCTTGCACACCGAATTCAGGGAAGTTCCCCAGTGTTTGGGTCCAGCTTCCACTAATCACTTACCGCAATGGCACTGATGCAGTCATGGGGACTGCTCTTCTTCACACAGCTGAATTGTGGGAAAGGTGCAGGTTGCTGGGAGGTACTTAAGCATTCCTGCAGTCTTTGACACTTGTTCTGCTCAGCCGTTGATGTTGTACACCATCTTACCCCGGATGTTGCAAAACACAATGCTGTGAAGAAAATGAAGGAGGGGAAGTGTTGTGATATCATGGGCCATGAACGATGATAACGCTGCCTTGTCTGAAGTCCACCTCCCCAGATGTATGGGATTTTCTTCCCATCTGTGCCATTGTCTAATACTAGGATCAGGGTAGGAAAATTTGCTCACCAACCTTCCCCAACCAGATGTTTTGCACGGCAATATTCATCAGGCCCAGTCAACATGGCCACTGGTCAGGGATGATGGGAGCTGTAGCCCATATCATCTGTTAGGTACCACGTTGTGGAAGGCTGTATTAAACTAACCTTGACTATCAAGGCAGAATCCTGAAGATCTGGAACTGCTCCTAGATGCCTACATAAGGTATACATCCTTGAATTGCTGTTTCCTTGTTGTCCATGTAAATGAGATTTTCTCAAACAGCGTTTTTTTCAGTGCATCTCTACCGATCCTGTCCATCAGAACTCTGTTGCTTAACCTACACACAAGAGCCTCAATCCAGGTCTTGCGCTGCATCACACTGAGCAGTCGCATACTGGCCCCAAGACAAAGACTCAGCTGTTTAGAGGAATGCAACACTCTTCGTTTAGTCTGATGTTGCAGTACTTAAGGGCAATGAATTATTTCAGTCCGTGGTAGCTGAGATTTTTATTCAGCCTGTGATGAATGCCAGCTGTGCTGTCACAAGTCAAGCCAGAGCTATCACATTCTTTATCGAAAGAGTCTGGAGAGATTGCTTTCACACTCTCAGCCACACATGCTCAAGCAGCTATAAGCTGCGTATGTGATAAAAGGGAACCACACAGGGTGAAGGCATCCTCCTTTACTTGACCCTTTGCTAATTTAAGTTTGCTGGTTAACTTTTCTAGTAAGGCGATTTTGCACGCAGTCATCCCAAGACATGTTCATGCTTCAGGAATAAAATCCTGCTACCACCAAAACCTAGACACATACAGTATTAAACACCAGGGGAAGATTCCCTTATGTACTGAAAGTAATGTGCTAGGGAGAGAGGTTCATTGGGAGGACATAATGGGAGGTGAATGGGTAAAGAACACATCCATCCATCCCTACCCCCACAGCACCAATCCTAACTGTTGCTTCCTCCCAACACCAGACGCTTTAACTGCACTCATGCAATTAACACAGCCCTATTCATTGTAGCTTAATTCCAGTTGATTTGAGTCTAGCCCTAATTAGAAGAAGGGCAATAGCTCAGTGGTAGGGCACTTGCTCTGCACCCCATGTTCAATCCCTGAGAATCCTGGGAAAGAATTCTGGGAGCAGTGGTCACTTAAGGGTGCTGGGTATTGCAGCTTTGTGAAAAAGAAACAGCAGCTCCCAGGATTCTTTGTGGTGAAGACGTGTGTTGGATGTGCTTTAGATGCACATCCAACAGGGCTCTTGGACTGAGACCTCAACAAAAGGCAGGAACTGCTGCAAACCAGTGAGGCTTTCTGCCATCCCAAAATAGGACTTTGCTGTTTTCCATAAGGAAAATATTTGAAAGGCTTGCAACCCTATTTCTTAAAAGGCAAGAAATGGCAGAAATTAAAGCGGCATGATTTTTAAAGGATTGCCATTGTCTGAGCACAGACTCTAATTCCACCTTGCAGCCTTGAAGTGCCTTTGACTTGTACCTTTCTGCAAGCCTGCATTCACTTACCCAGAAGCCCAGTGAACAGCGCAGCTTGGAGAGCAAGCTTCATGTTGTCTTCTTCCTGGAGGCTTTGAGAGAGGTGTTGCAGAGGTGTCTATCACAGACTGCTCCCACGGCGTCTGTGAGGCTTTTGACTCAGCAGCCTTGCCTTTTTATAGAGAGAGTGGACTCTGCAGTGTTAGCAGAAGCAGTGACCCAACTGTGTTTGTCTGTCCTTGTTTCCCAATAGCTCCTGCTCCTCCCTCCTCCCTCCATTTGCAGGAAGAATGTCACTTTGGCACGGGATTCATATGGACAGCAAGAGGACTTGAGAGGCTTCACATGGGAAATCCCCGTGTCATTTTAATTCTTCCTGGACCTGAAGTACAGTTAAACAGGCAGGAACACCTTGCCTGTTCCTTCACCACCATTGTCGCAAAGGCAAAACACAGAACAGCCTGTTTGAGGCTCTGAATTTAGGCTATTTGTGTAACAACCCTACTCCATTGACATTAATGTGTGTTATGCCATTGATTTCTTTCAGAATAAAATTGTTACCTAAATCATATACTCGCCACTGATTTAAAAAGCAGTTTGAAACGAAGGACTTTTAAGGAATTGCTTAATAACTAATAGAGAATGAAAAGTAGTTCTAGGATTTAGTTTTGGAAAGCATCTGAGAAAGAAACTCCCTATTTAGTCAAGCATGTTTTTATTTCCATTCATTTATGTTCTGTTTTACAGTTTCTCTCACTATACTAAATAAGGTGAGGTACATAATAAAATGGAGGAGATGAAATGTGAACAAACTACTGAAACCTGGATACTTCTCATCCCCTAGTTCAGGTTAGGTAATTTGCTACTTTAGGATTATTATTATTATTAATTACATTTGTTAATTGTTTTATCTTGCCCAAGGCAACCCAAAAGACACAGAGATAAATTAAAACCAAGAGGTGATCCTGCCTGGAGAGAGCATTCTACAAACAGGGAGTCACCACAGAAAAGGCCTGTTCTCTTTTTGCCACCCTCCGGACGATTGCAGGGTCCGAGTCAGTTCATACGAAAAGAGGCAGTCCTTGAGGTATTGGGGTCCTGAGCCATTTAAGGCTTTATAGGTTCTGTGGTTCTGATCCCCCTTTTTCCCTTGCTACCTTTTCACCCTCTTTCAGTTCAGGTGGTCTAGTTCCAAGAGATGAAAGGGGAAGTGTGAAAGAGCATCACTTGTGCAGCTTCCTCCTTCAGCTCTATGTACCTTTCAGTGCGTGAGTTACAACTCTCACCATCTCATGACAAAAGGGGCAATGAGTGTGGCTCAGAGACTGTGAGTGTCAGGGAAGTCCTCCTCAAAGGCACAGTTGCACCCAAGAGTGCTATGTTGATGATTCCAAGTAAGTTTTGTCCCTTCTGAGTTCCAGCATGTCCCCCGTGCTATTTAACACCCACATGAAATAATTGTGTGGGGTCACCTGGGGTTTTGAGGTTCAGTGACTTCAATATACTAATGACACCCAACTCTGTTTTCTCCTTTCCATCTCAAACCAAGAAATATGCTCAAGTACTGGATCAGGTCTGATGCTAGCAAGGGGCAAGTAAACTGAAACTCACTTTGGGCTCGTCACCATCTCTTAGCCTAACCTACCTCACAGGTTGTTGTGAGGAGGAAACACAGAGGAGGAGAACCATGTACACCACCTTGAGCTCCTTAAAATGAAATGATTTTAAAATGAAATGATTTTAAAATGTTGTCTTATTTTATTGCTGTTAGCTGTCCTGAGCCTGGCTTCGGCTGGGGAGGGCGGGATATAAATAAAATATTATTATTATTATTATTATTATTATTATTATTATTATTATTATTATTATTAGATATAGATGTAATAAATAAATAAAATACTTAATGCAGACAAGCCAGTGGTGTTCCTAGTCAGTAGATGGGCAGATTAGGGAATAAGAGTTCAACCTGTCTTGAATAAGGGTATACTCCCTTTGAAAATTCAGTTTCACAGTTCGGGTGTACTCCTGGATTGAGTCCTGAATGTAGTAGTAGTCGTTGTTTTATTACGGTCAATGACCAGTATATATATAATAAAAAAACACCCGCACCAATTACAAAATTTTAAAGCTCAAGGCAAAGTAAAATAATATAAAACCACATATAAAACCACATAAAACCATGTATATTCACTTCATTAATGTGAACGCCCAGGTTTTGATGGTGCTCAGTTCAAGAGAGCCTTTGCACAGTTCATGCTGGCATGCCAACTGTGCCCATTTTTGAAAACATTGGGTATGACCACAGTTACACATACCTTAGTTGCCCATCACTTGAGCCACTGTGCTGTGATCTACCCTGGGCCATTTTTGGAGACGGCTCAGGAAGTTCAACTGGTTCAGAATGCTGCCACCAGACTATTGGCCAAGGAGGATGTCGATAGGGAACAAGCGACAGGGAAGGTATATGGCTCTCTCCGGGACTTCCCAGAATGAACCCATAATGAACCATGGGTACAGGAAGCTGCTATGTGTAATATGACAGCTGCTCAGAAACTATTTATATGATCGTATCATCAGGTACAAATGTGAGCTGCATCATGCAACATGTTAGCTGTACCAGTTTTACCAGCAGGAGGGGGACTATTTTCTCAGTGGAGATAAGGGTGTTTTGGTGTGTGCATAGCTTTAGCAATTCCTTTTGTCAGCCGAGTGATTCCCATGATTCATGAAGTTATAATTTTTTTTGAAAAAAAAAGTTGAAGATGGAGGAGTGGATCAAATAAAAGGGGGAAATATGTTGAAGAGTTGCATTCCATGCCATAACCCTTGCATTCAAGATATTTATCACACACTGGATGAATAAGGCAGTTGTGGAGAGACATTCCTCTTCAGCAACAATGGAAGGCTTGGTTTGGTAAAAAAAAGGGAAGGACCCTGATCCACCCAAAGAGGTGACAGAGCCATCACTCACAGTAAAAAGGACAAAGAGCAGGTGATTATGTGAATTTTGCACCTCACTCCTGAATATATTTATTTGAAATACAGATTTCAGGGGCACTTCCTTCAGTGTGATGGTCCCAAGGACCACATCCTTGGGTGGTAATTCTAGGCATGCTCAGCTGATCCCCTAAAATTAGTTGTCAGTAATTAGGAACATGGGAAGCTCATTTGTCCATCTACCTCATTACTGTGTACACTGACTCACAGCACATCTCCAGGCTGTCTGTCAGGAGCTTCTCCCGTCCCAACCTGGAAGTGCTGGGAACTGAACCTGGAACCTTCTGGATGCAAAGCTGATGTTCTCCCACTGTGCTATGGCCCTTCCCCAGAGATTCTTAAGCTTTGTTGCATTGTGGACCACTCATTAGTTGCTTAAAACTGACTTACTGCTACAAGATGCTGCAGGAGAAGCTAGCTGAATGGCTTAAAATTCATCTGTGTTTGTGTCTGCTTTCTGCCTTGATTAGCAAGTGCCTCAGGGACACAGATCGTTAACAGAAAGTTAATGAGGTCTAGCCACCAGCTGCTATTATTATTATTAGTATTAAGATTTATACCCACAACTGCCAATCAACCTTCCCCTTTCCCTTCATACCATGCATCCATTCCACCATCAGCAGCATATGTAAGATGGTGTGGTGGTGTTGTTGTTTCATTTTGGTACCACTTTTCACCCCTCAACTCACATCAGAGTGCCAGTGTGGTGTAGTGGTTAAGAGCAATAGACTTGTAATCTGGTGAACTGGGTTCGCGTCTCCGCTCCTCCACATGCAGCTGCTGGGTTACCTTGGGCTAGTCACACTTCTCTGAAGTCTCTCAGCCCCACTCACCTCACAGAGTGTTTGTTGTGGGGGAGGAAGGGAAAGGAGAATGTTAGCCGCTTTGAGACTCCTTCGGGTAGTGATAAAGCGGGATATCAAATCCAAACTCTTCTTCATTGGATTGCTCTACCCCAAACACAAAATAGAAGTATGGAAATAGATTACTAATGAAGGCATGAGGACTAGTCAATGGGCAACTATTCCTACTGCACACCCTGTGCTCACAACAGCAATGATTATGTTATCGTGTAAAAGAAAAGTCACTTTTGCCCAGAAACTCAGCATTGCCACTTGATTTACTGGGAAAGTTTCTCTCTCCCTCCCTCCCTCCCTCTCTCTCTCTCTCTCTCTCTCTCTCTCACACACACACACACACAGAGAGAGAGAGAGAGAGAGAGAGAGAGAGAGAGAGGAAGCAGTTCCTAAAGCAGGAATGGCTGTGGTCCTCCAGATATTGTTGGACTCCCACTTTCATCAGCCCCAGCTGGCAGAGCCAATAGTCAGGGATGATGGGATTTGTAGTACAGCAGCATCTGGATGGACAGGTTTCACCACAGCCCCTGTCCTAAAGAATAAAGAAGCCTCACTTACAATGACTGGATGTGGACTGAGCACTACTACAACTGCTTCACCATGCGCCAAACTGACATAGCAAATGTCAGCAGAGCTGGAGACTCTTAATATTAGGGTTATGGCTTTGAGCCCCATGTTGGGCAAAAGCTTCCTACATTGCAGGGGGTTGACCTATGACCATCATGGTCCCTTCCAAATCATGATTCTATGATTTCACCATGCTAAAAGGGTGCATATGCATAAAACTGATTATATATTATATAATTATATAATAATTAGGAAACTGATACATAAAAACCAGATATAACTTGAAATCTTACAGATTTTAAAGATATGAATCACAGTCTGCATTAATATGATGAACTATGACTGCACACATACCATGTGTTTATTCTGCAACAGAAATTGTGAAGAGCTGGAAATTCACTTCTTTTCTTACCAACAACCAAAGAGGAACACCCCCATGTCAAAATAAGAGAAGGAGAAGTTAGAAGGCCAACAGCATATTTCTTCACCTAGAAGTTTAATAGTTTACCAATATAGACCACAGGTTATGTAAGTCCATGTGCAAGCATGGATAATAACAAAACTAAAAAAAGACTAAGCACTAGCAACTTAAGAGTTTTCATTGCTGATATGAACAACACTGAAGAGATCCACAATGATCAGTGAAGCCAACAGCTGTAAAAAGAACATAAGAAGAACCCTGGTGGCTCTGACCAAAGTCTAGTCCAGCAGCATCTTTCCAACAAGGGTTCAGAAAGTCTGTAAGCAAGCTATTGCCCTAAAGTCCTACTAGCAGACTAGCCATGGGCACCTGGTTAGCCACAGTGTGAAACACCTGTTGCCTTCATATCTTAATAACATAAAAGAGCCTCCTGGAGCCCAATGTACACCAGGAGGCTTTGTGTGGTCAGAATTAAGTATAGACTTCTAGAGTTAACACTACAAACATTACTTCTGGTAAATAAAAAAAAAGGCAAAGGACCCCTGGACGGTTGAGTCCAGTCAAAGGCGACTATGGGATTGTGGTGCTCATCTCGATTTCAAGCCAAGGGAGCTGGCGTTTGTCCACAGACAGCTTTCCGGGTCATGTGACCAGCATGACTGAACCGCTTCTGGCGCAATGGAACACTGTGACAGAAACCAGAGTGCATGGAAACCACCATAGCTGCTAAAGGGCTGTGAAAATTTGTGTCTTGGGATCTTTAGACTCATCGACCCATGCACTATCTGAAACCAAAGGGGTGCATTGGTTGCCAGATGTGATTTTTTTTTCAGGTCTCCTACCCCACACCCAGTTCTAGAGCATTCAGATTGAACTTATATCAGGTGTCAAATTAGTTTTCATCAGGAGCAGGCAGCAGGGAGGGCCAAAGCTACAGACCTAGCCTCTCAGCATCGACTTCTCTGGTACAGTACTTATTGGGATGGGGGCATAGCAGTGTGGATACAACACAGATACCAGCTTGGCTTTGCTGGTGTGGCTGCACCATTCTGACCTCACTGCCACCCTGCTCCACCCCACCCAGTCCTGAAACATGGCAGTGTTGTTGGTGCTGGATGGTCAGATCTGCAGGGCCAGTCCTTCCCGCTAGCCGCTCCTGGTTTTGACACAAGCAGACCAAGCCAAATCACTAGTCGCATGACAAACACTGTTGCAATATTTAAATGACCCATTTGTGATATTAGGCACCCACTGTCAAGTTAATAAAATTCCATTTGTTCCCTTGTGTGATTAGGATGAGCTGAAGCAACCAGAGCAGGCGGGAGCTCTGGTGCCCACTGAATCAATATTTGCATGTAAATATTTCCCAATTTACAAACCACGAAAGCAAAAAGGGCACTCAGTCTGCTTGAGATATCTACTCCTTTCTCTTCCCGGCAGCTATAGACCCAAGTTGCTTAACCTGCTGAGAGCTGTAGGCTGCCAACCTCTTCATCTGGCAGACCTCCTGTGCTAGTAATTGTCACATGTTTTGCAGAAATCCAACTGATGAAGTTTTCCTACTGCTGCTGAGAAATCTGTCCTCATCATACAGCTGTAAAAAGATACAGGAGTCCTGTTCCCCACCTGCCCAGGTGGCGATGATCATAACAAGCGTTGTCACATTATTAAGACCACAGTAAGATTTTTGAATGTCAGGAGTGCACTGCTGTGATCTCAGTTGGTAGTGGAATTTTCTAGCACTGCATTTTAACTGTGAACACCTTTTGCTCTCTCTTTCTCAACCCATCTTTCAAAGTTTTGCTGCACTCTCAGCTCATACTTTCCACAAATAATCTGGCATAGTAGGCAGATCAAGGATGGATAGTTTATTTTTTATTTTACTCCAAGTGGGAGGAAAGCTGTGTATGTTTGTATCTGTTCCTATGTTGAACCTTTTTCCTAAGAGCTATATTTTATCTTTTTTAGTAAACTTTTAATATTAATTCATAAAACCTTGTCTTCTCCTTTGATTCACCACCAATGTCTAAGCACCAAATTCTACACTGCCCTGAAAGTTTGTTTTTTTCAAGGAGACACAGTGAAATTTTAGGCTTTTTGGTGGAAGGCAGCAAGGGCAAAATAGACAATTTCAACTGGTGGCAGCAAAAAGGTCCTATGGGAAGTGCAGGTGAGCAGAGAGGTTATGTAAGTCCAAAGACATTTATCCTGATAAGTGCCTATTTGGATCTTGATCCCATTTAACCTATAATTACAAGTTATATCTAGGTTGTTTGTTTTTAGAATAACATTGGTTTAAGAAGGTGGGGGGTTGGAATTCCCAGAAAGGAAATGTCCCCATCCCCTCCTCCCTTACACAGCCACCTATACTCCCCGAAAAGCCTCTCTATTGAAGGAGCCTCTGGACAATATGGGATGGGTCAGAGAGGGCTGATGTAAGAGGAGGGAACAGGAAATATTCCATTCATGAAGCTGGCTTATCTTAGGATCCTAGTACAATTTTGGATGATTCCCTACTCCCCCAGCAGAAGATGCATAGCCAAAAGCAGTAATGAATTAGATATCAAAATTCAATCTTTGCCCTCCTGGCAGACATTAAAACCTCTCTTTTCCCCTTTGTCTTTGTGGTTTAAGATTGATGCATTGACCTACTGTCCTTTAAAAAACAAAACAAAACCAAACAAAACTTTCTTTCTTTCCTTTGAATTTCCCATGTCTGTAATCTAAACTGAAAACCTACATTGATGTATATTCAGTTTTTAAAATGGCTTTTTGCTGCCCTGTACCCCTGACTAGACCATATCTATACATATGTAGAATTGGCGTTACAGAGGCTTGGAGGAATTTAAGTATCCTGTAAAAAAATGTTCCCAGAAAAAGAGCAAAAGAAAAGATGGCTAGATGTGGCTCACATATCTGAATGCATATCTCAAGGGCATTGCCTTTAAAGGGTAAACTAGCTGCAGAAAATATCCAGGATTTCAAAATAAGAAGACGGTGGCTAATAAAACTCACAAACCACAAACAGAAGGGCAATAGCTCAGTGGTAGAACACCTGGCTTGCATGTAGAAGGTCCCAGGTTTAATTGCTGACATGTTCAGGTAGGGCTTGGAGAAATCCCTGTCTAAAAACCTGAAGAGCTGCTGCCAGTCATTGTTGACAGTACTGCTATAAGGCAGCTTCCTCTGTTCAGAAATCAGTTTGATCTGTAGACGAACCATTCATGAATGACACAGTCAAAAAGCAGACCCAGATATAATGTTCTCTTCTTAGAATGACAGACTCTCCAAGTATCCCTATTTTCCAGGGACATCCCTGATTTAGAGAAGCCATCCCGGTTTCTGATTTGATCCTGGAATGTCCCACTTTTCCTTAGGACAAGCTTCCTCAACCTCAGCCCTTCAGATGTTTTGAGACTTCAATTTCCAGCATCCCTGACCACTGGTCCTGCTAGCTAGGGATCATGGGAGTTGTAGGCTAAAAACATCTGGAGGGCCGAAGTTGAGGAAGCCTGCCTTAGGATGTCCCTATTTTCATTGGAGAAATGTTGGAGGTACAGAGTTATCCGACCCCCAAGCCATCTGAAAGCCATCCTGTATAGGGAAGTTTTTTTTAAAAAAAAAAATGTTTTATTATGTTTCTATATATGTTGGAAGCTGCCCAGTAAAATTATCATTATGGAATGGGACATCCCTAGTTTCATCAGAGAACTGTTAGAGGGTATGGAATGAACAGATGCCCAACTGGATGTAATAGGAGTAGGGCTGACCTTGAAGGGTTGTCCGCATACCACAATGCGTCTTGCAGCTACCTAGGGTTAGGATCACTAGGACTACAGAAGCTCGGATTCTGAGCAACAGAGTTTAGAGCCTAAGAGCTAAAGAGCAATTCCTGCCAGCTCATGGGGAGAGCCTAGAACAAGAGAAGGACCTGATGGTGCTTTGTGGGGGCAGAGGATGTTATCTGGCTGGCTATGTGTGGAAAGAACCTGGCCATATTTAATCTGCTGGGTAGAGCCTGAGAGACATGATGAGACATGAATAAATGGCAAAACCCAGGAGTGGCCCAGGACATTTTGATGCTGTGAGCAAAATGGCCCCTGCCCCCCCCCCAAACACCAACACCCCACAGATCCAAACGTACTCAGGTTACCATTATACCCACAGGCACTACAATGGCAGTCCCAGAATTTTTTTGTTTAGTCATGTCCGACTCTTGGTGACCTCATGGACCAGAGCACGCCAGGCACTCCTGTCTTCCACCACCTCCCGCAGTTTGGTCAAACTCATGCTGGTGGCTTCAAGAACACTGTCCAACCATCTCGTCCTCTGTTGTCCCCTTCTCCTTGTGCCTTCAATCTTTCCCAACATCAGGGTCTTTTCCAGGGAGTCTTCTCTTCTCATGAGGTGGCCAAAATATTGGAGCCTCAGCTTCAGGATCTGTCCTTCCAGTGAGCACTCAGGGCTGATTTCCTTCAGGATAGATAGTTTTGATCTTCTTGCAGTCTATGGGACTCTCAAGAGTCTCCTCCAGCACCATAATTCAAAAGCATCAATTCTTCGGCGATCAGCCTTCTTTATGGTCCAGCTCTCACTTCCATACATCACTACTGGGAAAACCATAGCTTTAACTATACGGACCTTTGTTGGCAAGGTGATGTCTCTGGGATTCACACCATTTCTCCTGACAGAAACCATATGTCTGTAACTTCCTAACAGGCAGAAATCCAGCACATATTATTTTTTCTCAACACAGGGATGCTGGGGGTGGGGAGGTTACACCTGATTAGAATTTCTGCCTATGCAATAGCTATTAAAAGGCACAGAGTTGTTAACCCCAAGTCATTTACTCATAGTAGGTATTGTGTGGAAGAAAAGGGGTTACTGAGGGGGGAAAGCTTGAAAGGAGACTTGCCCTGGCAAAGAATGAGAGCTTGTTAGTTCCACTTCAGAGATCTGTTGCATTTTTTATTGTGAGTTGGAGGTGGTTTTGCATCTATAAAGGGATAAGCTGTTTTACCAACTGAGCACACTTCAGTTCTACAAAAGTTTCTTTCATCACGATGCCAGGGTCCTTGAGAGCTAAACCTCATGAAGCTAGTGAGAATTTGGAACGAGGAAGCCAGACCGTTTATAGATGAATAGTCAGACCACAGGGGATGCTTATAATGAGGAAGTTCAAGGGTAAGGAATGTTGAAGGGGAACTCTGAGGGCAGTCCCTTTGCCTGGAATCATTGCTGAGTTGATTAAATGTTCTATTCACACAACTGAGCTTAGATTGGACACTTGCCCAAATCCATATTTGAAGACTGTCCCTGCTTGAAGACAGAATCCATGCAATATAGGTATACACTCAGCACTCTGGTCTTCAACAGGTGGGTCAGAACTCCCTAATGGACCATGGCCTGACCCAACATGGCTGGCAATAGGAGCACGACCATCATGCAAATATAATGTAAAAGCTTAGGAAATGGGGCCCACGTGCATATTTGGGTTAAAAAGTTGACGATACATGAAAAGGTTGAAGTTACTTGACTTAGCAGAAGCTGAACCCACGCCAGCACAGTAATTTAGTTCTAGTTGTTTGTTTTGTTACATTTATTATTTAATCCTATTTTTATTATGATGATTTCAAAATCCATCAGCTAATTAAATCTGTGAATACTGTTATGAGTTTGTGGGATGCCTGGACCCCATTTCTTTTTTTTTTTTTTATGCGTAATTTTTATTGGTTTACATTAATCATAACACAAAGCAAACTATAATAATCCACTTAATATTTCACAAATTTTTTCAGAAGTGACTTCCTTCAACCTTTCCACAAATCATCCATATAATAAAAACAAATAGTTCCGCATTTCTTATTTTGTAATGTCATTAATCATTCTAATTCACCTGTTTTTCTTCAGACAGTACCCTTTGCTTCTTACAGAGCACCTTTAAAACCTACTAACGTTATCTGTCCATCGCTTAGGTTTTCCAGATATTTGGTAAAACTTTCCCAATCTTTTGTAAACCTCTGGTCTTTTATATATCTAATTTTCCCTGTCATCCTGTCCATCTCCACATAGTCTAGTAATTTTGATCTCCAATCCTCAATTGTCGGCAGACCCTCTAGTTTCCAATTTTTAGCCAATAGGACCCTTGCTGCCGTTGTTGCGTATTGAAACAGCTTATGGTCTTTCCTTTTTATCTCCCTTCCTACCAGTCCCAGCAGGAATGCCTCGGGTTTTTTAACGAAAGTATAACTTAAGATTTTCTTTATTTCATTATACACGCTCTCCCAAAACCCTTTAACTTTTTGGCATTCCCACCACATGTGGTAGAAGGGCCTGGACCCCATTTCTAATTCCTGGACCTCCTTCTAATTCCTAAGTGCCAGACACTGGATCTAGCATGTTAAAAGCAATACAGGCTGGCTTCCCATGTTCAGGAGATTGCCTGGGATGAGCTGATAAGGAGAACTAAAGGAAAGTGATAGGCCATTAGGAATCTCACCTGAGAGAGGGGCCCCTTCTTCAGCTCAGGGTTAGCTAGCAGGATAAAGCCTAGGGTTGTAAGGAGAGGGGTTTTTTAAGGATTTCAGTTATTGTGGTGTGTTCTAGGGGCAAAGGTTTTTCTGTCTGTAAAACGCAGAAGACTAAAGCAGGCGGACAGGGAGACATGGCTGATTTCTGCTGGCATCCAAGACTGAGAAGCAGAAACCTTTTGGAGTGTTAATGATGTGAACCTCTCAATTGTAGGCTCGGGTTGCACATATGTGTAAATAAACCATATATCATAAAGACGCCACAGTCTTCAGTGTGCCTCATTTCCAAAGGAAACACAAACTCTGGGTAAGCGCCTGGAACCCCTGAAATCTTGCATGGCTCAGAGAGGTGGCGTGTAACAATGCTAGCCTGGCTTACAGGAAACAGTTTTGTGTATTGTTTTTAAATTTCACCACACCTGCATTTAGCATAGCACCAGGAACTCTCTGTGCAACTTCTTTTTACCATCCAGTACTGGTTATTTTGCAATATTGAAAATAAAAGCTTCAGGTGTTTATAGAAGATTAATGTCCCCAGGGTGGTATTAACAAAAAAACTACCCAAAAACAATAATTACATGTCAGACTAATGCAGGAAGGCTTTTGTTGTATGTGCTTTCACTGCTATTTCACTTGATGTTTTGAATAACAAGCCTGGATAAACAGAAACAAGAGAGAATGTTCTGCCTTGCGCAGGGAAATAAATATGCCAGTAGGAAACTCTGCCAACAGATCTTAACTTCCTCCAGAAAAGTCAATGAGAATCTGTTTGTTTGTTTGTTTGTTTTAAATATGATTATACATATGTTCCTTAATTATAACAGAACATAAATATTTCCACGTCTAACAAAAGAATAATAATAATACATGAATATAAGGACTGGAGCTATAATTGCAAGAGCACTATATAAAGCAGGCATGGGGAAACTTTGGCTCTCCACTTCTTGCTGAACTACATCTCCCATCCTCCCTGGCCATGCTTGCTGGGGCTGATGGGGCTTGTAGTTCAGCAACATACAAAGGGACAAATATGCCACACACCTGATATAAAGGATAACATCCATCATCCTTCAAAGCAAATGCAGTGTTCATGAAACATATTCCAGAAAGAATGAGAAAAATCAAGAACCTCATAACACAAAGTAAAATTGTAAGGGATTTTTGGTGCATAGGGGAAAGATCACATGTTTGGTAAGTTAAAAATTGGTTTACTTACAAACTCTTCAAAGTTCTGGTTCATGTGTTTTCCCATACATCAGTCAGAAAAGTTGTAATGGCATTATAACTTAGCTTAGTTGCAAAGTAGTAAAAGTTCTTAGATTATTGATATAGGAACTCAAGAGTGGCTGGAGCAACCAGCTCAAATCTTTTCACATGCTGAGTTTCTCAGGTAGACTAGATACAATAGGTTTACCTATTTCCTCCCAAGATGAGGGGAAGTGACATAGCTAAGCCTGGCAGGACAGCTTACTCTATAGCATTAACCCCTTCGTGCATTAATTAGAATAAGTACCCTTTGTTAACTTATTGGACTGCTTTTGACTATTTGCAGGGCTTGAGCATCAATAAAACTCTGCTATCTTTAAAGGGCAATGCCAAGTCCCAAGGATTATGAGCCGTTTCAGTTAGGACTGTTTCTTTGTTATTCTGGGCATCGTAAGGGTGCTGAAGACATTTGTCTTCCCTGATACAGAGAATGGGCTTAGTAATCAGTCTTAAATGGTCCTGAGAGTTGTCACCATTATTTACATGCTTTGGTGATTTATATATAAAACTACTGAACTTACTTAAAATGTTAAACTTTGATTGATTGATTTTTATTTCCCTTTTAATTTTTCAGGGTTGGCCTACCGAAACCACACTGTCAGAGTACAGACTGAACTTGAATACTCCTGCAGATATAAGGTTGTTAGTGGGTTACACAATGTTCTGAATGTTCTGCTCAAGCTTTGCAATGCTACCATTCACGATAGTGCACTATATTATGTTGTCAGAAATCAGGCCTACCCAGGACATTTTGCTGACTGAGATGAAAGGCAAGATGACACACAAACCAACTGGACTGGCATCTGAAGTTTACTTCAACATAGGTAGTATCCTCCACCTGAGGGCAATAGGAAAGCTGAGAGTTGCACACACAGCTCAGTTCTTCAACACCTCATTACTGCTGCCCACTTTCCAAAATCAGGGGGCCTGAGGCAGTTGCCTCATGTTGCCTAATGGTAGGGCCAGCCTTGTCAGAAATAATTAATGTTCCAGATTGCTTGACACCATGCTGTTTCTGGAAGAAATCTAGTTATGGATTGCATTGTTACCCTTCTTCCTGCATGGGGCTTCTGGGAGTTGATGACTACAGACATGACATAAGATCCTTCCATGAAATGTTGCTCCACAGGAACTGGTGCAAAACTGAGAACTGTTGTTTCCAAAGTAGCCACAGCAGTTCTGGTTAGCAAGACCACAGAAAAAATGCTCTCAAAAACACCTCCAGGTGCAGCAAGCTCACATACCTCATATACATACATGCCATTGTATTGCCACCAGTGATTGAATAAATAATCATCTTTTCTTTAAGCAAGAAGAGCACCAAGGGTTGAAATCTTTTATATTCTCAGCAAGGTTTGACCTGCTGTTGAAAACAAGCTGTTTTGTAAGAATAAGGAAATAACAAGAAGGGATTCTTGCTTCGGACACCTCACCAAATATTATACATGCCAAAGGGGCTTGTTTGTTTTCTGTTTTGAAATAAGTTGCTATGATTGGATGGTATTGTACAAAGAACACTGGATGCTTGGCAGGAAGACAGGCTCTCTACACCACTGATCTGTTAATTGCAAAGAAAACGAGGCTCTTGGCATGTGATCCAGAATGCACTGCTGCGCCTTGTTCGTTTCTGCTGAATTTGGAACCAAGAGTCTGCATTCTGCCATAAGCTTACTCAATATTTGTTGCCCAGTCTATGGATCTGAGTGCAAATAAACTATCAGGATGGGCAGAGTTCACAGTGGATGTTAGGAGAATTGAGGACAGAAGACAGAACCCCACGGCTCACCGCTGTGGGCAATGTTTATAAATACCTATGGGAGGTGTTTCCAAAGTTGTAGTGTGAAGACAGCCGGTTGTAGTGGTTAGAGTCATAGAATCATAGACTTGTAGAGTTGGAAGGGACCTCGAAGGTCATGCAATGCAGGACTCCCAACTAGATCATACATGACAGGTGGCCACCCAACCTCTGCTTAAAGACCTCCAAGGAAGGAGAGTCCACTGCCTCCCAAGGGAGTCCATTCCACTGTCGAACAGATATTATTGTCAGAGAGTACTTCCTGATGTTGAGCCGGAATCTCAGGTGGGCACCACTGCCATTCTAAGAGAATGAAGAAGGTGTTCGTGGTGAGTTCTGGCATCTCCTTTTATAGAAAAATAGCACTGCCTGCAATACTGGTCTGAACAGATTTAATTAAACTGCACAAAGCATTGCATACATTACAATCTGAGTTCTCAGAATATTATTCCCATCTGCCTGCTCTTTTTCTCACCTTGTTCTAGATTCACCACACTTATGACAACTTAAATCTTCACATTTCTATCATAAGTTATACAACACAGTGAGAACTAAGGAGGTCGGGTTTATTCTGACCTGCTGCTTTGGAGATTTGTGGAGTTCAGTTGACTTTTAAACTGTGTCAGAGGTAAATGTCCCACAAACGATTGACATTGCTTTGAAGTCCCAGGTAGGCCTCTAAGCCTTCCTGCAGACAGGTCCTATCCAAGTGTGGTTTAAAGAAAAATAAATGTAAGAAGGCAGAGCAGGAGTCTTGAAGTTAACAGATGGGCTGCAAAGAGAGCAGCCACTTAGGTCATCACATCACAAACTTCCTCACATGAAGAGATGTAATTCTATTTAAATTACAGCAATCATTTTTAAATGCATTTCTAATATTTGCAGATGTTAAGCAAATCTGCATCGTCTTCTGTTCTCCTGCATTCTACTGGTATTCCTATATTATACCAATAGAGATGATAGATAGATAGATAGATAGATAGATAGATAGATAGATAGATAGACGATAGATAGATAGATGATAGATAGATAGATAGATAGATAGATAGATAGATAGATAGATGATAGATAGATAGATAGATAGATAGATAGATAGATAGATAGATAGATAGATATAGATAGATGATAGATGATAGATAGATGATAGATAGATAGATTAGATAGATGGATAGATAGATAGATGATAGATAGATAGATGATAGATAGATAGATAGATAGATAGATAGATAGATAGATAGATGATAGATAGATAGATAGATAGATAATAGATAGATGATAGATAGATGATAGATAGATAGATAGATAGATAGATAGATAGATAGATAGATGATAGATAGATAGATAGATAGATGATAGATAGATAGATAAATTCCATTCTGCTGCTGCCCCCCCCAACCCAAGGATTGCTAAAGCAAGTGAAGAGAACAGTCCCACATATATGAGTTTTGACCCTAGGGTGGCCAGTTGTTGTTGTTGGCATCTGTCTGCCTTGAGAGACTATGGAGTGGACCTTTGGGAGTGAAATCAAACTGCTGTATTAGCAGCACCAAAGTGACCTCTTGGGGGCACAAGCCTGAGCAGTATGCATGGAGGTCCTGGGCTGCCCAGATGACAAAAATCCCTTCTGGGCCTTGCTGATGTGGTCCAAAGGAAAGCAGAGCAATACATCACCAGCTTGGCTGCAGAAGGCTTACAAGATGCCATCCAACAACCTTACGGACTCCACTCTGGATTTGTATAGGGGTTACTCCACAGCCGTTTCTTCTCCCAAAGATGTCACTCAAGGCAGCGGCTAAATTATAATTAGTATACGTTAAATAGAAATACAGTAAATCTTGCCATAATGAGGAAGACTTTGACCAGGTAAGCTGTGTATCTCTCTGGTCTGCTAACCTGGTGATGTCAGTGCACAAAGACCCTGCTGCTCTCTCTTCTTATAGTACCTTACTTTTAAACAATTGGACTCTATTTAAACAGTACAGCCACCTCACCTGTTCCCTTTTCATGTGTGTAAAGCTAAAACTCTTGGGAGAAAAGCAATGACAAACCTAGACAGCATCTTAAAAAGCAGAGACATCACCTTGCCAACAAAGGTCTATATAGTTAAAGCTATGGTTTTCCCAGTAGTGATGTATGGAAGTGAGAGCTGGACCATAAAGAAGGCTGATCGCCGAAGAATTGATGCTTTGAATTATGGTGCTGGAGGGAGACTCTTGAGAGTCCCATGGACTGCAAGAAGATCAAACCTATCCATTCTTAAGGAAATCAGCCCTGAGTGCTCACTGGAAGGACACATCGTGAAGCTGAGGCTCCAATACTTTGGGCACCTCATGAGAAGAGAAGACTCCCTGGAAAAGACCCTGATGTTGGGAAAGATGGAGGGCACAAGGAGAAGGGGACGACAGAGGACGAGATGGTTGGATAGTGTTCTCGAAGCTACCAGAATGAGTTTGACCAAACTGTGGGAGGCAGTGGAAGACAGGAGTGCCTGGCGTGCTCTGGTCCATGGGGTCACGAAGAGTCTGACACAAATAAACGACTAAACAACAACAACAAAGAGCTTATTTTCAAAGCACCTGTGGTGTGGCATTATGGCTTGGCATGCAGGTTTCCATTATGGCAGGGCTGGCCCTGCTGTTAGGTTGGATGGTGTGGCTACCAGAGAGCTGATTTTGGAGGTCATGAAAGGACACTAAATTGTCAGTCCTCCCCCCCCACACACACACACTATTTTTACTGTGAAAGAGGGGGAAGAGTTGCTTGGGGGATTTTCTGCCTCAAATGCAAAATTACTTCATCTTTGCCCCTTGACTTGGGGAGGGGGCACCATCTGCTTCTCTGCCTCAGGGAGCACAATTTCTTGGGCCAGATCCAATTAGGATCCAAAAATGGATCTGTAGCTGGTACAGTGGGACCTCAGGTTAAGAACTTAATTCGTTCGGAGGTCCGTTTTTAACCTGAAACTGTTCTTAACCTGAGGTACCACTTTAGCTAATGGGGTCTCCCGCGATTTCTGTTCTCATCCTGAAGCAAAGTTCTTAACCCGAGGTACTATTTCTGGGTTAGCGGAGTCTGTTGCCTGAAGTGTTTGTAACCCGAGGTACCACTGTAATCGCTATATGTTCTGCAAGCTACAACATTTCTGACCATTGGCCATACTGGCTGAGGCTGATGGGAGTTGTAGTCCCAAACAGGTTGGGGAAGGTTGATCTATGTGTTAGTAGTACTTGGACTTCATCTAGATCGTAATCTATATGGAGAATGCCTAAACAGGTATTTTGAGGACAGCAAAACTGAGATCTCTCACCATAAACTAATAATGTTTCAACTCCCCCGCCCCCCCAGCTTCCTGCTGCAATGATTCAGCAGATTGTTCTCCATTCCTTCAGTTCTCTTCTTCCTAGGGTAGCTTTATAAAAATAAATAAATAACGACGCCTTGTGGCACAACATTGCCTGACTTCTTGTAAAGCCTTTGATAGCTTGCCAACATTCTCCAGCTTTGGATTTTCACTGTGCCAAGGGATCTCAAACTTTGTCATATGGCCTGAAAAGTCAAAGAAAGAAAGAAAGAAAGAAAGAAAGAAAGAAAGAAAGAAAGAAAGAAAGAAAGAAAGAAAGAAAGACTTTTAAAGCTTCCAGATATTATGACAGGTCTGAGTAAACACTGTATGTAAGAAAGCCCCAAAGTCTTTAAAAAATTAAAAAATAAGGAGACACAGGAAAGGTGTTTGGAGATCATTTCCAACAATGAAAAGTAGCAAAGGAGGGGGGGCCACTAGGGGCGCATCGGAAGATGGCTGACAATAACATCTCTCCGACCCACACGAGGTAATTAAGAGGCTGTGATAGGAGTAAGCAGCCTCCCGCCCCCCCAAGTGTGTGGGGGGGACTGCCCTTGCCTGCTGTGCCCTATACCACCCCCAAATTTGAGGGGGTGGGGGCACTAGGCAGACAGCCCTTGTGCGGACTTCGGCGCTCCTGGACGCTGTCTCTGATTCGTGCCTCTAGCTGCAGCAACTTCAAAAGAAACAATTAGGAAGAAGCTAATGTACATATTTCAAGGAAGAATGGGGAGTAAAGACTGCTAACCGAAGAGATCTCTGAGAAACAAGACGGGTCGGAGGAACAGGAATAAATCATGAGAAGACACACCAAGGCTCGGTATGTTCGGCAACAGGACTGGATGGGGGGGGACTTTCCTTTCTTTTCTCTATGTGATTAACCAAGAATCCCCCTCCCCACAAGTCACAAGTCAGAAATGCCGTTTAAATTACTTAAGCTGAGGATTTAAGACTGTGGAGATAATTTTGTAACCAAAGAATGTTTTAAGGAGACCGTGGAAAGTATAAGAGCTTTGGGATGACGCAGCAAAAAATAGCGTCGCCATTTTGGCAAGTTCTGTCGAAAGACTTATGTCTGGGAGGAGGAATAGATTTGTTTTCATATTGTGGGTGAGCCTCCTCAGAGGGACTAAAGAAGGCGACAGATTTGCGAGACTGATGATGGAAAGAGTGCTTTTATTTATGAAAGTGATGATATATGGAAACCATCTCGACATGATGATTGGACGAACGGAAAATTCACACAGGATTATAACTGGTGTTTACCTGCTTAAGGAGATTATCAGAAGAGATCATAAAGAAAAAAAGAAAAATATACGAACAAGATGAGATGTGAAAACAGCAAGATAGGACTGGATAGAATTATGAACATTATTTGGACAGATTTGTGGATATTAACGCAGCAGCAAGAAGATGATTGGAATCCCCTTCGGAACTTGAAATATGGGTCCCCCCAACAAAAAATTTAAAATTCGGCTTTGTAATTCGGAATTTATGTGATTTGATTTGATTTGATTGGTCGGTTAATAAAAATTATTATTTTTTAAAAAAGAAAAGTAGCAGAGGAGACGGGGTATTTAACACTTTCTATGCCTGTCAGTTTTCTGCCACAAATTACCTCCCTAGGTATTTTCCTTACCTTGGGGTTTCAAACTTATTTATCCCCACATAAGAAAAGGTGACTTAGTGGGCAATTTAGAATAGAGAAGCAATGGGGCAACCACTCCCCACCCCACATGGTAAAACAGTTTAGGGGTGTGATTTGGAGCAGAGAAGCAGTGAACAGGAAAAGGATAATGTACACCTTCCCCTCAGTGATGCAGAAGCCCTCTTCAGATGCTCCATATTAGGGTTAAATAAGCACACAAGGTGGGCAGGGGGAGCAAATGCAATAGCTCTGCTGTTCCTGACACCATTCAAGTCGCCTCCCCCCACCAGTTGGAAAGGAAACTAATGAAGCAGGGAGCTTCCAGTACTCATGGAACTCCCCTGTGTATGCTAAAACACACAAAGATCCTTGTGCTTGTCCCCCCTCCAACTAATAGAGGGTGGCTGGAATGGCAAAGGGGGGTGAGCAAGTGACTTGGGGTGGAGGACTAATTTAATTCAATACACTTTTAAACCCAAATCTATCAAGTCTGCACTTTCCAAAACAACATGAAAACTGGAACATAGCCACCCTTTGAAATTGCAATTATCTGAATTTTGCAATGCAATTCTCCAACCAAAAAATGTTTATATTCAGGGAAAGTGTGCGTGAAAATGAAGACATTAGTGAAAATAACGCACAAAAGGCATTATTATTAAGGATAATTGCAGGCAAAAATGTGTACATTAGTCAAAATGGAATATAAAAATGTTTTTCCTAGGACAAGTCACACCAAAATGCTGATGAATTTTCATGAACACACACACACACACATACACACTAAATTGCTGCAAATGTGGAGAGCTGAATTTAAGACTGTAAAAAGGGGAAACCTGAGAGAACCAAAATTGACACATCATTGTGCCACCATTTCATGTTTAATTAACTCTAGTACAGAACATCTGAAGAGGATTACAATTTTTTGTTGTTGCAAATCCCCCTCTGTTGGTTTTTTTTAAAAAAAACAAACAAACACCACAATGCTGTTAGGTTTTTGTGGTATTTAAGTTTGCTAGGAAATACAGAGACAGAAAAACCTGTACTTAACTCTAACTCCAGTGACAGGGTGAATAACTCAAAGGGGTGTAGAAGGGGTCAAACTGAGATTTCCTTGTTCAAGAACAGCACCTTCCTACATGCCAGTCGTACACAAATGTCACATGGCTCCCTGTATTTATCCTTGCTGAGGAATGTGAACATCAGTCTTACTCAAAACACACAAACCCTGAGGAAGAAGTGGTCAGGAAGACTTTACCTTGTTCTAGCAACTTCCAGCAGTTGCAGCTACCCAAATGCTGCAATACTTTTGATTGAATCTGTTGCCATGTTGCAAACAGACCACTAATTTCAACATTTTAGACACCCAACACACCAGAGACTGCAAATGTATAATTACAAAATCCATGTTGGGGCAAAATATTTCTTAGGCCAACCAGCACCCAAAAGGGTCTTGTTTGAATACTAGCTCCTCCCCCTGTTCTGCTTGCTCCCCGAACTTTTCATCTTAAGACTGTGCCCAGATGCAGACACTACAATTTAAACAAGCCGAAACCTCCCTCTCCCCCCATCGTTCTGTTTGCCATCTCTGGAAAACTCAAAAGCTTGTACTCACTGTGGACCTGCAATTTCCATTATATATCTGTCTGGTCCAGTAAAAAGTCACATATGCAAACCCAATGAATCTTTCTAGGGAGACTTGCAAGGGCAGGACATTGTATGCATGTCTCAGATGTTACACAAAAAGTTGTGAGAGCATGGACAGATTTTTTTAATCTCTAAAATATTTTGTTCTTGACAGGAATTAGATGTTGGTGAAACTGATTATCTCTAGAGAAGTAGAAGTTGGGAATTAAATAACAACGATTACTCTAATGAACAGAGGAGGCAAAGAAGAAGTGTGCATGCACACGAAAGCTCATACCTAGAACTAACTCAGTTGGTCTTTAAGGTGCTACTGGAAGGAATTTTTTTATTTTATTTTGTTTTGACCATGGCAGACCAACATGGCTACCTATCTGTAACGTGAATTAGCTGATTCAGGCTCCAGATTGCTGAAGCTCAATTGCAATGTCCCATCTGGGGAGCAAAAGTACAAAGCTAATCTACTACCTTACATGTAAACACCTGGCTCTTTGCTAAGCAAACAGCCAATCTTCACACAACCTTGGACAGAGCATTTCAAAAGCGTTCCGTGAAGGGATTGTTTAAGCAGCTGTGACCGATGGCCGTAACTTACAATGCAGCCCTACGCATGTCTATGCAGACTTGCATCCCAGTGTTTCTCTGCAGTCTTATTATCTTCTCTGCAGTCAGTTTGTACAAACTGAATGATGGGGGGGGGGTTCCTGCAACAAAGAGTACTGCTGCACGTGTAGAGGTAGCAATTTTTTTTTTTAAGTTTACGTGTTTGCGTTTCTAATTCAGAATTGGAATCTGAAGGCACTTCTGGTCAGGTAGACAAACCACACCCTAGCAGCATTAGGTCTTTGTACAATACAGTTATAAATCTCTTTCCGGTGATCACAGCATTCTGTCCCATTCCCACTTTACAGATGGCGGGGATAATGCTGTTGCAAGAGGGCAGCTGTGTTGCTGTTTCCCTGTCTTAATAATGAATTCAATATAGGTGGGTGAACTAGTGCAGCAATGATGGGAATTCGCAATGTCCAAAAATCAATCAAACACTAAATAATATTTTCACAGAGTGGCAGGGCTTTACAGCAAGAGAGGAGTAGCCTTGCAAGTGTTGACACAAATTGTTGTGTCACAAGTGTTGACTAGACTGGGGTTCCTGGCCTGCAGTTATATAACCGTAGTTCTACAGCAGGTCTTTGGAATGCCCTCCCCTCAGATGTGTAGTTGGCACAGGGTTGGCCCAAGACATATTGGCATCTGAGGCGAACCACAGAATGGCCTTTCTCTCTCCCTCAGTTCCAGCCCCTATTCCCTTATTCACTAGACTCTTCCTTGGATAGGCTCTGTGACTTTTTTCCTATTGTATGCACCTTGAACCCTAATCCTGTTTGCATCTGAAGTGCTGACCTGCTGTTTAGAGGAAGTTAAAGGTCCAGCCTTGGCCCAGCTATTTGTGTAGTCCTTGATCAAACACCAAAAGCATGTCTCTGTATGCAGCAACAGGCAGCCAAAAAAAAAAAAAAAAAAAAAAGCTAGCTTATTTTGCTTGCAACTGACCGTTGTTATTGTCTTATGAAAATGATGGTAATATTGCATCATATTGATATGAAATCGCTTAAGTTTCTGTAGTTATTGTTCACAGACGCATTCTGTAGTAACGGTGGGCATTGTTTTCTTTCCAAATTTGCAACTAGATCTCTCTGCTTCTTCTCTTTCCTACACAGAGAAGTCCTTTGTTAGCTTTTATCCCTTAGTGAATCATCAACATGAGAAAGCAATCACTGGAGGGTCAGCAAAGACAGGTGATTGGCAATCCAGCCATTGAGCACAATTGTATGCTCAAGAGAAAACTGAGAGATAATCTATCCAGGCACCAGTGACCTTAGGACTTTTGATATTGCCAGGACAGTTTGTGATTTGAGCTGGATGTGGGCTAGAGCCACCACTAGGTGGAAAAACCCATTCAGTACTGTTGAGAAAGAGCCAGTCATTCGCTTCATTCATTCAGAGTCAAAAGAACTAAAAAAAAAAAAAAAGCTGCTCAGGAATTGTGGCATTTCTATAGCAGAAGGAAACACCACTAATGAGAATGAAGCGGCTATTAAGGAAACTACCTGAACATTCTACATTTCTGTGTCTGTTATTGGCACCAATGAGAACAGCATACTGTTATAGATTTGGGGGGATCCCCCCTAAACCCTATACTGTAAATTAATAAATGGTAGGATTTTGATTATTTGGGATGTGAAGGGAGAAATATAAGCTGCAGAACAATTCCTGGGCTAGCTAGGGCCATTAAGAAACAATACAGGGCCATTGAGGACCATTGGAAATACAAGGGAAACTGTACTCCCCCCCAGGTGTGAACAGAGACTGGGGATTTGGAAGGTTGCCAGGGTAACCGGGTGTCAGGTGTCAGGAAAAGAGGGCCTTTGGAACAAGGTGTGCTGGGAAGAGGGAGGGGGAAGGGAGGGGGAAAGGACTGGGATCCACCTTGGGCAGGCTGGCTGAAGGCTGGCTTGGGAGAGGTGCCTTTGACTCCAGGGCTGCAGTGCTATGGGAAACAAGCCCTGCTTGAGATGGCCATGTGGTAAGATTTACTTTTACCTTTTACCTGTTGTAAGATTTGGACTCCCTCATGCAGACTGAAGGTGTAAATAGACAAATAAACTACATTTCTTAAAGCTGTGACAGTCTCTGCCGTGTTTCAATTCTCCAAAGGAACACAGATGCTGGGTGAGTGCCTGGAACCCCCTGGAACCTTGCTACTGCTTGACAACGAGTGGGGGTGGCACCCAGCACTTCTAACAATACATTTGGGCTCTAACTGTTCACAGGAACCAGTGGGCCAAACTGGCTGGTGATGGTTGGGCAAGAATGTTTCAGTGTTAGTTACTAGCTGGAATAATTGGGGTTACCACACTGAATAATAAAATCCTTGTCCTACAGGCCTCCATGACATGGCCAGCACTGGCTGTTCTCTGGTCCCTCCTGTTACTTTTGCATGGCACACACTTCTTTCTGAAGTTTCCCCTTACTTTCTAGGAGGAAAAAAGTGAGTGTTATGGTGCAAAAAATACGGTACTTCTTTTTCGTTAGGACCACACTATAGCTAGAGAAGTGAATAACTACACTCTGGAGAGCTAATGACAGAAGGAAGCAGGACAGCTTTGGGGGCGACATTTGGGAAATTTAGCAATATGGCACACCAACACTAGAATTTGAAGCCTATTTTACACTGCATAACATAACCTTTTAGGGTTGCATGGGGAAGTAGCTCTCAACCCCATGATTCACTTATCAGGAAGTACAAGCTAGACTGACATAGGCTATGCACAACACCATACCTTTAAAACATACTCAAAGCACATTCCTGATCTTAAGGAATTCTGAGCACTGTAGTTTACACCTCTCAGAGTTATAATTCACAGCAACCCTTAAGAAACAACAGTGCCTAGAATTCTTGGAGGGAAATAATATGCTTTAAAGATAGCCACAGCATATTTGCAAACATCAGATGAGAGCCAGTTCAGTCTCCCTAGTGTTCTCACCATATATGGTTCCAGAGCTGGGGCTGGCATCATTGCTGCCAAGTCCCATGCTCTAGTTGGGGTCCACTGCCAATTCCTGGAGCTTCATGGCATTTTTTGTCCCAGGTGGGACATGGCAAATTTATCAAAAAGGCAAACAAATTCAAGTAGAAATGTACACTATCTGGTTTGGATGCTATAGTCCTCCGCCTGTCACTTCAGGAGTGCTGTGTAACATTGTACATGCCCAACCATATTTGCTTTTCTCTGAGGTTTCTATCCCACCTTTCCACCAAATAGTGCTTCAGGTGGCTAAGACAAATACAATGAAACAAAACTAAAACACAGAAGAACAAGGCAGAATTAAAACACAGAAGAACATCGATAAAAGCAGTAACAACAACAACGAAAACCAGTTTCAACACACTTGCACATTAGATTAAGAATCAAAGACCTGTCTAAATAACAATGGCTCTGCCTGCCAGTGGAAAGTCATCAGAGGGCCATGAGATGTGATTGACAGTCACTCAGGGAAAAGCAGCTGGGTGGAGGGATAGCAGTAGAAATGTAGCAGATGGGAAGGGTTAAGCATTCTTCCTCTCCCTTTCCATTTATTTACTTGTCCCTGTTTTGTATTTTGGAAGCAAATATGAAGTTGGGGATCCCATGTTAGCTGTGGAACATTTAGTTCCACTTAAGCTGAAGCATCCTAAAAGAATAATGTACCATGCTGGCAAAAAAATATTATTTACCTGTCATCTCCCACATAGACACACACCATCATGCCATTTATGTTTTTTAAAAAATATGTTTTATGTTTTAAAACTGCCCTGATATTTCACAATATCGAACGTTTTTAAGTGAAAAGACTGAGAATCACTGATAGTTAAGGAAGAGAAGTAGTAGGCTGACTCACAAAATGGGCCAAAGAGAATGGTGTCTGTTGATGAGTGCTCCTTTCCTATTTTCCACCCCTACTAGAAATCCAGATTACTTTCCCGGAAAGAGGTACCGTATTTTTCGCTCTATAAGACGCACCAGACCACAAGACGCACCTAGTTTTTGGAGGAGGAAAACAAGAAAAAAAATATTCTGAATCTCAGAAGCCAGAACAGCAAGAGGGACCACTGCGCAGTGAAAGCAGGCTTCTGGGATAGCTGTGCAGCCTACATTCGCTCCATAAGACGCACACACATTTCCCTTTACTTTTTAGGAGGGAGCAAAAAATACAGTACTTATCATTTTATACCAAGTGTAGCGTCCCACTTTGTAAGTCTTTTTTTTTTTAATGTGTCTGTCCCACTTTCATTTTTTAAAACAATCTGTTTTTTAAAAAGGAAACTCAAAAGAGGAAATCACACAATATCAGCTAATTAGCTCATCCTTGCCAGGATGCCTGTGTTACAACCATCAACCGTCTTGAACATCACCTCTGCTAATAATGTAACTATCACTGGTCACTTCCAGGAGCTCCTGTTTATTGAGCATTTATGCGGATTTGTTTGCATATGTAGTGTTGCATCAACAAGTGTTATTCCACACTTTCCAGTGCAGTTTCCCATCACTTTCCTTACAGAAAAAAAGCCTGATTTGGTGTGTTCATGTGCAACATGTTTGTGCTGCACAAGAGCACCTAATCAACTTTGATTGTACAACCTGAATTTGCCAGTATATGAATCTAACCCCCAAATAATTACTTTCTGAAAGCACCCACTATCTATACTTTCTGCATTTTATTACTCTCTTATAGGGATGGGTGTCAGTTTTGGTAGTTCTTAGTTTCTTATTTTCCAATCTTAAGTTCAGGTCTCCACATTTCCACATCAGTTTGCAATTAAAAAAACAACACAACCTCGTGAAAATTCATCAGCGTATTCATGCACGTTTCAACTAATGTACCCATGTTTGTATGCAATTTTGCCTAATATACACATTTTGGCAGTGCAATTTTCCAGAATACAATTAATTTTGTATGTTTTTTTCACTGATATGTTCATTTTATGCACACTTTACCTAAATATATGCATTTCTGTACACATTACTTGGGTTACTTGGCTGGACAACTGCATTGCAAAATTCAGAGAACTTTGGATTTTGAAGGATGCCTGTATTTTGGTTCTTCTTTGGTTTCACAAAATGTGAACTGAATCAAATTTCTTCTCCATCCTTACCCTCTTACCTCAATGTTTACAGCTCTTGTGCATCAGAAAAACATTGTGTATTTATATCTCCTACTGAGAATTACACAACATGCTTCTGATAAAATGGACTTGAGCCCATGAAAGCTTATGCCATAATCAATGGGCTAGACATAAAGGTGTCATTAAGGATCTTGGTTGTTTTTGTTGCAACAAACCTAATACGGCTGCGACTCTGTAAACAGGATCAAACTATTCTTATAGACATTCAAAAGAGAAAGGTTAGCAGGGCTGTTCTGCAGTTTGGTTCAGTAGATGGCACTGTTAAACAACTTTATTTATGTGTCCCCAGCTGCTTCTGCACTGTCACTATTTTGCAGGTATGATTCAATCATATACAGTACAGACAAAGTTAGGCTGTGCAATTGAAGTGCATTTGGCACTCTGACAGAACAGAAAGAAAGAAAGAAAGAAAGAAAGAAAGAAAGAAAGAAAGAAAGAAAGGCAGGCAGGCCCATTTTGGGGATAAGAAAAGCGATGGGGAAAAGCACTGGCAAGTGTGAGGTCATAGCCAAATCAAGTGATGTCATATCCATGTAAACAAATCAGAATGAATGCACCACAAGCAGCAAGGCTGTGTTTTATATATTTCGTAGATCAACGTATATTCTGCTATTTCAGCTAGGGTCCCCGAAGCAGCTTAATAACATTTATAAAACACAACAGATAGACCAAGAACCACATGCTCAAAGAACAAAACAACTAGCCCCACCAGAGCAAGAACCAGTTTCAGATGTTCCTTCCCGCAGGACTGTTGCAATATCGTGTCCTCCCTAAAAGAGGGCACGTGTTGCGGTGAGACCTGGAGACCAATCCCCTATGTTGTGGGTGGGTAAGATTGGTCAGCCACAACACCCGATTGGTAGGTCCCTCAATGTTGGGTTTAATCTGACCAATGGGGTGCAGTCCAAACGGATCAAGGGACCTATATTAACCCATGCACGTGACCTAGAGTTTCCTCTTTTGGCGTGTGCATTCAGAACACCTGCCCACCTCTCCCTACTTTTAGGGCTTGTGCGCTTGACCTTGCTATGCCATCATGTGTTGTCTGTCATTGGGACAGGGGCATGGCAGGAATTTCCCCCACTTGGCTGATTGGCTGTGAGAGAGAGAAAACAACAGGAACAAAGAAACAGGAAACCAGTAACATCAACATCCGTCTCCCGTGAGACTTCCAACAGTCTGGAATGTCAATAGAGTCTTGTGACTCCAAAAACTGCACAGTGGCATAACAGAAACCTTACATCCTCCCCCTTTCTGTGAACACCACTGGGCAGTGTGTCAGTACAATCTCAGTACAAACCCAGTTTCTGTACATAGGTACAGTGTTGATCCCTTGGAACAACCTTGGACAATAAATCAGCAGGAATTTCATTACCTGGCATGTAGGACACTGTTACGAGTCCTTTCTGAACACATTCTTTAGCATGTTGCAGTTTCAATTGCAAGTGCTTCGTGCTTTGCTTACAACCTTCAGAAGTCAGCAAAGCCAAACATGCTTTGTTATCCTGATAAACTTGGATTGGACACTTTACAGGAATTCTCATGTCTTTACAGGAATTCTCATGTCTTTACACAATTGTAACAACCATTCACAGTCCACAAGTGAATAAGACAGTGCATTCAGTTCAGCTTCACAAGAACTTAAGCTTACTGTTGTTTGCTTCCTGCATGACCAATCAAATAGACCCTGGTTGTACATGTAGCAAACTCCAGACGTGCTTTTCCTGTCTGTGGTGTCACTTCCAAAACTCACATCAGCAAATATCTCAAGACTGCCAGACTTCTGATTGTTAAATCTCAGCCTGTAGTACATAGTGTCTTTCAAATAGCATGCTATGCATTCCAGAGCTTTCCAATCCTTAACAGTAGGGTTGTTGACATGTCTGCTTAGCAAATTAGTGATAACTGCAATGTCAGATCTTGAACAACTGGCAATGAAGTTTAGTTTGCCTAGCACACTTCTGTACAATGTGGTGTCAGAAAATGCTTCTTCAGTATCATCTACCTGATAAACTGTTGTCATTGGTGTGTCTACAGGGTTAGCATCCACCAGGTTCAGTTTGGTTGGTTAGCACAGCAGCAATTTTCTGTGACTGGTGTACTAAAACATTACCATCTTGGTCTCTCTCTATTTCCAGAGATGGGTAGTTGGTTACCTCACCAAGATCTAACCTAACACACCCTTGGCTGACCTATGCTGGAACCCTGGGTCAGCGCTACCTGCAAGTGCAGGGAGCTAGTCGAACCAGAGCCTATGCAACCACTCACTTTCTGTAATCAATAAAGTTGTGGCCTAAATTCTGCTCGACAAGATGGCGCCGAGGTAAGACGCTCTTATCGGAGCTCAAAGAGATCTTTTAACTAAATGCTGCCGGCTCTCCTCTCCCCTTTGGATTCTATTTCTTTTTACTATTTCGCTGTGCTTTTGAACATCTCATCTTATCTTATCCTCCTCGGTGCCGGGACTTAATGAAGCTAAAGAATTTTTTAACGAAGGCTCTCAGACATCCCTTCCTGGGCATTAAGGCACTCCCTCCCAGTTTTTTCGTTGACTCCTCGTGACAAACTTATTCCAAGGATCCTAAAGGACTTCTAATGGGCTTTTAACCCTAAAAACTACAAATTCATAAAACCACAAACTTCTCCCACCCCCTCTAACTTCGTGGACCCCCAAACATCTCAGTCGTTCTAACAAACTGAGAAGAAAGGGGGGGGCACTTCAAAGGAGTGCTATAACTGGACCCAGTTTTAAACTCTTCGCAGCAACCCAGCCAGGACTGAGTGAGAATTGAACGAAACTGCGACCTGAGAACCTTAGCACTTTATCACTCTACTCAGAAGTCTGATCTCATTGACTTAAGAAGAATCTAGTAATGAGAAGAGCCAAAAGACTCAGGTGTCTTGATACAGAAACTGACACAGAGCCCTCTGGTTTCAAACAGAGTAATCTAGATAATTACCTGCTACCTCAAAAACAGCACGTATCTCCTCCCAAAACCTTCCTCAACTCTTTACATGGAAAGATAATTGAAGAGATATCCCTAGGAATAAATGAGGACAACGCTACTACTCCCATAACCGAGGCACAAGCACTAATTGATAGAAAGGTGGAACTGCTGGAGGAATGCTGCCTATTGACTGCTCAAACAGTTCAAAAAATCTTTGAACAATTACAAAACATCACCAAGAAGCTGGATAACCTAGATGAAAGGAGGCAACTCACTCCCTTTTTGCCACCCTTAACAAGCCCTGGAGATAAACAGAACAAATACAAATCTATACCTCCAAACCAGCCAAAAACCAGAGGAAGCCCCCCTCACTCAATCAACCTGATACTGAGGCCATGTGAGATTGTTCTCCACATTTTTCCATATAGAGGACCCCTACCTTACTGGGGGTCACCTTTCTGGGCCAGACATCATCTAAATCAGCTCCTTGGCCTTGAGGGCGGAAGCATTGACTTAAAAGCAGTCAAGAGGCTTACTAACGATGGATATTCCAAAAAAGTACTACTAAGATTTGGTAGTCATAGAATTCCAACCAAAATCTTAAGAGAAAAGGCTCATTTAGCCCGGAAAGGAATTTTTCCGCGTCGACACTTTGAAGATATATCACCCAGACCATTGATTCCATCTAAAAGACAGAACAAGATGAACAAGGCCATTCCACCAGAAGCCGACATCCGCCCTACCCCCGTGGAAGAATCCAGTAGATGGGAGAAACCGCAGCCAGTTACCCGGGAAATCAAGCAAGAAAAATCCAAGCTCCCAAACCATGCGACTGTAGCATCAAATAACAACCTCGCCCTTGACACAATAGACTGGACAGTCCCAGAAGAAGAAGATCTGTTGAGTAACTTTACCAAGCTACTAGATAAGGAACAAATAAACATACTCAGTAAATTGACGAAACTACAGGCCAGATTGACCGAAATTCACCAACAAGGTCAACAAAATGCAGTAGAAATAATACACAATCAAACTTTACACTTACCACCCTTTTCCCCAAAATGCATAGTCAAAAAGAGAGCTACTAATGGAACTTTCAAATGTATAGATGCAGAGCTTCAAATCCAGCCGCCTCTAGAATATGAAATGGCAAGGAAAAATTCCAGTAATGAGACCACAAATTCCTGGCTGAGATATCAAATACTAGCTCCAAACGAAATAGGTACCCCTTATTCAAGTACTACAAAGGACTCTAACATTGCCGAACAAAAGATGACCTCCAATAGACCTGACACACTGAGCCCAACAACAAACGAGGCCAAAGAAATGGAAGTAGTGACTGAAAATAGTCCTACTGTCCATAATAGTCCACTAATCACAGAAATCTCTCAGGAACAAGGAACAGTTAAGGAAGAAAACCAAGAAAGGGAGGAAATTTTAATTTCCCGCACCTTAAAAAAGAATCTAAAAGATTTGCCATTATGCTCCTCATCGAAAGTAGCGACAAATGGCTGTATCTGCACAATCCAAAATCCCCCGCTGGACTCAATGACAGAACTAGAATGACTAAATGCTGTCAACCAGCCACCAACTCCAAAACGGATCCTACGCTTGCTGTCCTGGAATATCGCAGGGTGGGGAAACAAAGACGGAGACCCAGACCTAATGAACTTTTTTAAAGATTTTGAACTAATACTTCTACAAGAAACATGGTCAACTAGAGATATTAAAATTAATGGATTCACCTCCTACACGAAACCCGCATTGAAAACTAACACGAAGGGCCGGCCGAAAGCAGGGTTCTGTTGTATGATCAAAGACAACTTAGGGTTTGAAATCAAGCAACTAGAAAAATGCTCACCACTTGCACAAGCTCTAATTTTAACCCAAAAAAAAGATTCTTTATTACTTCTAAATGTCTATATCCCCCCAACCAAAAACAACAGCAACAGTGAAAATTGGTCACAACTAACCTTTTATATAGAAAATTTGACCGATAAATACCCAAATGCCTCACTGATAATAGCAGGTGATTTTAATGCCAGAGTGGGAACCAACAACGAACAACTATGTAGCAAACTAAATTGGAATACTGATAATGATATCGCACATGCCCTGAAAATAGGACGACTCTCCAGAGACAGGGTTGTAAACAACGAAGGTTTACGCCTACTTGAATTATGTAACTACTTCAATTTGCAGATTGTGAACGGTTCAACAAAAGGCGATAGAAGCGGGGAGTTTACATACTTCTCCCCCCGAGGATGCAGTGTCATCGACTATATTCTTGTCCCTTATAATATTATAAATTCGATCATGGACCTCATAATTGGAACGCGCACTGAAAGCGACCATCAGCCATTATCGCTGTCTATTAACTTAAAGGACGAATCCAAAATAACTAGGTACAATATCATAGAACCCTCTCAATACAAACAAATGACCCAATTAAAATTGTCCCAGGAAATGAGTGCAGCAGTGGGGCAAAAACTTACAGCCAACCTGAGAAAACAAGTATTATCCAACTTAAAGACCACTAATCTCTACAGTGATATTCCGAAAATTTATAATGAAATCTTCCAAATGTTTGTAGAGCTTAGTACCCCACCTAAAGTTTGGGAACTTAAACATAGCGCTAGCCCTTGGTTTGATGATGAATGTTTCCAGCTAAAAAGAAAACTGCGCCAAACATTTAGAAATAATCGCACTAAACTAGAGCCCTCTTATCTTGATGGAAAAAGAAAATATCACAACATTCTGGCCGAAAAGAAACAAAAATACGCAACCCAAAAATGGCTACAATTACTGGACTCAATTCAGAGTAAAAACAACAAAGCGTTCTGGAACCTAGTGTATGGAGGATTGAAAGCTGAAAATCAACTAACTCTACCACCAATTACAGAATCCAAATGGTCCCAATATTTTACATCTGTATTTAACAATCTACACAGTGAACTTAAAGGAAATGAAACCACTAAAAATAAAATAAATAAACTCCAGGAGTGGCCAAGGGTAGAGGAAGAGGAAATTAGAGAGATAGTTAAAAATTTCAAATCGGGGAAATCTCCAGGGCCAGACGGTCTACCAATAGAATTATTTAAGACCTATATAGATTGGTGGGCAGAACCCTTAGCTCAACTGTTTACTCTTATAGATAAATACGGGATCATACCTGAGATATGGTTAAGATCAATAATTATTCCAATCTTTAAAAATGGCGACCCAAAAGAACCAAGGAATTATAGACCGATAAGCCTACTATCAGTGATAGGGAAAATCTACGCTAAGCACCTCTTATCTAAACTCCTTACCTGGATGGAAAAACTAAACCTACCAGGGAAAGAACAAATAGGTTTCTCCAAAGGTTGCTCTACACTAGACCACTGTCTTATACTCATGCACCTGGTTGAAAAATACAGATCCCAAAGGCAATCTAAGATATACGCTGCTTTTGTAGATTTTCGTGGTGCATTCGACTCAATTGACCGCCCAAAGTTGTGGAGGAAACTCGCAGAATTAAAAATTGATCAGCGCTTATTGATTCTAATGCAAAATCTACACTCTTCTAATACCTGTCAAGTCAAACTTAACACCAAAGGTCACCTTTCATCAGATATCCCAAACTCGAAAGGGGTAAAACAAGGGTGTATTCTTGCCCCCTTTCTATTTAATTTATTCTTATCAGACTTGCCAGATTACCTTCAAAAAATAGAATCACATGCCCCTAAACTTAATCAGAAGCCAGTTCCTCTCTTATTATACGCAGACGATGCTGTCCTACTATCATTAACGAGCCTGGGTCTGAAACGTCTTATATCCTCACTGATCTCTTACTGCGAATGTAACAAACTCTCTATAAATTATGAGAAGACAAAAATTTTGGTCTTCTCGAATGGTTGGAAATTAGAGAAATGGAAAATAAGAGGGCAAGAAATCCAACAAGTGAAAATCCATAGGTATCTGGGAATCTTATTCCAGAGCAATTTAGGGTGGGTAACCCATCGCACAAATGCCATAAAACAGGCAAAGTGCACCTCATCAGCAGTTGCCCGTTTTTATTATCAGATAGGTAATCAATTTATTCCTGCGGCCATTCAGATATTTCAAACAAAAGTGCAATCCCAGTTACTTTATGGAATCCCGCTATGGGTCCAAGCATATAACAGTGATTTAAAAAAAATTCATTCCAGCTTTTTGAGACGTATTCTTGGACTCCCAGCTGTGATCAAATATGAAACAATGTGTGCAGAAATAGGCATACACACACTGGAATATTGGGCATGGTCCACCTCAATAAAGTACTGGTTACGCTGCCACTTTCGCTGCCCTCCATCAAGTCTGCTCGCTGATTTGCTCAAAGACTCCTATAAATCAAGATGGTATCAGCACCTCGAAAAAAAGATTGAATCTTTAGGCATCGAGCTGGAGCCCCTGTACAACTCTAATGAGCAGTACATTTTTCATAATATCCTAACTAGACTAAAGGATGTCGAGAGACAAAATATTATGGCAGCTGTAAACAAAATTTGCTCCCCCACATTCTATGATTTAAATATCTTAGATAGTAGAGCCAATTACGTCACTAAATTAATAATCCCAGCCCAACGTAGGGCTTTTATGCTGGCCCGTTTAAATGTTTTTCCCTCAGCATTTGTCAGGGGAAGATATCAAAACGTTCCTAGAAACAAGAGATTCTGCAGATGCTCTATGAATGTCCCGGACACTGTAGAGCATATTCTCTTTCATTGCCCATTGCACAGTACGCTCCGTCAACGCGTGCTGTCCCCTCTTTCGGGTGGTCTGGAACCCCAGCAAGGTAAATGTGTGGGACTTTACCTATCCGACGCTGACCAAAGGGTAACGGCGGGGGTAGCTGAGTTTTTGGCAGCAGTCCTCCAAGGAGCAGGTTAACAAGGAAAACTACTGATTTTATATGTATATATATATATATATGTATGTAACCATCTGCTGCCTTTTTATATACATTTCAAGGTTTTTATATGTTATTTTCTCTTTTATGGTTTTATTTGCATAATGCCTAATAAAGGTTTGATAATAAATAAATTCTGCCAAAAACCAAACTAAAATTTGCGTCAAGTGTGAATTTATTTAGGGGGGAGGTCTCTGGGTCTGAACACGCAAACGCTTGCTCTGTGGGGGTTGGACAAGGCCTGGGTGTTGCTTTTGTCTGCCTCCCCTGCACAGTTCTAGCTTCCCACATCAAAGGTCAAAATTTCATTCCAAGTTGCTCGCGGTGAATTTATTTTATGTTGAGATTGTATGCATGCATTATGATACATGCATTAAAACAATGTGATTAATACTGTAATATAATAGATGATACACATATCTCTTTCACATCAGTTTTAATTATGTATTCTTGTATAAAAGTAAATATTCGCGGGGCACAGGGGGGAGGGAATAGTTTTTTTCACATCAAACTGCCCTAAACAATTTTAATACCCCCAGTAGATGCTGGCTGTATAACCTTCCATGAAACTTTTGTGTGAACAAAATCAGGGTGAATGCTCAATAAACAGGCCATCTGGAAAAGGCCTTGGTAGGTTTCTCTTGGGTCTTCTTCAGATTGTTCAACTGTTAGTGTACGATTGCTTCAACTGCACTGATTTCCAATGCATATCTGCAAGGAGCAGAAATATTATGATGTGTCACTTTTCTTAAAAATCAAGGTAGATGGGCAGTTGAAAAATACATTAATGTTCACAAAGCGGCAGTTTGTTGCTGCAGCAAAGGTAGTACATTTGCTGGCATTTGCCGAATTTATTGTTAAGAGAGCTCTCCAGCTTTCGAGAAACAGTGTGGAATAGTGTTCAGAATTTGAAGCACACACATTGAAAATAAAAACACTTTTTTAAAAAATGAAATGGGGCAGGGGGTTGTCAGTTATTCAACTCCACCACTGTGACCATGATACAACACAGCCACATGCCACATCACAATTGCAAGAGCAATGAAAGCTGCAATTCTATACCCTCTTCCTAGGGAGTAGGCCCCATTGAACACAGTGGGACTTATTTCCAATAAACATGCACAGAATATAGCACCTCCCCCAGCTAGAAAATATTTTATTTCAAGCACGTGAAAAAAGGTAGAGACCATGGAAGGCAAGTGCCCAACATCTCCCACTCTGTGCTCAGTTTCAGTGAGGTAGAATCACAGTTTTGTCTTTGGAATAAGCCTAAGATTATCTTGTTATCTTAAAAGAACCCCAGACTTAATCTTCGGAACCTGTTGTGCTTCTTTGGAAAAGTATATAAAGCAAGGACAAAGGTTCACCTTGATGGCATTGTTTATTTAGCCGTTCTTAATGGTCTGATAAGATATCTGAAGAGATATATATATTTATCTGAAGAAATAAATATGTGGCAGTAACTGACATCCCAGAGAGAAGGTCAAAGCTTCCTAAACCACAAACCTGTACATTCCCTCCCTTTTTTGTATGATTAATATTTTATTGAGTGGAACCCATAAATCTGCCTTATAATGAGCCAAACCATCTGTCCCCCTGGTCCAAGATTGTCTCCAACATCTCTGGCAGCAGGGCCACAGAAGGGGGCAAAGGGTTAACTCTTCCCAACCCTTCATGCTAGGATCCCAATCTGTATTAGGCCCCCTGCGCTGGCAATTGGGGGGGGGAGTGCCCAGTTGAGACCTCATATCATCTGCCTCTGATTACAAGCTATTGTCAGAAAAATGGCAAATATTGGCATAATTTTGAGTGCATGTGTGTAGAATTTGAAATTTATCACAAGTAATTGGTCCTGTTCCCTTACACACATGCAAGAATGTGTTGAAATGGCTGCATGGAAATATTTCTATATCTATATATTCCCCTGTGGCACTGTCTATCTCTTTTTTTATGATATTTATTAAAGTTTCAAGAATTACAAAAAGAAAAAATGAACATACCACGTTAAACAAAAACCAAGCAACACACCACAATATTTAAAAAAGGAAAAAAAACAGAAAAATAAAACCCATTAAACAAAAACAAAATTAGAAAAAAGAAAAAGCATCAAATCTCCTTTCTATTCTTTCATTAGCTTGTTTCCTTGACCTCCTCACACCTCCCTTTTTTGTATTCTAGGTCGATTGTCTATTTCAGCAAATCCTTTCCCTCTTTTAAAATTTTTGTCCTGTAAATTGTCTTAATATAATGTAATTTTACTTTTCCTCCTTTCACCAATTAACAGTCAGTTATTCCCAAATCCTTTATATCATTCCTGCTAAAATCATATAATATTATTCCAACATCCTTCTAACAAATATTAATTTTACAATGTTTCAGTAGATAGTCTTTAAATTTCCTCCAGTCTTCCTCCACCGACTCTTCTCCCTGGTCTCGGATTCTGCCAGTCATTTCCGCCAATTCCATATAGTCCATCACCTTCATCTGCCATTCTTCCCGGGTGGGTAGATCTTGTGTCTTCCAATACTTTGTCATAAGTATTCTTGCTGCTGTTGTAGCATACAGAAAGAAAGTTCTGTCCTTCTTTGGCACCAATTGGCCGACCATGCCCAGGAGAAAGGCGGCACTGTCTATCTCAAAACAGGCCGACTCCCTGAGTCATCAAAATACTTTACCTCTTAACAGTATTTCGATGCCTTTCAAGGTCAGCTGTAATCCTCTGCAAATACAGGTCTCAAACTTGGTATGGTTTACTTTAGAGTTAACAGAAAAGCATGTTTTGCCATGCCTGCCCAGGGCCTTTTCCTGGGATGTGCAGAGGTAGCTTTTCCTTAAAGGCATGCTCATCACAACATCACTGGCCCAAGTCACTTCCATTCCTCAAAGTGTGCCGCTTTTAATAAAGTCTGCAGGAGGTTAAGAATGCCCAGCAGGTCAAAAGATTTAGGATGGCTTCCAGCTCAGTGTGCCAAACATCTAGCTCACTGTAACTTCAAATTAAATGTCAGCAGGGTTGTTATGTGGCGTTTCAGTGAAACATAGGAGAGAAAACTAATGGCACCTGCTGACAAACACAATGGTTGAAGAATTGCAAGAATCTCCAGGTGGCTGTTCATGGAGACAGAGAAGGGAAGTCAGCATGCTCAGCTATAGAGTCTCCCGCAGCCAGACATGTTAGGTCACTAACTCATGCACACACCAATACCTCCTATGGTGACCACAAAAGGTCTCAGTAAATATCTGAGCAAGTATTCAGGGAGGACCATAGCTCAGTGGTAGAGCATCTGCTTTGCATACAGAAGGTCTCTGGTTCAGTCCCAGCATCTCCAGGTAGGGCTTGGAATCACTTCAGTGTCTAGGTAGGTCACTGTCCATATTGAAACCCCACCCTTTAAAAAGGAGGAAAGACGAGTGGCAGGGGCAGATCTACTATGAAACCAATGAAGCTTATCTTCAGGGCCCCTATTTCTGCAGGGGCCCCAGAAGTGACTTTCGTCCACATTTCTTAAAATATTTTGGTCTAGTAGACTCAATTTGAGTCTCATGACTCAAAGCGATTAATTTTTTTTTTGTTGGATATATTTCAACAATCCCAAAGTTTGAGAGTCAGCAGCACAGATGTTATAAAGGTTGTAGACAACCCAACTGATGAAAATAGCAATGGCTACTCAGACCTCATTGCTGGTTGTGAAGGGGCCTCCATAACATTTCAAGCTGCAGGGCTCCAAAAAATGTAGGTCTGCCACTGACTAGTGGTAAAGGCATCTACACCTGTGAAGATGGTGCTACTCATTCTTCTGAAAAAGTCAGATTTTCTAGTCAGAAAAAAGACAGAAGAACCACAAGGGAAATATATGAGAAGATTTTAGACTATGGTGGTCATTTTCCAGATGACCTGTTTCTTGGCCATTCATCCTGATTTGTTTGCAGGTTAGACTATGTCACCTATTTATTGAACATTCAATCTGGTTTGATTGCAGGGGGATTAGATGGTGTTGCATCAAGCAAATTTTATCCCACACTTTCCAGGGCATTTCCCAGTCACTTTCCTTACTGCAAAAAATATCAGATGCAGAGACTTGTTGTACAAGAGCTCCAAATCAACTTGAATTGTGCAACTTGAATCCGCCATTATGTGATTGAATCCCACCTGCAAACAGCAACAGCCCAGCAGTGTCCACTGTCATGTGGATGTCCCATATAGAGTGAATGAACAAAGTCTGGCAATTACCTGCTAATGGCTAGTATGGAATCTCCCTTGGTTTCTTCAGAATAGTTTATTTCCTAGAGCTCCAGAGTATTTGCTTTTCTCAAGCCAGCTTTATGAATGCAGACTGTATAATTTTCTCATACACACCTTTGTTTCTCTGAGAATCATGATAAATAAGCTTTGGGTTGGCACCCGAAGCTATAGGATTTGAGGAGCTGCCTCGGGTAAGCCAACATTTGACTCTGCTGCGCTTGGCAGCTGCCTCTGAAATAACCACAGTCATAAAAGGCAGAGTTTGCTATATTTGGTCTTCCCTTAAAAATGGGAAATGGTTTACCTCCCTGCAAATATGTACACTGTACTTGTTGCAAGGAAGTATTCCAGCCTGTAATTTGGACTTCATTGTGCTTGTTCCTCTACTGATCTTGATATTTTTGTGCTGCAGTCACAAAATAGTTAAAGTAACATAATTCAGATATTAAAGTGGTAGATGCACAAGGAAATCGTGTGCTCAATTTTCTATGCTTTTCATAGAATGTCTCATGCCCTCCTGCCATTGTAAAATGCATCAACTGTTCTCACATCTGGAATTTCTACATCACTTGGGATCTGTTTATGCTCAGACATGGGCTTCTGCTTCAAGTATTATAAGCAAAGCGAGAAAAGCAGGTGTGTGATTCATGCACACATTGGCTTCCTCCACTTGAGTGTCACAGTCAAAGCCACTATGAGACACAACAAGGGCTAAAAAAAGAGAGAAATGGGACATGACCCAATATTGGGCTGACACTGATAGACCATGTCGGGCATTCCTCCTTCTACCATGTGACTTTGGTGTATGATTTGAACTACAACTGTGGCGTTTAGGAGCTATGCTTCAAAACATGTAGAGGTAACCAGGTTGGGGTTGGATGCTTTAGGGAACACAGTCTACAGGTGGGATAATAAGGGTCTGTGCTTTTTTATTTATTTATCTGAAACATTTTTAGCCTATTCTTTGTTGCAAGAGACAATTTCATGGCAGCTCACAAGTAAAATATAATTTAACCATACATACATCACACTCAACTAGACAACTATCTAGAACAGGCATCCCCAAACTCAGCCCTCCAGATGTTCTGGGACTACAACACCCATCATCCCTCGTTAACAGGACCAGTGGTCAGGGATGATGGGAATTGTAGTCCCAAACATCTGGAGGGCTGAGTTTGGGCATGCCTGGTCTAGAGGAACCCCAGACAATGGCAATGCCATGGCAATCTCATTCAGAACTGGCAATCTGCCTGATGCCCAGACCTGAGAACTACCCAACCACAGGACTGCCATCTTGTCAGGGTTCAATTTCAACTTATTGACCCCCACTTAACCCACAATTGCTTCTAAACATCAGGATCTGCGTAGCTTCACTTGGCATAGATAGTTCAAACTGGGGGTCATAAGCATATTGTGCATATTGAAATCACGTCCTTGGACTTCTTAGGATGATGTGAGCATTCTATTTCAATTTAATGATCTTACAAAAATATGCATGAAGAATGACGCTGTGTTATCACATGCAGAGCTGCTTGGAGAACTTGTAAGAAACCTGGGAGAGTACGCATTCATTTCATCATGTGATGTTTGCTGGTTCCTAACTATAATAGTGCCCCAGGGGAATTAGCAAAGGCATTATTCCCCATTAGTACTGCTTCATTAATAATGTGGCAAATTCCAGGCAGCTCCTGGTTAATGCCAACAGAAGGCAAGCCCTTCTCGTAATAAAAAAAAAACAATTCTGCATATATTACCTGCAGACAAAGTACAGGTAGGCGGGACTTTCCATATACACGTCTCTAAGAAGAAAAGAAAAGTACCGGTATATTTGCTTTATACTTTTGCCCATCTCAGAGCAGCCTGGGTTGATTTCAGTGAAGAAGGCACTGTTTCTGTGCTCCATAAACCAAACCATGTGCAAACTTGCAAGAACCTGGATCAGGTAAGTGACTTTACCTTAAATTTTATTGCTGAAAAAAACAATCTAACTATGGGGAAGGAGTAAACTTGAGCCATATGGCTCTGACACAAAGTGCTGTTGTGTTGCATGCTGGTGGTAGAGAGAAACTCGGCCTCAAGCTATAAGAAAGATGGGGGGGGGGTTTGAACTGGAAACATTTTAGAGTGATTTCTCACTACAAGGGAGAAAATCTAGGAAGACTGTGAACAAATAAGGCCCAATAGGCTGTTGATGATAGAGCTATTTCTCTGGATACATTTTTTTACAAGCACAGCGAATCTTCCTTTTGGTTTATGCCCTCTGTTTCATTGATGAAAACCTCATCTTCATCATAGACGCTCTAGGTTTTCCTTTAAACGTTTTTTTAAAAATAATTAATTATTAATATGCAATGTGGGCAGAGAAAATAGATTATGGTTACTACCTAGTTCCAGCTAATTACCGGAATTCTTACAATGAAGAAAAGAGCTGGATCTGACTGGATGCCACAAAGCATTTCTTTCACATTTTAAGCAAAATGCATTTACATGATTCAGTGTGTGTTAACTATGAAAAGATATTGTGTATGCACACATATTATTTGAAAATTAAAAACATGTCATTGAGATTCTAGTGGTAGGAAAAGTAGAACACACAACCAACCAAGTAGAACATACAACCAGAATGGGGTGTAGGGCAGAGCTTTCCAAACTTTTCATGTTGGTGACACAGTGATTCAGTTTTACTAGCAAACCAGAGGTTAAGCTAACCCCTTTCCAACCCTGGGAGGAGCGCAGAGAGCATTCATTTGACACACATACACACGGCAGTCGACACAGTAACATGTTGTGACACACAGTTTGTAAAGCTCTGGTGCGGGGTGTTTTCTACAAAAGAATTGGTTCTCTCATTAAAAAGAGTTTTACAGGGCACAGTAGGAGATCTTATTGCTGTTTCCTCCTGATTTCTGCAACTTATCCTTCCCTCAGCCTGTCTGTCAGTTATTATTTTTATTCTGTTCTGTTTAAGGTATTTGTACACGGATTTTCAGACAGAACTCACAGGTTTACATAAAATTATTGAAACAATAAGCATCGAACTGTTGTTGAAGAAGCTTCATCTGCTCTTTAAGAAGATCATTAGATGGCTTCTGTGAGAGGGAGGAGCCACAGATAGGAGCATAGGCAAACTCAGCCCTCCAGATGTTTTGGGACTACAACTCCCATCATCCCTAGCTTAACAGGAGCAGTGGTCAGGGATGATGGGAGTTGCAATCCCAAAACATCTGGAGGGCCAAGTCTGCCTATGCCTGAGCTAGATAGTGGTTGCTCAGCAAGCTATTTCTCCTCTTCTCTAACAAAATGGTTAGCAATTTACAGCGCAATCCTATACAGTGGTACCTCAGGTTAAGAACTTAATTCGTTCTGGAGGTCTGTTCTTAACCTGAAACTGTTCTTAACCTGAGGTACCACTTAAGCTAATGGGATCTACCACTGCTGCCGTGCCACCACCGCACGATTTCTGTTCTCATCCTGAAGCAAAGTTCTTAAACCGAGGTACTATTTCTGGGTTAGCGGAGTCTGTAACCTGAAGCGTCCGTAACCTGAAGCGTCTGTAACCCAAGGTACCACTGTATACATGTCCAGTAATTTTGTTTGAGAGAGTCAGTACTCATTGGTAAGGAATACCATCACCCCTCTCTCTCTCTCTCTCTCTCTCTTTCTTGCTGTCCATGGGAGCCATTTTGTGCTGGCACCCACAACACTTTTTATGAAGATATGAGTACTGCATTAGTAGTGGATTTACAGTGGACAGTGTGCACATCATCACACTTTTAAAGTTGTTTTGTGATGCTTCTTCAATGCTGTGGCATCATTGCTGTCAGGAGGGGCACTATGGTGCAAGAAAAGCAGGAGTGGGGAGACCCCAGAACACTGGTGATATGAAAAGTTACAAGATTTGTTTTTTTACAGAAAACTATTGTACACCAAGCAGTGTGACTGCCCCCACACCTTGTGCAGATGCAAATGGCATGATTGCATATAACTGCCCCAGCAACATAATGACCCCAAATCACGATGGGTGCTCAAGAAAAGGGATATCTGGAAATCTGAAGGCTGCTACAGCAGCAGAGAAAGATGGTTCACTATGAAGTCATATAGTTCTGGTACACTGGGAAACTAAAGTTGACATAGCGTATCTTGAATGCTATGTTTGACTGGAGAAAGAGAGGCAATATTTTTATTTTTATTTATTTACTTACCATGCTTATATCTAGCCCTTCCTCCAACGAAAGCACAGAGCATAGAAAATACAGTAGGAATTAGATCTGAGAGAGAAATTTGATTCAGTTCATGTTTCAAGTTGAAACTATATTATTTGCAGTTTCCAGACCAAACCACAGCTGTGATTCAAAATTTACACTTCTCCGATTTTTGCAGCCAGGCAATATGTGTATAATAGCTATTCATATAGGTGTTAAAATAACATGCAAAAATGCATGATATTGCAAAAAAAAGCTTTGCAAAATATAAATATGAGACAAAAATGCACACAAAAATGTGTATATTAGGATAGATTTACACTGAATGATTATGCATTTTCATGACAACTTAAAATAAGCCAACGGATGTATAAAGGTGGAGAATTGAATTTAAGCCTGGAAAAATGAGAGACAAATTTACATATTTGCCCATTCCTAGTTTAATCATGTGCTCTGCCACTGAGCTGATGTCCTTATCCCACAGTCATGCAATCTGCAAAGGAGCCCTGGGAAGACACAGAAGCACAACCTCTCATGCTATCTTCTTTGTTTTCGTTTTATGGTTTTGCTAGCCCAGGCAGCATGTCTTGGGCCAGCCCTGAGTGCAATTCTTTCCCAGGCAGAAAACCTAACTTGAGGCTATTATCATTCTCTCAGATGCTTTCCCAACTCTGTTTCAAAAAGCAAATCGAAATATGCACACTTAACTTTTATTTAAACAGGCAAACAAAACTGCTTATTGAAATGTGAGATTAGGGTGCTAATATTTCAGTTACAGATGATTCAGAGCCAATGCACACAATCCTTGTTGTACAGGATGAGCTTCATTTAAGAAATGACTTAAATGCAATTCAAGCACAAAAAGTGTGTTCAGCTGAACAGTTCACCCCAAGCATGAGACACAGTTTTGTAGAACTACAAATCTTCATCCTCCAACAAACGTCTTATCTTCACTACAGCACAACACAATGTTCAGGACTATGGTGTACTGTACCCTGTGTATATATCTATCTGTATCTATCTATCTATCTATTTATAATCTTAAAAATAAAGTTTTTTATTCAACTAACTGCTACTCAGAGTAGACACATTGAAATTAACTTCAGTGGGTCCACTGCGTAGGACTTGCATTGGATACAACTGAAAAATTATGCAACTTATTGAAGGTTGCAGGGGCTGATGGGAGTTGTAGTTTGAAACATCTGAAAGGTGCTAAGTGGGTGAAGGCAACCTTAAAGACTAGCATATGTATCATGACATAAGCATTTGTAGAAGTCCACTTCATCCAATACAGAATTTTCAGGTGCATGGAACTTGCTGCCTGTAGAAAAACCCAAAACACATACGTGTGGGGACTAGAAAGGCCTGGAACTTTCTTGCTAATGCAAATTGGGGCTGTTATCATAGGACAAAAATCCATCGTCTTTGACTGTGTGTAAACAGGGGTTCCCTTCTCTGAGTGTGACCTTCTGCTTACAGAAAGTGCATGAAAAGAAACCCAACCTAAGCCTGCTTGACATTTGTTCTAAGTCCTGTCATCTTAACTTAAACTTGTGCCCATTGCATAAAATGCAATTTTTTAAAAAATCAAAAGCCCAGATTATTAGGCTGATGTTTTTCCTTCCCTGCAGGAAATGGAAACTTTCATGTAACAGCCAGCTGGGAAGACTCTGGGTTGCCCTTTTGCTCCTCCTCCTCCTCTGTCTCATATTCCAAGTCGCAGAGAGGTTCCAATGTATCAGGTAGGCTCAGTGGCCCTGCACAGGATAGCAAATGCTGTATACATATTTTTTCCAGGAATACAGACATGGAGCTGCCCAGATACGGATGCTTGCTTGCTTCAATCGGCCACCAGTTCAGTTTCATTGGTGGCACCATCAGTGCCGGTTGGATAACTCCCTTCCAGTGAAGAGAGCAACTTCAGTCTAAAGGTGTCATTTTCGTCAGGAACACAGCAGGGAAGTAAATGGTTTACTCTCCCCCAACCCTGTTGCAAATTTAAAAGCTTATGCCATAATAAATTGGTTAGTCTTTCACATGCCACAAGACCTTCTATCAGAATAAATGTAGACATTAAAATACCTGTCATTATACAAAATTAGAGTAGTGTCAGTGTATGAGAGAGGGAGGATGCCTTAGCTCTTGTCAAAAATTGATATCCAGGAAGAAATTTAAATGTTCAGGGAAAATTGCATTGGTGACATCTGGAAAAAAGAATTATTTTAAATAAATTACATTGCCCATGGATTTTGCAGTTGTATGGTGGGGAAAGTCCCTATTGAACGTAAGCGTTTGCACAGAATTACTGCAATGGGTTATACATAGGGCTACCTCTGAAGACAAACAGGCTCGGAAACTTCAGCTGGTGCAGAATTCAGCAGCCAGGTTGCTCACCAGAGCAAGACAGTTTGAGCATATTACACCAATCCTGGTCCAGCTGCACTGGCTACCAGTTAGTTTATGGGCCTAGTTCAAAGTTTTGACCTATAAAACCTTAAACGGCTCAGGACTGCAATACCTCAAGGACCGCATCTCCATATGAACCTTCCCAGACCCTGAGATCATCTTCTGAGCCCCTCCTTCGTGTGCCTCTTCCTCGAGAGGTCCGGAGGGTGGCAACACAAGAACAGACCTTCTCTGCAGTGGCTCCCTGTCTGTGGAATGCTCTCCTCAGGGAAGCTCGCCTAGCGCCTTCATTACACACCTTTAGGCACCAGTCAAAAAGATTCCTTTTACCCAGCCCTTTGGTTGACCTGATCAACATCCTATACCCTTTTAAAATGTGGCTCTTTGGGGGGCAGTATTATTGGCTTATTGTTTTTTTAAAAAATATATATATATTGTGATCCTTTTTTGTGAACCGCCCTGAGTCCTTTGGGTATAGGGTGGCATATAAATTCTAATAATAATAATAGTAGAATTTCATGCCAGCAATTATTCAAAATCACGCCCAGATGTGGGTAGCAAATGGGAAGGGAAGGCAGCCATCAGGAGCATAGTCAGTTGTCCCAGGGCTCCCATGCAGTGGCAATGCTGGCTGTCCTTTAGCCCCTTGTTCCTTCTCACAATCTTGTTTTGCCTGTACACTGAGCCCCTTCACACCCAGCAACTCACAAGCCCAAAGCACACAGGGTGCTTCCTTTAAAAGAAAACAACCAAGTTTCACAGATCATTTACAAAATGCAAATAGCAGCCATGAGTGGTGGAGGTGGGGGAGACATCAGGTATAGATAGGACCATGGGAAAAGGTAGTTTAATCCTTCTTCTCCCACCCCACCATCCAGCTGCCATAGTGCTGACTTAACGCCCCCCCCCCCAACCCAAGCTGCTATTTGCATTGGGAGGGCAGCATCCTGTGTATCTTGGCTCAGGCTCACAGCCAGTGGACATAAACCTTTGTATGTCAAGGAAAGCTGGAGAAGCTGTCTAGATTTGTTTATAATAGGGGTGGGTGATGCAAGAGAAGTATGGCAGATGATGGGACCAAAGGGTTCTGTCTATATGGGGAGAATTATAATGTTACTGTGTGTACATACAGTAACAACCATGCTATTTTATTTTTAGATTTAAAGAATGAAACGCTTACCTGCAGTAGTGACATTAGGGTCCATATAGAAAGGAAATGCATGTGAATTGGGTGGAGTGGAAGGGATCCAGGGAAAGCAAGCAATAGGAAGTGGTTTTTGGAAAGTGGACACAGAAGGCAGGAGATGTCATTTTCAACCCCATATGAAGGATCTGATGTTTTTTCCATAGCAATTGTAGATGCGATTTCAAACAGAATCAGCTTTCCCTTGAAGAAAACAGAGCCAGTGAGAATTCCATCCAGGTTCAAAGGAGCCCAACTTATGCTCAACTTCTGCAGAAAAGCACCGCACAAAAGAGGGAGCCCAGGCCCAACCCTGCAGAGAAAAAGAGGCTAGCCACAAAACTGAACACAACCAAACTGCTGGCTGCCAGCTTCGGCAGCGAAGAAGAATTCTGGCAAAACCCATTTGTGGAGGGTGATGAGAGGGTGCAGGCTCAGCATACAGCAAAAAGGCTGAGGGACTGGTGGAAACACAGCACCCCAAAAGATCCTGGAGGAAACCAAGTAGTGGTGAACTTTGCTGATGATCAGACATCTGCTGCTGAAACAAAGGATGGAAGTTCCCTGGTCAAGGTGGCAGAACCCACAACAAGGATTTCTGCAAAGGATCAGACAGCACATGTCAAAGACCCAGAAAGACGCCCCTTTCCGAAGCACACAACAATGACTCAATCAGAGGCCTTCAGTGCTGTAGGAGACAGAAGAACAGTTGGGATGGTGTCAGCAAAACCACCAACCATGAAACTACCTCCACCAGAAAAAAATATTCTTCCCAAAGTTGGAACAGCAAAGGAGGGAGGGAGCACTTCCAGCCCCTCTCAAGGTTCAACATGCATGCCCAAGACCCACGTTGTTTTCCTCAAAGTGCACAAGAGTGCCAGCAGCACCGTCATGAACATATTGTTTCGCTTTGGTGATACTCGCAACCTTTCCTTTGCCTTGCCAAGCAATGGTGCCAGTCAATTGTTCTATCCTTATTATTTCACGGCAGCAGCTGTGCAGGGGTTTTCTCCCAAAAAAGACCCCCAGTTCCACATTATGTGTCATCATATGAGGTTCTTTCAACCAGAGGTAAGAGCTGAGCAGCTTTTTTTCTCTAAAATTATGGGCAGGAAACTGGTTCTTGCTAGAGGTGGACAAGAATAGATTTTGTAAGGAGTGGGAAGGGAAGCTCAGTGGGGCAAGGGAGGGATGCTGGAAGTCATGAGTGGGTGAGAAGAAGGACTAGGAGTGGGGCCACTTCGGTGCAGAATATGCATCTTTCAATTTATGAAATTTTGACCAGCCTTAATCTACACTGAGCAGGATGCCATCATTGCAATGTAAAGTGGTAAAGGCCATCAGTCTCTGTTAGAAAAGACTGGTGATAAGGTAACAAGATCATACTGAGTCCCATGCTGATTACAGGGGGGATCAATAAGGTAAAACACACAAACATCTGTAGGATAGGAGGCAAATTCCTTAGAGCAGAGGTGAGCAGAAGCTAGATCAAGATGCAATGGAAAATCTCTGAGTGCTTTGTAGTAGGTTGACAAGGATTTCCAAATCCTAATTGTTCCACAACAGCAACAACAAAATGACACACACCTCTGATCTAGTGGCATATTTTAAAGTTCAGAAGCTCATCATGAGAACCCTGATATTCACAGTTGCAAGGAGAGTTTGAAATGCATAAATCACACCCACACATCATAGTTCTGACTGCATAGGTTCAACCTGGAGTTTCTGGGGTGTTAGGTGAGGGGTAGTACCTCTGGTAAGGGAAAAGTTGTGTTCCTTCTCAGGTAGTTTGTCAACTTTTGGTCCCCCACCTTGCACTCAGCTCTCACCTGTGGCTCCTAGAAGCTGTCAACACCCTGGGAATGGCCTTGACTGGCAAGCTAAACCAGTCAAAGATAGTCAATGGGCCTCAAACCCTTGGTGAGTTAGGGACTGCATGTGAAGACAGGCTCTGGCGGGTTGAGCGGACAAGACCAATAGTTGGTTCAAAGGGTCAGGAAGGCAGTTTCCGCACATGCTGAAGGGGCTTGTCATCCTGTCAAGGTAGCCCATCTAAGAGAAGGAAAACTCTGGTCCTAAATCTCCGCTGTCTTGCAAGATATCTTCAGGAGAATAAAAAGCTAAGGAGTAACCCTATACAAATCTGGAGTGGCGTCTCTAAGAAGGTTGAATGGCACCATGTATTCCTCCTTCCAGAAACTCCTTCAGCCAAGCTGGTGCCAAACAAATTGCTCTGCTTTCTTTTGGACCACATCAGGGAGGCCAAGAGTGGGGGTCTTGTTGTATGGGCAGCCCAGGACCTCCACACACACTGCCCAAGCTTGCGCCCCAACACTTTGGTGTTGCTAACATAGCGTTTTGACTTCAGCCCCGAAGGCACATTCCATTGTCTCTCGAGACAGATGGATGCCAACAATTAGGTTCAACTTGTAAAACACTTTGAGCTCGCTCAAATGCAACCTTCAACTTTTAATCGGAAACACAAACAATCTTGCAAGGAGTTGTTACCATTTAAATTGTTAGCAAGAAGAACTCTGGGCCCCTCCAGACATGCTTTTTATTGCACATTCTTGATGATTTGTGTTCATGATGCTATTGGAACAGTCACATGCATTCCTGTTTTCAGCACTGTTTATTATTTTATTTTCATTCTTCATTCTTCATTTCATTTCTATTTTAAGCGGGAAAATCTCAAAGTGGTTTACAGCCTACATTAAGTAAAACAATCCAGAAAAACATATTACAGGAAAAAGTCAAATATTAAGTATACATTAAAAGCAACATCATTAACAGGAATCTAAAATACTGACTTAAAGATTTCAAAATAAAATATTATAAATGAGGTCAAGTCCCTATGATGTCTGAGCCTGGAGAGTGGTTTGTTTATTAACTAGCTAGTCAGCACAAGTCAGCATCTGAGAAAACAGTTTGTTTAATTAATTTTGTGGGAATCAAACAACAGTTTCTGAGTTCAGGTATCATAAGGGGAAATGTGGTTAGTGTAAAACTGGGAACAGACAACCTTGGTTTCCTCTTCTGGTGTACAAAAGAGAGGGAAAAGGGAAGTATGCAAGCCTGATGTTCAATGCAGCTTGTTCACATTGTAGCGGGGAGTCAGTTTTCTATTACGGCTAAATCAGGCAAATATAGTCTTTGTTTCCCTTGTAGGGATCAGTAGGTCAGCTGGGTATGGGTATTGCCATTACAGTGGTACCTCGGGTTAAGTATTTAATTCGTTCCGGAGGTTCGTTCTTAACCTGAAACTGTTCTTAACCTGAAGCACCACTTTAGCTAATGGGGCCTCCTGCTGCTGCCATGCCACCGGAGCACGATTTCTGTTCTCATTCTGAAGCAAAGTTCTTAACCCGAGGTAATATTTCTGGGTTAGCGGAGTCTGTAACCTGAAGCGTACGTAACCTGAAGCGTATGTAACCTGAGGTGCCACTGTATATGCTGAATACCAGGAGTACATACCCTCCACGGGCCACACTCCCACCTATTGGGGGGGGGCAAGATTGCATGAGATTGTGGCACCCAAAATGGCTGCCATGCTCTCACATGAAAAAACAAGATGTCCCCATTTTATCAGAACAGTTGAGGGCAGGGCTCCCCCCCCCCAGCCGGAACTTGCCGGAACTCAGTTCTGGCACCTCTCAGGTGGGCACCATTGCCTTTATAAGAAAACAAGGAAGGCATTCATGGTGAGTCCCAACACCTCTTTTTCTAGAAAAATGACACTGGTTTGAGGGGTATGGGAGTAGACAATGTAGTGCCCTCCAGATGCCACAAGACTAAAACTCCCATAATCCCTGACCATCTGCTATGCTGGCTGGGGCTTCTGTTGTTTGTTCCTGCAAAGGTGTCAGGGTGGTCGCACTGCTTCATTTCCAGTGTGCTTATCTTGTAACCTCCTGCTGAAACCCAACACATTTTTATACCACAACTATTCTGGTTTACTTTTTTGTGCTGCTTTTCTTGCATCGTAGCCCTTCCAAATGCAGCAATCATGTGGCAGCATTGGGGAAGCTTCACAGAACAAGGTAAAGCAGAATAAATTCACCACTGATGTGCTATTATTGTGTCAGGATCAATAATAAGTTGCACAATACACCCCCATTAAAGCAGCCTGGCATATGGGGACCAAGGAGTTGTGACAAAAGTTCAATGAAAAACGTGATTTGGATTATTTTTAATATTTTTTACAATGTTTCCTCTGTTTGCAATCCCAGGTTGCTCGAGTCATGCCAAACACAAGCTTTTACTTTTCTATCCTCCGGAATCCCATTCATCTCATGGAATCATCCTTCGCCTACTACAAAGGGTCCTCTGCCTTTGCCAAAGCCAAGAGCTTAGAGGAGTTTCTCAACGACACCTCCAAGTTTTACAGTGCCTCAACCAGTGACAGCCAGTATGCCAAAAACCTAATGACGTTCGATTTTGGCTATAACCACAATGGGAACTTCTCCGCAAAGAATGTCCAGCTCATGCTGAGAGGCATTGAGGCACAATTTGACCTTCTCCTCATCTCAGAGTACTTTGATGAATCCATGGTGCTGCTGAAGGAGGCCTTGTGCTGGGACCTGGATGATGTGGTCTCCTTCCCTCTCAACAGCAGAGACAACAGCACAAAGTCCCACCTTTCCAAAGACACCATAGAGAAGATAAAAAGCTGGAACAAGTTGGACTGGGAACTCTATGTGCATTTCAATAGGACCTTCTGGGAGAAGATAGACGGGCACATGGGCAGGGAGCGCATGCAGCAGGAAGTGAGGGCGCTGCAGCAGAAGCGGGAACAGCTGGCCAAGATTTGCCTTCAAGAAGGTGGCAGCGTCGCCCCTATGAAGATCGCAGACCCAGCACTGGCCCCGCTGCAGTATGGCAAAGCAAAAATACTAGGCTATAACATAAAGCCTGGGCTGGATAGGGCAACAAGGCAGATGTGCCAACATCTAGTGACACCTGAGCTTCAGTATAGTAGCCTCCTGTATAGGAAACAATTTCCCCAGAAAACTTGGACACCCAGAAACCCAGCTCACTTGCCAAAACTATACAACCGCAGGGCAGTTTGAGAACAAATCTGTGAGACACATAAGAACAAGGTTCTGATCATAGTCGACATCAGGACAAAAGCATATTCAGCTGCAAAATATGATAATGTCTAGCACAAGTCACCTATTACCAGGGCCTTTAAAAACGGTATTTTGATCCACATGGGAATCAAAATCCACATAGTCCTGTGCTGCCTCCCACCCTTCATCTGTAATACCGGAGTCCCTACAACTTCCCCTCTTCTAAAGAGCCAGTGTGGTGTTGTGGTTAGAGTACTAGACTAAGGCCTGGGAGACAAGGGTTCAAATCCCCACTTAGGTGGTCTTGAGCCAATCACTGTTTCTCGCTGTAACCTACCTCAAAGGGTTGTTTGGGGGGGGGGTTAAATGGGGGGGGGGGAGAACCATGTCAGCCACCTTGAGCTCTTTTGAGAAAAAACTGGGCAATCAATCAATCAATCAATCAATCAATAAGCAAGCTGACTGTAGGAAACCACTATACAAATGTAAAAAAAATACAAAATAAAAATGCTAGAAGTAACCAAGCAATAATTCACATTAAGTTGAACTGAACAAAAATCTATTTTATTAGCAATTGGCTTATCACCAAACATCAAGCACTGCCAATAGGGAAGGAATTTCTAAGAGATATAAATAATAGCCCCCAGCCCCAAATCCTGACAACCAACTTGAAATTAAGTTTTGTGTGGGTCAGTACATTACAGGATTTCTCATCATGTGTGGCCAACTCTACTCTGATGACTACTTCTCCGTCTGCTATTAGAGTATTGGTTCCATTTGACACTTTCAATATGACCACAAGGGGTCCTTTTAAACTATCACAATCATGTCTCTTGGGGGGGGGGAGGGATAAAGCAGACACAACATGGAAACGGACACTTTTCAAAGGCAAACTGATTTCAAGGACAGAGTTAAGAATGGATTTCCATAGATAATCAGGGCTTACTCCCCCCCAAAAATATGCAAAGTAGGATTGTAGTCTTACAGAACAATCTTCAACATGCTTCATCAGAAGCAGAAATGAGCCCTATTGAATTCAGTGGGGCTTCTAGACAAGTATGTGGAGTTAGGTTTGCAGCCTTAGTGCTTAATTTAGCTGGATCATACTTCTAATTTGTAACGAGGGCAATCGGTTGGCATTTAAGCAATTGAACAAATTGTTTACCTTACTCATTGTTTACAGAGAGAGATGTGCTTTCCCCATTGCAAATGACTTAATTCAGATCAGCTGATAGGAACACATTGTTATGAGTTATACAAGGAATATATTGAATGACTGTGTATTTATTATCCCTTATGTACTCAAGGGTAGAGAAAGTGAGGGTGCAAAAGGATACAGGGTAAGTTCAAGGTGCAACACAGGTGCAAGGGGCAGATTCCAGATGGAGTGTTGATTGTGAATCGGGGCTGTTCATTGACACAAACTTTCAGCGTTGTCTATGTGATGTCGCCATGCCTGTACTCTTCCCCCTGCCCAGAGTGAATATGGATTTCCCTTTACCATAAAAAGTCAGTAAGTCAATATTAGGTGACAATACAAAAGAAAGAAAAAAGTTTGTAATATGCACTGGTATTTTATGTGGATTCTTTTTGGAAATTTAATAAAAATACTTTTTTTAAGCTAGTAAGTCAGCTGTTGTACATCTGCTGTCACCGCTGGAAGCTTATTAGCACATTTTGGGGTGGGAGCACTCAGTTCTCTTGACTGTGGTTTGTTTAAACTACCGCAATTTAAAGATTGTGTTTTTAAATTGCTGTAACCCACCCGGAGACTTCATGGTAAAGGGGAAGTGGAAAATCTAATGAATAAGCAATTGCACACACAAAAAAAAGCTGTTGCACACTTCCAGTGCATTACACAAGTGCAAAAAATACCCAGGGCTTTTTTCAGCCAGAACTCACCAGAACTCAGTTCCAGCAGCTCTCATATGAAATCATATGATTCATATGAAATCAAATATATGATTTAAGTGTCAAACCCTTATTAACACATACAGAGGAATCCTCACTTACGCAGGAGTTCTGTTCCGGGCCGCGATATGAGTCAGTGGGATGCATGTAAGTCCCTTCTGGTCCGATCCGGTCTATTTTGCCCCCACACTACCCAATTCTGATCCTATTCTGCCCCCACCAGCTTTCAGCGCCAAAAGCGTCCCACATGTGTATGGTCCCTCGCGACTTGAATGCATGTGAGTTGCGAGTTGCCTGTACATTCAAGAATGCCAAAGATCCGACCATATTATATAATAGGGCTGGGGAACTTGGACTACAGCTCCCATCATCCTTTGCCACTTTGCCACATTGGATGGGGCTGATGGGAGCTTGGGTCCAACAACATACAGAGGGCCACAGGCTCCTCCCTTATTTATCCCATATCACAGAACATAAAGATAGCCAGTGCTTTTTTTCTTAGGGGTACTTTCATTTTGACTCAAGAAAATAGTTCAAATCGGGGGAAATAAATACAGTAAATGGACAAAAGTACAAAGATTCATAAAAATGTTTCGGGGTATGTGTACCCTGGCAAACCCATAGAAAGAAAGCACTGAAGATAGCTAACCTTCTCTGGGTGGGGGCCACAAGGTACTACATCATCCCACCCATTCATAAGAATGCTAAAGAATGAAAAATATCCCGAACAGGGCACTAAGAAGACAACCTGAATGTATGGAATGTTAAGGGTCTTAACTTCTACAGACCTTTGCAAGGACCTAGGTCAACGCAATACACTGGTGATATGGCAGCACATGAGAGGTGACTTTTTGTCCTTCTTTCCAGCCAGAATGCACTACAAGCGACCTCAGGAACACAGAGAGATGCTCAAGGTCTTCTTCCTCATGCCAAATAATAACAATCAAAGACTGAAAGGACCCCCAGTGCCACCCACCAATGCCAATCTCTTTCACTCTGTTCTGTCAGATGGTCCTGAGCAGCTGGTCGCCTTCTGTGTTTTTGGCTGTCTTTGTTCAGCACCAGACACTAAAATTGCTTTTCCCTTGGGGATCCTGTATTTGTTCTTTTGACTGTACAGCAGGTTTGTCTGAAAGAGTCGTGGGATGTTCCCCCGATACATGAACAGAGCTACCAGCATCCCTGGAAGAGAGTCAATAACAAGGAAGATTTAATCAGTCTGCACAAAAAGTCTGATCAGCTTATTGCTAGAATGACCTTATAAAACCTGCAGGGATTGCAACTATTTGTGAAAAGACTCTGAGGCCTTCATACAAGGGCACCTTCACTATAGGCAAGCTTGCTCCAGATTAGAAAAACCTAATGGGGCATCAAACACATCTTATCTTGAATTAGAGAAGAGAAATAAATCTTTCTGAACTGCCATTTTGTCCCCATTCCTTTTTTATTTCATTATATTTGTTGGCTTTTGTTTTAGAAAACAGTATGTTGATTTTGTCAAAGACTTTCTAAGACAACATTGCTGGCAATTAAGATAAGAACTATAAACTTGCAAAGACTTTCAAGGCAGAACAGAACAATGCTGCTTATGTTTTGTTGTTGTTTTGTTTAGTAGTTTAGTCATGTCTGACTCTTCGTGACCCCATGGACCAGAGAACGCCAGGCACTTCTGTCTTCCACTGCCTCCCTCACTTTGGTCAACTCATGCTGGTAGCTTCGAGAACACTGTCCAACCATCTCATCCTCTGTCGTCCCCTTCTCCTTGTGCCCTCCATCTTTCCCAACATCAGGGTCTTTTCCAGGGAGTCTTCTCTTCTCATGAGGTGGCCAAAGTATTGGAGCCTCAGCTTCACGATCTGTCCTTCCAGTGAGCACTCAGGCCTGATTTCCTTAAGAATGGATAGGTTTGATCTTCTTGCAGTCCATGGGACTCTCAAGAGTCTCCTCCAGCACCATAATTCAAAAGCATCAATTCTTCGGCGATCAGCCTTCTTTATGGTCCAGCTCTCACTTCCATACATCGCTACTGGGAAAACCATAGCTTTAACTAAACAGACCTTTGTCAGCAAGGTGATGTCTCTGCTTTTTAAAATGCTGTCTAGGTTTGTCATTGCTTTTATCCCAAGAAGCAGGCATCTTTTAATTTCGTGACTGCTGTCACCATCTGCAGTGATCATGGTGATCAGTGTTTATGTTTAGTCAGCCCTAAATAAGGGGAAGAGAGCAGAGGCTGCAGGCTGGGGAAGAATGATGAAGATTTCTGGGTCCTGCTCTGTTACATGTTCATGACTGTGGCTGCCTCATAACATTAATAATAATAATAATAATAATAATAATAATAATAATAATAATAATAATAATAATAATTTATTTGTACCCCGCCCATCTGGCTGGATTTCCCCAGGCACTCTTCATTTCATTCTCGGCTGGTAGGCAGCAGGATTTTAATTGTAGCTTCTATGTTTTAACTTGTTTTAAAGCAGTAGTCTTCAAACTTTTCAAAGCTGTATCCCATCTCTGGCACTTTTTTTAAAAAAAAAATCTTATTTTTCTTGATCATTCTACCTCCTTAAATAAATAAACATAATACTTTTTTATGACAATAAAACCAACTTGGTTTTATTTACTGCTTGCTAGTTTTTGTTAAGAGCAAGCCTGTACACACACACACACACACACACACACACACACACACACACGTTAATTTAATGTTTCCAAAGCAGCTGAAAAATTCCCATGTTCAGGGTCAGAAATTCACAAATTGCTTCAGAATTGTGGAGGACTGAATTTAAATCTGGAAAAATTCAGGGCTAACTGAATTGGTCGTACTTGGGCCAGTGAGGAGGCTAAGGGAGAATTAGCTGTGGGGTCTCAGAGCGGGTGATCTTCATAAAAAGGGAGGGAGAGGGAACAGAAGGGAAATAAAAGATCAGGCTGAATTCAAATTAAAGGCCAGGCAGAATAGCTCTGTCTTACAGGCCTGACAGAAGGAGGTTAAATCCTGAAGGGCCCTAGTCTCATGGGACAGAGCATTCCACCAGGTCGGAGCCATCACTGAGAAGGCCCTGGCCCTGGTGGAGGATGGTCTGACTTCCTTAGGGCCTGGGACCTCTAAACTATGGTTATTCATGGACCTTAAGGTCCTCTGCGGGGCATACCAGGAGAGACGGTCCCGTAGATACGAGGGCCCTAAGCCACAAAGGCATTATTTTAGGCATTATTCGTCTGTACTACAAAATTTTGTCACAGCTGCAACCATAGTTGTTTCTTCCACTGTCTTGAAATCTGACTTACCTGCAGTGGGCCCCAACCAATACACTTGCATATACTCTGGTAAGCTGTTCCCAGAACAGGAAAAAGTCACAGCAAATGCCAGGGCAGGGTTGAAAAAGGCTCCTGTGAAAGGTGCAGCTGCAGGAAGAGAAATGCAAACAGTTCAATCCACCTAATCAAATTGGCTTAGACACCAATATGTGCATGATAAGATCTGTTAAACTGACATGATGAAAGGTGTTTAGTTTGAAACAAGAACAGAAGAATCTGGGAATTTAATCTGAAGTATTGAGTTGCAACTCTGCTAGGTAGCGACTCAGGAAGGCAACATGCCCTGGGCCAGTGCTGTCTCTCTCTGGGAAGATCCATACTAGACATTTAAGGCACATTCAACCCAACCTGAAAGCACATGACATCCCCCAAAGAATCCTGGGAATTGTAGTCCCCGCGCCACAGAGCTACAATTCCCAGCACCCTTAAACTACTTTAAGAATAAGATGGTTCCCCAGTGCCGCACCCCATCACCAATTCCATGTACAGAAGCTGACAGCAGTCATACCCTCTAACATTTTTCAGATGAAAATAGGGAAATTTCTCACTCCCTGTCCAATTGACCCTCTTCTACCCCACATTTTGTGTATCACCCCTGCCCAAGAACATTTCTTATGTGGAGAAGGGTAACAGGACAGCACACACACCCTCCACTGTCCTGAGGAAACCCCGTAATCCTGCTTTTATTTTATTCTTTGGTAGATTTACAAAAAGAAAAATGCACAGCGATAAATAGATTATAGAAAGGGGCAAGAGTGGACTTGGACACACAAAGCGTTTTTTTTTAAAAAAAAAAATCAAGACTCCTTGCGCTCTGCTCCCCCTTTCTTCCCACCCAGGGTGTCCTTGCCCTCTGCCTGCCCCTCAGAGTCAGTGCATTATGTAGGGCTGGCTGGCAGCAGCCTCTCCTCCCACCAGGCACTGAAGACGGTTGAGGAATAGAGATAGAAAGCCCTCTACTTCTGAGCACAGAATTCATTCACAGAGACCCAGTGCAGGGTGGAGGGAAAGGAAATTCTAGTTCTAGAAGGACCTAGACCTTTGATGAACAAACAGAAAGCAGTAAGACCAGTGATGTTGTATCTTCAGGAAGCCTTGAGTAGAATGGGCACTGTGACACATCTATCCTCAGCAGCAAGAGGTGCTACAGCCTCCCATTCTTCGGTTAGGAGCTGTTTGAGAATCAATGAATCAAAGAGCAAATCCTCCTGGTCCCATTTTTCATTTTTTATAATATTTATTAACATTTTTTTAATACAGTACACAAAAATAAACAATATAGCATATATCTCAACATAGTTTCACAACTTCTTTGGACTCCCTCACGCCTCCCGCTCCTACCTTCATCACAATAAAAAATTTTCCAGCAATTTATCGCCTTGTTTCCATTGTTGTTATCTATCTTTCCCATGTTACTTTTCTAGTTTCAGATACCCTATGTTCAAATCCTAGAGATTTAAATATGATCTGATGGTTATCCAAAAATTTATGCTTTCCTAAATCTAACTTATCTTCATAACTCAATCTAATTTAATGGTGCCAGATTATTTATGATCTAGCATCCTTCTTAGCATTCAACCAAATTACAATGTTTTTGTAAATAAGTCTTGAATTTCTTCCAGTCTTCTTCCACCCTCTCCTCTCCCAGGTCTCGGATTCTGCCAGTCATCTCCTGGTCCCATTTTTCAGATCCCCTATAACTGTGATTGGGATGATGTTGGGAAAGATGTTGGGAAAGATGGAGGGCACAAGGAGAAGGGGACGACAGAGGACGAGATGGTTGGACAGTGTTCTCGAAGCTACAAACATGAGTCTGACCAAACTGTGGGAGGCAGTGGAAGACAGGAGTGCCTGGCATGCTCTGGTCCATGGGGTCACGAAGAGTCGGACACGACTAAATGACTAAACAACAACAAAATAACTGTGATTTCTAGCGGCCTCTATCACTGTCGATTTCAAGCACCACCTTAGCTTCTAATTCCCAGCATCTCACCCTTTATACTGCCCTTAGGCATAAAGAAAATTATTTGAAAATATGGGAGGATATTAAAAGAAACCTACAAATATGGGGTAGAATGAAACTTGCATTGTTGGGTAGTGTCGCCTGTAAAAATGAATGTATTACCAAGAATGTTATTTTTGTTTCAATGAATACTGGTGACTGGCAAGACAGATTGTTTCAACATATGGCAAAAGACATTTCTAAATATATCGGGCAATGGGAAAAACAGAGAATAAAATATGGAGATGCAAAAGAGGTTTTCGCCTGCTGGATATGAGATTATATTATGAAGGATCTTGTCTGTGCTGGTTGAAGGAATGGTTGATATTAAAGAATCTGCACATTTTAGATTTGGAAAGTCATGATAAAAATTTTAGTTGGCACGCATATTTGTGGTATGAAAAGGTGAAAGTACCTATAGGATTTACAAACCATATAATTAGGAAAAATCTCTATAGGGTATGAGATAAATACAAAAATCTATTGGAGACCAAAATACCACTCTGGTTTTCACCACTGGAAGCCATAGTGGTGAAGAAGAATATGATGGAACATTGGGCAACTTACAGAAATTTATTAAGAGAGGGAGAATTTAAATTAAAAGAGTTTAAGGATCTATCAGGAATGTTAACAACATGGATACACTACCATCATTTGAATGAAGCATTTAATAAAGATATGAGACATGGGTTTGGGCAACAGTTATTACAATTGGAGAGAGACCCGTTAGACTGTAATGTTAAAGTGATGTCTAAAATGTGTAATATTATTGGAATGGAAGACAAAAGACAAGCAAGTGAAATCTTCAGTGATACATTAGGCAATAGATATTGGTCATAATATAGAAATGCAAGCATGGGAATGATTATGGACTATGGATATAAAATTTACAGCAAGCTATGGTCTAAGAGAAAATTACATGAAAATGTTATATCTATCACCTAGTAGATTGGCAAAAATGTATAAATCAAAATTGAGTAACTGTTGGAAATGTAAAGACAAAGGCACATTTTTCATATGTAGTAAGGTTAGGGCTTACTGGGAAATGATACATAAAGAATTGAAAAAGATAGTTAAGGTAACATTTATTGCTTTATTGATTGATTTATGAAAATAATTAAAAAACCAGAAGCTTTTCTCTTGGGTATTATAAGAGTAGAACTACCTAAACAGTATAGAAATTTATTTATGTATGCAATGACAACTACAAGAATGTTATTTGCCCAAAAATGGAAAGAAGAGGTCCTGACAAAAGAAAACTAGCTACAGAAGCTTGGGAAGAATAAGAAATCAAGACAACAAACTTTTTATAAGGGAATGGAAATGGTTTATTGAATATTTACAAACAAATTTTAAACAAATTAAGACATTGGAAGGATTACTGTAATAACTTGCAGTTTCAAAACTATATATGAAAACAGATTAATAAAAGAATAAGTTAAGATAATTTGGAATATGTAGGAAATGATGAAAATAAATTTAAGGAACTGCAGAAAGAGGAGGAAGGAAGTCGAGATTTGAAATGATAGAATTCTTGTTGAAATGTATATAAATGAAAATTATAAATAAAATTATATATTTTTTTAAAAGTCACACAAGCAAATGACCCTTATTTACCACATGGCCCAATTCCATTTATATACAAAAGCATAGCACAGATTAAATTGTTTGGTTAAGTTTCTGAACATATAACATTGGGAAGAGGAGGAGACTAGCTTTGAATCCTTACCTGTGTAGGCCAAGGCAGTAACAGTGAGTGCAATGACAGGGGCTCTGTACATGGGAGAACTGGATTGGAACCTGAGAATCGCTACGTTGAAAAAAAATGAGCATGTGGCTTCCACAAAGATGCCATGGGAGACAGATGTTCTGAGCGATGAGCTGCAGTCTTGGGCCATTAAGTTTTGAATCATGTGGAAGTCTGTTAGTTCCCTGGACCAATACAGCTTGGTCAAGGCACCAGCTGCTATCATCCCCATAAACTGGACCAAGAGTTTGGCAACTGTGGCAACAAAAGGAGAATCCAAAGCTAAAAATTCCTGGAGTGAGACGGCAGGGTTGGCAGAAGCTCCATCAAAAGAAGCACCATGAACCAAGAAGAGAAGGAAGAGGAGTGTGAAGCTCACATCTGGGCCAAAGCCACCACCCCATGGACCAATCTCCACAAGCATCTTTAGCTCCAGGCAGCAAGCACACAGCTGGAATGAGCTGGCCAGTTCGCTAGCAAAGCACGAGTACAGCTGAGGTGGAAAAATTCTCTTGGAGAGCCTCCTGGTCACCTCACAAAGGGCGACAATGGAGAAGAAAAAGGCTATGGAGACATTCAAACCAGCCATGCTGGAAGTCACACAGGAGATGGGAGGTGCCCTGTAACGCAAGGATCGGCACTGCTTAAAAGAGGGGGAGGGATAAGGATTAGCCCACACCTGCTGTTCTTCCACAGAAAGGCATTTTTAAGCAAACGTGGCAAAAGCTGACAGGTCAGTAGGGTCACAGAAATCTCTGGGAAAACCAACACATTTTGACACCATAGTGCAACTGCCTCGGACATTTTGACTCTTCTATGATTACCACCAACCCAGTCAAAACATATTAGCAAGAACACAAAGAAACTGGTTCGGAAAGCAGTAAAACCAGTAAGTAATTTAATATTTCAATCCAGCATCGTGACTCCAGGAGCACATTTTAAATCTTTGCTCTTGCAAAGCAAACAAAGTTAATTTTTTACAGCTGAGGACGATATGCTCCTGGGGCTCATTTACCTTACTGCCTGGGTTATTGGCTAATATCACCAGTTACACATACACACAGCCCAGGCATTTAGGTTTAATTGTATTTAGGTTCTTTGGACTGTGGCATTTATTTTTAGTTTGTCTCTGGTCACCTTCACAATGTTTTCTTCATACCAAACCAATAAGGCACACAACTAAGCATGAAGAGTGAATAAAGAGATGAATTATGGACCCACAAAATTCAGGTTCTTGAGTAAACAGGAAGGCAATCTTATGCCATGATTAGAGTGCCTGGCTGAGCAGGAAGATCCAGATTTAAATACCTACTCTGATATGAAGCTTGTTCTATCTCACACACTCTCAAGGAACCAACCACAAATGGTTATTTTGGGATCTACGTAGAGAGAACCACATAACAGGACACTAGGCTCCTTGGATAAAAATGAAACACGTGGAACAAAAATGAAACATGTAGTCAGCAAGGTGCAGCTCTGTAGAATTCGCCTGAGGGTGTGAAGCAAGACTAACTTCTAGTGATTGTTCCTCCACGTGATTCCAGCTCTGAAATTCTTCGCCACTTCATCCTTCTTATCCACCTCATTGGCAATTTATAGGTATTCACAACATGTACAGAATTTGGGCCCCATAAAGCTGCCCCCTCCAGTGCTTAGTGTATGTTGTAAACTGAGAGAACACTTTGTAAACATGACTAAAAATTAATGAATTGCCATTGCTAAAATCTAGTATTTTATATGGTTTCCACTCTTCATTTCTCCTACCTCGATTAAAGTCAGTGGAGGCGGGTCTATTAGGGCAACAAGGGCTTAGCCCTACCATGTAAATTATCACACAATTTTTAAGAGACTTTCCATCAAAATCTCAAAGCCACTCTTCTGTGAATCTCCAGTTCTCTGGTCAATCAGTTTTCTGCATCACCCAGATTCTCAAAGCAAAAAAAGCACTGCTATGACCAGAAGGCTCCATCCATTTATCACCAAGCAGGAATAAAACATGATAGTAAATCTGAATAATAATAATAATAATAATAATAATAATAATAATAATAATAATAAATTGTCCAGTAGCACCTTAGAGACCAACTAAGTTTGTTCTGGGTATAAGCTTTTGTGTGCATGCACACTTCTTCAGATACCTTCAGATATCTGTATGTTAATGGAGCTACTAGCTCTTAGCCCTAGTTGTGCAGTTCTCCCCTCCCTCCTGGATGGCAATCCAGCCACATTAGCAGGTTACTTTTCTGATAAATCCAGGAGCCAATGTTCTGAGCATGCTCAGAACTGTTTCCTTAAAGGCAACACTTAACACAATAGCCAAGCTCAGAGAACCCAGCTTCCCATTTGATTCTTTATTGCCCTTTTCAGGATCTTGTTTGTAAATTAGATTGGTTTGTTATTTTTTATTTATACATTTTTTTAATGGATGGAGATGGAGACAATTTACTTTTCAAAAAGTGTGTCTGCCACATTTCCTGTAGCAGTTAACCTCATTTACATGAATTCCCTTAACATTACAGTGACTACTATATACTGGTGCTAGAACCACTTGTTTTGGGGTGGTGTCCCTTGGCATTTTGATAAAAGAATGGCAGTAACTCCATGTATCACATGACTGACACAGGCAATGAAGGGTTGTATCTAAAGCGGGTCCTAAGTTAGTCATGTTCAACAATTTCAGTGGGGCTACTGTAAGTAGGATTAGCATTGGATACAACCCAGTGAGTTTATATTTTAAACTGAAGTTACCTGTGGTGGAATCATTTTATTAAATATAAACAGATTCCTCATTGGGAAGGCAAATGCACTCTGGGCAGGCTTGTTCAATTTATTTCTGAGGATCAACACTGTAGGAGCCATATCCAACTGTATAATCTCTGCACACTCAATTATGAATCAAGTACAGTGGTACCTCAGGTTAAGTACTTAATTCGTTCCGGAGGTCCGTTCTTAACCTGAAACTGTTCTTAACCTGAAGCACCACTTTAGCTAATGGGGCCTCCTGCTGCTGCTGCGCCGCCAGTGCATGATTTCTGTTCTCATCCTGAAGCAAAGTTCTTAACCTGAAGCACTATTTCTGGGTTAGTGGAGTCTGTAACCTGAAGCGTATGTAACCTGAAGCGTATGTAACCCGAGGTACCACTGTAACTGGTGTTGGGTTGCAGACCTATCCAGTGTAAATCCAGAAAGGGGACAAAAGTCTAAGCAGGCCTGGGGTAATCACATGGTGCTTTATCTTTTCTGACATCTTGAGCTGGTCCCAGGGTACTAGATACAATGGACACTTCTGATTCTTAACAAAACTGACAGTATCCAGAGGCAAAGGTGTGTGGCTGACTCTGTGAACCTTAACAATAGGATCATGCACAAAACACTGTAATCAAGTTATAATTTTAAGCACATCTGCAAAATATCTAAGTTGCCAAACAGATGGCTAAAATTCATCTCCATAAAGTATCCATAAAGGGCTTTTTATACAGATGCCTAAGAACCAATTTGATCCATCAACTTGTATAACAAACCTAAACAGCACAAAAAACATGGAGCAAAATGTTCATGGCTGTTTTTACAGAATTGCTTTGAAAACAGTGCTCAGTATGGAAAAGTTGCAGCTGCTCGCTGGGTGTTACAAAAGCTTTGAAGACAAATGATAACTAAGCTGCAAGTCTACATCAAATGAACCATCACACTATATAGTACGAAACAAAAATTGTCCCTATTAACTCAAGTAAGCCTCTCTATTGGGGGAGGGTGGGAGAGAGAATGAGAACCATCAAGCATTTTAGAAATGTTTATTTCTAGCCCTGAAAGAACAAAGTCATTAAACATAGTCAAATACAGTAGTTAATATTGCAGTAACAATTAAATAACAGAATGGGATTAAATTAAACAAAAGGCAACAAAATCCGAAGACAGAAAAAAAAACCTGAAAGCTTGCACTACTTTCATTTCCATCTGATGAAGTGAGAGAAAGGGAACAAAGAGAAGGAAACAATTTCAAGAAGATGTACTTAATTCCAGCTACAAAGACAAAGAAATTCTGTAACTCTTAACAGCAGAGTTTAATTGACTCCAAACTACTCCAGAGAACACATATGGTGATTGCTTAAGTTAATCAGTTATATTCTCAAGTTGTTAATGTCTCCATTCAAATCAGCAAATGCTAAACTTATTTGTGGTAAGTAGTCGTGTCTATTTCAACTGGATTTTTTTGCCGGGGGGGGGGGGCAGAATTGGGAACTCCTCATTCCAGGTAAGCCTGCTTTCATGGAATGAGGTACCCTTCTCTCCTCCCTTGTAGATTCACACCAATAACCATAACGTGCCATTGCAAACATGCCCAACACTCAAAGACTGATTCAGCCAAGAACTTGGGGGGGGGGCATTTTTTGTAAGCCCAGACTGAATATTGAAGCTATGAAGTGGTTGCCCTGAACACTTCAATAAATGCTCAGCTACGACCATTTCAAACTCTACAAAACAGTCTTTTGCAGCAATGCATTGAACTGGGATCTGGTACGATGCTAGAGTATTCAGGATACTGTTTGAACAGCTTAACATCTAATCTAAGATGACTGTGTGAGTAAGCCGTGAGTAACTATGTGAATCAATCAATATTTACTCACATTGGTGCCTGGATATTTGGTTAAGGCATCTTTAGCAGGAAGCGCAGTTAGGAGTCAATAGCCTATGCAATTTTATGCTGAGTGTTCTTACTCCTGTGCTGATAAGCTATACTTCCATGCCCAGAAGATACAATCTTGAACATTCAAACCAGACATTAGAGGGGACGGGGAGAAAAAGACTGCCACTTTTCCACTTCTAAACCAAGCTTTAAGACACTGGCAATACATGTTCAGTCCTTGTACCATACAAACCACATGCATCGCTGCACAATAATCAGGAACTTCCTGATGGCTCTCATTAAACACAGAGTTCCCATTCAGTTTATGTCTGCTTCTATCCCTAACCCTTTATTGCAATAGTGGACAGGGAAATTAAGATGAACACACTGCTGTAGTACAAAGCTGCTATACTTAAGAGCACCCATGCTGACATGCTGTGATAGTACTCATGATCATGACTGGCACAAGAGTTGCCAGTGGGTCCTGCTTCAGCAAGTCCTGAGCCAACCCAAATTGTAAGCAACTTTTAAAGGAGGATTTGAGAACCCTCATGATGAGGCAGTCAACTACTCATTTAAGATAATTTTTAATCACATTAAAAATCAGTAAATGCTGCTTTTTGTTTATTTCAGAAGTGTTACCTTTAATTGCTACCATAAAAACACCAACATACACTTATCTCACAGCAGGAGTCATGGGTTCCACATATTCCATTGCCAGCAACAGACGACAGCTCAAAGGTAAGAAAAGGTAACTGTAGAGAATCCTTTAAATCTCTTTGTTTGACTCACATAAACCAAATTTAAGAGCATGACTATTCTATACTTTATAGTAACTGTATTGCAAGTCATGGCCAGAGGAAGAACACCACCTAAAATACCACTCAGACCAGGACACCACATTTCTTGGACTAAACCAAAACACATTCAAAATGCTCTGAAAGCAACTGGGCTGCTTTGTTACAGTTTTCAAATGAATACTTCTCATAGGACACAGGACTGGAGTATGGCACTGCTTTCATCAGCATTAATAAGGCATTTGTTGGTACAGAGCAGGGTGCAAGAAGCTCCAAGATCTGAGGGAATGGAGCCCTTTGTGATGCAATGACTCAGAACCCAGAATTTTGCAAACCTGTTCATAAAACCCAGCAGAAATTAAGCCCTTATGTCAACACATATTAATATTGTTCACAGGTAAGAAACAGGCTTTTCATTGACCATCAGGCATTAAAGGCATTAAAGACTGCCTCTTAAGCTAGGGTTTTAAAACGTTCTCCCAAGAATACCACGTAGGAATGCGACAAAGCTATAGCACCAAATTAGTAAGTCTGTTATGTTACTGTTTGGCACATCACTTGGCAATTCTTGATAAAGAGCTGCACATAAAACACAGTGCTTCTAGAAGGCTGATGTGACTGAAGAATCCCCACGGTGCACCTGACCACCTCAACCAGAACTTCAATTCCTCTACAGCTCCAATTACTTTCTTTCATTTAGGGAGGCACTTTATCTTGTGTTTGTCTTCAGCCATAACAGTTGGTAAGTCTTTCAAGAGAACCATGAGAAGGCAAGGTTCTGCAGCCACTCACAAGCCAATTCAAATAATGTTGAATCTAGACTACTTTGCCATCTCCAATTGTTTGTCTCCACAGAATAGCACTTTTGGTGTTCAGAAGATTCAGTTGGCTGAATTATACAAAAAGTCTTGGATCTTCTATTTTTGAAAATCTGCTGGGTCTTTGTTAGTAGAAATGGTGAAGATATACATTTTTATACATATAAAAAGAGAGCTCTAATACTTAATCCTGACAGCTCCAAAGTTGCTTTGGAGGGGAAATGTACAACATATACAAAAGGTACTTAAGACAAAGAAGAGCAATTTAAAAATTCAGAAGGCACCAGCATAAAGCCCAAAGCCCAAGTCAGAACATGGATACAACACTTTGCTATAAAACCACACACTTTCAAGACATCCCTTTAAAATGTTACCAACAAGCCTACACAGGCAAGGAAGGAATGGAAGACAAGTCACAGGGATGGAGTTCTCTCCCCGAGCCCATGGGATGGTTTGAGTATTAACCAAGAAAAGAAAAGCAACACTTTTTTCCTCTTCCCCACATGTATTCAATCTCCTAAATTCAGAGGCATCTTTCCCTTATGTTAAAAAGTCCATGCAACAAAATTATGTATCAGACGTTGCTGAACCTTCTTCTTCCCCTCTACTCATGTTCTTCTGTCTTAAAGAACAGTCATTGGAAAAAAACTACAGTTCTTAGGTAGCTGGGTGGTTAATGCTACAATACAGTTATAGCTAAATTGTATGCTAAGAGATAGGTGAATAAAAGGAATTTTCACATTTCTACCATATCTGCCTTTTAGTAACTCAGATGTTGCAATATTTTGAATGACTGACAAATGGAGGGGGGGGGGAGGTCAGCAGATCAAAGTAATGCCTCCCTCCAAAAGCTTGAATCTGTTGTTCAAGTATTGAAAGTGCCCAACAGAGCACAATGAATGGGATCTGGTACAGCAAAGTCATTAAAAAAAACACCTCCCAGGCATAGGAAAATACATCGGAGTTGTCTGCAAAAGTGGTGAAAAGGCCAGTGATTCAGTTCACAACTTCTTCCAGAAGAGTTCACTACTACCACCACCATTTTTTCTTCTCTTGTGTCTTCCAGGTGAGAGATTTTTTTTCCCTTTTGCAGACTTTCAACCTCCCTAACAAGAGCAACAATTTATATATTATGAAAAACTTTAAAAACAAAAAAACAAAAATGATGAAGGCCACAGCAGCAATGCTAACGGTTACTCTTCATTGCTTCTTTGGCTGCTAGGATCAACGGCGTCAAGCTTGACAAAGGTTTGGCCAGTTTCAGGAAAGGATGCTATCAGAAAAGAAAAGAAACAACCTTTTAATGAAAGAACACTTAAAAGGAAACTCCAGCAACAGCATTTTGAGTCATACACTTAGCAAACAATGCAAAGGAGAGATGACCAGGGAGATAGGTTACCTACTGTGCTTAGGTCATACTGAAATATGATCAGTATTAGTGGGTGGTATTCAGCTAAGTCTTACTCAGAGTAGAGCTATTAAAATTAACTTACCAATAGTCATTGCCTTCAACAGGTCTACTCTGAGTAAAACTTAGCTGAATCCTTAGTCAATCATTTGCAATTATTATTATCATTACTACTACTACTACTACTACTACTACTCCTTTCTTTTTAAAAGTTGTCCAGGGAACATGCACTGATGAGTGGTCATATAAATCTACTAATAAAATTTTAAGATGTGCAAAGATACTAGGTTGGATTCAGCTATCCCGGTGCACTAACAGAAGCCAGTTAAAAGCCTCCTGCTGGCCCAACAGGACTCCCTCCATTCTCCCAATGTACTCTATAAGAGTCAGGAGAACCCCCAGAACAATGCAACAGGGCAAGGAGAAGGGAGATTCTTCCACCTGGCAAAGAGAGAATGCTTGTTCTGACAGAACCACTGTATTAGCATAATGTGGAATTCGACCATTCTTTTTTACCTTTATGTTCCCGTTCTATCCCATTTTTTTCTGAATTTGTTGATCATATATCAGTCTTCCTTTACAGTAGCTTGACTTCTCAACAGAAAGCACTGTCTACAACTGATGCCATTTGCAAGATACCAGCAGCTTTACCTGTAACAGTTCTTTGGCTGACCCTCTTTTCTCTACATCCATTTCCAAACAGCTATTTAGAAAGTCACGAAATATTGGGGACAATTTCTCTGGGTTCTGCAATTCTGGAGTGCCGTTTGTTGCTATTAAATATAATGCCTGCAAGAACGAACAAACAAACAAACAAACAAACATTGGCATTATGAAAAACAAAAAATGTGGTTGTATGAGCACCTGAGTTTAAATCAGAACTGAAAAGGACCTGAAAAATCATTCAAAATTTGTGGGGTTTTACTGTGTTTTGCTATGTTCCAGGGAATCGAGAGTATCTTGAAAACTTATGCCTTACCCTCAAAGGGTTTTCATTGAGATATGGGGGCTCGCCTTCGACCATTTCAATAGCCATGATACCCAGGGACCAGATATCCACTTTGGGGCCATAGGCCTTTCGTGTGACCACTTCAGGAGCCATCCAATAAGGTGTTCCAACCATAGTACTACGTTTGCTCTGTTCTGGAGTAATCTGTGCACAGAAACCAAAATCAGCTACAAAAAAAGAAGAAAAGAGTGCAGTTATTGGAAAGTTAAATTAGTAGTAAGTCCTACACTTTGGGTGTATCCCTGTTATCCAATTATGCTTCCAGAAAAAGCTACAGGTGTCTCAGTGCCCACATGATGCTCCTTCAACACCCCCCCACCGAAGGCATCCTTTTAGCAATGGAATCCACCACCAACAGTGGTGCAGTTCATTCTACCACTTATTAAAACACATGTAGCAGAATGAGGTGGTAGAGTGGACTGTACTACTTTAAATTGTGGGTAGCAGATTCCATATTTGAAATAATCCCCTGCACATTTTTTCTTTTAAAGCCTAATACATTAAAGACACAGTAGCAACAACCTAGAAGACAAGTTCTAGCCCAGACCACTCCATGTGTGCTAGTTTTGTACTTGGCAGGAACCTTCACAAAGGGGGACACTCACAAACGTAACCTCCGCACACACCTGCAGTGAGAAATGGTTTGGCTCATTCTACCACTTCATAGATTTTACCATCTTATTTATACAGTGATGCCTCGCAAGACGAAATTAATCCGTTCCGCGAGTCTCTTCGTCTTGCGGTTTTTTCATCTTGCTAAGCACGGCTATTAGCGGCTTAGCGGCTATTAACGGCTTAGCGGCTATTAACGGCTTAGCGGCTTTAAGAAAAAGGAAACAAACTCGCAAGAACTCGCAAGACGTTTCGTCTTGCGAAGCAAGCCCATAGGGAAATTCATCTTGCGAAGCACCTCAAAAAACGGAAAACTCTTTCATCTAGCGAGTTTTTCGTCTTGCGAGGCATTCGTCTTGCGGGGCACCACTGTACCTCACACTATTGCACATTCAGCCCAGCCATGTTCTTTCTGCTGCTGCAACACGATGCAGTGAAGGAATTCAGAGCTCAAATGATCAACTATCGCAAAAGACATGGGACTTGTGAAAAAAGGATCTCATTTTAGTGCAAGCCCCCACCCGCAGTGAAGTTTTAAACTTATAAGACACCATTTTAATGGAATCTGTGGAGTTATTGACTAAGCTCATAAATCTATGATACAGCATATTTGTTTTACTAATCTATTATTGCAGCGCATGAATTTAAATTACTCAAGGCAGCTGTTGCAGTATTTAATATTCTGTACTTCTGGTTTCTTAATTATCCCAACCTTGAGCCTTAGCTTTTGTACTCAAATCTAATTTTAAACTGAAGCGGAAGAGAAGAATACTACTGAGGACTCTGGCCAACTGAACAATTTCAAGTTTAGTCTAATCAAGACTGCCATCTGCTGGTTTAAAAAAATGCAAACTTGCAGGGTGTGTGCAAAACCAGGGGTCAGCAAACTTTTTCAGCAGGGAGCCGGTCCACTTGTCCCTCAGACCTTGTGGGGGGGCCAGACTATATTTTTTTTGGGGGGGGGGAGAAATATGAACGAATTCCTATGCCCCACAAATAACCCAGAGATGCTTTTTAAATAAATGGACACATTCTACACATGTAAAAACACGCTGATTCCCAGACCATCCGCGGGCCGGATTTAGAAGGTGATTGGGCCGGATCCAGCCCCAGGGCCTTAGTTTGCCTACCCATGTGCTAAACAATGCAGACTGTAATGGTAAGCTGCTTTACATTTATAAATGGAATCTGTTGTTTAGTTTAAAGGCAAACAGGTACTCTGCCATACCATCTACAGCTTTTACTCTTATCTAAATGACACAAGAAGCCAGGAGTCCATGAAAATGCAATTAAATACTTCCAAAACCATATTGTGGGCATTGGGTGGAGGAAGGCGTGTGTAAGCTCATGCATGTGGCACTAAACCATGGTTTAACATTATGTGTGAATCAGTCCATTGTGTCAGTTTCAAAACAAGCCAATTTCAAACCATGGGTTATGAAGTTGGCTTATAACGTACTTTATACTGCAATCTGATCTATACATGCAAAAATATTTATGTGGCTTCCAAATAATATATTCCCCCTGTCTTCTCAGCCACATAGCCACTCTAGTGGCAAAGATTTGTTGAGCCCAGAATTATATTTGGCACTACAGCTATTACACTAAAAATCATACCAGTGAATTTTGCTGCAAAACTTATGTGCAAAGTAACACCACCCAACTGTTCAGCCACATATTTCATGTTTGGAAGTAACTGACATGCACTTACTCAGTTTAACTGATCCATCCATTCCCAATAGTACATTGTCACTTTTAATATCTCTGTGGATAACCTGATTGGCATGTAGGAATTCCAATGCCTGCAAACACTGTATGGAAACAATGGAAGGGATATTGTCTAGACATGTTCAAAATTTACATTGGCTAGAGACAGTTTAGTAACCTCAAACTATTATTTACTCACCAGGTAACAAATGATTTGTATAGTCTAGCAATTTTAAAAATTATGTTCCATATTTACAATCTTAACAAGTTTAATACACACAATATGTCCATGATATAAATCTTCACTCTTTTTTAATATCAAAAGAGTTTCCAGCTAAAAACATTGACATAATAAACATTAATAAACATTGACATAATTAAGGTCAATCCACTGTCTTTCAGTGAAAGGTCTTTCATATGCTTACTTCAGAAGGAAGCATGTTCATAGTACAGAAAAATACGGTGACTTTCCAGTGGTCTATAAAATAATGTGCAATGAAGCACCCTCTATCTCAAAACTTGATTTATGCTGTCTTCCTTCTCTTTATCCAATACACTTGGTTAACTTTTGTCAATTGTGCCATTTGCCAGACTTTGCTTAGTCATTCTCTTCTTTAAAAAGAATGAAAGAACTAATCGCCAGCTGAAATCTCTGCTGAACCTTCTCCGTAGTTTTTGCAGTTCATTAATCTCACAACAGTAACCTAACCATAGCTGCCTCCACCAGAATCATCATCAAACTACTAACCTCTGTTTTTATGGAGAGTGCTACTGCATCCAGTATGAGTTAAATCCCTACAACCGGATCAGCAGCTGCTCTTCTCCAACACTGTTATATATGTGTTCAAATCTTTTTCTTCTGTGAAGAGCATTTCATTATGTAAGCCCTCCCGTGGTCTGAACTGGTACAGACTAGATACAGGGATGCCACCTCAGTGAAAACTAGATAGTGTATACTCTTAAAATGTTGTAGTTTGTATCTCAGAAGATGATAAGACTTGCATGGCCACTGCTACTTCACAAGGCTCAAACCCAAATGCTGGGCTACAGGCTTCCAACTCCCAGCCTTGATAAACCTGCCTCAGTAATGTAAATGCAATTATAATAAAAGTCAATTAGCTAAGGGAAGCAAATTTTCTCTTTCTTCAATCAATCACCTACCTCTCGACAGACAGCGGCAATCTGTGCCTCATCCATGCAAGTCTCCGTAACAACATCTGTGAGGGATCCACCAGCCAGATATTCCATTATGACAAACAATTCGTCTTCCATTAGGAAACTGAAGGCAGAAATTGATTAAGTTCAAACATAACAAATTATTGAGACAAAATAATTATTACTATTATTACAACTTTATGTACAACACAATCTCAATGTGATTTACATCACAGAAAATATACAAAAATATTTATTGAAACTATTTATAATCAGCCCTTCACTTGAAGGTATCAGGCTATCCAAACCAAAAACTAAATGATGAAAAACAAAATGCAGAATAGTTGGAAAGACCAGAAAAAATATACAGTGACACCTCAGTTGTCGAACGTAATCCGTTCCGGAAGACCGTTTGACCTCTGAAACATTCAACAACCGAGGCTCAATTGCCGGTTGGTAAAATCCATTTAACAAATGGAGAAACACGCCTCAGAAGCCGTTCGACTTCCAAGGCACGTTCGAAAATGGAAGCATTCACTTCCGGGTTGCCAGCGTTCAAAAGCCGAAATGTTCGACTTCCAAAGTGTTTGCCAACCAAGGTTCCACTGTATATGGAAAAGATCCAAAATTGAAGCAATATTTGCAGCTGGAAGGTCTGTGTGCATGTTTCCAGGAACATCAGTCTTGTATCAGACACTTCCCTTGTCTACAAAATATAGGTCTGGTACATCCATGAAGTTATTAATATATAAAATGCCTCTATTATCTGGAATTCTTAAGAGGCTGAACTGATAACCTGACTTATGACAACAAATGATACTGGGAATAAGGAGTTATTTCAGGCTATATTACAGAAGTATCAGATATTTAAATGTGAACTGTACCTCAGGAGAGAGGCTAGTCTACTATGTATTGCATATTTATCCCACCCTTCTTCCAAAGACTCAGAGAAGCACCCTGGTCTCTCAAAATTTGCAAGAGATAGAAAAAAGGCAAAAGTGATTTGTCCAAGGATGTGAACTTCACAACCTAGTAAGGTGTTGTACTTGGGTTTTCACATCCAAACTTTCTAGCTGCTATAGCATGTGTTTTGTTACCTGTCCAAAAAGTTGACTATGTTTGGGTTCTTCAACTCTTTCATTACCAGGATCTCATTGATAATTAACTCCTTCTTGGGTTGTTTCTGAAGATTTATCTGTTTAATAGCAACCTAAAAGGGTAAAAAGGGATTCAACAGAAGTTTATATTCAAAGAAAGACAATTGTAGTATTAACATTTTCTAATGTCACAATAAAAAGGCAAATGGGTAGTTTCTTTACACTCCTTTTCCTGAGACAACCATTTGGTTGCCGTTGACAGATCAACTGATCCAAGGAACTAACATAATCCTCACAGGCAAAAGTTGGCAGGATATTTCAGCAGCAAAAGAAATGTTCACTAACAACAAAGTCTGAAACTACGAGAGCCAAGAATGTGCAGGGGTGAACATAAGGTAGTTTTATTGCATTCAGAAGAATGAAATAAAAACAACAGCAACAAGACTACACAATTAAGCCTGATAATATGTAATGCTGTAGTTGGAAGTGTAATATTTGGAAGAAAGGAAGTATCTATGATGTGTAATGGGCCCAGTACTAAAATTAGCTCTTATGGTTGGAATCTGAAACAAGGGCACCAGGCAGCCAAAAAAGAGGTATAGTGGTGTGTGTCCATTTTTTCTCACCCCAAAAATGGGGTCTACAGTAGTTGACACCAATTTTGATTCACATTTATTTTCAAGAAACTCAGTTTTCCACATTTTAAAAGTCATTATTTCAGTTCTTACTAATTATGAACTAACAGTGACAGATAAGGCTCTATTGCAAAAGAAAAAAGAAAGTGCTAGCTCTCCCACAAACTTGGGAAAGGGGCAGCTCTCACAAACATCATAGTCACAAATGAAGGCAGCATAACAAATTATAAATTATAATTTAACTCTTTAAACAGAAGCAGCTTTCTATGATAAAAACATAGGAGAGTTTAATTAACAACTTAACTTCCTTTTGGAATTTTGAACAGCCTTCCCAAATGTGGTGCCCTCCAGATGTTATGGACCATAACCCCATCAGTCCTAGACAGCATTCAGGGATGATGTGAGTTGTAGTTCAGAAGATTTGGAAGCCACTAGGTTGCCAAAGGCTGATTTAGAACCAATTCCATGCATTTGATTTTAGCAAAATGTTATTTTAAAATTTATCATCTGATTCTACAGTACAAAGCAATTACTTCTGCACACAGCTATGAGGAATTCACTATTGGGAGATGAGTCTTTTTTAAAAAAAACCAAACAAACCAAAGCACAGTAACATTTGATTTGACCACTCTAAGAAGAAAATTCAAAGGTGGTAGAAGGTATATTGTTCCTACCTCCTGTCCTGTTGCTACATCAATGGCAATGAAAACTGTACCCGAAGCCCTATGAAAAGAAAATACACAATTCTATTAACATTCACATCTCTAATGCATACGTGCATGAACAGGTAAAGAGGCTGCACTAACTTTCATTGTACTTTGTTTTTATTCCAGTTCTAGGTTAAAAAAAAGTCAACAGAATAAGATCAATGCCTATACAGTCATACTCATGTTACAGACGCTTTACGTTATGTTTTTTTCGGGTTACGGAAACCCGAAAGTACCAGAACGGGTTACTTCTGGGTTTTGCCGCTTGCGCATGCACAGAGGCGCTAAATTGCACTTTGCGCGTGCGCAGAAGCGCCAAATTGCACCAGCACCAGTGCAGACGCGGCACTTCAGGATGTGAACGCTGCAGGTTGCGGACGTGCCTCCGACACGGATTATGTCCGCGACCTGAGGTTCCACTGTAAAATAAGGAATAGGAAAAGCAATACCTTCCTTTTAACGGAGCAGTTTGCAATATTATCTAGATAGAGACTACTAGTCAGATAACTGATGCTTAAGATAAGTTAATTCCATACTTCATTGCCCCAGTAACAGTCCAAAGATAGACAACAAGTAAATGGCAAGCTGACTGGAATTCTTTTTCAAATGTTCCTCCTCATCCCATAAAGTAAAGGGTAAGTAGCAAAGCACTCAAAATAATTGTTTCAAAATTTCCACTTCTGCTGGAGGTTTGCATCTGGTTGTTGTTATTATGTATACTAATCTATTGTTGATACTTCTGGTTTTGTAAACAGAAACCAAATGCCAAATAAGACAAAGAAAACGGTACTTCCACTAACTCATTTCATAGTCAGTTACTCACCCCTGTCCTATTTTTTCGTATCTTGTATATTTTTTCTTGGGATCTCCTATACTCACAATAGTTCCTAAAAAGAAAATTCCATGTGGAGTATTATAAACCAACTAAGATGCACTATTGACTTTCGTTGGAAAGCTAATACATAACATTTCAATCAATAAAACAGTCGACACTGATTCAGTTCCTAAGTTGTTCCTCTGTTCAATTAAAGGGGGTGAGGACTTTCATCAACTCCCTTTTCAACCTGATGCCTCCTGAGCCATCCCATATCCCACATCATATTTCAAGGACACGCCAAACCTCAGGAGCAAACTTTCAGGAGGGTACAGGAGGCAACAGAAGGAAGGAGGAAGCAGGAAAACCTTGTTCCATGAATGCAAAGTGTTCCGTTCACAGAAGGAAAGTTAAGATCCACACCATTTTATCTTCTTCAATGATGTAGCAGTGATCTAAACCTTTACAAGAACCTCAATTGTACATATAACTCATGGCATATATTGCTTCATTATGATTAGCAGGTGTAATTACGAGCATTCGGAAGTCAGTTTTTGCTTACTATACTGATGACAATGGAATTAGTATGAGCAACATATACATGCCTAGAAGATTATTGAAATGCTGAAACTTCTATAAAATCCCACAACTATTCTCACAAATCAAACCACTTCACGCAAGTTATCATTTTAAACAGACGAGGACTCTTCATGATCATCTCAAGACACTGCTCTAAGCAGCTACCAAATGTAGTGTAACAAAATATTGATAAAAGCCTTTCCATTAAATATTCATACTTTCAAAAGACAACATAATATGAGTATTTTGGATAGTAAAAGCAGTTTTCAACGTAGTACAGACAGCCACTTTTTTATTACTTTCTAAAACACTGTCATATCTTGTCCCTATCCTAGATAGGAAGAGCTGTACCTATATAGGTCTATTCATACAAAAGTGTTTGCTTCCTGTGAAAAATAATGTGAGAACAGTGCAAACACAGGATATGCTCCTTAACAATGCATCAGCTATAAGTTCCTGCTTCAGCATTTCCTCAGCTCCTGGATTGCTAGCTAGCAATAGCAATGCTCACACCATTCACACAATGCCTCTTTTCAAGAGAATCTGCTCACAATTCCTACAAAGGGGTGAAAAGTTGTCAAAATAAGGTTAAATACAGTGTGTGACTAGAAGGGTCAGTGGCTGATTCACCATACAGAATACTCAGTACATATGACTTTGGGCTAATCATACCCCTAGTAAAGTGCCGACTTTCAACTTACGCAGCTTTTCCGTGATTTCTTCATCTGACATCTTAACTTTCTTCTTCTGCTTATCTGCTGATTTAGCAACTGTGTCACCCGTGTCACCAGAAGGTGCTGGGATGGGATCTATTACGGAGCGCGTATAAATCTGCAAGGAAATATCATAATTATAAAGCCATTATATTACTGTTAACAAATCTCTTTACAAGTTGAAACTGCCACAAATACTTAACATCTCTCATGAAAGATTTATGGCTATCCTTTTAGTCAATGTGGCTCCACAGCTACTACAGCCTATGGGCTGATATGAATAGCTATAGGTTTTTGTAGCATTAGGGACTTAATTACAACAACTGACCCAACTGACTACTGTATATTACAGTAGCATACAGTTGTATGAATCCTTTATAGAACTAAGCTCTAAATGGAGTATGGTAGATAAGAACTTTCCTAAACAATTTTGGAAATTACAGTAACATTCCCTTGTATACAACTACTAAAGCATTCTTTTCAAACTCAGAAACAACTATTCAAGCCAAGCTCTCACTGCACAAGTAATGCTGTTTCAAAGTAAAAGCCAGTCGCCCGCTCTAATAGGAAACTCAAGTGGGGAGTATTGATAAGAGATGGAACGAGAGTGGAAGCACTGAACAACAAGAGGCAGGTATCTGCAGACTGGTAAGTTATGGACAGAAACTATTAGGTGAAATAAAACGACTCACTGATTTTGTATGATCTGGTCGTGGGGCGATAACTGGAGGTGCCACTTCGTCATCATCTTCCTCTTCAGGTGCTGCAGGCTCTGACCCTTTTGCATTGGGCTAGAAGTTTTGAGTTTTGTTTTGTTTTTTAAAAAAAGAAAGAAGTAAAAGAAATTAAGCCCTTCTATAGAACATTCAGAAAGTTCACTACAGTGGTGCCCCGCAAGATGAATGCCTCGCAAGACGGAAAACCCGCTAGACAAAAGGGTTTTCCGTTTTGGAGGCGCTTCGCAAAACGAATTTCCTATGGGCTTGCTTCGCAAGACGAAAATGTCTTGCGAGTTCCTGCGGGGTTCCCCCCCCCTTTTTCTAAGCACTAAGCCGCTTATCAGCTGATCCGCTAAGCCGCTTATCAGCTGATCCGCTAATAGGGCTAATCCGCTAAGCCGCTAATGGGCTTGCTTCGCAAGACGAAAAAACCGCAAGACAAAGAGACTCGCGGAACGGATTCTTTTCGTCTTGCGAGGCACCACTGTATAAGGAAGTATACAAAACTATAAGATCAGAATAGTATGGAGTGGGAAACTTTTTTCTGTTGAGAGTTGCATTGCCTCTGAACTAATCTATTGAGGGTGGTATACCTGCAGTAGGTGGGGCCAAAGCCACCACTTAGAATCATAGAATCATACATGTGAAAAGGATCTAGGAGTCTTGGTTGACCACAAACTTGACATGAGCCAACAGTGTGACGCGGCAGCTAAAAAAGCCAATGCAATTCTGGGCTGCATCAATAGGAGTATAGCATCTAGATCAAGGGAAGTAATAGTGCCACTGTATTCTGCTCTGGTCAGACCTCACCTGGAGTACTGTGTCCAGTTCTGGGCACCACAGTTCAAGAAGGACACTGACAAACTGGAACGTGTCCAGAGGAGGGCAACCAAAATGGTCAAAGGCCTGGAAACGATGCCTTATGAGGAATGGCTAAGGGAGCTGGGCATGTTTAGCCTGGAGAAGAGGAGGTTAAGGGGTGATATGATAGCCATGTTCAAATATATAAAAGGATGTCACATAGAGGAGGGAGAAAGGTTGTTTTCTGCTGCTCCAGAGAAGCGGACACGGAGCAATGGTTCCAAACTACAAGAAAGAAGATTCCACCTAAACAATAGGAAGAACTTCCTGACAGTAAGAGCTGTTCGACAGTGGAATTTGCTGCCAAGGAGTGTGGTGGAGTCTCCTTCTTTGGAGGTCTTTAAGCAGAGGCTTGACAACCATATGTCAGGAGTGCTCTGATGGTGTTTCCTACTTGGCAGGGGGTTGGACTCGATGGCCCTTGTGGTCTCTTCCAACTCTATGATTCTATGATTCTATGATTCTATGCTATTGGCAAGCAAGACAGTGGATATATGGAACTTTGGTTTTGATACAACAGCAGCCTCTGAACTTCTCAAACCACGTGACAAGTGACGTCATAAATTACAGGAGTGGACCAAGAAAGAATCCATTCTACTGATGTAGCCAGCTTTAATTTTTTTAAAAAAAAAAGTCAGGTGAAGCTCTCTGGTGACTCATACCTCAAACCAGACAATAGTTGAAAAAGCAAAGCTTGAAAGCTACTGCATCTCACTAGGCTTGATTCACATCAAGAACTGCAATAGAGCAGTGTGAATACTTCTGAGAAATGTAAGGAATGTAATAAAACACACTTACTGCTGGTGCTCCTGAGGGGAATCCATCTTTGTCTAAAAAAAGAGTAATTTGAAAATTTAACCAACAGAAACACCAAAAGATTTTAAGGTGTTTTACAATAGAAGTAACAATGCTAAATGAAAAGTATTGGGGTCTTTCTATAGGAGAGATTGAAATGTGAGTTAAGAACTCTATTCTTCTTTCATGCTCTCAGTAGAATAGGTTCACTTTTTTAAAAACCCAGCTTTCTAGATAAATGTGGATATAATTGGTGCCTAAAACGTTTAGAACCAGTTTTATTTTCTATTAAACAAAACCTCTACATAAACAGAAAGTCAATACCAAAACCGTTACATCAAAACTAAGGATAACTTGGAAAAGCAAAGTTTTATACGTGTAGGTAAACTCAAACTTGTTGACCCTTAACTAATGTGAATTCAAACTCCAAATTAAGGGAAGCCAAGCCTTCATCTCATTTTGGTATTATACGCCTTGTTTGTCTGTTTTTTTAATTTACATGTTCACATTTGATGTTAGTTCGCAGTACTTTTGTGAGCCTATGTTAAAACTGTGTGATATCAAATTCATTAGTAATGTGAGAATATTCCAACTATTCTGAAAATCTGTCCTCATCAAATACAGAGAATACCTGAAAGTATCAAGTAGCATATGGGTTCTATCCAACTCAACACACTCAGAGCAGAGTGAAATGCGTAAACTTGACTAACTGCACTGATTTTTATGGGATAACTTTGAGAATGACTTACGGTTGTATCCAACTATGTCTGCCTGAAAGCTTAGTTAATGAGCTTTAGAATTTCAAGACCCTTCCCCCTCAATTTTGTACAAGGGCTCACTACAACTCCCCACCCAACTATTAATGACAACGTATCAATATATACAATGATTCCTGCAAGTTTTTTACAGCCCTTCTTCTAAACCTCCATCCTTTGGGAATCAATTGTGTATAACTCAGTTTAACTTTCTACAAAAAACAAAAAACGTAAGAATACAAAGATAGGGATCGTAGACTCAAAAATGTTTAAGAAAATGAATGGATATTATTTATTCTTTCATGATCAAGTACTTCAAATAAACTTCTTTTAACTATTTAAACTAAAGGGACAGTAATGGATCTTATCCATCATTAGAATTTTGGCTTACTGAAAGCTGGTGCCCCACACTGCCATTTCTCCAAAGCACTATACATTGAAGAGTTTCACTGCAGACTGCTTCTTCATTTTAGAAGCAAATTCTTTAACGCTTCTCAAGAACAATCTGAGGATCCCCCTGAATTTTCCCACAGTATTATAAAGATTACCTGTAGCAGAAAAACTCAAATATTTCTGTCTTGCTGTGTCTTTAGAATCATAGAACTTCAGCACATCAAGGACAGCCTGAGGATTCTTCTTCTGTTCTAGCTTGGTGATATTTGATGTCTGTAGCAGCCGAGCCCACTGCTCTGGCATTCCCTAGGAAAAGAATATAAAATTATATCTAAAGTATAACACCCACAAGTTTAAATAATTCATATAGACACACGACAAAATCACTATTTCAAGATCCTACAGAAAATACAATGAAACAAGTCAGCATAATTTCATAAAGCGGTCCAGTTTGTTGTTATAATGAGAAACAGTATTTTGCAATATAACATCTATTTTAAGTTAAATTTACCCCACTTCCTTATTTCAGTTTTCTACAGCTTTCCTATTGGTGCAACAGGAGAAATATGTATTGAGAATGTTTTTCAGTGATGAAATACACTGGTAACAACAGTGCTTAAAAAGAAAATATTATATTTCTTATCAACCATAAGTTAGTACACACTGAACAGAGAGAAGCTTGGCATACTTACAGTGAATTCTCCTGTAACTGCATCAAAGCCAACATGAATGGTATGTTCAAAGTCTGATGGGGGAGAGATTTCAGGCCTTTCTTTTTCCTTTTTCCTACTCCCTACAAGAACAACAGAATAGTCAGCCTAGGAAAACAGCTGTAAAACAGCTCTTTTAAAATTTAGTAAACCTAGCCAGCAAATATTCTTTAAACATAACTCTTAGGTGCACAAATATGCCCCATGATTCTAGTAACCAGGATGTCTTGAAACAGACATATAACAAATTTCAGCTAAGTCATGTAGAAGGAAACTCAAACACTCATCCTGGCACTCACTAAGCCCCCCAGCCTCTCTCAATTTTTAATTTTAATTGAGGGCATTTGGTTATTTGCAGGAGGGGACTGCCTGCTTTTTTGGGTCAGCATTTCTTGCTTGGTAGGGTGAAGGCATTTTGCCTAGATTTTCCTGCATCTTTGTGTTTGCAATTCAAACTGGAAAATGACCATTTGAAACTAGTTTCTGCATGTTGGCTCTATAACATTGTACTTGCGTGAGCTAAGTACATTTGCAACCTATATTTTTCACCTCACGTCTAAGCTTACAATTAGGTGGGCAGTTAAAGACTATAACGAAGATTAAGATGTAAGCATTTTCATTTCCCCCGGCCATTTTCTCCAAAACATTTGCCTAATTTTCTCAAATCCTCCAAACTTTCAAAACATTAAAGCTGCACAAGTCTGTAACACAGCTCTACTAATTTTAGTCAAAAGTGGGCTTCGTGAAATTTACAGGACAATCCTAACCATGTCTACTCGGAGGTGAGTCCTGTTAAATTCAACAGGGCTTGCTCCTAGACGTGTGGGATTAGGATTGCACTCGTGACAGTAGGAAATACTGCGCTAGATGGGCCTATAGTCTGACTTCAGGTATTAAATTTAACAGGGAGGATTGCCTCCAGCCAACTAGACAAGAGTGTACGGTATGTTCAGTTGCGTTGTAATTCCCATTCCCTCGTAAAAAGGAGGGCGATTCTCCATTTCATAGGCTACATTCCAGTCTGTTTCTCTCTGCCTCCCAGAGAAGGGAGAGGAAGAGAAAACATAGCTCCAATGTGCTGCCTCCAGGTAGACCTCTGTCACAGGACTCTATTTGGATCTACCCTGGCTGGAATGGCCTGCTTTTGGCCAATCTCTTCCTAGCAGGAAGAGTGACAGAGAGAAAACCTGCATGTACTCAACCGGATTATTTTCCCCACTCCTAGGGAGAGGGACCGAAAGAAAAAGAACACAAACCCAAGGAGTCCCACTGCATTTCCCCAGCTGAGTAACAGTGAAGCTGGTTGCTACTTTTTTGTGTGCCAGTGCAATCACTGAAATGAGATCCATGTGGCACTGTTCTGTAACTCATGTGTTTCCTAGCTAAAAGTATGCATATGGAACAATGGAGTTGCAAAGGGAAGAATGTCTTGAACCCACACAATGCAGCATCTTACCTTTTTCAGTGCCAGAGAAAATAGAGATGATTTTGTTCCTAGGCTTCTTCTCTTCTGGAACAGAGGGCAGGGGTTTCAAGCTATGATTAGCAGATAATGGATCTTTCCCTCCTGAACTGAAGATAGTGCTGCTCATCCGAACAGGTGGAGCTGGTGGCTTATCTTCGAGTTCTCCGTTGTCAGACATGATACTTAATGGCTAGGTCAATGCACTGCAATTAAATAAAACACAGAGTCAGTAGAGATAGCAAAAGCATGTTACACCTTGTTTACTCTTCTTGAATTCCAAGTCTTGCACACATTGTTAATATTCTCTATATGGGAAAGAGATCTAATTAGAAATGTGCAACAGATTCAAATGAATCCTGAACAGAAGCATGGTGTTTCAGACAGATTCAGGCAAGTAGTATCTTCCTAAGGCATCTTAAACCAAATCAGGGACCTCTGAAGGAATCTGGGGCATCTTGGAAATTCAGAAATTGAAAAGAGCACTGCAAATAGTACACCTGCAAAAAGTGAAACATTTGTACCCAAGTTTGCACGTAAAGGGACGCGGGTGTCGCTGTAGGTAAAACCTCAGTGCCTAGGACTTGCTGATTGTAAGGTCGGCGGTTCGAATCCCCGCGGCGGGGTGAGCTCCCGTCATTCGGTCCCAGCTCCTGCCCACTTAGCAGTTTGAAACCCCCCTAAGTGCAAGTAGATAAACAGGTACCGCTTTCTAGCGGGAAGGTAAACGGCGTTTCCGTGTGCGGCGCTGGTGCTGGCTCGCCAGCTGCAGCTTCGTCATGCTGGCCACATGACCCGGAAGTGTCTTCGGACGGCGCCGGCTCCCGGCCTCTTAAGCGAGATGAGCGCGCAACCCTAGAGTCGGACACGACTGGCCCTTTACCTTGCACGTAAGAAAAATACTTGGGCAGAGCAGGATAGGGGTGGGGGAGAGATCTCTGTGACTAACAGTTCTAGTTTCTAATCAAGGATACTGTACTTATTCTATCAGGGTTCTCCAGTCACAGTGTTTTGGGGGTGGGACACTGAAACAAGACATCACCTTGATCTTTTACCAATTCTGCCAGCTTGCTGCTTGTTTGGAAAATGTTGACTGTTCAAGTCCTTCTGCTTCTGTCACATGCCCTCACATCTACTACTGTCAAATCCATTTTGCGCTTAAATTTCTATGCCTTTTGCTGCCAACTGAGCAAAGCATACGCCTGAAGTTCGTTTTCTTCCCTTTCATCTTGACTCACCAGCCCTTCCACCTACACTTCTGAAATTTTAACATTATTTTCCTGGTGGCACCTTAATATAGAATGCCATTTTCATACTAACATCACTGCCCACAAAACCACAGAAAGAGAAGAAAATACCTTTGAGTTCTTCCAGCACCACAAAAGCATCAACTTTAAAGATGCATCAGACAACACACACACACACACACTGAACAGAATCTAGATTTTATTCTGTATGTTGTAACCTCCCAAAGAGATTATTGACATGATACAAAATTTGGGTACCACATTTTTTGGCAATAAAGGTATTTCTCACTGCAGCACTTCATACCTGCAATCCTCCGATAATTCTGCAAAACAGCAGTGAGTAGAAACACACAACTTTGATCATTCTGCAGGAAAAAGGTAATAAGGCAGTAGACTCAGTAGAACTGAAAAGAGCCTAGGAAATGGCTTGCAATTAAGTCTCTTTCTATTTGCTTGATGATGGTTTTCCAGTGCTTTGTTTTGGGTGGATGTAACATGACCCCTCCAACAAGGAAAGGTGCTATGTCACCCAATTAACATAGTGCATGAAATCTTCTTATTCTTTTGTTTTCTTAAAAAAAATTACCTTGCTAAATGAACTTCAGGCTGGATGCAAAATAAATGTGTATATATGTTTAATTGTTTCAAACAGGCAATTTGAAAGCCGTTTCCAGCATTTGAGTCACTATTCTAAAATGTTTATTTCAAATATAGAATCTCCCTTGCTGTCGTGGGGCTCAAATAATTACTACTCATCAAACAAGACTATTTTGATTAGAAAGGTGACTTAATTCCTGCAACCAAATAGTTACCAGGCAAGTTCAAATCAATGTGAATGAAATTCAGCACTCTGAAACCCCCCTGCCATCAATAACAAAAATGCCAACAACTGGCATATTTCCCCTGTCAGGGTCTTAATGTAGCAAAACTTCAGCCCCCCCCCCCGACCCAGACTCCGCAGCCCTACAAACTCCCTTTACCTACAATAAGGATAAAAATAATGATTTCATAAAAAGAAAAAAAGAAAAAAGATTTCAAATCACATTTAACTATGTAGGTTTCTCATAAATATTAAGTTAATATCAGCATGTTAACTTGCAGTAACTCTCTAAACTGAATCAGTACATTGAATTGGTTCACATATCACATTAAAAACTAGCTTTTCAGCTATGGTTTAATGTGGATGAGCTGCATGCTGTCCCACACAGCAAAAATTGCAACTGCTCTGCTCCTCCCCTCTTCCTGTTACACTCCTGGAAAATGAGCTATGGTCTGGCTTGTTGAATCATGCAACTTAGGTTTGCAATTTGTTTCCTCCAAACTACAAACTTTAAACCAAAGACCAAACATTGGCTTCTGTTCTGGTTTGTCTGGAGAAAAACCAACCATGAGCCTGAATCCGGATGACATTTCTCAGCAGCACAACAGAAATGGGGATTAAGCTAATTGCCTATTATTCTGCAGTGTGCACCAGCATTTTGCTCACTCACATTAAACCACAGCTTATTTTAACTATGGTTTAATGTGAAGCATGAATCAGGCCATTGGATTAAAGGAGCGTTTCTATGTAAATGAAGAACTAATTTGATCATTTCTCAAATGTGAGTAGTTACATTCTACCTAGTAAACAGAGGCAATTCAACTTCATTGGATGAAAAACACTTGCTGTAGTATGCCAGTAACCATAAGACTTTATTTTATTTTATTTATTAATTTTAAACTGCACTGGTTTAAATCCATTAATCAACCCACCTTGCCTGCAACTCCTGCTTCATCCCTCTTGACTTTAGGCCCTATTTATAGTTTTCCCACGTCCTTCTAGTTAACCACACAGTTCTGCCTCCCTGCTCTTTGGACTGACCCACATGCAGCTTTAACTCCCATCTATTCTCACTTCTTTCCACAGAAGCTGGACTATAAACCATTTAGTTCACTGATCATTCCATCCCACCACACCACCTAATTCCATATATGCCAGAAGCTTCACTATCATAAACATATCAGATTTTGTTTATTCGCTGTCTAAAGGAGTTGGAAAGATTTAAGCGCCTTAAAATGTCCCCAAATAAGAAATGTCATGACTAAAATACAATTAAATTCTGTGTTCAACTTAGCATTTGTTAAGAGTGCAACTGAAGTGCAATCTAGGCACGTCTACTCTGAAGTCAGTCCCACTGAGCTCAATGGGAGTTTATAACAGGACTGAAGCCCGTTTTCCTGTTAACAAAGGAGCAGCTTGTCCCTCCAGGCTACACAACTTTTAGTAATTCCATTCCACTTTTAGTAATTACAACTTTTAATAATTACAACTTTTAGTAATTCCATTCCACTCCTCCCATCTCAACCAGCAAAGAGCCAAGATGAAAGGTTACATGATATGACGTTCTTCTGAGCTACTTAAAAGGCACTCTAGCTTACAGCAGGAAAGGTATTTCTTTGTTACTGGCACTGGTGAGGATTTACTGAATGATGATACTTGCTTAGCATTATCTTTCTTTCTATTTTAATGCAAACTCATAACAGCAAATAATGTACAACTTAAGAGCTCCTTTGGTTCCATTTCTCTCAAATGTCTCTCCAGTAGATTTAATACGATGCAGCTTACAACTGCCCTGTTGAATTGTTACCTACATGAAAACCAGAAAGTTAGAGCAGTAACTGATTACAAATAAATATTAACTGATTAATTGTAATGAATTCTGGTAAAAGCAAGAAGCATATTTTCTTCCATTTCTGGAAGAAATGTGTGAGTAGCAAAGCAGGAATCTTAAAAAAAAAAAAAAACATTAATTACCTCCTATTTTAAAGGAAAGGGAGAATACTTTTTAAGATGTTTGCCACCTGCAGCTTTTATAAGTATTTCTGTTAAAAATAAAAAAGCACTACAGTCGTACCTTGGAAGTCGAATGGAATCCATTCCGGGAGTCCGTTCAACTTCCAAAACATTCAAAAAACAAAGCACGGCTCCTGCAGCCAATCAGAAGCTGTGGAAGTCCCATCCAATGTTCGGCTTCCAAAACAACATTCAGAAACTGGAACAGTCACTTCCAGGTTTCAATTGTTCAGGAGCCAAAACGTTTGAGAACTAGGCTGCTCGACTTCCAAGGTACGACTGTATTTGGTTACTTGACAGCATTTCTCTAGTTGTTGTTGTTTTTCAACTAACCAATTAACTGATTAAACATTGCAGCCCTACAGGAAGTACAGATAATCTATATACATTTTAATGACTTACTGTCTGAAAACATCATTCTAAAGTTTAGAGTAAGCAACATTAGAGGTATATTTGCCCAGTTTTGTGCAGGAATAAACAGCCACCCACCACAATATGCTTTAATTTACACCAAGGACTACCAATTAATTCAGTGTGGAGAGCCTGATCTCTTACCAAGATCCTCCCTCAGTCATATTACTGCTGCTTCAAGGCATCCTGGAGGAGACTCTTGAGAGTCCCATGGACTGCAAGAAGATCAAACCTATCCATTCTGAAGGAAATTAGCCCTGAGTGCTCACTGGAAGGACAGATCCTGAAGCTGAGGCTCCAAGACTTTGGCCACCTCATGAGAAGAGAAGACTCCCTGGAAAAGACCCTGATGTTGGGAAAGATGGAGGGCACAAGGAGAAGGGGACGACAGAGGATGAGATGGTTGGATAGGGTCTTCGAAGCTACAAACATGAGTTTGACCAAACTGCGGGAGGCAGTGGAAGACAGAAGTGCCTGGCGTGCTCTGGTCCATGGGGTCACGAAGAGTTGGACACGACTAAACGACTAAACAACAACAAGGCATCCTCACCAGGGATGGTCTAGCCCTCACTTCACAGGTATTCCTCTCAGTACAAAGCAAGGGGATGCTCCAGAGGCCTCTTTGTTGCAGAAACCTGAGGAGCGGTCCATCTCAGGCTATGTTGGGATAGTGGGGTAGGAGAGCTTGGGGGGGGGGAATCACATCTGGCAACCAATGCGCCCCTTTGGTTTCAGATAGTACATGGATAGAGGAGTCCAAAAAGCCCAGGTCACAAATTTTCATGGCCCTCTTGCAGTTATGGCGGCTCATTTACCAGAAGTAATGTATTTAGAATTAATTCTGGAAGTGTATACTCGATCCTGACCAAACTAAGCCCCACGCTTTTTTGACTGGTTTATCCATGTACTATCTGAAACCAAAGGGAGTACACTGGTTGCCAGTTGTAAAGTACATTGGCATTATTTTCAGCTCTCCTACCCCACTAGGAGAAGTAGCTAGCTGCAAGCTACACCAATACTGCCTGGCCAGTAAGCCCTCCTGAAGCTTTTCAGGGGCAGGTGTCTGCCTGGCCAAAGACAGAGATGTACTTCCCTGCTGTAGCACATGCACACAGTTACTAACAGGGAGGAAGGAATACAATGAGGACCTTCTTCAAATCAGCAAGTAGAGACAATGTATCAGGGATTTCTCCAAATCAGTTGTGGCTCGGCTGGCACTAGAGAAATAGTTCCTGCTTTTATCCAACAATGAGAGACATTTAAAAGAGATTCTGAACTTGACCATGCTGACCAAAACACAGGGCAAAATCAAACAAGGCTCCCAGATTCTGTATATGTTTTGATGGAATAATTGTTACTCCATTGACCTCAAACCTTCTCCCTTAAGGATACAAGGAGATCTAATTAGCATCACTCCAGTTTGTCTGGATTCAAATTTAATCTGTTCAGAATTGTGCAACTACCCATAGCTTCCAGACATGTTTTGTGCTGAAGAGTCACACTATAAATTGGGGGTTATAGTAACAGCAGCAGTCCTGTAATTTACAAGTAATTATCCAGTGACCAGAGCAAACAGACATTGAAACAAAGTGCACTAAATGTTTAACAGAGAGTCTCTCACATACTTCATACCCAATATGGCACTGTATTTCTGACTCGGCTTTGTGCCTGCAGTGAAATAGCAAACGATAGTTTACATTCATCAGAAAAGCGAGTGGTAATTTGTAGAGAAGGAAAGGGAGCGTTTGAGCCCATGGAACCCTCTAAAACCAACCATGTCAACCTAGAATTATACTTCCATTCCAACTTCATTTTTTGAGAACCCATTTACAATGAACCTAGACAAGGCAGAAACTTAGCCTGCTTTGAACAAAGTTATCAGACAGTCTTGTTAAACTTGAGATATTGACTCAGCAAAGCATGGGCAAATTTGTAGTGACATAACCAGAGGCTAAAAAGAATCATCCAAGATTAATTAAAGTTTACTCCTGAGAAATTAGATGAACAAACTGTGTAGAGCAGGGGTAGGCAACCTAAGGCCCATGGGCTGGATGCGGCCCAATCGCCTTCTCGATCCGGCCTGCAGACGGTCCAGGAATCAGCGTGTTTTTACATAAGCAGAATGTGTCCTTTTATTTAAAATGCATCTCTGGATTATTTGTGGGGCCTGCCTGGTGTTTTTACATGATTAATGTGTGCTTTTATTTAAATTGCATCTCTGGGTTATTTGTGGGGCATAGAAATTCGTTCATTCCCCACCCGCACCCCAAAATATAGTCTGGCCCACCACATGGTCTAAGGGACAGTGGACCAACCCACAGCTGAAAAAGGTTGCTGACCCCTGATACGGTAACTTACGCGGAAGCCAAGTTTACATTTAAGGCAGATTCTCATTTAGCTTCCAGCATTTCCAATACACATACCTGAGATCAATAAAGATGTGGGCCTTGTCAAGTATAAAATATACAGGCATTCTTTTCACCACATTCCCTTAAAAACATATACATAAAGGGGAAATATCCAACTACACAAAGTCAAAGGAGAATCTGATCTATGATTCAGGGGTGGGGGGAAGCTGTAGTACACAACAACAAAAAGAGGATTGCTCCTCCTATTCAATATTATTGTATAAATGTATAAAAACATTTATTTAACATCTCCTTTGGCATTACTGTAATACACCTCAAGAAGAACATTCAGGCCATAATTGTTCAAATAAAAAAAACTGCAATTAGATCAAGTCAACAAACATTAAGGGTCTGGTGGAACAAAACTCCCCTAACTGCCCACCTAAAGGACAGCAGCAAGTAGCTGTTCTGTATTGCCGTTTACCTTATGAAAGAAAACTGGCAGGCTATTTCAGGAACTCTAGTTTTCAGCTTCTCTGTTAGTCATTGCTCGAGTATCTATTAGTCACTGCTTAAGTGATTATTCATAGGCAAGCTCTTATTTCAGATGGAAACAGAATGATCCCAAGTTCCATAAAAATGCAGAACAGGGATGCTCTCACTAGGAACACAGTGAAGGCACATGTGAATCCAAGATAGAGAGTTATTCTATATGCATCTCTGCTCCAAAAACAAGTTCAGAGAACTCAACAGCATTAACCATATCCCAGATATATTCCAGGGTTCCAACTAAATTCTGTTTGTAATGGGTACCTACTCCCCCCCCCCTTTTTGAAAGAACATGGAGAAAACCAGTTTTCATGAAGTACCAAAAATCTTAATAAAGTTGTTGGCATCCGTCAGTCTCGAGAGACAATGGAAAAGGGCACCTCTGCAGTCAAAACAGCAAAGTAACCCTAACTCAAACGGGTTCTTTGCTCTTCAATAACTATGCACAGAGCAAGGAAAATGACAAGAAAACCTGAACCAAAAGCATTAAATGCTGAAGTATAATGGCCTATGAGAACTGCAGTTTGCCCAGTTCTCATAGGCCAGCTTACCCCCTTCTCCTCCATTTTAGAGGTTTCTATAGAGGTGAGCACACATGCGACCAATTCCAGCTACACGTGTCTTTCAGTTTCTCCACTGAACTCTATGGGCTATGCCTCCGGGAATATTTTATAATAGCCTCTCAGTCTCAACCAGAAAGTGAGTGATCTACAATGAGATGGCACTTTCCACTTTTTTCATACAGTATCTGTGTGTCTTCTCCTTTCCTTGCCACTACTCTATTCAATTTCCCCTTCTATCCAGTTACCATTTCAGCCCCCCTCAGTCTCACAAGATTTCATGGCATTAAGTTCTTATGTGACTGTTTTGAGTCCCACCACCCCACCCACCACCTTTTATACTCCCCCTACAGCTTTTGAGAACGTGAAAACCTTGGGGTGAATCTACTGATTCCCTCTCTCATGCATGTGTTTTGGCTACTTAAATATGGACACAAAAACACTTAATGAGGTCCAGTATTAAAAATAATTATGTTTCTTAAATTAATGAACTTTTAAAGTGCAAGCAGATCTCCCCTAAGGTGGTTTGTGCAGCTGCTACATTAAGAGTGCATTATTTACTTCTTTCACTTGAAGCTGTATGGAGAGCTAACTTCTTACTTTTCAGCAAGGATAGTTAAATAATCTCTCTCCATGCTCCACTTTCACTGTCTAATGGTGCACTGGGAGAAATAGCAACTTCTGCTTCCTGGTTGTCTACACTCTGGTTTCTTTAAGAGTACTATGCTTTTATTTTTTAAAAAAAGCCTTAAAAAATCCCTGCATGAAACAAGCCAAACTGACAAAGTGTTTCCCTTTCAGCTGCTAGGTTTGAGATATGAAGGTGTGTGGTCCACCAGTCTCCTTTTATTAAAACGGGAGCCTTACAGCATTTGTCTTGACTTTTGACAAATTGGAACCCTTGCTTTATGAATGCACTACCCAAGATGTCCTTTACTAAGCTTGTTCATGGTGTAAGAGGAAATCCTCTTTTGTACTTTATAGTCATGTTAAAAACAGGAAGTGAATTACTGCAAGCCATTTCAAAAGCAAAATAGAGCTGAATTTTTGCACAAAGCATGGTAGCACTGATTAGGCATACAGACACCAATTACAACATCTCACAATTAAATAATAATAATAATAATAATAATAATAATAATAATAATAATAATTTATTTATACCCCATCCATCTGGCTGTGTTTCCCCAGTTACTCTGGGCGGCTTCCAACAGAATATTAAAATACAATAGTCTATTAAACATTAAAAGTTTCCCTAAACAGGGCTGCCTTCAGATGTCTTCTAAAAGTCTGGTAGTTGTTTTTCTCTTTGACATCTGGTGGGAGGGCATTCCACAGGGTGGGTGCCACTATCAAGAAGGCCCTCTGCCTGGTTCCCTGTAACTTGGCTTCTCACAGCGAGGGAACCGCCAGAAGGCCCTCGGCACTGGACCTCAGTGTCCGGGCAGAATGATGGGGGTGGAGACACTCCTTCAGGTATACAGGACCGAGGCCGTTTAGGGCTTTAAAGGTCAGCATCAACACTCTGAATTGTGCTCAGAAACGCACTGGGAGCCAATGTATGTCTTTCAAGACCAGTGTTATGTGGTCACAGCGGCCGCTCCCAGTCACCAGTCTAGCTGCCGCATTCTGGATTAGTTGTAGTTTCCGGGTCACCTTCAAAGGTAGCCCCACATAGAGCGCATTGCAGTAGTCCAAGTGAGAGATAACTAGAGCATGCACCACTCTGGCGAGCCAGTCTGTGGGCAGGTAGGGTCTCAGCCAGCGTACCAGAAGTTGCTGATAAACAGCTGACCTGGACACAGAATTGACCTGTGTCTCCATGGACAGCTGTGAGTCCAAAATGACTCCCAGGCTGTGCACCTGGTCCTTCAGGGGCACAGTTACCCCATTCAGGACCAGGGAGTCCTCCACACCTGCCCGCCTCCTGTCCCCCCAAAAACAGTACTTCTGTCTTGTCAGGATTCAACCTCAATCTGTTAGCCACCATCCATTCTCCATCCGCCTCCAGGCACTCACACAGGACCTTAACTGCCTTCACTGGTTCTGATTTGAAAGAGACGTAGAACTGAGTATCACTCGCATACTGATCAACACTCAGCCCAAACCCCCTGATGATCTCTCCCAGTGGCTGCATGTAGATGTTGAAAAGCATGGGGGAGAGGACAGAACCCTGAAGCACCCCACAAATTCATGGATATCAATGACTCATACTATTGAATAGACATACATAGGTTTGTCAGAGACTGTAACACTCCAAGAGAGGACTTCCAGCAAATATATATTTTCCACCAACAGGTAAACAAATACCAAATCACAGATTTCAACAGTCTAGAAATGGGGGGGGGGGGTTACCACAGATTCATGTAATAAACACACATTCCCAATCAGGCATTGTGACTCATAGTCCCTGTTGAAGAACAGCAATGTTTAGGTCAGCAATAGAGCATCCTGGGAGCAAAATGTTCTCCCACTAATACACACAAAGCACTATTTCCAGCCTGCAAAATAGTTCCCATGATTCCGGCAGGAGTCAATTTTAACACAATTATCTTTACTGTTGACTCAACGTAATGTCCAAGCTTCTATGACAAGATTTATCATAGCAACTCTTCATTTGGCCTATTTTGAGTTGTATCCACTGGCACAATGAGACTTCCATTTCCTCCCCTTCCCCTGTATGCCCCCAAAATCTGTTCTGGAGGGTCCCCAAGCCTAGCGAAGAAGAAAAAGCTCTGTTCTGTGGACCAAAGCCCATTGAGTCAGTCCTTTGTTGTTTGAATACAGCCCTTTGTTGTTGCTGTTATTAAACACATGAAGTTGATGCAAGTATGCAAAGCCAACAGAAACCCATCATCTTGCAAAAATACACCATCCACTATTATTCAAGCAATTGTAACTTAAACCTCTTCAGTATTTTAAGTAATAGATAAAAAGGAATTTTAAGCACACCTCCAAAATCATATCGCAATCAAGTGCCTTAACAGAATTCTACCAATGTTTCCAAGTAGTAAATGAATCATCTGGAGATTATTTAACTTATGATCTATGCTTATTTTACGCCCTTCTAAGTCTTTCATCTTTATAAAATTACTGCTTAACTCTAGAGATTTAACTGCAGATATTTTGTTGCTCATGTCTGAAAGGCACTATATTTAGAAGGCTTAAGATAAATATGAGCTAGTTACAATGGCTCCAGACACTAGATAATTAGTACTTAACCTGTATACAGTAACACAAGACTGATGTTTTGATATACAACTAGAAAGGGAAACATTATTATTACACAGTAAGAAGCAACCCAAGATGGCAATGAAAAAGAGAGGTGACTTCTCCCCCACACTACAGCTACCAAAAGGCCATAATATTTTTATGGAAATACTTAGACAAAGCTCTCAGTCATCAGTAGCAAGGGAAAAATTACTTCTACAGTACTTGTCCAAGGCCCCTGAGATGGAGCAGGATACAAATATATATCAAAGTAGCTTTGAATGCCATTTCTGCTACTGCTACTGCATCCTGCAATACAGTGGTACCTCAGGTTACATACGCTTCATGTTACATACACTTCAGGTTACAGAATCCACTAACCCAGAAATAGTATCTCGGGTTAAGAACTTTGCTTCAGGATGAGAACAAAAATCGTGTTCCGGCGGCGCGGCGGCAGCGGGAGGCCCCATTAGCTAAAGTGGTGCTTCAGGTTAAGAACAGTTTCAGGTTAAGAACGGACCTCCAGAATGAATTAAGTACTTAACCCAAGGTACGACTGTATATGCTACTAATCAGCAGGTAAAATGACACAAACATCATGCCAACATTCAGAAGTGCTTCAGAATGATGTTACCAGAGTGAAACCTAGGCCCGGTCCAATAAATTTTGCTGCCTGAGGTGAAAGACAATATGGATCCTACCCCTCCCCCACATCCCATATACAGCGGACCCTCAGGCTACATACCTCTCTGGATACGTAATCTTTGGGTTGCGAAAGCGGCAAACCCGGAAGTATTTTTCCAGGTTTCACCGCTCATGCATGCGCAGAAGCGCTCTATCACACTACGCACATGCACAGAAGCGGCGCCTCTGGTTACAGATTTTTCGGAGTGCACACGGACCCCCGGAACGAATTAAATCCATATTCAGAGGGTCCACTGTACCAAAGTCAACTGGACTGGTAGCTGAATCTTACTTCAGCACTGGTGACAGGTCAGCATTCTCCACCACAATGAGAGCAGCAGGCTAGCTTAGTGGGTACAGAGCATGCCAGGTGACACTCACAGCTCTGTTCTCCTGCACTGCACTGCTACTAACCACCCACCCCAGCAACTGTCACCGAAGAAGGTTGCCTCATGCTGTCTAATGGTAGGACTGGCTGTGATGAAGCAACAGAACTGTGTAAAAAAGAGAAAAGATGGGGAATTCTGTGGGGGGTGCACTTTAGCAGTGGCTGGATGGTACAAGGCTGGTGCTTCTTTAAAACATACTCACATCCTGCTACTTCCATAGCAGAATGGCATTCACATAGATTTTTACAATATGTTTAAATAAAAATAAAGCACAGAGATGTTGATACAGAAGCAAAAGAGTTAATGTTAAAAAGCACAAGTGGATGTAAGGGAAGAAATTGTCTATGCTTCCTGCTTAATAGTAGCTATTTCAGGAGGGTGTCTATTGCAGGCGGTTGTGAAATAATTTTCCTGGTTTCAGGTTTATTCTTGCCTGTGGCTTCCTCTGAAGCATACAGTAGCAGTCATTCTTGAAGTAGCACTTGTGACTAAATTAGCTACTGATGATTAAACTATTGTGCCCTATTTAATTTCACATAATAGATTGCCATGCCAGTCAACTGATTGGTCAAATATTGTCAACTGGCCACCTGCTATCAGATTGTGGTCAAGTACTGTCAAATATTCCAAGACTGTCACAAAGTAGAGGGCAGCTTATTATTCTTTAAAAAGAATGCTGCAGCCCTGCAGCAGCGGGGAAAACCCAGTAATGCAGCACAGCATGTCCCTCTATCTACCTGCAATAACTGTAGGCATCTCTAAAATGGAACACAAGCATGCATCAGTTGCAAAGGTCCCTGCCTAGGCAGTAGATAGTCAGACTAGGACCAAAGGTACCCAGGTTGAATTCCTTCCTTAGCTATGAGGTTTACTAGGTGAAATGAAGCCAGTCACATACACTCAATCCAACCTACCTCAAAATTGATGCAAAGATCAAATGGCAAGGAGAGAGAAATGTATACTGCATTGAGCACCTGGAATTGCACGAGGAAATGACCCATTTAAAATGTAATAAAACTAAGAATGAGAGTCAGTGTGGTGCAATGGTTAGAATGTTGGACTAGGCCCTGGGAGACCAGGGTTCAAATCCAAACTCAACTCTGAAGCTCTCTGGCTGACTTTGAGCATGTCACTGTCTCTCAGGCTAATCTACCTCACGGCATTGTTGTGAGGATAAAATGAAGTTGGAGAGAATAATGTATGCCACCTTGAGTTCCTTGGAGGAAAGGTAGGATATAAATGCATAAATGTCATAAACAAATACTTTATTATTTGACCAGTCAGTTAACCAAATACCTTTTGATAAGTCAAATACCCATTACTAGGAAACAATCACTTAAAATAAGAATCGCCCAGGTATTTCCAGCTGTGTCAAGGCTGTATGTTAATGTCACTCCAGATTGTTGATAATTATGTAATGATTTGTTGTTAAATGTTGATAGAAAATGGTTAAAAATAACACCTTTGTTTTAAACTTGATTGTAAGTTGCCTTGAAACAATCCAACATTGTTTCTGATTAAATAATAAATATAGTAACGTCAACATTACATGGCAATGCCACACCAATAGTCACCTAATCTCACTGAGATATAGGGGCAGTTCAGATTAATTATTTTAAAATTATTTTACCAATTTACTTCATCATGTCTCCCAATCACAAATTACAGACATGCAATTAAACTTCCAAAGAACTCGAGTTACTTCCATCCCTAATTTACTAGCAAGAAATTAAAGCAATTAGACACTGGTGCATATCTTGTTCAACAACATACTTAACCAGTACAACAAAATAAACCATTATCACAATAATTCAGGGGGTGGGAGGGAAGAGGTGGGTCTTCAGCGGACAATCCAGTCTCAAAGATTAGAAACCAGTGTCATAAAGAATCAATGCATGATAATCACCCAATCTTTTTCACAGCATCAACAAGGCAGTTATAAAATAAGCAGGTATGGTGCCATAGACCACAGAAGATATAAAAACAAATTCAGTATGGAAATGATTGCAAGCAAGCAACAGTAGGTAATCCTGTAAAGGTTATAGAGGAGAGTATGCCATCTACCTGTTCTATTCACACATTTTGGGCAATTATCTAACTGTTGCAGTCTGTTTGCACAACAGACTTGTGATTGCACAAAGTGGATTTTGTTTTTCCTTCCTCCCCTCTACCTCTTCATGCCACCAAATCTGCCCTCAAGAGTTGAGGGCTCTCTGGAATAGATGGGGGGCATGGGCAGAGGGAAGGAGACCTTGCTTGCACTGGTACACATTGGATATCTCGCTTTCTGTACAGGAGAGCTTACCCACTTTAACCCATATGAAACATTATGTTATGTGAAGCAATGTGAAGATCTCTTGGAGTTCTCCATCCTGCTTACTAAAGGAAGTAGCCTCTTTCCCTATGACTACGGCATGGTCTAATAATATTCACAAGAGCATTTTACAGCAGGGATATAAAAGAGTCCCTTATTTTACTATCCCCTCACTTCACTCAAAACTTAAGAGCAGCACAGCACATTTTGCCTGCAAAAAGAAAAATGTGATTCACCTTCTGTTCCTACATAAATCAGACACCTAATCATTAAAGCTTTCAACACAAAAATGGGTCTTAGGCTACAGTATTTTGCTCTATTCATAAACCAATTCCATCTCCAGAATTTAGATCTAGGCCTGACAAGTGCATGAAACACAGCCAACACTGTGAATGCCTTGTTCTGAGTTCCTTAAAAGGAAGAGCAGTCGGATATGTACTTATTTTATCAGGGGTATTATTTCCTTACATAAAATAGCAAGTAAATACTAGTACCTCTTTTAAGATCACATCACCATTAAAAAGCAAACAAGCAAATAAAATAAAGGTGACATAAAATAGAGTAAACACATTAATACAAAACAGATAGTACTAAAAGTGACAAAAATGTGGAATTATTAAAACATCAAATGCCTTGACAACTGTTATTTATAAATGTAATAAATATCCAATACACTGCAAGCAAGAAAAAGGCCAAGGAAGAGGACTAAAACACTGATAACGGGAAACAAACTGGATGATGGTGTATCTAATGATCTTCTTTAAAAATATATGTTATCCATAAAGATTTTCAAGCTGTGTAATAGGAAATTCTGAGGTTCCCAGAGAAAATAAGTGATGGTGGACAAGTTTTGCTGGAAGAACACTTAACTATGGCTATAGGTCTCTCATCACAATGCATAGTCACTGAGGTGTATTCTAGAGCATGGCAATAAGACAGACTAATCAGTGCTCTCCCACCCCCAGTGATGATGCACCTTACAGCATGCCACCGACTCCTCTGTAATGGGGCTGAGAAAGCATGAGTAATCAGGGATAATCTCTCTCTACTACTTCTGCTGGACATCTCAGAAAAGTTGGACCATATCAGAAAGATGAGAACTGACCTGCAGTGTTCCACAAGGCTCAGTATTAGCCCCAGATAATGCTCAACATCTCTACGAAGCTGCAGAAAGAAACCATCCAGAGCTTTTGAGTTAGATGCCATCAGTATGCCAAAGACATATTTAACTACCGGTAGTTATGTGTCTAGGAAGAGGCTTCTTAAGTCCTGAGCTAGTTAGTGTCTAGCAGTTGTGAGTAAGTGAAACAATCAAACTGAAACTGAATCTAGACAAGGTAAAAATGATGCTACAGAGTAATTGCAATGCACAAGGGAGTTGTTATACCTATTTTAAAGGTAGTGGTATTCACCCCATTGAAACAGCTTAAGAGCCTGGGGGTGCTTTTGTCCCAATAAGCATGTACTGGCAATGGCCAGGAGTGACTTTCTTCAGCCACACTTGTTGAACCGGCTCCATTCTTTTCCAAAGCTGTGAGGTCAAGTCCTACTGATCTATGCTTTTGTAGATTCAAAGATTGGCAAGAAGCCAATCGAGTCAAAGACTCAAAGGGTCTAGCTGGCTCAGAATGCCACAGTTCACATCCTAATGTGTAAGGACGGATGAACATGTACAATTAACTGTTTTAGCAACAGCACAGCTGCCTGTGAATTTCTGGGCCCAATCCAAGGTGCCAGTGCTCATCTTTGAATCACAACACAATTTTGGTTACAGATAGGTAGCCGTGTTGGTCTGCCGTAGTTGAAACAAAATAAAAAAATTCCTTCCAGTAGCACCTTAAAGACCAACTAAGTTTGTTACTGGTGTGAGCTTTCATGTGCATGGTATCTGAAGAAGTGTGCATGCACATGAAAGCTCATACCAATAACAAACTTAGTTGGTCTCTAAGGTGCTACTGGAATTATTTTTTTCCAAACACAATTTTGATCTATGGGTCGCGGGTTGCCGACCCCTAATGTAGAGCTCACGTGGAAGAAGCACATGGAGAAGAGCTTCAGACAATAACCACAGGTTCTGGGCCAGTTCATGTGGGAAAATACGGTCCTTGAGGTAGTGGGGTCGTGAGCACATATGGCTTTACAGGTCAAAACTAGCACTTTGAATTGAGCCTGGAAATTATCTGGCAGTCAGTGAGTCATGCCAGAATTGGTGATATATGTTTAGACTTTAGAAACTCTCTAACCCTGTATGGAGCCCTACACATCTGCATATTACAGAAAGCAAGATCAGCAGCAGCTAGAAACAAGGTTTCCTCTACAGTTACCTCAAAACTCTTGAATAATTTCCTGAGAGAGGTCATGAACTGTCTCTCTCGAGGGAATTCTGGAGGGATCCCAATGCTCATTTATTTCCATGGCTTTCAGCAGCCCGGATGAATATGGCCAAAGTATGCAGGCTGTACTAGTAGGCTGATATATATATAGCAAAAACCTTATGCAAACCCTTTTTGTGCTTAGGAAACATTACAATAAAATGTATTAAGTAAAATGGCCAAAAGTCCAATGGTAGGCAAGTGTTGACAGGAAAATTATTATTATTTTTATTAGTTACATTCCTAACAAAAGTGACCCAAAACAACTTACAGAAACGGTATAAACCAAATTATAAACCGATAATAACAAACACAACCAATAAAAGCCTATAAACACATCTATACAAAAAAGAAAAGTCTTACAGATTCTACCCCACTAAAAGAGGCCACAAATATCTGAGACACTTCAAATTAAGGAAGAAAAGCCCAGATTTTTAAAAAGGAAAACTTTGTTTAGCACCTAAAAACAGATAAAGATGTCACCAGGTGTTTCTCTTTGGGAAAAGCATTTCAGAAGCAGGGAGCCACCACTGAAAAGGGTCGCTCTTCTGTTGCAACCATCTAGAGCAGGGGTCAGCAAGGTTTACCTCCCCTGAGCTGGTTCACTCCTGCGAAGATCGCTCCATGGGCCAGATCGCGTCTGCACAGACACAATTTCCAGCGCCGCAGAAGCAAGTCCCCGCTCCGCACTGCAGCGCGCGGGGATTCACTGTGCAAGCGGCTTGGTTCGGGGGCAGCTCGTGGGCCATTTAAATGTCCCCCACGGGCCGCAGGTTGCTGACCCCTGATCCAGAGCTCACGTGGAAGAAGCACATGGAGAAGAGCTTCAGACAATAACCACAGGTTCTGGGCCAGTTCATGTGGGAAAATACGGTCCTTGAGGTAGTGGGATCGTGAGCACATATGGCTTTACAGGTCAAAACTAGCACTTTGAATTGAGCCTGGAAATTATCTGGCAGTCAGTGAGTCATGCCAGAATTGGTGCTATATGTTAAGACATATATGTGCTAGGCAACAATTTGGCCACTAAATTCAGTATCAGCTGCAGTTTCCAAATACCTTTCAAAGGCAGCAGCATGTATAATGCATTGCAGTAATCCAACATAGAGGTTACCAGCACATGGACAACGTAAGTTAGGGTATTGTAAGCCGAAACCATTCTTAACATGAGGCACGCTTTTGCTAACAGGGCCTCCCACTACTGCCGCACCACCGGCATACAACTTCCGCTCACATCCCAGGGCAAAGTTCGCAACAAGGAGCATCTACTTCCGGGTTAGCGGCACTCATTACCCAAAGCATTTGTAAGGAGGATGGTACATAACATGAGGTTCTACTGTAGTAAAATGAGGCTTGGAAAAAAATATGCTCTGATTTGTCAGGGCAATCAGGAAGTTGTTAATAACATTTATGGTGCTGGATACATGTTTTCAAACCATAGCAAATGGTTCACATATATTCAGAAACTTTTTGGGGCCAAATACTCTTTTAGGAACTAATTTCTTGTCTGACTTTGCTGCCCAAATTTCTATGCCACTCTTCATCTGAGGATCACAAAGCGGTTTGCAATATAAAAACACAAAAATAAATACCAAAGTAACAAACAAAAACAATACCCCCACAGTTTAAAAGGCCACAGATCGTTTAATTACCAGTGTTTCTCAAACTTGTGTCTCCAGCTGTAGTTGGATTACAACTCCCATCATCCCTGACCACTGGTTCTCCTAGCTAGGAATTACGGGAATTTTAGTCCAACAACAGCTGGAGACACAAATTTGAGAAACACTTAGCCAAAGGACTGGGAGAAAAGGAATTTTTTTTTGCCTGGCTTCTAAAGATATGTAACAAAGGAAGTGCTGCCTTGCCCTGTTCAAGCTATACCTGCTGCTGCTGCTGCCATTTCTCCACCCACCCTGCCACCTCTACGGCTGGCAGAGAAGTGGTGCCAGCACTGGCACTAATTCTGAGCAAGTTCTTACCAAAATCTGCAGATACCAGTGCTGCTTCTGCACCAGCAGCAGGATACTCATGGGGATGCCGGCTAGGCTGCTTCTGTTGCCTGAGGCAGCCACATCAGTCTGCCTAACGGTTGAGCCAGTTCTGCCCAACACACACTGCTAGGGTGTTCAAAATCCCGAGAAGAATACCTTTTCCATTTGATAATCTGAGAGCAAGAGCTGATATGACACTCCCATTCTCTAGTGATAGGCTTTGTAAGCAACACAACAAATTTCAGCAAATGCAATGCAAAATTATGAGCAGTGATCTTATTTTAAGAAATAGGGATATTGCAGATATTTGAATAGGGAAGAACCTCAGCAACATTGCTTTGTGTTGTCCCCGCATTCAGTCCAATACTCATCATGCCACCAAGAGGGCAACAAAGCAGACAGAGGTAACAGAATGCAAACACACACTCTATGGGCAGTGTGGTGTGGAGAGAATGATACTGAGAAATATGGAGGGGTCACCTGACATATCAACCTGCTAAGGCATCCTCTTTCTTCTTCATGATACTTCTCTCTGTGACTCCAAGAGGAACAGTGCAGGAAGAGAAACTGGCAGTCAGCTGTTCATATAAAGCACAGCCACCTCACCTTCTTGCTCATTTACCTGCACTCTTCTTCTGAACAGTACAATGACAAAGAATACAACCCATCACTTAATACTCCCTACCATGCTAGAATACCCACAGAACAAGGGGAACTAAGCAAGAGGTGGAAGATCCAGCAGTCTTCTTTTCCCTCCTAGCACAGCATGGAAGTTTGGGGAGGTGATGTTCTTCTCTAGAAGCCTCTACTTCCCTGTTAGCCATATTTCTTTCAGCAGAGCGACAAGGAGGATTGGGCCCCATGAGGCTGCAACCACATGTTCTGCTCGCTTGTCCTATATCACACTCACTCTGGATGGGGTAGTAGGAATGATTGAGCTTGCTGGGCCAATCCTTACTACTGCACAACCCAAAGAAAGATCACAGAGAATCCGAGCAAACAGCGAATTGCCCACTTGCACGCCTGTGCTGCTGAGAGCGACAAGAGGGGGAGTGAGCAGACAGGAAAGCGAACAGACAAGGGCAGTAGCCCAGGCTTTCTCAACCAGACAGTTAAGAGAGAAGATCAGCGAGGAGACAGGAGGTACTGCTGAGCTCTCGGATTCTTCATAGGCTCTTCCTGGGCAGTAAAACTGGTCACAGTTCTCTGTACTGGGTTTGAGGAGAGAGGGGTTGGGAAGGCAGAAGCAGGAACCGCCCCCACCCCCTCTTGCGCGACCTTTACCCCAACACCTGCTGGAAGGAGCGGGCAGGTGTGTAGTTGGAGGCAACAGCAGCAGCCCTGTGCCTCACCTGTGCTTGGGGTGGATGCGGTGGGAGACGGAAGAGTTGCTCTCAACTGCACAAGCAGGGACACCCAAGCGGCCTGGCCAAGAACTCAAAATCCCCTAGGAAGGAAGCACCAAAGGCCATGAGGAATTTGCCTGGTGGTTCTGGGTGGGTGGAGAGAGAAGTGGTGGAGCTCCCTTACTGATTAAGAAACATCCTCCTCCCGAGCCCGTTCGAAACCGCGAAAGCTCTACGAAGGCGTCGCCCCGAACCGGTTTGCGCCTTTTCAACGTTCCCGAAGATGTTCCCTCGGGGGCGACCGCCCTTTGTCCGCCAGGTAATGGGGAGCTCCTCCGCGGCCTCCTCGCCCACCTGCTCGCCGCGCCGCAAAGTGCAGTAAAAAAACCCAACCCCTTTGCCTTTCTTCCTCCCCGCGGCCGCTTCTCCACCGCCCCTCGGGCACTTCCTCCTCAGAGCTGTGGTGGGAGCCTCCGGGAAGCGCAGCCTCTGGGCCTGCGGAGCTCGCTCGCTCTTCCTCAGGAGAACAGCCAGCCACCCTCGCTCGCTCCGTCACACACTCGCCTCTCCCCCCCCCCACCCCCCGCGCCTGCGTCTCCGCTCCTGCCCACCTCCGGCCAAGAGCTCCCGCAGCCTCCAGGCCGCTTCGCACGCCTCAGGCACCAGCCGAGCTCGTCGCCTTCGCCTTCGCCGCCCCGTTGGCTCGCTGGCTCGAGATCTGCAGGGCAGGGCGCGGCCTCCGACAATGGCGGGGAGGGCCCACCGGGCGGCCAGAGGAGAAGCAAGCGGAACCGCCGCGCGTGGCCACAGCCCGGGAGAGGAAGGGGCGGAGCTGGCCAGGCGGCTCCGGGCCCAGGCGGCGGCGCGAAAGGTGGGCAGGGGCCGCCGAGCGGGCGTGGAAAGAACGGCGCTGAGACCACAACTCCCAGCATGCACCGGGACGCAGCGGCGCTCCGCTTCGCCCCCGGGCCGCCTGTCTAGCAGAAAGTCTTTGCGCAGAGGAAGAGAAAGCTAGGAGGGGTGATGCGCTTGCCGGTGACTTGGGGGTCCTGGAGGCAGCTTGCGCTTTGGGGAGAACAGAGTAGCGGATGTCTCTTCCCTCAGAGGGGGTGTCTGTTGCTTTTAAATTTTATTTATTTATACTTGCTCTTGCCCATTTTAAATTTAGGACATTGCTGGATATTGTTCAGTAAGAATTGCAGTATATTCGGTGTAATTTTTAGTAGGAACTGGTCAGTGTAGTGTTTCCGTTTGGTTGGTCGGTTCTTGGGGAAAGGGAAGTACAGTATATGGGACGAGTTGGAGAACAGCCTTTACCAAAGGTGTCACGGGCTTTGAAGACACTTGAACTCAAGACTGGAGGGAGAAATGTGCTAGGAGGAAGGCACACTTGGCAAATCCACACTGTGATCAGCTCCCGCCCGGAAACCAATGTCCCCACTGTGGAAGGACACGTGTGGATTCAGAATTGGCCTCCAAAGTCACTTACGGACTCATTCTTAAAACCGTGTTTATGGAAAACAATCTTACTCAGCTACGAGTGATCGCCAAAGAAGAAGAAGCTGATTAAATTAACTAGCATTCGTGTTTATTACCTAAGTTGCAACTTGAGCTTGTTTTGTAAACTTCCCTAAAAATGTTACTAGGGAAGCAGGCAGGGGAAGCACCTCAACATCAGACTTGTAAGGAACAGCGCTTGCTGAGCAGATCTGTTTTTCTTTCAGGCTCTCTCCCTTGGCACAACTCCAGGGCAGCTTTTGATGCAGGGACAACTTTATTAAACTCAACACATACAAACACTCAGTAGACTCCCTCTTGTGTTGACACAGATGACACCATCCCTCCTTGCTCTCACTGAATTGTCTGTACAAAACAAATTCCTTCCAGTAGCACCTTAAAGACCAACTAAGTCAGTTCTTGGTATGAGCTTTCGTGTGCATGCACACTTCTTCAGATACACACATGTGCATGCACACGAAAGCTCATACCAAGAACTGACTTAGTTGGTCTTTAAGGTGCTACTGGAAGGAATTTGTTTTGTTTTGACTATGGCAGACCAACACGGCTACCTATCTGTAACTGAATTGTCTGTATTATTATTAACTGTTCTTGCATCTGGCCCTTCATCACAGAGCCCAGGATGGATAACAGACATAACATTAAGAACAAAGTTGAAATCATTATCTAAAAAGCAGTAATGTACTTAAAAACAAAAAAAAACCATCAGAATTTAGTTATACCAGTACAGTATTTTCATTCTTACTAGGCACCCAAGGCTTGCACACACAAAAAAGGTCTTGAGCTGTTGCCTCTGCAAAAATGATACAGGATCTGCAGATATCCACAAACCTAGTTCCTGCCTTCTTCCACCCTCCTAGCCCTCTTGCTTCTGATCAGAGCCAGAAATCACCAAACATTCAAGCATTTCCCATACCCTCCTTACCCATACACACAGTATAGCACAAAAGACTTATCTTCAAAAATGAACATTCAGTATCACCATTTTTATTTAAAATACATATATGTATCATTTTACTACAGGACGCGGGTGGCGCTGTGGGTAAAACCTCAGTGCCTAGGACTTGCCGATCGTATGGTCAGCGGTTCGAATCCCCGCGGCGGGGTGAGCTCCCGTCTTTCGGTCCCAGCTCCTGCCCACCTAGCAGTTCGAAAGCACCCCTAAGTGCAAGTAGATAAATAGGTACCGCTTTATAGCAGGAAGGTAAACGGTGTTTCCGTGTGCTGTGCTGGTGCTAGCTCGCCAGAGCAGCTTCGTCACGCTGGCCACGTGACCCGGAAGTGTCTCCGGACAGCACTGGCCCCTGGCCTCTTAAGTGAAATGGGCGCACAACCCTAGAGTCGGACACGACTGGCCCGTACGGGCAGGGGTACCTTTACCTTTACCTTTATCATTTTACTGTCTGTAAAGTCATTCACATCTGCTGAACGGAAAAGTATTAACCATAAAACACAAAAGCCTAAAACAATGCCAACATACCATTAAATTCCAGATAAAATCAGTGATACACATCAAAAACAATCGCAGCACCCACAATGCCAAAGCAATTACCAAGTGATTGACTCAAACCAGACTGGAAAACAAATTAAACCCAACCCAGATCAACAGGAAAGAATTCCCTTAGTACCTGGAATACAGTCAAGGCAGTGCCAAATCAATCTCCTTTGGGAGGGAGTTCCATAACAGGATGCAACCAGCTAAAATCTGCCCCCACAAAACAACCAAGTCAGTTTCCATTCTGGATGAAAAACCAGATTGAAGTGGGTTTACAGTGTCATTCAAAACTCTTAGGATGGTATATGCTAAAGTGCATATGTTCATGTTTACTTAACACTTAGCAGTTCTTGTATCAATACTGAGAAAGTCATGATGGGAAAAATAAAGGCCTAAAACCCTGGCTCAGTCCACATTTGGCATGTTTCTCTGGCCGCTATCACTAGATGTACTGATTTCTGCAAGCCAAACCCAAAGAAAGTTAACAATGAATCATCCTCTAGGAATCAGAAAAAGCAGTGGGCACATGCACCCCTCCCTAGTGACTATACAACATGTAACACTAAAAAAACAGAACTCATAATACTGACACTGCAGCGTCTCTTTGCTTATATAAACACTGAGGCCAGGCTGCCATAGAAAAAAATATTTGAGGGTACAAGAAATTTCCCATGGGACAAGCTCTATCTTGTATGATCAGCTAGAAAGAAAAAACAAGCAGAGAGCTTGCTTGTCCATTCAGCATTTCCAGCTCAAAGTACCAGCTAGTGCTGCCAGTGGGACTCTGCAGCAGCATATTATATCCCCCCCCCCCAGTTCCTCCTTTTGTGGAAATATTTAAAAAGAAACACCCATTCCATTGTTAATATAAAAAATAAAGGGTCATAAAAATATGCTTGTTTTTATAAATTAAAAGAACACTGGTGCTTGAGAAAAATTTCATAGCCCTTTCTTTAAAAAGAAGTGTCTCCTTGTGATAGATGTTATCTGTAAAATCTGAGCCATAGCTGGACTGACCGTACACTGATGATACATCAAACTGGCTGCAAGCTAACCACCCACTCAATATAGTTACCGATATATACATAATTTAAGTCATCTTCTTCCAAACAGCCCTTTTAATGTTATCACTTTAGTACTGCAATTATGTTTGAGTGGGTGGAGGAGAGAGATGCACAATAATTGAATGGGAGCCAGAGCAAAGAGTGCAAGCAACAGCTTTATGTCTGCCTTCCAGCTCCTACAGAAATTGATGCTGACAGCTGGAATCCTTCTATTGACCTTTCATGCTATTTACATATCCTGAGGCTTGGGCCTCTCACTTTACCTCCAGTTCCATACAACAGTTGTTTTTCCGCTAAACAAAACTAGAATCACCACCAAAAGACAAAGCTATCTGCAAACCCTTAGATATCATTCCTAGATGTCCAGGCACATTCCAGTAAGCATAGAAAATAAACTAATTTCCAGTAAGTTTCATCCTGTCAAAATAATGTACACAATGAATAAGCCAAGCAACTTGCTTGTACACTTTACATGTATTCTCTGGACAAACTCAACACACAAATTCTGCCATTCTGCTATTCTGTGTTGGAAAATGTGCTTGTGATGTAATGTTGATGCACATTCATATGCTTTTCCGGCTGCAAATTCACAGATTCAACTAGCAAGGTACTGAAGGACCTGTACTGGGAAATATAATTGTGCAGCACTTTTGAAAAGGATCTTTTGAATAAATCTATGACTTCATGGAGAACTATCCTCATGCTTTTTCTATACAATTTTGTTAGGCATGCTTCCATTTTGATTTTATCAATATAATTTTTTTCATGGAACTATTTCTATTCCATTATACCTAATGAACAAATCCAGACTTGCAGTTCAAAAGTCTTATGTATCAAATGCATGTAATCTTACCAAAAGGGGAAACATTTAAACATGAAACTTGTTGATGACATGATCAAGAAGACCAGCTTTGGATCCATAGTATGCAGTATAAAACTGTCAAATTGACATTAAACTAAAAGGAAACAAGGATAAGATAAACAACTGAAGCTCACAGCTGTCCTCCCATTATGTGCTACAGCTGCTCATATATGGAAAGTGGAGAAACAAAAATAACGCATCTGCAATTGTTTTCTGCAGTGGCTCCCTTCCCCCAAACAGATGCAGAGCAATCTTCACAGAGAACCTGAGGTAGTAGCTGAAGTATTGCCTCAGCGATCATCATTCAGCACTTTGTACGGGGAGAACAAAAGACCAGTGTTAAAAGCATCTCATCAGCTAGCGAAAGATGCCACAAAACAAGTCTTTGATATAGTTTTAGTGGAGATCCAAAGAAAATTCTTGATAATTCAGAGACAAGACCAGTACAGGTAAGAAACAACCAAATGGCGTAAATTCAGCCATAAGCTGCAGTTGTACATTTTAAAAAGAGGTAATTTTATTTATGAATTGGTAAATATTTTATGCTGTCCACAAATATGGAAAGTGGCACATCTTTCCCTTTGAACCTATTTTGCATACTAGTAGCCACTTGATGCGTGAAGTTTGTTGACAATAGAAAAGTTAAGAATCTTTGGAGCTGCTCAGTTTTTCCATTAATGAAGCAATTTCCTCCCTGTATTTCCTTGTATTTTCAACGCTAATGATTTACATCCAGTGTTTTCTCAGAACTTGGAATAATTCCACCTGTTCTGTTATCTTCTGAGACATATTTATGCAGTTCATGGTTTAAAAATGAACAGTTTATAAACTTCCTTCCAAAGTATTATTGCCACTTATAATTGTTTCTATTTGTCTGATATCTATGATTGACTACACATGAAAAAAGAACCTGTGTTTGGGGTTTTTAGGGTTCAAAAAATTATCCACCACCCCCCTTTATTGGTGATATCAGAATTGTTAAGTTAGGCAGGTTTCACTATTTCAAAATTTGATTACATGGCAATTTTGAAGGCACATATTTATCTGGTACTAGATCAGCCTATTCAGGAAACATGTACAAAGTTGGGGGGGGAGGAGACTAGAACAGATCAAAAGCAATGCAGCCAAGCATGTGATACCGCACAGTCAAGTAAGAGGCACTTGGCCTGCTCCCAGTCTGTGATGCTGGGCCAATTTTAAGCCTTTTCTTCTGTTCCTGTCTCTGGTTTGTCTGGTGTATTTAGACAGTTTTTCCTTGTTCGGTTTTACTGTGAGCTCTGAACAAAGGAGAAGCATCCATGCTTGAATAAAGCTGAAAGGATAAGACTGGAACACAATATTGTGGTAGCAAGAGTCACTGTGCATACCAACATAAGATGGTGTTTGAGCCCAACTGGTATCTGCAGTTTCAGTTCTTCGGTTACCTACAAAAGAAGATTTGCACATTAGAAGTCAAATAGGGCCACCTTCATTCAAAAGGTATATTCACAATTTAATGGTAATCATTTCTCTTCCTATATTCTTTAATTAAAAATGTATTGCAATCCAGCCGTCCCACACCTTTCAGAGCCTGGGGCAGCTGCTCCCTGCTTCCTTCAGAAGCAGGGAACATAACCTTCTTGGTCTTCCTTGTCAGACCAGAGAAGAACTGCTCACATCATAGGGAAGAATAGATAATCCAACCTACCACTCATTTCCACAAAAGAAAATCTCTGCCTCTTTCCCCTTCCCATCATTCCCTCTGAGGTTTATTAGCCACCAGGAACAGTGTGGAAGTTCCCATCTTCTCATCAGCCCCACCCTTATCTACCTACAGCCTATACTGGCTGCTTTCTGGTGAGGCGACTTGCAAGCAAGCAGCTTCTTAGCCTAGCAGTCTGTTTCAGCATCTTAAAAGTTGCCTTGCACCAACCAACTTTACAGCGCAATCCTACACATGACTATTCAGGATCAAGTTCCAGGAAGTCCAGTGGAGTTTCATCCCATGTGCAGGGAAAGGATTGTAGCCTTCAATCATTTTTCCATAAGCAACGTGGTGAAAAAATTGAAGATTAGCATTTCCAGCCAAACAGCCTTCTCATCTGGAAACAGGAGCTACAATCCTATGAACATTTAGGCTATTAAAATCCCAGTGGAGCCTATTTACCAGGACCAAGCAGTGACAAAAAATTAAAACAGATGAATCAAAATCGTTACAGACAGATCTATTTCTAGAAAAACTAAGAGATGTAAGAAGTATGAACACACATCTTTGAACTTCATGCTATCCCAATGGCATGTGTGTATATTCTTCTGAGAACATGGAGCTTCTATTTCAGTTTCTTTCAAACATTCCAGTGAAAGGAAGACTAAAAGAGAGGGGAGAAACAGAACATAAACTTAATATTCAGGAAAGAGATCACTCATATTTTTCATGAAGTATGTCTCTCAATTCTGTATCTATCTTTACACATCTCCTTAATGCTTCTACAAAAATATAACATTTTATCTGCAAATTTTTAATGATTCTATATTGCCCTGCTTTTATTCTTCTTCCAACTGTTCCCATTCTCATTCCCCAAAGAAGAAAAGTCAGTCTCGCTTACATTTTTGGCAATGCATCAATACATCTGGACTCTTCAGTACAGTAGAGAGTTTCCCATCATTCTCTGCCGGCCGATGATACCGGCAGTGCAGAGGTAATAATGCTCTAAAACAGGAAAAGCATTCAGGGTCAGGTCTCATATAAACGAGGACAGAAACGTCAGCAGCTAAGTACTCGGGAGCTTCCAAATCTATGTTATCCGCCATCATCAATGCCTGTAGAAAAAGTATAACAACATAATTAAAAGCAGGGCATTATTTCACAATATAATCCCATTATAGGCAGTAGCACCACAGCTACCGTATCTTGTAGAGAAGCCCCAAGGCTGGTACCAGTGACTTATTCATGTATAGTACTTGTCTTTTAGTAATGCAGTACAGGTGACTCCCCACTTATTTGGGAGTTACATTCTGAGAAATGTTTGTAACTGGGGAGCCCAATGCAGTATCTAAAGCTTCCTGCCCAACAGCTGTTGAGTGGGGTAGAGAGGCAGAAGGGGGAGCTCCCGTATGCCAATTTTGAGTCTTTGGAGGCTTTTTTTCTGGACTTCTGGCTCACTGTCATCCTCTTTGGGCTCTGGGGAAGGTCTCCTTGTGAGCCACAAGGACTTTCCAGCTCTCTCCCACCACTTCAGGTTAGAGTTTGTTTGCCTGTCTGTCTGTCTGTCTGTCTGTTTCCTGGCACTGCACATATATGCAGTTGCACGTGAGTCGAATGTGTGTAAATGAAGGGAGGATGCTTGTATTGTGAAATAATGTTCTTAACAACAACTTAACAATGCAAGCGAAAATTGTCAGGGGTGTCAGTAAAGTAAAATGGAAGTTAAAAACAACGTGAGTAATAAAGACAACTTCAGAAAGAAGCAGGGGAGACACTGTATTGTTTTTGGCAAATACCCAAAATAGACTCATCTCCAATGGTTTCTTAATCGAGTGCCTACTTGTACCTTTAAAACATGAACCCAGGAATGTAACATTACAGCTAGCACTTACAATAACAGTTACAAGGATCCAAAAAGCTATGTAAGGCCAGTATGATTTGGTCCGTCTTTGATTATCAATATTTTATGCCATAAGTAGCCAACCTGGTGCCCTCCAGAAGTTGTTGCATTACATCTCCCATCATCCCTGACAATCCTATACACACTCATCTGGGATCAAGTCCCACTGAGTTCAGTGGGGCTAACTTAAGAGGAGGTATGTATAGTATTGCTCTGCCACAGATAGAGCAGTTAGGCTCATAACTGTTTGCTTCCAAGAAGGGACAGGTGCTTTTATGCCATTAGAAGCCTAACTTTATGTACATCTAGCCATTTCATGCCCTATTAGCTTTCCAAGCCCACAAAAGTCATCCCAAAAACCTTACCTCAGAGAGATTGTGCTTTTGTAAAGATGTCAATTCATAGGGATCCACATATAGTCCTTTTGGTAAGTGTACCTTAGTTGCCACCATGCAGCTTCTGAGGCTTTCGTCAGCTGTACTGATATTTACCCAAATCAGCAGATTTCTAACATTTAAAACAAGAAGCTTTTACAACAGAATGCCTTCAAAACATACCAATCTCACTTGTGTATAAAGTACTTTTAAAAGACTGTGTTACTATATTTTTAATCTGCAGGTTTTTCCTATGGCTACAGGGCCCCACATATTTGGGTCTGGGGAAACTGAGAATGTTTCTGAGAGATTTATCACTAACATTCAATTTTATGTGTTTTAATTGTTGGTTGTAAGTTGCTTTGTTTTGCCCTCGGCAAGTTAAAGCAACTAACTAACTAACTAGTGTTTTAATTGTAGCCATGTGTCTTTTTCCATATTTCTGCTCTGAGACCATTTTCTGGTATGTGGCAATAAATAAATGGTAATAACCCCCAGTGAAACTCAGAAGAAACTCACAACATATAACTTTTTCATCTTTGTATTAATGGACAGTTGAAGCTGAGAAGTCTCAATCTAATTGGCTCTACATCACTTTAATTGGACTAAGATTCAATACAACTAGATATTGGTTCAATGGAGTACCAGCATCCCACAGCATCCATAAACATGCCACTAGAACATTTAGTTTAACATATCAGTTCACTTGACTACGTACGTACTGCCATGGTAAAGCAGATGCAAAAGAATTCAGGTCTTATTAAGACACTAATAACAGAACCACTAACCAATATCTGTTTGTCATAAACCCACCTGTGAAAGCCATCTTTCAAAAGCTGTTGCCTGACCTCAGGACACATGTTCTGTGCATCTATAAAAACAGAAAATACATGAGAAACTGACATATTTTAAAGCAATCTAAAACCCCATTTCAACACAGTCAGTGTTTGTTCTTCTGTTCCTTAGGAGCGCCTTTTACAGGACAGAGGAACTGAAGTAATTTTGATCAATAAAAAGATTATTCTCTCTTGAAGCCATGGCGGACAACAGACTTTTAATCCAGTTTTGCAATTAGTTGCTGACTAATAGCCTAAAAAACCCAGTGGCAACCACACTAGCCCTTACACCTCCCTACCACCAATTCTAGAAGGCACGGCTTACAGCTAAAGAAAAACAAAAGATTTATGTTTGCAGTGAGCCTCCCACCACAAAAAACTGAGCCTTCCAACAACCAGAACACTCCACTGTTTCTGACAGTGTTCCCTCTATGTCAGAGAGAGGGAAAGAAGCTAGCAACAATCAGAAATCACCATTGTGTTTCCCTGGGTAGAGAAGCAATGCATAAATCAATGGCTGCTGAATTCTCCTCAGGGTGGAGGAAGACATTCAAATGCAGCAGAAGTAGGGATGTGCTAGGAGTAGATATCAAAACACTTGTTTCTAATTAGGCAGTTTAAATATTGCCATCTAACCACTCACAATGGTCCTGAGTTACTCCTGTGGGCTCAGTGGACTGCTCAACAATGTAAAATGATTTTACATAAAGGAAAAAGACATAACATAAGCTTATTGAATGTGTTAGAATATAGTCAATAAGGCAATGAAGTGGATTTGCATACATCTATTAAAAATGCAAACACGGTATCAATAAAGGACAGTTAAGCACTCTGCAACACATATGGAATCCAAGAAAAAGAATAATGTACAACGTTTGTTCACCAACTAGCTTCGGGAAAATAACATGGATTTCAACTTACACAAGCATTTTGGTATGCACACACAAAAAATGATCCAAAATGAGTGGATACTTGTCTGAAGAAGCACATTCTTTTCCTGCTGAAACATCTCAGAATAAAACTACAAGGAAAAACAAATCACATTAAAGAATAGGAGCTTTTGTCCATGGCTTAGAACTTGATTTGTGACAAAACTGTGTGGAAGTAACAGTAACAGTAACAATTAATTCACTCTAAGACAGGGGTTGTCAGCTTGGTCCCTAGCACCGACTAGTGGGCATTTCTGGATTCTAGGTGGGCAATAGGGGATTCTACGGCACAAGCTGAATCCTCCTTCCATCGAGCACTGGTGGGCAGTAAGGAAATTTTACCATCAAGAAAGATGCATTAGTAGGTGGTAGGTATAGAAAGGTTGACTAAGATAAGTCTTTAAATGGAAATTCCCAAGAAAGAAAATAATAAGCAAAGTGAAACATTATTGCTTTTAGGGTATGTGCATTTTTCCAGACCTTCTCAGGATTGTATCACAGCATGCTTTGGCTCAAACTATGAATATCTGTGCCCCAATTACACTGAAAGCCTGAGATAATGTAGAGCTTCACAACAATGAAGGAATATAAGATATACACTGCCATGTCCATATGGGCCCTACAATTAGCCATCTGAAGGCCATGTTTAAATCAATGTTATCCCTGCTCATATGTCTCTGAAACCCAGTGTCTGTAACAAAATTAACAAAAGTTACAGATGGGTAGCCGTGTTGGTCTGCCATAGTCAAAACAAAATAAAAAAAATTCCTTCCAGTAGCACCTAAAAGTGTAACTTAGAATCACTTAACTCAGCCATATGAAAACTCTGATCATAATTATATAAAAAACACAACCCCTGCACCCAAGCCTGGAAAGTTAGATGTCTGTATTTAACTTATCTAGCCTACACTGCATTGTTCTAGTTAAAATGTTATTGTGTAGTACGTGTTCATGATGAGCAATGCAATCCCATCCATATCCTCAGACAAGAAAAGATAATGTGGCAGGTGGGTGGGGAAATGACTCCTGCTTGGAAGTGGAAATTGTCACTGTGGGAAGATAACCAAGGAGAATCAACACTCTATTCATGTCACTACAACGTATACAGGCATATGAAGTTAATGGCACTGCAGCACCTAAGCCATCTTGTCACAGAATCAGAGATCACAAGTGTATAGCCTGTGGGGAGAGCTGTGTATTCCTCTTTCTTTCCCTCTTTGGAAGAAAACCAGGGACATAAAACCAGGGACATAACTACTCCACCCTACAGCCTTTTCCATCCACTGTTGTGAATGTTCTTTGAAGATGCCTTGACAGAGATACAGTCCATGCTGACAGTATTCTACCATGTACAGTGGTACCTCGGGTTAAGTACTTAATTCTGTTCTTATCCTGAAGCAAAGTTCTTAACCTGAAGCACTATTTCTGGCTTAGTGGAGTGTGTAACCTGAAGCGTATGTAACCTGAAGCGTATGTAACCCAAAGTACCACTGTATATGGATTTATAAAGCCTTAATGTGGCCAAACAAATCATATGTATGTATGCTACTTTGTATGTATTATTATGTATGAACTGGCACTTTTACAAGTGCCACTTGCAAGAAACCAATACTCCAGTGTGACAGCACTCCTCACTGATATTAGGCAGGCACCTTCACTGTATTGTTTTTGGCACCTGCTAGATTATTTTTTTTAGGCAAGCTTACCCATACTTTATTTAATTATGTACATTGTTAACAACTGTTGGTTTTACTTATATTTGCTCTTAACATTCAATTTTATCAATACTTTAATGAATATTTTTGTTCCGTTTATCATTTATTTCACAAAATTTATATACCACTTGATTGTAACCACTTAGGGGATTTGGTTGATTAATCGGTATATAAATTCTATTAAATAAATAATATAAATAATGTGTTTCCAATCTCATGCCCGCTATATATTTATATCATCCATACAAGAGTGCTCCTGTTTTTGCCAGCTATGTTCCCTTGGGAGCTTTGAGCTTGGCAGCCAAGAAGCCTGCCTGAGCCATCAACAGACTTACAAGGAAATAAGCCCCAGTGAAATAATCTTTTTTCCCCTCCGCATAGAGGAGGAACTATATAAAAAGAGAAGACCCTTCTACTTGTCGTATTAAAGACACTTCTGTCAACAGTTTGGAATTTTTGAAGCAAATTGAATTATTTTGCAAACTCGCACGAGGCAGGAGCATTCAACCTTCCGAAGAATACCTATCTCAAGCATTTGGGGGCACAAAGGGAGAGAGGGGAAGCAATCCGAAAACTAGTGACGGCGAGTGCAACTTTCTGAAGCAGAAACCACCCCAGGCTCCCCCGGAGAGGAGAAGATCTAGCGGTGCCCCAGGAAGCAGCCCTTTCGCTTGGTCTAAATGTCACTAGGCGACGCTGCTAGGCGACCATTCCCACGACCCGAAGGTTGGCGGTCCGCAGGGCCACTGAGCTCCCCCGCCCGCTTCCCGCAAGCACCCAGTCAAGAGTATCCCCTCGGAATATGCTGCCTCCCGGGTTGAAGATACGAGGGCGGGAGGGCCAGCTCTTCCCGCACCTCGAGAGGGCCGCGGGGTCTAAATCCCCGGCAGCCCAACGGTGCCCCCTTACTTCATGGACTTCCTCTTCCGCCCACAACCAAGGTCCTCCCCCTCTTCCAGAGCGTCCTCATGGGCGCCTGACTTGGAGAGCATAGTTGGACTGACCTCCACCTAGCCAGGGCCTCCGCCTTTCTCAGGACCATAGGAAGAAGGCAAGGAAGCGAGGAAAAGCAAACAGAAGCTCCGCGGAACCTCTGCGAAGACGTCCCTTCGCAGGCACGTTCAGGGACAGCAAGGCCGAAGGGGGCCTGATAGAGCGGCGGCGGCGAGGTGTTGTCATGGTGACGAGTTGGATGCTGGCGCGCGTGCGCCGCGCTGCGGCTGCAGCCGATGCAGAGGAAAGTAGGAAGCAGTGAGGTCCTTGGGGCCTCGGAAGAAGGGAGGAGCCGCGGTGCGTACGCAGGCTGGGCAGAGGCCGGGACTCGGTTTCTCCCTCGCCTGCCTTAGTCGCCCTGCTCGCCTTTGGAAACAAACTGTTTTTAAAAGCTGAGGCGCTGAATGGGGGGGGGGGTCTGAGAGGGATGCTCTCCTAGGTGGCGAAATACGAGTTTCGCTATTCAGTGCACAGTGCCACTCAAGCATGCCGTTGTGAAGCCACTGGCAGTTTTTAAAATCTGAAGTGGGATCCTGTTTCATAAGGGGTTTAAAACTTCTTGGTCCTTTTAAACACCGCTAGCGTGTCTCAATAGCTTATCAAAATAAAAAGTAAAGTTGGCTCACTGGGCATGGATGAATGTGGTGTCTTCTGACTGAGCCTACAGCAGGATGTCTTACGTGGCAAAGAAGTGTGGCATCAAATTAAACCCTCCCTCTATTGTTTTAATCTATGAAGATCAGCTCAGGAATAATATACGCAAGCGCATCATGCCTATCCGGAATTTCTCCAAGTTCTCAGGTATAGCATGCTTATTTTTCTAACCTATCGCTGGTTCCTTCCCCAAATAGGCAAGTTCAGATACTGCTGCCACCACAGGAGTTTGTCTAGCACAACCTTCACCAAACTGGTGCCCTCCAGATGTTTTGAACTACACTTCCCATCAGCTCCAATGAGTGGCTGTTAGCTAAGGCTGATGGGAATTGTAGTCCAAAACTTCTGGAGGGCACCAGGTTGATGAAGCCTGATCTAGCAGCTCAGCATTGGAGATGGTGGACAATCCAATATGCAGGGGGGAAGGAATAATTCCTTAAGCACAGGTGGGAATACTGGCAACAATCTGTAAACTACACATTGTTTAGTTATCATTGAATGCACATGACCACATTCAGGATTGCGTTTGAGAAAGGTACTGTTTCAGCCATTTAGTTCTTAAGCTTTTGTGCATTTTATAGTGGAATTTGGCTTTTCACTCTACAGAAGGCAGCAGGTGTGATATATATATATAGTCCGCATCTCCCTCTGTTCCTCACAAATAGACATGAAAGAGGTGAGAAATAGTCCTCAGAGACATATATTTCCGGATTAGCTTTAGGAAAAACATTTTAAAATGCATATTTACAAATAAACAAAATTATGCATTTTTGTTACCTGGACTTTTTGTCTTTTCATTCGTGCAGATTGCAGCAGGGCAGCAGAACAGCTAAAGAATAATCCTCGGCACAAGACTTATTTAGAAGGTGTCTCAATGGAACAGCTACAAAAATTACACAATTTGCTGAGATGCCAGTTGGGGGGACAAAATCTGACTCAGGGTCTTGAGCAAATTCAGCGGGAAGAAACAATTGACCCAGAAGAGGACCTGAACAAACTAGATGACAAGGAGCTAGCCAAAAGGAAAGAAATTATGGATGCATTGTTTGAAAAGAACAGGAAAAAGAAAGATGACCCTGATTTTGTCTACAACGTAGAGGTGAAGTTCCCACAAGAAGAGCTTGAAGCCTGTGAGTGGGATGATGAATCAGATGATGAGTTTTGATCCATAATCAAGCCGTGGATTGATGAGTCTTCTCATATTGGGAATATATATCTCATGCCCCTTCATATTTTAGCAACCAAACTTGAGTAATCAGTCAGCTGCTACATTTTATACTGTGAAATTAGATCAAGACTTACATTTTTTAAAAAAATGTAAACATGTTAATGAAAAAGTGTTCGGGGGTGCTTGATGAAAAAGATACAACCAGACTCAAAAGAGTTTTATATAGACTGTATGCTAGTTCTTTGCCATTGTAAATAAAACAATGGATCTACTTCAGTACTTCACACTGCAGCATTAACTTTGCAAAAAAATTAACTCTGCAAGTAATTGATGTCTTATTTATTGTTTTGCAATGTTGTTTAATTACCAGAGGTGCCAGTTTGTCCGTTGAACTTCCAAACTTTCAGTTACCTCTCTATTTTTCTTTAATGCATCAGAATATGAGCTACAATATTTGATGGTTTAATATTACTGTTTCACACTGAAGTGATACCGTTGTTTTTTTGTTTTTGTTTTTAAAGAATTGCTTTTGGGGAATCACAGTGAAACCATTTATTTTTAAGTATGCAGGGCTGTGTTGAAACTAATGCTCTTAAGTTATTGTTAACATGGGGTTTTTGGGGTGTGATAAAGAATGATTTAGAAGTCAAATTAACGAGCAGTCCTAAAGCCAGCTGAGAGGCCATAAGAAACATTAAGCAGCATTGTGCTAGCAAAGAGGGAGTCCTTACTACACTAGCAGAAAGCACTGCTAACATATAAAAGTAATAGGGGAGGAGGCAGGGGAAAAACTGCTCTCCCCCTTTCTACCTTGATTGGAGCGAAGGAATTGATTATTCCTTTGCCACAGAATCAAACAGACACTAACTTAGGATTGTTCTGTTTCAGTTAGTCTTTTATGTGGTGCTAATAATGGATGCTTTATTGTGATATTAAAATTATATGCTTTCTGTTTCCATTTTTATGTAGTCAGACCTGAAGAAACAACTGTCCAATAAAGTAATTTTGAAAAACTGAAAGAGTCGGTAATGTTGACAGAATTAAATGATGTCTGATAACAAGAATGACAGGTGTATGAAATTATGGCAACAATAGACTACTTTTTAGAAAAGGTTATTGAGTCTGCCTAAAGAATGTGTTAGCCACTGTATTTTTTTTTTCTAAGGGCCCTGCAGGTGAGCTACTGAATAGTGTAATAAATGTGCACTAGTTTTCCCTTCTCAGTTTCACCTCCATAGCTGGGAGTCCAGCTAAATCAATGTGAAACTGAAAAGGCACTTCTGATGCTTCACCAATGCAGTTCTCTTGTTTACTGACCCTGTTGTGGGTCCCATTCCGTAGAATTTTAACCCAGTTTGGGAAAGGGTGTGTGTATGTGAGTTGGGCTCAGAGAATACATGAAGACACCACAAAATATATATTTATACACACAAACACACATTCAAATTCAAAAATGTACCCCAAGACACATGTATGCAAACAATAAATTTCAAACATATATAAAATTTGGTCTCCAGAGGGCAATGTTTTATTACTTAACTACTCACTTTTGGCAAATTTCTTCACTTTGCAGGAACCTCAGAACATTTAAAAGTATCTCTCCAGGCACAGAGCAGCTTAGGAATAAGTTGCATTGCTCCTTGGACACTGTACACTCACGAGTGTTTGGAAAAGTATTAAAACTGATTAATTGGATTTTTTAATTTTTATTTACTTGACAGGAGGCCTTTTTCAGTAAGACATATACTTGTGATAGAAAGTTTCTTTGTGAAGCCAATTACATTCTAACTGTATAACCTGCAACATGATAAAAGAAATGAACACTCGATTTGTTTTTATTATTGCTTGTTAGCCGCCCTGAGCCCGGCCTTGGCTGGGGAGGGCGGGGTATAAATAATAATAATAATAATAATAATAATAATAATAATAATAATAATAATTAGATGCTAGACCTCCTTTATAAAAAGAGTACATCTGGTAATGTTAGCTGCCTTCCTATTTTATGAGGCCAAAGTTTAAGTTATATTTAAAATGTCTAATAGCCCAATCAGAAGAAAGATAAAGGGATACAGTATTGTGAAAGATTATTATTATTATCCCAATGTATGTATTGCAGTTACAGTCTTCAAGGTCATCCCTTGCATGTACTGTATTGAGATCGTTTTTCCAAACCCAGATGTTTAAATTTTGGAACACCATCCAATCAGCATGCAGCAATGGTCAGATATGTTCCCACTTGGTCAGCCAGCCACAGAATTGCTAGGCTGCACTCAGATGAGGAATAAATGGAAGTAGGGTGTGAGGATATAGCCTGCTCAGAAAATGATCACCACAAACACAAAATGTGTTAACAAGCTTCTATACCTACAGTGATTGTAGATGTATAATAGGTTACTTTTTATATTTAAAAATTGACTTTTCTGCAGTAAGGGGAAATTAAAATTAAAAGATGTGCCAGCTGACCATATGATGATGGTGTGTGGATGCTGCCAAAAATTGCATGCATAAAGAATACCAATTTCTCAGTAAGCTGCAGTCCATAGACTCCTTTCCCCAAAAATATTTGCAGCACGAATCCCGTTGTTTAGAGTAGGGACCTATGAATCTGCCAGTTTCAGTTGTCTTAGGTTTCTCATTTTTCCAAACTTAAATTCAGTTCTCTACATTTCCACAGCAGTTTGAGATTTCTTCCTTTAAAAAAAATGAACACTTACCAGCATTTTAGTGCACATTTCTCCTCATACACCCATATTTGGAAGCAATTACCCCTTATATAATGCAATTATATATGTTATTTTAACTCACAAATAGATTTTTAGGTACTTTTCCCCTAATATATGCATTTTTTCCATATTTGGTTGGAGAACTGCATCACAAAATTTGAAGAAGTGTGAATTTCATAAGATAGTTGTGTTTTGATTTGCATATTGGTTGAAAAGTAGGAATTAGATAGTTTTTCATGAAATTACAAACAAATTCTCCATCAGTTCAGAGGAGCAAGAAACTGACATGAGAGCAGCAATGAAGCAGAAACGAGATAAGAGGATGCAGAGTGGAGTGGAAGGTGGGATTAAGGAAGCAAGTGGTCCAAATAAGGGATGCTTATAAGACCATCTGAGAGGCCTAGGAATCGGATGCAGGTAACAAATGTCAAGAGAGAATGACTGGGAGAAGCAAACTGGGAGTGGTGGGATGGAGTTTAACTCTATCTGCAGTTATCCTGACAAAACTGTCTTTGCATTTCAAGGGAGGCTCCCACTGCTGCCAATTAATGCATTCACACAATTAACAGGGCATCTAGATTGGTCCTAAGCCAGCAGGCAAAGGCTGCGATGAAGGAAAGGGAAAGGAGGGAGATCAGAGCTGACTGAGAACACAGAAGGGAAGCTTGGGCTGGCATTCAACCTACTCACTCCTACGGCCCACATTATTGGCTATATTTCCATATGCATTCCCATCATTTGGTGTGCATTGCACTAGTGGCTAGAGGGTGGGACATGGGCATAAGTGTGGAAAAATAATTATTTTAGGAATTGGGTGCTGATAGGCATCTCTATATCACATTACAGAACTATCGAAGGATTTTGTGGAATCCTCATCGACAAAAGCGTTTGGGGCGGGGAAAACTAGGCTGATCAAAAGCAGCCACAAATCATTTGGGATAAATCAATCTGTCTGTGAAATAGATGAAATGGAGGGGAATTTGCCAGTTGAGCCACATTCTTTAATGGTATTTTAAACATACATTGATTGATTGATTGATTGATTGAGTACTGCTTTTCCTTGAGGCACTCCAGTCTCTGTTTCATGCCTCTCCTCCTCTCACAAAGATTCTAGAAATGGACCACATAAAACACCAGCAAGCAAACTTGTGGCAGAAAGAAAGTGCGGCAACATCGTGCGGCAGAAGGGAAAAGCCACTGAAAGAGCATGTAAAGAAGCATTGAGGTAAAGGCAGCTGGAGGCTAGCCAAATACACAAGGGTAAGCTCAGCTGGCTGAATATTGTTGTTGCACAAAGCAGGGCAATGCACTGATGTGGCCCACACTGTAGGCACATGTTGAAAACCTAGACTCCATATCTGGGTTGCATACGTACCAAGCATTTAAAGTGCACAGCTCCCCCTCCCAAACTATGTGGGGAACTATAGTTCATTATGGGTGCTGGGAACTGTAGCTCTGTGAGAAGTAAACTACAGTTCCAAGAATTCTTTTGGGGAAAGTCATGTGCTTTAAATGTATGGGTTATCAGCTGATCATCAAGGCTTCTGTGCACAGTGCCATGCAAGAACAGCTCGCCTGACACCGCTGCAGCATCAAGTGATTGGCAGGTGGGGGAGACAAGGGTGGGACCTGCCAGTTGGATCCAGTCCTGCCCCCGCGATCTAGAGGACTGTAGGAAACTGGAGGTAGTAATATAAAGGCATGTTAAGGCTGTTAAGTAACTCTGTGAGGGGAAAACTACAGTGCACAGAATTCTTTGAGAAAGAACGAATGTGTTTTGAGTGTACTTTAAAGGTATAGTGTGTACACAGCCTTGAAGTCAAACATGTGGAGCAACTTCGCTGAAAAGTGCTGTGTTTGAGGTTAGCAGAAAATTGTACCCAGGGTGGTTGACTGGTGGTGCCTCATTCACACATGAAAGCTTTCAGTGTGCTGACCTCTAGGCTCAAAAAGTTCAAAAGGACTCAAAGGCTAGCCCAATCTAGACCAGCTCCTTGTCAAAAACCTGGGCCATCCCACTCAATAGCCCCCTCACCCCAGATCAGGGTTTCAGTCTGAGCCACAAGCTTGGGACATGAGCCCAGGCCTTCAGATGATTCAGCTCATGCCTTCACAGAACTTCTTTTAGCTTTCCTTGTAACTGATGTGGTTTCTCCATCGGTGTACTTTGACCAGATAAAACGCGAAGTTAATTCCTTTTTCTCCCTAACCACCTACCAATTTTCTGTTGGGCAACACCCGATGCCGATTCTGCTAACCACATCCTGAACTGAGTAATTTTTTTCCCTCTTACAAAAGCAGAACCAGTTAATCTTCACTGATCGTACTACAGAGGAAGCTAAGACATCTGCCTAATACAGGAAAAGAGGCACAGTCATTTCTGGCATCTCCCAGCACATCAAAAATAACAGGGCATTTTGTACCACCATACTCAGTTTGGGGATAGCAACGATGAAAACATTTGGAGGAACAGATGCCAGAAATTACAGTCTATCTCCTTTCCAAGGCACCTTTTGCAGTTTATTAAAAGTTTTAATTAACCTAACCAATCCAACAGTTAAACATTACAACCATAATGTTTCTATATCCAGGAGTCTGACTTGGCTCCCACAAATAATTCTTTTCCTGGCACTCCCAAGACCCCATCCATTTTTGTAGTGGCAGAAAAATGAGAGGAGAATAAAGTTGGCATGGTGCTCTGCTGGACAAATTCAATTAAATCTCTCTCTCCAGATGTTTGGTGGGGGCTGCTTGTCAGACTTTGTGTGTCTGTATCCTATATGGTTGCGCATGCGTATGTGCAAGAGTATTCATGCAATCGTGTGGGGTGACTACATCCATCACTGGCATATGACCACTACTGGTCAAGGCTGAATGTGTCTCTCAGGCCAAAAATATTTAGCCACTCCTGCCTTAGAATTTATTCACTATTTACCCTGCACGTAAAACAAGTAAGTCTCAGTCACAGTAGCCTAGTGGTGCCGCCTTGAAGACTGTGCTAATTATGCATGACTTTTCACAGGAAACAATATTCTTCTTCATGAGGTAAGTGAAGTGGACAGCTCTGCACATAATATTTAGGTTGCACTACCTCGTGATTGACATGAGGCGAAGTGAAACACAAGCATCCGAAACTGTCCTGTTCTTTCATTTGAACTGTGCATTACTTATTGGTAACTGAAACCTGACCCTATGTTTCAGAACGAAAAGTCGACCAAGATGCACCCACACATCTGCAGGGTGTGCAGGCATCAGATTCAGAACATAGCCCGAGGTTTTTGCAGCATGTGGTTTTCCTGCCTGTAAACCTCTACCACAGGGACGCCTCAAACAGCTAGCGTTGATCCACGTACATACCAAAAACAAGCTGCTTACTAAGAGAATGCCAGTTTCCTCTGGTACAGCAGCCCTGCTCTTGCCCTGTGGCACCCACTTCCATTACATTGTTTTTACTGCTGTCATTAGGATCACGTCTATACCTTGAATTTAAATCACACTTACACCATTTAAACAGTCATGGCTTCCCCTAAAGAATCCTGGGAATCTCAGACCACGCATTAGTACAATTTGTCAAAGGTCTCCTAACAACTTTAGCAGGCCACACATTTTACACAGCAAGTGGGGAATGAACTAGAAACCTTTAAAAAAGAAAAAAGAAATTCTGAAGGATCTTCAGATGTTGCCAATCTCTTCGTGAACTGATGCATTTTTGCTATTGTCAATGTTATCATAACCACCCTGACTTAATGCTCTGAGGGCCAAGCCAGAGATACAGGGCCACCGTGTCTATGCTGAAATGTGTTTGCCCCACTCACATATCAAATGGGTGTGTCTACTCTTTACACAAAACGAAATAGGCTTTTATCCCACTGCACTTTGTAGCTCACTTCTGGCTTGAGAGATCAGTCAAAGGGGATGGACCACTGCACTGGAGCACAGCATGGTAAGGGGACGAAGGGGTCCAGATTTTGCTCTGTTCTTCCCTTGCTCTTCTTTGTGTGTGCAACCATAGCAATTTCAGCTAATGATCAAACAGCTGTCTTGGAGCATGTAGGCAGCAAGATGCTTGCATTGCCACCTGTATCTCTAGTCCAACACAACACTTGGGGGGTCAGTTGGAGTAAGAGGTGCCAGGTTGGTAATCATTTCATACAGTCTTCTACATGCCATTCACATCTGCAGCAAAGTTATGGCTTCCTTATACTGCACCATCTCGTTTTATGAATTGCACCTCCTCCACATGTTGGGAAGCTGTGCTGTAGCCAACACTGCTGAGTTGGCCTTGGAATGTTCCCTCCAACATTAGGTCTGTCATATGAGTATTTCAACTGGCGTGTGGATAAGGCCCACAAATGGGGGTGGGGGGAGTGTTCCTCCTGAAAGGGGAAAAAATTAGTTAGTGCTTGGCCAAGAAGTTACACCTGTTTGGGAGCTGCATTTATTCAAACATCATGGTTGGTTCCCAGCATCAGTCCTTTTCACTTGTCTTTCATGTTTATAAAGGCCTTTTTCTTCCTATTGTGAACATTAAACAGGATTACTATCTTGCATTTGTCTCCGCACAGAGCTGTGTGCTATGCCATCCCTGCCAACTACATACAACTACATACAAGGACACTTTATTACACACATTGGGCAACTCCATATAAAGCATTGCCACACACTGTGGCTTCCTGGACCCCCATTCATGGATGCAGTATCACCCAATAGGATTTCCCTGTCCTACCTATGCCCATTATGGAGGGTCCGAGTGGCTGTTTTCTTCACACCATCCCAGAGTCAATAAGGGCTGGACCTTCTGTACCTGCTCTTCACCATTTGAAGAATTCGTTGCCTGAAAGTCAGGAAGATGATAACAAAGGCAACTAGCAGGGCCAAACAGGTAGGAAGAACAAGGACCAGATGCAGCAGAGTCATATCTGCCGTTAGCCACTTGCAATTCTGGATGACTGATTCAGGCAAATTTGCTACACGGATGAACTTAGAGGAAAAGTTGCAAGTGACTTGATTCCAGTCTAGAATGCGTACAGTGTCACTGTCATGCAGGGCATCCCACCAACCCAGCTGGCAGCAGTCATAAGGATTCTGGCTGAGGTAGATCTCATGTAAGCTCTTTCCAAGCTTCTGCATGGCGTGCTGAGGTAGGGCATGGAGAAGATTTCTCCTTAGATCCAGAATTTGCAGTTCTAGGCCTGCTAAGGATTCAGGGAAGCTAGCCAGAGAATTTTCAGATAGATCTAGGTTTACCAGCTTCTGAAAAGCAGAGAAGTCCATATTTGTCCTTGCAGCAGAAAGTCCAGTGTTCCTAAGATAGAGCACCTGCAGTGATTGTGCAACATCTTTCAGAGGTGCTAAGCCATCAAGTAGTGACCTGGGATTGTCAGAAAGGTCTAAGTGTGCTATAGAAGTCCCCTGAAAGATGTGGGTGTCCAGTATTTCTAGGTCACAGCCAGACAGGAAAAGATTCCTTATGGAGCCAGCATTACTGATATCTATGCAGCTGGGACTTCCAGCAGCATGTGAGGCACAAAGCTTTATAGGGTTTTTACTGAGGTCAAGTGTAGTGATCTTTGTTGTGTGAGTAAAGATTTTAGCAGGCAAGCCACACAGTCTGTTGGTGCTCAGACTCAATGTTCTGAGGTTGGCTAAGCTACTTCTATGGTCCAAGTTCATCTGCAGATCCTGAAGTTGGTTGTAGCTGAGATCCAAGTCAACGAGAGTGCTTAGCAGGTCACTCTCCTGTATCTGTAATGTCTCTAAGCAGTTGTGGTTCAGGTTCAGATGAGCAAGGGAAGACATGCCTTCAAAAAACCTTTCTGGAAGGTACCAGAGCTGGTTCCAACTCATGTTTAGGAACTGCAGGGAAGAGAGGTTGCTATGATGGTTTTCGGCCCAGAGGTCAAGGGTGGTGATGTTGGTGATGTTGCCATCCAGGAATAACAGCTGCACTGTGCCCTCTGAGTCATTGAAAAGATTGTTGTAGAAGTTCAATTGGTTGTGCATCAGCAGCAGAGTTCTCAGTTTATTTTGCTTGGGCAACAGCGGGAAGAAGAGGAGCTGGTTGTAGGAAAGATCTAGTGTTTCTAGTTCAAAGGCAGCATCATTCTCTGCAGCCAAGAACCACTCAATTTGATTGTTGCTGACATTTAGCATCCGGAGTTGGGTCAGGTCAAACTCCACCATGCAAGGAATGTAGTTGTAGGCCAGATTAAGATGCTGTAGCCATTGCAAACCATCAAAGGCGCCAGTCTCAATCTCAAATATGTAGTTCTGCTGCAAATCTAGGTGCTTCAGCCTGGGCAGATTTTTTAAGTGAGAGTCATCCAGCCTCATGATGGAGTTCCGGGCCAAGGACAAAGATTCTAGAGAGGACAAATCCTGGATCAAGATGGCCATCATAGCTTCATTGAGCAGATTTCCAGATAGGTCCAGCTTCCTCAGGACAGGCAAAGTCCCCAGAGCAGCTGCTGTTGCAGAATAGTTCACAGAGAGGGCATTGTTGGCCAGAGATAGACTACTGAGGCTCCTGGTGCCAAGGAAAGCCCCAGGCTCAATGAGCTCCAACCCATTCTCACACAGACTGAGGCTCTGCAGGACTTGATACCTTACTAAAGATGCATTCTTTAGGGTCTGTATAACATTTGCATCCAGGAAGAGCTCCATTGTTCCAGGAGGCAAGTCTTGTGAGACAGAGCTCAGCCTCCTGCCTTTGCAGTCTGCAGTTCTCTCGTCCTGCAGCAGAAAAAGAAAGAGATGTATGGGATGAAAAAAGGTGGGCCCAGCTACTAAAGCCATACTGCACTTCAAATGAGCACAGTAAACAAAGGGCTTAACTCAAGCCCTGTAGATTCCAAGTTAAAATGCTAGGGACTGAGCACATATTTGGCATGTAAAAGATCACAGGTTCAGTCCTGGCATATCCTGTGAAGTATCTCAGGGAGCTGGGAGAGATATTTGCCCAATATCTTGGAGAGTTCCTGCCAGTTGGTGTGGACAATATCGGGCAAAGATAGTTTAATGGATAAAACACTTTGACAGTAAATGTTTTCCATAACAATATTTCGCTGTATGTGCTCTGCCCTCTAAACAAAACAGAATCTTCGTTATGGTAACCCACCCAAATTCGCACTAAGAAAAACAAGTTCTGGGAACTAATATTCATGATACAAATTTGCACATTTAATCTAAAAAGGAAGGAGCTCTGATGTTTGTGGCAACACTGAAACCTGTCTCCTAACCATAGAAAATCTCATTCAAGCCACACTTCTAGCTTCTGAATTTCTACCAGCCATTACCCACCTTTCAACCCTCCCTTTCTTTCTCCAAGGGCTAGAAATCTTCTCTTTTAGAAATGAAAGCTGAGAGTCTCAGGTTCTGTAGTCAGAACCATTTCTACTATTTTTTCTTTGCCCGTGCAGAATTTCTGAATACACAACAATTCTGACTTGTGATCTTTTAGAAACATTTCTAAGGATGGTCTGGACGAATGCAGAGCCAGTTATAAAGTTTCAAACAATACCGCCCGTCATGAACAGCACAAAACAATCTAAGGTATCTGCTTTTTTGTGCCTATGGACAAACTACCAAAGAGAACATTTCTGCTACTTCCTTTATTGTAAACTCTATGGCCCTGCAAGAATTAGATTTTTCTCTCTCATTCTGAATAACCATGCAAGTTTGAATGGTGTGGAAAAAGTGATCAAGCTATTATCAGCTTATGGGAAATCTGTAACACTTGCTCTGCTACTAGGGCCGTCTTTAGCATATGAAAAGATCCACCCAGCGCCCCCAAATTTAGTTTAGCTGCCCCCAGATTTGGTGTGGGGCAACTCAAAGTTGTCTTTTAGGGAGGGGGGAAGCCAAAGTTGTTGATCTTTTTCAGGGAAGGAAAATCGCTCACCTGTAACAACAACGCAGTGGAAATAACTGCTTGTTTCATCATGCTAGGTAGTAACAGAGCGATGGAGCAGGGGGGCAGGGACTTTTGCTCCATTGCTTTTCACTGCCACTGGTAGAGAGGGTCCGGTGTATAGTAGGCATACATTTGGTGCATCTCCGAATACATTTGGTGCCCCCCAGAATTTGGAACCCAGGTGCACCGCACCCCGTGCATCCCCGGATTAAGACGGCCCTGTCTGCTAATGTAGCAGAAGAAATCAGGTGTAGATTCAACCCAGCAATTGCAATTTCTTGTGATTCTTAATATTGTTGAGGCTTAGTGGGGGAACAGAGGTTGCCAGGGCAATGCAGACATGATCTGTGACACATATTTACACCTAGAGCCACCAGAGTGGCTGGGGCAACCTACTCAGATGGGTGGGGTGCAAATAATGAAAGTTTTATTCATTATTATTAATTAGTTGTTGCTGTTGTTGTTAAAAACATAGAAATATCAATCATTAAATACAATTAAACATTGATAGAATTAAAACTATATACATATATAAAATCTATAACAATAATTACAATAAAAACAGGATAATATTGGGTTGTATCCAATGAAGTTGTCCAGTTGGCACAAGGACTTCTAGATGCACAATGGGACTTCCTCTCACTGCATGTCCCCCATGCCTCCAAAATCTTCTTGGAGGGTTGGGGAAAACCCCAGAACAGATTTATGGGATGGGTAGGGAGCATGCAGGGAGAAAAGAGGGAGAAGAAGTCCTTTTTGCACAGGTGGAAGTCCTTGTACTAATGGGAGAAGCTTTGTGGATACAACCCATTGTCATTTGTGGACCCCTGGAGTTGCTGACACATGGTTCAAAATAAACGAAGAAAAGAAAGTTGATAAAAGACAGACTCACCAGTCTGCAAAGGCTGTGATAGGCTGAAGGTTTGCTTCCCCATCCTGTATCTAGGAAAGCTATCCACACGAAGATACTCAGGGCTATTAGTGCCATTTCAACAGCAGGACTCCTGCAAAGAGACACAAAGCAGGGCATATATATGTTTTAAAAGGCAGTATTGACAGTTTATTGTATTTTGTATTACAGAAAGAACCAGATGCTTACTAGAAAGCAGACATCCCAAGGCTTTCTTCCATGTAATTTATGCCATATGCGTATTTGCTCTCAAACTTTTCATACACCAAAATCTGTTAATTTATTTGTGCAACGCACATGCCTTCCCCACAGCTGACCCTCTTGTGTGCAAGCACACCTTTCAGATCACATTGGCTATTCTTAATCAGTTTTTGTGCACAAGTGGGCAGGTGCTTGCTTTGATCAGGAATGACTGCAAAGGCCCTTCCTTATAAACCATGAGTTGCCAATGTGGTGCCCACATTACATAAGCACATGTAGAGACCTTCCCTGGTGCCTAGGATCCCCTACCCTGCCTCTCCTCCTTGGGTTTGAAAGGAATCTTGTAGCCAGTAGAAGACTTTTTAGAAACCTAATTGCTGGTAGGGAGTGAGTGAGTGAGTGAGTGTTGGTTGCAGTGTGTGTGGAGTTGTGGTATGTACATGGTGCCCACAGGCCCAGAAAGATTAACCATAAACAGCTTGGGGCTGGAACATTAATTTTAAAGAAGGCTGTATACCCGTTGTGATTTACTTCGGCTCCAGTACACTCCCACTGTTGCCATTTGAACCCGAGTACACATAACGCTAGCCACAATCCATTTGTCTCCTGTAGCTTCTTGAGAAACACTGTTGTTTTTCCCAAACCAGCTTCCATCCGATTTGAAAACATAAGTTGCGGCTAAGCTAAGGTGTGCACATTTGAGACAGCAAGTGCACATGCACAGGTAAGTGGAAGCTTTGCCAAATAGGAGTTTGGCACAGGGAAACAAATCAGGTAATGTGCATCTGGTGTGTACCACAATGTAAAAAAGCACTAGAAGCACAGCAGGGGGAAATGACCTCACTACATTTTAAGCCACTAATGTGTGTGTAACCCAAGTTAAAGGTGATTTGAAGGAGCCTTCCCTTCCCAATGTTATGCAGACCAGCATCAACACCCACTGTTCTAAGGCATTTGCTGGGGCCCATGTGCTGCTACCGCCACCAGCAAAGCTTGTAAACATGGGGGGGGGGCTGATTGTGGCAGCAACAGCACCATGGCCAGAGGAGGCAGGGTGACATAGCAGCAGGTTCTGGGCAACAGGTCCAGTCAGCACTGGGTGCTACTAAGGGCAGCCTGCCCAGCTTCCCCCCAAATCTGAAGCTGGGTCTGATGTAAGGTAAAGGTAAAGGGACCCCTGACCATTAGGTCCAGTCATGACCGACTCTGGGGTTGTGGCACTCATTTCACTTTACTGGCCGAGGGAGCCGCCGTAAAGTTTCCGGGTCATGTGGCCAGCATGACTAAGCCGCTTCTGGTGAACCACCGGAGTGGTACCTATTTATCTACTTGCACTTTGACATGCTTTCAAACTGCTAGGTTGGCAGGAGCAGGGACCGAGCAACGGGAGCTCACCCTGGAGCGAGGATTCAAACCACCAGCCTTCTGATCGGCAAGTCCTAGGCTCTGTAGTTTAACCCACAGTGCCACCCGCGTCCCTTGGGTCTGATGACATGCACATATATTTTGTCTAGCCAGCTGTCACTTCTGGTCAAGCGCGTTTTGCAAAACCTGTTTACTAAAGGCAAAAGTGGGACACATTCTGTGAACGCTTAGCTCTCTGGAAATGATCTTGCCTCTAAGTGGAAGAGTAGGGCCAAACCCCATTTGACATTAGAGATCCATGATTGGATTTGACATGCTTAATTTTACTGAAAGGTAGCTGTGGGTGGAGGGGCTGCTTGGTGGATCAGAGCAGTGCTGCTGAGGGAGGGGGGATTAACCCTTTGTTCTCATCATACCATTTCCTCCATCATATTCGCCCCATTCCTGAAAGTACTCATAGTCCTCTAAGAAGAAAAGCAAGACTGATTTTTTGACCTAGTAAGGAGATTTATTTCTGAGACTATATATTAGTTAGGCATGAAGCTTTTTTAATTTTACAAAGTGGATTGACTGTCAAAGCAGGGATCCCCAGCATACTTTCTCACCTTGCCAATGACTAGCGAAGTTCCTCCCCTGCTTAATGATTCTTTTTCTTTGCCATCACAAAGGCCTTTAAGGACTTCACTCACCATCTGTCCTGCCTTCTCAGTTTGATCCTTGCACTCTCGATGCCCTGTAACTCTTCAAAGATGTTGAGTGGCAGATGCCTTGGAGTGAGACTGGAGAGTTCTCAGCAACCACCTCGCTGCCTTATCTCTCCTTCATATATCTATTTTATGAAACACCTCTGTGTTACAGAACCCTCCATCGTGTACTCCCAGAACCACACCACATGGAACTGATACACGTTCTTGGTGAGCTCAACCACGCCGCAAAACGCCGACTGCCTTTTTGCAGTGTAGGTGTTCAGAATGAAACAGCAGCTGTTGAATGGTTCCTTTTGGTTACCATCACCCACCCACCCCCACACCCCTCTTTAAGGCAAAGAATGGAGGCAAATCTTGAGGTTCTTACTCACTGGGGGTAGGAGCAATACGCTCAGGTCTGGGACGTTCATTCTGCTCCAGCCCGTGGCCTCTTTTCTTGCTGTATCTCTACAAATAATATTAAAATTAGCTGTTTGCCCTCTCACTTAATATCAGATTATTTTAGAACTTGCGGAAGGAACTAAGCAACGGAAACTGCAGTCACATGGATCACAGAGCCAGTTGCTTCACCCAGCAACCCCCAGCCAGAGCTCAGCAGTTGCACACTGAAAGGTCGAGGCTGTGCAAGCCACTCGAAAATGAGAAGGAGCTGAGAAGAAGGGAAATGAGAGGAAGGAAGCTGTGCAGGGCAAATCTTTGAAGCCATTAGCAACTGCTGCTTTGTTATCGATATAGAAAGAAAAATAAGAGTCCTGTGGCACTTAAAAGACTAACAAATTCATTGCGGCATAAGGATTTGTGGACCAGGGACTACTTCTGCAGACAAAATTTTGCTGCAATACATTTTATGGCATAATAATTCATGTGCGAGGGCTACATGCACACCTTACATTTAAAGCACATTTAAAGAACACATGCCCCAATAATCCTAGGAACTGTAATTTGTCATGGGTGCTGAGAATTGTAGCTCTGTGAGGGGTAAATTAGTTCTCAGGATTCTTTTGCGGGAGAGGGAAAATGTTTTTTTCAATATGTGCGGTGTTGCATGCAGCCTTTAAGGTGCAATCAGGCTCTTTGTTGTTTTTGTTCCTATCATTGTTGGTTGGGAAGAGGACAAAAAGTGTTGCCAGAGTTCCAAAAACATCATTAGGTGGTGTCTCCAGGAAGCTGTAAAACCCTGACCAAAAGGAACGGTCCCTGTAATCATACACACCGTAAGTTGAATGTAGCCACTCTTTGAACATCAAGATGATTTTCCTCAGTGTGTCTAGTAGAACCTGAAAAGACACTACCTCTTCTTTTATTTTATCCAGATTTTGTCCCCAGGGATAAAATACACCAGCTAAGAATAGCACAAGCATATTTTACAATAACACTGCCACATTTCTCCCCCTCAGCAAAATCCACAAAAGCAGATTCCTGATCCTTTCCCTCTTGCTGCTTCTGTGGATTTTCCCAAGCAAAACACCATTCTTCATAGTTAAGAAGATTTGCAAGGATGTCCATCCCAGAGTACAAAATGGGAACTGAGACTCAGCCCTCAGAGAGAACGTGCCCATGAGAGAGTGACCTCCAACTACTGAGAAACGGCAAGCATGACTTCCAAGACAGAGCAAAATCCTATCACCTCTCATTTAGAAATTAAATGAGGCAGGGCCCACAATGGAAGGGGGGGTCAAAGGGTGTGAAGTAGTTGTTTCAGAACATACGACCCATCCTAGTAAAGAGAGAAACAGATAAACATGACATGTTTGGCATTGCATAGTTTCTATTTCTTAGCTTGATTAACAGAAGTAACTATTCTTATGAGCCTCCAAAGACTCATACCCTCTTCTTGGAATGGTGGCAAAGAGAATTGTGGTGAGGCAGCTGCAAGTACTCTTGAATGACGCAGATTATTTAAAACTGCTCCACTCTGGCTTCAGTCCTGGCCATGGGGCTGAGTTGGGCTTGGTCTCCCTGAGAATGGGACAAGAGGAGTGTGACCTTGCTCCAGCTTCTCCATCTGTTTTGGTACCATTCCCCATGGCATCCTCCTAGACCAGCTCTGTAGAGTTGGAATCAGGGGGCACTGTGTTATAGAGGGCCTGGTCTACCCCGCAGGACAGTGTCCAGACAGTAGCACTGGCGTAGTTCTATGGGGCTCTCTAGTGGTTAGTCTAGTGCGATGCTGCAGGATACTATTCTATCCTCAATGTTATTTAATATCTACATGAAGCTGCTGGGAGAGGTCATTAGGGGCAAGGTGCCTTGAGTACACTGATGACACTCAGCCAGTGCCGGATTTATGTATAAGCTAAACAAGCTATAGCTTAGGGCCACATTCTCTTAAAGGTAAAGGGACCCCTGACCATTAGGTCCAGTCGTGACCAATTCTGGGGTTGCGGCGCTCATCTCGCTTTACTGGCCGAGGGAGCCAGCGTACAGCTTCCGGGTCATGTGGCCAGCATGACTAATTCTGGCAAACTAGAGCAGCGCACAGAAACGCCGTTTACCTTCCTGCTGGAGCAGTACCTATTTATCTACTTGCACTTTGACGTGCTTTCGAACTGCTAGGATGGCAGGAGCAGGGACCGAGCAACGGGAGCTCACCCCGTTGCGGGGATTCGAACTGCCGACCTTCTGATCAGCAAGTCCTAGGCTCTGTGGTTTAACCCACAGCGCCACCCACTCTCTTAGGCCCCCCCAAAAAAATTAAAGGGGGGGAACTGGATGTACATTTCCAAAATATAAGATAAAAAACAAATAAATTAAAACCTACATACAGCAACAGTGTTTTGCATTGTGTAGGCTCCTATGGTGTAAGTAATGGGCCTCGCCTGCTAGCCTGCTCCCTAAAATATCACTGGTTTGCTCATTTCTATATATAGGGTGCCTACATTCTGCCTGGACTGGTTGCGTGGCAACATGTGCAAATGGCTATTAGGTCCATAAATTACCATATAGCATATTCAACACAAAAAACAGCAACAATTTGTTGTTGACAAAGGACAGCTGGACATACAAAGGGCCCCATTACCTTCAGTAGCTTAGGGCCTCATCAAACCTAAATCTGACCCTGCACTGAGCTCTACTCCTCCATAACCTTTGAGTCAAGAAATGCTCTATGGGCCCTGGGCACCTGGATGCAGTGGTGGGATGGGTGAGAAAAAATAAGCTGAGCTTTAATCCTGGCAAGACGGAGGCACTGTAAATGATTCCAGTATCTGAGACATCAGTCAATCGCTCAGAGATCTGCGCCATTTGCCTATATGCTACTGGGCCACATTGCCTTGAGGCCAGTTTACACCTTACCCCATACATGCCCACTTGATTGCTTCAATCTGCAGAATGGGCACTGTTTTGGAACTCCCACAATACTTCTTCTGCCCTTGTAAAAAAACAATGTCTAAGTGTTGCAGCCCTACATTTTGGAAGCCCCTGCTTATAGGCATCACTGTAGTCTTTCCAGTGCCTGGTTAAAACATTTTTGTTTAGAAAAGCCTACCCAGACAGGCAAAAGTTACATCTTGTTATTTTAGCTGCTGTTTATTTTAATAACCTTTTGAATATTTTTAACGCCCATTCTAACTGTTTTATTTATAATTTTAATATATATTTAATAATGTTATCGTAAACCACTTGCCTTTCTTTTAAACAGGTATATAAATTTTGTCAAATAAATACCACACTGTGGAAGTGGTAAACTCACTTTCTACAACACTTTGAGAATTGTGCCTTCTTTAAGTACCATTTACAGAGTAGCTAAAGACGGCTGTTCTGCCTGTGAGTTGCAATTGGAGAAGGCCTGTTTTGAGTTCTCTAGTTGTTTCCTTAAAATTCATTTTAAAATGGTGGGGGATTAAGTCATACTACACATTCACGCAATTTTTTAAGGGAACTCATACTGCATCAGTTGCTGGAAACCACAAGAGGGGAGAGAGTGTTCTTGTGCTCAGGGGTTTCCCACAGGCATCTGGTTGGCCAATGAGAACAGGATGTTGGACTTGATGGGCCATTGGCCTGATCCAGCAAGCCCTCCTTATGTACATCAAGGTTTTTAAGACATCACACACAAAAATAGCCTTGCTTCTGAGTGCGTGTAGTTTTTCCTCTTTCAAAAACTATTCAGCCTCTCAAAAACAGTAGCACTTACTTCCCTAAAACAGAAACAATAATTTTGGTTCATGTTTGTTTTGCAGTTAGAATCCTTGCAAGTTATTGACTGCCTGTGAAAAACTCCACTTCCTCCCTTGCCCACCAAAGCAAAGGAGTTACAGTGGTACCTCGGGTTACATACGCTTCAGGTTACATACGCTTCAGGTTACATACACTTCAGGTTACAGACTCCGCTAACCCAGAAACAGTGCTTCAGGTTAAGAACTTTGCTTCAGGATGAGAACAGAAATCGTGCTCCAGCATCACAGTGGCAGCAGGAGGCCCCATTAGCTAAAGTGGTGCTTCAGGTTAAGAACAGTTTCAGGTTAAGAACGGACCTCCAGAACGAATTAAGTACTTAACCCGAGGTACCACTGTAGTTTTATAGGTGGGCTGAGAAAAAATAGCCCATATCCTACTCAATGGAGCAGACTCAGAGTATGGACCCACCTGGGTTTGAGCAGCATATTAGACTTGTTTCCATCTGATTTTTTGCATCCTGCTGTCCCACATTCAATTGAATACCTGTGTGGTGTAGTGGTTAAGAGTGGTAGACTCGTAATCTGGGGAACCGGGTTTGCGTCTCCGCTCCTCCACATGCAGCTGCTGGGTGACCTTGGGCCAGTCACACTTCTCTGAAGTCTCTCAGCCCCACTCACCTCACAGAGTGTTTGTTGTGGGGGAGGAAGGGAAAGGAGAATGTTTGCCGCTTTGAGACTCCTGAAGGGGAGTGAAAGGCGGGATATCAAATCCAAACTCCTCTTCTTCTTCTTCAGCCAAACCACCCTCCCGGCTTGATGAAAAATATTAAAGCCATCTTGCGGAGTGTTATTACGGAGGCTTGCAACAACTACTCAGTGCTTGAAAGGTACTTTGCACATGCTCAGACATTATTACTTCATGTTTCCAGAACTGAACCATAAGGCGATGAAAATACATTCTAACAAGTAAGCTCTGTACAAAACTTCGTGCTGCATTCTCATCTTCTAATAGGAGTGCTCTTGTTCAGTGTTCCGGTGGTCAGTAAGTCAGATCCTCTTTCAGCAGGTTTTTCCACCTGTTTCTGTTTTTCATTTCCAACCACCTTTCAACTTTCTATCAGCACGCTCTGTCCTCAGGTGTTACCATGGCTTGTTATTTCTTTATAAAACAAATTAAACCACTTTTTATTTACAAGTGTTTATATATCCGCTAACGAAAGATATACCATGCTGCTTAACATTTGAGGATATTTGGTTACTCTGTACTATGCTTAAGGTTTCATTTGGCCTTCCTGCAGCAAACTGCTGTCCCCTGCTGTTAGGAAATTAGGGCTGCTTTCCTTCTTCTCAATATTCACACCCAAAACACATAGTGATTAGCTTTTCTTTCTTCTTCTTTTTACATAGCTGTTGTTAGCACATTTCTCTGGCAGAGGCACACACATTAAATTGCTCCCTTCCTTCCAGGAATTCACATCTTCCACCCTAATCCGAGTAGTTTACAAAGAATCACAATTACACAAACAATTTTAAAACATAAACCTTGAAAGCAGCACGATGTAAAAGAACAGTATAAAAAGTACCGTAAGTAACATTAACTCTTTGGAAAAAAGGATAAATTGTTATTCACCTTCACAATTTCAAAAGCTCCAGATGACAAATGAGAGATCACTGGAGACATATTCTATATTTGTAAAACTTGTTTTACTTACAAATATACCACTAAAGCATATTGGAAGCAAACAGGCAAGCAGACACCACAGTTGACAGTCCTGTATCAGTTTTCCAAAGAAAGCTTGTGGACTCCAATGGTGCTCCAACCAACACACAGCTCTCTCTACCTTTCCAAGTTTTAGATGTTTCTCCCAGTGTTCATTTCTCCAAGTTGGGAATGTGGGAGAGAGTTGTTGGGTCTGCAGTGCCACAGCTCACAGTGGTTCTCAACCTGTGGGTCCCCAGATGTTGTTGGACTACAACTCCCATCATCCCCAAGCTCTGGCCTTGCTAGCTAGGGGTGATGGGAGTGGTAGTCCCAAAACATCTGGGGACCCACAGGTTGAGAAAGGCTGGTTAGAGGCTCATGTAGGAGCAAGAGGCATCACACCTTCCCACAGGCCCTGATTCAGACAGGTGCTTCCATTTGCCTCCCCCTCCTTCTGAGTAGCCTCGGGGGCAGCTAGGCAAGTACAGCAGCAGTGGCTCTGAAACCAGGCTTCCTCAGCCTCAGCCCTCCAGATGTTTTTGGCCTACAACTCCCATGATCCCTAGCTAGAAGGACCAGTGGTCAGGGATGCTGGGAATTGTAGTCTCAAAACATCTGGAGGGCTGAGGTTGAGGAAGCCTGCTCTGAAACTCTTGCCTGCCTCACTATGTACAGTGGTACCTCAGGTTACATACGCTTCAGGTTACATAGTCCGCTAACCCAGAAATAGTGCTTCAGGTTAAGAACTTTGCTTCAGGTTGAGAACAGAAATCGTGCTCCGGTGGCGTGGCAGCAGCAGGAGGCCCCATTAGCTAAAGTGGTGCTTCAGGTTAAGAACAGTTTCAGGTTAAGTACAGACCTCCGGAATGAATTAAGTACTTAACCGGAGGTACCACTGTATTCTGCTCCTGTGACCCTGGAAGAGATTGGGTGAGGGAGACTTTCAAAGTTAGCCAGAAGCCCAGGCAGCTCCAGTCATAGGCCAGGGATATCTGGATCAAATGGTTTTTCAGGGTCACTTGCAGTGTGGAAATCTACCGGAGGGTCTTGCTCCCCTTGCTCTTACCTCTGAGAAGACCTTGGGTACAATGTCTGGGCAGGCAGAACCCTGACACATTTACTGGAGGGTGTCATATTTCCAAACTGTGCTGGGTATTACATTCAAAACCAGAACAGAGATTCTCAGGCTGCCAGGTGCACATCTCCCGTCATTCACTTTCACTGAAACATTAATTTAATATAAAAACACAACACAAAGACTTTGTGTGCAGACTTGCTAATACAGCCTTTTAACACTCCTACTGAACTGTACCTCTCTTGCACTGAAGGTAAAGAGAATGCACAAACATTATATAATCAACACTCCTAAGCATTTCCACTGTCAGGATATTCTAGTTCCATGAGGACAAGAACTTTCTCTCTTGGGTCTGTACAGTGCCTCTCATGTGACATATGAGGTAGCAGCTCCACCATGTAAAATTGTTTATAATTTTCCTACTTGTTGCCTAGCATAGACATTATTCTACAGCAAATTAAATGGACTTCCAGCATCACTTACACCTACTAGATTAGGTAGAACACTTTGAGCGAACTTCGTTTGTTATCAATAGACAAACCTCAGATGAAGCTGGACTCAACTCCAATCTTAGTTAAACGCACATCAGTTCCAATTCTCTTCATGAGGCCTACTCCACAATCTACTCTAGATTGCAGCATGCCTGCTTACTTCAGTGGAGATAGGGCTTCAATCCTATCAGCATTTGCGCTGTGGTCTAAACCACTGAGCCTAGGGCTTGCCGATCAGAAAGTCGGCAGCTCAAATCCTAGCGACGGGGTGAGCTTCTGTTGCTCGGTCCCAGCTCCTGCCAACCTAGCAGTTTGAAAGCGCATCAAAGTGCAAATAGATAAACAGGTACCACTCCGGCAGGAAGGTAAACGTCGTTTCCATGCGCTGCTCTGGTTTGCCAGAAGCGGCTTAGTCATGCTGGCCACATGACCTGGAAGCTGTCTGCGAACACTGGCTCCCTCGGCCTATAGAGAGAGATGAGCGCCGCAACCCCAGTCATCCGCGACTGGACCTAATGGTCAGGGGTACCTTTACCTTTACCTTTTAAGCCTTTGTGCTAGAGAGTCAGCCTCTCACAACAGAATGCAACTGTAATCCTTTTTGGCAATTTGCTGCCTGCTTATAATTTGAAGTTGCTGCTTTGTTTTGTTTTTAGACCTAACCTTAATCCACAATTGTTATACATATTAGTTGGAATTTAATTCTCCTTTCCCTCTCTTGTTTTCATCATGGCCATCGCCCTCACGCAACATGGAATTAGAGAACCATCAGGAATAATGTAAACCTACACTAATACTGGGACGCAGGTGACGCTGTGGGTTAAACCACAGAAGGTCGGCGGTTTGAATCCCTGCGACGGGGTGAGCTCCCGTTGCTCGGTCCCTGCTGCTGCCAACCTAGCAGTTCGAAAGCATGTCAAAGTGCAAGTAGATAAATAGGTACCGCTCTGGCGGGAAGGTAAACGGCATTTCCGTACGCTGCTCTGGTTCACCAGAAGTGGCTTAGTCATGCTGGCCACATGCCCCGGAAGCTGTATGCCGGCTCCCTCGGCCAATAAAGCAAGATGAGCGCCGCAACCCCTGAGTCGGTCACAACTGGACCTAATGGTCAGAGGTCCCTTTACCTCTACCTTACACTAATATTTCTGTATAAGGACACTTGGAACCATTCTCCTAGTCCACTAGTGAAATGACGTACAAGCCACTCATATGCATGAAAGGGAAAGCCCAGCAACCAGAGCATGATAGCTCTCTGCTCTTAAACTTGCATCACACAACAGTACTTCTGCTGAACTCCAAGTGCTTCCTTTCAAGAGGAATCCTGTCCCTGTTGCATGTGGCAGCATATGGAGACTTGATCAGCTGTAGTCACCACATTATAGTCTCAGTTGATGTTTCCTTTATGAATTACCATGTCTCACCATCCACCCACAGCTGAAGTCGCAAAGCAACTCATTTAGGATGTACAGTATTAATAATAGTAGTTCATTTTCCAAGCATGTACACTTTTACGACAGCAACAACTGCAGTTCCCATGTGCCCTCTGGAAGTATCCAAGCTTCATCTGAAGGCCAGTTCACACACTGAATGTTTAAGGAATACTCTCAAGATGGTTTGTGCCTGCACCTAAAAATATAAATAATCAATCCAAGTGATGTATGTGTTATACTTATTAGGGAGCTGCAGTTTACTGGTGCATTCTACTGAGTGTGTTCTGTTGGGGAGACGGACAGGATTTGTATCTGTATAGTTTTGTGAAATAGCCCTGCCCAAGTAAGCTGTCTTCAGTTTCTACTCCACCCCAGAATTTGAGGGCTGAGATCCAGTTAAACACTCCTCATAGACCTTGAACAAACTCCCAGACAGCCTGTCTCTGCAAAAATGCTGAGACATCATACCAGTGTGAAATGTGTATTTTGCTACAAGGCTTCTACGAAAACAAAACAGGAAAACTAACATCACCATTTCCATCAGGGAGAGTTTACACATACAGTAGTCCAGCTTATCAAAGGGATTTACATATTTATCTCCAGGGAAAGTTCACAATTTGACATTAGTCAGTCACATAAATATTGTAAAAAAATTCTGTATTCCAGTCAAACAGAACATCACCCAGTACTAATAGGACTCAATTATAACACACAATAATACAGAGTAGTATATTTATGTTTTAACAATTTATTTCAATTGTTTGTACAGCTTGGAATTGGTCTTCAGGTAATAAGTTATAAGAGGTTTATATACATATTTGTCCCCTGTGCCCCAAGGAATTTTTGACCACTTGGCACAAGCAGAATGCTATGCCACATGTAAGGGAAAAGCGAGCAAGACATCCTGTATAAATGGAAGTAAAACCTAGCAAAAATTTCCCTGACACAGTTCTTAGGACCAGCTCTCTCTACTCAAAAGTCCATAAATAAGTGCAGAGGGTGATCCATCCGAGACTGCACAGGGAGACTATATTACTCTAACAAAAGCTTCTTTCCTTTTAGTTTAGCTCATGCCATAGAATCTTGTAGTGATATATTTTATAGCATAGTATACAGTCCACGTTTTCTGGAAGTGATACATCTTTCCAAAATCATTCATTTCTTCATAGTACCAGTGTTGAAATGATTCACTTGCTTAATTTTAGAAAGAGACCAGGAATGAACTTGTTAAGTGGCATACTACACATAGAACAAATATTTTAAAAACATTTATTCACACATGCAGACCTCAAATGCAGTTCTGCGGAATCTAAACATGGAAGGAAAGTGAAGTGAAGATCTAGGAAAGCCTGAACAGCTGAGAACATGCAACATAGACTCCTCCAGTACAGTCACTGCCCTCTTTTTTGAATCCACATTTTATCCCTCACACTTTCAGCAGCCTCATAAAAGAGCCTCTTTCTGCCTAGTGTGATGCTATTCACTACAGTCGTGTGCCACCAACCAAAGAATACTAGCAGTCCCAAACCATTAATCAACCATAACTTCCTTCTGCAACTTCTACAAGGCAGCAGAGGGGTTTGGAAACAATAGTAAAACAAGATGCATCAGTATGTCAAGATGGTAGGACAGGTAATATGATGGCTAAGCCTACAGCAAGAAGGCTAGGTTGCTGGGAAGGTCATAGCATGACCACTTTTTAAGTATTGAGGACCGATGGCACTACCAAAGATACTGGACTGCCACTTTAAACCTTGCATGCAGCAAGAATGTAACTCTTCAGCCTATTAAAAAAAATAAAAACGTAGTGTTTAGCAGCTTTCCCTGGCTTTAACAAAAATAAGAATGCCTAAGGGAATTGTTCTCTTTTGCACATCTAAGGAATTATATGTCTGTGAGACAGAATAATTCTGATTATGATGTAAAGAATGTAAACAATACCTCATTTCCTCCCAAAGGCGACAATCCTACACATACTTACCTAGGAGTACATCCCACTGAACATAGTGGGGTTTGCGTCTGAGAAGAAGAAAAAATGCCCAGGACTGCACTGAAAGTGTTTTCCCACTCTACACCAAATAAATAGATGTCTAAGGCAGAACAAAATAGCACTTCAGTACCAAGAACCAGCCTGTGGACTTAGACAATTAAGACATACAAGCTGTGCAGGATATGGATGCCAAAGAATGGGGAAATGCAGTTGCTCCATCATCTGAAGGTGCTTTCTTTATGCACAACAAATTAGCTTTGTAAAACATTTCTCAGCAATTAATATAAACAAAGGAAAGATTCCATAATTGTGGCAGAAATTTGATTCCTGTTTGAAGTTCAATTTATTTATGCTAAAGATTGAAATATGTTAAAATATTTTTCTATGCAATTTTAACATAGCATGTATTTAGGTAGTACTTTGGAAACCTATTTTTTCAAAATATTTAGTTAAATATGCAATACTTGCAATCTAATATCTATACTGGCAATAGACCAAAATGAAGGTTTGGGGTACTGCAGATCATAATGGGAACAACCCACCAAGCATGGCCACCCCACAACCACAATACAATTCTGATTAAAATGGGTAAAGAGCAGCAGTATTTGGTGGACGGCTCATAGTTTGCAAGATTAATTTTAAGTCATACTTTAGAAGGTGGATTGAAAGACATATGGTCATTTGCAACACACATTTTAAGTAAAACAAAAACACTCACATTAGAAACTGACTTTATCCTTCCACCTGCACAGAATTTTCAGCTATCAAATCTAAAGCATTTTACAATAAACATTCATAGTTTCTTTTGTCACATGAGATGTTGTACAACAAAACAAAAGAAGTGCACTTGTATGTATGCTGTTCAACTGGACAGACACCAACACCTGATATGTAGTGGGGGGGTTTCCAATTAACAAAATTACATCCCAGGGAAAGCAACAGCAACCCTTTGTTTTGTTCTGGTTTTTAAAGTGTTCTGTACAAACTGTCTTTAAAACACACTTTAACATAACTGCACAATGTTTTGCTCTGGAGAAGTGCAATACATTATACTCCTCATTACACTAAAAATACATTAAATAAAATCCAACCAATTTCAGTTACCTTTGGTAAAACACACTGGATCAAAGGCAGGAAGGAAACAAATAATTTTAAAAATGAAGTCTTTTTCACAGACACACTGCTTACAGGTCTCAGTCAGCTTTCCTCAACCACTTCTATACAGGAGTCCCTTAAGTATGTACAGGATTCCATTCTGCTACCTTTGCGGTGAAATCTTATGCAACATGCATGTGGTTAGCTGCCCATTCAACCAACTGCAACCCCCTGAGAATTTTTCTGGTCCGGCAGAAAAAGGAAAGGTAAAACTCTCTTCCGTACAGCTGGCCTTTTGGATCGCAAATTTTGGTTTTCCTTGATGTTTCTTGGATACGCATCCACACACTTCACTCATGCTTCCCTATTAACCCACATGCAAGTTTCTCCATATTGTCAACTTGATGTTCACGTCCCAGTTAAAAACAAAATGTCATCCATCTAAAGGTTTTCCCAGATAAACTAACGTCACTTCAGTGTTTCCATAGACAGCAGACACTGCTGGATACAGACATGTCTTTGGCAGTCCTCGGAATGCAACCCCTAGAAACTCATAGCCTCGCTCAAAAGCCAAAGTCTTGTCTTCCATGTCCAGGATGACACGAATTCTCTCACCTATCTGTAAACAAAAATAAGACTGATTGAAGAAAAGAGATAATGAAAAAGACAAGACAAAGTGAAGGTAAACAGATGCTGAGACAAAATAACTTGGGGAGGGGATTATTTAAAACAGTTAACATACAGAAAAGCCCTTTGAAGACATTTTCTGCGGATAAATGATAAAGTTAAGATTCAGTCATGGGGCTTTGAACAACTACACTGGTTAAACAGATATTCTTCAATTTGATGCATGCCTTGCTGAATTCAACTTGGCTAATTCCCAAGCTAGGGAGGTTAGGGAGGAAGCCTTACCAGGGAGTAAGCCCCACTGAACAGACTGGGACATATTTCCAAGAAAATGTAAATAGAATTGTGCCTAAAACAGAATGTGTCAGAGTTTACTATACAAAATTCTGGAATGTATAGCTCAGGGTGGTCCAACATGTGACCCATGAGACCTTTTTTGGTGGCCCTTGCCCTTAGACCTGTTACTACTCTTTAGCGACTCTTCTGCCTTTCCTGTCCTGAAGAGCAAGAGCTGGTTGGTTGCTTCTCCCCTCAACAGCAAATCAGCACATGAGAGTACATGTGGTGGGGAGGGATGCTTGAAAACCCACCAATAAGGAGAAAGGGAGCTGGATGCCAAATTTCCAGATGTTTGAGGTTGCACCTTTTGATTGGTGGACCAGCATGGCAACATGGAGAGGGAGGTGTGGCTTGTTGCTGGCGCCTCTTTGAAGGAACAATGATAGTGATGGTAGAGAGAGACAGAGCAGAGCCACCAGGCTGGAGGGAGGCCGCCACACAGCCCAGGCTCAGCAGAGGCATGGTGTGCGGCCAGCCAGCAGGAGGGATGTGGTGGGGCCTCTCTGCCCAGGACTCTGTGAGACTGGTGGGCTGCCCCTTGCCATGGAAGCTTTGCTGCTGCCCTGTTTGACAGATGGGGAGAGGGTGACTGCCTGCCAGGGACTGAAAGGGGTCTGGCTACATTACCCTTGGGGGTCCCCTTCCAACTCTACAGATCCTTCCCCCCTCAGTCAACAACTGGCCTGAAGAGGCTGTGCCTCTGTGTGGGGTGGGGAAGCAGGATAGATGGTGGTGGTTGTGGTGACTGGCTGGCAGGTGAGGAGGATGAGGCAGCTGTTGCCTGCCCTACCACCCCACCTTATGCTGTCTTCTTCTCCATGGGCTGCATTTATTTAATGGCTTCAAAAGAGGCTCAAATCATTTTGACTAGAAGTCTTCTAAAATTATTTTATTTTGACTTATATCCTACCTTTTTATCCTGACAGGGACTCAATCTATCTATTGTGTATTTAATTATATATATTCAATTAAATATATTAATTGCTTACATTAAATATATTAACTATATTGTGTACTCTTTAATTTACAATATGGAAATTTAATTCAGTGTGTGGGCCACGGGTTCTGTGTCAAAGTGCTCTTGAGGAGCACTTGGTCTAAGCGGTTGGACCGCCCTGGCATAGCTCTTCACAGATCCAACAGTCTTATATACATTCCAGGTTTCACTCACTTGATATTTGGGGGCATTGTTGCACTGGGGGAAGCTGCCATTGACCTCTCCATTATGTAACAAGTTATTGTCCACCAAATTCCAGCCCCAGCTCTGGTCATCACTGCCCAGGAGTGCCACATAGCCCTGACACTGCATGGGAGCTCGTTTTGTAGCAATCCCAATTACTGCCACTGTGCCAAGAGGGCCTTCCCACCAGACTTCCCAAGCATGGCGGCCTTCACTGAAACCAATCTTGGTCCTTGCTCCATCTGTACTCTGTGCAATGGGATTCCGATGCAAAGTAAATCCATTCTTCTTAATGTAGACATTCCTAGAACAATCATTGGTGCTGAAAGCATGCTGAAAGGCGCGTACCTGGAACAGAAGGTATTTTTTGAAAAAGCAATGCTGGAGATAAGATTACTAAACTAGGCAAGGCAGCAGCAGCAACAACAACAACAACTCTACACACCTATTCTTAATAAGGTATGGTAAACTCAAATATATGTATAATTAACCCATCTGTAAAAGAATGCCACCCAGAGTAAGAACGCCTTGTGATTTCACAACCTTAGTCCTCACCACCTGCCCAGCTGGGCTAGTATTGGCTACCTGGCTCAACATAGAAAAACAGGCCTGCCAAGGTCTTTTGGAAACATCATTTCAACACCAGCTATTCCAGGCATGCTGGAGGAAGGCATCAAACCCCCAGGGGGGTCCTCAATCCAGCTCCGAAGACAGTGTCTTATTGAGCACTATACCTTTCTGCAGCTCCTGCCATGCAAAGCATCTGGGCCATAGGCAGCCGCTGCAAAGAGGAACCACATCTAAACAACATGTACTCAGTGAGTGTTTCCACCAACATTGGTATGCATATATACATGTGCAATGGGGGGGGGGGGAATGACGACAGATGCAGGTTGCATTTTACTGGAGCTAGGAAACAGCCCAGAATCGGTGCCAGAGTTCTGCCTTGGAACAAAGTAATCAGCAGCCAGCGCTTTTGAGCATGTGCGTTAGTGCCTCTCTTTCCCTCTCTCTCACAACACGGAACAATTTCCTCTCCTTCCCGCACATCTGGGTTTAAGAAAAAAGAGGTCCGGCTCACAAAACACAGGAGACGAGACCCCCGGCACCTCCAGCATCTTATCTCGTGCAAGGGACGTAGGGGCAGAGAAAGGTACCCAGATTATATATACTGTACATATTTCCTCCTGGGTTTCCTCGCGCGCGCAAAAAAGGAGGGTGGCTCCCTCCCGCCCGGGGCCATCCTGACCTTGCCCTTGTAGGTGGGCACGTTGCAGAGGATGTCGGTGCGCAGCGCCTCCTCCGCCAGGCTGCGAGCGGCCAGGCTCCGCCACACCTCGCTGTTCTCGTCGCCGTGCAGGACGCGGCACCACAGCTTGCACACCAGCGCGCAGCTCCGCAGCTCCCGCAGCTCCAGGTAGGAGAAGACGAACTCGAGCACCCGCCCGGGAAGCCGCCAGCCCCCCGCATTACCAGCCGTAGAGGCGGCGGCGGCGGCGGCAGCAACAGCCACCGAACTCGGCGCTCCTCCTCCTCCTCCGCCGCCGGCAGCCGCCGCCATAGCCTCCGGGCGACCACCGAGTCCTCGCGTCCCGCGGCGCGCGCGCACGCCTCGCCAACCGACCGCCCCGGCCCAGGCAAAGGCGGTGCGAGGCCGCGAGCCCACCAGGCAGCCAACCGGCCAATCCGGCTCACGCCGTCAGCGAGGGAAGGGAGGGAGGCGGCGCAGCCGACGCTCGACGTCCTTCCCACCAGCTGCCGGCAAGTGCGGGCGGAAGTGAAAGGCTGTGTCTGAGCTGGGCCTGAGGAGGCGTCGGGGAAAGTGCTGTCTTTCCCCACCCTCCACTGCCTCTTCGCTTCGCGGTTGGAGGAGCGGTGAGACGAATCTAGGTTTCCTGCCGCGCGTCTCTCCGACTGCGGAGCTTTTATTCGCTTTTTGTTACTGCTATTGTGGCGGCGGTGGTTGAGAGCTGGGCCCTGAAGGTGAGCCGACCATGTTGGGTGAGGGCAGAGCTGTCAAGGGGGCTTCTCTAAATCCATGCGCGAAAACCTCACCTGTTAATGTATGTAAAGAAGGGGGGGGTGATAATAGGATGACGTAATTTCTCTTCGCCGGAAGAGGACACTGTCGCATGGAGAGACGGCGGGACGGGTAAGCCTGTTTGAGGCAATTCGGTTATTTTTTGGCCTCCTCGATATTAAAATACAGCAATAGGGTGGCTTGGCTTGAGGCTGTCACCCTACTGCGTATTTACTTGGCAGTAAATCGGCCTGAAGTGGTGTACACGGGATTAGGGCTGGACTGTAGGCGTGTTTCTGACTGGTTTGGTCCTCATAGCTATGAAGAATGCTCACCCATCTTCCTGTTTTCACCCCTTTTCTTTTCCTTCCCCCACCCTTCATCGAATGTTTCTCTAGTCCGGAGTATTGTTTGAAGCCGCTCTGCCCGTCTTTCCTTGTCAGTACTAGTCTGGGCTAGTCAAATGCCAACCACTTCTCTGCCTCCACTTTACACCCTTGTGATGATTAATGCTCGTCTGTTAATCCGTATAGAATGTCCCTAAGCATATTTATGAAGAAGTAATAATAATAATAATTTATTACATATACCCCGTCCATCTGGCAGGGTTTCCCCAGCCACTCTGGGCGGCCCCCAACAGAATATTAAACAGAATAAAACTTCAAACATTAAAAACTTCCCTAAACAGGGCTGCCTTCAGATGTCTCCTAAAAGTCGGATAGTTGTTTACTTCCTTGACATCTGATGGGAGGGCATTCCACAGGGCGGGCGCCACCACCAAGAAGGCCCTCTGCCTCCTTCCCTGTAACCTCACTTCTCACAGTGAGGGAACCGCCAGAAGGCCATCAGCACTGGACCTTAGTGTCCAGGCTGAATGATGGGGGTGGAGACACTCCTTCAGGTATACTGGGTCATCTCCAGGGAGCTAAATACATACTAAGGAATACCATTTATTTTCAAAGACTTTCTTTCAAAGAACAGACATACTGAGCTTTGTTTTCCAAAATCTGATGCTAGGAACTTACTGTCAGTGATTTACTTTTCCTCGATCCTATTTTGCCATTCAGATTTCTGACTGCAGTTCTCTGTTAGTGCTATATGACCATAAGGTATATAGGCATATTCATCATGGGTACATTAGTAAACCAAACTGTTGCGGGCACCACTTATGCTTGGTTGTGGTGCCCATATCAGTGTATTCTGTTGACTACTGCAGAATGTTCCTTTCAATCCCTTATTTCAGTAGGAAAAGGGGATCCTGTGGTGCCAGGGAAGGCATCTGTGATTTCATGTGCACTAGCAGGTGCCATGTTGACAAGCTTTGCTATAAACCAATTAATTGAGGAGAACAGAGGTGTATATTGCACGCCTAAACACATAGCCTCTCATTTAACCAAATTTAGACTGATACTTAAAGTTGTTTTGGTTCCAGGATTATAAAGTATGTTTTCAAAGGTGGCATTAAAACATACATTCTGTCCATGCAATGAAGTGATGAATCCTGTGGCTTTTGAGGAATTAGCTATACCAGAAACAACTTCTGTCTTGCTAAGTGTTTGTGTTTTTCAGACTCTCCTACTATGGCGGAGAAGTGGGCCAATGGACACTCTTCTTCAATATTATGTTTGAACGTGAACAAAGATGGTCTGTTGGCTTCAGGAGCAGAAGGAGGGGAGCTAACCATCTGGAGTGAGGAAGGGACTCCATTAGAACACACACTTCTCCAGAAAGCTGATGATGTCACCAGTGTTGTGTTTTCTCCCACCTGTTCCAAAAGACTATATGCTTCTCATGGAGAGACTGTTAGCATTTTGGATACTAGATGTCTCAAAGAGCCAGTTGAACATTTCCATGTAAATGATGAAGAGATCAATTGTCTTTCAGTAAATGAAACAGATAGTTTATTAGGTGCTGCAGATGATTCTGGAGTAATAAAGATAATTGATCTGGAAAGCAAGAAGTTAAGCCGCTGCCTTAGACGACACTCAAATATTTGTGCATCAGTTGTGTTTCGTCCTCAAAGACCTCAAAGCCTTCTTTCATGTGGTCTGGATATGAAGGTGATCAGCATAAAACGAAAGCTTCCTGTAGGGCACACACCAGCAATGATCTTTGATACATGTTTCTTTCCTCTCCTACTATATGTTAATTTGTCTATGAGCCTCCTGTGGCATTAGATGAAGTAATCCTCCTATATTTGTATTGATCAGGAATTAAGATAGTCCCTTGTTAAAGACAGTATGAGTGCCAGCCAAGGTAAAACAAGCAGGCAAGATAAAAAGGAATCATTCTTGAAAAGTTGGCTTCCAGGGAGCCCCAGTATCAATTAAATGGCTAAATCAAATGCTGAAGTAGTTTAACGGGAGGGCACATATTAAGCAATAAAGAATTCAACTGAGGGTGAGCAAAGTGCCCTTATGCTACTGAGTATAGACCAAATCCCAAATTATTGGGTTTTTTGCTATGTTGAGCCCTGGCATTTCTCTTTATAGAGATATCCAGGTTCATCATCTTAAATTTCTGCTGTGTGAGAAATTCTTAAAGTTAGTGTGGTGATTAAACTTCTTGATTATGCATGTAGAGTAAAAATGCAACAATGTTATGGCTATACAGACTCAAATCAGATATCGTGTTTCCAATCTTCAGACAGTGATTTAGAGATTAGGAATGTGTTGCAGGCTGTCATGGTCCCTGCTTCCCTATTATGCATAGATTCCCCTCTCTTTTCCACAATTAGTGGTATTCATTATATTCAGATTCAGCAAACTAAGGTTAGCACTCACAGGGCATCTCCTCCAAAACATGGTTTGAAGCAGGTTGGCACACAGTGTTTGGAGGCACATCTGGTAATGCTAACCTGTATTTTGTTAGATTCTGATAATTGTTTTAAACCGTAGTTATCACGAGAAAGGAGATGAGAAATTTGCAGTTGAAGAAACGTGAGCCTGTGGCATATTCCCTATCTTCAAATTAATGACCTGAAATGTGATGGTTGATAAACCAGGGAGTCCTGCATTACACAAGCAATTTATGATGCAATTTGAACCATGTCTACTCAGAAATAAGTTCTGTGGAATTCAAAGGGACTTACAGATAAGTGAGATAAGGATTGCAGTCTAGTTTGGTTTTTGCACAAGCCAATTCTATTTTAATAATAATTTATAATAATTTATTATTTGTACCCCGTCCATCTGGCTGGGTTTCCCCAGCCACTCTGGGCGGCTTCCATAGAAACCAAAAATACAGTATTTAACCAACACCAATCTATAATAAAAGCAGTATTAAACTATTTAAAACGAATAATGGTATACATCTTTCAGTTCTTAGTTCTTAGTTTCTATAATGAGGCTTCTGATTTAAGAAAGAAATAATTTTTGCTCAGTTCTTGGTTACTGGTCATTGTAATTAATACAACATAGAGGTCTGGGTGTTGTCACAGGAATGCTGATGAAGTTTTCACAGCTTAGATAATGCAACATTTTGAGAACAACTGTTTCTTTGGTACAAGGTAATTTGTTCAGCTTGGTAGATGGATATAATAAACAAATGTAGTAAAAATACTCTTAAGAAATCTTTTGTGTAATTTGTTTAAAGCTTCTCAAAGCTTAACAGTGAAACATGCTACTATATAAATTATAGTAAACTGGTTTTTCCACTTGATTTATAGATGCAGGAAAGCATCACTTGGTGACAGCTACCTCAATTTATGACTCTGAGAATAAAACAATATAAAGGAAACTTAAAATTGTGTGCAAATAGCAACATGAACTCATTTGGTGTGTGCTAGTATATGCCCTATACAAATAAATAATTCTGATTTGTTCTATTTGAAGGTTATGATGTGGAACTTGCAGAAAGCTCGCCCTCTGTGGATTGTGGACTTGCAAGAGGAGGAAGTCAATGAACATTCAACTGGTCAGCTTTTTAACCCTCCATTGGCCCATTCCTTGTCTGTTTCTGCTTGTGGCAATGTTTTTGGCTGTGGAGCTGAAGATGGTAAAATCAGAATATTTAGGGTAACAGGTACAAAGTTTGAGCAGGAGGCAGCATTTAAGGGCCACTCCTTAGCAGTGTCACAGATTTTCTTTCTACCAGAAGCCTACCGGTTCATTACAGGAGGAAATGATGGCAGAGTGTTGTTGTGGGATGTCAGCAATGAGCTAGGAAAACAGAAGAGTCCAGTCAAATCCATCCATAGAAGGAGAACTAGGATGCCCAACACCACCAAGAAACTTGACAAAATAAATGCAGAGTGTTCAAATGAGCATGTGCCAATTTTACCAAAACTAACGATTGAACATGGAGAGAAGGTGAACTGGATTTCATGTGCAGAGATTAAAGGCTCTAGAAGAATACTGGTTGCTGATCAGAGTACCAGTATATCAGTCTATCCTATTGCCGAAGCTTAGATATGCCTTGGCCTAACTGTTTGTTTGATACACCACCTTTATTACCCCCAATGTGTTTTAAACCAACTGTAGCTTTTCTGTATATTGCTAAAAATATTTAATTTAGCAGTGGATAAAGTTTAATTCATTGTATCAGTAATGGGATATCTTATGATAAACCAGGTATTAACTTGCTGATGAGTTTGAAATAAAATTCAGTTGTGAATGTGTGTATGTGTGAATAACTTTTTGACAGGAGGAAAAAATTGCATATTGGTACATGCTATTGTAAATTCCAATGCCATCAGAAGACTTTCAAAGTAACTTGTGCTTATGATTTAGCTTTGATCTTTCAGATCCCTTCATGCACACTTAAGTCAGCTGAACTACATCTACCCAGTATTTGGATTTGAGCTTTAATGTATAATTTATCCATGAGTATGCCTGAATTTCTCAATGGTGGATCCTAGAAGCTGTATTTTCCTCTATTGTGGTTCAAAAGCAAAAAGCTGATTCCAAGGAATCCTTAAGTCTTAAATTATGCAGCACAATCTAGGTTTCTTCTATGAAGAAATCAAACATAAGTTCCTAATTAATTTTTTCAACCTATTGTTACATAGTTGTTATCATAAAATGTTATCAATATGCCCAGGTTTAGATACTTCTGCCTCGTTTATTTACATTAATATTCTTTTGCTTTTATTAAATCACAACTTACAATTTACTTTTACTACACAAACTGAAAATGTAAGTTTTAAAAGAAAAAACCAATATGCTAAATTTTCTGCCAATAAAAGCAACTTTCCTTTTATCAGGGAAGTATTTCTTTCATAGCATAGTGATTCTTGGCTCATTCTCATCCTTTTGTTTGTAAGAGCAGAAGGTATGCAGAAGGTGTGATTGATACTGACAACTGTATGTAGGGATAGTAGCAGCATACTCTAAAATCCTGGGTTTCTTCTTGATCTTTCATATTTATGGAGAATAAAGCTTTAACTGATAAGGCTTTTGTGAGATCTAAGCTGTGTATACAAATGGTGACTTAAACCTTTTATAAGAGCCTAATATTGTTTCCGGTCATTTTCTGTAAAGTAGGAAGTTTTGGATGATTAGAACAATAAACAAAAGTGTTAACTTTTGCTTTTGCCACAGTACCAAACTTATGGGTATGCAATTTTACTGGTATCTTAAAATGACAGGCAGGCATTGACCATCCTATTCAAATCAGCAAACTCTGGTTTAGAGGGTAAACCATGCATTTCAAGTATGGACTGCAAGAGCATAGTTTGTCAGTCTGGATTATTTAGCAAACATGGAATGACAAACTGAAAATGAAGCTGTGTGCTTGAGGGGAAGAGGAGGTACACAAGCCTGCAGTTCATTTCTAAACCTCTAAGCAATGGTTTGAGGGATTGGATAAACTGAGGCATTGAATTATATAGCAAACATTTCCTGTGCCCAAAATATTTACTTATTTGATATAAACTGCCATATATTCTGAGCAAATTGCTGCACAGTTTTGCAACCACTACATATTTTCCCCTGCTCTGCTTGCTATACGAATGAATGTCTTATAGGTTAAGTAGCTGCTTCTTGGAACATATTTTGTCTTCTGGTTCTAATAACAGAATACAGAAGTCATTTGTACTCTTGTATCAGGAACAGAGGACAAATGAGATCAATGCATCTATAAATAGCTAGTTTTTTTACTTTAAAAGAGATGTGTTCCTTTCACATATTTCGTGTATGCGTAGGTATAGATATGTATATGTAAAGAGGGGTGGCAGTTTCTTCATACATGTTCTCTTTGTACCTGATGTGACTCACGTATATTGCTACAGTTGGGTATTGGGAGCTGAGCAGCAACTTACCATAAATGATGTACCGGTAAATGAAAAGAGATGTATTTAACATGGGTGGCAACATTAATATTTTAAATACATAAAGACTGAAGCAGTAAGCTGCTGTACCTCCCACACAGCAACCCAATATGAATCTAAACAGACATAGATAGAAAATTAGTAATTTAACAGGTTAGTGTACTTTGTGTGAAAATAACTCTTATCTTCATGTAAGCAAGAGAAAGTGTCACAACTGATCCACTGTGGTTCAATAAACACCATGCTTGTGGGCATGTGTTAATAAGCTAAACTTGGATGTCCTGGCTTGCTATAAAAAGATTTAAGTGAAAATTGACCTTCAGCACAAGTTGGAACTCCTGTTATATGTTTGCTGTCTGCTGCAAAAGAGAAGCTAACCAGCATTTAAACATACAGTAATTTTTCTCTCCCTGAAGATGGCCAGAGAAGCTATATCACTGTGTGCTCTGAACAAGACATTAAACAGGTCATGAAGGGGAAACCAATCTGCTTTGTTGGGGGTAGATTGTGAGAAACAGCAAAAAAATTAACACCTTATAAATTAGATGTTTATAATATTGATACTGTTTTTCTGCCTGATGAATTTCCAAGGCAGCTTACAAAAAGTGATATATAATACATTATTTTGGAAGGCAGCAGTTGCTACCTTTATATAGTAACTGCCTTTATATGATGGTCTGGATGATGGGGGAAAATGTCTACTGTCCAAGCCTTAAATACTGTATTGTTGAGTTGAATATGCTGTTACATATTCTTTTATGTCTAATGAAATTATAGAAATAATGAAAATATTAATGACTTGGTTTGCAGAGTTTACAGTGTTTCTTCTTTACCCTTTTAAACACCACTAGGTGTTTATTTTTGGACTGGGGCCCTGCACACGTATACTGTATTTAGATATAAATGTCCATGGGTTGACATATTGGTAAATGTATTTAGGACTGAAATTCTTGTATGTGTTACAATATGCATCAATTATCTTTGCAGTAATTCAAGGTTAGGGAATTGTTTCCATATTATATGCTGATTAAAAAGTGGTTAGCCTGTGATCAGGACTAAAACATGGCTTTCCATGTGGCTTTGATTCTGGCTTTTCAATAATAATAATAATAATAATAATAATATTTATTACTTATACCCTGCCCATCTGGCTGGGCGGCTTCCAACAAGAGATTAAAAATACATAAAAGCATCAGTCATTAAAAATCAAATTAAGAATCAAATTAAGTTGGGATGCACTTGCATGCTCACTATGTTATACATAAGACTTTGTAAGTTTTGGACTCGCATCTCTGGAATGTCCCTATTGCGCTACCATTTGAAGAGCACCATCTAATGTTGATTTGCTGTACCCAGTGCTGTTTTTTCTAGAAAAACTGGTACTCAGCATGAATGCCTCCCTTGTTCTCTTATAATGGCAATGGTGCCTACCTGAGAGGTGGCGGAACTGAGTTCCAGTGAGTTTTGGCTGGGGGAGGGGAAAGACCTGGTTATACCCCAAACAATGAATAAAATTCTAGTTCTTAAAGGGTCTGTGAAATGAAAAATATGTGATGCCGAAAACTAATTCCCTTTCAAAGGGACCTTCTGATGTTAAGATACCCATGAAATATTTGATCACTTGAAACTGAAGAGTATGTCCATTATTCTCCTGTAGTTCTACATTAAATCTATGTATAAAAGGCAGTGAATAAAAACTCTGCTGTGTACACAACGGTGTACATATTTGCTTGAAAATAAGTGTATGTGAGCTCAGTATGAGTTGCTCCCAGATAAGCACGCATAGCATTGTAGATTTAATATTCCTTGGTATTATCTTGCTTTGTCATAAGTTCAGTTCTTTTCACAGTGGCGGCAGCCATAATGCAATGCAGGGTTTAACATGCTTCCTGATGCAGAAAGTGTATTGTTCCAGAGCCATATGCTGATTAAATTCATCAAGTGATTACAATCAACCCGTAGCTATGAGTCTTGGGATATGCTACAGAAGTGGAGACTCCTGACTAACTTGTTCTTACTTTTAATAACTTCTTCTGGCTTTTAAATCATAACAGAGTGGAGAACAAACTGCAGACTTTAGAGGGTCAGTTTACAGTGCTAGACTCTAGCATTCAGAAATTAACAGAGAAGTTTGAGTTTCGGACTACAGTAATGGAGCATGAGTTCGACCAGGATGAAATGTGGTCATCACTGCTAGAAGGCAGGTGAGAAAGAAAAATTGAGGGCAAAAAAATCTAATAAAAGTTTTAATAATATTAACTTGGCTGTAAAGTGCCTGATAATGGTATCATAAGATTGTAACCATCATTTGATAGGTTTAACATATGGGCAACACATGAACATGTAGTGATTGATGATTTTAATTTATAATGATGGAATATTGGAGAGAAATAATTCCATTTAGGACTTCTGAATAAATCTTGAAAACTTTCCAACTTTATGTCCAAAATGTAAACCTAAACGCTGACTTAGCCTTAGTTTTAGGGAATTACTTCAAATAAACATTTTAGGATTGGGCTTAATTATCACAAACATGGTTTCTTTTGGCTCGAATTAAATTTCCACTGGTTCAATAAAATACACACCTTAAGAAGTGTAGTCAGGATTGTAGCTTTATAATATCTCCTGTTACCTGAATAGCAATAAATCCTGGTCCTGTTGACTTTAATTATTTGAAAAATGGGTTATATTTCCATATCTTCTTCCAGATTCTCTTCTGTGGAGGTAAATCTTTTCTACAGCTACATTTGTGAAACTATTCGCTGCTTACATTCTGAAGTGGTAGAAATGCTACCAGATCTGGCAAAAGCCCTTCCTACTCTGTCATCTGTTCTGAGGCGAAAAGGCAGAAACCAAAGAATTAGGCTGGCCTGGGAGTCTGTACTGGAGAAACTGGGGCTGCAAGAAGGAGATGTTAAAGCCCTCTGTGCATTTTTCATTACAAATTGTCACAATGCCTGCTACTATCCTGCTGATCAAAGACAAGATTATGCCAATGACATCACCTCTATTATAAACAACGTGGTGAAGAACCAGCTGCTTCAGCGAAGTCTGCTGTCTGCTATTCGCATAGTGGAATACAGAAAAAACTGAACATGCTTGCAAAAAACAAGAGACACACCCTAAAGGATTATAACCTAGAAACAAATTGTCTCCAAAACTGCTTATACCTGCAAAGTCCTTACTCAGTAGCTTTATGCAACACTTCCTCTCAGTCTTCACCCCATCTTTAACAGAGAAAAGTTGCACTGTACTGGCTCAATTCACAGAGAAGTTGTACAGATTATGAAGATTGCATATGTGAAGCATGACTAAAGCTATGCATTATTATTACTACTAATATTAACAAATCCCATTTTGCTCCTATCTTTTGAAATCTATCACCCAGATCCTGCAGTAGAGTAATAATCTTGAAGTTCCCCTTTTTTGGTTTCTCACTTGAAATACAGGCCCCATTCTTGAGGCAGGCATAATTGCATATATCACAAACATATGTCTTGGTGCGAGTGTAATGTACATATTTGCTGGGTCTTGCTGCATACTTCAGGGAGTGCCTGCTCCCAATTTGTTGATCAATTTTCTCACAGTAAAAAAAGTGGGGTATAAAGAGGAAGTCCTCCTCAGGTGATTTTTTAAATGCATACTTATTTACTTGCAACCTCAAATGCACTAAGCCATCTATGATTGGCCATGATTAGCTTGACTTTTGTTCATTATGTATACCCTCATAGTTCCTATGCTTTCTTTTGCCATTTAGAAACATAGCTGCATGTTATTATCTTTTTCTCTGTTAACCAATGTGGTTAAAAGTTAGTCACCATGTCTTATTCAGCCCCATTTAAAAGCAAATTGACACCAGAGCACACTCTACGACTAATATGTACTGTCTGCACCTGATGAAATCACAAACTGCTCAATAAAGTGATTCATAGTTTAAAGAAAATATTATGCACACTCATGTCTAATGGCTGGGCTGCAACACTTCATTATTAGCCATTTTCAGTGTCCTCTTCGTCAGCAGAAACTACTTAAGTTTTGTTTTGAGCATAAAATGGGTAAGGGGTAATCTATGAAACACACCTAGGGGCATACCTTTACATATCCATTTATATATGCTGCCCGATAACATAACATTCTCTATGGGTTAGATTAATATAACTGAAATACATAAATTATAAAAACTAATGGAAAAAATGGAGAGGGGAGATGACGACAACATGGCTTCCCACTTTGGGGGGGGGGGTCCCTGAAAAGCCCATTTCCTCCTGCTCATACAGCTCTAATTAGACTGCATAATAATTTAAAAGAACAGAAACATATTCAGTTGGCACCAAAACACCCACTAAGATGGCTTCAAGTTGGTCTCTCTGAGAAAAGCATTCCATAGCTAGCACTACTACAGTGGTACCTTGGGTTAAGTACTTAATTCGTTTCGGAGGTCCGTTCTTAACCTGAAACTGTTCTTAACCTGAAGCACCAATTTAGCTAATGGGGCCTCCTGCTGTCGCCGGAGCCCAATTTCTGTACTTATCCTGAAGCAAAGTTCTTAACCTGAAGCACTATTTCTGGGTTAGCGGAGTCTGTAACCTGAAGCGTATGTAACCCGAGGTACCACTGTACTGAAAAGCAAGTTTCTTCACCAGGGCTGGCCCATGCACGAGGCAAGGTGAGGCAACTGCCTCAGGTGGCAGGATCCAGAGAAGCAGCAAATCTGGTTGTTTTTTCTTCTCTCTCTCGCTCCTGATGTAGATTTTCTCTCACCCTTTCTGTCCTGGTGGGTAGGGGAGTGCTATTTTGGGGTACACCTCGGGTGCCAAAATGTTTTGGGCCAGCCTGGGTGGAGGCACCCACAGTGTGCCTCTGAAGAGGATCAAGCTCGATGCCCATTTCCATCACAGAAGGCACTCTTTCAGGTAAGCTGGTCCCAAGTCGCTTATTGCATTTATATACCACTCCCCCCCCCCCCGGGACCTTATGGTCCTCCAACCTCCTCTTAAGCCAAAAACGGTTGTCTAAATATAATTAACTGCAATCTTAAAAAGCAAATAACGGTTGGTTCGTTTTCTAAAGTCGTTGCCCAAACAGACTGAACCAATTGTATAAACACTATGGGGGGGGGGGGACAAAACACTTGAGCATAAACACAAAAAGCTCTCAAAATGAGTACAGCAATCTTGCAATTATTAGTGTTTCATTATTTTATACACTGTGGCTCAATAAAACGCTTTCCCCCACCATAGTACTCAAAAGCCTGCGGTGCTCCGAATCAAACAGCACACCCGCACTGGCCCTCCCGCACCAGTTGCAGTATTGCAACTCGATTATTCCACGCTCGAAGCCTGCTGCAGGACTTAAGCGCAGAGGCAGAAAGGGGCGGGATTTCCCTCCGCGCGCTTGTAGGCGCGGCTGTACAGGAGTTCTCCTGGCACGCATGCGCGCGACGTCTGCGCGCGCTGAGGCAGGTTAGACGCCTCTCCCGCTTCCTTGCCCTTTCTCGGAATATGAGCTAGCCGTTGGGCGGGCTCTCTCGCGCACGCGCGTGGAACGGGAGGGAGGGGAGGGGGGAAAATGGCGGGTCAGAATTCCGAGACAGGCGGACACCGAGTCGCCGGGCTTCCTCTTCCGGGGTCTCCATTTTGGCGCCTAGCAACGGGAAGTCAAGCGTCGGAACGGTGAATCGGTTCTGGAAGCCCCGCGGCCTCAGGCTCCGCTTAGTTCCCACTTGTCAGCCGGGGCCCCCTGAGGCGAATGTTTCCTAGGCCTCTGGCCTAGAAATGTGGGGCGGACGTCGAGAGGCTTCTTGGCCTTCGCTCCTGACAGTGGGGAAGCTGAAGAACTTTTCTCCAAGTGTGTGAGAAGGAGAAGAAGAGCAGGACGAGGAGAACCAACAGCAGTAACAGTAGGACTCGCAACCCACACTTTCCCGTGTATATTCACTGAAATGTTCGTGGAAGGGAATTGAGCACACATATCTCTGGCCAAACTTCCTGTTGGGCGCGCACACACCTGTAGTCTTCGGGCAAAAAAGAAATCTTATTAAAACAAGTTGGGAACCAGAAAACGGTGCATGTAGGTGAGTTTCGGGTTAAATGTGAATAGGATATGAAAGGTGATTCTTACTGGTTTGACCCGACATACCTTGAGTAAGCTTTTGTATATGGGAGTGGTCTCTCACGGTCAGCCCCGCCCCATTTTTCTGTTTAGAAATTATCAGTGCTTTTTGAATTGACCTGTTGTTCCTGCACCAGTATCCTATATCTGTGCACGTTGTTTTGTAAAGCCATTTTTGTATCTAAATTGGCAAGCAGCTTTTAATAACAGCATGATGCCTACTTGTAATGAAAATACTGTTTTATGCAATGTAAATGCATGTAACTACAGTACTCAGAAGCTTGCACTGACTGCCCATATGCTACCAGTCCAGGTTCAAGGATTTTGTATTAATTTACAAGGCTTTTAGCAACTTGGACCTGGGATACCTCAGGGACTGACTGATCCTTTATATTCCTAATCACTGGGGCCATCAAGGGAGTTGCTGTTAACACACACCACTGCTCCATGGCTCGGATACATGGTTTGTACCCACATGGAGCCTTACTGTCAGTATTTTGGGCCCCCTCCCTGTTGATCTTCTCGTGCTTACTGATGTTTTTTATTGCAACAAACTTTTTTAATGAATTCTGATTGTATAGCGTTCGTTTATTTTTCATCTTACTGGACCTCCTGTACACTGATTAGAGATGACTGTGACTAAGTGTTAAACAAATTGTTGAAATTAACAGTAAATACTAAGCAGGGTTCTTACTAGAATTTTGAGCTTCACAGGCACATGTGAAAAGCAGCTGCAGGTTTCTCTTTGGACTGGAAAGTGGTATTTCAATTCATTTCAACCACTTTCAGTTAGTAAAATATGAATACATGCTTGTTTTCATCCCATTTAACAAGTGAAGATAAGGACTTACGCTGTGTTCCTCCATATATACATAGAGAAGACTGAACCGAATAAGGCTAGTTGGTTGTTTTGACATTGACCACATTTTGTTTTAAACAAAGATCCTTGGTTCATATGTAAAGCTGAACCACAATTCTTTAGCAAAACTAAACTTCGTAGAAGTCCTCCTCCTGCCCAGTTGTAAAGACAGGGGAACATGCAAGCCCAGTACTTCTAATACCTCAAGCTTTAAATTGGCAGAGGATATAATAAAATAAAGCAAAGCACAGACTCTTGAATGAATACCGAATATGTTGATGCAGACTCATAGTTGATAGGACTGTTCTATGTAGAACTTAAACAGCAGGGGTCGGCAAACTAAGGCCCCCGGGCCGGATCTGGCCCACCTGGCTCCTAGATCTGGCCCGGGCCATGAAGCCAGAACCCGCTGCGAAGCCGAGACTCCTGGTGATGGCAATGGGAGGAAGCGGCCGAGCGGCGGCAGCTCTGCCAATCAAACACTGTGCCTGGTTTACCTCAGCTGCGTTTGATTGGCAAAGCGCCGCTGCTCGGCCTCTTCCTCCTGCCGCTGCCCTGGTGCTCCTGTGGGCCAGAGAGTGGAGCAGATGATCTCTCTCTGCCTATCCGCTTCACGAGAAGTGGTGGTGGTGGTGACAGCGGCGGTGGCCCCTGGGAAGGTAAGCACAGCGCCTTCTTTCTCTAGGTGGGGAGGAAGCCCGTTTCACGCCACCATCACCAGCCCTTCGGCGAATGAGGCAGGCGGCAAACCAAGAAGGCGGCTGGGGCTGGGAGGAGGACTACTTGCCCCCCCTCACAGTGTGCATAGAAATTTGTTTTATATATACAGATAGATAGATAGGCCGGCCCTCAACAAAGTCTGAGGGACAGTGGACCGGCTCCCTGCGGAAAAAGTTTGCTCACCCATTATACAGTGTGCACATCAAACATACACCATGGGAGAGGTGTGATAAAAAGGTTAGATCAGAGAAGGATGTTGAGAACATTGTAAGGTAAAGCGCCAAATAGCTGAGCCAGTAGTAATAACTTTTCTGCATTTTTGATGATTCTAAGCAGATGCTGTGTTATGGTTACAGATGCTGATGATGCACTAGTCACCTTCCCTTAGACAGCATGTCGAAGAAATCAGAGGCTCCACTGTCCTTATCTGACTGTCGCTGTAATATCTGCATGGAGATTTTACTGGAACCAGTCACACTGCCATGCAACCACACTCTCTGCAATTCCTGTTTTCAGCTTACAGTGGAAAAGAGCAGCCTGTACTGCCCTTTCTGTCGTCGGCGAGTCTCTTCTTGGGCACGATATAATGCCCGCAATAACACTCTTATTAATTTGGAATTATGGGAAAAGATTCAAAAACATTTTCCAGAAGAATGCCAACGCAGAATTAGTGGACAGGATGTAGAAGAAGATTGTGAGTAAACCCGGCATATATGGCCTTATAAATATGTTACAAATGTTTAAAAGGTTAGAATAATGCTTTTGGGAACACAGTAAATTACCATCCTTTTTGCACCATAACACTCACTTTTTTCCTCTTAAAAAGTAAGGGGAAATGTCTGTGCGTGTTATGGAGGGAATGCCTACAGGTGGCATGCCTACGGATTTTCCTCCTCTAAAAACTATGTGCGTGTTATGGTCGGGTGCGTGTTATAGAGCGAAAAATATGGGTAAGTATCCAGGCAACCACCTTGTGGTCTCGAGAAAGTAAAGATATCCTCCAGGTGGCGAGACAAGGACACATTTGAAAGCTCAGAATGGACTGCTTTGTTGGGGAATGTTTTTTAAGGCATTGGCATGCCTACAGTGTGGATAGTGGACAGGTGGATAGTAAAACATTTGTGGGTACCAGCATTTCCTGGTTTATTTGCAAGGCTGAAATAATAGAATATGGAAAAGTAACCATTGCTGAAAGTGAGCACTACAAATAGTCTTGTCTACATGAATGGGTTTGAAACCTCTGGGCCAGAATTTAGTTTTACATTAAGAGCTTGTCCTAGCCCAGTGAAATAATTTTTTAAAAAAAGTTTCATTTGACCGTTAGCCAAATGATTATTTTTTTAATCTTCTATTTCAGTAGCATTTAAAGCCCCTTTGGATTCACAGAACTAGTTGTGTAGTTCTTTGGAACTTAGTTCAAGAATTTGTCCATTACTAAAGAAGTCAAATCAAAGAGTGCAAGGGCTGAAACAAACAATTGCAGTTTCTTTTGAAAAACATTGAAGCCTTCTTTTACTTATTGGAGGTTTACTTAATCCTGTCAGTGACAGAACAGCACTTAAGTGATCAACTACATTTTGATGTGACTTTAGAAGTGTATTCTGTCATATAGTACTGAGATTAAATTGGAACTTTGTTTCTTTATAGGAAAACTACAGTCCTTAATTGGTTCATTAATAACTATTTCTCAAATCTTTTCTTTTCTGGATAGTGTGCCTACATCAGCCAGTGCGCTGTTTAAGTAAACCTGGAGAACTAAGACAGGAGTATGAAGAAGAGATAAGCAAGGTAAATGTAGAAAGCTGTGTGGGACCCACTAATAGTCAGTTTTCAGAAAAAAACCACAAAAGCTTCAGTCAAAAGAAAAAGCTTTTGGCTATGGTGTTCAGTCTCTAAACTGCAAGAAAAAGTCAGAAATAAGTTATGATATACTCTTACTTCAGGCAGAAGCAGAACGACTGGCTCATGAAGAAGAAGCAAGCAATGCAAGCAAAGAGTATATTCAGAGACTATTGGCAGAGGAGGAAGAAGAGCAGAGGCTAGCAGAAGAAAGGAAAAAACAGATGGAAGAACAATTACTACTAGATGAAATATTGGCACGGAAACTAAGTTGCGATCTGGTAAGTAGCAGCTTGATGGTAGACAACTCAGTTCAATTAAATTCTCAGGACAGAATGCGCCCCATCATAAGGGCTTCACTTATGCAGTGAGGCATCCCCCCTTCCCCCCAGTGCCTCCTGAAATTGGCTTAGAGCGGATCAAGAGAATACCCCAGAGCAGCGCACACAGCAAGGAGAGGGGAAGGTTGTTCCATCTGGCAAGCTATAATGCTTGTGCAGACGGAATGTTCCAAAAAGTGTGACTTAGAATACCATCAGTTTATTTTCTCAAGCCTTAAAATTTGAAGAAGGTACATACCAGGCACCTTTTCAATGTTACCTGTCTAAAGAACCGATATATGCCCCAAGATGGGGCTCATCAGCATGGGAAGGCAGCCCATCTAGGAGAAGGAAAATTGATCCTAAACCTCTGCTGCCTTGCAGCTATACTCATTTGTGAGAAAGGCTTTGGGAGTAAACCCAGAGCAAAATACCTCTACCTGCTACTTTGTGGGACATCTTTGGGAGAAGAAAAGGCTAAGAAGTAAACAGTACATAAATTCAAAGTCCTCAAGGCAGTTGGATGGTGTCTTGTATGCCTCTTTCTGGCAACTCCTGCAGCCAGAAAGCTGGTACGAAATGTATTGCTCTACTTCCCTTTGGACCACATCAGTGATGCTAAGAGAGAGGGCTCTTGTCATCTGAGCAGCCCAGGGCCTCCATGCATACTGCCCAGGCTAGCACCTTGGAGAGGTCACTTCTGTGCTGCTAATGCAGTAGAAACAATGTGGGAGGCAGCAGTTAAGAATTACCGGTCTCTGCAGCCACAGTAGCTGCTATGATTCTCCAGCAGTTTGACATAACCTCTGGAGGACTAATCCATTTTCTTTTGAGGCAGATGGATGCCATTTTCTTTTGAGGCAGATCTGCTTTCTGCATAAAAAGTAGATATTATCAGCGTATTGAACATTTATTCTATGTAGTCTGCTTATTTCACTATCCCAATGTAACATTTCCCCCTGGTTTCAAAAGATCTATCTCCTTTGACTATTCTGATTACAGTGGTGCCCCGCAAGACGAACGCCTCGCAAGACGGAAAACCCGCTAGACGTAAGGGTTTTCCGTTTTGGAGGCGCTTCGCAAATCGAATTTCCCTATGGGCTTGCTTCGCAAGACGAAATGTCTTGCGAGTTCCTGCGGGTTTTTTCCCCTTTTCCCCCCCTTTTCCTAAGCTGCTAAGCTGCTTATCAGCTGATCCGCTGATAATCCGCTTAACAGCTGATCGCTAAAAGCCGCTAAACCGCTAAGCTGTCAATGGGCTTGCTTCGCAAGATGAAAAAACCGCTATACGAAGAGCCTCACGGAACGGATTAATTTCATCTTGCGAGGCACCACTGTAATCTGGAATTGAAAAAAGCTGTGTTAAAAATTAAAAGATGTAACTTGGAAGAATTCTAAGTTTTGAAATGACTACAGATTACACATTTATATTACAAATGCAGGAAATTCCAACCTATTACTTTTAATTTAAATTAGCGGGCTTCACGTGTGAACATTTTTCTTTAATATTCCTACTTCTAGTTAAGAATCTAATGCCTGTTATGAATGAATCTTAAGATTAAACCTAGAAGTGTTCCTAGCGAAATGAGCACATATTGAACCAGGTAAAAGCCAAAACCCATTTTCTTCCATAATGGGAGGTGGTGGCAATGAAAACCCACTGGATTCTATTGTAGATGGGAGGAAAGTTCCACCTGGGTTTGGTCTCAGTAACAGTGGTTTCTTTCATTGGTGTTTTACATTAGAGCCTACTCAGAGATTCTGTCCCTGAATTCTTCAGTCAGTTGTTTCTGAGGGGGGTGGGTTCTGCCTTCTTCTATCACAATGTGCTTCTTTTACACCTCCCTCTTATTAGGGAGATTTGGTGGGTGATGGCCTCATGATAGCATTTTATTTCAACACTCTGGGAACTCTGTATGATATAAATAAGGGCTCTAAGAGTTTCCTTTGTTGGGAACAGTACGGATATATTAGAGTTTGTTTATAATGGTTTAAATCATTTGCATGTATTAGGATTGTATTAAATTGTGCCAAAAGACTAATGACTGTATAAAAACATGTTTATTTATATTGATGTGCTTTTTTGTCAATACAGAACAGCTCTGCTGAGGAGCAAATGAACAGCAGCCTGTCACATGGACCCTCCCCATCTGATTCTGGCAAAACATCAAAAAGCAAAAGCTGCAGTTCTGTGGACATTAAAAAGTAAGTTGGATCCAGTAATTTGTCTCTTGGTTTCTCGGTACATAATTCGTTATATACACCATGGGAGGAGAAATTTAACAGTATGATAATAGGAGCTTTATGATATGACTTTATTTTGGCAGTTTTCAATTGATGGGGTTGTGGTTTTTTTTAAAAAAAATATATGAAGGTGGTGCATTTTCTCATTTTGGAAAACTTTGCCTAGTTTGGACTTCCCCAAGCTGGTTCTGACCACATGCTTTTCCACCATCGCTCCTGGCAGCATAAGCAATATAAAAAGCTTAGTTTTATAACATTTTGCCACATGCTCTGCTCTTTGACTGCAGTTTTAGTCCCACTTACCTACTGACTTCAGTAGGATTTACTTCTGAATAGAAATAGGATTGCATTAAGTTAAGAATTATGCTGACTTTGCCTTAAGACTTTGTTCTTCACATGCTGTAAAAGTGTACTTATGTTCCTTTTTCCTTAAGGTATTTGTCTCCAAAGCCCTTTAATTCCTTGCCTCCAAAGAGGTGCTTTAAAAATTGGCAAGAAGAACATTCTGGCTCCTTTTCTGAGGTAATGTATACATATATTGATTCCTGTGGAGTATAAAGATTTCAGCATTCTCGTATAAGTACATGTGATATCTATGTGAATTTTAATATCCCATACATTTCCATACTCCATATTGCCAATATGAATGCCAGTTCTTTTTCATATTTATAACACGAGTACATGCAAAATCTTTTGGGAATAGTGAACTGTATTTGACAGCTATAATTTGCACATTTCTTTCTTCCAGGAGAGCAGCAACACTAAAAACATCTGTACATCAAGAGAAAAGGGAAGAGAAAATGAAATGCCCACACTATCTCCACAGGCAATCAGGGAGGCAAAGAGAGGTGCGGATGGTTATGACTATAAAAATGAGAGTTTTACAATAGACATGCAGTTGAGAACATCTCAAGAATCCTTCCCTGAAGCAGCAGTTGATTCATACTTAAATGATAAAAGGAAAAGAACTTTCTCACAAACTGATGATGAAGAAGAGATGGATGATATAGAAAGGCAGATAAGTTTGGAGCAGCAGTTTTATGAAAGGCAAAAGCAAGAAGAAGAGGATAGACGTCTGGCTCTGAAGCTTCAGAGGGAAATGAACAAAGAACAGAACATGCTAAATCGCAAAAAAGGGTCTCCAGATGAATACCATTTGCGTCCTACAACATCTCAGTCAGTAAAAGAATCTCCAGTTGCAAGGAAACGGAGCAGGCTTTCAAAGAACTCAAAGTCTTCAAACAGCCCACTTGAAACAGATAAGCGAAAACTACACAGAAGCTCCCACAATGAGAACTGGAAACCCTCTAACCAGCTCCAGGCAAAGTCACCTTCTGTAAAAGGAGGAAATGTTTTGAATTGCGTCAACAGCTCTAACTCAAAAGATGCAGAAGTGCTTTCAGGCAAGCAAAAAACAATTCTTCAGATGTTTAAGAGGCCTGCAACAAACTAGATGAACAGTAATACTTTCATGACATTGATTGGAGTTAATGAAGGGGCACTGTTGAAAAGCTGACCTAGTCAAACAATTATTTCTTCAGGGATCAAGTGCTTTCAGAATTTAATGTGAAACTTGATTGGGAATCAGTTGTGCCTGCTGTATGCCCACTTGCTTTTACTTGTTGCAGTTCACTTCGTTAATGCATGCATGGTAACAGGTTGCTCTGAATGTCAAGAGAGATGTTTGTTTAAAACCATCATGCACTACAGCTCATGTAGTGTTCACTGTGTAATCATACCAGTTCCCTATTACCCCCTCCCAGTTCCCTACCACAACAATAGTAAGAAAATTTGAAAAGATTTGTAAACTTGGCTTGAACTGAGACATCCCTCTGTTTGATGGGTCAGTATAACCTTGACACTGTTGATGATGTTGATTCAGACTTACACTTTTATTGCTGGAACACATAGCAAATGACCCAAATGTCATCCTTCACATTGCCCCTATATATATATCTGCCCTGAACTTAAGAATTCCTATTTTTTCCCTAGTGTTTTTTCTATTTCTTGGAATTATTTGATTAGAACATAATCCATTAAAATGGCTTTCAAACTTCATGAGAGAACTATCCCAGCTTGAATGAATTTCCACAGTTCAGTAGGGGATCTTAATATATATTCAAGTAATGTCTGAAGATGGAGCCTGTGCATATTTCCCCCCATTAATAATTCATATTTTTTACAGTAATAAGAACATTTCCCATAAAAAACATGGTGACATTAAATAATCTCCACAAAATATAAAAATGAATACCACTTTCATATTATAAATTTCATAATGATCATCTCATGAGCAATATTTTTATAATGTCCTACGATCTCTAAACTAGTTACAGCTCTGATAAAAATGAAACTTAAAGACCCCTCCCTGAACCTCAGAGTTAGTTTGACGAAATGAAGATTACTTCAAAAATTTCCTAGCCAATGTTATGTAGAAGACTTCTCAGTTATTTTCTCCTTTTTTGGAATATTTGCTGCAGATAGTATATTAATCAGAAGTTAAGATCATCTGGAAAGTAAATCTTTAGATACAATTAGAGTAAGTAATTGGACACTCTCCTTCCTTCCACAAACACATTATTTCAGACTGTTTGAATAGTACAGCAGCTCCATACAGCAGCTCCATCACATTTACAGGCAACTCCCCAATTGCACACAATCAGCACACACGCTCTCCACTGACATGCACACCAAAAATGGGACCAAAAGGGGGTGAAATGGGGGCTGAACAGGGGAATCCCTGTTTGCATGCATCCCGGAATGGAACTGCTGCACAAGTGGGATTCCCCTGTAGTTGTTTGCTCTTAATTTGAAGCACTGCCAACTTACATCCAATATTGTATATATTCAACTGCATTGAGGTACACTTTATAGAAAACTGTAAAAATAACTCTTTGTAGTTCTAATTGATTAAATTCACTTCAAAAACAAATTTTGCACATTTCAGAGAGATTATCATGGTGGTCTGCCTACCATTTTTTAATAAGCTTTTAATGCTTTTATCATACTAAATTAGAATTGTGGAGTGTTCCTGCTCAGTGTTCCAGTCAGCCATACCCTCTTCAAGGACATTCTAATTGTTATTTATAGGTTTTTTAAAATTTCATGATACCCCATTTGATATTCCCTCACACCCATTTTTCCATTTTTTTTATCAACAGTATTCTGTGACCACTGAACATGTTCAGTACTCATTAGACTATTCAGGGGGGGGGTCTTCCCTCTAAGATTTTCAAACCTCAGAGCAACATGCTGATACCACCATTTTGTGCATGGATTTCGCAGTTTGGGCTATAAAAGCAACAGAACTCACTTCCACATCAGAAACATAGTTGACTTACAACTTGCATGCATTTAACTTGCACAATCACAGCTTTACGCGCTTGGTGTCCAGTCAGAACTCAATTGTACAGATTGCACACTGGGTTTCTTCTGTGCGGAAAGAGCTTTTAAGCTTTCTGACTGACCTCTGGGAAGGTCTCACAAGATCTTGCGGGACTGTCCAAAATCTCAAAAAGGCCTCCAGAGTCCATGCAAGACCTTCCCTTTCCCTGCTACTTCTACCTTTCACCCTGGCTGGTGCAAGCAGGGCTGGATGTGCTGCTCCATCATACTTCCACTTCTTCCAGTCATGGATTAGGAAACTAGGAATCAAATTGACCTGACCCAGCTTCAAAACTCACTTCATGAATCAACTAGATAGCCTTAGGTTAACTGCTTTAAGCACCAGTCCTTTTTGCAATGTGGGAAATACTGATTTACCTTATATGATGATGCCTATACAGCAGAGGTAACCAGAAGGTGGACTACAATTCCCATCAGCCCCAGTCATGGTGACCAGTAGTCGGGGATTCTGTCCAACAGCATCTGGAGGGCACCATGTTGGCTGTCCATGGCTTATAGGATAATTGTAAAAAATGTAGTAGTGCACTTTGAGGCATAAGTCCAGCAGGAGGAGGAGCAAACGTATACATTTACCTAAGTATTCCACTGATACTAGAACAGATACTGCATGAAAGCGATATACAAAAATGATTGCTATCATTTCCATTCCAGATTTTTTACCTAGCTCAGCTGGACATGGCTGTGCTTATGTGGTCCACCAGGAGAGGGTGCATCTGGCTTGTCTTCAAGGTGGTGCCATGGGGACTCCACTCGAAGGGAGCTCATGTCAGTCCCACTACTTTCTGTGGCTGTGCATTACCTTCCATGAAGCGGTTGGTGATGACGGCCCATTCTTTATTATTACTATTATTAATTAGATTTGTATACCACCCTTCATCTGAAGATGACAGTTCACAACATAAAAATACAAAATGAGAGCAGAAAATACGTAACAACCCCCCCAACCAAACCAATAAACCCCACTCCCATAAATATATTCTAAAAGGCCTAGTTACTGAGAAATGTTTTCGCCTGGCATCAGGTGAAGGTGCCAGGTGAGCCTCTGGCGGGAGAACATTCCACAAGTGAGGAGCCGCCAAGAAAAGGCCTGTTCTTGCATTGCTTCTGAAGAAAGGCCTCCACTGATGATCACAGGGTCCAGGCCAGTGAATATGCGGGGCGGGGGAAGCATGGGTCACGTGGCCAGCATGACTAAACTACTGGCACATGGGAGGACCGTGATGGAGTGCATGGAAACGCTGTTTACCTTCCTGCCTCAGTAGTACCTATTTATCTACAGTCATACCTCGGGTTGAATATGCTTCATGTTGAGCGCGTTCGAGTTGCGCTCCGTGGCAACCCGGAAGTAACAGCGTGTTACTTCCGGGTTTCGCCGCATGCGCAGACGCTCAAAATGACGTCACACGCAGAAGCGGAAAAGTGACGTGCGCGTGCGCAGATGTGCCGTCGCTAGTTAGGTTTGCTTCTGGATGCGAACGGGGCTCCGGAACAGATCCCGTTCGCATCCCAAGGTACCACTGTACTTGCACTTTAGATGCTCAAGCTGTCTTGCCCCAGTGAGCAACCTGGCTGCTGTATTCTGCATCAGTTGTACTGAATTAACCCTGCATGGAAGCACCATGCAGCAGTGCTTCCAATATCTACCTCAGGGAACATGGCATGGGCATAGCGAGGATTTTGTTGAGTGGGGGGGGGAAGAACCTCAGCTAGCTATGTGTTTTTATTTATTGGGGGGCAGCTGCTCCCTCCCTGCCTCCCTTGGCTACGCCCATGCCAGGGAAGCAGGACTTCGCCACTACACCTGACAGTATTATTATTAATAATAATATATTTTAATATAATAATTTAATTTAATAATATATTTTTAGGTAAGGTAAAGGTCTAGGGCGGTATGTTACTATTAATAATAATAATAACAATAACAATAACAATAATAATAATAACATACCACCCTAGACCTTTACCTTACCTAAAAATATATGTATTTCTTGTGCGAATAATGACACAACCCAGAAATGGAAACAGGCGTGAGCTGCCATGAAGCGCCTTCTTCCTCCCCCGAGTCCCGCGGGAGAACTGCGATGCCACTTCCTCGGTTTCCACTTTATCTCCCAGCGGCTTCCGCCGGCCGCGAGTTTAGGGGGAAATGCAACCCGCCGGCCGCTAGAGGGCGTCGATCGGCGACTGGGATGCCATCTGTTGGGGGCGGACGGCAGGAGCGCGAGCACCGGCACACAGAACCCCTCTTCCTCTTCCCTGTGTCTCGCAGCGTCGCGCTCCCAATAAAGCTTGACTGTTGAAGTTGAAAGCGAGCAAGGGGAGACTGGGGTGCGGTGGTTCTGCGCCTGCGCACTGCAGCCGGCAGGTGGCGGGTGTTGTTGTTCGGCGGTAGAGGCGGCAAGATGGCGGCGCCCGGGGGCTCCGCTGCCGCCTCAGCGTTGAAGGGGTTAATCCAGCAATTCACCGCCATCACGGGTGAGGCGCGCGAAAACCCGGAATAAGCTTAAGCGAGGGCTGGAGCCGTTTCTGCTATGGGGCGGGATGTAAGGCTGGGGGAAGAGGGGCTTTGCTTGGGGTCGGGGGAGGAGAGGAGAGGAGGGCGACGTCTGTGACGGAGTTGGCGGCAGGCAGAGAGGAGAGAGAGACCCAGAGGGAGCGGGCGGGGGGAGCGGGGAGGGGGTGGCGGTTCTCCTGTGGAAAACGGGATTGTGTGGAGGGAGTCGAAATAGGGGCCTGGGGCTGTGCTTTGCCACGGGTAAGGGCAAGTACGATGTGCAGCGGGGAGTTGAGGGGGAATTCCTTTGTGGAGGAAGGTGGGGGGGGGCATAAGATGGGGTCGAGTATGCATTTCCCAGAGAGCGAAAAGGAGAGCGCTCAAGCGGGCCGCAGTGTCACATCCTCCAGAAGGAGTTGGGAGTTGAGGCTTGATCGTTGCCTTTGGGGGGGGGGGTGGAGGGAAGAACGAGACCTGACGCTTAGAAATGCCCGTCCCGTTTCATTTCCTGAGATAAAAGCTCCTCTCCCGACCTCCCTTCTTTTTTGGCTTTCTGTGCTGCTGGGTTGAGTCATTATTGACACAAGTAATGCAGTGGAGCAAAAATCCATTTTTAATAGGCTGATAGTGAGATAAGGAAGGGTATACGTACTCTCTACAGTTGTGAGAGGAAGAATATCCCACAGAAGTATTCATTCTTATCAGATACTTACGAAACAGAATTTCTACAGGACCACTTTATACCTGGGTATTTGAGAAAATTTATAACTGCATGCATTAGGCAATGCACATAATAAAGGCAACAAAATACAGTTCTACTAATGTAGCATTGCACCCTAGCAATGGATGTTTGAGGACATGGGGAGAGGCAGCTAGTGGTAACACATTAATTGTTTCTAAGGTTAGTGACCGTCTTGTGGCAAGGCATTTCATAGATTAATAGTGAACTGTTTAAAGAAGTCCATCTTCTGTCTTGAACTTACTGCCTGTCAGTTTTTTTAATGATCTCGTATACTAATCTTGAAAGAGTAGAACGTCTGATAATACTGTCTATATATTGTTCATAATTTTACAAATTTCTCTTAGGCCACCACTTAGCAGTCTTCTCCAACCTTCTTCCAGCCTTTTCCTGAGATGAAGTTATCCCCCCTCTATGTTTTCTAGGACTCACTGACAAATTAAGGCTGCAATTCTACATGCACTTATTTCTGAGTAGATATACAGTGGTGCCTCGCAAGACGAAATTAATCCGTTCCGCGAGTCTCTTCGTCTTGCGGTTTTTTCATTTTGCGAAGCACGGCTATTAGCGGATTAGCGCTATTAGCGGTTTAGTGGCTATTAGCGGCTTAGCGGCTATTAGTGGCTTAGAAAAAGGGGGGGGGGAAGAACTCGCAAGACGTTTTGTCTTGCGAAGCAAGCCCATAGGGAAATTTGTCTTGCGAAGCACCTCAAAAGACGGAAAACTCTTTCGTCTAGCGAGTTTTTCATCTTGCAAGGCATTCGTCTTGCGGGGCACCACTGTACATAAAATTGCCCTGTAAACTTTGTTAGATTACATGAACAGTTTAAACTGGTGCTGCAAGAGGCAGATCTTTGTTTTTTGTTTTCATAATCTGTTGCACCAAGTTAAATCACCTTGCTTTAATTGGTCTGTGCTACTGAATCCTTAACGTCAAAGTAACTTTACCCTAGGGAAGCTAATGTACCTTTGAAATGTGGTGTTAGAACTCCTAAGTGACCATAATAGTATTGAGTATTCCCTTTATCCTAGCAAGGTATTGTTTGTTAGGAAGGTTTTTTTTTACTGGGTAGAGTCTACTGATGTAATTGGAACTTTCTGTTTGCCTCCTTTGTGGGCGTGGGGAACTTTTATCTCTAAAAGGTGTTGAATAACAAAGATACAATTGACTGTACTTTTTCTAACTTCTTTTATTGTAAGTTCAGATTTACTGTGGGACAAAAAATTACAATATTACTACACTGTATAGTTGTAAATCATTCTGGTGTTATTACTTGCTGCTATGTTAATTCTGTAGTGAATACAACAGGCCTACATCAAGTATTGTGGCTGAGAATAATTTTACTAAATTCCACATCTTAAAACATATTTAGAATTAAGTAAAGAGAGGAAAACGGAATCATACTGCCTTTTTAGGAAAAGGAAAAGGTCAAGTTCACTATTTAACTTCCTTTCAATGTAAGGAAGTGCATATCATCTATTAAAAGGAGACAAATGTATCTTAGTATATACCAAGAAAATATTTATCGCCTTTTATCAGTCTGTCAGGGAAAATGTTCGTTGGGAAGCGTTCTTAATTGGGATGCATAATCCTGTTCATCAACTTTCTCATGTCCATTAAGATAATAAAAGTACACAAAAATAGTTTTATTTGTTTAAGGGTTAATGATGAATTTTTAATTAGATGAATTTGACCATATTTAAATGAATGCTCATCATACATGATCCAAAGCACAGAGGTGTAAAATGGAAGACTGTTTAGATACAAATATAAATTGTTTTATATCTGTTTTCAACTGATGTATGAGCTGAAAATAAGTTTTGCAGCTGCAACCTCAATATGTATGTTAATGCTATGCTGAAGTTCTAGATAGTACAAACTGGAGAGTGTGGCAGGAATCTTAAGCTCTTTTACTTTGAAGCATATCCTCTTAAATCAAGAGAACTTATTTTTTGGGAAGGCATACTAGGATTGGTTTAACTGTTTATAGCTCATGGAAAGAGGAGAGATGGTGCACTGAGCTGAATGATCCCCTATACTTGTGGGGTATTTTAATATAGCTAGGAGTCCTTCTCGCCCCAGCAAAAAGGCACCTTATCTATAGGAGGTGCCATATTCACTTATTCCTTTAATTTCTGCCTGGACTACATGGGAGTGAAGCAGAACTGACCACTCCAGTTACTTCTGATTGTTCTGCCTTGTTTAATGATGATCTACCCCACTGGATCATCACCTTGTCGTGATTAGTGGGCTTGCACATTCCTATGACCCTTGTGAGTGAAGCTGTTGGGAGTCTTGTACTCCCAGCAGGGTCACCCAAGGTGGTAAGGTCAAAAGGGAGGAACTAGACAAAGAATGATCCTAGAAGTCCTCAACGACAGAACAGGCAGAAGATAAGCAGTATGTTACAACGGCTGTGAAGGCAGATGAAGGCTGCAGCAGATAAAAATTTACCGGTCATCGTGATACTCATGCCATCAGAATAGAGCATTACTGCGAAGATACTGTGTTGGTCAGCGTGCACTGATCTACACACATAAAACAAATTATGCACAGGCATCATCCAAAAACCGATCCCAAACCCCAAAAAAGGCCCATGGCGATTGGCAAATGGTAATGGGGGCAGGACCATGAAATCTGGAAGCCACTAGTCATGAACTGGCAGATGGGAAGTAGATGCAGATCCATTCGTTCTGACTCAAGGAATGAGGCAGTTGAGTAGCTCAGCAGCTGTATCCACAACATAGCAGTCCTATTTAGGATCCACTCTGCTCACCCCAAAAAGGGAGAGGTCTAGAAAAGGTGCTGTAAGCATTGTCTGCCTCCCCAGTGGTCATAAAAGACAATTGAATTTTGGAACATGGACTATACAGACTTTGTTAGACAACACAGGTAATGAGCATCCCAAACGCAGGACTGCCACCATTGCAAGAGAATACTTCGATATTTCTGTGCTTCAAGAAACTTGAAGATCGGATGCCGATGAAGACATTAAAGAAAATTTCATTCTCAGCTGGATGCCATCCTATCAGAGACCTCTAAGGAGGATAAAATTATCCTCCTGGGTGATTTTAATGCAAGAGTTGGGTGAGATTTTGATCTGTGGCCTGGGACTATTGGGAAGAAGGAACTGGCAACAGCAACCAGAATAGAATCTTACTTTTGACTATATGTGCAGCGTACAACCTTGTTATTACCAACACACTCTTGCAACAAAATAAATTTAAAACGCCATGGAGGCATCCTCGGTCGAACCACTGGCACCTCTTAGACTATGTAATCGTCTAAAGATCGCCACAATGTGCTCCTTACCAGAGCTATGACGAGTGCCGACGACTGCTGGTCAGATCACTGATTAATACATTCCATGATGGCTATCAAGATTGTACCTCAATGTTGGCTTCAAGGAAGGAAACCAAGGCACAAAATGAACACTCAGGACCTTCAAGCTCCTATTAAAGTGGGATTGCTTCCAATCTTAAGGACCAGCTTCTTTCGGAGTTTCCTGATAACATCTAGGAACACTTGACTAAAAACATCCATTATTGCAGTCTGTGAACAAACTATTGGATACCAAACCAAGAAACACCAGGACTGGTTTGATGAGAATGAAAGTGAGATTGAACACATTATTGACAAAAAGAAAAGCCTTTCAGATCTGGCAAAGAGATAGAAACTGTGCAACTAAGAAAAAACCCTATGCCAACACTAAGCCTGAGGTTCAAAGAAGAACCAGAGAGAACTAAAGAACACCTGGTGGATAAAAAAAGTTCAAGAGATCCAGCATTTAGCCGACATGCATGATGCACAGAGCTGCTTTAAAGCCACAAAGATACCGTATTTTTCGCCCCATAGGGCGCATCTAGTTGGGGGGGGAATAAAGGGGGGAATATTTCACACCCCCCCAGGAGCTTCCCCCGACCCAAGGCTTGCAGAGAGCAGCCCAGGGCGCGCTCCGCTGCACTCCCCGGGTTTCAGGCTGCAGGCTGCTGTCTGCAAGCCTTGGGAGCCTGGCGGGAACTTTGACAGGCTCCCAAGGCTTGCGGATAGCTTCCTGAAGCCTGGAGAGCGAGAGGGGTCGGTGCGCACCGATGCCTCTCGCTCTCCAGGCTTCAGCGAAAGCCTGCATTCGCCCCATAGGACGCACACACATTTCCCCATCATTTTTGGAGGGGGAAAAGTGCATCCTGTAGGGCGAAAAATACGGTAATCTGTGGGCCAATAAATCATGGTGTATGTTCCCTATGCTCAACAGACGGTACCACACTTTTAAAAGATAAAGAAGCTATTGCATTGCACTGGAAAGAACATTACCAGCATCTCCTTAACAGCAACTTCCCCGTAGCTGCTGAGGCCCTCTCACAAATTCTGCAAAAACAAATTAGAGATGAGCTTGCATTATCTCCAAATCTGGGAGAGTTGTGTACAGCTATTAACCAGATGAAAAACAACAAAGCCAGCAGACCTGATGGGATACCTGGTGAAGTCCTCAAAGTGGGCGGAATTGAACTTACACAACAATTTCACAAGCTCATCGAAAAAATCTGGGGGAGAGAGGAGATCCCAGTAGACTTTAGGGATGCCAAAATTATCAACCTTTTTTAAAAAGGTGATAAAACGGATTGCAGAAACTATCAAGGCATGTCTTTATTAGCTGCGGACGGCAAAATTGTTGCAAGGATCTTAGCAAACCAACTCCTAACTATATCCGAGGCTACTCTTCCTGAATCCCAGAATGGTTTTCAACCTTCGATGGTCATGATTTTCACTGCTCAAAAGCTTCAAGAAAAATGCAGAGAGCAAAACCAACCCCTGTATATGATGTTTATTCACCTGACTAAGGTCTTCAACACTGTAAATTGTAATGCCCTGTGAACTGTCTTGCTGAAAATTGGCTGCTCATATAAATTTGTGAACAGCGTATGCTGTTTTTTGTTGTAAGCTACCCTGTGATCTTCGGATGAAGGGTGGTATATAATTTTACTAAGTATTAATAACTTAATAACTAACCATGATACAAAAGAGGGAAAGGTAATCTATATCTGTCTCATTCATTTGTGTAGGCTGCTGTTTCAGTTGGGTATTTCAAAGAGCATAACATGCAAAGCAAATGTATTATGAAATGTCATTATATTTAAGAAACAAAAAAGCTTACCTTTCTGATCTCATGTATTGTCCAATTTCTTTTTAAGATCTGAGCACTAATGTTGTTTTTCCTTGTATCACAGGTGCCACTGAAAGTGCAGGCAAACATATGCTTGAAGCATGCAACAATAATCTGGAAATGGCTGTCACTATGTTCCTTGATGGTGGAGGGATAGCAGAGGAGCCCAGCACTAGTTCTGCAAGTGTATCAAACCTTCGACCACATGCAGAGTATGTAACTTTGTGAATATCCATAGGATGTATAATTTGCTTTAAAAGATGGAAATGGCAGATATCAACATGTTTTTCTGTAGATGTTCTTAGTTTCAGTTACTTAACTCCTTGCATCTTACTGTTCTTCTAGAAACCTCACAGTTTAGTTCAGGTTGCAATTTGCACATGTCAGAAGTGGGAAGGCAGATGTGCAGGCAGGATACAGTTCATACAGTGCTATATTTAGCACTAACTTTATAATCATTCCTCTTCCTCCTCCACTTGTAGACAGGCTACATCTGTTTACAGTATTATTCTTATATTTTAAAGTTGTTTCAGTTGAGCAAACTGTTTGTTGCCTAAATAATCTGTTTTATAGGGGGGCTCGTAATACATTTATTTATATGTAACACTTGAAGTTTATGTTTTTAGGACCCAGCTTATGTTTATGATTGCAAGTTGTTTTACATTGTTTTAAATATTGTGTTTTAATTCTGTAACCTGCCCTACGACCTTAGGAGGAAGAGCAGGAAATAAATGTATGAATGAATGAATGTTGTATCCAACTAAGAGTAGACTCATTGGAATTATTGGACATAACTTAGTCACATCTATTATTTTCATAAGTCTACTCTAATCTTAGGGATGCGGGTGGCGCTGTGGTCTAAACCACAGAGCCTAGGGCTTGCCGTTCAGAAGGTTGGCAGTTCGAATCCCCACGACAGGGTGAGCTCCCATTGTTTGGTCCCTGCTCCTGCCAACCTAGCAGTTCGAAAGCACGTCAAAGTGCAAGTAGATAAATAGGTACCGCTCCGGCGGGAAGGTAAACGGTGTTTCCGTGCACTGCTCTGCTTCACCAGAAGCGGCTTAGTCATGCTGGCCACATGACCTGGAAGCTGTCTGCGGACAAACACCGGCTCCCTCGGCCAGTAAAGCAAGATGCGCGCCGCAACCCCAGAGTCATCCGCGACTGGACTTAACGGTCAGGGGTCCCTTTACCTTTACCTTTACCTTTTACTCTAATGTTAGATGCAGTCCTAAATAAATAAATTGAAGTACAATTTTGGCATTCTATGGCAAGAAGGGAAAAGTTGATTTTATTTTTAAAATAAATCTTGCATGTGGACAAGGCAAATAACACAAATTAGAAAAAAATATTTCATGTATTATTCATATTCCCAAACAAAAAAGTGGGTTTAGAAATAGGGACTGGGTCCAGTAAGACCTTTGCAATTACAGGTGTCCCCCAACCTGTGCATGATTGACTAACACATGAACGCATGTGTGCGTGGTGCTGGGACATAAATAGATTCAAACCAGGAAATGGTGGGAGCTCCTCATGGCTTGCAAGGAGATCCTCCCCAGAACCCAAAGAGGACTTCAGTGAGGGTGGAGGAAGTCCCAGAGAGACTGAAGGCGTAGTGGGGCTTTGCTTAGGTTGCTCATCCCCCCCCCTTTAACAGCTGGCACGTGGTAACATCAGCTTCTGTCCTACACGTTCTCCAGCCAGCCACAGAGCTTCAACTCCAGTTGAAGAGAGAGTTGTGTGGGAAGAGAGCAGGAAAACAGGGGGAAATGGTGTTTAGAGGCTTTTTAGAGGGTGCTCCCCACTTAGGAGTATTTTGCTTATGCACATGGGGCTCCAGACCCTCCGCCTATACATGCAGCTACGCTTTCCCTATATATGTGATTATATGTGCAACTTCCTTATATTCCTCATATTATTACCCTCCTCCCCCACTACCTTTTTGTACAACTCTGAGCATCTCGAGCTGTCATCCCCATTTAACAAGATATGTTAGCAGCTCCTTAGATATGGGAGCTAAAGATTCCCATATCTATAGGTTAAACAGAAGAGGTGGCTCTCACAAAAATGTGTTAACTGTTAATCCCTTTTCATATATACTAAAGAGCATCTTTAGTTTGATACCTACCAGGAATATCTCCATTCCAATAATACACTTTCAAACCTTGTACAGCATAGTTAGCACCTATGCTGTTCTGCCTCTACTGCATTGTAGACCCCAAGTATTGGTTTAACTAAATAAATATAGTCCTATTTTGGGCATGTAGTCTAGCTCTTGCTGTCATATTCAAAAACCTATGTTTCTAATCCTTATAGAGATGAAGTAAGAGCACCTATTCCTCAAAAACAGGAAATTCTGGTAGAACCTGAGCCTTTATTTGGTGGTAAGTGAGCTTCATTTTAATGTTTACCCTTCCAAATGTTGTAGTAAGGAAGGAAGAACTCTGCCAAACTGCCTTTTGTCTAGGTTGCTCATATGCATTGCTCTCTCTATAGTTATAGCATGTGCTCTTGCAGTACTGAAGTATTTATACAAAAGTCATATTCCCACTACTGTCAACTAAGCATACATAATTGGTACTCCTGGGAATGATATTTCAAATACTCATTGCTATTCTTGTTTTCTAGATAGGGAACGGTGCCAAAATGTCAATGCTAGCTGCTAAGTAAATTTCTAGTAAAATTTTTTCAAAAAAATATTATAGTAAAATATCCATAATAAAATACTCTGTCTGAAGGGCTGCAAATAAATAGTAATTTATGGTGTTAACATGTGTTCATAAGAAATTGCAGCTATGGAATGTGTACTGTTGAGTATTTTGCAGCTGAGAGTTTTTAGAAACCGAAATCCAAGATCTCCATGATAGCTTCCACTAAATATAGTTTCCAAACTATATGTACTGATAGATTTCCATTATATTAACAAGTTCATGGGGAACCAATTAGCTGTCTTCTTAAAATCTAGTGGAATAGTTAACAGTAAATGCTGCCTGCCTCTTTAAGGAAAGGCTGCTACTTTGGGATATAATGAGAAATGCATTTTCTAGAGGCCAGTTGGGTTTGATGACTGGAAGCCATGTGATAATTATAAGTTACACACTGAAAAGTATCTTTGCAGTAATAAGTCAACATAAGATCTGGCGAGAAGCCCTTGAAGTTACATGAAGCTGCTTACTCAACTGTAGGAAATCAGCAGACTTGGGGGCGGTAACTAACATTTGACATAAGATTCATCACATAAGATATTACATAAGATGCACCTCAGTTTTACAGGTGAAGTGTCATAAATAAATAAATTTGCTGCAGTAATGTATTGAATACATGTTAGAACAGTTGCCATGTTAGCCTGCTGCAAATAACAGCAAATGGGTTCTACTACGCAAAAGCCTAAGTCATAATAAATGTGTATTTAAGGTGCCCCAATAAATGTGTATTTAAGGGGTCATTTCTATTAAGCATCTAAAGTAGCAAAATGAAGTACAACAGTTAGAACATAGACATTCACTGTATGCTTACAATCTGGTTGATGTATGCTGTTCACTTGAATGGGATAGCCAATATTGTTAAAAATAAATTTATTTTTTAAAAAAATAATTTATGAAACAAGATAGGTCAAGGGTCACCCACATGGTGCACCACAGGCACACGTGCCAGCAGAAACCTTCCCATGCATTTACAGCATTTCCTCACTCCACTGAAATTAGATTTTTAAAAAGCATTATATTATAGGCAGTGTTACAGGTCCATGACATGTGTTTGTGTGTGTGTTGTGTGTGTGTGTGTTTGGTGCCATTACTCCAGTTTGGAAATGTGTCCACAGGCCCCCCCAAATTGGCCACACATTGCTTTGCAGATTGAATTGTTATTAGAACTAATCTCACTATCCCTAAAGCTGTCAGCTGCCATTTATGACACAATTTTTGGGTGCAAAAAGAGTGCGGCAAATGCTTTCATTGGCTTACCAGCTATGCTATGCGTTATAATCTACTACAAAAGGTGTCATGTTTTGAGCATAGCCTAATTCCTGATTCAATCCACTTTGAGAAATTGCCTTATCAAATAGCATGTGCTTAAACAAATAGGACAAAATCATGCTTTTACCTTTTTCTGGGAATTGTTCCTCCGTTAAGCTGAGATCAGGTCAAGCAGCATATGCTTCATCTTGCCATTATTAGAAGTACAGTTGGGGGTTACATGAGTAGCACCCAGTTAGTGGTAGCACTCAGATAATGTTCCACAATCTACCTACAGCAGGGGAAGAGGACACTCAGGCCCAAAGGCTGAGAGCTGCTCTCTATGGCTCTTTAGCTGACCCTTGGAATTCTCCCTAGGCTACAACCCTTCCACAAGCCATAGTCTCCACTTGACCTGCTCCATATCAACCTTGAGTGCTTTTGCTTGGCCTTAATATGTCTTTGAAGTAGATATTGTCTCTTCCTTGTTTGGATGAGGAGGAATATTTGTTGAAACCTCTGACTTTAGTCTACTGTACATATTAAAAGTCCTGTCTGTTGCTCCATTCAGTTTGCCTCTGCCTCCAATACTGGTATGCAGCCCCTGAAAGGCTGCCAACATAAGAATGCAACTCTTGGATAGAAAAGGGTTCCCTATCCCTGTCCTAGAGCTTTGTGTTGGAGTTTTCGCCAAGCTGGGGAAACTTTTTATTTTGCTGTACCACTGGCCTTGGATGAGGGTTTTTTTACTGCTTGGGTCTTTGCTGCTGGTTTCTATTGCTATGTTGCATTTTGCTGATATATCTCGCTGTTCCAGGTGTTATTATTTCTATGATACTTTGTTGCATAATTTTGTATTTTAGTTTTTTTTATGTGTTTCAAAGGCCTTCAGGCAGAAATGTAGCCTATAAATTTAAAATAATTTAACATCTACAAGTACCCTGATATAACCAGGAACATGGACATCATGTCCTGTTGGGCACATGTGTGTAACAAATTAACATAATGCATTATTGGTATTCTCAAATCACCTGGTCACCATGAGTTCAAATCTGTCTTGAAGCTTCAGCCTTTTCTACCACAAATCAGTTCCATTGAGAGGTTTCTTATGACTAATATGAGTTTTAAATTCTGTTCTTGATAAGCTCCAAAAAGACGCAGACCTGCTCGTTCAATATTTGATGGTTTTCGGGATTTCCAGACAGAAACAAGTAGGTATCTGTGAATCATTGTCTTCACATGCCATTTTCTTTGTTTATTGGCTTTATAGAGGTTAACAATGTGGATCCCTTAGACCTTGTACTATGGGCCACATTGTGTACCCCACCCAGGAGCTGCATACTGATATACACAAAAACAACCTGAAATCCCACTAAGGGCTGTTCATGTAGCCATATATGTATAACATAGCCACATATGCATTACAGACATGAGGTCTGTAATTTTTAGGTAAAAAGGCATCAGGGCAGGAAGGTCAAAAACAGTCTATGGAAGCCAGCCAAGTTGTTCACTTTTTGGCTGCAGTTGTTAGATATGGTGTAGTTAGATTGAGATTTTTATTTCTTTATTGATTTAAAATACAGACATAAAAGATCATTTACAGCGGAAACAAAGAAGAAAAAGGAAAGGAAAAAGAGTCAAAATAAAGAGAGAAAAGAAAAAAACTATACAAAAAGAAACTGCATCTTCTCAAATAACAATCAAATAAAAATTTTGGATGTGAAGTTAAATTGAGATTTGAGACCAAATTAATGGCAGCAGCATGGTTTCTTTTGCAGCATAGTTTATTAAATCCAGAGTCTACATTTCATTTTGCCAGTGGCAGCAACGTCCCCACTCCCAAAACTACCTGTCCCCTAAGCTGTCCTAAGAATTGCCATAGAGGTCTCTGTATCTTTTTTGGGTGGGCTCTTGCTGCTTCATGTTGCTTATGCAAAAACCCTATACAAAGTGAAATACGACACAGCCCTTGTATATTTTTCTACTAGAAATAAATAAAACCATTCCTGTTTTTAAAAATATTTTGTCATATCAAAGCTTGTGTTAATGGTTGTGGTGTGTTTGCATAAATAAAAGAAAGGGGAAATTGCTGGCCAAAAGTTTGGAATTAAACTTTTGGCCAGCAATTGGCCAGTTGTTTCCCAGTTCCTTATTCAACAAAATACTGAATAAATAGCCAATATAATTTACATCACATCTCTGTCACTGAGAAACTCTCCTTTGCGACGCATCATCATTCTCTGAGGCAAAAAGTTGTTTTGGGGCAAAGGGCATTAATGAGCAATGACCTTGATCTATCGTTATTAGGCAACCCCAAATGGCATTAGACCACCCCAAATGACACATCTACACCACCAGGGAAATGAATGTTCCCTAGGACATGCCATAGAGTTGATTCTGGCTCACTGCTTTTTGTGCAAGGCAGTGTCAACTATAGCAACTTCACAAGAAACATCGCGATTTCACATGTTAAGTGAAATGCTTATTTACCGTATTTTTCGCCCCATAGGACACACTTCCCCCTCCAAAAATGAAGGGGAAATGTGTGTGCGTCCTATGGGGCGAATGCAGGCTTTCACTGAAGCCTGGAGAGCGAGAGGCATCGGTGCGCACCGACCCCTCTCGCTCTCCAGGCTTCAGGAAGCTATCCGCAAGCCTTGCAAGCCCGGCGGGAGTTCCCGCGGGCTCACAAGGCTTGCGGGTAGCAGCCTGCAGCCCGAAGCACAGGGAGCCCTCCGGAGGGCGCCCCGTGCTTCGGGCGGGTGTGCGCAAGCCTTGAGCGCCCGGCGGGAGGCTTGGGGCAGCAGCCTGCCGCCCGAAGCACGGGGAGCACACCGGAGGGCTCCCCGTGCTTTGGGCGGGTGTCCGCAAGGCTTGGGGCGGCAGGCTTGGGGGGGGGATTTTTTTTTTTTATTCATTCCCCCCCAAAAAAACCCAAGGTGCGTCCTATGGGCCGGTGCGCCCTATAGGACGAAAAATACAGTAGTTTGTCCTGGGCATGTATGGTCTTGCTTGTTCATTTTCAAATTAGTCATCATAATTGTCTTCCATCTCTTCCTCAGATAGATGTTCACCATCCCCTTTCTTGTTCTTGTTACCACAGTTGGGGAGTTCACACATATCAATGTACATGAGACCATTTTTCATGCACACGCATCTTGGTACTCATACAATTAAAACTCATTCACCCTTATTCAGCAGATGTACCAATTAAACATTTTTGATGGTGTCTCATGTACTAGTTCAGGTATTTAAGCTTCAATTAGTTTTGAGTATTGCTCAGAGTTCAGCACTACAGCTATCAGGATTCTATCAATTCAGGTCTTTGTTGCATTAGTCTACTTAGAAGTAAACTTTTCAGTTAATTGGTGTGTTGTTTTTTTAAAAAAATGTCCTATATATTCATGACTCTTGATCAGCTGTGACAGGTGCAGCCCTCATTTTAACAAAAAAAATGTTTTTCCTTATCCCTCAAAAATGCTTTTATCATACTTTTCAATAAGGAAATGTTAATTAAAACAAGGTGTCAATGATCTCTAGGTGTGTGGGTTTAGTTTTTTAGAGTATGTAAATAAAATTGCCTATGACACGTGAAGTCTGGAAAGTGACACTCAGGGTTGGTTGGTTGGTTTACATCCCAACCTGCTATATTCAAGGTAGGTAACATACTTAAGCTTAATATGAGATTTAACAGGGTAATGTCTTAACGAGGCTTCATAGTCACAAATGTATTTGCATCTATGTAACTATTCGCTTTGGATTGCCAGATTCTATCAAGTCTTCTGTTGTTTATTATTCTGACTGATTTTGCTATTTGTGTTTCTCCCAGATTATCTATTAAAATATTACATCTTAAAATGGAAATAGCCTTTAGTGTTGCCAAAGTAGGCTAAATATTAGAGCTTACTGTCCCTTCTCAATTTAAACAGTAAGCCCGCAACTTGTGCACACTCAGCCTTATGTGTGGCACAAAAAAACCCCAAAACAAAACAATAGAAAGGGGGCACACTTCCAGGAGAAACTACTTTGGCAGTCCCCCCATCAATGAACCCAGTGAGGTTTGACTATACACAATTTTGGCTTTAGGCACATGTCCATAGTCTAGGAGTACCTCTGGATTCCAGTCTGTCACTGGAGTTTCAAGAGGCCTCTACGGCTAGGGTTGCTTATGCCCTGTTTAGTCTTGTTCACCAGCTTTGACTGTTTGTCCTGGACTGGGATAGCATGGCCATTATACTCTATGCTCCAGTGATCTTCTGTCTGGACTACTGCCATTCATTCTGTGTTGGGCTGCAGCTAGTACAGAATTTGGCTGCAGATTGGTCAGTGGGCTGCCCAATGGCACCATGTGTTCACCAGTCCTGAAAGCACTGTGCTAGATACCACTGAGCTACTGGGCCCAATTCAAGGTGTTAGTACTAGTATACAAAGCCCTAAATACTGTAGCTTGGGGCCCAGGTACCTAAAACATCACTATTTCCCAATATCAGCTCAAGTTTTACAATCAGCCTTACCTTTTGGTAAGTGCATAAGAGGACTTCTTGGTAGCAAATTGTGTTTATTTTGATCAGTTGAAATGGGTTGATGTGCATATAATCCCACGTCCATGTGTGTTGGCAATTATATAAACTTATTTTGGAAAGAAATCACCCTTAACACTTCTCATGTAGAATTTTCATTTAAGCTTTTAAAATATAACCATGCTGCTCTTAACACTAAGGTGAGGAAAATTTAAAAGAGCATTTTTACCAGTAGACGAAGAGCTATATTTCAGTAATGCTTAAGCTGTGATTCTATATAGACACTTATATGGGAGTAAGTCTCATTGAGGCCAGTGAGGCATGTTTTTCAGTACAAATGTATAATATTGCACTGTGAGACTTAAGCTTAAAAATATATAGTCGGCTATCGAGAGAGAGTACCTAGCAGAAAAAAATATTTTAGGATAATAAAAAAGATGCTTCAGACTAAGAGTAATGATAGTCATGTTGGCTCCTAGGAAAAATTCAAAAGTCCATATAAGGGCCAACCCAATATGTCATAAAATGGTCTGCAAGCTTTCAAATTCCCCACAACTCTTTGTTAGTATGTTAAGATGTGACTTCAATACTTTCTTACTCTCCCCTTGTTTTTTTCTTCTCCCTTTCTGATTTCATATTTTAAAACAAGCTTTCTGCACTTGTAACAAATGTTTTGTTTATAGTTGCCAAAAGCAGTTTAGCATGTTGGAGTAAAAATGTTGTTCACCTCCTATTTTTCTTCTTCTGGGCTCTGCAGTTCGGCAGGAACAAGAGTTGCGGAATGGAGGAGCAATAGACAAGAAACTCACCACCCTTGCAGATCTCTTCAGGCCTCCAATTGATTTGATGCATAAAGGAAGTTTTGAAACGGTAGGTTGCTGAGCTTTGGTATAGTTTCTCTGTGGTAGCCTGGGCCCAGCTGCATGTGAGTATGTGTACATTTGCAGCCTGGTAATTTAATATGATGCTTAAAGAATTCACTTAAGCATGATGGCAACGAGTTGTATTTATATAAAAGGCAACTTTTAAGCAATTTGAATTCATTTTTGAAAAAGTACCCTTCTGCGGTTGTGTTCCTCTGCCATCTTCTATATCCTCTCCCCCCCCCCGCCCCTTTTCTTAAGATGTGTTGTCCATAATTGAGCAATATGTATATTTGTAACTAATTAGGGGTATAAGTAGATGCCTTATACTGAGTTAGGCCCATTAGTCCATCCAGCTCACTATTGCCTACACTGACTAGCAGTAATTTTTCAGGGTTTCAGACAGGGGACAATTTCTAGGTGTATCTGATGGTGCCAAGGATTGAACAATGACCTTCTGCATGCAAGATAGATGCTCTGCCACTGTGCTATGGCCCTTCCCAATAGGACTGGAAATACTCTGGCTCAGTTTGTAGTTCCATTTGATGGGAAAATCCTGTTTCTATTCATTGGAAAACTGTGTTGCTCTTTCTCTTTGTCAGGCTTGTCAAATCCTTCTATCGGCCACTTGTTTTGATATATTTGGAGTTTTGTCCAAAGTAGAGGAGGCTTTAAGTATATAATGTCATAAGTTGAATCCTTGATATTTGAGGGGAAAGGTCTCTGTTTGGCTGGGTTAGCTTGAAATCCTGAAGAACTGCTGTGAACAAGTAGGCAGTAGTGTGCTTGATTGGTAAATTATCTGTCTTGTTTTTAATTAACTTCTTATATCATTGGGTTTTCAGTGGAATTTGCTTACAAGTAAGTATGTTATACCTGTAGCTAAAGAACAAAGTAGGATAACATTAAATAATTGTCATAAAAAACGTTTTTTATCACACACTTTACACCCATTAAAGAGGGCTCACAAAACACCTTTCCTATTTTATATAGCATTAATATGAACTAAACCAAACTGAATGTTAATCAAAGAACTTTAGTTGTAGGGCCTGCAGAATAGGTCAAGGATGCATGTCTAATGTTCATATCCTTGGTTGCAAGTAGCATTACTGTTGCAGCTTCAGAACTTAAACAATTTCTATATTTTTATGTGTAAATAACATCATACTCACTCTTCTAACCCTTCCATTTCTGCATATCACTGAAACCACTTTCAAAAATCATTTTCTACCAAGATCTGCTGTGCTTTTTGCCCTGACTTTATGCTCCTGAAACAAGGGGTACTGAACAAATTGTGTATAAGCTGCTCTTAGGTTGATAGTGTAGCTGGTTTCAAAGGTTCACATTCTGTCATCCTCTTCCAGTTCCTTCTAATTTGTGGTAGTATTTCTTACTCTCAGTCATGACACCCCTTTCTGCCCTGAGTAAAAATCTGCCTCTAACTTCTGTGTCTTTAATGGAGTCGTTCCTCATAAAACTTCATATACCTGCATCTGATTAATTTTCCTTCAGTTTTTGATCATTGCCTTTTATATTAAAATGTTTTGTGTTCTTACTTGCTGTATAGTTCCTTTAGGCAGAGTCTACTCCCCCCCCCCACCCTGTTTACTATATAATATGATAGAGATTTACAAAGTAAGATTCTAGTGGGTTTCTACTTCAGGGAGACTCTAATTCATATCAACACATGTTTTCCAATCAATTCTTTTTACGTTATGTGCTGGAACCTCATAGTATTGCATTGAAAGCACCTTTAGAATCTAAACCTTTTAATGAGTAAAATCATTTTAGGCAAAATAAGAGTGAAATGTTTTACTGATTCTAAGCAGTACTGTACATTTAACAAATCCCCATTCGGCCATGAAGCTCACCGGGTGATCTTTGTCTGGTCACCAACTCTCTGCTTTCAGGGTTGTTTCGAGGATACTATGTGGAGGAGCCATATGTGCCACTTCAACTCTTTGGAGAAGTGGGATAGGAATGTAATAATAAATAATGCATTTTGTTATTTTGTTTATGATAAACATTAGAAGAAGAAACTTGGCATGAGATGCAACGGTCTCATAGTTTTCTTGCTTCATAAGAGGAGCCACATTTTCACAAGAGTTTCCTCTTTTACATAAACGGCTCACACAGCTAGATCACTGGCATGAGTTGGTTTTTCCATGTATTGGAATGGGGAAGAGAGGAAGCAGATGGAAATTCCCAGCACTTTATCACCATTGATACCCAGTATGCAGTTACATATGTCTAAACTGTGAATGCAGAGGTAGTCTGGTGCATGAGTGGTGGTGTCTTGTTGAGCTTGGAGGCCCTTTGTCCATCACAGCTTTAAGAATGTTTATACAGTGGTGCCTCGCAAGACGAAATTAATCCGTTCCGCGAGTCTCTTCGTCTTGCGGTTTTTTCGTCTTGCGAAGCACGGCTATTAGCAGCTTAGCGGCTATTAACGGCTTAGCGGCTATTAGCAGCTTAGCGGCTATTAACGGCTTAGCGGCTTTAAGAAAAAGGAAACAAACTCGCAAGAACTCGCAAGACATTTCGTCTTGCGAAGCAAGCCCATAGGGAAATTCGTCTTGCGAAGCACCTCAAAAAATGGAAAACTCTTTCGTCTAGCGAGTTTTTCGTCTTGCGAGGCATTCGTCTTGCGGGGCACCACTGTATTCTGTAACATTAATTACTTTGAGTTGCTTTCCTTCTATCTTCTTCCAGATCTAGACAGGGTTGGCAGTATATCAGTTAAAGCAAAAAGAAACCAGTATCTTTTATTGTTTCTCATGTTCACACATGAGAAAATGAGCTTCAAATCCTTGCTTGGTAGTAAGCTAAAAGGGTAATTCTGAGCTAAGTCAGTACTTCAGACTAATGTTTCTGATAAGATAGTCGTGAGGCTATACAGTTTTAAAGCATCCTATGCACTGCAAAGTGACGTAGAAGTGATTGATAAGAGTGCATCTTTTTCTTCAACAACTTGGTATGTTCTAACTTTCCTTTGCCTTCTCTGTATAGTTAGGAATTTAATCAGCAACCTATTGATTCAAGCTGGGATGCAGTCATTTTTTTCTTGCATTAATGCCCATCTCTCTGAGTTGAGGGGTTTCATACCCTTATAAAATGTAGCTTTATATAGAGAGAGATGTTAAGGTTGTAGTAGTGCAGAGCAAAAAATAGAAATTCAGTTATTAAAATTCAATTATTAAATTCATTTATTAAAGTCAAGCATCCATGTCCTTTTGTGAATACTTTGAAAATTTTCTACAGCCACATTGCCTAAATTGGAGCAGATCAGTCTGCTACAGGTTATAGAAGCAAGATACATTACCCTGAATTCATGAATTGGCAAATTCACTAGTTATATACAATGTGAGCACTAAGTTTACACATTTAAAGAGATTTTTGAGTTTGCACCATGTGAATTTCTAAGATATACTAGCTTTGAAAATTGCTGCGTTATAACAATAAATTATACAGTGGTGCCTCGCAAGACGAAAAGAATCCGTTCCGCGATTCTCTTCGTCTAGCGGTTTTTTCGTCTTGCGAAGCAAGCCCATTGACAGCTTAGCGGATTAGCACTATTAGCGGTCTAGCGGCTTTTAGCGATCAGCTGTTAAGCGGCTTATCAGCGGAACAGCTGATAAGCGGCTTAGGAAAGGGGGGGGAGCGGAAAAAAAATGCGGGAACTCGCAAGATTTTTTCGTCTTGCGAAGCAACCCCATAAAGAAATTCGTTTAGCGAAGCGCCTCCAAAACGGAAAACCCTTTCGTCTAGCGGGTTTTCCGTCTTGCGAGGCGTTCGTCTTGCGGGGCACCACTGTACATACATTTTAATAGCCGTTGGTAGGAGGAGTCCACACTTCACTGTTTAGGTGTAAGCAGTAATTCTAATCCAAGAATACTATTTCAGATTTCAGTCTTAAATGCCTATTGTCTGCCAACAAAATCTTAAAAACATAGGGTTGTATTCAGTGGTGTTTGTGTGCAAGTGGAACAAATTCTACTCACACAAAAGGACATTACTCTCCTCCCTGTATCTTTCTGAAATCTGCTCCAGAGACTTGAGGACACTTCAGACAGATTGAGGGAAGAAGAGGAAGGGTAAGCCCTGCTGTGTGAGTGGAATTTTGGATTATGCGACTTTGGATTCAATCAAATAGTTCGTGTATCAAATGATTTAAATACTTTTCACATAATACAACTAAAAGATTATTTAATATACACTTATTTTTGAGCATTTAGTACCAAATGTTCATTTTAAAATATGGTAATTTTTAAATTCCAGACCTTTTTCATATGTAACACCCTTTTTCTTTGATTGGGAGAAATGACTTGTTTGTTTGCTCGCCCATGCAAAAGTATTGCAAAGCATAGCTATGAAACGTGATTTGACTGTGTGTCTGCAATCCACAGTTTATCCCGTTGATCACTCAGTAGTCAATAGATCAGATACTTCACTTTTACAAAGTGAAATCTTATTTTCCAGAAAGCAAAATCATCAGGAATTGTTTCCTTTTTGTGAAGAATTCAGTTGGTGCAAACCCATGAGTAAAATCTCTTTTAAGGAAGCCCAACCATTTCCCCCCTATTTATTCAGGAAATATGAGCATTCCAAATTTTGATATAGCACTCTTTTTTTCAACAGGTATGGCAATTCAGCGATCAGAATTACATTCTTGATCAAACTCCTACATTAACTTGCAACCAACCAATCAGGCAATGCCAGCTTTGTGACTCAAACCAGTAAGATCTCTTCCTGCAACTTCAAACCCTACCACCTCCCCCACTTTCAGTCTGAATTACTATCAGAAAGTGGCTCTTAGTGCTCCAATAATATTTTTAAAAAATAGCATATACAAACAGAAAACCAGAGGGAATGAATAATGGAACAAGGAACTGCTAGTTTATCAATAATGCCAATCCACCACAATTTTGGCTCTTGAATTGACTTGTCTGTCTTGCGGTCAGATCAATATAACTCGTTTCCTGTTCTTCATTACATAATGTTTTATTCAGGTTCCACTCTTGGGTTTGGATTTCCATACCTCAACACCCGCCCCCCCGGCCCCCAAATGCTTTCTCCCCAAACTTTCTTATGCTTGACATGTTGACATTCAACAGTTTGGGATAATCACCCTGTGATCTTTACTAAGACAAGTTGACCTGCAGAATTCTCTAACCCTGCACACCGCTTGTCAGGCTGGTTTGCAGATTACCTTTTTGAGTCCTGATTGAAGCCTGCCACAATAAGTAGAAGCCGTCATTGCTGGCATTGTTTCTTGCTAGACCTTCATTTTTGGCTAATGTTCCTACTGTTGTTTCCTGTCTTCAGGCCAAGGAGTGTGGTCAGATGCAGAACAAGTGGCTCATGATTAACATACAGAATGTGCAAGATTTCGCCTGTCAGTGTCTCAACCGTGACGTTTGGAGTAACGAGGCTGTGAAAAACCTTATCAGAGAGCACTTCATTTTCTGGCAGGTGGGAAGGCTGCTTTCCTCAGTGACGAAAAGCTTAGTAAAAGAGCCAATATCTGGGTTACATTTAATTTTTATTTTAGCTATGTTGTGGCTCCAAGTTGGGCTATATTGTGAAATTGCTTCTTCAAGCATTTAAAAGGAAATCTTGGCTCTTCCATAGGTGTACCACGACAGTGAGGAAGGACAACGATACATACAGTTCTACAAACTAGCAGACTTCCCTTATGTGTCTATCCTGGACCCTAGGACAGGTAAGAGGTGAAACACTTGATTCTATTGCAGCTATGGGTATTTTATAAATAATACCTAAAAGCTTTCCTTTAGAAATGATTGTAAACTGGGAGCTGATTGCTTTGTAATCAAGATTACTGTGTTTCAAGGTACATCTCCATTTAGCTCAAATAAGGGAGGGATTTTGCTTTCTCATCTTTTTCATGATCTTCCCAGAGGCATCTGACTGCTTTTAGAATGCAGGACCAGAGTATGATCTAGCTGGGTCAGTGTTCACTGTTGCTTTGCCCATGTTACTTTTAAGTCCATTAGGTACAGTTGGCTATTTGATATCTGGGGTTAAGAGAAAGATTAGCATTTATTACTTTCCAACCACTGGAATTGATCCGGCTGTTCCCTTTGCAGAATCATTTTGCAAGAATGTTAGGAGTCCTCTTAAAATAACACATATGGGTTAAAATCTCCAGCATATTGCAGTGCAAATGTAAATTCTGTAAAGCCAGTGTTTCTATTTTGTTTCATTCTGTCTGCTACTGTTTCATTCTGTCTGATATTTTGAAACTCCAATTATTGAAGTATTGTTTATTACTATTTTAAATAGGACAGAAGCTAGTTGAGTGGCACCAGCTAGATGTAACTTCTTTTTTGGACCAAGTGACTGGGTTCCTAGGTGAGCATGGACAACTGGATGGACATTCCACTAGCCCTCCCCAGAAGCGTTCTCGTTCTGTGAGTATAATAATTATAATCGTTGTTGAGACCCTCCAACTCTCCCATTTTTACTGGGACATCCCAGAATTATGGAAGCAGCCCTGGCTTATCAATCAGTTTATTACAGTCATAGACCAGCAGTCAGAGAACAGAATATTAAGTGGATAAAAACAACAACAAAAACTGATAATTAAAACAGATAAAAGCTAAAAACAAATAAAAACATTCAGTTAAAACAACAATAAGAGCGTAAGAACTAAAAGACTCACAGTTAAAACAACTGTAAATGGCTGAAGAGTAGAAGCCTCTGAAATAGAGGACACTCGCAGTATTAGAAACTGATGTGCAAATATGGTTAAAACAGACAATTAAAACAATGTACAACAATAAATTTAGACACACTATTCAACAATAAACTATCCCAGGGAGTTGACTCAGAGTCACCCATGGAACCGGGTTTGGGGATTTTCATGCTGGACTATTTTGAGTTGGGCGATGGTCTGCGTCTACAGATTTGCGCACAGAATCTGGCGACCACCCAGGTCTTCTTCTGGTCTTTGCCTAACAGCAAAAGGTCAAATTTTAGCTTTTGCGGGAGGTCGGCGAGCCTCACCAGTAGGGGATCAGTGAACTTACTGCGTGCCTCTTCGTAAAAGGGACATTTAAAGAACAAGTGTTCTGGGCTTCCTATCTCTCCCAATGGACAGGTGCAAAGTCTCTGGGCATAGAGGACTTTTCTAAAGGCTCCATCCAGGACTGGTGAGGGAAGAGCCACACTTCTGGCAAGTGTAAAGGCCCTTCTTGCAATTCTAGATATGAGAAAGGAGAGATATGCTGCCGGTGTGGCTATGCATCTCTCGATTTCTCCAATTTTATAGTTGGGGCACCTTGCGCAGTCCTGTTGTCTCTCGGCATCTAATATTCTTTGCCTGACCGTGGCTTTTGCCTGGCCCAAGCCCAGACTTAGAAGGACTTGAGGGGCAAAACCCAGTTTCTGGAGGGTGTTCAGAACTGCAGTCTGCAGCCCTGGCTTACGATTCCATCCCGGGATGTCCCCAGATTTCAGCCAATAGCACAGAAAAAGTGCACAGAACCAAAAGACAGACACACACATGAGGAGGACCGAAGCTTCCTGAAGTATAGTGCCACTTCTGGAAGTACATCACTGCGGTCCTCCTCATGCGTGTGTGGCAGCACACAGCCAGCAGTGGCACACAGATGAGGGGCAGTGCGTGGTGGAGTGCAGTGGCAGGCACTCATACACACAAGCCAGTAAGATGGCATGCAAATGAACAGCGGTGGGATGGTGCGGGAGGGTGGTTAGGTGGGCAAGCGGCGGCAGCAGGTAAGGGGTGCAACCAGGCAAGTGTCTGCAGGGTGATGGGGGATGAGTGTGCAAGCGGTGGAAGTCCCAATTTCTTCTTGGGAAATGTTTGATATCCTAATGGGATTTGCTGATGGAGGACAGGTCATAATATTGATGATGATGATGATGATGATGATGATGATAATGACATGCTCCACATTAACATCCCCAAAAAGGCAATACCTTGCTTTGTAAGCAAAAGTATTCATAGAAAGGAGGAATAATTTTCTGTTGTCTCTGTCCTACTTCTCAGTGTAATATAATGTTTCCCTTTTTGCTTTATGGTCATATTAACTAGGAGAGTCTCATTGATGCGAGTGAAGATAGCCAGTTGGAAGCTGCCATCAGAGCATCTTTACAGGAGACACATTTTGACTCTGACCAAGTCAAGCAGGAAAGCAGATCAGATGAAGAGTCTGAATCGGAGCTTTTCTCTGGAAGTGAGGAATTTATTTCTGTTTGTGGTTCTGATGATGATGAGCCAGAGAATCCTGCCAAGTCTAGGAAATCTCCACACAAGGATTTGGGCTGTAGAAAAGAGGAAGGCAGAAGGCCCCAACCTGAGCCCACAGCAAGGACTGAACCAGAGGTGGTAACAAACCACCGAGGACTATCTTGCATGGATTCTGGGGTAGTAGAGGAGATTGGGGCTAAGCCAGAAGCAGCAGTGAAAGAACTTAATGTGAACGGTAAGTGTGGTGGTTAAATGTTTCCTATCATTAAAAAAACTAATGTTAAATATTCAGTCTGCTAAATCCATTATGGGGCTTTTATTCTGGTGGTGAAGGAATAGTTATTAAAATATGAAACTGCTTTATAGTGAGTGAGACCATTGGTCCATATTGCCCAGTACTGTCCACTCTGGCTGCCAGTGGCTCTTGAGTTTCAGCCAAAGGCCTTTCCCAACCCTGCTAAGTGTATCTTCACTGGGGATTGAACCTGGGACCTTCTCCATGCAAAGTATGTAGCTTACCACTAAGCTATGAGCGCTCACATGAACTCAAAACTTTTTGAAACTTGTACATTTCCATATTGATATGTACTAAATTATCAGCACACAGATTGCTAAAGCTTCTTCATGTATTCTGTTTTATTTGTAATTTTCTTCTATTAGGACCAAAGGCACAGCTAATGCTAAGGTATCCAGATGGGAAGAGGGAACAAATTTCACTGCCCGAACAAGCTAAGCTTCTGGTAAGTAGAAGTGATATGAAGAATCACTGCTTTTTTGGTCTTAATGTCCTTTCCAGTCTCTCTGTGCATTTCAGACATGCTTTTGTTTACCTGGTTTTTCCACACTTGCACTTCTTAAAGTACAACATATGCTTTCCCCTTTCATGTGTGACTTCTAACCACCTCTTAACAGCCTAGTCTTCTGTCAGGTCTCTATCCAAGACTGGATCCCAAATTCTTGTCTAGAGTTTTCTACTGTCCAGATGTCCTGCTCCAGACAAATTGGGCTGTTTGTTGAGGAAGGTTAATGGTCCTTCATACTGCCTTTTGCTAACTTAGGCATTCACAACACAGTATATGCCGTGATAACAGCAATGCTATCAGAGTGTAGGTTAAAGACCTACAGCAGCGATTGCTGCCCTTTTGCAGAAGTAGCTTTCCATAATAAGTGGTCACACATTGCATTGAAAACTATGGTATCCAGCAAAGTAGTGCAATAGTTCCATTTGTGTGGTGGAACTTCCTGTCCCTCTCAACTCCTTACACCCTCCCCAAATCTCTGGGGGATTGGGGGAGAGTGCTAGGGTTGAGAAACCCCAGAACAGATTTAGGAGGGAGGGTAAGTTGTGTTGCACAACCAGAAGTCCTTGTGCTAAAAGAACTGTATTGGATACCACCCTGTTGTATTTTGGTGCTGCATCATTAAGACACTGGTCTCTGCTTTCTCTCCAGGCTCTCATCAAACATGTACAGTCAAAAGGATACCCCAATGAACGTTTTGAACTCCTCACCAACTTTCCTCGAAGGAAACTTTCCCATCTGGACTATGACATCACATTACAGGAGGCTGGTCTTTGTCCTCAAGAGACTGTCTTCGTGCAGGAAAGGAATTAGTACTCCCAGCCTTGCCCACCCATGTTATCTTTGCCTACAATATTAACTCACCAGTGTGCAGTTGGCTCCATGGGATTACAGAGCTGAAATCAGGCAGCAGTTTGCTGGCTTCTCTTTTCTCTCCCTCCTTTCATGCTACTCTTAGCAAATGAACCATATGGAAACAACAGGATAGGTTTGCTTGGCTTTGATGCTGGAGGAAGGCATGTTTGCTGTATCAAAATCAGAAGCGCTGTCTGTATATCAAGCATGCTGGGGGCACTGAACAGCCAGAATAAGAAAAGTTTCTCATTCCCCTCAGGAAAAAAGAAATCTATCTTCTTTAATATATTTTATTTTCAACCGGTCACATGACCAAATATTGTGGGTTTCTTTAGAGAAACATTTCAGCATGTGCTAACTGCATTGAGAAAGCTTTTGGTCCCCACTGCCATGTGCAGGATTAGGTTTTCAGCATGCAATGACAAACAAGTTTTTTCCCCCTGGGGTACCAACATATGCTGAAAGCCGAATATTTCGTGTGGTGGCAAGTGCACACAACTGACTTGCCACAGGTTGGCATGCACACAGGCTTTCAACACAGTTAGCACATGCCCAGATGCTTATGTCAAAAGTCTTGCCCACATGTGGAGAAAAAAATGGAAACAGCTGAAGATCCATTGATCATTGTAGCCCTTTGGGAGTCATCACAAGCACAGTTCCCAGAAAGGCGCAAAATGAACCACCTTAGAACATATGTTTGAGTTTATTTGTATGTGTTCCTTTTGTTGCAGATGAGTTGCTTTAAAAGAAGGTGATGTAGTCAGTAGGTCTAGTATAATCTAACCGTTGTGCTCCTAACCCTCTGTGCTTGGTCTATAGCTTCAGGGCTTCTTCTTTCCTTGTCACAATTAAAACTGGGGGAATGCGGGATTGATTCTCATCTTCTGTCAGGATTTTACCATCAGTGGAATATGGCAAGGTACTGACCATGAATGTAAAACTTATTAAACCTCTTCTGTCATAACTCAAAAGCTGTTTTCATTAACTGTACCTTTCTGGAATTCTGTCAACACTGGGCTTCAGTGTATTTGTACAGGTACTCGGCTCTAAGGAAAGCCTATCTCTTGTGCTCTTCTGTTAATTTAAAAAACGCTTAGTTAAATTAAGATGCTAACAACATAAAATAAGATAGTTTCAAGCAGTAATATTGGTGTTCTTGAAGCTCAAGTTGTTCAGACAGCTACTTGCCACTATTTGTTGTAATTGTCCATTTAATTACGGTAGGTATGGTGTGGCTTCCTCGGCTTGGTAAAACTTGCTGTAATCGAACCCCAGTTCAAAAGATGGTTATATTGTTGCCACACACTTGATAAGGTCCCACAAGGATCATTCTTGCAGATTAAAATGCTTATACTACATTGTACAGTGGAAAAAATCAACCCCTTGCTTCTCTAAGGTGTTGGTGGATATTTGACCACAAAGGCCATAATTAAAGAACCACACTGTTGGCAGTGTGTAAATTCACAAATAAAGTACGTTAAGGGAGTCATACTTGAGTGCTGGTTAAGAAATCTAGCTTTTGACAAACCCCCGAAACTTCTTTTAAAAAAAACACCAGTGCCAGCATACATTTGATTTGCATAGTTGATGATCTTAGCAAAGGATGAAAGGCAACATTACCTGTTAAAACTAAAAGTGTAAAGTCAAATAATTGCCTAGTTAGTTACTAGTTTGTAAAACTGAGACTCACACACTCACCCTATATATTTGTAAGGTGCATGTTACTCTGAGGAGAAGATGCTGTTTGCACTCTACTGCTTTGGTTAGATCGCAAAGTGCAGTTATGGAAAGAGAACTGAATCCATTGGGTGTCATACTCATAATAGGTCCAATGGGTTGTGTCCAATGTTAGAGTAGCTCCAATGACATTAATAGACATGACTAACTTAGGTTCATTAATTTCAGTGATTCTACTCTGAGTATGACTTGGATAAAATTCTGCCAAGTTGTAATAGTATTACTTTCTACACACACACACACACACACACACACACACACACACACACACACACCGTCCCATAGTCCACACCAACTTATTTATTCCCCAACTAAACTTTTTAGGCATTGGTTAGTGCAAGCCTTTCACTGCTTAATGACCATAACTGTTGCATTCATTCTAAGTACACCAAGCATAAGGAGCCTTAGGTGCATTTCCCACTCTCTTTTCACCTGCAGTAGGTTGGCCCTTTCCTCAGAAGATTTAATTTAAAGGTGGCTTTGCTTTAGCAGAAGTGCTTCCACTTGTGGAAGTTGGGGCACCTGATTTTCACTGATGACCCCAACCCTTCTAAGTCTCCCCAGATGCTGCTTATGGGGTTGGGGAACCCTCCAGAACAGAATGGGGCCTGCAGTATGTAAAGGGAGTGATGAAAACTGGGTGGCCAGACTTGAGCTAGCAGAAGCACTGTCTGCTAAGCCATTGGTTACAATCCACTGCTTTTAGATGGCTTTTACAAAATGCTTTGAAATGGGTTAGATCAGCGTCCTTTTGGTTTTAGTCATTGTTAGTCATCAAGATAGGCATCTTTTGGCAGTTTACTTCTTATGCAGCATCTTTCAAAGTACACAAGTGACGTGCATGGTTTCTGAATGACCAATCCTACTGAATGGATTGTAAGATCTAGGGAGTAGACAATTTGTGCAAACTCTCGCTGTGCTTATTCCACATATCAAGCTCTAAAGAGAGACTGAGAATGGGGCATGGGGGTGGAGAGATTGAGTTTCTGAGGCACCATTTAGGCAACTTACTGATGGTTTAAAATGCCTTTTCTACGTACTAGGTATTTCAGATGAATTGGTTTTTAATCTTTCCTATGTTTTACTGTATCCTTAAAGCAGTTCAGCAGCTTAACAGGCATGTGATACAGAATTGTTCTAAGATATGCAATGTATTGGGGTGAGAAGGTCTTGACACCAGTGTTCCTGTAAAAAGTGCCTTGAGAGCAGAAAAGCAGCATATAAATAAAAAGGCGTAGCAATTTGAAACTTTAAACTGTACTGTTCTTAATAGTGTGCTCTTACAGGCCTTGTATTTCAGCATGTACTTTTCAAGAAGATATTTGGACTCAAATTGTTTAAGATGTGCTGTGCATTTGAACCTAGTTTTTGATTGCCTCCAGGTGCCTGCAGATTTTTTAACAAGATAATCCTCACTGTGTTAACCTGAATAGCTTTTCCAATGTTGCAATGTTAGCAAGACTGTGCTTTAGTTCATTTCAGGGCCCTAGGTTCGTATTCATTTCCTTTGGTAGATTTGCTTTGTTATGGAAGCTTATGATAAAGAAGCAAATGTGTACGTAGGAGGCTTTTGATACCCTTTTCTCTCCCCCCCCTCCCCCCCACTGCAACACTATCAAATCATTCCTGAAACCTGGATTTTAGAGAGAGGTCTTTGATGCAACACAGGTAAACAAGGATTATGCAGCTAGTTTTTAGTGGCAAGCATAGCACCTGGAAATGTTCCAAAATGTATATAGATGTACCACGTTAACACTAATAACGCTACAGGAATAATAATGAAAGGCAAATTCCAAAAAGAATTCTGAAATTAAAAATAGAATGACAGGTTATAGGGTGGGGGGTGGTTTGAGGTGTTAAATTACAAACTATTTAAGCTGGGAGCATATGGTTTGGATACTGTTATAATCAAAGTTATGGTACCCTTCAAGACATTTGGTTGACTTTTTGATGTTGAGTTGCGATCTTAAAACTTTATAGCTTCAGCTATGTAAAACGGATCTGCTACATTTTCATTAGAAGCTGTTTCCTTTGTAATTATGAGAATTCTAAGATGGGTGGGGAGAAGAGAAGATTTCAGCTTGCTGTGATGGGAAGGACCAAACTCAAGGCAACCTCTGATATACATATATATAAATATATATATATACAATTGCTGCATTTTTATAAATATGTGTAAATGCCCTTCCTACTGTAATATTTTGATCCTGGAAATAAAGCAGACCTTTTCACTAATTCTTAGCCTGTTGATTTTTAGAAGGGAATAAGTTCTCCTGGGATACAAAAGGGAAAATGTGTTTTCTGTGAAGGCAAAATTTCAGAGACAAGGACCTAACTCTGTGTGTCTGCCTGCTGACTTTCTAGTAAATAAATGTGTGATGTGATCATGTGACATAACTGTTTCCCCATAACTTGCAAGTGGCAGGCAGTGATTCTGAGCAGGGTTGGGGAAAATAGTGAACATTACCAGGAGTTACAGTTTAAGTGGCAGCCACGCGTATAGTTAAACTCTTAGGTTATTGGCTCTGAACTAAATTTTTAAAATAGTGGTTGTGAGTCCACATGAGCATTGTTTTTCAAAATATGTCCTGTTTTTCGTGTTTTTTTAATAGGCTCCTAAGGGTGGGCATATGCTATCAAATGATTATTTCAATATGATTATTGCCTCTACCCCATTTCTTTTAGGTAGGACTTCTTTTATATCAAAGATTAATACACTGTGCATTAGAAAGTGGAGGATTTAGAGAAGCAACCATTCTGACAACAGATGTCCTAACACTTGTGGTACTTCCTGGTGCAGGAGTGTTTAGCAACTGAAGCCCCAATGTTCACATTTAGTTACTGTAGGGGAAATGCCTCTGGAAGACAAAACATATTGAGGAGGTAGTGATCTGACATGGAGCCCTACCTGCCTCTGTTCCTTCCCCCTCCCTTGCTTTTGTTGAGTTTTCTGATGGTGTGAGAACAGTCTTAGATGTCTTGAGAAAGTTGGGAGGAGGTGAAGCCACCCCCCTCCCACAGCTGCCTCATCAGTTATGGGTGATAAAGCTGGGTATCTTCTTTGATGTTGGACATTGTTTTGAGAAAGTGAGGCATTGGGAGGGGGTGGCTATCTATAAAATCAGACGGTTTGGGCAGAGTTTCTTTGAATCTTATGCACGGACTGATGGGTCACAGGGCCATGCAAACTGAGGCTATCTGGGGGAGTCTCTTCACCGCTTCTTGAGGGCTTCCAGGTGACAGATTGAAGTGCTTGCTTGGTATGTATACATTGCTTGCTGTTTTAGAATAAAATCTTTAATCTCACCCACTTGTGTGTTTTGTATTGCTTCTGAATCTCATTTTAAAAGAACCACCTGGCCTTTGGCAAGACAGTTACCTAGGCTGTAAATGTTGTTCAAAAATTGTAGACATGTATAGTGGGGTTGAGAGGAAGGGGACACCGCTCAGTGCCGCTGTTAGAAGCTGGCAGAGCCTCCCCTGCCTGTTCTCAGCTCCCTTAGACTGAGTCATTAGTCCTAGCTTGGTATTGCCTATATTGTCGGGCAATGACTATCAAGGATTTGTAGACAGGTCATTTCTAATCTTGCTTGGAACCTTATGCACGCAAAGCATGCTTGGCCATTGAGCCTGTGGACATATTATGTAGCATTTGTTAAGGAACTAAGGCAGGTTTCCTCAACATTGGCCCTCCAGATGTTTTGAGACTACAATTCCCATCATCCCTGACCACAGGGCCTGCTAGCTAGGGATCAGAGTTGTAGGCCAAAAACATCTGGAGGGCCGAGGTTGAGGAAGCCTGAACTAAGGGTTGTCGACTATTGTTTCCTCAGAGTAGACCCATTTCAATTACCGGTAATTATCATTATCAACTTAGGTTCATTAATTTCATTGCGTCTGCTCTGAAGAAACTAGTTGAAAACAACCCTAAATGTTTAAAAGACATGTTATAAAACATTTGCCTCATTTAACCGATGAGGAACCTGAGATTGTGACTAGTTGTAAAACATCTGGAAATCTGCACATATTGTGCAATAAGGGTCAAAATTGTATCTATATTAAAGAGGAGCAAATGTTTCCTCTTCAATGTGCCGTGCATCCAAGTGTGTGCGAGAATGTTATGTTTCAAAAAGTAATAGAGTGCAGAAGTGGAGACTGAGGCGACTCACTTGCTCAGTCATCGTGGTTCAAAGAGTTAAAGTTGCCTGGCCGTATTTTCCACAGTCATGTAAACCTGTACATTTGCTAACGAGATTGCAAGAGTCACACTGGGAAAGAACATGGAAACTGCAAGTTACGCTGATACAAGGGAGGCGTGATTGTGGCTGCTAGATGGACAATTCTTACGCAACTTCAAGATTTATTTTTTTAAAGCTGACAAATTTGGAGTGGGAGGAGAACTAGGGCACACCCACTCTCTTTAGGCAGCAGTTCAGTTGCTCAATAATAACCACGTGTGATGCAAGGTGTACTGCTAATATAGGAGTGCTTAAATTATCAGATGGAGAAATACGTTGAAAGATAAGGATGGCCCAACTTCTTCAGGGGAGTGGAGACAGTACTCATCTTAACTAGAGTAGACTTTATCAGTACCACAAATACATCCAGGTAATATCAGCCCAGCAAACATACTGAACATCATGCACTAATTCCACTCCTACCCACCCATGGCAGTTTGAAATCCCCACCTATTGTTTATTTAACCAGTACTCACTGTAGTGACTCTTCCGCTGTTTGAATCCATGCCCTATCCTTTTTTCAAAAAAGGATTTTCCCTGAGCAAGGCTCTTTCCCCCTACTAGACCCCAACTCCAATTAGCCACAGCCAATATAGTTACTGGTCAGGAATAAGGGGGGGTGAAACCCAGCAACATTTAGAGAACCATACACGTGTCATTAATGGTCTAGAAAGACCCAGAGAAAGGTCTGCAATGCATACATGCCCTCTCTGTGGATGCTGTGGCAATTTTTGTAGAGAAGTGCAAGTCTAGGATAAAGCATGAGAATGAGACTAGTCGTGGATGAGCCTCCATCTGCAAGATGTGTGGTTGGTTCCTCCTTAATCTGGAATATTGGCGTTAATAAAGAGGTGCTCTTGGACCGACATATGACAATGTGCTGCAATCAATCAGCTGCCAAAAGGACTGAGCTTGGCTCTTTGAAGGTACAGTGGTACCTCGAATTACAAACACCTCAGGTTACAAACGTTTCAGGTTACAAACTCCGCTAACCTGGAAGAGTTACCTCGAGTTGAGAACTTTTCCCCAGAATGAGAACGGAAATCGTGTGCCGGTGGTGCAGCGGCAGCAAGAGGCCCCATTAGCGAAAGCATGCCTCTAGTTAAGAATAGTTTCAGGTTAAGAACGGACCTCCGGAACGAATTAAGTTCATAACTAGAGGTACCACTGTATCTGAATGTTTTTTCTGAAGCTTGAGAATCCTCACAACAGGCGGGAAAGGAAGGGGGAGGACAAGGTACTTTGTGTTTTCATACAGTTTTCAAATGGTCGTTTTTCTTCTTGTCCTCCCCTGTAAAATGAAAGAGACATGTGTAGCCATGGCTATGTTATTCTGTCTGTTACCATGGAAAAAGGGGGGGGGGTTGTCTTTATATGCTCAACAAGGAATTCAACAACAATTTATGCCCTCCCCCCTCGACTAAGGTTGAATGGACTTTATTTAAAATTATCTTTGGATTGGACCAGGAGTGTGAGGGAGCAATGCAGAGCAAGATAAATGAACGGCTGCTGAATAGATCTGGCAAGAGGCCGAATTTGAGAAAAGATTTTGTTTTTGACTGTGTGCTGAGGAAGAACTCCAGAGTGGAATTTTAATGGCGGAAACTGGACATGCACTCTGTGAGTTATTTATGGCCGCAGCTCGTATGCTAGTCGGTAAACAGCAGAAGGAATGGAATGGGACTTTGTCCCATCCAGATAAACACTGCAAAGAACTGAACAAGGGAAGATCGTAATTAATTCTCCCAGCACACCAGGTCTGAAACAACAATGTATATGATGGACTACAGACGTGAAATGGAATTTATATTTATAAGAGGTAACAGAGGCACTGTTTGTAAGGAGGGGGAAAATGTGGTCAGCTGCAAGAATGGACTAACAACAAGTGAAGGATCAATTGGACATTAAATAAGAGATGATGCGGCTATGGGAGGAAATGATCGACATATGTTTGCAACAGGAGCGGGAAACCTGATTTTAAGAAATTGTATTAAAGTAATTTGGTTTGATCCGTAATAATTTGGAAAACTAATTTTAAAAAAGAGAGAATGAAACTAGTCGTAGTTCTAAGGATGTGCCATCATAGTTATTATCAGGGCTTTTTTTCCCCAGCTGGAACTTGATGGTTCTGGCGCACCTCAGGTGGGCGCCATTGCCATTCTAAGAGAACGAGGGAGGTGTTCATGGTTCTCTTTTTGAAGAGAAAACAGCACTGGTTATTTGATGCCCTTTTTGGTGTGTGTGTGCAGGTTTCCTTTGCTAAAATCTTGCTTTGGCAACTGGCATTAATGGTCAAAAACATTTTGCTGCCTGAAGTGGAGCAGGCTGGTTCTCCCATTAGGTATAGTGAGGCAGCCGATTTCACAAATGGCTTCGCAAATTATTAGTTAATTTATTATGGTTACCATTTTTGTGTCTCAGAGGAGAAGAGAGGCTCGTTGGTTTTTCTGCCTCAGGTCCCCACAAAATGTGGCCAGCCTTGGGTACTTTACACACTGACCTGTGGGGGGGGGGCAACATATGCTGCTCTGTCTCAACCAGCAAAATATCTTTGAGTACAAATATTGCCCCACGCCATCCCCACCCTGCTAGGCCATCACTTTAAAATTCTTGCTATAGCATTCAGGCACTCAATCTGCAATAATAATTTATTAATGCAATTTTTAAAAAAAGCTCTCTGAGCTCTTCAGTGATTGACAGCTGTCATGATGGTTTTATAAGTGGCACTAGGCCAGCTGCTGTTGATGATACATCAGCATGTGGTAGTAGCACTGGTGTGAACTCTGTAGGAGTTCTAACACTATATGAAGTGCCTGGAATGTGAAAGTAGAATCACCACACCAGACTTGCTCTCAAGACAGCTGATCCAAACAGAGAGTTGTGTGGCTGATGTGACGTAGCTGGAACACAAGAGTGAGTTGCAACATTTCCCCAGTGGTGCCAAAAATGAACCTTCCTCTTCCTCTACTCCCTGAAAATCGCAATGTGATTTATACACTTCAGCTGTTTCAGTGTGGTGAGTTGTGTGTGTGCGTGCACTGTATATAACTGTAAAGGGAATTTTGTTGTTCTTGGTGGAACCACCTGACTTTTGTAAGTCAGTCGAGAATGGTTGACCCATATAATGATACATTAATCTGGAGCTGAAATATGGAGCACTAAAAAGGGTAAGGGTAAAGGACCCCTGGACGGTTAAGTCCTGTCAAAGGCGACTATAGGGTTGCGGCGTTCATCTCACTTCAGGCTGAGGGAGCAGGCGTTTGTCCACAGACAGCTTTCTGGGTCATGTGGCCTAGCATGACTGACTCACTTCTGGCACAACAGGACGCCATGACAGAAACCAGAGTGCATGGAAACACTGTTTACCTTCCCACTGCAGTGGTGCCTATTTATCTACTTGCACTGGCATGCTTTCGAACTGCTAGGTTGGCAGGAGTTGGGACAGACCAATGGGAGCTCAATCTGTCGCAGAGATTCAAACCACCGACCTTCTGATCGGCAAGCCCAAGAGGCTCAGTGGTTTAGACCAAAGTGCCACCCGCTTCTCGTGGAGCACTATAGTAGTGCATTAACTTTTCTTGTTTTTTTATGGGTCATTCTTCCCCTGTGAGATATTTCCGTAGAGGTCTTCCCTGACATCCTGGGTGCATCCACTTCAAAGCTTTCCATCCTCTTAGTTCAGCAAGTATACCTTTACATGGGACACACACTAACCAGGCACATCTGAAGCTGAGCTGCACAGAGGGCGCAGACTGCAGTAACCCACCATAGATAAACATTTGTCTACAGACTATGAGGGACATGGGTGGTGCTGTGGGTTAAAGCACAGAGCCTACGACTTGCCGATCAGAAGGTCGGCAGTTCGAATCCCCGCAACGGGGTGAGCTCCCATTGCTTGGTCCCTGCTCCTGCCAACCTAGCAGTTCGAAAGCACATCAGAGTGCAAGTAGATAAATAGGTACCGCTCCGGCGGGAAGGTAAACGGCGTTTCTGTGCGCTGCTCTGGTTCACCAGAAGTAGCTCAGTCATGCTGGCTACATGACCCGGAAGCTGTACGCCGGCTCCCTTGGCCAATAAAGCGAGATGAGCGCCGCAACCCCAGAGTTGGCCATGACTGGAACTAATGGTCAGGGGCCCCTTACCTTTATAGACTGTGAAGGTGATGCACGTAGTGCTGGCCAAACTCCGTCCAGATTAATTTGGAAATGGGTGGGTGATAATGAGAGCACTTTTTAAAAAATGATTTATTTTGAGGGCTCTGAATTGAGCCATGTACAGTGGAACCTCGGGTTGTGAACATGATCCGTGCGGGAGGCACATTTGCAATCCGCAGCACCGCGTCTGCGCATGCGTGGGTCGTGATTTAGCGCTTCTGCGCATGTGCAAGTGCTGAAACCCGGAAGTAACCCGTTCCAGTACTTCTGGGTTCGGCGCAGTGCGCAACCTGAGAACACATAACCTGAAGCATCTGTAACCCGAGGTACCACTGTATATATATTATTGTTGGTATCCATCTATCTCAAGACACAATGGAGTGCACCTCCCGGGGTGGAGAATCACAGCACCTGCTGCTTCTTACGTTGTTTTTGTGGTGTTAGCAGCACTGAAGTGACCTCCCCAGGGCACAAGCCTGGGCAGTGTGTAAGGAGGTCCTGGCTGCCCAGACGACAAGACCCCCCCTCTCAGCCCCACTGATGTGGTCCAAAGGAAAATAGAGCAATACATTTGGCACCAGCTTGGTTGCAGGAGTTGCCAGAAGGAGGTGTGCAATGTGCCATCCAACCATTTTAGGGACTCCACTCTGGATTTGTATATGGTTTACTCCTTAGCCTTTTCTTCTCCCGAAGATGTCTCACAAGGCAACAGGTACAGATTTTTTATACGGATTTTATATACAGTGGTACCTCGGGTTAAGTACTTAATTCGTTCTGGAGGTATGTTCTTAACCTGAAACTGTTCTTAACCTGGGTACCACTTTAGCTAATGGGGCCTCCTGCTGCCGTGCCGCCGGAGCACAATTTCTGTTCTCATCCTGAAGCAAAGTTCTTAACCCAAAGTACTATTTCTGGGTTAGCGGAGTCTGTAACCTGAAGCGTCTATAACCCAAGGTACCACTGTATGTGCTTGTACAGTCTTCCTTTCTATAACATATGTGCATTCTTGTTAATTGCAGTGTGAAGAAAGGCAGCTTTGGCTGGGGCATTAGTGGCAATTTCACATACCAGACAGGTAATCGGCTCCTATTGGGCACCTCCTATGTCATGTGACCCACTGATAGCTCATCCCTGGTGCTCAAGGATGTAGCAATCGCTGTTGTTTTTAACATGATTGGACCCACCTCCCAGTGCAAATCTGTGTCTCTTGGTGATGGTGGGCAAAATAAGCGGGCATTTTCATGCTGCTTGATGCCATGTGGACTGCATGCACAATAAACAACCACCTGGAGAGACCCTTTTATTGTTTTTGTTGCAACAGAGCAGCACCACTGTCCCTCTAGCATTGTTTTGTTTGAGCATGTTGCAAGCTTGCTTCATGTACAACTGCCGCCCTTAAGCCTACTTCCTCACAGAAACAGTTTTCTTCTAATCACTCATTTGTCATTTCCCTCTATGGGCAATTTTTTCCTTTAGAACGGTACGGAGCTGTTGGACTTGCCCATCATGGGAAGATGGGTCATGTGACTGGTGTGATTAAAGAAAAACTAGTTAGATCCAGGTCTGACCATCTAGGGAGAAAATAAGTTGGGGCCTGCCCAGGTTTCAGTCGATTCAGAAGATTATAAATAGTTGCCAGTTGTTGCTGCCCTTTCCAGAGAAACTTCTCTTGTGTGGATTATTGCAACAACGGCAACAACCTTTGGAGCTGAGCGCAACTTTGATACCACCAGTTCCTTGGATCTGCATCAGTGCTTTCTATTTCTCAAAGGTAAGTGAAAGACCTGGGAAGAATTAATTCTGTAAGGACCAGCTGATGGTGGGTTTGCTGTGGTAGCAAAAGAGTCGAGGAACCTGAAACTGGAATTCACTTTCCATTTTCCAGCTGAGATGGATTCAGGACATTTCTAGACTATAAACTGAAACAGGTGTTGCTTCTTCTTGGCTGTATAATAGATCAGTACTCCTCATGCATTCATGTTTCTGCAGTGCTCACACAACGTTGTCATCATCAAATGGCAACCCTGCCCCCATTTAATCAAGATTTACCATTTCTAGGGGAAATCCAGTTATTAAAAAACAAACAAGCTCTGATGTCTACTACCCTTTTGTGATATCTCAGTGTCCCATTTACAATAGTTTGTGGCTATCCAGATGGAAGCACAATATTGTTAGTTTATTATTTTTTCATTTATATACTACTTGTAGGGTTGCCGTATTTTAGAGAGCAAAAAAGAGGACACATTTGCTGACTTCTACTTTTAACTATGGATTGCTATGACGACTCTCATGAAATGACCTGTCCTGGATAAAGAGGACATATGGCAACCCATAGTCTCTAACTGGTGTGCAAGAAGGCAACAGAACAGAGACAAAATTATCTTTTTCTCTAATCTTTTTGTTAACTGCATTGAGGTTTCTTGCAAACAAGCGGTTTATAAATTTTATAAATGGGGATGGCAGGTGCATGGACGATGGAATGAGCAAAGTTAAAGTTTGGATGCAATAATCATAGAATCATAGAATTGTAGAGTTGGAAGGGACCCTGAGCAACCATCTAATCCAAACCCCAGGAATATGCAGCTGCTCCATACAGGAATCAAACCTGGGACCTTGGTGTTATCAGCACCACGCTCTAACCAACTGAGCTGCAGAAGCACCAGGAAAACATCACTGAACAACCGATAAAGCAGAGTGATAACTAGATGGTCCAGTATAAATCCATTTAAAATGTGCCATTCATGTGCCAATGACATGCTACTACATGCCCAGGTAATAGGAAAGACAGTCAGGAGAGGGTCAGGTATTTTGGGTAGGAAACTAACATTGCAGAGTTGTCATCAGTCTGGCTGTCCGAGGCACATCTAGCCTTAAAATAAATGGGAGGGACCTGCTAGAAATGTTCTTGCTCAGGATACTCCATTCCATTCCCCTGCCCCATCTCCCCAACTACCTGTTAGCATTCCATGCCATGACCACTCAGTATACTCTGCTGAGCTGTTTTGAAGAGTCTCCACCCCCACACCACATAGGCTTTAAAGATATTTTCAGACATCTGCAAACCTCACTCTTATGCAAGGGCAGTGCCATTTTTGACGGCTTAAACAATGTCACTTACAGCCCAACCACTGCAAGTAGAGGAAATGATGCTTCCACATTAGGAAATTTGCAAACCATCCCATTTAACTCTCCCTCCCTTTGCCCTGTTGACAGTGTGGAGGGTGGGGTGGCAAAATACCTTATGGACACATTCCTGGTCTGCTTTTAACAAGTTTTCAGTGTGTAGTTATCTGTATTCTGTGAGTCTTATGTCTCTGACTAATCTGTACATGACCCTTTAACAGCCAGTGCAGACCATTGGGGCTGGGGCAGTCTGGCAAAGGACAAGATGGCGTGCCTCACTCCATGTGCAAACTGGCAATGAAATTTATTTCAACGGTGTCCTTCACTGGTTTGAGGGAAAACACATCAATCAGCAGTATTTCTCAAGAAACTACAGGACACATATGGATTGTGGATCACGTGTACTCAAACAAAATGCTCTAAAGCCAGAGTAAACAGAAATGTTTACACGGTCTGTGACTCTTTTCTTCATCTTTGCAGGGCTCTCTGCTGACAATGTGTGTGGGGACGTGTGCTAGGATCCTGGGGCCAAGCCTCTTGACCCTGGGGCTGCTTTCTGTTGTTGCCAACACTCTCCTGCTCTTTCCCAGTTGGGAATGGCGTTATCTACAGATGGGTCACATCACAAAGAAAGCTATGCTGATGCCCGGAGTGTGGGGAGGAGGCTTATTGGTAAGTGGATATTTTTCTGTCAAGAATCTGCATAGGAAACCGTAAGGCCTGCTCTTTTTGTCTTCTGTCTTCTGCTTCATTGTTTATAACCAAACAAGGTTTTGTCATTGGAGGTGGGCAGGCTACATGCAGAGCAAGGATATACTGAAGAAGAGTTTGGATTTGATATCCCACTTTATCGCTACCCGAAGGAGTCTCAAAGTGGCCAACATTCTTCTTTCCCTTCCTTCCCACAACAAACACTCTGTGAGGTGAGTGGGGCTGAGAGACTTCAGAGAAGTTTGACTAGCCCAAGGTCACCCAGCAGCTTCATGTGGAGGAGCGGAGATTATGAGTATACTGCTCTTGACCACTACACCACACTGGCTCTCAGTTTTGCCTGAAAATTCCATTCATGATACGCTGAAGACAATTTGTCCAATCCAATGGCAGTTTGGCATGCAGTATCGCCAGGAGTGCTTGGTGTGCTCTGGTTCATGGGGTCACAAAGAGTCGGACACGACTAAACGACTAAACAACAACAACAACAACAATCCTATATCTTGTATAAATTGACCAGGGTTGTATCCAATGTAGTGCTACCACCAGTGCAAGGATATACGCTTGTGTAATGGAGCATCCCTCCCCCCCTTTCCCCCATGGGACCCCTAAATCTGTCCTAGGGGTCTCACCAACCCTCTGGAGCAGATTTGGAGGACACAGGGCACGCATTGTGGAGAGGGAGGGATGTTCCACAGCCATACATCCTTTTGTTGGCAGAACAAGTTAATTGGATTCTTCTCCAGATTTCTGAAAATTCTCAAAAAGGATGGCTGAGCTATAGCCGTTTAACCCATGTGCATTGAAAGGGTGCTGTGCCTGCTTCTTCTGTGTGACATGCTACTCCATGTTTGCTATGCATGCGAAAGAGAGATAGAGAGAGTAGCTGCCATGAGTGTGGTTTCGTTTGATTTGCATTCTCTGGTTGGCTCTTTTCTTCCAGTGATCTGCTGCACATGCTTTTTTTAAATATATATATATGTCTGCTATGTTCTGCAGCTACATTCCAGGGTTCCCGCAAGCCCCTCTGACCTGCTTTGCTTGGCTTAGTATGAATGAGCAAACACACAGCTTCCCAGACTGAAGATCGCAGCTACGGGACTCCACCTGCGGCCATGCTGCTGCTGGGCTACCCAGAGTTAGCGAAATTTGTTAACCGAATCCCACCCCAATAAGTTTCAATTTGTGTATTGGTTCAAGAAGTGCAAATGAGGTAGTTTCTCATTAAGATTCAAACAGAATGAAATTGACGCGCGCCCCGCTTAGCAGAGAAGGGTGTTCATTCTGAATCACTTCTGTCTTCCACAGGTCTTCCCAGCCGCAGTTCAGATCACAGTTATTGGATTCAGGGGAAAGAACACCTCCTGCACTTGGGGGACTTGCCAAAAGGTATGAAGGTGGTAGCTCATTTGTTCCGCTGATTAAAGCCCTCAGCTTTAATGGAAGGGCTTAACAGTCAAGATTCTTGACAAAGTTCCAGTTTGATACTGTACACGGTTCAGCATTTTCATAGAGTGGCTTCACAATCAATGCCTCTTTCCAGGGAACTCTGAAAATTGTGGCTCGGTGAGGGGAATGGGGGTCTCCCAATGACTCTCAGTGCCCTTAACAGACTACAGTGGTACCTTTGGTTAAGAACTTACTTTGTTCCGGAAGTCCGTTCTTAACCTGAAACTGTTCTTAACCCGAGGTACCAGTTTAGCTAATGGGGCGTCCCGCTGCCCCCGCCGTGTGATTTCTGTTCTCATCCTGAAGTAAAGTTCTTAACCCAAGGTACTATTTCCGGGTTAGTGGAGTCTGTAACCTGAAGCGTTTGTAACCCAAAGTACCACTGCACAAGGATTATTTGGGAGCAGTGCTTTTTTCGGGGGGGGGGGACACAGGGGTACGCATACCTCTAAATATTTTGTGAATCATTGAGGGGCAGTATTTCAATATGAGTAGGAAAATGAGAGTACCCATAAACATTTTTTTAAAGAAAAAAACACTGTTTGGGAGACTGTTAAAGGAATATTGCAGTGCTTTGAGAGTATGGTCCTGATATGACTTAAGACCAAGGAGAAGGAAGTGGACAAGCAGTGCCAGCCCTAGGCTGGTTGTCAACATGAAGACAGGCAGATGGGGGCTGGATGAAAGAGGTTAATGGTGAAGTCCCATTTGTCCTAATGGACCAGACACTACACCTTTCAACCTGACTCCACTAGTCACTGCCAAGGTCAAGGACCTTGTCATGCCCCACTCTAATCCAAACTTGGAGGGTGCATTCCCCCATCCAGGAGCCTTGCGGCCTGTTGCTGGAGCAGGGGGGGTGGGGGACCTGGTGCCTGTAGTATAGCAATCAGAAGTTACCATAACTACTCAGGTCATTTTCATAAAGCCCTTTAGAACCAATCTCCCTTCCCATTACTCCTAATTACTGAGGTTCAGTAGTACAGTTGAAGGGGTCTTGCATAACTGGAATTAGGCCACTTCCAGGCTGTCAATACCTTCGGGTGGGATTCGGTCACGTACCAGCAAGTTCAGGTTACACAATTATCAATGACTGGGAGGTCTTGAGCAATAATCCCACTTCCTCAAAACATCAAACTTCTCATGATAAGGAAAGTGACAGGAAACTGCACTGGAACACAAAACGGAGTAAGCGCTCATTAAATAGCCATCACCATCTCATCTCCTTGCAAACAAGTCAGGATCAATGCTCGGTTATGAGGTCATCTGGAAGTGCCCTTAATTTCTATGCCTCTTTTGCCCACAGATGTTTCTCTCCATTGTATTATCAGGACTGGCCTTGCTGGGATCAGCTGCTTGCTTTGTTTTGTCTGGTGTGGGCTTGACAGAGGGACCTCTCTGCTTTTATAGCTCCACCACCCACAATGGGACGCAGATGACTCAGTGGGATTATCCATTCCTTCAAACACACAGTCAGTCCTCAAACATCAGGTAAAGAAACCTGGAGGTCATGGGTCATTTTATGGAAGAGCAATGCCTATTAACCTGTGTGGAGAGCTGTTTTTGCTTAGTGGTGAAAACTGAGACTCGTTCTCCATCGAGTTCAGAGTCATGGCCCAAAAAATGAGCCGCAAGCAATGACTTGATGATAGGCCCCTCCAGAGAGGTGGGGATTTTGCCAGGTCTATTCTGCAGGACTGAATGGATGCTGCACTGCCTAAACATCATTCCACTTTATTAATTCTTCTGTAATGCTTCCTGAGTGATACTGCAGTATTGCTGTCCAGGGGAGCCCTCTTATGCTATAGTGTAACAAAAGCAAGACTACCACCATCCCTGGAACAATTGTGGTATGAAAAGTTGCAGAAATTAAGCAGGAAGCTACAGTATGTCTGCCCTGAAGCTTTTGCAGGAACAAACAGTATTGAAAGTGGGATCACATATAACTACCCCAATAGAGTGGTACCTCTGGTTGCGGACGGGATCCGTTCCGGAGGTCCGGCTGGATCCCAAGGTTTCCGCCACTGGAGGACTGCTTCTGCGCATGCACACGTGGCAAAACCTGGTAAAATACTTCCGGGTTTGCCGCTTACGTATCCCGAAGTTTACATAACCAGAGGGTTACGTAAGCGGAACTACTACTGTACCATCATGAGCACAAGTAATCATGAATGCACAATAAAAAGGATGTCTGAAAGGGCATACGGCTTTCTGTATATTGTTGGTCCTGAAGACAGAACAATTATATAGACGGTGTCAGTGTTTCCAAACAAGTTCTCTGTTACTGACTCCCATTAGACGTGGCTCATGCAGCTCAGGAGACCGTATTTGCATTGCTCAATTAAATTGTGAGGCTAGCTTGAGCTATTTCCCAGGGAAATATTTTCCTGTCCTGTGCATCAAAACACACACAGAGAAACTGGACTGGGGGCACTGGCAATAGCAACAAGCACCAAAGAATATGTAGGGATAACGTTGCTGGGAGGAAAAAAGTGAAGGAGTCTCAGCAGGCATGGATCACTTGTTGAGGAACGCTATCATCGTGGAATGTCAGTAGAACCGGGATGTCAACAAAGTAGCGACACTTGCAAGTGCAAGGAATCCTAAGGCAGAGGAGTCTTCTGTCCAGTGAATTACTATTACTGCTACAGTGTTGGTGTTGGAAGGGCAACCGCATGTCTTTCATCTTGAGACAATGCAACCAGGGAAGACAATATTTAATATTATACTGTAAATGTAAAACCATTCAAGGAAAAATGGTGCACAGGACAGCATACTCAGTAAACCAGTAAATCCAGAAATCTTTGTCTAATCTTAATCTAATTTCTGTTGGAAGCCTCCCAGAGTGGCTGGGGCAACCACTCAGTCAGATGGGTGGGGTATGAGTAATAAATGATTATTATTTTAAAATGTACAAATATATCATCTCCTGATTGAACAGCTTTCCCTTATCCTTCGTTTATAATGTATCTTCACTTACAACTTTCTCATTCAAAATCTGTTCCTTTAAGGACTCGGAATTATTTGTATGATCCTCCCCTTTGGAACAAAGTGTGCATCGAGCCACGTAATGTTGTGAGCTGGAATGTCTATTTCTTCTCAGCTCTCTTAATCATCAGCACAGTGGAAATGGTCCTTGCTGTTCTCCAGATCATCAATGGCTTTTTTGGATGTTTCTGTGGCTTATGTGAAAAGAAATAGGTAACAGGAATCCACTAAATTTTTGTAATTTTGTTGTTGTTGTTGCATATGGCCTGTGCATGGTCCCTCCGCCTGCATCCACACACCAACAGGGGAAGATTGAAGCAAGTGATGGTTGCTAACATTCCTTCTACCTTTGTCAACGCAGATACCTAATAAGAAGGGTAGCAGTTGGTCAGAGTAGTTTACTTTGTGATAGTGGGAAGGGGAATAACATAATATGAATGCTGGTTGACCAATAGAGAAAGCTTCCATATTGCCACATTACCAAAAAGGCAGCAATAAAAGTCAGACATGCAACGAAGATACAGATCACTAGGCTCATATTGCATCATGCAGCTGCTGCTGCCAGTCTGTTTTGTACTCTAGTCTAGAAATGTTAAAAGGGATAGAGCAGGGTTCTGATGGTGGTTTCAGCAGTAGGTAGAGACCAAATAGCTTTGTGGATGCTTGGAAAGCTGCTCTCTCTCTCTCTCTCTCTCTCTCTCTCTCTCTCTCTCTCTCTCTCTGTGTGTGTGTGTGTGTACGTACACACACACACACACACACACACATGCAGTTGGGGAGTAAGTAGGGAGAGTCAGCAATAGTAGAAGAGGGGAAAGGAAGTTGTGTGGGCCCATAAGATGAATGCTAAAACCCACAATTCAGCAATATTTTTGCTAGAGCCAAACAAAATATCACAAAATAGTGAGCAAGCTTTTGATTGCTCCAGACCTCTTAAACAGGCAGGATGTTACACAAAGTAGTGAGAAGGGCAAGGGAGGGCACCAAAAAATAACAACAAAAGAAGTCTTAAAGTTGTAGCCATAAAGATTACATGCCAAGATGGAATGAGAAGAAGACGGCAGGCAGGAGACGTGAAAGAAATCTAGGATTCTGGGACAGAAGAATAAAATGTCTGCTCCTAATATTTTAGAACATGGAGTCCCAAAGTTACACAGATCTTTACCCAGCCCTGAGCAAAATACACTGGTTCCTAGTTCTAGCTCTGGCAGCTCACGGCTGAAAACAGCATGCCCTTGGGCAGTTTTGAAAATAATGACATTTCAGTTTGTTTCCCTCGTTTTTGCAATTACATTATATCAGGAGAGGTGAACTTGTGACCCTTCAGAGGTAATGGACTTCAACTCCCATCAGCCCCAGCAAGCATGGCCAATGGTCAGGAATGATGAGAGTTGTAGTCCAGCAACATTTAGAGGACTCCAGATTAATCACCCTTGCACTATATATTTTACTGAACCAATTTAAATAGGCTTTATATATATATAAATTAAGAGAAAGCTGAGTCAAACTCTGATGAAGATTTCTGTGAAACACCCAGACCAGCATACTCAGATACTTTGGCCCCCACATTTTTATTGTTTGCAACATCAGTTCTTTAGGATCAAGATGACAGACTTTGTTTACTTAATCTCTGTATGTGAGATTACAAAGATATGTGTATTAACCTGTATCCGCAATCATCAACTTTCGTTGCTGCAGCCTCTGCGCATTTCTGATTCCTCTGTTGTTCCTGAAGCCTCAAGATGCTGCTTGCCAGACAGTAATGAGCCATCACCCACCTTTCAGTGCAAGGAATATCATTGTCAGCTACTGTCAGGAGATGTAGACTGGAACTGCTGTCACTAAGGAAATGCTTACAGTGTCACAGATCTAAAATGATGTCCTGGGTTTATTGAGCTCAGTGCTTTGAGATTTAGTAATGTTCTTGTGTTATTTATTTAATTATTTATACTTCCTTAACATCTACCCAAGTCCTCCTTTCCTATGCTGAATGAACACATTTTCGTGTTCCTGCTATTTCTAAAATTCAAACACTCCTGCCGGCATGAAATCAAGGCAGAAAGCACGTTGGGTTGTTCGGGGGGGGGGGGGAATGGCTCCACAGGAGGCATGAATGTAGAGATTTTTTGCACACAGGTTCAGTTTGTATCAGGTCTTCTGGCTTTGGGGCTCTACTTTCTGCCTCCCTTGCCACAGGCCCTGCAACTGAGAAGGCCAAACCTGACGAGCAACATATTTTTGAGTTTGTGGCATCATCAGTCCACAGGTCCATGTCATGGATTGGTTGGCAAGTGGAAAGAGGCACCACTAAGAGCCACCTAATATATTGGTCTAAGAAAGGGATCAGTGCTGCTTTAGTCAGACTTTAAAGTTTAGAGCTAGTCAAATGCTAGAAACGTGTACATTTTCTCAAGCAAAGGCAAGGATGGTCTAGGAACAAGACAGAGCAATATCAAGGACACAGTTCTAATCTGTTTTGCTCACATGAGAGGCCCCTGAGGCCCTGCAGGGCTCCAGAAATGGAAACTGCCTTCCTGAATTCTCTTTGCCAACCATACACATTCCCACTCTCCAGGAAGGGGAACCTATGGACTTCCAGATGTTCCTAGATAACATCCAGGACCTTTGGCTGGACTGCCTGGGGCTGATGAAAGTTGGAGGCCAGCAGCATCTGAGAGGTCACAAGTTCCTCACCCCTGGATGAAGGGAAGGTGTAGAGTTGACAAGACGCACAACCCAAAAATCCATTCAATACTTTTAAATACTCATATTAACATTGGTGTTTAATTAGTTTAAAATTAAGGAAAACAAATGTACAGTACATCTGTACGAACAGCTAATTTTTAAAGAATTGCAATATTTTCCGATTATGCTGCTGAAGAATTGGGAAGGGTAGGGCAGTGTTTCCAGGTCTGTGTTTTGTATACCTTCTGTAGGGCTGCCATATGTCCATGTTTTCCCAAAAATAAGCTCAACAACTTTGCCCAGATTTTCATCTTTGCGAATATGGCAACCCTACCTTCTGTTACAAGAGTAGGTTCAGGAGACTTGTTATTTTCAAGACAGAGGGGAGTATATTTTGAGTGGGATGATCTGTATTTCTTCTTCCATAACATTCAAAACATGTCAGAAAACAATTGCCTAGCTGTGTTATGTTCAGGCCTTGTTTTGTGGTAATTGCCACCATGATAGGTGGCCTTGTTGGTTGAAGCTGCTGAAAACTTGTGTGAAAATAAATAAAGATACCTATTTTTCTATACATTTTTAAAATGATCTCAGCCAATGATACTTATTATAAAAGGATTCAGGGCTACCAGATGCCACCGTGATGCCATTTTTCTTCAGTTCTGATACAATTCACCCACTCTTTTTATTCCTGAGAAGTCAGATAGCATTCATTCTGGACGGCTGCATTCTCCATAATTTCCCCATTGTCCTTCACTTCCCTCAAGTGTTTATTTTTCACTTCAGTTGCGACACAATCATTACACACCTGAATTGACTGTACTGTAACACTATTGCCTCACCTCAAGTTGGGGACGTTGTTAATTAGAATTTCACATCCTGGACCCCTGGAAGCCCTAGCAGCATGTTGGCACCGTTATTCTCACATTAAAAGTGGTGAAACTAACAAAGGGAGTTTTCAGATGATGGCTTAATATAGTACAGTGGTACCTCAGGTTACATACGCTTCCGGTTACAGACTCCGCTAACCCAGAAATAATACCTCGGGTTAAGAACTTTGCTTCAGGATGAGAACAGAAATTGTGCTCCGGCGGCGCGGCAGCAGCAGAAGGCCCCATTAGCTAAAGTGGTGCTTCAGGTTAAGAACAGTTTCAGGTTAAGAACAGACCTCCGGAACAAATTAAGTACTTAACCTAAGGTACCACTGTAAACAGGTTTTTGAGATATCACGAACTGGTAATTGGTAACAGCCCCTCCCCCAAAGGCAGGAGAAATCAACAAAGCAGAAGAAATCCACCACTAATGCCCTAATATTGGGTCAAAGGGCCTCTCCAGACATCCTTTTTATTGCACATTAATGATGATTTGTGCTCATAATGCTATCAGGCTGTCACATGTGATCCTGTTTTTTTGTACCTGTGAGGCATCTAATCATAAGCCTGCATGTTTATCAAAGCTTCTATATATTTCAATCAAGGCTTGTATTTAAAAATGAGCTTAAAAAAAGGATTTTCAAATGTTTCATGCCAGGCAAAAGACCAGCTGCCTAAAAGAACCTTGGCAAGATGTTTTTCCTCCTAAGACAAGAAGGGCCCCATTGATTTATAGTAGAAAAACAATTCTCAAAGTCATAAAAAAGGGAGAATTACATATGCTGCCCCAAGGCTGAGAAAACACCATTAGGAATGGGGAAAGATAATACTAATGTGCCTCCCAGTAAAATGAGCCAGATCTTCTTTCTAAGGTTGAAAGGCCAGGAGCAAATGGAAAGAAAAACATTTAGCTAGAAAGAAAGAGAGCATTTTTGGGGAAGTCCTTTTCTAAAGCTGTTTCTTAAACTGAGAGAGTTAAAAAAGGTTAAAATGTGTTAAATGTTGGAAAGGCAACTGGCTTGGCAGAAGAAGCAGCTTCTTCCTATTTTATTTTGAGGCTGGAGAGGAGGGGGAAAGGGGGAGGTGCAAACTGAAGAGGCTTCTTTTAAAAGCTGTGTTTTATTGAGTTCCTTCCTTTTCACTTTGAGAAGCTTTATTCTTTTAAGAGGCTACTTATGATAAATGTATGAAATATATTAGCTTAAATATATTGGCTTAAATGTAATTATGCAAAGGATTTAAGGAATGCTAGATTCTTATTTCATATGGTTGTAAGAGTTGTATTTATCCTGAAATTAAGTCAGCTACCAGCCCCCCTGCCAGACAGAAGACGCCATCCGGGCAGTCTTGATATATAGTTGTCAGGCATTTTGTTTAGAAACATTAAATGAAGGAAATCTTTCAATGTTTATGTGAAACTCAAGATCCTTGACATCTGTTGAACATAAAATGTAAGATTAAACCATTTGTTTTAGAAGGCAATAGGGCAAGAAGGGCAAGAGGTGAGCTGGTAATTAAGATTCCATGTAAGATATATTATTACTTATTTGTCATTTATATATAGCTCTTTGTCTCCCATATAAGGGCAAGGAAGTGGGTGTATCTTTTGTGGGTGTATCTTTTGTGATTGGCTCTAGCAAACAGCCAATAGGAATTTCAACCAGGCTGATTGGACAGAGGCAGCCACAGGAGGAGCAAAGGGGGCTGGATTAAGGGAATATAAGTGCTGGCCAGAATGGCAGGAGGCCAGGCCAGAGCTTGGTAACCATGTACCACTGTGCCTCTTATTTATTTGTCTGACAAATAAATTACTATTTTAATTTCTCTATTGCTGCGTTGAATATTTCATTCCAGCTAAGCGTTAACCACAAGCAGGGTGCTACACCTGCAAATGCTTTGGGGTGGTCGCGCTGCTTCATTCCATTCAGTGCATGTCCTGTAACTTCCTGCTGAAATCCCGTAGCTTTTTATACCACAAATATTCTGGCTTATTTTTGTTCTGCTTTGGTTGTGCTATAGCCCTTCCCAGGCTGCAATAACCTGGAAGCTTTGGGGAAGCATTCATTGCAGAACAAACTAAAGCAGAAAAAAACCCCCGCCACTAATGCACTGTTGTTAAGAGTTTGTTGCAGAATACACCTGCAATAAAACAGCAATCTGGAGGAGCTCTAGAGCCTGACTTGGAAACCCATCCCAGGGGAGAATTTTCTTCTAGACACAATGGTCAAGCATTGGCCAGCAGGTGGCAGGCCCAAGCTAGCTAGCTTCCTGATTGCTCAGGAAGACCTTTAAGAAAATTGACAGGTTTCACTCTCTTACTACAGGGCTAAAGTAGATGTGACATTTATGTGTCTTTGCATCTAATGTGCAGGGGTTTTTTTATGCATAAGGTGCTAGTGCCAGGGAGGTGGTATACAGCTAATACCACAGTCCTGAACGAAATCTCGTTAGCTAATATCAGCATCCATTGGCACATAGGGGATTCCCCTCTCCCTGCCCCCTTAGGCTGGTCTAAGTGAATAGGTCACTTTCTCTGCTCTGTGTGTTCCATTGTTTGAAAGCAAAGTAGCGGTGATAGCACAGGAACTGGAGACTGAATGGATATCTGAGATAATTCTTTTGGAAAGAATCCCATGGGCTTTTGCATTATGCTTTCCTACTTGTAGGGGTTTTGTATTGTTCCTTCAACCAAAAGAAAGATATTCTAATGATTTTCAAAGAGAGCTTTATTGATAACCTCCAGCCACATTCTCAATCATATTATTAACCCCCTCTCTCTTCTCCCTCCTTCCACCTCCTTCGTCAGCTACTGGGTGCTCCTAGGGGCAAAATTATCAAAACACAAACTCAGTTAGCAGAATACCACAGGAGGGAAAGATTAAACCTCTACTCCTTCTTGCTTGCTGCATTCTCTATGAAAATCTGCCTTTGCGCTTGATATTAGTAATATAAAAATTCACATGGTTTCTAGTGACATCTTTAGCATGACATTAAGTTTGGCCCTCTGTCATGATCTTTAAGAAATAACACAACTCTTCCCCTTTCTCTTTCTACCGCCTGACGGCTGCTTCAAACCTGGAGCAGAAGTTGTGAGAGGAATGTTCTGAAGAACTTCATGCAACGTGAACATACTGAAGGAGATTTGCTCATACGGGGACCGCACCCCGTTCTCATACAGGCAGGCAAAAGCTATGGCTGGGATCCCAGTTATTGACAAATCTGGATAAGGCAGCTCAATGTAGGCCAGATCTGAGTAGGCGCTGGGGCCTTCGTAAATAACCCAGGGCTCAGTCCAGCTGTCAGCATCCCTAGGAAAGGTGCTGAGGTAAATCCCCAGGTTGACTCGGGATCTGGAGCTCGTTGGGTGGCAATACAGCACCCATGTTGGCATTTGGAAAGAAAAGCCCGATTGCGAAATACTTCCAGCTTTAGCATGTTCTAGATCAGCATGTCCTTTACCTGATGAGATGGGACCAGAACAGACACTAGAAGTTCTTGTTTTCTGAGGCTGTCGGTGGCTCAGAGGCTGGCTGCAGAAAAAAGGGGTAGGTGAGGCAAGACTAGGTGGGTGTTTCGTATCAGACCAACCCTCAGGTAGGAAGCCCACATCTTTATCAGACCAGGTGTCTCTCTGGAATACACAAGTGTTGTGCTGCAAATAGTAAAGAGGAGCTTGGAACCCGATGATGCTGCCATGGCAACCGTGTGGGGTCTCCACAAGCCGCTGCACCAGCTGGCCTGAGTGAAATACAGCCCCATCATCCGTGCTGAGGGCCTGCACCCGGAAGCCCAGAGGACTCCTGGCGTTGCAATAGAGCACGTTGCTGCCATCCTCCTCATCCACTGACACCATCTGGCACTCGACGGTCTGCAGGTTCGGGATGAACTCGCCAAACTGCCAGCTCTGCCCGTGGTCATCGCTGTAGAAGGTGAAAGCGTGAGGGGTGGTTTTGCAGAGCTTCCCAAAGCACTCTTTGCAGTCAATGTGATAAGCATAGGCTGGCAATAGCAGGCGGCCTGACTTCAGTTGGATGCCGTGCCCGGGGCCTAGCGCAAAAGTGGCCCAGTCTGAAGCAAAAGGAAAAAGATAGTGTCAGGAACAATGACAACAAAGAGTCATGAATATAAATGGCTTTATACGGAGACAGACCCATTGGTCCATCTAGCTCAGGACTGCCTGTGCTGACTGACAGCAGGTCTCCAGGCTTTCAGAGAGGGAGTCTCTCTCAGTCCTACCTAGAGAACCTGGGACCCTCTGCAGGAAAGGTAGACACTCTACTGCTAAGCTATGGCCCTTCCACTAAGTGGCAATGAAGTTCACATTTATTATGGCGGGAGCTTTTGTATAACAGAGTCCACTTCCTCAGATGCATGAAGTGTTGTTTTCATTTGACAAGTGAGGAGGACATGTCAAGAAATAAAGTTGCAAACGGTGGGGTCAAATGACAATGAAGTTCCAAATACATAGTCTGTGACAATTCAATTAAAGCTTAATGGTATGCAAAATGAACACAAAGTGGATAGCACACGCATCCAAACTTTGCTCTGTCAGTGAACACCTCTAGTGGGACAAGAAACCGTTGTTCTGATTTAATGTCACATGAAAACAATCAAACTTCTGGATAAGTTATAATAAATTGATAAATGTGTGACTCTTTAAGGTGCCACAAAACTCTTTGGGCAGTCCCAAATTGCCACTGTTTTGGTGTGGGATTCAGTCACAAACCAACAAATTTGGGTAGCATGATTATAGTTAGTTGGGAGCTCTTGTGCAACAAACCGACTTCCCCCAAAGATCAAAGCTTTTACAATGAAAAAAGTGTCAGGCAAGTTGCTTGCTTTGATGCAACATCATCCAACCTTCCCGAAACAAATCAGAATAAATGCTCATTAAATGTATCCCTTCTCCATTCCTTCTCCTTTATTAACATAAAAGATCGTTTCACCATTTATATATCTAGTTGATCACTGTGCTCTGCAGGTGAGAGCTTCCTATAGATCCCACCTTATCAGGAGGTCTATTACAGACAATGTAGGAATTGGGCCTTTCATGTTCTGACACCAACCCTTTAAATTCGCTCCCCATGAATAATAGACAGGCACTGCCTCTGTTGCATACCTTCCAATACGTTCTCAAGATGGAGGGTGAGGGAACAGCTGCAGTTGCCTGCGGTTCCTGCGCAATGTTTGCCATCTTGCCAAAGGTTGCAGGCAGCTTTACCTGCAGCAATTGCATGTTGATTGCCCTCTTAGAAGACAAAGTCCAGCAACTGGAGGAATGTGTAGCTACGCTCCAAAGAATTAGAGAGCTGGAGCTCTTCTTGGAAGCAACAGAGCACACCGTCTCCACCAAGGAGGAGACAGGGGACTCCCCTGAGAAGGAGGCTAGTTCACCAACACAGGAGCCAGATATATGGAGAAACGTGACTCAAAGAAGTAGGAGGCCCAGGGTTCACTCTGATTGTTTAGAAATACACAATTGCTTTGAGGTCCTCTCCCCTAGCATGGAAGACGAAGAGCAGACTCCATTTGAGGATCTCTCCCTCATTACAGTCGATCAGGTATATGAAGACGAGCAGCAAAGTCAGTCCTCAGGGAATGTGGAGTTAAGATAAAAAAGGATGTGGAAAAGGGGGGAAACCACCAAGGAGGAATTCAAACAAATAGCCAGCACGTGTAGACACAAAGTCAGAAAAGCTAAAGCACAGAATGAACTCAGGCTTGCTAAAGAGGTTAAAAGCAACAAAAAAGGCTTTTATGGGTATGTTCGTAGCAAAAGGAAGAACAAAGAAACCGTGGGGTCACTCAGAGGAGAAGATGGTGAAATGCAAACAGGGGACACAGAAAGGGCTGAACTCCTCAATGCCTTCTTTGCCTCAGTCTTCTCCGATAAAGAAAACAATGCCTGACCTGAAGAATTTGGAGCAAATGATTCAGTACAAGAAACACAGCACAGAATAACTAAGGAGTGTGGTGGAGTCTCCTTCTTTGGAGGTCTTTAAGCAGAGGCTTGACAACCATATGTCAGGAGTGCTCTGATGGTGTTTCCTGCTTGGCAGGGGGTTGGACTCGATGGCCCTTGTGGTCTCTTCCAACTCTATGATTCTATGATCCAACACAATGCGGCCCAAATCCAGGACACAATTTTCCTGGTCCAAAATCCTGTGCAAGATTGCGGGCGCAGAAAATGTGCTGGGGGGGGGCCAAGTTCTTGGCCCGAAATTGCACGAGACCAAGGTACTCCCAATGGCTGCTGTACTATCACAGTGGGAAATGGGGTGTCCTAGTTTTTCTGGGTCAGCTGGTAAGTATGCTGTCATCCTTTCAGTGCCTGCTGAAGACCATTTTCTCTTTCAACAGATCTTTTAAGTTGAGATCTTTCCCAGCCTGGATCTGTATTTAAATTATTTTTAAGATGCTTTAAAGATTTATTATTATTGTTGTTGTTTTGTTGCTTGTTGGTTGCCACTGTGGATTCCTTTGGGAGCAAGGGTGGGATATACATTTCATAATTAAGTAAGTAATTAAGTAAGTAAACTGCTCCTGTGTCTCATACCTTCAATCGACACGCCAATAACCTGCTGGGTGAGGTCAGTCACATGGCTCCAGCTGATGCCCTGGTCAGAACTAGACACATAGCAGAGGCGGGCAGCATTTTGGCCTGTGATGATCTGAAAGGCTTCAGGGGTTCTGCCCAGCACAGCAATGAAAAACAGGAAAACCATGCCAGTAAGCTCATCATAGATAGGGCAAGGGTTCATGGACCGATGATGTGCCAGAGTTGCTGTTTCAAGGGCTCGCATATCTTCCCACTGGCAAAGAAAGACAGTAAAAGAGTTAGGAAGACAATTCATCCCCCCCCCCCCGGCATCTTCCCCTAAAAAAACTAATCATTTCATTTGAAATAGGAACCCATTATTGCATAAGGTTTGCTCATCTGGTCAAGAGATTAATTTATAGCTGGTCAGTAAAAACAAGGAAAAGAGACTCCTCGAAGATAAATAAGGAATTGTGTGAATGTGTTGATTCAGCAATCTTGTGTATGTCTGATCATACAGAAACATTCTATTCATTGAGATAATTTATTTTCAGTTATTGTGGTGGGCTTTAATCAGGAGACCATCTTTGAGGTTGGAGGCTTCTCTCTCTGGGACCCTCCTCATTCCAAAGGAAAGATCACATTGTGTTAGGTAGTATTTGAAAGAGAAGAAAACTTGAAAGTACTTGACGTTAAGCCAATCACTTACATCAGTGTTACTGGCACCAGTCAATCCCTTGAGTGAGTAAGAATACCCAAAAGCAGATGGGTAACATGATTACGGGTATACAGAACTGTTTATACAAAACTGTTAAGTATTCAAAGCATTTTATCTGCATTAGTTCAGTAACCCTTGCAACAACCACCCTGTAGGACAGATCCATATTATCCTGATAAAAATGAAAAGACTGAGACCAAGAAATGGAAATGAGGTCTATCAGTGGGCAGTGCAGTGGATGTTAGAGTTCAATTGAATATCCAATTTTAATGTCTTGCTTATTGGTTTCCCTTAGGCACCTGGTTGGACACTTTGAGGACAGAATGTTGGACTAGGCAAGACTTTGGTCTGGTCTTCTTATGTTTTCAGTAGCAGTAGTGAGAGCAACTTCTATCTTTAAAGGTATCCATAAACCATTAGGGCTGATTCCACACATTACAGTGGTACCTTGGGTTACAAACACTTTGGGTTACAAACGCTTCAGGTTACAGACTCCGCTAACCCGGAAGTAGTACCTCGGGTTAATAACTTTACCTCAGGATGAGAACAGAAATTGCGCAACAGTGGCGCGGCAGCAGCAGAAGGCCCCATTAGCTAAAGTGGTACCTCAGGTTAAGAATGGTTTCAGGTTAAGAACAGACCTCCGGAACGAATTAAGTTACTGTATTAACCAGAGGTACCACTGTACTTGAACTTTGGTCCTTTCAATATTGATCATTCAATGATAAGGAGCTGAATATGTACACTGCCTCTGTTGACAAGCATTGGGCCTGGTGGGGTGTAAAGAAAGCTTTGCCCATCATCTGTAACAGCAGTTTTATGCCTAAGTTATCATATGAAGAGCACAGTGTCAACCATCCCCTGTGAACAAACCCTACTCTATCGCAGGCCACATGTAGCATAAGAAAAATGACTATTCAGTGCAGCCAAGATGAGCTGGTCGCAGCAGGATCTAAATATAGTGATTGAAAAAAACTGTTATTTATCATTTAATTTGCTCTGGTCCATTCCTGGCAATTATGGCTGCTATATGCGTGGCTGAACAAGGTGGGAGTTTCAGAGAATCAAGAGGCACCAGTTATATTATTCCTAACAACAAAAGAAGTGACAAAGAAAGAGCAACGCAGAGACGGATGTGTGAACAGTCCACTAGGTCAGTTCAATGGCACATCTAGTCCAGCACCCTCTTTTCAAAGTGGCCAACCAGATGCCTGTGGGAAACTCACAAGGATGTCACAGATAATTTCCTCTATGCCTTAAGTTTCAGTCCTGTCATACGGTGTCAGCAAAACTGGCTTCATTTTGTCTTACGTCCACAAAGTTCTTGTAGAAAGTGCCCCTTCTCAGCACCAGTAAGTTGGCATGAGCATCATCAACACTCAGCCGCTCTTCGGCAAAAGCCAGCAGCTTTGCAACACAAGGGATGTGGAGTAGCGCTGGCACTCGGTATGTCACTCCGCTTGTCTCCCTTTCAAACAAGACTGTCCGGGCAGGGAAATGGCGAGAGCCCATTGCACTTGCAGCAAGGAAAGCCCTAAAATACCAAAGAGAGAGGTGGGATGTATCTACACAGCAGACTTGAAACTCAAAAACCACACAGCAGACATTCTTTGTAAGCAGAGAACCTGTGAAGTCGGTGAAGGGTGTGTGTTGTCTTCAAGGAGAGCAAATCAATGTGCACCAAGCCTCCAGATGCCTAATTCCATCTCTTCCTTTGGCTGAGGAAAAGGATGGGGAACTTGTGGCTCTTCACATGTTGTTGCACTACAACTCCCATAATCTCTGATAGCCAGCCATGTTGGGTTGGGGATGATGGGAGTTGGAGTCCAACAACTTCTGGGAGGCTACAGATTCCCCACTCCTGACCTAGGAGAGAGCTTGCTGCAGACCTGATTTAGAGTGCTGCCAATAAGCTCTGTGTCAAATTCTTTTAATAAACCCTCTTTGTTGAACAGTGAGGTCTGCCTTTTCAGTGCCAGAAAAAAATGTACATTTTCCTCAGACTTTGGTTGAATTATGATGGTGTTGTTTGCTGTTAGTGTGCTGCCAAAGCTTTCTGCTGCTGTTATGGGGAGTGTTGCTTTTTGTATTTTTTATTACGTGTATGTGTCTTCGTTCAAATATGTGCATATTATAATGTATTTTTTACTGATGTCTATTTTTTAAATATATTATCAATTATTTAGAGACTTTTTTGTGTAACTAGGGATGGGTGAATCTGTCAATCTACAGCAGGCATACCCAAAGTCCATTTCAGGGGCCTAATCCAACCCGCCACTTGGTTTAATCTGGCCCCTGTGGCAGTTTATTTCCTGTGGTAAAATCCTAAAAAAAGCTCAAGAACTTCAACCCTAAAAGCTCAAGAACTTTGGGGTAAAATCATAAAAATGGTCAACAACCTCAATCCTAGAAAAAGGTCAACAACTTTGGTTGACCCTTTGGTTGGCCCTCATAACCCTTCACTTCATCAAATCTGGCCCCCTTTGAAAAATGGACATCACTGATCTACAGTGTGGATGTGACTGTGATCTTCTGGTCTTGCTATGCCAGCCACCACAACATAGTTGTTGTAATCCTATGCTTTCCCATCTCCAAAAACAGAATGTTAGTAAAATCTAAAGCAGACTCACCAGCAGCCGCTCGATGATGTCCCAGAATCCCAACCCACATCGCCTCCCATGCACAATAGAAAAACAGGCAACTTAACCAAGAGAGTTAAATTGGCAAGAGGTCGACATGTAGGACCCATAATCAATCCATCACTATAGATAAACACAATAAAAACAATAACACGAGAGGAATAGACACAGCACCTCTCCAGACATCCTTTTTGTTGAACCTTGATGGTGATTTGTGCTCATGATGCTTTCTGGGTGGTTAGACACAATGCTGCTTTTAACACTCTTTGCCCCTGCAAATGTTTTGGGATGGTCACCCTGCTTTATTTCCAATCAGCACATATCCCGTAACTTCCTGCTGAAATACCACAACTTTTTATACCACAAAATCTTCTGGTTTATTATTATTATACCACAAAATCTTCTGGTTTATTTTTCTTCTACTGTACTTTTGTTCTGCAACAGCCCCACCAGACGGCAATGATGTTTAACTAAACTAGACTAAAGTGGAATAAACCCACCAGTAATGCACTACTCTGGGACGTGGGTGGTGCTGTTTAGGCTCTAAACCACAGAGCCTAGGGCTTGCCGATCAGAAGGCTGGTGGTTCAAATCCCCACGCCAAAGTGAGCTCCCATTGCTCGGTCCCTGCTCCTGCCAACCTAGCAGTCTGAAAGCACATCAAGTGCAAGTAGATAAATAGGTACCGCTCCAGCAGGAAGGTAAACGGTGTTTCTGTGCGCTGCTCTGGTTCACCAGAAGTGGCTTAGTCATGCTGGCCACATGATCCGGAAGCTGTCTGCGGACAAACGCCAGCTCCCTCGGCCAGTAAAGCGAGATGAGTGCTGCAACCCCAGAGTCGGTCACGACTGGATTTAACGGTCAGGGGTCCCTTTACCTTTACCTAATGCACTACTATTGTGTCAAGGAGATGTTGCAGGATACGCCCACGTTAACAGGCAAGTCTGCAGGGGCTCATAACACAACAAAGGTGACAAGAAATTAATAAGTGAAAAACAACTTCATTTAAAAACAGCAACCAGACACATAATTATTGTAGGATCCATAAATTTCAGGAGAAAGGTTTAGGTCCCACTATAGTACCAAAGAGTCCACACAGATAGCTTTTTGAACACTGCAGACAAAACATTTGTATTGCTCTTTGTGTGATTTTTCTTTTTTTCAAAGGAATGGAGGCCACCAAGAACAGTATGCCAGATGGTGGTTTGGTAGGAAAGAGCAAAGCATTGGTGGAAAAAACAGGAATAGCCCAGGTAAGCACTGCACTCTGCACTGTTTTATGTTTTCTCAGAGGAAGTGGGGTGAGTGCCACACGATACACTATCTGGGGAGCGGATGGTAGCAGCTGAAAGGCAGGGGTAAGACGGGAGCAGTGCCCACACTACACTGCAGAATCTCCTCTTAATCCCTTCTTGGAAGAAGAGATATTACAAGTATAAGGAATGGAGGGAGAAAATCCTAGTCCATCTAGGCATGCCCCAAATAAGGAAGGAGACATCTAGAAACTTACGGAGACTACAGAAGAAAAACAAGCATGAAACCACAAACCTTGCCCCCTTTCTGCTTGGTAGGTTGTCTTTTGTCCCCAAAGCCACTGATAAGTTACTTATGTTGATCTGTCTTCATCTGAGCCCTTTACAAATTCCGCTTTGCTGACCGATGCAATTTCAGCAGCTTCCTTCACTGCTTATGTGATGCCTTATTTCACTTCTCACGTTCTGACTCTCAAGCACCCCCCCCTTCCCTCTACCTCTGACCCAGTGGGCTCGCTACTTGTTCCATGGTTGGGGGGAAAGCACTGAGCCAGCAGCCAGCAGCTTAATCAGCATATGGAGGACAAAGACTTCATTGTCAGAGCACAGTGAGGACACAGTCAGCAATGTCCATGTGCAGATACCTGTGACCATCACTTTCCCTTTTATTTTTTATTTTTTAACTAACTGGGAAACTCTCACAGGGCATACCTACCTGTCTGTATATGTGGATTTCATTAGCCGCACATCTCCATAATCAGAATCATATGTCCAGTGTAATGGCAGTGAAGGGAGAATGTCATGTTCACCACTCTAATGTTTATGCTGCTGGAGTAAGCCCATTGGCCTATGTGGCTTTACTCTGCTTTTATCTGTGCAAATGGAAAGAAACCAGACTAGCAGCCTTAAAGTCTGGGAAGAGCGACATTATTATCTGAATTCCACCCCTTCCTTCCTCAAAGGAAAGCCTGGGAACAGAATTCTGGGGAAACTGTCTTATCCTTTGTAACATCTGTGTAGATTACAAAGCCATACTTCATACAGATAACAAATAGCATTCACCTACCTACCTATAATTTTCTGTTTGGCTTATGGGCAATTTCAAGACTTGCCTGCAGTTCCTTCTTTAGAGATGAAGAACTGTCAGAAAGATATGGTACTTGAACTAGTCAACCCCGGAGGTCCCTAAAGTAGGATGGGTGACCTGGATAGGGTACCAGATGGCAACTGATATTTACGTTTAGAGGATGCTTCGATGAGAGGGTGTAAGCACCAGGATTTATTGACTTTGACCGTGTACACATTAATTACCATTTACTCTGACTCCAATGCAGTGCCACCAGTGTACACATTATGAGTACACAAAATGTCAGCTGCAGTCCATATGCCTCTGATAGTTTATTGATATACGGAATGCATTACTTCCTAATGAAAAGCTGCTCATGTCATTAAACTGTTCTCATCAGACAATTATCTAGAAACATTGCAGGGAGCTTGTACTCTATACTGTATTTTTCGCTCTATAAGCTCTTGCTGTTCTGGCTTCTGGGATAGCTGCACAACCTGCATTTGCTCCATAAGACGCACACACATTCCCCCTTACTTTTTAGAAGGGAAAAAGTGTGTCTTATAGAGCGAAAAATACGGTATTTCCAGGCTTCTGATAAAGGTGTTAGAACCTCAGAAACAGGAATTAGCATTATCCTCATGTCCTTCATGCTAGCAAACAATTTTTGGTCAGATGTTTTGCAGTGCCCTTCACCTTTGCCATCATCCTGACCCTCACCTTCTGCATTTTGTCAAGCTTTCCCCAGCCTTTACAAAAATTGCTTTAGGCTGCAATCCTAAACATGCTTACTAGAGAGCAAGTCTCGCTGAACACAGTGGAACTTACTTCCAAGTAAACATGCATAAGCTAGCATTGTTCAGCTAACAACTAATATATGCATTTTATGCAACTTTACCCTATTACCGGAATATGCATTCTTGTACTTGCCTGGAAAACTGCATTGAGAAATTTGGAGAAGTGCAGATTTTGAAGGATGGCTGTGATTTGGTTCTTGCATTGTTTCAGGAAGTGTGAAGTAGTTTGGCATGCCTTTGAGTGGGAACTGATTCTAATTTATTCCTCATTCCTAACCACCATGCATTTGAAGACTTAAACTGCTGTCTTTCTGGAAAATGATATATAGGTGGTATCATACGCCGGTGAAACTGGCTAAAATGTACAGGCTAAAGAACAAAAGGTGTTGGAAATGCGGTGAAGCAGAAGGCGATTTCTACCACATGTGGTGGTTATGCAATAAAGGGAAAGGCTTTTGGGAATCAATCTATAACGAGCTTAAATTTTTTTTTTAAATATACTTTCCCCAAAAGACCCGAAGCCTTTCTGCTCGGAATGATGGGTAAAGAAATTTAAAAAGAAGATAAGATAATATTCCTGTATGCCACTACAGCCGCAAGAACGATGCTGGCACAAAACTGGAAAACGGAAATTGTACCTAGCATAAGTGATTGGCAGGTTAAAATGGTAAATTATGCCGAGCTTGCTAGATTAACAGGAAGAATACGAGACCAAGATGAACAGAAATTTCATGAAAATTGGAATAAATATTGGAAGTATATTGGAACCAATTTGTAGAGGGCACTGGTGGGGTTGGAATAACTCTAACAGTGAGCGGTTAATATCTAAGATCAAAAATAAAATATGTGACTGTAGAATTTATTTGATACTTACCAAAAGGGTGGAGGGGAGTCCAAGGCTCGGTAGAGCCCAAAATATTGTGGTTTTTCTTTTTCTTTTTTGTATAAGTTGGGGAGGGGATATAATAAACTATGTAATTGAATTATACTTATATGTATTCTGATATGTCTATTGGTATGTTTATTTGTCTAATTAATATCTATACTGATATGTTTATTTGCATAATCTGAATAAAAATGTATAGAGAAAAATAAATAAATAAATAAACTGCTGTCTTTCTTGAACTGGAGCAGTTGGTAACATAGGCTAGACTTTCTTGCATTTTGATTTCAGTGGTAAATCAATTGACATGTTGTGCAACTAGGATTCGTGCTGACAGAGTTACTTCCAGTTCACTGAGCTGAGTCCAAATGTTCCCATTAAGAAAAGCGGGGAGGCGGAGACTAAACAAAGCAAGGAGCAGAAACCTGAGGACAAAGGGAACTGTGACAACTGAAGGCCTAGAAGATGGAATGAAACCAAACAAAATGAGTTTTTAATACATTGCAGGAAATTGATTTCAGAGGACCTCATGGTTCAGAGCCATAATGGTTATCTAGTAACTCTCCAGCATAAGAGCAAAACTGACTAAAGGATGATGAAACCATGAACAAGGCTGTGGGAACTTGAACCTTCTTTAAAAATAGTCATTCAGTGAGTTGTAATGTGTGTTCCCATCCCATATTTAGAAGATTACAGCATCACATTGACTAACTGAGTAAAATGACCTGGTTCATCTATTGATATGTACTAAAAAGAAGAGTAGAAGGGACGTGGGTGGCGCTGTGGGTTCAACCACAGAGACTAGGACTTGCCGATCAGAAGGTCGCGGCTCGAAACCCCACGACGGGGTGAGCTCCCGTTGCTCGGTCCCTGCCTCTGCCAGCCTAGCAGTTTGAAAGCACATCAAAGTGCAAGTAGATAAATAGGTACCGCTCCAGCAGGAAGGTAAACAGCGTTTCTGTGCGCTGCTCTGGTTCACCAGAGGCAGCTTAGTCATGCTGGCCACATGACCCGGAAGCTGTACGCCGGCTCCCTCGGCCAATAAAGTGAGATGAGTGCCTGCAAACTACTGGGGACCAGAGCACTGCAAAGTGATGACAACCAATTTAGATGGCTTTAAAAGAGGATTAGACCAAAGATGCCGAATTAGGCAAACACTCACTGGAATAAAATCTCCACCACCCACATGTGATGAGTCAGGGTCTTTACCACTGAGACTTGAGACTATACAGTGGTGGCTTGGACCACTGTGATGGGAGTGGGGCAGGGGCAGGGGAGACCAACAGTAGGTGGAGCTGGGGCAATGGCTAGCAGAACCAACCAGTTCTGGCTCCTCCCTGTGGAGTACTGCAAGGAGGAATTAAGACAATAGCCAGTTCCACCCCCTGGACTGGTTGCAAATAGGAATGTAGACAAGTGAGGGCATCCTGAGGTTGGTGGGGCAGTGCCCCATTTGCCCTCCAATGAGACTACATTCCCCTATATTGGCAACACAATTCTACATCCTTATCATAAGCAAATATTGTTTCATCGAGTGGGGAATTCTATGGGTTTTCTCGTCTTGTTTGGGAACTGGTGACTGTACAGATATGCTGTATACTGGAGCTCAGGCATGATCATCTTTTGGCAGATCATCTGGGTCTTATTGTCTAAATCCTGCTTGAGGTTATAGCCCAAGATTTTCGCAAACCCCAGCTGCAAGGGCTTCAGTTTATTGTCTATGATTTTGCTTCCATCAACTGCTGTTTCCTCCAAGAGGCACATCTACATCAGTTCCTTCTGTCTCTTTTGCAGAAGTTCAACCTCCTTGTACAAAGTCTTTAGATCCATCCTCTCTTGGATCTTAATCCAGAAGGTGTTATTGAAATGTGTGTAAAGTTTCCAGTCCAGAGCACACCAATCTCTCGCCTTTTCCTTGTATTCTGGATTCAGAGTCTGAACACTATCTAGGCTCCTGGTGTTCAGTTTGAAATAAACCACATCATCCAGGTCCCAGCATAACATATTCTTCAGAAGGATCATGGACTCATCAAACTATTCAGCAATCAGCATCAGCTGGAAATTCTGCTCAATATCCTGTATTACAGACTTGATGTAGAAGTCATCATATTCTGCATTGTTGTCATAGCCCAAGTCAAACCACATGAAGTTCCTGGCATAAAAGTTCCAAGGCTTTTTGCTTATATTGTAGTACGTCCAAGGAGATGCTAGAAACTCACTCAATGTCTTGGTTTTCTGAAATGCTGGTGAATATGTTTTGTAATAAGCATAGGAGGATTCCAGCAATGAAGGAGGGTCCCGCAGGATAGAAAAATAGAAAGTATCACGTGGCATTACTCTTCTTACCTTTGTAATAAAAAGCAGAACAGAGAAAGTCAGGATCCGTAGCAAGGGAGATTGAGGGTATGGGAAAGGAAGGAGGATATCTTTTCTTGCACAATCATACAACCGTATTGTATGGGGTGTGTGGAATTCAATACATTGTACAGTGGTATCTTGGGTTACATACGCTTCAGGTTATAGACTCCACTAACCCAGAAATATTCCCTCGGGTTAAGAACTTCAGGATGAGAACAGAAATCGTGCAGCAGCAGAGCAGCAGCAGCAGGAGGAGGCCCCATTAGCTAAAGTGGTGCTTCAGGTTAAGAACAGTTTCAGGTTAAGAACAGGCCTCCAGAACAAATTAAGTACTTAACCCGAGGTACCACTGTACTATATCCCCTAGATTTTAGGATAAATATTCTCTAAAAGGGCAATTTGCCAGACTTTTGAATATCAGTAATCTTAATTCCCCAAATCAACAGTTTCCCAAAATTTGCCCACAGATGTTCTTGCTGCTGCGGATCTCCAGATGTTGCTAGACTACATCTCCCATCATCTCCAACCATTGGCCATGCTGACCATAGCTGGTGAGAGTTAAGAGAGCAACAACATTTGGAGGGCCAAAGGTCCCCATCCCCACCCTGTGTGGGTTATGCTATTTCTGCAGAACAGAGATCAACGTTGGTTAAGTGCAGGCAGAGGTGGAATTGGGGCAGTATGAATGGTGCAGCACAGCTAAGGAAGGCGCCTTCTCAAAGCCCAGTAAATGATTGTCCGACTTCGGGAAGGAGACGGGAGAGCTCTGACTGGGTCTTAGAGTCCTTCCACCTTCCCAGAGCTGGGCAAGCGCTCGTCATGCTTTGGGAAGGAGGTAGGAGGGCTCTAGGAACCTGCCAGAGCATTGTGCCCCCTTCCCAAAGCCCGGCTTAAGCTGGCATTACATGGGCTGTGGGGAGGGCAACAAATGGCCTTGCTCAGGGCGGCATATTACCAAGGTCTGCCCCAGTATAGTTTGTGTGCAATCAGATATGCTGAATGACCTTATTCCCCCTGAAATCTCTGTGGAAATGCATCTTCAATGTTGCCATCACTCAATTTTACAGACTGGGAGTGGGGGCGGGGAGGACAACTTCATTGTAATCAGCAATAGCAGTCCTTTCTGTTTTCTTACCTCTGGCAAATTAAACCTCAAGTGGTTGCACATGATGTTGAAGTGTTGACCAATGGTTCTGAACTCCTCAACAAATGTTGCTCTGAAGTGCACAGGGTAGCCCAGGTGGAAACTCAAGTGATACGGCAGGGCCACAGTGAGGTTGTGTTTCTCTGAGAAGCGGAAGAGGACGTTGAGGACTGTGCTGCTGGCCGTTTTGTGTGTCTTGAGGAACATGACATTTGTGGTAGGTTGGCAGGGTTTGGAAACAGGCCCCAGCCTACATGAATATAAAATGAATAAAGGGGTAGAATCTTTTAAAACTCCAGACGCCACCCTTCCCACCTGATGATAATACTGTTGAACAGAAAGGTTTGGAAAAGACCCATCCTCTCTCATAGCAGAGTTAGCACAATGGTGATTGCTCCAAGCACATAAAAACATTAGATTTGCATCTGCCCGCATCCACATTTAAACATATATTCCCCATGAAAATACCTAGGCTAGAATAAATCTCAGAGACGTAGCTCTGCAAATAAGTGAAGATTTTACTCACAACAAACAAGTCTCCATCCATTGGCAGTGAAATAAAGAAGAAAAATGTTCCAAATGACTTAAAAAGAAAGAACTTGTGTTCCCTTACCAAAAAAAAAACCCATGCAGTTTTTGCATTAGCAAAGAGGCAGGCAGTAAAAACCTCCTTTTGGAAAGTTTCGTTCACGTGAGCTGGAAGCCATGCTTGGCTGCAGCTTTTTTTTTAAACCCAGGAAGCAGAGAGAGGCAAAGGCTGCTAAGATCCTGTTTAGCCCCTCCCATTGTAACTTGAGCTCAGGGCTCAGGTTAACCATTCATACATCCAAATGTGAGTCAGTAACTGTATATTATAACTGCCTACTGCTCATTTGTCCTTATTTGATCTCCTTTTGCCCTTTGCTGTGGAGATAATGAAAACCCTTTTAACCAGAGCTGCCTTTTGCTTATCCAATCTCAGAGAATTCTACCTCCAGCTGATGCAACTCAATAGAGTGCCATTAGAACCATCCCATGCGACTCTTAGGCTGCAACCTTGCATGCACTTTCTTGGAGCCTAGGCCCACTGAATTCTTAACTTCCAAGTAAGTGTGCAAAGGATTGCATTGTAAATTAGGTGCAGCCTTCTGTGTCGGGAGATGATATGCAGGCTGGTGCAACCTTGCGCCAGGTGTGCCAGTCCCTGCAGTGTCTCCTAACAATCTGCAGGCTGGTGCAGCCTTCTGCTAGCTGTGGGAAGGCCCAGTGGGGCCCACCACAACTGCAGGTAGACCCAGCAGGGCCCGACGGAGCCCAGCAGGCTGCAGAATATTGAGGGGGCCCAACCTCCCCCTTGAAAAGTTTGGGGGAGGCTCGCCCCCCCAGCCCGATGGCACTTCTGATCTACAAGCATATATCTATGTGTGCTTGCAACAGTCTACTGTCTAGCCAGATTCACAAGCAAAACTCTGCACTCTCTGCATACCAAGGCTCTCAATATTTTGGATCTTTTCCTTTGCCAACTGAATAGCCATAACACTGTCCTTGTTAGAGAATACCGTCCTTGAGAAATGAAAGTCAAGTGAACAGGAATTAATCAGAATAAATAGATGTGTTGCAGATTTCATCCGCTGGACTATTTTATCCACGATGAGAAAATACCAAATAATTTTTTTAATGGAAGGGACTTGTCTTCATGATAGTGTGTCTGCTTTGCATGCAGAAGAGATTTGGCCCAAAGGTCAGGTCACTATCACCATCAAAGATCACCGGGTGTATGCGGGTTTCTGGTGGTTGGTTTTAACAGGTTGAGTTCTCTGGTAGCAGTTGTCCTCTCTGGTTTAGCCATATTAGAAAATCAACTTACATGCCAAGCTTTACATTGCGCTGAAAGAATCCTATCAAGGCTATCACTCCCAGGCAAAGAGTGAGACATGTACAGTGTCGAAAACACCTGAAAAAGAATAGATACGTGGTCTGCATTTTCCAATACAACAGCACTGCTGTAACTCTTAAGACGCAGGGATATTATCTTGGCTTTCCTCAAAGAATTCTGAAAGTAGAGCTCATTCACCTGGTAACATTGGCTTTCAATACCAACATCACCTTCAAAATGAATGTGTCATAACTTGGTTTTTTAAAAACAAAACAGATTATCTTTCTTTTATCCTGGAAGTGTGCATATATTGCTGATATAAAATTGTCCATTTTGCTCAGCTTTGTGATAGCAAAGAGTTATTCCAAGATTATTTTTTAAAAAAATAATGTGTATCTCTGATCAGTTTACAAATTGCATTTGCTACTTCGGAAAAATACCTTGTGCAGCATGAGACCTAAGCACAATGAAGTCATTTTGTTCTACAGAGACAGAGAGAGGTCTGTATTCATTGCATCTTAAGAACAACAGGAAATAAAGCCAGAGATTAAGCAGGCTCCAAGGAGTTTACTTTCAGGATAAAACGAAACTAAAGCAGCACCAGTTTAGAGTGTATGGCAAGGGACAGATTTTTGAACAGTTGCAAGTATTTCACTAGGTGTGGTTGGAAGACTTTTCTGTGTCTGAATTTGCATTCCTTATATTTTTCTGCTCCTTAGGGCAATCCACGTGCACAAAAAGTGTGTGTGTGTGTGTGTGTGTGTGTGCGTGTGCATGTGTGCACGTGCGCTTACTTAGGCTGTGTATTCACTAACCCGTTTGTAGCACAAAAATGTAGTTTTTCTCAATTTGGGTTCATTCACACCTGTCATCAACATGCTGCTTTCAATCTAGATCAATTCTAATCTACACTTTGCCATCCACTTGCTTGCATGCTCACTACTGGATTGGTTTAACGCCAAGATGGATTTCCCCAATGCAATTATATTGTAATTGAACATAAAAGATCTTTGGTTCCAGAGCCTCTGTTAGGCCTGGGAGGAACAGTCGCTGACCCTCTTCTCCAGCCACAAGTCTGGAGGTTTTCCTTCCATCCCTTGCGGAGCTGCCCATTAAGAAAGAGTGAGCTCCACACTTTTACCAGGAGCTGAGAAGCTATAATCCAGAAAGCCACAACTGCTGAAAGTTTATTTTGCAGAGCCTCAGGTATGGTTTGTACATCCACAAACACACACACAAAGACCTACAAAAATTTTCAAGGGACCTACTGACTTTGTCATCTATACTTATAGTAGGTGCTCTCCCCCACAATACATTACACACACACACACACACACACACACACACACACACACACACCAGTTAGAAGATCGGCTAGATATTTGTGTGGCATTTATTAGCTGAGAGAGGCTACAAGTGAATCATGCTGTAAACAGGATTTGACCTGCCAGCACCATCTTTTCTACAGTTTGACAACATTTTTAAAGAAGTAGAATCTGTTATGGGAAGAAACAGGTCTGAATAACCCTGGACTAAGTTGCAATGGTATAATATGGAATTAGAAGGGTGGGGGAATACATAGCCTACAATTGTCAATTTCTCCTAAAGTCGCATATGACATTACTGGAGTTCTGAAAAACACACAGCCCACCTAGCTTCCAAATGCTTCCTTTTAGCCAAAAGCCTAAGAAACAGCCAGGAAAACCCACCTTAAACACATATCTCCAGATTAAATTGCAGATAGACCGATGACAGATGATAGATAAATAGATGATAGATAGATAGAGATGATAGATAGATGATAGATAGATAGAGATGATAGATAGATGATAGATAGATTGATAGATAGATAGATACAGATCTGATGTAGTTAACCAAATACATTCATCAAAATTCCCTGCAAGATAAGTTATTACTACTAAGATAGCTCAGTGGGTTAGAGTGCAGTGCTCATAATGCCAAGGTTGCAGGTTTGATTCCTGTAAGAGACAGCTGCGTACTCCTGCATTTTCAGGGCGCTGGACTAGATGATCCTCGAGATCCCTTCCAACTCTACGATTCTTTACTCCTTATTCCTTAACTGCAAGTGCCTTTCATTGTGCTGCTGGTCCTATCACAGTGACACGTGAGTTTCTTGTTAGCCAGCTGGACATGCCACTGCTTCTCTGTGGAGCCTTTCAACAATCTAGGCAGGCAAAGCAAGGGGTGTGCAGATATGATACAGAAATATGGGTGGCACAGATGGGATGCTCCTGTTTACACAAGCAAATTAAACACAGAGATGGAAGACGAATGGAGGTAAGTTTGCATGAGGGGATAGAGTTGCAAAAGTATTTTGTTTGCTTGTAAGAAGCCCCACCCACCCCAAGCCACCTTGTCATAAAAGCCTCATGACCTCAGGGGAGAAGCAGTTCTCGCAGAGTTTAGTTTGGCTCCTGATTCTTTGATGGCTGGGATGTCAAGCTGGACACAGTGTCCCATTTTATAGCAGGCACTTCAGATTTACTGGGATGGAAAACACAGCTTCTTTGTTCTGCAACTCTGGGTGGGGAAGGGAATTTTGTTTCTGGAGAGTGGGATGCGATTGGGGGGGGGCAGGAGGTTAAAAACCTTTAGCCTCCATGCCAGGTTCTCAATCCACATTGGAGTCCCTGTACTGGGTATTTCTGGAAGAAAACCCTGCACTCAAGCACAACTCCTGTGATTTACATCATGCATTGCATGTCCCAGTGCTGGCTCACAGCTCTGGCTGAGGATTTGAGCCGATGAGCTCTAGATAACTCAGTGGCAGAAAACTTGCCCTGCATGCAGATGGTCAGTGGCTGTGCACAACATGGTGTTTTTATTCTAGACTCAATTCCCAAAATTAAAGCTCATTGCAGATGGATTTTGCATTGCTCAGCAGTGCATCAACCATTTGACAACAGATATAGATGGTTCTGGTAATGGGAGATGCATCCACATCTTCCCAATGACATTGTGAGTAGGTGTATACGGAGATCACAGTTGCAACTTCCTTCTTTCTTCTACTGGGATATGTGCAGGGAGGAAAGGGCATGAATAAGCTATGTGTTTTTCAAATACATATCAAGTATCCACACCCAGCCTTGGGGACAGTAGAATCTAGAAGCAACCTAGATTTAAAGCAGCATGTCGAGAATGAGCACGAACAATTCTGCATTGAGAAAGCTACATTATTTGTGCTACAAATGGGTGAGTGTGCAGCAGCACCGGCACATCAATCTCTGGCCTCTCCAGGTACATCTGGGAAAGCTCTGGACAATGCCAGCTTTCTGTGTTGCTGATATGATATGGTCTCCCATAGCTTTGGAATTTTCTTTCCCTGTGCAGTCATCAGTAATGATGCATTTCTTATGCAGTTACGTAGTTATTCCCGGTCTAAAAGGGACTGCAAACAGTGGCACAAAGAATATACTGTAATACAACAACATACTGCACAACACTTAAGATTCCTATGGCATTGGGAAGGATGTACTTCCATTCTCAATAGCCACTCTTATCAGCAACATTAGTTCCAAATCATTTCCTCAAAAGAATTTCACACAAGCCTACCATGTGTTGATTTGAAAGCCTAGTGTGGCTTTCTCCCGAGGGTGGCACCTGTCACAGCACCCCCAGGCGGCAGAAATCAGGACTTGCTGCTCTGAGCGTTACACATTAATCCTCCTCTCTTTACACCATGGGTAGGCAAACTAAGGCCCAGGGGTTGGATCCGGCCCAATCACCTTCTAAATCCGGCCCGTGGATGGTCCGGGAATCAGTGTGTTTTTACATGAGTAGAATGTGTCCTTTTATTTAAAATGATTCTCTGGGTTATTTGTAGGGCCTGCCTGGTGTTTTTACATGAGTAGAATATGTGCTTTTATTTAAAATGCATCTCAGGGTTATTTGTGAGGCATAGGAGTTCATTCCCCCCCCAAAAAAAAAATATAGTCCGGCCCACCACAAGGTCTGAGGGACAATGGACCGGCCCCCTGCTGAAAAAGTTTGCTGACTCCTGCTTTACACATTAAAAGGTCACTTGCTTTTTATTTGTTTATTTACCATCCACCTTTGATGGATGTTTTGTGAATGAAACAACAAGATTCTTGTGAGTAAAAGGACTACACTTCACACCTGGGAAAGTACAATAGTTTCCACAGTTAACAGAATTCATTTGTAACTATGAGTGCCAGAGGCACTAGTTAATTATAGTATAGTGACCAAATGTAACTCCTACAGTTCTGAACATGCAAACCTTTATTATTATTATTATTTCATCCCAACCAGAATGTGGAGATACGCCAAAAGCCAAACTGAGGCTTGAATGGGGAGCCTGGCCAATGGCATGAGCACAACAGCTTTGCCACAGGCTGATGGAACTGGAAGTCAATGTAGGGGGTTATTTGTCCTCTGAGCTATGGCCATGCTAAAGTCATTAATATTATTTATTAAATTTGTATGCCACCCTACACCAGTAGATCCCAGGCGGATCACAACATAAAATTGAAATATTAAAAATATAAAATACATAATAAAATCAAGAACAAAAACAAATCAATAATCCCCCCTCCCATATTTAAAAGGGCACTGGGTGTCAATCAAGTGGTTGCATGAGAGCGTTAGAACACATGGAGCTGCCTTATGCCAAGTCGGGACTACTAGTCCATCTAGCTCAGAACTGTCAACTCTGGCAGGCAGTGGCTCTGCTTGGCCTCAGGGCCTTTACCATCAATTGCCATCTGATCTTTTTAACTGGAGATGCAGGTGATTGAACCCAAGACCTTCTGCATGCCAAGAGTGTGCTCTAACCACTGAACTATAGCCCCACCCACCCAAGAAACCCCACTGTCTAACAAAGATTCTTACATTCCACCAAGTATCCAATACAGTGTAACCTCCTGTTATGTACCATCCTCCTTATGAAGACGAGCTCCGCTAACATGGAAGTAGATGCTCCTGGTTGCAAACTTTGCCCTGGAGTGCAAGCAGATATCATGCGGTGGCAGCGGGAGGCCCCATTAGTGAAAGCATGCTTCATGTTAAGAACGGACCATCAGAACGAGTTATGTTCGTAACCAGAGGTACCAGTGCACACGGATACCATGTTCACCATCTAAGTATGGCTCATTATGCAGCTAAATTATAACGTACCATCCACACACAAATGGGAGGTAGCAGGCTTCAGGCAACACCAACATTCGGTGAAGTAGATATTCTTAAGGAAGGAAAGGGGGGTGGAACCCCAAACAGCCCAATGAAGGCAGGACACATGTTCAGCAGTCACAAAACAGTGACTGGCTGTTAGGTGGCGTTGATGAGAGTTGCAGCCTGAAACCTCTGAAAGGCACCAGGTTGAGGAAGACAACTTGAGCAGCCTTTTCCAACCCAGTGCTCCCTCTGGATGTTTTGGATTCCCAACTCCCATCAACCCCAGGGAAACATGGCCAATGGTCAGTAATGATGGTGATGTGAGGGCCACAGGTTTCCAATCTCCAATTTAAGTTTTTGTAGAGTAAGAATGGGGAACCTATAAAGAAGGGCTGCTTTGAAACGTAGAGAAATTGAGGTAATGTTTTCATTACAGGTTTTATTTTTCCATGAAGAAATGTAAAATGTTTCCCACACTTGGTTCAAAGCACAGAATACCCTCTTATCTTCTTCAGTGTCCTTGCAAATCCTGCTGCTGTCAGTTTGTGTTTTGAATGTATGCAGCTGCAACAAGAAGGAAAGAGAAGCTATCCCATGAATTTCCTCCTGAAAATTGTTCTCTTATCCCAAGTTCCACTCCTACACATTGTATTGTGATAAAAACAAAGCCCTAAAAATGTGGAGCAACCGGAAGCTTCGAAAGAAAGAGCCTTAGAAAACAAATGTTGTCTTCTCTGCTTCTCGGATAATTCAGAGCTTGGTAGATAGATAATACTGGGAGGACAATTCAACTCCTTTACTATTTCTTTTGTTGGGGGTGGGTGGGGAGCAAACCTCCATTTCACGTTGCAGTTTCACAATTTGCTTACGGCTCCTGTGCTAGACAACCTCCACGCAAAGGTCTCCTGATCCTGTTCTTCATAGTCACCATCATGCCCCCTTAACCGGCAATGTCTTGTAAGGGTTTAGAATCCCTTTGGGGTCCAACATGGCCTTGAATTGCTGCATGAGAAGGACTGCCTCCTGGGGTTTACTGTAGTGGATATAATGCTTCTTCTTGAAGCCCAGACCGTGCTCTGCGCTGATACTCCCATGGTACTGGGAAGTCCACTCATATACAAATGGCTCTATAGCCTCCAGCAGGGAATGGCTGTAGGAATCTGCTGTGATGTTCAGGTGCAAGTTTCCATCTCCTGCCAAAGCAAAGTCCCAAAATCAGTGGGTTTCAAAAGAGAAAGCAGAAAACACATTCAATTACTGGGCATGCAGTGCAGTGGCTCTGCCTAATTCCTCTTCTAGAGAAGAGGGTTATTTTAAAATATAATGAAGATTATTCATTAGTGTATTTGTCTAAAAGCAGGTAGACAATGTGGCACCCTCTAGATGTTGCTGGAATACAATTCCCATTATTCACATTGGCTAGGGCTGGTGGGAGTTGTAGTCTAACAGCATCTGGGGGGCAACACATTGGGTATTCATGGTCCAAGGGATTTATAGAGGCCATGCTTCAGTAAGCTACCAGTGCAATAAAAAAGAATAAAACAAAAAAGAGGTAAAAACCACAGCTGAAAGCAAGATGCAGAACAAATCGTAACAGATTGGTTGAGGCTGAGAGACAGAAGCTGGCCGAAAACCATCCAGCAGCTCATAGAATCCTAGAACTGTACAGTTGGAAGGGACCCCTCTAGTACAACCCCCTAGAGCAGGTGAGAGCTGAAGCAAGGACTTCCTTATACATCACTTTGCTATAAGAACCCTAAGTCCTCTCAACAAATGAAACTGACCTATGGAAAAATGTAACTTGAAAAAAAGAGACATTGCACATACCTTCGTAAACCAAGAAAACTTCAATAATATATTTTTTTTAAGAACCCTAAATCCAAATCAGTAAAGGCCATTTGTTTCCAAACACATTCCAGCTTACCTAGGTGGCCATAGCCCACCACATTCTTGGCACTGCCACCCAGCCGTGTCCGCATGTCCGTCACCAGATCATAGAGTTTCTCCACAGGCAGCGAAATGTCGTATTTGTAAACGGATCCATCGCAAGTCAAGGCCTCTGTGATCCGTTCCCGCAAAGCCCACAGCGCCTGCAACGGACCCAAGCGGTGACTTGGATGGAAAACGAAATGCTTTCGTTTTCATTCCACATGGATGGCTTTACAAAAGTGACCTGCTATCTAAACACTGTTGGCTAAATCATCTCGGATACTTAGGTGTTTATGTTAAAAGAACCAATCAATCTTCACAGAATAATGAGCTTAGGCTAGCTTCAACAAATCACCAAAAGCTTATTTAGTGCTGGGCTGACATTATTTTGTCATTCCAATGAGCGATTCCACAGCAGCTTAAGTCTTCCTTCTGCAGTTGGACCAGCCACACACAAGTCTCAAAGGACATGTTTCAGCATTTGTCCTGATTTGTTTTGCACGGAGATTAGACTGCCAATTAGCTACCAGGTTAAGTTCAAGGTGCTGGTTTTGGTGTATCAAGTCATAGAGAGCTTGGGACCTGGAGACCCGAATGATCATTTCACCTCTTATATACCCAACTGATCACTGCACTCTTGCAAGTACCATCTTATCAGGAAGTCCATTCTGAACAATATAAAAACACGGTATTCCGTCTTGCGGCAGCTACTCTTTGGAATCCCCTCCTTTAATATCAGGCAGTGCCGGTTCTACTGCCTTTTTGGTGCCTACTGAATACCTTCCTCTTTCAAGCTTTTTAAGCTGAAATCTTTCCCAGTCTGCACCTGCCTTGGAATTGTTTAAATATGTTTGTAATATTTTGTCTCTCAATGTTTGCTTCCCTGGGCTCCTTTGAGAAGAAGGGAGGGACTTGAATTTAGCAAAAGTAAAACATTAATTAATTAATTAATTAATTAATTAATTAGACAGTTGACTATTTGATGAATGCCTAGCAATTTGGGATCACTGGTGTATGCCACATACACCAATAGTTGCACATACATTGGTACGCAGTTCAGATTCAAATCAGAGCCCCAACCCAAGCACAGTTAGGGAGAAATGGGAAATTACCTTTATTTTCTTATCTTCTGAAGCCAGAGTTCCCTCTACTACCAAACCAGAGGCCATGACATGTTCCAGGAAGTGGCTCAGCTTTTCCTCATCATGGGCAGAATTGGAACCTGACGTCTCAATTAGCACATAGAAAGGACTTTCTGGAGTTGGAAAAGCAGAATCAGAAAGGAGACTGTCACTATCAGTTGCAACAGCTAAAAACCACACTATATTCACTGGAGTGACTCCTGCTGCACCACGCAGAAGTTAAGAAAACGGTGTTTCTCTGAAATTTTGGATCTTTTAAAAGACACTTTCAGTGAATCCTGCCAACCTGCCCAAAATGGTTCAACCAAAGGACAGGAGGAAAAGGCCTTTTCCTGAAGTCACACTAGCAGCCATCTTGGTTTTTTTTAATCAAAAATCTGTTTCTCTAGTATTTCTAACCTAAAAGAAATCCCCAAAGAAAAATGAATCTGCGGAATGGCTCACATGACACAGCTTCCTGGCCTATATCCTGTTTTTACTAGACTAGTTGCCAAAATTCAGAAAAAGTGGAATTTGGTTTAAACATTTTGTTTCCAGATTCTCCTGCCCACACCTTCCTTAGATGGCTCTGTGAATTTGTGAAAATGATAGAGAAATTTCAACTACATATGGTGTAAAAAATGCATAGGCTGGGGTATTGGCAGGGGTGAGGGTTCTTGCTGTTTTTGATATTAATTTTTGGTATCTTTATTTTATATATTATTATGATTTATATGGAAATGGATTCAATTTGGTTGTGTACTTTTTGATGTCATTTATTGTTTCTAACTACTTTTGTTATGTTTGTAATTACAGTGGTACCTCAGGTTAAGTACTTAATTCGTTCCGGAGGTCCGTTCTTAACCTGAAACTGTTCTTTTTTTTATATATATAAATATTTATTAGAGTTTTTGAATACAAATACACCAATAATAAACAATCTTACTTCTATCACAACGTAGTTTCATCACTTCTTTGGACTCCCTCACGTCTCCCGCTCCCATTTACATTGTTAAAAGGTTTTTCCAAGCAAATTATCAACTTGTTTACGATCTTATATCCACTCATTTAAGTATAATCTAGCAATTCTCCATAAAATTTATGTTTTCTTTAATCTCACTTATCATCAAATTCAAAATCTAATTTAGTGGTGGCCAATTTTTTATAATCTAGCATCCTTCTTAACATTCAACCAAATTACAATGTTTTTGTAAATACATCTTAAATTTCTTCCAGTCTTCCTCAATCCTCTCTTCTCCCAGGTCTCGGACTGAAACTGTTCTTAACCTGAAGCACCCACTTTAGCTAATGGGGCCTCCTGCTGCCACCGCGCCACCAGAGCATGATTTCTGTTCTCATCCTGAAGCAAAGTTCTTAACCCGAGGTAGTATTTTGGGTTAGCGGAGTCTGTAACGTGAAGCGTATGTAACCTGAAGCGCATGTAACCTGAGGTACCACTGTATGTATTTTAAGCCGCCTTGAGCATGGCTTCAACTATGGAAAGGTGCATACAAATAACATTATGTATGTGTGTAATGCTTGTTAACAATGTGTAAACACTGAATAAGAAGTTTAACAAAACGAAACTTCCGGCGGAGCGCGGAACCCGCTACAGGCGAGGGATTCTCCTGCGGAGGAAGCCCCAGCTTTTTCGCCAGATTTTGGAGGGTTTAAGGGCGCAAAAACCCCCCCATTAAACCTCTGGTGGGTGTCCAGAGGCCCAGGAACCCGGCAGTGCCAAGCAGCGGTTTGCAGCGTCGTCAGGTAGCCTCAGCGAGGCGAAGAGAACGACGGTGCGGGCGGCAGGCAGTCGGGCGACCATTACAGCGGCGTTCCTAGGCGATTTGGCAAAGCCCCGAACCTGTTGGGTATAGCGCTCCGTTCTCAAACTGAAGAACCTCGGATTCATACATGAGTGGAAACAATAAATAACAAACAACAAGGAAGTCTCCGAGTCCTAAGGGAGAAAGCTTGAGTTCAGCGATGTTTTTGACTTCATTGGAAAAGGCACAGAGTTACGAGCAGAGCCTAAAGAGAAAGTAAGTTACCACCAACGGATATTGTTACTGTCTCCTCTGAGTTGTAAGCGGACAAGCTAGAAGGGACCCCCTTTAAAGGGGAACATTACGAGGAGCAGGAATAAACTGTGTATGACTGGAAACCCAGTCAGCGGGGGTTTGTTTAATCGAAGTACAGATAGAACTGTTGTTAAGATTCCCCGGAAGAGCAAGAATAGCGAGAAAAGCTCGGACGCCATCTTTTAGAGGGGAGAGGAGGAGAAGTGCCGCCCAGCCATCAGAAAGAAAGTGACCTAGTGCTTTAGCCGCTTTAAACTACAGCGTTAAAGAAGCTAAAAAGTATCAAAAAGAGACGGACACTGGGCTTTCATTTATAGCGGCTTATTAAAGTGGCTTAAAGTGACTTTGTTTTCGGTCCCCGTTTGTAGTCACGCTCTGAGCGCTTACCTCAGATAAATCAGCTCGAGAAAGCAGAAAATAAACGGAACAGACAGTCACCTATATAGATGTGTCCCAGCTATTTATAACGATTTACACGACCCTAATTCCAAAGGAAACTACAGCGACCCTCCTTCATAACCTGCGGACTTTGGACATCGTCGGGGCTTTGGACTTTAGGAAACTTTAGTAGCGCCCCCTGGTGGTTGTGGAACTATTACCATTTATCATTACCATTGCATTCAGACCGTAGGGACTAACGCATCTAAAATCTGATTTCTGGACGTTGATTATCGGTCTGTCATAGCTTAAAAAGCACAAACAATCCGAAGGAAGGAATACTATAAATTATTGCTCCGGACAATTAAAGGGCAAGTTTCTACCTCCGAGGTTCGGGGGGGGAAGGGATAATAACGAAGCTAACTTTGTGGAGAGAAATTGCGGATAAAGTGACGAATAGTCTCTCTATTGGTACCTAGGAATTGGTGTCTCTATCGGCACCTAGGAATTGGTGTTTTGTGTTCAACATTAGTGACTCTGCTCTAGTTATAGGCATTGGGTACTTTTCACTTGAGTTTCTTTGTATACTGCCTTTACTAAGTCTGCACATTTTGTTTATAACTTTGAACGGATTAATTTGATAGTGGTCAAGGTCCCTGAGAACATTGCTGAATGAGAAAGAAGCATAAAGCAAAGAAAGAATTTTAAAAGAGAGATAGAAAGGATAGACAGGTACGAGACTGCGGTATATAAAGAAAATTTATATAAAGAATACTGAAAATGTCATATAACCAGAAAAAAGGGGCGGAGGGAGGTACTCCAATAGAAAGGAAATCATCAAAACAAGAAACAGAGTTTAGAACAGAAATACTAAGGATGTTCGCAGAAATAAAGCAAAGTGAGAAGAATTTAGAAACGAAACTAGAGCAAGTAGACAATAAAATAGGGAAAATGGATAGAAAGATTGAAGAGACAGTAAGTGAGTTAAAAGGACAGATTAAGGAGGTGTCAAAAAGAGTGGATGAAGGGTTTAAAAAGACAAAGTATGAATTGAAGGAAATGAAACGGGAAGAAGAAAAAATGAAAGATGAGATAGTAGAATTGCGTAAAACACAAGAAGAGTTAAAAGATTCGATAGCGATGAATGAATTAAAACAAAGAGAAGTGAACTTAAGAATGAGACAGATCCCAGAATTACAAAACGAAAACATAAGAGAAAAAATAATAAAAGAATTAACACAGTGGATGGGGTTATCAGAGGAGGAGATAGCAGGAACAATACAAAATGTATACAGATTGAAAACCAAAGCAAGTAGAGTTAAGAAACAACCAGGTGATTGTTTAGTCACATTCAAAGACAAGGAGATGAGGAACCTGATCTTGCAAAGGAACAGAGAGAAGAGACTATATATAGATGGAAATTATATAATTATATTTAAAGATATACCGATTAGACTTTTGAAACGGAGAGAGACATATAAACCACTGGTGCAGTTGTTAAAGAAAAATAGAATTGATTTTCGTTGGGAATTTCCGGAGGGTGTCTCATTCTTCTATAAAGGAATTAAAAGAAAACTGACAAACCCCGAGGAAATAGGAAAATTTACAAGGAGATACAAAGAACTTCAACAAGGGGAGGAGGAATTGAAAGGTGCTGAAGGAGGAGGAAACCTGAGGGCGGACATACTGCCGGGTGAAGAAGAGAAACGAAGGGAAAGAAAACAGGAGGAAGAGGAAGAGGAAGAAGACGAAGAAGGAGAAGAACTAGGAAACCCTTAAGTTAAAAAAAAAAAAAAAACTTAAATTAAATAAAAATGTCATTAAAACTCTGTAGCTGGAATGTAAATGGGATGAACGATAAGAAAAAACGAAATGGAATTGAACGCATTTTAAAGAAAAAGAAATTAGATGTAATATGTTTGCAGGAAACACATATTGCGAAGAAACATAGGAAAATGCTGATTAATAAGAGACTAGGGAATGAATTCATCTCCTCGGATAAAAAGAAAAAAAGAGGCGTGGTATTATACATTAAAAATGGAATTGAGGCACACCAACTATTTAAAGATGAGGAGGGGAGATTAATTGCAGTCCGAATAAATTGGCAGGGTGAAACATTGATTTTAGTAGGGATATATGCCCCTAATGGCAACAAAACAGAATTCTTTAGTTCCCTGGAAGGGAAGCTATTTGATTATATGGATCAGAAAATTATCCTAATGGGAGACCTAAACGATGTCGTTTCAATCGATATGGACAGATTAAGAAAATCAAAAAATAGAGAAGGTAAACTACCCAAGACATTTTTTACAATGACCAAAAACTGCAATCTTATTGACATATGGAGACTAAAACATCCTCTAGAGAAACAATTTACATATCACTCAGAACCGAACCAATCATTTTCAAGAATAGATCAAATCTGGGTATCGAATGAATTGTCACCAAGAATTAAAATGATAGAAATCCAGGCTAAAGTTATCTCAGATCATAATCGAATCGAAATGGAAATGAAAGGATTAGATGAACGTACTTTTAGGTGGAGATTAGACGACAGTCTATGGGACGATCAAAATTTTGTTGTAAGAATCAGGAAAAAATTAGAGGAGTACTTTTTAGACAATATGGGTAAAGGGGTAAAAACAAGCATGGTCTGGGACGCCAGCAAGGCGGTAATGAGGGGTCTACTTATTCAACAAAGTGTCTGGAAAAAAAAGAACAAGGAAAAGAGATTAAAAGAGATCATGAGACAGATTACAGAGAACGAGCAGAAATTAATTCAAAAGCCGAATAATGAAAGGGTAAAACAGGAGATAAAATATCTGCAAACACAAGTCGCAATTATAATAAACAAGGAGATTGAATGGAATATCAGAAGGCTGAGACAGAAGAGCTTTGAATTTGCCAACAAGTCAGGTAAATGGCTAGCGTGGCAAGTCAAAAAAAGAAAAGAACAAAACATAATTAACAAAATAGTAGTAAATGGAGAAGAAACAACCAATCCGAAAGAAATCAGAAAAGGCTTTTCAGACTTCTTTAAACATCTGTACAGCCATAAGGAAAAAAATAACAAAAAAAAGATAGAAAGATATTTAAATGAAAAGATGGTAAAGAAAATATCGACAGAGGAAAAAGAACAGTTAAATGCCCCAATATCAAGATTAGAAATAGAAGAAGTGATTAAGGACCTGAAAAGAGGGAAAGCTCCAGGCCCTGACGGGTTTACATCGAGTTATTATAAAGAAATGAAAGATATTTTGACTACGCCACTGATGGAAGTAATGAATAATATCTTAAAAGAAGGAGAATTGCCCGGGTCGTGGAAAGAGGCCCTCATTACAATCATTCCAAAACAAGACACGGATTTGACCTTAGTCAAGAATTATAGACCTATTTCCCTACTGAACACAGATTATAAGATCTTCGCTGGAATCCTAGCTAAAAGACTCAAAAAGATATTAATAAGGATGATACACGAAGATCAGACAGGCTTCCTCCCGGGAAGGTCAATAAGGAATAACACCAGAAATATAATCAATCTTATTGAATTTCTATCTGATAGGTGTGACAAACCTGCGAGTTTAATATTCATAGACGCGGAGAAAGCCTTCGATAATGTAAACTGGGATTTTATGCTTAAAAATCTAGAAGGTATGGATATGGGCCGAGAATTCTTAAATGGTATAGGGGCAATCTACACAGAGCAGAAGGCGAAATTAATAGTTAATGGAGTCACTACGGAAGATATAAAAATTAGTAAAGGAACCCGTCAGGGCTGTCCACTTTCTCCGTTACTTTTCATAACAGTCTTGGAAGTACTATTAAATGTAATAAGAGAAAGTAAAAAAATCAAGGGGGTAACATTAGGTGCAAACGAATATAAAATCAAAGCGTATGCGGATGATGTGGTTATCACGGTGGAAGAACCTTTAGAGAGTATAAAAGCTCTTCTGGTTGAGACAGAGGAATTTGGTAAACTTGCAGGCTTTAAATTGAATAAGATTAAGACAAAAATGATTGTAAAAAACATGGATCAGGACAAGGCAGTAACAATACAACAATTAACCGGAATTGAAGTTGTTAAAAAGATAAAATATTTAGGGATTTGGATTACCAACAAAAATATTGACTTATACAAAAATAATTACGTCCCGGTTTGGAATAAAATCAAAAAAGATTTAGAGGTTTGGGCCAGAATGAAATTATCGTTATGGGGTAGAATTTCCATGGTGAAGATGATGCTGTTACCTAAATTGCTGTTTCTGTTTCAAACAATCCCCATTTTAAAGGGAACAAAGAATTTTAAAGAATGGCAAAGAACCATCTCAAGATATGTCTGGGAAGGGAGGAAGCCCAGAATTAAATATAAGCTGTTAACGGACGCTAAAGAAAGAGGGGGCTTCGCCCTCCCAGACATGAGACTTTATTATGAAGCGACATGCCTTTGCTGGATAAAAGACTGGGTTAGGCTGGAAAACGGAGGGTTGTTAGATTTGGAAGGCTATAACAACAAATTCGGGTGGCATGCGTACCTATGGAAGGACAAAAAGAGGGTTCATAAGGGGTTTACCAGTCACATTTTTAAGGGTCCACTAATAGAGGTCTGGGACAGATATAAGAACATATTAGAGCCGAAAACACCACACTGGCTTTCCCTACAAGAGTTAATGAGTGTTAAAAAAGTTAACATGGAAGAAAAGTGGGGGAAGCTTGAAGATATGGTTATAAAGGAAGGGGGAAAGTGGAAAGTAAAACCTTATGACCAGATAAAATCATTTACTCAGGGCTGGCTTCACTACTTTCAGATAAACGAATTTTTTAAGTTGGAGATGAAAGAAAGGGGATATGAGGAAAAAGAATCTACATTTCAAAAGGAGATAGTAAGTAGTGAAGTTAAAAATCTTTCCAAAATGTATAAAATACTACTAGAGTGGCATACGAAGGATGAGGAGGTGAAGTCAGTGATGGTGGAATGGGCAAGAGATCTCGGGCACAATATATTAATGGAAGACTGGGAAAGGCTCTGGAAAGTAAATATAAAATTTACGGCCTGTATGTTACTTAAAGAAAATGTGATGAAGATGCAATACAGGTGGTATATTACACCCGTGAAATTGGGCAAGATGTTTAAAGTAGATAACAAATGCTGGAAATGCAAACAAAAGGAGGGGACCTTCTACCATCAATGGTGGGAGTGTAAAAAGGTTAAAAATTTCTGGGAAGAAATATATAATGAATTAAAAAAGATGTTAGGTTACACCTTTGTGAAAAAACCAGAGGCCTTCTTACTTTGCATCATTGGAAAGGACATTAGGAAAAAGGATTATAAACTCTTCCAATATGCGGTTACGGCAGCTAGAATTGTGATAGCTCAGAGATGGAAACAGGAAGAAATTCCAACGGTGGCAGAATGGAGAACAAAACTAACAGAATATGCCGAGTTAGATAAATTAACAGGGAAAATAAGATATTTAAAAGATCAGACGTTTATTGAAGATTGGGGAAAATTTGTAAGTTACCTGGAAAATAAATGTTCAGTAAATACAACGTTAGTGGGGTTCAAAGAGGCTGTGTGAAGGGTCAACAAGTATTGTTTAAGCTGAAATAATATTTAAAGGAGGTACGAATGGCAATATAAAAGAGGAAATGTGACAATAAGACTTAAATGCGAATGAATGTCAATACCGCTGAAGGAAGTTCAAACTGTATAAGAAAGGATAAACATCGAATACATTGTATATATAATTGAATTTAATAAAGTTTTCTTCAAAATGAAAAAAAAAAAAAAAAGAAGTTTAACAAAACAACAAAAATATTGATGCATGGCAACATCAGGTATAATATGTGTGCACAGGTCCGAGCACAATTCAAAGTGTTGGTGCTGACCTTTAAAGCCCTAAACGGCCTCGGTCCAGTATAGTTGAAGGAGCGTCTCCAACCCCATCATTCTACCCGGACACTGAGGTCCAGCGCCGAGGGCCTTCTGCCAGTTCCCTCACTGTGAGAAGCCAAGTTACAGGGAACCAGGCAGAGGGCCTTCTCAGTAGTGGCACCTGCCCTGTGAAACGCCCTCCCACCAGATGTCAAAGAGAAGAACAACTACCAGACTTTTAGAAGACATCTGAAGGCAGCACTCTTTAGGGAAGCTTTTAATGTTTAACAGACCACTGTATTTTAATACTCTGTTGGAAGCCGCCCAGAGTGGCTGTGGAAACCCAGCCAGATGGGCGGGGTATAAATAATAAATTCTATTCTATTCTATTCTATTTAAGACTACAAAATCCATGATGTAGCATGAATGTGAGCAATGAATGCATTCAAGATTACAGCAGACAACTGAGTTGCAGCAAGCACAGAAAGTTCCTAGGGGACCTGTACATTTCAATTCAACCGTTTGATTCTATTCCCCGCCCCCCACATCCCCAACAGAATCGGTGAAGGAATCCCTCCTGTGAATTTTGCATATGGCTAGCTGGTACCTGAAACTGGGTTGGTTAATTTGAGGTGTTGCTCAACCAGCTTCATGCACTCATTGTCCATGAACTCATAGGCAGACAGGATTTCTCCCAGCATGCCCTTGCAGAGAGTGAAAGTTTTCAAGACCTGAGAGAAACTTGGACAACCTTTACACAAAGGAAAACATAAAACAATGAAAAGAAAGTTGCATTAAAAAAACAAAAAAACTACTAGGAGGAAACATGACATCACACCTATACACATCAATAAGCCTTCTAGAAAGGAGCCACATGTGTGCAAAACTGTGAAAGATGAAAAGGACAACTTACCATATATACTCGAGTATAAGCCAAGCCGAATATAAGCCCAGACACCTAATTTTAGCACAAAAAACTGCAAAAATCTTATTAACTCGAGTATAAGCCAGTTCACCACACCACAAACCTGGTGGTGGCGGGAGCGGAGAAGGAAGACAGCGGCAAAGGCCTTTGGGGCCGCTCTTCTCTCTGCCATTGCCTCTGCCGCTTGCAAGAGCAGGCATAGGAGCCGCGGTTGGGAGAAGCACAACGCAGCACCTCTCCCAACCATGGCTCCTGTGCCTGCCCTTGCAAGAGGTGGGCAGCGGGACCAGCAGCGAGAAAGGTCTCCTTTCAGGCCGCTCGTCCCTCCACCGACGCTGCCCGCCTCACTCGAGTATAAGCCGAAGGGGGCTTTTTCAGCATAAAAAATGTGCTGAAAAAGTCGGCTTATACTAAAGTATATACGGTATTTGATAAACACAGAACTCCACCCCCCCTCCCAAAAAAAACATTCTTCAGGCTGGAGACTTCCATGCTGCAAAACAACATTAACAGCAGCTTTAGGAATGACACCCATAAAATAGCCTAAGGCTGCAATCCTAACCCCACTTACCTGAATAAGACCCATTGAATGTAATAGGAATAACTTCTGAGTAGAGCAGGTTAGGATTCGGCTTTAACTTATTGACAGTTCCTTGGCTCAGTGAATTTATTAAGAAAGTATGGCGAGCCTGCTGAATCAGGCATCCTACCTAGCCGCCTAAATTTTGCTTCCAGGACCTCATGTTTACATTTCCCCATGTGATTGCTGCCAACACGTCCCACGACCACTGACTCCACCCCAGCATTGTCCATCAGACTATCTGGGCGACAGGCAATATCTGCAACCTTTGGGCCAGGCAGGCAATTCACCCTGCTGCCTGTAGGACCATCACACACCCTGATTTTGAAGCTCAGCCCAGAACTATTCCAGGCATATGTGAAGAGTGATCTGCTGGTTACATTAACTGCATTTTCTGCCCTTACCCTGCTGATTGTGCCAATTGCTTTCTCTCTTCTTATCCCAACCTTTCCTAATAAGTCAGTCATCATATTCAGTGGAAACAAAATATAAATATAACCAATTTGTCTTCGAGGGCTGTAAAAGTTTCACCATAAGCGGAGTTGTGTCCAAGTCTAGTCTTGCTAAAATACCACTAGTAGTTACAAATAACACTTCTGAAAATAGAGAGGAGAATAGCTCTTACCAAGAAATGCCAAATTCACAGCCTTGGGTTTTCGTGGGCAGAGAATGGAAACTGCTGTAATGACGCCCAAGGTCCCCTCAGACCCAATGAACAACTGCTTCAAGTCATAGCCAGTATTGTCCTTCCGCAAAGATGCCAAGCAGTTCAACAAAGAGCCATCAGCCAGCACCTGGAAGAGGACATCCTTAGATAATTCCTTGATATATCTGAGAGGGTGTGTGTTTTTGTTTTTTAAAAAGGCTACAATATGATTAAACATAACATTTTAAATTGATTAATTAGTTGCCATCACACAGAATATTTCAGGAGGGAACTTTTTAATAAGACAATACAGTAGCAGAGTTGGATCTGAAATGGAACGAAGAGATTACAATTCAGTAATTAACAGTATGTGCATCTGAAGTGGGAGTGAAATTACTACTACTACTACTACTAATAATAATAATAATGTATACCCCACCCATCTGACTGGGTTTCTCCAGCACTCTGGGCACGATAAAAACACGATAAAACATCAAACATTAAAAACTTCTCTAAACAGGGCTGCCTTTAGATGTCTTCTAAAAGTCAAATAGTTGTTCATCTGATGGGATGGCGTTCCACAGGGCGGGCGCCACTACTGAGAAGGCCCTCTGCCTGGTTCTCTGTAACCTCACTTCTCACAGTGAGGGAACCGCCAGAAGGCCTTTGGACTGGACCTCAGTATCCAGGCTGAATGATGGGGCTGGCTAACATTTTGGGGTCCAAGGACCAAGTCACCACCTTCCCACATCTCCAGGGGACCATGTCCCAGTGGGGCTATGAAGTGGGCATGGCCACCCACAGCTAGCATACACACACCACAGCATGCGCACACATACACACCAGTGTGTGGATACACACATGATATCCACATTGGGGAAGATATGCAGGCAGGCAGGCAGGTTCATGCACAGGATACAGATACAATTTCTCCCTTCCCAACTGCTCATGAGAACAATCACCTGGTGAGTGAGGAGGAGGAAATAACCTGTATCCCGATGGTGGTGTTCAGTAGGCAGAGAGGTTGAAACCTCCCCACCCAGCTCAGCGGCATGATGAAGATGAACATCTGCTGATGTCCTGGACTTCCCACCCATGTCTGTAGCGTATCAGGTCAAGGGGGCTGATGGGCCACCAGCTAGGGCTTTGTGGGCCTCTAGTTCATCCCTCCAATGGTCAAGGACAAGAAGATGATAAAATATGGGAAGCAGCTTTCAAAGTTTCATCTTACCACTTCTAGTCCTAGGACTGTCCCTCGCAGGGAGCCGTAGCGCAGGAGACGCAAACCACCGGCATTTGTAGCTACGTTCCCTCCAATGTGGCAACTGCCCTTTGCTCCGAGGTCAAGCGGCATGATGAAATCCAACTGCTCCAGGTATTGGTTGAGGTTTTCTAAAATGCAGCCAGCCTGGCAAACAAGGATTCCTGAAAAATCAGTATCCAGTTACAGTCTGAGAAACGGATGTAAACTTCCTTTTTCGTTGAGGTCATTTGAACCCAAAGAGATCTACTGTCTGTCAGAGGGGGATCAGAGCCTTTGCAACGAAGCAACATTCTTCACCCCCACCCCCCAAACAGCCTCAGCATCAAGGATCTGTGAGGTGGGTTTTCTTGTTTGTTTACTGGCACCATTGTCCAGTTCTTTCATTTAATGCCAGCAACACAACCAGAATTACACTTCTTGCTGTCCAGATGTTATTTCTGGCTTGTGCTACTAGGCAATGACGTCCCAACACTTCTGAATAGAAAACCACCTCTGCCTCCCTTTTATTTGAGCTTACATCCCATTGCTATTGGCAGAAGGAGGAATCAGCTCTGCCGTTCAGGGTTCAAGAACCTCCCATTTTGTCCACCCTGATGGACACTCTTAAGACAGGGTTGAGGAACCTGTGGACCCTCCATATGTTTTTGGAGAGCCAATGGCCAGGGATGATTGGAGTCCAGCAGTCCAGCAACATCTGGAGGGCCACACTCCCTACTCCCTAATTTAGGAGAATGGCAATCTTTAGAGGATGATAGCGTAGCCATTTTCCCTGCCCTGGGAAGATATATTTACCAGAAACGTCGTCAAAGCTGATGATCTGGTTCATAAGAGCTGTGGAGAGAATGATCTCATCAAAGACAGGGACGCTGCCCCCAACGAGGCCAGTGTTACCCCCCTGAGGGTTCACAGCCAAGTTCCTCTCATGGCAGTACCTGAAAGGGAACACATTTTGCCCATGGGATCTTGTTCCTAAGGGCATATTATAATGCCTTTGAAAAGGCGATCCTAGTGAAACGAAAAAGTCTTTTTTTAAGATCAAAGTTCTAAACTGACTTAAGAGTAAACTTGGCTGCTACTACTCAATAGTTTTAAAATGCACACTAAACCCATTACTGCAGTAAGACTTCAAATAGTGGGTTCAGATCCAAAATCCTAAAGAATATGAAGGTGGCACGCAAGTATAAATTAAGTGGTACACACAAAGATAGCCGGTGTGATGTGCTTGCAGTTGTGGCGGTAGTAGTGATTGGGTGGGGGGGGGGAGTCTGGCCAGGATCTTGGAAGTGGCTGCAAGCTATCTTGCATGTGCTCTCAGTTCACGCTTTTTGCCACATGATTGTACACCTATCTACCTGCTTGTGTGAATGAGCCCTGAGATGCTATGCATCCCTTTAACTCAGGGGTGGGCAACTAGCTCACCCTTAGTTTAATTTCATGGAGTTTTCACTTAAGCACCATACAGATGGCAAGGAGGGGAAAAACAAGTGGAGAGGGAGAAAAGTGCCTAGGAAAAGAGACTAAGAAAAAACTCCTATAGTTTTTAGATTCACAGTACATACACGTTAGGAACCATATTCTATTTGAAATCATCTCATCTATCATCAATTAACTTATTTAGTAATAAAAACAAAAATAGAATACCATATTTATAGAGGCATTTCCCCCCCAGTTTAGCTAACATACTAAAGGCTAAGATTTGCTCTTTGTTACTCTAGAGCAGTGTTTCCCAACCTTTGGTCTCCAGCTGTTTAGGGACTACAATTCCCATCATCCCTGACCACTGGGTCCTGCTAGCTAGGGATGATGGGAGTTGTAGTCCAAAAACAGCTGGAGGCCAAAGGTTGGGAAACACTGCTCTAGAGGACAAGACTAATGGGATGGGAGGAAACTGTAGGGAAGCAGATTCCCGCTAACAGCTGAAGAAACTTCCTAATGGTAAAAGCTGCAAGACAGGAGAACAGACCACCTCTGAATGTGAAGGACTCTCTATATCAATGATGGCCAAACTTGGCTCTCCAGCAGTTTTGGGACTACAACTCCCATCATCCCTGGCTAACAGGACCAGTAGTCAGGAATGATGGGAATTGTAGTCCCAAAACAGCTGGAGGGCCAAGTTTGGCCATCACTGCTCTATATGATTCAGCTGCTGCTCACAGAGAGAAAAGGAAGGAAAGAAGGTGAGTACAGACTTCTCTTTAAGGAGTACTGACCTAACGCTTGTACTGTGTGTTCATATGCCTCTGTCTATCAGAGTGGATACAGAGAGAGACACATAAGAAAGGACTCTGAGATACCATCATATGACTCATAGCGATGAAAAACAAGATAATATACAGTCATACCTCATGTTACATTTGCTTCCCGATATGTTTTTTCAGGCTGCGTCCCGTGGCAACCCGGAAGGGTTACTTCCAGGTTTCGCCGCTCGCGCATGCGCAGAAGCAGCGAGTCGCAATCTGCGCATGCGCAGACGCTGTGGGTTGCATTCTATTCATGTTGCGAATGGGCCTCTGGAATGGATCCCGTTCACAACCAGAGGTACCACTGTACATATCTTAAAACATGGGTGAGCAAGACGGAAGTAAGGCAGTCTGCTAAATACAGACATCTCTAACGCTGTTTATTGAGTTCATGGAAACACAATTTTTATGTTACCTGAGAATCTCAGATACTTCTGCTGTTGTCCGTGGCTTCAACAGTATTTTACTGCAGCCTGTAATGTAAACAAGATGTGAGAACATTCATTTGAAACTTGAATAGAAACTCGCCCGCACTACGCTTTCCCCTACCACCACCCCCCAAATAAAAAAACACCTGTGCTGGTTAATATGGCTAAAACTTCATGTGCATGTAGTAAAACGTACATTGCAGATTTATAGCTTTAAGGGGAAGGGCTGGAACTCGGTGGCAGAGCACGTGGTCCAGGGTTCAGTCCGCAGAATCCCCAGGTGATGCTGAAAAACACTCTTGCCTCAAACTCTGGAGAACAGCTTCCAGTAAGTACAGCCCAGCTTTCCCCAACCTGATGCTCGCCAGGTGTTTTGGCTACAACTCCCATCAGCCCCAGATAGCAGAGCCATGAAATTTGTAGTCCAACCCAATTGGGCTGGTGTAGAAAATACTTAAAGCAGTTTGCCAAAATAACGTACCTCTTACAGACTTCAGCCAGTCCACATTGAAGAGCTTCAGTTCATCTAAATCTGTGATGACTCTGCCAGGCATAAGGTTTTCAAAGAAAGACACATCAGTGCTGGAAACATGGGCAAAAGGAAGCCTCTGCACCCCATATCGCTCACTGGTGAGCATCACTTCCTGGAGGTGAAGCTGGGTACCATGCAGACATCTCTTGGGCAGGTGACTGATGCTCCATCGGATGGAAGGCATGATGAGCGCTTCTCTCTTCAATGGCCCTGTTCCTTCTTCCTTAAGTTTGGACCGGGAGGACCCACATGTCCACACAATCAAGGCTTTTCTCTGGCATCTGATCTGCAACCTTGGTAAGGACCAGCGGTGTCTAAACGGGAAATGCCGGACAAGGCTGCAAACAACAGCCATGAAGAACCTGAATTGCAAAAGCAAAATAAACACCCTGTTTGATCAACTTCCTCTGAAAGGCACTCGACTCGATTTATTTTATTTTCAGCTATCTCATTTCATGGGAAAAGAGAACTCCTTCAGGAAGTGAAAGATCACGATCAAGGGCAGGATAGCTTCAGGACACGGCACTTAAGAAACAACAAGAAAGCACAACCCTCTTGTTTCTATACAACCCTTATCAGACCCAGCATCAAGCATGACCAATGGCCATGGATGCTGGGAGCAATATCTGGAGTGCCAAAGGTTGCCCTTGTTGTTATTGTTGTTTAGTCGTTTAGTCGTGTCCGACTCTTCGTGACCCCATGGACCAGAGCACGCCAGGCACTCCTGTCTTCCACTGCCTCCCGCAGTTTGGTCAGACTCATGTTTGTAGCTTCGAGAACACTGTCCAACCATCTCGTCCTCTGTTGTCCCCTTCTCCTTGTGCCCTCCATCTTTCCCAACATCAGGGTCTTTTCCAGGGAGTCTTCTCTTCTCATGAGGTGGCCAAAGTATTGGAGCCTCAGCTTCACGATGTGTCCTTCCAGTGAGCACTCAGGGCTGATTTCCTTCAGAATGGATAGGTTTGTTCTTCTTGCAGTCCATGGGACTCTCAAGAGTCTCCTCCAGCACCATAATTCAAAAGCATCAATTCTTTGGCGATCAGCCTTCTTGATGGTCCAGCTCTCACTTCCATACATCACTACTGGGAAAACCATGGCTTTAACTATACGGTTGCCCTCACCTGCTGGATTTATGTGTAAGGTAAACAAGCTATAGCTTAGGGCCCCACTCTCTTGGGGCCCCAAAAAATTTTTAAAGAAAAAAAACCCTGGGTGTACATTTCCAAAATATAAGATAAAAAACAAATAAAATAAAACCTACCACAGCAACAGTGTTTTGTGTTGTGTAGGCTCCTATTTGTTATGTGCAAATGGCTTTAGATACCTATTAGGTCCATAAATTACTATACAGCATATATTCAACACAAAAAACAGCGACAATTTGTTGTTGACAAAGGACAGCTGGACATATACCTTCAGTATATGTTACCTTCTGTAGCTTAGGGCTCATCAAACCTAAATCCGGCCCTGCCTGCCCTACTCAAATTCAGCCGGTAACTGAAGCAAATGCAACTGAAACAACTGCTGTTGCTTCCCTGCTTCCACTCCTCTCTCCTCCTTCTGTCGATCTCCTATACTGAACTTTTAAGATCGTTCTGGGACAAGGAGGTGTCCTCTCCTGCACTCTTTAACTGCCATGCACTTAGCTGGCATGTATTATAAACCTGTGTGTGTGTGTGTGTGTGTGTGTGTATTTGTTTATTTTGCTGTAATGGATTAACATGGCTGTTTCCCTTGTGAAGTTCCATTAGGCATGTTATTACTGGCCGCGAATTATCCTGCGGTAAGAGGAGGAAGCCTCAGGTCCCTCAAAGTCACTGTTTGGGTGCAAACATAAAGTGAACGCGATGGGTGTCAGAGCAAGACGAGGTGTCAGACCTCGATCCGCCCCTTTGCCTGGAGCTGATTGTGGTGTTTAGGGCCGGGAGGGAAGTGCAGACCCAGGCACCGCTAGGCTCCGGAGAGCAGGCAGCTCTCTAGAAACCGGCTGCAGCCAAAGACGATGCCAAGCCCAGAAATCACCAGCGCGCGCGTCCTTGCAGTCGCCCTTTCTGCGCTCACCTTGAACGCGGCCCACGGGATCTCGCGCACTTCTCGTTAGGCAGCTCCGCTCGCTTCTCCGCTCTCTCCTCCCCCTCGTGCTCTTTTCCGGACCAAACAAAAAAGAGGGGCGCCCTGTGGGCGGAGCCAGGAGGTAAGCAAAGGAGCGGGGCGGAGGGAAGGCTTGCGCTCGACGTTTGTGCGCACGCGCGAGCGCGTCAAGTTCGCCTGTCTGTCTTTTCGCATATCTTGTCATATTAGCTCCATTTCTGAGCCCTTTTTAGTTAATAATACTTTGGATGCATTTTAATTTGACGTTTTGTGTGGGGTCTTTTTTTATTGTAAGCTGCTCTGAGGCAAAAAGAGATGCAGAAAGGATTTATCTTTTATTTCACAAGTTTTATATACTGCCTGATGGTAATACGCCCTGTTATTACCCTTTTCATATTATCCACATTACTGATTGAAAATACTTGCCTCGAACCAGATATGCACATTTCCTCCTACCATTGTCAGGACCAGCACTAAGCGCCTGCACCAGGCCTGTGGAGCCTTGGGCCCAAGTGCTGAATATGGCCCACCAGACATCTCTTTCTGGCCCTCCAAACGCTTCCCAGGCTCTGCCCCCTCTGTCAAGACATCTCTCTCACCCACACCTCCTTGAGTGCTTCTGCTTGGAATGGGTCCTTGATCTGTGCTAATAAATGCATTTCTTGACTGCTTATTTAGACTTGCACAGCTGAAATGTATAGAAAACAGCAGCCACTGAATTAAACTGTAGTCCACACCCTCACATATTCAAATAGCAACTTCAGTCTTTCCCATGCAGAGCTGTAAGAGTTCCTTTTTGCATTTGCATTTGCCATCTAATTTGTTGATTCTCTTATGCCTATTAAGTACCAACAGGGCATGCACATAGACAGCCAAGCCTAAAGATAAAGGACCCCTGACAGTTACCGTAAGTCCAGTCGTGAAGACTGGTCTCGCTTTACTGGCTAAGGGAGCCGACGTTTGTCCGCAGAGGAACAGGGAAGAGATTTAGGTTGTTATCAGCACCGTTTCCAAAGTAGTGTAGAAACTTTGTACCAGGTGCTGCAATCTAGATCTGAGAATCGCATCTGGCACCTTTTCACGATAAAGATCCAGATTTGTACATCACTCTAGGATGAACAGTGATAGCGTGCTAGGTTTTGCAGTTTGGTAGTCATGGTTGCTGTAATTAATATACTTAAGATCAAAGCAAAGGATGCTCTTTTGTTGTTTCATCAAGTTTCTTTCCCTTCCCTTTTGCTTAACATCCACCCTCATGAAGAGTTCTGTTAATGATTTTGTAACTTTGATTATTCTTGATAAAGGTATTGTCCAAGAGTGGGTTTTCGAATTTATTTCCAACGTAGTACTTTTTCTGGTTTCAGAATAGATTAACCAAATGACACTTCAGTGTTCTCTCAAATTTCTACATGCCACTTTAGTGCATTTAGCTGGGTTTGACAATTCACAGGATCCAAGATTTTCTTGTCCACCTTTATACATGCAAGTAACCAGTGTTTTCCACAAGACCCAATTAAATGCTAGAAGTATATGTACATACATTTTGTTGGTAGAATGAACTTGCCATTCGCACACTATACCTCAGAAGCAAACAAAGCATGCAGTTGTTTGTTCTCAAAAATACTTTATTTGTAACAATATACCTATTATATCTATAACATGATCAAAAATACAGATAAACATTTTCACATTGTAATAAAAAGATTTCTAATATTCTCTTCCATTTACAAAGAAAACATAAATCTAATTCCTTTGACAAGAAAGTATAGGCTGTGTCATTTGATTACTTGTGAGATAAACTATGAAAAAAGGCGACAACCACAAAATATGTAGATTTATCTTCTTTTTAAAAAAAAGGAGGGAAGATTATCTTCAGTTTTTTCCTGTGCTCTAAATCCTGACAAAGATAATTATTATTAAACAGGATACATTCAAAATTCAGGAGAATACATTCTTCACAGACCAGAATGCCCAATGTTCATTATCAGCATGGTTATAAAAAACTTGAAACAACATGATCTGGTTGACAATCAGTTTATAGTCAAGACAGCAACATGTGACATCTGTAGTGTACAGATATAACTGGGAAATTGCCGCCGCCACCACTACTGTCTGGAGCCTCAAAGGAAACAAAACATTCAATTCCTTGGGACGGAAACATGATCTTGGTTCTAGTTTATGGTAAAGTAACAGGTCCAGGTTGCTTCAATACCTACATGGCAGCACTAACTTCCTACCCCCAAACACATTTTAAGGACTTTCAAGATGTATGCCAACCTATAGCACTAGTTTTCCATTATCTAAGATACAACGTAAGTTGAAAAAAGGGGAAATAGATCTTGAAAGTCATTGCTATTATAGTAGAAGCTAACATGACTTTATGGGAAGTTAAAACACATGTCCATTATTGATAACTGAACTACTGATTCATGAGGTATTATAAGACTTCCTACTAAAATCTAAATGCACAATGCAAAAGCTGTGACCCCCCCAAAAAAGTCCATCTACAATCCACTATGTGTTGTTGCCATCAGGTTCATTTCCTATTTTGTAGTCACGACTACAAAAGCCAGGGAACTGTCAAGCATCTTGATAACCATAACAACACTGCTGGAGCCACATACGTACAGCTTGGTGGATCACATCTTGCAGAAGATTGCTTTGCATTAAAAGAGAAACAGTTTCCCCAACTTGGAGCGTTCCAGATGTTTTGGACAGCCATGCTGGCAAAGACTAAAGGGAATTGTAGCCAAAAACATCTCAAGGGCTTCATGTTGGGAAAATATAGTGCACCCCAAACTTTATATGAAAATGCTGTCTCATAGGACAACCATCCCCAGCCTAGTGCTCTCCAGAGGTTGGACTACAACTCTGATAATCCCTTGCCATTGGCCACACTGGCTAAGGCAACTGTAGTTAAAAACATCTGGAGGGCACAAGGTTATGGAAGACATAATGTTCTAATGTCCTCATTGTCTGCATTAAGTTCCATAGTTGTGTGCATGATATTTAGGGGTTAACTCTCAGAGTGACAACTTACTCCAGTAAGTACTTAAGCCTGACAACAGCAGAACATTACGTAGAGACAAAACATTTTGAGAGCAAGTTATGACAACCAAACCTCCAAAATTAGTTCACTCTTATGTGGCCAATGCAAATGTGCATGTGATCACTGAAAACTAGATGGAGCTATAGAAAGTAAAGTGATACAAATAAAGAATACTTTCACTGAATTGCCTACAAAATCATGCAAAATCAATGTCACGTGAAATAAGAACATAGGACTTGTGTTCTTTCTTAACAAAAAAACCCCAAACCATGTCCTTTCAGAAAAAAACAAATATACCTTTTCTCAATTTAAAGCTACACTTGTTAACTCCACATTTTTGTTGTTGTGATAGATTTCTCCTTTACCTTCCAGAAGGGAAGTGAAATTACTGCAAAATTGCAGGTATCATGTGGTGCAAGTTGTTCAAGAAGGAAACATAACTAACTCATCACTGTGATTTTGGGATATACCTGAATCCTTAACAAACTCCACACCACTGGAACGGATAACAGCCGTGTGCACTATATTCTGGCTGCTTTTTAATCACCATATGCAAATAATCAACGTTATCTCACAATGCAAGCACAGTTGAGACAAACTAGCCATTGTACATAATATTATTTATCCATCCTTCTTGACCTGCTTTTTCCAGCCTTTAGCTGCGAAATGCAAAGCTGGAGACAGATGATCATCTTTAACAAATATTGGTATGACAGAGTCAACATGATCCATGATGTATAATTTTTATCTCCCTATATATTGTCTTTGGTCAAACAACATTTGCATGTTTTTGATGTTACATATAAAGCCTGCAAACCCTGACACGGATCCATTTCCTGTGAATGCCCAGGGGATGCCCACAAAGGAGGGAGAGGTGAGTTTCATCGTTCTTCCTTCCCCCCTGCAAAACCATGCCAAGAAGTTGGGTGACCCTCCTTAACAGTGTGGGAGGTGGCATGGGGAGATGTAGAGGGAATAAACGAAATCTGCCTTTCCTCCATTTCCTCCAGTGTGAGCCTCCCCTGGATCTCAATCCCTTCTGCAATGGGAATGCCCTTTCATTCATAGAACTGCAGAGAGCTGGAAGGGACCTCGAGGGCTTACTACTACAACCACCTGCAATGCAAAAATCCTACCCAGAGCCACCCCTGGGTGGGTTCATGAAAGGAACACTCTGGATCCAAACCGCCTGCATTATCAGACAGGATAGTGATGATATTGTGTGCATCACAGGCAACAATGGCTGTACCAGCTTCCTGGGGGAAAATATTGTCCGTCTCCCAACTCAAAGCTGCTTTCAGGGGCACCCACATTCACATTTTATACTGGATGGCATCTCGGTGCTTACAAGAGAACAGACATCTCACACCAGATAAAGTTCAGTATAAAATTACACCAAATTGCTTTTAGTGCTTTGCAGTCCTAGGAATCTTTCCTTTTTTAAAAAAAAAGTTTTTCTTTTTACATCTGGTTTTCCTGATTGTTAATGTCTAACATCTAATAGCTTAGCCAATGAAAAATAAGCCTTATTTTCGTTTCATGAGTGAATCAAACTATACTGATGTCTCCTAGACATTTTGTACCTCAATTTAAGCATTCATTGCTTACCATCAGGTTAGGATAGATGACTTCAGAGGGACTTGTATGAAGCGCAGAGGCAGTAGTGTACAATTCAGAAGCAATTGGAACAGGTGTACTACTCTTGAAATTTACTTGCGGAACACACCTTACCAAAATAATACCCATTACTTTTCATCTGCCTTTGTAAGAAACAATTCTTCGCTTGCTGCAACTGAGGAACAGAGCAGCATATTCCTTCCTTGACAGTAGTTACAAGGTTCTGTAAAGATGCAGTTAAAGATTTTAAATCCTTCATAAATATTGTGCGGAGCAGAGTGACTACCCAGTTGATAACAAAACAAAACAAAACAAAAAATCATCGTTCACCTGCAAGGCCATATAGGCAATTTCACAGACTTTTAGTACGTGAGCAGAAATTCCAGTGCAGGGCTACTCTTAGTACTTCATAACATTGATTGCAGTGCCACAGAAGTGTGAAACCCAGGTGACCATCACCACAGTAAACCTCCTCCACATCCTCCTTTTCTCATTAGGATAGCTCCCCCCCCCCCCATGTTAAGAAAAATGACTGGCCACTGCTAAATATCAAATCAAACAAGATAGGTAAGTGACAAAAAAAGATAGAATAAAATATTGCAACATGTACGAATATATTAAACTCTTTCTTCTTTCAGACTGTACATTCCCATTCTACTTCTTTTTCTTCTCCTGAGCACAGCGAGGACAAAACCTAAGGGTTAAAAAAAGACTTGTGTTCAGTTCAATGCATTACTTTGGGAATACTTCACATTTGGGGGGAAATAAAACTCAAGAATTATACATTTAACTTCCTGGTTCTAGTCTTTACCATGTTTTGAACAGCAGCTCCAATCAGCTGCAGCCAGCATAGCCATGCTGCTGTGGCTTTTGGGAACTGTGGTCCAAAACATTTGGAAGACACAAGGCTGGCAAAGGCTGACCCATCCCTTTGTATCACCTTGCTGTCTCTTTTAGATTGTGAGCCTTCGGTCAAGGACCTTTGTGCTTTTGTTATGGTAAAGTGAAGAAAGTATCAATGAAGAAAACACAAGTGTAGAAAGCTATTATACATGACACCTACCATTTCCCTTTGGGTTTCGTGGTGAGGTCCACACAAGCAAAATGGAACCATTCGATTGGGCACTATATTGTGGGGAAGAATAAAAAGATGTTTTTTCTTAGAGAGCTTGATAACATTAATTTATCTTATCAGATTTAACAGAAATGGGAGCCTGGTTGGGGCTGGCATGTCACAATCGAAGGGGCATACACTGCACATCACATAGGAAACTTCATGAGCCCTTTGTTGCTTGCAAAGTGCCCAAATTTTGCAGACACAGGATGCACTACTCACTGCAAATGGCCTGTAAAGCATGATGTAAACGATTAACACTGTTACTATTAAAATTTGTATAATGCCCTTCATCCGAAGATTCCAGGGTGGGGAAAATAGAAGCAAGTTAGCTTGGGGTGTAGACATGACCTCAGGGTTGTATATGTATGAGAGGTGCACAAACAACTTCAAATACGGAGTGAAGTATCAAATCCAGTGAGTCCTAAGATCCAGATCCGCCTTTTCATTTAATATATGTAAGCTACGATTTTTTGCTGTAGAAAAGTGCTTTCAAATTTGTGCTCAGAAACCAGGGGAAGTCTGGAAGCAGCTTCTATTGGTCACTTGGGTGGGGTTCTTTCCCCTTGCATAGTTCCGTTCTTTCTAAAGGAAGCACCTTCATGCAGAATTTGAGAAGGGAGGCGTGTGTACGGCCACATTGGGTTACCTCAGTACTTACATCAGGATTGTCGCAGCCGATCATTTCTCCATAGGATACTTGGTGACACAAACAATACGTTGGTTCGTTGGGATCCACCGGCATATCTAGGACATCTGAAGGATGAACCGACAGGATGGTATCCGCTAATTCAGACCTGCAATGGGAGCAACGTGAACAAATATTGAGTAAATGCCAGTGATTCTTGGTAAAAAAAAAAATCTCCAGTTTGAAACTAACTAGAACTATTTGGGAGGTCAGTTAGTTTGAAGAGTACCAAGACAGCAAAAGTGGAGAGAGTATAAAGCATGTGAAACTAAGCATGCCAAAAAAACTGGTTACTATGGCACATTGGCAAAAAAATAATAATATTCAAATGGAAGCTGCTCTGAACAAGCTAACTGCAGACTGCAGTCACTTACCTTCGTTTTGGTTTCTTTTTAACTGGGACATCTTCTTCGGATGTTCGCCGGCCTCGACCCCGAGAGCTTTTCTTATCCTTTGGAGTTCGCCCCTCTGAAAGACAGTTATTTCTGGTTAACTACACCATAAGAAGAAAAACCAGAGGTTTTATACTATACAGTGGTACCTCTGGTTGAACTTAATTGATTCTGGAGGTCCGTTCTTAATCTGAGGTACCACTTTAGCTAATGGGGCCTCACACTGCCGCCACGTGATTTCTGTTCTCATCCTGAGGTAAAGTTCTTAACCTGAGGTACTACTTCCGTGTTAGCGTAACCCAAAGTGTTTGTAACCCAAGGTGTTTGTAACCCGAGGTACCAATGCAATTATTCTGAAGCACCATAATGATTCAAAAATGATTAATTTTTCTTTTTTCTCTCATCTATTCTTCCAGACGTTATATAAATTGGAAAGTGACCCTTGTTCAGAAGCCATTTGCCAATGCAACCTCTGATGTAGCTATACATTGAAAAAATTCTACAACTTTATCCAGCACAACTTCCCCCGTTATCTGAACCTGACATTTGTAAAAATTGTAACTAACCAAAATCACTAAGATATTACCTGTTGGACAAAAATCTTATGTATCTTTTTGTACGATTGTTCAAATAACTTGGCTGTCAGCTGGGGCATTAAGATAAATAACAATGTATTCTACTCGTACACTCAAAAAATGTCTAACAGTAAAATCCTATACAGGTTTACTTAGAAGTAAGACCCACCAAGTCAAATGAGGTTTACTCCCTTGTAAAATACATTGAAGATTGTACCTAATAAACTAATGTTTGATAAATTTGCTTCTGACAATAATTCAAATGAAAATAGCTCATATATACATACCTGCAAATCACCCTAAGCTGTTTATATGCATAATCATTAAAAAAAAAATACTACTACAGTTTTACCCTGTTAACACTGTGCACCAGACTCTTATTTTAATAGAATTTTTGTTCTATATATGATCTTATAACAAATATATAATTTCAGAGGAACAAAATGCAATCCACAGGCAAACTGCTTTATCAAAAATACTTACTAAGAGAAGCTAAAGGATTAGAAAATGAGTTTGGAGAAACTTGGTATTACTTTATTTTCTGTATGAGTAAGAACTCTGGAACACTGAAGCCACTGTCAATGCACAATATCTTGTGAAAGAATTTACACAGGTTATAAAGCAAAACTGGACCACGTGGATTTGTGGTTTGAGGTAAGAGGACTCTTCCTAATATTAACTTAATCAACATAATTTTGCCTGCTTTATGCCAAAATTATGGAAACCGTATTGAAGAAAAACTATGGCTCAATTCTGTCCAACTAAATGTCTCTCCTCACTGATTTCTCCCTTTGTTCTTCATAGCAGGCATGTATGCTTTTTATACAAGACTCTCATGATGTATGAGAAACAGCTTCTCCTAGGAAAGAAAGGTCTGCCTGGTGTCTTTGTTGATATCTTTCTGGCACCAGGTAATGCCTTATATCCCCCACCCCCAGGCTTTCGATAGACTCACATAAGATGTTTGCTTAGGTTCTAGTGTGTGCCAAAGCTTCCTGTAGCTGTTACGGGGGTTGTTTTGTTCTGTTTTTTATGGTATAATGTATTAGTATTTATGTTTTTAAATGTTTTGTAAGTCTAATAGATGATAATAATAACAAATCAAAAAAATATATAGAAGGATTTCCTCACAGTGAGATGACACTATTCATAATGTACACACTTTTTAGGTTTTGCGTTGCAGGGTTTTCAAAGTCACTGCCTTCCAACTTATCCTTCAGATCAGCTTCAAATCGTGCCAGGTCAGCATCCAGCCGTCGAATGTGCTTATCTACCTACATCAGAAAGAGAGACCACACAGCTAAAGAAAACAAAATCCAGTAATATCTCTAGAAATCATCAGAATCAACTTGCTATCTTCCTTTTCTGGTATTTATCACTTCAATGCACCTCAACACACCTCTCTCACCTGACCTGTGGTTGGTGTCACTGTTAACTTTTCTGGGTGTTTGTGGGTACCACACAAATTCAAATCACAGACCATTTAGGGAGCAGTGAGAGGGAGGGAGAAGAAAAACCAGCTACCATAGGAAGGTGATCAATACAAACCACACAGTCCCTCTGTAGTCTTGAGACTCTTCCAGACAGTTCCTATTTTCAGGCGGGATTCAATTACAGACTAGCAAATTCAGGTTGCAAAATATAGTTGATTGGGAGGTCTTGTGAAAGAAACCTGCTTCCCCCAAAGCTCAGATTTTTGGTGATTAAGGAAAGTGACATGAAAATGCACTGAGATAACACTTGCTTTGACTCAGTGTCATCTAACCTCACAAACAAATCAGAACGAATGTTCATTAAGTAGCCAATATCTAAGCTCCCTGTAAACTTGTGCTGACAAATCGGGGTGAATGCTCAATGAACAGGTTGTCTGGAAATACCCATAGTCATTCACATTTGTACAGATTAAGGAAATGTGGCAGGTCCTTGACCACCCCAACCCCTTCCCACAACAGGGAGCCATGAATCCTAGCAAGTCTAGTTTTGTTGACCCTCACTATAAACCCCATAGCCTGGATTCTCAAAGCAGTGAAGATTCCTGCACTGCCTCAGAAAACAACTCTCTGTCTGTAATAGTCCAGTGAATAAGAACATGTAGCCACAGAAATAATTTTGATAAATGCACTGCTGACAAATCTACTTGCTTGCCAGCACCATAACTTTAGCCTCAGGTTTTTGCCCCATTGCTCCCAGACTGTAAAAGATTAAACAGGGGGAGGTCACAACCTTGTACACAATCCCAGTCCACATCAGGATTCTTTTTGAAGTAGAGAATGTATGATGCAAGCCTGCCTGTTATCTTCTTTATCTCTAACTGAACCCGGGATCATGGATCCTCATGTCTGTGTCAGTCGACAGCTACTAATTTCGCAGAAAGACTAGTACCTGTAATACAAGCTTCAGAGGTAGCTATGGGAGAAGTAAGAAGCACAGAGGGTGGATTTTTCATTTTGAAACACAAGTCCTCTGTCTACCTAATCTAACCTTACCATCTCATAGGTCTGCATAGCCAGCTGCACTTTGTCATCACTGTACTCTTTGCATCTTGCGTAAGCATTCTGAATCTTCTGCAGGATTTCCACCCGTTGCTCTGATGACAAACTCCTCACTGTTGAAATGTACTGAGCAGCAAGACTGTCGATTTCTGCTTTCTTGTCTGAAGAGCAATGGGAGACAGTATGTGCGTGAGACTGAGGTTGCAGCCCTATACTCACTTACCTGAGAAGTAAGCCTCGTTGAGCTCTATGGGGCTTAATTTTGAGTAAGACTGAGCTGTGAGGCTGCAACCCAAAGCTCATTTACTTGCGGGAAAATCCCATTGAACTCAGTGGGATTATTTGTAAGTAAATTGATTTAGGATCAAACTATATGTTTCACCATTGGAAACCTTTTCAGAAACGATGAAAGAAATGTCTCTCTGGGGGTAGCCAGGGGAGGAAAGGTACAGGGCTTCTGAACGTTCAGTGGCTGTGTAAAAAAGGATTTTTAGGAGGCATAGCTTGTTATGCAAGCTACACCTGCAGACATTCCCTCAACTACATGACTATTAAAAGTGAAGAGTCCTGCCCTCTTTCTCATCTGACCACTTAATTGGTCCTTTGTTCCCTCATTTTAAAATACTTGGAACTAAACCAAAGCACATGTGCCAGCTGAATTCTTGAGTTGTGCTTCTAAAAGTTCAAATGAGCAGGCATGTTCTCCAACCTTAGTAAGGCACAACTGACTAAAAAGTAGCAAGACTGTGCTTGCAAGATCAATTCATACACATCTACAGTCCTTCGCAAGGCTTTGTCAAACTCAAATGTAAATACAGAATTATATAATTCTGCTCCTACAAGCTTTGCTAGAAGTGGTGCACATGAAACAATGGAATCAGTTGTTGGCCACACGATGACACCCACCCACCCCATCTTCATGTTGCACTGAAATAGCAAAAACTTGGGAGGCTGAAGGAACTCTGCTATGGGCTACTTCTCACTTTCCCAGTGAATATATGTGACAAGTGAATCTCAGATGTGTGCAAATCTAATATGAGCTGAGCTCACAAGAAGATCTGTGAACCAGAATACCTGAACACACCTTCTGTTCTCTGATCCAGCTCACGCATAAGTTGGAAGTTCCTTTGCAACTCACAAGGGAGGTTTTCAATGCCTGAAATACAAAAACAGAAATGCTGCAGTCCCCTCTCTACCATAAATTTCTTAATATAAAAGTTATGTTCACAAACCAACTATGCATAACAAAAAGCATCCATACACCTTGCCAGGTACCCTATTTTCCATAAATACCTTACCCTACCGCCTTCCTCTTTATCTGTTCTCTGTTGTATATGGCATGTTGAGGTGGGTGCTCCCACTAGCTACGGGGCAGGTACCAGAGTCCAAGAAACCTTTGGCTGGATCCCAAGAGGAATCTTCTCTACTTGAAATCTCTGAATAATCAGAGTCATGGGCCTTACTGCTACCACCAACCTCATGTCACTGTGGCCATGTTCAGATATAATGTTAAACCATGGTTAAGTGCAGGAGGGATGGGGAACCAGTGGCCCTCTAGAAGTTGTTAAGACTTCACCTCCCAGCTCCATCCAAGACAGAGCAAAGGTCTCCCTCTGCCCATCCCAAAGCAGCTCCACTAGTCTCTGCCTGTGGAGTGGCATCAGTGTCACTTCTCCACTGTGGAGTTCCCCATTTCTGCTAGTACTCAACAGAAAGCCTCAAAATAGGGCAATCCAGGAGTGGGGAAGAACTAAACTGCTCTGGGATCCACTAGAACTTGAGTAAGCCCTACTGCCATCATTTGATGGCATCTGGCCCAATTAGTATGCCAGCTCCAGGCTGGCATAGCAGGATTCTGCCTGCCCTTCCACCCTCATCAGTGTGAGCAGTGGGGCTGTGGCAGTCATGTCCTGCTGCCACCTGCCCATGGTTAGGATTGCTCTGCCCATCAAGGAAGCAAACATCTACAAGTTCAGTTTTCACGAAGAGTCCAGAAGAAGTATATTATTCTATTCTATGGTCCCACTATAAGAACATAAGAAGAGTCTGCTGGGTCAGGACAATAGCCTATCTAGCTTAGCTTTCTGTCATCACAGTGGCCAACCAGATGCCTGTGGGGAAATTTCAAACAGTATCTGAGCACAAAAGCACTCTCCCATCCTGTAGTTTCCATCTACTAGTATTCAGAAGCGTTATTGCTTCTCTTACCATGGAGGCAAAGCATAGCTATGATGGCTGGTAGGCCTTGATAAGGTTATTCACCATGGATCTGTCTAGTCCTCTTTTGCAGGGGGCTTCAATGCCCACATGCCAAATGACATCTTTTCAACAAGTAAACATGGAGACTCTTCAAATACAAGTTGTCCCATACAGGAGCAGGAAATTTCACTTGCCTGCTAAAGAGGAGACAGAAGCATTCCAGGTGGTGCTATAGCTAAGGAAGTGTGCCTGCTACCCCATCGACAAAAAAATATATCATTTTTTTGGCTTCTTGGGTGTCTTTGTGTTTGGAGCTTTCCACTCCAATTATGCATTTGGTGAGCATCTGCTTCCCTACTGCACAACACATTTATTTGCACAAGGTATGTAAAGTTAACAAGCACTGAAATACATACATTTTATGAAAACTTGTGCTTCCTTTAGGTCAGCTTGTTTTTATTGTCTTTTATTCGTAACTTTAATGTGTATATTATTCTCGACATAAACGGATCAGAGGTTTTGACAATAAAACAGCATACAGATTTTAAGAATAAAATAACCGTGTGTCTTTTAAGTTGAGAGGTCTGCAGCTTTGCTAACGAAGTACTGACGCACGGGGCTGAATAAATGGGAATATTAAAGCGACTTTTATTAATAGTATTAGTATTATGCCCTGCTTTGGCTTCCTATGTTGAATTCAACAGCCGTCTACAAATAATGGAGCTTTCCTCGCCACCTGACTTGCTGAATTTCTACCGGTCACACGAGTGGGGCAAGAATAGGAACCCTGACATTTTTATTTATTTTTAGGTGGCAATCCCGGAGAATGCGCAACACGACGCGCCTTAAAAGCATTGGGAGGGGGATGTTTTTGCTGCTCGTCTGACAGGCGGCGCTCATAGTAGAGCAGGAGCGGCCCCTGGTGGCCAAGGATCGCAGCTGCACCCTTAGAAGGCCGGCGCGGAGATCCCTCCTTTACGCGTCGCAATGACGCAGCAAGAAACCTCGCCCGCCGCCCCCTCCCTCCCTCCCTCCCTCCCTCGCCGGGTCTGTGTGACGCAGCCGCAATTGCCGGCGTGGCCCCCGCCCGGCTTTGGCGTGGGCCTGTTTCCCTCCCGTTCCCTCTGCCCAACGCCGCACTCACTCACTGTCCAGGTAGTGCTCCAGGTACAAGGCCGCCGCCGCCATCTCGCGCCAGCCAGCCGGCCAGCCAACGCCCACCCTCCGGCCCCGCCGCCGCGCTCGGCGCTGTCACGCGGGCGCCTTCGGAATGGCCGGTCGGGACTCTCATTGCATAGTCATGAGAGGCCGCCGCCGATTGGCCAAGCCGCCTCTGCATAGCAATAAGGGGGCGTGGCGGGGGAATACGACGTCAACGTTCGCTCGCCATCATCGGGAATGGGCCGTTTCCCGGTGTCCGCGGCGGCGGCACGTGGTGTTCTCTCTCCCCCCCCCCCCGTCGTAATTCCCGCGCAGGTCTGGCTACGTCTTTCCCGCGCGGTCTTCGCGTGACGCAGTTCCAGGCGTACACGTGTCTCTTTGGAAGGGAAAACGCCACTGAAGCCGACGGAGCTTCCTTCAAATAAATAGAAGTGCACGGGAGCTCGCGGGTTCGGGATGTATAGACGTGGCAGAGCAAACGCGTGTCAGTCTCCCGGAAAGCTGGCTTGTATTTTACAGTATAAGTAGCTTTAGCGGAATAAAAAATAAAAGGGGGGGAGATGCTTGCATCTTCTCAGGATTTCTGCCTCCACCCAAGGACAGAAACACTCTGCTTTTAGCCCCTTAAGCGTCTCTTCGTTGTGGCACCACCTCAAGATGTCCCTTATTTACTGCACTCATAAAATCGCTCTTTTTTTCGAAGGGCATGTGTCTGTAGAGATGTTTTATGTACCATGGCGCACAGCGCAATCCTACGCGTGCTTCCTCTGTAAGAAGTGGCACGGTTTTCGGTGTGGCTTATAGCCCAGGTGAGCTTTGCGGAGAATGGGGGCTTCCAGTGTGGACTTGACGCTTCTGGTTACCGTCAACGTGGAAAGAAAGATCATTCTTACAGATAAATATGTAAACATGCGACTTTTATTTATAATAGAAAAAAATATATATGGTTGCACGTAATTATGAAAGCTTTATTTAGTTCATTACATAAAAAGGAGGACGGTTTAATGCCCCCACTTATAACGGGCTGCGTACAATATGGAGGGACCTCCATTTTTCCCTCCATCATTACTTAAGTTTTGTTTTTGTTTTAATCCCACCCTTCCAAAACTCTTCTGGCATTTCATTTTTATATCTAAAAAAGGTCTCAGGGCGGTTTACAAAACAAAATCAAAAAATAAAACCACGCAATATATATTCAAAATAAAAACAACCCAATACCCCCCCTAAAAAAACCCCTCCAAATTTTAAAAGGGCATCCTGGGGCGTGGGTGGGCGAATGCGTGAAACGCTCGTCAGGATCCCACGGGTGCATGCAAAACGCGCGCGCCCTCGAATCCCCGAGGGATTTAGCTACAAAACACGGATGCCCGTAACGAGATTTCCCCCACGTTAAGGGTACAAGTTTACTGGCAAGTCTTTTGCGCCGATATCAGAAAAGCGTTGTGCTCTTGAGTGCGTTTGCTTTGGTATTTTATACCTCACGTTCAAACTCAACTAGGGGTTAATACCAGCGAGATGGACAAAAAACGCCTAGAAAGAAAGCGGCTTCCAACGGACTAATCCTGTCGAGTACCGCGTAGTCGGCTTCTTTGATCGCGCAGTTGACTTCTGCCTTTTTTCAGACTGTTCCGCTTTGCTGTCTTTCCCGTGATCGCGCGAGGGTTTGGTCACCATGGTTACACCAGAGCCGCTCTACATGCTCCGGAGGACTGTAACTCTGTGATTGCGCCAAAAGCGCGGGAAGCTGCAGTTGTCGTTCGATCGCCTTCCCTTCGCCGCTGACTGAGAAGGGGGCGCCATGGCTGGCAGGCGAGGGGCGCTGATCGTGCTGGAGGGGGTGGACCGAGCTGGCAAAAGCACGCAGACCAGAAAGCTGGTGGAGGGCCTGCTGGCCGGGGGACACCGGGCCGAACTCCTTCGGTTTCCCGGTATGCGAGGCTTAGGGGTCGCGGCAGCTGCAGGATGGCGCAGCCCCTTCGCCACCCTGCCTTAGATTTACCTGTGTAGGTTGTCGGCAAGTCCCCTGCCGTGGCAGCATGTCTGTGCCTTTGACAGACGGGGGGCAGGGTGATAGTCGACAGGTGCGCACAGCCTCTCCCGCTACGGGGTTGCAGTGGCGGGAACGCTTCATCTGTGGGATTTCTGTCTGTCCTAAGGCTGCCGATGGGGTGGGAAAGGGGAGCCAAATCTCATACGTTTTGTGGCGGGGCTAGTGATGTGTAGAAAGCGTTCCTTACCAGCATTGTCATAGCTTTGGGCTGAGTCATTGGCCCTCCTCGTAGATAACCTCCTTGAGTTTTTCTTAATTTATCTAATATCTAATCATTTTGACATTCGAAAAAGTAAGTTTCTTTATGGTTGATGTTGGTTGTGTGTGCGCGGGTGCGTGTTGAAGGCTTATTTAACTTAGACTTTCTTGGGGTGTCTTTGAAACCATGGTGCAAAATAGTGCTTATTAAAGAAAAACTTAAACTAAGATTCTACCATCTTAGATTTGCTTTGTAGCTGAATTGGCATTCAGGCATGACCATGTGTGTTAGGGTACATTGTGACATGCAGAGAGAGACAAATAGCATTAAACCATCCTTAGAGCAAGGGTACAGTGATGGAAGATGCAGTAACCCATAAAATGGGTGTAATCCCACTTGTGGGTTGGGTTCGTGGTTATCCATTTTCTGCCTAGATTAGGGTTAACAGACGTTCCTGGGGACAGTCCCCGGATTTGCACATCTATCCCCAGGAAATGTGGCAGCGACAGCCTCAGCAGCCCAGAGCCAGCCTGGTAGCACAGTTGGCTCTGGCTGGCTTCAGGAGCTGCCCGCTGCCACTGCTGAAGAGGAACCGGGGACTTCCCGTGGTAGAGATCTCCTGCCCCCTTCCCCCTTTGTTTTGACAGATCGAGGGAGGCTCAGGAGTTGCAGGCGGGCAGCCGTTGCCCAGTTTTTTAAAAACTCTGCACATTTATATTTCACCTTACCTGGCAGAGAAACCTTGCACCTCTCCTGGGCAACGCCCACCCACCCACAACTCTCGAGCCTCCCCCGATCTGTCAAAACAAAGGGGGAAGGGGGCAGGAGATTGGGGAAGGCTTGGGAGTCACGGGCGGGTGGCGTGCCGTTGCCCAGTTTTTAAAAACCTCGCATTTATGTTTCACATGGTGCGAAAGAAAGGCTTTACACCTTTATACAATATGCATGTGTGCTTTGCCCCAAGGTCTTTTGCCTCACTACTAGCTCCCTGTCGCTACTCAGCTTAAAAAAAAAGTGTCCCCGGATTCATTGAAAACAATCTGGTAACCATAGCCTAGATGCTGGGGAATATATATTTCTGATTTTGAATGCTGCTATCTTTTTAGGAAGTTTAGAAGTAGCATTTGACTCAAGCTTCCAATAGTGATGTACATTGGGAAGAGAATATTATAGAATTGATAGAAGCTGAATATGTTTGTCTTATTCCACTCTTGTCTACAACTTATTGCAGACAGAACTACAGAAATCGGACGGCTGATAAGTTCCTATTTGGAAAAGAAGAACAATTTGGAGGACCACACAGTGCATCTACTATTTTCTGCTAATCGCTGGGAGCAAGTGTAAATAGAATTCTTGTGAAATACATGAGTACCTTTTTGAGCCCCTAATTCAATGCTGCTTTTCTGCTTTGGGAGAATACTGGGTGAGATCCAATGTAGTGTGGGTGGATGTCTACTCCCACAGGAAGTCTTCATATTTCTCTCCTTGGCTCCCCTACCTGCTCTTGTTATGCAAGCAAATTTCTGTTGTGCAAGCAGGTAGATGTTATTGAATGTCACCACATGAGTCAAATGCCTTAATAATTGGAATTTAGGCATATTTCTCAAAAAATGAAAAAAATCAAACTTATTCTGTCTAGTTGGCAATTCATGCTGAAGAGAGGATAAGAGAAATGTTTGTATTTGATCAAGATTCTTGCATGATGCTGGAATTACAGTTGCTGTCAGGGTCTGGATGCAAAATATGTTACAATAAGCTAGGGTAATAAATACTAATCCAGAATAAAAGCAATTGTGATTCACTTACACCCATAGATTCCGCCCCCTTCCTGATTTCTTTCCCACATTCTTGATGTAAGAATACATCTACATATTACATATCTTGACTTGTAGTTAACACATAATCTTTCATTTGTTTTCATATCCTGTTCTATTGATAACAGCGCAGTGGGCTGGTTTGCTTGTAATGGTATTCCATGGTTTATGGCTTACTGTGAATGAGCAGCATTCTAATGCATGCTGTTGATTTACACTATGCATGGTTTGTTGCTTTTGGCTCTGGGCAGAGCAGACTGAAAGAGAAAGTAGCATGCTTCTTATTCACGGTATTGTGATGTGCCCAGTATTTTCTTGCATTTCCCCATTCACTGTCTGCCTATTGACCGTACTTAAAAGGAGTGAATTAATAGTGTTGATGCCTTAACATCTCTTATTGGTGAAGTTGTGAGGCATTGTTTCCTAGTTAAATGTTTATTAATTAACAACATTTAATCAAATCTAATGCTCACCTTTTTTGGCCAAATTACGTTGCGGAAATTAAGGTGCACATTAGTTTCGATGGCGCATTTACATTCGCCAGCAGATACTTTATTTTTTTGTTTCATGGTTCTGAACATTGAGGTGTGCATTAGATTTGATGGTACATTAGACTCAAGTAAATAGGGTAATTCAAAATGATGTGGCATAATTTATGCAGGAGAAGAAAAATATCCAAGCAATTCTTAGCCCACTTCTGGTGACTTCTTAAATAAGACTGAGTTTGGAAATACTTAAGAAATAAGTTACTTAGCCATTTAGCAAATTTTTATTTGGATGTGGTAAGCAAACTTAGAATATATACCATGTTAACTTTATATGTCAGATTCCACCCTCCGTAACAGTAGTCAAAAGTTGTAGAACTCAAATACCAAATTGGGGGGGGGGGGGAATCAATATACAGAGGCACAGTTTGGCTGCAGTCCCATACACCACAGTTGTGGAATCTGTGGCCATCCAGATGTTGGACTCCACTTCTCATCAGTGCCAGCCAGCATTGCCGGATGATGGGAGCTGTAACCAAGCAGCATCTGGAGGCCAATGGGCTTCCCATCCCTGCTATGCATGTTCATCTGGGAAGAAGTCCAATTGAACTCAGTTGTACTTGCTTTTGGATAGACATGCATGTGATTGCACTCAGTATGGTTTAAATGTTATAGTCAAAGCCAAAGCTTTATAAACAAACGTCTTAGAAATTAGGTTATTGGAATACTTGTATAGACATTACAGGAATAGCATACATTTCCTTACATTGTTTAAACTTTTGAGAAAGAAAATGAAGACACCGAAAACTGTTAGCATGCACATTTACCAAATTATTTGCAACTTTGAAATCACCCAATTTATGAAACTGCATTTTTTTAAAAAATGCATTCTTATTTACAGTATACCACTCAGAGTAAAAGGTAAAGGGACCCCTGGCCATTAGGTCCAGTTGTGGATGACTCGGGGGTTGCGGCACTCATCTCACTTTACTGGCTGAGGGAGCCGGCTTCCAGCTTCCAGGTCATGTGGCCAGCATGACTAAGCCATTTTGGTGAACCAGAGCAGCACACGGAAACACCATTTACCTCCCCTATTTATCTGCTTGCACTTTGTGCTTTCGAACTGCTAGGTTGGCAGGAGCAGGGACCGAGCAACGGGAGCTCACCCCGTCGTGGGGATTCGAACCTATGGTTTAGATCACAGTGCCACCCGCGTCCCAGAGTACTCTTGTCTTAATGAGGGTGTATCCAGAGTCGTACGCGACTGGATTTAACTGTCAGGGGTCCCTTTACCTTTTTATATCCAAATGTCATATATAAATATAACATTTTCTCTATAAATACAGTCCTGGGAATTTTATACCTTGCACCATGCTTTATTCCAAATTATTATGATTCAATTTTTCTCTAATAGTGGTATCTTTCTACCATTCAGGCCATTGATTAAAGAGAAGTTAAACCAAGGTATCACTCTGGTAGTGGACAGATACGCGTTTTCTGGAGTGGCCTTCACAGGTGCTAAAGAGGTGGGTAAAAAACACCAATTCAGCCTCATATAAATATAGTATTTATGGAAAGATTTGCTGCATTGAAATCTCAGGTTCAATGGTTCAATCCTTGGCTTCTCCAGGCAAGTTAAGGGAGAAACACTGTCTGAAATATCAGAGAGTGGTAGCCAGTACTGAGCTAGATTAAACCAGTGGTCCAACACAGTATAACGCAGCTTCCTGTTTTGCTGTCAAATTGCTCCTTGGCTTCATTGGGCTATTTGCTGCATCTCTCATTTCTCTCCAAACAGAACTTCTCCTTGGAATGGTGTAAGCAACCTGATGTTGGGCTTCCAAAGCCAGACTTGATCCTTTTTCTTCAGTTGAACCCGTCTGAAGCAGCCAAACGAGGAGACTTTGGAAATGAACGATATGAGTACAGCTCTTTTCAGGAGAAAGTTCTGCAACGCTTCTACCATTTGATGGAAGATAAGACTTTAAACTGGAAGGTAAAAAAGGAAACTTCAGGAGCACTGTGGGATTCATAAGTTAAAAAAAATCAACCCTTCTAGGAGATCTGAAACATCTGTTGAAGGGAAAGAAAAACTTGTGTTGTTGTTGTTTAGTCGTTTAGTCGTGTCTGACTCTTTGTGACCCCATGGACCAGAGCACGCCAGGCACTTCTGTCTTCCACTGCCTCCCGCAGTTTGGTCAAACTTGTAGGATGAGAGTAAACATGGACATCAACGTAATACCTTATTAGTATATTTTGATGCTTTATTTCTTCCACCAACAGTTCTTCTGTAGTTGGATTGTACACAAGGAGTGTTTCATGTGTTTGTGGTTTTGTTTTGGATGCAGGTGATTGATGCTTCAAAGAGCATAGAAGACTTGCATAATGAAATAAAATCGTTTGCAGAGGAGGTCATGCGAGAAGCTCAGTACAAACCCATAGGAGAACTGTGGAACTAGGACTGGAGTATATAATCTCCTAGGGGTCACTTCTCACCTAGCCAAAATCTGCACCGTTCACCTTCAAGCCACCCTGTATTTATATTATCCAATAGGATTTGTTAGACTTGCTCTTGATGCAGCTCTCTTCTTTCTGTTTTGGGTGGCATTTTATAAGAGACTGGACTGGCAACTCTGTCGGGACTTGGACCGGAGTAGATGCGTGAAAAAAGCATTAGACAAAGGTCTTTTTGTCCTACCAAGAGAGACTTAATACTTCAGCTCTATAGTAGCTGTTGTTTTCCAGAGTCATAATTTTAAAACAGTTTTTCTTTTCGTAATGAGGGGGAAGAAGTTTACTAATAAATCTCAGATTTTCACCTAATTTTGTCGAGCAGAAACTTATGTTGAGTGGAGAATCTTTTTCAGCCCAAAGACCACACTGCCTCATGGGCAACCTTGTAGAAGGCCACATGCCTGTGGTACACAGTCTGAGAGGCAAGAAGTGGGTAGACAACAGAACAACTCTTCCCTTTGTATGGTAAGCTACGTTCCAGCTATACAAAAGTCAAAGGTTCCTATATACACATGCACCTCTCCAGTCACACAAGCAAGAGGCATTATCAGAGTTCAAGGATGTAGTCCAGCCATACAGAAGCAGTCAAGGAAGATCCAGCGCTGGGTTGGTAAGTGGTATGGGCTGAGGCTAGGGGTGGGGCCTGGGCTAGATCCAAGGGCCAGCTAGGGAAGCCTGGATGTTCCTTATCCCTGCAATATGTACTTGTTTGGATGGCTTAAATAACTTGAAACATGCCCACCCCAGGGCTGATTAAGCACCTTTCCCTCTAGAACAGAGTGGTTAACCTGTCACCTATATGTTGTTGGACTTTAACTCCTATCAGCCTCCACCACCATGGCCAGGGGTCGGAAATGGTGACAACTGTAGTACAAGATCTGATGGGCCACAACATAGCCACCCCTGCTCTAGATCAAGATGCTTTAGGGTGACTTCATGTGATGTTTCACCCTGCCTTCCCAACAGAGAATAGTGCATCAACTTCCCAACCTAAGTACTTGGAACGACACACAACCCTTTGCCATGGACAGTATTTTTCATTTCCTGCATAAATGGGGGAAAGTGTCATATGAGAGAGTTGAGGTTATGGTACCTGGTCAAAATAAGGCTAACTTGATGTGGAATCTTAACTCTAGTATGACACAGGAACCCTCCAGAAGTTGCTAGCCTACAACTCCCATCATTCTTGACCATTGACCACGCTGGCTCAGTTTAATGGTAATTGGGAGTCCAACAACATTCAAAGAGCCTTGAAAACTCAACTGGCAGCTCACTGGATGACTCTGGATTTCAGTATTATGAAAGGAGAAATGTCTGCACGCTTTTAAAACACTACCACCAAAACCATTTCTTTGCTAATTATATTAGCCCCATTTATGGTTTTTGGTTTTTTTAGTAGTATTACGGGGGCTGCTGTCCAATTATGTAGTAAAGATCCTGATTAGAACAGTGTCTTAATGAAAGTCTACTGTATTTGAGTTCTCAGATTCTTGGGATATTTCTTTGACTTTTTCCTTTCTAAAGAAATAAATTGTTGTTGTTGTTGTTGTTGTTGTTGTTGTTGTTGTTGTTGTTGTGTGTTCTTTGGAAGCAGTGGTTTGAATATGGGCCTCCACCATATTTTAAAGTGCAGACTGATGTAGAGAATTAGCATATTTGCAGATTCACAATATTGTTCCCACTATCACCTTCAAACCTTGTTATGGTTATAAAGCCTTTGTTCAGTTTCCTATTAGTGATGTATTTAAAGAAGCAACTTGCTTGTATATTTAAAAATACATTCTTCAAATTTGTCCTTTACTGTTAACTTATTTGCCAATTTTTGCACTTTCCTATTCTTAAAGAAAGCAGTCTTGCATTTTATATCCATAAATCTTTTATTTACTCATGTTGGAGTTCTCTTGGAATTGTGTGTACCTTTTCTAATATAATAAATCCCTTCATGGGCTTTGGAACTTAAGCTGCAATCTTTATATACATTTCAACTATCCTTTAATCATACCACCTCCCCATTAAAAAAAACAAAATAAGGCAATTCCCAGGCTATTTCTCATGTTTTTATGTTGAATTCAATATTAATTTGATCACTGGTGTTATGTAATCTGACATTGCTAGACTTTGTACCTAAACTAGGATCTCTGGTAGGATTTTATTTAAAAATCAGGTTTTTTGTTTCCAGAAAGTTTTGACAAAACCACAGTGCTATTCTCAAAATTCTTACTACTCAGTTTGAAGGTAGTTATAGGTAACAGTAAGATCACCGTCAGAGTTTGGACTGAAGAGCAGGGGAGGTTACAGTAGGATGCAATTCTAGTACTACATCATTTCATGGTCTCAAAGGTGCAATTTAGGCACTGAGGCTGTCTTCCATCATTATCATCTGATCTCAGTATTCTTTTACATGTGTTAAAGGAAAACAGAAATACATAGAAAACTAAAGATACACCCAGCGCTCGTAAGGCGCTGGACTTGGGGAAGGAGGCACAGGGCTCTGGCAGGGTCCTAGAGCCCTCACATTCTTCTCAAAGTTGAAAAAGCACTAACTAGGCTTTGGGAAGGTGGAGGACTCTAGGACCCTGTCTGAGCCCTTGCGCTTCATCCCCGGCACCATCCTTGGCAGTGCCAGGGCTACCAAGGCCTCAAGGACAGCATGCAACCTTCAGGCCTCATGTTTGATTGCTGTGTGTTAGGACATAACAAGTACCTCATTTTGCTGCCTCTCCCAGAAGTTAGTCCGTAACCTTGGGATGACATTACACCCTGTATTATATAAGCAGGATCAATCTTTGCTTCCTAGTGAGGTTGCCTACTTCTCAGCAATGCAGAAGGAAACCAGGAGTTTGGTCCCAGACTCAGTGACTAGAAGAGCCCATGTTCAACAAGAGCCGTGAGGCATCTACCAGTGCCGGATCCTATCCTATATTTTGTCCTTGTCACAGGACAAGTAGGGAACCAAGCATGTCCCAGGAGCACCAGCTGCATCGCACAAACTGGTGGGGAAATGCTCTGGCTTCTACAGAGATCGAGCAAGCATTGTCAAGCAGCATGCAAGGAGAGGCCCTGAGGGACTTGATTCTAGATGATCGTCAGGATCCCTTCCGGCTCTGCAATTCTGATTCTATGAAAAATGCAGCTTTGTCCTCACAAAGCAAGCAGTACCAGAATATGGAGGAGAGAAGTGAGCAGAATGTTTCTTGCCACTCCTGGTTTGATCCTTCAGGGGAAGGGACTCTACCCTATCTTACAGAGCAGGCCAAAAATTTCATGGAATATGTCGCAAACAGCATTTGGTTATGACCCACTTTTCAATTAGTCTGACATTTCCGACTCAGCAGGGCAGAAGTACCAAAAATACAAAGGTTTCTTTTAACTTGGTTTATTCAGATACAAATTGAAAGCAGTTGATGAATGGAGCACAGCCCCACTTCCTCTGCCTCCTCTCCCTCCAAAAGTCTATGATCAAGAGAAGAGGAGAAACAGCAAGAGAAAGACAGCAAGTTATAACAATGACAAATAAGCATCATGGTTCAGACCTCTGCTTTCTGGCAGCTTTAAGGGGCAATCAGACCTACGACCTACTACCAGTAGACCAGTTACCCCCAGATGCAGTTACTTTATAGATGGCTATACTGCCATCTTTTAGGCTGATAGCACTGCTGATAAATGCAGGAAAAAATGCTTTGTAAACATATTTGCCACCTCCAGCATCCATCAATGAAGCGACTGAATTTCAAAAAGGTAGTCAATACTTGGGGGTGGGGTGGGGAGTGGCGGGTCCTCTCGAGCCATTCTCATCTCTTCTAAACAAAGGTAGCTCTAATGCTATTTGAAGAATACAGCAGCCACTATTTCCAGCCTAGCTGAGAGCTGGTAAATTAACATTTCAAGGCATCCAGAATTTGCTGAGCTTTTCTTTAGAAACTAGTATACCTTACAAGTCACAACATAAAACTGAAAAGCAAGTGAACATCACCACGCAAGAGAAACTTAACCTTGTGTAGTGTATAAACCGGGGAAAGAAAGAGGGGGCCAAGCCTCTGGCAATAACCACGCCAGGCTTTTAATATCACAATTTTGGCATTAAAGCAAAGCATTTTAAATCCATGTAACAATCTCTGGATTTCATGATCAGAATCTAAACACAAAGAGATGGAATCAAGAGAAGGAAGCAGAGGTACTTTCAATTCAAGTGAGCTGGTGGATGTTTCTACCACCACATTTTATTAAATAGCAGCCACCATATTTTTAATATGGAATAGAAAAATACCCAACAAATACAGGTTATATTTAACGAAGCCATATCCTGGTTAACGTGTCAGTTCTTCCTTTTGGATGTGCTGTGAATGGCCTCCAAGCTGAAAGAGAGCACTTGTCCAAGCCCTCCCTACTCTCTACTGAAAAGTTATATTTGTAATTTTCGACCCATACTTCTTACTGTATCATTTGCTATATGAGAGTTTAAAACGAAGGGCCATTTTGGAACTTAAAAGCAGTAATACATCTCTCTGGAAGCATTGTATCCGAGATAAATTAAAGCATGAGTAGCAACAGTTGATGAAAATCATCTTGTGAGAGCTTTTACCCCCCCAATTTACACAGAACACATTCTGCTGGGCTAAAGAGACAGCTATTGGATAGGTGTCTGTGTTTTATGCTGGTTTCCACATCAAACTACAAAAAGTGAGACAGAAGCAAATGGGATTTTAAGTTTTCCTTAATAACAGAACTTGTAAGAACCAAGCACTCGGAAGGGCTTTTACTATTCTTGCTCACCCTTTTGGCTTGCTAACATAAAAATAATCTTCAGCTCCTGGGAAACACTGCCTCCTTTTCCTGCAGGTACTCTTGCACGGAGAAAGCCTGACTAAATCTATTAAGGCCTTAAATGATGACCCGTTTCTTGATCCCACTGCAAAAAAATCCACTCAGCTCCAAGGCTGCACAGAATGCTGGGGTGGATGGGAGGCAGGGATGTCAACAAGCACCTATGAAAGCTGGTAGCCCTAGGCTCTCCATGGAGCTCCCCTCCCCCCACAACACAAATTGGCAGAGTTAGCTTCTTATTGTTTTTTAAAGGGATAAGATTTCAAAGTCTTCATCTTCTGAATCAAAGAATCTTTCCAGTCTGTCTGCATCGGAAGAATCTGAAAGGCAAAGAGAGGTATAATCATAATTAATGTAGTCCTGGAGTTATTTGCACCAGCACATATATTTAGATCTATCAAGAAGACCAGGAACGCTACTGGACTGTTTTGGGAACCAGCAGATTACAGAAAGTTGCTTGTGCAGGTAAAAGAAAAAAAACTGATCAGTTAACATGCAAACAGGCTCTGTTCCTGTTATACCTGGGAGAGGTCAATGAATATTGTAATTTCCCTAACTCTGAAGATTGAGAGCATACTAAAGTGCTATGATGCTACACTCTTTATCCTGAAACAGCTATGTTTGTTGCCTTGCATATTACACATGATACATGCTACACAAAGCACAATACTTTGCTTTGAAAGTGTGAATTAGCGCCTGGACACATTATTAATGACATGTGAGTCTCTTCACCATATTCCCCGTATAGGATTTGATGGAAAAAACAACAACATTGCCATGGTGTCTATGATCCAAAGAGAACAAGTTCAAGTAGCTGGCAAGGACATTCACCATGTCCACCTAATTTAACAGGTCCAGTTTGACATGAGTGGGCAAGCATTACCTGGAGTAAGATTCAAAACATCAGGACTAGAGAAGTGCGAAGGCTGGTGTTCAACCAGTTCAAACATTGGTAGGGCTCCTCTGATCAGTGACAACTGTTGGAAAATAATGGAAAAAGTGTACAACTAGCTGGTAACTCCTCAGTCAAGGTATTCCTAGGGTTTACCATAACTTGTTAATGCTAAGCAAGACAGCTTCACACTTTATGGACTTGTATTTTAAAAGCTATTGCTTATTTAATATCATTTTACTGTGAAATGCAAAGCATGTTTACTTCAAAGTAAGTTTGGATGTATTCATTAGGGCTTATTCCCCATTTGGGGCTGATTATTATTAAAAGCTTGCATAGCATTGTAGCCTTAGATGCTCTTTTGCAAAACACCATGACTTTTTAAAAAAATCCTGGAAGATGCAAATGATCAATAAATATATTAACAAATATATATTTCATGGGGAACTTCACAGGAGGAGCATCAGGCAAAAAGGTTTAAAAAGAGAAGCAGCTGAAACATTTCCCAAGTTAAGTACAACCTGAACGTTCCTCTGCCCCAGGGATGGGGAACTTGTGGCTTCCTCAATGTTGCTGGACTTCCAACTGCCATCAGCCCCAGTCAGCATGGCTAATAGGGAACAGGGTTAAGGGGAGTTGGATCCAGCAACATCTAAAAGACCACAGGTTCCTCATTCCTGACCTATCCCAGATGCTGGTCACATGGCTTTTAAGGAAGGCCCTGGTCTCAAAAAAGTCAAGCTAAGATCACATGGTCAACACATCTTTGCATTAATGCTGATTGTGTTCCAATGTATTAGTCAGTGTCCATCAAAGCTGAATTCACTTCTATAATTTTTTAAAAGTTACTTGGGCACATATTATCCTTTTTTACCAAAGGACTTGCTGTAGACAAACCTTCTTTACTTGCTGGCACCAGTCATTGAAGTCTTCCTCATTGTTGCAGAAGAAGCCCTACAAGGAAAGGCAAAGTTTGCATTGGCTTAACGTTAACAGAAAATGCCTTCAAGATCAGCAAGAATCGTGTCTCGTGTTCTGTGTAAATGAATATATCTTGGAAATGTTTTGAGAAGCAGACACATTTTGACAGCTAAAAGGTTAGTATAGCGAGAAGAAGGGAGGGAGGCAAGGCAACACCACTGTCCTTGTAGGGAGAGGAATCAGCTAGAAACTAATGGAGAGCTGAAAGACAGTTAGCAGCTGTCTCACAACGTGAAAGTTCACTGCAGGTGCACACACTCACCACCGCAATTGAAGGATCAAGCTCCGCAATGCTCATTCTGCAGGGTGGATGCTGACAGTGGAAACTCTCATCAGGGATGTGGCCGCTCTCCATGGGCTCCACTGCAGGCTGAGTAGTGTGTGGGTCAAGGTAGATTAATTCTTCACCTAGACAAAAATAGACGCCATAAAAAGGAAATACAATATTAGACTTCCCATGGGAAGAGAACGGATCAAATGTACGCTGTTGCTACATTTCGGGAAGATCAGGAATGGGAAAGTCACAGAGGTCTTAAATACTTGCAAAAGGAAACAGTGAAAAATGGCGTAAGATGGTAATGCACAAGGGACCACTCAATTCAGTGCTTTTTTTCAGGGGGTACCCAATGGGCACACAGTACTGGCACCTCTTTTTTGTTATTAAACACTGTGGCACTTACTGTATCAACTTCATGGTGAGTATCAGCACTTCTTTTTTGTTTGTTTGTTAAAAAGCATGACACTTACTGTAACGACTTCATGGTGAGTTCTGGCACCTATTTTTGTAGGGGTGGGGGGAAGCACTGACTCTATTTCTCAACAATTAATATTTTATTATTAATAATAATAAAATGATACACAAAGATTTGTTATTTAGCAAAGCATTCTTCTTTAATGGCAAAGCGTGCCATGTGACATGGCAATGTGCATCTGATAAAGTTGTTCCCTTGGTAGGCTTATAGCTGTACTCCCAAAATTTAGCTAGGTAACCCACTGATGTACTCACTGATGACAGTTACTCACCTACATATCCAATGAAATAATGAGCACTATTAGGTTTTCCTCCAATGACTCCTAAGGACTGAGGCATCATAAAACAGTGCTGGAAAACAGGCAGGCAATGAGTCACATATCAGCTGGCATAAACTGGAAAATCTACCCAAGTAAAGAACAATCTGTGTTTAGAAACATGGAGACACATGCTGGCCTTCAGATTATTCAGGAAAAGGCAGCAGAACAGTCATTTTTAGAACAAATGTTCTGCTGCAAGGGAGGACCACCGCAGTGCACAAGATTTGCAAGGAGCAAGGTAATTGACAGCACAATTTAGGCATGTCTACTCATAAACAAGTTCTGCTCCCAGGTAAGTAATTTCCCCCTCTACCTTCAGTGTTTCAATGTAGGCTTCATTGATGTCTGTGAGACCAAGGCGAAGAGGTATCAGGAGCACCAAAGGTTTCCAGGACAATAGCCTGTCCATACATTCTGCTCCATCTGGATAACCATTGGAAAGCAAGTCCAATTCTGCAGCAGGAAATGCTGAAGCCCCAGGACATGGACAGCTGAGCTTGCACAGCCTTCCTATGAAGAGATAAGTCATAAGCACAAACACTTTCAGCAAAAGTCTCAAATAGCTGCCAGAAAACCATCCTTTGTGTTCATAGAATCTAAGAGTCGGGGCACCAACAATAGGACATTTCCACTTTCCTCCAAGCACAATATGAAAGCACTTGAGAAGATTTCTGCTCTTGTCCTATTTCAGGCACCCACATCTAACATGCCCCACCTAAATTAGTCAGTGATATTTGTAAAATATTTGTAAAATTCTTTCCCCTCTTTAAAGGAAGTGCCCTTGTTCATAGTTAAGAATCAGTTTCACTTTACAATCTGAAATGATGTAAGTTAATTGTACCCATTTGGCTTTTCTGGTTGGGTTTCTAAAGCACATCCCCATGAGAGTCAGGAAGCATTGCTGTAAACATAGACACTCCACAGTTCCGTTCCATTCCATATAGATTTATTTCATCAAAAAGACAACACAGCCCCACAAAGGAAACACTTACTAATTTCCTCCATCACAACAGTATTGTCCATGGCTATGTGCACTGCCAAGGAGCTCCATGTATCAAAAGTGGCAAGTTTTCTAGAAGGAAGATAACGAGAAGAAAGTTAAGAGGCAAATGCATTAGAGAAAGGAGAATCTGCCACTACATCAAGGGTTTAGAACACTTTGGAAATCCAGATTGCTACCCAGTGGTAGTCATGTAGCAAATATGGTATCCCAAGTCTTATTTTTCATATTATTTTAGCGAGCAAATTTTTGCAGCTCTTATTTCACAGATGTTTCCCGTGTGTATAAAATACAAACATCATAGTAAAAGGTCAGAGATGAGACATGATCTAGGCTGGCCTTCTAATAACCAGTGAGGCAGAATATCTACATAGTGCTATCTGCCTTCCCCATAGACTCTTTACTTATATGGAACCCTAACCTCAATCACCCCTTCCACTAACCCAATACAAAATGCATATTGTGATATGGTGTAAGTCAGAACTGCATATATGTGTGTTGATTTCGATGTTTTCTAATCATTCGAGCCAAGGCAAATAATTCTAATTTTTAGCACAGTAACAGTTACTAAGAGTTTTGTGTACTAAAAAATAATAATACCCAAGACAGTTGGATTCACTGAGCACTTACTTGAGTACTTGTGCAACTGTGTTTGGTCCATACCACTGGCCTATGGATTTCCCCTCTCCAACTCCCATCTGGGCTGCAACAGCAAACAAACCATAATTGGTCCATAATTTCAGTCAAGGCTCTTTCTGAAATACTATGGGTACTTAAATTAGTTAGCAGATATAGTGGTGCCTTAGGTTAAGTACTTAATTCATTCCGGAGGTCCGTACTTAACCTGGAACTGTTAACCTGAAGCACCACTTTAGCTAATGGGGCCTCCTGCTGCTGCCGCGCCGCCGGAGCACAATTTCTGTTCTTAACCTGAAGCACTATTTCTGGGTTAGGGGAGTCTGTAACTTGAAGCTTATGTAACCTGAAGCGTATGTAACCCAGGGTACCACTGTACTTAGATTTTGCTACCTCTCTGGAGCCAAAGGACGGTGAAATAATTGCAAAATGTATCAAGCAACAATCTGCATACTCCTCAAATAAGGCATATTAGAAGGCTTAGGAAAAGCGTTCTATTGAACGCTTTCTCTATTGAAATGATTTAGGTATTAAAAAGTGGGGGAGAAATGCTCGTACTCTGTAATGCACAAGATGTCTTCAGAAGCATCAAGGAAAGTACCAAAAATGTGCTTCCATGGGGAAAGCCATACTAATCTGACACAGTTTTTATTGTTGGAAAAACCATTCTGTTCACTAGATTTTGAGAGATTCCAAGAACCCACAGTTCTCCTTAAATCATATTGCAGCTGCTTGGCATATTTGGAGACCAGGGCTATAACATGTTTCCTGCCTTCTCCATTTATCCCTAAGAACACATTTCTGCACCTTAGCCTTGGAAGCATTAAAACCTCTGTGTTTGCTACATATGTTTGGGTGCTGCCAATCATTGTGATGTCCATTGGGGCAACTCCTGACTTTTTATTAGTTACTCTCAAGCAGTCCTCAAAAATCTTAGAATGTGCTGCACACACAGAATCCACTGACTCTTTTTAACAGCTTGACCTTAGTCAAGCATATGAATAGGCATTGACAGTCACACTGTCTGTTTTTCTTATCCTAATTATTTTCAGGAGTCTTAGTTACATGGATGAATTAGTATAGGACCACAGCATCAGCAGACTTAACTCAGTGGGATTTACTTCTCAGTAAGCATGCACAGTATCAGACTGCTCGTTATGCTAAAACCAGGATTTTAATTTAATTGTGATTCCTAATGAAGTTGAGAGTGCCTAGTATCAGATGGACACTAAATATGGAGGAAGTCCATCCATCCAAAAGTGGATTCACAAGACCATTTAGGTGATATATACAGCTGTCAGAGACAGACTCACAAGGGACTTTGTCTAGTGAAAACATTCAGCAAGAGTTCAATTCTCTGGAACCAGATATAAAACACACAGTTTTTTTTAGATATACCATTGTCTTCATTTGTTTGTTTGTGAGCAGGCCAATATCAGGGTAATATCAAAGGTCAAACCACAGTGGACTTTTTTAAAAATTAAAAACAAATAGATTTCTAATGGTTCCCTAGTAATTTGATTGCTCAGCGCAAAAGAAGCATGAAGATTTTGAATAGAAGGCTATTCAGGAAAGTCTCACTGGGCTTCACTTTGTGCACATTTCACCCCACATTCTGTGAAGCAGATGTGCCAGGGGATCTTTTTTGTATTGTTACAGATGAAAGGAAGTATCTCACGGTACAGTAGCCTACTCTGCAGAGTAAAATCTCTTGATTAGAGCCTTCTTCTCTGGGACAAGATTTACAATAGGAAATGAAAAAAGTCTAATTGCATGGGTTCTAGTGTTGTCCACATGAGCTACAAAAGAAAAATACAGGTAACTCACTGACAAGTAAGACTTCAGGAACAGTTCTATGCACCTGGTAGAAAGTCCCACTGAGCCCAATGGTGTTTACTTCTGAGTAGATATGTATAGGATTGCACTATTATAGAAATAAGCATAATTCTGAAATGGCCCACATCTAGATCACCTAGTTCCATAAAATGTGAAATCTGAATCACCTCCATCACCATGTTTCCTCCTCCTCCTCCTCCTCCTCCAAAACTCACATAACGACCTCTCTTTCTGAACAGCACAAACAGCATATGTTGTTTTGTTCATTTACAGCAACAGCAACAGATGCTTTGAATATACCATTGTCCTCATTAGTTGGCATGAGTTTACTGTCTAAACACAGTCCACATTCTTAGTATATAGTTAACAGTGCAATTTATAAGTAGTTTCCCTCAAAAAACTAAAAATCAGGAACTCCTTACTGCAAGGAAGAGATAGAAACACAGCATAGGTATCTATCCATCTTACCTATTTGGTGGATTGAGTAGTAGCTGTCTTTTTTGTCAATGAAGGCATTTAGAACATTGTAATAGTTTTCCATTTGCTTCTTCCCTTTCACCCACCTCCAATCTGAGATATAGAAGATCTAGTCAATTTTCTCAACGCCACACATTATTTGTTTTCACAACATCACAAAAAATGACAAAGAATATTGAAGACTATAATCCCGAACTATTAAACAAAACCGTTTGCCAAAGAAATGGAAAGCAAAATCAACATTTTACTTTCCAGTCTGGTCTCTGAGTAGCGAAAGACACCTCAATCTTGTTTTCACACCCTCCAGTTGAGTGTTTACTTGCATTCCTGTCATGTAGCACTAACAGTAACGATTTATGCCTACTGTGACAAATCCATGCTCAAAAAACACTTCACACTGCAAGGAGCAAGCAAGTTGACCCACCACCAAATAATTGCAGGTTAGCATGTCCCTTGTGAATTGCACTTTTACCCAACGTATTATCTATTATGAAGGAGGTGGTGTTACTAAGGATGAACTGGAATATTATATTTAGGGACAGCTTTATTGTCTAGTTCTTCACAGTTTAAATACAGTTTTTAAAAGGCCCTTTTGGTATCTGAACACACAAACATATGACATTGTCACAGTACCATATTCATTTGTTTTGGGGGGGATTTGACTTACCTCTGCCTAAGTGTCTGCAAACCAAGGCCTGAGCAAAGATCATCTGACCACACCTTAACATGCAGCCCCAGCCAGTGTCAGATGTAGGACCTGTTCCCCCTGGAACCAAAAAGAAAGAATAGAAACCAACCATAGTGGCACGTGTGGCATATGTGGTGTGGGGCAATGTGATTTTCGCTGTATACCTGAGCAGACATAGGTTGGAAAGCCCAGAAACCCGGCTATGGCTGTAATCCTATTTACATTTGTTGGGGTTAAGACCCACTGAACACAGTCTGACCTATTTCTGCATTGGCATTCATAGGACTGCACTGTATCAAATTGGTCTTCTCTTCAGCTCAGAAAAATAAATGCAAAAATTAGATGAAGTAAAATATATTTATGTAACACACATATAAACATTTTTTTTATTGCATTGAACCTGGATTACACATAGTATTGGAAAAAGAGCTACAGATATTTTGTAGCCATTATAAGAACAATTTATAACTTGGGAGAAGGGGAATGACCCTAATTCAGTGTTAGAAACTGAGATATGAAAGCTACGAGCACCTTAAACCTAGCTTATAGGCGGAACAACAGAATGTCTAGGCACTCTTTTTTATAACAAGAAAACAAAGCTGAAAATGAATGAACGGCAGCTAAAGTATTATGCTCATTTTTTGCATGGTCTAGTTCAGGGGTCAGCAACCTTTTTCAGCCGTGAGCCGGTCCACCGTCCCTCAGACCATGTGGTGGGCCTGACTATATTTTGAAAAAAATTAATGAAGGAATTCCTATGCCCCACAAATAACCCAGAGATGCATTTTAAATAAAAGGACACATTATACTCATGTAAAAACACGCTGATTTCCGTCCGCAGGCCGGATTGAGAAGGCAATTGGGCCGCATCCAGCCCACGGGCCTTAGGTTGCCTACCCCTGGTCTAGTCCTTCCCCTGCCCAACCCCCTAATATTCTTAAGAGAGTCTCTTCTCCAGTCTTCAGAGAGTAGCTGGAAGTGGGGAGGCAGAAAAAGGTCCTCCGTTCCTTCCACTCTTCAGTTTTAAACTGCTCACACTAATGAAATGCCCAGTTGCAAAATGCGCCTAGAACAATGCGAGTTTTGCATACTGCCCTAATTCAGTGGTAGAATATCTTTATATGCAGAGGATCCCAGAATCAAACCATGGTATCTCCTGGTAGAGCTGGGAATGTCCTCTGTCTAGAACACACTACACTGCCAATCAGTGTAGACACTAGTGAGCTAGATAGACCAAAGGTCTGACTCAGTATAATGCTTTCCATGTAACCCTAACCGTATAAGAAAACATTAATTTCCACCTATACTTTTAATTATTATTTTTAACACCTTAAAATGGATGTGGGTTGTCACCTTCTTGAAAATTCTCTCCATCCTCAGCATTCTTTAGAACTATCAACCTTGGCTTCCAGAGCATTTTTTAAAAATCCAATAGCAATGTTATTGAAAGTAACATATTGCCAAATTGTTTAACTAATATAAGCTATTTTCCTCTTTTGCAAGTCAAGTATTGATCTATTTCATGTTTCTTTTCATCTCTAATCCATCTTTCGCCCAACAAGTGATCCCAGGGTATGGGGATACAGATATGCAACAAATAAATTATTCTGGAAATAGACTTCTAAGCACCAACACACCCGCCCTCCAAAACAAGTTTCCTTTGTATTTTTCAACTTCTGCATTTTTTGTGTGTTTCCTGTTTTGAAGGTGGGAGCACATTTCCTTTTTCTATGAATACCAGAAATAGAATCAAATGTCGCATCAGAACAGAGGAAGAAGTAAAGTTGCTTTCCAGAAGCTAGCAGAGCAACATGCTTCTATGCCACCCTCCAATGAGCAGAACAGAGCTTTCAGATTTTGGGAGCAGAACTCAACACATGATCCCTGCTGTCATCACTGGGCTAAGGGGCAATTGGGTACTAAGAAATAAACCAACTTCATTTGAGGTGTAACATAGTGAATGAACTCTCCTACTTACCAATGGCAGGAAAGCTTTTTCTGTATGTGAACCAAAGACGAGAGGTCACGTCTAACAGGATCTCCTCTTTCTCTAAGGAAGTGAAAACACCAAATGTCATTTTGGAAGTGTGTTGACATTGTGCTGATTCAGTGGTACTGTCACTGAATTAATTAACCAAACCAAGAAAAGTTGTTTTTTTTAAAAGTGGTTCCTTTTAGGGAGGTTTAGGAACCTTTTAGGTTCATCAGCTCTCTGGACTACAGACTACAAAAGGTACAAGACAACTAATACAGTATGCATGTGGGAGAATACACATTAACATTTCATCTTTTATTGGGAGCTCTCTCTCTATTTTAGCCTTTAGATTCCAGAGCCTAAGCTCATTCAGGAAAATGGGGAAGGAGGGTGGACTGCACATCGGTATTTGAATAATGACTGCTCTCTTCTATGAATATTCAATGGAGGTAGTTAAGAAGTGAAAAGAGAAAGGCAAGCTGTTAAATCAAAGCCACAAACATACACCCCAAGCCTTCAAAAAGTAGAGTTAGCAACACAGCTGACTGGAGTATTTATAGCCCTTCAAATACCTGTTAATACACTATATTTTCTCCCCAGGATCCAAACAGGCTCTTTGGTTTCCGGGAAGTCTTCATACTCAAACCTGAGAGTATCGTACGTGAGCGTAGCTGTTCAAAAACAAAAATACACAAGACTGTGACTAATCTTTTCAGGCTTTTGTCCCTGCATGTGAGGATCAACAGGTTATACCTACCAAATTTTTGCAATGCAGTTTCCTTATTCAAAGAGGTATTAAAATGATTTTTTAAAATGTGTGGTTTCAGATAAAATGAACATTTCTAAATATATTTTGGGAGAAAATAAGTTCAAAAGTCCATATTTAAATGTGCATTTTCATAAAGATTTTTAAAAAGCACCACACCAACATAGAAAAGAATGGATTCATAAATGCACGCTTATGAACTGATCTGCCCATCACCAATCTTAAAACCTCAACATTTCATTTCTTCCTTTTCCAGCATATGTAGACACAAGACAACCCAATAGTGGGGGTGGCCTTATCACCAATATTCACACCCAAACACACAGCAAAAGAACCAGTAGCCAATTTGTGAACAACATGACACACATTGCTCCATGTCAAGCTGAATTTTCTGTTCACTGTCTGCCAAGACAGATAATCTGCTGGAATCCAGCCACTTACAGGATGCATCTAGATTCTGGTCTTTCATTGTACGTTCTAAAGTGGTTTTCAACCGGTGGGTCACACCAAGGCCACCACCTGCGCTTCAGTTTTTTTAGAGAAAGAAGAATAAAGATAGGAGGAGCAACAGGAGATGAGGTAACAGAGCAAGAACAACTCAGAGGGAAAAAGCTGAAGGCTACAACTTTCCTTGAGTTAGATGAGAAGAATATTATGCAATTTTCAAAATTTACACACTTCGCTCCTCATAACCCTTCAGGGATTTGGGCTGCGAGGAAGACTCCCTCATCCCCAGAAGTGCTATTTCACTCCCAATTTACAGATTAGAAACCTGTCTTACATTTCACTTTTATTGGGAGCAAAAGAGACACTCCAACACTTATTCCATGCTACACTGCCAGAGGGCCTTCTTAGCAATGGTGTCCTGGTTTTGGAACACTCTTCTCTTGAAGCTTGGCTGGCGTTTACTTTGCCTGTTTTGTGGTACCAGTTGAAGACAGAACTCTTCCTCTAGTCTAAGCAGTGGTTCCCAAATGTTTTCGCGATTCCCCCTTGGTTCTAAAAACTCCTCTCCAGTGTCCCTTATCTTATCCCATAAAAAGCATTACTCAGAATAGCAGTTTGCACGACCCACTAAAGAAGATACTCGCACAATAAAATTCAAAACAGTAACAACTGCACATTTATTCAAAATCCAATTCAAAATATATAGTTTAATTAAGTCGGCAAAACTGATGACCCTGATCCAAAGATACCAGCTTTTCAAAGGCTGATAGTCATTTACACCTGCAGTGCCCCTGCCTCTTGTGCTCCCCCCAGGTAATCCCACTGCCTCCTGGGTGGGTACCATCTACCAGAAGTACCCCCTTGCACTTAAGATTGAGGGGGCCCAGTTCACATTGCAAGTGTGTGACATCATGCACACGTTGCTTTGACAGGACAAGGCAGAGCCCAGTGCGGCATGGCTTCCTCTCTCATGCTCAGGAGGAACCAGCCACGCTCGGCTCCTCACTCGGCCTCCTCTACCCGCTCAGCAAGGAGGGGGCACAGCCCCCTGCCAGCTGTTTTTGAGGGAGTTGAAAACACTTCCAACCCCTAGGAGTTGGCATGCCTGCCACCCACTTTGAGAACCACTTGTCTAAGCCACCTGAGTATATTGGGGTTTACATGAGAGATGGACCTGTTTAAATGCTTTTCAACTGTATTTTATTGACATATTGTATTTTATATTGTTCCAGCCTACCCTGGGATCCAATGTGATGAGGGGCAGGAAATAAATCTGATAAACAAATGTAAGTTTCCCCCAATTTACTCATATCTGCAACAGTAAAGGTAACACGGTGAACAAGTAGCAGGAGAATGAAATCTATAAAGAGAGAAAATCCTAGGCTTCTTTAGCAACACCAAAGGAACCATACAGCCCATTTCTAGGAATCTGAATCAACATGAACAAATAAAGGTTCTGAAGCAAATATGCACCTCAATGTCACATCTTTCTCTCCTTGACCTTCTTCATTTTGTGTAGTCAAAAAATCAATAGATCTCCAGATCATACATTCAGTTCAAATTTCACATGCTCTGCAGCCTCACCTTAGAGGGCATCATGCCCCACTACTAGCTTATTATATTCTGTTCCCAGACAGTGAGGGTGCTCATCAAGTCACATATCAATAATTCCTCTGCATTAAGATGTTTCAATATCAAGATTGATATATATTATAAACCACATGATACCGTGATCAAGAAGTTAGTATGATAAGCAGCAGAAAGATGGCCCCAGCATACACATGGTTTAGATTATTAGCTTGTTGTGCCCGCTGCAGTATCTTTCATCTGTTGACTTCTATGGGGCTGCTCTGGAACAAATAACTTCTGGCAACCTTACCAAGTGTGCAGTACAAGGAAAAACTCTTGTCAATTAACTGTGGCAAGGAGTCAGAAAAGCAATCAAAAGGACTCAACTATACATAGAAAGCTAAAAGATCATCCAGGAGATCTCTAGGAGATGGCAACCTGCTGCTGCTGATTATATTTATTTTATCTCCTCCCCAAAAAATATTAGAATATTTGGGTGGGAAAGAAATTAAATATAATTATTTGATTTATTTTTCAATGAGCACATTGACATCCATAAAAGGGAGAGTAAACCCCCCCTCCTCTCACCAGAAGCCATGTACTGTAAGTATTATTATTTCTATTCTATTGTATGATCTTCACTCATGTTTGTTTACTATCTATTTTATTCCCTCAACTGGCACCTCATATATTATATCACCATACTTTCTTTCATCCAAAGGAGATAGCACTCTCACAAACATAGTTTTAACAAAGTGGAAGCAATCAGGAAGTCCAGATTTGTAGTGATACAGTCAACATTGTTTTCTCTATTCTGGACGTATCATGTTATTATTATTGGAAGTTTTTAATGTTTGATGTTTTAACGTATTTTTATTTTTCTGTTGGGTACTGCCCAGAGTGGCTGAGGAAACCCAGTCAGGTGGGTGGCATACAAATAATAAAATTAGTAGTAGTACTAGTAGATAGTCACAAACCGGCAAAGAAAGCATCCAGTTTATTTACCCCCATCAATATTTGTTGTTTTCACAAAAGTGACTCAAAGTGACTTAAAACAAAGAGATGCCATCTTATCAGGAAGGGTGTTCCACACAGTGCCAGAACTGGACATTTAATATGGTGGCACCTACCCTTTGGAAATCCCTCCCATTATATATCAGACAGGCAGAGTCTCCATTGTCAGTATCGGAATTTATTTGAAATTGTTTCATATATGCAATTGTTTTAACTGTTTTTATTGTGTTGTGAAATCGCTTCAATAAGTTTCATAGGAAGCAAATCCAAAAAATAAAAAATAAAAAAATAACACAGGCCAATTACCACCATTATAGGCTATTCATGCACAGTTATTTTTACTGATCAAAGCAGAAGAGGTTTACGTCGCCTATCCGGACACAGCCATCATTTTTACAGACAAATGATTCTATATTACATGTCAAAGGAAGGACAAAAAATGAAATATAACGAGGAACTGCCATTACACTCTGGGAAATGGTACATCATTCTCACAGCTGTCTGTGAACCTAGGCAACATGAAAAAACTCAAAACCACTTGTTCTATCTGCTTTGCAACTTCCACAGCTAGAATGGCCAGGCTTGATAAAGAATGGCCATTGTTAAGACTCTTAGTAATGAGAAAATCTTATTCATGTCTCAGTGATTATAGTCAAAGATCAAAACAAAATAAATTGTTAGTGTCTCTGGAATGCCAAGCTACAATAAAGAAAGCCACCTCAATTACTGAGTCGTCACTTCACTAGCTCAAGAGCAACTTCTTGGGCAACTGATCCTTAGCAACCGATGTTAAAATAAAGTGTTTATCATAGTACCAGTTTCAAGAAAGTAAGCAAATTATTGGTTAGTGTTAAGGCACTGGAGATAAGCCCCAACTATTAAATATGTCAAAATATGGCTGGGATGAAATTGGGGGAAATCTTTAAAAAAATTACCACCACCAAACCCACAAACCAAAAGGCCCCAGGGTGCCCTTTTGCATGACTTCAGCATGTGACCAACCAACAGAAAACAAAAGAGCAAAACAGTATATAACAACAACAACAACAACAACAACAACATTCCACAGGTGGCCAGTAGGTGCAGTGGCTAGAGAGCTGGATATGGGAAACCCAATAACAGCCAAAGTAGTCATGACATTATTACCACCATCAACCCTTTTATGGCTGTTTGCGTGTTTAAAAAATAGCTTGCACACAATACACACCCAGCTGGACTGAACCACGGCATGGAGCAAAGGGTGACTTTATGCCTTTGCCACACTATAGTCCTGAAACAGCTCTCACACACCAGGTATTTGTAAAAATTGAAAAACCACAAACACAGACACACTAGGACAAACTGTGTTAATAGTTTGGTCTTTAGCTGTAAAGCTCACTCTGTAGTACTGGACAGATTACTATTTTTCAGTCTAGCCCATTTCACAGGGCTTCTGGGAGACTAAAATACCACTCTGAACTCCTGAGAGAACAGGCAGAATACAAATGCAATTTTTAAATACACAGCAAGTAAAAGCCAACAATTTGATCTGAACTAGGAATCTTCTTCCACAAGGCAAGTGATCACAGACACAATTCTGAGTTGCCCTCAAGCATTCTGGCTGAAGGAAACAGGTTACCTGCAATCAAATGACTCTAATACTGTATTGCAACTAATTCTAATTATTTTCACTTCATATGGCTTGATCAAAATTCCAAAAGATAGGGCTGCCATGGAGCTATGGTGTGGTGAAATAAAGAGCATATATTTTTGGAGGGTATTTGTATAGTTTTAGGAGCCATACGTTTCATACCATGATGGATTCAGAACAACTGATTACTACATGACAGTTCATCAGTAGGGGTATGCCAGTAGGGGGGGAAAGAGAATACTGTGCATTTCTGTCAGACATGAATGATCGGTTATCTGGGAGGCACCTAGGGGCTTTCAACAAAGTTCAGTAGGGCACAGATTTAAGAATGTGTGTGTACTTGCTTAAGTTATCTTATTTAGGGGGGGAAACCTAAGAACTTCAGTCCTTGACTATCACATGTTTTTCCACCTACTGGGGAAGTTCAAGGAGGGGATGAAGAATAAGAGCGTTACTTGATTCGCTATCTTATTCTTTACTATCCTCACGGTTTTTCCATCTTAGTTGTAGCACTTTGACATAGTATTATAACCAGCTGTCATGCAGCCGCACTGTCCCACAATGCCCCAAGGAGAATCCACTGCAGCAACATGTCAGGGAGCAAGAAAACAAAAACACACTTTCAGCTTACAAGGCCTCACACGCAAACTTCACCAACTCCCACTAATTCCCAAGTTCTTGTCAACTTCATAAAACTTTTAACCCTGGCATATTTCACTAGGTCACAGAACCCACCGGTGATGAAGCGTCAGCACTGTGGACTGAAAACTCCATTCTATGCTAATGCTAGGAAGACAAAAAACAGGCTGGCTTGGGCAGGGAACGCATACATAGCATACAATGCCATAGCAAGCTGTGTGTCTATTACAGAAACGAGACCGGGAGGCGAAGGACCACGTTTGCCTGACTCCTTTTAACAACTTTACCCAATGACCTCTTCTATAAAGGAAGTGTGTCCCCCTCTCTTTTTTGAGACACGACCTCTTGTGCCCCCGACACAGAGCGCCCCCCTTCCATCTCCCCACTCTTTGAACGACCCTCTCCCTAGCCCATCCCGCAACACCAGCTTCTCCTGAAAAACAGACCGATCCTCCACCCTTTCACACCCCACACCCCTAAGCCACAGACACAAAGAAAGCACCCCCCCCGCCGGCCCCCGAATAGCCTCCCCATTCCAGTAACCCAGACATTTCCCTTCTCTCACCCGCGTCCATTCTGCCCCCGCTCAAGATTCAGGGGCGACCACGGCTGTCTCCTTACAGAAACAGACCACCACAACGGCGCACTCTAACCTACTCGCCTCGACTGTCCGACTCTCGCCCAATCGCGTAGCTTTTCGCATCCCATCTGAGTGGCGGATAGGTTCGCTGAAGAGGTCAGCAAGCTCTTCTGCACTGCATCGCTTCCTCCTGATGCTAGGGAGCCGCCATCTTGTTGTACGGAGAGGGTGACTCTGCCAAACGGCATTCTTTAGGTCCAACTTCGCACCTTTCTGAAGCGGGGGGGTGGGGCGCTTTGATTTCTTCAGGATGTGCTCTCGACCTCTCCGAGTAGTACAACCACCACAGGATAGGAAAAGCTCAGACCGTGGAGGCCGCCATATTTGTGTACGGAACCTTAACGCCCCGCCCCCTTACCCCCCCTCCAACATTGCAGTGTCTAGGAGTTCACGTCACATTTCCATTCTAACCATATTAAAGCCCCACAACAGTCTGGCCTTCTTTCTGTGTTCCGACAGTAAGGCCGTGAGGTAAAAAGCCGTTGCTGTTGTTGTTTTTGAAAAAGGCAAGCGTGCTGTAGATACACGTACGCTCTGACCAAACGCCGCCTGAGGACCGCCCCTGTGAAACGGCTGCTCCTTCCGTACGGAAGTGGCCGTTCAGGGTGCGGCGAGGCGGCTGAGGTGACTCGACAGGCTGCGCCATCTTGTTGTACGGACGCAGAGCGGCGGGGGGGAGGAGGAGGAGGAGGTGGTGGAGGTGGGGGGAGAGGCAGGGCCGCCCGCGCGGCCTCCCGAGATGGTGATCTGCTGCGCGGCGCTGAATTGCTCCAACCGGCAGGGCAAAGCTCCCCGGGGTCGAGCGGCCGTCTCCTTCCACAGGTAACCAGGGGGAGGGCAGGAACAGGTCGCACCTGGTGCTGGGAGGGCGACTCGAGCACAGCCCTGCCCATCTCCTTCTCCGGGACATACGTCGGGCAGACGGGCGAGGAGCCTCTTGCTTTTCCTCCTCCGCCTCCTGCAGCACCCTGACGGGCTGATGCCCCACGAAACAAGACGGGGTGCCCCCTCTCGCATACCTGGCTGCTTGCATCCGCTCCCCCCCCCCCCCCTTATTACCTCGCCTCCACCCGCTCCCAGGCAGATCGAGGGACAAAAGAGAATCCCTTATCCATGTTCTTTCCGCCAATACAACTCCGGCCGCCTAACCTAATTTTGAGAGAGGTGTGTCAGGGCTGTGCCCCCACCCCCCGGGAAGGCAGAGCAAGGCACTCTGCACATGCTTCCTTATGGTGATGGTGATGATGATGATGATGATGGCACATTGCCCCGTCCGTCCCTCACTTTCCCACGTTTTATAGCAGAAGCGCAACCTTTGAAAACAGGTTCCAGGGCGGATACGTCCTGAACTCTAAAAGTAAGCCCCACTTTTAAGGTGTGGAGCACAGGTGTGAGTACATAGTCTTCCTGTTTGTAAGTTTGCCTGTCTCGTCCTGTCAGAGTTCTGGGAATAAGGTGTATGCACCCATTGGAGAAAGCAACTTGCCCATCAGGTGTGCAGCAAACATCTCGGCAGATGGCAACAATTAGAAATGCCTGATTTTTTGCTTTTCTGGTAGCGTGCAAGAAGAGCATTCCTTAGCGTTAAGAAATATGCCACACCCATGCATACAGAAATGACAAATAGCTAAGTTGCAAAGGTATGCAGTTTACTATAAATAACTTGAGAAAACAATATATATTTATAAATTGAGAAAAGAAGCAAATTTCATCTAGCTCAGCATTTTGTTTCCAGCAGCAACCAATAATTCACAATCAGGGCAAAAGGTAGATTCTCAGCAAAGGGGTGCTGTCTCTGATCTAGAGAAGGGCTGTGGAATCTGTGGTCCTCCACATGATGTTGGACTCCTGAGTCTAGTCAATTGAATCCAACATGACCAATGGTCAGGGATGATGGGAGTCATACTCCTCCATATTTTGCCAACATATTTTTTTTTCTTTTTGTATTAGACTACAGTATATGCAGATTTAGATTACATAAACTGTTCTGTCATTGAGAGTAGCAAAGTTCATTACATTGTTTCTTAAAGTGGGACTGATGACCAACAGCTATTGCGTTTGTCAAAGCACAGGCTTACTTCAGATATCATAGTACATCAAACCATGGTTTGCTCTAACCATAGGTTAGGGCAAGTATAGGCAAACTTGGCCATCCAGATGTTTTGGGACTACAACTCCCATCATCCCAGCTAACAGGACCAGTGGTCAGGGATGATGGGAATTGTAGCCTCAAAACATCTGGCGGGCTGAGTTTGCCTATGTGTGGGTTAGAGCCCAAATCATGTTTTGAGCTTCCAGTGTACAAGCAAACCATGGTTTAAAGCCGTTTGCTTTCATTTTCCCTTTGCTTTGCACTCCAGAAATGAAGCAAAGACCATGACTATAATTTGTTATTTCAGACATGACATAATGTAGCTTGCAAGTGCAGATACACTTCAAACCATTGCTTCTGATTTTGGTTTGCTGACTGATTGCAAATCATGACACATCAATTCAGTCAGCATGCTAAACCATAATAGTTAGATCCTATACACTTATCATAGTGAGACTTAGTCATTGGTAAACCTGCAGAGGATTGCACCATATCCCTACTTACCCATGATTTGATATGACATCTAAATTGAGCAAAATAAATACTTTTTAATACCTACGGTCTGCATTGAGGCAGCAGCTTCTGTTGTAACAGAAGTAACTAATTCTAAAGTGGACATAGATGAAAAAGGAAAAGTTGCCATCTAACAATGGCATTTTGCACTATGGGTGAACAGAATTTGGATAAGGATATTCCAGTAGATATAATTTGCAGTAGATCAGCAACAATGCTGATGTTATTTATTTATTATTACACTTATATCCTAGTTTTCCTTGAATGAGTTAAATATAGCATATTTTTGAGCTGAACATATTACTTCTTCATTGTTAAAGTATGTCCTGCTCCCCTGCCTGGCTTCAGTTGGAGAATCTTTGAGATCTACAGTGGTACCTTGGGTTACATACGCTTCAGGTTACATATGCTTCAGGTTACAGACTCTGCTGACCCAGAAATAGTACCTCGGGTTAAGAACTTTGCTTCAGGACGAGAACAGAAATCGTGCTCCGGTGGCAAGTGGTGCTTCAGGTTAAGAACAGATTCAGGTTTAGAATGGACCTCTGGAACGAATTAAGTACTTAACCCGAGGTACCACTGTATTAAAAACACACACATAAAGTAGATCCTGCAAGCCGCCCCCACAATAGGTGATCATTTTGGCCTGTGGCACCACAGATTTCCTGTTAGCTCCCAGAATGCATTTTGTCTGCTCATGATAGACATGAGAAACTGGCATAGTCTCCATCCAGCTTTTCAGTGTCAGGTGTATTGAATCAGAAGGCTTGACACTTGAAAACCCATTTTTTCTGCCTTTGTGTTGAAGTGGTAATTTCAGACTGTTTTATACTTTTCCTGATATTCACTCTCTACAGTTTAGAAGAGTCTGTTTCACAAAGCAGGTTAATGGGTTAGATTGCCTGTCTCATCATGGATAACTTGCCGATATAGTGGAGCCAGATGGAGTTTATCCATTCACACTAATTGCTCTTTTAACTTTACAGTGCTGATCATGATCTATAGTGCTGTCAACAACACTTGATGTACCTTCAGATGCACTTCTGCCTGAACCAAGTCACAGGCAAACAGATAAATGCACACACATTATTTGGTGTGGCTTACAATTTCTCTTCCCCAGCGTGAACAGTGGTAACCCCAGCAGTGTCTCACCACCCTCTCCTCTTATTTGTCTGTATCTCGCACTGCACTGGGAAGGAAGGTAGAAGGATATTTATGTGCCATCTGAGGAGAAAGTTGTTGAGGTAGATGGGTCAGTGATCTCAGACTAAGCTGGAAGACTGCGTAACTCCATATTAGGTCAGGGATAGACATATATTTCTGACTGGTACAAATACATTGTGATATGGTTAGCTGCTAAGCTCCCAAATCTAGACTTAAGGTATAGCAGGGATAACCTAACTAGGGTACCATATAAAGTTCAGCAATAGATTACCAGTGGTGGTGGTGCCCTTACTATAGTACTTTCCCTGTAGAAGACCCATCTGTCCAGCTGCCTCTTATCATTCAGCCTGACCTAATGCAAAGTTAGGTGAGTCTGAGCCCCTTGGAAAGAAATAGGCTTAACCATATCCAACCTTGCATAGGAGTTGCAGCTTTAGCATAGCACTTGGCAGCTCATTTAAATCTGCTGGTTGGATTGTAAGAATTGTTTGCAAGTGGCTAAATGATAAAAATATTTTAACTGTCATTAATGTTACTGAATTGTATGTATTTCTGTTTGAAGAACTGTTTTCAGTTAGTCCAGAGTTACTGCATTTAAAAAAATGAACGAATAGGTTCAAAGCTGAAAGAGTCTTAACATACATGACAAATTTTGATTTGTAGAAAATGTAATTACTGCTGCATAGTTCTGCGCCCTGCAATGTAATCTTAACAGACTGTCTTTTTATAAAATTCAGGTTGCTCTTAAACGTAACTCAATGTATAAGCTACTTTGAAAAGCTCTAGGCAAAAAGCATACACAGTAATGCTTTTCCTTTACACTGTTTTGAAGGTTTCCCTTAAAGGATTCAAAGAGACTGATCCAGTGGTTAAAAGCAGTTCAGCGGGACAACTGGATTCCCACCAAGTATTCCTTTCTTTGCAGCGAGCACTTTACTAAAGACAGTTTTTCAAAACGGCATGAAGACCAGCACCGGCTGCTCAAGCCCACAGCTGTGCCAACCATCTTCCATATTTCAGAGAAAAGAGGGGAGAGCAGGGATTATGTCAAAAGGAGGAGGAAAATAGCAAGTCAGACTCTAGAAGGAGATGGCGATCAACCAAAGGAAGGAAGCGGTGAGGTAGTTGAGGGAATCTTATCATCTGACCAAAACTTGATAGTTCACGGGACTCAAGAAATAGAGCAAGTGACTCTTCAAGCTGAAATCAGGTCAATGTCAGAGCAGGGAGAAAATTTCCAGGACCAACTTGAAGGCTCCCTCAGGAGGATGTTAGCAGATAACCTAGTCACAAAAGTGACTCAAAATAAGCCAGGAAAACTGACTCTGGAGGATTGTTCTGAAGCAGTTATCCATTCTGGGAATTTGAAAATGGACAAAAGTGGTATATCGGAGGATGACTTCACCCCTCCTGTGTCTGGCGCATGCAAATTTATTGGCTCCCTTCACTCTTACAGCTTTTTCTCCAAGCACACTAGAGAGAGGTCATCTTTTCCAAAAGAGCAACTAGAAAGGAAAAGGTTAAGGAGAAGTGCGGATCCAAGCTGTAGTAGCAACACTCTGGAGCAGGATACTAGTTTAACAGAATCCTCCTCTACTTCCTCTCTCACTGCTATCCCTCAGAAACCTTCCCAGAACATGTCTGCTTCTCCTGCAGATCTAACCCCTAAGCCAGCAACAGAAGCTGTTGTAGGTCAGAAGGGAGAAACGGATGCCAACCCCATGTCCATCAATGAGGTCATCATGTCTGCTTCAGGAGCCTGCAAGCTCATTGATTCCCTGCATTCGTATTGCTTCTCCTCTAGGCAGAGCAAAAGTCAAGTGTGCTGCTTGAGAGAGCAGGTAGAGAAGAAGAATGGAGAGCTAAAGCAGTTGAGACAAAAGATCAGTCGCTCCGACAGCCAAGTTAGAAAGCTGAAGGAAAAACTAGATGAACTGAAGAGGATCAATTTCCCATGCCTGAGCAACCTGCTGTCCCAGGACTGTGGTCAGTATCTTCTGCACTCTTAGCCAGGGCGAAACTGATATAAAAATATGAAGCCATTTAGTTAAATATAATGGGTGGGATTCAATGTTGTGTTATAATGAACAATCGCACACTTGCATGCATTGCAGCTTGCCAGATGGAACCATTGCCCCTCTTCTTCCCCTTCAGTGTTGATCTGTGGGCTCTCCCAACTGCCCCTTGAGCCAATTTCGGGGGCACGCAGTGAGAGGGCAGGACATCCCATTGCACTAGTGGAAGTCCATGTTAGGTGAATTCTGCCCATTTCCTTTAAAATACCTTATTATTGGTGATATAGCCTCCAGTTTTTGAACATGAAACTGCTTGCAAACTTGTATGCTTTGTTGTTGAAAGTAGGATTGTCAGGTGCAAAAGAGGCCAAGCAACTCGCACATTAAATTGTCATGTAAAAAAGAGAATTTCAGCAGCAGGTGTGGCTTGTTATGCAAGCCACATCTGCTGAGATTTCCTCTTTTATACAACTAGGAAAGCTGCAGGCATCCTACCCTAACCGAAACATTCACACGTACATTCCTCACCCATACGCCATGCACCAGTGCTCTGAAATTTGAGGAGAGGAGGAATATTGTCCTTAGAATTACATTTTAGGGGTTTTGATTGTTTGCATTACTGCCTATGGGTGAGTCATTAATATGCAAGTTTTAAAACTTGTTTTAAAGTTGCTTGGGAATCCGGTTTATCCATCATATACCTCTCATTTATGAATATCATGATTTCTCAGCATGCTTTCCCTCTGAATGTGTAGCTTTCTTATACCCAACACAGTTCAATTACCATTTGACATGCAGTTGGTACACTGTAAAAGGTAAAGTAAGGGTAAAGGGACCCCTGACCATTAGGTCTAGTTGTTACTGACTCTGGGGTTGCGGCGCTCATCATGCTTTATTGGCCGAGGGAGCCAGCGTACAGCTTCTGGGTCATGTGGCCAGCATGACTAAGCTGCTTCTGGTGAACCAGAGCAGCGCACGGAAACTCCGTTTACCTTACCGCCGGAGCGATACCTATTTATTTTTGACGTGCTTTCGAACTCTAGGTTGGCAGGAGCAGGGACCGAGCAACGGGAGCTCCCCCTGTCGCAGGGATTCGAACCACCGACCTTCTGATTGGCAAGTCCTAGGCTCTGTGGTTGGTTATACCCAAAATAAGATGCATTATTAAAAAAAAATGCCGCTCAAGCCATAGGCTTGCAAGACAAATGCAGGCCTCCTGGCATTTCTAGCCATCCCATGGAGCTCCCCCCAGGCCACACTCATCACTAGCCCGGCATCCTCTGCATGCTTTTCCTGGCTGGAATGTATCCTTCTCTGAATGAAGAACCATGTGTATGTGTGTGTTCAAAACCTCTGACTTTTGCATGGCAGGAATGTAGCTTACTGTACAAAGTGACTTACAGTGTTTTCAGAAAAAAACCAAAGACATACATACATTAAATCCAGCATTAAAAAGACCGCCCGCGGAAAAAGCCCATATATAGTTAAAAGCCAAGTGAATGTTTTTGCCTGGCAGCAAAAGGTAAGAGTCACATCTGTTGCCTTTGGCTTACCTGCTACTGGCATATGACCTTGGAAGATTTCCTATGAGATAATATAGTCCTTGAGCAATCCTACCTTAGGCAAATGGCCACTTCTTGTGTTCAGGAAGCAGACAGTGGAATGACGGTGCAGATTCAGTAGTGCTGATGTGGCCAAGACCTGGCAAGTCAGGTGTTCCAGTGGAGTGTGTTTGGATGTGTGCACCAAAATCCTCAGAGCCCCGGAGGGGAAGGGGCCAAACTTCCTTCCTACTCCTCACATCAGGGTTGTCTAGGTATACTAGCCAAATCTTGCCTGAAATTTACTTGGAACATCTCCCCATTGGAGAAGAAGATCTGTAAGCTGAGGTAGGATAAAACACTTTAGCCACTGAGGACTGTGGAAGGTTTTGCCGCACGTTCTCCTTTCCTTGCCGCCAAAGAGGTCAATGGAAGTCATTTGCCTATAAGGGAATAAGGGAGAGGTGGCATGTGCATACCTCTCCTGGCTGGATTGTGATGAAGGCGTTCAGAATTCATATACAAAACCTATTTACTACCAGAGGGTTTGAGACCAGGGGTGTGTAACCTGTACCTGTCCAGCTGTGGCCATCCCACCAACCCCAGGCAGCATGGCCAGTGATGGGAGAAGAAGTAGTCTAGCAACATCTGGAGGGCTACAGGTTAGCCTCCCCTGCTTTAGTTTGTTGTGCTGATTTAGGCCAGTGTTGCTCAAACTTGGGTCCCCAGCTGTTGAACTACAACTCCCATCAACTCTAGCTGGCAGAACCTTGCTGGCAGCGATCAGGCTATTCCCTAATTTGTTTTAACAGTTTTAAATTTTAAATTGTTGTAACTTGCCCTGAGACCTGCTGGTGAAGGACAGGTAATAACCTTAGTAACAACAACAACAACAACTTCTGATTGATGTTTTGAACAGTTGTTAGCTGTTTTGTGTGTGTTCTGTAGAGAAACAAGGAACATGTTTCTGTGTGGACACTGTTATTTACAGATTACTTAGTCTCATAAGAATGAAAGAAACGAAGGACAAAGTTGTAGGGTCAATATTTAACTTTGCCTGACAAAATCGCAATTTGTATGAATTACTGATGCAATTTTGCTAATCTGCAATATCATACCCCTCAACTGTCTCGATTTAAGTGGGACATCACATTTTGGGGGGCTGTGCTCTTGCACAAGTCACTTGACTCCATGGCCCCAAAAGATGTGTGTCCTAGTTTTCCTCTGCAACATGTTAGAGGGTATGCAATATTATTGCTGAGACACATATTATTTGCAAATGAGTATATGTAAAGCCTTCCCCCTGCTTTATGTTTTCCCCTTTGCATCGCAGCAAAGGCTCCAAGTAGAATTTTGCTAATCAGCTATACAGGTGGCAACCATTTTAGGCATCTATCAGTGCACAATTACCGACATGCAGGTCCTTTTGGACCTGGAAGAGAGAAGAATGGGGACGGGGTGGAGCATAATGGGCAGGGACACGGAACCCCTGCACAAAATGATCATCATCTGTACTAACTGATAAAACTCGAATGTAAATACATATATGTTTGCCTTTAACTTCCTTTATGTAGCTTATCCTCTGTCTATGAAAAGGCAATAGTAGCCAGAAAGGAATTATGAGTCACAATATATGCCATACTTGTAGGTTTCTTCTCTCCATAGCTTGCTTAAGCTAAACTACAAGTCCCAGAATACACTGGGGTAACCTCTATGTAGAGTCCCAAGGTTGTTTCCTGTCTTGTCTTACTAGATTGCATCACAGTGTTCCTGGAGAATAGGGAATGATAAGCGATCTAGAGTGAACAAGCTAAAAATAATCTTGCACGATATGGCCAGCATTGAAACAGACACAGGTACAGTCTAAAATGCTTAACACTTTTATCGAAACACTTAAGACATTCTGAAAACGGAGATTTGGGTTCCATTTGAGCTCTTCTTAAGTTTCTTTTTTTTTAAAAAAAATAATTTTTATTGGGTTTTTACATTTTATAACAACAAACACACACACAAAGACAAAGACAAACAAACACACAAATACAATTACATACCCTAAGTTTCTTTACCCACTTTCATTGACTTCCCCCCACCCCCTCCTCTTACATCCCAATTCCAAAATTAATTCAGCAAGTTCTTACCTAACCTCTTAAAGATATTCACATTGCTTTTGAAAATTAAAATCTTTTGTTTATCTGTATTCAACTATCCAATTCTCTTATAATCATTAATTTCTTTTTTTTTTAAGGTCGATCTAACTTCCCCTTCACAAATTTTCCCTTTATTATATTAATTATAGGTCACATTGACCAAGTAAAACAAAACATAACATTTTATAATTCTATTCTCTCCCCCCCCTGCCCCGGTTTCTGTCCCTTCCTAGACAAATGTCCAGAAAACAAACAAAAAATATTTCTAGCCCGGATTCCTCACGTCCGAGGCGTCTGATTCTCTGTCAGTCCCTCTCTGCCAGCTATATTGGTAGTCCTCTTTGATGGTCCTAAGACCCCGAAGGAGTTCAGTCAGAGTCAGATCATATTTTCTTTCATTCAGAATGTTGAAGAGTGTTTGCTGCGAAAGACCATCTAGTTTTCCATACTCAAGAGAAAAGTCCCAATCATATTGCTTTGTTCTTTCTAGTTTTAATATTCCAAGTACTCCAGGGGCTTCTCTCTTCTTCTTTCTCATCTTTCGCAGGTCTGTAATCCAGAGGTCTTCTTGCTCATACTCTAACGCTGCAGATTTCTGGTTGATATTTTCCACTTGTAGTGTCTGAACTCCTTCTTTTTTCTCTGTCAATTCCAAAGGCATCTCTTCCTGCTCAGCTGCAGAATTTTTATCGTACATCTCCTTTGTGCATTCAGCAGAGTTGTTTGTTTCAGGATTCAAGGTCATAAAAACTTTACTCAGAGCCATACTCTGCTCCTGCAGGATTCCCACGAGAAAAAACATTTTTTCTATCTCCGCCAGTAATTTTCCCTCTGCAGCCATTGTAATGTCACTAATTCCCCCTAGGGGGCTTTCAGTTATTTAGTAGTCCTTTTCCAATAATCTGTTACTTTGTTATTATCAATACTTTGTTTCCAATCGCCTCAGTCCAAATGTATCAGCTTTAATTCCAAGAGTTATTAAATAGCAAAATTCTTTACTTTGTCCGCCCGTTTGACAGCTTCTTTGACAGCTGTCAAACTCCTTTCACTTCTTCCTCCGGGACCCAAATAGGACACTCCCGGGTTTTTTGGGGGGGATACACACAAAGTTCCAAATTCCCTTTCTCTCCAGCACAAAAATCTTGTTCTATCAAATTTGTGAGAAACTTTTAAATCCTCAAAACAGTATTCATTCCGCCTTAATTCTCCATTCCTTGCTTTGAAACGTCTATAAGTAGAGGGGGTGCGGACTTCCCTTTAACACATCCCCCGATCGTGCCGAATTCACAGGATAAAATTTTTAAAGTCCAAATTCCACTACTCACGGGTCCTTTGTTATCCAGTCCAAATTTGGGAAGAAAGTCAGCGCTCTCCGGCCATGGCTTGCGGCTTCACTCTACTGAGGTAGCGGTCTACTCTCAGCACCACGCCACTCTCCGTACCCTCTCCGCAGCCTTTAAAAAGGCTCTTCGTGGGTCGGGGAGGGCGCTTAAGGTGCCCACCGAGTCACCAAGTCCGCAGGCTTCCGCGCCTGCGGTTTCTGAGGGTCCCCGTGTCGCCGGCACGGCAAGACCCGTCCTCAGCAGAGCCGATTCCCTCCGGAGCTCGGAGGGAATCCGCCATTAGCCGTTCGCGCTAACCCGGAAGTCGAGCTCTTCTTAAGTTTCGTGCCTATTTAAATTATTCTGCAGGCCATTGTTCTCAGCCTTTGTGTGCAGAGATCTGTTGTCTCAACAGAGCGCAGTGCACCTGCACTCTGCAACTTCACTTGGAACTGCTATATGGTCCATGGGATTGTATTCAGAATGAGACCACAGAATTATTCACTTGCTCCCTTGATCCAAATAGCTCAGTTAGTAGAGCATGACGCTCTTAATCTCAGGGGTGTGGGTTCAAACCTCACGTTGGGCAAAAGATTCCTGCGTTGCAGAGGGTTGGACTAGATGACCATTGTGGTTCCTTCCAGCTATACAATTCTGTGATTCTGTTATCATAAGTAAAAGTTTACAACTAAAACAGGGAAGAGCCCACCACCTTCCTATTCAGTTAACTTCTGTTTATGGTGAGAGGGGAGCTTGGTTAACAAACACTCTTGGCCACCCTCAGGGGTGTACAATGAACGTACAATAAAATACGGTAATACCTGCATTATTTAGCAAGTTTTATATATGGCTTAATAAAAAACCTATACAGAGTTTACTTTAATTAGTTTTAAAATAGTAATTAAGAATAGTAATCAAAACAGACCATACAGCAGTAGAATCAATTATATCTTATTGGAATCATCGGTTGTATTTAAGGAGATTTTCAAAGGCAATATGTGTGCTTTGGAGTTACACAATATGACATTTAACATGTACTGTATGAAAGGTTGAGAATGAGGAAGGAGTACTGTAAAACACCCTGGGATTCTCTAAGTGTTTTGTTCTTTTTAAAGGTAGCTGATTATGAATCAGATAAGATTTTTGACCAGCTAGTCATCTAACATTTTGCACGAATTTTCAGTTCACATTCTTTCTTCATTAGAGTAAAAATAAACATAGATATACTTACTGGTCCGGGCTGGTTGATAAGTTGAATAACTTTGAGTTGAATTTCAACTTTGAGTCAGCATGCTCTGGTATCTCTGACCAACAACCTCTTAGTACAAATCTAACAGAAGGGTTGTCATCTTTTTTTGCAGTCCAATACTCCTTTTCAAATTGCATGTTTTGCAATGGAATTTGTCGTGAAGATACAACTGCAAAGGATTCAGTGCCTTTGGAACTTTGCAAGTGTATTTAGATGAGCTCTTAATGTAGTGAATCTGGAAGGTCCAGCAGTGACCTCTCAATTATTCTTTGTTCTCATTTAGTGATACCATTCCAGGTAACAAAAGTGACAAAAGTAACAAACAAAAAAGGAGCAGATAACATGGATCCATGCTACACCCTTTCAGGGAAGGCTACTTTGAATTGCTGTATTATTACTTGAGCCACTAGATGGTAGCAAAAACCACATTTTCAGCTATGCAAGCTTCCCTGTTTTCATCCTCTTATAAATTAATGGACTCTAGTCTACAAAAGTTAAGTCATAATAAATTCTTAGTCTGCATGTTGCCACAAGTCTCTCTGTTATAAACTGCATATGATCTTCAAAGAAGAGAGGTCAGACTTTTGCATGACCTTATACTACCGAGCCTAGGACTTGCCGATCAGAAGGTCGGCAGTTCGAATCCCCGCGACAGGGTGAGCTCCCGTTGCTCGGTCCCTGCTCCTGCCAACCTAGCAGTTTGAAAGCATGTCAAAGTGCAAGTAGATAAATAGGTACCGCTCCGGCGGGAAGGTAAATGGCGTTTCCGTGTGCTGCTCTGGTTCGCCACAAGCAGCTTAGTCATGCTGGCCACAGGACCTGGAAGCTGTACGCCGGCTCCCCCGGCCAATAAAGCAAGATGAGCGCCACAACCCCAGAGTCGGCCACGACTGGACCTAATGGTCAGGGGTCCCTTTACCTTTATACTACCGTAATTGCATGGAAATTGTGCTTTGTCATAAATATTGCCACCATTTTATGCTTAAGGAGATGGAAGGAAAAGAGATTTCATTGAAATCTGCCCAGATAAAGAGGGCTTTTCAGAATAGCTCATCACCCATCACCCATCACACTTCTCACTGCTCTATGTAGAATAAAGTTAGCTTTGAAATATCCTTTTATGCCCATTTGATTGTATTTTTTTAAAAATTGAAAAAGAATAGACTTGCCTAACACAAGCATAACATTAGTTCATAAACTGAAATAATAGAGCACCAGAATATATACTCACAAGTTATAATTTCTTCTCAACAAAAAGAATTCTTATTTACTCTGCTTTCAAAAATTGGAAAGCACCCCATATAAAATAAAATTATACCTAAAGATATAGATAGTGTCCCTGATGCAAAATAAGTGTTTCGTCCCTGCCTGTCCCTGCAGTACTATACCACTTGCATGGAGTGCTTGCCATCTTGCATGGAGCAGTCAAATGGAGAGCCAGTGTGGTGTAGTGGTTAAGAGCGGTAGTCTCGTAATCTGGGGAACCGGGTTCGCGTCTCCGCTCCTCCACATGCAGCTGCTGGGTGACCTCGGGCCAGTCACACTTCTCTGAAGTCTCTCAGCCCCACTCACCTCACAGAGTGCTTGTTGTGGGGGAGGAAGGGAAAGGAGAATGTTAGCCGCTTTGAGACTCCTTAAAGGGAGTGAAAGGCGGGATATCAAATCCAAACTCTTCTTCTTCTTCTTAAAAGGACAAGCCAATCTATAGAATTCTGTGTGTTCATTTTTAAAGAAAGTGTGCCTTGGATGCTTGTAGACAGGGGTACTATATTGAAGAGTTACAATGGTAATTTAATTATAGAAAACATCCATTTTACTATACCAATATCTTATTATTATTTGAGCTATCATCAAAGAACAAGAAAATCAGATACTGCTGGGTGTTAGCAGACATTTGAGAACACTGAGGTCAGGTGTTCATGCAAAGCATAGTTATGTCAGTCTTGTGTATCGTCAATCACTCATTCATCTGGCTTGAGCCTTGAATGGGACCATTCCTGTTAGGAAGCAGGGAAGACTACAATGCTTTGTTCTGGTTCCTACTTGTGTTTCCCGACTTACAGGTTATAGCTTTGTTATGATATTGCTTTCTCTGTCTAAAATAATGCTTGCCATTGATACAGTTATTTGTATATGGCTAGCAGCTCTTTGTGTACAGATATATAGTTATTTGAATGTGTGGCAGCACATTCAGGATTAATATGAAGGGAACTTGGGTGTGTATAGCTTTGCCCAGCTCTGGTTTTCCAGCTGAAATTTTTCCATGCCTGAAAATTTATGTTAGCCTCATTTAGGAAAATGACATACTTGTATTATTTCTTCTTCTTCTCTTCAGGACTGTGAACATTCCAGCAGTTTTTCTTTGATGGTGGGGTAATTATGCCCTTCCCCAGCATTGCTCCTTTGATTGCAGGTTTTCTCTGTACAGTAACATATAGTTTGACCCTGAGGGGGGGGGGGTAAGAAATGGTCAAGGAGCTTATATGCACATAGCTAGTCAAATTTTTATTTCGAGCCAGGTTTGTAAAATATGAAATTGGTTTGTTTTGAACTTTCGACCCACCTCAACTCTCATGTGGCCAGAGCTGGATAAAAACAGATAAAATGAACGAGAATGGTAGAACACGCAACATGGCTACTGGGAACTGTCTCACCAATGCAAAGTAGTTGGCCAACATTGACGTGGTAGGAGCTAATTGCCCAAAGTCTTGGTGCAGTTTTCTTATCCTCAGTCTCTCTCTTCTCACAGAAACCCCGCAGTTGAACCCTGTGGTTGAGCCTCTCTCCTGGATGCTGGGCACCTGGCTGTCAGACCCCCCAGGAGATGGTACCTTCCCTACAATGAAGCCCTTTCAATACCTCGAAGAAGTGTGCATCTCTCACGTGGGGCAACCCATGCTGAATTTTTCGTAAGTTTCCTTATTTTTGAGGGGTTTTTCCACAACAGGGACACCTTAAAATAATCTGTGTTGTTTATCAAATGAGACTGTTAGTGAGGTACAAGCTAAGAATCAATTTAAATAAAATCAGTGCGTAGAATATAAATCAAATTATTCCTAGAAATAGACATCCTGTTTTTCAGAAGCTGCTAAGCAGCTATTAACCTATCGCCACATAGATTTCTACATTTAGTTGTCACCCTTAGCGATGCAGTCAGTTTTCTTAAAGGCTTCAAACATAAATGAAAGGACAGAAGCAACTGTGCAGGCAATATAACATCTCCACACCCCTACTAGTAATTCTAGTGCAAAATTGAGTTCCCAGGCACTTTGAGAAAGTAAATAGGCAGCAAAATCTTTAAAAGCCCCTTATGATCTTGCTTTCCCCCTGCTTCCCATTCCCTCCCAGTGCTCCCATCCTGTGTGTGCCAGGGAAAGGTAACAGCAGGGCAGATGGCAGAAGAGGCAGAGGTGGCTGCAGGGTCACGGTAGCTATGCAACTGTTTGTGGGTTCACCAAGGAATTGGATGTCTAGGGATCATAGACTTTGTAAATAAGACCCCAAAATTTACTAATCAGCAACATTTATATTGCCCTGCTAAGAGGAGTTTTTTCTCAAACTTTGGCCTTCTACCAAGTAGACTAGAGATGACCCTCCTCCACCAGCCTGGTTATTCACCTGCATGGAATTCCTTTTATGCATGGCTGCCAGGTGATTTGTTGAATACAAGTCTGTCACATCACATTAGGTGGGGGAAAGCAGCAGTGGCTGTATGATGGATTTGGGAACAACAGATAATAATACTAGTAGTAGTAGTAGTAATAATAATAATAATAATAATAATAATAATAATAATAATAATAATTTATCATTTATACCCCGCCCATCTGGCTGGGCTTCCCAGCCACTCTGGGCGGCTTCCAAACAAATATTAAAATACTGTAATACATCAAACATTAAAAGCTTCCCTAAACAAGGGCTAAACAGATTGAAGGGGCATCAATGGCATAGGAATGTGTTGTGGGAGAACAGTGGTCATATGGGATGTTGTGATATAGTAGTTCTGGACACTTTCTTTTAGTTGGCTTAAGTGCTTAATGGGGTCCTTCCTGGTAGCCTGGGAATGGAATGTTTTTTCCAGAGCCAAGCAAGAGTGGGTGTGATCAAATGTATGATTTATTATCCTCCAGGCATTACAAAGATTTTTTCAATATATTTTTGAAATTTTTCCAGCTCTCTTGATTCAAAAAAAGATGCATTTCTATATAAGCACAAATGGAAAGTTGGAAATCTAACATGTTTTGGTTTTGAGAAAAACAGTTTTTCTTAGAATTTTAAGCAGTCTTTTGTGTTCTTAAAATGGAAAGTGAAATTTGAGAGTTGAAAGGATATTCCCCTTATGCTGTTGTAAAGATAAACAAACACCTCCTCAATGATTGCAATTGTGCATGATACTATTTTCTCAAAGCCATGGTTTCCCCCCCCCCCCAGGAGGTACTCAAGGGTACAGAGTACCAGCACCTCTTTATGTTGTTTTTGAAAACTGTGGCACTTACTGTAACAACTTTGTGGTGAATACTGGCACCTATTTTTCGGGGGGGGGAGCACTTGTTAAAGCTGCTAGTTTTTATATCCTCTAAAAAGTGGTCGGTTCAGTATGCTTTGGAATTTAATGCACTATGCCACATGCCTATTCTAGTTGCATAACTCTTTCTGCTGAATTGCCCAGCTGAAATATGGATTTTCACTAATTGGGAAGATTTGAACCCCTATAACGTTGCTTTAAAGAAAGAGTTCTGTTTTAAAATATTACTTGCCAGCTGATTCTGTAAATGGCAAAATTGCCTAGCTCCTTGGGGACTATTCAGGCCAAAAGTGAGCATCCATTCTTCCTCTGCATGACCTCTGCAGAAATGCAATGTAGGAAATGATCCAGAAACATCATAAATATGGGAGAGGTAATAGGGCGGTTATAGAAGAAAGCATTCTTTGCTGCCGACATGACATTGGGACCTGATGTATAAAATCAGCACTTTTTTTTACTAGCACAGTTCTGTAGTTTTTAAAAGAACTGTTCAGGAGTGCTATGTGTAAGGAAACTTGTATAACTGCAGCGTTTTATGTCGAGGAAGAAGAACACTGTCATACTGTTTCTGCAGTGACAGGTACACCTCAATATTCCTTATTAGGAGTTGCCGGAGTTGCCAAGTACTATGAAAAATATACTCTGACAAGTATCTAATGGGACAGGCAAAAATGCAGTGCATAGTTAAAAGAATGTACAAATTTCCAAGAGAGGAAAAAAGATATCCAAGAAACTATCTTCAGCCATATGTGAGTGAACATAAGTTAGAAATGCCCTTAACGTCAGTGGGTCTATTCTGAATAGGACTTGCATTGAATATGATCCTATGCTTCTTAAATGGGACTTCGGGTTTACTGTTTGTTGAGGACAGGTATGGGAGCGCTATTTTCATTTCATATAGATGATTCTGAAAAAGCTGTTGAGGATGTGTTTATAGAGGAATGGTAATGTTAGTATCCTCCTATCCTAATAGATTCAACGCCTTCCATCCAGACACGCGGAAACCGATGCACCGAGAATGTGGATTTATCCGCATCAAACCTGACACTAACAAGGTGGCCTTCATCAGTGCTCAGAATACAGGTACTAGCCTAATTACATTAGCAGGTTTCCTCCTCTTTCTGCTTTAAAACCAGCTTCCCTTAAAGCAGTCAGAAAGTGGCTTGATGCCGTACTTTCAACAAATCTTTCTTGCCTGCTTATAAGCCAAGTGTTGTCTTGTATTCCAGCTCTATGAACTGTGTCAGTATTAATAATTTCTCTTCTTGATCCAGGTTTGGTAGAGGTGGAGGAAGGAGAGGTTAATGGGCAGGAGCTTTCTATAGCTTCCCACTCTGTAGCAAGGATCTCATTTGCCAAGAAACCCCATGTAGAGCAAGTGAGTATATTTAAGTGTGGTTCAGCTGAACTGGTATGACAAATCCGTACTTGGCATTCTGTTGCCTGCCTGAAGAGTTATATGAGATCTCTCAACCCAGGGCATGCACACAAGGTGAAATGGGCAGCTCGAAAGAAACCACTAAAGAGCGAGAGAGAGCAACTAACATCTGTAGCTATGAACTTCAGTGGTTAAGGATTTGAACCCTTAGTCAGCAGGCAAGCAGACTGCAAACAACTACCGAAATTTGGGGGATAAAACAGATAGGGTTCAGTTCCTGAAGAAGGGAGATGCTGAAGTGACTACAAGAAAGCTTTTGTGTATTCTGGCAGTGGCAGCTATTTAGATGCTGAAGGTAGGAAGAGCATCAAGACTAGAACCCAAATTTCCTATAGCTCCACATCTCCACATGGCAGAAAGCAGACTTGTGATGGGGCCCTTTGAACTCACTAGTACAGTAGAACCACTTAGACCACAAGAGGTCCCAGATATGGCCAAGGATTATGATCTCACACAGGAAAAGGGTGGAGAGGGAGATGTGCCTGCAGTTATATAGCTAATCAGAAAGAGTGGTGCAGGGCCTCACTGGATAAGTGTCTGACTCATTCATGCCCCAGGAAGCCTTTAACTTTGACATTCTCTTCAACCCTACCTAGTTTTTGTAACTGATTTCCAATATCTGTCGATTTTTGTACCCAGCAGACCTTTCTATCAATCTGCCTCCCCACAGATTGGCAGCAGCACTGCTTGGTTGATAGTTACACTAGCAGAAACTGCTCATACTCTGAGTTGCAAAACTCTGACCAGAATGTGTACCCCTGACTTGATAGGATATTTTAGTGAATATTCTCCCTCCTGCCCACAACCTCTGTGGCACATGTCAAGGCTGTGGTTACCTAATTTTGGGGACCCTCATTTGCCCCCACAAGACTGGTTGGTTGGGGTTTCAGAAGCAGGAACAAATTTTCAGTATTTTGTACCAGACATTCCCAGTCTTTCAACAGTCCTGACTTTTCCTTCCTCTTGAATTGAATAGTAGGTTTCTCTCTGGCTGGCCTGATACTATACAGAAGAGACAAAAATTGTCCTCAGGTGTCCTTTGGCTATTTTAATATGGATGTCTGCCCTGGGAAGGCCCCTGGTTTGTAGAGAGACAGAAATGTCCTGTCCCTGGGCTGTTTACCCTGCTGAGCCTTAATTATGACTTGGATGAAAGGAGGCGCATTTATCTTGGTGCTTGCCACCACTTTCTCTGCTCTGTTAGAAGGCAACACAAGAAAACACCATGCTGATGGAGTGCTTGCTGGCTCCGCAGGCTGTGACTGTTCATAGGCATTGTAAAAAAAACAAAAAAAAATGTTGCTAGACCCCTCACTTTCTTACCTGATCTCAAGGATTTCATCTGTCCAAGAATTTCTCATACTTCTAGCCATCAGGTCTCTTCTCTTCGTAGGACTGTCCCTCCCTCCCTCCCTTTTCTTTTCTTTTTTCTTTGTATACATATTTTCCTCTTCATGTTGTTCACATAATTTCATGTAAGGCATATTGCTCTTTTAATAATAATTTTTATTATTTGGTAGCACTGCACAAGGTCTTAGAGTATTATTCCTCATCAGGCAGCCTTGACTCTTGCAGTTGAAGAGCTTAGCAGAGCAAACACATTCCCTTGGGGGAGAAAAAATACAAAGTCAAGTAGACAGTCTGCTTCTATAAAATTTAAAGTAGCTCTGTTCATCCTCATATTTCATTCTACTGTGAGATCTGTGCCAATTTTTTAAAAATGCATTAAGCACTTGGTAGAAGAGGTAAAACGAGAACAACAATAGAGGACCTGAAAAAAATATTGAGGTCAGATAAATGACAGAGAAATGAAAGGTCTTGTCTATTTTGTAGAAGGGCAGCTGCTGAGAGAGGGCTACTGTCAACCTTAACTTGGGTAGTGAGTGCCAACAGAAATGGGGCCACTGAGAAACAAGAGGGAGGCATTGGCACATTCAGTGGAACGCCAAGATTTACAGAAGTACACAACTATATATTAAAGCAAACATGTTCAGTGGCCATGGAAGGCTGAGTATCAGTTGAAAGAAAAAAGTGGGGAACTGATAGGTGGAAGGCTGCCTGGAGCAAACTGACTGGCTTGAACCCTGAACAAGAGGAGTCCTATTAGGAAATGATAATACACTGGAACATTCTGTTGCAGATCCTAATTGTTTCTACTGAAGATGAACTCAGGTGACTGAGTGTCAATCAGTTTGGAAGCTAAATGAGGCAACTCAAAGTTAGGGATTCATTTCTAGATAACAGCAAGCTCCCAGATATGCAGAATTATGTAATGTTATGAATTATAAAGAAAGAGGATTTTATTAAAATAAAAAAGTAATTGTGAGGCCCCAGGGTGGGGGTACCTAGTGCCTTCTAGATGTTATTGGGCTACAACTCTTAGCATCCGTATAAAAGAGTTTTTAACCATTTAGTTAATGTAAAATTTCGGTGGCCAGTTAAAAATATAATGATCCCACATTTCACAGATGTTCTGAAACGAGCCTACACACACCTTACATTTTTCATTTTTCTTGACTATTGCCCAACAACAAAACCACATCCCACAAAGATACTCAGAATATCTATTTGTGACCTTTTGTAAACTGCTTGTTTACAAACATTCACCCTTTTATATCCCTGTTGCTTATAGCTGTCCAATACATAATGTTAAAATAGTTTGAATAATTTTGGACTGTGGAACTAATTTAATTCACTGGTACATTTAACCTACATTGTTATGTAAGTACCCTGCATCTGCGGCAAAGCAATGCTAACAGTATTCCAGTATAAAGGTAAAGGTAAAGGGACCCCTGACCATGAGGTCCAGTCGTGACCGACTCTGGGGTTGCGGCGCTCATCTCACTTTACTGGCCAAGGGAGCCAGTGTACAGCTTCTGGGTCATGTGGCCAACATGACTAAGCCGCTTCTGGCGAACCAGAGCAGCACACGGAAACGCCGTTTACCTTCCCGCCAGAGCAGTACCTATTTATCTACTTGCACTTTGTCGTGCTTTCGAACTGCTAGGTGGGCAGGAGCAGGGACCGAGCAACGGGAGCTCACCCCATCGCGGGGATTCAAACCGCCAACCTTCTGATCGGCAAGTCCTAGGCTCTGTGGTTTAACCCACAGCGCCACCCGCGTCCATTCCAGTATACTTCTGTTTATATTCTAGTGACTTGTCTGAGGGTGGGTGCTTCAAAAATGTAACATACCACTTAGTTCATTGTAGAGATGTCAAGGTTTGCCACTGTTAAAAACATTTGATAAAAATAGCTCCTGAATTTCCAGTCAAAGCATTGTAGAATTTAGAGTTGGGAAACGCACAGGCTGCAATTTGAATGTAACTGGATGCATTACAAGAACATGCCTGGCCTCTCCTCCCTTGGCTTATATGCTATTTCCTCCCCCTCTCCTCTAGCACTAACATAAGGAGATGAGAAACTTCCACTTCCATTTTAGATTAACCACAAGTAACCTTGTTTGAACACTAAACTATGTTTGACGTTTGCTGTGGTTGGTGAAAGCAAGTCAATTTCATAATCTCCAGTTTGAGTGTGCTCAAGCCCACCTATAATGCAAAACACACACACACAAGGTTCAACTGCAAAGCATGTTATCTGAAAAGCATGGTAATTATCAGTGTGTATTAAAGGTAAATTGTACTAAATATTAAGGCCCTGATAAATCAAGAACATGAAAAAGCAAGACCACTCACTCTTCATATTAATTCAGTTCCAACACTGGAACACTAACACCAGAGGTTTGTTTATTCAGGTTTTATCCTGTTCTATCCATTCCCTTAAGGATTTCTGCAGCTGCAGGGCAACTTAGAGTTGCTGAGGAGTTCCTTTTGGAGGGATGGGGGAAGCAAACTCCCAGAAGCTATAGGTCTTCCAGCCAGTTGCTGGGGTCAAGCTAATCTTTCTATTGCTGGCGAGAGCAGCAGGAGACACATCCCAGTTCACCCATGTCTCCTTTTCCTTGTCTCAGATTATCTTGCCTGTAATGTTTGGGATACATTTCCTGGGTGATTATGTAAAAATTACCGATATTCAGCAGTTTGTTTTAAAAGGGGGAAAGTATTTTATTCCGTAGACCTCTTCAAATAAAGACAGGAAATTGATTTTACTGGCGCAGTTTGTGTTTGCATTTCCTCACAATATATGGTTAGAAATAACAAGTGTATTAAAGAGCTTTCATGGAGCTGAAGTTTTTCTGTTTCAATAGCTGCATATTGGTGGAGTGTGGGTGTTTTTGCTGCAATTGTACTTAACAAAATAACTTTTGGCAGTGTTTCTTTGGCAGGGATCCCACAGTCCCGGATATCTCCACTCTTCTTTAAAAACCATGTTAACTATGGCAAAAAAGGGTAAAGGGCACCAACTTAGCATACACAAAATCTTGGATTGTGTGCAGAAATCTGTTACTGAAATAAGTGGAGAGACCTTTTTGGCCTCTGCCAAAATGTGCTCTGACTACAGTGCCTTGCTTTACACTTATGGGCTGTTTGGTGCAAGACCCCCAGTATTCCATAGCTATCAAATTCTAAACTATTCTCTCCCCTCTCCCCTTTATTTAATATGTTTAATCCAGTTCTCCATCGCAGTTTTCTTCAATTTCAGCATTGTAATTCCTTGCCTTCATATTCTCATACTTGGTTTAACCCTAGCTTGGCAAATTGGAAGCAGAAGATGCTTTCAAATGAGGCACAATGCTGATTAAAGCAATCACAGATGATTAGCAGTGGGTTTTGTTTCCCTTCACTATTTTGTCTCGTGTGTTTCTCTCCATGGTTGTTGAAAGGTTGAGTGATCTCAGAGCAGGATCCTGGTACAAAATACAGTGGTACCTCTGGTTACGTACTTAATTCGTTCCGGAGGTCCGTTCTTAACCTGAAACTGTTCTTAACCTGAAGCACCACTTTAGCTAATGGGGCCTCCCACTGCTGCCACGCTGCCGCCGCCTGATTTCTGTTCTTATCCTGAAGCAAAATTCTTAACCTGAGGTACTATTTCTGGGTTAGCAGAGTCTGTAACCTGAAGCATATGTAACCCGAGGTACCACTGTATAAGCAAAAATCTTGAACAAAATAGTTCACCTTTTTCCTGATTTATGGGATATATTATCTGTTCCTCTTGAATAATACTTGGGTGGTGGGAATATAAGCAGGCCTTCATATTTTCTCTGTAGAATTTTGCAGGGATGAGCCATTTTGCTTCCTAGTCCTGAGGACACAGATTCAGTTTAAGTCATTGGACAGTGGTTTGCTTTGCTGCTGTTTTTCTTCTTGAATTATAAACAGGATCAAATAATAAGCCATGTGTTTTCTATTTCCCTCCTTAGATTACTAGAAAATTCAGGCTCAATTCTGATGGGAAACTAGAACAGACTGTCTCCATGGCAACCACTACGCAGCCAATGACTCAGCACCTTCACATTACCTACAAGAAAGTGACTCCTTAAAACAAAGAGGAGGTTGTTTCACCACAGAGGAATCGAGGCCAAGAAAACGGAAGCAGCTTGGAAGCAGTGACTCTGTATCTTTGTGATCCAGTTCCTACCTGACAGCAGAAACTGAAAGAAGTTATTCTAAGGTTTCTGTAATGGTAGATTTAAAAAACCAAAAGCCAATAAAAAAGCCTTTATTTTTAAAGGTGTAGCTTGGAATGGTATTATGTTGAATTAGAAATGACTCCATATTGTCATCTGTTAAAGAAGCATTGATAGGTTTTCCTTATGAAGCATGGAGGTGATGGGAGACTTCTGTCTTCAGTTTCTTTTTGCAGTCTTTATGGTTTGCAAACAAGGTGGTTTATACAAAGGAAGAGGTCATGGATTCCTCTCATTAAATGCAGGCTATGGCTAGAACCGATAAATACCTATAAGAAGTTAAGCAATCCTGTGAGAGACTATGTTTTGTTTTTGTTTTTTAAACTAATTTCTCAAGTCATGATGAGAGCCCAGATCTTTTTCAGGTTTCTTATATAACCCATGTTCTGTTGAATAGGGTAAAACAAGAACTCCTTCCTTCATGGCTTCATGTAATAACTTGATCTTAACCAAAAGGTATGGGATAGAGATAAAAACAATTGCACTATCTTCCATTACAGCTTTGTGGTTGTTCCAGGCTGGAAGCTCCTTGCACTACTCAGTCATTGCTTTTAGTGTGAGCTGTGTTGATTTTTCATATTCTCAGGAAATAACTCTGCTATGTTGAGTAAATTATTCTACTATGGTCTGTCCACCATGTAGTCAGGGTTCACCCTGAGGAAGGAGCTTTGTCGTTCAAGAGAGCCATGGAGATGCAGCCACTCTAGAGAGCACCATTGGAGCTGTGTGAGTGGATTTGCAAGGGAAACGAGACCAAGAGGGCACTAATCCACTGCCACCCTGTCTGTGGCAGTTGGTTCAGTTTGCCCAGTGGTAGGACAGTGGGAGAAACTGGGGAAATTACAATTTTATGGCAATCTGTGGATCTTGATGGAGGCTTTGTGACTGCACATTAAAAGCCTTGTCTATTAAACATAGGTATGTTTAATAAATACCATTGGAAATGTTAAAACAAATGGCCAAGTTTCTGCTAGCTTTTTTCTGCCTTTTCATTAAAAAGTGCCCATGGGAGGTTTACAACAATAGAATCCACAATTTAAAAAAAACCCAGCCCACATAACATAATAAGCAATGTCACAACAGAGCTGTATAAAATTATACAAGTCTAATAACATCCAGCTTCCTGGACTTTATCCTCTATTGCCCTCTGAAACTGGGTTTTATTTCCATTTTCTTCCTCCTAGCAAAAGCTTTATTTTAGAAAAAGGATGTCACTCACCACAACCTCACTGATTTGTCTGATAACTGCTGTGGGAGAGAGATGTTTGTGATCTTACACACTACTGAGTATTTCACAATCTCATCTCAGGGTCACTCCCTTCCTCTTTCAACCCTCCCCACCCCCACCCCCACCCCCCCCATACCATGTTATATATGTAAAAAAGAAGGAAGAGTTAGATGAAGAGGGGGAAACTGACATGGAATTGATGAAGGAACAGTAGTGTAAATATTCAAAACTAGTTTGTTCTCAGTGTTATATTATTTTTAGTTATTGATTCCGTAAGCTAAGCACAATGCTCCCCAAATATCTGCTGATCATTATTCCAGCTCCATTTATTAACTACACACCAACAGTTTTAAATTAAGCATTTGATCCTTAGGGTGACTTTTTAAAATGGGATTTTTCAGGCTCTGAATTCTAATAGATTGTCAGGGCGTTTACTTTGCCCACTCTATATTAGTTTATTTCTTATCATCTCACCATTTAAAGTGTTCTGCTATCTAATCTGCACTAGGCTTAACATAAACATGATAGTTTAGCAGATAGAGTTAAGTCAATCACATGCCCCTTGTCCCCTTATGATAGCCTTCCTATAACTCTCAAGAGCCCATGTGGTGAGAAGCCTTATCTGTAAGCAAAGTCCTACACTGAACTGAAATGTCAGGATAGAGGTTAAGTGGCACTGCAGCAGGTCACACAGTGTCTGTGTGATTTCCTTAGACACAACTCGCCCTTTATGAATCAAGGCTGGCCAGAGTGAAATGACCACTTTAGGCAGCATATGATGAACAGGATAACCTCTCAGGCTTCTCTCCTGAACCCTGCAGTCATTCCTCTCTGTTGGGAGGACAGACATCCTTTCCAGAACTTTCTAATCTGCTTCCTTCATGTGGAGAACACAGTCCCATTGCCAGTGCCGAAGTGAAGCATACACACTCTACTTTTAAAGCACATTCTTTCAAATAAATCTGGACGCTGGGCACTATTAATGGGAATTGTGACTCTGTGAGGGGTAAACTGCAGTGCTCATAATTTTTTGAGAGAAATTGCTTTAAAGGGATTGTGCGTACACAGCCTGAAATTCAACTGCCTGTCCAGTCAGCTTCTGTACGTAGAAGGGGAGGGTGCCAGTTTGTTCTTTGCCTCAGGAGGCAAAATGTTTTGGGCAGGCCCAGCAATGCATGCCAGCATAACTGGCCAACTGCCACGGGGGAAAACATTTTGGTGTTGCTTAATCCAGTTAATCTTTCATGGCCTTCAGCAGGAATAATCATACATTCCAATCACTTTATGCTCACTTAACAATTCTGGGACAATTATGAGCAGGCACGGTATAGATTGAAAATGTGAGTGCTTATCAAGTATTTAGAAGTTCAAAATATTGTTACACGTCACTCCAGTCTCCAAGCGGTGTGAGATTCCAGGGGTACCAGGCACACTTGGTGTCTATATGATGCATGGTTTGTTTACACATATATACTGTACAACCTGAACCTACATGGAGAGTGCAGAGCATTCACATCCCAAGAGAGCCCTGGTCCTTCCATTGCTGCAGCCTCAGATTCCAAGATTGTATCAGACCCTCTCCGCAGCCTAAAACAGACTGCCTGTCTTGTGCTCTGACTTCCCCCTCCCCAGCTTGCAAAACTGGCACTTTCCTCGTTTGCTTAGCTCACCACCCAGAGTAATTCTGCCCTTCCCTCCTGAAACTCTGGCCTTTTGTCTCTACTACCTCTCACTGGCTTTCTCCATTTTTTGTCTCGCCCAGAAAGTATCTGTTTACAGATAGGTAGCCGTGTTGGTCTGTCATGGTCAAAACAAAATAAAAAAATTCCTTCCAGTAGCACCTTAAAGACCAACTGAGTTAGTTCTAGGTATGAGCTTTCGTGTGCATGCACACTTCTTCAGATACACTGAAACAGAAGTCACCGGACCTTTCTATATAGTGAGAAGGTGGGGAGGGGTATTACTCAGAAGGGTGGTGGGAATGGGTGATTGGCAGATAGCTGCGATGAGCCTGTTGACGACTCTTAACGACTGACCGACAAACATATCTACATGCCTCTAGCTACCATCCCAAACATACCAAACAGTCCATTGTATATAGCCAGGCACTACGTTACAGCCGCATCTGCTCCAATTCTACAGACAGAGACTCTCACCTAAGAGATCTACAGCAAACCTTTTTAGAACTAAAATACCCAGCAGATGAAGTTAGACAACAGATCAACAGAGCCAGACTGATACCCAGAGAGAACTTGCTGCAAGACAGACCCAAAAAAGAAAATAACAGAACACCTCTAGTCATCACATACAGCTCCCAAGTTAAAACAGTACAACGCATCATCAGAGATCTACAACCTCTCCTGGACAATGACAGTTCTCTTTCTCAAGCTCTGGGAGGAAGACCTTTCATTGCCTCCAGACAGCCCCCCAATCTTAAACAACTCCTAACCCACAATAATACTATAACCAGACTTAACACGGACACTGGCACCAGAGCCTGCAATAAACCCAGATGCCAACTTTGCTGCCACATACACCCGGACAACACCATTACTGGCCCCAACAACATCACACATACCATCTCGGGACTATTTAATTGCTCATCGTCTAACATTGTGTATGCCATAAAATGCCAACAGTGTCCTTCAGCTCTCTATATTGGACAAACAGGCCAGACCTTACGCCAAAGAATAAATGGACATAAATCCGACATCAGGAACCACAAGACAGAAAAACCAGTAGGAGAACACTTCAATCTCCCAGGACATTCTATACAAGATCTCAAAGTAGCTGTTCTATTACAAAGGAATTTCAGAAATAGACTGGAAAGAGAAGCTGCTGAATTGCAACTTATCACCAAACTTAAAACTATGGAGAGACCTGGTTTGAATAAAGACATTGGATTCTTATCTCATTATACATGACAAAGCCATTTTTCACCTTCTCACCCCTTGCTTTTTCCTGTTAGACCTATTGCAGTCGTTAAGAGTCGTCAACAGGCTCATCGCAGCTATCTGCCAATCACCCATTCCCACCACCCTTCTGAGTAATACCCCTCCCCACCTTCTCACTATATAGAAAGGTCCGGTGACTTCTGTTTCAGTGTATCTGAAGAAGTGTGCATGCACACGAAAGCTCATACCTAGAACTAACTCAGTTGGTCTTTAAGGTGCTACTGGAAGGAATTTTTTTATTTTGTTTTGACCAGAAAGTATCTGTTAATGACCTTCTTAATGGGTTAATAGTTTGACCATTATTAGCTGTGTTCCGTACCCTCTACTAGCTATGCCGGGCGGAATCCAGCAGAGTTTAATCAAGCCTTGATTAATTCGAACTTTGACTAAATCCAGGAATTATGGGGAGGATTAGCACCCAGGAGTTTAGGGGATCCTTGCCCTCTCCAAACTTACAACAACAATGTGAGTACGATCTGTTATGCAAGCACAGCAGCCATTTGCAAATAGATCCCCATAGGACTTGGCAGAGCCCCTCCCTCCCAGTAACTGAGCACCTAGTCGACAAGGTCTTTACAAAGAATGGGAGGTCTGAGAGTGTGCTTCTCGTATCTACCTCCACCCATCTCTTGTGTGGCAGGGGGTGAGCTGGGACAAGCCCTACAGCCAGTGACTTACACATGCAACATCAGGGGAGAGGAGATGCAGCTTAGTATGGTGTCGTGTGAACTTTCTCCCTGAGAATTTATGACGGCCACAGCATGAGCCAGAAGAGAGGATTAGTAGCATACCTCAATTTTACCCTTTTCAGGTATGTAAAGAATGAAAAGACTGAACGAGATGCATCTCCACGAGCCGGTTCATATTAGAAGCAGAAAAAGCGGAAGATCTGTAATTCTTTTCCTGCTCCTGCAAGAGGTGACATGGAACTCCTACAACACATCCATGGTAAGATGTCACCGGGAGTTCATGGCCCTCATGGAAGGGAAATGTCAGAGTCCCCACGCTGTGGAGCAGGGCTGAATCATGTCCCTGCCACTCCTACTTCTGCTTTTCCCATTTCTAGAAGCACATGCAACAGCTTTATGTGCACAAGGGAGTGTGGGCAGGGAGTGGATCTGTTAAGTCAGTTCTCCTTTCCAGAGTTCCTTTTGGACTGCAAAGCCAGCTTCCCCACCCAGACTTCAGAATTGATGTGACGCTACTTTGCCAAAGCTGTGTAGTACACATTATACTTTTAAAGCACGTTCAAAGCACAATCTTTCCCGCAAACCCTGGGTGCTAGTGTTGCTGGAAATTGTAACTATTTGAGGGGTTAAAATGCAGTGCCCAGGATTCTTTGAGTTAAAGAATGGCCATTGAATGGGCATAAAAGATATACATGCATACCGATCATGCAACAAAATATTCATTTGGCATTAATTCTGCCACAACAGTAACAATAGTTGCATACTGTACATGATAAATACACAGCAGTTGATACAATTTATTGATGCCTCGTTTTGCTCCCCTCATAAGATACAACATGCTCATGGGATTGCCTGCATTCCACATTAACTTCATATTTGGGACAGAAAGGGTGATGAGAAAACTCAAAAATTTGCTGCAGTTAAATGTCTCTGAATTTTTCTTCCTCTTAAATGGAGGGTGGAAAATCTGTGGCCCTGCCCTAATTTTTTTAAGGCAATGTTTTTATTTATTTTTGGTCTTACTTCCCTCATATAAGCACATTTTAACATGTAGCAGGTAGTTATATTATCCATGCTGAAAATCCCTCTCAGGCAGAGGGTGACAGAGCTCTAGTGACTTAAGACAACTGCACATTTTGGGTGATTACAGAAAACATCCATCTTACAACAACATTAGCCAGGGGTTTAGGGAAGTTTAGGGAAGATGGGAAGAAATCTACTGACTGACTAAAAAACAAAGGAGCCATTATCATTTTGCAAATGAAGTGGACAGTTTGCTTCTTAATAGCAACTCCAAGTAGTATTTCTTAGGTGTGTATGCATCATGTGACACAATTTGAACGGGAGGAAAAGAATAAATAACTGAATGGCAAGTCCAATAGCCTCCCAACCTTATGTACATGATTCCAGCCACTTAGAAAGCACAAAGGGCACTTGGCTGTAAGAAGTGATCAGGAGAAATGTTCCCCATTGTTGAGGAAAGTCTTTGCACTGAGGCAGCTGGAAAAGCCAGACAAGTGGAATGCACATTTGCCCAGCCCTTCTCTTCTTCATCGTCTCATTTCTTCCCCTTCTCTGTGCCAGCTGTGTCCGTGAGAAGGAGACATGGTTTCAATAGGCAATTGGATGTCATCTTTCCGGTAAAAGCACGAAGAAGATGGCCTTCAGGAAGTGGCCAAAACTACAAATAGCAGCCACAAGCCAATGGGAGCGAAGGCTGGGATCAGTATTCACCACACATTTTGTTATGTCAGTCTAGGGGGAGAGAAAAAGAAAAATGGAGACTCAGAAATGTGATGTCATCAATACAATGTTTTGCACTCACACAATCTGTGTTCCCACATGGTTCTCCAAATATTTCTAGCAGATGGCTTGGGAAGATTTCCCACCTTTCTCTGCAGGTCACCAGCCCTAAAATATTTCCCTAGAGCTTTAAAACCACCAATATTACCACCACTCTGTTTCCCAGTCATACTGAGACCCAAATCACTGTGCATTGTATCCATTTAACGCTGGCAAAATGAATCATATTTTTTCCAGAGGTTCTCAGTATCATCCTTTTCCACCCTCCTTTCTAAAATAAAATGCTTCCTGTAAAGATTATACAGTAAGCATAGTCACTGCCTGTTTTCAGCTTTGTTCTTTCATTTACTTGATCTAAATGACATACCCACAGCAAGGGACACTTAACACTCAACGTTACGGTTTTTTAGCCTGGACGTGCTAAAAACCATAATGTGTGATGTGAAGGCCATGGGCACATATCAAGCAAATGGCCAGGAGACCATCTCCCCCCTCCCCCAGCGTCCTTAGCAGCAGATGTGTCTGTCTGTCTCATAGCACATGCAGCACCAGTCCTAAGCAATTCTGTGCTCATGCGCCTTGAAGGGATGAAAACTGGATTCATAGCAAAGGTATTGGCAGGTCAGGAGCAAATGAGGTTAGTGGAATTGTGCCGGGAGCTTGATGGCAAATATAGTCAAGGTTGCTGCAGGTCAGTGGGAAAGCTTTGGGAGCGTAGAGCTAGTATAATCAGGATCACTGCAGGGCAAAGGTGGACTGGCAAAGCTATAGCTAAGGGAGTAAAGTAAAGCATCAGCTCTGCTGAGAGGTCAACTCTCTCAAGTTCCTCCCTCCATCAAATGTCCCTGGCAGCAGCCATTACATCAGGCTACAGCCTAAGGAGAAAAAAGAAGCAGGCCCACATCGCTAATTCGACCAGCAATTTGTGGCTCCTCCTTTCCTTGATCTGCTACCATTCCAGCTAGTCATTATAATGAACAGCCAATGCCTATTTGCTTTTTGTCCCTTCTCTCTACCCCTCCATCCACACATCCTTTTTTCCTTTTGTGCTATGTCTTGTAAAAATGAGAGCAAGGGCTTATTATTGATCTTGCTGCTCCAGGAGGACAGGGTAAAAATGCTTCAAATAAGTAAACATAGCTCCATAAATGGGAATTCTATCCAGTATTCTTCTTCTTCTATCCTGCATTCTATCTTGCATTCTTCTTCTTCTTTGGTAATCACTCAGGGCCGAGTAAGATTGTCTTCCACGGTTTTAACAATGAGTCCGTAAGCGACTGTGGAGGCCAATTGTGGATCCACATGTTTTTCCACAGTGGGGACATTGGTTTCCAGGTGGGACTTGATCACGGTGTGGATTTGCCAAGCGTACCTTCCTCTTAGCATGTTTCTCCCTTGCGTCCTGAGTTTGAGTGTCTTCAAAGCCCATGACACCTTTGGTAAAGGCTGTTCTCCAACTGGAGCGCTCGCAGGCCGGTGTTTCCAGTGTTTACCAGTTGTCAATGTTTATACTACATTTTTTAAGATTTGCCTTGAGAGAGTCTTTAAACCTCTTTTGTTGACCACCAGCATTCCGCTTTTCATTTTTAAGTTCGGAATAGAGTAGTTGCTTTGGAAGACGATCATCAGGCACCCGCACAACATGACCAGTCCAACGAAGTTGATGTTGAAGAATCATTGCTTCAACACTGGTGATCTTTGCTTCTTCCAGTACAAAATATTAGTTTGCCTGTCTTCCCAAGTGATGTGCAAAATTTTTCGGAGACACTGTTGATGGAATCTTTCAAGGAGTTGGAGATGGCGTTTATAAGGCACTATACCTACCGGTAGCTCATGAGACCATTCTGTTTTTATTCATGTCAGTAATGTGTCCGTAACTTGCACATTCACTCTTTAGAAAAGCTTACCCAGCCTCCTCTCCTCTTCATCCACGTCACCAAAGTCTTGCGTACAAATTCTCCCAGGCAATCCACAATGGTATGGACCATGGCTGGCTGGGCGTGTCTTACACAGTCCACAGCAAGGCCTGCTGCCACAGCATAGAGAGACACTACTTTACCCCACGTTATGCCTGCAGGAAGAAGGGGAGGGGAGAAGAATTTCAGCATATGATTGTTACAAAACTGGTGGGAGAAAGGGCCTGACCCCAGCCCCAAACTCTAGCCACTATGCCATTAAACCAGATGCTCTACTATGTACTAAGCTCTGGCCTCCTAAGCCTTCCAATGCTACATGCCTGGATGGCCTCAATTTTGAGAATGGATAGCATCATCTGGCACCCTGAAGTGGTTGGTTGATAAGAGGCAACGTCTGAGGTAGTGAATGATTTTAGTGGTTGTGTGGAATGGTTGGTGAATGAGATTGGGCCAGTAGCTGTATGAATAATGTGCATTATGCCTCGTAATGTTCCCTGACTTTTTGATATTGATAATCGTGTTTATGTATATGGATGCTATTTATGTATTTGTTTTGTTTTTGTGTAAGTCCCTTGACATGGTTTTTATTGAGATTATATTACATTTAGGTAATTTTTATCAGTTGCAAACTGCTTCAAGATCTTTAGATAGCGAGAAGGCTATAAATGAAAATTATAAATAAAGATGGACAGCATCAGCCTGCCTTGACTCATCCATCTGGCAAGGATTGATGTGCAACCCAGCACAGGCTGCCTGATGGACAATCCACCTGACTGGCTTCTCCTCCTAAATTCAAGAGAATCCAGGAGCACAAACCCTTACCTAGGACATTTCCTATCCTCTCTGTGAAGTGCTGCAAGACAGAGCTAGCTTGGCCATACAAGCAAAAAAAAAAAAGGCACCTTGGACACAAGTCCACATTCTTAACTGTTTTAGGCATGGGAAACCCCCATACAAGGAGAGTGTACAATAGAGACATTTAAAATGTCATGAGGTTCTTGACCACACACTCTGATCAAAGCAATGTCATCAGCCCTGTTCTGATTACGGTGATAAGATCCTTGAGCCAAATTAACTTGCTGTTCTCACAAAACCCAGCTGGTTTTTTTTTTTACCAAAAAAAGAGAGATCTAGGGAGGTAAATACCCCAAATGTTGTATGATGCATGAATACTGTAAAGTCAATGTCTAGTTTGGTAGAAAAACACACAGAAATTCAAGATATTATCAGTTTTTCTCATTATCTACTGCCTACACTCAGCAATGGTGAATGAGGTGCAGTATGTAGCAAGAGAGTGGAATGCTGATCAGCCAGTTAATCTGGCCTGCAGCAGAGCTTCCCGTCCAGAAATGTGACCAGCTAGACAGAAGTGCCCTCAGGGGGCAAGTCCAACCATTCGTACTAGAGCTAGTATGAAGTGCCCTCCTCCCTTATCCCTGATCATTGACCATGCAGGTTGGAGCTGATGGGAGTTGCAGTTCCAAACATCTGGAGGGCACCAGTTTGGAGAAGGCTGATCTACACAAAGAGAAGAGCGTCAACTGCTGCTGTCAAGAAACCAAACAAAGATAGCTACGCAGGTTGGTGTTCCCAATGTGTTTCCAAAATATATCTTTAATTCATGAAATATTTATACTTGTTTTTGAAGGCTGCTCAAAAGAACGAGCTCACAGAAGCAGAAGGGTTCTTTTGAGCAGCCTCTAGGCAGCTGTGTTTGTTTTCAAATGCAGAATAGCTCATTTTATCCTGTTAAATATAAGCAGCACCCATTCCTTTTACAGAGTGTGCACCTGTTCTTTATTTTAGATTTAAAAAAATTAAGGTTTACAGACTGGTTTTCAGCAGAGCCTCCATAACAGCATTCAATTTTTAAAAAATACAATAAAATTATTTAACCAAACATTATAATCCCATAAATATGTACTTGGAGTAAGCTTCACTTAAATCTGTGGGGCTTGCTTCTGATTAAATGGACTGAGGACTGGGGCTCAAGACTGCTGCTGTGCTTTCCCAACAAGATAAGACAAAAGAGAAAATTACAAAGCACAGTGCATAACAAACACTACAATAGGCAGAAAAATCATTAAGTGGTCCACCAAGACCTTCACCAGTTTTCAAGTGGTTCATGGAGGTGAACAAAACAGTTTGGGGATCAGTGGGCTATAATCCACTTGATCAGCTACACCTGATGAAACAAACTCTAGTCCATGGCAGCTTATGCCATAATAGATGTGCTAAGCCTTTAAGGTGCCACAGCCCTATTGTTTCTGATAGCTAAGCAGGCAAGACAATTTCCCATTCTGTTTATGCCTACTATTATCATGAACATCTTTCCTCCATTTTACAACACTCTGCAGTACAAGGACAGTGTCTGACCAGCATTTGGGAGCTCACAGATGTGACATAGACAGCTTGCCTGTTCCTTTGAACCCCTCCCGCTTTTCCCTGCCCACAAACAGCAAGAGCCACCATTCCGCATCCAATTAAAAAAGATTGCCACCAATTCAGGATCCAGTTGGGCAAGAGACAACTGTTATTTCCAGAGACACTTAAGAATACCACCACTTATTTATATTTACATATGTGTTATCCTAACAAAAGCAAGCGAGGAATAAACCAGAGGGGAGAAACCAGCAGGAGGGAGGGCTGTCCCTATGCATCTCCACATCGCAGAGCGGAATTTAAAAACAAATATCTGTTTCAAAGCTGGCAAGCAATGCCAAAAAAAGCTGTCTCTTCTTCTGCTTTAGAAGATGCCAGATGGAAGCCAGCTGTGAAGCCAAGATATGTAAATATACTGCACAGCACAGAAGAGAGAACAAATGTGAATAATCTGGAGGGAGCCCACCTGCCCTGTCCTGCTTTGGCCTCCCAGGTACTGGAAAACAGCCAGGAAGCCATGTGAGGGTAAGTATCTGGTCTGTCTCCAAGCTCAGAAAACCACATTTCCCTTAGCTAAACAAATATGTCTACCAACTTCATTATCAAAGTACACAGCTCTCCATTCAGACCCCCAAACAAACTTTTCATGAGTTGTATTTAGAGATGGGTGAATCTGCCAATTTCGGTGACTCTCCGATTATTTTTCTCAAAGTTAAATTTAGTTCTCCACAGTTCCACATCACTTTGCAATTCTCTCTCTCTCCCCCCCCCCCCCCGCAAATGTCTGGCTCCTGTGTTACAGATTTTTGAGGAATGTGAGTTTCAAAGGCCGCCATGTTGTTTCACAAAGTTCAAATTAGATTGATTCGCCATTAAATATGAACTGAATCTAATTTCTCTCTTGAATTACAAAAGGGGGGTGCTTGTGGGTGTATAGGAAAGGGAACAAACATTATACAGACAAAGCATGCGTACTTTGACCAAGGCTTCTTGCTATTCATTGCAGACAGTGCCTGAATTAAGAACTAGAGCTTGCTAAATCCAGTATTAGTATTACCTGGCATGGTCGGGGGGGGGCATGTGTGGTTTGCTGCAAAAGAGGGAATGCACCACCCAAAAGAAGAAGACAACTGGACACAGATTTGCATCAAATTTTCAATTTGCATATTTGCATTTATTATGTTCAGATTCAAATTTAGGGAAAATACTTTAATTTAAAGAAAAAGGCATCTCACTATAGAAAGGCAGGCCATGACCAGGGTGGGGGAGAAATTTGATATCATTCACATCTAAAGAGAACCTACCTAATTTGCATTTTCCAAAGCTAAAAACAAATCAAAACATAACCATCCTTTGAAATTCACACTTCTCTGAATTTCGCATTGCTGTCCAGCCAAATATTGTGCACAAAAATATGTATACTAGGGGAAAGCATGCATTAAAATGTTTAAATTAGTGAAACTAACATACAAAAAGCATTATATTAGGGGAAATCACTTTGCTAAAATCTGTATATTTGGCAAAATTGCAAAAAAAAGTATATAAGAGGAAATTTGAATTAAAATTCTGAAAAAGTTTCATAAAGACTTTTTAAAAAATCACAAATTAATGTGGAGATTTGAATTTAAGATTGAGGAAATGAGAATTTGAGACAAACTAAAATTAACAGATATGCCCATGCCTAGTGCGCCTGGTGACTATTCACTCTGTCTTCCAGGAGTTAACCGTTAAGGGACAATTTCAAGCCTCCTGCTCCCTTTTTAGGATTATTTATCTTTAAATTGGACTTGCTCAGCCCTTCAACCAAAAGGCAGCTTCAAACAGAGAACTGTTCTCTAAAAGCCCTTCCAGTAAAGGACCCAAGTAGGAAACATGGTCACCTTAGGCCCAGTTTTCACCTGACAACTGGATGGAGAGTAGTAGCCTCCTTCACAAGTGATGACTGAGGCAGTTCATGGCACAACCTTGGACCATGACAGGCAGCTTCTATTTCTGTCTTGCCCAAGGGCACAATACACAGCTGACTAAAAGCACCCACTTAAAAGCCTTTTCCTCTGGGCTAAGTTAGGCCAACTGCTTTGAAGTTTGCTTTATTGTGTTGAGAGTCCTTTTACACAGTGAAAGCTCTCCTTCAGCATCAGAATGAGCAACATGGCCAGTTTTAAGACTGATCAGACTAAACAAAAACCTTACCCAAAGTTTTGTGGACTCCAACGCAAGCAGCTCCCACAGACATTCATTGGATGTTTGAAATCAAGCCCAATATTTGAGATTTATAGCACAAACACAGGAAGAGGGCTGTCGCCACTCTTGACCTTGTAGTCAAAATCATCAGTGTGTTTTTGAAGTCACAGCTCCATGTATTTAACATGTATTGAAAGAGGCAGAAAAAGAAAAGAAAGATCAGTTTTCTTCTTTTAAACAACACCCATATATTTGGGATGGATGAAAGCATGTTAAAAGCATTTGTTGTTGCTAGTTGGAGAGCTGAATAGGGACACTCTCTTGCTCATAGTTTCTAGGTCCTTACCCAAGCAATGATTGTGCTGGTTGGATTCAGAGGCATAGGAAATAATTATCTGGATTCAGACTAAGCGTAATGGATGTAACGTTTTATTTTCTAGTTCCTTCCTTGCATAGCACCACAAGCTAACTCATATTTTTTCAAGAATCACCATCTAAAAGACTTGCAGCTAAACTGCAAGGCACTAATGCTTTAATCAAATCTAGCAGATTAGCTGTACAATCGTACCTTGGAAGTCCATTCGACTTCCAAAATGTTCAAAAACCAAAGTGCCACTTCTGATTGGCTGCAGGAAGCTCCTGTAGCCAATCAGAAGCCCCATCAGATGTTCGGCTTCCAGGTCGTTTACGAGGGGGGGGGGGGGAGAGAGAGCTGTTGATGTTATTGATACTATTGTTGTATCTTTAGTTTTAGATCTTATGATTTACATGGAAATTGTTTCCATTTGGTTATGTACTTTTTGATATGTTTTATTTATTGTTTATGATTTCTGTTATGTTTGTAATTATGTAAATCTTGTCATGTTGTAAGCTGCCTTGAGCACAGTTTCAACTATGGAAAGACAGCATACAAATAAAATGATGGTGGTGGTGATGACTGTACTGTGATAGAGCACAGCAGGTGCAGTTGAAAGGAAGTTATGTGGACAATAGAGCAGAAATCAGCTAAAGGACCATAAACTCATCCTATGTGAAGTGGACAAAGGTATATTTGTCAATCCTCAACCCTTTAAACACCAGAATGAGCAATCAAGAAACTTCTTCACATGCCCAAAAAGAAAGGACACGTATGTAAAATACACTTTGTATCTGACACAACATGCATGTGTTTTGTATCCAGTTTTGAACCAGAGTAAAAACCTCTCCCATCTGAAAAGTCACCATCTTAGTCAATTTTATGCCCTCTGCAAGATGAAACCTACAGTTATATCTGTTAGAATTCCTGATCCATGATTGCAGTCATGGGGTTGTTGTCTATCACAAGGCGGTGTATGTTTTGACTCTACAGAATGGGATGTGATGGAGATAGGATGTTTGTGTTACTGTGTTCCGTGAAGTGGAACTATTGCTCTTTTTTCTATTTGCTGTCTGATGATAGAGAGAAAGGGAGCCATGTTGCAGTGCTCCGTGTGTGTTTATATGTAAGTAAAGTAGATTAGCCAAAATGCTGAGTTGCTGGGGTCTGTCACGCGAAATGCGCAAACTCTGCGGATCCCTAAGTGTGCCAGTGTCTGTTGGCATCTGTCGCTGTGATGTTTCGGCTGAAGAAAGCTTTTGAAGCTCCCAAACGATTGACCAGGACGGAGAGAACATCCCAGTCGGGCATGTGTTTCTGCCAGGTTCCTACTCGAGTGTAGGCCGAGCTCCTGACACTATCAACTTAGCTAGGAGCAAGCCCAGCTGAACACAGTGGGATTTACTTCTGAATAAATATGCAAAGGGTAATTTTACCCATACAACCATTTTCTGGAAGAAAATCAGTTTTTATTTTATTTGCAGTGTGTGTGTGTGTGCCAGTGCCCGCGTGTGCTAAATCAAACATCTCATTAGTGCAGAATTTTAACATTAAAGTCCAATTTCTGAAAGCGCTTGCTACAGCTGCTTTCTATCCTTAATTGCTGGATCTGGCATTGATTTTTCTTCTCCTTCGAAGAGTGGAATGTCTGGGTGAGGCACGACTGAAGCTCTTTATTTTGCTACTTTTAAGATTTAAGTTTAACTGTTGCTTGCATTTTACCAGCAAAGCCTCCACCATCTCCTCAGAAAAATGACATTGATTTGATTCCATCTAGCAGCTCTTAAAGGCCTAGATGGGTCGCGTTTGATTCACAGCTAGGGTTGCCCAATGCAAAAGAGTTTTGAGCTTCTGTGTCTTTAATATATAGAAGAAAGCACCTCTTCTGTCACTTGCTGAAAGTCCCTCAGCAACACAGCTCTTAAGAGTGCAACAATCCTGTCCTCATTTACCCCTGGTCACCCTACTAACTACAAATGAGGTGGGATATACTAGTCATTTCTGGGAGTCAGTGTGTTTTGTACCAGAGAATGGAAAATAAGCCTGAATCAGAGTGCTTGTTTTGAATGTCTACTGCATCTTTCATTTCTGCTCAGAACACATTCAGCGGATGGCTCTGAATTGCCCAGCAGGTGGGAAGAGATTCCTGGAACATAGTCTGTCAACTATTGGAGGTGGGATAGCCACAGGAAATAACAGGGTTGGAGCAGATTTCTACTTCCTTACTTCAGAGCTCTCCATGTATCCACTAACAAGGAATTGCTTATGTGCACTACACCCCACAATATGCATTGGGCTACCCACGATATACTTCAATATGCAACTGTCCCCTTCAAGTTGCAGCAGTGTTCTCTCCACAAGCATTGCTTTCATACAATGTGTTTGGACACACGATGCTTCCCTCCCCTAATACGCTTTAAGCAACTCCTAACCCATTGCCCCCACACGCAGAGTGAGGGAGTGCTGGATCAATGCTTTCTTTTTAACAAAAGTCACTCTCAAGCGAGACCCTCCCTTCAAATAATTGGAAATATGAATCAACAGCTGGAAATACTAATAAGAACATGAGAGGAGCTGTGCTGGATCAGGCCAAATGAGGCTCATCTAGTCCAGCACCCTGTTCTCACAGTGACCAACCAGGCATGATTAAGCGATATATAAATTCCATAAATAAAATAAATATATACCTAAATAAAATGGGAATCTGCATGCCAAAATAAGCTTAGGGCAACCCCAAATTATTTAATTAATTTATTTAGTAGCTGTTATAAGCTACTTTATTTTTAAAAAATCTAAGTTAATGCACAATATAAAAGCAATAAACAATATAATTAAAACTGTAAAACAATAGAATAAAAGCATAAACAAACAAAAACAGGAATTCAAACAAACAAAAAACAGGGTTCGATCTTATGGATAAAAGTGACATCTCTTTAGAGAAAAGTAAAGAAACGGTGCTACCACTACTGATAATAGTAAGCCCTAGCTAAGAGAAACTGTCAGAGAATTATTCCTCTCGCAAGACAAATATGGTAAAATTATGTCCATGTCATCCCAATTCCTCTGCTCACTTAGAGGGTAGAGGATTTTGGAAAGTCATTTGTGCACAGTTGTACCCCAGACTGAAGCAGTAACTTGGCAGCCATTAATGTGTCCAATCCCAAGAGTCAAAAAGAGGAAGAAACTAGAAAAACATAAAGGTATTTTTTATGTAAGAAAGTCAGTCACTGCCGGGAGTGTAGTGAGAGCGAGCTCAAAAGCAAGGAATTCCCCTGCTGGGAGGAGAGAAATGGGGAGTGGCTACAGCATCTCCTCACCTGGTGAGATATAGGAGGAAAGAGTAAACAAACATGGCTTTGTGTTAAATCATTAGTGCAGCATCCACTGCCAAACCACTTACAGCCAGGATCCTCTGCCAAGTGGGCCCCACCCAACAGGCTCACCTAAAACATGCCTGTGCTTACACATCTTGCTTTGTTTCATTTCTCATCCCTCTCATTCCCTCACCCACACTGCGGATTGCAGGACAGCACCTGAAGTAAAGATCTGAGTCGCCACTGCCAGGAAGGCATCTGTTACCACGGTTTCCGAGTGCAGTGAGATGTTTAGCTGCCGTGCCACATTCCGGTACAGGTTGGGCCTGATGTACTCCAGCTCATCACCTGAAAAAAGAACACACACAATTCAAACAAAAACAAGGAATTATTTTAAACATCTGTAGCCCACCTTTCAATTAATATTCCCAAGGTGGGCATCTGTGGTACCCAAGACAAGCATGAGGGAACCTGTGGCACCAGGGGGAGGCTATCCCAAAGCTAGATTGCAGATGTTGTTGGACTCCAACTCCCATAAGCCCCAGCCAGCATAGCCAATGGTCAGGGATGATGGAAGACATCTGGAGTGCCTCAGGTTCCCCAAGCCCTGACTTCAAATAAACAGAGTACAAGTGTCTAAAAACACAACTAAATAGTAGAATACCTGACAGGAGCTAATAGCTGAAAACACACAAATACTATTAATTAAGCACCACATGGTTAACCACATGGATACCTGGCACTGGGGATGGTGTTCAGCATGCACTACGGAAATGGCTCACTCTCGGATTTCCACTGGCCAGGTTTCTAATGGCTGCACAGTAACTGGCCAACAGTGAACAGGGAGGTATTTATGCAGTGCTATTTTTCTAGAAAAAGAGGTGCAGGAACTCACCATAAACACATCCCTCGTTCTCTTAGAATGGCAAGGGCACCCACCAGAGAGGTGCCGGAACTGGGGGGGGGGGGAGCCCTGTTTGTATGGGAGCAAGTTTTCAGTACCTGGATCCTAATTCGAAATATTACGTGCCAAAACAAGCACTTTAGATTGTGCACAGAAACAGATAGAGAGCAACATTTCTGAGAAGTCACATTAGTTGCTGTTTCAAAAAAAGAAATGGGCTTTTTGTGCTGGGTTGCTGCGTTGCTAAACTGTATACATATGTATTTTTTAGATTCTCCTGTCAAGCATTCTGAAAATCCTTTCTGGACTGAAGATAGCAAATGCTTTAAATGAATCAATAAATCGAGCCATTCTCTGATCACATTTGGTTTCAGGATCTTCAGAGTGTCTTTAAAGATAATAATAAATAATAATAAAAAACCTTTATTGTCACTACACCATCTGTGTGCATGGTATTATTGTATTATCTCAGAGAGGGTTAGAGAAAAGGTTCTGTTCCCCCAGCCCCTGGAAATATGTCGCCTAGGCAATATGTTGCCCCTGCTAGGCAATATGTGGATGCCATGGGCCAGGAGTCAGCTTCACCTGCTGAACAGCAGCCTGAAGGGGAAGAAGGTGGAGTGACTCCACCTGCAGCTGATCAGCCTGCAGGGACACAGAGGAGAAGGCACTGATGAGAACCAGCTGGCTTCAACCTTCTTAAGCAGAGCTTCCAGCAGCAGTCAGGTGCTGGTAACAATGCCTGTAGTTCTTGGCCCTACCTTCCTGCTGCCTGTTCGTAACTGGATTTCCTGACTCCTGAACTGTCTGACTACGCAGATTGCTGTTTGCCCGACCCTAGGACTGGACCTGACCTGAGATGCCTCCAGGCAAGTGCAGCTCAGAGACTTTTCTGGTTATCTGGCCTCCCACTCCACTGAGCTCTGCACATTGCTGCTCAGCAATGAGACACCGACTGTATCTCACAGCTTCCATGGGACAACCCCTTTTCAACTCCTTGTCAGCCATCTATCAAAGAAGGTATTTTATGGGCTGGGACATGGCAGAAATAGTACAAGGCCTGCCTGAAGCTGTGAAACATAAATAAGGCAGATTAAATATGTCACCAGTTATTTCCTACGAATAATGACATGAGATATTTAGACTTGGAATAGTCTTCCCTTGCCCCCAAGATCCTTCACTGGCTTGCTGAATCTAAGCGATCTCAAAACCAGCAGCCATCAAGTGTGCCAGGCATTTTTCTTGTTTCTGTATCCTTTTCCCAGAAGTGTGTGAGGACGTCAAACAGGAAAAGTCACACCCATTATAAAACACAAGAGATTGGAAAGTGGCCAGAGAGAATAGTCAGGTGTAAGTGTCAAGACCCATGAACTTAACAGAATCCTCCAGGAGTCTTGCAAATCCTGGGAACAGCTGTATCTCAGTGGCAGAGGGTCTTCGTTGCATGCAGAAGGTCTCACGTTTAATCCCCAACAGTTCCTGGTAGGTCTGGGAAAGTGTGAAACCCTGAGAGCTGCTGCCAATCAGTGTAGACAACACTGAGCTCCGTAGACCAATAGTCCTGTCTAATTATTCTCTTGTTACACAGCCTCATGCTTGCAGCTACTTTATGACCGCTCCTTTACTTGGGCTTTCAAAATGCAAATAGGGATATAAATAATAAACGTAGTCCCAAATGTGTTTGTGCTAGACCAGTACACACTCCTGGTTATAGTTCTAGGGCTTTTCTGCAAAGCAATTTTACCAGGCAAATGGGGGACGGACAGACACATATTTGTTTCTCTTTGATTGTATACTTTCCATGCACATTTCCTCTAGACTGTGCTTCAGTTACAGGATACTCCAGTTAAGTGATTTGATTAACAACCTATGCCCTTTTAAAATGTGGGGTTTTTTGGGGGTGGTGGTAATTGGGTTGTTTTTATTTTGACTATATATTTTGTGGTTTTATATTTTGATTTTGCTCTGTGAACTACCCTGAAACCTCTGGGTATAAGACAGTATATTAATAATAATAATAATAATTAATAATAATACTGCACCTTCCCCTGACACCATCTGCTTGTATCATGAGGGGAAGCTGTGCTTGTGGATGCTTTATGGAATGTGCTTGTGCACTAGCATCTACTGGATATTGCGTGAGATATTTCACAAATATTAGCAAGCAGTTGGATGACGTCTCTTAACTAATCTTACAAGCATGGTCCAGGCCTTGGTCCAGTCACCATCTCTATCAGCCTAATCTACCTTGCCAGGTTACTATGAGGCTAAAATAATAACAAGGTTGTCACGACGTAGACATTAGTATCTGGTGTGGGTGTGTATAGAGAATGAGCCTCAGCTCCTTTGCATTAGCTTCTCAGCTAATTACGTCTGACCAAATAAGGATGACTAGCTAGCCATCTTTATATGCTCAGAAGCAAATTTGTGCCTGGGCCCCATGCCTCATATGTAGGGCCGTATCTAGTGGGTGGCGAGGTGGGCCCCTGCCAGGGGCGCAGGCAGGGGGCGGGGCACAAAATTGGCTAAAATTTTGTCCATAAATAAAAATATTGATTATTGCCTCATAAGAAAAGATTTTAAATAGAGGGTGAATTGAATGGGTGGGGGGGGGGAGAAGTAGTGGAAAGAAGAGCTTATTTGTCTGTGGCTAGGGGGTGCAAGCTGGACGGTTCTGCCAGCGGCACAAGATCACCTAGCTACGGCTCTGCTCATATATAACTAGCCACAGCACTGCATTTATTTAGTCTCATTAAGGACAGTAAAAAGTGTTGATTATTTGCCATTCATGCAACCATCTGGCACTCTCAATTAAGTCAGCATTTAAACATTTTTTTTTTTTAAGCCAAGTTTTTGGAGAAACCTGCAAGGAAAACATTTGACCCTCTGAAGGGCTGGATTGTTCCATGTTATCTGACAAAAACAGAAAGGAAACATGGTTTATATATGCACAAGCCTGATAAGAGGGAACATGACCCACTGATGAGGGAGGGGGGCTCTCTGCACTAGGAATGGGGGATTCCCTTTGAGATATGGCAAAGAAGGGAGGAAGTTGAGGACAGCTGCTTCCCAGAAGAGAAGCACATTGCATGTGAAGGAAGAATAGGGCATAGTGTAAATTGGTAAAGGTTTGCTCTACATTAGCAATGCTGCAAATTGGTTGGAGTACAGGCTCCTGTGGTCCCCCCCCCCCGGTATGAGCACACAACCAGCTACACTTTGGCATAATGCTCACATGATCACTGGCCTTTGAAAAATATTTATTATTTGTATGGCTGAGTTTTCAAGCACATTAATGTGTCTAACAGTTGCGTGGCGATTCCCGCCTCCCACCAGTTGGAATAAATAAAGACATAGGACACCATTATTTTAGGTTAATGGGCAAAAATTGGCCACACCTTTATTGGTTACAGGTAAGAGTGGTATTGGCTTTAGGCATTGGTCCTATCAGACTATCTGGCTTCAGCCTGTTAGCATGAAAACCAGAAAGGGTTAACACCAGCAGGGGGAGCCCTGAGATGCACATCACTAGGAACTCCCCGAAGGGTCACTGCTCGGGGGCGTGCTTTAGGCCCTGGCCTCCATAGGTTTTGGACGAGGCAACGCCCCCAGAATCCTTTACCAGACTACCCTTAAATATCTGGGGGAGGTGATGGCGCTCCTCCCCCCCAACTCATCTACATAATAATACCCCTACCAATGCCTAACCGTCATAACCAAGAGAAGTTGTGACGATTTGCTACGAGGTAGGCGAAAAACCAAATGGCCAGTGCCAATTCGCCAAGTGGAAAAAATTCCTACCAGGCCCCTTAACAGCGACCAACTGAAGTCCATAGCAAGGTCAGAGGGAAAACCTAGAGGGTGAGTGGGTGGGAAACCAAATCTGCTGCAAGGACGAAAAGGGGAGATCCCGGGGCCGCGGCAGCCTTAAATGACCCAGGCCACGCCCCTGGAGCCAGCCGATTGGCTGGCCCTGGGGCTGACGCGGCCCGAGGATTCCCCGCTCGATTGTTGGGGGCGTGAGCCCACAACACCACTTCCTCCTTATGTTGGAAGTGGCTTTAGCATGACTCCCCCTTTTCTGGAGTCTTCTCCCCATTAGTCTACAATGCGAGTGGCAGGTGAATAACATGGTGCAAGAACAGAGAGAGGGGGGGAGTGGTTCAATCCACCTTTGGCTCTGCCCCCACTTCTGATATGTGACCCTCAACAGATTACCCACAAAAGAGTGTGGCCCTTGGCAGAAAAAAGTTGCCCACTCCTACTCAAGGACATAGATGATAATAAAATAGATTGCAAAGCGCCCCAAAAGCATCTCTTCAAACTGCGTAAGTGGCCAGTGAAATGGAAAATGCTGTTGAATGCAAGTGTAAAGTGGCATACATTGAGCCAAAACAATAATAATTCTGATTTCACATATATACACTGATGGGGCCTGGACTTGTAGTGACCACCCAGTAAAGAGATCTTGAGGTCATAGCAGTTAGAGAAGTGAAAACGTCATGTCAGTATGTGGTCTAAGTATGGGTATATCTGCTAATTATGGTTTCTCTCAGGTTATCAACTTTCCAATTTGAAACTCAGTTCTCCATATTTCTACATCAATTTGTGAACTGGAAAAAAAAAACTCTTGAAAATTCACAAGCATTTTAGTGCAAAATTCGCCAGCATTTTAGTGCACAATTCTCCTAATATAGGCATCTGTATGTAATTTTGCCTGATAGACACATTTTTGCAATGCATTTCCCCCTGAAATAAATTCATTTTTATGGACACTTTACCCCAGTATATGCATTTCTGTGCACATTACTTTGCAGGAGAACTGCACTGCAGAATTCAGAGAAGTGCAAATTTTGAAGAACGATGACATTTCAATTTTCGTATTATTTCAGAAAGTGCAAATTAGGTGGGTTTGCCTTTCAGTGCAAACGGACTTGGAATTCTCCCCCATCCCTGTGTGGTAGTTGCAAAGCTTCATGTCAGAGTTCTCTAGGAAAGGGATTGACAAATGAAACTCCCCATACTGCAATACCTTTATACAAATCTATGTGTGACCAAAGAGCTCAGACTCAATGTCCTTTTAAGTATGCGCCGGAAATCTCTCAACTTGCCTGGGAAAGTATGCAAAACAAAAGCTTTTGTTGTCGTGTACGCTTGCTGACATCTGCCTATAATAATCCACAGTGAGGGACTCTTGCCAGCTATGACTGTTAGTGTAACAGCTCTGGGAAATGCAGGTGCCTTCCCTTCTGCCTAAGAGTTACACTGAGAGGGGGCAATTGCCCATATATCCTGCTTATAGGTTTTGCAAGACACATTTTTGGTTGTCCACTGTAGGAAACAGTGCTGGACTAGATAAGACTTTTGATCTGCTCCACCAGGGCTCTTCTTCTCTTTCAGGTGTGAGGAACCTTTTGCCCTCCAGATGTTTCTGAACTACACCTCCCATCATCCTTGGCCATGCTTGTGGAAGCTGATGGGAGTTGTAGTTCAGAAACAGCTGGAGGGCCAAAGGTTCCCCACAACTGCTATACAGCATGTTAGAAACTGCCGTGCGATTACTGCGTAATGAAGGACCGGTCTATAAATTATGATAACAGGTAAACATGGACATTCTTATGCATAAACTATGGGAAAGAATAGCATGCTCACCTCAAGATCTGTTGGGCTTTTCCCTCCCAAAATAATAGCCAGTACTGTGACATTTATAAGGAGGTTCACTGGGGAGATAGGCCTACGCCTAACCTATCGCACCTATATTATGTCTCTTTGCCTATGCTTCAGCACTGGACTGGTTCCAAATAATTGCCCTTCTGTTCACTGAGAATTAAGACATCCATTCAAAAATTTGATAGGAACTCCAGACACACAAGGTGTTCCCCAGCCGCTCTCACCAAAGCTGGAACGAGTCAGACTTGTTGCACCACTTGGCACAGGCTACAAAAGCTTAGGGCCACCATATTTCGTACACATTGTTGAGAAAGAGCATGAATACAGCATGGCTTCCGTAACCATATAGGGTTGTTTAGAGCAGAAGGAAAAGAAAGGCTCAGTGGGGGGTGGGGTGGGGAGGTGGTGTTTCCCTCAAGCCTTCTATGAATGTTTTGATTTCAAGCCACATTGCTTAGATGGAATGCCAAGTTATTGTACCCATAAGCCAAATCCTACTCAAAACATTAGCAGCCAGGACAATTGCCAAAGATTCGCACCACAGCACTTGCACTGGCTTTCTGAAACACTCACTGCCACCCGCGTATCTAAAGGATGCAAGTCCCACACTCTGGCCTCAGTCTTGGAGGAAAATTGAATGGGAGGCGGTAAATACACACACACACACACACACACACACACACACACACACACACACAGAGTGTAGGAAGAGCAACAGGGAGAGAATAAAGAGCAAAGACAGTTGATGGAGAGAACAGCAAGAAGGCAAAGGGATGGCCCAAAATAAAAGGAATACAAGCCCCACTGGAGATGAGGAGAACAGTTCTGAAAAGAACTAAAAGCTGATGGGATCACCTCAACAAGGAAGTCTACATTATACTCCAAGGTCTCAGCCTGAAGGGAAGACTTTGAAAGCAAAAAATGAGAGGTGGATTAAAACCAGCTGTAAAAAAGTCCAGAAACAGACATTTAAAAGGACAGCTGTTAAGATTGGTGTTCCCACTGCATTTTGATGGTATCATTATCAGTGATGTGTATAACCTCTTCATAAATATGCCAAAGCTACATACTCAAATAACCTTGAGCAAACAAAAATGTTTAATTTGTCCTTTTTAAGGAAGGCTTTGATGCCTTCTCTCTCTCATTCTTGTAGATGGAGGAGACACTGGGATATGGAGGGAATTGAGGGCACAAGGAGAAGAGGACGACAGAAGACGAGATGGTTGGACAGTGTTCTCGAAGCTACGAACATGAGTTTGACGAAGCTGCGGGAGGCAGTGGAAGACAGGTGTGCCTGGCGTGCTCTGGTCCATGGGGTCACGTGGAGTCGGACACGACTAAACGACTAAACAACAACAAAAGCATTTGGCTTATGGAGGCTCCTTGTGACAACATTTCGGAACCTTGTCAGAGGTTCTCAAAGGTGTAATCTTTTAAAAAAACATTTGACAAATAAAGAAGCCCACTTTTTCTAAGAAACATTTTGTGCACTACAGAACCCACAGCATTGAACTATTCCTCTCCAGAGTATCAAGATACCAAAACATTGCAAAGGTAGGCCATTCGGGTCTTTCAGTTATATAACTAAATACCATAAGTGCACAGTATGCTGCTATTTATTGCTGTAAAAAATCTGAACAAGCAAAAATGCCAGAACAAATTCCCATCTTCGTACAAATCTCCTTAGCCATGAAATTGGCTCTTCAAGTACTGACTTGGCAAGTGTCAACAGCGATACCAAAGCCAAATGACAGAGAGAAAAGAGATGTATAACTAGTACTATCAGAGGTGGATTTAGGGTGGCACAACCGGTTACCCAGAACAGGGCGCTGAGCTGAGGGGGCGCCTTCCTGCCTCCTTCCCAAAGCCTAGTAAGCACTTGCTTCAGGAAGGAGGCCTGAGTGCTGACAGGGTACCAGAGTCTTCCCACCTCCTTCCCCATGCCTAGTTAGCGCTTAGCCAGCTTTGGGAAGGAGACGGGAGGGCTATGGGGTGTGCATCTCAAATTTTGGCCTTGCATAGGGTGCTGTTACTGAGGTCTGTCCCTGGTACTATAATCCCACATAATGTTTTCACAATATAAAGCCAAATGACAGCTGATTGCCTGCAGTGCTTTGGAAAAGTGGGGTGCAACTATTTTGACTGCAGAAGATTCTTGCAACTGAGTAGAAATCTTATTTCAGCATCCCTTATGCTCACCATCTGTCATAATTGAGGGCAACTGAAAGCACAAGTTTACTGTTCACAAATGAAGATGCAACACTAATCTATTATGGGCAGGTTGCTAAGCAAATGCCAGAAGGGATTCTAGCCTCAAAAAGTCTTATCTTATAGGCAGCAATTATTTTTCAGGGTATGATAGTGGCATCATTGCTTGTGATGTGCACATGTATTTCCTTCGTCCCTGGTTAAAAAATTTTGAGCACAGCAAAATGTTCAACCAGAATGATACTATCTTGAGTCAGATTCTATAGAGTAGTACAACTGGAGCATGGGTAGCCGACATGATAACACCCCGAGTTGCGGACTAAAACACCCATTGACAATACAAGTCGAGGCTGATGGGAGTTATAGTCCACAACATCTGGAGGGCATATAGCTATATCTCTGAACTAGACTAGTGAAATGTTATTGTACCTGAGAACAACAGAGGGCGCAGCAGGTTGAACTCTATCTGCTCCCATCCTTCCTTCCTCAAATGGACACACATGTCAAGTTCCAAAGAGTAGGCTGATTGTTACTCCCACCCTTCCCCTTGTTCCAAGGGGGCATATTTTTGTTTTTTAATTATCTGCAGAGCTATTTGATTGTTTGTTGGGTCTTTCTTTCTTTCTAAAAAGTTTATATTTAAATGTGCCCTACATGATTGATACAAAGACCAGCCAATCAGCTCTGTGCACAGCCCTGGTCTATGAACAGAGGAAGTGGCTTTATAAATGCACACTGGATGGCCAATCAGTGATGCAAACAAGGAAAACAAATTTCGCCTATACTCAGTCCTAGGAAGATGGTATATATGTTTCTGATGCTGATGATGTTTTAAATTTGTATCCCACAATGTCTAAACTGCAATGAGTTCACTTCCCCAGTGGGCTCACAGTTAAAACTATGTCTGTTCACATACTGTCATCACTTTTTTCCCAAGCACACATGGGCAATGAGGAGGTCCAGAAGTCTGGGCTGAGCATACCACACACTTCTGATTCTACAGGCATGAGCAGTTTTAGAGGAATATGACCATACACCATTCACCTGGATGCCCTAGCAGAAATTAGCACGATTGCGGGGGATTTGTTTGCCGAGCCTTTCACTCAACAGCATCTTCCCCCTGATCCAGGCAGAAATCCCAGGAATCCAACCTGCCACCCTCACAGAGGCACTGACAGTTTCAGCACTTACCTAATCTTAGAAGTATGTTGGACACTTCTGCTAACTTGCCACCAGGAACAGGTGTGCTTTGCTCAGGCTTGTTCCAGCCAATTCCAGCCCGAATCAGCCTGGAGTGAATGAAGTCTCTGCAGAGCACTTTGGCCTGCGATACAAGCTCCTTGTCTGTAGGAGTCCGATCAAACACTTCCATGACTTCTGCAGCAAAGACAGAAGAGCGGCGCAGAACCTCCATCTTCATCACCTAGCCCCAAGCAGGCAGGGTGGAGCGGTCATGAGGAATGAGTTGGTAGTAGGATGCCTCCAGGGAAATCTACAGCTGGCCAGTGGTTCACTATGATCCTGATTCACTGCAGCTCTTGCCACGAATGCTCTTTGGGGCTGCCTGGTTGATAAAGAACATTGAAAAATCCATGAACTAAAAAAAAAAAGTGCACAAAAGGAGTACCCAGGCATCCAAATCTCATTGCGATGTTGTATTTTAATACTTAACACTATTTATGCTGGAAACGGAATCGCATCACAACCGTATGCATTTTTTACTCAAAGGAAGTTCCCCTGTGTTCAATGGGGCCTACGCAAACATTGGTGCTTTAGTGATTCTTGCAAAAATAAAAGCAAAAGTAAACACCCCAGAACACAAATCACATCTTGTAGGCTGCAGGGCATCTACAAGTGCAAGGGGGGATGCTGGCAGAATTTTTACAAATCTAATGCTATTTCTTACAGACCCACTAGCCCCCTTTAAGAATTAGCACAGCAGACGTTAAATTTGGTGAGAATCTCTAAGGTAATGTTCAAAGACAGATACTCCCATCTTGTGTTGTTGTTTTTTTGTGACAGAGAATAATAAAGTAACCACCGAAGAATACAAAATCCCAGTGGCAGTAAAATCAGCAAAAAAATGTGCACATCAAATCACATCATCCACTCAACCAAAATATGGCTGGCTGAGAAATAAGGATCTCAACAAGCTGTCTCCCTTGGCTTCTTCACAGAACAAGAACTGTCACCCCAGACTTTATCCTCTGGGCATGTATGAGACAGACAGACAGACAGACAGACAGACAGAACATAGAAACCTCGAAAGGGTTTTTGTTTGGTGCGATAGGCACACAAAATTCTTGATCTTAAGTAAGAAGTCATTATTATTGCATCAATGTTGTTTCACAGATGTTATTAATTTAAAAATCACAGAGCTGCAAATAAACCTCTCCAGTTGCGTCTGGTAACTAACTCCCAGCCCCGAGCATCGATTTGGCACATCCCTAACAAAACACTTCATAGACAAGATATGAAATTCTGGCTTGACAGTTTGGTTAAAAAAGGGGGGAAAGAGATTATGTTTTGCATTTTTCCTCTATAAACCTTAATAGAATTTATTTACAAAATGAAATTCTGGCTTCACACAGAGAACATCAATGGAAAGACCAGCATAGCTCAGCAGCAGTCAGAGCGCATACCCCATGTGCACAAAGATTCAATTCCTGGTGGAAAGACCACTGCCTGGGACCCTGTAAATAACTGGACCAAGAATGGCCAATGGCCTGACGGCAGAAGCAGCCTGAAACCCTGACAAGAGGACCAAGAGGTTCCACAGAGGTTTCCGGCAGGACATAAAACAAGATGGGATTTACCTAAATGTCTCTAGCAGCAAGGTGTGCCATTTGCACCATCTTTTTCCAGCCTATTTCTTACTGAGATTTTTTTTGGTCCCCTAACAGGATGAGCAGAACAACCCTAAGCATTCATTGAATGACAAGAGCAAAGCATCCCACCCACTCCACACCCAGAGAGACACAAGGGCCTAAAATGAGGGTCAGAAATAGCATTGGGGCATCAAACAATCGCTTGAACCTGATTTGGCGGGAAATACAGGTTAACCAACAATGCAACTTTTTGCTCAGAAGTTAGAAACCTAGCAAGGTACACACATCAGCAACAGGAGTCCTGGGATGGGATGGCCTATTCTAAATAGGGCATGAGGAAAGGAAACAGCAAATAAATCCAAACCATCAAGCTTTTCAGCTTTATAAAGCCATTTACCTTTCCAGAGCATTTCCACCCACAATTATATGCAGTTTGGCTTCGTATGTTTTTGTATTTTCCTTGGGAAGAACTTGCCCCCTTCTCCAGGGCCTGGGCTGCAGAGAGACTATAATAAGGATGCTGAGCTGCTGAAGCCACGCTGCATTTGCTTCTTCCAAAAGACCTGGAGCCACGGTCCCGCTCTTCTTGCAGCCTCCTTTGCCGCTGTCAGCTCTGGCTCTGCTCTTTTTCAAAGGGAGGGGAAAGCCAGCTTCTAGCAGTAGCCTTGTAAGGAAGGTGGATTAACTAGCGGGAGGAGTTGAATCTGGTAGAAAGAATCTGCCCGCCCCTTTCTCCTCGTTCTTAAGGAGGCACCAGGGAACTGTGCCGGGCAAGGCTGAGAGTGGCTCTTGGAGTTGCGACACCAACAATCTTGTTCTCACTATCAGTAAAGTGTTGTTGAAAGGGGTGTCTAGGCATGAGGGAGAGAGTTGCAAGCCTCTCTGTTCCTCATCTTTTAAAATGGGGAAACAGCAGCCCACCTCAAAGGGCTGCTGGCAGCCTTTTGGTTACCTAAGGTCAGTGGGTTTTTTTCTTTTTTAAAAAATATATGTTTAGGGATACTCTCATTTCCCTACTCATATTGAAATACTGCCCTTCAATGAGGCCAAACTTAGATTCACAAAATGTTTAGGGGTATGCGTACCCCTGTGTTCCCCGCCACAAAAAAAGCACTGCCTATGGTAATGTAACCTAAGGTAACTGGTGGACCACTGCCTCTTCCCACAACTCCCCTGGACCTATTTCCAGAGCCACTAACTCAAATACAGTGATACCTCTGGATGTGAACGGGATCCGTTCCAGAGCCCCGTTCGCATCCTGAAGCGAACGCAACCCGCGTCTGCACGTGCGCGGGTCGCAATTTGCCGCTTCCGCACATGCGTGTGACGTCTTTTGGAGCGTCTGCGCATGCGCAAGCTGCGAAACCCGGAAGTAACTCGCTCCGTTACTTCCGGGTTGCCGTGGAGCGCAACCCGAAAATGCTCAACCCGAAGCTATTTCAACCGATGTATGACTGTACAGTGGTACCCCGCAAGACGAACGCCTCGGAAGATGAAAAACTCGCTAGACGAAGGAGTTTTTCATTTTCTTAGCCGCTTCACAAGACGCATTTCCCTATGGGCTTGCTTTGCAAAACGAAGCTTGCCACGCAAGCTCCGGGGATAGCGGGGAAGCGCAGCGCGTCTTCCCCTCTGTCCCCGGACCCCTTTTGAACCAAGGGGTGGCAACGGGGAGAAGCGATCTTCTCCCCTCCGCCCCTTGCTTCAAAAGAGGGGACGCCTTCCTGTCTGTCCCCGGAGATTGCGGGGCAGGCAACGGGGAGAAGCAATCTTCTCCCCGCCGCCCCTTGCTTTAAACAGGTCCGGGGACAGAGGGGAAGGCGCGCGGCGCTTCCCCTCTGTCCCCGGACGGTCTCCATAGGAATGCATTGATTGATTTTCAATGCATTCCTATGGGAAACCGTGCTTCGCAAGACGAAAAACTCGCAAGAAGAAAAAACTTGTGGAACAAATTAATTTCGTCTTGCGAGGCACCACTGTACCCCTAATGGGTTTTTGCTGCTCATCTCTCCATGCCTGAGAAAAGTGTGCATTTTGAAGGATGGCTCTGTTGTGGTTCACATCCTCTTTCAGAGAGCGTGAATTTGGCAAGTTTGTTTTTAAATGCAAACTGAATGCAATTTCTCCTCCATTCCTATTTCCTATCAATCGTATATTCACCCCATGCTTTTCAGTGTATTTCCCCATCACCTTCCAAACCACAAAAAGTCTAAGTGTGTTTGTTGCAATAGGGTGACAGAGCACGTTATTCCACTTGAATTGTGCAAAGCTAAATTTCCGTTGTGTGCTTGAATTCTTCCCACAAAATATACAAGCTGGAGGCACCCGTGTGAAATCGTATGTTCATTTAATGACAAGAGGCAGTGCACTGCTGCTTTAAGAAAACCCAACAACAATTGAGCACTCCAGTGGAAGGTAAAGAGAACACTGAACCTTCAAATAACTGGAAAATAAAATTACACCTAACCAAAGGTTCTTCAGTTACAGATAGGTAGCCGTGTTGGTCTGCCATAGTCAAAACAAAACAAATTCCTTCCAGTAGCACCTTAAAGACCAACTAAGTCAGTTCTTGGTATGAGCTTTCGTGTGCATGCACACTTCTTCAGATACCAAGGTTCTTCAAACAGTGCTGGCATTGTTGCAATTGTTGCATTTCACCACTTAAAAATAATAACCACCAGATGAGCACCCTTATGCTAACATTGTACAGTGTTACAGTGCATAGCCTTCAGATATTTTTTTTAAAACATACATTTCAAAATGAGGAGAACATGTAGGGGGCGGAGAAGTGGGTCATTGTCAGTTATTACATTGCAAGATATATCTGATGATTGCTTGTGGTTATGGCACAGCCACAATCCACACAGTAAACAGCAACACAAATAGTGTGCTCTCTGGCAAAAATACCGCATTCTCTGAATTTTGCAATGCACTTCTCCTGCCAAGTAATGTGTACAAATATTCACATACTAGGGTAAAGTGTGCATATAAATGCATATATTAGTGAAAATAACATAAATGCATTGTGTCAGGGGAAATTGCTTACAAAAATGTGTATTCAAAACTGCATTAAGATGTATTTATTAGGATAAATTTGCGCTAAAATGCTGATATGTTTTCATGAGGATTATTTTTACTGGTTTGCAAACTGCTGCAGAAATGTTAACTGGTGAACTGGATTTAGGATAATAATAATAATAATAATAATAATAATAATAAATTAATAATAAATAAAAACAACAACTTTTATTTGTATTCCGCCCTCCCCGGCCGAAACCAGGCTCAGGGCGGCTAACATCAAATATATAACATTAATATAAAATCAAACAATAATTACCTCCTAAAAACAAGTCAAGATCAAATTCAAATCTAATTAGATGGCTTTCCGCAGGGTTAGGGTTGAGGGTGAGAAATTGAGGGAACTGAGAGTTATTCCTCTTCATTACATATGAATTCAAGCTCTGTCACATGTATCAGATACTATACGTACTGAGTCCTAGCCTCTGCCTGCCACCTCCACCAAGGGTTAATCAATGAAGGGTTAATCAAACATGTCAAGGGAAGACAGGCTACATTCTCATTTCAAGCAGGCCAGTCACTGGCTGTCCTCTATTGCCATGTGGACCGATGAGATAGGCATGAGAAATTCTTATTCTTGAACGTCACACAGGATTTGATGGACATAATCTCCTTCATATCTGTAATGTGAAGAAAACAAAACGGTGGATTATAAATCTACATCCTGCTTATTTACAGACTTGAGAAAACCACACAAACTAGAATGAAAATTTAAAAATGTGTTCTCTTTTTAGTCATAAGTGCATTCAGTGTACCTTCCTCCTTCAGTTATTTGGCACATATAATAAGAAAATGTTTAAAGGCATGCTTAGAAAGAATTCTACAGTTATTTTTCCGTGTACTGCATAAGACTAGATTTCCCCCCTAAAAAATAATGTCAAAAATTTGGGGGCTTCTTATACATGGATAGTGCCAAGGGTGGATTTTCTTAAATCGGAGTCCCCCAAAATAGGGGGTATCTTATACATGGGGGCATCTTATAGACAGAAAAATACGGCAAATGTTGACCATGCAATATTAAGAATGCCTCAGTGAGGTACATGGTGTGGGCTTCTCCAGTGATATCTTCTTTTTGGTCCGAAGTTGTTATTCACATCAATTTTGTAATGGCGAAATCATCAATATTTTCAGATGTTCATGTACTTTTAAATTATATTCATGTAGTATCGGGATAGATGTGAATTTCGCAAGCCCTTATGGTTGCTAAGAGACTTTTACTTTTGAGCCTGGAAAGATAAATACCCACCATCTATTACACAACGTTCTGAGGATCTCATGGTACTGGCCACAATAGAACATATTTCATGTTGATGTCAATTTTTTGTGGATACCTTGCTGGATATTTGGAGAGCTTATTTTAGCTTATATGTTTAACTAAAATGTAAGCACTGCTGGTTATTGTATTCAGAATGTGAACTGATTGTGGCTTATTTTTTCTTCTTCATTAAATTTGCAAATAAATAATAATAGGAAAAAAGAAAGGATTCTCAAATAGAAAGCTGCATTCCCGCATTCACCCCTCTCTTGTTTCTCCTTCCTTCCTTCCTTCCTTCCTTCCTTCCTTCCTTCCTTCCTTCCTTCCTTCCTTCCTTCCCAGCAGACTGTGGTATAAGAGTCTCTCTTGCCAGAGATCTGAACCATCATCTAGCAGCAGGCCTTTGATATTAAGCCAAGGGCCACATTAAATTGAACTGAGGGCCACATGCAATGCTAGGTTCACGTATTGCCCACTCCTGATGTAAATAAAGAGAACCCTCACACAGAGACGCTCCCTTTTGTTTATAATATCTTTTTAGAAGGATTGTTCACCATGACTGCTGAACACAGTGCCACTGGCTGATCCTGTTGTATAACATAGTTCAACTACTCCCCATATTTCTTGTTGGAATTCAGGTCCTGAGGGGGAAACTTGGCCACCCACATGGCGCTTGCCCTCATAACCGTGCACAAAGCCCCCAGGATTCCTAAGAATGTGACTAGATCAGATGAATCAGCTTCTTCTTGGCTTCTCTCACTACCTTTTAAAGGCACAGGAGCGCCCTGGTGAGTTAATAACACAAATGAATGGAAATAACATGGGAAAAGAATAGCAAAGAAGGAATTTAATACATATCCTCCCCCCTTTTGCTTAGGACTTGAGGAATGCTTTTGGAAGTTACAATTTTTCTCAGTTAAGTTATTCCAGCATCCCTCAACCTGGTTCTCTCTTGCTGGCTGGTCACAAAAAATCTGGAGGATACCATGTTGGGAAAGGCAGACATATCTTCTCTCATTTCATATTCATAGACACATCGACATTTTCAAAATTGCATCTTGTTTTAATGTTGGAAGAGCTGGCCTGGGGGGAAAACACGAAGAAGAAGAAGAAGAAGAAGAAGAAGAAGAAGAAGAAGAAGAAGAAGAAGAAGAAGAAGAAGAAGAAGAAGACGACATAGCTAAACAGGACCTCCTGTATGTGAGAGCCCTTTATATTATTTCTCAACTTTCTGATATGTCATATAAGGCTGGTGGAATATATGGGATTACTTTTTGCCTTTCCTTTCCAGGAAAGGATGATATGTTGGTAGAGGAAACAGACAATTATTATTGTGTATGGAGGGTTGTTGTTTTTTTGTAACTATCTTAAAATACAACATGTAATGTTCTCTGTCACAACAGGGGCTCACATCAGTGGTGAACCTTAGCATTTCAAATTTCAGTGGCGCCCTGTGCAATGCCCAAATCCACCCTCCCTCCTGCCTCTCACCTTCAGTTGGACTTCATAGCTGTGGCACTTGCTGCTGTGCCCCAGAAGCTCTGCTCCCGGTATGTCCAAACCAGTCATACCCCTACATGTGCCTTTGCCCACCGCTTGTGAGGAAGGCATGTTTGAAGTTGGCAAACCCCTTCATGAGCCTGTTGTTATAGTAGATAGTGCTTCTGACATAGATGTGCACACATGAGATCACACATGCGTGCTTCTTGCTTTCCCCATGGATCCCTTGTGCAGCTTGCAAAACACTACAACTATCCCTGTTTACCAAGGCAGGGACAACCCTCATTTTTGTTAGCTGTCCCTTGGGAGAAGAAATTGTGCCTATTTTGTCTGTATTTTGTCTTTGGGAGGAAATTATTTGCTTATTATTTCTACCCTACCTGTCAGTCCTCAAAAGGGTCGTGAGGTGGCTTACATTTCAAAACGATGCAATGCTACATTATATTTGTGATGCATTAAAATACGGTAATAATAATAATAATAATAATAATTTATACACCAAATATATAAAATACATTAAACAACATTAAAAACACAAAATCAAATGATTAGTTTAAAATACAATTCAAATCACATTTAAAATCAAAATAAAATTAAGTGGGAACCCACAAATCATAACTAAAGGGGTAAGGAATTGAAATTTCACCAGGCCAGGCCACTCATGCTGGTCCTTGAGGCCTGGGACCTCCAAAGTATTATTGTTGTGGACCGTAAGGTCCTCCACGGGGCGTACCAGGAGAGGCAGTCCTGTAAGTACAAGGGTCCAAGGCCGTATATGCAATAAACATAGAAAATAAATGTTGTGGAAGCCATCCTTGCAGTCTGTGGAGTATTTCAGGTTTCAGGCTCGTCCTTTGGGGTATCTAAGACTGCAATCCTGCACACACTTACCTGGCATTAAGTCCCACTGAAATTGACAGGACTTACTTTCAGATTGCAGTGTGAAGGATTATGGTGTAGAAGTTAAATTTCTGAATATGGAGATGATTCCATCTTGATTCTAGCATGCACACATGCAAATGCTTGTCCATGGACACAAAATACCAGTCTGCTGCTTTCCTTCTACTAACAACCCATAGCTGCTTATTCAAACAGTAAATGTTGCTCAACAGGTTGGAGTTGCAGCTGTTTTTTAATAGACAGTAAGTGTGGAAAGGTCCTGTTTGTATGTAGGTATTCATATTTATTTATTTATTTATTTATTATTACCTTCATATTCTACCTTTCCTCCAAGGAGCTCAAGGTGGCATACGTGGTTCCCTCCCTCTCCTTTTTATCTTCACAACTGCCCTATGAGGTGGGTCAGGCTGAGAGACAGTGGCTAGCCTAATACAGTTGCTGTTTATTCCCAGCAAGTGGTAGTCAGAGGTATACAACATTGTAAACTGCCTTGTGATCCTTGGGTGAAAAAAAATAATGATGATAATACTGCTTCTGACAATGAAGAACATAGCCACCACTGTAACATTTAGTTAAAATTTAATTATTTACAATTTTATATCCCACTTTTTAACCTGTAAACAGGTTCTCATGGCAGCTTATATAAATTTAAAAATGCACAATAAAACAAATATCAAAGCTATTTTTTTTTTAAAAAAAGAGCAGTCAAAATACAGCAATCTACAGCAACAATAACCCAGCAACCATTTTATGTCAGGTAGAACTGTCTAAACAGAAACCTCTTAATTAGTCCCTGGAAAACACTTCTGTCCCAAAACACATGTTCTTCCACCATCGTGATAGAAAGACTTTGGGGCAGAAATCCAGCAGAAAGAGGCCCTCAAAGGCAGCAGGTTTGGCTTGCCACATTTTGGTAAACATGTGAAGTAAAACACATTGCCATCTAAAGAGCAGAAGCAACTGAAAGACATTAAGTTTTATTTTTGTTAATTGCAGCCCTGAATACATAGCTTAAGCATCAATCTGGCTATGGGAATGCTTTTTATTGGTGTGGCAACCAGAACAATTTTACTGAAATAATTGCCTTCCACTCCTTCATCTCTGTAACTGGTCTGCATGGAGAGAGACAGAAAGACGAGCTTTGAAGTGTGTGAAACCACTTGCAGAGGTGGAGATGAGAATAGCTTCGAACCCATTTCTCTCTCTCTCTCTCGTCTGCAGGGGCAGCAGCCTCAGGGCAAGGAGAGGCAGCAGCTTTCCTCACTTCATGTACTGGGCTTCTTGGCAATGTGGAGACAGGTAATTACTGTATTAATTTTTTTCTACGTGGGTAGATTGTGTCAGCTAGCACCCTGGGGCATTTTCAAAAGGTCACTGCACAGGTGTGCATCACTGCACTCAGCTCTCAAGGCTTCAGTATGAGACAGGTAGGTAAGCCCATGACTGTGCTGTTAAATTCATAGTTAAATGATGCTGGCATATTGCATAACCACATAAGAACGTAAGAGCCTGCAAGAAGCCAATGGCCTGTCTAGTTGAGCATCCTGTTTTCACCATGGCCAAGCCGATACCTGTGAGAAACCTGCAAACAGGACCCAAGCAGGACAGCACTCTCCTCTCCTGCAGTTTCCAGTAACTGGTATTCAGAAGCATTCCTGCCTCTGACTGTAGTGGCAGAGCACAGCCAATCCCATTAATGGAAGAACAAAAAGGAAGAATGACCTTTCTAGGAAGCAGGGTGGGAGACTGAACTGTGTTATAGCAGACATGTTCAACTGGTCGACCACAACCGACAGGCAGATTGGCAGTGTGCTCCAGGTCGATCATGGGATTAAAAAAAGTGATCGGGTGGGTGCTCCTGATCTATCACGGCGAGCTGTGCCCTCTGTGAAAGCTAGTATTTCCTGCATTGGCGGCAGAGTGTTGTAAGGAGGGAGGACAGCGTACTGTGTTGTGATCGTTTTTATGTAATCTTCCCCCCCAAAAGCTCAACAACTCTGGGCAATAATGACAATGGGTAGGCCACTGCCAGTTTTATTATACAGTACTGGGAGTAGATCGCAGTCTCTAGAGAGTTGGATGTACCTGTTTTATAGCATTCACCATGACTTCATTGTCCCCAAAAGGTAGAGTCATCAGGGCCACAATGCTTCATTCCCCATAGGTCATATGCTTGCATGGAGTTGCTATTTATTTGAAATATGTATCCTCGAAAGATTATAGGGTAACAAATAAAACTATTCACATAAATACAGTAAAAAGCAACTACAAACAAGCCAATAAATGTAACACAAAGAACAATATAATGGTCTGAAAAACTCATCGTTGTTGTCTTGCTTGCCAGGATGAAAGATACAAGTATTTGTGTATATAGAAACCTCTGGTCTTTGTGTGGCTGGAAGGTAGCCTACAGTACAAAGGTAGGAGTCACATTCACTGCTCTGCCTTCTTTTGCCTCTGGCAGTACCAATCATTGTGACCCCTGGAAGGTTCCCAACAAGGAAATGTGGCGCTCAGTCTGAAAAAGAGCCCCTACCCCTAAATTACATGGAACATCTTAGACCACTTTCACTAGTTTCATTGGGTCATACACATAATAAGTTTGTAGTGGGTTATGTTTCCCCTTTGTATTCTCGGTTTCAAACACTTTTCTCTGTGGGAAACCTTATTGTATATAACTCTAGTAAGTTGAGCTCTCAAGTGAGGCATGAAACACAGTGATATTCACAACTCTTTGATCTGTGGATGATTGAGATTTGGGGTGGTGCTGATAAGGAACTACTGCCACCTGGAGGCTAGACCCAACCCTAGCAAACACTTGCAACCAAAATTACCTTTCCGTTTTGCTGTGGATGTGTGATACCCAAAGCTTCAGTCTGGTACATGATCTTTCAAGGCTCATCATTCATCCATCAAACTGAGCAGAGGACATTTCCTCTCACCCAAGTTTATTCCCCCAGCTGTATCCATGTTGGTAATCAGGTCCGTTGTACTAAAGACTTAGGGCATTTTCTGACTGCCACTATTTTTGAGTGGGGTTCAGTCATACATCAGCAAAGTCAGGTTGTTCAATTACAGTTTATTGGGAGAACCTGCACAACAAACCAACTCCCCCAAAATATCAGACTTCAGTGAGAAGCAAAGTGACAGGAAAATGCACTGGAAAGAATGTTTGCCACCCACAGGCACCATGTTAGAGACTCTTGCTTTTGATGCTACTCAGCAAGATGATAATACAGTGTATGTAGACTATCAATAGTCTACCTCTGATACAAAGTATTTAAGTACGAGCCATACCTAGCTCTTTAGGGTTTGGGTTCAATTTTTAATCTGGTAATTTCTGTAAGAATAGAGTTTCAGTGCAACCAAAGGGCAAAAATTTGTTGTACTGTGCGTGGGAAGCCAATGCATTGCCACAGCAACCACTTCAAGCAATTTTTAGCTTCACCAACCAGAAATTATGAGGTCAGGCTTCATAGTTGGAGTCTGGAAGATGAAGAACTAATTACCGTATTTTTCGCTCTATAACATGCACCAGACCACAAGACGCACCTAGTTTTTGGAGGAGGAAAACAAGGAAAAAAAAATCTGAATCTCAGAAGCCAGAATATCAAGAATATCAATATTCATGTGGGAACCAATGACACTGCAAGCAATAGCCTCCAGAAGATCAAAAGAGACTATGAGGCTCTGGGCAGGAAATTGAAGCAATTAAATGCACAAATTGTCATCTCATCTGTCCTCCCAGTTGAACGACGTGGCCCAGGGAGAGAGAGAAAAATAGTGGAAGTGAACAGCTGGCTTCGCAAATGGTGTAAACAGGAACGGTTTGGATTCTTAGATCACGGACTGCAGTTTCTTGAAGATGGACTTCTGGCAAGCGATGGGCTGCACCTCACAACGGTTGGGAGGAATGTTTTTGCCAAAAATCTCAGAAACCTCATCAGGAGGGCTTTAAACTGACTAATGTGGGGGAGGAAGACAGTGCTCCTGAAGGTAGGAGTCTATCAATTGATGAACATGATCATCCAAATGTCATAGACCAAATGGAGCAAACAGCACGCAGACCTAGTGGTGGGAGGAAAAAATCCTTAAATAAGAGACACGGGGGAATGATTAATGGACTTCAATGTCTGTACACTAATGCGCAAAGCATGGGTAATAAACAAGATGAGCTTGAGCTCTTGGTACAGCAAACTAAATATGACATAATAGGCATCACTGAAACCTGGTGGGATAAGTCCCATGACTGGAATGTAATAATGGAGGGTTACAATCTATTTCAGAGAAACAGACCAGACAAGAAAGGAGGAGGAGTGGCGTTATATGTCAGGGATGTGTATACCTGTGAAGAGATCCAAGATTTAGAACCTCAAAGCCAAAGTGAGAGCATTTGGGTCAAAATTAAGGGAGAGATGAATAACAGGGACCTCATTGTGGGAGTTTACTATAGATCCCCAAGCCAAACGGAGGACATAGATGATGCCTTCCTGGAACAGATGGCCAAGCATGCAAAAGGAAGGGAGATAGTAGTAATGGGGGACTTCAATTACCCGGATATTTGCTGGATGTCAAACTCAGCCAAGAGCATAAGGTCAAACAGATTCCTCACTGGCCTTGCAGACAACTTCATTGTCCAGAAAGTGGGAGAAGCAACAAGAGGAACAGCCATTTTAGATCTGGTCCTAACCAATGTTGATGACCTGGTTAGTGGGGTAGAAGTGGAAGGATCATTAGGCGCGAGTGATCATGCTCTTCTGAAGTTTACTATACAGCGGAAAGGAGCAGCCAAGCATACTAGGACTCAATTTCTTGACTTTAAGAAAGCCGACTTCATAAAACTTAGGGAAGTGCTGGGTGAGATCCCATGGACAGTCATACTAAAAGGAAAGGGAGTTCATGATGGCTGGGAGTTTGTTAAGAGGGAGATAGTAAAAGCACAACTTCAGGCAATACCAATGAGACGGAAACATGGAAGGTGCCTAAAGAAGCCAGGGTGGCTATCTAAAGAACTTTTAACTGAGTTAAGATTAAAAAAGGATGTGTACAAAAAATGGAAAAGGGGGGAAACCACCAAAGAGGAATTCAAACAAATAGGCAGCACGTGTAGACACAAAGTCAGAAAAGCTAAAGCACAGAATGAACTCAGGCTTGCTAGAGAGGTTAAAAGCAACAAAAAAGGCTTTTATGGGTATGTTCGTAGCAAAAGGGAGAACAAAGAAACAGCGGGGTCACTCAGAGGAGAAGATGGTGAAATGCAAACAGGGGACACAGAAAGGGCTGAACTCCTCAATGCCTTCTTTGCCTCAGTCTTCTCCGATAAAGAAAACAATGCCCGACCTGAAGAATTTGGAGCAAACGATTCAGCAGAGGAAACACAGCCCAGAATAACTAAGGAGATAGTACAAGAATACTTGGCTAGTTTAGATGTATTCAAGTCTCCAGGGCCAGATGAACTGCATCCAAGAGTATTAAAAGAACTGGCAGATGTGATCTCAGAACCACTGGCAGTCATTTTTGAGAATTCCTGGAGAACAGGCGAAGTCCCGGCAGTGGCGTAGCGTGGGTTATCAGCACCCGGGGCAAGGCAAGTAATTTGCGCCCCCTAACCCATGGATTTGCGCCCCCTAACCCGTGGATTTGCGCCCCCTAACCCGTGGATTTCCCTAACCCCCAGATGTTGCGCCCGGTGCGGCCGGCCCCCTCTGCACCCCCCACGCTACGCCACTGAGTCCCGGCAGACTGGAGGAGGGCAAATGTTGTCCCTATTTTCAAAAAGGGGAAAAGAGAGGACCCAAATAATTACCGCCCAGTCAGTCTGACATCAATACCAGGGAAGATTCTGGAGCAGATCATTAAGCAAACAGTTTGTGAGCACCTAGAAAGGAATACTGTGATCACCAATAGTCAGCATGGATTTCTGAAAAATAAGTCGTGTCAGACTAACCTGATCTCGTTTTTTGACAGAATTACAAGCCTGGTAGATGAAGGGAACGCAGTGGATGTAGCCTACCTTGATTTCAGCAAGGCATTTGACAAGGTGCCCCATGATATTCTTGTAAAGAAGCTGGTAAAATGTGGTCTTGACTATGCTACCACTCAGTGGATTTGTAACTGGCTGACTGACCGAACCCAAAGGGTGCTCATCAATGGTTCCTCTTCATCCTGGAGAAGAGTGACTAGTGGGGTGCCACAGGGTTCTGTCTTGGGCCCGGTCTTATTCAACATCTTTATCAACGACTTGGATGATGGACTCAAGGGCATCCTGATCAAATTTGCAGATGACACCAAACTGGGAGGGGTGGCTAACACCCCAGAGGACAGGATCACACTTCAAAACGACCTTGACAGATTAGAGAACTGGGCCAAAACAAACAAGATGAATTTTAATAGGGAGAAATGTAAAGTATTACACTTGGGCAAAAAAAATGAGAGGCACAAATACAAGATGGGTGACACCTGGCTTGAGAGCAGTACATGTGAAAAGGATCTAGGAGTCTTGGTTGACCACAAACTTGACATGAGCCAACAGTGTGACGCGGCAGCTAAAAAAGCCAATGCAATTCTGGGCTGCATCAATAGGAGTATTGCATCTAGATCAAGGGAAGTAATAGTGCCACTGTATTCTGCTCTGGTCAGACCTCACCTGGAGTACTGTGTCCAGTTCTGGGCACCACAGTTCAAGAAGGACACTGACAAACTGGAACGTGTCCAGAGGAGGGCAACCAAAATGGTCAAAGGCCTGGAAACGATGCCTTATGAAGAACGGCTAAGGGAGCTGGGCATGTTTAGCCTGGAGAAGAGGAGGTTAAGGGGTGATATGATAGCCATGTTCAAATATATAAAAGGATGTCACATAGAGGAGGGAGAAAGGTTGTTTTCTGCTGCTCCAGAGAAGCGGACACGGAGCAATGGTTCCAAACTACAAGAAAAAAGATTCCACCTAAACATTAGGAAGAACTTCCTGACAGTAAGAGCTGTTCGACAGTGGAATTTGCTGCCAAGGTGTGTGGTGGAGTCTCCTTCTTTGGTGGTCTTTAAGCAGAGGCTTGACAACCATATGTCAGGAGTGCTCTGATGGTGTTTCCTGCTTGGCAGGGGGTTGGACTTGATGGCCCTTGTGCTCTCTTCCAACTCTATGATTCTATGATTCTAAGAGGGATCGGTGCACAGTGAAAGCAGCGCTCCCTCTTGCTGTTCTGGCTTCTGGGTTAGCTGCGCAGCCTGCATTTGCTCCATAAGATGCACACACATTTCCCCTTACTTTTTAGGAGGGAAAAAGTGAGTCTTATAGAGCAAAAAATACGGTATTTAATTTGTTTCTCAGTTTGTCTTTTTAACCACAAAGAGCTGCACAAATTTTTATTTATTTCTTTAATAATAATAATAATAATAATAATAATAATAGAATTATAGAGTAGAGTTGAAAGAGACCCAAGGGCCATCCAGTCTAACTCCCTGCAATGCAGGAATCTTAGCTAAAGTACCCATGACAATGGCCACCCAACCTCTGGGTTCGAGTCCTACTTTCCAGAACAGGAGAAAAGAACTTTGTTCCATCTTTCATGTGAACAATAAATAAACCTATCACTCACAGAATCATAGAACCAATGCATTGTAGTTTTGGAAGGAACCCCCAAGGTGCATTTTTATTTCCAGGCACAGGTTGAGCACACAAAGGTGTGCACCTTATCATCTGCACATCTGTGTGTGTGTGTGTGTGTGTGTGTGTGTGTGTGTGTGTGCGTGCAGCAAGTTCATCCCATGTTCAGTATATCTCCAACCTGTCTGAATTCTGACTTTTTGAGTGGAAACAAACATTTTGTAGGGATGTTAGGATTCTGGAAAAGCCAAGAATTCAGTAGCAAATTTGCAATTCCACCTATATCAGAATTGCACTGGAGTATAATTAAGTTCCCTGGGTGTGGTTGCTGTCACATGCAGACATCTTCTAGGAGCCACTGGTGACTGCTGAGTGCTGCAGGGTGGGGACCAAAGTACCCTAGAAGGAGCACAACATGTCCCCCACCAGAGGTACTACCCCTCCCAGAACCCCGTGTTTTCTTCAGCTGTACATCCCACTGTGTTAACTGTGGCTTATTCCTAGATGAGTGGGCATGGGACTGCAGCCTAAGGCAGTTTTCTGGCACCCATTAAATAAAGACCAAGTCCCACTAGAATCATTAGGAAATCCTTCTGAGTAAATATGCTTAATATCACACTAATAATAATATCAGGCCAGAAGTCTTCAATCTTTTCACTCTGGAAACTCCTTTAACCCAAACATACAGCTTTTAATATATATTTGGACCACAGTCTAGGGCTTTCCGATCAGAAGGTCGGCAGTTCGAATCCCCATGACAGGGTGAGCTCCCATTGTTCGGTCCCAGCTCCTGCCCACCTAGCAGTTCGAAAGCACGTCAAGTGCAAGTGGATAAATAGGTACTGCTCCGGCGGGAAGGTAAACGGCTTTTCCGTGTGCTGCTCTGGTTCACCAGAAGCGGCTTAGTCATCCTGGCCACAGGACCCAGAAGCTGTCTGTGGACAAACGCCAGCTTCCTCAGACTATAGAGTGAGATGAGCGTGCAACCTCCCGAGTCATCCGTGACTGGACCTAACGGTCAGGGGTACCTTTACCTTTACTGTTGGTGTCATGCAACTGGAGTTTAGTTGTGACCCACCAATGAGTCCCAGCTCACCAGACTGAAAGTGAATGAGGCTGCAATCTTATGTCCGCTTATCTGGGAATAAGCTCCATGGAACTCAATGAGACTTTCTTCTAAATAGGCGTGCGAGTAGACTGCAGAAGTAACCCCAGTTGTCTGGAAGTAAGTCACACTGAATTCAATAGGCCTTATGGTGAAGACAGCATATGCCCTCTCATGGTAACTGTGAAGAATGACACTCCTCTGAGTAAGATAGCACAGTCTATTATTCTACATAAAAACTACAACACACATTTATTTTCTTGCATTTATACCCCACTTTCCTTTCACTGATCAGACCCAGACCTCAGTTTCACCAAGGTTACCCTCACTTATGTTTCTTCAGACCAATAGATAAGAAGCAGTTTTAAAGATATTGGACAGTGCTCATAGATTATTCCATGTATATTCTAGACTGGTAAAACTGAAGCAGAAGTAAGTTCAAAGGCCTTTAAAGTGACCACAAGATTATCCCGTATAACTCATGTAAGAGTCATGCATTTTCCATCCTTCACTTGAGCAATGTGACTTGACCCTACCCTACTTCCTTCTTTAAACTGAGGACTAGCAAGACCTGCTAAAGCTGCCAGCCAGCTAGGCATACTAACCTGCCTACACTTTGTTTTATCTAAACCAAATTTAATGTGCAAGATCTTTATCTTTTAAGGTTATACACAATTCCATATATAAAAACAGTTCCAATACGGATGAAGACTGGGATAAAGATGTTCCCTCTCAGAGCTTCATCTCATTTGCAAATCTGATAAGCATCCCCTCTATTCCTTCATCCAAGGCATTTATAAAGAGATAAGCTGCCCTGGGCATGTTAGTAAAGTGAGGTACAAGGGCCAAAAGCATTTTTTTTCTTTTTTAATGCAGATGACCAGGGATCAGCTGCAGTTCTGCCCAAAAGTTATGTGGGAGAATTAGCTCTGATCTTGGAAGTGAGGACTTGAAATAGCTGATAGTTTGTTTAAAAAAAAATTATTTACATACTGCTTACTAGAACAAAAGCAATTTTAAAACACACGTAAGTACTAAAAACACGTGCCAAATCAATATGATAACATAGGCAACGTTCTACCAGTTATGAACTGCCTTATGATTGTCAAAGGAAACAACAGGTTTTTTCCTATTCTAGGCCCGTCAGGGACTTCCAGGATCTGTCAGAAATGTTTGCTTGAGATGCAAGTCAGCATTTGTAAGGACGAATGGGGCAGAATCGACGAGATGCTGTAGATTCACAGCTGATCCATGGTAGGTAACGGAGTTGAGGGAGCCGCACAAAGCAAAAAGCCTCGGCTAAGGGATCGTCGTGTGACATTTTGCTTTAGGCGAAAGCTGCATGATTCAACCCCCGCGAGCAGAAGGCAGGAGGAAAGAGAGCCGGGAGCGCGCAGACCGTAGGAATGTTCACAGCAAAGCTGAACAAACTACCTTTCCCGGAAGCCCTCGCTTTCCCGGCTGCTTGCCCCGCCTTCTCCGAGTGCATGCTGGTCAAGACAGTCCCTGGCTCGGCCACTCCGTTGTGAGACGGGGCTGCAAAAACTACCCCTCCCAGTAGCCGAGGCGGCGAGAGAAGATTCCTGCGCATGGCTGTTGGCGCCCTCCTCCCTGCCTCTCCTGCAGTTGCTGTAACCGATTTGAGTACCCCGAGGTGGTTGCGCGCGGAGCCGCGATGGGTCAGCGGGGCGGGACGGACCCTCGGGGCGCAGGTGAGGCGCGGAGGACACCGGAGCGGGGCTGCTGCTCTGCGGGGAGGGAGCCAGGGCTGCTCGGAGCAATGCTGGCGGCGGCAGCCGTTGCCATGACAGTTGTGTCTGGAGGCTGGGTGGAGCTGCTGTGCCCGGGGGCAGCAGGGGAGGGGGCAGCCTGTCTCTCCCCCCCCCCCGCGGAACCTCCTATGGGACGCACACCTTAAGGCCGGGCCGGACCTGCAAACCCACAAGCCATTGAGTCAGGATTCGGCTCTCGTGTCTTTGCAAGACCATTCATAAATTCGTAGGAAAGAGGCTCCCCCCGCACCCCACCCTTTTTACGGTGCGGGGAGACGGGGAGGGCTTGCCTTGGGAGTTGCAGCCTGTGTCGTGCTTGCTATAAAGTTATTCTGCATGGAGATAGAGGTGGACGACCTCTCGTGCTCCAGAGGGATTGGTTGGTGTAATCTGTTTAGGTTTTGCTCTCTTAAGGGGCTTGGTCACGCTGAGCAGTAAACTCCTTCGCTTGGGCTTCACTCCCAGTGGCTAAGTTGCTCTAGAAACGGTAAAATCAGTTTTGGCCACTTGTTAAGTGTGCGTTCATAAAATAGGGTGATGGTGTGTTTATCCCACCTTCCCCTCCAAAGAGCTCAGGGTGAGAAACCTGGATATGGGCTTACCCACCTCATCCTCACAACAACCCTGTGAAGTAGGCTAGGCAGTAAGAGAAGAAAGCGGGGGAGTGGAGTAACTGGGCCCAGGTTACCTGTGGCACCTAATGTGTTGTCCATGATATAAGTAGGCTAAATCTCTTTATCTCGAATTGGGTAGAGCATTTATGGCATTTATGGTGCAGTGGAGTCATTTCACAGGAGCTTTACAATAATAACTGGTTGCATTGTTGTTTTTGTTTTTTTAAATAGTTTAAGTGACCCGTAGAAGAAAGCACATTTTAAATTACTGTGTAAGAAGATTGGTGAATGGGTGTTGTGCTGATCTTCAGCCATGGCCCACCTGAGGGAATTTGCCAACCAGGTAAGTGAGAGCTGGAGGCTCTTGTTGAATAAACTTAGGGCTTGTTTACACTCCCACTTGATCAGTGCCTAGAATGCATGGGTCCATGTAATTTCTGCCTGTTTCTTCCTTTTTAGGCACGGGTGCTAGAGGTTTTGCCTTTGCCCCACCATTTCTTTCTGGAAAACCCACAGTTTAGCGCTAAATCAGAACAAATGGCAATCCACAGGAAACCCAATTGCCGTTTGTTCTGATTCAGTGCTAAAATGCCGGTTTTCCCAGAGGAAAGCAGTAGGGCAAACGGAAGTGTGGATGAACCCTAAATTAAACTAAAGCATACTCCCCATGAAAAAGCTGCCATACTATATGAGAAATTGACTAAAAGGAAGGCATCTCAGGTCACTGTAGTGTTGAATGATTTGTCAGTTTTACTGATATAAAAATGAATCAACAGAAAGGCAATGCCTCCAAATTATACTGTGAATTTTATTTTCTTAAAATAAACTACACGTTTTGGTAAAGCTTTATTCAGGAGCACTGAACAGTTTTCCTTGTAGCCAAAAGGATATGTTAAGGTTATTACTGTATACTGTTTCGTAAAAAACAAAATAACAGTACCACTTTGAAGTGTTGCCTCTTTTTTGCTATTTGGTGCAACAGCACAATTTGCTAATTGTGCCCTAGTGTGGAATTTAGTATAAGGCACCACACTTAGTATTCTTAAAATCTCCGCTTCCATTGCGTATCTGGTCTTTCTGGCTTGGTAGCCCTGGAAATCTTTTGAAGCTGAAGGAAGGGAACAGGATTTTTCTTGACTTCTCCCTATGATTACATCACCTAACTTCAGGATCTGGTGAAACATATTCTGCCTTCCTCTGCACCAGAGTGGAGGGCAGGCCAAACACAGATAGCAGGATTATGAAGCCAGTACCAAGATCCTTCTGCTCAGCTGCATCTAGGAGTTAGTGGTGTGAATGGAGTGAATGGTTGCAGCTGCTGAGAGAGAGAAGGAGGAGGAGAAGGAGAGAGGAATGGAAGGCAAGAGTGGTGGAAAGGCCTGGAGACAAAAGGTGACAGAACAAACCCAGCAAAGAAGAGGCTGGGGAGGAGGGGCTTGGAGCAGTAACCCAACTCAGGAAAAGCAGGCAGATGAGCCAAACCTAGAGTAGAAAGAGAGTTGATGGAGATTAAAGGGCCTGACTGAGAGGCTAGGCTTGGAAAGAGGAATTACCCTTGAGACTGTATAAGGCAGCTCTCTGTGCTCCTAAACATTTGCATAATGACTTGTTCTCTTGAAGCACATTTGGTCATTTTTAAAATGGAACATGTTGTTCTACCTGGGTCCAATGTTTGTTACAGTGGTACCTTGGTTTAAGAACAGCTTAGTTTATGAACAACTTGGATTAAGAACACTGCAAACCCGGAAGAAGGTGTTTTGGTTTGTGAACTTTGCCTTGGAATAAGAACATGTTTCACTTCCTGTTGAGTGTGTTCCATTTGTAAATTGAGTCCCTTGCTGCTATGGGAAAGCACACTTTGGTTTAAGAATGGACTTCTGGAATGGATTAAGTTCATAAACCAAGGTACCACTGTACGTGGCAAGGATGAGAGGTCAGTAGCCAAGGAGTATATTTAAGGGAAAGCGGCTGAGCAGTGTCAAGACCTGAGAGACAGGCAGGAAGGACCACTGAGGTCACTACTGAAGGCATAATTTTTCAAGGTTCTTGTTTCTATTATTCTGTGATCAGGATACATTCTTTGGGTGATTCATCCAATTTGTTGGCTTGGCTGCATCGTGCTGCATCCTCATAAGTGACCTATTTGACGAGTCTTTATTTGCCTGCTGTTTTTCTTAACAGATCATAACAATTTCCTAGGATTCCTTCTCTGATGTCTTTTCTCTAGCTCATGAGATGTTGACTTACTTCAGCCTTCCCCAACTGGTGCTCTGCAGATGTTTTGTACTACAACTGCCATCAATCCCAGCCTGCCCACTTGTAGTCCAAGATAACTGGAAGGTTGAGGAAGTATGGTTTCTTTCCTCTCAGTCTCTTGTGCTCTAGCTCTCTCCTGCCCCCCTGTTGCTCACATTTCACTTCACTAAATTGCCAGCAGGCATTCTTTCAGAGGCCTGTGCTGTTTGCGTGTTGCTATGGAGACAGGAGGATGTTTGGTTGCCCTCTTCTGTTCTGTTGACTGAGAACCCTATTAGAGTGGGGCTGAACTCAAAGCATGAGGCCTGCTCATACTTTGAGCGGGTAACTGCCGTCCTTGAGTAGGAGAGGTTGTTTATCTCTCCTACCCCGTCCAAAGGTTTCTTAATGGCATCTTATCAGTTTAATTACTAAAGATAAGAGGCTGTTGCCTTTGCCTCAGATAGAAATCTTGGGAAGAAGGGGAACTGAAACAGGTGTGGTCCTTTTTGATGACAGATTTATAAGCGAGTCTGTACTATTTCTTCCCTAAGCAGTGCATGTGTACACACACACACACACACACACACACTGTGGAAAATCCATTAACAGGGACATCTTGTAATCCATGCTTCAAAAAACAATTCTGCACTGAAAAAAAGTTACACTGGTATAAGCTAGTTTTCATCTTTGGTGTAATTACATTATTTTTTTCCATCAAAGGTACTCCTAAGCACCGTTTACTAGAGCTTATCTTGGTTATAGGGCAGAGAAGATAGGTGCTGGGGTGGGCATGACATTAAAGCCTCTCCCCAACTTTTCTAGTATTCTTGTGGTGTCTGAGGCAAACCCTGGAGAAATAGCAACCCTTCCTAATTGTCATTGTGGGGTGAGGCTTCTCAGATTGAATGTGGCTCAATCTCATTGTCTTTGTGATGGGGCAGCTTTGTGTATATGTTTTGGAAATGAAATCCTCTCACCAACTTTCTGGTATCTCTGCTGCTGTCATCCCATATCAGGTAACCCTAACAAATTTATGATGGTATAAGCTTTTGTGGGCTGGAGTCCACTTCATCAGATCACTTCCACACTTATGCCATAAGAAATTTATGAGACATTTAGGTTGTGCAGAACTTGTGTTGTTTTTGCTATAGCAGCCTAACACAGCTACCCCTCTAGATGTTATGAATGCTAAGTTATTTTTAGCTCTTCTGTTCAGTGTTTTCTAATCCTAAAAGGAACCATGGTAATGTGGTTCAGTGTTATCTCCACATTGCAGAGAGATAGATACTAGCTTGCTTAAGGTTACCTAGCTGAGTGTGTGGATTAGGCAGTATTTGAAGCAGGCTCTTCCTGGTTCATGATTCATTCTTGGATCCCTTTGACGCACTAGATACAGATGGACAGGCACACTCTGTAATAGTTTGATAGCGCTGGATTGTATATCTAAATGACTGTCTAGTTTCCAGTACTTGTCTTTGACATTTCAGATGCTGGAAGCTGACCATATTTCAGTGGTTGCAGAAGCTTCAGGTCACCTTAAGGCTCAAGTTCATAGTGCAAGAATGATATCAATATGTGTGTGGTGGGGGGTGAGGCCTACTAAATTCCTAAAGTCTTGTTGGTACCACAGTGGAAACCCATCAGATTTCAGCAGATCTTAATTATATTCCAGTGCAAATCTGATATAGGTGGAATTGCAAATTTGCTACTGAATTCTGGGCTTTTCCAGAATCTTAACATCCCTACTAAATATTTTTTTCCACTCAGAAAGTCAGAATTCAGACAGGTTGGAGATATACTGAACATGGGACCAACTTGCTGCACATACACAGAGGTGCAGATGATAAGCCTTTCGGGTACTTCTATCATGAATAACCCTTGTGTCATGTTGGGAAAGGCATGGCTTTGGTGTTGTCCTGTCAGGTAAACTAGGGCAGCAATTCTAAGCAAGTCTACTAGGAGCAACTTCTAATGAACTCACTAGGACTTTTTTCATGATGGAATGAGTTTAAGAATGAAGAAAAACCCTGCTCAGTCAGATTAAACAACCAGACCACCCAACCTGGAATCCTATACAAGAAGTGGTCAAGCAGCAGCTTTCAGGAAGCCCACAAGCAAGTGCTGAAGGGACTAACCATATTCTGTTGTCCCCACTTCCCAGTAACTGGCATTGGGAGACACATTGCCCCACGAACATGAAGGTTCTGTCCAGCTATCATTGTAGTTGATAGTTTTATCCTCTATTAACTAATCTACTCTTTAAAAGCCATCAGAACTAGTGGCGATCACAAAGCCTTGTGTTAGTGAATGCCATAAGTTAACGATGTATTGTGTGAAGAAGTTATCTGTTTTCACTGTCTTAAATGTTTATACAGTAACTTTTATTTTATTTGGTGATCCTCAGTTGTCCTAGTATGGCAAAAAGAGCGAAATTTATCTATTTCCACATCATACATACATTTTTGGGCTGAGCTCCTGTTGCCTTTGTAATGAGAAGTGAGCCTTATGCTAGATGATAGAATGGCTCTAACAGATGAATCATTAAATCCCTGCTATTTATGATGATTATGTTTATGAATTACCCACCCTTAACCCTAAGGTCCCAGGGCAGGTTGACATAAAGTGCTACAGATTATTTTTTTGACTAGCTCTCTCTTCTTTTCTTCACTCATCACCCCATTTATTCCTACTGACTCAGCACTCTCGGGTTGATCCAGAGGAACTGTTCACAAAGCTGGAGAGGATCGGTAAAGGCTCATTTGGGGAAGTGTACAAAGGAATTGACAACCGTACCAAGGAAGTGGTAGCTATCAAGATAATTGACCTAGAGGAGGCAGAGGATGAGATTGAAGACATCCAGCAGGAGATAACGGTGCTCAGTCAGTGTGACAGTCCCTACATCACCCGCTATTACGGTTCCTACTTGAAGGTAACTGAAGCTACCAGGGCAAGCTGTATCACAGTGCTTGTGGGACAGCTACTAGCAAACTAGACTGCAATTTGTGTACTTAAACAAGGGAAATGGGTTTAGTTCACCCACTAAATCCATTTCTCCCCCCCCCCCCCCGCCCCGCCACCATAAAGTGTTCTCAGTGAGTCTTGTGGCTGGGACATTAGTGTGCCAGTGGGTGTGGAGGAGTGAGCATGATAAGAGGACTTCATCTTTGGAGGCTTTTCTCCTTGGTGCAATCAGAAATGTTTAACTAAAAATTCTTACAACTGGCATGTATTTAGTGACTTAGAAAATTTGACTAATCTAAGTAAAATTCAAACTCCAAGAATTAAAGAGAAAACCCCTTCCCTGCTTATGAGTTGCAGACTCTTTATTAGTGTTGTCATGAGGATGCCAGAGTGTCATGATAATCAGCTGTTAGCAAGATAAAGAAGCAAACTACAACATTGGGCAATCTCAATACTTGCTAGTATTGCAGTTGGGACACAAGAGTCCTGCTGGATCAGACCAATGGCCCATCAAGTCCAGCATTCTGTTCTCGCAATGCCAGCCAGATTTTTATGGGAACCCTGCAAGCAGGACACAAGTGTAATAGCACTCACCTGTTCCTGAGCAACCGGTTCTGAGGCATACTTCCTCTGATACTGGAGGGTAGAATATAGCTGTCATGACTAGTTGTCATCAATCACATTTGAATTCTTTCCCACTGAACTTTTTACAACACGTAAGTAGCAATGTAATGGAGAAAGCTGAGCCAGAACCATTCACCCTGACCTGCCACTCTTCTCAGGGTATTATTATTATTATTATTATTATTATTATTTAGAAAGGGATTTAGAGATATCCTTTCACCACCACAATCTACAGGCTGAAATGGAACAGTTCACCAAAAGCTGTAGCTTCTGATTACTCATATAATTCAACTCTGAGAATAACAAAAAATATCATTAGATATTTCTAGATAATGTGGATCATGGTGCTACCAAGCACTTCAGGTCTCATTGTGACATGCGAGAACTGAATGAGGAATACAGGGCTGACGTGTTTCTTCCGCTGTTTTTAAGGCCTTAATATTGAAATGACTGTCACTGCTTTCACACAACACCTTGTCTAATTTACAGGGCACCAAGCTTTGGATAATCATGGAGTACTTGGGAGGTGGCTCAGCACTGGATCTAGTGAGTACCTTTTTGTCATTCAGTTCAGATACCTTAACAAGATTCAGCCTGGAACATCGAATTAAAAGTAATTCCACATTGGTTGCATGAAGTACCATCTCAAATCCACATTCAGAACTGCCACACCCTGTAGACTCCCCATATCATTCAACAAAATACATTTGTGCCAAGTGGTTATGAATGAACAGCTCAATACTTAATCAGTAATCAGAGCCCAGCTTGGAGGTGCTCTCTGATCCTGCTTTAGTTCATGTACAAGTTCATGTGTGCATAACTGCATTCTTCTTTTCTCTCTTTCTCTCTGATCTCCATGCAAATGGTTGTTCCTGACATCTAAGTTAAAGTTTGTTAAGCATTGAAGACTGAGGGACTTCAGTCTGAATGCATTAAATGTTAAATGTACCTCACTCCTTTACCGTCCTTCCTACACTTCTCCTGTAGCTCAAGCCTGGACCTTTGGAGGAGACCTACATTGCCACCATTCTCCGAGAAATTCTAAAGGGTTTGGACTATCTTCACTCTGAGAGGAAAATCCACAGAGACATCAAAGGTCAGGCTTGCAAAATACACATCTTTGTTTTTTTCCTATCAGTTCTCTTATGAGGAAATTGAAACCACACGTACTTGCTTTCACCGACTATCTCAGGTGTCTATGTTAGAATCCCCCCCCCCATTTGCATTTCTGTGATCATTCCTTAAATCAAGAAGTATGAATTCTGGCAGTAATTTGTGCACTTATCAGAACAGTCTGAAGACTATCGGGACCGCTAAGGCGGATTTAGTTCTATAGCCAGGCCTGAACTCAGACTGAGAAGGGTCTACATCAAAGGTGCAGAACAGATGATGGGAATTACTCTTCTGTATGCAGAGGGCTACAGGTTCCCCACCTGTGTCTAGATAGTAGGTATCCTCCAGGACTGCCTGCAGCTGCTCTGCCACTACTTTCTCCAGTAACTTGGCTATAAAGGGTGGACTTCTTGAGGAGTGGCTGTACCATTAAGATAGAGAAAAGGGAAGTAAAGCTGGAGAGCGGGCTAAGAATTGAGAACAAGGTAGGGGTTAAACAAGCTTTGGTAGTTCATACAGGGTGAGAATATAACCCTTCTGCCCTATTTGCAAAGCCATAAGGGATTGGGCTTAGCAGTAGCAGGGAGGATCGAGCCAGTTTTCGGGATGTTCTGCCTTCCTTTATGCAGTTGCTAAGGCACCATTACTTTCTTCCCCCGTACTAAACCAGGAATTAACACAAAACATGTTTACCGGGGCTTCAGAAAGGCACCATTTCTTACAGCAAGATAATTTATTGTATTCCCCTTTGATTCAGCTGCCTTTATTCTTATTTTTTCTATGAACAGCTGCTAACGTGCTACTTTCAGAGCAAGGTGATGTGAAACTAGCTGACTTTGGTGTGGCTGGCCAATTAACAGATACCCAAATCAAGAGGAATACCTTTGTTGGGACTCCTTTTTGGATGGCACCTGAAGTCATCAAGCAGTCAGCCTATGACTTCAAGGTGAGCTGAGAGGAGCAGGTGAAAGCCTACTAGAACCCTAGCTCATCATTTAGAATGCAAGTTAATTTGCCTTATCCTGTGTTCTGTCTACGTTAGAAAGAAAGGTGCATATAGGTGGGTAAAGTTTGCATGTGCTTCTGAGTCTTGCTATACACATCATTGGCCACTTAGTGCCCCCTTCAGTTTTCTAGTGAAGGATATGCTTTCTAGGGGTGCATGTAAGTTTATGCACACATCTGCACAACTTTAAAGAAATCTGTTCAATGGGTTCTCCTAACCTTCTGTATTAGATTTGGGGAGGGCACTGGGTGCACGTGGGGGGAGGAGAGGTGGGAAAGTGCTGTCGTGCAATCAGGAATCCTTGCACTAAGAGAATGTGTTAGTTGGATCCCATCCTAAAAGTCCAATTCATGATTAGAAATGCACCCTGCTTTGACAGTGAAAAATACCCAGAACTATGGTGCAATCCACTAGGTTTAAAGCTGTATTTAAACAGTCAGTAATATGTATTTCTTTAAGACTTCGTACCTGCCTATCACCACAAGATCCCAGGACAGGTTACAACAATATAATACACAGTGACAAAGAAACAAAGAAACTGTTTTGCTTCAACTGATATTATCATAATTCCCTACATAAACATAATTTATATAATTTAAATGCTTGCTATTCACAAGTTGTAATCAGAGGTTAACTGCACACCCTGTAAAGGCAGCCACCTTTGTATTAGAAAATGAAGAGCACAAAAAACTTCTTGCACTTTACAAGATTTCAAATCTAAGAGATAGTTAGCTTAATTATAGGACTGCTTAATAAAAGATAAAAAAACATATTTTAAATACATGTTTAATCTCCATGTCTTATTGCTGTCCAACCTACAGCAGTCTGACCTTCTGGATTATCTTGTAAATCGTAGGCTTAGTAAAAATGTTTTGCTCAGACACACCTATTCAAGAACTTCTAAATCTGTGTCAACCAGAAATAACGTTACCTTAGATGCCGTTTCATTTTAGACATATAGATCAAGGAGACGCCCACATGATAAGCACACAAGTTGTCACTCACTCAATCACATACAGAAGTCGGGTAATTATGGGAGAAAAGTGAATGATTTGAGTCTCTGGAGGAGTCCCCTTTTCCTGTGAATCAGCATCAGAGCTCAAGTCAATGAGTGTTGGCTTCTCTGTGCCATAGTAACACTGAGTGTTCACAGATCGTTCTCATTTTTATTCCAGGCAGATATTTGGTCCCTTGGAATTACTGCTATTGAACTGGCAAAGGGAGAGCCTCCAAACTCTGACCTGCATCCTATGAGAGTTCTCTTCCTGATTCCCAAGAATAACCCCCCGACGCTGGAGGGACACCACAGTAAGCCCTTTAAGGAATTTGTGGAAGCCTGCCTTAACAAGGACCCCAGATTTGTAAGTGTTGCTCCAGCCTCTTCTCATAAGCAGAGCCTGAGAGTCAGGTCAAAAAACCTGGCAGCTGCTAGCTAGCAGAGCTCTGAAATGCTTGTCCTTGGAAATGAGCCCACCATTGGAATGTGCAGAGTAGGCCTTAGTCCTGTTCAGATTTAAAAGACTCCTTGGAAAATGGCAGTGGTAGCTGTCCACTTGGTCTGGTCCCTGCCAGCTAAAACACCTTGTCTCTTGTATTTGTGCAGAGACCCACTGCAAAGGAATTGCTAAAGCACAAGTTTATCACACGTTACACCAAGAAAACATCATTTCTCATGGAGCTCATTGACCGGTACAAACGCTGGAAGTCAGAGGGGCATGGTGAGGACTCAAGCTCAGATGACTCTGACATGTATGTATGTTTCCATTTTATTTTAAAAACATTTGTAACCTGCTTAATATTTTTTAAACCTCTGAGACATTTGTCCTACTTTGAAAATCTTTCATTTCTTCCGCTTTCTCCACACCCAAATAATCAGGGTGTGATTGCTCAGTTAAGTTTCTGCAGATTTTGTATTTGTACCGATAAAGCCTGTAAGGTGGACCAGTAAGATTTTATGTAGCTTGTTGAGAAGTACAGATGGGCACAAAAAGCAACGTACAATTTGTCATGCTGGCTGCCTCCAGTCTTTAAATAATTGCATGGTGACATGGAATATATGAATACCCAGTTCTGGGCTATGAGTTTGGTATCTATTGGTACCAAGTACATTCTAGCCCCTTGATAACGGTTGGAAAATGCAAACACTGAGTTTGCATTTAAGTAAGATTAAGCTGGAAAAGCCTGCCGTTGGGGAAGCCCTGCCCCTGCAAATCTTGGCACTCCTCTACCCAGTGTTCTTTGAATGAAATGCACTCTCACCCCTCTTGTTTATAGTGATGGAGATGCAGATGAGAGAGATCAAGGGCCAATCTGGACTTTCCCACCAACCATTCGTCCCAATTCCTTGAATAAGCTGCACAAGGGGATGTCTCATCATGGGTCCCAAAAGGTCAGTGTGGTGTCCATTACCGCTGGGGAGCAGAGCCCTGAGCCAGCAGTGGTCACTCTGAGGGACTGAGCAGCCAGTGTGCCGGGAATTGTAGTGTTTCTCCCATTAACCCTGATGCTGTCAGAGCAGAACGTATCTTGCTTTAGATTTTGGAGTCTGCTTATTCTGCTCTGGTTTTTTGTTAACTCATGGAAAATTTCATTTAATGCAGTGGAGCTAGAATGGAGGTCAGGGTTGGGAAACTTTTTGGACTGGTGGACTAGATCATTATCTGTCCCCACCCGACTGACAGATGAGTTGTCCCTCCCACCTATCCAAGTCCCTTGTGCAGTGCTCCCTATCCACCCAGTAACCAACTGGCTTCTAGGTGCTTGGGAACTATAACACACAAAGCTTTACCAGCTGCCAAGTGCCAAGCATAGGGAAATTGCAAGAAATATGGTTGGCAAAGCTGCTTTCTGTAGAGATTGGCTGTGTGATTGAGTTCCCCACCCAAGCTGTGCCTCTACCTGCCCCACACCTGAAGTCACATCTGATGTCAGGCATGGGGCAACTGGACATGGTTTGAGGAAAATGGCATTGTTAAGACACATTGGGACCTGTAGCAGGCCAGATTTGGCCCATGGGCTGGAGGTTCCCCATCCCTGATAAAGGAAGTTTGCTACGAATAGTAATCCTGCTGTTAGTTGCTGCTGCAAAATGGTGTAACACCATACTCTTTGCATACAGGTTGCTACTCCTGCCTGTGCCATTTATCTGCCTTAGACTTCTCCTAGGGACCATGTAGGAGCTGCAGCACAAACGGGAAGATTCTTAATGGATGCTATATCTACTTTGTTCTTTACTGTTCCTGCTGGTGACGGTAGATTAATGTTGCTTGTCAAACATTAGCACTTGTCAAGCATTTTCATAGACAGGTTGAAAGAACTGTTCAGAGTCATATTGAATAGCATCCTTCTTCTCCCTCCTCCTATTAGCCTGCTGAGCCTATCAAGCGGCAACCACGGTCTCAGTGTCTCTCTACTCTTGTACGTCCTGTCTTCGGAGAGGTGAGGTCGCAGGGTCTGACTTTTCCCCAATTATTATCTGTAACATATGAAGTGTTTCTTTGAGGATGTTGGGTTAGAGTAATGAGTACGAGCTGACAACCAAGTGATGGTAAGAAATGAGACCTTTCACACTTGAATGGTGATTATTAGAATTACCGGTAATCTTTTGCCCTGTTCTGCATCCTTATGATGTGGGAGGCAGCTTGAACTCTGCAAAAGAGGTTGATCCCTGGATTATGAGCCAGGATCTGTGAGGACAGCTCAAAGCCACTTAATTTGCACAGCTGATGAAGGGGAGAGTTATTGAACCAGACACATGTTAGGTGGTATAAGAGAACAATATATGGTACAGAGAGTAGGGATCAGACAGGAAGTAATATGTACACAGGGCCAGAGTACTATAAAGAAGGACACGACTGCAAAACATGCACACATTCCTATATCCACAATGGATAGAGTTGTCCTCTGGCTTTCTGGTCTAAATTTGGTAAAATTGGGTCAGCAATTACGTAGCTGCATGTATTAAGAAAGCAATGTGTTGTTTAGCTGGAGTTGCAAGCTTCCCAGGGACACTGGGCATCACATAGTGAGTGAAGCAACTGGGTGCAGTATAGTGCTGGGTGGTTGATTGCATACTCTTGCCAACAGCCACAAGGCTGTTGGGGAGATTTAGTTCCATATAAATGGCTTTAGGAACAGGGTGAGAGTTTCCTGATATCTAGCGTGCTTAGTTATTACAGCAGTGGCCCGCTCCAGTGAGCCTCATCCAGCTCCGAATCACCATGTGTCACTTGAGTTTGCCACTTACTGTAGCTTTAGGCAATTTTTACAGCTAGGCAACATTGCTGTTGCTGCAGCTGATTAATTCTGTATTCTGCTTGTTCAAGGTACTGTTTAAATTTGGCACCATTACCAGCCATCAGCAATAGCATGCTAATCAAAACTGTCTTAGGCACCAATAGAGACCTTTCTGAGTCTCCCTCCTACAGGAGCTAAGTTGCAACTTTGTGTGTCCACTCAGCCTTGTCTAAAAGATTTCTGTGATGGGTGGTATGTGTTTTGGGGAATCAGACCTATGCTCCGATAGGGGAAAGGCTGTTTGTGTGAGAGGTTATTCCTGTTTATTCCCATTTCTGCCTCAGGCCCCTCCCACCTATGGAATGCAGCCTCCAAAGTTTGAATTCAGTCCTTGGCATGAAAGAGGTTCTCCACCCCTGTACTACTATGGCCTTAGGGGCTGTGGAACTGGCCCATATTCTAGAGATGCCTATTGTACTTCTTTATACAGCAAATGTTTTTGCCTCCCATGAAAATTGGCATTAAGGATTTTGTGCTGCTACTTAGAGCTTTCTAATGTCTTGGCAGCTCAAAGACAAGCACAAGCACACTGGAGGCAACGTGGGAGCCATGGAGGAACTGGAGAATGCCTTTAGCTTAGCTGAGGAGTCTTGTCCAGGAATCTCTGACAAACTAATTGCACACATGGTAGAGCGAGTGCAAAGGTAAAAGTTCTGAGCGTTGTTAACGTGACAATTTATTTTTGGTGAGGATATGGGCTAGAAGGAGTAAGAGAAGCCAATCCTACACCTTGCCCCTGTACACCTTTCTCTAGTGCTGCTGTTCTTAGTTTGGGCCCAAGATATAGCTGTTTGCTTAGGACCCTAGGCAACTGTCTGGCATTCTGGTCCTTTGATTGGTGGTTGTGTGGAATGATGAAATCTAAATTATTATTATTATTATTATTATTATTAATAATAATAATAATAAACAACTGTATTTTGCTACTGTCCTTCACCATAAGGTCCCAGGGTAGGTTACATCTACAGAAACAGAATACAGGCAATGACTGATTTACATGTGTCCAATTGATGTGTGCAACACGGCGACCCAGAAGTGACTGGAAAAAGGGCTGGGCTTATGCATGCTCCACCATCGCATGCCATGACCTGGCACACAACCCCCACGCAAATTGAGGGTTGCCTGTACAATGAAAACTTAACCCTCAAAATACAGTTATTCTGGGCCAATTAATTTGTTAGCACATGGCCTGGGCAAACATCTGCATCACCTGCCTGTTAAATTAGGCCAGATGAGTTTTTGACAAGGTTGCTATTCCTTGTTTATGCTTGAATTTGAAGAAAGTTGGTGTGAGGCTGACAGCGAGAATTTACTACGAATAAGCCTGATGCATATCTGTTGTTCGTTCTCTCTCCCTCAGGTTCTCACACAGCAGGAACCACCTGACTTCAGCACGCTGAGGCATCATCTTTGTTACTCATTGAAAGGAGGGTGACTTTTCCCACCCCAGCTCCATAAGAACTGCATATTGAATCCATCGCCATCTGCTGTTGGATGTTAACATTGTGCTATGGATTCCCAGACATTTCAGAGCCTTTGTGTGTGTTTCATGACCACCCTGGATGGGATTTACAACACAAATGAACATGGACTACTTTGCAGAGCCCCTAGGAGGGTAATTTCTACAGTGTACTTCATGGAGGTTTTTAATTATATCCCAATTTCTCTCAGGTCAGACCTTGTTTCAAAGCAAAATCCTGACTGCTGGAAAATGGAAATTCAGATAAACACATTCCAAAAGGGAATAGGTGGGACTGTGTAGCTCCCTGCTTTGGCAAGAGGTATGTGTGAACATTGTTCATCAGCAAGGAGGGATTATCACTACCCAGTTAGGTGGGCATATGCTGGTGCTACTCAACAAGTTTTTTGCTTAGAGTTTCTCAACTATTAGAACAAGAAGATTGGCCTAACAGTTGCTGAGACAGGTGAAGCTTGCCTTCTCCTCCTCCTGTCTGTCTACTTGCTCCTTTTGTGAGGTAGGTTTGACTGCTGCTTGCATTCTGCACTTAGCCCATGTTTCACCAGCAACAGCTTGGAAAAGATGTGCTCCTACTCAATCAAGGCCTTTTGCTGCTACTTACTATCTTGAGTGTGAACACTCAGTGTCATGGATACTTTCATATCCAATTCAAATAGTTTATCAAGAGTATTATGCACTTGCTAAAGAGGGAGAGAAGCTAAATGCTTAACTACACCTACAGTGTAAAAGGATTGTGGTATATAAGTCTTCAAACTTCATGGAAGTTTGCTGTTCTCTGAAATGTGACTGCAATTCAGTTAAATTTAAATACATGTGTGGTGCCAACAGCTGGAGGAAGTTCTAGGTGATGTTTCTAAAACTTATCCTGTCTCTTCTGAACTGTTCATTCTATTGTGGACTTGAACAGTACTTCTGCCCAATTTATTTATGGCCATTATCTCTGGTTCTGGCTGAGAAGTAGCCTATAAATACCATAAGTATTTCAGACTTCCAACTAGTTCTTCCTCTTCAAGAAATGAAGGTCTAAAGTAGTCACACAAATTGACAGTAGTCATATTGAAAAGAGTCACTTCCTAAATGTGTAAAACCATTTAGTCATTGACAGTGGTATGGATCTATTCTTTTGATAGAGTTCAGGGGTGGAGGTGGAATTGCCTATTCTACATACCCTTGCAAGTGATGTTAGGGGGAAAGTAATGGAAATGCTCTTTTCTTGGTATTCATACTTTATGGTAGAACCGTGTCTTCGGAGCTGCAGTTGCTGCATTCTCAGTTTTGCTCATGGATAGCTGAGTTGAGAACATGGGCAGGAATATGAAGAATCCATTTTCCTTTACCATTATCCTCCAGGACTGCTTACGAAACATATGGGAATGATGTAGAAAGGAAAACAGGAAGCTGTGAAGCTGCTACTTTGTGCTGTTCATAAGAGGTACCTTGCATTTAACTCACAATAAATCACCAGTAAAGCTCTCACAGTGTCTCTAGTATTCAAAACAACAATGTCTTAGTTTTTCAAATGAGCAGTGAGAGGGATCTGCCACTTTCAATAAAACTAACTTGTCAAGTAAATGCTGACTATATGATTATTTATTCATTGCTAGAAACTCCAAAGCTGGAGTTACTCCAGGGAAGTAAGGACTATTTTCTGTCTGATCTAATGCAGTGTGGGATTTCAGTTGTGCTACTGAAGACCAGGGTTGTTTTGCTAGAGTGCACCTATCCACAGTGACGTAGCGTGGGGGGTGCAGGGGGGGCCGGACGCACCGGGTGCAACATCTGGGGGTTAGGGTTAGGGATAGGGTTAGGGGGCGCAAATCCAGGGTTAGGGGGCACAAATTACTTGCCTTGCCCCGGGTGCTGACAACCTACGCTACGCCACTGCCTATCCACACACTGGTTGGGAGAGTTTTAGGCACTGCACTAAGATAAATCAGAGCAGGTTTTTTTGGTGGTGGGGGCTGGGGAGCTAAGATTGAAAAAACTGAGTATGTTTAACCTGGAGAAGATACCTGCAGGGAAGGAAAAGGAACTGTACTTTGGTGCCCCCAAAGGACAGGACTACATTTCATCCGAGGGGAGCTTTCAGTTGACCATTAGCTGAAACATCTTGAACATAACAGCAATTCAACAGTAAAATTATTTTCCTAGGGGGCGTGGTAGACTCTCCCTTCCCTGGAGCTCTTCTAGCAGATGCTGCACAGCCATCTGTTGTGAAGGCTGTAGGATTTCTTACGACAAGCAGGGGCTTGAAACAGATTGCCCACAAGGCCCCCTTCAACTCTCAGTTGTGTTTTTTGTCGTGGACAATTTTGGTTAAGCCTTGATCAGGATTCAGTTGTAGGCTAGCCACAGCTCACTAGAGGTCTTAAGTTAATAAAATAGGGAAAACTATGCATTTGAAATGAGAATGTGGGCACTGCTGAGATGGGAGTCCTTTTTATATTGAAAATTCTGAACGGAATAAGAATTAGGTTATGACAAACTGCTTGTGAGCCATCTAGAGATCTACAATAGTTTATTTCCAAAAACAGACACTAATAAATAAAAAATACATTAATGTATATTGAATGGCCATAATAGTAGAGAAGAATATTTAGCACTTTGTAGCTTCCTTATAAACGACAATGTCAAACAAAAAAAGGAACAAACCTTCCCTTTGCCCTCTAAGTGGGAAACCAACCCCAACCTTCTACCTAAAAGACTGACCTACATAGTTTTAAGGGTCAATATGAGGAGTAATAAAGACATCTGTATTTTCCCCATGTCCTGCCCCTCCTTTAATTGCCCAAACTTCAAAACGCAGTGTTCAATATATAAATATTTTTTTTAACCTCAGTTTCTTCTAAAGCACACTACCCATCACCACATTGCTCAACACAGTATAACATGACAAGTAAAGACCGCCTTCAAACCAGCAGACTACTTTCTACTACTATCCAAGGGTAACGTGATAAACCTTATCTGCCCCATGAAAGAAGTATATGAACTTAAAAAATAAAACGCGTAGGCTCTGCCTCCATGATCTCGGGACAATAGCACTATAGAGAAAAGGGGGATTTCAATTATCTTGCCATTGTGCAGTACTTGTTTCTGCCTTAATTCCTGAATATGCACTTTTAAATATATGTCTGCACCAGTTCTCATACGAAGTCCCTGAGTATTCCCCCCACCCTAGCCTGTCACTGTCAAAGGAACTAAGAAGTAGAGGTGTGTCATTAATGAAGGAATAAACCCTTCCATAGTTAGTCACCCCCAAACAATACTAGGCTTTTATTACAGCTGCACATGCGTGCTTATTGGACATCTGTTACGATAGATGTTTTGGCTGAGGTAATAAAAACAAGGACTGGTTATTGCTGAAGCTGCCTTTCCTTTCCAACTCTCTGTATGCATATTTATAACTTTTAAAAGAACTTAGCCAAAACATAACAAGCACCACTCTCAAGCCCAGAACAGAAAGAGAACTCAGAACATTATCTGCACACTAAAAGGTCCGCTATCCTCATCTTTGCATACTTCAGTATCTTCTGTATACTTTTCTACCCCTTCAAACTGACTGTGGAATCCTCTTTTCTCATGCCCACTACCCAAATAAAAACAATCCTTTCAACTTTGTTTGCACTGAGAAAGTAACAAGGGTGAAGTTGCTTCCTGGCAATTTTCTGAAGCACTCCGCTCTACCGTGAGGAGAAATTCCATCTTAAAATTAATGTGAACATTGCTTGCAGCGTGTGAGGCATGTATGGCTGGTAGGCTGAAAGAACAAGTTGCACACAGATTATTTAGTTGAGACTGAGCATTAACAAATAATAGAAAACCACTTGAAAGCCAGAGAACTAACATTGGCCAAACCCCAACAAAAGAAGCAAGTCATGTAAATCCAGCAGCCACATTTTTTTCATGAACTGAATTCCCCAGAGTCTTTGCAGTCCCTTTGGATGAGAGAGCTTTCTACACTAAGCAAAATTCACCATCTTCCACGAGGCAGCTAACTTGGCCACTGGAGGGGGCAGATGGGTTCCTTTTACTACTATCATGCTCAGGCTCCTTTCCCCCATACTGCAAATAATTAACTTACAACAGAGACCCAGCTCTGCTTCTGTCAGTTTGTTTTCTTTTCCTTTTCATCTTTAGGAAGGCAGAGGCTGGATCTCCCTGGAGAACTTGTGGCTCTCTTTATTACTTCCATCCACCTGACAAGAGAAAAAAAGTCAACTGTCATGGCCCTAGTTCGTTACCTACTCACTACCATTCTTTGAATGTGCTACATAATAGTTTTTAGTAGGAATATTTCGCTTTCCATTTTGCTGAGGATTTTAGTAAGATTAACACTCAGACTAACACTTGAAAGTTAACTTACTGTAAAGAAGGAGCCACAGTATCCCAACAGTCACCTGATAATTTGAACAAAGGTCTGTTCAATTATGCTAGGTTTGTTACTATAGTGCAAAGGGAGAGTTATAGAAGGGAGTCCTAACCCACAAGGAAGGGGACTGGCAGTTAATACCCCTCTTTTCCACTGCCTAGATGAGTAATATGCACACCAGATCACTTTTATGAAGAGCACAGAAACTCAAAAGGAAGGGTCTCCCCAAGCTAAATTTTAATTTTTAAAAAAATTCCTCCTGGTTTTCCTGCTGCCAATGAGTAGTTTTACTGTCTCACCCAGCCCAGATGGTGAAGACTCAGTAGAGTCAGTGGTGCTATTCATTAGTGATTTTGCACAGTTATATCTTTATGGAGAAGGACCATCAAGTTTGGGACATTAAGCACAACTTCCTAAAGAATCTTAAATGTAAAGCCTAGACAGGTCCCATCACTGATCGCAGTGCACATTGCCTGCAACCACATACAACCTCTCAGTCATCAACTTTTACCAGTAAGAACTGCTAAAACAAGGCTTCACTCAGGCTCATTCCACTAAACCATATGGTATGTGTGAGCTTAGCCAAACAGATATGGATTTGAGTGGTACATATTTACAATATAGAGGAATTGCAATTTCCTAATGCGATAAATAGTCCTCCCCTTACTAGAAAAATGGGGGGGGAGGCCTGGGGGGGATGCTTTTCCATATATATAGTTTTAGGCCTTCACTTCTCTACCACCTGCTCCAGGTGAGTTGAGAGAGAGAGAGAGAGAGAGCATTTCTCAGGTGATATGCAAACTTCCATATATGTACAACTTCAATCTGAGCTACTTTTGCACAGAGTTCTTTCACTGACAGATTTTGAAGTTAGCAGAACCCATCAAAAGTTATCTCATTCATTAATATAGGCAAGGCCACAGAAAGCATGACTTCTGTGTGAAATTCCAGCAGCTTCCTCAACTCATTAGCAGGAGAGTTAGTAGAGAACATTTGTCAAAATGGTAACTGGGGGTAACAAATGCATTTTGAAAATTATTTCTAGGAAGCACACTTACCTCTCAAAGGTGTACTTGCTCTCAGCCCTGAAGAAATATACATGGGACTTGAACTGCAGTTTGAAGACATAATCCTTCTGAATGCCATCGGCCTCTACGGGTGTGCTGACAGTGTAACCAAGAAGTGGTAAACTGGCCAATGGATAATCATCCTGAAAAAACAGCCAAGTTTTATTATTTATTTAACAGATGTCCATTCCACTCTTCAACCACCTTTGCAGGGCAGTTTACAAAGAAAATACAGGCAGCAACCATTCTGCAGGCGCCCAATTGCTACGTGACCACTGACACACAGGTCCTTTCGGACCCAGAAGAGAGCAGAATGGAGGCAGAGCTGGCTTATGTGCGCTCCGCCAATAGACGCAGGGGTCAGGAACGGAACCCCTGCACAAAATGTTCACTGCCTGTACTAAAACCCACCATGTACCACTGAGTTAATACATGAAGTTACAAGTAAAAACAAAAACCCTCAGTTCCCAGCCAGCACAAATATACCAGTCAGAGAGAACTAGTTCTCCCAAGTTCTAGGTATTGTATGCCGGCTGGAGAGCCTAACTAAAGCCATAATTGGGAACCCTCTCTGCAATTTTCTCCAACTAGGTGCTTTTAAAGAGCACCAGACATGCTATTCATATTACAATCAATTTTAGTTTACTGTGGTCTGGCGATGCCTAGTGAATTGCCAGAGAGATGTGCCAATGACTACTGGCTGAAGCTGCGCTGGAGCATTCAACTCGTTGCTGACAGTGGCAACACTCACAAAATGTACCAAAGAATGAAGAAAGCCTTTAAGAATGGATTCACAAGGCATATTGCATCTCATTCCTATGTATGCCTAGCACCATCTTGAAGTTGTGCCGCATCCATCTTACCTGGTGCGTCTTGTAGAAGAACAAACAGAAGTTTGTAAAAACAACCCACAGCTTCTGCCAGCCGTTACTGTTTTTGAATTTCCTCAGTAGGTATCCTGACAGCTGGTTCTACATGGAAGAGAGGAAAATATAGTGTAAGTGACTAGTAGTCATTCTCCACAACCGCTCAAGAAAAACCTATTGTTAAATTTGCATTGCAGATTCAAAAAACAAATAACTTTTTCTAGGGGATGACTGAATTTGAGAAAGACTGCTTCAGAGCCTTTTTGTACACTTAGATATTTTGTGCAAGAAGTATAAAAGTTACCTTTTTATGGTGGTGATATAATTTGCCAAGTGCAGTTAGAAAAGTTCCATATTTTTCCAATATTGGAGCACGGGTGTGTAACACAGACATTTATTGGCTATTCCGTGATGAAGTTAATGACCAAGCAATATAAAGCCACCACCCAACTCCATGGTTGTGTAATTTGGAGCCATTCAAAATTACAACCCCCCCAACAAATTATTTGGGATTCTTTGCTCTGAAACTACAACACTGGAGTGCTTGTCAAGCATTGTGTATGTTATATTTATTTTACTGGCAGACCAGCAAAAACACCCCAATTGCCCCAACAGTCCTTTTATTTATTGCTTTTTTAAGCATTTGACCCCCAGGTTTTTAAGGAGGTGGGAAGTGAGACAGCATTATTTTTTTATTCAGTTTGTAGCAGTGGCTCCGAAACTTGAAAACCTCTTAACTGGTTTTTCCACTTGTAGTAACTGTAATGTGCCATGCTAGATGCTGTATGGTTTTTAATTGCATTTTTCTTGCTTTTATTTCTTATATTCTATTTTATTGTATTACAATTTGCATTCCATTGAATGTCTGTTTAATATAGCCATGCTGTGGAACACCTGCAAAAACCTCATGGACCACAGGTAGTCCACAGACTGCAGTTTAGGAACACCTGCTCTGTGGCAGAGCTACCTACTCCCCGTTCAGATCCACTCAGTCCAGATAGGATATTTCATTGTTTCCACTAAAGGTTGTTTGAGTCAGGCTTTTCCTGATCATACTAAAAAGGCTCTAAGGCAGGTGAACCCAATGTGCCCTCCAGATGATGTTGGACTACAACTCCCATCACCCCTCACCATTGGTCAAAGTGGCTGCGGCTGAGGGGAGTTGGTGTCTAGCAACTTCTGAAGGGCATCCTGCACCAAGGTGTCTTCTCTCAGGTATGCCAGCTACTAATGTAATGTCCATTTGTGCACACACCCCTTTTTCACAGAGTGATAACTCTGCGTACTGCATTTCCTCCACTGAAAGGGTAGAACAGTTATGGATGCAACTGATTCATGTCCATGCTGTGTTAACTGTGCGACTTCAAGTCCCGTTTTTTTGTCCTCTACAACATGCTAAGAACCAGTAAGCAACACACACAGCTTGCATTCTTAGTTAAGGAGATAATACAACTAGAAGACAGAAAATGTTGAGGGAAAGCACACAGTAAAAAGCCCTGCAGAGCACATGGCAGCAATGCCACTTTTAAGTTAACATGCTGGTAAAGTGAAGAGTAAGCCCCACTGGAAGGAGGAGGAACCTAACTTGCTGTGATCTAATCTACAGGATAAATGAAATGCATCAAAACAATGGCATGTGTATCCAGGGTTCTTCTTAATAAAGGGATTAATTTGGCTGATTTCTGCAAGAGACTTAAAGGATGTCTTACCATTCATTCCAATATTTTAGATCTTTGTTTCTGCACATGAGAACAGTGTTTAAGAGAGCTATAACGAGATGGTACAAGTAGAAAATGACCGTCTTCATAGATCCTATCAATACTGAGAGTGAGTGAAGCAGCTTTACCTGAATCATACACAAATAATCAGACAGGGATAGGCTCTGGTTCCGGTACCAGCAAACATGGGTGATTGTGTTGGGCCGCTGAGTCTGGCCCAGCAAATAGCGAGGAGGAAGCTCTGGAGAAACAGCAAGAGAGCAGAAAACTGAGCAGAGAGGGTGCAGGGCAAAGAGAAAAAGAAAGAAAAAGGTGATTTAGAACAAGAAAGGGCAGTACACGAAAAGGTCTGTTAAAAGAAATAGTATGAAAAAAGTAAAAAAAAAAGTTATGAAGCTCATTATTTGTAAGTCCTAAGATCAGCAGTGCAAGGGGCCACGGTGCTTTGGGGAGAAGTCAGAAAGATTTAACAAATTTACCTAAAACAGGGTTCTCAGTGGGCAAGATCACAAACTTTTGGTTTCATAACCCCAAAGCTGATTTCTTTCATTAGCTTTTTAGTATGAATGGCAGCTGTTGATATATCAAAGCCCCCCTTTTTATCTTTTTTCTTCTCCAAAGCACACCCTTGTTGAGAACATGATGGAAACATGCAGTCACACATACAAAGAACATCTTCAGATGTCTTGTGGTTACTCATTCATTTGCTCTCTCACACAAGACCACTGAAGTTATTGAAGGAAATGGGGGTGTTAAAACCGCACACATGTATACAGTGCAGAGAAACCAGCAACCAAGACAGACAGAGTGGTAAGTGAAAGTGATAGTGATATGTGCTCTGCTGCTGGGTACCTCGACGGCCACACTGTGATCTGTCATGGAGACACTGGTGTTGCGGTACCAGCATACATGCATGGTGGTATTGGCACGGTGGTGGCTCTGCCTGTCCAGGGAGCTACGAGAAGAATGTATGTCCTCTTCGGACTCCTGTTCTAGAGATACCTCATCTGAGGATCCTGAGGGGGGAGAAGGGAGCAAACATTTAACAGGCTGCGGGCACAGGGGTAGTGATAGCAGCAAGGATTGCTGACGTATAATAGCATCTTCCCCTCAAAAAAGGAATTGGCATGCATGGGTTACTCTCCTTCTCACATCCATGACCTTCATAATTGGTAGCTTGAAGGATAGGACACCTCAAAGTTATTGCATAGGAAAAAGTCACACTCTGTTATATGGGGAAAATATTAAAAAGTTTACTCAGAAGCATCCTAGAACGGTTTGATTTGTAGCAGAAGGGGATTCCTAGGAAATATATAATTTCCACCTGAGGAATGCCACAGTGTGCTTCAGTGGCCCAGTGGTGGGGGCGGATCCATAGATAAGGAGACATTCAGGAGTACACAGGATATTACTTCAATGACTTCCACAGATTGGTAAGTGAACTGTGGTTTAAAAGGATGAATACTTTCCTGTGTAAGAGGGTGGTAAGGAAAGTTTACACACTATAAACTTCATTATTATTGCTTTAACAGCTGGAAGTTCTTATTTGCCAAGCCTGAAATATCTGGAGCATCAGAGAGGGTATGGAATGTTACTTAGTGAAAAAGACTGAATGAAGGCTGCGTAATCTATACCATTTTCCATCTCGGAGGCCAGAAGAGCACACAACTAACCAAGAATCACTAATCACAAGTGGCACGAAAGCTACTCACTGTTAGAACGATTGCACACTGAGTTTTCTAGAAACATTTCTGATTTCTCAGTGAATTTCTTGGCCATTTCAATTGCCATATTTAGATCTTCCATCCACTTCCCCATTTCCAGACGAGTGCTGAAAAAGAGAGACAGGAACGATGGCTAAGCACGTTTTCAGAGCTCAGCTGCCGTTTGTGATTTATGGTTCCAGAAAAGCACTGCTTGCCCCATACTTAGAGCAATTTCATGTTTCCATAAATTCCCACTGAAATAACAAAATTTGCAGTCAATGTTACCATTCTGGCAACTGCAGAAGCTTGCCTCAACAATTTTAAATTCTACACAAATTCAGGTTTGATAAAACCACAACACAGTTTGAATCTTTTTCTATTCCTCCTGAAATCTGAAGTCTCATAAAGATGAGAGGAAGCAACATATTATTGCACTTTAATGTAAGCTTAGAGCACTACTCCATGGGGAAATCAGATTTTGCCTCAACAGATGACTGCATAATGACTCAGGGAGTGTGTGGTCTCCCACATTGTGCAGCCTGGGGTATAGTGGCATATACACACACTGAAAGATGCCTATTTTACCAGTGCTTTAACACTCCTACCTTTTCACAACTGAGCACTGAGAAAATGCTTACCTTGCTGCCACTACTATGGTTTTTTGAGCTGAATAAATGGTAAAGCAATGAGGGACAGACCATTCGTTTTCGCTCTCTTCCACCTACAATAAAGGAAATTTCTTCATCATTCAGTGAGCAACAGCACACACATCTACACTAAAAGAAATGGTGTGACAACAGCAACTAGCTACATTAAAAGTATTTCGTTTCTATTTTGTTTCTAATGGGAAAACTATCAGCTACAATTGCATTGTCACTTCAGCAGCTGCTAAGCATAGTAGTCACTGGCTTATTACTCACCGGAGGATCCAGGACTATCAGCTGAAAATCAAACACAGACACATAAAAAAAAGTTCCATTAAGGAGAGGGAGGGAATGTAGCATTTTGGTGTGGAAGCAACACCAATTAGCACATCCAGCTAGCCTTGAAAATAGCAAAAGCACAATCAAGAGTTCTCTCATCTTCCCAGCTACTCCAATGCCAAAAAACTGGCAGTGCTTGTTCTTTTGACTACTTAAATCTAGCACAGAAATCTATGTCTACTAATGACTGGAGAAAAACTACAGTAACCAGAATTGCGCATTTCTCAAGTGTCCCTTAAAAGTTCAGTATAAAGAGGAAGCCCAGGTTAACATGAAACACATTTTATTATTTTGATGTTTGATTGCTGTGTGATGTATCACTCACCAGCATCCCATGAAGAGGGAGATGACCGTGAATTTTGAATTGATTGGTACCCGTGACTCCTTTGCTGGTGTAGAGCAACATATCTGAAAACTGAGGCAAGGAAAAGTTTACAAAATCATTTAGGTACTAGGAAAAAAGGCAATTCTATCTTTTGTCACAATCCTTGGGTTACACCCAAAAAGTGCATAAGTAGAAAGCAGCTCAAGCAACTATTGTCTTTTTCTCTCCTCCTGCTCTGGAGCCCCTGAGCTCCTCGGAAAATCCTCTCCATTGAATTGGGGGTTCCTCTGGAACTGTTGTTTGGGGCTGCAGTAGGAATTTGAAATTGCCTGGAATCAGGCAGAGGAACCATGCACAATTTATCCCTCCTATTGCAGCCCCAAACAATACAGCTCACACTGTTCAGGGGGCTCCCCAAACCTTTGCAGAGGCCACAGAGAGGGCAGAGAAAAATAGCAAAATTTGTTGGCAAGCTGCCCTCCACACATACAACCATTGGATAAATGCCTTTGTAGCTTTATTTGCAAACCAAATAAATTTGCAAACCAATGTAAGTTTTCTCTTTAAATTGTGCTGCAAGTGGTTCACAGTAAAGCATAACAGTAACAAAGCCAACTATCACTGTCTGTTATATTTCTCTGTAAAAGTATTTAACTTTTATCCACTCAAGATATCTGCATTACACTATGCTTACAGTTTCTCGTTGTAATTATAGGGCACAAATTATTACCAACCGGTTTTCAGTTCATACATGATTACAAAGAGTCCTTCAACACCAAGGGAAAAAACCCTGTAGTTTTTCTGTGCATAATTAGGATCAAGCAAAGAGACTGCTCAACTAACAGAACCCACTTTCTTTTCTTTTGGGAGCTCCTTTAAGGAACGGATCCTGACAACATCAAAATCTGATGAGGAACAAGAGCACATACAAATTAGTTGCCCACACGGCAAATTGAGAATATGAGAACCACCCTGCTGGATCAGATCAAAGATGCATCTCGTCCAGCAAACTGTTCTTAGAGGCCAACCAGATGCCCATGGCGAGGCCACATGCAGTAGATGAGCACAGTAACACTCCTCCACTTGTGTTACCCAACAACTGGCATTCAGAGGCATTCTGCTTTCAATACTGGATGAAGTACAGAGCCATCATAGACTCAAAAGAATCTTGGAGTTGGAAGGGACTCTGAGGGTCATCTAGTCCAACCCCCTGCAATGCAGGAATCTCAGCTAAAGCACCCGTGACAGATGGCCATCCAACCTCTGCTTTAAAATCTCCAAGGAAGGAGAGTCCACTACTGTTCCATCATGACAAGCAGTTACTGATCAAGGGCCATTCTGCTATCTATCTCTTGAGGATCCAGCCCCAAGTCAGGGTTTGGGGACCTACCTATGCAGCTGCCTCACATTTCCTGAAATGTTCCATGCTGTATACAAAGGCTTCCTTATATTTTGGCTGTGAAACAACCGAGGCTCAAATAACAAAGCCGTACTCCTCAGAATATGTACACGAAACTTAAGTCTTGACCAATCCCAATCAAACTACTACAGGGGAATGGGCTCCAGAAACCTCATTACGAGTTGAAATCTTGATCAAAAGCATCAGCTCACCAGAAAGAACATCCTTTGCTGTAAACCCTTTTTGGTAAGCTTGTATAAGCAGCCTTCCCGGATAAATTCCTGTGGGGAAAAATATACAAAGCTTTAGTACATTTGATGGCTCTTCTGTGAAATGCAGCACTCTCTACTTCAGGCTTGGGGCTAACGGTTTTCGGCCTGAGGACTCTCTTACAGTCGCCCACCTCTCCGAGGCCTACATGCCAGTGGTGGACATTGCCAGTGTATATACATGTACTAAACATACAGACCCCACTCACGACACATACAGTAAGCACAATGCCAGACATACAGGCACACACCATACTCTTCCCCCTCTCTCACACATAAGATCACACACACACTCAGACTGCCTGTTACTTTGCGTAGACTGGTTTGTGCAAAGAAAAACAAAACATTTCTCCCCACTTCAGAGTGTGTGTGTGTGTGTGTGTGAGAGAGAGAGAGAGAGAGGTGAGTGTGTGTGTGTGTGTGTGTGTGTGTGTGTGCATGCATGCGTGGTAATGCTGCCATTTACTCTTAAAGAGCAATGAGCAGACAAAGGCTTTATCTTTATTCTTGATGTGATAGTGCTTAACACTAAAATTGCAGCAGACAGACTTGCCTTGCCTCCCGACCACACCAGGATATAAATCTGGCCACTTCCCACGGATTGGCTGGCCAGATCTGGGCTGTGGGTTAGTCACCTCTGCTCTGATTATTGCCCTCATCACCAGCAGCACCACTTCCAGTTCTCTGCTGGAAGTGTGCCACTAAGCTACAAAAGGCATCTAGGCCACCAGAGCAAACTTATTTAAAACAGCTAGGCTGTCACAACTTGGCCACTCAGTGTTCTATTAAAAGTAAGAATGACCAGGCTCACTACAAATTATGTGATCATCTCTTCCATTTATAAAATGTAAGCATCCCCCAACTTATGCAGGGGTTATGTTCTGGGCCCCTGTGCGCATAAGTGAAATTGCGTAAAGTGGAGAGTACCTTCTAAAAAGCCTCTAAATCTTCCCCCCACCCCAATTCTCCAGCACTCACTCTCACTCTCTCTCCATACAATTCTCTCTTCAATGTGAGTTTAAGCTCTGGGGCTGGCAGGAGGTAGGAGGATGCACTGGAACATGGCTGCTGCTGCGCTACCCCAGGTATCAGCCATTTGGCAGAGAGGCTGAGCAGCCTACACAAAACCCTGCTGTGCCTCCAGTCTCCCCAGGGTTTCTTCTGTGCTATCTGGTGTCCTCTTTGGGCTCCGGGGAGGGTTTCTTTACAAGCGTCAAGAACTCTCCAGCTGACTCCTGCCATTTGAGTCTATTTATATTTATTTATATTCATTTATATGAGTCTATTTATCTATTTTTTGGCACTGCACATATATGCAGTTGCACGCGAGTAGAACATGCGTAAGTGGGAGGATGTTTGTCCAGTTTCCAAAGCTCTTTATAGTGCTGTGGTACACAACTAAGAGGCCTCAAAATGTCTTAGAGGCAAGTACTATTTTCCTGAGGATTTGTCCATGATGAATGAATACATGAAGAGAGCCTGCACACCCATGCATGCATCATACTTGTGCTGGTCCCTGTTACCTCTGTGGATCAGCAATAATTGAAGGACTGGGAAAACTGAAACAATGCCTACGATCCCTGAAATGAAGGCCCTTCAAAGAGCCTTTTCTCACATTGTTTTGTCAACCTTAAAAACATCTCGGTAAGTACATGCAAATACAATTTTTGAATGGTTATTTATGAGAGTTTCAATATTGAGATATATACGGCCTAGGACCCTCGTACTTACGGGACCGCCTCTCCTGGTATGTCCCACAGAGGAACTTACGGTCTTCAAACAAAAACATCTTGAAGGTCCCAGGCCACAGAGAGGTTAGGCTTGCCTCAACTAGAGCCAGGGCTTTTTCGGCTGTGGCTCCGATCTGCGGGACTTGACATCTTTCCGCAGGGCCTGCAAGACAGAGCTGTTCCACCAGGCCTTTGGCCAGGGCACAGCCTGACTCCCTCCTTTGGCAATCTTCACAGAACTCTAGCCCAATGGTTGCCATCAATTTGATTTGAATTAATTTTATAATGAAATGATTTTAGAATGTTGTATTATTTTATTGTTGTTAGCCGCCCTGAGCCCGGCTTCGGCTGGGGAGGGCGGGATATAAATAAATTTTATTATTATTATTATTATTATTATTATTATTATTATTATTATTATTTGGAAATAACATACTGGATTTCCCTAGTTCTGAAATAAACCAGTAAAACTTCTAAAGCCATCATCCCATAAAGGAAGAAAGCAAGAAGAAAGGTCAGAAACAATTGAAGTACACAGGTCTTAAAATATGGAAAGAACTACCTACTCTGCCAGCTGCTACAAGGTTATCAATGCCAAGCAGGTCGTGCTGTAACTCTGTTAGCTTCTGGAAATTCTCCAAACGGATGAGACTGTTTTGAAGCTGTGATGTAATTTCTGTGATTTCTTTCAGTGCATCTGCAGAAGGGAATTACAAAAGAAAAGGTCTACTCCAAACCAACCAATCAGAGAAGCATGGATAAAAGTACAGGCCAAATTGAAGCAGTGTATGGACATTGCTTTTTTCCAAAAGGAAAAATGGAACGTTACATGTACTTATTTAAGAGAAGACGCAATCACAGAAATCTCCAAATGATTGGTAAGTGGACAGACTAGCCTAAACATACCAGACCATGCCATTTTAATTAGACCTACCCAAACCTTCCAACAATGCTATGGTATCAACAGCTACTAGTCACAATGGCAGTATTTCCTGCAGTATCAGGGGCTGTATGCTGTTGAATGCCATATTTTGCAGAAGATGGTGGAAAAGTAAGGAATGGAAGACAGAGATTTTGGAAGCAAGCATAGTATATAAGCCCAGGGACAGTAACAGAGATATGTGTAATAACTCTATTTTGGCTTCTGAGACTGTAACCCACATTTCTCAGCTGTCTTTTATTATTATTATTATTATTATTATTATTATTATTATTATTATTATTATTTACAGAGATCCTCATGGTGGGCAGTTTTACTCATGTACTGGGCTTTTTGTGCAGATTTCTTTGCTTACAACTTTCACTAGAACAATTCTTCAAAAGTTAAGGCTGAGACTGTTCCATTATTCTTAATTGCTATAGTACTCAATTTCACAATAATTCCTAGGAGGCAGAATATGTGTCATTCACACGTGTGAATGCCACATTTATGTTTGACAGTAATGAGCTGGTCCAATGTCACACTTATCCATGATATCCAATTTTGCCCTGTATATTATATCTGCAGAATGCCTGGGAAAGGTTGACATAGGCTAGAGGTTAAAAATAACTGAAACCAGATGAACTAGTTTTGTAGCAAGACAGTGGTACCTCGGAAGTCATATGGAATCCATTTCGGAAGTCCATTCAACTTCCAAAACATTCGGATACCAAGGTGCAGCTTCCAATTGGCTGCAAGAAGCTCTTGCAGCCAATCAGAACCTGCGGAAGTCACATCAGACGTTTGGGTTCCAAAGAACGTTCACAAACTGGGAACACTCACTTCCAGGTATGTGGCATTTGGGAGCCAAAACATTTGACTCGCAAAGCATTCAGGATCCAAGCTACGACTGTACTGTTTCTACCAAGACAACTGAATTTCTGTCAGTCAGCAACATAAAATGAAAATACAGAATGTGTCGAGTATTGGCATTGCAGATATTTGTCTGATCTGTCACTCACTCCTGCAGTCGGTGTAGTCCCGATGATCTGGCACGTAGTGTTTGCAAAGTCTCCCCAGGATCAGCTTGTAGTGCATTAACCTCTGGATGGGTTTCAGCAGGAAAGTGTTGAGTGGCAAGTAACACACCTTTTGGAGTTCGAACTCCTTATAAACCATTTCCAGTTTCTTTATGCGCTTAGTTGCTTTCTCTAACTCTGACAGGACTTCATCATGTTTCTTCAGGTAGGTGGTATATTCCTGTAGGATCACAAAAGATGTGGCCATGAGTACAGGCTCTGGCAGCATTTACTTTCAGTTTCACATAATCACGGGCTGTCATTGCACACAAACCAAATCTTGTGGTTTAAAGCAAACTCTGTTACCCAAACAAGACACTTTCATGACCCAGAATTTGAAAGCAGCTTGTTTGAAACAGACTGGAATTTGTTTTAAACCACAATATCTGGCTCATAGGTAACAAATCAGGATTCTATGAAAATGGAAGTCAACACTGCTGAAGACCTCAGTCCAGTCATGCAGGAGCAGCAGGCTAAAAGGTGCATGCAAGAATTTCGCCTGGGCTCCTTCCTTGAGTACACATCGCTAAACAATGATTTAATGTTATATATTAATCAGCCCACTGAACATGAAGGAACACACAGATTCTTGGGAGTTATTTCCCTACCTTTAGCATATGCATATTTTTCAGCAAGACATCACCAATCCGTTGATAATCTCCTTTCGTGGGAGCGTTGGAACGTCCCTCCCTGCAATGAGAGTGTGAGAAGATTGTGCTACCGCTCTTGGGAAATTGAATCTTACAATTATTTTCCAGTAGAAACTAAAGCATACTAACAATAACTATATTTCCAGTAGAAACTAAAGCATACTAACAGTAACTATAAAAGTAAAGAGTTCCAAAACTGTTTCCATTCATTTCTCAGCAAACTAACCATGTTTCCTGTTTCAATTTGTAGCCCAAATTGGAGTCTCAATAATCATTTTAAAAATGGAAGAAAGGGGTTAACACTGTATGCTATCAACTAAACTTATCTGAAGTTTATATGTATTTTGCAAAAATAGGCATGCCAGACCTGAAAATTTAAAACAAAGAAACCATATTTCTACTCCTTTTGACCAGAGTCAAATGTTTGCCTTCACAATGCTGTTAACACTTACCATAGTGCTAGCCGCTCTTCAAGCTCTTTCAGAAAACCTCTGTGAAATTCATAGATGGGGTCTATGTTTGAGAACAGCAAGGTCATGAGACCTTCAGGCATGGCATTTTCCTTGACAACTGCACTGCGGAACCACTGCAGAGGAGAGATAAATAAGAAGCAGATGTTTGGCTTCCTGTTCTTGGTATCAGCAATGTAAAAAGTATCAAAGAACCCAGAAAAACAACAACATGCAAACAAATTTAAACAATATCAAACAAGTCCTTTGGCAGCAGACACATACTCTAAACAAGATGCACAAGAGACGTTTTGCAAATATTTCATCCGGCAAATTCCAGTTTATAACCAATTTTACCCTGAGGCTAAGGGACTGCAATAACACACAACTCACAATTTACACATACAACTATTAAAACAACTCTTTTTAGGGAAAAGTGGGTTTAAATCACTTACTACAGTTAGGACTTCCAAGTCTTTTAAATAAGTTCGTTCAGTAGCAAGAATTTCTTTTGCAATGAAATAGGCTTTGTCTGCTGGGTACCTCTGAAAGATAAAAGCAAATCCCAAATAAATGAAACAGAAAATGTTTCTTATTAAGAAACCTTGGTGGAGCTATATAATAAGACTACTTTGACCATCCAGATGTGCCAATATAAAAGGAGAGCCAAAACCAAAGCCTCCTGCTCTAAATGGCTTTGAAGTATGTGGCTTTTAAAGGAAATATTTGAATCAACTATGCCCAATGTGTTCTTCAGGTGAGGCAATAGGAATCCTTAACCTGAGATGTGAATATGAGTTTCATTAAGCCACACCCTGATCCTGATCTAGACTTAGTTGCTTGAAACACACTGTTACCTGTGACCAAGCAGATACAGTAAGAACTAACCGGCAGTGGTGCTAATTCACAGATGGGATACAACTGGTAGTGCACATTCCTGGCATTGATGGTAACTGGCATTCTCAACAGCACTGTCCCATACTGACATCAAATCTGTTTGGTACTGGCATGAAATATTCCCTTTCCTCTGCTATATGGGCAGGAGAATGGACTGCAGATACGGTGCTGATGCAAAAAGCATTTTCTCCCACCCCACTATTTGGGTCATGCAACAACGACAGCACTGATCCTCTAGGCTGTATGTGTCTGGACAGAGAGACACTGCATCGAAAAGCTTCAACCTCTTTGTCACATTGAGCCTTATAGAAACAGAAACATGGGTACAGGAAGCCACAAATTTGCTTTTTAATACATCTCATCTAACCTCAGATAAGGCACCAAACCACAACCTTGAGGTTTACTGTATTATTTTCAATAGAAAAAGTCCTAGATTAAGATTATGGAACATACTCCAAACACAAAAATGCCCAACCCCAAATTCCCCTAAGTGTAAGATACAAAGTGGGAAGATAGAACTCCTAATTGTATGGTTAATTTCCCTCCTGCTTAGACATGCAAAATAAGGGTTTTGCCTTTCGTTCTAGTTAATTTCATGTTCACCAAGATTGATTCACCAGCATGATTCACCAGCAGTAATCAATATGGTTGTTAAATAAGATAAATTGTCTATGGGTTGAGCTGAGCTTGCTAAACAACAAAACCAGCTCATTCCCACCTGAAAAATGTGTTAAAGAGAAGGATCTGTTTTTGACAAGAAATAGTAGATTAGTAGACTGCAGAAAAGCACTCAGAGAGTTGGAATTAATGTACTTTCTATAACTGTCTCTAATGTTTTACAGTACAACTATTCCCCACAAACAGAAAGGACAAAAATGGTGCTCTTGAGGTAAAGAGAAGCATTTAGTTCATATCTCACTTTGAAACAGCTGGAACAAAGGATTGTTCCTTCTAGCAGTTTTATAGTAGCAAAGTGTCGTGTATTTATTTTAACATAGGTCAAGAAAAACCATTGTGTGGGAAGTTTAATAGTACACAAGTCAGTACGATAGCATAGCACTGGCAGATTTGCACATTGCTAATATCTAGGGCTTATGTATGCTTAACTTTTGCCATGCTCCTTCTATGCAGAGGTCCACACTTTAATGCTCTGTGTCCAAGTGGTTTATTTTGTTTTGTTTTGCCCCAAGCTTTCCCTGTGAAAACCTGTTTTTCAAAGTTTTCTGTGGATTGTGTTTCCTCTGATTGAAATTTAAAGAGTGGGTTTTTGCAGGGAAAGCTGTAGAGTAAAAACAAAAGGGGGGAGGGGGGCAACTCGGACACAGAAGTTTAAACCATGGACTGTGTGTGGAAAGGTAAATGTGAATAAGCCCCAACAAAGAAATCAGAAATTGAAGCAGAGGCTCATGAAACAAACACAAATCACCCTCCTTGTCCTTGCCTTACCTTACGCCTTGCCTCATCCTCTTCTTCTATCCTGGCACCACCAACATCGCTCAGAACAGGACTCAAAAGAGGAGATGAGCCCTGGCCAGGTGTGTTCATATTCACATGAAACGAGGGGTTCAGAGTCATTGGACTCTTCATTACAAAGGAAGACAGCTGAGGACCTAAGTATCACATTAGGAAGGAAGTTGGGAGGAGAAAGAGGTTAAGAATTGGTTTTGCTTCAACAAAATACCACCAGGCACATCGCCAAATCCACATAACACTTGCAAGTAGTTGTCTCCCCTGGTTTGCTTAATTATTATTATTTTTTTAAATGAGCCCACAAATATTTTAAAGCAGTCTTTGAAAATGTTAGGTACAATTTCCTGGAGGTCAAACTGGAATTAGCTAAGAATTTAGACTTTTGAACAAAAGCAACCTACAACACCAAAAATCCCATTCCCTCTGCTATGGCTAAACAGATCAAGACCACAATATACTGCTTCAACATACTCCTCTTGGAGAGTTAGAGTTCTTACTACTTTCTGCAAACAGATCACAAGAGACACAGTGGCCCTGATAAACAGGGAATGGAAAGCAGGAGAACAAAAATGGGAAGGCTCCATGTTTTCAGAGTTCAGCATACATTTGATTTCAGAAACTGTGTATGTATGGATAGGAAATATGAAACTAGAAATAGGGAGAATGCAGATTGCATGCCCTTCCTGACTTTGGAACCACATAGCAGCTTTTAAATAACTACCCATACTAAATACAGCTTCCTCTACAGTCTTTAAACCATGTTGCATCACTAACTGGGTTGAGATAAGTTATTTCATTTGTCAAGTAATGTTTGAGGGTGTGTCCGGACAGCCGCGGCACAACGTAATTGTTATGTAGCAAGGAATGAAAAAGAAGCTTATCAAAACAATGTTTTAGCATTGTGACAATTACCAAGCTAGAGTAAATTTTCCATTTCTTGTAGCTTTTCTTTAGAGCAAGCAAGCTATTTCACAGAATACTGTTCTCTACAGAGAAGGTGTCTCAGTTTTAATGCAAGCCAATTCCATGATCAGTATCATATAAGAATATCAGGCTGGATCAGGCTGAAGGCCCATCTAGTCCAGCACTCTTCTCACGGTGGCCAGCCAGTTGCTCACGAGAAGCCCACAAGAGGGACTTGAACACAGGAGCTTTGCACGAAATGGGAAATAAATGGCATAGATCCGAACTGCAATGTTAAGCATTCTGGAGCCCTAGCATTGCGATTTGCTACCTAGAGCACAAAACTTCAAAATTAGGCTGTTCATCCCATTGTCCCTCACTTTCAATGCAAAACAGCTTCTCTGCTTATGCATTTTGAAAGTTTCTTGCATTTGAATTATGGCTGACATTTTCCCTGTTATAATTAATATATATTATCATTATTATTCCAATGCTAAAGCTGTTTTGGACAGGGTAATGCCAGAGAGGGCTCCTACGCTGACACCAGTAAGTGCTGCCCCAGATATGTCTGCCACTCCCACTCCAAATTCCATTCTGTACAGCCTCAGAAAGACAGCATGAAGCTTTGTGCTCCGGCCAACATTTATTCTTGATTCCACTGTAAACAGCAAAAAAAAGTTCCACTGAACTGCCCCAAAGTATCCACTCAAAGTGATATTAAGGCCCAGTAATAAACAGGCACATAATACTTTTCAACACTATTTGAAGCGGGATTAAGAAATTGGAGGGCAGCCAGCTGCAAGGCTTCTGCTACAGTGCTACACTACTGAAAGGAACCGACTGCTCTCTCATTTGACTCAGGAAGCAAAGCCTTTTAAAAGTAATGAATGCCAAAAAAAAGGGGAGGCATTACGAAAAGGAGAGGAAGTTTAAGTGTATGCATTCCCACTGGTTAACTCAGGAAGCTAAACAGTGTTACACTTAGGTCACCTGGAAGAGATTCAGAATATCAGGGAAGTTAACTATTAACATTCTTTGGCCAGTCTACTGTGTATTGTATCAGCTCATGCAGTCCCCTGCTCCTCCTCCTGACTTTTAGTATCGTATCTGTAAGATCCAGCGTATTTGTTGGCATTTGTTCCTTGCTGGGAAAGCAGTTTACGGGAAATCTGCTTGAACGTACAAGTCAAATACAAGCAAGAAGCAGCTTGGACTTCCCCCAGTCTTTAGTATTTCATTTCCTTTCCAACAGAAACCGTTCCTCTTTAATGTTTTTTTTTTCTCTCTCTCTCTCTTAAAAAAACTCTGTTTGAAAATGCTGCTCAGTTTCAAGGTTAATATCCTTTTCATTGTGTGTATGAGAGATTGTGAGCAGATGGCATCCAGTACATTATGACCACAATTGTAGAAACAACAGTGGGGGTGAAATCTTTCCTTAAAACACTAAGTAAAGAAAGCTCTGCCAGTGTCTCACACTGCCCATTAGCAGCATTGCATTTTAACAGGTATATGATAAACGAATACTGCTACAGCTTTTCTTTTCTTTTCTTTTTTTCTTTTCTGAAGATGAATTGCTTTTGCCCCACCTCTCATCTTCTGCAGGAAGCAAAAGAATTGAAAAGAATCATGGGAGTGGGGTGGGGTGAGATTAAAGATGGGAGTGGTTTTGAAACAATGCAAATCAGCATGATTTTTACAGTCAGTGACTATTAAAAGGCCTCCCATTATACATGGGAGTCAACAGACAACTTTGCAGCCTGCCTGACAACTGACTGGTTATTTAGAAGGGATGCCACATCTACTTTTGATAATATCATTTCACAAAGAGGGAAAACGTGTGTTTAGAGTGTGAGTGAAAGTTGTGGATATGAAAAGCACATAATGAACTTTAGAAGCAAGTCTTTTGCCTTATAATTAGTGGTGCCTTTTGTGTGTGTCTGTAGATGAGCCTGTCTGACCATGTGTAAAACTGAACTTCCTTTGCCACAGAATCCAACTTCTGTGTTTCCAGAGAGGTCTGCACTTCGAAGCAGTAGTTTTATGTAGTTTTTCAGCTGCAGGTTTGTTTAATTTTAGATGAATGCAAATCATGTCACAGAAGTGGGACTAAAGCTGTAGAGAAGCTAATGCAATGCACAACACCTTCAATTTAACAGCAGTTAAAGGGGGGGTGTCCCCAAGTGTCTTTTGAAAATCTACATCCAACAAGCATTTCCTAATTTGAAAAATTAGAAGTCAAACTACTGCTAAGTAAACTGATTTTCTTGAAAGCAGGTGAGTTTCAGTAGTACCGCAGACAACTTACATTCTACATTTATTAATACATACATTAGTACAGGTCACAATAATGCATAAAAATCCATTTGTACTTCCACCCCCACCCCTCATTCTACAGCAATCAGATGTTAAACCCCTCAAACTCTTATTTATGTATATTAAAAGTATGACTTCTACAAAAGGTTTGTAGCCATCAGCCTTTCTGTTGGACACTGATGCACTGACAAGTTGTATAAACACATTACAAGTTACAGTAAACCAGGCTTTGTTTTTAAAAAGACGCTATACACTTAGCTGATATTAGTATGCATGCGATAAAATGGCAGCAGACACTATGGATACGATTTCACAATAGTTTCAGACCTGATCCTACTTATGTGAATGAATGAAGGCTAGAACCTTCAAAGAGTGCACAACTTAGCAAAAGTAGATTTGTGATTTATTCAAAACGACTTCGGAAAACCAAGCAAGTCCCCAATGTGCTTACACTACGGCTCCATAAATGATGCACCCAGTCTACTTGTCTCTGAAAACTGAGGGTTGGGTAGCTGTCTATTGTATATATACAATATCTTCTTTCAAAAAGAAATGTGACAGCTTCTCAAAAAATACAACAGACTAGCATTCCAATCCCACACACGGTTTAATACCATAAAAAAACCCCAAAAAATGCAGATATGAAAAAATGACTCCTGAATATCCAAAGAGTCTGATTTTTAGGACATGTTATTTGCACTATTTTGAACAGAAATCTATTTTCTACAAGCTGTTCAACCTTTTGACATGAGTAATCAAAACAGGATTCTATAACCCCTCTAAAACTGAATACCCCATTGAAAAAGACTCATTGCCATTATTCCTCCTCTCCATGACCCTATTGTAAGAACAGAATTTGCTACTTCAAGCTGTAAATAAACCTTGATGCCGTAGCCCCTTCTTATAAGAGGCTGAGGCCTTTAAAGAAAAGCAATTCATTCTTTGCCTTATGTCTTCCCTTTCTATGACTGCTACAGGTATAGACAAGTACAAAAGAAGGAATTCACGGTTGCACAGAGACAAAAGTAAATAGCATATCTGCAAGTGCCACACAGATACCAAGTAAGGAAACCCCCAGATCTTGATGTTTTTTGCAAAAAAGAAAAAAAAGAAAAAGAAAAAAGAGGAATTGTAACATCTTCTGCTCTCACCCCTAAGTAGTATATGCAAACGAAGTGTTTGCACACTAGTAAACTGAAATAGCATTTTTACCCATGCCATGTGTTCTAAGGTGCATATTTTACTTACCTGCAATGGTAGTTAAAGAACTGGTTCTGTGCATTCATATTTACAGAACACAATTCTCTGTATGGTTCCATAGCACGATACCAAAAGCACACAGATACTCTCAAAGAGGTTATTAACACTCCCAAATAGCATTTAAAAATGGAACAATATTATAATGAGAAGGTAGGGTGCATTTCCTTTCCCAAAATATGATGAACCTCTTTTATATTCTGTGTCTGAAAATAAAAAGGGCCCTTGATAATACGATTGTCATTACAGTACAGTTGCATCCAGTGCATCAGCTTTACTCCTAAGGATTAACCTTCTGAGGAATCATATTTCCAGGTAGTATAGTAAGCACTATTTAAATAAGAAGTTCTACCACTGTGTCAATATACTGTTTCCTACATCAGGATGCATTTTACTTAAATTTGAACTGTCAGAAAAATGACCCTCTTCAACTACAAAACTGGTAGCTATATTTGGCTTGGGAATCACTGATGGAAAGCAATGCTAATTCAAACTGAGGGCCAGTGCCTCCGAATAGCCAGTGGTGGGGAACTTGTGGCCCTCTGGATGTTGTTGGAATAAAATTTCCAACCTTGGTCACTGACCATGATGGGAGCTCTAACTCCAACAATTTCTGGAGGAAAGCAGGTGCCCCAACCCCTACAAGTAGGCATTACCCGTATTATGAATTATTGTAATCTGCCCTCAGTGACACCAGCACAGAGGAAAAATTGACTATTTGAAGATATCAATATTGCTAGGAAAGAGGAAAATGTTAATACTGGTGTCAAAATTTCAGCCAACTGGGAATGTGCAGAGCTCACAACTGAGTGCCAACAATGCTTGAATATCAAGTACTAAATAGCTGGACACAGGGCACTTGAATGTGTGTTGTAGGAACTTTCTGTATGTAGAATAGTACTAAAGTGTTACAGCCTGCGTTGTAAAACAAAGAAATGAGAAAGATATGAAAATGTCAAAATTGTTGAAGAAATACTTTTTTTATAGCAAGTTTTGAGGATTTTTGATCCCAAATCCCAGGTGGTTTCTTGTATGTAAGGGGTCCAGCTGTATGTAGTTCACTGTGCAAATTAAAGCAATACTGTCAAACAAAAATGCTAATCAAGTATGGATAATGAAAGAGCAGCTTTAAACAAGAGAGACCATAAAATATTTGGATATGTAGAACACTTAATCTGCATAGGCTACTTAGATATTTCATGGCCTATCCCGTAAGTTAAATGTTGGTGAGCTTCACGGACTAATCTGCCTGAAACAAGCTAAGTAGATTTTTACTTGTGTTTGTGTATATAGTTTATACTATAGATTTTCATAGAATATGTAAGACTAAAACAACTTATGATCATGGCCAGCTTGGTTTAAAGAAAGAACAGAGTAAAAATGGTTCAAGATAAATTCGCTGTTGTATTCCAGAATAAATCGTTGCATTATAAAGAGCTACTACACTTCCAAAGTAAGGCAGCCTTACAAAATAAAATAGTAAGCCTTTTTTAAAAACAAAACCGTTAATGAAAGGTGAAAGCAAATTTATCATTCATATCAAAGACTTCCTCATTTTATTGCATAAACAATTTCAAATTAGTACAAATTTGTAGATATATCATCAATAATTTCAACAGAAAACAAAAAGTATAAAACAAACATCTGGAGTATAAAAATGATCATGATCAAAAAGTTGTAGTAAGAATTTCCAGTCCAATAAATGTATTTTTTTCCTGAATATGTATCAATTGTACTAAGAAACGCATCATACTAAGGCACAAATCATTTGAAGCATAAAGCTTTACTATATGTATGTCCAGTATGTTCTGAACCTTTGCAGTCAGTTGCCAATACAGTTGCCAATACTGTATTTTTTATGTGCTCCACATACTAAAGCTATGACTTGGCCCTAAATATGCCAAACTGTTTCTTATGATCTTAAGTACTGATGAACCATTGAAAATCAAATTCTTCATTAAGTGGATGAACCCCCTAAAATTTCACAAACAAGGAGTAAAATATTTAGCTGGAGCTGAAGTTAAGCATGAAGAGCTGCAAAAAACTCTCAATATTAATTTATTCAGCATGTGCATACAAGTATATATACTGCATTAATTGGTTGGGGAGTTGAATATTAAAGATAAGTGACCACTGTGAGAATCAGTACTGAGACATTTGCAATGAAAGCCTAACTATTGCATGTAATACCTGAACGCTTAAGACTCGGCAAAATGACAATAATGGGAATGAATTACCAACAGGTTTTTAATTAATGCTCTTCTAAAGGCATAACACACACACCATCCATAAGAATATATCTGATAGGAAATTCATTAGTCTTTTAAGGTTAGTAAACTGAATTTAAAAGTGAACCAGATTGCAAAATAAGCATGTCACTACTCAAGTCAAGTGGTAAATAATTATTAGAAAAAGAAATTGCTTTAATAGCAAATTATATACTCAATTCTACAATGGATACAACATTATAAATTATGTGTGGACAGTTCTGCCAAAGCTTAACTGTATATGTTTGTCAATGCATATTCCATCAATCAACTCATCCTTTATTTTTAATTGGGTCAAAATAAATATGTTTAAATGCAGAATGATTATAAACCTATAATAATGTCAGTTAAGAATGCTTTGAGTATATCTGATTAAAATATGAATATTTAATACTACATACCCATGTACCATAAAGTGCAGTCAAATACTTTATCAGTGTACAATGGAGCAAACTCACTTGCATGGATGTTTCTGCAACTATGAAAAAAGCTACCTATTATGTACAGATTTTTGATTTTCCCTAATGTATCTTAATGTCAGAGGAACATTCACTTTGTGAATTTGCTCCCCACCTGCCTGTTGACCCCGAAGCAATCAGCTGCTACTTGCTATAATCTGCAACACACATGCACATTTATTTTAAAAACTGGAATTCTAGGCAAGTTTTTCTACCAACAACCAGGTTTGTACTAAGAGAAGTGGGAAATGAGCAAAACAGTAAAAATAATAATAAAACTAGCAAAATTAACGATATCACAAGATATGACTAGGGTGAACAAAAATGTTCATCTTCTGTAGCATAGATGATTTAATACTGAACAAAACAGACTTGAACTATGACAAGTTTCTCAGAAGAAAGTAGAATACACTATGAGAACTAAGGAAGTGCAAGAGATCTCCCCATGGAGTATAATAAAAAAAGAAATCTTTCTACACACAAGCCCAAGGTCTTCCATGAGGTCTGCAATCAAGAGGCAGAGCAAATCTCTGGTTCCTTACAACTTCTAGATCAGCCATCCATTGTCCACATTCTGAATTCTTTTTAAAAAAACCACCACACTACTGGAAACTAACCAGCTGATTCAACACATTTCTTTTCTGCTATGCATATCAGTCCCAACTTCAATCAGCATAACCTTGCCAGTCCATAACTTCACAGCTTGGAGATAAACAGAAGCTGAGTATGGTATTGTGAAATTTATTTTTAACTATATTTCACTAAGAATAAATAACAAGTTCAGACTTACCTAAAAAGTTTGAGAGTTCAGGAACAATCTCATATTGGGAATGAAGGCAATTTAATGTGTGCAAAACAGAAAAACTATGATGTTGTTAAAAAATACTATTTAAATAAAAATGTTAGATGTTCACAGGGAAGTACCCTACAAGTACTTACAAAACAGAAGGGCATGGAATCCAAACAAATCCTGAATATTTTACTTAATTTCAAAACATACAACATATTTAAGAACAACAGCTACTAGAAAAGCCTCTGGGGAAGTTAACAGGCACATCTAGAAAATGCACCTGCATTTGACCAATCTTGTATTTAATTATGATAGTTTTGAATAAAATATGGGTGTTGTGCAATGCTCCAAATGGAAAGGAAAAGGTTGTTTGATTTTAGTAACTGAACTGATCTATTCAGTAGGAAGCTTTAACAGGAAATTTGCTGTACTGTGCCAAGAGTTCAGAAGTGGATTGCCATAGATATGTTGTTTCTGAGAAGAAATACAATTACCTCACCACACGACCTGGAAGCTATACGCCGGTTCCCTCGGCCAATAAAGCGAGATGAGCGCCGCAACCCCAGAGTCGGTCACGACTAGACCTAATGGTCAGGGGTCCCTTTACCTTACCATTTACTAACTGAAGTTATTTGTACAATCTCAGCATGTACCACCAGTCATTGATCACGACCAATATCTAATTTTAGAACTCCTAGCCTGTATCAGCAAAGGTGCATGTATTCTTAACTTTAAAATCTTACTTAAGCAAAGTCCTTTCTGAATTATGGTTGGCAAAAGTGGGGAAAAAACCCTTTAATCTAGTAATATAACTTTATGGCATCACTGACATAGCTTTAGAATAAGCAAAGCAATACTTAAAATCCAAGTTAAATATAGAATATGAAAACCCAAGTTGCAGATATTCTCCACATACCCACATGAAGCACAATCTGGCCCTACAGAGTCCTAGAGGGGCAGAGATGTCTGATTTTAAAAAAATCTGACATCTAAAGATTGCATTCCATGGTACAGTAAGCCAGCAACTTGTGCACATCCAGCTTTATGTGTTTGGCCAAAACAACAACAACAACACTTTTTTAAAAAATGGAAGGGATGTCCTGGGGAAAAGACTTTGGCAATCCCACCTGTGTTTGAACCCAGTGTGTTTTGCCTTTATGTGATTTGGCTTCAGGCGCGATCCTTGGAACGTAACCCCCGGGTTAAGTTGCGGGTTTACTATATGTATTATTTAATGTGCTACTACCGCAACTAGTATAAATTCTTGATGATTTAACCATTTCAGGCACATGGAGCATATCACTACAGGTATGATAAACTACTAGTGAAAGTGAATCTTGTATGTGGAAAGACTCAGAACAAAAAGCAAACTAATTGGCAGCCCGAAGGCAATTGCTCCATTATGTTGAGCTGCACACTGATAAAATCAGTCTAATAAGAATTTGGTCAGGAGAATTATGAAAGTGGTTTTTTAAAGTATGATAGGAAATCCACAGTGAAAACACAATTATCACAGAGTATACAAACCAGATGTGCCTGGTTCCCCACCACCACCACAGAAAATCTGGTGAAGTTCATATATTGCACAATCTTCCCTTTCACACAGGCATAATTAGGAAATTATAATGGAAAGATACACAAGCCTATTTAATTAACTCAAGATATAATCCTTTCAGACACAGCCCTAACAGTATTTTAGTTTATTTCCTGTACAAGGTTTGCTTTCCTGCTTTGCAACTTAAATACATTCTTCAATGTCTATCAGGAGACCTGAGAGAACCAGGTTTGCCTTCTCTCTTACTGCCATAATATAGTCTTTCAATATCACTTGTATATTCATAGTCTAACAATAATAAGATCATTTCCTTGAAGTAGTACCATCTTCAAATAAAAGCTCAAGCAAACCTTTCATATTGATTCAGTTAAGTTACAGCAGGGATGAGGAATCTGTGGCCCTCCAGATGCTGTTCCACTCTATCTCCCAAGGCCAATAGCCATGCATGATGTGATTTGTAGTCCAACTGCATATGGAGGACCACAGGTTCCCTATCCCTGGAGGACCACAGGTTCCCTATCCCTGTTATATAGGCTTGTTTCTGCGGAGTAATGTGTTAAAATTCTAACAAAGCACCAACAAGGAAGCACAAAATATGCCAATGGCCTTTCAAGACATTTACTGCTCATCAGCAGCGATGCTTTGTAGAGGGTCTGTTATTTGCAAAGTGTACCTAAGTTCAAAATTCAGTGATGCAGTGACTTTCACCACAGATGGTTTAAACAATTGCTGGGTGATAAAAAATGCATAGTACAATACATTAGAAAAATCATAATGGCTAGTCTGCACCACTGACATCTACACTTCAAAGTAGCAACTAATTTATGATGGCTTGAGAAAAATTGGGATAAGGATTTTAAAAAAGGACATGAATTTGAAATCCAATCACTAGAATGAACCAGGTCAGAAACAATCTACATTATCTTTTCTCTTTCAAAACCAGATTCCTGAAAGCATAAATTTACGTAATATCAACCAAAATATTAATGGCTTGTGTGTGTGTCTTCTGTTTTATCTTCCTGGGTGAGATTCTTAAGATTATTCTGAAAATCAAGAGTGAAATTCTCTCTAGTAGCCTCAGCAAAGGGGTTGTTGAAAAAGAGGTTTATGTCTAATGGGGCTGCAGTTTCTGAATCCCATGAGTCATCAGTGCTACTAGAGTCTTCTGTAGTGGTAGGTGGATAGCTCAGCTGTTCCAACTGGTCAATAATGTCAGTGAACTGAAAAGCTGAACTTGACTCAGAGCGAACTGAATATGCTGGAAAATTCACCATTGAACTAGCTTCAGAGTGATTAGCAGAGCTATAAGTGTGCAAAAATGGCATACCATTTAATGTCAAATTGTTGAGAGAACTACTTTCAGAACGGTTGTTAATTAATGAACTAGTTTCAGAAGGACTCAGAAGACTTTGCATTCTGCTTGCCTGAGCTTTAACTTCAAACAATTCCGAGGTATCTGATGGCTGTTCATTCCCATTAAAATCACTCTCTCCTTCAAATTCAAACTCATGGTCCATGTTCATATCTACTGCTTCTATGGAGCACCTATCAGGACTTGACTGAGAAGACATCATATTTCTTTGCAGAATTTCTTTAGTTAAAGCAGGTGACTCTGAGAGACAATTAGTTAGATCTGACTCCTGCAAATCTAAACCATCATACAAATAGGAAAATGCTTCAGAACCTCCAGCAAAAAAGGACATTTCTGCTGGATCATCATCAATGAACTCTTCTGAAACCTGAAGCTGGGAGCTAACCAGTTTTACAAGTGAGGCACCCCTACCTTGAGGCAGATGCTGTTTAGCAGCAATGGCCATACCTGTGGTAAAGTCATCCACATAATTGTCATTTTTACAAGTAATCCTACCTTCTACTGCTACACCTAAACCACAGCTACTCTCAACATCAGTACAAGCGGGAGTGCAGTTTCCTGCAACATTACAAAGCCCAACACCTTGGAATGACTGGAGTACTGGTGATCCAGGCTGCTGTATCACTTTCTTCCCAGTTTCTTCTGATGTCCCACTATTTGCTTCTGCGGCCAAGCTCCTTGTATGGGATATTCTGGGCTCCAAAAATAAAGGCTTGCTCTCTGTGAAAGTGGGCAAGCTGGCAATGTTTGTGGCTAACGCATTATCCGAATGAAAGGAGGCATATGTACATGCATTAGGCCCAGAGGTTCTTAATCCATCTGTAAATGAGGCACTCTGAGGAGAAAAACAAGAGAGGAAGCTATTAGACAATCTGTTTTAAGATACATCTAACCATGTCCACTTGATTTGACAGATAAACATGTTTATAAGTTCATGAATTTTACCGAGATGACTTGACTGTGAAGACTGTGGGACTCATCCTTGCCTGTTTTCAGTGTGAGAGACACTACCACATGACAAAGGTGGGTGAATCGGTGCCCTCTGCTCTATCTATGGCATTTTAAATCTGGCACAAGTGTTCAGTCATCCATGATTTGTATTAATTTTAGAAAAAAACATATTGTGCCAACTTTTTAAAGGTAACCATTTCATTGAGTCTTGAGCTTTGAAAGCCTATTTCTTCAGATATGGTGGAAGGATACATGCATTATGTGACTATTAGACATAGGCAGATTGTATTGATCACTCACTGGTTTCTCTAGATTTTCATGTCTGTTTTGCATTCATTCCTTTATTCTTTTATGTAGAAGTGGCCCTGTTTGGTCTTTATAAAATGGCAGAGGGAATTATTGTGAGGTGATGTATCTTTATTATATGAAATTGAGGATGAATGAACTCTTCATAGTATGACTAATGATGTTTTCCAGATATAATGTTCGGAGTAGATGAATGGAGAAAACTGGCCCTAGGTTTCTTACAGATAACTCTTCCTCCTAAGGTCTACATGAGAGTACTATGTTGGTTTAGAATTCTGGATTTGGGACCAGAGAAAGTTGATTCATTATATGACTGTGTTAACTGTAACAGTAATTATGCATGAAATCTTGACACTCTGAAATGGCATCTATAGAAAAGTTTTTGTTATTGCAACAGTAAGGAGATTTATTTTCTATACACTGGTAAATCATATCGATAATGAACTACAGCTCCTGGCTGATAAAGATATACGAATTATTTAGGACCAAATATTGATCTGGATCCAAAGAACGGCGTTGTTCCATGTGCCCAAAAAAAGATTCATGCTTTTAGAACGGCGCCCCCATCCACCCATATATATTCCATGTAGCAAATTTCCTTTGCAAGTAGGTTTTATATGCAGTTTGCGATATGGCACGGAGCTCTGCCATTCAAAAGAAAAAAGCTAAAAATTCCCCAGGCAAACACTCAGGAAAAATTGTTTTCCTGTACAAGCTGAAAAACTCTGAAGTTGATTCAACAGTACACACATATTTAACATTACTACCAGAATTGGGCAAGGCTGAACAGAGCAATGATTGAAAATATATATATAATTTTAAATGCAGACGTCATTCATGCTTTAGAATGAAAAGGTTGAGTTTCATAATCTTTCTGATAATTCAAAACAGGTTAATATCAAGACTAACCTGTTTGGGTGTATCAGCATGCAAGGTGTGAGCAGACATTCTAGTTTTACTATGCCTCCTGTAAAGAAAGAATATGCTGTGATACCCTGATCACTTCATTAGCTATATACAGAAAGCAAACGGGGGGCCTACAGTAAGAAGCTATTCCTGAAGAATAACCAACTTCATAAGGCTGTTAGGTGTGATAAAGATTAATAGTAATAAATCAACGAGCCTCAGAATTTTGTCATTCGTGGATAATTGTATCTGTTAGACACAGTGACTGCAAATTATAACTTTAACTAGAGAAAGAGGAAAGCTGCAAAAATGTATTACCATATTCTGTAAGTTTCAACACAAATATCTAAAATACAAATCCAGGATAGGACACATTTTTAACATTCAAAAAAATGCTTAAAATGTTTATTCATGTGGTCCAGATGCTCAAGATCTGGTACACCTCTCCAAACTCTCAATAGCCAATTTTGGGGTGTGCAGGGGGCTGCAGCATGGAAGAAGAATAACCAGAAATCATCTCCCTCCCTGTTCTGCTGACGGATGCTTTTTGTCAGCAGAAGGGAAGCTCTGGATACCATCCGGTAAGTATAACAATGAGCAAATGCAAGATGGTTTACAACATTGGAACAAAAAAAGACTACATGTCTCCAGTTGGCACTATGTGAAGGAAAGTGAAGTTTAAGCCAACATATTTTCATGCCATTCAATCTAATCACTTTTCTGAATTTGAAACATGTTAAATGGTTTGTCAATTTCAGCTCCTTCCTACTCAACATAATTCCCAGTGTCAAGTATCTAAGCATTTTAATTAATTAAATTTGAAATATAAAAATGTCAAATAATACTTTAACAGTATACAATCTCTAGGAAAAAGGCCTTTCATTATTGTAGACTAGACTAAGGAAGTTACAAAATAAGAACATCAAAGACTCTTTGCTTATATAAAAGAGCTTGTTACCTTTCATATGGGATTTTTTTCAACCCACTTTCTTTAACATAATCCACCAATTGTTTCTGTGTACGCCCACTGTGAAGAAATAAATGTGAATGTTACAAAAAAAATCTCCAGGAAAAGTACATGAAATTCTGGGCTTCTTGTACTCAAGAAATAAAGATCCTAAACCTTTAATTTAAAAGGAATTACTTTCAAAGTTTTTCTTGGTTCCATTTTCTTGGATCAAAATGAACTGGGTTATATCATACCTGTATCTGAAAGATGACCCTCTGCTGAAAAAGACTGCTTTTGACTTTGGTTTTGGCTGATCAAACAGCCTGAAGAAAGTGTGATATTCAACACATATTTTCCAGAAGTTCTTGCACTCATCTCTACTTCCCAAAAGAAACTCCAGAGTGTCTTGATATGGACCCTAGAAATGAAACACAATGGGACTTTATCATGCTATCTCTACTCATTTAAGGTTGCAATGAGAAAATATTTAATAAAACTTTATTCAACAAAAATAGATGATAGAAGTGAAGAGAAAAACAAAAAATAACAAATAATATATATTCGAGACAAGGAGCTTTTGATAATAAAGTCAAAAGAAAAAGAAAAAATCAGGAGTGAATATAATGGATTCGATTATAAAATTGTAAATGGGGTAGAAAAACACAACTTACATTGTACAATGAAGGAAATGGGAATAAAGAAAAATATCTTGCCTGTCTATAGAAGCCACCCAATAAAATCTTATTTCAAAGGGATTTGCAATCCATGTAACTGGGATGTCAATAATAATAGTAATTCCTATACCCGCAGGTCTCAGGGCAGTTCACAGGATAATGTCACAATATAAAAACACAGAATACATAATCAAAATAAAAACAAGAACAACCCAATAACCTCCCTCCATAAATAACCTCCAGAGGTGAAATCAGAAGGATCAACATCACTCTCAATGGCTTAAATATCCCATCATTTTTTTTCTGAGATGGCAATGAACATTAACTTTCTTGAACCAGTTATCTAGGGTACATCATGAAGCATCTTTCCAGCCCTGTGTAATAACTAATCAAGTGGCTACAAATTATACAATTAACGATTTACATATAAGATCCTCATCACCTTTCTCAAAAATAGACGAAATACATAGTCTAGGGTCCAGGGGCATATTTTTTAATATCATGGTTCAATGTAGGTCTCGAGAACATGCTCTAGAGCAGTGGTTCCCAACTTTTACAAGTGTGAAGACCCCTTTTTAACTTTTTCCCCCCTAGATGCCGACATGGGCTCCTTTGAAAGACAAGTCAAAATATAAATAAACTTAAATAATAAATAAATTTTAGAAACACAAGAGAAATTCAGACTTTAATGAAATATGGGTTTTACTAACATGCTTTTATCGTAGTGCTATTACCTGTGAACCATGTATTCAGGCATTAACAGTATTGAATACTGCATGAACGTCATTTCATATTTAAGGCATGCTTGAAAATGTAGAAGTGACATTATGATGGAAGTACTTACATGAACTTCTGGATGAAGCTTGATAAGGAATCGTTTTCTTTTGAAGCTTATTTTTCGGACTTTGGACCAGTTGAAAGTATTGATTTTTGTATTACCCTGTGTTCAATTCAATATAAAATAACTGAGGTATATTATACACAGGATTTAAACAGAACATAAGTTATAGACTTATACTGTCAAACCTTTTTTCTATCTAAATCATATCGTCTGGATCAGATAACTGATAATTTAAAACAACAAGACTGTTAAAAGAACCTCTAGTTCTGAAAGCAGCCCTCCCTGACCTTGCTACTCTGGCCTTTGACATTTGAGATAGGTCTTTTCAGGATCCACACTATTCCTGTGATTGCAACCTGTTTTAACTGTTTTTAATTCTGAAAGTTAAATTGTTGTAACCCGCCCTAGGACCTGCTGGTGAAAGGTGGTAACAGATTTATTAGAACTACTACTACATTTGGACTACAACTCCCATCAGCCCAAGCCAGCGTAATGAAGGCAATATTACAAACACTCCCATTAGTCTCAGAGAAGAAGCTGCTGCTGCAATGGTGCCCTACTAATCCCATCTGGGTTTGATGAAGAGTGCTGCTGCCACAAAGGCATCTGCAAACATCACATTGTCTATTGGGACTGCAAAGACTGTCGTAGCAAGGATGTGGTAGCCATTTGCTCAGAATCAATTGCTACGTGCTCTAAAGCAGGCATATGGGTCTATCCTCTGAGTTTAAAGTCTTCTGTCTGCACTGCATAACTATAAAAAGTTTCTCACGTTAAATACTGCTTTCCTACCTGGAATACCAGTACGCCCATGTTTGATACAGCCAAATTAATTTTTGTTCCCTCACGGTCAGATGCCAGATGAAATCTCATGCCATACATCTCCAACTTCCGAGCTATTTCAAGCACTTGGAAATCTGATTCAGCTGGAGTTTGGCCCCTGTGTTACCAAAATTGAAAATATTATTAATTACTTATAACACTATCCAATGATATGAAACAGGTAAAAAATACTCTAATATAGTTCAACAAGTTTAATGAGATCATATCCATATTAGTAAGCAGTCACTAAGCTTCAGAGTTATTCAGGTTTACTGTGCCAGACCAAAAGAGAAAAACCAACTAGCATAAAAATGTGTTACAAATGGAAGAACACATGGCAATCTAGTTGAAGTCATAATCAAACTCAGAGACATTTAATTATTCTTTAAAACAAATGTATCCTTAATATGCCCTGTATTTCATAATTTTAAATGCAAAATGCTACGTATTCCATAATTTTGTAAAAGATATGCTAACATCTAATCTCTCTTTGTTTGAAAACATGAGAGCAAGTCAGTAAGCAGGCAAGCCCAACTGGACCAAACAGCTTTGCAATGTTCAAGACAGATGCACTACAATAGCATCAGTTGACTGTGTTTTTGTATATAGACAACTGGCTCCTGGTGGTTCTCACACCCACCCATTATCTGCAGTTGATAGGTGTCAATCCTTAACAGCTGCGCTTAAGTCTGCCTTCTGAATGAGAATGATTGTATTATCCTAGTACAAGGGCAGATCCCCATTATGAATTTAAAGAATATCTAACACACATTCAAAGTGCATGATTTCATCCAAAGAATCCTGGGAACTGTAGTTTCCACCTCACATAGCTACAATTCCCAGCACCTTTAACAAACTTTGATTCCCAGGATTCTTTGGGGGACATGATATGCTTTAAATGTGCACTGATTGTGTTTTAAATGTATGGTGTAGATGTGCCACAGTTGTGTGCAAGTGGTGTTAGGACCCTCTGCAACATGCTAGGTCAATTCACTAACACCTTGGGTAGTAGCAGTCCTGAAAATGCAAACAGTCCTCCCAAGCTGTGGTTCCTCTGCCTGTTTAGGGATCAACAGTCACGGCTGTTACAGATTGCTTGTTGCCTTCTACTCCCCGTATCTCCTCCATCACACAAAAGTGGAGAAGGGGGCATGTAAGCCACAGGCTCATGCACACAGATTATACAGATATTTATTACAGATTTAAATGGTCAACATTTCTATGCTATTCTAGTGCCCAGAAGAATTCCCTGAATAAATGTTTGCCTAAAAAAACTGATCAACGTTCTTAAATAACCTTTTACACCTACAGAAGATACTTTATTTCTGAAGTGAGAAAAACCAGTAATTATGCCAAATGATTTACCCTATGCAAGCAAATGTTTACAAGGGTAAAGCACAGTGAGTAATTATCTTCAGATGTTTTCAGTCTACTAAGCCTCACAGACTGGCCTGAAAACAATCTGGTCTAATTTTGTTATCTGCTAAGCAGATCAATCCGCTTAGCCATCCTACAACCAGTGAACAGCCAATTTACAGAATTTTCTCAACAATATATATATTCCTGCAGCTGTTTTTAGGATTTTTTGTTTTTTTAAAAAAAGTTCTGACCTTGCATGGACAATACTTCAACGTTATTGCAATATTCACCAATAAATTAGGGTCAAACTGACATAAATGTGGTAAGATACTGTACAGTACTTTGAAAAGGCCATTAGGCAGTGTTAATTGGCCAATTCTGCTGCTTTTAACTTGGATAACTTTACATTAATTTGTAAACTGCATAAGTGAACAAAGTATAATTGCTACATTGGCATTTATAAGGCCCAAGCAAGATTGAAAAACATAGTTCCAATCATATACTTGCCAATGGCAGGCGAAATAGTGATGCAGTAGAGAACACTTTCAGAGAATTGGTAGAATGGAGTAGTTAACCCCTCACATGTACACTAGTTATATGTTGCAAATGCTGTCTCACTGGGTTACTTTCCCCTTAGTTAGGACTCATTTATGGTTTTGAAGCCTAGCCTTGTGGGGGATTTAATATCCAGTTTGTAGGAAAGAATCAGCACACAGAGAACGCCACACACCTGCTGATTGCTCAACCTTTGCATTAGCACTGTAAGAGAAACATGAAGTTGGAAGCCTCCTGTTTACACAGAGAATTTTGCTGTGTTGTGTCCACAATAAAATATATTTTATGTTAAGCATAGAGAACAAAATACATTAAATTGCACTGATAATTGGATTAGGGTTTGTTTTCAATGACCATTATGATAATGTAGCAGCCTCATACCCATTGTTTGGGAAATCTAAAAAACAAAAAAATCAGTGCAGTTTTGAAATATGTGTTTAAAATCAGTGCTATTTTGAAAGGTTTATTCCACCATCTTGATTCAAAATGATATCCTATTAAAGGAGAAAACATTGAGGAAAACATTATGCTTAAACCCTATGAAATCGGTTCTTCTTAAATTTCATTTCTATTCGAGAAAGCTTTAAATACCATTGTAATAAAAGAGCAGATTAAATGATTATGTGGTCAGTTTCAGAGTCACACATCTAATAGACTATACTGTACAATAAGGAAGAGTATTAAATAAATGCAACGATTCTATCCATCTAAGTCATTCTCTGAGTAGACCCACTGAAAATCAATGGACCAACACCAAACTCCTACTTTGAGGGAAAGCTGCCCAGCTTATAGTCTTAACTTACAACTTCTGCTGCAAACCTACTCAGTGGAGTGAGATATATTTCACCTTTGGGATAAGACTCCACCCTGGAAAGTCTACCTGCCAATCAAGCATATACTGTACTGATTTGCTAGCACTTCCCCTTTCTGTTTCTGTACTCAAAAGCCCCATGGACTATGTATTGGACAACCTCGCATTTACATTACTTTTTAAAAATAGAACTTAGAAACAAGGTTTTCAAAAGAAAAGTGAGGCGAAGACTTCTGTCTTTTCCTTGATTTTGTCACTGTCTAAGCAAATCAAAAGAATTTAAGATGTTTTTTTGCACTGAGCATGAACATGGTCAGAAATGTGGAACCTCTAAAAGCAACATTTTTAAAGATTTGTAGTCCTGACATTTGTCAATGGATTCTTCTCAAATTTGGGCATATTATACCACTCTGCAAGTAAATTATAAGAGTCAAATTTCATGCCACAGACAAATTTTCTTGCTTTTAGGACCAACAGGTCACCTAGCCAACACAACTAAATTCTCCTTCTAGCATTACTACGAAGGTATAGGTGAAATAACTTATGGTTAATGAGAGATATAGACAATCTTATTTTGTTATCAATAACAGCAACAAATAGTGCTATGTTGAATACCAGAAATTAAACATTCATTTACACTTACATGTGCTTCTTGTGAAATTCAAGTATTTTTCCTTGCAGTCTTTCTTGGTTTGGAAAGTACCGGTTGTTTTTAAGATGCTCTCGGTCCCCAGATTCATCAAAATCTCCTAACTCAGCTGTGATAGAAGAGAAAAATATATTTGAAAGAAAATATTGCTTCACTATTGCAATTGTTCCCTAAAGTTAGCAAATGGATCCTTGAAGGTATCTTCATCTTACAATAACCATTGGTTCTCAATAGTATATATGGGATACAAATGACGAGATTTGATATCCCTTTATAAAGTTTTCAAATGATCACCCTGATGACTGGCACCCACCAGATTCACAAAATGGACTTTGGTAAGACCTAATAGACGGATCTGTTTCATGAGGGGAGGGGTGTTGGGAAAAGGGAAAATTCAGTGTTCCTGTGCTATCAGAATCAACATATGTGTGAGTAGTTAAGTTCCCAAGGAGATTCAACATAGGCACATTTAACTTTTTTAAAAAACTAAACTTCTAAAAGCAAGCTGATAAGACAGAAAAGGGGAACATTATTCAAAATGTATGAAGACTTACTAAAAGCATGATAACAGATATTGAAACAGAATGTATGCCTCCTATGTTTTCCCCCTCTTTGTAAATGGTATTTATATCAGATTCAAAAGAGCCCAAGAAAGTCCAAGTAGATGCTTGCATTTAATGAGCAACACAAGTGCAAATCAATTATGTTAATCAAAAATGGCTTCTGGAAGCAACTATAACAGAAGCAGGAAACTAACCAGGGAAGCTGTTGTAACTGCTGGATGACAAAGAAGCAAAATAATTACTGATGAAGGAAACTGTAGAGAAGCTGAATGGATTCTTTGCATCTGTGTGCACAATATATAAGTGACATTAGATACTAACACTGCAGAAGGTGAGAGATGAGGAGTGCTGCTGTATTGTCGTTGCAGGTAAGGCGTTCCTCAGCTAGATCTCTCTTGATTTGCAATGCAAATAGATACCTAAAGGGGGGGAAATCAATAGTATCATATTTTGTCCATTTTACTAGTTGTTTAGCAGCAGGAAATGAAAAATGGCCCATGCAGGAGTACTACAGGCCAGTTAGTAGCTGCATATATGCACAATGCTGACACTGAAGGCAATGTCTGTGTGATTACTAAGAGTAGTAATATAGCATTGTCTCCTCCCCCCTCATACCGCCAACCTGCTTAGTGACATCCATTTACTACTACCACATCAGATCACCAGCTGTTGCTAGCCAAGATATATGCTGTCACCAAGCAACATACAACTGCACTACCTCTAAGACTGGCAGGTTTTGTATCAAATGTGGCTAAGGCTTGTTCAAATGTGAGGTTCAGATATAGCTCTTGCTACCGTCACATCCCTCTCTACCTACTAGCTTCCCTGTGACTGACTCATGTCCTGAAGAAAAACCCCCCCAAGCTTTCTAGTTAAGCAACATATTTAAGTTTTTCAAAGTCTATTTTAATAATTTTGTAATGCTATTATTTCTTCAGGTACAATCCTCCACAGAGCATGATAGAACATGCATCCTCACCCATTTCCTATGACTTAGGAGAAACTATGAAATAGATACTTTTTCAAATACAGTGGTGCCTCGCAAGACGAAATTAATTCGTTCCGCAAGTTTTTTCTTCTTGCGAGTTTTTCGTCTTGCGAAGCACGGTTTCCCATAGGAATGCATTGAAAATCAATCAATATGTTCCTATGGAGACCGTCTGGGGACAGAGGGGAAGCACTGTGCGCCTTCCCCTCTGTCCCCGGACCTGTTTTAAAGCAAGGGGCAGCGGGGAGAAGATTGCTTCTCCCCGTTGCCTGCCCCGCAATCTCCGGGGACAGAGGGGAAGGCCTGTTTTAAAGCCTTGGTTCAAAAGGGGTCCGGGGAGAGAGGGGAGAAGCAAGGGGCGGCAACGGGGAGAAGCAAGGGGCAGCAACGGGGAGAAGATCGCTTCTCCCCGTTGCCGCCCCTTGGTTCAAAAGGGGTCCGGGGAGAGAGGGAAAGGCGCGCGCGCCTTCCCCTCTGTCCCCTCTTTTGAAGCAAGGGGCGGCGGGGAGAAGATCGCCTTCCCCTCTGTCCCCGGAGATTGCGGGGCTGGCAACGGGGAGAAGCGATCTTCTCCCCGCCGCCCCTTGCTTCAAAAGAGGTCCGGGGACAGCGGGGAAGACGCGCTGCGCTTCCCCGCTATCCCCGGAGCTTGCGGGGCAAGCTTCGTTTTGCGAAGCAAGCCCATAGGGAAATGCGTCTTGCGAAGCTGCTAAGAAAACAAAAAACTCCTTCGTCTAGCGAGTTTTTCGTCTTCCGAGGCGTTCGTATTGTGGGGTACCACTGTATAGCAACATATCCAGTATACCCTGCAGCCATCAACGGCAGTCATTTAGGAAAGGAGGAGTGCAAACAACAGAAAACGGCAGCAAGTAGTTTTAGCAGAAACTCAAAAATCACAACTGAACGGAAAAACTGACAAGCACAGAATCACTGATGGAAAGGTATGTAGGTGGGCTGAAGTAGACAATATAGGAAACACAAATGGCACAATTCGGCAGAAAAACAGGTATGTAAGGGCTGGAGTTGAGTAGATCTGCAAGAGGAAGACCTCAATGAGACTCATTAAGAACACAGGAGACACCATTCATATGTACTTTCAACTCAAAGCATGGACACAAGAGAACACAATCAAATGGCACAGCAAGTTGGGAACAGAATGAGAAATATCAGATAAACAATCCTGAAATTCATAACATCCAAAGGCAACTAACAGAAATATGACTTGCTACCCTGAAGAACCAGTCCCAGTATTTGTAAACTACCATACCAGTGTAATCTTATAAATGTTTATTCAGAAGTAGTCCTGTTGTGTTTAATGGGCTTTACTCCGATGTAAATATGCACAGGTCAGGATAACAGCCTGAAACCACTGCACCAAGCAGCCAAACAAGTTCTTTATCTCTTGAGACAATTTTTAAACATGGACATTTTGAACACATCCTTGGCTGTACACAGCTGTACACAGCTGAAGCAGCATCACTGCCACTTGATTAGATCAAGTAAAACTTGCTGTCATTCAAGGCCACACACACATATATCAACTCTGGCAGTGAATTCACAGGTCCTTTGAGTTAATTCATTAATCCTTCTTTCCTATTTCCATTGTAAATTTTTGTGGAATTAATAGTGCCACATTGTTTACCTGGTGTACTCCTCTTGCAGCTGACCAGGGTCAGGAGGGAAGAACTTTACGGCTAGACGAAGCAATGCATTCTTTGGTCCTAAAATAAAACCAATGCATTCTATTAACTTTTACCTTTATAGTTGAAACACTGAATCTGAATACCAACTGCCAACTCTCAAACATGAGGTAATAGGAATTAGGTATTTATTGAATGGATCGTGAACATTTCAACTTAAATACAGTAACTCTGAAGTATACCAACATAATTCTGAAACATGGTTGTAATATACACCCTAAGCAAGTGATCTGAAATACAGGAGAGGAACCTATATTAGCTAAAGTGCCAGTGGTAGGTGGCTGTTGAAAACTACTAAATGGTGGAAGGAAAGGGATTAAAGGCATTATGGCGAAACTGGGAGCCAAAATAATACAAGAACATCAAAGAACAGTAAAATGGGCTGAATGAATGTGGGAAGTTGGCATAATCAAAAACTGGAATAGGATCTCATGAAGCTCCTAAGGTGATCCAAATTCTAAGGAAATTGCAGCCAGAAAACAAATGTTGATCTGTGAAACAGGTGAATTCAGGTGAATTCTCTGTTAATTAAAGCATTTTAAAATGTTTTGTTTACTTTTGTTGTATTTTTATTTTTGATACAAGTCATTTTATTATTGAAACAGAAAAGCAGGATGAAACTAATTAATAAAACCTTCTAAAAACAAAGCATTTGAATTGCTGAATGAGCCAGTGGGAATGTAATTTTGTAAAGCTGCTTTAAAAAAACTTCATTTTTTTGTGTTTTCCATATGAATGTTCTCCAATTCCATTGATTAAGTGAACCTGTGTGTCATGCAAAACAGATTATCTTCATTTGCTTCAAATCTCTAGAACGGTCTTCCCCAACATAGTGACCTTCATATGTCTTGGACAAATATTCCTATCATCTTCACCATTGACCATGATAGCTGGTAACGATGAGAGCTGTAGCCCAAAACTTCTGTAGGGTACCAGGATGTGGAAAGTCAGGCAATCATATTCTGGCTTAATAAAGTAGCATAGGCATGAGCTGCATGCACCTTACCACAGTTAAAAGTATGCTCCAAAACCCTGGCTTATTGGGAGACATGAACCATAGTTCTCAGTTCAGACTTAACAGGAAGCTACAGTTAACTCTGGCTTCCTGGATGGTTTCACGCTTGCACAAAGAGGCAGCAAAGGGGCTGCATGTGGGTACACACAGCTCATAGATATCCTGCCTTAATCTTCCAAATGTGGTCATGTTAAGAATAGCACCAAAAAGTTGCTAGAATCCTAGAAAGAAACACTAATAGAAATAGTATATATACTTACTTCGTATTTGTTTAATTATAGGTTTCATAGGCTCAAGCCAAATCTGAACAAGGAAAAAAGGGCTTAGTAAATAATAAAGCAAACACTGCAGCAGTAAATAAAACCACACAGCTAAAATAATTCTAGCACCTGTAAACCAATACTTCCCTACACCCCCATTTCAGTTAAACAAATGTTTTAGCTAAAGGAATAAACCTCAAAATGTCTATACATAGATAGTGAAAAATATAGTGGAAAAGGTAGCAGAAGGAAAGAAGTTTCCTGAAGCAAATGAAGGAAAAGCACTGAGTTCTAGTTATGGCAGAGCACCTTTCGGAAGCATCACAGGAAAATTCATTTACACTAATGCTTGTGCAACAGAGTCCCTTGCCCAAGAAACTTATGGCAACTGTTTCTGGAGGTTTCAGTGAGGAGACTGAATGAAATCTGCCCAAGATAATACAGCTAGAGGGCAAAGATTAGAATGAATGACTTGAAATTCCTTTCAAGTATATGAATGCATTTATTCATGCAAACTTCAAAAATAACGTCAAAGATATTTTTTTATCCACTGAGAAAAAAACAGGTTTTTTTGCAAAAGGTCTATACATTTAAATATGCAAATTCTGCCATCAAATGAAGTACATCAGGCAAGTGTTGTTTGAGTACACTGAATGTCTAGATTCAATTCAATCTGGGTTCAGGCCTGGTTTCATGATTTAATCAGTCTTTGTCACCCTCAGAAGAGGGACAGCGAAAATGCAACGCTGTTACGATTACTTGATCTCTCAGTGGTTTTTGACCCCACTGACCATATCTTCCTACATCAACTGTTCAGGATCAGTATAGGAGGCAATGTATTACAGTAGCACTGTTCCTACCTATGTGGGTGAGTTCAGAGTGTAACAGTGGGACAACAATGTTCTATGGCCTCCTGCACTTGTGTTATGTAATTCTGCAAGGCACAATTTGGTCCCCAGTGCTATTTAACATCTATATCTACTACACCTTAACATCTGGATCTGGAAAGGCTGTGCATGTCCTGGATCTATGCCTGAATGCAGTTGTGGACTGGATAAGGGCCAACAAACTGAGTTTGAAACCTGGTAAGAAAGAGGCTCTGTGGGTAGGTTCTTACATCCTGAAGATACTGCACTCCCTCTGAACAATCAGGTATGCAGTTTAGATAAACCTTTGTCATTAGAGGTCCAAGTGAATTCTGTGGCTAGCAGTGCCTTTCCCCAGTTATGGCAGTATATGGATTGGGATAGCCACTGTAGTCCATGCAACTTCACCAACACACAACATGTGCAATGGTGCACTCCACCACGTGTCTAGTTGACTTCACATCAAGCCTTATGCCATTTATGTCATAGGTATTGTGAGGCCTGTTTCATTGCTCAAGGTTATATTACTTGATCCCAGTCATGGACTTCCTAAACAGCTTTGTTTGATCTACATTTTACTTTTATCCCTTGTAGCACAACATCTTGATTCTATGTCAAAAGATACAGTACAAATGCTACACAGTAGAAATGAGATTCCAATTTATGCAGCACTCCATTTCAACTCTAAAAATGCTAATCAAGTGGTTTGGTGTCTTTTCTTGAAACACCGTTCTTTTTGAATCATAGCAAAAACTAATAAAATTCATTGAAAAGGAACTAAACACTCAAATTAAGGGAGCTCCATAATAAGCAAAGTAGGTAGTGCTTGATTTAAAAATGGAAGGACCAAAAAAGAGCATTCAACACAACTGTGTAGGGTTATTATCTGAAACAACTGCAGCTGTATCACTATGGTGCAGCTTTGCTTACCTGTAATATAATCCTCTTTCTCCTACATTAAAGGATTTTTTGTGCAAATTTAACCAGAGTAGAACTACCAAATGTCTTCCTTTAAAAACAAAGCTGAAAACACATCTATTTAAAGGTGTTTATATTCAGATAAAAATATATTACATACCCAATATGACTGCATGTTCTGGAATTCAATTCCAAAGTAGTCCGATTCAACCAAATTCAACCGATTAAATACTTCTGTCAGCAGTTTCTGGCCATAACATTTTGACTAGAAAAAATAAAATAAAGTGAAAATGTAAAGTTGAGTTTACTTGAAAAGTAATGGCTAAAGCTGGTTTCAAGGCTTAACCTGGAAACAAAAAGATAAAAATAGTTCATGCCAATTTAATGCTACTTCTGCACATATATCAACACAGTGCATTAGAATTCTTCTTTCTTTGCCACTTCCATGTGGCCTGCATTCAAAAAAATGAACCACAACTGTTAAAATTTTCATGCCATATATAAATACACAGCCTATTAATAGATACACTGTTCTGTAAAGTCTTAAAGGCAAGCTGAGAAACATTACGTGAACACATATCAAACATATCATACATATCAAAAAGACTGGGCAATATCAAAAGTCAAATCCGTTTATTGTGAGGACCATGCCTGTGCACAAAAATCAACACTACAGTAGTTAAAAATATTAAAATTCATTACATACTATGCCAACAAAACCTCCTTCCCACAAGATAGAAAAGGAGGGAAAACAAGCAGCGAGTTAAACAGACGGTGAAGGGGTCTTTACATTGTCGTCTATAAATCTTTCCCTGGCTTTCATGGCCTTCATCACAAAGACCGCTACCACATGGGTAATGCGTGGGTTTGCATCAACTAACAAAAATTTTACTCTATCTTCAGGACTGGTTATAGAGTTGGGTATAATTTGCAGCAATGCGTCTCTAAAGCCCGAGTAAATGGGGCAATAGAGGAAGTAATGTGTAAGATCCTCTTTAATTTTCATAAGGCAAGGACATAAACGATGTTCTACTGGGGTTTTTGTGTATCTACCGGTCAGGTAGGCAGTTGGCAATGTTTGAAACCGTGCCATGGTGAAAGCTCTCCGAAGGATGGGATCGGTGATATCCACCAAGTAGTTGGCACAGATTTTGACTGCTTTTACTCGGGGGAACCAGTAGGAAAACCCTGAGTTTTTTATCTTGGTGGAGTCCAAAAAGGCGTATTTTTCAAAGATCCATTCCCGAACTTTATCAGGGCTCCACAACTTGAGAGTATTAAACTCAGGTAGGTTGTATCTGGATAGAATGTCTAATAGGCTTTTATGCCAAGTGGTATTATTTTGTAATGATATAAAGGCTTGTTTAGCCAATAAGGTGTTCGGGGCATCTATGAGGTTGGTGAAAAAACGCAGGAATCTTAAGTGGGCCCTGGCAGACACAGAAGGTAATCCTACTTCCACTCTTAGGAGAGCTACCGGAGTACTCTGAGGGAGGCCTAAAATTCTTCTGAGATAAAAATTTTGGAAGATTTCAAGCCGTTCTAACAGCTTCTGATTCCAACCCCAGAGTTCTACTCCGTATAACATCTGTGGAATCACTTTTCCAACAAAAATTTTTAGTGCCGGGATCACCAGTTGCCCTCCCCTCGAATAAAAGAAACTGAGCAGAGCACCAGTTGTCCTACGTGTTAGAAGTGCTACAGTCTTGAAGTGGGCAAGCCAGCTAGATGTGGCTTGGAAAGTGATCCCAAGATATTTAAAAAGGAGACATTGTTCAATTTTGTGTTCATCTAGAAACCATTTAAATGTATGTCGAGCTCTAGTAAACACCACAATTTTTGTTTTATCATAATTTATCTTTAGAGAGTTTTGGGAACAATAAGCTGCGAGCCCCTCCAGCATGCTGAGTAGACCCCTTCGAGTGAGTGCCATGACCGCCATGTCATCAGCATATAGCAGTATATTCAGGTGTTTGCCTTCCAGGGCAGGAGCTGATGACTTATACTTTGCCATATGTTGGACAATGTCGTTTATATAGAAATTAAAGAGGAATGGTGCTAACAAACAGCTGGGCAATATCCAATTAGTCAAGGTCAGAGTAAATGAGTATGGATATCACTCATTATCCAGTTCCAGGGGAACCTATAACAAGAAGAGGTTTCTCATCTCAGGCTATTTTAAAGGTTTTAGATCATCTTGGAGAAAATATATACTAGATTCTGATTATATACAGAAGAAAGATCTCTCTTAAGTCAATATCTTAAGACCTTGGTCCTATCATCCACCTTCAATCCAATGCCTCTTTGAATTCAATGCTTTGTTTTGAAACAAGCTAAAAGTCAGTCAAAGACTGTGCTCCCTTGTGGAGATGTTTCTGAGTGCTATAGAGAAGCGGTTTCTTTCAAAATTTCAATGGCTGTTAACTGGAGTGAAAAACGTGTACAGCTCAGTTAAACTAAGGAACCTGGGAATATTTTTGTAACTTTCTCTCTTAAAAATGGATACTTTTTCAGGGGTGAGTGAGATAATCGCTCGATGATATATTAGAAACTCATTAAATCCAATACAAAACACTTTAAAGCCTTCACTTGATTAAAACTGATTCCATGATCCTCTAGCACAGGCACATCCAACAGGTAGATCGCAATCTACCGGTAGATTGCGGGGTGTTCCTGGTAGATCTCTGGTCCCTCAGGGATCTCCTTCCCCCAAAATAAAAAAATTAAAAAGAATTTTAAAAAAGCTCAACCACTCTGGCTTCCTAAGAAAAGCTGAACAACTTTGCCTTTCCAAAAAAAGCTCAGCAACTTTTGCTTCCTAGCAAAAAAATTGGACCATCAGATTAAGGTCCACTATTTGACTGCGGATTCAGGACCCTCAGCTGTGTGTTTTATATAATCAACTTTTTATTATGTTCTGTGTATATCGCAATGCTTATTCGGTTCCATTCATTCATATATTCAGTTCCATTCATTCATTTGCTCCCTAAAAAAAAGCTCAACAACATTGATCCATCAAACGACAATGGGTAGCTCACTGCCAGTTTTTTATACTGTGAGTAGAACGCAGTCTATTGGGAGTTGGACGTCCCTGCTCTAGCACACGTAATGACCTTGCTTGAACACAACACTGAGCTATGGTTTACCTGTGTGAGCTGGTCAAAATCTCAGGATTCCATAATCTCCATACTCTACTCTTCCAGCATAGCCACAAAATCATCAGATCATTTTGCTTCAGTTTTCACTTAACCAGTTTAACATGTTGTACAAATGTTAAACCATGGTTAATCTTAACTATAGTTAGCGAAACAAAGCATCTTCAGAAATTATTGTTTGAAGTTTGCTTGGTTCAGAAAACCATTTTTATGATTGCCCATAGTTTGTCTGGCTTTGGATGTCACTACAACCTGTGGCTGATCTGATGCTAAAACCTGCAATTTCCTCCACTAAGGAGTAAACCCTAATCAAACCAAAGTGGAGTCCCTTGTACACCTTCCGGCAACTCCTGCAGCCAACATAACTGCAACATCAACTGATGGGCACCATGATGTCTATCCCAACTCTTAGTAAACATTATTTATTAAAAAACTGATTTTACATTTCTACAATATTGCATCTTTTGCTTCATGTATATCAGTCTTTAATACTCTAAATGGAAAATGAAATGATTGTAAGTCGTGTGAGTGAGGAATGAATCTTTAGCTTTGAAGAGAACATTCTGCTAACAAGAACAATATGTTTGGAAGAAAGCCTGGCATTTCAACACCACAATAACAAAATGCCTGAGATACCTAAAAACCCAGGAACAGCACCTGGTCAGACTCCTGTGAAACAGTCCAGAACAGCACCCCAAGAACACCAGATATTTGATCACCAGTGTGACTATCTTTTCTCTGATCATGTGGCAATAGCCTGTGGTCACAATAATAGAGTAAAGGGGTGGGGGTGAAAACTGAGCAACTGGTCCCCAATAGCTGGGGGGGGGTGGAGTATAAGTGCCTGGGCAGAAGACAGTATATTTTGGCAAGAGAGGAGGCAAGAACTTTAACCTTCACCTGCCCCAGCATGGTATGTTTGATGCCATAGTCTTAATCCATTCTTTCCTTCATCTCTCCAGACTCCTAGACAAACCATGTATCAACAATTAATGCACAACAAAATTTTCAGTAATTTTTCCTAGCTCTTGCCTTCGTGATTTGATCAATAGTTTCATAATGAGCAAGACACATCCTTTAATAGTCAACTGAAAAAATGTGCAACTCTCTAATATAAAAGATGATAGTGCAAACGTGAAAATGAATACTGACAGCTTTTTGGACTATTTGAAGTATCTCCAGTATTTAGAGGGGGGAAATTGTCTTCAAATATAACAACCATTCAATTTTATTTTTAAAGTGTTATGATAGTGTTATGATATTGTTCGAAACTGCCTCTACAAACCACTTTTTACAGTAGAACAAGGGTGGGGAACTCTGGCCCACAAGGGGTCCAAGTTGGCACACAAGTCCATTTCCCCCAACCTACACCCACCTGTCAATCAGCTGGCATTAACGAGTGATGTCAGCTGATGGACTGGGAGTGCAATTCAATCCTGCTGGGGGCAAAACATAGCCCTTGCAACCAGCAGTTTTGAATCATTTGCTCATCAGCTGGTGAGCAGAGGATTCAATCCTACTGGGTGCTATTTTGTCCCACCCCCATGCATGCCCACCCACCTATCAGTCACTGGATATCATCATGACATCAGACGATTTACAGATGGGTGGCCCCACCCATCAGCCAAAGATACCTAGCTCACCAACCAACAAAGTTTCTCCACCCCTGCTGCAGAATATATATTTTAAATAGATTTCAAAAGCCTAAGCTAGGAGAGAAGTGACTGACACAACATGTTCTATAGAACTGTGGTATATGTGCTGTTACTAAAAATGCCAAATGCTTATCTCTACCTAGACATATATAGGTATATGCATACATGTGTGACAGTGTATGTGTGTTGTGCATGTGTACACATACACACAAGGATCTGAGTATTCATACAAACACCCAAGGATCTTTACTCAACAACCCTGCCAGCCTCCACCCCCCCTTTCCACTAGTTCAGACCTCTCCATACCTCCATGGCTTGTCTGAACCAGCTAACTACCGCATCATCTGGATCCCTCCTCCTTGCTTCACCTGGGCCACTACCCTAATCACCTGCTTGCATCTCAATCCACTACTTCCCTCCTCACATCAGCGGGACCTGTATCACCTGGACCTGCATATATATCCTCTGGATACCTTCTCCTTTCCTCGACCACTCACTCAATGGCCCAACAGCTCATCACTGTAGCTTGCAGTACCACCTGTCTGAGGCGAGTCAAACTATAGCATGACGACATGCTTATGAAATATATGTAAAGTGTGTGTGTATATATGTATTTTAAGTTGCTGAAGTTATTTATAACTACTGTACTGTGTTTTGAATTCTGCTGCTTTAGCTTCGCGAGAGATGTCTCAGCTGTTGTACACTGCTCCAAAGAGATGCACTATTTTCCAACTATAATCGGAAGCAACCAAATTAAAAACAAACATGAAGAACTTCAAATGAAGGTTTTTGAACCCTGCAGAAGCACTGCTGAATAAAATAGTGATAGGCCTGCAGCCTTGCTTCTGCTGACAATGACTTTAGGGCAAAAGCACCCAAAAAACCACAATTAACACCATGACATTACAATGGGGGGACCCACAGGAGCAGTCAATAAAGAAATATAAAATTAAACAAATGAATTTGGGGGGTCTTGAGAAGCGTCAAATAAGTTTGGGGGCCATATACATAGCCATGGATTTGTTACTCCTGGTTTAATGTCACATCTACTTGCATTCAAGCTACACAAAGCAAAATTCTGTACATTCTGTACTATGCAGTCTTGACAATGCAAAATTCCAAAACATTAGGTCATAAATATTTCAATAGTAATATCCGAAACCTATGTTGCCAAGGTTTATTCATACAGTGCCACAATTGTATAGTTACAACATTATGATAGTACCACCCTTAACATTCCATAAATTCTACTTTCAACTAAGTAAGAAGAAACAAGATGTGCTTTTAAATTTCAAGCTCTCCAAAATCATTAGAATAGAAGGTTTGTTAGGGCAAGTTTTTTTTCCCTTTATCCACCTGTGCATTTCATTTTTACTATACACTCTCATGGTACACCCTCATGAGAGCAGTTTCCATCTTTCAGATAACAAATAATCAACCTACAGTTGTTAAAGATATGCTTTATCTTTAAGATATAGACTGGTGAAAATTAATTAATTCAAATCTTTATGAATTCAAACGCAGCCTCTCTGGCTGTGGTACTTCCTTGGGCCTAGAACACAAACATACAGGCTCCAAAGCTGCTAACAGCCGAATTTCTTCCTGTCCGTAGACACTATATGCCCTTATATGTAGGAAGTGCTTTTATTCTAAAAAAATGTTCAGGGGTACTCTCATTTTCCTACTCATATTGAAATATTGCCCCTCAATGAGGCCAAACTTAGATTCACAAAATGTTTATGGGTATGCGTACTCCTGTGTCCCCCCAGAAAAAAAGCACTGTATGTAGGCCCTATCTTAATTCTTGCAATAGCTTGTTTCTCCTTGGCTTCTCCTCCATGATGTCGTTGCCTTTATTTATTGAAACTATTCCTAACTCAATTCATTCTTAAATCAGATCTTGACTTTTTTCACAGCTAGAAGGCACCTGTCTCCTACCTCTCTTAATTCTGGGGTCTCTTTTCAGCTTCCCACACACAGCCTCCTGTCTTTTAAATTCAATCTGAAGAGTCTTCAGAAGCTACATTATTTTTAACATTCTACTCTAGTAAATTTCACACAGCAATTCACTCATTAGTCAGAATAAGGAGGTGGATGGAATTCAGGCAACAGGAAAGCAATATATCCATAATGGAGTGCCTTCTGAAGTAATGGCAAGGGCTTAACTGTTAAATCATACAGAATAACGAACACATGTGTAATGACAACATGCTCGTGTACTAAACATATGAAGATCTTTAAGACTTTTCCAAATGCATTCCAGGCATGGTTTGCATTCTTAAGCACTGACCCAAATATATCAACAACTGTTATCTGTTATCGCTCTAATACTAGAGGAATGCAATATAGGGCTTGCGAATAAGAATTCAGTATGAACTAGCTGATTACATTCAATCCAAACTTTGAACATCTTGAACGGGTTATCTTCCATCACTTGCCTTTTTAATTAACTGTATATTAATTATAAAAGGGACGCGGGTGGTGCTGTGGGTTAAACCACAGAGCCTAAGACTTGCCGATCGGAAGGTTGGCGGTTCGAATCCCCACGATGGGGTGAGCTCCCAGAAATCTCTTTCCCTCCCTCAGAGCAGTTACCCGGGCAACCTCCCACCTGAGGCAGCGGGGGAGGAGTTCCCCTGTATTGTTAATGGCCATCTACGAACCATTGCTCTGTCCCAGCTCCTGCCAACCTAGCAGTTCGAAAGCACCTCAAAAGTGCAAGTAGATAAATAGGTACCGCTCCAGCGGGAAGGTAAACGGCGTTTCCGTGCGCTGCTCTGGTTCGCCAGAAGCAGCTTAGTCATGCTGGCCACATGACCCGGAAGTTGTACGCCGGCTCCCTCGGCCAGTAAAGCGAGATGAGCGCCGTAACCCCAGAGTCGGTCACGACTGGACCTAATGGTCAGGGGTCCCTTTACCTTTATATTAATTATGCCATTTCCGTCTAGTATATAGGTGGTATATTTCAAAATACATTTTCATTTATAAACTATCATTGTAAGCAAATTTTACTAAAATGGAAGTAGAAGGTTTCTACTAATTTCAACCACACTAGAACATAGCAGGAGTTTCTATTAAGTACTTTTAAACAAAAGCTGGATTGTACAGTGCCTTCCTAAGATCTTACAGTAGTGTTAGAGAGAAGTTAGCCTTGACATTTCATGACTCTTCCAACAATCAATTTCATTATAGGGTTGGGATTTTGATGCCAAATAAATTCTGAATGCTAGAAAACACACACACACACACACACACACAGTCAAAACTCTCCCAGAACAGTGTCCGTCAGCAGCTATTCCCCAGATTACATGGGATGGAGAGATTATAAAGGAGATGAAGCAACAACCTAAGAGGAAAGGTTGCATCATTGGGGCTTTTTAATTTAGAGAAAAGGCAAGTAAGAGATGATGTGATAGAAGTGTATACATGGAGAAAGTGGATGGAAAAGAAAATTTCTCCCTCTCTTGTAACACTAGAACTCACTGACATCCAATGAAGCTGAATGCTGGAGGATTCAGGACAGAAAGTACTTCTTTACATACCACATAGTTAAACCATGGAATTCAGTGGCTCCTAGCTAAGATGGCTATGCTCTGCTTCCACAGTCAGACACAGTCATGATTCTGAATACTAGTTGCTGGAAATCACAGGAAGGGAGAGTGCTCTTGTTCTGGGGTCCTGCTTGAGGTTTTCCAACAGGCATCTGATCAGCCAGCGAGAGAACAGGATACTGGACAAAATGGGCCACTGACCTGATCCAGCAGGCTCTTATTATGTTCTTATTTTACAGTCAGACCAAGTCACTGTATTTATTGTTCTGGGCAGGAAGGTAATGAATGTTCTCAATCTCACTCACTAGCCATTCCACCTGGCCATTAAAACAAGTATGTAACACTATGCAAGATTGGTACATGAACATTTTTCCTCTTTCTCTCATTTCTTTTTCTTTCCTATCTATAAGATTGTATGCCACTATTTTGAATTACATACTATTTTGAGTGCACTTGCAGAAAAGTGGTATATTATTTATTTATTGAATTTATATACCAACCTTCATCTGAGGATCACAGTATAAAAATACAAAAATATATAACACAATAACAAACGAAACAATATAAATGTAGTAGGTAAATGCATTTCATGATGCACCGATAATTAGGAAGTTCTGTGACCCTCTAAAAGCTCTGATTTGTATCTGACTCTCATATTAAGATGATTAAAGCAGCTGTACTCATATGATTTTAGTCAGATACTATCCCCTTTTAGTCATTAAAAAACTGAAGCAAAATGTAATTGAATTAGTGGTTGTCCTTTATTAAATGTCTTCAATGAAACATAACAAGCAAGATTAAGTCAGAAGTATAGCAAAACTGTAAGGACATGAACACACTTTCCTTCTCCAACTTAAGAAGCATGACTATACACAAGCTGGACTTTCTGCACAGAGTTCAGTCAAAAACAATCTTCATTTGCTCTTTTAAATATTTGAATAATTATTTTAGTATTCTTCCTGACAAACTGAGGACATCAATATGACTGAAGAATAATTGTGACAAGTACGAGGAACACTGTTTCCAGTCACCTAAGCCCAGAAAACTATATGACTAGTTTTGCATGACCAAGAGACATGTTTCCTCAACAGCATCCCCCCTACAAAATCTCCTCTGAAACTGAAAGGAGTTTGATAAGCAGTTTGTGATACAGAATAAGCCTTATTCATACAATCGCAAAAATGATTTCCACTGGCATTTGAAGAAATAAATAATTCCAGGTTGTGTTAGCTCTACAAGCACTATTAGAGGTCACTTTAGGGTCACTATTCGAGAGTAATGATATGACTTAGGTTCAGTTGTACAAAGGGGAGGAAAGTCAGGAATTCCACTGGACATGCAGAGACCCCTGGGTAAATCCAAAGTACTTCTCTGGATTTCAGCTTCTGCCATCAAAATCACAACACACTACAGTAGATACAATGATATAAAATCTTGATCTGGCTATTCCTGGCTTTTCACACAGAAGACTGAAGAGGTCACTGCCCACAAAACATTGTAGTTTGATACCATGTTAATAGCAGGTAAACATGTCCACAGGAAGATTGGAATACATCAGCAGCCTTATTTAAACAATCCATCTTGGCCTTATTTAAACAATCCATCTTTAAAACGGGACCAGCACACAAGACATAATGCTAAGTGCTTTACTGCCCCAGTTTCTTCAAGCTTTTCTGATAAACTTCAAAATCTGAAGACAGTGTCACTCACACATTTACATGTAATCCAAGAACATGCTGCAGACCCATTAAAATCTCATGAGAAAAAAATACATACATACAAATACATATGAACTACCTGGATGCACCAGTTTACTCAGGAATTCAAGTCATCAAACAAGTCAGCTACATGACAGATGGATATAAGATGATGTTTCCACTCAGCAGTTCCAACAGCAGCTATTAAGTTAAACATTTCATTTTAAAGAGCAATTGCTTATTCTTCTATTCCCTTCTCACAGTAAACTCATTAAAGTGAAATTATCAGCTTCAAATTGTAGCCCTGCTCATATCTGCTGTTCACAGACCAAACTGGTAGGTCCCAACATCATTGATCCCATTTTTATGATGCTGTGACATTTTGATGTTGTTTTATTCGGTTATAAGTCACAGTGATGCTATTAGGCTAAACAGCAGGATAAAAATAATAGAAAGCAAGGACAAATATAATCCTGCAACTTTTGAGGATTATTTATATAATCCTTAATATAGCACAGATGTTGTGAATTTATTTTAGTGCTATGACAAACTCATATAGCTCTTCATAACTTTCAGTAATGTGGAATTACTATTTTAGCAGCGCTATAATTCATTACCAGGCAGACAATGAAACAACTACAAAAATTACACCTGTACATAACAAATTGGGAAGTACAGAACTCCAAGAAGGTGGAGTGTGTGTGAAACTATTTTGCATATTTTCATGCTAAACCTATGTGCATAGACTTTCCCCAAGGTGTTCTCACTAGGACTGCTAAAGGAAATGGGATGGAAAGTCCTTGACTTATGCAAGGTAAGAATTATCTTAGAGCAGTGATGACATGGCATGGAGACAGGAGTTGCAAAAGTTCAGGGACAGAAATAGCTGGTGAGGAAAAGCAGTACATGCTAGGCTTAACATTTTGAGAAGCAAAACAAGGTAATAAAGTTTAACAAACATTTTCTTGTGCAATTTTACATTGTATAGCAATGTATTCTTCTTTTCAGAAAAACAAAGAAGATTCTTGTCCTGACCTTCACTGCTTGATGAATAACTTGAACTCTTAGTTCAGTTTCTGATCAGCTATTTAATCAATAAATCAGAATGGTAAAAAGGCAAGGTGCGGGTTAGAAGGTACAACAGATGCATAAAAGGTATAGAAAAACGGCTAAGTGTAAACCAAGACACATACCCTGCATCTTTCTGTTGAAGGACAGTGAGGGTATAGTACTTAGCATGATGACCAGCCAAGTCCTGGGATGGAGCAAGCAAACAGGCACTTCTTCAATAGGTTGGGCTTACAAAGTTTGTCAACAAGAGTGCCTCACCAGTGGGGATGGAAGTAGGGTTGGGTGCTGGCTCAGCATCAATTCCTGGCTCAGCATCAGTTGCCTCCTCCCTTGAAGGAGACAGTGCCGGGGCTGACTCCACAGCAAGAGGGATCTGACTAGAGGTCCTGGTGTCACAGGAGCGTAAAGCTCCTCTGCCAGACCACTTGGTCTCTCCCCTGCATGTAGCTCTCCAGTCCCTTGATTACCGGCCTCTGCTTGGGCTCAGACACTTTTTGGGGTTCACCTCCCCTATCCTGCCAGGACCCTCCCCAGGGTTATCCATCTTGAACTCCCTGAATTCCTCCCCTTTCTCCTCATAATCTGACCATCTCCATGACACTTCCAAGGACTATGTGTAAATTCTGGGTAAATGCAAATAATTAGAACAAGGAACTACTGTGTTACAGACTAGGAAGTGACAAAGGCTGGCACAATGTGGTCCACAAAACACCACCAAGGTCTCTAATGCCAGCAGGTTCTTAAGGGGCAGTGGTAACAGCAGCATCTTTTCTGAGATAGTGTCAATGTCAACTGAGTACAGAAACTGTTAATCTCAACCAGTGCTTTTTTTTCTTAAAAACAAACAAACTGTTTAGGGGTACTCTGATTTTCCTACTAATATTGAAATACTGTCCCTCAATGAAGCCAAACTTAGATTCACAAAATGTTTAGGGGTATGCATCCCCCAGAAAAAAAGCACTGATTTCAACTATGTTCTTTTTTTAAAATGATTAAATTTTCCATTTTAGCAATCCAATAAAAACCACATTAAAACATTCCAAATTATCATACAATCAAAAAAGCTGAACAATCATGCCAAATTATATATCTTTGGGTGACTTCCCATGCTCTGAAGTTCAGGGAGTGATGATCTAATATTGTACTGCATTCCTTAATTTGTCAAATAGTCCCAATAAACATTTCTGATGTTGATCCTTCATGATCTCAATTATGTTCTTATGAGGTCTGGACATTTATTACAACTAAAAAATGAAAGTACTTAAATGTAAATTAGTAAAAGCAGTCTTTCCAGGAAAAAAGAAAAAAGAAACCCTCCAGCAGCAGAAGGAAAGGGGAGAGAATGAGATGTAATAGTGCCAAAGCAAGTAATGCTTACTAAACTCAAAGCATGACTTCATGGTACTGCATGCCAGTTATGGAACAAAAAATAAAAGTGCAATTGCAGAGAAAAATGGAATGTGTTAAAGGTGCAAAGTATGGATATTTCTTGGAGGAACAACGGGGAAGGGTAACTGTTTTGACACAACATCACAGCCAGCCAATGGAAAGGGAAATGAGGCAATGAGGCAATGTCAGCAGTTGGGCACCACAAAGGTTTAGTGGATGTCAGGTTGAGACAGCTGAGGACAAGAAGTGGAATAGAAGGACAGAATATGCTGAAACAAATTACAGTTAGTTTGACTGACTGCAGATCATCATTTAACTTGAGCCTAGTTTGTTCAATAAACCATTGTTTAAATAAACCAGGGTTTAATACGGGCTTAACATGACATGAGAAGCAGGCCAAAGAGCAGACAAGCTACTGGCCAATGTAGTTGCCAATTAGGGCACTATGTCTCTGTGCTAGATAACAATTTTAGTTACCCCCAAACGACTCAAATATGTTCCACTGAAAAATCAGTTATAAGGAAATGCTATTACCAGGAACAAATGAGTTCTTTTGTCAAGGAAGCACAATTTAACACAACTAAACCAAGTGCTAGATGAAGCCCAATTCTTGCTACTGGCTTGTAGTTCATGGGAGGTAAAACAGTTGTTCTCAAAAACAATTTCAAAAGAAAGTCAAGCCATTAACAAAATAACAGGCTTAACAATATAGCAGTCCAAATAACAGGGAGAATGGAAATTGAAAATTGTTTTTTTAAGAAGAACCTGTAATATCCACAGCCATGAATTATAGGTCTCTTCTAAGGACAGATAAAAATAAGCTCAAGGCAGTTAACTGGCCATATTTAGAGTATTCAGAGTCATGACAAACATCTGGCAATGATTCTTTCTGGAATTTTGTCTATTTTTTTCCTACTCAACCAACAAGGCACTGACTATCCTAACATCTTTTTGATTCTTGTAGCACAGTATTTAAAGGGATTTGAAAGAGTTCATCCTCCCCCATTTTGCACATTTAAAGTGGTTAACACTTTCATAGCATACAGCTTCATGAAATAAAACAAATGCATTATGAAAGAATGACCAAAAGAAAAATCAGAATAAGGAAAAGATTGTCTCTGCCAGGGGGGAAAAACAACAACCTTTTGAGTTAAGTCTATTTCCTTCTTTGGGAGCAGTATGGAATACTGGGCATTTGCCAGCTGCTCTCCTAAAAACTGCTACATGCTGTATGCGCATATTGTCAAAAGTAACTTCACAGCACAAACTCCTACAATGTGTTTACAAGTAGTCAGCTGATGAAATTATTTTAACATCTTTTTCTTTCCATGAGTCCTTCAAATCAACAAACCTTCTTTAGCCTAACTGCAGTTTTGTTTGTGTATTTATGCTTTTATATTTCCCTTTAGTTAGCAGCTGTTTTTTCCTGTATAACCACAGGAAATCACAGCCTCGTGTAAAAACTTCCAGATTACTTCCTGTATAGCTCAATAAACTTTCTGAGTTCCAAAAACAGTTCTTTATTTTAGACCTCAGAATGTAGTGAGTCATGGTCAACCATATACAGATTTGATTTTAAGTAAATCAAGACATAAAAATACTGATTTAAGACAACAAGAGCAAAGTGTGCCCATTTTTATACCATGCCTGTTGAAGTGGCACATAAACCACACATGATAAAATAATAGAATCTGACTTGTCTAACCCCAACTTAATGAAAGTTTGAAAGCAGGCCATTTTCACTTGTGGGATTCAGACCTTACATAGATAACTTATTGCAACAAGCTGGGAAAACTTGAAATGACTCAAATACCAAACAGTAATTTAAGAAATCTAAAGAAAAAGTATCAGACAATTATTTAAAAAATAGCTAAAGAGAATATTCTAATACTCAATAGCTTTCAAAAGAATTTAAGAATTATTTTTCCACTCTCTTTGTGCAACTGGAAGATGTGCTCTGCAACTGGCTACGTGCATTAACTAACTGCACCCTGATGGCATGTTAATATATTTTGTTAAGCAGTCACAGGATACTTAAGTCACCTCTGGAAAATCCCTTCTAGAAAATCCTCTCCCCTAGTTGTATGAAGGTGGATTACACTGAAATACTCAAAGGAACATACTTGGTTTTCTTTTAATCAGGGTCAGTGATGGTCACAGCATCAGTTAGTGCAGGAGGAGAATTCACACAAAACATAGTTACAGAACACAAAATAAAGTACTCACTCTATTACAGTGCATCTGAAAGTGTGGGCAACTAGTCTGTATCAAGAAGTGGAAACATTATTTAGTATGATAGCCAATTCAAACTGCCTACACCAAATGACACATTTGGGAAGCTCCAGTTGTGGGAAAATATGATTACAAGAGACACACATTCAAGATAAAATCTGTACTTCTTTGGCAATAAAACTATATATCAAGCTACATTAGATTTTCTTTCAGAAACTTTAAGCAAGAACTTCATATCTGAATTATGCAAGAAAATTTCACTTAGCAATGTTTTGAAGCATTTATGACTAAAGGAATTGTACAACCATTTGTAATGAAAACGTATCCTACATTTATGAAGAAATACATTGCCTAAAAGTACCAGGGGTAAATGGCATAAAGCATTTCCCCCACTACCGGTAATTGCTTAATGATAATCTAGAATGATAATCTAGTTTTGCCTCTCTCCTCCAAGTGAAACTACAGAAAAGAATAATTTAGAACACTCCTAAACAGGTGCTTCAAAATTCTTGTTTTCTATCAATATGAGCACAGGCATGATTGGGGTGGGGTGGGGGGTGGGAACAGAAAAAGCCAATTTGGCCCTAGCCAAGGTGTACATTGGCAGTATCCTCAAGACTATCCTGTTTATCTATATATTTCTTCCTCCAGGTTTCACAATATTTAGACATTTTGGCTGGGGGCACTCCTTATCATTAGCCAAACACAGAAAAATGGAAAAAAACACTTCACTTCCCCCATTTGCTTCATATCATCCCTCCACCCCATTTAAGAACAGGGGCACTGACAATAAAGCAGTCCTCCAAAAAAACAGGACACCTGCTTATATGGCCACATACAGACTATATGGGGAGGTAAATACATTTTTACCATGGTGGTTTAACATTGTTTTAACTCCCACATGTAATGGGCTTTTAGTGAGAAAATAAATTAATTAAACCATGTGTTTGATTTGATCTTGAGATTCTTATATTTGTAACATTACATGTTGTTCCTATATGCCTCAACAGAATAGCTAAAGACCTTTTAACCACATTAAGTGCATTTTCTATGATTCACTCCCTTTCTCAAATGAATCCCTTTTCCATGTTGCATACAGACAAAAATCCAAAGCTATACTGAAAGTTTTACCTCAATATCAAGTATCTCCACAGTGTTGTCCAAATGCTTTATCCTTATTTGTAGAGACCTCTCATGTATTTTAGCAGGTGTTGAGGCTATAGCAGAGGAGAGGTTCTGTCCTGGTTCCAGGGTGCTCACTCCAGAATTTTTCTGGACTCCCAAACGAGAACCTGGAGTCTGCAGCACTCTGTAAGTGCCTTCTATCTCGCCCATTTTCCACCATCAAGCAACAATCCAATGAACTAAGAGAGAAAAATACAAATAATTTATTTTAATAACTTTCAAAGTCAGTACACGATGAATTTGTGCAAAAATATAACAACTAGCTGCTGCAAGTTGCTCTACAGCTCTGTGCACTCACTACCCACAATGAGATTTTGGGGGCAATTCCTCCTGTTCAGCATGCATGAATGAGTAATGTAACAACTCCTCTGAACACTGAGATACAAAAATTACGTTGGTACACATATTCAGGACAGAATTCTGAATTCCAAATCCAGCTCAAGAAAGACACAACACAATAATCTCCCCTGAAGATTAAAACATCCAGATGAGAATTGGTGCATACATTCAGGACGTCACTCTGTATTTGGGGCTCAAACACCAAATCCATTTTCAAATAAAGTTGTAAAATAGACTGAAATTCAATCTTTGAAGTAAGGATACTAGAATATTTTGCTTTACTAATTACTTGTTGAGGATTTGAAGTTGGCAAGAGCCTCAGAGCTATGTCATCCCTCTCACTACTTCATCTTGGGACAAAACACAAACAAGTTAAGTGGGCTGTACAAGATGGATTTGAAAGTGGAACCTTCCTAAACCACCCCTGGATTGAAGTAGGGGCAAAGTGAGGAATCAGGGAGATTCAACCTGCCCATAATCCAGGATTAATATGGGTGCAAGAATGATGCAGCAAGTGGGTACGTACTAAAGAGGGAAAGACAGAAACAAAAAAATCTAAAACAGACAAAACCTTCCATTTTTAGTAGTGAGGCTGCATAGCAACTTGAATAAATATATGGAACTGTCAAAGCATGAAACATATTCATTACAGCATACTGCATTTTGTGTTAGCTTATGCCAGATAGTAGCATAACAAGTTAATTATGCCATCTAAACAATTAGCCAATAACTCATGAATATGGCAGATTATGAGTACTTCCAAACCTCTCTCCCAATGAAACTCCCATCTTCCAAGCTTAAGCCAATCAATATCAGAAACCCATAACATTTGCAAAGATTGCTCTGGGTATAGCTTTCCAGAATTGAAAGCCAAATATAAGCTCTCTCAACTGTGGCAAGTTTGCTACTTCACAGACAAAATCTCTAATTCTGCTTAATTTAGAAGACCGGTAGCTTGCAACAGGCAAGTGAGGAATGCCAGTTTTAGTTGTCCATTCAGTATAACTGAAACAATAGAACAGTGAGCATATTGTAACCAATTAATGCAGTGTGAGTTCTGAAGCAAGCAGTAATATACACTAGGTTGATTCAGACACTGAGGTTTGTCCAGTCATAATTTCTGTGTTCAACAGTGAGCTATTTCTTGGTGCATGAGTAGAAAGGCACTTTCAGTAACTTATTTTTGTAAACCACTTAAAGGGTTTTTTTTTTACACTCAAGCATCATATAAATTCTGTTAAACATACCAACAAAAGCATTTCCTTGCCTTTATTAGTTCCCTTCTTCCAGAGCTTTACTGAGAGACATCCAACACTGCGCAAGCAGACTTCCACTTATGCAACAGGACTTCCTCTTCTCTTCCCCCCTGAAGTCTCCCAAGAACCCCCCAAATCTGTTCCAGTTAATAAAACCCCCTAGAGCAGATTTTGGGGCTGAACTGGAGACTACCCATTAAGTCCAGGTATATCTTCTGGGAACACTCTAGAGCAGGTGGGGGCAGGGGTCTACAGGTTGTGTGTGGAGAAGTAGGAAAATCCTATTGCACAATCAGGCAGGCTTCTTTGGATGTAATCCATTAAGTCCAGGTCTATCTTCTGGAAACAACAGACACATTTATTTATTTGGACAAGGAGATTGCAAATGGAGTTGTGATGGGTGAGCTTTAGTGTCTCTTTTTCAAACAAACGTATTTTTAGTATGTGTATTTAACTACTACCTGCCCTAAACCTCCTAAGAAAGAACAGGCTAATACAACATTCCAAATCAATAGCTAGAATAGAATCAAAGTACTTTAGCTAAAATAAACTGTTAGATATAAATAGCACGGTATGCTTGTAAATTTCCATCCTCAGAAAAGCTAAGTGTTAACTGTTGCTGCCCAAACCTCAGCAATAACTGACATAAACCTTTTTGTGCCTGCCTTGCATGAGACTTGGGGATAAGCAGCAGCACAAGAGGAGTACCCTAGATGAAAGATAACTTTTCAGGCATTGTATCAGAAATATGTGGCAAGACAGCAATTGTAAATGAAAATGCATTCTTTATCAACAACAGAAAGCCCAGAATGGGTTAAGATAAATATTAATCCTCATACCCTCCATTCAGGGGGGAAAACACAATTGTTGCAAAACATTATCAAACACAAAAAGTTATCAAAGGATACTGTAACAAATACTGTATACAGAATCTACTATTCCCCCAAGCTTACAAGAAAAATCCATGTGTGTCGCTGATACAGCTGCAAATGCAAATTTGGACATACATAAACTTTACCACAGCAGTGCTACCTAACTGAAGTCCCAATTATACAAATGATAAAAGACTCCAGCTAAAAAGCAAACCAAACCCACTCAATGGATGGAACAACACTAACTCCCCAATCCATAACCTTGAGGGGATTAGAACTTCACAGAGATGCCTTCCTACCAGAAAAAGGGCTTCACTAGTCAGCGAGAAACCTCCTCCACAGAGGCTTCTGGCGCACCTGCTGAAAGCTCTGTGGGTGTAGTTCTACTCCTGGCAGTGTTCCTGCTGGCAGTAGCTGGCAATAGGCTCTGAAATGGGGCAGAGGTGGCCTTGGATCAACTGCATGAAGTCTACTACAATATAACTAAATGTCTACAAGAGATATAATTTACTAGACTAAAATAACTTGGCAGAAAGGGGATTTCCAAGTACAGTGGTACCTCGGGTTAAGTACTTAATTCATTCCGGAGGTCCGTACTTAACCTGAAACTGTTCTTAACCTGAAGTACCACTTTAGCTAATGGGGCCTCCTGCAGCCGCCACGCCGCCGGAGTATGATTTCTGTTCTCATCCTGAAGCAAAGTTCTTAACCCGAGGTGCTATTTGTGGGTTAGCGGAGTGTGTAACCTGAAGTGTATGTAACCTGAAGCATATGTAACCCGAGGTACCACTGTATCAGGCCATTTTGAGACACTTACAAGCCATACAGAGAATTGATCCAAACAGAATATTGACAAGATCAATGCAGCAAAACAGGAACTGGATCAGTACACCTATCATCTTATACTATTAGATATTTATTTTTGTAATATTTTCCTTTTAATTCCATTTTCACACTATGAAACTAGATGCCAGAGAAGCTGCAGCCTGAACAATCCTTTCAGGAAGTTTTACATACTGCAGATTTTCAGGAAGACATCTTCATATACCTAAGACTTAACTCTGAAATTCACATGTAGAGAATCTAGTTAGTACATATAATGATTGCACACGTAAGTATTTATCATTGTGTGTCTGCACACTGGCCACAGCTGGAGTATAAATAATGGCGCACACAGTAAGGTACCAGGAGGTTTCATGGGGAAGCTTGTACCAAGTCTGTAGGGTGGGGTCTGCGAGCATTATTTTTTTTGCAAAACTCCAAAGCATAAAGCACGTAGGCTCCTCATTAGAGCTAAACGCTATCAAAGGCTGGGTTGCATAAATAATTAGAAACAACTATGTGAGCATATGGCCACCTAATTACCGTCCTTTGAAAGTAGTGTGTAAGTAAGTACTCTACAAGCCTTCTAGAAGTGGAGGGGGGGAGGAACCCTCAAGTATACCCTTTGAAACCAACGTCTTGGAAAAACTGACGTTATTTGCACCAAATCAACCATAATGAGAGCAGCATGCGCCAGGTGGTGTTAAAAAAAAACGCGATCGGGGGGGAAGAGCCGCGTCTCATATTTAGGAACGGAGCTCAAACTGGGACGGGAAGGCAACAAACAAGAAGTTCTAAAAGCATGCAGAACTGCAACACACTTAAGGATGCCCTCCTGCGTATCTCAGAATTACACAGCCCACTTGTAACACACCAGGTTTGAGTCGGGCGAGGCAACCGGGCAGCAGCCACCGAAAACCGTTCCTTCAAAGCCTCTCGGAAAGGGACTCTGCGCTGCTCGTCCTTGCCCTGCCGCGCCCCGCGGGGGATGAGGGACGCGGCCGCGTTTCTCTCCCGAGCAAAGGTCGTGTTTTCTGCCGCTGAATTCACGCCCCTCCCGCCCCCGACGGACTGACCTCCCCCTACCCCGCAGCTTCCGAGTCCCCTCGGGCCACGAAGCCGCCGAGAGAGGCTGGCGGCGGCAAACCGAAGCGGGAAAAGGGGGCTGCTGAGGTAGCGCCCCCCCCCACTCCAAGCAACCCCGAAGAGAGGGTAGGAGGCGCCCAGCCCCGACTTCGACGGCTCCCGGGCGAGGAATGCGCCCTTCCCTAGCTCGCTTCTTCTCCTCCCTTCCCCGCAGCCCCGCTCTCACCTCAGACCGACATCTCAGTCGACGACCGCACCGCGAGACGCAGCCGCCTCAGCTGCGCGCCCACTTCCCCGCTCTCGCGCGCCTCCTCGGCTTCCCTCCGCCCCCTCCCCCCCCCATCCAGCCCTCAGGAGGCCGGCGCCATCGCCGCCACCCCCTCGCGCCAGAAGCGCCTCTCTCATTGGCTGCCGCGGAGTTCCTCAGGCAGGGCTCCAACGGCCCTCTTCCGCGAGCCCCGAGTCAGCAGCCTCGGCGGTGGGCGGGACCTGCTTACTGGGCGGGGCTCTTCACTCCCGGCTACGGGTGGCTCGAAGGAAGAAAAGCGAGCGAGGCGCGGCGGCGGAGTTCACAGCCTTTACCGGAGGCTATTAAACTGCCACAGGCGCCACCATAATAAGGGCACTGAGGAGTAATGGGGCCAAGCGAAGGACCTCTCTCCTGACTGCCTCGGTCAGAGGCTGCCCCATAACCGCCTCCGCGCTCGACCCCACGGGAGCCCTTCTCCGGCCCAACTGCCATTTCTGTCTCCGCAACCACACCTCGCTCGTCAGTGCGAAGCTGGATCGGGTTGAACCGGTGAAAGCGACGAGATTTTCCTGCCAAGCTTCTTTGCGTGTAAGGGAAAGTCACGGCAGCCACTCCCCAGATGCCTGAAGCTCTTGGGGATGTGGGGGGTGGGGTGGGGGAGAATGAGGTGTGGAGTAAAACTAAACTAAACTAAAAAAAAAAAAAATCAGACACGACGCCTCTCTTCGCAGCTCATACAAAACAAAACAAAAATAAAACTCAGGAAGTCTCAAACGTGTTTGTTGTAATGCATGGCCCACCCATACGTTCAAAAACTTGAGACGGCAAACGTATGTGAAGTTGCGCTTTTGTCTTTCACAACTGCGCACTCAAAGCCGAAGAGAAGTTGAAAAGCATTGGCAGTTTTTATGTAGCGTCAGTAGAGTTTTACACGCAACTTGCGGGAGGAATACAAAAACCGCTTTAAATTAAAATCGTGAACGTCATCGGAAATAATTGCCTTCCTTGATTAGATCAAGCAGGGTATGATGATCCTTATACCCAGTTTTCTTTCTCAGTAGTTACCCGGGGTATAATGCTCCTGTAAATGGAAAATGCACAATTATTTCATATTAAAAACGTGTTTGACATGGGACAAATGACAGCATGGAATAGCCCTTCAATTTAGTTGTAGAGGAAGATTAAGAGGAGGAGTTTGTGGAACAAGTGGGTTTACAGGAGCCTAGCTTTGTAGTTTGATCCTAGGTAATGCATCAACCCATACCTAACTGATAAGCTAGGGAAAATAATACTTATCATTCAAAATAATGTGGAACATTCTTCCTGTTGTGGATGACTATCCCTTTCCCCTAAGTGTCTCTGACAACATGTTTCCATAATCCTATTGCATAAGCAATATGTACTTTTCAAGGGTGGTGGCTTGATATATTTGTTTAAAGCTTGCTCTATATGTTCCTGATAGTGCTAAAGAGTTATTATCATGTTTTGAAGTGTGTTGCTCAATGTGTGTTGGGGAAGAAGGGACAGAAATCCCAGATCTAATGAAACAAGTGTGTATTGTACTATTTTTGTTCCTTTTCTGAAGAGGTACAATGGTGAGCATTTTATCCAAACACTTAATATACAAAATTCTATTAAAAGCTGGGCTCTTTTTTAAATCAGAGAAAAAACTTGGCGACCCATATTTACATATACATATACAAATGGAAACAATCAGGTTCTATCAACACACTTCAGATATGATGGCAAGATTCCCATCTTTCACATGTATTATGTAATAATAAGTCCAGACCAAATAAGTTTGCAATTCAAATTATTCTTTCAAGTGTATCTTATTTTAATTGTTAATTAGCCAGTAGGCACCCAAAAGCTTATATAAACCAATGCATGATGTTAACTTTTAGAGGCGTCTATCAGATGTTTAGGGCAGGTGTCCTCCATGTATTTTAGTCTATAACATCTATCTTCCCTGACTTGGCTGTGGGAGATGAGGCCAGTGGAAGTGATAGTCCACAGCATCTGGAATGCACCATACTGGTATCAGTGGGTTAGGGTGCCAAAAAGACAGTGAACAACTTCTAAAACAATAGATGGCTTTGTTTAGGGGTTTTGTCTTCTGCCAGTTTTGACACACAACAGAAAAGGACTGCTGAATCAAATCAAAGACCTGTCTAGTACAGCAACCTGTTTCCCACACTGGCCAACAAGATGCCTACAGGTAGCGCACAAGCAGGACATGAATAGCCCTCTAATGCTCTTGTTCTCATACAACTTGTATTTATAACACATAGTATCTAAACTTAGAGGAGATTGCTTATAGTTATCTATATAGAACCATTACTACTATATCCACTGTCAGTGAGCCTTTCTTTGCCCATTTACAGGTACGGTTTGAATCCAAACTGCATCTGCAGCTGGACTGCAAAAAGGCTTGCTGAAATTACTGATCAGCTGTTCAGCGGTTACAGGGAGTCCTTTTGAATTATGATTTTTTGACAAGAGTTCTAGTTAAAGCCTTTTGAAAGTCCAAGTATATAATTTTTACCAAATTTTCCCTACCCACATGCTTGTGAAGACTCTCAAAGAGCTCTAAAAGGATAGTGAGGCAGAGCTTTGTAGAACCCATGCCATGTTGATTCTACAGCAAGTCTTACTATTAAGTATGATCAATAATTTTATCTTTAACAAATGTTCACCTAATGGGCCTGTAACTTCATAGAACCAACCTCTTTTAAACACTGGTGCCACATAGATTGCTTTCAGTTCTCTGTCATGGATGCCAAGCTTTGGGGCGAGTTACAGATTTTTGTTAGAAGATTGAGATTTTAATCCTTCAGTCTTTTTAGAATGCTCAGGTGGATTCCATCCAGATCCGGTGATTCGTTTTCATTCAAGGATCATAGGAGTTTGGTGGTTGCATCAGATGGGATAATCCAGACTCACCCATATATCATTACAGCTTCCATTTTTTTAAAAAAACAACAACCCTAAACTATCTAAACCTTTAACTTACAATTCTGTCCAATTGCTGAGTAAGACAATCTCACCTTAGCTCCCAGTGTCATTGCTAATGAATGTTAAAACACCAAGGTGATTAAAACACTAAGGTGACATTTATTTTTAATTATTTTCCTTGCCCAGAATGAATTATAATTCTAGTATCAATTTAAGTGCTTGCTCCCACCTCCCACATCAAATAAATGAGACTCTCTTGCCTGGCTTTGTGTCCGCATTTCCTGACTGATACAGCAGCTAATGTAGTAAACCTTCTTAAGTGTCAAGGTCACTGTCTAGGGCAGGCCTGCATAGCTTGGGACACACCTAGCCAAATGCAGCCTATTTGATATGTACTGTGGCCTGCCAGGTTTGATAATGTCCCCTGTTTTTGCAGTAGTATACTTTTTCAGGCCCCTGGTAGGTCACAGTACATAAATTTAATGAGCTGTATTCAGCTTGGTGGGTCAACAGTGTAGTGGGCCAAGTTTAATTTTACTTCAGTTTGTATCATGAGTTTAGTATCGTTCCTTTTAAAACTGAAGTTTAGGATCTAAATTGTATTAGTGGGTGGAAAGACAACAGCAACCATTAGAAAGTGAGGGAGGAACATGAACATTTGAGAGAAGCAGAATTCCTTAGAAGTGCTAACACCCTGTCATTTGTGCTGTTTGAGAGCGACTGCCCTTTGGCCTTCTGCCCACATGAACCAATGTAGTTTTCTGAACTTAAAAGAGTATAATCAAAAATTACTGAGGTTTATGTTACTTGCACTCAAAATGTCCAATTTAGCATTTTCTAAGGACCCATGTGCAGATGTCCTACTTGTGGTGAAAGCTTCCTCTCCCCATCACAGCAGCTCTATGTTCTTGATGAATGGCCAAGAACAAAAGTCTAAATTTTGCACACCACGTGGTCCACCACCACATGGTCCACACTGAGGAAGGGTGTGGTGGTATTTAAAGCAACACCCTTGTCTGTCTGTCTGTCTGTTTGTTTGTCTGTCTGTCTGTCTAGCATGAGAGGGAAAGATTTATGCCCGAATTTGCTCAGTCTGTCTGTGACTTGAGGACTCTTTGATACAGGGCACAGAGAATGAACTGAGGACCTATGGCACCCACACAACTGTGCTACTAACCACAACAGCCTTCCGTGGCAAAGGTGCAATTGGCTAAAGTGGCAAGTGTTCACTCTGTATACAAGAAGCATCAGTGCCTGCAGTGGTTCTCTGTAGTTCTCAAGGTGCCATGGGGCAATGCCTTGCCAGCATTTGAATAATTTGCATATCAAGAAGTGCCACTCTTCCTTGTGTGAGGCAGAGGCTTGATGCCTGTACTCTCAGCTTGATGTTGGGATGTCTTCTGTCCTTTTTCAGTTTGCTTTGACCTGAGAGAGAAATAGAAATAAAGAGAAATATTAGAACCTGGGATCATTTAATGAAGCTGAATAATGGGAAATTCAGGACAGACAAGAGGAAGGATTTTTGCGCACAGTGTATTTTCTTAAAAAAACAACAGTGGAATTATCTACTGCAAGATGTAATCGTGGCAACCCACTTTGATGGCTTTAGACAAATTCATAGAGGAAAAGGCTATCAGTGATAGGTAGAACGAACCAACTCCTGCACACCCTAGTGGCACAGCCAGTCTTACTAGCTTAAGCCTACCCCATTTCAGACAAGCTTGCAAATAAATGAATGGAAAATTTGTAGAAACCTCTGTAAACTTGTTGTTCCATTAGTCAGGGAGAAGTTTGCACAAGCAGAGCTGGGCAGGTCAAATTACTGAAGCTTGAATAACTAAAATTTTTGCAGGGCACCAGCAGCCACTGGTTTTTTTAAAAAACAAGAAATATGTCTATTCAAAAAACAAGTTCCCATTCTTTGGAGCAGGGATGAGAAGCTCACAGGCTGCACCCTTGCTCCTCAGATATTTCTATATCTCACCCCCACATTGGCCTTTTAATAAAAACAAACATTGAAATCTTTTTCTTGCCCATTTCTCATCCACACAGTCCTTGCTAGCTGATTTCGTCTCTGAATCAGGCACATCTTCCATTTAAAAAGGTTCTATCCTTTCTGTCTCTTGGGTGCCACCATTGATGTCACCTTCCACCATGAACACCAAATATCTCCCCCACTAGTCTTTCTCAAGGGAAGGGCTAGCAACAGAGAATGGGCTGGGTGGGTACCACTGTTGGAAGCTGTTCCAAGCCCCTGACAGCAGTGGTGGCCAGCAACTTTCCCACAATGAGAAGAGCTGTGTCTATTACATGGTGATGGACCATGGGGAAGTACAGTGGTACCTCGGGTTACATACGCTTCAGGTTACATATGCTTCAGGTTACAGACTCCACTAACCCAGAAATAGTACCTCGGGTTAAGAACTTTGCTTCAGGATGAGAACAGAAACTGTGCTCCGGTGGTGTGGCGGCAGCAGGAGGCCCCATTAGCTAAAGTGGTGCTTCAGGTTAAGAACAGTTTCAGGTTAAGAACGGACCTCCGGAACGAATTAAGTACTTAACCCGAGGTACCACTGTATAGGGAGGCTAGAGAAAGGGAGACAGGCTGGCCAGCCCCCCAAAAAAGGTTCCCCACACTTGTAACAATGACTCTCAAATCCATTATTACATCCCTTGCAACTTATTTCATACTAGACCAAAGCAAAGGCTAAAATAAGGCTATTTTTACACAAGCTTGTAAAGAGTAGGATGGGACCAGTTGAAAGCATCAGTGAGAAAATTAAGCAAATGCATAAATAAGAAGCTAGCACTGTAAAGGGAAGGGGTTTAGGAAGACTACAAGAAATGAAGGAACAAATTTAAGTTTTAAAGATGTAAGAGATAGAAACACCCCCTATATCATATACATACATTATATTATGGTTAACTGTAAATATAGCTTGTCCTCTAAGCCTTTACTGTGCAAGTTAGCAACAGGGCCCATGTAAGAAGTTATTTTGAATTGTATTGTGTAGATACCAACAAGCCCTACCTACTTTTATTCGGTGCCTCAAAAAGTATATGTATTTTATAGCAGCACATAATTATTTTCTTTTTAACCCTTTAAATATTGGGATCATATTTAGTTATATTGTTGATAAAATAACTATTATTGCAAACTAACTGATTTTAATTGTACTTACTGGTGATAAAACAGGTTTATTGTTTTAGCTAGCTCTTATAAGAAAAACGTCATTCTGCAAATATACTGCACTAAGCACAGATATATGTTGAAACGCATACATGCTCTGCAACTTCTCTTTCATCAATTTTGAAGTTCAAACGCCTTGTTACTTCCTAAAGAATAAGCTTACAGAATATGAAGCAAAGAAAACAAGGCAGAAAGACTCAAGTGATCAAAACAAAGCTAGCAAATAATGTATAAACAACTCTTGTTCAAAAGGAATAGACCAAACAGAAAGGGAGGAGCAGCAGCATTATATGTAAAGGATGTGTATATTGTGAAGAGATCCAAGACCTGGAGCATGGAAGGCAAATTGATAGTAAATGGGTAAAACTTTTAGGAGAGGAAAACAGCGGTGACCTTACTGTGGGTGTCTGCTATAGATAGACCTCCAAGCTAGACTGAAGACTTCAATGATGTTGCTGTTGTTTAGCAGTTTAGTCATGTCTGACTCTTCGTGACCCCATGGACCAGAGCACATCAGGCACTCCTGTCTTCCACTGCCTCCCACAGTTTGGTCAAACTCATTCTGGTAGCTTTGAGAACACTGTCCAACCATCTTGTCCTCTTTCAAACATTCAAAAAGGAGAAATATTGTAGTCATGGGAGATTTCAACTACCCTGATATCTGCTGGAACTCAAACTCTGCTAATAATGTAAGGGCCAACAGATTCTATTATTATTATTATTATTATTATTATTATTATTATTATTATTATTGTATATCGCCCTTCAGCTGCAGATCTCTGACAATTTCATTTCCCAGAAGGTGGAAGAAACAAGGGGATCATATATCTTGAACCTGGTCCTCACCAAAAGGGAGGAACTGATGAAGTGGAAGTACTGGGAACCTTGGGAGGAAGTGGTTGTGTCCTCTTGTGTTTCATGATACACAAGCAAAGGAAAACTGAGTGTAGTCAGACATGCACTCTGGACTTCAAGAAGGTTGATTTCAAAAAGCTTAAGGAACTACTGGGTGAGATCCCATGGTCAGAAATAATAAAAGAGAAGGAAGTCCAAGATGCTTGGGAGTTTCTTAAAGATGAAATATTGAAGGCACAAATGTAGACAATTTCAACAATAAATAAAAGTGGGGTGCATCTAAAGAGCTGAGATTTAAGAATGGCATGTATAAGAAATGCAAGAAAGAGGAAATCACTGAGGAAGAGTATAAACGAGTAGCCAACAGTTGAAGGGCGAAGATCAAGCAAGCCAAAGCTCACAATGAGCTTAGGCTTGCAAGAGGTTGTTCAACTATGTTAGGAGCAAGAGGAGGAACAAGCAAGTATGCAGAAGGTTCTCTGCGTGGAGAAAACTGAGAAAATTACTTTGTGATAACAGAATAAATGATGCAAAGAGGAAGCTGCAGCTAAGACAGGAAAAGAGGTGGTAAAGGAACACCTAGCTACTTTAAATGAATTCACATCTCTAGGGCCTGTTGAATTGCACCCAGGGGTATTAAAGGAGCTTGTGGGTGCAACTTCAGAGCCTCTGTCTATAATTTTGAGATTTTTTGGCGAACAGGTGAGGTCCCTGCGACGCTCATCCAACAAAGTGTGGTATGTTGCTCATGTGAATGGGGGACGTTGCAAACCAAATCTTTTAAAAATGTGATGATGTATCGCCCTCTTGTGGGAAGGATTCCTGATTGCATGATACCAGAGGAATAAAACAGTATTTCACATTTACTCAGTCCCACTCTACTCAATGAAGTTTACTCCCAAGTCCTACATACTATACAGGTGTGCAGCTAAATTTGAGTTCTGGCACCAGTGTAAATTATATTAGTTGGCATCTGTCTGTCTCAGGAGATAATGGAGGAGTGCGCCTTTGTGGGGGTGAAGTTGGAGAGCTACAGCGCTGGCTGTGGCTGTAGAGCTCAATATGGGACAGATGTGTTTTCTTTCAACTGGGGCAGAAGAAAGGGTCCGATTGTGCTGCTGCTGCTACTGTTTCAACTCTTATCCACTGTTCATATTCAGAGCTTGCACCATGCTGTGGGAGAACAAATCCAAAGTGGAAACTTCTAATTTTAAATCAAATTGTTGCATGCTAGCCATATATATTCAAATATTTGCTTCATCACTTTACTTGGGCTCCCAAACTTGAAGCAGTAAATACAATGCAAGTTGTTTTTTTTTCTTATTGTTTTATCTCAAAACACTTGCCTTTTGCCTTCATTTTGTCCTTACATTCTTATCTGCACGCAGCACACTGGCTCCAAGTTCAAATATATTAAATTGGCACAAAATTGTGCGAGTTGTTTTAGAATGTATGGGAAGGAGAGTCCTGTTATGAGAATAATACTAAGAACAGATAGCATAAGCTTATGTGACCTTGAATGCAGTTAGTACTGCTAAACAAATATATACACACACACACACACACACACACACACACATATATATATATATATTTTACCAGATTGGAGAGGAAGGCAGATCCTCCAGCTGAATCTGAATTATTTGTATCCATTGTTCAAAGTACAAGCTACCAATGAGTTCAGCTACTACCGCATCATTGTACATAGGATACTATTCAGCATACAAATATCAAAATTTCCAGAGAGAGAACTTACCTTTCTGTTGGAATGTGAAATGCACCAATACCTCAGTAGGTTCTATCCTGGTTCATTTCCTTCCTTGCTCCATTGCATTAGGGCACAGTTAAGGAGACAATGAGAAAACTGGTCAATGTGTGAAAAATGAGCTCCTTGAAGCAGAAATACTGGGCAGAGCAGCAAACCTCAGCAATCCAGATTCACTTCATCTCTTTTCACTATAGCTGGATGGCATTGTGCCAAATGTACCCTTATGAATAGCTGTGTGGCACGTATATTTCCTAAACTTTCTGCTTGCACAAACAGGAAATTACCACGCCAGTGGCAGTGACAAGAGTTGGGGCCTCATATGAACATAAACTCCCTAGGTGTCATGCATAAGCATTTCAACAGCATAATTATTTCACCAGGAGCTTAGTCATACATTTATTTTGATCCCTCAGATTTCTACAACACCAGAAAAGTCCAGAAGCAAATTTACTGTTGCACGATAGGGTGCTTTTGCACAGTAATTGGGTTTTTTTTTTTTTAAAGAACAAGGTTCACACACCACTGAGCGCAACCTCTGTTGCTTCTTAGCTGGCATAATATAATCAGCTAATTAGAGGGCAGAGACAAACAGAAAAGGGAATGCCTGTTTTTATGAATGGGAAAGACTGAAGTTGCTTCTCATACACAAATATTTGTTGGTGTGGACAACTCCTGTCTCATTTTACTGGGGTGAAAACAGGTTTAATAGCCAAATGTTCAAATGTGGACAAGTCCATACTCTCAGTTGAGTATAGGATTGTGGCCATAAGCAATTATTTATCCAACGACAGGAAAAAAAGATTCCACTTCTAAATTGCTTCCCCCTGTGACTATTGTTCAAGCTCTAAAGAAAAGCCTGGAGCGAGTTTTTCCATTACTTAAAGGCTGGTAAATTTTTAAAAGGTTACCTCATCTGTAGCTAGATTAAACTAAACAAACTTTTAATCAACTAAAGAGAAACATGTTTAAGCAAGGAGTCTCTCTAAACATTCTCTTTTCGCTCATTTGGTATAAGGGTCATGGAAAGAAAATTCAATACTACAAAATGTAGGTAGGATTACCAGCATTTAACTGTGAGGTTTAAGATTCTGCTCCAATAATCCAGGTTTAAAAACATAATGCAGACTTTCACCCCTTTTGTTGATTCAATATATGGTTGGTAATTGCAGAGCTATTACTGTGGTTTATTTTAGATATCAACATTTCTGCAATGCTCAGCGTTCTCTGCTGTTTGATATAACAATCTATGAAGTAATAAACATGTGTATGTGATAATGTAATTGCTGAACTAAAGTTCACAAATCAATTTTGATTTTTTTTGCAAAAACCCTTTGTTTCTTATATATCATATATTTAATTTATTCGGGCTGCAGTTTAGTGTATCTTATTTGGGATTAAGCCCCACGACATATACTGGGGCATACTTTTCAGGAAGCAGATACAGGATTGCCCTATAATTATTTTCTATAGTTTTTAATTTAGTCATGAGATTCTGTACAATCGGAGTTCACTGAAATTCACAGCTTTGCCAATTCCCCCCCAACTTTTGATAATTAAAAAATATTAAATTAGAAACTAAACACTTTTCAGATGAGATACTAAAAATTATAAATCCTCATAAATTTTGGTCAGCGTGCTTGAACAAGAACAGATCTTTGAGGCAGGAAGATATAAAGGAACACTGATCAATGAACCACCTGCAGGATCTGAAATATTGGTCATATCAGCTACAGTTTAAACGCTCTGAAAAACTTGTTTTTCATTTGTGTTCCTTTAAGTCTCAAGCATCACAAAACATGCACCCTTTAATGGGCTGCCTGCTTAGGCAGATCCCCAGGTCTAGGGAAGGTAATTGAGAAAGGCTCCCATTAATTTCCATTTTAAGTTTGTCCTCGATACCTCCAGTGTGAAAGCTACCACCTTTATTTACTGTTAAAACGAGAGAGTGAGAGGGCTTGACTGCAGTAAAGGCAGGATGGGGAATCTGATTTGGCCAGTGGACCAGATCCTTATCCAAATTTGATGTCTATATCCTGATGTCACAATTCTATTTTCTGCTGCTGTTGATTGCATCTTTGTTTCCTGCCTTTCAGTATTTTAAGCCCATGGGTGAAGCTGGAGCTTCTGACAGGGACTCATGGCAGCTTACAGATAAAAATAATACATTCTGCTTGTCAGACCCCTTACTGTGTAGCCAGATTTGGGCCTTCTACCACCACTTGCAAAAAAAGCATACAAATACAACATAATATACTGCAGCAGAGGGCCCAATCAACTTACGGTATAGTTGGCCCCCAAATTCCTGTTGGCATCCTTGCAAGTACTGATCACACCATTCTGAACATAAATGGACCTTGGAATCTAGCAAGCTGGCATTTCACCGAATGCAAACATTTTAAATAGAACTGTCTCTCTCAACTTCTCTTGTGAACCCAAGAGTCTGTTGGATCAGTCCAAAGGCCCATCTAGTCCAGTTCTAACTGCGGCAAACCATTAAGCGCACTTTCCCCTCCTGTGATTTCCAGCAACTGGTATTCAGAAGCATTACTGCATGACTGGGGAGGCAAAGCATAGCCATTGTCACTAGTAACCACTGATGGCCTGACACTCCATGAATTTGTCCCAATTCTCTTTTAAAGCCTTTCAAGTTGGTGATCATTACTGCTTCTTGCGAGAGTGTGCTCCACAGTTCAACCATGAGCTGCATGAAGTACTTTCTTTTATCTGTTCTGAATCTTCCAACATTCAGCTTCACTGGATGTCATAAGAGGAAGAAACTTTCTCTATCCACTTTCTCCATGCCATGCATAACCCTATAAACTTTTCTAAACTAAACAGTCTCAATTGCTGCAACCTTTTCTAATGGGGAGCTGCTTTATCCCCTTGTTGATTTTGATGAACCTTTAGCAACTCTATTCCTTTTGAGGTGCACTGACCATTTACTGCCAGTTTAAATCCCCATGAACACATATTTCCCCCCCCCAACATGCATCACTTTACCCTTGTTTACATTTAATTCCATTTGCCATTTTAACACCCATTCACTCAGTTTAAGCAAGTCCTTTTGGAGCTCTTCACAATCTTTTTAACAACCCTGAACAGTTTAGTATCACCAGCAAATCTGGAACTGCTCACCCCTAACTCTAGATCCTTTATGAACTAGTTAAGAAGCACAGGTCCCAATACCAGTCCTTGAGAGGGACTCCACTTTTTACATCACTCTATTCAGACAAATGCTTTTAAGTACTGAACACAAGTTATTTCACACTCTCACAGAGCTATTTAGAGAAGCTTTATCTTAAGCAGCAAAACAATTTTACATGTTTCATACAAGCATTTGTTCATTCTTAACTTATCCAATGAATTAAGCAGACACACCCATTATGATTTATTATTTTTATTAATAGTCTTGGCTAGTGTTAAAGTGTACAGGAAAAATTATATGTTAATATTGTCATACAAAAATTAGCCCTTGGAATATCCAAATATTTTAGAAAAATCAATAAAAAGTGTGATAATATACTTGTAAAATTGTAACTATGTTTGTTACTTTTCTTGAAGAAATGGGTTCTGAAGTTCTGCAGACTGAATTTTTTAAGCTTGCTTCAAAACAGTCACATCTCTAAAGATACTCAACTTTTAATAAAAAAAAAATCAAACAAGAATTTTTGTAACTATTTAGTAACTAAAATTTAGCAGTTTGGACGGTTACAAGTGATCATAAAAAGCCAAGACATTTCAAAATACAATTCCACAGGTAAAACCTTAATATGTAATGAGGTTCTAATCAAAGCAACCAACAAACACATGCAGATGAACATATGGAAGAATTTCATAGATTATTTAATGAAAACAAAGGTATTTATAATAAAATGTTAGATTTATACTAGTTATTTGGCACACACTACATTTTCACAACTTTTCTAATACTGAAAAATTACCATCTCAGTGCTGTATGGTTTATTATTGTAGTAACCTCTTATATAAAACATGGATATTGTGTGAACATGTTCTTGGCAAAATAAAGTCCCTTGAAGTGTGTTCAAAATAAGTAGAATAATTTAACCCCAATAATATTTATGTAAGCATATATAATACAACCATGCTCTATGGGACACAAAGAGATTTTAGTTGCTACTTTGGAAGAGGAAAGGAGGATAAAAAGAGATACTAAACTAAACTTTGTTTCATTATGATCACATTTTAGTAAAAACAGTTTCCTAGAATATTTTAAAACAGGTTTTGTTGATTCTACTTAGGATATGTACATTCTGGGTTAGACCCAGACCTCTGAATGGCACTAACAAATTCCAGGAGAAAAGGAAGGGTTGGGGGAGGGGGTGGCAATTTGTACCAATTCCCCCTTCACCTCCTCCTATCTACAATCTGAACATCTACTCTGAAGAGTTGGTGGGAGGGGCTCTAGAATATAGGGGGAGGCATGGAAGGCTGCAGGAAGGGGAGAAATCAGCAAAAATGTCTTCACCTCTATGTGGAGTCCTCTGTCACACAGCCCCTTGCATGTAGGGCTGCTCTGGGTTTAGCCCTAGGCTTCTACATTTCTCTTACCTTTCTTACAAATATTTGTAACAAATCCTATTATTATGATCTGGGATTTTAACTTGTTTATGTGGAGTTTTAAGTAACAGTTTAGATAACATGGTAACATAAGAGTTAAAGGGAAATTATATATAATCATTAGATATAGTGTCAGAATTACATGACGATATCCACATTCAGCCTTTTGGCACTGGGTGTACTGTTTAGTAACAATATATGCTGCAATAGCAATGGCTGAATTGAGCGGTATGTCAAATAGAGCCCAAAACAGGCTGTTTTTTGTTTTGTTTTTTTAAAGAAAGCCAGTAGCATACTATGAGATTTTTCCCTTTTGCACCTCCTCTGCATACATTTTTCAATTTGAATGTTCCTTCACTTATGGCAATAAAAACTAAGCTGAGAGTAAGATCTTATTACTGTTACCAAAAACCAAGTAAATGAAGCCTTGCTTCAAGAACAAGCATCTGTTTTCTTACCTTACCTTTAGGATAAAGGGGAAATGCAATTTAACGATTAAGCAGGATCACTTCATTTTTTTTAACTGCAAATATCTATTTCTGCAGAATTGTCAAAATAACCCACCAAGTTCACATGGGGTATTTCCCTGCTTTACTTTTAATAATCAAAATTATTGCTACTTGCTGGGACCAGCAAGCTTTTAGGCTTACTCTGTATGTACATCTTCAGCTTGATCTGTCATTATCTGCAAACCCATGCAAGAACAATAGCTTTCCTCTGTTCTCCTTAACATACTGTATATACATTACAGTATAAGGACATGAAACATATCAGATTATCAGAATAGGGGTGTGAAAGCAACCAAGAGCAGGATGTCAGCACACAACCTACAGATTCACCCCAGAGTTCCTGTTGTTCCTTAAGATGAAGACTAAAAGGATGTGTTTGTTTTTAAGCACAGTGCAAATGCCCATGCATGGAGATTTTGGGGCTGCAGATAAAGAGGCTACCAGCAGCAGCCATTCTCCTGACTATGGCATCCTGGCTGTCCCTTTACTTACAGAGTATGTGCCCAGGACTGGTCTATCATGCTACTTTTAAAAATATTTGACCTTTTTAAAGACAAAGTCCCTGAAATATTATAAGATCTGCTTTCTAAACTGCACAATGTCTTTAAAAACTATATTGGTTTTTCTTAGATAAAAACACAAAAGGTTCATGTGCAGTAGTTACTTGAAAAAATGACTACAAACCTTAGAAAGGTAGGGCAGTGCAGGAGTGATACAGGCACAGAGTTCTATATGCTACTAAATATAAGAAAAAATGGCACTGAAGAATTCCATTTTGTCACGTATATTGTTACTGGATCAGCTACATGCAAAGAACTGCATCCCAAGGACCAAAAGTTCACTCAAGGCTTTAGTCACAGTCTTCTCCAGCAAAAGCTCCCAGCACTGATCTTTCATGTGAGCATTAAAAGCCATATGATACTTGTGGGGATGGTGGTTTAAAGTAGTCTTAAAACTGTATGCACATTAGCCACACTAGGGTATCAGGGAAGGCTGTGGAGGAAATTCAAAGCTTTTGCGGACTTTGGACCTCAAGATTGTTATCATGATCAGTTGATTCCTTCAGTGCAAAAAACAAACCCAAAATAGTGGTAGTAATCCATATTCAGATGAAAAATATTAGCTAGGAAGTATATATATCTTTGTAGCCAGTGTAGTAAAATCAGCTCAGTAAAAGAGTAGTAACCAAAGTTAAAAAAACTATCACGTTACACCATAACATTAAAATATTGACTATGTTTTAAGTTGTTTTCAAATGAGGCATTACAGAAATGACAATACAGTTGCACATTGAATGTGAATGGACCTCCCAAGTCACAGCAGGATAAGCATCTCTCCTCACAAAATACGTCACTGTGTCACAAGTCTCAAATGGCTCCAATTCATGAAGGTATCTGCCAAAATGAAAATATTGAAAGGCACAACTGTTATTTAATTTACCTTTACATTTTGAAATTGAGCTGTAGTGCAAATACGAATTTTGAAATAGCTTCTCAGCCATGAATCTATAGAGCAGCAATGCTCAAAGTAAGACTCTTGCTACAAGTATTGCTTTTAAAAAGTAAGAGTGGCATGTATGTTATATCTGTGCTTTATGCCATCAAAGTGACACCACTATAGTTCTCCACTAAAAAGTTGTAAGCTATAGTACATGTAAACTCTTTTACCATGTAAATTCCTGTCAGGCAGGTTTCTTCCACCATTTTCACTATTCCTGCCTGAGTGAACCAATTTTTTAATAAGACTAAAACTGTGGCTATCAACCCTATTTTAGCTTTTGTCCTATCTCTCCCCCACCCCCACCCCACAATTCCCTTGTTTAACTATTTGATTCTTCTTCCTTATTTCACCCTCCAGTTGTAGGTGCATGAAGTAAATGCACGAAGTTGTATGTCTTAAGTGGAGGTAGAAAAATAAATTGCCCCCATTTAGTCTATAGTACAGGGGTTTAAATCTCCTTCTCCCTGTGTTGTTCCCTGTTTAGGGAAGCTTTTAACGTTTGATGCATTACTGTATTTTAATATTGTGTTGGAAGCCGCCCAGAGTGGCTGGGGAAACCTAGCCAGATGGGCGGGGTATAAATAATAAATGTATTATTGTTGTTGTTGTTGTTGTTGTTGTTGTTGTTGTAACATGGGTTGTTCCATTACTACATATTCAGCACAACATATCTCTATTGCCTCAAAGCCAAAGACTTTCTTCACTTCTATTAAATGTAGAACATCCCCATGTTCGAAGGTAAGAGAGTCACTTCTATTGCCGAACTTCTCTATTACCTCTGTCTCTCCCTACTACTAGAATACAACCCCCAGGAGGTTCCCTGCAAAGGAATGAGGCCCCCGGGACTGAAAAAGCTTCTGCCCCCTCCACAGCTCTTACAACATTTCCAAGCTGAGGAAACGAGGGCACAGTACTAAGGTGCCTCCATGTTTTCTCTCTTCCTGGTCTTAAAGGCCCGATTCCATGTAGGGCACAATGGGTAGTGGCATGTGCAGCCCTGCAAAATTTGCAAGGCTAACTTAGAACTACCACGTTTCTGACACTGCAGCCCATGGGGGCTATCCAGGTGCTGCTGAACTGTAACCATCACCAGCTTCAGTCAGCATGGCCAATGATCAGAAATGATGGGAACTGCAGTTCAACAACATATGGAGGGCACTACATAGGCTTTGTCTAGAGCAGGGATAGCCATATGCACTTATATGCAAACTAACACAAGCATGTAGAAAGTACTACACAAAGACTGATCCAGAAGTCAAAATGTGTATTTAAGACACACAACCCTGCTTTTCCTGCATAGCAGTATTTTACAGATAATGGCTTTTCTATTAAAATGTTTCTTACCAAATAATTTAAACTTTGTGCCCATGGATGCCATCACTGTCTCCTTCTCCACCATGCCTCTGCATCTGCATCTGTGCTTGCATTCTTGCAATCATCTCTTGCATCCGACGGAGCTAGAAGAAAATGATACAATCTTTACCGTGTTTTTATTCTGAAAATATGGCTCTTCTACAGATGTTGTTGTTTTGCAAAAGTGAGTATAACAAATTGCTTTCTTCTTCCTTCCTCATTACAACAGACTATGGTACTCATAGTAGCAAAGTAGTCTCAAAAAATAAAAAGCAAGCATTTAACAGGTAGCCAAATGGTTAAAATCCATTGAACTCAGTGCTATTTAATCACAATTAAATGTACATAGGACCACAGCCTTAGTTAATTTGAAACGTACTAATGAAAGCTTGCAGCTGCAATTTCTATTAAAGCTGCAATAATGAAGGTTTCATTTATGTTTTTTGGAATCACAATTTCTAATATGTGTGTCTGCACAAATAAAATGAATATTTAATTTAGCATTAAAAGAGCAAGATGGGAAACTTGCAGAGTTCAGCCATGGACATTCTAAAATGAAAACTGCTAGACAGAAAAACTATGCTCAAACAGAACACTAGGCCATGGTTTAGAATAATGAGAATGAGCTGCAGTGAACTCCATACTAATTCTCCTCCTACTTCACTTCTGGCTCGGCCAAGGGGAGATTGGAAGATTCTTTTTATGCTTCATATTAACTACAGCTGAGCATGGCATTTGAACCCTTAACTGAAGTTAATTTTAGCAGTAGTTAGTTGAAATAAGCTAGTTTCTTCAACTGAAGTTTTTTCCCCCTGCAACAAACCATAGTTAAGATTGATTCTTTGTGCTTGTTTCACCACTAAATGAAGTGTATTGAACAGTAAGCACTGGACAAAGTACAAGATTTACTGGACTCTGAGGCACCAGTTAACCTTCTATTCTGATAGAGCATTCCCCAACCCTCTGGCAAGATATGTCTGGGGCAGAGAACCAGATAGGTCTTGCATGGGTAATATATATCTGGGCTTCAATGGAAGTGTGACTGCCTTTGTCCCCTCAAGAGAACACGGAAATAAAAGAAAAACATCCATTGTGAGGTATTAGATGTATTTTAAGTAAAAATAAAATCCTTACTTCAGCTTCCTTTTCCAGCAAGATTTGGTCTTTGTTAACTTCTTCATCTTCAACCTTCCTATATACAGGGAAGGAAGAGGAACAATTAGGCAGAGAAATAGCTTTTTATTAGATCTTTTTGAAAAAAAAGTATCACCACCACACATCAATGCAATTCAATGGAACTGCAGAAACAAAGAAGAGGTACCAACCTGCCACCTTTTTTAAGTCTTTCAGAACGGAAATTTTCATAGTGAAGGTCTTGAGTAACTTCCTGGAGATCCTGCATGTGAGTGCTGGAAAAGCAAAGAAGCACAATGCTATATATAGTTTGTGACCAAGAGCTAGAATGGATGTGAAGGAATTCTGGCAAAAATATGCAGTGTGAGGAAAAGGTTGGGGAGCAGGAAAAGCTGGGAGAGTCTGAGGACTGTGCTTTTACGTTCTGTAGGGGAAAATCATCCTGGACAACAGACCTGAACAAGATGCAGAAGTCTTACCCATGGGTCACCAAGGCTAGCTTTTCACACACAGTTCTGAACATAGTTTATGCAAATTAGCAAAGCTAATATCGCACCCACACTATAAAGTACATGGCCTCACCCAAAGAATCTTGGGAATTGTCATACCCTCAGCCCTGTCCAGTCCTTCTCAGAAAACTACACATTTAAAAACTAACTTTAGAAGACGTAATGCAATGTAAAGTTATAGAAATCTGACTGATGAATATTCATTCTGGACAAAATAACCATGCTAAAGACAACATCATCAAAATCATTTCCATAAACCATGCAGTTAACCTATGAACACATATTCAGCTCATTTTCTTTTGTGGTCCAATTTCTAAACAGTCAGGAGAAAGGATAGGGCAAAACAAACCAAGCAAATTTATGTAAATTCAGCTAATGCTTTTAAAAACACATTCCCAATATGGCTGTTTGACACTGCAGTATAGGGAGTTTCAACTTTTATATTGTTTGTCAAGATTAGCTAACTTGTGCATGGCCCAAGCCAAAAGTCAAATCTAACAGCAAAATTTCTGGCAAGATTATTTCTAGAATTGCCATGTGGTATAGCATTTAAAGAGAGTGATGATTCTGAAAACTTCTGCCCCGTGAAATTATTTTAATCCTGTTACTAATCAGGTAGATATACTAAGCCTCCTTAAAAGTTCTTGTTGAATGTTTATGTGGGGAAGATGTAGTAACAACGGATAAAGTAATGAAGTAAAGTAACATGCTTACATTAGCATGGTTCTTAGTTTTAAGAAGTCATTATGCTCTGGGTTCTCCACTTCAACAACTCCCCAAGGATAGAGGCGACCTCTAACCTTTTTGCCTTTGGCCTCAATCAGCTGATTGGATCCCACTACACAAAATGGAATGCTGGTCTGAAATTAAACAGGATAAAACAAGTATGTTACAACCATATGATACTTTCCTATGCAAGTAGTTCCATAGCAATAACCACCATCTCCATCTCAAGCATTCAAATGAAGTGGTCAATTACTTTATTAGACATGGCAGCTTAGGTGCATAAGTTGTGTAGCTGAACTGCAATAGAGGACAAATCTTATCTGAAGGTGATTCATTTACAACTTGAGGACAAATGGGAACAGTCTATAAAGAGGAGGACATACAGCATCTGATCCATTCAATGCATCACTGTTTCTCCACCACTGATACTGGCTTTACCTTCAGAAGCCTGGTCTGTTCTTTAAAGTCCTCATCCTCATCTGATTCAGCATCAGGCAAGTGATATATCTTGATACTATGTTCTTCAATTTCATCTAGAATCTGAGCATAAACTGAGCATTAATAATAATAATAATAATAATAATAATAATAATAATAATAATAAATTTATTTATACCAAAACTTCAAACATTAAAAACTTCCCAAAACAGGGCTGCCTTCAGATGTCTTCTAAAAGTCGGATAGTTGTTTATTTCCTTGAAATCTGACAGGAGGGCATTCCACAGGGTGGGAGCCACTACCAAGAAGGCCCTCTGCCTGGTTCCCTGTAACCTCACTTCTCGCAGTGAGGGAACCGCCAGAAGGCCCAATGACTCCCTCGAGAACAAACTAGAACTCCCATTGACCAAAGACTGTCTCTAGCCTTAAGAGATCCCAACAGCCTCCCCAGAGCCAACTCCAGGGGATCCCGCAGAGATGCCCTTTGCGTTCTTGTCATTTCAACCAGCAGATGAGCCATTAGAAGAGTCTGAGGGAGAGGTTGAGCCATCTTTGTCCTCAAGAGCTCAAGTGTCTAAAGATTCAAGTCCAGGCCACAGACCCACAATGAAGTGTGTTTCTGAGAGCCCTAAGACACCTTGTAACTTGGAAGTAAAACCCCAAGTTGCGAGTAAGGATACCCTTAAAGACCAGCAGCTGGCCTATAACAACCCTTACTTTGAGCTTCCTAGCTGCTGAAGCAGCGCAGATCTCTAGCTCCCTGAATTATCTTGCCTAAACTAGATCTCCTTGGCTGCCGACTCCTGATTCCTCCTGATTCCGGTCCTGGATGATGTTTTGGACTTCAACTGATTACTCATGCCTGACCCTGTCATGTCTTTGACTTTGCATGCTTGACTTATTCTACCATTGTTTTGTAATTTCATACAGCAGACTGTAGCCTCCTTGAACTCTACAGACTTGGGGCAGTCCAAAGACTGCACTTGCTAAAGCTGGGCAGAGGTGCAATAGGGCTCTCCCCCCCCCCCCGCATCCCTCCATGACCTCCAAGCAGCTACTGAAATGTAAAGCTTTCCTTGGAGTAAGATTCAACATGACATGAAAAACTACAACTGAAAAGTTTGCCAAAACTTACTCTTTTCTTCAGTCTTTCTCGCTCCTTCAGAGTAAGAGTATCGGCTTTTGCAATTACAGGCACAATATTCACTTTGTTGTGTATGGCTTTCATGAACTCAACATCCAAGGGCTTAAGTCTAAAAATAATAACGTTAGAATTTTCAGTTATTTACATAGTTTTTTAAAAATTAAAAAGCCTAATATTATGCATACAGATTAGGCTACTGTATAAAATATTTTTTTACTACAAATCTACAAGTACTGCTATACATACCCATGACCAAATGGTGAAATGAAATAGAAGCAGCAGTGAACTCTATTGTCTACAATATGCCGTCTGTTCAAACCACTCTCATCATGAAGGTAACGCTCAAACTGCTCATCAATATAGGATATAATGGTCCTGAAACTTAAATAAAATATCACACTTATGTAAACATCCCTTTTCTGCAATTCTGGGCAATAGTTGCTTATGTCAAATCAAGCAATTATTTAGAAAGAGAAGTATCAAAAAGGAATGAAACTCTTAATAGTACTTTAAAGCCACTAAAAAAAAGTACACATGTACGTGCGTGTGTATACATATACACAAAATATGTATATCCACCAAATATAAGGCTCCAAATGTATTGCTCAGTTGATGGTAAGGTTGAGAAAGGGCTGACGTATCCTCCTGAGGATTTTTTTTTGGGGGGGACAGGGGAGGACTGACAATTGATTCCTGCTCTGTTGCACGAAGGGAAGATTTACCATCAGCTGAGAAACACCCTTAAATGCAATCCTATGCTTATATGACAGAGGTCCAAGAAAGTTAGGAAATGATGAAGAGATGCACACTGAACTGTGGAATTGGCAATGAGCACAAACAAAAACACAGTATTTCCAGCCAACAGATGCTAAAGAACAGAAGTAGAAGCTGTCTCAACACAGCATGCTGCACTATGAGGCTGCAAGACATTACTTACAGAATGAAATCAGGTTTTGAAAGAGGACTTGGTGGAGTGGGAGAAAATGGAGGTCCTGATCACAATTAAGTTTTTCAGTGCCTGCCCCAAACAGACCTATTACATATAATCAGTCAGTAGATTTATATACTGCATTTTCCAGATTTGATCACAAAGTGGTTGGAAGGGAAAAACCCATGCTAAATACACTAACCAATACATAAAGGAATAATAGTTCAGCAAGTGACAATTCATTCAAAATATATCAAAGGAAATAAAGTTGCCAACAAGCCAATTAATGAATTCAAGAACTGAACATCTTTGAGTACACATTTTTGACCTATGGTCAAGTATATAACATACCAATCTCGACAATTGATGGCATCACCGTATCCTGGTGTATCTACCACCGTTAGACGGAGCTTTACACCCCTTTCCTCAATTTCAACTGTTGAAGCTTCAATCTGCACAGTCCTTTCAATTTTCTCTGGAAAGGAAACAAAATTGATCTCAGGATGGCTGAAGGCAAGATCAAGAGCCTTTGAAGCAAGATCAATAATTAACAGTAACTAAGTATCTAGCTAAACTACAGCTGAGCCACAAACAGCAAAATAATCTGTATTTTTAACCACAGTGGTACCTCTGGTTACGAACCTAATCTGTTCCGGAGATCCATTTGTAAACCAAAACTGCTCATAACATGAGGCGTGCTTTCACTAATGGCGCCTCCCGCTGCCGCCATGCAAATTCTGCTCTTATCCCGGGGCAAAGTTCGCAACAAGAGGCATCTACTTCCAGGTTAGCAGAGCTCATAACACACAGTGTTTGCAAGGAGGGTGGTACATAACATGAGGTTCCACTGTATTGGTTATATTGTAGAATTAAAAAGTTTAAAGTCTTCAAGGCCTTCTGGTACAAAAGGAAAGACATCTGCTCCCCCACCCTAAAATAGATCAATCTATATGGCCTTGATCACAATTTGCTATGAGCCCAACAAGGTTTTCTGATGAGCAAATACATGCAAGTGTCAAAAGCAAGAGACTCAAACTACAAGATACAAAGGAAAGGCAAAATAAACAACGCCTACCATTAAGGCTAAAAGAGTTAGGATATGGGGAACAACTCCCTCACCAGGAATACTGCATTGCATTCTGACTTTTGAACTTTATCAGTATTTTTTAAAGATCAAAAAGGGGAAAGATGAAAGGAAACAATTATAAATGATTTACTATAAAAAAGTAAGAGCCTTCATCTCGGACTATTGTGTCAGAAACAGTGGTCTTATTCACATGTCCAGCTTAACCATAAGGTTATGAGGATGAGTCACAGTGAGCATTGGATTCATGCCCTATCCCCTTGAGAGTGGTTGAGAAGGGATTGGGTTGTTTTAGATAAAATTCAATTTAGTGTTATGCCTCAACCCTAAACTGTGCTGAATTCAAACTACACTGAAAGAACAATACTAAGCTCCTTGATGCTGCACCAGAGAGGGAGGGAAGGAAGAGGACATGAGCCCAGGACATGCCTTGTCTCATTCATGCTAAACTACAGTTTAATACAGTGGTGCCCCGCAAGATGAATGCCTCGCAAGACGGAAAACTCGCTAGACGAAAGAGTTTTCCGTTTTGGAGGTGCTTCGCAAAACGAATTTCCTATGGGCTTGCATCGCAAGACGAAAATGTCTTGCGAGTTCCTGCGGGGTTTTTTCTCCCCCCCCCCCTTTTTCTAAGCCGCTAAGCCGCTTATCCGCTAAAAGCCGCTAATAGCGCTAATCCGTCAATGGGCTTGCTTCGCAAGGCGAAAAAACCGCTAGACGAAGAGACTCACGGAACGGATTCTTTTCGTCTTGCGAGGCACCCCTGTACTGTATTATGTTCAAACCAGCCAAGTGGCTTTCATGTAATGGTTTTCAACTGCTCAGATGTCTGCAAAAAGCTTTGTGTATTTTTGTGACCACATGGAATAAGGAACAAGGCACTTAACTGGTACAAAACTGCATTAAGCACCCATGACTGGAAGTCCCCCCACTTTTCAATCCTGGCTTACACAAATTAAGTGCTTAATAAGATTCAAAAACAGAAGACACCAAAATTTCATGTTTACCAGCTGCTCCTGGGATTATTCTTTCTGGATAGAGATCTGTTAAGAACAGGCTGTTTATTAGAGTAGATTTTCCCAAGCCAGATTCACCTATGAATCAATATGAAAATAAAACCGTAAGAAAGTATTACATATTAATGAATCAGCAGAAAATTGGACCTTTCACTATTGTACATCGTTACCTATTTCAAACTTGGCAACAGACAATGAACAGTTAATATTCTTCAGGCTTACATAGCACACCTTCTAAATAAGTTAGTATTGTGACAATTATTTTCAGTGTTCCCTGCATGTAGGAACAAGCTCTTTCTGGGAGAAACCCAGTTATGGGGAAAGCTTCACATCTTGACATTCTGCCTATCAGACATCTTAATACTTGTGTGTGTTCCCAGACTTATTTTTGGGAACTCCAAACCACCTGCAAAAGAGATTACTAATTTGCATATGGCAAAAAATGTGTGCAATTTTTTTGTGTAATGTTATTTTGTTATCCTGCCCTGTTAACAGTATCAAAGAGGGGCAGGCTAGAAATCTTTTAAATAAATAAATAATTCACTAAGGAAGGTCTTGGAATGGAAGGCAGCATTGTTTCAGATGGTGGCACGGATCTAATTTTCACTGCAGGTTAGCATCACTATAATAATCTTTACAAGCGTTTGGACAATTTTATCTGAAATCCCACATTAACCATTTATTCTTTCATATGCTAGAGCATTGAATGGGTTACCCAGAAGTTGAATGATCAACTTTCCTGATTCCCTAATTTTACTTAAATGCTTGATTTATGCAAGTTTGATAGCAAAATGATTGTACAGTGATTAAAAAAAATAATAATCAACAGGTTTAGAGAAAATATTACCTCCAGATTACTGGAACATCATTAATGTATGATGGTACACTGAAAAGAATGGGACTAACTTCTGAGCTCACATGTGTAGGATTACCTGTCATAACGATGGTAACTGCTCACAGAGGATATAGATAGAAAAATTGTTTTATGGAGCAGCAACACTTAGGCCATTTTGCAGCATCTTTGAAATCTGGCCGCAACACACCCAGAAGGGTTCCTGAAGTCCACTACATTTTAGGGAGCAGGTCCTGAACATGTTACTAGTTTCTGCTGCTAGAGCTTTTGAAGCCCATGTATTATAAGAATCTTGAAATAAGTCTTTAAAGTTTATTTTTTCAGATTTTTCGCATACAAAACTGCCTTTTAATAATGTGAGGCAATAATAAGCAAGCAAGTACTGTACTCTGATTGGAAGTGACTTCCCAAGAGGCATTTCCGAATCCTACTATCAGAGAACCTTAAAAAAGATTTCAGCAATGGAAGCAGGCACACTATTCTATAACTGAGTTAAAGATTCTTTAATAGGTTCAGATTTATACCTGCTAGTTCTTGTGAATAATGATTACTTCAGATAGAATGTCTATACAGGACCTTCAAGAACAAAATTATGAATAATTACTAAATTCGACTTTATTAAAATAAAAAGTGATCTTACCAACCACCATAAGGGTGAACTCAAAGCCTTTTTTCACAGACTTCCGATGAACCTGGTTTGGAAGGTTTGCAAATCCAACATAACCAGGAGTTTCTGGATTTGTAAACTTTTCAGCAGGCTGTTGCTGAAAAGAAAAGAATGTAAAATTAAGATTAATTTAAATACTATTACATTCTGCTATTTTGAGGTGGAAAAATTGTTCATGGAAAAGCTACCTACTCTACTCTCTACACCTCCTTTGATTGTTCCTTCCTCTTGACTCCAATTGTGGAGTCTGACCTGGCTCAAAAAAACCATTCCAGGCTTCTTACACCACAATTTATTACAACAGAAGTATCAGGACTGAAACCCTTTCCCTTGCCCCTCTTTGCCATTAACAAACTCTGGCTTGTTTTAAGACAGAATTCCCAACACAGGTGTACCTAGGGTCCCTTGCACCCTTGGTAAGGAGCTGTGTTGGCACATCCCCTCCCGCACCCGGAAATATCACTTTACTGCAGAGGACAGGAAGCTTTTCCTGCATTTGATCTCACCATGACAGCAGCGTCACATTGTCACACACATATATACGTCATGCACTCCATAATCCAATATCCGATTTCTGCGTTCCCGACAAGGGGTGGGTTTTGCTAGCCCCTAGGTACGCCTCTGATTCCCAACCCTGACATAGCCAGGATTTTCAACCAAAAAGGAAGGAGGAGTGTTTGGCCCAGACACAGGACAGAGGGAGTGCATCTGTTCCTGCTTCTAGGGCTCTCAGCATTTTTTTATACTGTTGGCTACAGTATCTTCCAGGACTAGCTCTGTTGGATAGTTTTAGGGGCACTTTTTTAGTGTTTCTATTCCTTCCTGTAGGACTGTGCCCAGAGAATAACACTGGGAAGTTGCGTCTCAGTCCCATGATCCTTGTGCTATTGTGTACCGCAGGGCACAATCTTGTTGCCAATATGCTGCTATTAGTAGCAGCTATTACAAGTTATGGGGCAGAGCATAATCAATACACTCTATTTCTCTATTTCTCCATAACATCTGAGTTAGGAAAGGCTGAACATAAACTTTAGTCTGAACCCCAGAAATAGGAGTCACTGTGAGTGAGTGGTTCCCCTGTCTGGGAAAATGGCCAATTGCTTCCTCTGGCTGTGGCTGCACTCAAGACTGAAAAAACAGGTTTGTAGTTTGTGGATGCTCCTGAATCCATCTCTCACTTGAGGCTTAGGCAGTCTCAGTGCCTAGGAGAGCATTTTACCAGCTACAGGTGGTATGCAAACTATGGTCATTATTGGATAGGGATAGCCTGGCCGTGACGATTCATGCATTGGTAACTTCAAGACTTGATTACTGCAAATGCAGTCTACGTGGTGCTACCTTTGTGCTTGGTCTGGAAGCTCCAGGTGTAAAGTTATGCAGCTAGACTTTTGGTGGGGAAAGACTACTGTCAGCACATAACCTGAGTGCTTAAAATCCTGCATTGACTGCCGATGTTACCAGGCCAAGTTAAAGGTTATTGTACAAATATACACTGATTTTTGGTCTAAGATACCTTAAGGAGTGCCTGATTCTTTACATCTCAGTTTGACCACAGAGATCTTTGGGGGATGCTTTGTTTGTTGACCCCCACATGACTCAGATGCGCAGCTCATGTCCACCAGGACATGTCCACCAGCTCTGTGCAACTTCACCTTGGCTAAGATCAGACAGGCACCCTCCCTGTTGAAATTCAGGTGCTTGATAAAAGCTTTAAAGTAAATTTTATTAGGCCTATTTTCTGTTTATCCGTGGTTTCTATACTTTTAAGCAACATATTATTTGACTTATCCACTGCTTTATTTATTGTTCTGTAACTTGATTTGAGACAATTTATGGTGAAAAGTGACATATAAGTATTGGAAATAATAATTTTAAAATAATAAATAGAAATAGTACTAAGTGACATGGTAAAAAGACTGCGGGAGAAAACATGACTTTTATTTCCGTAGAGGTAGAAGTAGTTTTAAAAAATCCATCCAATCCATCACCTAACATGGATTAACATTGAGATTTTTTAGAGAGTATAAAAGCAACGTGATTATATTCCTTCATTAGTTAATTTAGCACACCAGTATCAAATAAGTGTTTATTGCCTGCAAAGAACAAACCATCAAAATAGTTATGAGAAAAGGCACATCTTACCTTGGACATGTTTATGGAGGTGAAGAATCTGGGGGGAGAGAGATCAGTTTTAATCTGAGATATTTAAAAGCAGGCATTTGAGAGATTATACAAAATTTGAAAAAAAAAAATCCCACAGAAAATTGTTTAAAATTGATAAAATCTTATTAAATTTCTGTGAAAAGGAGCAAGTGAAAGAGATTTTGGTAAAATGGCAAAAACTGAAGAGATGTCAACCATGTGGTTAGTACATGACCCTGTACTAAAACAGTATTGGAGTAATATAAAGACCTTAACTGAGAAGGTAGTGTGTTCTCTCTTTTAACCTCCACAAAATATCATCTTTCAAGAATTGACTAGCTAGATAGTAATCACTAGGTCATGATATGATAAATGCTGGAAGTAACATAAATACCAAACATATATGAATGGGTAAATTATTAACAGCCAAACTGACATCTTTTATAATAAAAGAAAATGAGCAAATGGGGAAAGTATTTTAATAATGTCATATCTACATGCTTGAGTGTAATTCTGGGAACACATTTTGAAGTTGTGACTTAAGCACCAACATCCATAATATCTTGCAGAATAAGTGTGTGAAATCCGAGTGGAATTCCTAATAATTAAATACTGCATATGCCTGTTTCAATAGGAAATAGCTCTCTGTGGACATCAGAATTATGTATGGAGCTGAACCCGCCCACGACTGGAATGCGGGCCCCCTGAGAGCTTTCCACCCAGCATGTCCTCAACCTACAAAGGTTTTGCCCCTATAGCTCATACATGCACAAGTAGAGAGCTATTGTTGGGGGAGAATTTTCATTTCGCTCGTAACTCAACTTTGAAGTATAAGCGCTGAGGAAGTTGTATCCAGATAGATGCAGGAGTCGGGAGAACGTAATCAAGACTCCCACTCCGTAAGCGAGAATCGCACATCCTCTGCAAACTGCCCCCCTATAAGGCCCACCCAGCACGTCACTCCTGCTCTTCCAGCAGACACGACACATCCCCAACCTCCAACCGGAAATCTGTCGCTATACAGAGCGAGCACAGCTGTGCTGCTCTTCTCCGCAATGGCATTTTTGAAATCCTCCACTTTCGAGGGCAAGGCGCCCCCCGCCCGCCCCCGCCTCTTTTGGAGGAGAAACACCCACCGGAGGAATGAACCTTTCCCAATTTCATAAGCGATTTTCCTCCCTCGCCATCCCGTGCTTGACTGCCTCATAGTAGCGTGGGAAGGAGCACCCAATGGTCATCTAGTCTCCACAAACACACACACCCTACATACAATACAGTGATCGCAAGTGTTTTTGAGAGCCCCCTTCCCCGATGCGTTTTCGTGGATAAGTCACGTTTGCGGTCAGCTAAACCTGCGGACCCATCTGTAGTGGCGTAGCGTGGGTTGTCAGCACCCGGGGCAAGGCAAGTAATTTGCGTCCCCTATCCCGTGGATTTGCGCCCCCTAACCCTAACCCCCAGATGTTGCGCCCGGGCCCCCCTGCACCCCCCACGCTATGCCACTGCCCACCTGCCTTTTTGGCGGCGGAGATACAGCGTCAGTCGCAACCCATTTCCTCCCCCCCCACACCCCTTTCCCCATTTCCTTCCAGCCCGCTCTTCCCTGCTCCCATCCGTGGCGAAAAAATGCCGCCCGCGAGGCAGCGGAGGGGCTGAAACCAGAGCAAGGGATGGCGGGGGGGCGGGGCGGGGTCTTTCTCGCCTGAAAAGCGAGGTTTCCCCCCTCGCCTCACAGGAGACAGGCAGCGGCTCCCAGCGGGCCACACGCACGCACGCGGGCGCGCGCCAAGGGAAGGAGCCCATGGCCACCATCCCCCCCCCGCGGTTGCCCAGCCCCAGAGAGAACCTCCTCGCGGGCAACGCCTCACCTGGCAGCCGCGCCCCGTCCTCGCTTGCTAAACCGCCGCCGCAAATCTTCGAACCCGCCCAACCGCTTCACGGAGTTCCGCGGCGCATGCGCGCTGGCGCCTTCCCACCCCCTCCCGCGGCCTGTGCCCTTAACCCGTCTCCATCCGCAGCGTGAGGCAAAGACAAGCCTCTTCGCGAAAAGCGCCCCCGCCCCGCGGCCCAGCCTTCGCACGCGACAAAAGCATGGGGGTGGGTAGTAACAAAGGCGCGTGCGCGACTCAGCCAATACTGGCTCGCTCAGCCCCGCCTCCCCCAGTTGCTATAGTGATACCCGAGGGCAAGGATGGGGGGAGGAGTTTCCCCCTTTATCTTGGCGGGTCACGCACAATCCCTTTCCTTTACCAAGATGGCGGCTGGTCCTTCGTATTCGGCATAGCTGTGCTGCGAGCCCATGCGAGGTAAGAACGTATGCCTCCCGCAGGCCAGCCAGAACGTAAAGCGTGGAGCGGTAAAGGTATAGACGGAGCAATTTGCTAGTTTGACCTTTCTTTTCATGAAGGTTTTGGGCCATGGCGAGATCACATTACCGGAACAGGGCCTGCAACGCGCGGGAGCTCCGATATTAACCCTCATTAGTAACTCTATGGTGTCTTCAATTTCAATTGGCTGCTGGAGGGCACGTGGTGTCACTTGCCCAGTACCATAGAGAGTGCGGGAATGAGAGGTCGTAGGGGGAATAGGCTAGAGGTGACCAGCTGTGGGGGTTCCTTTGCATTACTTCGTATTAGGTTCCGAACGGTGAACCTTGCGCTTGTCTCTTAACCCAGTAATTCATTGCAAGCCGTGAAAACTATAAGTGATCTCGAGCCCGCATTTTCCACTCCCACAGAAGCAAAATCATGTGTGTAAAATGTTCCCTACTATAGGATAGCCAGATACAATTCTCACAAAAGGGATGGGGTCTTTCCTCATCGCTACATGCCAATCACCTAGCAAATGCCGTATATTAAGCTATTGGTAATGTACAGAAGCCCTGCTCTCCCTTGCACCTGGTGACCCTGTTATGTTCATGGACTACTGAGACCCATACAATGGAGAATTTGAAAAGCCCTTCATCTCGGTTTTGTGCTGTGCTTAAATTACAAAGGCCAGCTGTTTTTGTGAATTTGATGTTGGCCCAGGCTACAATAGCTTCCCCATTTGCCACTTTACAGATTTTATTATATCTTTTTATAACATTTATTTAAGATTTTTTTATGTTATACGTATCTGAAAATAAGTCTCATTGAACTCTGCAGGACTTACTTTAAAGTAGCCATGCATTAGAGTGCACTGCAGCAAGACAACACTACCAGTCTTATTAGTAGTCCTGGGTTTGCATGTTATGAATTGGTAGCTTGCTAATGAATAAAAGAATAGATGTAGAAAAGTAGAAATATGCAGGATATTTTTGCAACAAAGGTAGAAACTTCCAAAGCTCTGTAATTAGACAAGAATTATTTAACTTACTAATAAATGATTAGGAACTGGTATGAACTGCAAGATAACCATTTGCAGAATTTGAGTTGGTGTGATCTCAGCAAAATTTGAAGAGCTTGAAATGGAACTCTTCAAATCAGAACACTCCAGTGTATCTGAAGAAGTGTGCATGCACACGAAGGCTCATACCTAGAACTAACTTAGTTGGTCTTTAAGGTGCTACTGGAAGGAATTTTTTTTATTTTGTTTTGACTATGGCAGACCAACACGGCTACCTATCTGTAATCTTCAAATCAGGTTAGTGAGTAACAGAAAATGCAGATTCAGTTGCTAATCCCCTGCAAATTTACTTTAAAGCAATTCTTGTTTTGCATGGTGGGACATGCAACACAATCCTGTGTGTTTTTACTTAGAAGTAAGGTCTACTGGCTGAATGACAGCTTTCTTCTGAATAACTATTTAGAATTTCATTTCCGACATACACTGCTAAAGTTTGGTCTGCAGTCATATCCCCTACTTGCATTCTTCCTCAATGAAGCCTAAATGTGTAACAGCATTTGCTTCCACTTCTCTCTTACTACCAGTTCCTATCCTGTTCCTAGTCTCTGTCACTTATTGTCTCAAATACCAACAGAATGTAGATTTCAAAAATGCAAGGAACTGGGCTCTTCACATACTCAAAACACAGCATGCATATTTAACAGTATTTTATTTTTTAAAAAACTTGTATCTAGTATGGTCTACATCAGGGGTCAGCAAACTTTTTCAGCAGGGGACCAGTCCACTGTCCCTCAGACCTTGTGGGGGGCCAGACTATATTTTTTGGGGGGAAATCAACGAATTCCTGTGCCCCACAAATAACCCAAGGATGCATTTTAAATAAAAACATACATTCTACTCATGCAAAAACACCAGGCAGGCCTCACAAATAACCCAGAGATGCATTTTAAATAAAAGGACACATTCTACTCATGTAAAAACACACTGATCCCCAGACGGCCAGGTTTAGAAGGTGATTGGGCTGTATTTGGCCCCTGGGCCTTAGTTTGCCTACCCATGGTCTATATGGTGAATTACGGTTTTTTGAATAATTCAGTATTCTTCCTGGTCAGATAGCATGAATTCAACTATTGCCTTATAACTTTTTGAAGAATGCTGAGACAGCCATTTTTTAAAAAATGCTTTTTTTGTCCCTTGTAGCTTTTCACTTCTCTTAAGCAATGCAGATAATTTAAACACACATCCATAAACATTTCAAATGAAGGAACCACTCTTAATATTAAGATTGCTTAGATAATGGCCTAGTTGGGATGATTTTATCTCTGTTTAATAAGCCGAGATATGTACAAGCCTTTTTCATGTACACAGCCCCTTCACTCCTCCCTTTGTGGTATGAGTAATCAAACTAGGAAGTCTCACTGATTAATCTTGGTTTCCCATTTCATCTGTACCAGGGAACTGTGATTACCAGCTTTTGAGCAAGCCAGGCTAGTAACTCATAGTTACTGAAGTTAATAGCCAGAATTTCCTGACTTTGTTGAAATGATAAACCATGGTTAGAGACTCCTGCGCTTGATTGCTGAAGCCATAATAAAGAAAGGTGTGAAGGAATTGTGTGCATGGACAAAATATGAAGTATGACGCTCTGAATGTGGTAAATCAGTTTAACAACAGAAGCAGTTCTTACCTTCCCTATTTGGAAAATTTCCTTTCCCTTGAGATACCTATTGGTAAAGTTTGGTGTACAGATATTTAACTTCCAGCTACCAATGAATATTGTGGGTGAAAGGTGTATGTACAGTGTATGAAAGTTTTCATATCACTTGAAACAACACATTTACACAGTTCATATTGAGCAGTTAAATAATACTGAGCACAAGTAAGCTAATAGATCTAAATTGTAGAAAAATTAGTATTGAATTGCAGCTTTATGGTGAAATAACCATCAAACGTAGGGACGCGGGTGGCGCTGTGGATTAAACCACAGAGCCTAGGACTTGCTGATCAGAAGGTTGGCGGTTCGAATCCCCATGACGGGGTGAGCTCCCGTTTCTCGGTCCCTGCTCCTGCCAACCTAGCAGTTTGAAAGCACATCAAAGTGCAAGTAGATAGGTACCGCTCTGTGGGGAAGGTAAATGGTGTTTCCGTGCGCTGCTCTGGTTTGCCAGAAGTGACTTAGTCATGCTGGCCACATGACCCGGAAGCTGTCTGCAGACAAACGCTGGCTCCCTCGGCCAATAAAGCAAGATGAGCACTGCAACCCAAGAGTTGGTCACAACTGGACCTAATGGTCAGGGCTCCCTTTACCTTTACCTTTAACCATCAAACGTGGCAGAGGTCTACAAATGTTGAATTGGATAATGAACCAGCTGTCATGTCTGGCCAATCCCTCCCTTCTCCCAAGGCTTCAGACTTTCACCCAAGAGAAAAGCGAGAACTTATTTCATTTGCACTGGCATATGGGAGAACGTATATGGCAGGAATATCTCCTCAGAAGAAATCCCTGTTATTTTTGTCCAGACTGCCGCACAAGTGAAAACTGTCAGGTGGAAATCTTGTGCTGAGTGTCCTGTATGCCAGAGGGCCTGCAGTGAGTTGGCAAGTGGAGGTATGCAAGCCTGAACCCTCAGGTATTAAGCCTATCTTGCTGCATGGGCTGGGCCAGCCTTCCCCAATCTGGTGCCCTCCAAAGATTGTTAGACCTAAACATTGTTAGTTCCTGCCAGTATCACCAATGGCCAGGGGTGATGGGAGTTATAGTGCAAAACATTTGGAGGGCACCAGGTTGGGGGAAACTGGATAAGACAGCTTTAGTCACTGATGGTATTATCATGCAGCATTATATCTTCAAATGTAATTACAAACTCTTAGCCATCTTTATGGTCACAAATTCCTTGAATGAATGAATAAATTAATCATACCATCATATTGTTCATATGGATGCCCTTTGAGACTACCAGAAACAAGTTTTGCAAGATTAGATAAATATAAGACCCCTGGTCTTATATGTAAGCCAGGGGTCCCCAGTCTGTGGCTCCTGAGCTGCAGGTGGCCCCCAAACTCTTTCAGGGCAGCTCCCAAGCTACTTGGCTGCTGCTGTTACTCTCCTGGCTTTTTCCTTCAGCCCTACACTGTTTCTCATTGTCCCGAGGGACACCATCTACTGCCACTGTCCTGTGCTTCCCCTGCAAATATACACCAGCTTCATTGTTTCTTCTGGCCTCCAAGTAGCACCATAGCGGCCTCTGTATATAGGAATGTTTCTGAATCCATTTGAAGTGGCACCGGAAGAGGCAAGTGAATTATTTTCAGATGAAATTCGTTGATTTGCAAGCCAATGATAATCCCAGTGACATATACAAATAGTTTTTATTCTGGCCTACCTGATATATTTGTTGTTGTGACGTGGGGTTTGTGATTTCAGCTCTCTTGACATAATACACAACACCCCTCCCCCCCTAGTGAGCACAGCAGACGTAATCTCTCAGGTACTGTGGGGTCCTACAACTTCTACTTGATCTCCTGACAACAGGTGTTGCCGGTTCTGGATTGGGTGTCACCTGTGGTAGGGGGGTTGCTATAGGGGTTTCGTCAGGAACAGATGGAGTCCCAGACATCTCAGGGTCCCCTACCTGTACCTCGTCATCCTGAGGACTAGCAGACCCTGGTTCATTTGCTGAAGCCCCTGGTGATTGCACCTCTGGGCCATTTTCACTCTGGTCTTGCAGCTCTGCGTCGTTAGCCAGGGATGAATTATCAGACTCCTCCCTGCTGAGCGCCCGGCGCCTCAGCTGATCTATATGTCTCTTCCAAACTTGCCCATTTTCCAAGGTCACATAATAGGACACAGGTCCACTAGCCCGGGTGACCACACCAGCCACCCACCGCGAACCTCGTGAATAGTTCCTCACCCAGACCAGATCTTCAGGGGCGAAATACCTTGTTGTATCAGTCTCAGCCTGGGGGTTTGCTCTTGAATTACGGTTTGGCATTTTATCCAGGTGGACATAATCCAACACCGTTACCAATCTTCTACCCAAGAGCAGCTCAGCTGGCGACTTGCCCGTCGCAGTACACGGCGTCGCATGCTGCAAAAATAACATTCGTGCAATGTGAGCTGACCAGTTACCCTCCATTAAGCGCGCAATGGATTCTTTGGCTGTTCTTACCATGCGCTCCGCCTGCCCATTGGAGGATGGGTGAAAGGGCGCGGATGTGACCCCCCTTGTGAAGTTATCAGCCAAGAATGCCTTGAATTCTTGGGATACAAAAGCTGCCCCATTATCTGATACAATGGTCTCAGGTAACCCGTGGGTTGCAAACAGCTGCCTCAACACCTTGATTACGGCAGCTGATGCCATGCTAGGGACCATCGCCACTTCTAACCATTTGGAATATGCATCGACGATAACCAAAAAGACCTTCCCCTGGAATGGCCCAGCAAAATCTAAGTGCAGCCGGCTCCAGGGAGATCTGGACTGCTCCCACCAGTGAACTGGTGCTCTGGCCACTTCTGGCCGCACCTCTTGGCATGCCTTGCATGTTCGTATCCATTGTTCTATGTTCTGGTCCATTCCAGGCCACCACACATAACATCGGGCTAGCGACTTCATCCTGACCATTCCCGGGTGTCCCATGTGAAGCGTCTCAAGAACCCTGTTTCTCAGTGGTGCTGGGATGATCACCCTATCTCCCCACAGGAGACAACCCTTATGCATGGATAACTCGTGCTGCCTTGTCGCATAAGGCCTGAATTTGTCTTCATGCGGACCACCTGGCCAGCCCCTCCCCACCCAAGCGAGCACACGGGAGAGAACAGCATCTTTCCTCGTTTTCTCAGCAATATCAGTAGCCATTACAGGAGCCCCCAGAAGTGTTTCCAGCATCATTATGTGCTCCGCTGGAGCAGGATCCTCATTGCTCCCGCCAGGAAGGGGCAATCGACTCAGCGCATCAGCGTGGCACAACCGTTTTCCCGGCACATGGGTCAAGGTGTACTGGAACCCGTTCAGGAATATAGACCAACGCAACATTCTGGGGGAGAGAATTTGTGGCGTTTGTTCGGGTTGAACAACCCCAACAGTGGTTTGTGGTCCGTTTCAATGGAGAAATGGCGACCGTACACATAATCATGGAACTTTTTGATTCCTGCCACAATTGCAAGCGCCTCTTTGTCAATTTGAGCATAGTTGCGCTCCGTGGGCGACAACGTACGGGAATAGAAAGAGATGGGCTTTTCTGACCCATCCGGTTCCCTATGACTCAGCACCGCCCCCAGGCCGTATTGAGAGGCATCACATGCCAGGACCAGCGGCTTCGATTCATCATAATGAGCAAGGACGCTCTTGCTACTCAGCATTCCTCGCAAGGAGTCAAAAGCCTTCTGCTGCTCCTGCCCCCATCGCCACACGTTCTTTTTCTGCAACAGTCTATGTAATGGTTCAGCTACCGAAGCTTTCTGGGGTAAGAACGAATGATAAAAGTTAATAAGTCCCAGGAATGACTGCAACTCCGTCTTGTTCTGTGGTCGTGGTGCCTCGATGATGGCCTTAACCTTAGCATCTGTGGGGTGGATGCCTGATGCATCAATTTTAAACCCCAAGAATTCCACAGTTGGCACCCCAAAACTGCATTTTTCCTTTTTTAGTTGCAACCCCGCCTCCTTGAACTTGAGCAACACTGCACGGACACGCGCAACCAGTTCCTGTGGGTCTTTTCCAGCAATCAAAACGTCATCAAAAAATGGCAAGACCCCCGGCAGACCTCTTAACAGGCGTTCCATGAGCCCTTGAAAAATCCCTGGGGCCACACAAACTCCAAATTGTAATCTGTTAACTCTGAACGCCCCTTTATGTGTGACAATAGTCTGTGCTTCCGCTGATTGTGGGGTTACTGGCAGCTGTTGGTAAGCTTGTGCCAGGTCAATTTTGGCGAACACCTTGCCCCCAGCCAGTTTAGCCAACAGATGTGATACGACTGGAATTGGGTATGAGTTTCCCCTGAGTGCCTTATTGATAGTACATTTGTAATCAGTACAGATCCTGACTTCCCCATTTGCTTTAAGGGGCGTGACGATTGGAGTCTCCCACTTAGCGGAGTCCACGGGTGAGAGAACTCCCTGCTTGACCAATTTATCCAGCTCTGCTTCAATCTTGGGTTGCAGTGCAAATGGCACTCGCCTTGGTTTGAGTCGGATTGGGGCCACCCCAGGGTCCAATTCGAAGTCAACTGGGGGCCCTTTATAACAACCCAGTTTTCCATTAAAGAGACCAGCAAATTCTTTGCATAATGCCTCGCTCATCTCGGGGCAGGTTTGGATTGAATTAAGCCCTGATATACTCAGTCCCAGGGCGGGGAACCAGTCAGTGCCCAGGAGACTGGGGCGACTGCCCTTCGCAATCACCAGTTTCAGTACCGCCTGTTTGTCCCCGAACTGTACTCTCACGGCACACATTCCCATGACATGGATGCGGCCCGCTGAGTATGACTGCAAAGTTGCCGGGAAGGGCTCCAGAGGGGGCAACTTACCCCTGGGGAAGAATGTCCTCGCGGTCTGGTCCGACACGATAGTGAATCCAGATCCGGAGTCCACCTCCATGTCGCACAGCTGACCCTCAATCTTCACCTTGATGTGTGCCTTGCCTTGCGCTGGAAACTGCACGACCCTCCCGTTGATCTCCGTTACGTAGTGGCAGTCCTTTAGAACATGGTTTGCTGTGGGCGATCTGCGATGCTCCAGTCTAGGTGCTCCTGTCGCTCCCAACGCCGCCGATCTACAGACCCTGGCGATGTGACCTGTCTTTCCGCACGTCCGGCACATAGCATCCCGGAAACGACAACTCTTCCGCTCATGGTTTCCGCCACAACCAGGGCACCTGCCTCGGTGATCTTTGTGCACTGTGCAGGCCTGACGCACTGACTCGACCCCACGGACTGGGCTCTGGCTCGGAGTAGCCTCTAGCTCGTCCATGGCATGCGCAACTTCTATCTGTGGCTTAGGGGCCCTGCGACTGGCATCAAGCTCCTCTCTTTCATAATTCTCCGTGGCAGTGGCCTCCTTCAAGGCTGAAGCAAGGGTAACCTCTTCTTTAGCCACGATGCGTCTTCTGGCTTTCTTGCTGCTCAGACCACTGACAAACCGATCCAGGAGAGTCTCTTCCAGATCTTGGAAGTCGCAGTGCTGAGCGAGCTTCCGCAGTTCAGCTAGAAATGCAGATACAGACTCCCCAGCACGCTGCTGCCTCTTATGAAACTCCATCCGCGGGCCATCTTGGTCTCAGTAGGCGCTAAATGGCTTGTTAGGCAGGCAAGAATATCTTTGAGAGATGTCTCACTTAGCTTCGCTGGGGCAAGCAATGCCTTGGCCAGCTTGAAGGTCTCAGGCCCACAGTAGCTCAGGAATGTGGCCCTTCTTTTGCTGGCATCGGTGATCCCTTGAGCCACTGCGAAGAACTCGAAGCGTTCGACGTAGTCTTCCCACGTGTGGGGCTCTGATGGCTGGAAGGGCTCCAATACCCTTGGACTCTCCATTGTCCTGTGGGCAGGGTCGTCTTCTCAGCCGGCCAGTGAGTCTTGTTCTTAGCTACAATCCGGACTCTGAGGCAGGGCTGCGTTTAACCGCTCCTCAGCATTCCGGATCCCACCTTCGTCGCCAGTTGTTGTGACGTGGGGTTTGTGATTTCAGCTCTCTTGACATAATACACAACATTTACCAACCTAAAGAAATTTGCTGCAGGCATACTTATAGTCTTTGGCACCACATAGATTTTTTTTTTCAAAGATGAAAATTGTCAAATCCAAGTGTGGGTCAAAACTTACAAATGGACATTTACGTGGCATTTTAAGAGTGTCTGTCACAGACTTTAACCTGGACATCAGTGCCTTGGCTAACAGAAAACAACCACAGAAATGACCAGGTAAGCATGTGTAGCTATATGAGGATATAGATTCTATAATAGATTGTTTCAAAATGGATTGAGTTCAGGTTAACATTTCTTCGTTGACCTCTGGCTTTTTACTTTTGACCTTGATTAGCAAATTAATAATGTTGAGTCCCATTTTGATTCAAGCTGCCACCCTCTTTAGGCATTGGAATCTTGAATATGGCCCCCATGTGTCACAAGGTTGGGGACCCCGATACAGACAACCAGTTCTCTGAGAACTTTAATAGCCATTTTCAATCTGAAGAATGCTATAGTCAGCTGAACATGATGTTACAGACAAGAGGCTTGATGTGTTATGATTAACCTTTGTAGGGGTAATGGCTTCCTGAATAGTAAACCATCCCATCACTCTTTGATTGAAGACATCATGTATTAGGATATGTGATGAATGCTTTCTGGCCATTTTTGTTTCTGGGAATAGTTGGATTGGGTTAGACATCCTTCTTGGATAACTGGGATAATCCTGTTCTTCCAAAATTAGTAACAGAAATTGATTTCTATTTGGCACACTTTATAGAATTGTTTTTATGTTCTTTAGACTGGCCATTAAGAAATAAATACTGATTTTTAAAGGGCCTAAGTGAAACTACTCATTACAATATTTTGCTTTTTGTGAATCCACAATGCAGACCTGTTTTCTCTTTCCCCCCTACCTACTACAAAGTTGTTGTGCCTCTTGTAAGCTCACTTGCTTGAGACTTGTGTCATCCTAATAATCTGAGAATGGTGAGGGCATACTATAAACAACTTTTCCTAGGAGGAGAAAACGTGAGCGAACAATGGCAAATCAGTCTTACTGAAGCTGTTTTATCCAATTGGAGGGTAAGCAGGTCAAGACAGACCTTTTGCCTCCCCTGAAATTTCTTCTTTATCCTCCTACAGGATATGTCTGATCTTGATGTGTGGGGGAGGTGCAAGTTATGACAAGCTGTCCTCCCCCATTTGGAAACTTTAATTCCTGTTCAAGTCATGCTGTGACATGTTAGCACAACCAGAAATTCCTACATTAGGAGCAGAAAACAATGGGATGCAATGGAACCCTTCCAGAATATATTTTATCTCCAGCATAGAGTTGGTGGCATGTTAGGTCACATCTCGTATTGCAACCGTATATTTTGAAGGATGTAAAATATCTGCTTTAATGTCAGGGTGTTTTTTTGCACAGACAACAGAATGAGATCTAGTAGCCTGTTATACTGTGATGGATTGAATCTTGCTGCAGACCATCTATTAGCAGTACATGTGATCGATTGTGTGGTTTATTCTGTAGAATGTTGCAACACGTTTAGGGAAAACATTGCAAGGAAACACGGTGAAATGGAGATCTGGCTGAGAAATGCCTGGAGAGGTTCGAGAGAGTATCTGATTCTCACGAAAGTTTATGGATTGCTGTTGTAGGGGCAGTTACCTGGAAAGGAAGTTATATTCTGCCTTGGCTTTTAATGTTAAAATTGTTAAAAGCCAAGATGGAGAAGGCAGTTGCTGTGAAGTAGCATGGAAGAGCCCCTCAGTGTGACAACATGGGTCTCAAGAGTGTTCTGTTTTCAGTGTGGACCAGCATGCGTCTCAGACCCTAGTGGTATGGTTGCGCACCCAGCCCACACTTTCTCTCATAATTGCAAACTTTAAAAGGCGAGAGAGGAATAACACATGCTAAGCACTTTAAACGCTTGAAAACATTATACTCATGATGATTACTAATACTACTACTATTATTTTTTTGAAGTGAATATGGAGATGCAACATTGTCGAGTGTCAGAATGCTGCACTTCCCTTCCTTCTCGCATGTTTTGACATTGATAGACATAGTGACCTCGGCCATTGAGGCTGGACAGGAAGAGGTGTGAAACACTTTTCTAGTTGAAGATGATTGTACTATGTGAATAAGTTAAAAGAATTCACACCAGGTTCCGAGGAGCTTAGAACTAGCTGGATGGTGGTAGTCTAGCAACGAAAGAGTACAGTGGTACCTTAGTTCTCAAACTTAATCCATTCTGGGAGTCTGTTCGACTCCTGAAACCATTCGAAAACCAAGGCGCAGCTTCTGATTAGCTGCAGGAACTTCCTGCACTCAAGCAGAAGCTGCGTTGGATGTTCGGCTTCCGAAAAACGTTTGAAAACAGGAACACTTACTTCTGGGATTGCAGCGTTCGGAAGCTGATTTGTTCAGCAACTAAGCCATTCAGGAACCAAGGTTCCACTGTACTTCTTGAAGGAGATATGGCAATGTTCTAAGCACAACTTATTTTGATTGCATTTAACTATACAGTATTTGATATTAGAGGATTTTTCTATACAGTGGTGCCCCGCAAGACGAACGCCTCGCAAGACGGAAAACCCGCTAGACGAAAGGGTTTTCCGTTTTGGAGGCGCTTCGCAAGACGAATTTCCCTATGGGCTTGCTTCGCAAGACGACAGCCCATAGGGAAATCTCCGGGACAGTGGGGAAGCGCAGCTCGTCTTCCCCGCTGTCCTCGGACCTCCTCCGAAGCCTGGCGGCGGGGCGGGGACACCTCCTCCCGCCGCCGGGCTTCGGAAGGATGCCCCGATGCCGGGCGGCGAGGCGGGAACGCCTCCCCCCGCCGCCCGGCATCGGAACGATGTCCCGAAGCCGGGCGGCGAGGCGGGAAAGTCTCCCCCCGCCGCCCGGCATCGGAACGATGCCCCGAAGCCGAGCGGCGGGGCGGGAACGCCTCCCCCCCGCCGCCCGGCTTCGGGGCGGGAAAGCCTCCCCCCGCCGCCCGGCTTCGGGGCGGGAAAGCCTCCCCCCGCCGCCCGGCTTCGGGGCATCGTCCCAATGCCGGGCGGCGGGGCAGGAACGCCTCCCCCCGCCGCCCGGCTTCGGGGCATCGTCCCGATGCCGGGCGGCGGGGCGAGAAAGCCTCCCCGCGCCGCCTGGCATCGGAACGATGTCCCGAAGCGGGGCCGCGAAGCCTGGGCGCGCTGGCAACTGTCCGCAAGGAGCGCTCCCGCTGCTTGCGGAGAGGTCCGCGAAGCCTGTCCTGGACCTCTTCTGAAGGCGGGGGGGGCAAAAGTCTTTGTCCCCCCTGCTTGCCTTCCCAGGGGCTTTTAAATCGCCCGGACAGCGGAGAAGTCCTCCGCTGTCCCGGGCGATTTTAAAATGCCGCCCGCCAGAAGAGGTCGGGGGAAGGCGGTTTCCATAGGAACGCATTAATTGATTTTCAATGCATTCCTATGGAAAACCGTGCATCGCAAGACGAAAAACTCGCAAGACGAAGAGACTTGCGGAACGAATTAATTTCGTCTTGCGAGGCACCACTGTACTTGAGGATTTTGCTTTAGCATATGGAAGAGAAAGGGGGCATGTGCAGTTTGGGGAATTAAATTATGTACTGTGAACCAAGCTCTATGAAAGGCAATACAGGCTCCCCCCTTACATATGTGGGGGTTACTTTCTGGGACCCCATGCACATAAGTGAATATTTGACTGTTTTACTAGTCTAAACACAGCTTTGTTCTTTCTGATTTTTTGTCATAACATCACATTTTCTGAACAAATAAAAATGCAGCTGATATGCATTTGGACTGTGTCTTTTGACGTGTAAAATGATTCTTTTGATGTTGGCATCTGTCTGTCTTGGGAGACAATGGAAGAGTACACCTTCGGGGATAAACTCAAACCGTTGCAGAGTTACAATGCTTGTGGGGCTGTAAAAACTGATGCAGAAGAGACAGGTTTTATTTTAAGCATGTGTAATTAATAGGATTTATTCCTTAAACATGCTTAAAATGACAGCCTTGGTCTTTCATTACATTATTCAAGAAACCTCAAGGTATGTTGTCTAGGTTAAAAGACAGGTTGATACTGGCCTCATTCACATGATATGGTAAGCCAAACTATGGCTTACCGGGACCATTCAAATGTGTGGGCTCCTAAAAAGCAGTTTGCAGCCACTTTGCTCTTTCATGGATTTATTTACACCCATGCCATTCCAAGCTAAGTCAGGCCCATTGTTAAGCACTCTCCTTGCTGACAATTTGCAATAAATATTCAAGAATAATATATTTCGGTAATACTAGGTAATGTGAATCAGGCAACAGACTCTGTATTACATAGAGAGAATTGGGCACCTATTTGTTTAGCTAGTGAATGCAAGGTTTGCAACATGTGGATCAATATCAGACTATAAAGAGAGATCAAACCATGTCCTGGCAGTGTTCCAGGATCAGACGATGCTGAAGGGACTGAGAAAAGGAGACAGATAGTTACTACTATATGAAGTATTACATGTAAGAAATACGGTAATAATCAGATGCACAAGTATAAGGAGATGGCCAACTAGCAGCATTTCGGATAAAAATGTAGGAATCATAAAGTAGTGGATGAACAACGAAAGACAGGTCTGCAATATGATGCAATGGCACATAAGACCAAACCTGTTTTAGTCTGTATCAACAGGAACATCATGTCTTGTTGACCCAGAGCAATAGTACTGTGCTACTGCTCTGCCTGGTGCTTGTAAAACCACATCTGAAGTTGTTTTTAGTTCTGTGTATCCCAGTACAAGTAGAATGTTGTCAATTTTGAATTAAAAGAAAATCTTATGAGAGCTACACAAACGATAACTGTTCTAGGAAGCATATTTAGATGAAGAAATGCTGAATAACGTTTGAGGGTTTAACAACTTAAAACATGATGTAGTGGGAACAGATATGCTAACAGTTCTCAGATACTTTAAACATCAGAAGAGAGGGTAAATAATTGTTGTCCATCTTCTGAAGATAGAAATAATAGTTCTAAACGTCAAGGGTACATTTAGGTAATTATTGTATTGTGTGATGTGGCTCTTAGATTACTGTTGTTTATTTAATTACTGGCAGAAGAAAGTTGATGGTTGAAAATTAAGTACAACTGTTTACTTCCTACTCGAGTGGTTGGTGCAATATGGAGTACTGCTGTTCCATACACTCCCCTACTTTTTCCCCAAGAGCACTATTTTATCCAACTCCACTTGTAAGGAAACCACCTATAAAATGTGACCTATGTGCTGTGTACAAGAATCACTAGGTTATGGTGACAAGGCATTCTCATACAGGTATCTAACCCCTAGAGTTTTTCCGGCCCCCTTAAACTATTTGAGGTAAGCCTTGTTCTTTATATGTGTTGGAACGTATGGTGTGGGTGTGGGCAGTTTCTGCCACCTGTGCCTATGTTGAAATTATAGGCAAAGTATTTTGATTTGAACGCCCGAGGTCCACGATTAAAACTGAGTATTTGTAAATTATAATGATAATGATAATGATAAAAAAATTTGTTATTTATACCCTGCCCATCTGGCTGGGTTTCCCCAGCCGCTCTGGGCGGCTCCCAACAAAATATTAAAATACAATACTCCATTAAACATTAAAAGCTTCCCTAAACAGGGCTGCCTTCAGATGTCTTCTAAAAGTCTGGTAGTTGTTTTTCTCTTTGACATCTGGTAGGAGGGCGTTCCACAAAGTGGGTGCCACTACCGAGAAGGCTCTCTGCCTGGTTCCCTATATTTCTTCCCTATATTTCTTGAGCATATTCACTCCGACTCCGAAGAGTTTATGGGGCTTATTCCGTGGTAGTCTGCGAGTTTAGGACTGCAGGCACGCAGCACGAACTTTTTACACGTTTCCTCGGAATACATGCCCAAGGTTTTGTTTCTGAGTAAACGTGCACATGGTCGCCACGTTTTACTATGGAGGAGGTGGAAGAGTTCCTTTTCGGCTTTCGCCCCCCTTCCCTTCAGTCAAAATGGGAGCATTCGCCTCCCTTGGCGGCGGGGCTAGTTGGGGGACTTGCAGCTCGGGCGGGAGCGGCTACGTCGCTTGACCCAGCGCCTCTTCTCCGCGCCTCCCCAGTCGCTGGCAGCTGGGCCGGGCCTTCCCAGGAAGGGAAAGGGAAGGGGCCCGGCTCGTCTGACGTGTGAGCCTGGGATTGGCAGCCTCTCCCCCATATAGCAGACGGGAAGGTGCCTCGCCGCCTTCCCGGGAGCGCTTCGGGGCTTCTCTAGCAGAGCGAGCTAAGCAGGCACGGGCCGGAGTGAGTGCCACGTACGGGGCAGGAGGGCGGGCGCGCGGGCCGGGGGTGGCGGGAGAGCAGACGGGAAGGCGGCGGCAGCCGCGGGAATGCGGGGCGGGGGTGCGGAGCAGGGGCAGCGGAGAGAAAGAAGGGGGGGTGGTTGGGAGGAGGAGGAGGAGGAGAGAGAGAGCGAGCGAGCTGCTTGCCGACGTGGAGGCAGAGAGGAGGCGCCGGCACGGGCTGTCCTCCCGCGTCCTCCCCTGCGGAGCTGCCCCTCTCTCCGCATTCTCCCCCTGGAAGACGGAGGGTGACCCGAGCGGGGCGCACGCTTGGCGCCGGGGCTCGGTCCCCTCGGCAGGGAGGCGAGGAGCAGGCGGAGGGGCGGGGGAACCGATCGGGCTACGTGTCACAGGCGCGCGGCAGCCGGATCTCCTCCCCCTCCCAACTCAGCCGCAAAACTTTGCACCAACTTTCCTGGCCAGGTTCTTCCTGCTCCTCCGAGGAGCGACGGGGGCGGAGGAGCAGCAGCGGCAGGAAAAAGAAGGAAAAGCCCACTCCTCCCTCTCCGGGCCGGCGCGTCCTAGGCTCCTGACCTTAAACGAGCCAGAAGAAAAAGCCGGGAAAGGGGGGGGGGGGCGAAACGAGAGGCTTTGTACTCTATCCTCTCCACATACCCCGCTCCATTTTGCAGGAGGGCCCCAGGCAACATTCCTAATCCTGTGGCTGATGTGGACATTGCAGAGGGCAAAAGCGGGACGCGGCCCTAAAGCCTGCTAGACCATTCTCCCCCCTGAGGGCTGGTTGCAGGTTATGGAGGTTCCTTCTGCCTACAGTATTGATATTTTTTTGACGGGGGGGGGGCGACAACCTCCTTCCTCCCAAGTGCATCCCTGTCTACTACATGAACGAAGCAAGAAAGTGAGCAAGCGGGCATAAGATTGCACATGTGCGCGCTCACACACATACACTGTGGGCAGCATGGGTGGAAGGAGTGGGTCCTCTGGCACTGGTCAGGGAGAGAGAGAAAGTCTGGGAGCTGCTTCTTGGTCGTTCCTGTCTTCATTGAATTGGAAATGACCACAAGGCTCATCTAGTCCAATACCCTGCAATGCAGGAATCCTTTGCCCAATGTGGGGCTTGAACCCACAACCCTGAGATTGGGAGTCTCATGCTCTACCAACTGAGATATCCTCTTGCCCAGTCCCCACCATTGTGGCCCTCAGAGGGTAAGCATAGGCTTGCCAGGGGCCAGTTGGTGGCAGTGGAAGGAGGAGCCACCTCATTTCGCACTGCAGGGAGCTCAGTCCTCCTTACTGGGCCAGGTTTCAACGCTTCCACTTGACAGGTTGGCCGCAATGCGTGTGGCACTGCCCTGCGGCAGGCACGATGCCTGCTTGAAGTTGCTCCCAGCGCCTTACACACAGCAGCACCCTCTCCCCACAGACCCTTTCCCAGCATTTTTGGGTGATTCTGTGCTTGGAGATGCTTGGCTACCCTCAAGCAACAGCAGCACCTCACCTGGTGTGTTCCTCACTGGCTTGACTGAAAAGGCCAGATCACTAGGCATCCACCACCATTGCGCCACTCAGAGCAGAAAGCATAGGGGAGCAAACAAGAGGATGAGGTGGCCGCTCTGTGAGTGAGCAGCTTGCACCTGTGCTTTCTCTTTGGGCACCACAGTTGGGGGGATTGGACCCAGTAGGTGAAATCCTCTCTACAGCAGTTTGTTGTGAAAGAGGGCAAATGAGTGGCAAGGGCCCCTTCACTGAGTGAGAGAAACAATGAGTGATTAGAGAACATGGCAGCTGTTCCTTGCATCCACCACTCATTCACCTGTTTTTATGAGGGGGGTGGGAATGCAAGCAGCAACTGTTCTGTGCCCCCTTCCCCCTGAGTCTTAGGTGGGAGCAGGTGGGTAGAAAGTAGTGGTGCTTTTGCTGTACCCAGCAGTGAACAGGACCACAGTGACTTTGCAGCAGCTTGTCGGGGTCTGCGTTGTTGGGGCCTCCTGGGCTTGGCTTGTGAGGCTACAGGTAACTGGGGCAGCATCTGCCACCTTGCCCTCCTTGTGTGAGCTTCTGCACCTATTGGCAAACTCCAGACCCCACAAGAAACAAAACTGCCCTGTAAAGGACAAACTGTAACTTTCTGTAGGCTGCTTGCTGATCTTAGGTTTATATGGGCACCTTTCCAGAGATTATTGCAAGTTGCTCAACTGGAGCCAGGAATTTTGAATCACTCATAACACACATGCCTGTAGAATTCATGAAAACCTCACTCTTCTCCTCTCTCCCTTTCTGTGTTCACCGCACCAGTAACTTTGTGGTTGGCTTTGCCTGCAGTTCTTTGGTTGTCTTTCAGTACACTGGTGCCTTCCCAGTGAGACTGGTTCCCTGGGTTGGTAGGTAGGCCTGGGGGGGTAGGACAGGCTTTAATTACAATTACCTTGTTTCTTAGCACATGTAAGAAACAGTGAAGTAATGGCCATGAATAAAAGCAAGGCCCAAGGAAGAAACAGGAGGGGGGGGGGAGGTTTCAGAAGCTGTATTATACTCTGCAGTTGCATGGGAATGAGGGCGGTTGACTCACAGAGCAGGTCTTAATCACTCAAAATTGGTTCATGTGCAAAGGTGGCGTTGAAGTCTGTCATATAGAAGAAGAAGCCTTGCTGTGCTTTTGAAGTTCTCGGGCTGGGTGTTGTCTAGCAAGGGTGTGTGTATGTGGTAATAAAGCGTTGAGTGTCACCATGAAAGCGTTGGGTGTTGGGAAGACGTCTTGACCCTGATCTTGCACAGTCTGGCATGTGTTTGTGGCTGTCCAAGACTTGGAAATGCTTTGATGTCAACAGACTAATCACACCGTTGAAGGGATATTTAGGCTTTTGCAGAATCGGTGAGTCTCAGCCACCATGGATTTGATCTGGGGATGGGAACTTGTCTAGTTTGGCCTCCTGTTTTTTGTATGCATGTTCTCCTACCCCACTGCTTTTTAATTATGGAACTAATGCTAGGGTTTTCCAAAAACCATATTGAACCAGTGGGATATGTCTGAGATTTAGCGTCTGCTGGAGATATTCTAAGGATTTGTGGTAGAGAATATTGAGTCAAAAGACTCATGCCATGTGCCTTATAAAAATGCTTGTTACTCATTATTTCAATATATTTAGAGTTATTCAAAGCCTTCCTATCTGAATCTCATAAATTTTTCAAGCCAAACTAATTTTGAAAGTGTAAGTTCCAAATAGATATAGATTAGCAATTGTTTTGAATCTATTTTATACACACCTAACTCTTCTTTTAACAAAGCCGGCTACTTTAAATCCAATCAGTGGGATCATTCTTTTGTAGATGTCTTCAAATTTAGGGGTACGCATTCATAGTAAATGCTCACAGTGAATTTATTTCTGTCTGAAGGAGTTATTTAAAAAACCTAAACAGCTCATTATCATAAATGAAAAAGTGTATCTTTCTCTGTTTTAAACTCTTTCTATGGGTGATGATATTCAGAATTCTATATTCTGTGTAACTTTTACTAAACGGATTAAATGGAAGATCATTTTTCTGCTGTAGAATTAACTGGTGCCAAACTTTCTGCTGTATTCCACTAGAAATGTGTGGCTAATCTGTTTGCCACAAATGTGGGTCTGTGTGGTGTTGCTTTTGTTTGGCCTAGCTGCTGTATCTTTACAGTTACCTCCTGTGTTAAATTATGGTTTTACAAGTGTAATTTTGCTATTCTTGCTCAGCCCAGGTTTAGTATGGCTTATATCACAAATTATGTCGGCTGTGGAGCGGAGTACCTCTGTGTCCGTGGCGTGTGGTTTAGAACGAAACCCCGGGTCAAAAACTGTTGGCTATTTTTTTCCGGCAGGCTACCGCAGATCAGGAGATGGCATCCTGTCAGGGCCTTGCTGGTGCTGACAGACAACTTTTATGAGCCAGTCAACAAATAACAAAACCCTGGTAAGCCAGTATAGAACTTGGCCTTGCCGAGGTTTTAAGCTTCTAGCTGCAGCAGACAAATGGGGATTGCTATCCTTGCTCATTTCTGTAGCACTCTTTAGCATACAAGGATGCTTTTCAATTCTTTTTCTCAGAGGGTTGCTAGCCCTTTAAGATTATCCTTTCCCCTCCCCCTCCAAAGCTGTGAATGGTCTCTGGTACAGGCAGTGCTGAGGTGGCATTTGTGAAAATTACACTTGGCTCTGTGCTGACACTGATACGCTGCAGGACCCTTCTGAAGCTTTTCTCCCTCTAAATAACAGGCGGCTTGGGAGATAGGCATACACTCTTTCAGGTGTAAAAATGTATTAATTTTAAAATGAGCTTTCTTGGGGCAGGAATGTTAACCAGAGTTTTAAGAGATACTCCCCCCCCCCTCAGGTTATTACATAAAATAAAAACAGTCTGTTACAGTTTTTACATTTTTTTATATCACAAAACAAAATTCCTTGCTCCTACCATTCATTCCAATGTGACTGTTCATTCCATATTAATGTTTATGTTGTAAACATATGTTGCAATAAAAATAACCTCCTTATTTCCATTAATAATTACTTGTAGATGGGTCATTGAATATGATTGGCCCTTAACAGAACAAACTCGGTTTTTCATTGTGTGTCTTGCATGTTATCTCCTAGTTTTTGTGAATGAATGAATAAGTTGCATGAAGCATTTTCTTTGTCATTAGAACTGTAACCCAACTGCATTGTGAAAGAATTCACATTTACCTTGGGGTAAGCTGTACTAAAGTAGATTTCCTTCTGAGAAGACACATAGACATTCACTGTTTATTTGGTGTGGGGTTTTTTTAAGATCGGCCCTCCCACCCTGCATGGGAACTGGTCCAAACTGCCAACCATACTACTTCATAAGGGATTGGTTACTAAAATGACCAGTTATTTCTTACTAATCACCATTGTTTCGCATAACTGAGCCTTTTTACCCTCGTAGACCCTGATAAGCTTTTCCATTTTGTGACAGAGCAGGCACCCCTAAACTCGGCCCTCCAGATGTTTTGGGACTACAACTCCCATCATCCCTGACCACTGGTCCTGTTAGCTAGGGATGATGGGAGTTGTAGTCCCAAAACATCTGGTGGGCCGAGTTTGGGGATGCCCATGATAGGGTTTCATGATAGGAAACTGAAAGTCTTAGGACCTATAACTTTGGGCTGTGAAAACTTATGTGACATGGAGCCCTGGTTAATCCCATGAGGGCAGAATGGTTAGCAAGCCAAACCTTGGAAAAAGTAGACAGGGCAGCTATTTCATTAACATGGCAAAAAGCCTGCAGCCCAATCCTGAGCATCCATAAGTACTATTAGCCCTTTGATGAGATGGATATTGAGTTCGGATCTAGCTATGCTGTCATTTTTTGATTAGCAGGCGTGCATATAAAGTCAAGGGGTGGTGTATTAGGAATACTAGGTTTGGGGGAAGTAAGGATGCAGTATACAGTCATACCTTGGTTACTGAACGGCTTAGTTGCCAGACAAATTGGCTCTCAAATGCTGCAAACCTGGAAGTAAGTCTTCCGTTTTGCGAACGTTTTTCGGAAGCTGAACTTCCGATGTGGCTTCCACTTGAGTGCAGGTAACTCCTGCAGCCAATCGGAAGCTGTGCCTTGGTTTGCGAATGGTTTTGGGAGTCGAACTGACTCCTGGAACGGATTAAGTTCGCTAACCAAGGTACGACTGTACAGGAGGTGGTGATCAACAAAAAACGGAGCTGTTGCTTTTTAGGATGGAGGTAGATGCTTTTTTCTGCAAGATCATGTACTTTGCAGTTGAAGCACTGGTGTTGTCTTGCGTAGCTATGAATCCTTTCTTTACTATAATAAATAAACATTGGACTTCAAGAGGAAACCTAATAGATGGAACGGCCATACCTGTGTTCTCGCACAAGGGGCCTGACATGATTTTTGGCTCTACTTGCTTTAATATCTATCATCTATCTATTTATCTGTCTATCTATATGACTTAAAAGTGAAGGTTTATATGTTTATTACATATCTATGCCACCTTTTTCCTTCATCCTCACAACAACCCTGTGAGGTAGGTTAGGCTAAGAGATGGTGAATGGCCCAAGGTCACCCAGTGAGCTTCATAGCTTAGTGGAAATTCAAACCCTGGTCTCCCAGGTCATAGTCCAATACTCTAACTACCACACCACAACTCCATAACACTTAATCCAAAGACAAGTCCAAGTTTGATCACATAAGGCTTTTAAAACATATTTCAAAACCCTTGCTCTGGCTCTTTTCAATGCTGCTGCCTCTTTAAAAAGCTTAAACTTTGATACAGTTGAGGAATGGCCAAAGAAATGTGTTAAGCATGCTTGTGTCTTTTCAGTTTGTGGAGAACAAATAGTTGGTGATTTGGAATGTTTGTTCTGTTTGACCTTGCTGTAATCAACAGGACTTCGAAGTGTACTGTTTCAGCCCTTTTTGTTCTGCATTTAATTATATATAATGGCTTCTATTAACAAAATGCTAACCATTTAAATTAAAATAGATTAAATTGCCACATGATTTGCTGTTGCTGTCTGAAAACGCCGATCTTCTTAAAAATTATAGCTAGACATGTAGGGTGAATGCATATTTTGTGTTTTGCACAGAAACCATTTCCATGGAATTAACAGGAGTTTGCTGCTTGCTTAATACATTTAAAAAAAAAAAAATAATTATGTAGCTTATTCATTATTTTCCCCTCCCCCACTAACATTGGTCCAAACATGTGTGCAGATCTACTTTTTTCAGTTTCCTTTATGAGGCATTTGCAGTTTGCTACCCAGAGCTGAATTCTTTTATGCTTCCCTTTGTTCTGCTGTATTCTTGCTCTTCAACTTGCTGCCAGTGATGAATGCTCCAAATTCACTGTCCTCTTTCACCTTTCATCTCTCTGGTTTGATATCCATCCTTATCCCCATATCCATCACCAGTTTCCTTTGCCTCTGGGAGTCTCCTCCTGTTTGTGTCAGAGGAGGGAAGGTCATACACAAATCTTCCTTTTTGCTGCAAATGAGACAAGGGATGCTATCCACCAGTATGTTGCCCAGCATAAACCCATTGAAATGCAAGAGCGCTGCTGCCTGTTCATTTCTTTGGGACTTATACAGGAGAATTTTATGGTGGATTCACCACTGGATAACCTAACTTTCTTTCTGCAAGCGTACTCTTAATTCTTCCTGCTGACCATACTTTGGCCAAAGTGGATAACTATTCCTTCAGTCTAGTTCTTTGGCTAAAATGGAAAATAAGTGAGCTTGGTACTGTTGCTTGTTAGGTCTCTGTAACCTTAGGAGTCTGCCTCTCCACCTGCTGACATCTCAGCTTTTGATTCGTGAAGCATTTCTCTTTCAGCTGGCTGATTTTAAAAATCCACCTCCTATATGTTTTGGTAGCTCTCTCTCCCCCCTGGGTAGTTGAAATAGTCTAAGACTTTGGGTGGGGGGATTCTTGCAGTTCTTTATTTTAAAATGAGCCGTGTTTAACTTATTTTTTTTATTACAAAATTTTAAAAGTTTGACTTTTAATTGCAAAGGGAAGTTAGAGAGTAGGGTGTGTATAAACAGGATTAGAAATAACAAATGCATGGCTATGAAATGTTAGGATTTATTTATTTTGCTGTTTGTAACCATTTCTAGTAGCTAGCACTGTCAGTATCCAGGCCTTTGGGTTGCAAAGAAATTGTGGGAGCAAAGACTTGTTGTATAGGAGCAGGGTGTCCTTCTATAAATGAATAAATAAACAGGTGAGGCACATACTGAAAAAGTAACATGATAATGTTGCAAAAGTAGCGCTAGATGGCTGTCTCAATTAAGTAATACTATCTATTATTTACTTATTTTGCTATGCCACCTGAGAATTTCGAAGTGAAGAGTTATTTGATCTCCAGTATTGGAAATGTACCTGTCTCAGGGGACAGGATAAAATACATAAGGTTATATCCAACATTAGTCAAACTCAGAGTAGATTGCTTGAAATGGATGGACTTAAGTAACTTAAATAACTTAATTTCAATATGGTCTGCTCTGAGTATGACTAACAGATGTCACACAGTCAAAGAATTTACTCCCTCCCCTTTAAAAAAAGATACATTAAAAGGACACTGCTGTTTTTAAAGTAAATTTGAATAATGTTAAAAGTTTTTTCTTGTAATGGCTTAAATGGTATTATGATCCCCTATCAATTATATTGAACCAAAGGCTTCATTTACATTGGTACCTCGGGTTAAGAACTTAATTCGTTCTGAAGGTCCATTCTTAACCTGAAACTGTTCTTAAGCTAATGGGGCCTCCCATTGCTGCTGCCGCGCGATTTCTGTTCTCATCCTGAAGCAAAGTTCTTAACCCAAGGTACTATTTCCAGGTTAGTGGAGTCTGTAACCTGAAGCGTCTGTAACCTGAAGCGTCTGTAACCCAAGGTACCACTGTATATGCATAAAAACTGTTGGGGAGGAGTGAGTCACAAGTCATGTGTTTTCTGCAACCACAGACTAGCAAGGAGGTAGGAGATGCTGGACTGTTTGTCACTTGGTTTATGCATGGAAGCCTCTATGGTTGATATTTGTACTCCTGTTTTAAGTCTTCCAACTATTTGAACTTTGCAGTGTGCTTCATTCGAAATTACGAATATTTATCTTCATTTTACTAAGCAAATAAAATAGATCAGCTGTGTACAATTATTTTCCATATATTAGACAAATATTTCCCACTCTTCTTTAAATATACGTTCTTCTTGCAAGTTCTGCATATTCTAACATAAGTTGCCAGTCCTCTTTACAAGCGACTTCACTCACTTTCCATTTTGGGGCTAACAGAACATGGGCCGCTGTTGTTGCATACATAAACTCTTCTGGCTTGTTTATTGTTTCCCATTCTGATAAGAAATTATACATTTTAGACAGAAGTTTATCCTTATTTTGTAAAAGTTCTTTTTCAAATTGTGAGCTTTGGTCCAAACCCCCCCCCTTTTTTTTTTGTCTACCTTACACATATTTGGTGGTATTGTAACCAATCCGTTACTTGGCTTCTTAAGTTCTCCATAGGTTTTTCAGTCTGGGTTCGCCTCCTGCAAAGTCCAGCAATTCCCTGTAAGTCACCCATTGTCTGTCCATATTAACTCTCTTAATTGTAATTGCTTTGATGTGGGGTGTTTTTCTTTCTAGCAGATCTTTATATTTCTTCCAGACTCTATATAAATTCTTCCTGAGAATGTGGTTCATACCGAATACATTCATGCCTGCCGAAGTTTAAGTCTTGGCCTTCCAAGTCTAAAATATCTGCATTACCCAATACAATCCATTCCTTTAACCAACACAAACAAGCTGCCTCGTACAATTGCAAGTCTGGCAGAGCAAAGCCCTCTTCCTTTTGTATCTATCAAAATTTTATATTTAATTATTGGCTTTTCAGGATTGTATTCTTAGACTAAATGTAAATTATTATTTGTGCATGTATTTGCAGATGTGATTCTACAGTGCTTGTTGCACATATGCAAAAAAATGTTTTGAATTATGCTCCTGAGCTCTGCTCGGTGTTAAACAAATGCCTTTCATTGTTTTTATAGCAGCCAGGAAACGTGAATTTCACAGTGAGAGACATTATTTTGGATGAATAATTGAAAAAGAACTTTCATTTCACCTTCATTTAAATTAATCCATGCTGCAGCACTTTGCCTTTTTGCTTCTTTTTTTGGCAGTGCTTGCATACTTTTGTGATAAAATGTTTTCTTTGTTAAACGTTGATAAGCAATTGATCGATGAAGTGATCCTAATCTTAAACAACAGCCATCTGCGTTTGGCAGTGTGCCACAGGGCATAACATAACTGGAGATAGCAATATTTTCACTAATTGTGGCCTAACATCCATTATGTTAATGCAGATTTATTAGTAGTATAATTAGAATGCACACATGAGTTTGCATTGTATTTTCATTGTGGCCCCAGGATTTGAATAAACCGGGCAGCCATTAATAATGATCTAGGAAGAGCCTGTGGAGTCAGGCCAGTGGTCTATGTAGTCCAACATCCTGTTCTCACAAGTGACCAACCAGATGGCTACAGGAAATGGGCAAACAGGATTCAGGCCTAAGAGCACACTCCCCACCTATGGTTTCCAGCAACTGGTGTTCAGAAGAAGCATTGCTGCCTCTGAATGTTCAGGCAGAGCTTAGCTATCATGGCTAGTAGCCATGCCTTCGACAGTTACAACCCGTGTAGCCAAGTTGCCCTCTTATTCCAAGAGCGCAATACTCTTTCTGAAAGATCACACATGAAATAGGTGATGACTTGCCCTCCGAAGCCAGATGGTTTCTTAATTTCTTACTTTCATTGCTTTCCCTCATAAGATGCTTGAGACAGACTTAGCAGTGTCCTGTCGTAGTTTTCTTGTCTTTGTTTTAAAATAATTTTCTGCACTTCTGTCTTACGTAGACATGGAAGCAACAAGAAAATGGGTAAAGATGACTGGAATGGTCAGGCATTAGTCTAACATACATGAGTCTTTTATTCTTTATCTCAGTTCCCCCATGCATCTTGCACATATACCTGAAGGAGCGTCTCCACCCTGATCATTCTGCCTGGACACTGAGGTCCAGCTCCGAGGGCCTTCTGACAGTTCCCTCACTGCGAGAAGCCAAGTTACAGGGAACCAGGCAGAGGGCCTTCTTGGTAGTGGCACCCGTCCTGTGGAACGCCCTCCCACCAGATGTCAAAGAGAAGAACAACTACCAGACTTTTAGAAGACATCTGAAGGCAGCCCTCTTTAGGGAAGCTTTAAATGTTTTAACAGCCTTCTGTATTTTAATACTTTGTTGGAAGCTGCCCAGAGTGGCTGGGGAAGTCCAGCCAGATGGGCAGGGTATAAATAAAATTATTATTATTATTATTATTATTATTATTATTATACATGGGAAGCAAGAACTGACATCAGAATTACCCCTAGCTGTTTCAAAATTCTGGCATTGCCAAGTGATTTGCAGCTATTTCCCCTCCCATCCATCTGTCACCTTCCCTTGCCATTCTTCACCTTGCCCAGTAATATTTTATTATATTCTGCTAAAGCAGTGCCTTGGTCTAATCTCCATAGCATACAGCAACGTTTCAGACCGTTCCTCAAGTCACCTCAGGGTGCCAAGGCACACTGGTTGAAAACCAATGATTTTCTCTCCCCCCCCCCCCAATGTTGTAAGCCTACTTGAGCATGCTTTGAACATGGTTTTATTCCATATCATTTCTTCATAAGTAACATTTTCTCTAGCCTCTGCCATTCAAATCTGCGCAGCTTCTGGGGGCATGATGAAACCAGCAGCTGTGCCACGAGGTTACATTCCTGTCAGGCAGGCACTAAATCAAGTTACAGCACCCAAATGGTCTCAACTTGAGCTCAGCCTTCCTGGAACAAAGTTAAGCCACTAAACCCATACCCAGCTAGCAGGAAGTTTTGAGCAAAGGGTGTTGGGGGCCAGAAAAGGTGGCAGAGCCAGGAGAATGACTGCCTTGAGAATAGGGCCAGATCAAGGGGAGAGCGTACATAATTAGTCAGACCTCTGTATGCTGGTGACAGTAAAAGTAAGGAGAGCACTGTACTACTGTTCCTGTTTTGCAGCTTGCTGAGCCTGTCAGTCATGATTAACCCTGGAGTCCTCCTAGTACCTTTTTCTTGAGAGCCAGTAGGAGACCAGGGTTCAAATCCCTGCGTGCTGTGATGCTCACCGGGTGCAACCTTGGGGTGGTTGCCGTCTTCTGTCAGCCTAACCTAAAACAGAGGTTGGCTGGCCGGCCATCTGCCACAGATTCTTTAGCTGCAATTCCTGCATTTCAAGGGGTTGGACTTGATGACCCTTGGTGTACATTACAATTCTATGGTTCCATGAAGCTCTAAAGAGTTTGATAAAATAGATGGGAAGCATAGTTAACATAAACTCCTTGACGATCTTCTTCCGTTAAGGGTTGTAGGACAGATTGTTTTGTTTTTGCAGTCTGAGCTGTGGCCACATGTGCCGGCAGATGTACTTTCTGTCCCACAATAGTGCAGATGCCACACTGGTTTTCTGTTAAGCCACCTTGTCTAAAGCAGTGACAGGCCTTGAATAGTGACATGAATATTCAGTGTTGGCTCATGCAGAGCACATGCTCTTCTAGTCTATCCCAGCTTGACCCTGATGCAAGAAACACTGTGTTGTACCCCAGTTTTGTTCACAGTAAGTCAGTTGTCATGATTCGGTATATACATTCTTGATTACCATTTAAAATCTATCCACTTTTATTTACCAATACCAGGCCTAGATCCGTGTCATAGAGCCACCAAATTCCCGATGTTAGTACCCTGTGTTAATGCTATAAGCTTTCTGAGTGGCAAGCCCTGCTAAAATGTATGTATTTGTATTAAATTTTCAGCTCTCTTCCTTCTGGGTCATTCCCCAACAATTACAGTTTTAGGCTCCTATCCTCCTTCATTTTCCTTCTGGAGCAGTGATTACACGTTTCTTAGGTGATTACAGCTGTGGATTTCAAATTTAGTTTTAAAAGCGAGGAAATACGAAGATGCTCCAGCCTCGTTCAAGCTGACTTTGCTGGGATTGCACTTGTTCCAAGAAATGTTCAAAGTAGATTATGGCCCTACCCATAAATGCTGACTGTCTCCGCTGCTGCTGCTGTTTTTCTAAGCTGGTTTGATCAGTTTTACCCAGTAGCACAGGTATTTGTAGTTAGACATCTAACTCCCACTGAACTCCTGTTGGGATGTTGGAAATATATTGGTAACTTGTTTGTTTTCAAACAAAGATCTCTGGTCAAGTTTGGAGCTCTTGCCTCATGTAGAGTTTTCAAAATGCCAGTCACATACACATGTGTACAAGTTGGGCATTGCTGGTGTGTGTGTGTGTGTGTGTGCGCGCGCGTGCACATGCACATGCACATATCAGAGCTTAGAATTGCCAGGAGCTGATTTAATAAAACTCTGTACTTTTCTCAGCCTCTGATTGTAAGAAAGTGCATGTTTTACCCAGGCTCCACTAAACTGCATTCCTATCTTCTGACTGATGTCCGTTTTCTTGGCAGGTTTTTAATCTGTTAGTTTCTCTGTGTGTCACCCAGTTGGAGATGCTTTTACAGCTATGAAACTTCAAATTCATATCTTACATCTGCTATTCATTTACTGTTTCTTAGCCTAAAATTACGTTGGGTAGTTTTGTGCTGGAGAATGGACAGGCAGTTAAGCCCAAAGTCCATAGGAAATCTTAAATTACAGTTTGCAGTTGAAATTGATGAGATTATTTGGATGATGCAGAACACTTTGCTGTACTGTTGCACCCAAAATGCTAGTACAATTTTTTATTTTTCTAGAAATAAAATACTAAGTGTTACTGGTATAACCTTTGATTGTATAGATTCATTATGTTCAGCATTCAGATTATATGTGGATGAGTGGGTTAAGAATGTGCTGAAATGTGGATATGAACAGTGATGTTTCCTCCTCCTTTTGTGTGTTGATTTTAAATTGTTTACTTGTCTGTTCTGTGTTTTGCTTTTTGTGGGGAAGTACACTTGTTGGAAGGCAGGTTGCAAATTCGTTATTGAAAAATAATAATTTACACTTTGGATCCTGAGTCAGGTTTACCTGGGTGATTTCCAAACTCGTGAAACTGCATTGTGATTTCAAGGAATTTTAGCACTCTTAGAGCAGAGTAACTATTGTTTCTTTCTTTCCCCAAAGCAGAAGCTGGCAGGCTGACAAACAGGCAGCTCACAGGACGGACTTTCTGGCTACTGACCATTTAGCTGGTAAGTTTATAGATCTATGTGGTTAAGCTTGTATGTCAGACTTCTGGCCCATGGTCCTATTGAACGCTAGGAGTTGTATTCAGTGTAGCGCTAAAAAAATTCAACCCGTGAAAAGAATTCTCTTTGCTCAATGGAACGTTCTCCACCTCTCCTCCCCGCACCCCATGCAGTCTGGTTTCTCTTCAGGTAGTATAAATCTTTTGCCTTTTACCCATGCAGTCTGTTCTGGCGGTCTCCCCCTACCCTTGTGAGCAGTTTTGGGGGTGTTGCAGGGGAAGGGGGGGGGGAAATCCTGTTGAACTAGCAAAGCTATTGAGTTCACTACCACCCTTGTTTTTAGTAGTGCCCATTAATTATTCATAGATTTCACATGACTTACCTGAAATACTCCTGCAATTACCTGTAACAAAGAATGGTTCTTCAAGGTGTGTGTGCGTGCATGCATGCTTGCACTTAAAGCTGGTATTTTAAAAGGAAACTTGAATATGGTCCATTCCCAATGTGGAATGAACTTCAGCTGCTGCTGCTTTTAAGAATTATTGTTTCTAGTGTTCCAGTAAGAAGGAAAGGGAAAAAATAGTGTTTCTTGCTAAACCCATACCTTGAATATTCCCATCTCCTCCTAACAATAATACCAAAGTTAAGAGTAGAAAAATTGATAAAACGATTAAGCGGAGGAATTCTGTGTAAATGCTTAAAATACCTAGATTAGCTCTGAAACAAGATAATTAAGGGGGACAGAAAAGAGGTTTACAATTGTGTAGATAAAGTGAAAAGAGATTATGTTCCCTTTCTCACAAATTGTTTCCTAATTCTTATAATTAAGAGGCAGCAGGGCTAAAAAGTAAGTACCTTTAACATGGCACACAATTAACTTGTTCTCTGGGACAGTTGAAGGCCAACTTTGTATAACTGCATTCAGAATAGTGCTAGAGAGTTTTGTACATGCCCAATTAACCAAGATGGTTGGGGTTATATGTCCCAACCTCCAGGTATTCTTTACTTTCTGACAATCGCAAAGTGATTATTGGCTAGATTGCTCTTTCAAAGAAACCAGGCTCCTCTGTTTATTCTAAGGTATCTAGAATTGGCTGTTGCTGTCAGACTGGTAAAGGAACTAAACCCTCCGTGTGAATTAATGTTGATGCACCTAAATCCCTGATTTAGGTTCTGGTCATATTGAAGGTTCTGTGTATTAGGGGGGAGCATATAAGGCCAATGTTCGCTTCTCTGCCCTACAACATGTAAAAATACATGCTGAGGTTGCATGTGAAGAGGACTAAAGTTACATCTATAATAGCCCACTATTTGTGGCAGATGCAGCAAAGGCAGACTGATTTAGTCAACAATTTCCCAAGATAACATCTTTTCATTTTATATTTTGTAATGTTAAAAATTCAACCAACAGCTCCTCATATTAGTGCACCTCACTGTCACTGACGTTTAAGGCTGCTTGAGGAGGCGGTGGGCATGTTGCTGTTGCTTCTAGAAGGGAAGAAGTGCTTTTGCAGCAACCTTTCCCAGCCTCAAAGGAATAACTGAAGTAATACCATGCAGCAGCGAAAGCAATGGATCAGTGTTTTTCCAGGCTGGCTGGGAAGAAAGGCACTGCTTACAGCCCTAGGAGAAATAGTTGTGGCTAGGAAGAGGTACTCAGCTAGGGACAGTTTCAGCTTGTGCCAGGCAAGTGGCCAGTCATGCCACTTCTACTTCCCCTCCCTATTTAAATGCATCCTGCTAGTAATTATTACGGTGTTTCCCCTTTTGCGCTACCAGTGGCATACCCGGATTGTGCGTGGGTGGGAAATCGACCATGAGCTCCGTGGCAGTTTTGACCCAGGAGAGCTTTGCTGAACATCGCAGCGGCCTTGCTCAGCAGCAAGTGAAAGGTAAGACTGCAAGGCAAGGCCACTGGAAAATCCCTTTTTGATAACTTCTGCATGAAAGTGGCATATTCAGCTTCTACTACATACTCAAATATTACTTTGCTGGCAGTGTTCAAAACTCCCATTGTTCTAGGCACATTTTGTGACCAGGGATTTCTTTAGTGCACCCATTTTCTGAGCTCTGGGCGCAGTACTGCGCCATAGATTTCAGAATAAAACTGCAGAGTGGAAGGAAAGGAGGACCTTTTTCTGCTTCCCCACTTCCATCTACTCTCTGAAGACTGGATAAGAGACCCTCTTAAGAATATTAGGGGGGTGGGCAGGGGAAGGACATGTGAAAAATGAACGTAAGATTTTAGCTACGGTTCATTCATTTTCAGCTTTGTATTCTTGTTATAAGAAATGGGGGCGTAGACATTCCGTTGTTGCACCCAGAACCTAGCTTTAAGGTGCCATTTAACTCCTAGCTTTCATATCTCAGTTTCTAACACTGTTTCCTGGGGAGCCACTAGCCTGAGGGCTGAATGTGGCCCTTGAGGCCTCCCTACCCAGCCCTCATCATCTGCTGCTTTTCCTACTTCCCCTCTCTCCTTGAGAAAGCTTTTTTCAAGCCTAATTGTGGCACAGAAGGGGCTGGGGGTTACAGCTGGGAAGGGAAGAGTTAACATACCTCCAGAAATTCCCCTTGCACCATATTTAGGCTTGGGGGGAACCTTCTAATAAGGCCTTTTCTAGTCTAATTATAGTGGGAGAACCTTCCCAGAGGGTTCAGCTGGGGTGTGAAAGCATTTAAACCTTTTACAAGGCGTGTGTGTTTGTGTAGATTTTGTGTGTGTGGCCTCGCCCATTTATTCCTTGACCATACTCCTTTTGGTGATGGAGGGTTGGCCAAGCTACCATAGAATTGGCCAAGTAGAATGCAGTTCTCAGGCTGAAGAAGGTTTCCCCACCCCTGTTGTGGGAGGGAGTGCAAGCCGGCCTTCCTGGGGTCTTTGTTGCTTGAATGAGACAGTAAGTTTGATGCTTGTGTGGCAAAGGGCTAACAACAAAATACAAGGGTAAGAGAGGTTCAGAATACAGTGGTACCTTGGGTTACATACGCTTCAGGTTACATACGCTTCAGGTTACAGACTCTGCTAACCCAGAATAGGCTTCAGGTTAAGAACTTTGCTTCAGGATGAGAACAGAAATCGTGCTACTGCGGTGCGGCGGCAGCAGGAGGCCCCATTAGCTAAAGTGGTGCTTCAGGTTAAGAACAGTTTCAGGTTAAGAACAGACCCCCGGAACGAATTAAGTACTTAACCCAAGGTACCACTGTACGAGTTGTCTGACCTGCAGGTTCTTTCTCCTAGTTCTTTTTATTCTGTCAAGCTGTTCCTTAATGTGCACCCTCTCTCCATGTGGTGTATTTATATACACTTCATCGCATGGGTTAATGCTAGGTTAATCAGGAGAAGGGGGTGAGCTAAACGATCTTTTGGACTTTCTTAATCCTATTTTTCTGTATTGGAAGCCTTATCACAACCACCAAAACGATTAAATATTTGTTCTTCTCTGTCCTTCATAGTGCTGTGTTGAGCAAGTTACAATATATGGGCAGCAGCCAACACTGCTTAACTTTACTGTGTTTAATCATTCTTCCATACAATCCTGTTAGCTGCTCTTATCAAGAAAATAGTATCTAACTATTTTGTCACAAGGTAGTGTAAGTAATAGGCAGGTGTAAATTGAATAATGAATGGGGTTTAATAAGCGTGATCAGGTACCAGGTCAGTTTAGCTTGTCAAGGGACTCCCAGGTCGATGCATGAAGCCATGTGAAAATTGCCGAAATGAATTTTGTAGATGGTCAAGGGCTCCTTGAAGTCAAGCAGCACCAATGGGTCAGCCTGCAAGCAAAATATGTCCTACCTCCCAAGTAAAACATTAACAAAAGAAGCAGAGGAAGATCAGTTAGCTGCTGGTCCTCCCTTTCTCAATAAGAAAATAATTTGCCAATTCAGCAAGTTGTTAAGAGGTCGGCTACACAACAGCCAGTGTCAATAAGTAGTTTGGAATTAACTCTCAGGCGGGGTCATTCTGACACTAGAGGTGACTGAACTGATCATCCACTTGTTCTTCATGCCAAACCTGCATCCCATAATTCCATTGGCTGCAGTAAGAAAAAGGGTGGTGAGGGTCCAGGGCATGTGTGTTAAATGTCAAGATTAACTCTGATTTCCACAAAAGATAAAGGTTTCCTAATCGCTTGATAGACAGAAACAACCACTGGTGGTTTACCAAAGAGAAAGCTGCTTAATTTTGTTTGGTGGTTTCAATCATTTCTTTTAAAAGTTGTGGCCTTTGTTTTCTGCTGCTGAACTCGAGCATGTTTCGAAATCAGCAGGGTGAGCACTATTTGTGTATGAAATCCTTCATTGTTTCTTTGCTTGCTCAACTCTAGTTGCAGCTTTAAATGCTGAAGAAGAAAATGACCCTCCAACTTACAAGGATGCCTTCCCTCCTCTCCCTGAGAAAGCAGCATGTTTGGAACCAGCCCAGGAACCTGCTGGTGCCTGGAGCAAAATCCGACCAATCAAGGCTTCTGTCATCACTCAGGTCAGTACAAAAGAGGATTTCCCTCCTCTTTTACCCAACACTTGGTTTTCTACTGTAAGCTTTGAAGACAAATGCTTTTCATTATCCCTCCAGCATGTTGTTGCAGGGGAGAAAGTGTTGCAATAAAGATAACTAAGTGACCAGAGCTAGCTTAAAGACTATTTGGAGCAGGACGGCATTTGCTTGACCAGTCAGTTTTTGGAGAATTCTGTCATTGTAGTCTGAGGCATTCCCAGATATTGACCTTACTCCGTTAGTGACACCAGAGCCCTGAATGCTACATTAATCCTGTGCTAAACTAAAGGGGTGGTCAGGGTAGTTGACCTCCAAAAGTAGCCTCCACTCTAAAAGTTAAGTATCTTTTTGTGTTGAAATCTAAGGTTTCACTTAATCACATCATGGAGGGTTGTGCCCAGTATGTATTTATCAGTTGAGTGCTTAAGTGTCTTGTTACAGCAGAAGTGTCTCTGCTCATCTGCAAAAGGAGAGTAAATTTACCACTGTTCTAAGTTGAACAAAACTTCCTTTTACCTGAGCAGGTGTTCCATGTGCCGCTGGAAGAGAGGAAATACAAGGACATGAACCAGTTTGGGGAAGGGGAGCAGGCCAAAATCTGCTTGGACATCATGCAGAAGACGGGAGCTCACCTGGAGCTGTCTCTCGCAAAGGATCAGGGACTCTCGATCATGGTCTCTGGCAAGCTCGAAGCAGTGATGAAGGCTCGAAAGAAGATCGTAGCTCAGCTTCAGACACAGGTGAGTGACTTGGTTCTCTCCTCTTCCCACTGTGTGACCTTCCTCAAGGTGTGGGTGCTCATAAAACCAAACATAGATTTTAGTAGGCCGGCTCACCTTTGCAGTGCATCTTAAGTGCATGGAAGGTCACTGGAGTGATGCCATCTGTTTTCAACTGAGCTTCAAAAGCTAATTGCAGTTTAGTTAACCGTGGCTCCCCACATACTTTTCTAGCAGCCAATGTTAGGCAAGTAATCTCTCCAGAAGCCAGAACCTGGTGATTGTTATAGATGGTGCATTCAAAGTTTTTTCTTCCAAAAGCTCAGTGCTCCCTGAGGAGTGGGGCGGGGGGGGGGAATACATTGAAATTGGGATCTCTTCCCCACTACTTTCTGTGGTAAAGCACTTGGCAACATTAGAGGAGAGATGCTACAGCTACCTTAAGAGAGGTAAGGCATGAGTGATGGGCAGGGCAGCATCCAACCCTCTTACTCCCTTGGCAAGAGAAAGTGGACTGAGTCCCCTACATCATTTTGTGGTGGGTGTTGCATCCCTTAAGGTGGCTAATGCCCATTGACCCTAAGCTGTTGGCTAATTAAGTACTAAAGTACTAGACTTGGCTTGTACTAGATGGCCCAAAGAATTCTATGAGCCAGTTTAGAATGGATTGTGTTTAGAAAAAAGTGGGATGTCAGTAAATATGTAGATGGGATGATCATGAAGACATCTGTCAAAAGGTTTTGGTAGGTGTGTGAAGTCCCTCAAAAGTAGCTGAGTAAACATAGCGGTTATAGGATAAGACGATGGATTGTCTTGTGAATTGGTAACTGGCTAAAAAGGGTAGGGAGCTAGATCTGGCTGGCTGGGGCCAGACCCTTATCTCCATACACACCGTGGGCCAAATTTTGACAGGTTGGCATGGCCACTCACTTGATATCACAGTGACATCAAGTGACCTATTTTTTGCCTGCCTGGTCTGAAATCCTGCCATGAAAATAATGGGCAGAGCTCTGTCTCCATCGCCAGGAAAGAGAAAGTGGGTGCATGGGCAAGTACATATATTCTCAACTCTTCTGCAGCCTGTCTGCCAACCACCAGAATTTAGCTTGCAGTTGAGAACTTCTGTGTTTGGATAAATGAGAACCTTGAACTAACTCTCTGTATTTGTGACAGCATGACTAAGTTTTCGAGTGGGACTTTAGAGCATCCTGATTTATCCCATAAGCCCCTCTGGCAATGGAAAACTCTTACTTGGGCATTATGCCCTCCACCAAGGGAAATATTAATATCCCGTTCTATCTAAAATTTAATAGGTTCAGAAAGGACATAGGAAATAGCTTGAGGGGTATGTTCAACATAATTATGCTTCATCTGTGCTGTAACATTAGAGTCTAGAGATCATACAATCAGGCTAGTCTGAGTGGTTGAGCTTGTTCTGAAGTGTTTCCAATTCACACTGCAGCTGGGAGTCTTTTGTTCCAATGAAGACTGAGAAATTTAAATGAAGATGAGAGTCTGCACGGCTGAATGCTTCCTTCCACTGTCACTCGCCTACCCACATAACTTTACTGAATGAAATGCTATGTTAGGGAGGGAGAAGGCTAGGCTGAGTCTTAATAAAGCTGAGTGGACAGAATGTGTGCCTGGGAGAACTTGGCAGGGACTTTTATTTTTCTTAATTTGGGGAAGCAGTCAAACATGTTGTTGTTTTTTTTAAAAAAGTGTAGGTACCTCTAAGTGGTTTATCAGAAATATTGGAATGATCAATAATTAATAAGTAAAAGATTGTAATTTTTCAGCATCTATGTGTCTGGATAGGCTTGCCTAAACAAAAAATGATTTAAGCAGGCACTGAAAAGAGCTCAGCAAATGTGCCTGCCTGATGCCAGTAGACAGAGAGCTTTTCTACCTGAAACCTCAAGTAGTATAGTTCATGCAAATTTCTTTATTACTTGATTCTCCTGGGTAAACACCTCCTATCTCTGATAGTTGTATATAGTGGTGAACTTGGACATGCACAGTCACCTCCTCCACCTCCTCCTGCATATGGTGGGAGAAATTGCACCGCTGACATTCTGTCCTCCATTATGGCATTCAGGGCAAAACAGCTCTGTTGGATTGGTCAACCCAACCTTTAGGGCTGGAATGGTGTGTGTGTGTACAGCCATTTTCTCTTGGGGATAAGTTGTCGGGTGCTAGTGGTGGGCAGATGCACTCCCTCACACAGCAGATAGCTCTTGACAGAAGTCTCTATCGATCAGTTGCCGAGGGTTTATTCCCCTCCTTCCACTGCACCATCCATTTCAACTTCCTTCTCCTCCTCTCCCCTCACTTCTGCATGAAATTAGGCCGAGGGCTACAGGTTTTCTCATCCGTGCCTTAAGGTGATAGAGACACATCCGTGTCATGGAACTGGCCTGCAGCTTCATCCCGCATCTTGATGTCTGTTGTAGGCTTCAGCAACGGTGCCCATTCCCAAGGAGCATCATCGCTTTGTCATTGGCAAAAGTGGAGAGAAGTTGCAGGACCTTGAGCTCAAAACTGCCACTAAGATCCAGATCCCCCGCCCGGATGACCCCAGCAACCAGATCAAGATCACCGGCACCAAGGAAGGGATTGAGAAGGCGCGGCATGAGATCCTGCTGATCTCTGCTGAGCAGGTAAGCAGCATTCCCACCCTTACTGCTTCTGAGGAACATTGCTGTTGTTATGCCTTTTCTGAGGGGAGTACTTTTAAGACAAGCTGTCTTACTCTTGGCCTCTGCAGAGCATTTACAATAACCAGAACAACTCCCAGATTGGGTAGTTTTATAAGCAACTATATTGAGCAAATAAGGCATTACAGGTACTGCTTTTCTGGTCTTCCAGGTGGTTAAAATCTATGGCCCTAAACATGCACATCTGAAAAATAAGTTCCATTAACGTCATTTGGACTTCTGGATAAACAGAGCACCAAGATGTTTTGTATACGAAGCTATGTCGGATTGGGCAGAGCAATCCAAATGCCTCTTTCATCAGCACAGTGATCAGGTCTGGATTGGGACAGATGCTGTCTGGTGATGCCTGTAAGACCAAACAAATGTGGCTCAGTCCCACTCCCTCCCTGCCCTTGGAGCACCTTGTTCTGAGGCTTTGAACTGGTGGGGATGCTATCTGCAAAGGGGCATACAAGCATTGATGGTAGGCCAGATCAGCTGTGAGACCTGAGCAAGACTGCCTGAGCATCTTGCCTCCCACCCCACAGCTAGAGTGAGTAGCCAGGCAGCAGGTGCAATGGTGGCTCCCCAAAGCTTTAAGGGTGGATTGGATTCAGGTTGCAGCCCAAGACTCTATATGCTGTTCTCTACTACCTGCCATGTATATGGAATGTGCAGGTCCAATCATGCTGAGAAGCGACCTGCATCCAAATAGTTGTGGGTTAAACTCTAGGTGGCACCACCTTTTGATGACAATTCCAGGAAACGCACATATAACACACCCATTTTTCCCACAACAATCATCAATATGTAGAGCGGCCCGAAGGCATGAGGCTGGTTAGACAATTGGAGGGTTTCTGGGAAACAGGTTACTCTTGAGTTGGGTTCTCTGGAATAGGGAGATCATCCCTTACCTCCTAGGCTTTTTGGTTATTTCAGTTGCCTTTCCAGATGCCTTGCATCTGCACTTTCAGCCACTGCATATGCAATTCTGTCCACAGACTGTCCGAAACCAAACCAAGTCCCCTATTCCATTCCCCATACAGTGGTGCCCCACAAGACGAACGCCTCGCAAGACGGAAAACCCGCTAGACGAAAGGGTTTTCCGTTTTGGAGGCGCTTCGCAAGACGAATTTCCCTATGGGCTTGCTTCGCAAGACGACAGCCCATAGGGAAATCTCCGGGACAGTGGGGAAGCGCAGCTCGTCTTCCCCACTGTCCTCGGACCTCCTCCGAAGCCTGGCGGCGGGGCGGGGACACCTCCTCCCGCCGCCGGGCTTCGGAAGGATGCCCCGATGCCGGGCGGCGAGGCGGGAACGCCTCCCCCCGCCGCCCGGCATCGGAACGATGTCCCGAAGCCGAGCGGCGGGGCGGGAAAGCCTCCCCCCGCCGCCCGGCTTCGGGGCATCGTCCCGATGCCGGGCGGCGGGGCAGGAACGCCTCCCCCCGCCGCCCGGCTTCGGGGCATCGTCCCGATGCCGGGCGGCGGGGCGAGAAAGCCTCCCCCCGCCGCCTGGCATCGGAACGATGTCCCGAAGCCGGGCGGCGGGGCCGCGAAGCCTGGGCGCGCTGGCAACTCTCCGCAAGGAGCGCTCCCGCTGCTTGCGGAGAGGTCCGCGAAGCCTGTCCTGGACCTCTTCTGAAGGCAGGCGGGGGGCAAAAGTCTTTGTCCCCCCTGCTTGCCTTCCCAGGGGCTTTTAAATCGCCCGGACAGCGGAGAAGTCCTCCGCTGTCCCGGGCGATTTTAAAATGCCGCCCGCCAGAAGAGGTCGGGGGAAGGCGGTTTCCATAGGAACGCATTAATTGATTTTCAATGCATTCCTATGGAAAACCGTGCATCGCAAGACGAAAAACTCGCAAGACGAAGAGACTTGCAGAACGAATTAATTTCGTCTTGCGAGGCACCACTGTATATTTGGGGATTACATGGACTGTTAAGAATAAACACTGATGCAGCAATCTCGGTGAACTGTATCATATAATAGTCTTCCCGCACCCCACTCTTTTCCTTGTTCTTCTGGACTCTTGTTTTGAGTTCCCTCTGCCTTCAATGTCCTTCCTTTATCCCACACTCCACAACACTTCTAATAACCTTGCTGATCCAGGCTCTGCTTTTAACAGGCCACATGTCTGCAGCCCGGTCAGGTTATCCAGGGTGCCACTTTTGGGGAAGGGAGGAATAATGCTTCAGGAAAAGCTGGAGGCATGTGAACATCAGTCTCAAGAGCTTCACACTAAGGAGTATAGGAATTTCAGTGAAATTCCTGTAGGCTTGACATCCTTTGGTAACGTCTGCTTGGAACACTTCTTTCCTTGCAATGTTAGGCTTTGCTGTGTAGGAAAAACAATAGAACGTGCACATATTGCTTTATTTCCCAGGATAAGCGTGCAGTTGAAAGGTTGGAGGTGGAGAAGGTATACCATCCTTTCATTGCTGGCCCTTTCAACAAGCTGGTCGGTGAGATCATGCAGGAGACAGGGACACGCATAAACATCCCACCTCCCAGCGTCAACAGAACGGAGATAGTCTTCACTGGAGAAAAGGAGCAGCTGGCCCAAGCAGTTGCTTGTGTTAAGAAGATCTACGAGGAGAAGGTAAGGTTCTTCGTGGTCTCTGAGCAGTGCCACATTGCACAGACCAGCCCTGGGTTGTATTTTCCCTCTGATTTGTGGGGTGCTCTTCCCTGTCTAGTTTTCCCTTCACCTCCACAAATGTGAATTGGGACAGACGTATAGTGTTCTCATTCTTTGCAGCTTGCGACAGATGCTCACCAGGAGAGCACACTACCTACAGAATCATGAGACTTGCTCACTGGAACTTATGCACACAGATTCACTGATGGCTTGATTAGCTAATCAAGATTATGTAGCACATACAGACAAGTTTCTTTTTCTCGTCTGCCCCATTTCTAATCCTAGAGATTTCCTGGTGGCTTCCCCAACGCACCCCCTTTCTTTTTCCCTAGCCCTTATTACTCATGCCTTAGCTCCTTTCTCCCTACAGAAGAAGAAGACTACCACCATTGCTGTGGAGGTGAAGAAGTCCCAGCATAAGTACGTCATCGGTCCCAAAGGGAACTCCCTGCAGGAGATCTTGGAGAAAACTGGAGTCTCGGTCGAGATACCACCCACAGACAGCAGCTCAGAGACTGTGATACTGCGTGGCGAACCTGAAAAGCTTGGGCAGGCACTGACTGAAGTCTATGCCAAGGTAACCAGGTTGCCACGCAGCTAGGCCTTTCTGGTAGTCAGTACGTTTGTTAGGATTGCTATATTGCTGGAATGCAGCATGGCTCAGAATGCATACATATATATGTGTGTTCAGTTACAATCAACAATGGGGACAACATTTTTTGCTGCATGAAATGGGGGGCACATGTGAGTGAAGCGGGTGGTGGCAGCCGGCATTAACTGGACACAGATTCCACACCCCTACGCCAGACACATAAACAAAGAGACAGCCTTCACCCTTTCTCTGTGCAGGGATGGGGAGGTTCTGTCATGTGCTTACCCCCTGCTACTCAGTTGTTTAGTGCTGGGAACAGGTGAGGAGAGCTCCTATTGGAGTGCTACTCAGCTATTCCTAGGGCTATTTCGCTGGGCAGTGCGGGGGGTGGGAGTGGGCTTTGAATTCAGGTGCAGTGTGGGCCTCATGGCATTCAGGTGAGGGCCACGGTTGGGCCTTGGGCAATTGTGATGTGATAATAAACTTTCACAAATGCTGCATAAAAATGCTAATAGATAGCTGTTATAATACAATAATATTATTAAGCTGTTGTGTTTTGCTGAACACTGCAACTTCTTGTCTGGTACCTGACAAGATCCTTCAGCTAAGGATACTGGATTGTGATGGGAACTAGAGTGATCCGGCATCTGAGTGGTTTGAGTTAATGCATATTGCTAATTGAATTTTAAATTTCTTCATAACAACACTGTCCTTTTTCAGGCCAACAGTTTCACAGTCTCCTCTGTCTCCGCCCCCTCTTGGCTTCACCGTTTCATCATTGGCAAGAAAGGGCAAAACCTGGCCAAAATCACCCAGCAAATGCCAAAGGTATGAGCATCTCAAAAGTGAATTCTCACCTATTGGCGTTGGAATTGAGGAATTGTTAGATTACAATGTCTCAGAAGGTGTGCGTGCACATATATATCATTAGCTCTGAGGCAGACTTGTAGTCTGAGGGACAAAGTTTGCAGAGTCTCACCTTGGTCTTCCTAGAAGGAATAGAGAAATTGAAACCTTGAAAGCCCTTGTGGCTTTTTACCATGCTTTGGGGGCATTCTGAAACATGAGCCAGAGATTCCAGGTAACTTCTACTCTTGTGAAATTGGGAGAAATTAAGTTGGCAGCAAGACAGAAATGAGAAAGCAGATTCCACCTGTCACTATCTCCCATTTTAGATAGGATTAGCTTTTCAGAGACACTTGAATTTGTGGTGGTTGTGCTTTTGTGTTTATTTTATCTTAACTGTAAAAAAACAAAACAATTTCACCACAAATAGGGCCAAATAGCAGCTAAACACAGCCAGTGAAAAAACTTAGTGCTCCTCAAAGTTTGCATATAATTTTCAACTAATGCCTTAGTTGTTTTCTGTAAATAACCTATTAATTAAATATTTGATGGAAAAATACAGTTTTGAATCACCTTGTTCTGAATGTTCACTAAAAAACATCTTTGAAAATTATATAGAATAAGAATATAAAAAACCCAAAAAGTTATAATATATAGAGAAACTGAAGTGTACTGATAAAGGCCATTCCATACAGTTTCTAAAAAGACGAGTAGAGCAAGATACATTGAAATTAAATATTGATATACATAGTGAAAAAAGTGGAGCACGCTTTAGTCAAGTATATTTTACTGAATCAACCATATTATTTTAATATGTGCAGATTTAAGCTGTGTGAATCATCATGGACATACGAAATAAAGCCATACATCCCATATCACAAAAATTGTTCTGCTTTGTCCTCTTCCAACTGTAAGCTTTTCTAAAAAGGGTATATCCCACACTTCATTATACCACAATAAAAGATTGGCACTTACTCGGTCTTTCCAATGGCTATGACCAGCTGTTCGTGTGTGATACCATCTGTAAAAAGAGGGTAGCTCATGCCTAAGGTTTAGTGAAGTAGATGCTTGTTGAGTGAGGCTGGGGAGGGAATTCCACCAATGGAGTGCCACCTCAAAGAAAGCTTTGTTCTACTAGGCAACTGTCTCTCACCCAAAGCTTCAGTTGGCTAGAATAAGGCTTCAGCACATGTTTTTAACCATGAAGTAGTTTCCTAGATCCTACCCCTCCTTCCCATCTTTAGAAAACACAAGTTCAAGGGGTTTCTTGCAGCATCTCCGCTTGCAGGCAAAAGCCACATTGCCACTTTCATTCCCCTGCCATTACATGGATCCCTCTTCGGTAGTTTCATGCTGATGCTGAATTTTCTCCCTTACTGGAAGGTTCACATAGAATTCACTGAAGGAGAAGATAGAATCACTCTGGAGGGACCCACTGAAGATGTCAACATGGCTCAAGAACAAATCGAGAACATGGTCAAGGATCTGGTGAGTTAAGAAGCCCTAGTTTGATTTTGTGTGGCCATCTTATCAAAATGGAAGGTGCAGATGCAAGCCATCATCACTCAGAACTATCAAGCCTCATATTGTGTCCTCCTACTTCGATTAAATATGCAATTTATATTCCATAGCAAAGCAAGTGCACTGAGTTCAGTGGAGTTGACATCTGGTATGTGTGCTTAGGACTGCAGTTCTGGAGACAAAAGGAGGCTGTTGATTTTTTTCAATGGAATGGCCATAAAGGGAACAAAGAGCTGTGTTAGAAACATAATCTGGGTCAAGTGATGGTGAAACTGCTGAGTGTCCCCAAGCTGTGTGCTCTTTGCTCAGGCTTGAGCTACTTTCCTCAACAGGACATCTGGATCCAATAGTGGCTAGTTATCTATTGTGTCATGGCTGATGTTGCTGTCCTGTTTCTGTTCTTTGTTCCTCGGCTAGAGGAGTATGTGTTTCTGGCTAACTGTGGTGTGCACTTTTGCAGATTAACCGGATGGATTATACTGAAATCAATATTGACCATAAATTCCACAGACATCTCATTGGAAAGAGTGGAGCCAACAGTGAGTTAAATGCTTGTTCAGTGTCTCCCTGTGTGTGTAATATGTGTTGCTGTTGTCCCTGTTAGAGATAACCTACAATCTCATCTCTCTGGGTCTCTAGCTGTACTTCTGGGTCTCTAGGTTCTGGAGAACTAATAATGTGCTCTCTGCAAATATGGGAGGTCCTTCTTGAGAAACTTTCTTAATTTGTTTCTGGTTAGAATAGATAACAGAAAATGTCGAGTGGGGGGGGGATCTTGGGAAAATAACCTCTGCATGCCTCATCCCACCCAATTCCTAATTATTCTATTGAACACAGTTTCCAATGGGAAGATATGTGTCTCTTTCTTAAAACATCGTGTTGACTAAGCATTGAAATCCCGCTGCCCCCTCTGCTAGTTTGTCCTCTGTGAATAGGTCAGTGTCTCCTACAGCGCAAGTAATCCTTAAAGGAGAAAGCCTCTTGTTCTGAAACTCTGAAGCCTTGATTGCAGAGCATATGCAGTGGACGAGTGTTCTTAGCAGAATCTTTTTGATTTGCAGTCAACAGGATTAAGGATCAGTACAAAGTGTCTGTGCGAATTCCTCCAGACAATGAGAAGAGCAACCTCATCAGAATTGAAGGAGACCCTCAGGGAGTTCAAGAGGCCAAGAGAGAGCTGCTGGAACTTGCATCGCGTATGGTGAGCCATGGAGAACTGGACTGTGTCCAGGAGAGAAGTGTTAACTACTAGCGAGGCTTCCTGCCAAACTTTCCCACACACCAGGGAAGCGATTCTGTTTTATCTCTCTACCTGGGTGGTGCGTCATTGTGGTGACGTTTGTGGGTTGTCAAACTTTGCAGCTTGGCTGGTTGGTAGATCTGCCTGTTGTACAAGTGTGAATAAAATACATGTGTTTCAAGCATGGGGACTTTTAATCATGGAGACTCCCACCCCATTTTTCCTCCCCAGGAAAATGAACGCACAAAGGACCTGATCATTGACCAGAAATTCCATAGAACTATCATTGGGCAGAAGGGTGAACGGATTCGGGATACCCGGGATAAATTTCCAGAGGTAACAAAAGTCTTTGAAACACACACACGACAGAGAGACAGATTAAAATGTATTTTTATATTGACTTGATTACAGGCATCTCCCCGCTTGCACGTGATCAGCCTGCATGTGACTGCTGACACTCGCACCATTTTCAGTGCCTAAAGGGTGTGGGGCGAGGCGGTCTTATGCACGTCCTGCTGATGCATGCGGTGACCAGGAATGGAACCCCCATGCAATTGGGGGTTGCATAGTGCTCTTAAATGGGGCCCCTAGTGGCTTCCTATTCACTCTCCGCAGCAACTCTAATGTCCTAGACCATTCACTTGGCCCCAATATTTCTTTATTTAAAATTTAAAAAGGCATCAGGTTGGCAGAATCATTGCCTATTTGGTACATCCTGTCTGTGTTTTTTCTCTCCCTCAAAATAGTTTCAACTGTTCGTAGGAGGCTCCTTCTTTCATGCTTTTCTGACACATCCCTCTCCTCATAAATGTAAAACAGCCTTTCATTGAAGTCAAGACAACACTGTCTCTTTCAGCTTACATAGCGGGAAGGAGATACCCAAAACTTTACGTTTGACTTTCTTCAGTAATGTTTTATTCTGGATTACAGTGGTGCCTCGCAAGACGAAATTAATCCGTTCCGCGATTCTCTTCGTATAGCGGTTTTTTCGTCTTGCGAAGCAAGCCCATTGACAGCTTAGCGGATTAGCGCTATTAGCGGTTTAGCGGCTTTTAGCGATCAGCTGAGAAGCGGCTTATCAGCAGATCAGCTGATTAGCGGCTTAGGAAAAGGGCGAAAAAAGCGAAAAAAACCCGTGGGAACTCGCAAGATTTTTTCGTCTTGCGAAGCAACCCCATAGAGAAATTCGTTTAGCGAAGCGCCTCCAAAACGGAAAACCCTTTCGTCTAGCGGGTTTTCCGTCTTGCGAGGCGTTCGTCTTGCAGGGCACAACTGTATTTTAATTGATGTTTTAATGTGCCGTAAACCGCTTTGAGATTTTTTTTCTTTAAAATATAAAGCGGTATAGAAATGAAATCAATAATATAATTTAGAAAATCAAAGCTCTGTCTTTGGTTCAAAGCATTCTGGGTCTCACCTGAAGTCGTCCAAAGTAAAGCAGCCTCCTATCCCGGTTCTTTCTTTCTTCCTTCCTTTCTTAATTTCTGTGCCTCTTAAGAAATAATGTTTGGAGGTGCTGTTTTAGACACATGGCTGTGGGTGTTAGCCAACTATTGCAGCAGAGTGGGGTTTTTATTTTACTGTTCCTTCTCTTTTATCTACTTCTCACTCATATTACATTGTGCTAATTCACCTATAGCAAGATGATATCATATAGCAATAACTAGTATAGGGCCATGTCTTGGAGCACAGAGGAAAACTCTGAGTTTTGAATTCCACAGTATGGAAATAACCTCCTGGGACTCAGCAACCTGTTTAACATTATCTTGGATTAACTATTTCTTGCAGGTTATTATCAACTTCCCAGATCCTTCACACAAGAGTGACATTGTCCAACTTAGAGGACCCAAGAATGAGGTGGAAAAATGCACAAAGTACATGCAGAAGATGGTGGCAGATCTGGTAGGTGATCATCTCTGCCTCTGCTTTCGGTTTGGTTTGCAAATACAGGGGCTTTGTTAGTGCTAAGCATTCTACTAAATCAAGCATGGGGAACCAGTGGTATATATGCCTCAATGAGATCCAGCAGGGTTATTAATTTGGCTCATGAGGCCATTTCCTGCAAGCCACACTTACCTGTGCTTCAGCTGGTGTAATTTAGGACATGGAGTGTGAGTCAGGAAAAGACACAGCTCCCTGCCAAAAGTGGGGTTTGCTGGCACTGTGAGTCAGAGGATTGGCAATGCTTTCAAACCTCTGCCACTTTTCCTTTGTGGCTTGATTTCAAACCACGTGGGCAAAGGAAGACTTCACCAGAGAAGAGTAAAACATAGGTAAAGTCACATTTACTCATACAACTTTGTGCCTATTCTTTGTTCCATTCATCCATCCATGCTTCCTTTCTTGTAAGGTTGAAAACAGCTACTCCATTTCAGTTCCCATCTTCAAACAATTCCACAAGAACATCATTGGGAAAGGAGGTGCAAATATCAAAAAGGTGAGACTTCCTTGATTCTTCCTTGTTATCCTTGTAGTTTGTTACTTCTCAGTATTTCTGATACCTCCTGTTAGATATTTGGCCCAGGAGGCAGCCATGTCTGTTCCTTTAACTTTTTTTTTTTTTTGTCATTGCTATAGATCCGTGAGGAATGCAGCACCAAGATTGATCTCCCAGCAGAGAATAGCAATTCGGAGACAATTATCATTACAGGGAAAAGAGCCAACTGTGAAGCTGCTCGCAATCGGATTCTCTCCATCCAAAAAGAGTTGGTAAGACAAACAGCCCTTTCAGCATAACAGCTATTACCATTTTCAGTAAAAAAAAGTTGCATGCAGATTGATTCAGTTTCCTTAGAGAAACCACAACTTTCTTGGGCAACGTCTTGGTTTTCTTGGGGGCATGTGTGTTAGTTTTCCTTTTGGCTTTATCAGACATCACTCACCAAATATTCCAGGTGAACTGCCATCCAGAAATCAAAAGATCTTGGTTGTCCCTCAACTGTTCCTGATAAAAGCCACATAATCAAAAGGTCACAATGCTGGGAAGATGTTTGGGCTTGTATTACAGTAACCCTCAAGTGGAAAGGGATTCTGAAGTAAATTCCAGAAGTCAAATTTGAAGAGGTAGCATTTCTGAGAAATAATCACACTGTTTATTTGCAAGAGAGATTTTGTGGTGGTGGCTTTGTGGGAGGTTTCTGTCAGTTACTGATTTAGAGTTGCACTTAAGTCCTTGAATCATAGCAGTTTAGATTCTGTGGAAGCTTTTCCTCAAGGGATTCCCCTCCCCATCTAGTACAGTGTGTGCTACAACTAAAAACAACAACCCACTGAACACTATATACTATGGAAACCCTTGGTGACTGACCATAAAATAAATATGTTTATATAGTACATCTTCTACAGTAAACATGTAGAATGAACATAGAGCCAGAAACTCCTCCATGCTGAAGATCTCAAAGTATATCTGAAACACATTGTTTTGGCACAGGGATGGGGGACCTATAGCCCTCTGATGCTGCTGTTTGATTACAAGTCCCATTGGTCCCAACCAGCATAACCAAAGGTGATGAGGGATGATTATAGTCTAATGACATTTGGAGGACTGTAGCTTTCACATCCCTGCATTTTCAGGATGTCCTCTTGCCTGCTTTCCCACTGCTACTGGATCAGAAATCTTTTAACTTTAAATAGAAACCTCTCAGGCAAAAAGAATTGCCATGTCATATCTGCCCTCTCATCGCTGGCATGCAGAAATTAAGCAGCCGGCCAGATTTTGTGGCTAGCTCTTTAGGTATTTGTTTGAAAGCAGCAGAGGTATGTCTAAGCGATGTGCTGTTGACGCTTCAGTTCTTCTCTCCACTTTCCTTCTGCCGCTTTCACCAGCAGCTGAGAAAAGAGAAACCTAAACAGGTTGTTCTGTGTGCATTTAATATGCAATGAATTGGGGACCTCTGTAAAAAAAGAGAAGGGCGGGCAGGATTTTTCAACTTACATCCATCTGATCTGAGGTTTAATATGAAGGTATCTCTGAATAACAGCTATTCCTTTTGCTGTGAGGAGGACCCTCCCCTAGAACTCCGTGTTGAAGCACATAGGCGGGCTTCTGTGGGGGTAGTGCTGCCTGATGCAGTCAGTGACTGTCATTTGCTGACACATCCAGCTGGTTCCTGGCATGAGTCCCAGATTCCCTCTGCCAGTCTTAGTTTTGAATAAGAAATAATGGGGGTGGGGGGGACTTCCTGAGCACATAGTTGGGGAGAGGGAAGTTCTTTGTGCCTTCCTACAATTTCTCTGCATGAGGGAAGAGGGGGGAAAGCCTAAATACCTCTTCTTTTCTGTCCGTGCCTCTCCCTGCCCCCTTGCTGTTGCCCCAGGCTAACATTGCAGAGGTGGAGGTCTCCATCCCTTCCAAGCTGCACAACTCGCTCATTGGTGCCAAAGGTCGTTTCATTCGCTCCATCATGGAGGAATGCGGTGGGGTTCACATCCACTTCCCCACAGAAGGCTCCGGCAGCGATACAGTCACCATCAGGGGCCCTGCCCAGGACGTTGAAAAGGCCAAGAAACAGCTCCTACAACTGGCAGAAGAGAAGGTAGGAACCGTGGATGTGGAAAAATAGGTGCTGCCGGCACAGTTCCTATGGATAAGCTCTGAATTTGTGGTCACAAGGAAATCACTGCGGCAAAAATTTACATATTCCCAGTGGGGGATTAACTACTAATAGGAAATAAAGTTGGCAGTTGCTAGCCTATTATGCCAAACTCTGCTTCCATTTTATGGCTGGCTGTGCCCCATACCGTCATATTTTGACTGATGGGCCTTAGAAATTTTCAGCTCTCTCAGGTGATCCCTGGGGATAGAAAGTTTGAGAACTCCTGGTCTCTTCTAACTAGAATTAGTGCTCCAGGGTCTCAGGCACAGGTCTTGCCTGGACCTGCTACCTAAAGGCAATTTAACTATGGACTCCAAGATCAGACATGCAGTACATTTACTCTGCCACTAAAATATGGCTGCTCCCGAAATTTATTCCCTTCCTGCTAATAGTTAATCCAACAGGGTTGCTAAAGGTGATTGAGAATTTATTGTACGTCACTGTGCTATGAAACGTTCTCCCTCACTCGCTTTGCCTGGTGTTTGGAGCAGGGGATTATTGCTTTAATAATTGCAGCTGACTATATTTATACTTGAAAGGGGGGGCAACTTGAGCTGCTCCTTCCTTCTGTTGGAGACTCAGCTGGGTACGAAAGAATATGCAGCTTGTCTGGAATTTTGGCTTCTCTTGGAGCCTTCAGAGCAACTTCCTGGAACTTTACAGGCCCAGGCTTCATCCTGAGCTACTCAGAACTGACTCTCTCTGTTTACTAACTAAATAAACACCCTTTACGTGCAAGTTCTTAGGTGCTGCTTTGAAAACAGCATGTCCTAAATCTTCAGAACAGGTGGAATCTGCCTATGCTGCATTTAATGGCAGGGTGTTTGGCCCTGTCAGGTTACTTAACAGCAAGCTGCTGTTGGGCTCCTCTGTCTAGCTATAATGTCTCACTCCATTTGTCTGCAGCCCTGAGGCTGGTCTCTCCACTAGAGGCAAATTCAGAGCCATTGCAGAATCTCAAAGCACTTTCTTTGGCATACTTTCCTGGTTTCTAGCAGACGAAGCATTTCATTTGTCTTTTACTACATATGCAGCTCTCAGTTCGTTCTTCGGTGCAGTTGAAGGTAGCCCTCGTAGCAACTCTCAGGGGTGGTTAAGAGTTGAGAGAAAGTGTCTTGTCCAAGGTCACAGTGAGTGTTAGGGATTAAGCAGAGATTTGAACAGAAGTCTTCTCTGGTTCTACTCTCCTCTGTACCGCCCTTTGAGGGTGTGGTGGAAGAGTGCTGAAACAATGGAGCAGAGTACTTTCTCGTCAGTTCCTGGCATCTCCCAGATAGGGCAAGAAAGGGCTCGTTTCTGAAACCTTGGAGAGCCACTGCCACACACAGTAAATGATACGAAGCTAGGTAGACTAATGGTCTAACTCTACATCAAACAGCTTCCCATGTTTTATCATCTAACTTTAGAAAAAGTATTCATTGTACATATATTTAGGGCATGATCCTCTCTAACGTGAGCACCCGCTGCACATGCATAGAGGGGATTGCTTATAGAGCCATTGGAATATTTCCTGTGACAAGCAAAGTAGCTATATGCAAACTTATTCAATTTAGCATGATTTGTACAGATAATTTGACTTTTGCTGGACTGCAGTGTTTGTTTGTTTAAGTATAAGTATACAGGGCAGGATTCACCTAACAAACCGTGTCAGCAGAAACTCTGTGCAATGGTGCTCCCCCCCCCTGTGTCCCCCCCAACTGAATTTGGCTCTGGGGGTGTCATGAAAAACCCCAGAGCAGTGCAGAGAGAGACCATCTGTGCAAGCTAATATGCTTGTGACAGATGGAACGTTTGTAATAGTGCAACTCTGAAACCTGCCAACAGAGTTCTGCTTCTGTGTATGAACATTGCTTAACTCCTACCTTTCATGCCTTGAAAAGGGATTTTAACCTGATTTATTCCAAGCATCTGGATCTCAAAGCTGTTAACCTCCACAGATTTTTCAGTAGGACTGTCATATTAGTTTTCTCCAGTAGAAATGGCAACAAAAATGTAAAGAAATACCTCCAAATCCTGATGCGTGTATTTTTGTTTATTCCTGCTGTTTAGCAAACAAAGAGTTATACTGTGGACTTGCGTGCCAAACCGGAGTACCACAAGTTCCTGATTGGCAAAGGAGGCGGTAACATTCGCAAGGTGCGTGATAATACTGGGGCCCGGATTATCTTCCCCACCTCGGAGGACAAAGATCAGGAGCTGATTACTATCATGGGAACAGAGGAAGCTGTCAAAGAGGCCCAGAAGGAGCTGGAAGTGCTCATCAAGAACCTGGTGAGGAAAAGGATCTTTTCATTTGTCAATATGAAGGGATAACCTTTTGATGTTGACATATGGACTTAAGGGAGATCGTTGCCCTGGAGAATTTTTAGGCAGTGACGATGCCTTGTGTGTTTCAGGACAATGTGATTGAAGATTCCATGACGGTGGACCCTAAGCATCACCGGCACTTTGTCATCCGGAAAGGGCAGGTGCTACGGACCATTGCAGAGGAGTATGGGGGTGTGATGGTCAGCTTTCCACGCCCTGGCACACAGAGTGACAAGGTCACCCTTAAAGGAGCAAAGGACTGTGTGGAAGCGGCAAAGAAACGCATCTTGGAGATCATTGATGACTTGGTGAGTGTCCATGTTAGAGGAGCAGCCTTCCCCATGGTCACTCCCCCCCCCCCAAAGTCTAGTTGTTTTTGTTTCTGGTTTGGTCTAGCCTTTATTAAAAAAAACCACTGGGTGTATCATAAATTCTCATAACACCTGATAAACAAGCCTCTTTAGTTTCTAAGTTTTAGGTAAGAATTCTTAATTACTAATTATAGCCTTCTAATTGCAGCCAAAGTAAAGAAAGGGTTTGCTGGAACAGTCTGACCGTGACGTGCAGGAACCTGTTCTTTGCGATTTAATTTCATATAACCCTGGCATGTATTTCCTAACAGTCATACTTTTCTTCCATTATTGCACACATTATAGTCAACAAACAAACAATTCATAAATGCAGTACAGCATGCAATCTGATCCTGGCAGATTGAATCCATAACCTAAAATCCCATAGAACTTTGCTGTCCTAAGGATAGAGATGAGATTTTCAAGGAAAACAGAGACATTCTAAAACGAACATTTGGCAGTATTGGAAGGCACGCCGCAGAAGGACACTGAGAAGTTGTTAAAAATCACAGTAATAAAAATGGTATACCACACGTATCATCTGAAAATATTGGGCAGGATTCACCTCATCAGCAGGAGGGTGTCCTTTTGTCCATAGGGCTGCCCCCCCTGAGATTGGCTTTGGTGGGGTCAGGTCATACCCTAAAACAGCACACACAGGAAGTGAGGGATCATCTCACCCAGTAGAGTTTAAAATTGATGTGAGTTACTTTGGGAGGCAATCATTATCTGGAAAGTGGGATAAAAATAGGAATAAATTCTTTTCTCCTCCCCCTAGGAAGCCCAGGTGACAATAGAATGCACCATTCTTCAGAAGTATCACCGCTCTATTATGGGCCCCAAAGGTTCCAGGATCCAGCAGATCACCCGTGACCATGGTGTTCAGATCAAATTCCCAGACCGGGAGGAGAACGTGGGTACGAGATCTTACAAGCCTGCCAGTAAAAGCAGGCACCTGCGGGGGTGGGGAGCAACCCAAAAGTGCCTCATATCTTCTGAGATGCTTTCAGAGCTGTGGAAATCTGTAATTGTGCTTTAGAAGTGAAATGGCTATTTTTCATAGGTTTTTTTTTTTTTTTTTAAGCAACGCAATTTCCTTAATCCCAGATGTGTTGCCTTGGGAGTCGGCTGAATGTGGTCTCCATTTACTACAGACTTGTCTTAAGGGCAGCATACTTTCAGAGTTGGTTAATCGTCTTCCAAAAGCCAAGGTAGAATGGAAAACATGGCAAACTCTTAATGATTCTGTGCCTCTCCAAATAAGGCTATCCCACCACACATTGAGAACTGACAATTTAGGTGGGTAATTCTTTGTAGTTCATTTATGAGCAGTAGACCACATCCAAGATGTCAGCCAGCCAGACATCACTACTGGGAAACCAAAGAAACTTGGTGTGGAAGTTGGCTCTTGCATTTTTAACAGAGGATAATGATAAGTGGCACTTCAGACATGGCTTTTCTATGATCTGCCTAGGCCAGGAATTTTACAGTGAGAACAATCCATACCCCTAGGTGCCCTGGAGATAACAAGCTGGCAACTTCAGGCTAACCAGTTGAAAATGTAGTCACTCTTCTCACCTCTGTGATCATAGCTCCCACTGCAGAGTCGCCAGCCCAGGAGAATGGCAAAGAGGGTGGAGAAGGGAAGGAGAACAAAGAAACAGATCCTGGCTCCCCAAAGAAATGTGATACTATCATAATCTCTGGTCGTCGAGAGAAGTGTGAGGCAGCAAAAGAAGCCCTGCAGGTAAGATTATTTGTTGGCTGCTATGCCCTGAAAAAATACAGCTTTGCTTACTAGGTGCTGTAAAATGGCCCAACCATATTTTGCTCATAAGGATCTTTTAATTGTACGTGGCTCCGCTTAATTGACTATTAAATAATTTCCACTGAAGAAGCAGGATGTTGGCCTGAGTGGAAAAGGTAAATAATTGACCTCTTGAGGTGATTAGCTGTGGGACATTTTATGCAGCACCCACACTCAATATCTTGAATATTATTTTACTCTATGGCTTTGGTTTGACAGCTTCATGTGTTGCTGGGGTGAGAGTTTGTTTGGTGGGTTCTGGACAAGTACTTGTTGACAAAGTGATTCTTTTGCTTATAAGTTCTGCAGCTGGTGTAATTTCAGCCTTTCCTCTTCAGGCACTGGTTCCAGTTACCATTGAAGTAGAAGTTCCTTTTGACCTTCATCGTTTCATCATTGGTCAGAAGGGCGTTGGAATCAGGAAAATGATGGACGAGTTTGAGGTGAGCAGGCTCTCTGTTGACTCCTTCCATTTTTGGGCTTTGGAGAACAGATAGGCCAAAATATGAATACCACTCTTACTGATTATCCTAATGTTGAAACAGTCTTAAGGCCACTGAAGAGGTTTAGCACAATTTTTCCTCCATGTGCTTGCACATGCACCTGAGATGTACAATAACATATTTCCTGTTGTTCATTGTAGTGTTTTTTTGTGCTACAAGGAACTAAAGTAGCCTGTATAAACCCAGCAATGATACATTAAGGGTGGGTTTGGGGGGGGGTTGCAATTTTAAGTACTTGAGAATTCCAGTTCTTTGAAGAAATATTGATTGTGAAGGTTATGGGTGGCTGCAAAGATGCTCCTATACAACAACTGCCCACTCCTGACATAATGATAGCTGCCTGGAATTTTTTGTAGGTGAACATCCAAGTCCCTGCCCCAGAGCTTCAGTCTGACATCATCTCTATCAGTGGGCTTGCTGCTAACCTGGACCGTGCCAAGGCCAGACTTCTTGAGAGGGTGAAGGAGCTGCAAGCTGAGCAAGAGGATCGGGTATGTGTTGTGCCGGAACCATTGTGATTTGTCAGTCTCTCCCAGCTGCCTTGTCATATTAAAAACAATTAAAAGATCTATATTTTAGTCCTGCTTTATTTAAGAGTGGTGCTGTGGGAAGAGACACTGGGATCTTGTCAGCAGCCTTAAGCAGGATGAGTTAATGCAGACAATGCTTTAATGCCTAATGTTGGAAGGTGAGGAGTATGGCTCTCTGTAGTTCTGGGTTAGTAAGTATTCCTGCCATGAAGTCACTGTTGTCTTAGCACTGCCTCAATTGGCAGAACTTGCAGTTGAAGCTTAGACTGAAGTCCCAGACCATGTACCAAAACAACATTTCTGAATCATGAAATTTTGACTCTGGTTGCAAGGAAAAGCTTGGTGTGGGCATGAAGAGATGGTATGAAGCAAAACAAAGGAGGAAAAGTGAGCCAAGGGCTTTAATAATTTGGAGCATGAGAATTAGGAGTAATAAGATTTAAATCTATGGGTCATGGGTAGCGCTGTGGTCTAAACCACAGAGCCCTAGGGCTTGCTGATCAGAAGATTGGTGGTTTGAATCCCTGCAATGGGGTGAGCTTCTGTTACTCGGTCCCAGCTCCTGCCAACCTAACAGTTCAAAAGCAAGTCAAGTGCAAGTAGATAAATAGGTACCGCTCTGGCAGGAAGGTAACCGGCGTTTCTGTGCGCTGCTCTGGTTCGCCAGAAGCAGCTTAGTCATGCTGGCCACATGACCCAGAAGCTGTACGCCGGCTCCCTTGGCCAATAAAGCGAGATGAGTGCCACAACCCCAGAGTCATTCGCGACTGGACATAACGGTCAGGGGTACCTTTACCTTTACCTTTTAAGATTTAAATCTAAGAGGTTTATATCACATCGCTGCCACCTAGAAGAGAGTGGAAGGCTAAGGCAAAAGTATTCTCCCAATATGGGAGAGACAACAGGAGGCAGGGATGCTCTGTGGGCTTGTAAGATAATACTTCTTATGAAGACCAGTGTTTACAATGCAAGGTGCAAGTTTTTTTGTGATTCAGGTCCAATGTTCCAATAAGTTTTCTAAAAATTAAAACCATGTGAGCAAGGGCTTGATATTAAGGCATTATCAGCTCTAGGTGATGGGAGTTAAACATATTTTTTACTATCGTATGAGGACTCCTCTGTTATGTAGCTAAATCTGACATTTACCAAAGTTGGATATAAATAATTCACCTAATTAGAGACAGCAGCAGTGCAGATCCTTAAAAACATCCCTCTTGATCGTTCTAGGCTTTGCGAAATTTTAAGCTGACTGTTGCTGTGGAGCCCAGATACCACCCTAAAATCATTGGCAGGAAAGGGGCTGTGATCACTCAAATCCGCACAGAGCATGATGTCACTATACAGTTTCCAGATAAGGATGATGAATCTCAGGTGAGGAACTCCGGGAGAGCGGCTGGTATGGGGGAGGCTGTTTACACACATCCACAGAATGGAGGGTGCTTTCCTTTGAGCAGAGCTCCAATGAGCACCGTCTGCTCAATTTCCCTCATGGCCTCTTTGGCGGCCTTGTCGGGCTATTGGCCCTTGCTTGCCACAGAGGCCTGTGCTATGTGCTGCTGTCTTTAGGGGCCTGGGACTAACTCTTCAAACTTCCACCTCAGTCCCAGGATCAGATCACCATCACTGGTTATGAGAAGAATACTGAATCTGCCCGAGATGCCATCATGAAGATTGTTGGTGAATTGGAGCAGATGGTATCTGAGGACATCACTCTGGACCATCGTGTTCATGCCCGCATTATCGGAGCGCGGGGGAAAGCCATCCGCAAGATCATGGATGAGTTCAAGGTATGTAAAGGGTACATGGTATCTGATAGACATATGGTGTCATCTGTGACAACAGAGGTGTTTATTTTTGCTGAGTGTAATGAATGCATTCAAGAACCCTGGCACTTGGTTGGTTGTGCAGTGAGATTATGAGTACAGTCTTACCTTGGTTGTTGAACGCCTTGGACATTTTGGCTCCTGAACACTGCAAACCCAGAAGTGAGTGTTCTGGTTTGTGAACTATTTTTGGAAGCCGAACATCCAACGGGGCTTCCGCGGCTTCTGATTGGCTGCAGGAGTTCCCTGCATCCAATCAGAAGCCACACTTTGCTTTCTGAACATTTTGGAAGTCGAACAGACTTCCGGAACAGATTCCGTTCGACTTCCAATGTACAACTGTAGTGAGAAAATAACTTAGTGGCTGCCCAGACATGCACCCTTGCTTTTAGTAGTAACTGTAGATGGTCTCTAAACACCTTTAAGAGCATGTCAGGAAAAAATGCTGATGATTCAACTGAATTGCACAAGACAGGGCTTCCACTCAGTCACTGCACAGAAACAAAATCTGTAGAACTGTGAAAATATGACTACAACTTGATTTATATGCCAGGGATAGGGAATAGGGAATATATGCCAGGGATAGGGAACAGTTCCCATCGTCCCTGATTGTCCCATGCAGGCTGGGTGTGATGGGAGTTGTAGTTCAACAACATCTTGAAGACTACAGATTCTCCCATCGCTATTATATGGGGACCTAAACAAATTAAGCCAGGCCTCTCAATATTCTGGTATTGTCTTCATCACTCTGCTTTCTCTAGCCTTTTGGTGTATGGCATGTAGGGAAATGAGACAATTAAAGACCTATTTTCTCTTGATTTGTTAGCTGATCTGAAATCTTTGTCATTCCAGGTGGACATCCGGTTCCCCCAGAGTGGAGCTGCTGATCCAAATTGTGTGACTGTGACTGGACTCCCTGAGAATGTGGAGGAAGCCATTGATCATATCCTGAACCTGGAGGAGGAATATGTGAGTGTCAGAGTTCTTAAATCCAGGTAGTTTTTAGTACTTGAGAGAAGCCAGTATGTGGACCTTCCAAACTTCTCGGCTTGCTTCTTATGTATACACCACATATGGGTGATATCAAGAAAATACTGCTCCTTTTGCAGTATGTGTGTGTGTGTGTGTGTGTGTGAAATACACATGAATTTGTGCTGCGATAAACATCTCTAACTTGGACTACACTTGTTTGTATGGTGTTGCAGCTGGCAGATGTGGTGGATAATGAGGCAATGCAAGTCTACATGAAACCACCTGCTCATGGGGAAGCTAAGGCTGCATCAAAGGGATTTGTGGTGAGAGATGCCCCCTGGACACCAGGAAACACAGAGAAGGTAGGTGCTGCTTCCTTGATAGTTACTCTTCGTGCTGAAAGGATGGCCAGGACTTTGGCTGGAGAGATGAGTCCTTTCATTATGAAGTTAAGAGTCAGTCCTCTTATTAGTGTGTAGAGTGAAAAAGGAGGAAAAAGAAAAAGGGAAAATGGAGTGGTGCGAGAGACTCTGCCACCACTTTTGTTGTCACAATGCTCGTATCCGGTTAGGGGGCCAGCACACGGGTGCAAAATGGACTATGGAAGTCGATACCCCTGAAAAAACGCAATACGTATGCCCCTCTCTTCTGTCATCCTTTCTTTTTATTATCCTTTTTCTCTCTTCCCAATACCTGCCCTCCAACAGTGTCTAGCTGCCAGGAATTTTTGCACTACAACCTGAGGCACTAGGCCAGATACATCTTACCTAGCCAATTACTCCTCCCAGCGCCACTCATAAAAAAACTGTAAATTGCTAATGGGTTATGAACACTGGTGTGGATTATTGCAACCTCCACCATCCTGCTTCTGCATCATACTACTGTAGAACTCTATTTTTTATTTTTTTATATATAAATATTTATTGGGTTTTTCCAAATTAATACAATTCCCTGCAGGCGGGGTAGCTGCCACGGAAAGAGGGGTGCAGGGCAGTTGGGCCTGATGCTGTCACATGATGGCAGTGAGACCAAGCCAGCTTTAGCCTGGAGAGTTCTCTCTCTCCAGTCCAAACCTGGACTCCACCCAGCCCATTTGAAGGGAGGTTTGTATTGCTCTGCCCCTCATTCTTGAGTGTGCAGCTGGTTTTTTTAAAGGCTCATCTTGGAAGAGGCTGCTTTACTATTGTTGGAAAAATCTTCCCTCAAGCTGTCTGTAGTAGCAATGGATGAGACACTACCTTCAAAGCTTATCATTCTTGGTGCATTTTCGGGGCTGGTAGTGATCTGTAGAGAAGTTAAGTTCCTCTTCATATACAGTCAGTGATGTTGTTTAATGCAGCAATAGCACTTGTACTAGTTATGGTTTTGGCTTTTGTTTCCTTACAGGCCCCTGACATGACCAGTTCTGAAGATTTCCCAAGTTTTGGAGCTCAGGTGGCCCCCAAAACTCTACCTTGGGGTCCTAAGCGGTAATAGCATGGAAGCAGCAATCTTGTCCAGCCACCTGCCACAAGGTTTCCTTTCTGAATTCTGATCTAGTGGCTGGATCCAGTGCAGATTGCCCATGGGGGTCTCTTAATGAAACTAGAGTGCTACCCCTTTTGAGGTTCTCTGTTGTCCCTGCGCTTAGGCCTCACTATGCTTCAGTTTGACTCTTTCCTTTCTCCTTGCCCTGGAAGAAACTTTCCACATAGATTCCAACCTAAAACACATACATTATTATTTTTTGCCTTTCAACTTTTCACTCAATCTCATGTTGGCCATGGTGTAGTAACCAAACCTCCCAGGTACACCTTGCAAAAAGCACTCTAGGCTCCATTAGGAGATCTCCTCACTGCAGCTAGGAATCTACTTCCTGTCTCTCAACCTCAGGAAATGCATTTCCTCAACTTTCTACAAAGCCAAAATATTTACTCTTTTCCCCTCCTGCCCTGTTTCTCCAAGGCCTTACCTTTGTAGAGTGCAATCAACTTTTCCCTTTCAACTGCCAAACAAAAAAGAAAACGCGCACCCATCTAATACTGCTATGGGAGAGGAAATTGGCCAGAATGGATAGGTGGAGGTTCAGCCTGGAGATACAGCCCCAGGAAGCACTAAGAGGGGCATAACCCTTGCTGTGTTAGTCTGCATCGCTGAGTGTACCAAAATTCTCCCCTTGTTGGTGTGAGTATTGAATCGTGGCTCATCACCAGTGTTTGGACACGTACACTCTTTTGTTCTCCCTTCCCAGCAGTAGTATGGCTGAGTGGAACCAGAAAACTGACAGTATTATTGGGTCTAACAAAACTTGGTTCAACCAAAAGTGCCATGGTAGCATGTCACAGAAGGTGGTGAGCTATTAGTGTGGTGTTAGAGGGTACATTACTCTTTCTCCCTCCCCAGGCTTGATAGTGATGGCATTTAAATACCAGGGTTCAGAGTGTGTCTTTTTTGCTTTTTACTATTGCCTTCTTTCTACCTCAAGCCGGAATGACAGTGGCCTGCTTCTTCAGTCAAGCCCCTCTTGCTTCCTGTTATCATGACTGTTGTTCCTCTGTCAGCAGAGGGATCTGTGTGTGGCTTCAGCCTGGCTACATGCCATCCAACATCCCCTCCTACTAAGATGGTCTTAACCACCGTCACATAATTTGGCCTGTAGTCTTGTGACAAAAGGTTAGGCCTTGGGGAGGGAGGCAGGTAAGGAGTGGCTCTCACTTAAATTGAAGAAGCTGGATTGCAGTTCAGTCTTAAATCAAGCCTCTCTTGGAGGGGAGGAGAGAATACCTACATTCAGCAAAGGCCTTTCTGTAGTCTGGCAGCAAATGTTTTTGTCCTTTTGTCATGTCCCTCATACAACAGTAGTTTCTGCATTCTAGCTGCTGCCATAAACTGATACAAGGCTGCTTGTATTAAAGCTGCTCTTCCAGCCATTACATGGTATATATATATATCTTTTCTGCCGAAGGTGCTGGTGCCAGGGCTGGTCTGGTGCCAACTCTGCTCTCTGCCTACTGCCTCCCTTCCCCTCCAAAGAGCTTTTCTGAGCCATTAGCTAAGAACCGAACCCCAGGATTGCTTATGCCCCCATTAATACATACTGGGAAAAGGTCTGCAAGGCTCTTGTCTTTCTTGACCGCTAGCCCAACAGGAAGGAAAGCCTCTTTCTTTCAGTAAACTTAGCTGAAGGGAGGAGAGATTTGTTTCTCTATGCTAATTCCACTTGGGGCAGGACAAGCCCTCTTACTATCTGAGCAGGAGACAAACAGGGTAGTAGTGTTTTAATGTATTGCCAGTAGTATACCTGGTGTCTGAATGTCAGTCACATCACTTGCACATGTGTTTTTAGGCTTCAACTGCCATTGAGCATGGCCCCCCCAACCCAGCCATTTGTTCAAACTGTTGAGAGTACTCTACCCCCTCTGTCCCATGTAGTCTGCAGCAGATGCTCTGCGGAGGTGTGCTCCATGTCCTCTTAATGTCTTCCATATTATGTTTCCATGGCAATGATCCCTTGGCCTTAACTTTGGAATTTGGAGATTATATGCAAAACATGTATAAAGGCTCATGAGTATGGATGACACTGGAATTTTATAAATTCTAAAAAAATAAAATAAAACCTGAAACAGCTTTTGAGTGGTTGTCTTTATTTTCTGTATACTTTAGTGTGCTTTTTAAGAAGTCACTAATTCAAAATTTCTACCAGCCTTCCTAATGAAATACTGAACAGCTACTAACTCTTAACCTTTCACAATTAATTCCAAACAATTGTAAAAGAACTTTCACTTTTTAGCTGTTCATACTGAATGTTGGACAGATTCTGTCCATTTGCTGTCAGCAGGGGTACTGTTTAATCATGATTGCAATCACTAGTATTAGGCATATGCCACATTGCAGCTTCCAGCTAAAGCAGATTCAAACTGATGTGCAGAAAATACTCAGTCTTGTATTGCTTGTGTGAGAGGAAGAGGGGAGCAGGCAGCTTGTGAAGCTCAGTACAAGCTTTCAAATGGTTGCCTTCTCAAGCAGTAATCTTCTGTTAAGCTGGCCACTGCATACTAAGCAAAGTGCACAGCTTCTCTCCAATAATCTGCCCTTAGCTCATCAGAGCAGCTCTCACTCTTATAAGGCATTCAAGTGATGCAGCTTCTTCCCTCTTTGGAAGATTCCTTGTCGCTAAGCAGTACTTCTTCACAAGTTAAAAAGCAGCCCTCCCTCTTTGTAAACAGGAATGTAGGACTCCTCTGTGCTCACTGCTAGACTATAACTCTATAAATATCAGTAGAAGTCACTTCTTGGGCGTGAGGACATGGAAGGCCTGACAAAGCTGTTCAGTTAGGCAAATGATTGCAGAGCTGATGAGTGGGTTGGTTAGATTAATCCATTGTCCATGTATATCTTGTCCTTTGCCAAGTTAACACTTCTCAAAGTCCTTAAAGCAGCAGCTGGATCGATCAAATTCCTGAAGCCTTTAAAAGCTCCAAGTCTCCTTCTACAGTACAGCACTTGTGCAGAGAAGTGTCACTTTTTGTCAAATTCTTCTAGGCTGCTCACCTCCCCACCCCTTGCTCTTCCAGAAGCTTGGCAACTTGGCCTGGATCAAAACCAGGATGTCTTTCAGCATCGTGAGCCTACTATGGTGCTTTCTCTGCCAGAGGGGTTGGATTTCTCGCATCTATCACTTCGGTGAGGGCCTGTCACAAGAGAAATTAACAGTCAACAGGGTAGAGAAGCATTGTTTACCTGGCTTCCCAATGTGGAGGTCGCTGGTGATAACTAACAGGCAAGACAATGATGGTGAGGTCAACACATTGTAGGTGGAATGACAGATTGGCCCTACAGTGACTTCTGGGATGGGAAGCCAGGTAAGCGATGCCAGTGCACTGACAGCTGCTATACCACCTAAAGATACATAGCTGTGTCAGTTCTACACAGCTTACATTTCAATTTGCTTATTACCCAAACCTCAATATTGCCACCCTTGAGATACGGTAAAGTAATTGGAGCATGCAGTTTAAGCAAAGAGCTCACTCAACCGTAACACGCCAGCAGTAAAGTTGCTTCAAAAAAGTAAGCCCAAAATTCCTAATACCTTGAAGTCAACACACCTGAGACCAAGAGAGTTGAAACTTGGCTTGTTATTAGAAAAATTCTATGGAGTTGTCCATAGATTGTTGGCACAATATGCTTTGAATGATAGCAGAGGAGCCGTATGTGTGATCAAAGGGTGAGCCAACTTCCAGAATCTTACTTTGCTTTGTCAAATGACACATACTAGGAAAAATATAAGACCTTCCCCTAAAAGGTATGTGTCAGAAAGATTGGTGTTGACATACAGGCTGGAACTTAACGCAATCAGCAGCTGAAATTGCCAGTTCTTGATACCAGCTTCCAAAAATAAAGTACACACCCCACAACAGATAGACCAGTGTCACTAGTTATCTAATACAAGAAAAATACTATACTATTATTTTAACACAGTCTTCCAAACTTGGGTCCCCAGCTGTTGTTGGACTATAACCCCCACCATCCCTAGCTAGCAGGACCAGTGGCCAGGGATGATGGAAATTGTACAGTGGTGCCTCGCAAGACGAAATTAATTCGTTCCACAAGTTTTTTCTTCTTGCGAATTTTTCGTCTTGCGAAGCACGGTTTCCCATAGGAATGCATTGAAAATCAATTAATGCGTTCCTAGGGAGACCGCCTTCAGACCAGGTCTGGGGACAGTCTGTCCCCGGACCTCTTCTGAAGGCTGGCGGCGGGGGGGGGGGGAAGGACTTTTCTCCCCACCGCCAGCCTTCAGAACAGCCTTCTGAAGGCTGGCGGTGGGAAGAAAAGCCCTTCTCCCGCCGCCAGCCTTCAGAAGAGTTCCTGCAGGGCTGCCTAGGCTGCGGATAGCAGCCTGCTGCCCGGTGCGAGGGACGCTCTGAAGCAGAGCGCCCCTCACGCAGGGCAGACATCTGCAGCTTGGGGAGCCCTGCAGGACTTCCCCGCAGGGCTCTCCAAGCTGCGGATAGCAGCCTGCTGCCCCGTGCGAGGGGCGCTCTGCAGACATCTGCAGCTTGGGGAGCCCTGCAGGACTTCCCCGCAGGGCTCTCCAAGCTGCGGATAGGGGCAGCAGGCTGCTATCCGCAGCCTGGAGAGCCCTGCGGGGAACCCTTCTGAAGGCTGGCGGGGGAGAAGGGCTTTTCTTCCCACTGCCAGCCTTCAGAACAGCCTTCTGAATGTTGGCGGTGGGGAGGAAAACCTTCCTCCCACCGCAAGTCTTCAAGACAGGTCCGGGAACAGAGGAGAAGCGCTGCGTGCCTTTCCCTCTGTTCCCGGACCTGTCCTGAAGGCTTGCGGCGGGAGGAGGGCTTTCCTCCCCACCGCCAACATTCAGAATGCTGTTCTGAATGTTGGCGGTGGGGAGGAAAAACCCTCCTCCCACCGCAAGCCCCGGGAAGAGAGAAGCTGCGCGCCTTCTCCTCTGTTCCCGGACCTGTCCTCAAGGCTTGCGGTGGGAGGTCCGGGAACAGAGAAGGCGCAGCGCTTCTCCTCTCTTCCCGGGGCTTGCGGTGGGAGGAGGGTTTTTCCTCCCCACCGCCAACATTCAGAACAGCATTCTGAATGTTGGCGGTGGGGAGGAAAGCCCTCCTCCCGCCGCAAGCCTTCAGGACAGGTCCGGGAACAGAGGGGAAGGCACGCAGCTTCACCTCTGTTCCCGGGGCTTGCGGTGGGAGGAGGGTTCCCCGCTGTCCCCGGAGATTTCCCTATGGGCTTTCGTCTTGCGAAGCAAGCCCATAGGGAAATTCGTCTTGCAAAGCCGCTAAAAAACCCTTTCGTCTTGCGGGTTTTTCGTTTAGAGAGGCATTCGTCTTGCGGGGCACCACTGTAGTTCAAAAACAGCTGGAAACCTAAGTTTGGGAAACACTGTGGGTTTGTATCTAATGAACTTGTCCAATTAGTGCAAGGACTTCTGCTTGTGCAACAGAACTTACTTGCCCCGCCAAAAAATCTCCTTTGGAGGGTTGGGGGACCCCCAAACACGCAAGGAATGGAGTAGGGCAATTCTGTTGTGCAAGCAGAAGGACAAGTTCACCAGGTACAACTCTATAATACAGTATCAAGGTAAAAGTAGGTTATTTGGGGAGGAATGTAGGTAGGGTAGAGGGGCTACTCTTGTGTGTTTGAGCCCTTTTGTTCCCCCATCATGGTTCACAGTGTGGGCACAGAGACTTAAGATTCCCTGACAAAGACCAATGGACGTATACTCCTGTGCCAGACAGGAAACAAAGGTTATATTTACCCTCATAAGCTGCAAGGCTGCTTACTGAGAAGGGGAGGGAAATTGACATCCTATATTTCTGACAGCAAGTGAACCTTGCTGCTTTACCTAGTCCTGTAAAAGGAAACCTCTTCCAGGAGACAAAGAAGGGGATTCACCACAGGAACAGTGTGACTCAGTTTTGGTTAAGGTTTATGGCATTAAGCACTTTAGATGGTCTTTGGAAGAGAAAATCCAAGTACCGATTCAAAATAATATTTAAAAATAAACGATTACCTTGTTCTCAGCCAGAGCCTCTTTAGCTAGATACTGCTCTCGCTTCACTTTGATCTCCACCACTTCTGGGATGTCGGGCACCATCATATCAATCAGACGTGCAATGAAGAAGACCACGTGCTGGGAAAAGGAGGCAAGAAAGCTGCAGATAGTCAGTGGCCCAATTTGCCAGAGTGGGAGCAAGCAAGTCAGGACCATGCAGCAGCAATCTGGCCCAGCTGTTCAGAACTAGATGGATGGGGAATCCTGCTGCATGTCTGACTCCAGTGTATGTGTTCTCTCCTCCCTCCACCCTGCCAGTTATATGGAATTGCAGTGAAAATATGACTGGAGCCTATCTCACCAATTAAGGGGTGCTTTATCAAAGATGATAAGGGATCTCCTGTCTCCCAGAAAGCAGGACTAGTGCACATGTAGCTTTACTACAGTGGTCTTAAAATGTGACACCTTTATTACATCGAAACTCAATAGAAAAGTAGTTAGTGTTGTACTACGTACAGATCAGCACAGAGCAAGCTATCCATGGGATACAGATTGCTCTACTATACAAATTCCATTTCCCTTTGAATAAGCTGGGATAGAGGACTTCCACAAGCACCAAGGTGCATTTGTAGATTATTTACAGAACAAGGCACATCCTGGTGGCACTGTCAGTAGACTCTTGACCAGGATGTAGCAATGACCTCATCCAGTTGGAGCGATTTAACATCTTGCCTGGACCAGATCTGCAGTAGCTGCTAAATTCTGCAGAAACGGCAGCTCCATCAAAGCCATCTCAGCACTGGTTCCTGAAATCATCATCATCACCTGCCTTTTCCCCCCAGACTGCGACTTAAGGTGGGTAAATAGCTTCTTTGCAACCACAGTTGGCTCATTTTTTTTTTAAGGTCCTACACACTAACAACAGAGTTGCCTATGTGCCAATATCTGAAATGAATTCAGAATGAGAGGATTATTTATTTATTACATTTATATCCTACCTTTCCTCCAAGGAACTCAAGGTGTAGTACATGACTCTATTCCCTCCCCATTTTATATTCATAACAATCGTATGAGAGAGGTTAGGTGAAGAGACAGGGGCTGACCCAAGATCACCCAGTGAGTTTCATGGCTGAGTGGGATTTGAACCTTGTCTCCAAGGCTCCAGTCAACATATGACATCTTGTACTGTAGGACACTAGGGACATGGGTGGTGCTGTGGGTTAAACCACAGAGCCTAGGACTTGCCGATCAGAAGGTCGGCGGTTCGAATCCCTGCAATGGGGTGAGCTCCTGTTGCTCAGTCCCTGCTCCTGCCAACCTAGCAGTTTGAAAGCACGTCGAAGTGCAAGTAGATAAATAGGTACCGCTCCGGCAGGAAGGTAAACGGCGTTTCCGTGCGCTGCTCTGGTTCACCAGAGGCGGCTTAGTCATGCTGGCCACATGACCTAGAAGCTGTACGCTGGCTCCCTCAGCCAATAAAGCGAGATGAGCGCCGCAACCCCAGAGTCGTCTGTGACTGGACCTAATGGTCAGGGGTCCCTTTACCTTTACCTTACTGTAGGACACTGGGTCTTTATAAACAAATAATGACATTAGGACTGCAAACAACAAGTGAGCCGGTGCAAAAAGTTATGTTTTGGGGCAGGGGCATATTCCAGTAACCATTTCATCTCCCCCAACCCCTTTCCTTCCACCACCATGTGATGTAATCCAAACAGGACTGCCCAAATATGGTAAGTGCTGTAATAGGTGGGTAGATGTGAATGGGACCTCTTGTTTGTAGAGCAGCATTTTGGGGACACTTGGAGGGAAACAAACCTCAAATACAATTATGAAGCCAAGGCGGATTGCCAGTAGATTCCAATAAGCTAGTGAATACCTGCCACTTTGTTCTCGATATGCTCTGTACCTGAGGAGATAGAGCTATAAGTTAAAGAGGTATGCTGAGTAGCCCTGAAGTAGTCAGCATAGCAACCACACATTTGCAGGAAACAAACTAAATGTCTTGCTTCTCTCCATGCCTTCCTGTAAGCCACCACTAAATTCCCTTTAGTTAAACTAACAGAGACCTGAGTAGATTTTCTGCATTCAGATCCTGGTTGTCATTCTAAAGATTAATATTAAGTTGTCTGTCCACTTGGTTATAGCAAGGGGGGGGGGAGCCAAAAGATGCTTATTTTCAGGGCTGCAATTCCTATGCATGCTTTTCTGGGAACAAGCCTGGTGGGAAGGAACATAGCTCAGAAGCAGAGCATATGCACTGCATGCAGAAAATCCTAGGTTCAGTCTCTGGCATCTCTAAGTAGGACTGGGAATGTCCCCTGAAACCCTGGACTACTGCTGCCAAGTCACTGTGAACAATATTGAAGCTAATGGTCAGACTCTGCATAAGGCAGGGGTCACCAACACAGCACTTAGTCCTCCTAGAAGGGATGGTTGCCATACCAGATGTTTATGACAGTATGTGGTATGTTATTCCATGTGCCGTGGTCCATGATTCTCCCCTCCAATTTTTTAAAAAATCATGCACTATCTGATTTTCTGAGAAAACACTTTGTCCCAAAATAGGCAAGCTATTTTTCAAGAACCTGCCCTCTGTTTAATTTTTGAAGCAATGGACCTGTCCAGTGTCCCCCATGAGGAAGACAGCTGAGACAGAAAAGTGGGAGATCCTACCTGCATGTGACATTGTGCTCCAGGACAAAAGATTTTGGGGCATAGGCCAGGGTGAAGTCAATGTAGCCTTGTAGATCGCTGGCATGAGTGTACTGGTAATATAGCCGAGGGAGGAAGTCAGAGGTGAAGGCAATCAGAAAGGCCTGGAACAAGATAGGCACAATAATAGTCTCTGTCTAAAGAACCATTTCGTTTCCAGGTGTTAAATGGAACACATCCACCCACTTTTCTGTCTTACTCCAACTTCTTTACACAACATGTGTATCAAGTTTCTGCAAAGTCATAGCAACCCAGGAAGCTGCCTTCTATTAAGTCAGACTGTTAAGTCAGCTCAGTATTGCTGCACGCAGAGAACCTTGACCCAGCGCTACTCACATTGCTAACGACTGCCAGGTGTGTGATGACTTCCAGGATAGGGAACCAGATGCCCATGCCTTGGGCCCGCTCAGCAACCGGCCGCCTGTATTCACAAACAAATTTGTGAGCATCCAAGCGAATTTCCACCCAGTTGTTGAGCAAGGCAAAAAGAGGTGCCAAGGGGCAGGCGGCCACAAAGATGGTAATGAAGCCAAACTGCAGGACTGAAGAGGAAAGAAAGAAGACATTATAAGGGAAGGCAAGCACAAAGAAATCCCACGCAGGAGATAATGTAGGTGAGCCCATACAAGAATTCTGTCCACAGGAACTTTGGATAGCATTTGCTAAGTTGTTCCTTTTCTTAGGAGGTTATGCACACACTCTTTTGACCTGAGTAAAGCTTTTGACCCCATGTATTCTAATTGTCACTCCTCTAGGGCTACCAACTGGTGGGTGAGTGGAACAAGCACAAGTGCTCTTGAACCAGAACGGTTGACCTGAGAACATGGTATAGTCAAAGCGAAATACAGGACTCAGTGTGCCTCACGCACTTACACAGACTAAGCCCTCAACTGTCAGGGAACTGTCCTCAGTTGCTCATCTCCTTCCTTCCCAAATGATTCGTACCCATTTCCAGGTATTCGTTAAAGAGCCCTTCATAGGGCAGCAGTTCGTAATCACTCTCCCAGAGCTGCTTTGTGGAGCTTTCCTGGCCCTCATTCCTTTTAGAGTGAGACTTCCGCTTCTGCCACCATGATTTCAACTTCCTGTGGAGAGCAAGAAAACACAGTAAACATGTTCAGGTTTTGCCCTCTTATTGTTCAACAAGAGACGATCAATTAGTGGCTACATGTCTGCATCTAGGCCTAGACAGAGTTTTTATCTAGTCCCAGAATTGAATCTATAGGGTAGGAGTAACTAATGTTGCATCTTTCAGAAGCTGTTTGACTACAACTACTGTCCTCCCTGACCACTGGACCATGTTGGCTAGGGCTGACAGAGGTGTAGTGCCACAACATCTTGAGGTAGGGATGGAGGAGAAAAAATTATTCAGTTTGCATTTAAAGCAGCATATCAAATTAGCACTTCCTGAAACAATATGAGAACGAAAATATAGCCTTCCTTCAAAATTTGCACTTACCCAGATTTTATGATGCAGTTCTCCAACCAAACCTTTACAAAAATGTATATTATGTTAGGGGGAAATGTGCACAAAAATTGATACATTAGTGAAAATCTATATATTTTGGGGAATGATATGTCTGTTCATCTTGTTGATTCTCTACAGGTCTGGCCACGTCTGGATAGTCCATTGCAGCAAAGCACAAGATCACAAAGACTCACGGGATGAGGAGCTCCTGCACATTATTAATTATTTGCTTTCCCACCATGATGACAAGCAGCTCTTGGGCAAGTTCAATGAGGCAGCCACCTGGACCACACTGGAGAAAACAGAGAGAGGCTTTAGAAGGATGATGCAGCAGATAAACAATTATATGGAGAAGCATTTAGTCATGTGATCCCTCATCTGTAGAGAAACAGTCTAGAGACAGGTTAGCTACTTCATTTGCTGCTGGTGAAAAGGAAACCTCAATTCTCTACTCCCCTGGGAATCTCTACACCAAACACTGGGGTCTCAGAGCACATCATGCCTACTTAAAAAGATTCCCACCACATTAAAACATCGGGGAAGGAAAGAATGAATAAATGAGTCTTCTTAATTGTATGTCCTTAAATGTAATTGCTTTCAGAACATCTAAATCTGTTTCTGCTTTGTTTTGTTTTTAAATGGTATATCTGTTTGCTGCCCTGTGCTCTTTAAGGATAAAGGTGGGATATAAATTCAATAAATAATAATAATAATCTGGCTAAAAGCACTTGACATTGGATAGATGGAGCTAGAAGAGGGATTATTTTGGTTTTTAGAGAAACATCCACTCCCGGCATTGAGCCTGATGCCCTCTTTATCTGGCCTCTGCCTTTGGAATGGCTGACCCTGTTTCCTTGGCAAAGAGGGTGCCTTCTTTATTTTATTGCTGCATTTATTATACAGAGTTTAACTCCAGTCTTAAAGGTACCTTACGGGCTGCTAATGGTGCCAGCCACCCAAAACAACCCCTAATCAGCTGTTATTTCTAGAGTCCATGTCCTGCACTGCTCTCTTTTTAGATACTTACATCTTCATTGCGGATACCCAGCAATGTGGAATAGCATCCTGGATAGCCTACAAACCTGAAGGTGAAGAAAGTATAAAAATAAAAGGCCAAGACAGTCAGCTACAAGGTCTTTCTTTACACGAGGCATAAACACCCTACTCTGTGCATAAAGAGAAGCCACAGGAAAAAAAGCTGGCAGTGACCAGAATGCCATCTACTGTAACCAATCGCAAGGCGCCTTCATACAATTTGCTGCCTCAAATGGCTCAGCCAACACAGTCAACACAGCCAACTCAGACTCATAGAAAAGAGGAGTACTGTTCATAACCCAAGGCGCACTTTCGCAAATGACGCCTCCTGCTGCTGCCACGCAGCTGGCACATGACTTCCACTCGCATCCCAGGGCAAAGTTTGCAACCAGGAGCATCTACTTCCGGGTTAGCAGAGCTCGTAACCCGCAGCGTTTGCAAGGAGGATGGTACGTAACACGAGGTTCCACTGTACAGCAATAATCCCGAAAAGCACTAACTTCAGGTGGTCCAAGCACATTACAGGGAAAGGGGGGCAGGAATTCCCCGCCCTCTCTCCAAGCATGTACATAAGAATACGCAACGATCCCTTGCTGATTTTTATTTTAATGATTTCTAAACTGTCTTTCATACAACAATCACAAGGTGGTGTGCAAAACAACATTAAAACTTATTTACAGAATAAATAACATGGAAGCAAACATTGGGTCGAAATATCAATGTCCAACAAAGGCTTAAAAGAACAAATGATTTTTAGCAGACACCAAAATGCCATCAGTGCTGGTGCCTGCCTTAATTCAATAAGAAAGCCTCCCTACTGAAAATGCACAAAAAGATCTCTGCAGGTTGCAGAGCAACCAGAAGGGCCTCATCTTTTTTCTTTTTTAGAAAATGTCAGTTTGGCCAGGGACAATTTGAAGCAGAGAACCCTTGAGAGGTGCTTAACCTTTCCCCTGCCTGTTCACACCCTCACAGGTAGCCAGGTTTTTAGATGTGTCCTAAAGATGGTCCAATTGATTTTATTACACACATTTATATGCAACATTTACTTACAGGTCAAGATCTCCTTCAGGACTTCTCTACTTCAAACCACTACCTCCTAATAGCTTCTTTTTCTTCTTTTAAGGTCTGTAGAGTTTTACTATTTATGCATAATATTTAGTTTGACCCGAAGAAATCAGTCTTTCCACCATAACCTTCCAGCTATGCCTGGATTCAGGATCCCCAGGTCATTGCAAACATCACAAACTAACATAGCTGGCACATTCAGTCTTGTGTTCACCTACAACCAGTCTGATTTTTTAATACTCACCGCTGAGGATTCGCATTATAAATTATAACTACTTCTGGGCAGTAGATGGCAACAGGGCCTCACTTTTTCCTCAATGGCTATCAATAGCAACTACTTGCAGCTAGAATTCCTGCTGAATTTTGAGTTTTGCTACATCTGAGACTTGGCTGGATCAGAAGAAGCATCACTTTGCTACTGAATTTAACTTGGATGAAGGTAAGAGTGGTGGAGCAAGACCACAACTTCAAAAGAACGGCTAGAAGTCCTCACCTTCTTGAGTTCCACTCTCTTTCTGTGTGGCCTAGACTACTGCTCTTCAACCTTGGGTCCCCAGATATGTCTGGACTACAACTCCCAACATGCCTGGCCATTGACTAACCTGACTGGGGATGATGGGAGTTTCAGCCCAACATCTACACCATAGAAAAATATATATGTATAGATTTAGTTAGGCAGTTTAATGATTTTTCTAAACACACCTGGAGACCCAGTGTTGAAAAACATTGCAGAGCTTTTTATTGTTGGGGGGGGGCAGAACTTAAGAAGAGCCTGATGGGTGAGGCCAATAGTCCATTTAGTCCAGCATCCTGTTCTCACAGCACAGCCAAGAGATAGGGCTCTCCTCATAGTTTGGCCATGGTTAAATCACCTACAATAGTATGTAGGCAATAGTATGTCTGTATCCTTCCCACACTAATGAAAGCAGTCCTGTTCTCTAAATTGAATGCAGATTCAATTTCATGTTATGGAAACAGAATTATGGGGAAGGAGGATACAGTATTATACAAATTTGAGCGTGTAGTAGGGGCATATTTCAATGGTGCAGATGAGTCTTTCAAGTATGCCTAGGCCACAAAGGAAAATGGCATCCACTTTAGAGAAGCTGCCCATCTCCAAAACAGCTTACCTGCCCTTAAAGAACGCAATGTAGATGGGAGAGGAGTAGAAATTGATGAACTCAAAGACAAACACCTTGAAGGTGAACGCATCTTCAAACATGGTCTGTGTACGATGCATCTCTATGGAAGAAAAAACATAATAGAGTACCACGAGAATGGTGGGAACTTCCAAGCCCTCTCAGTGGTAAATCACAACAGGAGCATCCTTAGTTCTTTAAGTGAACAAAGGTGACTCAAACTCCACCCCCAACCATCTCAGTGTCACAGAATTCTAATGCACATTGTGGGTTGCAAGTACCTTCTAGTTTAATTAAATACTGTGGCTGAGATGGACGAAAAACAACTCTTGTAATTTCTGATTTAAGCCATATTCATGCCTTTATTTTACATGTAGTGGTACTGTATGGAAGGAGAGTGAGGCTGTGCCCCCAGACCCACTCAAACCCTTCTCTGGATGCCTGTGAACTGAGTGCAGATGTCTGTAGAGGGTTGCCTACTAATGAGGGAGATGCTCATGCAATCAAGATCCCAAAATTTAAACAGGAAAAATGTGCAGGAAAAATAAGAGGCAGACTTTTAAACAACTATAAAGGTCAGAGCAAGACAATATTCCAAAATGTCATCCAAAATTCACAGCAAAGATCTAAACCAAGCACTAAGAAGATAGTAAAAAAATCCTCTTTTGGGGATTCCAAATTCTATGCACCACCATAAAAATGTTTAGTGCCACCCACTTTAGCTGGTGCTTTTAGAAGATTATGGCAAGGCACAATTTAGTTAATATTAGGGTGAGTTAGGAAGTAAGGCTTGTGGATTTCAATAAAGATCTTCTATTTACCTGCCCCTGTCCCTCTCCCACAAATTCAAGCCCCGGTTTAATGTTTTGGTTCAAGAAGCTGCACCTTCAGGTTGAGAACCTGCTTCGGTGTTTCCAGATACGGCCTACTTACCCCACTTGGTAAGAAAAAGTGCCAGTGAAGTGTAAATTTTTGATAGGATGAGGATGAAGAGGAGGTTCACCACTGAGCCAGTGAGGCTAGCAATACGAGAAGCCTAAGAGGGGGAAACAGGAGAGAATGTGAAGTCCAAATGCAAATAGCACACCTAAGCTAGAGTGGTAGAGAGTCATGGAAGTGTCTTACCGAAGCTACAAGAAGGTATTTCCCAGACTTGGCTACAACTACGGCAATGATGGCCCGGTAAAGGATTATCGAAATCAGGAACATCACCACCACAGCAATCTGAAGACAGAACCAGGCTGAATGAGTACTAATAATATGAGTTTGCTGTCTTATTATTGTAAATGGATCTGACTTGGGGAGGACTTTTTTTCACTTATTTACTTACATTTATATCCATCCTTCCTGCCTCCAAAGAGCTCAAGGTGGCATGTGGTTTTATCTGATTTTTATTTCTTTTTATCTGTTTACATTTACATCACGTCTTTCCTCCATAGAATCAACTTTTTATCACAACCACCTTGTGAAGTAGGTTAGGTTGCAAGATATAGCAACTCGCCTAAAGTCACTCAGTGAATTCCCAGGATTTTTTGGTGGGAATCGTCGGCTTTAAATGTGCATTGGATATGCTTTAAATGTGTTGTGCGGAACTGCCCTTAGTGAGGCAGAAGAGTGTCAGTGAGGAGTCAGTCATCAATAATGACCATAGAAGCCACAACAGACATAGATACCGTGATTTCCTCCCTTCTGAGTGGCTTTTTCCTTGGCTTTTGATCCAAACAAAAAGCAAGAAGTAGTAATGGTAACCAAGAGAGAGGAAGTGAGGGCAGAAATAACATATTGTTACATGCCATCTCAATCTCCCTGAGTGGTGTGAGATTCAAGGGGTACCAGGTGCACTTACCCAGGGTATGTGTTTCCTTTTAGAAATGAGGCACAGTAGAGACTGTAATGTCTTTATGATATATGGTTTATTTACACATATATACAACCTGAGCCTATGATAGTGGGGTTCACTGCATTAACACCCATGAGGCTCTGGCTTCTCCCACAGCCACAGCAGACTTGGACTTAAGCAGACTTAATATAATGCATTTTTATGTTATGTTCACTAATATATTCAACTGAACACATCCTTTACCTAATGTATGCATTTTTGTAAACATTGGTTGGAGAGCTGCATTGCAAAATTCAGATAAGTACGAATTTCAAATGATGCCTGTGTTTCAGTTCTCATGCTGTTTTTGAAAGTGCAGATTAGATAGATTCACCACTAAATGTGAACTGTATCAAATTGCTCCCCTATCCCTACTCAAGAGGATTGCATCCTATTTGACGCCTCCACCCTCAAACAGCAGCTCCCTCACCATCATGATGATGACCATTGATCCAGCCATGATTCTTTTGAAACGGCTCCGTGTGGGGAAATAGGGCTCCTCCGCTCCAGTGATTGGATTTGTGGTTGTCATGGGTGCCATAGCAGTGAATTGGGGCCGTGGACGTTCCTACAACAAAGGAAACCTGAAGTGGGCTCTGTGTCACCGTTGGGCTTTTGTGGTATTAGAGCCCCCCCCCCCAAGGCTAGTACCTCGATATCTTCAAAGTCTGAACAGTCCCAGCGGTATGTCAAGGTAGCATTCAACCGCTTCCAGTATTCAAGAAATGTGACTGCCCATAAAGACATGAAGATACTGAAGAAGACAGTCCCACCATGATCAAAGAGGCGACCAGCCTGAAAAGAATAGGGGGAAAAGGGAAGGAGCTGCACTTAAGCATGTTCCGAGACACTCTTAGACTGGGACAGAGTTGAATTTGTATCAAGGGCAAACTACAGATAGCCCAGTTTTTAAAATGCAGTTCTACCCAAATCACAAAGTGAGGAGCAGGGGTGTGGTTTAAAGAAGCAAAGGGGGACAAACATGGTTCCTGCTAAACCTTCCCTGCCCACAAGTCCCTTTAAATCTCAGCCACCCACTTTACATGCATTTAAAGGCAAACCTACATTTTAAGACATGGGCCTGCTGACGTTGCATGTAGTTTGGCCCCAAAAGATAAAGGCGGAGCTAGTTGCATTATGCACTAAAAGCAAGCCCTGAGTTCAAAAAGTTGTGTTACGCAATGTGAAAGATTGAGTATCAGTTTAATGCTGGTGAACAAATGCTACATGAACAGACGCTGGATCAAATTATTTTTTACGTGGAAGCTGATAGCACATAGCTGATGTCTTGCCTTGAGTCTGTGGGCAAGTACATAGGCTCAAGGCAAAGTAAGCGTGGAGGAGGCTATCTGAACCACATGGAAGTGTAGAAGATCAGCATATCACAGTAAATCCAATGTACTTTTCTGTGTAACCCTTTATCTGAGAACACACAACGTACTCCTAATCTAACACATGACTTTAATGAAGTGTTGACAAATGCTTCACCGTTATGCTTGAATCAGTGCTGTCCCAGAGCCACAAACTGTACCTGAAACATTGGGCAAATGGTGGAGAGGTTCCAATAGGGGCAGACTTTGCAGAGTGGGCACATGTTGTATTTCCCCTCACTGGTACAGATCTCCTTCCTGTTGTGCAGATGGGAGCAAAAATAAAAGGGTAGGAAAAAAGCAATTAACCCACCACATTAAAATTACTGACTCATAGCTTCTCTTCAAAAAACACTTTGTTTTTCTGGCCTTTGGCTCTTGCTGTTCCTAAGGCTGCCTTTCCCATTCTTGCAAGGATAGGTATGGCCACATTAGGTACTACTTAACACTAGCTGCATAGGCAAAGCCACCATTCACATTCTATTGATATCCCCAAGGAACTTATTTCTAATGAGCAAAAATCTCTGCCACATTCTGCTCCAGATCTGTAAAAAAGCCGGGGGTTACAAAGCCAAATGGCTTGTCAATGGTTTTACAAGCAGAAATGTGAGAAAGAAGAGAAGAAATTAGAACTTACGTAGGGATGTCATCAAGCATCATAAATATGCCTATTATGAAGACTAGTGTCCCCACTACAGCTGCTGGCAAAAGCCACCCAGTGTAGAAACCTAAATGAAGAGAGGTAAAAGCATATTAGAACTGCAGAAGGGGAGCCCTCGCTACCTATGTCTAGCTGTTGCCCATCACCAACTTGCTTTCCAGAAAGCCAGAACCAATTTAATTCATTTTGTGGAAAGGACCCATCTTACAAAAAAGGCTTATATTTCCAAGCATAGCTAAGTGCTAAGACTAGGGATGTGAATGGGTGCATTCTGACTGCAAGAAAAGCACTGATCTATTTCCTCCATGGGCAAACTTTCTTAGTTGCATACAGCAAAATGAATCACGTTTTTAAAACACTATTCTACACTACAGACTTATATTGGTTTTATACTACCCAGTCATGCCTTTTCCCATAGAATAGTTGACAACTATATTGTTGTCAGAGATTCCAGATCTCTTCCTCCAGTGAACCATAATTCCTTTAGTTCCAGGGAATGACTACAAAACCAGTTCAAGTCTGTAATGCTGAAGTGCCCCCAGTTCTCCATTACCAGTTACCTGGCTTACTAAAATGCACATTTTTGCCAGGTTGGAGAACAAGCTAACAGTTTATACTGACTGACATGCCCATGTCTATGGACATAGTTGTCAACTTTTCCCTTTTCTTGCAAGGAATCCTATTCGGAATAAGGGAATTTCCCTTTAAAAAAGGGAAACGTTGACAGCTATGGCCTATGGAGCAAATAGGAAGGGAAATCCATTTCAGAATAACCACGCTGGGCTCAGTTTGGCACTGGAACAAGATGCTAGGGAAATGGACATAAGCAGCCTTTTACTCACCAAGCCAGGCAAAGTAGAGAGCAATCTTCTCCCCAAAGTACCTGCGGATGTGATCCAATGGCTGGTACTTATTCCACTTACTCCACTGGGCCCAGTAGTGGAAAAGAATCTGCCTCTGATTTAGCTGAATATGGGGAATCTCCTTCTGGGGAATCTTGTAGGGACCCTTTTGGCAGAAGAGGGAAAGTACCCATATCAAGTACAGATTCGTTTAAAATGTGCTGTGTTTTATATTAACTTGCAGAAATTCCCTGTTAAGAGTTGAATAACGTATCTTTTTAAAATAGAATAATCAATTGCAGCCTTCATGAATAGGTCACGATTTTAATATGTACTTAAAAAACAAAAACCAAAAAACAACGCTTCCTCATTTGTAACAGAGAAAACGGGGTGCCCAGTATTAAACCTATTCACTCTTTCACAGAATTGCATGAACAAAATCCAAAACTGTAAGTATATTGTTTGTCTTCCGAACAATCAATGAGATATTTAGATGATAACTGAAAGGGGTGGGTTCTGCTTGCCAAAACCCTGTCAGATGCTCTACACTCAGCTAGGGATGAAGGAATCTGTCAAATTTGGTTTCACTCAGTTTTTCTTCTTTCCAAGCTTAAGTCCAGTTTCCCATTTTTCCACATCAATTGCAAATTCTGAAGGACGGCTGCGTTTTGGTTCATGTATTGCTTTGGAAAGAACAAACTGGGTAAGCTCGCATTGTGATGCAAACTGAACTGAATTTCTCCCCCCAACTATTTACAGCACAGTCAGAATAATTCATGAGCTTTAAAACCAGGGTTCTCAAACTCTGCTACATCAAATTTACTTATTTTTAAAATAAAGCAAATAGCTGTTTAGCTCCCAAAGTAGGTCAGAACTCAGATTTTGAAAGCTCAGCAAGTCCTGCAAATCATTATTCCATTCCAAATGCAGACAGATCAAAGGCAAATGCAAGCCAAATAAGGCTGGTGTTTTTAGGCTACAAGGAAAGAATCCAGTATATCTATTTGTTTGCATTTGGTGATGTTCCGTAACATTTGCCTAGGGCCAAAATAATTACTTTAGTTTCACTTTTCCTGTGCCATTGCAGATACCTGAAGAAGCCTCACCTTGGGTTTAATGAAGTTCTGTTTGTGAAATTACTACAGTATTGTAAAGGAGCAAAATGCCTACTTAAAAGACCTAGCTGAAGATTTAAAAGAGATCATTTGATTCTTTGCCATCTATGGTAATATGTAGGCACAACTGTTTAGCCAATATAAACAGCAGTCTGCAGCAAGGAAGTGCACTCTAAAGTGGAGCTCATTGTATACAACTCCCACTCTAGACTTTACATAGGATCCTGTTCCCTATATACATAATTAGCACGTCCTGTATCCTGATGTTTCAGGAAGATTGTATACTTGAGAGTGAACAGTTTTGTGATGTCCTTGGAGACATACATTTCCACAAAATCAGTGGCAGGGTCATTACCATACAGAAGGCACCCTGGCATCTCCAGTTAAAGCAGGTGGGGGGAACCGTTGGTGCTCCAGTTGTTGCTGAACTATAACTCCCATCAGCCCTAGTAAAGGTAAAGGGACCCCTGACCATTAGGTCCATTCGTGGCCGACTCTGGGGTTGCGGCGCTCATCTTGCTTTATTGGCCGAGGGAGCTGGCGTACAGCTTCCAGGTCATGTGGCCAGTATGACTAAGCCGCTTCTGGCGAACCAGAGCAGTGCTCGGAAATGCTGTTTACCTTCCCACCAGAGTGGTACCTATTTATCTACTTGCACTTTTTGATGTGCTTTTGAACTGCTAGGTTGGCAGGAGCAGGGACCGAGCAACGGGAGCTCACTCCGTCGCAGGGATTCGAACCGCCGACCTTCTGATCAGCAAATTCCTAGGCTCTGTGGTTTAACCTACAGCGCCAAGTCCTAGTAAGCATGGCCAATAGACAGAGCTGGTGGGATTTGTAGTTCAGCAACAACTGGGGGGCCAAAGGTTCACCACACTTTTGAAAGGGTCAGGTAGCAGGTGATGATGGAAAGACCTTCGCCTGACGCCACTGCCAGCCTGCTCATGTTTTCAAATCTCCCTGTTTTCTATTTCAGTGTCACTATGGGCTAACTAACCCATTTGAAAGTGGAATAGGAAGAGCACTTGCCAACTTACATCATGCAATGGGAATGCAGCTGTGAAGACCTCCTCATTCAGCAGCCTTTCTATTCCAACCTGCCCTGCCTTTGGGTTGCCATATGACGTGGTGGCCAGGATCTCATATAGCTGAAGGGAAGCACAAAGAGGTTATTTTGACTTCTACAGTTAGCAGCCATCATCCATATTTTTTAAAAAAGTAAATCTGCAATAGTACCTCTCCACCATCATTCTGATTAACTGTTCATATTCTACTTCTCACTTTACATTTCCTTCTCTCATTATCAGGAATCTGGCTATACTTTAATTTGGATGACAGGACTTGGTTTTTCTTTCTTTACCCTTTTTAACATAATGTCATCACAGATAAATCTACCTGCTACACTCAGTTAAGAAGTAGGAAAGGGAATCTTGAGATCAATGAAATGGCAAAACAGGCCAGGCGTTGTACAGAGAGATGAAGGGAGAAAAAGTCACAACCAAAGAAGAAAATAGCAGATAAAAACTGAATAAGGAGAGAGAGAATAAAGGCCAGGATGAGGGGGGAAAGTGAAATGTTTGTTTGTTTGATTCTGTGCCCAGTCAGTAACCATACTGGGTGGATATCAAAACCCATCAAGAGTGCTGAAGCTGCAGTCAAGTTCTAGTTCCCATTGCATACTTCACCAGGCTTGCATTCATTTCACCATGTGGACTTGGGACTTACTATTCTGTGTCGCTGTGTGGTGTTGAAGAAGGTATCGTGATGTTCACTCCCAAGAAACCTTGGAGAGAAATGTTTAATATTAACAACAACAACAACTTACTGAAAATTCAAAGCAGGAGAGAATAATTGCTTTTAATCCCAAATAAAGTAATACATCAATTTTCAAACGTCTCCATTGATGAACATTTTGGTTTTTGAATGCCGTAAACCCGAGAGTAAATGCTTCGGTTTTCGAACATGCCTCAGAAGTCGAACATGCCACGCGGCTTCTGCTGAGTGCAAAATCCTGAGGCCCAGCTGTCGGCTATTGAGTTTTCTGTTTTCGAACGTTTCAGAACTCAAACGGATTATGTTCGAAAAGCAAGGTACCACTGTAATAGTTTTTAATCCTTAACAAATATGAAGAATACTGCATGGTCTAGACTATAGATCTCTGATCAAAAAAGACTAGACACATATGAAGATCACCAGGAATGTCAAGAGAGGCAGCCTCAGAAATCCTAGAGCCCACCACTTCTAACACCAAGGCTGCATACACACTGAAACTTTAGAGTGCATTCACAGCATATTTTCTCCCTCAAGAAAATGGTTGTTTGTTAAAACTTACTGGAAACTGTAAGTCTGTGAAGGGTAAACTACAGTGCTCAGAATTATTTGAGGGGAGAAATGTACTTTGAATGTGATTTAAATGTATATGCAATGTGTATGCAACCCGAGAAAAGGAGAAGTTATTGGTAAAATATAATGTGTGTGTTTAAAAAACTTCTGAGACAATTAGGGCTTATTCACACTTAGCTTTTGCCACGCTCTTTCCAGGCAGAGGTCCATGCTTTAATGCTCCGTGTCAGAGCGTGCGGGGGTGCATTGTGTTGACCAAGTTTTCTCCACAAAACCCGCTCTTTATAGTTGAATTGGAGCAAATGTCAATTTGGGTTTTCTGTTGATTGACGTTTGCTCCAACTGAGCTTTAAAGATCAGCTTTTTGCAAAGAAAGCTCCAGAGCAGGAAAAAAAGGAGTTCGGAAGAGCAGAGGAAAGGAAAGAGCAGAGGAAAGGAAAGAGCAGAGGAAAGGAAAGTGTACATAAGCCCTCAGATCCTCACATATAGTTTGTGAGGCACTGTTGACCCCAGTTACTTATTTATCAGCCGCCTCATGCGGCCGCCTCATTCTATCACCAACTGCCTTGTTGGAGGGATCCTGATTATTTCTTAATATATTTATGTTGTTCATTTGGTTTTTAAGATTAAAGATTAGTTTAAGGTTTACTGTAAGCAGACTCAGAAGGAGATGTATCCTAAAAGGTAATCCACATGAAGAGCCCCTGAGGGAGCTTTCCAAAAGCCATCTCCCAACATCAATAAAAGCAACGAGAAGGTGCTACATGAAAGCAGCAGATAGTGGAAAATCAAAAAGAGCAAATAAAACCAAAATAGTGACATTTATATATAGCTGAATGTCTGCTCTAATTTGGGAAGAGGGTGGGTCAAAGAATAATTAATTCCAAATTCTTACCAGGGTAATTTATTTGCCTTGAAATGACAGGTGTAGTAATCCAAGGGAAAGTTAGGAACCTCATCATAGAGCATATTGGGGATGCCCAGCTTCACCAGCAACCTGTGAGACCAGTTAGCTACAGCCTGAATATTGGGCACAACCTGAGGGATAAAACAACAGATAACTCTACTGTATATGCTAAGCAGGTGCAGGGAGGGGGACACTCTTAATAGTCTGCATACAAAACAGGGAGGAAAGAGAAATAACACAGGCAAGACCAAGCAGAAGGTGAAAGAACCTGAGGTTCTGTTAAAGCAGGGTTTGGCAACATTTTTGGGCCCATTTGTGGGTACCACACACACAGAGAGAATCTATTGCTATGGATCTAGGGGGGGTCCCCACTAAATCCTAAGAATGAATAAATACCGTACTAGGATTTTGATTAATGGGGATATGTACCAGACAGGGAATTCCTGGGCTGTTTATGCAAACCAACCTGGCGAGCTATGGCTATCAAAAGAACAATCTCTTCTTCTTTGGCGATCACTCGTAGCCGAGTAAGATTGTCTTCCATAAACACGGTTTAAACAATGAGTCTGTAAGTGACTGTGGAGGCCAATTCTGGATCCACACATCCTTCCACAGTGGGGACATTGGTTTCTGGGCAGGAGTTGATCACAGTGTGCATTTGCGCATTTCTCCTTTGCGTCCTGAGTTCGAGTGTCTTCAAACCCCATGACACCTTTGGTAAAGGCTGTTCTCCAATTGGAGCACTAGCAGGCAAGTGTTTCCCAATTGTTGGTGTTTATAATACATTTTTAAAGATTTGCCTTGAGACAGTCTTTAAACTGTTTTGTTGACCATCAACATTACACTTCCCATTTTTAAGTTCTGAATAGAGTAGTTGCTTTGGAAGACGATAATCAGGCATCAACACAACATGACCCGTCCAATGAAGTTGATGTTGAAGAATCATCGCTTCAACACTGGTGATCTTTGCTTCTTCCAGTATACTGGTATTAGTTCGCCTGTCTTCCCAAGTGATGTGTAAAAATTTTCGGAGACACCATTGATGGAAACTTTCAAGGAGTTGGAGATGGCGTTTATAAGTGGTCCATGTTTCACAAGCATACAGTAAGGTTGGTAGTATGATAGTTTTGTAAACAAGCATTTTGGTTTCCCTGTGAATGTCCCCGGTCCTCAAACACTCTGCACTTCAACTGGGAGAAAGCCACACTCACAGAGCTCAGGCAATGCTGGATTTTGGCATCAACATCGGCCCTTGTGGAAAGATAACTGCTCAGGTAGGAGAAGTGATCAACATTTTCCAACGTTATGCCATTGAGTTGGATTTGTGGCACTGCAGAGGGGTTGTTTTGTACTTGTTGGTGCAGCACCTTGGTTTTTTGGATGTTGAGCGATAGGCCAAGCTTTTCGTAAAAGGTAAAGGACCCCTGACAGTTAAGTCCAGTCGTGAACAACTCTGGGCTTGAGGCACTCATCTCGCTTTACTAGCCGAGGGAGCCGACATTTGTTTGCAGACAGTTTTTCTGGGTCCTGTGGCCAGCATGACTAAGCCGCTTCTGGCGAAACCAGAGCAGTGCACGGAAATGCCATTTACCTTCCTGCCGGAGTGGTACCTATTTATCTACTTGCACTTTGACGTGCTTTTGAACTGCTAGGTTGGCAGGAGCAGGGACTGAGCAACGGTTCGTAGAGGGCCATTAACAATACAAGGGAACTCCTCCCCCCCACCCCAGGTGTGACTAGAGACTGGGAATTTGGGAGCTTGCCAGGGTAACTGCTCTGGGGGAGGGCAAGAGATTTCCGGGAAGAAGGAGGAGGAAGAAAAGCTGGAAGGGGATGCTGGCAAAACTGCTTGCACAACTGCTTCAGGAAAGGACCATACTATAAGATCAGTGCAGACTTAAGGTGGAAATAGGTGATTAAACTATATTTCTTAAAGCCAGAACAGTCTCTGCCGTGTCTTCTATCCTGCAAAGGGACATAGACCCTGTGTGTGCCTGGGATCCCTTGGGCTCTTGCCACCACTCGGCAGAGAGGGGCAGGCACCCAGCTTTTGTAACACTATTCTATTGGCTACAACAGAATGCTTCTTTCAAGCCCAGTTTCAGGGAAGAGGGGACCCATGGGTTTTGGGTGGAGGACCAAATGACACAACCTTTTGCCTAATAAAAACAAAAGCCTGTACATAGAAACTAGATTCCACAATCAGATTCTTGCCTACTCTTGTTTCCAACATAGAATGTTATGTAGAAAACCTTTTTAATGGGGTAGCATTTATATATGCAACCCCCCGCCTCCACCTGCAGTCTGATAAGACACAGTCCAGGAACAACAATCTTACCGCCCCATTTGCAGTTTGCATTGTTATGGGTTTGCAGGTGGAAACTTTCTCCTAAAATTATTGGTTGCCAGGTTCTCCCCATAATTTCTAGTATTAGTAAATGTGGGGTTTGATTAATGGATTCAGCAAGACCTAAAAAACAAGTCAAGCCAGCTTCTGCAAGAGATTGGCTAAGAGAGTTGCTGGACTTACGCTGTCATGCCAAGAACAGGACTGGGCTTCTGACAAGCACTGCAGGGACCTGGCTTAGCTAGTCCAGCATATTGTTTGCACAGTGACCAACCAGATGCCTGTGGGAACTCAAGCACAAGAACAATCTCCCCTCCTGTGGTTTCCAGCAACTGGTTTTCAGAAGCATTGCCACCTTGAAACTTACAACCTAAGCAGAGAACAAAGTTTGACCCACTGGCATTTAAGCTCCATAACATTCTCACCTGCAAGGGAACCCTCAGCCTGAGGTCTTCAGCATAATAACAGAGCACACTCCAAGGAGCGCTCAGCAATATAAAGTGCACCAGCTTCCTTGCATTCTGGGCAATGTGCTAGAAAGGAAAAAGGAGATGGGAAGCATTAGGGTCAGTCAACTACATGGAGTTTCTTTGCAAGACAAGTATTTTTTTAATGAGGCACTCAAGCAATCTTCTACAGCTGAGGACAAATGTATGTAGCCCTCTGCATCATAGGGCAGCTGTTTCCATTACTTTCATACAGCTATACTATGCTGAAATTAATCTCAACTTTTCCTTTCCCAAAAGTGAGTTTACTAGCTTTGATCCCATAAAGCAGCGGTTCTCAACCTGTGAGTCCCCAGATGTTGTTGGACTACAACTCCCATCATCCCTGAGCTCTGGCCTTGCTAGCTAGGGGTGATGGGAGTTGTAGTCCCAAAACATCCGGGGACCCACAGGTTGAGAAAGGCTGCCATAAAGGTATAGTCATATCCACAGTACTGAGAGACACATTCATAAACCACTGATGCAGTAGGAAAAAAATATCTGAAACCATGTCATTGCATTAGTGTAGTCTTCACCAATCTGGTGCCCACCAGATGTTTTGGACTACAAATAAGGCAGGGTGTAAATAATTCCATAAAATAAATACACAAAATGTTGGTATTGGGACTTCTATTTACAGAAAGGATGTAGATTGACCCACCCGTATTGTTATGCTTTAATTTTTTAATTGTGAGTAATCAAACACAGCCACAGTTTTGACCAGTAGGGCTCTGTTGATGAGGGGAACTGGAGCTGAGCTTACAGTTGAGTTTGTTTTGCCCTCCACTCTTCAGGTACAATTTTGAGCAGTGGAACTTTAAAAGGGTTAAATAAGAGGAGGGCATCAGTAACAATCAAGAAAAAGCTAAAAGAATAAGTCTCTTCCATCCCCCACCCTGCTACACCCAGCACTTAACCAAAACAAAACCCACAAAATACTAGAACAGAAGAGTCCGGTTACCTTTTCCATTCTAATCCCTTTCTTCTGGAGTTTCTTCAGAAAATTCTCTCGCCACACACTATGTATTTCAAGCGATCTCTTCTGCCTTCGATTTGATTTCTCAGCCACATCACCTTGTCCTTCCAAATTCTGGTAATCTGATTCCCATACCAGAATAAAGTCTGAGACAAAGCACACACACACACAATACAAATATAACATCAGCAGTAAGCCAAGTAGGAAGGCAATTAGTCACCCTAAACTTCTGTCACATCCTAAGTATGGGGAACAGCATGGAGTGGACATAGGGGAATCCTAGATGACAGCGGGGTGCTACAGGAAAGGTAGGAACAGACTAGGGACTCACTCTTGCTGCACTACCTATCACCTTTTCCTGCTGTCCAATTAGAGCACGCAAATGCACAGGAAAATCACATTTCTGTTTTGTTTTTAACTGATTTTTTAAAGAAAAAGATGGATCGACATTACAAAACATTCAAAACAAATTCAGCCTTTCAATATCATATATGGTTCTATCTAAGAACAGAACAGAAAAGAGAATTTTTTTTGGGGGGGGGTTAACTTTGACTATGTTGAGAAAAGTAATACTTCAGCAGATAGGAGTAGGAACTCATGCACAAATCAATTTTCCAGTCACTGTGTTCCTGAACTTTTGGGGGTTTTATATGCACTTGTTACAAAACCAAAAAATTAAAACCTGAATAACGTACTTAAAGTTAAAATCTGCAAAAACTTGTAAAACGTATCTATAAGAGAGTTGCTGAGTTCTCAGAGCAATGGAAAGGAACTGAGGCAGCATTGCTTCAAGAATGACCACCTCCTAGTGGTGCAGCAATAAAACTGCTAGCACATTGGTAAAGCTAAGTAGGTTCTGGTATGGTTTCAAATTGGATGGGGAACTACATGTTCAGCTTCCTGCATTGCAGGGGGTTGGACTAAATGACCCTCGGGTCCTTCCAACTCTGCAATTCTATGATTCTATGATATCCTTTCAAAAGGGAAGTCCTGCTGATCTCAGAAATCTTTACCCAGCTTGTGCATTTAGTGATGAACAGTGTTCTCTTACCTATCCTGGCTGTCTCATCACTGAAGAGGTTCGCAGTGCTCTTTACAGCATGGCTTAATGGCGCTTGTTTATTCCTCTGTAAACAAAATGTTAGTAATGAATTAAAAAGTAAATAGGGTCATATTTCTCAGTCCAGCAGTACTAGCTGTCGAAATGAGATTAGAATGGTGCTATCATTTTTGGTCAGTCCAAATCATCGCCAAAATACAAGAAGCAGGAATTTGCTGCTCCAGCCTTGAGTGCTGAATCTCTCAGTATGGCAGTGTTTGCCCATAACGCCAAAGCAAGAACATTGGCTTAATATACTGTGCTTTGCATGGGCTGCACACTGATGCACGCAGCCTGATCACTCCTAATCTGTTTCACTATACCCTTCATGCAAGTGGGTAAATCATCTGGAAAGGAAAATCCTGGAATCACGGCTTGTTCTCTCTAACAAACCAAGATGGTTAGCCTTGCTGTCAGCCAAGGCTGCTGGCTTATGAATCCTGGCTTGCCTAGAATAAACAAACCACAATCCTGGATTGGGACACAACCTTAAGCTATTATAGATTGTTTGCCCACTCACATGAAGTGGAAACAATTAGGATGCATGCAAAGTTCATGGCTTATCATTTATGTGCTAATACAATCAATGGCTCTCCTCAGCCCTCCACAACTATTACCATAACCTCAAAGAGGGTCCTGTAGCTGAACGTCTCACTTTGCAGAGTTAGAAGAGGGATGAAACAACCTATCAATGTTGGCTCAAGCCATTGTTGCATCTGAAACAGAGCACCAAATGGCACCATCACCTGCTAGCACTTGAAAAAGTCTCCCTCCATGAGACACCAAATACTACCGTACCTTCATCTGTTCCCCTAAACTCCACTTCCTAAAGCCACCAGCTTCACTTTGTTGCACAGTAGGGCTGACCCAACTACCATTTAGCTTTTCTCATGCCCAGTTTTACCACCTTGCACTACTACATCCAAATCTGCCTATTCCCCATCCTTCCTCAATAAGGACAAGCTAGTTTGAATAATATACAAGTCATATACAGTAACCATGAGTTGTATTCAAAGCTGTGTGCATGAGCAGAACAGATTTCTACTTGCTTGGCAGAAATTCATTTTTTTGTCCTTCCCCCCGCCCCAGTGCCCCTCAAAATCTGCTCGTGAGGGTTCGGGAACTGTTACTAGAGCAGCCTTTTGTGAGACACAAGGGGTTTTTCAAGGGGGAGAAGAGGAAGTCCCTTTGCATGAGTGGAATCCCACTCACATAAAGTGGGGTGTAAATCAATCTAGGTCTTGTTGCTAGAGAACAGAGGTTTCTCATGTCAGGTCTGATATCACAATGCTGGCTGGTGGAGGGCTGGGTTGTTCCGCCTCAATACAGTGGTACCTCGGGTTAAGAATTTTGCTTCAGGATGAGAACAGAAATCGTGCAGCAGCAGTGGGAGGCCCCATTAGCTGAAGTGGTACCTCAGGTTAAGAACAGTTTCAGGTTAAATGGACCTCCAGAACGAATTAAGTTCTTAACCAGAGGTACCACTGTACCTTTCTTCTCCCAACAGTTCAAGTGTGAAGGCAAAAACACCTTCCTCCCCATCCCTGCTCACCTCCTCCACAATAGGGCTCTATAGAATTATACTGTTATAGAAATAGGGGGGACTCATCTAAACCCTAGAAATTAATAAATGCTAGGATTTGGGGTTCTTTGTGATATGAAGGGAGAATAAGAAACTGCAGGGGGATTCCTGGACAGCCTTATGCAAACCAGTCTGGCTGGCTGAGGGAAGAGCAGAGCTGTTAGCATTACAACAGAGAGCAACATTACAACAACTCCTTGCCCCAGGTGTGACAAGAGACTGGAGAGTTGGAAGGTTGCCAGAGTAACTGTTCTGGGGGAGGGCAAGTGGCTTCTGGGAAAAAGAAAGAGGAAGAAAGGGGAGGTCCATCTTGGTGAGGGTGAAGGAAGGACTGCCTGCAATGCTCTGGGCCAGGGGCCAGCAAACTTTTTCAGCAGGGGGCCGGTCCACTGTCCCTCAGACCTTGTGGGGGGCCGGACTATATATATTTTTTGGGGGGGGGAATGAACGAATTCCTTTGCCCCACAAATAACCCAGAGATGCATTTTAAATAAAAGCACATATTCTACTCATGTAAAAACACCAGGCAGGCCCCACAAATAACCCAGAGGTGCATTTTAAATAAAAGGACACATTCTACTCATGTAAAGAGACGCTGATTCCCAGACCATCTGTGGGCCAGATTTAGAAGGTGATTGGGCCGGATCCGGCCCCTAGTTTGCCTGCCCATGCTCTGGGCCATGCTGTAAGATCTGGACGCCCTCCATGCAGATGGAAGGTATTAATAGACAAATAAACCCTATTTCTTAAAGCACGACAGCCTCCACTGTGCCTTCTGTTCTCTGAAGGGACACAGACCCTGTATGTGTGCCTGTGACCCCATGCGCTCTGGTCACTGCTTGGCAGAGAGAGGAGGCAGGCGCCGGGCTTTTGTAACAATACTGTCTAGAAGAGTGGTTCTCAAAGAGTGTTGTGCACCACACTGGTGTGGCAGGAGAGGGTGGCAAGTGCGGCAGGAAGATTCAGAGGCAATCAAAGAAATATTTAAACATATCCTATAGGATAGGATAGAAATATTTTTATTTTTATTTGCAGGATATGGATCTTTAAAAGCACTGCTAGTTGTTTCTTTTTGTTTTCCAATGTATCTTATCACTTTAAAAATGGGGTGTGAGCAAATTTTTATTCTGAAAGTGTGGCCCAGAGGAAAATGGTTTGAGAATCCCTGCTGTAGCAGATGTGCCTCTAACTTTAAAGCATGTGGTTTTTAGAGCCTTTCTGTCTGGCCCTTTGAACTTTCCCTAAGTCTCTCTTCCTTTCTGGGCCACGCTTCTCACTGGCCCTGGAAGATAGGAAGGGGTGCGTGTGTAGGAGGAACTTCTAATTTTTGTGTGACTGGAATGTAGTCTACTGTACAAAGGATAAGAGACATTATCTGAGTCCAAGGACAACTTTATGGTGAGGCAAAAACACTCAAGGCAGGGCTGGTGAGGGGTGAGTCCTGAGTCCTGGGAATAGGGGGTTTGGGTGGAGATTGGCACATAGAGTCCTGAAGGCCAGTCAGAGAGGATTAGAGGGCTGATTTTGGCCCCAGGCCTGAGTTTTCCCACCCCTGCCTAGAAAATATGTACCTAAGCAGCCAGTTCTTCCTCAACCCTAAAAAAGACAAGTAATTTTTTCTTACCCGTGGGACCTCAAGGTAACTCATGGGTTGCCTCCCACCCTTGGCATCCTCTATATTCTGCCCATAGTTATCAGCAAAGCCTTCATATGTGGTCTGCTTTGAGACTTTCTCGGGGCCCAAGGTGATGAATTCATATATGTAGTCCTCCGTGGTCTTTAAGCTCCCATAACCGGCCTCCTGGAGATCCTGCTCATCTGTGATCAGAGTGTCATCCTCTTTGGTCTTTCTCCGCTGCATCTTTATTTTTCATGCCACCATCAAGCCGTCTAGGAGGAATTGAGCCAACAACTGAGTGTGCAGGAAAGCACAGAAGAGTCCAAGCATGTGTGCTGCAAGGAGAAAATTTCCCACCCACCCCCTTCTCCTCAGGAAGACAGCTTGAATGCAACCGCTACTGCTGGCAATCTGCTCCCTGTCTAACCAGTCCAGCTGCTTAAAAAGGCAGCAGAACATCCTGGTAAAGTCATATGGGAAAGGGGAAGGAAGAGTATGGTAAGCACACGTGGCCACAACTCCAGTTGGAGGACTGCCCTGCAAGAAAAGCAGGTAGACGTAGCTCCTTCAAGTCATGTCTGAAAATAGCCAGTGTTGTCAAAGTAGCCACAGACACCTGCTCACTTGCTTAAAGCTTCCACCTTTTAGGAATGCAACCTGAGTAGCCAGAAAGAAGGAAATGGCTCAGTGTAGTTCACTGCCAGAATAGTCAATACCACACCAGATGTACTGAAGCAGCCTGCTAAGCAGCAGAACTGACATTTCCTTTTGCTAGGCAAACAATGGAAATACCTATGGATTTGACTTTCAAATGTTGGGGAGCAGGCCCAAAGGCAGTTCGAAGGGCTTTTCCTACAAGGAATTTTAACCCTTATATGCACTCACTGACACTCGTGTTCTAATTTGAGCCACAACTTTTAAACACTTAGACTTGGAACCTAAGAAAAGTTGACTTAAGGAAGTTAATGGAAGGAGAGCTGAGAAAGGCTCTCTAGCTAGCCAAACCCCTTAATGTAGCCTCTTGTTCCTCCAGCCAGTAAAGGCCAGAGTTATCAACATGCACATGGGGACAGCTCTTCCATGTGGTTTTTTGTTTGTTAGTTTGCATATGCTGCCCAATATCCTGGAATTCTAAACTCGTGAGAGCATAGGAGATCAAATGGGATTAGATGAGAGGAACTATGTTTGTCTATCCAAGCTATGGCTGGGCCCAGAACTCCCTTTGCTCTCTACAATTTTCTCCTCAGACATTGTCATGAGGGACTTAGTTGCGGGGGTGAGGGGAGAAATAAAAAAGGGAAAGGCTGCCTTTTAACCACAGAAGCCCTCACAGGATGCCTCTGCTGAGATTACAAACTTCTTCTCTATAATTTTAGAATAGTCGTACCTCGGGTTACAAACACTTTGGGTTACAAACACTGTTAACCCAGAAGTAGTTGCTCTGGGTTGCGAACTTTGCCCCAGGATGAGAATGGAAATCGCGTGCTGGCAGTGGGAGGTCCCATTAGCGAAAGCGCACCTCAGGTTAAGAACGGTTTCGGGTTAAGAACGGACCTCCGGAACGAATTAAGTTCGTAACCCGAGGTACCACTGTACTATGTATGTTCCTATACATATTAAAAAGGCTATTGCCATGCTGCAAATTGCGTGACCACCAGTACGTGTCCATGCCAACTCTAGCATGATAACAGAGTGGTAGGCAAGTGAGCAAGCAGTTTGGGCTCAGGTGAGCTGTTTAGTGGAGGGGGAGAGCCGCTTCACAGAGGGGTTTGGCAAAGCTATGAGGGGAGGGTCAAGCTGAGAGAGGATAGGCAAGGGAGTAGTTGAGGTATAAAGGGAGGAGTGCCCGCTTGTTTGCTCACTCCAGAGATTCCCATTGCTTGCTGCACTAAATGCTGTGCTCGCCCTGCCCTTCAAAAAGCAAGGTGCAGGGGGGCATATGGCTTGTTGGATCAATGGCTTAGCTTCTGCTTAGCCATATACTGTATCTATATCTCTTGTGTGCCTGCTGCACCTTGTAATTAATCTGTGCTTTACCTCTGCACCGATCTGATTTATGCATTGAAGACTTTGGCAGAAACTGAACTGGGAGCTTGAGTTCTTTGTTCGGCAGGGAGGGCCAGGACAACGGCTGTAAAATTCTTTTCTTGAACTGCCCTAGTGCATATCCAATATAATGAGTGATACGCAGCAGCAAAACCATGCCAGACTATTTTACATAACTAAAATGTTGAATATATCTTTTCAAAACAACAACAGACATGCAGATTTTGTGTTTGAGCTCTTTTACACATTGGCTTTGAAATTCAAATCAAGGGTTCAAATTAGAAACATAGGAAGTGAAAGCAAACTTCACCCTTAATTGACAGCTTCCTGAATTTGCCAGCTGGCAGCTCAGCTGGGGTTGTGTAACTATGGTAAATGAGCAGTATAAACCTGTCTGACCAGAAATGATTCAGGAAAAGGACAAGAGGCTAGTTGTGGTTATTGGCTCTATTACTTCAGTTTGTGTGTTGACTGGAGGGTGAAATTAGAAACAAAATGTTAGCTTCCAAGAAAAAAAAAGCCGCATTCACTGCATGGTGAATTGATAGCAAACCTGAACTAATTAATGCCTTTCAACAATTTGGAAAAAACTTCCTAAATGGACTTCAAATTCTACACTAGGCTTCCTAATTATGGAATCCTGCACCAATGTCCAGCTCTTTTTCACAACCGATGCAAACCATTTGAATATAAATAACTGAAGATTGTCTTGGGGACAGTATCCAATTTCTCTTTGGAAATTTGTTAACTGTTTTATTTATTGCAGTTGTACAACAGGATGGTATTTGGTAACGTTTAACAGGTTTTGTTTTTTTTTTGTTTTTGTTTAATTATTCTTATTCTTATTTGAATTTATATACCGCCCTATATCTGGAGGTCTCAGGGCAGTTCACATAAAAAGATCACAGTATAAAAAATAAAAATAAAAGCAATAACCCAATAATAACCCCCCCCAAAAGAGCCACATTTTAAATGGGTCTGGGATGTTGATCAGGTCAACCAAAGGCCTGGTTAAAAAGGAACATTTTTGCCTGGTGCCTAAAGGTGTATAATGAAGACACCCGGCGAGCTTCCCTGGAGAGAGCATTCCACAGATGGGGAGCCACTGCAGAGAAGACCTGTTCTCGTGTTGCCACCCTCTGGACCTCTCAAGGAGGCGGCACACGAAGGAGGGCCCCAGAAGATGATCTCAGGGTCCGGGTAGGTTTAGAAATATCCCATATAAATTAAGTAGGTATTTCTTCTTACTTCTCTGGAGCAGGACTGCAATCCTGCTCACCTGTGGTTCTCTGAGCTCCTGATGCTTTGGTACTCCATTGGCTCCAACCAGCAATGCCAGGGCCAGGGATGTTAGGAGTTGTCATCCACCAACATATGGAGGGCTACAGGTTAGTCACATCTACCATACACAGTTACCTGGGGGCTAAGTCCTATTGAACGCAGTAACACTTACATCCCATTAGACAAACACAGGATTGTACTGCATTGGAACTAGTGATGGAATGCATCTCTCTGATGTAGATGTCCACTAGTGCAAGTGGGGGAAAGGCCATCGCCGAGTGGTAGAATACGTGCTTTCTATGCAGATCATTCCCAGGTTCAATCCCAGCATCTCCGGTTAGGGCTGGGAAATACCCCCGTCTGAAACCCTGGAGAACTAGTGCTAGTGCAGATCAGACTCAAAGATTAAATCCAGAGAAATGTGTGAGAAGATGTCCTGCTGCAAGCCTTTCTCCCTCCCATCTCCCGCCACCAGGAAATATGCTCAGCCCAATGCCAAAGGGACCTGAGAAATAAATAAAGCAACATCCTACCACTGCAATACATAAAAGCCCTTCTGTTTCACAGCTAACACATCAGGGGGACTTGCATCCCAGCAGTTTCTTTCAGTGGTGGCCACAAGTTCAAAGTTGGGTTGGGCTGACCTGTGATTTGAGTTTCTGGAAGGATTTCTTCCTCCATCCCAGGCAGATTAGGTTAGTGAGTTTGAGGTTTTACTCTGCAGTTTGTGGCATTGCTTGCTTGCTTGGGGTTATAGTGCAGGGATAGCCAACGTGGTCCCCTGCAGATGTTGTAGGACAACAACACCCACCAGCCCATTACAATGGCACAATGATGGGAGCCTTAGTCCAATGATACCTGGAGAGCACACACTGGCTACCTGTCAAAACAAAATAAAAAAATTCCTTCCAGTAGCACCTTAAAGACCAACTAAGTTAGTTCTTGGTATGAGCTTTCGTGTGCATGCACACTTCTTCAGATACACTCAACAGGCTCATCACAGCTATCTGCCAATCACCCAATCCCACCACCCTTCTGAGTAATACCCCTCCCCACCTTCTCACTATATAGAAGGGTCTGGTGACTTCTGTTTCAGTGTATCTGAAGAAGTGTGCATGCACACGAAAGCTCATACCAAGAACTAACTTAGTTGGTCTTTAAGGTGCTACTGGAAGGAATTTTTTTATTTTGTTTTGACTATGGCAGACCAACACGGCTACCTATCTGTAACTGGAACTGGCTACCTGTTTTAGTGGATGGAGTTGAACCAACACCTCATTATACAGATGCAGTTACTGTAATGAAGCTACCTGCTGCACTCCAGTTGTTTCAGACTGTGGATGGTGTCAAATTCTATCATGGCAAAAAACAGACATATAAGACAAGGAATCTAGGCAGGAGACAGACTTAGGCTTGACTGGAGCTGAGCTTCCCAGTTCAGCTGGGGTGAATGCAAGGTGTGAGGGACTTTGAATCTGGTCATGGTATGACAATCAAAGTTCAAAATTCCCAAACGCCCCTGATGCCCAAACACTACTTTGCATTGCTTTCCAATTTATATACAGAAAGGTTTGCTTGTAAAATACCTGGTAATGTTGATGAAGTTACTGTGTCCATACTCTCCCTCCCTCTGCTGAGTTGCTATCAGATAGTGGCTCCATTGCACGTATCCCGTGAGATTCCAAGGAAATACAAAGGATGCTAAACGTACTGTTATTCTCCTCCTCCTCCTAGTCTTTCTTCCCTTGAGTTTTGAAGTCAGTAAAATGCCACTGCTCTACTTTTCCACTCTGTTGCTGTTCACCATCCACTCCAAGAGATTCCTGGGTGTATGCATAAGGTGGAGGGATCTGAAACTTGCAGGCAGGTTCCCAAGACCGTTCCTGTTTAATAATTTTACCGGACCTTGCCTTTGTTTGGTAAGAGGGTGTGGATCTGTAGAACCGAGCATAAACGTAAGCAGCCACATTTTGTCAGGTTTTAGCATGTCAAGTGAGTCTTTGACAGATCAATGGGAAGGAAGGGGAGGTTGGAAGAAAAAAAGGAAGGAGGGACTACTGCTCCTTCACTCCATTGGATGCCTCCTGTTTCCTAATAAGAGCCCTACTGGATGCAAATAAAGGCCTCTAGTCCAGCATCCTGTTCCCTACAGTGACTAATCAGTTACCTATGGGAGGTCCCCAAGTTACCTATGGGAGGTACCTATGGGAGGTCATTTTCCAGCAAATAGTATTCAGAGGCAAACAGTCTCCAATAGGAGAGGTAGGACACATTCCTCATGACTAGTAACCATTGATAGCCTTTTCCTCCATTAGCTGTGGTGGAGGGCATCCGTAGTCCAAAGCATTTGAAGGGTTCCAGGTTGGGGAGGGCCTAGACAACAATCTGTCCTACGGAGAGTTGTTAAAACCTCACCTGCTGCTGCTGACTTGAGAGTTCTGAAGCCGTCGCCTATGAGATCATAATTGCGAGAGTGATGGAAAGCTTGGCATTCAGCAGCTCTGAAACCAACAAACCTAACTAACTTCTAAGCTCAGTCTTCAGACAACAGGAAAACCTTCAGGCAACTGGGGAAAACACAGGCAAGGAAAGGACCAGGAAAACCAGAGTACTTAATTTTACAGGATATGCATTCCTCACACCTACAGGTACCCGGGGATCAATCAAGATGGGTAACATTTAGGCGCAAGTCATACACATAGTGGAGCATCAACTTTTTTCACGTCTACCTTAAACTCTACATTTCTATAGGTTCCATTTCCCTGTGGTTTGTGTCCTCAACTGAACTAACATTTTAGTTCCAAGATAAACTCTAAAGGTATTAACATTAACACTGCTCCCCCCTCCCAGTTCTTTCCTCTAGATGCCAGCTGTTCCATTGGCTTTTCTTCAGCTTTCTGATTCCTTCTTGTGACTAGTGCATACTGCTGCAGGGGTACAACAGAGAGGTCAATTTAGAAATCACTTCAACATGCAGAGAAAACTCTTAGGTAGGTGATCAATAAAGATTGCAATGTCTGTGGTGCCAAGTTCTCAGGAGTGAAATCTCTTTACTCAAGGCCAGTACAGCACCACACATTACTCTGCTCAGCTTGACCGGAATTGCTTTCCTGAAGAAAAGTTCGGCACTCTCTGCAGGAGAGCCATGGGATAAGTTGAATACAGCGTTGCACTAGGTCGACCAAGAAGACCCAGGTTCAATTCACTGTTCAGCCATATTGTTACAATGTACTGCCCTCAGTTCTTTGGAGAAAATTGTTCTGCAAAGACGATTTCAAACTGATATATTCTGACTATTTGCCGAGGGCCCTCTCAAGAGTTGCTGAAAGATAACTTCGCAATATGGTGCCTTCCAGGACACTTGTTCAAAATAGAGGACCGTTCACCTCCACTGCGGGTATATTCATGAGGCACAGTTAAAGTAATGTCCAACAGCCCCTAAGAAAAGGCACTGGCTTCAAATTTATGCATACATTTAGTTGGTTACTCCTAAATGACAAAGGAGAGTCCTAAATAACTTAGCGTTAAGAGATATAAAACTGTGCACCATCTCACCCTGATCCCTTTCCCTACTCTCTTGCCCCCTTTTCCCACCAGGATAATCTACCATCAACTCTCCTGTAGGAAGGCTTCTAGGAACGGGAGACAGGAGAACACCCCACCCCTAGATTTGCTCCCCTCACCACACGGTGATTACAGCCCTGCTGGAAGGATTCTGATGTATTTTAATATATTAGTATTGTTTATTGTGTTTTTGAGGTATGCACTTGAATATTACTTGTAAGCTGCCTTGGTAGGATTTAGATCTTGAAAGGCGCATGAGAAATATAACTAATTGTAATAAATAAAACAACTAGTTGGCAATAATAGTCACAGTTTGATCATCGATAGAATTGCTAATTCTTCCCTCATCCCCAACAAATTAACACCATATGAATTTCACACACAAGTGGTGCAGCTTGTTTTGCCACTATAAAGGAGTCTGCCTTTATAAATCAGCAGGAGGAATGCAATGTATTCATAGAATCATAGATTTGGAAGGGACCCCGAGGGTCATCTAATCCAACCCCCTGCAATGCAGGAATCTCAAGTAGTTCAAGTACATGTAAACAAATGGAAACGTCATGCTGCTAAACTGCATCCCATCAGAATGCACGCCTGCAGATGAGAGGGCTAGAATGGCAAATAGAAGCATATGGAATACAGGCATGCTTGCACAATGAGAAGAACCAGGATGTGACCTATCATTTCCAGTGCAAATATTGACAGGTACAACACCCAGCTGTTACATTATGGAATGCAGATCAAAGTGTAGACTGGAAGAAGCTGCTAAACTACACAATAGAGGCTGGCTTGCAACTACTTGCTACTATGCTCATTAGACAGGCTATCCAAGATGGTCCTGCCTCCTCAGTTTAGGAAAGGGAACAGAATTACAGATTGCATTCCGCAGTGTGAGCATCCTTTCCCTGTCCCCATTTCCTGGGCTTATTTCAATATGTAAAACAATGCTGATGCTATTCAGCTCTGAACAGTTGTTTCAGGGGCTATTACTACGAGGTGTCAGTGACAGGGAAAGAGCTTAGGGGACCAATGGGTCACCACGCAATTTTGCAAGAACAATAGCGCCCAACACTTTACAGATAGAAAATGCTCAGGTTTCAGAGTACATCTCTGAACATGCTACTAGACTGCCCAGTAGGAACAGACACTGTCACAACCAGGAAATCTCACACATTTAAGATTTAATAATAATAATAATTATAATAATCAAAAAACAACAAGTGTGTGCATTATATGCAAGGTCTGTTATCAGTGCTCTTGGTTAGCCGTTTGCTCTTTAAGTGTCAGAGGGTTGAAGACAGAGGATGCAGTGTGGATGAAAATCCCATCTGTGACACTCTGAGAGGGAGGGAGGGAGGGAGGGAGGGAGGGAGGGAGGGAGGGAGGGAGGGAGGGAGGAGGTAAGGGAGTGGAGAGGGTTCAGAACCGGACAAAGGTGGCATCAATCTGCCGGACAGATGGAAGGGCCAGCATGATTTTGCGTCGGTACTGGGGATCTTTTTGCAGTGGGTTTCGCTCCAGGTAGACTGTTTCCAAGTTCTTGGCTCCTTTCAGCTCATCCAAGTCGCTCCAGCACTCAATGAGGTTATCGTTCATCTGGGTAAAACACACACAAAAGAAAAGTGCCAGCAATTTTTGAGAGTTGGTAAAGAATAGACTCTTAATCTCAGGGTCGTGGCCCTAGATGGCTGCTGCAGCTCCCACATGACTGGTATAAGCTAAGGAGCAGTCCTAAGGCCCAACAAGTGGCAAGGGTGGAGACAGGAGGATGCATGCTTGTTCCTCCTTTTGACTGGATTGAGAAGCACGTGGTAGACTTAATTCTTCGAGCCCAGTGCTTCCCATGCTGTGGCTCTCACACACATGCAAATTCAGTGTATGGGAATGACATCCGCTCTCCCCAAAATACAGTACAATAATTTTGTTTGAGCGCTGTATTAAAGGTGCCTTTCTGGATCCCCAATTTCTGACCGCTTGGCAGGACAGCCTGGAATTAAAGTTCTGTCACTGCAAAACTTTAGAGAGCTGGAAACCCTCTCACACCATCAGCGACTGAGTACTAGATCAGGTTATCGGGGTCTTAAGCCACCATTCTAAAAACTTAAGAACAGCCTTCTGATTCAGGCCAATGTCCCACCTAGTCCAGCTCTTCCTGTTTAGAGAGTAACCAACCAGATACCTATGGGAAGCTTGCAAGCAGGACATGAGCACAACAGTACTCTGCCCACCTATGATTCCCAGACAAACACTGCCTCTGACAGTGGAGGCCAAACATAGCCATCGTGGCTATGCTGCTGGTCCGTAAGCACTTCTTGGTCTCCCTCTCATAGACTTACCCAAAATTCTTGGAGCTCTGTTAGATGGGTAATATTTTCAATCTTTTTGATCCTGTTGGCCGCAATGTCCAGCATTGTCAATTTATTCTGAAACAAGCATAAAGAAAACTTTAGTCTCTATTTTCATTCTTGTCTTCTTGCAAATTGTGCATCCTTGGACGAAACATTAATAGGCATAAAGGGACATGCCATGTAGCAAAATAGCCAAAGTTCATCAACCATACATACTGCAGAGTCAACTGCTCTCCCTAAGGTATAACTCTACTTGACCTTTGGCATCTAAACATCAGGATTGGAAAAAATTACTGAACTGGCCAGAACTAGCAGGCCAATTTTGGACATAAACTCAATTTTTTTTTGATAAATATAACACCTCAAGAGAAAAGCACAACCCACTTCCCAAAATACTACTAGTGTGTTGGAATTCCCTCAATATTGCTTTATATAACCAAGCGTGGCTAAATACTCTATGCTTCTCCTTTTCCCACAGGACAAAAAATACAACCCTTTGTTTGTTTGCCTTTGGCAGAAACTCACGTTCACATTACGCATCATCCTTACTGGTCTTCTGTTTCCTCACATTGGTTTCCCTACTTCTATCCAGTACTGTTGCCAAAATTATTTATCTCTCTTGTAACTGACCACATTAACACCCTTTCCTAAATCCTCACACTAGCTTCCTCTTCACCACACAAGCTTCTTTTCCTTACCTTTAAATCCCTCCATGGCCTTCCTCCTTTATCTCCACACACTTCTATCCAGACATATCCCTGCCTGTGGCTTATAGTCATCTATCTCCAATCACCTTCAGTAATCCAAAGGTTTCCTGCTCCCTCAAAAGACTCTGCTTACACAAACACAAACACACACACACAACTCTGTGCTCTCCTCATTGCTGGCCAGTATCCTTCAGCTGCCATTCCAGGAGGTCTCTATGATGCAACTCCTTCCTTCCTCAAAACTCACCCGTTCCATGAAGTCATTAGAACAACTATCTAGTCCCAATGCTCTACTGAAATTAAGCCTATACATGTGTAACTAAAATAAATGTGTGATCTTTCCATATTCCCCCATTTCTGTCCCCTTCCTCTGTTACCTCCCTTGCGTCTGTGTCTAGTTTATAAGCCTCTTGGGGTAGAAACTTGACTGCTCATTATTTGTAAAATGGCATGTACAAGGATGGCGCCAAATAAATAACAATAAATAGGCAACTCACATTGTTTTCCAGCCCTTCAATGACTTCTATGCCATTATGGCTAAGGTACAGCTCCCTCAAGTTCCCCAAACTCTGCAGCCCTTCAATCTTGGTCAACCGATTGCTCTAGGGTGGTGATAAAAAATGGATTAACATGACAGAACCAGACTTTTCAGGTAAAAAAATTACATGTCTCTCTACTGAACTCACTGTATTTGCACGGCACATTTTATTATTATTTTTTTTTATTACAAATTAATAAAACATCCAATTTCAAATCTTTTTCCAATTACATCCTTTCAGGACTTCCCCTTCCCTCCCCCCCTTGTATTCCAAATCTCTCAAATGATCTCAACAAGTTCTTCTCCTCAATTCAGACTTGTTATCCTTAACCCAATTTTTTTTTTAAAAAAAAAAAACATTATTTTCCATTCCCCTAAAATCGGCTTATTCCCACCACGAGTTCCCCACTTTAGAATACCATGTAGATGTATATAGCCTAAATAAAACATAGTTTACGCCCTTTGGATTCCACGTTTCCCACCCCCCCTTTTCCCGGTTGCGTTCCCAATGTTCCTCAATGTCCGATATTTCCACGTCTCTCTAAGTCATAGTCCTTTGCCAGTCCTCTTTAATTTCGAATGTCCAATCATGGAAGGATTCTGTCTCAAAGAAAGGCCCATTTTTTCCATCCAGATTTTTATATCCAGGAGTGAAAAACTCCAAATTATAATCCTTAAGCTTGTCAAATCTGGATGTCCCAAACGTCCCCACTTTTGACTTGGTCCAATTCTTGTTATTTTGTTGTTCTTATTGATCACACTCCTCTTTCTATTTCTTTCTGTCCCTGTTTTCCTGCACAAATGTCCTAATTCCAAAAGTTAGTTCCTTTACAGAGGCTTGTTATTCAGAAACAAAACATTACGTCAAGTTCCTTTCATTCCACAACAGATGATTCCATTGTCTTCTTCGGTGTAGTGGCCTCTGTAGTCATAATAATGTTCCATTTCTGCAGTTTCCCAGGAGATAAACAGTTCTGTTCCAATTTCCAGCTAAAACCACTTGTAATATCCCTCGGCTCCTCTAGGTGGATTGCAAAAACTAAGTTCTCTTCCAGATCGCGTCCATTAGCCCTAGTAACTTTATAATCCTTATTTAAAACAATTTGTATCCAATTTATAACAAATATAACCAGCAAAGTCCTTGTAACATAGTCTCTATCTTATTTTCCGCTTTGACAGCTCTTTGACAGCTGTCAAAACTTGCCTTTCTCCTCTCCAAACTCCGTCATCGATCGCTCCCGGGGTTCCAGGGGGGGTTGTTTTTAAGTCCGAATTCTACTTTCCTCCTCCAGCTCAATCTCATATTCTTCACTCGTGAGGTTAAAAACTTGCCAAAATGATGTTACTCCGATCTTAGTTATCAGATCCTTTGCTTTGACCCTTCTACAATGGAGGGGGTGGCTGACTTCCTTTTTTGCGCCTCCCCCGCTCGCGCCGAAATTTTTAAAGTTTTTGTCCCTCTTTTTAATCCAAGTTCCAATTACTTACGGGTTATTCTTTTAAGTCCGAATTTTCAAAGGAAAAAGCCAGCGCTCTCCGCCGAATGGCATGCGGCTTCGCGCGGCAGGGATAGCAGAGGACTCAAAACACCACGCTTCTCCCCGGCACCCGATCCGTAGCCTTTAAAAAGGCTCCTTCACGAGTCGGGAGGGCGCTAACGGTGTCAGCCGAGTCTCCATGTCCACGGCCCCCGTGGCCGTGGTTTTTAAGGGTCCCCGCATCGCCGGTGCGGTAGGACCCAGCCCCTGCCGTGCAGGCTCCCTCCGGAGCTCGGAGGGAGTCCGCCATTCGGCGATGGCGCCGACCCGGAAGTCCCGCACGGCACATTTTATACAAGTCTTGGAGTCATTGTGCAGCTGCACAATATCACATGTACACCTTGGCCCATGCATATTACTTAAGAGGAAAGCATGCATAAAAATGAAACTATTAGTGACAATATCATACCAAAAATGCATTAGGAGAAATTGCTTGTAAAAATCTGTACATTAATCAAAACTGTTTACACAAATGTGTTTATTAGAATAAATTCACACTAAGATGCTGAAGAATTTTCATTTTTTTTCAATTGCAAATTGCTGAAGAAATGTAGAGAACTCATTTTAAGACTGGAAAATGATAAGCTGAGAGAACTGGTTGACAGTTCCTTCCTTCCTCAATCTGAACTATAACTATAATTGCCTCCCTTCATTCATAGAGGTTACTGGTCTTTTTGTCATTCTAGTTTTGAAAGGTCTAAACTGCTGCAAAGTTCATATGAAGGAGAAAAGCAGACATGATAAATGAATAAATAAATAAATGGAATGGGAAGTCCAGGGCTGATACCTGTATACTAAGCACTGTTAAGTTTGTCAATGCATCCAGGTTCTGAAGCTTGGTGATTTTGTTCTTTCCCAGAAACAGGCTGTCCAGATTAGTCAACGTATCAATATTCTGAATTGCCTGCAAATTGACCGCAGTAAACATTACAATCCTTGATTCTAGCAAGCAAACCTCTTGCAACACATTCACTACTTAGTAAGACTGTAGCACAGTCAACTACCCAACATCACCCCACCCAGTCCTTTATCACAAACTTGTATACTGAAGGTGGCTCATGAGATGATTCAGATCAGAAGTCTCATGCTGTATGACTGATGACTTCAACTTTGCACTGGTCAAGCAAGCTGAACTAACACAGTATCCATAGTTAAGCTGTGTGCAAATGCTGCAGAATAGCAACTTTCAGTTTCAAGTTTGAGTTCTTTGTCATTTGGACTCCCAAAGAAGCTCTGAGAAGAAATTCCTTAAGAAGGCAGAATCTTTAGGGCGGCTCACTCAGAACAAGTGGCCTACAGAATCCCATTAGCAGGATGTACCTTCTTAATTATTAAGCACCTGGGGAATCCATGTGAAGCTGGAACAATGAGATAATTCCACCTGGCAGAATATTCAGGGGTGGAGACAGGGTCAGCATTGTCAATAAAAGAAATAAATAGTATCTTATGTTTAAAAGTATTTTTCAAACAAGTGATTACATGAAGGGATTGGAAGAGAGAATGCTGATTATCCAATATAAATAGTTATTAGTCATATTATTTCACTGATGTTTGATTATGTACTGGAACAGAGAATATTCTGCTTATTTGCGTCTCAAAATTTCATTTCATCTTCTAGCTTGAGTTGCCGCTTTCACATAACTAGTTCCACTCAACTTCTTGTTGCTTATCAGCTGTTTACCCTACTTTCATTATCTATTTTTTTGGGGGGGGGGTTGTTTCCTAAAATCATAGTTTCTTAATGTACTATCTGATCTTGCCAAGTCTACAGTTTGGCTTTCTTTCACCTTCAAATCTATGCTGTCAGTAGTATACAGTTACAAGCCTTTGTTACTCCAGTACTTTTCAAAGTTTGGGTACCCTTATGTAACAACCTGAAGTTGTCTTTCTGTGTGCTGCTTGAAAGCACCATGTGCCAACCACAATCAACACTGTAATGAGTTTCCCTCTTGCATTTTAAAATGTTTTTCTTGAGTTATTCTCAGAAGGGGGAGCAACACCCTTTTTAATAGAAATCAGGGAGGTAGCCAAGGAAAGCATTTGGAGGCCAAATGGACACTTCCATGCTTCTTAGGTCTCCCTCTGGAAGTCACTGTTGCAGTCAGCAGCAGCACATTTTTACTTCTCCCCACTCCTGTCTGATATGGCTGATTTCTCAGCTATACCAATGACGGATCCTTACAGACCACCATCAAATACCTACCCTGATTCGATTAGATCCCAGCTCTAACATCTGTAATTGATGTAAGTTGCTTAGGTTCTCAATTTTGCTGATTTTATTGTTCACAAGAAAGAGTTTCTTTAACTGAGTGAGCTGGTCCAGCCCCTCAATGTGCCGTAGAATGTTAAACGAAATATCCAGGACCCTAAACAGGAAACAAAGGAAAATACTTTAAAATGTAGATATCTTCTAAGGCATAGCATCCCAATCTTGCTCCAAAGAGCTCATAGTGCTATATATGTAGCTGGTTCCTATTTTACTTTCACAATGACTCAGAAGTGGGGTATGATGAGAGAGTATGGGACTGGCCCAAGCTTCATGGCTCACTGGAGGTTTGAACTTGGATTCCCCCAGTCTAAATCTCTAACTTCACTCTTTACACCAAGGGGGGCGGGAATCTGTGGCCCTCCATATGTTGTTGGACTCCAACGACCATCACCTCCGCCAGTAGAATGGCATGATGGGGATTGCAGTCCAGCAACAGATTGAGGAAATCAAAGAGCTTTGTATATACTGGCTGAAAGAAGCTTCTGCAGGTGGGATGATAACTTGTAGTCTCTCTTTATATGAAGAACAAATTTGGCCACACAACCAAAAACCATGTTTTGTACTAAGTATAGTTAGGCACAATGTCTGAATTAACAATGGAATGGTGTCTGCATGAAGCCATTGTCTTACATAGCCATGCAAGCTACAATAAGATCTATGATCCAGGAAAAGAAGCATGTTACAATGAGGATAGCCATTCTGAGAGAGGGAGACAAACATGGGAACATCTCTCACTAATATTGAAATAACTTTCCTGGATTCCAGTCCATTTCCAAGACAATTCAAAGTGCTGGCAATTACCTTTAAAGCCTTTAAAGCCCTATATAGCCTAGGTACTCACTCAAGTTCTGTCAGGGCCTCCAAGTTCTCAATCTTTCGAATCTGATTGTCATAGAGATCCAGTTCTCTGAGACTTTGCAACTGTTCCAGATTCTCAATGCACTTAATCAAGTTCTGACGGAGACAAAGAGTCTGATGTGCAGAGAGAAGATAAACAAAGGATGTAAAAACAATAACGCACAAGTCTCACTCCCAACAGATGCACTTAATATGGTGTGTGAAACAGCTTTGAAAATAAGTTCTCTGCAGTTGGATGCTGCCCTCACTCAAATTATTTGTTCTTCTCCTGCTCCTCCACCAATTCTTAATATCTCCACCCATTCCCCACCAGATGAAGACTGCTGCAGTGGCCAAAAAGGGTTACTGTGCATTTTCACTGCCGGGGGGGGGGGGGGGGGACGTTGTTGCCAATCCTGGCAGTCTTTGGGCCAGGAGAAAATGAAATTTCATCTATAGTGTCAGGGAACTGCCATCGGAGCCAGAGGAGGAGGGAGGGCTCCAGAGGGATGCCGGAGAGCGTCCCAGGAGGGAGAGAGGCAGCCCATCTTCTGGGGAAGGAAATCAGCGTAGCACCAGTGGAGAAGGGGGGCAGATGGGGGAATCGGCGAGGGGGCTCCATGACTCCTCGCCGGAGACCAGCAGGGAGAGCACGGGTCCTCCGCTGCCCACACCCTCCCTGCGCAGAAGGCTTCCGCATAGGGAGAGTAGGCGGAGACTAGGCGTCAAAGAGCTTCTTTGCTGGAAGAAGTTCAAGAAACGCCCACTGACGGATTCTGCCAGCGATTGAGACAGCCACGGATGAGTGGCTGTCCGGACAGAAAGGGTTCACCTAGGTAACTCAGCCAAGCGTGGTGCCGATTTACGCACAAGCAACCCCTAGAACCATTACATATAGCATACCACTGCACAGCCCAGCTAAGGAGATAGTGAATCAAACTAAGTGGTACAAATTACTGGATCTTCCAATGTCCTTTATAAAGCCTAAAAACAACTGTGCTCAGGTCAATGAGGCTTGCACTCATGCCACTTTCCAGCTTAAAATTGCCCTTGAAGTGGATATTAGCCCCACTTGGGAAATATTACAAGTATCTGTATTGTGTCTACCTTTTCTCATGGTGAAACTATTAGTAGCTCTGTGTGCGCATGAGAATTTGAATTGGAGGAAATGCTTAGGGTATGGTGAAGGAATGAACATTCTTGCACCCAAGCACTGTTCATTCACTCACTGTTAATTCACTCAGTGGCTGATTTCAAATTTGCTTTTTAAAGAGTTTGGGAGATCCAGTCATGGTCCTCCTCCACATGCAGCTGCTGAGTGACCTTGGGCCAGTCACACTTCTCTGAAGTCTCTCAGCCCCACTCACCTCACAGAGTGTTTGTTGTGGGGGAGGAAGGGAAAGGAGATTGTTAGCCGCTTTGAGACTCCTTAGGGTAGTGATAAAGGGGATATCAAATCCAAACTCTTCTTCTTCTTCTTCATATGTAATTTGACCCACAGAGGAATGCTACTAGTGTACTTCTGGGTGCCCTCTGCTTCCCTCTTCTCAAATGCAGCCTTTATTCCACTATGCTGCATCCCTCTAGCTAGAGAAATATAGCAAAGTACTTTGGCTGCCACGCATACTCTCAGTTACACAACCATGGCAGAGGCATATCAGCTCAACTAGAGAGGGCTCCTTAAGAGTCTCACCTTCACTTTCTTGAGCACCTCAAACCCTTCAATCTTGCCAATTCGGAAGTGATTCAGATCAACATCCTGAAAGGCAATAAAAAGCCACAAGCCATCTTAGTATTCACACAAAGGTTTATTTCAACATTACTTCTAAAGTAGCATGAAGGTAGATTGTAGGCCTATAGCATTCGGGTTGCAAGGGTGGGTGATACCATCACAGTGTGCAGAAAAGCTGGCCTTTGTTAACTAGATGGAAACCCTCAAAGCCCAAGGGCCTTCTGCTTAGAGAGAAACAAATCAGCACAATTGCTGTGCAGGACTCACATCTCTTTCCTAAAAGAAGGGGCTCTGTGCTGAATATATTACATCTTTTTCAGCAATCAGAAACACGAGGATTTGGCCCTATTTTTCTTCTGCGGGACAAGCCCAGCTCCTCAACTTTGCCATGAAAAGTCAAATGTACACGGTGATGTCAATGCTAGTTCAGATGTCAGGCTAAATCCCTCCCCATGCATCAGCCAAGCAAGTTGGCTGCCCCCTCCCCTTTTTAAAAAGTACATGTACATTTATGTAAATATGTAAACAAATGTACATCTGTCAACACACAAAGCCACCCGATTCTTCCTTCTGGTTACATTACTACTATAGTACAGTGGTTCCTCGGTTCTCGAACAAAATTCGGCTTCTGAAACATTCGAAAACTGAGGCGCAACTTCCCATTGGTTGCAAGAGCTTCTTGCCCTTGGCGGAAGCTGCATCGCACATTTGGGGTCTGAAAAACGTTTGAAAACGGAAGCATTTACTTCCAGGTTTTCGGTGTTCGAGAACTGAAACGTATCACAACCAAGGCATTCAGGATTGAATGAAATGAAAATCCTGTGGGGAAAGTGTTAGTTACATGCTTTGCAACTATATGCTTATAAATACACCATGTGTGCCACTTGCTTTTGCATTTTGGGGAATGAGACACACAGAGCAGGCAGCTAATTCCTTTTTATAGTCTTTCTATAGGGAAAGTGGAGCCCTTTGACATGCTGTCTAATCAAAAGTTTTCCACCATACCAACGAATCTGAAAACAGATTGACAGTGCAGATCTTCAAAGACAAAAAGGAGAATGGCAGATGCCTCTACCCCTTTTTGTATCAACTTTCCATCAGCAAAGTATCTTGTTGCCTTTGAAGCTCTCTTCCCCAATTTCTCTGCTGTTGTGATCATACCAAGTACCTGTCCACCATTGCCCTAGATCTCAGCACAGAAACAATATATACATTTTAAAGGGGGGAAGTCTGTTAACTCTTGAAAAGAAATTCTTGATCACACAGGCTTCAGAGTTCTTCCTTGGTGGGCCCTTCCCATGTATTGCTACAATGGAAATTAAATCTATATTACCTCTGCTTCCGGATCCAGGCTAATGGTCTCCATATCCACCGGCGTCTCGGCTTCAGCTGCAATAGAACAAATGCACTCTGCTTAAACCCCATGCTGCTCATCAACTGAACTCAAGCTTGCAATGTCAGCTCTCTCATAGGAGAAAGAATGCCTTCAAAAGAGAGAGGGAACACCTAACGTATTCAGAGTGGATTAGGCCTCCTAACCTGGTGGTCACGTTGCCAAGAAGAAGTGTGATATACACTGAAGGAAGCAATACTGATGAACCCTTAAAAAAAAAAAGTACATTTACAACATTGCACTAACAGAAGTTGTGCTTCAGTGGCTAAAGAAGGAAAGTCATAGCGGGCAAAGTGGCCAACCGCACAAACTATATAACTGTTACCAGAAATGTTAGATTAGTCATCGGCCATCTTTGCAGCCTGCTCCCTTTGGGTAACATGGCACAGTTTTTGGAATGGAAGAAACAAAAATCACAAGGATTATCTGGTGGCAGAACACCAATTTCTTGGTCTAGTCACCTGAAGAACTACAGCCACATTCTTCATGATTAAAGTCAGCCAGATATATTTGCAAGCTATATTATTAGGTCTCACTTTTTTCATTAGAGTACACTGGGAACCTGGTATTACCAGCTGTTTGAAGAAACTGTTTTGCTGCTTTGATTCCCCCCCCCCCTTCAAAACCCAACCTCATTCCTAAATGCAATTCTCACTCTGTATGCATGAGTGGAGGTGGACTTCAGAGATTTGCGCTGAATAATTCATGCAAGCTTTCCATTTGGCAGGTGGGTGGATTCCCTCCTTCACATAATGTTCAGCAACATAAGCCCTCTTCAGGCGTTCAAGCCTCAACACAATGAGCAGGAACAAGCAGGAAAAAAGGAACTCCAGGTGTATAGCAATTTCCATCAAGTTCACCAGCCACTATAGTAAACAGAAGCCAGTATTGTGATTCAAGTACTTGGTGGAAATTGTTATATAAAACATGTTCCCAATGAAGGACGTTTCCAAAATGTAGCAGCCAAGCAACTGAAGTTTCTTTCTCTTTATTTCAAAACAAAGTTTGTCAGCAGTGCTTTTATTGGTTTTGCAGCCTGTTTTTGCTTTGGGAGAAGAGTCCAGGGGCTCCAATCTCCTCTGTCACACCCCCAGTTTCACCACCTTTCAAGCATGGAAGGGCAAACATTGACAGTGGGGAGCTAACTGTACTTGTGCAGGCTCCCCAAGCAATTTACAACCTTGAAATGTCAAGGTTCTTAGTTGTGCACAGAACCTGCAGAAGTAAAGGGAGCTTCCTACTATAGATGTTGCTTTCCCAACATGTGGCAGGAGAAGCAAGCAGGAATGCAATGGAAGGGACAGGACTAACAGGCTCATGGCAATCTCCCCCTCAGACAATGACAAACTTGTGAACAAATAATGACTCAGGAAGGCTACAGAAGCCATTTATTCCAGCACACAGAATTTGCTGACACCCACCGAACCGTTCTTGAGCTGGTCTCCTGATCTCATAAACAACTCTGCCAGTTCCCCCTTGCTCTATCTCAGGCGAGGGGAATCTTTAGCTCCCCAGATTTTGCTGAACTGCAACTTCCACCATCCCATTGGGGCTGAAGGGAGTTGTAGTTCGGCCAAAGGTACCCCGCACCTGCTCTCTTATGTGCAAAGCCACCCTCTCTCCTCCAAATCCTTTTCTGCAAGCGTCCGCTCTCAAATCATCAGCTACAGGAAGCAAGAAGGGCCAATGGAAAGAAAGGTGTGGGGAAAACAACTGGATGCTCTTGCCTATTTACTCTGCTACAGCCGACTTTTATGCCCCCGAATTCCACACACATTCCCACCACCTGATAAGCACTGGATGGCTGATATGAACTGGATTTAACTAAATAGTTGTGCTAGCGGGAGCCAGCATGACAAATCCTGCTTACCTACCCCCTCCAAAAAAACAGCTCCAGGGTGTGTGTGTGTGTGTGTATGTGTGTGTGTGTGTGTGTGTGTGTGTGTGTAAGGTTGGGAGAACCCCAAAAGCAGTGTGTAGGGGAAGGAGAGGGGCATGTTCACACCGTCAAGTAGAAATGCTTGTGCTGACAGAATGATCATAATAGCACTGAATTCATCTCAGTATATTTCATTCATGGACAAATACAGATAGCAATCTGATTAAATAATAGTTGCCTAAGCCACCAATGTTCTGAAATCTAGTAAAGCAAGAATTCTTGCATTTTAGGGATGAGCAGCGTGCAGCTCCAACACTAGTCTACAGCAGAAGAGACACTTTGCTGTGAAAATGTCATCATTCAGTTAATACTGAAACACATACAAAGCAACCACCTGCCCACCTTGCTTATTATTAATTTAGCAAATATTCATGATCAAAGCGGTTGTCACAATCTGTTGGGAAGTCAGCTGACATTTTTGCCACCATGTGGTTGAGGCTGAAAACAAATTCCCTCTGAGTGCACCACAGGGACGTAAGCAAAGTACAATAAAGGAGCTCAAAATTGTCAGAATGCCAAAACTGCACATGTGCAGGAGATGAAATACAGGCTGCAAGTCCTCAGCCCAAAACAAACTGGGCTGAAAGAAGAGGCTGCCGTGCCAAACTTGCATGCCAGATTATGAACCCGCCCCAGGCCAGGATTAGAAAAAACCCAACAGTGGTCTTGGCAATTAATACAAAACTAGTCATTTGTGTAACGGTAGGCTATCTTAGCATTAGGAACACAATACTAGAGCTTGTTCCAATCATCTCAGTTACTCCCAGTTGCACCCATTGTGGCAAAGCAGTTTGTTCAGGAAGTTCCTGCCAGACTCACAGCCAGACAAATGCTGCCATTATGCCCAGATTGTTCACAGAATTTTCAAAATGCATGATAGGACTGGGTGAAATATTGTCCAAAACTGGACACTGTTCACATCGTGATAATTGTTTCATAATATTTGAGGTGGCAATATATCACGAATCACAATTTGTGTAAGAGCTAGGTGAAATCTGGTTTTCAACATCGTGATAACTCACCAACTAAACACTGCAATGTTATCAGCAGCTAAACCTCATATTATCACCAGCTAAGCATAATCATTCCACCTCAGATATTAATTGGTGCATCTGCCATATTATTAGCATGATATTCTAAATACAAAACTCTCGCTCTCCTGTTTCTCAACTCCACATAACATATGCCATCTGAAATAGATTCCAGGAACAACAGATGTTTCTTATGCAATGGGTTGGAAACAATGGGCAGGATTCAACTAAGGCGGTGATTGCCAAAGTTGGCCCTCCAGCTGTTTTGGGACTACAACTCCCATCAGCCCTAGCTAACAGGACCAGTGGTCAGGGATGATGGGAACTGTAGCCCCAAAACAGCTGGAGGGCCAAGTTTGGCCATCACTGAACTAAGGGATCACACATTGGGGCTCCCCCCATCCCAAAATTGGCTCTTGAGGGTGCTGGGAAACCCCAGAACAGTGAACGGGGATCGTTCCACCTGGTAAGCTGATATTCTTATGCAGACAGAACATTTGTAATAGTGTGATGTTCAATTCCACCCCAAATGTTGGATATCTCTTTCGCATACATGGGTTCTTTATGTCGTGTTACCTAACACAATCCAGCTTTATAACCCCTTCAAGGAGGGTAACTATAATTTGGTATGACTTGAGGCCACTGCAGGAATATGCCTCTATATTGAAAGGTGTGCATACATACAAAAAGATCCACATTTTCTTTGTGGATATGTGTGTGCTATAACTAAGAAAAATGCTATTAGGATTGGCAAGAAGGTGTATGACATTTTATAAACTTGCATGGGATGAAGAAGAAACATTCTGTTTTCCATTCAGTAGCAGATTAAGAAAAAGTGTATGCAATAAATAGGTATTTTTACCCATGCTTATGCTTTGGATTCAGACAGAGCACAGTGGGTTTAATTTCCAGCATCTTCTAGTTTCGTTTGTTCTTATATGACTCTGCAGGTTATCCAAATGTAGCAAGTTGAAGCAAGCAGGGAAGCTGTCCATCTCTGCCTTGAATGACAGAGGACTTTTAATAAATGCTCCAGTCTGACTTTGCCTGGAAAAGCCCCAAATTAAACTTCACTGAAAAAGGAGCATATTATTACGCCTGATTAGCTTATTTTTGGATTTCCAAGTCAAAACAGAATGCCAGCAGAAAGTTCTAAAACATATTATGGGTGCTACACTGAATCAGAAGGAAGAGGTTGGATTAGAACAAGAACAGCTTGGATGAGTGAAACAGCCAAGACAGTTTCTCCAATAGTTTGAACTCTAACCCATCATTAAAGTAGGAGCTCTCAAATCTAGCCAAATACAAACAATTTTTCTGCAAAGTAAGAATTTCAACAAAACTGATTGATGGCCAATATTAGATTTCACAATAAAAACGTTACAGTAGCCTAAATACAAGAAAAGGTGCTGAGCTTAAAGTATCAACCATAAACATCTTTTGTTTTGCGTTTCAATTTCAATTTAATTTTAAATCACATAAAAAACTGAAGATTAAAAAATTAGAGGAGACTTAATTGCTGTTCATTGGACACAGGCATGCCCAAACACCACTGTTTGCGTCTAAAAGATGGCATGCTCAAACATGTAAGACTTTGAGGGGGGAAATTACTGAGCAGACCCATTAGAGGTCATAAGCTCAAACTTCACTTTCAACAATTGTCAATCCTCTTGTGTTCAGCTCTTTTGAACCATGTACACCCTCTGCTAGGCAAGGAACTAACCAGCCACTTCTCATTACAAAGAGATTACAAAGAGGCCAATGTGGATGCTATATGGAATGACAAAGACAGAAACAAAAATAAAAAAATCTTGCTCATAGGAACTGAACAGCTATATTCTACAACAGCCCAGAACATCTTAATTTATATTTATTAAAGTGCATTAAGTTTTTAGTGTATCAAAGAACAGCAGCAGCACACTATCAGAAAATGAGTAACAATGCGGTCCAAAACATACAAAAGCATTGCTGGAGGCGGAGATACAGTGCAGTATAAAAATTACACCCCAAAGCCGGCAAGTATAATAAGGGGTGGAAGGGGCAGTTAACCTATGGCCCTCTGTATGTCGGTGGACTCAAGCTCCTATATGTCCCAGTCAGCATGGCCAGTAGTCAGGGATGATGGGAATGCTTGTTCAGCTACTCCTGCTTTAACTCATCTCCTAAAGCTTTAAAGTGATGGGTTATGATATGTCTTCAAGTGTATATCAGCATATGATCTCTCTTTCTTGAATAACAGTTTACCTGTTGAATTCTCGCCATTCTGTTCATCCCTCAAACTCTGCTGACTGAGGTCTGTTACTATGCAAACCGTTTGCTTCTTCCCTTCATCGTCTCCCGACTCTTCAGACTCAATCCTCCTGTCAACTGTGTAAAAGAAACTGTAATTAAGTTTTATTTCTGGAAGGAAGCAAACAATGACACACATATAAACTACTAATAGTATTAAAGCAGGTGTGGGGAACCTGTGACCATCTTGCAGATGATAGACTCCAACTCCCATCAGACCCAGCTAGCATGACCAATGGTTAGGGATGATGGGAATTGTAGTCCAACAACATCTGGAGGGGCACAGGTAACCTCTCCACTCCTGCTATTAGAATTTCTATATTTGCAACATAAGAGAAGGGCAACCTGCTCCTATGCATGCTTACGCACAAGTATGCCCAACTGAATTCATCTGTTTCCAGAGAAATAGCCATGATTCTTTGTTGATTTTGCTGCAATAGACTAATGTTTCATTATGGCATATAAGCTTTCAGTGATTAAAGTAGTCTTGTCCAAAAAGCAATTTATGTCACAATAAAATTGGTTAGGCTTTAAGTTGCCACAAGACTTGAGTGTAACAGGACTCACCCACAGGTATTATGCAGAGATGTCTATAGCCTTAAAATAGGATTCAAAGAACAACATCGCTAGTTGGAATGCTCAATGCTACCACAAGCTACTAGCTAACTGGCATATTCATGCAGTGTCCAGCTAAAAGTAAGACATGACTTGTAATTGTTCTCTATGAATCCAAGTGGGGAGCATCATGTGTGTTTAGCTTACATGATCTTTGTTTTTATAAATTACTACATTAGCCCAAACAAGGATTCCTCTTCTCCAAGCTTCCTGGAAGAAACCTTATTACCAGATGCCCAAGGACTGTTCTATGGCAACTCAGTGAGAAGGAAAGAGCACCCTGCCAAGATTTTTGTACATTTTTCTCCACCTAGTCTGCAGGTATAGATTATAATTACTTCATGTAACACATGGCATAGAAATCTTTCCAAGACACCAGACTTCAGGACTGCTTCAGATGTTATGAATTTCCTGCACATACTATGTATGTGAGAAAAAGAGGACCAACTACACACAGATCGCCATGTGTGATCACTGCATACACATCTAGTTTGCCATATGTATCCAACATCACAAAGTCTAAACAGATGTTAAAGAAAAACAGTAGCTGTACAGAATCTGACAAAGTAACCTAAGTATATCAAGCCTAAATGGAGCTTACTTTAAAATCACCTGCTTAGGGACCAAGATGACTCATTTTAAAAATTTCTGTGCTTTATATCATAGATTTGATTACAGGAGGGAACTGGTACAGCAGGTATGGGCAAAAGGCATATCTGTATCTACTAGTAGATCTCAGGATGATTTGCAGTAATTCAGATAGGGTTTCTAAGTTCCAACTGTTAAATAAGAGAAACAACAAAAGAACCCTGCCCCAAATAAAATAAAATATTGGGCTGCTAAAATAAAGAAAGCTAACCAGAAGTGAACTTTTGTGTTAAATAACTGTGAGCTCAGTTCAGTTCTGGTACAGTACTGAAAACAAATCCCTAGGGTCAGAATGTGTTCAGAGACACCCTTTAATTATAACTGTACATCATTTGCACTTGCTTCTTGTCAGCAGATTTTGGGGTTCTAGTAAAAAACAACAGATCAAACAAGCGTGAACTTTGCCACCCCTAGAGTAGAGCCTGCCCTAGGATGTTTTTGATTCAAATGTCAGATTAGCTTGCATCATAAACTTACTCTTTTCCCTATTTTTTGGCACATCACTCTGTCAGTCTTAATTTTGCATATGTAATACAGGCATAATATTCACCTACCATATAGAGTTGCTGTAAGGATTACTGAAACAGTGCATGTGAAGAAATTTCAGCTCTTAATATTTTTTGCTCTCTGCAGAATAGAATTAGTAATGACTGGGGAAAGTACTAAGACGCTAGGATGACTATTCCTACTGTTCTTCAACAGAACACACATAGAGAGGGTCAATAGCAGTGCTCTTTTGCACTACTGATGGAGCACCCATTGTGTTTTGTTTTCCTGGTCTCATGCCTTAATATGGTTACTGGCCTTTGGGATTAAAAGCCCCAGAGTAATATTTTTTCATAATTCATAACCCAGCATTCTTAAATACTAACAAAACCAGCAATTCCTCCTCAAAGGTCCAAGAACAGAGTTCTCCTAAATAATTTTCCTGTCCCCACAAAAAGCAGTCACACATTATTGTTCACAGTACAAGAGTCATACATATTAAAATACACTACCATACAGAACACCTCAATGCACTATTTTCCAAGGTAAAGTAAAGCACTGAAGGGGAGGCAAGAGGCAGCATGTGAAGCAACTAATGGGGTCCTAAAGAATATCAAAGATCCCTCTGTGTGTCAGTTTAAACTGCGGACACCAAGGATTCCAGTGACCACTTAGTGGTACCGCTTAATCTGGCGGGAGGGTTATCAGATACCTCTTCTTCGAAAAGATGTCACCCATTTAAAATTATATTAGCAGTGTCAGGAGGGATATATTTTGTAGGTCACGCAAACAGCGTAACAGAAGTCAGACACCCAAGTGTTTTTTTTTTGGGGGGGGGGAATTGGGGGTGGGGGAGAGAGACCCAACAAGCTGCATGCAGAACATGCACTGGATATGGATATAGATTCGGGGAGGTTCTTACAGTCCCCCCCCTGCCTCTGCTTTGCATACACCCCCAGTTTCCCCTGCCCAATACCATTATTCCACCATGCTTCCTCCCAATGCCCCCCCTGCACCCATAAGTAGGTTCCCCGCCAACACACGGTGAGCCTCCTCCACAGCGCAAAACGCCGACGCCCAACGGCTCCTGAACCGCAGCCTCCCCGCAACGGCCGAAGCCAACCTCGCCCGCCCCAACCCAGATTCGGACCCCGCGCGCTACGGCCCGGCCTCTCACCCTCCATCATCTCTTGCGCGCCCTCCCCGCTCTCCGTCTCAGCTACCGTCGTCGCCATAACGCTTTCCACCCCCTCCCCCTTCCGGCATCGGGCGCAGCGCTCGGGACAGCCAATGGGCAGCTCGATCGGAACCGCCTGCATCCAATCACAGGGCCGGCTTCGCCGCAGCGGCTCCCAGGGGGGGTTCTTGCGCCTGCGCCTGGACCCGCGGCCTTCTGGGAAATGTAGTTCTCCTTTAGGAGACTCGGCGGCAAGCCAAGGAAATACGGGTGGAACAATCTCATGGGGGTTGGATGGGCAGCGGACGTCCCCCGCGGGGCTTGTCGGTCAGCTGTAGGGACGCGCTGTCATGGTCGCCCCTGGATTGGGATGTGAAGGCTGGCTGTCTCCATGCCAGCAATTCGGATAACAAAAAAATAAGAATTTTGGGGGGATGGGGAATGGGGGAAATAAGGGTGGCTGAAGGGAAAGGGCTAAACTACATTTTCCCTGCCAAAACAAAATAAAAAAATTCCTTCCAGTAGCACCTTAAAGACCAACTGAGTTAGTTCTAGGTATGAGCTTTCGTGTGCATGCACACTTCTTCAGATACACATTTTCCCTGCCGTTCGCCCACCCCGGAGATCTTGGGAGGAGGTGTTTGCACTTCCTGTGTTGGATAACTGGGTTTTGGTGGCTGATCTTAGTGTGCGGTCTATGGGCTCATCTGTTTTTCTTCAGCTTTCATTGCAATGTTGTGCTGTTTACTCTCCCCGCCAGAAGTTTGCCAAATATATCAAATGCATATAACTATGGATATGCATACACAAGTAGACCCCTGCTGGATCAAAGGAATATGTGTAGACCAGGGTCGGCTCTACCATGAAGCAGAGTGTAGCAGCTGCCTCACACAGCAAATTCGGAAGGGTGGAAAGTGGCCAGAAAGGTGTGCCATGTGGTCCGCCCTGCAGCAACTAAGCTAGCTTGCTGCTCCAGCATGGCTGGAGCACCAATGAGGTGACCTGAGGCAACCCATCTTGGGATGCTCCGTCCACCCTATTGGGGTGCGGGCAGGGAAGTGTAGGTGGCATGTCTTGCCACAGGCCTCAAAAGGTATTGGGAAGGCCCTGAAAGAGACCATCATGCTGCTTTCAGGAAACTCACAGCAAGGCGTATATTAGTGTTAATGTTCTATATTTTTTACAATTCATTTGTTTAAATATTTAATAATAATAATAATAATAATAATAATAATAATAATAATAATACGTTATTTATACCTCGCCGATCTGGCTGGGTTTCCCAGCCACTATCTGTGAACGGGGTTTACAACAGTAACCAAACAATCCAATAACCCTCGCTGTTGGCCCCGTTCCAGCAACTGGTATTCAGTGGTACACTGGCTCTGTAGATGGAGATTCTGTTAGATATAATGCCCAAATGACTATGTTGAGAGACTAATTCTCTGTTAGTTTGTCTCATCTCTTTTATAAGCCATCCAAGTTCATAGCATTTGTGGCAGTGAATTCCATTAATTAATGGCTTGTTATGTGGAGCTTTCTTTTGTAATGAGCCAGAGTTGTTTAAATATTTCTTATATCTGTTAGATACTTTTCTTGCAGAGTGACCCAAGGCATCTTACATTTTAAAAAAAAAATCAAAATCAATCAAAATCTAAAAACACAGCAAAACAGATTATTATTATCTAGTGTATTTATATCCCAAATTGGGATTCAATATCACCACCTGAATTTGCCCCTCCAAGGAGTGGAGCCATTGTAAAATAGTGCCCCCAAATCCCACCCCAAGATCTGCTGAGAGGCCCAACAGTGTCAGTCTGCATTTTTTAGTACAAAAAGTATTGATCTGATGTGTAGAGATATTTCCTATTCTGATTAATTCAAGAGGGTTCTGGAAGCTTTTCTGTGTGAAAGAAACAAGCAGAAGGTTCATGATGTTTGCGTTATTCCTTCAGAGAAGCTGAATACAGCTGGCTTAAATTTGGTCTGTTATCTTTTTCAGTCAAGGTCATGCTGACTATAATAAGCCAGAAGGAGCCAGGGTTTCACTTTATCTTTCTATCTCTCTTCTCGTGTGGTGTTCTGTATATTGTTAAGCTTTAGTCTTATTATAAGTTATTTTAAGTTTAAGTTAAGTCTACTGCAACTGGATTTTTTATGGACAGTGGCAATCCTAAATGTATTGGATTTGTGACCATTATGCTCATTTGCCTTCAGTAGCAGTAAAGCTCTGTTGGATGAAATATTAATTGTCTCTGGTCTATTTTTTGGGAATCCTGCAATGTGTTTAAGTTTTTGCTCTGCTCACTATACACTGGAGTTCTGCTCTGGATCACTATGAGTAGAATTCCATGACAGGTCATGCGCCCAGAATGTTTTTTTGCTGCTCTGATGGGTTCCTGAGGTTGAGCAGAGTGTTGAGGAGGTCTGGCTGTACGGTGCTGTGAATGAGCGAAGGAGTAGCTGTGCCAGAATGCCGGTGGACGAGGAGGACCTGGAGAGTCTCCGTGGCTGGGCAGTGTGGTGGAGTGGAATCCGGCCGTGGTGATTTACGAGCTGGGAGAGCTGTAGCTCACCAACAGGCACATATTCCCACTGTCCAGTTCCTGGCATAGATCACCCACCAAGGTGACCAAAGCAGTCTCTGTTCTATAGCCAGACTTAAAGCCAGATTGAAATGGATCTAGATAATCCATTTCATCCAGAATGGAAGATTGGAGACTGGTTGAAAATACCATGGGATTCAGGGAGGTTTGTTTTTTTAAATAATAATAATAAAATAAATCTCACCACTGCTTCTTTTAGGAAGCTATTCTTGGGACTGAAGCTCAGTATATTGGCCTTCATCCAGCCCATCACTGCATCCAGGCACTGGTCCAAGACTCGCACAACCTCATCTGATTAAGATGTAATGGAGAAGAGCTGAATGTAGTCAGCACCAGCATAATGATGACATCCTGCCCAAAGCTCCTAATAATTGTTCCCAGCAGCTTCATATAGATGTTAAAAAGCATTGATGATAAAATGGTGCCCTGATATGCACCATAGAGCCAATTAACACACCCACACCCACCCCATCTTACTGTCTGGACTCAACACTGCAAATAGGATCAGAAGCCCTGCAGTACAGTGCTTCCAGCGCCCATCTCACAGAGTTGGTCCAAGTGGGTACCATGGTTAAAAGTATCAAAAGCCACAGAAAGATCAAGAACAGTCCTACTCCCTCTGCCCCGCTCTCCACAAATCTCATCTATGAGGCACCCAGGCTGATTCTGTCCCACTACCAGGCCTGCACCTAGACTGCAAAGGATCTAGATCGGGGGTGGGAAACTGGATTGTTCAGTGGGCTGGATCTTTACCTCCTTCTGAGAGCCAGTGTGGTGTAGTAGTTAAGAACGGTAGTCTCGTAATCTGGGGAACCGGGTTCGCGTCTCCGCTCCTCCACATGCAGTTGCTGGGTGACCTTGGGCTAGTCACACTTCTCTGAAGTCTCTCAGCCCCACTCACCTCACAGAGTGTTTGTTGTGGGGGAGGAAGGAAAAGGAGAATGTTAGCCGCTTTGAGACTCCTTGAAGGGAGTGAAAGGCGGGATATCAAATCCAAACTCCTCTTCTTCTTCTTCACCCCCATGGGCCACCTGAAAGGTAGGCAAGGTCGCCTACCTGTCAATCATCTGGTGTCATAGTCTTCTGCCCTCTGCTTTCCTTTGCCTGCACAGTTTGAAATCAAACTGCACAGGGCTTTGCCAGCTCTGATAATCAGCAGCAGTGGGTATGTTGGAAGACCAGCTCGCTTGCCAGCAGTTTGACTGCTGTGGTTGACCTGCTGCCAGGATTTGAGAACTTAGATGCCCCAGGGGCAGTGGCGTAGCGTGGGTTGTCAGCACCCGGGGCAAGGCAAGTAATTTGCACCCCCTAACCCGTGGATTTGCGCCCCCTAACCCGTGGATTTGCGCCCCCTAACCCTAACCCCCAGATGTTGCGCCCGGTGCGGCTGGCCCCCCCTGCACCTCCCACGCTACGCCACTGCCCAGGGGAAACTCCTTGCTTCTGCATTTCTATAGGCCTATTTTTATCCCCACAGAATGGTCCCCAAAACAGAAATGAGTTTCCTAGGGAAATGTTCAGAGCACAGCAGAATCCTGCAAACCGTAGTTTGCTAAGGCTGTTGGGAATTGTAGCATGAGGGGCAAATCACAGTCCCCGGGGTTCTTGGTGGGGAGGCGAGGGAAATGTGTCTTAAAATTGCTTCAGGTGTATACGCAGCCCCAGTTTAATCGGTCTGAGTAAAGCGGAACCAAACAGGTGTCTCCTGAAGCTTTTTCAAGCCCAGAATTGGCTTGTTAGCTTTGGAGTTGAGGAGTTGAGCAGGAGGTAAATACTAAGGCGGGGGCAAGAAGGAGAACGCAGGATAAGTGAGCGTGGTGGCGGGTGGCTGGCTTTTGGCCTCAAGGATACAGAAAGGAAGACCAAAAGGCGGGGAAATAACTTTCGGGCGGAAGATGAAACGGCAATAAAAACGGGCGGCGGGGCGGGAACAGGCGAGGGGTAGTCAAAGCTGCGTATAGCACGGAAGAAAGGGGCTCATTGGCTTGACCCGAAAACACATCCAATGCCTGTTTAACGACGAGGGAAGGCAGAGACCAGACTCAGAATTTGGAATATGCTGTGTTTAAAGCGACCACAAGCTGCGTGAGGACTATAAACATGCAGATATATTGAAACGTGTATAAGGCAGTGGAAGAAATTCATGCTGAGAAAGTTATTCGCTGGGCAAGAGAAAGTCGTCATGTTTCCCTTTTCCCTCCCCGCCTGACGACTGGGAAGCGACGGAGTTGGGCTTCTTTCTCTCCCGCCCCCATGGCTCTATAAAACGTTGCTGGCGCGTCCCTAGCAACCGTTTTGCGCGGGATTTTCTACTTCTTTGTCTCCGAGCGCGGGGGCTGGCTCCGCCCCCCGCCTCGATATTGGTTGGATTGCCCAGCTGTCCGTCGCTAGTTCTGCCGCGTCTCATTGGCTCTAGAGTCTGCTCTCGGCCTACTCAGGTCGACCCCTGGAAACCCGCGGGCGGGCAGGAAGGCGGTTGCGTCTGAAGTCGGGCAGGAGTGAAGAGAAGTTGGGATGAGCGGGAAGGAAGGTGCTTCGGTTCAGCCCCGGAGCACGTCTTCAGCTCCAGGGACCAGCTCCGGTACATATAGGGTTAAATATAAAGGGTACCTCTGAACATGCGCAGAGGGCGCTTCCTTCTTGGTTGGGTAAACTTAGTTCTCCCCTGCTTCCATATACAGTAGACTCTGGAAACATCCGATTGTTATCAGTCAATGACTACATTCCCAAACAATGTGGGTTGGTTTGGGTGCCCCTTCCCCATCATGTGATGGGGGTTATTTGCTGTCAGAATATACCTGTGATTTCAACCACTTTTCTCCACTGCTAATAGCAGCCTTGACCATTGCCCATCAGCTCATTCTTGGTAGGCTCTCCGCTAGGGAAATAAATTGCCAATTTGGGTGGCAAACCCAGTAGCTTTTATCCTGTGCTTAGCTGCTGTTTGCCTAAATGCAGGTTTTGTTTTCCAACTGTAATTGCTGTTAAGCATTTTAATGGCATCTGTTTCTGCTGGCTTCTGTCTAGTTCTATCCCCTGTTTCAGTGCTTCAGGTCATCCTTCTCTTTGCTGTCCAACTTCCCCATGCCCCACAATACCTGTTTTTGCCCTGCTGCCTCTTTACCAACATATCAGAATCTTGTTCAGTCAAACTGAATGCTATGTACAGCCTGAGATATTAATGTACAACTTCTGTTTCCCTCACAGAGGCTGGATTTTTTAGGCGGAAGTACTCTAGTCCGTGCATGACCATGTCACCATCCAAAGAGGCCCTTGTGGGTTCTACAGTAGCCTTGTCCCATCCTGGTGTCTGTGAAGAACTAAGCAAGTCATTTCCCTGGATAAACAAGAAAAGGAAGAGTGGGCTTTCCAGGCTCTGCAAGAAGAAAACATCTTTGTCAGGTGATTACTTGGCAGGTGGAGATGTATGAAATGTATTTGTTAGTCAAAGACAGAGGGGTAATTTTCAACTCTTTAATCATGTGGACATGCTTGTGTTTCTCAAAAAGAGCTTTGAGAAAGGAACACTAAGGGAATGGGATAGAAACGAAAGGGGAGTTTATTGGAAAATTGGACAGAAACAGATCATAATTGTCTTTGAATTGTGAATGTTTTTGTAGGCATGCCATGATTTTTTGTAATATGCTGAGCCTTGCTGACTAGATGCTTGGCATTTTGCCATTATTGATCCTTTCCCTCCCACTGATGGGATCTCGTCATATAATGGTTGATATCCGGTACAGGTGCCCTGTGCTTTCTGAGACAGTATTCAGAGAATGAGTCATTTGTCTCTTTATGTTAATTCATTAAAACACAATTGCCTTTCTAATCTTTTTCTCATGCTTAGTTCTTCCCTGTAACTTTTTAAAAACAAATTATTGCCTGTAACTATGTTTCTTTTTAACAGTTGATACGTGGTTGTCTTGAAATCTTACATATATTTTAATGACAGATACTTGTGGAACTTTCCCCCCCCCCTTTCTTCTCAGAAAATGGATGGAGTTCCTTTTGCCTATCTTCGTTAGCTGCTCAGAACATCTGTGCTAGTAAGTTGCACAACACTTGGACTCATTTGGAAAACAATTCCCTTTCTTGCTCGATATGCAGTACCTCTTCATGTTCTCTCTTAAATGCTCTGACTTTGGAAGAATCTATCCAGGCTCTGGCAACTGCTGTGCGCAACCCAAACAAAGCTGTTTTCACTGTGGATGTCAGAACAACTGAGGTAATAATTAGCTTTTGTAAAGTGTTACCTTACACACAATTGCACACTGTGAATGTGTATGTAGAGGACCCCTGGATAGGAAAGCCTGTTGTAGTTGTCCTATACATATATTGCAGTAATTCATTTGCATCATAACGTGTAGTTTTGGATTGGGTCAGGCAGAGTGTGTGAGGGGGGTGAAAATCAAACGAAAGATATTTGTAATTTTATAGTGCAGCACTAGTGTAAGATAATCATACTTTTCAGATGCAGAAAACTACCCCCCCCACTTCCTAAAGACTCATGTGTACATGTACATTTGTTAGTATGCAAATATTCTCTTTAGTGGTGTGTAGAAAACTGGTAAAATAACTGTACAAAAATCATTAACAATGCTTGCAACCTTTGATATCAGTCTGATTCATGATGAGACCCCAAATATGTGAGCACAGGAAGCTGCCTTACACAGAGTCAAAGCACTAGTCCACCTAGTTCAGTATTTTCTTCATTGACTTGTACCAGTGTAGTGAGGAGTCTTGGCCCAGTGTAATAAAGTTTGGTGACTAAGCTGCCGCTGCACAACTAAGTGGTTAGAGGAATGGTAGTATGAGGATGCATGTAGCGATGTACATAACTTGAACTGGGGAATTGCACTGCCTACAGTTTGTACAGGTTTATAGTTTATTCTTGAGCACTGACTTTATGGTGAGGGTTTAATATCTTTATTCCTGTTAAATCAGATCTCAGCCATTCAGAAGGCAGGTTGTTTGATCCCTGTAATGTCACAAATTTCTTCCTGGAACAGTTTTTCTTCTTTTACAAAGCTGATCATAGCTTTTTAAAACTTTAAAAATATTAATGATACTGCACCAGACTAGCATCCAAATGAATGAACATCCTTGTTGTGCTGTACAAATTAACTAAAAAAAAAATTGGACAGCTCAGCTGAAGCATGGGACAGAGGCAAGGCAGATTACTGAATCAATTTTGAATTTGCTAACTAGTTTGTTAAATGAGTAGCCAAGTTGGGGTGAAAGGAAGCTGGCTGATAGCTAAAGAATAGGGTCGGGCTGCTTTTGCTATTTTTTAATATTGGAAAAGAGTGTCTACTCCATGTCTTATCTTGAAAATGTAATGGGATCTGTATGGATAATTTTTCACTTTGCTGCTACATTGTTGTGTATGGTTGGAGTTGCAAACAGCCCCTTTCACTAAGAGCAGCTGCAGCTGGCTATGTCTGTAAAACTGTAGACCAAAATGGGGCTGGATGTGGTTTGGTAATAACTGTTTTTGGTATGCCACTTTTATTGTTAAGGGCCAATTAAGTAATTGTTCTTTTAACTAGAGATTGCTGCCTATATCCGAGAACCCATAATATTGTAGTTTGCTAGTTGTCTGACTTGTTGGTATTTTAGCTTGAATCACTTACTGAAGGCATGTTAGTAAACAAGGCTATGGTGCACTGTTAATGGAATATTTATACAATACATTTATTTGAGCAGTACGCAGATAAAACTGAAAAGAAAATAGTATCTCTTTTAGAGGGTAAACTGTGAAACAGTGATTAGCAGACATTTGTCCTGGTCATATATTTTGGGCATGATCTGGAGAAAGTAACAGTTGCTCCACTCTGCCTTTTGAGTAAGAATGTCTAAGAATGCTTCTGTACAAAGTAACTTGGATTATCAATGTAAATTTAAGAGCTCATTCCCCATTGAAATAGCATCAAACTCTACTTTTAACAGAAGAAGAAAAGCTGAGTTTACTTTTCTTGTTCCTCTGTTTTAGATTCTAGTTGCAAATGACAAAGCCTGCAAGCTTCTTGGTTACAGTACTCAGGAGGTGATTGGCCAGAAATTATCTCAGATGATTTCAAAATCCAATTGGGATATTATGGAAGCACTGAAGGAAGAGCATGATGATGCTGAATATGAAGCAGTAGTTCCTGGAACTGTGGTATGTGAGAACAGAATATTTGTCATAGCAGCAATGTATATGCTACAATTTCTGAATTTTTACTACTGCTCATATAGGTATTAATAGCCACAGAAGGGCCTATAGGAAGCCAACATGTAAATATAAGGCTGCTCTTGCTCATATTTAATGAAGAGGTACTTTAAAATTTGTTCGGTTTTTAAACACCTAAAAGTTGTTACTTCAGAAGTAATGTAGTGTATGCATATCTGCTTACACACTTGCATATCCCATATAGTAAAGCTATTATATATGCAAAATTCCACAAATAAAAACACAAAAGGTTTGTATTGAAAGTCAGTCACTGAAAGTTTGTCACATGGCTGATCAAATTTTAAGCACTACAGATTAGAAATTTAATACTGTCTTTTATCAATAGGTAGATGTTATTTCCCATAGCAATGAAAAGATCCCAGTTTCTGTATGGATGAGAAGAATGAAAACCCATTGCAGTCAGTACTGTGTGGTGGTTTTAGAGCCTGTGGAAAGACTTTCTGCCTCTGTTTTCTTCACAAGCAGAGTGAGTATCCAGTTAGCTTAAATTGCAGCAATGTCTTTCAACTAGCTATCAATTACAGTTATGGGGTACTAGGAGTTATTGAAACAATTTTGGTTTTCATCACACACAAAGCAATTTACCAGCCAATTTTTGTCATTATATACCGGTATATATATTAAATGCTCATCAGTTGTTTTGTGCTAGTGATTTTCATCTGACCCATTTCCTTTGAACAACATTTTGCTTAAAATGGGTTGGTAAACTAGATCTGGCTGGGGTGCAGGATCCTTGCTTTCCCCACCTCCCTTGGGCTAACCTTTGACAGGTGGACAGTGTTGCCTGCCTTCTTATCATCTTAAGTCATTATGGCATCAGGTACCAACTTCAGAGAGGTCACTTTAAGGTCCATTTGCAGGTGTGATTTGGATTCAGTTTATGCACACAGATGGGCATTTCTTCTGCAGACTGGTGGGGTGGTGGTGGAATGTCTCTTTGCAGTTATGGTTTGAAATCAAACCACGCCTGCAAACAGAACACTTCAATGAGGCTCTCTGCCACCACTAATCAGGTGATCGGTGGTTATTGTGAGTCCCTTTTAGAGGTCCTCTATACTAGAGGATTTGTGATGAAGAACTCCCTAGTGAAGCTGTTTTCAGTGGGGTTTGCAGGCAGGCTGATCAGCTGATAGGGACTGCCAGTGAATCTAGTTGCTCAAGGAACAATTTGGAATAGGCTTAAAGCTGAGTTTTCCATTGCTGTATAATGGAATATATAACAGATATATAACAGATGGGCATGGTTTGGGGAAAATGCCCTTGTGGGTCAAATTAGGACCGTGTCTCATTAGGCCCACGAGACTGGAGGCTCCCTAAAAACAACAAACTTGGGGATTGGAATTGTTTAAAGAAATGATTTAACCTTGCTGCTGTAATTTGAGATAGGTAAGGAACTTTTGTTGATGTGAAGGGATTGCTTGGCTTTGCAAGGCACTCAAGAAAGTAAATGATTGTATTTTTTAAAAAATGTGATTTAATAATTATTGTTTCTTATTGGAGGCTTTTTGTAGGACAGAAAATCATCCTAAAATATTGTAAATAAAACAAATGCATCTAAATTAGCTAGATTTCAGGGGATAAAAAGAAACAACCACGAGGAAGTTCATCGTCCATCTTAAAGTGGCATTTCATTGAGACCAAGTCTGCTGAATTAGTGGTGCTGAATAGTTTTACCCTCTTTGCATATATTTTGGCCATTTTACCTTAATTACTGTCAAGAACTAATATTTCAGAATGCAGTATCCTCATGACCCTAATTCTTGTAACTCTCATTTTAAGGGAGAGATTACTTCCTGTGACCTCCTTTTTGCTCATCTCTATGGTTATGCCTCATCAGAAGAAGTAGTTGGTCAGTACATAACAGACATGATTCCATCTGTTCAAATTCCTATACCTGGCAAGAAAATACCAAAGGTACCGTGATGTAAATTATACTGTATTTTTCGCACCATAGGACGCACTGGACAATAGGACGCACCTTGTTTTAGAGGGGGCAGAACAAGAAAAAACCTCCCCCTCTCTGCCCAGCACCCCTTCAGCGAAGTGGCAGGAGGTGCTGCGCAGAGAGGGGGAGAATTTCCCCCCTCGTTTTCCCCCTCTGAAACAAGGTGCCGTTCAGTCACCTTCAGGCGGCTACCTTGGAAGCCTGGAGAGCGAGAGGGGTCGGTGCGCACCAACCCCTCTCGCTCTCCAGGGTTCAGGTTCCTTTCGACCTGCTCTTTGGGGCTGGTGGGGGGAAGCCCCCCACCAGCCCCAAAGAGCAGGTTGGGGAGCAGCGGAAAGCTTCTATGGCTTCTTTAGCCCCGCGCGCTCTCTCCTAGCTGGAGAGGTGGTGCGCTGCTAAAGGGGCTCCTGCCATAGCCGCGTGTCACCTCTCCAGCCGGGAGAGGGTCGCGGGGGCTTCTTTAGCCCCACGCGCGTTCTCCCGGCTGGAGAGGTGGTGCGCGGCTAAAGAGACTGCAGCCGGGAGAGGGTCGCGGGGCTATGGCGTCTTCGCTCCATAGGACGCACACACATTTCCCCTTCATTTTTGAAGGGGGAAAAGTGCGCCGTATAGAGCGAAAAATACGGTACTTAGCTGTTCTTTTAAATGTTATTTGGGTAATTTGTTTCTTTTTTCTTCTTAATTGCAAATAGAAGGAAAAGGGGAAGAGGAGTCTGTTCTTATTAACAGTAAGAATGCATATAAAAGAACAATTCATAAAACATATTCTAAATGTATAAATATAAGCCATGTCCAAATAGGTACATGAGATTGTTGATTATAAGATACACATGCAAATATGCAGAGGGAGCAGTAAGATCCTCAAACTGCTGAGTAATAGATGGTGTGTTTTTAGAGTTCCAGCCTTGAAATATAGGTCTTTCTGTAATTGTAAAGGTTCACAAGATCCACTTTGTTGTCCATCTGTTAGTCCCCACTTCACAAGATTTAAAGTTTTCTGCATAGATTGATTCTTGTGCATAACTCTGTGATAGTCATTTAAGGCCTTCAGTCAAAATTCATGTGACTGATTTCCTGGCCACTGTCACTGAGCTTTTAATTTGCTTAAATTTGCATTATGTTACAAGTCTTCTTTTCCTCCCCCCAGAATATCAAAATTCAGAGATCTGTTGGCCGAGCAAGAGAGGGGACAACATTTCCTCTCAGCCTGAAACTGGAAGTTAACTTACCTGTTGAAGACACCATCCCTGTACCAGATAAGCCTGCACCAGTACCTGATGCTGAAATTTTAGAAGATGACACCAGCATCACCTCCCCTGTAGATTGTTCTTTCTGTGCTTCCGTCTGGGTGTTCACCACCATCAGTGGACTAATCACTGTTCAAGCGGATGGTACAATTTATGGAATCAACAATACGTTTTCTCTAATGCTCTTTGGTTATGAGAAAAAGGAGCTGCTAGGGAAGGTATTGTTTTGTTGTTGCTTTTGTTTTCCTCTAGAGAAAGATCACGGTGAAGTCATGGGAATGCTACCACTTGGGAAGTATATCCAGTCCACTGCTGATTGCTGAGGATTAGTTGGGTGGAGGGACGCCATTCGACAGTGGCATAATATAGAGTGGTGCATTGTAACTAAGTTGTCAGAAATTAGCTAAGATCTGCCAAAGCAAGCGGGGAACTCACTTTCAAAGTTTCAGAAGCAAACTACATTGTACAACAATGGTTTTTAAAGTGCATATTGGACAAAGATTACTCGTATGATATTTTTATTCAGTCACATATTCTGGTATTTCTCAGTATGCAGTGAGGGGTAAAGGAGGAATTTCATCACATTTATTTTGTATTTCAGAACATCACATTCTTGATTCCTGGTTTTTATAAGTACATGGATAGAGTTGATGATTCCTCTTTGCAACTCCCACAATCTAGAGAAAGTTACGATGTGGACTCAGAAAATGTGAGCTCCTCTGGGGGCTTCAAAGTAACCGAGGTAGATGGCTGTGGTATGGTGGAAGGAAGTGAAGGTAAATTTACGGAGGTGGGAAATAGCAACAAAAAGCTATGCTTTTTTATTTTTAATAGGCTGTGGAGTGGATCTGACATTATAATGAATGGAATGTCATATTCACACTTTCTCTCTTGATAGATTTTTTTTTGTTCTCACTTCTTTCGGACATATCCATCTGCAAAAATAAAAGGATAACAACTTGAAATGGTTGTACCACAGAGTTACCTGAAACATGATTTAATTTATATGTCTCATGGGTCTTGATACTAGAAACTGTTCCTCACTGGAGAATTCCAGAATTTGTTGTCTGGCTGGCTGATGCATGCCCCCTGGAAGGGCTGTCCACAGTAAATAAGCAGCGTTCTTGTCCTTCCCTTAAACAACTGCTCTTTTAGCCTTAGAATGGCCTGCTCGAGACTTCAAGAACATAATTTTAGCTAACTGTGAGAGGTACTATTATTACATATGTGTGTGTGTGTGTGTGTGTGTGTGTGTATATATATATATATAAAATAAAACAACAATATAAGCCAAATTCCAGATTGCAAAACAGTCCAACAGCCAATTCCTCTCAACCAGTATTGTAGGCCTGAGAAAACAAGCATGTCTTGAGTTGATACCTAAAAGTAACTAATTGTAAGGGACAGCTGACTCTCTAGGGAAATAATTCCACATTCTGGGTGCCATTACATAAGGATTGCCTGAGGTGTTAAAATGTCAGTATGTAAAGACATACTTGCTAAATTTTTAACATTTTAAGCACTTACATCTCATTTAACCTTTCATATCCAGCAGAAAAGACATTGTGGGGAGCCATTTAGCCATTAAAAACGTTTAACATGTCGAATGGCCCATAGAGTCTTCCAGTGCATGCCTTGCTGAAAACTTGCAACCTACCACAGTTTTCTTTCTTTGTTCCAGGCACTCGCCCACTTCTTGCTGGAGATGTGGCTTTGCTGCAAGAGCAACAGGATTTAGCAAGGAGTGATGGAGCAGAACTCTGTACCAGGAAGGAAACCCAGCCAAAGAGTGGGAGTAGTTTGTGTTCTGTTCTGTTATCCTCCCCAGAGGCAGCTGCAGCACCAAATGGGTAGGGTTTGACAGTCACAAACGTGCACTAGGAACGCAGCTGGCTCTGATGTTTTATCAGGGAGTGGGAAACACTGGTGAAGATTCTGCTCTCGTTCAACATAACCTAACCAGCAGCTTGTCTTCTTTCACAGCAGGGGCTATGCACCTTCCAGCGATGTGCTGGCCCATGAGGACGTGCTGCCTTCTGGGAGTCAATGTGATGGAGGCTACACTGAGACTATAAAACCTGCTAACTGTCAGCGGTACGAAGTATGTTCTCCCAAACGGTTTCATTCAGAACAGTGTGTGTTGAAAGGTAGCACTAAAGTGCGAGGCAGAAACCTTGTCCGGTGCGCATCTGAGGAAGAAGATGGGCCATTGGATATGCGTGATTCTGGTTCACATGAAATAATGACGTGCCAATCTGCCGCTACAATGAGCAGCGGTGAAGTAGAGTTCCATGCCCAGCTGGACAGAGGGAGTGGCCTGCCTTCTGTTGGATCATCTCTTCCAGAGTCAGTCACACCAGTGAATGGGTAGGTTTTACTTGCATGTGGCAAGTTTTTCCAGTTACCAAAGGATATTGGGTATCCAGCTGCCACTGATGTTCAGAACTGGACAGCTCCAGTGGGATCGCCTGATCTTACACCATGGGATAGGGAAGGGCAAGGAATGTAACGTAATGGGGAAGATGCTCCCTCATCCATTATGACCCAACTAGTAACTTGTTTTTTTACACAGCAGGGACTATGCGTTGGTCCATAATGAAGCGCTGCCTTCTGAGAGTTCACAGGATGGAGGCTGCCCTGAGACAGAGGCTGCAAAACTAAACGACTGCCAGCAGTACAAAATACATTCTCCGAAACGATTTCATTCTGAACCATGCATGTTGGAAGGTAGAACTAAACTGAGAGAGAAGAATCTTGCCAGGTGCGCATCTGATCTAGTTCATAAAGAAGAAGATGACCCTTTGGAGATACACAGTTCTGGTTCACCACATGAAATCATGAAGTGCCATTATGCCACTACGTCTTCAGAAAGAGAGAATTTTTTCATGGGTGATCAGACTTCTGTGACATGCTTCTTAGAAGAGGATTTAGGGCTTGGGGCAAGTGTGACTTGTGATGCTGTGCAGGTGTCCTGTGGGACTCCCACACTGGACGAGCCCATGTGTAGCAAGCAAGTGCCGTGTTCCAAACACACTCACGGGATCATAGATGACCTGCCAACAGTAAATCTGACAAGTAGTAGAAAGAGCTTGAGGTTTGAAAATACTGAACTAGAAAATTCAGCAAAGGATTCATCAGCCTTGTTACCTGATGAAAGGAGCAGCAGCCTTCCCGTTCCAGCAGGATCATCAATACCTTGTGATGTCTCTGCACTGGAGATTGTGGGTGGTAAAAAGCCAAGTGATGAGGTTGATTCTGTTTGCTGTGGTTTGACGGACCTGACATTGAGGATTAGCGGAGAGGTGAATTCAGACTTCTCTGCTGCCGCTAGACCAATAAAGCTTCCATTGTTAAGTGAGGAAGATCTTGAGCGGCCCATGGACCAGGAAATTAATACTTCTGTAAGTGGTCAGATAGACCCCCTACTGTGCGACGGTTCTCCAATAGGCCATCGGAAGGGCTTACTCTCTAGCAAGCATTCAGGGTATGTGGACCTTGACCTCTCTACATGCTGTGCTTCAGAGGACAAAAGTGTTGCAGAGAGAATGGGGAAACATTTAGAAGGAGGTTCACTGCACAGTGATGTGCAGTCCCAGGAAGATCTCATGCCGTTAATGCAGCAGAGCATGGCACAGTTAACATCAACTCCTGTGAAACAAGAAGCTGTACAGTCCTCAGCAATTACTTTGAACAACGAGATCCTAGAAGGCAACTATTCGGGTAACTGCTACCACAGAGATGGTTCTCGACTCGGTAAGTTCAAAGTAGACATTTTTGCTTCTTGCATTAGTATATTTAATTGGGCATAAGTGTGCATGGAAAGGTTACATGAAGCTGGTGTTCGGTGTGAGTGAAGCAGGCAAGGAATGATAAAACAAACCTGTTGACTCAAGAATAAGAGACAAGCTGTGGTTTAATGCATTGGTCATCCACAATCGGAATGCAAAAACACAGTAGCAGAGGAAAACATTAATTTGATTTTACTAACATTTTGAATTTAATCTGTACTTGATTGGCAGTGAAATTAGGAGAGAGAACTTCTGGTGTGCCAAAATGTTTAGGCAGAGCTTGTCAACTCTTCCTTAATTTTCATCAAGCAGCTTTATGGTTAACTTTTTACACTGCAAATGGGCTGGTCAGCTGTCGGAGTGCTTGTAAGTCCTATAAAGTGAACAGCAGGCTGTCTGAAGGCCAAAGCTCTGGTGTTCCTACATGGGTTGCTTTAGAATGATCATATGTGCTTATGATGTTGATCAACCTGCTTCTTAAAAAGGACTGAGTATTTTTCTGTTGGAAAAGATTCAGTGATGAAACTCCATCTTCTACTATTTATTTATTTACTTGGCTCTTAATTAAGCCCTTTTTGCTCATGTTTAAGAATTTACACGTTTTATATTTTTAAAAGCCTATCCAGTGAAAAAACATTTGTGAATTTCAGATTCTCGCTATCAGGGTAAGAGTTTAAATAAATATATGTATCACCATTTATTTAGGGTATTAGAGTGCCTTCTTGACAAGCTTTCTATTTTTGCAGCTATACTCTTTGAAGTGAAACGTGTGGAACTGCATGACCCTGCTGCCCTCTTCTGCATTTGGGTTATGAGAGACCACTTTCAGAGTCGGAAACAAGCAGCAGCAAAAACACAGTTCTTACTTTCCAGTTTGGCCAGTTCCTCCCCAAACCTAAGTGATGTCTCTGCACTTAGCTTGGCAGAAGTAAGTATATTGGATCTTCTGTCTGTTTTAAGCCCTGCCCCTGACTTTTGGGCATGAAATAAAAATAGTAGGCAAACCTGCTAACTTGGCTGGTTGGTATGTTTGTTTCTTTTTACACAAACAACCAGCTATATGATGTGCAACACACTGTAGGTCACATTAAACTAAAGAATTGTACTAGTGGGAGCCAGTACAGCAAGACCCTTCCCCTGTCGGCTTGGGGGGGTCAGGAGAACCTGGAGAACCCTCAGAACACTGTACAGGGGGAGGAGAGAAGAGAGAGCTCATTCTGGCAAGCAGAAATGCTTGCACTGGTGGAACAATTGCCTTGGTTTGATGTTGAATTTCATCTACCCTTAGTATCACAAGTCAATTGCTTCTGGCAGAAACTAACTTGACTTGGTTCAAAATCCCCAGATAGTCCACTCCCAGTACTGTGTAAACCTGTCTTCTCCCCACCATTGTCAGGTTGGCCTTTTGCAAACTGCATTGTATTTTCAGAAGCATGCATGGGTGCCAGGTGTAATTTCACAAATTCCGTTTTATTTAGAAAACGGAGTAGTCAGCTTCATTTTGCTTTAGTTTGGTTTGTTTTAAAAAAGAGAGTGCCAAGATTAATGAAGGTTAAAAATGAAATGAAATATGATGAGTATACTAGTTTGGATGCATCCCAAGAAATGGGATTCAATGCCAATTCCTAAATCTGCTGCCCAAAAAAATTTCGGCAGGTAGATGGAACTTTTGACTGGAAAATACAGTGGCCTAGTGACTGCTTCTGACTAAAAGCTTTTATTATTTTGTTTGTTTAGTTTATCTTCCAATGAAGCATCTCAAAGTAATTTCACAATAAAGATTAAAGACAGAAAAAACATCCACAATCAAATATAAAAAATGATTCTAATAGTTGCACAAGGGATTTTTAGAGGATGGTAGGGTTGCCAACCTGCCAGTCATGTGATATCATAATTGCTTGTGGCTGACCATTGGGGAACCCCATCCACCTGTCAAATTTGACCCACGAGACTGATCCTAATAAGGATCTGACCTGTGGAGCAGAAAGCATTCTTGATCCCTGCCGTATAGATACACCACGACCTACCGGTATATTATATTATCCTTGGCTAGGGGAGGAGAAGAAATGCCCTCTAGCCCATTCAGAACACTCAGCCACCTTCTAGCTATTTGCTGGTTATTCTGGAGCAGTCTTCCTAACAATTAAAAGGTATGGGAAGCCTGACTGACAGGTTTGACCATGATGCATTAGCAATTAGTGATGATTGCTGGAATTGCCAGTTTGCTGGGACTGGTCACTGGCATGTTTGGTAGGATTGTACAAAGGGTACTGGGTATTTCATTATTTTTTTAGATTACACAAATGTTAGTTAGTTCTCTGATTTTGTAGCGTCTGTCTGTGTTTTCTGCTGCAGTTGATCAAAGCGACCCCTGTGTTAGAGAATTCACGAAGAGCTGAAGAACTAGAAAGACTGAGAGCTTGCGAGGGAGACTATGGAAAGAAATATGACACACTTACACTCATTGGCAGAGGAGCGTTTGGATTTGTTTGGACAGCCAGGTGCAAAAAGGATTGCAAAGAGGTGAAAGAGCAAAACTACTTATCAAATGTTAACAGAACTATTCATTGATAATCCTTCTGATTTTTGGAATGAAGTGTTTATTAGTAGTTTCCAAAATCCTTCACATATCTAGATTTCAGAGTTCAGATATGAGCATACATAGTACTGTTTTATTTTCCAATCAAAGTGAGTTGCTTGACACTGTTTTCTGCCAGTGATTCCTTCACCCCCAGTGATCTGAGTATTGTGCTCATGCCCTGCTTGTGGCACCAACCTAAAGCATTTTGTTGGCTACCATGAGAAGAGAATGCTAGACTAGATGGGCTCTTCTTCAGGTCTTGTTCACTGTGTTAAAGAGTTTATGCTCTAGATAAATTGTTAACATTTGTTAAAGCTCTGTGTAGATGTGGCTTCTCACAGGTTCAATATAAATAGCATTTCAGAAGGGTCAGTGGAACTAGCCTTTGCTGCAATTTTCAGTTGGTGTTTTTTCTCCTTGCTAGTAATGAATGTGTGTGAGCACATCTGTGCATTAGTTAAAACACCAGAAATGCCACCTTTTTACATGTACAAACCTTATATGCTAAGAACTTTGCCGGAGGGCTTGCTAACAGGCAAGATGAATCATGTTGGTGGACACAAGAGACAGCTTTCTTGTTGATGGCCCCAGTGGTTATGGAATTCACCTTCTTTGTTGGCTAGCAAGCCCAATTTTACACCTTACTGTTGATATTGACTATTGTACCGTGTATTGTGGGTCTATGGACCACAATAAAGTGGTGTGTGGTTATGGAATTACTTCCAAAGTGATATGCATGTGACCCTATCAGTACAGGCTATAAGTAGACACTTGAAAACTCATATTTTGGGTCACTTTCTCTTAGAGAATTTATATAACTGTATAAACTGAAAATTAGTCTTAGGTAATTTTGCATTGGTATGTTGCTGGCTACAGTGAACTAGCAAGGCTTTTCAAGAGATGACAGCTCCACTATGCCACCCCCCAATCCAATAAGAATTGTTCTGTAAATGTACAGTCTTTTAAGATTCACTGATTAGATGTTAATAGCAATTAAAGGTTTTATTTATTTAAAGCAGTTTACTCCCCAACTTTACCTCATTTGCTTTGCTTTGTTCCCAGGCTGTAGTGAAGTTCATTTGGAAAGGGAAGGTATTGGACTACTGCTGGGTAGACGATCCTGAGCTGGGGAGAGTTACTCAAGAGATTACAATTCTGAGAAAGCTGCAGCACCCTAATATTATTAAGGTACTGTTCATCCAATATGCGTATCTAAATTCATATACAGTGGCACCTTGGGTTACAAACACCTTGGGTTACAAACACTTCGGGTTAGACTCCGCTAACCTGGAAGTAGTACCTCAGGTTAAGAACTTTGCCCCAGGATGAGAACAGAAATCGTGTGGCGGCGGCATGACAGCAGCGGGAAGCCCCATTAGCTAAAGTGGTACCTCAGGTTAAGAATGGTTTCAGGTTAAGAACGGACCTCCGGAATGAATTAAGTTCATAACCACAGGTACCACTGTAGTGAATTCCTTGCATGTTTGGATGTTGTGGCACAGATTCATTTTGTTTGGTGTTAAAAGCTGAAAATGTAATCAGAAGACAGCTATTTGACAAATGTGGCTTTTAATAGATACTATGTGGGCAGGTGTCCATACAGTAAGGCCCATGTGGCTGAAGTAGTTATCCTGTACAAGGAATCTAGTTAATGTTTCCATAGAAAACCTTGGAAGTTGAAATCCTCCTAAACTTCCATTGCTTATTCCTGATTTGCATTATCTTATTAGTCTTTGGATCAGTGGAATATACTTTAATTGTTCTATAATGTAAGCTTGACATAAGCCTGCACTTAATAGATCATTTCCTGTTCAAGGAGGGATGGGAGCGGGTGTAAAGTGTGTGAAGTTGAAGCAGTACTCTTTATCGCCAGGTGCTAGATGTATTTGAGAACCAGCAGTTCTTCCAGCTGGTGATGGAGAGACATGGGTCAGGCCTGGATCTCTTCACATTCATTGATAACCAGCCTAATTTGGATGAGCCTTTGGCAAGTTACATATTCAGACAGGTAAGAGTTGGTTGAAGTGAAATCTGCAACTTGTTAGTTGATTGTACGGAAAGCTGTCTAGAAGAACATAGTTATGTTGAGGGATCTGAACTGAGCTCACGGTAGGGGCTAAAGACTTCCTGTGTCACAATCTCAGTTAGAATGGGGACCTCTGCAGCTGCTGTTTACTTAAACAACAACAACAACAACAACCCCTCATGCTATTGGAAATTTTATTTCAGAGAGACTTAGAAATGCATCATGTTCTCTTTGATATAGGTCATCACATTATCAAAAGATTGTTGTAAGGATAAAATGGGGGAATGATGTAAGCCACTCTGACCTCCTTGAGGGAAGGATGGGATTAAAAAACTGATAAATATTATAACCAGTTACTATAAAAAAGAGGAAAGCAAATCTATCGAATGATTATGTATATCCTCTTTTAAATAGCTAAATGTCCTTTCAGGGGGGAAAGCCAAAATAATATTTCTACATTTAGTCAATATTATTGGCAATGCTACCTATTTTGATCTCTGGTCTTTTCTGTGTGTTCATTAGCTGGTGTCTGCAGTGAACTATTTGCACTGTAAGAACATCCTTCACAGAGATATCAAGGATGAGAACATTATAATTGCTGAAGATTTCACTATCAAGCTCATAGACTTTGGCTCAGCTGCTTACCTGGAACCTAACAAGTTGTTCTATACGTTTTGTGGGACAATTGAGTACTGCTCACCAGAAGTGCTCTCAGGAAATCCGTATGTATGAGTTTGAAAGAAAACCTATAGATCTTGCCCCAACAGTAGCTTGATTTGGTTGGGGGTAGGACCTGTAAAACAAACTTAAGAATAAAGTAGAGAAAAACAGAGTGTTTTTATCTTCCTTGCTCTTTATTGCTGAATTAGGAATCCCTGACATAGTTGTCAACTTTCAGATTTGAAAATAAGGGATCAGCAGCCTCACCTGTCCCGGGGACAGTCTACGGGATATCTAACAATCCGGGATAGCATCGGGAAACGGCGCTGGAATAAGGGAATGTCCCGCAAAAAAAGGGAAGGTTGACAGCTATGATCCCTGACCAATCACAGACCCACCCACAGCCACCATTTCTTCAACCATATCTGCTGTGGGTAGGAGGGAGGGAGGGGAAATATATTGGCTGTTGGTAAGGAATCATTTTCAGTTTATTTTGCTGCCTGGATATCATGATAGTTAATTGCGTTTTCTTTTAAGTAAATTCCCCATTTGCTTGAGTTTTGTGTGTGTGTGTGTGAACATTATTGACTTGAACTATGCATTCTTCTATAGGTACTTGGGACCAGAACTGGAGATGTGGTCACTTGGTATAACTCTTTATACCATAGTCTTTGGAGAAAATCCTTTTTGTGAGCTGGAAGAAACTATGGATGCTGTACTAAGACCTCCTTACAAAGTGTCGGATGGTGTGTATTTCACTAATTATTAAAAGAGTTACTGACTGAAAGGAAGGGGAATGGAATTTGTCCTAGCTTTTGAACTAGAAAGTCACCCGTCTACTTCTATTGGTCTGTTTTGCGCCGTCTAAGGTGTGTATTTGGCAACCTTGGCTCCATTTCAGTCATTTTCATAGCCAAGCAAAGGTTATCCTGCAAGACGGAAGGAAGGAAGGAAGAAGGAAGAAGCTGTGAGAGGAATATGTACAACACTTCTAAATTATGGGGATGGATGCTAAACATTATGCTCAGATTATCAAACTTGCATTGGCTGTGCTTAATCTAAGTACAATTGACAGGCAAGCTGAAGACCAGCATAAAAGCTGCTGATATTATTTCATCTCCTTGTTGTCCTCAGACCTGATGAATCTGCTGACTGGGCTCTTGCAGCCTTTTCCAGAGGATCGTACAACTCTAGAAGTGGTAGTGGAGGATCCTTGGGTGACACAACCCCTGAACCTTGCTAACTACTCATGGGAGGGAGTATATGTCTCTGCCAAGCCAGGTAAGAGGACAAGGTTTGAAAAGCTATCTTCAAAACTTTTATTGAATTTCCAAACAAGAAAGGTCTACGATGAATTCTGTAAAGGAATGACTAGACTTGATAATTTGAAATGGATCTGTATGGCTGCTGTCCAGTTCAAATCAGTGTATGCCTACTGGTAAGTACACTTTATTGTGTTAAGTTTGTTTACTCCTCCTAGACAACTATAGTCAGGATTAGAGTTTTATATTGCAGTCCTATATATTTCTACATAGCTCCTTTGAGTTCCGTGGGATTTACACCTAGGCATGTAAGGATTTCATTGTTCATGGAATATTGTTACCAGGCCTGCCCATGTCCCTATTTGCATGTGTATGTGAACTCACAAGTTACACTTGTACATATGGAGGTACAGTACTGGTGATCTTTAATTTGGAGAAGAAGAAGAGTTTGGATTTGATATCCCGCCTTTCACTCCCTTTAAGGAGTCTCAAAGCGGCTAACATTCTTCTTTCCCTTCCTCCCCCACAACAAACGCTCTATGAGGTGAGTGGGGCTGAGAGACTTCAGAGAAGTGTGACTGGCCCAAGGTCACCCAGCAGCTGCATGTGGAGGAGTGGAGACACGAACCCGGTTCCCCAGATTACGAGACTACCGCTCTTAACCACTACACCACACTGGCTCACTTGGAGATTATTGCATACCACAGTGGCTATTGCACTTGGAGGAATTAGTGGAAATGACTGTCCCACTTTTTGTTTTATCAAAAGAATATGCCAAAAAGATGGTTAGGGAGGATAGCTTGCATAAACCAATGTCTGCTTCCATCTGTTGTGTTTGCAAGTCCCATACTTATTGCACATTCACTTGTAAAGCTCAGTAAAGTAGTTCTAGGGCATGTGCAGAGTGCCAGGCGACCTGAGCAATTCAGTAATAGTATGTAATGGCTGTTGAACAATATTTGTGGCTTAGTGTTTATTAATAGTCAATACATTTATAGCTTTTATTTTATTTTTTTACTCCTCAGAAAACAACCATTTCAAAATGAATTCCTCTGGCTGCAGCCATGGTAGTATCTGGGCAGTCCCAAGTCTGGAGAGTGAGCAGAGCCTTAGTGATGACACCAGTAATTATGAGCTGATGGATTCCCAGCTGACAGGAGCCACTGCTGCCTCAGGGCAAGAGCCATCAACCTCTGCAGCTCAAGGGCCATCTACCTCTGTACTTGCTTGAAGAATATTTCCTCACTCCTTACAATCCTTACAAAAATGCCCCGGGGACGTGGAATTCTGACAAACATACTGTGAGATGGAATACCAGAGTCAGAGCAGTAGCTCACTTTATTCACTGTGAACTCCTCTGCCACGCCTGTAGGCTTCTTAGAAATGTATATGTGGGTACCGGCTTCTCACAATGCCTATTCACAAAAAGATCTAGTGCTCGTAGACTCAAATGGCGTGACAAATATGCTACATAGAATCTAGGAAGCAACCATGTGATTCAAACCTATACACTGGATTTTGTGGGTGCAGGCATTATACAAGCAACACCTATATTTGAACATCTGGCAGCCCTGGAGAAGAGACAGCAGGTGCTTATGGTGGAGGGAAATAGTCAGGCAACCACAATCCCACTTGCCCCACCCTACATAGTGGGTATATTCATGTGAGCTGGCTGGCCCATTTGCCATTCATATTGTTTGTTGTAATTACTCATCACAACAGAACCTTTACTACAAAAGCTGCATTGAGTGATGAACTGATAGGAACGGATAGGACTGGTATTTGATTTTAGACACTTAGATGTAGATGTCCTATACTCCAGGCATGTTTGAAGTGTTTGAAAGGGAGGCCACAAGTGGTGTCATTTTGTTTGAGATGACTGATACTATGAATTTTAGCCTTGTATTGGCCAAACTGACAACTGAGTGAGGCTTGCCTAGGGAAGGGTTTCTGAAGAGCTTCTATTTTCCTCCTTACAATTTGGAGCAGATCTACGATTCAAAGGCAAAAAACTTATCACTTGGAGCATACAACACTCCATGCCTTGGCTTCTTCGATGACCCTGTTTCTGAGGTTCACATATAAATGGTGACATTTTGAATCTGGTAGACATCAATGGGAGGTCAAATTTTTTGCTCACCAGAGAAAAGAAAGTTTTTCTACAGCTTTATTCAGTTGTTGGATTTGAAACTGAAATCCTTTCCTTTGTCCAGAAAAAGCTCTAGTCAGATATTTCTGGCTGGTTGACATAGAAGGAACCGATTCTGCTCAAAGAATCAGGCATTAGGTAGTTCATATTCAGTAGTCTTTTTAAAAATATATATGGATTCTGCAGGTAATTGGCAAAATTATAATTTTCATGGAAGCATTAGTTATTTTTATATATTCTAAGAACAAAATGTCAATCTACATTTTATAGATCTGTTTTGAAATCTTTTGGGAAGAGTTCATATTTTTCAAGTGAACTGTGTTCTAGATTACTTTTCTGTACCAGCTCCATTTCTGGATGACCTGACAGGTGAGCACTCTGAAAAGAGTTGGTAAAGTTGTATTTGGCTTTGATGCACCTAGAAGGTAAGCACTTCAATAATATAACTATCTTCAAATTATTATGTACAGAATAGGCCCTACTACTTCCACCTTTATTGAACTGTAATTTAGAGGTAACTAAATGCTAGGCCAATGCTAGCCTTCATTTCCTTTATCTTGAAGGAAGCTATCAGTTTATACAGAAGAGAAGAAAATACCTAGTCATGTTAGCGCTCATTGTGTGCCTGTTTAACACAAACAGGCATGATGCTGGGTAGGTACCTCTAAGACAATAGTCTAATATAGTCTGCCCCTAAAAGTTACATAAGCATCTTGGTACTTGTTATTGGAGTGTTTACTGTACAAACTGCTTATGAATTGCCCTACATTACAGCATGGTTAAAGAGAGGAGGAACTGAAGCAAAACAATTCTAACCTGCTGTGATACCTTTAAGCTAAATGGTCTAGCAAGTCATGTGTCATGACTTTTAACTTAGGCTGTATTTTAAAACGTAACTTTTTAGAATGTATTTTTTTGAGTGCTATGATTTTCCATCTTAACTGTGCTGAATCGCTTTGTATGCATTTACTAAAGGCTCTTGTTATCAACAGCAGTGGTCCAGTCTTGTTCCCTTTTCTATTGCAACCCTTTTTGCTCTGCACACTTGCCATTACGATCTAATGTTCCTCTCCAACAGGAACAGAATAAACTTCTGTATTTTTATTCCCCCTTTCAAAGAACAAGAGATGGAATATGTAGCTCTTCTCTCCACCAATCCTTGCAGTAATGTTGAGTTGCATTAGACTGAGTGACTGGACCAAGGACACCAAGTGAGGTTCATGACCATAATAAATGTCACTTTCAGGGGTACATGAACAAAAGCAGGGTCAGGAAGGCTGCATCAAGGAATGTTAGGAAAGTTTTCTCTACGAGAATGAACAAAAGAGGTGGTGTCAGAAAGGCAATACCTCTAGGAGAGTCAGGTAGGTAGCCATGTTGGTCTGACGCAGTTGAAATATATATATACCATATTTTTCGCCCCATAGGATGCACTTTCCCCCCTCCAAAAACGAAGGGGAAATCTGGGTGCGTCCTATGGGGCGGATGCAGGCTTTCGCTGAAGCTTGGAGAGCGAGAGGGGTCGGTGCGCACCGACCCCTCTCGCTCTCCAGGCTTCAGGAAGACATCCGCAGCCTGGGCAGCCCTGCAGGAGGTCTGGCAGGGATGTCTAGGCTGCGGATAGCAGCCTGCTTCCCGGAGCATCGGGCGCCATGAAAGCAGAGCACTCGGCGCTTCGGGAGCGCATCCACAGCCTAGGCAGCCCTGTGGGAGTTCCCCGCAGGGCTCCCCACGCTGCGGATAGCAGCCTGCCGCCCGGCAGGCAGGGCGCCCTGAAGCAGAGTGCCCCGCGCACCGGGCAGACATCTGCAGCGTGGGGAGCCCTGCAGGAGTTCCCCGCAGGGTTCCCCACGCTGCGGATAGCAGCCTGCCGCCTGAGGCAGACATTGGCCAGCCCCACAAGCTCGGAGGACAGCAGGGAGGCGCAGCGCCGTTCCCCGACTTGGTTCGGTTTCCCCGACCTGCTTTTGGGGGGGGAAATAAAGGAAAAAAATTTTTCCTTTATTTTCCCCCCAAAAAACTAGGTGCGTCCTATGGGACGGAACGTCCTATGGGACGAAAAATACGGTTTATATAAAATAAATTTGTCCAGTAGCACCTTAGAGACCAACTAAGCTTGTTCTTGGTATAAGCTTTCGTGTGCATGCACACTTCTTCAGATACATGAAACAGAAGTCACCAGACCCTTGTATATAGTGGGAGGGTGGGGTGGGGTTTTTCTCAGGCGGGTAGTAGGAAATGGGTGATTGACTCAATGGTTATGGTAAACTCTAGGAGTGGTAGGCAAAGGCTTTGTTTTATATGTAGTACGCAAGCAGTTTTAAATTAGGAGTGGACAGATTTCAGACTTATGTTTTTCATTAGAATTTAAATCTACCAACCTGAGCCAAATGTTAAAGGTATACATTAAGAATTCTGAACCCAGGAATTTGTTCTGAGTACTAGATTTGCCATACGTCCTTTCTGAACCACTTAATATAATCCAGAGAGCTACCAGATGATCTACCTTCTGCCCATCCCAATTTACTGAATGGCTTTGCCTGTTAGATTACCCTTTAAGAGTTATTTTCTCATCTTATTTTTGTACACAATTTCAATATGTTTGTAGCATCAATTGTTTCTCCAGCTTCCCTCCTTGAGTGGAGGAAGACAGCTAGCTGGAGGATATGCCCCTCCACTGGGGCCGGTAAGAAGTTCCATTCATTACATGGTGTATGATGGTGGCGGGCTCCATCAGGGTTTCCAATTATAAATCCCTATTTGGGACTTCACCAGACCTGCTTAGACAATAGCGTTGTTCGTGGTTTTCTTGTGAAAAGTATCATGTTTTCTACCTCAAAGTTGGTGTCGGTTTCACGGATGGGTGGCAGCCCTCCAGCGCATAAAACCCCCAGTAGTAATTTGGAAACCTTAATTCAAAACCCTGCTTCAGCTAATCATTTTATGAGGTCTCCTCTACTGTCCTCAGGAGCTTTTATTTCTGTTCCTATATATACAGGGTTGGATTTAGGTTTGATGAGGCCTTAAGCTACTGAAGGTAATGGGGCCCTTTATATGTCCAGCTGTCCCTTGTCAACAACAAATTGTAGCTGTTTTTTGTCTTGAATATATGCCATATGGTAATTTATGGACCTAATAGGTATCTTAAGCCATTTGCACATGTTGCCATGTAACCAGTCCATGCAGAATGTTGGTGCCCTATATATAGAAATGAGAAGACCAGTGATATTTTAGGGAGCAGGCTAGCAGACGGGCCCGTTGCTTACATCATAGGAGCCTACACAACACAAAACACTGTTGCTGTATGTAGGTTTTGTTTTATTTTTTATCTTATATTTTGGAAATGTACATCCAGTTGCTTTTTCCTTTTAATTTTTTTGGGACCCCCAAGAGTGGGGCCCTAAGCTATAGCTTGTTTAGCTTACAGGTAAATCCAGCAATGTATATATATCTTCATAGTGGGGTGTGAATAATCCCCCGTTTGCCTCCAAGCGAACACTGTTTGGGTAAACAAGGGCCGGGATCAAACCCATCTCCTGGACGTGTGTAGCTGCATTATTTTGAGTGGGACAGGTGTGTGCATTAGATTCCCCGCCCCGAGCACTCAAATCTTAGGGGTATGACTTTAAAAATGTCATCTGAAGCGACTCTTTACGGGAGAATAGCAGAGATTACTTCCTAAACTCAATTGCCCTCGGCATCGATCGGCCTAAACGCAACTAGCTTTCTCCTGCACGGGAAGAGGTTGGCCAGCCCTCAACCGCGCGGCGGAACTCTCCCTTCAGCTTCCGTTTCCGAGGGGGGAGGCGTTTGCCCGAACACCTTCCTCCTCTGAGAGCCTCGCGCCGGAGAGGAAACTTGGCAAGATGAGGGGCGCGCAGCTGGGACGCTTTTGCGCGCAGGTAGGGAGGAGGCTTGGCGGCAGGGCTTGGCGGTGGAGCTCTGGCCCCGGGGCGACGCGCCCTCACGGGAAACCCAGGCCCGCCAGCACAAGCTGCTTCGCCGCCCCGTGGCGGATGTGCGAGAGACTCCCAGCTTCACGGCGGGAGGCAGCCTGGACGGAGTGGAGCCCAAGCGTTACCTCTGCGCGTTGAGCCTTCAGTTCGTAGTAGCATGCCGACACGCGAGATACACGCGTGTTCTCGTGCCTGCAGCCTGGCTCGTTCCTGCCCTTGCAGAGGCTTTTCTGGCACGGCTCTCATTAGAGTCCGTGGCACTTTGCCCACTCTTTAGAATTATTATTTTATTTATTATACATTTGCTTATTGTATACCGCCTTTTCCCCGACAGAGACTCAAGGTGGCTTACAGATAAAATAAGAACAGCTAAATATTGGTTGGCAAGTAAGGAGGGGGGAAAAGTATATAAAAGAATAATTTCTTGGATGCAAAGATCCAGGTTTGGGGCAAGTACTGTTTGGTGAGAGAACCCAAGCAGAGATCCCAAAATATGCAGCAAATATGATAGGAATTGGAGTCCAGCAACGTCTGGGGAAACAATGGTTTCCCACCCCTGAAGTAAATAACAGCACTTTAATCACTGAATCATTGCAACAAGGGTGTATAGGAAGTTGGTATTGGTATCCCCATGTTGCCTGTGGGGGTAGGATGGCAGCAAGATGGAAGTTTGCCTGAAAGGGCATCTGGTCAATTAATGGCAACTTAGAGATTCCGCCTTTCCTTTTCTGGTTGTGTGTTTTGGTTTGTTTGTGTTGTTTGAAATTTAATGCTTAAGCTTCCAAGTAAACTTGGTGAAAAAAGATGGGACATACAAGCTTTTAAATGGATAAGTAATAGATTAGTTTTCACTGTTATATCCTCCTAAGGTATGCTTAGTGTTTCCTATGTGAATGGCTATCCTAAACTTAATTGGTCAGAAGTAAGTTCCACCAAGTAAAATACGACTTACTCCCAGGTATATACGTCCATAGTACTGTATTTTCTTAATTTGGAAAAAAATGGCCATGTCTTTAACAATACAGTAGTTAATATAGTTTAGAATTGCCAGTCTGTAAGCATGAATTGGTTAAACCACAGAGCCTAGGACTTGCCGATCAGAAGGTTGGCAGTTCGAATCCCCGCGACGGGGTGAGCTCCCGTTGCTCGGTCCCTGCTCCTGCCAACCTAGCAGTTTGAAAGCACATCAAAGTGCAAGTAGATAAATAGGTACCGCTCCGGCAGGAAGGTAAACGGCATTTCCGTGCGCTGCTCTGGTTCACCAGAAGTGGCTTAGTCATGCTCGCCACATGATCCAGAAGCTGTATGCCGGCTCTCTCGGCCAATAAAGCGAGATGAGCACCGCAACCCCAGAGTCGTCCGTGACTGGACCTATTGGTCAGGGGTCCCTTTACCTTTAGCTTTAGCTTTAAGCATGAATTGGAGGTGTTGGAAACTACCTTTTAAAACCATCTTCAGCTACCATTGTTGTAAATGGGTTAAAATACATTTAGTCCGCATTGTGATTTTGAGAGCATACTACTTTACAGGATGGTGAGAGCTGCTTTGAAACTGGTGCTTTGCAAGTGTTGGCTAACAAATGATCTGAGAGGGATCAGCAGTGTAAGATTCATTGTATTTGTTACTTATACCAGACCGGATTGAGTTTTGTATATAGTAATCCATGACCCCTTTTATGATTATAAATAAAGATTATTATTTGTCTTCATGGTGCTTGTGGGCATCATTGTAATGCAAACACTGACAGAGTAAATGACCACCATGGACTCATACTACTAGTCTGATGGCTTGAAAAACTTGTTAGAATGACTGTGTGGTTTCATTTTTGCAAGGATGCTTTGGTCCCCTAGTTCTGATGCCTAAAGTTTTCTGAACAACACAATACAGTGGTACCTCTGGATGCGAACAGTATCCGTTCCGGAGCCCCATTTGCATTCTGATCCTGAAGTGAACGCAACCCGCGTGTGCGTGGGTCGCGATTCGCTGTTTCTGCGCATGCGTGACATCATTTTGAGCGTCTGCGCAGAAGCGAGCAGTGAAAACCGGAAGTAACGTGTTCCATTACTTCCGGGTCACCGTGGAGTGCAACCCAAAAATGCTCAACCTGAAGCAACTTTAACCCGAGGTATGACTGTAATTTATAATATATTAAAATTTGTTGTCTGTTCCTTTAGGTCTTGCAGAAGCACAAATTTGTCCCCTTTGCCTGTCGCTCTATCCAATTGTCTTATCTGAAGGCATCACCACTTGCCTTTCTATGCTCTCTTCAACCCCTGGGCTGCAGATTGACGGGCACCAGTTCTTCTGGACAAAGTGAAGCAAATGTGTCCCATGGAAGCTGTAAAACAGACACCAATGAAGCCTCTCAGAAGTTTCTAGAGACTCTTGCTACTTCCCAAGTAGAGCCAGTGAGACCAGCTGATTCAGATCTCCTGAAGCTGGGGAAGGTGGCAGATCCATTCTTGGCCATGGGGCTAAGCCCTGCTCAGATAACACGCTTGTTCAGCTTGCAGCCATATGCACCTCCTCAGCTCAGGTTGGCTGTCGTTTCAGAGCTCCTTCTTCTGGGTTTAAGCACAGACGCCACACTAAATGTCTTACAGAAGAGCCCTGAATTGCTGAGAATGTCATCAAAGCATATAAAGGACCGTGCAGATCTGCTGAGGAGGCTGGCATTCAAGGAAGGTAATGCTTTCTCTGTGCTATGCAATCAGTGGAACATCTGTACTGAATTGTGTGCTGTGGGCCATACTGGATTTTTGTAACCCTGTTTGGAGCCTGTGAGCATTATCTTTAACTCTTCTAGTGGGCATTATATGGAATAAATGACAGAAAATCTGATCTCTAGGAAAGGGTGCAAATTAAGTTGCACATGCAGTGATAGGAACCATGGCTCCATTATGTTGATAGAAATATATGTTCATCGATCACTTTACACACCACAGATTTAGATAGTCTTTTAAAGAAGATTAGATCCAGCTGTGAAAGTTTGGACTACAATTGTAGGTGGAATGTAAAGGTCAAATCTGCATCTCCAGGTGCTCCCAGATGCTACAAATACAACAGAAAAGGGAAAGTTTGAAACTGAATTGCAGATTTTAAAAGTGCTTGCATGATAAAACTTGGGTTAGAAAAGGATGTAAAAGCATAATTTTTCCTTTCAAGCTTTCTTCTAGCCCTCCAAATTTGTTTTATATGAAAAAGTTGTATTTCTCCGTCTAAAGAATTCCTTCTGTGTTGTTAATCATTGTTTCATTTCCTTTTTCATTTGCTCCTCAGTGTTTCCTTTATTCCTGCATTGTGCAGTTGCAGTACATACACATGCAAATGCACAAAGTTCTGCACAATAAATAATGAGCCAGACATATACTCAGGAAACATTTTTAGCCTGAAGGACTGGGTGGCTGTATGTATAGCAGGTACACAGGGAGTACTGAGGAGCAAACCAAAAAAGTAAGCCTAGGGTATGATTGTTTATGTCTTTTTCCTCTTTCTTTTAACAGTGGGCCTTAACCATATGGCAGTTCATTTCCCAAGAATTTTTACCTTGCCACAAAAGAGAATTGAGGTCGTAGAGAATCTCCTCAAAGAAAAATGCCTTTTCTCTGTGCAGCAAATATCAAAAATTCTGCAAACATGCCCAAATATTTTGCTGGAGGAGCTAGGTGATGTGGAATACAAATTCCAGGTAATGTATGCTGCATTATATTTTCAGAAATTCATAATAGACAGTTTCTATATATCAAATATATAGTGTTAGTGCACATTCCCAGAGTGGATTAGCTGGTAGGCCTCCAGTCGCAGTAGATCCCACTCACAGATCTTGCAAAGCCCAAAGATACGTTTTAGCAGGGAGTTTCCATATAACTCATTTTTTAGAATGTGCTTTAAAAATAGGATCTTTTCTTTCCCCTCTTCCAAATACTGATATAGATAATGGAAGCTAGAATAAACTTTGCTTTTGTGCCTCCCATTCCATTGATTTGTTTCGAGAATCTCTCATGTGGGCCCTGAGAAATGTAACATTTGACTTTCCTCTGCTATCTAATGGACATGCTTTTGAATTTATTGCATTAAAGGCTGTGACTTCATATCTTTGGGTCACATCAAGTGACGGTCGTTTGCTTGCACAACATAAGCCTGTTTGTGCAACGACATTTCAGGTTTCCCCCTCCTCCTGCAACTCCCATGCACCCTGAGATCTGTTCGACCCACTCAAGATCTGGGAGGGGTTGCTGGGCTGCAAGGGGAAGAAGAGAAGAAACCATTTTGCAGACGCACACCCATCCATGCTGTGCTGTATCTCACTCTTAGTTTTGTATGGAATTTCTCTGGATGGCTACTCTTGTCTCAACCTTTGTTGCCACAACTGGTTCTTAAGGACTTCAGATGTTTTTCCAGTTTTAGGGGGGAAACATCATGAAACCCAGTGGCACTGGTGTTAGTGAACTAGTAACCTCCTTGATTTGACTATAAAGGCAGGAAAAGAGGCACAGTAGAGAAGCACAGGTAAAGACCCCGAAACACGTTTAGCCAAATAATAAACCCTTTCCAGCCCTTGGTTCACAGTCTAGCATCGAATATTGACAATATCTTATTCAAGGTTTGATTCCTTCTTCTTTTTCTCAGTTTGCTTATTTCAGGATGGGAATTAAACACAGAGAAATCGTGAATTCTGGTTTGTTCCAAGCATCACTGGCTGAGATAAAAAACCGGGTTATTTTCTTGGAGCGGTTGGGACTCTTTCAAACTCCTGACAAGAAAGGACAGACCCAGGTTGTCAACCCCAAACTGAAAAGCATAATCAGAGCTTCTGAAAGTGACTTTATAGAAAAAATGGCCTGTTCCTCATTGGAAGAGTATAATATATTTAAGAAATTGCTGGCCCGTGAAGAAGAACGGAGGCAGAAAGAGGAAGAAGCGGCAGAGAAAAACGATCTCTCAGATTCAGAGAGTGATGGCGAAGGGTCTGATTCAGACTAAGTACATAAAATTAAAAAATCTCTGAAGTTTGGTACTGGTATAATCTGTTCAAGTCTAGAACATTGGCTGGAACATTGGGAAATGAAAATGCATCAGTTGTGTAAAAATGAGAGGTGGTGGTCAATAAGGGTAAAGTCTACTCAGCAGCTGTGTAAAAGCAATGGAACCGAAAATGTTTGTGATCTCCTGTCATTACTTTGGCTTGTTCCTTTAGAACCACTGAGAATCGTGGGGTAAGCTTGAGGTGGGAGTTCTCAAGTTGGACTGAGGAATTCCTCTACATCAGGGTCTCTCCCAACTCCCCAGCCAACAAGGTCATGGATTATGGAAGTCGTAAGAACATGTGAAGAGCCACAGGTTACCCACCTCTACTCTAGAGGATAAGAATGCACTTCTTTTTAAGAATGGCAACAATTTTGTTTTTCTCTGAGGGACTTGAAATAGGCAATGCTAGGGATGGATTGTCAAGGAAGATGAAATGCAGGCTGTGAAATAAAAAGTCAGATGTTGTTCTCAGAACAGAGAAGTAGGTGTTATGGGTTCTGTGAAGCAAAGCATAGATAACGATTTATGGGAGAGGAAATGTGGGCCTAGGTGCAGTTTGTAAGCAGAAATTTCATGCTCAGGATAGCAAACAGGTTTTGCTGGTTGTTGGTGGCTGACAACTGCTATAATTGTTGGTAAAGGATCAGGATTTTGGTAGCCAACTGGCATCCTCACGTATTCTTAAAGAAAGCAGACTAGCTTTTAAATAAATTGTATTTTAATCTAAAATGCAAAACAAAATAACTTTGACAGAATAAAATCTTTTTTAGTTTATTGCTGCATTATATATGCCTCAATCTGGCTATAAAATACTGACTTGATACAGACTGTTCTACTTTAGACTGTGCCTGGGGGGAAAACCAGTGTTGCTGTGCGGCAGACAAGAAACTGGCTTGGAAGACCTCTCACTATTTTTGTCAATTTACTGGGCCTGGAAAAATGTGCTATTCAGCTGACGGGATTACTACCCCTTTCCTCCCCCACCCCCTTTTTTTGCACCTTGGAAGCTGTATTTTTAACAGTGAGATTGCCTCCATGTCCCCTCAAGCCAATTAAACTGAAGCAGTTGGGATTTTAGTGCTTGTAAGTAAGACCGGAGACAAAATGTTGTAGCAGGTGGAGTGCTTCTGTTCAGTATTCCACCTCTTCATTCCAATTCTCCCCTCCCATCAGCATTGTGTAGCCTCATGGCTGTTTTGGGGTTCTGTCCATTTTTAGTCATCTCCCCCCATATGATTTTATTTTTGTACTTTTGCAAACCATTAAGTCCCCCCCCCCCAAAGCCTGGTGCTGTTTTGGCTACATATGCTGCTCACAACCTGAACATCAGAAACAGAGGGCATGATAAATTCTCTACTTGCTAATGAAACATGAAAATACATATTTTCTCAATGCCTAGGTTCATTGTGGCAGTACATGATTGGCTGCTCAGACAAATCAGTGCTTAAAATGCTAGAAAAGCTTAAAACGTAGTTTTAACACTACTCCGACAATGCAATCTGTGGTCCTTTGGTGTCGTGTCTACTCTTGCCAATCTATACAAGCTAGGCCTTCTTAAAAGTTCTCCTGAAGAAGCCTTCCCTGAATGAGAAATCCAGATTTCTATTTCTTTTCATAAAACGGCAAATTACAGAACATCCAACCGAAATGCTACAATTTGCAATGGGGAGAGTTTGGAGATCTTGTATTAGTCATATTAAGTATATGATTTTCTCTTACAGCCCATGCCTTTTGAGAAGGCTTGTAGTGAAAAATGCAGTTTCTGTGGGGAGGGGGATTCTTTAGCTAATACTGCTGCAAAACTTATGTTAATAATTGGAATAAACCTAAATATTTATTGGTTCCAGTGAGCCCTTCTCCTAGAGGCTATCCTTTTGTGATATCTGTGGGAAGGGTCTTTTCCTGCTGGGAATGGTTGGTGCTATCTTTTGCTGAAGAAACTATATATACAACTCTTTAAGGCTGCCAGGATTAGCTTTCTAGGGAACAAGGCTGCTTCCCCCCCCCTTTTTTTTCTTTTTTGCAATTTCCGAATGGGCTGCTAGAGAGCTACCAGCACTTGTGGGAATAATAATAGGAAACTGTAATTGATCCTCTGGCTGTATTAATTTATAAAATATACAGTGTATGTATATTAAACACAATTTTATATTTAGTCATACAAACTCGCAAACCTAGGAAATATTAAGGCTCCTTGAGTAGCTGGCCATTCTTGGGAGCTGTAGCAAGTGAACATCTGGGAAGAAGGAAGAAATGCTCTGCTATTTTTCCTCCATTGGCATCACAATCCTGACTTAAATAGGAAAGCAATCTATTTACCCTTCATAGAGTGGTTAGAAGGGTTTTCAACTTTTTTAATTATTAAGGCATGGCATTTTCTAATCACTTTACGGAATAGCATGTCCACAGGCTGAATAACTAAAAAGCCTGTTTGATCTGTTGTTGAAAATGGATATAGACTTCTAGCTTCTGCAGCCCTTCCCCCCCTGCTCTAGAATAACTTTTGAAATGCTAATAATTTGTTAGCAATAAAAAGGCACAGCAGTAGCTGGCTGTCAGATTTGTTGCTTTTCATTAACTAATCTTGCAAAGGGAAAAACAAAGGAAAAGAACCTAGTGTTTTTTTAAAAGACACACTGTTTGCAAATGGGAGTATTTTAGACTTGTGATTAGCTTTGAACATCAAATTTTATGCCAAGGAGGTTCTCCTTTTGGTTATAATCCAGAACATTTGTTTCAGGGCTTGTTTTTCTTTTAAGGTAGTCCAGTGGCCACAGATTATATAACCAGTATCTCCATCACTGGTGAAACTTTAGGCTCTGCCCTTGCGGCAAGTGGCCCATAATAGACTTCAATCCTGAGAGAGACTTTTCTAACATGTCACTCATCTTGTATAAATTCAGGTGCTATGAAGAAAGGTAAGCGGACCCTTATAATCCTGCCAAAGAGAGAGGGATATGGCTATTTGGTGAACACCTCCTGAACAAGGCAAAGGAAGAAAAGTCCATAGATCTTGCTGGAGGGTCTCTCCTTTTTTCCAATCCAGTTATAAGAAATGTTGAGTGTTCTGGAACCTACAAAGGAAAAAAAAACCATGACAGCTAGCATTTAGATAATGTGCGCATGCATAAAACACAGGTACAAAGATTCTTTTCTTCCTCCATTTCACTGCTAAAAAGTTTATTTCACTTGTGTTAAAAAGTTAACAAGCATATTTACTCCTTATTCATATTTACACTGAACTCTTTAGTAAAATGTCAAAGTTCCACTGGTGAGCAGATCCTTGATATTCCCACAGCAAGGAGAATCCTGGTGAGGAATTCTGTTGGTATAGCTTTGGGATCCATTACTGAAATATTTTATGGAGGGTAGAGAGACACAGTCTCACTGAAAGAGCTTTGAAAGAAATGCTGCTTTCAATGAGCAGGATCAAAGAATGCTAAAGGCTGCTTCTGACATTTCATTCCTCAGCATGTGTAGGGAAGTAGGCAGAAAACTGGTTGACAATTATCTTTGTAATGTAGAAAGGTAAGGCTTAAGTGTCAGATACATATAAACACACTTGAGGTGTTCTCTGAAATTTTCTGAGATTGTCATGTCTGAGCCTTCTGGTACTAAAGACGCCCAGCATCTGCTTAGAATAAAAGATCAGGGTGCTGTTTTCTTTGTCTCACCTATACCTTTCATGAAATCTTCTGAGGTAGTCCATAATCACTGCCACTTTTCCTTTAGTAGCAAGCTACCTACCCATCAGTTTTTTGAAGTTTTCTGCCGGCAAAGAGACTGCTCCACCATAGATGGAGCAAGATCCAGTTGCTCAGCCCTCCTCACCTCAGTAGGCCTGTGGCCTGGTGACACCAAGGAAGAATAAAGAATGATAGGGGCGGGGGGGGGGGGAGAATATTGCCTGAAGATACCTGTCACCAAGTTATATTTTTATTATATGTGCAAATCTTTTGTAAGCTACTTTGAGAGCCTCTTGGGATACTTTAAATAAACAAATCAATCTAAATAAATAAAGCATTTGTTCACCATTATGATGCAGTTAGGGACGCGGGTGGCGCTGTGGGTTAAACCACAGAGCCTAGGACTTGCCGATCAGAAGGTCGGCGGTTCGAATTCCCACAACGGGGTGAGCTCCTGTTGCTTGGTCCCTGCTCTTGCCAACCTAGCAGTTTGAAAGCACCTCAAAGTGCAAGTAGATAAATAGGTACCGTTCTGGCAGGAAGGTAAACGGCGTTTGTGCGCTGCTCTGGTTTGCCAGAAGTGGCTTCGTCATGCTGGCCACATGACCCGGAAGCTGTATGCCGGCTCCCTCGGCCAATAAAGCGAGATGAGCGCCCCAACCCCAGAGTCTGCCACGACTGGACCTAATGGTCAGGGGTACCTTTACCTTTACCTTTTTATGATGCAGTTAGAGAACACCCACAATATCCTCAGCTGTGGGAACTTTTCAAAAGGAATTTGCTACAAGTAGCAGGATAAAGGATATGCCCCACCTAGCGAGCTTCTAGATAACTTGTTCCTTACAAGACCCCTAACTCTAGCAGGGCTGGTGAAGCTATGGTCCTCAGCTATTGTTAAGACTTCAGCTCCCATCAGCTCCAGGAAGCAAGGTTAATGCTCAGGGATGGGAGTTGCAGCCAACTACTGAAGACCCACAGATTCCTCAACCCTGTTCTGTGGTTTATCCAGCACAGAGGTTTATGGAGCCCTCATTCCCTATTTTTTCCTGCAAAGATACTTACTATATGGCTTCAGTGTCTGTTACTTTGTTTTCTGAAACAAACAAGAGAACGTTAAATCTATAAAACATTCAAACATACTCTGCTTGTTCTGAATGCTACTTTGCTCCAGCAGCAGGTTGGGCAATGGCAGCAGAATTAAAGTAGCAATAATATTGACTGAGTAAATGACCACAGATTTAAACACTCCAGCGGTCTAAACAACCCGTAAGTTAACATCAAGATTAGATGGTTGCTGCTAATCTAAACCATCAGTAATGTCAGAAATCAGCAGTTGGATATTGCATTCCAAGGGTTTCCCCCACAGCTATGACTTCCCACAAAGCCACCAACATTCCTTTACCTGCTGTGTGCCTTATTTGAAACAGTGCTCTCACAGCTCTCCTTGTAGCAGACATCCTGGTGCACTTTGTAGATCCTCTTGTATCTACCACAACAGCAAATGCAAGTTAAGAGTAGGAATGATGAAAAGTCTGCTTGGCTATAGTTGAACAGTATGTTGGTTGTGAACCTCTCACATAGCTTGGACCTCCCTAATTTCCACCAACATTCCTACTTTGACGGAGAAACCTCCAGCACTAAAATGGACATTTGTATATCCTCAAGTTCCTATCTTCCCCCAAGTGCCTGCCCCTCCAAAACCACCGGTAGCCAAATTATGAGTTCCTCACCATTCCCTGAGTTGCTCACCATTTGCATCATTCATGATCTATCACATCTTAGAAGCTGCACAGCAATCACATTCTGCAACCATTTGTGTATGTCTGCACTACAAACTTCAGTTGGCTTACTGTCTGCGTTTATTCCTGCCTCCTCTCTAGGATCCTAGGAACCATTTTTTTGATAGAACAGGGAATATTTAATTCACAAAATTCTTTGTATTTTCAGATGTTCCTGTACTTTTAAATTATATTCCTGTGTATGGGGATTAATAGCAGGAACAAAAATGGAATGTACAAGGCCCTATCTATCAAAATGGGACTGAGAGCTAATTTGATCTCTGAATTAATGTTCTGTGACACAGTACTTACAGATAATGACAGACACCTCCTTCCCAGACTGGAAAGGATTTGGTTTCTGAGTAAAGCCGAGTACAAGACTGAGGCACCTTTTTGCAGGCTGAAGAGAGAAATTGGCATGGTTAGGGAAGGAGGGAGGGCTATAATAAGCAGAGAGAGATATTTCAAGTCCAATTTCTAAGCATTGTTAAATGTTCCTATTATTCAAAGGCGGGTTGACTTAGAACCAATGCCTTCTAAATTCATTCCTGTCCCAAGTGCTGGCGAGTGAAGGGAGATAAGCAGACCCATTAAACCAACAGTTTGGAAGGAGAGAGCACTATATTCCCATAACCAAAGAAATCTTGATGTCTTCAATAAGCGCCAGATGTTCAACAGGGAAGAGGCCTCACTCAGCTAAACTGGAAGGGAGCTCCATAAAACTGGGCCCTCCATCCTGAACACATGGCTCCTTATAGATACAAGCTATGCATCTGAGCCGCAGGGGACCACTAACAGCGACCCCTTCAAAGACCTCAGTGATCAAGCAGGAATCTAAGGGATCAGGCAGTCCCTGAGTTAACCAGTTGCTAAGGGCCTTGTAAATTAATAACGAACCTCGAACCTGTTCCCAGTATCCTATGGACAGACAGCCCAACCTTTTGAGCACTGAAGTTATCTGCTTGCAGTGGTCTCTCCTCATCAACATAAAGAGTATAAGAATAGCCAACTAGAAACCAGGGAGCATAAGAGTACTCTCCCATCCTTTGGTTTGCAGCAACTGGTATTCAGAAGCATTGCTGCCTCTAGCTGTGGATGTACAGCATAGCCATCATGCCTAGTAGCATAGGTGCCAACTCCCTGGGGGCCTGAGCACCCACAAAATTCCCCATGAAGGGGCTGGGCACTCACAGATTTTGGTGCCAGGGCCATTCATGCTGCATGGCACCCACGACATGGGGGGGGGGGCAAGCTGACACTCCTGCCTAGTAGCCACTGATAGCCCTCTCCTCCATGAATTTGTCTAGTTCACTTTTACAGCCATCCAAGTTGGTGGCCATCACTGCCTCCTGGGGGAGCAAGCTCTGTAGTTTGACTACGCAATGCATGAAGTGTTTTCCACTAGCTAGAGCCTCCAGAACAGGCCCAAGGTAGTGCATTGTGATAACTGAGCCTTAATGTTACCATTGCATGAATTACTGTGGCCAGGCTAACCCTGTCCACAAACAGCTGTAGCTGGTAAAAGGCACGCCTAGCCACTGAGGCAACCAGAGCGTCCAGACAAAGATGGACCCAGAAGCACCCCAAAACTCTTCTTTCTGAGGTAACTCCATCCAGAATAGGCAACTGGCCGGTCTCCCAGATACAGGAACCACCAACCCACAGTGCCTTTGTATGGCATACACACTGGGAAAATGGGGGTTGCCCACTTGGCTGCAGAGTGTAAAGTCTGGAATCAGAGTTGCTCTTCTACTTGCAGTAGAGCAGGAACAACTGGGTGCTACTAATATTCACGTGTTTTTAGTTGTTTTTAAAATTTTAACTTTTCTATTTTTAATTGTATTATTTTATCACTTGTTTTATCACTTCACCGTTTGATGCCCTGGGCTCCTTTAGGAGGAAGGTCAAGATTGACTAAACAATTTAAAATCATCTACATCTAGAAGCACCCATAGTATCATACCGTTAGGAGAGTCCAGAGAAGCCTGTGTTGTTCTTAACTCACCTAGTTCACATTGTCTGCCCTTGAATCCAGGATTGCAATCGCAGTGATAAGACTCTGGGCCAGCAACACAGGTCCCTCCGTTTTGGCAGAAGTTTATGGAACAGTTCTGCTTGCCACCTGGTGATTGGTGATGAAAGGGATAACAATAACAATAACAACAACAATAATAATATTTATACTCTGCCCTTCCCAGCCAGGGCCAGGCTCAGGGCGGCTAACACCAAATATAATATAAATTACAATAAATAAATTACAAATATAAATTACAATAAAACATAATGGAGAACAACAACAAACAATTAAAATACGGCTTAAAATACAGCTTAAAAACGCAGCCTCATTTTAATAGTAGCCCATAAATCAAGACCATAAAGGGAGGAAACATCAGATATTCACCCAAGCCAGCTATCCATGCTGGTCCTACATGGGCCAGCAAAAAAGCCAAGGGAAAATTTATGGCTGCATAAAGGAAGATATCCTGGAATTTGCACTCAACAGTTAAAGCATGCATCAAGAGTACTTCCAGGCAACAGGCAGAGTACTACGTCTTACTTATGTTAGAAAGGAAAATGGGAGCTAGCATTCAGATTTGAGAGTAGGTGAATCAAAGGCAAGTTGCTTAGCTTTCTTCACAGTTACTTGCAAGTATGTTGGTCCTGTGTACAGGAGTGAGCCATGGGATCCTGCAGGGGCGGGGAAACTCCTCGGATGGTTCATTATTATGTCAAATCTTTAGGTGAGGGTGGGAATTGTCAACTGCACTCATTTACTGTAGCCAACCATGCAAGTGCCCAAGCTGGGATCATGAGTTAGTCCACCAAGCCAAAGAACAACCTTGTATATGACTAGTTTGCCCACATGCTGGTTGGAAAAAAGCAGGAGTAAAAAAAAGTGTTTGAGAAAGTAAAAAGTCTTTTGCGCGCACACACTCTTCTATTGTGGTTTTTTTAAACAATACAAAACCTATTTCCTAGAGGTGAAAAGTGCAATGTAACGTACACATCATAAGGAGCAATCCCTAGTTCTTAGTTACTGGAAAGATTCTCCCCTTGCTCCAGCTATAAAACTTAGGACTGTCTGTGAAGTGTCCCCGAGATAACTTGTCACCTAAAACAATTTTCTTGCAGAAAAAAACAGTATTCAAGAAGTGCACTTTATTGTTAATGACAAATACATGTGCACATCCTTACATGTGTCTCTATTAAAACAGAAGCTTATTACTGTTTAACAGGCTATGCATAATTTTATCTTGCTGTTCCTTTCTATATCCCTGTGAACGTCACTACTGATCAGACATGGCCCATTTTTTGTTCGATTTGTTAGTGTAGTTAATGGTCCACATGACATCCCATCAGGGTATATACAGAGACCAATACTCAATCCCTGTGCATATTGTTCAGGATTACACATACAGCAGCAAGATAGCCTCCTTTAACCTCCTTAGTGTTATGCCTACAAAAATGTTCTAGACAATATATATATATTTGGCTTGAGTAGTAGTTAGCTCATGGTCCACTGTTCAATTCACAGCAGTGAGAATCCTATCAAAGAACACTAGACTAGACTGACAGGTGGTTTAAGTAGCAGTGAGAGTATATGACAAATAATAAAAAGGAGAGAAGTTCTATTTCTAGCTGGGCTCATCCAGCAATTACTATTTCTTTAGAACAAGAGAGTAATCCTAATTATTATCACAACAAATCTATTTCTCCCCTAAAGTGCCTGTTCCTTGAGGTGTTTCTCCAATGGAAGGTGGATGGCAACCCATTTGTGGAATTCCCCTGTTGCAAACATTGTTATTCTTTTGGTGTCAGGCAAAGATGCTATCCAAGGCTTTTAAGTGTGTTTTCATTTTTAGCAGACTTATATTTTATTTGTGCGTTTTATTTGTGTGGCCTTGTACCATCTTTGACTTCTGGATTATTCCAGAGATGCTCGTTATCTCTTTAAACTTACTTTCCCTCTTGCTGTTCTCAGGTTCTGATAGGTGCAGTGCCTGGCTGACCTGTTTGGTCGATTCCTCCCCATTTTCTTCCACTTTCATGGGAGCCTCAGGTTCTAGAAAAGGAAGCCAACAATACCTTAGCCTGAGGATTAGTGCACCGCTAGGAGACAAAGAATACAAGTAGGGAGGATGGAGGGCACTTACGTGTTCTTACAGTGACAGATCTACTGGGCAAGTTGCTGAATTTAGTGGTGATCCTCCCTCTGCCATCCACTAGCTCTGTAAACCTTTAAAAAGAAAAAAACACTTGGACATTCTCATTTGTGATACAGTGTCAGCTGAACTGACATATTCAGCACCTCATGAGTCACAATGTGTAATCTGCTTCGTTTTGCATGGCAACTGAGTCCCATTCTTTACCTAGGTGCTTGTGAGGGTTCCTCAGGGGCATTGTGATCAGCAAGCAGACGCAGTTCTGGCAGGAATGCCGGGGGGACCCGGTTTCTCAGCACACGGGGATGCCCTGTTTGGCTCCAGCGCCTTTCTGGGGTGCCATCCTTCTGCACTGCAGACCAGAGAATATCATGTTTTACTGGGACTGGGTGAATCATGCCAGCTTTAATACAGCTACACCAACTCCTTCTCCAGGTACAATTTAGGCTACTTCTATTGACCTATAAAGCCTTAAATGGCTTAGGACCCAAGTACCTGAGGGACTGCCTCTTTCCACTTGAACCTGCCCACATAATAAGATCTTCCTTGGAGGCCCCTCTCCAGCTGAATCTCCCACTCCCTTAAAAAATGTTTACAGCAGTGGTTGTGTAGCTATGATTAAGCTTTGGTGCGGTGGTGGTGGTAGTTTTATTTCTCAATGATCATGCTCCCACACCAACAAAATAGCAGACAGCACAGTACTGTGGGAATGGGTTAAGTCCTCTGAAGGTCACAATTCTAATTGGATTCAGCCCTCTTCCTTGGCTGATTTTTTTGTTGAAAAAGCACAATTTACTTGCTCTCTTAATATCTGCAAGGATATTAAATTCAAAATGAGCAAAAGCAAGGGGGGTGTTAAAGAGGACCTTTCTAATTTTGTAATTAATTGTTTCTTGCTCACTCACATATCCCCAGGGCAGCAGCATGTAAAAGGATATTCTCTGCTCTCGCTTAGAAAATTCCTCATCACAGAGAACATTATCTTTTGCTGTAGATGGATCTGTCTCTCTCCCTCTCATGATATGATGATATGTTGAATATACATGCTGACATCCTAAGAGGCTAGGGCCCACATAATGTCATATTACAAAAGAAACAAAAGGCTTGCAGGAAGCTATGAACATGGGGAATGGGAGGCTGGACTTACAGGCCGTAATGTACAGGTGGGCAGGCTCGCTAGTTACTTGTCCTTGATCTGTGTTTTGAACAGCCATCACTGATAAGCGATATCTTTGACCTGGGTTCAGGTCACGCACTGTGTAGGAAGATAGCTTCCCATTGGGTACATAGCGGCTCTTCACACTTTGACTGGTGGTGACATTGATGATGTAACCTTCCACTGTGCCAACCAGGGGCTGGTCCCAGACCATCTGAACAGAGGTGGCTGTGACTCTGGATGCCGTGAGGTTTCTAGGAGGAAGAGGTCCTGTTCAGGGAGAAGGAGGAAGATCAATGTGGAATTCCTTTCAATTGCCCTTTATTCTTCTCATCCGCTGGGCAGTTGAAACAAGGGCAGGGAGCCCTTGGAGGCAAAACTGTTCTCTTTCCACCATGCTTTCTTAAATGGTTAAACAAAAGTGCCCTCTTACCCAGCTGCAAGCCTCTGGGTGGCTCAGTTGTTATTTGGCCATTGGGATTCTACCAGGAAACAGGCATTGCCTTCCCAGAGAAGAAAGAGAAACTGTTCAAAGACATGGGAGCAAAGGAGGGACTGTCATAGGCACTATCCAAAGGATGCCTGTAACAGCTCTGCAGAGAGAAAAACCCCCTCTACCATAGAACTGCTAGTTGCACTTGCAAAAAGAAGTTTCCAGATTTAGCAGGTACCTCCTTAAAGCGCTTCAAAAATCTAGCAAAAAAAGTTTGATAGTTGCAGTTGTGCAATATTAAATATAAAATGGACATATACACACATGGAAAAGAGCTTTTCAGTTATTCTGAACATATATTAATGAAAAGTAGTATGGTACATAGCCTTATAGGAGTTTGTTGTTAAATAGGACTCTTGTACCTGACTCTCCCTTAAGCATTTTGAGCTCCAACTCTGAACCTAATGCTCAGGCCAAGTACGATTCACCACAGGGGAAAAAGTGCTTTTAAAAAGTTGGTTAGTGGGCAATAAAGGTGGGATGGCAAGAAGCAAGTCGGGGAATTTTCTATCAAACTCACGTGTCCACACGTAGACGGGTGCAGTAGCAAAGCTCTCAGTGGGATGGTCTTCTGCACTGAGGCCACTCAAGGTCCACATGTGAATAAGATACTTCTGCCCTGGCTGAAGGTCCCTGTTGGAAGATTAGATACGCTGGGTAAGTCTCAGTCAGATGCTATGATTTGGGAACAAAGAACAAGCTTATTGACTGCTGCTGAGTCAGAGACTTGCATAAACTACCCACTCAGATAGAAATGTGAACAAATATCTACTGCACACAGAGAGCTGTTGAATGCATGAGGCAAATACCTGAAAGCAATGTCAATTCCAAATTCCTTTCCATCCCATCTGAGCCTCAAATTCTTTCTAATTGAAGAGTCTCAAGTTATACCTCGGAGCTCAGGGCAATGAAACAAGCTGGGAGATGGCTTGAACGCAAGTGGAAGAAAACACTGGCGAGGGCTCATCATCTAGCCTAACAGCAGTAGTGAAGGCAGTAAAGAAGTCATCTACTGCTGCCTCCACTGCATCCTCACTATGCCATCTGGCAGAGCTTTTCCAGATAGTACAGTCTGGCCCAAAGGAAGTAGCAGAACCGACAGTAGCTCACTGTGACTTGTTTGCAAAGCATTTTGAGGATAAAATCAATTGACTCCGCTGTTAGAACAGATAAATCTCAAGAGGTGCCCAGAGTACAGTCTAGTCTTGTTGTGTTGAATGTGTTTCATGTGTTTCATTTGGTAAGGCTCAAGGATCTGGACAAGGTGTGTGGATCCATCAGGGTGACCACTTACACTCTGGACCCTTGTCCTTCTTGGCTGATAAAAAAGTAGCAGCTGCCTGGGCCAGAGAGGTGATTAATGCCTTCTTGCAAAAGGGGGTGGTCCCTGCCTGCTTGATAAAATCTTAAGTCATTACTGACCAGTTGCCACTCTCCCTTTCTTGGTTAAGGTTATTGAGCAGGTGGTCACAGACCTGATCCAGGCACTTTGGGAGGAACTGATTTTCTAGATCCAGTTCAATCAGGGTTTTGGCAAAGAAACTACTTGGTCACCCTTTTTGATTATTATCTCTGGCAAGAGAGAGACAATGTCTGTTAATTTCTCCTTGACCTCTCAGTTGCTTTCAATACCATCAACCATGGTAACCTTCTGGAGCAGCTGCCTGAGTTGGTGGCTCTACTTTGCAGTGGTTCTGGTTCTACTTTGATTATCATTTCCAGAGGATGATATTTGGGGAGTGCTCTTCAGCCCCTTGGAGGGTTCCTCAGGGTTCAATTTTATCCCCCATGCTGCTTAACATCTACATGAAATTGTTGAGTGGGGTCACCTGATGCTTTGAAGAATATTGTCAAACAAAACTCTACTTCTTACACCTGTATATGTGGATGTGCTGGACTGTGGTCTTGCCTTGATTCAGATAAGACTGAGGCACTGTTAGTGAGCATTTCCCTAGACCAAATGGATGGGAAGTGGCATGATATTGACGTAGCTACATACCCTCTGAAGGGGCAGGTATATAACTTGGGGGTACTTCTGGATTCATTGCTGTTGCTTGCGGATCAGGTAGCCTTGGTGGTGCGGAGTGCCCTCCACCAGCTTGGTAGCACAGTTGCACCCCTATCTGGACAGGGATAGCCTAAATTCTGTTGTCTATGCTCTGGTAACCTCTAGGTTAGATTACTACAACACATTATACATGGGGCAGCTTCTGAAGACGGTTTGGAAACTTCAGCTGGTACAACATTCAGCAGCCAGGTTGCTCTGCAGGGAAGACTGTTTGAGCATTATAACACCAATTCTGGCTTGATTGCATGGGCTGCCGATTAGTTTCCGGGCCCAATTCAAAGTGCTGGTTTTGACCTATAAAGCCTTAAATAGCTCAGGACCACACTGGAAACCAAGGGAAGGGAGAGTGCTCTTGTACTGAGTCCTGCTTGTGGGTTTCCCACAGGCATCTGGTTGGCCACTGTGAGAACAGGATGCTGGGCTAGATAGGCCAATGGCCGAATCCAGCAGGGTCTTTTTATGTTCTTCATTGCCTCCCAGCACCACTGACTGGCTAAGTAACAAGCCACCACCTGACCTACTTTCATTCACCATCACCTCCCTCCCTCCATCCCCAGGAAGTCTCTTGCTTCTTTCTCACCAGAATGTGTATTTTGTCACTGTATTGTTTAACTCCACAGCACGATCCTCCACATCATCCGGCTGCCGTATGGACACACGCACCTTGCTGACCGTGGCGTACTTGAGCCTGTGGAGAGCCCATTGCACAGTAATGGTTGTAGCAGTCACATTGGCAATTTCAAATCCCTCCACTGGGTGAGGTCCTGGCAGGATGAGAGAGGGGAAATGCAGGAGGCGGTTACGACTCACCCCACTTGACAGTGACACACTCACTTGATCCTCATGGGTGAGCCCTGCCCCGCTGGAGGCCTCCTTCTCATCTCAGTAGTTTCCTACAGAAGAAAAGGGTCAGTCTGGGCTTTCTGGCAGGACTTCTACAGCAGAGGGCTCCCTCCCTTACTGGGAGTATAGGACATGACATCTTGCAACCTCATGGGACCCTTCTTTGCATTCAAGGGTCACCCATAAGACACCATATGGCACAGTCACGTAGTAAAGTTGGTGTTGCGTAGTGATTAGTGTTAAGGGTAGGCCTGGGAGACCATGGTTCAAATCCCCACTCACACATAAAGCTCACTAGGTGATAGAACCATAGAGTTGATGTTGGACCAGTCATAGTTTCTCCAGGTTGCTGTGAGTATAAAATGGAGGAGAACCAGGCATGCCACCTTGAGCTCCTTAGCCCACATGGATGGCAATACCTAGGAAGGGTGAGTTATGCTTCCCATGCAGCAGAGTCCAATATAGCTAACCCCTACCTAAAAGAGCTTTAATGCCAAATCACACAGAGGATTAGCATAGCCAGGATAAACCTACAATTTATAGAAACCACAGAATGCCCCAGACATCAAGGTAGGCTCTCTCAGCAGACACTGGCACCATACTTATTCAAAGCATGATTTCTTCTATTTACAGGCTCCATATAACCTCATAGTGGTGAGGGAGATGAAGGGCTTGCTATGTATGAACCATGTACAGCGTTTGGCTTGTTCTTGACTGGTAACAGCAAGATGTTCCTGTGAATACGCTAAGTGATTTGTCAAACTGAGATCTGCCGATGTGGTGTTACCAGCTGATTGCCCAAGAGCATTAAAAAAAAAAGCTCAATGGTATAAATTTGTGAACTAAGGCTCCATCCAGATGGGCAGCTTCCTGTGTGGCCAACTTAATGCTGTAGGACTAAAGCAGAAGTGAGTAGGAAAGTAGTTAAAAGCAAAGGGTGCTAACTAGTATGGGAGTAAGACACATCATATGCATGCAAATATCCCACAAGCTATAGAAGGAGTTAGAAGGCTACAGAGGAATGCGTATGGCAAATCTGCAGCACTGTTTCCTATAAATTATCTGTGCACCAGGATTGTTCAGTCAGTATCACTCAACCAATCCTGCTAGTTCCGTCATGTGAAACAGTACAATCCCCATCCCATTAAGGTTGACAAAGTGGCATAATTGACATGGGGGAGAAACCACACGTGCATATGGAAATGCCTAAAGTAATGGATTGTTACAGGCTAAACTGACGATGGACAACTACCAGTGAAGCCTTTTCCATATAATTCTTAAAGGATTACAAAGCAGCAAAAGTCTCTGATGGTGAATGATGGGAGACTCTCAGCTCCCTCAACAGTTCATGGGATACACACATTAGTTATAGCAAGGAGGTTTTAAGCAGGCTTCCTCAACCTCGGCCCTCCTGATGTTTTGAGACTACAATTCCCATCATCCCTGACCACTGGTCCTGCTAGCTAGGGATCATGGGAGTTGTAGGCCAAAAAACACCTGGTGGGCCAAGGTTGAGGAAGCCTGGTTTTAAGCATAATGTGTGCTCTGTATTAAAGGCCTCCAACTTCAGCTGGTTGACAAGAAATATGTACAGCACAATAGAAGAGATTGGTGCAATGGTCTATCTGGTTCTTTCGAAACAGTGAGCATCACTAAGAATTTCAGAGTAAAATAATAACAGTTATGCAATAAATCTACCCTCAGGGTGGTTTCTTTCTGGCTTTATAAGTTCATGCCCTTGAGGCAGAGATATTTTCCCTCCTCTAGGAAAAAAAGTCTATTGTTTGCAACATCTCTCAGGGCAGCCTCATTACCTAATATAAAATTTCTGCTTCACCTCTCCTTTTGCTTTTAATCATTATCTTGTTGCAGGTTATAAGAGCATAAAATCCTCTTCTTTCATCAGGTTTCAATATGCTGTCTTTCAATTTTACTGAATGCTCCTTGCATGTTTTGTTAAAGTCTAGAGAGGCGGTGGTGCGGGGGGGGGCATTCAGTAAAATTGAAAGTCGGGGGGGGGGGAGAGAGTGCAAGCAGATCTTCCCCAAGATCATTTGTCATTTTGTTGGCATCTGTTTTCCCTACCAAAAAAAGAAATTCAATCATACTCTCTGATTAGATGGAATTTCCCTTGCCCGCCAGGACTCTACTTTGAGCAAACATACATTCCAAACGAGCATCACTATACAGTGGATAATTCCACTGTTGTGATTCCACTATATTTTTTATTCCTTTTCTTAGAAATTCTATGCTTAAAAAAAGATAAATAAAAAAGCCAGCTATTACATATAGTTCAGAGACCACTACTGTTGGCTTAGCGAGGAAAGCTAGGCATAGAATGCTATCAGGGAACAAGCACTTTAACACCTTGTTGGGGGCATTTCAAACACCACTAGAAAAACCCAAATACCCACCATCTATTAGTGGACTGAAGATCTTACGTCCATTTTGACATCTGAACATATCTTATAATCGACAATCTCATTTGGACACCAATTTCAATGGCTTATATAAATGCATATGTTTAAATAAGTCTGATGCATCATTCTTAACTTTTTAATGGATTGTTGGATTCTTCATGTTAATGGGAATGGATATTGCATTTCCCCCTTCGTTTTTTTCTCCTTCTTCCTTTTACAATATTTGCTATGCACCTAAAGCAAAATCCAAGCAATTTAGCCTCTTCTGGACTCTATTACATCATTATACTTAAAGGATTAGTAGACACTGAGAAACAAGATGTTCTTCTACAAATGTTTCTCGAGTGACAATTGTGTGGGGTGTGGTAATTGTTTTGTTTCGGAGATGGAACTTCCACTACATATTTCTTTTTAACAGCAACTTTTACTTCTATAGATGCCACTGCAGGAGAACAAGTACCGGGGGTGGAGGAGTGGAAATTCATGGGTGCAGGCCAATGTTTTTTGTGTTTTGAATATATAAACTTAATTTGTTGTGTGACAGCAATGACACCGGATTGGTAGGGAAGAAACTCCTCTTATAAACAAAATACATTGTGCTCTGTTGTTCCATATCGCTTGGGAAACGTGCTGTGTGCCTCTATGGGTCTGAAAGAGACCTGCAAACACAGTTGCCTCACTGCTGGAGCCAGGCATTTCTGCACCCACCACTCTATCCCGCTGAATGAGCTACTCACTAGTACGAGTGACGAGCATGACGGGCCTGCTGATATCATTCTTGTTGTTCGATTTGCGTTTGACTGAAAAGACAGAAATATTGTAGGCTTTGCCGGAGGCTAGTGCCCGCAAATGGTGGGCAGCACGGCTTCGGTCCACATAATCAGTCCAGCGGTAAGAGCCGTCGAAGGATACGTACGTCACGGCGTAGCCATCAATCATTTGCTTGGCAGCCGGGTCCATGGGAGGGCGCCAAGAGATTGTCAGCCCTGTCTCCTCCACCTTTTCCACCTTTAATGACGTTGGTGGCAGCAGCTCTTCAAGGTGTCAATGCAAATGAAAGAAAAGGAAGCATAATACATGTTAACAAACAGAATTATTGCCCTCCCTCATCTCATTATCGTATTTTTCATACAAGAGGAAGCAGGTAAGGCAGCCTTCCCCAATCTTGGGTCTCCAGTTGCTGTTGGATTCCAACCCCCATCATTCCCACCCAGCGTGATCAAGAATGGTGGGAACTGAAGTCCAATAATACCTGGGGACCCAAGGTTGGGGAATGCATAGTTTATGATTAATATAAACTTAATATATTAAGGCAAGACTGGCAGAATGCTAGCATTAAACATGCTGTGTTTCAAATATGGAATTCTGAACTGCATTAACTTTCATAACTTTTTTGAGGGGATACTGAGTATGCAGATCTGCAAAGAGAATCCACATCACATGGTGCATTATGAGCACAACAGATGGGAATGTGCTCATCTACTTTGCCCCAGTGGGAACAAGTTCTTGATGAGCATTCATACTGGGTAGTAATGCTACAGCAAGGTTCTGTGGGCCCTTGGCTCCCATTAGTTTACTCATTTGACTCTTAAGATCTAGCACTGGATCCTTGAATGATATTCTCTTCTGGTTTCAGTTCAGTTCAACTGGACAAGAATCACCAAAGTAACCCAACTTTCAACAAACATATATGAAGCCCTTCACAGCTTAGGATCAGTTTACTTCTGGGATTGCCTTACACCATATATACCCATTCAGCTGATTTGATCTGTGAAACTGGCAGTGTTAAGGTGCCATGTAATACTTGTTCTGCATTTTTAAGAAATTGGTCTTTTCATGTGGCATCACCTACTACACTTTAGAAATCCCTGACTATTGACATCTGGCAGGCACCTTCACTTTATTCTTTTCTTTTTGGTGCCTGATGAAAACATTTTTTGTTTAGAAAAAATAGAAGTTGCATGTTTAGACATATAGAAGTTGCATGTGTTTTAGTTCTTTTAAGCTGATGCTGATTTTAATCACCTTCTGAATAGGTTTGCTTTGCATTCTGTAAAATACAATGTCGGTTTGAATGTTGTGTTTTTCTTCCTTTTCTTTTGTAGTTTACTACTGTTATTTGTAAGATATAAAAAGTGATGTTATTCATTTCGAAAAACTCAATTAAAAAACCCAACCTATTTTAAAAAGGATTTTATTGCCTGCTATATGTCTACCATTTTCTGGGATCAGCATGGTTAGCAATGACTCTATTTCAGACAACTATGGAAATGGCTTTTTTACCTTTCTCACAGTTGTTGCCAGTATAGCCCACTTTGCAGGTACAGATGTGAGATCCGTTACTGGGCAGGCAGTAGCCTCTGCTCCCACAGGGGTTGGAGAAACAGGGGTCACTAGCTGGGGAAGAAGTGCAAAACGAACAGTTCAGAACAGTGGTTCTTCAAGACAGTGCAGGCTCCCTTAGGAAAATATGTCAGGAGAGGATCAGACTAAATACTGTCCCCCCCCATCTACCTTTCCTAAAAGGCTACTAAGAACCTTTGCATGTACTATGTGTGCTCCCATTCTGTATCAGCTTACCTATTTCACAATGGTAGCCAAAGAAGCCCTCTGGGCAGACACACAGGTAGGAGCCACTGTAATTTTCGCAATCTCCTCCGTTCCGACAAGGGTTTGATTCACAGGCATCCACTTCTGGAGGGCATAAATACACTCACTCAGATATCTGTAGGAGGTGTCACATGGAATTAAGAGGATGACTCTGCATCTGGTGGAGAATCCCTTGCAAAGATGCCTGCTGTAGTACAGTGCATTAGCTCCACGTGAAAACCCTCCCTGGGGCCATCCATCTGCACAGTATATTAATCTCCCCGGTAAATAAGAAATCAGCAGAAATTCAAGATAGATGGTGGCATGTTTCCTTAAGCCTGTCTAATTGCTGCTTACATGCAGCACCAAACCATTTACTTCTGAGTTACAGAATTTCCTGTTCAAGATTTTGCATACCTCTTATTAGACCATAGCCACTCACTACAGATGAGTTGCTTCCATGGGGAGACCTTGGCTGTGTACACCTATCTACAACATTAGCCACAATCTATATCTAAGTCAGTGTTTCCCAACCTTGGGCCTCCAGCTGTTTTTGAACTACAATTCCCACCATCCCTGACCACTGGTCTTGCTAGCTAGGGATGATGGGAGTTGTAGTCCAAAAACAGCTGGAGGCCCAAGGTTGGGAAACACTGATCTAAGTAAAGGTAAAAGGACCCCTGACCATTAGGTCCAGTCATCACCGACTCTGGGGTTGCGGTGCTCATCTCACTTTATTGGCCAAGGGAGCCGGCGTACAGCTTTGGGGGCATGTGGCCAGCATGACTAAGCCGCTTCTGGCACTTTGATGTGCTTTCGAACTGCTAGGTTGGTAGGAGCTGGGACCGAGCAACGGGAGCTCACCCCGTCGCGGGGATTCGAACCGCCAACCTTCTGATCGGCAAGCCCTAGGCTCTGTGGTTTAACCCACAGCACCACCCACGTCCCTATCTATCCTGTATCTATTCTATCATGAAATGCAGCATTTGGATGTTTTCCCCAGAAGCCAGCTTTGATCCAAATTGAGGAAAAGAGCAACCTTGCTATTTTTTAAAGTTGATAATGTGTATTAGCCAGCTAGTGCATGACACCATGCCGTTTGAAACCTTCTGAGTTAGAAAGGTCTTTAAATAGCATTTTCTATGGGTTAGAATAATGCTAACTTTCGTATGACTACTGTGTGAGGCTCACACAGCCTATGGCAGCTGAATTGGTTAAAGAAAATAACTCAGGTTTTCCAAGAATAACCTCTTTCAAAGCTTTGCCTTTGAACCTGAACTGTTACCAATATTAAGAAATTTATGCTAAAAGAAAGTGGGATATGTTAGTACCAGCGGAACAGATGGAGCAGCTTAAGGATATTTGGGAGATTCCAGTGATCTTGAATTGCTAGTAGGAAGTAGTGATAGAAGTTCCAAGAAGGGTCAACAGACTATTTACCCGTTTCACACTGAGTTCCAATGAAACCCTCAGGACAATGACAGGCAAAGGATCCTGGTCGATCTGTGCAGCTCCCACCATTCTTGCATGGATCAGACAGGCATTCATCAATCTCTGTAGAGAATGCAGAAGGGAGAGGGGGAGCAGTACAGTGGCTTCATCAGCACAACAACACTATCAAAGGTAGAAAACCAGCAGTAATGGGGTAGAAAGTGAAGAACTTTGTGTTTTTCTTCCTCATCTTAAACTCTGTTGTGGCAAAACAGTTTTAATTCTGCATAAATAGTGGGGCAGGAAGAGGGGAGAAGCAAGATAATTTTAACTCTTGCCAGCTGTAGCTATATGATGGTGTAAGTGTTGTTTACAGTACATTAATTGATATTTATTTTTGCAAAGAGCAATGGGGTTGCAGGGAGGTTTGATGGCAAGCACTTCTACTGTATTTTTCTGTGTATAAGACTAGGTGTTTTTTAAAAAAACCAAAAAAGTAGGTTTAAAATTGGGGCTCGTCTTATACACGGGTAGTGCTGAGGGGTGTTTTCTTAATTTGGAGTCCCCCAAAATAAGTGGCATCTTATACATGGGGGCGTCTTATACACGGAAAAATACGGTACTTCACCAACTGATGCTTTAAAATTATCACTTCATTAACAGATATAGTCTTGCCTGGTAACAGCACACAGGATTCACCAAAAGGTCCCCGACACCAGGGTAAGAGGCTATTTTATTGTTGCTGGGAAGAAACCCTACAAAGGTAGCAGCTCCGCATAAAGCAGCTTTTAGGTGGGGATGGAAAAAGAGAAAGGGACACCCAGAACTCCTAACACTGTGTCCTAAGAAATGAACAGTCATATTTAAGAGCATATTAGCACTAATAATTGGCCTTAGGAAGGGGATTTCCAAAGGATAAACCTCACATCTTACATCCTGTTTGCAAGCACAAATAAGAATTTGTAAATGAAGCATTATGCAAGTTAAAAAGTACTTTAGAATTGATAGGAATGTATTATATGAATAAAGAAAATTAATAACTACTACAGTATAAAAAATTGGTTAGTGAACCAACTGCCTGTTTTTATATTGCACCCCCTCCCCCTCATTAATAGACAATGGCATTTCTTCAAGCCTGCACTGCTCCATTCTTTAATAAGCAAGTAGGTGTGTTCCATGCCATTCCTTCCATTCCTGTCAGAAGGCAGGGCTTTCTATGTCAACTGTATTAAGGGCTTGGGCTTGGTTTTGTGTCTTCATTTCTCATACCTGAAAACAGAATTTTTCCTATCTGAAAATATGAATATAATGGGAAGTTATGCAGTCTTCCCCTGTTACTCAGTTCAGCAAGTTTAAAGAAAACACTCTCATGAAAGAGATCACTGATCATCCAAAGCTTGCTTTTGCCAATTTCCCCTCCCAGTCACAAAGTCGTTCCACAGAGAAACAAGGCGATGTTATTAAGCAACATAATTGAAATATTGTTACATAATAAAGTTTATTCCCCCCCCCCACATTTTAAGGCACAGTTTCTAGCAAGATGAGCCTTTCTATGCCATATCCCAAGAAGATGACTTGGGTATTTCAATGACATTGTTATTCTCCCCATAATCGGTCAATGTGGCTTTTTAAAAAGCATCGTTTTGTTTTATGTTACCCCTTTCCAGTTCATTGGAAGATAGGAGATTATTAACCAAATGAAAAACAACAAAGCTAGTGGACCTGATGGGATACCTGCTGAAATCTTCAAAGTGGGTGAAATTGAACTTACACAACAACTTCACAAGCTCATTGAAAAAAAATCTGGGAAAGAGAAGAGATCCCAGAAGACTTTAGGGATGCCAAAATTATCAATCTCTTTTTAAAAAGGTGACAGAACTGATTGCGGAAACTCTTGAGGCATCTCTCTATTAGCTGCAGCTGGCAAAATTCTTGCAAGGATCTTAGCAAACTGTCTCTTAACAATATCCGAGGTGACCCTTCCTAAATCCCAAAATGGGTTTTGGCCTTCTAGGGGGACAGTGGACATGATTTTCACCGCTTGACAGCTTCAAGAAAAATGCAGAGAGCAAAACCAACCCCTGCATATGGCATTTACTGACCTAAGACTTTTGACACTGTAAATCGTAATGCCCTGTGGACTGTCCTTCTGCAAATTGGCATTCTTTTCACTGCCATGATCCTACACTTTGTCAAAGGGAAACTCCCCACCGGAGTAGAAATCATATATTGAACAGATGGAAAGCTCTTAAATCTGAGCAGGCTAAAAGCAAAGAATAAGGTTACCGTAACTTCCGTCATAGAGCTTCAGTATGCTGATGACAACATAGTGTGCGCACACTCAGAGGATGACCTCCAAACCAGCCTAAATATCTTTGCAGAAGCTTATGAAAAGCTTGGCCTATCACTCAACATCCAAAAAACCAAAATGCTGCACCAACAAGTACAAAATAACCCCTCTGCAGTGCCACAAATCCAACTTGATGGTGTAACGTTGAAAAATGTCAATCACTTCTCCTACCTAGGCAGTTATCTTTCCACAAGGGCCAGCATTGATGACGAAATCCAGCATAGTCCAGCACACTATATAGTGTGTACACAGCTTTAAAAGTGCTCAGATTTATGTAGAGAGCACACAGAGTAGAAGCCTAATTGGCACAGTTTATCTGAACTGCAGTCCTGCTAAACTTTAAGTAGCCTTAGTTTCCTGGTGCTCACCATCATGACCAAGACCTCTATGCATTCAACTGGGCCACCACAACACTTATCACAGCTACCTCAACAAGCCAGCAACCTAAGTGGACTACCATCAACCCTTCATCAGCATCCCCTGCATCCACTCCCCTATATACTATGATGTACACCCATTCATTCACATTACTCACACAACTGTAATTGGTTGGATGGCAGCCAATACACACAATCTCAATCCAGGCAAGACAGAAGACGTACTACTGGTGGGTTAACTTTGGAGGTGGTGCACAGCCTCTTCTGGCAAATTAATACTGAGAAATATAAATCTCCTTCTGCAGTTCAACAAAAATTGCATCCCACAAATGCATGGGGTTTTAAATTTTACTTCAAACCTGCCCCCCGGTTTACTGAATTGTTTTAGGTCACGTGTAAAAACCGTAAGAAACATCAAAACAAGTAGCAACGGGAAAATACATATATTATTAAATATTAAAAGGTAGATATTTAAAGCAGAGATAATAAAGCAGTATAAATCTGGTGGCAGCAGAAATAACTAGCACAGGCTGTGAAAAAGTTCAGAAAGCTATTAAGTCTCAGTGTTCTAGTTCAAATGGCCTTGGGGTTCCAGAAACCCTTTCTATTAATTTATAATGACAGATCTCTGCATAAAACTGGCACTGACATATGGGCCGGATCAGACTTCATCCACTGGCCTTCACCAAATATTCATCCAGTAAAGGCTATTCATTTTCCTTTGGACTCTACCTATCAGTATCACTTCTGCTTTTGCCCTTTTCTCCCATCTCCTCATTCTCTCATCCCTAGCCCAAAGTGGGCCTTCCACCTGCAACTGCACATCTAAATCTCTTCACTGCTGTCAGGAGGAAGGGGAAGCTTGCTGTTGATAATGCCTCCTTATACTATAGCTGCTATACAAAGACCATCTCAATAAAGGGTTTGCCTCCACTTTCAGAGGCATTATACTTCTGCATGCCTGTTGCTAGGATTCAGAGGTAGGAACAGTGCCGTTGTACTCAGGTTCTCCTTGCGGGACTCCTAAAAACACCTGGATAGCCACTGTGGGAAGAGGATACTGGACTAGATGGACTTTTAGCCTGATGCAGCAAAACTCTTCTTGTCTTTTAGCATTCCCATTCTGCAGGTGGCTGAACCTTAATACAGAAAGGCAGGTCCCTTGCTAAAAGCTTCCTGGTCCTTTCTGAATTCAAAATTTTCAGTCATAAATATTTCTTTGACTGCTTTTTCTATTTGTTCTGCTGGATGCAATTCTCTATTGCTGATTTTCTTCTGTCTCCTATTGTATTTTGGTTAACCGCCCAGAGGACTTTGTCATTAGGTAGTATATAAACATTGGAACTAATTAAATAATAAATAAAATCAAAAGCTACATTACTCTGAAAACCACAGTACTCTAAAAAGAATTATACATTTTTATTTTAGGTGTATGTATACCCGGCCTCCCTAACTAAAGTCCTTATTTAAAAACATTGAACACACAACAGTACAACATTACAACGCCCCAGTTCTCCAGTGTTTTGACAAATGCCACTCTGCAGCTGGAGCTCCTGGCCTGGGATGGATTGTTGAAGCAACCAGATGTTAGTCCTTCACTGGGTTTCTTAAGCTGCTGCTGCTGCTTATGACTCTCACAGGATCTAGTGCCAGTGGCAGATGCAGGAAGTGTTGGGAGAGCAAAAGCATTAGAAGCCTCCCCATCAGTCCTCAGATGTTCCAGCTGCAACTTTGCTGCTGAATCTCTGGGCCACAGCAAGTCTCCTAGGAAATAATCCTGGTTCAGAAATGGCTCGATGTTAAGTCCCTCACGGGCCAGGGCTTTCTCAATGGGGCTTATGGTAACACTGATGGTACGCCCTGACATAGCACCGATGTGGTGCTATGGGCAACAACGTCATGCGACTTTCTGGCACACATACTTGCACATTCTCTTACCCAACTCACAGTGGTGTCCTGTATAGCCAGTTTTGCACAAGCACAGGAAAGTGGCAATTCGATCTTTACACAAGCCTCCGTTCATACACGGCTGAGATCTGCATTCATCAATTTCTGTAACAGAGAGGGGAGAAGAAGAAGAGTTTGGATTTGATATCCTGCTTTATCACTACCCGAAGGAGTCTCAAAGTGGCTAACATTCTCCTTTCCCTTCCTCCCCCACAACAAACACTCTGTGAGGTGAGTGGGGCTGAGAGACTTCAGAGAAGTGTGACTAGCCCAAGGTCACCCAGCAACTGCATGTGGAGGAGCGGGGAATCAAACCTGGTTCACCAGATTACGAGTCTACTGCTCTTAACCACTACACCACACTGGCTCTCAGTGATGACCATCTAGCTGTAATGGAAAACCATTAAAGCCCTGAAAGAGACACAGACACCCACACTCCTCCCTTATGTGCCAGGGCATGTGGATTGGAGCAGCCTACACATTAGGAAAGGTGCATGTCAGAAACAACCCCTCCCACTGCAGCATGGGAACCGGGGATAACAGGAACCAGAGGTGCAAACACAAATCTAGTCACACAGTAAGCACCACTAGTCAGGGGCAACATGCTGCCCATTAGCTGCTGGTCAAGAGGGGTTGCTTCCCTTTCACAGTATGGGTTATGTCAGCTTTGCCCAGCTTGCACCTTTTATAATGGCTTATCTGCCTTATCGTTTCCTTAAGCTTGAGAAGTGCTATGGTTTCCCCAAGGGGATTTTCCTCTCTCCTTTTATCAACTCCAAGACTTCCAAGATACACAAGAACGTTAGAACTCTGGAATAATCACAGGAACCAAAACTGGCACTGGTCTGGTTCCACTTTGTCTTCTCACAAGAACAATAGGCAGGTATCAGACACTGAAGAGTACAGTACTATAGTTCTGATGAAATATTAAAGTCACCAGAAACTGTTGCTTGAAGTTGAAAAGGACCTGATCACTCACTCACTCACTCACTCACTCAAATATAAAATCAAGTTACCGTTACACTCTGGAGGGTCACTCCAGACGCCTTGTGTTCTGCACACCCTGGGGTTATTCTGGGGACTGAGAACATAACCCAGATCACACCGGTATTCTGCCAGAGAGCCCAGCTTAGTGGAGTTAAATGCCACCTGGGCATGCTTCACCTCCTTGGGGGTACCACAGTCTACCTCTATAAGGAAAAGAAAGAGTGGGGGAGGGTGGAAGAAGAAAGGTTATAGAGCAATGCATTTGTTATATAGTCTATGAGCTGCACAATTAACACTGATGTAAATAAGGGCTCTGCCCTGATGAGAGCACTGGGGATAGTGAAGGCCTAGTTCTTCACACAGAACCTAAAAGGACATTCCCTTTTGTGTGAGCGACTTACTGAGTTACGTTAGAAAAGTTCTCATGCTGTGGCCTGCCTTCATCAGAGAAGCAAAAACTGCAATGCCAGCCTCTAAAATTAATGTCGCCAGGGCAAGCCTTCAGTGGTTAGCATCATTTGTTCCAAGAGACACTGCTCTTAGCTCCCAAATGCATTTTGTGGTGCTGCAAATAATTAGCATGGATCCGAGCTGCAAGTTCCAACCTGCCTTACACAAATTTCACAGAAGCTGAAATTTTCAGACAGAACTTCCAAAAACCTCCGGAAGCAGTCCAGAACATTAGCTGAATGGTTTTGCTTTTTAAAAGAATTGAAAACGTTGGCATGGCCCATTGTACTAGGACAGATGACCTATCACAGCTGACTATGGGGCATTACCTTTCTATGCGTTTACCTGATTGGCAGTGCCTTCCTGTGTAGCCAGCTGGGCATGTGCACAAATAGCTGTTGCCAAGATCCTGACAAGTGGCTCCATTTTCACATGGATGCAGGAGGCAAGGAGAAGGAGCTGTGAAAGCAGAGCCCAGCCCACCAATACAAAATTGTTCCATTTAGTATTCCAAACAGAGCTTACAAAAGCACCTTTAAAAAAGGAAACAACATGTGACAGTAACACAAATGATTTCTAACCCTAGTAATGCAGTCACACTGCAGGATATTTTATACCACCAACACCAGAGACTTAACTCTGTGTTACGCTAACTGCTCAGCTTGCATCATTGTTGGAATTTTGCATTCTGGATTTCCTCCAGGACTGCAGCATATGAGGAGGGGAGATTTAATTCTTCCCTCACCAGCTGCTATTCCAGTGAAAATAACCCCCCATGCTCCAGTTAGTAATGGAGTGGAGAAACTTCTATTGGTACCAATGGAGGGTGGAAGCCCTTTTGGTGCCAATGGAAGTTGTTGGCCCCCAATCACTAAAGGCAGCATAGGGAGAGGGGATTTCTATTGGGATCACAGAAGGGAAGGAGAAGATTAAACCTCCTCTCCTGAAGAACTGTAGAATCAATGGAAATCGTCCATTCCACTGTGCTTATGATTAATTTTTAGAAGTTCAATGACATAGCTGCAAGGCGCACAATTATCACAACCTGTAGTTATGCCACCCAAGCAGCTATGTTCTGAGCTTCCAGCAATGGTTCAACCTAGACCACTGATCAGTACTTTTGATTGCTGTTCAGGATAAATCCAGCTCCTAATTTCATAGCTTACTGTTTACCTCTACAATGGAAAGCAATCAAATCTTCAACACTTTGCTCAAATCTGCGATATAAACAATTCATTCATTCATTCATTTAGTTGAGTATTTCTAAATAGGGATTTCAGTAAATTATAACTCCTTGGAGATTCAACATCCTGATCCCAGCCTATTGAGATCAAGCAGGCTCCTTCACTGTACTCTTCCAGCACCTGCATAAAACATTCTTGCTCAGACAAGCCTACCCAGATGCTTAGAAAGTTGAGGTACTTTTAATCTGTTTTAATATTTTAACTTTTGTATGTTTTGAAGGTAGGGTTCTGAACTTTTATTGACTTTGCCATTATATTTTTTGTATACCACTCTGAGGTTTCACAACCAAGCGGTGTGTAAGTTTTATGAAGTAAATAAAGGAAACAATAGTGCTGCAGTCTCCTGAAAGTGGACTGGATAGCTACTAGCCATTATGAGTTGTGCTCAGGTTCGGCCTGTATGCTTCCTATAGGCATCTGGTTGGCTACTGTGAGATGAAGAAGCTGATCGGCCTAATCCAGCAGGCTCTTCTTATGTTCTTAACTCCCTTAGGTTGCCAAAAGGAGACCCCGTCTGATGGCTTTACCCTCTGGGGAGAGAAACCATACCTGCTGCCTAATGTCAATAGGCCGATCAGCCTATTCTTTTCTTGCCTTTTCTTGCCTTTTCTTTCACATGTGCTGCTCACATGTGGAAGTCCCCTCCAATCCCATAACTACATTTGGAACTCCCCCCTTCTCAATTGTTTTTTGGTGTTCCTCTTTCAACAAACCTCCAAAATGGAGATCTCAAACCCAGTTAACATCCATGTGGGATGTGCTGCTACAGTTGCTTTAAAATATGTGTGTTTTTATATATAGTTTTAATATATATATATATATATATATATATATATATATATGCGCAACTGTTTCACAAATATATATTTCAACATTGCAAATGCCTCATGGGAAGCGATTCATAAATGAAATAAATAATACACTAATACCTATCTCGCAGTGTCGCCCGGAATATCCTGGGAGGCAGTCACATTTGTACTTGCCAATATAGTGGAAACAGGTCCCCCCATTATGACAAGGCCCTGAGGCACAGGGGTCAGGTTTGCCTGTGAAAACAGAAGGTCCAGGTTACATAGCAAACAATTCCCTAACACCTCCCAAGAAGTCCCTTTACGCCCCCATCCCCTCGGCTAAAATTGTGGCAGTGCATGCAGTAGAGATACCTATCTCACAGTGCTTCCCCGTGAAGCGGTAAGGACAGGTGCAGTGGTATTCTCCATCTGATTCTTTACACGTCCCTCCATTGCGGCAGGGCCCAGAACTGCACAGCTTTGGCTTTGCTGGGAAGGGGAAAAAAATCCGTACTTGTTACAAGCCCCTTTAAAAGACAGGTGGAAGGAAGAGTTTCACTCACTGGCCCTCTAGCCCTTTCGCCAGGTTAAACTGTGTCCCTGACACCTTCCCTGACTAATCCAATGAAATAGGACTGGCAACAGATCCACGGCAGACAAAATAAAAGCACTTCCACATAAAGCATAATTAATTTTTATTGAATTTTCTTCCAAAGCAGGAGTCCCGATGTCTGCATCAGCTTAAGTTTTGCACATCACCATTGCTCAGTCTCACAGTTATGTCAACTAAAAGTGTTGCTCAACTGGAACAGACTAACAGCAACTGAAAGTGGTGTTTATTTGTGATAGGTTGCTATGTCATTTTTTCTGCCTTACAAAGTATGCTGAATATAAATTTGATGTTTAGAAGCTGTTTTTTTCTGAATATTTGGCAACTGGAAGTGCTAGTTTGTTGGCACCAGGCTATTAAGCTATATCCATTTCTATTTTTTAACTGCGTTCAGAATTGTTTTACTGCAAGGTTTCACAAACTTGCGTCTCCAGGTGTTTTTGGACTACAACTCCCATCATCCTTAGCTAGCAGGAATGGGGGTCAGGGATGGTGGGAATTGTAGTCTAAAAACAGCTGGAGACCCAGGTTTGGGAAACCCTGTTTTACTGCATTGCTGTTATTGTGTAGAAGAATACATTTTAGTAAAACCTGAAGGTTTGTTGTTTTTTGTTTGTCTTGGGTTCTCACAATGTCTTTTTGACCTGAGAGAGAACCATGCACTGGACCAGCCACGGGAGAGAAAAGGAGGGGAAGAACATTACCTGCAGTCAATTCCATCACCCTGCACTAGGAAAAAAAATGATAGTGTGTCCTATATCAAATCAAAGTAGGATTTGGAAAGGCAGCTTCTGTTCTTCCATTCAGGGTTGGCAAATACCTTTCTCACAGTGCCTGCCAACGAAGCCTCGGGTACATTCACAGGTGTAGGAATCATCTTGAGCTTCACATGATCCGCCATTCAGACAAGGATCCGAGTCACAAGGAGAGGGTGGCTCAGCTGCAAAAGCAGACATGGCCTCACATGGGCTGATGCTAAATAAAAACCCCACCTGCCCCACGGAAAGGAGCTCAATTAAATGACATGGAAAAAAGGACACACATCTTTGAATTAATAAGCCCAGGGGTCCTCTAGCCCACAACTCCTTGTTTCTTAGGATATTTCTTTATGGGGATCTTCCTAGTGCCTGCTACAGACAAACAAGCTACACAATCTCTATAATAAAAAAAGCATGCTTACAGCACTTTTCAGGATATAAACTAAACTTGGTGTTAAACGTGCTGCAGGCTTTTAAAAACACAACTAGCATGAGAAGGGTGGGGCTGATTATTATAAGAACTGCAGAAGGCATGGAAGGGGAACTTAGCTCCTGCTTGCAGTCCTGAAGATCATCTCTCCTCTGAAGCAAATACTTACTTTGGAAAGAAATCTCCTACTGACACCAATGGGGGGATTTCTTGCCAATGCAAATACCATTTTCAGAGGAGGGATTTTCCTTGGGACTGCCGTGGGACGGGTGGTGGGGGTGAGTTTCTCATGCATATGTGCTGCGATTCCAATAATGATCAATCCCTGCATTCAGTGCAGACGCAGTTACTTTTATGTGCAGTTTGGCCCAAAGAGATTGCCCAGTCTTATCTCATTTACCAGGGAAGGAACGATTTGCTCAGGGACTTCAACCTGGATCTGATTTGCATGTGAAGAGCAAGAGGTAACAGGAGAAGATATGAATTGCTCATGCATCCCCTTCTCACATGCAGCTTCACCACAGCATTCGGCACTAACATTCTATCAACTGCATTGCACCTTCCCAAGTCTTTTTTGCATTCAAAGAAACTGCTTCATTTATGTTGCAGGGTATGGACCCTACCTAGTATTCACAACTCAGAGTGGGTTCTGGATTAGTTTCTCTGGTATGCAATACTGGGCATTCTCCCACCACCTTGATCCTCAGATTCAAAGCCCATGTTGATGTGCCCAGACTCCCTATCCTACTTACTGTGGTTTGTGCCGTAATCCGTATGGCACACACAAAGGTAATTGCCACCGTACTCCATACAGTAGCCTCCATCTGGGCACTGGGTGTTCATATTGCAAGGTGTTGCGGTCACTTCTGCAGTGGTGGGGAGGAAACAAACACACAGCAGTTCCCTGTCATGCAGCTCAGTACCATGCAGGCGAGCTTTATTTAAAAATACCCCAACAGTTAAAAGAAACATTTTGGGGTGACGCCTGCATTAAGAAACACACAAGTAAAACCAGCAGATACATGGATCTGAAGGCACTTTCCCTTAAAATAGATTTTATGTCATGTTTCTAAATTGCTTTTAACTCTGAGAGGATTCTACACTGGGGAGGCTAACTTTTTTACACTGCCCCATTGCAAGCCCCCTGGGGGCCACATGCCTATAGTGACTGTGGCCCAAAAGTGGGTATAGACATCCCACATTCTCACACAAACATGCAAAGAGCCCCGCCTCCACTCGTCAGCTGATCCTTGCAGTGTGCATGTATATTTTACTCACCATTGCAGTGCTGAGTGGGGCAAAGAGGTTTACTTTCTGTGCCCAACCCAGTACTCCAAGGAAGAAGAAAACTGAGTCCTCTATGCTTTTCAGGTGATGATCAGAAGAGCAGAGAGGGTCATGCAATATTATCCACTGTCTCTGCCTTAGATTTTTTTTTTTATGGGGGGGCACTGGGATGTAACCTGTGGAAACATGGCTGGCTTGAAAAAGGTTTCCTGTTTAGGGAAGTTTTTAATATTTAATGCTGTATTGTTTTTAACACTTGATTGGGAGCCGCCCAGAGTGGCTGGGGAAACTCAGCCAGATGGGTGGGGTATAAATAAATTATTGTTGTTGTTGTTGTTGTTGTTGTTGTTGTTATTTAGCTTTTATATCTCTCAATGGGAGATTGAAACTGAGCATGACTGATGTAACAGTGATACACTCAAAACCAAGACAGTTATCCTTGTCAGTGGGAATCTTCAGAGTCATCTTGATGACTTGGTAACTGAAAAAGAGCTGGATTTCCATAACGAAAGCACTACAGGAGTCGCCTTTTCCTGTCTTAGGCAGAAACAAAGGCTAGACATGGACAATATTATTTAAGAGTGTTGAAGTGGTTTGAGAGAAATATCATTTCCTGTGGTATACATGGTGGGTTGTATTTTTTTGTCCCACCGCTGTCTCTGATCCAACAGGTTTTGCAAAACTCACTTAGCACAAGCCAGGAGTGGGAAAATCAGCCCCCCTCCAGATGTTGCTGGACTTAAAAAAAAAGGTAAAGGACCCCTGGACGGTTAAGTCCAGTCAAAGGTGACTATGGGGTTGCGGCGCTCGTCTCACCAGTGTGAGAGCCAGTGTGGTGTAGTGGTTAAGAGCGGTAGTCTTGTAATCTGGGGAACCGGGTTCGAGTCTCCGCTCCTCCACATGCAGCTGCTGGGTGACCTTGGGCCAGTCACACTTCTTTGAAGTCTCTCAGCCCCACTCACCTCACAGAGTGTTTGTTGTGGGGGAGGAAGGGAAAGGAGATTGTTAGCCGCTTTGAGACTCCTGAAGGGGAGTGAAAGGCGGGATATCAAATCCAAACTCTTCTTCTTCTTCTTCACTTTAAGGCCAATGGAGCTGGCGTTTGTCCACAGACAGCTTTCCAGTCATGTGGCCAACATGACTAAACCACTACTGGTGCAACGGAACACTGTGACGGAAGCCAGAGCACATGGAAACACCGTAGCGGTACCTATTTATCTACTTGCACTGGCATGCTTTTGAACTGCTAGGTTGGCAGAAGCTGGGACAGAGCAATGGGAGCTCACTCTGTCACAGTGTTTCGAACTGCCAACCTTCTGATCAGCAAGCCCAAGAGGCTCAGTGGTTTAGACCACAGTGCCACCATGTCCCACTGGACTACAACTCTCATCATCCCTGACCCCTGGCCATAGTAGCTGGGCTAATCAAAGCTGGAGTCCAACAGCATATGGACTATGTCCCTGCCATAAGTAAAAGTGGGATGAGTGTATACACAAGCAACAACCTAATTTTCAACCTGCCTTAAGCTGTCTGAAAAATGCTCATCTTTCTCCAAAGCAAGAGCTCATTGGTGGAGAGCTTTACTGAGCTACAGAAACCAGTGTTCAGAAGGTGGACAGAATAGCCTATCAGTAGCCATTAACAACATTCCTACCAAATTCACAGAGAAGACCAAAATATCCTGGAGGGCACTGGCATATGGTGACGTTTCCATCCAGACACTTCCCCCCGTTCCGACACTCGCAGTCCTCTGAGAGCTCTGCAAAAAGCCAAGGGGGCGGCGGGGGGGGAACTAATGAGGCTCATCTGTGCCAGCAAAAGCTCAAGCTACTGAGGCCTTCACAACCCCCACCAGTAACCAACAGAGTGTTGTTCAGGCTGCTGTGGGGAGGGATCTGGATTAGGTTTGGCTACAAGTGTTGTGGTGACAGAACCTTTACTCCCTTTCTCATGACCTCAGATATTTACCTTAATTAACACCCAAGAGACTGCAAATTACAAACCAGCTGCTGCTGCTCCCCACTGGAGTCATCAAGCTCCACCTTTCAAAGGCTCCCTTGTGGTCCTATCTGTGCTCTGTTCAGTGACTCTAATGAGCCTCATTGCTTCTTGTAAGAGACGTACCTCACACTCAACCCATTTCCCCTCTCCTTCTGGAGAATGACATGAGCCAGTGTTTCCTTGCATGGGGTCACTGCCTCCAAATGGAAGATTGCAAAAAGGACTTATAGGGGCAAGTGGGGTGGGGAACAGGAAGACGTAGTGATAGGATGGAGAAAATTGCAGCTCCCACAATACTGCACGGTGTAATAAATTTAGCACAGGAGACTCTCCATTAAATGAAGTACCACCTGGCCACGTTGCGATGCATTAGCAATTGCAACGGCGTGATGGAAGTCTATATAGACTGGGAAAGGGCTGTTATAGGACCTGAATCATCAAAAGAAGAGCTTGCTCCACACAAGCGTATAAAAAAGAAAGGTATGAGAACCTCTGACTTTGTTGAATGTGGTCCCACAGTTAGGGGCTGATGTAAACAACCCATTTTGACCTAATGGAAACCAAAGGACTGTCATCTTTTGGAGCACTTGTTGGCTCTGGGAACTTGCCAAGATCACAGGTTGCTCTTGAAAATTGTGTGTGTGTAGTTCAGGTTAAGTCATTATATTGGCATTACATTGAGACTTTCTAGCACTGGTTAACATGTCCTTCCCCTACTGGCAACTTGTGCTGGGATGTCTGTGCCATCATCACTACATGCAAGTGGTCATGTATATATTTTAGTGCCCAACCACACATAATTCTCCATATTTCCCCTAAGAGGTGTTTTTGTTTGTTTGTTTTTTGGTGGTGGGGTTTCATTTTACCCAAAGCAACAGTAAGAAGCCAGAGTCTGAATCAGACATGCTTATTATGGTGGGGAACACTTATCTCTTCCATGCATGCCTGTTTCTTAATAACTTGCCTCCATTGGGAAGCCTAAACTGAACTCCATCCCTGGCTGAATGTAAAGGCATTTTCTCACACCCCTGTAAACTGAAAGTGAGAAAAGCTATGAACACTGACCAGCACCACTTCCACCCTCCCACCCCTGTTTTGATATTATATTATTTTAATTTGCTTTTCTGCTACCGTTGTGTTTAGAAACCAAAAACCCAATTCTCAATATAATGGCTCCCCTGTCCATATGACCTTTCATGCTAGACTGCAACATAGCTGCTTTGGGTAAAGCACCCCTTTGCGGATACCCCTCCCTGCAAAGAGAATGCGTAGTTTGTATACAGACTGGGGTACACTTACTGTCTTCGCAGTCGGTGCCTGTGTATCCTTCCGCACACTCACACACATATCCTTGGCTGCTTTCAAGGCAAGTGCCTTCGTTCTGACATGGATTGGACATGCAGGCACTGGGCATTCTGGGCCCACCTACAAAATATTTGTGAGAGATCAACAACATGAGGAAAGAGGGGACATGCCTGGTTAATATTGCACAAAGAAAAAGGACTAGATGTTCTTCAAACACATGAATTATTACTCTGAAGGAGGATGGGGATCAGTTGTTCTCCATGTTTACAGTGGAGAAGATAACAGGGTGCAAACTGCAGCCCAAAGGACTTTGGTTGGATATCAGGAAAAGCATCCTAACTGCATAGTTGCTAGGGTGTTTTGGAATTTTCAGTAGTGGAAGCCTGCAAAAGAACCTTAGATAAATACATGACTTGATTAATTTGAGTAGATCTGATCCAAAGTAGCTGAATAATTTCATAAAACAAAACCCTAAATCAAAGGGTGCACATTTACGAAAATGAGGGTGAACAGATTTTTTCAATGAATCTACTCTAGCAGGGATAGCGAACCAGTTTCCCCTATATTATTAGATTCCATTTCCCATCAGCCTCAGCCTTATGGGAACAGTCAGGGATGATGAGAGTCGTGGCCCAATAATAACTGAAGAGCCACAGGTTTGCCATCCCTGATTTAGACAATCTCTCTGAAGTGATGTGGGGTCATCCTGCTCACCATATTGACAGTTGTTCCCATAGTAGCCTGGAGAGCATGTGCAGATGTAGCGCCCTGGGCGAATATAGTTGCACGTCTGTCGGTTCCTGCAGTTTCTGCCCTCACAGGCTGAAGGATCTAGAGCGGAGAAGAGTAGGGAGCCTCAGTACAGCCCAACGCAGCTGAATAACTATACACAACAATAAGTACAGGGCTGGGCCTAAGGAGAGAGTCTGACAGAGTAAAGAAAGAGAGGCTCAGAGCAAAGAGTCCGCCACTGAGAGGAATCTGGCTATGTGGGGAGGAGAAGGAGGGTGCCACCACGCAGTTATGAAATCAGGGCACCTGTTTCACAGCGCTGTCCTGTGAATGGCGCCACACACACACAGGTGTAATTGTCCACTAGGTCCATACATCGCCCACCGTTCAGGCATGGGTTGGAATCACATTCGTTTATTTCTGCGAAGGAGAAACAACAACAAAAAGATCAACACCTGACCACAACTGCAGGCCTAGCCATGTTTAAAACAAATATAGGTCTCTGCATATGGATGATTTAAGGGTTGTCATTCATGAGGATGGAGGTAGAAACAGAGCTGGGAATCACTGTTGTGAAGCTTCCCCATGGTATCATAAGCCCACTCAATGGAAGAGAGCAAAGAATCCCATGTGTGTGCAGAAAAAGACATGCTTGCTGCTGGACTGTGGATGTGTGTACATAGGCTCTTTGCGGTCCAGCCTCTGATAGTAGAATCCCCTTGACTTACCTTGGAACAGCTTCCAAATACCTCTTTTTGTCTGCTTGACTGGTGGCCTAAATGTATTCATTGTTAGCTCACCTGTCTCACAATCTTCTCCTGTAAAACCTGGCTGGCAAAGGCACACAGCTGTTCTGTTGACCACTTGGCATTCCCCGCCATTCTGGCACTCTTTGGCTTCACAAGGAGACTCCTCTGTAGTGTTTTAGAACAAGAAATGGAGCTTAAATTAGTTCACAAAAGATTTGCCCATTCCATTGATACAAACAAGCATGTGTGGTGTGATTTCCTCCCAAGGCTGCTGCATGGGTGCTTCAGACAAGGGACTTAGTTTGTCCCTTTCCCAGACATGCTTCTCCTGCTTTCAGAATTAGTAGCATTTCTTGGCTGTAACACTATAGGTAGTGAGAAGCTATGTGGGGTCTGGGAAATGGCAGAATATAAGAAGTTATGGTCTCTCAAAGCTCAAGTGCCTTCCTTAGGCATATGATTCAATTACAGCTCTCTTCAGACTGTGCAAGAAAAAATAATGCTGCAAAAAGCCAATTTGTGGTAACAACCGCCTTCTATGAATCTGTTGTACACCTTATAGTTTGCAGTCAATGGCTCTTACAAGGTTGGAAAAATGCAACTGAACTTCTGAAACCAGATAAATTTGGAGTGTTCTCATAATATTGGGGAGGATGGTGATGCCTGCAGTAGCCACAAAGACTCCTTTTAGTGGCCATTTACATGCCAAATTTATGTCCATCTTTCCCTACCCCCTTGCCAAGTGAATAGCACACCGTGAAGGGCATTGCATGGTTACTTTCTTAACAATCAACAGGCAAATGAATCAATCGCTTGACTTGATTTGCCTCCAAGGAATGCTCTGGTTTGGGAAAGGGCAAGCCAGACAGGAGCCCCTGAACAAGGCATTCTGTTTAGAGGTGTTGTCTGGGCAGTGGTTCAGGTATGCTGCATGGTTAATTCAGCCACAGGTAGAGCTGTGTGGGAGACACACACACACACACGAACTTGCATGTACAAAACCTGATCACATTTACCTCTTCGCTTTTCTCCAGCCATAGTATATTTCTATCCTATGCAGGCTGTGGGAACATATGTTCTGTTCTTCTGGGGAATGATTGTGTATATATGTGTTGCAAAAAGGCACCTGTACCTTTTGCACCAAGGTCTCCCATCCCCAGACCTGATTAAAAAACTATTGTGGCTGCACACTAGCCACCCTCTAGTACTTGGAAGGGTGCTGGCACTAGGATTAAAGGGAGGGGGCAACACCTAAACATACACCATTTTCTGATTTGTACAGTCTAACATTTCCTGATTCAGAACATTTCAGCAGAGAATTAGAAAGACAACTTTCCTGCATACAGTTCCCACACTACAACTGCTAACTGCTTTCTATCCCAATTTGTTCCGCAAAGTACCATAGTTTGAGCAGGCCATCCCTAACTTCTGCCCCACCCCCAGACTAGAACTGAAATAAAGAGGTACTGGCAGTGCTTTCTTCTTCTTCAGGGGGTACTCAAGGGCACGCAGTACTGGCACATCTTTTTGTTGTTGTTTAAAAGTGTGGCACTTACTGTAACAACTTCGTGGTGAGCACTGGCACCTATTTTTCTAGAAAAAAGTACTGGGTACTGGTACTGGAATGCCTTTATAAACACTTTGTCCACCTAGACCTGCCTGTAAGCTGTTATCTGATTTCCCTGTCCTTTTGCAATTACACAATGTTTCTCACCAACTTCACACGTGGCTCCTTTAAATCCTGGTGGACACCAGCAACTGAAGCTGTTAATGCCATCGATGCAGGAGGCTTTGTTCTGACATGGGCTGGAAGCGCACTCATCCACATCTGGAAGGTAATGGGAAGGAAGCGAAAAAGTAGGGTGTGCTCTCATACATTCAGTCGAAACACTTCACATGCATTACCATCTGTAATTAACCAGGCATGTCTACTATGGATACATCATTCCCAGAAGTGTGGATTGCATGCAAAGACAGAAAACAAACCCTTCCTTTATATGTTTTTGATTATGCTAAGATGCTTTGGGTTATATACCCTTTTCTCTAGCGACAGCCTGAATGCCTCTGTGGAGGATTATAGGAGTTGAGAGGCTAGAAACGACTTCCCTAAGGTCAACAGGTTTAACTTTCTAACACTGCGGTAGCTATTAGCATTAATTATGGCAGCAGTCACCAGGGGCACTTCCAGACTATTGCTATTTTTGGATGACATGCGATCTCATACCGACAAATTCAGGTCGTAAAATTATATTTTATTTGGAGGTCTTGTGCAAAAAGCCCATTTTCCCAAAACTTAAACCTTTTGTCACATGGAAAGTGACAGAAAAACGCACTGCAAAGTGTGAGATAATACTTTCTTTGACATGTCATCTAACCTCCCTGAAAACAAATCAGAACAAATGCTTATTAACTAGCCAACATCATCTAATCTTCTTGCAAACAAATCAAGCAGAGAACTCAACAAAGAGGTTTTCTAGAAGTGTCCCCGGACTTCATTAAATGAAAGCTTTAGTGTGTTCCTCGTTCACCCTGACACTTCAATAGAGAAGTAACTGGCTAATTTAGTAATGACAATATGCCAAAGACAAACATAGGTCAGTTCTCATGGGCATTCAGTTCTTCAAGAATGGGACAGCTAGAGCAAGGAATGGAGCAGCTGCAGGTGGGCAGTAATAAGCCAACAAGAGAAACATGAATTAAAATATTAGCAAACGAAGAAGCCTTATACCAGTAGTGGGGAACCTCAGAGACCAAAGGAAGCTTTCCAGGCATCTCTACCCGGCCTGCAGAATTCTACCCAGTCCACACTCACTGGAAAATCTCACCGAAAGGGATGGGGGGGCAGCAGCGGGGGGGGGGGGCAGAACCTTCCCATTTCACCTCAAGTGGTGAAACAGGCTGGGCAGCCCCTGAGAAAAGGGAAGCCAAAATGATTAAGGGGATTGGAGCAAAACTCATATGAAGAAAGGTTACTACATTTGGGGCTTTTTAGTTTATAAAAAAGACAAAAAAGGAGGGCACATGACAGAGGTATATAAAAATATACATGCTGAAGTTTTCTCCATCTCTCATAATGCTGAAACCCGTCAGCCAATGAAGCTGAAGAAATTCAGGATAGATGAATGCTGTGGAATTAGCTACCACAAGGTCTGGCGATGGCCAACTTGAATTGTTTCAAAAAGACAAGTTCATGTAAGGTAAGGCTATCAGTGGGTTATAGTCGTGATGGCTATTTATCCCCAATATCAGAGGCAGTACATCTCTGGATTCCACAGCTGAGGACCATGTCCTCCATATGGGTTTCTCATAAGCATCTACTTGGTCACTGTGAAAACAGAATACTGGATTAGATGGGCCTTTGGTCTGATCTGGCAAGGTTCTTCTTAAGCTCACTGAAGCCCCTCAATAGAAGACTGCGAGAAAAGTATGAGCAAGACTCACCAATATGGCATCGCTTTCCAGTGAAGCCAGCCAGACAAGAACAGGTGTAGGAGGGGTTCCCTGTGATGCAGTCCTCAATACACTTCCCTCCATTCAGACAAGGACGGAGTGTCAGGCACACCGATGCTGCACAAAGAAGCAAACCCAGTGTTCAACAAATTATAGCATAGCTAGAGAACTACTAGATTGTGTTGCAGCAACAATAACATTGAACTGATCCAGCTTCCATTGTCCCTGCGGCCTTCGGCCCCTGTTTGCTCTGTAATTAACACACTGGGCTCATGGGTGGAAGTGCCATATTCCAATTCAAATTAGCACATCCACATTTAAACTGGATTGAAATTTTGTAGGAAGTTATAGTACGATCTCAAAATATTTTGAATACTGTATATTAGATTTGTTTCCATTTGTTTGTTTTGTGTGTGTGTGTTGCTCTCTGCTATTCATGTCAAGACTTTTGTTTGCTCTCTAAACGTCTTACATTATCATTTTGACCATCAAATGTCAAATTAATCCTCCTTTATAGGCAAACTATTAGTAGTTCACAAAGAGAAAATGTTAATGACTGTACCAGTATTCCTTTCTGCTTAGAAATTCTGAACAGCGTTCAAACATGCAACAGTTTAGACCAGCTCTGTGTCCCACTGCGCACACCCCATAACATGCATTCTGCAAAGACATGCTATTTGCCTTTAGGAAAGTTACAATATTTTGGTGACAAAACCAAGAATCAAGAGCTGGGTAAATGCCAGCAACATTCTATAACTCTTTGACCAAAAAATTAAAGTGTGTGTGTGTGTGCGCGCATGCATGCATGCATGCATGCATGCTTAAAAATAAGCTTAGATCTTCAAGAACCAATGGTAAGCAAAGGCAAAATGGTTTGGGAAACCGTCAGACAGCAAACCACTTGATTTCCCAAGATGGGGCAATCTCAGGGGGTGAAATATAGCCCCAGAGAGTTGTAGAGAGGTGCATTGCCTTAATATAGGCAGATTAGTCAAGTCTTGGTCTCAGAGTCAGAAGAGAACTCATGTGAGCCTAAGCAGCCATAGATCTGGTAAAGTCTGGGCATGTGTTTTTGTTTGGAAATATGTGCCAATGTTGGGGAATTGTTGTGACAAGAAACTGGGCACTACTGTTACTCTCACATTGCATACACCAATAGCCAGTTTGAGGAAGACTATTACAGTATACTTGTAATACATGTTGTATTTAGGCTCCTCACCAATTTGTAGAGAGGTATTTTATGAGCCCTATGGAACAGATTTGCAAATGGCAACATTTCTAGTAGAACCTAGCAGCATCTTCCTTCTGCAGTCCAAAGAAGCAAATGGTGGCAGAGACATCTCTACTAGGATTACGCTAACTGATCACAGAGCTGAAATGTGGTATTTTATGCATGTTAAAGCCTCTCCACATTTGAGCATTAAAGGTAAAGTAATCCACTTTTTCCTCATTCAAATTAAACCGGTCAAGCAATTGTAAATTTGCTTGTGCAGTTTTCTAGCTTTGTGCACATCTGAAGGATCCTAATCATCATCATCATCATCATCATCATCATCATCATCATCATCCCCATCCAGAGTGTGCCAGAAATACTGATACGTGATGCCAGAAAATACAGTAGTGGGGGTGGTAAGGGGACTGGCAATGATGATTGATTCACCCACCCACCCAAACACACACACACACACACACACTGCTGCAACCCCACGTGGAGCAGATTGGAGCCTGATTTTCCTCAATTTTACAGATTATCCCCCTATTGGGTAAATTTAGATTTGCAGGGGGAAAGCATCACGACTGGTATTGTTGGAAGGTAACATCATGTGGACTACACAAATTAAATGAGAACGCAATCAGTTACAAACAAACACACAGTAAACTCTGATGCACACAAGCCCTTAGATTCTTAAAAGTGTACTTTCTCTTGCAATTTTTTATTAAGAATTTTCCCATTCTTACAATATTAAATAGCAGATATGCAAAACAGCAACACCACACACACATGCACATGCGAAACAGCTATAAAGTACTATGGCAATGAAGAAGTGTATGATACAAAGTAAGTTGGGAGATACATTTGAAGTTCCAGTTACTGTTAAAAGGCAAGGCCATCTTTCATATTTTGCTTTTCATTGCATATTATGGTAACACCAAAGTAGCTGAAAACCAAACATGCACGACCTTAACTCACAGTCTCATGATTTGAAATTGGCCCACCCCAATTAAACTAGGGCTGCAATCCTACACACACTTAGCTGGGAGTACGCCCAACTGAATTACTTCTGAGTAGACATGTCTAGGATTGCACTTATTTACTCTATGACAAATCAACTCCCATGACTGAACAACCATTCAGAGGGCATCTACTATTTAAAGCTTGCAGTTCTAAGTCTGGAGGCCCATTTCACACATAATCCTACATTCATTTATCTCCAGGTTCTCCCCTTGCTTCATTCTAAAACTTGAGCCGGCAGTGGCAAAAGACACCATAGCTCTCCAGCAGCCAGAGATGCGCTCTTGGTTTCATGCAGCAATACAGTCATATCCTCCCAAATTGCAGCTTGAAATGGCTCCTCCACCAGTGCTTCCCATGTCCTGCTGGCCATATTTATGCACAGAGGAAAACAGGGCTTCCACTTGCCACACCCAAACTACCCCAGCTGCATAGCGGCTGCCTTTCTTTCATAAGCGCTGGGATTTTCACAGGGACAGAGAAAAGGGATGGAAGAATTGGTTTGGTTAAATAAACCTAACTGCTGTCCTCTTACTTGTGTTGTTGCAGCCCCCCACTTGCACCTGGGCATCATCGATTCTGAACACCCAGCGCCCGGGGATACCCACATTTGTTGTCATCTCCACGTCGACAATGTCATCAGTGCGGGATCCGGGGATGTTAAAATACCGCTTTCCATCACCGGCATTGAAACCTGCCTAGGAAGACAAGGGCAGAGAGTGAAACCTCTCACTTGGGAAAGCAGGGCAGCTGTGGGGATAGGCAAGGGACTTCTCTCTCCCCCCCCCCCAGTGCCCTGCAGAAGAATGGACTGCAAGAACACAAGGAAGGGAAGCATTTCTCTGCATATTGGTTACTGCTACGACCACTTCCCACCTGAAATTTTCCTGCTTTGGATCAGAGGCAGTGCAGCCCCCAGCACAACGACTCTTCCAGTCCCTGATGGGGGGGGGCAGCAGTTTGCTAAGATGGCCCCACTTTGCCTTCCTGGAAAATAATTCCTTCCAGGACTTTGATGTCTTTTCCCATTCATTCCCTATCATGCAAGATCTAGGACTATGGTCTGAAGGCCCATGATGCAGCAAACATGCAGGCTTGTGTCTGATCAGTGCCTGAATGGGAGAACCCTATGTATGTAAATAAAATTTTTATTGGTTTTATAATTTCAACTTCGACAATTATTTCCCATCAAGCAGAATTAAAGATATAAAATATCCAACATAAAAAATAAAAAGTGAAATAAAAGTAAAGGGAAGCAAAGAAAGCGAAAGAAGTGAAGAAAAACAAAGAGAAAGAAAAAGGAAAATATCTTTTCGGAGGTTCTCTTTAACCTCCTGACTTCATTTCCTTTCCCCTAGGTATACCACCTTTATTTCCACAGGAAATAAAAAGAAGTTGGGACACAAATGTAATAAATATATTTATTACATAAATGTAAGAAATATATTCAGAATGCAATTTATTTGAGCAGCCATACAAACAATCATTTGCTTGGTCACCTGTGATGAAGATAATTTATCTGTGGCCACCATGCGAGGAAAGTTTACAGAAGCTGGCTCACTCTTTCTTCTCAGGCCATAAATGACTAATGTTCGCTGGCAGTTAGTGCACATTTTTGTGGGCGACCAACTTATTTGCAAGGCTGCTTTGAGGCAAGCATTCTTTCTCCAGGGCACCCATCGCAATGGAGCATCAATTTCAGTTGCTTTCAGAACATCTGAGCAGTCAAGGATCCTCGAAGGCATCCTGTAACTGTTTTGCATGTCAGCTATGATTAAAGATCTTGGCTATGACACATGAGGACCTGTCAGCATTAAAAGGGGGGGGGGAGGTGACAGGGAGAGGGATTGGATGATCTACTTATTGCAACCCTTCTCCCAAATGGCTCTTGGCACCATAAAGCCTCAGCAATCCCCACACATCCATGACTCACTTGCTGGAACACACACAGAACGCTGAGCCTATTTTCATCCTCATTCATCTGCACAGGGTGAATCCAAGAGAATCTTGGACACTCTCGCTCCTTTCCGTGAAACGAGAACAGATTTGCTAGCTCTAGCCAAGCAGAAGCCTTTGCCATGCTGAGCCGTGAGGTGCTCGTGCCGAGGCGCACTATCGCCTTGCGAGTTACAGCAGCACGTTTTTGCAAACTTGGTCACAAGCCTGGTGAAAAACTTTTCAACTTCCTCTCTCTCTCTCTCTCTCTCTCTCTCTCTCCTGCTTTGGCTGGACTTGGGCAGGGTGTTCCTGAAGCACTGTACAGTATTCCAAAGCATGTGGTTACTGCTCTGTTTACAGTCATAAAAAACCTGCACTTCTGAATTTCTGGGATTGAAAATGGGTCCATTTCCTTTACACCTGCAATTTCCTGCCTACCGGAGACGCTCAGATGAGAGCCGGCAGCCAGCCAAGCATAGATCAATTAGTGGTAAATTCACACATCTGAACAGCCACTGGTTAAAAGAAAGAAAACAGCACACCAGAATTGGGGGGGGGGCAGGAATACCAAAGGGAGGCTGTACTTGCTGCAGCCTCTGCTGGGTGGCTCTTTAAAGAGTCTGAGGTTGTGATGGGAAGGAACTATGAGGCACTGGCCAATGTAAAGAGCTGTGGTTGCTCTATCACAAGGCCCCCGATATGGCTTTGAAGAGAGAGTAAGAGAGAGAAATTGGGGCTGAGGAAATATTGCCTTGCTATTTCAAAACTACTGTCTGGAAAAATGCACGACATGTATTAGAAAGAAGACTTGCTTGCAAGGTGTGACCATGGAGTCTACCTGGGCCGCAATGCCTCCCAGGCCTGCTGAGTCTCCTCCACTGCTGGCATGCATTCCGGTGGTCCAGGTGATGGACTCGTAGTTGAAGATAGTGAAGGACAGCATGCCGTCGGTGATGAGGACTATTTGGAAGGTGTTAACCTGGAAGAAAAAAGAACAGCACCGCAAAAGCCGCAATGAAAATGCCACAATAAACTGCAGAATTAGTAATCTGAGCCAGACTGTTTATCTGGAGTCAGCCACAATGGTTCTTAATCCCTTCTCAGGCCATAGGACCTGCCTTCTACAGAATTCAGCCTCAGGAAGAGGTAGAAGGTCTGAGCCTGAATTTTCAGCAAGGGCTGAAAAAGGTTTTTAATAGTTAACCCGTTTTGTCACTTTCCAACATGCTTTCTGTTTGGGCTCTTGTGCCTGCTATTATGATTTTTTAATTTTATAGTTTTAGTTTTTAAAGCTCATTCTTTTTGTTACTGGATTGTGTAACAAATCCCCGCCCCACAATGTTTTTTTATCTGCCATGAAGGCTTACATAGTGGAAAGGTGGAATGTAAATGTTTGAAATAAACAAAAGTTTAACTGCTTCAGCTGCTCATTACACATTGTAGTCTGCAACTGTAAAACATGAAATAGAATATACATCAAGGATAGGTGACATAGTGCCCTCCGGAAGTTGTTGGGTTACAGCTCCCGTAAGTCCCAGACAGCATGGCCAATGATTATGTGAGTTGTAATTCAACCACATTGGTTATCCCAATATCCACTATGGAAAATAACCCCCTTATCCAATACCCAACGCCAACATCATTCACCACTTACCGGAGAAAGCGAGTTTCCTCCAAAAAAGGTGACCTGGTACCAAGTGGCCACGAATACCCACTGGGCAGAGAACTGTGGGAATTCTGGGAAATATTGCCGGATGTCCTTAGTGGCCCTCATCAAAATGGCTTGGTCCTTAGTTTCCCGGTAATGCACTTGGCCTGCACGCCGGTTATCTACGTCTGCCCAGAAAGCAGCAACCACACGCCGGTCATTGGAGATGGGGAAAGCCACTGGTGTAAACTGAGACACTTCTTTCAAAAAGGAAATGATTCCATTGTTGTTGACCTAGACAGGAGAAAAAGTGAGGCATGGTGAAAAAGGAAAAAGGGTAAACAATCAGGGGATTTGAATTAAATTGAACTCGTGGGCCCTGACTTTGTGCAGAGGGTAGAAACATTGCTATGCCTGAAGGTTGTTTGTTCTCTTGCATGCCTTCCACTGGTGATTTAAAAAAAGGATGCAGAGACGGCAGAAAAATTCAGGAAGGATCTACCCCATAAGACAAGCCTCACACTTTAGAAAGTTTTCTTTTTCTAAGTACGTGTTCCCCCTCCTAGCCTTTAAAATGCAGGCACACCACCCTTCTAGCTTGTAGATGAAAAACTGTGTGCCAAAAAAATAATCCAGGGAACTGCCTCTCCTTTCAAACACCCCCCTTCCCACTCTCCCCACCCCTGCCACTTGCTTGCTGCACATGAGGGCTTGAGAGCCATGGCCAAGGGATCTGAGAAAGGAGGCAGAACAAGTCATGCCCTGTTCTCCTGCCGGAGATGGGCCAAAGGAAGGAGGAACAGCTGAGAAAACTGCGGCAGCCACAGTGATTTGAACAAACAGGGTGCAGTTCGTTTGGGTCACTCACCTCACAAGGCAGCAGGACTTACTATTCACTTCCTCATGTTAAAGAGGCAAAAGGGTTTATTCTAAAGGGACTAGGAGATGGAGGAGGTTATTTATTGCCTCTTTGGTCAAGGTAAAGACACCGGGGTATATATACACGAGCAGCTCTGCTGTAGCAGGAGAGACACCACTCCCTCTCTTAAAATCAAAACCCTTGCGGGCAGGATGTCATCCCTCCTTCCTTACTACACTGGACTGTTTCACCCCATTTATACACCTTTGTTGATTAATATCATATCCTGAGCCTGCAACATTTGTGACTGACACAACAGAGACAGGAGGCAGAGCAGTAATAGATAGAATTTTCCGCATCTACACATTCAGAGAAGTAATCCAGCACAGTCCTCATTTGACTTTACAGTTCAGTATGCTATTGTTGACTGCATATTTGAATGCTTAAAAAACTACCTGGAATGGAATCATATTCCTCAGCCTGCTAAGATTTCAATGGGGCAGGGAGCATTTGATCATGCAATCGCTTGCCTTCATTCTGAACTGCTGCAGTTCAAGAAGGGTGATTATCACATCCATTTTTCTGGGCCCACAGCCAGATCACAGTTGATCGATTTGGGTTATGTCCCAATTGGGTTGGAGGGGCATTTTTTTGAAGAACCAGATTGAAAAAGGTCTCCTGCTCCTTTTTGCTCCTTCCCTCACTACTGAATGACTCTGATTGTATCATGTGAAGTAAGCTGCATCCCTAGGGATGCTGGGCTCCAACTTCCATCAGCTCAAGCTGGCATGGTCAATGGCCAGGGATGATAGGAGCTGCAGTACAGCAATATCTGGAAGGCCACAGCTTCCCCACCCCTGCTCTAGGGGCGAGTTGCTTTGCAGATGCCTTCATGCAAGGTATTAAGCTTTAACTGCAGCCACTGCAGTCTTGATGTGGGCTCCTCTGTGCAAAACTGGTCCCACAGCAGCTTTGGAGACGATATCCTTATCGTCCCTTTCAAATTGTGTCACCTAAGGCATCCATCTTGCTGCTGATTCAGATTTGCTTTTATTAGTATATTGCACATTGTTGGTTTGGTTAATCATCTAGTAAATTAAGCATATTATGGTTTCTGTAGTGTGTACCTCTCTGGTCAAGCAGCAGAGTTTTGACTCCAAAGTTGGCAAGGACAATTCTAAGACTAGAAACTAGAGGGTTCCTAAGTTAAACCACAAGTTCCATTGAGTTTGGCGAGGCTATGCTGCAAAGCATTTGTCGACAGCTTTCTCTTTACCGTAGCATTTTCCAAAGCAGGCAGGGAATTAGTAATAATGAGCCCCCATGTGCGGCATGCCAACATTTTTTGTTTTTTTGCAAGCGGTGCCTTGCTTACCACCGAAAGGAGCATTTCACAAGAGAAACCCAAGTCCAAGTTAGTCCTTTGCCCCCACCCCCACCCCCAGGAAGCCCCCTCTGGCTTGGTGACTCCTTCGTGTTCCATGTGCACACAAGGATCACTCACTTCTCTGGAATGAGAAGAAACCACAAACCTTCTGAACTCTGGCCTGTACAGAAAGGAGCAGGAAAATTCTGCTGGGGAAAGAAGCTAAAGCCTTGTTTGTGGATGGAATGTGGTCTGAGATGCAGGTGTGACATTGGGAGGCGGGGAGGTGAGGAGAGGAGGCAGTTTCACTCTGGTGAGCAAACTCTGAATTCAAATAATGCTTTGTGTATATGCGTGAGTGGCCAGTCATGGGCTTGGAATCTAAGCAGAGCCTGCGAATCACAGCATCATTGTACAACAGAGGACAGCAAAGTGAAGGTAGAGTCCAGTCCTTCTGCAGATGTAAAACAGATTAAAGGCAGATTAACACAGGCAGCATGAAACCTGCATGTGCTCTGCTTTGGAAGAGGAGCACCTTGAAGAGCATTGGTTGGCTACCAGAAGCTGTCTCAGTAAGGGCCAGCTCCAACCAACCAACATTACTTTCCTCTTGGGGCTACCACCCAATTATAAAACCCTAGCACTAACTAGATGCAAACTTAGCCATCATTAGAGTCGACCCATTGAAATCAATGTGCCATGTTTTAAGCACGGCTAAGCCTGGATCTGACACTTGGTCAATTAATAATAGGAATTTTAGTCAATTCATCAATTAGATATGCATATGAGTGAAAAATAATCATTCTGAAGCAAGAATCATTAGTTTTGTTAGGGGAACACATGTGACATTACTAATACGTTTCAAAAAATAAAAGTTGTTGACTTATAGTATATATATACACACACACACACACTATATACTATATATATGTGTGTGTATATCTATATATATGTGTGTGTGTGTGTGTGTATATATATATATATATATACTATAAGTCAACAACTTTTATTTTTTGAAACGTATTAGTAATGTCACATGTGTTCCCTTAACTGACCAACTGCATTGCAAATAACTCAGTTCTGCCCCCCCAACATAAAGCCTCCCCCCCAAATAAATCCTGGCTATGCCCATGCTTGGAACTCTCTCCAGGCAACACAACCCTTCGCAGACACACTTCCATTACCATGGCACATCCTACACCGGTCCTTCTTTGGATGTTGTGTCTGGTTAGAATGTGTCTTTGATAATGTTTCTTGCTTGCCAAGAAGGAGTCTCGAGAAGGATGTGTAAGTCAACATGTGCTGCGCCACCCACTTTTGATCCTGGCCCTGTCCACTACTGGGATGTGGCCCCCAGAAGATTGTATGGATGGCCCTTGAGCTGCAAAAGGTTCCCCACCCTTGCTGTATATGTACGAAGCCCAAACTGAATCCAGGTAAGGAAGCACAAAAGGAGAAGGGATGTGTGCTGGGTAAGCCTACAACACCTTCATTGAGTTTACCATCCACAATGAATTTGAGGGTGAAGGTCTGAAGTATGGAGTCAGCTCTACTTGTAGAGACTCACCACATGATTCAGAACCCTGAAAATTCAGGGCTTCTAAATTGCTTGGAGAGCTCAGCATTAAGTACAATAGAGCAGTGTACCCCTCAAGCTTATGGAAGGATCAAAACTGACTGAGAGGGAATGGGACTTGGCAGTGGACTTCCCCTTGCATGTTTCCTTACACACAAGTAGTCTGAGCACCCAAGCAGGGCTTACCTGCAGTGTGGATGGCAGAGAGACAGAGAGGGAGCTCTGAAGTCATGAGAAAACATACAAGTGCATTCTTCTTAGAAGTCATTGAGGTCATGAGAGATTTTATCAAATGTTGTAATGAAGGAACCATTTTGGCTCAAAGAAATGGAACTGTCATAGGCAAAAGATGGAAGCGCCAATATCACTTCTGGCACAATTTATGAGCATCAATTGGACAGATTTTAAGACTACAGTGGTACCTCTGGTTAAGAACTTAATTCATTCCGGAGGTCCGTTCTTAACCTGAGGTACCACTTTAGCTAATGGGGCCTCCCACTGCCGCTGCGCAGCCGCCACACAATTTCTGTTCTCGTCCTGAAGTAAAGTTCTTAACCCGAGGTACTACTTCCAGGTTAGCGGAGTCTGTAACCTGAAGCGTCTGTAACCTGAAGCATCTGTAATCTGAGGTACCACTGTACATCTTATGACTCAAAACAAAAATGGAATCCCATTGGGATTAGTTCATCAGACTGGCCCTGTCAAATTTATAATTGGAACAAAATCATGTAAGGCACTGAAAGACAACGAGCTTTTGTTGTTTTTCAGTTTTTATAGTAGAGGAATAGAATTCATGGTTGGTGGTGGAGGGTGAACAATGGGCAAGAATGTAGCTGAAAGGAGATTCATTTACAAGAAAAACAAGAGGTTTTTAGCCCTTATTATTTCATCTATCAATAGTCTGTTTAAATGACCCTACAACGCCCTAACACGGCCTGTTTCTCCACTCAGAAAGGATTACCACTCGTACCAGGTATGTATCTCCAATTCTTGCAAGGAAAATAAGGCAGTTTCAATTATGGATGCATCTGAGAGTATGGCAGCTTATCAAACATATTTTCATGCAAATAAGTCCCAATGAAGTTCTACATAAGATGAAGTTTAAGAGCTTTGAGAGCAATCTTATCACAAAAAGTTTCTGCTAAGAAAAGTTAATAAGTCAAAGTTAATAAATTATAGTAAGTAAGTCAGATCATATAACTTAATGCTTAGACTGTTGATGAGGGTTAAAACATGTTTCCTAGTTTTCAAAACCTATCCCTTTTCTGCTACCAGCATTTTGGTATATCAAGAAACTCGAAGTATTTAATTTATTTATTTATTTATTTATTTATTTACTTGGGGTGAGGTGGCCATTGATAGGGAGGGGAGCAATGATACCAACACACACTAGTGGAAGAGGACATGCCATCTGTGTGTACAGATGACAATGATTTAACAACTCCTCAAGTGGGCTGCATGGCATACAGGTATGGACACTTGCAGTGATGTCTACAAAACTGCTTCTAGTAATCCTGAAACAATAGCACTTCAAAGGCTGAACTTTGTACACACCCTAAGTAATGTACAGAAAGCATGCACACCTAGGGCAGCCTACACACATGGCCCCTTGTGTCACATCCACATATTACATCTAAAGCACTCTTATATCACTTTAACTGTCATGCCTTCCCCCAAAGAACTGTGGGAACTGAAGTTTATGAAGAGTGCTGACCTCACAGACTTACAATACCCACAATTCTACAGTTCCCAGAATTCTCTGGGATTCTTAAAGTAGTTTAAGAGTTCTTTAAATGTAGTGTGGATATGACTAGCCCAGAGAACCTCTAGATTTGCTAACTGAAAATCATAGCTGCCAAATATTAACGGGCCCTGCATCCAGATGGTTAAAATAAGTGTTGAATAATCTCACCAGCAAGCAACAGAGGTTTTGTTCTATATGGCTCAAAAACCTCTGTAAGAGAAGGATTGCAAAACCACCTCAAAAGTTAACAAATTCACACTGCTTGTGACCCTTTTTGACATTCCTACTCAAAAACTGATCAACATACACTTTTCCTGAAAAAAGGTTGTAAGCCCAAGAATTTTTTCACACATTGCAGTTCACTGTTCCTTTGTTTCCCAGTTGGGTTGCAGGGAGAATGAAAAACAAAAAACCCCTCTAACCTCTACATGTTCTTGATGCTAGGGCTAGAGCTTACCGGAGCATATTGCTGAAGAATTTGGTATAGCAACCCCTCAGGTCAGCATTTTGTATGAGGCAAACCCTTCTGTGTAAACACATGTTGAGTTATTGCCATGACTAAGGGGAATAAGATTACTGTTTCATAAATTCTTAGTAACCTTTTAATGTCCACATGGGAACATTCTTCCTATTATTAAAGCAATATGGGATGAAGCAGAGGCCAAGATTTTCAGAAAGAGCTGCCTAAAGCTAGTTGGGATTTTTCAAAGCAATCCAGGTTATTTAGATGCCAGGAGCATGTCCACAGAAAACAAAACAAAATGAGGATGTCACAGCAAACAGCCAATGAGAGCCTCAGCACATTTACATGGAAGTAAGTGCTGCTGATTTCAGTGGCGTTTACTTTAAAAGGAGGCTTGAGTTTTTTAGATTGTCATTTGAAAATGCTTTGCATGTCTTGAGTTATTAGAAGGTTCTACCAAGCCTTGTCCTCCGACTACAACAGATAATGCAGGGAGTAGTTTGATTTGCCACTGCTGCAAAGCTGGGGTTCAGGAAAGGCTCATGCATTCACAAGATGGCTCATTCATTTCTTGCCCGTAGTCATGGGCGGAAATCAGTTTTATATGCATATACAGGGGAACTTAAGCGATACCAAGTCAAAATATGGAAGGGTATAAGTTCAAAGGGGAAAGGATGCAACTCAGTAGTAGAGCATCTGGTTTGCATGCAGAATATCCCTGACTGAATCCGCAGCGTCTCCAGATAGGCACCTTCTGATGTCTCTCTTCATCCTTCACAGTTTTAAATGACAAACTAAAACTTCAGTCCTAAGTGCACTTCATTGGAAATAAGCTCTAGCAGCATGTACTTCCACACAAATGTGCTTAGGAATGTAGCTTAAGCACACTCAGCTGAAGTTGGAGATATCCTAGGATCACCTAGGGCAGGGGTCTGCAACCCGCAGCTCCGGAGCTGCATGTGGCTCTTTTACACCTTTGCCGCGGCTCCGGGGCGGATACTAGCGAGGGGAGGAGGCGCATTGTGCACCCCGACACTCCCCACTGTGGTGGGCGCTGTACTGGCTGTGACGTCGCATGGGGGTGGTGTGTGCGTTAGTCACGCACCGTCCCGACGTCACCTTCCCGCCCGCCCGCTACATTGTAAGGGGCATGTACGCTGGTCACTGCATTGAAAGGGGGCATGTACGCTGGTCACTGTTTTGAAGGGGAGTGAAGAACACACACACACACACAAAAAGGTAACTTGTTAATTTAACGTTTATTTCTATGAGGAGGAGTAATTCTGAGGGGTCAAACAAAGAAATAATAAAAAAGTGACAAAAAAGTTATTTTTATAATGACAAGTTTTGTGGCTCCCAGTTGTTTTTTCTTCGGAAACGGGTCCAAGTGGCTCTTTTTGTCTTAAAGGTTGCAGACCCCTGACCTAGGGGCATACACTGCATATTTACTCAATCCAACTATTATCATATGTAGCCCAACAGCTTCCATTTCACATGGTGAGAGACAGTACATGCATCTATGGCATTATAAAGAACTCCTTGTTTGTTCCAAACTATACCTTTCTTTAGGGGATAACATCTGCATTCCTCACTAGCCATGTGCACATTCAAGGCAAGCTCTAGAGTGGGACTCAACTGGAGATGCTCTTGTCATTTATATTTTAGGAGAGTTGGCTGAACAAAGTCTTTAAGATGTGGCTTCCAATTTATAAATAACTATTTTTGAAAGCCATTGCATCTAGATTCTGTTTGAAAATGCACATTCCTAAATTAAATGCAGATGCGCTCCATGTATGTACAGAGTAGAGGTATATGAATCACAAGATCCCCACTTTGCAGATACTGCTGGAAGCCACACCAGGAAGGGGGTTCACAAGTTTCCCCAGAGAGTGCCCCTTTTCTAATTGTTGCCATTTGTCAGAGCCACCTGCTGATGACATATGTCATGGATGATGCACTCATGCAGAAACTGTTTTCGGACTCTAAAAAAGAAACTGAGCAGGAAAATGATAAACACAACACATGAAAGCAAAACAATTAGGAGAAAATCTAAATTAAACCCAGAAACATCACGAAGGGGGGAAAGAAAGCTCCCAAGCCAAATAATACCTAACCCCCAAAGAAGAAATCCAAAAAGTAACGCACCCACAAACATATGTGCCAATCTGGACACCACCCATGTATCTCATGCGAGAAACATAATCCACTTTAGCAAAAAGGACAGTTGGTGTTCTTACAGAGCAATGGGCCTCTCCCATTTACAGTTAGAAGTTTTCTCTTTATCTGGAAAAGTCACAGCCCCACAATTGGAAGAAAAAAAAAAATCTTTACTTATTCCAGATGAGCTTTTGTCACATCCTGGCCAATGTCTTTAAAGATAAAAATAGAACATTCCCAAGCTTCATACAGTGGTGCAAAGAACAGCACAATCTTCTGGGTGAACCCTGCAGCTTATTAACACTCACGAGGGAGTTGTGGGGTGGGGGAGGACAGGGGAAACAAAAAGTAAACATCAGCTTAACATGCTCGGAAACATGTGGTGCCCTTCTCTAGTGGCTGACATTTAAGAAAGCTCAAGAACACAGTTCTTCAATAGCTCAAACAATTGGCAGCAGAGGATCCATTTGAAAACTCGAAAGACCTCCCCCCCACCATAAGGTTGTACTGATTTTCCTTTAGTGGAAAACAACAAACAAAAAGCAAGTGGTGCTTTGGAATGTTCGGACTATGGCACCTTAAAAACTAACAAATGTATTACAACAATAAGCCTGTAATACTGTAAGACACTTTAGCCAGATGCATCAGCCACAATTTTGTTAAAGTGTCATAGGCCCTTTTATTTTTTGTTGCATGCCTTAACACAGTTACTTCTTTGCAATTTGTCTCATGGAGCACAACCACATGCATGTCTACCCAGAAGTAAGTCCCACTGAGTGCTGCACCTAGGTAAATGTGTACAGTGGTACCTGGGGTTACAAACACCTTGGGTTACAAACACTTCGGGTTAGACTCCACTAACCTGGAAGTAGTACCTCGGATTAAGAACTTTACCTCAGGATGAGAACAGAAATCGCGCGCCAGCAGTACGGTGACAGCAGGAGACCCATTAGCTAAAGTGGTACCTCAGGTTACGAACGGACCTCTGGAATGAATTAAGTTCATAACCAGAAGTACCACTGTATATGATTGCAGTGTTACTGCAAATCCAACATGAAACCAAGGACTGACAACTTTGAGCTGTAGATATTCTTATGCTTCCAAGAACTCATACAGATCAATGTGTTTGGTGGGTGCTAATCCCAAATAGGCCAGAAGTCTCACCCAAAGCCCCCAGAACCATAGCTGACCCAATACATTTTGTTGCCCAAGGCTGACAAAATGCTGCTCTCCGATGCCATTCACCATATAGAAGCTCATTGGACTGGGAGTTGAATCTTACTTCAACTCCAGCAATAGAAAAGTAACCTGGTTCACATGTACTGTTAAGCCAAGTTTATAAACTAGGCTTTAATTTCACCAGCTGAGCATCTTAAAAAGGGCTAGGGAAGTGAATCCACCAGGCAGGCCTTATTTCTCCTGCCCCCTGGAGGCTGACAGGTGGATGTATTTGGCGATGAAAACACATCTCCAAAGAAAGGTACTGGAAGTGTTGAGCAGCAGTTAAGGTAGCCTCCTTTGAAGATCTTTCAGTGCCAACCAGCTGATTGGTCCTTGGAGCATGCCTTCACATAGCCTCCCTGTAAACACTGATCAGATGATCATTGGTTGTATGGGGCCCCTTTGAAGTCCACGCAGAGGGGGAAATGCTCCTAAAAATGGGTCATTTTCCTCTCTGCAGAGAAATAAGATGTATTCAAAGTGCTTTCTCCAGTGCACCGAATACAAACTGCTTCCTCTGGAAAGGGAAATAAATATATGCTGTTTTAAAATGCAGTATTTTTTACTTTCTTTCCACAGAAAGTGGCTTGGATTTAAAGTGCTTTGAGTCCAAGTAGCCTCCTTCTGCCCCCTCAGCTGCACTATAGGGACTCCCATAGTGGAACTGATCCCAGCTGATTGTCAGGGCTTTTGACGTGCTGGGCTCTCTTGAAGCACTCTCCTTCCTTGTAAAACAGGTACGTTTATGTCAACAAAGCATTTTTTTTAGGGTGTGTGTGTGTGGACACACCCCAGGAAAGGTTCCTTTAAATCTTACACTTCAAATCACCTTATCATAGCATGGTATATAAGCAGGAAGCTTTTGAGGGAAGTGACTTGACCATATCTTCAGGTAAAATCTCAGGACTCCCTCTTCAGCACAGAGCACTACTGCAATTATGTCAATTCGGCCCACTAGAAAAAGCTGTGCAAGATTCCCCGCACATTCACCTCTGAAGTTTGTGAGGAAAGGGAGCCTTAGCCAAGACGTAGGCCGTTCACATAGTCTTTTCCACCACAGCCAGCAGCAGAAACCAGAGTTCAGTATGCTAATGAGGGAAAACCTCCTTTAAAGTTACACCCATCTCTTCCCAAAGGACCCATGCATCAAGCTATTTCGTTTTAGTGCATTCTGGTTCCCTCGAGTCTTCCCCATGTGGTCGCTGCCAAATAAAACATTGCTATGGAGAACATATGAAATGCAGGCTGTAGGGGTCAGCTCTGAAATCATGCACGAATGGAAACTGAAGCTTAAACCTTTTGCTGTTAATACCTGTGAAAATGGGAGAAGTACATTCATCTCCTGCCACGAAAGGAATTGCTGCACTAGTTGGCGCCTCATATTTCTACAATCTGCTGCTTTGCGGTTAATCCAATATTCAGGATAAAATTCTTAAAGATATAAGTAGCTAGAGGCTAGAGACATAAGAGTTATTATCCAAGCTTAGCTTCTCAAATACTCTAAGTTGTGTGCACCCTGCTTCACCTACCTGTGCAGATTTCTCTTTCTTTTGAGATTTGTCCCACAGCACTAGAGATAGGCATGCCAAGAGAGAGTCCTCTCAGACACTATGGAAATCCACGGTCACTAATGCCTTTATTGTCCCAGTGGCAGCAAAAGAATAAAGAAATCCCAAATTTTGTGTGTTTTTTTTCTAGTTTTTGTGGGAATTAATAAAATGTCACACTGTGCAAAATGATATGCAGTATTACTAGCTTCCCAGCAGCAGTTATCACACTGTTGGTTTTTCATTTTCTAAAAGACAAATGTGGCACATGGCACATGTGGGAGATGGAAACTGGGCCTGACAAGATCAATGAGCCAACACAGGGTTGGAAGATTCCGAAACATAGGAAGCCAACTTATATTAAGCCAGACAATTTGCCCATCTAAGCTGGTGCAGTCTACTCTGACCGGCAACAGTTCTGCAGGATCCCTGACAAAGATATTTCCTATCAGCTGGTAACAATCCTTTTTACCATGTGATACCAAGAACTGCACCTGGGACCTTTCGCAGGCATTGCATAAAGGCTATCGCTGTCAATGTCCCCTTCTCATAATGAAACTTTCAGAGCAACAACCAAGAAAGGAGTTGATTTTTAAATATTTTGCCCATGGTGGTGATAAAATCGCTCAGAACTGGGGAGGATTTGGATTTAAAACATATGCTCATTCACTCCGCCACTAGCAAGCACCATGTTGAAAAGGAGCCCCCTTCCACATTCCATATTGGAAGAGGGCAGAAGAGAGGCAGACTGGAGTGCCAAGTGTGCATGTGTGATGTTGCTAAAGGATTTGTTCAATTACCTCCTTGTGTGAAAGAGGACAACTGCTAGCATTTCCAGTGCCAGGAACAAGTCCTTATCAGTGACAGGGACCAGCTGTGTGACCTGGGAGGCAAGGCAGAGGATGGACACACACATTTTCGGATAGGATTTGAGGAGGAGGGGTGGTGATTGAGATTCTAGCCTCCCTGTTAGCCCTTTTCATGTTCCATGAGGAAGAAAGCTTTTACTGCACCAAGAAAATCTATCTAGTGGAGACTTTCTCAGCCTGACTCATCTTTGCCTTGCACTTGGTGTTGCCTTTTACAGCACTGCCAAAGGCAACCCACTAAAAGTCTGGCTCTGTTACAAAGGATAGGAGCATTTTACAGCCATTCTGTAGAGATTGGAGCTCAGCCAGTGTGGTCTGGGTGGGGGCGACGTATGCAGGAGGGCTGTGTGATTTTACTGATTAAAAAAAAACAAAACACCCAACCCTCGCTAACAATAAGCAACGAAAAGGAAAATAGTACACAACTCTTCTCCAAAACCATATGCTGGGCAGGATCTCAGGCGGATTATAAAATTATTACATAATACTATTACAAGCTACAAAACTACACCCCAACACATTAGGGTAACAAAGGGAAGAATTAAACTGGTGAAGCAAAGATGAGAGAAGTGAGGGGTGTGTGAATACGTTTGAGCATTTTTAGATTAAGGAATTTTCAAGTATAGATTCTGCCAAAACCAGGAATGGGGGGGGGGAGTTCTCTTTTCACCTCGTACCATTATGAGCATGTAAAATTCTTCCTTAAGCAACCAAAAAAAAAAAAAAAAAAAAAAAAAAAAAAGGATAGTGTAGAGCAAAAACAGCTGCTCCCTGCAGGTCAAGGCTGAATTTTGAGATCTGCATGTCAAACAAATGTGATTTGAGTTTGGTTTCTAAAGCTGTACTGTATTTTAAGAAAAAGTTCATCAACCTACCTTAGTGTTATTAGTCCAACTATAACAAGGCAGAAAGGTTTTATTTGCTTGTAGGTTCCTGCTGGCATTATAAGGACGAATATACAAAACTGTAACTTTTACAAGTAAGAGAAGTCACAGGCACCACAGGGAACAGCTTAATATTGGGGGGGGGTGTATTTATTCATTTAATACTGTGTATCCCACAACCTCTCATCTCCAACATCACATGAGGTTTGGGCGCAAGTATGTGACTTTTTGTCTTTCACCACTGAGAAGCTGCCTTGAATCCTTATACTATTAGTATTACCAGCAGAGATGGGAAATCTGTAGCCCTCCAGATGATTTTGGACTCCAACTTTCATCAAGCCCAGCCATCAGTCAATGGTCAAGGATGAAGGGAATTGGAGCCAACACCATCTGGAGGACCACAGGTTCCCCAGAGATGGATTAGAGGCTCAGCTTCCAGATGGGATTGGACATCAGAACCTTCCATTTTAGAAAATAAGACTGGGGAAAAACTCATTTCCAGCATGGATGTCCCCTGTCCCTGAACACATACCCCTTAAATCTTGCAGCATCTCAAAAATTTATGCAACATCATCACTGTATTGTATCTGTTTTAAAACTAGAGAGCACGTTAGAGCAGAGTTTTCATTTGCCATGCCAAATCATTTTTAAACATAAACCCTGCTTCAAAATTTAAGAGAAACTGTTTGCCCACTTAGGGTTCCCAGATGCATGAACACAGATATTTAAAGACATATGCATGCAATCCACACTTATAAATTTGCTGGTGTGAATATGAAAACCCACAGCAATGGGCTTGCCACTCAGAACGGAGAACTGCTGTAAGGTTTTGGCTGCAAAAATGCTCCCACTTCTTTGCTGCCAGATTAATACATGTGGCAAGCTTTTGGGAAGTGCCTCCCAAATCCACTATTTTAGGTCAACAATAATATTTACTGGAAGTTCAAATTTTGCAGAGCAGACTTTCTGTACATTCAGTACACAGTCGTCATGTTTGTGGTCTACAATTATTCACAAAGAGCTGCAAATACATATCGCTTGGGAACCTTATGACAGAATATGAATGACAGCAAACATGGGAATAATTGATTGTCACTGGCAGGATATGAACCAAAACATTACAAAAGACTTTGATGCTCCCAGAAGCCAAATGTAAAAGAAGATGAAAGATTGCCAGTAAAATAACTACAAATGGAAGTTCAAAGCAGCTCCCAGACATATTGTATAGAGTGGCAACAGCCAGCTAGTACAACACAGATATTGTTGCATAAACAGTTAGTGAACCTGGACGTGACAAAGGGGTGCTGGCTGAAGAAAAACATAAAGAGCAAGGATTTGGGTAGATCTTTAGAATGGGATGCACACACGAAGAATAAATACCATGAGGTACAGCAACTATTGGCTCACAGTAGCACAAACTAAGTTGGTGATTGTGGTGATTGCCTAAGGTGGGGAAAGGGCAGTGACAGTCACAGTAGTGAATATATGCATGGAGTAGTTCTGCTTAGAACACAAGCATTATCTCAACATAATATGATTCTTGCGTGCAATATCTTAAAATTAGAATTATTGCTGACCCTCCTATTTTCCAGGGACAGTCCTGGATTTACAGAAGCCATCCCAGAATGTCCCACTTTTCCTCTTCCCCATTAATCAGAAGCATCAGATTGGTTTTAACATATATGATATTTTGCTGCTTCAAAGTAGCAAAGTTTCTTCTGAAGAACTGCCCATATACTAAAATAAAATAAAATAAAATAAAATAAAATAAAGACTGACTGGCTTCACTTCTTAGTAAAAGCAAATGCTTTCATGGATCAATAAACCCTTGGCTTCTCCTCTCGTTTAAATAGCTAGTAATGTTTTTAACATTTCTATCCAACTGCATCTTATAAACAAGTCAAACCAACTACAGTATGTTTTACTGACCTTTAAGATACACAGCAGGCTAAGAAAAAAACACACACATGCTAATCTCAGTAGAAACCAAAAAGTTAACAATGGCCATTGGAACATTTTCATGAGTGGAGTGGGGAGGGACAGAATCTGCCTGTGGTTCCTGCTTGATTCCAGCACCCTCCACAGTAGCTCCTCATAGAAGGTAAAGGCAAAGTGGGGAAAACATATTTCCTAGAAAGCTAGATGTCAAGAGTGTATGGTTCTAGTCTGGCTTTCTCCTTCCAGCTCCACAATTCTGATTCTATTATTCATTTTCTGTATGTAGCTCAGCCTTTTGTATTGTTTAAGCAGGGGTGTGTGGCTAACATTTTTTTGGCTAAAGGCTGCATTCACTCTTTGCTAAGCCTTCAGGGGTTGCATGTCAACAATGGATGTGGCCTAACCTTACATGAACTGAAGGGGGTTAGAACCCCTCACTGCTCATTAAACAATCAAACTGATGACTGGGGAGGGGGTGATTTACATGCCAACAGGGTGCTGGAGTTTAAAACTTCTCTGTCCACGCCAGTGTGGAGTGTACTTTTATTATTATAGCTGCCACTGCCAAATTCAGTAGGGTCTTGGGGGTGGGGGGCAGAAAAAAACTGTGTGGAGGGCAGCATCAAGCCCTCAGCATTGGACTAGCCACCACTGGTTTAAATATCACATAAACCCCACAGTCTAAAGTGGTACAGTCTAGAAACATGTTTATCACCACATCTGCTGCATATGAGAACTAACCCCAATTGTGAGCAAGAACAGAATAATACTGGTAGTTCTGTTAGCTCAGCCTCTGTCCCTGCAAGAACCAGTGTTGCATAAGAACTACAGGGCAGGGGTTCAATGTGCAGAACACAGGCTCAAATCCCACCCAGCCATGAAATTTACTGGGTGGTGTTGGTGAAGTCATAGTGTCCTAACCCAACCTATCTTAGAGAGCTGCTACAGCAATAAAAACAGGAACCTCATGTGCGACTCCTTGGGCTTTAAGAGGGAAAGTGTGGGACACAAACGTGACAAAGTGATAATATGAAGCATCCCTACCAGATGCCTGGCCTACTTCTTCCTGAGATCAACAAGAAAGGCCATTTCAAAACCTTCATAATGTTGAACCACAATCTGTCTTTGTATAAAATCATTGTCTCTCTTGTCCTTTCAAGAAACTATGCCTCTTATTGTGACACACTGAAAATTTCCAAAACCAACAACCTCATACAACTCACCCATACATTCCATCCAACCTCCATTTCTACAGAAACACACTCCCTTCATTGGTCTTTTCCTCATCAACATTGGTCTTCTCCAAATACTTCTGCAGCTGTCAATTCTTTTCAAGGCATTAGAGCCCAGGAACTGAACACCATATTCCGGATGAGGTCTTACCAATGCCGAGTTGCTCATTAATTATATTCAAATGTGCAAATTAAACACAGCCCTTGCTAATTATGTACTTCCAGTGTAGCCCTTTGTAACTTATAAATTGCCCACCCCTGATATAATGAACTATCCAATGTTCTATCCGCATACAGGCTTTTCATCATTGGATCTTTCTTGTGATGTTGTGGGAAGCCAAAGACATTTCTATGGAAATCCTGAAACTAGCATCCGCTTACGCCTTCTACTTTCTTCTGCAAGTAGTTTGCACTGTCCTGGCTTGACCTTTTCTCTCCCACATTCATTGTTTAATGCAATCACCGTTGTTTGCAAGGCACTGTTTCCTAGATTAAGTGTACAAACTGGCAGAAGAGCAAAATGAGCTTTTGTTTGTTTAATCATTTGCCCATTCTTGACTTTAGTGAGATACGTTTCTGCTTCATGTGTAGAACCTTCAACAAACAATGAGGACTAATCCTTTGGAAGCAGAAAGAGTGTCCCCTCACTTACCACCCAAACAGCCAGAACTGTACTTTGGTCCCTGTACCTGTCTCCAGCAACTGAGAATGGGATACATGTTATTTAGTAATTGCATCTGTTGTCACATTTGCTGTCCAATCAGTTTAAAGAACAACACATGCCCCGCCTCCAGTTTATCTTCACTACAACCGTGTGTATGTGAGGGGTCTATGGCTGTAGAGCATGCTCAGTCTGCACTAGGTCTGTTTTGTAGTTCTCCTCCTCTGTTTTAAGGCTTTATTTCTAAATATTGTTTGTACGTCTGTAAAACTTTGGGTTCCCCTAGCTAATACCTTCCTTCTGTACATGGATGGCACTGTTTTTGATACAGAAAGGACTGCCACTTACCTATGTTTGATGGGAATAATAATATGTAGAGGTTTTAGATTGGAATGTGCCACCTCAGACTGTGGATATATGGGTGGTACCATTTTTGAATACTCCCCCACGGTAAAAGGAAGAAGCCAGATAAATCCAGGAACTAACAGAACAAGGAAACACATTTGATGAATGTGCTGGTTTTCCATTGGCATTTAAGTATTTTTTAAAAAATAAAAATATAAAAGTGTGTTTTAAAAATGTGACCATTCTATTCTGCTTATTCCACTGCATGGTTTTATCTGGACTGAGACACTGGGTGGGGTTAGGAGTGAATTGCTTTGCTTCCTGTTCTTCATCTACCCCCCTCCTTGGAGCCCTTTCGGGACTCCTGCAAGTGGGTCAAGCAAAATAAACCATCAGTGACAGGAAATTATGTCCTGCTCTCTCACTGCAGACCCCCCCCCCCATAAAGTGATCATGGTTGCCCTGGATAACTCCTTACTAATTTGAACATATCAGTTCAAAGGGGTTAGCAGTGCTCTCTTTCCAAACTCTACAGAGCTCAACCAGAAGTACTGCTTTCCACAAACATATTCAGGAGTGTGAAAAGAGTGCAAGAGTGTTCGGGATCACAACTTCCAAAGGGGCAGGCATCTTAGTCTGCCTCAGCAAACACAGCAAAGCATCTCTTTGCACTTTAAGATTTATTGTAGTGCAAGCTTTCCTGGATTCACAGCACTCCTAATTAGGCACATGAACTGTTATCTTCAGCTGGCAGGTGTATATGTATCTGCCAATCAAAGACTTAACAGTTCATGCATTTGATTAAGTGGGATGAACGTCCACAAAAGCTTATGCTACAGTAAGTCTGTTATCCTTTAAAGATGCTGCAAAGCTCTTTGCCATTTTCACCTGTCCAGGAACCAATGCCCCTACTCTGAAAAGACTGTTTGCCTTCAAACTTCAGTGACATTGGCACACAGCCAGATTTAATCACACAGAGAGGCTGGCCTGGTTCACATGTCACAATAAGCCAAACGATAACTTACTGGGATCGTGCAGGCTCCTGGAGAGGGGCTCAGATATTTTGTGCCTTCCTGGTCTTTTTTTTTAACTCCCACACCATGTTGAGGTTTCACTTACCATATTGTCCAAATGCAGGCTTCTGGCTAATCTCTTTCTCTCTCTCTCCCTTCCACACCACTAACCACAAGCTGTAGTCTAGGCTATAAACTTTCCAGGGAGTGGGTGGGAATAGGAAGCTATCCTCTACACTACAGAGTGAAACCATTGGTCTAACTACCTTATTGTCTATACCAGGAGTCAGCAAGGTTTATCTTGCCTGGGCCGGATCAGTCCCGTGGCGATCCCTCCGTGGGCTAGATTGTGCGCACCCGCGATTTTCGGCGCCACAAAAGCGAGTCCCTGCATCGTGCCGGTTTAGTGCAGCGTGCGAGCAAACAGCTCAGTTCGGGGGTGGCTCATGGGCCGGTCAAACAACCTCTGTGGGCTGCTTCTGGCCCATGGGCCTTAGGTTGCTGACCCCTGGTCTATACTGATTGCCAGCACTTTTTCCAGCATTTTATACCATTATCTTTCCTAGACATAATGTGGATAACAAGGTTGCATCCCATGCAGCGAAACCAATCACGCTGCCCTAAATCTGCCTTGGCCCCAAATATAGGACTCAGCTTACCTTTTACCCCATGCTTTCTAGGCAGAGGTCTGAGCTTCAAAGTGCCGTGCCTGAATGGTTTTCTTTTCTTTTTTTTCGCCTCTGTGCTTTCTCTGCAAAAACCCACTCTTAAACACTGAATCAGAATAAACAGCAATTTGGGTTTTCTAGAGATTGTCATGTGCTCTGATTCAGTGGTAAAGAGCAGGTTTTCACAGGGAAAGTAACAGAGAGAAAAGGGGGGGGCAGGGGTTGGACATAGCACTTTAAAGTGCAGTCCTGTGCCTAGAAATACAGCATGAAAGGTAGTCTGGATGAGCCCATAGTTGGAAGTTTGCTTTAGCATCTACTGGGTGGTTTGAACACCAGCATGCCTCCACTGCCTCTGGCTAGCTCTGAGCTCCAGGGGGACAATGGATACACTGGCTTGTTCCTGCATCTGCAAGGCAGTTAGATTCCACCAGGAAAGTAGGCCCAGAAAGCCAGTTTGAAGGAGAGTGCTTTGGTGCGCTTCTGACCCTTTGTTGCATTTTTAAAATGTAGTGCAAAGTCAGGGACAAGAGCATGTGCTAGTGGTTAAGAGTCTTGCTTGGCCACTCAAAATTATTTGACCCCAGCCATGCACAAGTATACTAACCATCCATTTCCAAGAGCGTTATTGTATAGGGCGTGTATTCCTCACAGCACCAAAGTGTTGCCATATTCTAACAAACAGTGCTTGGACACAAGGCACAGGAAAGGATGATGAGTGAAGAATGCATGCTAGTAAAAGATGTTTTCCAAAAAGTATCCTCACAAGCAGATAAAGTAAATGCCAGACAACGGACTAGCTAAACCCAAGCCAGTACAGCTTTCTCATTTTAGGACTCTGTTACCTTAAATACAGCTTCACACAGGATGAACGTAAGCAAATATGGACCTCCAAGTAAGTCAATGATTGCACCCTGCACACATACTGCATTGGTAACCATTTCCTGGTGTTTGTGCATGGAACAGAAGAGGGCCGTTTGTTTGTTGTATGTCATGACAGTGCATGAAATTGAAACAAACACTGAAGTAATCAATCATGGAAGCACCCTCTTTGCTTATAGCACCAAGACTAAATGAAAGCTCAACCACAAGACTCTCCTCCATGTGATTTATTCACAGGCAGAGAAAGAGACATCTTCTAAGGCTACTGGATTGTGTTGCTGCAGTAACAGACTCTCCTGAGGTAATGTCAACATCTATTAATGTGTCCAGGAAATTAGATTTTGCTTGGTCATCATTGTAAGCAATTTCCTGTCTCCTATCATGGCAGGCAAGGGAAAAAGTTTTACAGTCACCTAGTTTTTACACCTACTCTTCAGGAATGTCCTTGTGGTGAGTTTCATGCAGCCAAACTCATATTCGTGTACTGGCAGTGACAACCCAAAGGTGCAACACTGCATTACAAATCATATTCAGAGAGCTAACGGAGTCAAATCAGCCAATAGAATTAGGCAGTGGAAGAGGCCAAGCCATTCAAGGATTTCCCTTGAACCCAGAATCTTTAGGCCATTATAACCCCTTGGCGGCAGAGTGTAATTGCCAAATATAGCAAAGACATGCCGATTCGCAACATCCTGTTACAGCTTTGATGCCTTAAATTAAATTAAAACTGTTGACTGTCCCCAAGTAAATCCAGATGACTTTGGAATAATTTGAAGTAACCTAAAAAAGAAAGAAAAGGAACCAAGCAAAAGGCAGCTAGATTTAAAGATGCCAGTCATGTTGTATAAAACAAGGATCTATTTGCACAGCACAAACCATCAGTCTAAAGACTGTGAATCAATGGATGTTACAGTTATTGGCTTGAATCATAAGACAAGGAAATTTCATGTGCCATTCTTTCCCTTATGATCCTTGAAAAGCCTTTCCAGGGGGGCGGGGGGGGGGGGCTCCTGAACAATGAGCATGGGAGGGGAGATGGGGCAGGAAATTGTCCTCCTTTGACCTTCCGAAGTTAACTTTGTCTTTCCCAACCTGGCTGTGCTGGCTGGGAGATGTAGTGTAAAACTTCTGGAAGGCACCAGGTTAGATTAACAAACTTTTGATCAGACTGTCAAACTTTAGGGTCCAATCCATTGAGGCTTGGGTACATGTTTTTGCTGCAGCATATAGCTCGAGAGACAAAGATGAATCAGAGAGACCTTGGTTGAAGCCTCACTTTGCAATGAACTGATAATGTGGTACATCAGTCTCTTTCACCCTTATCCCTCCACCTGCATTACGGAGATAATAATACTGTTGAACCTTACGAAGGTTGTTGTGAGGCTCATGTGAAGTGCTTTGAACATGTAAATGGTGCTATTTTTTTACTACCACCAGGCTAGATTAGATCACAAGCCATCTACCACAGCACGTTTTTCTTCCAACCACCATCAGAACAGATTTTAGAGATTTTACTCACAGGCCTGTTTTGCACATAATGCTAAGCCATGGTTTGTTTAGCTTAGCCATGGTGTAGACCCAGCTCCAGAGACTAACCTTGGTTTGTTTCCTGGAAAACCACAGAATGAAGTCCATGGTTTGTTGCTGGCTTACAAACCTTGGCTTGGTGTTATATCCAACCCCAACAGCCTTGACTAACCAATAGTCTGCTTGGCTATCCCACCTCCAACGCTTGCCAAGTCATATAGGCACACGGAAAGAGCAGCTGGAAAACAAACCAAACTTTAAAGCCAACCTAAGTGCAAAGTTATATTATCTAACTATCTTGGCTAACGAAATTTGGTTTTGGTTGTACAAACATCTGGCTTGCGGACTATGCGGTTGCCAAGGCAGTTAGTGGTATATTTGCTGTCATTAGAATCTTGAAAATCTGCTTTTGGGGATGGGAAGAATTTTGTTGTTGTTGTAATGATCATGATTGCAGTGGGGGGAAGAGTTTAAAAAGATGGTAACAGGACTGAAAGGCCCGGAAGACAGATGGCAAGCAATTGTCTTTTGAGATTTTCTTTCTAAATCCACCATGCAGTTTTCTGGAATCATGACAGTTATTTGTGGCTAGCAGTAGTTTAACTCTTTGGTTCCTCTTGCTTAAGGTTACCAGATTTTTTTTCAATGAATCCGGGGACACTTTTCAACTTCCTACTAAATAGATGGGTTTTGTCAGGGGACTGATTTGTAAATGCAGGGATTGCACCCAGGAAACAGGGACGTCTGGTAACCTTACTCTTGCTGGCTAGCACACTCAGCTGGCTGGACAACAGCCCTTTAGTGCAAAGGAGCAGGTCCGAAGTTGGTGCTTGCATGTTGCAACCAATTATGTGCAGATTGGTCAGAATGCCTTTGGTTCAGTATTTTCCTCAAGGGCAGTGTCATTAGGTGCTTCCAGATGGGTGCTGAGTGTGGGCTGAAGGCACTTCATGCTTGCAATTTTCTGCAGCATCCACATGGCATCACAGGCATAAAAATATCTGTCCATCCCCCACCTCTTTATTTAATCTGGATTTACTCAAGGAGGAGTTAAAAAAAACTATCGTAAACTACTCCTTTACATTATCAAGCCATGTCTGGAAGTACCTATCATGTATTTTTCTGGTATTATCAGTCAATGCTCATTTATTTATTATTATTTATTATTACAAAATTTATCACTCATCCTTCACCATGGGCAGGTTACAACAATGCAATATACAATTATATAAACAAGAATACATTGTCAAGGCAGCACACCAAAATAAGACACATTAAAAACATGTATCTAAAACAGACCACTGGTGCATCCTATCTCAAGACACTATCTTGAGGCTCCTACCCGACCTCCACCCTCCACTTTTGCTTCTTTGGTGGTTTTGAGGTGCCTCCTCTCACTGGGATCTCATCCCCACCATGCTATCCTGTTACATGTCATTTACTATATAATCCCATAGCCAAGATTGTCACGTGAAAGTCAAAGTGCTGAAGAAAAATGGATGGACTTTGGGAAACCCACCAGTGCACTAATACTTAGCCTATTTATATACCAGTATGTTTTGATGGGCTATTTCAAGAACATATCTGCAGAAAGGCAGCAAACACATTCAAACAGGTGTGCAGAAACCCCAGTTCTTTACGTGGCAGATGTTTCTTATCAATAGTTTACAGAAATCAGATTTAAAGTAGCTACCATGCCACCTGTACTGGTCCCCCAGGAGCTCCAGAAAGTAGATATGGGGAACATATAACCCTTCAAATGTTGTTGCGACTCAAGCTCCCACCAGCCCCAGACAGCTTGGGTAATGGTCAGGAGTGGCGAGATGTGTGGTCCCTCATCCCTGACATAGGCTACTGAATATGTGTATCCAACAGAATCCATGTGAACATAGTCTAAGAAACCAAGTTTTTCAAAATACCCCACCACCTTTACCTGGCTGCAGTACAAGGCAGGGCTTTTTGCACCACACATCCCTAGGAATGAGAAAGCCAGTGAAAGATCCCCGCTTGCCTTTGGCCCAGTTCAGATGCTATAAGCTTTAAAGCAGAGCTGGCTAACCTGAGGCACTCCTCCAGACATCTTTGCGCTGCTGCTTCAACTCCTAGCCTACGGCCAGGAGTCCCAACAACACCTGAAGCGCCAAGCCTGCTTTAGGGTCTCCGGCGGCAGCCCGGAGCACTTATGCCCAGGGAGGGAGAGAGAGAGATTCACCCAACTGCCGTGGGACCTGCTTCAGCGAAAGCACGCCTGGCGTGGCATTGCAAACCTCAACGCAGAGCATCCCGGTCGGTGGAAGCAAGCGCGCTCTGTGGAGAAAAGCCTCTCACGCCGTGAGCCCGGCAGGGTTTCCCTCCCCGCTCCAGTCTCCCTTTTATTTCGAGGACCAAGTATGCTGGGTGAGGTACTTCTGAGGGGCCCTCAGGCACAGAGCATTCCGGGGTAACTACTCCGCGGTAGGCAACCTCGGGGCTGGGGGGGGAAGGGGGTGTCTCTCTCAGGCAGACTACTCACGTAGAGCGCCATGTGAGCCGCGCCGAAGAAGGGGAACTTCACGGCGATGGGCCGGAGCCCCGAGCCGCCGTCGTCCTGCTGCGGGGTGGCCGTGTCCCCCTGCGCCGGCCCGAAGGGGTAGAAGTCAGCCAGAGGCACGGCGCCCTTCGCCCGCAGCCGGAGCCAGCTGCCGAGCGCCAGCAGCACCACCCAGCCGGACAGGCCCCGCATTTCCCCGGCGGGCGCCGAAGGACGGACGGGCGGGCAGAGCCGAGCTGAGGCGACGGGGCTGGCACGGAGGCACACACGGGGAGCTGAGGCAAGGGAGGGAGGGAGGGAGCGCGTAGACGGCGCGGGCCGGGAGGGAGGAAGGGAGACCGTGGCGCCAAAGGGACAAGGAGCTGCCTCTGGCTCGGCGGCGGCAGGGCAGCGCCGGCTCCCGGGACGCGAGAAGGGCTCTGCTCGGGACGGCGGCGGCGGCGGCTGCAGCTGCTGAGCGACCCGCGCGCACACTGAGCCTCTCTGTGCAGCGTCGAGGGAGGGGACAGCGGCTCATTCACACAGCTCGGAGGTATACATATTCATACCCTGGTCAGCCAATTAGGACGCGACCTGGAGGAGGCGGCCGCCGAGGTTAGGGGCGGGGTTAGAAGGATCGCGTCTTCTCTTAAAGCGCTAAGGACAGCTGGCCGGCGAAAGCGCGGCGCTACAGCTCGGGGTAGCGCGTGGCAGGCGAGCGGAGGAGCCGCGGGCGCGTCCAGGGTGCGGTGCTCAGCGCGCTCGGTAGGGAATTAGGACATCAGTGTGCGGGGAAGCACTGGGACCGCCAGGGGGTCAGAGGTCCGTCCGGGGCCCCTCGCTCCGCAGGATGAGCGGAAAGGCCCCCAAGCGCAGCATCGCCAACTCTGAAGTGGGCAAATAACTCATTGCCATGTGAGCTCCGGCGAGACCATTAAGGCCAGCGTCTTAAAATTACCCAGCTGCCTGCATGCATTGGGTGACGGAGTTACTTCTGAGTAAGCACGCATAGGATCGGTTTGCAAGCCACGTCACACTCCCCCCCCCTTTCCGAGTTAAGGATGCAGTCCTAAGCCCACTTACCTGGGAGTAAGCCCCATTCAATGGTGTTTACTTGTGAGTGGTTAGGATTGCCACCCACTCTGGGCCATCGCCTCAATCCCAGTTATGTGCTGGCCTGAGAAGATTCACAGAGTGCTCTGTGTCTAGACAAAGATGCCTCTTCCTAATTAGTATTCCTTTACGGGGCAGCGTCTGCATGCGAAGGAGTCCAGGCTCAGTTCCCCACCTGCAAATCTGCTGCCAGCCATATGACAACAATGAGCCATATGGACTAAGGCAGTTCCTTTTATTCCTAGCGGAGATTTAGGGTGTGAACACTGAAAAGAGATCTGAGTGACTGCAGAACAACAATGAATTCATAGTATCATAAAAGAATAGTGGTGTCTCTGGAAAAAAAAAAATCCTTTCTTTCATCACTGACTTATCATTTCCTGTATCAGAAATGAATTGGACTAAAGGTACCTTATCAATTTTATAGGTGTTTGGATGGGAGTCATGTATTGCAAATGGGTCAATCTCATTTTTCTGCGTGCAGGTTTATTGCATGAGCTGCCCCTCCACCCAGTCACTAGAGGACTTTGGCAGAATGCCAAGAGAGAGTTATTGACTGGCCTGTGTCACCTAGGCTGAATGGGGTTTGTGCTTGGATCTCACCAATCTTAAACCAGCGCTTCAGCTACTGCTTCGCCTATCTTGTGCCCTCTAGATGTTTTAGACTACAACTCCCATCAGCCACAGCCAGCAAGACCAAGCTTGACTTTATCCTCAACTCCCTTGGTAGCATAATCTGAATTCTGCAATGAGGAATTGATGTTAGTTAAAACAATGCTTGTCAAGTGAGCTCAGGCCTGCTTGGGAGTGAAAAGGTTACAGAGATACAATCTAATTTTGGGAGCAGAACTAGGACATATTCTTACAAATTTACACCAGCTGCTTGTTGGAAGTGCTACACGCTGAAACCTCTAAAGGCCTTTTTAGCAGAACAAATCTGGGAGAGCGCCAGAAAACAACAGCGATAGTATAACTTATGGCCAAATTCAGCAAATGTGCAAAGCAAAACTAGTAGCTGAGCTGAGCTTTTAAATCTTCTGCCTCAGCACCTTTTGATGTGCAGGCATGTATGTGCATATGTGCGCCTGCACATGAGCTCTGCCCCTCATGTCACCATGCATGCATACAAATTTGACAGAAGTCATCAAGTAAGAAAATGGTAGGCAAATTTCCCTATGGAAAGCACATCTACAATTTGTGTGTGTCTATGTATATGTGCTTGATGTGGTTGTTGATGGCAGCGAACACTTCAACTTTTCTTGAGGAACTCTGATTTGTTCTTGTTTGTTCCTCTTCCCACATCCCTCCTGATGCCCTTTGTATACACTGAACTCAGTATGAGGGCGAATTGCCCATCACTGAAAGTTAAGTCTTCAATCTTATAATAAGATAAGTTTTGTTAATTGTGAAGAGGTCTAGCTTCACTCTGTCTCTGCCTGCTGATTTACCAGATTCATGGAAAAAGTAAATCAAAAGAATGATGGGCAGCTGGGGCTGTAGTGGTTTGTGACACCGAATTAAAATGGAGCACCTTCAAAGCAATTGGGTATTATTCAGCTAAGTTTTATTCAGAGTAGAACCACTGAAATAAATTAATATGACTAAGTTTAAGTCCATTAATTTCAGTGTGTCTGCTTTGAGTAAAACTCAATACCACCCTTCAGCAATTTCCTGATGGGAACCATTGATTAATTACAAATGTAGTCTAGCTTCTCTGTCTCACCAGCAAATTCAACTTTCTGTCTTTATTCTGCATATTCTTATTGAAAATTACTATAAAACATTCCCAGACTAATTAATACTGGTAGTAAAACCAATCAAAATCACAAATGAAGTCTTCTGAGTCCAAACAGGATTCACCCTCCTTTGGACAAAGGGGTAGGAATAATGCTTAAGGCTATATTCTTATACCCACTTACCTAGGAGTAAGTTCCATTGAACTCAGTGGGGTTTACTCATGATTAAGCATGCATAAAATTGCATTGTTACTCAGTACTACCTTTCCAAAGAGATGCAAATAAACCAATAAAATGGCCCTTTTTAATGTAATAGTAATTATTGATTAAGCTTATTAGTTGCCAGTTACCTCAAACATCTTCAGCATTTAAAGCATAGATGTAAATACATTATACAATGAAGAGAAAGAAGAAGAAAAAATCATATAAAACCTAAGCACTCTTTAATACAATATGCAACCCTTGCCAATAGCCATAGGAAGCTTTGGCAGCACACTGGCAATAAAACAGAATCAACTCAGCCTATTAAAGGCCTGTGAAAAAAGACAAGTCTTTACTTGGCCCCAAAGACACCAGGCAGACGTCACTGGGCAGTCACAGCAAAAAGAAAAAAAGGGGAAAAAAGGCCCCCTTTGTTGTCACCCACCTCCTAGCTTACCTCAGAGGAAGAACCTGGAAAAGGGTCTCAGATAAAGATCTGAAGGCCCAGTAGGTTCATATAGGGAGAGGGGTACCAGAAGATATTCTGAATATGACATTTCTGACTCAGGGCTGTGTTCCTTCTGTTTTGAAGAATACTCCTGTACTTCACTCTCCAGAGTGAATTTTGAACCTTTCCAGAGTTTGTAGGATGAGGTAGGTAAAGCATACCTGTCTTCTACCCCTGACCTGGTTATAGATGCTGTGAGCTAGAAAGGGAACACAAAGGACCCACCCGACTATACTACAAGTCTATACCAGTTTTAAGTGTCATGGCTTTCTCCAAAGTATTCTTGGAATTGTAGTTCTATGAGGATTCTGAGGATTCTGTTAGAGAGGCCTAATCTCATGCACAAAACCTTGTGAGGGGGTGGGGGATATTAAGGGGGCTTCTGGACTGGTGCTTAGGATGTAGGATGGCGCTGCTGCTCATACATGCAAGTTTTTGGAAGCATCAACAAAACATTACCAGCATCAAAATGCCAGCCCATGTTTTCCTCCCATTCGATCCAGATTTACCTTTTCTGGGGTGGGGGTGGGTGGGGAATGTGACAAGGTAAACCCCCCCAAAAAACCCTCTTACCTACGACCCATTTGCCCTACTCTCAACAATTCATTGACAGTATCATACCCCTGTCCAGAGAAATACAAAGTGTAGGCTTTTTAGGGAAACTAGATTATCTGTCACTTTAGGAAAGTCCCACCAAATGCAAGTCATCACAGTCATGGCTTGGAAAAATAAATTATCTGTGCATGACCAATAGCTAGATAGGAGATCACTGGGGAACCCCATGTTTTTCTGTGAAGAAACAAATGACAGGTTTAGAATTCAAAAATACCTCTAAAAGAGTTGCGCACGGGCCTGATCTGTCACCTGAAATGTCACTGAACTAAATACAGTTGCAAAGTCAGGTATGCAGTATTTTAACAGTAAATACCACACTGCAGTTTTGTGGTGCTAAAAATATTAATCGGGAAATTCTTTGTAGCATTGCAACATTTTCAGTTACATGTCAAACTCAAGTAGCCCTTTGTCTTGGTTTAGGAAGAATGCAACATTTATCTTAAGCAAATCATTTTATCTAGCAGGCTCAAGTTACTATTGCAAAGGCAGCACAAAACACCCTCACAGAGCTATGAAAGCCCCATGACACTCTCAATTATAATACAAATAAATTTAAATACAAGTTCAGTTTAGATCTCAAACAGAGCAGTGATTTTCTGTTTAATGCTTCCCACTTAATGATTATGCAAATATAGACTGCAGAGTATAAGGTAAACAAATACTTTGAAATTGCTGCTCTGGATTTATGACAGAATTGGCACATCAGTATCTTATTAAAAAAAACTAGAGTTCAGGACTCCACTATACTCGCAACAGTCTCATTTATTTATTTATACCCATTTCTACATATGTGTACAAACCTCAGAAAGCCCACCTAATTCAAATAAGAGATATAAAAGTATTCACAAGATTTGGGCCTTTCTTACAAATAACCACTTTTCCCCTAACGATTTTATTTATTACATTTATATACAGTACTGTCTTTCTTCCATGGAACACAGAGTTATCCAGAGAGGGTCACTCAGCAGTCTATTATCTAAGCCAAACCTGCTTAGGTTTGATAACATAAGGTTACTGCATCATTTATGCACCTTCAAACTATATCCTGGAAATAGGGTATAAGGAATGATAGTGAATGAGTGTCTCATATGTGGACACCCTGACCATGAAACTGGAGGAATAAGATCTGGAGGGAGTCCCAAAGATGGGCTATGTAGAGAAATTCTGCATTTTTAAAAGTTCTCTGCAATTACGTCAAAAGCAGCAGGGAGTGAGGGTTACACATGGATGTTGCCCTCATGTTGCCAGTGAATGTTGGCAGCAGAGACAGCTATTCAGTTATGACAACTTCTTGCCCATCCGAGTTTGGAATTAAGCTGAAGTAAAGCAAACGGCTTGTTTGCTTGTTTCCACTTCAACTAGGGGCCTAAAACAATAGGAGTCTTGTGGGCCATTCAGAAAAGGCTTTGCACACTGTTTATGGCCCACAAGCCAGTGGTTCTCCACCCTGCCTTAAAGCCTGCCATGAAATTAGCCTGAGAAGCCCTGGACAATTGCAAAGTGCAGCCTCCTCTTTATGGAAGGTATTTATGCTTAAAAAGCTTTTGGGGTCAAATAAGGGAACGTGGAAGTCCACTTGCAAGATTCCCAGTCAGGAATGGCTGAGAAGATCCAGCTGATGAGATTTGATGGGAGAATTGTAAGTAGTAGCTAAGGACCAAGAGGGTTTGTCTAACATGGAGCCTACTAACAAAGTGAACATGAAAAGATAGAGATCTGGAAGTGCAGGAGGAAATGCAAAGATTGGCAGCCCAAGTTTTGGGCAACCAAGCCAGAAAAAATCAACTGCAGCCCGGATGCCGCGAGTGAAGAACATATAGCCCCTTTTGTCCATGCACACCCTATGAAGGTCTTAAGAGTCTACACCCCTACAGTGGGAATGATCCCAAAGGCAAAACACACTGGGAGCCCTATCTGTCTTAGGCTGAGATCATTGCTGGTTGAATCATAATACAAATCTGTCATGAAACAGGTGTGGGCAGGGAGGCAATATAACAGGCCCAAGGCCTCCAACCTTGTTGTTTGGCCCTCAGGACTCTTCCTCAGTCCACACACCCCTGCTGGCCCTGCTTGGCCTCCTTAAGTACTTTTTGCCTGGCTGGAAGAGGTCCTTGAACTCTGACAATGCTTCTTGCTCCCCTGGATGGTGGCTAGAGAGGTGCATGGGTGTAGAAATAAGCCTACTGCATAAAGCTAAAAATTGAATTCATAATTCCCCACACTTTGCAACTGGTCCATGAGAAAGTTGCCTAGAGGATATAACCCTTGGGGTGAAAAAGGTCTCCTACCCTTGACACAGAAAGTGTTTTGCAATGCAGAGATGGCCTTCATCTTTGGACCAAGGAGTGTAAGCCAAGAGCAGTTTCTCAAATATTCCCTGCTAGTTGGGTTGCCCATCTTCCTGTGGAAGGTCTCCGGGGAAGTGTCCCAGCCAGCTGGAGGCGCTCTCCTTTTTCCTTGTTGACAGCGGTGCTGGAACCAGGCTTGCACCTACTTTTGGCAATTTGCATGTACGGAGGCAGTTCCATCTCACGGAAGTAGGAGCAAAGCACCTCCATATGCAGAGGGAAGAGCTTTGGCTGTGGACACGTTTTACATGCACAAATTCTTTTCCTTATTAGTAATTTGGAAACTAGTTAACTGAAGCCATGTACCCACTTTCAGACATATGGTGCCGTTAACATGAACATTAAAAGGCAAGTCCTGGTGTTCCCTTTTGTGGCTTCATTCCCTTGGGAAAATGGTCGTACAAGCAGTGAGTGAGGTCACCACATTTCCCATGAATATGTATCCCAGTATGCTGCTGTGGCATCACATGGCTGTTCCATCTGTTTAAAAAGCACTGAATGGTTTAAACTGGATCCTCAAATAAGGGTTCCTGCTTCTCTCTGAACCACAGCTGAGTCCATAGATGCCATCCAAATATGTGAATATTCCTGTGAAAGCAATTTCCCATTCAACCCCATTTTTACATGGAGAAATATTTGGACATTTTTACCACCATCACAAAACCCCTGATTAGTATCCACTAATGCAGTTTTCTACTTGGGGGGCGAGGGTGGGAGTCTCGAAAATAATTGGAAAGGTTACATGAGAACTAGCCACAAGAACAGTGTACAGAGCCTTTAAATACAAGCTTTGTTTCCACAAAGTGAACTAATCTCTAATACTAATCCCTTTAGTTATCTAGCATTCCTCCCCTTTCTTGTCTTATGTACTTCTGTTCTTTCTTCCATTCCTCATTATTACAAACCGCATTCCAGCTGCCCAGGTCCATAGTTCTCACAATCTAGAGCCGGCCCTGCCATTAGGCAGAGTGAGGCAACCGCCTCAGGTGGCAGCTGCAGACAGAAAGAAGTGGCAGCCCCTTGGCTGTTGCGCCTCTGCCCCCATCACCAGCAGCCTTTGCTTGCTTTGGAGGACACAGCTGTGTATGCCTCACAGTCTGTCTTGAGGCCATGATCTAGCCAGCTGACAGATAACATGAAGGATGCTACCCCACCACAACTGTTGAAGTCAGAGTCAACGCTCAATCAGGTCAGCTTCTGTATGTGGAATGGGGAGTCGGTGCCATCTTGTTCTTTGCCCCATCATGGGATGGCTTTGCTTACCTAAGCTAGTTACCCTACTAAGGAAGCAGAGAAAGATGCTTAGTGGCTCACCCTCAATCATAACACAAACTTTTGCTGTGGGTTGGGCTTTCAGATGGAATGAGGGGATCTGTGTGGATTGATAACAAATTAAATAAGCATTAAAGCAGTGTGCTTGCTGTGCTATGTTCTTAACTATGTCATGCATGATTCCAGTCTAGAAGACAGTAGAGGGGATGTTTATCTTGCAAAATAACTGAAACATTGTGAAGTTATGCTGCAGGAAGTGTGGTCTTGGTCATCCTATTCACAACCCTCATTTTTCAAGCTGTCAGTATGGTCATGATAAATAGCACTTAAAACAGAATCATAATACCATAGGATTGTAGAGTTGGAAGGGACCTTAAGGATCATGTAGCTCAACCCCCTGCAATGCAAGGAATTTTGCCCAGATTGGGACTCCAACCCACAACCCTGAGATTAAGAGTCTCATGTTCTAATGATGGAGCTGAGTTCTTTCACTTATCACACCTAATACAACCCAACAAAAGTTACTACAATTACGTTCCATTTATGTAATTAATAACTAATGCTGCAATATTACGTCTACTTACCTAAAAACCAGCCTGAGATCAGCAGGACTTATTTCTGAATGAAAATGAATAGGATTGGGCTGGCATGTCCCACTCTGTTGCCTTGAATGGAACATCCAGGCCATTCCTATGTCCATTTACCAAAAGGCCTTATGCATTTGGCCCTAATCCCAAGCAAGTACGGTATGTATAAGACGATGAGTTGGATCCAGGCACTGCGATACAAACCCTCTTTGCACCAGGCTGGAAGGAGTTTGAATCCTACCAGCCTCTGCTGGCCACCATTTGTGGAACACCAAAGCCACTCCATTGCCTCAGGCAAGGGCAGAGACCTTTTGGTGCCTCAGGCAAGACACACTGTCAACACCCACCCCCAAACCAGGCCCCGGCATGGTGTGAAACTAGTGGCAACTTAGACACTCTGAAGGAATGGGGGCATTCCACCGAGAGTCTTGGCAAAAAGAGGGTTTTCTGTGAGGCATTGGTGCCAATCTCCCCACTGCTCTAGGAGTGGAAGACCAGCAACAACACAGCCGCTCTGTGGGAATGCCTTTTGGATGAATCTTGGTGAAATGGGGGTGTTCCGTGAGGTGCTGTTGCTGCTCTCCACAGCTTTGGCTTTCAGCTGTGTCTTCAGCTTACCCAAAGTACACTTGGAAGCTGCCACCGCAGAAGCTGGAGAGGGGTGGCTGCTGGAAGAAAAGAGGATAAGCAGTGGTGATAGTGGGGGAATCGGGATTTCCTACCCCCTGTGGAGCATGCTGCCTGAGACGGGCCACTTCAGGTTGCCTCACTGGTGCGCCGGCCATGGGCACAGGGATTTCAAAGGGCAGCCCAAGCGCTGGGTCCTGCCCCACTGCCATCTCACAGTGATATTGGTCCCAATCTGAGCCCAGCTGCTGTGCTGTTAAAGGGTCCCAAAGAGTAGTAGAAGAAGAAGAGTTTGGATTTGATATCCCGTTTTATCACTACCCGAAGGAGTCTCAAATCGGCTAACGTTCTCCTTTCCCTTCCTCCCCCACAACAAGCACTCTGTGAGCTGAGTGGGGCTGAGAGACTTCACAGAAGTGTGACTAGCCCAAGGTCACCGAGCAGCTGCATGTGGAGGAGCAGGGACATGAACCCGGTTCACCAGATTACGAGTCTACCGCTCTTAACCACTACACCACACTGGCATTTTGCCTCCTCCCAACGTCCCCACCTTCCACCCCAGCTGGCATGAGCTGCAGGGGGCACGTACAGCAGTGGCTCTGCTGCTCCAGTAAAAGCCCTGCTGTTCCCTGGGCAGAGTTTGGAATGGAACTGGATACAATTCAATGGTATTAGCCTTAGCTAGGTTTTGCAGGATTTGTGGCCAGTACATTTAAATTAGTCCCATTGGCTTTTGGGAGGACTTACTTTAATGCACTACATTCAAGGCTTCGGTTTCTCAGCTTCAGTGCTACTAGCCTGAGCTCTAAATTCTTCTGCAAAGCTTGTGATCCGGGGGGGGGGGGGAGAGAGAGAGAGAGAGAGAGAGAGAGAGAAGTGGCAGAACAAAGCTGACATGTTTAATCCCTTTGCATTCTTCTTTTCTTAAGACCACACCATTGCAACTGCTATTATACTTTGAGTATCTGTAGCAAAAAGTGGTCCTACGCATAGTGGTTTGTTGGTAGCTGCAACCGAGTGTTTAGCTTCCAACATTCTGAAGATAAAACTCTTTCCCACTGGGAACATGCTTTGAAACTGTGATTGTATTCAATAAAAAGGCAATAGAAATATCCGCCGTAGTAATTATTGCAAGGTCCATTTCAATGCTGAACTGAGGCCAAGGAACAGATTCCTGTGTAAGAACTGAAACTGAGCAGAAAAGAACAGCAGGGCTCAGAAGGAACAGCAGCAGATTAGCTAAATTCCCCCATGGAAAGTTTCCCTCACTGAAGCCTGATTGTGCCAGCAATGGATAGACATTTTCTGGGATTCCCAGCTCTGTGCCTATGGATAGCTCAAAACCTGGTGGTGGAAACTGGGCAGCGTTCAACTTCTCCTAATACATATGGCAACAAAGGCTGGCATACCATCCCCTTTGCTATCTGGCACTTAATGGTCCAGGCCAGCGTTCCCAAACTTCTTTTTTTCATAGACCACTTGCAAACTGCTGAGGATCTCAGTGGACTCCTTCATGAACTCCCAGCACCATTGTCAGAACCAGTGACATATTATGGAAGTCAAGGGCCCTGAGCCAGGTGACTGAGTGGTGTCCCTTTAACTGGCAAAGTTTTAGGGAAAGATCAATGGACTGCATAAGTAGCATATCATGACAAACATGGGGCACAGGGTAATGCCTTGTTAGCTGCTCAATAAATTTGGCCCTGATCAGAATGGCCTCAATTTCTGCTCAGAAAAAAAATTAAACAAATTCAGGACCACGTGCAGATATTCTGATTGTTCTGCAACCTCTCTGTGGATTCATGAAAGGGCTACCAGTGGCCTGTGGACCACAGTTTGATATATTATGCTCGAGTTATCAAAAGGTTGAAAAGTCATCTGCCATTGTTAGTCACTCAATATAAGGCTTGTGGCAGTTCAACTAAATTAATCCTAATTTACATGCATTTAAACAGCACTTTTTGGGTGCATGTGTGTCTTTCCCAGCAGAAGTGAACAGAATCGTGCTTTGACACCAGCTCAGGATCAGAACTAGTCCCAAGGAACGAGCATCTTACTTCAGAAGTTCAGCCCAAATAATTTACTGCAACTAGGGATGGAAGGATCTGTCAGTGTTGGTTCTTTCAGTTACTAATTTTTCCCATCTTAAATTCAGTTTCCCACATTTCTGCAGTGATTTGTGATTTTTGTTGTTTAAGGAAATCTCATAAAAATTCACCAGCATTTTAGTAGAATTTCTCCCCAAAAATGATTAATAGGCACATTTTTGAAAACAACGTTATGCATTTTTGTACGCTATTCTTTATGAAGCTATTCATTTTTGGAACACTTCCCCCCCAAATATATGCAACACTGGTAGGTTGGAGAAAGAAGATTCTGATGAAACATGAGGAAGAACTTTCTGACAGTAAGAGGTGTTTGACAGTGGAATGGATTCCCTTGGGAGGTTGTAGACTCTCCTTCCTTCCCTGGAGTTTTTTAAGCAGAGGTTGGATGGCCACCTGTCTGTCTCGTATACTTTAGTTGAGATTCCTGCCTTGGGTTTGGACTAGATGACTTGGGGTCCTTTCCAACTCTATGATAAGAAGGAGGACAATTATTTTATACAGCTTTCAGAAGAGCAGCCATGGGGAACTGTAGTGGATGGGGTTAATCTTATGGCCCCTGAAAGAGTAACAGATTAATTGTAGCCTATGTTTTTGTGAATTACCATCCACTGGAGTTGGCATGAAAGCTTATGCTGCAGTAAATCTGTTACTCTTAAAAGGTGCCACAAAACTCTTTTGTTGTTGTTCAAAACGGTAAGTTTCAGGGCTACATGACAAATATTAAATAAGCCAGTACAGAATGTGCAGTATTTATATATTAGCACAGTGGAAATTGCTCTCCTCGGTTTCTTTAGGAAGTGGTTCTTTATTTTTAATAATTCGCAGTACCACATTTGGAAAAACAAACATTCATGAGGAAAAAATGTGGAACAATGCTAACAGGTGACACTCGCAGCAGCTCCAAGATGGTTCCCTGTCATCACCAAGGAAACCAAAGTTTGATTCCTAAAGGGATTTCCTTGGAGCCTGTCAGCCGGCAGAGTGGGTGGAATGTTGAATGTTAACACTCTGACATGTCTTGGGGCCAGCAAGTCATAAGATGGCTTGGCTTTGAGCTAATCTCAGCCACCTGCCACCATGAAAATGGCTTGATGTTCATAGACACAGCAAAGGATTTGATCAATCCCTGGGTGTGGTTCACACTCTGCTTCAAAACTTCTCTTTATAGCACAGTGTGATCTGGATGGCAGCAGAAATACCTGCCTCCTTCATTTGCAGGAGGGCATGTGATAGATGGATCTGTGACATCATTGGCAGACAGCCGCCACCACCATGGATACCACTGACTAAACAGGTATGGCTACAGTACGAGGCACCAGGAAGGACTTGACAGCAACTTTCAAACCCTGAGGGAGAATAAAATAACCTGGTCAGTGATGGAAATGCAGAGGTATTTCAATAATAAATGCTCCTATCTGGGCTGTGGAATTTTCCAATTTGTACAGCCTGAATATAAAACCTTACGGAGATCACGCAGGGATACTCTACCCAGAAAACCAAACAACAGAGAATGCCCTCGTCAAATGTCCTAAATTAATTAGTTAAGCATCAGTGCCCTGGGTTTCAAGCATCTTAGAGAGAACAGCTGCCCCCACAGCAGGGTTTCCTCTTGGCTGCAGGCTGCCTAGTCATTTGCTGTCTTGACTGTGCCTTCCAAGTCTTCAGGGTATTTGCTCCTTGGGTGGGGGAGACATTACTTCCTAGCACTGTTAGTCCAGGAGCTCTGGTTTCTTAGACCATGAATCAGATGAGCACCCTTATGCAGGAGATTGATAAATCCAATCGTTGAGCTGCGAGGATTCTGCTGAAGGCTGGTTCTGTGTTTGGTTGTCTGGGATCAGGGCACAATGTTCATTTCTGAATCATTTTGCAGTGTGAAGTTTCTGGCTCATATAGGCTTGTCGTCTTCTCGCTTCTTGATCCAGCTGCTCTTTCAGAGCATTCACCTGGGGAAACACGTCGACAAATAGGGCTACATTCATATAAACCACTATTCTGTTCTGTTCCACTATTTAAACCACTATTCTTCTCTCTGGCTCACACTGTCTGGGCACCCTGGCAAACTGCTTATGGTGTCCAGAGCATATGGTGCTGCCTAGAGAGATAGCAGAAGCCTGTCCACTTGCTGGCCTTCTCTTTCTGGGTGCTAGGATGCTAGCATAAAGCTAGTATAAACATGTAGTTTTGACCTCAAGAGAGGAAAGTTCATACTCATATTATTTTTCTTAGGGCTGCAGCATGACTGAGAAAAATATCCACAATTATTATTACCAAGGATTATTAAATTGAAGCAGGAGAAGAGTCTGGTGCTCTTATTGTCCTCATGATGAGAAGGCCTTGTGTTGAATAGTAGATTAAATCGGATCTCTCCCCACCTACCCTACTTCTCTTGCAGTCCTACTTAACCTCCCTCCTCTAGCTGTTATGCTGTCAAATCTGAAGGGCTATACACACTGTATGGCAGCATTTGGTATCATTTACGCAGCCCATCAATCCCAACCTCTCTGGCACTTGCATGATGCAGGTAGCTGAACACACATTTGCCAAGTTGATTCTTTCATAATTTAGAAAAGCAGTGTGTGAAATGGTTTCATAATGGTACCCCTTATCTGGTTTAGGGGTTAAGCAACCAGCCAGCTTCTCTTTCTCCAGGGCAGAGAAAGCAATACACCACTGCATCATATCCCAGATTCACAAGCAGTATAAGCTGTTGGTACAAGAAAACCATGGAGCTGTTTAGTCCTCATAGGTTAGCTTGTGCTCTATGGATTTTTGCTGTTCAACACTAGAAATTACCTCTTGGACTCTAGTGCATTCTGCGCTAGAGAGCCAGGAAGCATTTGGGAGGAGGAATCCATAAACAGTGGTGCATTCTTCTCTTTTCTCACTGTCCTCGCCCTTTTGACTTAAAAAATGCCCATACTCCCAGTTCTTCCCTCTACTTCCAACCATCACCCCAGTTCTCGCCTCAAAACTCCAAATACCATTACAAAATTTTGCAAAACCCTTTTGATTTGCACAATAAATTCTGGTCACAGAAGCTGGGCATCACTGGGGAATTTGGACATGAACAGAAATATCCAGTCTAGTTCTCCACTCTACCTGCTCCTCCAAGCTCTTCACTTTCTGCCGGTGAGTTCTCTCTCGTGACTCCAGCTTACGTTCAGACTGGAGCTGTGCACTGTGAAGCCTCTCTGTTTCCAACTCCATGTCTAGCTGATGACGGGATGTTAGAGCCATCAGTTGTTGAGCATGTGTTCGTTCCAGCTCTGCAATCTTGGCCTAGAATGAGCACATAAATTGGGTCCAGCTCATGAGGTTGTGATCCTGATACCTGCTGAATACTTTTGCTTTAGTCAAATGATCCCCTGGAGCTCTTAGGTATGTTTCCTCTCATTGCAAGACTAGGAAGCCCATACAAGGAGACCAACATAATCGGCCCTTTGAGGATCAGTCCAGTACAGAGGTAGATGCTGGAACATGCACTCAGGCCTATGGTCCCCAGTGCATTTTAAGCTCAGGTGGAAAACTGCTGTTAGGGTGAAGGGGCACAATTAAGAACCTGCTCAGCTGCCCTCCTCTCCCCATCCCTTTAGTCTCCACAATATGTGTAACCTTTCACTAGGTAGCACCCACAGCACCCACTCTCTTTCATGTTTCCATATCACCCTGCTCAGCCTCAGCATGTGCCTTCTACCGCCTCACGTCCCTTCAGACCAGATCCTTTCATGTCCTCCTGCCTTTCCCCTTCCAGGTTCAGTAAGTCCTTGCTGACCTGCAGGTGTTCGTTTTGCCTCAGGGTATCCTCCAATTCCTGTTGCAGGCTGTTCAGGGACCGGTCCAGTTGTTCCCTCATGTGACTCAGCCTAAATGTGTCATCTTCCTTCCTGAATTTCTCATGTTCTGCCTGCAGAGGAGACACCACAATCCCTTATCCAGTACCTGGCACAGCTCAGATACTGCCATTACATGCTTTTTTTCTCCACACACCTGGGGAAAATCTGGGGGAAATCCTGACAAGTTTGAAGGTGCTAAAGTTTGTGAAGAAGAGGGCAACCACTGGGCTGAAACCATTAAACTTCCTTGAAGAGACGGGGATGTAATTAAGTGCCACAATACTTATTCAGTTTGGCACTTGCAAAAAACAGCACAGATAGCTCCAGGTCAGACACAACTGCAGAAACATGTTTTGTTTTCTCTTTCTTTCTAAAATTAGTCCCCAATACACAACACCTTGAATTTGTCCTGTGAGCTTAAAAGTCGCACTTGACGCTGCAAATTTGGTGTTAATGTGGAGAATGCTGGGCAGTCATCTCCAGATAAAACTAATTATAGTCAAGGAAGAATGACTTCCCAGGAAAATGCCAAAAGAACAGCCAGAAATGAGAAAGAATGAGGATGAGGGAGAACTTAATGATGGCGAAGATGCCTTCACCAACTTCATTAGGAACGGATACGGGGGGGGGGGGGGCTGTGAAATGGTTATTCTGGACTGTAGGGTTAAAAAAGGGAGAAAGAGAATAAGGCCGGCCTTATATATTTTGCTGCCCGAGGCAAGGACAAGATGGCCATCCTGCTCTATGTACAGAAGCCAAGTGGGCTGACAGTTGAATCTTAGTTACAGATATGTAACTATGGAAGGCACCACATTGAGCCGCATGAAATGGAAGTTGAATCTTACTTCAGTATCAGTGATGGATCAGGGCAGAGTATTGTCCTCCATCACGTCACTTCTCCCAGTATCTGCTGCCTGAGGTGCCCACATCACTGTGAATAATGGCCAGGCCAGGAAGAGTCATTGTCAGAAAGATTAATGGAAGGCACATTCAGTCTGTAGTCCTGTGAAAACCTTCCTGCCACACTGAATGCAAGAATACTTTCCTCTTGCATGAGTAAACATGCACAGGGTCAGCCTATCTGTGGGTGTGAATGGGATGGATAACTGGATACAGGTATGATTGAAGAGATGATCTACTGAAGTGAACAGGCAAGATACCAAAATGATTAATAATTCAAGTTTGGTGAAGGAAAGCAGCACAAAAAAGAAACGTCCTATGCAAAGATAGAGATGCTGGTGGTACATGGATAAAAAAAGGATACATTAGCCTTCTACAAACCCACTGCCCCTGCCTGGATGTTTGAGACTACAGCTCCAACAATGCCTGACCATACTGGCTGGGGCTGAAGGGAACAGTGGTCTATTCATCCTATTAACCCCATGGAAGTGGTCCATATAAATCCCAAGGTTATTATATACAAAAGAAATGTAGGATGGGGGAGAAATCTGATTCAGTTCACACTTAAAGCTGTATTTATCAGATTCACACCTTTTAAAACTCTACGGGAACCAAAACATAACCATCCTTCAAAATTTGCACTTATCCAAATTTTGTGAGGCAGGTATCCCCCCACCCCCAAAAAAGATTGTGAAAATGTACATACAGTGGAACCTTAGTTTTTGAGCATCTCGGAAGCCGAACAATTTGGAACCCGAACACTGAATACCCAGAAGTACCGTAATTGCTTCCGTAATTGCCTTGGAAGTCGAATGGTCTTCTGGAATGGATTACGTTCGAAAACAGAGGTTCCACTGCATTAGGAGAAACTGCTTCCAAAAATCAGCACAACAGTCAAAACTGCATATGAAAAAGTGCTTCTTAAAAGACAACCTCACTAAAATTTTCATGTGGATTTTACAAAGAAAATTCATGATTCATTGCAGAAATGTGGAAAACAAAATTTAAGACTTGAAAAATGAGAAACTGAGGGAACCAGACTTGATGAATCCTTCCATCCCTTATCAGGGGACCTGTTTTCCTCTATGAAATGTTGGGAGGCTACAGCATTTTATGAAAGAAAGCAGAAACATGTGAACATAGGGTTTAAGCCCACATCCTTGTACTTCTTCAAGGATGATGACAGAACTGTCTAGCCTGAAACATTACAATTGATGGGTCAGGCAAAGTATCCATATAGTCCAACATTCTGCCTCCAACAGAATACCGCAAAACTCACAGAGTCCAATAGAGAGTCTTCCATTCTTTGTGGGCTTCCTGTAAATGCAATCGTGTGGTTGCATTTACAGCTGCCATGGTCCATAGACACTGCTGGACCCATCCTGCAGGAATTTGCCTAATTGTTTTAAAAACCACCTAAGCTAGACACTTTGCTGAAGGCTTAAGAAGCTCATAGATTTTAACTGTGGGTGCTATCCAAAGTTTGACACAAATGGAGGAAGGTAACACCAAATGTCAGTTATACTTCTTTGCCAGCTTCTATGATCTTTCTTCTTCTTCTTCTTCTTCTTCTTCTTCTTCTTTGGCGATCACTCGTAGCTGAGTAAGATTGTCTTCCATAAACAGGGTTTTAACAATGAGTCTGTAAGTGACTGTGGAGGCCAATTCTGGATCCACACGTCCTTCCACAGTGGGGACATTGGTTTCCGGGTGGGAGTTGATCACGGTGTGGATTTGCCAAGCGTGCCTTCCTCTTAGCACGTTTCTCCCTTGCGTCCTGAGTTCGAGTGTCTTTACATGCTAGCTGGCCTTAAGTAAACCTCCACCGGATCTGAAGGTGTCACCTCTTCCTTTTAAAAAAATATGGGTTAAGGAAAAGCATGGCAAATCCAGCCTGTCCCACCTACCCTCCTACTCCACCACATTTCTTTAGCTGTCTAGCCATCTTGGATAGAATTGAGATCCAGATCCAAAAAGAGCAAACTATAATGCCGGAAGAAGCAAGGCTCTCCTATGGGGAGGGGAAAGAGAGGGGCAGAATTGAATCGAGGGTGGGGAGAGTTAGTGGCATTGTGCTGTGTAGAGGGAGAAAGCTTCCCAATAGCTGTTGGAGTGATGGGATATTCTGTTCCTTTAAAACGCCATGGAAAACTTACCAGAAGAAAACATAAAATGGGGGGGGGGGGGAGGTTGGAGAAAGAGAGAGAGAGAGAGAGAGAGAGAGAGAAGCAAAATCCAGAATAAATAAACGGCCACATCCGGATTTCCCCTCTGGAGACATCAATAAAGAGTTTTATGAGCTTGATATGAATTACCCTCCCTGGCCATTTACAGCTGATCTTCTGGAACTCATTAACTAGCTTCTCCCCTTCCTCCAACCCAAGGAAAGGGGTTGTGCATGGGGGAATTCAGGGGCACAGCACACAAGGCTATTTTATGCTTGCAGAGATAAATGCTTGTAATGCTGTTTTGCCCTAACAGAAAAACATCATATTCATCACCTCTTCATTTCTACAGCTAGAAAAATCCATTAAAGATGAACAATAAATAACTTCTAGAAAATGCCAAGCCTGGCCTTTCCTAACACTTGGGCCTGGCAAGTGTTAACCCTTCCTAGGGAAGATGACATCTGCTGGAGATGGCACATCCCCATTAGCTGAGGCATTGCAGTACAATTTTAATACAGACCATACGCATATCCAGGGGTTATATAATAAGCGACAGATATCTGGAATGGTCAACAATGTAGTATAGTATCTCACAGCTAGCGGATCAAAATATTAACTTGAATAAGCAATACAGTGGAACCACGGGTTGCAGACGTAAACCGTGACGGAGGCACGCCTGCAACCCGCGGCGTTTGCATCCTGAAGTGCCACATCTGCACAGGTGCCATCGCTATTTGGCACTTCTGTGCATGTGCAAAGCAAGATTTAATGCTTCTGCACATGCACAAGTAGCAAAACCAGGAAGTAACCTGTTCCAGTACTTCCGGATTTCCTGCGGTCCGCAACCAAAAAACATGTAACCTGAAGCGTCCGTAACATGGGGCATGACTGTACCTTGGATATCTTTTTTCTTTTTATCCTTACACTATTTTAAGAATAGCAATAAGGGATACCCATTGTATTTTATTATGGGCATATAAATTACTAGAAAATTGGGTTTCCAAAAAAGAAAAGGAAAAAGAAAGAAAAGATAGGAAGGCAGTTCAGGATGAGGAATTGGGCAAATAAACAGGCACAGTTGCAAACATGAAACTTTATACCACACAGAAGGCACTTCTGGTGCTGAAAGATAAAAACTTGCCCAAAGGCACACAACATAGTTGCAGCTGACAGATTTTAAATCCAAGCACACAGGATCACAGCTCAACCTTCTATTCTTTTGGACCACACTGGCTCCAACATTAAATAACAACAAGCCAAAGCTGTGCCCAGGACATCCCACAGGAGGAATTAGATGCTGTGCTATGGCAGGGATGTCCGGTCGATTCTGTGATCCTGATGGATCCCCCCCCAAAAAAGCTCAACAACTTTGGGTCTGACTTCCAAAAAAAAGCTCATCAACTTTGGTCAATCCAATGGGTAGATCACTGCCAGTGTTTTTATAGTGGGAGTAGATTGCAGTCTCTTGGGAGCTGAACATGCCTGTGCTATGGCAATTGTTCCATCAGAACAAGCACTTCACGGGAACAATCTTCCCTCTCCTTACCCTCTGTGCTGTTCTGGAGGTTCTTGTTATTTATATCTGGCCTATGAGTCACCGACGGATGGTAGCACCTGGTGCTCAGCACTTATGAATGGATAACGTAATGCAAGACTAACAGAGATGTGGACAACTTCGTGTTACAGCAAAGTGGAAGGGTGTATTTCAGAGATAAGCTTTAAACAAAGAAAAACCTCATTGGTGGTATCCATTATTTGAAAATGTGGAAACCACTGGGTATTTTGGAGACTGAGCAAAACAAGTTGCCTCTCTCCCCTCGTGTGATAAAGATATATAATTAAAGAACCAACCATCTGTCATCCTTACATTTCCCTTTGTGCTGCGTAATCTCCACTGGAAATCACCCCAAGCTCTTGTTTGCCCCAGGAGGTGAATAACAGTTTGGGGGAGAGCAATTTTCATCTTGACTACAGTGCAGGGAGGGTTAAACACCCATAGTCCCAATTCTCCCTATCCTTATAGCTGCTATTTAAATAGCAATCATCCAGGCACATTAAATGTCTTCACGCATGGAGTATACTGTCTATTTTAATCCTTAGGGCTATGAAGATGCCCAGTTTCAGGGGTGAATTATCCACTGAGTAAGTTGGTCTGCAAATCAGAGGCTGATTAATAGAGTAGAGCTGCTGAAAAGAAACCAGATTTAGGTACCAAGGCAAAGTTTGTAGCCTAAAGTCTAATTTCATATTCAGGAGATGAGAAAGGATGTTTTTGAGGCCCCCTCCAGCAATCTCTGGTTTGGATACTCACAAGCTTGGCCATGGCATGGTATTCCATGCCCAAACTCTCCTCTAATCTTTCAAATGCAGTATAGACAACTGTGACACAGTACAACTCAGTATCAAAAGTGTAGCTAAAATGGAAGGATTTCTGGCACTATCGTGTTAGGCTAAGCTTTAATGACATGGCCTCTTAAAACAGGCAAATGCACCTCAAAGTGGGGAGTTGCCTAGGAGGCTGCCCTGAATATTTCTTGCTGTTCCCACTCACTTCAGATTACATCTGGAGGCAGCAATCTATACATTCCAGTTGTATCAAGCTGGTTGGGAACTGTAGCAAGCCCACTCCCTGCTAAAAATGCAGCAGAGAGTGCAAGTTTGTTGACAAAGTAGGGAGAAGGGACAAGGATTGACTAAAGATGTGGAAACTTTTACATATAGATTTTTTTTGGGGGGGTGGGGGGTTAGAAGGGACAAAGGTTGACTCAAAGAGGCTTACATGAACTTTAGGAGAAAGATCTGCCACATGGTTTGGATTTTGTTTCTCCATCACTACAGCTAATTAGGCTGATCCAAGAGTGCCCCTGCTGATACCAAACACATGTGTGACAAATTATTTCTGTGAACTTGAACCAGCTCCTTGGAGCTGAGTGTTGTTGGTTGCTTCTCTGAAGAGGAGAGGAAAGCAGGTAGCCTGAGGATGTGCATGCATAAATGTGCGCTTGTGAGAGCTGAGATTTTACTTTAATGAAGAGTTCTGAATGAATTGTTTGGACTGCATTCAAAGAATCTGAGAGCAGCAATTTTGTGTGTACTGGGAAGTCATTGGACAGGGGCCGCGAAACAAAAATTATACCCAACAAACACTCTCTCCCCACTTGCAGAAAGTGACTGAAGTTCCGTGCCTGAAGGGACAGAAAGGGACTGAGCAAGGTTCTCTTTTCATCTCTACATTTTTCAAAACAGCCACGTGAAAGGTCCATACCCTATAGTGTAAACCACTGAATAGCAGATGTATTTACACATATAGCCTAAAGGCAAATTAATGGAAGTTTATTACTGATATCTATCCTTTGAAACCTAAAGATGCAGAGTGCCATGAGCTACAAACATGCATTCTTGTGAAGGGATATAACTAGGTCAGAATAAGCATTGTATTTTTTAAATTTCTCATGTTTCTTCACTATTATTCTATACTAAAGTTAATATGAAATGCGTATGAATTAGGAAAAGCATACATAATGCTATTTGTTTACATTACACTATTACATTACACTACACTACATTACACAAGAGTAGACAAATGCAGGTGTCAATCCTGCTCACAGCCACTCTTATTAACACTTGGTACTGAAGTTTCATCCACTCAGCCATGTAAGAAAAATGTAAAATATAGTAAATAAAAGCCAGACTCAAGGATAAAAAACAAGGGATAAGAAAAACAGGCAATCTCTCTCTCTCTCAAATAAGGGCATCATCATGACAATTTGTAGCTATCTCCAAAAGCATTTCCCCATTTATCCTTCTATCACCAAGTGCAAAAGGAGACACCGTATACCGTACATTGCAGAAAGGCCAGTCTCTGGCAACAAATACCATATCTTTCCCTTGCTGGTTTCAGAGTGTAATCCCAATAAAATAGGAAGCTTAAGTAGAAAGGACAAAATAAGACTGAATGTGGAACATCGTCTAGTCCAGCAGCTACTCTTAAGAAAAGTCTAATATCTGTCAATAATCATGGCCAAGAGCACAGATAGCTCTAAGGCAGGCAAAGGGAACATTCACCCCACAGGTAAGATTAGGCTCACCAGGCTGTTTCCCCCCAGTCTTGTCCATACCTGAGATCACACCTTTGTATTATATAGCAGAATTGACAAATAATGACCACTTTCAACCCTGCTACTAAACTTATGAACCTCAGATTTTTTAAAAAAGAAAATGACAACATGAGGCCCTCACTAGGACCTCAATTGGAGTAAAAGGCATGGTTTCCTATCATATTTAATACCACTAAGTCAATACAGTTAAATGCTTGCCTTACTAGTAGTAGAGTGTTTTCTGCTCACCCACATAGGCCAGAGCCAATTTGTGAGTTAAAAATCTTCACATAGTACAAATTTAGCTTTAGGAAACTGAAATTCAAGATGCATCAACAATCATTCATACAAAGCAGAGTATCCATCTGCTTACCCTGAAACAAAGGTACTTGAAAATTTTGCTGATAAATACTATTCAACGTTTGAATGTTAACATCTAGGTAAACTGAAATGGAAGTAACTAAGCGTCCAATAGCCTCCCTTTCAAATGTGTTTTAACTAAGGGAATAATATGTGAATAATATCACTGTAGTGAAGGAGGATTTGACTCTAGGGACTACGCTTTTGCCAGCACAGAATATCAAATTTTTTGGGGGGGGGGGAGTAATAAAAGCCAAATAATAATATAATTCGTTACTCTAGCCCACAAGGTTCCAGGAGAGAAAATTTAAATGTCAGTCCAAAGCAATTATTTTATCAAGGACCCCTTAAGCATTTTCAAATACACTTCTGTCACTAGATAGAAAAGGTTGAACAAGAATCGGGGAATTGTTAGAACATTTTAAAAAGGTTGTTCAACCTTCTTTGTGTGCCTCCCATCTTCTGATGATTAGAGGTTGCTAGTTAACTGCATAAAATTATATTTTTTTGCAGGGAGAAGGTTTTTGTCAGAATCTATCATTTTTGCGAAGATTTTGACCAAGCTGGCTGAGGTTCTATTGAGGGAGATACCAATACATCATCCATGAAACACTTCCTGGAGTTACCAAGGAAGGAAATTGTTCTCCTATTTTTAGAAATCTGTATCTTAACAAATCCAATTCTGTCACGATTGCTCTAGAATAGGAAGGGAATTATAATAAGTAATTAGATCTGCATCAAAAGTGTCTCCAATAGACTCCTTCAGCTCAAAATCTCTTAACTAAAGTTTCATCCTAGCTAAACAAGTCCTGGGTTCAGGCCCCATGGGAGGTGCATAATGCTCTTAGAATCTGCTTCAGCCTTAACCTATTGCTAGGGCTCAGATGATGTCAGAGGCTGGAGTGAGGAGGAATGGTGAGGACCTTCTCCTGAACCTTTCTCAGAACAGGACAGTATAGATTTAGAACAATGGTTTGCAGAAGGGCACAGTTCAGAGGCTGCAGAGGGCAGGGAGAAGAAGCACCAGGGGAGAGGCAGCTGACAGACTCAGTGTCCTTGGAAAGCATTCCTGACCTCCCAGGACTAGGTGTGCATTGCGGGTAGTAGAACAGAGAGCTCAGAGGCAGAAAGCTCAGATTAGCCGAAGCAGGGGTGACATAGAATAGGGATGATGTAGGTGGGTGGGACTTTACTTGGAACAGCACCATTATTTAGGGAAGGCTGCATTCATTTGTCAATCTCTGTGAATTATTGAATCAATTGTTTGGTAATTTTTTTTTATCATTTCTGTTTCTTGGCTGCCACAGAAGAAGGCAGAAGAAGACAGTTCATAATATTCCTGAATGCTCAGGTGGGTATAATTCCCTTCTTCAACAAAACTGTGCACTTGAAAGATGAGATGGAACAAGAGGTTCTGCAAAGGTGAGTAACAATCTTTTAGCCTGAGATCAGCAGTGAGAAACCTTCAGTACACTGGGCAAATTAGGTTCCAATTTGGCCTGTAAGGCCATTTTCCCCAAACCAAAGCCACCTGTCTCACAACTGTTGTCAGATGCAACATCAGGTGTGAAGCAGTTGGAAATGCAGCTGCCAAGAAACAATTGTGAGCCTTAATGTCAGTGCTGATCTGCTGACAATAAGCCTGTAGAAGTCCCAGTGGGCTTCCTGGAGGAACCAAACAGTGGACCAGCATTTACAGAAAACTGGCATGGATTAGCTGTGCTATAGAATTCCTAAATTTGCATGGGGTTGGAAATGGGGCCAGGAAGTTTGGAAAACTCAGCAGTGGCCAGAGGATTGGAGAAGATCAGTCTACATCCCAGTCCCAAAGAAGGGCAGTACCAAAGAATGCTCCAACTACCGCACAATTGCACTCATTTCACATGCTAGCAAAGGTTATGCTTAAAATTCTACAAGGCAGGCTCAAGCAGTATGTGGACCAAGGACTCCCAGAAGTGCAAGCTGGATTTAGAAGAGGCAGAGGAACCAGAGACCAAATTGCACACATATGCTGCATTATGGAGAAAGCTAGAGAGTTCCAGAAAGACATCTACTTCTGCTTCATTGACTATGCAAAAGCCTTTGACTGTGTCGACCACAGCAAACTATGGCAAGTTCTTAAAGAAATGGGAGTGCCTGATCACCTCATCTGTCTCCTGAGAAATCTCTATGTGGGACTAGAAGCTACAGTTAGAACTGGATATGGAACAACTGATTGGTTCAAAATTGGGAAAGGAGTACGACAAGGCTGTATATTGTCTCCCTGTTTATTTAACTTATATGCAGAATTCATCATGCGAAAGGCTGGGCTGGATGAATCCAAAGCTGGAATTAAGATTGCCGGAAGAAATATCAACAACCTCAGATATGCAGATGACACAACCTTGATGGCAGAAAGTGAGGAGGAATTAAAGAACCTTTAATTGAGGGTGAAAGAGGAGAGCGCAAAATATGGTCTGAAGCTCAACATCAAAAAAACGAAGATCATGGCCACTGGTCCCATCACCTCCTGACAAATAGAAGGGGAAGAAATGGAGGCAGTGAGAGATTTTACTTCCTTGGGCTCCATGATCACTGCAGATGGTGACAGCAGCCACAAAATTAAAAGACGCCTGCTTCTTGGGAGAAAAGCAATGACAAACCTAGACAGCATCTTAAAAAGCAGAGACATCACCTTGCCAACAAAGGTCCGTATAGTAAAAGCTATGGTTTTCCCAGTAGTGATGTACGGAAGTGAGAACTGGACCATAAAGAAGGCTGATGGCTGAAGAATTGATGCTTTTGAATTATGGTGCTGGAGGAGACTCTTGAGAGTCCCATGGACTGCAAGAAGAACAAACCTATCCATTCTTAAGGAAATCAGGCCTGAGTGCTCACTGGAAGGACAGATCCTGAAGCTGAGGCTCCAATACTTTGGCCACCTCATGAGAAGAGAAGACTCCCTGGAAAAGACTCTAAGGTTGGGAAAGATGGAGGGCACAAGGAGAAGGGGACGACAGAGGACGAGATGGTTGGATGGTGTTCTTGAAGCTACCAGCATGAGTTTGACCAAACTGCGGGAGGCAGTGGAAGACAGAAGTGCCTGGCGTTCTCTGGTCCATGGGGTAACGAAGAGTCGGACACAACTAAACGACTAAACAACAACAACAAAAAGAAAAGGAAGCTTTGTCACTCATCACCAGTGAAAGCATGGGCACTCTCCAATAGATGCTTGTGAGATGTGGCCTGCTGCAATCCATATAATCACAAGTGTGAGACAGCTGCATCCACAAGACCACTGTCTCTTGCTTCGTCCTTCTCTCCTCATCATTACTCACTTCTTGGAAATGTTCCAACTGCCCTTCCAGGTTTCTGCATCGCAGCTCCATCTCACCCAGCTGATCTTGCAGCAAATGTACTGTATCCGTCAAGCTATGGTTCTGCCTCTTGCTCTCTGACAATGCATGCCGCATCGAGTCCAAGCGATCCTGAAACAGGGGGAAAAGAAATCCAGAATGGGCCTACTAAAGATTGGAAACTCCTTATAGACTTTTCATGCGAAAAAGAAAATGAACTTATGATATCTGGGTTTGAGGACTGAAGAAAATAGTGGTTTATAGAAATAGGAATTGTTGGATGTTATCTTGGAGTGGTTGTTTTAAACAATTTTCTATATGTAGCTGGCAGACGAAGAAATGGAAGCTCTCTTTTTTCTTTTAGCTTCCTTTACTCTTTTCTTTTCATTTCCTTTGTGTTTTTATTTAGATTATTGTTTTATCTTTCATTAAAAAGGTATTGGATATTTGATATTAATCTTTGAATATTTTCTTTCAAACTTTAATATAATCTACTGGGGGGGGGGGGAAAGAAACAGAATGGGCCAAAACCACTTGGTTGAATTGATATGTACTGTTTGTGGTGAGATTTATTGGTCAAATACCTTTTTTTTTTGTGATTCGTACATACACAGCCAAATTATCATGCTGCTTCTAGTCTCTTGTCAGTTCAAGCCAGCAGAAAGGAACTAGTTGCCGTGCTGGAAAGTGTTTTACTCTCTGTATGGACATCCCTCCAGAAAAGAATAAGGAACGCAAGACGCTGCCTTATATCAAGTCAGACCATTGGACCATCTAACTCAGTGCTGCCTGTACAAAATGGCAGCTGCTCTCCATTCTTTCAGGCAGGGCTTTCTCGCAGTCTCACACAGAAGTTCCAGGGACATTATGCATGAGAAGCATGCCATCTACCACTGAGCTATGGCCCATCCAGATTATTTACATCTAGGTGATTGCTAAGTGTTGGTTTAATCATGGAGGTATGGCAAAAAGGACCTGTGTTTTGGAATTTTGTTTTGAGTTGTTAGAAAGGCACAGACATGATACAACCCAGCGTAAGGAATCTTTCCAACATACGTTAAGATTTCGTGCTGTCTGATCAGAATGTTGAGTATTTGCATTGCATTGAAGGGAATTAGTAAGCAAGTACAGTGGTACCTCGGGTTGCATATGCTTCAGGTTACATACGCTTCAGGTTACAGACTCTGCTAACCCAGAAATAATACCTCGGGTTAAGAACTTTGCTTTAGGATGAGAACAGAAATTGCGCGGCGGGGCAGCAGCAGGAGGCCCCATTAGCTAAAGTGGTGCTTCAGGTTAAGAAGAGTTTTAGGTTAAGAACAGACCTCCAGAACGAATTAAGTACATAACCAGAGGTACCACTATAGATATAGACACTTAGGCCAGCCTTTTCACTTCATTGGCTCCAATAATTTTAACCTCAGCCTCTGTCTCAGATACTCCTGGAGACAGCCTATGGCTATTCCCAACTTCCACAGGGCTTTTGAACCAGACAAAAACTCAACTCTTTCAGTTAGTTTGCAATTTCATATGTTCCTTGGGAGAAATGGGTGGAGAGAGTATTTTGTACAAAACAATAGGGCCTGTAGAAACTACAGCGGATCCAAGCCAAAGCATGAACTTTCCTGGAGTCACCCAACACTAGAGTCAGGGGAGAAATTTGACTCTGTTCACAGTAAAGGTGAATTTACCAAATGCACACTTTCCAGAACAATATGCAAACTGAAACACAGCCATCATTCAAAATTTGCACTTCTCTGAATTTTGCAGTGAAGTTCTCCAGCCAAGCAATGTGTTGGGTAAAGTGTGCATAAAAAAGCATATACAGTGGTACCTCAGGTTAGGAACTGAATTCGTTCTAGAGGTCCATTCTTAAGTTGAAATTGTTCTTAACCTGAGGTACCACTTTAGCTAATGGGGTCTCCTGCTGAGGCCGCCGCACAATTTCTGTTCTCATCCTGAGGTAAAGTTCTTAACTCAAGGTACTATTTCTGGCTTAGTGGAGTCTGTAACCTGAAGCATCTGTAACCTGAAGCGTTTGTAACCTGAGGTACCACTGTATTAGTAAAAATACCATACAAAAAGGCATCATATCAGGGAAACGTGCTTGCAAAAATGTGTATATTTGTCAAAACTGCATGCAAAAATGTATTTATTAGGAGCACTAAAATGCTGATGAATTGTCATAAGGGTTGTTTTATTAAATAAAACAAAAATTCCTTCAGAAATTTGGAGTACTGAAGGCTAGAAAAAAGAAATTGAGCGAACCAAAAATTGACAGATTCATCTATTCCTACCCAACACACACTATGTTACCCTAAGATATTGTACTTGTGCACACATGCACAACATAAAAGTTAGGCCCTTCATTTTTGCTTACATATATTATTCTGAATGTGCCACCCCTCCCTTGCAATTTGCGGTGTCTTAAGGAAATAGGGATATGTCATTTGGGGAGTAGGTGGCCACTGGGTGTAGCAGGTGCTCAGCATTGGGGTGGGACTGGTCTACACAACACGTTTTACAGGAGGGCACATACTATTTGGCTCAGGAGAGATGCTATCTCTTCGCACACAAACAGGCAGTGGCTGAACATTTGAAGCAGCTGATTCCTACTACCTGGAGTAGCCGACGGTCTTGCTCTGCAGCAGTCAGGGCCCTTTGCAGTTGGGAGACGTTCTCCTGGAGGGAGGAGGAGCCAGCGGTAGCATCAGACAGAGCTTGAGACAGGCTTTGCACGCGGTCCTTTAGGTGGCTTTCCGTGCCCTCAGTCCTGGCCAGAGAATGGGTCAAGTGGTCTAGCTCCTGCTGCAGCTGGGTGGTTTTGCTCTCTTTGTCTCCCAGCTGGCAGCGGAGCGCCTGGGACTGGTCCTGTAGGGATTGGATCTCTGCATCCTTCTCAGTGAGGCTGAGCTGGGCCCGTTGCAGTTCTCCTTCAGCAGCCCTGCGGCTCAGATCCAACTTGGTGGCCCTACTCTCTGCCGCCTCCAGGACTTCCTTCAGCTTCCACTTCTCTGTCTCTAGCTTGGCTTCCTTGGTTTTCAACTTGTTGACTTTCTCCTAGAATAATAATAAAAACCCCCAGCATGAACACCACTGGTCACTTTTGTTTTGGCCTATACTTGCAGAGGAGGAGGAGAAAGTCCTTTATGAAAAAGACTGGATGCTATTGCAGCCTTGCTGTGCAGGTGCAAGAACCAGCGCTAGGCCTGATATGGAGCAAAAGCAACTGTATGTGTGAATGTGCACCCCTTTATAAAGCAATGAGAAATGAGTGCAGGTCTGATTCAATATATTCTGCTGCCTGGTGCAAAGGCTAATATGGCACCCTCCCCCAATCCATGAACATCCATCAACCTGAGGGCCACATATTTTGGGAGCTGCAGGGCAGGCTAGCTTAGGGTGCTCAAGGGCTGTGTAGGTGGACCTCCACCCCCACCCTCGATATGTGCTGCCTGAGACAGATGCTTCACCCTACCTAATGGTGTGCCCTGAGTGAGTCAGCCTACTGATAAAATATCTGAGCTTCAAAGAGAGGTGTAAAATGAAAGAAGGGGAGAGGGAAAGAAGGGGACTTCAGGCTGCACATTAGTGATGTGTGCTGCCATTACTGGTTGGGAGTGTTGAAAGGGTGAGCAACACTCCCAAGCTCGTTTATTTACCAGCCCAGGACCCAGGACTAAGCTGCAGTATTCAGCATGGTCCCAACACTCACCTCGTGCACCATTAGCCTCTAGCCACCATCTGGATAGAAGTGCCACCCCTCAGCATATTGCCAAGATCACAATGTGAATTACAGACCCCGTTTACATGGAAACTTACCACATCACACAGCCTTATGGTAGCATTACAGAGAGAAATGGAAAGAATCAATATTTTTTATGGAGACAGGTGATAATGTACACAGGATGAAACTCCACCCAAACAGTCCATGTTAGCCCAAGCAGTCAACACAGCCAGACCCTTGCTTGAGGGTGCCAGTTGGAATAAAAAGTGCTCTTTAAACAGCTGGGTAAAGTCCCTTCAGAAGAAGAAAAAGCAGCAATTCTTCCGCTGGGGTTTCTCTAGCACTAATTTGCTCACACCTCTATTTTAAGAACCAGAGTAGGTAATTTGTGTGTGCATGAAAGCAAGTTATACCCTTATACCCCCCTACTCACTGCTTAACTCTTTACAAACCCTCTATAGCTCTTGATTTTTTAAAAAGGTATTTGTATTTATGGATCTTTGAGATATCTGTATTTAAAATATTTTTTGGACTGCTTTTTAATAAGCTTCACAAACCAGTTTGCTCATTCATGCAGTTAAAGTGCCTTGTAGCTTAACTCCATGCATATCTACTAAAAAGGAAGTCCCAGCATCTACATTTTAGGATTAGCATCTTTGGTGGCAATAATATTAACTTCTCTTTCCCCACCCTGTAGGGCATTTTGCCATCAATTACTGTTAGGACTGCTTTGAGCGTATCCGTCTACACACACAAGATATTTTAAAGTGTACACCTAAAACTGCAAAGTGTGGATGAGAAGAAAGCGTTCGGAAATGTGTATCATACAGGTACGCTCATACAGGTACGCAAGGGCTGCCTGCAGCAGTGTACACTCCATGGCAAACCTAAGTTTATGGACACACAACATATGAAATGGCCTTTAGGAGGGAGCAGCCCCATGACATGTCACTGAATGCCTTTCCCCTCCAGGGAGAGGGGTTCTGCCCACCTGCAGTTCCCTGTTCTTTTCCTGACAAATGTGCAAGTTGCGCTCCAGGGCTGCCACCTGATCTGCAAGGGCCTGCTGCGCTCTTTCCGCTTTCCTAGCCGTCTCCTCTTGCAGCATCAGTGCTGCCTGTGCGCTGCTTAGGCGCCCGTCTGCTCCCCGCTTGCCTGCAAGTGAAAACAAAAGGTTGCTTTTTAAAGGAAAGGATGGCTGCAAAATGGGGTGTGTACTTAAAAACCACCATTCATCCATGCACTCTTGCATTGCTTTGCCTGCCTGGCTAAGCTGAACCTGTGCTTTAGGGAGGACACTGAATGTTCTTCCAGATAAAAGCCACACTTACAAATGGCCATCCCTCCAGAAGGGAAGAAGCTGTCAACTGCCCTAAACCTAAAGAAGGATCTATTTGTACAAAGGGGGTATGTCAGGAGGTGGGGAACAAACCAACAGGGAAAGACAGCCTGCTGGCATCTTTCTTGTTTTCTCCCAACTCCTCTGATATCCAATTATATGAAGGAAATCAGATTAGTATTTTACATGGCTAAAGTTGTATGGTTGATTAAGGTTTCATCCCGGGAATTGGCTTAGGAGCACCTGCCTGTCTGAGAGCACAGGCCCACATGGCATTTGCTCTTTAGAACAAATTTTTACAAATGTTCAATTGATTGTTGTTCAAAGTATACATGATATGCAAATCCATCTAAGAAAGTCCCCCCACTTTTTACAAAAATGAAAGACAGCTTTGGGAGGTTGCCATTCTGAGCAAAGAAACAGCAAGGGAGATGAATGCTTTATCCTTTTCCCCGGCCTTACCAAGCTGTTTTCTGCCCTCCAGTGTTCCAGATGCATTTGTGGAACCTTCCCAAGTGAGCTGCTTGGGGTAACGATTCTGAAAAGACCAATGCTCTGTAGCAAAAAGGTTAAGGAAGCCTCAAGACTAGGGTGGTCCAACATGCATGTGGTCCTTGAGGCCTTTTTTGGTAGCCCTTGGCCATGTTTGATGACTTCCCAGGTAACAGATGCACTGCGCTTTGGCAAGGAGCTGGGAAGGCTCTGACAGGGTCCTAGATTCCTCCCACCTCCTTCCCAAAGCTTAGTTGGTGCTTTCCCAGCTTTGGGAAGGAGATGAAAGGGCTCTAGGAACCTGCTGGAGCCTCATCCCTCCTTCCCAAACCCCAGCACCTTGCTTACCCGGCTTTGGGAAGGCAGTGTGAGGGCTGAAGTGTGTGTGTCAAGTTTTGCACACACCCCACACGACAAGGCGGTCAGTGGCCTGCAGGTTCCATGGTGACGTATTCCTGGTAGGAAAGCTTGGGCCATCCTGCTCTAGACTGCACTTTTCATTTTTTTTTTTAATGTTAAAGCTTCATTACACATGCCTACATAGGGACATAGGAAGCTGCCTTCTATTGAGACAGATCATCTGATGTGACTGGCAGAAGCTCTCCAGAGGAGCTGTGAGCTCTGCCACAGCAAGCCAGCTGTGCTAAAAGAGTCGCATCAGCATGATAAAGAAAGGAGGCATCCACAGAGAGGTATAGAAAATTATACGCAGAAAGGGATAAAGAATGGGCAGAAAGGAGAACATGCCTTCCTCACAGTCTGCTAGGAGCTTCTGGAGTTGCAGGATGCGACTTTTTGTCCGGTCACGATCAGATTCCATTTCATTCAGCTGACGGCTCATATTCATAACCTGAATCCTCAGGTCATCCTGGAAACAAGATATATAGACATTCTCTTGATATCCTTAGCTTCTCACCAGAGAAGACCAAGAAGTAAACCTGGGATATGAAACTGCATTTTGTTATTTTAATGCATCCATTTTGCTATTTCTGTCCCATCATTTGGCTTCTCTGCAGTTTCTTTATCTTCCTTTACAACTCCTTTGACCTTGTCATCCAAGGGTCTGCCTCCCCAGCTACTAATATAGTTTTTTAAAAAACCACCTTCTTGTTGGAATACTAAGGCCCCAAGCAGTTGGCAGCCTGCCATTTCACACAGTTGCTGTGGCATGCTTTCGGTTGTTGGTAACATATTTTTTTGACAATTAAGATTTCTAGTGTCAAAGAACAATTATCCTCTCGCCTTTTAAATCAGTAGATGATAGGTTCCTGCAGAATAAATGAATATAGCATGCAGAGTGCAGTCATCAGCAATATGTATCTGAGGTGGGGAGTGCTATAGCAGCAATCTCTTAGTCTGAGAACAGGGGCATAAGAAGCATGTCCTGTTTTTCATCTATGAAATGTTGGAAAGCATGCTATTATTTTACCAATTAAGCATTACATTGAGTAGTCTTCCCTGAGACCGGGGCCTGAGGCAATAATAATTTGAAAACAACAGGCCTCACCAAAGTATTTCCAGGGCACACTACTTTCCTTTATGAACATCTATGTAGACTTACTCAGGGATAAGTCACACTGAACACTGAATAAACACAAACAGTTAAGGTTGTATTCTGCATGACCCATTGAACTCAATGGGATTTAATTTTGAGCAAAGGAGAATAGGCCAGGGCTACAAAGCTGCTAACTGAAATATGTTATTGATTGTAGACATTCTTTTTGGTTACTGCATGTTAACACTGAACTCTAGGATCCTGGTGTGACAAGACAACAAAGAAAGGAATGCCTTAGATTTTATGCAGCCCAAAAGAATTAAAAAATTTCTCCGTTTCTCCATTTGTCAGAAAGGCCACTGGATGATCTGATGCTATGATTATTGTGACAGACCATGTTTTTTTAATTATTCTGGTACAGTATAAATATTTATGCATTTTTATAAGAGGCATGCTTTTGAGCAATAAATAGCACATGACAGAGAAAAGGCTGAACTGCCCTTGAATGTTGCTAAACATATGTCTTCGAAGTCAACTTGGGGTCAAGCTGAGCTAGGTTGGCTCCTGCTAAAGAGAACTGGGATAGCCTAATGGATTGGAAGGCAGGGCAAATGAAGTGGGTCCTTGCACAACCTAAGCAAACTAGTGGTCCTGAGCCTGAGCCCTTCCGGGAGTGGAATCTCCTCTTCCTTTCTCTGGCCTGGGCTCAGAAAAGCATGGAACAACATGCTTTCAAAAGGTCTAAAGTTCTGTGCTAAAAAATAATTACATTACATGGCTGTAATAAATCACACATTTTTTACACATATTTACTTGATTTGCATGCTTTTGCTCTAGTTACAAAAAGTTTTCTGCAAAAATACGGATATTTTTTAATGCCTTGTTTTTGGCAGGGGGTGGTCTGAGTGTCAGGACTGGGCATGGGGAAGAAAGGCTGAGACTTTTACAGCAAAATACTGGGAGGAAAGGAAAAGGCAAGTAGGCAGAGGCTCAAGCCACAGGGAGAGGCTTGGAGCAGTGTGGTCTCACATTAATCATTTCAGTTATATTTATTGGTCATGCTTGTTTAATGTTTTCTAAACCACTTTGTAATCTTTACATTGCTAATATGTACCCATTATACATTAGGAGAACTGAGGCTGAGATGGTGATTTGTCCAAAGCTAGTCAGTGAGTTCACAGCTGCAATGAAGGCCTCTCCATCGGGATTCAAAACACTCCCCAAGCCACACTCTCACTGGCCCTGCCTGTCTGGAAAATGTTCTGGCATTTTGTCTAATAGAAAAAAAAAGGTAAAGGACCCCTGGTCATCTAAGTCCAGTCAAAGGCGACTATGGGGTTGTGTCACTCATCATCTTAGGCCGACGGAGGCAGTGTTTTTCAACAGACAGCTTTCCGGGCCATGTGGCCAGCATGACTAAACTACTTCTGGTGCATGGAGGAAACACTATTTACCTTCCCGCCACAGTGGTACCTATTTATCTACTTGCACTGATGTCCTTTCAAAACTGCTAGGTTGGCAGGAGCTGGGACAGAGCAACAGGAGCTTCATGAACCGTCAACCTTCTGATCAGCAAGCCCAAGAGGCTCAGTGGTTTAGACCACAGCACCACCCGCATCCTTTTTTGTCTAAAAGTGCCTCTTGCTTGTCTGGATAAAGGATAGAGATGTGTGTGTGTATGTGTGTGCATAGAAACTAGCCTACTGTACTAAGGTAAAATTTACACCCATTTTCCTACTCACTTTTGCCTCTAGCCCTGCCCACCATTGGCATGTGGCCCCAAGAAGGTTGCCTAGAGAAGAATGTGGCCCTCAGACTGCAGAAGGCTCCGCTACCTATAGAATAGTGAGTCCTTAACATGGGTCTAATTATGCGCAGCCCCACAAACAGTACGCATGTCTTTCAGTAATGTGAGGTAATGTGTCATATATTGCATAGCTGACACTATGATTGTGTGCGCACAAATTCTTACAGATGGAGGGATTATAGAAGTCAAGAGCTGGTGGGCATAAGGTCACAACTGGTCTCAACCTCATTACCCTAACCTCATGCTTTCCAGAGCTTCATGGGATACATACATACATACATACATACATACATACGAGAAAAACAGTAAATGAAAGAGATGACATTACTCACCCTCTCTCTCTGAGTGTCCCGCAGCTCCTGAAGGAAGTCCCTCAAAGCATCTCGAACTACATCTGGGTCAATTTCACTTGTGACTTGGTCACCTCTGAGAGGAGAACGTTGGTGAAATGGGGAACGTGAGCGGCTCCTCTCAGGAGACCCAGTGCAGGAGGCAGGGGTCTGCCGGCCACTGCTTCCTGTGGAAACATAAATTCTTAACGTCTCAGAAGTCAAAGAGGGAGACTCTGATCAGGATTTCAAGACGGGTAAAGGGAAATTCTGCACAACTCAGCAAAACGTTTTAAAGGGGTCTTTAAATATAGGAAGCACCTTAAACAAAGCTTATGTTCTCTAGATACTTAGCCCAGCATTGTCTACTCTGACTATCAACAACTCCCCAGGGTCTCAGGTAAAGATCTTTCCCATCGTCTGATACCTAATCCTTTTTAATTGGATGTGCCAATGACTGAACTATGTCAGGTGCTCTTCCACTGAACTATGACCTCTTCCCAGGACTGAGAGACCTGTTAGATACACAACCATCAGATACATAATGTGATGATGAAAAATGTACTTCGGGCAGTAGCAGTCAGGGCATGAGTCAACCACTGCCAGAGGCAGGACTTGGCTTTCAATAGCAGCCTTACAAACGGAAAACGGAATCCTGAGCACAGCAGTGAACACATGCAGCTTGCTTATACAGAGGGAGACCAATGGACCACCTAGCTCAGTCTTCCTCAGCCCTGTTATTTGGTATCTTTTGAACTGGAGAAGCCAGAAATTGAATCTGGAAAGCAAGTGCTTCTACACACAAATCACTTGCTTTACCACTGAGCTATGACAGCGCTCCCTGGTTGCTCACCAAGACCACTGCTTAAGTGGTGGCAAACAACCTTAATTTAAGAAAAGAAGCACATTTCCTACTCCTCATAGCTGTACCAGGTGCATTGGTATAAATCAGGGGTGGGCAACCTGCAGCCCTCAATCTATTCCAGTGGGTGGTACGCAGGGGGTAGCATAAATATACAGTGGTACCTCAGGTTACAGATGCTTCAGGTTACAGACTCCACTAACCCAGAAATAATACCTCGGATTAAGAACTTTGCTTCAGGATGAGAACAGAAATTGTGCGGCGGGGGCAGGAGGCCCTATTAGCTAAAGTGGTACCTCAGGTTAAGAACAGTCTCAAGTTAAGAACGGACCTCCAGAATCAATTAAGTTCTTAAACTGAGGTACCACTGTATATGGAGAGAGAGAGAGAGAGAGAGAGGAAGGAAGGAAGGAAGGAAGGAGTTGGCAGAGACTAAAGGAAAAAGGGTGGTGGAAAGCAGAGAAAGAAAAAGAAAAAGAGAAATGTTTGGTGGCCCTATCAACTTTTGACCACAATGATGTGTGGCCTCCAACAGATTCCCTCAAGGGAATGTGGCATTCAACAGAAGGTTGTCCAACCCCAATAGAGTAATTTCCTTAGCTATGAGCACAAATATTACCACAATTAGAGGTTGATGTCCACTGCAGTTATTGCTTAGCTGAAATTTAATGCACAGCATATGAAGGATATCCTGGTTAGGAGCCTTCTGACCTTTGACTGGAGAGCAGGATCTTTGTGGCGATGGACTCCGGCTGCCAAGCCCCAGCGTGCGGCGCAGAGCCGAATGCAGTGCCACGAGCTTCAGCTCCACCTCCCTCTTGGCTGCCTCCGCTTTGGCTAGTTCTATTCCCAAGCCTTGGGAACGCCCCTCACAGGTGCTGAGGCGCATCTGGAGGCTCTCGCCTGCCCTGCTGGCTTCCTGCAGCTTCATCTCCAGGTGATGAAGATCGTCCTTCAGCTTCTTCTCCTTTGCACGGCTCTCGGCAAGGCTCTGTGCAAGGTCTTGCTCCTGAAGCCGGCTTTCTGCCTCCATGGCAGACAGCTTCTTCCGCAAGCTCAGCACCTGAAAGAACAAGGTTGGCAGGCCATGGCAATGTACGGGCACTACCACCGTCCACACCACCACCTTCTCAGGACACAGGGAAGCCAAGCACAGCTGTAAATGTAGATTGCACTCATGGTTCTTCACCTACGTTTATGAAAGTGATTTATATCCAGCCAGCTACCACTATCCTGCTGCACACTCAGAGCTAAAGTAGATGAGGCTGCAGGAAACCCGGTCCACATAGATACCCTGTCTTCTCCCCTCTGTATGCATCCCTCCATGCAACTTATCTCCACTACCACCTCTTGGAGGACAAAACACAGGAGATGGAAGAAGAGTAAGCTGCCCTCCTCAACTCTCCCAGCTTACTTTTCAATTCTTCTTCCATCTCCTGCATCTTGTCCTCCACCACCCACCACCACGTTACCTCCTTGTGAGCAGATTCACGGCTGATCTCCAATCCGGCTATTTTCTGCTTCAGTTCCAGAGCCTCTTTGCTGTTCTGCTGCTCCTGCTGCTCCTCCTCGAGCAACCGATGCTGAAGTTCACTGATTTCTTGGGCTTTTTTGCTGTTCTCACTCTCTAAGGCCTTCACCTGCAAAAGGTATGCCAGAACTCTGGGTATTATCTATTGTATGGGCTCTATATGCTCAGAAGCCCAGCTCACACGAGAAGCTTCTGTGGGGGAGAAGAAGAAGAAAAAGAAGAAGAAGAAGAAGAAGAAGAAGAAGAAGAAGAGTAGAGTAGTAGTAGTAGTAGTTTGGATTTGATATCCCGCTTTATCACTACCCGAAGGAGTCTCAAAGTGGCTAACATTCAATCAGTTTCAATCCATTACCCCCGAGGATGTGGACAGGCCGCTTCGACGCGTGAAACCAACCACCTGTCTCCTGGATCCTTGCCCATCCTGGCTAATAAAAGCAAGCCGGGAAGGGCTGGGCGATGGGCTCTGCGGGGTGGTGAATGCTTCCCTCTGTGAGGGAACATTCCCAGATCCGCTGAAAGAGGCGGTCATTAAACCGCTTCTTAAAAAACCATCTTTAGACCCGGCCAGTAGGGCCAACTATCGCCCAGTCTCAAATCTTCCATTCTTGGGCAAGGTGATTGAGCGCGTGGTTGCTGAACAACTCCAGGCACGCCTGGAGGATGCGGACCATTTGGATCCCTTCCAATCGGGATTCAGGCCTCATCATGGGACTGAAACTGCCTTGGTCGCGCTGGCTGATGATCTCTGGCGAGCTAGGGACAAAGGTGAGAGTTGTTTCCTAGTTCTGCTGCATCTCTCAGCGGCCTTTGATACAATCGACCATAACATCCTTCTGGACCGTCTAGAGGGGCTGGGAGCTGGGGGCACTGTTATACAGTGGTTTCGCTCCTTCCTCCTGGGCCGTGTTCAGAAAGTGGTGGTGGGGGATGAGTGTTCAGACCCCTGGGCCCTCACTTGTGGGGTGCCTCAGGGTTCGGTCCTCTCCCCCATGCTTTTTAACATCTATATGAAGCCGCTGGGAGAGATCATCAGGGGGTTTGGACTGGGTGTCCATCAATATGCAGATGATACCCAGCTCTACCTCTCTTTCAAATCAGAACCAGTGAAGGCGGTGAAGGTCCTGTGTGAGTGCCTGGAGGCGGTTGGAGGATGGATGGTGGCTAATGGATTGAGGTTGAATCCTGACAAGACAGAAGTACTGTTTTTGGGGGACATGGGGCGGGCTGGTGTGGAGGACTCCCTGGTCCTGAATAGGGTAACTGTGCCCCTGAAGGACCAGGTGCGCAGCCTGGGAGTCATTTTGGACTCATAGCTGTCCATGGAGGCGCAGGTCAATTCTGTATCCAGGGCAGCTGTCTACCAACTCCACCTGATACGCAGGCTGAGACCCTACCTGCCCGCGGACTGTCTCGCCAGAGTGGTGCATGCTCTAGTTATCTCCCGCTTGGACTACTGCAATGCGCTCTACGTGGGGCTACCTTTGAAGGTGACTCGGAAACTACAACTAATCCAGAATGCGGCAGCTAGACTGGTGACTGGGGGCAGCCGCCGAGACCACATAACACCGGTCTTGAAAGACCTACATTGGCTCCCAGTACGTTTCCGAGCACAATTCAAAGTGCTGGTGTTGACCTTTAAAGTCCTAAACGGCCTCGGCCCAGTATACCTGAAGGAGCGTCTCCACCCCCATCGTTCTGCCCGGACGCTGAGGTCCAGCGCCGAGGGCCTTCTGGCGGTTCCCTCATTACGAGAAGCAAAGCTACAGGGAAGCAGGCAGAGGGCCTTCTCGGTAGTGGCGCCCGCCCTGTGGAACGCCCTCCCATCAGATGTTAAAACGATAAATAACCACCTGACATTCAGAAGACATCTTAAGGCAGCCCTGTTCAGGGAAGTTTTTAATCTGTGATATTTTAGTGTATTTTTGGTTTTTATGGAAGCTGCCCAGAGTGGCTGGGGAAACCCAGCCAGATGGGCGGGGTACAAATAATAAATTAAAATTATTATTATTATTATTATTATTATTATTATTATTATTATTAACATTCTCCTTTCCCTTCCTCCCCCACAACAAACACTCTGTGAGGTCAATGGGGCTGAGAGAGACTTCACAGAAGTGTGACTGGTCCAAGGTCACCCAGCAGCTGCATGTGGAGGAGCAGAGACGCGAACCCGGTTCCCCAGATTACGAGACTACCGCTCTTAACCACTACACCACACTGGGAGGGGATCCCTACCGTCACATTTGGCAATTGGTGTTAGAGTGAAAAGATTGACTTTATAGGGCTAGTACGACAGAAGACAAAGAAGCCAAGGGCTCCCCCTCCAGACATCATTTTTATTGCACAATCATTCTTTTTTGTGCTTGTGATATTACCGGGGGGGGGGGGGATCACACATTACTCCACTTTCAATACTATTTGCACCTGCAAACATTTTGGGGTGGCCACACTGCTTCCTTTCCAAATCAGTGCATATCCCGCAACTTCCTGTTTAAATCCTGAAACTTTTTGTACCACAAATGTCCTGGTTTATTTTTGTCCCACTCGGGACTGCCCCTCTGGACAGCAACAGTGTGGTAGCATTGCAGAAGTATTGCAGAACCTAAAGCAGTCTGGAGGGACCCCAACAGCAGGCGAAGCCAGAGCCAATGACAAGCAGAGCAGCTCCTCTGTAGAAAACACGCAGGCAAGTGGGGTGGTACTAGCTGAGGGCAGACCAAGGCTGGTGGGGCAGTGTCTCACTCACTCAATTGGATGTAAGGAACCCCAAAGGGGGCGGGAGTAGCACCGACAGTCCTAGTGGGCGGGAGACACAGGTGGGAATATTAAAAAAGAGAGGCCTTATGGGTAGGAATTATGACGGAGGATCGAGGTCTCAGGGCTCTTTCATAGGAATTTTCAGGCGCAAATTAAACAAGCCACAAAGACATTTTGGGTGGCGATGATGATGCTTCTCTTGTCCCCTGCTTAGATACTGTACCTACAACCTTGTGTTTTGACAGTGTCCGTAGCAGCTACAAGTGGCTTTGAATAAAGAATCCAATATCGGGCGATGTCAAGGATCTCTTGCTGCAATTATTATATCCTTAGGGTTGTGATGAGAAGGGTGTGGGGAGAGAGAGTTCTAAGACACAGTTATACCTGCCTGCGCAGCTCCTGCAGCTCCCTTCGCGCTTCCATGCGAGACTTCTCCACTTCTCGTAGATTTGCTCGGACCTCCCCCACCTCTCCCTCAACGGCTGCTTTTGCTTCCTCCAGCACAGCAATCTTCTGCTCCTTCTCTTCTTCAGATCTCTGCAAGCTGCAGCAGATGCACAGATGCAATAGTCTCTCATTGCTGGTAACCTCTAAAAGTGCTGTGAGCCGATAGCCACTATGCCAGCAACACACCTGTCCAGCACCAAGGCTACCTACCTGAGCCTCTCGTTCTCTGCTCTCTTGACAGCTGCTCTGAGCTCACTGTTGGATTTCTGTAGTGCTTCTTTTTCTCTGCTCTCGTCTGCCACAGCCCTCCGAATTTCCAGCAGCTCCTTTTGCTGGTGGTCACGAGCCTCTTCAGTCTCCTGCAGCCTGTGGTGAAGCTCAACCAGCTCCTTGCGAATTTCTGCGTGGGTATCCTCTGCCAGCCGCAGCTGTGCTTTTAGCTGTTCTGCCTTGAAGAAAAAAGCATACACGGCTAAGCCAGGAACCTGAAACCCGCAGCACGATCCTAAGGCTTACTCAGAAATAAGCCCATTGACTTGACTGGGACTTACTCCCTCATAAGCACACTTAGGATTGCAGCAAATAGGCATGCATGGTTAAAATGATGCTTGCACTGTCCCTTGGAGGGTGATGCTGATGCCTAAGCAAAATGAGCATTTACAGTGGTATCTCGGGTTACAGTCACTTCAGGTTACAGACGCTTCAGGTTACAGACTCCGCTAACCCAGAAATAGTACCTCAGGTTATGAACTTTTCTTCAGAATGAGAACAGAAATTGTGCGGCGGCAGCATGGCGGCAGTGGGAGGCCCCATTAGCTAAAGTGGTACCTCAGGTTAAGAACGGTTTCAGGTTAAGAACGGAACTCCAGAACGAATTAAGTTCTTAACCCGAGGTACTACTGTATTTGAAACATAGGCATTTGGAAAGTATAGTGGTACCTCAGATTTTGAACGTAATCAGCCCCAGAAGACTGTTCAGGTTCTGAAACATTTGAAAACCAAAAACTCACCACCCAACAGCTAGGCCTCAGGATCTTGCATGCAGCGGAAGCCACGTGGCATGTTTGACTTCCGAGGTGTGTTCGAAAACCGAAGCATTTACTTCTGGATTTACAGTGTTTGAAAACCAAAATGTTAGTCAACGGAGACTTTCGAAAACCAAGGTACCACTGTATAGTCCTAATCTAGAGCTCACTGTATGGCAGGGAATAAATCTTAATTACAAAGGCAAAGCAGCGGCATGTCTACCCATAAATCAGTCCAACTGAACTCAACAGGGCATACTTCTCAGTAGATAAAGAATTGTCCTGCACACCCCATTTGGGCAGAAAGCAAAGCTAGCTGGAGTCTGGATCGATCGCAGTATGCTATTTCAAAATCCAGGTTGTTAGCAAAAAGAAAAGGTACTTTCAAAGAGAGACCTACCTCTTCTTAGTGGATATATATTGTCTTGAATACTAGCCAATCTGTGCCAGCCATGAGCGACTACATCATTTGTTTAATGACTAGTTGGTTTTCCTTAATGACCAATGGCCATCTCTTTATCAGAGCTGACTATACAAAATGGTTTACTGATAAAGAGTTGTCTCTGAAGGGACACGTCTTTGCCGCTGCCATCCCTTCCCCACAACCCCAGCTAGGATGCTGAAAGCTAGAGCTGGCTGCAAAAAGAACAACAGAAACAAGCTTTGGAACAGTGAGAGGAGAAATACCCGCAGTGTCAGAGTTCCTCTGGAGGACCAGTTTTTTTAAACATTCAGCCTGACTTGCTTGCACAAAACCTACAAGGAGCTTAGATTACATCCAGGCTTTTTCTCAGCTTTCCCTCTGATTTGTTTACGGGGCAGTTATACGAACATAAGCATTCATCCTGCATTTATCCTGATTTGCTTGTGAGCTGTTTATATGTTGTTCGTTCACCAAACACTTTACCATGCATTTCCCCATTCATTTCCTAATGGCAAAAAGCCAAATTCCTTTTTTAAAAGTGCAAATGTTGCGCTAGGGTAACAGAACCCTTTAATCCACTTTAATTGCGCATATCTGAAGTATGTGATTGAATTCCTCCCACAAAACGGTGACGGTATGGAGGCACCCTAAGTGTGAAACAGACACAGAGAGCTCTAACTCTGAAAAGTTAAAATCAGCCTTTTCCAATCTGGTGCTTTCCAGAAGTTTTGGACTCCATCTCCCTTAGGCACCAGCTACTATGGTCATATGTACCATGGTACCAATAAGGGACTGAGCCTAGGGCTTGCCGATCGGAAGGTCGGTGGTCCAAATCTATGCGACGGGGTGAGCTCCTCTTGCTCGGTCCCTGCTCCTGCCAACCTAGCAGTTTGAAAGCACGTCAAAGTGCAAGTAGATAAATAGGTACCGCTCCGGCAGGAAGGTAAATGGCATTACCGTGCACTGCTCTGGTTTCACCAGAAGCAGCTTAGTCATGCTGGCCACATGACCCAGAAAACCTGTCTGTGGAAAAAAGTCAGCTCCCTTGGCCAGTAAAGCGAGATGAGTGTCGCAACCCCAGAGTTGCCTGCGACTGGATTAACTGACAGGGGTCCTTTACTTTTACCTTTTTTTACCATGGTCAATACATTGTCCAACATCAGCAGAAGGACTCCAGGTTAGGGAAATATGGCTAAACCTCTCTTGTGGTGTTTTACTGCCTTTTGGGGTACCAGTGGGGCAAAATGTTATAAGGAGGCCATAATTCCCAAGTGACCTCTTCTTCCTAAGAGAAGCAATTCCCTGGGGAAGTGCTACTCATGGGTAAATGCTACCCATGGAACTTCTTGCCACTAGAGGAAGTGGGGAGAAGAATAAATAACTTGTATAACTTTGAACCCATCATAAATCTATTTCTCTTGGAGCCATGTGGCTTCAAAGCAGAATTTCTCACTTCAGCAAAGGAAAGCATGCAAGCATGTCTGAATGGAGGATATAGGAATGTTTCAGATTGCGGATGCATTTCAACAGAAGCAGGAGTGAGAGGTGTTGTGATTCATGTGTGAGATAGTAGACATTTATCAGGTGGTGGGAATGCGTAATTGGAGCTATCAGCATGCTCTTAGATTTGAGTGCCAAACTGAGGAGGAGCAGAGGAGGAAGATTATGTTTGGAATGCAAGGAAGGGGGAAAAAAGCAAGCTACAACTGGAAGAGCTCAGTTGCTAAAGATAAACGACAGCAACTCGTGGCCTTAGGTGATCTCAAGGCTGTTCCATTTCATGTACTCTACAGATACAAAGACATCTACTTCTGCTTCATTGACTATGCAAAAGCCTTTGACTGTGTCGACCACAGCAAACTATGGCAAGTTCTTAAAGAAATGGGAGTGCCTGATCACCTCATCTGTCTCCTGAGAAATCTCTATGTGGGACAAGAAGCTACAGTTAGAACTGGATATGGAACAACTGATTGGTTCAAAATTGGGAAAGGAGTACGACAAGGCTGTATATTGTCTCCCTGTTTATTTAACTTATATGCAGAATTCATCATGCGAAAGGCTGGGCTGGATGAATCCCAAGCCTGAATTAAGATTGCCGGAAGAAATATCAACAACTTCAGATATGCAGATGACACAACCTTGATGGCAGAAAGTGAGGAGGAATTAAAGAACCTTTTATTGAGGGTGAAAGAGGAGAGCGCAAAATATGGTCTGAAGCTCAACATCAAAAAAACGAAGATCATGGCCACTGGTCCCATCACCTCCTGGCAAATAGAAGGGGAAGAAATGGAGGCAGTGAGAGATTTTACTTTCTTGGGCTCCATGATCACTGCAGATGGTGACAGCAGTCACGAAATTAAAAGACGCCTGCTTCTTGGGAGAAAAGCAATGACAAACCTAGACAGCATCTTAAAAAGTAGAGACATCACCTTGCCAACAAAGGTCCGTATAGTTAAAGCCATGGTTTTCCCAGTAGTGATGTATGGAAGTGAGAGCTGGACCATAAAGAAGAATTGATGCTTTTGAATTATGGTGCTGGAGGAGACTCTTGAGAGTCCCATGGACTGCAAGAAGATCAAACCTCTTCATTCTTAAGGAAATCAGGCCTGAGTGCTCACTGGAAGGACAGATCGTGAAGCTGAGGCTCCAATACTTTGGCCACCTCATGAGAAGAGAAGACTCCCTGGAAAAGACCCTGATGTTGGGAAGGATGGAGGGCACAAGGAGAAGGGGACGACAGAGGATGAGATGGTTGGATGGTGTTCTTGAAGCTACCAGCATGAGTTTGATCAAACTGCGGGAGGCAGTGGAGGACAGAAGTGCCTGGCGTGCTCTGGTCCATGGGGTCACAAAGAGTCGGACACGACTAAACGACTAAACAACAACAACAACAGATACAATGAGGAAAACTACCTGTCCTGAGGATGCCTGTTTGCATTAGGAGTGTTGCATTTAAGCATGCTGCATCCTTGCTGAAAATATGTGGAAACCAGTACAGGCACTAAAAATGGTGCTTTGCAGGCCAAGCTGTACTCATTTGAGAAGGATTAATATTTCTGCTAACAACTGGAAAAATGCATTAAAAAAGAAAAGAAAAAGAAAGAGATGGAAATCTGAATTAAATTTGTGCTTGGCCATTGTGCCAAGCTGATCTGTCCTTGGAACACTGCTCTTTTCTGATGCCTTTGCGCATTCCACTTGGTCCACAGTGTGGTGTGGAGGCAGAAAAGAAAAATCCTCAGCAGCAGCAGGCTAGAAGTAACAGCATCTTAAAAAGCAGAGCCACCTTCATCCTTTCTGAATGAGGGTGAACTGCCAGTGCAGAGGGCCAGAACTTGCCCAGACCCACAGAGTAGCACATGTGTGCTCATCAGTTCTTCAGCCACACAGGTACAAGCAAGCCTGCATTCTAGTACAATGCAATGCGTTCCAGAGGCTGCACAGTGAATTACTAGGTATGATAAGCTATTTCCTGGGATAGCAGCAAAGGGTGCATCAGACGCAGGAGAAAATAGGGTTCTCTGTGTTTTAATTCTGCCTCTCTGGACAAGCTGAGGCTACACATAACTGCTCTTGCTTCCTCGGTCCGTTATATTACTGGAATCGGGGACGGGCAAACAATTCCGATATGAACCCCCTTTCTTTCCTTCCCAACTTTCTTTCCTAACGCTTTTACTCTGGAAAGCTCTTAACATTGTCCAGATCCTCCCTGTTGGCCTGTCTCATTCCGACCAGCTCTCTGTTATTGTTGTTCTGTTTTTGAGAAGGATTAGGGTGAGCCCCTTTCTCTCCCAACCCCCACCTACATATGGGATCCACAAACGCAGTCAGCGGTTTTCTGCTGAGCTCAGCAGAAATTCACGAAGAAAGGTCAGTGACCAAAGAGAGGGGCGATCCATCATAAAATAAACTGTTTTTATTCCCCAGGATAAAGGAAGGGGGGCTAGCAGGGGGTGAGATTGAAAAGAAAACATTGCACATGAACCACCCCCCAACTCAAACACGCACAGACACACACACACACACACACACACACACACACACCCTCCTTCCTGGCTCGCTCACTCTCTGTGTAAGGGCAGAGCTTTCCTCATTTACAGGAACACTGCAGCAAAGCTCTTAATGTGATTATTATAATTATATCTTGACTAGAACTTTTTATAAACAGTCTCTTTTGAAATCATGCCTGGGCAGCCAAGTCTCCAGCTGAGCCCTGGACACATGGAACAGGGTATTTCATGGTGGGAGAGGAAATGTGCATGCGTGTGAGAGACAGGGCGGGTGTGTGTGTGGAGACGGGAGTGGTTGTGCATTGAAGTTCACAGAATGATGTGGGAATATCATTCTGTGCACATGCACATGTGTGCGAATTCATGCAACTATTTCCACACAGTAAGAACATTGTAGGAGCCAACTCCGAGGGGGCTGAGGTCCCTTCAGCCCGCCCAATAAAATATCTGAGGGGTCTGCCCCCCCAAGTTGACGTGCATTGCCATTCAAATGGTGTGTGTGCACAGCATCATGTGATTAGTTACGCGGGATGAGCCCCCCAATATTTTATTCAAGTTGGCACCACTGAAGAACATTGTTTTTTTGGGGGGGTGCCTGGGTGACGGGCCACTAAGAGAAACAAAGGAAATGGACTCTGTGTGGGCAAAAGCCACAGCTGAGCGTTTGCAGTGATATGACCTAGAGGAAAAAGCAGCAAGCCTGAGAGAGAGAGAGAGAGAGAGAGAGAGAGAGAGAGAGAGAGAGAGTGTCAAGAGTGCAGTGCTTGATGTCTGTTAGAAACCAAGGCTGCAGCTATTGGAAGAAACAGGACCCTTTTGGGGTGTTAATGCTGTGAAGCCTTCCAGGTTCTATATATGTGTGAATAAACCATATTTCATAAAGACACTACTGTCTCCACTGTGCCTCATTTCCAGAAACGAACATGAAGCCTGGGGAAGCCCTGGAATCTCACACAGCTCAAAGACTGGGGTGGGGTGCAACACTACATTTGTGTGTGTGTGTGTGTGTGTGTGTGTGTGTGTGTATACACTCACACACACAAACACACACACATGTATGAGCATACATGTACACTTTATGATGCATGTACTCATGAGAAAACACGAATGTGGCAGATGTGCCTTGTATAGTTGTGGGCTTGTGTGTATGTATGTTGACTATGTGAGCGTGGTGTGCACTTAAGGGAAGGCAGGGCTGCTCAACGAGCCTGACTTCCTCAAGTTAAAAGGCTGTGAAAATGTTATGGTTCCCATGGTGATAAGTAGGTCAATGCTGGCGCCTGTGAGGATTTCACTCTGTGTTTCTTTGCCCTCAGCTTGTTATATTAGTCCCACAACTGTCCTCTCCCACTCCCCCCACCTCTCTTTCTCTCATCTGCTGCTGTCTCCCTTCCCATGCTGTGTTACTCTTTCTCTGCCCATCCTACATCCATCTAGGAACATATGCACCCCCTTTGCCCCATCCCCATTCCTTCTGCCCTCCCTGCCCTCTGAAACAACCCTCTTCTGCTTGCTTGTGTGGTCCCTCCTGGGGCTGGACTTTGAAATCTGTTGAAAGGAGGCCATTTTTTTGCCAAAATAAACAGCCTGTCATGTTAAATTACTCTCTCTTCCTCTTTTATGTCCTTTAATTTTCTATTTCCCCCCCTTCACCCCACCCCAGTCTTTTCGGGCTGGGGGTCATTCTCTTGTTCTGATGTACTGTGTTTGTAGAGAACACGAGCTCAGAAAGCATCTGGCAGTGGGTGAGGGTTTCCACCTGGGGATGTTTTCCAGAGCTGCAGATATTGTTCCACCCCCAAGAGTCACCACCCGGAGATGTGTGTTAGGAAAAAGGGGGTGCAACGGGGTGGGCAGGGATCCCTGCTTGCAATTTAACCTATAGCACGCCATTATTAGAAAGGGCCCTGACTGACTGGGTTCAGGGCCTGTTCTTCCTATTTCACACCTATCCAATCCAATTCTAGGTTACAAAAGGAGGGTTGTTAAGTAGAGAATGGAAAGTGACAGAGTACAAGCACCAATGCTTCTCCTTCATTCTGTCCCATGGTCTTCACTGGCCAAAGAGGTTTTGCAGGTTTCCAAAGCTAACATAACTTGTCTTTCTAGGGATGGAAGTGCTATGAGTTTGTACCCAACAGGCAGCTTTCCTTCAGTCATACTGCCTTCAACACTGAAGCCCTGCTCAAGTATTAAGTCTGGCCAATTCTGCCGTAATTTAGCACTCCTGATTTCCATAGGAGCAGAAGACCTCAGATTTCAAAGCTACTGCCTGCTCTTTCAGCAGAGAGGGAAATGCTTCCATTGTGACCAACTTATTCACAGATGGCTTGAACTGGGGCAAACACCTATCTGTTGACAAAGAGATACATAGAGCACTTATAGGACCATACTGAACAGGGACAGAGAATCCTTCCACAGAAAGAAGACCCAGCCAAGAACCCGAACATACCTCCCTCCCAACAAGCTCCTTCTCTCTTGCCAGTTCCTTTATGTGTTCATTTAAGCGCTTTGCCTCCTTCTGGTGGGCAGCCATTGCGTCCTCAAACTGTGCCTGGAAGGTCCGTAGCTCACTGGTGATGCTGGCAACTGTGTTCTGTAATGAAGAAATCACAGAATCAAGCATGGTATGTGCCACTTTGTTCTATGTGTTCTGTAAAGTTCCAGAATATGGAGACACCGGCAGTCGAAGGACTGGCTCTCACAACCGTTTCCTCATAAAGCTCAGTTCTAGGGTAGCACTGCAGGTTAGCTGAAATTTGCTAGCCGGGAACAAGTTTGATGCCTTTACAGGGCGACAAGGTACTTGCTTTTCGTATCTGAAGTACAGGTCAAAACCCCAGTGGAAAGTCATTTAGGAACATTGGAAGCTGCCTTATGTCGAGTCAAACCACTGATCCACCTAGTTTAGTATTGTGTACCCTGACTGACAAGCAGTTCTTGAGGGTTTTAGGCAACAGTCTTTTCCAGCCCTACATGAAGATGGCAGGTGTTTAACCTGGGATCTTCTGCTTGCAAAGCCTGTTCTCTCTCATGGGGCTGAGACCATTCTAAGTTTTGAAGGGCAGTTTTTCTGCACAGGAGGAAATGTAATCCCAACCCCAATGTAAGTGAATAGGAAATCCAGTTGATCACACAAAACAAAGCATTCAAATTAATCAAAGAGAAAGTTGGCCAAATGTAGAAAAATCATGGATGCTTTAGCTGAGATTCCTGCATTGCGGGGAGTTGGACTGGATCACCCTTGGGGTCCCTTCCAATTCTACAATTCTCTGATTCTATATCTAGAAATAGCTAGACAGAAATTGTACCAGAACTTTTGGGCTGACAACAACACTGTTTGCAAAGTTTACCAGCCCATGCAACTATCTTTACAAAGACGTTTTTAAAAAGCAGCTTTCGTTCAGCACCCATCACTGGTAGGTACAACTGGTTCTTCCCTAAGCAACAAGAACAGAGTTGATCTTGTTCCTCACTCTAAGCCAAAAAACACTTGCCAATATCTTCACCCATATAATGCTGCAAGACACTGTAAGGTGTCCTCCATAACTTTTATATTCTTTTAGGGTTTTTCCTCCCCTGCCTGTGACAGTCAATGATTCTACAAGTTTTATAGACTCATAGCATGCCAAGATGGAAAGTGACCTATTAAATCATCCAGGCCACCCTGCCTTAATACAAGAAACTCCCTGGACAAAATTATGGATACTAGCAATAGCTTTGGGTCTCAACAGGACTATGGTAGGACCTGAGTATGTTTTGATGCCAAACTGAAAACAAGCAGCATTTGGGCAGGTTCAGCTCCAGCAGAAGGATTTGCGAATAGGCCCTTATCTCTCTTTGGCAGAACAACCAAGGGTCTACAGCCCCAACTCTGTATCTGTAAAACTATACCCATTGAAATAATAATGAATAAATTATTTTGAAATAACAAAATTAAAAAGATAGGAGAAACATTCAAGACTTCAATAGGCAGAACTCACTTCATGAATTTAAGGTGTAGTGAGTGGACTGGAGTAGGTAGGGGGTCAATAACAGGGAAACGCAAAAACACCCTGCCTGCTATAATTCATGGTTTGTGTATTTCTTCCTTCCCAGTGCCACACACAAAACCAACAGCAACTGTGACATGAAAATTAGTCATCTAGTAAAAGACTGTTAATTGGAACATTTGTCTCCTTTATGGGAAATGACCTCCTTGGCATGAGAGAGAGAGAAGATACAGGAAAGCACAGCCAAACCATTTCATGGAAGTTAGGAAATGGTCAGCAGCAGGAGACCAATCTTTTGCTGTTGCAACCTTACGGTAAGAAATAAGCTGAGCTTTAAGGAAATGGTGTGCAATCTCAGATCAGTTTTAGTGGAAACGAGAAAGAGAGAGGAATGTAGTCTGACCCATTTGTTCATTCTGGCCTAGTATCTACTCCAAGTGGCAGTGGCTCTTGGATCTCCAGCAGAGAACTTTCCCACCACTTGCAGCCTGATCCCTTTTAACTGAATATGTCAGGGTCTGAACCTAAAACCTTCTGCATTCAAAGCATCTACTTTATCAATGAGCTATGGCTCCTCCCTGGGCTGAAACCAGTCATGCTTTTTCTGGGAATCTTTGGAACTGAGCTGATAGGCTGTATCATTCAGCAGCCTGTGAAGGTGGAAGTTCAAAAAGATACAGCACGTCATGACATAATGAGCAGCAGAAAATTAACTTAAGGCATGGCTTGTGTAAACAATGACTTTGCCCAAGAGATGTGTTCAAAGGAAGATTCAATAGAGCTACTCTCAAATATCAGGTAAGAAAGTATTTCTAGGATGATAAATGGGGTGACGAGGGATGGATTATGGATAGTATTCAACTAAGTTTTACTCAGAGTAGACCCACTGAAATACTGAACATGACTATGTCAGGTCCATTTATTTCAATGGGTTTACTCTGAGTAAAGCTAAGGGCTCAGCCACACACCTTTTGTCTTGCGCTTTCTAGGTGCAGGTCTTGAGTGCTTTAAAGAGTGGATCTGTGCCTAGAAACACAACACACACAAAAAAGCCTGGACAAGTCCTTCATTGAATACCACCCTATGCACTCAACTGTGAGCCACAATTGATGTATATGAACAGTAAGGCCTGACTCCCATTTCAGCTAAAAGCGGCCTTGTTTCAAATCCCTTGGATGGAGGCAGAGGTGGCACCTGCAACTTACATGGAACCCTTCGGGATTAAAGGCAATGCTATAGCTGTTGACCACATCTAAGTGGGACTGATACTGGACAATCTGGAACTTGGTTGCCAATTAAAATACTGTACCCACTTCTCTTCTTTGTCTCCCATTCAGGCTCCAGAAGAGTCATGTCAGCTCTTGGTTTAGAGCAGTAGCTGCACATCTAAGCATTAGTTACGAGCATTAGGAGAGATGCTTTCTTGCTTATTCCTGAGGAGCACCAGAGATGCATTCCCCACAATGTGTTGCTGCCACAAACCAGCTAAGAAAAAGTGTGAATGAATCTCCCCTCAAAAGGAAGTGTGTTATGTGCAGGTCAGAAATTATTTTTCAGTGCAGTATCATAGTGATTAATTCTGAACTGCAGGTTCAGATGAGATAGAGAGAGTGTGTGTCTTTTGACAAATAAAGACATTATGGCTCCAATATCAAGACAGCTTTTTCTTACCCCCTTCTGCTTTGTTTAACATTCACTCACTATTCTGTAGCATTAGGATTGGTCAAGGGACTTTGCCATTTTTTTCAAAATGAAACAGGCAGTTTAACCCTTAGCTATGCAGGCTGATGCCAACAATTGCTTCTTCTGTTTAACTGATTTGGTGGAGTCTCTTGCCCCACCCCTGCCTGAGAATAGCCTATTTATTTGACATGCAGAGGATTGACAAATAGCACCCCAGGAGATTAGTGCTGTGGAATAAGCGGCTGTGCTTTGTCCAGAGGTGTACCTAGGGGTTGGTGAAACTGGCCCATGCCAGGGGCGCAGGCCTGCCTCCCCCCACAAAAATCACCTATCAGACTATGGAATGCATGACGTAAATACGCATGGCGATGCGCCGCTGCTGTCACAGCAAGATCAAACGCAGAAGCTTCCCATCCTTCTCGCATCATGGCACAAAGGCAAGCAGGAAAGTTATTTTCTTCAGGAGGGGGGCACCGAAACAGCTGCTTGCCAGGGGCATGAAGGATCCTAGGGACACCTCTAGTTTCATCCCTGCCACTGTAGCCCAGTATTTCATACTCTGAGTTGTAGTAGGTTACTAGGATGTTTCTGGCTACAGTTCTCTGGAACTGAATCTGGGATCTTCTCCATGCAAAAGTGTGTGCTGCAACACAGAGCTATAGACCTTCCTGTGAAGCTAAAATGCCCAGTGACTGATGCTGGCCTTGCATCTAATGACTTGTTCTGTTCATTCAATGAACAGGAATCTTCTATTACAACTATTGTTCAAATATTTTAACATTGCTTAATGCACGAGCCACAGTGTTTTCCTTCTCTAAATGTTTACTGGACTTTACAAACGCTATCTCCTTACTCTCACCTCAATTTCTTGCAAAATGCTTTCATTATTTAAACATACCCAGCAAAAAAATAAAAAAAGAAAAAAAAAATGCTCTTGCTCTGCAGATTAAAGAAAAAACCCTGACCAATCTGGTCCTTCAGCCTATCTATACCCCTGGTTAAATATTGTCCATGTTCTCTGCTTCCTTGATCACATGAATTGTTACAATGGTTTCCTGGATCATAGTGCAGTGGGCTTACACTTATACATTTTTCATATTTTTATATCTATTCTCATATTGGGTTTTTCTGAATAGGTAGGGGATTGACTTATGGATACTGAGTGCCCTCTAGTGCTACCACAGCAGCAGTACTCCAAAACTTTGGCCCAATCCTGGCTGCAGGATATAGGCTACAAAGGTAAGACTCTACTCTGGACCCTTCAGTTAAGCCATTTCCAAGGCAAACCAATCTGCCTAACATAAAAACTCCATAATATACAATAGAGTTAAACCAAAAACAAACCCACTTCATATAGGCCATGGGTATTTGGGGGTTCAAATTCCAGGTAAGCACCATGTCCTTACCTGACATTTTTAGGCAAGCCACACTTTCTCAAGCTCACTTATCCGATTTATAAAATGGGTGCAGCTTGCCAACTCTACCACAGTATTTGTTGTGAGAAGGCATAAGAAAATGCCACTGCTCATCCTGATTCTGATACTGTGTATATGGTAGGCGATGAAATGAACTGTTTCTAGACTTGGGACCTCTTCTTCTAGTAACTAACTGGAAAGGACAAACTCTAGCTAGGAAGCCATGTTAGTTGTTACAGGAAACACAGCAGAGTGCCTTGGGGCACCTTAAAGACTAGCAGGTTTATTTTATTGTTTCAGCTAAAGTGTGTCCTGGCATAAGCCACAATAAATGGGCTAGTCTCCATGGAGCTACAAGGGTCTTTGTTGATTAAATCATAAAAGGCATAGTATATCATGGGACAAGTGGAGCTGGAAAGAGACAAAAGGACATCAGTCTAGAAGTCATTGACGATGATGCTCATAAGAATGCTTCTGATGTAATTATAAGGCATGAGGCACATAGGAGCATCAATACCAATAATACCTTCATTGTCAATGTACAACCTGTGTACAATGAAATTAAACAACAAAAGGTTAGGTTTCTGTACTTCACTGACACAGCTGTTAAACAATCAGAGGGGTGAGTTTGGTAGCCCAGCACAGAGACTTCTGGACTCCAGATGGAACTGAATGACCAAGATTGGTTAGTCTCCTTTATTTTTATTTTCTTTTACTATTAGTATTCAGACTAGATGAGGAGCATACAGTCCCAAATGAACGTAATATCTATCTACAAGAGGGAAGTTGTTTCTTTCTTTCTATTTCCTTCCTTCCTTCCTAAACCTGCCTACCTTTTGGGCCCACCAAAATGTGATTGTCCACTCTTCTTTCTAAAAATGGGATTCAGGCGACAGGGAAGTAGAGGATTACTACAGAATTGGCAAAAGTAGAAATAATAAGACAAAATCCCTACACTCTTGTCTTGTGAGGGGGGAAAAAGCCACTGGCAGGGACTGCCGTTCCCAGAGTGGAACAAGGATATTCCTGCTTCCCTTGCTGAGTTTGTGAGGCTCTGTTTTGCCATCTAGGCCGAAGGGAACTCCGATGGGGATTCAGGGAGGGGGAGCTCCAGGAAATGAGAAGCTCTTGGGCAAGATCTTTTCTTCTGGTGCCAGGAACTTGCTCACTGCGTTGCAAGCCACACACAAGCTTCTCCAAGGAGGAGAGAGATCGGACCATGCATGGAACACAGCCATGCAGCTTCCAGCTATGAATTGCAACATCCTCTGCCCCTAGGGAGGAGGGTCTGGCTTGGATTCACTGCCTCGCCCTACTCTGTCCCAGCTTGGAAGAATCTCCCTGTCATGCACGACCCTCCAAAAAACAGCTTACTGTATCAGTCATAATCTCACTGTCTTAGAGGGATCACAGTCATCGGTGCAGCTCAGAGCTGTTCCGTTGAGTGAGCAGACGCGAGGGCGGGTTAGAGATGGTGGACCAGAACGGTAGAGATTGCCAATAAATCCCAGCGATAGGGCAGGTCACATCTATTCCTGTCATTCTGTGCTGCTCTACAAGTTTGGGGTGGGGCTATTGTTTACAGTCCTTCGGGGAAATTATTTGTTTTAAAGCTGGCTTCCCTTTGGTTCCCAGTCAATCTTTCCAGCTGAAATGCTTTTCAAATTTGTTCTGGTGGGGGTTTCTCACCCTTGTTGTGCTATTTGTTTGCTCGGTCTTAGGAGGCTGTGCCTTGTGAGCTTGTGAACTGATCTCTCCAGAGATACGATAGGGCCCCGGCTAATATTGCCAATGTGTTTTTTATTTAAAGGCAGAACCAAACAATCCCACGTTGAGCTATTAAAAAAAAAAGAAAAGGGGGAGGGGGAAACCTTGTGGTGCATTATGGAAACAAATTGTGGAAAGAGACAGGGCAAGCCAGAGTCAAGCAAATCGTGGACAAGCAGTGTCCTTGTGCTCTATACAGCAACTCCAGTGGTCACCCACTCCTTCCAGAGAAACTCACGTACAGAGTTTCAGTACATGAAAGCAAGGCTGCAGCTCAGGCACAGAGCACATGCCATTCAGGCAGAAAGCTCCAGGTTCAAACCTCAGCATCTCCAGGTAGGACTGGGAAAGGCTCTTGTCTGAAACCCTGAAGAACTGCAGTTGGTCATCACAGACAATATACTGAATTAGATGCAGCTGTAATCTGATGCTCCAAGGCTCCTATGTCCCTCAACAACGGGGGTAGTTTGCACCAGCTGTTTTATTTTGCAAATTTCTCAGAAACAACTGGGGCAGATAGCATCACATCTTCAAAACTATCTCCTCTTGTAGATTCCTTTTTTTTTAAAAAAAGGAAGGAAAATGAGGGCACAACTAGATGAGATGGTGGGATATCTATGATCAGATTTCCCAGATTAAAAAAGCCCTAATGTTAAAGGCAGCTGTGGATGCCTCTGAATGGGATTAGGAAGGGGGTGAAAAAAATATTTTTGCTCGTGCTGTTTTTCTGGTCGAAGTGGCCCCTTCTCAAGGCTTAGCCTCCCCCTTATTCTACAGCGTGCCCAAGAAACTATTCTGCTCCTTATTAACACCCACAGAGTAATCCTGCTGTCCTGTTCTAGCCTGATATGGAGGGAGATCCACTTCCCCTAAAAGACTACTCATGAGATTCGGACAAAGAAGGTAGACATTACCAGTAGTGGCCAGCACAGCAGAACAGGCCAACCTGGCTTCTCAGCACTGCAAAGAACATTCACAGCTCTTTACTGTGAGATGCATAGTGGGAGTTTTCATTCCTAGTAACCCCACAGTTGGATTGGTGTGTGTGTGTGTGTGTGTGTGTGTGTGTGTGTGTGTGTAGTTTCCTTTGCTCATCCTCACTGATTGTGCCTACCCTATACATCAGGGGTGGCCAACTCCTGAGAGATCTACTTTCAAAATTAAAATCTGGCAGTGATCTACCCCTGTTTTTTAGGGGTTCAGATCAAAGTTGCTGAGCTTTTTAGGGGAGATGACATGTTCTTTAGGCAGTCAGGGACTTTTTGGCAGCTCTTCTGAGGGAGGGAGGAACAGAAGCAGCCACTAACCTTACAATTGCTGGCCAGATAACAGCCTCCATTTCTAAACTCCGGCTTCCCTGCTACAACAATAGAGGCCGGCGCAGGGAGAGGGGGCGGGGTTGGAAGGCCGGCGATTGACCGCGATCTACCAAATCCTCACAGGGATCGACCAGTAGATCGCGATTGACGTGTTGGACATCCCTGCTATACATAAATGGTAATAAAAAGGTGGACCCTCTGACCACAGAAGGACCATATACAGTGGAACCTTGGTTCTCGAACTTAATCCGTTTCAGAAGTCCATTTGACTCCTGAAATGTTTGAAAACAAAGGCGTGGCTCTGATTGGTGCAGGTGCCCCGGAAACAATAGCCAACAGCCGCATTGGATGTTTGGCTTCCAAAAAATGTTTGAAAACCGGAACACTTACTTCCAGGTTGTTGGCGTTCAGGAGCTGATTTGTTCGTCAACTAAGCCATTCAAGAATCAAGGTTCCACTGTATAATAAAGTGTTTAACCACTGCGGAAATGGGGTAGAGCATTCCTTTAGCAAACCAAAGCATAAACAGAGGGGTCTCGCATAAGCTAACGGGTGTTTCAGAGTTGAGACCTTGGAAGAATATGATAATTAAGGATGTAATAAGGCCTCGTCTTCTGTTCCACCCTGAATCCATTACATGTAGCACTTTTTCCACTCCACTACAGTTTGCCTTCTGCCAAAAACTATGTTACTTGTCTCACTGTTCACTGTGGCAAAATAATGTAACTTACATAATTTACAGAAAATAATTATGCCAATGATGTAAATTACATTGTAATTATGTTAGTGTACCACACTCCAATGCAAAGGAAACAGAATGAGAATGGGGTGGGGAAGGTTTGACATAATTAATTACATATCATTTGTAGACTGAAAGCAACAACAGTGAATACTGATCGTATTTGTGGGGTTGATTTCTGTTCCAGGCATGGGGTAAATGAGCAAACATCAGTAATGTTAATCCTGCATCTGTTTTCATCAACATTCTCCAACATCCCTAATAACAACAGAGCTGCAGCTGAGGGAAAAGAGATGTGGTAATCTATTTCTGGGTTCCTTGAAGTGCTGCATGTTAAAGCACAAAGTGTTGCTTATGACCCCATAAAGTTCCACTTCCCCTTTTCTGTTTATATTTCTGTTAGAATTATATTTCTGTTAGAATTCTGTTAGAATTCTGTTATTTTATTTTCCCGCAGGTATATTTCATTCCTTCTCTGAATTGTCAGTTGATCATAGGCTGAGTTAGGAGCTTCAGGAGATGGCAATACCCTACCACTATCTTGCTAGGCATTTCAATATTTGCATTCCCTGCCATGGGAAAAAATCACAAAGCTCAGAGTTCACCTTGTCTTGCTCCTGGCGGTTCAGAGCTTCCAGCTTCACTCGGTCAAACTCTGACCTGGCAACTGTGAGTTCGCGTTGTGACTCACTGAGCTTTTCTAAAAGGATATTCTTCTCTGCTTCCTTCTTGGACAAAGCCTGGAGGTAGAAAGGAAACCCTCACATATGTAAACAATACTCATAATGCCTTGGAAATTACATTTTTATTATTTATTATTAGCATTTGTTGGGCACCCTATAACACGAGTCCTAAGGATGTCTCATAGCAAGAAATAAAATACAGCAGTACCTCGGGTTACATACGCTTCAGGTTACATATGCTTCAGGTTACAGACTCCGTTAACCCATAAATATTGCTTCAGGTTAAGAACTTTGCTTCAGGATGAGAACAGAAATTGTGCTCCGGTGGCGCGGCAGCAGCAGGAGGCCCCATTAGCTAAAGTGGTGCTTCAGGTTAAGAACAGTTTCAGTTAAGAACGGACCTCCGGAACGAATTAAGTACTTAACCTGAGGTACCACTGTACATGGGTCAAGAGGGAAACACATGTGATCCTTTAGGGTCCTGTTCCCAACTCCAACAACCCTAACGATTCATGCTGGCTGGGCGCAATGGTTAGAGCTGTGGCAGTAGTGTTACACAGACAGTGGCCTGGTTCATACCTCACGCTAAGCCAAACCATGGCTTGAAAGCATGTAGCTTCCTTCCGACTAATGTTACTCTCTCCTCACCTTCTGTTTTTCATTCTCTAGCAGGAGGAGGCTTTCATCCCGGTTCTGCTGCAGAGAGAGGATCTCCTCCATGAACTCCCTTTTTTCAGCTTCATGCTTGGATGCCAGTTCTTCCCTCTCTTGCTGAAGATGATGCACAGCCTCGTCTTTCTGCTCAATCAATGCCAGATGCAGGGCCTCCTGGTGTCAGCAGAGCAAGAAGTTATCAGTTAAACTAGTTGAAATATACTCGGAGTTGAGAGTGGGTTTCATGCTCTTTATTCAGCTCATAGTGGTGAGGAGGAAAGAAAGTTTCCCCAAAGTATCTGCTTTATATACATTATTTAGACAATGGGCTGCACATGATTGGCTAATTCCGGAATTCTCCTGTAGGCCAATCAGGTTGTGGATTCACTTCCATCTGGAGCTGGATTGGGTGGCTCCTGCAGACCAATCATACTGCTGCATTGTTCTAGGACCAATCAGACTGCTACATTTTGGATCCTATTGTTCTAGGACCAATCAGACTGCTGCATTTTGGATCCTATTCAACTCAGTACATAACACTAGTATCCAGGGGTGTTGCAAGAATGGGATCACGGGGCACAGACCCCCCCCAAAACTTTTTTCTAAGTGTACTGAGTGTTTCTGGTAGATAGTGAATTTGGGAGAAATTGAACAGGAGTGATCTTGGTTAACTGAGCAGGATATTATTTAATTTTGAGGGAATACATTATCTAGAGAAGAGGGGGAATTGAATGGAAATTGAATTAATTTGGAGCAGGATGTGCTGGGAAATTAATTGGGAGAAATGAAGAGGAACTAATTTGGGGTGATTGGGGCTAGGATGCAAATTAATGGAATAATTTATCTGGGCTTATTTTGATTGGAAATTTGTTGGCTTTCCTACTGTGACATTTAAATTCTACATTTGCATCTGTACATATATATTAGAATATTCACATGTTATGCAGAGTTGTGTCTGTAGTCTTTTGCCCTGAGTCTTTTAAGTACCTAGCAATGCTCCTATTGGTGTTGAACACAAGCAAGTTCCAGGCAACCAAATCCCTATCTCCAGTGCCTGCCTCAGATTTCCAGTCTCAAACATATCCAAAGCAGTTCAAAGAAACCATGACAGAGACTAACAGGACTCCAGTGAAAAGGAAACCACCCAAATGTGGTACATCCTGTAATTAGAATCCAGTTTGAATCATTTAATACACGTGTATATTTGACAGGTATAAAGGCCATTCATGTGTAGAAATCACAGCTGCCTATATACAGGTACACAGAGTGCTGTATATAAATGTAAGATAAAGGTAAAGGACCCCTGGATGGTTAAGTCCAGTCAAAGGCAACAACAGGGTGCAGAGCTCATCTCACTTTCAGACCGAGGGAGCCAGTGTTTGTCTACAGACAGCTTTCCGTGTCATGTGGCCAGCATGACTAAACCGCTTCTGGCTCAATGGGACACCATGAAAAGTGCCAGAGTGCACAGAAATGCCGTTTACCATCCCGCTACAGTGGTACCTATTTATCTACTTGAACTAGTGCGCTTTCAAACTGCTAGGTTGGCAGAAGGTGGGAAAGAGCAACGAGAGCTCACTCCATTGTGCGGATTCAAACCGCCAACCTTCCGATTGGCAAGTCCAAGAGGCTCAGTGGTTCAAACCACAACGCCACCTACGTCTCCCTTATAAATCTTAAGTATTATTATTAACACATTCAGTAATATGCACTTTTATTTCATCATTTCTTCAAGGACCTTGGGGCAGTGTACATGCACTTTCCCTTCCCTTTATATTCTCACAAGAACCCTTTCAGGTAGTTTAGGCTGAGATACAATGACTAGCGCATTGTCATGGCTGAGGAGAGATTTGAAACCATGTTTCCCTATTCAAGTACCAGCCATTATACTACACCACTGCTCAACACTGTTATTACTAGGAAATGAGCTACTCCTTATTAACGGGTATTATGAAGGAAGCATTCAAATTTATACCACATGAGTGTTCTTCACAACTCATTCAGTATATGTATACAACTTGTGATGTGCTTGGAAATCAGCTCCTATCATCTCAAGTAGTCTTGATACCACAACAACTCACAGTATAGAGAAGAAAGAACAGTTACACAGTCTCTCTCAGCACCAATGGTTGCTAGCTTCACCACCACAACATCATCATCATCATCATTATTATTATTATTATTAACATTGGCATGTTGGGAGCTGCTAGACAACTAGACTGGAGTGGGCAGACAGCAATCATCAGACAGGTTGACAGAGAACTTTAATCTACTTGAATTGTACATACCTAAATATCCAATCTGCACTCAAGTCCCTCCCACAAATTAATAACAGTCTGGAGTCACCCAGAACCCTCTTATTGCTCTAATGACAATGAAAGTGACTTACTATTGAACACTAGAGCTGGATTTGGTTAGTGGACATGGCAATTTTCTAGTACCCAGCTTTCACTCATTTCAACCATCACTGACACTGGACTGAAGAATTTGGTTGCATAAGGGTTAGGAGTCTTCAGCACTGACCTTCTCTTTTCTGAGGCGCTCGAGGTCCTCCTCAAAACCCAGCTTCTGCTTCTTTATGACCTCTTGGAACCCTTGTTGCTCCTCAGTTATCTGGAGTTTAAACATCTCTATTTCTCGCCTCAGTGTGGTTTCCCGAAGCTCAAGTTCATGCTGGGCTTTTCCCAATTCCACTAATGAAAGAAAACAAACACCATCCAGGACAGATCCTTGGGCAACTCTTCAGTATAGGCTGTGACAACAAACTGTTTCTTCAACAGAGGGCACAATTCAGCAAGCAGTTCTTTCAGCTTCATTGCTGTCATTTTTTAAGAAAGCGGCTTTAAAAGTCTCTTGCACCCACATTGCTTTTTATAAAATATCATTTTTTATAAATTGTATTTTTGCACTGATATGTTTTATCGCATCTGGATTTATATATGTGGCTTTAACCAAGTTGAACAGGTTTCACAAAAAACAGCCATCACAAAAAGATAGGATAAAACAAGTAAGTCTGGAAACCTGTTCATTGGCTGATTTTGATGCAAAATTATGTTAAATGGTAATTTGAATGTGTGTCACCAATAACCAGTTATATAATAATAATAATAATAATAATAATAATAATAATAATAATAATTTATTATTTGTACCCCACCCATCTGGCTGGGTTTCCTCAGGCATGCTGGGAGCTTTCCAACAAAGATTAAGAATACATTAAAATGTCACACATTAAAAACTTCCCTGAACAGGGCTGCCTGTATTGTCAGGTATAGTCAGATAACAGGTGAGGTGGTTTTTTAAAAAAAATTATTGGGCACTTTCAGTGGTATCCCAACCACTTAACAATGGCTGTATACATACCATACGTTTAAAGCACATGACTTCTGTCAAAGACTCCTAGGAACTGTATTTTACCTTTTACAGAGCTATGCTTCCCAACACTCTTAACAAACTAGTTCCCAGAATTCTTTGGGGGAAGCCATGTGCTTTCAATGTATGGTTTGTGCACACCTTAATAATTTAAAGGGAAGATTCCATGGAGTTTTGAATCAGACTGAATAATGTGTGTACTATACCTTGAAGAGCCTTTCTGGCAAGCTTGATGCCTTGGTTCTCTCCTTCTAGTTGTTCCTTGCGAGCTTCCAGCTGTGCTGCCAGTTCTTGTGCCTCAAAAAGGCTGGTTTCCAGGGACTCCTTCTCCACTCTAAAGCACATCAGGAAATAATCAAGGCCAGTCAATTAAGCTGTCAATGCCTGGATTCTACAGGCATCTATTTATCCACTACCCCAGAAAGCTTGTTGGCACCAATGATCCCCATCCATCACAGGTACTCTGCCAGCCCTGCTCATCCACAGGAAGTCCAGAGACCAGGAAATGTGCAACAAATAAAAGGGCACCTGCCTGCAGGTTTACACTTAGCTAACTTCCTGTGCTTCTCATTTAGCGCAGAAGCACTGAACAGAGGGGCATAGGCAGCTGCTGCCTGGACAGGCCAGAAGGGAAAAGGAAAAATATATATTTGACTAAAACAAAGAGCAAGGCTGAAACCAAGACACTGAGCCTGTTATGAACTATGGTATGGCATACAAGTGAAGCATATCCACAGGCTTATGCTTTAAAACAGGGGTGAAGAAAGGCTTACTGGCTTATGTTGCATGACTTTGCCTCATGCCACCCCTCCCTTAAGTTAATTTGCAAGCCAGTCTTCAGGAGACCACCAGTTGTTTCATAGCCGCTGGGCATTACCTGAGAGCATCTGCCTCCTCTGTTAACAACTTCCTGTGCCTCTCCAGTGCAGTGAGCTCCACAACCACCTGTGCCTTTTCCTTAGCCATGTCTTCCTTCTCCTGCAGCGTACGGAGCAAGGAGTCTGCTTGCATCTCCATCTCTCGGTGGCTCTGGGCCAGCTGCTCACCTAGAGTTTGCTTCTGGCTGTTCAGCTGGCAAAAAGCAGAGGAAGTGTATGAGAGAGTAAGAGCAGGAAATTAAGAGCCTAATTAGGATCCTGGCTACACAACCCTGTAAACTGGGGCGGCGGGGCGGCTTCTCCAAGTGTTGTTAGACTTCAGCTACCATCAGCCCTGGGCAGCATGGAACATAGGAAACCTCCTTCTACTGAGTCAGAACACTGATCCATCAGGCTCAGGCCTGCCTACACTGACTGGCAGAAGCTTTTCAGGATTTCAGAGAGTGTTCTCTCTTCCACAGTGACCTGGAGATGCTGGGGCCTGAACCTGAGTTCTTCTGCATGCAACATAGTAGCTGGACCACTGTGCTACAGTCCTTCCGCTCAGTGGTCAAAGACGATGGCTGAGGAGTTGTCATCTAACAATGTATGGAGAACCACCAGCTTTCCATCCCTGATATAAACCACTCCTCTTAAGGGCAGTAGTTTGGCAGAGCTGTGCCTCTGTCAGGGACTGGCAGGGTGCTGAGGAGTGCGTGGCAGATGCCACAGGGTCAGAGGCTGCCCCAGGGGAAGGGAACAGCAATTTATGGGGTTTGGTGCCTCCTGTGAGGCAGCACTCAGGGCTGGAGGGAGGGAAGAGTCTGAGCAGAAGGACACTGTGTTAAAAAAACACAGGGGCCTAATTTGAATAGTAGAATGCCTGCCATCTGGTGGGCGGAGGTTTTGTGTTGTGCTCCGGAATCAGCCCCTCCCTTCAGGTGTCCAGTTTAGTTGAGTTAGAGAGGCCAGCTGTCATTCTTGCCTCATTATGTTTTAGTTTCTCCCAGATAGTATGTTATTTTCTTTATTATTAAAGCTTTGTTTGACATATATGAGAGCCACTTACTTTTCTGAAAGAAAAGAAACTCTACCGAAGAATGGTGGAATATCCTAAACTGTGTGAATGAGGGGATATTCCCAGTCTGACAGGAGGATTGATTTTTTTATTTTATTTTAATCACCCCACCCTCCACCACAGAAAGAGAAGAGAGGGTGAATGACACAGGTCAGGAACTGGGGCTGGAGTAAGGGCAGGAGTGTATGAGAAGTCGCAGGTTGCTTGTGCTCGCCCCGTCAGATGCCGGTCCTTAAGGTCAGGTGGAGGTGTGGTTATGCTGTTGCTCCACCAGTCTAGCTCAGAACACCAGCCTGGGGAGGGGAAGCCAGCTACTGAAGTCGGCAGAAGTGTGTGTGTGTTTTCTCTGTGCACCTTAGGAGCTACCGTAAGTGTGTGCTTTGTCAATAAAGAATTAAACTACCAGCCATCCTTGGGCTGAGTGTGCTTAGGACAGTCTCTGAACTCAGTGGTTCTTCTGGACAGGAATCCCAAAATGGTTTGTTTGGATCAACTGTATTGCAGAAGCTTTGCCGAGTGTATCGCCAAGATGTGCTCTTGTGTCAGGGCCAACCTAGTTATTATGAGCAACCATCTGAATCAACAAGTGGCATTTCTCACTGGAACCTTTCGCATATTATATTCTTATATTTATTTATAAAAGTCTTTTTATATCGGAGTAACAGATCCAAGCACAATAACGCTCGAGCACAAGTTATATCTCTACTGTGATCAGAGCTAAATTGGCAACTGAAATGCAATACTGTATAATGCTTTCAACACATCAAACCTCCGCATTTCCAGCAGATCAAACCTGCCAAACCAATATGTTAGCAATCATTGGGGTTGCGGGGTGGGGGGTGGGGAATGCCAAGTGATGCACTCCTGCTTCCCACAACTTTTGCAACCAGGAAAGCAACCGAAGGGCCAAGTTTTTGTAATTCACATAATTTACTCCAAATCTCATGTTTGGCTGCAGCAGGAAAGACTTAGTGATCTATCATGCCCCATTTGTCCCCTCCCCAGCAGAGTACTCAACCAGGAAGACAAAAATTATCCAAAGTCCTCTCTTATTCACATCCTTACTGTATCCTGAGGCAATGAAAAGGTACTGTATTCTGCCCTCTGTTTCATACCTGCATTATTTGGTCCTGAAACTGGATTCTCTCCCTGTGGAGGGAGGCCACTTCTCCTTCCAGTCTCTCCTGCTTCTCTTCTGAGGCCTTGCAGTTCTGCTCCAGATCCTGCTTCTCTGCCCTCGTGCGCATCAGTTCTTGCTCCAAGTGCGCCAGCTGCTCACGCCAACCGGCTTGCTCTTGTTCCAGCTCCCGCTTCCTACTTGAAAGCCTGCTCTTCTCCTCTTCAAGCTGCACAACAAGAGGAAAGACTGGGGTTTGCAGGCTCTAGAAGGGGCGGGGGGAGATAATCCAGCAGGAAAACAAAAGGTGGGCTAGCCTTGGCGGAAAGGAAACGAGGAGACATCCTTATGGCACTTTCACACACGACCCCTGGATTTATTGTTGGATTTGAATGTGCAATCATTAGCACAGAAGAGAAAATGGGAGGGACGCCTTCTGTTATTCAAATGTATATTCTGGTCAATTGTGGGGTGTGTGTGTTATTTTGCTTTTGCATTTGTGGTAAAAACCAACTTGGGAAAAATCTGATTACGTTTCAAGTGTAAAAATAGAACAATAGCTACTTTTTTGCCATTTCTCCCCTCCAACACAGAGATTCTAAGGACCAAATTGTGGTCTAGCTTGCACATCTCTGGGACATGGGTGGTGCTGTGGTCTAAACCACTGAGCCTCTTGGGCTTGCTGATCCGAAGGTCGTGGTTTGAATCCCCGCAATGGGGTGAGCTCCCGTTGCTTGGTCCCTGCTCCTGCCAACCTAGCAGTTTGAAAGCATGCCAAAAAGTGCAAGTAGATAAATAGGTACAGCTCTGGAGGGAAGGTAAACAGTGTTTCCGTGTGCTGCTCTGGTTTCGGTGTTCTGTTGCACCAGAAGCAGCTTAGTCATGCTGGCCACATGACCTGGAAAAACTGTGCGGACAAACGCAGCCTCTAAAGCGAGATGAGCGCCGCAACCCCAGAGTCATCTGTGACTGAACTTAACTGCCAGGGTCCTTTACCTTTTTTGCACATCTCTTCAAACTAAACATTGATTTAAAGGAGAACACACAGTGTAGTCGTACACACACCGCTGACATTATGACTCTTCTCTCCTCCTTCTCCTGCCGCGTGGACAGGAGCTAACCCATGGTCTGGCTTAGCATTATGTCCAAACCCAGGCTTGTGGCTTATTTCTCTCCAAACAAAGCATGAATTGTAAACGATGTTTGCTCTTGGTTTACAGCCCATGGGTAGAGCTATAAGAAAGCAGTGGTTGCTATTCCAACTTGTGCTTGTCAGAATCAGCGCCGTTTCTTTTTCAGTGCAATTATTTGTTTCGCTGACCAGTATTTAACGTAAGTTATATAAGTTTACATAAGTATTTATGGAACTTACATTCATTCCAAAGTAAAGGAAATGTCAAAACAATTTTTTTTTAAAAAAAGTCATTCACTGCATACCATTTGCAGAGTTAGAAAAGCAACACAATGCGAACCAATAATGATCAGACTCACTTGACAGAATTCCATCCCTGACCACAAACAAATGTGTGGACTGCATCAATTTCTGCCTCTTTTTCAGTTTTCATCAGAATTTTCCAACACTACTACTTATAGTTTGTTTGGGGGAAACAACTCATGAGTTCAGATATACTCCTAGCAGTGTGCCAACAACAGAAGGAGTGGAGTGGAGCAAAATGCCTGCAGTTTCAGCAGTGTGCACCAGCATTCACCTTTAAACCATACATTTAGTTAAATGAGGCCTAAATGTGACATAAATTGTGTGAGTGCAATTAACTCATTTTAGAAAACCTAAACGAGAGTCGCGGGGCAGGGGAAGAGGGGCAATCAGCAGTGAGACCACAAGATACGGGAAGGGTTTATCCTTCTCCACTTGTAGTCTAAATGAAAATTGGCTTCCCAAGCTGCTGCTTGAAGAAGGAAGGATGCCTCCCCATTCTCTGCAGTATGTGTGTGTGTGTCTTCACAGTTTCAACCGTGCAGAAACTTTGGGGGTAATTCTGGACTCCGGATTTTCCTTAGGTTTTCTTTTGCTTCCCTTCCTTACCCGCCCCCGCCCCCCACTTGCACAATTCAATGGTGACAGGAAAGGTTTTGCTTTACTTTCTCCCCAAATGGAACAGGCACTTCAATGAGGGCACAGTCTTGAAGGCTACGATAGCAACGCTTGGGTGAATTTTCCCATGTGCTTGTTGTAGGCAGCTTACAAGCTTCCATTAGGCAGCAATCGCATGCTTGAAGTCTTCCGGAAGTTATAAATGCTGTTGGCATAAGCTGTGGAGTGTGTGAGCACTCTTGAGTCCCCCCCATTTCAGGCCTCACTGCAAGTTACAAGCTCTTGGCGGTTACAAGCCCTGCAGGGATGATGGTGCTCATGAGGCCGAAAGCTTTCTGGCACACCATGGGTTTAAAGAGGCTGACAGGAAAGTGTGCATTTTGGCAGCCAGCGAAACCACTGAGGAGAGCTTTGTTTGCTCTGAGCAAGGGACACTCAGGGACTGACAGGCAAACCGGGATTCAGGGCATGTTCTTCCAGGATATGGCTACCACAGTTTTAGGATAAAAAAAAGCTTAGACTAGGACTCAGGGCAGTTGTATTTTGTTTTCGAATTTGCATCTGACAGGGCCAAAGAAGATGAGACAACAGAAGTCCATTATTGGATCTTCCATATTTTTACACTTTTGTAGAAAGTGATGGTGGTGTGTCTGTGTGTTGGACTGGGATCCTAGTACTAAGGGAGGAGAGAATTAGCTCTCTCCAACACATACACTGTTTTCCTGATAATCATTCCCCTTCCCCAGTTGCTGTTTGCCCTATTAGGGAAAATGTACAGTATCATACAAAAATGCTATACTAACAGGATAAACAATAGCTTCAGGGAGTTTTCACAGGTATGTTGGCATTGTGAATGGGGGTGAGAGGGTAACAGACCCTCTCCCAGCAACCAAGTCCCAATTCAATAACCCTACTCCTCCCCACACCTTGTAGGCAGCTGTTTTTTACATTTTACACTAATGAGAGATTCAATTACCGGTATATTCTCCTTTAGTTTAACTCTCATTCTGTCATAAGGCAGAGACAGCACTGCTCAAAGGTTCACAGCAGATTCCTGCCATCTTCCAAACACAACTAGAAGTGATAATTTTAAATCTTGGGCTCTGCTAAATCATTTGCAGCATGCTGTTTGTAGCCCTTAAGGTGATTGTTATACCAGGGGTACAATCTGTTATCTCACCCGCCACCACAATTAAAGCTGGCTCAAATCCTCTGCCAGAGGTAGTTGACTCCACTTGCCCAATGGTAGGGCTCTCTGTGCCTACATGCTCACATAAGCAGCGGCTACACTTAGCTACACCCTCTGCTACACCCTGGCTGTCTTTGTTACCTGTAGAATTATGCGGTTGAGGCTGACTTTGTCATGAGCCAGCCCTTCGTTCAGAGCACCCATCTTGGCTAACGAGTCTCTCAGCACAGCTTCTTCCGATTTCATCTTGTGTATGGAGAGCTCAAGGTTAGCATTGGTGGCTTTAACCTGAGGAGGAAATTGAGATACTGAATTTCACCTCCAACTCCAGGCTGCTTCCCCTTCAAGGCATAGCAATGGTGCCTCAGATGAGAAGCTATGCTTTAGGGAACAGAGATCCATAAACTCATGCCTAATTAACTTTATGGGGCAATCCAGATTTGACGATAGATAGGCAGCCTTTTCCGTGGAAGAAATGGGTCGGTTGTGGAATTTATACATTATATCAGCTGGACGGCATTTTGGTTGTCGTCTTTTATATTGCTGTTTAAATATCATTTACTGAGTGCTTAATGGCAGCATCTTCAATTGCATCTTTTGGTGTCTATTTGTGGACTGTGTGGCTTGGGTGCTTCAGAATCTCCTAAATGGTTAGATAAAATTATTGGATCTTCCCAGAAAGCTAAATCCACAAATGCTGCTTAAAACTGCTTATTGGACCTTTATAAAGTAGATTTTAGGAACTTGGGAGAGTTGTGGAATAGGTAATTAGAATGTGCTATAAAATCCAAATAATGGAAAACTGCTTTAGAGTCTGTCCTGAAAGTTTCTCTAGATTTGAAATTGAGACTGAGCCTGCCCCCCCCCCCAAAGGTGTTTCATGAATACTAGTCTCCACAACAGTTGTACAGGAAGACACGGTCCAATCCAGATAGATGCTGGAAGCGTAATGCTAAAAGGACCTTGTTGAGGCCTATGATGTGGGCATGTCCAGTGAGATATATTATTTTTGGTCTGAAGTTGCTGTCCATGTAAATTTTGCATGGGCAAAATATTTGATATTTGCATATGTTCAGGCACTTTTAAACTATATTACTACAGCTTGGGGATTAATAGCAGGAAAACAAAAGTGAATGTTTTAAGACTTTATGGCCAAGAGACTTATACTTCAAACCTGAAAGAATAAATACCCATTATCCATTATGTCTGAGGACCTCCTCTCTTTTGCCACATTTGAAAAATCTATCCTTGAGGTTTTGTCTTTGTTAAATATATCTATATCTGTATATGGCTTGTGCCACACTTTTTTTAAAAGGATCTATTTGGCCATTCCACATTCAATTTAATACCAATCAGTGCCTTTAAAAACACACACAAAGAAACACACCCTGAAACTAAGAAAGAGAAGAGGGAATCCTTAGCATTTGTGCATACAAAAGTTAAAACTATTTTTCTTTTTAAGATCAAGTTCATTACATAACCAGGCAGTATTATGTTAGGAAAATATAGTTTCCCCCCTGAAAGTTCATTCTAGCCAAAGTGTGGGTGGCAAAGAGATCTGCTACTCACTTCAGCAGAGCCAATCTGAGCTGCTAGGGCAGTGTTCACAAGAATGTTTTACCAAAATAGTTACTCATTCAGGGCCTGCCCTAACACTTTATTGGACCATGGCCTTGGCAGGCACATTATTTCCAAGAAAAAGATTAAACTTAGCACACAGTTTACTGTTTTCAAATATCAAGTCCTGATGATGTGATGGCATGCAATGGCACCTCACCCACAGTTCTGCTTTCCCCTTAAAACATAAGGAACCAAAGCTGTCAGGAATGAAATTTGGTTCTTCTAGAGTGCTGGACTGTCTCAGACTCAGTAATGCTGCCCTCCTGGCTACGTCTCTGGGATTCACAGTCAACTGTCAGCACTGGCTATCAAGCATAGCTGTCAACCGTCCCTTATTTGGCAGGAAACTCCCTTATCCCAGCGCCGTTTCCCACTGCTGTCCCGGATTGTTGATGTCCCTTAAATTTCCCAGGTTTCAAAGGAAGCAGCTCCTCTCCCTCCCTCCCTGCCGGCTGCATTGGTCACCCAATAAGGAGTCTAAGAACGACTGGGGGGTGGAGCTTGCATGCCTTGTGCCAATCAAATCGGCTCCGTTGCCTGGGGACTCGCCTTTGCTCAGCGCTTCCCAGTGGAGAGGTGATGGTGGTTTTCCTTGCTGTATCCCCTTTGCCGGGTTGCTGCGCTGTGGGAACCACTGCTTGAGGCTTCGTTTGGCTGCTGGTTGACTAAAATCCCTTATTTTGGCTGCTGATCCCTTATTTTCGAGGCTGCTGGTCCCTTATTTTCAAATCTGTAAATTGATGGCTATGGCTATCAAGATACAGCAGCTATAATTTTACATTCATTCTCTTTCCCCTTCCTCCATGCCAGGCACTAATAGAAGCCCACACGGAAAGCAAATATTCGGTGACATTTTCCAGAGTAAAAGGGCACTGTGCCTTTCTGCCTGGCATGGCTTTGCAATAAACCAAGCTCCCGAGACTTTTGGCAAGGGGCTTTTCCATAAAACCTTGGAACCCAACCATTACAGATCTATGGCCTTAGCCTGGTGTGACAATACTAGCCTCTCCCTCCAGACTCCCTAGTGCTAGAAGTGGACAGCGACAGGCTACCAGTTGCACTAAGTTGCTGTTATTATTACTTTGCATGTTGCCCAGGAAACTCTTATTATGGGGTGGCTAATAAACTGAATTAATGATGATTAAAAACACATTTCCTGAAAAGTTCAAGGTGGCTAAACAAGAAACATACAAAAACAGTAAATGTTTTACAACTTGTGCTTTGTACCTTTGCCTCCCAAGTCTCTGTACTTGCTGCCAGTCGAGTCCTGCTTTTACACAACCTCTGAACTTAGCCGCTGCCTGTTCCTATCCTTGACTTTGGACAATCCCATACTTTGTTCTTAAGGCTGTCGCCTCTTTTCTTTAATTGGCTTCCTTTCCCATCTGACTACACAAGACTATGCGTGATAAAATCCTTTTACAGCTTTTACAATGCTATATGTAATTACTTCACATATAGAAAATCAAGATTTTGGTTTCCTAGAAAAGCAAATAGATGCTGGGGGGGGGTTGGGGGCCATGTCAGCAATAGTTAGAAACATAAAGGGAGAGGACAATATCCTCAGTTAGGGCAACAGACAGGAGGAGAGTTATTTGGCATATGGAATGTGCCTTCTGGCCACCCTTACTTTGGAAAGTGCTCCGCTCAAGCCTTCCTTCGCACTCTCTAGCATATCCTTCTCCAGCATGGCTTGGTTCAAAGACTCCTTGACTGTCACCAGCTCTTTCTTCAGGGCAGACATCCTTTCCTCAAGCTGCTCCAGGGATCTTTGCCTGAGGAAGAAGAAAAGGTCTAACTATGCCTTGCACCAACCAAGCCAGATTACGCTTAACTCATTGTGCCGATACACCTTGGGATGCCAATTAATGTCGTTGGGGTTCAATTTTTTTATTTCCATTATTACACCTATCTTTCATGACCACATCCTTCTTGTTCCCCGGCAACTGGCATTCAGAGGCTCACTGCTTCTGAAGCAGAATACAGCTAGCATGACTTGCAGCGCTGATAATTCACACGAACTACGCCCAACATTATTAGCAAAGGCTGTCTATCTGCCCAAGTGTGAGAATCTGGAAAAGTCTTTGAAGACCAGCACAGAGAGCAGGATTGCCTTGTGCATCAAAGCACTAGGGACACAACTGCAGCACCTCACCCCCGCTCCAGCTCCTTCTTCGTTCTCTCCCTTTCCTTAATGACATCCTCCTTCTGTTCTTCCAGGAGTTTTCGCTGTCTCTGCAGCTCTCCATTCATAGTCTTCAGCCGCTCCACCTCCAGATGGGAGGAATCGAGCTGCTGATTCAGGCTTTCCACTGCCATTTCTGCAGCCTCCTTCTCTCTGGGGAGTGAAAAAACAGACAAAATATGAGCAACTTGGGGGTCAAGATAATGCACCCTGAAAACAGGCCCCAGTTTGTCTTGGGGTAGAAATACATGCTCTGCTTCCTCCACCTGCTTTTAGTGACCAACCGCCACTTCTCTTTTGCAAGTAGGTGGGCTTACTTTCTTGCAGAGAAGGGGCAGGCAGGAGGAAGGCAATTAATCCTGCCCCACCAAAGGCCTTGAACAGAAAAAAAAAGTTTTCCAGAGGCAGGGAACAAAATCATAGACACATAGTGCAAAGCAACTAAAAGCCATCTATTCAGACCCTCTGCCAAAAGCCAGGGTACTGAATGCTGCAATCCAGACTCAAATATGCTGTAACATGAAATGTATCTGCAGCAAAAATGCCTCTATCAACCTACCTGTCTGCCTGTCTTTCCATCTATCCATCCATTGTATTTGTACACTTCTCATACAACTTAGTGCAGCTTTCCCCAACCAGTTGTAGTCCAATAATATCTGGAGGGCACTAGGTAGGGGAAGGCTGATTTAGTGAATCCTTCAAATAATTTAAACAGGGGCAAGGAGGGGGAACCTGTCAAAATGCAGCAAAAGTTCTTCTTTTAAATCCCCAACAAGGAACAATAGAGCAGGTGCCATTCTATGCTACCCAATGACCTTCCTAGGACAAATTAATTTCACAGATACCCTTTTATATGCGTCCAAGGTAAATAACACCGCTTTAATACTGTTGGGACTAGCAGGGAGAGGCATTTGATAACCTTTGGCAGCAACGAATGCTGATGCATGTTATTCCCAAAGACATTGTTTCATCATCACTTTAAGAATCACTTTACATCTCTTTGGCTGACGACCACAACAGAAATGGGTGCAGAGGTGTGAAATCACATCATCAAAACAAGAGACCCCTTTTTGTTACTATGGAAAAGTGAGTTGTACAATATTCCTTATCCACCCACCAATCCAAGTCAAACTGTATCATGAATGTGCTGCACAGGAGGCCTCAACAGCTGGCCTATTTAGTTCAGTATAATCTACACACACCAGCTTTTGCCATTGTGGCACCTCCAGATGTGCTGGCTGGTGCTGATGGGAGTTGCTATTCAAAACATCTGGAGGGGACCAGGTTGGCAGAGGCTGGTCTACACTGACTGGCAGTGGCTCTCTAGGAGTCTTTCCCAGCCATGCCTGGAGATGCCAAGGGCTAAATGCAACACATATGCTCTTATCTCTGAGCTGTGGACCGTCCTCAGATGTGAAGGGATGCATGGCATAGGGAGTTTCCAATCACTGACGCATCACTACAGAGGGCGATGGCTTCCTTTCTGAGACGCTTATTTGAAGGTCACAATCTACTTAACCACCTGAAGGACTGAGTCAGAGCCATGTCACTCAAAAGCATTAACAGATCTGAAGGCTCCCTCTTTCACCTTCCGAGCACCTCCACTGAGGCTTTCCAGCGTTGCAGTTCCCTCCTACAATCCTCCAGTGACCGGGTCAGCTCTTCACATTCCTGCCTCTCTTCCTGCAGCCGCTGTTTTGCTGCCTGCGCTTCCTGCTGGCAGTCAGCGAGCTGCTTCTTGACAGTTCCCAGGGCATCCTGGCAAGACTCCAGCTGCACACGCAACTCCTGTTCATTAAAAAAAAAAGAGGGAGCAAGCAGGAAACCCCTTCCACATCATACAACACGATATGCACGGGGGGGGGGGGGATACCCCATTTAACAGGTGGGCAAGTGCTGTGATCAACACCTTCACTGACGCTGAGGAGCTGAGTCTCTATAGCCAGGGAAGCCAGATTTTGTAAATAAATAGAGAAATCTGTGGTTTGGGTAAACCCAAAATGTGCAGAAGAGGCATTGCATTCATATCTCTGAAAGCTGGTTTCCCGAGCTCCATCATTTGGCTATGCTGCCTGCATGCACGAGGGATATGGACACTAAGAGCCAGTGCAAAAGGGTGTTGCAGCTGTTCCCCTGACAAAGGCTAGGATGTGGGGGGGGGCGGGGTTCCTGTGGCAGCAGGTGCACTAAGAGCTCCAGGGGATGGTGGAAAGAGCACCAATTTCTCTTGGTGAAATCCAGCAAGGTTGGGGCAGTGTGGGTGAAGCAGCAAAAGTGCCAGATTTGGTGCACCTGCACAGCACCAACCTCACTGTCTCGCCCCTCCCAGTAAGCAGCAGCAGTAGTGACACTGCAGCTGGGGGGCTATTGTTGCAGCGCCTCCTGGTTTCAACACTCTGTGAAATTTACAGTCTTATACATATTTTGAAATAACTGTAAGGTAGAAGCATTTGATGACTGTATCACTGTACTCTCTCTCTCTCTCTCTCTCTCTCTCTCTAGGATTTGTAACTGTAAACTCAGGCTATCCAAACCTGCTCATGCTGCTGTGATTTCTGGATAGCAGCACGAACTGCTTGCAGTGCTGCATTCTGAAGTGATGAAGGGTGTGCCCGGGATGGTGATACCCGCCGGCGGTGGGGAGAGCTGGAGCGCAGAGGGGAGGTCTGCCATAGGGTGTCTTCCTCTGACGAGGTTCTTGTACTTTCCAAGGAACCGAGTCCTGTGCTCTTGGATTCAGACAAAGCCAGCTAGGAGGAGGGTTGAGAAGAAGTGAATGCCAGTCAAATCCATCACAAGTTATTATACCGTAATGAGACTGGGGTTGAACTAAGTGGGTTCCCCACATCCCCCACCCTAACTCTGTGAGACTATGGTTGTAAGAAGAGACTGCTAAAGGGGCCTGGCAGATTCCATCACAGGTCTATGAGATTTAGTGGGTCTGGATCGGGCTAGAAGTTTGTGTCTATGCGTAGAGACTTTACATTTGGGGTAAGTTAACACTGCTGGCAGCCACCAATGATGGAAAACAAACTTAGCTCAAGTTCAAAATAGCTGTAGACTGCCTACCACTGATGCATGTCCAGAAGCCCAATGGAGGATGGTGAGTACCACCAACAAATAGTGGTGGTGAGAGAGAAAGCAGATGGTGTTCTATAGGTTTCTCTCTCACTATAGCACCCTTTAATTTCAGCTGGGCTTGTGTAAGAACTTCCTAGTGAATCGAGCATCAATTTCTACTCAAGTTAGATGTCTACCATCAAATTACACAGAGTGAGTCAGAGTCATCTTGTGAATGTATATATAGCAATTTAACTGGATTACAGGGTAGGTAAAAGTTTCGCACACCTTTGTGATGCTGTTCAAGCTATGTTGCAAATATTCGATTTCTTCTTTCAGGTCCTTCACCTCTTCTAGATCTCCAGTCTTACTGGCCTCCTAGTGTTCAAAGATAAGCAGTTTCTCAGAAATGGACATGGGGAAAGGGCACAGAAAGTATGAGAAGGCAGGTGTGTGTGGAAGTGCAAGCCAGTGTGTATGTATGAGGCCATGCATTTTTGTGAGGATGTATATGTCGGTAAGGCTATGTGTGTTTGCCTGAGAGAGTGACAGAAAGGGGGGTTTATGGGTACGTATACCAATTTCTGAATGTCCATTTTTAGGGCAGAGATGGTCTTCTCTTTCTTTGCATTCTGTTCTTTAAGTTTATCTCCTAACGTGGTCAACTCTGCAATCCTGTAAGACACAAACCAGACATAGGTGGCAGATTGATCAGGAGTGAAAACATATGACCTCAAAAGACTCAATTCTTCATACTCTTGGGATCATTAAGCCACCAATTCACACATCACATTAAAAAGATACATGGTCAGAGGCTGACAACAATTTTTAAGAGCTGAAAGTAGCTTCAGAAAGGCTTCCCTTCCCACTATGTATTGTCCTGGACAAGTTCACACAAAGACTGGGAGAAAGCAGATTCAGCAAGAGGTCTTGGGTTGATGGAGAGAACAGTCAATAAGAATCCAGATGGTGTGGAGCCAATTCAAGATCAAGAACCAATGGAGAACAAGAGCTGTCAGATTTACAGTCCTATAGTACCCCCCAGATATCCCAGAGAGCAGACATTGTTTTCCAATAGTTCCTAGGTCCCAGTTTGCCTTTACACCCTCTCTGGACCAGGCTATTCCTTACAGGCTCTGTCCCACTCCCCGAGGAACAGAGAGCCTCAAAGAGTAGTCCTCTGGGCTAGAACCAAGCACTTCATTGCCTCTCTATTACTTCTTGCCAGTGGTATTGGTTGCAACTGAGAACTGCAACTGAGAACTGGGAAGTGTGAAGCCTTTGTTCCTGAGGGAGCTAGTCCCTTTGAGAATCCAGCTTGGGGACTACTGTCTCCAAGGAACCCACCTTACAGGGGATGCTGCCTCAAAATGCTCCTTGCTATTCAACTTGGGCACCACCATGCCAGCTTGCATCAATGGCTCTCCTGACCTGGCTGCCAGCTCTTCCTTTGTTTCAGTGCCCTGGTCACTGCTCACAGTTGAGACTGTGACATGCAAATATGTTTCTTTGTTTTGCCCCAATGCCACCTCTGGGTTACTGGAAGCAAACGCTGGGTATGCATAGACATCACAGAGAGTGCCCCCTCCATTAAAAGTGCTTTCCATTCTAAGAGAGCCAGTGTGGTGTAGTGGTTAGAGTGTTGGATTAGGACCTGAGGGACTAATAATATAAGAGGAGCCCTGCTGGATCAGACCAATGGCACATCCAGTCCAGCATCCTGTTATCACAGTGGCCAACCAGTTGCCCATGCAAAGCCCGTAAGTAGGACAGGAATGCAACAGCACTCTGCCCACCTGCGATTCCCAGCAACTGACAGTGGAGGTAGAACACAGCCATTGTGATTTAGTAGCTGTTAATAGCCTTGTCCTCCGTGAATTTGTCCAATCCTCTTTTAAAGTTGGTGGTCATCACAAGTTCCATAGTTTAACTACATGCCGTGTGAAGGAAGTGCAAATCCCTACTCAGCCATGAAGAGCACTGGACAACCTTGGGCTAGTCACCGTCTCTCAGCCTAACCTACTTCACAGGGTGGTTGTTGTCAGGGTTAAATGGAGAGGGAGACAAGTGTGTACGCCACCTTGAGGTTTTCAGAGGAAAGGTGGAATATAAATGCACCTTTGATAACAGCAGTAACAACACATTATTGTGTCATGATTCACGGACCCAGAGAGATGGGCTGTGTCTAATAGGTCATACTCAGGGTGGACGCACTGAAATCCATTGACTTGACTTGACTAACAAGCCCATTGCAATCAGTCGGTTGATTCTGCTGGATATAAAGGTAAAGGTAAAGGACCCTTGATAGTTAAAACAAAACAAATTCCTTCCAGTAGCACCTTAAAGACCAACTAAGTCAGTTCTTGGTATGAGCTTTCGTGTGCATGCACACTTCTTCAGATACACTGAAACAGAAGTTACCAGACCCTTCTATATAGTGAGAAGGTGGGGAGGGGTATTACTCAGAAGGGTGGTGGGAATGGGTGATTGGCAGATAGCTGTGATGAGCCTGTTGACGACTCTTAACGACTGCAATAGGTCTTACAGGAAAAAGCAAGGGGTGAAAAGGTGCTTCTGTTTCAGTGTATCTGAAGAAGTGTGCATGCACACGAAAGCTCATACCAAGAACTGACTTAGTTGGTCTTTAAGGTGCTACTGGAAGGAATTTGTTTTGTTTTGACTATGGCAGACCAACACGGCTACCTATCTGTAACCTTGACAGTTAAGTCCATTATCGAATGATTCTGGGGTTGCGGCACTCATCTCGCTTTACTGACCGAGGGAGCCGACATTTGTCCACAGACAGTTTTTCCGGGTCATGTGGCCAGCATGACTAAGCCGCTTCTGGCGAAACCAGAGCAGCGCACGGAAACACCGTTTACCTTCCCGCCGGAGCAGTACCTATTTATCTACTTGCACTTTGACGTGCTTTCAAACTGCTAGGTTGGCAGGAGCAGGGACCGAACAACAAGAGCTCACCCAATCGTGGGGATTCAAACCACCGACCTTCTGACTGGCAAGCCCAAGGCTCAGTGGTTTACACCACAGCACCACCCACGCTGGATATAGCAACGGGCAAACTTTTACCCCACTTTAAAAGTGTGTGCCCCAAAGGCCAGAGGCACCTGCGAATGCTCTTCTAACCTGGAGTTCAATTCAGCTTTCTCTCCATCCCACTGGCTCTGCAGCTGGATCATCTCCCGGACTTTCTCCCGAAGCTGCTTCTCCAGCAAACAGGTGGAGCTGCTTTCCGAGAGGCGCAGGTTGGAATCCAAGTTGAGGCAGGCGGTCTGGAGGCGGCGGGCAGCTCTTGCCATGTCGGTCCCTGCCTCAGTGAGACCTCTGGTAATGAGGGAGTAAAAATCTTTTCTCATTCAGCATTCACACATTTTGTCTCTGGCAAGGCCAGCTGAGAGCCAGAAGTTCCAGTTGAAAGCCAGGATGGGTTCTATTTAGGGTTAGGCCGTAGGGGCATGGTTTTCAGATATAATAACAACGTAAGAAGAACCTGCTGGATCAGGTCAATGCTCCGTCTAGTCCAGCATCCTGTTCTTGCAGTGGCCAATCAGGTGCCTGCAGGAAACCTGCAAGCAGAACCCAGGCACAATGATGGCTCCCACATCAAATGGGGGCGCCTTTTGTGTGGTCGCGCGCAGCCCCCTGGATCCCAGTGTGACTCCTGGTAGTTTGGGCTGACTTCATCCTCCCAGGCTGGATACCTGGAGGTCTCCGCCTACCTCGGCCAATCGCTCAATCCTGCCTGGGGAGGTGTTGCCAGGGGATTGGCCAGGTAAGGAGAGGGGCCGTCTTGCCCACACAACAGAAGGTGAAGTTTACCTGCGAAGCAGCAGTTGGCTCCAGAGCTTCTCCCACCCTCCCCTCCCTCAGTTAAGTCTTCTTTGCAGATTAACCTCTTCTCCACAGGTATACAGGTGTTGTTACGTCAGGGTCGGAAAGGAATTTTCCTGCATTGGCAGGTTTTGCCTTTCCCGTAGCAGAACGTCACAACTTTGGCAGTTTCAGGGCTTGGGCGGAATCCTTTAGTCTATCTTCCTAAATGGAGGGGAGCGTGAAGTGGTGACCCACACCCCCCTTGTGGCAGTGATATCAGGGTTCCCCGTTAAAGGGGTCTTGAGGGGAGGCATTGGCCATACGCTCAGAGGTTGTCATTGCTCTCCCGTCCAACGGCAGTGAAATGGGGGGCGGGCTCTCTGCTTGAACATATGTTCTCCAGAGCCAGTCCAAGCCCCACACATTCTGGATAACCCTGAAGTCTCTCAGATCCCCGGCTGGGGACTGGGAAGGATAAATGCCCAATGCCTGAGCCTGAAACTTAATAAAGTTGCGGCCAGTTTTAATCTCATAGCACATTGTCTTGAGTCATTATTCCACGTGGGGGTCACCTGGGGTTGGGGGGGGCTCCGCCTATCCACGCAATACTCTGCTATGGTTTCCAGCAACTGGGGTATATTTTGCCCCTCCCCAAATGCTTCGCATTGGCGTTTTTGGAGCTGATGACACTCAATATTTTTAAACAACAAGGTCCCCCTACGAAGGCATCAACAGCACGGGCAAATCTTTCAGGCATTTTCTAGAGCCCTCAGGGTCCCTCTTGTAGCAGTGCTGCTACATTGAGGGAGAACCCACCTCTCCATGGTTGTGCGGAGCTCTGCAAAGTTGCCACGGAGTGTGGCGGCTTGACGCCACAGCAGCAGGATCCCACTGTGTTCGCTGCTTAAATAGGAACTGTAACTCTGCAAAGGATGACGGAGAGAAGAGGATACGGACATGTCACCGGTCCCAGCACTTCAACATTTTATTAACTGAGAGCTGCAGAAAGTTACCTCCCTCCGACCCCCATTTGTATTACTCGCTACACTAAACCATCTTCCAAAATCTGTTCAAGGTCCTATATGAGTAAGGCATGGGAAACAGAATGTTTTTGCCCCTGCTGCAGGCAAGTAGAAGGCTTACAGAAGATACAATTTAAATTTACCTACAACTCACTAGGTGAGTTGTAAATTTACCTACAACTCACTAGATTGCTTTCCTGGCACTTCTTCTTTTGCAAGCTGCGATGGACGTTTGGAAAAGTAAGGCAGAAAATGTTAAATAAATAAATAACTTGCAACTAACCTTCAGTTTCTAATAAATAGTACTTTCAAGCCAGGCAGGGATACTGCTGCGTCATCCCCGAAACACACAACAAAACTGTTAAAATGCAAACCAGGAACTCGACGAAATGCTTCCTCTCCAAGGTTGTAGAGAGGCTGGCATCAACTCTGGCTGAGCAAATAAGAGCTCTGAGCTCAGAACTTGGCCAACGTATATATGAGCTAATATTTTGCTGCACACATGAGTATGTCTCAGTGCTTGTAAAAGAAATCTATACATACAGATTATTGTTCTGCAGTCCACATAAATAAATAAATAACACCACCAAAGGCTTTGCTGTTTAGAACTGGAGTTTTCAAGGTTTCCTATTGGATCCAGACTCCTTCTCACAGAGGAGCTCTTTCATAATACTGGAAGAGCTCCAGCAATGCCTTGGTGGTCTCCGCTCCATAGAAGGGTAATCCAACAGCAATTCTAACTAGAGCACTACTACATCTGGTTAATAGGGTATGGAAACACTAAAGCAGTGGCAAATATGACATGATAGAAGTGTCACTGGGTTAAAAATGCCAACAGCCCGTTATGGAATCAGAATGGCCAAGATCGCTCTGTTTGTTCTGAGAGAGGGGCAGTCAAAGAAAGAGAGTCAGAGAGAGACAAATGGCTTCTCAATCAGGACAGATCATATTCAGGGAGAACCTAGAAGAACAAAAAGCAGGCCAATGGAGGGGGAGACTCTCCAAAGATATATAGACAGAGAATCAGTGAATTGTAGCAAAATATTCAACGTTAGCGGGATGAAGCTGCTAAGATGAATGAAACAATGCCAACAGAGCAGAGAGCCAAGAAGTACAACTGACTCCAGTGTAACAATTCTCACTTCAACACTAATAGTCCATGTTGACCCAACAAGAAAAGTGATGGGTGAAGGCCAAGTATTACATATTTTGGTACACCGCTTGTTTACAGCCGGCATTTACAAGCAAGATAATTATGAAGATTGGGAATAATTTATCTTTGAAGCAGCAGAGTCAAGGACAACTTGGCCAAGAGGGTTTTACTGTGAGTGTTGGAACACTCCCCATTTTTTCTGGTGGCCAGGAACATCAGCGTAGTGATGTGGCATTAACCTTCTAGCAGCATAGGAGATATCATGAAATTTCAGGTGGAAGAAAGAATTCTGGATTTGTTCCTGTGCAGGAGTTTCAGCGCCATTAACCTAAGTAAGAGCCAAACAAGGGAGGATGGCAAAGAAAAAGGAAACCACAAAGGTGCTAGCATAAGACAGAAGGATTAGGAAATGGTGCTATTTGTGTTTGCAGTGATGCTAAGGCATAAGGTTTTGTTTAGTCGGCTATACTGAGCATGAGCTGTGTGCTGCAGCTTATTTGGATGAGGATGCAGAAGGACAGAGCAAGGTGACATCAAGCCAGCATGGGCCTATTGGTGGGACCAGCAGAGTGGCTTCACCGATGGACCCACACATATCCCTGAAAGCAATGGCTGGGGCAGATTCCAGATAGTGAACAGTGTGGCAAGGTTACAATAAACTGTACTCTACGCATTCGGAAACAAACCCAAGGCAAAACTGTTGATACATGACAACAATTCTGAATTCACTAACCCTGTACAATGTTCGGTGCCCCTCAGTCTTGTAGATAAAACTCTTTAGCAGTTGGCCTGTGTCCTCTTCGAGAGGAGAGATGCTTATTCATTGAACCAAAACACACACTGCCTTTGCTAACTAGGAACTCTGCATTTTGCCAAATACAAATACTCTGCCAAACCCAAGCTGGATTTACAACGCATAATAAATTCAAAAATGCAGCGTCCACAACCAACATTTATTTTCTAGAGAGTTTATTTTGATCTGGGTTTTTTTTTATGAGATAGAAAAGAGGGGACAGTAAGAGAAGAGGGAAAAGGAGCTCCCCCCCCCCAAGAAGGAGTAGGGGCCAAACTATAAATGATTTTTATGCAAGCAACTAGCAATAGAATTGTTTGTTTTTAAGGTAAACAGCGGGGGCTGGGGGCTGGGCTTGAACACAGCGGGGGCTGTGGGTGGTGGGTGGGAGAGTGGGATTGAACTCTTTGCCAACACTGTAGTCCTGAGCCAGATCAGTTGCTCCTTCAATACATAACATGTTATATAGGCATTCAGAGGAAAGCTCCCATTGCCAACAACAGGACTGCAAGGAAAGAGGGAATATGGGCTATGGCACTCCCCAAATGACTGGAACTGGAGAAATACAGTTGTACCTCGGAAGTCGAATGGAATCCATTCCGGAAGTCTGTTCGACTTCCAAAATGTTTGAAAACCAAGGCGCGGCTTCCGATTGGCTGCCAGAAGCTCCTGCAGCCAATCGGAAGCCGCAGAAGCCGCATTGGACATTTGAGGTTCCAAAGAACATTCACAAACTGGAACACCAACTTCCAGGTTTGTGGCGTTCGGAAGCCAAAACGTTTGAGTCGCAAGGCGTTCGTCAACCAAGGCATGGGTGTAGTAATTTTAGCGCCTGCTAAAAACATTCCTGTTTAGACAAGCCTACCTAGATGCTTAGAGAATGGAGGTAATTTTAATCACAAGCCTACCTAGATGCTTAGAAAATGGAGGTAATTTTAATCAGTTTTAGTATTTTAACTTTTGTCTGCTTTAAAATAGGGCTGTACATTTTTCTTGATTTTCTTATCTTTTTGTAAACCGCTTTGAGGGTTTTTTAAAAAATAAAATATCAAAATAATAAAACAGCAGCCTGGAGGGACCATGAGCTGAACCAGTGAAGGTACTGAAGATGAAACAGCGATAGTTGACTCTGAATTTTCTGGTCTCGGCAGGAGTGCTGATCCTATGAACAGCCAACCCAACAAGATGCTGAGTTGAGCAAAGAATTGGTACAAAAAAACTCCCAGTGCCAAATCTGCTACAGGTGTATAGTACAATGGTGCAACATGAAGAAAATGGATTTCTAATCATTATGTTGCCTGGCATTTCAAAAAGCAACCAATAGGATATGTTGTACCTCCCTGCCCTTGTGCCACTGGGACTCCTTCTGTTCACTCCTCAGCCTGTGCACTTCAGCGGTTGCCCTCTCCAACTCCCCTGCTAGTCTTTGTTTTGAGGAGTTCATCTGGTCCAGCTGTTCCCGAAGAAGAGTATTCATCTGGGAAAGACTGGTGCTCCTAAGACAAAAAATTAGAAAGCCAAGGACAGTGTTTTCCTCCACAATCACAATATGGCACACTAGTTCTTTTGAATCCAAGAATTCCTCTATGTCTTTATGCATATCAAACCACATTAGTCACAACAAAGGCTTTGTACTAAATAATAAAAAAAATGGTGGGTTTTGAGCAAGTCCCACCCTTTGGGACAAGACCTGCCCTTATTTGTATGACATCAGGCATAGGGCAGGGAGGTAAAGGTTGCCCATAATGGCCTCATGGGCGAATGGGGAAGCCCAGTGAGCTGGAGGTTCCCCACCCCAGCTTAGGATAAAAGGAATGGAATATGAATATGACACACCTAAAATATTGTTCATGATTTGCAGTAATAGATTCAGGGATGCTGCTACCATCAAATGAAAGTTCAATGACATACAGTTGTACACTTCAAATGGAACATTAATTTATACCATTCCTATGGATAAAATACCATGACCACAATTTAAAGAAATAGTCACCAGTGGGGGACCTCTAGCATACAAGTCTAATTATGCCCAGCATGGCTCCCAGGTGAGGCAAGGCCATTTCCTACAAACCATGGCCACCTGCCCCACACCTGGCATCCTGTGGCATCAGATGTGGGGCAGGATACAGTTGTCTATCAGGAGCTTAAAGGAACTCTTGATGGTGCTTTCAAAAGCAGGGATCTCTGCCGGCGCTGAGCAGTTGCAGCAAACCTCTTTGAAGGTGTTCTCTCTGTCTCAACCAGCTGACTGGTGATGAAAGTGTGTCTTCAAAGGAGGCCACCATAACCACTGATCAGCTGATCACTGAAGAGCAGTATTGCCAGTATACAAATGTACCATATAAACAAACCCCCTGAAGCAAATGGCAACCTCACCTCTGCTGCTCCTCTTCCAGGTGGATGAGAGTGCTCTCCAGCTCTGTATTGTGGTCATGCTCAAAGCGGAGTAAATGCGACTCCGTTGAGTCTAACCTCATCTGCGCCTAGAAAGATGAAGGATTGTGCATCAATATTAAAGTAGCGCACAGAATGAATGGCTGGCAGGAACTATAGAAATACGCATGTCCTTACATATATGTTGTACAGCACAGAATCTGTTTAAGGCAATAGGAGACTTTCTCAGAATCCCGAAACTGCTTTTTAAAAATAAATATTTGGATTTGGGAGGTCTGTGATTGGGAGAAAAGTTAGGCAGCATTAAAGACAGCCATTTCCTAAACCCTCAGAAATAAAACAGGTTCTGGGCAGGGTTTTTTCATAGACGTGGGAGAGGTATTCATCCCACATAGCTCTGTATTTCTTCACATGACACTATCATGTCATAAGAATTCCTAGAGCCTAGTTCCTTCAGCTAAACTCTTCTCATGGGTAGTAAAAAAAAATGTGAAGTGAAAGAATATGATGGCAACAGGCTAGATGTGGATAGGAAGACTTTCTATCCTTTTTTCCACACCAGCATGTCATGTTCCCTTGCCCTGGTCACCTTTGTCCTGAACTACAAAAGCCCCAAATGTGGTAACCTTTCATTGCAGGGAAGTTGCTTCCACTACATGATCATTTTGGTTGCCCCTTTCTGCACCTTCTCCTGCTCAAATTGCACTGTGAGGCATTAGGGATCTCTAGTTAAAGCGCGGTGATAATTGCCTTTTAAGAACCGCTCCGTGTTTAGGCTTCTCACATATAATTGTAGTCATGCATAGGTTCCCCTCTGTGAATTATAATCCCCTCTAAACCCCACAGGCTTTAGCCTTATATAATATTATTACTCTGTTGTGAAAAAGGCTTTGTACCCAGAACGTCCTTCATAAAATAAAAGTACTCCACTGGTTGCCTATATGGCCCGTACTTTACACACACAAAACACCACCAAACTGGACATTCAGAAAACCAGTGGGAGTCTTTAAATGATATGAACTACACAAAGATTACTTGTACCATGCATGTCATTAGGCTAGGCTGTCTGCCAAGCGCTTGCTCCAATTAAAGGTGCATGGCGTGAGGGGACAGTGATCTACAAATTGCCCACAGTGCTAACAGTCAGGCTGCCACATGCTTCATCACGATCATTTATAGCATGAGAAAAGCCATGCGCACCATCTGTTTCTGATGCTCACACTCGGAGGTTTTCTCCAGCAGTTGTTGCTCCAGCTCCCCACATCTTTTCTTGTACTGCAGCATCTACGCCAGGGAATAGAAGCAGCAAGGCACTGCTATGAAACCATCACATCAGCGCAAGAATTTATGCTTGCTGCATGGAATTTCCCCCATGTGTCCCCTCCCCAAATTTGCATCAGAGGGTTACGGGGTAGGGGTGGGGGTAGGGGACTGTCAAAATAGATTTAGAGGGGTGTAGGTTGGAGAAAAGAAAAAGAGGAAAGTCCCATTGCATTGTAGGGGGTTGGAGCAGATGAACCTTGAGGTCCCTTCCAATTCTGCAATGCCATGATTCTAAGTGTCTATCCTTGTGCTGACAGGATGGTTCCTTAGCACTGCACTGGGTACAAGCCTTAGGTAAAGAGAATTAAAAGAGAAGACAAGAGAGAACAAAGGAAGGAACCAGCAGCCCAGGTGAAGCTACTTACCGGGAATAAAAGAGGCACGAAGAATGAAAGATTGATCCACAAGGCCAATTTATCCAACAACTTTAACAGGTCTTCAACAAATTCTAAAGAGACTTCTGAAAACTTACTTGGACTACTACCATGACATCTGATGGAGGTTGGTGAGTAATAAAACACAGACTATGATAAGAGCCAGACCAAGAGAACCAGAAGTATGCAGTCACATACAGTATTAAATTCCACTACAGCAATGCACAAGATATCAACTTTGCCAATCTGTAGTCTAACACCACCCCCAAACTTTATCCTATGCAAGCAATTGTTAAAGAATGTAACAAGTTCTGCCCCCATTGACTGGCATTGTTGACCAGAAGATCAAGTATTTTTTTAAAAAAAACCCAACAAAACCCATAAAACTTTACACCAGGACAGAAGCTGATACTTACTGTAGGGAACATGCATCACACAGTTGATGTATTCAAGCTCCTCAGACTGCATGCACAAATAAAAGTTGAAATGGGGGAAATGTACCTTCATTACCTTGGGATGTGCCATGTACAACCTCCCGTCACCTGTTGCCCACTCAGAAGTTCTGCGTTCATTTCTCTTCCACTGCAACAGTACACCTGGAGAACATCTATTCTCCCCATGTGCTTGTTCTGGTGGCAAAAGTATAATTCTTTGGGCCATATTCTATGTGCAAAATGGATCCCACACAGGTGGTTGTTCTAAACCCTATTTCTCTTCAGCTGGGATCTGCTTACAGCATGGATCTCGTAAAGACCTTTTCTCTGTCTGAAGCTTGATATATAAAGATGGAGGAAGAATTTGAGTGTGTCCTGGCACCATTTTAATCTCTGTCAAGACAGGCCAGACCTATAACCAGAACATTTTTTTTGAGAGAGAAGCAGCCATACATGACTACCCCAGTGGTCAGCAAGGAAGGAAGCATCTGTACTTAAAGTAAATTTGAAGGAAGCAGAATACAGATTCTTAGGAGTATCAGCTGGGAAATGGAGGACGAGCATCTGAGGAAATGGAATCTGTAGTAAATAAGCTTGAGGTAAATTCCTCTTGTGGGGAAGGGTCAGGGGAATGGTAGCATTAAAACAGATACCATGAATAAATGCACTTTCTGCAAGCTGTCAACAGGCACCTAGCGCAGGTGAGGGAAACCAAGGTTGGCAGGGACATAGATGGCAGCGACACTGGGAAAGAGCCTAGCTTGTGTGAACACCTGAATAAGGCTGGAAGCATGGCTGCTAACAAGAAGCAAGGAATGACTGTGGTTGCCAAAGCAGCTAGGGATGGGGAGGAGAGAGGGGCCCAAAGAAAGAAGGCTATTCCAGCTGCACCATCTTGGGGGGGGAGGCAATATGTCTGCCTGATTATCAGGACCAAAGGGGCCCTTTAAACCAGGGGTAGGGATTTTTTTGAGTACAAGGGTTGCATCCCCTTGAGATAGACCTTCTGGGGCCACATGGCAGTGGTAGGCATGCAAAAATGGGCGTGGCAAGTCACAAAATGGGTGGAGCAACAGATGTGACTCTTACCTTTTTCTAGTTGTCTGCATTCTTGTCATACATATGCAGATGTTTTCTCCTCCTGCCCCCACCCTCTCTGACCTCAGTCCAGACAAGCAAGAGGCCACACGCCTGTTAAGTAAAAGCACTCCAGAAGGGCGTGTAGCAGAGCCAGTGAAGAGTATAGTCTGGATAGAGAGAGTGTGGCCTCGGAAGAGTCTTAAGGGACATGGAACTCTGCCTGCACCCCTGTTTAAAAAATACCCAAAGCTCCCCCCCCCCCAGAGCTTTGGACAAATCAAGGGAAGGACTTCTTAAGAACCTAAGATGCTGTCTAATGCTATGTTTGCCAATGGATCCACATGGAAACAACTGAAACTGCTGGTTGGTGGGGGCTTCTTTCTTCTTGTAGTCTCATAAAAAAAGCCTGGTGTGCTGTTCTCATCACCTGTGAGTACTGGTCCCTACAGAACGCATGGAACAGAAAATGCTAGGCAGGTACAAGGAGCATGCTTTCTAAATCAAAAAGACAGGACCAACAAACCTAATGGAGAACTTCTGCAGCAAGCCCCACTGCTGAGTCTTTATGGAATCCGTCTGTGAGACCCCACCATCTTCCCATTAATGAAAGGTAGTGCCTGTTCAAGGTAATGCCACCCACCTTGTTCTGCATCTTCTGCACTAGCTGAGCCTGGCGCTGCTGCCCATCCTGGTAGGCTTGCAGCTTGCGCTTGTATGCCTTCTCATCCTCTTTGAACTGCTGTCTCATCTGCAGGAACATTGTGCTTCCTTCCTCCTCTCCTCGGAGCTCCAGCTACAAAAGCAAACACCCTCCCTGATCCAAATGGCAGAGCAAGGGTCAGGAGCAGAACAGCAAGGAACCAATGCCTGGCTCCTTAGATGTCATACAAGAGCAATGTGGCAGGATGCAACCAAATGAATGGAAAATAAATAAATCTGTGTTTGAAAATGAACTCTAGCTTTGCAGAATTCAGGGTTTCCAGCATGGCTCCCAGCTGTTCCTGGACCTCTGGACAACAGAAACTTCCTTTCTCTGAAATACACATTCAACATCCCAAATACTCAAAACATTCATGCCTACATTTCCCAAATGTAATGAGAATTCATGCAAATATGAATTACTGAATTTGCATGATCTTTCTCTCTTCCTTTCAGACTGTAATGCGGCTGAAATCCTGCAGTTTCAAATTGGCTAAGGCTGGTTACAAATTTAGATCTTTGGCAGGGGGAGGTTGAACAGGAGGAAGAGACTTACGGAGAAGCTGAAAGGTCAGTGTACCTAACAAGAACACTACTAAAGGCCTTAAGGGAAGGAAATATAGTGGTGATAGGCACAGAATCTTTCTGTAGACACTGCCTGCTCATTTTGTAGAGTCTCTTGACATCTAAAGGGCGATAAAACAAGCTTTGAAAAAAATGAAACTTGAGACTGTTACAGCACAATCCTATGCATATTTCCTGAAAAGTCAGTCTCACTGAGTTCAGTGAGACTTATGCCCAGGTAAATGTTTACAGGATAGCAGCCTTAAGCTGCAACACTAAACAGACGTACAGGAGATTAAGTCCCACTAGACACACTGGAACTAAATTATAAACATGCATAGGATTATTCAGGTCAAATAGTGCCCTAGATACTAGGTCTCACACAATCCTGCACTTTGCACTACATGCAGAAATACACCTGCTCGAATATATTTATGAGTTGGTAGTTAGAACCTCAAAGCAAATGGTGGCAAAAGCTTCCTCATGGAACTCAAATGCAGCTCATTCTTCTGCCTAGCAAAATTTACGACGACTACAGCAGGGGTGGGGAACCTCAGGTCTGGGGGCGACATGTCACCCTCCAGGACTCTGTGCGACCCTCAGGACTCTTCCAGGCCACACACCCTTTGTAGACTCCCAATTTCCCATGGCACATCCTTCACTGGCCCTGCCCTGCACCCCCCTTGACTGTTTTTGCTTGGCTGGACTGTGTTCTTGAACTCCGGCAATGCCTCTTACTTGCCTAGATGGAGGACAGAGAAGGGAGGGTGTGTGGGTTTGCATAAGACTAGCCTACTATATACAGGTAAAATTTACATTTGTTTCTCCACCCACTTGTTCCTCTGAACCCACCCACCACTGACCCACAGCCCACAGAAGGCGACTCAGGATGAAATGTGGCGCTTGGTCAGAAAAAGGTTCTCCATCCCTGCCCTACATGAATCAAGACCTCACCCATTCATTCCGCTTCTTTCGGCCTCCCAAATAGCATTCATTCCATTGTTCCCATTCAGCAAAAAGAAGCAGCTGGGGGCAGGGCAGCGGTCCCAGTCTGTTGGAACAGCTTTTCGGAGGGCTTGATGCTGAGTCAGGCCTGGATCTCCGTGCCTGTCATGTGGACTGGAGGCAGGGATTGTTTGGACTTATAATTATTTATGCTCCTCTGGATGGGAACCTTTGTCTAGCCAAGAATGTGCCCTATGTTCTCCAGGCAGCAAACCAAGCACCAGTTTCTCCCGGGGAAGGGGCCACAACAGCTAAGCACCATGACCACCTGCAACTGCATACTCCAGAAAGCAGCAGTGTGTGAAAACAGGGCCAACATCCTGTCCGCTCTAGCACGCCTGAGGAGATACCAATGGACTGTGTCTGCGCACCATAATCCCCCAACATTTGCACACTAGAATGTGATTCCTGGCAATTTTCCTTCAAAGGGTCGCTGCTGCAGCAGAATGCTAGATGGTTGGTTGGGTTTAAAAGCAGCTGCTCTGCCATTCTGTTTCCGAGTCTACTTTCACACAAATAAACACTTTGAAAACATATTAGCTACATCTGAGTAATGAAGACATACTGGCCAAACATTATGCTTACGTTAACCTTTCATTCTTAGGTATAGTGTGCTTAAGCTACTGTAGTATGGGAAAGACAACCTAGCAGTCTAGTTTATCTATTAAGGCCTCTTCCTCATTATTTCGATTTATTTCATAGGTGCTCCTCAACTACTTACAACATAACATATTATTACAGTACTGTATTCTACTTTCAGCTGGAGAATGACGCTGAACCAGATGGTACTTGGGCTGACTTGAATTCAGGAGCCACTATCTTATAAAAGGGGTGTGCAACTTCATAGAAAATGGGAGGGGTGCTTCCAGCCTTCAAAAAACATAGGCCACTGCAAAGAAATAAGGTTCTTTTGCTAGAAGCTCATCTTTTCCTGATTGAATGTCTTTCTTACGAAATTCTGCCTGGGTGCTCCTAAGGTTTACACGAGCCCAAAACACCACAAAGCCTAGATGCTCAATGATAGATATATTTTTCAATCTTTTCATATCCAAGTCTCACCTTTCACCCCAAACTGTAATATTAGACCCACTTTATTTATTTTTTTAATCCTTCTCTCATGTGGTCATCGTGTATGACTATCTATGTGTGTTTTGATTTGGAAGCAGCTCTCAGCGACTTCAAAATGGAGCCAAACTGATAACCATTTGCGAAGAATACAGCGAGGTGCTTCAATAGTCCTATATACAGCCTGACTTTTGCGATGTAGCCCACAGATTCTGAATGCCCTTCCTTCTTTAAAACTGCTCTTGCTAGGTCTCAAGATATGTTTATGGCATTGAAGGGCAGGACTACAAGGAGTAAAGCAAACTGTAACCTACTATGTAAGTTCTTGTGGGAGACCAGCCAAATGAAACAATGGAACCAATGTCCATAAGCTGTATATTGTAATGTCACAGGACCTGCCCAGGACATGGGGAAGTGTGCATGACCAAGAGTCATGGCAATGTAAGGTTTATCTGAACTTATGAGTAAGCCCTCCATCTTAATTCTCTCTGTGTTGCCAGTCAATATGTCCTCAGCTGCCAATCTACACCAGCTGCAACAGAGAATGATGGATAATTGTTTTGTGACGGAGCTCTCAGCTGGATTTGTGTTTTTGCAAGATTGTTCCATACAAAAAGTAGCTTGTTTTTTTTAAGATGGGTTTCTTAAAATGTTGATCTTACCCTCTCACTAACGGCATGGTATTTGCTAGTCAGCTCATCCTTCTCCGCACGAGTTTGTGCCAACAGGTCCTCAAGGCGTGAGAGCTCCTTCTGCAACAAGCGGTTTTCTTCTTGCATATTGACTGCAGAGGCTGTTTCTGACAAAGCTGGAAACAGCAATAAAAGGAATAGGTTGGCTGCAGGTAGCAAGAAGGGACATATTTAATTCAGTTCACAGTGAAAGGTGAATCTACCAAATCCACACTTTTTGAAACACTATGGGAACACAACCATTCTAAATTTGCACTTATCTGAATTTTGCAATAGAGTTCTCCAACCAAGTGATGTTTTTACAAAAATATATTCATGTATAAAAATTGCTTGCAAAAATGTGCACATTAGTTAAAACTACCTATAAAAATGTGCTTGTTAAGAGAATGCACATGCAGATGCCTAAATGAATTTAAGATTAGAAAAATTAGAAACTGCGAGAACTAAAATTGACAGATAATTTCATTCCTAGTTCCAGGAAAGGCAACCTATGAACAGACTGAGGATGTTTACCCTACCAAGGTATATGGATTAACCCCTTAGTACAAAGCCTTGGGACTCAAAGCATAAGCACTTAAGTTGTCCAAAAGGGATGTATTAATACTAAGAACTGATTGCAAGCAAGTACTTGATACAAGATATCTGCCTTATTTATTTTGCTAAAGCATCTTCCAATAAAAGTTTAATGTTTTAACATGGCAAAGCACAGCATTCTTTCTCCCTTTTTAAGGGACAGGGCCCATTCTTTGAGCCAACCTATGAAAAGGAAGTACGAATGTTTCAAAAGAGTTCCAGGGACTAAAGACTGTTCTTTAGCAAGAGACACCTGCATTCATTATCTCCCTCTGTATGTTCCAGGGCTGCTTTCTAGTGTTGAAAACGGGTTCTGGGGCCAGATGATGTCTAGCCAAAAGTGTGGCCATGGGTTTACAAAGCTGTATGGAAAGCTGCCTTGAAAGGGCCTATTAATCACAGGCCGCAAGATAGCCATGCCCAATCGTTACAGGGATAATGATGATCTTCCATATGCGTACTGAGAAGCTTGGGCTAATTTTCCAGCTCGTGTCCAGGCACGTTGAGTGTTGCTTGGCAGGTTGCTTAATCTTTCTGATCCTCAAATGTAACATGACGGCAAACAACTTTATACTGTCTTCTGGAAGCCTGAGCTAAACTATCTCCCTCAGTCTTTGCTTGGTGGCTACGGCTGAGAATCTCTAAGGTTCAGGAACTCTTCCCAACTGTAATTTATTTATTTTTGTAATGAGAGAGAAATCCACAATGTCTTTTGGGGACATAAAAGAAAAGGGAAATCATCTGAAAGAAAGGATGTCCCTTGGACTTAGGACCATTGTTCTCCCCTTGCTATAGGCTAGGGTTGGCCAAGGACATTTTGCTGCTTGAGGCAGAACAGTAAATGCTCCCCAGCTGCAAAGTCAAGGTGCATGTACCCAAGAGCAAACCATTTGCTGCCCTTTCTATGTCTGCTGCCTCAGGCATTCCCCTCACTCTGCCCAATATTAGGACTGGCCCTGGTGATTGCTCTTTCCCCCTTCCATCTGGAAAGGCTACCTGCTCACAGTCAGAAACACAATATTGGATTCATTTACCATGAACAGAAGCTGCTAGTTTTACACAGTACTCTGAACGAGTCCAATGGACTGCTTTGCACGGAATGGAAGCGAGGAAAGGCTGTTACCACACGCACGGTGATAGTGGACTGAATTTTCTGTCAACTTCTTCCAAGGAGGAAGTCTTCAGAAACATCATTGAGCCAACACTGCGTGGTATGTGGGGATGTTAGGAGCTTCAAAGCCCCACCTCCTAATTTCCTGCATTTGTTCTTGCTTTGAAAATCCCACCCTCGGGATGTCTCTGCTCTATGTCTCTGCCAAAGTCCCAGACAGCACCTTGGGATGATGATGGCTCAGCCAGACTCTGTGTGATGATCTGTCGGATCCTAGCTGGGACAGTTGTGGGTTCAGCTCTCTCTCCTTCCCCTTGCACGGTCAATGCTTTGTCATCTTTGCTCGCTCTGGGATGCAGCACCGTATCCTCCAGTTTCTAAAATACACACAGAAGTTAAGCATTGGCTGGCAAGCTTGTAAGGTTTTATTTAGCCATTGCTGGGCCCTGGGAAGCGATTACCTCTTTATGATGGACTTTCTGAGATCAGCATAAAACTAAACTTAGGCCTAAGAATGGCTGTCACATAGCTAGAAACCTTTGAAGGTGTGGGGGGGGGGTGTAGAGAGAGACTGCTGTAAAAAAAATGTGATCTCTTTATATCTCATTGACATTTAGCGCATTTCAACAAGTTATAAACTCAATAAAAATAGAAAGGCAAGGATATCTACAAGGCTGGCCTATGTACACAGCTTCAGCTAAAACCAAAAATACAATGATACCAATCTTTTAAACTTATAAAGGTCCAGGAATTCAAATATCAGCACAAATTATTTCCCTCTCCTCACTCACTCTTCATGTACAAAGTTAGCATTTTCAAAATTGCTTATGCAATATAATACAATTCCCTACTTTGTGTCCTCACCTAGGTGAGTGCAAGTTAAGATTCTGCAAGGGTACACAGGATTACAAGGTCCTGAACTGTGTTGTTTTCAACATATTTCTAAAAGCTTTTTTGTGATAATAAATCCTGCTACATTAACTTCACTTTATCATATGTCTGTGGTAAACTTACATAAACCAATGATGTCGGTTACATGGCCAGAATTCATGTTATGAAATTCATGTCTAAGTTTCTGAAAACCATTATGAAATCTTATGCAGGTGAAGCATGCAAGGATAAAAGAGCATCAAAATTATGAAAGAGATAGAGCCACGATGCAAGATGAGCATAATAATTTTGTAGGAAATGAAGTAAGTGAAATGACATCAGGAATTACAACCCTACTCTTGGATCTTATGTTTTGTTGATGATGCTACTAGAACTGCTAGCACCATTTAAAACTAATACTGTAGTAAAGATACTGAGAATGGTATTCTGACACCCTATTTCCATCTGCAAAATGTTGGAGGGTATTTTTTTCTCATGGCTGATGCTATTCACAAATGTACAGTGCATGTAAATAATGGGTAGATCTGAGATCTGAACTTAATTTGTGCTAGAAGCCACCAGGGCTTACGCCTATTAGGTGGTTGTAAAGTTTGATTCTGAGGTGATTTTGAATTGTGTCGGGTGGGAACATCTTTACTTTTTTGTCCTTCTCACCCTGTTGTCAAACGCACACAGGTGGCTAATTCGCTTGTCTGCTTATCTTCTCAATGTTTTATTGCTGGGCCCAGTCATTACTGGGGCTCCCTTGTGCTCACGGAACAAGAAAGACATATTGCATGAAGATGTGAAGCATAATAATAAACAAAAAAACAGTTGTTGCCATGCCAACAGAGCTAAAACTTCGTACAGAAAATACAGCAACAATGCCCTCTATCGTCTGTACCTCATCAATTACGAACAAATCTCATTGAAATAAGGAGGCTGCTGCAATCTGCACTTCATTCCAAATCTTGTTTCCAATTGTATCTGAAAAGTACGGTGCTCCACTTCCCAGAATCCCCCCACAAAACACATACACTTGATGTTATAAAGATAAAGCCAGCAAAACCATCCTGTAAAATCTCTTGCTTATATTTTGACAAATGTCTCACAAAGTTCTTCATCATTTCTCCTCCCTCACTATTGGATCCTCTCCCCCCCTTTTTTTAAATGCAAGCCACTCACATGCACATCTCCATAATATTTTCAGTTGATCTCTCAGTAGGGGGAGATTTTTGGATCGTGTACAACTTCAGCCAGATCAAAATTAGTACTGTATCTCAAAAGTTAGATTCCTGTCTCCCATTGCAGAAAATGTGTGTGTGTGTGTGTGTGTGTGTGTGTGTGTGCACGCGCACGTGTGTTCCTGTATGCTTGAGACTGCATACATTATATTTTTCCTAAACTACTCAAGACTACAAGATGAGAAAGTGTATACATGTGGAAAACACATGAACATTAATACCAAAACCAACTGAAGTAAAAAGAAATGTACCAAGGGATACTGGGGCAGATGTGCCCTGAGTACTACTACTATAACCAAGTACAGTGGTACCTTGGTTCTCAAACACCTTGGTACTCAAACAACTTGGACCCAAACACTGCAAACCTGGAAGTTTGCGAACTTCTTTTTGGAAGTCGAACGTGCTCCGTTTTGAGTGTTATGCTTCCATTTTGAGTGCCACGCTTCCGTTTTGAGTGTTATGCTGAGGTCTGTCTGTTTTTGCTATTTATTTTGCGTTTTTGTTTTGCGGCTCTTTTTTGTTTTTGTGACTGTGTGGAACCCAATTTCAGCTACTGATTGATTGTGTGACTGCAGTACATTGCTTATTGCTTTCATTTTATGAACTAATGGTCTTGTGAGAAAGTAAAATTCATGTTAAATTCATGTTAAGTATGGAACGGATTGATCCATTTTGCATTACTTTCTATGGGAAAGTGCGCCTTGGTTTTGGAACACTTTGGTTTTGGGACGGACTTCCAGAATGGATTAAGTCTGAGAACCAAAGCACCACTGTGGATGCAGGAGAAATTTGGAGCTCTCATATTATTATTTCTGCAAGGTGGCCAAGGGTAGTAAGAGATCTTTCTTCCCCTGGGCTTTGATTGAATAAGTTGCAGAGGGCAAAGGGCAGACCACTGAGGAGATGTTTTGTAGAATGGGAAAAAAAGGTCACCCACCAAGCATAAATTAGCCACCTCAAAAGTAAAGTAAGCATGCCAAAAAAAGACCTGCACCCCACCCCCAAGAATTTTACCCAAAAAACCTCTCCTTTTCAATAATTTTGGTTGGGGGAAAAACATGAGAGAATATTTTGGCACAGCACTATAATTACCCAAGCATTTTGGTGGGCAGCCTAGTTTGTAGAGGGAAGAAAAGAAAATAGCAAGTATATTGCATAAGCATCTGAAGGACCAGTTGTGTGCAGTTAAAGCAATGTGTCTATGCACGAAAATAGATGAGAACTGGCCCTCGCAGCTACAACTTAAGCAATTAACCTTGGGCATACCAAATCACAATGAAGTCCAAGAAGAGCCACAGAGCCTAGGACTTGCCAATCAGAAGGTCGGCGGTTCGAATCCCCGTGACGGAGTGAGCTGCCATTGCTCGGACCCTGCTCCTGCCAACCTAGCAGTTTGAAAGCACGTCAAAGTGCAAGTAGATAAATAGGTACCACTCCAGTGGGAAGGCAAACTGCATTTCTGTGCGCTGCTCTGGTTCGCCAGAAGTGGCTTTGTCATGCTGGCCACATGACCCGGAAGCTGTACGCTGGCTCTCTTGGCCAATAAAGCAAGATGAGTGCCACATCCCAGAGTCGGTCATGACTGGACCTAATGGTCAGGGGTCCCTTTACCTTTTACAACCATTTTTAGAGATTGAAAACACTCTACGTCTAAAACTCATATACAAATGATACTATTTTGCAATAACAAATTCCTATTTTAAAAAAATCAGATCGCTGCACAGACCACACATGGCATATCAGAGAAATGCAAATGGAAATCACACAGAGAAACATACAAAGACACCGAGATTTGCTCAGACATAACATATGCTGCCTGATGAAGACTAGGAGCAAAGAGCCAAATCCCTGATCATTTCAGTTAGATTAGGCTCTGCTACAGTGGTGGGAAACCTTTGAGCTGTTGGACTCCAGTTCCCATCAGTCCCAGCCAGCATGGACAATGGTCAGAGGAGTTGGGGCTTGTAGTCTAACCACATTTGGAGGCACCTTAAAGTTGGTCTTTAAGGTGCTACTGGAAGGAAATTTTTTTATTTTGTTTTGACTATGGCAGACCAACACAGCTACCTATCTGTAACTGGCACATTTGGAGGATCATAGATGTCTCACCAATGTTCTACTGGGTGCTATGTAGGTTTTATGCTATACCTAGGACTGCTAATAATGGGTTAAAAAAAAAACCTGAGGGGAATATGCTTTTGTAAAGTGATCTTGTCCCTTCAACAACTTATCCATTCTCCCCTAAACAATTTAAGCATCTTGGCCTTTTAAAACAACAGATGCCACATGTGAGTATGAAAACTGCAAGACTAGCAGAAATTCCAGTTCAGCAGAGTTGTAACATTCAGGCCACCAATCAGCAAAGGCATTGATTAAAACACTTTGCCTGGGTAATGAGTTGCAGCTGTAGCATGGAGTCTCTGAATAGGACCCATGGAGATAGCTACTCCCTCTGCAGCTGGTGATGTCAGCACAGCTGTGGCAGCTGTGGAAAGAGCAGCCATTGGTGAGGCATCTGCATGTTAGCTGACTTTGCCCATTCACAAAGAAGAGTAGCGAAACACAAATCACCAACATGCAATGCAAGTACAAAATGGTCTCCTGAAAGGTGTCAAGGCCTGTAGTAAGTTGACAATCCACTTGTAGCTCATGCCGCAGGGCGAAGGACAAGTGTGATCATTTCAACAGCATCAATTCCATCTCATTTCAAGCAATGCTCAAAAATCCATGAAGCGCAATGTGGAAAAGCCAACTGTAGGAAAGCTGTTCACGTTTTCCTATATGAAGGGTATTTGGGGGCATGAAGCTCTTGCTCTAACCAGGTTGGGCATTGTGAATGGAAAACCCACAAAGAGCAGAATGTCCTTTCACATTACACAGACGTTAACACACACAGCACAAGAAAGGCTCAAAACAAAGCTACTTAAACTTAATGAATGAAAACACTAAATGCAGGAGAGCAGGTACTAGACCTCTTCCACTTCATGCTAAATAAGAAAATGTGAAGAAGATTGCCTCCTTGTTGGAAATCCTTGTACTATTCCAATTTACAGACGTGAAGTGATAAGTATAAGAGAATGAGATGATTGGCTTTACTCTGTAAGACAGTGCAACCTCACATGAAGCCCTTGAGCCAGTCACAATCTCTTTCCCTGGTTCCTACTTCATGGCAATTTACCATCCCTCTGCTAGAGTGGTTTGTGCCAGGCTACTTTCTACACTTATGATTTATAAAAGGGGTGGCCATGTTAGTCTGTTTTAACAAAAACAACAAAGTATCATGCTACCATAAAGACACGACTAAGTAGACCCTGGGACACAGGTGGTGCTATGGGTTAAACCGCAGAGCCTAGGACTTGCCGATCAGAAGGTCGGCGGTTCGAATCCCCATGACGGGGTGAGCTCCCATTGCTCGGACCCTGCTCCTGCCAACCTAGCAGTTCGAAAGTGCAAGTAGATAAATAGGTACTACTCCAGTGGGAAGGCAAACGGCGTTTCTGTGTGCTGCTCTGGTTTGCCAGAAGCGGCTATTGGCCAGCTCCCTCAGCCAATAAAGCGAGATGAGCACCACAACCCCAGAGTTGGTCACGACTGGACCTAATGGTCAGAGGTCCCTTTACCTTTATTACCATAAAGACACAACTAAGTAGACCCTGGCCCATGAAAGATTATGCCAGCCCTTCCTTTGCCAACCTGGTGACTTCCAGATGTTTAGGACTATAACTCCCATCTAGCTGGGACAGATAGGAGAGCATGGCTGGGGTGGATAAAGGCTGTACAGAAGCATCAAAACATTACAATATTGAAAGTTTTATGGTAGGCTAGTTCTGTGCTCCCCCATTGGAATTCAATCCAGTGAACAAGTGCTCTGAAATCAATAGATGTTTGCAAAGAATTAAGTCCAGTTTACCATTGCAGCCCTATGACTACTTCCTTGGGAATAAGTCTCATTAAACTCAACAAGACTTCGGAGTGAATGCGTAGGATAGGGCTGTAAATCTATTTTCCTGTTGGGTTACGCTCACACATCCTCTATCCTAGTTGTTTGTTCCTTACTCTCATTTCTGAAACCTTACTGCCCTCTACTGTCACTTAAAATGGCAACAACTACATTTGTCACAAAACAACTTCAGCCCAGGTAAGACAACAGTCCACTAGCCCTGGATGCCACAGTCATCCACGGATGCCATGAAGAACAGAGCAGAAACCAAACACAGAAAGACTTCAAACATAGGTTTTAATAGGCCATATTTTCAAAATCTTAAGAGAAATTCTACTTGCAGCAAAATGTACACTCAAACAAACATATAACAGCTCTCCTTAGAATGCTAAGGGATTGAGATGAGACAAAAAAGGCTACTCGGGTAACCTGGCTGCTTCTGGGTCACGCTGCAAAACCAGTCTCTGTATGGTTCCACGGTTTATAGAAGTCCTGTCTGATTTAATGCTTGATAAACTTTGCTGGCAGGGACGCAGGTGGAGCTGTGGGTTAAACCACAGAGCCTAGGACTTGCCAATCAGAAGGTCAGTGGTTCGAATCCCCGTGATGGGGTGTGCTCCTGTTGCTCGGTCCCTGCTCCTGCCAACCTAGCAGTTCGAAAGCACGCCAAAGTGCAAGTAGATAAATAGGTACCGCTCCGGCGGGAAGGTAAACGGTGTTTCCGTGCGCTGCTCTGGTTCGCCAGAAGCGGCTAAGTCATGTTGACCACATGACCTGGAAGCTGTACGCCGGCTCCCTCGGCCAATAAAGCGAGATGAGCGCCACAACCCCAGAGTCGGCCACGACTGGACCTAATGGTCAGGGGTCCCTTTACCTTTACCTTTAAACTTTGCTGGCACAATTACTTTATAGCCCAGTTGTAATAAAGTACTCAACCTACTCCCATGAACAGAGAATGCTGCCTCATACCAAGTCAATCCCAGTTGGTACCCTCTGCACTGACCAGCAGCAGGGTTTTCACGACAGTATTGCCCCCACCCCAGGCGGAGATGTTGGAGAGCAAACCTGCGACCATTTGCAAGCGAAGCTGTAACACACTGTAATGACCCTTCCTCTGATACTATTCTCACAACCACACTGTGAGGCAGGTACTAGGTTAGTTTGAGAAACAGTGACTGGCCCGAGGTCACTCAATGAGTATTGCAGGGGGTTGGACTAGATGATCCTCAGGGTCCCTTCCTTCCAACTCTGATTCTGGGATTTCTGTTCTGAGTTTCACGGGTTGGCAATATGACCTGAACCCCGCTGTCCAACACTGCTACCCGTATTTGCACATCGTATCAAGAGATCACAGAGGTTTTAATCCATATCATCTTCTCTGTAGACATCCAGAAACTAAATATTGTCCAGATCCGCGACATGAAAGGGAAGCAGACGCGAAATATTTTTTATTTCGCCATTTTACTTCCGAAGTTGGAAACCTGGCTTCTGCCCCCCAACCCCCACCCCTCGAAGGGAATGCAACTCTATCCTTTTCTGGCTCGTCAGTTCCGCGCTGCATAGCGGGAGCATCATGTGCGAGGGGGCGGAGGCAGTGCGTTTTAATTACTTGCTCTGAACTTAGCCGCGGGAGAAGTATGAGAAAGCGAGCCACTCACTCACCAACCTGGATTGCAGCTTCCAGCCTCAGACTTGGCTTCTCCTCGCTGCTCTCGCTCATCGCTCAAAGACCGGGGCAAGGAGCAGCCAGAGAGGCCGAGCGGCTCTTCTCGGGACTTGCAAAGTAAGAGGGAACGGTACACCCGCGGGTCGGAAGCCCGCTCCCTGGAGAGAGAGTCTGCAGGCCTGGAGTGCCGGCGACTCCCTGCGGAACCTTCTCCGCTGCCTTCAGGAATGGAGGACGCACGCGGCAGGGCCCGGCCGCGGTTGCTAAGACAACGAGGACGCCGAGTACCTCTTGTCGCCATGGAAACAGAACGCGGCCCGGGGTTGCCGCGGAAACCAAAGGGACGCGGGAAGCCGAACTGTTTCACCGGGCCCGGCGAAGGAGAAAGCGGGAGAACTTCTCTCCCCACTGTTGGGCGGGAAGGTTGGTCCCATGGTAATAATAATGTAATTAATTGCACACTGCAGCCTTAGGAAATAAGGACAGTACAAATAAACATATTCCATAGTTAGGGTTGGGAGATGCAACTTTACGGAATACTGTCTCTCTCGCTTAATAGTATTTCTAAACTGACTCTCAACATAAGTATGCAGGGCAGTGTAACTTCCCTCATGCCCATAGGCTACATCAATCCATTTTGCCTTCCACCCCCCATTCTACCACTTGGTCATCTCTCTCTGCCTATGTTAAGCAAAGGAGTCTCTCCTATATGCCAGGTACTCATCATGGAAAACAAATAGAAAGGAGTGGCAGGAATGCCCATTGAGTGACTGGTAAGAGCCTTTTGCTTTTGCTCTCCACCTTCCCTAGATGGAAAGTGTTGGAATGCCATTGCTGCACAGCTGCAACCAATTTAACTAATTCAGCCCTCTCAGTGAAACCTTTTGCTCCTAAAGCTTCTCCAACCCCCTCCTCCCATTTTGGTTTTATTTAAATTTGCCCAAAAATATTCAACTCCCCATTCCAATCTCCTTCTTCTGTGCTGCAGGATAGGCTGGTATTGATTTTAAAAATAAGCTTGATAAGAGGGAATGAAAATTATTTAAAATTTTCTGCTTCAGTGAATGGCCCTTTCCAAACCCACACAGCTCTGCCACACCCACTAGTGTGGACAAAACACAGTGGTGTAGACACAGAAATAAAAGTTAACAACAACAACTTATTACTTATACCCATCCATGTGGCCGGGCCTCCTCAGCTACTCGGGGTGGCTTCCAAAACATCAAACATTAAAAACTTCCCTAAACAGGGCTGCCTTCAGATCTCTTCTAAAAGCCAGGTAGTTGTTTATTTCCTTGAAATCTGGTGGGAGGGTGTTCCACAGGGCAAGTGCCACTACAGAGAAAGCCCTCTGCCTGGTTCCCTGTAACATAATTCCTGTTACTGTAGACTGTCAATTGCTGCTCTGCTTACAGTGGAAGAGCTGTGACTTAGGAGAGCTAGGAGCCCTTTGTATGGAAACAACTTAAATTTCAAGGCTGTATGGATTTTGTTTAAGAGTAAGATACACCAGTTAAATAATTCAACATAATTTAAGTTCTGATCTCCAGGACTATTATTACGTCTTGAAACACAACTGTGGGTAGAGAGAATTAATGCAGTCCTTGCTAATTAGCAATCCCAATAAATAATTCTGCGCTACATTAAGACTGAGTTTATTGCAGCATAAACATTTGTCATCTGGAGTCCACCTTGTTAGATGCATGCAGTGATCTAGAATGTTGTCATCACTATATATCAGCTTTTACATTCCCAGCAAACAACATGTTTGATTTCTCATCACATTAAGTGCTACTGCATTTGGATAAATTAAGGAACATTTAGTGTATTTCCATCCTGTCTTCCTATGCAAAACATATGACACATTATGAAGCCAGTGCAGCTGTAGCAAAGCGTATCATTTGCTTTTGGTGTTTTAGGATCTGACCAGCATATGAGACACACATAAAAATGGACAGAAGAAGAGTTTGGATTTGATATCCCGCCTTTCACTCCCCTTCAGGAGTCTCAAAGCGGCTAACATTCTCCTTTCCCTTCCTCCCCCACAACAAACACTCTGTGAGGTGAGTGGGGCTGAGAGACTTCAAAGAAGTGTGACTGGCCCAAGGTCACCCAGCAGCTGCAGGTGGAGGAGCGGAGACGCGAACCCGGTTCCCCAGATTACGAGACTACCGCTCTTAACCACTACACCACACTGGCAGGAAGCAAGGTTGAATCCATAAATGCAGGAGAGTCATCCACAGGTCAGCAACTCAGTGCAAGTAAAGCTCAGTTTTATACGATTCCCTGTGTTTGATGAGCAGGACACAAAATATTGTCCAATAAATTTGCCACAAAACATTTGTCAGACTTTAAGGTACCATAGGATAGTCTTACAACAAGCTATCCTGTTTCCCCTGAAATTCAAAACTAAGGCTATGTGCACACTCTCATTTACTCTACATCCAGCACACTCCCACCACTGGTTTGTGAAACCATGTGCACATTATGTTAGCCATGACCCACATCTATCCTGTACGTCATTGAGAAATGCTGCATTTTGACATGTTTTCCCCCAAATCAGCTTTAATATGATTTGGAAACCCAAGCTATATAAAGACATCTACACACCCTTTCTTCCCACTGGTGTGGACAGACAAAGGGTGACTTGGAATCATAGAATCATAGACTTGGAAGGATCCAAGAGGGTCATCTAGTCGAACACCCAATCTTTTGCCCAATGTGGGGCTCAGACCCATGAACCTGATATTAAGAGTACCATGCTCTACCGACTGAGCTGTCCTGCTATGTACAACCACAGGAGCCAACTCCTAGGGGCCAATGTCCCTTCAGCCTCCCTCTCCATAAAATATTTGAGGGGGCCAGTCCCCCCAGAAAAGGTTGATGGGCATTGCTATTCAAATGGTGTGTGTGTGTGCCGTGCCTTGTGATCCATTGTGCAAGAGGGGCTTACCTGCCCCCTCCGATATTGTATTCAAGTGGGCACCCCTGCGTACAACGATGGGCAAGTGCAATTTGAAACACAGCAGGGGGAGACATCCTTGCTGCATTTTAAACTGGTAATGTATACATAGCCTCAGGCTAGAGCTCCAGCTCAGCTATTAGTAATTAAGGCTGCAGTCCTAGACACATTCACTAAAGCTTCAATGGACTCAGTCAGATTTTATGCATGAGCTGCATATTTCTTAACAGTGTTACTAATAAGCAATTAATCAAGTTCCTGATTGCACCCTTCTTACTTGTCAAATGTTCACATTCTTCCTCTGCTATGAGCTCATCCTGCCTAGCAACATTTTTCACTTTAGTGCATACATATAGTATAATCAAAAAATACCTTTTCTGGCCAGGTCTCTATCTTTTATTTGCATTTGTTTGGTGTAATCCATAAATATATTTTCGTTGGGTGGGTGGAATCTTAGATTACATACACAGACGTGTACATCATGATGAATCTTTAAGATATTTTACACCCTTCACTGGAATGCACATCAGTTTTACCGGAAAGGTTTACAAATCTTGTGTCTAATGGAAAAATGAGAGCAAAGCAAAATACCTTCAGCATTTTTGGAACATTCCCTTCCTAGTATCTGTGGATGATGCACCTTGCTACCCATACCCGCTCCAGTGATTTGTGTTTGTGCAACTTTCAAGGCAGGGTAAGGAGAAACTGTTGCCAATGAGAGAGCTAAAGGAGAGTGGCTACTCTGGCTTAGTAGCTAGTGCTGGCTTACACAAACATAGCTTTTCATACCACTAGATGAAAATAAAAAAATAAGCTAAACATTTGAAGTTAACAGTTGGCCCAAGCCATTCCTTCTCAGTCTGATCTAGCTACTTCCCAGGATCTGCCCAAGTTGCTTGGAGGTAAGACAGAATTGTAGAAAATAATTGTAGCAGCGCCAACACTTCAGAACCCCCTGCCTAGTGATACCAGTCGGGCGCCTTCACTGTATTCTTTTTGGCACTTGCTGAAGACATTCCTATTTAGATATGCCCAGTTGTTTTTTTCTGGGAGTATGCAGGGGTACACATAAGGTAAAGGTAAAGGGACCCCTGACCATTAGGTCCAGTCGTGGCTGACTCTGGGGTTGCGGTGCTCATCTCACTCTATAGGCCAAGGGAGCCACTGTACAGCTTCCAGGTCCTGTGGCCAGCATGACTAAGCTACTTCTGGCGAACCAGAGCAGCACACGTAAACGACGTTTATGTACCTTCCCACCAGAGTGGTACCTATTTATCTACTTGCATTTTGACGTGCTTTCGAACTGCTAGGTTGGCAGGAGCAGGGGCTGAGCAATGGGAGCTCATCCCATCGTGGGGATTCGAACCGCCGACCTTCTGATCAGCAAGTCCTAATCTCTGTGGTTTAACCCACAGCGCCACCTGCGTCCCCTAGGTGTACACATACCCCTAAACATTTTGTGAATCTTTGTACTTTTGTCCATTTACAGTGGCACCTCTGGTTACGTACTTAATTCATTCTGGAGGTCCGTTCTTAACCTAAACTGTTCTTAACCTGAAGCACCACTTTAGCTAATGGGGCCTCCCACTGGCGCCGCGCCACCAGAGCACGATTTCTGTTCTCATCCTGAAGCAAAGTTCTTAACCCGAGGTACTATTTCTGGATTAGTATGTAGCGTATGTAACCTGAAGCGTATGTAACCCGAGGTACCACTGTACTGTATTTATTTTCCCCTGATTTGAACTATAAAATGGTGGTTTTCTTGAGTCAAAATGAGAATACTCCTAAACATATTTTTTTTCCAGAAAAAAAGCACCGGATACGCTTACCCAGATGTTTAGACAGTTTTAATTTGCTTTAATATATTTTATTGTGGTTTTAACTTTCTGCATATTAGGAATTATGGTTGTAAAGTTTTTTAGTTATAATTTTGCTGTTTTATCTTTTGTAAACTGCTTTGAGTTTTTTCCTACAATCAAGCTGCATATAATTTTTATCCTGCTCCAGGTTTTACAGTATTTAATTGATTTTAGTAGTTTTGATTTGCCTTCGGGGCTCTACCATTAGGCAGAGGCAGGCACTCGCCTCAGGTGACAGATGCTGGTTAAGGTAGTGGTATCTGGCATTTGGCTGTTCACTTTGAGACCCTCTTCATTCCCCTTTCAGATCTGTGTGTGCCCCTACCGTGCACCCCCTAAACAAGTCTTCTCTTGTCCTCAGGTGCCGTGGAGGAGGCTATCTCATTGCCAGTGCTGAAGTTAAATTCAGCTTGTCAGCTTCAGAACGTGAAGGCACCAACTTGTCCTTTGCCTGAGATGGGAAAATGACTTTGACTGGTCTTGTTGTTGGTTGGTTTACATTTGATGTGTTTTCATATGAATTCCTATGTTGTAAGCTGGCCTGAGTTTATTTTATAAAGAAAAGGAGGATTTAAAATTCTAAATAAAAAAGCAAATTAAAAAATGCTAGTAAGTGCATTCCCTTTAAATTTGAGGGGGATGCTGGAAACGTATTTATATAGGCCATCAGCATCATTAGCTATCAGAGTCCCTTCTTGCGTATGTCACCCTCTGCCAATTGGATTTAAGTGTATGGTTCATGGCAGGGATGTGGGAGAAATTTAATTCAGTTTGCATTTATGTGAACCAAGATTGAGCAATCCTTCAAAATTTGTGCTTCTCTTTTTTTATATATAAATATTTATTAAGGTTTTTTTTTATAAAAGAAATGCACAAATAATAAACAGCATTGGTTATATCGTAACATAATTTCATAACTTCTTTGGACTTCCTCACGTTTTCTGCTCCCACTTACATCGTTGAAAATTTTTTCAAGCAAATTATCAACTTGTTTGCAATCTTATATCCAATCATTTAAATATAATCTAACAATTCTCCAAAAGGTTTATGTTTTCCTTAATCTGACTTATCATCAAATTCCAGTCTAATTTAGTGGTGGCCAGTTATTTATGATCAAGCATCCTTCTTAACGTTCAACCAAATTACAATATTTTTGTAAATAAGTCTTAAATTTCTTCCAATTTTCTTCAATCCTTTCTTCTCCCAGATCTCGGATTCTGCCAGTCATCTCCGCCAGTTGCATATAGTCTATCAGCTGCATCTGCCACTCTTCCAGTGTGGGTAGATCTTGAGTTTTCCAGTTCTTGGCGATGAGTATCCTTGCTGCCGTTGTTGCATACATAAAAAATGTTCGGTCCTTCTTTAACACCTTCTGGCCGACAATACCCAGGAGAAAGGCCTCTGGTTTCTTAGTGAAGGTATACTTAAATACCTTTTTCAACTCATTATATATCATTTCCCAGAAGGCCTTCACTTTAGGGCAAGTCCACCAGAGGTGAAAGAATGTTCCTTCATTTCCTTTACATTTCCAACATTTGTTATCAGACGAATGGTATATTTTGGCAAGTTTAACTGGGGTCATGTACCATCTGTATATTATTTTCATTACATTTTCCTTCAAAGCATTACATGCAGTGAAGTTCAGCCCAGTGGTCCACAACCTTTCCCAGTCCTCAAACATAATGTTATGCCCAATGTCCTGTGCCCACTTTATCATAACCGATTTAACCATTTCGTCTTGTGTGTTCCATTTTAACAGCAAGTTATACATTCTTGATAATACCTTAGTCTTTGGTTCTAACAATTCTGTTTCCAATTTCGATTTCTCCACCTGGAACCCTAATTTTTTGTCATTTTTAAAAACTTCTTTAATCTGGGCGTAATGTAACCAGTCTCGCACTTTATCCTTCATTTTCTCCAAACTCTGCAATTTCCAATTGTCTCCATCTTTTTCTAATATTTCCCAATATTTTGGCCATTTGGCCTCCATATTGGGTCTTTTTCGGGCCTTAGCTTCCAGAGGGGAAAGCCACCTCGGAGTTTTGTTTTCCAATAAGTCTTTGTATTTTGTCCAGACATTAAATACTGCTTTCCTGACAATATGGTTCTTAAAGGCCTTATTGATCTTAACTTTGTCATACCATAAGTATGCATGCCAACCAAAAGCATTGTTAAAACCTTCCAAGTCCAACACATCAGTGTCTTCGAGAAGTAGCCAGTCTTTTAGCCAGCAGAAAGCTGCGGCTTCATAGTACAACTTTAAGTCTGGCAGGGCAAAGCCCCCTCTTTCTTTCGCATCAGTTAATATCTTAAACTTAATTCTGGGCTTTTTGCCCTGCCAGACAAATTTAGAGATATCTTTCTGCCACTTCTGGAAGCACTCCGTCTTGTCCACAATCTGTAATGTTTGAAACAAAAACAACATTTTTGGCAATACATTCATCTTAATAGCCGCAATTCGGCCTAACAAAGAAAGCTTCAATTTTGTCCAACTGTCCAAGTCTCTCTTAATTTCAGACCAACATTTCATAGTTATCCTTAAATAGACTCAGATTTTTTGCTGTTATATTTACCCCTAGGTATTTTACTTTTTTAACCACAGTTAGTTCTGTTTCTCTCTGAAACCGTTCTGACTCTGTGTCTGTCAAGTTTTTCCCCAACACCTTAGTTTTCTGTTTATTTAGTTTAAATCCCGCCACCCGACCAAAATCTTGAATCAGTTGTAATACTCTTTTCGTACTAGATTCTGGCTCCTGCAAAGTCAAAACTAGGTCATCTGCAAAAGCCAAAATTTGTGCTTCTCAATTTCACAATGTAGTTCTCCAGCCAAGTAATGTGAACAAACATCCATATAAAGTATGCACAAAAGCCACATACTTGTGAAAAGAATATATAGAAATGCATTACGTTAGGGAAGATATTAGGGAAACATTCTTTGAAAAAAACGTATATTGGGCACAATTGCATACAAAAATGTGTAATAGTCATTCAGAAATACAAATTTTCATAATCTATATTTTTAAAATTGCAATCTGATGTGGCGATGTGGAGAGCTGATCTTAAGACTGGAATAACAAGCAACTGAGATGGGAAATTACACATTCTCCTATGCTTTCTAACCTACAGTATTATAAGCGAATTTCATTTCACATTCATTCGAAATGTTTTTGAGGGTTTGTTAATGGTTGCAAGCCGCAAATCATACCGAGTTTATATCACACGAATTCATAGAGTCACTTCTCCAGCTGGCGTGGGTTAGGTCTACTTTAATATCAATGAGCCATGCGGACTTATACCAGTTAGCCCAGTTTTTCAGGCTTGCTGGGTGGGATGATTCTGCGGTATTAGAATAGGTAGCCAGACAACCGGATGTCTCAGTTGGCTCACCTGAACGTACCAGTTTCACAATGACTATTTTAAAATAGCTTGGCACTCTATCAACTATGTAACAGGAAAACATAAGGTTTATTCACGCTTCAGTGGAATTCCTCTTTATATGCTACTCCTCCCTGCTCCAGCCCACTTTGCCTTGCCTATCTCCTCCCACCTGCAGGCATATCTTTGTGTGTGCAGCTGCATCAATGTTTGTGTCTGCTTCAGAAACAGCAGAGGAACTTTCGGGAGGGGTTTCTTCTGTGCCACGCTTCAGCCATGGCCGCAAAGGTTGTTCACTGGAATAGCTATCTCCAGGTGATTCTGTCCCGTGAAAGCCGGAGAGTTGAGTGTTTCCAGAAAGCAGAGAACATTCTGCTTATTGTACTGGAGAGAGTCAATGCAATGGACCCCAGGTTTATAGTGGATTATTCAAGAAACCTGGAAGCCTTGGAATTTGCCCTCTCTGCTGCTGAGGATGAAGTAAGCATGGAGGTTCCCTTGTGTATCGATGCGGATGCCCTCTTGATGCAGGAGTGTTCAGGTGAACAGAGCGACTCCGAGAAGGTTACTCGTGGGAACTACCAGATGCCAGGATCTTGCTATGTAGGAGTACCTAAGGAAGGTGCTCACCCTGAAAACTGGACCAAAGAAGATGTATTCAGTGCGGTGGGTGGTACTGAATCCAGTGGCCACATTGTGCCAGGCAAGGTCCTTCATCTCCTGAAAGAATTGATCATTGCTGCCATTGTGCATTGCAAGCACCATTCCCTTATCAAACCAGGTATTTGTCTGAAATGGAAACAAACAAGGTGTGTCTGCGGGTGGGTGTGTAAGAGAGAGAGAAAGAGACAGGCAGGAAGAAAAAGACAGACAAGTAGGGGCTGGGAATTAATTCTTTGGAACTTCTGAGTCAACATGCATAGTATAAGACTTAACAAGAGGGAAAGGAGAGAAGATCGGAGGAATAATACAGCAGGAGACCAGATATAGGTGGTCACTCTCAAGTAAGCATGTTCTTAAGCTAGAACACATATATAATATCACCCCAGTGTGACTGGGATCGATGTGCCAGGATATGTTTATACTTGAAGGGTATTTTCACACACCTTGAATTGTACAGTATATAAGGTGGCATATAAATGTTTAAATAAACTGCACACTCTCACACCCCTATGTGCAATGATGGTAATGGAAAGGAGGGAAAGCTGTAGGCATGAGAATTTCTTTCTGTACAGAGTGCATGCTGAATCCCTGTTTCAGTTCCAGTTAAGTGCACTTCTGCCCTGATGGTTTTCCTCTTGCCTATGGCACAGCTGTTTAGTGATGGCTTTATTTGTCACTAAACATGGTAGAAGCATGCAGATACAATTACGGTAAGCTAACTGTGCATCTGATTCCTGGGGAGAAACTTGTGTGCTTCTCCTCTTCCTGCTGACAGTCTGCACATTGGTTCCAGTTAGAAAGTCTCCGCTCTCTCTTTCCAAAAATCAAACTGCAGACTGCACCTCTGCCCCTTTCTCTAACTCCAAGGGTTGTCATGTGCTGAAGGTTGGTTTCCAGGCCATCAAGAAAGTCCCACTCTGTCATTATCAGGACCATTATGATTCTTTGATTAATATCCCTAGACACTCATTCACAGCCATAATGACAGTGAAGCTCACAATATATTATTCTGCAGTACCCTTTGCCCTGTCTTCGCTGCATGGAAACAAACACCCAGCTAGCCCTGGCCTGTTTCATGTTCCAGGAAAGCCCTGGACTTGGTTTCTGTTTGCTTTTTGACAAGTGCATTTTTCTGTTGATATGTTTGTTGATTTTTCAGTCTGTTTTGTGCATGCCGTTACACCCCATGACAGTTGTGTTTCACCGCATCGTTGCAGGTGCCTTATGTCAAACTAGGAAAGAATCCATTCCGAAAAATGAATCAGGGTTTCATGGGGTTGCCGGGTCTCAGGGCCTGACTCAGAGCTTCAGGGATCTCTGAGCCTCCTACCTCTGGTTTCATGATCCTTTCATTCAGGTTTGGCAAGGAGGGAAGACTTGCTGGCCTGGAGCAAGAGAACTTCTTGCAAGAGGAGAATTTTCACAGAACACCCAGTAGAGGTAGCTTGACATTGTAAAAGTTATTTAGGCTGCAATTCTGTCCATGCATTCTTGGGAATGAGAATAAGTACTATTGAACTCTGTGGAACTTCTGAATAATCATGCATAGGATTGCACAGTAAACTATGCTTGTCGGGGAGCTGGGTAGAATAGTACTCACAGCACATATTTTTTTCTGTATAAAACTGGGTATTCATGAATGGAGACTGAAATATACTGGATTGGGGCTAAGACCCCACAGGCTGCCTGGCAATTCCATCCCCGGAGCATTAGATCTTATTTATTATTTTTCTGTACCATACTTCAGTAAAAAAAATGAAATATGAAATATGAAAAATATGAAAATATATATATGAAAATCCATGAAATTTTCAAAAATAAATAAATAATAGAAGTGTACTTTAAAAATCTACAAAACAGCTACTGAATCAGCAAAATATGGGCATCAATAAAAGCAGAAACATGCTAGGAAAAGGCTAAGAAAGCAATCTTCACTTGTGGCCCAAAAGACATGAAAACAGGTTCGAAGTAAACTTCCATGGGAGGAGTTCCATACCATAGGGGGTTCAGACCATGTCCCCACCGCTAACAGCACACACTTTTAAAGAGATGTCTGCTTACAGATTAGCCTGCCCATGTACTGCAGTTATTTTCAGAGTCCTTTCTCTGGGTGCTACCTACCATCTGGGGTAAGATGGGTGATGACCAGAATGAGCCTCCTCTCTCATATCAGGGCTGTGGCTAACCCGATTTTGGCTTACTGGCCATATTCACCCTACCCCAGTCCTCTGTACACCAACAATCGGGGTGGTAGCCAGAGGGTAGGTATGGTCATTCTACGCACCTGCACACACACACACACACACACACACACCCCACCCATGAATATCAGTTGGGAGGAAGGTCATCACCCTTTCCTGCTCATTAAATTATTGATCTGCTGACTAGAAAGGTGTGATTCACATTCTCATCAGGATGCTGCAGTGCTTTGAATAAGTTTTGAAAAAAATGTTTTGCTGCCACTGACAGATTTGGTGAGACCTTCAAGGACTAGAAAAATGTGCTTTTTGATGTGCCCTTTAAAAAAAATTTTTTTGGGGAGGTTATTGAGTTGTTTTTATTTTGAAAATGCATTTCGTGGTTTATATTTTGTGTTTATTCTGTGAACCACCCTGAGACCTGTGGGTATAGGGTGGTATAATAAATAAATAAATAAATAAATAAATAAATAAGCAAGCAAGCAAGCAAGCTGACCAGGCTTCCATACATGGCATTATCTACCTCTGGCCTATATATATCCATATGTTGTTTTCAAGTCATTTACTTGGTTCTTCTAATCTTATCTTTAAAGTGGTCTTTTGCTTCGCAGAAAGGAGCCTAGAGGTATTGTTTCTTTATTTCTATTTTTTGTTTGAGACATTTATATGCCATTTAATCATTAGCTTTTCTAAGCAGCATACATAAAAACAAACCATGCAGAAAATGAAACAATAAGAAAATGATCACAAAACCGAACGTGACCTTAAAATGCCTGCTGGAATTTACCACAAGCTAGATGAGCAGAAATCCAAATTTAGGCCATATCCATTATCCCTGCTACAGAGAGACAGATGAAGGTCATTTCTTTACTGCAGAACTAAGGTGAGGAAGAGCAGAACTGGCACAGAGGCCTGATGGCTTTGAATCCATCTTTCCACTTCCAGAATTCCTATACATAGAGAGGCTTTCTCAGCAGTTTAGATTCGGATGTGCCAGACTATTTCTGGAACCTGGTTCATTGGTATGAATGGTGGGAAGTTTTGGCATCCTAACGTTTTGGAAAATGTGACTCTTTTTATGCTTCTAACAGCAGTATCTGGAAATTCTGGCTCTTAGGGATTCCACATGCCAGAGATTCAGAATGCTATGTTCTGTATGTAGTATACATTCAGCTTGTGCCTACAATTTATTCCACAAATAGCTTGTAGGAGGACAACTTTGCAGTTGTCACAATAATGCTAAATGAATAGGTCAGTCAAATTTTCCTAGCAACCTGTCAGCAATAATGAGACAAGTGGTAACAAGAACCAATCCTAAGGTCTTAATCTTAACATCATACAAATTTATTTTCTCCCCTCTACTTGCATTTGTTTGGTTATGATATAAGGAACTCTTTGAGGTGCAGTTTTTGAGGAAAAAATTAAAAGAAGGGAATTCAGAAGACAACAAGGAATCTAAACTGGCTACAAAAAAACGAGGTAGGGTATTGCTTCTTCAGAAGTTTGTGGGCAAAATGCAGTTTGGTAGATCACTGAATGAACGTTAAATGTGTAGAGAAGTTGGACAAGCACTATTTGTTAGAAATTAACTATCATGATTTCAGTCATGGAGTTTGGCCCTAACTCATACTGAAAGCCAGTGTGGTATAGTGGTTCAGAGTGTTTGAGGACCGGGACATTCGCAGGAAAACCAAAATGCTTGTTTACAATGCTATTGCATGGTTGTGAAACATGGACCACTTATAAATGCCATCTCCAACTCCTCAAAAGATTCCATCAATGGTGTCTCCAAAATTTTTTACACATCACTTGGGAAGAGAGGCAAACTAATGCCAGTGTACTGGGAGAAGCAAATATCACCAGTGTTGAAGCAATGATTCTTCAACATCAACTTTGTTCGAATGGTCATGTTGTTCGGATGCCTGATGATCGTCTTCCAAAGCAACTACTCTATTCCAAACTTAAAAATGGAAAGTGTAATACTGGTGGTCAACAAAAGAAGTTTAAAGACTCTCTCAAGGCAAATCTTTAAAAATGTAGTATAAAAACTGACATTTGGGAAACACTGGTCTGCGAGCGCTGCAATTGGAGAACAGCGTTTACCAAAGGTGTCATGAACTTTGGATGCTCAAACTCAAGACAAAAGGGAGAAACGTGCTAAGAGGAAGGCACATTTGGCAAACCCTCACTATAATCAACTTCTGTTCGGAAACCTATGTCCCCACTGTGGAAGGGCATGTGGATCCAGAATTGGCCTCCACAGTTGCTTACTGTCAGGATGTTGTCAGCGGCCCCCAGCTGGTTGCCCAGGAAATTATAAAGACAAGGAAAACTTTCTTACAGTCCTTTTTTATTTCAATCTTTACAGAGAGAGGCCACAGAAACCAGCCTCTTGGATAATGACGTTATCCTGAGTGAATCTCCACTTCTCCATCTCTCCCACTTCCTCATTTGTCATCCTCATCATCTCCTCTATGTGCCCTCTGTCTTCGAGCTCTTTGCTCTCCTACTTTTAAGGCCCGCCAGGTTCTGGGAGATGGAGGGCATGGAATGCTTTCTAATGACAATGTGTCAACCAGCTACTGCTCTTGCTCTCCCCATGATTTCACAACTTTCCCTCTCATCTGCCTCTGAGCTACGACCTCCCTCAAACCCCTCTTGTAAATCTATACTGTATTCTTCCTCCCTGGAAGGGCCAGGATGGGGAGGCAGTCTCCACCATTCCTCCTCTGCCCAGTCCCTCACACTTACAGACTCACAGTTAAGACCGTGTTCAGGAAAGACAATCCTACTTGGCTACGAGTGATCTCCAAAGAAGAAGAAGGTGTAGTTGTTAGAGTGTTGAATTATGGCCTTGGGTGAGTCACTGTCTCTCAGTCTAATTTACCTTCACAGAGTTGTTGTGGAGACAGAATGGGGAGGGCAGAACCATGTATACCACCTTGAGCTCTTTGGAGGGAGAAGTGGTATATAAATGTAGTAATTTAATTTTTTAAAAGACTGAGTGAGAATATTGCCACTGATTTAATGAAGAGGGTAGGGAGTAACCTTGTAGCTAGGAACATATAGGGGTTATATATGCATACTCCTTTGACTATATATATATTTATATATGTATACAATGGGGCACAATCTAGTAATAGTTTAGTCCTAATTGTTCTGCTGATTCCAGTGTGGCTTAACTTAAATTTACTTTTGCTAAACCGTCTCCCAAGCAAATTATTCTTCTCCACAATAGGCCTTAAAATGCTTTGCTGGTTGTTTTTTTTTTTTGGGGGGGGGGTAGATGAAGGTTGCTAATTGTGCCACTTCTCAGTTATACACAGGATCTACATTGGTTCCTTTTCTGTTATTTCTGATGGGAGTGTTGTTTCCAAAATAAACAAGACCAGGGTGGGAGCCTGGGCTAGAGGCACTGGCGTGCATATCTCTAATTCCATTTATTCCCTTGACCCTCTCCAGGTGAACTCAGTGCTGAGAGGCTGAAGGATGATGACATGCAGCTGCCTTTGCTAGTGTCCAGTGGATGGAAAATGATCTGCTTCAATGTTGTCCCTGTAATAAGGAGAAAGCAGGATGTTCTGAAACTCAGCAACAATTGGCGAGAAAAGGGTTTCCCACAAAACAGCATGAGCAAAGTCACTCAGGAAGCTGACTACATCCCTGCCAGTTACTATCACTGGAGGTAAAGTGCAATCCCGTGTTGTTGCTATGAATGCTACCTTAGGGCAAAGGAGCATCTTTTAGAGTGTCTCAGCTGTCATGTCTTCTCTAGGATATGCATGCTGTGTAACTAGATTTCTCTTGAGTTGCGTGGAGGAGAGTGAAGGGTCAAAATCCTACACACTTCAGAAATCATATACAATGACCAATGAACTCCATGCATCTCCTTTATCACAAAACTATTGTGTGCCTCTCTCCAGTCATGAGGTCTACAGACATCATCATCATCATTATGGTAGGAATTAAATGAACGGCACCAATCATTTCCCTTTCTTTTTGTGAATCTGAAGAGTTCTAAGACAAGATTGGGCAACAAACACAAAAGTTATTTTGTCAGTACTGCCATTAACATTATAATCAGTTCTATCTAGAGTGAAACCTTTTTTTCCAGTCCAGGCTCCAGCTTAGCCTAACAAAATATTCAGGCATATTCATGCTAAAATGTGGATTTTGCTTTGGAATGGATTCATTATTTATTTTATTATAAATATTTACATCCCATCTTTGTTTGTGAGTGTGGGTGTGTATTGCCTCTTTTTGTATCTAGCATTGCTTTTAGCTTCCTTGGGCATGATTCAAGCTAAAAGCAATGACAGATGCAACAACAAAAAATTAAAAAAAACAATGAAAACTGCTAAACAAGTGACTTTAAACAACCATTTAAGTAATATCTTGGCCAATTCAGCATTAGGCCATTTTTACCAATGAAGCAAAATCCATTTTTGCATTTCTGGTGTTTACAAAACTGAATTAAAAAGCTGTATTGGTATACATTTAATTGGAGAACTGTGTGTATACACACTATGACATCCACAACCAATGCATTACAGACTAATGAACATTCTTAGCAACTTGTAATTTTTTAAAATACTGCAGCATGGAGTTTTGGCAAAATGCAAGGTTTTTTCTATTTTTAGGGAAATGCTTATCCCTTCTGGGTCTGCTTCATCATGAAATGCAAGCTACATCCTTATCTCCTAATTATAAACATTGGATACATATATGCCAGGATGCTTTCAGTGTAGCTTAACCTGTCTTAGAACAGAGTATGAGATCGATAATTAATTGGCTCCATATTTCTGCAAGAACATTTTATGTCAGATGATGACTCAAGGAATATTGGACCAAACAATGTCACAGAGTCAGTGCACTATGTTTGATAGCCTCTACTTTAAAGTTGTCAGAGATGATGGCTCTGCAGCTTTCCTAGGTAACTTGTTCAGGCATGAGATTCACCAGCATTATCACCTCCTAAAATCTTTGAAGGGTGGGAAGTGAGGAGGAGGCCAACCTGGGTAGATCATGAGTATTTTAAGAAAGGAAGCAGATGTTATTTTAAATTCTTAATTGCTGTGCTTTTCACATGGGACTGTGAAGCTAATAATTTCTGCGTGGAAAGGTATAAAATATAGTATAGGTATAAAATACAGATTTGTCTGTGGGCCACAGGTTCCCCACTCCTGGACTACAAGAAAGTCCTGTATATTTCATTATAAATGAATCCCTTTCGTGCGTATTTATTTGCCTTCATCTATGCTCTAGGGCAGGGGTAGGCAACCTAAGGCCCGTGGGCTGGAGGCGGCCTAATCGCCTTCTCAATCCGGCCCACAGACGGTCCGGGAATCAGCGTGTTTTTACATGAGTAGAATGTGCCCTTTTATTTAAAATGCATCTCTGGGTTATTTGTGGGGCATAGGAATTCGTTCATTTCCCCCCCAAAAAATATAGTCCGGCCCATCACATGGTCTGAGGGACAGTGGACCGGCCCACGGCTGAAAAAGGTTGCTGACCCCTGCTCTAGGGACAGAGCATTTGAAAAATGGTTCTAGGTGCATTTATGCAGCTAAAATTGGATTTATGCTGCTGAGTACTATAAACCGGCAGTGAGATGAGCTAATGAGTCTTCAGTGGATGCACAGGCAATCCTTGTTGTTTGGGTCCTCTGATAATCTATGTGGTCCAGAGGGCAGTTGGCCCTGACTAACTGCGGGTAATTGCCCTAGGTTTCTAGAATGTTTTTGTATGTCTTCCCATATGCCCTAAGTCATGAACTCATAAACAAGCTATTTCCATCCTGGGATGACCTGTAACCAGTTTTGTCCCTGTGAAGATAAGGGCTTATTCACAATTATGTTTTGCCCTACTCTTTCCAGACACAGGTCCACACTTAGAAGCTCCATGTCCAAGCAGTTTATCTGGGGTTTTTTGCCCTGAGTTTTCACCATGAAAACCCGCTCTTTAGCAGTCAGTTGGAGCAAACATCAATTTGGATTTTCCACGGATTACTGTTTGCTCCGATTGAGCTTTAAAGAGTGAGTTTTGCAAGGAAAGCTCAGGTTTTGCAGGGAAAGCTTTTACACACTCAAACATGGAGCCTTTCAGCATGAACTATGCCAGAAAGAGTGGAGGAAAGGTAAGTGTGAATAACCCTCAAGTCAGTTCAACTACGGTAATATGAGAATGAGACAGATCAGTGTAATCTGCCTTTGTCAGGGTCATTCTCTCTTCTAGCCTGCTCTCACTGCCTGTTTTCTTAGAATACAAAATAGCTGTTCCTTAATGATAAGGTCTCCTATTGACCAATATAGAAGGAGTGGATGGAGGAGGAAGAAGAGTTGTCTTGGTTGAAGTCAACAACTGACCCAGGAGACGTGTTGAGAACAGTTAACTACAGTATAAAGATCTAGCCAGAAGCAATGCAATGGGAAGGTTACACGGTAGGAAGGGGTCAGTTTGACAGCATCTTTCTCCATCTTTTAGATCTGTCATGATGGTAAACCAAATCCCAAATTAATTTCCATACATTCACTTAATCAATGTGTTCAAATATGAGAACTGAACATTTTGCCCCTCATTGACTCTTGAGCAGCAAGTTTTAAGCCTTTGCTTTTTTTGGCTGTTGAATTTAAGATGAATTATGCTGTCGGTGTTGGGCACCTTCAAACTTTACCTCACAAATCAGCTCCCCAGTTCATGAAAGAGATGCATCTCCCACAGAGGTTAGAGGCAAAGCAGATGTCTGAACAAACTTGAAAGACTGTGGGCGGGATAGCCATGCCCAAAATCCAGACCACACATCTGTGAGGAACATGATTGCAGTATGAAAGAGAGTTATGGGTTTGGCCATCACAATTGTGACTGATTTTCATGTTACATCTTTGAAAGAATTTGCAGATAAAGGAGTGGCTCAAACATCTGCATACCTAAAACCAAAATAGCATACAGGGTTGTAACACTGGGAAGAGTCAACATGTGATGGGGAAATGTTATTGAATTGTTCTGACCCAACCCCTGCTTACTCTGTCTATATAGCATATACATTCACAGAATCTTATGTATATTCCCCTAATAATGAACTAATGTTATCCCTTATAATTGAGGGATATTGTTCCTGCATACTGTGCATATGCATATAGGACTCTGTGTATGTTGTGTGCCACAGAGACATTAGCAAATGCATGATAGTCCTGTCTATCATGACTTGACTGCCAAAGGTGATAGATAACCTTGCCTTTCGACTAATCTGTGTACTCAAGAATATGGGGATTTGGGGGGACTTGTATATGTCTGTGTAGCTGAGTTCTCTTCTGATGCTTTGCACATTATGCTTATTTGCTGTGCTTGGAATCGATGCGTCCTTCCTTAGGGGAAAAAATGAAAGTTGGCAGTGACCAGATCACCATCTCTATTGGCCCAATAGCTTCAATGTAGTCCTCCCCTCAGGGATGCGGGTGGCGCTGTGGGTTAAATCACAGAGCCTAGGACTTGCCGATCAGAATGTCGGCGGTTTGAATCCCCGCTATGGGGTGAGCTCCCGTTGCTCGGTCCCTGCTCCTGCCAACCTAGCAGTTCGAAAGCACGTCAAAGTGCAAGTAGATAAATAGGTACCACTCTGGCGGGAAGGTAAATGGTGTTTCTGTGCACTGCTCTGGTTCACCAGAAGCGGCTTAGTCATGCTGGCCACATGACCTGGAAGCTGTACGCCGGCTCCCTTGGCCAATAAAGCGAGATGAGCGCCGCAACCCCAGCATCAGTCACAACTGAACTTAATGGTCAGGGGTCCCTTAGTCCTCCCCTCAGAGGGGGCTCAGCGTGGGATATTAATCTGTTGACACAATCTACATCATGGATGACAATGTGAGTTTCATGCGTTCCCCTCTGGTGTACTGGTTTCCCTCTGTAGTCAATTCTACCCTAAAATCCTCAAATATTTCAACTTCTAACCATGTGTTTCTCTTGTTAGATATTCCACCAACCGTCCCATCCTGAAACTCATTCAGATTGTGAGCACCCTAAAGGGGTATCGTTTGGACAGCCTCCGCCTCCTTGATCAAGTTGCCCATGAGAACTGGAGAGAGGAAGGCAAGAAATGTGGGCTTGCATTTCACCACTTGAAGGTAGGTTTTTCTGGACTGTTAATCTCAGTCCTTTTGATGTGGCTTATTTGCCTTGGAGCAAGCTGTTGCTTGCGCAATGTTAGGCAGAACAGCAGCGTATGCTCCCTGGCAAGTATGCGGGGAAAACAAGCAGCTCTGCCTCATTTGTTATTTTAAAATCCCCACACCCAGTACTAAGAAGTACCAGGGCAGGGTTCTGCTGCTGTTTTTAACACCCGAATCTGTAAACAGCCTATAATATATTATGTAATGATTGCTGCCCCCTCTCTGATGCCGTTTCCTACAGAGGTGGAAAAGCCCATAGGGCAGCATATGTGTGCCATCTAAGAAGGTGAAGGTGGGGAAGCACTGGTCCAGAGCCACAGTGAGAAGGATGCTGTGACCTTTTATGTGCAAAGCTGTTGGTTGCTCTCTCTGCACACTGGCTCATATCAATGAGCTGCAGCAAAGCAGAGATTTGTCAATTACCCACATATATTAAAATACATTTGATTTTGGCCTCTCAGCCCTGTACCTCGTTTGCAAATTGAGAATAAGGGAGATCTACATCACTTTCAGAGTATCTGCTATTGAGTATTCAGTTTGTGGGGAAGTTATGCAATTGTTGTTGTTCTTTAGTCGTTTAGTCGTGTCTGACACTTCGTGACCCCATGGACCAGCGCATGCCAGGCACTCCTGTCTTCCACTGCCTCCCGCAGTTTGGTGGCAGTTTGGTGGTTATGCAATATTGGCTATTTATTAAGCATTAATTCTGATTTGTTTGTGGGAGTGTTATATGATGTTGGGTCAAGTAATTGTTACCCTATACACTCCAGTGCGTTTTTCAATAATTCAATAAAAGTCACATTTTGGAGGGGAAGCAGGTTTTGTTGCACAAGAGATCCAAATTCACTTTAGTTCATCACTTTAGTGAATTTTCTGGGATGTGGTTGAATTCCAACCTGCAAATAGTGACCCTAATGTGAAGGCAAACAGGTTAAATATTTAAAAATGGGAAAGTGTTATGAGACTTGTCGTGGTAGCCATTCTCAGCTGTTTTCCTAATGAATATAGGATCTCTCTTCCCTTCTCCTTTGTTTTGCTTAATCCCAAATGCCATGGAAACATTTTGTTATTCTTGTTGTTACAATGAAGGCCAAAGTAGACATGATATGGGAGTTTCAACAAAGCAACTATGGTTGGGGTCAGGTGGGGTGGATTTTGGTTTTTTTTAAAGCTCCTCTGATGGTTCTTCAGTGCAGATCCCAACCCTACCCCCTCCAAGCTGCTGTTAGTCATGGAGCACAAAACATATGTCTATATTTTCCTTTCCATTGTGAATACCTGCCTTGGTGGAAAATGTATATCAGGCATGGAGCTAAGGCCTAAATCTCCTTTCCCCATGTACCATAGCTCTGCTCCAAATTGTGCCCCTTCTCCCCATAGCTCCTTTTTGAGAAAGAAAAAGATTGAGGTTGAATCCTGACAAGACAGAAGTACTGTTTTGGGGGGACAGGGGGCCGACTGGTGTGGAGGACTTCCAGCTTGAAGGACCAGGTGTGCAGCCTGGGAGTCATTTTGGACTCACAGCTGTCCATGGAGGCTCAGGTTAATTCTGTGTCCAGGACAGCTGTCTACCAGCTCCACCTGGTACGCAGGCTAAGACCCTACCTGCCTGCGGACTGTCTCGCAAGAGTGGTGAATGCTCTAGTTATATCCCGCTTCGACTACTGCAATGTGCTCTACATGGGACTACCTTTCAAGGTGACCCGGAAACTGCAATTAATCCAGAATACAGCAGCTAGGCTGGTGACTGGGGGTGGCTGCCGCCACTACATAATACCAGTCCTGAGAGATCTGCATTGGCTCCCAGTACGTTTCCGAGCACAATTCAAAGTGTTGGTGCTGACCTTTAAAGCCCTAAACGGGCTCAGTCCTGTATACGTCAAGGAGCGTCTCCACCCCCATCGTTCAGCTCAGACATTGAGATCCAGCGCCGAGGGCCTTCGGGCAGTTCCCTCAGTCTAAGAGGTGAAGTTACAGGGAACCAGGCAGAGGGCCTTCTCGGTAGTGGCGCCAGCCCTGTGGAACGCCCTCCCATCAGATGTCAAGGAAATAAGCAGCTTATTTTTAAAAGACATCTGAAGGCAGCCCTGTTCAGGGAAGTTTTTAATATTTAATGCTGTATTGTTTTTAACACTCGATTGGGAGCCACCCAGAGTGGCTGGGGAAACTCAGCCAGATAGGCGAGGTATAAATAATAAATTGTTGTTGCTGTTGTTATTTAAAATAATAGTGGGAGCAACATCTTTCTGCTTCACATGATTTGACTGGGAGATTGTATGATGGGTGAACTGGGGTACTGCTTATGTCATTATTAGCTGACTTCACACTTTGAGAACTTTAGTTCTGAAGCACCAGTGTTAGGTTCCACGTGCTGTCTGAGTTTAGGCTGTGCTGCACATTTTCTATATTGTTGCAAGCGACTTCAGACTTGATGCTTTTACAGCACTGCGACATGGCGATAGCAGGACACCTACGTTGCTGTTTAGTTTGCATTTCATTTTTTGGGACGTGCTTCATCTCTCACCACTTCAGGATAGAGAACACAAAGCGGCAGAACATGTTTTACAAAATCCTGGATACATGCCATGTGGCTTACGGGCATCTTCTCAAAGTTGTTGCACTTTTTATTGTAGCTAGATGCAAGATTGTTCTAGGAACCAGGCCAGTTTCAGAACAAACACATTTTAGCTTGTTTTTGTTCAGCTTTGTTTGCAAATTGTGTATTTAATTGTCTTGAGTTTACAAAGCTTACCTGATTGGCCTTAACTTCATGAGTTGCTTTGGTTTGATAAAAAGCTGTTTGTGCATCTCTTCATCATTAGAATAAGTGCCTAGGAAACATTAATGCAGCAACACACTTCCCAAGCAACAAGGATAAAGTTCCAGCTCAGCTAGGCCACCAATTTGAGTGTAATTTAGGGCTGACTAAATTGGGATAGATTTTGTACTGAATAAGCAAACACTAACCCTTCCAGCTTATTCTAGGGGTGAAGAAAGGGCCAAAATGGCAACTACTTAGAGCACATACACATGGTGCCTCCTGTATGGCGCTCTTGCCATAGGTTGAGGGCAATAAGGAAGCAGAGGCAGAACAGTCACTCAGAGGACAATGACAAAAATGTTAAGGGCACCTGAACAGGGAATTCCTGAACTTACTGCATAGATTTGGGCTTTCTATGTTCTGTACTTAAGGCAATATTTTATTCTCTTATGCTATTTTAAATGTGCATTTCACATTTGACTTCCTTTAGTAATGTTTTCTTTTGAAATGGCTAAGATAATGTTTTTTAGTTGGCTTTGCTAAGTTAAATGTACATTCTGTGGTTGACCTCCTTTGTAATGTTTTATTTTGAAATCTTAAAGGTAATATTTTGATTTCCTGTTGCTTTCAATGTATACTTTATATTTGACTTTCTTCAGTAATGCTTTGTTCTGGGTTGTTTTAGTTGGTGTTGTAATGTGTTGTAAACTGCTTTGAGATTTTTAAAATTAAAAATATAAAGCAGTATAGAAATGAAATGAGTAAATATAATCATAACCCTTTGCATGAGAAACAAATTTGGGAGACCAGAAATATTGTTTATTTGGTTCTTAGATATTATTCTATTTAATTTGGCACATCTTACCTGAGAATCTTCTGCTACTCTATTCTATTTAATGCAACAAATAATTTTAGTAGCCGTGACCGTGGTTTTATTGTATGTGTGGTGCCCAATGATTTTTATGGTGTTTTTTTGTTGTTGTTCTCCTTCTGAATGCCATGGCCTATGGCTAATGCAATAAAAAGTTTAAATGGAATTGGAATAGATATTATTCAAGCCATTATAGTTAGCAGCACTTTAAATGATGCACAGAAATCAAAGGCTGTGGCTTAAACAATCCATCCAGCTTCCTTTCATCTCTTACATGTGACAACACATATTTATTGAAGCACTTATAATCTGTATTTTTAATAAAAGTATATCTAGGCAGTACACAATTTATGGTTAAAAAGAAAAAGAAAGCACAGGTCCATTCTCTAAGACTGCCACCTTTCCTTCTGGTAAATGACTTTATATGTTGATACTATTTTTTATACTATTTTAATGATTGTTGAATGTTACTTTTTTGTTGTAGGTTGCTTATTTTAAAGTTTTGTTTTATTATCACATTTTTGTATTGCATTCGATTGTTATAAGATGTACATTTTTTGTTTCTTCAGCTTGTAAACCGCCTTGAGTATTGTAAGATAGAAAGACGGTATACAAATTAAAAATGATGAAATGATGATGATGACCCAAAGGCTGATTTTCATTCCACACACCCGCATTGCCTTTGCCTTTGACCTTTTGCTAACTGTTAATACTTCCTCCTAGATGGTGTTGCTCTGGGCCACTCACTTTTTCCCTTCCCCTGAAGACTGGATGGATCTGGAAGGGTCCGTGTATCGTCTTCTGGTGATCTTGCTTTGTTGCTTAGTGACCAAACACCTCCCCCATTTCCTGTATCCAGAGCAAAATATGTTCCAGGGTGACGATGTCCTGGAATTGAGCTCTTTGTATCCCAAAGTGGAGAGTTTTGCTATCGAACCTGAGCATTTCCTGAAGTTCAATTTTGTAAGGGAAGGCAAAACACACCAGCAGATGGACAATGGTCTCAAAGCCTTACTTCATCTCCCAGCTGAGGACAAAGCCTATTGGAGCACTGCCTTCTTTGATATGCTGCTTAATAAGGTAATATGCTCACAAACACAGGCTCATAGTTGAGAACCAGAGAGGTTGTTTTCCGGTCTATGAGACCTTCATGCTTACTCTTGCACTCCTAAGTACAACCGCTAACAAAGGGATGGGGAACCTGTGGCCTCCAAAATGTCGTTAAGACTACAATTCCCATGATCCCTGGCCAGTGGCTATGCTGGCTGCCAGCAACATTCATGTGTTGCAGGGGGTTGGACTAGATGGCCCTTGGGGTCTCTTCCAGCTCTATAATTCTACGATTCTATGAACATCTGGAGGGCTGCAGGTTCTTCATCCCGCTGCACTGAAGTGTGATTCAGATTTTTTAGTTTATTTGTTTTAAAAGGTTTATATGGTTCTCATCAGTGTTTTACAAGATAAAACACACAAATAAAAAAGAGTAAAAGCCTGGGAAAATCAAAAAACATTTATGGCGCTAGTTCAAGTGGCTGGTTATAAGTCACACAAGTAAGGACACGATTCATTTCAAATATGATGACATGCTCATGTTGAGATACTCTACCCGAGCGCTTACTACCACCTGAAGTTACAAACTCTGTGAACATGACTGAGCCTTGAATCAATACTGTTTGATTTTGATAATTTTCACAATCTCAATTATGCAAGCTTTGACTAGCATTGTGGTTAAAGTTTTTTTTTAAAAAAATGCATTAAAAATATTATGAAAAACAAACCCATATCAAAACTTGGAAGCCAAAGGTGCACAACGCCTTGATAACACTTTTTGATTTGAATTATTAAAATATCTCTCTGACTTAATCAACTTGGTTTAGCTTCGTCCTGGGACCTGTAATTCAGGCTTGCTCCTGAGGCTTCAGGGAAGAGCTAAGAGGGTGTCTCTTATTGATATATGGGACTGAAGAGAAAACATACACAATTAAAAGTCAGATTTAAACTAATAGCCCTTTCATGCCTCAGCAGGCAGCCTTTCCCCAAGGCTATTGCATGAAGGCTGTTTCACTCTCTTTATTTTGTAAAAGCAGAAGGAAACCTTTTTTTTAAAGCTATCATGACTTAAATTTATACCATAATAAATTTGTTAGCCTTTAAGCCACCACAAGGTTCTTTGATATTTTTAATAGGTATCTGCTTTATACTCTCCACTCACAGGTCTGACATGGGTAAATTACATGTTACAGTGAGCTGACTATACACAATGAACACAACACCCCCTTTACATTGGCAAAGCTCCTTCAGAAGGGAATAACTCTGTACTGGAGAACGGATGAGTGGGGAATGAATGTCACAAGCTGTTCTGTAGTCTTATTGGCCCATGTCTAACTCACAAACACATACGGGGTAAAAGCATCTTTGTGAGTGCTCTGGGGACAAGTAGTGGAGACAAATATTTTCCTTAAAAATATAAAGCAGTATAGAAATGAAATGAATACCATATTGGCCTGAATATAAGCCGCACCTGAATATAAACTGCACCTTTAAAATTCAAGGGGGGGGGGGGGAGGAAAAAAAGGCAATACCCGAATATAAGCCACTCCTTTAAAAATCCGAAGGCACTCACAACCGTTCCATTTTACAGTTTGTCTGTTTCAGCAGCGATATCGTAAAAGCCAGTCTTTGTAAGGTTAAGAATTTAAGCTGCACTTTAACTTTTCACAGTCGGAATTTGGGGGGGGGGGTGAGGCTTATATTCAGTCCAATACAAGTAATAACAATAGTAGTAGTAATCATTCAGTACAAAGTTACTAATCTGAGTTCAGAAGCTGCTGGCAGCTTTCTTTCTTAAAGCAGCAAATCGATTTGTATCTATGGGTCGATTTCTGAATGATTTGCAGTAGATTGGCAACGATTTACTTCCAATAGTACAATGACAGGAAAATAAAATGACTTCCATTCCTCTTACCCTAGAAGCATGCTATGGAAATGAAGGTTTTTATGTGGAATGTCTGTGAACTCTGTTCAGTTCTTGTACTCAAAAATAAAAATAAAATCTTTCAAACGAAGTGCATGTATCTTCCAATATGCTCCATTTAGTTTTAGGTTCTCCAGGTTTTTAGCAAAATATGAATGCAAATCCTGTATGCCTGAAGTCTGCCTACCCTTATGCCAAAGTGTCTACAGTTCAGAATGTTTACATTGTTTCACTTAACACCTATATTTTATTCAGTTTCAGATGTACCATATCAAAGACACACAGCGGATTTCTGCTATGTCACAACTCTTGTCTAGCATCAAGAAAATGGTGAAGAACCAGAGTTGAAAACATTACTGTGGGATCACAAGCTTTCCTCCCTGAATGGACTTCACTTTAAGTTTTCTGTGATCAAAATTCCTATCTGTTGTTGTTAATGGCTTATTTTTATTTCTGGCTGTTGTGATAATTGCTTTAACAACAAGAAGAGCACACACAAAATGACAACTTGTAATTGTAACCTGGTGGAAATCACCAGACGGCAATTCCATCATTAGGAATGAGGGTCCAATTTTCTATCCACTGTTTTTTATATAAGAAGTGAATGTCCACAGTAGTGTTATTTTATGTATATGGTGCTCTATAACAATTAAGGGAAAGGAATAATATATTCACATACTATAACAACTAGGTGAAAGATTCTGAGTATCAGCAGAACAGGGAAGCCTGTGCCTGAGGGAGATGCAAGGCTCCTCTGAAAGGAGTATTTTTTATTTTATTTATTCATTGAATTTATTTACTGCCCTATACCTGAAGGTCTCAGGGTGGTTCACAGAATAAAATCAAAATATAAAACCACAAAATAACATACTCAGAATAAAAACAACCCAGTACCCCCCCCCAAACCCCACATTTTAAAAGGGCATAGGACATCAATCAAATCAACCAAAGACCTGGTTAAAAAGGAACGTTTTTGCAATTTCAAATACTCATTTTACATCCTTAAAGTATCAATGACTTCCCTTCTTCTCTTTCCATGGTTCATTCTGTAAAACAGAAAATATATATACCGTAAATGTTTTTGACTGCTGCCTAAAGCTGTATAAAGAAGGCACTAGGCGAACTTCCCTGGGGAGAGCATTCCACAGACAGGGAGTCACTGCAGAGAAGGTCTGTTCTTGTGTTGCCACCCTCCGGACCTCTCGAGGAAGAGGCACACGAAGTAGGGGCTCAGAAGATGATCTCAGGGTCCAGGAAGGTTCATATGGAAATGCAGTCCTTGAGGTATCGTGGTCCGGAACCGTTTAAGGCTTTATAGGTCAAAACCGGCACTTTGAATTGGGCCCAGAAACTTATTGGTAGCCAGTGCAGTTGGACCACGATCAGTGTAATATGCTCAAACTGTCTTGCTCTGGTGAGCAACCTGGCCACAGAATTCTGCACTAGCTGAAGTTTTCAAACCATCTTCAGAGGGAGCCCTATGTATAACGCAGTGCAGTAATCTAACCTTGAGGTTACCAGAGTGTGGACAATAGTAGTTAGGCTATCTCTGTCCAGACAGGGCATAGCTGGGTTACCAGTCAAAGCTGATGGAAAGCATTCCGGGCCACTGAGGCCACCTGTGACAGCAAAGGATCTGCTACAAACCTGGTCCTTCAGAAGGAGTGCAAATCCATCAAGAGCAGGCAAGCTCCCACCCATCTGGTCCAGGGAACCACCACACTAACAGTACTTCAGTATTATCTGGATTGAGTTTCAGTTGGTTGGCTCTCATCCCGTCCAATACCGAGGCAAGACACTGGTCCAGTGGTGGGTCTCCTATCTCACCTTTGTAAGACTCATGAAAATATGGACAGCAATCTGCTGGCATCTCTGCAAACATCTTCTGGTCATCTGTGAGAGCTCAATATGTGAGGAGGAAATTCAAATCTAGAAGGTGGACTTGCACGAATCTACGGCTGCAGAAGGGTGTTCTGCAACTAGCCACCTGCTCCCTGCTCTCCAGTTCTAAGCCTAGCCTGCAGCCTGTTGGCTCAATATAGTTTGTTGCCTGAGGCAGAGAAGCAAATAACACCTATTCCCCCACCAAGTCAAGGTGCATAGTACCCATTAAGGCCAGACAAGTTATTTTGGTACTTGAGGCAGAAAACCTAACAAGCACTTCCATCCCTCCCTTGTAGCAAAAGTACATTAATAATAAATTTTGTAATAACTTGTTGCCTTTTCACGTCTCCCCAAAGCAGCTATCACACTTTGACTAATGGTAGGGCCCACCCCTCTGTGCAGTGCAGCTGAGGGTACTACTGTACTGGCTGTAGGCTCTGCCTGTGCGTGTCTATACTTTAAAAACAGGTTTTTGGATACTGAGAAGCTTTAATTCTGGCAGTTACAAAAGTGTGTAATTATTTTATTTTTCATTTAGTTGTAAAATGTGGTGCTTTGTTGCAGGCAAAGCCTTACAAAAGCCTTGCTGGACCAACCCATGTACTGTAGTCATTGTTATTGCCACAGAATATATCTATCTTTCAGGCATATGAAGAATTCATGTAATAGGTTTAAAGTACTGTATATCTTTTTGCATATTTGTATCAAACTTTGCATGTATTTAAGAGTGCTTCCTTATAGTCCTAGTTACTTTTAAGATCCATTTAATGTATGTAAATTCTTAATTGTGGGAAAACACACAGTGCTGATATACTTCTGTATGAATTATGCGACCTGATATCTGGTCATTAAATTAATCCCTGCCTTCCAATTCCTGCCTCTAAAGTTTTACTGGAGACATGTTACTCTAGACTTTTACAAACACTGGTGAGATAAATTTTCACATCACCTGTGATAACTAGGATGCCAGGCCAGTATGCTGCATTCATGAAATATGTGATGTGTCTGCCACCACACCATAAATACATTTGTAAATATTAAATAGTTAAAAATCCAGAGATGCAGTATGTCCAGAACCACCTACCCAAATCAATTTTCTTTAGTCTTTAGCACACACCAAAAACCCATTTCTCTGCAGCATTTCATACTGTCATCTAAGAAACTATGGAATAATCTACAACAACAACAACAATCTTTATTACGGTCCAGAGATCCAACAAATCGTTACAAAGCAATACACAATTCATACAGCCTACCTCCAGGTTAAACAAGCATTTTGTTAAGAATATAGGGATCATTGGTTCTTGCAACCACTGATAAAAACTTTGCCACTGCTAATGTTCTAGCATTTGTCTGGTCTTCCAATAGGAACCTGACATACTGAGTCTCTGATTTTCCCGGGAAAGGTACCAGCAAGGGTAGTATCAGTTCAGCCCTGGCTTGCTCATATTTTGCACAGTGCAACAAAATATGTTTTATGTATGATAAGGTAAAAGCACATAAAGCATTCAAAAACCATATTGTTAGGAAAGCATTGTTTAATGTTTGGATAAGATATAAGGACTTGTTAGAAAATAAAACCCCAAGATGGTTGTCACCAATGGAAGCGAAGGCACAGAAAAAACTCAATATGGAGGCCAAATGGCCGAAATATTGGGAAATTTTGGAACAAGATGGAGACAGGGTAAAATTGCAGAGTTTTGAAAAATTAAAAAACAAAGTGTGAGATTGGCTTCATTATTACCAAATAATGGAGGCATATAATTTGGATAAAAAAGTTGGCTTCCAGGTGGAAAAATCAAAATTGGAAACAGAATTGTTAGATCCCAAAACTAAGAATTTGTCAAGAATGTATAATTTGCTGTTGAAATGGAACACTCAGGATGAAACGGTGAAATCTGCTATGATTAAATGGGCACAAGATGTTGGACATAACATTATGATGGCTGACTGGGAACAGTTATGGACCACAGGTATGAAATTTACGGCATGTAATGCCCTAAGAGAGAATTTAATGAAAATGATTTACAGGTGGTACATGACACCAGTCAAGCTTGCAAAAATTTACCATTTGCCCCAAAATAAATGTTGGAAATGTAATGAGACTGAAGGTACATTCTTTCACCTTTGGTGGACATGCCCAAAGATTAAGACATTCTGGGAGATGATTTACAATGAAATGAAAAAGGTATTTAAATATAGCTTTCTAAAGAAAACAGAGGCCTTTCTCCTGGGCATGGTCGGCCAATTGGTGCTAAAGAAGGACAGAACTTTCTTTATGTATGCAACAACAGCAGCAAGAATACTCATCGCAAAGTATTGGAAGACACAAGATTTACCCACCCGGGAAGAATGGCAGATGAAGTTGATGGACTATATGGAATTGGCGGAAATGACTGGCAGAATCCGAGACCAGGGAGAAGAGTCAGTGGAAGAAGAATGGGAAAAATTTAAAGATTATTTACAGAAATATTGTAATGACCGCTCCCCACTTAAAACGGGGGGGCGCCCTTTGCGTGGACGCGTGCAGCCCTGGATCTGGAGTGGCCCCATCAGCATAGGCTTTGCCTTCCCTCAGGTGGGATACCTGGAGGTCCCCGCCTACCCCAGTGAGTTGTCCAATCCCACCTGGGGGAAGCGTTGCCAGGGAAACCAGGCCAGGTAGGGGGAGGGATTACCTGCCCACACAATAGAGGGTGGATCTTAATTAGTAATCCTCACTTGGCTCCAGAGCTTCTCCCACCCTACCCACCCTCAGTTAATGTCTTCTTTTGCAGGTTAACTTTTCTTCATAGGTTTTGCAGGTTAACCTGTCTCCACAGGTATGCGGGCGCTGCTACGATAAGGTCGCTGTTAAAGGGCCGGAAAGGAATTTCCCTGCATTGGCAGGTTTCGCCTTTCCCGTAGCAAAACGTCACAACTTTGGCGGTATCAGGCCTTGGGCGGAATCCTTTAGTCCATCTTCCTCTTTGCGGCGGCGATACCAGGGTTCCCCGTTAAAGGGGTTTTTGAAGGGAGGCTTTGGCCGTACGCCGAAAGGTCGTCATTGCTCTCCCCTGCGGCGGCGTAACGGGGGCGGCTATCTCTGCTTGAACATATGTTCTCCAGAGCCGGCCCATTCCCCCCCCACACACTGGATAACCCTGATGCTCCCTAGGTCCCCGGCTGGGGACTAGGGAGGGAGAACGCCCAATGCATGAGCCAAGGTCTACCCACATTTGAAATTTAATAAAGTTGTGGCCAATTTAATCCCATAGCACGTTGTCTAGAGTCGTTATTCCACATGACGGGGGGGACCACTCGGGATCTGGGGACTCCGCCTGTCCACGCAAAATTAATGAGCTATAGAAAAATGGTGGAATGAAGTTATATGGCTTTGGCAGAAATGTTATAAGGAACTAGGTACAGATAGATTGTTAATGTATTAAAGGGAAAAAAACAAGGTTAGAATATGTTAAGATTAATTACAGGACAGAAAATAGATGAAGATGGAAAGGAATTGCTGAAACAGTTAATTGAAGTGGAATACAAAAAGGGAGGCGTGAGGAAGTCAATGAAATAAGTGAATGAAAGTTAAGATTGAAAATATTGGAAGTGTTTTTAATTGTTTTTGTTTTGTTTTGTTAATTCAATGTTTCATGTAGTGTTTTTGTTTCTGTTTTTGTATTTTATTATATTGATTTGTTTAATTCTTTTTCTTTCTTTTTGTAATCTTTAAACTCTTAATAAATATTATTTAAAAAACAAAAACAAAATATGTTTTATGGAATCGATGCCTTGAGCACACGAGCAAAGTCTGTCCTGGTAGGGAACTCCTCTCAACCTGCCATCCAACACTGCAGAAGGAAAGACGTTTAGTCTGGCTTTGGTGAAAAGCCTTCGATAGTTTGGTACTGTCAGGTTTTTAATGTAAGATGTTAACTTAAAGACATGCCCATATTGTAATCCTACTGCCAGCAGACTACAGACTGCGTGTGATTGAGATCGCAAGTCACTGGTTGCATTATGCCATAATCTTTGCTTTAATCTAGTACCATGGAATAATCTAGTACCATGGAAACGTAACTCCTTGATTCTGTAAATAATAGCTCCAACTGCCATTGTGAAGTCATGTTCTGTAGATTCTTTCAAGTATCTCTCTCTTGCACATACACACACATTAAAACAAGACTGAGCCTCTACCCAAGAAACACAGGTTAGTGCACGAGTTCCTAAAGTTAATGTTGTTCAAGCTTGCCAGATCAGGAATCTATCTTGAATCCCTATCCATCCCACAAATGCTTGGCTTCAAATAGTGGTTTTTTTTCAAATGGCATATTTGGATCCTTCTTGTTTTTAGGGCACATTTCATGGTATTATTTATCTGCGAGAACCACAGGGTATAAAACTTATCTGAAAGGAAAGTGTGAACCTTCTCATAAAAGCACAGAAAGGACTCCCAGACACCCAAGCATTGGTACATTTTATGGTAAAATAATTTGGGCCAGCATTGTCCTACAAACTTCTGTACCAAATGTGGATTTTTGGTATTTCTTGCCAGTATTCATGCAAGGGGAAAAGAAGTCATATTCAGACCCTTTGGTCCTTCAGCACGACATAGTACAAGGGATCAAGTGTGATTTGATTCATTTATTTGGCATCTTATATACTGCTTTTCAACCACTGGTCTCAAAGCAGGTTAGAAAAATAAAATCCTGATGCAGTTATGGCAATAATAATAAACATTATACAAAGACAGATTAATTCAAGAGGGTTGACAGTGGAACAGGATCTAATCATGAATGTTTCTGGTCGCTTAACCTGGACATCAGATGGATGCTCAGATCTAGAAGTACTCTTAAGCTCTGAAGCTGATCTTTGGGGGAAGTCCATCCAACACTCCAAAGGAATTTATTTATTTGACCACTGATACTGATTGAGAGGACCAAAATTCATAACAATTCCAACTATATAATGACTCAGATGTGTGAGTTGACATTTACAGCTTTAAAGACACACGTGCTTCTTTAAAGAGGATACATGTGGAACACTCTTTCAAGTGATATTAACAGGCCATAATATCCCCACAAGTCTGTAAGCTGGCCTTGTTAACTGTTGTTTTACACAATGACTAACTGGGCTGTGCAAATCTGCGGTGCTGATTTCTACTATTTTATTGTGGTTTATGGTCATATTGGGCTTTTGTTTAAAGGTGCTTTACATATTGGTACTTCACATTCTTTAATTTATACATTTGTGTTTGTTCCCTTGTGTGGAACCTCCTCCCTAAAATGTGGCATATAAATGTATTCAATAAGTACATTAATTTAAAATAATCATATATGAATGAGACAATGCAGAATTCTCCATGTATTCCTATGGCTGTTTGGAAGGAACCAATGCATTACAATTACCATTGTCTGCTATTTTAGTAGATGCTGAGTGATTTACTGCTTTATATGACAGCATTTGTATATCACTTAATCATAAAACCCTTTATGTGTTTTAAATAAAATGCCATAGCCCGGGGGGGGGGGGTTTAGTGGTTATTAGTTATTGGAGAGAGCATTCCACAAGTGGGAAGCCACTACAGAAAAGGCCATTCTTGTCTTGCTACCCTCTGGACCTCTCACAGAGAAGGCTCACAGAGAAGGGCCTCAGATGGTAATTTTTTGCAGGGTCTGGATTGGTTAATATGGGGGAGGGGGAGAGGAGATCCTTGAGGTAGAAAGTGCTTGGCAAAAAGAGAGAGAGAGAGAAAGAAACAAGACTCTGGCAATCCCTCCTGCCATTTCACACAATGTGTTTTGACTATATGTGATTTTGGCTTTAGGAGCGATCCCCAGAATGCAACCCCAGAGGGCTTATCCAGGTGTTACTTTACTCTCTTGTCAAATGAGGGCTGGGAGAGCATTGAACAAAAGAAGTACAAAGGGATTTTTTGCAATGGTCAATAGGCACACTAAGCATACTTATTTCCAAGTAAGTCACTTTGAAATCTGTGAGTTTAGGGTTAGATGTGAGTTTAGGGTTAGATGACCTCAGTTTGGTAAATTTACATTAGTGACGCTTTCTGATCATGATTCCAGAGTGAACAAAGAGGAAGTAGGAGATGGCATCCCAAGAGAAGACGAAGGGGAAGATGAAACTGAAAATGAGGCAGAATCTGCACTTGGTTATGATGATGATGAAGAAGAAACTGAGCACTGATACTGAGTAAGAGCAAGGACCAAGCCATTTTAAGGGAGAGGCTTTTCTCCGCTTTGAATAACAGCAGAACTCATAACCGTTCAAATTATATAATGACTCAGAGATGTGCGAGTTGACATTTACAGCTTTAAAGACAAACATGCTTCTTTAAAAAGGATATGTGTGGAATTCTCTTTCAAGTGAGATTGGACAGGCCGTATCCCTACAAGTCCGTAAGCAGCTCTTTTAAATGAAATTGTTAACTGTTGTTTTACATAATGACTAACCAGGCTGTAGAAATTTGTGGTTCTGATTTCTACTATTTTATTGTGATTTGTGGTCATGCTGGGCTTTTGTTTAAAGGTGCTGAATAATTTTCTGTTACTGATTGCTTTATAGAGTTTTAAATTATCTGTTTATATATTGCTACTGCATATTCTTTAACTGAGATACAGCTGAATGCATTAAAAAAGTCCTCAACCTGTTAGGGGCCAGGAGCAAATTTAGAAATTTTTCATGGGCACCATAAAATAGCCATTTAACAGAACAAATACTGGTGAGGTTCGGACACACATCCAATCTCCAAAAATTAGGCAAAATATCCAAGACTCCTCAAAGTAAATAAAACGCTAACAAAAAAGCAGGAACATCTCCCTCCAAAATAAGCAATGTCTCCAACAAACAACCCCACCAAAACAAAACTTCATAGGGGCCTTGGCAGATTCTGAGGTCAAGGAAGAGGTGGGGCAACTCTGGGTAAACCAAGGGTTCTTTGGCAGTTTACATAGTGATTTGTAAGCTTGTTCACAAATGGCCATTGGAATGGGCTTTAATTTTGCATCCTGACTTGCAAACATCAGAATATAGCTGTGCAAGTAGCTTGCCATCTGTGACCATTTGGAAACAACCAGTGCATTCTGATGCCTATTCTGTATCATTTGTTTTCGCATTTCCACAATCAACTGAAGCATTTCCCACCTTTGATTGGCACTTCCAAGTTGGTTACTCTGATATTTCATTTTCATATACTGGCTGGACTGAAAGTTGGGAAATAGTTATCTGTATTCCAGTGCAGAAGGTGTAAATACGTTCTGGAAAGAAAAAAAAGAACCAGCCGCTTCAGGAAATGGCTGCAGGAAGAATGGGACAACCTTGCTGAACAAAAAACAAAAAGACAGGATGACTTGCCTATAGATGTATGTCACAGTACAGAAACCACCTGGCAAGGTAGCTCACACAGCCTATTAGAGAGTAACAATAACATGACAAGGCTCAAATGCAATATGATGATAGCCAGCATCACAGGCAATATATCTGAATACCAGTTGCTTGGAAATCTCAAGTGGCGAGCTTGCCATTACATTACTCAGTCCTGCATGTGGACTTCTCAACGGCATCTGGCTGGCCGCTGTGACTAGGCTGGACTAGACTGGCCTTTGGCCTGATCTAGAGTATGGCTCTTCTTAGGTTATCAAGCAGTTACAAATGATGGCAAGCAGGAACACATTACATGAAGGATCATCTATCTAAAGGGGCCATATCAATTTGACTTGGGCTTTTTATGCCAAGGATTCAGAGAATGAGTTCTCTATTAGTAGGCATCTTCAGTGCTTTTTTCTGGGGGGGGGGGACACAGGGGTACGCATACCCCTAAACATTTTGTGAACCTAATGGGAGAAGAAACTACAAATTTAAAACTTTTTAGTTTCTTCTCTAGCATGCTGAATCGACAGTTCCATTGCTACCCCTGATGACAGCCTTTTGTCCATTTACTGTATTTATTTTCCCTGATTTGAACTATAAAATGGTGATTTTCTTGAGTCAAAATGAGAGTACCCCTAAACATTTATTTATTGTAGAAAAGCAATGGGTACTGTATCTGAAGAAGTGTGCATGCACACGAAAGCTCATACCAATGACAAACTTAGTTGGTCTCTAAGGTGCTACTGGAAGGATTTTTTTTAATTTTGTTTCGACTGGGCATCTTTGTTATGGCTGCTGCAGGAAAGAAAAAGATGCACCCAATATTTTCAAATTTCAGTCTAGATCCGATTATAATTACATACCATTGTGAACCAACAAGGCGTGACTGAATGTAGATTATTTTTCTGCTAAAGGTGACACCTGATCACCAAAGAGCGGTGAAAGCAACAAAGAAGGACACATGTGCCTGCCATCCTTCATTGCATAGAATAAATATTTTTATTCTTAGTTTGTTCACTGTTGTGAGAAACACGGGATATAGGAATACAGTACGAAAGAAGGCTTTCCTCCAGGGAAAGGAATCAGGGAGAATTGGCGTGGTGGTGGGAGGGCAGGGCCGTCACGTGACAATTCAACACCTGGGCAGGAAAGTCACCTCAGAGATCAAAGGGCCCGCGGCAGTTGGGCCCAAGGAGGCCGCGCGTGCGCCTGCGCCAACCCCCCCGCCTCGGTTTCTATGGGAACAGGGAGGCGGCGCTGCCCAAACGGGAGAGAGGGGTTGGCGGGAGTCGGTCGGCACCTGCGTAGCGGACCAGACGCGCGTCGCCTTTTCCGTTGAGGGGCAGCCGCTCTCCGGCCACCGGGGGTCTGTTACGTTGCGCCCTCGGCTCTTCTGCGGATCCGGCGGGTTCAGCCAGAGCTAGAGCCTCCTCTCTCTGGGCGTCCAGGCCGAATGGAGGCTGCCGGGGGCGCCGCTGCGGCTCCTGGGTGGGTGCCCGGGCCGCCTTCGGGGGCTTCTCATAGCCGGGGCTTCTGCTTACTTGGAGGGTGGGTGGGTTGGGGGGGAAGAGGTTTATTGTCCTCGGGAGACCTCTGGCGGAAGCCCAGGCGCGTCACAATCCCCCCGCGTGGCTGCAGGTGTGCACGCGTGGGGAAAGTTACGTGTGAACGGTGGAGCTGGGCTGCGTGTGCGAAGGCATAAACGGACACGCGGCCATTCTGGCACGTGGTGGGTGGGTGCATATAGATGGGTGAAAACTGGTGGAATTTGTGAGGCTTTCTTCTCTCCTACCTTGGTGTGTTTTTATTGTTTTACTTTTAAGTGTAAGCATTTAAAAATGACGCAAGTTATTGATTTTAGATTTCGTTAACCACTTTAGGAAAACCAAACATGAGCTTACTGTTGGGAGTGAGTACCACATAAAAACGTAATGTGGTTGGACAGGAGCAAAGGGTATATATGTCCCCAATGCTTTCTTTCCTAAAAAAAATATTTAGGGGTACTTTCATTTTGACTCAAGAAAATCACCATTTTATAGTCCAAATATGGAAAAATAAATACAGTAAATTGACAAAAGTACAAAGATTCACAAAATGTTTAGGGGTGTGCGTACCCCTGCATCCCCCCAGAAAAAAACACTGTGTGTACCATTTGGCCATATCTGTGTCTACAGAATTCTAGAATTGGAAGTAACCACAAGGATCATCTAGATTCTAGTCTAATCCCCTGCAATGCAGGAAGCAAGAGTGGCTGGGGAAACCCAGACTGATGGGCGAGGTATAAATAATAATAGTAATAATAATAATAATGAATAATTAACGTGGGGCTCAAACCCACAACCCTGAGATTAAGAGTCTCATGCTCTACCAACTGATCGAGTATTTAAAGCTAGCAGCTTGGTGGGTGCCATAAAGTACATTGATTTATGACGGTTGCTTCCCACAGTGCATAAAATGTGTCCTCAGTGTTTGTTTAGAGTCAGAATCAGGAGCATACTAATGTTGCCTATGGCAGATGAAGAATGCACCTGTGCAAGGGGTACTGAAAAGTTTTATGCAGAACTACCCCTGCGGCTTGAAGTGTGATGCTTAATGTACTGTAAACTTTTTAAAAATCTTGTGACAGGTAAAACCAAAATCACTGGAGTGTGGTGTGCCATATACAAGCACATTGATTTATCTGTCTATCGTAATTAACAGGTTTCTCTGGCAGCCCCGGCCAATCTCTTTAGGGGAACATATTGTAGATAGATGGGGTGGGGGGCGGAGAATGTTTGTGTTTGTTTCTCTGTATGAGAAATACTTGACATATTTTACGTGATTTAAGTGCCATGAAATAGTGGAGGTGGTATCGGTATGGGGGATTTTCTTCTGTGGGGTGAACTCTCTTATGTACCACTTGAGTTTGATGGGTGGCAAAGGGCAGACATGATCTTTCTATAGAGTCAGGCATCTAGATATAGTCACTAGATTCTGCATTAAGATTCCGCTGGCTCTTTTCATTTGGTTGCTGTGGTATGGCTGTTTGTATTAAACATTCCTGTAGATAGGTAAAGGTAAAGGGACCCCTGACCATTAGGTCCAGTCATGACTGACTCTGGGGTTGCGGCGCCCATCTTGCTTTATTGGCCGGGGGAGCCAGTGTACAGCTTCTGGGTCATGTGGCCAGCATGACGAAGCTGCTTCTAGATAACCAGAGCAGTGCACAGAAATGCCATTTACCTTCCTGCCGGAGCGGTACCTATTTACCGTATTTTTCGCCCTATAGGACGCACCGTCCCATAAGGCGCACCTAGTTTTTTGGGGGGGAAATAAAGGGGGAAAAAATATTTCCCCCCCCCAGGTGCGGGGCTGGGGCGGGGGAGGCCCGAGCTTCCCCCGCCCCAGCCCCCAAACAGGCAGCTCTCTGCAAGCCGTGGGAGCCCAGCGCTGGCTCCCGCTGCTTGCGGAGAGGTCCGCGAAGCCTGGACGCACTGAGCTCAGTGCGCGCAGGCTTCGGCATGCAGGCAACTCTCCGCAAGCAGCGGGAGCGCTCCCGCTGCTTGCGGAGAGGTCCACGAAGCCTGAATGCGCTGAGCTCAGCGCGCACAGGCTTCTGCATGCAAGCAACTCTCTGCAAGCAGCGGGAACGCTCCCGCTGCTTGCGGAGAGGTCCGTGAAGCCTGCAGAGCGAGAGGGGTCGGTGCGCACCGACCCCTCTCACTCTCCAGGCTTCAGCGAAAGCCTGCATTCGCCCCATAGGACGCACACACATTTCCCCTTCATTTTTGGAGGGGAAAAATTGCGTCCTATAGGGCGAAAAATACGGTATCTATTTGCACTTTGACATGCTTTTGAGCTGCTAGGTTGGCAGGAGCAGGGCAATGGGAGCTCACCCCATCGTGGGGATTTGAACTGATGACCTTCTGATTGGCAAGTCCTAGGCTCTGTGGTTTAACCCACAGTGCCACCCGCGTATTTCGTTAAATTACTAGGATGCCCACTTTCTTAAAATTATCTTAGCATTATTTCTTTTTAAAATTGTTGTAAGCCTCAGACAGACTAAAAACCCTTCAGAGGTGCAATATTGACCCTGCGTTCATCATCTGAGGCCCTCCTTTGTGTGCCTCCTTCATCATCAAGAGGTGTGGAGGATGGCAACATGAGAGCGGGCCTTTTTTTGCGGTGGCTCCCTATTTGTGGAATGCTCTCTGCAGGGAGGCTCAACTGGTACCACCTTTACATATCTTTAGGCTCTGGGCGAAAACGTATCTCTTTCACCAGGTCTTTGGTTAATTAATGTTCTGTGTCCTCAGTTTGGTAATTTAACATTAGCGACTCTTTGTAATAATGATTTCAGAGTGAAACCAAAAAAAAAGAGAAGACGTGGCATGTCAAGGGATGTTGAACTGGAAGATGAAACTGAGCATGAGCCAGAATCTGCACTTGATTATGATGGTGATGAAGAAGAGGAAGAAGAAGAGGCTGAAGATTATGAGGAAGAAAGCGAACAGCAATATTTATTATATTGTGAAGAAGACATGAACAACAACAAGATTGAAACTAAAGTTGGTGTACAAGAGTGGCCTGATGGTTCTCGCTATAGAGGAGAATTTGCATTGGATCTAAAACTTGGGTATGGAGAATTTGCGTGGGACAATGGTGAGGTAAACCGGCTTAATATTAAAATGTTGCAATGTATGTTCTATGCATCTAAAAATGTTGCTATTCTTATATATAATGATGATCATAAACAAAACTAGCCAAGGTAAGTTTTTATATCGGAATCCTATCTGTTTAATGTTTGTTTAATAGCATGATCTAGGCATAACAAAACAAAACAAAAAAAAAAATTAAAAATCCTTCCAGTAGCACCTTAAAGACCAACTAAGTTAGTTCTTGGTACCAAGAACTAACTTAGTTGGTCTTTAAGGTGCTACTGGAAGGAATTTTTTTGTTTTGTTTTTGTTTTTGTTTTGACTATGGCAGACCAACACGGCTACCTATCTGTAACATGATCTAGGCATGTTTACGTAGATGTAAATCCCATTAGTTTATGCAAACCTTCTTCTGTTTATCTGGATGTAAGCCTCATTGGAATCAATAGGATTTATTTCTAAATAGACAAGGTTAGGATTGCAGCCTAAAACATGCATGCACCTTGAAAGGCAGTGTGACTTCTTTTCCATAGGAAATAACAACTTTAATAAAATATTAATTTCTTGTTTATTACTAAAACTTGATATTAGGTGCAACTGCAGCCTATAGTCTAACATTTTAACTGTGGTTCACAAAACGTACTATTGGAAGCAGGTTTAGTCATGTTAGTTTCAAGTCTAAACAGTAAATGTTCAATAAATAAGATACATAGTTCAACCAGCATCTAATGCCAAGCTATGCACAGTTTGAAGATGGTTATAATTTCTTCTCAGTCTCCTCTTTTCCAGGCTAAACATACCCAGTTCCCTCTACTGTTCCTCATAAGGCTTGGTTTCCAGACCCTTTCTAATGTATTTAGATGCAGTTATCATTTTTGTGAGTAATTCATGTTTGTTTAATTAAAATACTGTATGTACTATTGCAAGGCAGCACAGAAAGCACAAGGGGAAGATAGTTATTTTTAAAAATACAAGTCATTCTCCTGGCTTCCAGATGACCTAGCTGCTACAGTGGTTTGTTCTTGCTGCTACTTGCAACTACAAGGGTATAGATATGGAATACAGTAGGTCCACAGCTTACACGGGGGTTACGTTCCAGGGATCATGTCTACAGCCAAAATTGTGTATAGTCAAAACCCAGTGGGATCAGTGGCAGATGCAATTTCCAAAGTCATGTTTCCTGGAACCCTACCTCCTTTCTGCCCCCTTCCTATTTATTTATTTATTTTGCCGTACGCGTAAAGCTGAATACGCACAAGTTAAATGTGTGCAAGTTGCGGTCTTCCTATAGTCACAAATGTGTAGATTACTAAATAGTTCAGGTCTGCTGCTTTCAAATAAAATTTCATGTGTTCTGTTTATTCCTTTTGTCAAATAGATCACTCTGACTTCCTTGTTTACACTCAGTAATGCTTGCAAAGGCAAAATTTAATAAGTATATCTCTGTCATAGTTGAGTGTATACTCTTACCCAGTTTTTCTGATTTGAAATGAAAGTAATTCACCCTAATAAATCTGATATTAATGAAATTTTCCAAGACTGTAAATCCTGGATTGAACAGGGATACTAACTTTGTTTGAACTTTTATCCTCCATATATTCCATTTTTATTAAATGTTGTAATTCTCAATATGTTTCTGTGCAGTCATTTCCTCAGGATGAAGCCAAGTGGAATAAGCCTCCCTGACTTGGAAATGAATGCTACCATGCTTAAACTGTATTGAAAATACTAGTTAAATCCTTCTTTTATTTCTTTCCATAATATTCTTCATGAGAGTTCTGTGATACATACTTGCAGTCGGTTGTAACTGCCACTGTACTTCACCTGCTCTCCCCTAACTTTCTTTCTGTTTTATTGCAGAGATATGTGGGGCAGTTTTATAAAGATCACCGTCATGGCAAAGGGGTTTACTTCTGGCCTGATGGCTCCAAATTTATAGGGTCATTTTATCTTAGCCGTAAAGAAGGCTACGGTATCATGGAGTTTAATGATGGAAGAAAATTTCAGGTAATAAAAAGTATTTCTAATTATCATAGTGCTGTTTGATAGGTATGATGTGAAGTTCAAGTAATTGCAGAAAACTTCTGTGTTTGAATGTTTCAGAGTTAGTACAAATTTGCTCATTTTAAAATTAGAAAATGAATGCACTTCAAAGCTAGTTAGTGTCCTGTGCGCAACAAAAAAAGCAACATAGGACATATTGCTTCTATCTGTTTGCACAGAATTTAGAAAATGTGTAAGGAAGTGATAGATACCAGGTAATAGCAGCTGGATAAGGTGTGGATTTTGCAAACTTTTGTGTATAAAAGCAAACTAAAATGGAAAAGTATATTTCAAAAAGCGCTCTGAAGCAGTTTACTAAGGAGATTCCCCCCCCCCCCCCCCGTGCATACTTAAGGGGTCTATGCCAGATGTACCTAGTAAGAGGAGCGGATGTAGAATTTCAGCTCTTGGAACTCACTAAAAAATCTGGTGCTTGAATTCTGATTAAAGTGTGTGTTTATAACTGTTTCTATACTCTTATTGAGCATTGTTAAATATAATATATATAATCCCTTGAAGATTTTTTTAGTATAAAGCAATATATGTCTAATAAATCAAATTACACAAGATTGCATAAAACCTGTTGGCAAAGGGCAGTATACAAATTTAATAAGCAACAATAATGATGATGTAAAATCAGATACAGTCTTAATTTCTGCATCTTTTTCATGGATCCTACCCTTTTTGTTTCAAGCATTGCTTTTCAGAAAAATTCAGTGCTAATAATAAAATCAATCCAAATCCTGCTGGTAAAGAATGGGTAAGAATGTTTTTAGGCACTTGACAGGATCATGCCGCTAATTGTTTTTGGTGAGATGAGATTATTGCAAGTTGAATTAAGCTGTGTGAATTCTGTTTGTGGTTCTCTCTTGCATCTTCTGTTCTTGTTTTTTCCTGCCGAAAGGGGCTTTACAAGGGGGATGAGCGGTTTGGACCAGGAATTGAAACCCATCCAGATGATAGTCAAGACATTGGATTGTGGCATCGAAATCATATAATTAAACTATGTACGGAAATACCTGGATATTTCACTCTTGCGGATTTCCCAGAACTTAGTGTCTATTTTGATGCTGAGACCAGCAGAGAGTATATTTCAGAGGATACGCATAAGTTTTGGGATCTGAATGAGGAGAAGGACCCATTTTTCTACCACTATAAGCGTCTTCTTTTAGATGATGATAGCTACACATTGCCTGAAAACCTGTACATATACTCAATTGATGCTGATAATCTTCCTCATACTAAGACCTTCCTGAAAGACTTTGATTGCCAGTATTTTAAGGAAAAGAAACGGTTGGCTTATGAAAAACTATGGCCTATAACCAATATAACACCTTTCTTGGTCAAGATGCAGAAACACATCTATAGATATAGGTAAGTGGTAATGTGAGACAAAGACGAGATGATAGCTATACATTTGATACTGCTGCTGAAGTCCCATTTCTTACTGCTGTTTCTTCTTTTCAACCGGATGCAGTTCAGCTTGTGTGACTTTTTAAAATTTATACCACTTTTGCTGTAGTCATGTCAATCGTTGCTGAATTGCAATGAAGCCCCAACACATGCCAAAAGGTCCATGAACATTCACTGTTGCATTCATTTCCTTTCCCTTGTTATTACTGGTGGCACTGCTTGTTGGGCGCTACTAGTTTTCTTAGTAGTGTGGGAGTTGGTTGGGGTGGCCTTGAGCCAATCTTGTCTCCCCTTTATCAAACCTTTCTCTTCCATCCCCCAATAGTCCTTTCACCATTTCCTTGGGGGGGGGATTGAAAGGAGGGACATGGAAAGAGACATATGCAAGTTGGAAATCGTTGGAATAATAATAATAATAACAACAATAAATTTTATTATTTATACTCTGCCCATCTGGCTGGCTTTCCCCAGCCACTCTGGGTGGCTTACAGTACTTATAAAAAATTGTAAAACATCAGACATTAAACATTTCCTGATACAGGGCTGCCTTCAGATGTCTTCTAAAAGTCAGATAGTTGTTTATTTCCTTGACATCTGATGGGAGGGTCTTCCACTGGGCAGGTGCCACTACCGAGAAGGCCCTCTGCATGAAATCCATGGTCTTTGTGTGGTGTGACCCTGTCTCTGTTTATCAAACTGCCCAAGGAGCTGTTGCAAGAAGGGAGGAGCAGAAGCCTAGCTACTGCAGGGAGGGTTAGCCTGTGCCGGGGACATGCCACTTCAGACTAAACATGGATGCTTACATGACTGATTGCTTTTCAAATAAGAACCCCTTTTCAAAAAAACCAAAAACCCTCCACATAGTTTTCTATCATATTGGGGAGAAGGCTAAATTGAAAACCCTCCTACTTGTCTAATAATAGTCACAACAACAACCTAGTTTTGTATACAGAGGGAATATTTTTGTATGAGAGAGCATTCGGTCCTACAATAACTCACCACACATGCACATATATGGGCAGTCTGAGGTAGTACAGCCAAGATACAGGTTTATCACCTCAGTGAGAAGCTAGGCCAGTGATATGTAGACACAGGTGAGGAAAGGGAAAACTGTCCATCCCATCACTCCAAATAGTTTTTTGGAAGGTCAGAACTGATGAGAATAGAAATACTTAAATGGTCTATCTAGCTTTTTCAATTTTTTTGTTCATTTTTAGGCATTACCAGAATGACGTGGACTGGGATGTTAATTTCATTTTGGAAGGCTACCGGAATGGCTTTGGAGAGAAAGGTCCCAAAGAGCTTGCTGGTGAAGAGCTGATTAAGAAGGCAGCCGAAGGAAACTATAATAGAGTTGATGAGATTCTGATGGACAACCTGGCCCCCCCAGATATAGCAGATGTACATGGATATACTGCCCTTGCTGCTGCTGCTGTGAGACTGCATATCTTACTATGTTATACTCTGTTAAGACAAAATAGGCTTGGTTTTGTTTTGTCTTCCATGCTGTGACATAATTCCTCTTTTTTAATGTACCGTAATAGCTATGAGTAGCAGTTGTGAACATGAACAGAAAGTTAAGGGAAAATCCCCAATTGAGGAATATGAAACCTTACCTGTAGTATATATCTACCTCCAACAAACCCACAATGTCAAACTCCATTTTTTCAAAGTAAAAATAAGTAGGCTTCTGAAAATTGTATTAATTCTGTATGAAAATAACCTAAATAGTTTTCTTGTGCAGATGAATTACCATGATGACATCATCAACCTTCTTCTTGATAATGGGGCTGATGTGAATAAATGTAGTGATGAAGGATTATCAGCTCTTTCTATGTGTGTTATTCATTATTTCCCAGAAGAATCATTTCAGCCCAACATTGCTGAAAGGAACTTCTCTCGAAGAGAGGTCAGTCCATCATAAATCTGTAAGTCTGAAATACGGTTCAGTGAAATGCCTAATAGTTTCTTCTTCTTTTACTGTTGATCCAAATTACCCGTATTTTTCGCTCTATAACACGCACCCGACCATAACACGCACATAGTTTTTAGAGGAGGAAAACAAGAAAAAAAATATTCTAAACAAAACAGTGGATGTATGGTTTTTGTGGTTCATGCTGTAGCCACAGACATGTGATCTGACAGTGAGTTTGGAGTAGCCCAATGCAAAAATCCTGAGGATCCATGTGGATCCGTGCTTTGTAACCACGTTTTAAGTGGGGAGGGAAGGAAAAGCACTCAAGGGACAAGGAGCACGCGTGGGGTGTGTGGAGAAGGATGCTGCTAATAATGCAGAAGAGGGGTTTAAGGGGAGAAGGAACATGTGTGGGGTGGGTGGAGAAGGATGCTGCTAATAATGCAGGAGAGGGGTACAAGAGGAGAAGGCTCCTCTCCTCTCCCACTTTGCTCCTTTCAAGCAAGCAGGCTCTGCTTTTCTCCCTCCTCTCCGCTCATCCCCGGCTTAACGAGCTGAAAAACTTTGCTGCTATGTAGCGAGCTGAGTAGGGAGGAGAGAGGGACAGAGAGCCTGCTTGCTTTAAAGGAGCCAACCTTTGCTCCTTTAAAGAAGCAGGCTCTCTGTCCCTCTCTCCTCCCCACTCAGTGGCTCTTCTCCCGCTTTGCTGTTTCACATTGATCCACGGAGGAGGGAAGGAAGGGGAACCATGGATCCTCTGCTCACGACTGCAGCAGATCCCCACCACCACCCATAGGCATTCGCTCCATAACACGCACAGATATTTCCCCTTACTTTCTAGGAGGAAAAAAGTGAGTGTTATGGTGCAAAAAATACGGTAATTTCATTTACTAGAAATAACCTAACTACTCTCTCAAAGCTGCAAGGCAGAGCGGCCTGAAGCCTTCTTTGCATTGCAGTCCAGAGATGATGAGGTGGAGTGAAATGAATTGCTCCAGAGTTGTGATCTTAAAGAAGATGTTGGGTCATGATGTGATAACTATGCCTTGTATGGCATTGTGCTTCTAGAGTAGTCTATTGTAATGTGTACTATGTAGGGTTGCTCATGAAGAGGATTCAAGTACAACCAATACACATTTTGAAGTCCTGACATTTATTAACAATGATAAAAATAAGGTTTGAAATCTCTCTTATTGGACATTTTGCCTCTCCTGTATGTTGTGTGTATAGGAGCAAACTCATTTGTATCTGTTAAAGAGTTGAATAGCAGTCCTTGCCACTTACGACAACTGGATACAGTGGTGCCCCGCAAGACGAATGCCTCGCAAGACGAAAAACTCGCTAGACGAAAGAGTTTTCCATCTTTTGAGTCATTCCGCAAGACGAATTTCCCTATGGGCTTGCTTCGCAAGACGAAACGTCTTGCGAGTTCTTGCAAGTTTTTTTCCTTTTTCTTATAGCCGCTAAGCTGCTAATAGCCACTAAGCCGCTAATAGCCGTGCTTCGCAAGACGAAAAAACCGCTAGACGAAGAGACTCACGGAACGGATTAATTTCGTCTTGCGAGGCACCACTGTATATTTGTCCCTTACAAGTAGCTATTCATAATGAAGTGAGTCTGAACTCTAAAACATAGTCCAAAGGCATGTAATGCAGCAGACTTGCTGAAGTTAGAGAGTTCTGAGTAGAGCTGGAGCATTTGTATACTACTTTGAGTTTCATGGAAGAAAGTTGGTGTTATATACTGAAGTTCTCACCCTGGGCCAGCAGGGGGATGCTGTAGATAGTTATGCAAATGAAGGATCAAAAGTTACGTTCAGTGATTGGATAGTTTGTATGCAAATGAAGGATCGAAAGTGACGTTCAGTGATTGGATAGTTTGTATGCAAATGAAGGATCGAAAGTGACGTTCAGTGATTGGATAGTTTTAGAAAATGGCAACAGTTACATTGTTCTGGAGCTCTATATAAGCAGGCTGACTGAGCTCCTCAGTTAGTTCTGTTCCAGCTTACAAATAAAGAGCTGCTTTGGAAGAATCGCTGTGTTGTCTGATATGTTCGTCCACAACTTAACAGTTGGTGTATAAATGAAACAAATAAGAGATATGTTGTGTATTTGACAAATTCTTTCTGTAAAATTCTTTAGAAGAGTAACATACGTCAACTTTTTCGCTATTTTCTTTGACAACCTAATGGTATGAATTTGTCTGTCTGTGTATGTTAACAATGCAGTTTTTTATGTTGGGGTGCAGCAATCTGGTTTTGGAAATAATATCCCCCATCCCCCCACTTTTTTGTTTTTGTTTTTGTTTTGCTTGATATAGGCAATGGAAGAAATGCCAGAAGAAATATCTCCAGGATCTATGCCATTTTCGCAGTCGGAGTCCTCTCAGCCATCTCAGCCGAGTACAGAATTGAAAGGATCCTCTTCTGCCAGCCATGCATCACCAGAAGCACCGTTGAGCTCTTCTGAAAAGTCAGAACGTGGCACATATGTTAAGTCATCTGAGGAATCGGAGAGCAGCGCTGTAGAAAAGAGCTCTGAGACAAATTGTGGCATTTACAACTTCAAGATTCAGGTTTCAGTAGAAGCCATGCAGCGCGGTGCAGCTGCTCTTAGTGAACACATGTTAAAAGTCCCATACTTCGCTGACTGCGAAGGGCTCGTTCAGCAGGAAGGCACTCTGGGAAGAATGGCAGCATCAATAACAGAGTAAGTGACTATAGAAGAAGACAGGGCAGCCTGCTGAAGCCAATGACCACACTAATATTGCTGCTAGGGTGGTCCCAGTTGGGCTCTGCTCTGTATGGATAGCTTCTGTGTATAACTTCCCTGATTTTGCAGTGAAGAGTTTATCAGAAGGAAGGTTAGAAGGCATCATATGGTACCTCTGAAAAATGATCTGAAATGGTGCAGTTTGCTTGCTGCATTGGTATTGAGTGGTGGTATACAGTGGTACCATGGTTTATGAGCTTAATCCATTCCAGAAGTCTGTTCTTAAACCAAAGCGTTCTTAAACCAAGGCACGCTTTTCCACAGAAAGTAATGCAAATTGGATTAATCCGTTCTAGACATTTAAAAACAACCCCTAAAGCAGCAATTTAACATGAATTTTACTATCTAATGAGACCATTGATCCATAAAATGAAAGCAATAAACCGGGCTGCAATCTGTTACCCAGTATAAAGTGGGCCACAGGAAAGCAGAAAACACAAAGCAAAGCACAACAAAGGCCAGGCTGGGATTCCAAAAGGTTTTCCCCTTGCACTCCTTGCAGTTTCTTGGCTGGGAGGGGAAACGGGTGAAGGTGGCAGTGGCGAGATGATCAAATCGGGAGGGTTTTTGCAGGCAAGGCATGCATCTCCCAGCGGCTTCAGCATGCCTTATGCAAACACCCTCCCTCCAAAAAACCACCACCACCAAACCCCCAACACCTTAAAACTCTACCCGGGAAAGCAATGGCTAAGCAGTGGGTGAAAGTAGAAACTGGGACTTCTGCATGCACAAAGCCCACCCTGGGGGAGGCAGCCCCGATTCGGAGCGGCTCCGGATTGCATTCCTATAAATCAGGACTGGGGTGGGTGGGTGAGGAGGAAAGCAGGGAGAGGGGATTCTGGCAGAAAGGACAGACCCCGGCAGAAAGGACAGACCTACCGACTGCAATTCGCTTGCTACCTGCGCCACGAGTAGCACCAGCGTCTGTTCCATGGAGCACGAGCGGATCTGCAGCGGATTTGCATGGTAAGAGAAGGCCAGAGATGATGCAAGGCTGGGATAGATTACAAATGATATATTTGTAGCTGTTTGCATCACTTGCAGAACAGCTACAGTTCTACCACCCTCACCTTCAGGTTTAGCAACACTGCACTTATCAAAGTTTTCAACAATTAATGGGGTTCTGTTTTCTGCTGGTTTTTAGACACACAAAGAGACTGGCTACTATCAAGCTGTTGCTCAGGAGAGGTGCAGATCCCAATATGTGCAGAATCCCTATGTATGTCCTCTTCTTTGCTGTTAAAGCTGCAGATCCAGATGCAGTGAGATTTCTTTTAGAAGCTGGAGCAAGGACTGATATACGACTTCCGACCAGAGTAGGGAAACCTTATTTGTGTGTGTGATAATTCTCATTAAAGAAGAGAGACTAGAATTTAAGTTAGTGATTGGACTGATGGCATAAATCAGGCACAGGCAAACTCTAGCCCTCCAGATATTTGGGACTACAATTCCCATCATCCCTGACCACTGGTCCTGTTAGCTAGGGATGATGGGAATTGTAGTCCCAAACATCTGGAGGGCCAGAGTTTTCCTATGCCTGGCATAAATGCTTTTGTATGAGTTTTGGTGTCTTATGCAAGTGTACGGCTGGGGACACGGGTGGCGCTGTGGGTAAAACCTCAGTGCCTAGGACTTGCCGATCGTATGGTCGGCGGTTCGAATCCCCGCGGCGGGGTGAGCTCCCGTCTTTCGGTCCCAGCTCCTGCCCACCTAGCAGTTCGAAAGCACCTCTAAGTGCAAGTAGATAAATAGGTACCGCTTTATAGCGGGAAGGTAAACGGTGTTTCCGTGTGCTGCGCTGGTGCTGGCTCGCCAGAGCAGCTTCGTCACGCTGGCCACATGACCCGGAAGTGTCCCTGGACAGCGCTGGCCCCCGGCCTCTTAAGTGAGATGGGCGCACAACCCTAGAGTCAGACACGACTGGCCCGTACGGGCAGGGGTACCTTTATCTTTACCTTTATGCCAGTGTACAGAACTCGGGACCCTCCGCATCAAAAATAGCTCATATGCCAGATATAAATGTCAAATCTCTGTTTCTCCAGTCGCAGGAGGCATGCCTTCCCTTTTGCGTTGTCAGCTGCAGCACACTATCCTGTTACTCTGATTCATGTGTGTCAGGGGCTCAGGAGCAGAGGCACAGGGGAGAGAGGAAATGGAGAGCGAAGGGGAAGAATCTGAGGGCAGCGTAGGGGAGTATGACAGTGGCCCGAGAGATTCCATGAGCTTCTCCAGCGAATCAGAAGATTCCCAGAGGGGGGCGCCGATGGCCAGGGCAAGGGGGGTCCCAGGGGGGACGCACCAGAAGCAAGGGGCCAGCGGGGACTCCCAAAGCAGCAGCGGGAGTTCAGGACCAGCTCCCCCACCAGAGCGTAGTGGGGGGGAAGAGTCCCATGTATCAGGGCCAGCGTCTCCTCCAGCAGGGAGAGAAGATGAGTCAGGGCTGGCCACGCCTCTATCGCAGAGTGAGGGAACGGAGGGGAAATCAGGTCCAGCTAGCCTCCCCGAAGGGGGAAGCAGTGACAGGAGCCATGTAACGGTCAGGAGGAAGGTTGCCGGCTGGGCGCGGGCGCCAAGTTCGAATGTACAGGCGCGCGGGACAGCAGAAAACCCGGATTGGGAACCAGGTCCTAAAGCCCACCGGAGGCAGGGGGAAGACTCAGGAGACTCAGCGTCAGAAGAGTCTAGAAAGGGCAAGACCCCAGCGGACAGGCGGACCCAGAGGAGGAAAGAGCAAAGGAAGAGGTGGAGCAAGGCTAGAGTCTTAAACTGGTGTCTGGGGGGAGGAGATTCAGATGGAGCTTCAGCGGTCTAGAGTTTGAGACGTAGAGCTGCGCGCCGCGGCTTTGAAATCGAAACTGAACTTCAATAAAGACTTTTATATATAACAGCGAACTGGCGTTGGTCCTTTGTGAGATGGGACCTCGGGCAGCTCTGACAGTGTGATAAATCTATTGAGCTGAAATCCTACAAGTACAGTGGGGATTACTTCAGAGTAAACCTGTATAGTAGGCCTGTGTTGTGAGTCTGTTATTTTTAATGAGTGAAAGCTAATGCTAATCTTAACATTGCAGAGTGGGTTTTTTAAATCCTTTTGAGTTATCTGCTAACAGAAGAGGTGGGGAGGCGTTCACACGCAGCACGATTAACCCTGTAGCCCCCTGCATCATCTTCCAGGCTGTTCTGTATTGATCCACAACCCTCTGGAACAAATTTTCAGGGTTCATAGGGGTTCATAGGATTGCAGCAGGAAGCGGGGAAATTGGAGAAGATTACCTCCTCTCATCTTACTTAGCAAATGCCTCCACTGGATCAGAAGATGTCCTTCAGCTTTTCTGCAAGTGGGAGGGCAGCATTGGGTTCCACCCTCTAGTTTTATCAGTGTAGAAGAAAAGTATTTTTTGCTGATTGTAACTAGTTTGCAGCAATTCTCTCCTATCTCTAGACATTAGAATAGAGAGATTTTAGAGGAATTTAATGAATGTCGGTAATAATGGAAACTTAATTGGAATTTGGGGGTGTCTTGTATATGAGTTGAGTTGGACCAAGTCCTCTGTATCCTCAGTTGATCTTGGTGCTAGGATGATGCACCATGTGCTGGGCATGTGCTAAATCTCTGTTTTTTCAGAACTTCAGCAAGGAACTTCCCTCCAAAAAGGGCCCAGCTAGAGGAGTGGATTTGCTGCTTTGACATGGGCTCTAAGGGACAGAGATATTTCCTTATGAACCCATCTTGCCTGGACTGGTTTTAAATTTCATACAGCCTAACCATTCCATCCAGTGGAGGGTGATTGTATTTCTGATTGCAGTTAGCAGTTATTTCTGACTGCATTTTGCTTCTTGATATGCACTCCTCAGATATTTATGCTACCTGGGAATTAGGTGTCTTCAATTTGAGCTGAAATTTTAACGGTGACATTGAATGCTGGAATGGCTCACTGTCATAATATGCTAGGAATGCACAGTAGTGAGATGTTCTGTAACTTATGATTTAATATTAAATATAGCTCTTTTTTTTAGCTTGGAGGCACAGCTCCTCTTCATATTGCTGCTGCTCTTTCTGGTGAAGAAGGGGTTGAAATAACAAGCTCACTACTTCATTCAGCTACAGATCCTAACGTAAGGGCAGAGGATGAGAATGATATATATGGGCCTGATAGGACTTCATACAAGGTATGTCCGTTTAATTCCAACCTTGTTACTTGTGCCGGAGAGGAGCAAGGAATTGACTTGTTTTTGGCAAAAGTGTTGTGGAAAATAATAGCATTGTATCCTAAGAACTGTCCTATTTATCCTGAAACAGTACTTTTAGAAAAAAAAATCATAGCAAATGCGGTCACAGCAACATATATTCAGGGAGCAGGGACAGTTCCAAATATACTGTATACAGAATGCCTTGAGTCTGACTGGCTCTACTTTTCTCTTCCTGAACTTCTTAGGCAACCTACTAACATCTGCAGCTAAAAGGACCCCAGGCAGCTGGGCTGGGAAAAATCTCAGCCCAAGACCTTCTAGGTCCACTGGTGGCATTGGGTTAGATCAGTGGTTCCCAAACTTTTTTCTGGCCATGCCCCACCTAAGCATCTAAACTCCTGATTGCCCCCTACATGACATATAATTCTTATTACTCAAAAAGTGAACTCCTATTCATGTGGAGGAAGCCTAAAAGGCCTATTAATAACTCATTCTTGAATTGCCCCCCTTAAAAATCAAAATTTCCCCCATGTGGGGCTATATGAACCAGTGGTCTGACTCAGTTAAAGGCCTATGTTAATAAGCACTGTACAGCGCATAACTGGAGAGTATGTAGAAATGCCTTTTAACTGTGTTTTCAGAATAATTAAGAAGTGCAGATTTCTGAGAGAAGCAGTGAACTTTTCATAACAGGTTATGAACTCCCACTGGGCATAGTTTAGGGAGGATAGTTCTTGTTTCACTCCGGGGAGCAGACTGTGTGTCTCTTTAAGGTGCCTGCAGCCTTCTACGCTGGTGATTTTCTTTCCCATTTCTACTTGCAGAACGAGCTTACTGAAAATATATCTATGATTAAGATGAATAATGAAATGGGACCACCCAAAAACTACTACAAAGAATGTGCCATTATCCCAGAGGAGGGTGGGAGGACTCCTCTTCATATTGCATGTGAGAGGGAAGATGATTATGAGGTAAGTGATAGCTGTGGGAATCTTTCTTCTTCAACCTGAAAGCTCTTCTTCACTAACTTGTGTAGTCTTCAGGTGTTACATTAGTAAGGAATTTATGTTTTAAAAGAAGGAATCACATATTTCCAGCTTCTTCAAACATATGGAAATGAAGGGTCTGATAATAAAGCCTGAAGTCCAGTAGCTCATGCACCCCTCCTGCTGTATTAAAACTAATCCTTAGTATGTATATATGGGCAAAGATCTGCAATCGCTGTTGGCTGACCAGGAGTCTGAATTGGTTGCCCCAAAGTGAGCACATAAACCGTTTACTGTCTTTTCGTTAGACTTTAAAATTGTTTTAAATAACAGAAATGTATCATTAAACACATTCTGAAAATACAACTCAGTATACCACTTTTTCTTTTCAAATGATACAATACTGGTTTCTTTTGTAGCATGAAACAAAACCTCGCAGATCAAATAGGCTTGCTTGCATCTGCATGTTTTGAATGGTAATTACTCAGTTACAACTGTAGTGTAGTGTTGGACAAGGACCTCGGAGATCAGGGTTCAAATCCCCACTAAGCCATGAAGCTCACTGGTTGAACTTTGTCCAGCCACTGTCTCTCAGCCTAATCTACCTCACAGGGTTGTTGTGAGGATAAAATGGGGAGAAGGAGAACCATGTACCTTGAGCTCCTTGGTGGAACGGTAGGATATAAATATGATGATGATGATGATATGTGTTTGTGTATGTGCCTAAACACACACAGGCTGACTTGACTGAACAGCCTTAACCATTGCCTTAACCATTTTGTAACCCTTTGAAAAGTTGTTGTTGTTTTAGATAGTTTTTAATCCGGATGGTCCCTTGCTGGAACACTTAATAATGAAGAGCTCAGATAGTTATTTACAAATCAAAATATGTGCTATAAACGTCTCTTAGGCATTCTCATTGTTTCAAGGACTTTTTTGCTTTTTAAAAATATTTGATTTGGTTGTTTGAATGCTGCTTACTCTGTCTCCATTGCATGTCTCCCCAATTTACCCCTCCCCCCACAAAGATAAACATCAGATTGCTATTCATTCTGCTGCAATGATAGTTCTCCTACTCATTACATCGGGACAGGATATTATGCTTTTGGCAGTGTATCAGAACTATGGTGAGGGCAACAATGGAGCAGTCACAAACTTTGACCGCTAGAGGCCCTTAGCAGTTCATTAAATTAAAATGCAGCATCCCCTTTCTAGTTTGGGAAAAGTCCTGAATACTGCTTTAAGTAAAAGTTCAACATTAAGGACCAAATAACATTTATTTTGTAGTCTGGAGGGACCAGCACAGCTAATATGAAAGATTACTGGTTAAATTCTTATCCAGCCAGCTACAAGTGGGCTGTCATATATAACTAGAGCCAATCTGGCAGTTTCTTTAGCTGGCTGCCTGCAGTCTAAGAACTGTTTACATAAGTGGTTTTCTTAGGAAGAAGGAGAAATACAATTTGCTCTGTTTTCACATTACACAAGAAGTTTGCATAGCAAATTTGTGAGACAGTTCTGCATCTGCTGTTCCTATGTAACATGAGAGGCAATCCTAGGATTGGGCTGAAAGCATGCAACAGCTTTAGAGGTCCTTCTTGCCCTTACTCTCCTTCAAATGGTGGTCTCATTGCCCATTCTGCTGCATTGCCATACAATGACAGGACCTATGGCAGGGTTAAGCCACCTAAGCCAGTCTTGGAACAGAGAGTAAGTGCAAATATGATGTTGTTATAATGGAGGCATCATCTAGCTTTGGTTACAACACTTGTCTAGACTTCTGACCGCAACTGAGACAGGACCAAGCTAGATTTAACGTAGAAGTTACATAATGGTGGCTCTCTTGTGGATTTTTAAAAAAGTTAATAGCACTTGTGTATGTGTTTGTGGCAAATAGGTTGACAGAGGGAGAGCAGTTAATCCTTTCCACCCAGGCTATTTTCCTAATTTAAATCAATATCTAAAACTGCTATTTGACCTAGAAGGGCAAACATATTGAGAGACCTATATGTCTCCCCCATGGGGCGAACAGTTTGGGTGCAGAATGCAATTTGAACTTTTATTCAAATTTTATTTTATTTCTGCATTGCAAGGGGTTGGACTAAATGACCCTTCGAGTCTCTTTCAACTACAATTCTATGATTTTATGAACTAGAAAGCAGCCTGGGGGAAAGAGTTGTTTCTGCTTTCCTTCAGCACTGAAGTCCTGTTCTGGATCCCTTCTCTGTCACCTGCTGGTCACTGTTATGTTTGTTTGTTTGTTTGTTTTAGGAAGATCTTTGTTTTTATCCAAACCTATTGTATAGGATCTGTTGTATAACAAAAACTCTGGGTCTTATGGCCTGCTTTAATAGAATTTTCAACTTTAAAGGGCAAAATACTCCCTTTGAGATGAAAGCAAATCGAAGATCTCTCAGTTCCAGAACTGTACAGAAAGCAATTATACATTTGGGGAGAAAGCTTTTGGAAAATCTAGTTTCCAATTTTAGACCTGAATGAATGTGAATAGCTTTGACACTTCTTAAGTCTCATTTTTTTCCTCCCCATTTCCATTCCTATTTTCTATCTACTTTTGGAGAGCTTGAATAGAGTGGTGGTTGAAAAGAGATATGATGGGAAATCATTATCTCATTGAAATTACAATAGATAGTAAACTCTATAGGTTCAAGAGGACAAGTCCTTGTGAGTTCAGCTGGACTTATTTTCAGGTAAATGGGCATGGATTGTGACCTCAGGCCAGCTGGAGGGATAGCAGGTGATAATTTTTATGTGGTAGAAAATGGGAAATGTTAAATACATTTGAGCACCATATTTGAAGCATTTAGAGATTTCTCATTGAACAATTAAGGTTTTTATTTGTTAATTACAGTTAATGATTGAGTCTTCTGTAGATTAACAGAACTTGGAAGGTCCTATTTAATCAGCTGTATTTGTGTTGTGCCCAATATGCTGTCTCATTTCAGAGCTGATTGCTTCATTGACATAGATTTCTTACTTGGCAGTTTTGTATTACTGCCATCGGTTACGTAAATAAAAAGTCAATAACCCAACTTTACCTCTAATTAACTATCTGTAATTGTGGGCATTCTTTGTTTATAGCAGTTTGGTCCATTTTTTCTTATGTCTATATGAGTAGGTTTAATTCTATACTGTTGGGATTCGTTGCATCAAATCCATAACTTCTGTTATGTAATTCTGAACTGAAACTTATCAGTATGCATGTTGGTAAATACCCAGTCAAATTAGCTTAGTTTTTAACTTCACAATTAGAGATGCAGGCATGTCTTTGTCTTAACATATTTTAAATACGTAATTTACGTTTTAAAAAGTCGATCCATTATTTAAGTTAAAAAAAGTTTCTTCTTTATTGATCATATTTAATTGTATTTTCCTCTTCCAGAATGCAAGCAAAGTTGTTCGTCTTCTTTTAGAACACAATGCAAATCCAAATGTCTTGTGGAGTGGCCACTCCCCTCTTTCTCTGGCTATAGCTAGTGGAAATGATCAGGTATGCTATCTTCCCTCCCCTCCCCTCCCTCCATATTTATTCTTTGAGAAAATCTGCGGACATTGTTGCCACATCAGATGGATGATTCCAGTTCTTATTTAAATAGTAATCAGTTGCAAGTGGACAGTTTTAATCAATCTTATTTGAAGCTTGTAAAAGGGAAAATGTGCATATTATATAACTGAGTTATATATAGTTCTAACCTTTGTCAGAATCTTGCAGGGCTCTAGGAGGTTACAAATCCCTATAGCACAAACGATAAATCACTTTTATAACCTGCCCAGTTTCATAGTTTTGCTAGTATATTGATGCAGACTTCAATATTACCATTAAAAACATTATCGGATTTGGGTTGGAGGAATGAGGACAATGGTAAAGGGCTGTGACTTAAGGCCAAAGTACATTTCATTTTATTCACACGGTTTGGCCTTGTGTGGCTGATTTATTTATTTAACACATGGCTGGTTCAAGCGCCCCTCCCCGCAGGCTGCGCATCAGGATGTGCTATGCAGGGTGGCGAGACTTTTGTTCCCACTGGGGTCCCACTCAGAATCCACCCCCCACCCCCCAAACAACATGCCTGCTATTTACAATGGGAAGAAATTCTTCAATTAGCAGAGCACCCTACTCTGACCACACTGCGGGCAGCTGCCTCATAGAATCATATACAGTTGTACCTTGGATCCTGAACGCCTCGGTACTCAGACGTTTTGCCTCCCAAACGCCGCAAACCTGGAAGTGAGTGTTCCGGTTTGTAATGTTCTTTGGAACTCAAATGTCCAACGGGACTTCCACAGCTTCTGATTGGCTGCAGGAGCTTCCTGCAGCCAATCAGAAGCAGCGCTTTGGTTTCCGAATGTTTTGGAAGTCAAATGGACTTCCGGAACGGATTCTGTTCGACTTCCAAGGGTATGACTGTAATTGGAAGAGGCTTAAGAAGGTATCCAGTCCAACCTCATGCTCAGTACAGCAATCCTGTATCTACAGCATCTTAGCAGATCGCCATTCAGTCTCTACTTAGAACCCCTAGAAACACCTAGTGAAGAACGCACAACCTTCTGAGGCTCCCAGTCTCTCCTACCAAGAGGTTTCTCCTAATATTGACCTGAATTCTGCTTCCCTGAAATTTCCACCCTACAGTATAGTCCTGCCCACTGGAGCAAAAGAGATCAAGTCTCCCATCTCTTGCATGAGAGCTCTTCAAATTTTTGTAGACCACTCTGATGTCTCCCTTTAACCTTTGCTTCTATTTAGGCTAAGCATTCCCTTTTATTTCAACCTCTCACCAGATTCCTCACCATCTGCTGGACATGCTCAGACCTCGACTGCTACTTTTGTTGCAGAAGGTGGTGTGGTGATGGCAATGGAGGTCTTGTTCACAAGGGGAGGGAGGAACCTGGGCAGCCAGTCCTGCTTCATCCATCGAATTAGCCTTGCCCTGTTTCTTAGCCATGCTTGCACCAGCAGCGAGATTAAGACAGAATGACCGTAAATTCTGTTAAATGCTGTTCTGATTTAGCGGATCCTTGAGGTCACATTAAATGGTAACGTGTATATTGAGATGGTTTCCAAGATTTTTCTTTGTGCTGCATTATTCAGGCAGTGGCTGAGCTTCTGGCTGGTGGAGCTGAACCAAATCTCCCACTAGGTCAAGCAGTTGGAAGTGCCCTGTGTGCTGTCGCTAACACAACTTATGAATTTAAGAGGACGCTAGCAAGTAAGATTGCATTGGTAAGAAAAGCGTTGATACCTGCGGGTGGGGAAACAGCGAGAAAAATGGGGCAGCAGAGATGTAGGTGCAAGTGGACCTGTGGAAGTGCTGAGTGGTGCAGAGAGAGGAGAGGAGGTGACTGAGAAAAGGAGTTGTAGAGAGACATATGAGGAGGTGGAAACAGAAAAAGGGGGGCTAAAAAGGGGGGCGCAGACATTTGATGGTGAAGAAGCGAGATGATGTGTTATGGGGTGTGCTGATATACCTAGTGTGCTGTCGAGTGAAGAGAGGGAGGAGGGTGGGTTCGAAGACAGAGGTTCAGAGATCTGTAGTGTTACAGAAAGAGAAGTGTGTGCACAATGTGACTCAAAAGGAAAGAAGATTCCTGATGATGGGTGAAAATGAAAAGGTTTAGGTTGAAATTATTATTTTAAAAAATGCTTTCATGCGGTTAATGTAGTGAAGCGTGCTTTTAAGTTAGTGAGAAACAAAAGAAAAATAAAAGTGGCCCTCTGAATGATTTGAGTTCTGCCTTGCCACCCAAATAACTGGGCAACTACTGAGTCTAGTCACTGTATATCCGCTGTTTGTAAAGAAAGTGTTGTGACCATAACTCTTAACACTGTTTTGGGCTGTATGCGGTACTTAAGGGAGTGGTCGCATGAGCTTCTTGATGGCCTGCATTTATTTATTTATTTTATTTCCCATGTTTCCCCAGATTAATTCTCTAATAGCAGGAGGTGCAGACATGTTGATGCCAATTACTATTGGGGATGAGACAAGAACTGCAGTGGGAACAGTGGTGGACTATGCACATTTCAGAATCTATCAGGTATCTTTTCAGTGCCTCGAACTATAGAAACATGTTAAAAATATGTGAACTTTGCTGCTATAGTTGACAAAAGAAATCAATGCCAAGTGCCACAGATTGCTCTAGCATCTGTTCTCATTTTCCTTAGAACTCAAATTTATCTTTCCATTGACCTTTTACTTCCACAAAGATTTACAGAGATTTTGATCAGACATTGCCTTTGGAAAGAAAATGAATTCACACTTGATTGCAAGGTTCCCTTTAAATTATTATTAGTAGCAATCACCTTACAAGATCAGAGGTTGTGGGTGGTGAAGAGTGATTTTCAGGACCAACTTAATGTGACATAAAGAACATACTTGCCTTTACTGTACATGTTCTTTAAAATGCAGATAACGGCTGATGGCTTGGGGGATGATAGCAGGCATGGAGGGCGAGTTTAACTGTTTTAGAGTTCCTATTTGCATTAGGAGTACCACTTATTTAGCAGAGCAGTGCTGATGGAAATGGCTATGAGGAAAACAAATGCAACTCAAGCTGCATGTACATTTCTTTCCTATGTGTGAACATGTCTTTTGTTCTCTGTCAACATGTGTGTGTGTGTGTGTGTGTGTGTGTGTGTATATATATATATATATATTTGCTTTCGTAGATTTTCACGGGTACAGGAATGCAGGTTTTGGTGTCCTCGGGTGTCTTCCCGTGTAAAAGTTGGGGTGTCTAGGCGACGTTTCGACGAGGTCTCACTCGTCATCTTCAGGCTGGTGCTTTCGGCTTCTTGTTACTGGAACAGAGCAGGATCTCAGTGTTTGAGTTCCTATAAATACTGTAGAGGGGGTGTGGTGTATAGCCTCCAATGTTCTGGGCAGAGAGGAAGTTCCCAGGCTAGTGTGCCTTTTCTTCTTTTGTTCCTTAATTACTTGAGAGATATCTTGAGTGATTTCTTGAGTGATATCCTGAGTACCACTTAGGTGGGTCATTAGGTGTGGATTAGTTGTTAAAGTCTTTGTGTCTTGACCTCTTGAACTTTGTGAAGAGTTTTCCTGAGAAGATGGCTGTACTGTACTTAGTTGTGCTCTGGCTTGGCTTCGTGTATAGGGGCGAGCTGTGGTTTTGTGGCTTGTGTCACAATCCCTACACAGATCTGGCTGACACAAGCCACAAAACCACAGCTCGCCCCTATACACGAAGCCAAGCCAGAGCACAACTAAGTACAGTACAGCCATCTTCTCAGGAAAACTCTTCACAAAGTTCAAGAGGTCAAGACACAAAGACTTTAACAACTAATCCACACCTAATGACCCACCTAAGTGGTACTCAGGATATCACTCAAGAAATCACTCAAGATATCTCTCAAGTAATTAAGGAACAAAAGAAGAAAAGGCACACTAGCCTGGGAACTTCCTCTCTGCCCAGAACATTGGAGGCTATACACCACACCCCCTCTACAGTATTTATAGGAACTCAAACACTGAGATCCTGCTCTGTTCCAGTAACAAGAAGCCGAAAGCACCAGCCTGAAGATGACGAGTGAGACCTCGTCGAAACGTCGCCTAGACACCCCAACTTTTACACGGGAAGACACCCGAGGACACCAAAACCTGCATATATATATATATATATATTTGCTTTCGTAGATTTTCACGGGTACAGGAATGCAGGTTTTGGTGTCCTCGGGTGTCTTCCCGTGTAAAAGTTGGGGTGTCTAGGCGACGTTTCGACGAGGTCTCACTCGTCATCTTCAGGCTGGTGCTTTCGGCTTCTTGTTACTGGAACAGAGCAGGATCTCAGTGTTTGAGTTCCTATAAATACTGTAGAGGGGGTGTGGTGTATAGCCTCCAATGTTCTGGGCAGAGAGGAAGTTCCCAGGCTAGTGTGCCTTTTCTTCTTTTGTTCCTTAATTACTTGAGAGATATCTTGAGTGATTTCTTGAGTGATATCCTGAGTACCACTTAGGTGGGTCATTAGGTGTGGATTAGTTGTTAAAGTCTTTGTGTCTTGACCTCTTGAACTTTGTGAAGAGTTTTCCTGAGAAGATGGCTGTACTGTACTTAGTTGTGCTCTGGCTTGGCTTCGTGTATAGGGGCGAGCTGTGGTTTTGTGGCTTGTGTCAGCCAGATCTGTGTAGGGATTGCAGGGGGGTGCAGCATCCGGAGGTGCCACCATGGATTGGCTACTGGATGGTGTCTGTAATTCATCTGTGGAGAGGGTCTGGGTTTGGGTCTGGTGTGGTTGATTGGTGTTGGCGTTCTGTGTGCCTCTGGATCTGGTGTCAGTTTTTGAGGGGAGGGCTAATTTCCAGATGTCTGGCAAGCGGGATGTGTCGTCACGCTTGTTCATGTTGTGAGGGTGTTTCTCTATCTCGATGGCTTCCATGACACCCCAACTTTTACACGGGAAGACACCCGAGGACACCAAAACCTGCATATATATATATATATACACACACACACATCTCTCTCTCCCTCTCTCTCTGTATGTGTGTGTATTTATTTCTCAATATTTATAATTATATAAAAAGTTATATTTGTCTATCTTTATAATTTGCTGTTTCTGAAACTTGCTTCCAAGTTGCATGTATGACTTGTGCAGTGTATTTCACTGCTTATTACTGAGTTATGAGAGTAAGCATATGCTTGTGAAAAGAAGAGCCCTCATAAGTCATTGCTGCTTTCAAATGACATAGTAAAGTAAGGGTAAGAGGAAGTGTTGGATTTTTACTTTTTACTTTTTATTTGAGTTGGCTGTTGTGTTTCCTGAGCTAGGGAATAGGGCAGGGTTGGCCAGTGTCTGTATTCTTGGGGACTGCTCTATCCACCAGAAAGTGGTCGAAAGGCTGGAAGCCTCTTTTCTTCAACGGACCCGCCTGCTCTGCAAGTAATCTAGACATCACCACTGAGCAATAAGGACACAGCAGTTACAGAGCCCCATGCACTTGGTGATGTCTGGCTGGGGGCTTTTAAGTTCTGTTAAGTGTGCTCCGCTTCCCAAGTAGTATGGAAGTTCCAGGAGCAGAAACTTCTCCGAGCTTCAGTTTCTTTGGAAGGAGGGATCACAGGAGACTCCAGGATGCTTTTGTAACACTTGAGATAATTTACAAATAATAGAGTCGTAGAGTTGGAAGGTACCTTGGAGGTCGTCCGGAGCAGTGCTCTGTTCAATGTATGATGCAACTTTAGCATCCCTGACAAATGGCCATCTGGTCTCTCCTCCAGTGAAGGAGAGCCCCCCACCCTCCCAAGGCAGCCTCTTTCACAGTCAATCTTAAAGGTAAAGGGACCCCTGACCATTAGGTCCAGTCGTGGCCAACTCTGGGGTTGCGGTGCTCATCTTGCTTTATTGGCCGAGGGAGCTGGCATACAGCTTCTGGGTCATGTGGCCAGCATGACTAAGCCGCTTCTGGCGAACCAGAGCAGCGCATGGAAATGCTGTTTACCTTCCCGCCGGAGTGGTACCTATTTATCTATTTGCACTTTGATGTGCTTTCAAACTGCTAGGTTGGCAGGAGCAGGGACCGAGCAACGGGAGCTCACCCCGTCGTGGGGATTCGAACCGCCGACCTTCTGATCGGCAAGTCCTGGGCTCTGTAGTTTAACCCACAGCGCCACCCGCGTCCCACACTGTCAACCTTACAGGGTGTTGAAATGCTAATCTTACTGGCGTCATAGTGGTTTTCCTGTACAACGCTCTCGTGCATTCCCTGCAAATATAACAAGGAAGTATATTTTTGGGAGGGTACAGATCTGCTTCCTCGCCGGCATCTTGTGGGTGTTTGTGTTTTGCAGGATAAGAGAATGCTCCATACACCGTACCATGCCCTATCGCCAACGGAGCGGGAAACCTTCACCAGCCGTAAAAAGTTGTTGGAGTACCTCAGTGAACGGCTTCGAGAGTGCGTCACGTCGAGAGAAAAACAGTGGGATAGAGAGGAAATTCGAAGACTCAAATACGGTGAGGCCAAGCGAAACCTTTGGAAGTATAACGATATATTTAGGAATCTACAGTTTGCTTGTAAGCTTTGAGTTTTCACATTCAATCCTCACCCCCCCTTTTTTTAATCTTTTGACACTGAGACTTGAATGCACTTCAGAATTTGGCATTCCAAGGGTGAACAAGGACATTTAAGCTAAATCAAGAGTAATTTTATTGTACTAAAAAGGAATTGGCATATTTGCTAATGATGCTAAGACAGAATCGATGAACGGCACAATAAGAATAGGTTGAATAATAGAGTTTGAAATTAATAGAATGGTTAAAACTAACTATATATGTCATTCTAAAAGCATGCCTGAAAACATGCAGAAAAACAAGGATGCAGTAAATTTGGGCAGGGAAAGCGGAGGTGGTAGGATCATAGAACTGTAGAGTTGGAAGGGACCCAGTGGGTCATCTAGTCTAACCCCTGAAATGCAAGAATCACAACCAGACTCCCAAATCTCTGCCAAAATGGCTTCAAAAATGCATCTTTATTCTGTGCGGGTGGGTTGGAGAAAAGGGGTTAACATATTTTTTTGCTTCTTTCTGGTAGGAGACCATGGCTTAGTTATATGGGCATGGGGGAGAAGGGAAGGGTGACAGGTGATCATGTCTTGGTTTAACATTTCCAGGAGTCTGATTCTCTTTTGTTTAACTTTAAATTAAATTTACAAGTGATAAGAGAGGGCAGCCAATATTTATAGTGAAGAAGATAGCAATCAGTGCCTTTAGTAGGAAGTGTTGCAACTCAGCTTGTCTGAGTGTGCCCTGTCTGAGTTACTGTAATGGATGTTCTCTCCTTGCCACTCCAGGCCAAAGCAGAACTTCCCTTCTCTGGTGCAGGCTGCTATTCTTAGACCCAAAACTTGATTTCGGGGGTACTAACATTTCCTACTATTGTTGGTGTACTCTCAACACTATAGGAGCTGCACAGTGGTCACGATCCTTATCCTTTACGCATTTTCTGTTTGGTGGTTTTTCATGTACTCTTTTTGGCATCTGCTTAAAATATTTTTCTTTACACAAGCCTGTCCAGATAATGCGCAAGTTACATGCCTTTTCTTTTTAGCTACTGTTTACTGTTGGATATTTTAAAATACATATTTAAATGTTTTTTAACATATATATTTTAACGAACAAGTGATATATAATTTTGGTAAGGAAATAAATAAGGAAGGAAACAATCGATGAAATGAACTCATTAAATTCCAAGATATTTGAAACATTAGTAATTGTTTTCAAGTGTATACACGCTCTGGCTTTAGGTAAAAAAATATTTAATATCTCCTTTTGCATGTCTGTTGTTGTGCAGGAAGAAGGAAATCTGGAGCGGGATCAATGGACGCAGATGCACCCAAGTAAGATCAGCATATAAAAATGTAAATTCACACTGTCCGTATTAGCTTACAGATGTCTATATGGCACGCTGTCTTGCAATGTTTCTCTCTCCCCATTGGACCCACTTGAATAAGCCTAACCACTTTGGCCTGTTCTGCGGCCCTGTACATGTAGTGCTCAGTTAATTTACTATGATGACCTGTTAACAGAGTTTTGCAGGCAACTCCCAAAGTGGTGTGAAACTACCAGTTGGGAGAAAAAAACATTCAGTAAACTGGAACCATCGGCATTTGGGCCAGTTGCCTATAGACAGCATGTGTTGAAGAAACAGACAATTCTTCAAGACTTGCAGGTGCTTAATTGAGAGTGTGAGTTTGCAGCAGTGAATCTAAGATGTTTTTGATAAGAGTAGTACTAGAAATCAAAATGTAAGTAAATAAATTTTCAACGGCGCCTTTCCTAGCTACATAATCACTTACTATGTCCATCCCAACAAGGTAACTTATATAAATATCACAGACGTTGACTTCCACATAATTTCTCTTTTGCAGAGTCTTTAAATATTGCTACCAATGTGGACGATCAGTTGGTGTGAACCTCTCAGTATGCACGCGCTGTTTCGAGATCTACACCTGCAGCAAGACTTGTAAAGTGAAGGCTTGGAATGAGCGTCATAAGAGAGAATGTGTCCTAGGTAGGTTGATTTGTCTGGTTGTGTTCAAAGCAAGGTGTATTCACAACAGTAAAAACAAGAAAGTAGTAAGTATAGGAGCACCATAAGATCTGCTATTACCACAAAGAGCCTTACACTTATTCCCAACCTGTACATGTGGAATTTTGATAAGTGAACTTTGGCATTACATTTTTGTGGGGTTTTTTTTCTAGCTTACTGATTCGGAAACACGATGCATCTCTTTACAAGTTTTGTAACCGATACAATTTGTCAATAACTGTAAAGCATAATCAGACTGTACTGTTCCCTTGAGGATCTTCATTATGCACCTGCAACATGGTGCTCTTTCACAGTGTACTTCTAGGGTGTCATAGAACAGTAGATGTTGATGACAAAGCCATTTTTCACCTTCTCACCCCTTGCTTTTTCCTGTTAGACCTATTGCAGTCGTTAAGAGTCGTCAACAGGCTCATCACAGCTATCTGCCAATCACCCATTCCCACCACCCTTCTGAGTAATACCCCTCCCCACCTTCTCACTATATAGAAAGGTCCGGTGACTTCTGTTTCAGTGTATCTGAAGAAGTGTGCATGCACACGAAAGCTCATACCTAGAACTAACTCAGTTGGTCTTTAAGGTGCTACTGGAAGGATTTTTTTTATTTTTTGTTTTGCCAGATAAGTTACTGCAGAATATAGGCTCTGCAGCTCATTCTGAATTGTGTCATGCATAGGAACATAGGAAGCTATCTGATGTTGAAGCAGATTGGTTGATCCATCGCCCTCAGGACGGTCTCCACAGACTGGCAGTCATTCCCATCCCTACCTGGAGATGCCAGTATCAAACCTGGGGTCTTCTTCATACAAAGCAGATGCTGTACTACTGAGCTACAGCCCTTCCCAAAATTGATTGATTGGTTCTGGAATGGAAGGATATCTAATTCTCTTTGAATAGGAGTGAGTTGAAATGCTGCAGAAAATAATCTGGTTTTATTCAAGTAATTTCTTTTCTTCAAAAATCAGCTCATGTACACATCCTTGCAAGAAACAACTCTATATTTGGGAAGGCAAGTGAACAATTGCCTGGAATTGTGAACCTGTTATTTGAGACACAATGGGCAAAATACAAAGATCAGCAAGTATGAGTTTTATCTCTGCTATGAAAGGAAATACCTGTGTGTGCTGATACTGAATCAACATCAGAATCCACATTTATAAAAAAACAAACCATTTTTTTGTACAGGAAAATGTAGGGACCTTCAAGAGAATGTTACGTTGTGTGTTGGAACTGTTGAGCTCCCGTTTTGCTGTCCTACTGGAAATAACATGAAGTATTGCCAACTTTGCTGTTAAGAGGGAATTCTTTTATTTCCTATGTTTGATTCAAATGTGACTGAATTGTAATGGATTTTGGAAATTATGGTGTGCAAGAGTCTAGACTAGGACTGAAGAGAGAGACTGATAGTATGCAGAGTGACATGCAATTTTGGCTGAGGCACTGCACAAAAAGTCATGGCTACAGCACATAGGTGGTGAAGACAGATGGCTTTATCATAGCTCAACTCCCGGAACACTTGGACTTTAAAATCAAGTAGAAGACTGGTAAGTGAATGGCCACAAATGGTGGTGAAGGCTCATTCATTTGAACTGGAGCAAGAAGAGGATTTCTGCTGCTGCAAAGTGGACCATATATATCTTGTGCAGTGAAGAATGCTAGAAGCAAAGAATTCTATAGATGAATATGATGTGAGTCTAACCATTGTCCCCCCACCCCCCGCCCATAAAGGATACCATTCAGGTCTTTTGGAGTTCCTTTTTTTGTTTACATTTTGCTGATGTGATGAAAAATCAAATCAAATCCTTATTTAGGATTGAAGAGAGGCAATGCAAAGAAGAGATCTGGCCTTTAAGAACTTGTCACAGAAACTTCACATTTGAAAGGAGCAAGCATGGTTGAGATTTTCCCAAACTACTAGAGACAGAACTCGGGATACGTTAATTTTAAACACCAGAAATTCCATGTCTATAGTTAGTAGCAAAGAAAGTCTGAGAAGATACTGACTTCCTCTTGCTCTCTACAGAAAAAATATATGCCATAGACAATATCAATAAAGGCTTCCACATGCTGGACAACACTGTGCATTCTAATACTGCTTTGCTTATGCTAAACTTGCCAGATGGTTGCGGATCTTTTGCCCACAAAGAATTGGATCAAACTTTCATCAGACAGTTTGAAAATCAGGGATGTGATTCATATCAGATTTAGTTACATTTGAAACCATGAGCCTCAGGCAAATGCAGTATCAGGCCACTTAACAAAGGAAGCTGGAAAATAAATACTATTTATAAAGTGTTCCATGGGAACATTCACTACAAACACCACCTAGTGTTACTTCTCAGTATAGGGATACAGAATGGGGCTTCCATGGCTGAGCAATTTTTGAACAGAGTTTTTCAGTGAACAGCATTTCCTCCATTGAACCAACTGGATGATACAGTGAGATCTGTCACACAGAAGAGATCACTGATTGGATAGGACGTAAAGTTCCACTTCAGTTCTTCTAGCCAATAGGATGTGGTTTAAGTGAAGATGAATAGATCATTGGTAGTGATTTTTTTAATTGTAGCTGCTGATTTTCATTTGTAGAATTTCCAGTGATCATTGATGTTGATTGCAGAAAACCTGAGGGTACATTCACATGAAAACCATTGAACAGTATTAATTATTAGCAGCAAGGGATAGCTATGCTGCTTCCACATTATCTACATGGGTACATTCCCATGTTAAATCAGTCAAGAGGTGACACCCCAGAGTTCTCAATTGGCTTTGGTTTCTAGAGAGGGATGAGTCCGAAACAAACATTTCCACAAACAATTCTGGGGTGGAATTCCACATTTCTCTTTTTGAAGAATATTCTTGCTCCTGCTTCACTTTAACTTCCTCTGAGAGAACAAAGCTGGAGTTTAGATACGTTAAGGTGCATTGAACTGAACTGACTGTTCATGTGAATGTAGTCTTAAGAAAACCATTTATGTAAAGAGAAAACTATATCATTTCTGTTTGGCATGCAATGTATGTTGAAGTTATTGCTAAAGTGGAAGCATGTACACTTTAAGAATATATGTAAATGGAACACAATCCTTTGTTAATTCTATCATTGCAATAAATTAAATCTCACCATTTATTTTTAACACTGTATAGAAGTTACTTGTAGCTAGCACTTCCACGGAAGGCACAATTCTTTTGAGGCGTTCATAATGTTGTCTTAATGTTGAATATTCTGAAATGTCTTTGCACCTTGTTTTATTGCTGCAAAAGATGCTAATTCTACAGCTGATTTTTGTGAGGAAGAAGAGAGTACTTTGGAGGGTAAGTAAGCAGTCACTATTAATCTGTTATTTTGTTATTTTGGTTCTGCTTTTGTTTTCCATGGTCAGTAATTGTAACCATCAGCTGCTGATTTTCTTTTTTGCTAAGGTTCTGGGGCTGCTTGCAGTATTATTGTTGTTTATTGGTTTAATTGCTGCAGCCTAGTTCCTGCTTTTCACTATTTTTTAAAATGGTTGGTACTTTTATTGATTTTTTTCATAGTGTAAGCTGCCATGAACATTGCTTGAATAGGTTGGGGCATACATGTATATTGTAAATATAATTTATAATATGAAATATATTATTTCCTTCTTTAGTTGCTTTTTATTGTATATGTTAATATTTTAATTTAAATTAAGGATGTTTTAATGCCCCAATAGAATTGTTTTTGTGTATTTTAACTATGTATTGATTTTATAGTTGTAAACTGCTTAGAAGCCATTTTGGCATATAAGCAGTATCTAAATATATAAATAAAATGCCATTATAGCTAAAGTACATTAGAATCCTACAATCCTTCCAGTGTATTTTCTCTCTGTTGCTGCTGTTATTCATGAGCTTGCATGGTCTTCTTTACATTGAATTGGTGGGAATGTGAGTGCGGTCGGGTGAGGGAACTCAGCTTTCTAAATTCATACAACTCTTTAGGTTAGAATGGACAATGCAAATGTCTTTTTAAAAACTAGGTGGGAGGGAAGCTAGATTTTGCTAGATAGCATAAGACAGACAAATGCTGTTACGCTTGAGGGGGGAAAATGAGCTAGGATGTATGCTTTGTCACGATATACATTTCTAGTAGGGTGATGCCAAATGTTTGCTCGTTTCTGTGGGGGGAAGTATGTGTACAACCAGTGCTTTTGGAGGCAATAGGAAAATTGCATGAGAAAAAACCCTGCCAGTGAGACCCTTCTCCATTTTTCATGTCTGTTTTGTAGTTTTGGAACTTCTAATCAACTGCTGCTTCAGGTTCATTGTTTTATTTGCCCAGGACTTCATTCTCGTCCACTAGAGGATTTCAGCCAATCAAGAATCACATAATGAACTTGTAAACACAATGCACTGTGTTACTAGTCAGATTTTGCTATGTGTACTTATTTCTGAGGGCAAACAAAACTGAGAGTGAACCTACTGCTTCCAGGAATTGTCTCCTGGGTGATCCCAGCCAATGGGGAAGATGAGGACAATTAAACCTATTCAGGGTTTCCTGAACACTTTTGTTCCTTTACCAGCATTCTCTGAAAGATTACCCAAAGGAGGGACACCATTCAGTAGTGATACAAATGTTTGCAAAAGCTATTTCTTGCTGTTCAGCTCGTGTATCTGTTGCTCCTGCTTTGTCAGTATTGAAAACAGAGAAAACACAGTCAAACAATGATCAGTCAATATGTCGGTGTAGTTGTTAGCAACTGTCAGTTGTTAGGCAAGAACTCATTTTCTGTGCATTGTTAGCACCTCCCTTCCCCATTGCAACACGCCTTTCCTTCCCATTTTCTGAAATTGTTTCTAGAAATGAATCCAAGACAGAAGATGTATGTGTGGTGCTATTTTGCCTTGTGCCCTCTTGTATCCCCCCCCCCCAATCCTGTTATTCTAAGCTGCTCAATTTCCGCAGAAAGGGAAGAAGGTTAGAAAAAGATGCAGATGACTAAATAGATGAACACCTTTATGGATCCTGCCTGCCCTCTTTCTCTGAAACATTTTGCCACCATGGGCAGGAGAGAGAGTGACTGAAAGTGGAGAGGAACTCAATACACAATTGTAGCAGGAATTTCACAGAGTAACTTATCTAAAAGCCCACTAGTGGGCAGTGACTAAAAACACATTGAATAATTTTAGTTCCACCTTTGGCAATTCACTGCATTCTTGCATGGGTTTGTTATAAAATTAATGTAACACATATATATATCTATACTTTTCTGCCAGTGCGGATAACCAAGTCTGGTCGTATTCAGAAGAGCAAAGTGGCTCCAACCAGAAAGAAGAAGGAAGGCAAAGAGGGAGAGAGTGAAAGAGCCAGACGTAGAAAAGAGGAGGAGGAGAAAAGGAAGAAGCAGCAATTGAAAGATGTGACAAAACAACTGAAAGAGGCAGTGTCAAAACACCCTGAGAAGAGCAGCAGCCATGCAGATCTCCCTTATACTGGGAACTATAGTTACATTTAAATGCTTCTACCTTTTACTGGTACAGCTCACCTGTAATTTGATGTGAAAAATACTACATAAGGGAGAACGGGGGGGGGGGGGAGGACGCTAGAAGATATAATCAAAGGAACTTTGCATTCTTGTGTCAGTACTGAAACCCATTTACATTATTTAAAGTGAGGTTGGGTAACGTGGACGTAGTAGTGAAATATCTGTATCTTTCCAAGGTCAGCGCTTCTATACAAACATAAAACCAAAGTTTTTCACATTTAAAGAATACAAAAATATATAAACAGTTCAAAACACTTTGATTTGGGATGAGCTGGTAGGCAAGAGGGCAAAAAATCTGCTTGTTTTTCAGCTAGTGCCTTGTCGTTCCAGACATCAAGGGCTTTAGTTTGTTCCTACCTGGTGGCAATAGGACTTTTGCCTGCTAATTGTGTGTACTCAGTGGAAAGTAGTCTTTTCAAAGCACTTTAGGCTTCACAGACCAGGGCCTTTGCCTATGGTAGTCTTTTTGTTCTAAGAACTGGCAGCAGTAGGAAATGTGTGGGATGAAATCGTTTGCACGTGTACAGTTAGTAGGGAGATAAATACAGCTGGTCCAATAAATGGGGAAGCAAACTCAGGTTCCAGTCCTTAATCCAGTGAACATTTACTGACTCAAGCTTTGGGATCTGAGGGAACAAAGTGGAAGAATCTGGCCCAGATTATCTGTATATGTTAATAGGAGAGTATAGAATTGATCTCAATTCCATTCAGTAGTATTAGCTGAAGTGATTGTTTTGAAATTGTGGACTCTGTTTGAGAGGTACTTCAGCAACTGCATTAGTGATCTGCACTGTTACAGATCCTATTGCAGTTGGTGGAATTTTTTTTAGAGGTGGGCTGGAAGGCTCAGCAGGGGTTAGTGATTGCAACCAGACATGAAAAGGTTAGTCACAGTAGAGGACAGAGTTATTATGCTTACCACTGATTTCACTGATTTGTGGTCCCTATACTACATTGTTAAATGGAAGAATCTGTTGACCTGATTTTTTTTGTGTCTGACATAACTGGTTTTAAATATTGCACAATAAAAATAATTCTGAAATACCATTTCCCCCCTTATTTTTGTAGTGAATTTAAATAAAGGACTACAAGGCATGTTTATATCAAATGTTCTATTTGCATGCTGTATCATGTGAAATAATTGTGTTCTAGCCCATGCTCAACCCAGCGAACACAGCGGATTGCTATGATTCAGGCTGCTTCATTTGCTTGATAGCATTCAGACAATTTAAACCCATATATATGTTTATTTAATGGTATTGTGGATTGGCAATTCATCCTCATTTAGGATGACAGTTTGCTGGTTGGTTGTTTATTTGTGTATATATTAGTGATGGATATGCAATTTATATAACATGTTGCTGAGGCCTTTGTGGCATGGATTGGCTGGATATAGAGCAGTGTTGGGAGGCCCCAGCTGGGGAACCTTCCAAAGGAAGAAGGCTCAGAGCCAGGGGATTGGTGGTGGGATGGTGATGAGTGGCCAGAGGGAGAAGATGGGGGGGGGGGAGGTGTCAGAAGCTGAAGAGGCAACAGGACTTAGTGAGCAGGAAGAGGCTGGGGCAGAGGGAAGTTCAGACTCAGAGGCAGGAGAGGAGGGGGCCAGGAGACAGAGGGTCTGGCTGCTGAGAAATCAGGGAGTACCCCTTGGTAGCTGTGCTGGGAGCCAGCAGGTTTTGGATGCAGGCATTTTTTCTCTGCAGGAGGCTGTTATGCCCCTGTCTACACCAGATTTATGTGCATAAACCTCTTTCCACGCTTGCATCTCTGCTGCTAGATCTGGGCAACTAAATCCAACACAGATCATCCACATAATGGACTGGGACAGGTGTACAATTTTTCCTCCAGTAGGCACTGTTTATCTAGAAGTGCCTCTCCTCTGGTTCTCTGGACCATTAAGCATGCTTTAACATTTGAACACCAGTCCTAAATACTGTACACTGACTTGGAAAGGAGGGCTGATCAAAACAACAGCTGCTCTGAGAGGGACTACTGAAAAACCATGTGGGAGCTCCATGTGTTGGATGTAATGCATAAAAGGCTCTTAACTGTACTCCGGCCCATACATAGGTGGCTGCTGTCCTGGTCACACCATTCTGGATAAAAATACATTTTGGTGTCTGTCGATTACAACATTCAGTTATAGGGAGTTAGAAGGGCATCACATATTGGTGCGCCACAGTAGCTAGGTGGCTCATTGCCTTCAAGTGTTAGCATTAATGGCGCTATCCTAAATACACTTACTAAGGACTAAGGCCCATCAAACTTAAGACTTGCTTCTGAGTAAATGCATAGCAATACTAATCAAGATGTAGCTATTTTAACAGTATACAGGTATGGCAGACCATTATTCATGCTATTATTATCATCAGCAAGTTGACAAATACTTTTTCATGATGCTAGTCTGGCACCTGCTGAAAATCAGTAAAAACAGAACAAATAAAGCAGCATGTTGTTGCAAGGGACATTCATCTAGATTTAAGTCTCCAGGCTTTTTTTTATTTTATTTATACAAGGATTCAAAGAACATAGTTCAACAGTGCAAGATAGTTACAGGAACTTGGTAACCAAAAGAAATATATAAATGGCCAAGAATGCCAGTAAGTGAAATAAATCTTAATTTTGCAGATAGAACTGCATTTTTTTTAAAAAAAGCCAAGGTGTACTCTGGATATATTTGTACCATAACTCTCTAACAAGCCCACCAGAAAATTATAGGTTGTTTGTCATTTGTAAATGATAAATATCAGTGCTCTTAAAGCCTCTTTTGACCCTCAGCCCTCCACTGAAAAAGACATTATGGCACAAAAAGAAAAAAAACCGTGACAGGTTTCTGGCTGACAGCTTTGCAAAGGGCTTGGGTTTTATAAGGTGTTTTAAAACATCAAAACAGAGCAATGTCATTCATATATATATATATATGAAACTTTTTAAATCACAAAACTTCAGATCCTAAGAGCATTAGATTTAGCATTTATCAAGAGACCGAGGCTCAAATGACAAATGAGGCTCAAAGGAGTGGCAGACTCATTTATTTAAATACGGGATGGCCCAACTGCGTATAAAAATCAGGATTCAGCAAATGGGCCCTAAAAACCTCCACCCCCTCACGGCCTGCTTCCTTGCAGCATAGCCTCTCTCTCCAATGTCATGTTTTCCTCAATTGGGCTCTCATACGGGAAGTAAAGTTGGCTGGGAGGGACAAGCTTTGGGGAGGGAAGTGGAGGGCGAGGGCCATCAGTCCCTATTTGCACATTCCTCTTAGAAAAAAATATTTTCACACCGCCAGTTTCTGTTTCAGATGTGATGTGGCAGGCCGAGTTAAAAGCAACAGAGTAAACGCACCAGGCCCTAGTTCTCTCATAGTTTGAGCCCAGGACTGTGTTGAGTTTACAGCTCTCCAGCAGTTTGGCAGAAGATTTTCATTCAAGGGGGAGGAAATGGCAGCTGTTTCATTTTTACCTCAATGTGTATAGCATTTCATTTCTATTTTTTACCAACAGAAGGCTACATATATAATGCTATTTGAATGTGGCACTCCATTTTTTCCCAGGCATTTGAACTTCACGTTCAAAGGAGGCAGGATATTTGCTTTTCATGCCTCATTTGTATTCAGAATTATTAAGAATGGTCTAAACTGAGAACAAAAATAAATATATTAGATGGACAAGATCAATAATGAAAGTGGGGTGGTGTATTGTTCTACTTAACAAGGGACTGAAAGTAATGTGTGCAAAAGCAGGTGTTCTTTGGGGCAACAGATTCGTTCTGGCGTCAAGACTTCAGTAGCGTATTTTCAACATTCTGGTGATGTTTTTGGCAGCCTCCAATACTGATTGAAGTGATTAGGAAATTAATTTCTCCCAGTGTTGTAGAAAAACAAATAGGGACGGGAATGGGAAAGATAATTCATTTGAATTAATTTGCTTGCATTAATTCATGTGCCACAATACTAGAATGGCTTCCCTGCTAACTCTGCATGTTTTATAACTGATTCTGTAATTCTGCCTTTTTGAATGCTGTCGTTAAGAAATGCATTTGTCTTTGATGCAGAAGAGAAATGTTTTTGACATTTATGCAAAGCCCATATATCTATATATTAAATGTAAAAAATATGCTTTCATAATCCCTGTGTCCTAAAAGGAAAGTCATGATATAAATGAATTAACAGCAAAGATTGTGTCGAAGGCTTCCTATCACTCAACAACATGAATAGGACTGGCCTTTCTATGCTAGATATTTTTGAAAGAGGGGGTGAAAAAAGTTTATGGCTGTGCCAAAAGAACCCAAAGCAGAGAACTGTGTCTCAACGGCGAAATACATAGGAGAATCTATTGCTGTAGATATGTGGTTGGACAGCCCCTCTTTCCTCCAACCCCTTCCACCTTGATATCAGACAATACTCCTGGCAAATATGTAGCAACAATCAGGAAATTAGCTGAAGTGAAGCAGTTTTACTAAACAAGGACTAGAGAACATAAGGTTAACTATGCCGATGTGAGATGAAATAAGGTAGCAGCTGGTTGACTTGATGACTCAAACTATGGCTTTGGTCTGCTTTCCACTGGCATAATTGGTGGTACTTTGGGCAGGTTGTAGCCATGGAAATTCCCTGGGGTGTTTGACAGTATATAATTGTTCCCTGGGCCAAACAATTAGTCGCCTCCAGGCTTTGCTAACAGGATCAGTAATAACACACAAAGCAGTTTCTTTGCATCATCCCTTTGGTAAAAGTCAACTGTTGTCACTATTAATAACGGGAAAATTTTCAGCCTCAAACTGAAAACAATGCTTCCCAGACAGAAATCTCCCCATGCATATTTCTAGCATAATGTTGCATATTACAATTCTGTATTGCATTTTATCAATTTTGAATGCTACTTTCAAAGGATCATGCAAAACTTGAATCTCACTCTAATTCATTTAGATGTAGGAGAGAAATATTAAGTGGCTTCAACCACTCATTTTAACAGAGGTATTTGCCAATTAAAGTAATTTCGTTCCAAATTCCACCATAATCCCATAATACACAGGAAGGACCATTTGCCACTTGCTTAATGGAAAATAATGAACTGTTACAGCACCTGGAAGATTTTTAAATTAAAAAAGGTGTATTGTTTTAAACAATTGCAGCACATCTTTGGCTACAGCTAAATAAGAATATGAGATACTTGTGTGTTTTATTGGGGTCAATAAAAATGATGTGGCCTTGAAGGTCATTTGTCCTTTTTACCCATTGCCCATATCTGCCAAGATCTGTTGTAGGCTCCTAAGTGTCTCGTTGTGGCAAATTAATGATAAAAAGAGGTAAAGAAAGAAGGCCCCAGCATTGAAAGAAGACCAAAAAAGAAAGGGGAGGGGGAAAAGACCAGTTCTAGCACTGCCAGGTCATCACAAACAATCAAGAACGTTTTATCTCCCTCATTTTGCCAAGATGAATTAAATATAGTCCACATTTTTGGCAAAGTTAAGACCACAACCACCCACAGTCTCTTTCACGGCCGCACAAATGAGTTACCGCCGCAGGTACTGTGCTGCAACAGCAGCCAGAGAAAGTAATAAAAGAAAGGAAGAAGGCAAAAGTATGTTGCTGCTATTTCCACCAACACCTTGTCCAGACTGCTTAGGCATTGGATGTGTCTCTGGCGGCCTGGTGCTAGCGCTCTTGGACAGTTTTTTGCCACAGATGTCGTCAATGCAACTATCGCCGCTTCCAGAACCACTAATGTCATCACCTAGGCAAGACAAAAGTTCAAGTAAGCATGGCAGTTCCAAAAGAGCTTGCAAATTAAACCACACCATGTGCATTGCTGTTGCCATAAAGCCAGGGAAAGCAAATGAAGAATTTGGAATGCAGTGAAGCAGGGGTATATATCTCACCTCACCCTTGTTAAACGTTGCCCACATTTAACAAACCACCCAAAAGCTGGTGGGGAAAATGGGATGAGTGGACCAAATTCTGTGCGGAGCCTTTCAATCCACATTTTTAGCAAACCAAAGTTGGGCATGTTCTCATTGTTACTGTAGTTACCAGGGGACTTGAGCCCACAGGCTCCTAAGGACTAATTACAGAAAGGAGCAATATTTTGAACTACAGTGGTACCTCGGGTTAAGAACTTAATTCGTTCTGGAGGTCCGTTCTTAACCTGAAACTGTTCTTAACCTGAGGTACCATTTTAGCTAATGGGGCCTCCCACTGCTGCCCCACTGCTGCCATGCGATTTCTGTTCTCATCCTGAAGCAAAGTTCTTAACCCGAGGTACTATTTCTGGGTTAGATAGTCTTTAACCTGAAGCGACTGTAACCTGAAGCGTCTGTAACCCAAGGTACCACTGTACCATCCTGAGCTACAGCATCCTCCCAAGCTTGAAACCCCTGCTGCTGCTGAACAGTCAGAGGAAAGCTGGAGTTTGTCCATTGAAATGAGGCATTAGGGACTGATAGGGAGAAGAAACCCTGGGAAGACAGTGGGCAATCTCAGGTGCACAAGTCTTGGCAATGCCTGTATAAAGATATGGATGTAGCAGCCAGCACTCTAGAGAGGGAGGAGTAAAATCACCAAGCGTTACTAACTAGATCTCTTGCACTCCAGTTCTTGGGTGTCAGCAAATAAGGGCAATACTTGCAGCAGCCAACTTGCCACTGCTTCCGTGCACTGGCTCTACATTAAGTATGGCATAACAGAATTGTGAACTGAACCTCTTTGATGTTCTGTTGCTTTCTGAACATGGAATCCTGCAGAACTCTTTATTTCAACTGCTAATCATATAAATCATATCATATAAGTATGCATGATATAGATTGTGCCACCTCCACAGCACAACACTGTTGCCTTTTCTCAGCTCCGTACTTACTTGTATCCTGAAAATCCACGTCATTCCCATTATATGCATTGCGCAGTCGATTTGTCATTATCTTCAACTGCATGATTTGCTGGCGAATAGTCATGTCTGGTTTAGTAATGTCTACCTCAACTTCTGGGTTATTGATTTGATTGGCTAGTCCGTCTCCCATCACATCTGGAAGATACCTGCAAAGAGCCACGTGTGTTCATGCAAGAAGCCAACTTTAGGGTATCAAACATTATCACAATTGATTTAAGACATTGACCTGGTTTGCGCATTCTGACATGGTCACAAGGAGGACCATCTGCTTCCAAAAGTTTGTTATTATGTCAGAACTAGGTAGACTTTGGTTAGTTTAAACTATGGTTTGTTTCAATAAAAGCTGGGACCAAACTGTTGCCTAGAAGAGGAAGCAGATGTTTCAAATGTCCATGGTGTCACATCAGGGGAGCAGGGAAGATGCAAACCCAAGGCCTGCTGCTACTCATGCGCATAATATCATTACTGTTTAGTGCTACATTGGAATTAGGTCACGATCTTTAACTTGCATCTAAGTCTTTGCAACTCACCAACATTACTGCAGCCTTCAACACTCTTCTGATCATAACATCAAACCTAGAATTCTGACAACATGGTTTAGGAATTGATCTTGTGGGCACAAATTCCACTTGCCCTCTGCCTCCACCTGCTATATCTTGGCTTTAGGTCTCCCCTAACCCTGGTTAAAGGCATTCTAACACTGCTAAATAACCCTTCTAAAAAGAAATACTGGTTCTAAATTGGTGTTTAGGGAGGCCCTAAACCAGAGATTGGGGGTGGGTGGGATGAAAGATCTCTCAGTCCTGTGACTGGCTTCTTAAACTATGGCTCAGCATTACGTTTGAACCAGGTGCAGGGAATAACAGCACCAGCAGCCATCTTTTTGCCTAAGCATGTGTGTGTTTATGTGGGGCTCAGTCTAAGCAAGGAAAAGGACAGGATCCCAATGACTACTAATGTTGACTCTCTCGACTAGGCAAACTCTGCCTTTTCTCTCTTACCTACCCCATAATGGGGCTCATATTTACAGATTACAAAGCTTCATGAAACTGGTGTGTGAGTGTACTTCACCCTGCTGAACTTCCGTCACATTTTGACCAGCCTTACCCGCTTTTGGCCATTCCATTCCAGCACCTGTCCTCATTCACAGAACCAGAGGAAACTTTTTCATTGCAAAGTGTGCTTGGGAGGGCAACCCAGAAGTCCCTTATTTCTCTCAGCTTCCCTTTGGCATCTGAAACCTGCCAGATGGAGAAGAATCAAAGCTGAAGGAGGAAGGTGTTTGAAAGTGACATTTTGAATTCCAAGCTCAGTCATGATAAACTGATCCAGAACTTATGGGTTCAAACGCTGGGCAGTTGTTAATCCACTTACAACAATGCAAGACTGCTACAATTTCCATAGTTGTTTTTTAGTACACAATTCAAGACAGGCTACTTTACCGAAGCTGCTATTTTATACAGCAGAAAGCTATCAACACAACATTTATTTAAGTTCTCCCAAGAAAAATCAAGAGAAAAGCTCTCAAACCCCTATCCTGCTTGTGGGCTTTCCACAGGCATCTAGTTGGCCACTGAGAGAACAGATGATGGTCTAGATGAGCCTTTGGTTTAATCCAACAGGCCTCTTCCTATGTACTTATGAAGGATAAATGGACCCAGAGCATCCAGAATGCCTGGCCTGGGAGCAGAAGCACTAAAATGGTAGAAGAGCTTGGCAAAGAAGGAGAGTGGGTGAGTAACTGTCAGGATGTATTAGTAAGTTGAAGACCAACTTTCTTCAAGAAGGTGGCTAGTGGTGACTAATAACATTGACGTATGCCAGTAAAAAAAGGGACATGGGTGGCACTGTGGGTTAAACCAAGGAGTCTAGGACTTGCCAATCAGAAGGTCGGTGGTTCGAATCCCCGTGACGGGGTGAACTCCCGTTGCTCAGTCCCTGCTCCTGCCAACCTAGCAGTTCGAAAGCACATCAAAGTGCAAGTAGATAAATTGGTACTGCTCCGGTGGGAAAGGTAAACAGCGTTTCCGTGTGCTGCTCTGGTTCGCCAGAAGCAGCTTGGTCATGCTGGCCACATGACCCGGAAGCTGTCTGCGGACAAACGCCGGCTCCCTCGGCCAATAAAGCGAGATGAGTGCTGCAACCCCAGAGTCGGTCACGACTGGACCTAATGGTCAGGGGTCCCTTTACCTTTATGCACTGGGTAAGGCTGAGTAATGACTGGATAAACCTGCATTGCTGGAACAAGAGTTAGAACTTCATTGACATTACTGAGAGAGGTCCCAAAATCAAAGGGAGGGAAAGGCCACTACAGTCATACGTCAGAAGTCGAACGGAATCCATTCCGGAAGTCCGTTTGACTTCCAAAACGTTTGGAAACCAAGGCGCGACTTCCTGCAGCCAATCGGAAGCTGTGCCAGACGTTCGGGTTCCAAATAACATTTGTAAACCAGAACACTCACTTCCGGGATTGTGGTGTTTGGAACCCAAAATGTTCGACTTGCATTCGGGATCCAAGGTACGACTGTACTCGGAACTATCCCATTTATTTTTCATGTTAGTTTCTTAAATATTAAGTTGCAACAGCATTGCAGCGAGGCTGTATTTTCACTCAGGAGACAGACTGGGTTATACTAACAGTGCCTGTGAGTGCTTGAGTGGAAGGAACAAAGCAGTGGCAGCCCACATTTCCTGAAATTGTTATGAGCGGAGTATCTCAAAAATGCCAATGGCGTCATCAAAAGAATAATTAAACCAGGAAGATGACCTCCACTGGTGACTTGGTGTTAGGGTGTCAGACTGTGACTGGGAAGATTGGCTTTCCAACCAGCAGCCAACCTGGAAGCTCTCTGTGTGACCTTGAACCAGTGCTATTCTAAGCAACGGGCCACACAGATTGTTTCCATACAGAAGCATTTCTAAAAAAGTCAGAACTAAATTCCATACTCACAAGTTTCTCTGAACTAAGCCCTGAAGGTTTATCTTCACTGACATACTTTCCTCGCCTCTTCTTTTCCTCAGCGCTGGAAGCTTTTGAGTTGAGTTTGGGATTTCCACAACCTTGAAAGGTCTGGAGAAAATAAACGAAACTTAATAGCAAAGCATTTATCTAATAAGTCACAGCTGTAAAATATGCCCCTGTTAATCATATTTCTTCCTAACTTCACATTTGCTCACACATACCAATCTTAACACAACAGTAATCCAATTTTCAGATATCGCATTGCTTTGGGGACATAGGAAGCTGCTTTGTACTAGTTCAGACCATGGATCTGTCTAGTTTAGTAACTGGCAGCAGATCTCCACAATTTCAGGTGCATATTTCTTCCAGTCTTAGCTGAAAATGCAAAGGTTTGGTACATTTGCATTCAAGTCATATGCCCTGCCATTGAGCTAGGGCCCTTCACCCAAATCAAATCTCAGTTTAGCTGCAATTGAACCAGTGAATTAAGGATTCCTCTCCAACCGATCACTATGTTCTGCAGTGCATCCCGCAGATACTGTTCTAAAGGGAGACCCATTCTGCATGATGTTGGAATTGGGCCTTTAGTGTTCTTACCCTTTGGAACTTCCTCCCATTATACACCTGGCAGGCACCTTCTCTACTGCCCTTCCAGCGCTTGCTAAATACCGTATTCCCCCCCCCCCCCCGGACGCACCGGCCCATAGGATGCACCTAGTTTTTTTTGGGGGGGGGATAAAGAAAAAAAAATTATTTCCCCCCCAGGTGCGGGGCTGGGGAAGCCCGAGCTTCCCCCGACCCCAGCCCCCAGAACAGGCTGCTATCCGCTAGCTGTGGGAGAGCCACGCGACTTGGCGCAGCTCTCCCACGGCTAGCGGAGCGCTGCGCGAAGCCCAAAGCTTGGGGCGTGCGGAGTTCAGCGCGCCCCAAGCTTCTGGGTGCAGGCAAGCTCTCTGCTAGCTGTGGGAGAGCTGCGTCTCCCACGGCTAGCGGATAGCTTCCTAAAGCCTGGAGAGCGAGAGGGGTCGGTGCGCACCGACCCCCCTCGCTCTCCAGGCTTCAGCGAAAGCCTGCATTCGCCCCATAGGACGCACACACATTTCCCCTTCATTTTTGGAGGGGGAAAAGTGCGTTCTATAGGGCGAAAAATACGGTATGTTTCTCTTTCAAAAAGCTTTCTCAATAGAAATCTTTATCCCAGGTTTTATGTATGTGCTGTTGTTTTAAACTGCTGAGATATATATAATTGGTTGTTGTTTTTAAGGGAACAATAACCCCTCCACTGCTGTAACTTCCTTTTAAGAACAGAAAAAAGGGATTGTAGAAGAACAATCCTTTTAAAATCTGGGATTCTGATGCTGCCACCAACGTGGAATCTGATTTCTGTGTGATAATTCTGTGTGACAGCTACCAACACTCTAGCTGGCTGAATGGTTAACTGGGTTTTGGGTGCTCACACTGCAGAAGATAACAACCTGGCTAACTTGCCCTGGAGCAGAGTTTCAGATTAATTGTATCATAATGATAGACAATGTGGATGTCATTTATGGTGCACTTTGGCCCATATCTGTGATTTACAAGGTGAGCCTACTGCCTTGCTAGCCATTTCTTTTTAATGCTTGTATATAAAATATTCCCAAATTTGTTTTATGAAAGAGACAAATGAATCCAGCTTCATCACTGTAGCTGTAGTTATAGTTTATTACTGCGGTTATTACAAAGCAATTCTTTTAGGGGCATAAAAACATGCAAGAGCAATGAAAAATACCTTCTGGGAGGTATAGATTCATTCGTCCCTCTGTGCGCGCGCGCGCTCTCTCTCTCTCTCTCTCTCTCTCCCCCTGAATTGATGGCTCTATTTCTGTGTTGAATTAACACTGTATTTTGTGCAGCACTGCTGTTTCCTCCATCCCTGCTGGCCTATCAGTGACTTATCTACTTGCCAGTCAGTTCCCGATTCATTCTCCATCAGCACCTGTTAGTTACAGTTCTTAGGAATCATGGGGAAAGCAGCTGGGCTTCAGGAGCACAAATTATTCCGCTGTTAACATCTGACTCAGTTGGATGGGGAGCTACACAGTTTTAGGACTGATGAAGAAGCGAATTCCCTCCATGCAGGGCTAATGTATCACATTCTGCTCAGAAATGCAGCTGTGAAAATCTTGTGAAATCAAGGAGGATGAAGGAGAGACAGGTGGGATTCTCAGGGGAAGCCGGCCAGCTCCTATGGCAGAAGGGAGATAGGCTCTGGCAAAGATGTGCAAGTAAAGAAGACAGGCAAGATAATCAGGCTATCTCTGCCTGTCCAGTACTCATGAAAGGAACAACCCAGGGCCTAATGTCATTCAGCAGAAATTGTTGGAATTCTCTTGGCGTTACTTTGCCTGAGATGGCAGATATGAAAATGGCGGAGGCCAAAAGCTCCGAGGGCATGATCTGAAGGCTGAAGCTAAGCAGGGCTGATACATGTCTTAATGGCAAACTTTGTAACATGGAGGTAAGGCATGATATAAATACATACAATAAATGAAATATCGCTGTTAAGTAAACTGCATTTTCAGCTTTTGCAGTCTGGCTTTTACCTTGGATTTTATAGATTCTCTGTTCTCCTGCATATTTGAAATGGCTTCTGCAATCCTGGTATGAATTGTACCAATGACTATGTCTACATTGGATGGTCCATCAAAGCGGTCAGCGACCAACAGCAGTGAATCTATCAGGGTAAATAACAGACACCATTTAAGAATGCACCATGCAAATAATGTTTCAAAAACCTAGGTAATCATTATATACCAGCACTGGACATGTAGAGTATCTCAATGGGTTCTTCTATATATTCATTTATTCCCAGGGAGACTGTGAGTCATGTGGAATTTAGCCTATAAGGAGCTAAATCCCCACATTCTTATGATTGTTGTTGTTGTTTAGTCGTGTCTGACTCTTCGTGACCCCATGGACCGGAGCACGCCAGGCACTCCTGTCTTCCACTGCCTCCCGCAGTTTGGTCAAACTCATGTTTGTAGCTTCGAGAACACTGTCCAACCATCTCATCCTCTGTCATCCCCTTCTCCTTGTGCCCTCCATCTTTCCCAACATCAGGATCTTTTCCAGGGAGCCCTCTCTTCTCATGAGGTGGCCAAAGTATTGGAGCCTCAGCTTCATGATCTGTCCTTCCAGTGGGCACTCAGGGCTGATTTCCTTGAGAATGGATAGGTTTGATCTTCTTGCAGTCCATGTGACTCTCAAGAGTCTCCTCCAGCACCATAATTCAAAAGCATCAATTCTCCGGCGATCAGCCTTCTTTATGGTCCTGCTCTCACTTCCATACATCACTACTGGGAAAACCATGGCTTTAACTATATGGACCCTTGTTGGCAAGGTGCAGTCTCTGCTTTTTTCTGTAATTCTTATGATTACAGTATCATATATGCACTAGGAATTTTTATTTTTATTTTGAAAAACTATTCCTAGCCTTCTAGGACTCAAGGGCATCCTGATCAAATTTGCAGATGACACCAAACTGGGAGGGGTGGCTAACACCCCAGAGGACAGGATCACACTTCAAAATGACCTTCACAGATTAGAGAACTGGGCCAAAACAAACAAGATGAATTTTAACAGGGAGAAATGTAAAGTATTGCACTTGGGCAAAAAAAATGAGAGGCACAAATACAAGATGGGTGACACCTGGCTTCAGAGCAGTACATGTGAAAAGGATCTAGGAGTCTTGGTTGACCACAAACTTGACATTAGCCAACAGTGTGACGTGGCAGCTAAAAAAGCCAATGCAATTCTGGGCTGCATCAATAGGAGTATAGCATCTAGATCAAGGGAAGTAATAGTGTCACTGTATTCTGCTCTGGTCAGACCTCACCTGGAGTACTGTGTCCAGTTCTGGGCACCACAGTTCAAGAAGGACACTGACAAACTGGAACATGTCCAGAGGAGGGCAACCAAAATGGTCAAAGGCCTGGAAACGATGCCTTATGAAGAACGGCTAAGGGAGCTGGGCATGTTTAGCCTGGAGAAGAGGAGGTTATGATAGCCATGTTCAAATATATAAAAGGATGTCACATAGAGGAGGGAGAAAGGTTGTTTTCTGCTGCTCCAGAGAAGCAGACACGGAGCAATGGATCCAAACTACAAGAAAGAAGATTCCACCTAAACATTAGGAAGAACTTCCTGACAGTAAGAGCTGTTCAACAGTGGAATTTGCTGCCAAGGAGTGTGGTGGAGTCTCCTTCTTTGGAGGTCTTTAAGCAGAGGATTGACAACCATATGTCAGGAGTGCTCTGATGGTGTTTCCTGCTTGGCAGGGGGTTGGACTCGATGGCCCTTGTGGTCTCTTCCAACTCTCCTCCTCCTCTTCTTCTTCTTCTTCTTCTTCTTCTTCTTTTACATCTATATCACCACCTTTCCTCCAAAGAGTTCAGGGTGGCAGGCATGGTTCTCACCTCCAATCTTATCCTTACAACAGCCCTGTGATGCAGGGTCAGGCTACGAAAGCGTGTGCCTGGCCCAGAGTCACTCAGTGACCTTGATGGCTGAGCAGGGATTTGAACCCGGATCTTCCCAGACTTAGCCACTATAGCATGCTGGCTCCCAATACCATCTCAGCACTACATGCAGTATAAGCTGTACTGTGTCTATTTCTCAAACAAACAACTTCATTCAGTGGGTCTCCAGAACAAGCTTAAACCAACAAAAGATGTCAAGCCCATAGGTTCAAGTATCAGGAATTAGACTCCATTTCATCCTCCTACTTGCACTAAAATTAACCGGTTATAACAATGGGGCAAACGAGGAACAGCAACTTGCTTTTTAAAAGCCTTCTAACGTCTTACAGAAAGGGTGGTGATTGCTTCTGTCAATTTATTTATTATTATTTATTTATTAAATTTGTATACAACCTCAGATCTCAGGGTGGTTCACAACAAAAACAAACCCACAATATAAAAACCACAAAATACATAATAAAAACAAAAACAAAGACAACCCACTAATCCCCCCATGTGTTAAAGCACATACTTATTGCCACAGGACTCACAAGTTAATTAAGGGGAAATACTGCAAAGCTAGCCTAGTCTTTTCTCCCTTGGTGATTCCAGCAATTGTCCTGTTCATTCTGCTGATGAATGCCACTCCTCCTAAATGTTTGTATAATTGCAGATATGCACAGAGCTTTCAGGAGAAAAAAGACGTTGCTGCTCCCAATTGTGATTCATTTTATTCAAATTTCTCAAAAGGAAATTTGTTATTTGACCAAAACATTGGTGGATTTTGAATGGCCAAATGATCACCCAATGGTCACCCAAATTTCTTTCCTACCACCATGCGCACGTATTCCAGGCTCTTTAGCCCATGCTTCTGTTTGTTCTCCTCACACTACAGAGAGAGGCAAGTTCAGGTCTGCCGAGAGAGACACAGTTTGCGTAACCCAGTGCTAAATGCTGAATCTGGGATCTTCTAGAATGAAATAGCTTTTTACAATGCCACTTTGCAAATCCTTAGCAGTTAAAAGCATCCAGGCCCAGAGCATGGGAAGCCGAAATGCAGGTATGCACTTAGTCTACAGGATGAAGTGGTGCTTCAGAAACATCTACACATATCGATAGTGTTTAGAATTTAGTGCAAAGGGATTGTGAATGCTTCTATCAATTGATCTGTTTGGTCTCCAAAACTGCACTCTATTGATTGGGGGGGGGGAAGGGAGGGGGGAAATTACATGCAAAAGACCAGCCAAAGTGAAATAATGTGCAGTTGCCTGCTCTTCTTACCAATCAGGTTCTTCCATTCAGGGTCCAGGTCTGCTTGATTGGCCAGGCAGCCTTTCAAGACATTGCGGCAATAGCCGTTGCAGGGCTTTACGTTGGACATGCCCCGGCAATGTGCACAGTACATCAGCTTCATAATAGCCCGAGTGCAATATTGGCTCAGTGGGACCTTTAAAAGAACACAGCCATTATTTCCTAAGTGCCACCAGAAAAAGAAAATGAAAGACAGAAGCAGCAGCTGTACAATATAAAATGCAGGATAAAAGAGAACAGAGTCCTGCCTGCAAATTTACAATCTGAATAAACAAACAGACACACAAAGAAAGCAGAAGGGATTTGGGGAAAAGGGGGGGGGGGAGAAACACACACACAGCAATCTGTACAATTTGAAAACAAATCCTTGTGCTCATTAAGGAGAACAGTAAATAGTTTACTATCTGAAATTCATGGGTATGGCTAAATTTATCTCAAATTTAAGTCTATCATTAGAGCTGAGCAGAACGAAAAACCTCACAATGTTTCAAATTCTTAAATGTAGAATCTGACTAAAATGTGACCTTGAAAATTAAGGTTTTGAGTCCCTTAGGCTGGTCGGCCACTCTGGACTTCTCTCTTGAGGGTTTTGCCAGGTATGAAAAAGCAAGTGTCAAAAGCTGCCGGCTACTAAATACTGTTAAGAATGACAACAATGATAAAATGTTAAATATCATTCCGGGTAATGGCTCAAACTGTCACAAAACTGTTGAACCTAAATATCAAATACTGTCAAAAGCCAAACAGTGACATAAAATATCAATGTTAAGACGCCTGCAACAAAAACAACTGAGAGCCTTGTGGGACGTTAAGAACTAACAAGAACGAGTGTAAAGTCTGAGCTGCACAAATCAAGAAGTGCACAGTGCTTCACACAGACAGTTGTCCACAGTTTATACCTGTGCTCAGTGCAACATGTGAATAATGGCTTTAAAAGGGGCCTGGATAAATTAGTAGAGGAGAGGCCCGTTATGGCAGCTAGATAGGGAATCTCCATGTTTAGAATCTGCAAGCTAAGGAACACCAAGGCTGGGGCAGAACCTTCATGCCCTGTTGCAGGCTCCCAGAGGCATCTGTTTGCTTACTGGGGCACAGTCAGGCATTCACCCAGACCACATAGGTTTCCAAATTCAGCTAGGGACACACACAGGCAGTGCTCCTAGCTGGATTGGCACTGGATTGAGGCATATGAGTCTTAATGCCTGGGATTAAATTTGTCGGAATCATTTCAGTCCTCTCTGGTGATCACTGGGTGGCGCTTCAGTCCTTCGGTAAATAGCAAGGCAATCAAAGGATAATAGTTTCAAAGAACAGAAATTAATCAACCAGAGAAAAACAACACACACACACACAATAATCCCACCGATTAAAAAAAATCTAAAAGACCAAGATTTATTAAAAGTGTTGACATGCAAGATTTTCATTATTTTCATTTGGCATTATTGTGATGTCAAAAATAGTAATGATTTAAACAAAAATAGTAATGATTTAAAAGTGGGGACCGCTCAGAGGAAAAGTTTACAGAGCAGGAGCTCCTTCCCTTTCCCAGCTAACCAGTCTTCTAGAAACGAGCCTGCACCAAGCTTGCCCTAATGGAGAAAAACATCCCCGTTTCCAGAAGGGTAGGAACATTAATCTCTTGCAGCAAAAACAGTTAAGAATCTCTTGGCATCCTAAAGTCTAACAAATATATTATGGCATATGCTTTCATCAGCTATGATCCACCTCATTAGGAAGAGAACATGACCGCAGGCACATGAGAAACACACAGCCCTGCAGAATAACTGTGTATAAGTAGTGAAAATCATTCTGTGTGTAGGACAAAAAGCAGTAGCAAGAAACTACTTGCCTTTTAGTTTGTTCCTCTTCCTTGTGCCTTTCCAAAGCTTATTTATGGTTTCTTAACACTGCCATGTTAACAGTTTTCAATTACAAATTCGCTCCCAAGAATGATTATTATGGAGATATTTTAAAAGAAAAGGCTTGGCCTTTGTGGGAACTTTAAGTCAAACTTATTTTATTTTGCCAGCATGAGCTTTCATAGACAGTTCAGTCTGTCATACACTTTGATTTTGTCCCTAGATGTCCATTTCAGAATCCGATGAAGCAGACTGGAGTCTACAAAAGCTCACAGAGTTAAAATAAAACAAGTTAATCTTGAAGGTGCTGCAAAGATAAAAGGCTTTTCTTTTTTAATAAACAACCAAATGCTCAAAACCTGAATTTCCTATGGAAAGAATGTCTGAAAGTATTCTAGGCATGGTTTTTGATCAGCTTGACCATCACCAGGTGTGGAGACCAGCAGGCTACCCTCTGGCAGGGAAGCAACCCACACGTATTTATTGTTTATTTATTTGGGACTTTTTTTATTCCTGATCTTCAGCCAAAGGGTTTTCAGAGAGGCTAAGCAAGATTTAGAAGTAAAAACAACCGGCACAAGAGCAATAAAAAGTATATTAGTACCAGAGCAGGTTAAAACAACAATCTAAATAAACTTTAAAATTGAAAAAGGCCTACAAAACTAAAGTTTTTCACCTAGCACTAAAAATACATCAAACTCAACACAGGACAAGTCTCCCTGAGGAGATGGAGGAGGAGGAGTTTGGATTTGATATCCCGCCTTTCACTCCCCTTCAGGAGTCTCAAAGCGGCTAACATTCTCCTTTCCCTTCCTCCCCCACAACAAACACTCTGTGAGGTGAGTGGGGCTGAGAGACTTCAAAGAAGTGTGACTGGCCCAAGGTCACCCAGCAGCTGCATGTGGAGGAGCGGAGACGCGAACCCGGTTCCCCAGATTACGAGAATACTGCTCTTAACCACTACACCACACTGATCATTCTACAGTCACGAGAGTCACATGTGAAAAGGCCCTATGTCAGGCAACCATGTGCTTTACCTCCTTTCTCGTAAACTGGGGCAATGTTGGTATGGGGTGGAGTGTGGGTATTCCATGTTGCTTCAGTGGTATGGGAATGAAATATGCTTCAATAGCTCCCATACCACCAGCATAATGTAAAAGCAGAGACCTAAGAGTCTAAATGAAATCATGACGTGCACCAGCAGACTACAAAACAGAACAGGGAACTAGGATTTACATGAGTTCCCAGAATGGGTTTTGGGTATATTGCATCTGAATTCCAAGAAGATTTATAATATTCTTAAAGACTGAAAGGAGAGGGGAGGGAAAGATTGACAAATACCCCCAGTGTGCAGCTGTACAAACAGCCTAAAGACCAGTTCCACCTGAAATGGATTTCTGTGTGCATGGATCATGCAGAATCATCTTCAGATCTATCCCAGATACGGAAAGGCAAGTGCTGGAATTGTTCCACGGCAGTTCTGGTTTCTAATGTAATCCAGCACTAGTGTACAGAACAGATTCCTGGAGAATAAGCTATTTTTTCAGTTGTACATCAAAGCCCAGAACACAATGTCCAGGTCAGAGCATTCCACAGAATTATCCAGGCACTCTGAGCTGGCACCAAAGTTTGGAGCAAGTGCATGGGAAAAAGCAGTACAATTGCGAGATCAGGCTCTCAAACAAACAAAGCCACCATGGAGGTATCATGGATGAAGTGAAACTCCTGGTTCCAACTGAAGTTCCTTGAGAAGACAGATATGAAACACAGTCTTTGGAAATGTGCATTAATGCTTGGTGTACTTATAAACTGAATAGTTATAGTATGGCAAACCCATCAATCTGTGCAGCCTTCAGTATTCTTTAAGAATTCCTGGCTCTACGATTAGACAGGGCGAGGTAACCACCTCAGGTGGCAGCAACATCAACCCCCTACAATTCCTCCTGAGCCCCCCAGTCATTTTCCTCTGTTGCCATATGGTCTGTCTTGGATCCCCTAAAATGACCTCGTGCCTCATGTGCAGTGATGAAGGAAGGCTCAATTACCAGTCAGGATGGCATCTGTTTGTGGAATGCTGGGGATTCCATCTTGTCCTTCATCTTAGGCAGCAAAATGTATTGGGCTAGCCCTGGTAAGGATCCCAATACTTTCTTGATTTAGGTCAAATGGAGACTGTAGAGTGGAGAGCTTCTATATCAACTTGCATTTGTCCTGACATAAAGGGATCTCGGGCAAACAGTAATTTCATCTACTTGAATAAAGAGTCCTAATCAAGTTCCTACAATGGATGCAACCACAAAGCAAAGATTGAAATCAGGGTTTCAGGACCTTAGGGAAATATTCTGATCCTAAACCAACCACACCCCCTATCTAAGCTTTGTGGCATCATTGTCTAAGAAGTTAAGATTCATATCAGTCCATGCTTCACATGCAATGTTCCTCTGTGTAAGTCATTATTTGCTACTGGTACTGAGAAATGTTTCCAACTGCAGCCATTAGTATTCCTCAGGTAGTATTTGATAAATGCAATATAGCTCCCTCATGGTTCCTTATACAACTCTTAGTTGACTGTGCTTTCTCATACTGGACCGTTCAGTATTTCACAAGCTGTCCAGGCTGTTGTTCACTTTCCTCTATGTGTATATGTGGATAAACAAGGAAGAGGATTCCAGCAGCTTGTAGCAGCACTGTGTGAATGGGGAAAAACAGCACATGCTGGAGTACCACTGGTCCCATTTTCAGGCACACAGTGCTTGGAGGATGACATGCTGGTCCTCGCATCCTATTGCTAGGAGGCAGAGGGAGAGTCCCCAAATGGTTGTAAGAACTGGGTCAATCAAGTCACAACACTCTTTGACTCTCCCAACAAGCAGCCACTGGGCATGGTCCCTCCATGGGGAAATATTGGGGCTGGAACAAAATATGCTGGGAATCTCATTATAATTAAGGAGAGGTGATCAGAAGCCTTAAGAAGTCAGCTGGTCTTGCTCAGTCTCTGCCTACTTTTACATAGCAGGTAACCTCTTCCATCACCAAATTATGCCAGAGAATGTCAGCCCACCGACTCCTCATTTATTTGATGACTATCTGTCACTAGTTTGTCTACCAATCAAAGATGACATGCTAAAGACCTTTTGTAATTATTGGATTCTTCTCCATGCATTCAATGAACACATGCGGATGGGTGGAAAAGATGGCATCACATTTGCTGTCTGTGTGTGGAAATGGCTTAAGTCTTTATGGACTCCACTGATTTCTCTTTTTAATTCACAAAACACATTTCCTGTGCACACCAGCTGTTGCAACAACCCCCAGCATGCAACCACACAAGAAAGGTCATAAATGGAGGACAGGGGTTATTGGGTTGATATTTTTATTTTGATTATGTATTTTGTGGTCTTATATTTTGATTTTATTCTGTGAACTGTCCTGAGCCTCTGGTTATAGGGCGGTATATAAATTCAATCAACCAATCAATAAAAACATGGGAAACATATGGGGTACAATGAAGTCAAAGTTGAACAGACACATCTCATTGCTTCTAATATGAGAGTTCAGCATATGCATAAGCCTTTCCTACTGCAATCAGTGGAACTGAAATGGGCTGATTAGCTGGATCATCCTCATGACATGCAGAAAGTGCTGCTTTGATCCAATAAATTGTTTTTAAAACATACCCGACTCCCATTCTGAATAGCTGGAATATTTCTGAAAATGCAGCTTTTCACTCAAATCACTGCCAAGTAAAATTTCTCTTGCTAATTCAAAACTGATGAAAAGTTACGTAGGCAGGAGTGGAGAGGACTATCTTAAACCAAAACACTCAATGATCAACATAACAATTATCAGATTAAAGCCTGTCATTTCTGGGTGCATGGAAATCAGAACACAAGGAATGTAGCCAAAGCAAAGGATAACAAGATTTGTTCCATTTTTAAACAATCTGGTGCAGTGTGAATGCAGTACATGACAGCGAATGGTTTTGCCAAGCACCATCAATCCTGTTCTTGTAACTGCATCTGCTGAAATACCTGGGTGTACTCCTGTCAATGCTACTTTCATTAAGACAAGAATTTCATGAAGATCAGTTCATACCAGGTCAAATCTTCAGGACTGTGAAGGCCTTTCTAATATCACTTGACAACTCAGTGAAGAGAAACAACAATGCAATCTTTATGCAAACACAGTTCTCCTAAAATTTCTTCCTTATGGTCTCACTCAGGAGCAGTCGCAGCAGATAAAATCTGGCAAGTGGGCATCTCTCTCACTGAGATGTGTTCCTACATGCTTTCGTTGAGCAGGTGTGGAGGAAATCTTTGCCAGACGCTTGCAATCTGTCTTTACCTTTTAATTGAGGGGAATTAAAGAGGCATTTTCCAAGGGTCATATTAGGGAGGGATCGGTGTTTTAAAAAAAACTTGTTCAGACCTGTCTAAATTTCCTAGTGAAGAATTTCTTTGTTCGTACGCACATTAATCCTTTGGGAATGAATAAATAATTTAGATAAGTAACAGATCAAGGCAAATGTAATCTGATATGTTCTTAATATACACATTTCATTATTTTCATGCCAAGGTATTCTAACTAAGGAGTCAACCAGAGGTTTGCTGTTCACTTCAAATGCACAACAATATTTTGCTTTCCTGTCTTTTTGAACAATGGACTCGGAGGGAGAAGGGCAGTTACAGGCAGTCTAACTTTGACAAAGACTCAACATATGCTCAAAGAGCATCTACCTTTTGTCAGTCGCCTGTCAAACTGGATGTGCAAGCTCAGCACCATGCTGACCTAGCCAGGTGTGTAAAACCGGCATTGTGCAAGCTGCAGTTATCTATTGCCAAGAATAAATTACCATCTGGGTTAAAAATATAAACCAAAAGTATTTACTAACAGACATATATACAGTGGTACCCTGGTTCTCAAACGGCTTAGTTGTCGAACAAATCAGCTCCTGAACGAAGCAAACCCAGAAGTAAGTGTTCCAGTTTGTGAACATTTTTTGGAATCTGAACGTCCGACGTGGCTTCTGCTTGAGTGCAAGAAGCTCCTGCAACCAATCAAAAGCCATGCCTTGGTTTTCGAACAGTTTCGGGAGTCGAACAGGCTCCCAGAATAGAAGAAGTTCAAGAACCAAGGTACCACTGTACTCTGTCTGGCAAAGACAGCTGTCCGTTTCCAACTTTCTTTTATCTTTTTCTTTCCCTATGACCCACTCTGTCCTGCCTCCAATTTTGAACTGCCTCTTGTTGGGCCTTTACAAATAATACTTTCCTCAATGGACAGCACTCAAGAGGAATGATGGGGAAAGACCACAGGCTCGTGTGCTTCTCTCTAGACTGGAACCCCCCCCCCTCCGATACATAGGGGTCTCTGTCTGCAATGTCTACATATCCCCTATCCATCACAAGGATGGGCCATTTCACTAGTTCCTGCATTAAACAATAAATATATTATAATGGAACTCATTAAAGGATTGTTTATACCATCAAGAACACTTGTGGGTTGCCAGTTCATGGTCTGTAATGATGAAAACAGCCTCCACCGAAACAGATGAGTCAGAAATTCTTAATGACTCAAGTGTCATTTTCCTCACTTTCAAATCACTTCAGCCTTTGTTAAAACTTCACAAAAGCAAATTAGAGAACTAACTAGTACTCTACATCACTTTATACTGCTTGAAGTGACACCAAGTTGGGATGGGATTTAGACTGATGCTACAGCACATGGAGAGGGAATATTTAGCTGCTGTCATCGGGCGGGGGGGGGGGGGGAGGGAATCCCTCTGCATAGAAACAGTGAAACTAGTGAGAGTTGGCACCAGTGAGAGATTCCCCCCATTCCTCTATGAGGGTAGAAGGATAATTTCTTTCGAATTGTGGCAGGAGAAGGAAGGGTTAAACCTCCCCTCCTAATGGTCCTAATCTGTGGTCCTAATCTTGATGAGCCTCCCCCCTCTTGATTTTAAACACCCTGATGACAAGTCAGGTAACACATTTAAGGTGATGTGTAGTTAAGTCCCTTAAAGCTGCAATCTTATGCACACTTATGCTCAAGTATACATGCATAAGATTGCCCTGTTAGTGAATTAATGGTCTGTCAATACAAGGGGACATATATACAAGAGTACACAAAACAGAATGAGTCAGGATGTTATACTGATATTTGATACAACATGAAGTTGATTTCAGAGGCTAATGCGACAGAAGCACACCCTTTGGTATAGCACCTTGTTCCTGATAAACACTGACATTTCAAGAAGGCTGTCACTAGCCATTATTGTGCAGTTACAATCAGTACTGAGAGATGCACTCAGCATCTCTCTGAGACGTGCCTAAAAAGGTGTGTGGGTGTGAAAGAGGGAGGGAGAGATTTGGGTTTTCCCCGTTAAATACCACAAAAACTTGATTGGCTGTGTGTTTTCTTGTTGAGTGGTCAGTTGCAATTCAGGGCATTTAGAAAAACGCATGTCCCATCTAGCATGGTGGCAGAATCTTAAACTTCAGAGAACTCATGATATATCACTTAAAGGGACTAATGCTCCAAGGTTTTCTGTCTGACAGATATTATCAACGTGCAAAAAAAGGAAAAAGACAGCAGATATTCTATGGAAGAGAGGTGCACCTGGAGATAGCAATAACAGCAAAGCATCATAATCCTTTGCATTTGAAGAGTGATTTATTTTCCCCCCACCCTACCCTGCTTTATCCAAATCAAAGATATAAAATGAACGTGCATGTGTGTGCATAGCAGAAATACATTTAGATCTTCTTTATCATCATCTTAAGTTTCCTGCTTTAGATGCAGTTATTTAGCTTTTTGAAAGAGCTTCTAAATATAGCCTTAAGAAGTGGCTGTTATGAGACAGGCTTGAAGAGGACATACCAGCAGCACAATCCTAACCATAGTAAGTCATAATGAATTCAACGGGGACTTACTCCCAGGTGTTAAGAATTTTTGTGACCTGCTCTCACTGCTGGAAGAGAGCAGCACCTCCCAGCTCCTTAAGCAAATGGGCAGTGCTCCTCCTCTGGCTGCACAGCAATGTGAAATCTATAAAATTGTGTGATATCATCTTGTTCACTACGTGATCTCCAATCGACCAGGATTACATAGTGAGCAAAAAACAGAAAATGATTCCAGAGGAGGTACAGTAACAGAGAATACTGTGGCTGTGAACAGCCATCCAAAAATGAAGATAATAAGGTATAGGGGGATGTTCCTAACCCAGCGCCCATTATTGCTTTGGAAAAGTTACATTGGCTCAGCCCTAATTATAGCCCATTTACATCCTTCATTTTCTGCAAAACTGTCCTTGAATAGTCATCTATTGTGGGAAAGCAAACTTGGCCTTAGAGAACAGGACCAAGAGGCAAGACTAATGATAAATGAAAAGATTATCACGAAGGAGAAAATGTGTAGGGCTCTCCAAGTATCATGATAGGGCTGTAGTCAAATTAGATGTGATGAGTGGAGATGAATCTACAAAACGGTTTAGTATATAAAGTCTGCAACAGACTGTAATATTTTTCTGTTAATCCAGAGCATCATTTTTTAAATAGCATATATCTTTTGACAGAAGCCTGGTGCTTGACCAACTCACTTCCATCCTTGACAGTTTATTGCTGGGACACACACATTTTGCCTGAGCTAAAAATATGCTAGAAATGGGGGGGGGGGGAGGGAGATACACAGTTCATTTCATTTGCCTATTCAGACCTCTGAAAAGGTGACAAACTGATCTCCAGAGATCAATACACATAGAAGTCTAAGGGGAAATTATCACTCTAACCCTAAAAAAATCAAGTGTACATACAAAGGTGTGTAAATGGCTGAGGACACCACTGCATGCAGGGTTTTTCACTTGAAATGACTGACAAAAAATCATCTTGCCTCTTCTGTGGTATTGGCCTGTTTTACTTAATTCTGCCAAACTACAATGGCTGTTTTTGGTAGGGATAGCCTAGCCATGGTTAACCCAGCTTTGGTAATCTCCAAGTTGTACAACTGTAATGTGGGTTGCCCCTGAAGATGACCTGGAAATAACAACTAGTGCAAAATGCTGTGGCTTGAATGCTGGAAGGGAAGCAGACCATGAGCACCCTGCCTCTATCTTAAAAGAGCTATACTGGTTACCAACTCTGATGTTTACAGCCCTAAATGGTTTGGGACCCAGATATTGGCAAAAACACTTCCTAGGGTAGTTGATCAATCGATTCCCATCAAAGGGTACTCTGGGAATTGTAACTGTGGGAGGGGAATAGGGGTCTCCAATCAACTCTCAGCATCTTTAACGAACTACAGCTTTCATTATTATTGGGGGGAAGTCATGACTAGTGACGTTAAATTTGAGAGAATAATCTTTTGAGAATATTCTCGATTCATGACCATATTAGAGAATTATCATTTAAAATAGGAGAATATTCATTTTAATGCATTGAAAATGATATAATTTTAATGCATTGAAAATGATATTATTAGTTAATATACATGTTTATTCATGGGTAAACGTGTTCAGATGGCAACCAAAAACTGTACAGATACTTTTATTCAATGGGGAAATGCAGTGAATTCACATGCTTTGATTTTTTGCACCAAACTTTAAATTGAAAATTCAACGTGAATGATTCACATTAATCACGAAGCCTGCCACTAACTGTATAGTTACCATCAACTTTGAATTCTAATTATGTTGTGTATGTAGGAAATGTAGCTTTTAAAGTAAAAGGAATATTTAAAAATATCAGGTCCGCTACCTGAGTACGTTCTTTAATAAGCATATGTACATGGTACAGTATTTTGAGTGCGACACTAATAAAATCAATATAAAGTTTAAAATAAATGCTATTATTTCCAGAAAATAAAACACAATGATCATTATTCCTTACTTACACTGGCAATATCACAGCTTGACTTATTATTTACTAAAAAATTTAAATGTGGGTTGTAAAACTTGTTCTTAACATTAGAATTTACAGTTTGTAGAGAATATTCTCCGGAGAATTTTCTTCAGAATATTCTCATTCTGGAGAATATTCTCACCTCACACCACTAGTCATGACTGTTTAAACTGGTATCTTAGCACTTTAAATGTATGATGAGAAACTCTGCCTCGCTTGCATTGTCTTTTTCAATCTGTCACTCACACTGTCACAGGCCACCAATCCAATATATTCCCCTTCTGTCAATCATTTTCCCACCCACTCTTCTGTTACAACAAATAATCAGGAAGAGTTTCAGACCCAATTATGAATGCTCCAAATCTAACATGATGCTTTTCCTTCATCAAGGATGCCTTTTTCCTCCACTGACTATTAGGAGAACTAACTCTGAATGCCATTTCTGGAAAAGAGAAATTGTGGCTCTGGGCACTTTTGCGTTGCTGGGTCTCCTCCAATGTGTGCTTCCTTGAGCAGCTTCTATTCACTTTTCTCTCTGCACACATGCCTTTCAATCACTGCAAGAGCTTCTGCAATATATAGAGCCTATTGAAGTGCAAATTGGAAAGCGTGATGGCTGAAATGTTAGAATGATATGAGGTCCAGCAGCTGGTGGCAAGGAAAGAACTTCAACTTAGGCAAAACGTGGAGGCAGAAGTCATTAAAAACAAATACAGTGGTACCTCGGTTTAGAACAGTCCGGTTTAAGAACCATTTGGTTTACAAACTCCACAAAACCGGAAATACAGTCCCGGTTTGAGAAATTTACCTCGGTCTAAGAACGGAATCCGACTGGTGGAAGGGCACTGGAAGCGGCAGGCCTAATTAGGAAAAGTGTGCCTTGTTTTAAGAACGGTTTTGGTTTAAGAACGGACTTCTGGAACGGATTAAGTTCGTAAACCAAGGTACCACTGTAAATCACAAGAGTCCTGCTTGTCATGTGGCCACTGACATACTCCTGCTCTCCAATTATTTACTGGCTCTCTCACATACCCTTTTACATTCAGGTAGGTAGCTGTGCTGGTCTGATGCAGTCGAAATAAAAATAAAAAAATAAATAATTGTCCAGTAGCACCTTATAGACCAACTAAGTTTGTTCTGGCATAAGCTTTTGTGTGCATGCACACTTCTTCAGATTCTTCGTGTGCATGCACACGAAAGCTTATACCAGAACAAACTTAGTTGGTCTATAAGGTGCTACTGGACAATTTTTTGATATTATTATTATTATTATTATTATTATTATTATTATTATTCCCTTTTACGGATAGCCCATTTTCCTTCCTTTTATTTGCACTAAATTTACAGGGGAATCACCATGGCTGTAATGAGGAGGAGTGGTATAGGCTGATATCCTTGTTTGCTGATTTGGGTCAAAATGCAAATTGATTTCCTGGGCTTAGACATCAAATATATTTTAGGATAAGAGACTAATAGCCAATGGCCTTGCCAACAAGACACACAGAGTGATTCTTCAACCTCCTGCATGTTATGTTTTGCCTCTTGTTTGATGACACTTCACCTCATCTGCTTAAGTAGACTTCTTACTTGGTGGCTGAAGGTCAATCTTTGGAAGAAGAAGAATCTATGGAGGTAATAAAGTCTATAACTTCCGTACCACAAGAGCAGAGAGCAAATGAGACATGAATGCAATCCAGAGTCCAGATACATACATGGGAGTTCTTGAAAGTGCAAGCTGCTCCAATAAATGTCAATGGAAGCAGCTGTTCCATATGAGGAATGCTCCTGCAACCACTGAAATGAAAGGTGGTTGAATACCTTCAACTTTTAAGAAATTGATAGAAAGACAGGATGTCTGTAGAAGTCAAGTCATGATGCCCCCACCCCTGCTTGGGATGCCCAAACAGTGGTTCCTGGAACCCCATACCCATAATTCTCCAACAGTGGGGCTTTTAATTCATTTTATCTTCACACATCTAGAGGCACAGGAGAATGGAGGGAAGGAGGGGAATATAGTTTAAAGCAGTCAGATCATTTCTTCAGGCCCAGAGCAAGACAACTGATATCAATTAAAAAAAACAAATAAGCCTTTTTTTACTTTACTTTCATTTGAATTATGTCAGTCTCCTGCTTTTTTCAATCTTAAAAAAAAAAAACTACTTGAAGGGTCATGAGAACAGGATGTACAACCACTTTTTGAACAATTTTATACCACATTTATAAATTAAAAACTTAGCCACTGTCAACTTCCCAATGTTTCTCTTGAATTTGAACTTAAAGCACCGAAGAATACTCCCTTTCTCCTAACAATTCTGTCTGATGAGATCAGTTGATAAGAATAACCAACAAATGACACAGCACAGTGCATTTCTGCTTGGAAAGTGTGCAACTTTTCATAGGGAGATAAAGCAACAAAACGCCTAGTTTTATAAACTGCAGTATGTGTTTCAGCATCAAAAGGGGGAAAAAAGAGCATGGTGCTCTCTTAGCAAATACGTCACCTTATGGCCTTTACCAATGTTTTTAGCAGTCATTTGCAGTTAAAAGGTGGCTGCACAGCAGTATAACCGTCCTGAAAACCTTAAGGAGGGGGACTATCAAGCTCAATTTGCTGAGGGCACCCTCAAGTCTGGAGCTGGCTCTTCCAGAAGCATTTAAAAAATAAAAAATAAACTAGAATATGACCGTTATCAACAGCTGTCTGTCTCATAGGTAAAGGTAAAGAGACCTCTGGCAGTTAAGTCCAGTCGCAGACGACTCTGGGGTTGCAGCGTTCATCACGCTTTACAGGCCGAGGGAGCCGACGTTTGTCCCCAAACAGTTTATCCAGGTCATGTGGGCAGCATGACTAAGCTGCTTCTGGCGAAGCCAGAGCAGAGCACGGAAACACCGTTTACCTTCCTGCTGGAGTGGTACCTATTTATCAACTTGCACTATGTGCTTTTGAACGGCTAGGTTAGCAGGAGCAGGGACTGAGCAACGGGAGCTCACCCCGTCGCGGGGCCTCGAACCGCCAACCTTCCAATTGGCAAATCCAAGTGGCACAGTGGTTTAAACCACAGTGCCACCCATGTCCCTCTGTCTCATATGAGCTGTTAAAAATAATTATCACCTGCGCTAATTAAGACAGAGCCCTGAAAATGCCTCAGGCAAGGTGACCACCCAGGAATTCTTGCCAACGACTTACCTGAGAGACCCTTCTGACAACGTCATTCCCCACACCAAGTCCCTGTACAAAGGAGCGGACTGCAATGAAGGCCCTGGTTGCCTTCAGTTTCAGGTCTCTTGGAACCTCTCCAAAAGGCTTGTGCTGCTCAGAGTGCTTCACCATGCAGTCCACATACTCATCCGGAAGGTAGTACTGAGGATTCATCAACTTGAAGAGCCGTTCTAGCAGGCGAATCCAAAACTCATTGAGAGCCTCTTCTAGGTTGATGTTGGAACCCCGGTAATAGCGCCGCAGCTCACTATACAAGTCTTTGAAAACCTTTGAGTTCTGAGTGTATAGATCTCCATACATACTGGGAAATGTGTCATAAAGGGCCTTCTCAGACTTATTCAACAAGTCCTGGAAATAACCTGCAAACAGAAAAAGTACGGGGATCAAATCAGTGTGAAAATCGGAAATTTCCAGAAAGATTGAAAGAGGGGTCATTCAAATAGGATGCTTCAAATTATATTTGGATTAGCCTATTACACCATTAGCATATGGTAGATATTCTCCAATGTACTGTATTTTTCGCCCTATAGGACGCATATTTTCCCCTCCAAAAATGAAGGGGAAATGTGTGTGCGTCCTATGGGGCGAATGCAGGCTTTCGCTGAAGCCTGGAGAGCAAGAGGGGTCGGTGCGCACCGACCCCTCTCGCTCTCCAGGCTTCAGGAAGCTCTGCGCAACCCTCAGGAGACTGGCTCCGAGGGTTGCGCAGAGCTGCCTGCAGTCCCGGGCTCAGCGCAGCTCTGCACGGCCATCAGGAGCCGGGCGCGAAGTCCCGCCCGGCTCCCGGTGGCTGCGCAGAGCTGCCTGCAGTCCCGGGCTCAGCACAGCTCTGCGCGGCCATCGGGAGCGGGGCACGAAGTCCCGCTCGGCTCCTGATGGCTGCGCAGAGCTGCCTGCAGTCCCGGGCTCAGCGCAGCTCTGCGCGGCCATCGGGAGCGGGGCGCGAAGTCCCGCCCGGCTCCCGGTGGCTACGCAGAGCTGCCTGCAGTCCCGGGCTCAGCGCAACTCTGCGCGGCCATGGGAGCGGGGCACGAAGTCGAGCTCAGCTCCCGATGGCTGCGCAGAGCTGCCTGCAGTCCCGGGCTCAGCGCAGCTCTGCGCGGCCATCGGGAGTGGGGTGCGAAGTCCCGCCCAGCTCCCGATGGCTGCGCAGAGCTGCCTGCAGTCCCAGGCTCAGCACACTTCTCCCCATCGCCAGCCCCACAAGCTCGGGGGACAGCAGGGAGGCGGAGCGCGCCTTCCTGCTGTTCCCCGACCTGGTTCTTCCAGCCCCGCACCTGGGGGGGAAATAAATTTTTTTTTCTTTATTTCCCCCCAAAAAAACTAGGTGCGTCCTATGGGCCGGTGCGTCCTATGGGACGCAAAATACGGTATCTGTATTTTCTTCAGGCACTGAAAAGGAAACATTAATTGTAATCTGCTCACTTATTTCCAACCCTATGTAGATGCAAATGCTCCTATCTGCAAAAGAGTATTTTCCAAAAGGCCAGTGTCCAAAATGCATTTCTACAACATTCCCGTGCGTCTGTAAATCAAAGCACCATATTTTCTCTGGGTTAAAGTACAGCTGGAAACCAGCCACAGATCCTGGTTTGGCAAAAACTGATGGACAAATTCATCAATGTGAAATGTGGTGAAACATATTTCATGGACATTTTAGGGTGGTGGCAAAAGGCACCAGTGAAATTTGAATGCAATCACACTTCTTCTGACTGTTTAATCCCTAAGGATAATATATGCAAATCACTGTGTAAATCAGTATGACAAAAGGCTGACAGGATTAAAAGATGCTAAAAGCTTCTTTTCCATGCCATTGCTCCTGAGAGGAACTCATGTGCAAAAGCTAACAATCCTATTTAAGAGAGTATACAAAAAATTTTACACGTGCGGGGAAATAGTCCAAACAGTTCTTAAAATCTTAATACTTGCTCTCAATTTTAAGAAGACATGAAAAAGCGCTTGACACCTTACAAAACATTCACTTTCAAGTGAAATGGCACAGCAGACATTTAACTGCTGCATTATTGCCAATCTCATAATTAACAAAAGAGAGCAAATGTTACATATTTTCAGAGTATTTTGCTACGGTGCTGTTGACATTTAGGCTGAGGCAGTATTTCCTTTCAAAACACACTGGAATAGTGAACATTGTGGCAAGGAATAGTAAGTCATTAAAAGTCCAATGAAATGCTCTTGTTAGAACATCACGGTGCAGTACTTCAAACATAAGAGGGAAACAACCATGCAAGAATTTGTCTAAATTCCATGTACTTCACCAGTGAAAAAGAGGGTCTTCGCCAGTTTTGGTGCCCTGATTGCACAGTGATATAAAGCCATGCCTACAATAGGGCTGGGGAATATATCAATACACTGTCCAAAACCAGTTTGAAGTCCACATTGTGATATCAGTTTCATAGTTTTTGACCTGGCAATATATTGAGAATCATGATATATGTGTTGGTGTGCTTTGCAAAAATCACATTGTGGGAAAAACTGTGAAGCCAGCAAATGCCTCTACATATCTCCATGCTTACTTCAGACATTGTAATATATCACAAAGTTGAAAACCAGATATCACTCAGTCCTACTGTTTGTCTCTACATAGTTCCATCCTTATTTCAGACATCAGTATATCACGATGTTGATACAAAGTGATGTCGAAAACTCAGATATTGCCCAGCCCTGGTCTACATGTTCATTAGTACGGAAACGTGAAGCCCTTATCCTGTTACATGGATAAACATGAAAGTGGAAGAGGAGGCAATATTTTGGTATATTACTGGCCTCCTACTATTTTTCTTTCCCTATTCCTTTCCTTCTCCTGCTTACAAGCAATTTAATAGTGTTGCAAGCCAGCTGTTTCAGAGCTTCTATAATTTTGTGCAAATATACAACCCGAGACCTGTGTAAATAACATATTTCCTAAAAGTAATGCATCAAAAGCCATTTGTGCAGAGGTGCCTATATTATCTAGACAGGTTACAATAAAATATTCTAAACTCATTTGTGTAACTCAATTCTAGGGGCACAAGGCTAGTAGCTATCCTATATTCACTAATGGAATACACATGGTAGTTTCTGACTGGGGAAAAAATGTCCGAGTCCAGAGCACTCGCAGAACCTTTTAATTAGGTCCCCAAAGTGCACCTGACTAATAGCCAAGTTAGCACAGGAAGGAAATAAAACTACCTGTAATAAAAACATGAGGAGCAAACAGAACAGGAGAAATGTGTGAAGATAATAAGCAAGAAGTCAGCAATTTGGGTTTATTCCATACTGAAAAAACCAAGAAGCACAAGCTGGTTTATTGACTAAAGGACAGAAAGATTTAAAGGGCTATTTCAAGCATGCATATCTCAGCATTCAGTGCCTTGCAGCTGAACACATGGATTATTTTTACAGGAAAGTGTTGTTTTCAGGTACATCAAGTGATTAAGAAAGTATTATGATGTTTGATTTATGGTGGTTGTTTTACATGCAGCCATTCACAAGTCATCACTTGGTATTGCAGTCATCAAGCCTGAAGACACTCACAATATGCATGATGATATCAGCTTAAAACACAAGTGCGCAGATGGCATGTGTTATAAATAAGGATGGGTGGACCCACACAAATTCGCTTTGGCATTAATCCAAAGTAACCACATTGACTTCAGAGACATCCTCTGAAATCGAGAAAACTGAATAAAATTGTGCTTGGATCAGCCGCTACTCTGGCATACAATGACATCATCAGCATCTGGTCGGGTCTAGGGGCATCAGTCCTTGCCACAGCACTCATGGGGCAGTCTCTGAAACCCCTACCTCATAACCATACCTACTGGAGGCAAGGGGAGAATGGCAGAGTGTGGGGAGATTCATTACAAGTAATGAAATTTCTAGAAGAGAATGAACCCTGCGTGGTTCAGAAATGCTTGGAGCAACAGGAATGCAAACTGCATCTTGTGTTGTAAGAAAATCATTGGTAAGGACCCTCTTTCTGACTGTGAACATGGCAACAGGTACAAATATCTCCAGATCCTAGCAATGTCACTACCATGTGCAAGGGAATCATTACAATTCGGACCACGACCACATCTATATATCCTAAAGTCTGGTCCAGTAGATGGTAGACTTCTCAAATACAGTATGAAAATCCTGTCTTGGTGAAGCTTGCCTCCATCTTTAACAAACAAGTGAAGATTAGTAGCATAGGTGTGAGTAAGTAAAATTTACAAATTGAACTCACATTTAAAAACGTAATGTGCTTGAAGCACTTTTTACATAAATTATTTTTCTAATTCTGAAATAGCTTTGTAAGCTGCTGGGTCAGCATTGAATTTCCTCCTTTCTGAAAACATCAAGAATTCTGGTACCTTTGCAGGTACCAGATATTTATCAAAATGCCAATATTTTAAAAATGAACTTTTGTGAATGCTGACAATTTGTAATTGTTACAAAAGGGGGTGAAACCTGGGAGAGGCAAGTTCTATCTGATGATGCTGTGTACAAGGAAATTGCTTATTTTTGAAAAGGATAATCTTACTGAGAATCCTGGTGCTACTTAAAACTACTTACATGTTCTATTTACATTGGAAGAAGCCGGAAAATAAGCAGTCTTACAGATGCAAACAGGAAAACTAATTTCCAGTTGTCACCAAAGTACAGGCTGTAAATTCAGATCTCCAAGAGCACTCTAATGTACGTCTCCTAAGCAAATTCTTCTATTAACCCAAGGGACCAATTTTAAATATGCAGATACTAATTCCTAGAGTCATATCCTCCCTCAAGCAACCTTCACAAGACCATGAACATTTCAGAGTTTACAGCGCCACTCTGAGTTAGCCGCCTTCTCCTGCTGTTAGGTGATAGACTTGTTTCTCTGCTTAAAGGCACTTTTCCTTTGCATCAGCTCAAGCAGAGTTGTTCAAAAAAGGTGTGCTGTGAAGCCCTTTGAGCAAAACCTTGGGATCTTCTCAACAGCACAACAAACTGACTGCTGCTTTTGATTAATTTTATTGTTCTCCTGGGCTTTACTGCTTTATAAGTTACTGTGATACTGAATTCTTCCAGAGGTTTTTACAAGGAAAGGTGTCTTATAGGTATTTTAACTGAAACATTAAAAATGGTATCATATACCCCTGTATGGCAGGATAAATATGCAGCACTGTTTATCTTTCATTCTGTCCAGTAGTAAGCTACTGAATGAAAGCCCCTTTTCTTAAAGTTATTTGCTAACTATTTGAATTCAGTTTTGTTTAGGTTTAGCTTTGGTGACTCTTATTCCTATTTTCCATATGCCATAACAGGAGAAAAATGGTTGCATATTGGTACCACGCCTGGTTTGCAAGACATATTTCTGTCTACTGTTGACAGAGTTAATACTGAGCTCTTTGGACCGTTGATGTAAACTAGTATAACAATTCTCATGTTGTTATTGGGGTCTAACTACATACAATAACTGTGTTACTGCAATCATATCAGTGTTTTATGTTTATTTAATAGTAAGTTCTCATTTTCCTCCAGTTTTTATTGGGACTGTAGTATATGGGGAGGAGAGACCATACCCTTGTCTCCCCAACTATAATTTCCATGAAAATCACCCCCCAACTACTGTTAGTGACAGGAAAAACAACAACTCCCATTTGTGCCAATATACTGTACTTCCAAATGCTGTGTTCTTACACTTCCCATCCCTGTCAACTGCAGTCCTGATCCCCCTACATGATTACTATCAAAAGTGATTGGTAGAAACATATTCAGCATCACGTTTAGTGTGGCCCTGACAGTCCAATAATTTTAATGAACTATATAAATTAAGGTTACCAGAAGTCCCCTTTTCCTGGGGACAGTCCCCGGATTTACAAATCAGTCCCTATACAAAATCCATTGAAAAGTGTCCCCGAATTAACTGATAAAAATCTGGTAACCTTAATATAAATATTCATGCCAAAAAACAAAACCCAAACCCACCAGAAACTGCAGCTGGTGGGTTGCAGGGCTGGTGGCATACAATAGGGAAAACAGAATCTGAAACTGAAGCTCAAGTTAAACATGTTTTGAGCAAATTACAATTGAACATGAAAATTAAATAGAAGCAAATTAGATGTCACCCACAAATATGTAGATTGCAGTGAAAAGTTCTTTAGGTGGAGGTGCTTTTCAGCAGGAGAAAGAAAGTTTGTTCTACCCATTCCCTACCAATTCAGGGAGGAAAGGATATAAAAGTAGGGCAAACATAAAGAGGTAGGGGTCTTGGGAACTTGGGAGTGGACAGGTAGTTCAGCTCCACCACCCATCTAGATGGATGTGTGGCTTTCCTTCTTGTTTCCCTTTGAAGTGTAAATTTCTTAAGACCTCTATATATTAACACAAAGAAGCTATGGTAAACGCAGATGCACTGCATGGGTCACCTGTCACCTGAAGTGAAGTGTCACCTGTGGAATCACTAGTTTCTAACTTAAGTAGAGAGGTCCAGAGGCTGGGAAGCAGCATCCAAATGGAATTTGCAAAGGAACTGACAAGGATGGATGTACAAACCGCAAGGACAAGGATGGATGTACAAACTGCTTCTATTTTGGTCTCTAGCTCCAATGATGCTTAGAGTAGTTGTAGTACTGGGAAAATGAATGTGAGTTCTGGAATCTCTATTTAGAAATGTGTTTTTGTTAAATAATGTGGTTTGTTTTCTCCTGATACTTATTTGCTTCTCTCTTGAAAGCCCCATTGAAAGTGTGTGTGCATAGCCGTCTTCATAATGTCAAGAAGTCCTTTGGAATATTTGAGCCTCCTAGAAAAATACGATAGAGGGTTCTTGACAGTGAGAAAAATCAGATGCTTAAGCATTAGTGGATGCTTTAGCGGAATCTGTTGGCTTAATGAGCAATGAATGCACATGAACCACTAGTTGGTAGTTTATCCAAAGACGGTTTTTCAGGCATGCCTGCTGCTATTAAATAACTCATCAACTCTTTCTCCATGGTATTCTCGGCTAAAGAGCTTGCTATGAGTGAATCTGATTGGCACCCAATCCCTATACTAAACAAAATTACTTTATTTCAAAGAACTTCCTTACAAATAACTTACACATCTGTTTCTTTGGTGTTGATGCCCTAACGCGGGCAAGGTTAACACAGAGTTCAATACTTCAACACACATTTTATTAGCCTACTGAAAACAGTATCATTTTACAGGTTTGAACCTTGCACAGTTCTTAGAATATGCTGGTCCAATAAAATACATCTAATTCTCTATTTTGTATAGCGCATCCCTGAGACAAGCGTCCCACAGAAAAGCTATTTCTATTTTGTTTATGTCCATTGGGAATTATAGATGCTAGCTGAAAGAACCTTTACATCGTCTATGGGTCTGAAAAATCCTAAAATCTGTGTTGACTGTCATTGGCTCTGTTACTGTTGGGTAAGGCCTCATGGTTGGTTTGTGCATCGTGGTAAGCTGTGCAAATGGGCTGGCTCCTTGAGAGCAGCTCGTACCCACTTTGCTCCTCCATAATCCTTTGCGCTTAGTGTGGCATGGCAGCTAAACCACAGTTTGGCACAGCGTGTCATCTGAATTTGGGATTGTGAGTTAAGTTTTCTCTTCCTGAACCACAATCTGCAGCCAAGAAAACACAGAGAAATTTAAAATTAAACTGAAACAATGAAATAAGCCAATCAATGTCCGATATTGACTATGTCATAGCATATACCTTTGCCAGTTCAGAAAGGTCATTATTTGCTCACTATTTAAAATAATTTGAATATTTGCATTTTTAACTATTTTTGTTATAGATGCAGTTTAGGATTACCTACTTAACAGCTTTTTGTATTTATTATGTCAGGTCACATGACACCTGCTTATACCAAGAAAAGAAAGAGTGAGAGTTAAAACATGAAATTACTGGATTTTCTGACTGGTTTATGAGGAATTAATTTGGATCAAGGAACTTACTGTAGACAAGGTTTTCAAAGCCATTTCTCAAGCTCCTCATAAAGCTGTTGTTATATTGAGCAATTCTGCTCTAAGCACATTCTATAAATGGGCAGCGCCATTCTTAAATGTTAGGAGCTTAGCAACAAATTCTGCTCTAGAAAGCTCAGCGTGGGATTTTCCAAGGCTGCTAACTCAGCAAAACAAGCCTACTTCCTTTTTACACAATGGCAGGTACTTCTCATTGCTAGATGTTACAGTCTGAATTCCATTTAATGCTATCAGCGTCTGATTTTTTGATCTTCTGTTTATATACATCACATGGTTTCATTATTGGTTTGCTGTCCTTGGAGTTCACTGTTTTTGCATTCATCTGAATTGCAAAATGTCTTCTTGGTGGCAGGCAAATACCTTTAAATTGTCCCAGGCTTTTCACATCTGATGAGTTTTGATTGCTTTATTGTTTGCTATTTTAGTGATTGCCCTGGTTTTATTATTTTATTGCTTTTATTTTGTGAACTGCACTTCCAATTATTTTTTGAAGGATACTATAAATATTTATTAAATAATAACTAAATGGAAAGTGATACCCAACAATATGATAACCATACTCATGAGTAACACTGGATATTATCTGAATTCTGCATTCCCTGACCCCTTATAAAAATGCTATAAATGTTCATTCTGATGGCATAGATTTAAAATTGCCCAACCTTGCTTTTAACAGTTCAGTAAAATAAAAACTGTGAACTGGTAACAGTTATTTGTCAGTTTGTCTTAAGACTGTTTGTGTCAGAGTGGTCTAACTCTCTAGAGAACATCAAACTGCAAATACGATACAGAATTGAGCTCATTTCTGAAAAGAAGTGTCTACAAAGAAAAGCAGAGCAAAAAGATATCAAATGCTGTATCACTGTTTCTCAGCTCAAAATGAATGGAACTCTTTCAGAAATGGATGGATGCCAAGGAAGGTTTTCTATCCAAGACTACCACAGTGAAAGAGACAAGAGTGAAATATACTTCACATCAGTATTGCTATCATATCTCAATAATCTTTGGTTTATAAGAATGTGAGGAGGAAGAGTAGAGTGTGAGGTGCCCTACATAATATTAACAAAGCAGAAAGAAACATGCAGCTCTCCCTTTTTTGTAGTTTGCAAAACTCCCTTGGAAAGATAGCTACATCAGCATGAAGCATATTTGAAGTCAGTGTTTATCATCTTAAATTCCAATGCCCTGTTGTGCCCAACACATTTCTCATAACAGGCTTTCATGCTACAGCAGAAGAAATTATGGAGGCAAAAGAATAAAAATAAAAAATAAACGTAAGCCTTTTGAAAATCAAATTGTGTCTTTTTTGTACATTTGTGTGGCAACCAGCCATTCACTTTTAGTGAAAATATAACAAACCCTGCTGGATCACACCAGGACCTTATTTTCAACAATGGTCAGTCAGATGCTTCTATAAAACTCAGAAGCATTCATTTCATTTTTCAATAGCTATACCACCTTTCTATGCCACTGCATCTGAGGCATTTTACAACCCACAGAACTGCCAAAATATACAAGGATCATGTTGTCATTCTATAGCACATTAAATCTATCTATAATAATTCAAATGGAACTAAAAACAAATTTACAACATTCAAAAATCCATTTCCAGGCAGGAACTACCATTAGGCAGAATGAGACATACACTTCATTTGAAAGCAACTCAGACTAGGTATCCCGAAAGGGCAGTGAATAGTTAATTATTTAATGTATTGTCAAGTAAGGAGGCGCACTTTGGGGATTTTATGCTTCAGGTGTGTGAATAACCTGGCCAGCCCTGGGCACTATGCGCCTCGATGGGAATGTGTGTGATGTGCAGCAAAATGTCTTGAGCTGGCCTTGTCATTTTTACATATAGTATGATAATACAGACAAAGTATCAGCAGCAATAAAACGGAATTGCCCCATCACTTGCAACAAGTCATTACATAGTTACAAACAAACAAGATATCATCAGCAAAACTACAATAGCAAAATGCCAACGATAATACGAAAGCACAACTTAGCGGTTAGTCTCTGCTCCATGACCTGCGGAACTTGTCCACTCAAAGAGAGGCAGCCACCCCACACAAGTTACTCCCATAGTGAAAACAGAGTGCTGTCTACTCCATAACTTCAGGAGCAAAATCTTGGTCTTGGTGCCAGGGCATCAACTTCCACAGCCTCTTATCACAGGCGCTGTGCCACAGGACCTAAGGACAGTAGTATCTGGTATTCAGTTGTCATGGCTCAAAGCCTATAAATTTGTCTAAAGGTAAAGGTACCCGACCGTTAGGTCCAGTCACGGATGACTCTGGGGTTGCGGCGCTCATCTTGCTCTATAGGCCGAGGGAGCCGACGTTTGTCCGCAGACAGTTTTTTCTGGGTAATGTGGCCAGCATGACTAAGCCGCTTCTGACGAAACCAGAGCAGCGCACGGAAACGCCGTTTACCTATTTCTCTACTTGCACTTTGATGTGCTTTTGTACTGCTAGGAGGGCAAATTTGTCTAATCCTCCTTTAAAACCATCTTGAGTTAATGGCCATCATAGCAACTTGCTGCAGCGAATTCTGCACATAAGCGAAAGGGAACCTCTGGCCTATTTTCTCCATGTGGCCGGTGCTTGCTTTCTTTCTTTCTTTCTTTCTTTCTTTCTTTCTTTCTTTCTTTCTTTCTTTCTTTCTTTTGCAAAGCTTTCAGAGTGATGAACATGTGGCTTCGTAAACACCAACAATGAAGTGATCAGCAAAGTATATACCACTACCAACCCAGTTTGATTTCAAGCTGCGTGAGCAAAAACGGTTCACCTGATGTTGTTGGGAGGGGGTTCTGATATTGTGCTAGCAGCGCCCTCCCCATAGAATTTGAAACCAGCAGCCAGTTTGCTGGGGCACAGCAGTGAGCAAAGCAAAGCGAAGTTAAACCAGGTAAAATTTATTGTGTTAAAAAGCAACTATAATATACGAAGTACCTGGGATCATTATATCTCCAAAGAATACCAGGGATCAGTCTGGAGTGTACAGGTGGCTTGGTTGGGCTAACTTCAAGTTAATGGAGGGCTGGTTTAAGAACTGAGGAAAATGGGGAGGAAATTCTAATGATACATTTTGTTTTGATATGGGGGTGGAGGAAAGGAAACAAGACTGATTAAATAATTAGTCCAAAAAAAATCAATGAAACTTCCCAAACTCTGTTAGAAAAGGTTTTTTTAAATAGTTATCCAACAAGAATTTCAACTAAATCAAACCAAATGAAGGTAAGAAAATAATCTGTCAAGAAAATATGGATATATTGTAGTTTCTGTGTCTGTGTTAATATTGTTACTTTTTGATAGATGTGAGCTGCTCTACAATACAATATTTGTTTCAAAAACTAAGTAGAAGATACAATAGTTTAATAAAATAGTTAAGCTTCTCTTCTTGGAATGATCCATTCCCATTCTCAGAAACATTGCCCATATGCAATTCACAACACAAGTTTAAGAGATATGAAAATATGCTTGTCTTGTCTTGATGCTTTAAGGTGGACAGAAGACACATTTTCCTTGTGCCATGAGGATTGCAAGAGAAATAAGCAGGGCCTTTAAGCAATCCAACATCTCAAAAAGGCTAAAGAGAGATTTGTGCTGCACAGTGTCTCTGACACAGTGACTCTCCCCAGAGAGAGAAAAAGAGAGGATAAACCAGCCGCTGGAATAACATTTCTGTTTCAGTCACCATTCCCCGTATTATCTGTTCTTGCCATAGTCTCACACAATTTTTTCTCTCTGCCCATGCTATCAAAACACACTTTCTTTCTTATTTGGAAAGAACTAGAAACCAGGATGTTTCCAGAAAGTATTATCAAAATGGCTGCCTTCACTGGATGTTCCAAGTCTCTCAAAGTTTTAAAACGTGCAAAGATGATTTAGTAAGAAACATCAAGGTCAGGTACACTTAATAAGTTAAGATGACTGATGCTTCTGTGCATTCTTATGTCAAAAAATGTAGTAGCATACAGAGGGAAGCAGCCACCATAATAATTATCATGCATATCAGGAATTTTCAAACTGAGACTTCCAACTTGTAATCCAATGTCAGTTTACATGACAGAAACATCTCCTGAAAGTTACCTTGAATTGCTCTATGTGGTGATTGCCCTCATAGCTGTTCATGGGCTAACTGAGCAGATACCTTCAACCACACAACGTCACCAGCCTTGCTGGTGGGTGGTGTCTCTGGGGAAGTTTGTGTTTCTATCGAGACAATTATTGATATGATTTATGGGCCAATGCAGACAACAGCTTGCCACTTGCTTTAAAGCTGATCGTAAATCAGAAACACATTTTGTTTCAATTTTGTTGTTGTCAAAATGAATATATGGATTTTTTGTGTGCACTTAAAAATTTCATCTATTTTCTTCTTCTTCTTTATTCTGGCCACCTCCAACCGTGCAGAAAGAGCTGTACAAAATCCACTGAAGGTTGGTTCTTCTGGCTCCCAAGAAACTGTGGATGGATCAGAGCTAGCCTACGAGACACAGCTCAGGCCTTGGATGTGAGTGGCTGTAGTAATCTCTTCAATATGTCTTATCAAACTGGGAGAACTTCTCCAACTGAAGTAACCTAAAGCTTAGGTGGAATATGTGCTCTCTGCATGCCCTTCATTAGCCCATGTGATTAGGGCCACATTCACACCATACATTAAAAGTACAATGATACCACTTTAAACAGTCATGACACTCCCTCACAGAATATGGAGCTGTAGTAAAGGGTGCTGAGAGTTGTTAGGAGTCTCCTAGTTCCCTCCCAGAGCTACAATTCCCAGAGTTCTGTGAGAAGGGGGATTGATTGTTAAACCACTCCTTAAATAGTTGCTTTCAGAGGGTAATGGGAGGCGGTCTCTCATCACTGTTAACAAATTACATCTCCCAGTTTTATATGGGAGAAGCATTGACTGTTTAAAGTGCTTTAAATGTATGGTATGAATGTGGCCTAGCACCAGCCCCCTCCAGTTAAGTGTGCAATCACATAGAATAGCTTTTAGATAGTCTTCTTCTTTGGCGATCTCTCATAGCTGAGTAAGATTGTCTTCCATAAACACGGTTTTAACAATGAGTCCGTAAGTGACTATGGTGGTTAATTCTGGATCCACACATCCTTCCACAGTGGGGACATAGGTTTCCGGGTGGGAGTTGATCACGGTGTGGATTTGTCAAGCATGCCTTCCTCTTAGCACATTTCTCCCTTGCGTCCTGTGTTCGAGTGTCTTCAAAGCCCATGACACCATTGGTAAAGGCTGTTCTCCAATTGAAGCACTCGCAGGCAAGTTTCCCAATTGTTGGTGTTTATACTACATTTTTTAAAAATTTGCCTTGAGACAGTTTTTAAACCTCTTTTTCTGACCACCAGCATTATACTTTCCATTTTTAAGTTTGGAATAGTATATACAGGGACTCTGCCTAAGCTTTGGCTCAGCTGGATAGGAGAACATTCTCAACTCTAGTCAGACAAGTTCAGGGATCATACAGCTCTCCAACTTCCAGCAGATAGCTGTCAAAGATTTATGGACCCCTAGAATCACATCTACAGTTTGTATCCCATTGGCGTTTGGTACTGAAATCATAGAATAATTGGATTGTTGAAATAGAGATATTATTATTATTATTATTATTATTATTATTATTATTATTAACTGCCATTTATCAACCAGCTTCCTAGCCACTGCCGCAAGGTATTTACACTTAATATAATTAAAAACAGTTAAAAACATTAAAACATTTAAAACAAAACTAAAACCCTAACAAGTGGACACTTGTGGTAAAACCCCATTGATCCAGCTGGGAAAGCCTGTCGAAATAAAATATATCTTCAATTGTTTCCGCAAAGTGCGGACAGTGGGTTCGTGTCATATCTCAAGAGGAATGCTATTCCACAGAAAAGGGGCAGCCACCAGATAATGTTCACTTCTGTCCACAGGCTAACATATCCTGGCTGCCTAGCTGAGCTATTCCAGTAACCAAGAAACGTTTCTCCTCTTTCACACTGGGGATTTTCCAGTTGAAAAAATCGGAAGAGTTTTACTATTAGAAGCTGATAATTAAAACCATTAGTTTTCATCCTCAAAAATATCCCCCTGCTCCTCTGCATCTGCATGTGGGATGGAGGGACTTTAAGCCTTATAAGACAGGACAAGAGGCTATTCAAAAGCAGAATCATTAGGAGCTTTATTTTTCAATACGTCTGCATGACAAAATGCTTAAATTAATCTGTTAAAAGTCTGTGCGGTGGTAAACTTTGGGGACAATTATCTGGATTTTGGTTTCCAAGCAGCTGTTTTTGCAATATAAGCATGTCACTGTATTCTACTTACAACCCACAGTGGATTTATAGTTCTTTTGTCTCTTTGAGTGCACTTGCTGCCTCCATGAACAGTATCAGGCTAAATATCCTCAGTTGTGCTCTTCCTCAGAATAAAAGTCCTTTATGAAGACGACACACTACAGAGGCCCACATTTTCAAAGTTAAAAATAAATGTATTGACTCAAAGTGAGTTAGATATATATGCTGCACTTCCCTTCCCTTTAAAATGTTCATCCCTAAATAATGTTAAGCGTTTTTTTGTTTTCAAAATGTAACACCCTCTTTCAAAATTAAAATTTGAAAACATGTCTAATTGATTTAAAAAAAAAAAATCTGTATGGGATATTGCTCACAAATATTTCACCACAAAGCTCTGAGGGCAGAAGCAGGATCACAAATTTATTTTTAAGACCAGTAACCCCATAGAAGCACAAAGCACCATTCACTAGAGTTGTTCACATTATAGTTTATGCTGTTTTGCCACCAAGTTAAAGACGTGAGAGCTTACTTCGCATTCCTCTACCTCTAAGCATTTGAAAGCGGAAAAGAGGTACAATGATTGGCACCATACAAAGAAGAGGCTCACAGAACGATCGTGAGTTAGCCCTTCCTTTTGTGCTGGAAGACTGTGAATTTTGGAAGCAATAATTTCAAGATACATGTTTTGCATATATTAAAACCAGCAAGCACATGTTCACCTCAGGAAGTCATTTGTCCATTTCCACCAAGATTAAAGACTTCAGAATTCAGTGCTTGAGAGATAAATATTATTCTGAAAACAGACATGTATTACATGAGTCAAGTGAGCAGGTGCATGTTGACAGAAATATACTGGTTGAGGTAAGGTCCAGACTTTACAAAATTGAAATCAGACAAGTAAATGTGTTGGTTAAGAGATCTGGTGTTCACTGTCTCCCAACTTCTATTATGGATGATGGCCTCATTCACAGGGGCCAACCAGATGACAAGTGGGAACCCATAAGCAGAACCGGAGTGTAACAACACTCTTCCCACTAGCAATCCCCAGTACTTGGTATTCAGAAGTATACTGCCTCCAGCAAACATCTGGAGGACACCAGGTTGGGGAATGCTGCTCTAAGGGGCAAGGGACAAACTCTTGGTCTTGTACCCTCATCTGGTGCTTCCAACAAGGTTTCTTTTTGTATTTAAAATGGCCCTGCTTGTTCCTTTAAAGACATCACATGCGCTTGCCAAAAGAGAAGTGATCTGATTTTTGAACACGGTGTTTCTTGGGAGTATATCATTATCAAAACACACAGATAAAAAGAGACCGGGGGACGGGGGAAGAGGGCAGAGGCAGCTATTGGATGGTGTGATCACACTCTGAATGGCAGCTTTGTGTGAACAACTTGAGTCTCCTAACTGAGGATGCTTGGCTGACATGTGCAGCCAAGCATTTTGCATGCACAGAAGCCTTCACTGTATTTTGTGTGCTCTGCATAGATTCCAGTTCCAATATAAACACACAGAAAATGGTTATTTTCAAGACTTGGTGTTTTTTAAAAAATGTTTTGGTGTGCTAACTGCAATATAGGTTAAGAGCTACTCAACAGCAGGGAAGAAGAAAAAGAGAGAACGGTGCAACTCAATGCCCCTCTTTCTCCACAGTTGCACCCTCCATGAATTCATACTATTTTATTCACACACAAAAAATCCAGTATACCCTAAGAATAACCAGTGCACGGAACTTGAGGGGAGTATTCCCTAAACACAAATATAGCATATTTCCCCCCTAAATATTCTCATAATATTTAATCCATAATTCTGAAAGTCTTAGGAGATGCTATAGTAATGTTGGTATGCTGAGACAACGAACACCTGTTAAGACAACTGTCCTTCAAAGCACACACAGATTAATATGACATGCTGTTTTGCTGATGGTGGTTTTTTCTTCTTCAAAAAAAAAGTTGCTAGGACTCATAAGCTGTAGAGGATTTTGTGATGGAATGACCAAGACAAAGAAAAGGGGAGCAGAAGGGAGTGTTGTATTAAGTATATTTTCAGTATTCTGCTTCTTTTATTACTATTTTAAATATGTTCAAAGGCTTCTGGGTATGATTTTAAAACATACCAAATCACTCTCAAAATATTAAAGATTATTACAACCAGGAAATTACAAGAAAACTACTGACCTGCCTTTTTAAAAAAAGCTTTTAGAAACCTTTCACTGCTTGACAGTAGTGCAACATATTTACTTGAAGCCACAGAGTCCTCCTTATTCACAAAAGATGTACATTTTAGTCATAACCACACCCATACATTTAAAGCACTCTTACACCACTTTAACAGTCATGGTTATGATCTTGGGGACTGTAGTTAACCTGTCTGAGTTACAATTCTCTCCTCCCTTAGCAATCTTACAGTTCCCATGATTCACCATGACTGTTAAAGTGCGATAATAGTGATTTAAATGCATGATGTGGATGTGAACAAAATTTTAAAAATTTTCAAAGTGGTTCTCAGGGCCAAAGAAGCTAACCCCAGCTGGCTGAAGAACTAACCTAATTTCACATATATACTAATTAGTAGTGTGATGTGGTGAAAAGATGGACAGTGTGAACAGTAGCTTTGCTTTAAGTTATGCTATCTGTGGTAAACATATTTTCTGTCTATTAAAACGATTCATCAATCGAAAGGGTGGAGGAAAGTGAAGGAAAGAAAAATAAATCACACTTCTTGATGATCTGAGACTGGCTGTTGGCTGTTCCTCTAGCCTCCCCATCCATTTTCTTTTCTGGATGAAGCACCAGAATATTATTTGGGAATAAATGAAAACTTTACTCTGCTTTTCAGTTTAAAAAACAACATCAACAACTAGCAAGCTGGTTTACAAGTTACAAGAAATATTAAAGCAACCACAAGACAGCACTAACATTACACAAAAATAGCAAGAGCGGATACAATAATAACACCAGAAGCTAAAAATGGCAGCATAACAGCAAAGGCAATTCAGCATTTTAAGAGTCTCCTGAGAACAGCATCTGTAAGCAAGAGACCACAACTGAAAAGACCTTTTCCCTGATCTCTCATGAACATTCATTTAAGATATATTTTCTACATATAGATGTACTTTTATGCTGGGAGGTCTACACTGAAGCTTAGCTTACATTTGTTTACCTAATGAGCAGTTTATAGCACTGCAGAGTCATCATGACATGTAGCCACAAGCTGGAGGAATTTCTCTTAGGCTTCCTTATTTATTCTCCATATTGATACAAAGGTTGGGCGCCACCCCAAATCTATGCCAAGCTGGGGCAAGATTCCAGGGGGGTTCCAAGCGCTCACCCAGGGTCTGTGTTCCTTTGAGAATCAAGACACAGTGGAGACTGTAGCAGCTTTAAGAAATAGGATTTATTCACATTTCATATCGCATTTACACCTGAGTTTGGATGGATGGAGTCCAGATTTAACCGCATAGTCATCTCAAGAGGGGATACTTCCCCACAACAGTGCAACACTGGAGCCCCAGGCATCTCTTTCCTGTTCTCCCTTCAGCCAGCCTGCCCAAAACAGATCTCCCTTTGTTCTTCCCTCTTGTTTCCAACACACCTTGCTAAAGACACCCTTCTTCTGATGCCTCACATACACACACCCCGCCAGCTTGGCAACCTCTGTCAGCCTGGGCCCAAGGATTCCGTTTGCCATGCTAACACCTCTATCATACCTGCCAAGTGCCCTGGAAAAAAAATGGAACATCCCATTTTCCCGCATGAGATGTTGGTGGCCATTTTGGGTGCTGCTTTCTCACGCAGCCCTCTCGCTGCAAAAAAAGCACTGGGGGGGGAGAGTACAGTGCGCGTCACATGACTCGCCCAGAGCGCATCCCAGTTTTCAATCAGAAAAAGTTAGAAGGTATGCTCTATCCCAGGTGAGGCCCTGGCTTGGAAAGGAAGCTTAGCCTGTATTTGTCCACTGCCCTGGAATCTTCCCCTTAATACCACAAATATTAACAAGATTCTGGCATTCATTAATTTGTTGGGTTTAGGGGGTCTTTCGATATCATCTTCCAATATGTGATTTCTTCATTTGTCTTCTTACCAGAACAAAAGTCCAAAACGCTGTCCCGGCCAATGATAAGGGACAACGGGTAGAAAGGTAAAAAAAAGTTTATTTCTAAGATGCAGCATTTGAAGGCAACGACAGGATAATTCCAGAAATAACCGAGCCTTGAACAAAGCAGGCACAAAGCATTTATAGAATTGTAGCAAACACATAAACCACACAAACACATGATCTTGGCCAGGAAAGCGCATGGACAAAGCGCATGGACAAAGTCTGGTATTCTCTTCTTGGCTACAGGACAGTTACTTCTTGACCTCAGGCCAGGCTAGGCGTAACTGGCCTTGTAGTTGCAACTGTGAGTACATCTTGCGGCTAAGCAACTGTGGATACATTGCGCTTGTGACGGTGAGAACGTGTTTCTGTAGACTCAGCACTAAGCTGGCTGAGGTCAGCTGGGCACGTGATGCGATCGCTTCAGAGTCATGGCACTTCTGAATTACAGCACGCAGGTATGGCACTCCTGATTTATATCTCTCGGATATCAGAAAAATGTACTGTGTAAGCAGAGTGATAAAGGATGTGAGCATAGGCGCAAGCTGTGCTTGACATCCGCCCTAGGTCATGGCATTTACTGGGATCCCATGTCATGACAGCCAGGTATCAGTCTCACACTGTTTGTTCCAAATTAAATAGGACCTTTTGTGCATAATAGTAAATTTTTGAGACAACTACAGTGGACCCTCCGGATACGAATTAAATTCATTCCAGGGGTCTGTACTTAACCTGAAAAGTCAGTAACTGGAGGCACCGCTTCTGCGCACGCACATGGCGCGCAGAATGCTTCTATGTATGCGTGCATGGCAAAACCTGGAAGTATACACTTCCGGGTTTGCCACGTTCGCAACCTGAAAGTTACGTATCCAGAGCAGTACATAACTCGAGGGTCCACTGTATTATTATTTTTTAAAGTAAACCTTTTCATAGTGATGCCAGGGACTTGGTTAAAATGCTTTCTGTTGTGTTGCTCCACAACAGAACGACATGGCAAGCAGCACAGAAGAGAGTCCACCATTAGTGATAGCCCTCACAGGCAGTTTGACAAATGCTTCTTAATTTAGTTGATTAAAAATCTTAAAAACAATTAATCAAACCAATTAAGCATTGCAGCCCTTATTGCAATCCAGAGAAGAACCTTACTACAAGGATGATCTAACTTGAATCCTGCTGTTTGGAAAAATATTGTACAGAACCAAACTCCTCTCTGACATCTGACCCACATAGTGATTAGCTCAGCTAACAGCCTGATAACTCAAACGTCTTTTCTCCTTTCCCAAACTTACCTTGTGACTGGGAAGGTGGGGAGGAACATGGGACAGGATGGGAGCTGCTGCCATTTTCTAATTTTGACAAGGTGGGAAACTAATAGTAAGAGCAGCTAGGAATATGACATAATAATAATAATAATAATAATAATAATAATATTTGTACCCCACCCATCTGGCTGGGTTTCCCCTGCCACTCTGGGCAGTTTCCAACAGAGATTAAAAATACATTAAAACATCAATCATTAAAAACTTCCCTAAACAGGGCTGCCTGTTAAACAAGGCTCACAAGGGACCATTCACAATGAGACACGTCTTGCAACGCAAAAGGGCCATAGCTCAGTGGTAGAGAGCATGACTGCATGCAAAACACCACTGCCAGTTAATGCCAACAATATTGAACTGGATGAACCAATAGTCTGGCTCTGGCAGCTTCTTAGGCTAGTCGTGAAAATTGCTATGGTGGTATGTTGATGCAATAATATCAGAATTGCTTTGGAGTTATGAACACAGATATGGATGATTGCCTTCTCTTGCAAGAAGTTGCCCACTCCTGAAGGCAGGTGTTAGGCAGGTGTTTACTGGGGTATAAGGTATTTCCTGTGGTGGATCCCAGTTTGTGGAACATGCTCCCCAGACACATCTGTGGAGCATTGACTTTATTGTCTCTTAGGCAGCAGACTTAAACAATGTTATTTTCTCATCCATTTGCTGGACAGTGTGCTTTCTGTTGATTTTATAGGGGTTTCTTAAGAGCTTTAAGTAGTGTTTTGGCCATTAAATTGTTTTTAAGCAACTCTGAAGACTGATGAGGGTGTTTTTTTTTAGCAGAAAGTTTTGATAAATATCATTCAATATGCAGTATTAATAAACAAAACTCATGCCCCTGAAATATATTTATTACCCTAAGGCAGTGCAGCACTTAAAAATATATCAATTTACTGGCTCAGTTGGTAGAGCAGGAGTTTCTTAAACTAAGGGTCGTGGGCTTGAGCCTCATGTTGGGCAAAAGATTCCTGCATTGCAGGGGGTTGGCCTAAATGTCCTTTGTGGACCCTTCCAGCTCCAAATTTCTATGATTCTGATTATGTGAAGAACAGCTGGAAGGAGGAAGAGAAATGCAAAAAGAATGTTCCTTACTCTCACCCCCAGCCATTTTAAATAGTCAAGGCATGGTATGGAACCACTACTCTAGGAAATGGCGAGGGGGGGGTGGATTCCAACCCAGCTCTCAGTATAATGGGAAGAGCGAATAGCAGCAGTGGGAGATAATGTAATCTCATTGTTTCTTCAAGGCTGTCTGCCCCAAGGTTTTCCATACCTCGCTCCCAGAGGCCAGAGATTAAATTCTCCCTATGGGGGCTCTTTGCCTTGCACTTTAATATGTTTTATTAGTGGAGGAGACGGAAAGGGGAGGGGGGATGAATCTGCTACTGAATTGGATATTGACTTTTGGTGGAGCTGAGTTGCCTCTTCTGGCTCAGAAACATGTTGAATTAATTTGTGCAGAACAAATAGACAATAAAACCTAAAAGACCCAGAACATGAGAAAAGCTTATTCTACATTATTCTGTCTAAATGAAAAGAAAACAACCCTATATTTGTTTTAAACGAGTCCAGGCTCTATGATTCTCCTCAGCATGGGAAGTGCTGAGGTCAGATAGCGGCTATCCACTCCCGTAAGGATCACATGTTCTTGTTTTGGCTGGGTGGGGGCAATTCCATGATTTTCATGCAAATTCTCACAGAAACCATTTACCTTACAGGATGTCTAACACTTCCCATTACCCTATGGAATAGGACGCATAAGTATTATTTCCTTTTTAAACTTCTTTCCACTTAGAAGTATTGTCCATGTTTCATTCTATAGTAATGACATTCACGTCTTCCAACAACCATCCCACCACTTAGGGGGCTTTGCAGTGCTTTCTTATTGAGTACTTCCTTGACTCACTCACCCCCAATCTTCTTTCCCAGTTGCAAAGAAAGTACAAGTATATTCTTACATTCACCTTTTTTGAAACAACCGTTTCTCCCAACCCTCCCCTCTCTCTGCACATTTTCCACCGTCAACCTGTAGACAGTGTAAGCTCCTTGGGCTGGAAACCAATTACTTTTGTTTATGCTGCAAAAGTGACATGCACACTAATAGTTCGATCTAGTGAAGCTTTCTAAAACCCATTCTACAAACATAATCAGCATTCTGAAAACAATAAGCTGGATACTAGGCATGCTCTCATGGGTCATTCATAGCTATAGAATAGAGCTGAGTTCTCTATTGTTGACTGCAGTTGAGTCTCTCTTGATATGGTTTACAATGTAAGCATTTACATTTCAAAAATAAAACCACCAATTTCTTTCTAAACTTTCCGTCAAAATGCACATCACCCATGAAGAAGCCACATTTTAGTGTTTCAGGGTAAACAGGCATATGATTTTATTTTTTCAAATAACAAAAATATCAATTATGCACTGGCATGTGAAACTAATATATGAAGTTATATGAACATAATATATATGTTCAGAAAAACATAAAAGCATGGGTCATGTGCTGTTGAAAATTAGTGAGACATAAAAATTTCATGGTCATGATCACAATTGAGCATTTGTGTGTTGTATTCCAGCTAAAGCTGTGGAGAAAACTCTTGAAATTCTCCACCTGTTTGTGGGCTGCAAATTGGGGCATGAGCGAAAGAAACTATTTCACCACTGTTTTAGGGCATGGGATGGAAACCCTTTTTCTGATCCAGGGATGCACTGCCTCATAGGCAACCTTCTGGTGTGGGGGTTTGTGGGTGGGTGTGATGCCAGTGATGGCCATGGCATCACTGCCCTGAGAAAAAACAGGACATCTTGGGGGTTTTGCCTGCGAGAGCATGACAGCCATTTTGGGTACCATGCTATCTCATGATTTTGGGCCAAGATCTCACGTGTTGCCCCCAAATGTGTGTTTTGGGGCACCATGCCCCCAAAGCAGTTTTCTGGGTCTGCAATTCCATAGGTCCGCAATTCACACAGAATTTCAGACCTGGAAGATGGTCCCCCGGATTTGGGCCACATTGTGTTGGAGGGTATGCCATGGTCAGAGTCAAAAATGGGTGTGACAACAGGAAAAGCAGGAGACATCACATCCACATAAAGTTCAGAAGATTCTACACACACCTGTCCCATCCAGACAAGCAAGAGGTATTACCACCGTTCAAGGATGCATTCCTGACAAGCAAAATATCCAAGGAAGGTATAGAGCAGGGACTTCTTTTACCGGGGGATATTTTTCCTCAGAGAAACAATCTCAAAATTTTCTCTGATAAGTTTTGCCTCACCTCTAATTTCAATTTACTTAAATTTACTTACTTATAGTCTGATTGATTCACTGTGCAGGGCAGGGAGTGGGTATTGTAGCCATAGGAATGAATCAAATATATTAAAGCAGAGATTTAGGTTGCTTTGGCTTCTACCTGACTGAGACAATGATCACTGTTCAAACAAATGCTGGAAGCTTCACGGTTGTCACTGTCTGAATAGCCTAACAATGTGTCCTTTCAACAAGAATTGACCACTGCTCTATTTATTTAAATTTAATTTAAAAAATATTTCTATGCTGCCGCTCCAAAAAGAAAAATTTCAGAGATCTATATAGCAGATATAAATACAATAAAAATAATGTCAAAGCAAAAATCTTAGATCACTGGCTAGCTGTAGCAAAAAGATTTTTTTCTTTAATGGTCTGCATAAGCCTGGAGGCATAGAAAGGCTTTTAGTGAATGTTTAAGAATTAATACAGAAAACACTGGTTAACTCTTTCTCTGTCAGTTTTTCAGCTAAAAAGAATCCTTTGGAAGTTGTTTTTCACTAGGGAGTGATAAGCGGAAGACACAGGCATCCCATAGACTTCCACTTGCTGCCCACAAGTGAATAAGAAACTTGGGCGGGGTGTGGTTTGAACTGGAAACCATTAAAAGGAGAAAAGGGAACGCAATCTCTTTCTCTGAAGCCTTCTGCTCAAATGTCCTAGGCTGCTCAGGATTAAATTCCCTCTGCCTCAACAAAAAAACCCCCCTAACCAATAAGTAGAGAAAAGGATAATAGAATCCACATAATGTGTAATTTTGAGGTGAAAATTAAGCTATTCTATATGAATGAGAGTTGTGTAACTGAGAAAGTTACTTACTATTCCAATAGAATCAGTTCACTGAAAGACATTAGGGGCACATTCCAGCAAAATTAAGCACTTTTGAAGCCCACTGATTTCAATGACAGAATTAAGATCATGCTTCAAATCTCTCCAGTTTAAATCAATAGGACTTAAAAGTGTTATCATGCCCTAGGTAGCTTTTATCTTGGGCAGCACTGTGCTTTGAATAATTACTTAGAAATTGCACCACTCATAAATTAAGTCCCACTGTGTTCCACCGTGCTTACTTCCAAGTAAACATGCGCAGGACTGCAGCTGTGCAGCTTCAGCCTATGCACATCACATAAGAAATAAGTCCCACGGAGTTCAAAATATGTCTTACTCCCAAATATATATACACAGGATTGCAGTCTTAATTTCCATGTCCAATATTTATCTGAATCTGGCCAGTTTGCAACAAGATCTGTGACACTTACTTGAAACAAGCAGGGAGACATAAGCAACTACGAAACAGGTGTCAAAAGAGAATATAAAACAAAGCAAAAATCAAAGCAGGGAGGTGACGATCACATTTTGGTTAAATTTGCAATGCTGTTGTTCAGTTGCAGAAAACACAAAGACCAGAATAAATTTAAATGACAGATGAATAGTGAATTCCTGGGTAAAAGATCAAACAACCAAGCCTTAATTTGGAGCATGCAGAGGAATGCAGCCACAGTTGTCTGTTCTTTAAGAGTAAAAGGGATTATGACAGACAGCTGTCAACTGGATTGCTACAGCTGGCCTTGCTTCTTTGGTTGTGGTCCTTTTGCAAGCAACTGTGTTGGTCCTAACTTGGAGCTCTTCAAAGCTCCTTCCATCTGTTCATATCATAATAATCTAGCTTTGCATACTGACCGCAGCTGCCCAGCGCAGCTGGTCCCTCTTGGTGTTCATTCTCCCCAGTATTCAGGCAAGTGTTAAGCCTACCTCCATCAGGCCCTGTAAGGTCTGTCTACAAGGAACTGGAACTAACCCACTCACAATAAACTGAGCATTTCTGAACTAATATATTCCAACTGTGAAAACCAGCACATCTGAGCCTGACTTTCTGAACTAACGTTAGCACCACAGAGAGATTAAATCTTTATTGTAACAAGATTATTATGGTTTCCTAGGCAATCCAAACCATACAAACAATGGAAATAGGGAAAGATCATTTAAAAGACAAATCACGTTGATTTCTCTTACAGAGTTTACACATGTCTACTCAGAGGTTAGCCTAATTGAATTCAATGAAATTTACTCCATGGTAAGTAGGCTGAATAACATCCCGAGACTAATGTCTCAGGGGACCTTTGTGGGGAAGAGAAGAGGAAACTCAAGGAATGCTCAACCCAAATTAAACCTTCAGACTGGAAGTCTAAACAGCGCAAACTTGTTAGAGAATGCCCAGCTGAAGTACCATCTCCCCACCTTTACTTTAGGTCGGGCTTCCTCAACCTCGGCCCTCCAGATGTTTTGAGACTACAATTCCCATCATCCCTGACCACTGGTCCTCCTAGCTAGGGATCACGGGAGTTGCAGGCCAAAAACATCTGGAGGGCCGAGGTTGAAGAAGCCTGCTTTAGAAGAACTAGCCTTTTCTGTATAGTCTGAGGACTTGTTAGTATAGGCTGGGGAAGTGTGTGCGTGTGCGCGCCATTTTATACACACACAATTATTCACACAAAGATTATTTCAACTTCACACAACCCGCAGGGGTAGAGTTAGGAAAGCCACACACACTACTACTGCTTTATACTTCTACTTTATTTACAAGAAGATTTAAAATGTGACACCTAGGCTAGGATCCAGGGAAAGTCTTCAGCCTGTGGGAACAGACTTCTGCTATTTTTCTTGCACAAACAGGGGCAGGGGGGGAAACTTTACGCAGATGCACACTACTGGACGCAAACTCCTTTTTCCTTCAAAGAAAAGTGTGCACATCATTTGAAGAAAGGCCAGCACAGCTGCATGAAAATTGTCCTCTCTTTGGAACCTGTCCCTAACATTTACTGTCTTCAAGTAACCATTTGAGTACGGGAATATCCAAAAATGAGTTTATGGGTGAATACCTTATCACTTCTATATTCTACTATGTTAGTGCTAATAGCTACTATTACTGGTACATGCCTTCCTGTTCCATAGCATTTTTTTTTTTTTTTTTGCTTTTGGCATATTTAAAGCAATTTAAGAATAGTCACACTGAATTCTGCACAATGAATGTGTTCACTTTCTTTACGGCTTGCACAGATTTATATTTCATTTTGCTGGAGGGTGGGAAAGTGTCATCTTTCAATAACAGTGTGTGCCCCTTTGCCTCTCCAGAACTGCTCCCGTCAGGTCCTGTTGGCACTGCAGACAAGACTGTCCATGGTCATTACAACTACATCTGCAAAATCACAGACTGCCAAACTGATGACAGTTCCATAATCAAAGCGTAATCAGATATATGGCTATATTCCTGTCATCTGGTTTGTGCTGGGAGATTGGATTTAGCGTGCTTTCTAACTGATGCAATGCTCCTTGTCCTGACTGAAAAGTAAGGCTGAAGGAAATGGGAAAAAGCAGCAGCCTAGTAGATCTCAGGCCCACCATTGACAGAAGGAATGTTTGAATATAGCTTTATATCAACTAGCAGCCTCTACACAGCACAAACAGTCCTTAATTGCTATTTTGATTCGCCATGCAAGTCTGTTATAAACTCTCCAGAAAAATAGCCCCTTTTAATACAATAACATGGTTCAAAATATTATGAGAGAATTTTTGTTCCTTCCCTCTGAAAAACAGCTGTTTGCAATGACACATCGTTTGGTACAAAACAGAGATTCCCAAACTGTGGTTCATGGACCACAAGTAGTCCGTCAGCTTCACTCAGGTGGTTTGTGGCATGGCTCCATTAAATATTCATATTGGTTTTTAATTGTATTTTTATTGCTTCTTTTTATTTCTTGTATTTTATTGCATTACAATTTGAACCCTGTGGGATACAAATATATAAAGAACCAAAGAAGCAATAAAAATACAATTAAAAATCATACAGAATCTAGCCAAGTGCTTCACAATTGCCACAATGGTCCATGAAGGGAGGAAAGTTTGGGAACCACTGCTATAAAATGGAGTATTCTAACAGAAGGTATGGTCAGCTGATTAACTAGAACATTCAACACTGTACCATTTTGTTACACGTCTCACCTGCTATTTCTATATGTAAGGAGTCACCCACCCCATGTTATATATATATTTGCAGCGATCCATGCATATACAGGGAGTATAGAATTATTTCTTTATACTCAAACATCTTGGAAAGCAAGATGTAGCAATTTCAGTTTGCCTCTGAATATGTGTGCATTAGGATTCTATGTGCATTACTTTAGAAACTTCATTAAAATTGCAAACACGTATAGTGATACTAAGTGACCCGGGACACAGAAAATTGATGAAAAGACCAGCGGGGGAGCTTGGAACTCTCTTCAGATACCTTTGGCTTATATTAATGTTCAACACCTGCTGAGGAGGATTTACCAAATGCACTGACAATGAATAATCTAAGAGACATGCCAACTGGCAATGCTAGGCAAAGGAGGGCGAAGAATTACACTCCATCTGTGAAAGGCTTGGAAAAAAATTATGAACATGAATTCAATTCACCCTCACCTACCACACCCCAAAGATGGTGTCTAACAGTCCAGAGCATAGAAATAAATTTCTTAAGTAGGAATGATACAGTGGCCTGCCAACAGGAAACCTGGAATCTGGCCAAAGCAATGCTGCCACACTCAGAACCAGGATTTGTAATTTTTACTTTCATTAAGCCGCCTTCTGTGATTGTCTTTGATGACAATGTGAAATGCTGTTGTCCCCATGTCCTTATGACTGCCTCTCCAACTCCTGAGGTTGCTGAAAGCTGCCTTTGTGAGGATAGCTGCATTTACTTAGAACTAAATGTGGCTGATTACAATGGGATTTCCAGAGCAACCCTACACATGTCTACTCAGAAGCAAATCCCACAGAATGCAATGGGGCTTAGTGTCAGAAAAAATGTGTATAGGAATGCAGCCTTAGGCACTGTTCACATGAGATATGGGGAACACTGGGACCTCCAGATGTTGCCAAACATCATCCATGACCACAGTTAAAACTTGCTGGAGATGATGAGACACCTTTTCCTCAAAGCAAAATTTAAGTAAATATTGGAGTAGGGATTATTTCCATCTTGCGCTTACAGCCTGCTTTATTTGACTGGTGTACGCAAGTTCAATTTTATAGGCAAATTCAGCACAGATAGAAAAAAATACAGAGGAACAGAGGAATAATATACAGTATCTTGTCTAAGACTGTGGTCTTCAGTATTATTAGATTTTGGACCCTTATCTTCAAAATGGGAGCAATGATGATTATATCTATGTATGAACATATTTATCCCCCTCTTAAAAAAAATCCCTGAGAACCACTGGTACATACGTCATTAATTTATTGCTAATGGACAATAAAACAGCCCCCCTGTATTACTGAAATGACATGCAGATGGGCAGAACATTCTTTCTAGGCAGATTATCTGATACTTGCACTGTTGCATGCCAAAGGTCATATTCAGAATATGAGTCATGGGAAGAAAATGTGTAATTGCAAGAGAAAGTAGATTAGGTAGAATAACCTTAATTAAAGTCAGGAGGGTGCTGTGGGAAAATCAGGAAACTTAACTTGTTCAAGAACAGCAACAAAAAACCCCATCTTTGCCACTGTAATTCTGCAGCTTCATATACTTGGATGGATCTAATAATTACATTTTTGTTTACAACTGAATCACACCATGCTATTGATATCTGCACACTATATGAAGCTCTTGGTTCCCCCACATCTTTCAAAGCTCCCCACTCCAAAGTTTGCTTGTGTGCAACAGGTAAAAACATTCAACACTAGTGCTACAAAAAGCCAACTCAGTGAAGTTAATGGTCATGACTAACTTAGGTTTACTCATTTCAATGGATCTATTATGAACAGGACTTAGTTAAATTCAACCCACTGTGTGCTGTCCAATGTTAGTCATACTCAAAATAGACCTTCTGAAATCAATGGGTCTCCTCTGTGTTTGGTTTGATTAGATGTATATCTCCCAGTCTTGTTGAAAAAAGAAGCAGAATCCACAAAGGATTCTGGACATACACCCATGAAGTGTGTTTGACAGTCCTGGAAATAAAATCTGAATCACAATAGAATGTCAGTGTTTGGTCCCTCATACTAAGGAACCTCAAAAACACATTTCAAGTTCTGAAAGGGTGCTGAGGGCACCAGTCACAAAATGGCTGCCATTAAAGAGGTGTGGCATAACATTAAATGGCTGTCATGGGGCATGGCGTAGCACAAAATTAGCCCTGACAACCTTATGCTGGAACACCTGCCAGGGGCACCACTGGATGCCTTCATGGAACCTTCTGGGTGCCAGGATGGCAACCCCTGACCTACTGTAATTGAAGAAGTGCTTGGAAGAATGTAATTGACTACGCAGTATTTGTACTTATTGGGACAAATTTAGTAAACAAGATAGAGAATACTCATTTAGATCATTCCTTCAATCTGATGAGGAAAGCTGTACTATAAAGATGAGGATGTTTTCACGTTGAGATGAATTAAAGTGACATATGGATGGAAGCTATTGTAATTAAGGATTTATTTGACAGGATAAATTTTGTTCCTATAGACGATTCATGGTTTATTAGCCATTGCTTGGGAAATTTTCCTTTGGTTTCTTATTCCATACACTTCTTGGTAATAAAGGAACACCTCATGCACTCAGTGTGTGTAAACGTTACCAGGCATTTTGCAAGAAGCTCTCCTATTCTTTAGTGGGTTTGCAACAGGAAATTGCAAGGTTTTTATTCCATCTGTGTTCATGACTACAGATAGCTATACAAAACAAGGCAACATAAGTGGTAGTCTTTGAGCCATGTCCTTAGGCAGTTACAAAACAGTACAGCTCTACTAAGCATCAAAGATACTGTGCTGTCTTGTCCCAAAGGAGGGTGAGCCATCTCTGTGCACTGTATTCTGGGCAAGGCTGTACACCCCAGGAGGCTATACCTTAACAGACAACAGCTGCCTGAGGAAGAATCCAGAAGTTCTGCAAATAATTAGTTGACCTGTGCAAAATATAAATACAAATTCTCTCAATAACCTCAATAATCATTTCCAAACACAAGGATGTTATGTGCAAAAATCCAATTTCAAAATTAATGTGCCTGTTAAAAAATGTGTGAACTAGATCTGATGCAGGATTAGTACCTATGCTGCCAACTTCAAGGATGTCTGCTTCAAAAATGCTTTGTTTGAGGGTCTGTTAGTACAGCAAATGTCACAGGTATCTATGCTTCCTCTCATTCAAGTGTAACTAAACCAGTAGTCCCATTCCTAGATCTCTCACTTCTAGGAGAAATGGAAAGAGGAGGTCTGTATGTGGCGAAAGAAGTGGCATCACATCCTTTTATCTGGATAATAACTTGACAAAATCTAGTAATGTTTGTCGCCTCCTTGTTTCTTGATGCTACATGTTTGCTTTCCAATGCAGCAGATTAAGGCAAGTGGCTTTAGAAATCCTAGGGTGGCACAAAGGATCAAGTGTCTTAATCTCTACTGGCTCAGGGCCCAAAGAACTTTATTTGACTCTGGTTTTCCCAAGCTATAAACACCGGTTATTGACACCATGCCACCACAAGTGGATGATTGCAGCAATTTTTCCATACAAGTATAACAATCCAAACATCCTTTAACACATAATCGCTGCACAAGAGAAGAGTTACCAAAACATTAGAGATTTTTGCGGAACTTTTGCAATGCTTATAATTTTACACAAAATAGACAAGGCAGAAATTATGAAAAAAATACAATAAAAACACTGGTTTCTAAAGCTGAAATGTCAGTATGTGAAAATCACTATTTTTTTCTGGCTTTGAAGCTGGTCATTTATATCCCATTTCAGAGGGAGGTGCCCTTTTTAAAAAGAAACAAACAAGTATTTTCTTAAAGGGAAGCCACATCATAATATACTTCCGCTATAATTGTATAGTATTATTGGAAATAGATAGATTATGGGTATGATCTATAGGGAGTCCTACTGAAGACGCTCCACTGGAATGATAGGAATGGGAACTACATCCTGGTTGATTGTGCCTTTTCAAATATATACAGCAGAGACTGTAATTGCTTTACTTGTGATTGTCCATAATGCTAGCTATTACCATCCAGACACTGTTGACAGAAATATGAAACAGTATAGCTACTAGGGGCCTGAGTGGTCGTTTATTTACTCTAGTCCTCTGCTTAGCCATCAAATTAGGGTTGCCAACTCCTTTCCAGATTGTGGTTCCACAACCTTTAACAACTGAAATGTAGAAAGAAATTCAAGTGGTGCAGAAGGTGTTTCTTTCACATCACTGCAGCTCTGTGGTAAGGGGTGAATTTCTCCCTATTGAATTTCTCCCCATGTCATGCAGTTGTTGGGCACAAACCTCCACTGTCAAGGAAATAGCAGGGTTTTGAATAATGCCTTTAACTCCCCACTGATTGATGAAAAAGAATATCAGAATACAGGAACGGTCAGGTGAACCACAAGATGACAATTTTGTTATACTGCAATGCAATCTCTCACAATTAACACAAATAATTACTAGAATAATCAGGAAACAAAGAGAGAGAGAATAATGTAAATTAACCAACTTTAATTTTCAACTAACAGAGTCCAAATATAGCTTTACAATCATATTTTGGAGCGTTATCTCCTCCTTATCCTACAAAGGAAATGATTGTGATTGGAGGTACACCAAACCCACATGGAATGCTTTCCCCTGAAGTACCTTCTCTTTCAAACATAAGTGCTTTATCTTCTCAGACAAGCTACAGCCCTATGAAGGCCTGTTAAGTGAAAATGGGATAAGTTGCTCTTTTACAAGCAGCACAAAGTAATAACTCATGAATGGTGAAAGCTTTTACAGCAATTCATGCACAAAATAAGCCCAAGCCAAATGAGGGTATGGTAACAAAGTTGATGCAGCGGCAGCAAGTTTGGCTTTCATCGTTTGGCCTCCCATTCCCATAAATATTGAATCAGTTGCTAAGGGAATTTTGTTCGACAATATGATATCACTTGGTTATTTTCAATGGTAGCTATAGATCATGCTCAGAAAACAAAGGCGTGTTGTTTAAACCCAAGTCATAATTTCTTGTCAATACAGCTGGGGTGGGATAGTCTCAGGAATCCATTTAATAAACTGCTCTCTTCAGCTGCTAATCCGGCCAATATTGGTTTGCTCAAAGGGAGAATATGATATTTCTCTAGTACAATGGGATATTCTGGAATGCATTCTTAAAGACGGAAGGGGGGAAGCAGACAATATTTTACTAGCAACATTTTTTCGCATGAAGAACAACGCTTACAAAAACTGGAAGCATATTTTCTCATTCCAATCTTTTCCCACACAAAGCTGCCGAAAGCCCTTCTTCCAAGTTCCAAAAAGGACTCTCCCATGACGATGAATGTATCTAAATATGAAGTGATAAAAGCAGGAAGTTGAAGGAGCCCTGTCAAAAACTGCACTGAAAAGATCAGATCTTATCAATACCTCTGCTCTCTAAAGCATCCTCGTTCCAAATGATCACATAAGCACACCTCTTAACTGAGGAGCATGAACCATTTGTTTTTGTTTTTACAAATCTATACCAGCTTTCTCTCACCACTCAGCAATCACAGAGCAGGTAGGATTTAGTCAGCATTTCTTACGCTGCTGTAGACTTGGATCAAGACTGAAAGACCATGAAACTAATCAAACCAAAGGGAGCAGTGCAGCCTAAACAGTCTATCCTTAGAGAAAGTTCCAATGTATTCAATATGTTTTACTCCCGAATAAATATGCCTAGGGTAGCCAACAGACAATTTTTTAAAAATTTAGTCAGGCCTTTATGTCTTAAGTCGATCTCTAAATATGTCGCAACTGCTTTTAACTAGTTGCTTTTATTTATTTATATGAATGTTTTACTTGTCTTGTTTTTTATTTTATTTTTAAATTTTTATATTATTGTTTTTTCACTGATTGTTGTTGGCTGCCTTGAGCTCTTTTTGGTGAAAAGGCAGGCCACAAATGTAATAAATAAACAGGAAAGCAGTATTTGATTGGATACAGCAGTTGCTCACCATGAAATGGCAAACTGCTTTCAAAATGGAAATGTGATTCAAAAGCAATGTAGTATGGTGGCATGAAAGTCAGTAGTTTACAGAAAAATAAGCCAAAAATTCTACGTTTCCGAATGGCCTCGGCCCAGTATACCTGAAGGAGCATCTCCACCCCCATCGTTCTGCCCGGATGCTGAGGTCCAGCTCCGAGGGCCTTCTGGCGGCTCCCTCACTGCGAGAAGTGAGGTTACAGGAAAGCAGGCAGAGGGCCTTCTTGGGAGTGGCGCCTGCCCTGTGGAACGCCTTCCCATCAGATGTCAAGGAAATAAACAACTACCTGACATTTAGAAGGCATCTGAAGGCAGCCCTGTTCAGGGAAGTTTTTAATGTGTGACATTTTGATGTATTTTTAATCTTTGTTGGAAGCCGCCCAGATTGGCTGGGAAACCCAGCCCGATGGGCAGGCTACAAATAAATTATTATTATTATTATTATTATTATTATTATTATTATTATTATTCAGCAGGCGCAGCATGGCTGAAACCAGCTAGTCATTGGAAGGGGCTCCTGTGCCCACAAAGGAGGAATGGTACAGTTGGGGGATGACATAGTATTACCTGAACATTTGATCCAATATAGGCGAGTCATTGAGGAGAAAGCAAAACAGGATAACCTTGACATTACATAGTTTCTATTCATTAGTTATATTAATAGATCTCATAGTTCCCCAGGCCACTTGCATCCCAAAGTTGTTCTGTGGTATTCACAGTGGAATCTTCTAATGTACTTCTACAAAAAGATCAATAACGCTTTCCCAAAAAAGCGACTGTATATACTCTACAATGATGAAAGAAAAAGACCCCATTCCAGTTAACTAATGAGTAGATGCTGCTTATCCAATTCTATACAGTATTGTTCTTGTGGTAGTAAAGTTTCCAACACTAATTGGTTGAGTTGGTGTGATTTCACAGAAGGTTCATAAAGATACCAACTGCTCAGGGAACAAAGCTGTTAGCAGTAATAAACCCACAGTCTTTGAAGTGGTGGTCAGTGTGGCTTGGTTTCACACCTAACACAGGTCCTAAGGAAGGAGCTCATGCATGAAGAAGGCTAAGGAGGAATGCTAACTAGGAAAAAAACCCTAGAAAGCAGGCAACATGAAGGGCAAAGAGCCCAAATGGGCAAGACAGACAGTGCTGTGCAATTCAGAAATCCACATGAAGGGAAGGTAGAAGAGACAGAGTGCTAAGGAATAGGCTTGGGAGCTGTGGACTAGGAACCTGGTTGCTCAGTCCAGATTCTTTGTTGCCTCCTTTGCCTTTAAGAATTGCACAAAAAGGAGAAATTCTTGAAAAGTGACAGCGAACAGGTGAAGAAGTAATGGGGCAGGATGCTGAATTTCATATATGTATCAACTTAACCTGTCAATTCTTTGGCCACAATGAACTGAGATCTTCAAAAATAAAAGGTAGAATTATTAAAGCATTTAATTTCCTATCATCAGAGAGCAATTCTAAGCTCCCAGGAAGGTCGACTGGAAGACCTTTGTAGGATTGCCCTGCCCTTGAGTCTAATGTAAAATTCTAATCACTTACCTATTTTACTCAGTTTGGTTGTGCTTGGTACATTCAGGAATTACATTCTGGTGAGAATGCTCAACCAGTGTTCATCTAGGATTAATGACAGTTGCTCTCCCATTAGTCATGGTGAGAATATTGGTAAACAAAGTGTGCTCAGTTGTGCTTAACTGGGTGCACAGACCCTCCTTTTTTATTTCACGAAGGAAGTATCAGGAAAAGAATATTATAGGTACGACTCATTATGACACTGGGAATCAACAAGATGATATTAGATAATTTCAAAATGTTTGGTGACATTTTAACATCAAAATAAATTCGCCACACCCAAAGCAATCAGCGTGTGTGTGGTCTTGTTTTAAGACCTGGCCTTAAAGAGTGTTTCCATCTCAGTGAAAGCTGCTCTGTTGTGTTTGCAATCTGCTGACTGTGGTTTTATACGAACACTGCCAACATCCAACTGAGAGCAAAAACATGCATCAGACTAGGAATTAAAGGTGTCATCCAATTTTTCTGTGGCTTGTTTCACTTCCTCTGCACCAGAGTTACAGCAGGCATTGGTCAATTATACAACATTTTTCATTCACCAAGCATTTTATAGCCTTAACTACTTGCTTCATATCACATTACACAAAAATCCAATGTACGTCATATTCAGAGTTGAATTGTGGGGTTGGAAGGGACCATGAGGGTCATCTAGTCCAACTGCCTCCAATGCAGCAATCTCAACTAAAGCATCCATGACAGATGGCCATCCAGCCTCTGCTTAAAAACCTCCAAGGAAGGTGACTCTACCACCTACCAGTGGAGAGTCTTTCTACTGTCAAGCAGCTCTTACTGTCAGAAAGTTCTTCCTGATGTTTAGTGGGAATCTCCTTTCTTTTAACATGAAGCCACTGGTTTGGGTCCTACCCTTCGGAGCAGGAGAAAAACAAGCTTTCTCCATCTTCTATGTGTTATTTGAAGATGGCGATCATATCGCCTCTCAGTCGCCTCTTTTCCAGACTAAACATACTCAGCTCTCTCAAAAGGCTTGGTTTCCAGACCCTTGATCATCTTGGTCGGCTTAAAAATGGGATAAAGCTTTCAATAGCTACTAGTTATGATACACTATCTCCTGTATACCACCTCCAGAATTGGAGCCAGCATGCCTCTGCTTATCAGTCGCAATGGGAGAGAACTACTGTAATCACGTCCTACGTGTGAGCTTCACATAAGCATCTGGTTGCCCACTGTGGGAAACAAGATGCTGGATTAGAAAGCCTTTGGGTCCATTCCAGCAGGCCTGTCTTCCTATGTTTTTTTATGGCATGAGAATGCACTTTGCTATGTTACAATAAGCTCTTATTTGGGAGTGTTGAGAAAATTCAAGATTCTGCACAGACTTATAGTTCCTTTGTTATTCCTCCTCGTTCTTTTTTTCTGGGATGGATTCCATTGGCAAAGTCTCTCACCATTCCAGCCATGGGTGGGTTCCTTGTATAAGAACAAGCAACAGCCCTGCTGAGTGCTGCCTAATCCAAGTAAGACTAAATGAGTAATCTATGATGGTAGGACTGGCTTGTATGATACTTAATTTGGCTGCAGTTATATACAGCTCTCAGCAGTGAAGAATACATAACTGGTCAGCACAAGCCTATTTGTTCTTAATTAGCTGTCTGGAAAATATGTCATAATTTATCCTCAAAAGTCACAGCACAGAACAAGGAATATCACATTCCAGAAACAGCTGGATGTTAACAGCTGTGAGACGTGTTATGTAGAAATATGTTTACTGAAACAAATCATGCTGCTTTCAAATGACCTTCCAATAAATATAAAAATCAATGTTTATATATTAAATATTTGTCATGATCTCCTCCACTAGTCAAACTGTTTTATGGTGTACTTTAGCAGACTGCATCCTGCACTCCTCCCTTCCATATTAAATGAAAATTATGCAAGATGACAGATGCAATTAATGTTTCTGTATTTTCTGGAATACAGTGGTGCCTCACAAGACGAAATTAATCCGTTCCGCGAGTCTCTTCGTCTAGCGGTTTTTTCGTCTTGCGAAGCAAGCCCATTGACGGCTTAGCGGATTACCGCTATTAGCGGCTTTTAGCGGCTTATTGGCTTAGCGGATCAGCTGATAAGCGGCTTAGCGGCTTAGAAAAGGGGGGGGGGAGGAAAAAAACCCCGCAGGAACTCGCAAGACATTTTCGTCTTGTGAAGCAAGCCCATAGGGAAATTCGTTTTGCGAAGCGCCTCCAAAACGGAAAACCCTTTCGTCTAGCAGGTTTTCCGTCTTGCGAGGCATTCGTCTTGCGGGGCACCACTGTATGTGTGTGTATGATTTCCTCCAGGGTAATAAAACAAAAGCAACCTAATGCTATTTAAGGTCTAAATTTGTAGTATATATGTTTGAACTGTGCAGCCTGAGGTATAGATGCTTGGATTTTACAAAGCTTAAGGTGTGGTACCAACCAACCACTATGATTTGCAAGATTATGAGTTTTCAGCTTCATATTCATTCCTACACTGATGAAAAGCAGTGAGTTTGGATTAAAAGATCAAGAAAGTAAGATTCTTACTGTGTTGAGTCAAAACTAAGTAGAGAAAACAACTTAACTCTTTTCCATGCTTAAAGGAAATGACCTTTTAAAAAAGTTAAGAGAAACAGGGCTTAGCTCTGAACAAAACATGAGTTTTTATTAGACCCTGTTAAAGTATTTGTCATATCCAAACATAAATCACTTGGATGACTTGCTAGTCTAGAATGCTGGGGTGTTGGACACAACTTTTGATCTTAATGTCAGTATGCTGATTATTTTATTTGTGCATTTAATTAAGTTTTTATATTCTGAATAATCTGAGCAATTCTTCTTACACATACCACCAACCACCAAAAACATAAAATAAAAATTGTATCACTATATATTCTGAGTGAGTAGCTTCCTTCTGACCCATGAGGCCATTGATTCAATCCTAAACTTAACATGCATCACAATGACACCATTCTGCACGTCAGGAAAATGACCCAGAAAGGTCATCTGTTTATGTGAGCTGAGTGACTGTTTTTGTCCCAGCCTCTTGTGCACACTATGGTATCATCATGATTCATGTTACTAGGTGACGTCTGCTGGTTTGGTTATACAAAACCCACAGTGTGGCATCACCCACCCACCACGATTTGGAAAATTATAAGTTTTCTGGTTTTTCAAGAAAAGAAGCTGAATTGGAGCATCTTCCAGGGCAAATCAGGGCTGCTTAAAAACTTCTGTTGAACTTCTGTTCTAGAATTAATTGTTCACTAGGTTACAGCACATTATGTACAAATTGCAAGTTCTTACAGATATGACTTTTCATTATTATCTGCTGTATCATTGGCATTAAAAGAACAGAATGTAGTCTCTACAATTCTGTGAAAACCTTCCATTAACTATGCTAATGTGCATCTTGTGGTGTTTCCCTTAAACCAAAAAGTTTATGTAGATGCCTGATGCAGATATAAAATGCAAACAAACAACGCTTGATGCCTTTCTTGATATCCATAGGTTGACAGTCTCCCACAGATTCACAGATCACATGAAAGCCTTATTTGCCAATAATACTTGCATGAATATTGTCACAAGTTCTATTAACTACATATTAGACAAGACAAAAAAAAAAAAATATTCCTTCCAGTAGCACCTTAAAGACCAACTAAGTTAGTTCTTGGTATGAGCTTTCGTGTGCATGCACACTTCTTCAGATACACATCTGAAGAAGTGTGCATGCACACGAAAGCTCATACCAAGAAGTAACTTAGTTGGTCTTTAAGGTGCTACTGGAAGGAATTTTTTTATTTTGTTTTGACTATGGCAGACCAACACGGCTACCTATCTGTAACTAATATTAGACAAGATTCAGTTCCTTCCCTCCAATGTGTACTTTTGCCTGAAGATGATGTGTACACAGTCCTTCTGGTGGTTTGATGGACTGCCACTCTTGAAGGCCCCTTACTTTAGGTGTGGTCTTTTGGGGGACTGCAGGGGGTTGCTACCAGAATGGGACTCAGAAAGCTCTTGTGCAAAAGTGTAACATTGTATGTGTGGTACTTTGGATCCCAGCAAATTGGGCATCGCAGCACAAAAGCAAGTCATACCTTGACTGAGCTCCCGACTTTGATTCATGTAGCAGTGTTGTAAAATGTTGGGTATATGGACAATCTGAGCTATATATACTTGATTTATGTATAATTAGACTACAATTTACAGATGTTACTCACTCTCAAAGGGAGCAAACTACACCTCCAGAACATGGGTGGGCTCTGGGGAGGGCTAAATATGAGTTCTGAGAAGTAATAAAAAATATAATTATATAAAAGTATACCAGCATAATTTAGTGACCTCTGAAATTATTACTAGGGAATTATAGGTTAAATTGCTTGGAACTCATAAACCAGAATAACACCAAATCCTACTAATATGAAAATCTTGAATTTATTAGTGAAAGTATAAGAAATCTAAACTTTCAGTTTTCAAAGGAATTTAATATTTCTCCTCCTTTCTATTAATAAGAACAAGGAAAACACCCAGTTGTGCAATGCAGAGTAGACTTCTGAAGGGTTACTATTGTAAAATATTACAAAATGGTTTTACTACATTTTTTCATGCTGGTACATTTTCATAAGATGTGGTATTTCCAGTGAGCAGTTTGGAAAATTCCTGACTGGAATCCCACTGTTCCCCCTGAAACTTCACTGCTATCCTTGTTTCAGAAACCATGGCTAAGGTGACTGCAGATCCTAAAACTTCAAAATTTCTTTACTCTGAGAGCTATCACTCTCAAACAAATACTCACATCTCTGTAAGAACCACCCTTTCAACAGACCTTTTACAAGAGTGATATTAACAAGTATATATTTTTCATTACAGAAACACGAAACCTTGGTTTACTGACCCTTTATAGCTGATGGAATGACCTCAGCACCCTTTGCATCCTATAAGGCATGGGTGGGACTTGCACACAGGCCATAACTGGCCCAGCATGAGTCCACATGACGTCAGGTGTGGGGGAGCTCGAGACATGGCTGGGCTGGCTGCATGCATGACAGAGTTCCTCGAGGGAAATTCAATCACACAGCCAGTCCACGAAGAAAGTAAGGTTTAAGGCCAAGCCCATCATGTGATGGGCACCAACTTCAAGCCTTCTGAATGGGCAGCATGGTCAAGATTGGAACATGTGCCCCCTTTTCTATAGGAAAAAGACAACCAAAGCTGTCTCAGTGCCCAAACCAAAATAACTGAAACAAGAACTGTGAAAAAATGATGTCAACGTATGATGAGCTGAACAGCATCGGATGTAATCCAATGTGGCACTAAGTCTCTTGTTCTATCAGTGAAAAGATTTCTGTTTCCACAGTGGAACATTATCACCCTTTCCTTCCCTATCCGTGCTCTCCCTAAATCTCTTCTAGGGATTGCACTAACCCTCTGGAGCAGATCTGGGGAGGCCTCAGGGCACACACAGGAGAAGCAGAGGAGTGTTCCACTGCGCAAGTGGAAATCCTTGCCCTGTTGGGACAAGATGAATCCTACCCATTGTTTATAATACTGTACAGCCATGAAACAAATCAGTTTATAGGTCAGAATGGTTGATGAATAGGTGTATTTTTAATATGCTATTTTTACTTCTTGAAATACTCGGAAATTTATCTTTCTAATACAATATTCTACCAGCTGAGGAAGACTTCTACAGCCCTCCAGTTCCAGGCTATGCCCACAGTTTATCTGAAAGGGAAATACGTAAATAGATGCATGTGTGGTTCCCAGAAGGCATTGTGTTATACAGCTTTGTTGGGAGTGCCTAGATTTTCAGCTGGAATTCTTGGAAGGTTTGCTGAAAAAAATTATTCTGACTAAAGTGGTTCTCTTTTATGAGACCAACAAGCTTGTTATGTATAAGCTTGTCTGTGCTCATGGCACGCACACATAGACAAATAAGATATATATGCTACAGAACATGGTATTATGCTACAAAGAGAAATTATATTTGGATGATATGTTTCATCCTTATGATTGTTTATGTACCCCTTTCCCCACCTCTTTGTGAAGGCTGTGGTTTTAAGCAAACAAATTAGACCAACTACCACAACATTTATATATATATATAAAAGGAAAGTTCCATTAATTCCAAGAACCATGGATTTAGTTATGCTGCCCAAGCTATTAAAAAGGGGGTGGGTGAGGAAGGAGGTAACTTAAAGTGGAGGCCTAAATATATGAAATTAAATAGGTTTCTAAAACAAGGCTTCCCTTTCTCTCTCTCATCATCTAAAGTATCACCAAACATGTAAGACATCGTATGAAAGAATAAAAATAGATTCCATTACAAATAACCACTGAAATAGTGAGCTTCTATTGTGTGGCGTTCTAAGAATGAAACATTATGGTCGGGGTGACAAAAATGCTCAGTAGGGAGCAAGGAACCTCAGAGATGGGTCGGTCTAAAGCAAAAGGGTGGGGTGGGGAATGAGGACATTCTTAGAACTCTGATAAGGTCTAGGAAATTTATCTGCAGCAAGAGGCATGTGGTTTTTACAGTAAAGGGGCAGTATTCATACACAGCACAAATTAAAACCCAGAGGCAGCTCTAAAGCAACAACTAACAATTAGACCAAGGAGGTTACAGCAAATATACTGGCCAGCTCTATTTAGAGCCATTACAAGTCTTTCATTTGAAAAGTAACAATTTTCAGCTTCTCTCTAAGTCAGAGATTCATCAGGGGTAACTGTTTCCTTACAACACAGTGGGTCAGTTTACATAAAAAATTTATGTTCTGGAGATAATTCTTGGTGGTAAACAGTTCAAATGGAGACATTTAACAGGTTCTCTGCTTTTTCTAAGGTAGTTCCCAGGCAGTTCAGTGACTCTTGTGAAACAGACCAATGTCTGCATTGTTCACTTTCCCCAAACCACTGCTTTCCCATTACATACATCAGTGTGTAAGGCAGATGTGGGAAAACATTAATATCTGGGGGTTGAGGGATCCCAGGCTCCCAAGAGAAATTCTGGAAAGATCAGTGGCTGGCCAGAATGTAAGAAGAGCCTTGCTTGAACAGAACAAAAGGCCAAATTTATCCAACATCCTGTTTCCCAGAAGCAAATATAGAGGCAATGTGACTAGTAGCCTCTGATAGTCCTATCGTCTATGAATTTGTTAAATCCTCTTTCAAAGCCATCTAAGTTGGTGGTCATGCCCACATCCCATGGAAGCAAATTCTACAGCTCAACTATTTGCTGTGTGAAAAATAACTCCCCTTTGTCCTCAATTTCCCACACTTCAGCTTTATCAGATGACTCCATCTTCCAGTATTATGAAGTGGGGCGGGGGGCGGGCGGGGGGAAGAACTTCTCTCTATCCATATTCTCCACATGAATGCTTTGGTATCATTTGCAAACTTGCTCACCTCACTGTTTACCCCCAAATCCAGAGCATTTATAAGCAAGTTTAAAAGCGCTGGTTTCAATTCTGACTTCTAGGGGACCCCACTTCTTACATTCCTCCACTGTGAGAACCATCAATTTATTCCTACCCTTTGCTTCCCGGTCTTTGGCTGATGCATAAGCAACCCGGACACTGTACAGTACACAGCTTTTTCAAAGTTTAAGTACACCATGTCTACTGGGTCACCCTTATCCACATGCTTGTTGGCTCTAAAAGATTTCACAGACAGGATTTACCAATGCTGATTCTTCCTGAGGACAATTTGTCCTTCTATATGCTTGTTCATTTAATCTTTAATAATGGTTATAACTATTTTATCGGGAACAGATGGTAAGTGAAATGGCTTGTAATTTTTTGCATTCAACCTGTACAGCGGTACCTCGGGTTAAGAACTTAATTCATTCTGGAGGTCCGTTCTTAACCTGAAACTGTTCTTAACCTGAAGCACCACTTTAGCTAATGGGGCCTCCTGCTGCTGCACGATTTCTGTTCTCATTCTGAAGCAAAGTTCTTAACCTGAGGTACTATTTCTGGGTTAGTTGAGTCTGTAACCTGAAGTGTATGTAACCTGAAGCATATGTAATCCAAGGTACCACTGTATTCCTTTTACAGAACTGATGTTAAACTGGCCATTTTCTTATCCTCAGGCACAGAGGCCGATCTTAGGGGTGAGGTACATGTCAGAAGATTGGCAATCTCACATTTGAGTTCTTTACAAACTCTTAGATAAGATGTCATCTGGACTTAGTGATTTGCTGGTTTTTAATTATCAATGAGGCCTATCTCTTGTCATCATTATTTGCTTCCGCTCTTTAGACTCCCTTCCTAAAAATGTCGGCCCAGGCATGTGCATTTGCCCTCCATCATCTGCAGCGAAGAGCAATGTGTCCAGTGCATGCGCAGGTCTCAATAAGCATCAGCATTATTTTAATTTTCATCCCCCAAATTGGGACACCAGTAGGGTTGTGTCAGAGCCCCTTCTGGTGCAGCACTCTGGTGCTTGTCAGCAGGGTCATGCTAGAACTCCTTCTGGTCCAGCACTCTGTTTCAACCCTGCTGAAAATGGAACAGCATGCCTCTGAATACCAATTGCCGGAGAACAACAGTGGGAGAGGTCTATTGCTCTCATGTTCTGCTTGTGGACTTCTCACAGGCAACTCATTGGCCACTGTGGGAAATGGGATGATGAATGAGTTTGGTCTGATCCAGTAGGGCTCTTCTTATGTTTGTTCTTATTTCTTGGTGCAAAATTTGATTTTTTTTCAGCACAAAGGTACAGCCTGGCTATGATTTTCATCCGTTATGACTCTGCCTCACCTTCTCCTTTGCCTGATATAACCTTTTCTAAACTCAATTAGATGAAAGAGTGTGGCCTCTTGACCTTCTCAGAGCTGTTCTTCAAGTGAACTCACACATGCACCTTGGATTCCTTCTTTTGTTGGGAAGCATGTGTCTGAAAATGAGCTTTGTGGAGATCAAAACCCTGCACAGCCACATCAAGATGGCTTTCTAAAACTCAGATTTTATACCTAGTCCCCAGCATTGTATTACTAAACTCTGGAACCAAAGGAGAGAAGATGCTTCAGAGACTATGTCAAAATTCAATACCACCTTATCAGGATTAAAAAAACCCAAAGCTAATAACTTGGAAAAGTATGGGCCTGTGCACCTGAGGAAATAGAATTATAACTAAACCTCCAAACTAAGTTATACCACCCAATGTATCCTTGATCTGTACACTTGCTTGTGTTATATGACCTGTGGTCAGGAAAATAATGTGACTTTGAATGTAATCTACAGCTATTAAAAAAACCCCTGCAAGATGTTCAGCTTTTGCCCTGCAACACTGCTGTACACAGCTTGCAATTCTATATCATTTGTTAAAGCTTAGTAGCTGAAATTAAGAAACTAAGTTGTGAGACTAAAATTGAGGAGATTTTAGTCTTTCAGAAAGAATTTTTTTGGGGGGGGGCTCAAAATATGTATCTATCACCTTACGAAGTACATTTTAATGTAACAACCTTTCATAGAACTGATCCAACATGCTTTCATTCATATCTCACAGAAACTATAGTACTTAAGAGTCGTCAAAGAAAAGAAAGCAACATATAGTCTGCAAGGACAGAAATTATTTATAAAATCATACTCCACAAAAAAAATTAGAGTTAAAGTTCAAAGGCCTATGAAAGCACACAACACATTATGGTACAGAAGTGTGCTATTCTATACGGGAGATATTTTTAAGTATGTTAATTTAGCTCCGCTAAACATTATTTAGTCTCTCTTGAAGACATAATCTTCAAATATATGGCAGCACATTGTTTGGAGAGATTTACAAAGGCATTTAAAATTCAGTGTGTGATCAGAACCTAACTTGTACACATCCAGTCACATTATTGGGGTTGAGAATATCTGCAAAGCATAATTCAGAAATGGTAATATTCTTTAATTTCCCTCTTCTCAAAAACAGATGTGCTGGTCCGCTAGAAAATCCAAACAGGGAGAGTAATGCAATACATTTATTAAGATTAACTATAAAGCACAAAAGTAAGCTTTCAGGTTCCACAGAACATTTCATCAAGCTTGAAGAGAGGAAGAAAAAAGTATGTTCCTTGCACATGGCAGTGTAGCCTGCACTATGCTACAGTCTCAAGCTACAAGTGGGGAGGGGTGAGTGAGTGGACTGTTTTTTTAAAACTATAGCTGCTCTTAAATTACCAAAAATATTTTGTCATATTTCATCATTTTTTCACATTCACTTTCTCTCTCTCTCTCACACACACACATACTCGAAGAAAAGACTTTAGCATTCATAATATATCAGATGAACAGTGCATCTTCTTTCTGTATTATGCTACTTTTATTTGTAATTTACAGAAACCTCTCCAATGACAACTAAACTATCAATATAAACAGAGAAAAGAACAAACAAAAAGATAGGTTGGATAGGGATGTAGCATATAAGGCATCCTCCAGCCAATGAAATAATTCCTCAAGCATCTCAAACTCAGATTTTCTTTTGTTCATGTATAAGTCTTTAATCTGTCCTTCACACAAATGAAAATCATTCCAAATTCTTGGGGAAATAAGGCACATTAATCTTCTGACTTAACAAATCTTTTAAAAAGATTTATTGTAAGTATTACAATGAAGCTACTTTTAAATGAGAATTTAATATTGTATTTTGTACTTTGATTTTTCTGTAATTAAAAATATCATTAACTATAAATAATTGCAAGTAAAACAATTTTATCACCATGCCGTTTAGCACTGTCTCTAGAAATATAAACAGCAATTACATGTAAACTTTTAGACATATTAATTATCCTCCAAGGTATACTCCGGGTAGCATACAAAGATCTTCCATATGTTATCTTCACAACAACCTTGCGACGTGGATTAAGCAAAGTGCAATTGACCTGCACAATATCACCTAGTAAGCCTCATGGTCTTTCATTAAACTAGAGAAATAGAAAAAAAATGCCTATTATGTGTAAAATAAGATGGAGAATGCAGGGCTGTGGTGGGAAAAAACAGCAAGCAAAAATAGCAATTTCAAACAATTGGGTCGACTAAATGTAATCCCTGGCTCCAGAAACAATACATTGGAGAAGATTATGATGATCCCAATAACAACGAAGATGGATTGTGATAGGAAAACAATACCAACAGTGTTTGGCAACAAACCTAACACCCCAGAATACTTGTGCTGTAAAAGGGGAGAATCATCAAGAATTGTCCATTTATGGGCATTTGTGCTTGCCCTGAAATACCAACGTGGGATTTCTTGGGTGACCTAAACTTCACTTGTTTTCCTGGGGGACTTATGAGTGGTAGGTGCACCGACTGAATATGCCTGACAGCTATAGTTCACATGGGCATTGTGGGCACATCACAGAAAAAAAGAGCAGCAAACATTCCCACTTGTTGGGATCCTCGTGTATTGGGTAATTTCCCAACAACAACAGTTTTGACCAAGGGCCTGAAAACTAATTTTGTACATTTCTGAATCCATGTGGATGTATGTATCTACATGGAAAGCAGGTGGATTCCATTCTAGAAAGGGAAAGGCTTACAAGTATTGTTATACAAAAAAATAAAAAGATGCATAGTTGTATTAGCTATAGTTTATCTAGTGTCTTCCATGTACAGCAAAGTGAGATGATGAAGCAGATGATGAACCTGTGAAGATCTCTATGCTGACCTAGCTAAAGTTAATCACAACTAAGTCTCAATGGCATAGTTCAGTGGTTTCAGTGGTATTTACAATGCAATTCTATGCATGCTTACACAGAAGTAAGTCCCAATCAATTCATTGGGGCTTTATTCTCCAGAGAGAGTGTTTAGGATTAGAGCCTCATCCACAACTAAATTTTGTTGGATCTGGGTCCTAGAGCAGACATGAAATCATTCCTATTTAAAATAAAACAGAAAGGAACTATGGGCAAAAGCTAACTGTGATCTGAATTTAGCATGTGAACTGACAACTAGAATTCTCATCTAGTCCAATGAGATTTCCTTCCTTCCTCATTACTGAATTTAGGATTAGAATCCAAGTGCAAATGTTCTTGTTTACATTAATGTGAATCGTTCATTTAACCTATAGAAATTGAAGCAATTTGGAGAAGGTTTGTGTATATATATTCAAAAGATTTCCTATATATTTCCTAATGTACTATTGAGTTTGTAAACATTGATTTGGTCTGTGCTGGCTTTTCTGGTACATTAGAATGTTAGACTCTCCTCAAGTATAAAGATCTGCAAATAAGCAATTACAAGTTCTCAGACATGAGTTCATTGGACAACTATTACAGAATAGTTTTGCTGCAAGCACACACAACAACACTTTCCCCTTAATTCCTTGAATAAATGCTGCCTAACTTTCTGCAAAGTTAGTGTGGTTTGTGAACTACACTGAAACTGCTTTTAATTTGGGGCAAGTGATATCTGATCTGAGAAAGAAAACGAAAACAACAACAATTGTATTCTGCTCCTCGTCCATAGATCTCAGGGCAGTTCACATTGTAAATTTAAGGAAACTGCTTTATTTCTGGACTTGCATACATGGTAGTTCACCATTCCACTGAGAATCCTTTATTTCTGGACTAATTCACTGTGCAAAACACTTTACAGATTTATTGTAAAATTTGTATACACTAAACTACACTGTCTGGATAGGCAAGGTTATAAATTTGCGACGGTTGGACGCAGCCTTTGCATGTGCACACACACAAGAAAATATCAAACAGTCCAGTTCGAATGACAGAATGCTCAGTCCATGAGCCACAGCCAATCACTCTGCTCCAGTGAGGAAACATTTCAGCCACATTGCTCTTTGTGGTCTGCATAGATACCAACCGTTATCTTGGAACAGTTGTCCCTTTCAAATATATTGCACATGAGGGAGGCAGCCATTTTTATGACAGCACAGATTCCAATCTATTTAATCCTTCCAATGAAAATTAATCGTCTCGTCCTTTGGAAAAAAAAAAAGGGAAATATTGCCCACTGACATGCTGCTGTAACTCATTATTCCTTTAAATGTTTTTCACCATTTGAGACTATTTCCTCCCATCTCTCTCTAGCTGTATATCTTCATCTGTTTTAGAAATAATCAATCTGGCACGTTCTTTATATTTATTCACAGTCTGGCAGCATCTGTGTGTACAGGCCAACACATCTCTAAAAAAATTGCCCAGGCCTTTGAGAAAGCCCACGGAGGGGGCATGTGCACAAGCAAACAAAGGGTTAAAATACATATAAATTCATAGGTTCGTAGCAGATTATCCAAGAACACAGGCAGAGGAAGGGACAGGTAATGAAGGGCTTCCACTCCCCCATCCCTCCAAAAAAGAAGGAATGAAATAAAGTTTCATTAGATTTGTTTGAACTGGTCCAGTGAATGCCATATGTTACATATGTCCCTGTTTACCAGGGACATTCCCATATTTTCTGGTACCCATCCAGAAATCAACAAATGTTGTTTACGTGAGTTGCTGCAGTTGCCACTGTTCTGGCTTCAGCTCCTTCCCCAGAACCTCCAGAATGTAAATCCCTGAGTGGAAAATGATGTGCAAATATATATAAATGCATGCACATGAACACTAAAGCACCTTGCCGTGCTCAACCTGTCATTTCACACAACATAGGCCTAGTTTAGAGCTAGGTTGTTGTTGGTGGTTTTTGTTCAAAAAAAAGTCTCGTTATTTCAGAAAATCAAGATGAAGGAGCATTTGGGAGCTGTGCAGTGCAATCCTATGCATGTTTACTCAAAGGCAAGTCCCACCATATTCAATGAGTCTCATTCGTGTTGAAGATTGGAGCCTAAATGGGTGATTTGCAGCACAATCCTAGGTATGTTTACTTGGGAGAAAGTCAGATTATGTTTTGTGGGGCTCACTCCCAGGCAAGTGTGAACAACAACAGCAATTTTATTATTTGTATCTGACTGGTTTGCAGCCTTGATATGTTGTTCTTATAATGAAGCCAAAGAGTAAGAAAATGAATGTCAAGACTAGTAAGCAATCGCTTACCATTCACCAATGGCAAGAAAGGTCAAACATTTTATTCCATGTTTTGTTTCTGTGGCTGCATAGAATCGTTTAAATTGTATGCCATGGTTTTCTGAACTTATTTCAAGGACATAAAACATATTTATATAGCTGACTTAATCTCTCCGTAATAAAAAAAGTAATCAACACAGAGACTCTGGCAATCAGCTGATGACCTTCTGCCGAGGAGGCAGGTTTAGTCGTTGTTTGAGGACTATCCCTGCCTCCAGGTCTGGTCCTGACCGGAAGGATACTGGAATCAGCAAGGGAAACCCACATGACCTGAAAGTGTTGCTGTGCAATGCCAGGTCAATGATGAATAAAACCACTGCCATCCACGACCTGATTGTGGATGGAGGATTTGACCTGGCATGTGTGACAGAGACGTGGTTGGATGAGGCAGATGGGCCTGTCCTTGCCGCTGCTTGCCCACCAGGTTTCTCTTACGCACAGCAACCCAGGTCATGTGGGCGGGGAGGGGGGGTTGCAGTGATTTTTAGGAAGTCATTAGTCTGCACCAGGCGTCCTATTGGGAAGACCCAATTTTCTGAGTGCATGTTCTGGAAGTTGGGCAATAGGGGCAGTACAGGATTCCTTTTGGTGTACCGACCTCCCCGCTGCACCAAGGATTCCCTGCCCGAGCTGCTTCAGGTCATGGCGGATGTTCTCCTGGAGACACCTAGCTTGGTTGTCCTGGGGGATTTTAACATCCATGCCGACACGACCTTACACGGGGCCGCTCGGGACTTCGTGGAAAGCATGGCCTCCATGGGGCTGTCCCTGAATAAGTTTGGCCCAACTCATAGCCGCGGACATGCCTTAGACTTGGTGTTTACCTCTACGGATGTTGGTGATCTGACATTAACTAAAAGCGAAACAAAAGAAGTGCCATGGTCAGATCACTTCCTGGTGCAACTGGACTTCTCTGCGACCCTTCCCCTCTGCAGGGAGGTGGGACCGATTCGGATGGTCTGCCCCCGCCACTTAATGGATCCAATTGGCTTCCAGAGAGTGGTAGGGGATGTTTTATCCCAAGTTGATGGCCTTTCAGCTGATTCCCTGGTGGCCCGCTGGAATGCGGAGTTAACCAGGGCTATTGACTGTCTGGCTCCGAAGCGCCCTCTCCGATTGCATGGAGCCCGGACAGCCCCGTGGTTTTCCCCGGAGCTGAGGGTGATGAAACAATCATTGAGATGGCTAGAGCGCCGGTGGTGGAAACCTCATTCTGAATCAGACCGGACACGGGCTAGAGCTCAATGTCAAGCCTACCAAGTGGCAATGGCGAAGGCGAAGAGGGCCTTCTTCACCGCCTCCATTGCATCTGCAGAAAACAGCAGCAGGAGACTTTTTAAGGTGGTTCGCAATCTATCGGAACCACCTGCACCACCGGGGCCTGGTAGGGACCCCAAGATCTCCTGCAATGCTTTTGCAAAGTTTTTTGCAGATAAAGTCGCTCAGATTCAGAAGGAGGTAGACTCCACCGTGGGAGCAGGGCCAGGTTGGGAGAGTGCTAGAGTTCTGTCTAGTCCTGTTACATGGGATCAATTCCAATCTGTTACCTCCGAGGATGTGGACAGGCTGCTTGGACAAGTGAAACCGACCACCTGTCTCCTTGATCCTTGCCCATCCTGGCTGATAAAAGCGAGCCGGGAAGGGCTGGGCGATGGGCTCTGTGGGGTGGTGAATGCTTCCCTCTGTGAGGGAGCCTTCCCAGACCCGCTGAAATAGGCGGTCATTAAACCGCTTCTTAAAAAAACATCTTTAGACCCAGCCAATTTGGCCAACTATCGCCCAGTCTCAAATTTACCATTATAGGGCAAGGTGATTGAGCGGGTGGTTGCCAGACAACTCCAAGCACGCCTGGAGGATGCGGACCATTTGGATCCCTTCCAATCGGGATTCAGGCCTCACCATGGGACTGAAACTGCCTTGGTCGTGCTGGTTGATGATCTCTGGCGGGCTACGGACAAAGGTGAGAGCTGTTTCCTAGTTCTGCTGGATCTCTCAGCAGCCTTTGACACCATTGACCATAACATCCTTCTGGACCATCTAGAGGGGCTGGGAGCTGGGGGCACTGTTATACGGTGGTTCCGCTCCTTTCTCCTGGGCCATGTCCAGAAAATGGTGGTGGGGGATGAGTGTTCAGACCCCTGGGCTCTCACTTGTGGGGTGCCTCAGGGTTCCGTCCTCTCCCCCATGCTTTTTAATATCTATATGAAGCTGCTGGGAGAGATCATCAGGGGGTTTGGGCTGGGTGTTCATCAGTATGCAGATGACACCCAGCTCTACCTCTCCTTTAAATCAGAACCAGTGAAGGCGGTGAAGGTCCTGTGTGAGTGCCTGAAGGTGGTTGGAGGATGGATGGCGGCTAACAGATTGAGGTTGAATCCTGACAAGACAGAAGTACTGTTTTGGGGGGACAGGGGTCGGGCGGGTGTGGGGGATTCCCTGGTCCTGAATGGGGTAACTGTGCCCCTGAAGGACCAGGTGCGCAGCCTGGGAGTCATTTTGGACTCACAGCTGTCCATGGAGGCACAGGTTAATTCTGTGTCCAGGGCAGCTGTCTACCAGCTCCACCTGGTACGCAGGCTAAGACCCTACCTGCCCGCGGACTGTCTTGCCAGAGTGGTGCATGCTCTAGTTATCTCCCGCTTAGACTACTGCAACGCGCTCTACGTGGGGCTGCCTTTGAAGGTGACCCGGAAACTGCAATTAATCCAGAATGCGGCAGCTAGACTGGTGACTGGGAGTGGCCGCTGGGACCACATAACACCGGTTCTGAGAGATCTGCATTGGCTCCCAGTATGTTTCCGAGCACAATTCATAGTGTTGGTGCTGACCTTTAAAGCCCTAAACGGCCTCGGTCCAGTATACCTGAAGGAGCGTCTCCACCCCAATCGTTCAGCCCGGACACTGAGATCCAGCGCCGAGGGCCTTCTGGCGGTTCCCTCATTGCGAGAAGTAAGGTTACAGGGAACCAGGCAGAGGGCCTTCTCGGTAGTGGTGCCTGCCCTGTGGAACGGCCTCCCAGGAGATGTCAAAGCAATAAACAACAATTTTACTTTTAAAAGTCATCTGAAGGCAGCCCTCTTTAGGGAAGTTTTTAATGTTTGATGCTGTACTGTTTTTAATATTCAGTTGGAAGCCGCCCAGAGTGGCTGGGGAAACCCAGCCAGATGGGCGGGGTATAAATAATAAATTATTATTATTATTAATTGCAAGAACATAACAATAATTGTGTATTTTAAGGCCATTAAGTGCCTACAAGAAATGACTGGACTCATATGAAACTAATATCATGCACAATGAAGTGTAGCTAGGCACATATGTGTGCATGTATGTGATAATGAACAAGACTAGAGTTTAAACTCAGTCAAAAGGAAACCGGGGAACTGCTGAACATTTCAGAACCACTTACCGTTCATTCATTCATTATAAGTTTATTTTGCTAGCCAAAGGCCATGACAATTGCATTATAATGTACAAAATTCAAACATAGTAATAATATAACAAGCACGAATAATATAAAAGAAAGAAAAATCAGAAGTACTACCAGCTAACTATAGTTAAGATTAAGCCTGAGTCTCCAAAACAATTCATAGCAATATTATCTAATTCTCTTCTTCTAAGCTTTTTTTTGCAGCCAGTGGAAAATGAGCCACTTATCTAAACTTTTAGAAACAAAATGCAAAAATACAGTTTCCCCAACTGAAAGGATCAAGTTAAGAAAAAAGAAAGAAAGAAGCTATAAACTTTGTAGTTTTAAAAAATATCAAAAAGGTGGGTCCCTTACAACCCTCCTGCACAAATTGCCAAAATAGCTGGGCCAAAGGGTGAAGGACAGCTCCAATATATACACAAGTCATGGCTCCCCCAGCAAGTCTGATACAGGCTGCAGGCAGGGAACAAATCCATTCTGCCTATCATACTCTTGCCTTGACATGGAGTTAGACTAGACAAACATTGGGGTCCCTTCCACCTCTATGATTCCATCATCAGTGCTGCATCAATGTGCTTTATAGCAGGGCTGGAGCACTTGTGTCCCTCCAGATGTTGCTGGGCTGCAACACCCATAATTCCAGATCATTGGTTATGTTGGATGGGGCTGATGAAAGTTGAAATCCAACAACCTTTGGATGGCTTCAGTTTCTCTACTCCTGCTTTACTGAGCAACAAAAGCAAAAGAAAGGGGTTCTCGCTTGGGGAGGGAGCCATGGGTCAGATGTAGAGGCTGGGCCCTCCCCCCTAAATTTGGCCACCATGCCTCTGGTCTAAAGCCTCTTTCCCTAACATGCTAATACTTGGGGTTGTTGCTTTTAACAGCGTGAGAGCATGCAAAAGTTGTATTCTAGAGAGGTACAGTCTACTCCCTTATGAGCCAAGCACATCAGGAGTTTCCCCTTCATTCTGCTTCCGGCAGCGATCCAACCTAAGGGAAGGCAACAGAGGAGGGGGTCCCCTTTTGTTGAACACCAAGTGAAGTTAATTATTTTGGCAAGAAATGTTTTGGTTGGAAGGAAGGGGAGTGAGGTATGAGAAGGGCATGCCAGGAAGGAAAGGGCTGCTGTAGTCAAGCTTTTGTCCTCAAAGTCTTCTTCATTTAAACCACTCTGGCAGGGGAGGCAGAATGGCACAGAAAAAGTTGAGAACAGTGTTAATTTAAACCTATTGGCACCTGGAAATTGATGTTAGCTGGCATCATTTAAAATACTGGCATTTTGAAGTTTATTTTGAAAATGAATCACGACAAAAGGACAATGGGATAACACAGTTTGATGCCACTACTTTAGAGATGCGTGTTAACCAAACAGCAGCCCATTCCCTACAGAAGTGAATCTCAACAGCAAGTTTACCACATGCTGCAAAGCAATATGTTTATTGCCATTTATTACTCTTCAAGGACCAATTTATTCATTTTTACTGGCATTAAAACAGGGCTTTATGTTTTACAAGGAAACCACTCTGCTGTTTGAGGCCATCTTAACAGCTGAGTTGGCTCCAGCAGTTTCTACCCTGAATCCAGAAACTGTAGCAAATATTTTCTAGCACCTTGCACGAAGGAGGAAATGACCTTTGGTTGTTGTTTCTTTATACTAACTTGATGACATTCATTTTAAGAGAGATGTAAACTTGATTAATGATTTTCTTCTAAGGGCCCTGATTCAGCAGCCGTGCTATAGTGCATGCCCTAATACTTAGCAAGTACACCAGTGCTTTTTTTCCTGGGGGGGATGCAGGGGTACGCATACCCCTAAACATTTTGTAAATCTAAATTTGGCCTCATTAAGGGGCAGTATTTCAATATGAGTAGGAAAATGAGAGTACCCCTAAACATTTTTTTAGAAAAAAAGCTCTGCATGACACTGTTATTCATATTCAGCAATCACCTGGGTGAGTAGAGAGGGAACTGGAAGAATATCCAATCCCTTACCCATCTCCACAATGAGAGGAGAACTTAGCTATATATATAGCCCAGGTCTCAAAGACTAGAGGTGAAGAAAAAGTAGTAAAGAGGAACAATGCTGCTGTAGCCTTGGTTGTAAAACTGAGCACGCCAAGCAGTTTCTTATGTGATCACAGGTGGAGTCATGGCATCATTTTCACAAATGTTTCAAAGGACTCTGAAAAACACAGGAAGCTATTTTACACTAGGTCACATTATTTGTCCATCTAACCCAGTACTGTCTACTCTGACTGGCAGTGGCTCTTCAACAGAGGCTTTACTCAGAACTTCCTACCTCTTTTTAGCTGGAGCTGTCAGGGACTGGAATTCAGACCTTTCCATGAAAAGCATGCACACACACTCTCTCCCTTTCTCAGGCTACAGTATTTCCTGAAACAGTGCCATTTACCGTCTAATTTACGCAGTACCTAGAGAATATGTAGTTAGGGGAACATGTGGTTACCACTTGTTCATTTGCTTGTATCTGAGCAGTTAGGCAAAATGGTAATTAAAAAAGAAGTAGTAGTACTGTGATGGATCAGACCAAAGTCCACCTAGTCTACTATTATGTCTCTGAAGGTACTATAAAGAATAAGTGGTTCCATTCTCTGCTTTTCCTATTTCCCCATAGCCTTTTCTGTCCAGATGTTATAGCCTCTTCAGGATGTTACACTTTCACTAGGTACACAGCACCCACCACACTTGGGTACTGTATGGGCACAAACAAGGACATGGGAGTATTAACAGGGAACGGTCCAGGAAACCTTCAATGTCTGCTCACCACTCAACCAGGTTCTCTGCTAGTGATGACTTCCTCTGCTGATCAGGAATACAGATGGTATGTGACCAGCGTGGAATTGATGTAGTTCACATGGTTCAAGGTATGATGTGGGTTCCTGTACTATAAGATGCTTGAAGGGGACGACAGAGGACGAGATGGTTGGACAGTGTTCTCGAAGCTACAAACATGAGTCTGACCAAACTGCGGGAGGCAGTGGAAGACAGGAGTGCCTAGCGTGCTCTGGTCCATGGGGTCATGAAGAGTCGGACATGACTAAACGACTAAACAACAACAAACAGTAAACACAAAGTATGAGAAATTCCTTAAAGCTGGTAAGCCTTGCAAAAATATCTTAACTTCTTCAGCCAAGGTCAACAGGCCTTTCTTCTTTTTTTTCCTCACTCTCATGAAGGAGCAAAAGAGAACGGTGTTGAAAGACGGTAATAAAAATATCCCTACATTCCAGATTTTTTGCACCGGTTTCAGGTTGAATCTTTGCATGGAAACCAAGGATAAGGCAATGCTACATCTCTTTTGCCTTATGCCCGGAAGTCCAGAAAACAGCTAAGTCAAAGCTTTTCAATGATTAAAGACTAGGGTTGCAAGAATTAATTGATTAAGCAGTGTGATTACAGTTTAATGGCTTGTTCACATATTCAGAGTGAAGCTCTGATTAATTGGAGCAGGCCATCTGGATTCTAAACACAAGCACTCCTGGATCCTGGTCAGTTTTTCCACTACCTTTCTCCCTTGTTTGCAATTGCCTCCCATCAATTCCTGCCACCTGAAGAATCTGCCAGACTGGGAGTATATTTCCTGTATAGGTTTGGTGCTCCACCTGAAAACTGAGCCACCCCGGTTCAATTCCTGCCCCTGCCACAGGGCCATGGTTCTCAGGACAAATGCTATGACACATTCACAGGAGCGGAGGGAGGCCAAAGTGGAGGGGAAGAAAGAAGTAGGGTGAAGAACTTCTGATGGATATGGGGAAGCACTTGCGGGGACAGAGGATTTACATTTTTATTTTTAAACAGTCAGGAGCAGTAGAATGGCCAGAGCTACCTTCTTTTTAACCATTTTTGTTTTCCCTTTCTACTTTCCCAGGGAGGGAGTCATCCTTCTCTATCTTCTTCTTTGGCGATTGCTTGTAGCCAAGCAAGATTGTCTTTCATGAACACAGTCTTATCAGTGAGTCCAAAAGTGACTGTGGAGGCAATTCTGGAGCCACATATGGCTCCACAGTGGGGACATAGGTTTCCGGGTGGGAGTTGATCACGGTGAGGGTTTGCCAAACTAGTCCAACAAAGTTGATGTTGAAAAAACATTGCTTTGAAACTGGTGATCTTTGCTTCTTCCAGTACACTGGAATTAGTTCGCCTATCTTCCCAAGTGATGTGTAATTATTATTTTTTGAGACACTGCTGATGGAATTTTTTGAGGAGCTGGCAATGGCATTTATAAGTGGTCCATGCTTCACAAGTATACAGTAAGGTTGGTAATACAATAGCTTTGTAAACAAGCATTTTGGTTTCCCCGTGAATGTCCTCAAACACTTTGCACTTCAATTGGGACAAAGCTGCACTTCCAGAGCTCAGGCAATGCTGAATTTCGGCATCAATGTCAGCCCTTATGGAAAGATAACTGCCCAGGTAGGAGAAGTGATCAACACTTTCCAATGTTACACCATTGAGTTGGATTTGTGGCACTGCAGAGGGGTTGTTTTGTGCTTGTTGGTGCAGCACTCTGGTTTTTGGGATGTTGGGCGATAGGCCAAGCTTTTCATAATTTTCTGTGAAGATATTTAGGATGGCATGGAGATCGTCCTCTGAGTGTGCACACACTACATTGTCATCAGCATACTAAAGCTCTATGGCAGAAGTTACAGTAATTTTACTCTTTGCTTTCAGCCCACTCAGATTAGAGAGCTTTCCATCTGTTCGATATCTGATTTCTACTCCGGCGGGGAGTTTCCCCTCAACAAAGTGTAGGATCATGGCAATGAAAATAATAGAGTTGGGGTGATAACACAACCCTGTTTAACACCTGATCCCACTGTGAATGGTTCACTTTAAAAACCATTGTTATCAGTGGTAATTTCACCCCTACAATGCATCTGAGGAAGGGCAAACTGTCAAATGGCACCTCCATTTTTTTATTTGTAAAATGGGACACCAAACCCCCCCTATAACCAACCTCTGCATAATACTATATTAAGAGCAGTTTTGCACAATAGATAAATCACACATACCCAGACCCCAGTATCAGTATTACTATAAATTATATTGCAGCACTCCTGAGGAACAATGTTTAACTGCATTACTTGGGGGCAAGGGGGTGGGGAAGAATGGTAGAAGCTGTTATCTTGGTGTTAATTACTGCTAATCAAATTCTGGTGCATCAGACCTTGGCTGGTGTAACAGGATTCTTGGAAGAAGGCTGCAGAAGGAATTTAGCTGATCCTATCTCACTTTACAGTTCTGAACTCAAGCCAGCTGGATGACTGTGACTGTATTCATCATCATATCTCTTCAGTGGTTGATGGTAACATCACATTTTTATAATCAAAGCTGGATTGATTGACTGTATACTCTACAATACAGGCAGTTTCAAAGGGGGTTCAGACATTAGTCCCCCTGAACATTAAAGTGAACTCCACCAATGCTGTCCTCTGAAACAACTGACAGTACTTCATTAGCTTAGCGAGCTCAATCGCATATCACAGAAAAGCTTGATCTATATTTGAAGTCCCAAAACAGATGTCATCCCACTGTTTTCTGAACACCACAGATCCATCTGAGACACAACATGGTAACATCTGCTTCCCCGCTGTGTACAGAGCTGAAGAAAAACACTTTGCTCTTCTGACCTAAATTTCAGTTATTTTAAACACAGCAGCTCATGATAGATGTCAGATTTCTGCTCTATGTTTTAGGTATGTTATTCCTTGTCCAGTGAACCCAGAAGCATTGTCTTCTCATTCAGTCAGCAGACTTTAAGAAAGAGAGCTTGTGCTCGTGTCATTCTTTAAAACAAACTGCTGCGCGCACACTAAACCATGCCCGTAAGCCTACAATGGGAGCTGGCAGCTTTAATGAGAGGAGAAGGGGCTGTGTGGGGAAAGAAAACCTCCAGGTGCTCAAGCTGTTACAGGTGAATAGAAGCCCTTGCTTCCCCGAGGCAGCTCTCTGTCAGGTTTAATCTCCCCAAGTTCTGGAATGTGCTTTTGATAGACATCTCGCCCCCATGTTTAGTTAAACACTGAGAGGGAAGCTGCTGCTCACTGCATGAGAAGGAATTGCCTCTTTGCCAAGGCTTGATTCCTGTTGAAAGCGGCAGGATCAACATAAATCACTTCCTGTTGTTTGTGTTTTTCTGAAGGTAGATATCCCCACACTCTCCACACCATAAAGACAGCAGGACTGCTCAAGGCTTCCTATCGCCTAGCTTCCAAGAGGAATAAAGGGTCTTATTTCCCTTTGTTCTGAGCCTTGTTTACTTCTCCTACATAAGGCCTCAGACTTACCGGTTTGTGGGATGACACACTGTGCTTGTCAAGTTCAAAAACAGCCAAACAGCCACAACACAAGAAAGCGGGATGAATTTACAGAACCAATTCTGGAGGCACTTTCAGTCACTGAACCAACCTATGCACACTTTGGTTAATAGGACTTCCATGGGAGTTTCAGGCAATGAGCCACTTCTCACGTAACACTTTTCTGACATAAAGCTCTCTGGAGTGCATCTGACCCTGCGCCTCTTGGGAAGTACTGTACAAGTGTGCATTTTGACACAAATACACAGTTTGCGGAACTGCAGAATAAACATTCCACAAGTCACCACGCACACATTTCCCCCCTCTACACGGGGCTCATAATCTTCTAGTACAAGAACTTAAATAGAATTACTTGTGAGTATCAGATAAGCCTAGGATTTAAATATGTGATGCTGTAGAATACCATGTTAAAAGCTAAAATAAAAAGAAAGAAAGATGTTAATGGACTAAGTAAATTATATGTGAAAATAGTTTTGGAAAACTGCTACAATGATATATATGGAAACTCAGGCAGGGGGATTTGAGGAAGTCACCCAACAATGTTAACAAAAATGGAATTATTACAGTTAGGATGTATGTATGTATGTTTGCTTTTTGATGTTTTCTTTTTATGTTTGTTGATATGCTTGTTATAAATTGGGAAAATTAATATTTTTTGGGGGGGAAAACCATAATCTTCTAGTACAAGCATGTGATGCAGCCCTAAAAGAGGGTATGACCAATTTAAGGGGTTGGTTGTGCTACTTTAGAGCTTCGGTTATGTGGTTCTTTGACCCACATTAACCCCCTACTAATCCCCAAGGATAATGGGGGGCTGACATGGGCTATGCACAATGTGCTTGGATTGGCAAAACTTTCTACAAAGGGTATGAGGATATTTCACAGAGCAAGTCGCTGCATTTGCTCTGTTCCCAACTGTGCTTTGCAGTGCATGGCCAGGATCATAGGAAGCTGCCGCCTACTTGTGTTGTAACAGCTCCAGTTGCTGTTGTGCCAATGAGGCGGCTGTACTGTAAAACAAAGCAGAATCTGCCTCATCTACAGCAGAACTAGAAAGCCTACTGCCAGTTAATTTTCTAGTTGGGACAAGTACCGTATGTGAAATTCAGCTTTTACTTCTTACTTAATGGCCCAGAAACTGCAGTGAACAGAATTCTGCTTAAATGCACCTGTTAAAGCAGGGAGGGGGAATAGAATCTGGCCTGTAGGTTGGATCCTTATCTCTATGCACACCAGTGAATAAAGTTTGACAGGTGGGAAGCCCCGCCCACCAGTCAATCCCTTGACGTTGTGATGACATCAGGTGACCCAGATATTTTGGACCAGAACTCCCACCAGTCCCAGCCAAGGATGAGAGTCATAGGTCAAAACTTCTGGACTGTATAAGGTTGGGTAAGACTAGCCTAGACTGTATATTTATTACACACCCATCAAATACATTATCAGGTTGGATACTACAAAATATAATGAATACATTAAAATGAGCCAAAAACAGCAGTTCTATAGCTGCTCTGTTTTACTTGAAATATTAAGTTTAAACATCAGGGAAATTTTAATCAAATAATGTAATTATCTAATAACCCTTTGTTCCAGCCCTCCGATTCTCTTCTGCATGTATACTGCCTTCCTACTATTGGGGTGTAGACCCTCTGCCTCCAAGATCCCATGCCTCAGATCAACTTTCTCCTTGGCTCCTTCTTTCTTTGACTTACCGTAATCTCTCCATTCCTTAGATCCCTTTTGCAGCTTACAGTGTTTGTCCCACTTATTCCTTGGCTGAGCTCTGGAATAAAGGTAGTTAACCTGTGGTTCTCCCATCAGCCCCAGCCAGCATGACCAACATCTGGAGGGTCACAGGTTCTGCCCCACTTCCAAATTTCCAGCTTCCTTCTCCCACAACACACAGTTCTGGCTGGCCTTAAGATTTCTTGCTTTGTCTCCCCATCCTCTCTATAAACATTAGCAGAGTTGTTCCACTAGCAGCTGCAATGTGCACACCATCTTGCCCAAACATTGCCAAAGGATTTGTGTTCACAAGCACAAAAAGCAACATAGATGTTGTACCTATGATGTGAAAGGGCAGTGACTTTGGACAATACATGAAAGTATACTGCATGGCACAATGTGATTTTCCTGCTCATGTGCTCATTTAAAAGCAAAGAGTACTGAGTACGTAGCACTCATAAGTAACAGGCCACTGGTGGCCAGTTTTAACAAGTTCTATGAAGCTTGGCCCAAACCAATCTAATCTGATCCAACAGATAACATTTCATGCACTTATCTTCTGCTTTAAATAGAAATATGTGAAAAAATATAACCATTCTCCTATCTTCCAGTCCACTGAAATGTCAGCTCAACAGTCATTTATTTTTGTACTGATCATTTCATTCCTAAATCCTTCAAGCCTACACTACTGGAATTACACTGCATCCCTCCATAAAAGGGCTACAGCAAAGAATGTAGCGTGTCCAAAATGGTATGCTAATGTAAATGAATTCCTTTTACAAAGCAGCATTTGTTTGGATTTGAAATCTGATGCAAGAGCGGCGGAAAACACTGTTAATTTATTAATAGTCAGATGGTTAGTCTTCAGTTCGTGACAACTTCCAGCATAATCTCCCTTTTAATGTCTGGAAGTAGTGATTCAGTTTTAAGAGAATATGGAACTGTCCACATAAAATGCCATAGTCATGATTTCAGATGTTCTCCCCTCTCCTTGTTTATGAACACATTCATTCGGAACTTTAAAGCTAATAAGGCTTTTAGATGACACCAAATGACTTTGCAGACAGTGTGCTAAAAATACAGAACCACATTTATTCGCAACAAAATAGCTCACAAATAAACTAAACTGTTAGTCTATAAACTATCTGGGCTTTTAAACAAAACAGGATTATTATTTTTTAAACTGCATGCTAACATTTCCTTTAAAGGACCAAATAATTTTGAAAATGAAAATGTCCTGACTCTCGGATAAAGCTCATCTGTCATATGGTCTCTGTAACTAAACTGCACCCAAGTATTTGAGAAGAGAGAAACAGTACATTATTACAACTGGAGAGAAATGGGGCAGAGGGAGGAGATACTGAAGCTCAACAACTGAGCTTTGATTAATGTCATAACGGCAGCCTTGTTATGTTCAGCGTGGATCCCCCTGTTGTCACTTCCTGTTGACAAACTCCTTTTGTATTCATTGCTTTTAACCAGCTACGCCACCATAGCATGTACGACAGCTCCTTGGTGTACAAGTCTTAGGGCTACTGCTGGAATAACCACAGCGGGGAAGAGCAATCCTAAACCCTGGCTGGAAGCAACAGTGCAGTCGATCAACTTCAGCACCTGAAACCCTGTTAGCTTATGTCAGCCAAGGCAGAAGGGTGGGGGTGCAGCCTGTGTGTAATTTTTTGCTATCCTAACTCAATGGTACAGTTCATTAGCTCCCTCCCAACCCGCCCCCCCCACTGGAAAATGGATCAATTTAGGATTCCACAGAGGTCAACAGTGCCTAGCGTTATGCCCATGCCTTTTAGAGCAGGGGCTTAATATTTTAGCCTTAGTCCTGTGGGTTATGTTCAAAGTGCCTTAAGGATTAACAGTAATGAGAAGGAACTATCTGTTGACATTAGTGCATAGCTTTCTGTGTTGATCTCAATTTTTTTACACTTCTGTGCATATGTCATATTGTTAACTTGCTCCATTAACATTTTGGAGCAAAACCAAACTATTACGAAGTTTTATTGATGAACACGTTGCAAATATTAAGCTGTTTCAAATACATCTTATACACAGGTGCCCAGACAAAGGTCCATATAAGACAGCCCGCAGTTAGGGTTACAATTCTGTGTACTCTTTTAAGGAAGCACAGTTACTTCCAAGTAACCGCAGGCAAAATTAAGAATTCTGTGGCTACTGAATTGCAGATGGCACAGCTGAAAGTAGTAAAGTCTGGCTAACAACCAGCAGAGGGCACACCCTATCACTTTTTGATAAGTTATAGAATCACTCTGAGAGAGAAAAAAGTGATGCTTTGCCACTTTTGGGGGGTCCAGAATACTTATGATGACTCTGTAGGGGGAACTGAGTTCAGCTGCCTGTCTACTCCATCCCAACCTGTCACACTTTTCCAATAGTCAAGACTGCCAGACTGCGCAGCTGCTGAAGATGAGTATTCCAGGATCTGGGAGGAAATATCTACCATCCTGGGCAGAAATACCATCACCACAACAGCTGAGATCCCCTCTCTACAGCACTTCCTCGTAGGAAGCCTCCTTATACTGACTCAGGCCATTGGTCCCTCTAGCTTATTTCAGAAACCTAGACTTTCAGCAAAAGTAGATGATCTACCCACTGAGCTACAGTCTTTTTATTCTTTCACCTCTTTAATGAACAGACATTTAGCAGATGACTGTCTGAAAAAGCATTGTTCTTTGAATGGCTTTTTGATGTGGTTATTTGAAGTTTAAAAGCACACACCCAGTTTTTTATATTTACAGTGGCATCCCCCCCCCCCAAGGTTGGCTCCTTTTATCCTCCAAACCATTTGATTTCCTTAGATTGAGAGCCCCTTGGGGACAAAACTATTAACATTTAGAAAAACTGCTGTAAGCTGCTCGGAGCCAATGGGAAAGAGCAGGATGTAAATCAATCAAACCGAGTACTAAAAGCACTGGGAATTCCCAGTATCACTATTGCAGATAAGTTAAATATTTCAGATTGCCGGTAGAAGGTATGATTAAGACAGAACTGTGGCTAGGCCAAGGAGAAAATCAATCTAACTGGATAGCTGGAGGGTACTGAACTCTCAGTGAGGCTCTGCTCTGGCCATACCACTTGAGCAACGTTTAGGATTTTAGACCAACCACAATGAGAAATGGCTAGTCCAAAAACAGGTATATCTGTAGGATTCTATCCAACCTACAATCCCACTGGCAGCCCTGCGTACTCCTGGAGATGACTGTTTGGGAACTAAAAAAGGTAAAGGTAAAGGACCCCTGGACGGTTAAGTCCAGTCAAAGGTGACTATGAGGTTGCGGCACTCATCTCGCTTTCAGGCCGAGGGAGCCGGTGTTTGTCCACAGACAGCTTTCCGTCCTGTGGCCAGCATGACTAAATTGCTTCTGGTGCAACAGAACACAGTGACGGAAACTAGAGCGCAAGGAAACACTATTTACCTTCCTGCCATAGCAGTACCTATTTATCTACTTGCACTAGCGTGCTTTCGAACTGCTAGGTTGGCAGGAGCTGGGACAGAGCAATGGGAGCTCACTCCTTCACGGGGATCCAAACCAACAACCTTTGGATCGGCAAGTCTGTGATAGGAATTTTATGGTCTTAGATATATGATAATGTTCATAAGTGTACCAACCAAGCACATACATAGATCAGCACAGGAAGGCCAACCTGGAACCATTTTGATTCCTAAACTGAGCAAATGTTTTCTCTGCAAGGTCAAACTGGAAAAGCCTCCCCATTGTCTTTTCCTTCACAAAGCCTGTCTTAAGGGTATGTCTGTGTTTGAATAGGGTGTGAGCCTGGGGCATGGCCCAGGAACTAAGTATTTATCATTACAAAAGACTGGCCAGGCTACCCGGGAAATCCAATCACGTAACCTGCCAGACAGGAGGTAAACAGCAACAGGAGAAAAACAGTATTAAAATTTCTGTTTAGACCGCCTTTTCTGTGATGTAGGTATGATGTATCTGAGGGGTGGTCTTAGGTTACACCCCTTCTGTGATGTATGTATGATGTTTCTGGGGGTGGTCTTGATCTACAGAGTGGCAATTTCAAAAGTCTTTATAAGGCCTTGCACACCATTTTTCTGGGTCCCTCCTCTCTCCTGCAAGTGAGGGGAGCACCCTGTTGCAACAGATCAATAAAGGCCAAGCCTACAGCCTGCTGTTTTGCTCCAAGTAATCCTGGTTGGTGTCTTTGTTTTTGTCCAAGGAAGCCCTCAGATTTTTCCGTTAACAAGTCCAAGAGGCTCAGTGGTTGAGACCACAGCACCACCTGTGTCCCTGCTTGGGAGGTACCAGATATATGAAAGGCCTTTAACCCTTGACTTCTTTTTTATTTATTCCCCAAGAAGCCCCAAAACTGATGCTGGCTCCTACAGTATATATGAATGCTGGTGGCAATGAACCCTTTGAAACATTTTGTGGGATTGTGTCTCTAATGCTATCAATGATGCCATGATCCACGCAGCAAGAAAAGGGTGGAATGGAGATGTGGAACCACCTAATGGCTTCTTGGCCAATATGGCACCTTCTGTATCAGAATCACTAAACATGATCCGGTAAGTTGTTTTAAAGATGCTGCTATGGGATTGCAAGGAAGAAACAGCTGAGCACTTTGTCCAACTATCCTTACATAAGGCTTGTTTATACAAGCAACTGTTCTGGGATGACAATGGCCTGATCCAATTTCGCCTTCCAATTTGTTTATACGTTTAAGAGTTGAATCAAAGGCCGTGTGTGCGTGTGTGTGTGTGTGTGTGTGTGTGTATTGAGAATGAACAAATAAGTCCTTCTAAGATGAGAGGCTCTTAATTCACCATTTTTAATCACAGCAATGTAAATGTAACCTCAACAACAAGATAAAACACAGTTGTAGCTACATCAGAGCAAGACACTCTGTCTGTCTCCCATGTATATAAATAGAATGGTAGTTATTTTTTTCCAATTAAGAAGATACTTGCAAAGAATTTCTTTTGACACTGATTTTACTAAAGCCACATTCATATGAGCGCACAGCAACTCATTTTCTTGCTAGTTTTCTTCCTTTGTTCATTTACCAGAGAACTAATAGGAGTATCAGTGAAAGAGACAAACTATGTGTATTTTTAAAGAAAGCAAACTCATGTCATGCTATATTTTCTCATTGTGTGCCCTGTCAGTTGATTTAGCAAAGTCAAATGTTGTTAAATAATATCACAATTTGGTGTTAAATTGCTTTAGGTTCTTAATTATTGCTTTAAAATTTAACCAAGAACTGATGGTTCAGACAGAAGTCTGAAGTAAGTAGGATAAACAGTCAGAAGCCCTGGTTCTGCTTTATGTCCAAACAAAGGATTGTGGTTTGTTGCTGCCCAACAAACTAACCCGAAGCCATGGTTTGTTGGTTTGCTGACCATGGCTTGGTAGGAAGCAACAAAGTGCAGGCCCTGATTCAGGTGTGATACAAAACCAGGGCTTCTTGGTATGTTTATGCCCGTCACTCCAGGAGAGGTATGCATGGGCAGTGTCAAACCAGTCTGGCTTTTTGTTATGCATGAACACAGCCCAGATGACATGTTTGAATGTAGTGTTTAACATAAGACAGTGGGGAATTCCACAGGTTATACACATGTTTGTCTTGACACCCCAGATTTCTGTTCCACAATTTACCTAACATCTTTTTCCTATCTGAAATATTTAGCAAATTGAAAAAGCAGAAGTACAACTTTAAACAAGTTAGTCCTAGAAAAATCAGACCATGAGTAACTTCAAAACAATCTTACTTAAATCAAATACCAAACACTAATTGTGGCACTACTTAAGGAAACTGAAAAAGATGTGATGGGAGGAGGGAACATCTTTCCAAGCCTAAAGCATCCACTGAGGTTATGGCTGCCACAGAGAAGCAGAGATTTATATGTTATAGTTTGATAATGTGTTTGTTTAACTGAACACATACATTGCTTCAGGACCAAGATAAAATGTGTCCTAGAGAAATAAAAATAATATTCCTAAGCTGCTGGCAAAAACACAGATAAGGAAAACATGCAACTCCAGTCAGTAGTTTTAAAATAGAAGCAAGTATTTCATTTGGGGGTGGGGAGTTAATTATCTAACAATGTACAACCCTATCAGGCGATCTCTGTTGGCTTGCCGTTTATTATATAGTAAATTCTGCTTTTAATTACATTAAAGACAAGAGACAGGCTCTGTTTGAGGGCTGTACGTTATAAATACAGGAAAAAGTCAGTTCAAGCAAATATATTGAATTAGCTAGTGATTTCAGTGGCTGAAGCCCGTTTTTCAACAAAAGATACACTTTCCAGTACAGTGGTGCCCCGCAAGACGAACGCCTCGCAAGACGGAAAACCCGCTAGACGAAAGGGTTTTCCGTTTTTCGAGGCGCTTCGCAAGACGAATTTCCCTATGGGCTTGCTTCGCAACACGAAAACGTCTTGCGAGTCTCCCCCCCCTTTTTCTAAGCCGCTAATAGCACTAATCCGCTAATCCGCTAATCGGGATGCTTCGCAAGACGAAAAAAACCGCTAGACGAAGAGACTCACGGAACGGATTATTTTCGTCTTGCGAGGCACCACTGTACTCTTTTGACATACCTGTGAAATAACAACAACAAATCAGAAGATAACAGAAAACCATGGTTTAGCACTATGTGGAGGAGCCTGTACAATCCCCAAACCAGGCTTGCAAAGCTCCTGCCTCCCACTGTGTGGATGAGAGGAATTTGTCTGGATTCAATTTTACTTAAAAACAACAACTTAGTTTAGCATTATTTTCAAAGCAGGAATCCTGGTTTAAAACAAATTCTGATTGTTCCATAAAAAGCTGGTTTCAAAACCATTAAACAAACCAGAGTCTGAATCAGGATATCCAATTTGAACACAGCACTAAGTGGGGATTCATTGAAAGTGAAACTAAACTCTGGCAAAGTCCTCTGCCCAGCTGCAGGCAGGAGGAAAGGGGAAACAGGAGCAAGCAAGGGGTATAAAACCACAAAGTGCACCTTGTTTTCCAAACTGGACAAGCCGGTAAACGTTTTGCATTACTTACCATCAAAGTTCTTGTACTGGGCTGTTAAGATTACTTGCACCGAGCGTGTGGCCTCCTTCAACATGCCTTCAAACTCATGCCGACTCTTGTTGGCAAAGTTCTCCTCCATCTCACTGGTGCAGCAAGTGTAGCCTTGTGGACAAATTCTCAAGTGTTCCCCTGAAAACAAGAGAGACAAATGTAGCTTGTTATAGTAGTTCATGTACAAGGCATTTCTAAGTGTGAGTGTGTGTGAGAGAGGGAGGAAGGGAGGACATGGCACAGTAATTTAACTGTGGATGCTTCCAGATGGGGACTTAGCATGGCAAACAGGTCATTCAGTTATTGCAAATGGGTTGTTGGCAACAGGGTCTTTCTCAGTTTACCAGATTTCCCCTGGAAAGAGTAAATCTGGATTAAATGGGGTGGGGAAGAGATACAGGCAAGCATTTTTATGCCAATGCCAATGGCATTGTGCTGGTGCTGCAAAAATAAAAATAAAAATGGGTTCTTGAAGAGCACCCATCCCACAATAATTTGGAAACATTCCAGATCTCAAGGATTGCTAACCCACTCCTTTCAGAGCAGCCTTAAAGACATTCAGGAACCAGAGCTGTACATCTGCAAACACACCTCAGTTTCCTCCTCCTCTTTACTTGCTGATATTGTAGGGATTCACTCTGTTAAAATAAAGGCACCCAAAACATATCTTGTCTAACCATGTGCTAAAATAATCCAATTACAAAAGTCAACACACATAATGTAATTTGGCTGTGATGGCCACAATCCTGCGGGTGCTTTTATAGAACGGCTGGGGAAATCGTGCCTCATCTTGTCTGTTTTGAAACCCAGGCAGCCCTGCAAGTGGGGAGGCTGCTATTGGAATCTGCACACGCTCCTCCAAGCGCATACTTCTCACAACCAAGTGCCTTTAGGGCTCTTTTTCTTGGAAGTGATGAATCTGCCTTGGTCTGTAACTCACTGTGTAAACTGCGGAGCTGGAGAAAATATTGCCAGTGATCTTTCAGATTGGCTGGATAGATAAGCATTCAATACTTGGCAGCTACAAGGTAATAGCTTACACCTGCCTTGAATCCCTTTTCTCTGATCCACAGCAGGAAGACCAGGCTGCAAGACTCACTGGTGCATATAGTCCCTTTTGAGAGCAGCAGGCAACCACTGGAGAACCATAAGCTCTTGCTCTGTCCTCCTCTCCCTCCTTCCCTCCCCATAACACCAAACACAAAGCAGTAACAGTACATATTGTCCTCAGAGTCTAGATTCTCCCCTGCAATCAGAGGAAGGAGAAGCTATTTATGTAATTATAATGCACAAAACCCTTCAATGAATGCTCGACAAATTCTACCCACCCTAGGTAACATCAGCAATCCAGTAAATGTAACTGCTAAACTACGCCAGGGGTTGGGGGCCCGTGGCCCTCCAAATGTTGTTGGACTCCAATTTTCATCATACCATACAACTCGCCATGCTGGCTGAGGCTGAAGGGAGTTCCAGTCTAACAACATATGGAAGGCTACACTGAAACAATATTTTTTTTCTTGGGGAGTGGGGAATATGGATGGTGGTGGTGATGATGATATAGGCTGAAGAGTACAGGCAGTGACCATTCACACCATGCCCCATTCCACCCTCTTGCAGGCACAAAAGGACTCGTGCATCAGCTAGTTGCTACCATTAATTGGATTAGCAATCAGTCTACAAACTAGTATTTCCAGACAGCCTGAATCACAGCATCAACTCTTTCAAAAAATTCAATACTTATTCTACTTATTCAAGGGTATCTGTGACATTTGGTATCGCAGCATTTCAACTCGAGAGGAAAGCAAAGTTTTCACATTTTCTCTTTGCAATTCAAATTTATTGCACAATATAAAGAGGAAATTGTCTTCAAAGACATCTTTTAGTTTTTGATCTGACCCCATAATGGTGGTGGTTCCCTGTCATTTCGTAACTGGCCGACGAAATATTAACTGCGCTCTAGGTTCTGCTTTCTCAGATCATTTGGCTTTATTTTGTCATTCCTCCTTTGCTGAAAAGGCACTCTAATAAGGAAACTGGGGTGGAGGGTGGGGAGGGGGTGTCTTCCTTCGCTGCTCAGAAGCATGCAATCGCCCAGACTAGTAGCGGCTTTCACACTGGGATTGTAGCCAGAGTCTCACAATGATTAACAGTCAATGATCCTTGGGGCAGGGCAACTATTTCCATCTCCAAGGCCACAGCTGACTAAGCAAAATAGCTATGCCAATTGCAATGAAATATTTTGAGAACAGTAAAATGAAAGGATTAAAGCAAAAGGATCAGAGGAACTGGAGGAGGAGCAACCCTTTTAGCCATAGGGTTCTTCTGCCCACATAACGTAACATTTTGTTCATTTGGTTTGCATTTGGGGGTGTGAATTCGGATAGAAACGCATCGCCTGCATTTCCCTGGAGAGTAAAAAGAGAATCCATCAGTAATAAGGCCACATTTTCTTCTCCAGAAGCAGATGATCTGACACATGGCATTCCAAAAGGAGCCATTAATTCAAGATGAGCTGGAACACAATTTTCTGCAAAAATCTAAGCCGTTTTGTAAAGGTAGCTTATAGAAAAACTCAGACACCCGACACCCCCCAAGCTGCTTTACATTTGCCTAGTCCATCAAATTGAACAGGCACTCCTGCAAGGTAGAAAATCCCGCAGACAGCAAACTGGGCAGCCACCCAAAGCTGTACCCTCTGTTTCAGCCAACTTCAGTTGGAGACTTGTAACACTCCCCCCCCCCCATGACAGGCCTTTAGAGAAATTTGACTCATTAAAGCACAATAAGGCTGAAGCAAGGCTGTACCAATTGCACCTGAGACTGTACTAAAGGTAAAGGGACCCCTGACCATTAGGTCCAGTCACGGATGACTCTGGGGTTGCCCGCTCATCTTGCTTTATTGACCAAGGGAGCCGGCGTACAGCTTCCGGGTCATGTGGCCAGCATGACTAAGCCACTTCTGGCGAACCAGAGCAGTGCACGGAAATGCCGTTTACCTTCCCACCAGAGCGGTACCTAATCTACTTACACTTTTGACGTGCTTTTGAACTGCTAGGTTGGCAGGAGCAGGGACCAAGCAACGGGAGCTCACCCCGTCACAGGGATTCAAACCGCTGACCTTCTGATCGGCAAGTCCTAGGCTCTGTGGTTTAACCCACAGCACCACCCACATCCCCGAGACTGTACTAGTCACACCTAAAAAGAAGGGAGTAGTTGATGTATCTTGGGAAGGAAGGCTGATTTCAAATTCTAGCATTTTCCACAGCATTTTTTCAGCTGGAACTCACTGGAACTCAGTTGTGATACCTCTCAGGTGGGCTTCATTGCCATTATAAGAGAACAAGGGAGGCATTCATGGTGAGTTCCAGCACCTCTTTTTCTTGAAAAATACCACAGCATTTTCAAAGAGCATCTGAACTGCAGCAGTGGCTGTCCAGCTGCACTACTGCAGTTTTAGATGGGGGTGAGGAACCTAGGGCCCTCCAGATGTTGTTGGGACTACAACTTCCATCATCCCCAATGACTGGGCATGCTGGCAGGGGGTTATGGAGGCCTGAATCAAACAACCTCTTGAGGGCCACAGGTTAGCCACTCCTAGTTTACATCAGGGTATCAAAGTGCAATGTTCGATTCACAGCAACTTAGTAGCTCCCCAGCGTTTTTGTGCTGTGTTTTTATGGATCATGTTCTGAGAGGTTGCTATGAATAGGAAACGTAATAGCAACCTAATTGGCTACCAATGGGCAGACCTTTGGAGGAAGTGATTTGCTGTACAGGACCTGGGGGGAAATGGGCATGGATCAATGAATGCTTCTGAAAGTCTAGCTGATCATTGCTTTGGCTGCTTATAGCTGAACAAACTTCTGCACCCAAACCATCAGCACACCTAAAATCTGCATACAGTGGTACCTTGGGTTAAGAACTTAATTCGTTCTGGAGGTCCATTCTTAACCTAAAACTGTTCTTAACCTGAGATACCACTTTAGCTAATGGGGCCTCACACTGCCGCTGCACCACCGCTGCCTGATTTCTGTTCTCATCCTGAAGCAAAGTTCTTAACCCGAGGTACTATTTCTGGGTTAGCGGAGTCTATTTGGGCCAGGGTTAGGTGGGAGAGAGCAGGAATCAGAAGAAAGCTTATTTCAGTTCACAGATCAAGCTTGACATAAAATATTTTGATCTGCCCGACAAGGGTTTCTGGGGCTATCCTGCTCACTTCTTTCATTCGTCTAGAACTGAGAGATCATCCTCCTGCATGCTCTTAACTCCCATTAAACTTTAGTGATAGGCAACTGGTGACACTGACACAGGAAGAGAACTCTCAGCCCTGGCATATCCTGCTCCTTGCATAGTCATCAAGGCATGTGTAACAAGTGAAGAGCAATGCAGGACAGCAACAGCGAGTATCCTACAAGCGGACGCATGCTGAATGTGTTCTTCATAGAACTAGGACAACAAGGTAAAGCGCTGCATCAAGTATGGAGCAAAATCAAACACACCTAAACCAAATTGTTTTTTACTAAATGTTCTCATCTTCCCTTGAACATACGAAAAGCACTGCCCGGCTTTGAAAATGCATGCAGGAAAAAGGCTCAAAAGAGTCCTTACTCTGGCATGCGAGAGTTAATTGGGAAACTGGATTTATTTAAGGAGGACCATTACAGTGGATTTATCACTAGGACCACATCAGGAATCCTCAAGCTTTGACTAGCCTTCATAGCCAGCCAAGTATATGCTCATTGGTGACCCTGCCCCTACTCTGAAGGAAAGAAGCAGAGCTCTGCTTGTGCTATCATGATGATTTTCGGAGACACTCCAACCCCCTCCAGGGCCCAATGTGACTGTGGGGCAAGAGACTGAGAAATGAGGGGGTTAACAGTCCCAACTGTGGACCCCTTGGACTAAATTACCTAATATGCACTATAAATCAGCAACTGTCACCATCTATTGAACAAGGACTACAAGCTCTTACTATCAAGAATAGTTGCTTCAGCTAAGAGATCTAACTGGGGCAGAGCTACAACTGTGACAGATTGAAAGCCCTGATCACCTAACTCCTGTGGATCATTCTCATCATGACAAAGGGTCACAAAAGTTGACACGATGTGGACCAAGACTTGCCTTTATTTAGCATTTGTGTACCCATTTCAAATGTACCAGTTCTTGAAAATGGTAGAACGAATGGTACATAAACGTTTTTAAATATATATTTTTAGAACATAATGCAACAGTAACTGCAGAGTAATGGCACAACTACAACTGCAGGAAACTTCAGAACAAAGGCGAGCAAAGTACTCCCCAAGTCAGAAACAGACACAAATTTTGGAAATCTCTTCTATACTGTTCATTCCTCTGACTCTTATGCAGCAAGACACATATCTTCAGTCATTGACTAGTTATTTCACTGCACGTGGGTTCATGGTGGAAGTTGGGAAGTGGCATGTCGAATTGATTTCACAAGGTATTTTCAACATGTAGGTCATACTGCTGAACTATCCCAGGATATGTAAAAGTTCCTAGACAGTGATCCCAGATCACACTAGTGTAATGCCTCCATATGACTTAGGAGATTCTCTGATGTTAAGGAACTAAATGAAATATAGCCAATTTCTGGTAGGGTTACTGTCACTACTTGATGTTTTGTCCTATCCCCCTGGCAACCTTAGGTTTCCTAAATCTAAACACAGTAGGTAGGGTCGCAAGTAAGGCATTAAAGAGGAGGAAGGCTTCTCCAATAAAGGGGCACACCACAATTTCACTATGTTTCCAAAAAGATTGGCATAGGCCTCTATATTGGTTTCTGCTCAGTTAGAAGCTAGTGCAGAATATTTAAAACTCAAGATTACATTCCTCCCCCAAAAGAAGTTATTTTAGGAACAGCCATTTCCAAACTTAATGAAAATGTGCTGAGTCTTAAGACAGAGCAGGAGCTAGCTATTCTGTATGGAAAAGCATCAACACATGACCAGGAAATCTTACTAGCTTTGGTCGTTTTGCAAAATTAGTGCTGGGATTCTGTGGGATCCTATATATAACTTTGACAAACAACTTGCACAATCATTTTGTGGTTAATCATAGCAGTCTGCACTGCTCCCATCAGAAAAATACTTATTGAAATCTGTGTGCCAGAAGTCAAATGAACAAAGAGAAGAAGACCACATAATAAAACATGCTCTCCAAACCATCAAACCGGGTTGGGGGGGTGGGGAATGCACAAGTTGTAGCATGAACAAGTCTCAGTAAAATCATGTGGGGAGTAATTATAGTGTCTCTGTTCATAATACCATGTAGTTACAGAGTTAGTCAGGGTTTCCACTTAAGGACACATGGTTTTTTTCCCCTTAGAAAAGTTTATAGCTCAGCTGCAAAATTACCCTCCCATGAAACTTGGCAAGAAAGGTTCTGGTGCAAGCAAGATTTTTGATTTTTATTGGTGACATATCCATTTTGCTTTAAATGCATTTCTTTAAAAAATTAAGAATCAATTCATCCTTTTTTGCCCAGCCATTACTGAGTGCTTTCAGGGTTTAAGTTTTTACAGTTCAGAGAGGCAATTTACCTTGCACAAGAGACAGATGACACCCCTCAAGGCTGAGAGGTCAGGTTCAGCATTTTCTGGGGTTCTAAGACAGACGGACCACCTACCACCTCAAAAGTGCCTCTATTTTCCCTTTTCAAGGAGTACTCCTTCCATAGACCACAGAGTTTCTGGTACAAACTTCCCAACATCTCCCTGGTGACTTCCATCCAAAAATGTGAGAAAAGTTTTATGCTGCTTAGGTTTCATTGTTGATGAAGACAAAAATGCTATCTGGATTCCTTGTAATTTTCCATGTGATGTACTTTAGGAATACAGGAATATGTTTTATACCAAATCAGACCATTAGGCCCATCTACTTAGTGTTGTCTGGAAGCGTATCTCCAGGGTTTCAGACAAAAGTCTTTTCCAAGTCTTACATGGAGATGCCAAAGATTGAACTGGCCCCTTTTAATTGCAAAGCATGGGCTCTACTACTAAGCCTTTTCTCTATGTAGAACAAACCAAATAGTTTGAGGGGGTGGGCGAGGTAGAGAACACGGTGAAAAGAAATACAGTTCTGATAGTCTGCCCCATAGGTTTCTGGAAATAAGTAGGGACCATCAAGGAATGATCATAGGAACCCTTGTCCATTTTATGGCTTTCCAGGGCTTAAGTTTCAAGATTAGGCATGAAAGCAGAAAGTATAATATCCTCTTTGTGTGTGTGTTTTTAAAAAAGCTCGAAAGCCACTTTCCATCTGACATGCATATTCCTCATGCATACTTTTTACATAGGCCAGAAAGCTTAATTTCGCAGTTTATTCCTCCTCTATTACTCTAGAAAGCACTGGCTTACATCCACATTTAGCAGTGCATCTTGCCAAACCAAAATGAGTGCTTGCAGCATCCAGACATAATTATCCATAGCTCTCCCCACAGCTGAAACACACTTTGAAAGTCTGAAGTTTCTATTTGCTAAAACGTCTACAAGCTGGTAAGTAATACCAACTTTTCTGGAGCTTCTGTGTTTGTTGGAACTACTAGATATTGGAGCTTTAGAACATCTGTGACTACATCAACCCTTCAGCCAGTTTGGAAGGCAGGTTACGGTATAAATAACTTAAATAAATAAAACAAATACGCTGTGTTTACTACATAAATGGGGAAACAGCTGAGCAAACAGCTGGAGTGTTGGTGGGGAAGGGGTTCAAGATCTTGTTTTCAATATTGGACAGGGTGTAACTCCTAAATTGCACAGCTTAAAGGGGTAAACAAACACAGCTATCATAACAGTTATTATTACAGCTCCTTAATTTTCATTGCATCACTCTTTTCTGTGTTTCTCATCACCAACACGAGTGCTAGTTCTGTATATTTGGACTCACTGGTGCTGCAACCATTTTGATTTCCCCACAATGCAATGCCTACAATACGTACACAGTGAGCACTTCATTGAGGGAAAATTTCAATGGCAGCAGCAGCAAGTTTAGCTCTGCAGGCCTGACACTGCTGTGTTGTTGCTACTACCCTTCCAGCAGTGTTAAAAGGAGTGATGGGCGCACTCACTGGGTGTACATGTTGTGGGTACTGCATTGTGGGGTAACTGAAATGGCAAGTCCTACCCACCAGGTACAGTCAGCTAAGATTGGCACTACTGTGGAGAGGGGCCCAATGAGTGCACTATGCCCAGAGTCCCCTGAAACTTGGTGCTACCCCTGGTCTAGGTCATCATGATATATGTGCAATCTGGTGCTGAATAACTCAAGCCCTTGGCACGGTCCATAGTTTTCCAACTACCTAATGGTTTCGTCTTACAACGAATTTCAATTGGATTTAATTACTGCCCTGGAAAACAGTTAAACTTCACACTTCACCTTCAGGATTGCTTTCCACCTTACAAGTCAATCCCAGCCCCTCCCACCCTGCCCTCGAGGAGCTCTACATCTGTCTTGATAAGATATTTATAAATAACCAAAAAAGCTGCACTTTGATCAGCAATTGCCTTAAGCAGAAGAGATGCTGAAATTACAGACTTCTAAAGCTGCATTTGACGAGGCGAGCAAACGGGAATTTATCTGATCTCCTTTCAGAGGAGATGCTTTTTTAAAAAATCCTGATCCTTTTCAACATGATGGGAAGCATTTGCTTTAATTTAAACTTGATGCTCACCTAAGGAGGGAGCCAGCTCTCGTGCAAGTCAAAGGCAAACTCCCCTGCTGGTTTCAAAAGGTGGTGGATGCAATCTCCTTGTGTTTCTAAGAGTTTTGTAACTTGGTTTTACAGTTAGCAACTTACACCGTGAGTCACAAATAGAACAACATTCCTCCAATTTCAGGCACATTAGAATACAATACAATACAACAGAATACAATTTCAGGCACAGTAGAATGCAAAATCTAAGCTCATTTGGGATGACGAATTCTCAATTGCTCCCCAATGATGAAGGAAGGATGGAGTAAAGCCTCACTATCACTGTTTAATGAGTTGGCAAGGAATAATGAACTTTGCACTTTGGCTGTACATAAGGAAAAAGAAACCCCGAGCCAATCTTTTCCTTGGTAATATTTGTACGCACCCAAGTTAAGATCTGTTTCTGCAGAAATGAAGTCTCATTAATTTCTGCTATAAGCTCCAGAGGTTACTTTTAATTTCAGACATAGATCTGCTGGTGATGGAGATATGGAGAACCTAATATAGATTGTACAGCAGGATGGGTTCTGATGGTATCCATATTTATGTCATTCAACAGCAGTGTTAATTAGATAGCAATTTTTATCAGACCAGTTCTGAACTCTGCTTCTATTCTATACAATTTAGGCGTGCTAAACACTTTTGTCATTATAGAAAATACTGGCTGAAACCAGGTTGTTCTGAATTTAGGATACCATGTGCTTATATTTATTCTGTATCCCACCTGGCCAAATCCAGATCTAGGCAGCATATGTCGTATTTTTGAAATCTGTAAAATAATCCATAGAGCCGCAAAAGAACCTTGGATTATAACCAACAGAATAATGCAATAAAGACAGGTGTACAAATTGGAGGGCATCATCATAGGCACTCCCTCAATTCTTTGAGAGCTTCCACTTGCAAATCTTTCTCCATTCCAGGGTCCAATTTAAGCATAACACCGTCAAGCAACTCAGTAATCTACATAAGCAACTTGGCTCATGCCAAACATGTGGTTCCTCAAAAGAACAGATACATTGAAAGCTGCCAAGAATTTGTCTGAAGACAGAATTACATGAAATGGTTCAAAACAAACAGAAATCCATCTGAAGTATCTTTCTGCTCAATCACATGGACCAGCCTTGATTTGCACAGAGTTCACATGATTTACTTCTTTTAATCCCCAGTAAATTCAACATCCCCTGCCAGCAAGCATTCAGAGAGAGGTTACGAGGGGACAGATCTCCTGCCTGAACAGAGGTACAGTACACTGTGAGAGAAGCAGAGATCTGGAAATAACTTCCTTTTCCATGCCCCTCACCCCCTCCATTGCCCTTCCTAAATACATCTCTAGTGGTAAAATTTTCACTTACTACAACTAGGGTGAGGGGCAAGTTGGGCAGAGTCCTCATGGAGTGTGTGTGCGTGTGTATGTATGTGTGTATGTATACGTATACGTATATATAGGTACCCTGTTTTCCCGAAACTAAGACATCCCCCGAAAATAAGACCTCCCTGAACATAAGGCCTCCCTGGAATATGTGTACCGTATTCTTCTTCATGGAAAAATAAGACATCCCAAGAAAATAAGACCTAGCACATCTTTGGGAGCAAAAATTAATATAAGACACTGTCTTATTTTCAGGGAAACAGGGTATGTATATGTATATATGTCAGGGCAGCTAGTTTCATTTATGCCCTGCCTTTCCTCCAAGCAGCTCAAGGCAGTGTACATGGTTCCCTACCGTATTCTATCCTCACAAAAACTTTGTGAGGTTGGTGTGGCCGAGAGTGCATTACTGGCCCAAGCTCACCAGGGACTGGCTGGACAAAGAGAAGTGGTGAAAGACACCAGCTGGGGAATCCCCAAGGGACACCCTAGAACAGGAAGGCTCAGAGCCAGGGGATTGGTGGTGGGACACTGAGGAGGGGTCAGAGGGAGAAGATTGGGAGGAGGGGCTGGTTGCTGAAGGAGCAACAGGGTTTAGTGAGAAGGAAGAGCTGGTGACAGGGAGCAGTTCAGAATCTGAGGCTGAAGTGGAGGAAGGGGATCAAGGAACTGTTGAAGTATCCAGGGAGTCTCCCTCTCTTACTGCGACAAGCGCACACACACATACACACAGTCTCCAAGAAAGTGCAGGATAATGAGGAGAGGGAAACAGAAGCCAGAGGTGCGGGGACACAGTTTTGCTTGGGAAACATCCAGGGGAGAAGCCTTAGAAAAGGTGGAAGGCAGAGACCTTCAGTCCTGGCAACTGCTCCGTAGGAGCAAGACCTACTGGGAAGTGTTGCTGAGTTGTATGTGGTTTGCTTGAATAAAGAGTTAATTTCACTGACGAGTCTATCCCTTATGTCTGTGGTAGAGAGCTGGTGAGACACAGAATGTGAAGAGGGATAGTTGAATGCAAAGGCAAAAAAGGAAAAGGAAAGACAGGGTGAATGAGAGATCCCTGAGAGTTTATTGTTGAGTATTCTTATGGGGAGAATTGTAGTTGAAGAAATGGGTGCCATGGAATTACCAAATTTCCTTCCTCATTATAAAAGGTATGATGAAGGAGAGGAAAGGAATAAGAACACCTTTTCCCTTTTCCAATCTCCAGAACCTGTACCTAGCTGATAAACAATTTTTGCTACTGAGGAGGATGTGATTCAGTAACTTGACCTCATTCCCAGGCCCTTCTTATAAAGACTCTTTTTTTTTAATTAATGGTAGCACAGCTTAAAATTTTAAATAGTGTGTTCTTATTTCAGCTGCTCTGTAGTTTCATTTAAATATTCACTCTCTTTTAAAATGGGTATATCATTTAATTATAAAATATAAGATAATGTTAATTTTACCCTTTATTCTAGACTTAATAGCATCATAAGGCAAGAACTAAAATAAATCATGAGAAGATGCCTGAGGGTACAGGGAAGCATTTCCTCAGCAATGAAAATGGATCACGCATTCTGACACAATTCCCATAATACTATCATGGCCACATAAACTTAGTTGGATTATGGTAACCTCCATACTTTCTGTTCCTGCTGTTTCTTTTCTGTTTTGTTTTTTATTAGATGAAAGATGGAAGATTGAGATAGATTTTTTATTTGTGATGAAAAATGTATTCTGATGAAAGAAGGATTGCCTCCAAGAGATGAGGACCAAAAGGAGGAATGAATAATCAACTATGTTCAAACCCCTCATCTTAGTGTGGCAACTATGAGTCATACATAGTTTTAAGCTGTGTTCTGATGGCTGCCTTCACAAATAACCATGTGTGGCGTTCATACAGAGTCCCCAGTCATTTCACGGACTACTGACCTGTACACCACTACTTTATCCTTCCACTGCCACCAATTTTGTGGAAAAAACCCAGGGTTCCCTGGTGAAGTATTGAGTCTCAGTCAGGCAGAGTTAACAACGAAGATTAAAGTTTATTTCAAACACAAACAAGTTTTAAAATATATTCGAAATGCTGTCGCTCTATTCCCTCTCAGTCTTGTCCGTGTCTCTAACTCACTCAGACTCCTCCATTTCTCTCCCCTCCCCCCCAAAAAACCAACCAAACTAACTGTCAAAACCTTTGGGCTGAGCCTCAAAATCAGGTAGGCTCCACCTCTGGGCTTTCTTACTGGTCAACCTATTAACCCTTTCTCCCCCAATACAAATGTATCCCCAAAGAATGGGCAAATGCCACACCATGGTTTGTTCAACAAATCCCAATTCATCTCACAGATGACCAAACAAGCCATGGTTTGTTTCTCCAGCTTGTTTTCCACCTGTTCTTGCCTTGTGCCTTTGTGAACATCTGGAGTTGGGTGTACAAACATACTATGACTAAGCAAAGCTTTTTGGTTTAGATACAATGCCAAACCATAGTTAAAAACAAATAATGCTTCAAAAGCCAACAGTGCCTTCACACTGTGGTTTGTGGCCAGAAAACAAACCATGGTTATTCTCCTGGGCTGATTTCGGATGCTCAAACCAGCTCAGTCAGTAGAGCATGAGATTCTAAATCTCTAAATCTCAGGGTCGTGCGTTCGAGCCTGACGTTGCACAAAGGATTCCTGCATTGCAGGGGGTTGGACTGAATTACACTTGTGTTCCTTCCAACTCTACACAATTCTATGATTCTATGGCTTATGTGCAAATTAGGCCAATAACAGCAGGCAAGAATGACAACGAAAAAGACCAAAGAGTTGTAGGCAACATACTAAAACAGAAACTCTGAAGACGATCAGAGAACACAATGACAAACTATATTCTGGTGTACACAACAATATTAATTAATATTTTTTCTACTAGTATAAAAACAGACCATCCCCAAGGAATCAATGTACTGCTGTAAACTCAAGCAGTTTTAGAAACACCTGCCCTCTTTTGTTTTGATCCTGAGGGCAAATTCACACTTAGGGAGGCAGAAGAGTTTGCAGCAAGTCTTTGTCTCAGCGCTATAGAATGTGAAGGTGAGATGCGAGTCTAAACATGAGGTGGACACACATGAAAGAACTGTGTCCTATTACAGGCCTCAAGAGCATGCTTACTACCTGCTTACAAACTCATGTTTATACACATAACAATTTCTACAATTTTGTGTCTTGGGGCTAATTCAATGGGGGGGGGGGACGACGAGGGCAAGTGTGCTTTTCACAGGTACATGATGTGCTTCCTAGTGCATACTACTGCCCCCAAGTGAATGGCCCCAAGACACCAAGCAGAGTCCCAACAATCTGTTTCCTTGAAATAATTAAATTTTACTTGAAATCTTGCTTTAAAAGGAAAGCCTCGGCATTAGAACAAACTGACCGTACTCCAGGATGTAACTGTTTCAGTATTCAGCCATCAAAACACATTTTCTGTAGTCTTCTGGGACGTGACGATAGCATCGTTTTCTAATCGCCCTTGCTAAAGTCCTTCAGATGCCATTTAACAACTCTATTCAAGCCTACAAAGTACAATTTGGAGCTGTCTGTCATTTCTACCTACAAACACTACTTGGCTGCAACACCTTAAGATACTTCGTGACAGATAATTGAATGGTGTTTTCCTATCCCATGGTGTGTGTGCACGGGGGTGGGGGTGGGGGGAAGCAGATGCAGAGCAAGCATTTTGTTCTGCAAATTCTTACTTATCTATCTAGTGGTCCCATAAAAAAAATATACTCTGGGTGGCTCACAAAGCAAAACATTAAAACAGACTTCCTCAACCTCGGCCCTCCAGATGTTTTGGCCTACAACTCCCATGATCCCTAGCTAGCAGGACCAGTGGTCAGAGATGATGGGAATTGTAGTCTCAAAACATCTGGAGGGCCGAGATTGAGGAAGCCTGCATTAAACATAGCATAGGATAATAAAGCTGGGGAGATGTCCATGTTTGGCCCATTGGGCTTCCCCATTTGACCCATAAGGCCATTTCCCCTTTTTAATGCCCACCTGCCACACACCTGGCATCACATGTCTGGTTAGCAAAGGATAAGACTCCAACTTATCAGCTGATGAGTGGAGAATTCAATCCTCCTTGGCTCAGGTGCATTAATTCCCCACAGGGAACTTGCTGGAGCACCTGAATCCTGCAAAAAGCAGGATGAACTCACAGATCATCTAAGGCATGGGGAGTTCAATCCAGCTTGGTTGCGATCTTCCCACACCCCCATGGGCCAGTGATGACAGGCTTATGTCAACCATGGGCCTGTCAATCATGGCATCATGGCTTCATTATTGAAGACTGACAGGCAGGTGGAGATAAAGATCTGGCCTGCCAAACCAAAAGCATTCCCCACCCCTACAATAGGAGTATAACTTTAAAAATAAAATAAATAAAAATTTATTTAAAATAAAAATAATCCTGAAAGCGCAAGTAAAACACAACTGAAAACCCGGACTGTGAAACACAAGTCATTTGAAAGACCACTACTGTATACATTTTGACATGAGCTCTATTCAGGCAATAGTAATCAAAAGAAGAAAATAGATGCTTGTTTCTTCCTGGACCTTTGTATGTTTAGAGTGGATGTCTGTAGTGAGGAGCCTTTTTGTATCTGCTGAAACCACCTGAGTGATTGAAAGTTAAAAAATGCTCTCTGTGGCAGATGTTAACTCTAAAGATGTGAGGAGTTTGCATGACCTCAAGGGTGGGGCTAAAAGTGCGACCCCACAGCCCCACTGAACTGTTTTCTTCATTTGATGAGCAGTGACTGAACAGGGTGAGAATAATGTAACAAAGGGAGATGAAAGCTACTTGCTCCAGTTGCAATTATTTTGAACTGCAATACAACTAGCTCCTTGAACTGGGCATATCCTAGCTAGCCCACAGAAACCTTGGATTCTGCAAAGGTGAAAAGGATAAAAAATGAATGAACAATGGGACCACATAATTTCTATGATACGTAATTTCATTTCCCCAGGACAGGACCTAGTGTTCTCCCCTGGGACAGAACAGTCTTTTAAAGTGAGCCAGCTTATCTGTTTGGAAACCATTGTGATAAAGCACAAGTAAAAACTCTTACATTAAAAAATTGGCAATTATTGCTAGCTCATTTCTAGAGGCCCAAATATTGCTACAGTTCTTGAATGGCATAGAAGTATTTTGGCAGCTTTTTTGCTTTTGAAAATGGCCCCGAACTACAAAAATTTATGGAACGTACAAGATAAGCAGCATGAAATGAAAACAAACTCTTGCAGCACCTTAAAACATACATTTATTATGGCATAAGCTTCTGTGGGCTACAGTCCACTTCAGAGAGCCACAAAGTGCTCTCTGTTGTTTGTGCGACAATAGACTGACACGGCTAACCCTCTTGAAATAGTTTAAATGATTTCCAAGTGATGCTCCCATGATTCACTTGCGCCCAAAAGACTGGCTGTTTGTTTGTTCTTGTGTAAAGAAAACACAAAGTGTAGCTAATTGGAGAATCAAAGTAAATTGGTGCACTTTATCAATGGACAGTCTAGTAGCGCTGCAAGAGCTAAGTTTCCCACTTCTTATTCCCCCTGCAGCATTTATTGCAGCCCAAAGTGCCATATCATGCAGATGCTGTTTAAAAACTTCTCAAACTACCACTAAGAAGAGGCTGTACCACTTCAGGCAGCTGACATGACTGACTCTTCCCCCATACATTAAATCAATCAATCAATCAATGCACATATAAAACTAGATGACAGGGAGAAGGGTCCTAGCTTAGCTGCTGCCATGATATGCTAGTCTTCTAAGTGGAGGGGGTTTTGTGTACAGAAAAGCGTTCAGCCATGTCAACCTCAATCTGCATTCTGAAGTCAAATAACCTGGACACATGATTATGACTGCAGCGAGAAAGAGGCCCGAGTCTCCGCAGTGCATAGTGGTGTCCTCTTATCTGCTCCTGCGCTGACAGAGTGTGGGAGATGAGTAAGTAATCTGTGCTCTGCAAGTCACAGTGTGCCATGTTCTCATAACAATGCTGCTGCTTTTGATCTCTTTCTGACAACTGGCAGTTGACAGTTTTTCTTTATCATGCTATCTGCTCTGCTGTGAGGAGGTGGCAGTTGAGAGAGCAGATTGGTCCAGGAACAGCAATCATTAAAGTGTCTGGAGAATTGGTAGCAACTTTCTGTTATGTGCATGCAGTACAGAAGGGCAATTTTGGAACAGAAACAACAGACACTGTCAGTTTCAAATAACTCAAATCTTGGAGGGTGTTGAGGTGCTGGAATAGCTTTATCCATTTGAACTACCAAAGATGGTTGCAAGAGGCAACATGCTTGCACTAATGATGCTATTGCTGAACATTACTTGAAGCCTTTCAAGGGGCAGAGAACTCCTCCTCGCTTACTTCAGTTCTGCTATTCCCCAGTCCTGTTCATCGTCACTTTTATTCTGATGTTCAGCTGCATTTAAAGAGCACTGTAAAGGTAGCACAAGGCTGCACTTATTTAGAAGGTCTTCGTTAATGGAAGCACATATGACAGTCTAGGCCTGTACTCAAGGCAGTCAGTGGAACATTGAAAACAAGCCACCGTAGGATGCAGTGTATTGGTGAATGTTGCATGGACTGTGGCATGTGTGTGGAACCTGTGGTCATCCAGGCTTGCAGCCCAACTGCCCATCATCGCTGACCACTGGCCAGGTTGGCTGGTGCTGATGGGAGCTTGAGTACCGCAGCATGTAGAGGGTCACAGGTCCCTTGTCCATAGACTTTGGAAAACAATTTGAACAAAAGGACGGTACAAGATGAATGCAATGGTACAAAGGTTTTGCACCGGAATGAGAACATTCCAATGAAAGAACTTCCATGGCATCCACAAACAGCTGCCCTAAATAAGCACTGTTTTGCATGGTGGTTGTGTCTCCGGATTTCAAACAAATGGATATGTGTATTTAAAATTCACCAGGGCCTTTGGTAGGGAGAGGAATGAAGCAAAGTTGTAATCCCAAAATTAAAGGGAACAGAAAGGGAACCTATGTTTCTCAGGTCCCAGCCCTAGAATTTCAGATGCACAGCAATTCACCCTTTTCTATTCCCTCTCTGTAACTGACCAGATAATCATGGGAGTGGTAATTGAAAGGAGGGAGGTATCCAGCTTGTGAATCTCAATCCATCTTTCTGCTGCTGCATTTTGATAGAAGGGTGGTTTCTGAGTCCTGAATACTTTCATATTGCCACCTGCTGCTTGCTGTTAGGTTTGGTGATGTGGAAAGCCTTTCCACATGGGCTTGTCCAGAGATGGCTTCCGGACTGAAGAGGTTCTAGGAAAGCTGTCCTCTATGCTTACCCCCATCCCAATTGTCCTGTAACTGGAGAACTTGTCGGGCGACAAAGGTGGAGCTAGTAGTAATGTTGGGGATGGGGCAAGAGTAGATATGGCACTGAAAGGAGGAAACCATTGCTTTAATCTTTCCCCATTAATAGGAGTTGCCTGCACAGGGCAATGTTTCCTGCCTTGCTGCTCAGTGCGGAGAGGAGCTTTCAGCAGCTACAGCAAACCAGGGAGCCACTGGTTTAATTCTGCCCCAATGTAGTGTTGCTTCTATATGGAGGGCAATGGTGAAGGATGAAACTGGTTTGAGGTTGCTACACAGCAGCAGCAAAATGAGAGGGAAAAGGCCTGTTATGTACTGAGTTGAATAGGATCCAAAATGCAGCAGTCTGATTGGTCCTAGAACAATAGGATTAAAATGCAGCAGTCTGATTGGTCCACAGGAGCCACCCAATCCAGCTCCAGGTGGAAGTGAATCCACAACCTGATTGGCTTACAGGAGAATCCCGGAATTAGCCAATCACGTGGGGCCCACTGTGTAAATAATGTATATAAAGCAGACATTCTGGGGGAACTTCCATTCCTCCTCACCACTATGAGCTGAATAAAGAGCATGAAATCCACTCTTGACTCTGAGTATATTTCAAGGCCCCACCAGGGGTGTAGGCAGAGCACAGTGGTGTAGCTGCTGCCTGTCCAAAAGAGGCCAACATCCATCACTGCAGAAGAAATAAATGTAAAATGCAGTCAATGAATTGCCAGTCCTCTTGGTAACATGCTGGCAGTGCATGGTTAAGACTTCAGAAGCCAAAAGAAGACGAGAAGCAAGATTTGCTGTCTTTGGGTGTGCTCCATCTCAATCCCCTTGCGGGCAGCAGGATCATTATAAATTATGTAAAATAAATAGATGCAAATTTTCATATATCACATTTATTCAATATTGGAGCTGAAAGCATAATTGGAAAGGGTGCAGGGAGCACCAAAGAAACTGTGATAATTGTAGGACACACTGTTACCAAGCAGCCATCTGCCAAAGAGCTGCTTCTTGGTAGGAGGTCCAGAGATCTGCAAATTCCGTCACTGCCTTCACGATATCTGATCACAGCAGCCACTGTGCAGAGAGGCAAAACATGCTAATGATGTATTTAGCTCCGTCATTTAATAAGCTGGGTAAAATTCATTGATACTGATCTTGCGCGTTATGTGTTGCCTCATTTTTTTAAACGCTCCTATTTACAGGAGGAAACAAGCACCACTGGAAGTCAGCCAGCCCTGGGCCTCCTGGGTTAATTCTTTGCAACACCACAGCTTCGGATTATCAGCTAGCCTTTTTAGCACAGATAGTCTAGAACTACAGAGACAACGGGCTGAAAATGAGAGCATGAATCCCAGCGTTTAAAGAATAGCAAGCTGCTGGCGTTGTTCATTGTCCAAGGCAAACATTGGCCAGTTTCCAATCCATATTCCTTGGAAATGCTAAAGGCAAAAGGAAAGCACTGCTGAAAGCCCAACTTCTGAAACAAAAACCTTCTTTGTCAGTTCTGTACAACGCACATAACAAAGGCCAATGACACTTAAGTGTTCTAACTGTGCAACCAAAATGAGCAGACTTGGTAGCAAGTAAAGACGATATCACCACTCTGCAGACAAATGCAGTGTTCAAGCAAATCAAGGAACTGGAAAATACTCTGTACCTTGTGAAAGTTATACTCATTGAATCCCTAGTACAGTGGTACCTCGGGTTACATATGCTTCAGGTTACATACGCTTCAGGTTACAGACTCCGCTAACCCAGAAATAATAAGAACTTTGCTTCAGGATGAGAACAGAAATCATGGTCCGGCGGCGCGGGGGCAGCAGAAGGCCTCATTAGCTAAAGTGGTGCTTCAGGTTAAGAACAGTTTCAGGTTAAGAATGGACCTCCGGAACGAATTAAGTACATAACCAGAGGTACCACTGTATTAGGTATCAGAAAAAATGGACTTGGAACTGCCCCCAACTACAAGACTGTTGTTCATTCGTCAACGAATTTACTACTGACACTGAAGAACAACTGAAAACTAGGTAAGAAATGGTAGAGGAAATGAGCTACAAATCACAACCCCCGATTCCCAGATTTAGAATAATCTCCTCCGTTACACCAATCACAGCCACCTTTCAATCAGATGTCAAGTTCAAAAACACTCAATTTCACATTAGGAAAGATGTAAAGCAGGTAGAAGTGCAGTCAGGTTTGAGAATAGGATAGAAAGCAACTTTCAGCAAATGAGGAATCTTATATTCAAAATTAAGCATCAGTAGAAAAGTAAAGGTAAAGGGACCCCTGACCGTTAGGTCCAGTCGTGGCCAACTCTGGGGTTTCAGCGCTCATCTCGCTTTATTGGCCGAGGGAGCCGGCGTACAGCTTCCGGGTCATGTGGCCAGCATGACTAAGCCGCTTCTGGTGAACCGGAGCAGCACACGGAAACGCCATTTACCTTCCCGCCGGAGCGGTACCTATTTATCTACTTGCACTTTGACATGCTTTCGAACTGCTAGGTTGGCAGGAGCAGGGACCGAGCAACAGGGGCTCACCCCATTGCAGGGATTCGAACCGCCGACCTTCTGATCGGCAAGTCCTACACTCTGTGGTTTAACCCACAGCACCACCCGCAACCCTAATAGAAAGGTAGCTTAAAGCTAAATGCTGTGCAGGAGGTGGGGAATGTAGTGTCTCTAGCTTAAGACATTGTTTGCTCTGTTTTTTTTCACAGAGGAAGTTCTGCAGAGGGTATTTTCCAACCCAGCAAATATATGTGATACCAACAAACTTTGTATTCTTCAATACAAAACCACTTATCCTAATTCCTAATTCAATGAAAAAAATAACGAAGTAATTAAGAAATTTGAAAGAAGATTCAATAACAATATAAATATATTAATTGTGTATATTAAGTAATATTAACTATACTGTGAGCACTTTAATTAACCAGATGGAAATTTAATTTGGTGTGTGGCCCGTGGGTTCTGTGTAGATGTACTCTTGTGGCCCACTTAATCTGTGAGGTTGGACCAACCTGAATTATTCACTGCTTATGTTCTCTCCCTGTTTTGAGATGATGTGTTCTATTCCTTTCGGTTTTTCGTGAAACAAAGCAAGCTATACAAATTTTGAGTAGGGGGAGGACTGTGTAATTTGATTCTATCTTATCAGCACATAAAATCGTCACAACAAAGTTCCATTTCCTCTGCTATTTATGAGATTCTTCTAGAAATCCAAGCTTACATTCATTGCGGTACCACTACAGTTCCAGCTCTACATTTAAGAAGTCTAAACGTCATGAAAACATTGAAAAATAGAAACACACATAACATTTGTAAAGATTTTAAGAACAGTTTCCTGCATGCTCTAGTTTGTAAATGGAGAAGGAAATATATATTTTATTTGCATTCTGAATCAACTTATAATGGATACATCTACAATCTGTGTACTATCGAATCCTCAGCAAAAAATCAAAAACAAAAAACACTTTTCATGCAGAATAACTTGCATGTTGTAATTCTAGCTAAGCTTTGGACAGGGGGCAGCATGTCTTAAAAACAAACAAACAAACAAACAAACAACAGTAAAAAGGAAAGACTATTTATAAATTTCGGTCCAATGTTGCCTACATTTGTTAGTACTGATGCAAACACCACGGCAGGGAGAAAGGAAACCATAGGAGAAAGAGGGGGAGAATTTTGGAAACAGAAAGGCAAAAAAAGCACACCAGATATTCCCAATTACCCAGCCATGATTAGAATATTGGGAATTTCGCATCTACACTAGACTCTAGTAGCACTGGGAGTCTAAAGATCAAACTAGACTATATGTTAAAAACATGATCACATTTATCAGCTATCAGAGAGGATTATGACATAGTGGGAGAGTAGCTGAACCCCTTTTCCCAATGCCATTTTCCCAGTGATTTTTGTCAGAAAAAATGTCACAAGAGGAAAGGTTTAAAGCCACTTCCTCTAGCCCCAGTCAGGAGCACCACAGCTGCAGTTTAAAATATATGCAGAAATGTGATCATATAACTAATGTTTTCTATAGATTGCCCTTAATAGCAACCTCCCCTGAGCTTGGAACGTGCAAAAGTGTACATATCGCCTCTAGTTTGGTTGTATAATAATCTGACCTATCACTTCCAATGCTGAAAGCATCCTTACGGGTTTTAGCAAAATAAATGATGTAACAAGAAATGGGAATTACATGACTGTTAACTAACCAGTAAGCTAAGCATGCTGGACTCTAATTTTGATTATGAGCAACAGAAATAAACCAGGGAAATCTGGGCAAACCACAAGGGGCCACAGTATCCCAGCTAAGGGATGCAGGAGAATATGACTGATGAGCTCTTATTATAGTAGTGGTTTTTTTGCACTCCAGGACTCATGTGCACAAATCCAAGAAGAGCCATGTTCTATTCCCTCAAGCTTATGGCTCAGCAGTTTAGAAAACCAGCTGCTCTGCGTAGCAATAAGTCTGCTGTTCCTTCCTTCCTTTTAAATAAAGGTGTTTACAGTCACCTGCTTTTAACAACATCACACTGCTCCTTTCGCTAGAAGTTCTAAAATTTGAAATACATTATATGTTCACTCACTTGAGTGTTGGAATTATTTGGTTATTTCCAACGAACCAGAGACCTGGATTTTGGTGCACATGTGGTATGAGATACCATGGTTATGACAAAAACCTGAAAATAGGCTAATTGCTTACAAAAATGTCAAATATTGAGGCACAAAATATATTTCGAAATACAGACCAGTATTCCCAAGCACAGCTCTAACCAAGCCAGGTATGGGGGCAAATACCTCTTTAGAGGTATTTGGGGGGGGAAGGCACAGACTTCCAGTTGAACCAATACAATTATTTATTTCCTATTTATTTATTTACAACCCTATTTTAAAGCACACAAAAGTTAAAATACTAAAACCGATTAAAATTGCCTCAACTTTCTAAGCATCTGGGTAGGCTTGTCTAAACAGGAATGCTTTTAGCAGGTGCTGAAAAGAGTACAGTGAAGGGTGCAGAGTGTACATACAACAGTAAATGAAACTTCCATTCTACAAGTATCTCACATACACAATTCAACTCTCTCTCTCTCATGTGGGGCAGTGTGTAGATATAACTAGTTTTTCTACATTCTGTCTTGTTCTGTCAGCATTCCTACTGCTGCAAGTACACTCGGTGTAATTTCATTAAACCCCTCGCAGGAATCCTGAAATCATACAGTGCAATAATCTTGCACCTTTTTTAAACACAGAAAAAAATTATTATCCATTACTAGGGCCATAGGTAAAGGTAAAGGGACCCCTGACCATTAGGTCCAGTCGTGACCGACTCTGGGGTTGCGGCACTCATCTCGCTTTATTGGCCGAGGGAGCTGGCGTACAGCTTCTGGGTCATGTGGCCAGCATGACTAAGCCACTTCTGGCAAACCAGAGCAGCACACGGAAACGCCATTTACCTTCCCACCGGAGCGGTACCTATTTATCTACTTGCACTTCATGCTTTCGAACTGCTAGGTTGACAGGAGCAGGGACCGAGCAACAGGAGCTCACCCCGTTGCAGGGATTCGAACCGCCAACCTTCTGAGGCTCTGTGGTTTAACCCAGTGTTTCCCAACCGGTGTTCCGCGGCACACTAGTGTGCCGCGAGACATTGGCTGGTGTGCCGTGGGAGGGAGGCGGGCGCTTTCTCGTTTGCGCCCTGCAGCGAGAAGGGCAGCGCGGCGCCGCAGAAGAGGCCCAGGAGGCAGCAGGCGCCCAGCGCGCGCCCGAGTCCCGCCCAGCTCGCCATGTCCGCCGGCAGCATTGGCGACCCGAGCCAGGCTCCGCGCGCGACGCCCGTCTTATGGCGCGCGCCTCTGCCGAACGCTCAGCCCCGGCGCGCGGCTTAGCAACGCCGTCCAATCAGGGCGCATCTCGGCTGGGTGGCCGCGGCATTCTGGGAAATGTAGTCCTCGGGCAGCAGCGGCATTCTGAGAAGGCGCGCTTCTTCGCCGCTGCGCCTTTTCTTCCTCATTCCTTCTTTGCTGGCAACGCAAAAAGAGGTGGAGGAGGAAGAGCTGCTGGAAATGCCTGCGTGGGCATCGGTGCACGCAGGAGATTTAGGCCGGGTGGGGTTGTTAGAGTCAAGATTTTATTTTGTTTATGTCCATCTTGCTGTTCGTGATACTAAACTACTCTTTATAGATCTCATTATAACTTGTGTGGGGATTGCTTAATTTCGTTGTGGGCGCTTTGATACGGTTTCTTATGAGTGCATTTGGGTAATTATGTAAATATTGCCATGTCGTAAGCCACCTCGAGCATGGTTTTTAACTATGGAAACAGCATGCAAATGACGATGATATCTAGGGAGGTTTCAAAGGCTTTGTAAGCAGAGTGAAGGAAAGAAATCCAGATGTGATTGTTACGCATTGTTTTTTGCACCGTGAGGCCCTCGTAGCCAAGACTTTACCAGCAGACCTAGTTCATGTGTTGGATGATGTTGTGCGCATGGTAAACAGGCCCAGGTTGCGCACTGAATAAAGTATTTTATAATTTTTCATATTTCTGTTTACTTACTATTTCATAATAAAGTAATTATAAAATACTATCTTTGTGTTTATTTGATTCCTATTAAAGAGAGTTACTTTATATATAGTCAATATAGGCACAGAGTTAATTTTTTAAACATTTTCTAATGGTGGTGTGCCTCGAGATTTTTTTCATGAAACAAGTGTGCCTTTACCCAAAAAAGGTTGGGAAACACTGGTTTAACCCACAGTGCCACCCACATCCCTATAGGCCATAGGGAGCTACAATTTATCTTGGTGAAAAAACAGTTAACGAGATGCATTTGACAAATGTATTCAGTACATTATAACTATGAAATGACTACAAATGATTTTTAGAAACGGGTAAAACAGCACAGAGGCCAGTGTCTCACAGAAACTCCCTACTCCTGGATATGGAATGTACATACTAAAAGGCTAGAATCTCCAGGTACTTTGAAGTTACATTAACAAGAAGTGGCCCATTTAGATCGCCAGTGTTTCAGATGTGCAGCATTCACCCCTCTGTTTGGTTTAAAACCTCAGCGCCTAGGACTTGCCGATCGCATGGTCGGTGGTTCGAATCCCCGCGGCGGGGTGCGCTCCCGTCGTTCGGTCCCAGCGCCTGCCAACCTAGCAGTTCGAAAGCACCTCTGGGTGCAAGTAGATAAATAGGGACCGCTTACCAGCGGGAAGGTAAACGGCGTTCCGTGTGCTGCGCTGGCTCGCCAGATGCAGCTTGTCACGCTGGCCACGTGACCCGGAAGTGTCTGCGGACAGCGCTGGCTCCCGGCCTATAGAGTGAGATGAGCGCACAACCCTAGAGTCTGGCAAGACTGGCCCAAACGGGCAGGGGTACCTTTACCTTTTTATCTGGATCCATTACGCCTTTTAATGAAACACTCATTTCACATAGGAAGATGAAATATAAAGCAATCAATACCCCTCCTTCCTTACTGTGGAAAATCTGTGCTGGATGAACTGTCATAGATTTCTGTGGGAGGGGGGAACCAGTTATACACACACAGGTGAATTTGTAAAATATGAAGCATTCAAAATGGCCTCACCCAAGTCATGGCTACCATGGATGCTAAAGAGAAAACACAAATAGGCAGGAATCTTATAGATATACCTCAAAAGCATCAACTTACAAGAGCCCATGATCAAGGATATATATCAGGGATAGAGAAGCAGTGTCCCCCTGCCACCCGATGTTGTTGGGACTACAACTCCCATCATCCCTTGCCCACTAGTCATGCTAGCTTTAGCAGCTTAGGTCCAACAACAACTAGAGGGCCATCCCTGCTTTATGTTTTAAAGAGTCTCCAAAGTGATTGTATGAATTCAACGTTTCCTTTGCTGCTACCACCATTTATGTACAGCCTTCTCCCTGTACCACCCTTGCTCCTTGTAGGACTTGGCTTCTTGTTAGACTTGGAGCAGCAGAGGGGAACGAAGAGTGTTTTCGCCAGGAAAAATGGGGACAGAAATGTCACTCTTCAGCTTTTAAAACTCCCAAAAATATGCTTGCAGATTCCACAACCAGAAGCTATTTGGCACTTCCGGAACATTCTGTCCCATATATCCTAGGACACAAATTCTAAGCAAAAAGGCAAGTTGTGGAAAGACAAAACTCTCAGAAATAAATTACTGGAGGGGCTGCTATGGGAGGGTGGGGAAGAGAAGATAGGAATTTTTATACTTCCACTAGAGCTACAGTAAGTTAAGAAAGTAATGTTTTTCTCTACAGCAAACATTATGTGCATATCTGAAGCTCTTAAATGCAGCTGGCACTGTGCTAAAATATACCAGTCATGGCTTGCCACTGTACATTCCATGAAGATGGCATTAGCACGAACCATGTCCTCTCAGAGGGCTCTATTAGGCCAAGACTCGTGCCATGTGGGTGCTGCTGCTCACTCACAGCAATTCGATTGTGTTCACTGAGCTGTTCACGATACTCACTGAACAACAGGAAGTTGTCAACTGCAGAGTGTGGATTAGCGCTGGGATGAACATTTCAGTGGCCCCCTTTTTAGCCATTTAAAGGGGGCTGGGGGCATGTTAAAATGGGGAGGGAGAACTTTGCCAATAAAGACCACCCACCAAAATTTAATTGAACATAAAAACTTTTCGAAAACTCCACATGCACCCACAGTGGTGCATGGCTCTCTGCATGGATGCTCTGGGATGTTTTAGCAGGGTGGAATCCATGTGCAGAGAACCTTGGGCCTTTGTGAAGATAAGCAGGACCTGGGGAAAAGTTTTTATAAACAATAAAAAGCATTGACCACCCCAAGAATTTAACAAGAGAAATACAAATAAATCCACCCCCATGTTCCTCACATCTGTAGTTTTTTAAAAAAGAGCTGTCCCCTCCCCAAAAAAGCGCTGGGGAAAACTCATTCTTAATTTTACAGGTGACAAATGGACTCACAAAATTGGGGAGCAATTTTCAGGCCACTTGCAGTTTGCATGAAGCTTTGAGAAAACTCAAAGGTCCGCTTCTCAAGGAAAGCTTCAGAATGCAGTACTTCTGTATTATATGAACAAATGTTTCTCTTTTGCACAGGATAATTTTTATTCTTTTTGGATACTTTAAAACAAACTTGAGACATAAGAAGGCAAGCACAAGGTACATTCGTTAAAGCGGTTTCCCTTTTAAAATCAGCAAGGAACTAAGGAGCACAGTTCATCATTAAATTATGTTATAATAGAAAACGAATACTTTAACATTTCCCAGCAGTGCTAAAAAAGTGCAATATGCCTGCTATCCATTCCATAAAACAGTAATGTCCTCTGACCCCATAATCTTCTGGAAGGAGGAGAGTGTTACACTGCATTATAAATCCTAGTTTGTATGCACAGCAAGTAGAGGTTTGAAGCATGGTAGCAGATCTAGCACATGCCAGAAAAAAACTACAAAGGGAAGTGAATATATGTCATTAACATTTGCTCTGCAAATAAGCCAGCTTAGTAATGTGTGTGTGCGTGAGAGAGAGAGAGAGAGAGAGAGAGAGAGAGAGAGAGAACGATAATGACACAGGGGTCTCAGACAGAAGCTGTCTGGAAGCTTAAAAAAACTATCTTAGATGCACTGTCTATACTGCAGGTAAATTAAGGGTCAAATGTGAATCTGAAAGTTGTTTAAGCTTTCTGAAACCTTGATAACACCAAGACGGCAGGATGTTGCATTCAACCAAACTAATAAGGTTCATGAGAAGCATTAAGCTGCTGGTGATGCTCTTGGCCTGCGACTGCAGAGCTGAGATTCTGCAGGGGGAGAAATATATACTCCCTCAATAATCACTCGACAGCTCTAATAAATTGAGGGAAAATAATATGTTGGCCATTTACTCTGTGCCCTTTGTTTACTGCACAAGGAGAACTGTTCAGCTGTACTTATTTTTAAAAAGTTTCTCCGTATAAGAACGGTTTGTCATTGTGAATAAACCGTGAAATTTGTTTCTAATGGATAGGTTAATTAAATTGTTTAATTAAGCAATAAAACAATATGGGGTGTAGCAAGACGAGACCCCAAAGGCATAACACTAGGCAGGAGCTGGACTGAATCCTGACTGCTAGACAACAGACTTGGCTTACTTGTACTGTCCCTGACCTGCGTTTCCTGACCTTTGCTTGCGTGAATTTGTCCCCGGACTTTGGACATGATGTACTGGCTTGCTGCCAGGTAGGCCAGGGCTCAGGACACTTTTCCACCTAGCCTCCAAAGTTGTAAGAAGGGATAAAGTTTGAGAGTAAAGAATTTTTGTAAATCTGAGAAGCAAAATTTTAAAGCGCTTTATTAGCTCTACTTAAAAAGGGCAGAGATCCATTTCACCAGATGAAAGTTATGTCCAGCAGCATTCTCTCCACTGTAATAAAATTGACTCTGCTTGACCACACACACACACACACACACACACACACTGTTAGAGAGAGGAAGAAATGCTCACTTGGAAATGCTCGATGTCTATACAGTGGTACCTCAGGTTAAGAACCGAAATCACGCGGCGGCGGTGGTGGCAGGAGGCTGCATTAGCTAAAGTGGTACCTCAGGTTAAGAACAGTTTCAGGTTAAGAATAGACCTCCGGAACGAATTAAGTTCTTAACCCGAGGTACCACTGTATTGCCAGTTTCATGTGTCACTTTATGGGTCCTCCCCCTCAATGACGGTTGAAATAATGCAAATTGCCCCTCTCTGTGCCCTCCCTCTCATTTGTACCGCAACACTGTGAAACATGTTCAATATCAAACAACCACATATAGCTCTGGGGCTATCGGAAGAGCAACTCTGTGTGACTTAATTTTTCACAGTTAGATGCCTCAGGCCTATATTAGTGAAATGACTTCTGTAACTGTTTTTATTAGTATGTGCTCATAGACTATAATTAAAAGCTGAAAGGAGGAGAAGAGAGCCATCTAAATCAGTTAGCCAGACACCAATTGCTTGGGAAAGGGTGCAACGTGCATGAAATAGAGAAGAGGCCGCTGAAAAACTTAACCCTGTGAATAAGCATCTGCTCTCTAAAAAATAATTGATTGCGGGGATGGGGGGAGAAGCGTCCTCAGCATTGAGGAGCGTATTGGAAACCACCATATATTCAGTTTTATTCTCTTTAGCAATGAAGGCTATGGACAGTTTTGAATAAAGGGGTTTCAACAGAGGTCACAGAAAGAAGAAGCAAGGGAAGAGGCAGAGATTCCCCACTCTTAAAAGATCATCTCACGCCTTATACTCCCAACTGATCCTTATGCTCTGCAGAACTATCATATCATGAGGTCCACTCTGTTGTGTTTTCTATCGCCTTCTTGGTGGCTACTGGAGGTCAACATTGCTTCTTTAACAAGCATTTTAAATACAGAATTTGATCCCAGTTTGTATTGGGTTTTAATTTGGTTTTGATTAGTATAATGGTTTTATATCTTAAATTGTGTAAGTGCTTTTATTGTGTAATCACTTTGAGATTTTTGTGGGAAATGGAAATAAATGAATAAAGAAGCTGTTTTTCCAGAGCTCAGAACTAGACCTCTAACCTCAGTCACTCTGGGGGGAGAGGACCCACTGCTTTTCACAGACCTAAATTATATTATTATTTGCTGGAGGCGGTAGAGAAAGGTATGTCCTCTTTTGAGACCTGTAATCTCCCTAACAACCCCCCCAAAAAACCCTCCTGAGAGGATTCTCGCCCTGTTTTCACCTGTTTTGTTCTTCTCTACCCCACTCATAACACATTTATTTTTAGGAAACACCTTTAAAGCCATGAGTTTGGTGGAATCAGACAGCATCAACAGAGGTCTGGTCACTGCCACCAAGCCCTGTGAGGACACTAATGAGTGAGTCCATGCCTGGTAGTCTCACAGTCAGAGGGCCTTTGCGAAAGAAGGACAACAGCAGCAGTGGCAGCCAGGTTGGCAAAAAATAGTGCCTTTAAGGAAGAGGACAAATGTTGTGGAGGATGGGGGTGATTAAAAAAATCAATCCTCCTGTCAGACTGGGAATATCCCCTCATTCACCCACTTTAGGACATTCCACCATTCTTCAGCAGAGTTTCTCTTCTTTCAGCAAGGTAAGCGCTCATGTATATGTCAAACAAAGCTTTAATAATAAAGAAAATAACATACTATCTGAGAGAAGCCAAAACTACATCATGAGGCAAGAATGACAGTTGGTCTCTCTAACTGAACACCCGAAGGGAGGGGTCGATTCTGGAGCAAAACACAAATGCCCCGCCCACCAAATGCCAGGCATTCTACTATTCAAATTAGGCCCATGTTTTTCTTATCCACTGCTGTTGCCAAGTTGGCAAAAATAGTGCCTTTAAGGAAGGGTACAAAAGCCCTTTTTGGAGGGAGGGTGGTAGAAGTCCTGTCCTCTCCACAACAATTTTAAGCGCCCTCCTTCTGAATGGTTTCAGGCTCTGCCATGAAAAGATTTGCCTCCTCCACTTAATTACACTTGGGTATTTTGTGAAAAATAGCTTCCTTAAAAAAAGGGGGGGGGGAAAGGCCTAAACTCTGAAGTGAAATGAAATAAGCCCCGCTCTAAAGAGAGTGGCCAGCATGTCTGACTATCCTTAAGCAGCTCTTCTAATTCTGGCCCCATTAACCTTTTCATGTCCAAAGCCTCAGACATACAACATTACTTACATGAAAGGGTTTCCTGGTAGAGTTCAGCCATTTTTATGCAGGTTTAACTTTCAGGGCTTGAAAAAGAATCCGTTTGCAAGGAGGCAGTAGTTTATACTGAATAAGATGTTCGTGTATTTTTGCTTTGCTTGTTCGGTATTTTTTGTGGCCTGTTTATGGCTACATTTCCCATAGCTTACTGAGCAGTCAACCCTTTCCACTGTCATCACATGGTATCTGTTTTACATCTCTCCTTCCACAGCTGGTTTTTTTTTCATGTTTCCTCTTGCAAACTGAATTACACAAGAGGCGCAGGAAGACACATGGCACTGTTATAAAAGTACAGAAATCATGCACACATCATAAATCATAAATACTACTACTACTACTAAACTAGGCAGGTGAAGGACAAGATGTCTTCTCCTCACTTCACATACTGAACTGGACTAGCAGTAGAATCTTACGTCAACCCTGGTTGGGGGACAGCATCCCCCACAACATCTCAGGTGAACAGGGCAGATTATGGGTAGCCCAGGAGAGGCTGTGTGACAGCAAAGGGAAATGGTTGGGGTGGGGGTTCAGGGGCACCCTCCTTTTTCAGCCAGTTGTTACCTGAAGTGGTTGCCTCACCTACCAAATTGGACGGCTGGTCCAGGGAAGGGAACAACTCCAAGTTGTGCAGCACTTGAGGGGAAATTGTGTCACAGAACTCAGAGGCTTCATGGAGAACTGCTGTCTGTGTCAACGTAACTTTTTGAAACTGATCTAGGGAATGGTCATCTAGTCCTGACAACTGCCCAGTGCTCCACTCCATAGCTGCAGAACATTAGGCTAGACCAGATCTGTGGCTAAAGACTGCAAAGCACAAGCCGTTGGTTGACTGGGGCTTTTTTTGCCGTTGGGCAAAAGAGAACAAAGAATTCACTTAGGATGGCTGTAGGAGACAGAAGGCCTACCGAGCAATGGAAGCCAGACAAACCCATGGGAAGCTGAAGGAAAGGAAACAAAAAAAAAGTCGCAGAAATTAGTCTTCCTGAAATGTTCCGCAAACAGTTCCATTACTGTGAATAACACCTACAGTTAAAGAAACATAAAGTAAATTGGGAAAGAAAGAAAGAGTCACATTAGGAAAGCCTGCTGACTGTTGCCAGTTCTCGTTGTGTATTCTGACCACAGGCTGTTAATAAATTGATGTGGAATAAAACGTACCTAGCATGCCTCTCAGCACATTTCCCTGGCAAATATATTTTCTTATTCAGAAAACTCTAGCAAAGAAAACCCTAACTGTTGATTCTCGTCTCAAGAAATATATATACACACACACCACAAGAATTAGGGAGGAGACCGAAAGCAGCCGGGATGGAATCGTATATAGTTGTTAAGGTTTTAAAAAGAAATGCCCTTTGACCTGAGCTTGCTTAGGAATCACCTTTTCCCTAATTCCAGATGTTGTGTCTGTGGTGATCTACTTACTGAGGAACACTTTGGGGGAAGAGCTCTGTGGTAGAACAACTGTTTTGCATGCAAAAGGTTCCAGGTTCAATCCCTGGCATCTCCCTGGGCAGGGCTGCGACAGCTCTCTGTGTGAAACTCTGGAGATCTGCTGCCAATCAAGGTAGGCAATATTGATCTGCCTCTGTATAAAGGTCTGACTCAGTATGAGGCAGCTTCCTGTGTGGCTGCTGCACATGGGCACTCCAATTCATTCTCATGTTTTAGAACTACAGGTTGACAGCCAGGATAGGTTCTAGGGCTGAGTATATCCTTTGGTCAAATTGAGTTGTAGCTCCATTGGAGGGGCCCTTGACCAGTAGGGACAAAAAACCATGTCAAATGTCAGTTCTGCCTTGGCCTTTCTTTCAGCATCCCATAATTATTGTTAATGGATGCTGGGAAAAATTTGCATGCAAGGAAGCCTGGTCTTTGTTTATTCCTGAGAGCTGAATCTGGAAAGAGATTTTGGCATGAAGCTGCACATTTGCTAACTCACGTTGAACTGAGTGTGTGTCACTACCTGCCAGTCAAAGGGACAAATTGCTAGTCAGACTTTCGGGCGCTGTGCCAATGCACAAAACAGGCTATATTCACACTACCCTCCTTTCCTGAAATGAACCTCTAGGGGCATGCTGTGCTCCATGCATTGCTATGGTTCCCATGTGGTTCTGTTGTGTACATACAGGAAAGTTCATGCTGTGCTATTTCAGAAAGAGGGCCACCACAAAAACACAGTGTGCTGCAGAAAAAATTCCTTCAGGAAGAAAATGGGGATTTTATTCCTAGCACATCTACCTGTTGACTGTTCCAAAGCACACAACGGTGGCCAACACACACAAAATGCAGTTTGGCGTGGTCCAAGGCTCCCTCCTGTTCCCTGCTGCACATAAAACTTATGACAGCAGAGCTGACTGAGACCCACACCTACCAGGTATCATCTCTTTTGCTACAGCAGCCACAATTTGCGGGGGGGGGGGTTGTTTAATTTATTAGGCTACCTAACTTTTTATTTTAACATCTTTCATTGCTACTCATCTGCATAGCTAATTGTTACACTGATGGTAATTGACTGCTATGAACTGCCGTAGCCAAGGTTAAATTAATTAAGACTGAAAAACAAGAGAACATTAATTAGGGGCAGGTGAAACTTGTCTCATGACAACTCCTTCCATCCTTTTTAGCTTGCGAGCAAAGCTGGGAAGTCCTACAGTTGGAACAGTGGCTCTTTCCCTTCTACTCCAGTTTTCTTACTGCTGTTTTTAACCAATCCTGACAGCTTCAAACAAGCCCCACACATTAGGCTGGGTTTATTCAGAGGCACCACTAATGTGTTTGTGTAGCATGTTTCTAAGGCTACAGACCAAAACAGACCCAGGTAATAACTAAGTGCCAAAGAAATTTCCCAAGGGACCGACTTCAGGGCTTAGCTGATGAATGCATCTTATTCAGAGAGAAGCTGAAGCTTCTTTAATTGTTCATCAATCAATTAACTGGACTCTCAGATGTCTAATTAAGCAGACAATTGGAATTAAACAAAGGGCATCTCTGAAAGGCCAGCTTCCCATCAGCAGGCGCGCCTTGCATTCAAGTGACCACTTGATGAAGGTGTGCTTGCCTGGAAGGAGCCCTGAGGTTTGCAAGAGTGCCTCTCAGGCGAACATATGAGGGTGCATGTGCTGGAAATCAATCCTTCGTAATACAGCTTAACCTTCACATCCTCCAACGGGTGCTTGCGAATGACTGTGAAGTGCAAAACAAATTAGCCCCGCTTAGCATAGAGGACTGTGACACAAACACTGAGGTGCCCTCCCAGCCGCACATACTGAGGTTGAATATGTAAAAATGATGTTAGCGGCCAAGGAGATGCAGAGGCAGTAACAGAGATGATGATGGCAACAACAAGGGCCGCTGGAGAATCTCCTCTGCCTCCTTTCCATTCGTTAGGAAGCACCAGCTGCAGAGGGCCGTGTCAAACGAGAGCTTGACCCTCTTATGCACAAGGATGCTGGCAACCCTGAAGGGAAAAAAGGCTATCAATCAGTGACCGCAGCAACAGGAGCAAGAAGTTCAGTGGTTCAGCCGCTACTGGTCAGGATACATCAATCAAAAGTGCTGCTGGGCTGGCGTGTTTCAGAGGAGGCGGCAAAGAAAGAAATATGTCTGCTTGCATGCAGCTGGGAAGCAAATGCTGGCCAGTTGTGAAGTGAACTTTCCCAGGATGAAACTAAGGTGGTTACTTTGACAAAGAAATAACAACGGTTCTGAAATTGTTCTGACTGCTGAACTCTCATGGTCAATGAAGAAGTTATTGTGCTTTATAGCTTCGAGAAAAAGCAATAAGCAATGACCACAGCAACCTTCCATTCTTGGGTAGGAATCTTGAGGAATAATCAGAATATGCCAGATAAACAGCAGTGTAAGTAAAGAGGCAACAAAGCATAAGCTTTGAAGAAGACTCTCCTCACTCATCCAACATAATAGTACTTGCTGAGAAGCTGGTCAGCACCTCTCTTTAGCTTACTCAACTGTATTGATAGAAGAACATTTCATAAATCCCTCATATTATCTAAAGGGTGAAAGCATAACATTTTCAATCTGCAGGGTGGCTTTTGGAATGATTCGTGCACATGCATTCATTAATTTTTTCAGTGGAATAAGTCGCCCATGCAACATGCTCAAGTATGGCCCACTGAAGTGGATCTAAGGCAAAGTTCTCACAGACAATGGTTCAGGCGATAAGACTGGTTTTGGCCTGACACAAGTGAGGGCTGACACAAGTGAATGCTCCTTTTCTGCAAAAATAAAATAAAGTGCTGAATGTAAAAAAAAAACTAGATGCCAGGGAAAAGAGTTCTGACCTTACCCAAGATGATGTTTCTGATCTAGCCTTTTACTCAGTATGCTCAATCAAGTGAGGCCCACACTTGCAAGCTGTACAGGCCAGAAACAACGTTTACCATTTCTGAGAATTACAAATCCAGCAAGATCGCCTAAGGTTTTCTTTCCATTGCACTTTTAGAGCAAGCTTGAGTTTCAAAACAGAATCTGAACCCATACCGTTTAACCATATGCCCTTTCACTCCAAATGACACAGTGGCTTGGTTGCTTGTATAATCCTGTCAAGGAGCAAACAGGCTTTTACTGCACATTCCAGCACAGGTATGTGACAGTAAGCGGCAAAATGTTCATGCAAAGTATGGCATGGTTCAGGATACCATGCAGATGATATCCCAGAACCTTGGGAAAGAGAAAAAGTGACTCAAGTTGCTTTTCAGTAGCCAATTTTATTCCCTGTATCCGCAAAGAGAAAAATTAATCTCTCAGAAATTAATATTATGTTGTTTGTCTTCAGGGCAGTTATCTCATTATTTTGTACATCTTTCACAGCCCCCGCAAAAATGAGTGTGGGAGTCAAGGTGGCGCTGGTGTGTGTTCTGTTGCCCTGAATGCGCATGGCACCTTTGTTCCAATTTTTGGAACTTTGAGATATTATATCATACCATACTTTGCATACAGTCATCTCCTTTTGAAGGTCCTGAGCTGCTATTTTGACTTCAGGCTTAGAGTGGTGTCCTGAATTGTGTCATTTCAATAACTCGGCACTCAATGTAGGTGTAGCATGACAACAAAACTGACGGACAGAATGCAGAATGGTTGAGTTATACCAAAGATCTCACTTTGCTTAGTCAATAAAATGGTATCAAATACTTGCTGAAGCAATATTACTGGCTGTGTTAGAATTCCAGCAAGCAAATCCAAAGCAGAGATTTATTGACAACGGTCACGTTCACCCTGCATTTATGAAACATCCCCAAAAGAAAGGAAGATACAGCTTTAATATTATTGACACCTGACAATTTGGAATGCCTTTGCAGATTCTTGATAGTTAAAACAATGATTTCTCTTGCACAAAGGATGGAACGAACACAAACAACATTGGGGGCTGAGGGGGCAGGCATCTAAAAGTAAGGCCTTGTGGTCAGAAGGAAAAGTGAAAAGTTCAATCCAAGCCAGGGACAAGAGAAGTAAGAAGTTGGCATGTTCAGTGCCCTAGAGTGAAGGCTTTCTGGGAAATGATATATAATGAGTTGAAAAAGGTATTTAAGTATACCTTCCCTAAGAAACCAGAGGCCTTCCTCCTGGGTATTGTCGACCAGAGGGTGATAAAGAAGGACAGAACTCTTTTCCTGTATGCAACAACGGCAGCAAGGATACTCATCGCCAAGCATTGGAAAACTCAAGATCTACCCACACTGGAAGAATGGCAGATGCAACTGATAGACTATATGGAACTGGCTGAGATGACCGGCAGAATCCGAGACCTGGGAGAGGAGAAGGTTGAAGAAGACTGGAAGAAATTCAAGATTTATTTACAAAAATACTGTAATTTGGTTGAATGTTAAGAAGGATGCCAGATCATAAATAATTGAGCACCACTAAATTAGATGGAATTAGGATGACAAGTGAGATTGAGGAAAATATAATTTTTTGGGAGAATTATTAGATTATATTTAAATGAGCGGGACATAAGAACGCAAACAAGATGATAAATTGCTGGTAAAAATCTATAATGATGTAAGTGGGAACGGGAGACGTGAGGGAGTCCAAAGAAGCTATGAAACATGTTATGATACATGTTACATTGTTTATTATTTTTTGCATTTGTATTTAAAATCTTAATAAATATTTATTAAAAAAAAAGAAGTTGGCATGTTCAACTGCAGAAGACCAACAAGGCTGAGGCAAGTGGCACAGAAAAAGAAGGCTAACTCTCGAGAGCAGAATTAAACAATTGCCAGTAACTGCATGAGCAAGCAGAGCAAATCCATTCTGTTGGTCCTGAACATTAAAACTCCCAAGACAGTGTTTTTTTAAAAGAGACCCATGTTTATGTTCCACCATGGAAGGCTACAAGGAAAATATTCTCCCTGCTAATCCTCCTTTGAAACCACTCCACCTAGCACATTGATTAGCTTCCTACTGCTGTTCTAACAACTGCAGTACAATATGTTGCCTGTCACTGTTTAATATGAAGCACCAGTGCCAGAACACAAGTGCCTTTTCCTGGCTCACAACCAAATTGTTTATTTAAAGTGTTATTTCTGGAGCCTTTGCTTGCAGATTTGAAGTCAGTCTTCATATCTGTGGGAAGTAAGAGGAATTGCCCTCCAACCTTCTGTGTTACGTTCTCTCATATTACAAAGCCCCACTGTATCCCTTGTTGCCAAGCTCTTTGTTAACTATTTTGAATAAAGTAGATTCTTATTCCCCCTACTGGAGCCAACAGCAAGATGCTGACTGGCTGGATCATATGAATTTAAGCAAATACCCAAAGAGAACATTTAAAGGGACATAGGAAATAATAGTCTTGTGACACCTTAAAGGCTAATGACTTTTGCATAAGCCCAATTTTGTCAGATGCATGAAGTGAAATCTGGCACTGAGCATTGCTGGTGGGTTAAATAAAAACAAATGGTTTTTAATCACACTACACACATTAACCAGCTTACCAATGCCAGGATATCTGTGCTATCAACAATCATCTCACCAATATGCTACTGTAAAAGGTATGACTTTTACATATTTTTCATTTTTTTCCATATTTCACATATATTTAAGCTCTAATTATTACTAAATTTTGCATCTCATTGCCATTAAAGTCCACCTTACAATTTTCTGTTTTATATTCTTGCCAGCAAACATTTTATTTTATGTATCTGACATAGCAGGCTTGAATCCGCAGATGCTTTAGGCATAATAAATGTGCTTCAGGGCAATCCCAACCACAGTAAAGCAACATAACTTATGTTTTCCCTGTTCAAAACTTAGAATAGGGTGAGCAAAGAAACGGTGGTTTAACAAAGCTGTTGGGTTTGGACTTATCAAAGAATTCACTATAGTGCTATGGAAATCATTCCATCAGTGCAAGCATTTCAGCTTGTCAAAGAGAACGATTCTCACTTCCCACCCCACCCCTCTGCTCTGGGGGCTCACCTAGCCCCCAAGCAAATTTGGGGTGGGGAGCCCTGCTGTGCTAGTGGAAGTCCTTGTGCAGGGATTTTTTGATTAAATCTGGCCCAAAATGTTAAACCATACCTAAAACAAACCATGGTTCGTAAGCCAAGAACAAACCACAGCTTCATGCTATGATTTGATGGCAGAAAACAAACTACAGTTAAGTGTTCTGGGATGAGTTCACATGTTCAAATGAGCAACACTTAGAAGAAGAAGAAGAAGAAGAAGAAGAAGAAGAAGAAGAAGAAGAAGAGGAGGAGGAGTTTGGATTTGATATCCCGCCTTTCACTTCCTTTAAGGAGTCTCAAAGCGGCTAACATTCTCCTTTCCCTTCCTCCCCCACAACAAACACTCTGTGAGGTGAGTGGGGCTGAGAGACTTCAGAGAAGTGTGACTGGCCCAAGGTCACCCAGCAGTTGCATGTGGAGGAGCGGAGACTCGAACCCGGTTCCCCAGATTACGAGACTACCACACTTAACCACTACACCACACTGGCTTAGACTAAACAACCCATGGCTTAGCATTATGTGTGAAACAGGTCAGTTAAGGAAGACTACTCCTTCACTCTCTTTGGTGTCTTTCAGACTAATCAACAAACTACATTATGGTACAACTGCTTCTTTCCAGACAGGATGGTATAAAACAGCAGAATCTAGTGTACACACTTATGGTTACTCTATCTGGGCAATCCTGTGGAAAATGTAACCTATTCACACCAAAGAGGACAGTTTAAAATGACTTTTCTGAAAATACAAAATCATAACCCATTTGTGGGAAATGTTTCTAAAATTTCATACATGAATAAAAGCCCTCTCAGAGCTAAATCACAAAGGACTGCCTGTCTCTTTCCTCACCATCTTGGTCCTGTCAGCTGATCTATAAAAGGGGAAGAACTAGATTTGTTGCACGATTTCCTTAATAAATGAATATCTGGATCTCCACTAATTGAAAGATGTGACCTTTCCCACTAAACATATAGATTTTGTTTCACTGACATGAAAGGAAAGGTAAATAATGACATCTGACAAAACAGCAAGTCAACAGCAAGCAAGACAATGTATTTTATTGGATAAATTAGACTTTAAAATATTGGAAGCAACATTCTGAGTTACACAGAATTCTCCAGGCTTCAACAGTTTTGAAGCACCAAGAAACATGGTCCTATACAGGTTTACTCAAAATTAAGTATTACTATGTGCAATAAAGTTTGCTCCCAGATAAACTACTTCCACAAACGATCTCTTATTTACCAACAAAATATTTTAGCTGTTAATTGATTAAGCCGAAATAAACATACACAGCATCAAAACCTCAACATGGGTGCCTCTTGAGGTTATTGAACAGTACAGTTCCCTTTGAGCAAGAGTTCATTGCTTGTGGCACAAGAGCAACCACTCACTGTTAAGTCACGAAAGCCACATTTCATAAGTTCTGTGTCATCCTTTTGGGAAATACCAACTATTGTATACATAACAAGAAACCAGAGCCAAAAGTTCAAATCCTGCTTTGTTCTGCTGGAAATCCCCATTTAAGGGCTGTATCGTTCATCAATCCAATCCCATAAGTATTGCCCTACATGCACCCACACTGGACCAGGAACTGCAAATAGGCAATGTACATGAAGTTTCCAGGGATGGGGACTTTTGGCAACCCAGCATGCAGGGGTTTTGTGTGATTCCCAATCGCACAACACTGTCAGACTTGACAGCGTCCAACGCTTGTATGCAAGGGACACGGGAAGTCAATACAGTGGTACCTCAGGTTAAGTACTTAATTCGTTCCGGAGGTCCGTACTTAACCTGAAACTGTTCTTAACCTGAAGCACCACTTTAGCTAATGGGGCCTCCTGCTGCCGCCGCGCCGCCAGAGCACGATTTCTGTTCTCATCCTGAAGCAAAGTTCTTAACCTGAAGCACTATTTCTGGGTTAGCGGAGTCTGTAACCTGAAGCGTATGTAACCTGAAGTGTATGTAACCTGAGGTACCACTGTATAGGCTCACAACCCCCATCCTATATAGTAATAGTGAAATCAATCAGTTACAGTGGTGCCCCACAAGACGAACGCCTCGCAAGACGGAAAACCCGCTAGACGAAAGGGTTTTCTGTTTTGGAGGCGCTTCGCTAAACGAATTTCTCTATGGGGTTGCTTCGCAAGACGAAAAAATCTTGCGAGTTCCCGTGGGTTTTTTTCGCTCCCCCCCCCTTCCTAAGCCGCTAAGCCGCTTATCAGCTGTTCCGCTGATAAGCCGCTTATCAGCTGATCGCTAAAAGCCGCTAGACCGCTAATAGCGCTAATCCGCTAAGCCGTCAATGGGCTTGCTTCGCAAGACGAAAAAACCGCTAGACGAAGAGAATCGCGGAACGGATTAATTTCGTCTTGCGAGGCACCACTGTACAGTCCTTTTGTAGCCAAAATGGTGCCATCCATGTACAATAGCAAGACAGCAGCAGGCTTGGGGAAGCCTCAGGGTTTACAAATGTACTTTTAAAAAAGCATCCTAAGAGAGGAAGGAAGCCCTCCAAAACAGACCAGTGAGGCTGAACACTGTAGACCTCTTACAGATAGGTAGCCGTGTTGGTCTGCCATAGTCAAAACAAAATAAAAAAATTCCTTCCAGTAGCACCTTAAAGACCAACTAAGTTAGTTCTTGGTATGAGCTTTCGTGTGCATGCACACTTCTTCAGATGCACACGAAAGCTCATACCAAGAACTAACTTAGTTGGTCTTTAAGGTGCTACTGGAAGGAATTTTTTTATTTTGTTTTGACTGTAGACCTCTGTTGGGTGTGTCTGTGTATGGAATGAAGTATCCTGGTTGGTTGGTTGGCTGGCTGGCTGACACTCCAGACAGCAACCTTTTGTTGCAGGTCCCCACTTGTCACTTTCTGTTGGGGCAGAAAGGGGAGTCTGTACTGGCAAAGCCCACGGTGCTATCTGTTGAAAAGCTGAGCCCTCACAGTCAGTCCACAGCACAAAATGCATCTCTCTGGACCAGGGCCACCAATTTCAACCGAGCGCTGTCAAACTAAAATGCCTGTGGGTTCTTACCGCTGGAGAAGGAAATCAATGTGGTTTCACCCTGAAATGTGAAATGTCTTTTTTTAGCTTTTGGTTACAAGCTGAAAGCCATCTTTAAAGATTATTTTTCATCAAATCTGGCAGAAGGAAGAGGGAGTCAGTGTGTCTGTGTGCAGTGGTGTGCTCTTCCACAGCCTCGCCCATTGATCAGTGGGCAAATTCAAATTTGTGATTAAGAGTTCGGTTGGTTCAAAGCTTGCATCTCTCTCTCGTCTCTCATCTACACACATACACATACCCGTCTGAAAAAGCTCAGCCATTAAGCCTTGCAAGCGAAGACAAAATTAGAAGTCAGCAATGCTCTTTTTTTGGCAAGGCTTTCCCTCTCCATTCTCCCCCCGCCCCCCACAACTTGTTTTGTGAGAAGCCAAAGAAAAACACTGAAAGGCTGCCAACACAACTTCACACCACTGAACACACATTGGAGCATTCAAGGGAGCCTATAGGAGGGAGCACCACATCTTGCTCTCGGCATACATAATAGCCACAGGCATGTTAGCATTGCAGATCAGCTGTATCTCATTCCTAAGATAAAGCATATGCGATAAGCACTCTGTGACTCATTGCCAGAGTTTTAGATTAGTAACATGTGTTAAAAGGTCAGCATAGGCATAGCCAAACTCTGCATGCAAACATTCACATCCCAACACAAGACATAGCCCTGCTGTATTCCTCTACCCCCAATGATATCTTCTTCTCAAAGTGATCTAAAATGGGAAGTGTTTTGTTTTACCTAATAATGGCTTCAAGACAGCCCTTTGCATTCTTCATTCTGCCCTCTGCCCTCCTTCCAAATAATTCAGTTCAAAATCAGAGTTGAATATGAGCTCCCCATCACACCCACCGACCTCTGAGGTTTCCCACAGAAGTAATTAATTTGCCCCAAGTGTGCCATTGGGGGGGTCGGAGTTATGCCACCTGACTGCAAAACCACAGCTCAAAATTCATTATCCTTATAACGGCACACCACCACACATGACAGCTCTAGCAACACTTTGTTTGCTATCAACCCTTGTGAAGGAAAAGAGAGCTGGGTCCTTCCAAGTTCAACCCTCGTTCCTTTCAGCCGAGGACTTTTGGAACCCTACAAGATGGAGAGTGCTTGAGGCTGAAGCCCTTAGAAAATGCTCTCTATTACATCAGTCACCTGACTGCAGATCCAGATCGAAGGGGAGGTAAGTGGAGGCACATACCCCAGGCAGCAGGTTAGAGGGGTGTCCAAACAGCATCCTGTCCCATGGACAATGTGGTGTGAAAGAGAGAAGAAACAGGTGAGGCATGGCCACAACACATGCTTGATGACTCCATATGTTCTAGCCAAGTTCTGCTTATGAGAAGAGGTAGGTGGCCGCGGCATGCCCCTCTCGCCAGGGACCTTGGTCATTGTCAGGGGCCAAGAGGGGCATAAAGGAAGAGGCCCTGACAAGGACACAGCATAGCTAGCTCCAACCCATCCCCCCCTTTTACGTTTCGCCATAGTGCTGACCAGGTGTTAACTGCTGATGGGCAACTTCATGGTCCCTGCTATCCTTTCTTAAAGCATCAATTGTATTTGGACCAGACAGTCCAAACTGGACAGGGGATTGTCCCCTGTAAAGTAGCACACATGGTCGTGTTCACCACAGCACCAAATGCCTCCATCCCGCATCATCTGCTCTTTCTCCCCTAACACACGTCTCCAGCAGCAGCATCTGAAAAGCAGAGCAAGGAGAGCCTGCCCTTCCACTGCTAACCCACCTGAACAGTCCACAGCCTCAAGTCTCTGAAGAAAGGGATCCCATTCAGGATCTGTATTAGGGATGAAGTGGAGAAGGTACTTTGCATCTGTCTCCTTCTTTTGAACCCAACTTTTGGATCGGGAAGCTTTGGGTCAAAATTTTAATGAACTTTAAGGAAGCTTTGGGTCAAAACTTTAAGGAACACACTGCAATGTCCTTCATAACCCCGGGGCTGCCTTTCAAAGGTCATTTGTGTGTTCCGAAGCAGACAGAGAAAGACTCATTGACAACTTGGGAATGGATCCTGAATGCACTCAATAGGCTTCCCAATGAATTGAGGAGAAAGAAAGAAAGAAAGAAAGAAAGAAAGAAAGAAAGAAAGAAAGAAAGAAAGAAAATGCTCTCTCTAGGGAAGGGAACAGACAAAGCTGTTCAGATTTCAGATATACCTGTTTTTAGCAGAAGGGCAGTGGCCTGTTGTATGGAGGGGGGAAAACAATCTGTCTAGGAAACTTAAAAGCTTTTCAATGAGAGATTCAGCACCAAACCTATTTGACTGTTGAATTCTCTCCCATTGAGAGACTAATAAAGTAAGTCTAGCTCCAGTCATTTATTTGCACATTCACAATGCCATTGCAGAGCCAGTTAATGCCAGAACAAAGGGGGGAATTTAATAAAAGGCTCTCCTTTGGCAAGAAGAATCCACAGAGGGGCGGGGGGGGGACACCTTCAATTGTATTATTGGAATAGATGTCAAAAATCTCAGTTTTCTGAAGATGAACAATACTAGAAAAGGAAAAATGTGAGACCTGAAATGCTACCTATTGCTTTTCCCCTTCCTTTTTCCACCCTCCCTAAATGTCAGCTGGAGCCACATTTCGTAGATATCGAAGCAAATTATGTCCAATATCCAGAACGTGTCAATCATGAAGGAGGCCATTTCCATCTGCCAATTATTTTGCACTCATGAGCCTCAAATAACAAGAACAGTTGGGAGTTTGTGCAATGCAGACAACTGTCTGGATAAAAATCAATTTTGAAAACAATACTACAAACCCAACATTAGGCAGCAGGATTAACAGATTTTGGCCAGTAACAACCTGAGGCAAATTTGGCTAACACGCTGTATTTTTAACATTGCCTCAAGATTTTCATTTTCATTGAGGACCGTATAAAATAACCCTAGGAGTTTCCAGCCCATGTTTTAGTTACTAAGCAAACACAGGGCTCAAAATTTAATCATTTTAATATGGGTTGTTTTTGTTTTTTTAAAAAAGCAATAACTCCTCTTTCCACTGCTCAGTCCCGCCTTGCACAGAGGCACTAAACAGGAGGAGCAAGGTTAGTAAGCTTGTGAGCATGCATGAAAACACCTCCCTCCCATCACATCCCTTCTGGAACCAGGCAGCTCTGCAAACACCAACATAGGGAGGTGGGTCTTGGACCTTCAATACTGCGCAACAGCCCCATGTTACCTCAGAGTAAAATGGCTACTTGCATTCACTCCAAAGTCAATGGTTGTACTGAGGAGTCAAGCTTAAATAAAAGCACAGCTAGGTAAAATTCAGAATTTTAAAACTGTCCTGGGTTGTTGGGGGAGGAGAGACAGAGTGGGGGAAGAATTGCAGGTGTTAACAACAGGAAAGCTGGGATAGCTCAGTCAGTAGAGCATGGGACTCTTAATCTGAGGGTTGCGGGTTCAAGACCCATACAGATCCCTGCATTGCAGGGGGTTGGAATAGATAACCCCTGTGGTTCCTTTCCAACTCTACAATTCCATGATTCTAAGATAAATGGGGGGGGGAACTTGAATGGTTTTTCAGATGTATATTTGAAAATATGAAGCTACAGGATTCCTTGTACCTTCTGTGTATGTCGAGGAAGGAGTATCTGATGGCTCAGAGCTTTGTATGCACCAGCCAATGTGTGCTAAAAAGAGGAGATATAGCAAGAAACACAAAAATGGAATGAGCCTAAAATACGTCTAACTAAAAAAAGAAAGAAAGCAAACAAACAACAAATAGTCTATTTAGGAGGAGAAGGCTGTGGGACTAAATGAGATATGAATTCAGTCATGTGAAATGTTAAGCAATTACTCCCTCTGCATATGCAGAGGGATCATCATAGGCAAATACCACCCGATATTTGTTCAGAGAACTATCGTCCCACATGATTACAGGGTTAGGCAAGCAGCAGTGATATGCAAGTTGTGCACAACCATTAAACCTCTTGAAGTGGAAGAGATTTATTCAGGGGCAGCAGCACAAAAAGAAAGAAAGGGCTGTGTGACCTGACTTGCAATCATCTTCCATAAAAGAAGAGTCAAAAGAGAGGACAAAGGCAAGAAAAGGTTAAGATTCTCTTTAAAAGCAGCAATAAGAGTGAGGGATTTACACCTATAGCAGGGCTTCAACCCCATTATGCTAAACAGCAAACATACACAGGGAGAGTGGACATTTGCAGAATGAAGAGATTAAAGCAAACTGGAGATGAAGTCTGCATTTGACCTTGGGACTTCTCAAGAGCAGACCCATTAATTTTAAACGCCTTGCTTTAAATCAATCAGCAGACAGCTTCAGCATCAGAACCCGTTCAGAAAAGAAAGGAAGATTATAATGTATAGCTACTGCATTTTCTCCTAATACACACAGGGAGAGGGGATGAAAGGTACATTTCAGTGTCACTATATGAAAAATCAGTATCTCTCTAAAATTCTGCCCATATGAGCTCCCCTTTCATTAGACCATCTTTTTAGGCTCTGAATACAAGAACTATGCAGGTTAGGTGGGTGGTAATTTGGGACAGGAATCTCACCTGTGGTGGCAGTCAGATTAAATGCCCTTTCCACAAATCTTCTATATTAAGCACACTCCCTTCTGTTGTTTAGGCAGCAAACAAAAATGTAGCTTACCCAGGCAATTCAGCAACTGCTGTTTTTACACTGCTACCAATTTGTTCTATTTTAATTTATTGTTCGATGAGCTTTTCATATGTTTTAAAAGTAAGTTTTTAAGCCGCCTTGAAATTCTGTTGCACTCAAAAGGTGAAGAAATGTTTCAAATAAAGCAAAGAAAAGAATCTCCAGCCTTGTGACAAGGCAGCCACATCCACACAGCCCTTGATGGTAACAAAGAAATAACTGCTTCCTTCACGCAGAATATATATATATATATGGTTTTTCCTGCTTCCTTCACGCAGAATATATATATATATATGGTTTTCTTGAACTCTTTATTAATCAGAACTAATATGAGGTGTGTGCAATTTTAGATGCTCCTGATCAGCCTTTGGCAGCTGATGGGAGATGGGAAAAACACAAATTAATGTTGCTGCTTTTTGGATGTAATGAGATGCATCAGAGAACAGTTAGAAGATGCAGAGGAGCTCTTGCTGTAAGCACCAATAGGCTAACTGAAACTTACAGCAACTCCTGCAGAGCCAGATCCTGCACTTTTAAAAATTCCTTGCCCTTTTGTGTTGCCATGCAAGGCGACACTAAAGTGTACAGAAAATGTAAAAGCATATACCTTTTCTTCTTCTTTATTTTACCTGCAACTTGATTACCTATGTCAGGTGTAGGAAAGGTGGGCATGATTTCCCCAAATTGGCTGGGGAGGACAATCTCCAAGGTCTGGTAGATCTAATTAGACTTCTGGGTTAGAGGTTCCCCACCACCCGTTTAACTGAGCAGCCGAGAATTTTCAATAAGGGATCCAAGAGGAGCAGGATAATTGGATGCTATACAATATATATGGGCAATATTTTCTGCTGCCTCTTCAGAAAACAGGTATTTACCACCCGGCCTCGGGCACTTCTAGCTTAGATGTCACCCATGAGAATCGCAAGAGATGGGGTGGGGTGAGATATTATGAAGAAACTCATTTGCCATAAAAGCCAGGACCAGGTCAAATTAAGGGCAATAATAAACAAGCTGAAAAAAACCCCAAACACACACATCCATGTGTTATATGCTGAAGGGAACTACAAAAAACACCGTGAAAAGCGCAAAGAAAGGAAGATGAATTAGTACATGCAAGACAGCATCAAGCAAAGTTGCTGAGGTGGACCCACCGGAGCCATTTAGCAAACAATAGATGCCTCCTAGAGGAAAACCATATATTACAAAGACTAAGCATCCGTGATTAAATGGCCATTTCCCCTGTTGTTTCTACTATTTCTTATTATTTTCCAATAACCATACAGAACTGTGTGGCAAAACAGCGCCCTGAACTTTTGTCGACCTTTGAAATTTGAACTTGTGAGATGGGAGTTTACTATCCTCCTCCTGCCCGAGAAAGGTCAAGACTGAAGAGGGTTTTTGTTATTTTGTTCTGAAGAAGCTCTCCCCTTGCAACCATTGACGATTATAATGTGATACATTATGATAGCGTCCAGTGGTACCTTGGGATGCGAACAGGATCCGTTCTGGAGCCCCGTTCACATCCAGAAGCAAACGTAACTAGCGACGGCACGTCTGTGCGTGCGCCGCTTTTCGCTGCTTCTGCACATGACGTCATTTTGAGCGTCTGTGCATGCGCGAGTGGCGAAACCCGAAAGTAATGCGCTCCGTTACTTCCGGGTTGCTGCGGAGCGCAACTCGAACACTCTCAACATGAAGCATATTCAACCCGAGGTATGACTGTATATCATAATGTGATACAAGGGTGCATATAGCCCTTTGCAAGCTGGATGCTTGGGCATAATGAGAGAACTGTACCTCCTACAATGCATCTGGGTCAGATGTGTGATAAAATACACTTATATAGTAGTAGTAGTAGTAGTAGTAGTAGAAGAAGAAGAAGAAGAAGAAGAGTTTGGATTTGATATCCCACTTTGGGAGCCAGTGTGGTGTAGTGGTTAAGAGCGGTAGTCTCCTAATCTGGGGAACCGGGTTCGCGTCTCCGCTCCTCCACATGCAGCTGCTGGGTGACCTTGGGCCAGTCACACTTCTCTGAAGTCTCTCAGCCCCACTCACCTCACAGAGTGTTTGTTGTGGGGGAGGAAGGGAAAGGAGAATGTTAGCCGCTTTGAGACTCCTTAAAGGGAGTGAAAGGCGGGATATCAAATCCAAACTCTTCTTCTTTATCACTACCTGAAGGAGTCTCAAAGCGGCTAACATTCTCCTTTCCCTTCCTCCCCCACAACAAACACTCTGTGAAGTGAGTGGGGCTGAGAGACTTCAGAGAAGTGCGACTAGCCCAAGGTCACCCAGCAGCTGCATGTGGAGGAGCGGGGACACGAACCCGGTTCCCCAGATTACAAGTCTACCGCTCTTAACCACTACACCACACTGGCTCTGTATATAGGGTATACAGATGTGGATATATATATATATATATATATATATATATATATATATATTGTTGGACTTTCATCAGCTCCAGTCAGTATGGTTAACAGCCAGGAATGATGGGAGTTGTAGTCCAGCAACATCTGGAGGACAGGTTTCCCATCCTATATCCCACCTTTCCCCTAAAGAGCTCCAAGTGACATAGAATCATATAACTGTAGAGATGGAAGGGACCACGAGGGTCATCTAGTCCAACCCCTGCAATGCAGGAATCTCAACAAAAGCATCCATGATAGATGGCTATCCAAACTCTGCTTAAAACCTTCAAAGGAGGAGAGTACACCACCCTCTAAGGGAGTCTGTTCCATTATCTAACAGCTCTTACCACCAGAAAGTTTTTCCAGATATTTAGTTGGAATTTCCCCTCTTGTAACTTAGAATCATAGAATTGTAAGGGATCCCGAGGATCTTTTAGTACCAACCCCCTTCAAGGCAGGAAGAAACAGCTGTCCCATACGGGGATCGGACCTTGGCGTTATCAGCCATTGGTTAAGGTACTACTCTCAGGAGCAGGAGAAAACAGGATGGCTATCACATCTCCTCTCAGTCTCCTCTTTTCCATGCTAAACATACCTAACTCCCTCAACTATTCCTCATAACATTTGCTTTCCAGACCCTTGATCATCTTGGCTGCCCTCCTCTGTACACGTTCCAGCTTCTTCCATTGTGGTGCCCAGAACAGCACACAGTACTCCAGGTGCTGTCTGACCAAGGCAGAATATGACTATTACTTCCCTTGCTCGAGATACTATACTTCTGTTGATGCAGCCTAGAATACCAGCTTCTCTGCAATAATATCATGGGGGACTTTGTCAAAGGCCTTACTGGTAAGCTTCTCTAGGAAAGCCACTTCCGGACCTGGCCCAGGAGGTGGGGTTGCAGGCTTCACGCCCACCCCACGTGAGCGGGGGCTGGTTTCAGCCCCCGCAAGAGCAGGGGAATCCCGGCCGCGTCGTCCACCCAGCCAGCCAATCAGGTGGCTGGGGGGGCATGGCCTGCACTATTTAGGGCTGGCGCGGCCGGAGCTCGCCCTCTTTTGCCGGCTAGCTCCCACGTTTTTCCACCCTCCCTCCCTCCAGGTAGGTTTCTGACTTTGCTATGGACTTCGGTCTGTCGCCGCAAGGGGCACGATAGGAATTTTTCCCAATTGGCAATTTGCAGCCATTTGGTTTTTCGCCTACCTCATAGCAAGTCGTCACAACTCTTCGGCATTGGCGGTTAGGCATTGGTAAGAAGGGGTTAAGAGCATGGGTGGGGGAGGAACGCCATCACCTCCCCCCAGAGAACAAAAGGTGGTCCGGTAAAGGACTCCAGGGGGCGTGGCCCTGTCCGAAGCCTATGGAGGTGTGGGCCTAAGGCACGCCCCCGAGCAGTGACCCGGGGGAGCTCCTAGTTGACGTGCCTCAGCAGGAGACTCCCCCACTATGGTGTTAACCTTTCCCGTGTCTCCAGCAAATGGGCTGGAGCCGCATAGTCGATAGGACCAATGCCTAAGCCAATACCTCTCATTCCTGAATTCAATAAAGTTGTGGCCTAATTTGCCCATTTAACCTTAAATTCTGGTGTCTTGTGTCTTTATTTATCCTTGGTGGGGGGCGGGAACTCGCCACACAAGGAACCTGATGGCCCTGCTTCTGTATGACATACATGGTTTTTCCTACAACCTAACGTTTTATCTTCACAACAGTGCTGAGAAATAGTGAGTTCCGCATCTCAACAAGTTTAATGGCTGAGAGGGGATTTGAATCCTGGTCCCTCAGGTCCTAGTCAAACACTCTAGCCACAAGACACTGATTTCACTTTTCTATGCCTGGCTTTGTACAGCAAAAGTGATCCATATGTACAACCTGCTAAGAACACCCCTTTACTGAATAGAGAACTCAGTAATACAAATCACAGCACACTGTTCTTTCCATTCAATCCTGCTTTATCTCACCTTAAGGTTCTGTTCTGCTTTATGTTAACATGGTGTGGTCCTTGAGTTGAGTGCACTCTTTCAACTGTGAGTTGTTTTTATAACTCTTTCAGCAGGTTTCATAGGGTAGACGGCGTTGTTCCGTTAAAAAAAGTATATGAACCTGGCAGATAGCATATTCCACCCACAGCAAGCAATCACAATGACACAGGATGCCACTGCTAACCCTTCACTTCCTGAACTATTAAATTAATTCTCTTGCCTTCAAGCAACTTATTACAAAGGGGCTATTCTTCAAATGATTCCTTTGGAGAGAGGCTTATCTATATCGAAGGTGGGTTTCCCAAGAAAGCACTGTTTGAAGCTTAATTTAATATACTTGTCCTAACATGTCTACATCCTAAAAACACACAAACATTTGATGACTGCTCATCTTCACTTAGCATTCTGTTTTAAAAGATAGCTGCAGGTAATATGCAATGGAAAACAGTTTATTGGCTACAAATTGTGACTCAGGAGGAGAGAGCTACACCACAACCCCAGGTTCAGATGACACAGTGAGGCTGCGTACACACTATACCTTAAAAGCACATTCAAAACACTATTTCCCTCAAAGCATTCTGGGAACTGTGGTCTACCTCTTGCAGAGCCACTGTTCCCAGCAAGCCATCAATAACTGCAGTGCCCATAATTCTCTGAGAGGGAAAACGTGCTTCCAATATATAGTGTGTTTTATCTCAGCTGCTGTGCTGACCAAAACAACAACAGAGGAGCAAAGTGGGTGTGAGCTTCTCTCTGAGAGTCCACACACCATGCGGGCCTGATAAGTCATGGTTTGGCTTAGCATGATGTGTTTAGAGCTGACTGTGACACTAGTTCTTATCTCCAATCTAATTCTAAACTGAAGTTGTAGCAGCAAAAGGGATGAACCTAAAAAGAAGAAGAAGAAAAAGGAATTCACATCCTAGAAGGAATCAGTCATTTTAAAAAAACCTCTGGTTGTAAAAGGAGTGTTCATACCTTTGTTACATTACTTGATTCTGTGCAATGCAATATACATCAGTTTTGTTCAGTTAGCGAGTTAGTGTACTGCTGCTCACAACAAACTTCAGTTTATTATCAAAATACAAATCCTATCAAATTGAAGAGAGGCAAAATAATTAACTATATCAAACACAGGGCAAATTCAATAGATGGGCTGGGTAATAATAATAAATAAATAAAATTTAAAAAATATTAGTATTTAGTGGGCAAGACTTGTTAGGACTTAAAAGGACTTAGTGGGATCAAAGCTAACAGAAAAATAGCACTAACCTGCACTACGTGCTGCAGTGCTTCCAAATATTGTAAAATGAAACATGGACAACAGTTAAAAAATAATAATGAGGGGCTTTTCCATGGAAACAGTATATCCTGATTAATTTGGGGTGCAGATACAGGCAGGCACTTTCATCATTTGGATGCTGCAAAAAAATTGAGTTCATGAGCTGCACTGGTCACACCCCCCCCCCCCAAGCTAGAAGCATCCTACATTTTTCTGCACTCCAGGGGGCCAGAGCAGCTCAGTTTAAACACAGTTCAGGGGCCGCAAGGTCTTCTCCTACACTAGATGCTTCACAGCTGACTTATCCCTCTCTCCGGAGAAGGGCTGCAGCAGCAAGCAGGAAGTGTTGAGGGGGCAGTGAGGGCAAGTCTTCTTCCCCAGCTTCCTTGGTGCTTCAGCTGCTGGTCCCGATCCATTCCTTTCCCTTAACTGCTCCTCCACTTCAATCAACTCTCCATCTTATCACTATTAACCAATCCTCAACTTCTTCCATTCCCAGTTTGCTAATCTAATGTAGAATCTTAAGCCTCTAAGATAACATAATTTCAATTTTTCACAACTTCCCTTAGCATACTGTGCACATTAACACTGGTTAAAGGGTAGCTATCTGCAATATTTTGTTTCCTCTCTATCAGAATTTCAGGAGTATGAAGACTTACCGTAAATGGCATGCCTTATTTCATGCTACCTGAAATGTCTTCACTTATCTAACAAAATGACACTTTAAAATGCTTAGAAGCCTTCCTATTATCCTGTAAACCTTATTATCCTGTAAACAAACTGTGAAAATGCAACAGGTGATGTATTATTTGCACTCCTCAATCTCTCCATTTATCTGTGGCTATTCTTTGATTAAAGGTAGAAAAAAGTACAAACATATACCTAACATGTAGAAAGCACATGGGCACACAAATGTATATACTGAAAAGCAACCATCACCAGCCCTCCATTCAATCATTTCTTTATATTACTTTAAACAGGATTACACCACCCTTCATTCAATATTCCCACAGGGCAGGTAAAAGGTAAATGACCCCTGGATGGTTAAGTCCAGTCAAAGGTGACTATGGGGTGTGGCACTCATCTTGCTTTTCAGGCCGTTTGTCCACAGACAGTTTTCCAGGTCAGGTGGCCAAACGCTGTTTACCTTCCTGCCGCAGTGGTACTGATTTATCTACTTGCACTGGTATGTTTTTGAACTGCTAGGTTGGTGGAAGTTGGGACAGAGCAACGGGAACTCACCCTGTTATGTGGATTCAACCCGCCGACCTTATGAATGGCAAGCCCAAGAGGCTCAATGGTTTAGACCACAGCGCCACCCACGTCCCACAGTGCAGAACAACATAGACGACTAGATTACACAATAAAACAATTATATGAGCATTAGCACTGATATGGGGCAACAGCTAAAGCAGCTGTGGAGAACACCTCTGACCCACAGATCAAATTACTCTACCCAGCTCCCCCATTTAGCACATTATGTGCTCAGGTGAGGTAAACACATAGCTTGTACCAAAAGTGGGGTCTGCGTGCACAGCTAATAAGTGGAGGCTTGCAAAGTGCTCCGTCTTTGAAATCAATCTGCATGAGAAAAGGGGAACGGGTCACATGACACCACAATTGACAGGTAGCCAGTCCCACCATCCTGTCAAACTGGGCCTGCAGTGGGTAAGGTAAGGATTTGGCCCACCAGCAGGCTCCAACTCCCCATACCTGAATTAAAACATACAGTCTACTATGGCACCACAGAGTATAAAATGTCTTAACATGGAGCCCAAAAAGGGATTGTGTACGCACCAGGACGCCACCACCAAAAAGGTTCATTCCTTTGTTGTTCACACAGCATGCTTCTGATAAAGAAGGCATTTGGAGAACAGCTTCAGCAGAACATCTCAAGACACAGGCACGCTGCTTCGGGAAGAGATATGCTTTTAGGTGTTTCACAATCAAGTCGTTTAAGGCTTTAACGGCAAATAGAAGCACCTTGAATTGGGCCAGGGGGCAAACAGGTGACTAGCGCAGTTCTTGTGTAATGTAAGCAAACCCATATGAACCAGGTCAAATTCTAATATCTGTAGCCTAGATTAGCTGGTTGCTTCCAGGCTGTCTTTAAGGGCAGCCCCACATATAATCCATTACAATAATCCAACTGGGAGGTCACTTGAGCATGCATCACCATGGCCAAACTATCACTGCTTTTAAGGCACTTCCAAAATTTGAATGAATTACCATAATACCCCCCACCCCAATACAAAATGCTTAGTTAGGCCTGGGGAAAGTCTTCTTTATCAACTGGAACTTGTGGAGAAGGAAGCACAAAGTATATAACAGCAAGCACAAGTTTGGCAGCTACAAACCTTTGCCATTTTCTAGGTCACGGAGCTAACATTTTCCTTATAAAAAGTGCAACAAGGCTTGCTTTGAAAAAGATTGCAGTGGAATCCCATAACCAAGATCCCTCGACAAGCTGACAATTCAGAAGGGACAACTGAGCAGCTAAGCGTAACCTTTGCTATAGAGCACTCAAGAGTATTTGTGTGTGCGGAGGGTGTGTGTGTGTGTGTGAAGGAAAAGCCCTGCTGCAATTTCTTCAGGGCTTCCTTGATTTCTCAAGCTGTTTTGTAGCATAAAGTTCAACACCTAACACAAAAACACTGACACAAACAAATTACAACTTAATTTTAGGGACATCTATTTGAATCTTACTTACTCCATATTTTACAGTGTACCAAATTTCCCAGTCCCTGATTTATATGTGGATTAGAACTCAACTGTCCATTGGATTACATACTTCTCTGAAATTTACTATGTAGTTTTGGTTTTTAAAATGCACACAAGAAGCATGCTTCATGGGAAACTGCATTATAGGGGAAGTATGTGCATAACATGCATCCAGTTTAAATGCAATTTTTCATGCTTTTTATAATCTGCAAAAAAAAAAAAAATGCAGATTATGATAGTATGTGAAAATAACACGGAATGGACATAGGCAGATTTGTCAAAGCTCTAGATCCTGCTGGAGTGCTGAAATTCAAGGCTGCATTTATAGTAAATAAACTAGAAAATATTCTGTCCCTGAAAGGATAGCTTTCTACTGGCATGCATTAGCACATTCAGTTAAACAGCCCTCCCCCTCCCTCTTCTTTCTTTTCCCAAAAGAGAAAACTTTTCTCTGACAAAATCTCACAATGAAACAGAGTTCTGGAAGAAAAGCACCAGGGGGTGCAGATCAAATCTGGCAACATAATGAACAAACCAGAAGTGAGCACTGTTTAAGCTTAGCCTCCAGATTTTTCATCTTCACTAGGTCTGTGAGGTAAGCTGACAGCAGAATGGCTTTTCTCACAGAGGAAAAAGCTGGGCTACAGCCAAGAACAAAACCAAGATGAAAATAAAGAGTCCCCACAAACCTAATAATAGCTATAATTCAGACAGAGAATAATAACAAAAAAAAGAGAGCTGTACCTGCTACATTTGCCATGCCACTCTGGAGCTATTTATGAACAATTCAAATTCTAAATTAGACAGCTGGGACATTATCCAGTCAAACTTAAGGGCTTTTCAGTCCCACAACTTGCTCCATTGAAAATGAATGACATTTAAACATGCTCAGCTTGGGCTAGAAGGTTGTGCCCCTGGAGCTATCTTCTGCTACGTTGTTGTTGTTGTTGTTGTTGTTGTTGTTGTTGTTGTTGTTGTTGTTGTTGTTGTTGTTGATACGCTGCTCATCTGGCCACTCTGGGGAATCCACCCTATGATGATGATGATGATGATGATATTATTTACATGCTGCAACACACACTAGATCAATCAATTTGCTAAGGTTTAGAGAGCCATTAAAACAAAAAACATCAGATCACTGCAAGCTTAAGGTGCTAGTTAATGTTGCAACAAGAGGAATAAATAATCAGAATACTCCAAATGAACAAATATCAGGTGACCAAAATGTTATTTCTATTAAATTCTTATTCAGAAGACCAATAAAACATCGTAGTGTGAAAGGATCCTAAAGATAGGTATCGTATATAGTATTGAGTGTCTTCCATGCCTGAGAGGAGTTCCACTGCCTTACATCTTGCATACGCATTCAAAAACTGCCAGAGGATTGCTTGCTTCCCATGAAACATTTTCCAATCATAAGAGTGCTCCTGAAAGTCACTTCTCTGTCTAAATCATCATTACATGGAGAGGCTTTATATATAGTCTATGCCAGAAACACAAGGGGACCGCAAAGGCCATGGAACAGAGCAGCCTATAAATCAAATAAATGAAAGCCAGACCAGGAACATCACTTGCATTGTCCCTGCTAGTAGACAGTACAGTGGTACCTCAGGTTAAGTACTTAATTCGTTCCGGAGGTCTGCTCTTAACCTGAAACTGTTCTTAACCTGAAGCACCACTTTAGCTAATGGGGCCTTCTGCTGCCGCCGCACCGCCAGAACACGATTTCTGTTCTCATCCTGAAGCAAAGTTCTTAAACCGAGGTAATATTTCTGGGTTAATGGAGTCTGTAACCTAAAGTGTATGTAACCTGAAGCGTATGTAACCTGAGGTACCACTGTGTAAGCTTTTCTTCTGCCCACATTTTAGTTTTTGTGCATGGCTCTAATTCAGAGCATCAGAGGCCCTTGTAGAACCAGCGGGTAATCTATGGTTGGCGTGGTTGGCTTCCTACTGTGTACTTCAGTATACTCCGGGTGAAAAGATACTGTGGTCCTAGTTAAGCACTATAACATCAAACCAGAATTTCAGGAACTTTTTGTGTAGTCATGTCCTGATACATGAGTGATCTGGGACACACTCAGCAAAATGCAGCCATACATTTTATTTTGATTTGAAAATCAGGCATCCTTTTTTTAAGGTTCCAATACATAATCTCTCTCAACCTCCTGCAGCTTTTTCATACACACATTTTTCTTTCACAGTCGTTCAGAAATTACATAATTTGTGTTCCTTCTTTTATTGACACGTAATCGTGCATTTTCATCATTAGTTCTGAAAGTGTGTTGATGGAAATACTAACACACGGCTGCTGTGAACAGATTACACAAAGAAGCCAACTCACAGAATTTGACTAGCTTATTAACCAAATATGAACAACTTACAAAATTCAGTTTATTTTGAGGTGGGGAGCATGAGAGTGGTTGTTGGTTAAAATACACAATATTTCCTTTTTTAAAATGACAGCAATTATGCATGCTGTAGAATAAATGTTTTGTAGCAACGACAATGCACTTGCCCCATATACTGTAAATAGTGAAATAGAACTAGTGTTATTGATCACCATATCAGCAATTTTGAGTTAGCCAGAAAAAGAAATTAAGCTTTCATTTTGGAAGCAGACATACATTTTTGTACTAAGCAGAACACAGAAATAGTTCCTAAGATGGAAACCTCCATCTCTATAAAGCACGAGTTAACATAAGAGCAGATATTTTATTTTCCTTTGTATCTGCTTTCTGCAAGCTGTTTTGTAGTCCCGATGTTTTGGACTACAACTCCCATTATTCCAGACCACTGCTCATGTTGGCTGGTGTAATGGTTGTGAGGGGGTTACTTGTGCGTAAATTGCCTTCAGTTTAGTCAGTTTGTTTGCTCTACCATGTTTAGGGTTAGAGCGCGCCCTCCATGACCTGTTAGTCACTTGCAGAATCCGTCAGTGGGCGTTTCTTGAACCTCTTCCAGCATAAAAGCTGTTTGACCCCAAGTCTCCTCCTATGTTCCCTGCGCGGAACGCGTCTGCGCAAGTGAGGGGAAGGCAGGGGCGTGCCAGCGCTCTCTCCACTAGATTCGGGTGAAGGGTCTTGGAGCCCTGTCACCAATTCCTCCATCTCCCTCTCTTCTCTATTGGTGTTACGCTGAATTCCTTCCCCCCTGCTGGTCCCCTCTCCGGCATCGCTCTGGAGCCCTGCCTCTGCCTCTCGCTCTGCTCGCTCTGATGTCAGTTCCTGACAGCTGGGGATGATTGAAGTCATAGCAGAGACAGCAGGGTTGGGGAAGGCTGGTTTAGAGCAACCCAATAATGCTTTTTCATTGGTGCAAGCAGGTATAGGCTGTTTTGCAGTATCCAGAACTTTCATAAATCATCTGTTAGAAAGGTTGAAAAGAAGGCCAGCAAAGTTCTCCTTCTCTATTCTACGGGACCTACGGGACTTCCTGAAAATGTTCTGAATGTTCAAGTGAAGAAAAAAACTTACTTAAGGAAGAGGGTATTGTCTTCTTTTTAAGTAGACGGAAATATACTATTACAAACTGCTTTCAACTAACTTGGAAGTCAATTTAAGTGTTGGTGACAGCTACTTTAAGTCACCTTTTAAGGCTGGCAACAGCTGCTTTCAGTCATGTTTTAAATAAAAACGATACACTGGATTTTCTACAATGGTATTTTCACATCAGCAAGGCCGAGAGGTGGGTCTTCTCATTTGGCAGCCCAGTACCCCCAGACATACTGCCCTGGTTTGCACCCTGGGGAGGTCACTTCAGTGCTGTTAATGCAGCAGTTTGACTTCACCCCCAGAAGAGCACTCCACTGTCTTGAGACGGATGGATGGACATACTAGTATTTTCAACAATGGTACTGCAGTGAGAAGTTTCAAAGGTCCCAGCCCATACCTTGGGATTGGTTCTTTGCAAGGAAGGTTTCTGGAGACTTATGGCATTTCTGTGATATAAGGTTTATTACTAGAATTAACACTTGAACAGAATTTGCTCCATCATTAATTTTCTATTGGGGCCATCAGTGCCACAATTTTGGATTCTTCCAGAGAATTTGTATGGCCTCTGTGTCTCTTTTCAGCTTCAGTTCCAAGACTTTCAGTTTATTCTCTCTCTGTGTGGTTTTTTTAATACCTTGATGACATCACCTTCCACTCATCATCCAGACAGGTCTTCAGCCAATTAGTTTCTGTGACAACTCACTGCCCTAAGCTTACACTACAAAACATATATTTAACTGACCTGGCTAGCTAGCAAAGAAACTGGTTTGACCATTTTAGCAGTCTCCCGTTTCTGCAAAATCTCATCTTACGATTAAAATCAAAGGCTTGGAGGGGAATCAGAAATCTCAAACACCAATTTTAGTCTGACCCCAAACTCATTAGAATACAAACTCTTAAACCTTTTTATCTTAAATTTGAGAGGATTAAGGCTCTCTTGTCTCCTGGGCTTTAGAAGAGGAACACTGAAGACATCTAAAACAAGTTTGTTTTTTTAAACAACCAAACTCTGAAAGCTGTTAGACTGTGTCATGAATAAGACAGTATGAGCAGACATATAAGGTGACAGACACAGTGGATAGAGCACACAAGAGTGGCTGCTTTTCATAATGTTTTCATTACTAAGTGCAGTCTGTGCTTCTTGTACATTTTATTTGGGGGTAGTGGTGGATATAATTCTCTGCTGCTTGGCTCATTCAAGCTAAACATTCCTGCGCTCATTAAAGGTAAGGGTTCCTAGGCTCTCGTATCCCTTCACTATGGCAATTGCTAACCAGTTGATGTAGATTTGCACAGTAATTAACTTCAATAGAATCTGTAAAAGAATGGCGCATTTGCACATTCATTCACTACACAGCCGAGCCCTTCAAATCCATGAATGCCAGCGCATCAAGCCAGTACTAGTCCACCAACTGCCCCACACTGAATACAGTACTGGTGCTGGCTGCTCATTGAATACAACATGGTATACAGTACCATGCTGTGGTATATAGTACCACTTCAGTGCGAATGAAACTGTGTGTGCAAGAGCACCTTCAACAGCTAAGGGCTCTTTCCCACACTGCTATTAGAAGCTATGCACACAAAATAGGTGCCATGTGTTTACAGTGTTACATGGAGTGTAAATATAAACATGACTCCTACACTCACACACACTATGTGTCACATAGGGTGCTATATGTGTGATAAGAGATGCACGGAATCCTCATAATCATATATATATGTTGTTTCTAGCTTGCAATTGCACCAGACATCTTATCGTGTAAACCCAATCCTAGGTTTCCACCTTGGTGAATAGCACTTATCTATACTAGGGCTTTTTTTTTGTAATCTATTATTTTCTGCAATATTCTGATGTAAAATTTTGTAATACATGCTGATTGCTCAGCACAGCACAGTGAATTAACCAACCTATGAAACATTTAAAAATGGATTTGAATTTTCATTGGTATTATTTTTAACAATTTGAATGTTGCTTGCCTCCAAGGACACAGTCTTCCACAGAACATTCAGACCCTTCTTCTGGATTAAAACTCACCAAACACTCCATGATATGATGTTTTCTGAAACTCAGTTGAACATCACCACAGTTGAGATATGTTGAGATAGAGGGACATTTGCCCCTCTCCAAACCAAAAATACTGAAATAAAATGAAAATAATGTCAAAACCCCAAAAATACTTAATTTTAGGATTTAGCGACTGTGATTTCCCCCATTCAGTCTCAATCTCATATAACCAACATTTATAATGCGAAAGTCATAGTTCATGGCTTAGAACAAAAAACAAACTTGTACAGAAGACCTCTTGATTACAAGGGCAAAGTTCTTTTACGGGTGTTGATGGGTCAAATGAATTAGGGTTGCAAATGGAGTGTTTATCTGATCCTGTACCCACAACACCATGCCTTTCCTGAATGGCATTATGGCAGAGAAGGGTCAAGTAGAGTACTTTAAAAGGCAAGTGAGCAACATCAGCAGACATTATTATGAAATCTGGGAATGTGCAGCAAGAGACGTGTTCCAAAGAAAGATGCGGAGTATCTTGCAACTCTAAGAAAATTATGTTGACAGTTGAGACAAGAGAAGTTTAGCTGTCAAATGACACCTCTGCACCTATGCTTGTTTTTGCAAGCCTTCATAGAAAGAGAAACCCTGCGTAAAGGAAAGAGTGGGAATTTGCCTTCCACTGTCACTCAGCAGCTGCAGGCAGCTCCACCTGGCTGGTTTTCTACCTGCTATCATCATTCAGAATTAGCACATGAATAGCACTGTTCTGAGTGCTCTATTTGTGTTAAGTATCACAAGAGGTCATGCATGAAAGGGGGTATGTATTGGGGTGGCCTTGTTTTCCCTGTTCTGCATCGGCTCTACCCTGCATTCCATTCTACCGTCTTCCCCATCATACACTGAAAATTTCTGTAATTAATTTCAAAAGTGGCATATTCACAATTTGCACTTGCAATCACATTAACATTCATTTTATTCTTGCTCCCATGTCTTTGAAAAGGAGAAAGTGGAAATTTACATGCCCATTATCCACCCATCACATCTGCGCCAACTAACAGGGTTCAGGCATATTTTGCAACTGAGGACAAAACCTACAGGAGACGCTGCCCTCCATTTGTGGCATATCCAGTCCTTTCGGCTGGGCTGGAAGCAGTCCCTTACACCGTCTGTGATATTTTCTACTCAATGGGGGGAAAGTAAAACAAAAACACCCCTCTCCACTTTTCATTTGGCTCCACTGTGTGACAGTGTAATGCATCTGATGCCATCTGCAGTATTGTGACAAATTGCAGTACTTCAATGGTGTTCATCTTCCATAGATTTCCCTACATCTCATCTGCTATGTGACTGAAATAATTATGTCCTTGAATTCTCTAAGCCTGCACAGTAGACTGAGCAGGTTGGGCACAAACATAAATCCAACTCTTAGAAATGGAGAGACGCGTGTATTGCATATGTCTTTTCTATTCCGGGCCTTTTTCCCCCAACAGCTCTCTTGTGATCCTTATTCACCTTCAGCTCTGTGGAACGCACCCAACCCTTCAATTGCTTTTAATTTATAATGCTCCATAATGACTGCAATTAGTCCTAATTAAGCAAAGAAAGCATGCACAGATCATACTGCATGGAAAGGAAATAGTAGTTCTCTTCTGCTGCTTTTATATTACATTGTATTTATGAGCTGGCTGCGTCACTAAATTATTTGGCAAAAACTGAGATGTAAGCCCTTTATAGGAACCCAAATATGACTGCTTCCCTCTCTACAGTAATTAATACTGATTTATAAACATTTAGGATTAGGGAACAAATACTTAATTCTCTTTTAATCTTTCAGCCAGCAGCATTCTGTATTCGATGTACAGGAGTATAGATTAACCAGGCTGAAGTTAATAGCATTTGAAGGACAGAGCTGATCAGCCGTGCATAACACCAAGATATTGTGGTCTGCCTTTGGCACAAATTTACTGAAACCTGTGGGATTAGGACAGATTCAGCAGGCTGAATTCATATTTCTGGTTTATGCCTAATGCAAATTCCAGCTTTCACTGTAAAGCCATGTAACACGAAAATTAGAGGCATTAAGATCTCAAAATTATCAACTGAGATGTTGTTTTTGCTGAGACTGGTTAGGCTAAGTTGCTAGAATGATGGGTGATATACATGGTTTCTGCTCAAAAGCACTGAAATGGAAATAGATTTTTTTTTATTAAAAAAACTCCCCATTCTACTAAGAGTCACTAAATTAAAGTTTCAAAAATAAGGATCACCCTATAAGCAACATCCATTATTTCTGAAGGGAATGGAAAGATGTGGATGATGGCACTATAACTTGAAGAGAAGTGATATTTAGCAATCTTACGCTACAGCTGTGCTGCATATATGACCATGGTATAGTGTCAACTTATCTCCACATTCCAGTTTCCCATGTATCAATTCAGTTGTTGTGCCTATTTAAATAACAACTATAAAGCAATTTCTCACTAAGCAGTGCTCTGTGCTAAGTACACATGGTCTTCTGGGTTATCATTTAATACAAAAGTATGTTTTGCCAATATTAACATACTCAAATGAACTGAATTCAAAATGGTGTTAATATCTGTGCAGTGGATCACAAATCTCGGCTGCCCTTGGTGCCTAGTCAAAGTTTGTGATCATCGCAACCCACATCTTTTAACCACAGAGCCTAGGGCTTACTGATCAGAAGGTCGGCGGTTTGAATCCCCGCAACGGGGTGAGCTCCTGCTGCTTGGTCCCTGCTCCTGTCAACCTAGCAGTTCGAAAGCACGTCAAAGTGCAAGTAGATAAATAAGTACTGCTCTGGCGGGAAGGTAAACGGCGTTTCCATGGGCTGCTCTGTTTTGCCAGAAGCGGCTTAGTCACGCTGGCCACATGACCCAGAAGCTGTCTGTGGACAAATGCCAGCTCCCTCGGTCCATAAAGTGAGATGAGTGCCGCAACCCCAGAGTCGTCCGCAACTGGACCTAACGGTCAGGGGTCCCTTTGCCTTTAAGCTGCAGAGGTGTCCAAGCAGAGGCTCACTGAAAAACTGCATCATGAGAGCTAGGAAGAGCACCTTCCTTCTTCCTCAGCTCCAAGCTCAAGAAGAGGATTAGTCACATTCCCCATAAAATGGAGCAACACTTGCCATAGAGATTGTTTTGGATTCTACTTGGGCATATTAAACTGATATAAGAACTGATAGGAAAATCAATGCAATTTTCTCAAAGGCTGCTTCATAATACTGCTCTGGTTCCTTCCCTCCCTTTCCCTTTCATTACATGCTCTGCATTTAATGTATGCTCAGTGCTTGTCTGCCAACTAAATATCAAATTTAAAGTGAAGAGGCTTTCTATCTGAACAAATCTTTGCTTTGCTTTGTTTTAAAAGTTCGTCCATTGTATCACTTGCCACGGAAGAAAAACACAAATTCGGATCTTAGCCAAAGTGCAGGAAAAAATGCTTCCTTAGACTGCTTTAGGTTAGGATGAACACAGCCAGGGCCAGCTGAAAAACTACAGCCAAGAAGAAAATAGAAGAAGCTTGTTCAAAGTCTGCTAGGGCAGCAGTTTCTTAATGTATTGTAAAACGAGAGGGAGGTGGGAGAGATGAGAAGTTAAAGAAAAAATAAAGGTACCATATTTATCGCTCTATAAGACACACATTTTCCCCTCCAAAAATTAAGGGGAAATGTGTGTGCGTCTTATGGAGCGAATGCAGGCTCCTTGGCTTCAGCGATAGCAACGCGAAGCCTCTGAAGCGCAGTGGGAGCGCTCCCGCCACGCTCCGGAGGCTTTGGGTTGCCTTCACTGAAGCCTGGAGAGCGAGAGGGGTCGGTGCGCACTGACCCCTCTCGCTCTCCAGGCTTCAAAGCTAGCCGCCTGAAGCCTCCGGAGCGCGGCGGGATTTCCACTGCGCTCCGGAGGCTTGGGGTTCCTTTCGCTGAAGCCAGGGGAGTCTTGATCTCCAGGCTTCAGTGAAAGGAACCCCAAGCCTCCGGAGTGCAGCGGGAGCTCCCTTTTGCTGAAGGGTAGGTGCCCCTACAGCTAAGGCGCAGCGCCCCTTCAGCTAAGCAGGAGGAGAAATGGAAGGGTCTCCGTTTCTCCTGCCGCTTCGCTGAAGGGGCGCTGCGCAGAGAGGGGGGAATTTTTTTCCCTTGTTCTCCGCCTCTAAAACAAGGTGCCTCCTATGATTGGGTGCGTCCTATAGAGTGAAAAATACGGTATTTCGGGGATCTACTCAAAGCTCTCATCAGTCTTTGTGATAACTGGGGTATTGACAGCACAATCCTGTGCATGCTTGCTCAGAAGTAAGCCTTCGTAGTGACAGAGCATCTACTCAGCAGGCATAAGGTCCCATTGTTCAATTCATGGCATCTCCAGATTGGGCTGGGAGACACCTGTCTGAAGCCTTAGTGAGCCACTGCCAATTAACATAGACAATACTGACATAGATTGGCCAAATGTGTGACAGAAGGCAGCTTCCTATGTCCTGAGTTCGAAATAAGTTACTCCCAGGAAAGTGTGTTCATTATTGCAGCCCAAGTGTCCTAAGGAAACGCAAGGCAAACTTACTAGCAAGTTAAGGTCATTTTCTTCAGCCAGTATAATGAGAAATCTATACAGCCAATATCACAAGGAATCTACTCATATAATTAAGGAATCTACTGATATCACACTCTCTAAAGGTTTTTATGCAAATACAGGGGGTCTTGGATGCTCTCACTGGGCTTAACATGAACTTCCTTTCTTCATTCTGACGGACTCAGTACAGTCAGTTGGTAGCAAGCACATCCCTGGCTCCATCATGGCTCCTCATAGCAAAAACCCACAGAGTCATTTTGCAGATTCTAAAGAGTATGAAATGAACCATTTGTACAGGGAGCACTTACCTTACTACTGAAATGTAGCCAGCTTAATGATGCACATCGGCTTTTAAATGGAAGCAAAAGACCTCCTGTAAAAAGGTGAAACCGATACCTTGAATTGCTTCCTTCTGCTCCCTGTTCCCCATTGGGCCATGCTAATAGTTACAAAACAAGCTCTCTGGTCTCGGTCTACCTGCTGATGTCAATGTAGCCTATTCAGCAAAAAACAGCCCTGTAATCTCATTCGGGCAGCTTGGAATCAGTTTTCCTTCCTACCCAAATCACTTGAAGCAATGCAACTACTGCTCAGTGAATGAACTCCTTTGAGCCCGGAAATCCCCAGCGGTCTAGGAAGAAGTAAACCATTCAGACACCTTTGTATTCCTCTGCCAGGAACTGCCAGACAAATAACTCCAAATTGACTTTCATTAATATGTCCAAGGCAAGTGGAATTAAACTGCGGTACCTAGGCAGAGATAAAATAGAAGCAATCCCAAAGTGAGCACTGTACTGAACAAGAGAATAGCTCGTTTTTATGTCAGATACACCATGCAGGATAGTCTAATGTGAAATTATGTTTCTAACCTGAGGTGCATCATCTAAGGTCTCCATTGTAGAGTTTTGCTCAGTATAGTATTGGAGGTGGGCGGGGGATCAGAAATATACCATATTCTGAATGTACATGTGAGGGAATGGCCAATGCTACAAACTGCAGGATGACATTGGAAGGGGTGGGCAAGCTCTCTTTCAGGATCACTTGCCATCCATTAATGATTTTTAAAACTGAGCAACCCTTATGCTTACAAGGAACTTCAGGGTTTCCCAGGATACAGTCTGAAAACAACCATCACAGGCAGTCTTGATTTCCAGGCATTTTGATAAAGATGAAACTATTAATTGTGGCAGAAAAATGAGCCTGCACTGTCTTCTCTGACCATCAAATTCCTAAGCCATTCTGAGCTTTCGCTGTCTTTTAATTTAGTATCTATGGTACAGCCACAGGCTTGAGAGTGGCTTATTGGAGAAAGGGCCTTTTTGTTGGTGGCATCCTAACTGTGAACTCTCCCCAGAGTCATGTGTGCCAGGCACATTTATTATTATTAAAGTGCCTCCTCAAAAACGTTTGGTGCTTTTATATTGAATTTCATCTGCTGCTCTTAGTTGCTTTTAATACTCCTTGTTCTTAATATACATCAGTGTTAGCTGCCTGAGGCTTCAGCTATAACGCAGGGTATAACTGGAGACCTATAAAACATGGCAACTGTAGACAAAGGAAATGGAGATCATGGGTGGGCCCCCTGGGGCCAAATTACATATGCCATTAATTGTGTTTTTCAGAAATATGAAGTGGAGGGAATGTGATTCAGATCTGGGCCCTTACATAAAGGATAGGTAAAGGTAAAGGGACCCCTGACCACTAGGTCCAGTCGTGACCGACTCTGGGGTTGCGGCGCTCATCTCGCTTTATTGGCCGAGGGAGCCGGCGTTTGTCCACAGACAACTTCTGGGTCATGTGGCCAGCATGACTAAGCCGCTTCTGGCAAAACAGAGCAGCGCACGGAAACGCCGTTTACCTTCCCGCCGGAGCGGTACTTATTTATCTACTTGCACTTTGACGTGCTTTCGAACTGCTAGGTTGGCAGGAGCAGGGACTGAGAAACAGGAGCTCACCCTGTCATGAGGATTAGTCAAGGCAGAGACTCTATATGCCACTTTAGGAAAGTTACACACTCTTCTCTTTGCTGCTGCAAGGATCAATAAAAAAGTGAACACTTCATATTCTGAAAAGTAGCATGGAATCAATGAAGAAAGGAGGAATATATTAGTGGCAGTGGCGTAGCGTGGGGGGTGCAGGGGGGGCTGGCCGCACCGGGCGCAACATCTGGGGTTAGGGCAAATCCACGGGTTAGGGGGCGCAAATCCACGGGTTAGGGGGCGCAAATTACTTGCCTTGCCCCGGGTGCTGACAACCCACGCTACGCCACTGATTAGTGGCAAAAAAATCTAAAAGCAACACATGTACAAAAGTAACTATTCAATGGGCGAACATGCTGGCATTGCGTTTTCACCAGCTATAGCCTAGATTTAGCTCAGAACAGAGATTATAACCAGAAATGTCATAAGGCTAGAACAAGTAAGATACTAAGTTTCAGTTGAGTAGCAAGGACAGGTACAGTTTGCATAAAGATGTGGTTTCAGCAGATACAAGTATTCCCAGTCCCTTAAAATTAATGCAAGCTGGCAGCGAACAGAAACATCTGCCAGCTCACAGTCCACTTCCTTGCTGCAGTAACCTGAGGGGTCAGGTAACTGTTGATAGAATCCCTCGCAAGTTTCCAGTCTCGTGATCATTTTGAAATAAAGTGAAAATGCGCATCGTAATGTAATGGTGTCACGGAAATACCCATACCTTCCTTGGTCCCGGGAAGCTCAGGCAAGCTACTTGTACCACTTCAGCAGCAAAGTCCATGGAAAAGAAGAGGAAGGCCAGAGTTTAATTTCTACAAAGATGCCTTATGCATAAAAAGTGTGGACAAGACGCATGATGGGGGTAACACAATGATACCTGCCCCTTCCTGCCCCACTTCTGAAAGCAAGCTGTAATGAATTATCCCTGGGATAGCTCAGTTAGTAGAGCTCCATGTTGGGCAAAAAGATTCCTGCCTTGCAGGGGACTAGATAACCCTCATGCTACTTTCCAACTCTACAATTCTATGATTCTATGAATTAGTGGGCCTATAGGTGTATACATTACAGTACTGTCAATAGCCATGTTCTGGCAAATAATTAAACTGTAGTCTGGGCATGGGTTCACATGCTGGTCCCAGCTGCAATGCCCCAGGGCTGTTCTGCAGTTCTTCGTGTGATTGGAGTGAACGTCTGAAGAGTTTTTATGTGTACAGTCTTCCAGTTAAATGCACTTGAAACTTTCCCATGAGGTGGGAACCTTGGTTTCTCAAGGTTCCCAATCATGGGGAGTTTCTCAGTGTAGTCTACTAAACATGCTTAAAAATCCTCTACCGAACATTGTGCCAGTTGCTCCAAGATCTGAAGAGCAGCATGCAAGCCTGAGGCAGGGTTTGCATGTACACAACTGCTCCATCCACAATGCCCATCTTACTATTCCCATCACCATTATTACGCATTAGCAAATGCTGACGTATCACGCAAAATTTTATGATCAATTTCCAACCACGGAGATTAATCAAACTTGCTGCATTCCAGCAGATCTGCCATAGCTGGCCTGCCATTGTTTAGATTTACAGTTTACTTGTGGTGAGTATAGTTGGTGGTTGTACAGTGGTACCTCTAGTTACGAACTTAATTTGTTCCGCAGGTCCATTCTTAACCTAAAAACTGTTCTTAACTAGAGGTGTGCTTTTGCTAATGGGGCCTCTTGCTGCCGCTGTGCCGCCGGCACACGATTTCCGTTCTCATCCTGGGGCAAAGTTCTCAACTCGAGGTAACACTTCCAGGTTAGCAGAGTTTGTAACCTGAAGCATTTGTAATTCGAGGTACCACTGTATGCCTCTTGGGTAACAGTTGCCAGAAACAGCAGGAGACTGGTCTTGCTCTGTAAGAACAGGATACTGGGCTAATAGTCTGATCCAGCAGAGCACATTTTGCCCTTCCTTTTGTTCTTACGTTTTGTCCCCATTGAAAACCATTACTTAAAAAACTCTGAAAGGGGGTCCTTTCTTAGGAAATGTCCAAAAAATTGCACCCTTTTTGGCTTCATCATTAAATATATGCCAATGATATAGCCCTTGTTTTTTCTCTCCATCCCTGCCTCCTTCACCTCTTTTGGGTGGGTGGGGGAGAACAATATGGTATCAAACAGAAATTTGAGTTTGTTCCTTAGGCTTCTATCACATATTTCTAACTTGGTGAATGCAGTGGAAAAGATCTGTTGTTAAGCTCCAGTGCAAATTGGCACTTTTATGGATGTGGGATCAGCCTATCCCACGCTTCAGAAATATTTGATATATTACCCCTCCATCTGCAATTTTAAAGCTAGTGGAAATGAGGATTATATTCTCAGAATACGCCTCCCGTATCTGCTTTCTTTCCGCACAGATGTTATGCATGCATTTTAACTTCATTTTATTTGCAGTTCTCCGTTGCTTCCCTCCTGTTTGGGCTGCTTTGATGAGAGAGACAGTGTCTTAATCAGGTTTATTGTTTCCTGCTATCAAACGATGACATCATGGCCCAATGACAGCACACCAACTGATGTTCAAACGTTAACATATGTATGCTCTTGCAAGAACTTACCGTTTTCCTGTGGTCAACAAGGCGATTGGTAAATGATACTGTGTGCCTTTAACATTGCAGCTGATTAAAGCAAAAGAAAAAACGTGCGCTTACCATATTATCTGAGTCAATGCACCACATTTTGATCGCCAAAGAGAAGAGATTTCTAGGGGCTATCATTCAAAGCAAAATGACCATTCCCAATTTCATATCATGCAATAGTGGCATGCAAATAAAATAGTCAAAGAGTTTTACGTGAAACTGCTCAGACAAAATTCTCCAGATTTGGCAATGAATTGACCTTTGATTTAATGCAAAACGTTGGGCTCCACTCCACTCTCAAGTATAAAGGCAGAAGAAGTGTAAAGCCATATGCAGCAGTCGTCAACAGGTTTACCATACCCATTGAGTCAATCATCCATCTCCTATTACCCTCCTGAGAAAAACCCCACCCCACCCTCCCACTATATATAAGGGTCTGGTGACTTCTGTTTCACTGTATCTGAAGAAGTGTGCATGCACACAAACGCTTATACCAAGAACAAACTTAGTTGGTCTCTAAGGTGCTACTGGACAATTTATTTTATTTTTTTATATTTCCTGGAATCAGTTTCAGTTGATGTGTTCTGGACAAGATCCTTGCAACCATGCAACCAGCAATGTGTTTCCTCAACCCTTGCCTGACACTTCAAGTGATTTGGATGAGCTTTAAAAAGGTACAAGCTAGAACTGGTTAAGGGGCTAGGAGGTCAAAAAACTCATTTGTCGCTCCTACATGGTTTAGCAGCGGATAAACTGCTATATGTTGCATAAGAGGCCACTAGCAAATTAATTCCAAACATTGTGTACTTCAGATCTAAAGAAATTAGCATTACAGGAATGGTAACCGAAATATTAAATTTACTGCCAAGGCTAAAGAGAGAAAGCAGTCTATTTTAAAAGTGAAACCAAGCACGTTTAACAAAGCATCTCCTTTGCAGGGAAGACTCCTCCAACTGCCAAGCCACCTATGAGCCTTTGAAGCTGCAACCATCTTGGGAGCACTTAAAAATAAATTAGCAATGAAAGTCATTAGAAGGGTAATAATGCCAAAGAAACTCAAGTCTCAGTAGCAGGAAAATGAATGAAGAAATCATAATGGCAGGCAACTGGGCAAAGCCACAGCTTTAGCAGACTGCCTTTTTTTCTCCGAAGAGAAAAGCTAGGAGTCAAATGGCTCCTGAGACCTGGGTTGCGCACGCCAAAACAGAATGTCTGGTCGCCATTTGGGGGGAGGCAATTCACATAAGAAATACATTGTTGATATCACATTTTTATCAGAAATTGTTAATACATGTTTAATTTGGTGTTTACAATAAAAAATACTGGCCCCATACTTCAGTTTTCAAAACACTCTACTCTTTATTGATAAATAATAATAATATTATTATTATAATTTATTATTTACACCCCGCCCATCTGCCTGGGTTTCCCCAGCCACTCTGGATGGCTTCCAACAAAAGAATAAAAATACATTAAAACATCAGTCATTAAAAACTTCCCTAAACTCCTTAACATATTGTCTATCTTTAACATATATTTTGAGGCTTCAAAGCACAAACATTTCGGTAATTCTTGAGCGTCAGCCAGCGCAAAAAATGGCACCCAGACTTTTTGAGGTGCTCGCAAATGGAGAATCTTTAGGTGCAAAATGTACCTGGCGCCCTGCTAATTTCGATACCCTGGCAAAGAGGCATGGGAAGCCACAGTGTTCTGCGGTTTTGCTTTTGTTTTGCAGGCTCCTGCGGCCTTCCCCAACATGGAAGTTTTAGACTACAACTCCCATCAGCGCCAGGCGTTGTGCTGAAAGGTGCCAATAGCCGTGGGCTTCCGCTCTGAAGCCTATGGCTCCCACTGTCAACCCAGTTCACCTGCTTCCCCTGGTACACACAACAAAATTCCCCACCCCGACCACAATGCCAATCATTCTTAGCACGTCAGCAGCAGCCTGAGCCACCAACTGCCTCTCATCACTCACCAGCATGTCAAATTGTGCATGCAGGCTCTGAAAGCAGTGGGAAAGGCAAGCAATTGCTAGCGCTACAGATACGTGCTCCTCCTCATCGCCTCTCAGCTTGTGTGTCCAGACTGCCCAGGAGCAGGAGGAAGCAAAGGCTGGCAAAAGGAAGCAAACACCAGGAGCTGATAGTTCTGCCACATGCACATGCCCAGTGAATTTTGACTGTTTTCCCTATGGGGCTGAAGTAAGTGCTGCCGGTCTGTCAGGCCCACAATTGGCTGACAACTCCCCAACCCAGAAAGGGGCCAGGTCAGAAGCAAAGCAGCAGCAAACACTGGGAGCTGCTGTTAGTACCAGAGAAACACACACACACACACACACACACACACACACACACTCCTCCTTGCCCTACAACATATTTACATATTTAAACATATTTAAATATGTTACATATCTGTAACATATTTGAGCTTTGGTGTGACTGCAGGCAACATTAGATGTTGAGCAGGGTAGATATACAGAGGGCTCTTACTCAGGTTCAGCTGAAAGTAGATAGACCGCCTCACACAAGTTGGAAACCTGTTTGACAAGAGTCCACAATTTCACATAGATGCTTTCAGGTAAGTAATTGACTAGTGTAAGTATCAAAAGTAAGCTTCAATGTAAGGTATGTCATCCGTAGTTTACATAGTTACGAGGAGGAAATCTCACATGAAAAAGAAGGACCCTGCAGCTTCCAAGAGTTCCGCACCATACAGGGCTTAAAAAATCAAGTTACTAATGGCACAGAAGTTAAGCAAGGCAACATTTTATCCTGTCATTGATAAATGAGGTGGACGTAATCTATTAGGAGGTGGACAAATGTAGCAAAACCAAGATGAAGCTCACCTGTAAAGGTGGTTAGTGTGAGATTTTAGACAAAATCTGATATCTTAACCCAGGCAAGGCAAATTCGGCCCTCCAGATGTTTTTGGGACTACAATTCCCATCATCCCTGATCACTGGTCTTGTTAGCTAAGGATCATGGGAGTTGTAGTCCCAAAAACATCTGCAGGGCCGAATTTGCTTATGCCTGTCTTAACCCAACCTCACCAACACCAACAAAAGCAGTCCTGTAGTATTTGTGAAAAATAACCAATTCAGAGTACTGTACATTCCCAATAGGGAAGGGCAGCTTGGGCCCAATGCTGTTGTGAGTTTTCTTTATGAGGCTGATTTATTGGTTGAACCTGCCTATTTGGCCACAGCGTGGTGGTGACCTACAGGTGAACTGACACACTTCTGCAGGTCCCAGGTTCAGAATTTGCTCTTGGCCAGAGTCCTGATGCCATCTTGCCTGAGACTTTCTTGGACCTGCATGAGCACACAGTGGAGTCTCCACATTTTGCTTTCCATTGCCCAAGTGAACCACAAAGAAAGGGCTGCATGGAGATATGAGGAACAAATACCTGTGACATGCCAAGTGTGCATACCAACTAAACTCCCAGACAAGGAATCATTCGGCAATGTTTGTTTTGCTTCTGCAAATCTGTGTTGATTTACTGCTGATAAAGATTTGTTCCAGCCAAAAAAACAACAAATAAAAATCCTGCTGATTTATCCCTTTCGATACACATCACCATCATGCACAGACATATAAAGTTTGCTGTGGTTTAGACAGACAGGCAAACACAGGCATATTACATCACTCCCCCCGCCCGCCCCCCCCCAGCTTATGCCTGCCACCCTGGACTCACCAGCTGTCCAGCAGAGCTATTTCTGCTTGAGTCACAGCAAGCTGTCTCTCATTTGTCACGAGACAAAAACGCTTCCCCGAGAATGACTAATATTCATTTGGAAGGAAGAACTGGAAATTGGAAACACTGGATGCTAGCCCTTTACTTGCACAGCTTGGCATCGCATGCCACTGTTCCCTCAACAAAACGTTAGCGTCGCAAATTGCTTTGGGCATCGATTGGACAGAAAGGCACTTTAGAACTTTTAGTACAGCTCTGGCTGAAGTACACACGACCGGTTTTATTTCTGTGCTCCCCTTGTTACCTAACTGGGTGGGTACCACATAGGCAAGTGATACAATTACAAGTAGATGTGCATCTTCCTTTATGTCCTATTCACTCTCGACCTGGGTGGCTGCAGATGTCAATGCAGCACACAATGGTCCAGACTGGTTCCCTTCTTAGGGCAGTACAAGGTTCTGCTTTTATAGCCCTAAAAAGTCTTTAAAGTCTCTGACGGTGGAGGCATAACATCGCCATCCAGGTCAGGAGGAAGGCTCTAATCATCAAATGAATTCTTATGGAATTTATATTTGTTGTATTATTGTTCTGACAAGGGTGTGACTTTGACTTGTTTTATATTTTTATACGTGCTGTGTATTTACTATATTGACTATCCAGATAAGTTTGGTAACAGAGTTGCTTTCTTTGGGCTTCCCTTAGAACAAAAAGTGGGCTATAGGCAATAAATAGGAAGAAACGTCACAGAATGCAGCATCCTTTATAACTGACACAGAAGTCAGTTTTTCCTAAATATGAAATTTGCTTGACAACGGCCCAGAATTTGTCATTTTTGTTGAAGAACATAACAAATCCTTCACATCCTTATGGACTTATCCAATTACTGTATTCCAAACAGAGAATACATTATGTAACCTTTAATTAAATGTTCTTTGAAGCCAGTTAGTCATTCCTGGTTGTACATAGTTGCAGGCTGTCCTATAGGATGTTTGGGGAAGCTTGTAACTAAAATTTCACTGAGGAAGCAAATAAGGCAGGGACCACTGTACAAGCTTAAAAGTAATTTGAAACGTTGTTTGAAATGGTAGTTGTGTTTAAGAAGTGCCCTATGTTCTCAGTAAAGGAGGTGGGAGGAACCTATCCGCGGGGATATGATGACTCAAAAGATTTCCAACACAACAGTCACAGAGCATTACAGTGGAGGCCTGTTTGCCAGCTGTGTAGAGGGAACAGGAAATTTCCCATCAGAAAGTAGTTAAACAAGAATGACACAGGCATGAAAAAGAGCTTGGCAAATCTTCTGAGAAGTATCAGCAAAACCCACTGCCTGTCAAGGGTCTGGGTGTCGGGACCCTCTGTACTGAAGGCCCTGCGCTGACTGTCAAAACTTCAAGTTAATTGCACCAGTCCCAGCTTCTGCTTTTCTGAACCTGAACATCTTGTAATAATGACATGTTTCTGGAAAAACTAAACTGTACGTCAATGCCCTGTCTGAGGTATAAAAGGATAATTGTACAAAAAGGGTGTTTTCCCCCCAAATTATATTTGTTACACATGACAAAAACTTGCCTTCTTAACTGAACTTTTAACTCTGCAGCACTCTGAAACCTGCTTATGCTCCTTTCTAGCAAAGAAAAGTATTAGGAACTTTATTTCTATATACTAAAAGCAAAAGAAGTAAGTATTCCAGAGACTGGCCTTCACCATGCATCATGCGTAAATGTTTTAAACCTCTCTATACCGCAAGAATAGTCAGAAACATGCCAAACCCTGTGACAAAACAAAGCATATGCACAGGTCTCTGCCATTCCTGTATAAAAGTTAGGCAGCCAAAGTAAAAAGAAAAGAATATGGAAATTGTAAGATCAGAACATAAAATCAGCCATGCTGGATCAGGCCAATTGCCCATATAGTCCAACATTGTGATCTCTCAGAGGCCAACCAGATCTCTACAGAAATTCCACAAGCAGGACCTGAATGCAATTGCACTCTCCCCACTTGAGATTCCCAGCAACGGGTTGTTGTTGTTTTGCACAATGCACACTGGGGTTACCTCAGTCCACATCTCCAGATACCTCCCCAAGTGGCTGATGCTAGGCAGCATGGAGGGTAAAGTAAAGCCCCCATCTATAAAATTCTTTTGAGTGTTCCAAACATTTCATATACAATGGCTCAGTTCACACATCATGCCAAACGCTAACTAATGATTTACCATGAATGAACCAATATGGGCTGTTTTGCTCCTCCCTGCTAGTATGCAGAGGAAACAAACCGGAGATCATGGACGGTTTTGCTTAAACAAACACTGATCGGTAAGCCAAGAACAAAACTTTGCTACCGACTGTGGTTTGTTGGGAGTGAAACAAACCACAATTACCAGTTCAAATGTAAAGCTAAGCCAGGAATCATGGTTTGCTCCCATGTGCAAAATGGGCCATTGTCAGTAACTCTTAAGAATCTCCTGTTAAGTGAGATATTTTCACCATGTTGCAGATGGAGATTGGGCTGAGAGACAGTGGCTTGCCTAAGCTACATAATTAATTAATGGTGACTATGAACTTCATTCATAGCTCAAACCTTTGACAACTACTCTATACCACTGGCCTTCAGTGGGTGAGATGGGACCCACTAGACGGTTGTGGGGCACTACTACCATGCAAGTACAGTGGTACCTCAGGTTAAGAACTTAATTCATTCCGGAGGTCTGTTCTTAACCTGAAACTGTTCTTAACCTGAAGCACCACTTTAGCTAATGGGGCCTCCTGCTGCCACTGCGCCACCGGAGCATGATTTCTGTTCTCATCCTAAAACAAAGTCCTTAACCCAAGGTAATATTTATGGGTTAGCAGAGTCTGTAACCTGAAGCGTATGTAACCCGAGGTACTACTGTATATGGTAAAAGATTAAGGAATAGGTTCCCATACACATGTTTGGGTTAAAAGTGAGTCTTGGGCCTGAAAAGGTTGAAGATACCAGCTCTCTCCATTCATACAGCAGAAGCTAGAAATGGTATCTATTTTCATTTTGAATTACCCTCAGTTGCCTCTTTGAATTACTCTCCTTTGACGATGCTGAGCTTAAACTCAACAATTTCAAAATGGACACCAAAACTTCTTCGGTTCTGTATCCTAACCAATATGTCCAAGTTGATCTCAAACTAATGAACAGAATGCAGACCTTTCCGGAGCTTTCATTAAGGTTCACTTCTGTGGGGGCAGGGATGAGCACACTAGTTCCACCCCATTACCCTCTATAAATGGGAGTGCAACTGTCCAGTATTCATGGAAGCCCCTGGTGCATTTTAGAACCTTGGGGAATCAGGGTTCTAAAATGTATGGAAAACCTCCATGGTGAGTACAGCACCATGCATACAGTAACCATCCAACTCATAGGGGCTGCTTGTAACAGCAACAAGGTATGGAGCTAGCACATTCAGGATTGTTCACACGGTCACTGAAACTGTATATGAACACTTGTCTGCCCTACTGCAAAATGGTCAATGGCTTCTTCACAGTTCAAAAATTGTTGGCATTACAAAAATGTCTCATAGCCAGAATACATTCAGCAAGATTTACCTATCCTAGCAATTTTCTTTGCAGTTTTCTTTTTCTTGCATTTATGCTCTAGATACAAGCTGTTTAATGCATAGCTTATTCCTTTTGTTGTTTATAAATTCCTCCAGTCCTCTGCCTGATAGTAGAAGGAGGTTAGCTTTATTACATTAATTACCTCTCCTAATGTTTCCAAATATATTGCTTCTACTTTATTAACTTTCCAAAACACATGAAGCATGAAGGCCAATGGGATTTGGCACTTCAAAAATAAAGATGCTTTTGCCCCTGGGTGCCTGTACACATTCTATTTTGACAAACAACTCCTTTGCGATGTCACTGGAGCACATTTGGTAATAAGCAGCCTAGCATTATAGTTGAATGCTTTACTTGAATGCTAACTTTTAGGGCTTACTTCTTAAACTCCAACTTCTGGATCAAAAAGTGCACAATGAACATTTTATAAAAGTATGTGTATGAAAACTTAAAGAGAATAAAGAAAGGAATTACAAAAACAAGAGAACATACACGTCTACTCAAGTATTTGACTGTAATTTTCACCACCATGGCATGCCCTAAGGCAGAGGCAGCCAATGTGGTACCTTCCAGATGCTGCTGTTCAACTCCCAGCAGCCCCAGCCACCATGGAAATATAGGAGTTGTAGTCCAGCAACTCCTGGGAGACATGTTGCCTACTCCTGCCCTAAGACAAGAGAGGGACTGAAGCCAGATCAGATGCTTGTCCCAGGACATATTTTCATACATTCAGTTAATTTATTGAGAAGAGCAAAATCATACCTACTGGCCCCAAGTCACAGATAGAACAGGGGTGGAGAACTGAATCTGCCTGGGGGGTTGGTGTCATTCTTTCCAGAGGAAGCAGTTTGAAATCAACAGCACTTCAGGAATTAATCTGAATCCAAGTTGTTTCCTCCAGAACACTTGGCTGCATTATAGACATCCCGCTAGGAACTCCCCAGTGCTGCACAGAGTCCATAATCAGCTGATGATCCACACTTTCTTGTAGCCCTGAACTGTGCTTTGGAGCACCAACAATCAGCTGTTAGTTGCAGGTTCAAGGAATCTGCAAACCCTTTCTTGGCCCAACTGCAACTGGCAAATGGGCGTGACTAGATGAAAATGGCTTGGTCGACAAAATGTGTGTGGGTGTGTGGCTCCACAGGTTGAAGGTCCACTGTTGCCATAGAATGTAAAACATTTGAATCCAGCTGTACACAGACATCCTTGATCCAGCGAACCATCTTCCCTCTCAACCGCTGCCCTAGAATCTTTTAAAGCAGTCAACAAACATTTTAGATAACTGATTGGGAAGAGAGATCGAAACATGCTGCAGGCAACTTATTCTGAATGTGATATTCTACACATGCTAAGAGTTGACAGGAGGTGTGACTAAGTCAGAGGTTTGTTCCTGCTGCTTTTGCAGTAATTCTCTATTTGCGGGGGAAGCAGTTTCTGAACAGGCCCAGGGGTGTTTACTCCCCAGAGCTTTGCTTGTGTCAAAAGAGCTTCAGAATACACAATTTAAGTTCCTTCATGGGACGGGGGGGCAGAATTGTCAGAAAATATCATTATCATTTCAGTCCCCAAAGTTGTCTGTAATAATTAAATTCAGCTGCACTATTGAATTTTATTAAACAATCTTTTCTGTCAAGGAAAAAAAAAAGAATAAGCTGATGGCCTAGTTCCCATAGGCTTGAAAACAGTCTTCAAATAAAGCAACGAATGTAACACAACTCCAGGCATCTTTTCAACCCATGAAAATAACTGCCAGCATGCACTGAGGCCTACAAAGAAGGTAGGTGACAGACACTCAAGGGCTAAACTCTAGCCTCTGTTCCCAACTTATGTGTAGAAGGACTCAAGGGGCTTGTTCACACAACAAGCTAAAATGCTTTAAATGACTTCGAGCACTCTAGCAACAGTAAGCATTCACACTCGCATTCTTCTCTTTTCCATTTGAAAACTCCAGGCAGTTTTAACTGCACAGCCGGGGCGGCCTCACACATAACCTATTACAAGCTCACATTCTGTACCTGAGAGAACAGCAACCTTTGCAAAATGCGCACACAAACTTTCACCTTGCAAACATCGCGGCAGCTCATGCTGAGTAGCTGGAGTCAATTGCCGTTCACAGCATGTTTCTATGGCATTCCAAAAGTGAAAGCTATAGGCATGTGTATCAGAGGTACCTTCTTTGATGAACACACACACACACACAGCTCTGTGGCTTAACACCCATTAACACTGCAACATGTGAAGGGGCCCTGAAAGCCGTTCAAGGGCTTCCTTCTTCAGCAGAGCTTAATCCTGAAACCAATATTCAATTCCAGTGCTCAAAGACCTTAATAGAGAATAAGCAGAGATAACTTTCCTTCACCACTGAGTAACCACAGACCAACAAATGGGATTGGGATAAAAGCTTGCAGCCCAACACCTCTTCACTTAGAAGCCTTCAAAGCGGGTACAGTGGTACCTCGGGTTACAGACGCTTCAGGTTACAGACTCCACTAACCCCGAAATAGTACCTCTGGTAAAGAACTTTGCTTCAGGATGAGAAAAGTCATCGTGCAGCGGGAGGCCCCATTAGCTAAAGTGGTACCTCAGGTTAAGAACTGTTTCGGGTTAAGAACGGACCTCCAGAACGAATTAAGTTCTTAACCCGAAGTACCACTGTATAGCAAATGTAGTCCCCTTCAGGTGTTGTTGACTACAACTCTCATCAGCCCCATCCAGCTTGTGAAGGGCACCATGCTAACTCCCCCCCGCTACTTAGAAGATGCTGCTGTTATTTTAAACTCACCCTTTTTTGCTTGATAAAAAATTATTCTGAATTTTACACCAAGTGGCAAGGTCTGAATTTTTCTACATCTTGAAAATCATTAGAATTCAAGAGATCTCATGGGCAAGTCAAGTACCTTTTTTTGTCTCCTCTACCATGCCAAAGCTCATTCTAAATAAATGTTAACCAAGTGAAACTTGCAGGAAGTGTTAGAAACTCAGATATATAAACTAGGTGCCAAATGGCTCCTTAAACCTGGGTTACAGTTGCCAAAACAGGATGCCTAGTTGCCATTTTGGGGCCAAACGGCTCAAAAGTCGTATTTTTCAATAGAACTTTTTGGTTCCTGAAATTCATTCTGATTGTGCAGATAGAATATAATGGATAGAATTCTATAGGATGTGTTGCTAGTGTGTGAAAAAAGTCAAGATCCAAGAATGCCCAGGCATGCACCTTCAGATGGTGGAGACATCTGGCGCCATCCTGGCACACAGGCATCTTCACTTGGTCACAAGTGGCCAATAGTAAAGGTAAAGGTACCCCTGACCATTAGGTCCAGTCACAGACAACTCTGGGGCTGCGGAGCTCCTCTTGCTTTATTGGCTGAGGGAGCCGGCGTACAGCTTCCAGGTCATGTGGCCAGCATGACTAAGCCACTTCTGGCAAACTAGAGTAGCACACGGAAACGCCGTTTACCTTCCCACAGGAGCGGTACCTATTTATCTACTTGCATTTTGATGTGCTTTTGAACTGCTAGGTTGGAAGGAGCAGGGACATAGCAATGGGAGCTCACCCCGTCGCGGGGATTCGAACCGCCGACCTTCTGATCGGCAAGCCCTAGACTCAGTGGTTTAACCCACAGCACCAACCGCGTCCCTTTCAAGTGGCCGATACCCAGGTGCAACATGAGCCTGGTGCCTGGCATATTTTGAATGCTTACAGGTAAAGAAACACAATGGTATCAAAATTGGATCTCTTTTAAATGATGTTAAGTATTTTTCAGCTTTGCAACACTTTCAAATGATGTGAGCACACTGCAGAATTTATTTATCAGTTCATTAGAGCCTGTCGGGCAGGAGAGGGGAACCTGTAGCCCTTCAGATGTTGCTGGATCACAAGTGACCCTGGCCTTTAGGGCAGGGGCTGAAGGGAGCTGGAGTTAACATGGTAACAAGCTCCCCACTCCTGCTCTAGAGGAAAAATGAAGTTTTGCATGTAGCAATCTCTGAAACAGCTGAAATGCTGCCTGCCTCACAGCAAGAAAAGCTCATTAGTCACCAAATTAAACTCAGTAATTAAGTAAGTGTAATTGAGGGGAGTTAAAGAGGGGGTGGATTATAAAAGAACTTTTGTGTGTGTGTTATCCACCAAGCAAATAGTTTGGATAGCAGAGATTAGCAGTGAGAAAACCCATCCACCTCAAATTCAGAATGAACTGGGTCTTTCCAAACATTGTCATGGGGGAAAAAAAGAAAGTTTGGGCTTTTTCTGCCTTCTGCAAAGTACCCATTTGAACACTGGGAAGTGCATTTTAAGAAATATTAATATTTCTGTTCGATGAGCCAAGAAGAATTAAGAAAAATGATGCGTCCCAGAGTTCACTTGCCAATGCTTCTAGCAAGCTCAGAAGTTTTCATCGGAGAGTAGGGGTTGGGAAGCTGTGGCCCGCCAGATGTGGCTTCACTACAACTCTATCATCTTTGTCCACTGACCAGGTTAGCTGGGGCTGACAGGAGATGGATAACCTTCAGAGGAACTCAGGTTAACCATCCCTGCTGCAGACTGCCAAGAACTTAGGGAGGTGTCTTCGTTGTGGGCTTTTCTGCTTCCCCTTGCCTTGTCATACAACAAACCTGGGAGAGTGAGAAAGGAAAGAAACTGACAGACAAGAGAGCTGGTTTCCTGGCTCAGATTAGATCCTGGTTTTGTGTGCCTACAGCAGAAGGCATCTAGGATGGACCCATCACTGTGCTGAACATCTCTGTTTGGAAGATAGCTGAACACCTAGACTCAGGAGTGTAGAACCGTCACTCCTTCATATGAGGAAGTGACAGGGATTTCAAACCTTATAGAAGTTACAGGTAGATACTTATATATGAACCAATGGCATTTTTAAGATGTGAGAGTTACAATCACCAGCCCTTCACAAATGGGCAAATTGACTCCATCTCACATTTTCATGAATCCTCTTTCTGCCAGCTTTCTTGGTGAATTCCTTGCTTTTCCAGCAATTTGGGGATGGGAAGAAGAGAGCTGGCAGAAGGGAGTACCTGCTGCAATGTCTTTCCTACTTCCAGAGAACCTCCCCACCTCACAACAGTAAGTTTGCTTGGGAAACTGGCAAGGATGGAAGTCTGGTTATAAGCCATGTCCAAATTCTGAAGGTGTCACCATGGGGCAGGATTTCAAAAGTGTGTGTCTGTGTGAGGGGTGGTTGTATTCCAAATCTCATACTTCTGGAATTTCTACTCACTGTGAGCAAGGAGGAGGCTGCCCAAGAACACATACATACATTCCTCCCTGAGGTTCTTTTTATTAATTACAGGCAAGACAGAAAAGTTTCTGTATCCTCCAACGCTTGGCCAAAATGAGATTTTGCTCACTCCCTGCACTAGAGAGAGGACAGTGCAGTGGTTCCTTTGTCAAGTGTCCACAAGACACTGCAAAGTACAACAGTCATGGATCTTTTCACTGGAAACTTCCTATTTGTAAGGCTTTCTGGCTTTATACAATCACTGTTCAATGCTTTGCCTTTTGTTCCTGCTCCTGGAAGGTAAGATTTAGGGAAGGAGAGTAGCCTAAGCACAATTGGAGGCCTAGACAAAATTCAAAGGGATTTTGACTCATTGTTAAATAGTTGTTTCTGATCTTCCACCAGAATTCAGCAACATTACTGTTTATAATCAATGAATTTCATATGTCCTTAGTTTCACACCAAGTTATCCTACTTTGGGTTCCTCTCTAAAAGGCTGCTTTATAAATGGTGTTTTCTAGATGGAAATTGAACAGCCAATTCAAATTCAGTAAGCCAAGGTGTGAAAAGCTGCTGGCAATTGTATCATAAAGCTGGGTATCACCTCTGTGGGATACAGGCACATGACTTATGTTGCAGTTATATTTAGGAATTTCAGACCTAAGTGCTCTCTTAAACATTATCAGTAACAAGAGTAAAATATTTAATTTATGACTATGACATGAGACTGCTTCACTGCAATGCAAAAAGGAATGTTACTTATAAGGATAGAATTCAACACCCTAGACAGCTGACCCAGAATTCAGTGACAAGCAATATGGTACACTGCACATTTCATTGGTAAAAAAGAAAGAAATCTCACATTAGCAGCTTTCCATTTACTTGCAAGATAAAACACACTTAGATGAAATATTTGCTTCTACAGTCAGTTGTACTAATGACATATTCTAAAATATTACATATTCCCTGGAAGAAAAATTACAGAGAAGTTTCAGGAAAGTAAACAAGAGCCATTGAAGCTAGTTTAATATGTGATAATTAGACACCTCTAAAAACAACCTGGGACACGGGTGGCGCTGTGGGTTAAACCACAGGACTTGCCGATCAAAAGGTCGGTGGTTCGAATCCCCGCGATGGGGTGAGCTCCCGTTGCTTGGTCCCTGCTCCTGCCAACCTAGCAGTTCGAAAGCACATCAAAAGTGCAAGCAGATAAATAGGTACTGCTCCGGCAGGAAGGTAAACGGCATTTCTGTGCGCTGCTCTGGTTCGCCAGAAGCAGCTTAGTCATGCTGGCCACATGACCTGGAAGCTGTGCGCTGGCTCCCTCGGCGAGCACCGCAACCCCAGAGTCGTCCACGACTGGATCTAATGGTCAGGGGTCCCTTTACCTAAAAACAACCTACATTTTGTTAATCAATACAGAGAATAATATCTCTTCCAGGGAGAGGCAGCAGGCTGCTTTCCCTTCATTCTGCCTATTTCTACTAACATCATGTGTAAGGAGGCATATCACTTGATGGACTTTTCCCAGACTGAGAGAAGAACATGAACTTGGAAGTCTATAGGGAGCAGGCATAGGCTCAGTGCAAGCTCAGAGGTCATGCCCATATCCACTTTTGGGGTGGCATGGGCAGAAAGGGCAACACTGACCAGCTACTGTTCCCAGGAGCTCCCTAAATTGAATTAAAAAGGCCCAGAAATATAACACATAGGGAAGTGGGCTAGAAGATGTTAAGAGCTCTGGGAACAAAAAGAATCACCCATTCTTCAGAACTTGGACATGTCATAGGGCAAGGAATGGAACATTAGCAAGTGGTTTTTGAGAGATAATAGTCAGCTGAGACCCTCATAAAAGTTTGGGCACATGTGCCAGACTTACCATAGTTATTTAAATCAAAATGCTCAGTACTTGCTGACACAACATAGAGCCGATTAAAATTTTGTCAGAATACTTTTTTCCCTCTTGCTCACCTTCCTGAACAAAATTAGGGGATTGGTCCATTTAGTGGTGAATATCAGTAAGCTACACACACACCTCTAAGAAAGCATACCGATCTCACTTTTCTGAGGTAAAGTCTGTTCCTGAAGGATCCTTTTTGAAAATTTAATAAACTATAAATGAAACAGACATTTAATGAAAGGTGAATAGGCCTTGTTAGAGATTAAAAAGATTTCTAATGTCATACTTGGGAATCAGGCATTTATCATACTTTTAAATGCAAATATGTACACCTATTTTCTGTTGCCTCACTAACTCATATAGTCAACAGTGATGGCTGTTTGCGCATGGCTAAGGCTGCCTTCAGAAGTGGGGTTTATTGAATTAGTTTTAATGGTTGTAGTACTAGTGCTTCTGGCCTGATTTTTAACGTTTCTTTTACTCTGCAGTACCTGCTGCGTTATGGAACTGTGTCTTTTCGACTGCCACTGCCATGCTGCACTAAATTTAATTCACACCAGTGAGTGTTGTGTGGCACAACAATGAACACCACTGGATGTGTCACCCCCCCTTTCTGCGCATGCATGTGTCTGTTCCCACATGATTCATGGTGCGGTGTGACAAAATGCCACCCAAAATTTCATTGTGTGACCTGTGGGGGCATGATCCATGAAAACTGCAGGAAACATATCACACAAAACTGCTACAATTATCTGGGTTTCCCAGTTTGGAAAGGATTTTGTATAGAAACAATTAACACAGAAATGAGCTCTAAACTTCTGCTAGATTCAGCTAGATTTCCAGAGGCAGCCTCCACATTGTGGAAATTAACAGGTAAGGAAACACCAAGAAGACAGAATAAAGTGCTGACTGAATGCAGCCTTAATCATTCAAATTTCAACAACTTTGGATGAAATGGCTGAACAGGAAAATCCAAACGAGAAAGAAGGAAAAGTACAAGCCAAAAGGTTAATACAGAACTGTTTACTTTCCCGTAAGCGTGCTTCCAATGTTAATACAAGACACCATCATTCAAACCTAAACCTTTGTTCTGGATATTTATGTTAACACCACTCAAAATTCAGATGGAACATTGTTTTCAAACAAGAGAAGGCAAGCTGAAGCAAGCATATGAAATGATGGCCTTCACATACCTGACCACGAAGGCTGCTGAGACTGTGCTGTATCGTTAATTACAGCAGCACATGATGAGACCAGCAGCTAACTTACATGAGTACCAGTATGGAGGGAAAAGGCAATGCAGACACACCTCCAGCTTCAGAAATGCATGAAAGAAGTCCGCAGTTACATCACTAAAACACCCAATAGGGATGAGGGGATTCTGGATTTCAGTAGCATTCTGTACTTTCAAATGGTCACCTCAAGTGGTTGAGGGGGAAAAGTTCCCCCATATACAGTCGTACCTTGGAAGTTGAACGTTTTGGCTCCTGAACGCCGCAAACCTGAAAGTGACTTCCGGTTTGTGAACTACTTTTGGAAGCCGAACATCTGGTGGGGCTTCTGTTTGGCTTGCAGTTTTGGAAGCTGAACGGACTTCCAGAACGGATTCCGTTCGACTTCCAAGGTACAACTGTATAACTCAATCAATACAAAGAAAATCTGTGCTGAGAGAATATACCGTATTTTTCCTTCTATAACACGCAGATTTTTTCTTCTAAAAAGGAAGGGGAAATGTCTGTGCGTGTTATAGAGCGAATGTGTGGTCCCTGGAGCCGAAAAATCATGCAAAAATCAAATCGCGGCGCTGCACGCTGCACGGAGAAGCGAAACCTGAAAAGAGGAAGCGGCTGCTTTCCTGCATTCTGCCTCAGGGTCTTACTGCCCACCCACCTCTGTTTCGTTGCTGTGTTTGCTGAAACGGAACAACGAGCAGGGAAAGCCCCTCCCCTCCAGGCAAGCTCCGGTGCTGCTGGGGGAGAGGGAGAGAGAGGGGGGAAGGGAGAGAGAGGGGGGAGGGGGAGGGAGAGAGGGGGGAGGGCGAGAGAGGGGGAGGGAGGGAGGGGAGAGAGAGAGAGAGAGAGAGAGAGAGAGAGAGATGGCTGGCTTGGGTGGGGGGAAACTTTTGCCTTTCTTTCCTCCCTCCCGTTAAATCCCTCTCCTGCATTCTTAGCCAGCTGCTTCTCTGCACACCCCTCTAATGTCCCTTCTTTGTTTTTCCTTCGCTCCCCACTTAAAATGTGGTTACAAAGCATGGATCCACAGGGATCCTCAGGATCTTTGCATTGGGTCACCCCAAATTCACCATCAGATCACATAGCATGTCCATGGCTACAGCCTGCACCAAAAAAATCAGGCACCCACTGTTGCTTGGGGCTGCAGTGGTGCAAAAATGTGGTTTAAAAGCATGGATCCACAGGGATTCTTAGGATCCTTGCATTGGGTCACCCCAAATTCACCATCAGATCACATAGCATGTCCATGGCTACAGCCTGCACCAAAAAAATCACGCACCCACTGTTGCCTGGGGCTGCAATGGTGCAAAAATGTGGTTACAAAGCATGGATCCACAGGGATTCTCAGGATCTTTGCATTGGGTCACCCCAAATTCACCATCAGATCACATAGCATGTCCATGGCTACAGCCTGCCCCCCCAAAATCACGCACCCACTGTTGCCTGGGGCTGCAATGGTGCAAAAATGTGGTTAAAAAGCATGGATCCCCAGGGATTCTCAGGATCCTTGCATTGGGTCACCCCAAATTCACCATCAGATCACATAGCATGTCCATGGCTACAGCCTGCCCCCCCAAAATCACGCACCCACTGTTGCCTGGGGCTGCAATGGTGCAAAAATGTGGTTAAAAAGCATGGATCCACAGGAATTCTCAGGATTTTGGCATTGGGTCACCCCAAATTCACCATCAGATCACATAGCATGTCCATGGCTACAGGCTGCCCCCCCCCAAATCACATACCCACTGTTGCCTGGGGCTGCAATGGTGCAAAAACGTGGTTACAAACCATGGATCCACATGGATCCTCAGGATCTTTGCATTGGGTCAGCCCAAATTCACCATCAGAGCACATAGCATGTCCATGGCTACAGCCTGCCCCCAAAAAATCACGCACCCACTGTTGCCTGGGGCTGCAATGGTGCAAAAACGTGGTTACAAACCATGGATGCACAGGGATTCTCAGGATTTTTGCATTGGGTCAGCCCAAATTCACCATCAGATCACATGTCTGTGGCCACAGCATGAAGCACAAAAATGATACATCCACTGTTTCATTCAGAATGTTTTTTCCCTTGTTTTCCTCCTCTAAAAACGATGTGCGTGTTATGGTCAGGTGCGTGTTATAGAGCGAAAAATACGGTACTTCTTATTAAAAATCTACTTTACAGATGTACAGTACATTATACAGTTTGACAGCAAAGCATCCTCTTGTTTTGGGCAGAAATGAAGTAGGCACATTTCTCCACTTTGGGATTAAGAGCAGCAGCCTTCACCTACTGATCACTCACAAAAGTTGATTTATTTTTATTTCTAACTTGTTCCTCTGAGAATATGAAGAAATGTCCAGCAAAGCTACAACCTAACATCACTAAATGCAGTATGTGAATAAAATAAAGTACTCACGATCCACTTCCTTGAATGGGGCTCTGTAAACCTATTATGCGAATAAAGTTGCTCACTTTAACCCTAAACTGAATCAAGCTGAGAATGACAACTTCTCAAAGTAGCAGCCAAAATTGTTAACCGGAGGCTTCTCAACGATGGCTGGGAAGTGCTGGTTGGCAAAAATTATAGCTGTATTGTCACCATAACTGATCAGATACCTCACCCAGCAAGTAACACAGGTTATCTTGCCCAATGCTATTCCACCCATCGATCCCTACTCATAAGCCAAAAAAGGTCCTTCTTACTCCTAAGTAACCAATATGACAGTCCACTACTCTAACTTCTGGACGTAGCAGAATCCCCTATCTTACTGGATGGAAGCAGAAACGACGTAAGTGTTACAGCATGTTGCTGGGATGCTGTTAAACATGGTATGCTGACATTTTCTTGGAAGGAAATCTAATGTGGATGATTTCCTTGCTGGGGTTACCTAGACAGTGAGTGGAACATGAATCTGACAGAGGGAGCAAGGGAGCACTGCAGCCTCTGCCATTCAGCTATTAAAAGATTCAAGTTAAATATGATCCGGGCATGTGGATAAGTGAAAAGGGATGATAAGTTTTATATATTTAAGAAGCTACATCCATGAATCATCAAGCACTGCAGAGTGATATGAATAGTATTAATTAATCTCACAATAAACTTCCCTGTGCTCATAAATCACTGCTTGCCTACTGCTAACGGTGTTTTGGTCTTACCAATTTTTTTAATATTAAAAAAGCTGTCTAAGCAAGGAATCCCACTAGAAACTTATCCAAAGAATGGGGAGGGGATCTTCACTGAAGGCATAAGGTGTGGTTTACTGAAGCAAATGCTTTTTAAACAAAAGACTTGGGTTATACAACTGTTCTTGTAACTTCATATAACCAAGCCATTACCATAAAGAGGATGGTATTGGACATTTACTGTGCTGTCAATTTTGACCACTCACTGTATTTCCCATCCATATAAATGAAAACTCACAAACATCTATTTGGTGAGGCAGCTATCTGGAGTTGTCATCCTTTGAAGGGAAAGAAGATTTAAGCCTCAATCATGTGAAATTTTCCAAAGCCAGACCTACTACTCAGCAGGTTTTGATAAGCTATTTAAAAAAGAGAGAGAGAGATGATAAAATAAATGCTTTTATTTTGCACCAGTGGACGAGTGATGCTTTTCAGGTTTTCTGCCTTAGGCTCCAAAGTTTTCAGAGCAATCTGTTCAATTTACAGCACGTGGTTCCAACTTCCTGCAGGGCTACATACAGAATCCATGTGATCTTGCTCCTTCTCTTCCCTCAGCACCCTGCCTGCACTGTACCTGACAAACTTTCTCTGCACAGTTTACACAACTTGTAGTTACTTGGTCCTATCAAAGAAAAAACCCCAGTTAAAATCTCAAAGGAGGAACCAAATGCAAGACATCTCTTCCTCCCCCACCACCCTGGCTTGCTCATTTCTACTCAGAAGTAAGCCACAGGCTTAAAACCTGACAGGCAGAATACAAAAAGAAAAAGGCAATGGGGAGATAGGTAGAAAACAAACATTACAGTAGTGTTCTTTCTGGTGATGGTGGGCCAAAGGATGGGGCCAGACTGAGCACCCTCATGCTGTGCAGTTCTTTAATAAAGGTAGTGGTGCAAATCTCCAATTAGTCCTCCAGAACAAAATTCTTTGCCGTCTGCTTAAATTCTTTGCTGTCTGGGCAACAGGGAGGGCAATGACAACCCTGACACTTTGCCCTTGGGCAGCATAAGGACAGAAACTGATTTCCAAATGCCCCAATTGTTCCCAACAATGAGAGGCTTTCATTAGCCCAGCAGTTGAAACCTCACTTCTTCTCCCACTCCCCTCCCCAGACTGCATAGCCAGAACTACAGGATCTGATAGGGTGGACATAGGATTTCAGCCCAATGAAGAACTGCTGGTACGTCATGGCAAGCCACGTCTCACAGCTTGTTGCTCCCAGATGCAGGGAGGAATGAGAGAGGTGTAAGCAATTCACTAGCATGTACCAACATGCCCCTAATTCATGCTAAACTCTGAATGGTCGCTCAATGAATATGCTAGACAAAGAGAAGCTCATGAGATTGTTGTAGGGTTTCCATTGCAAGGAAGAGGCCTTCCTAGCAGCCACCTACCTAAAAATGATCCCCTCTGAAATGTTTAACAGAATAGAATCAACAGAATAAAATTACTTCTCAACGCCCACCCTTCAAAAGCCAGTCGTCCCAGCAGTCAGTAAGTACTGAAATACTTTTTACATTACACTTGATTTTAGCCAATACACTAAGAGGTGATAATTACTTTCAGTTGGTGGGATTTCCATTCTGGCACAAATGGAGCTGGATGAGGGCGAAAATATAAAATAATGTTTTTTAAAGCATACTGACTCAATTATATAGCATAGTTTACAGTTCTATAAAATAGCGCTATTTTTGCAAGCCAACATCACTTGCCATAAAGCATCTGTGCTTTAGTCTAATAAACGGTTGATAGGGTATATAACTGCGATCAAATTGTCCCATTGTAACTACTGTAAAATCTACTTCTAAAAAGTCAGCAGTGTTGCACTTGAAAGCATGGTTTTGACATACACTGCCATAGCCGAACTTTTACAAGTTCTCCTTTACTCCTTAGCATATTAAAAAAAACCCAAGAAGGAACAAAGAAATGCATTCTATGGCCTTTAGGCAAGTAGTACAAATGAGATTAATGCGCTGTCTTTTAAAAAATTTAACTGGTGCATTTTAAGTATCTTGTTATGTAAGCAGCTGATTTATTTTAAAAGTTTATTGACTACATATTACTGAAAACTGCAGTCACTGCCCTAGCTTGCAGTTTGGTCACTCATCATGCAATGATAAGCATTTGAGTGCCTGCTCTCTAAAGAGGCATATTCCTATATGCGAAACCCATTATCCAAGTATGGATCCTTATAAAGGTATGAGAGAGGTATTGGCAGGCTTAGGAGAAGACCAAGGTTTGCAGAAGTATTAACAAACCCAAAGGAGACCCACTGAAAACAGTCCAATGAGAACTGAGCACACCCAGTGGGCATGGAGTGCTGATGGATCTGTTGGGAGGAGGAGTGGTTGGCTGGCTGCCTGAACAGGAGCACGCCACACTGCACCAATTTGTTGCAGCTTCCACCTGTTTCTCATAATACTAAATCTGACAAAGTAACCTGACTCCATGGGAATGAAATGCTAGAGACATTATTGCATCCATCACTGACACAGCGTTCTAAAATTTTTGTTTCAGTGTAGATGTATTATAAGGAGAATGTCCCATACGGGGAAAAGGAAGAAAATAAACCTTAACACTGTGAAAAGCTGGGCAATCTAGTTGTTTCTGTATACTTATGAATAGAATGAAATAAAGATTATGGAATTATTATTTAAATGATTGCACTACGTTGTGACAGATGTGCAGAAACTGCAACATGCCTCGAAACGTTTACAACGCAGGACACCGAGCTGATACTTTTAAGAGCAGATTCGATGATATATTAGTAACTCCTCCGACTTTGCATCAAGAAAACCAGTGACAAAATTTGTTTGAGCCACAACTCGTAACCCATTTGTGTATAATTAGAACATTAAATGTATGGTGCACAGATTCAGAAAAGGGCAACTAAAATTATCATGGAACATGAAAAGAAATTTTAAAGCATTTGGAGCTTTTAAGTTTTTTTGGGAAGAAAGGAAGTATGAGGAACATGACAGAGGTGTACAAAATTAGGAATGGTGTGAAGAAATTGAACAGAAGTTTCCTTCCTCTCTCATAATACTAGAACCTGGAATGTGGAAAGGTTCAGGAAAAAACAAAAGGAGGCATTTCACACAAGACATCATTATAATCTATGGAATTTGCACAAGCCATATTAACGGCCATAAACTTGGATAGCTTTAGGGCAGGCATAGGCAAACTCGGCCCTCCAGATGTTTTGGGACTACAACTCCCATTATCCCTGACCACTGGTCCTGTTAGCTAGGGATGATGGGAGTTGTAGTCCCAAAACATCTCAAGGGCCGAGTTTGCCTATGCCTGCTTTAGGGTTAGACAAAGCGGGTTCTCCTTCATGGAGAGCACGTGTTGTGGTGGGCGCAACCATGCCATTCCCTGTTGCTGGGCGGGTTAGTTTGGATGGTCACAGATTGGACTGGGCACCTCCAATGTTGTTGGGGAAAACTGATTGTTGCAATTTTATTTGATTGATGGGGTGCTATATAGGTCCCTGTGTGCAGCGTTGAGCTTCTTCTTTTCGCTGCACACATCGGATTACCCACCCTCCCTCCCTCCCTTTATTTAGGGTTTGTTTGTGCTGACCTTGCTAAGCTTGTCACAGGGTTGTTTGCTTTGGAGCAGGGGCCTGGTAGGAATTTTACCATTTGGCTGATTGGCTGGTGCCATTTGGGTTTTGCCTACTGCGTAGCAAATTGTCACAACTTGTAAGTTGCGGTTAAAAGGTAAAGGGACCCCTGACCATTAGGCCCAGTCGTGACCGACTCTGCGGTTGTGGCGCTCATTTCGCTTTATTGGCCGAGGGAGCTGGCGTACAGCTTTCGGGTCATGTGGCCAGCATGACTAAGCCGCTTCTGGTGAACCAGAGCAGCGCACAGAAACACTGTTTACCTTCCCGCCGGAGCAGTACCTATTTATCTACTTGCACTTTGAGGTGCTTTCAAACCGCTAGGTTGGCAGGAGCAGGGACCGAGCAACGGGAGCTCACCCCGCCGCGGGGATTCAAACCGCGACCTTCCAATCGGCAAGTCCTAGGCTCTGTGGTTTAACCCACAGTGCCACTCGCGTCCCCTAGGTTGCGGTTAGGCATTGGTTAATTTTTTGGTTGGTGGAGGGGATGAGGTTGGCTGTGCCTGCCCCTTCAATGCTGCTGCTGCAAGGGTATTCCGTTAAAGGAATCCAGGGGCTCGCCATGCTTTTGTCCGTATCCCTGACAAAGGGCTAGGGTTATGGAAGAGCCCCAGGGAGCATTTGGGGAGAGGTGTGAGCCTGGCACCCAGCTTTTCCTCTCCCCAAAATTGCTTACACTTACGGACTTCCACACGGGTGTGGTTGTCAGTTCTGTTCCTACCTCCAAGTGGGAACAGATAGTCACTAACCAAGGCCTAAGCAACCACTCACTTACTGTAATTCAATAAAGTTGTGGCCAAAATTATGCCAAAAACCAAAACAAAAATGATGTGTGAACGTGTTTTTATTCAGGGGTGTCTTGGGGGTCCTCGACATGCAAATTCCATGGAGGAAACGGCCATAGTGCCTGTGTAGTATTGGAGACAGGATGGCCACAGCTAAAAAGAAAGGGCGGCACTTTCTGACTAAACTCATTATTTGGAAGCAAATAATCTTTTCATTTCTCTCTTTCTCTCCTGTTTAGTAAGATCGATGCTCACATCTCTTCAACAGCTCAGGGAGGAATTTGATCCTCACATTCTCTGTTAAAGAGCAACAGAACAAATCCTCCATTTCCCCATGTCTGCAGATGGTAAGAGGTATTGCAATATCTTCCATCTAAAACTGTGGAGGGCATTAACTGAAACCCGAGATGGGTGAGAGCTTTCTAGAGCGTATTTATTCAAAACCATTAAATAATTTTCAAACCACAATATTCCAGGGACAGTCTGCAGCAGCAGCCAGAGACAGATCACTCTGCATGTACACCACACCTATCAGTCTGAATTCCTGCTTAGAAGCACACTTTCCAGATCCATCATCCGTGAAAGTAGTTTTCGGGGGGTGGGGGGCATATGTATGAATCATCTGCAGTATCCTATGGTATCAGGTATTTGGTTTAGCCATGCTGGGTTGAATTTGTTCTAGCAAGCATATTTTTGGTAATCTTTCCGCTGGCAGAGACAACACCTTGAAATGATAATTTAAAATGTGTAACTGAACTCTTACTTCTCCTGGGAGACTTTAAGTTTCAAATCCTTAGAAGACTGAAGGAGTGTATAAAGGCACACTTAATATAGTTCACAAAAGTTTGTTCTGAAAATAATTACAATCAGATGTTCCATGGTGCCCCCAAATTCAGGTACTGCTTGGACAGCCCTAATAAGGCTTTTTAAATTGGAAGAACCTACATGCTCCCAGATTCAGTTAGGTAGTCGTGTTGGTCTGACTCAGTTGAAATAATAAAATAATAATAATTGTCCAGTAGTTGGTCTCTAAGGCGCTACTGGACAATTTTTTTATTTTTTAAATTTATTTCATCTACATGCTCCCAAACACTCTCCAGAATCTGAGAATTCCTACTGTTGTCTTCTCAGTTTTCACTGCAGCAGAACTGAGATTTTAACAATTCTCAATGCTCGATAATATGGTTTTCTTTGGTTTTCTTTGTTGAAATATACGGGAATCTAACCACAAGTGTGAACAGCTGATTTAAAGGGGACTTTTCAGTTTTAACTCAATTAACGTTCTTACAAAATCGACTCAAGGCCGCCAGCAGTCAATGGAGTAATACCGGAGCAAAGGGGAAAGTGTACTGTCAGCTGCATAAAGTAGAGAGCACATTTCCCCCTATGATAGGGACAAGTATATCTAATATCTGAGCTCAGTGTCAATATCATGTAGAACAAAGCAATATTGCAGTTTCATAATGGTCAGCAATGTCCCTCTGGCAATGATCTCATGATGCTTCCAAACAGTTCTATCTGCTGTCTCATATCATAATACTGCATAATATTCTCACACGTTAAAACAGAAGAGGTGTGCATCCAGATTCTTTGGTTGCTTACTGTGTCCCACTGTGTTCAATAGGGTTTACTCACAGCTAGGTATGCCTGGGAGATATGAAAGGGACATTTCGTACAAAGATTACCATAATAAAGGACAAAAGTGGTAAGGACCTAACAGAAGCAGAAGACATCAAGAAGAGGTGGCAAGAATACACAGAAGAATTATACCAGAAAGATATGGATGGCTCGTACACCCCAGGTAGTGTGGTTGTTGACCTTGAGCCAGACATCCTGGAGAGTGAAGTCAAATGGGCCTTAGAAAGCACTGCAAATAACAAGGCCAGTGGAAGTGATGGTATTCCAGCTGAACTACCGTATTTTTCGCTCTATAAGACGCACCAGACCACAAGACGCACCTAGTTTTTGGAGGAGGAAAACAAGAAAAAAAATATTCTGAATCTCAGAAGCCAGAACAGCAAGAGGGATCGATGCGCAGTGAAAGCAGCAATCCCTCTTGCTGTTCTGGCTTCTGTAATAGCTGTGCAGCCTGCATTCGCTCCATAAGACGCACACACATTTCCCCATACTTTTTAGGAGGGAAAAAGTGAGTCTTATAGAGCAAAAAATACGGTACTTAAAATTTTAAAAGATGATGCTGTTAAGGTGCTACACTCAATATGCCAGCAAATTTGGAAAACTCAGCAGTGGCCAGAGGATTGGAGAAGATCAGTCTACATCCCAATCCCAAAGAAGGGCAGTGCCAAAGAATGCTCCAATTACCGCACAATTGCACTCATTTCACACGCTAGCAAGGCTATGCTTAAAATTCTACAAGGAAGGCTCAAGCAGTATATGGACCAAGAACTCCCAGAAGTGCAAGCTGGATTTAGAAGAGGCAGAGGAACCAGAGACCAAATTGCAAACATGCGCTGGATTATGGAGAAAGCTAGAGAGTTCCAGAAAGACATCTACTTCTGCTTCATTGACTATGCAAAAGCCTTTGACTGTGTCGACCACAGCAAACTATGGCAAGTTCTTAAAGAAATGGAAGTGCCTGATCACCTCATCTGTCTCCTGAGAAATCTCTATGTGGGACAAGAAGCTACAGTTAGAACTGGATATGGAACAACTGATTGGTTCAAAATTGGGAAAGGAGTACGGCAAGGCTGTATATTGTCTCCCTGGTTATTTAACTTATATGCAGAATTCATCATGCGAAAGGCTGGGCTGGATGAATCCCAAGCCGGAATTAAGATTGCCGGAACAAATATCAACAACCTCAGATATGCAGATGACACAACCTTGATGGCAGAATGTGAGGAGGAATTAAAGGACCTTTTAATGAAGGTGAAAGAGGAGAGTGCAAAATATGGTCTGAAGCTCAACATCAAAAAAACGAAGATCATGGCCACTGGGCCCATCACCTCCTGGCAAATAGAAGGGGAAGAAATGGAGGCAGTGAGAGATTTTACTTTCTTGGGCTCCATGATCACTGCAGATGGTGACAGCATCAGGCCTAGCGGCAAACTTTAGGCCTCCAGTCCATAGTATTTGGTCCACAGACCTCTCCCCAGCCCACAGTCCTGTCTCCAGGCCACATCACTGGCCCTGAGAGATTCTGCCCAGTCGAAGTATGTCACTGAGCTCTGATAATTTCTCTTACTTATCTGCAGGGAAGACAGAGAGGTGCATGTGTAGAAAGTAAGGTAAAGGTAAAGGGACCCCTGACCATTAGGTCCAGTCGTGACCGACTCTGGGATTCCGGCGCTCATCTCGCTTTATTGGCTGAGGAAGCCAGTGTACAGCTTGCGGGTCATGTGGTCAGCATGACTAAGCCGCTTCTGGTGAACCAGAGCAGCACACGGAAAGGACCACACCCAGTGTACCTGAACCGGTTGTGCTCCCCTAAATCTGCCTCTGATGACCATTCCTGCTCATCACTTTGGAAGAAGTAAGGTAAAGGTAATGGGACCCCTGACCATTAGGTCCAGTCTTGACCGACTCTGGGGTTGCAGCGCTCATCTCGCTTTATTGGCCAAAGGAGCCAGAGTACAGCTTCCGGGTCATGCGGCCAGCATGACTAAGCCACTTCTGGCGAACCAGAGCAGTACACGGAAACGCCATTTACCTTCCCGCCGGAGCGGTACCTATTTATCTACTTGCACTTTGACGTGCTTTCGAACTGCTAGGTTGACAGGAGCAGGGACCGAGCAACAGGAGCTCACCCCGTCGCAGGGATTCGAACCGCCAACCTTCTGATCGGCAAGTCCTAGGCTCTGTGGTTTAACCCACAGCGCCACCTGCATCCCTTTTAGAAAGTAGAAAGTAGGCTACTGTAAATGTTACTGTTGTTCCTTCACGCACTTTTGACTCTGATCCTGTCTATCATTGACATGTGGCCCTCAGAACATTCCCTAGAAAGGAACTGGCCCTCAGGCTCAAAAGGGTTCCCCACTCATGACTTAAAATCTGTGTGATTTTGTCCTTTCCACTCGTTTCAGTGGGAGGATTCACAAACTCTGTTGTTCTCCAACACTATCATGGCAAAACTCTGAGGGATTCATCTAGGACACATTATTTTTTAAAAGATGAAGTTAAGCAATTTGGTTGGCAACTTCCACTTTTGTTCAAAGGGGTCATGAGAAAAAGTGTTTTGAACAATTAGACTTGCAAACTCCCTAGGGAAGCCAACTGCCCATGGAAGATAGAGGATGCCCAATGGCCCATAGAAAATGCAAATGGGAGGCACATAGCCAAGGGAGTTTTGTGCATGAGTTTAGCAAAATTCAAACAATATGCTTTATAAGCAAATCAATTTAAAACATTTTGTTTTAAAAACAATCTCTCTCCCCCCCCCCGCCCGCATACGCATGCCTGCATTTTGTAAACCTGAAAATACTTAACTTGAAGTACATTTATCCCGAGGTATGACTGTATTGCCTAAACATTACCAGTGCAAATATAACCATTAATGGTATTAATAATAGTAATTTAAACCTCCTATACAGTCATACCTCGAGTTGAATGTGCTTCGGGTTGAGCGCGTCCAAGCTGCGCTCCGCATCTTGCGTTCCACTTGGGATGTGAGCGGGGCTCCGGAACGGATCCCACTCGCATCCCGAGGTACCACTGTATACTAATAGGCTTGATGTGGATCTCAGCAACTGCTTGAAATATTTGTTAAACTTTCCTTTACATCTGTGATAGATATTCTGCTGATAGATATTCTGTAGAAGATCCTAGGTTCAATTTCCTAGCGTCTCCAGGTGGGGTTAGGAATCACCCACGGAGTTTGATGTAGTACAAAGATAGGAAGTAACCATTTTCATACAAAAGAGTATATATAAGCAAAGAGGGCGAGATAAAAATCTTACTTCTTAAATATATTATCTTGAACAGGTTTTGCTTTAAAATCAATTAAGCAGCGTCACATCAGACCAAATATCCATCTACTCCACCATCTTGCCTGCAGTGGCAGCCAGCTACCAGTAGTTGTCAGAAGGAAGCTCATAGCAGATTGCTGCTCTATTGTATTAGGGTGCAGCTGCCAGACCAACCCTTCCTCACTGTCCATCAATTCCTTTGCCCAACCTCTTCCTCCGCCTAGAGTAGCAAAAGTAGGAGATAGAGAAAAGCAAGCAAAGGGACCTGTGGAAGAAGGTGGCCATAGGGACAGCTTTTACAGCTCTCTCTCAAGAACAAAATATGCAGGATCCCCAGCTTGTGATCTGACAGCCCTATCTGTAGCCCATGACTATATACATGGAATCTTTGTTCAGAGGCAAAAGCCATAAAACCATGAATTTGTCCCCTTTAAAACTTTTTTTTAAAAAGCAATTGTCTTCTAAAATGAAATGAAAACCATTTTTAAAAATTTCATTACTTGTTATTTTATTTCGGTGCACACAAGAGACGAAAGAATTGTGTTATTATTGTTAACTCTAAAATGCAATAAAAATCATTATAAAGGATACAACCGTCAGCACACTATTCCATGGCAATGTATACTATATGTTGCTTACATATTCTTTTGCTTGCCTTGATCCTATATCCAGTCAATTCTATGGGATGATCCTGAGTTCTAGCAATTTTGAAAGAATTTCTATACACTCTCTCCACAAAGTTGGCATTATGTTCTGCATTAATCATAGATTCTTTTTTTCGTTTCTAAATTAAAATGACCCAATATGGCATGCATGGGATTGCTGCCTTACAAAGGGAATATATCCCATAGAAATCAAAGGGCATTACTTCTGAGAACAAGTTTTTTTTTAATATTTTTTTTTTATTAAGGATTTTCTTGTTTTACAGAAGTGTAGTGGGGGTGGGGAGAGGGAGGATGGATGGGGGTGGGGTCCACCCACCTCACTCACACACGAAAACAAAGATCACCACAGCCAATCACAAGCAAACAATCACACCCTAAGCCAACCCCAACCTCTCTCATCACCAAAGGAACACAAGTGAACAACACAAGCAACGCTGACACCAAACTCTACATACATTAAACATAATAGAGAACAAGTTTTTTTTTTTTAAAAAAAAAAAAAAAAACCAGAAAAGATTTTAAAGAGGAAAGTTTTTTAAGTCTATTTACATGGAAAGAGTTACAACCCCCTAATCACTTTTTCCAGCTCTATCATCTCTTTTCAAAATGTGGCAATTGTAAATAGTAGAATAAATGTGTTATATACTTAAATATGATGGAGACTCAAGGAGTTTTAGCTCTGTCCACTTAGGTACTAAGTGAAGCACCAGTCCAGACCAATGAAGGGAGCTGCTAACATCCATGGAGACTCCATTCCAGTCTCCAGGAAGCCAATCTACTCTATGATCAATTGTGAGGGTTGGTATCTTATATTAGGTGAGAAACCTGAGCAGGGAAGCTGCTGGTATACCACCTACCCCACTGCCCAGCTGCCTCCCTGGCCGAGCTGATGGAGGATATCTCAGAGATGGTATTTGAAGAATCCCCTCCACTGTTGTGCTGGGTGGACTACTGTCCACTGCGTGGGGCTGCCCTTGAAGACTATTCAGAAGCTGCAACTAGTGCAAAGTGCAGGCTGCTGGCAGGCAAAACATCTGGTGGGCAATTTGGTATCATTAGCAAGTGTGATTACCTCATTGTACACTGCTGACTGCAAATCATTAATTACCACCACCTGCAATGTAAATCCTTATGGGATATCAGTGCTCAATTCTCTCCATTGTGAAAGCTCTCCATCTGGCTGGCCGCACCTTCAGCTTGCCAATAAGCAATCCATAAAATGATCTGTCCGCTTGTTCAAGGACTGCTACGTTTTCTTAGCAGCCTTAGGTTTCCTTAGAAGCTTTTCATGAGCCCAACTACATCAATGCCTACTGGGCCATCACAGCAGAAAAGCAAAGCAGTGTGCAGCTTTCTAGACAAAAAGAACATATGAAACAGGGACTGGGGTAGTTTATGAAGCATATGGAACTCTCAGACGGCTCTAAGAACAGCTCAGGGAAGTGAACAGATACAGAAATAGCTCTTGATAAGCAATGCATTTGCATATTTGCAGGCACTCTAGAGAGCCGTCTCCCCATGCCAATTCCTTCTTCAAACCACATAGTGGGGCTGGGGGGAGCCTGGAAAAAGGGAGTTAGCAACAGCAATCTCCAAAGGGTACCTAATGAGGAGTCTCATGAGCCTAGCTCAGAGACGAAAGGAAGGAGGAACATTACGTCTAGGATTCAGTGATCAGAATAAAGCATTTGCAGAGACTTGATTGGGATGGGAAGAAACTGCCAATAGGTTTTGAAGGAAAGCAGAAGGTGAGTACAGAGGGGATCTGGATACGAAAAAGAGTAAAGCAATAGGAGGCAGTGCCGTGCAGTGGGTAAAGCGATATGTTTGGAAACAGGACTGGCAGTGAAGTAGTTTACAGCTCTTCACTTTGAGTGCAACTCTTGCATTTGGAAACGCCAACACCCCCCCCCCATAAAATCTTCTGCATGTCAGCTCCCAGTGTCCAAATCACATGCTCTATCAAAACACACTGACTTATATAGCAGTCACTAGATGGATATTAGCACAACACAGATGTGACTTTCTAAATTTTTACCAATTTGAAGTGCATATGGCAACCACCAACTAGGAACATGAAGAATTCCTTTTTAAGTACACAGCTGGCAGTGCTAGAAGCAGATGGCTCATAAGACAGCACACTCTCATTCTCTCATTTTCCACCGTGCACTTCCTCTACCAGCTTTCATAATGGTATGTATGTAACATTACTGCTCCTGCTATCGAAAGGTATATTTTAACACCTTGTCATTTACATATATATTCGTCAGACATCACAACAGTGGTTCTTATAATTAGCCCAACCCATTACTTCTAACTGTTTTTGATTCTAGATTCTTGGAAAAAGACAATGGATTTAAGACTAGACACACAAAAGCCATACCTGAGCAAAAATTATTCACGGTGCGTGTAGAATCAGTTACTGCATGATCATATCCTGAAGGCATAAACCTTTTGTGGCAAGCAAGGTAGGTACAAACTTTAGAAGCTGTGTTTTTTGTTTGTTTGTTTGTTTGTTTTAAGTAAACAAGACTACAGTGGTACCTCGGGTTACATACACTTCAGGTTACATACACTTCAGGTTACAGACTCCGCTAACCCAGAAATAGTACCTTGGGTTAAAAACTTTGCTTCAGGATGAGAACAGAAATTGTGCTCTAGCGGCGCAGCGGCAGCAGAAGGCCCCATTAGCTAAAGTGGTGCTTCAGGTTAAGAACAGACCTCCGGAACGAATTAAGTACTTAACCCGAGGTACCACTGTATATGAATCACATTCTGATTTTTAGAATTTCTGTAAGTATTTTTAAATTATATTTATTTAAAATAAAATCTGAATATAATACAAGCATGTCAAAGACTAAAATTATAACTTCATCATAAAAATGAATCATGGCCCTTTTCTTTCACATGCAACAAGTTAAGAGGCTGTTTTCTGTGTAAAAAAGAACCAGGGGGAGAAAAATGTCTGAGGACTGCTGAGGTTAAGCATTATGAATGACACAAAAAGCCATGTATTGTATTGTGTTATTGTAGGTATGCTATGGGACCCAGGCAGCCACAAGTGCCAACAACATAACGTCAAGCCTCAATGCAACAGGGATGGGTTCCCCACCTAGAATTCTCCCCAGCTTCCCATTTGCTAGATAAGGAACTTCCCCCATAATCACACTGGGTCTTGACTGCCCAGTTGGGAAGGCTTTCAAAATTCAGCATGGCACCACAATCAATATCCTACCCCTCTCTCTCGCAGGTGAGGGGCACAGTTGGTGTCAAACACAAATTCTGGATGGCTACCAAAGCCAAACAGAATTTAAGACTCCTGATTCATAGCCTTTCATTTGTACAGAGATGGAAAAGACAGAAATCTCACTCACACTGTAATATACGTATATACCGCTGAAGTTTGTCGTTGCCCAATTTGGATTGTGTATGAACTCTGGTAGACCAAAATGCTTCTTTCCATTTGAGGGCACGCATTACGGCCCAATTTCTTCTCTGGCTGAGATTCTAATAACCCAGTTCCTTCACTCTCCCAACTAGATAAGCTGATGTTGGAGATGGAGGAGATGTTGGAGATAGGGGGTCCTCAAGAGATTGGGAGTGGGATTGGTCCACGTGCTATTCCTGATGCCAATGGGTGTGTGAAATGGGTTGGCTGAGATTCATAAATAGGCAAAGGATAATTTCCCTTTTGGGGGGCGGGGGAGTAATAGCTTTGTTTAATCAGACTGAAGAGGAAGGGGCTCACAAATCACATTCAGCAGCGCAAAGGACATGTAGACACATGATCTAAGGGCTTGGATTATGCTCCTAGTTTGTACAAAGGCAGTCTATTAAATTAAAAACCAATATGCTTTAAAGCAGTTGGAGTGCACCTGTGTTTAAGGCATGTTTACAGATTTCTAAGAGAACTGTGGTCTAAACTACCTCAATTTAAATCCAACCACTTGGCTGCCAAGCGATTGGACACGAAACATAGTAACAAGGTACCTAAACAGTTACATTAAATATGTATAAGTAATGGGATCCTGAATAGGTAAACTTGCACCAAATGCTATGGTGCTGTTATTCCACTGCACCCATATAGACTTGAGTTCTTCAGTTTTCTCCTAATGCTGCTGAGCTACACCTAGAAAAAGTTCCAGTCTGCATTTGGTATAATTTATAGGAATAAAACTCCCCTCTGGTTTTGTTGAAGTCTGAACTAAGCCCTCTGTTTAAATCGGGGATAAGGAAGCAGTGGCCAGATGTTGCTGGATTCCAATTCTATCATTCCTGCTGCCTGAAGGAAGTCCAGCAACATCTGGAGGACCCTAGGTTCCGCACCCCTGGTTTAAATGGCCAAGAAAAGGAAAATCCCGCTTCAACTATCTTCTTACTCCATGTGAGCAGCTGCAAATACAAGACACACAGGCCAATCCTATGCATGTTTAATTGGAAGCAAGTCTCAATGACTTCCAGAGAACTTACTCCCAAACACTATATGCACAGGATTACAGCCTTAGGGAGCAACTAATCTCACCCTGCAGAAAGTTAAAAAGCAGTATTTGTCCAAATCTTATGAACATCAAGCTTGACTATGAAAGTAAAAAATATTTCATCCCTGAAGAAGCAAAGGAGCCAGGAGGAACTGTGAATAACTGCAAACTAACAAGACAACTGAAACCATTCTGTAGGGGGCATTCTTTCAAAGCTCACCATATTTCAATGAAGGAAACTATGAGCTGTATGTATCCACCATCATTCATACTCAGATACATTGAAATTAATGGGCATGACTAACTAAGGTCCACTCATTTCTATAGGTTTACTCTGAGCAAAACTTAGAATACCACCTAACGTAACTGCTTCCTCAACATGTAAAACTATTAGGTCTGCCTGGCATACTACTGAACAGCAACCCTAACCAAACTTATCTGGAAGCAAGTTCAATTTAAACCAGTGGGATTTACATCTGAGCAAACAACAGGTTCCAGCTAACCAAATTCTACTCAGAGTAGACCCACTGAAATTAATGGGCCAAAGCTACTGTTCTGCTTCAATTTATAAGAGTCTACTCTGAGCATCCCTAGTAGCGGATACAACCCACTGTCTGAAATTGACTGTAGAGCATGATATTAATGGAATAATGCTGTGGTTTGGCTTTGATGCCTACCCTAAGATTACCTTACTGCTGTGTTTCAATGAGAAAGTTCACACAAGTCAGCTAAAATGAACTATGTCCCCCAGAACTTTTGTATTTTTGCATATTTTGCATGTTTCGATACAGGTAATAAGAAAATGCCTTTAAATGTATTCGTTTTTTTAAAAAGGAAAGCCTCCAATACATACAGAAGAAGTAAGGAAATAAACTGAATTCTGGAACGAACTTTCAGGAGTTACCGCAATCTGCATCTTCCGCTAACTTCCTTGAACAGCTGGGCATTCGTGTGTCTTTTTTAAAAATTGCCAGCTGGTCTTTAAGCCTCTTCCTTCTCAATAAGATGAAGCACACCATCTCTTCTCTTATTACCTTGTGGCATTCTCTAACTTTGAAACCAATCACAAGAGTTTTTCATTATCCACACCACACTTCTGGCTCAAATCCTCCAGACTGCATTACAGCCTTATGCTAAGGGCAGATTTATTTGTTTATTTACAAGCACAGCAAATGACCCCCCCTCCCAATATCACATCGCCTTTAGCAGAAGAGGTTGGAAGGCAAGAGAGCCCTCTACACCACAAATGAAACTCATTTTGAGGCAGCAGTGACACCGGGAATGATGTGTTTTGGTGGTGGCTACTTGGTTTTAAGAAAATGTCTCACAGAGAAAATGTCTCAACCCTCCCTTCAAAAGCAGAATCTTCAGCAGATGCTGGTTTTGCAAGAACCCTCTCAACACAAACTCAACACAAAGTTCCAGGAAATACTGCAGTGGTTAAGTTGCAGCTGACAAAAGGAAATGGGAAAATGGGAAGGCAGTGGCGTAGCGTGGGTTGTCAGAACCCGGGGCAAGGCAAGTAATTTGCACCCCCTAACCCATGGATTTGCGCCCCCGAACCCGTGGATTTGCGCACCCTAACCCTAACCCCCAGATGTTGCGCCCGGTGCGGCCGGCCCCCCCTGCACCCCCCACGCTACGCCACTGTGGGAAGGTGCTGAATAGAGGGAGGTGGGGGTTGAGAAGAAAGGCAAAGAGCCTCCCGTCTTTCCCCTAAACTAGTTACCTCAAAATGGTTTGTTAGATGGATGAATTACAGAAATTGCATCAGTAAGATCTCCCCACTCCACCCCCGCTACCTTTCAGAACACAAAGCCCTACAGGATCTGTACACAGCACCTCTTTCCTGCACCCGGTGTACATGTTTTAGAATGGAAAATCCTGGAGCTCAAAGCCTTCTTCATGTCCCACCTTCGCCCCCGGAGCCCCAACACTGAGTTCGCCTACAAATGCAATAGGAAAGGAGTGGCACTCTGCACATGCTCAAGAGTTGTCTTCTTTAGGGATAGGCTCACGCGTCTGAAGGCTCAGATATGGATTACAGGACTCAGTTTACTCCCGCGCCTCTCCGTCCTCCCTCGGATTAGTCACCAAGCCTGCCCGAGTCATGCATCCCGCTGAGGATCCTGGCAACCCACATTGCTCGGAGATGTGGCAAAAGGGACTGAAGAAGGAGCCCTGGGGCAGAAAACGTGCGCTCCTGGGGCAGAAAAGCCGATAACGGCGGCGATGGCAGAGAACTAGTCAAATGACGCATCTACTCACCCGAGATCTCCGCTTGGGGGACCCCACTCGGGCTGAATCCTTTGGCCCCATAGAGTTGCCGGAGCTCGGCGCAGCTCCTCGGCTTGTTGCCGCCGTCGCTCCGAGCCGACGAGGAAGACGCGGCGGCGACCCACAGCAGCCAAAATCCCCACGGGAAGAAACGCATCCTGCCCTCGTAGCCCGAAAAGGAAGGGAGAAGAACCTGCCGCGGGCGATCCCAAAGCGGCCTCGCTGTGCTGCTGCTGCTGCTGCCGCCGCCGCCTCTCTCTTCTCAAGGCGAGGGATCCGGCGGGTTGCGGAGAGGTGAGGGAGCCGCGGTCGCTCAGTCCCACCTTCCCTTGGCCATCTCCTCCCTCTGCCTGCCTTCTTCCCAGCTCCGCTTCCAACAAGCACAAGGGGGAAACCCCCAGGGGCGGGCAAGGAACAATGCAATCCCCAGCCAAACCAAGCGGCGCAGGCGGCGGCGCAAGGGGGCCCAGAAAAGCCGCGGGGTCAAGTCGCTTCCAAGGTGGGGCGCGAGGGGGGAAGAAGCGGCCGAGTTTTCACTTCAGGAAAGCGGCGGCTGGAAGGCAGCGCTCGAAAAGGAGATCCCAGGAAATTAAATCCGCGCGCCGGCTGCTCTCACGGCACAGAGACACACAAACGGAGAGAAGGAGGGTGAGTGTATAAGGGGCAGGTTTGCATAGAAGACCCGATCCGGTTTCCCTCCTTTTTGTGTGTGTAGAATAGATTTTAAAAATCCTCAAAACTACTGCATGGTTATTAAGCGACAGGATGCATCTCTTGACCCGAGGTGGAGAGGGAGTTGCTGGGGCTGCCAAGGAGAAATGCAAACGACTGCAAGCCTCGACGGGCAAAGTTTGAGGCTGGAAAGAAGAGGAGGAGCTGCTGCTGCCGATTGTTCCCAGGCAGCGGCGAACAACTGCGCGAGGCACGCGCCTCGGTGCGCGTCCGATTCGGCCGGCGAGCGGGGGCTGCAAGGAGGCGGCGGCAGCGGCAGCAGTAACAGCAGTAGCAGCGGCACCACCTGCAAAGAAAGCCAGACCCAGAAAGAGGAGGCTCCACACAGCAAGGCAGGGCTTCCCCGCCGGACGTGGCATCACGCCTCCCGACGGCCAATCAGAGTAGGGTATAGCTCCCCCCCTCATGCGCTCCCTAAGCTATGCTCCGCCCCCTCTTTAGCAACATACTCAGCCGTGGGATGTCTCCTTTCAGAAATCGCGGCTGCTCATTGTTTGAGTCGCAGGCGCGCCCCCCCCCCCCAAAAAGAAGCAACCGGCGCGTTTATGCGCAGCAGCAGCAGCAGCAGCAACGAAATCCGAAGCACCGCTGCAACTTTCTCTCTTACTGCGGGACGGGAGGAAGAAAGAAAGAAAGAAAGAAGCGCTTTCAGAAACGCACCTCCCCCCCCCCGCTTCTCTTTCCCATCGGAAAGCGTTGGGTCTTGCCAAAGCGAATTAAGGCTCTATCGCGAGGGGGAGGGAAGGAGGCGGAGGGGGGAATCGGGCGGTACATACAGGGCGAGAGGGCCATTGTCAGGCTTGCCGGCAGCCACTAGCTCACGTGGCCGGCGCGCTTCTGCGAAAGAGTAAGGCAGTGGGTTTCGGGCCCATGCATTGCGTGGCTGGTAGGTGAAGCGCGGTCCCCCCCCCTCCAACTCCAGTAAGTGGTCTCCTTACGAAACCGCATTAGTGCCGGAGTTTTCTGGGGGCGCTTTTAACAGTACAGGATGAAATGCAGCCTGTAATCGGCCCTAATAGTCTCCCCGCTACGTACGCAGGAGGAGATCGATCTTGGATCTCCCCCGCTATCTGGGGAGCGTGCAACGTAACTCCAAAAAGCTCTCGCTGTATAAACTGCCTCCAAAGGCTCGAGGGCAGCAGCTATTGTTCCATCGTCACCGCATCGTGATTGACTGGCTTACGACGCGTTGATTCCGATCAGGAGCTGCTCTAAAAAACATACAGTATTCGAATTGACACAGCACTTTTATAGTCCTGGTTCCCAGACAGGGATATTCGTTCTGAGTCAGAGGGCTCTGTAGATCCAAAACAATAGGAAGGCAGGGGAGGGTGAGCAAGGGCAGACATAGCTAGAGTTGTCTCCTAATAGGTTCTTCGTTCCCCAAGTAAGCAAATGTGTCAATATCAGTACTTTGCTGCAGTATCAATTGTTTAAAAAGTTAGACCACCAGATACAGAACAAGAGCAGCCTGTGCCCTGCAGGGTGCACAATTTGCCACAGTGCCATGGGAGCAGGCTGCAGAGAACCACTGCAGTTGGCCACAAATTAGACTTCTGTGAGGTTCCTGTCAACAAAGGAGAGAGAAAAGACATTTACTATATCAGGAAAGGGATGAGGGTGGCACTGTGGTTTAAACCACAGAGCATAGGACTTGCCGATCAGAAGGTCGGCGGTTTGAATCCCCGTGACAGGGTGAGCTCCCATTGCTCAGTCCCAGCTCCTGCCAACCTAGCAGTTCGAAAGCACGTCAAAGTGCAAGTAGATAAATAGGTACCGCTCCGGCGGGAAGGTAAACGGTGTTTCCGTGCGCTGTTCTGGTTCGCCAGAAGCGGCTTAGTCATGCTGGCCACATGACCTGGAAGCTGTCTGCAGACAAACACCGGCTCCCTCAGCCTAGAGAGCGAGATGAGCGCCACATCCCTGAGTCGTCCGCGACTGGATCTAATGGTCAGGGGTACCTTTACCTTTATATCAGGGGAACTGCAGTGGACTCCTAGTTTACCAAGGGGGACTGTTGGTTAGTTATGGTAGAAGGAGAATAGAATTATATCTGTGCCATTGCACCTGTGCACAAACGGCTGCAATCTTATGCACACTCACCTGGGAGTCAGTCCCACTGAATATCACTTCTAAGCAAATATGCCCAGGATTGTTCAGCTAGAGGCATGAGTTCACTGAGGCCTAGAAGCACAGCTAATTAGTGTAACTAATCCCCACAGATTCAAAATGTCAATGGCCGCTCAAAACATCTCAGCTCTGAGGCCAAGGGGCTCAAGCTCTAAAAGCAAGCCTTAGAATCTTAGCAGCATCTCAAAAACGGACAACACTCAGGGGAAGAGAAGCTGTTGGCTGCTCCAGGATGAGGAAACCTAGTCACAGCCCTACAAGAAGAAAAGGGTAAATATAGGTAAATTACGAAACAGGAGACCAAAGAAGCAGTGGTCCCCAAAGAGTCATTTCTCTCTCTGCCAAGTCATGGATTTTACAGAAAAGTGGCATGTCTAGCAGGTTCTCCATCATTCCTGGAGCAAGGGAAGTGGGCACCTTACTGTTTCTGGTACAAAAGGCCAACAATTGCCTTTTGTTTCATTTTGGGCTGTCACCATTGCAGCTTGGGTGTCTTGGGACTGTTATTGACCCATTCCGCTGTGAATAATCCCGAAAGGGAGCAACTTCTCTGCACTGGCTCCCTTTTTACAGAACCAGTTCTTTTAAAGAAGAACTGAACACGTTTCAGTTCTTCTTTAAAATATACTTAGAGGAATTAAACATCCAGTGGGAAAGCTAGAGCTTGGTCAATGTGCCCTGTTGGGTTATCAGCACTTTATTTAACTGTATTGCAATTCTTTTGTTTGAATTTTCCTTATATATCTATGTACCCCACCTTGAGACTTAGTGCAGTAGGTGGTACATGAATATTTATATAAATCAAATTATAAATATGTCCATTCTGTTGACAAACACGCATACAGGACACAAAATCATGTGGCTGTCCTTGTTTATTTTTGGGTTTACAGTGGTACCTCAAGTTAAGAACTTAATTCGTTTTGGAGATCTGTTCTTAACCTGAAACTGTTCTTAACCTGAGGTACCACTTTAGCTAATGGGGCCTCCCGCCCCCGCCGCAAATCCACCACACAGTTTCTGTTCTCATGCTGAAGCAAAGTTCTTAACCCGAGGTACTATTTCTTGGTTAGCGGAGTCTGTAACCTGAAGTGTATGTAACCCGAGGTACAAGTGTTTCAAGGCATTATATTGCTCCTTCACACTGAGAAGGATGCTCATTTTTAAGAGAGCCTTTTCTGGGGGGGACGATACAGCGTTTTGAATAAAAGGACAGGACTGGATAATCAAGGTGAAAAAAATATAAATGAAGTGGCTCGTAGATGCTAGATTTCAGCAACCTACAGTCACTTAAGTGAAACGGTAATTGTCCCTTAAGAGACCTAGAGGAGAAAAAGGAAGGGGGCAAAAGAGCACATGAAACAAGGAGGTGTATAAAGAGAGAGAGCAACAAAGAGAAAGCCAGTGACACAGAGCGAGAGACAGAAAATCCATCCGGCCACAAAGAGCACTGCTCAGTCAGTCACTAAGGGAAAATGCTGTCTCCTGAACAGCTGATTCAGGCATTACAATGTGATGGGGTGATAAACAGAGGCCATAGCACTTGGCACAAGGTAAGAGTAGGCATTACAGAAAGAACAATCTGTGGTGTCTAAAAAGCAAGGGGAACTCTGCAGGCCTGGGCCGAAAAAGTTAGTATGCAAAGACATGCACAAAGGGAAACTACAACATTAATACCAAGTCTAGGTGGGGGGCAGGGAGGACTTCGGGGTGATTGCATTGTTCAAATGATTGAACGGAGCCTTCTGTACTTGGTTACTCAGAAGCAAGTACTTCCAAGCAAAGGCATTTAGGACTGAGTATAAGGCTGCAATCCTGCAGTCATAGGCATTGGTACTGCTGAAATCATAGGGTCATTCCTAACTGGGTTTGTGTTGTGTATGATGGAAGCTACCTTGATTATCAGGAGGTGGACATGCTTTCTAAAAGCTCTGCTGATCCTCTCTTAAATCATAATTAGCTGCTTGGAATAAACAAAAGTATGGTTTCTATTGGGTGAGGACTCTGAGGTCCCCCAGATGTTGGAGTCCAGCTCCTATCAGCTAATGGTCAGGGATAATAGCCACACTTCAGCAACATCTGGAGGGCCAGAAGCTCCTTACCCTTGGTTCATGTGGAAGAATGTAAAATAAACTAGTGTTTGTTTCACATTTCCACTCCCTGTCCCATAAAACGCCCTCTCGTTGCTATCAAACACAGCATGCAGATGACAACAATCCTCAGTTGTCCAGTTCATACCAATGTCATACCAAACAAACCACTGTTTAGCATTACCTAAGTGAACCTGCTCATGCCCTGTGAGCACACATTACTCTGCCCCTCTCCATTTTTGAAGTGACGGTGAGAAGAAAATTGGAAATATCAGCTTCCTGTTTAACACCAACCATGGTTTATTGTTACATCTGTAAAGGAAATGCTGTGGTTTAGTGCAACCTATAGCTTGGTTTGCATCTCACAATATTCCAAACGATGGTTTACCAGTAAGGTGTGTCTATGTGGGCCCTAATCTCAGCACGATACAGAAGTAGCAAAGCAGCTGTGACACTACTCCTGCATCATGCTGAGATAACACAAGGTTTGGCTTTCTGTGTCGTCCCAGCCTGGCTCTCTCTTTACTAACTTCAAGCTGTAGCCAAGATTCATTCGTGTAAAGTCAATGTATTGCATTTGGTGTTGCATCCAAACCAGGTTCAACACCACCATGTTGCACCACATTGATGCAAAGGGCAGTGCAATTGTTGCAATAACACTGACTCTAATGCTTCCACCTTTTCATATACATATGGGCTCCAGCACTTGGTGTATATACCATGTGAATCACTATGTGATTTGGGTACATTTGTATTTTGAATCTAATTGACTTAATTGCGATATTTTTATCCCACTTTCCTGCAAGGGACATTCAGGGCTATCAGGATAAAATGGGATTTTGCCCCAATATATCTGACAGGTTAAACAAAACTGTGGGAAGGGACTGGAGATAGCTTTTTTGGTTTGTTTCTTCCAATAGCCTTGGGTGCAGCTTTCAGTCTGTCCAAATGGTACCATGGTAATTATAATCAAAGCAACAAAAACAGCCTTCACATTCTCTTGTTTATTGGATAAACTGTTGTAAGGGACAACGATGAAAATTTATATATACTTAATGCTGCTATCAAATCTTTAAAGGAACAATTTCTCTGAAACCAAACTTGAGAGATCTGGAAAAGACAGCCATGATTAACTGCGTAGGAGTGTTTTTACATTTTCAAAGCAGTACCTAATTTACAAGGTATAAGAGGCAGTCACAGTGGTAAATGCTTACAAAAAATGTAGGTACATTACACAACAGTTCTAAAACCCCGAGTTAAAAGCAAAGCCTGCTGTTTTCAATGAATCTTTCAAGTCATGTATTCATGATTGGAGACGAATTTCAACAGTCTCAGTGTGATTAGGGGGGCGTGGTTTGGAATTCCCAAACACTTGTAAAAATCTAAGTGGGTTTTTGCTTATCAAACAATATATCCCATTTTCTTTCCACTGGTTTTCAACCTTTGCTTTCAAAGTGTTGGTTTTGATAGCCTAGTTAGAGGTGGATGGCTAACTAAACACCTTCAAAAAGAGGAAGCATGTCACCAAGAGAGAGGAAACATCATTTATATGGATGGAAAAAAATATGTGATTTATATACAGCCCTTCATCACAAGATCTCAGGGCAGTTCACAAGATAACAATGATTAGATCAAATAAGGATTTGAGACGGAATTATTGAACGAACACACATCTGAATCACACGCAGGAATAGCAAAGCCATAGTTTGGCTTGAGTCACATGTAATCATAATGCGTGGTGCTAAACTAAGGACTCAGCTATACAGCTGCAAATAAAACATTTTAAGTGTTTTGTAAAGTGCAATATACAAATATGACACTAGATGGCGACAGTGAGCTATGGCAAATTCAACACATTTTTCAAAACGTTTTTTAAAAAAGCATTTTCACAGCTTTTTAAAATAGGTGTATAGATTCCACCTAAGTTCCACTCAGAGTAAATTTAGAAATAATTAGTATGTTTTAAATAAATATAAGCCTTGCCACAGCTGGGCAGACTGAGACTAATATATATGTTCAGCTTGCTGCCCATGTGCTAACTGCTGATAGGCAACTTCAAGGATCCTGCATTTCCTTCTTAGGGGTCTTTCTCTTTAAACTGGGATTGGGCCATATAGCCCTTCAAATGAGGAGTCCTCTGTTTAGTAGGACACATCACTACCTTAAAGCACAAGTCATAGCAAGGGAGATGGTTTTATAATGGGAATCTTCAAAATGTGATGAGGACAAAGTATGAGGCATCTATCATCCTTCCAAAGGCCACCCCTATTCATACAGAGACTATACTCTCCCCGAAATTGAGTGCCAGGCCTCAGCAGGCTCCATGTAGTTGGCTTCCAGGGCCAAGGAGATCTGACTCAGGTGCCCAGAAACTGACGCATGGTCTAAAATAGTTGGGGTTAAGTTCCAGAGCAGCAGACAAAGATCAGAGAAGCCAGAGGTGGGTGTGTAGTCAAAACCAGACACAGCACAGCTTCCGAGGCAGCAAGCAACCAAGGGGAACTGGGGCCAGTCTCCCGTTGGCTAGTTAGATTGAACAAGGCAGGTGCCTGAGGCGGTGGTTTTTGGGTGTCATGCAAGGGCAGCAAATTGTTTATTTAATTTATTATTGTTGTATTTTTACTCAATTGTCTGCTTCGGGTGTCAGAAATAATTTGTCCAGACTTGAGTATGATACATCTTGGCAGGGTGTGTGTATAACCATTTGCTGTTCCACCTCAGACAGCAAAACATCTTGGACTGGATCTGACTGTAGCATAGACAGCATATTCGCACCAGAGATGAATCAGAGTTGGGTGAGATTCTTGAGCTGCTAGTTGAGCTATCTGTATACAACTTGCATTTACAGCATGGCTTCCCCAAAGAATCTTGGGAAATATAGTTTTTCCAGGGTGCCGGGAATTGTAGTTCTATGTGAGAGAGGGTATAGTTCCCAGGGAAGCAATGTGCTTCAAATGCACTTTTGATGAATAGTGTGTACACAGTCTGTGAGTCAAACTGCACATTAAATGTGCTCTTTTAAAATGTGATTTTACAACTGAAGTTGTCTCTGTCTCTCTCTTTTTAGCAAAATCAGATGCCAGGCACCTCAGTATAGACTGGAACAGCAGGACAAGGGGAAGGTTAACGCTTAAGCCCATGTTAAACAATTGCCCCTGAAGCTGCTGTTCCATGCAAATAGCAGCTTCAGGTCAAAACAAGTAATGTGGCAATTTTCAGTTGGAACATGGCATAGGGGAAAGGGTAGGAATCCCTCCTTTTGCCTCGTGGTCCCAATCCCAATTGTTAGAGGGAGAGAACAATTGCAAACATTCTTTTGTATGCATGCACTTGGGAGCAAGCTCTGGGGCTGATGCTTTAAGGACCTGGTAAAGAGGGGCTGCCCCTAAACATTGGAGTCAGTTAAATGAATGCTCTGACAGGTTGGCACTGCAGCCTTCAAAGTACAGCATTCAGTCTGCCAGGTTTCCAGTGAAAATCGCATGACGGTTCAGCAAAGGGTCAGGTGCTGGATCGTGACTGCTGTGAACTGCAGCTCAAGACCCCGTTGACACCTGACACAAACTCAGACATGGACCTTCATTCCTATACTCTGCCATTTCATTGTTGTCCTAATCCCCAGCATCTGACGTGATTTAGCTTGCAATCCTAAGCGCTCTCCCTAGCCTCACTGAATATAGCACAACCTACTTTAGAGTAAACATGTATCGGGCTGTGGCACATCATAATCTCCGCATTACTCGATAAGGCGAACACTGAAGAGTAATGTTGCAATCCTGTTTGTAGTTTAGCTGCTTAAATTCCATTAAAGCCAATGAGATTTAAGCAGCCTAGGGAAGTGAAACTCCATGGCTTCCTCCCAGCTTATGACACTTCAGTCCACAACAAAGTAACTAATGCAATTATCCTAGGTCCTCGTCAAATGTTTACTGTTACATATGATGAAACATGCTTCCAGCAAGTGCTTTGATTATTGTTAGTAGATGTTCTAAGTGGCTTTGATTCATCCTAATGGACTTTCACACTTATTAAACTTTGTTGACACTGGCAAAATTACCTGTTACTGACAAGAGATGTCAGCAACAAGTGCCAATAAACCAGCGCTGAAGACAGCAAACCTGCACAATTACATACCTTCTCAGGTATTATTTTTTTTTCAAAGGAAGAACAAACAGCACTTTATTGTGTATACAGCTCCCCTTTGGCAGTTGCCTGGCAGAAACATAAACAAGATTGTCAGCATTTCATGTAAGCTATTAGATATAATAAAGCAAATTATATTAATGCTTCACATTATGGCAGTGCACAATGGTACAGGCAGTAGCACAACTGGCTTTTCAAAGGGAAAGCATCACATGAATAGATGCTGAATAGTTCTACTGTTGGCCGAAAGCCATGGTGGACAAGGGCATAGCCCAGAGCTTCTGAAACTGTGTGTCGCGACACATTAGTGTGTCGGCTGCAGTGTCTAGGTGTTTGCACCAACACTCCCTGTGCTCCTCCCAAGGCTGGGAGGGGTTAGTTTAACCTCCGGTTTGCTAGTAAAACTGAATTACTGTGTCGCAAAATGATGCATGTCTAAAAAGTGTGTCACCAACATGAAAAGTTTGGAAAGCTCTGGAATAGCTTTCCTTTTCAAAGGCGCTGTATTATAGTCCACCTGGTCTTGTATTGCAGCCTGCAAGGTCATCAATAAATCTGTGGCTGTGCTGTTTGACTTGAGGTATCAAAATGAGGGGGCTTATAACGTACTAAGTCAGGCTGCACTGTGTGGTATGCCACATACAGTCATAGTGGCATATAGAATTCACGTTGTACGGGTGTGGTTGGTATAATGCTACATGTCCAGGCAATAGGGATTTAGATTTATTTGCCCCATTCTATTTGTGAGAGAAGGGGCAGAACAACTTTAATAAAGCGGGGATCTACATACAGCCCTGTTTAGGGAAGTTTTTAATGTTTGATGTTTTATTCTGTTTAATATTCTGTTGGGAGCTACTCAGAGTGGCTGTAGAAACCCAGCCAGATGGGCGGGGTATAAATTTTATTATTATTAATTATTATTATTATTATTATTATTATTATTATTATTACATGGGGAAATGCTATAAATAAGTCATATATTTAATCGTTATAACAAAAGAAAAAACACACTATGTAAAATTGCATAGAAAAGTTTTGTGCTCTACAGCACCACCTGGTGTTGCATGTGTAGAACACATTCAAAGCACTGTTTTTTGACTAATGTAGCTGAGTCCATAAAGTTGTAGTCTTGCAAAATACAGAGAAAAGTGTTAGAGAAATTTTCACAACAGCTTTTCCACGCCTTGTTTTTTCTTTAGCTGGTGCAAATATGCAGTCTGAAATGAGTACAGTCATGCTACCCCTGTTGCAAACAGTACTGCCTTATTAGTAACATTGCCTAGTAGTCAATACTAATGCTATCTGACATCTGCTTAGCATATTTCCACTGACATTCTTCGAGAAGACACATGGAGTTTCTCTAATAAGCAGTGTCCCATAATGTGTGGTCATCAAGTTGTCTCTAATTACCGTCTCATATTTAGAGGAAGATCAATGAAACTTTTTCATCCATAACTTGCACTTTAGAGATGTCCTGCCATAAAGGAGGGGTCTAGGGTTTTCTAGGTTGCTTTTTGGTTTGGATCTACAAAGATGGCATGATGGGATTTGGCCTGGGCATGAGAAGAGATAGATGCACGAAAAGCTTAACTGTGGCAAGACAGAGGGGGCAAACCCTTGTCTAACTCTTATTACTGATCCTGAATTCACTTTCCATTTTGCTGGTGCCCATAGACCATTTCCCCCCACAGACCAATAACTGCTTTCTGAGGCAAATGTTCGTAATGGTCAACTAACAGACACTGAACAGGTGTCATATAATTATCCCTCCCTATTCTTGTTCCCCTTCTCCCTTCCCAAAACATGTCTCCAGCAGGACCATACATGTTTTATAAGGGTGGATTTTGCAATAGACGGAAAAATACGTGCCTCCGAGTCTTGAGATTAAAACAAGTGTCGACATCCAATTCCCCTTCTGCCAAGAACAGGCATTATGAAAACAGAGAGAAACACAGGGAAGCCAGGAAAAATAGTAGGTCGAATTTACTAGCACATCTCAAATTGTTACCTTCAGCTTTACAAGGTAGCTTTCAAGCATGGCATTAATGTTAAATTGCTTGTAATTTTTGCTCAAGGCTAGAGTTTCTCCCTCGTGGCTAAGTAGAGTTTAACATGACAGTCGCTGCTGCAGAGGATTCCAGAATATTTTATATATATATATATATAAATATATAATATATATATATATATTATATATCGTTTGTGTGTGTGTTTTACATAGAAACTTGACTGTGGGTAAAATAAGACACAGTACTTTTCAAAATCCTTATTCCTGTTTTATAAAAGCTTGCCAGTCAGGTGCAGTGACTCACGCCGACTGACATTTTGGGAGAGAATGCTGTCTTTTATAATAAAGTTGATATTCCCCCATTGATGTCTCAACACGGAGCAATTTAAAAAGGAATTGTGTAGTTGAAGGTTGGAAGGTCACAGGGCAGCCACAGAACTTATGAGATCACGAGACCATGAAAGAGATACAAGCTCCGGGAGGGGGGGGGTTGGAAAACCCTTAGAAAAAGGGCCAACTTTCTGAAAGGTGAGATATTTAATTTGAACTCTCCCCCTTGTGTACCGCTGGGCAGAAATGAAAACGGCACAGAAGGCCCAACATTGTGATACAAGGCGAATGGGTGCAGGTAGGGATGTATCTAGAGTTTACTTTCATGGGTCATTGGCTGAATGAGCCGAGAAAAACTATATAAAACACAGTTTTTCTCCTTTAACTTCAGATCTTGATGCTGCCAGCCACCATCTTTTTCAAAGCGCAGTCTCTTCCGTATCTACAATTCCTGAACTTCCTATTGAGTGTGAAATTAAATTACGAAATATTAGACTGCTTGTAGCTGTTGAGTTCAGCTTCATCCTTTGTTTTTCCTCTTCTCTCAACTTCGTTTTGCTCCAATTTTGTTGTTGTTAAACCTGCATTAAGTCCATGTGGAGTTGGAACAATGATGATTTGTAGCATTTCATAAACCATCTCTGTCATTCAGGGCAGGCTTCCAGGGAATACAATAATTATAACGAGCCTATTGCAGTGATTGTTCCCTGTCTCTTAAAGTTTTGTAATTAATTCCTTCTCATGTTCAGCTCCATACAGAGCAAATGAGGTGGTGGGGTGTGTGTGTGTGTCTGTGTGAACCTCCCCTGCCCTCAACCTCTGCAAGTATATGCAACTTTCAGCTTATGCTGGGGTTACTTTCCAGGGATCACGTGTAAAGCCAAAATAGTGTATAGTCAAACATATTGAGTTCAATGACAGGTGGGACTGCATAAGTATTTTTTCTGCTTTCTGCCCCCTTTAAATTAAAAACAAAACAAACTTTACCAAGTGTGTAAAGCTGAATGTGTCTCAGGCGTGGAGAGTCCTCCTCTCCCTTTGGTAACTTCATGGATAAGAATTAGCGAGCAGTTGATATATTTACAGTCTTTTTATTACAGCATCATGTTGCAAGCACAGATACACAGCTCTCTGCAAGGAAGGCAGTTGGCTACTCTAAACCTTCCTTCTGACTTCCGCAGAATTTTAGGTGCCAACGTGAAGTCCCTCCCTCTGACTCCTTTGCTCTCTGATATGTTCAGACCTCCAAGTCCATGGTGAGGGGGGTCCCCCAAACTCTCAAGTGACGTGTCAACTAGCTGCCCCCTCCCTTCTGGTTCTCTTGTCATTATCTCGTAACTGGGTAATTCCTCCCTAAGCTGTTCAATTTCTGTCTCTGTGCTTCAGAACGCTCTGTGGACAAGGGGTGGGGGTGACTCTTTCCCCTCCAGCTCGGAGAGAAGCTGGTCTGCCATAGAATGCATTCCCCAGTCCTCATCTTCAGACCATTCCCTGACAAGTTGGGAGTTACCTGTAAACCATCCCATACAATTGGGAACCCTCATCTTGCAGAGTTCTCAATTGCCTGGAACAGGCATAGGCAAACTCAGTCCTCCAGATGTTTTGGGACTACAATTCCCATCATCCCTAGCTAACAGGACCAGTCATCAGGGATGATGGGAGTTGTAGTCCCAAAACATCTGGAGGGCCGAGTTTGCCTATGCCTGGCCTGGAAGGATCTGCAAGCGTAGAAATCCTATTCCCATCTTTGGCCCAGTTTATGGAGGCTGAGGAGAGGGGTGTGGGAGGGGGTTGCCCAACATAATCTCAGTGGTCTCTGACATGCTCCAATGTGCAGAGGTCAGAATCCCACTGACAAAGAAGCAGCCTGCTGCTGCTGCATCTGGCCATTATTGTGTGGGAGCGAATGAAGCGGCATGGGATTGGGAAGCAAGGGGCAAGGCTACTTTGGCTGCTCCCATTATGTACTGCTGGAGTAAGCAGTCTCAATTAGCCTAATGATGAGTTCCAAAGGTGGCTTTTTGCATTGGTTCACATACTTGCACTATAGTATCCAAGAAATTGAACTTATGTGGACTGTTTCATAATTAACAGCAGGGTTGAAATGACTGAGGTTTTTCCACAGTTTCTCTATGGATATCTTCCCATGGGTATAAATTAGGCTCAGAGGGTAAAATAATAATAATAATAATAATAATAATAATAATAATAATAAATTTATTTATTTATACCCTGCCCATCTGGCTGGGTTTCCCCAGCCATTCTGGGCGGCTTCTAACAAAACACTAAAATACTACAATAACCCATCAAACATTAAAAGCTTCCCTAAACAGGGCTGCCTTCAGATGTATTCTGTTTGGTAGTTATTTTTCTCTTTGACATCTGGTGGGAGGGGGTTCCACAGGGCAGGTGCCACTACAGAGAAGGCCCTCTGCCTGGTTCCCTGTAACTTGGCTTCTTGCAGTGAGGGAACCACCAGAAGGCCCTCGGTGCTGGGCCACAGTGTCCGGGCTGAATGATGGAGGTGGAGACGCTCCTTCAGGTTTACTGGATCGAGGCCGTTTAGGGCTTTAAAGGGTAGTTCTTCAGGAAACACTGGCCTGTTTTAGACATAATGGAAAACCATAGTTTCATATCACATGGCACAAGAGGGTCACCATCTCGTTCTCTAGCACAGCAGTGAATCATGGAATCATGGAATTGTAGAGTTGGAAGGGACCTCGAGGGTCATCTAATCCAACCCCTTGCAGTGCAGGAATCTCAACTGAAGCATCCAAGAAAGATGGCCACCCAACTTCTGCTTAAAAACCTCAAAAGAAGGAGAGTTCACAACCTCCTGGAGGGGATGCCAGGAAAGTGGGACTTAGGTTCACATGTGGTGGGGGTGTCAATATGTACATTTTTTTTTATTTTTGCAAAGGGTGTTTAAGGTAATAACAGAAATCATTGGGTTAAAGCTGACCAAAAGTCTAGAGCTAGCATTATTATCCATTTACAATGGGATGGAAGGTTCGCAGGCTATGAAGGAAATGCTCACAAATTTACTGATGGCTGCACGAGTTATTATAGCTAGGAAGTGGAAGGGGCAAGGTGAATATTAAATGAAAGAATGGTATAAAGAGGTGTGGGATATAGCTATTAATGGTAAATTAACGTGCTATTAAGGTAAGACAGGGAATATGCAGGAGAAATGATTTTGAGGAGATATGGAGGGTATTTGTAGAATTTGTACTGCTAAAACGGAAAGGGGTCAAACCATCGCAAGAGGTGTTGAAATTTTGGGAGGTTGGATATGGTCTCAGGGTGGAGTGCACATTTTTATTTTTATTTATTTATTATTATTACTAGCAATGGCCAGTGTTCAGGAATGATGGGCACCAGGTTGAGGAAGGCTGCACTAAAACATGGTTTAGTGTTACAGCCAAATGCAGCCGGTGTTCTAATTGAAGCTATTGTAAAAGGTAAGAAATCAATCCTATTCCACCTTTTATAAAAATCGAATCATTTTAACCAATAGGCAAATATATTTGCGTCCAACTCCTAATGATGCCATTCATTTTGTAACTAAAACCTGAATGATGCCAACCATATGCATTTCAGCCAATAAGGATAATGCTAATTGTTATTTACAGTTAGTGGTTATTTTAGCTGCTTTCATGGTGTGTATACAAATCACCTCGAGATACATGTAAAAGTCAATTTATAAATAAAGAATAATTTACCAACATTGTGTTAGAATTTATGTGCTAAAATTGTTTCCTCCACCGACCTGCTGGTTCCCATGGCTTGCAACTCTCTAATTTCTTTCCAAAATGAAAAATAAGTTTCTGAACCCCAGAGCCCACGCTGCAATTTTTAAAGCAGAGCAATGGAATTTCTCCAAAATCTCTCTTTGCTAATGTTTTGTGAAATGAACTGTTCAAGACCATTCATTTGAAAAACGGAAAAATCTCTTCAAGGAATGCCATAATAAATGCATGGCTTTCTCCTCCTGGGATAAGCTGTTGCATAAGCTACAAAAACTGGTACTCTGCTTCTTGATTCAGATCTTGTGCTGAGATGCCATTACCTATTCAGTTCACGTGATCCTGACAGAACTTCTAGCTGCCTTCTTTTACTTTTAAACTGTTGCTCTGAGACAAACGAGAGAAGATACAGAGGCTCTGCGCCAGGGAGAACTTGTACACATGGCTTCCTCTTCTGGTCTTTCAGATTATAAGCATTATCTGAGGATAACACTTCATGCATGTGATGAGGTAGGCCCTAGGTAAAGGTAAAGGGACCCCTGACCATTAGGCCCAGTTGTGACCGACTCTGGGGTTGCGCGCTCATCTCGCTCTATAGGCCGAGGGAGCCGGGGTTTGTCCGCAGACAGCTTCCGGGTCATGTGGCCAACATGACTAAGCCGCTTCTTGTGAACCAGAGCAGCACACAGAAACGCTGTTTACCTTCCCGCTGCAGTGGTACCTATTTATCTACTTGCAATTTGACATGCTTTCCAACTGCTAGGCTGGCAGCAGCAGGGACTGAGCAACGGGAGCTCACCCTGTTGCGGGGATTCGAACTGCCGACCTTCTGATTGGCAAGTCCTAGGCTCTGTGGTTTATCCCACAGCGCCACCCGTGTCCCTCAACTTCTTATTTATAAATTTGCTAGTGTTTAAGGAACTACAAGACCTGTTGTTGTTTTTCTTGCAACAGACTAACTTGTCTACAATTCATCTCTTTTCAGACAAAATTTCACTTGAGTCAGAAATACACACGTGCTTCCCACCACTTTAAATTATAAACCTTCTCTCATCGAATCGTTAAAAAGTTAACCACAATGTTCAAGTCAGTAACTCTAAAAGGCCTAGCTCCATAATCTCTCTCCCAGCTCCACTGCTTTCATTGGCGACTTCCTCAGAAATTGAAATGTTTGTGTGTGTTGAATTTTCTGAGGTCTGAACATTTTCACCCTTGACAAATGTTGAGTCAGGCTGAATGGCTCCCTAGTAACAAAAATAATATATCATTAAGGTTTAATTAGATTTAAGTCTTAATTAAAGTTGGCTGCATCTACATCCTTCTTTCCTTCTTGCTTTCTTGTAATTTTGCACAACTCTATTAATGAACTTCTTAAATAAAATCTTCATTTTTAATTGCATCTTGTGCTGATGGTCTTAGAAGACCACTTAATGATTTGCCTGCCTGTTGTTTAGCTATTGTAATGCACTGTGTTAGATGCTACAGTGTTTTTGTAAAAATTACAATCGCCACTACATATTACCTGAATGGGACTTGTGGACCACTTTCACAAACCCCTGGCATTTGAATTGCTAAGGAGAACCTTTTTATACCATCAGTTATACAGTGGTACCTCGGGTTACATACGCTTCAGGTTACTGACTCTGCTAACCCAGAAATAGTGCTTCAGGTTAAGAACTTTGCTTCAGGATAAGAACAGAAATCGTGCTCCGGCGGCACAGCGGCAGCAGGAGGCCCCATTAGCTAAAGTGGTGCTTCAGGTTAAGAACAGTTTAAGGTTAAGAACGGACCTCCAGAACGAATTAAGTACTTAACCCGAGGTACCACTGTATGTTATAAAATTTCCGGAACTCACTTTCAGGCACTTCCAGACAACAGGTTTAATCAGCATTCATCCTGATTTATTTGCAGGAAGATTAGACACCATTGTCTATTTAATAAGCAGCCATTGTGATTTGTTTACAGAGAGATTAGACAATGTTTTGTCAAAGCAAGTATTATTCCACACTTTTCAGTACATTTTTCTGCCATTTTACTTACTACAAAAGTCGGATCTTTGGGGGAAGTGGGTTTGTTTTTACAAGACCTCCAATTATCTATAATTGTGCAACCTAAACTTGCCAGTAAATGATTGAATCCCACCAGAAGACAGTGACAGTCTGGAAGGAGCCTTAGTCCCCAACTTGCTGACTTAATCAAGGGAGCAATTAGAGGAAGAAGTGTGTTTAAAAGAGTCAGCAGTCCTGGGCAAGACTTCTTTCTCTTATTCTTGGATAAGTGATTGCGTACAATGCCAGGGTTTCTATATGTGCTTGGCAGAGTGGACAGTGCCTATGGCCAGACAAGATCTATTTCAAGTAGGCATAAGTGAAATTACCTCTCATCGCAAACTCGGGTAACAAATTACTCTTCTTATGTTTCTGTGAAACTTTGTGGAATGAGCCAGGTGTGTATCCTCTGATCGTGACCACTACGTAATTGTGGGTGGACAGTTTACATTCAGCTAAATATATGAGGAATAAAGACCGGGTGCGGATGAGTAAGTCTTGAGTTGTAAACAATGAGAGATGCAGTGGGCAAGAGAGAGCATTCCTTAAGGATGAGCCAAAATGGGGCAGGCTTTCATAAACCTTTTCACAAGACCTTGCGAGAAGTGCTTCCCTTTTGTCAGTCTTTTGATGGGCACTACAGAAGGCGACGTGTTCACCCGTTGTGTAGGGGCATCAGGAAGAAAAAGGAGTGTGTTCCTCTTGACAAGGCAATTAGGCTGATGTTCTGTGACTCGCCTTGCTTTGCCGGCAGGTAATGAAACCATCATGGTAGAGTCATAAGACAGGTAGCGAGTATTTTGGCTTTAGCAATAGGGATGCATTTCCTTTTCTCCCTATTCTTAGGGAGAGCAATCTGATGATGGCTCAGTCAATTTTCTGTGCAGCTGAAAGTCCAATCCACCTTGGTGTTCCCCTGCTCACCCCAGTACAGCTGATTTTGCCTGTTTGCTATGCACATAGTACATGCTTTAACCTTTAGTGATACCAGGACTTTTGCCTCATGGCAGAGACCTGTTCATTCAGCTGGGAAGGCTTGTCAGAACAAAAATGGCTTCAGCTGCTTCTGGAAAGTGTAGATAGTGGATGCCAAACATATCCTTACAGGAATGCCGTTCCACAGAGCAAAGCCAACCACACAGAAAGCCCTGCACTGAATTACGATGGAACCATGAGGAGCTGTGATATCCTCACACCAGCTATGTGATTGCTAATTGGCTGAAAACAGAAAACCTCACTTTTGTTTTTGTCCTGTTTGTTTTCTTTCTTTTTTAATAGCCAACTGATGCCTTTCTTGGCAGTTTTAATTTGTTGTAAGAAAGCTAAACTCTGTGGGAAGAGCTTGGTGAACATTTTGGACCTCGGGGGGGGGGGTGTGGGTGGGGCGGAAACCCTTTTGCACTGAAAATATTTGCTACCTGAATGTTTTGCACAACCCTTATATTAATGTTCAGCACCTATTTTGGTGAGTTCACAGTTCCAGGTTCTGGGTACAGAGATGTTAGTAAGCACACAACTAATTTCTAAAAGTGCAAAACTCACAATCATTCTATTACTGAAGCTCTAAGCTGTCAAAGAGATAAGATGGGCATAATTCTGATTTCTCCTGATCTCTCTGCTCATATGCAGAGATACGCCTGATTTCTCTCTCTCCTTGCTTTGATTTAGCTCTCATACTTCATCTAGGCTTCCTCCTGCCTGATTAAAGAGCAGTGCTGGCAGTCTGTCATTGCTGCTCTTTAATGAAGTAGAGGACTGCAGCTGAATGATGCAAGGCACTCTTTTTCCTCCTCTGGCAAACTGGTCGCTCCTCCCCAGTGGACCCGCCTAGTTCAGGGAGCAAGAAACCAACTGGAGCAAGTGAGCCCAGGTCAGCTAAATAACAACGCAAAGCAGCATGACAGCTGACCTTTCCGTTAGCTTAGTTGGTATTCATTTTGCAATTAAATACATTTGGTCATAGTGTAGAGGAAAATTTGTTTTCAATAAGGAGTCAGAAGTAAACCAACATCCCTCTGTGTGCGTTCTGGCTTAGGTCCCAGAGACAGGAATCCTGCAGCTACAAGTTTGAATTTGCACCAGGTCAATGAGGCTGCCAAGCAGATATCAAAACCCAAATGGGTTTTGTCAGCAAAAACAGAAACTGGAAGCAAGGCAAGTGTAATTACTGGGTTTCAGGTCTAAATAAGAAAATAGATAAATAGATGGAACCAGAATATGAAATGTAGGTTGCCATCCGTAATTCCATATGGTTCTACTCTGAAGAATGCCTCCCCTACTTATTAAGCAAGCATAGGATTGCATCTGGAGTAGGTGATAGCACCCACGCAATCCTTTACATGTTAACTCAAAATTACATTTTATTCCATGGGGCTTATTCTCAGGTATGTGCGCACAGGACTGCAGTCTAAGATGGTTTAAAAGGGGAGCATCATAGAGTCCAAGGAAATGCAGGATTCAAGTGAAAGGACGTGAAACTAGGAAACGGGCATGCAGAACTGGGATACGACAATGTGAAGCTTCTTATCATCAACAAGGTATATTTTAATATGCAAAGTGTGTTAGCGAGCCATTATTATTCCCATTTTGCAGATAGTGGACAGAGGCCAAGAGATAGTGACTAGCTCAGGTCCGTTAGCTGGCCTATGACTTGAGATGGAATTTGAAACCAAGTACAGCATGGCCAATTCTACCTTATGGGCAACACTCAGAATTAGGAATGTGTTTTGCTACTGTCACATCCTGTCACTTACCCTTGAGCAGTGTAGGTCAGCAATCCTACACAAAAATGAGTATGGAGTCCTGAAGTCTCAGTGTTTGGGGCAGTAAAACAGCATTCTTGGGAGCCAAGCTTTAGCGACATTTTATGTCCATTTGGATCTGCTACAAAAATAAAGGTTGAATAAATTCATGGTACCAGATATTTTACGCCTATCAAGTTTTTCCCCACTAGAAATGAAACCCCCTCAATTCCAAGTTTATTCTTTGGAAAACAAGGCCTTAAAACTTAAAGGGGAGAAAAGAAAAACAAGCCCGCAATGTATGTGCAATAGGTGTTGTCAGTCAAGGAGTTCAAACCAGCTGATGATTAATCCTCCATAGAAAAGTTTCAGCTTTGGAACTGGTTTGAAGGATTGCCATTCCTGGCATCATGGGAAATGATATACATGGCCCAGATGGAAACCAGTTCACTCATGGGAATTAATCTGTGATATTAACCAACAAGAAGGTTCATATAGTTGAAGGATACAGCATTATGATCCCAAAGGAATTCAGCAGTTCTGGCTTGATTCGTCTCTGCTAAGATCTCTAATGTGGTAAAAGCTCAGGGGATGTGCCTGAATGGGGAGGAGGAAGGAACACAAGGCCATGGGGCCATGCAGCTTCCAGGTGGAGATTCATGTGAGCATTTTTTACCCATTGCACTTGCACAAATTGCTGCTGGGAAGACAGTGTGCTACCACCTCCTAGTTACTTTAAATGGCTAAAACCATGGGATTGCGCCCCTTGGGGGGATTTTAGCATGGATGAACCAGTTCACAAATTGCAGCTTATGATGAAGCCCATAGCGTGTCTCAGTAGGACAGAGACAGAGGTGGTCCTTACCATGAGATGAACTGCCCAGGTAGCAGATGTGTGATGGGGCACTATTTGTAGAATCAAAGTGTAGCAGATAGATTTGACCCATGGGGCACAATCTACCATGGCTCAACATGCAGAAGCCTTGTTGGAAAATGACCAGGAGGTACCGTATGCAAGAGAACAGCTCCTTTTAATTAACATGGAACTTATGCAGAGGTCCTATTTCTAATCCTTGGCCCCATTTGAAGCTACATGCCTTCACCCACAAATAGAATGAAACACTGAGATGAGGAGAGGGTGGGCTGTTGATCAGCACTGTGCTGATGTGTGGGTGTGGGGTTTCGTAGCTGACCATTCGCTTCAGTGCATGGAGAGAACATCGGAATTCCTTTTGGAAGCTGTCCAAACAATGTGCCTTAACAATTGTTCTGCTGTAAGCCTTTGCTGGTTCTCTTTAGAAGCTGGAAGAGTTTACTAGCTTTGGTTGTTAAAGCATGAGGGAAAAGAAAGGTGGGACAAGTTAATTTTATAGTCATTCCAACTCTGGATGGAGGTGAACCGCTTTTGCTACCATCCCTACGAGCCCTGCCTGTCTAACTCACCTTTCTGTTTTCCACGATGCCCAACCAGATGTCTCTAGGAAGCCTCATAAGCAAGGCATGAAGACAATAACCCTCTCCTGCTGTTATTCCCTGGTGATTGATATTCAGAGACATGTTGTTTCTGATCCTGGAGATAGCATGTATCCATAATGACTAGTAGCCATTGATCTACTTACTCTCCATGACTGTAATCCCATTGTAAAGCCATCTAAACTAGTGGCTGTCACTGCAACTTGTGGATCATGCACCATTCTACTTACAGTAGTAGAAGTTGGGGTACAATTTAAATTGTATTCCTCAGGTGTGAAATGTCTCTGGGTAGGCCTGATCAAAGCACCCTATCAGCAAATTGAACACGTGCTGTTAAACACCCCCACCCTCTGGGCTGACAGTTGTTGTTGTTTAGTCGTTTAGTTGTGTCTGACTCTTCGTGACCCATGGACCATAGCACGCCAGGCACTCCTGTCTTCCACTGCCTCCTGCAGTTTGGTCAGACTCGTGTTTGTAGCTTCGAGAACACTGTCCAACCATCTCATCCTCTGTTGTCCCTTCTCCTTGTGCCCTCCATCTTTCCCAACACCAGGGTCTTTTCCAGGGAGTCTTCTCTTCTCATGAGGTGACCAAAGTATTGGAGCCTCAGCTTCAGGATCTGCCCTTCCAGAGAGCACTCAGGGCTGATTTCCTTAAGAATGGATAGGTTTGTTCTTCTTGCAGACCATGGGGCTGACAGTAGCTTGTAAAAAAGCAGCTGTCTCAAGGTATTAGTAGATTTCAATTAAATCAGCCTCTATTTAGGAGAAAATGGGGCCATTTAAAATGCCTTCCGCTGCCAACTTTTATCCACTAATAGCAGTAGTTATTTTACTAGACGTTCCTCATGCTAATCTTTGCCATCCATAAAATTAAGAGATACCAGGGCTGTGAAGTATTTTATAGTCACCTCACTGAAAACCAATCATGTGAAACAGTACTTGTTGCAGAGGAGGAAATGTTTAAATATGACAAATAATAAAATGCTCTGTTTATAAAGCTCAGACTTTCCGAAGAAACAAATGGATTCCCATTGCCATAAGTAATACATTATGTGTATTTTCACTGATTATACAAGCTCATTCTTAACAACTGTGCACCGATAGATCTATTGGTTTCTATAGCAATCTATACCAATATGAGTAACTGGGTTTAAGCCAGAGGGTGGATGCAAACATTCCAGTATAAATACCTTACTTAAAAATATAGGTGGTTGCTATGTATTTACAGGGACTATTTCACTATAAATCCCAAAGCTTGCAAATGTACAGAAGCAAGATAAACGGAAGCAATGAAATTTACATTGGTAGAACTGTATCCATTCTTAATACACTATCACTGAACTTGAGTGCGATTAAATGACAGCTGTTGCCAACAAAGGGGAGCATAAAAAAGCCCTTCTGGTTTAGACAGGATCATCAGGCCCAACATCCAGTTTTATATGATGGTCAACCAGACATTTCTTCAAATCCACCAGCAAGGGCATGATTGCAACTGACCCCCCTCGTCAAAGTTGTACCGGTGGAACACACACAAACATTGCTGGTGGGAGGAAGGATGAAAAATGGCCTGAGTCAGATGCTGAAAAATAACTAATTGGTGTTATATTTTACATTAACACTCCCCCTTTAATCATACTTTCCTTGAAGAACATCCCATTGATTTCAGTGGTGCTAACTTTCAACTAGGCATGCTTTGGAGTGCAACCTTATTCTTTAACACTACAGTGGTAGCTCAGGTTACAGACTCCACTAACCCAGAAATATTACCTCGGGTTAAGAACTTTGCCCCAGGATGAGAACGGACATTGTGTGGTGGTGGTGTGGCAGTAGTGGGAGGCCCCATTAGCTAAAGTGGTGCTTCAGATTAAGAACAGTTTCAGGTTAAGAACAGACCTCCAGAACGAATTAAGTTCCTAACCCGAGGTACCACTGTAATCAGTTTATAATTCAGTTATGATTTGTATGCTTTCCTTTAAGTAGTAACATGAAAACAGCAATTGGGGGAGGCTGGGGAATGAGATTTTCCCACCTTATTTTTGTAATTGTAAGTCTATTGCAAAATAATATTCGGTGCTGGTTTAAGATCACTGGAGGACTATTTGTGTGGTCTCAATCTTCTTCATACTGCAAGCAACCGCTTGGCAGAGAGAAACACTCAACAAATGCAACAGGAGGAAGCTGTTGTATTATATGTGTGTGGATGCAAGGCTTGTGGAAAGGGGGGGGTACATTGTTGATAAAAGCACCCCCAAGTTACCCATTTGCTATAAATGTTTTATTATCAACGAGGGCTAGATTAGTTAAAAAAAGGAACACTTTTTAATTATTATTATTTTTAAAAAAGGAATAACCATATTTGGTAGGGGTAAACAAAATGCTATTGATCAGGCTAAATATCACCAGTACTACAAAAACAAAGGACTGGCAATCTTGTGTTTCGGTTATATATGATCTTACAAGCCTTATTCAGCTGGTGGTCATCAGTTTGGGGACTTAACCTTAAGGATTCTTCCTACATGACAGTAAAATACAGCTGGCAGCAGGGCAACTGTCCCTGTGAAGAGTAAGTAACAATCACTGGGGAGGTAGCCAAAAATAAAAGGGCAAAGCTCTGAAACATGGCCCATAATCTATTAGGAGTGGGTCGTTTTCAGATAATACCGGTGTCATTACTTTGTACCCAGGGAGCTGTCATCAGGGTAGATATTGAAAGGGCACCTCAGGCAGATTTGAATCCTTGTTCCCAACTTAATGACATCTTGCAGAAGAGAGAGAAGAGAGCAAGGAGTCAGGAAGATAATGGAAGGATGAAGGATTTTTATCTAGAAAAATGAAAGGTTATTTACTCTGGCACTGTTATAAGATACTCCTCTTGTATTTGTTCTGGAAATGTCAGATTCCTTTGTTTCACAACAGGCGGGTATCCATTAAGGATTTTTTTTGGGGGGGGGGGCGGAGGTGCTGCTGCTCCCCACCTCTGTAAACTACTTTGTTTGCCTGTTGCAATGAAGAACTTTGCAGTCTCTTAAGGACTAGCATTTTTTTAATGGTATAAGCTTCCATGGACTGAAGTCAATTTCTTCAGATGCATGAAATAATATAACTTTCAGTAATGTTTGCATTCTAAGCAAGTTCATAACAGCCACGGAAGGCAGGCTGCTTTCTGGATCCAATTGTGGTTGATAGTTTTCTCCATGGGTGAGGGAGTAGGCACTCAACAGATTTGCCAATGATGCAGTATTACACTGTCCTGTGAACATCCCAGAGGATAAGTTCAATTCAAGTTTATCAGAACAAACCAAAGATCTGGACAGATTGCACCAGGGTAAATCTCAACAAGAACAAGGTTAAAGCATTAAACCTAAGGGGAAATAACCCAAAGGGGCAGATGAAAGTTGGAGTGGGATGGGAGTCTCTCTCTAGCGCACTCTCTGAGAATGCAGATACAATTCCCAGCTCTCCCAACAGTTCCTGGGATTCTTTGGCAGAAGCCATGTACTTCAAATGAATGGTGTGGATGTGATCGGAGACAGGCTCAAACTAAAACAGCTTTGGACTCAGTTTAGATTAGATGGCACACAGACCACTTAGACGAAGGACAATGAAACAGAACAAGCATGCACTAAAGAAGGAAAAGGAGAAATCTTCACTTCTAGAACCCTTTCTTCAATTTTAGAAAGGAGGATTCAGAACATTGCGGGGCTGGGAAAGAGTAAGCAGAATATAGAGAATCTCCCATTCTTGCAAGATACGGTCTTACATTGTACAGACTTTTTCAATCAGGCTGCATTAAACTATATTAGTATTTGGGTTTCTTAAGACAGGCAAAAATCCCGGGCATGGTATGCATTTTTCATTACTGTGAGAGCCAGATCAGCCTAGGGCTCCAGGGTCAGTAAATCACTCTGCTCGGTTGAGATGCTTCTCCCTTAAAGGCAAATGAAACTCCCCCTCCCTTTCCTCCTTAGACACAGAAGATATACTGGGACCTAGTTCTACCCTGCTGTAATTCCAGTGACTCTACCCCAGGGATAAATTTCACTGCCTGTGAATGTCACGAGTGTGTCTCTTATGATCCATCAAGTCCGCCGAAGTAGGAGGAATTTCCATTGGGATCAGAGTGGTGTGAGAAGCAATGTGTCGGATGCAGGCTCTCAAATATGTACTTTTTATAACTAACAAAAGGTTCAGATTTTTATGTATTCTTTGCAAACTAGTCTAGTACACGCCATGAGGTTATTATGAGTGAAATTTGCAACGCTCTGCTGTCATTCCTCATTCCAACCAAAATCCCATAGCAATTTACCAAGATCATGCCACATTTGTCCCTAAGCAAATAGCTATCAGCCCCCCCCCCCCGCTATAACGGGCTGCTTTTTGTTAAATTGGTCTTCAGCAGCCCAGCTTGCATTTAACGCTGAAGCAGAACTACCAACATTTTTCAATGACATTTACTTCTTCATTCATTTTATTTGGTTCTTGTAATATCACCTCCCTGGGACTCTGCTTAGGCTGAAGCTTTCAGTAATGATTTTCATCTGCTCACTGTATTAAAAACTTAAAGTACAATACTCTCTATTTTGCTGTATGCTGCCTTTTATTATTGATTGTCTTCAGTGGTCTTTACATCCAGCTTTATGACAGGAGATTAAAGGCTGCAGATTTCTCAGCAGTGATAAAGAAGATGGGAATGGCTAGCCTTACCACTCAGTACTTCTGTTTGAATAATAAAAAAAGTGACTTTCAATGATTTTCTTCATTACATTGATGTCTTAAATGTATTACCCTTTCTCCAAGGACCTCTGGGCATACAGTTTTCCAATGCCTTGCATGTTATCCTCATAACTCTGTGAGGTAGCATAGGTGAGAGAAATGACTGGTCCAAGGTGAGCCAGGGAGAAACAGGTCTTCCCATTCTTAGTCCAACACAATAAGGTAAAGGTAAAAGGTAAAGGACTCCTGGATGGTTAAGTCCAGTCAAAGGTGACTATGGGGTTGCGGCGCTCTTCTCGCTTTCAGGCTGAGGGAGCTGGCGTTTGTCCGCAGACAGCTTTCTGGGTCATGTGGCCAGCATGACTAAGCCGCTTTTGGTGCAACGGGACACCATGACGGAAACCAGAGCGCACAGAAACGCCGTTTACCTTCACACCGCAGTGGTACCTATTTATCTACCTGCACTGGCATGCTTTCAAACTGCTAGATTGGCAGGAGCTGGGACAGAGCAATGGGAGCTCACCCTATCATGGGGACTCAAACCGCCGACCTTCTGATCAGCAAGCCCAAGAGATGCTCAGTGGTTTAGACCACAGCACCACGTGCACTACATCACACACACACACACACACACACACACACACACACGAGTGTCTTTGGGAAGTAATTCCTTCCTTTTGGCCCCATCTGATTAAAAGTTTCCCATCTACAATGTAATGTAAACATTGTTTTACTCTGCTTCCACCCTTATAGGAAGGCTTGCCTCTTAGGTCCTAATGTAGCCAAGTCATGACAGGAAATCCTGTTGACTTGTTTCAATTTTATGCTACTATAGCCACTAATAATATAAAATCATTCAGACTTGTACAGCAAACTAAACCAACAACAGGCCATTTAAATAGACAGTCAAACCAAACTGGTCAGAGTTAAAATGCATACAGTAGTAGTTCTTAAGAGCTTGGGAAATCATAAATATTTTTGCTTGACACCAAAATAATAATAATTAGAGTAGCCAAATGCAAAGGATGGGACTCCTGTTAAAATAAAAGAGGGCTTTCTTCTTTTGCATCCGGCCACCATAGGGAGTAACTGAGTGTCCAGGTCCTTGGGGAGAGCATTCAAAAAGTCAGGAGCCACCACAGAAAAGGCTGGTTGGGGCACTCGGAAAAATGCCAGTAAACAACAATTTCAGTGAACTGACAAGTTGATACTTAATGGGACTACAGTGGTACCTCAGGTTACAGACGCTTCAGGTTACAGATGCTTCATGTTACAGACTCTGCTAACCCAGAAATAGTACGTTGGGTTAAGGACTTTACCTCAGGATGAGTACAGAAATTGCACGACGGCAAAGCGGGAGGCCCCATTAGCTAAAGTGGTACCGCAGGTTAAGAACAGTTTCAGGTTAAGAACAGACTCCAGAATGAATTAAATTCTTAACCCGAGGTACCACTGTAGTTTAAATGGGGGGCTAAGACTGCAATTCTATGCAGACTTACTTGGGAGTCAGTCACATTTTGTTAGGTATAGAGTTGTACTGCTAGTTACAGCTGTAGCTTGATAGGGGTTTAATTGGCTGCACTTGAAAGGCTTAGTCCGAAAGGAAAATGGGTGGGCTATATTGGTCAGAAACAAATTACTATCACCTGTGGTTTGAACTCCCAAGCTTTCTTGCAGAGACTAAAGGGTGCAGAAGAATTTGTGCTAGGGATGTCTCCTTGTGGTTCCTTAGAAGATTTGTGCGTTCTCTCTGTTGTGCAAAGTAAGTAAAAATCCTTTTGCTTTGTCTTTTTACATCAGACTCAATTCTGTGCTTGTGCTAATATATTTGCCTACTGGGGATGCACAGTTTACACTGGGGTGAGAAAATACTGCTGGTTAAATTAAGGGTCTTTAGTACTGCCACCCACCCCTCCCTCCAACAACTATAGTACTGATAGTATCTTTATTTATGGGTGCAAGTTCTTTGAAATGAAATTTTAAAGGAGTTGGGAAGCTAATGGAAATGATTCTAAAGATAGCCAGGTGAGGATGATCACATCTTTGGAAACCAAACTGAGCGGAATAACAACATCAAATTCCAGAATGAACAATTTCATACAAGAATTGATGGCAGGTTCTATTATTCTGCCCTTAGGCTACAGTCATCAGTTAATTTAATTAGAGGAGTACTGTGAAAATACAGTATTACACGCTGTCCTGGAATGAGTTGCCGTGGTTTATATGGTCTTTTTTGTTTGACTTCTGTCTTCTGAAGTTAAAGCTCAAAGCGAATGCTAAATTGTTTATTGTGTTGTACATGGAAGTGTGTGAATGTGATAGAATGTAACGTAACAGAATGCAAAAAATATGCAGGAGTTCTGAGGCTTGGGTGTTTGTCTCAACTTGAGAATACTGTATCTGAGTGGGAGGTAGGGTTGTACATGCAAACCTGGCCCATACAGCCCCCACCCACTGGGCTTGACCCCCTCTGTGTTGAATGGGGAAGATGTGCAGGGACTATTACTTGCACTTACCTGAACACAAGTAGCACTTAAGGGATCACCTACCATTATGATTATGATTAATTAAATTTTCCGCCCTTCATCTGAAGACCACAGGGTGGTTTACAATATTAAAACCACAAAAATGCATACCATAATAACAACCAAAAACTAAACTCCCCCAGTTTAAAAGGCCATCGACAGTTTAAATAGCCAAAGGCCTGGAAGGAGAGGAATGTTTTTGCCTTGTTCCTTCAGATATGTAATGAAGTACTCCACACTGCAACATTTTGTAGCAGAGACTCTTGCTTTTTCCTAATCTCTTTGTAGGAACATCTCATGTTTGAAGTTGCCCTCACACTGCAGATACACGCATTAAGGACAAAGTATTGGGTGCATCTTCTCTCTAACTGTAGTGCAGCCAGAGACAAAACTTTTCCTGACCACAGTCATCCTGCTAATTTCTCAATATGTTTCAGAGCTATACAGTGTTTGGTACCCCCTCTGTCACAGGATGAAAGTTCATGAAGAAAGGTGAATAACTTAATCCTAGCAATCCACAAATATACACAGTTGTGTCCTAGAGGTAAAATTTAAATCTCCCCTTGGTTGTTAAGAAAAATTAAGTACCAATCATAAATGAAAAATAAAATCCAACTCTCAATTCAGTCGATTTATTGGAGTAAAACTCAAAAAAACTAGAATACGCTTTATTCAGCATGTTACTTTCTTATGTGGTCACAAAGGCAGAAAAAAGGAGCAAAATAACAGACATTTCAAAACATCCCCAACACGTTCCTTTAAAAAGAAAAAAGAAAAACCACAGTAAGGGAGTGGGGGAAAAGAAGCTGAACAGAGAGACGATTGGTTTTGTAAAGAGAAGGAAGAGCCTTGATTCAGTGTGTACCTCTCTAGAGAAAACGATACTGCCTTTCAGGGCCACATAATTTTCTTTCTTTATTTGTTAAAAGCATTTATAGCACACTTGTCTGCTGAAGGTCCCCATGGGAAATACACAAACAGCAAAAATAAACTAAAACAATGCAAAACAAAATGAAATGAAATAAAACAAAACAAAATGCACAATAAAATCACAAAAGCAGTGGCAAACAGGCAGCCTCCTCTCTCAATGCAACCTCACCCATCCTGCAGGACTGTATTGGCTTCAGTTATATTTCACATGGTGTGTCTGCATTCCTTTGTCTTGTGATAGGGTTGTCTTTGTATGAAGCACGATTGCCTGGACACACCTTCTTTCTAAGTCCACAGGCAGCCCAATGAAGAAAGCTGTGTTTATGCAATAAATGTTAGAAAGGGTTTCTTAATATGTTTAGCCATTTTGAGGATCCACAGATACCGGTAGTGAATAGAGCTTGATTTCTGCAAGCACTGCCATACTTGTGATGGAGAGTTGGCCTAATAGTAAATAACATTGTGCTGTGGCTATAACCTGATTGCAAATAGGCTTTGGTCAGCCATGCTGTGGAGATAATGTGCCCTGCAGACAGGTTTATGCTTGTAGTGATAAATCGGGTGTCATTAAAGTTGAGCACAGTGAATTTCTGGTTTCTGAATCCTTTTCCTCTCTCCTAAAGGTATAACTCATTTCTTCAAGGCTATGTTATACATATATAATAGCTTTAATTAAGACCCCCCCTCCCCACCCAAGCTCTTGTGCCAGTATAATCCTCAAGTCATAATAAGAATGTATATGACACATGAATTATGGAAAAGCATCATTGATTTTTAAAAGTTCAATAAATATAGTTCAGGACCTTGTGATCGCTATTGATGGTATGATTGTCCTCAATGATGTCCAAAAAATAACCCTATTTTGGAACACTTCAACATAGCTGTGCTTTCCCAACTTTCAAAAAATGCAATACTGCTGGTATTTGACCCCATGGAAGCTTTCAAAAATGTATAAAAATATACCTAATACTTGCTGGAGATGTGGAGTAGAAATTGGTACCATGTTTCATATGTGGTGGTTATGTAAAAAAAAAAAAAGATCTTCTGGGATGACATTTATGGTGAACTTAAGAAAACGTTCAAGGTTTCATTTAAACCCCCCCCCCAAAGCCTTTCTACTTGGAATTACAGGACCAGATATTCCTAAAAATGCAAAATAAGTTTTTTTATACGCCACAGTCACAGTGAGAATCTTAATAACGACTGACTGGAAAAGTGATAAAATTCCTTCCACTTCAGAATGGTTACAAAAACTAGCTGAGTATGAAGAGCTGGCCCAGCTATCTGAAAAAATGAAAGACAAGTCAAAATAAATATTTATTGCAAAATGGGAAGTTTTCAAAACATCTCTTAAAAATAACTGTTGCAGTATGAACTCGGTCGCTGCCTTCGAATAACGTCTGCAGTGGTATTAAATAAGAAATAAAGACACAGAAGAGTAATACTTTATTGTAAAATGAACATATAGATTTATGCAAAAACATTGTAAATACTGAAAGAAATATGGAGAAGATGGGAAGTTGGATGTACTTTGAGAAGATTTATTGACAAAACATAAGAATTTACTTTTTTGTTTATTTTGTATTTGAGGTGGTGGGTGTTGTAAATGTATGGTTTTTCTTTTTCTTTTTTGTCAATTTGCACAATAAAGCATAAACTTAAACAAACAAACAAACAAACAAACAAAAACACAAACATAGTTGTGCTTTTCCCCAATATACACAGAAATAGGAATAAACCGAGGAATTAAACAACTACTGTACCATAAAAATGGCAAGTGCAGTGTGCTGACAGAGATCGATGAATCTATTTTGTTTTTTTTCTGTTTCTCATTTTTGCAACCTTTTGTTCAGTTTGCATACTTTTAAAAAGTGTGAAAATTTATATGCATTTTTGTGTGCATTTATCCTAATATATGCATTTTGATACATAATTTTGCCTTATATACACCTATTTGCTAGTCTTCCCCACATATATACAGTGGTACCTCGGGTTACATACGCTTCAGGTTAATGACTCTGCTAACCCAGAAATAGTGCTTCAGGTTAAGAACTTTGCTTCAGGATGAGAACAGAAATCGTGTTCTAGCAGTGCAGCGGCAGCAGGAGGCCCCATTAGCTAAAGTGGTGCTTCAGGTTAAGAACAGTTTCAGGTTAAGAACGGACCTCCAGAACAAATTAAGTGCTTAACCCGAGGTACCACTATAATGGTATTTTCACTACTCACCTTTTTATATGCACTTACCCCTGCCCTTTCTCCTTATATGCATTTTTTTGTACTCATGTCTGGTTGAAGAACATCACCAAAAAACGCAGAGGAGCAAACTTCAAATAATAGCTGCATTTCAGGTTTCATATTGGTTTGGGATGTGTGGATTCTGTAACAAACAGAACGAATTTCTCCCCCATACTTGATCCTGTCTCCATCAGATATCATAACTGGACTCAAAAAATTGGGACTGGTGCTCAAAGGGTGGGGTAGCAGGCAGGAAGTAAGTAATTTGGATTACTTCAGATTAGGCTAGATTCAATTTAGCCTGCGGTCCATTCACCAACTTCATACTCTGTAAAACTATTTGCTAACGAGTTTGAATTCGTACATTTCAAAGTGTGAATGATTAAAGTCAATTATCCATTGAGCACCTTTAGTTTACATTAGCAGTGCGAAAACTTGCTTGACCCAGGCTAGAGCTGCTGGTAGATTTGGAAGAGCTACATCTTCTAAGGCAGGTCCTTGAATAGAGAGCTTCTACTTCCTCCAAAAAGGGTGGCGCTGTGGGTTAAGCCACAGAGCCTAGGACTTGCCGATCAGAAGGTTGGCGGTTCGAATCCCCGCAACGGGGTGAGCTCCCGTTGCTCGGTCCCTGCTCCTGCCAACCTAGCAGTTCAAAAGCATGTCAAAGTGCAAGTAGATAAATAGGTACCGCTCCGTCGGGAAGGTAAATGGCGTTTCCGTGTACTGCTCTGGTTTGCCAGAAGCGGCTTAGTCATGCTCGCCACATGACCCGGAAGCTGTACGCTGGCTCCCTCGGCCAATAAAGCGAGATGAGCGCCGCAACCCCAGAGTCGGTCAAGACTGGACCTAATGGTCAGGGGTCCCTTTACCTTTACCTTACTTCTTCCAAAGTGATGAGCAGGAATGGTCATCAGAGTCAGATTTAGGGGAGCACAACCAGTTCAGGTGCACTGGGTGTGGAGCTGTGGGGGTGCTGTTGAGGATGCTGCAACTGTTATTTAGAATGGAGCATGAGAGGCGCATGAGAGGTGGAGAATTTTGGCATTGCACAGGGTGCTGCTGAAATTTGAGGCTCCAGAGGCACAGAGCTCCAGAGGCACAGAGCTTTGCAAGTAGTGTCTGCTTCTTCCAGTTCTGGGCTGCATCAGGTGACATCTCACAATGCTGATCTAAAACTCCCCTATGTAGCATTACGGGATGGTTTTACATCAACTGAAAAGAAGTGTCACTGCATCTCCCCCCACCTCCCTGCGCCCCACAAATCAACTCCATTCAGTTTTTTCCGTCTACACAGACTGGCTGTGATTGTTTAGCATTTTGAAAAGGACTTTTATTCCAGCCCTTCCTAGAGACCCCAGGGGTTGAAGCTGGGATGTTTTGCATGCATATGTCCAACCAATAACCCACAGGCTTTTCCAAATCTTGACTCTCCCAGTCTCCCCATGCCAAACCCCTTAGGAAAAGCACTATATAAATACAGCAATGGCAGCAAACTCATTGCTTACAAGTTCTTTCATTCATTGCATTATTGTCTGCTTCCTATGAGTATAGGACATGGTGGTCCAATAACTGCCTCTTAGTTCATCAACTTGCATACAAAACTAGCTTCTAGTACTTACTGCAGTTGTAGATTCACTTCCTAATAGCGGTTTTGAGAGGTGCTGGTATATTGATGCCCTCATCATCTGAGAACACTGCACCTTGGGAGTCCCAGGGAAATGAACCGGGAAACATTAATGTCCCACAGGCAAAAGCAAAAACAGAAACAACCCTGGGGCATTAATACGGGGTAGGAAGCTGTTGCTATCTTTTCAGTTCATTAGCATGGCAGTTAGTAGATTGGGAGACTTGGCAGGAGCTACCAGCAGGCTTGGGAGGACTGCGTAAGCTATTTTGGTCATTTGTTCATTTTCTGTGCTAGGAGAAAAGAAAGTCTGTTCCAGGCTTTAGTGCTAAATTGGGAAACATGATTATTTGGGAGGAAAGAATTCATCCTAAAAATATGAGGAAATGAGGCAAATTTTCTAAAGGGATAATATCAGTGTTTGGAGAACCTTTTCATGCATTAGAAGCTATTCAATTAAAACCTGAGAACAGTTTTTGTGTGTGTGTTCTGAACTTGGACAGCAAAAGTGAGAAAAACTCAGTGAACAATTTCAATGAAGCCTTAGCAGTGGTGTCTTTGCTCGCATGCCTATTGTATACAGGCACAAAAGACAGAAATGAAAAATACCTGCTTATTCAGATTCTTTCTCACAGACAGACCATTAAAAGTGAAATCGGATCTTGAGGTGAAAACCTTGGTCACTAACACTTGTTCCCCTGCCACTTGTCAATTTCACACCACTCAGGCATGATCCCTGCGCCTCTCCTTGTCATCTCTGCTGTGCTTCTTGTCAATTCTGTGCCAAAGAATGGGGAGGAAATTGGCAACCTGTACAAAGAGATCAGAAATGGAATAATTTGACAGAGAGAGTGGCAGAAGAACTCTGCAACGTTTGTACTTCTTCGTAGCAGTTGGAGGGGGGTGGGGGTGGAGAGAGAGAATTTGTGAAAATTAAGACATCAGGAATGCCAAACTGTGAGAGATCAGAAATGTTACTACCATGAAAGAAGAGAAGACTATGAATTGCTTCAGCACAAAGGCAAGGCGATTATGCTAAAGTAGGGAGCAAATGGGAGGTTTCCCAGGGACCAGAAGTATCTCATGAGAGTTCTTTTAGGTGGTCTATGCATCTAATAGCAGGGAAATGGTTGAGACTCATACAGTGGTAAGGAGCCTGCTGGAATAGTCTAAAGGAATGGTTCTCCTAGTCCAGATATCTGTGGTAAGCAGGAACCGAGCACAAGAGCACCCTCCATGGTTTCCAGCAAGTGGTTTCCAGAAGCATCACTGCCTCTGCCCATGGAGACAGAGCGTAGATGGAGGGAACCCAGTGGTTCATCTAGTCTAACCCTCAAGAGAGAGTATCAGTACAAAAGGCATTCCAGATAGATTTCTTGTAAATCCTTCTTTGGAAACTTACCAAGAAGGAGCTATCCTAACTTCCCTGTGGAGCTTATTCCATTTACTAAACTGCCATAGGAGTTCCTTATGATAATTCTTATGGGGTCAATAGCTATTAGTGAATCAAACTTAAACCACTGTCAGAGAATCCATTCCTATCTTGGATTTGTATTTTAAGACACCTCTCCTTGCGTGAAAGTGACAGAGATAAAAAAGCAACAACACTGCAGTTGGTGCTCTTAAGAGTAATTGCTGTTATTTAGGGCCCGTGATTTCCCTTTCTTTCATTGTTCTTTCTCAACCTGCCGCAGTTGACTTTATGCAAAGCTTGCTCCACAGTCACTTCCCTGGCACAATTTATTTCCCATATTTCAAGCTGTGGGCTTTACCTTGCCAATGAAACCTACGATCTATCTATCTACGGGTGCTTTTGTGGTCCCCCCCCCCTCAGTCAGCGAGCATCTCAGTGGAGTCTGCCAAATCGCTCTCGGTACTAAATTATCTAGGATGACTGTGAAGGCTACTCTATAGGCAGTTTGCCCAGTTCACTGTTGTAGGAGAGGCTTCTTTACATCATTTCTGTTACAGAGTAAAATGAGGTACGCCGTCTGGATTTCTGGTTAGCTGATGCCATTCATTAAATTTCTAAAGGATGCTCCAGGACTCCAGTTGATGGACTTTTGTATGACCATGAAGTCGCTGGTGCTGTGGGACCTCAGGATAACTTCTGGCAATAGGGCAGTGACTCTAAAAACCATGGGATTACTTGTACATGTAGTATGGATGGTGGCAGCATGTTCAACAGAAAAATAGAGCCCCAAATATTTACTGGAAGGCTTCAGGTCTTTTTAAATGACCAAGTAAGTGGCAACATTTCCAAATGTTGCAGTTTTACTTAGACAATATGATTACTGTCTGTTTTTCTTTCCCCCTCTTTTTTAAAAATTCTGTAACTTTTATCTCTGGTCAGTGGATAGTAAATAAAGTATTGTTATAGATTTTGACGGGGGCTGAAAGTCATGTAAACATTCCCACGTTTTACAGCTTTAACAAAGGATGCAAATGACCTATCTGTATGAATGTAGCTAGGCCAGGAAAAGTAGGAACTACTGAAATGTACCTATATGTAACACAGAAAAGGGGGGAAATATGTGTATGATAGTCAGAGAGAGAGAGAGTGTTATGGCATGCTTCCTATAACAGGCTTAAAGGAGCATTTGAAGCCTGACTCAGCCTCTTCAAATTAATGGGCTTCTTTTCAGGGGACTGAAGCCCAGTTCTCAATCATGTGAAAAGCAAACCTATACTTTGAAGTCCTGTGGCCGCATTCACCTCTGACAGAAACACCTGACACTTTGTTGAAGTTCCTGTGAGATTACGGAGGAAGCAAATTGAAGACCAAATGCCATTTAAAGTACGGTTGTACTTTCACATGAAAATAGCAGTGCTCCCCACCTGACAAAATGATTATCGTTTTGAAAGTCTCATCCCGGGGATTCTTATTTGAGGTTAGGAAGTGCTGCCATGTGAATATGATGATGAAGAGATTCAAGGGTGCTTCAACATCCTGGCACATGTAATTAGTAGCTTGGGTTTAGGACATTTGTGAAACCTGATAGTTTTGCTGACACTTATACCTGGACATTCCAATGCAGAATATGCTGAGGGAATTGGGTGCAGTGCAAATGAAGCCATATTGCTATTAAAGGTTTCTCTTGGGCGCAATGTGTAACTTGATGTGTGGGGTTTGCACTGCCCTAACCCTGTCCCATCTCCACTGCCATAGAGGTAGCACTGTCAAAGCAGTCAGAAGTAGTTTCACGGTGGTGGTGTCATATATCACTCTATATCTTGTCAATCTGTCCATTTCATTTATATCCATCCTTCTTCTGTATCAGCTAGAGCGACAGCTCCAGCAATTCCTGAATTCTGATAGTTTCGCCGCTGTAGTTCAGGCATTGGTAACCTCCAGATTGGATTACTGCAACCTTATGGTTGGTTTGGAATGCTACTGTGAGATGTTGATGGGTGTGCATTATTGACAGTGCATAGCTCCTGGGCTGAAAGAGCTGTGTTGGCTGCCTATATGATGATGGGCACATTTTAAGGTTTGGCTATTGATGTGTAAACTGATGGGTCCAGTTTACCTTCAGAATGCCTTACCATGTATATCCTTACCCAGTCACTCAGTTCTTGGGAGAGACGTTCTTAGTAGTGCCACATGTTCTCAAGGTTTGTCTTACATTCATTATAAAGAGGGCCTTTGGTGTGGCAGCACTCAATCATATCAGTATTTAGGCTCCTGCTAAAAACGCGTCTGTTCACCCAGGTTTGCCCTGAGGGTGATCCAGCTACATTGATGTATTCATCTAACCTAACTGAGTTGTGAAGCATTTTACGCTTGTTTTATTAATTTAATTTTACTGTTCATTTTATGCTGTTCACTACTGAATGCACGTCTTCCAAGTGCCCTGGAAAAGATGGGACATCACTTTTTTTATTGAGAGATCTCGGTGGCCATCTTGTGCTGTGCTCTTGCCCTGAAAAAGCTCATTTTTTTCAGGGCAGAGCAAGGCGCAGGTCATGTGACTTGCCTGGGAGCATGACCCAGAAGATGTGTGTCCTGGTTTTGTATGGGAAAAAGTTGGAAGGTATGCCATTGTGATTTTTCCCCGTAATGCTGGTGGCCTAGGGGCTTTTTTGGGGGCAAATAAATGAGTGATGGAACTCAAGGCAGTGTGTGCAGGGTTCTCAGGCAGTCTCTTGCCTACCTTGCACATGGCTGCTGCATCAGGGCGTCGGCCCCTGACCCATCAGGCCTACAGGTGTCAGAACATTCCATTGTGTTGCCCTTCATTCAGTTGATTAATTGCCATTGTTCACTCATTGGGCAGAACTTTAGCTCATGGCAGTGCAAACCTTCATGATGGAAATATTAGTTCCTCAGTATTAGCATAATGCTGTGAACAGTAACACAGAAGGAGTCTGGGCTCTTATTAAAGTACACAGACATTAAAACATGTCTTGCCAGCAGGGTTCATTGATGAAAAAGGATGGCACTGTGGATTTTGGCCATATCAGTCTGCTCCAACTGTTTTATGTTCAACATAATGAGGGATGACACCCTAGGAAATACATATGCCTACTCTAGGTGGGAAGAAGGCATGAAGGGAGGGAAGGCGGAAGATGGCTAATATTTGAAATGCTGGACGCAGTGATTGCTTATTGGGGATTAGTAGGAAAACATATGAAATAAAGATTTCCAAAAGTTTTCAGTGGGGTGTGGCATTTACTGGACACAATACAAAGAAATTGCCCGTGCTGCTGTACGCTCTCTCTCTCTCTCTCTTTCGCTCTCTCGTTCTCCTGATCCATGGAGCCGCCACCTCTCATAATTTGAGATAAACGATAGAAACTATGAGACATGGCAATTAGTCTGAATTGGTGGCTGACCCTTTTAGACATAGCAAAATCAGGTCCATATCAGGCTCAAATGGCACAAACATTTGCTGCCTCATAAATACCTGAAGCTACTTTCGATAAGTTCTTTGGGTGTTTCTGTGAGCACACCATATTGACAGCTATAACTCATGATGATTAAACAGAACCTAACATGCTACTGGTCATGAGGTACTCGAGATGAGGTGTTTGTGTGTTTGTGCATTCACGCACGCTGCTTTCATTTCCTGCTCCTGGGCTTCTCAGATGCATCTGGTATGCTAATGTGAAAAACAGCATAACAAACTAAATGGTGTGATGCTGAAAGGCTCATGTTCTTAGGATAAAAAATGAGCATGGTGAAGAGGGCTGTTCCAAGACATTTTGCTCCTTGAGGTGGAGCGGCACATTCAATCGCCACAGAAGTCAAGGTGCCTGGTTGGAGATTGATGAGAAATTCAAATCTGAAATAGCCATCCCTCAAAATTCATACTTTTGCAATGCACTTCTCCAGCCAAGTAGTGTGTACAGGGGAAAATGTGCATATAAATACGTATATTAGTGAGAATAACATACAAACAACAACATACAAAAAAGCATTGGGAAAGATTGCTTCCAATAAATTTGTTATGAGAAAGCAGCACTAAAATGCTGAGCAATTTTTCTTAAGGATTTTTTAAAACGTGCAAATTGCTGCAGAAATGTGGAGAATTAAAAATGGAAAAATAAGAAATTGAGAAAAACAAAGACCAACCAATTTGCCCATCCCTCTGCATAGTATCTAACTTATGGCCAAGTTATTTTGGCACCTGAGGCAGAAAATCCCACAAATGCTTCTTCCTATTTCTGAAATAATAATGATGATAGCTTAAATAATCATCAATTTGCTGCACTTTCATGACACTCCACTACCTCACTGTGCCTAATATCAGGGCTGGCCCTGGAGTTCAGATTGATCCTACTGGAATTCCAGCAGGGCAAAAAATGTGACACACAATTGTTATCTGTTGTTGAACAGTATGGTCAAGTTTTCTTTTGGCAATGACTCCACAGCTGATCTGAATTGACATTCTTCTCTGAAATGCAACAACCTAACATGCAAGCATCCATATTAAAGATGTTTCTTTAGTACACTGAAACATTCCACACTTAAGAGGCTTTTGTAGAAGCATGTTTTGAGGCATCGTTATTTGCCCTGGTTTCAAAGCAACCCATGCGTGTCCAAAATGATAAATGATTCAGGTATGCCAAATATGATCTGTGGCATTTGTTTTCAGGGTTTTCCCTCCACCACCCTCTCATATTACTGCGGAAGATATTACGGCAGCTATTCTGTCTGCCTCATATAAAAACCTAGTATTATATTGAAAACACACTTTGCCCATGATACAAAAACAGCATGGCAGCTCCTCAGTCCTGTGCACGAGGCTCCCTCTTATGACCCTTGAACACTGTGGGACATCAGCACACAAATATTTTCAGTGATGACTGCCATCTCCAAGAACGTTGTTTAATTACCCATCCTAGTGATGGGTAAACTCTTTTTGTGCAATTTGGAATTGGTCTTTCTTGGGAAGTGCATGGGCATTCCAGGAAAGCTACCTGATAAGTGCCAGAGTCTATAAAAGTCTGTTCTGTTCTGTTCTTTTCAACATGGCAGCAAGCAGAACATTACAGCAGAGCTTAAAAGTAGTTATTCTATTTCCAAAATAATCTCTCACCTTTTTTGTTTTGTATGTTCATTGACTGTCTCTTTAGCAGGTGAAAGCTGTATAAGGAAATCAGCATTTCTGAATGGCATGACTTTTGTTAATCAGTGTTTACAAGCTGCAGACCTTCAAGAAGTTCTTGCAGGTTTCCAAATATAACCAGGAAATAGGATTATACAACCCTTCCCTTTTAATTTTTCTCTAATCTCAAATTCTCATTAAAGAGTTAAGTGAGCTGTTTCTTTCTCCCTGTCTTTCACAGCATATTGCTTGTGGTGTCTTCCTTTGTTCCAGTTCACAAATGTGTCAACTGTGTATACATCTGAACATACATACTGGTGATTATTTTAGGGCCCAATCTACTTGTAGTCATGTGTAACATGTTGTGTTTGATATATATAGAGATGGGTAAGCACCTCCATTTGTATCAAAATGAACACTGAACTGGTTTAATGGAGCTTAAATGAACCCCACAATATGGTGGTCAATTTCATTATCTACATTAGCTATGCAAACAGAATATCCAACTTGACCAAGACAACTCTGTTGAATTTGGGCAGCTGATAACCAAAGTTCATCATTCCAGATCCTCTTGCAACATACCTGAATGATTAATTTCTTCTCTACTCAAGTACTTGAGGTAAAGACTTGCAACAACAAAGTAAATTGAGGTTTTAGCATTGGATTCTTGATGTTTGCTCATGAAAACAGTACTTAGAGATTATTCTTCAACACAATTACTGTTTGTTGCTTTCTAATGGCACTGCTCTAACATTAGTGGCCCCGGCTAACGATACAGCAAGGAGGAAAACTGCAAGGTCATATGGGTGTGCTTAACAGCAGGGTGTGTGGGCTGTGGGAGTGTGTGGGAGTTGAATGGGGGGTTTGCCCAGTCCTTTGCCACCCAGTGTGAGGCTGCATAATTTGCTCCATGAAGAGCCAACGTCTTCCATGAATGTAAGCAGCTCCTGCTATGAATTGCCTGTGCCAGGAGCATTGAAACGCAGACACCTAATGACCAGGAGTGGGCGAGAGAAACATCCCAGAATTAATATGCAGGCAAACTTCTGCTGTATTTATGAATAGCTTTCCACAAGCAGAAGAGAAGGAACCATTATGCCAAACATCCGAAGCAAGTAGAAACACTGTTTAAAATCTGATATAAACAGTACCTTAGCTAATGACAATAATAATTGTCTAACAACAAATTTAAAACACTTAATCGATGCAACAAAAAACAGCATAAAATACAGTATAAAACGTGAATAACAATAAATTCAGAATTCCGAATCAATTTAGGGGGAAAATCCATTCAATAAATATTAGATGATCACCAGGGCTAGCTGGCTAAATTAGTCCTATTTGGACCAGCGAGGAGACTAGGGGAGAATTAGATGTGGGATCCCAGAGCAGGTAATCTTCATAAAAAGGGGAGGGGAAGGGAAGGGAAGGAAGAGGAATAATCAGGCTATGTTCAAACTGAAAGCCAGACGGAATAGCTCTGTCTTACAGGCCCTGCAGAAGGAAGTTAAATCCTGCAGGGCCCTGGTCTCATGGGACAGAGCATTCCACCAGGTCGGAGCCATCACTGAGAAGGCCCTGGCCCTGGTGGAGGATAATCTGATGTACCCAAATGTTTCTGTAACATTGCATTGCGTTGCATTACATTGCTGGGTGCATGTGTTTGTAGGAGAATGTCAGGTAGAAGGGACAATCATTGTATACACCACAGGGCCCACAATGGAAAGATATTAGTTAGTGTGTTAACACAAGAAGGGTACCTATGTTAAACACCCAAGGAATTGGGGAAAGGAAAGTAGTTCTCTATTGATAAGAATTAACATAATAAAAATGTGCATACTTCCTAGGATCCTATTTTTATCACATAACCTCCTCGCCTCTAGATTGAATTCAGTGGTAGAAAAATGGCAAAAGATAATTGATAAGTTTATATGCAAAGACCAAAAGCCAAGAGCATCCAGAAAGGTTGGGAAAGTAAAGGAAAATGAAAGGTTGTTGGGCACCCATGAAACAAGCCAATGATTTGATGCAGCAGGATTGTTATGGTTAATGCAATGGCAAAGTCCAAAGGATAGCTATAACAGGCCAATGGAGAAATACTTAGTGAAGACCAATAGTAGGAATCTATTGTGGGTAAGTGGAAAAGACAGGCAAACCATGGTCATTATTAAATTGAACCTGTTCACTCCATTCCAAATCTTGTACCCAAAGGTTTGGGCTCTTCTTAGCTCTTGATTTTTTTAAAAAAAGCACTGGAATAGAATAAAATAAATCCTGTGTATGTGTACTTAGAATGGGACTGAAATTCTGTAGTCTTATATCTGGAGGGACTGGAGTTCACAGGGGCTTTCTCCTAAGTAAGAGGCTGTTGGGCTACAACTTAAATGTTTCATAGAAAGTCGTGCATTTCTACGCACAGCATTGCTTTGCATTCCTTCTGATGGTTGTATAAATGATTAATAGGCAGAGGGTCTGCTCAGCTTGACAAGCTTCCAGTCGGAGGGGCAGCCTGATTCAATGGGGTCCTTTTGCATTAAAATGAAGTATCCTGTGCTTGCCCTCTCTGACATCTCTCACAGGAACGTGTCAGTTTGCTGACTGAAGCTGCTGTAAGAGGGAGGGAGGGGGATCTTAAAACAAATGGATATGCCAAAATATCCCATGGTTGCTTTCTTGACTGCATGAACAATTAATAGACGAAGAAAGGGTCATCTTGGTTTTACCTCAGTTACGGCTTCAGGCCCACCATCTTGTGTATGTTTTAACTCCTGAATTTAAAATCCACACCAAACTTAAGGAGTAGACCAGAGGTTTGCAAGCTTTTTGACCAACTACAGTCTTTCTGCGGCACCCCTGTGGGGCTCAGGAGCCCAGTTATGTCACCCTTGCCTGCAGAGCTGGCAGCCTCTCACCCTTTTTTGAAGACCCTTCCTTGTGGAGTGTTCCCTTAGCCTCCTCTCTTCTCCTTGGGAGTCCTCCGGGCAGCCACCACCACCGCCCCTGGTCTCTGAGCTGCCCACCCCCCAGCCCAAAGAGTGCCTCCTCACCCTGCCCCACAGGGGCCTGGGACTTGTCTGTCCATTCCCAACAGCAAGGGCTGGCAGAATGGCTGGCTGGGCTCCCTTGCCTGTTTGCTTGTTTGCTCTGAGGCTGCCTCAGCTCCTGGCAACCAGCACGCCCTGGCCAGCCCCAGAGGACCATTCGCCTGCAGAGCTTGTAGCCAGGGCCTCTGCAACAAACAGTTTGTTATGTACTGAAGTTCTCACCCTAGTTTTCACTTAGGTCCACTTATGCAAATAAGAAATTGAAAGTGACGTTCAGTGATTGGATAGTTACAGAAAATTGTTACTGTTGCGTTCTAGTGGAGCTCTATATAAGCAGGCTGGCTGAACCCTTCAGTTCAGTTCTGTTCTGGCCTGTGAATAAACAAGAGCTGTTTGAAGAATCGTTGTGTCGTCTGATATGTTCACCCACAACTTAACACAGTTGTGCAAGTCTTTGCAAGGCAGAGATATGGGAGGGCATAAGAGGATGGAGGTAAGGAAGGAAAGAGGGCAGTGTTGCCCATGGCATCCCCCAACCATCATTCAAGGTGCCCCAGGATTCCATGGCACACTGGTTGGAAACCACTGGAGTAGACTGATCTTGTTTGCACTCATTACTTCCTTTACCCACCGACATTTATATTAAAAAACTGCTTGGAACCCAGACTGCTTCCTTCAGCCTCCTTGGCTGCACTAGGGAGTTTCTGGTGGTGAATTCTGCATGGAGGCCAATCCAGGTGGGATTCAGCTGACAGGGAGCCCCACTTGCAAAGGAGTAATTGGGAGCTCTGCTGAGCTTGTTCCTCTCTAGCTGCATCCCTACCTGCCCCACACTTGATGTCACAGAAATGTCAGGTGTGGGGCAGCTAGGCATAGTTTGAGAGACATGGCCTCATGGGCCAAATTGGGCTCATGTGACGACTAATTAGGCCCAAGAGGCAGAGCTTCCTCACCTCTGATGAAATAAAGGATGCTTTTGCTGCAAGCTGACAGGGAGCCATTGGGAAGTGTGTGTGTTTAAGTTTAAATTGTCTGCTCATACCAGCACCATGCATTTAAAGTACGTGGCTTCCACCAAAGGGTCCTGGGAACTGTAGTTTGTTAAGGGTGCTGGGAATTCTAGCTGTGTGAGGGGTAAGCTGCATCTCCCAGGATTCTTTGGGGAAAGCCATGTGTTTAAGATGTGCTTTCAGCATATGGTGTGGATGTGACTGTGTGTGAAAACGTTCTTATTTTAAAATTTATACTAAGTTACTGCAAAAGCTTGTTCAACTGGGACAAGCAATATAGTCCTTTTATTGGCTCCCAAATCATAAAATATAAACCAGGATATTCTGAACTGGGAGGAAGATTTACTATTTATTATTACATCTATACCCCACCTTTCTTCTCAAGGAACTTGAGGATCTCCTTCTCCTCATTTTATTCTCAAAATGACCCCGTGAGGTAGGTTAGGCTGAGAGACAGCAACTGACCCAAGGTCATCCCAGAGGCTTCATGGCTTAGTCCAGTTTTAAACTCTGTCCAGGTCCTAATCCAAGCCCTAACCCCTAGACATCACTGCGTAATATAGTGTCACATCAGACAGCAGTGTCCACAAATTTTCTTTTAGTCCTGCAGTACTACGCATTATCTGGGGACTACAACCTTAAGTCTCACATCGAATATGACTGATCTGTAGAAATGACTTTATAATTTGAAAATAGAGATGATATACTCATATATGCTTTTGTAACCCCCCAAAATCTTAATATTTTTTTTAAAAAAATTTAAAAATCTGGGGGCAAGGGGAGAGTAAGAAAATGGCATAAATGGCTGGACTTTTCATGTATAATGACAGCCATTTCCTGTTGAGCCTCAGGCTCTGCTAAGGCAAAAGAAATAGGATATTGCCTATGCAGGTAAAGACTACTTTTCTTGCATGTTATATTATTCACGGACAAAGCAATTTTAATGGATGTAAACATAAATATGCATCCTTTCATTTTTTTATGGCCTTCAAAACCTAGGCTGCATGCACACCATATTTTAACACCCCCTCCCCAAATCCTGTGTAATTTGTTAAAGATGGTAGTTCTGTGAGGTGTAAGTTATATCACCCAAGGTCCTTTGAGGGGCAGTTTTAAATGTATAGTCTGCACACAGTTTTAGGGTGTCTTATCCTGACCTCAGAATAAGCAGGGTATGTTTAGCTAACAAAAACCAAAAAGGCAATGCAGGATCCATTTTGTTTGGCTTCCTCCCTGATGTCAAAGAAGACTGCCAAACTATCTTACCTGTGGAATCATCAACAACAAAGCAGGGAAACCCGGGGTCCTCCGCATGTTGCTGAACTACAACTCCCATCAGCCCCAGCCAGCAGGGCCAGTTTTCGGGGCTTGTGGGGCTTGGGTTTCAGCAACATCTGGAGGTTCCCGAGCCCTGATGTATGTTCTTTTTGTTTGTACTGTTTGTAGATATGCAATGACTAGTAACAGCTTTTGATCAATGCATAAAAATACTGAAAAATTAACAGTATTTAACAAGACTTTTCTGAAACATTTACTTGTCTTCAGTGACCTTTACACACACCCTGCATTGCATTATGAAGGGTATGCATACTGGAAAGGATGGTTCTGTGATGATTCTTTTAGCTGTAAACATTACAGTGCATCCTTTTTTAAAAAATGATTCTGCTCCATTTTAATTACAGGAAATGGTTCAGGAGCAAACACCCAATGGGGGAACAGTGGAATCTAGGTTGCTTAGTTCTTCAACGCACAACCCACCTAACATTTCTCGTGTACAATCCCCAAAGAAGTGAACAGTCCCCCCTGTGTCCAGTTAATTCAATGGGGTTTGTGCAGGGAGACTTCACTGTGAGTGAATTGCACCTTTGGCTTTTAATAAATGCAGGAAGAAGGATATACGGCATTTGATAGCTTTAATAATTCATAACCATGGAGCCTTTTCATGTGTGTGTCACACACACACACACACACACACACACACACACACACTTCTGAAAAGAAAAGAGGTGTGTTGAGGGAATGACATGAAAAGCACCACTTTGATGGCAAAACCAAACAGGAAAAAAAAAATCGAATATTGATCCATACTGCTCCGGCCACTTGCAGTTCAACAGCGATGGGTTTGGAAGAACACTCCTCAGCTCCTCTCTGGAAATGAATTTATGTGAAGTCTTCCTCCTCTTTTTTTCCTGAGCAGATGCAGCTCAGAAAGCAGGGTTTACAGCCAAGATGACTATGAGGAGCTAAATTCCACACACATACAGTACACACAATCCAGCAATGGATTTAATGGGCTAAAATTGAGATTTGCAAAAATGGTATTCAAGCAGTAAGTGTTCTTTCTTTTGGTAAGAAGTGTGTTTTTGGCCTAGGTAAAATTCCATTGTCAGCCTGTGCTGCATGCTCAGCCTAAAAATAAAGGAGAAGCAATGATAATTAAACTATGCAGGAGCAGGAAATATGTTTAGCACAGAGGATTAGATTACAAAGCAGCAAACTGGAGGGCTGCAGCTAATTTAAATGTTATTTTTCTACATAATTAACAGGCCCCTTTTACATCATTCTGTGTATTTCCGATTGGTTATTAAGCCCAGATCCCACCTCCCTCCCCACAAAATGTTGGGCTTTTCTAAAAATACCCTCTTGCTACTAACTCCCAACAAGCCTGAATCTTTTATAAGGATTTGCATGATCCACTCAAATGTTAACATTTCAGTGATGATATCACAATAGACAAACATGGCAAGAGCAGACAGTTGTCCTGTGTTAGTTCTTAGGTAAGTCTATATATAAAATAGATGGCAGATGAAGGACCCCTCCGACTTCCTTGTACAATATTATGCATTCATGATGATTTGTGCTCATGATAGTCTTAGGGTGGTTATACGTGATCTCACTTTCATATGGTATTTCCAACCAGTGTTTGTTCTGTAACGTCTTGCTGAAATCCTGCAACTTTTCTTTCTTTTTTTTTTGAATAATTTTTATTATTATACATTTTATAAATTTCCATCCAATTATTCATTTAATCCCACATACAACAAATCGTAATTATTTTTTGACTTCCTTCAGCGTCTCTGACAATCGTCCGTAGTTATACCTTTAATACACATTCCCTTCTTTCGTATTGCCATTTTTCCTCCTTACTCCCATTATTTCTAATAAACAATACTTATTTTCTTTTTTTTACAGTGCCTCTTTAAATCCCACTAGCGTTGTATTCACACCACATATGTTTTTCAGATAATCCACAAATTTCCCCCAGTCTTCGATGAACTTTTGGTCTTTAGTATATCTGATTTTCCCAGTTAATTTATCCAGTTCTGCATAGTCTGTCAATTTTAGTCTCCATTCTTCTATCGTCGGTATCTCCTCTTGTTTCCACTTCTGGGCCACCAGGATTCTGGCTGCCGTTACCGCATACTGGAAAAGCTTACAGTCCTTTCTTCTAATGTCCTTTCCTACGATACCTAAAAGAAAAGCTTCGGGTTTTTTCACAAAAGTATATCTTAACATTTTTTTCAACTCATTATATATCATTTCCCAAAAATCCTGCAACTTTTCATGCTGCAAATGATCTAGATATTTTTCTTCTTGCCCTGCTTTTGTGGTATCCCTCCAGAAATCAATATTGTGGTAATTTTGGGGAAGTGTTGCAGAACAACTAGTAAAAGCAGAGTGATGTGTGGACGTTCCAATATTTCATTTATTATACTGTATTTCTATGCCACATTTCGCTCACACGAGTCACAAAGCGGTTTACATACAATAAATAATATCATAGTAGAACATCCCAATTGCAACATAAATTATATAAAATAAGGAATAAATCATCAATAGAACAACTACCTTCTATAAAACCCTATTAACAAGACAGCTGAAAAAATAAATGGCACAAGCACAAGAAAAGTCGTATTATAAAATTCACAAAGTGTTAGAGCACTCATAATCCACAAAACAACACTGACAACATTAATGAACTAACAACCAAAAACAAAGTTAGCACTGCTGAATTCACACACGCTCTCTCCTCACCCCCATGACTCACAGTGTTCTATTCAGTTCATCAAAAAGCACATTTACATAATGGCCGTGGCAGCAACTTCCTTCTGAAATCTGGCAAGCAGAGGGTCCCGTTCCCCTCCACCACTATCTAGTGAGCACTGATGAATCTTACTTACATATTCTGTTGAAAAATATCGGCTGATGAAAGACTACAGTGGTACTTTGGGTTAAGAACTTAATTCGTTCTGGAGGTCCATTCTTAACCTGAAACTGTTCTGAACCTGAGGTACCACCTTAGCTAATGGGGCCTCCCGCTGCTGCCGCTGTGATTTCGGTTCTCATCCTGAAGCAAAGTTCTTAACCCAAGGTACTATTTCTGGGTTAGCGGAGTTTGTAACCTGAAGCGTCTGTAACCCGAGGTACCACTGTATTACAAAACAGTAGTATCATTCCGGAGACACTGTCCTTTTGAGGCTTTTGAGACGTCTTCCACTGAAACTTTTGAAAGACTATTGTGAGACTGTCCTTAGATATCTGTTTTGAACACACGGCTTGATGGTCCTCGCTACCACTCTGTTATTTTGTATATATGAACTTTGATTGGCTTATTCCTACAATTTGAATGATATCATTATTCTATTATATATTCTCTACTAACTATTAGCTTACGTGTTGTGATTGGTTCATATTGCAACACAGGGGTTTGTTTTTGGTTCCAGTTGAAAACCAGGCAGGCAGCAACTTCTGTGGAATTCATTTATTATCATGTAGTACAAAAGCTGAAGATGGAATCATCTGAGGCACTGCATGGGGAACATTCAAGGTTTGCTCAGGGTCACAAAGGAATTTGTGGTGTAGCTGAGAATTGAATTAAAGTTGTGTAGTCCTTGGCCCAGGGTTTTAACTATAAAACAATACCTACATTGCCTCCTCTGTTATGCCCTACCTTTTCAAAGCAATCAGTGACTGAAAACAAACCCAGGATAATAATGTACTTCTTCATCCTCTTTTGATTACCTGCTACTACCAATTTAGGCGGCAGTACATTACGTACTTGGACCAGCAGCATTTGCAGTCCAGTAAATGAACACTAAAACATGAAAAACATCCTTTTGATTTAAGATGCTTGAGAAAGCATTCTCTGTGTAGTCAAAGTAACTCAGTACTCACATGCTCCTTTGGGTAGGAGGAAAAGAAAAGTCAATGTAATGCAATAGATGGAAGGAAATCTAATTATAGTAGTAACTGAAACAGCTACAAATAAACCAGCACAATCTTTAAAGAAAGAAAGCATTCCAGCTCACTATCTGTTTTCTTCAAATCAGCTATGGGATCCACTGTTTGACCAATCAGTCCTTTATGCTGGTGTAAGTGTTGCTTCCAGTTTGGATTTGCAGCAAACTCATTATTCTGGTGAATGACTTGTATCAGGGAATCAACTGGGGAAGTACAGCCATTTTGGACCTCTCAATAGCTTTTGATACAATTGAGCATGGTATCATTCTGGACCATCTTGCTGAGATTGGTGGTGCTTTTGTGACCACTGTTCCATCATTCAGCTGTTGGCCTTTAGGGTGCCACAAGATTCCATCTTATCTTTCATGTACTTTGAAATCTACTAGTGGAAGAAGCCATCTGGCAATTTGGGGTGCAATGTCATCACTATGCAGATTGCACTCAACTCTCTCTTTTCCTTCATCTGATCCCAGGAAGACCATAGATGGTGTCTGGAAGCACTCTTGGGTTGTATGAGGGCAAAAGGCTGAAACAATATCATGACATAATGGATTTCAGTAAGGCTTTTGGCAAAGTCCTCCATGATATTCTTGTGAAGAAACTGGTAAAATGTGGGCTGGGCAACGTAACTGTTAGGTGGATTAATAGCTGGTTGACTGCCCAAACACAAAGAGTGCTTACTAATGATTCCTCATAATTCTGGGGAAAAATGTGACACGTGGGGTGCTACAGGGTTCTGTCCTGGGCCTGTTGTTGTTCAACACCTTTATAAACAACTTGGATGAAGGAATTGAGGAGATGCTCATCAAATTTGCAGATGGCACCAAACTGGGAAGGGTAGCCAATGCTGCAGAAGGCACAAACAGGATTCAAGATTAACAAATTGGAGAACTGGGCCCAAATTAACAAAATGAATTTCAATAGGGACAAATGTCAAGTTCTAAACTTAGGCAGGAAGAACCATCTGCACAAATATAAGATGAAGGACACCTGGTCTGCCAGGAACAAAAGGATCTAGGAGTCTTAGTAGACCACAAGCTTAACCTGAGTCAACAGTGTGATGTTGCAACAAAGAAACCTAATGCTATTCTAGGCTGCATAAACAGAAAGGAGATTCAGACTGAACATCAGGAAGAACTTTCTGGTGGTAGGAGCTGTTCAACAGTGAAATGGACTCCCTTAGAAGGTTGTGGACTCTCCTTCCTTGGAGGTTTTTCAGCAGAGTTTGGATGGCCATCTGTCACAGATGATTTAGGTGAGATTCCTGCATTGCAGGGTCTTGGAAGGGACCCTTGAGGGTCATCTAAAAAAGGTAAAGGTACCCCTGACCGTTAGGTACAGTTGCAGACGACTCTGGGGTTGCACGCTCATCTTGCTTTACTGGCCGAGGGAGCCGACGTTTGTCCGCAGACAGTTTTTCCAGGTCATGTGGCCAGCATGACTAAGCCACTTCTGGCGAACCAGAGCAGCTCAAAGAAACGCCGTTTACCTTCCTGCCGGAGCCATACCTATTTATCTACTTGCACTTGACATGCTTTTGAACTGCTAGGTTGGCAAGAGCTTGAGGGTCATCTACAATTCTACAATTCTATGGTTCTATGATTCTAAGTCCTGTCTGTCGTGAAATCTTCTGATCTCGACAGAGGTGGATTACTGGTTCTAGAAACCAAGGGCATAGCATTAGGTCCAGATTATCTTTGGAGGTGTAGATTGTGTTGGTGGCCTGAGTGCTTTTCAACGGCTTCAGTTGGTTCACCAGCAGAGGTCCCATTTAGAGAAAACATACAGTGGTTACCTCAGGTTACATACACTTCAGGTTACATACGCTTCAGGTTACACACTCAGCTAACCTAGAGATAGTGCTTCAGGTTAAGAACTTTGCTTCAGGATAAGAACAGAAATCGGGTTCTGGCGGCGCGGCAGCAGCAGGAGGCCCCATTAGCTAAAGTGGTGCTTCAGGTTAAGAACAGTTTCAGGTTAAGTACGGACCTCTGGAACGAATTAAGTACTTAACCCGAGGTACCACTGTACTTTGGAACATAGGAAGCACATTTTAACTGAGTTAGATTATTAGTCCATCCAACTCATGAGAGAGCACTTTGGAAGACTAAGCCACAGCTCTTTCATTATTTAGAGTGGATTATTATTATTATTATTTTTCTTAGTGGCTTTACTCACAGAAATGACTCAAAGTGACTTAACAAACACAATGGAAATGCTAAAAGCAATTACAGCAAACATAATCAATAAAAAAACTAAAAGCCAAGCAAGCACATCTATACAAATAAAACTCAGGCCAAGAAGGCCACAAAACCCTTCAGATTAAGGACCAAAAGCCCAGATAAAGAGGAAAGTATTTGCCTGGTATCTAAAACTAGACAAAGATGGTGACAGTTGATCCTCCCTGAGGAAAGGATTCCACAAGTGGGGGAGCCACGACTGAAAAGGCTGATAACTGAAAAGGTTATCATATTGTCACCTTCTGGACTTCCTGTGAAGTGGGTATCTGAGTAAGGGCCTCAAATAACATTCAGGTCAATTTATGTGGTGAGAAGTGGCCCATGAGATACTGGGGTCCTGATCCTTTATAGGTCAAAACCAGTACTTACACTGAGCTCTGAAACTAATCGGTAGCCAGCACCATCAGGCCAGGATTGGTGTTATGTGTTGAAACTTGAAACTGTCTTGCTTCAGTGAGCAACCTGGCTGCTAAATTCTGCACCAACTGCAATTTCTGAACTGACCTGAAAGGCAACCCCCATGTATAGCACATAGCAGTAATATAATCTAAGGATTACCAGAGCATAGACAATAGAAGTTAGCCCCTCTATACTCTTGGTCAGCAAGTACTAGGTCAGGAAAGGCTGTTCTTGGTGGATGGAAGAGTTTAGAAACCTAAAACAGTTCTTACCTGGGAGCAGAATTGCTTCAAATAAATGTAACGTGAGAAAATGTTTGTAACATCCTGAGACCAACAGCATTCCAAACAACTTCACAAGCAAGCCAGGCACCTGTCCTTAAGATTTTGAGCCAACAGAATTTTCTAGTAGCACTACACATTCTGGGCTACCTCTAGCCAAACATTTTGAAAGAACTGGCTCCCAGTGGATTTCCATAGCATGTCTGCTGATGGGTTTTTTGAACTTTTAAACTTTTGCTCTACAACATACTGTAATTACCATGCGTCCTTCTGCATCTGTGCTGCAGAATTCTCCCTTGTGCCTCTCCAAGACTGTGGCTGGCTTAGCAGATCACAATAATAGTCCCTAGATAGATATTCCATATGTCAATTAACTGTTCAGCTGCTAGCCATGTGTTCTAGAATCTATCCAATGTGTTGATGCAGAAATCATCCGTCAGAAGGAAGCTGCCACAACAATTGTCTTGCGTGGATCAACATGGATTTTCTTATTGCTGCCCCCTCAAATTTTATGTTCGTTTAATCACCAAATCCTTCAAAATCACTAACGCATAGTGCTCTTTCCCACATATTTCTCTCCAGCCCCCCCCGAAGGAATGGTTCTTAATACAGGCTTGAAGAGCTTCTAATTAGCAATGAAGCAAACTGCTGGAGACTGAATGTGGACTTTGCAGAATGTTTACACCATAAAAAGTTGCAGGGTGCCCATTATCTTTGCCATTCACTAATATAATTAACTATGCATAGTGGCACAATTAGCTACATCCCAGCTTTATATTCCACAGGCATTGTGGTGGGGGTCACAAGCACTCAATCTTGTTAATGGAAATGGGAAATCCTGGTGTGAGCTTCAATCTTTCATGTCCCTAGGCAGGTATATTGAAAACAAAATACTCTCAGGACTGCTTCTTATTTCCAGTGAGTCCCTTGCAGGTATCTCTGGGAGCATGCAGCACTGTCAGACTTGTGAAGGGAGGGTGGGCACATGGAACCATGACTTATATAGACCAGCGATGGGAGCTTCATGTATATGAACCAGATTTCAGTCCTTTAAATCAAGAGGAGTTTAAAAAGCAAATTTGAAATATGTGGATTCTGGCAACTCCAGAGAAAGGAATCCACAAACTCTATATTTCTAAGGCTGAGGAAGACCCAGAACATTTCAGATAAGCAAAGCTGTCTTCTACCAAACTGTGAAATTTGGCTTTCATTATGCATTGTGTGCTCTCTATTTATTTGGAAAATACAGCTTCTGTACTGCTCCTATGTTTTGTAACTTTGATTACTTTTTTGTTTGTCTGCACATGATTTTACATTAATGAAAACTACTTTTAAAAAAGCAATTTGGGGGCTATTATAAGCAGCAGCTGAATGGGAAAGAGGAAGCTAGACAATGGTAGCTCATATTTTGTGTAGCTGTACCGGATGTCATTATCTTGCTTCAGAAAAGAATACACACACTGATGGTGACACACCTAGTAGGTGGCATTAAGTACTCTCTAAGGCAGTTAATTTCTCAGTTGATGGGGTTGGTATCTTGTGGTGGGTGTCAGGGTGGATGGCCTGGTGGAAGGCAGATGGTCCTGACAGGAAATGAAACAATTCTATGAGCAACTCAGCCTGTACCCAAAAGGCATTGCTCAGACTGAGAAGCCAAGTCAGTATCAGCAGCTTGTAAGACCAAATGGGACCCTTTTAGCTCCTAGTATCACTTGATTCTTGTTGGGTTTCAGCCAAAGAGGTGGTGCTGCACCACAGCAGAGATCTGTGCAGCAGTTCCCTATTATGCCATAGTGACAGAAGTAGTAAGGTGCCCTTGGTCCCGCTCCAGAGTGCAAACAGAGCAGCAGTAGGCACTATCCTCAGGCAGCTGCTGTAGTCCAGGATCCTATCCTGAGACCCCTTTTCTGTCACTTTGGAGAGTACTGAGGAGCAACCACTGTAAGTGTTAGGATATTGATGTTCCGTTCTACCCTAAGAGGAACAGATACCGTATTTTTTGCCCCATAGGGCGCACCGGCCCATAGGGCGCACCTAGGTTTTTTTGGGGGGGAAATAAAGAAAAAAAAATATTCCCCCCCCAGGCCCGAGCTTCGCCTGACCCCAGCCCCCAGAACAGGCTGCTATCTGCAAGCCGTGGGAGAGCTGCGCGAAGCCCGAAGCCTGGGGGGCGCTGAGCTCAGGCTTCTGGGTGCAGGCAGCTCTCTGCAAGAGGTGGGAGAGCTGCGCGAAGCCCGAAGCCTGGGGCGTGCTGAGCTGAGCGCGCCCCAGGCTTCTGGGTGCAGGCAGCTCTCCCACGGCTTGCGGAGAGCTTCCTGAAGCCTGGAGAGTGAGAGGGGTCAGTGCGCACCGACCCCTCTTGCTCTCCAGGCTTCAGAAAAAGCTTGCATTCACCCCATAGGACGCACAAACATTTCCCCTTTATTTTTGGAGGGGGAAAAGTGCGTCCTATAGGGCGAAAAATACGGTATGTGGATTGTTGTATGTTACATGTCTGTTTACATTCCAGCACAGCTTGCTGGGAACTTCCGTCTGTGTATAGCTTTTGCTTAGTGCTTCCTGCTCTTGGACATGAAAGAAAGCAGACATGTTTTTCTTTGTCCTGAACTATGCTGAATAAACTGCTTGTAAGTATGCTTTACGTATGCCTCTGTCTGCCACTTCTGTTGCATGCCGTTCACTCTGCTGATTGAGGCGTGCTCAAGCTTCTGAAGGCTTCTGAAGCTGTGTGCCACTGTTTTGATGTTGTTTCAAGGACCAGAGTTCACCTGGCTGCCAGCCGGTGGGCTGGAGCCAGCTGGGGGCCCTCAAATTGCCCCCGTTCCCTTGGACACATCCCAGCAGTAAATGCCCCAAATACCCTATACCTATACAGTGGCACTATGTCAGTGTGGGCAGCCACCTGGCGATCGCAAGAGAAGCCCCCTTTCCACCTCTGCCACCTTATTCTTCCCTTTTCAGATCCTCTGACAGTAAGCCATCTCACCTGCCCACATGCTTGGGCAGAAATGAGGAAGAGGAGGAGGAGGAGGAGGCAGCAGCAGCGCTGACATGGAGAAGCACACTAGAGCTATCCATAATGAGTACCCCCTCAAAGTTGTAGTGACCAATTTGGAACACAGGCCTGTCCTCCAAATTATAGGGGGATTCTGAAAATGTGGTGGTCTAACTGCCCAGTTGCCCTAAATTATCAGTGAGATTTCAGCAGCCAATGTCCTTGGATGTGCCCCCCAAAAAATCTGTCTCTAATTGCCCTGCAGGTTTAAATGCAATAAATTAAGCTGCCATGCTAAGAATGTTCAAGTAACATGAATATATGACTGCTTTTAATATTTGAAACAACAACAGCCTAGCTTGATGAAAGGAGTATAAAGCCTATAATAATCCTGTTATGGTTTTATGGCATTTTATATGGCTTAGGTAAACTAGCTATGAGCTGTCCCCACTTAGGTTCCTTTGATTTGCAGCAAGTCCTTTCATGTAGGAAAGTGCAACAGATTTGCCCGGAACTTAGTAAACATACGGAATGAGAAACATTGAATAGATCTGCAAGTTAGTACAGAGGCACAAATCAGGTTCTTAGTTCAGAGACTGATCCCACAAACACACCGACAAGCAATTCTTAATGCAGCTATACATTTTTATACAGACTTTGGCTAAGGAAATGATCCAGTAGCAACTGTTGACTTAGATTTATACAATCGGGCACTTAAGAGAACATATTCTAGAACAGAAGCATCCTTGCGCATTGTTGTTTTTGTTTCTTTACAAAGAATTTAACTCCGGAGATTTACTCACTTTTCAACACAGTCCCTCAAAGGTATCAAGTATACATGTGTAGTTTTGTTTCCTCATAAAAGCTTGAGGACACACTGGCACCACACCCAGTTCACCTTTTGAACATTTATGAGAACAGAATTGCATTAACACAGAGGTACTCACCAAATATTCTCCACCATTTTGTGTGTTTGTTGCTACTTCCCTACCACCCTGCCTTGGGATGATGCTAGATCCCAGGAATTGTGGAGGATGCGAAATGGTGGACAGGCACTCAACACAGCTGCTGCTGTCACAGGTTGGCAGTGGCGGGGGCTTTGGGGGAAAAGAAAGAAAGAAGTTGTACTACTTTGATTGGTAATGGTGAGCCCCACCTCTTGGGAGAAATTAACTGAAATAGTTCTCCCCACTTTGTCCCCTCCTTGGCTACTCTGTCCACAAATAGCACAGAACATGTTAAGAGCCATTTGCAATACAAACTAAGCCTTCCCTAGTAATTGAGTAAACCAGCATCTAGGTCAGTTGTATGGTTTTTGTTGACCTCATCTCCTAATCCCTTCTACCCTCTCTTTACTCTGTTTACTCCTCTTCTTGGAACAGATAATTCTTCCACTTGGAAGTCCTTATCCCTGTCACACCAAGGTTTTGCTTAGGAATGCTCTGCTATGTATTTATAATATAAATTTAGTCATGAGAGATACACTTTAAAGAGAAAAGTACTCTCTGAGCACAAAACCTAGATTAAGGCCTAGATTGCATGTTTATTTTATTTTTTTTAAGCAATGGTTACATAGTGGTTTTACTATGCCAGTTTTGTTTGGTGAAATATTTCTAAGAAATAGCTCTCATATGAAAAATGTAAAAAGTTACTCTATTCGAGAGGGAGGAACTGTGAAAAATGACTTGATTTGAGGATACAGCTCATTTACATGCAATTATTCTGTACATGATGCCCTCAAACATTATTTTAGAACCAGACTTTGTAGGGGGGTATTAAATTTACATCAATTTATTGGCTACTCTTTCACATTTGCTTATATTCCTGAGTGGTTATCACCAACAATTTTAGAACACATTTAAAACAAAAAAACAAAAACAAAACATGTATATGAGGTCTATGTTAAAATTAACTTTGCTACTTGGCAAGACAACCAAATTACTTGTGTTGGGAGAACACAGTGCTGTGGTAAACTGGTCATCTGTTTGGACTGGTTGTCTTGCCAGGAATTAAAAAATATATATCTTTGTAACCACCAGTTCCTAGAGCAAATGAAGAAGAGACCTAAATGATTAATCATCATCAAAATGTCTTGAAGACTGCATTGTAGACACTGTCTGAAATTCAATGTCATGTCAGCAGAGACTCTATAGTTGTTAAATGCTTTTTAAGATGCAGGATGGAGATGTCATATATGCTGACATGGTATGGATTGTTTGACATTAATTCATGTGCTGTCAGTCAGAAAGATATAGCTAACAGAGTATTTTGAACTTTTTTTTCTAACATCCAGGCTACAAACATTTATCTTTGGATTTTTCTTTGAATGAGACTTACGGCTGTTTTTGACAGTAATAGATTGTTTCATGCAGTGTTGCCCGAGAATTTCTCAGTATGCAGCCCCATCGGGGAAGAAATGGCTGAGCCGGTGTGTCCATAATAGGGCTGTACTGTATTCTTCACTTTTGACCTTCTAGTTGAAAATAGTGATATTGGAGATATTCCCCTTGCATCAAAAACTTTGTGCAACTAGTCACATTCCTCCTCCCTCCATCAAAACCAATGAAATTGTTTTCAATGGTTATTGGCTTCTTCTTCTTTCTCTTTCCTGGATATACGCCCTCCCCTTAAATATTGACATCAGGGAAGCTAGCAACCTCACTTCTCGTGGTGAGGGAACGACCAGAAAGCCCTCAGAGCCAATCAGATATGACTGGATGACGATACCGCGGAAGGCAATTGGGAGTCGAAAAAAAGAGAAGACAATATAAACCAGGGGTCAGCAACCTGCAGCCCATGGGTCACAAACAGCCCATGGGGGTTGTTTAAACTGCCCATGAGCTGCCCCCGAACAGAGCCGCTCACTCAGTAAGTCCCGCCCGCGCTGTGCTAATCTGATCCAGCCCATGGAGTGATCTCCGCGGGAGTGAATTGGGCCAGGTGAGGTAAACCTTGCCAACCCCTGATATAAACCAATAGGTGAATCTTCTCACCAAAAATCATGGTGAAAGGGAAGCATGTGGGGCAAATGTTTGTGTGAAATTGTGGGTGGTTTTGGCTCAAGGTTAATCCATAGACACATCTGTTTCTTCCCAGGAGGGATCAGGCAGCGCATTTTTCAGCAACAACATTCATGCTAATTGCTGCTTGGAGGGACTGTTTTGGAACCAGATATTGCATATAATGATGGCTGAGTCTGTACTCGCCGCGGCTAAAGTTCAGGCCAAGCTATTGGGAAAGGAGAAACACTGAACTGTGGTCCATGACATTCACTTGGGGGCAATGCGGCAATAGTGTAATGAAAGAGTCCCTTTCCCCCTCCAAAAGTCAGAGAAACTGGGTGCTCATGTGGAGAGTTTGGCTGAGATCGCAGCCTAAATCTGCCTGGTGCAAGAGAGGGCTTGCAGGCTTCTTTCCACCTTGCTTCAATGGATCAAGCAAGAACGTACGAAGTTGTGAGTTCATCTTAGTCAACGTCATTCTTCCTTGGTGAGCAGCCTCCTTACTGCCACCTCCATTCAGTCTTATATTCACATGGGAGACTCCTGGTCTCCTGGGACTGTGCTTTAGCACACAAGCAGAGCAGTGGGTAGCAGTAACTAAAGGATGATGATGAAAAGAATGTCTGGAGGATGCACTATGGGGTTTTTTCCATATATTTTTTTTACATGCTAACATTGCTCTTTCCCCACACAGGCTCTGCAATCTGTGCACAGCCCACACTTTGCTACAACTGTATGTGGATCTGTGTGGGTTGTGCCATGTGTCCTCCAGGAATCAGTTGCACTGAATGAAAGCACCTCCGCATCTTAAAAAGATACACGGTGGAATGTCACTGTAACATCTTCTAGCTGAAATGATTTAGTGCTGTCCTTTGCCTAAATATATCCTCTTTGAACATTAAGGCCCAGGAGAACTGCATGCAAAGAAATGTTCACTTGCACTGGAGTTTCAGTGAACCTTCTTTTTGTTTTATATGAAGGGATGTTTACTCCAGGAGTTTTGGCTAAGAAGTAGGATTTTAGAGGGTGAAATGAAATCACAGAATGAACAACAATGACCACAACCACACCAATTTTTGAGAGAATACACCATTGCAGTCACGAAATGGGATAAAATTTGTTCAAGGCTTGCATGATTTTATACAGGAGTCTTCTGCATGGCATAGGCACTTTTCCTAATATGACCTAACATATGTCAGGGACGCGGGTGGCGCTGTGGATTAAACCACAGAGCCTAGGACTTGCTGATCAGAAGGTCGGCGGTTCGAATCCCCGTGACTGGGTGAGTTCCCGTTGCTCGGTCCCTGCTCCTGCCAACCTAGCAGTTCGAAAGCACATCAAAAGTGCAAGTAGATAAATAGGTACTGCCCTGGTGGGAAGGTAAACAGCATTTCTGTGCGCTGCTCTGGTTCACCAGAAGTGGCTTAGTCATGCTGACCACATGACCTGGAAGCTGTACGCCGGCTCCCTCGGCCAATAAAGCGAGATGAGTGCCGCAACCCCAGAGTCGTCTGCGACTGGACCTAATGGTCAGGGGTCCCTTTACCTTTAACATAACATCCTTTTGGACCGTCTTGAGGGGCTGGGAGCTAGGGGTACTGTCATACAGTGGTTCCACTCCTTCCTCCTGGGACGTGTTCAGAAAGTGGTGGTGGGGGATGAGTGTTCAGACCCCTGGGCTCTCACTTGTGGGATGCCTCAGGGTTCTGTCCTCTCCCCCATGCTTTTCAACATTTACATGCAGCTGCTGGGAGAGATCATCAGGAGGTTTGGGCTGGGTGTTCATCAGTATGCGGATGATACCCAGCTCTACCTCTCTTTTAAATCAGAACCAGTGAAGGCGGTGAAGGTCCTGTGTGAGTGTCTGGAGGCGGTTGGAGGATGGATGGCGGCTAACAGATTGAGGTTGAATCCTGACAAGACAGAAGTGCTGTTTTGGGGGGACAGGAGGCGGGCAGGTGTGGAGGATTCCCTGGTCCTGAATGGGGTAACTGTGCCCCTGAAGGACCAGGTGCGCAGCCTGGGAGTCATTTTGGACTCACAGCTGTCCATGGAGGCACAGGTCAAATCTGTGTCCAGGGCAGCTGTTTACCAGCTCCATCTGGTACGTAGGCTGAGACCCTATCTGCCTGCAGACTGTCTCGCCAGAGTGGTGCATGCTCTGGTTATCTCCCGCTTGGACTACTGCAATGCACTCTACGTGGGGCTACCTTTGAAGGTGACTCGGAAACTACAACTAATCCAGAATGCGGCAGCTAGACTGGTGACTGGGGGCAGCCGCCGAGACCATATAACACCGGTCTTGAAAGACCTACATTGGCTCCCAGTACGTTTCCGAGCACAATTCAAAGTGTTGGTGCTGACCTTTAAAGCCCTAAATGGCCTCGGTCCAGTATACCTGAAGGAGCGTCTCCACCCCCATCATTCTGCCCGGACGCTGAGGTCCAGTGCCGAGGGCCTTCTGGCGGTTCCCTCATTGCGAGAAGTAAAACTACAGGGAACCAGGCAGAGGGCCTTCTCGGTAGTGGCGCCCGCCCTGTGGAACGCCCTTCCAGCAGATGTCAAAGCGATAAACAACTACCTGACATTCAGAAGACATCTTAAGGCAGCCCTGTTCAGGGAAGTTTTTAACGTGTGATATTTTATTGTATTTTTGCTTTCTATGGAAGCCGTCCAGAGTGGCTGGGGAGGCCCAGCCAGATGGGCGGGGTATAAATAATAAATTATTATTATTATTATTATTATTATTATTATTATTATTATTAACATAGTCAATGTAGGATGCAGGATTAAATAACAGATCTTATACGCTGTTTGATAATATATATAATGTTCTGGGTATGTTGGCTGCCCCTTCTATAATTCTGTGCTTAATGGTTGAATATGTAACAGATATGTTTCAGCAGCAGTCCTAAGCTTTTAGCCCAAGACCAGTGGGAAAAAGAGAGATTGGCTGCATTTTGCATTCTTATTCAAGCCTAGATGCTGAATTTAGCAGTTGCCTCATCTCTGTTTTTAGAGGGACAGTTTGTCTCCTGCCTGCTTTTCTCCTTGAGGAAACAGAATTCCCTGTGAGACAGTTGACAATCCTGCTTGGATCAGGCAGAGATTATTTTGTATGGTCTTTGCAGAGGCTGCCTAAGTTTCACTGTCGTTTAATGTGCGTAGCCTGAATGGTGAATTCCTTTAAATCCTATCTCTTACTGAATCATGTGCCCCAAGATCCTGCCTCTGTCATTTTACTGCTGGGAGATTTGCTTATGAGTCAAACAAAGTCAGGGTCGGATGGGACTGCAGCTTTTTTTTTTTTTTTACGAATGCCTAGCAATTAGTGACATTTACTAATTGTCCCTGAAGAGCAAACATTGTGAAAAATGTGGTGTGTTACACTTCCACTGTTAATCTTCTGCCTTTGCTACATTTGCTTCTGGTTTATAGGCCTCAGAGGAGGATAAATGATCAAGGCATGTGCTTTTATTGTTTGTCTGTGGAGCAATGCACATACTCAGCACTAAGGAAAAGTTATTTTTCATGGGGAGCACAGCTTTAAGACTTTTCAAGGTCAGAAGGCTCCAAGAAAGGGGGGTCTGCAATTGTATCTGGCTCATTACTTCTCGTTTCCCCCTTTTAACTAAGAATATGCTTTGAGATAGCCTGGGGTAGGGTCCTCAGCAGCTTAAGATGCCTGGAGGAAGATCTTGTATCAAAGCAGTTCTATTAGCATCTTTGGTTTTTTTAGCACAAGATGCTTCAAACTAAAAAACAGGAAGGAGAATAAACTTTCCTGTTTAGCTTCTTGGCATCTCAGATACCTGCAGGCCAAAACCCTGGTTAACTAGGCTCACTTTGTGTTGCTCACAAATCCTATGCCAACAGCTCACCTGTTTAGGAGGACTTCATCCTTCAGTGATGATCAAACTCTCATACTGCATTGCATGTTTAGACATGCGATGGGTCAGCACCTCTGATGGTGTAAAGCTCATAACTCATGTTCTCATTTGCACTGGAGAAAAACTGAGGAATGATGTTGGTATGCCACACCCTGAAAGCAACACTACAGCCATTACAGATGTGATACCAAAGCCCCTTAAGGATAAATATACTGTGCATTAATTAGACTAATTAATGGGCAGATATTTCCAGTGTTTGACTTCCACTGAATAAGGGCTGTTCTTCTGTGCAAGCGGGTCATGATAAACATTTTCTGAATAGTAATATAGTAATAAGGGATTCCGTGATTAGTATGCTTTTTTTGGGTCAGGCACTGTGTCTTCATTATACGTGTGTACCTTTTTTGCATAATGAAGCCTTGATTCATGGCTCTGCTCCCTCAGCAATTCCATTATACAAATAATAGCCTCCACTCTCGAAGTAGCTATGCTGCGAGTTCATTTATCAAGGTGGCTGAAAGAATGGTAAAAAAAACCATCAAAATAATCAGCAGTTCAGGTAGGAATTAAATGTGAATCTTCCAAGCAGGACTTTATATAGCAGATGGGGCATTCACATATTGCAAATGTATAATTGGCTACAGGTTTGTTTGTTTGTTTGTTTGTTTGTTTGTTTGTTTGTTTGTTTAAAAAACCTAATGGATTTTCGACAGGAAGGGTAAATGTGGGCTGAATGGGGAGAAAATCTGGACTTGGCAATTTGGTGGGGATGACACTGGGTGGATGCTGTGGAAATCTTGCATACATGAGCAGCAACGACCCCACAGTGCACCCTTCTGAGAACATGCTCTGAGGAACTCAGGGCAGTTAAACAGCATTATCCAATGATGTGTTTGTTTCCATTTATATCCCACCTTTTCCTCCAAGGAGTTCAAGGTGGCTCACATCGTTTTCCCTGACGCCTATTTAATCCTCACAATAACCCTGAGAGGTTGGTTAGGCCGAGAGGCAATGACTGGCCCAAGGTCACCCAGTGGGCTTCATGGCTGAGTGGGGATTTGAACCCTGCTCTCCCAGGTTCTAGTCCAGCACTCTAACCACTACACCACACTGGCTCTCTTTGTGCTATCCTTGCAACAACCCTATGTGGTATCTTAAGCAGAGAGTGAGAGTGATCCAATCTCGCCCTGTCCACCCAATATTCTTAGCCACTAACACATTCCTTGCCACGCTTTGTCCACACAGAGGCTTCAAGGCCTAAAGGGAAGGTGATGCATCTGATTCACGAGGGAAAGTACTGGTAATCTCCAGCTCTCTTATGCAAGCCACATTGAAATAAATAGATCTGCAAGAGCACACCCATGGGGATTATGCTCTAGGTGCTTTAACCGAGGTTCTTTTAAAAATGAATGTATAGTTCAAAGTGGTGTGTTCGTGCGTGTGTTTTCTTTAAAGAACGTTTTGTAGAGAAATTCAGAAGTCACAGCCAAAGCAATTCTTTAAAAGGTTGGGGAAAGCTAAGAAACACTGTTGTTTGTCAAAGTTAGACAAGCCAAAATAGCAAGCATTTGTTCCTTTCAGAATTGCAGCCATCAATATTACTTTCCCCTGTTCCTAAAGCTGGGCTCCATTGGATGTAAAAAAAAGGATAGTTTCTTCAAGGAGGCTTGATAAGCTAATGTTTTGTTAAATGTGATCAGCAGGGCAATGTCAGTGAAAAGGAGCGATGCGTGCATATGGGGGAGTGTACTGCCAAAATAGGTAGCAGGTAGTGCCAAACATCTGGTCTCTGATTCTTCCAAACATAGCTCCATTCGCTTGGAAGGTGATATCAAGTATTTATTAAAACACAGAGTGTCTTGAGAGCCCCCTCTTTTCACAGCACCTGAGTGCCCTTTGCTCCTGTGTATTCTCCTTCCTGTATTTGATTGCAAATATGCCGAGCAAAGCAAGAACAATGAAGTGCACTGGTGCCGAATTATTTGTTCAAAGCTTTCTTTCTTTCTTTCTTTCTTTCTTTCTTTCTTTCTTTCTTTCTTTCTTTCTGAAATATGATTTAAATAAAAACCTGCACGGACATGTTTAGGAAAGAATTGTCTTGCAGCTGTTGTGGATTTCAGTAATGCATTTGGTAAATGTAAATGAGCACATTGATATTATCCTTATTCTCATTGTGCTGGTTTTCTCAAAAGAAGCAATGCATTGAAACGTTTCACCGGTTCCAGGCAAAAGGAAATTCTCTGATAAGCAAGTTCCTTACGTGCACATAGGTTGCACAGATCTGATTTTTACATGTGTGCTTTTCTACCTATTCATCCACACACAAATACTTTCAGCTGAACTCTGTCTCAGCATTCCTGTCTTTACTAGAAGTTGCTGTCTAATGGGATATAATCACCATTCAACTGTGCGCTGTTGTCGCTTTTCATTAATTAGGGCATTCCCATCCTCCCTGAATTCCAGAAACCTGAGGTCTGTTGTGGGTATGTTCACAGGGGGTCTTGTTGTCAGGACCTCCATACACGCTGCCCAGGCTTGCACCCTGGGGAGTTCACTTCAGTGCTCAGGGGTACCAGCTTGGCCCCACGATTGTGGGGTGCCTATGTCTGTAGGGGCCATGCAGTGTGCATGAACCTGGCACCAAAATGTGTGGGGGACCAGCCCCTTCATGGGGAATTTTGTGGGTGCTCGGGCACCCAGGGCCCCAGCAGCTATGTTGGTGCTGCTAATATACCAGTTTGATTTCAACCCTGGAGGCACATTCCTTTATCTTTCAAAACAGACGGATGCCAGCAACAATGTAAGGTAAAGGGTAAAGGGACCCCTGACCATTAGGTCCAGTCATGGCCAACTCTGGGGTTGCAGTGCTCATCTCGCTTTATTGGCCAAGGGAGCCGGCGTACAGCTTCCGGGTCCTGTGGCCAGCATGACTAAGCTGCTTCTGGTGAACCAGAACGCCGTTTACCTTCCCGCCGGAGTGATACCTATTTATCTACTTGCACTTTGATGTGCTTTCAAACTGCTAGGTTGGCAGGAGCAGGGACCGAGCAATGGGAGCTCACCCCATCGCGGGGATTCGAACCGCCGACCTTCTGATTGGCAAGCCCTAGGCTTTGTGATTTAGACCACAGCAACGCCCACCACCCACAACAATGTATATTGAGATAAGAACTGGCATGTTGCCGAGAAATCCATGTGGGATGAAGAACACTATACAAATGTATTCCTGTTAGACGCTGCTTTGCTGTTAATGCTTGGGTGGAAGGTGAAGAGGTAGTAACATCTGTACTGTCCCTAACTTGATTGTAGTTATGTAATTTCCATCATTTCTTTGGAGAAACCTCCTACAGGAAATTAGGACAAACTTACTGGGTTTCACTCCTAAATGTATTTTATTTCAGGTCATTGCCTCCTATTTCTTGTACAATATTAAGCAAGTCAATCCATTCCCCCAAGATTGTAGGCATAAGATATCTGTAGAAGGTCACTGCATCATCTCTTAGCCATGTTTATAACCACTTTTCCTCTCTTCTCTATCCTTCCAGTCACCTAATTGCTATTCTGTTCTCTCAGCTTTCTTCAATTTGTTTTCATTCCTCTGATATTGATATGTTCATAGCTGAATACAGTTGTGTGCATGGACTCCCCCGCCCCCCAGAGTTCAATGGGAAGAGGCTATCATCCACTCCATACTTTCATGATGGCATGCTTTTGCTTTGGAGGCCTTAAAATTGCATTGACCTTTGCAGTAGCATTGCAAAGTCATAGATGATTTTGTCTTCCACTATCATCTCTAAATGTTTCTTATTGTCGCCACTGATTAACCATATGGGATCTTGCTTTCTTAGCCTCCTTTACAGACTGGTTTGCTTTTGGCATGAAATTCAAGCTGTAATGCTTCCTGTGCGTGTGAACAGCTCTGCACACTTACTGGAGAGCACTGGTGACTGGTGCTCTTTGGAAGTGGAAGGCAGAGAGACAATCATCATCATCACTAATTTTTTTTTACCTGCCCATCACTCAGAGGTCCCAGGACGGATCAGAACAATTTAAAATGCAACATTAAAAATGGCTTAAAACAAATTGTAATCGCAAGAATAGAGTGGTTTCTAAAAATATGTATCTCAAGTGTCAAAGACCAAGGGTGTATCTTCACCATACAGCACAAACCTGATTGATTGGTTGTAAGAAGGCAAGCAAGTATGTGGGGGCAGGCTGAGGTTGGTGGGGCACTGCTCCATTTACCTTAGTAGACCAGGGAACAGCAAGTGGAAGTCGGTTCCACTCACATATGGCTCCTTTTGTTTTTCAGTGATTTCATACATGTGTCTCAGCAAGAATCATTTTAGAAAGGGCATTTCCCCCTCTCTTTCAATATGGATGGTTAAGTCCAGTCAAAGGCAACAATAGGGTGTGGCGCTCATCTCACTTTCTAGCCAAGGGAGCCAGTGTTTGTCCACAGACAGCTTTCCAGGTCACGTGGCCAGCATGACTAAACTGCTTCTGGAACAATGGAACACCATGACGCATTCCATCAGAGCGCATGGAAATGCTCTTTACCTTCCCACTTACAGTGGTACCTAATTATCTACTTTCTAGGTTGGCAGAAGCTGGGACAAGCAATGAGAGCTCACCCCGCTGTGCAAATTTGAACCGCCGACCTTCCGATTGGCAGGCCTAAGAGGCTCAGTGGTTTAGACCACAGTGCCACCTTTGGCAGAGCATGCATAAGCAAACCCTACTCCATTCTATCCCACCCCCTTCAGCCCTCTGTTTTGCCCCATTCCACCCCCATTCTACACTCCAGTCCAGAAAGACCTGTGTGTTGGTGATCGTGTGTCAGCTGGCTGTCCTGTACTGAATTTAAAAGGAGGAAAATCCGATTTATCAAGGGAATGTTTTTAGTTGATGAAAATGCTTTAAATGGATATACAGGTGTAATTCTATATCCACTTGTCTTAGAGTAAGTTCTATACAACGCATTGGGACTTACTTCAGAGTAGACAGTTTTAGGATTGCACAGCCTTTCTGAAAATCAGTTCCGCACCCCCTTGTCCCAGCCCTGGTCCCTTGCGCTTCACTGTGAAGTGTCTTCCCCGGAGTCAGTCTGCTCATCTAGCCAAAAGTTGTTCCTACATACCCTACAGTTTCTTAAAGCAATGGTGTGCTTCTTTTACAGTGGTTATTCAAGCGTCCCCATTTCTGACTAGATCAAAACACGCACAAGCTACAGCATTAGGCATATTCCAAACACATCTCAGCCTTCAGACCATCTCTCTGAAATACACATTCTGGATGCAGCTGTCCTTTTATGGTGTGATCAATTGATACCCCTGGCTTTCCTTTCCTCTGTGCATTGGGGACCAGAAGCCATCCGCCAGTCTCTCTTGCATGATTTGTGTATGAATATGAAGCCTTGAATGGCAGAGTGCAGGCTACATATGATTTATCGCTCGCTGACATATATGAATACTGTCAAAGACTGCAAGGACTGCATTTTGATTCTGATGCTGAGGTTTGTTTTTCCCCCCACAGAGCCTAGGATCTAGACATGTACAAATATTCAAGCAACTGGATGAAATATTAAACTTTACTGGAACATTTCTGCTAACTCCTCACTTGCATTTTCGGTGGCTGTTAGCAGTGCAATTTCAAAACAGAGCTTTAATTCTTCGGATGTGTTTATTGTACGTGGCATCCATTGTGTTTTGTACTAAATGGTGAATTGTACAAGTGCATCTCTAAAATTCAGCAGCCCTGTTCACCCATGAGCTTATCTATATCCACATGTGTGAAATTGTAATGATGAATGTGAAGTAAACACAGATTTGGGAGCTGGTTAAATATAATCTATCCTTCTCATTCCCACTGTATAACTGTATCCTCTTACAGTCTGCTCAAGGCATTTCCCCTGAACCAGAACTTACAGTTTAATGAGTGAGGCATTTCCTCTCCAAACTCATTATACATATGCAAATAGAAATCTGTCCAAATCCTGCCCACACTACATCACACAAGCTTGTCAATGCCTCCGATGACTTATGAACCCTTCTCCCACTCACCATGTAGGAAGGGACACATCTTATACAATAAGCTCAGGCAGAATTGGAGAGTTTTCCATGATTAGTGGAGTTTTCTTGAACTTTCAAGTCGTGGGAACATCTTTCTTTTCTGAAATTTAAAATATAAATTCTATGAAAATAGATGGAATTGGATTACAACACAGAAGCTGAGAGTCAAACGGTAAAGCAATTAAAAAAGGTTTTTAATTATCTATATCCACATGTGTGAAATTGCCATACAACAGATATTTGCTTGCTTATTTGTAGCTTTTTTTAGCAAGTACTAATACATATTTCAAATTCATGCAAATCCACAAGAGCCATGACCCAAAGACCCTTATGTATATCTGTGGGCTGCTGCATGACAGGATATCCTTGCCAAACAGATGCTCATGGCTTTCAGCATTGACAGCACTTATTGCCCACTGGTGAAGAGGCAGAGCCCACCCGCATCCTCATACTGGTGACTGGACTTACAGTACCCTGATGGTATCAATTATGTGTGGTAGTCATTGCACTTGTTCTGTTAGTGCAAGCATTTATGCTTGCACAACAGAACTTCCCCCTCTCCTCCCACCACTGTTTTTCTAGTTTATTTAGTGATATATGTAAAGGTAAAGGGACCCCTGACCATTAGGTCCAGTCGTGACTGACTCTGGGGTTGCGGCGCTCATCTCGCTTTATTGACCGAGGGAGCCGACATACAGCTTCCGGGTCATGTGGCCAGCATGACTAATCCGCTTCTGGCGAACCAGAGCAGCGCACAGAAATGCCGTTTACCTTCCTGCTGGAGCAGTACCTACTTATCTACTTGCACTTTGACGTACTTTCGAACTGCTAGGTTGGCAGGAGCAGGGACTGAGTAACAAAAAGCTCTAAGCAGCTTCCATGAAAACATTAACTAAAATGTCTTAAAAATTAGATAAAAACAAAACACAACTTTATCTCAGAAATAAACTGAGCAGTGTATGGAACAACAACTATAAACAGTTAAGAATCAGCGTTCAAGAAAGCATAGAAGCTTTTAGGAGGCATTTGAAGCCCATTTCTGTCTCTGCCACACAAGTGGGCAATATCACTGAGAAGGCCTGCTTCCATGCTGTCACCAAGTAAAACTCCTCTGATTGTGGAACAACCAATGAGGTCTCCTCAGAAGGTCACAAAGATTAACTTGGTCTGTAATGAGAGAGGTGGTCTACTGTTTCACTCTCTGTCAATCTCAGCATGCACTTTTAAAAGCATTAATTTGGTTTACTGTAGCTCCTGCCCACCTAGCAGTTCGAAAGCACCCCTAAGTGCAAGTAGATAAATAGGTACCGCTTTATAGCGGGAAGGTAAACAGCGTTTCCGTGTGCTGCGCTGGTGCTGGCTCGCCAGAGCAGCTTCGTCACGCTGGCCACTGTTGTGACGTGGGGCTTGTGATTTCAGCTCTCTTGACATAATATGCTGGAGACAGTTCTCTAGGAACACTTCTTTATTAACGCAACAAGACTGAAACTTGAGGAGGGGAGAGCTACATTTATAGGGACAGGGAACTAGCTAGAAAGGATACATTTTGGAGGGAACAATATCAGGCAATCACAGTCCTGCCTTTTGGAGGCAACCAATAAGACAGAGGATCCAAATACAGCAGCTTAAATGAACCAATAGTAGCTGTACCCTCTGGAACCAAAAGGCAGTTACTTTACCCTAATGCAAATACAAACAATAATAATACAGATATAAAATCCTTTGACTCAATACACAACACCCCTCCCCCCCTAGTGAGCACAGCAGACGTAATCTCTCAGCTACTGTGGGATCCTACAACTTCTACTTGATCTCCTGACAACAGGTGTTGCCGGTTCTGGATTGGGTGTCACCTGTGGTAGGGGGGCTGCTATAGGGGTTTCGTCAGGAACAGATGGAGTCCCAGACATCTCAGGGTCCCCTACCTGTACCTCGTCATCCTGAGGACTAGCAGACCCTGGTTCATTTGCTGAAGCCCCTGGTGATTGCACCTCTGGGCCATTTTCACTCTGGTCTTGCAGCTCTGCGTCGTTAGCCAGGGATGAATTATCAGACTCCTCCCTGCTGAGCGCCCAGCGCCTCAGCTGATCTATATGTCTCTTCCAAACTTGCCCATTTTCCAAGGTCACATAATAGGACACAGGTCCACTAGCCCGGGTGACCACACCAGCCACCCACCGCGAACCTCGTGAATAGTTCCTCACCCAGACCAGATCTTCAGGGGCGAAATACCTTGTTGTGTCAGTCTCAGCCTGGGGGTTTGCTCTTGAATTACAGTTTGGCATTTTATCCGGGTGGACATAATCCAGCACCGTTACCAATCTTCTACCCAAGAGCAGCTCAGCTGGCGACTTGCCCGTCGCAGTACATGGCGCCACATGCTGCAAAAATAACATTCGCGCAATGCGAGCTGACCAGTTACCCTCCATTAAGCGCGCAATGGATTCTTTGGCTGTTCTTACCATGCGCTCCGCCTGCCCATTGGAGGATGGGTGAAAGGGCACGGATGTGACCCTTCTTATGAAGTTATCAGCCAAGAATGCCCTGAATTCTTGGGATACAAAAGCTGCCCCATTATCTGATACAATGGTCTCAGGTAACCCGTGGGTTGCAAACAGCTGCCTCAACACCTTGATTACGGCAGCTGATGCCATGCTAGGGACCATCGCCACTTCTAACCATTTGGAATATGCATCGACGATAACCAAAAAGACCTTCCCCTGGAATGGCCCAGCAAAATCTAAATGCAGCCGGCTCCAGGGAGATCTGGACTGCTCCCACCAGTGAACTGGTGCTCTGGCCACTTCTGGCCACACCTCTTGGCATGCCTTGCATGTTCGTACCCATTGCTCTATGTTCTGGTCCATTCCAGGCCACCACACATAACATCGGGCTAGCGACTTCATCCTGACCATTCCCAGGTGTCCCATGTGAAGCGTCTCAGGAACCCTGTTTCTCAGTGGTGCTGGGATGATCACCCTATCTCCCCACAGGAGACAACCCTTATGCATGGATAACTTGTGCTGCCTTGTCGCATAAGGCCTGAATTTGTCTTCATGCGGACCACCTGGCCACTCCCTCCCCACCCAAGTGAGCACACGGGAGAGAACAGCATCTTTCCTCGTTTTCTCAGCAATATCAGTAGCCATTACAGGAGCCCCCAGAAGTGTTTCCAGCATCATTATGTGCTCCGCTGGAGCAGGATCCTCATTGCTCCCGCCAGGAAGGGGCAATCGACTCAGCGCATCAGTGTGGCACAACCGTTTCCCCGGCACATGGGTCAAGGTGTACTGGAACCCGTTCAGGAATATAGACCAACGCAACATTCTGGGGGAGAGAATTTGTGGCGTTTGTTTGTTCGGGTTGAACAACCCCAACAGTGGTTTGTGGTCCGTTTCAATGGAGAAATGGCGACCGTACACATAATCATGGAACTTTTTGATTCCTGCCACAATTGCAAGCGCCTCTTTGTCAATTTGAGCATAGTTGCGCTCCGTGGGCAACAACGTACGGGAATAGAAAGAGATGGGCTTTTCCGACCCATCCGGTTCCCTATGACTCAGCACCGCCCCCAGGCCGTATTGAGAGGCATCACATGCCAGGACCAGCGGCTTCGATTCATCATAATGAGCCAGGACGCTCTTGCTACTCAGCATTCCTCGCAAGGAGTCAAAAGCCTTCTGCTGCTCTTGCCCCCATCGCCACACATTCTTTTTCTGCAACAGTCTATGTAATGGTTCAGCTACCGAAGCTTTCTGGGGTAAGAACGAATGATAAAAGTTAATAAGTCCCAGGAATGACTGCAACTCCGTCTTGTTCTGTGGTCGTGGTGCCTCGATGATGGCCTTAACCTTAGCATCTGTGGGGTGGATGCCTGATGCATCAATTTTAAACCCCAAGAATTCCACAGTTGGCACCCCAAAACTGCATTTTTCCTTTTTTAGTTGCAACCCCGCCTCCTTGAACTTGAGCAACACTGCACGGACACGCGCAACCAGTTCCTGTGGGTCTTTTCCAGCAATCAAAACGTCATCAAAAAATGGCAAGACCCCCGGCAGACCTCTTAACAGGCGTTCCATGAGCCCTTGAAAAATCCCTGGAGCCACACAAACTCCAAATTGTAATCTGTTAACTCTGAACGCCCTTTTATGTGTGACAATAGTCTGTGCTTCCGCTGATTGTGGGGTTACTGGCAGCTGTTGGTAAGCTTGTGCCAGGTCAAGTTTGGCGAACACCTTGCCCCCAGCCAGTTTAGCCAACAGATGTGATACGACTGGAATGGGGTATGAATTTCCCCTGAGTGCCTTATTGATAGTACATTTGTAATCAGCACAGATCCTAACTTCCCCATTTGCTTTAAGGGGCGTGACGATTGGAGTCTCCCACTTAGCGGAGTCCACGGGTGAGAGAACTCCCTGCTTGACCAATTTATCCAGCTCTGCTTCAATCTTGGGTTGCAGTGCAAATGGCACTCGCCTTGGTTTGAGTCGGATTGGGGCCACCCCAGGGTCCAATTCGAAGTCAACTGGGGGCCCTTTATAACAACCCAGTTTTCCATTAAAGAGACCAGCAAATTCTTTGTATAATGCCTCGCTCATCTCGGGGCAGGTTTGGATTGAATTAAGCCCTGATATACTCAGTCCCAGGGCGGGAAACCAGTCAGTGCCCAAGAGACTGGGGCGACTGCCCTTCGCAATCACCAGTTTGAGTACCGCCTGTTTGTCCCGGAACTGTACTCTCACGGCACACATTCCCATGACATGGATGCGGCCCGCTGAGTATGACTGCAAAGTTGCCGGGAAGGGCTCCAGAGGGGGCAACCTACCCCTGGGGAAGAATGTCCTCGCGGTCTGGTCCGACACGATAGTGAATCCAGATCCGGAGTCCACCTCCATGTCGCACAGCTGACCCTCAATCTTCACCTTGACGTGTGCCTTGCCTTGCGCTGGAAACTGCACGACCCTCCCGTTGATCTCCGTTACGTAGTTGCAGTCCTTTAGAACATGGTTTGCTGTGGCCGATCTGCGATGCTCCAGTCTAGGTGCTCCTGTTGCTCCCAACGCCGCCGATCTACAGACCCTGGCAATGTGACCTGTCTTTCCGCACGTCCGGCACATAGCATCCCGGAAACGACAACTCTTCCGCTCATGGTTTCCGCCACAACCAGGGCACCTGCCTCGGTGATCTTTGTGCACTGTGCAGGCCTGACGCACTGACTCGACCCCACGGACTGGGCTCTGGCTCGGAGTAGCCTCTAGCTCGTCCATGGCATGCGCAACTTCTATCTGTGGCTTAGGGGCCCTGCGACTGGCATCAAGCTCCTCTCTTTCATAATTCTCCGTGGCGGTGGCCTCCTTCAAGGCTGAAGCAAGGGTAACCTCTTCTTTAGCCACGATGCGTCTTCTGGCTTTCTTGCTGCTCAGACCACCGACAAACCGATCCAGGAGAGTCTCTTCCAGATCTTGGAAGTCGCAGTGCTGAGCGAGCTTCCGCAGTTCAGCTAGAAATGCAGATACAGACTCCCCAGCACGCTGCTGCCTCTTATGAAACTCCATCCGCCGGGCCATCTTGGTCTCAGTAGGCGCTAAATGGCTTGTTAGGCAGGCAAGAATATCTTTGAGAGATGTCTCACTTAGCTTCGCTGGGGCAAGCAATGCCTTGGCCAGCTTGAAGGTTTCAGGCCCACAGTAGCTCAGGAATGTGGCCCTTCTTTTGCTGGCATCGGTGATCCCTTGAGCCACTGCGAAGAACTCGAAGCGTTCGACGTAGTCTTCCCACGTGTGGGGCTCTGATGGCTGGAAGGGCTCCAATACCCTTGGACTCTCCATTGTCCTGTGGGCAGGGTCGTCTTCTCAGCTGGCCAGTGAGTCTTGTTCTTAGCTACAATCCGGACTCTGAGGCAGGGCTGCGTTTAACCGCTCCTCAGCATTCCGGATCCCATCCTCGTCGCCAGTTGTTGTGACGTGGGGCTTGTGATTTCAGCTCTCTTGACATAATATGCTGGAGACAGTTCTCTAGGAACACTTCTTTATTAACGCAACAAGACTGAAACTTGAGGAGGGGAGAGCTACATTTATAGGGACAGGGAACTAGCTAGAAAGGATACATTTTGGAGGGAACAATATCAGGCAATCACAGTCCTGCCTTTTGGAGGCAACCAATAAGACAGAGGATCCAAATACAGCAGCTTAAATGAACCAATAGTAGCTGTACCCTCTGGAACCAAAAGGCAGTTACTTTACCCTAATGCAAATACAAACAATAATAATACAGATATAAAATCCTTTGACTCAATACACAACAGCCACATGACCCGGAAGTGTCTCCAGACAGCGCTGGCCCCGGCCTCTTAAGTGAGATGGGCGCACAACCCTAGAGTCAGACACGACTGGCCCGTACGGGCAGGGGTAACTTTACCTTTACCTTTAATGAGAGAGGTGGTCTACTGTTTCACTCTCTGTCAATCTCGGCATGCACTTTTAAAAGCATTAATTTGGTTTACTGTAGCTTGTCAGCATTAGATATAACACATGAATTCATTTGTTTGCCATTTCTCCCTAAATTATATGCTCCTAGTAACTTTTCAGCAGCTCCTCTCTCTTTCTCTGTACCAAATTAGTGTCAGTGTCTTTAATCTCCGTGATAATTGACAGGCAGATGCTTATAAAAGTCCCAGAAAATGCTCCATAATTGAATAGTATCTAGTTATGATACATGTCTTGCTGCACGACGATACCTTGAAGGTGGGGATATAGAAAGAGAGCAGGGGATTTGGATATAATGCTTCTCAATGAATCACAAACCATCTTTTGCAAATAAGGGATTGGTTTTATGCCAGTCATTGACTTGGCATTTCATATCTTAAAATGTCCCACGCTGCCTCTCAGAAAAAGAAGAGAGGACAGAGACATCTGACTAAGACGTGATGATCATGAGGATAAAGCAAACAAGTTTCTCCCCGCTCTGTACCAGCATGATAGTGGCTGTCCCAGGGCACTGTGGTCCCTCCTGAGGACATGAGTCCTTGGCAAGTGCCTCACCTGGCTGGCCAGTGCCACCAACCATGGTAATAACAACAGAAATAAAAATCCTAGGTAGGGAGGCTAGGCTGAGGCTACCAGTGAGTGAACTGAGGCTCTAAAAAAAGGATAAGGTTATATTCTTCCGCCACTGTTGGAGGTAGTATGCCTGTGAGTACCAGTTGGTGGGAATTGCAGATGGAGAGACTCCTCTTGCAGTCAGATTCTGTTTGGCAGCTTCCTGTGGGTATCTGGTTGGCCACAGTGAGAACACGATGCTGGACTAGATGGGCCTTTGACCTGATGCAGGAGGCTCTTCCAATGTTCTTATGTATGCAGGCTGTGTGGAAGAGCTGATGAATACAGTGGTGCCTTGGGTTACAGACGCTTCAGGTTACAGACTCCGCTAACTCTAAAATGGTACCTCGGGTTAAGAACTTTGCTTCAGGATGAGAACAGAAATTGTGTGGCAGCAGCGGTACCTCAGGTTAAGAATAGTTTCAGGTTAAGAACGGACCTCCAGAACGAATTAAGTTCTTAACCCAAGGTACCACTGTATATGGAGGTCCTGGGCCAGCTTGTTACCATAATTCCCCTCCCCTCCACCATATGTATAGAATATTCTGTTAGTCATGCAACAAGGGCAGTTGGTGGGCTTTCTTGGTGCAATTAGCTAGATTGCTGAGCTCTTTCGACTCTCACATTTCTGTGTGTATTGCTGTTCCAAAGATTTTTATAAGCATATAATTACAATAATATAATTAATAATTATATTAATATAGTTAATAAGTAGGCTAAAAGGATGACACCCCCAATTCACAAAGGCTCTTATTGCTGGACGGCAATAGCCTTGAAGGTATCATTTCTGTAATAAAGTGGATTTGGATGTGGTGCCACAGATCTGAGAGAAGAGGGTTTATTAAACACTGAGTAACTGTATGGGAGACACCCGCACTGATTGGAAAAAAAAATGGTAATGTATAAAAAGCACAATACCAAGTAGTTAATGTAATAATTATCAATTAAATTAGCATATGCCCTATAGAGATGGATAACAGAGTACTTAGACTAATTTATTTCCAGCCATTTACAAAATTATCTGTATGGCTATTCTCCAAGTGTGTGGAAGAAGCTACAGAAAGAAAGAAAGAAAGAAAGAAAGAAAGAAAGAAAGAAAGAAAGAAAGAAAGAAAGAAGTCTGTGGGAAATATCGAAGGCTGAACATTGCATTTGTAGTGAGTGGGCTTTTGTTGTCCATTCGCACAGGTCCCCTAATATGAAATTGCAAATTCATTCTCTCTCTCTCTCTCTTACAGAGAATCTGATTTGCACTTTGGAAAAGTGATGGTTTAGAGAGAACCTTACTATGTTGTAGTTTTTTTTTCAGCTGCTTACCTATGTAAGCTCCAGGAAAGTGTAAAACTGTGGACCAGCAGTAGTAGCTGGAACAACAATGAATGGAAATGGCATAAGCTTCAATAGCTTGGTGTAGAATTTGATTATGGGAGACCTTTATAAAGCCATCTGATAAAACTTGAGCTCTATTAAATTTTATTTGATTGAGGTCAGGGCTTTTGTTCCAGCTGGAACTTGCCGGAACTCAGTTCTGGCACCTCACAGGTGGGCGCCATTGCCATTATTATAAGAGAACAAGGGAGGCACTCCTGGTGAATTTTGATGCCTATTTTTCTAGAAAAATAGCACTGAATGAGGTAGCATATAGTGTGTGTGTAAATGTATCTGTATATATCTATCTCCACATATACGCATACCGGCTCACCAACAACCATAAATACCCCATTGGTACTCCATTCCCTCAGTTTGCGCTTAGACTAACTTAGTCATGCTCATTAATTTCAGTGGGTCTACTTTGAGTAAAACTGAGGTCTCCTTGCTCAGTCCTACTTTAAACCATATCATTATTTTGTAAATTCAACTTAAATTAATGAAAATAAATATTGCAGATAAGTTTAATTCAGTATGCCTAAACCTAGCCATTTGAAGCTCAACATCAAAAAAACTAAAATTATGGCCACTGGTCCCATCACCTCCTGGCAAACAGAAGGGGAAGAAATGGAGGCAGTGACAGATTTTACCTTCTTGGGCTCCATGATCACAGCAGATGTTGACAGCAGTCACGAAATTAAAACACGCCTGCTTCATGGGAGAAAAGTGATGATAAACCTAGACAGCACCTCAAAAAGCAGAGACATCACCTGGTCGACAAAGATCCATATAGTTAAAGCTATGGTTTTCCCAGTAGTGATGTATGGAAGTGAGAGCCGGACCACAAAGGAGGCTGATCACCAGAGAATTGATGCTTTTGAATTGTGGTGCTGGAGGAGACTCTTGAGAGTCCCATGGACTGCAAAAAGATCAAACGTATCCATTCTGAAGGAAATTAACCATGAGTGCTCACTGGAAGGACAGATCCTGAAGCTGAGGCTCAAATACTTTGGCCACCTCATGAGAAGAGAAGACTCTCTGGAAAAAACTCTGATGTTGGGTAAGATTGAGGGCACAAGGAGAAGGGGACGACAGAGGACGAGATGGTTGGACAGTGCTATAGAAGCAACCAACATGAGTTTGACCAAGCTGCGGGAGGCAGTGGAAGACAGAAGTGCCTGGCGTGCTCTGGTCCATGGGGTCACAAAGAGTCAGACACGACTAATCAACTAAACAACAACAAACCTAGCCATTACCTGTCTACAGCCCAATATTATGGATGTTTACTTGATAGTATGGCTCACTGAATTCAGCTTTACTTACTCCCAGGTAAGAGTTGCTAGGATTGTAAGACAATCTTGGGAATATGCCTAATTGAACTCCATAGGACTTATTTCTGAGTAGACATGTACAGGATTGGGCTGTCAGTCTCAGAGGAGAGTTTGGTCAGGCACAGAATATCAATCTTCAGTAAGAAAGAAAAGAACTTTTAATTAGAGCCTTACCTCAAGCTATTGCTGCAAGGAATGATCCACAGGTATCCCAAAATGCCCCAAGATGCTGCTGACTTTTGTTGGTACCACTTCAGTTAAGATACACTGTTGTTGATTGGCTGATGGAACCCCAGAGGCAAAATGTTGATTATTAATTGTATTTAATGGCTTAGCAACGTGAGATTCATGCACTTGATATTTGTAGTCTTCAAGTTCTGCTTTAATTTCTATGTATGCTGAAAAAATGTCCTTGGAAATGCTTTGACATTTAGTATTGTTGTTATACAGTTTTAAATAGGTGAATGACATCTCATGAAAGAATTTTCAAGAACCCAAAAACATACTTGCAGTAGGGAGAGCTACTCTTTTGACTGTTAAAATAGAGCAAATTCAATTCAATTACCATTTTCATTGTCAAATTACAGTATTGCGTGCCAATTGTCAGGAATGTAAGAGCAAAGATCTGTCAAACCCTCAGAGAACATTCACAGAGTTTGTGAGAAATTAGATATTAGTGTGATTATGTTCCCCAACATAGTCAGAAGCTCTTCCTTGTTTTCTGGGAGTGGGTCATCTCAGGGATGATTAAAACATTTATTTTCCCTATATGATCTCTCCAGAATAGGGGTTATAGTACGGAAATCTCCTATCTATCAAGTTGCATGCCAGAAGCAACATCCACAGCCATAGTATTACTTGAATCTGTAGATGAAGAGTTACATGTTTTAATACTTCCTCACATAAAAATATTCATTGCAATGGGGAAGTCTAGAACATCAGGGAGAGAGTTTGACTTAAAGTCTTATTCTTGCAACTTTACATGTACAGGAAATCTGGGAGAGAGAGAGGGAGAGAGTGTACACACACACACACACACACACACACATCTATGATACTCTCTGGGAAGGCAGCAGCATGCATTGTTTTTTTACCTTTGAATTGTCTGTTATTGCTGGTGAATTAATTAAATGCAAGATTCCTAGTTCCAGTCAGTGACAGACCTACATTAGCCCCCCCCAAAGTTTGAACTGTTATGGTGGCCCCTTCGCAACCAGTGGGTAACCACTGTTATCTTCTTTAATGGGGTTGTTCCACAACAGATCAGGATGCAGGTGGCGCTGTGCGTTAAACCACAGAGCCTAGGGCTTGCCGATCAGAAGGTCGGCAGTTCAAATCCCCGCAACGGGGTGAGTTTCCGTTGATCAGTCCCTGCTCCTGTCAACCTAGCAGTTCAAAAGCATGTCAAAGTGCAAGTAGATAAATAGGTACTGCTCCGGTGGGAAGGTAAATGGCGTTTCCGTGTACTGCTCTGGTTCGCCAGAAGCGGCTTAGTCATGCTGGCCACATGACCCGCAAGCTCGGTCCCTGCTCCTGCTAACCTAGCAGTTCGAAAGCACATCAAAGTGCAAGTAGATAAACAGGCACTGCTCCGGCGGGAAGGTAAACGGCGTTTCCATGCACTGCCCTGGTTCACCAGAAACGGCTTAGTCATGCTCCCTCGGCCAATAAAGCGAGGGAGCCAGCTCCCTTGGCTAATAAAGCAAGATGAGGGCCGCAACCCCAGTCGGTCATGACTGGGCTTCCGGGTTGGCGCTTCCAGCAATGGCTGAATTCCTCTGATCGGGAGGAATTTGCTTCGTGGAAATTAGGGTCTGGCCGCCACGACGAAGGCGGGGACCCACCAAAAATCACAGGCGGGAGAAGCCTGTGAACGTGGGAATCGGCTGGCACCTCTTGCGCCTCCCCTACTCGTGGGGAAACCTGGTTTTGGGGATCCGGAGCGACGTGCGGTGAGTGGCACAGTGCTTCAAATTGACTGCTTCTTTCATGGAGTGAAGCCGCATAGCTGTTGCCGGAGAGCGCTGACTTTTTCTTGTGGACAATTTGATCTTAAAACAACTACCCGTGAGTAGAACGAAAAATTGGATTTTTAAACGTCTTAATTTGGCACCGAAATGGGGAGGTTTAAAACAGGAAGTCCGCCTTCCCCTTTTGTAAATAGACTGAAGCAAAGAGGCTGCAAGCTAAAGTCTCGGAAAGTCTTCTGTAAAGGATTAAAGTTCCATCGGTTAAAATCATTAAACCCCTCCTTGGAAGCAGGAGAAGAGGGGGGAAATTTTGGATCACGTAAGCCTGCAGGAGAGAGAGCGAAAAAAGATAAATTACCACCGCTTTGAACCTGGAAACGGGCTGCTAGTAAGACTGACGTTTTGGGAAAGTTCATTGACTGTGAATAAAACGTATGTGGACAGATAGTTAAATAAGAGAAATATATTGTTTCCATTGTTTCCTTCTGCGTTCAAAAAGGAGTAAAAGTAACTGAAAATTGAAACTAATTTTGTTGCTTGAACTGTGTTTAAAAGGATTGATACAAATAGAAATTGTTTCCCTCTAGAGGGAGCCTTTGAAACTGTTACAGGAGTGGAGCTGGGGGGAATTACCAGCTGCAGAGATAAAAACTGTGAGAACCAGGGATTGACCTTGGATTGGTAAGAATGTCGACAGAAGAAGCCTTAGTGATTGCATTGTGCAAGATAAGTGCTTCATTGGAACAGCTTCATAAGAAGATGGATGTGATGACTATCAAAATTGACAATTTGGGACAAAAAGTGACTGATTTGGGACAAAAAGTGAACATCTATACAGAAACTATTCAGGAATCGTTTCAGGAATCTACTTTGACATGGCAAAATGTTGAGAAGGCAAGGGAGAAAGTTATTGTTGAACCTAAAGTAATACAAGTGGAGAGAGTCCCAGTCTTACAGAGGCAATTTGATGAATATAAGTTGTTGCCTTCTATGACAGAATTTAGAGGAAGTCAGATTTTGAGGATTGGAGCCCTGCTTGGATTTGAGAAGGATAGTTGGATAGATTCCCTCATGCAGGGATGTACTGACCTTTGGGATTTGGACTTGGGTCAGGAGGAGATTGGAGTTGTGGGGAGTTTCAGTTTTGGAGGGATTTTGAAACACGTCCTAAAACATCTTTTGGACTTTAGTGCTAACTACGGAGATTTGGCTGACCTGTCGAGAAGGAATAAAAACATTGCTAGGTTGGAGCCTCCCCGAGATCTACAACTCGGCATCAAAGGAAGGAAACTAAGAACAAGATCAGCAGAAGACAAAACAAAGTGCATGTATAAATATGAAGATCTGCAGAAGGGACTTGGAAAAGAGTTAAGAGCCTCGGACAGAAGATCACCAGGCTGATGGACCATATGGAATAGACGGAAAGGACTGGCAGAATCCGAGACCAGGGAGAAGAGACGGTGGAAGAAGATTGGAAAAAGTTTAAAGTTTATTTATAGAAATACTGTAAAATTAATGAGTGTTAGAAAAATGTTGGAATGAAATTATATGGCTTTAGTAGAAATGTTATAAGGAGTTAAGTATAAATAAGTATTATGGTATTAATGGAAGATAAGGTTAAAATAAGTTAAGATAATTATATGACAGAAAATAGAGAAAGAGGGAAAGGAATTGCTGAAATAATTAATAGAAGTGGAATACAAAAAGGGAGGTGAGAGGAGGTCGATGAAACGAGGGAATGAAAGATAGGGCGTTGAAACGGTATGATGTATGTTTTTTAATTTTTTAAAATTGTTTTTTATTTAATGTATTAATGTTGTGTTGTGCATTGTTTATTTATTGTATTGTATTGTATTTCTTTTGCCTTTTTTCTTTTTTCTTCTTTTCTTCTTTTTTTGTAAGGTTTAAAAGTAATAAATATTATTTTTTTAAAAAAACAACAGAGTCGGTCATGACTGGTCCTAATGGTCAGGGGTCCCTTTACCTTTACCTACCACAACAGATCACCAGATATCTATATATTTAATTAACCATTACATCTCAGATTTTGATTAAAATTGCCATGCTGGATTATCTCACATGTTAAATTCAATAAAGTGAATAAGAAATCCCTGTGCCTTACAGTTTTCAAGTTATGTGGGGGATACAAAGAAGGGAAATGTTATGTACATGCATGATTCCTCATAGAATGAAGAAATTGGGTCTACTAGACCAATTTTTTTCAAGCAATATGGACTAAAGTTGTTTCTGGAGTCCCTCTGGGATTAGGCACCCTGAAGCTTAAACTTCATTAGTTTCATGGTAGATCTAGCTCTGTTCCCTTCAGTTTAATTAGGATTTAATCAGGACTTTTTTCATCCGGAACTTCCCAAGACTCAGTTCTGGCACCTCTCAGGTGGGCACCATTCATGGTGAGTTCCTGCACCTCTTTTTTTTAGAAAATAGCACTGGAATTAATGCATTTCCTTTCCATTGGATTGTACCCAATAACTAAGAAAAACTCCATAAGATAGGAGGTCTCCTGTCATTTTGTCCGCTAGGCATTCTGAAATGACATGTTAATTTTGAGTTCCGAGACAATGTGAAATACTGTGATAAAGGTGGTTGTGTGAGGAAACGGCAAATGCTGGCAGCAAAGTCATTGGGATAGTGACAAACCGAGGAATTCATTTACCATAATTCAAGGAGACATGCAGATAGAGTAACCTGCAATAAAATGGCACCATGTGGCTTGGATCTATCATATAACATATTGCTTATTTATAGGATTTGTAGTTGCATCATGGCATTTTACACCAAACGGAGCTATGCCTCCAGTTCTTCATCAGTAAAATGGTATGTTGTACCATGTGTGATATAATCAGTGGCTCACCAAAAACTTCATGGTATTTTCATGAAGTTGATCTCACCAGCTTGTTGATGATACATATGCCTTCCTTCCAAACTTGATGGGAAGGACATTTCACAGTGGAAACAGGAGTCTGAATGCCATCCTTTGCTGGGGAGATGGTGTAGCTTAAGATTTCCTTTAGTGACTTTTATATACGTATAAAAAAGCTCGTGGCAATGTTTGGCATTTCCCCCTGGGGACTGTGGTTAAGCGATAGAATCCAGGTCTTGCTTACAGCAGGTTCAGTCCCTGGTACCCCTTGCCAAAAGGATGTCAGGCAGCAATTAAACGAGTTCTGTAGAAGCAATTCCATATCTCTGTAGATGTAATTCCTGGGCAGTCACTTCCTAGCATAGTAACATGTTTAATTTCACATATATCACAATTCCATTTCCAAAGCTGCTAAAGGGCAGGGATGGCAGCAGAGCACATCATTTGCACACAGAAGGGCCCAGGTTCAGTCCTTGATGCCATTGGTTAAAAGAATCCAGTAGCAAATGGCGTGAAAGATGTCTGTCTGAGATTCCAGAGAGCTGCTGCCAGGCAATATTCGTCTAGATCAGCCATACTCAATCTGTGGGTCCCCAGATGTTGTTGAACTACAACTCCCATCACCCCTAGCTAGCAAGGCCAGAGCTCAGGGATGATGGGAGTTGTAGTCCAACAACATCTGGGGATCCAAAGGTTGAGAACCGCTGGTCTAGATGGATAGATAGTCTGACCTGGCATAAAGCTTATGTTGACCCTCCAAGCTGGATTCTGTTCATATACTCGAGAATTTCTCCACCTGAAGCATCCCAAATGTCCTCAGGGATGTTGCCGCATGGAGTCATTGTATAAAGACACAGTCCAGCAGGGCGAAAACCCTACAAGAGGGAACAAAGCAGGTCCAGGAAAATGTGTAGGTGGCCTTTGGCTGGGAAGGGAACATGGCCTGAGATAGAGAAGCCTGGAGGGCTATGTTTGGCCCCAAATCTGAGGTCCCCTCCCCTTTTTAGGTAGATCATCAAGTCTCTCATCTGTGGAAGCTCTGCGCCAGCTACTCTGTGTTGTGAGCATCATCCAGCAAAAAGTGTATACTTTTGTTGTTATTCTTATTCTTATTTAACCCCAATGTTTTGTCTTGTTTTGGGGAAGTTTGCAAAATATAATGGATTTCACTCAAACACTTGATGCTGCTGCCTAGGCAAGATGCACTCAGTCACTGGACTCTGTTAGGGTAAATTGCTCTTCTTCTACTCAGGCAGTAATTACCATCACATCATGCTTGTTCTTTTTGCTCCGAAGTGTGACTCAGCTAATCATTACTGTTCCCCAGTCATGTCTCTTCCGTCACTTCTCTGGACTGACTACCTGACATCATTGATCTGATAAGTGCTCTGCTGGATCAGGGCCTAAGTATGAGAGTAACTGTAAGGGCATCATTTTACAAGCTCCTGGTGACTTCAAGTAGGCTTTGAGTCAGCCCCATTGATCTCCATGAAGCTACATGTGTGCTTAAATTTATGCACATACTTGAGTGTTTTGTTGGCTTGAAGCCATGCTATCTGCTTACTGGCACTTGAAAGGCTTTTCATTTCCGAAGGAGGATATTTCCAGGGAAATGTGTAAAGAGTATAGTGAAAACTTCGAAGCAGTTTCAGCAAAAAGTTCTAATTCTGTTTTATTTATTAATTGCATTAATATTGTGCTTTCCTCCTGTGGAGCTCAGGTGAGCGCACATCGTTTTGTTTTATAAAAAATACAGAAAGGTAGAATAGGATCCTACAAAACGTGCCACAAAATCAATTGTTTAGTAGTAGCAACATTAATAAGCTGTTAAAGACACACACAAAATGTCATTCACGAGAAACCAGCAAACCGAAAGCTTACACCTTTTGAATTTTGAGTATATAAGAGCACAAGAAGAGATTGCTGGATCAGGCCAGGGCCCAGCGACCTCCCTGTTGAGTTGTACAAAGGCAACACTAACAGTAAGAAGGAGGAAGAAGAAGCAGCCAGTTCACCTGCTGGGCTGTTGGTAAGGAGGAAGGCAGATAAGTGGGGTCTGGCTGAGGGCAGGCTGAGGTTGGCAGTGTAGCGGCCCATTTGTTCAAATGGACCAGCCTTCACTGTCTTAATCCATTTCTTACCAATTGCCTCATTAATGAAAATGACAATTTCTGCCCTCATTTTGGCAAATTATGTTTTTTCCATCGTAACTTGTTATGAGCATAGCCAGGCACTCCAAATGGCCTAGGAAGTGAATAAATGACAACCATAAAAATATGAAAGATAACATAATTTAGTGGTAGAAATGGCGTTGTGAAAGTGACTAACATGTTAACGCTGGTTCCCAGTTCTTGTGATTTGTTCATGCACTGAACACCTGTATATTCCAAATCTATTGCTCAGTGGAAACTGGTAAATACAGGAGATGGCTTTTCCGTTGTTGGCTGTTGGAACTGTCAAGTTTCTGCCGTATCAACAGGAATAAGCCTTGGCTTTTGTTGATTCAGCCAAGCTCCTTCAAAGCTTTATTAGAATTTATTAGAATTGGACTGTGTACATAGGAGGACTAGAAAACTGGCAACCTAACCAATATATTAGCTATATATTTAATAAATTATAGCTCAGCAATGCTGAACAGAAATGACTTTAAACATATCGTAAAGCGCAGTGATAAAATATTAACTTTCCCATAATTTTTATCTTCTTGTATTTATATTTATTGAGGGTGTGAAAATATCATTTTAATTATGTCTCCAGTGAACATTTTTCAGTGAAAATGTTAAAAGGTCTCCCTTAGTGAAAGAAAATGGACATGCTACTTAATGCACATAACTGCACATCATACTCTTTGTTTGTCCATTTATGGTGTACATCCTTTACATCCTTTTAAAAGTTGAAAGCATTATGACCCCCAAGAGGAAACTTATTTCCTTGGCCTGGCACTAATCTAGAATACTTCAAATGGATTATTTTATTATTAAGAAGACCCCTGTGAATTGCGATGAGGAGTTTTTAGCTATTTAAAAATCGTGGACTTTTCCTAAGGTCTCTTAAGTGCTTCCGCTGCCTATGAAATATGCAGGCTTTAATGAAAAGCGAGTTTCATTCTAGTCTCATTTCTTACAATAAAAATATATATCAAGGAGAACACTCACAAGTTCAAGCTTCTTTTTAAAGAAGGTTGTTGAAATGCACAATAAGGTGCAACTGATTAATTGATTTTGCCACAGCCTATTGAACTCAATGGTTCTTGCTTCTAAGCAGACATCTATAGGATTGCCTGCATCATTAGAGAACTAACTAGGGAGGTGTCAACCTTTTTGCGTCCGGACAAACTTTGCTGTTTTCTTTTTGGCGAGATTGTACAGTAGCAGAAAGAGAGTTTGGAGGAACTGGATTCTTTTTCTAAGACCTTTTTTTAAGTGTCATTGCTTTTGGTACTATTGCACTCTTCTCTCAATGGCTCAGAGCAAAGGGTACTGAAAATAAAAATGCATGGAAATGTCAATTACATTTATAAGATTGTGGCAAAGCTTGGGAGGGAGATACATCAATAAGGCCAGTTTGCTTTTCTTGAGTGGAAGCCTATTGTGAATAATTGACATGGCCTAGCAGGAAGCAGCTGCTATGATTTCTGCCCCAACGGAAACGATGGAAGGACTGACAGCTGTGCTTTTGAAAGCAACATTTCATAAAAGGAAAAACAGAGAGGATTTTAATTCCTACCATAGCAATTTAGTGCATATGTTAACTTAGACTCTAGGAGCCTGGCTACATGTTACATTTACCATTAGGGATTAGCTCCCTGCAATATGAGACAATTCTACAGGCTCCCCCCACTAACAAGCAGAGGAAGTTGGAAGGGATAGTAAACATGCAGCGAAAGGAAGAGTTACTGGCTACCTTTCTCCATTCATTGCATATCTCCCCTTATTTATCTTCTCTCTCGGAAATGGGATTGGTGGTAGTGGGGACCAACAGGGAAAATTATCCACTAAGTGAAGCGATAAGGGAAGATAAACAATGTACAGAGAAAAATAACTAGCCATTTCTTCATTGGTATAAGTAGTGATTTCTATCCCATTTGGCTTTCTGAGCCTGTTGGTGAAAGACTCTTCATAACTCTCACATGGTGGGCACTGAATTGTCATGAAGAGTATAATATGTAGCCAGGCTCTTATTTTATTGGGCTGCATCATATCATACAAATACAAAACCACTCAGGGCTGGACCAAGAAATTTTGACACCTGAGGCAGATTCCAAAATGGTGTTTCTTCCCTTCCCCCCAAACAGGGAATAAGGGGTCAGGAAAGATCTACATCAGGAACTGGGAGGGGGGGCAGGGAATATTGACATCGGGATCTTCCTCCCCAGGTGGACCCTACTGCCTGAGGTAGTCGCCTCACTTTGCCTCATGGGTGTGCCGGTCCTAAAACTATTCCATGAATCTGTTGTAGTTTTGGTGGCCAGCTCCTGCCAACCTAGCAATTCAAAAGCACGTCAAAGTGCAAGTAGATAAATAGATACCGCTCCAGCAGGAAGGTAAACGGCATTTCTGTGCGCTGCTCTGGTTCACCAGAAGCAGCTTAGTCATGTTGGTCACATGACCCAGAAGCTGTACGCTGGCTCCCTCAGCCAGTAAGTGAGATGAGCGCCGCAAGCCCAGATTCGTCTGCAACTGGACCTAATGGTCAGGGGTCCCTTTACCTTTACCTTTATGTTGTCAAGGATTAGCTTTGCAAAATGTTGCTTGCAAATGTACTAGCTTTTTGAGCAGGCTCAGAACAGGCAGTGTCACAATAGGACCTGGTGGATTGTGGGTAGAGCCTGAAGGTGTCTGGTGGGTGAACATCAGGGCCAGCTACAGGTTTGAAGTGTCCCACATTGTGGGGCCCCTTGATGTCCTCAGTGTATGTGGGCAACCTCTCCTCTTCCTCCATGGTGTCAGGTAGATGGTTTTACCATTGCAGGAGCAGTAAGTGTCAGCACTCCTCTTATGAGCACGAGGCATCTACCATTGGGATTTCCCACATAGCATTGCTTCAGGGCATTGTGGGAAGTTGAAACGGTGGCTGCCTAGTGCTAATTAGAGCTCCATAAATGGGGGGTTCATGGCAGTGCCACCAAGCACCAGCTCATTCTCCTCCTTAAGCTCAACAGCGGCAGCACTGGTCGGGGAAAAAGGGCATACCAAGATTAAATCAGAAGCCGGGATGGTTCTCATAATTATGGGACTGTCCTTGGAAAATCAGGACACTTGGAGAGTTTGTAACCATGTCTACTGAGAAGTAAACCCCATTGAATCCAATGAGGCTGACCCCTAGGTAGGTGGGTTTAGGACTGCAACTATAGTGTGCAGAGGAACTGTGTTTTGGGATTTCAGATCTCACCAGCTGCAAAGAGGCAGCTACTGTGTTGACATCATGTGATGTCTATGAGTGTGAGACCGGAAGTCTCTGCCAGTTCTCATGTAACCGGAGAGTTACTTTCGCTTCTGAGTCGAAGTGTGAGTCGAGTCGTAGACTCTCGTCTTTTGCTGCTCAGGAAAGCAGTCATGCTTGTAAGAGCTGCTTGTACAGTCTTAATAAAGTAGTAGGTAGACTATGGACTGTCTCTTTCTTCTGTGATGGAATGCCAGAAGCTTAGTGTGCTCCTCTCAGGAGGGAGGGGTCGCTTATTACTGGTCTCTCTGGACTGAGGGAGGATTCCAGCCAGAGAATGACCACCGGAGAGAAGCCCTGGTGTCTTGGGAAGTTGGCACCCTTCCCGGGGGCGTTTTTCCAACACTGTGGCCATATGCATAGTGACCTGGGAGTAAACTCCATTGAACACAAAGGGACATCTAAGTTTAGGGTTGCAATGCCTGCCACATATTAGCCTATTATACCCTCTCATTGAGAGGAGCCTACACCAATGCATTACTGCCAGAAACATCACATCTTCATAAAGCCTTTATGAAATGACGGGCCACAACATAAAGTCACTTCACACTAAATCTCCAGAGTAGTTAAACCACTGGCGATATACCCACTCTCTTGTTATTGCGACCACAGCTGACAGACTGTCTTGTAAACTCTGGGAAATATTCATCTGCAAGAAATAATGATTGCTTCATTTGTAAGAGTCACATTATCTACGGAATGCTATTTGTCAAATTTCTATTATCATGTTCTCTAACAGAAATGGGCAATGTAATGAATATATTGTAGTCCAGAAAGCCCCAGGCGACACAGACTTATATAAAAAAGCTTCATAATTTTTCAGTTCAGCTTCATAATAAGAGATAGAAATGAAAAATTATCTCATTGTTACTGGGAACTATGTTAGTCTCCAGTTCAGACGGCATCTAATGTAGGACTCCATCCTTCAGAACACAGAAATCTGAAAGTTCTCCAGACAAGTTATGCTAGCAGGTGACACGGCAATAGTGAGTTAAAAGTTATTGATTTGAACACTGGGGGTGGGGGAGAGAAGTCCCCCCTAACACTAGCAGTATCTTAAGCTTTACTCAATTATCCTTGAACTTTGCTAGTCAGTTACTTTCGTATTGATTCTCAGTCTACCATTTGTCTCAGTCTACCTATAAACCTATATACTGCCTTTCTTTTCTAAATTTATAAATTCACAAAGCAGTTCACGATATACATAAAACCATTAAAATCAATAAATGGCAGGCAGGAAGGAAGGAGCTCAGTGAGGTAACAGGGAGGTCTGTGCTGTGTGGGTGCGCTGGCAGAGCCAATCTGGCACTCACAGTCATGTGCCCGCACAATGCTGGCTTCCCCAGTGACTTGCTGCTCCGTCACCCAGTAAGCTGCAGTGATAATGCATCTCCTCGCTGGCCACACCTGTCAACATACAAATAATCATAAATTTCAAGAGTGACAGCAACCAAACAGAGCCAGAACATAAATAACAACAGTCATGAAATGCCAGTGCAAACAGGAAGGTCTTTAGCTTTCTGTAAAAGCACCCAGTTGTCAGTGGTTTCCTCATCTCCATGTGGAGCTCATTCCACTAAATGAGTGCCACAACTGGAAAGGCTGGTTACCTTGCAACTATCAATGTATTTTTGATCACACCCTGTGGGTAAACCAAGCACAGACCCTTCTGAAGGACAATCTATGGTAGAAAATATTAATAATAATCGCTTAATTGTACATTGAAATGAGAAATGATTCTGTATGTGTATGGAAATGTCCATTGTAGCTAAGTAAGAGCTTTTAGAGTGCCTAACTGGTTGATAATTAACTGTTGATGTATCTCTGTTGCTCTCTCACGTAGTGCTTAACCTTAAATCACACAAGTAAGGTACTCAGTTGCAAATCTCCATTTTGAGGGCATTGTCTTTGTTCTCAAGCCACCATAGAAGAAATGTGTGCTAATGATTTCTCTCAAGGAGAGAACATCCTCCAGTTGGAATGCAGGCTAGTGGAGTCTGCGTGTGGAAAGAAAGACCTTTGATTTTAGGTCTGTTTGAAGTAATTTAATATTACTAAGAAGATGTGTCTATACTTGGACAAGGATATGATTTTATGCAACTATTTGATGTATCCTAATTGTTATAGGTCTGTCTTGGAACAAGTTCTGTTAGCAAAGCTTTGAAACCATATTTTTGGTCTGGACCATTTTTATTTCAAAAAGAGTTAGTTTTTATTCACCCCATTGCTTCCATATGTGCAATATTAATAACCGCAATAGGAAATCCTTGAAAAGAAAGATTCCGACAGAACAGAATGAGAGTAGCAATTCTGTAGAAAAATGGGCCACTAACCTACTAATAGGAAATGCCCTTTAGGTGGATGGCTTGCAGATGATTCCATATTAGTTTGCCCTGAAACACAAGGACATCCTGTGAAATAGGGGGTTTGCTCACACTATTCTCTGAGCCACTGCATTTGCCAACTGAGCGTATCCAGTCCTGGGTAAAAACAGCTTCAACAAACAACCAGATTTAAAGGACCAGCAAGCAGGCAACACTTGTCATCAGCCTTCATGATGGCAATGATTATCTCATATCTTCTGAGGGAACAGAGGAGTGAATAGTGCACTCCAACACATTGACAGATAGGCTCAGTTCACACAAACTCTTTTGATGAGGAAATTGCCACCAACAAGATGAGACTGGAAGGTGGTTAAAGTGGAGGCATTTGTTGAGTGAATGCATCATGAGAGATTAGACTGCAGTTTTCACTGAGCATAACAAAGAAGGTAGTAAAGTAAAAAATGGCAAAAATATCATTCATTATCATTAGTATTTGGACTCAGTGGCTACTGCACAAAGGCAGATATGAAGTGGTTATCATATGAGCTTGCCTGCACATTATGATGCTCTCCAAAGGGCTTGCTCTATGTGCCCATGCCGTCTGAAATAAAGAGGTAGAGCCTGGTTGGTGGTGGTGCCAATATTGTGGAAGTCCCTCTCCAGGGATGCATAACTTGCCTCCGCCTGGCTGCCCTTTCACTGAGGCTATGGGCTCCTCCAAACTTCATTTTCTAGGCAGAGGTTCAGGCTTTAAAGCTCCATGTCCAAATGTGTTTTGTTTGTGTGTGTGTGTCCCAGCACTTTCCCTGGGAAAACCATCATTTTGCCACTGAATTGCAGCAAAGTGTGTTCTCCCTCATGGAGAGCACGGGTTGCGGACGGGGCTGACGAGACACCTCACTGTTGCTAGGCAAATGGTTTGGCCATCCTTTAAACAGGGGCGGGCTGTTACTGGGGAGATTTATATGTTGCCATTTATTGATTGACAGCCCTATTTGTTAAATGCAATGCACGCAGTGACAAACTTCCTCTTTTCACTGCGTGCTTCGGATCACCTGCCCTCCCTTCCCTAATTTTAGGCTGTTTGCTTGACCTTGCTATGCCTGTCATGGGGTCGTCTGCTTTGGGGCAGGGGCCCGGTAGGAATTTTGTCCATTTGGCTTAGTGTGTGCCACTTGGTTTTTTGCCTACTGCATAGCAAATTGTCACAACTTGTAAGGTTTGCAGTTAGGCATTGGTCTTGAAATTGATTGATGGAGGGGTATGGATTTGGCTGTGCCTGCCCTTCCAAAATGCTGCTGCTGCTTCAAGGGTTTTCCGTTAAAGGAACCCAGGGGCTCCCCATGCTTTTGTCCGAAACTCCCTGGCAAGGGGCTAGGGCCACGCAAGCCCCTGGGAACATTCTGGGGAGAGGTGAGGCATGATTCCCAGTCCCGTCTCAGTCAGTTAGTGTTACCAATGCCCAAGCAACCACTCACATTGCTGTAATTTGAATAAAGTTGTGGCCAAAATTATGCCAAAAACCTTAAACAAAAATTAAGTGTCAATTGTGTTTTTCTTTGGGGGGGTGTCTTGGGGACCTTGACGCGCAAATGACAATCTGTGAAAAACCCAGTTGCTGTTTGCTCTGCTTCAGTGGTAAAATGTAGGTTTTTTCAGGAAAAACAACAGAACAAACAAGCGAAGTTCGGACACAGCTTTAAAGCATAAACCTGTTCCTAGAAACATGGCAATGCACACTTGGTTATTCACTCAGTGCATTTGTGGGCATATTTGGGGCAAGTTGTGTGCATGTTCAGCATAATCCTTTACTTCCAATGTGTGAATCAGACAGTTTTATAAAACAAACAGTCCTTGGATTACAAAGGGGTTTGGTAGATACACTTATTGCCTTGCGGTTTACAGTCCTGGCATGTTATTTACACAGTTTGGTGGTTTCAAATCACTGCGGCAGTTTCCCTGCCCTTCCAACATTAATAGTAGAATCGCTCTTTTTCGTCAATGCAGACTCAGAGAGGTTAGATCACAAACTTACTGAAGCACAAAATATATTTTGTGAGGCCTAGGAAAGAGGGATCAATATCTGAAGTGTCTGAAACAAAAAACATGGCTAGCTTTCCCTAAAACATCTTTACTCATAACCAGGGAGTGCTGTGACTCAGTTGTGTGTATATATAACAAAGACTGGATACTTGTGGATGTGAATAATTGATTTTTCATTTTGGGAGAAGCAATGTCAAGTGAGGTTTATACTAACCCTGCTTGTGGCTTCAGATTTACACATAAACATATTTCAGGAAAGGTGGAGCATAGAGAGTCTCAGACGCCTCTTGCCTTAAATCTCCCCTGTCTGTCTTCAAATAGGCTGCCGCCACACTAAAGTCATTTTCCTGCTGGAAGGACCCAGGATTGCTACTAGGGTGTAATTTTAAGAACACAGTTATGCAAGGAAGAGCTCATTTGTATCCCTGCTATATTCTCCTTCATAATAATATCTCAGCACAGACCTTTTCTGGTTTTTCATTTATCTGTGTTAGTGACAATTGCTACCTCAAAGTATTAGAGAAATGCTGTGGAGAAGAAGTAAACATTGCTGCTGCTGAGCAGGGTGTGTTGTTTGTTGTTTACTCTTCCTCTGTGAAGTTTGCCACCTTTATCTGTACAAAGGAATGAGCGCACATGGCACAATAGCTTTGTTCAAGCTTTGTGTTTTCACAGCATAGCCCATTTTTTCTGTGAAAACAAGGAACATGCTGCGGTGTGATTTTTAGCTAGTTGCAACATGCTGTCAGAGCTGGGTGGTCACATGTCCTTTATGGAAGACAGTCCCCTGTTTGAAGGTGTCCTCTGTTTCAGTCTGTCCAGTCTAAAAATAAAAGAAGTGAGAGCCTGGGCCATCCACAGTTAGCACCTGGGCTGAGCAGGCACACCTGGTCACACTCTTTCCCATTGTGGGGAAATGCATTATAGTTCCATTTTAATTATAGTAATTATTTCTAAATTTGCATCCAGACATATACACTAGCACATGCTAATTCAATGCAAATAAGCATCCCCTTTTTGGCAAGACACTTCCTCCTTTGGGTGATGCGTTGACACAGCACACATTTCTTTTCCATTTCTTTATTTACCGTAATTTCTGTCTCACCCTTCTTTCCAAAAGTGCCCAGAATGGCAAACAACAATCAAGAACACTTCACACATTACATATATTATGTATGCACCCAGTGCTTTTTTTCTCTAAAAAAATGTTTAGGGGTACTCTCAATTTCCTACTCATATTGAAATACTGCCCCTCAATGAGGCCAAACCTAGATTCACAAAATGTTTAGGGCTATGCATCCCCCCAGAAAAAAAGCACTGTATGCACCTAAGGTTTTTAAATGCACATACAAAGTAAAGGGTAGAACAACTGCAAAATGGTCCCCACCCCCAAATTGTTCTCCAGTTTATGGGCAGCAGCTTTGGGCACCCTTTTTGGCAACCCTTTGGGAAGGCAATGCAATCTCTCCAGTTTTTTGCTGGGAGGGTAGTATCATTGGCAAGCTGCAGTAGATGCCACAAATCTCTTGTATGGTTTAGTGACTAAAGAGACTGTGCTATAATTCAGGCAGTCCCTGGTTCCAATTTCACCTCTGTCATTAACTCACTAGGCAGCATTTGGTGAACCCACCGAGGCCAGCGTGGTGTAGTGGTTAAGAGTGGTGGACTCGTCATCTGGTGAACCGGGTTCGCTTCCCCGCTCCTCCACCTGCAGCTGCTGGGTGACCTTGGGCTAGTCACACTTCTCTGAAGTCTCTCAGCCTCACTCACCTCACAGAGTGTTTGTTGTGGGGAAGGAAGGGAAAGGAGATTGTGAGCCGCTTTGAGACTCCTTAGGGTAGTGGTGATAAATCAAATCCAAACTCCTCCTCCTCTCAAATTCAATCCCCTCGATCTCCAATATGAGGTAATCACGGTCTAAGAATACTGTTGTACCTTACAGAGTTGATGTACTAGATAATACATGATGTGGAGGGCTTTGAACGCTTGGAAGCATTGTATAAATATTGAGAATTATTATCAAATATTAAAGTAACTACCAATGGTGCCTGCACCTAATTTTTGCAGTGTGGCATGTTTATGTTCAAGGTGCCAGACAGCCATTTCCTTCTCCAGGACACTCAGTTTTGTCCCCAATAGTTATCCATCCCCCCCCCCCAAGAGTCAGCCAGCATTCATTGGGCACTGAGCATAGTTGATCCTCACTGGACTGTTTTGGGGTCTCTCTCCCTTGAGGGTTTTTGCTAGAATAAAGTTGTACTTCTGCAACCCTTGGGGTTCCTTTAAGCTTCTTAATAACTCCCTTGTAAATGTGGGTGGTGACGTTTTGGCTACACAAGCACATCATGACTTGAGTTTGCTCTTTGTGTGTGTGTGTGTGTGTGTGTGTGTGTGTGTGTGTGTGTATATATATATATATATGCAGGTTTTGGTGTCCTCGGGTGTCTTCCCGTGTAAAAGTTGGGGTGTCTAGGCGACGTTTCGACGAGGTCTCACTCGTCATCTTCAGGCTGGTGCTTTCGGCTTCTTGTTACTGGAACAGAGCAGGATCTCAGTGTTTGAGTTCCTATAAATACTGTAGAGGGGGTGTGGTGTATAGCCTCCAATGTTCTGGGCAGAGAGGAAGTTCCCAGGCTAGTGTGCCTTTTCTTCTTTTGTTCCTTAATTACTTGAGAGATATCTTGAGTGATTTCTTGAGTGATATCCTGAGTACCACTTAGGTGGGTCATTAGGTGTGGATTAGTTGTTAAAGTCTTTGTGTCTTGACCTCTTGAACTTTGTGAAGAGTTTTCCTGAGAAGATGGCTGTACTGTACTTAGTTGTGCTCTGGCTTGGCTTCGTGTATAGGGGCGAGCTGTGGTTTTGTGGCTTGTGTCAGCCAGATCTGTGTAGGGATTGCAGGGGGGTGCAGCATCCGGAGGTGCCACCATGGATTGGCTACTGGATGGTGTCTGTAATTCATCTGTGGAGAGGGTCTGGGTTTGGGTCTGGTGTGGTTGATTGGTGTTGGCGTTCTGTGTGCCTCTGGATCTGGTGTCAGTTTTTGTGGGGAGGGCTAATTTCCAGATGTCTGGCAAGCGGGATGTGTCGTCACGCTTGTTCATGTTGTGAGGGTGTTTCTCTATCTCGATGGCTTCCATGATTATTCTCTTGTGGTGATGTTCCGTGTTAAAGAGCAATTTGGAATCTGCAAAATTAATTTCGTGTCCTGTTTCAAGCACCAGCCTGAAGATGACGAGTGAGACCTCGTCGAAACGTCGCCTAGACACCCCAACTTTTACACGGGAAGACACCCGAGGACACCAAAACCTGCATTCCTGTACCCGTGAAAATCTACGAAAGCATATATATATATATATATATATATATATATATATATATATATAGCTTCGTGTTTTGTGCTGTCACTGAGATGGCATCAGCAGAACTCTTTGAAGGCATCTGTGGGCTGGCACCCTCCATTTCTCCTTCCCCAAATATCCTGAATGCAACATAATTAAGAGGCATTCTGGAGTGGGGTGGGGTGTGGAAAATGGTAGCTGTCACATACTGTATACTCTTTATGAAGAATGCTCTGGATGTAGCATTGTTCTGGGGAATTAATCTGGAAAAAAGAATTTGTGTGGAAGTGCCATTTCCTTCCCAGAATGCTCTTTAGTGATGCTACATGCAGGCACTGGGGGAGAAAATGGCAGCCATTCATCAGCAACAGCCTTAAGTTGCTCTCTATCGCTGCTGCCTTGGTGGCAGGAAAAATAAATTAAATTAAAAAATTAAGAGACTCTGTTACAGCTGTTGCCTTCCAATGATAAGCCTTCCCCCTCCAAAAATTTTGCCACCCCACCTTGATTTATCAAGCTAAAAGGTCTTGTTTGAGAATTTTTGCTCAGCTGAATATATGACACAGATGCAGCTGCAGGTCCTTCTTGCATGCATATTTAGTGACATACCTGGGTTTATTTTTTTGTATAATATGTGAAATGGCAGCCAAACTTCTTTTAAGTGTAATTCCTATACCTAATGGAATCATTGTAACTGTTGTTCTGTACAAGATGGATAGGAATATCTAACAAAACATTCTCTGCATTCTCACTAGAATACAATTCCTAGGGAAGCCAAGACATTACAGCCACATTTGTAATGCAGACAGACAATGGGTTGCTCCAGCCACTCTGGGCGGCTTCCAATAAATATAAAAGCATAATAAAACATCAAACACTAAAAACTTCCCTACACAGGGCTGCCTTCAGATGTCTTCTAAAAGTTGTATAGTTATTTATCTCCTTGACATCTGATGGGAGGGCATTCCACAGGGTGGGTGCCACCACCGAGAAGGACCTTTGCCTGGTTCTCTGTAAGTTCTCTTCTCGCAATGAGCGAACAATGCTCAGAATATTGACCAGTCAGTTTAGACAACACTGAGCTAGATTGATTGAATGACCCAACTAGGTTTAAAGTATGCTCCTGTGACAAATTAACTTTGTTAAGTGTTGGAACATCTCCCGCTCCCAAATTTCATACACAGGAAAGGAAGCAGAATAGCTGGATTTCCTTGCCACCACTATTTATTGTGCTCCTAAATGAAATGTGGAATGAAAACCTTGTCAACAAAACAAACCTTCTCCAGGTACACAAGGTCATTGTGTTTCTCTTCAATTTCCCCCCCAATGGGATGCTTAGAATCATATTGACTGTTTGGCTCTGAAGCGCCCTCTCCGATTGTATGGAGCCCGGAGAGCCCCGTGGTTTTCCACGGATCTGAGGGCAATGAAACAATCGTTGAGACGGCTAGAGCGCCGGTGGTGGATAACTCATTCCGAATCTGACCGGACACAGGTTAGAGCTCAATGTCGAGCCTACCAAGTGGCGATAGCGACGGCGAAGAAGAGTTTCTTCGCTGCCTCTATTGCATCTGCAGAAAACAGCGGCAGGAGACTTTTTCAGGTGGTTCACAATTTAGCGGAACCACCTGCGACATCGGGGCCCAGTACGGGCCACATGATCTCCTGCAATGATTTTGCAAAGTTTTTTGCAGATAAAATCGCTCAGATTCGGGAAGAGGTAGACTCCACCGTGGGAGCAGGGCCAGGGCGGGAGAGTGCTAGAGTCCTGTCTAGTCAAGTTGTGTGGGATCAATTCCAATCTGTTACCTCCGAGGATGTGGACAGGCTGCTTGGACGAGTGAAGCCAACCACCTGTCTCCTGGATCCTTGCCCATCCTGGCTTAATAAAAGCTAGCCGGGAAGGACTGGGCGATGGGCTTCGTGGGGTGGTGAATGCTTCCCTCCGTGAGGGAGCCTTCCCAGACCCACTGAAAGAGGCGGTTATTAAACCGCTTCTTAAAAAACCATCTTTAGATGCGGCCACGATGGCCAATTATCGCCCAGTCTCAAATCTTCCATTCTTGGGCAAGGTGATTGAGCGAGTGGTTGCTGAACAACTTCAGGCACGCCTGGAAGAAGCGGACCATTTGGATCCCTTCCAGTCGGGATTCAGGCCTCATCATGGGACTGAAACTGCCTTGGTCGCACTGGTTGATGATCTCCGGCGGGCTAGGGACAAAGGTGAGAGCTATTTCCTAGTTCTGCTGGATCTCTCAGCGGCGTTTGATACCATCGACCATAACATCCTTCTGGACCATCTTGAGGGGCTGGGAGCTGGGGGCACTGTCATACAGTTGTTCCGCTCCTTCCTCCTGGGCCGTGTTCAGAAAGTGGTGGTGGGGGGTGAGTGTTCAGACCCCTGGGCTCTCATTTGTGGGGTGCCTCAGGGTTCTGTCCTCTCCCCCATGCTTTTCAACATCTACATGCAGCCACTGGGAGAGATCATCAGGAGGTTTGGGCAGGGAGTTCATCAGTATGCGGATGATACCCAGCTCTACCTCTCTTTTAAATCAGAACCAGTGAAGGCGGTGAAGGTCCTGTGTGAGTGTCTGGAAGCGGTTGGAGGATGGATGGCGGCTAACAGATTGAGGTTGAATCCTGACAAGACAGAAGTACTGTTTTTGGGGGACAGGAGGCGGGCAGGTGTGGAGGATTCCCTGGTCCTGAATGGGGTAACTGTGCCCCTGAAGGACCAGGTGCGCAGCCTGGGAGTCATTTTGGACTCACAGCTGTCCATGGAGGCACAGGTCAAATCTGTATCCAGGGCAGCTGTTTACCAGCTCCATCTGGTATGTAGGCTGAGACCCTATCTGCCTGCAGACTGTCTCGCCAGAGTGGTACATGCTCTGGTTATCTCCCGCTTGGACTACTGCAATGCGCTCTACGTGGGGCTACCTTTGAAGGTGACCCGGAAACTACAACTAATCCAGAATGCGGCAGCTAGACTGGTGACTGCAACAACAATTCAAAGTGTTGGTGCTGACCTTTAAAGCCCTAAATGGCCTCGGTCCAGTATACCTGAAGGAGCGTCTCCACCCCCATCATTCTGCCTGGACGCTGAGGTCCAGCGCCGAGGGCCTTCTGGCGGTTCCCTCATTGCGAGAAGCAAAGCTACAGGGAACCAGGCAGAGGGCCTTCTCGGTAGTGGCGCCCGCCCTGTGGAATGCCCTCCCATCAGATGTCAAAGTGATAAACATCTACCTGACATTCAGAAGACATCTGAAGGCAGCCCTGTTCAGGGAAGTTTTTAATATGTGACATTTTAGTGTATCTTTCATCTTTGTTGGAAGCTGCCCAGAGTGGCTGGGGAAACCCAGCCAGATGGGCAGGGTACAAATAAATTATTATTATTATTATTATTATTATTATGCTGAAGTTGCTTTGGAAATGGCTTGGAAGACTTACCATGTCCAGAAAGACTTGAGGAAAGCAGGAATGGCAAATATTCCCGAATATGTGCAATATGGTATTCATTTTATCTTCAGTTACAGATAGGTCTGGAAACTTCTGTTTCAGTGTATCTGAAGAAGTGTGCATGCACACGAAAGCTCATACCAAGAACTGACTTAGTTGGTCTTTAAGGTGCTACTGGAAGGAATTTGTTTTGTTTATTTTATCTTCAGAATACTGAGTTTTACAAAGAAGCCCATAAACCAATAGACAGGCCCTTGTGAAGCAAACAGGCACACCCATTCACATACTATTTCAAAGTATCTGCTGTCAATCTCTGGTTTTAAAAGGCAAAGATGGTAAAGACAACTGGAAGCAACTACAGAACAAACATCCACTGGTTGTATTTGGAGATAATAAAATGTATCTTTTGTTCCAGAAGTCAAGCACACGCCTTCAGCAATCTGCACCTGGCAAATGTTATTGTTCATAGTCCTTCAGAGAGTCCTTTGAGTATAGAGCCCATTCAAAGCTAACATTTCAATTCGTTGCCCTTTGCTACATAAATGCAAGTGATTTAAGTGAAAGTCAAACATACACCCACTGGGATTTAATAATGTTTAATTATTATAATTCTCTTAGTGGTGGGCAAAATGGGACAGAACAGCACTCAGAGGAGTCTAGTATTCTCAGAGCAGTTGTACAAATGTGGATAGAAGCAAAATATCAAACCAGTAGACATCCAGCTCTGCAGAGAAATGCACAGTGATTGATGTTCTTGAGGAGAAGAAAAGTAAAATCATCACATGCCACCCAGGAAGATATTTGTCTGTGGTTTGAATGGCTTACAGGAAAGTGGTGGGTGTTTTCTTTACTGAATTGTATATTTTGCAAAGGAAGATAGGGGTTGGGAATTGTTTAGGCAAGCATATTACTAATAAATTATGATTAAATAATCACATTTTAAGATACCAAAAAAAGTTAAATTGCTTCCTTTCCATTTTTAAAAAAGTAAAAATATACAGTCCCCTCCCACCACCTTCTATGCTGAATGTTGCATCTTTCTCCAAGTACAATGCTGTCTGCAGTTTCTGAAATGGTCCCATAATTCTTGGAAGACCACACAGTGTAGTCCAGCCCACTATAACACAGGTACCATACCCTGATCCAAAAACGTGAGCTGCTGTGTTGATCTTTGCAGATCTGAACGTTTCCATAACTCGGAATGTGCATGCTGACAGTAAGAAACAGAAATCACACATTAGAGACAAGAGTGGTTGGGCTACATTCTGTAGTCCAGCATCGTTCTCTGTGTGGCTACTTCCTTAGCGCCAATGTACAGAACCAAGAAAATTCAAAATTGCACAGATTTAAGTATCCGGCTGGCTTTGGATTGGTTCACATGGTTAAATTCCCTCACATATACATACACATACAGAAGTACATACTCTATGTATGCCAAAATACAAATGGGAATTAAATGGTACACATAGGGAGATCTTAAGTCATTGCCATGCATAGTTGATTAACATCCAGACCACTGCCCTGAGCAATAACCCGAGGTCTGACACTGATCTGGAGGGAGCAGGCTGATCTCTCACTACAATGGCACAGGAAGACAAGATTGGCTAAAAACACTACAAGGTGGGAACAACCACACTGGCTCATTTCATAGAAATTGCATAGAAGTTATCTGCACATTTTGGTTGGTAACTTTCTTTTTAGGTGGCCTGGTACATCTGTACCCCCTGTTCCCGCTGTTTGGCAGCCCTGCAAGAAACTAGATAGAATAATAGTTTATATGACACTTAATGTGGCTATCTTGAAATCCAAGGTCGATGAGTTTAGGATGCTTGGCATGGAAAGAATGTAGGTATAGTGGGCCTATGATTGTGATGATTTATTATTTGTAGTTAAAGTTGTGTTGTCATATGTGCCAAAGAAGGTGAGAATAGTTGAATAAATAAAACATCTAAAAAGATATAGGCTTATTCACACAGTCAGCAGTGATGGCTGATTCTCCCTCTTTTCCAATTCAGAATTCATCTGTTATTCCTTCGCATACATTAATGAAACACAGATAATCTTATGAAACTGCTTGGCAATAGGTGAAGAACTAGAAAAAATAGTACTTGTCCGTGTATCACACAACTCATAATAAGCAGTGCTTTTTTCTATTAAAAAAATGTTTAGAGTTGCTCTCATATTGACTCAAGAAAATCACCGTTTTATAGTTCAAATCAGGAAAAATAAATACAGTAAATGGACAAAAGTACAAAGATTCACAAAAGGTTTAGGGGTATGCATACCCCAGCGTCCCCCCCAGAAAAAAGCACTGATAATAAGTAACATTTTTTACAACTATGCATGGAACATACCTTATACACAATCCTTGGTGTGCTTAAACCCATTGATTTCGTGTGCTTAGCAGCATGAGGCTGTTCACTTTTCTGCAACCTAACCTGTAGAGTCACAGAGCATGTAGCTTAGGAAAGATTTTAGGTGTGATACTCACCAAAATCATGAATGTAATTGTATCTTCAAAAATTCACCAAATCCCATGTAGTATGCCTACTGAAGAACCATTTGCTACAAAGCATTGGTCTTCAACGGGTGGGTTGCAAGCAAAAGTGGGTCTCCCACCAACAGGGGTGTGTTGCACCACTAACCTCACCATCATTGGGTTAAGTTAGGGGTTTCCCACCCCCACCCCCAAGAAGAATGGTGATATACCAAGAAAAGAAATGAAAGAAGAATTACAACAGAGAGAGAAACCAAATGCAAAAGAGCAAGGAACTCATTTGGTCTTAATAACTGTGCAGATGCAGGGATTTCAGCATTACAAGCTGCAACTAGCAAAATTTCCTCTTCTGTGCAAATGTCAAAGCTACAGGAGCCCTGTTTGTCATTTTACCTAGTGAGAAAAAGATGGGCATAGAAAAAGGCAAGTGGGTTCCATCTTGTAGGCTTTAATTGTCTGTGGGCCCTAGACCTGAAAAACTTGAAAGCGTCTTTCCATGAAGGCATAGTCAGTCAGTCCTTGGCTTCCCCTGTTTCTGTCCAGCGTTTTTTCTATCTTTTACTCTATTCTCACCTCACAATCTCATTTTAGAGCTTGCTAATTAGAAAACATTCAATCCTTTTGTGTTCTACATGGCTTGACACTGCCTTACGCTACCAATTGCTCTGTGAAAGAGAAATGGGAGTGGGCGTTACTTTTCACAGGTGATAATTGAACATGTATTCCTTTCCTTCACGGTGTTAAAGATCAGATGAGTGAAGCTGGTTTCTTTTTTTTTTTGACTGACAGGGGTTGTTTTTGCAAAAGAATTCTGTGTTCTTGGTTCAGTGCTTTAGGTACAAAACAGAAATGCAGGAAGCAGCATGAAGAAGAAGGTGTCACAGAAGCTTTCGTGCATCCTTCACACAGATAAATCTCACTTATGAACACTGACTCAGCAACTCTACCCATAATCTCCCCTCCCCCCATCTGCAACATGGCTGACTTGGTGGAACAGCCTGGCAAGAGTCTGGGGGAATAATTTTTTTTAACTAAACTGGCACTTTAGAGTCCCAAAAAATGTTTGTTGGGAGGCATACCCAAACAAGAGCTTCAGAGGTGGTTCATCAAAGTTTAAACATGTGAATAAGAACACTGATTATTAGCACTCTTTCAGAGTTTGTTATTAAAGCTGTATGGTTGAAAAATCCTCTAACACACTTTTTTTATTATCATATGCATGCTTCCTAAATCTCAAAAACCCCAGGAAATCTGTGTTCAAAGTATAATCATTTCTAGCTGTTATAATCACTTGTAATTATCTATTACAAAATTCAGTAAACAGGAACAGTTTTTCATAAGATCTTCGTCTTCCTTTTCCACATAGACCTAATTTGTGATCTTTAGTCCACATTGTTTACTGCTACATTCTGAAGCAGTCCCCACCCCCAATGAAGATCTTCTAATAGGCAGGTTCTGTCTCTCCTCAGTGGTCAGTTGATTATTCATTTATGGCAAAAGTCAACCATCCCAACTTCATTGCAATGAATGAACAAACAACCCACTGAGGAAGATCTAAAATATTCCGACCATGTTAGAAGACCTTCAGAGTGAACAAAAGATAGCCTAAGTGTCTCTTATTTTGTTAGTTCTATGAACTAATGCTTTCCTTTTTCACTAGATTGTTTTTCACTTAGGGAGCCACTGTAGTGACACCTAGTGGCAGATTACAAACATTACATGCATTGTAAGCAATTATTAATGTGTTCCATTCCAGAGATGAAACACTTAAGCCACATACAGGGAACCTTGTTCAGCTCAAGGAACAGATTCCTTTCTAGACGATCTTCTGGGTGTCACATGTCAGTGTTGAGCAGAGCCAGAAACAAAAGTGGGTCTGTCTAGTGGTCTTGTAGAGTAGGCTAGTTTTGTCACACTCTCACACCCCCTCTATAAAACCCCTGCTTGGAGGTTTCATTTACAATTAAGTAGCATAGACGTTCTATTGAATAAACAAATATTTCACATCCAGGGAGATAAGAAGCATTATCAGAGTCCAAGAGCACATTCCAGCCAAGCAAAACTACTCAAGGAGGGCGAAAAGCAGGGCTGGTGGGGCATGTGGTTCAGCAGGGTATATGACTGGGAAAGAGTCCTGAAGGCCAAGCAGAGAGGCCTGGAGGGCTACAAAGGACCTCCAGGCCTAAGGCTCCCTATACCTGGTTTAGACATAACTCTGTGCCCTAATCCAGGTGATAACATCAGGAAAGAAACTCAGCCATAGGCAACCATGCTCGATTTCCACATTTGTCTCTTTTTCTGACACGATGAGAGGGCTCTTGCAGTACTTTAATGTTAAAATGCATTAATGGGTTTTGCTCAGGCAGTAAGCCACTTTGATTGCACACTGAGAAGATGCTGTTGAGGTTAATGATTAAATGATTAATTGCAGGAAGCACCTTGCAGTCAAACGCGGCACAGTGACAGAAGGTACAAGAATCAACTTTGTTCTGCCTCAGTTTTGTACTTCAGCGCATCATGGGGTTGACCGACATTTCTAGTACAGTGGTACCTCGGGTTACAGACGCTTCAGGTTACAGACTCCGCTAACACAGAAATAGTACCTTGGGTTAAGAACTTTGCTTCAGGATGAGAACAGAAATGGTGTGGTGGCAGCGTGGCGGCAGCGGGAGACCCCATTAGCTAAAGTGGTACTTCAGGTTAAGAACAGTTTCAGGTTAAGAACGGACCTCCAGAATGAATTAAGTTCTTAACCCAAGTTACCACTGTATAGTCATGACTAGTTGTTGAACAACTGGGTCTTTAATGCAATAAATGCCTGCTATATGTCATATCATTTTAGGAGGTAAATTAACCAGTGTTTCAGTTACTAGGAAGAGTCAACCAGCATAAGGGAAGCCATGGTATTTCAGAGGGAGATGGGCTAAGGGTACAGCACAGGGGTCGCATTCTGCCGCACCATACACATTGGTGGGGTGTGTGTAAGCCTGCCCTATTCTGCTCTTTTCCCTTTTTGGGCTGAAATCTGTGTATGTGGTCACACATAAATGGGGAGTTATCTTTATAGAATAGCTAAATGAGTGAAAGTTTACTGACTTTCCGTGGCACCTCAAAATGTGCCTTAGGTGGGTTGCTGCATATTGCCTGATGGCAAAGCCTGTGCATCATCGCTGCTGCATTTGCTGCTTCCATGAAACCCTGTCTTCAGCACACTATGTGGGTTGGTGAGGCCTATTCCACATGGGTAACAGTTGCCTATATTATTACTGCACTGCAGCCAGTTCCAAATGCAGAGAAAGAGGCTGTGTAACACTCCCATGAATGGTGATGCAAGGCCCTTTCTAATACCAATCAATACATTGATATATTAACAAACTGAATTTTGTCAGAGGAAAATGGTCTGTATCATGATTTTTTGTTTATTTAATTTATATACCACTTAAGACTTTTAGCAAAAAGAAAATCTCTAAGTGGTTTACAAGTTTCATTAAAATGCTACAAATAAAAATTGCAAATACCAGTGCCAGAATTTAGCAAGACAATGGGAGTGGGGTGAAAACTATTGAACTAATGAGTCTTTTTCACATGCTCTTCCAACTGTGTAGTCGGCATGTGTGGAGGGGGAGTGAGACAACACCACTGTCTTTTCTATGTTTCTTGTAGGCCGCATTTGCCATAGAGACTATGTGCAGACAAGCTATACTCATGTAAGGTAAAGGTAAAGGGACCCCTGACCATTAGGTCCAGTCGTGACCGACTCTGGGATTGCGGCACTCATCTCGCTTTATTGGCCAAGGGAGCCGGCATACAGCTTCCAGGTCATGTGGCCAGCATGACTAAGCCGCTTCTGGCGAACCAGAGCAGCGCATGGAAACGCTGTTTACCTTCCCGCCGGAGCGGTACCTATTTATCTACTTGCACTTTGATGTACTTTCGAACTGCTAGGTTGGCAGGAGCAGGGACCGAGCAATGGGAGCTCACCCCGTCGCGGGGATTCGAACCACCAACCTTCTGATCGGCAAGTCCTAGGCTCTGTGGTTTAACTCACAGCACCACCCGTGTCCCATACTCATGTAGGAATGTGCAAATCTGTCCATTCTGATTTCTCTCTGTTTCTCACTTTTCCTATATCAAATTAAGTTTGTGAACTTAAAAAAAGTCACGAAAATTCAGCAGCATTTTAATGTGAATTTCTCCGAATACACACTTACGTATGCATTTTTGCCTAATATACACATTTTGTAAAGCTGTTTCTTCTGAAATAATGCATTTGGGGTGTTATTTTTACTAATATATTTATTTCTATGGGCATTTTATACCAGTATTTGCATACTTGTATGGGTTTCTCAGCCAAAGAACTGCATTGCAAAATTCAGAAAAGTGTGACTTTTGCAGCATGGTTCTGTTTTGGTTCTCCTATTATTTCAGAAAGTATAAAGTAAGTGGGCTTGCTGGTAAATGGGAATTGAATTGAATTAGGGCATATATATAACACAGGTAAGTTCTTAGCAGGTAGGCATGGTCAACATGTGGAGGGGACGCCAGTGCTGTCCCGCTCTCACTCCACATGGTCATCTGACATGTGAAAAGGATGTTGTGAAAAGTGCCGTGAGGGTTTCACTTGTCAGTAGGGACTAGTAATCTGACACCTGGCTTCACAGGTATTGTGTCATCTGCTGTCTGAGACCAAGCTGAGAGGTGCAATAGGAAAGCAAACAGAGTCCAATGGAAGATAGACTCAAAAGGGGGTAATCTCCAAGGCATTTAAAGATTACTGCCTATATTTTAAATCATATCATTAAAGAGGCCTTTTAAAGGCTAATCCCTTATCCCCATCATGAGCCTGCCAAGAGAACACTTGGGGTTGGGGGCGGAAGTGAATTGCTTTTAAAGAGGCTGTTAAAATATTTTGCAACCATGTTATTTTACAACATTTATAACATCTTAAACAGACTGTCTGTGGTTGCCAGTGAATGGTGCATGTTGCAAAGGAATGGTGTTCTTCATGAGTCTAAAGTATCATTGATAGCTGTGTGCATATTACACAAACACAATACCACTACTACTAGTACTCCAAACTTAAAAATGGAAAGTGTAATGCTGGTGGTCAATAAAAGAGGTTCAAAGACTCTCTCAAGGCAAATCTTAAAAAATGTTGTACGAACACCGACAACTGGGAAACACTGGCCTGCAAGTGCTCCAACTGGAGAACAGCCTTTACCAAAGGTGTCATGGGTTTTGAAGACGTTCGAACTCAGAATGAAAGGGAGAAACATGCTAAGAGGAAGGCATGCTTAGCAAACCCTCACCATGATAAACTCCTGCCCAGAAACCTATGTCCCCACAGTGGAAGGACGTGTGGATCCAGAACTGGCCTCCACAGTCAATTACAGACTCACTGTTAAAACCGTATATATGGAAGACAATATTATTCGGCTATAAGTGATCGCCAAGGAAGAAGAACTACTGGTATGGGCAGAGAACCATAGCCCAAAGTGGTAAAAGATCCGAAGCTTAAATCTCCAGGAACGCTTAAAGATCCGAAGCTTAAATCTTCCAGAAAGATCTCAGGAACAATGCTGAGAAAGTGCAATCTTTTTTAAAACAACAACAACAACACACACATCCAAATTGGTGGCCATTGCAACCCCTTGTGGGGACAAATGCCACAGTTTGTGCAATCTGTGAAGAAGTACTTTGCCCTGAATCTTCCCACATTCAGCTTCTTCAGATGGGCCCGGTTCTAGTATTATCAATATTATCTCCACTCCATTTATAATCTTATACACCTCCTTCATCTCCCCCACCCCTTACTTCCCTTGGTGCTGTGAGAGTTCAGAACTTAACTGGTTAAGTGTTCTGAGATATGCGTCACTTTCTGACGTCAGCTTGGAAGCTGGGAGGAGTCTGGGAGGAGACTGTACTTTCTTGTTGTTCTCTCTGTGTGTCTTGAGATGAGATGGCTGCAAGCAGCGATGGGCTGAAATGTTTCAATAAAGAGCTGTAAATAGACGAACCTGTCTGTGTATGCTTGCATGGAGAAAAGGAGAAAAAGACTGTTTTACACCGCTGTATGCTACTCTGCTAAGCCGTGGCTAAAGAGACAGCAGAATTTGTTGCGCAGCTAGAAAGGAAGCGTGCCGGACGCTGCAAATGACTGATTGGGATCGTAAAGCTATCAGAGGCCACGGCTCAACGGTCAAGCTCCAAAGATCGTTATCTCTGACAGGTGCTACTATGTTCTGCCATTGCAAACTGCATATCTCACCCAGTGGGTGTAAGGATTATACTTTTAGACAGGAAACATTAGATGAATGTGTAGTGGCAGGGAAGAATGATTAATTAGTCAGGAAACATCCTCTTAAAGCTGCTGACTCAACAGACTTCCCACCAAGCAAAAACCCCAATGTTTTAAATTTCAGCATTTGAAGCTTAATTTCAAGCATTCAGTTCTGGTGTTGTTCGAAGTGGTGTTCCAGTTGTTGACTGCAACTATCCCACTTAAATACAAACTAGTTGGCATCCTATACACCAGCATTGGTGAGGTGGTTGGACTCAAACTCCCAAATGTGCCAGCCAGCATGGTCAAATGGTCAGGGCTGATGGGAGTTGTAGTCCAACAACATCTACAGAGCCACAGGTTCCTCACCCCTGTATAATAAGCTCATGTTTTGCAGAAGTAGAAAAGTTTTTTTTGGGGGGGAGGGGACTTAAAGGGAGAAAACCCCAAAACAGTCCAGTAAGGACTGAGCATGCTTAGTGTGCACATAATGCTGTCAGACTACTGGGATGATAGTGGAAAACTGGATGATGGTGGAGGAATGGGATTTACTGGAAAGGGCTGGAATCTTGAACATGAGCACTCCACACTACAATGTCTTGTTGTACGCCCCACTTGTTTTCTTTAATAGCATAGCACTTAAGATGTTTGCTATTATATTCCTGGTCTCTCGTTCCAGCACTGAAATACAAATGGTCATTTGCTAAGTCTTTGCTAATGCCATTGTCTGCATTGAGGTGGTATACTTCTAGATTAGCACAGCTCCGTGCAATAGTTCCTGATGGAACGCTGTGTCATTAAACTCTAGTCGTTCTCTAGTAGTTCTGTTTGTGTGTCTGACTGGGGACAGTTAAGGGAGCCTGTAGCCCTTCTGATAACTGGTATCCTTGCAATGTCAATGACATTTTGCTAGTCTTGCTAGTCTGGGAAATTATTCCTATTGCTAATTAGCATTCATGTGATCTAGTCTTAGACATGCATACAAATCAGCATGATAAACTAAACATCTGCATAGATAGGTGAGAGAGTCTGTTTTTCACCCTACTTTAATTAACCCTTTATCTGACAAAATTACCTATACTTGCACAAAAACGTGTTTTTGTGCTTTAAGTGCAGCAAAAATCATCTATAATATCACTCTTCCAAAGCCAAGACAGTAACATTTACAGTGATCTATGGGTGGACACTGTAACCTGGTTGATGTGTGGCCTGGAGGTAACCAAGAAAATGTTTTAAAAGAGAGGATACAAAGTCAGAATCAAAGTTATATTGCAGCTGACAAACTGTGTAGGAAAGAGATAAATCACTACTAATTTTGTTTAGAGAACATAAGAAGACCTGTTTTCCATACTGCAATTTTCATCAGTGGAAGTGTTTCAGCAAGCTGCTGCCACATTAAAATCTGCAATGAGTTAAGCACTGACAGCTACAGCTACTCACAATTTTGAAAAGAGAATGCCAAGAATCCAGAACATTATCCAAATAATCATGCCTGAGTCCCACATTTATCCTTCTCATAATGTTTATTTGTAACCAATTGTAGCCCTGCGACTGAGAGCTTGAGTGGAGGAATGATGGACAGAGGTGAAGGAAGAGGGGTTGCCTCACCCTTTCACTTTTGACTGTTTTCAAGTTCAAAAATCACATATGCTCCCATGTAGACAGAGATACTTTCCTTCACATAGGGGAAAATAATTCTGGTAATTCTGAGTACTAACAGAGATCAATAGCTCCTTTGTTGTGCTGTGTTTTTCACCACAGGGGTGATTTGCATGACAGCGAATGCAAAGCGTAAGAAGTGGTCATAATGTAGAAACGTTAATTCTTGAAGAATGACTTAAGAGCAAAGTCAGTCCGATTTAATGAAGAAGGGCAGGTATAAATATCTTCAGCAAGGAAATTCTTCCTTCTGTTCTCATCCATTTATTGAAATTGAATCCACCTTGAAACTCAGTTTGTGACGGTAGCCACCAGTCACTATCCCTTAGGTTAACCTTCCCACAGGGTTGTTGCAAATGCAAAACAGTCTTCCGGTTGCTGTTGAACTCCCAACACCCATCAGCCCAGCCAGTGCTCAGGGTTTATGTGAGTTGTGGTCTTGTAATATCACCTGGATATGGAATAATATCACCTGGATATGGAACTGGATATGGAAAAAATGATTGGTTCAAAATTGGGAAAGGAGTACGACAAGGCTGTATATTGTCTCCCTGCTTATTTAACTTATATGCAGAATTCATCATGCAAAAGCTGAGCTAGATGAATCCCAAGCCTGAATTAAGATTGCCGGAAGAAATATCAACAACCTCAGATATGCAGATGACACAACATTGATGGCAGAAAGTGAGGAGGAATTAAAGAACCTTTTAATGAGGGTGAAAGAGGAGAGCACAAAATATGGTCTGAAACTCAACATCAAAAAAACGAAGATCATGGCCACTGGGCCCATCACCTCCTGGCAAATAGAACGGGGAAAAATGGAGGCAGTGAGAGATTTTACTTTCTTGGGCTTCATGATCACTGCAGATGTTGACAGCAGCCACGAAATTAAAAGAGGCCTTCTTCTTGGGAGAAAAGCAATGAGAAACCTAGACAGCATCTTAAAAAGCAGAGACATCACCTTGCCAACAAAGGTCCGTATAGTTAAAGCTATGGTTTTCCCAGTAGTGGAAGTGAGAGCTGGACCATAAAGAAGGCTTATTGCCGAACAATTGATGCTTTTGACTTATGGTGCTGGAGGAGACTCTTGAGAGTCCCATGGACTGCAAGAAGATCAAACCTATCCATTCGGAAGGAAATCAGCCCTAAGTGCTCACTGGAAGGACAGATCCTGAAGCTGAGGCTCCAATACTTTGGCCACCTCATGACAAGAGAAGACTCCCTGGAAAAGACCCTGATGTTGGGAAAGATGGAGGGCACAAAGAGAAGGGGATGACAGAGGACGAGATGGTTGGACAGTGCTCTCGAAGCTACTAACATGGGTTTGACCAAGCCGCGGGAGGCAGTGGAAAACAGGAGTGCCTGGCGTGCTCTGGTCCATGGGGTCACGAAGAGTCGGACACGACTAAACAACTAAACAACAACAACAACAATATCACCTTCTGCATCTTCTTTACGGCTGCTTAAGACCTGTGTGACCCAAGGGAAGGCAGACATCAGCAGGTCCACGCCAAGGAGCTTGTGCCATCAGCCCCCAGATGTCCTAAGAGGACTCGATCAACACTTTCTATCATTTGTTTGTTTTAGTATATTGAAATTATGAACTGCTCTGGGGGCCTTGGCTGAAAGGCAGTACACAAATCTTCATCTAATTTCAGCTTCGCAACTGCCCTGTTTGGTGGGTGTTGCTGTGAAAGTGACTTGTTGAAGGTTTCCCAAATGAAATCCGTGGCTGATCAGAGAAAACGTTCTACAGGCATTTTATTTTTCTGTCCATTACCATAACATAGCTACTATGTCCAACTGCTAGAACTAAAACCAGGGACATTTAGTTCTCTATGTTAGTGCCCCATTTAGGGAACTGCCAGAACTTCAACTTGGAATATCTCCCAGGGTGCAAAGCTGGGGGTTTTTTTTGCGACTGGCACTCTCACCCAGGCAGGCTGTCCATTGGGCCCTTCTTGACAGGAATGACTGTGGATGCAGGGATTTGTAGACTAGGATCTTACATGAGCCACACGGCTTTTCTAGCTTTGGTTGTTGTTGGTTCATCTCTGACAGCTGCCTATGGCTCAGTCACAATAGGCTTCCACTTAAACTTGCTATTTAAAACCTGAGATTTGTTAGATTTGCCACAATTAACAAATTTTCATATTTGAATTCAATGTTCACAATTGCAAGACACTCAGCATCCCCCAAATTCGTGCAGTTTTGATTCCCCTGTGCTATTGTGGTAGACACAGGGATCTCCAGTTTGGGGCATGAGTAGAATGGATGCACTCTGAACATTTCCAGTTTCTATCCATAACTGACACTGGAAAACCAAAGAGATCCCAAACTTTAAAGGGGGAAAATACTACACATGTAAAACAAATGCTTCCTAATTATGAGATAGTTAACATTAATCATTATTATACATTTGTTAGTTTACTGGAATTCCTAACCTGCTTCTCAGCTGAACAAAGTGACTTTCAAGCTACTGATCTCCTAAACTAAAAGCAAAACTGGATGATTTAGCATCCAGCCCAGCTGCGCAGAGTGGGAACATTGAAGACTCAGATTTTGTGTGGGTTGTACACAGAAAGGGAATGTAACAGAACCTGACAAGAGATTTAGCGTTAAACAACACAAGAAGACAGGATCTGCATCCACAAGAGCTCACTGAGTCACAGAAGCATTAAAAGGAACACCTAATACAGCCTGACGTATGCAGTATCCTAATTGTTTTTGTCATTTTCTCATACTGCTTTCATGAATAGCTGGTAAGAAAGATCGGAGTTTAGTAGAAGGGAAAAATAGGAGCTAGGCCCATCAGGAGTTAGTCCTAATAGTATGTCAGCATCCAAGAAAAATAGGGTGGTGTCTTCTAGTTTCAGATTACAATTTATTGACAATCTCCCAGAAAACCCCATCCTAATGAGGCCTTTTATGCCAACATTTGCCACAAAGATGGACTGCAAGCCACTAGGAATAGCAGACCTGGCTACCAAAGTCTGCCACTTTGTAGTTACCCACAGTTACTTCAGACATGGGTATAACTTGCATCTTCAGATCAACTGCTCTGTCTTGAACACTTGCGCATGGTTCCAAAATATGCCAACATCTTCATGGCTGACACAGAGCAATGCTTTCTCAGCTCCTGTCTCCAAAAGCCTCTCCTCAGCTTGAGATACATTGATGACATATTTATCATCTAGAGTTATGGACAGGAGATACTTGAGGAGTTTCAACAGTACTTCAATCATTTTCACCCACCATGAACTTGAGCGTAGACCAATCCATGCAAGAGGTTCACTTGGACACATTCGTGCAACTATATCATGAACCACCTTATGCAGAAAAAAACTACAGACCACTACATTTACTGACAAGTTTCCAGTTTCCACCCAGAACACATGACAGCTGAGGCCTATGAGACATCTGCATCTGTTCAGACTTCAGATTCATTGAATAGAGATTCACAGCTTAAAAACGTAAGGCATTCCTCAGCATGCCTGGCATTCCCCAAACTACAATGCCCACCCAATGAAATGAAAGCATCAACAACAGATAATCAGGGCTAGATTGATTTGCAGGAACAATTTACTTTAGAAGAGAAAATGACTGGCCACCACTTGTCACTTATGGCTCCTTGCTGGAACTACTCAAATATATTATCATCAATGATCTTCAGCTCAACTTTTCATAGGATTTGGGTCACAGGCCTGTACTTGCTTACAGACAGCACCCCCGCCCCACGGCCTAAAACACTCACCGGTAATAACAGACCACATAATAGAGATCTGGACAAAGGAACTGGCCAACACTATTACAGGACCTAATAATGTCATCCTCTACATCAGGGATTCAGTTCACCTGCTCATCCATCAATGTGATAAATGTCATTGTCTGCCAGCAGTGCCCTTCTGCATCCTATATAGGAGAAAAAGGCCGGTCTCTACCCAAAAGAATAAATGGACATGGATCTGACATAAAAATGGCAACATCCGAAATCCAGTGGGGGGAAATTTCAACCTTCCAGGACACACTGCAAAGTATTATAAAGCTGCTACCCTAGAACAAAGGCACTTCAAAGGAAGGCTTCAGTATGAAACTGCTGGATTATAGTATATCAAGTGTTTCAGTGCTTTCGTGTATGGATTGAGCTGAGACAAAGAATTTTTAGAATGCTGTATGTATCAATTTCCTCACCAGTGCCTGGATGCCTGTTTCCCCAAGAACTGTTTTGTGAATTACCACTGTTCAGGATGTAGTTATTACTGTACTTTTCTGCATCTTGTTTCCTTCCAACCTCACATTCTAGACCCCCCCAAGTTTGTGTGTGTGTGCACACACCCTCCCGAAAAGAAAGTTTTGAGAACACCATGCACCTGACGAAGTAGATTACTGTTGGTCTTTAAGATACCACTAGATTCCTTGGTTTTGCTGCAAAAGACAAATACAACCACTGTTCTGGAAATTGTATGAGATAATGTACACAGACCTGTGCTCTGAATTAGATTAGAGGCTGTCACTATGAATGAGATACTCTGATCCAGTGTGACTAGAACGTTTGAGACCTGGGCTAGTTTGGACTAAATTCCCCATGATCATTGTTTTCTGTTCTTGGGTTCCCTGTGTTTAATACCCAGTCTGACTTGACCCAGTTTCACCATGAACAGCCTGTAGCCCTGTTCTCCTGCCTGGATTCCTGTTGAGCTTCACCAGTAGGTCTTGGCCAGGGAAGTAATGGAAGTAATTGTGCTAAGATTCTTGACACAGCATTTATTTCTATTGGGATCCAGGTGATTTAGCATACAGCCCCAGGAGAATAAGTATGAAAGCATTTATTTTGGCCAAGTGAAATGCAGGTAAACATTGAATCAAAACATTGTAGTAATCTTGAATGGGAACCTGTGATTTCACAGCAGCTGGGGGCAAAAGCTACTGTAAATAAAATAAAATGAGCCATCTTTTGTTTTATACGCTCTTCACACAGGAGCCGAAAGCAAGCTGAGCAAAAAATTACACAGTCTAATGGAAAATCTAGATGAGTTAATATTACAATAAAATGGCTGTGATGATAGTTAAGAATCAGTGGGAAGTTCTTTCAATAATCAATCTGTAATAAAATAAGGCAGAAGGAAATAAAGAGCAATTGACAGGCGCAATTATCAGCAATTGACAGGTGGAAATAAACAGGGAGGGTTCTATAGGTTCATGGGGCCAGATGGCTCTTATGTCTTTTTCATATTATATGGACCTTAGACAAACCTATAGGAAAATGCTGTGAGGATACTGCTGTCTGCTTCAGTGCACAATACTGTGTTTCCTCTTTAGGATGCAACTAGTTTGCTTGAAGCAGATGCTCAGGACCACTGCGCTCTCTTTATTGTCACTGAAGGAAGCCAAGTTCTAGTGAAATAGCCGCCTGCTTCAGGGTCAGCTATTCCCCCATATTCAAATGGAAAACTAAAGAAGCAATATAATTATATATCCAAGCAACTGATATCCATCCTTCTAACAGAAGGCGATGATTATTTTCTTCTTGTTTTGGTTACTGATATTATTTACATGGTTTTTTTTTAACAAAACGCTTACTAATAAACAATAGAAACATAAAAATAAAATTACTTTCTCACAAAACAATTAAATCATGAATTCATCACATTTCACCTCATTCAAATATCATTGACAAATGTAATCAATAATAAATTGATTAATTTATTTAAATATTCTTGCCTTCTTAGGTTTCTTAACTGAATCATTACATACTTGGATTATCCATCAGATCTGTCCCTAATACATATTTTTCATAAACTTCTAAATTTCTAAAAGGCAGAGTTTAAATCCAGAAGGTAAAATAACACTAACACAGACCTCTGTGGGTGCCATGGTGCCTGAGTCCAGAATTGGACACAGTATTCCAGGTGTGGTCAGACCAAGGCAGAATAAAGTGGTACCCTTGATTGGGACACTATACTCATCGGCTCTCTCATCTTCTGCTGTGAGGTAGAATCCTTTTTAAGCAGAGAGGCCCCAGAGCTCAGTCTGTTTTGGAGTTTGGATTGATTCCTAGTGCAGCTAATAAACTGTGCACATTCTCCTTAATTATACTCCAGCCGCTCCATTTCCTCTCATCTGTGAAAGAGTTCCTTTGCAGGCCTGTGTTAGGTGCCCTGCCAGGGAGCTGTATATAACCATGTAAAATAAATCACTTATATTACAGGCATACAATAGTCAAGGTTCAACAATCAGCATGAGAGGCTTTCTAACTCATATGGAAGCCTGGCCCCCCTCACATCTCAGATATGTGGTGGGATTAGGTAGGGGGGAAGCTGTGGTTAGCCTGTGGTGAGGTAAAATCAGTTAATATGTTCAGAAGCATTCTTACTATATCATACATTCCAAGGATGCCTAGTTGCCCTTGCTAATTTGCTCCTACCACCACATTCTCTCACACCCCGAAAAAAAAGGAGGGTTCAGGAACCTGTTGCCCTCCAGTGTTGTTGGACTTGGGATGACAAGAATTGCAGATCAACGTAATGTTGGCGTAATAATAATAATAGTAATAATAATAATTTATTATTTCTACCCCACCCATCTGAATGGGTTTCCCCAGCCACTCTGGGCAGCTTCCAACTGAATGTTAAAAACAATACAGCATCAGACATTAAAAACTTCCCTAAACAGGACCGCCTTCAGTTGTCTTTTAAAAGTAAAATAGTTTTTTATTGCCTCAACATCTGCTGGGAGGGCATTCCACAGGGCAGGGGCCACTACCAAGAAGGCCCTCTGCCTGGTTCCCTGTAACCTCACTTCTCACAGCGAGGGATCTGCCAGAAGGCCCTCGGTGCTGGACCTTGGTGTCCAGGTTGAATGATGGGGGTGGAGACGCTCCTTCAGGTATACAGGACCAAGGCTGTTTAGGGCTTTAAAGGTCAGCACCAACACTTTGAATTGTTCTCAGAAACGTACTGGGATCCAATGAAGATCTTTCAGGACCTGTGTTATATGGTTTTGGCGGCCACTCCCAGTCACCAGTCTAGCTGCCGCATTCTGGATTAATTGCAGTTTCCAAGTCACCTTCAAAGGTAGCCCCACGTAGAACACATTGCAGTAGTCCAAGCGGGAGATAACTAGAGATAACCCTGGAGTAGAGTTTCTCTTTGGTGAACCAATGCCAAAACTGCACTTAAAGATGTTTGACAAGAGTCACCTAATAGCTGAAATTATAACAATCACATAGATGTAAAACTGTGGAAAGTTGGAGTTGGAGTTAAATAGCAATGGATTGCAAAAAGTGCAGTCTGTGACTTCTGAGCTGCTTCTGTACTGCTTGTTGCCTTCAACCATCCCCAATCTAGGCTGAGAATAAATGTCTAGCTAAATCTGCCCCTAAAATAGTCCATTTGTGCACAAGCCTCAAATCCTTTCATTTGCTTGACACGCTTCCTGTAATACTCTTTAGTTAGCCTTTCTCACTCAGACTATATGTAGCAAAGGACCCGCTAATCTTCCTCTTGCCCAGCTGATCTCAGTTAGTCCCAGAGCAGTAGAGACAGAAAACTGCATTATTTGGGGTTGGCTGGTCAGAAACCTGCCCTTTTAACCCATTAATTTTGTTTTTAACTCATTTTTATAATGTTTTATAATGTTGTATTGTTTTAGTGTTGTTAGCCGCCCTGAGCCCGGCTTCGGCTGGGGAGGGCGGGATATAAATAAAATTTATTATTATTATTATTATTATTGGTGACAAATGTGAGATTAGCACAAAAACGTATAGGCAGGACAGTTCCTTCTCCACACAGGACTGCTTTTAAAATAAACCTTCTAGACTTTTCTTTGCCATTGCTGCAATTCTGGCGACATATTATTACACTGGAGAAATCGTTTTGAAAGATCTCTCTGTGTGATCTCTTCCTAATAGACGCCATAGCTAAGGGGGTTCCCTCTTGCTAGAATCGTGTGTGTACTTTGTGGCTCATTTGCAGTAGCTACAAAAGGGATATCCCTCCTATTACGTTTTAGGCAGCAAGAAACCACCCATTCATTAACTGGAGAGCTGTGCTTCCTATTCTTCCATTGATCAATGAATCATCATTCATAATAGCTGCTTGTTCCAGGAACCACAGACTTCCCATTTGACACGAATACCCTCCATTCAGAAAGATAATGCTCACTTTCGAGTAGGTCAGAGCTTTCTTTTTTTTTTAACTGTACAGAAAAACACAGATTGTTTGTCAATAGCTTCATAAGGCTCAAATCTCCACCTGATTGCTGAGGCAATTGAATTTATTTCTTTTTGCCAGTGTGTGGCATGATCCTTTTGTTGTTGCTCCTAGCCACAGTTTATGCTTGATTTACAGAAGAAGGGGAGAGGCGGACAGCTTAGACATGAATCCGAAACACTAATCAACAGCTATCATTGACAATATCTCCCCTCTATTATACGTTTGTTTTCCCTACAATAAAACCTCTGAATACACGCACACAGATACCGGTATATCTCATGAGGCTCTCATCATTTTTTCTAACGGGTTTTGAATAACCTTTGGCCATTCTGTAGAAATCCAGCTGAGAAAGAAGAATATAGACTCATAGAGATTGTAGATTTGTAGAGTTAGAAGGAACCATGAGGGAAGGAACCAACTCCCTGCAATGCAGGCAGGAATCTTTTGCTTGAACCCATGACCCAGAAGCTTACTGAGACTTACTCCCAGTTGGAGTACAAGATTGCCACTTTAGGAAACCAATAGACCAGGTTATCCTCCTTATCACTGCCTAAGAAGTTTATTCCTGACTGGGTAGTTCAGAGATGGCAATAAGCAAGTAACAATCATATTTTACTTACTTAATTACTTACTTACTTACTTACTTACTTACTTACTTACTTACGTAGTGATGTATGGAAGTGAGAGCTGGACCATAAAGAAGGATGATCGTCGAAGAATTGATGCATTTGAATTATGGTGCTGGAGGAGATTCTTGAGAGTCCCATGGACTGCAAGAAGATCAAACCTATCCATTCTGAAGGAAATCAGCCCTGAGTGCTCACTGGAAGGACAGATCGTGAAGCTGAGGCTCCAATACTTTGGCCACCTCATGAGAAGAGAAGACTCCCTGGAAAAGACCCTGATGTTGGGAAAGATGGAGGGCACAAGGAGAAGGGGACGACAGAGGACAAGATGGTTGGACAGTGTTCTCAAAGCTACTAACATGATTTTGACCAAACTGCAGGAGGCAGTGGAAGACAGGAGTGCCTGGAGTGCTCTGGTCCATGGGGTCACAAAGAGTTGGACACAATTAAACAACAACAACTTACTTTCTCACTCACTCACTCACTCACTCACTCACTCACTCATGTACTTACTCCTAAAAAACCAGACAGAAAGAGAAGGCCGCGGGAGAATTGGTAGGGAATATGCCCGGCAGTTGGCAAAGGGCAGTGTGCCCTCGCCTTGGTATTGGAAAAATGAAACCTGCCACCTAGCTGCTGTCTCTATAAAAATAAAGGCACAAGAGGAAAGCTGACATGTTGTGGTTTTGAATGGTGGTTGTTTGGATGGTTTTGTTTCTAAAGAGCCAATAAATGCAAATACAGCAGCAGTAATTTTTCCTCTCAGGAAAGCAGCACCCCTGTTTCTTTGGATCCTTTGATAGGATAATAAAAAATTTTTGCTTTCCAGGTCATCAATCATGTGAGCAGTGGGTTTTCTAATGCAGCTGTTCTTAAAAAAAATAATTTACAATTTTATTGAGTTTTATAAATACACACACACACACACACACACACACACACAAACAAACAGACACACACACTATTAACTCAATAAAAAGCATCACTTAGAAACTGCAGCGTTAGGTGACATATAAATTCTGGAAAGAAATACATAAAAAAGTTTCGGCTACATATTTGTGAATATACTTTTAAAGAAGCAAACTTTGTGTGAAAATATATGCTTCAACCATGAGCGAAAACTGTGTGTAGGGATGGAGTATAAGAAAAGTCCTGCTGGATGAGACCAAATGGGTCCATCTACATTCCAGTTACAAAGTGTGTGGTTGACCACGTGCATCTACCTGTAGGCATGACTCACTTGTAACATTGGAAGCCAGTCAGAACCTTTTCTGTGTCTGTGCATCAGCATCACTTGGAATGCCATTATGTCTCAGGGTCCTGTTTACTTGATAGCTGCTGAATCACAATCGAACATGTGTTTTGCAGTCACAGGTTTCCAACCTCAGGAAGGTGAGGTATCAAAGCTCTTGACTCCACCCAAGGAATTGGGATCAGGAAGAAATATAGGGCACATTTCAATGTGAAATCACCTAAGGGCTTATATCAAATCTTAGCCTTTGCCCTGCTCTTTCCAGGCAGAGGTCTGCACTGTAATATTGGAGCATGTTTTATTTTTTTGCTGTGAGTTTTCCCTGCGAAACCCCACTGCCTAAAACTGAATCAGAGCAAATGTCAATTTGGATTTTCCGCAGATTGACATTTGCTCCAACTGAGCTTTAAAGAGTGGGGTTTTGCAAGGAAAGCTCCAGAGCAAAGGGAAAAAAATTAGGACTCAGACACGGAGCTTTAAATTGCGGACTGTAAGAGTGAATAATCCCCAATCCACACTCCCAGCCATGTGAACCGAAATGCAGCTGTTTGTTTGACATTTGCACTTCCCCGAGTTTAGTGTTGCTGTTCTCCAACCAAACTAATGTGTACAAAAATGTATGAGGGGAAAGTGTGTATGAAAATGTGTCTACCTGTGAAAATAGCATACGTATGGACCCATAATGTTATGTTATTGTTAGGGGAATATTTATATTTTGTTGTTTAGTCGTTTAGTCGTGTCTGACTCTTTGTGACCCCATGGACCAGAGCACGCCAGGCACTCTTCCACTGCCTCCTGCAGTTTGGTCAAACTCATGCCGGTAGCTTCGATAACACTATCCAACCATCTCGTCCTCTGCCGTCTCCTTCTCCTTGTGCCCTCCATCTTTCCCAGCATCAGGGTCTTTTCCAGGGAGTCTTCTCTTCTCATGAGGTGGCCAAAGTATTGGAGCCTCAGCTTCAGGATCTGTCCTTCCAGTGAGCACTCAGGGCTGATTTCCTTCAGAATGGATAGGTTTGGTCTTCTTGCAATCCATGGGACTCTCAAGAGTCTCCTCCAGCACCATAATTCAAAAGCATCAATTGTTCGGCGATCAGCCTTCTTTATATTATATTAGAGTAAGAAGTGTATATGTAGAGAGAAATGCATACAAAAATGTGTCTCTTGGGAAATATGCACTTTAAATGGCTGTTCAATTTTCATGAGAATTTTTTTAAAAATAATAAAATTAAAATCGAAGTTGATGTGGAAATGTGGCAAATTAGTCTTAAGATTGAAAAACTGGGTAAAATGGAGCTGGTCGGATTCATTTATCCCTATCTGTATCACTGTTTACACAAGGGAGCACAGTGTTTTGTCACCAGAAAGCGAAATCCAAAGAAAACATGGCATCCTGCCTTTCTGCATCCTTTTAAGTGCCTACAAAGAAACAGATACCCGTAGTCAATGGGGAAAATACAGGAGCAGGCAATGGCAGGGGCTGTGGTTGGGTGGCAGTGCTTACTTGACCTCTCAGCAGCTGAGTCCCTGCTGCTTAGAAGGAAGGCGAGAGGAGTCAATTGAGAGTTTGGTGTGGTGCAAACAACCTCCCTTCCATCTTGCCACCATGTCGTCCATTACTAGGAGCGGGAGATAAAGCCCCTCCAGAGTTATTAAAATCAAGTTCCTAATGTGGAATATAAATAAATAAACCACAACTCTTCAGATAGCAAAGCAGGTGGGAATAGATCTAAGGGAATCTAAATTTCCAAGAGAAACGGTTCCAATGATTGTGACAGCCATTTAATTAGGGGATAAATGCCGAGCCTTCAGTTTAAAAATGTCTTTCCGAAACAGCAGTTTGTAGAACAAGCATTCTTCCTCCCTCAGCAGGGGAGAAACTGTATGCCAATACATTTTGAATTAGGTCATATAATCTCTCAGGTCCAGCTAGTCCACAGAGTCTATTCTGCATAGGCAGTGAGCTGAGTGTTTCACATTTAACTAAAGATCAGCCATTGTGTGTGTGGGGAAACCTTAGCAGTTGGATACATGTTTCAGTAATGAGGTTTATTCTAGTACCACTATTTAAAATAACAAAAAGCTTGTGTGTGTGTATACACACACACACACACACACACACGGTAGATACACACTCACATATCTACACACACACACACACACACACACACACACACACACACAGAGTGAGACTCAAAGAAGAAGAATGCTAATTTATGAACACCTACTTGATCCAAATTTTCATAAGTTTTGGGTCAAAATCTATCCGGTATATCCAATGTGGGAGAATCTTTTCGTAAAAACCGTTAAGCTGTTCCCCCAAATACAACTGTTTTTTAATCAAAGTTTCATCGGTTTCTGAAGGACCTACAAGGTAAGGTCCAATACTTGTAGGCCCGAATATCCCAGTTGTGACCCGGATACTTTATTCTTTGATTTTTAGGTTGGTTTTTTCATGGTTCCAGTCTGGCCCTTCCCGCTTCCTCAGTTCAAAATCAAGACCAGGTAGGCTGGAGTTTTATTATTCTTTATTTATCAGTATTGAATTTATATCCATCCGGCTTTTCCTCCAAGCAGGTCAAAGTAACATTCATGTTACTTTGCCCCATGTTATCCTCTCAGTAACCCTGTGAGGTAGGCTAGGTTGAGAGACAGTGACTCACTCAAGGTGATACTGTGGGCTTTCTGACAGGGTAAAGTGTTGAAATAGGGATGCTCCAGTCCTAGTACACCCAATAGCCCTCCATCTTATTCCACATTCTGAAAAGAAGGCATATAAGTAGGTAATATGGGGAAGGGAAGTAATCTTTTTCCTTAGGTCTGGAAATTTATGGGAGCCCTTGTTAACAGTTCTGTGCGGGACTTTTAAGATTAACTAGTTCAAGTTGCATTCCTGTACACATTTATCAAGAAACAATCTATATGAAATTCCTTAATAAACATACAAAACCTCCAACCGCAGATATATTTTCTGATTATTTTTTTTTATTTGTTATCATACAGAAATAGGTGTAACTTACAAATATCACACTATTGCATTTTTTTTGTTGTCTCCTCCCTCGACATTACCTATGGCAACGGCTCTTGACTGTTTTGAAAACTCAGATCCCACACGCAAAACATACCAGAAAAAGTTGATGAGTTTTATTCATTATTACGACAATATTTGAACACGGTGCTGGATTAAGAAATCCCTTTTGGTGCAAAAACAATCAGCAATTAAATTAATGTAAAAATCTTCAAATGGCCAAATCTTCTATAAAGCGTTGTTTCAAAAATCAGAAAAGCCAGGAATAATATTATTCTTCTGGGCTACAATCCTGCATGTAGTTACAGGCTCTTAGTTCCACAGATCTGTATAGGAAGGGTTCAAGAGCACTGCATGGATATGAAAGATGACTGGCTATTTACATTTCTGACAGTAGGCCAATGAACATGAACTTATCATGGGCACTTATCTTCATAATGCTTTTTGAACATTGGTGTGCTACACTTTTTAGAGGTTATGTTTGCCTTTATTAACTAGTTTCACAGGTGGCAGTTCGACACATTTTTTCATTGCCATCAGTGGATGTACTGGATTTTACGGAGTAAGACTTAGTCAGTCTATTCCTGCTTTATGTCCTTGAATTATATACTGCATGCTGCTAGTTAATCATTCTTTCTGCCTAAGTTCTGAGCAAGTCGTCTGCCACTCTCTGCCTCTAGTAAAGCAGGTGTGGTGGTGGCTGGTACTAAACTGTTGTCAAACTCCCAATCCAAACTGGTACAAAGTAGACAAGGAGAAAGCTCTTTAGAGAAGGCATTGAAACTTACCGTTTAGTGTGTGACAACCACGCACCCAAAATAAATACCATGATACAGAATGGTATGGAAGAGCCCTGTGTGTGGGCTTCATGCAGGTGCAAATTTTGACACTTGCAATATGGGAAAGGCGATAGTCCTAATTGTAAAAGTAGGACAGTAAGTGTGATGGACTTAAATCCAGAGGAATCCACACTGAAAGGAAAGATGCTAAGCCAGGCCAGCATAGAAATGATTAGCAAGAGCTATACTTAATGCTGCAATCCTACATAGATGTCACAGGCATTACATAAAAAAAAAAAAGAAACCAAGTCAAAATGTTGATGAGGAGTTTCTGTATTAACCCAGCAAGAGCAATTTATGTGCAGTGATATAGATTTCTGTAGAAGAGCCGCCCTTTCAGCTTGGTTCTTGCAAATAAATTTTTAAAAACCCACTGGGAAAGAAAACCTTAGTCTCTCCATTCAGGCCTGAACGTTTGGTGTAGTTTTGCGATTCCATCACACGACCCTCCTCCCAGTTAGCAAGGTTTGTTCCATGGGGAGATCTTGAATGCAGCAAAGTGTGGGCAGCCCCACTGCTGTACACATGGATCTCTGGAGCACAGAGGCACTCAGGAATAAGTATAGCAGAACAAGTGGCAGTTACCCAAGCCCCAAGATGACAAGATGGCATACCTTCCAGAACTTTAAAGCCCAAATCCAGGATGCAATATTCCAGGTTTTTTTTTATCATGAGAGCATGGCTGCAGTTCCCACCCCCAAACGTACTTTTTTCGGCACGGTGCCTCAAAGTTCTGCAAGATCATGGCAACCAAAAAGATCGCTGTTCTCTTGCAAAAAACCGGGATGTACCTTTCTTCCCAGGATACTTGCAGGGTATGAGATAAGACAATCTTGGCCTTGGAGGTTTCTGGTCTTACGCCATATATGTGTATCTCTTTCCAAAAGGCAGTGGAGCACATTGGTGAACTTAATCCTTGAAACTGGGTTTTGGGTGAAAGGTTCAGAACACAAGCAATACAGATATTATTTGTTAGCTGTATTCAGTTCTAATATCTATCAGCAGAGATTATGATGTTGACATCAGTTAAGGCTGTGCACAGGAACATCTTTATATGTAAGATATACACACACTTTTAAATTCAATTCAAATGGTTTTTTAAAACAGTGTGGCCCAGTTTTCACAGGCTCAGCAGGAAATCCTCGATGCTTTGACACCATCACCTTTTCTGCCTCAGTGAACAGAGAAACTGTTCAGTTCTTCATACAGTAACATTTGAAAGATAGGAGCACATCACATTACAATGTAAATGAGGTATTCTGGACTTATTGTTGAAGAGAGATACCCAACACAGACCATTTCAAAAGCCTGCCAAGTGGGAACAGGATTCTAGCTGGGAAACATTTTACAAGAGTACAATTGCAAAAAAATCATAACATTAGAAATTGGTTCCTCCCCCTCGCACTACCAAATTCAATGTTCATTACCTGGAGAGTATTTCAAAATGGCTTTAATTAGGTGCACAAAAAGGGCACAGTGGACAAATTACATATCCTCTTGTAACAGACGAAGTGAACAAATGTTAATTGCTTATACCATGCAACAAATGACTTCTCGCATGGCAGCATATATTAGGTGCAAATAGTGTAATTGCAAATTATTGTTTAACAGCACAAAAAGGGGAGGAAAGGGGATGAAATGAAATGATAAAATATAAGCTACATCACTCTGATTGTTTCAATACATTCTGCCTGGAGACAAAATGATTGATAGTTGTTCACTAATGAAATTTTTGTGTATTTCATGACATAACTAGTGAATTTTAGTTAGATTCAGTGGGTGAAATCCCATATTGGGCATACTCAGAGTACATTAAGTTACTTAAGTCCATTGATTTCAGTGAATATACTCTGAGTATGAGTTAGCTGGCTATCACTCAGGGTGCATGTCTGAATTAAAGGGACACAGCCATGAACCAGTAGCTCTAAAATGTGTGCCAAGCCCCATTTGCTTTCCTGAACAGGGAAAATCCCAGTAAACTTTGTTTTGTGCGTAAAAGGAAACAGGCAGCATCAGTTTGTGGTAGAGCTTGATGCTGTGGTCATTGAAGGCCAATGCTCAGTTAAAACCACAGAAGACTATTTGCTTCAGTCCTCCAGTGTATGAATTCTATTTCTACATGAACCATCTTAATATCTTGGGGAAAATACTGTGCTTGCTTCAGTCTCCAAAGAATGGTGTTTACATGCAAATATGAAATGAAATGAAATTTTTTATTACGGTCATAGACCAGAAAGAAAACAAAAAACAACGGTAGTTTACAAGGGGAGTAATGGTGTCAATTAAAAAAATTATACATAAAAGCAATACACATATGCACACACACACACACACACACACACACACGCACACACGCGCTACAATATATGTATAGACTTAAAAAAAGAGTGGGCTTGTCCAGGGGTCAAGTCTTTTACTTTTTTACAGCTAATGCCCTCCGCTTGATCGCAGCCGCAGAAAATTTGGCCACTTTCAGTGTTACTTCTGGGTTTTTATCTCCTAGTAGGATTTTCAGCACCTGAGATTCAGATCGACCTGGAAATTTCTGAACGATAGGGGAAATAAACAGTGACCTGATATCCCCATAGAGGTCGCAGTGTAGCAACACGTGTGAAGCCGTTTCCACCTCTTTCAGACCACATGGGCAGACTCGTTCAGCATAGGGTTTGCCCACGTATCTGCCCTTTAGTAAGGCAGATGGCAGTACATCAAATCTGGTAAGGGTAAACGCCCGCCTGTATTTTGCGATTTGTAAATCCAGCAAATATGGTGTTAGATTGAACCCTTTTCCATAATCTTGGATAGCTGGATATTTATCTATCTTGCTCATATGGTCCTGAAGCTCTACATCTCCTATTCGCTGGCTCACCATCCTTTTAGCCTTTTCAAAACCTGAGGCTATAAGTTCTTGTGGGGAAAGCCCCAGGCCCTTCAATTTTTCATAGAGCAACAATCTCCATTTAGACTGGAACGGGTCTAATAGAGTCAAAGGAGCCACTCCCACTGGGAAAAATATGAGTTTTAGCCAGAAGTGAATCTTCAGGATCCATATCCTGGCATTGATAGGGAGTTGACCTACCTCCAGCCTAATGGCTGTGTTGGAAACACAGGTAGGTAACCCTAGTAGGGAGCGGTAAAATTTAGTTTGTACAGATTCCAGGGACTTGAGTTTTTGACAATTAAATATCTGGGTGCCATACATCAGTTGTGGAAGTATTTTTGCGACAAAGACCTGGGAGGCAGCAGGAACATATTGACCTCCTTTTCTATAAAAGAAACTTATGATAGCTCTGGAAGATCTTTGCACATTTGCAATGGAATTCTTAATCTGATGGCACCAGGATCCCTTCTCATCAAAGATTATTCCAAGATATCTAAAGGATGTTACTTGCTCAATAGGTTGGTTATTAATTTTCCATTTATGTCGGAGTTTTCTCTTGGAGAACACCATAATTTTTGATTTAGTGTAATTTATTATTAGGTGTTCAGCTTCGCAATATTCTGTAAGAGCTCGTAAAAGTTTTCTTAGTCCCACACAAGAGAAGGAAATAAGTGCCGCATCATCTGCGTACAAAAGGACTGGGATTGGTATATTATTTAGGTTTGGGGGATGAGTACTTGCATCCTCCATCTTTCTAACTAAGGAGTTTATGTAGAAATTGAATAGAATAGGGGCAAGAACACAGCCTTGCTTGACACCATGGAAACTTTGGATTTCCTTTGATAGGTTCCCATAACGGTCACATCTAACACGGATCCGAGTATTTTCATGTAGTCTACGGATGAGAAGCAAAAGACGTCTATCGATGTTTGTGGCACTTAATTTTTCCCAAAGTCTGTGCCGGGGTATCAAATCGAAAGCTGATTTGAAATCTATAAAGGCTACATAGAGGGAGCCTCCTTTCTTTGAGGTGTATTTCTCCACTAGATGTTGCAATACTAGTCCTTGATCTAAAGTTGATCTATGTGCCCTGAAACCAGCCTGGGCTTCCTTAAGGATGTGCTCCCGTTCCAGCCAGTCCGCAAACTTTTCACGTAAGTGAGTTGCGTAAAGTTTGCTAATAATGCTTAAGAGACTGATTGGTCTGTAATTGGCTGGATCAAGTTTACAGCCTTTCTTGAAAATGGGAACGATGATTGCCAATCCCCAGTCCTCTGGTATTATTGCTGTTTGATCTATGCTGGTGAATAGGGTGGCAAGGACTGGGGCCCACCAGTCAATATTGGCTTTGAGAAGCTCAGGGGAGATATTATCTGCTCCCGGGGCTTTTCTGTATTTGAGTGCCTGAATAAGCCTCCTGACCTCCGCAACCGACACCGGAGGCCACTACATGCAAATATATTCCTTGCATAATGCCAGTTTTCTTGTGTGAATTTGAAACAACTGTACACTTTTGGACATAACAATAACAAATAATTCAAATTCAGTTTATTCTTTTTAAAGTCTGGAAATGAAGTATTTCTGTCCGAAATCTGATACAAGTCTCATAGAGGAGAGTGTTGATATTTGCTCTTACATGGTTCCTTTTCTCGCACGTGGTACTTAAATGCAAAAGCTTAATTGTGAGCACAGGTGTGTCTCATATAATATTTTGTTGTGTGAATTACTGATTAGAATTCTGTAGTATGAACTAGGAAACTATAACAACTCTTGTTCTCATCCCATCCATGTGCTGAATATCATTAATGAAAGAGACTTAAGTTGCCCGGAATGGCTGAAGCAATCCAGTCAGATGGGCGGCATATAAATAATAAAATTATTATACTACTTTTTATTAAGTACATGCTTAACTCTTCCATTGACATGAATGGGACAAAGAGTGCTTGCTTTGGTTGGGACATGACCTTACATGAAGATAAGGGATCAATATGCATTTAAAAGCACCATTCCATGATGCAAAGGCCTTTGTATCCTCTGCATATATGGACTGTTATGCACATGAGAAATATGTGCAAAGAATGTGCCACTGAATGGGGAAGCCCCTGAAGGAAAACAATTCCGTGAGGATATCAAGCCTGCAGTGCCTACAAGGAACAGTTATCTAGCTGTGTCTTACCCTTTGACCCTAAACACATATGTTTTCAAGAATTGGTGCGCTAGACTGAGCATAAGCAAATCAAACTGCTGAAGTAAATGTTTTTACACACATATATCACACACAAATCAAAGGCAATATTTTACATTATATCTTATAAAACTGTACATTGTAATATTCTGTGTTATGAAAACTACTATTCAGTTATGCGAACGACTGGCTTTGTTTAGTAAATATAAATCAGAGGCAAAAGTGACGGTTACAATTGTTAATTCGACTCAGCTTGTATTGTATAGATTTTCAATGGCACTGTAAAAAGAGTTGTCAAAAATACATGTATTTGCCCTCTCCCATCTAATGGTGGTATTGTAACATCTTGTCAAGCTGTCAAACACATCAGTTTCATTTTGTAACTGAAAAGCCCTCATTACAATAACAAAAAGAAAAAAGAAAACATGTATTAGAGAACAAGCAGAAAATAATGTATTTATTATTCTAGGTTGATGTTTCTTTCATATTTATTATTTTCTATCATAGCACAATAAAACATTAATTGTAATTAAACGGAAAACTATGGGACACACTGTTTTTCATAGCTCTGTAGAGCATCAATATCTCTTTTGAGATAAAAGGTAATAACTTCTGGTGGCTAGATGGAAACATTTGCTCCAATTCAGCAAGAGCGACTCATGCGCCAGTCCTCTGCTGGATCATGCCCCACACGAGTAAGATGATGTGGTTACTCAGAGAAGAGGGACTGAGCTCATGCACAAACTAACAAAACTGGCAGTGGTTGGCTCTGCCATCTTTAGCAATGCTGACCAGCTGTTTGCGATGGGCATTTAGGGATTGATTCCCTTCCTGCTCCCTCTAACAAAGGGAAGGGGAACCTGTCATACTCTAGATGTTGCGGGGCTACAGCTCCCATCATTCCTGACCTTTGGCTATGATGGTTGGGGCTGATGAGAGCTGTAGAGCCATAGCATCTGTAGGGCCACAGGTTTTCCACCTCTCTTCTGATAGCTATGTAGCACCATGTGAGGATCTGTGGACCAGGGCTTTTGTTATCTCTATGGCTACACCATACAGAAACTGTAGAGGAATTTAAATAAGTGACTGTTTACGTCTCAGCAGTCAAGTGCTGCTCCTCTCCCTTTCACGTTTGTCAGATATTCACAACACAGTCAAGTCTTAAGCATATGGTAATGAAGTGCATGGGCAGTGAAACACTTCTATATGTTTCAAAATAACTTGAGAAGTGTCTCTACGTGGTGCTAACAGTTAAGGCAGCTATACTGATACATTAAACACAGCATATGGTTCTTATATTGCTTCCTACATCCTAAACATTACGAAAGAAAATAAGAGATTTGAACATGCTATGATTTTCCTGATCGCCTCAGAATTTCATCCAACTGGTAGATCGCGCTGTACTTTGCTTATAATATATAGTGGCTGATCCCAAAAGATATACTGTGTTATTGACCTATACCTGAAAACCAATTATGCAGTGAAACTCACAAAAAAGATCAAACAAATAGGCAGCCTGTCCATTACTCAATGAGTAAAAAAAAATGGGGAGGGGGGGTTTGCCAACATATTAATTTACAACTTTAACATTCTTAATTGTGTCTGCCACAATAACTTAATCTACTCAGGTTTCCCGTCTTCATCCTTTTATTTATTTATTTTTTTTACATCTTGAGTAGATGAGATGTTATCAAGAGCCATCTCCAGATACCAACAGCTACGGAGACGCTTGCTGTTAACCAGTCCCAAACTAATGTTTAGTACTTACACTAACATACCACATAATGCTAGAGTGCACCATTGAGAGAGCCATTAAACTTGGTTTTTACTTGGATAAGGCTGTAGGTATAAATGACAGTGAGCAGAAACTGCACAGTTAATGCCGCATAATGCAGCTACAACAAAGAGTGCCACAAAACTGCAAGGGCTGTAATAATAAAGAGCAAGGAACTTGAAGCTCTGCTTCCCATATTGCTGTCCACTTTATGTTTAGGAGATGATTTTACAGAAGCTGTGGTTGTGGTGTCCACCTTTCTCACAGTTGGCTTCGGTTCATTCCTGTCTTCTGGACCAGCTCCAAGAACATCTTAAGGAGGTAAACACAATAGAATAAAAAAAGGCAATGTTAGTTTCTTACTTGACACAAAATGTCAAATGCAAAATGAAGCCCCATTATCAATGAGTTAGAAATAAGGCATTCAGCAGAATCTTAAACGTGTGCACTGAAAAGCAAGTCTCGCTAGACTCCAGGGAATTTATTTCCTAAGAAGCTGTCAGGGCTCTCTCTAGGTCCCAGCTCACAGAGGACCAACGCCAGGCTGATACTATGTACAAAAGTCTTTATTGAAGTATAATTTCCATTTTAAAGCCAGAGCGTGCAACCCTACGTCTAGACTCTAGACAGGCGAAGTCCCCTCTGAGTCACTGCCCCTTCCGCACCAGTTTAAGATCCTAGCCCGGCTCCACCTCCTGCGCTGTTCCTTCCTCCTCTGGGTCCTTCTGCCCCCTGGGGTTTCCTCCCTCCTGGACTCTTCTGATGCTGACCCCCCTAATTCTTGCCCTTCCTTCCGGCGGGCTTTGGGACCTGGCTCCCTATCCGGGCTACCTGCTGTGCCGCTCGCCTGTACATTTGAACTTGGCGTGCGCGCCCAGCCGGTGACTTTCCTCTTGACCGTTTCCCCGCTCTCCGATGGAGGCGTGGCCAATCCTGACTCATCTCCTCCCTCTGGTGGTGGGAAGACTGGTCCTGATGCCTGGGACTCCTCCCCCCCACTACGCTCTGGTGGGGACGCTGGTCCTGATTTCCAACTGCTGCTCAGGGAGTCCCCGCTGGCCCCTTCCTTCTGGGGTTTCCCCCTTGGCACCCCCCTTGCCCTGGCCATCGGCGCTCCTCTCTGTGAATCTTCCGATTCACTGGAGAGACTCGTGGACTCTCTCTGACCACTGTCACTGCCTACACCCCCCTCGTATTCCTCCTCCTCACTCTCCATTTGCTCCTTCTCCTGTGTCTCTGCTCCTGAACCCCTGACACAAGCGTTCTTAGAATTGCATTTTTAGTGTTAGACTAGGAGCTTGGAAAACAGGGTGCAAATCTCTACTCAGTCATGAAGCTCACTGGCTGACCTTGGGCCAGCCACAATCTTAGTCTAACCTACCTCACAGGGTAGTTGTGAGGATGAAATGGGGAAGGAAGATAACCCCTTTGAGCTCCTCAAAGGATGGGATATAAACACAAATAACAACAACAAAAAAAGTCTATCAATGGCTATGTTCCACTTTCACAGTTCAGGCAGCATGCCTCTGAATGGCAGTTGCTGAGAGTCTCAGGTGGAGAGAGTGCGGTTCAACTCATGCCTAGAACCACGTACCTAAGGTCCACAAATGACAACATTTTGGAGGTCCCAGGTCGCAAGGTGGTTAGATTGGTCTCAACTAGGGCCAGGGCCTTTTCAGTACTGGCCCCGACTTGGTGGAATGCTCTGTCACAAGAGACTAGGGCCCTGCAGGACTTGACATCTTTTCACAGGGCCTGCAAGACAGAGCTGTTCTGCCTGGCCTTTGGTTTGGACTCAGTCTGACCCTTATGTTTCCCTCCCCTTATGGTCTTGTTTTATCAGTTTAAAATGAGATTACATTTTAAATTGCATTTTAACCTGTATTTTAAATTGGTTCCCTCCTCTCTTCCCCCTCTATTATGTTTTTACTGTGATTTTATTGGTGTTAGCTGCCCTGAGCCTGGCTTTGGCCGGGGAGGGCGGGGTAAAAATAAAATTTATTATTATTATTATTATTATTATTATTATTATTATTATTCCCTGCTTGTAAGAGTCTCATAGGCACTTGGTTAGTGGCTGCAGGAAGTGAAATGCTTGATTAAAAAGGCCTATGGTCTGATCTAGCACAAGTCTTCATAGGTTCTTAACACATGAGGACAAACTTCTGAACAGTGCTTGGCATGAACTAGTTTGGTTCAATTCACTGAATTAGTTCAAAGGTATCTGAACAAAACTTGAAAGTATTTCCCATGATTGCCAGGCAATTGTCATTTTCATTTCATTTTCAATATCATAATTACTGGGGAAATTAATCAAACAGTTTCCATTCCACTGTGTGCACATGTTTATCTTTTCCTGGTCTTCTTAAGTATATTATATACATCAGCTCAGCAGCTTGTAACATTCTGAATGTTGATTTTTGTTGTGGTTGAGGATCATTTGGATGAACATGAATCAAGCAAGTTTGTTTTCATAAAGGGATAAATGTGAACTGGAATTAGTTCCTTTTTTGAAATATTGAACTTGAATCAGACCTGGTTACATTTTGAAATGAACTTTCAAAGCTCAGCTTCTGAGCTTTGTGCAAGACAAGACTGTCAGGTCTGTGATCCAAGAGATCTATGTTCTGTCTAAAGTTATCTTGCTTGATTTGATAGCTGAAGTTCCATGGAGTGCAACCACACCCTATTAAAGGCAGAGGCAAAATATGCACTGATTTCTGGATTGTAGTCAGTCATTAAGCCAGTTTTATTTAGAGTAAGATCGTGTAGCTAATGGAGTTGTCTGCAGGACTCAAGTCCAAAGTTGACTCATGGAAAAAAGAATAGCTAAAAACCTTACATTTGGGAGATTATTTGTCAGAGAGTATTCATCAACTGTTCAGCCAAAGCTTAATGACAATAATCTCATTTGCTAATGTTAATAGAGCTTTTCCACACCTGTAAATATTTGAACATTCATCTTTGACAGTTAAATCTGAATAATTTCAGAAGTTTGCTTTCAGCTAATTCAAGTGCCAATCCTCTTTACTTAGAAGTAAGAAACCAAGCTTTCTACAACTTTGAAGTAAGTCCATGTATAACTGAAAAATCATTTGTAGTTCTGAATATAAATCTGACAGTCAATGATTTCCAAAGTCTAAAGCCATAAATCAGCCATCTTTTAAATCAATGCCTAATAATAATAATTTGCACATTTTGCAAATATTGCAGGATGTCCACTTTGCATGTGGCACTTTCGTGAAATTCAAACTTTGCTTTGTCTGATTGTTTCATTTACCGTATTTATTTTTTAAATCAGCTCTGACAAATAAGGCAGTGGATTCTTATATGACGTTTCCTTGGTCTGAATCTGACACTTAGTTGGTGCTCCTGGGGATGAGATTTGAAATGATATGACTGACATTCAGGGAAACGTTATGTAGTGTGACAAAGTGACAGCTCTGCCACCGAGCTGGGGTCAAGCTTTGATAACCAGACAGATTTTGTCAAACAAGCCTGTGCGAAATTTTCAGTAGAAACTTAGGGTGATGATATCAGAATCCTTCAGGAAAAGCTTACATGGAAAACCAGTTCCAATGTACAGTAAGAATTTACTATGCACACTATCATTGGATGATTTTGAAAAGTGATTCAAATATTACCAAATCAAGTTGATCACCAAGGAATGTTTATTTATGTATACATGTCTTTTCCATGGTTCTTGCAAAGAGCTCAAGTAGCATACATGGCTCTTCCCTCATTTCATCCTCAAAACAGTCCTATGGGGGCAGGCTAGGCTTAGGGTTAGTGACTAACAAAGCTTGAAGAAACTGCTCTTTGCAAATTCTGAAATGAACTGACCTGATTCACCCCCGCTGGACTAATGTGGAACAGAAAGTAATTATTGTTCACTTCTCCAATTTTTGTGATATTATTGGGTCAAAGAAAATCAACGTTGTCAGTGCTGCCTCTAGGTCCCAGCTCACAGAGGACCAACGCTAGGCTGTGGTAATGTATAAAAGTCTTTATTGAAGTTCAGTTTCCATTTCAAAGCCACAGCGTGCAGCCCTACGTCTTAACCCCTAGATCGGCGGAGTCCCATCTGAGTCTCCTCCCCTCTGACACCAGTTTAAGATCCTAGCCCTGCTCCACCTTTTCCGCTGCTCTCTCCTCCTCTGGGTCCTCCTGCCCGCTGGGGTATTGCCCTTTCTGGACTCTTCCGACGCTGAGTTGCTTAGCTCCTCCCCCTGCCTCCGGCGGGCTTTAGGACCCGGTTCCCAATCCTCATTCTCTGCTGTCCCGCGCTCCTGTACATTTGAACTTGCCTCTCGCGCCAACCCAGTGACCTTTCTCCTAACCGTTACACTACTTCTGTCACTGCTTCCCTCTTCCGGGACACTGGCCGGATCTGACCTCCCCTCCGTTGCCCGACTCTCCGAGGGAGGCGTGGTCAGCCCTGCCTCGTCTTCTCTTCCTGTTGGGGAATGCACTGACCCCGATACTTGGGACCCTTCCCCCCCACTCTGCTCTGGTGGGGAAGCTGGTCCTGATTTCCAACTACTGCTCTGAGAATCCCTGCTCCCCCCTTGCTCCTGGGGCGTTCCCCCTGGGAACCCCCTGCCCCTGGCCACTGGCGCCCCCTTCTGTGAATCTTCCGATTCGCTGGAGAGGCTCATGGAATCCCTCGGACCACTGTCCTCTTCTCCTACGCTCCCCTCGGATTCTTCCCCTTCACTCTCCATTTCCCCTCTTCCCTGTGCCTCTGCTCCTGAGCCCCTGACAAACGTGCTTACAAATGCATTTTTATTTAGATAAGTTACATTTAGAAATTCACATTTTGTGAGAAAATATGTTCAAAAATAGTATTTAAATGTATATTTTAATGCAAAGTTTTATGCAGATTTTTTGGGGTGGGGTGGGGGAGAGAAACACAGATGTATATTAAAATGGTACCAGATGGACTTAGGAATGGAACACATGTGAAAAGGACATTGGTCCAGAAATAGACTGATCCACCCATCCCTAATAGTGATTGGCCCAAGATCACCCAGTAATCTTCATGAATGGTATTCCTAGCCTGGTATTCTATAACCACTACACCATACTGATTCCAGCACTCTGAGAGAAAAAGAACAGTTCAGCCATTGTAATATTGGTACAGCTTTTACTTCCAGTTCTGTTGAAGAGTACAGATAAAGCTATTGACATCCCTATTATACAGAATGATATGTAAGTGGTGGTTCTGTATAAGCTGATTACACACTACAACTGCAAAAATGTAAAGCACAGCAAAGTGTCCTTTACACATCCTTATTTGTTAGTTTGGTCACATACTGGACTTAATAAGACAATAAGCTAGAAGATGTATTTCCCACAGGATATGCACTTCTAGAGAATTTTCAGTGTTAAGAGGAAAGTTCTTTTGTGCTTTAGCTGGAATTCCCATTTTATCAACATATTTTCACTGAGCCAGAGACAAACTTTGCTTTGCTTTGCGTTTGTACACAAAACACCCAGGCACCACTGCAATAATGACAACCAACAATTGCTACCTGAAACTGCTTCCTAAACTGCTTCATAAACATGCCATTAAAAAAGAAGTATCAGCTCTATTATACAGCTCTATTATAAAAACCATGTATTTGGATTTTAGAAATACAGTAGATTCCTGGAAGAACAAGCTTGTTAGGTGGCATAGATTTCAAAAATGGAAATGTAATCTGAGATCACTGTCTTCAGGCCAGTGGCTTTGGAGAACTATCAGTAAACTCTCCCTGCATCATAAGAATGAGTTAATTCTATTTTAAAACACAATCTCTCCGCAACACAAATCACGAAAAAGATGCTGTGTGTTCCCCTCAGCTTCATCATAACATCAACATTCATTTGGGGAGACTAATGGCTTTGAGAATGTACTTAAGGTTGGCTGCAGGTAATGGCTGCATAAGAGGAAAGGACAACTGCCATCCCATCGTGTCATTGTTGAAAATACAGTTCCAGACTCAGTGCCTTTTCTCTGATATCCTGTGCTGGGGCTTACACAAAGGGATGGGGGCAGCAAAAACAAAAAACAAAAAACAGAGCGGGCAGGAGCTATTTACGGGAAAAGAAATATGAGAACACTGAAACAAACATCCTTTTGGCTGCCCTTAAAGTAAATGAATGGAACCTGAAACAAATTACTGCATTGTGGAGTGTACTTTCTACCTTTTCCATGCATTTCATCCATTATGTTTCATGCTCTCTCCCCTCTGGTTTTCTAGTCCCCCAATATGTTAGTTGGCATTCTGTGACCATTGGGGATGGTCAGTCCTCTTTGGACTGCTTCAGAGTCTCCCCATCCTGCCCCTGGGTTTGTGCTAAACATTTTTTTGTACAGGCAGCAATCAATTTACACACGCCCAATTGATGCGTTTGCTGTGCAAACATGCATTGTGCCGAACCCAGAAGTGATTTTAGAAATGGCAAGAAGGGCCTAGAAAGAGCCCTGAAAGGGAAAAAAAGGCATAAAAACAGCCCCTAACAACTCTGACCATTGAGGCCTGTGGGGAGTTGGGACTTTGAGGAAGGATGTCTGGAGGGAGCGATTGTGGTGGAGTTAGGCAGAGTTTGGTGTCTGGTAACTGCTACTGGTTTTTTAAAGGTTTTCTCTTTTTTATAATAATTTTTATTAAGTTTTCCATTTAAACAATCCAATCAAATCACATTAAATATTCCAAATTATACAAATACATGTCATAAAGTCCAAATATTTTGCCAAATTATAAATTTTTGTTGGGGCTTCCCGTGCTTCAAGTTCAGTGGGGTCCAATCATCTTATGTTTCTACTGCCTTGAGTCCGGTTTTTTAAAGGTTTTCTCAAGGGTTTCCAGTGGTTTAGAGGGTGTTTGCAGACTTTTTAGATGACGTTTCATATGTACGTGATTTCACGTAAATATGCGGTACCTTGTACTTGTGCAAACCTTGGCTTGAGCCGGTTGATTTCACCCCACCCCCATGCATTTGCTGTGCCATTTTGGATACATATTGGCGCTCCTGCCTGAATATCAGTAATAGAGGGAATTATTAAGAATAAATCATGAGAAGAGGTGGTTTTCTGACAGCACCTGGGCCCTCTTTCCATCATTGTCATTCTTCCTTTCGACTGCGGTAAAGGCACAATTTCTCCATTGCCTCTTATATCATCTTGGCCTGCTGACTTCAGCTCTCTTGAGCCAGCTGATTAAATAAAGACCTCACTAAGTCAAATCTATCCCCCACTTTCACTTGGCTATATCCAGCATTGTAACTTGATTGGCCTCTATAAATTGGCCAGGTTGGAATGTATTAATTCATTTATTTTCCGTATATTGACTTAACCAAAACATCTGAGGTAAGATTGAATGCTATCAACAAAAGGGCTGTTGGCTTTTAAAAGCCTCCCCCTCAGCACTGACTGCTTAATGCACTACATAACAAGCATTAAATAATACATTAGGAAAATCTGTCTTTAACCTTTCTAAGGAAAGGACTTCAACATTAATTTTCTCATTCACTGTGGTTTCATAGCAAAGATTATTCCACAGGATGGTATGCATGACTATTTAGAATCAAAAAGTTAGAAGGTTAGATGTGCAAACAGGGCATTTTGTAAATTTCTCTTTAAAAATTAAATACATGGTGTTTGATAAAGTATTGTAATCAGCCAGGGCCATCCTTTCGTTGGAGAAACCTCAGTACAGAGGCTGTGCAATGTTTTATTCATTCTTGATGGGAATTATCTCTGAGATGAAAGAAGAGAAGGAGCTTCCTCTTAAATATTGGACGTACCAAGAGCAAATACCTGGGAGAATGCAATACTGAATCTTAGACACTCCCCATGCGATTAGACGTAACTTGTAAATGCTATCTTTGGCTATAATGCAGTCTCAGTGGCAAGAATGAATTTAGCAAATCTATGTCAATGTATGTGAGAATGTGGGGAAGAGAGAACAAGCAACAATTTCAGACCCCACCATAGGGATGAGCAAATCTATTTATTTCTAGTTCCTCTCACTTTTACATGTCTTCACCCATAATTCCATTTCATTTATGCTTTAATCTGCAATTCTAAAATATCTTCAGAAAATAGGTATTTTAAATTTAACATGTGTTTTAAAAATACATGTTTAAATGCATTTTTTTTCTGTTAAAAGACAACTTTAAATGCATACTTGGATATTAAAGTAATGAGAACTGTGTTGCAAAAGAAATTCCAAATCTGACTGATAGCTAAGCTCCAATATATACATTAGATTGAGTGGTGTGGATTGAGTCATTTCATGCAGGAATTGTAAAAGGTTGAAGTCTCACCTGAACCTGTGGTCTGCCAGAGTTAACAGGAAGAATAGTTCCAGTTACAGATAGGTAGCCGTGTTGGTCTGCCATGGTCAAAACAAAATAAAAAAATTCCTTCCAGTAGCACCTTAAAGACCAACTGAGTTAGTTCTAGGTATGAGCTTTCGTGTGCATGCACACTTCTTCAGATACCTTCAGGAAGAATAGTTATCACTCAAGAGAAGACCTGATTTATCTTTTGCATGCCAGAATTAAAAGACTTTCTTGGAATAACATTAAAATGCTCTTTCATTGCCTGATAGTTCAACTAAGAAGGCGCAACTGTGACTAGTATCACTAAACCTTGTGTTCCTAGAGAAGAAAGGTCACCATGACTTATGATCTCTATTCCTTATGCAGCATATGTGCACTTAGCTGACAACTGAGGTGTTCGTATACATAAGGAGTGATGGATCATTATGCTAGACAAACAGACTGGCCCTGTGGGGTTTGAAGAGAGAATCCAATTTTGTTTGGAATACAAGCAAGCAGAGACTAATTACAGACGCCTTGGGCCAACTCAAACATTCACTGGCTGAAGTGGTTTAGAAGGAAACAAAACACCACATCCAACTTTTGCCTCTGAGGTTTGGACACGACACATAATTTTCATGTCGGGACACTTTTTCCCAACTGAAAACTGAGATAGCGAAGGCCTGTGTGAGCACTTCATGATTTGTGATGGGCCTGTAATTCAGCAGAAGCAGGAACACAGGCTTGCCTCCGCTATTGAGGAGGCCAATGTTGGATGACATGCATCACGTCGTGCAATGTGATGATGTAGCATGTGCCACTGATGTAGTGCGTGCCACATCACTGCTCAATACTGAGGGGGCCCGGCCCCCTCCTTAAGAACCGAGGGTGCGGGTGGGCAAAGAGCCTCGGCCTCTCCAGCTGGCATGCCTGAGTGGTAGAGTACATCCCCCCCCCTTGCAGACAGAATGTTCCAGGTGCAATCCCCAGCATCTCCAAGTAGGACTGGGAAAGACTCACGCCTGAGATCCTAGACAGTCTATTTCAGTCAGTGCAGACAATAGTGACCAAGTCAGTATGAGGCAATTTCCTATGTTCACTTGAGTAACACAAGAGAGACTGGGCCAGACTAATGGGCCAGGACATGAAGACGTTGAGGAGAGCAGCAAAGCATAAATAGTGCATAAAATGTAAAGGTAAAGGTACCCCGATAGTTAAGTCCAGTCATGAATGACTCTGGGGTTGTGGCGCTCATCTTGCTTTACAGGCAAGGGAAGCCAGCGTTTGTCTGCTTCCGCAGACAGTTTTTCCGGGTCATGTGGCCAGCATGACTAAGCTGCTTATGGCGATGCCAGAGCAGCACACGGAAACGCCGTTTCCCTTCCCGCCGGAGTGGTACCTATTTATCTACTTGCACTGCATGCTTTCAAACTGCTAGGTTGGCAGGAGCTGGGACTGAGCAACGGGAGCTCACCCCATCGCAGGGCCTCAAACCGCCGACCTTCCGATCGGCAAGTCCAAGCGGCGCAGTGGTTTAAACATATAAGGGCACAAATATTTGAGAACTTGAAATCTGTCACCTTTTCTGGTCTTAGCATCCTCATATGAATTGCAAAATGCTCAAGCCTGTTAGCGTTTTCAAATATTTCCTTCAAAAGTCACATAACTATCTGTGGTCAGAAGTCAGATATTTGGGTGATTTGCAATAGATTGGAAAGGGTTTCTTTCTGCTAATTGAGTAACAATGGCAACAAAAAGACCTTCTTAAATTGCACCACTGAAACAGGGTGGAAGGTCTGTGGACTCAGTTTTAGTACTTGAAACAAATTTCTGAGCTGAATAGCTCAGTTGGTTAGAGCATGGTGCTGATTAACACCAAGGTTGCAGGTTCATTCCCCGTATGGAATAGCTGCATTTTCCTGCATTGCAGGGGGTTGGACTATATGATAATGATAATAATTTTTTATTTATACCTCACCCTTCCCAGTTCAAAATACCGGGCTCAGGGCAGCTAACAACAAATTTAAAACACTTAATTGATGCAACAAAAAACAGCATAAAATACAGTATAAAACGTGAATAACAATAAATTCAAAAAATTCAAAAATCAATTTAGGGGGGAAATCCATCCAATAAACATTAGATGATCACCAGAGCTAGCTGGCTAAATTAGTCCTATTTGGGCCAGCGAGGAGACCAGGGGAGAATTAGCTGTGGGATCCCAGAGCGGGTAATCTTCATAAAAAGGGGAGAGGGAGGGAAAGAAGGGGAATAAAAGATCAGGCTAGGTTCAAACTGAAAGCCGGGTGGAATAGCTCTGTCTTACAGGCCCTGTGGAAGGAAGTTAAATCCTGCAGGGCCCTGGTCTCATGGGACAGAGCATTCTACCAGGGAGCCATCACTGAGAAGGCCCTGGCCCTGGTGGAGGATAATCTGACTTCCTTAGGGCCTGGGACCTCAAAACTATGATTATTATTCATGGACCTTAAGGTCCTCTGCGGGGCATACCAGGAGAGGCAGTCCCTTAAATATGAGGTCCCTAAGCCACAAAGGTGGTACCCAACACTATGATTCTATTAATTTTCTAATTAATTATTTCAATCCAAATATATATGTTTCACACCTAGTTCCTATTATGGGATCTTCGACTTCTGGCTAGAAACAAAGTAGATCTCACTTGTTTAAAATCTGCCCTACCCTGAACTAGATAATCACAGCTGTCACAACAATGAGTTTTAGCAGGACATTTATGGAGTAAGTGGCTTGTGAATATGTTATTCCCAAACTTATTTCCTGGGAAACACAATGAATTGATTTCATTGTGGCTTATTTTCAACTTAAGTGCATTTAAGACTAAAGTGTAGGTCTCTAAGGCTGCAGTCTGTGCACACTTACTTGGGAGCAGGCCCACTGAATACAGTGGGAAATTACTTCCAAGTAAGCATGCATAGGATCAGACTGCATGAGTTTGAGCTTCGGCCTTGGCAAGTTATCACAAGGAGAATAAAAAGTCATATGGCATCCATCTCGAGGAAAATGCAAGCATGTTTATAGTGATATTCAGTAAGTTGATGAGCTCTCGTCTGATCAAAGAGACTGTTTTGGTTGACAGCTTTGTGAGAAAATTAAAGAAAAGTGCAACCTGGTGGAACAGGCTCTTAAATTACAGTAGATGCTGCACTACTGGTATTACATTTTTATCACCTTTGGTATCACTAGCTGAAATTGCTTTTACATATCCAAAACAAGGAGCCTTCAAAACAAGGTAATAACCATGAAATGTGCAGTTTTCCAAGAGCACCAAACAATTTCCAAATGATGCATTATCCTGACATCATGACCAATACTAATTATTTTCAAATGTGGCTGTAGCAGACAAATGAGAGAAATGAAAGATTATGCCTCTTAGAATGAAAGTGGAAATTAGAGAACCCTCAAACTGTCATGCCTGTAGAATTCATAATGCAGATCTGGGGTCCTAATGAATTCTTTTCTGCCAAAGAACTGGTTGAGGTAGTCAATTGATATTTATTCATGCAGTAGAATGCATGATTAATAAGCCTGCTTTGGATGCTGCTTCTGCTGGTTGCCAGCACTTTTTGTCTCTAAAATTAAAAACAGGACAGTCCCAAGGCTTGCTTCTGTACTAGTTACTCATTTTTACCAACATATGGAAAGAGCAAGATATAAATATAATAAATACATAAATATGGACTGGAATGAATGAGAGCTCCCACTGCTAAGGCAAATAAAAACTAGGGATAGATGAATCAGTTAATTTCTGCTGTGCCATTTCTACATGTGTTCACTCTGCTCCATCCTATTTCCTGATTAATATTTTTAAATAAAAAAATGTAAATAATCACACTTTTTTTTAATACTACATTTCCCCTCAAAATGCACATTTTAAAAGGCATTTGAATGCTTTTCCTTTTTTTAAAAAAGTTGAACTGCTTTGCTACGTTCCAATGATCACATTAGTGCATGAGCTGCAGATTGGGTCAGTCTGCACCAGAATGTGCAAAGTCTACATTCCCCATTCTCTTGGCCCAAGGGCAAAGTTCACTGCTTGCTTAGGGGCTGTCAACCTTTTGCTTATTCTTACTGGCTCAAACTCCCATCCGGATAATCCAGGAGCAGATAGCCCCTTCACATTTCTAAACATTAATGTCAAGCAAAAGTGTTCAAGAAATAAAAGGGAATATCACTCTGCATATGGCCGCTTTAGTGAACATTAATATATGGGTTAGAATTTCTTTTGTTAAATATTAGCCATGACTTTCCCCAGTTCTAGGGAGAATATTAGATTTCCCCAAAGTATAAAAAAAGGAGTCAAAATGGTTCATTCTTCATTAACGGGAACAGAGGGCTATGCTTATTCTTTTCATTTGCCAGATTACAGCAACTGTGACGTTTCTTTGAAATCACGAAAAGAAGAGCAGCTGACTAAAAAAACCATAATCACACTTCCCTTTTAAACAAATGTTGTGTGAGCTGCAATGATGGCTCTAGGTTGATAATTTCTCACAAAGAAAATCAAGTCCTATTCCTTGGGCTCCCCTTGAAAACTATCCCAAAGCTTTGCTTCTCTAACTTTTTTTTAATAAATCACACAATTTTTACACCTCCAAACCGCAGCATAGCTTAAATGCCAACATTATTTTGTCGGAGGAGAAAGGGGAAATAACATTGTGTGTCGAGGTCCCCAAGCCACCCTCAAATAAAACACAATTCACACAGAATCTTAGTTTAAGGTTTTTGGCATAATTTTGACCACAACTTTATTAAAATACAAAAAATGTGAGTGGTTGCTTAGGCATTGGTTGCGACTATCTGTCCCCACCCAGGGACAGACTGACATTCACACGCCCGCAAAAGTCAGAAAGGAAAAACAATTTGGGGAGAAAATGGAGCTGGGTGTCAGGCCCTCACCTCTCCCCAAATGCTCCCAGGGGCTCTTGCGTGGCCTGAGCCCCTTGACAGGGGTTCGGGCAAGAGCATGGGAAGCCCCTGGATTCCTTGAACAGAATACCCTTGCAGCAGCAGCATTGGAGGGGCAGGCACAGCCAACCACATCCCCTCCACCAAGCAAAAATTAACCAATGCGTAACCCCAACCTTACAAGTTGTGACGATTTGCTACGCAGTAGGCAAAAACCAAATGGCAACAGCCAATCAGCCAAATGGACAAAATTTGCCTACCAGGCCCCTGCCCCAAAAGCAGACAACCCCATGACAGGCATAGGAAGGTCAATGCAAACAACCCTAAATATAGGGAGGGTGGGCGGGTGATCCTATGCGCACTGCGAAAAGAGGAAGCTCAACGCTGCGCGCAGGGAATATAAAGCTAATAGGCTGTCAGTCAGGAATAGCAACATTAAAATCTCCCCAACAACATAGAGGAGCCCAGTCGCAAACGTGGCCATCTAATCTTACCCGCCCAGCAACAGAGGGGTGACTTGCTAGGCCCCACCACAACACGTGCTCTCCATGAAGGAGAACATGCTTTAACTTAAACGGTATACATAAAATAAGATGGAAAGAAAATCTACAACAGGGATGGCTCTGCCTGCCGCTAGCATGTGACTCCGGTTTAGGTGGCCCAGAAGGGAATACTGCTTTTGGGGTGAAAAAAGGTCTATTATCCCACACTGCCTTGGGAATAAGTCCCATTGAACTCAATAGGGCTTAGTTTTGAGTAGACACACATGAGACTCCACTACCAATGATTGAAACTCTGGTAACTTGAAACTTCCCATATTTAGCTCTGCCAAGTGCTTTTTTCCTAAAAAAAAAAAAATGTTTAGGGATACTCTCATTTTCCTACTCATATTGAAATACTGCCCCTCAATGAGGCCAAACTTAGATTCCCATAATGTTTAGGGGTATGCGTACCCCTGCGTTCTCCCAGGAAAAAAGCACTGTTTCTGCCCAAACTGATTTCAATTTGGTACAGCATCTTCCCACCCTTTGACACCTAATGATTTTGAACTTCTCTCCCCGCTCTCTTCTGATGTCACCTCCCCAATATAGCAGGAGTGGGGAACCTCGGGTTCGAGGGCCGAAATGATGTTGTTCAGCCCTCTCTACCTGACTCCTGTGACTCTCCTCAGGCTACACTCTTCTCTGAATGCTTTTGTGTGGCTGGATGGAAAAATGTGTATGTGTGTAGAATGAACCTCTGACTTTTGCGTGGGTGGATTACAGCCTAATGTACAAGGTTGCATTCCCTGCTCTCCCTTCTTGTGCCTCTGGCCCAGCCTACCACACTGGCATGTGGCTCATCAAACAGTTATCAGTAAGAAAATGTGGCCCTCAAACTGAAAAAGGTTCTCTGCCTTTGCAATACAATGGTACCTCTGGTTGCAAACGGGATCTGTTCCGGAGGCTCGTTCGAAACATGAAAAGAGCGCAACCCGCAGCGGCACGTCTTCACACATGCGGGTTGCGATTCGCCGCTTTTGCACATGACATCTTTTTGCACTTCTGCGCATGTTCGAGCGGCGAAACCTGGAAGTAACCCTTTCTGGTACTTCCGGGTCGCCGCGGGACGTAACCTGAAAGAACGTAACATGAAGCGGACGTAACATGAGGTATGACTTACAGTGGTACCTCAGGTTAAGTACTTAATTTGTTCCAGAGGTCTGTTCTTAACCTGAAACTGTTCTTAACCTGAAGCACCACTTTAGCTAATGGGGCCTCCTGCTGCCGCCGCGCCGCCAGAGCACAATTTCTGTTCTCATCCTGAAGCAAAGTTCTTAACCTGAAGCACTATTTCTGGGTCAGCGGAGTCTGTAACCTGAAGCGTATGTAACCCGAGGTACCACTGTACAGGGCCTCTGCTATCCCCAGTTACTGCAGTTGTTAGCTGTACAAATAAAACTACAAATACAAAAGAATGGGGTCAGTTGTCTTCAGGAAAGCAGTGTACAGAACTTATGCATCATTTACAATGCTGTATTTTCCTCTCGTTCGACATAACTGAAAGGAGTTTCATTGTATGCCTATGCTGAATATTATATCTTCTTTGAGGTGGCATTGCAAGACAGCCTGCCTGTTTTTTTTTTAATGTTTCCACTGATATACAACTGCCAGAGCAAAGGATGGTGATTTTCATGAGGAACAATAAAATCCTATTGCCGGCGGGCGGGGAGGCGAGCAAAGAAAAGAAAGCAAACCAACATAGATAACTGTTGTGTGATAAAAACGCCAGTTTATTTCTTTTGGAACAAATAATTGGAAGCCACAACCAAGAGGCAGATAATATGCCAAACTAGGCATGCACGCGCGCTCGCACACACACAGACACACACAGACACACATTCAGAGTTTCTGTTTGTATTGTACGAAGCCTGTTTGAAGAACATCCTAAAATGAACGGGTCCAGAAGAAAGAATGCAGGCTTAGGGTGTGTTGAAACATCTGTTTTTTTTCTGTTTATAACACAGGTTACCTAAAGTTTTGGATTTTAGATTTGTAAAGCCTGCATGGTGTATCTTGCACAAACATAAGAGTATATATTGTAAACCAGTAGGCGTTACGGCAAAACTTGACACACAACTTGGGAGTCCTCGTAAAACATAAAGTTTCTAGTCCCTGTAATGTAAATTTCATTGTAACCAAGGAAGCAATTAAAGATAGCAATATAAACAAACTCCCAGCATTGCTGCAATCCCCAGTTAAGGCTCAAAATTCTGTTCTTCAGAAGGAAAGGCAATGACCCTAATCTAGAGTGCACTTGGCCACTCTGAAAGTCCATTAAATTTAACGAGCATTTGCAGGATGCCAGGAATGCAGGAGTGGCTTCTGTGGCTGCACAGAAATGCCTGCTACTAGCTTCAAAGGCCAGGTATCCCTGCCACTCTGAGTTCTTAGAAGTGATTGCAGGCAGAGCACTGGAGACATCTGCTAAATATCACTCCACAGCTAGGAGCTGCAATTAAGAAGAAAAAATATTAGTAATAATTTAAAATGCTACGGCTGTTGACTTCATCCAGATGATCTCATTAGCTCTGGGCCAAAATAACAGGCTTCCCTTCAGCTGAAGTGGGGTGAACTGCACTTGGGTGTTTGCTATGAACACATTTTCCCCTTGATTTTTTGTTGCATAACGCAATAGGTCATCTTATGGAGACGGTTTTGACTGGGGAAGACACCCTGCTTCACTCAATTTCCTCTCCTGTGTTCTTTGGTATTTGAGGGTGAGAGACCAAAATTTACATTTGATGTAAATTAATCCCTTGCAGATAATAATCGTAGAGGAAAAGAAGGGTCAGCAAGTTTAACCTCATTTATAAACTTTTCATGGTTATCATTTCAGTTAAATACAATTCTGAAGAGACTCCAAGTGCCAATTATTTGTGAAACATATTCTGTCACAAAAAATAAACAAACTTTCAGGATCACTGAACTCTTCTAGCTTAAAAAAAGCCGCAAAGAAGCACAGAGAACATCAAATCTTGCACATAATTGACAATGTAGGTTTTTGTGGTAAAGGATATCATATTTGCTGCTCAGTCAGGCCCAGGGTTAACTAGTTTAGTATTTTGTTTCCATATGTGGCAGGTCAGATGCTTACAACAAGTTCTGAAACAGAGCACGATCCATTGTCTTCTCCCCTGCAATTGTCTCTGAAAATTAGAACTTGGAGTCACTTTATATAATTGAATGGCACTAGATTCAAGACAGAAAAAGAGTTATTGACAGAATTCACCACCATGTGGTATTGGCCACTAATTTAGATGGATTTAAAGGGCAGAGGGGGGAGGCTAAGACAATTGCATACAATACGACAACAAGAGGTCTGGGCTGGGGACAGGCATTATGAACATATTACATGGGTCCTTTGTCACTTTCACTGGCTTCCAGTTTCCTTCTGGGCCCAATAAAGCCTTTTATGGCTTGGTATCTTGGTACCTGGAGGAATACCTCTTCCCATATACACCTAGCTGTGTATAGGGATCAGGGAGAAGGAGGGATCAGTCCATTTTGATGGTTGGTTAGATTTCCAGTGTGGCTTTATCTCTTCACCTGTGTAAAATGAGTTGTGTAGGACCATGTTTTACTCTATCGTTCTCCTTTGACTTTTAGTGTGAATCTGTATTAATGATAATTTTTTTAAATTATATGATTTAACTTATTGTATATCACCTAGAGAATCTATATCATGAGGGGGTCAGGGATTGGACATCAGAGGATGAATGGTGGGGGCCGCCTCCCTCTCCTGATCCTTCCCGAGGGGGACAGTATAGATTTAGAAAGGTGGTTTGCAGCGAGTCACAGCTCAGAGATAGAAGAGGGGCAAATCTGGGAGATAATGGGAGAAGCAGAGCAGGAGCAGCTGGCTAACACGTTATCACTAGAGAGCATTCCAGACCCCCCTTCTCCCAGGACCCGGCAAGCAATGAAAGCAGGAGAGCAGAGAGCTCAGAGGCAATTGTCCCTAAGCAGACACCGTAAGGGGGTAGGTGGGGCTGTTGACGGCTGAGAAGGGAAGGGGGGAGGAACATACTTGGAGCAACGCCATTAATGAGAGGCAACGTAAGAACTTCTTGTCTATCTGTTACTGGCAGCTGGCCGTGAGGGGGCGGAATTGGATTCCCCGAAGTTTGACACGAGCCAGCAAAGAAGCAAGCAAGCAAAGACTGATCTGTCAATGGCCAGTAGTTCTGATGGCTAAATGGAATCACTGTCGGCCATGGGGGGCAAGACTGGGGCAGGGGGCTGTCAGCTTCATGCCTTACTGGAGGCCTTTGTGGAAGAATCTGTTTGGCCACTGTGGGAATAATAATAATAATAATAATAATAATAATAATAATAATAATAAAATTTATTTATACCCTACCCTCCCTGGCTCAGGGCGGCTAACACCAGTAAAATTAAAGTGAAAACATAATAGGAAAAAAGTAAAATTTAAAATGCAATTTAAAATGCAGCCTCATTTTAAAAGTAGCCCATAGATCAAAACCATAAAGGGGGGGGGATATAAGGGTCAGACTGAGTCCAAACCAAAGGCCAGGCGGAACAGCTCTGTCTTGCAGGCCCTGTGGAAAGATGTTAAGTCCCACAGGGCCCTAGTCTCTTGTGACAGAGCGTTCCACCAGATCGGGGCCAGTACTGAAAAGGCCCTGGCCCTAGTTGAGACCAATCTAACCACCTTGCGACCTGGGACCTCCAAAATGTTATCATCTGTGGACCTTAAGGTCCTCTGCAGGGCATACCAGGAGAGGCGGTCCTGTAGGTATGTCGGTCCTAGGCTGCATAGGGCTTTAAAGGTCAAAACCAGCACCTTAAACCTGACTCTATACTCCACCGAGAGCCAGTGCAGTTGGTAAAGCACTGGATGAATGTGATCCCATGGCAAGGACCCCATAAGGAGCCTCACCACGGCATTCTGCACCCGCTGGAGTTTCTGGAAAGAAAATGCTAGACTGCATGGACCTTTGGTCTGATCCAGCACAGCTCTTATGTTCTTCAGCTTTCTAGACCACATTTATATTAAGGATTTACATGGGGAAACACCACATCTGAACTCTCTATTGTATCTGTTAAATGAGATGGCAGAAATATTAACCATTAAGTCAAAATAAGAGCTTGCTCCCTAAGTATGGATTGTGGTCACCGTCAGAGACAGGGATATGAAATGATCAAAGAAAACTTCAGGAGGATAATATTTTTGCATAAGCCATTTCAGTACTTGAGATAAACGAGTGAAAAGAAAGCATCAAGCAGAATCGAGAAGGCTCTGGCACAAGACATTTAGCTGCAGTTTTTCTCAGGCATTGGTTTGGCAAATATTCAGCGTACATACCCCCCCCCATTTCACGTTGACAGATTTATCCAGCCAACCAGAACCTTAGCTCTATCACAGTTGACAGTTATTGACGGCAGGCTTGATTAGCACCATCAGTCTGTTGAATATCTGTATTGAAAAGAGAGCATTTCATGTAGACACACCAAACTGGTTAGAAACATTATCTTATTAATAGCATGCTGTGAAACCAATGAACGCTTATCTCATCCAGCCGGATGAAGAATACCCACATTGACACAGATGTAATGGAGGTAAACAAGCAAGAATGAAAAATAAACTTTCAGAATGCTTCACAGAATAAACCTGCATGCGATACACTGCTATGCTGAACAAGTTGGTGTTCTTGAACAATGTTTAGTTGTGCCCATGACAGGTGTGTGAGGGGAAAAACTCATTTGGGGAAACACTAAAGTGTGGAGGGTAGACCAGGCCTCTGAGAAACCTATCTACCTCTTTGCTGGTTCTCAGTGGGTAGATCCGCTAGCCATCTATAAATGGACCTGCCATCTTTCTTCTCACCTCTGAAACCTTCAGTTGTTTTCCTGACTCCTTTTGCCTCCTCCAGCCCTTAATTAATTGCATTGCTCCTTCCATGAGCTTTACAGCCCCCTTCCTCCTCCTTGTTCCAAAACGAAGCTCCTAAAAATGGCCAGGTTAACAACAATGGACTACACTAGAATGGAAATACACTATTTCCCTTCAGCACAATGGGCATAGCAACACTGGGCTACTGTGTAGGGCTGCCATAACCCACATTCACTTAACCATAGTCCTGCCCCCTACAATATGGTAAAATAATGATGGACTTTACCTGCATTGGCATTAGCAGAGTAATTTTTGATTTTTTTATGAACTCAGAAGAATGCCCCCTCCTGTGAAAGAAGACCTGAGTTATAAAGATCATGAATGTCTATCTTATGTCTACTTTTTATTTTATTTTTACAACAGTAATCCCCAATCACAGCTGCTCTAAAATCCTGACTACCTAAATTGTTTTTTTTTTAATGGGGCATCAATCACTTCATCAAGCAGAAAAGGCCTAACACCAAACCAAGAGTCTACATAATGGTTATTTCACTCAGCCTGCTCTTTATCTAATTGGCTAGATCTTCTCTCATGAATGTCAGTCATTGCTATGACACTGAAAGCTGGAAACAGGCTAATTTAACAGAAAAGGGACGAGAATAGTGCCTGCGCATTTCCCCTCATATCTCAGGTTCTACAGCTTATGGTCCAACCAGGAGGGCCGCTTAGAATCATAGAATTGTAGAACTGGAAGGCATCCCAAGGGTCATCTAGTTCAACCCCTTGCGATGCAGAAATATCAACACGTGGTCCCCCTTCCAATTTGAAATCCCACTGGGGCCCTGCTTAGCTTTTCAAATGTGCTAGCAGACTGTCCCCCATTGCACCAACATGCTTGCTTGTTCATGATGGTAAACCACGGTCAGCCATACTGCTATGTGTGAATGAGGCCAGTATGACAAAATTGTTGTTGGGTTGTGGCAGTGAAGACATCATAATATTTGGGGACAAGGCTTTCTAGGCTCATGGCTAAAGTCTTGAGGTATGACACTGACAACAGCAAATTTCCCCCCAGCTCTGTATGCAAAGGGAGATGTTGAGTGCCTAAATCCCATAGAAGCAAATCAGAGTTAGGCTTCAATCCTAAATTCAATGACCCACTTCAGGTTTGGTTTTGGTTTAGAGATTGTTTGTGGATGCAAAGTTGATGGGATTGCACCCAAAATGGTTTGTTAGGAAATGTAAGTATAGAATGATGTTTCTCCTAACATTGTTTCGAGATAGAAGATGACGCTGTGCCTTTAATATCTTTAAATTCAATCAGTGATTGATTACTAATTCCCATGTATTATGGTAGATAGAGGAAAGCCATAACAAACTTTACAAGACCTGACAATCTGCTGTGTTGGGTGCTGCCCTTGTGTTTTATTATGCACAGTGCATGAACGGACAACTCAAGACATAAATTATGCAAATATCTATTAAGAGACTTTGAAAAATGCAGATTACTCACCAAATACATGGAACAAAAAAGAAAAGTTAGCTGGCTTGTGAACTTGGGGGTAAAGTTCCATACGCTCTGAAGTCTATTCTACCCCTAGGAATGCCACATTAATACAACCCTGGAATTTATGTTGCAGAAATTAGCTTCTATGAACTGCTAAAGAGACTAATGGCATAGCTGAATTCTCCACAACATCTGCTCTAGTGAGTCTCTCACTGCCCATAAAAGCAGACTAAAATATTTAAAAATTAATCAATTAATTAAACTTAAATAACAAGCCTGGTGTCAGGAGAAGACACTTCCCAGGAGAGGATGAGCACAAGCTCTTCTCTGTAGAGTAGGAAGTGGAACCTGTGGCCTTGCTGGACTCCAGTTCCCATCAGCCCCAACCAGCATGGCTAATGGGAGTTGCAGTCCTGCAGTGTCTAAAAGGCTGCAGGTTCCTTACCCCTGCTGTAGGGTTATGTGGAGTCATTGGGTAAATGCAAGCTCGTCCCAGAAGCACCTAGATAACTGAAAAGGCTTCTACGTAAACTCTCATTCCCTAATGAGCAGAATGCTCAGGGGCAGCACCTCAAGGACAACAATTCACACCCTGCTCTCTTTGCTACAACGTGGGGCTCTTTCCAGTATACTATAGAAAATAATCCCCCAAACCTGTGGTAGTCTCTTGTCTAGTGACCCACTTAAAGCTGGAGCCAGCCATGGGCAATTATATACCTTCTAAGACTTTTAAAACAAACAGAAATGGACAAATTAGAAGTGATACAGTATTTGTGGTTGTAGCTAGCACAAGGATGTGGTCCTCCAGGAGTTGGACTGCAACTCCCATAATCCCTGAGTTTTTTCTTTGCTGGTTGGGGTGGAGTTGCAACAACACATGGACAGCCACAGGTTCCCCATCTCTAGGGTCATAGAAGTATGAGCAGAAGTAGGTATGTTGTATGATTAGCAAGTCTGGAGATACTGGGTGTAGCCACCTGGAAAAAGTGTCATAAAACACATGCTTATTTTAATAGCTCACTCAAAATGAAGGAAGACATTTTATTAGTTTCATGATTCATTGAGCAAACTGGTGTTTTATTAGCCTCAGAGAAAGGTGAGGGAAGAGGCAATTTGATATCTAAGACTTTCCAAGCCTGATGAACTTTGCTGTCAAGGCTGCTCTCTTATAGGTATGCCAAGCTGTCTGGCATGATAAAAGAGATGCAGCTTTCTCAGTCCTTCCAGACCGATCGACTGATAAGGCAGGAAACCAAATTTGGCTGAGAGCAGAGCAAACTAATGAATTGTTAAGAGTGGGCCTGCATGCATTATGGATATGAGCAAATAAACTGTTGCTCAGTTACTAGGTTGATAGTAAAAGTTGTAAAAGAAAGACTTGGCCGTTTTGTTAGATCAGTCCTCACTCCCAATTTGGGGTTATCTTTGGATGTGTGATATAGCTCTAAGAAATCTTTATTTAGAGAAGCAGCTCTGTGCAAGAAAATGAAGGGAATGTTCTTCACCCACTCTGTGGATGTCAAAGCAACAGGTAAAATATCCTCATTAAGCCCACCCCATGGAATTGAGGCAGTTAGTTGCTATTATGTTAAGATTAATTCTCCTGGTATTGACAGGAAAAAAAGAATGAAAGTTGTTTCCTTGTGCTTTATTATACGGAGAGCATCAATTGACCTCTGAAAAGACAAATTATGTCAATATCTATTAAGGGACTTTGTAAAATGTAGATTATTCATAGAAAGTACAATAAATTGTCCGGTTAGCCAGTTTTTAGACATCATAGTCAGGTTAGAAAAATTGTATGCCAGAAAAAGAATTAAGTGAGGGTGTGAACTAATCCATATGGACTAGAGATAATTGGTTTAAACTCAAATTGTTGGCTATTATAGCCATACGTGTCTTGCCATTTTCTGCATGGCATTTTGAGTTTAAAATGGAAGAGATAAAATATTCTGGATCCCAATCTGATTGTAAGAAATGCATTATTGGGATTTAAAAACTTACTAGACCATTTCTTATATTAACACACCTTTTGGTAGTATGGCCTTCCATTTATACTTTTAAAATGTATCCTGGGTTTACAGGAATTAAACAGTTTAGTTTATAGCTAAAAGAATAGAGACAAACCACTTAACTTTGCATTGAACTGTCCTAATTATTGGTGATAGTTTTTAAGCTGTCTCCTCCTGAGACCTCAGCAGCAATTTCTGGGGGGCTTGCACTTGCTGATTGCCCTTGGAAGTGCTTTTCGTTGTAATTTCCTGCTCTGTGTTGGGAGATTATTCATTAGCTAGGTCTTTTGATTTGGACAGTTAGGTCCTAACTAGATGTAAGAACAATTGCACACAGTGTTTGAGTTGGATGGAAAATTATAGGACTTCCTTCCCCAACCTGCTGCTCACCAATGTTGTTGGACTATAATTCCCACCAGCCGCAGCCAGCGTGGTCAAGGACCAGGGATGATGAGAGTTGTAGTCCAACACCTGGAGGCACTAGGATGAGGGACGAACTAGGGCTGGCCTAAGAGGCAGAGGACAAACAGCTGATTGGACTGTCAGCTGAATCTTAATGGGAAACAGGATGCAGCCCCTGAGAGATACTCTGACAGGTGGGCTGAGCCCGATTGTTCCTTTGCAAGTGTGGTTGCATGCCTAGGTTCCCATACACCAGGCCAGGAAAATGCTGAATGAAGACTAGGCATTCTATTTGGACTAACTCTCATATATGGCTTTGTGCATCTGTAAAAAAAAACAAAAAACCCTAAGCAAAAAAAGAAGTTATTTCTCACTGCTAACTGCGACTTCTATATCAGTGTGAATGACAAAGATAAAACGTTTTATACCTTCCATTTGTCTCTTATCTTCACAGCTATTGTACTAGGAACATCTTTACTGGTTCTTTAATGTGAGAAGTGAAACGTAAATGGATTAGAATGCAGCTTCTGCTTCTGGATCTTATTCATTTAAATTATTTTGTCCCAGATGAAACAAGAAGGATAATTGTGCTAGGAGTACAGGAATACCACTAATCAGTTACATCAGAGAGAATCATACCATCAAGATAGGTGTCAAAACAAGCCAAAAAGCAAAAGCAAAAGGTGTTAGGGAAGGTATTATTACTAACAGCAGTATATGAGAATATCCCTCTGAGGCAGCACCCAGCCTGCCTAGGGAGTGGCCAGAAGCAGCACAGCCTGCAATATTGCAAAGGAAGGGCTTTAGCTCAGTACCTGCTTTCAAGGAGCACAGCCATAAAAGACCTTCTGCCTAAGATGATGGCAAGCCACTGCCAGTCACGAGTAGACAACAAAGTAAGGCTATTGGGATTAATGTTTGGACACAGCACAAGGCATTATAACAGGAATGCAGAAACACAGAAAACGGACTTCTGTCTCCATAAGGCATCTCCATCAGACCTTTCCAGCTCAGTATCGTCTACACTGCCTGGAAGTGGTTCTCCAGGGTTTCAGATGCAAGTCTTTAGCAGCCATACCTGGAGATGGCTAGAGACTGTGTGGAGGTAACGCTCTGCTTTGCGAAGGCAAACCTCGCACCAGACATGCAACAGTATGTCAAGGAGCGTTGTGCCTGCTCTCCCTGACCTTTTGCCTTCTTGGCTAGAAAACAGGGTTTTTCCCCTGACCGTTTGTCTTCCCACAGATTTGTTTACTAGACATAATGCTTGGCTGGAACATGACCGGGGATGCAGACGTAATCAAGTATTGGGGAACATTTTAGGGAAACACCTGCTGACATGTGTATTTGCTAATGCTAGAAATGTGCTTAGATGGAAATACGTCAAGTTCAGAGTGGTTTCACTACAGTGGTACCTCAGGATACATACGCTTCAGGTTACATATGCTTCAGGTTACAGACTCCGCTAACCCAGAAATAGTGCTTCAGGTTAAGAACTTTGCTTCAGGATGAGAACAGGAATCGTGCTCCAGCGGCGCAGCAGCAGCAGCAGGAGGCCCCATTAGCTGAAGTGGTGCTTCAGGTTAAGAACAGTTTCAGGTTAAGTACGGACCTCCGGAACGAATTAAGTACTTAACCTGAGGTACCACTGTACTGTTTCCAATTGTTGACTTCTGCTAATAAAAGGAGCCTTGACAGAGCTAGCTGGCAGCTTGCTTGGAGCATGCTTGTCAGCTTGCTCCTGAACAGCTCACCTGCATCCAACCTCCCATCGTCCTCGTTATTCCTACAGACTGAACCTGGGGTATTCTGCATGCCACAGCATTTTACCTCTGGTCAGGGAAGACTGAAGGCCTGGCTAGACAATAATGAAATCGAATGTATTCCATGTATATGCTTTTCTCTCTCAATTGTAGCCATGGTGGGAAGGGGCATGTAATCAGGATCAGAGTCATGATACACAGAGAGGGATGTATTCTAACCATTTCTCCACACAATGTGGACTCAATGGAAATTACCCCACCCCCTTCTTAAGCTAGGAGTAAAGCTGTCATTTGGGGCAAGTTGTAGCCTCTCTTCCATGGAAACAGCAACTCAGGGTGTGCATGGATGTGACTTTTATAGCACCTGCACAGTTGGGGATATGGGTTTAATCCCTTCTTTATGCACGGCCCCAATGCTTATTACCCCTGGCAAGGCAAAATGGAGGCACTGTCCAGTTACTGTATTGGACCGAATATAAGCCTCACTCCCCCCCCCCAATTCTGATTGTGAAAAATTAAATTGTGGCTTATATTTGTGACCTTACGGTATCACTGATGAAACAGCTGCCCAGGAGGGCCATTTGGGGTGCGGGACCATGGTGCACCACCCGCCCGTGACTCCCAAGCCTCCCCCGAGCTGTCAAAGAAGGGGGGAGGCTGTCGGTAAAGTGGTGTGGCTCCCCCCCCTGGAAGCAGCCTAGGAGTGCAGGCAATGGCGTACCACCCGCGTTACTCCCAAGTCTCCCCTGAGCTGTCAAAACGAAGGGGGAAGGGGGGGGAGGCCACCAGCAAAGCCCCCATTCAGGACGGTAGAGGTGGGAGGTGGACAGCACCCACAAATAAGCCTTGACTTTTAAAGGTGCAGCTTATTTGTGGGTGCATCTTATATTCGGGCCAATACAGTATTTAGTTTCAGTCTTTCTACAGTGCTTTTATCCGAAACAACTGAAATAATGTGTACAGTGGTACCTCGGGTTACAGATGCTTCAGGTTACGGACTCCGCTAACTCAGAAGTAGTACCTCGGGTTAAGAACTTTGCTTCAGGATGAGAACAGAAATCATGCAGAAGCGGCGCGGCGGCAGCGGGAGGCCCCATTAGCTAAAGTGGTGCTTCAGGTTAAGAACAGTTTCAGGTTAAGAATGGACCTCCAGAACGAATTAAGTTCTTAACCTGAGGTACCACTGTACTATGTTTTGGCCCTGATTTCTTTTAGTATTGCTCTAAGGTGTGTGTGTGTGTGTGTGAGAGAGAGAGAGAGAGAGAGGGTTAATTTGGAATCATGCCTCTTTATCTTCTTCATCATTGCCACTATCCATTGATCACTGCTTCATACTGCTCTACTACACAGTTACTTCTGTGTAATGATAACCTGCAATTCACATCCAGCTAATCATGTACAATAGCTATGCTGGAGTGTATTTTGCGGTATGGAAATGGGGGTCATGGGCGGTGGTGATCTACGTGTGCAGATTGTACTGTAGGTTTCCTGCTTCCATGGAAGTGCATTCCATGTAAGGAAGTGCAATGTGTGAAGCTACTCTCAGAGAGAGGGAGAGGGAATTTGTGTTTCCAAGTCAGCTGGCCCAGAGTCTTCCAGCTCTGAAAACTTCCCTGGGGGATGGTGCAGCCAATATCAGCTGCTCTGTATTTGCAGGAAATATTTTTCTCTTTAATCTCTGCATAACAGACTTTCTCACCTATGCATCCCCTGACGGAAAAGCAACGCAGCTGCAGCCGCTACTCGCTGACATTTCCAACGGTTAACTCGTAATAACTCAGTAACAGCAGGGGGGGGGGGGAATGTACAGAAACACCTATGCTTCTCAGTGAGGAAAATGGCATAAAATGACTAATGTTTCCACTTCTTATATTAAACATTTTTTCCTACTATGGGAATCCAATCCAGATTACAGTTTCCTGTATAGCCAGTGGGGTGTTGTTGATAGAGTCTAATCCCCACTCAGCCATGAAGCTCAGGGGGCAAACTTGGACCAGTCACCATCTCTCAGCTCAACTGACCTCACTGGGTTGTTGTGAGGATAAAATGAGGACAGAAAGAACCATGTACACCATCTTGACCACTTTGGGAATATATAAATGTAATACATATGTAAATATGAGAGTGCCTTTTATCAAATGTAGCAGTGATGGCTCTACAGGCATCACAAACTACTCCATAAAGTAGCAGTCAATGTTTGTAAAATGCTCCACCTGCCTCCTCCACCTTCTAGTAAGGTAAAGGTAAAGGGACCCCTGACAATTAAGTCTGGTCGCGAGTGACTCGGGGGTTGCAGCACTAATCTCGCTTTACAGGCCGAGGGAGCCTGTGTTTGTCCGCTTTCGCAGACGGTTTTTCCGGGTCATGTGGCCAGCATGACTAAGCCGCTTCTGGGGAAACCAGAGCAGCACATGGAAATGCAGTTTACCTTCCCACCGGAGCGGTACCTATTTATCTACTTGCACTTTTTGGGCGTGCTTTCGAACTGCTAGGTTGGCAGGAGCAGGGACTGAGCAACGGGAGCTCACCCCGTCGAGGGGATTCAAACAGCCGGCCTTTCGATCAGCAAGCCCAGGCGGCACAGTGGTTTAACCCACAGCACCACCTGCGTCTTCCCCAGCTTCTAGTAGTGCTAAACAAATTCGAAAAGGTGTTATCAGAGTGTCCAATTGCTAACATTATAGTAAAATTAAGATTTTTCTGGCTAGAAGTTACAACACGCCACAATCACAGGAAGTATGTGACATTTGGACCTTGTGGTGTTAGTGATTTTCTTTCTGAAGAACTCAAAGAAACAAATTTGCAATGTCAGACAAGGGCATCATCTGTTGTCTTCTCAGGGGCATATATATCTTTTCCTTTAGTCGTTTATTTTTATTTTCCTCCTTTTCTCTAGAAATTCCTTCCCCTGCTGCAGAATAACAGATGCCAGGAACGTCACTTTGAATCTAGGTTAATTTGCTAGGAGATTACTTGCTACAATTAAGCACTTTTTTCTTTGGCCAGAAAGTTTTTACCATTTACCATCAAGCCAAATTGCACTGACATGTCTCTGCCACAAGCTTGTAGGAAATATTCCTAGATTTACCCTAGGTAACGCTGAAAGGACAATTTAGTTCACAGTTCTGAAGAGAGTCTGCAAAATTAAAACAGATGGGGGGAGTTATTTTGGGTTTGCTTTTGATACCCATGAGAAAATTCCCAGACTTTGCAGGAAGTCTGTATTACACGATCAGAGATGTGACTCCTTTTAACCAGGTTTGAGATGCTCTGAATAACTTTGAATGTTCCTTGAAGCCATGTGTAATTGAAAGCAAAGGTTTGCTTGTAATTCCTTTAAAAAACAATAAGCAAGAAAAGGCAGAGGTAAAAAGAGGAAGTGAGGTAATTAAGGCTGCAATCTTATACACTTAACTGGGTGTAATTTCCATTGAAGTCAGTGGGGCTTCTGGGGAGGCAGGTAAAGGATATGCTTTTGCTGTATTAACATAGTGTCACAAATGTGCTAGTTACTTTATAGAACATAAATGTGGCATGGCCCAGAGGACTTGTGTTCCACATTAAATAGACAAATCAGGAAAGGGGGAAGCTTCCTTATACTGAGTCAGACCACTGGTCCATTTAGCTCAGTATTTTCTACACTGACTGACAGGACCTTTCCAGAACTTCTGACAGGAGTCTCTCCCGGTCATACTTGGAGCTGCTAGGGACTGAACTTGGGCCCTTCTGCATGCAAGGCAGATGTTCTACTACTGAAATAGGACCAAAAGATAAATATTATCATTGACCTTAGCTCATTTAACATATGTGAAAGTGAAACAGATGATGGAACCAACATATTCCTTACAGAGTATTGAGCTCTGGGGCACAACATATTACTTGAACATTCATATATATACAGTGGTACCTCGGGTTACATACGCTTCAGGTTACACACTCTGCTAACCCAGAAATAGTACTTCAGGTTAAGATCTTTGCTTCAGGATGAGAACAGAAATTGTTCTCCGGCGTCGCAGCAGCAGCAGGAGGCCCCATTAGCTAAAGTGGTGCTTCAGGTTAAGAACAGTTTCAGGTTAAGTACGGACCTCCAGAATGAATTAAGTACTTAACCCGAGGTACCACTGTGTGTGCGCGCACACACACACACAGTCATACCTCGTGTTGAATGCGCTTTGGGTTGAGTGTGTTTGAGTTGCGCTCTGCGGCAACGCGGAAGTAACGGAGCACGTTACTTCTGGGTTTTGCAGCTTGCGCATGCACAGACGCTCAAAATGCCTTCACGCACATGCGCAGAGGTGGCGAAAAGCGATGCTTGCGTAGATGTGCCGTCGCTAGTTACATTTGCTTCTAGATGGGAACAGGGCTCCGGAACGGATCCAGTTCGTATCTAGAGGTACTACTGTATATGTATATATATATATGTGTGTGTTTGTGTGTGTGTGTGTGCGCGCGCGCACCATTGGAAAAAGTATAGCTAGCAATATATAACAACATGATATTAGCAGATTTATTTTCAAATCTTTGCCTGATAATTCATTCCTTGAAATCTCCCCCCCCCCACACTTTCCCCTAACCTTCCTTGCAATGGGGAGGAGGGAAATTGACATTAGGGAAGTCTGGGGACATTAGTAACTTAAATGCCAGGCATGGTTGTCTTTTTACATTTAATGATGTGTTTTTGGCAAATGCTGTAAATAAAATCTAATGCTCTGACCTTAAACAAGCTTCAGTGCTTCCCAGGTAAGTTTGCTTAGTTTCAAGATCTACATCTAGCTGATTAAGTTAATATATATGAGCCTTAGTTTACATAAACTGCCTTTAGCATATGGATTGTTTATAATTATGTCCTGGTAACAGCATTTAAGCTGCTGCGATTAAAAATGTAAGCTTGTTTTATAGCTACTGAAATTTATTTCTTTTAATGGTGCTTGTGTTTAGATCATTTTTTTAAAAGGCCTGTCAGAAAATAAAACCAAAGCAAGCAATAAAGTCAGAATGAAACACTGGAGAAAAATTGTGTGCCCCAACTAGAGTCTCTAATTCTATTTGGGCACGTTCTAAGGCACAGCAGTTAAGTAAGCTTCAGATGGAATGAGTGTTGCAGAGATTCCCTCCCCCACCCCCCAAAAAAGGTCAGTATTCACCACATCAGTTGTCACTGTGGGTTTAGGTTGTCTGTGCAAATCAATTTCCTTTTGTCTTTGTACAATCATAATATTCTTTTTTTAACACAGTTATATTAGCACCTTGTTCAAAGTTCCAGTCTGTTACCCTCACAATCTGACCAGGCTCCCACAAGGCACTTGTCTGGATACAGGTGCAACCAACAGAGAGTGGGAAGAAGGCCGGGATCCACATATTTGTAGGAATGCCTTTGTTTCTTAAGCCCTGTCAGCAACCACATTTAGATGACTAATCAACGCAAAGCCTGCTCAGATATGCACTGGGTCTGTTATCCACTTATTGCTCTTGGAAGTTCTTTCTGAAGAAATTAATCTTAAATGCATGAACCACCTTTTACATGTGCCACATGATTTACAAACATAGTATAAAACAGTGAAAAATAATGTTTAAAACAGTACAAAAAATTAACTTAAGACAGGTGTTTATTTTGTACAGTGGTACCTCAGGTTAACGGGATGTGGGTGGCGCTGTGGGTTAAACCACAGAGCCTAGGGCTTGCCGATCAGAAGGTCGGCGGTTCGAATCCCCGCGACGGGGGGAGCTCCTGTTGCTCGGTCCCTGCTCCTGCCAACCTAGCAGTTTGAAAGCACGTCAAAGTGCAAGTAGATAAATAGGTACCGCTCCGGCGGGAAGGTAAACGGCGTTTCCGTGCACTGCTCTGGTTTGCCAGAAGCGGCTTTGTCATGCTGGCCACATGACCCGGAAGCTGTACGCCGGCTCCCTCGGCCAATAAAGCAAGATGAGCGCCGCAACCCCAGAGTCGGTCACGACTGGACCTAATGGTCAGGGGTCCCTTTACCCTTTACTACCTCAGGTTAAGGACTTAATTCATTCCGGAGGTCTGTTCTTAACCTGAAACTGTTCTTAACTTGATGCACCACTTTAGCTAATGGGGGCTCCTGCTGTTGTTGCGCCACCGGAGCACGATTTCTGTTCTCATCCTCAAGCAAAGTTCTTAACCTGAAGCACTATTTCTGGGTTAGCGGAGTCTGTAACCTGAAGCGTATGTAACCTGAAGCGTATGCAAGCCGAGGTACCACTGTATTGGTTTTTATACCTCAGGCAGAGACCTTTTCATCAAGCTGGAAAAGCTTGTCAAAACCAAGGTGTCTTCAAGTTGTTTCTGGAAAGTGCAGATAGCGGGAGCCTGTCATATCGACAGGGATGTTGTTCTACAGAACTGGGCAGCCACACTGAAAACCCTGCTCTTGAGTTACTGTGGACCATGCTTCTGATATTTTAAAGTTATTTAATATGCTAGCCATTTAGTATGTTGTTGTATTTCAAGCACCAGGAAGGGGGAGAAGTGTTTGTGAGATTTTCTGCCTCAGGTGCCAAAATAGCTCGTCTGGCCTTGAGAACTGCATACCTTCAACTGGGGTGAGGGCTTTTGATGCTCTACCTCAGGCAACAAAACATCTTGGGCCCAGCCCTGTAATTAAAGAATGAGCCTGGAGGAAGGAGTCCCATTAATTTCAATTAGTATAAAAAGCACAGCAAGATCCAGCTGAAAACAATTTGTAAAACTTTATGATCCTGATTTAATGGTTGCTGTTGTTGTTTTTGTTGTTGTTAACTATAAGTCTTTAAAAGCACGGAATGGCCTGCCATTTCTATGCCTGCTCAGTAGCTAAGTCTAAGCTAGAACATGCTATTTTGCTCCTGCTGTCCAGAACCGAGTGAGACTGGCTATTATGCAACTACTTTTCCATGTTATTAGGCACATGTTCCCTTTTGAACGGTATATTCAATAACAGATGGTGCCTCAAAGGCTCATTTCAGTGATGAGGCCAAGCCACAGCATCTCTCCACAAGGAGCCAAAGGAATGTACATATGGCATTGTGTCACTCTTTAGGGCAGTGGCACACCTTTTTTTCACAGCTGGTGACTGGGTTTTGCATGCATAACATCCTATATGAAGCTGCCTTCATATAGTCAGATCATTGCCCCAGTTGCTTCCGTAGACTGGCTAGCAGTGGCTCTCTAGGGTAGGTCTTCCCTGGACATTGACGGTAGAATGTAGAATGCTCTACTGCTTGTCCTGGGCTCCATCCCATAACTGGAAGCACATGAGAGAGGTTTCTGCAGCCCATCAGGGAATACACAAACTGTTGGCAAATAAATTATGAATGTTCATAATAAAAACAAAACAAAACAGAAGGGACATTAATGCAATATGTTACAGCCTGTTGCAGATCAGGACACAATGGGCAGAGAAGTCCCTCTGAGGAACTTGTGCTGCATTGGATGGTTAAAACAAAATAAAAAAATTCCTTCCAGTAGCACCTTAAAGACCAACTGAGTTAGTTCTAGGTATGAGCTTTCGTGTGCATGCACACTTCTTCAGATATCTGTGTATGTGTGTGTGCATGCACACGAAAGCTCATACCTAGAACTAACTCAGTTGGTCTTTAAGGTGCTACTGTAAGGAATTTTTTTATTTTGTTTTGACCATGGCAGACCAACACGGCTACCTATCTGTAATTGGATGGTTAAGATAGGCTTGGGAACCAATGGTTCCCAACCTTATTTTGGCCATGCTCCACCTAAGCATCCCTAAAATCCTGATACACCCCCCACCCAGTGACATATAATTCTTATTATTCAAAAAGTGAACTCTATTCATGTGGAGGAACCCTACCCTAAAAGGCCATTCACTGTTAATAACTCATTCTCGAATTGCCCCCCTTAAAAATCAAATTGCCCTGCTGTGGGGCGTGTGCCCCATGTTGGGAACCACGGATCTAGACACACCAAAGAAGCGTTTCTGGGCACTCTTTTTTAAAAATATATTTGGCCCTTTCAACCCCATCCTTACAACAAGCATCCCAACTTAGCAGCCTCCACTGTGTCCCATGGCAACACAATCTGCATGATGCAACACAGCTGCACTGTGAGATTCCCTGCCCCCTCAGGTGCTCCCAAGGGGAGCATGGAAACTCACAACGTGATGAAGAGAGGAGAAGTAGTTAGATTCCATAACCACTTACAGGAAATAGCACCATTTACTACGAAGGAAAGTCCTTCTTAGTGTCTATGGGAGCCCTGCTCTGAATTTCTAAACCCTCTTTCTCACAATTAGGGGATGTTTTCGTTTGAGGGTAATGATATTACCAAGAATAGCATGGCAGTGGTACAGGTGAGCTGCAAGGCCCAATGTAGCTTCCACATGCCTAGTTTAAATTGGGACTGCCATATTTCAGCAGGGCATGTTCACACTGAAGCCCCTCCTTTCACATACTTGTCATCTCCCTTGCTCTTGTTGTGTAACAACCCGGGCAGCCCAGGAGACAAGGCAGGATAAGGTTGCTTCTGCCTGCTAGAATCAAAAGTCCCATCACTGGTCCTGGGTCACATCCAAACCAAACATTTAAAGCACTATTATGCTACTTTAACAGTTATGACTCTCTTCCCCCCCCCCAGGCAAAAAAATCTTGGGAGCTGTAGTTTGTGAAGCATGCTGAGCGTTATTAGGGGACCCCTATTCCTCTTATAAAGCTACGATTCCCAGAGTGGTTTAAGAACCAATCCCCCTTACCATGGAAATATGGGAACTGTAGCTCTGTGAATGGAATAGGAATCTCCTAACAACTCTCAATGTGGGACGTGGGTGGCGCTGCGGTCTATACCACTGAGCCTAGGGCTTGCCAATCGGAACGTCAGCAGTTCGAAACCCTGCAACGGGGTGAGCTCCTGTTGTTCAGTCCCAGCTCCTGCCAGTTCGAAAGCATGTCAAAGTGCAAGTAGATAAATAGGTACCGCACTGGCAGGAAGGTAAAAAGCGTTTCTGTGTGCTGCTCTGGTTCACCAGAAGCGGCTTAGTCATGCTGGCCACATGACCCAGAAGCTGTCTGCGGACAAACACTGGCTCCCTCGGCCAGTAAAGCGAGATGAGCACCGCAACCCCAGAGTCGTCTGTGACTGGACCTAAGGGTCAGGGGTACCTTTACCTTTTAACAAGTCTCAATACCCTAAGAAATTACAGTTCCCAGGAATTCTTTGGAGGAAGTACTTTAAATATATGGTGTAGATGTGGCCCTTGTACATCTGGATGAAAGGGCTTGGGTCTGGAGGCAGATTGTTACTCTTTAGTGTGCCCTGCCATTATAAGGGGAGGGAATGCCACACTAGTCAGCACTTTCAGTGCATTTATATTTCTCCCCCACCTATCTACAGGGCTCTCAGAGGGTATTACAGAAGGGGGGATCACTATTAATAATGATTGGTCACCAGCTGATGGAATGAAACACCAGGGGCTACTGTGAATCTATATTTGATTATACAGGGACAGTTTATGTTCTTATAATGGTTAACAGTAGATCTGTTCTTTTCTATCCACACCACATTCTTTGCCATGGTTCGTGTGCATACAGTGAGATGGAATGGTACAGCACTGGAAGCAACAGGACAGAATGGGATAGAGTGGACTTATATCTATGTATCATTGAAGCCAAACCTGGATAGAATTGGCTGCTCAGCCCAACTGTATTAATTCCTCAGGTTTTATTGCTTAATATTGTTACTCCTAATGCAGGAGACCACAGATGGTCCACAAGTTTTATCCAGGTGGTCCACAGCATGGCTGTAGACATGCAATTAAAAAACATGCGGCATCTACATAGTGCTTTAAAATGGCTACAACATACAGAAAAAATATTGTGGTCCATCGAGATCCTGAGCAATTTTCAAGTGCTCCATGGGGCAAAGAGTTTGAGGACCAGTGTTTTACCTGCTTCCAAAGGGACCTAATATCCCCATCAATAGTGTGGATGTCCAGTCACGTTTTGTAGCTAGAGAAAGGTTGCAGAACATCACCACCTGTATCTCCACCCAAAGAAACAGGAGGTTGAATTTCTTGTGCCTTTAGAGACAGTGATATTGCTTCTACTATATTATGCATTGTCCTGTAATTGCTGACAACGAGAACAGGCAGGTACTTGTGATTATAATTACCATTTGATAACAGGGATTATATTTTGCCCTTTATCTACAGTTTCTCTCTAGAGCAAACCAGGTTGGATGAGTAGTATTCATTTGGAATGAACTTATCAGTGTTTTGCCCCGACACCAATTGTTCCCTCTGTAGCTCCTTTTCATTTTAAACAGAACAATGATTCACATTAGAAGTAGCAATAATTCCGTCGCTACACCCTGGAGATTAAAGGGACGTGATTCGTGTTGCAGTCAGAGAACACGAGGTACACTTTGCTAATTGCCGATTACCAAAACAGTACAGGCATGATCCGTAAACGGGAAATAGCATTAGCATCAATACTACATCAATAGAGAAAATGAAACGGCAAACAGAGCTACAGCTGTAGCTGATGAGCCCCACTGTGACATTCATTATTTATTGCAGCAATGAGAGTTTGATTTTATTAAAATAGCTCAGTCGGCTCCTTTGCTTTTCTGGTATACTATATATATATATATATATATATGCAGGTTTTGGTGTCCTCGGGTGTCTTCCCGTGTAAAAGTTGGGGTGTCTAGGCGACGTTTCGACGAGGTCTCACTCGTCATCTTCAGGCTGGTGCTTTCGGCTTCTTGTTACTGGAACAGAGCAGGATCTCAGTGTTTGAGTTCCTATAAATACTGTAGAGGGGGTGTGGTGTATAGCCTCCAATGTTCTGGGCAGAGAGGAAGTTCCCAGGCTAGTGTGCCTTTTCTTCTTTTGTTCCTTAATTACTTGAGAGATATCTTGAGTGATTTCTTGAGTGATATCCTGAGTACCACTTAGGTGGGTCATTAGGTGTGGATTAGTTGCTAAAGTCTTTGTGTCTTGACCTCTTGAACTTTGTGAAGAGTTTTCATGAGAAGATGGCTGTACTGTACTTAGTTGTGCTCTGGCTTGGCTTCGTGTATAGGGGCGAGCTGTGGTTTTGTGGCTTGTGTCAGCCAGATCTGTGTAGGGATTGCAGGGGGGTGCAGCATCCGGAGGTGCCACCATGGATTGGCTACTGGATGGTGTCTGTAATTCATCTGTGGAGAGGGTCTGGGTTTGGGTCTGGTGTGGTTGATTGGTGTTGGCGTTCTGTGTGCCTCTGGATCTGGTGTCAGTTTTTGTGGGGAGGGCTAATTTCCAGATGTCTGGCAAGCGGGATGTGTCGTCACGCTTGTTCATGTTGTGAGGGTGTTTCTCTATCTCTATGAAATACCCTGCAAAGTCTGCCCAGCCACGTACATTGGACAAACAAACAGACGAATAAATGCACGTATCGCAGAACACAAGAATGCCGTCAAAAAAGAAGAAAAAACTTCCTCTCTTTTCCAACACATGAAAGAAACAGGACACGAAATTAATTTTGCAGATTCCAAATTGCTCTTTAACACGGAACATCACCACAAGAGAATAATCATGGAAGCCATCGAGATAGAGAAACGGGAAGACACCCGAGGACACCAAAACCTGCATTCCTGTACCCGTGAAAATCTACGAAAGCAAATATATATATATATATCTGGGGGAAAATGAAAGGAGCAAAATACACAGGGAATGCACCCACCATGCACAAACACACATCATAACAAGACTATTCCTTGAATAGTCCAGGCCTGCATCTCCATAAGCATGTTGGCTTAATGTCATGAGAAACAATGGAGTGCACCTCCAGGGGTGAAGTCAAACCATTGCATTGGCAGCACCAAAGTGACCTACTTGGGGCACAAGCCTGGACAGTGTGTATGGAGGCCCTGGCTGCCCAGACAACAAGTCTCTTGTTGTCAAGGAAAACAAGGAAAATCAGAGCAATACATTGGTCCTGCCCCACTTAATCAATCACAAGATGTGGTGGGTGCACGCTATTTGAATGACAATGCCCATCAACTTTGAGCTGTTGTAAAGATACTTGAATCAGGAAACTCTACCTGAAAGGAAAGCCAGGCAGTTTCTGATCCCGTGAACTGGTCCTACCAGCTAATTCACATCTTATATTCCCCTCCTTATTTTCTCTTTCGTGAAGCTCATGCAAGAGGCCCACTTGTGTGAGTCATGTAATATACAACCTGGGAATTGATGTATGGCAGCAGCAATTTTCTTGATTTATTAGGCCCAGTTTGGAGCTTTCCTTATCATAGAGGCTGCCGCTGTTTGGTTGTGTTAGTTCCTGGCTGCACTGCTAACCCAAAGTGATTGTTCACCTGAGCACTGGAACACATATAAGTGGCACAAAACCACAAAATAGCTCCTGCCCCCCAAACAGGGAAGAAGGGGTGTGTGAAGATCTACATTGGGAACAAGGAGGGGATCCAATCAACCTTAAAGGGACCCCTGACCATTAGGTCCAGTCGTGGCTGACTCTGGGGTTGTGGCACTCATCTCGCTTTATTGGCCGAGGGAGCCGGCGTACAGCTTCCGGGTCATGTGGCCAGCATGACCAGAGCAGCGCATGGTTGCACTTTGACATGATTTCAAACTGCTAGGTTGGCAGGAGCAGGGACTGAGCAATGGGAGCTCACCCTGTCGCGGGGATTTGAACCGCCGACCTTCTGATCGGCAAGTCCTAGGCTCTGTGGTTTAACCCACAGGGCCACCCGAAGCAAAGCCTTTTGCAGGGGGGAAAGCAGCCCACTCTGAATCATGCTGGGTGGGTGCACGGCCATGTCCTCCCTGGGGTGGGAGGAGACCAGGAGAACCTCCTATTCACAGAGAAGCTGTTGTGGATTTGGCATTGGGCGAGGGCTGCTGAGGAGGTGGTGCATCAGGCTTCCAAGGAGTGTGCCACAGCTGTTGCTGCCACCATGGCAGCAGCAGTAGGCAATGCATTCCTTGGAGGTCAGCAATGCTGCCCCTATGCATCCTGACACCTGAAGCAGTCACTTCCCCTTGCCTCAGTTGACCAGCCCTGATATTAACCCCTAAATAGAACATAAAAAAGGTTAAAGGACCCCTGAAAGTTAAGTCCAGTCGCAGACGACTATGGGGTTGCGGAGCTCATCTCGCTTTCAGGCTGAGGGAGCCGGCGTTTGTCCGCAGACAGCTTTCTGGGTCATGTGGCCAGCAGGACTAAGCCGCTTCTGGTGCAACGGAACACCAAAACCAGAGCAGTGCACAGAAACGCCATTTACCTTCCCGCCGGAGCGGTACCTATTAATCTACTTGCACTTTTGGGCATGCTTTCGAACTGCTAGGTTGGCAGGAGCTGGGACCGAGCAACGGGAGCTCACCCCAACACAGGGATTCAAACCACTGACCTTTCGATCGGCAAGCCCAAGAGGCTCAGTGGTTTAGACTACAGCACCACCCGCGTCCCGAAATAGAACATACCCTACCAAAAATACAACTGTGTTTGTAAAACACCGGCTCCTCCAAACCCTCAAGGTATATATTAGAGATGGTAAAGAGTGTCAAAAAGCTAATTTTCTCATGATTGCCCTCCCTTTTCAGTCAAGAGAGAATGAGGTCTTTTCAAATAGGAGAGAGAGATGGTATGCCATAATTTGTACTTTTCATTTGTAATCTGCTGAGCTAAATGAATGGTAATCATGATCTGAGTGTGTTGCTGTTGAAGAGTAGACTGCCCACTAGATTGTTCTGTGTGCTGCATTAGGCACAAATGGGAATTTGGAAATGAAAGCAGATTATATATGACTCCTGTTTCTGCAGAAAAATAGACCAGTCCTGGATACGTGTGTAATCAAAGCCTGGATCACTTTCTGAAGCTCCATCCTCTCATGGTGGGGATAAGATGTTTAAAGTGCAGGCATTGTGACTGAAGCTTTTCATTCCAGCACTGTTTAGTTATGTCTTCTCACTTTTACTATGTGTGAGTATGAGCTTGCAAGGTCAATGAGAGAAAGAATTGGGGTCGTCTGTAGGGGCTTCTGGCCCAGGAAGTTCTGCCTTGTTGGGTTCCACCTCAACAGGCTCTGTGTGACTAGGTCCTGGAGGAGTGTCAGGGTCAGGGTCTGATGCCACCATAACCTACACCAGGGGACCCCAGGGCTCCCCATAGCTTTGTGATGCCTCCTCTTTTAAACCTATTTCTTCATTACTGCTGAAGGTATACCCTTGTGCAACTGAGAATTTGAATAAGATCAGCAACAGGGCTCCTGGGCATGACAACCTCTTAGACTTCTGGGTGGTACCCAATATGTGTTTTGCTATTGCTATACAGCAAGCTCACAACTTATGTGGGGGCTACGTTCTGGGATTCACGTAAAAAGCCAAAATCACATATAGTCAAAACCCATTGGGTTCAATGATGAGGGGGATTGCCAATGTCATTTTCCCCAGAACACCATCCCTCCACTATTAATTAATTATTGCCACACATGTAAAGTTGAATGTGCACAGGTTAAATGCATGTTAAATTGCAGGCTTACCATATTTACTTTGTTTAAGAATGTGTTGTTCCTATATTTAGTACACATGAGACCTGCCAGCTTAAATATCTTATCTGTCGAAAAACAGAGATATCTCAATAAACCAGAAGTCTCATGTATCTGACTGTTGCATAACATTTCAAAGAAGAAGTAAACATAAAGCAGTGGAGATGACTTTTGGAAATAAACTTTACAGGGTGGATGGAAACAAAAAATGGTTAAACCGCTTTGGGGAAGAATGCAGAGATTCTTGCTCTTGTCTACCCACTCATTTAAATTAGTCATATTTGGCCATTATCATCTTTGTGATCAGGTCCTCTCAGTGGCGTAGCGTGGGGGGTGCAGGGAGGGGCCGGCCACACCGGGCGCAACATCTGGGGGTTAGGGTTAGGGGGCGCAAATCCACGGCTTAGGGGGTGCAAATTACTTGCCTTGCCCTGGGTGCTGACAACCCACGCTACGCCACTGGGTCCTCTACACACCCTGGCATCCATATGCTGGGAAAAGAAGGGAGACTTCTCTACACATATAAGCTTCCCCCATGATTTAGATTCTAAAGTTTAGAACCCTGTAATGAATATAGAGCAGGATCCCTCTTGCAGCCCTTCTCCCAATGCATGAACAGCTGTAGAACCAGCAGTGTAGATGATGGCAGGGGTGGGGTCAGCAAATACAGCACCGTTCTCTTCCTCCAGATGATTGCATGGAGGATAACACTTATGCAGCGTTATTGCCTCTTAATTAGGTACTAAAGAACATTTCCCCATTTTTCACTTCAAGTTAAGCTTGCATTCTTTGCTCATCATCCACAGACACCTTTTGACAGCAGGCAGTTGTAACTTCAGATTTAAAAGGAAAAGGTAAAGGACCCCTGACAGTTAAGTCCAGTTAAGTCCAGTCACAGACGACTCTGGGGTTGCGGCGCTCATCTTGCTTTACTGGCTAAGGGAGCCAGCATTTGTCCGCAGACAGTTATTCTGGGTCATATGGCCAGCATGACTAAGCCGCTTCTGGCAAAACCAGAGCAGTGCATGGAAACTCTGTTTAACTTACCACCGGAGCAGTACCTATTTATCTACTTGCAGTTTGACGTGCTTTCCAACTGCTAGGTTGGCAGGAGCAGGGACCAAGTGACGGGAGCTTACCCCATCGTGGGGATTTGAACCGCTGACCTTCCAATCGGCAAGCCCTAGGCTCAGTGGTTTAGGCCACCCATGTCCCAACTTCGGATTACAGTGTGCATATTCTCCTGGGTTCTCAAGTCAGTTTTGAGGACTACTAAACAGTCCCCTGTTTTGATATTTTAAATTGAATAATGCAAATAAACATTTTCCCTGTTTTTACTGTCTGAACATGAAAGCAGTAGCAGGGGAAGTTATCTTTTTGTAAACGTCACCAGCATTATAAACTTGGAAGAACAAATTATTGGACTGTATCATTTGTTTTGAAATTTACCGATAAGCTGGACAACATACACAGAACATGGCTCAACAGATTGCCTTTGCTATTGCTTTGGTTTTTAGAAGGCTACACACATAGCTTAAGCAGACAAGTATGCAGGAGAAGGCAAAAATATTTATGTGACCTAAATTAAAGTAGAAATACAGCCTCATTTCAAAAGGTTCTGCTGAAGACCCCAATAATCGTTTCTGTATCAGTTACCTTTTGTCTAAATGTATCCTTTGACATTTAACTGCACGGCATGGCGCAAAATAATCTACAGTTACTTGAAAAGACTTCTGATAAGGAAAAGTTATCTCGGATTCCTAGCACTGTCCTTGTCTCTAGAATTGTTAAAGGCCTATACAGTGTGTTTGTCTCATTCTGGTAAAAACACATGAGAGAATGGTTTAGTGAAGATTAATTGCATTCCTTTTGACGTGGGATTCTTCACTAAATGTGTTTGTTCCCATCATTCTGTCTTACCAAAATGACAAGTCTTCTGATAAACATGCAGACTTTGTATAATTCATCAGGAATTTAAACAAACACTGTCTCAAACTTCTAATTCCCTCCCCTTTAACCCCACAGGCATGCTCAAAAATAACAGCTTCTGACATGAAAACGCAAGGCCATTTGGGGGGACGTTGAGCTTCAATAAAGCTCTTTTGAAACATAGACATCTTTAATATGCACAGCTGCAGAAAAGCAGAGTGCATCTGGGTTTAATGGCTGAGTCCATGACTAAAGGACAAGAGACTGTGGTTTGTATGACCTATCCATTTGTTTATCAGAATATATAACGGGCTAATTTTACAATTGTAATGGTAAGGAGGAGATGGAGATCGGGTAGGGTGAAGGTCAGCTGGAATCAAGTGAACAATGGTGGCTGAGATAGCAGCAGAGCATTAATTTAAGCACAAGACTTGCACATCACTACTGTTGAGCCTCTCTTCATTCAGAGAATGCTGAAGATTGTTTGTAGAACTGCTTGTGATTCAGATTCATCACTACCAGGGTTGGGATTAAGGAGGAACATGTAGGGGAGCTCTTTATGAAGCTCACAAGCCCCATCCCACCTCCCCCTATTTTTCATATCATGTTTCCCCCCCCCATCCTTTTTAAAAAGCCATCACAAAACGTATGGGGGATACCAACCTATAATGTGATGCATTCCTTCTCAGAACACAAGTACAGTATTCCAAAGCACACCCAAAACTACAGTGTGAGCAGGCCTCTTCATTTAATTCATTGGAATCACTTATATTACTCCCAACAAAAGTAATCAACCAGGGCAGCCAATCCTGCTTTGAAACCAGATTGAAATAAGCCTAGATAGTCAGTTTTCTGCAAGCATGCCTGAAGCTGGGTCCCACCCCATTTTGAGCTCCTATACACATTTTTGCAAATAGCCTTCCCTAATATAATGCATTTCTGCATGCCATTTTCACTTATATATACATTTTTATGCACACACTCCCATAAGATACACATTTTTTTTTTGTTAAGATTTCTGCATCACAAAATTTAGAGAAGTGCAGATTTCAAAGGATAGCTGTTGTTTTTTGTTGGCATACTGTTTTGGGAAAGCGTGTTCTCATTAAAAGAGAGCGCGTGTTGTGGATGGGGCCAAGCAAGACACCCCGTAGTTGCCAGGCAGGATAGGATAGAGGGGCCTGGCAAGGATTGGTTGTTGGTGTTGCTGGGGTAAAATTGATGTTGCCAATTTGGGGGTGGGAACAGAGATTATTTAAACAGTGCTCACAGCGATCTGCTTTCTCTTTCGCTGTGGGGAGCACCCGCCCGCCCTCCCTTGTTTTGGGCTTGTGCTTTGACCTTCCTGTGCCTGTCATGGGGTCGTCTGCTTTGGGGCAGGGGCCCGGTAGGAATTTTGCCATCTGGCTGATTAGTGGGTGCCATTTGCCTACTGTGTAGCAAATCGTCACAACTTGTAAGGTTGGCGGTTAGGCATCGGTTAAAATTGGTTGGAGGAGGGGTATGGATTGGCTGGGCCTGCCCCTCCAATGCTGCTGCTGCAAGGGAATTCCGTTAAAGGAATTCAGGGGCTTACCATCCTTTCGTCCAAACCCCTGGAATCGGGTTTGGGCCGCGTAAGCCCATGGGAGCATGCGGGGAGAAGCTGAGGGTCTGTGTCGCAGCTCCAGTTATCGCTGATCTTGTTTCCCCTCACTGGCTTTCGCTGGAATCCGGGAGTCAGTTCTGTCCCCAAGGTGGGGGGGGGGGGGAGAGACAGATAGTCATAACCAATGCCTAAGCAACCACTCACATCTTGTATGTTTAATAAAGTTGTGACCAAAATTATGCCAAAAACCTTAAACAAAAATCATGTGTGATGTGTGAGTTATTGGGGTAGGAGTGTTTTGGGGGACCTCAGCACGGAAGTGTAAATTGGGTAGGTTTGCATTAAATCTGAATCTCACTGCCATTCCTATTGTCATCCTGTGATGACTGCTTTGGTAACTTGCATTATTGTTAAGGAATACTTGCTAATATTGTTTCTGGGAAATTCATACCCACAAAGATATAGCTCATTAGGCTCCTCGCAGTCTTTTTGTCTACATTTCTTGAATACTTGGTATATCATTTGAAAGCCCAGGGAATGCAGCCTTATGAACCTTAACCATTATTGTTTGCATAAAATTATTTTCAAGATCTAAAGCAGAGTAGAGGACTACTGCAATTCAGCTCACTTTACAGTCAATACCATGAAAAATGTCATTCTTGTTTTAGCAAATGGCAGCAGATATGCAATACAAGGAGCAGAAACACTAATATAGAAATCAATATCTATTACAGTTTAAATCACATTTTGGTCCTTTAGCAATCCTTTAAAAGCTATTGCTGATCCTGTTTGTATTAGAAATCATTTCAGTACCTTTCAGGATTTTAATTATTTTACTAAAAAAATTACCACTTAAAAGCACACTCACCCACGTTATGTGATCATCCCCCTGTCCTCATCCTCTAAACACAACACAACAAACAAATATGAAATCATTGCTTTTGCTACATTCCTAAGGTTTAGAAGATAAACCTATTGTGAGTGACCACTGGTATGCAGACTCCCACTCAAAGGTTATGATTTCACATAGTTTTTGTTAGGGTTCAGCCCTGCCCAGACCATCTCAGGTGAGCAGCAAGGTAATCAGGACTCTCCAGCAGATCTCAACACTATCAATGATCCTAAGAGCCACTGAATCTGGACACCCCGCCCCCGCTGCAGAGCTGAATGTCGCCACAACAGCTGCTTGGGTTCCTGGTGGGCTCTAAGCCCCACACATCTCACAGGAGCAGAGGAGATAGCGACCCAGGCTGGAGCTTCAGTCTTGAAATGCTCAGTCAGCTGACCATGGGGCTGCTGGGGGAAGGATATGGAGACATTTGCTTGAATTAGAGCAGGAAGGGGCGGAGTCTCCAGCACCTATATAAGCTCCCGGTTTAATCTACTTCATTGCTAAAACAGCAGCTCTCAGCTTCAGCCTTCCTCACCAGGAGGAAGCAAACACTTTTATTGTCAATTAGCACCATTCCTGTTTGAAATGTCAACTGCAGACCTGATGGAAACCCTGGAGTCCAACAGGAATGTTTTCCAGTCAGCTACCATGAATATAAGATTGAAGACAATTCCTAAATTTCTAGAATGCACAGTCTCAATTGTACATCAATATTCTGCTTTTTCTGGTATAACCCAGACTAAAAGCCAATTCTAGCACCATTTTTTAACAAACAAGCTAATCTTTTATGTGTTGTGTTGTGGGTTTTTAGGGGCTAGTAAAATGTAGGAAACATTTATGCTAAATTTTATCATGAGCTTTCCAACTTGACTTCCTGAGGTTTTGACTGTACCCATTAATAAGAATGCCTTCAAGAAACATTAGCAAATAATATCCAATTAAAACAAAAAGACCGGTTAATAGATTGTATACATCAACCAGTGCAATAAACCTCTTATGATTGATTATGTGTTTTTAATTCTTATAATCTCCATGACGTTAAATTAATCATTACTATGGAAGCGTATTAATATAGGACTCTAGTGACATATCTCTGCTGTTCAGTATGCCTTGAGGAATCGTAAAAAATGATTATTAAAACAACCAGAGCTGGCTCAGATCATAAGCACACTGTGATGAAAAGAAGATGAGCTTCACATTGGGAAGAAAGATATTCTTTAAAATGCATATTAATATTTATTAGAAAATTACATTTACTTTAAGTCTGTAAGCAGTGGAAGCCAAAAAAACAAAAAACAAAAAACCCAGCAATATGCAAATACAGTGTTGCCATACCATAAACAAACAGGCTAGTCCCACTTAAGTCAATCAATTGTATTTCCAAAAGAGCTCCAGATGTAACCATTTGGTAGCTGTGCTATTTAATTTGGGTTTGATCCAGCCTACACCCTCCTGTCCTGGCAAGCCCACTCAGGAAATCAGGCATTAAAGGTGGGCAGGAATCCTATGTGTCTCCCATTTTCTGTGGCCTAGCTAGAAGTGGCAAGCTAAATAGGCATGAGGTATAGGTGGGCTGCACAGGCCTCCCATTCCCAGGAATGATTTGGGTTATATCTGTGAATATACACCAAGAATGGGAAAACAGAACTCTGTTGTGTCCTTTGGGGGATCCCTCCATGCTCAGAGGATGAAGTTGCAGTAGACGGGCTTGATTCCTTTGTGTAGTCAAATGATACCTTTCACTAATGAATATATCCGAAATAACAAATAAATATTATCTGATGGCTCCGAGTATGTGAGCAGTTGGTGTTTGCTCTGTTTTTTATCTAACCAGAATTTGTTTACCGTTTACAAACACACTGGTGTTAAACTAATATTAGAAATACGTGTAGGCAGCGAGCCACCTGCTGTTTTCAGGTACTGCTTCCTTCCAATTAATTACCCACAATGTTTTGGAGCTCATGAGTTACTGTGATTATGGGAAGGTCCAATGTGACAAGCTCTTTCAGAGTCTCAGGCTGGGGAGACAAGAGGGAAAGATTTGGCCAAAATTGCTTTCGTAACTTAGGGTACACATAATAGTTTTAGGAATATGGAACAGCCCCCGCCTCATTTTATTCCTAGTGTTTAGACCAGTGGTTCTCAGCCGGTCGTCTGCGGACCCCAGGGGCTCTGTGTAATCCACCCTGGGGATCCATGGCCCCATTCACATAACAAAAGCTACCATAGAGATAGCAAAATTTTGCAAATTAGGAGGTCCATGGCTTGGCTTTTGAAAACAGGGGGTCCGCAGTACTTTGTTAATTGGGAACCACTGGTTTAGACCATTACACAGAATTATGAAGAGCAAAATTACTGGGCAATTTCCCAATCCAGGGAATTTAACAAGAAACAACCGGTCACGAAAAGCAACTTCCCTACCCACACTCACGATGGGGCTCTGCTCTGGACATGCTAATGATCTATTAGGAAGAGAGCATGTAGTGATGTTGCTGCTCCTATTTGTAATTACCTTGTTAGGTGATTTCTAGTAACACTGGGTTGTTTTATGAATCATTTCCCTAAGGAGTTTTTCTCTAGGTTGGAAAGGAAAATGAGATGCAGCACATGAGGCGAATGTGTGAGAAGTCCTGCCGCATCCTACCAAATGCCTACCTAGTGCAGCCTTCTGCTCCCACAGTGGCCGACCCAAAGCCTATGGGAAGCGCACATACAAAGCATGAGCGTGACAGACACATGCATGGGCAGAGAGACTGGCAAAACATAGTAGCACACAGTGCTATTTGAGAAGGCAGCAGCATGTGCAGTACTAGCCTATGTCACAGTCAAGTCTGCACTAGAACTAAAATGGTTGGGAAGTGGCATTAAGGCTGATTTACAAGAGGCAATATGTAGGCTTGCAATGGCTGATGGGAAGAATATAACATTTGACTGCGTCTCTAATTCCATTTCCATTCCCACTGATTCAACTTCTGACTGATGTGACTGACCTCTCACATGGACAAAAGCTGTCATGTATAGGCTTGTCTAGGTGTTAGAAAACCCTGCAGAGTCATGTGCACAAAGCATGGGGCCTGTTGTCACAGTCTGCTGAATACATGTAGACTAGGTCAATGTGCTTGCTACCACAACCCAGTGCTTTTTCTCTGCGCATCCTCAAGGGTACGCAGTACCGGCACCTTTTTTTTCCCTAGAAGAAAAGCACTCCCACAACCCTACTCCACCCTTGCACATCCAGTAAACCCAGATTTCTTGTCTTGAAAAGGGGCTGCAAAGTCTAGAGGCAAACTACCTTGGTGGCCAGTCTGTGGCTACAGTATCTGGATTGTCTAGACCAGTGATATTCAACTCTTTCCAGGGTTGAGGAACAACTGTATCCTGCTGTGACATCCTGCATAACCCCAACCTCCTTTTACTGTCGCCCCCTGTTGTTTATTTAACAATTATAAAATGCCACCCCTTGAACAGATACAAAGTAAAAATCGTAAGGAATATTGGTAGTAAGAAATCAATTTCATTATTACAAAACTTCACGGAATCCTGGGGGAGGGGGGAGTTCACAAAACCCAAGGGTTCCATGGAGCCCTGGTTAAAAGACATTGATGGGTTGTCTCCAATGGTACCACTCTGCTGATGGCAAGGAAGTAATTGCCCATGATTCTTCCTTCTTCCACCCTAAGCCGCCCACACTCATAAATCTGCTCCAGAGGATTGGGAAACCCTTCAGAGTAGGTTTATGGGAAACGGGTGGGGTGGGGCAGCAAGTGAGAGGAGGAATAACTGAAAATGGCTTCTCTCCTCATTCTGCTGCTTGAAGGCTTATTGTCAGGTGCCAGCTAAGTGACCTCACTGGATACAACCTTTTAAAGCTAATATTCACACCAAACATGTAGGTAACTGGAGCCTACATTATCATAATAGTCAACATCTGAGGGGTGTGTGCTTATCATTATTGGTGATTGATGAGTTAGCCAAGTGTTAATTTCCCTGCTTTCTTTTGACATTCAAACGGTGGCAGAGCTGCAACCTGTGCACACTGCCTGCAATCCCATTTGCCACAGAATGGCCCAGTGGGAACCAGACCTTGCTCACCCCTTGTATCGAGCATTTCCTGTGTGCAAAATAAGCCTCCACGATCTGTCCAGCTGTGCTTTTGGGCTCTCATGCAGATTTGTCTAGGCAATCATGGCTAATAACTGCACTGTAGTATTCTCACCATCACCAAAGCTCCGTTCAGCTTTTCTGCATCCACCGAAACCTACTTGTGGAGAAAGAGACAGCAAGGTTGTTTGTGTGGTGTAGTGGTTAAGAGCGGTAGTCTCGTAATCTGGTGAACTGGGTTCGTGTCTCCGCTCCTCCACATGCAGCTGCTGGGTGACCTTGGGCCAGTCACACTTCTCTGAAGTCTCTCAGCCCCACTCACCTCACACAGTGTTTGTTGTGGGGGAGGAAGGGGAAGGAGAATGTTAGCCGCTTTGAGACTCCTTTGGGTAGTGATAAAGCAGGATATCAAATCCAAACCCCTCCCCTTCTTCTTCTTCTTCTTCTTCTTCTTCTTCTTCTTCTTCTTCTTCTTCTTCTTCTGCCTCCAACCTTGTACATGACATTAGCACCACCCCTGGACAGCTATGATTTAATTTATCTTACTTACTGAATTTATATACCACCCGTTACCCCAGGGTCTCAGGGCGGCTCACAGGATAAAATCAAGATATAAAACCACAAAATACATAATAAAAATAAAGACAACAACCCAATAGCGCCCTCAAAAAACTTAAAAGCGTGTCAATCAGATCAACCAAATGCCTGGTTAAAAAGGAAGATTTTTACTGGTGACTAAAGATCAGAGTGCAAGTAGATAAATAGGTACCACCCTGGTGGGAAGGTAAACGGCGTTTCCATGTGCTGCTCTGGTTCGCCAGAAGTGGCTTAGTCATGCTGGCCACATGACCCGGAAGCTGTACTCTGGCTCCCTCGGCCAATAAAGCGAAATGAGCACTGCAACCAGAGTCAGCCACGACTGGACCTAATGGTCAGGGGTCCCTTTACCTTTAAAGCTGTATAATGAAGGTGAACTTCCCTGGGGAGAGCATTCCACAGACAGGGAACCACTGCAGAGAAGGCCTGTTCTTGTGTTGCCACCCTCCGGACCTCTCAAGGAGGAGGCACATGAAGAAGGGGCTCAGAAGATGATCTCAGGGTCTGGGAAGGTTCATATGGAAAGAGGCGGTCCTTGGGGTACCGCGGTCCTGAGCCGTTTAAGGCTTTGTAGGTCAAAACCAGCACTTTGAATTGGGCATGATGCATTGGATGTCTGCAAACAGAAAGCCTTACGTGTGAGCAGCTGCTCAGATGTTGGATCCTTCCAGGCAAATGTCTGCATCAAAGGAAGGATATCTGCTGGGTGGGGTGAGCCGCCTCCTTCTCCGTGAGTACGCTCCGTGCATGAAGGATGCGTATGGTAGCGATGACATTACTACAGCTCTGTTGTTCGCCATGATCACCTGAGTGGATATACTTTCAAGCGCACAAGCACTGCAGGCCTGATACTGACTGCTATTGCAGGCCTATTCCCCTCACAGGAAATACTGAATACAAGGGATTAGCCAGGTCACAGAACACAGTGTGACAGGAAGTCTGATCAAGGAGACAGACACATCTGCTTAATGAGCGTGCTCTATGAGAGGAGATGCCAATACCCTGTGCAGCAGGCAACCGAGAAGAGATACGCAGGTATTGATTGGCGCCTTCAGGGGGTGAGGAGAAGCCTGATTATAGTTCTCATGAGAACATAGGCTGCATGTCGTCTTTGAATGGGCAGGAGCTGCCAATAATAACCTTCTCCTGATGCCAGCAGCACAGATTCCACCCCACCCCAGTGCAGCACTGCGAAAAGTGACAAAGGCTTTTCCACAGCATTTTGTGGTGTGTTTTTGTGGTGTGTTTTTTTTAAAGCCATGTTAAAAAAGGATCATTTAAATTAAATCCCAATTCCACATTTTGTGGCAGGTGGGCCTTTGTGCAAAAGAAACAAGAAAGAAAATGCCAGGGTGACTCCTCATCGCCGGAGCTGCCTGTTAAGGAACGCAGAAGCTAACTCTTCTTGACGTCTTAAATGCCACTTAGTCACAATGTGTAATATTCCCTCCTTGCATGTGAAATAAACAGATTGAGCAGCTACAGACATTTTGTACTACACACACACACACACACACACACACACACACACACTTCAGTTCTTGAAAGAATAGGGCAGTGATTCCAAGTGTGTAGGAAGGAAAGGAGGACAAAGCCCTCTTCGCACAGTAATAATAGCTTTCAAAATCAGACTTAAAATAACCACAACGTTATTTTTTGCCAGCAAAACACCACTAATGTAATACTTGTTTTATAAACAGAACTACAAGGCAGACCCGTTGCATGAGCATTTCTCCCATATTCCCTCCCTCTCACCACTACTGAGTTTTCTGTGACGGTGCAGAGATCAGAAGACATTGTGGTGCCAAAGATGCAGGCACTGTCAAAGGACAGTAAGAAAGCTTCCTAGAGACGCATCACATTAAATAAATACTAAATTAACACCGCCATCGCCACCATGCTTAGGATATAGTAAAGGCTTTCCATGTTCACTCAGGTTTCAAAATGTAGGGGAACTACAGCTGTTAAGGCCAGACCCTTAACAGACATATTATTAAGGCACACTGTTATGTACTGAAGTTCTCACCCTGGGGCAGCAGGGGGATACTGTAGATAGTTATGCAAATAAGGGATCGAAAGTGACGTTCAGTGATTGGATAGTTTTCGAAAACTGTTACAGTTACGTTGTACTGGAGCTCTATATAAGCAGGCTGACCGAACCCTTCAGTTCAGTTCTGTTCTGGCCTGTGAATGAACAAGAGCTGTTTAAAGAATCGCTGTGTTGTCTGATATGTTCACCCACAACTTAACACACACCATGTTGATATGGTATGGTATCCTGTCCTATGGCTGGTTCCAGCTTCACCAATACCTTGTGCGCGGTAGAGTGATGGAGTTCCCTGTGTACACATGGCCTCAATGCAACTGACGCTACCACTGCACATTACAAACACAAGTCAATTTCTTATTGTAATGGTGAAATGTGAGTCAGCCACCTCACCTTTAACAGCAGAGAGAATTGTGCTTTATAATTGATATCTAACTCCTTTAATAACTTAAGTAGTCCAAATGGTTGGAGGCGTAAGATAGACAGAGGGCAGATTTCTAGCAGCTGGAACTTTCCCCCAATACAGTAAAAAATAGTACTGGTGACAACGGATCATCAAGGGCAAAGGAAACAGTTTGCATCAAGACACAACACAATCAATGTAAATAATGATCAAATAAGACAAAAGGAAAATGTATTAAAAATCACCAATAAAACATGATACAGTTGTAAACTTGATCATGCAAAGCTAATCATTTAGTTCTTAGACTGAATAAAAGAAGGTATTTTGAGAAACATGTTATTAAACCACTTTGTGAATAAACAAAATATATCACAAGTAAGGGCGCATTGCACAATGAAACAAAATAAGGTAGTGGTAGAACTATTAAAGTGTTTAGCCTAGGACATTTTTCCATAAAGAGGTATGTATTGACGGGGGAAGGTTCCAGTCATGTTCTTAGTTCAAAATTATACAGTGGTGCCTCACAAGACGAAAAGAATCCATTCTGCGATTCTCTTCGTCTAGCGGTTTTTTCGTCTTGCGAAGCAAGCCCATTGACGGCTTAACGGATTAGCGCTATTAGCGGCTTAGCGGCTTTTAGCGGCTTAGCGGAGCAGCTGATAAGCGGCTTAGAAAAGGGGGGGGAGGAAAAAAACCCCGCAGGAACTCGCAAGACGAAAATGTCAAATCCCTTATGAATACACAGTGGAAGTGAGGAACAGGTTTAAGGATTTAGATTTGGTGGACAGAGTGCCTGAAGAACTATGGATGGAGGCTCGTAACATTATGCAGGAGGCAGCAACTAAAACCATCCCAATGAAAAGGAAGCAAAGTGGCTGTCCAACGAGGCCTTACAAATAGCGGGGAAGAGAAGGCAAGCAAAATGTGAGGGAGATAGTGAAAGATACAAGAAATTAGTGTAAGATATTACAAAGAATTAAGGGGCATCCTACTTGTACCTTTGAAAGAAGTTATGAATAACATTCTAGCAAATAGAGAAATACCAGAGACATGGAAAGAAGCGTACATTACTTTAATTCCCAAGCAAGACTCTGATTTAAGTCAAGTTAAAAATTTCAGACCGATCTCGCTTTTGAACAATGATTATAAGTTATTTGCAAACATATTAGCAAACAGATTGAACAGATTGTATCTGAAGAAGTGTGCATGCACACGAAAGCTCATACCTAGAACTAACTTAGTTGGTCTTTAAGGTGCTACTGGAAGGAATATTTTTATTTAGATTGAAGAAAGTTTTGAAGGAGTTAATCATAAAGACCAGGCGGGTTTCCTGCTGGGCAGACAAATGAAGGATAACATTAGAAATATAATTAATGTGATGGAATATCTGAATGTTAAAAATGACAAACAGGCTATGTTAATATTTGTTGACGCTGAGAAGGCTTTTGACAATATCTCTTGGGAATTTATGTTAACATTTTTTGAAATGATGGGAATAGGGCAAATGTTTTTAAATGGTAGTAAGGCTATATACATGGACCAAAGAGCTAAATTGATAGTTAATAATGTGACGACGGAAAATATAAAGATAACCAAGGGCACAAGACAGGGATGTCCTTTATCACCATTGTTGTTCATCTCAGTCTTAGAAGTGTTTTTAAGGGCAATCAGGAGTAATGAGCAAATTAAAGGGGTAAAGGTGGGCAGAAAAGAATATAAGGTTAAAGCTTTCGCAGATGATTTGGTATTAACCTTGGAAGATCCTATGAATACAGTATCGGAAGTATTGAAAGAAATTGATAAGTTTGGACAATTGGCAGGATTTATATTGAATAAGAAAAAAACTAAAGCAATTACTAAAAATATTGATCAGGAGTTAGTTAATAGATTACAGCAGCAAACTGAGATAGAAGTGGTTAAGAAAGTAAAATATTTAGGGGTTTGGTTAACCCCCAGGAGTATTGACTTGTTTCAGAACAATTATGTTCCAACATGGAATAAGATTAAAAGGGACCTTGAGGTATGGGGAAGAATGAAACTTTCCTTTTGGGGAAGAATTACAACGATAAAAATGAATGTGCTACTGAAGATGTTATTTCTATTCCAAACAGTTCCAGTAATCAAGGGGGCAGCAATTTTTAAAAACTGGCAAAGAGAAATTTCAAGGTATATCTGGCAGGGTAAGAAGCCGAGGATAAAAAGAAAGAGGAGGCTTCGCCCTGCCAGACCTGAAATTATATTATGAAGCATCTTGCCTCTGTTGGTTAAAGGAATGGATAAAATTACAAGATACGGATGTGTTAGACTTAGAAGGTTTTGATAAAAGAAAGTCAATATGACTGGGGGTTGGGTAACATATGAGAAATTAATATGTAAAAGTGAAGGAAAATGGAAAATGAGACCATTTGAAGAAGTCAAGAATCATGTGAATGACTGGCTGCATTTTTTTCAAATTAATGAGATGTTCAGAAAAGATTTAAATGAAAGGGGCTTTGCTGATAAAGAATCCAAATTTCAGACTGACATATTAAATAATGACTGTAAGATCTTAGCAAAAATGTATAAGATATTGCTGGAATGGTATACGAAGGATGAGGAGGTAAAATCTGTGATGATTGATTGGGCCAAAGATATAGGACATAATATACAAATGGAGGAATGGGAAAGACCTTGGAAAGATGGTTTAAGATTCACTGCATGTACTGCTATAAAAGAAAATGTTATGAAGATGATGTATCGATTGTATATAACCCCCGTAAAGTTAGCAAAAATGTATAAGATAAGTAACAAGTAACAAATGTTGGAAATGTAAATAAAAGGAAGGCACTTTCTTTCATATGTGGTGGGAGTGTAAGAAGGTAAAATGCTTCTGGGAAATGATTTATAATGAATTGAAGAAAATGTTGAAATATATATTTACTAAGAAACCAGAAGCGTTTTTACTAGGTATTACAGGGAATGAGATAAACAAGAAAGAGAAGAAGTTACTGTTATACGCAGTGACTGCAGCAAGAATATTGTTGGCCCAGAAATGGAAACAAGAGGAGCTGCCTACGATAGAAGATTGGAGAGCCAAAATGATGGACTATGCGGAATTGGACAGAATGACAGGAAGGATTCGGAATTGACGAGATCAAAGATTTACAGAAGATTGGGAGAAGTTTATTCAATATTTGCAAAAACTAAGTGATAACCAGATTACGTTTGTAAGTTTTAAGGAAGCTCTGTGATGTGAAAATCTAATAATAAGTATAAACAATGAAATTGAAGCTACCAGAATAAATAACAATAAGTAGGATTGTGTTAAAAGTTATAAAATGAAGGAAGTTCGGACAAATTGAGGGAAGTCAAAAAAATGGAATTAAGAGGTAATTAAGAAGTTTGAATGTACAATTTTCTTTTCTTTTTTTGTATTTGTAAACCAATAAAAATATAATTCAAAAAAAGAAAAGAAAGAAAGATACAGGAAATTGAATGCAGATTTCCAAAAAATAACAAGGAGAGACAAGAAGGCCTTCTTAAACGAGCAATGCAAAGAAATAGAGGAAAACAATAGAATGGGAAAAACCAGAGATCTGTTCAAGAAAATTGGAGATATGAAAGGAACATTTCGTACAAAGATTACCATAATAAAAGACAAAAGTGGAAAGGACCTAACAGAAGCAGAAGACATCAAGAAGAGGTGGCAAGAATACACAGAGGAACTATACCAGAAAGAAATGGATGTCTCGTATACCCCAGGTAGTGTGGTTGCTGACCTTGAGCCAGACATCCTGGAGAGTGAAGTCAAATGGGCCTTAGAAAGCACTGCTAATAACAAGGCCAGTGGAAGTGATGATATTCCAGCTGAACTATTTAAAATTTTAAAAGATGATGCTGTTAAGGTGCTACACTCAATATGCCAGCAAATTTGGAAAACTCAACAGTGGCCAGAGGATTGGAGAAGATCAGTCTACATCCCAATCCCAAAGAAGGGCAGTGCCAAAGAATGCTCCAACTACCGCACAATTGCACTCATTTCACACGCTAGCAAGGTTATGCTTAAAATTCTATAAGGCAGGCTTAAGCAGTATGTGGACCGAGAAATCCCAGAAGTGCAAGCTGGATTTCGAAGGGGCAGAGGAACCAGAGACCAAATCGCAAACATGTGCTGGATTATGGAGAAAGCTAGAGAGTTCCAGAAAGACATCTACTTCTGCTTCATTGACTATGCAAAAGCCTTTGACTGTGTGGACCACAGCAAACTATGGCAAGTTCTTAAAGAAATGGGAGTGCCTGATCACCTCATCTGTCTCCTGAGAAATCTCTATGTGGGACAAGAAGCTACAGTTAGAACTGGATATAGAACAACTGACTGGTTCAAAATTGGGAAAGGAGTACGGTAAGGCTGCATATTGTCTCCCTGCTTATTTAACTTATATGCAGATTTCATCATGCGAAAGGCTGGGCTGGATGAATCCCAAGCCGGAATTGAGATTGCCGGAACAAATATCAACAACCTCAGATATACAGATGACACAACCTTGATGGCAGAAAGTGAGGAGGAATTAAAGGACCTTTTAATGAAGGTGAAAGAGGAGAGTGCAAAATATGGTCTGAAGCTCAACATCAAAAAAACGAAGATCATGGCCACTGGGATCTTCAAATAGAAGGGGAAGAAATGGAGGCAGTGAGAGAATTTACTTTCTTGGGCTCCATGATCACTGCAGATGGTGACAGCAGTCACGAAATTAGAAGACGCCTGCTCCTTGGAAGAAAGGCGATGGCAAACCTAGACAGCATCTTAAAAAGCAGAGACATCACCTTGCCAACAAAGGTCCGTATAGTTAAAGCCATGATTTTCCCAGTAGTGATGTATGGAAGTGAGAGCTGGACCATAAAGAAGGCTGATCGCCGAAGAATTGATGCTTTTGAATTATGCTGCTGGAGGAGAATCTTGAGAGTCCCATGGACTGCAAGAAGATCAAACGTATCCATTCTTAAGGAAATCAGCCCTGAGTACTCACTGGAAGGACAGATCGTGAAGCTGAGGCTCCAATACTTTGGCCACCTCATGAGAAGAGAAGACTCCCTGGAAAAGACCCTGATGTTGGGAAAGATGGAGGGCACAAGGAGAAGGGGACGACAGAGGACGAGATGGTTCTCGAAGCTACAAACGTGAGTCTGACCAAACTGCAGGAGGCAGTGGAAGACAGGAGTGCCTGGCGTGCTCTGGTCCATGGGGTCACGAAGAGTCGGACACGACTAAATGACTAAACAACAACAACAACAAAGAACAAGGTTTCAGACTAATGTCTCTATACTTCAGGGACAGAGGAACACTGCCAGCAAGGGGGATAAAGATGTTTGTGGTTTGGTGGGGTCAGAAAGAGTGCAATAATGTTCACAAGTCCTTTGACCTCCACTGGGAAGGTGAACAACAGTGGAGATGACTTAAGTTGCTAAACAACTTGAAATCCTGCTGCCATTTAATAAACCCATTTGGCAAAGCAACACAGTGGTTTCCTTAATTCATGGCAAGCTTTGTTATGAATGACTGTGACAGATATGAAAATATGTCAGAACCTGACATATGTTTTGGGTACGGCTGTTCCAGTGATTTCAGCTGCAGGGTTTGTTTGTGTGTTTCTTTGCTATTTCCAGGGAAGAGGTGCAGAAGCAATCACCCTAAGAAGTGGAGAAGATAAACAAGATTTTCTGGTGAAACTTTAAGGTCAATCACTAACTTTAATAATTTGTGTTACAAGGTGGCCAAGGGCTGTGTGTGTTCTTGCCTTGAACTTCAAAAATAATAATATTCACACTGCTCTCTGGTCCTCTGCAGCTTTCCCTGGGAAGGTTGTTTCCTGGAATACCCCTGGGAGGTAATAATGATGTAATCTAATATACAAAGTAATGATGTAAATTCATGATGTAGCGTATTCCAAGAAATGAAATGGTTGGGGGAGTTGTAGATCGCTAGAAAATATTATGATTTTTTTAAATTAAAAAAAGAGGAATTAAAAGCAACCTCCCAGCACCCTTTAGTGATCTTGTCACATTAATGTAAGTGAGAAACCTTGAATTTCAGCAAGATTATCCATTTTCCAAGAAAGAGACAGGAAAAAACGTCTGCTTCTTTCAAGGGGCAAAAATTTCAATAAAATATACAGGTGGGATTCGGAACAGGATTAGTTCAGGGAGCAAAACAAATATTAACAATAGAGGAAAAACTACCAGAAAAGGTACTTCTTGTTACAACTTTATGAACTTTAGAGGTGCTGACAGTGAGGTTGTGTCTGGAAATTGCCAGACAGAAATGTGTCAGTTGTTATGATCTACATACATTCTTCGAACGTAAGCAATAGGAGCAAGTTCTTCCCCTGGGTTTTTATCCCTTTTTATTTATGTTCAGTTCTCAACCAGAATTCAACTTTAAATCTCCCTATGTAAAGACGCCTGCTTCTTGGGAGGAAAGCAATGACAAACCTAGAAAGCATTTCAAAAAGCAGAGGCATCACCTTGCCAACGAAGGTCCGTATAGTTAAAGCTATGGTTTTCCCACTAGTGATGTATGGAAGTGAGAGCTGGACCATAAAGAAGGCTGATTGCCAAAGAATTGATGCTTTTGAATTATGGTGCTGGAGGAGACTCTTGAGAGTCCCATGGACTGCAAGAAGATCAAACCTATCCATTCTGAAGGAAATCAGCCCTGAGTGCTCACTGGAAGGACAGATCGTGAAGCTGAGACTCCAATACTTTGGCCACCTCATGAGAAGAGAGGATTCCCTAGAGAAGACCCTGATGTTGGGAAAGATGGAGGGCGCAAGGAGAAGGGGACGACGGAGGGCGAGATGGTTGGACAGTGTTCTGGAGGCTACCAGCATGAGTTTGACCAAACTGCGGGAAGCAGTGGAAGACAGGAGTGCCTGGCATGCTCTGGTCCATGGGGTCACGAAGAGTCGGACATGACTAAACAACTAAACAACAACAACATGTAACACATGCCACCTCTGCCACCACTATCTGATGTGAAAAATATGATGAAGAATCCAGCATGATATTTCATTCTTTGGAAGGCTAAGGCACAATTATAAAGACACAATAAAAAGGACATTCTAAGGTATTAATAGTCACTCGGACTGTTGCCCTAAAAGAGCAACTTGAGAATTCTCACTGGCGTACTCTTTTGCATTAAGCATTATCTCTGATAGTAACCAATTTACTAAATAGAAGCCTTAATGATTCAGTAAATTGTAACAGTTCCTATCATTACACGCTGGCATTTATGAGACACATATTGATGTATTTTTGCTTTCCAGTGTGTTAGAGATACCTGCCTGCTAATATTATTCATGCTCAAATGTGACTCATGAATAACAGTTAACAATCACAACATCACTGATTAGGGGCAATTCACAATTTGCAGCATTTGCCTTCTTTATGCCAATTAACCCAAACAAAATCATACAGTAAAGCAAGACAGCTTTCCTAGCATACATGTTAAGGGGAAAAAATGTATTGAGTTCTGGGGTGGCTAACCTATGACTCTCCAGATGATTTAATCCAGACCAAATTATCCCTGACCATTCCTGTCCATGCTGGTTGGGAACGATTGGAGTTGCAGTCCAACAACATCTGGAAGACTATGGGTTAGCCAGGTCTTGCATTTTTTACTTGTCACTAAATATTGCAAAAATAAAGATGTTTGGTTCAAAAATGTTGCAAGGATACTGAAAGTATCACACACAAAAATAAAAAAACCAGCATGATAATGCAGCAAATCAAATAATAAGACCTGATGGTAAGCATATGAGTCTGTACCAATTTAATATCTGGCAGATTCATGAAGTGTAATGAATTTTGTCATGCTACCAGAATTTTCAGATAAGGATCTGGCACAGTTGAAACCACAGTATTTGCCATGCATTCCATTGCTTAATTAAAATTTTATAGACAAATCTAATTTTTCCGCACACCATCTTTTGTTATGTTGTACTTGCTGACCATTGCTGACATTGGCTAACTGGAGACTAGTAGGTATTTAATAGGAATGAAGATGGATGAATAACTAGGAAGCATAAGTATGAATAACTAGGAAGCATAAGTATCTGAAATGACTGCATAGAAGAGCTATATCTATCTTGAAATTCAGTGACTGGGCAGTTCTTTTATTCTCCTCTCTGGCAGAATGAATCAGCTGCTGGGAAGAACCATAAGTCTCATACTATCGAGTTGTTCAAGTAGTGCGCAATAGAGACAAAAAATGAAAATAAAGCACATGGTATTTCCTAGAATATATTCGCCTTTTGCTCTGGATAGATTTTCATGGAAATCTTTGAAATCTGTTAAAAGCATGCCACCTATATGAATGCTGGTGGACATATCACAATGCAAATACAGATAGATAAACCAAAGGATTTTAGGTACCTATCATGCAAACCATTCAACATGAAATACAGACAACCGCATATAGAAAGCTGCACCTTTGGTTGCTGCCTTCAAACCCTTACCAGAGACTAAAATTCCCCTAAATAGTCCTACACAACTTCAGAGTAGTCCCATAAGATTGCCAGGGACTGGCAGTGCTCTGATGAGTGCATAGCTGTCAACTTTCAGATTTGAAAATAAGTGATCAGCAGCCTCGAAAATAAGGGACCAGCAGCCTCATCTATCCCGGGGGCAGTCTATGGGATATCTAACAATCCGGGATAGCAGCGGGAAGCAGCAGGAAACTGCGCTGGAATAAGGGAATTTCCCACAAAAAAAGGGAAAGTTGACAGCTATGGATGAGTGTGTGGCAGAGGCAGGAGACCAGGGGATAGTTCCAGAAGAGGAGGCCAGTGATTTATGGGGTTTTGTGAGAAAGGGGCCAGGGTTATGATCATAGCCATCAGAGACAGAGATGGATGCACAGAGCACATTGGAGCAAGTTGTTGTTCAGGTGAGGGATGGGCCAGACTATTCCTCACCATCCCTGCCCCACTGTCTCCTACAACCAGAAGGGGCTTGAAGAGGGAAGCAGCAGCGATGGCCTCAGGTTGTGCACACACACACATCAGATAAGGGTACATAAGCTGGAGGGGCATAGTCCCACTGTTCCACAGGGCACAGACCTGGGGACTATCAGGCGTGCGCCTTTCTTGTCTGGGGGTGCCTAAGATAGAAATTCACTTTATTAATCTCTCATGTCTCATTATAATTTAATCTGAGTCCCAGATCATTTTTTTTAGGATTGTTTTTCAGCCTCTGCAGCGAGGGATCATTTACCTATATGGCATTTCATTTCATTTTTACAATTGTATTCAGCAAACTAATGGAATTATTTTAGAGAGCGTGGATTCAGGAGCACCTGTAACAGAAGTAGCACTTGGTTTGCTGACGGCATTAAAAGAGGTGAGTGTGTGTGATAATTGTAGCAAATTGTGGTAGAAATTCTCCAGCTTAAATTAGAAAGCCATCAGAGCCGAACATGTGGCAAATTCAACTCATGAAACAATAGTGAAACAGAAAAGAGAGCATCCTCTAATCCCTAACTGCTAGTTACTACCAGGGATTTAGGGACGTGGGTGGTGCTGTGGGTTAAACCACAGAGCCTAGGACTTGCCGATCAGAAGGTGGCGGTTCAAATCCCAGTGACGGGATGAGCTCCCGTTGCTCAGTCCCTGCTCCTGCCAACCTAGCAGTTTGAAAGCATGTCAAAGTGCAAGTAGATAAATAGGTACTGCTCCGGCGGGAAGGTAAACGGCGCTGCAACCCCAGAGTCAGCCACGACTGGACCTAATGGTCAGGGGTCCCTTTACCTTACCGGGGATTTTAAGAAGGCATGAGAGGAGTTGCAGGGCTATGTAAAACCAGGCGACAGTTAAAAGGGTGCTGCTGTATTAGATTCAGAACCAGAAGGGTCCAGACGATGAGTTTTCTATTCTGTCAAGACTCTAGATCGTTTAGAATGAAAGTAAGGACACAAAATGTGCAGGCACTATTCAAAGCACCTGTAAGAGTTGTTAGCCAACTGAGTGACGTCACACCTGTGAATGACAACTGTCAAGAGTCATACAAACCCAAGGAAAGACCACCCCTCAAATGGTTTCAAAATGACCCAGGAGGTACCTTCTCCAGGCAACTGAGACATTTCAAGCTGGTTTCACTCTTGAGTTTTCTCTGTAGATTCATTTTGAAAGAGCTTCCTGCTTCATTTTACTTTTTTGTTTTTTGGTCTTCCCTAGCAGGGGAGTGATTGTTGAGTGATAATTGAGAAAAGGAGGATGTTAGTGTAGTTGTGGCTGGGTGGTAGGTTGGCCAACCAAAAGCAAAAGGTAGCTACAAAGATAGGCTCTTTACAGTGCCGGTATAATTTTATGCAAAAAATAATAATGCTATTTTTCTTCTGAGTATGTGCACATTAAGAATTAATATAACATTAACATTGTATTGCAGGGCGGCAGCCTTGTGGACGAGAAACTGCAGGTTACATCTAAGTAGTCTAGTGCTGTTATACTAACATTTGTAGGGTGGGCAGGGAGAGGTAGAGCAGGACATGAAAACCTATAGTGCACTCCAATATTGTTATCCAACAATTTGTAGTGTTTTGTTGTTTTTTAAGGAGGAAATTGTTGGTTGGGACTATAGGTTGGGATTATTGCAGCAATAACATGGGTGGTGGTTGGAGGAGATTAATTGCTTTCCTATCCATGGGCTAAAAATAAGGCGATTCTTGGGATGGGGGTTGTTGTTGTTGCTGTGGCTATAAATACTTAAATGGGTATATTCATTTCAAAGGCTGACATCCTTTATGTTCAAATAAAAGAAAGAGAAAAAGAAAAGGGTGGCTGTTTGACCTGTGCCAATGCCATTGCTGTAGTTATTATGAGGTATAAATAATAAATAATCACAACAAATGTTCTTAGAACGCACTGCTTGCTTTAGAAACAATTCATCCAAGCATGGATAACTGAACCTTAGTTGCTGTGAATCTTAAATCTCTTCTGACTGCTCTGCCCCTCCCCCCACCTGCCAACGCCATCTGAAATTGCGTCTTGCACTGACTATAGTATTGTCAGCCCAGGATCAACTGATGTAAGATCTATAGTGACAACACTGGTTTACAACTCATGATCTTGGGGGAGACCGTCTGTTGTCCCTTTAAGCAGGCAGGAATTCAACTGGTTAAGCCTTTTCTAGTATAAAAATATTATTATGGGGAAACTTATGCATTGTGGTAGCCCCTCATTTATTTTTTGGCCCTCTATCCTTCCTGCCAAAGATAATAGGAATTTGAATGCAACACAAAATCTATGCAAATTTACTTCATTTTACACAATCCATGTATCAGGGATGAAGTCTATATGTACATAGTTATATGTATGTACATGCATATAAGCCCTTCTATTGGCAAATGGTTTCTGGCTGCTGCATGGCTTATCACAGGGGGGAAGAGCTATCAAGCGTTGACCCAAGATGGCCAGGAATGGAAGAATATTCAGCAACTGGCAATGAGGACTGGGGCTGGTTTGTTGGGGGTTACCCCATCAACACCATCAACTGACGAGGCAGTTGTCGCAACAGAGAGGCCCTGCTCTCAACCCAGGCTTATATATCTCCCCTACTGAGAGACAGTGGCGCAGGAGAGGTAGGTGCAGGAGTGGAAACACCCTCCCCAAATCTGCAGCTTCTTTGCTTCTGCCTCTCATCTCTCAGGGGTTAAAGGTTCCCCCAGTCAGGGGCGTACAAAGGGGTGTGTGGTGGGGCAGTCCGAACGAGGCGCCATCCCAGAGGGGGTGTGACAAAATCCCCCTCTGGGCGGATCACACTACCACGCTGCGATCGGCCCCCTGCCAGGAGGATTGCCCCACCTCGCTGCAATTGCCCTCCCTGTGGGATCGCACCACTGTTATGCAGTCGGACCCCCTGGGAGGATCACACCACCGTGCCATGATCGGATCCCCTCCAAGGATTGCCCCGCTCGCCCCGTGGGTGGATCGCCCCGCCCCGCCGCTTCGGATGCAGGAGCAGCTAGCTCCGCCACTGCCCCCAGTTCACTGATCCTTTCTTCCAAGTCAGTCTCCAACCCCCGCTTCACCCAGTGCCCGCTCATCTGTATCCCGCCACCACTCCTCAGGGTCCATTCAGTCCCTGACAATGGCGCTGACAACAGCCAAGGATGATGGGAATTGTAGTTCAGCAACATTTGGAAGCCTTCATGCTGGCTAACTCTGCAGTAGGAAAGGACGTAAGGTGAGCATACGATGGCGCAAGGCAGACATTATTAAAGATATAAGGAAAGCCATGAAAGAAAAGGAGGAAGTGGCTGGAGGAACAAAGAATACAAGGCTCTTCTAGGTACAAAGAGGACCATGAAGATCAGAGTAGGAAAGGTTAAAAGAAAAGAAAAGTTGAAAGCAGAAAACGATCTTCTGCAGAGTGGAGGAAACCAAAGGAGGCACAAAGGAACAGCAGTGGAGAATTGCAGTATGGGAGATGGAGAAGTGAAGAGCTTTAAGATCGTAGAAACTGATGTGGACCAACAGGGAGGTGACGTAAGGAGTTTGGCAAATGATCATAGCCATGGAAGAGAGAAATGACCGCGGCTGCCCTTCTAATCAGCATTTCATATGTGCTCTTCACTTCTCACTGCCCTTGTTTGACTAGAAATAGAATTATCAGCATGGGTCTAGCATTCTTATAACCAGTCACATGAGGCAGTGGAATAATTGACTAAAAAGCTTAGCCTTTCTTTATTAGACTTCAAACAAATTAGAATTCAAGTGTCTGTGCGGGCCCATACTGGAAATATTTCTAACCCAGAGAATAATGAATTAACAGTCTAATAATTTAATTAGAAAACCCGATGAGTCATTGGAGTGAAGAGGGCTGAAAAACAGCTGGAACTCAAATATAATGGCCTTTTCTATCTGGTTGTTCATCAGAGGTCACACATGAAGCTTTAAATGAAAGCCCTAAAGAAATCCTACACACCACATACAACTGGCCATCAGATACTTTCCCTAGTAACTCACCAAGGGTTAGAGCTTTATGTTTGCTGGAAACTTGCGTGTGTGTGTGTATGTATGTATATATGTAGTAGGTTTATAGGGAAACATATATGACTATAGAGGCCCACCTAGGACTGTTTTAAGTATTAAACTTCTGTTTTATACACTCTGGTTCCGAATTCTTGAAGTGAGTTGGGCCTCAGTTGGCAATAGTTTCTGTGGAACATCCCTACAGAACCACCCTCTGAATTAATTTTTGATTCAGAAATAGAAGATGGAGGCTGTGTTCACCAAGGAAGAAGCATATTAACGTTTTTTTCCCCTTGGTTAACACTGTGGTGCAGTACTTCTCCCCTGACAAAGCCCACCTGGTCAGAATCAAACATTTTCTGAAGCTTTTTTTGTAGTGTCTTTGCCAGAATTCTGCCCACACACCTGCTGCGAGCATTAATGAAGGACACCAGCCTAACCCCTGCAGGTCTATTACGCTTGTCAGCTTTATGAATTAATTGTTACAGCGGGGATCTGGCTCGTAAAGTCTTCTAGGATCAAAGGGTCCAGCTGCTTATAGTGGCTACAGAATTTACACCAGCTCTGGTCCTTTCCAGGGGAGCTGCCCTTACTAGCTCTCTCTTAGAGAAAGCTCAGCTTCCACTTTTGTGACTGGATTATTCATGTATTTCTTTACCATCCAAGTGCAGCGGTTTGATACCGTTCATGAAGTCCCCAGTCACTGTTGGCTTACAAAGAGGATGAGACACATGGTTTTTGATGAAAGTCCATGAAAGCCTGGCTTATTTCTTTTGGATCCTTACTTACCGTTTCCCTGGGTAGAATCTTTGTATATCGAATTACAAATAAAGAAAGTAGGTCTGTTGCAGAATACTCAATTTAAGTCTTCTCTAAAGTTCCATCATAATATGGTACAGCCCAGCAATGCCAGAAAAAAGGTTGCAATTTGATTATTAAATGTTTTCTGAAAGCATGATGGATTTTCCTTTGAGCCTTTTTGATAGGCTCTTTCCTTGTACATTTGTTACAAATGGCGAGTTCTTCATCCCCTCAACTCACTACCACTACAAAGCCTTTGATGCTCCACTGTCTGGTCTTGTTTGTTCTGATTATGCAACCTACTCCACAGAGCTCACCTACTCTTGAGTCTTTTGTCTCTTCCTCTGCCCACCTTCTTCTTTCTTCCTTCTTTTTCACCCCTCGGCCTCTTTCCTAGTTTTTCATCCTTGGTGTCAAGCATGCTTAAAACTACTTCATCCTCAATAAAGTTCCATTGAACCGTATCCAGTTCTGTGAAGTTTGCACGCAACAACTCTGCAAAGGTAAGTGCTTGCCATGCTCTTTGTCTTTTAAACTCTGCTACCACTTTCCTATCTACTGAGCAGTCTAATGCAATTACAGTACAGTCCTGCTGCTACTCATCTGTTCCATTGTGTGGATTCTTTTAGAAAGAACTCAGGAAAAGTCCACATTTAAATTCTGTGCATTTGTTATGCACTTTTGACTTTATAAACAGACTTTTCAATGTTTTTCAACATATTTGAATGTAAAATATGGATTGCGTGCACATCTTTAATGCATGACATTTACATTTTTGGCCCAGTATACCTGAAGGAGCATCTCCACCCCCATCGTTCAGCCCAGACACTGAGGTCCAGCTCCGAGGGCCTTCTGGCAGTTCCCTCACTGTGAGAAGCAAAGCTACAGGGAACCAGGCAGAGAGCCTTCTCGGTTGTGGTGCCCGCCCTGTGGAAGCCCTTCCCATCAGATGTCAAGGAAATAAACAGCTATTTGACTTTTAGAAGACATCTGAAGGCAGCCCTGTTTTGGGAAGTTTTTAATCATTCATCTTTTATCTTTTATCGTTAATCTTTTAAGTTTTAAATGTCTGATGTTTTATTGTATTTTTAATATTTTGTTGGAAGGCGCCCAGAGTGGCTGGAGAAACCCAGCCAGATGGATGGGGTATAAACAATAAATTATTATTATTATTATTATTATTATTATTATTATTATTATTATTCACTGAAACTGCATTTTAAAAATCTGGTGAAGTTGCATTTCAGTCTTACTAGGCGTTGTGTTCCAACCCACAGGCACATTTGGGAGCATAGGATTAGATCAGCTCCTGCAAAAAGCAGACCAAATTCCTTCCGAATCCTACAATCTACTCTTACCCAGAAGCCCAAACTTGCAGGAGCATCCACTACCCCTGTCCACTGTCATCAAAAACTCCACAGATGCCACTCTACAAGATTCAGCCCATGCTTCCCTTACCTCCCTGCTCCCAGTTCAAGGGTGGGGAGCCTTTTTCAATCCATGGGCCACATTTGCTTCTAGGCAATTTTCTGAGGGCCACCTGCTGGTGGGAGCTAGAGGCCAAAGTATACAGTAGGTTAGTTTCTAGACACACTCACACAACCCTCTTCATCGAAACAATCAAGAGGCACAAGGGACATATCCCAGCCTGCCAAATGCAGGGTCACTGAGGTGTCAGTGAGGGCTGTGCCTTGGGGAGAATTCCAAGGGTCAGATAGAGAGTGCTTGAATGCATATTCAGTCTCCCGGCCTGAAATTCCCTGCCACTGCTTTAGGCCAATGGATGTAGGGTAAAACAAAGCAACTTGGGCAAGTGGAAGATTACTTTTTGGGTTCTTAAAGCAGGCAGCCGATTCCTAATATCCAATCTAGAAATACTTTATTAAGTTAAAAAAAAAAAGTAGAGACCAGAGAGAAATCAAACAAGGTGCAAGATGAAAAATAAAGGTATTTCTACCAAGCCCATGGACGCGGTGGCGCTGTGGGTAAAACCTCAGCGCCTAGGGCTTGCCGATCGCATGGTCGGCGGTTTGAATCCCCGCGGCAGGATGAGCTCCCGTCTTTCGGTCCCAGCTCCTGCCCACCTAGCAGTTCAAAAGCACCCTTAAGTGCAAGTAGATAAATAGGTACCGCTTTATAGCGGGAAGGTAAACGGCGTTTCCGTGTGCTGTGCTGGTGCCGGCTCGCCAGAGCAGCTTCGTCACGCTGGCCACGTGACCCGGAAGTGTCTCCGGACAGCGCTGGCCCCCGGCTTCTTAAGTGAGATGGGCGCACAACCCTATAGTTGGACACGACTGGCCCGTACGGGCAGGGGTACCTTTACCAAGCCCATACTGAGCAGCTAGCAAGCAAAGTTCCCAAAACTTTCATGCAAAACAGCAAGAGTCTTCATGGGTGTCTGGAAGAGGAGAATTTCAGAGAAAAATCCAACACCACTAATTTCCATCTAATGAAACTTGGACCCTGCTGGGTTGACTACATTCAACATGCATGCACAGAAATGACAGTTATCGTGTTTCATCTTAGGGAAAACAAAATAAAAATGTGTTAAACTGAGGGGATTCTCTTCCTTTCCTGCCAGACAGATATAACAAAGGAAACCTCATCCTGTGGATTTGGTAAAAAGGTATGTGCACTGACAGTTTCTCTAAAATGAAGAAGCTACTCTCTCAACAGGCTTAGGGATTCTTAAAGGGCAGCTCTGTTAGGTCTCCAGCTTATTCTTCACAACCTCTAACATCTCCTTCCTTCTGCTCAAGGTCCCTAATACACTCAAATGAAATCTGAAACTGCTCTCAGTAGCAGGTAAAATAGTAATACTGGCAAATTTTGGCAGCAACATGGACATGACACTTGAATCTCTGCTGAGGCAAAATTCTGTAGCATTCTGGAACATTTTGTTTCTCTTGTCACCAGTTAAATTTGAGTGAAAGGGAAGGAAGAGCTGTGGGTTTGGTTTCAACGGTGGAGACTAATAATAACAATACAGTTGATCAGAAGAACACCTGATAGAACAAATTATTATTTTATATAGGGAGAAGGGAAGCCTGGACTACACATGAAAATCATTCTGCAATGGTGCCTTCCCAAAATGAACCAATCCAATAATTAAACTGTTTGAGAATTTATTAATGTAAGGAAAAATCCCACAACTGCTTAATTATGTAGATTATATGCACACAGAAATCTCTGTTGGAAAAGTGCCCATCATGTATTAAAAACCTAAAATATTGTTTTGCATTCTCAACATTAATACAGAGGGGCTGCCACAGTGCACAATGCCATGGGGGACAATTGTTGTGTAACACATTCAAGAACAGGATTAAATATGCTTTGAAAATTAGCATCGGGAATCAAGACTGGAATTTTGATATTCGTGTTATTTCTAGATTAAATTTCACATCTTCCCTTCAAATGGCTCCTTCAATTGTTTTGATTTGAATTATATGTACAAGTTAAATTATTCATTGCATACGCAAGTAGTAAAATGCATTCTTTTCTCCTGAATGCATATAAAGTGCATCTTTTTATGTCATTTGAAATAAATATTAGGGAACTAGATGCAATATAACAGCTGGAAAAGCTTCTTCATTTTCAAACAACTTTTACGCTGAAAGTTTGATTTCTTTTATAACTCTTGTTGGGTCTCTCCCTGTACATGCACAATTTGAGAAACAGTCCCTGTTTAAGGAAAAATCCAAATGTGGACCTGAAAAAACAATGACATCCAAATGACGAAAGCCTTCTTATTTATATGCTGTTTGCATGGTTCCTACCCACTAACCTAGAAAAATAAATAGCATCCTAAAGCACTCAGGGAGAAGAACAGCAAAATGCCATTAACTGAAAGAAACCCTAACAGCTGCCTTGAGAGACATTCTGGTATCCATTACCTTCCTCTCATCCAGTGCATTTCTTGTTGGTTGTAATTAGGTGCACTTCAGATTTATGCAAGAGTGCTTTCCAGGACAAGAGCACATCCTCATTCTTGTGTAGATGGTGCAGCCAATATATGCACCACCAAATTAGGATGGGCCTTCTCGACCCCAATAGATACTTTATGATTGTACAGTTCCTTGAGTAGAAAGGCAGCCATCTGGCTCCCCAGAATATCGAAAGCCAGGATGCTTTCAGCTGAGTATTTTCAGCTTCATGACTGCTTAAAAACATAGAGCAAGAAACGTTACTGCTGAAGCTTTGTTGAAAGGAATGAATACGAGCTGTGCAAGAGCAATGGGGCTCTTGCAGAACTTCCCAGTGAAATGCGTCCTCATTATATTGCAGCTGTAATGTAGCCTATCCACAGAATCCAGCAATATAGTAGCGTAAGAGCCAATTATCAGTTTTGACAAAAAAAGACACACTATGATGCTACTCAGTAGTTCAGTCTTTTTGGAAAAAATGGTTCTCTCTTCTGGAGTGCCATAAAGATTTGAGCTTCATCTTCCACAAAGACTATGGGATTCAGCTGCTGTTTGTGGCAGTGAATGGGGATGCCAAACTCATCACGATCTGTGTCTGTACCACTTTTAAATGTAACCAAATTTCAACTGGGTTATTTCCTCATAATAAGGAAGCTACATTTCATCCAGAGGCTGCGTCATAAACCAGGATGTCAGAGCTCTATTCGTAGATTTTTCTTTTATGAGCTCCCAGCGCCAAATTCAGCACTAGGAGGCAACATGGTCTTGGCAACCTATGCCAAGGCAGACATTGGCTCACTATGGAAGCTTAGCAAGAGAGGTAAATTCACCTTTGTTGCTTCATAAAAGAGAATTAGATGTCAACTTCTAATTGCCAGTTAATCAATGTGTTGCAAAATAAATGAACTATATTAATTCCACTTAGCTCCGGTACGATTTAAAATAGCATGGAAATTATATGCTCATTTTCCCCAGTGAGCTCAGCAGTTGCAGTCCATATCAAGAAGAAACGATTTGCCCAGAACCCTTTATTTCAGCATAATCACAAGCCCACAGTAGACTATGAAATGGAATACAGTGGTACCTTAGGTTAAGTACTTAATTTGTTCTGGAGGTCTGTACTTAACCTGAAACTGTTCTTAACCTGAAGCACCACTTTAGCTAATGGGGCCTCCTGCTGCTGCCGCGCCACCGGAGCACAATTTCTGTTCTCAACCTGAAGCAAAGTTCTTAACCTGAAGCACTATTTCTGGGTTAGCAGAGTATGTAACCTGAAGTGTATGTAACCTGAAGCATATGTAACCTGAGGTACCACTGTATAAAGAACTGAAACTGGGTGATGACTTACTTTCCCAGTGTATTGTATATTACCAGGATTCCTGAGCAATAATAGATCGCTGAAAAGATTCAATGCACATCAACTCTTTTTTTAAAGAGCTGCCCTGTTTGTTTGCTGTCACATGACCTTTTATTGCAGTTTGAATATGTAAACCTTCCATTTATACTGTGCTGTCAACTCCCTTTGATGAAGCACTGTTATATAAATGCATTTCTTTAGACTGTTGTCCTACATTATCTCAAGGACGTTTCCATTATTTTAGTAACTTTATTGTGGTTAAATTCAAATGAGACCCCCAAGTCAATCTTCAAAGTGAATGATTACCACACATATGACCATGTTTTGTTTCCATATGCTGTAACGCCAACTGACCCTTTCAGGTGGTACTTTTGGAAAACCAGCACAAATCACAGTGAATCAGATCTCTTATAGTTAAAAAGAGAGATGGAGAGATAGATTGGTGGAACATGTGCGATTTATTGATTAGGGCGTGACCTGCTAATTTGTTTACGATCCAAATTAGCTCTTTACAGCGGTCCGGCGTGCTTCCTCTCAGCTGCGCAATCTGCTCCGTCCAGTCACGCCTTGCAGAGTAAACACAGCGGCAAAGCTGTCACTTAGCTTCAGACAAACACACAGAGTACAGGTTTGTCTATTAACAGTTCTTTATTGTGACATTTCTCAGAAAAATACTCCCGGACTTCTCGCAGCCATGACAAACTGCGTCCTTCTCTCTCAAAGACAGAGAGGAACAGAGACAGACTCCTCCCAGCTTCCAATCCTGACGTCAGAATGTTGAGGCATCATGGGAACGACTTAACCTGTTAAGTTCTGAACTCCAACAGAACATACTCTGCATTTCTATCTTTGTTGATCACACGTGATACGACTAACTGGATAGTTAGACCCAAACCCCATGCATTCAAACAAGGGATTAATAATATAACCCACCCCCACTTATAGCAGGGGCATGTTGGCTCCCACCACCTTTCTCAAAAAGGAGTTGTGAGAGTGGCTCCTAAAGCCAGGGGGTTGAGAAGACCAAGTGCGTTCTGATGGCCCACTGGGAGTGGGGTAGGTGTGGCTCTATAAGCCAGCTCCTTTCTGAGCTCAACCTTATGCTTTTGCTGTACCCATCCTTCCTACCTATATGCAGTGTGGGCTTTTGCTAGCTGCCTGCTAGAAGGGACTGAGTAGAATTTTCTCTTCATTGGCCAATTTCACATTGCTTGATAGAATTAGATTGACAGTTGGAAGTGTTACGACTTGGTTGTTCTTCGGGCCATGAGTCTGGGCAGGTGAGGAAGTTGGGAAGAGAAACATTAGGTATACCAAGGCATTACTGGATAAATGGGACCCATTTGGGACTTGCCAGTACATTGTGCCTGGTGGGACTGAGGCCCAACATGTGCATTTTAGGAAAACATTTGTCTCTTGAGTTTTCTTTGAAGGTGTGAGGGCAACACCATGCATTTCTGCATATTCCATTATGCATATGTCCTGATGTGTTCAGTGTAGCTTACTCCATGGTGCACATGGTTCTACTGATGTCCAGCATACTGCCAGTACTAGTGTTACTACTACTAGGATGTACCCAACAGTGTACATAAGGAAGAAGAGTAGAACTTCCTCTTCCTTTCCTCCTCTATGCACCCCCGAAATCTACTCCAGAGGGTTGAGGGACCATTTGGAACAGATTGGGGGGTGGGGAAGGAGATGAAGGGGGAAGTTCTGTTATGTGAGTGGACACCTGTCTTAGGTATGGGGGAGAAATCCAGTTCACTTGGCATTTACATGTGACTCTACGTAATTTACACTTCATGGAAGGATATGCAGCCTGAAAACTCAGCTATCCTTTGAAATTCACACTTCTCTGAATTATGCAATACACTTCTTCAACCAAATAATGTGTGTGATGATGTGTATGTGTGTATTATTGGAAAGGTGTGCTTAACAATGCATATAGGAGTGAAAACAGAGAAATTGAGAGTAACAGAATTGACGGCTTTGTCCATCCCGGCATTGGCTACAAGCCCATAATAATGATTTAAACGTTTTTTGAGCTAGAAAATTGATTTCCACAGAAAACAAAAGTAAAGTTATGCCTTCAATTTCAGAGGCACTAACTTTCCATTGCCTGAGGTGAGAAAACAGCAAGCAGGCTTCCCTTAATATACATGCAGCATACATTAGCTCCAACTGCTTAAAAAAAGGGTGCGATGGTTCTCCTTTCCATGTAACACACTTTTTGCCAGCTAGGTCATGTTTGGGTGTGGTAGAAGTGACAATTGCCTCAGGCTTCTCCACTCTAGACAGTCAAATAGAGGCAGCATTTGAATGATTTAAATGAGGAGTGTGAGTTAGGTTTGCCCTTCCTGCTGTTTCATTATATTTCAGTAATAAATCATCGTTAAATTCATGTACATTCTTCCTTTTCACTCACCAGCTTTTACTTAGACAACTCCTTCTTTAAAAAGCTAAAACCTCTACTTAAGGCAATACTGAAATATTGTGCCAGAAAAACAGTGAGAACTTGCTTTGCCTAGGATTATAAGATCAAAATTAAAGCAGAACAGGGAGAAGGAGGAGAAAGAGGGCACAACCCTTGAGCAGTAGCGTCTAAAACGTGTTTGAAAGTGTATGCAAACTCTGAAGCAAGCCATAATCCTTTAGGAACCTCAGAGAATTCCAGCAGCCTTTCCTTATCAGGGCAAAACCCTCCCAACAATAATTCCACAATGTAATCAGTCTGTAGGCTAATGGTTGTAATGGTTGATGCTCAGGAGTAACAGCAAAGAAGCCTTCCATCCTGTTTGTGGACTTTCTGGGGTAATCTGGATGGTTGCTGTATGAACTGAGCTGCTGGACTAGATGAACCTTTCATCCGATTAAGGAGGATTCTTTTCTAAAATCCACGTATATGTGACATTTGCATGCTGTTCCATAACAAAGTTCTCTAATGATCTTATATTCTTGCATTTTTATGATTCTGGGAACATGACTGGGCTGGAACCACAGGGTATGTGGTACTTGTGTATCTCACCAACCCACCTTCTGCTTTGTGTGAATATTGTGCAAGCACATTCATGCAATCTAAGAATGCACAAAGCCCCTTCCATCAGGTGTCAACATGCTGTTCAGCAGTGCAAAAGGCAGGGCAGGGCAGGGCAGTAAAACTCAGGAACAAGGGTTGTTTGTTTTTAAACCAGGGAAGATTGCATTCTGAGTTCCCCAAATGCAAATCTGCTCATATAACTAATTAAGACCAAAATTGAAAGTATGAAAGACTGGAAGCCAAGGAGGTAGGCAGTGGTGGACTTTGGGCTCTCAAATTTCAGTGGCACCTTGTGTGATGCTAAAATTCTGTGCCACTTGCCTCGCCTGCTCCATTCTATGGCACTGTTTCGACTGCACCTTCAATGCAACATACACTGGGCATGCCACCCTAAGACGGCCTCTGAGGTGGGTAGCTGTGTGTTAGACTGTTGCAGCAAAACTGTACCTTATAGAGAACCAACCAAACTCCGATCTGCAACATTCAGTTGCATCACAAATTTCCTCATCTTTTTACCTTGTAGTGTTTGGCCTCAGAATTCCCCTGCAGCACTAAAATGGGCTGCCCTAGCAGTGCAAAGGGGGTGGGCAGAAATCATCTCTTCTGCTCAGCATGCCTGATAGCACATAAATAAAACATACTCTGTGTGGGCCTTGCCCCTTGTGAATTGTCTGATCTTCCCCCACTTAAGGCATGAATACGATGTCTTAATTTAGGCTATTGCAAATCCTCTCTGCAAAGGTCTGTAAAATGCAAATGCAAGCCCTTTAATTCAATGGTGTTACCACTGTGAAACGGAACACTATGAATTACATCCCTTTATGAATGGAAATAATAATGAGCCAAAGGCCTCATTTTCATGCAAACAATGTGGAGGATAGCTTATTGAAGGTATACGTGTGTGTGTATATTGGCTCCAGTCCAAAGACACCCATTCATAGCAGCATAGAATCACTGTCCAATAGACAGTTGGCCACACTTTCCACCCTATTAAAGTGGGGTGCTGCCCTCTGGTTCTGATCTATCACTCAGAAAGAGATGTGCGATCTTGATCCCTAGATGCAGGAATCCACCTGTCGGAATTCCACCTGCAACATTGGTGTGCGCACACATGTGTGTCTGTCTATCTGTGTATTGGCTTTCTTATGCGGATTGTTCTGATTGGATCTAGGTTTATGTTTCTGTGTCTGCTTGTTCCAATGAAATAGCATCAAGTTTAATAAGAGAGATCATCTTGTTTGGAGGGTCTAGCAGGGAAGCGCAGCTATAGTGAAGGATCAGGCCTGCACAGGGCTTGTCTGAGGACTAGGGTGGGAATCTTGTTAGAATAAAGTTATAAACTCAAAGAAAAAAGCAGCCAGTCCCCAGCAGCAGCCCCCCAGTTGCCTTAGCCCTCCGAAACCTGGGGAAAGTGTACCCAGCTGTAACCCGCTCCCCTCTGCATGCGCCTGTCTGAGATGGTCATCCTCTTCTACTGATCATGCATCTTTGGAAGGGATGCACATGAAGCAGTGAGGGAAGAAGGGGGCACTCATCTAGGCAGCCAGATCAGTTGAATCAACCCTGCTGTTCAACAAAGGGACAGATCCCTCTCACATTCTTCATGACAGAGATTATGTCAAAGAACCATTTGGACAGACAGACTGCCTAAGGTACAGTGGTACCTCTAGATACGAACAGGATCCGTCCCGGAGCCCTGTTCGCATCTAGAGATAAATGTAACTAGCGATGACACGCCTGCGCATGCGTGCGTCGCTTTTCGCCGCTTCTGTAAATGCACGTGACATCATTTTGAGTGTCTGCGCATGCGCAAGCGGTGAAACCTGGAAGTAACACGCTCTGTTACTTCCGGGTTGCTGAGGAGCGCAACTCGAATGCGCTCAACTTGAAGCGTATTTAACCCGAGGTATGACTGTATAATGTAGACTTTTGTATGTTACAGGTACAGTGGTACCTCGGCTTACATACGCTTCAGGGTACAGACTCCGCTAACCCAGAAATAGTACCTCAGGTTAAGAACTTTGCTTCAGGATGAGAACAGAAATCATGCTCCGACGGTGCGGCGGCAGCAGGAGGCCCCATTAGCTAAAGTGGTGCTTCAGGTTAAGAACAGTTTTGGTTTAAGAATGGACCTCCGGAACGAATTAAGTACTTAACCTGAGGTACCACTGTACTTGTGTGATGGGGGAAAGTGGTACTCATTCACCTAGTCATGTTTCATGCAGTAGCTAGCTAGTCTACTTCCACACTATTGTAGTCCATGACAAAATGATGTTTTACAAGTCCACACATTCGGTTAGTCCAGCCTGAAAAAGCTAGATGGATATGTAGTGGTCTGGGAGAACAGTGAAAACTTATGTAATACCCAGCACAACACAACAGTAAATGGTGAAATGTACCTCAAACTTTCTGTATATGTATTCCAAGACTGAAAACAGAGAGCCCAAGATATCTCCCAAAAGTGAAGGATGTAAATCAATGCCATGGGATGTAGCCAAGGTTCGTTTTATTCAGAGTGGATCCACTGAAATTAATGGCCATGACTAACTTAGGTCCATTGATTTCATTGGGTCTACTCTTAGTTGCATGCAACTCCACATTCTTAGCTGTGACAGAGGTGGGCACTTGCCACTGGGATCAAAACTTGCTTTCATCCAAAAGCCCCTGCGGGACTTCGTAGCTAAGAAGGCTGCAGAAGAATGAGGTTTACAAGGGGGAGAGGAATCAAATTAAAGGGGATACCAGTTTTATCTGCACAAGATGAGGTTTGCATATAAGATTCTCTCAGCTCACACAGACATGTTCACACAAACACAACACATGCATCTGGAGTGCTCAAATCAATCCTACGTGAGTTGTGGGGATGGATGCATAACACACCTTAATGGGCTGCAAGGTTTAAAATAATATTTAAAAACACATGTACTCAAAAAAACCCAAAAGAATGTGCCAGTGTGGCCAAATGAGTATTATTTTACTTATTATAACTGCAGGTACTATAGAGGCAGTATTTTATGACATTAAATCAATCCACAATGCAACTTGAAATATACAGTAAGTACCATCTAGAAATAGTATGTTTTTGTTCACTGGAATTTTTGTTATATACATCAAGAAGCTTTTACTCTTGACTAGCTCAACCAAGGCAGCTCTTTAAAAAAAACTGTACACGCACAAAATGGAACAAGGCTTTTAGTGCTTTACAGCTGTCTACATGGGGGCATATCTATAATTTCTCTCACACTATGTTGCCTTCTTGGTTCTTTGCTTGTTTAAAAGCAGTATGCCTCCTAACCTGTAGATTGTAATTCCAGAGCTAAGCAACAAAAATGCTCTTGAAATACATTATCTTTGTAGGTGAACAACCAAAGCTTTTAAATAACTCTGACATGTGTTACTTGCAAGAGAACAACACGTTTTCCCCTACACCTTCCCTGGAGCTCCTTTGGGAGAAAAGGTGGGATATAAGTTGAATAAATAATAATAATGCATATGTAAGGATCAATAGTGTTGACTGTCATGTCTTCAGGACTTCATATAGTAAAAAAAGAAAACTAAATGAAAGCAGAGTCAGTTTCAGGAGCTACATATTATTATTATTATTATTAGTAGTAGTAGTAGTAGTATACTACCCTTCATCTGAAGATCTCAGAATGGTTCACAGCGTAAAAATACAATATAAGTCACGTGAAACTTGCAGTGCCAGCTTCAGTAGGGTAAATAAGGTGCCAGACTTTGGGAAGGAGGCAGGAGGACTCTAGGACCCTCACACCTCCTTCCTGAAGCCAGGCAAGTGCCTACCAGGCTTTGAGAAGCTGCCCACCTCAGTTGTGTGCCCAGTGCCCCTCCCACAGCTTGGGCTGTCCTAAATCTACCTCTGGTACCTATTCCCTATGATTACACTGTTCACATCCCTGTGAAAGTCTCTCCATTTGGTAATCTTAGCCAACCACAAACCATCTGGTCCAGAACAATCTCACAGAAGCCAGTAGCTCGAAGTAGAGAGGTTGAAGAATTAATTGAAAGAACCCAAGAGACATGTGGTTTGAGAATTACACCTGAGAATAATCAGGCACTAATCAATTTTGTTCAGTAGAATTGTAGGACAGATGATAAAAGTATGACCCTTGTCTTACAAGGCCTTTATCAGGATTCTAGATGCCTTAGCTGTGGTAAAAATCTACATTATAGAAATACAAATGGCTTTCAAAACGCAACGTAGTTATATACTTGTTCCAAAATAAGGGATGAAGATGATGATGATGATGATAATAATAATAATTTACTTATACCCTGCCCATCTAGCCGGGTTGCCCCAGCCAATTTGGGCGGCTTCCAACATAATATTTAAAACACGATAAAAGATTAACGATTAAAAACTTCCCTAAACAGGGCTGCTTTCAGATGTCTTCTAAAAGTCAGATAGTTGTTTATTTCCTTGACATCTGATGGGAGGGTGTTCCACAGGGCCGGTGCCACTACTGAGAAGGCCCTCTGCCTGGTTCCCTGTAACCTCACTTCTCACAGTGAGGGAACAGCCAGAAGGCCCTTGGAGCTGGACCTCAGTGTCCAGGCTGAACGGTGGGGGTAGAGGCGTTCCTTCAGGTATACTGGGCCGAGGCATTCATAAGGAGCAATTTGTTTTCTCCTATCTTCCTGCTGCTCCAGATGGCAGAATGCAAACCAATGGGTTCAAATCACATGTAAGGAGATTCCAACCAAACATTAGGAAGAACTTTCTGATGGTAAGAGCTGTTTGAGTGGAACAGACCACCTCCGAGGGTGGTGGACTCTCCTTCATTGGAGGTTTTTAAACAAAAGTTGGGTGACCATCTGTCAGTGATTCCTTTGCTGTGATTCCTGCATTGTAGGGAGTTTGACTAAGTCCCTTCCAATTCTACAATTCTAAGTCCTATAATTCTGTCAGTGAGTAGAATGCCCAAATACAACTTATGTGACAGTAAAGGACCATATTGTTAAGTGAGTGTGCTATGTAGCAAATCACCCAACTCACACGTCAAATCATTGCAGAAAGGACAGTGGCGGCAGCCGTCATATGAATCAATTCTAAGCAGCATACATATGGCAGCCATACAATTATCTCACAATCCTTTGAATCAAAAGAAAAGTGCATATGCTGCATTAAACAAGGAGTAAAGCCCAAAGTAAAATATTCACAGGTGCTAAAAACATGCTCATCAAAACAGAAAAAGATAGAAATTATAGTGTCACATCCCAACCTGATTAAAAGCAGCGATCACATTTGTTTTCAGATGGATTTAGAAATTGGGTAGTTCCATTAAACAGATATTTGCATAAGCCTGTAAGGTTTTATACAAATCCTACAAAAAGAGAAGGTTTTTTTGGTTTTGGTTTTGGTTTTTTAAAAATAAACCTTCTTTAAAGCGAAGCCTGCAAATTATTTAGTCCCGGTTTCAAAACTGTGGTTTCAGTGGATACAAATAAAAGATGACAGAACAGCAAGATACAACTGTGTCACATTATCCACAACTCTCCAGGATGTCAGCAAAATAACAATAGGAGGAACCTTCTATCAGAAGCCAAAGGTTATTTTGCTATCTGGAAACCATCTTGAAGGTTTAGGACTGATTCTTCCCAGTGACTGAATCCATGCAGAGCGCTTGTGAACAGACATCTATTAAGAAGATGCTCACTGTGGTCCACAGGATATTTTATAATAAGCTATTTCAAAGCTGCTGTGTCAAATCCTGTTCTTGTGGCCCAGCTGATATCAAACTACCTTAAAGGTATAAATGATCTGAAGTTTGCATTCACTAGAACATTTTCCTAATGTAATCTACAATGTCAAAGAAACAGAGTATTAATCTGTCCTCCTCCACGATATGCCACTTCAACAATAGCATCAGTTGGCATACCAAGCTACAGACAAGTCCAATCAAAATCTCAGGTGAGGTTAGATTTATGCTTGAACATCTATCAGGAAGGAGTGCAGTAAACGCTTGATGTTTGTGGCTTGATTTGCCTTTACCTGTTTGTCATGAAGAAGTGTATCTGAAGTGTATCTGGTATCCACACTTGAGAACAGAGCATCTTAGAGCTCGTTATCTGACCAAACTCTCACCAGTTTCCTTCAGAAATGACTTTATTGGGCTGCATTTCCAAGTGATGCCAACTGCAGTCTTGGGTGGCCACTACAACAAGGTCCCATACAAAGACAGACTTGGTATCTGAAGAAGTGTGCATGCACACGAAAGCTCATACCAAGAACTGACTTAGTTGGTCTTTTAGGTGCTACTGGAAGGAATTTGTTTTGTTTTGACTATGGCAGACCAACACGGCTACCTATCTGTAACTGTTTGTCATGGTGCAAGTCATTCTCAACTTTATGACTTTATTGTTCTAGCCAAAGACCATGACAAATTTGTATTAGGCTATAGTATTAATAAAATAATATAGAACATACACCCATAACATAAAAATCCATAATCTAAAAAAGGAAAACTTTCCCAAGTTCCCTTATGCATCTCTGACGGCTCCAGTTCTAATACTATTTGCCTTTAAAAACTACAATTTGCCAACATTTATGATGTAAGAGAGAGACACCAAAGACACCAACAAACTCAAATTCAGCTTGATTTCAGATTAAACCTCTGAATCACAACAATTTATAGCAATTTTACCTAACTCAATTTTCCTGGTTGTTGTTGTTTTGGTTTTTTTGCAGCCAGTGCATAGAGGGCCACTGTGTGTGCTACAAAGCTATTATTGTCACTCAAAAGAAACCAAAACATTTCTGCCAGGGTTTGCCTGCTTGCTTGCGTGAACAAAAGTTTTAGAAAGTGATCTCTTGGACAAGGGGCAGGCTAACAGATAATGAGTGATGTCTTCCACCTGAGGTTGACCACAAATACCAAGTCTGTCTTTGTATGGGACCTTGTTGTAGTGGCCACCCAAGACTGCAGTTGGCATCACTTGGAAATGCAGCCCAATTAAGTCATTTCTGAAGGAAACTGGTGAGAGTTTGGTCAGATAACGAGCTCTAAGATGCTCTGTTCTCAAGTGTGGATACCAAAGGAAGAGTTGGTGTTTCTAATTAGTTGTAGGTCCTTTCTGGATTCTATCAAGAAGAGTCAATCCCTTAGTTGACACTTATTCAAGGGCAACGCAGAGCTCAGTTCTGGAAAATAATAATAGTTTAATACATACTGACAAGCTGCTTTCCAGAGATGGTTATGGCCCAATTCCATATAGCACAGCACAGGAAAATGCTCAATAGGCTTAGTAGCAATTTTAAAAATATACTTTAAACTGAGCTCTGTCCACTCTTAATTGTTGACTACCCAGATTCTGTATGAAGAAGAGATGCTATTCTTGATGGTAGAAACTATAGCTTCAAAAACATAAACAAATCATTCTGCAGGTTCCAAAACATTAATGAAGTTCAAATCCCAGATTTCAACACCACAGAACATTTGAGTAAATACTTCGCCAGCAAATATCTTCATGGCAGGTTCAATCAGCTGCCCTCCTTATTGTAATAGAAATCCACCAATGCCCCAATGGTTTTCTGTGTTTTGACTTCCACTGCTCCATATGACACTTCCAAGAGAGGGTTTCACATGTATCTAAATGAGTGAGTTTGTTCTATAGCTTGCTGATCTAAGCATCTAGGACTGTGTTTGCCAAAAATCATAATCTCAGTCTTAGAGTAATTTATAGATAGGCTTTCCTGTTTACACTATGTGCTGAACACCTTCAAGCAAGTCATTATCAACACTATCCATTTATTTGCATGCCACTTTCCCACGAGATTGTGCCCAAAGCAGTTGGCAACATGTCAAATGAGCAAAAAATAAATAATAATCAATACATAAATGCAGGACAAAAGCATAAATCCATATAACTTTAAATAAGACATTACAGTAAACTCACGTGATGCAAAACAAAACAGGAAAGAGAATAAAACTGAACACAGAAATAAAAGCACACAACATCCAAGTCTAAATGGATTGCCAAAATCTTTCAGAGTGTTCCATAATAATTTTATTGGCTTCCTTGCCACCTGTCAAATCTTATCATGGTTTCTTCCACTGCATTAATTTAAAGGTATATCTTGAGGGCTTCTTTCCATACTGTTAGGGTAACAGCATACAAGTGGAGGTGTGGGAAACATGTCCAGAAAAGGAAGGGACTGAAACCCGTGTAGGTACTGCAATTATTCACAGTATCCAAGGGGGGAGGCTGCAAGGGGCCATCACAAGTGCATGGGGACTTCAGAGACTGTAGAACAGTGGTGCAGAATTTGTTGTCCACTTGCATGTTCCTGGACTCCAGCTCCCATCGGCCACAGCCAGGAAAGGTCAGGGATGATGGGAGTTATAGTCCAGCAACATCTTCTAGAGAGTCACAAGCTCCCCATCTCCGCTGCAGAAATTGGTTGCACTGCGTGAGTACATCTCATCCTTGAAATAAACACTGTTATGATGGATCTGTCCCATCAGCAGAGATTTAACTGGAAAAAGAACCAACAGTTATAGATAGGAGGCAAATGCAATGTGAGGAAGAGAGTGGAAATCTTCTGCTCACATACTCTTTATGCCTTATCTCACAAGTGATGAAAAGTTTTAAGGCAATATTGCATATCGCACAGCAGATTATTTAGTGCTTCATTTGGGCTGAAAATAATTTCTGTTTATTTATATTACTCATTTTTGCAGCATGCTACAACATCAGCTTTGCAGGGACACCTGAAATGATTTTTGTGCTTCTTCTGTTTACCTATCTGGACCTAGCAATGTAATTATGGATTGGCTGAGCATCTAATTCCACCCCCGTCTGGTCTTGCTGCTACTCAGTCATAGGTCTGCTCCATCCCATTGCATACCATCACATGCCATTACATTTCATTCAGTCTGCATGCTTTAAAATAATAAAAATAGGAATTTTCAGTGTATTCACCAGCAAAATACGCATTTTGCATGCATCATTTATATAAAATATGTATTTTATGTGTACTTTTATACACAAAAATGCAAAATCCAGAGAAGTGAGCCATCAGACTGGGAGTTTCATTCTGATCTGCAAGCAGCTTTGGGAGAGTCGGAGCCAGTTGTTATGAAAAGCAGACTAAAAAACTCTCCCTCCCACCCCCAGTTATAAGGCTGTCTTGCTGTTCTGCAAGTCCTGATTTCCTTGCCATGTCTGTTTTCAGCCAACATCTATGCCCTTACAATGGGGCCGCCATTGCTGCCATCCACCACTTACTTGCTCAGGAGCAACTGCTACTTTTTCCATCCAAGAGGACGTATCGCTGATTACAAGGCTGTCCTAAACCAATCACATTGTATTATCCCATGAGAGCAAGTTACTCCACTTGTAGATCCATTTATGCCTTGAAGCACAAAGATTAATAGCCTTGGCTGACGTTAACGGTGGTGCCTGCAAGGGACATCTTTGCTTCGCTTCCATTTATTTTACCTGACAATATCAAATTTCTTATTTGTCCCAGACAGCTCATTTGAGTGGAGCCATACTTTTTTTGTGAAAGGTATTAATGCTCTCAGTAACTACATATTTCAAATCCTTCTGCCTACTTTCCAGCCTGATGTTCCAAAGAGGTGAAGGCTGTTATGATGGATTCTTTGTCTCAGAAATCTGCAGCTTAGAAGAAGGAATCTAACTTTCCAGAGGCCACATGAGATTTCCTATCATTTAATGATAAGGAGTAACTGTCCCCGATTCTGTCCCCGATTCAAGGAGAGTAGCAGCTATGTCTGGACCAGTAAGAAACAGTGATGGAAGTATAGGAAGCAAGGGCATGAAATCCTAACTAGAGGACCTGCACACTTCCCAGATGGAATGACACCTACTGTCATCCCAGAATTTCCCTCTGCTTTTCTCATATACTTTGGCAAATGTTATGTTAAAGTGGTAAAGGTAAAGGAACCAGCAGTGTAGATGATGGCAGGGGTGGGGTCAGCAAATACAGCACCGTTCTCTTCCTCCAGATGACTGCATGGAGGATAACACTTATGCAGCGTTATTGCCTCTTAATAAGGTACTAAAGAACATTTCCCCATCTTTCACTTCAAGTTAAGCTTGCATTCTTTGCTCATCATCCACAGACACCTTTTGACAGCAGGCAGTTCTAACTTCAGATTAAAAAGGAAAAGGTAAAGGACCCCTGACAGTTAAGTCCAGTCGCAGACAACTCTGGGGTTGCGGCGCTCATCTCGCTTTACAGGCCGAGGGGGCCGACGTTTGTCCGCAGGCAGTTTTTCCGGGTTATGTGGCCAGCATCACTAAGCTGCTTCTGGGGCAATGGAACACCGAAACCAGAGCAGCGCACGGAAACGCCGTTTACCTTCCCACTGGAATGGTACCTTATCTACTTGTACTTTGACGTGCTTTCGAACTGCTAGGTTGGCAGTAGCGGGGGCCGAGCAACGGGAGCTCACCCCGTCGCGGGGATTTGAACCGCCGACCTTCCGATCAGCAAGCTCTAGTCTCAGTGGTTTAGACCACAGCACCACTCGCGTCCCTATTATGTTATGTTACCAAAATGTAATTTGTAAGGCAAAACCAATGTGGCATAAGACCGTGGTAGTTTGGTCCCAAGTCCCTGTCTGCAAAGCCTGGGTTTCACTGCATGCATTACTGTGAATTGAAGTCATGCTACAAAGTAGCAGGATTGTGTTGGCATCCACACATACACTAGTTTATTAAGGTTACCTTCACAGTTTTCTTTACATTCTTTCCCCACCGTCCTGCACAAGTATCTTGACACTGGGTGGCCCCACCTATTTCTCAGAGCCTTTTCCTCAGTGCAGCTGCTCAACCACCATCCTAGGTTGATAGTGAAGGCTGAGGCAGGTGCCAAGGGGGAATTTTTTGGGTGTCCCTAAATTGACCCTTTTCATTTACTACTCACTGTTGTTATTTTCGATTGTGGGTGATGTTACTTTGTCTCTTTAGGGTGGGCAGTATGGGCCACAGATGTGAAGTGAAGATGATTTGGTGAACTGCTGGAGTCATTTGTGGGGTGAATGAGTGCTAACCCAGCCTCCCTCTTATTCCTGGCTGGCTTGAGAGAATGGGAGCACACTTTGGCCCAGAAAATCCATTAGTTGAATGCTGACCAGAAGTTATAGATAGGGCATGCACAGATTCCTTGGCCTGGCTTTATGGGAGGGTGTTTATGACAGATGTTGATCCACTCTGCTGGGTTGGTACCTTGAGTCAGATGGAGGCAAAGTAGATTAGTTCAGTAGTGGCCATACTTGTCATTGTTTGCTATTGCCTTGCTGCAGATTCTGATTTGAATGAATAGGGGACTTATTCAAATAAGTTTCTGTGTTGTGGCATCAGTCTGGTGAGGAGGAGGGGAGATGGCATGGTAAGCAGTGCTCCATTCCCCCCAATTATTCATTTATATGTTGTACATAGCAATATTTATTCGTTACTTAGAAGGTGAAATGGTTTGAAAGATGGATGGATGTTAATTAAGGAAGCCACACTCTGGACCAGTTCCAAGAGCCTTCCAATGACCAATTATGGAAATGAAATCATAAAAAAAAATTCTGCCATCTAATTTTTTCTTGTCAGAAGTTGGGTGGCTGGGCTGAAAAAGTAAGACATGATCATCCAAAGTAACTTAGCCATGCTGCCCTCCCATTGGTCATGTTGCATGAAGTAGGATGATGTTTCTTCCTCCATGAAGGAGGGGCAAAGCACTCTCCTGCACAAAAGCACACGGGGAGTCAGAATCTGATTGGCTTTGTGGTATGTGACATCATGTTCATTACATAACTGGCTGTGAGAGTTCAGGGAAGTAAAGAAGATGGGAAAATGGTGCTGAAGCACAGAGGAGAGGGAGGAAAACTACTGTGAACACTAACAAACAGAAGTGAAAAGAGGCACAGAATGATTTGGGGAGATTGGAAACATTTTTGGAAACACGAGAGAGGTGGGATATAAGAACCCTGCTGGATCAGACTAATGGCCCAACTAATCCATCAACCAGAACTCACAGTAGCCCACCAGATGCCTATGGGAAAGCCCACAAGCAACAGTGATCTCTCTACTTATGATTCCCCAGCAACTGGAATTCAGAAGCATACTGCCTCTGACAGTGGAGTCAGAATATAGCCATTTTGGCTAATAGCCCATGATAGTCTTATCCTCCTTGAACTTGTCTAATCCTCATTCCAAGCCATCAAACTTGGTGGATATCTCTACATCTTATGGGACTGTATTCCAAAGTTTAACTATGTGCTGAGTGAAGAGATACTTCCTTTTGTCTTTTGTGAGCCTTCCAACAATTGCCTTCATTGAAAGTCCCTAATAGTCCCCTTTTAGTCCCCAAAATGTTTGTGAATGAATATTTGGCACAGGTCTAGTTAAAACATTACGAGAACGGCAGTTTGCAGAGTACACTGAATCATGGGGCATCTCCAAAATTAGGAAATGCTGCTAAGGCTAATTTGATGGGACTTTACCAAATGCACCCCCCTCCCCGTATATTATGATTATTTCTTTTTCTACCCTTCATAATTTCATTATTCAGAAGGCAATTGGAACCTTAGGAATATTCCGCTTTGCTGCTTCAAAGCAAAAAAGTGCCATAAAATAGTGAAGCATCTTCAGAGCACATAAGGTGGCAATTCAAAACAGCCTGAAGATAACGCAAGGTTGGCTTGAAAAGCAATAGTACAAAAATGAAAAATGAGAAGTGAACACACTGTTTATTTCATACGTTTAACTCAAAAAATGAGGTTCACACCTTAGACTGTAAATATATGTGTATTCATGAGGGGCTTACTCTTGAAACTGCAGGCCTGCAGCCGTTTTAAATTACAAAGCAGTGGCATATATTGAGGGACAGGTGAAAGAATGTGAGGTTTCAACAGAATGAACTCATTCTGCTCCACCAAAATATCAGTGTGAATCAGTAAAGCTTCTGCAATTCTCTACTGTCATGTTCTAATCAGCTAAGGGGAAGTTAAAAAAACAGTCCACTCTCATACTAATTCAAAGAGCTGCAACACAGGCAATGTGCTAGTCCCACCATACCATCTGAAGGTCTCTTATTCAGAAACAGAATGATGTGCTGCTGTTTTTATGCTGTTGTTTTTTGACCCTCAGTGGGTCAAAACCTTCCCTCATCAGGTGTAGAACCCAGTATACAGTCTGTTAGGGAAGGTCTCTGAGGGAGCAAGGACAAAGCACCATCCTTTCACTGCCTTGGAGAACTATCAGAAGGGCTCAGTGGGTGAAAGTGCCTTGGAAGATAAAAGAAGGCAAAAACATTCCCCCTTCCTTTCCCTAGGGATCTCCCTTTAATAACATAGCAGGTATAGCACCTATCAGAAGGCAGTGAGTGCTGTGCCTATTTTGTAGATGCTTCCATCCTCGTTGGAAGAAACTGTTCTGGACTAGTTTTCTGTCCTTCTTCCCTTCTTCTTTGGTGATCACTTGTAGCCAAGTAAGATTGTCTTCCATAAATACGGTTTTAACAATGAGTCTGTAAGTGACTATGGAGCCAATTCTGGATCCACACGTCCTTCCACAGTGGGGACATTGGTTTCTGAGCAGGAGTTGATCACGGTGTGGATTTGCCAAGCGTGCCTTCCTCCTAGCACATTTCTCCCTTGCGTCTTGAGTTCAAGTGTCTTCAAAGCCCGTGACACCTTTGGTAAAGGCTGTTCTCCAAGTGGAGCGCTTGCAGGCTAGTGTTTCCCAGTTGTCAGTGTTTATAGTACATTTTTTTATATTTGTCTTGAGACAGTCTTTAAACCTCTTTTGTTGACCACCAGCATTACGCTTTCCATTTTTAAGTTCAGAATAGAGTAGTTGCTTTGGAAGACAATCATCAGGCATCGGGACAACATGACCAGTCCAATGAAGTTGATGTTGAGGAAACATTGCTTCAACACTGGTGATCTTTTTCTGTTTTCTGTAAGGGGAAGATCTGCCTTACTCAAGCTGTTTTCCTTGGCATTCATGCTGCATGAGACATTCAAGTGCTGAAAGTGCTGTCATTGCCACTGGCCAGTGTAATCGGCCATTTCCCTCCTGACATACAGTTGAGCTCATGGGGCATTCTGTTTCAACTTAGAAGGGAACACTGCATCCTCCATGGCAGGAAATCTTCACTACCACTGGAAGTGGTGGCAAATCTTTTGTTTTCCTTGTAAAATAGAACAACTTGGCCCCCTCATCTTTAAAGCTAAGCCCATACCTGCCTGAAAATGACGAGACTTTCTCCCATCCCCTGAAAGTCCTCATATCCCCTCTTAGGTCTTTGCCAGAGCTGAAAGTACTCTGGTGTAGAGCTAAATTGCAAGGAGGATTGGACAGTCAAACAACAAACTGAGACATTCAAACTGCAGATTTGGAGAACCCACTTTTGGAAAATATTCAAAACATGACAGGGGGGATCTCTCTCTTTCTCTGGATACACACTCCTACTATAGTTCAAAGTAGTGGGCTGAATACATGTGAATAGTAGCCCAGAAATATGAAAAAACACATGTTATGCTTGCAAAACATTTCCAGCTCGTTCCCATTTGAAAGAAGCTCAGTTAACAAAGATAGGGACTGAGCAGGTTCTCACTGGCATATTGGAAAGGCTCTGTCATTCCAAGGAGGCAAAACTGGGCTAGAGAGGTCAGTAGTGTGACTCAATATATGGGAACCCAGAGCCCATTTGGCATTCTGAAGTCTCTGAGAGAGTAGACATTTCCCAATCTTTCCCCTTAAAATAGTGCTAAAAAATGGATCAAACCCATCCTGTTTGCAGGTGATTCAGTAAAGCACCAATGGGTGTCAACAGTATTTGATAAAGACATGAAAGAAACATTTATGATGTTGAGGCTGCATTCACAACTTTGCCTCTCCCAGATATATACTCAAAGTTAGCACATCACAGTAATCTCACTGGTCCTATTCAGGCACCATGTCTGAATATGGAATATAAACATTTGTAGGGGCTGCCAGGCAGAGAACTCAGACATGCCAACCTTCAATATCCCTTCATGTGCTAGCCAAAGGGAGAATGGGCAATTCAAAGGCCACAAAATGCTTCCAATGAGCACTTTATAAAAAGTATAAAAATGCAGAGAAAACCCTGAAGCTGGTTAAGTTTCCCTGTAAGTCAAGGTGAACCAGTGCATTATTGTTCCTTTGGAAATCTGCCCAGTTTTCCTAAAATGCAACATGGAGCCAGGAAAATGCATTGCTTTAGAAAGTGACTTCAGATACGATAAAACTTGGCACTCAGAAATGGGTATACTGAACATAAAAGTGTCATTCAGCCGAGTTCATAGTATGTGAATGGTCACTGGGTCAGCAAGGGTATTTAAATAATGAGAACGCACTGTAAAGGGCACATATAAGACCTCTCTCTACAATCCATTCACTACATAAGAAATCTATATTTGCTTCTATTTTGTTGTGCATCGTTGTCCACTTGCCCCTTGAGATTGCACTTCAAGATTGGATTGATGAAGAAAATTGTGTTCCGGGGTGATCACATTTTCTCAGCAAAGTATAATACTTTGTATCTTGGGAAACTGACAGACACTAGGAGTTGTAAGAGTGACCTGGCTCTGGAGGGTTGGGTGTATGTGTGAAGCAATTAGTGAAGAGCAACACAACCTTCCCCTAGTATCTGCAACATTTATTTAAGGAACTTTTTTTTTTTTAAGATGGAGCGTGCATGGTCCTTGCTGTACAGCTTCAGCAAAGGAGCTCTCACTGAGCAAAGGCAGAAATACCACACCATTTCATGGTCCTTTTGTTTAGCAGGATCTAGGAACACAAGAAACTGACAGGCCAATTGGTCAGTCTAGCTCAGTATTCTCTACAGTGAGTGGCAATGGCTCTCTGGGATGGAGTTTCTCTCAGCTCTACCAAGAGATGCTAGAGCAGGCATAGGCAAACCTGGCCCTCCAGATGTTTTGGGACTACAACACCCATCATCCCTAGCTAACAGGACCAGTGGTCAGGGATGATGGGAATTGTAGTCTCAAAACATCTGGAGGGCCACGTTTGCCTATGCTTGTGCTAGAGATTGAGGCTGGGACCTTCTGTATGCAAAGCAGATGCTCTTCCACTGTGCAAGACACCCACTTGTGTGAGTAGTGCAATATATAACCTGGGAATTTATATTTCATAGAATCATAGAATCATAGAGTTGGAAGAGACCACAAGGGCCATCAAGTCAAACCCCCTGCCAAGCAGGAAACACCATCAGAGCACTCCTGACATATGGTTGTCAAGCCTCTGCTTAAAGACCTCCAAAGAAGGAGACTCCACCACACTCCTTGGCAGCAAATTCCACTGTCAAACAGCTCTTACTGTCAGGAAGTTCTTCTTAATGCTTAGGTGGAATCTTCTTTCTTGTAGTTTGGAACCATTGCTCCGTGTCCGCTTCTCTGGAGCAGCAGAAAACAACCTTTCTCCCTCCTCTATGTGACATCCTTTTATATATTTGAACATGGCTATCATATCACCCCTTAACCTCCTCTTCTCCAGGCTAAACATGCCCAGCTCCCTTAGCCGTTCCTCATAAGGCATCATTTCCAGGCCTTTGACCATTTTGGTTGCCCTCCTCTGGACACGTTCCAGTTTGTCAGTGTCCTTCTTGAACTGTGGTGCCCAGAACTGGACACAGTACCCCAGGTGAGGTCTGACCAGAGCAGAATACAGTGGCACTATTACTTCCCTTGATCCAGATGCTATACTCCTATTGATGTAGGCCAGAATTGCATTGGCTTTTTTAGCTGCCGTGTTACACTCTTGGCTCATGTCAAGTTTGTGGTCAACCAAGACTCCTAGATCCTTTTCACATGTACTGCTCTCAAGCCAGGTGTCACCCATCTTGTATTTGTGCCTCTCATTTTTTTGCCCAAGTGCAATACTTTACATTTCTCCCTGTTAAAATTCATCTTGTTTGTTTTGGCCCAGTTCTCTAATCTGTCAAGGTAGTTTTGAAGTGTGATCCTGTCCTCTGGGGTGTTAGTCACCCCTCCCAGTTTGGTGTCATCTGCAAATTTGATCAGGATGCCCTTGAGTCCATCATCCAAGTCGTTGATAAAGATGTTGAATAAGACCGGGCCCAAGAGAGAACCCTGTGGCACCCCACTAGTCACTCTTCTCCAGGATGAAGAGGAACCATTGATGAGCACCCTTTGGGTTCGGTCAGTCAGCCAGTTACAAATCCACTGAGTGGTAGCATAGTCAAGACCGCATTTTACCAGCTTCTTTACAAGAATATCATGGGGCAGCTTGTCAAATGCCTTGCTGAAATCAAGGTAGGCTACATCCACTGTGCTCCCTTCATCTACCAGGCTTGTAATTCTGTCAAAAAATGAGATCAGGTTAGTCTGACATGACTTATTTTTCAGAAATCCATGCTGACTATTCGTGATCACAGTATTCCTTTCTAGGTGCTCACAGGCTGTTTGCTTAATGATCTGCTCCAGAATCTTCCCTGGTATTGATGTCAGACTGACTGGGCGGTAATTATTTGGGTCCTCTCTTTTCCCCTTTTTGAAAATAGGGACAACATTTGCCCTCCTCCAGTCTGCCGGGACTTCACCTGTTCTCCAGGAATTCTCAAAGATGACTGCCATGGTTCTGAGATCACATCTGCTAGTTCTTTTAATACTCTTGGATGCAGTTCATCTGGCCCTGGAGACTTGAATACATCTAAACTAGCCAAGTATTCTTGTACTATCTCCTTAGTTATTCTGGGCTGTGTTTCCTCTGCTGAATAATTTGCTCCAAATTCTTCAGGTCGGGCATTGTTTTCTTTATCGGAGAAGACTGAGGCAAAGAAGGCATTGAGGAGTTCAGCCCTTTCTGTGTCCCCTGTTTGTATTTCACCATCTTCTCCTCTGAGTGACCCCACTGTTTCTTTGTTCTTCCTTTTGCTACGAACATACCCATAAAAGCCTTTTTTGTTGCTTTTAACCTCTCTAGCAAGCCTGAGTTCATTCTGTGCTTTAGCATTTCTGACTTTGTGTCTACACGTGCTGGCTATTTGTTTGAATTCCTCTTTGGTGGTTTTCCCTCTTTTCCATTTTTTGTACACATCCTTTTTTAATCTTAACTCAGTTAAAAGTTCTTTAGATAGCCACCCTGGCTTCTTTAGGCACCTTCCATGTTTCCGTCTCATTGGTATTGCCTGAAGTTGTGCTTTTACTATCTCCCTCTTAACAAACTCCCAGCCATCATGAACTCCCTTTCCTTTTAGTATTACTGTCCATGGGATCTCACCCAGCACTTCCCTAAGTTTTATGAAGTCGGCATTCTTAAAGTCAAGAAATTGAGTCCTAGTATGCTTGGCTGCTCCTTTCCGCTGTATAGTAAACTTCAGAAGAGCATGATCACTCGCGCCTAATGATCCTTCCACTTCTACCCCACTAACCAGGTCATCCACATTGGTTAGGACCAGATTTAAAATGGCTGCTCCTCTTGTTGCTTCTCCCACTTTCTGGACAATGAAGTTGTCTGCAAGGCCAGTGAGGAATCTGTTTGACCTTATGCTCTTGGCTGAGTTTGACATCCAACAAATATCCGGGTAACTGAAGTCCCCCATTACTACTATCTCCCTTCCTTTTGCATGCTTGGCCATCTGTTCCAGGAAGGCATCATCTATGTCCTCCGTTTGGCTTGGGGATCTATAGTAAACTCCCACAATGAGAAAAAACAAAACAAATTCCTTCCAGTAGCACCTTAAAGACCAACTAAGTCAGTTCTTGGTATGAGCTTTCGTGTGCATGCACACTTCTTCAGATACTGAAGAAGTGTGCATGCACACGAAAGCTCATACCAAGAACTGACTTAGTTGGTCTTTAAGGTGCTACTGGAAGGAATTTGTTTTGTTTTGACTATGACAGACCAACACGGCTACCTATCTGTAACTCCCACAATGAGGTCACTGTTATTCTTCTCTCCCTTAATTTTGACCCAAATGCTCTCACTTTGGCTTTGAGGTTCTAAATCTTGGATCTCTTCACAGGTATACACATCCCTGACATATAACGCCACTCCTCCTCCTTTCTTGTCTGGTCTGTTTCTCTGAAATAGATTGTATCCCTCTATTATTACATTCCAATCGTGGGACTTATCCCACCAGGTTTCAGTGATGCCTATTATGTCATATTTAGTTTGCTGTACCAAGAGCTCAAGCTCATCTTGTTTATTTCCCATGCTTTGTGCATTAGTGTACAGACATTGAAGTCCATTAATCATTCCCCCGTGTCTCTTATTTAAGGATTTTTTACTCCCACCACTAGGTCTGCGTGCTGTTTGATCCATTTGGTCTATGACATTTGGATGATCATCTTCATCAATTGATAGACTCCTACCTTCAGGAGCACTGTCTCCCTCCCCCACATTAGTCAGTTTAAAGCCCTCCTGATGAGGTTTCTGAGATTTTTGGCAAAAACATTCCTCCCAACTGTTGTGAGGTGCAGCCCATCGCTTGCCAGAAGTCCATCTTCAGGAAACTGCAGTCCGTGATCTAAGAATCCAAACCGTTCCTGTTTATACCATTTGCGAAGCCAGCTGTTCACTTCCACTATTTTTCCCTCTCTCCCTGGGCCACGTCGTTCAATTGGTTGGCTCCAGACCCCGCCGCTTTGCAGCAATTTCCTTGATTTATTCGGCACAGTTTGGTGGTCCCCTTATGAAAACTGTATTGTCTACACTGCCTGGGATTTCTCCCAGCCCTCCAAAGAGATGCAAGGGATTGAACCTTGAACCTCCTGCATGCATGATCTATGACTCTTCCCCACATGTTCATGTGTTTTCTAATTCTTTCGAAGGGGTTGACTTGTCTAGTCCTTTCCGTCTAGCAAGCTTAAGAGAATGTGATAAACAGAACTCTCCCTGCTTGCCTTATGTACAGATGAGATACTATGTTATTGTCACTGGAAAATGTGAGTGACTCTACAGAGAGGCCCTAAGTTCTATTCAACCGAGAGAGCTGCCATTTTTTTTTGCAGCAGATGTTCTGTTCTTTATTATGCTGCTATTTCGCTATCTTGCTGCCATATAAAGGAGGAAGAAAAACAGGCTCTACTTAGGGACATCTATTGTTACAACATATATGCTGCAGCAAAGGCCATTAAAAAGAGATTTGCCCCCCTAATTGACTGGGGGGGGGGTTCCTGTTTACAACAGGAAGGCTATAACAAAACCTCAAACAAGGGGTTGTCTTTGCTCTTCCTGTTTTCTGCTTGTGATATATTGAAAAACAAATTGGGCATTTGCTGTACTGTTTAATCAGATCCAATGTATTAAACATTTTTAAATAAGGAGCCACAAGAGGTGGAGTGGAGTAGTGGGGACCCCGGTAGCCAAGCTAGAGATTAAATTGAGTGAAAAGGAAGGAGGAGCTCCAATTAACAGTGGGTGGAAGTCCTCATTTCTTAAAGTGGCACCATGGATGATTGGAGTCATGGAGGTTTCAAGTTCCTATGATTAATCTTCCCCATAGTTAATGGAAGTGCTCTAGTGCTAAATTCATGCACCAAAGGTTTTCTAGTTTGGGTCTTATTATGGACAGACACCTGTCTGATTGGTATAGATCAGCACACTATACACCTGACTAATTTCACTCTCATCCATTAAATATTTGCAACAATTGGGTATTTCCATATCCCTTCCCCACACTTTTGGGAGGCCATTTCACTCCACTTCCATTCATCTTCATTAACTTAAATTACTACAATAAAAGGAAAGTTGTAGGAAAATCTCATTTGTACTAGACAGATTAAACTTGCATCAATTTAAATTTGCTGCAATAATCAGTTCCTTATGATGGTGCTGTACTCTGGGGCCTTCGGCAGGTTTAGGAATATTGTGAGTTGGGTCAGGAGAAAATGGTGGAGTTGGAAGGAAGTGCTGCTGACTAGAGAATTTGGTATGTTACTGATGCAAGTTTGAAATAATCAAAAAGATGGAAACTCTTGAAGAGACAAAGAGGACAGCAAGAAGAGGACATCTCAGATATATTGATGACACCTGACATTTGGAAGGTAGAGCAGCAGGGTGTAAATATAGAGTTGTCTGTGGTGAAATATAGCCTATTATTCATTTCGATCCCTAGCTTGTCCTGCCCCATCTCAACCCTGCTTTAAAGGGAAAAAATGGGCGTTAGGCTGCTGTCAGCAAGAACTCAGCCCCACTGAAGCTCTTGAAGCTAGATCTTAAAAGTGTCAGGTGGGGTTTCTGCTTTGTATGCTGGTATCACCTACTGCCAATCAAAGGAGTAAAGTACAATGAAACCAGCCAAACTATCAAGTGACAATCCTTGACCACAATAGTCATGTGGTACTCCATGACACCTGTGTAAAAGCTTGCAGGCTAGACTTGCTCACACCTTTGAGCATAAGAGAGTTCTGTTGCTGCTGTGAGAGAATACTATCACTTTGGACTCCAACCTGACAGGACAAGAGAGAGCACATCAGTTACACTGCATAGATTGACAGCACAGATTGATTCAGATGTTATGGAAAAGGAGAGCTGTGTGTCATCAGCATACTGATGGCACCATGTTCCAAAAATCCTAATGATCACTCCCAGTGGCTTCATATAGATGTTAAATAGCATTGGAGACAAAGTCGTCCCCTGTGTAACCCCATAGCATAGCTTCTAGGGTGTCGAAGAGCATTCCCCTAATACTACTTTCTTGACTTGACCATTACACCATCATCTTTACTATTTGATCCCTGACTGGCTGAGATCATACAACTCCTGCAGCCAAGCTGGTGCCAACTGAAAAATAAGTACAGAAAGCAACAACACTTGCATATTTGAACTGGGGCTACAAATTGCAACAGAAATGCTGCAAATTATTATGGGAAACCAGTTTATATAGAACTCCTTAAGTATTAACAATGCACTTTCCATAATGACAGTAGCCTGAATGGCTTTTGCAAAGTCACTATTCTTCATAGTATCAAAATTCACAGGTATAAAGAGTATGTTGAAACCCAGGCTGAGCCCCTGAAAGAAGGCTTTAAATTAACAAATGTCCAATATCATAATAGCAATAACATCCAGGAAACCTACTAGTGTATTAAAACAGAAGGTCTTATTGACTAACGTAGAATCTATACTACATTACGAAATGGCAGATGTTAATGTTATAGCTTTGTGTAAATATATGTACTTTTATTAATTTTACAAAAGAAACACTATTGCCTGTTTTAATATATCTGTTCTGATTCGTAACTGTATCTCTTCAAATGTTTTAATGCACAGAGGCAAACAAAAAGTTCAATAAAATGCTACAATTTTGCAAGTTTGTACTGCTTTAATTGACATGTGTTTACATTTCTTTCAAAAGATAAAAATGGAAATATGCAAAAGTATTTATGTTGTAATCCTAAACACACCCTTATGGCAAAAAGCATCTGTGGCAATCAATGGGGCATACTTCTAAATAAATGTGTTTAGAGCTGAGATGTCAAACCATATGTAGAAGAACTGTAATGTGCCTTTCCTAAAAGGTGCCTGCAGTACTTCAGGCTAATGAATCAATCTTTAATAATATTAATGTCAAAATGTAATTTTAGAAGCAAGGTGGGAGTGCCTCTCTGGCTCATCCATTAGTATTTTTCCTTGCTGAATATTACTTAAGAAGCTAGCAGTCACACAGCTGATGTGGGGTATTTAACAGCATTAGCACTGCCAAATTTCTCTAATTTCTTTTCAGTATAAATCTCCTTAAGTGTCTACATCTTAACACTTCAGAAGACTAAAGACCTTGCATCCTGAGACTTTAATGGAAAACATAAACAGGCAGCGTGATATCTTCTGTTGTTACTGCACCTTGTATCTGAGCTCAAGAGTAATCATATTATTATTATTATTATTATTATTATTATTATTATTATCATTATTATTATTATTTATTAAATTTGTATATTGCCCTTCATCTGAAAATCACAGGGCAGTTTACAACATAAAAATAAAAAACGAGAACTCGAAAAACGTTACAAAAAACAAACATACTAATAATCCACAATCACATTTACAAGTCCACAGATCATTTAATAAGCCAAAGGTCTGGTTATATAGAAACATTTTTACTCAGCACCTAAAGAAATGTAATGAAGGTACCAGGCAAGCCTCCCAAGGGAGACCATTCCACAAATAGGGAGCCACCACAGAAAAAGCCTGTTCTCATGTCACTGCCCTCCAGACTTCTCATGAAGAAGGGCCTCAGATGATGATTGCAGGGTCTGGGTCAGTAAATATGGAGATAGGTGGCCCTTGAGGTATTGTGGTCCTGAGGCTTTATAGGTCAAAACCAGCACTTTGAATTGGGCCCAGAAACTGATTGGCAACCAGTGCAGTCAGGCCAGGATCAGAGTTATATGCTCAAACCATTTTGCCCCACTGAACAAGCTGGCCCCTAAGTGCCTCAGTCTTATCTGGAGTGAGCTTCAGTTTGTTGGCTCTCATCCAGACCATTACTGAGGCAAGACAATGTCTCATCCACTGCCACACCTGCAGATATAATGGAGAATTAGAGCTGTGTGTCATCAGCATATTGCCGACAACTTACTTCAAAACTCCAGATAACCTCACTCAGTGGTTTCATGTAGATGTTAAACAGCAGAGGGGATAAAACTCAACCCTGATGAAACCCACATAGAAGGCTCCACAGGGCCAAAAAGTATTACCCTCTGGAAATGACCATCCAAGTAGGACTGGAACTACTGCAAAGGGGTGCAACCCAACCCCAACTTGGACAGCCAGAAGGATATGATGGTTGACGATATTGAAAGCTGTTAGGTGATGGGTGGGTGTGTTCTTTGTTTTTTTCTCTTTTTTGTTGTTGTATTTGTTGGTGGGTTTGTACTTTTATTTTATGCTATTCTTTGTTCGTTTTTTCTGGTTTTTTCTTGTGATTTCTTTTTTCTTATGAAAAAAAGCTCAATAAAAATAACTTAAAAAAAAAAAAGCTGCTGAGAGGTTGAGGAAAAAATTAACAGGGACACGTTTCTCCTGCTTCTTTCCTGACAGAGGTCATCATACAGGGCGACAAAAGCAGTTTCTGTGCCAAAACTGGGCCTAGAATATTTTATATCAGACAAGTGTCTATTAACTAATGTTTAGATTACCCTACCACATTTGCAGTAGCCAGTTCCATGGGTATTCCCATAGAACAGTTACCTCTTCTGTTCCTGAGGTGCTGGAACTCTGCAGATGCCCTGAAACTTCATGATTTCTTTAGCTTCACTCAGGTGACTGTGAAATTAGTGTACCCTTGGTGTAAGCACAACACAGAGAGCAGCTCTTGGCATATTACTACTGCTACTGCTACTATTTATTATATTTCTCACTCACCCTTCACTATGAGGCCCCAGGTAGGACACAACAAATAAAAAATACAATATTTTTTAAAAATACTGAAACACATCTCAGGTGTCGAAGACCAGGCTATAGAGATGCATCTTCAGCATCTGATGATAACAGTCTTTCATTTACTGGGGGCTTAAGTTATTTAAGGTTTTAAACACTAATGTGAATTAGGCCCAGAGATCTCACAAGGTTGTTGTGAAGAGAAATGGCATATCGTTCAACCACAGCCATAATACATGTTACAAATAGCACCAGAACCATCCATAAGTAAATATAGTAGTCTTTTAAGCTAGCTTCTTTTACCAGCACTGTGTGGGGAATTTTTAATTTTATGATTTGCTATTTAACAAGATGCAGAGAGTTTGCACATGGTTAGCCAATAGTTTAGTACTTTACATAAATGCTTTACAAATGGTGACAGTAATTACAATTCCAGCAAATGGTTATTATCTGTCTCTTTGAAATTTTCCAGACTAAATAGAAATTTCATGCATACTGAGTACATTTGCACTAGTTCAATTCTCTCTTTCCTCCCCCCCTCAAAAATGCTTTATAAGGTAAGAATAATATTAATTTCAAATTACTATTCAAATATTATATGCACCCATTCATCACAAGTTGAATTTTAAAGGAAGTGAGGTTGCACTGTAAGCACATTCAGTGTTTGCATAATCCCTTGGAGAAATTTATCCCACCAATTTGTTATTTGCATATTTCTTACAAACCTTCATTTGATGTAATCTGTGCATTGATTTCCCCCCTGAAACATGTCTATGTATTCATTTGCACACATTTTAATGTTTATCTTTGCCAATAAGCACTTTTTATCGCTTGCAATATTTTTCTTTACACATTTTGCAAAATAAGTCTTGCTACCGAGCTGCAGTTTATAAAAGTTAGTCACCACGAGTACAAAGTACTACACAAGTTTTTATTGAAAAACAAAAAATAAAAATGGCATGGCAAGTTTGCTAACCCACTTTAAAGGAATGATTGGGCTGTGAAGCTCAGATGACTGTACTCTGTGTACTAAAACACACCGACTCTTTCACTCCTATGTGAGCTGAGATGACTCATCTTTAGCATCCAATGTGGCATCTCCCACTAGACCCATCTCAGTTTTGCATCAAATGCAGGACTGAAAAACAGGCATGCCTCTATTCGATGGGGCTGCCGGGAGAGAAAATGTTGTAGTGGGGGATGCTAAGTTGTCACCATTGTGGAAGTAAGATTCAACTGCCAAATCCAGTTACCTTTTGTACATGGAATGTGTCAGGTGTCATCTGTCCCTTTGCCCAAGGTAGCAAAATGTCTTGGGCCATGTAAGAATGGCAGAGGACAGGAAAATCTGGGCTCCCAGATTTTTTGGTAGTTTTCTTAGCTTTGACCTTGAGAGAATGAACCAGGCATCCCACAGGTCCCTGGCTGCAAGTCCCCGATTCTCATTTCCTTGCCTTGTTGTGTTGTACCTTGCCTAAACTCCCAGCGATAATGACCTTGGGCTGTTGCCTGACTTTGTCTCAGGGCAACACTTGGATCTAGACCAATTCTGTTTCTTGACCTTGGTTTGTTTGGACTGTGCTGCATCTGCCACCCTGCCCTTATTGGAGAGTATTTTTTGTGAAGGCTCACATTCTTCTGTAACTGGGATACAAGCCCCAGAGGGCATCTCCTGGAGCATGGGCAGGAAAACTAAAAGTCTCAGCCCTTTTGCTGGGTTCTGGTTACAGATAAATTGTAGGCTCTGCCAAGGAAGTAGTGGTGTCTAGGCCAGGAGTAAAATGCCTTTGTTAGTAGGAAGGGATTTATAGATCAATGACATTTTATTTGAGAGGTGTGGGCTACTTGATTGTTTTTCCTCTTATCTGCAAGGCTGTTGTAAAAAGACACAGGCTTTGGGGTAGATTATATGAGTTTTCTATCCTCACATTTATTATTATTTTTTTATGATGTGCAATAAAAAATATTCTAGCTGTTTCTGGCAACCGACCAAAACGTCGTAACAGTATAGTTTCCTGATTGTGTGCCTTTTCTGTGGCTAACAGCTCATCTTTAAACTATGCTGCAAACTCAATTTGTTTATCGTGCATGCCATAAAGATACAGCATAAAATGTGATACAAGTTTTTAAAGAGACCAAGGGTGGGGTCCACAAAAAACCGTGCAGGCAAGTGTCTGAAACTCTGTAAAATCCAGGCATCTTGAGTTTCTGTGCAACACCTACTACCGCTACGAGCCCACAGAGCAGCTGGAGTAGGTGCCTTTTGTGGGAGCCACAGATATTATATTCCACATGCCAGCAATGAGCTGCATAACAGAACATTAGAGTTGGAGGGGACCCAAGGGTCATCTAGTCTAACCCCCTGCAGTGCAGGAATCTCAAGTAAAGCATCCATAACAGATGGTCATCCAACCTCTGCTTAAAAAAACTCCATCGCTTCCTGAGGGAGGTGCACTTACTAGGGATGTTCCCAAAATTTTTGTCATCATTAGAATGGAATGCAGGGAAAAGCAAACTCATGTTAACAATAAAGGAGTGGGATGAAGATAATTGGCTCATCCTTAGGCCTAAGATCAACTAAAATGGCAGCACTGCAACAGTGGCAGAGCTAGCTGCTCCGGTACCTAGAGTGGTGGGGGTGAGGCTAGGCACCCATGGGGGCAGGGCTAGGTGACAGTGGGGGTCAGGTGAGCATCCCAGGGGTGCACCACCTGTGTTGAGCGTCCCAGGGGGGCGGCGCAGTGATGTTACCCCCCTCAGGGACGACACTCGGGGTGGATCACACCCACCACACTCACCTTCCTCCGCCAGTGCATTGAAAGGAACTCAGGTATAACTACAGATAGGTAGCCGTGTTGGTCTGCCATAGTCAAAACAAAATAAAAAAAATCCTTCCAGTAGCACCTTAAAGACCAACTAAGTTAGTTCTTGGTATGAGCTTTCATGTGGTATCTGAAGAAGTGTGCATGCACACGAAAGCTCATACCAAGAACTAACTTAGTTGGTCTTTAAGGTGCTACTGGAAGGAATTTTTTTATTTTGTTTTTTCAGGTATAACTGGGTTTGGTCAGACTTGAGCTGCTTTTGTTGATGCCAAGGAAAAGAAGGGAATGTGTACAGCACAACAGTTTGTGGTCAGTGTCCTAATGTTCAAAGCATCAAAGATTCTGGTCTGAGGCCACATACTTCAGATAATTTCAACAGCTGTTATCTCAAGTATAAGAACATGGGGCCAGCTCAAGACATTTTACCACCTTGAGCAAAGGACCAGATGGTGATCTTCCTACTTCATGTGATTTCTAAATGACTGGGCCAACAGTGACATCTTAGTTCAACAATGCATCCTCCATTGCACCTGAGGTCCGCAGGCTACGTTATAGAGTGTAGGGCAGACACACAGCACTCTCCTCCAACACCTTGCTGCCATTTCCTCCCCACCCCCTAGCATTTGCTTCCTAAGGTGGCCATTTTGCCTATCTCTGACAAATAATAAAACCAGCCTTACAGATATAAGCAGCAGATCATGCCCGTAAAACAATGAACATGGACTATTATAGTATGAGGTTCATTTCACTTGCTCACACAAGAGTAATGGCTTAAAATTACCATTCATACCAATGTTTGTTATGGTGATGCCCACTAATCGCAACGCAAAGCTGAACACCACAGAAGTGTATTGAGAAGCCTGGTACTGAAATTACTGGGATAAAACATCTTTCTGTTAAAATTAAAAGCTAAATCCCTATTGACCTCATCACAGTCAGCTTTCTCACAACGTACTATGCAAAATAGACTTAAATATTCATGTACTGAAAAACAATGTGAAAACAAAACCTTACTTGGCTGGTGAAAATAAATTCGCACAATAATAGCAATTTTTGGCATGTTGATGCCATGATTCTGTAAAAAGCTAGCCTTCTAAAAAGTGATAAACAGAGATTTACATATTGCTCAATAACTGATCTGCTTTGTTTGCATGTGGGGTTGGGCAGAGTATTCCCCCCTGCCTGTGATTGGTTTAGAAATTCTGATATCACAGAAGGCATAGGCAGGTCAGGGAGATATTTCTGTTTTTGCGAGGATGGGGGCAACCATAGAATTCTAAGGGCCATGAAAGTATTTGCTGTTGGGAAGCCATAGACTTTTTAACATTACCTCCATGTACTTTGGGTGGGTTCTCCTGGATCCATGCAGCAAACAGTTATTATCCACAGAGAAGACCCCCAAAGTTCTATTTTCAAGAGTGAAGATCCAGAACATGGAAAGCAAAATACAGGCTGTGAGTTTTTTTTTGCCTCCCTGTGAATCAATTTAAAGCCCAAATCTAGGGGTACACATTTCATTCTGCGTAGAAAAGCTAACCAGTAATATTTGCTTGGTTCTTTTTTTTTAACCCCACAACCCACCCTTCCCCCATGTGCCTTGATCAAGAAAAATATGCTACACTTTCAGGAAGCACAACATCAGGAAATGGGAATTTATTTACCTGAAATGAAAAACAGATTGTATACTTCAGGGATATATCCATTTGGAAGATGAACAAACTGTAGAGTTGACACTGGGCACTTGGGTATAACAAAGAAAGAATTTATCTTCAGTTTTGAGATGTAATTCAATCAAAGTGTCTTCCCTGCAGGCTTTTTTATGTCCCCGCATGATTCCCACATGATTTCAGTTTTACTGGCCAACAGGAACAAACTCAGGAAACAGCAACAAAATAGTTCAGAGGACTGGGGCAAATGAACAGTGAAGACGCGCCGGTGTTACATGTCTCAAATCAATTACGATGGAATTGAATTCTGAAGGCCCAGTCAGATGAAAGCAGTTTCAGCTTTCGAGACTGGAGACTCATAGACCCACCCTAACTATGTTCATTGGAGAGTTTTGTTTATGACAAAGGCAGTGGTGTAGCGGTAAATATTGACACACAGGAACTTACCATGGCAGCCTCATCCCCAGAGCCGCATCTCGAAGGAGATTCAAAAGATGCAAGGAGCTGTGCTATTCCACTGACATATTTTCGTATCAGCTGACAATGAGAGACTTCTAAGTTGGGGTTGTGGCCAACTTAGAGTAAACCCATTGAAATTACTTAATATTGTCTATTAACTTCAATGGTGCAGGGAGAAGAGAACAGGTTCAATTTTCCACCCTTTGACATCTCTGATGCTCCATCAAATTGGCTAACAGAATGCCGGGGGGTTAAGACAGATGTAATTCCCCCACAGATTTTAATTTACCTTTTGAGAATGATAGTTTTAGTTTGCCTTTTAGCTTTAAGATAAACTTGCCATGGCAATGATCTTCTATGAATTTTGAACTTGACAGCCACCTAAGCAAAATTAAATCTTTCTGAATTAAAAATAACTCTGAAAAGTATGGTGGTGGCATTATTTTGAACAGTTCATTTCGCTGCCATGAAGGAATGTAGATCCAAACTGAAATGTTTCCATTTCTCAATATAGTACCAGAATTTTCATTGCAAGTTTTCATTTTCCCATGACAAACCACTGATGGCAATATTTTTCCAAGCAGAAAATGGAAGGCTTTTTGTTGCGACTTCTGCAAAATAATTCAGTGGACTCAGAGATAATTGATTCATGCCAAGAGGGAATTTGGCTGTTTATGGTTTGTTAGATTATTTTAATATTGAGTTTGAATTTCACATCTTTTGCTTATTGACTTCTATTAAATTTCCATGCCTCATTGGTACTGTTCTCTACTGTTTTATACAAAGCTCTATGAGAAAGTAACTTTGTTATTCTGCAAATGTATGTAGGCTGGCAGGGGGGTAGAATCCAGGACTCAGAAATGAGCAAGCATCCATTTATAAAGCTTACAAGCTACTGTTTTAAAATACTAAAATCACCTATCACTATAGTTATGTACCTAGCACTGCATAAAGGATGAAAAACATTTGCTGCAGTGACGAAAATAAATCTTTAAAACATGTTGATTATTAATCCTCCCTATATTTCCTGCCTTTTTCTATCACAGAACCCAAGATGGTAAACATGTGTTTCTCAGGCAGCAACCCATCCAGGCACTGACCAAAGCCAGAACTACTTACTTTCAGCAAAATGGCAGCCTTGTGTTCAAGAGCTCCTGTGTTCCACATCTTCCTATCTGTGTGGGCAATAGCTGCCATGGAAGCCAGAGCTGGAGATGCCACAGGACTAGCAAGGTGCCAGCAACAGTTGAAGCAACTAATAATTCTAGAGCAGGGATGGGGAACCTGTAGCACTCCAACTGTGGATGTGTCATTCATCAGCCTCAGTCAGCACTGACAATGATTCACTGACTCCTATCAGGGATGATAGGAGTTGTAGTCCAGTGATGGCCAAACTCGCCCCTCCAGCTGTTTTGGGACTATAATTCCCATCATCCCTGACCACTGGTCCTGTCAGCTAGGGATGATGGGAGTTGTAGTCCTAAAACAGCTGGCGGGCCAAGTTTGGCCATCACTGTTGTAGTCCAACAACATCTGGAGACATCTGCTGGTATGCACTATTACTGCAGTGTTCAAGGATCAAACCATTGTATATGAACTCAGACATCTCTCATGTGTGTGATGTGAGGACACCTTCCTGCAAGATGGATTCTCTACCTCATGATGCAAGCATAGTGACTCAGACCTGACAGAGCACTCTGAAGCCTGGGTGCTACCAAGTAATAGATATGTCTACTGGATTCATGTGGGATGCTGTGGTAGTAGCTGTTGCCACTGCTTGTGTTGCAACATCTACATCAGAGGGCAGGATTGAGAAGTTAGACTGCAAGCCAGGCCCATGCAGCTTGTCTAAGGCCCGGGGTGGTGGAATCTTGTTAGAATAAGGTAAAAGGTAAGGCTAAAGGACCCCGGATGACTAAGTCCAGTCAAAAGTGACTATGGGGTTGTGGCGCTCATTTTGCTTTCAGGCTGAGGGAGCCAGCGTTTGTCTGCAGACAGCTTTCCAGGTCATGTGGCCAGCATGACTAAACCACTTCTGGCACAATGGAACACCGTGACAGAAACCAGAGCACACGGAAACACCATTTACCTTTCCGCAACTGCGGTACCTATTTATCTACTTGCACTGGTGTGCTTTCGAACTGCTAGGTTGGCAAGAGCTGGGACAGAGCAAGGGGTGCCCATTCCATCGCTGGGGTTCAAACTGCTGACCTTCTGATCAGCAAGCCCAAGTGCCTCAGTGGTTTAGACCACAGTGCCACCTGCATCCACTTTTCAGAATAAAGTTATAAACTCAAACAAAGAAGCAGTTTGTCCCTAGCAAGCCCCCTCCCCAACTAGCTTAGCCCTCCGAGGCCTGCTGCAAGGGTACCCCACTGCCCCCCCATTCTGAACGGGCCTACTGCAAGCTGTCTATGTAGAGCCCTGCCCTGTTATGCCTGTTCAGTCAAGAAACAGAGCGCATTGAGCAAGTTAGATTTGGGTATCAGCCACAATAGTGTAACATAGGTCTGGGCAAATCTGTCCATTTTGGTTTAATTCAGTTTCTCATTTTCCCAATCTCAAGTTCAGTACTCCACATTTCTTCATTGTCAGAAATGACACGATTTCTCTAAAATCCACATTTTTATTCCTCCAAATATAAAGCTGAATTTTGAAGGATAGCTGTGTTTTAGCTCATGTATAGTTTTGTAAAGCACAAATTAGGTAGTTTCACGTTGAAAGGCTAACGAAACCAATTTTACCTCCCATCCCTAGCATGGCATCCCTTCGTTAATGCTGCAATGGACTGGGTACAATACGCCGTTTTGTCATTTTGTTTCTGTCATTTCCTTCCCCGCTTTCATTTGTGCGCCATCCTCAGCAGCTCTGCTAAGCCATTTGATTTCCCATAAACTGTGAAGAAAGTCAGCCCACTGTGTTGATAATGGGTCTTGATTAAGCTGTAGCTGGGACAGACAGTAATCCTTCCATGCAAGAACCTAAGGCACCAAATAAGTTGGATGTCAAGGACGTTTTAAGCTAAAGTAGGCCATTAAGCTCTTCCTGAACAGAATGAACCATTTACAGTGGTACAACACTGAAATCATTTGTAAGGATTGTAAAGATGGAATCGGAAACAAAACACCTCATGAAACTCAGGATACCGGGGGAGGGGGGGAGAGGCTGTACTTTCAGAATGATGTGGGATGTGAAGAATTCAAATGACAGGAGCAGAGAGGAAAAATATTGAGAAAATTCAGTAGTATGGTAATCTGCTAGGAGGTGGGAGACCTGTGGAGATGAAGATCTAGTACCCCTGGCATGTTGCCAGCAGACGTTCTACCCTTGGAATATTGATGAAATAATCATCGCTTAAGAAATAATATCACCAGCTGTACAATTACATATTTAGATACATGGAAGCTTTAGCGCAACCAGAGAACGCAACACATGGGGCAGGAAGACTGATTAAAATGGCAATTTATACAGCACATTGGTGTTGAGCAGCAGCATAGAAATGTTAGCAGATAAGAACATAATGAGGGCTAAAAGGTTCTTGACATGTGAAAACGGCGCCTAGTGATAGCATTTGTGCTCAATGAGAGAAATGCATTAGTTCTGAACAGCTGTTGAGATGTGATAGAAATCAAGCAGGGAGATGTCATTAAAATATATATTAAATCATCTGCCTATCAGTGCAGAGGGGGAAATAATATATACTTATAGCAAGCTCACTCTCTGCATGTAAGTCCTTCTGGAGATGAAATAGTACCATGTATGCGCAGGAAGTACGTCAGGTGGGGGTTGCAGTAATACATTTTTTAAAAACTCTAATGGGGAAGAAAACACAAAACCACAAAGTAAGGGTTAAACATACTCAGTTAGCACAGACTGCTGCAGGGACAGGACAGAAAACTGGGAAAGGGAGTGAAAGGCAATATCCTGAAAAAGGGCTTGGCTTGTAGGGTTGAATCCTGTAGAGGAGCTCTTCACACTACACAACCTGTCACAGGTGCCACTTCTTTCCTTCTTGGCAATTACATGCATGCAAGGCAGCTTTTAATCCTTGTTTTTATTTATAGATTAAAAACGATTCATCTAGTCCCCACATTTCTGACTTGTAAGTATGATTTAATAAGAAAGGAGGGGAATGTGCAGAATCCCCAGAGCAAATGTCACTACACTTTTCTTTCTGACTCCCTTGAAAATCCTCAGATCTTCCAGCTTGACAAAGAACTCCAAACGAACCACAACATTTCATTTTAGCTGAAACCAATGGCTGGGTTGTAAAACGTCACTAGCGGGTCCGTTTGTCTTTTGTCTGAAGTGAAGCAGCTACACACAGGGAAAGGAAGCAGTGGCAATTGTCCTGACCAGACTCAGCAGCAGCTGCTAGGATTACGAGACCAGGCTAAATGGGAAGAGGGCCTCATAGGGGCCTCCGCCTCAGTCTTTCAAAATGTCATGTGAGATTTCCCAAGCGCTAGTGGCATCTTTGCCACAGGTTCGGTGAAGTCCTGTGGGACTTGTGCCTAACCACAATCTTACAAGCTGTGACGATTTGCTACGCAGTAGGCAAAAACCAAATGGATCCAGCCAATCAGCCAAATGGACAAAATTCCTACCAGGTCCCTGCCTCAAAAGCAGACGACCCCATGACAGGCCAAGCAAGGTCAATGCGAACAACCCTAAATATAGGGAGGGTGGGCGGGTGAAAAGAGGAAGCTCAACGCTGCACGCAAGGAATATAAATCTTCTGGCTGTCAGTCACAAAATGGCAACATCAAATTCTCCCCAACGACAAGAGAAGCCCAATCGCAACGGCGGCCGGCTATCTTTACCCGCCCAGCAAAAGTGGGATGTCTTGTTAGACCCCACTGCAACACGTGCTCTCCATGGAGGAGAACACACTTAAGTAGCTGGTGGAAATGTGATGGGACACAGGATGGCAGAATGGAGTGACAGCGGCAGCAGTTCCGCCGCTTTACCTCAGGTGGCGAAAGGAGGCACATTTCACAGAGAGCGAAAATATCCAGGAAACGGGGCCCCAGATTTGGCTCAGCAGGACTATTACTAAACATTTAAATAGCTATTTACTGCCTGAAAAGCTTGACAAATTGTGGAATATTTGAGAATGTGTTTAGCTCTGCTAGGTGGATTCGTATTGAATACACTCATGTGGGTCTGTAGATGTAATTAAATACATTGTGCTTAAATATTTAAATGGGTTTTTTAAGAGCTAATAATAGCTTTTGCTATAAAAATGCTTATTTGCAATTATACTAAACAAAACACTGGATTTTTTTTTTTAAAAAAGCACTTTTAATGGAAGAGTTTAAGGAACGCAGTTAATAATACGTTGAAGTTTCGTGGTTTTAAGAAAAATGCTCAGTAGGTGGAGTTTGCCAGAAGCATGAACATTTGCTGACCTGTCCATTAATTTTGGAACCAGTTTGATGGTTAAACTGGATTTGTGGGCCACTGATTAAGAGGCTGTCAGTGAATCAACCTTGCTGGTCCCACTTTGACCCTGGAGATGTGAACATGAAAACAATGCCCTCGAGAATGTAACTAGTGCTTTCCATTACCACTGCATTACTGAAGCTAGCCTTAAAATACTAGGATGCTGGGTTTCTAGGAAAAATGGCTATTTCTTCCAGGTTGCACTTCTCTCCTTTCATTTCAAATGTTTATGAAGCTTCTGGTCGTGGTTCACACAAAAGATTTCTGTCACTATGGTGAATAGGAGGTCGAAGACTCTCCTGCATGTGTGTAAAATCAAGGAAGATGAAGACTGCAGTAATAAATGGTGGCTATTCAACTGCCCAGTCCAGCCCAATTCAATGATGACATTGGCCAGGACTGTGAGAACCTGCATGGGTTGTGCTTTCCATACCAAACTAATTCCATTACAGAGTATATCTGCCTGGGTTTGCTTATTATTTTACAGTTTTGCTTGCGCGTCTTTAAGGTCTGAAAACATCTCCGGCAGTTCACTTTCTCTCTTGGTCATCCCCCCATAAAATCAGGCGCAAACTGTAGGCTAGCTCTGCCTGGGACAGGCGTGCAGTGCTGCTGTGGCTGGTGCACCACACCTGAGAAGGGCAGGCAGCAGCATTGCCACGACTCTCCTCTCTCTGCCCCAGGCTGCTCCCCGCTACGCCACGGGCAACGCTGGACTTTTTGTCCTGTATTCATCCCTTTCCTTTACTCTGAAAACTTGTCAATCCATGGTGGTGTCACCATATAGACCAACATGGTGGAACCAGGTGGCCAATCCCCCCCCCCAAAAAAAGAGGGGGCAGTTAAGTAGCAGAAGCATAAAAGAAATGGTAAAAAATAAATTCCAGCTACCCAAAAGAAGGTACATTTATTGTCATTCAATATGTTCCATTGAAAGCAATGCAGTACTCATTTCTTTCTATAATATGCTTGGAACATTTGCTCATTGACTACTAAATATTTTATCCACTGTAGAGAAAGCTACACAGGATCCAAACAATGAAAGGAACTCATCCTCTTGATGCTTTAGCACGCGCTTCTTTAAATGCTGGCTATTATTTAAGGGGAAGTGTCTCATATCACACTGAATTGCTTGGAGAAGCTTAATTGTAAGATACAGTGGACGCTCAGGTTGCGAATGTGATCCGTGTGGGAGGCATGTTCGCAACCCGCAGCATCCGCAACCCGCAGTGCCACATCTGTGCCCATGCGGGCTGCGATTTGGTGCTTCTGTGCACGCACAAAGGGCGATTTAGCACTTCCGCGCATGTGCAAGCGCCAAAACCCGGAAGTAACCCGTTCCGGTACTTCCAGGTTTCAGCGTGTCCGTATCCTGAAAACACGCAACCTGAAGCATCTGTAACACAAGGTATGAATGTTCTCGAGGAATTATCACTTTTTGATAACTGAACATAGCATATGCACGTAATGAATCGTTCTCCTTTTCCTCTTCCCCTCAACATCTGGGTACTATTTACCCTGCCCCCAACCCCCAAATGAGGGGAATTTTGGAAGCGGAGGGCACACCATCTCACCAAATCAGGTGAGACTGCCTACCTTAGGGGCAGCAATGGTGACAAGTCCTCCTCTTTTTATCTTTGTAATGCCACTGCTTGTGAGGGGGGCAGGTAACTTCTCCCCCCCCCCCACCACGTTCCCTTCAATTCTTAAAGTCACAGTGATTGGAGCTTTTGCACTGTGTGCAGCTGCTTTCCTCCACTTCCAGTATCTGGAGCCATGACATTTGCTTCCAGAACCAGGAGAAGCTGGAACCAGCAGAGAGAGGAGAGGAAGCCCTCTATCACCCTCAAAGGCGCATGACTGCAAAAGCTTTTCATTCCCTGCAACTAAAATAAATGCCCCCTCTAAAACGAATCCAAGCAATTTGATTCCACGCCCCCACATCTTTGTAAACAACTGACCTTCCTTTCCAGTTAACCCTATTCAGATAGCCATGGCAATTTGGGGGTGGCCAATCGCGAACAAACATTCTATGTGCTAGCACTGTCGCACCAAATTCTGCATTAGATTAGGGTGGCTGCTAAGAGAGGGCAGACAGAAAGCTCAAACTAGTGCTAACAATATAAATGGAACAATTATTCTGGGTATGTCTCAAGCTGTGAAATACACACATCCACACTATGGTACCAATTTAAATAGACCAAGGTTTACGGCATTATACAAAACTGACAATGGATTGAAATTACTAGGATTCTGAAAAATCATACTACTGTAAAAGCAAAGGAGCCCTTTAATTAGATGACTCCCACTCTCTCTCTTAATTGCATCGGAATATGCAAAACAGATTTACAGCTAGCGGCCTAAACACATAACACTACTTTAGAGTTAATTACAAAATACCATTATAATTTTTTCAAGGTGGAATTGCTGCTGTTAATGCTATAAATATAAAACATGTGCAACACTTTATATGAACTATATTTTTGGAATATATGGTTTCTACCAAATAATTTCATCACTAGTTATGAAAAAACATTTTCTCCCTTTCTCACTTCCATCTGTGGCAATATCAGGGGGAGGGGGAATGCAGATTTCACATATTGTGTAGATGAGCCAACTATTGGACAAGTTTTCTATGCTTTTCATTTTACATTACTGAGTGTCTGAGAGACAATAGAGCCTTGGTAGATTCTGGCACAGCTATAGCATTTAAATAGTTTAATAGTCAATTAAAAAATACTTAGTAGCACCTGGCTGCTGTTTAATTTGCACCGCTTTGAAGAGAAAACACGTTACTTAAAGCACTTAACAAGTCTAAAATCCTGGCTGGAAAACACAGGAAGGAAAACATTGCACAGGGTTTTCTAGAATGCACATTAACGTAGAAACAATGGCTTTAAATTAGAAGTCACCACTGCAGTATGGCCTAAGGCGAAGAACCTATAATCACGGATGAAACATAGCTCCTATCCTATAAAGCAGCACACTGCCTTAGGCTTAGACATTTACTCCATCAACATTATCCATAACGCATGTCCTGCCCTGCAAACAAGTCACCATTCCTTTACAGAAACACCAGAAAAGACAATGAACTGTGGATGAGCAGACAGGCAATACACCTTTAGTAAAATACTATAATCAAATGGCAAAACTTTGGTTCAAGTGCTATGCTTGCTTATTTCAACTATGTTCAAGTCAAAAGAACTAGCAGTTGTTATTTTAAAATTTGTGGAGCCACAGTACTATCCAAGAAAGGCTTAAGTCACAGTGGTTGTGGTTAGACTTCATGCTGAACCATGGCTTAGTGCTACGTGAATGAGCCTAGCTTCCTCCTGGGCATGCGTGCTTACCATTCGTGCGGCTGAAAGAAGCAGTTTGGAAGCGTCATGCCTTCCTGCCATGCCCAAACTAGTTCCAGCACGCCCGATTCACAGCCCGTGGTTTGAAGCTGGCTTGTTTTGAATCTCACAGCTAATGTTAAGCAACAATAGCTGGCCCACACAACACAAGAAGCTGCTAAAATGGGAAGAAAAATGTTTTTGAAGGCCACATAAGAAGATCGGGCAGCAGTGGTGGCAGGGAGTCCAGGAGGAGACTAGGTTCGTTCCCATAGCATCAAATCATTGTTTTGCACAGAAATGGGGAGCCTGCGGCTCTCCAGATGTTGCTGCACTACACCACCCACCCATTGGTCATGTTGGAGTCTTAGCAACATCTGGAAGGCTACAGGTTACCTATCCAAGGGTTAGTGTAGTACCTGGATGAGATAAAAGTCAAACACAGCTTAGTGAATCTATGCAAAACTATTGGACCTACCTTTCGTGAGGCTCCTCTCACCAGATCCTTGACATCCGTCCTCATCATCACATTCTCCGCTGGATCCCACCTCTTCATTCATTCCATTCCCACTGCCGCCGTCCCTGATAGCCATTCTTTCCGACTTTAAGTTTGTTTTCTCCGTCGCCCCCTAAAACGTAAAATAAAAAGTTGGCTATCGTTTTAATGATTTTCTACAGTCTTCAAAGGAAAGGTGCTGGGGGGGGGGTGTTTCCTTATTTCATTGGCCCGTTTCCCCATTGGAAGCCACGTTCTTGCAATTTCATATCAGCCCATATCAAACAGCACAGAGTCACTGAATGGAAGGTGGGACGTTATTGAAGAGCTCATAAATGAGACCCTGGGCATTTGAGGTCCTGGAATGCACATGTGGCTCAGTGAAATCTCCTTCCCTCTCCAACGTCAATCTTTCACTTTACAGCATCTTTCACTCGCAGCTTCTCTGATGTTAGGTTGTCAGGGGGCTGTCATTTTTCAGCCACTTCCTTTCCCCACTTTCCTGAAGTCAGTAATTGCATTGGCTAGGAGCTGGAATATGACACAATGAATGTTCAGTGAAAACCCCCAGGGATAAGGCTAGCTATAGATGTGGCTCATAAGAACAGAATAAGGACCCTACTGGATCATAACAAAAACCTATCCGTTCCAGTATCCTGGTCCCATAACAGACAACCAGATTCCTATGGGAGCGGAAGAGCACTCTTCCTGCTTGCGTTCCCCAGCAACTGGTATTCAGAGACATACCGCCTTGGATCCTGGAGATAATACAACCATCACTACTAGTAGGCATTAGCAACCTTATTCTCCATTCTTTTAAAGCCGTTCAAGTTGCTGGCCATCACATAAAACCAAATTCTGGAGTCTAAACATACACTATATGTACTTCCTTTTGGTCCTTTTTACAGGACACACACCTTACTGAACCACCATCTTGAGGTCAAAGACTTATGGGAAAACTGCCACATATGTTGATTTTTACTTGTTTTCCCCAAGTAAGGATTCTGGACCCTAAAGTCTCGAGGTTCCTGCACTGCTGCAGGATGCACCATATACACAAAAATTCTGTTAAGGAGGAGGGGTAGTAGTAGAGGCAGGCTGACTTTCAGAGTGCTGGAATGTTACTGATGGGACCACAGTAGTCCTCTTTTTTGGGGGGTTCTTTTGTTTGCCGAGACCTCCCTCCTTAAGCTGGAGGCAGAGGAAATGAAGATCAGGTTGCAAAGAAAGACTTCTGGGTATTTTCCTTGGGACAGGGTGAGGAACTAGTGCTGCTCCAGACGTTGTTAGACTATAGTTCCCAGGCAATATAGCGCAATGTTGGTGCTGATGAGCGATGGAGTTCAACACTGACCCTTGGAGTCCCTCTCAACTCTACAATACAATCATCCAGAGGGCCACAATACAATCAACATATTTGCAATCAGTATAACCTTTTTTTTTGTTATGCAAATATCACCCAGAGAGAAGTACAGTGGTACCTCGGGTTAAGAACTTAATTCGTTCTGGAGGTCCATCCTTAACCTGAAACTGTTCTTAACCTGAAGCAGCATTTTAGCTAATGGGGCCTCCTGCTGCCACTGCGCCGCTGCTGCACGATTTCTGTTCTCATCCTGAAGCAAAGTTCTTAACCCGAGGTAATATTTCTGGGTTAGCGGAGTCTGTAACCTGAAGGGTATGTAACCCAAGGTACCACTGTATTGGGACCACAGCAGGTAGGGAGGGAGAATTTAGCTCTTCCTATTCTATAGTTCTGACAAGCCTTTCTGAAGCTGTTGTTTGCTTTTCAAGGCCTCCACTAGCGCAAGTGGGATGAAAAGCATAAATATCACTGAAAATTTTGAGGGTTTTTTCTCTACCTTTAGTCTCAAAACTTCAGCTTCCCTTTGTATGATCATTTACAACAATCATCATTTTGCTCGGGCTGCTTTCATTTTGAATGGTTTGAAACGTCAGTATTGTGTAGCTGTTCTAGTTACGGGGTGTATAGCAGGAATTAGAAAGGATTATCAGTTTCCCCCATAACATCTCCTCCCCCTTTTTTCATCAAAAGAGACTGTGTAGTCACTAACTACTCCCCCTCCCACTGTTCATTTTTTTAAAATTACTTCTGAGGTGACCCACTAGCTGTTTCCCTGAAGACTGGACAATGGTGAACACTGCAAGAAATGGACAATTGCTTTCTTATGCTTACAGCATTCAAACAATGGAGGAGGTAGGTGGTAAGACTAGACGCATACTGAGTATGTTGACATATACTTACATTACACACCATTCAGTGATTCATCACAATCTTTCATGGAAGGCAACAAAAGCATGCATCATCAACAAATGCTCCTTTCTTTTGGAGAAACACAGGGTAATTATTCAGCCCTATTGCAAAAAGTTCACGGTGTCACACTTTTTACAGATGGGCATCAGAGACATGATTTGTGTCAACACGACAATATCCAATTGTAGTTCAATTTTATTTTTAAACAAGCAGCTTGATGTTCATCATTACTATTATTCATTATCTGAAAGCCTGATGTCATTCCGACATGGTAGAACGAGCTTGCTTTTAAAAGTCTTTTTATACATGATGAAGGATTGCTTCACTGTCTCACAGATTTCTGTTGTGTTTTGGCTGTAAGATAACTAGACACAGTCAGCTTTCTACGGCCTTCCTGTTGAATAAATGCTTATGTTTTACGGAGCCAATGTATAATTAAATACAGGCTTATATGACTGCTTGCCACTGAAAGAAGTCGTATTTACTCTCTGTGAAAGGCAGAAAATCCTGTTAAGAGTTATTCAGCACTTACGGCTCATTTCTGGCCATGACAAGAGCCTGATTCTGACTATGCTCCCTACTGAATTCAATAGGACATATTTTCATGTCATTCCACATAGTCTGGCAATTTGAATGGGCTTCACTTAGATATTTGTGTGCATCGCGTAATAACTGAGCACAGCTGCTTTTCTTCTGCAATTTTTTTACTGCACTCTTTTCAGGAGAAGAAAACCAGTTTTGTCCCACCTCTGCAACCTGTTTTGTAGTGCTGATATTGCGTTAATTCTAATAACCATCTCATACTGTATGGAAATTCTCCCAGCCTGCCTGTTTAGTTTGAAAAGATCAACTGTACTACCACATACAGATTTTACCTCCCAACCTGTAACTTCCTTTTGCTCTGATCACCTTCACCTGCAGAGTTCAAAATGTTTCACTTTGTCTACTGAGATTTCTGAAAGGTTACTGGCAAAAGGGATAAGCAAGTTAAGCTTTGCAAGAACAAAACCATTTGGTAAAAGGTTCCATATGCTGATTCCTCTGTTGGATCAAGAGCTGTAAGAAGAGGAAGAAGAAGAGTTTGGATTTGATATCCCGCTTTATCACTATCCTAAGGAGTCTCAAAGCGGCTAACAATCTCCTTTCCCTTCCTCCCCCACAACAAACACTCTGTGAGGTGAGTGGGGCTGAGAGACTTCACAGAAGTGTGACTGGCCCAAGGTCACCCAGCAGCTGCATGTGGAGGAGCGGGGAATTGAACCCGGTTCACCAAATTACAAGTCTACTGCTCTTAACCACTACACCACACTGTAAGTGCAAATGAGATGCTAGGAAAGGCATCCAATGCAATTCTAGCCCATGTGGTATCTTGAAAACAGGATACGGTTCCCTACTTGCTGTCTCAGGCCTTGCTGTGTATGACTGTGCACGGAACACAACACACCCATCATTTAGGAGAACTCTGAGAGGGTATACCAAACAACACTGTAGGACTGGAAATGAAGAACAATGATATGGAAGAAGATTCGGGAGTTTGCCAGCATACCTTAAGGGCTAGTTTATTGTCTGTCCTTCTGAGAAAGGATACAGGATTACACCCAGAGACCACAGCTTCAGTTTCTTAACCCTACACTGTTAGAAACAGGGACCATGACAACAACCTAAGTGTGTCTCTTTTCTAGTGTAACAAGGAGACAGAAGTGAAACTTTACTGATCAAGCCAAAATTGAGTTGATATATGGGGCTGAATAGATACACACAATCTGATATGCAGTAGATAAAAATATAAATATGAACAGAATTGTATAGCTCAAGAAAAAAAAACTTATCTAATTTACTCCTTCCCCCCTCATATAGTGTTAGATTTATTCTAGCAAGCCAGAACTATACCGTGTAACAACATTAATGACCCTTACAGAGAAGATTCATAGTAATAAAAGTAATCCATCATCAATTCCTGAACCCAGCTCTCCACAGCCTTGTCTGATATGCTTTCCACTATGCCACACTTGTCTTACAAGGATCCCATTCAAATAAAGCTGACTAATAGTGCGTGCTTGGAATATAGAGGCCTGAATTCTGTATGGCAATTGCTTTCCAAAATGCCTCTTCACTTGATTGTTGTGGTAACCTTCAGCAAACCTTTGCATTCAAATCCCCCCAGTAGGCAAGCACTGCAAAACAACAGAAACATCCAGAACTGTCCTGCTCCCCCCCCCCACTTTAATCATCTACAAAGATTGAGAGTGGAATCCTGGCTCTCACTTGCTGATGCTTTCCTGAAGGCCAGAAAGACATTTGGCATGGATCATTTACTAACCAAAAGCATGATCTTTCAGCAAGACTTTGGCAGTTAATTTCCTTTTTTAATATGCCGTAGCAAATTATGTATTGGCGTCTAATGGGATGAGCAAATGCCACTGCTGACTTTTGCACAAATGATGCAAGAAAGCGTCCTTATGCAAATGACTTAAAAGTGTGATCTTTGCTTAGAGACACATAGGAAGCAACCTTAGCCAATTTGTCTGTATCATTTGTCTATCGACCTGGTATACAGTACAGTACAAGTACTCTGACCAGCAGTGGCTGCCTGGATTTCAAGCATATCATCTTTTCAAAACACTGGATATGCTAGGGATTAAATCGGGCTTTCTATATGCCAAGTCTGTGCTCTACCACTGAGTTATAGCTGCTACCCTGACATGCTAATAGTTTCTTGACATTAATTTCAATAGCCTTCTAATACAGTTAAATAACATTCTCTTAATACGTTTGGATATCTTTTTTCAATTTTTAAATAAAATTATACTTTGAATAGTTTCGGTATTCTCAGTAAAGCTCATGGCATGCATTGTTCTAAAAACCATTCATGCCATTCCTCATCTAATTCTTTTTATCATTTCATGGTTTAAGGCTGCAATCCTAGGTATGCTTGCCAGGAAGTAAGGCCCACTGAACTCTGCAGGGACTTACATTTGAGTAAACATGCATTTGTTCTGGCTGTTAATCTTTTCATCATCTTTCAGACTTTCAAGTCTTTTACTTCACAGGTTCTGTACCTATAATGTGAAGATATTTTAGAAGCAAGGGATCAAACAAAAGAAAGTTTTAGAAGCAAGGGATCAAATAAAAGCTAGTCATCTATGCTAGCTTTAGTGCCTACAGGATTCCTAAAGCTGTGTTTTAGCCTGGATTTCTATATAGCACATGGCTATTTTAAATGGATGCCTTCCTGGAATGATGGGCAATATTATCAAAATTAAATCATCTTTATTGTATTTTTAATTTTTATCTTTATTACTCACCCTTCTCCAGCAGGTCTGGGTTTTTGGGGGTTTTTTTTACTATCAACTCCACCTCCTCCTGCCCAGGGAAATTGTGTGGGGTCTTTCAGAGGAGAAAAGGGAAGAGATGGTAGCTTTGGGCACCAATGAATGTTTTGTGTTTGTTCACTTTGGATCAAGCAAAGATGGGCTTGAAATACTAATAAATCAGTAGGGATAGAGAAGAAATTTTGTTTCTTTGGCACCTGAGTGCAAATCAGCACAATTCACATTCCTGAAACAGTATAGAAACCAAAATGCACCCATTCTCTAATTCACACTTTTCCAAATTTTGTACTGCAAGAAATTATGTACAACAATGTGAATATTATGGAGAAGTGTGCATAAAAACACATATATTAGTGAAAAGTGTACACAAAAGATTGTTATTGTCTTCCACATATGACTCAGGGTGATATACAAAATATAATGAAACAGTTTCAAAATAGCACAAGAAATAACAGCTGAAAAAGCAATACAAAATGGACACCCACGGCAGTCCACTAAATGCATTATGGGGAAAACCACTTGCAAAAATTCACGTATTCTCCAAAAACGCATTCCAAAATGTACATATTTGGAGAAATGCTGACAAATTTTCAGGAAGGTTTTTTATACAAAAATAACAATCACCAACCAATGTGGAAATCTAGTTAACCGAACTCAAAATGGGGGGGGGGGGGGGAAATGTAACTGAGATACACTAGCACTGAAAGATTTGTCCATCTGCAACAATCAGCCAGCAGTTCACTGTCATGTATATGTTCTCATTACACCTTAGGGGTGGGTTGTGTTGTTTTTTTCTTTTGCACTTCTGCAAATCTCATGGTTTCCCTAGGTATGCTGCTACCTCCCCCTCTGGTGCACAGGTGGTATGATGTTGGCTACATAAGTGATGGTACTCTCCCTCTGAAGAATAGATATAGTGGAATAGTCTCCATGGTGACATGCAGTATATCTGTGAGTATCAGAGACTGGGGGTATACAATGAGGAAGATGGTTGCTTCCCTGCCCAGTTGTTACTTCCTGGAAGACCTTTGGTCCGATCTAGCAGGACTGTTACTTATTTTGAAAATTTATACGTTGCTTCATCTTTGGTGAACCCAATCACAACAAATCACTGAAACAATAAACATCAAAGTGCAAGCCATTAAGCTACTAATCACTTCTTATACTCTTACCAAATTCATCAGAAAACTTTTTACACAGTGTGGTTTTCAGCAGGGCTGTGCAGATATGAGGGCAAACTCTTTCCGAGATAAATTTGTGGAATTAATGACTGATCAGCATGAACCTGTGATAGAACTGTCCTGCTTAAACATTCGCACCTGCCAGCTTTGAGGCTAGTAATAATAGGGCAAGAACATTCTGTTTGATCAGACCTAGGAAGTGTGAAATGAGACGTGTCTGCAATCCGGAAGCTTGTCTCACTCCATCAGCCCTTGAATGGCACCATTTTGAGGAAGCATGTTCTGATGGGTTAAGCGAATAAACAGTGCTCCCCCCAAATTGTCAGATAGAAGTGAACAAAACCCTTTTTTTTTGCTTTGTACTCCGACAGCAATTACCTTGCTTGTTTGCTGAAGGAAATGTTCATGACATGCTCTAGTGCATGTTAATTCTGTTTCATGTTGTCAGATAATTATTTGTTTCCAAGCTCTGCATTAGTTTGGATTATTCTCATGACAACATGAAAAGTTTGACATTTCTCCATGAAGACTGGAGAACATTCTTGCCATTTATAACAGCAAGGTCTCAGGCAGTGTCAAATTAGTAAAATCACATACATAGTTATATGCAAAGCTACTAAGAAAATGGATGACTTTACTTGAACCCTCCAATAGTGGGAACATAAATTAAATTTAAAGAATCTGATCAAACAAATTAGCACTGAGCTAACTTCTTTGGTCTTGGTCTGAAAAAAATAAATCCCAAACTACCTAGTTTATTTGGCTACTGTAGGTTTGAGTTGCATATATACGTCGGATTACAGACGCTTCAGGTTACAGACTACAGAAATAGTACCTTGGGTTAAGAACTTTGCTTCAGGATGAGAACAGAAATCGCACGGTGGTGGTGCAGCGGCAGTGGGAGGCCCCATTAGCTAAAGTGGTACCTCAGGTTAAGAACAGTTTCAGGTTAAGAACGGTCCTTCTGAACGAATTAAGTTCTTAAGCCGAGGTACCACTGTATAGGTATAACTCTATCCTGTTTCTACACAATTTATCAGTGAAACAGGGTTGATGTGTACATTATGATTGGCTTTTTCCTTTCTTTTTACAGCTCATGTATGAGGAATATAACATGAAGAGTATAATGCAGAAACCAACAGAGCACTGCAACATCTGTCAAGGTGGTTGGAGGTCCAATTGAACATCCCCGATAATGGAAATGGGTGCTGCAGTTGACATAACAGTTCTTGTGCAAACTGAGAAAAGAGAAAATGAGAAGGCAACTATAACATGATTCAATGGTTGCAGAATCCCTTTTCATTCACACCTTCCTCATGCCCATGGAAGGGACAGACCACAGCTGTTGGGGCCACACCCTACGGGCATTGAATTCTACGTTTCCGAGCACAATTCAAAGTGTTGGTGTTGACCTTTAAAGCCTTAAACGGCCTTGGCACAGTATACCTGAAGGAGCGTCTCCACCCCCATCGTTCTGCCCTGACGCTGAGGTCCAGTGCCAAGGGCCTTCTGGTGGTTCCCTCACTGCGAGAAGCAAAGCTACAGGGAACCAGGCAGAGGGCCTTCTTGGTAGTGGCGCCCGCCCTGTGGAACGCCCTCCCATCAGATGTTAAAGAGATAAACAACTACCTGATATTTAGAAGACATCTGAAGGCAGCCCTGTTCAGGGAAGTTTTTAATGTGTGACATTTTAATGTATTTTTAATCTTTGTTGGAAGCCACCCAGAGTGGCTGGGGAGACCCAGCCAGATGGGTGGGGTACAAATAATAAATTTTATTATTATTATTATTATTATTATTATTATTATTCGCTCCACCGCTGGTATCTGTGCTTTCAGTGGGACATATGAAAAGAGGAACCTATGTGCATTCAGCTATATGTGTATAGATGCCTCTTTTCAGACATCTTGTCAGATAGAAATGAACAAAACCCTTACTGAATGTACCAATCAGGGCGAGCCCAGCAGGGCCCCTGGCCCTATTTGCATGGTGGGATTCCACAAAAGAGCAACACAGATTTACCAAATCAAGCATTTTTAGCACCCAGAGGCACCAAATGTGTGCATATGCCTACCCACACCCTCTTCAGAGCCAAAGAATGTACAGTCAAGACATCTCCCAAATCAAAGTGAATAAGAGAGGAGAGGCTGTTGCTTGTGAAACTGTCTATGAGCCTTAGAGTGAGTGGGGGGGTGAGTGAATCTGTCCATTCTGGTTTCTCACAGTTTCCCATCCTTCCAGTCTTAAATTCAGTTTTCCATGTTTCCACATCAGTTTGTGTGGGTATTTTTTAAAATCCTTGCCAAAATTCACCAGTGAGTTTATCCTAATATACATATGTTTGTATGCAATTGTGCCTATTAGACACATTTTTTTTGCAAAGCTATTTACCCTAATAAAATGCATTTTTGTATGTTGTGTTCATAAATGCATGCATTCTTATGCACACTGCAGCCCAGTAGATGCTTTTTTGCACCCATGGTTTCTCTGAAAAAGTGCACTGAGAAATATGGAGAAGTATGAAATTTGAAGGATGGCTGGGTTTCAGATTGTGAATTGTTTCAGAAAGTGACAACTAGGTCAGTTCACCTCTAAAAGCAAACTGAATAAAATTTCTCCTCCATCCCTAATATTAGTGAGTAATACTGTTGGTCCATATACCCAAGTACTGTGCATTATGCCTGGCAAAGGATCCAAACCATTATGCACATGTCTCCCCAGCCCTGCTGCCAGAGGTCCTTTAACAGCACAATCCCAACCATGGTTAATCAGAAGTAAGTAAGTGGGGTTGCAATGGTAGCCTAAAATGCTGGAGAATAAAGCTGTGCCATTATGCACACAAAGTAGTCTTCCACCAGGATAAATGGATAGATATAGATAGATAGATGATAGATAGATAGATAGATAGATAGATAGATAGATAGATAGATAGATGATAGATAGATAGATAGATGATAGATGATAGATATAGATAGATAGTATAGAAAGTCTGCAACTGTAAACACACATCTAAATTGTGCATGTTTACATATTGCCACAAATTGTGCATGTTTACATATTGCCACATTTTACTGGTACTAAAAATGCCTGATTGTACAAAATTATCATGCTACATACTTAATATGTAGATGAAAGTTTAATATCTAGCTAATATGCAGGGATATATTATTGTAAGCAGAAAAATTAGTCAGTATGAGCACATTCAGTGCAGGCACAGCTATCCTGCAATTTCCCCCCCAAGACAACCTTACTCTAGTAGGAACAACAACAACAACAACAACAACAACAACAACAACAACAACAACAACAACAAAAAACATGTTCAGTTCTATGAAATAGCTGTGTTTGTGGGGAAAGTAAGATAGGTTGCTGTTGGAATGATTTTTTTAAATAAGCAGTTTATTAAAATGGAGAAATAATGCAGTCTTAATCATCACTGCAATTAAAACAAATTTACATTATTTATCCCATTTATTTAAATATCCACAAATATCACATTATACGCGAACACTACAGATGGATACACAGCTTGTATGGGAAATCACGATTATTTGTTAAAACAAAGGATCATTTATACAAACAAGATGAAGACTTCTATGCAGTTAGCTTGTCAGAAATATTAATGATCCACTTGTATGTTAGGCTGCCTTGATTTAGCCTCAGGCGATTCTCTCACAGCTACTCATTAAATACCAAGAAAGAGACGGCACACAGAGATTATGTGTTAATTTTTTAAAAACAGTACTTCATATTTCTATTGTTCTCCTGCAAGCAGGGGCGGATTTAGGTTTGATGAGGCCCTAAGCTACTGAATGTAATGGGGCCCTTTATATGTCCAGCTGTCCCTTGTCAACAACAAATTGTCACTGTTTTTTGTGTTGAATATATGCTATGTGGTAATTTATGGACCTTATAGGTATCTAAAGCCATTTGCACATGTTGCCATGCAACCAGTCCAGGCAGAATGTAGGCACCCTATATATAGAAATGAGCAAACCAGTGATATTTTAGGGAGTAGACTAGCAGACGGGGCCCATTACTTACATCATAGGAGCTTACACAACACAAAACACAGTTGCTGTATGTAGGTTGTATTTTATTTATTTTTTATCTTATATTTTGGAAACGTACATCCAGTTTTTCCCCCTTTAATTTTTTGCCCCCCCCCCCCGAGAGTGAGGCCCTAAGCTATAGCTTGTTTAGCTTATATGTAAATCCGGCACTGCCTGCAAGTAATAGGCTTCAGCATGGATCTCTATTCTACAACATGCTAAGAACACAGGTGTGTTAAAACATATGTGCCGCTATGGATACATGCCTGACAAGTGCAATTCTATGCATGTTGACTCAGACACAAGTCTCACTGATTTCACTGGGACTTTCTCTCAGGTAAGGGGGGGTACAGGATAGCGAGTTCAACCATTTTGTTTTCCCGTCTCCAACTACATTATAGGACTTTGCTTAGCTACAGGGAAATGCCACAGCGACTCGTGATTAGTTTGGGCTCCTGGGGGAATAAATGTGTTTCACCCTCATATGTATGAAGAAAGCATTTCTGCCTTGTTTCCACCTGTTTCCCCAGGGTCAGTGGAACACTGGATTTCTTGGGCCTATTATGAGATGGTTTTTCCAAAGCGTGTTCACCTTCATGCAGAGCACGTGTTGCGGTGGGGTCTGGCAAGCCACCCCTCTGTTGCTGGGTGGGTCGTTTAGATGCCCATCTGCAGTGATTGGGCTGTTTGGGTTACTGGGGGTATTTTGATGCTGCCAATTAGTGGGATGGACCAAAGGTTTTATATTCAGGGCACGCAGCACTGACTGTGTTCTTTTGCTGTGTGCATCGGATCACCCGCCCACCTTCCCTAATTTAGGGCTCTTGCGTTGACCTTGCTATGCCTGTCATGGGGTCGTCTGCTTTTGGGGCAGGGGGCCTGGTAGGAATTTTGTCCATTTGGCTGGTGCCATTTGGTTTTTGCCTACTGCGTAGCAAATTGTCATAACTTGTAAGGTTGTGGTTAGGCATTGGTTAAAAAATTGGTTGGTGGAGGGGGTGCTTGCCCCTCCAATGCTGCTGCTGCAAGGGAATTCCGTTAAAGGAATCCAGGGGCTTGCCATCCTTTCGTCCGAATGGCTGGTTGGGGCTTGGGCCGCGCAAACCCCTGGGAGCACGCGGGGAGAGGTGAGGGTCTGATTCCCAGCTCCATCTTTCTCCACAACATGTTTTCCCTTTCTGACTATCTCAGGCGTGCGAATGTCAGTTCTGTCCCGGGGCAGGGACAGATAGTCAGAACCAATGCCTAAGCAACCACTCACATTTATGTACTTAAATAAAGTTGTGGCCAATATTATGCCAAAAACCTTAAACAAAAATTCTATGTGAAATGTGATTTATTTGGGGATGGCTTTGGGGGAGCGCGACACGCAACACATCCAGCCTTTGCATTTACCTGCACTATGGATGGAGGCCGAGGCAGTGGGAACAGCATAGTCATTGCATCACTGCATATGCATTGCTACTACATTAAGAGCGTGTTCCATAAGGTTACTGAAGCACCTAACAATTACAAAAAACCAACACTCACTGCAGATATTGTATTCTTATGCTAATTAAATGTTGTAAAAGCAAACAAACAAGGATAGGAAGGACACTCTCACACACTTTCCCTTTCATTCTTCAGGTTTAATTAAGGAACCTAGAATAATTCTTGCTGCCCTGGCTATCAAAAGAATAAAATGCATGAATGTTATTGGAATTAACTTTTAAACATTATTACATTAGCAATAAGATTTTTTATTAATTTTTTTAAAAAGGAGTTACCATGAAGAACAATGACTTAATCACTTTCTTCATTCTAATATTGGTTTATTTATGGATTGCCATTTACATTTGTCTCAAGGCTATTTACAAGGCAATCTTGGATATATTTTCAGGGCAAATGGATGCTTATTCCCACCAATCAATTTGTTCAAATGGTGATGGTGTGTAAACTGCCAACCTCACCCTAAACACGAGACAAACACTAGAAATATTTGTCTACCGGACAAATTCCCAGTGCATAAATTAGTTTAATCCCTATGCTAGGCCTTGCATGGATAAAATCATGTGGAGGACAATTATTACTGCCTGCTGAACCCTCTGAGCAGTTACTGAACACTTGAACCTCCAGAAGCTCTGTTCAGCATTGTCCAGTCCTCCTATTCTCTGTTCCAGTTGGCAGCAACACACTAGACTTTGATAGGGTAAGGAATCTCCTGGTTGTACTACTATTTACACATATACCCAGGGGGAGCAAATCTAGGGATACCCATAACAAAAAGGAAAAGTCACATGGCCGAGAGCTCCATTTCAAAATACAGAGAAATGCAACTTTCAAAGCATGGCTGTATTCTGCTTCGTGGTTTCAGAAAGTGTGAATTACATAGGTTCGTCTGAAATGTGAACTGAATCAAATTTCAAGTTAGCTCAATACCTCTCCATGCAGCACATGGATTCAGGGAGGGCCCATGCCTTCTTTAAGAGTTCTGCTTTGCAAACCATCAACAAATGTCATCTTGATACTTGGCAGCTGCCCATCCTGAAATTTTGCACCACTGTAGGCCACTTAGCATTTGCATAATTTAATTAATCTTAATGCCTAAAAATGTGACATTTGCCCTTTACATAACATTGAATCAGACACTGCGATAAAAACAGAAGTGGCAGGCGGTGGAAGCACTGGCTTATTTAAAATGTACTGGGAGGTTATCCTACATATTTTCTACTCCATTCCTGCAAAATAGTTATGCCTCTAGCCAAGTATGCCAACTTTGATCCTTGCCCAGTGTTCCAAGACAACCTACCGGCTTTCTGGCTCCATCTGGTTCTTTCGCCCCACCATTTTCTTTCTCCACTCTTTCCTCTAGCTCTTTTGAACCTACATCACACATTTGATTCAGTGAATTCAGTCAACACTGCACCTATTTTTCTGGCTTTGGATCTGCTTGGACTTGTCTCAAGCCTCAGATCTGCATATATATGCAACCTGGATTTTACAAGTTGCCCAAATGAGTTCATAAACAGCAGCGGGGACTTGGAAATTATTGTGGGGGGAAAAATGTTTCTCTCAGCATGAGGGGCTACAGTGATGGCACAGGGTTTCAAGCAAATCTTGTTTGCCTGCTTCAAGACCATATATTAAAATAAAAATGTCACTTGCTGTCATTTCCCTATTGGAGTGCTCCAGTTACTTCATCATTCAATATATGGATACACGGAGAGATAGGCAGATTAAACAGATATTACATTGTCTATACAGCAGTTAATGAATCAGTGTATGCGCAGACTAATTCTGCTCATTATGTACCTCAGGGTTTTCTTGCTGCTCTAATATGACAGCTTTTCTTCTAGAGGAATTATACTAAGATGCACATGCGTGTTATGTATTCTATTCTATTTTTATTTTTTATTTTGCTAGGGAAGCTGATAATGTGGAACCTTAATAAAAGACCTTCTGGTGTCAAGTTTTATCATTTGGAAGGTTTGGATTAATATGAAATGCACAGCTGAGGTACCTGTGGTCTGAAGTGCTTGAGAGACTCTTTTAATTGCCGCAATCTGTTGTTCCTCTCAGATCTACTTGGAAAGGTGTTCAGCAAGGCATGTGTTTTGCTGATGAGCTGCTCTACGTCTTGTAAAGCAATAATATTTTGGCTTGTGTCAGATGTTGGCACTGCTGATACTTAAATGTTTAAGAAGAGGAAATGAAAGGATGAAGACTGAATGTTAAAGAGAGAGGCAGAGATATGTTAATGGATACTTGAAGTAATAGTGTGTGATAGGTTAAGTTGTTCTTCTCTTCTGTTGTGTTCCTTACAGTAATCAGAACACAGAAATCTGCCGATAGGGAAGTATCGGCGTAAACATTATTCTAGCAGAACACAGCAGTCCAAGTGAACTGCATCTCTACATCGTGCCTGCTTGTTTTCATTGGTAATGGTGTTTTGTTTTGCTAGACTCCCCAAAATGGCCATCTTTGGTTCAGATTAAGTACTTTTTTAAAAAATAACTGCAGTGCATAAGAAGTAAGCTGGATGCACTGTCCTTTATTGTGAAGTTATTCACCTTTGGAATTAAATGTATGTATTAATCTTTTATTACACGTATTTCCCTTGTTTGAATTGTCTGATAGCTACATGACTCAATAGTGCACAAAGCTGCATTACCATTTTGATTTTTGTGTGGTTTTATTGTATTGTAATTGTTGCATTGATATTTTCTATTAATTCTTAAAATATAAATAAATAACTAAAAATTTCTACAGGGCCTACAGCACTTGCCTTCTGCCTGCTCAAAATTCTAGGCTTCCTTTTCAGATGTTTATGAATGAGTCATGGAAACAACTCACAGGACTACCTAGTCTCAACTATTTTTTATTATTGTGCATGTTATGGAGCATCTTACCATTTTAATTTTAACGTATAATTTTACGCACATCGGATCACATTTACATGTAACTAAGCACACTGCGTACCCATAAGCATTGTTTAATTCTGAAATAAATAATGATTGTGCAGCACTGCCCAATTGTCTTTCCCTACACAATTGGGATGAAAAATGTTAAAATCATGTAACTACTGCCAAATGTTAATCCAATGGCGATCCCAGTGCAGGGTTGAATTCATTGCTCCTGGACATACCCTAGGCAACACTGCTAGCTGAAGTAAAAGCTACTTGCAGCCTTAAAACTAGATTCTGGAGGATCATCCATATATCATTGCCTTCACAACAAGATGTTTCAGGTTGCTAAGCTTACCTATCTTCCTGTTTCTTGACAGACATGATGGAAAGGGCAATGCAAGGTGACAGCTAATGTTCTTTTTCAAACCTGCACTGAATATTTTAAAACTTCTGATAAGTATTTAATTTAGAATACCCCATACTACCCCCCCCACCGTATTTGATTGAACTTTTGCAGCTGTTTGGCATCTGTGCTGAGACACATGGAATAGAAAGAATATAATAAAGGTCTGCTAATTTGAAAAGAAGAAGAAAAAGGATGCAGTTCTGGTAAGTATTCTGGGAAAGACATATTTAGTAACTCTAATAGAAACCTTCCACATCTCTGTTGAGATGTAATGCTGGTTTCTCACAATTACAGTTCTACTCTAATTCAGTTGTTCTTCTTATGATCTGTACACACATTTTAGCAACACTTCCAGGCATATTTTAATTCTTATTTGCAACGTTAGCTCTTCAGATTAAAATTAGACTATGCATAGAAACAAGGGCCCTTTTCAATCGGCAAACTGATGTCTCCATAAAAGAAACCAACATGCTGTCTACAAATATACCGCTTTGCTTCATTCCAGGGATCTTGTTAACACTGTACATTTGGGCAACACATTTCCAGTGCAAGCTCAAAATCTTCATAGAACATTTTCACACCTTTGATCATTGAAGGGTGTCATGTGGCTTCAGACCACAGGCAGTAACCTTCTTTCACTGTTCCAAACTATTTTCAGCAAGTAGTTATACAAGGCTTAAACATCAGCAGAGGAATGATGGTGCAATGCCAGTACCCCATTCCTGGTTATTAGTGAGAACAATCTTCTGCACTCACATACCTGCCAAATTGTCTCTCCAAACTGGTGGTAAGGATTAAGTGGGAAATAGGGCGTGAGACAATATGATCATGTGGACAATATTAATGCCACCACAAATAAGAACATATTGCTGAGCTGAAATTTGGGGGCTATGCCCATTATATCTGAAGGAGCGTCTCCACGCCCATCGTTCTACCTGGACACTGAGGTCCAGCGCTGAGGGCCTTCTGGCAGTTCCCTCACTGCGAGAAGCCAAGTTACAGGGAACCAGGCAGAGGGCCTTCTCAGTAGTGGCACCCTCCCTGTGGAATGCCCTCCCACTAGATGTCAAAGAGAACAACTACCAGACTTTTAGAAGACATCTGAAGGCAGCCCTGTTTAGGGAAGCTTTTAATGTTTGATGTATTATGTTATTTTAATATTTTGTTGGAAGCCACCCAGAGTGGCTGGAGAATCCCAGCCAGATGGGTGGAATATAAATAATAAATGATGATGATGATGATGATGATGTTCTCAGTTGTTTTTGTAAATGGCACATTTCTTGTGCAGAGACAGTGAGGACTTGTCCACACCTCTGCTTGCACCATGCCTAGAAACAGGGCCGTCTTTACCCAGGGGTGCGGGGCACCCGGGCGTCGAATTCTGGGGGACGTCAGGTGCCCGCTGCTGAAGCCGCCTAAGCTCTTAACCGCGATCGGCTTTAAGATCCATTTTCTTTTGCAGAAGAGCTGCAGAACCAATGTATCTGGTGCCGCCCCATAGTGGTATGTTTCATTTTCGCATGATCGCAAAAATGGAAGGCGGAGCTATTGCTGCCACTTTTTTTTTATAGTTAGTGGATTTTGCTTTCCCCCTCCTTAAAAGCTGAACAGCTTAGACTTGTGCCCCTAAAAAAAGCTGAACAACTTTGGGCACGCTGGGCGGATCTTTGCACCCCAGCGGCACATATGCTAAAGACGGCCCTGCCTAGAAATCACAGGTCCAAGAGGTTTCTTGCTTGTCCTATGTTTTTGAAGCACAGATCTGAGAAGTTTTCCATTTGCCCCGCTGCTTTTCTGGGGAAAATGCAATCTTTACTGCTGAATCGGGCATTTACACATTCACATACTCTGTCCTCCATTTGACACTCCAGCAAGGCAAAAAAGACTTGTGAGGGGTAAAAGCAGGGCCAGTGAGGGGTATAGACTGGGGAGATGAGAGTTACCAGGGCCAGAGAGAGAGGCCTGAAGAGCTACATCTGGCCCCTGGGCTTTAAGTTCCCTACCAGTGACTACACTGATCAGGAACAGAAAATAAATTGGGTTAGAATAATAATTGTTTTCAAGGTGTGGCTTAGTTTTTCTGTGGTGTTAGGAACAGTCTGAGCATTTTTTCTGCATTCAAAGAGCTCTGTTTGTGTCAGGATTTCTCCTGAAACCTGTCCATCACTTATAAATAAACAGGCAGCCCTGTTTAGGGAAGTTTTTAATATTTAATGCTGTATTGTTTTTAACATTCGATTGGGAGCCACCCAGAGTGGCTGGGGAAACTCAGCCAGATGGGCGGGGTATAAATAATATTTTTATTATTATTATTACTATTATTATTATTTAAGTCTCCACTGCTGACCTGTGTTCAAATATATGACAAATTATGGCGAGTAGTGGCTGAAAAGGCAACTTGCACAGCAACAAAGGACACAAAATAAAATTCTCCCAGGCAACAATAAGATATGATCAGTATTTTCCCCATTGCTGAATGAATAATTCCACTAGCTACTAGACTTAAAAGTTTCCCTTTCCCAAAGAACCTGAAGCCAGCCCTCTAGGTTAATTAGCTTATTTGCAGCTTTTGGAAATGAGCCCCTTCAAGCAGAAAGGAGAAAAATCAATATGGCTTAGACAAATGATCAAGTGTGCCGATACAGACGTAGCCAGAACCCTTTAAGTATAAGCCATTCCACCAGCACTCTGTGCCCTGGCCTTATCGCTGGAGACTGTCTTGGCAATACCTTCCACACTCGTGTCAGAATTACGTATGCTAATACTGTGCCTTCTTTTTAACTCTTCTTTGACTTTTACATAACCTTAAACATGGTCTCATTTCATCAAGGGCACACAAAATCCACTTTCCCCAGTATCAGTGGAAGTTTATCTTGTGCTCTTAGCAGGCACAACTCAAAGCTGTACGCAAAACGTTGCTCTGTTCTGTGCAGGAGACATGCCATTTTCCAGGGTGGTGATAACTAATACAAGACATCTAAAATATCCCTGATTTAGGATTATTAAGTATGTACTCGCCTCCTTGGGCCTGCCCATAAAAAGCAATTCTAGAATGAGAGGCTAGGATGGCGTCCACTATTTCCAGGAACTCTTCTTGTTGTGAGAATTTTGTGGATGAGCTGAGAGTTTGTTTCGACCCTGGGTGAGAACTGGAGACTGTCAGGGAGGGTGTGTCATAAGGAAAATACCTGATACTGATTTTTATATATTAGTAACTTTGTATTCAGGTATTTTTTAAAAAATGTAGCCATGTTTTGTTGTAATATTGTGTTTTAAATTGTCTGTTGTTGCTTCAGTTTTTCTACACTGCTTAGAGATATTTTTAATATACAGTGGTACCTCAGGTTACATACGCTTCAGGTCACAGACTCCGCTAACCCAGAAATAGTGCTTCAGGTTAAGAACTTTGCTTCAGGATGAGAACAGAAATCGTGCTCCGGCGGCGCGGCAGCAGCAGGAGGCCCCATTAGCTAAAGTGGTGCGTCAGGTTAAGAACAGTTTCAGGTTAAGAACGGGCCTCCGGAACGAATTAAGTACTTAACCCGAGGTACCACTGTATTAAGTGGTATAGAAATTAAATAAACGATCAATCAACTAAGTCCCACTAAACCCAGCAGAGCTTACTGTTGGAGTAAACTTGTTTAGCTTTGCAGTGCCTATGCAAAAAAAAGAGAACTACTATGGAACGAACAGGGGCTATATTTCATCCTTATTGTGGGGGAGAGCCCACCCCATACATAATCTTTCAGGCACAAAGCTTATTGAACACAGCATATCTTTCCAAAGAAAAGCAACCACCTTTTGATTTATACTAGTAATATCATGTCCTCCCTGCATGAAATTCAAAGTACAAGATAATGTGCAATGCATCTCAGGAATAATGAAGGGAACCCCTGGTTAACTGGCTGTGTTTCAATAATACATGCAAGGACGAATAAAAGAAACTCAGGTGTGATTTTCCAGTTCCTCTTTTTGTACGGTTAAGAATGGGAAAGTCATCACCAGCAACTATTGTTGATTTATTTGCTTGATCCCCCCCCCCCTCCGAGTGGTTGCTCCCTTTAGTATCCACGCTTACGGTGCAAATGTATGGAAAAGGGAGGAGGAAACCTTTGTGTATACAGATTTCCTGCTCTTTATCGAGGCAAATTGATTTATGCTAGAACCTTCATTTTGTTTCTATGGCATTCATCTTGGTTCCAATGTGCCCCAGATCCATTTTGCACAAACCCCCACCACCTGGTGCATTAATTCTGAATATGTTGCATCTCCATTTGGTGAGATATAAACATGAGGTGTTTCCTTAAGGCCACCAATGCTTTCCTGTTTGCGTCTCCAGGCTTTGTGAAGGAAACAAAGCAACATCTTTGAATTAAAAGCTCCAGAAGAACTGATTACCCTCCAAAACAAAAGCACACTGTTAAACTTCACCAGTTACTGATATATACTGGCCTGATATTTATTACAACATCGAAAACTAGGTTAATGAGCCATATGACCACTTTTGCACTCTACAGAAGTTGGTAATTAAAGTGCCTTTATTCTTCACATTGTCAGAGGGTGAGTAGAAAATCAAGAAGAGTTCCCTTGGGGAAGCAAGAATGTTTTAAACAGATCGTTCTCACATCCCAAACAGGGGGGAAGATGTCATAGTAAAAGAGACTTTACTCTTCTCTAAGCAACCAGAGGGGTTGACCTGGAAAGCAAGAGACTAATCAGAAAAATAATTTTTAGAAAAGCGATGTTCAAATAATCGTTCCATTTGACTAATTTTGCATTGGATCTCTAACAAGATTACAGTTTCTGAGGCAATGAGTGCTCTACAAAAAGTAGTCCTCATATTCTGGATCACAGGCCTGGCACCAGCGATCAGGTAAGTTGAGTATTGGCTCATCATCCTGACCCAATCATTCACCACAGCATTGTGCTGCTGCTCCTTTTGAATGAGGGTAAAGTTCAGCTCTCTTCTACAGTGCATACCCTCTATTTTCATTCACCCTCAAAGCAATGTACCAGTCTATAGATATACAGGTTTTATAGATCTATGGGCTGGGACATAGCATTCTGCTTAATTTATTGGCAGGAAACCACCACAGCTGGCTGTCAAGCTTGCCTCACATTCAGAAGTGTCAGCCCTGCCTGTCCACCAGTGGGGCTCATTGGAAGCACTGCACAAGGGTCTCTTTTGAGTTTGGCACCAATCCTGCTGGCTCAGGTCCAAGTATTTCTTACACTCAGTTCAATTAGATTTGGCAGTGCTGACTATGAGCTGAGAAGAGGTAGGGAGACTGAATCCACAACCCTCCTTTTTTGTGGCTTAGGGGCCTCGTATCTATGGGACTGCCTCTCCTGGTATGCCCTGCAGAGGACCTTAAGGCCCATGAACAACCATAGTTTAGAGGTCCCGGGCCCTAAGGAAGTCAGACTAACCTCCACCAGGGCCAGGGCCTTTCCAGTGATGGCTCCGACCTGGTGGAATGCTCTGTCCCATGAGACTAGGGCCCTTCAGGATTTAACCTCCTTCCGTCGGGCCTGTAAGACAGAGCTATTCTGCCTGGCCTTTAATTTGAATTTAGGCTGATCTTTTATTTCCCTTCCCTTCCCTCCCCCTGCCCTTTTATGAAGATCACCCGCTCTGAAACCCCACAGCTAATTCTCCTCTGGTCTCTTCACTGGCCCAAGTAGAACCAATTCAGCCAGCTAGCCCTGGGGATTATCTAATACTTATTTCCCCTAAATTGATTTTTGAATTTTATTGTTATTTGTGTTTTTATGCTGTATTTTATACTGCTTTTATAATTAAGTGTTTTAAATTTGTTGTTAGCCGCCCTGAGCCCAGTTTTTGAACCGGGAAGGGTGGGATATAAATAAAAATTTATTATTATTCAACCTCCTCACACTCCAAGCAGGGCCAGTCCAAGAGAGTTTGCTGTCTGAGGCAAAGGACAAGATTCCACAGACAGATTCCCCATTCCACAAACAGAAGCCATCTGGACTGAACTGTGTGATGGGATAGTGCAGCAGGTTGGTTTAGGGTGAAAGGAGAGACTGTGTGGCAACAGAAGGGAATGGCAAGGTGGGCTCAGTAGGACTAGCAGGGGACTATTGCTGCTGTCCCCTGGCATCTGCCTCCTGATGGGTTGTCCCCCCTGTCTAATGGTAGGGCTGGCCCTGCCCCCAGCCATTGGTGCTATCCACCATGACTGTCAATTATGTTTGGCAAGCAAAGGCACAGAGACTGTTGCACATAGCAGCATGTGTGCAGCCCTCTGCTGCTGATGAAGGTTTTGAGCGTGTGCCCACAGCCATAATATGAAGTTATTTAGCAAGCTGCCGAGGGTCTCTAAATATTAAACATGCTTTACAGCGAGATATTTCACCAGCTGCCATACAGCTCTAAGTTTTAAATATTTCAAGAGCTTCCCCGCATAGCTGTTGAATGCCTACGTTTTAACTCTTTGTGAGGTTTTCCCTGAGCAAACTTCATCAGAACTCAGGGCGCAGTTGGAATAAAGCAAAAATTTCATTATGGCTTGCACATCTCAGCCTGCTCGGCTGGTATAATGAAGCAATGTCCAATAAGATGCGGAACAAAATACATTTTGAAGTGCAGGCGGTGGGCAAGTCAGATAAGCAGAGATAAAGTCTTTTTGGAAACAGTGATCAATACTTATAAACAAACATTCCTAACTTATAAATCATAAAAATAATAGTCAGCTTTTTTGTGTGTGTTGGCATGTTACAATCTACATTCATTTTTATGTGCCCTGATTGATAGAACTCAACAATATTAAGAGTCATTCACATAAACTGGTATATTATGTAGAATCTTGCTTATTTCTGTTCCTCTTAGGGAGGGGCTGAAGTCTCTCACACCCAGCATGAAACCCATTAACGTTTTTTATTTACTCACAAGATGCTGGGGGGAGACACAGAAACATTGCCCTCAGTCTAATTTGCCTCTATTACAATGTCACATAGACATGATTAGGTTATCTTTTGATGGTTTGTGAAGCCAACCAAGAGTTTGGGGTGTGGGGAGGCTACCTCTGAAGATGGTTCAGAAACATCAGCTGGTGCAGAATTGAACAAACAGGTTGCTCACCGGGACAAGAGGGTTTGAGCATATTATAGTGAATGGTTTCTAACACATTAATTAAATCAGGTCCCATCTGCTCTATACATTTAAAGCAGGACAGTGGTACCTCAGGTTAGGAACTTAATTCATTCTGGAGGTCCATTCTTAATCTGAAACTGTTCTTAACCTGAGGTACCACTTTAGCTAATGGGGCCTCCTACTGCCACTGTGCCGCTGCTGCACAATTTCTGTTCTCATTCTGAAGCAAAGTTCTTAACCCAAGGTACTATTTCTGGGTTAGCGGAGTCTGTAACCTGAAGCATCTGTAACCCGAGGTACAACTGTATCATACCACTTTAAAGAGTCCTGGCTCCCCCAAGGAATCCTGGGAAATGTGGTTTGTTGCTGGGAATGATTAGGAGACCCCCTAATCCCCTCAGAGAGCTACAATTTCCAGATTAACCTGCAAAGAAGTTTTTGATGGTCAAAAACATTCTGAATTGTAGCTCCCTGAGGGGAATGGGGTCTCCTAAACATATACTCCGAATGGGGCCTGATACAGAACTCCACTTTTGAGAGAGAAATTTTGTTGAGGAGAATTTTGGAAGCATCCCTAATGCATGCACATTAAGGTTCTCTTCATTTGAAGTGACTGACTGCATGTAGGACAGGAGTGGAGACAGTGGATTTAATCCTTCTCCCTGTTACACACATCCAGCCTACACCATTCTCACTATATGAAAAGGACTCTTGTAGAAGCCCTACATGGATCTTATGGCATAACTAGTGGAGAATCTGTTGGTTCGATTCTCCCAACATCCCTCGTGAAAGGCACTTACAAATATCTGCCTACAGAGGACTGGGCTGTGAGTCTCACAATCCTAGGATATTTTCACCACCACTTTCCCATCATTCCTTCTGCTTAATTCCATTTCAGGGCTTATGCACTGGTTGGTTAGTCATGCTATATCAGCCTATTATCAAGACATAGAAATTTCTGCAAAGAGGAAGAAAAATCAAATCAATGTTGCCGACTTGAGAAATAAGACTCTCTGCAGCAGGCGCAGATCTTCCCTCAAGTAATTCAAATATATAAAACCCAATTTATGCTTATGAAGTATAGTAGCAATACTAAAATATTGGCAAACGGATCAAGGAAAGACACTGTCATTGTTAAAAATATATATTTATATGGTACTATAAAGGAGACGTTATTTGCCAGTGCAGATATCACCCGTCTCTCTCTTATGGAACAGTTTAGGGAAATGGGTTATAGATATCTGTTTTTCTCCTTTTTTCACTTTTGGCATCCTGCTTGTGCTAAAGGAAGAGGCAATATTATTACATTACTTCATGCGGCCTGTTTATTCATTTCCATGCTGAGGAACAGGGGAATATGATAGGCAAGAAATATATTTCTTTCTCTGCCCAATAATCCTGTGGGATCCATCTTGCCTCTCTTTGAAATAAGCATTTGGCCAGGTCTAATATGGCTGGAAAAGGCCCAGTTAGAGTCTAGATTTAAGGTCAGACAAAGACAAAGACACAAATACACACACACACAAATACACACGCACACACACAAACACACACACAGACACACAGAGAGAAGAGGTATTCACAATGGGAGTCCAAGGTGGAAAATGCTTATATGAGGACCATATGATTTTTCAGCCTCCAGGAGAATGACTGTATGTGTCACAGAAAACCCCCCTGAAAATTCACAAATTTTATATTGCGTGGGAAGAGTACCCAGGATGCAATCAGAAACATTATCAGCACCCAGCCACCGAATGGGAGCTTCATCCAGTAGGCTTACCCAATGGCACCTGAGAGCTTTTGTATGGAGCCAAGTACTTGACCAGGTCAAACCTGCCACCATTTTAAGTTTTCCATGACAGGATGTCATGGAGTATTGAACATTAGGTGCTCAAGGTAATGCATGTTGAAAAACTTATACTTCGCCAAACCTTTATTAGGCATCACAAGTACAGGCCATCATAAAACATTCATATATAACATTTTTAAATATATACAAATAAACAGCCATATAAACTATGTAATAACTTGGATTTCCATTAGCTTCTTTCAGCTAAATAGTGCCATTCACCACTCTAAGAGATACTATTGACAAAAACTTAGCCACTCTTGCAGTTACTTCTGGGTTAATTCCAGACAGATAGAACCTGATATTTCCATTGTGCATGTTGAGAAACTAATACTGGTGGATTCAGTTCCTCACTCCTGTATTACACACTACCTGGGACTAAGGACCATTGAACCCAACAGGAATTACTTGTTTTAGTGGATATGGATAGGAATGCACAGAAGTGCGGCCCTAAAGTAAACTTGTTTAGGATTCAGCTGTAAATGTAATTTAGTACCTTTCTTCTTTTACAGCTTTTTACTTGTTTTTACTATAGATCATAATTCATTGGAAAGATTTTTGGTGGGTAGAGGTGCTGGAATCCCTTCCTAGAAGATATTCCATTTCAATAAAAGAAATATTGCTGCAAAGCACATTGCAATTTCACAGCAATAAAGATGGGTCAATTGGAGTCATTTAGATTTGCAGCATCCACTGTTTCAATACCTTATGAGAGAATGTATTGGCTTAGAAAATGGCAGTCTTCCTTAATTTAGCATTCACAGTAGAAGCTAAATTACAGAATGTCAACTTGAAAGTACTAAACAAAGCGTTTGCCATTCTTGGGAGTCAAAAATGCCATGTTTGACATCAAAATTTCAAAAGCAGTAATGACATTTTTCACAAATATGACAACTTTTTAAAAAAAGGCTTTGAAAAACATGCATTAACTCCTGTACTTATTAATAAGTGACGCAGTTCTAAGCTCACAATATTTGGCAGAGAGCGCAGAGTGGGGCAATAACTGCCATTCATATTTATTGCCACGGGACTGTGTCTCATTCTGAAAGCAGTGGGAAAGGAATTCACAAAAGCTTTTTATTTGATCCTCACAATCCATGTGTGCCTAAATGAGAGGTGAGCCATGCTGTCAGGAGCCAGAATCAGGGGAAGGTCAGCAATAAAAAACCCCACTGGTGTCAGTGAAGTTAACTCATTATTCAAAGAAACCAAAACAGTGCAGGCATAGTGAACCCAACAACTCTTTCTAGTAGGAATGAAGCAGCTGTACCTTCCAACCATAGCTGTCAACGTTTCCCTTTTTTTAAGGGAAATTCCCTTATTCCGAATAGGATTCCTTGAATGAAAAGGGAAAAGTTGACAGCTGTGCTTCCAACAGCGGCCCAATTCCCCTCCTCTACAGATTTCCCCCACAAGCAATCAGAGACTGTGTCTGTGTGCAACCAATCTTTCCTCTGTTCTTTTCATTTCTCTATGTGTTCTAGGAGACCAGGGGAAAGGGAAGTTGGTCACAGCAGGAGGGGAGGACTCCCTGGATTTTTCAAGTAACATGACTCCTTTCTGTTTACTGGCCCACCTCTGAATGAAGACTGCTCTCTGCCCCATCTTCTTCCTGCTCACAAATCCCTGTCGCCTCTTCAGCTTTCAACACCTCCTCCTCCTCCTCCACATCCGCCACCTCTTCTCCCTCTGACCACTCATCGCCATCCCACCACCAGTACCCTGGCTCTGAGCCTTCTTCCCCTGGACGTTCTCTTGGGGCTTCCCCAGCTGGTGCCTCCCTCCACTCCTTCCAGACTTTTTCAGCCACTGCTTCATCAGCAGAGCTTTGTCTTCATTTTGCAGATAGGGAAACAAGATGCTTCTGCGTCTTCAAAATTTGTGAATATATTACTTCAAGGATGGCCAACTTTTCAACATTAGGGCTAGCATTGTTTAGAAAAGGAAAGCTTAGGTTTAGTGTGGCATGCAACAGTCTTTCTGGAGTGAAAACTATTGAAAGACCTAGCCCAGATTCAAAGAAGCTGTTATACACACAGTGGGACAAGGAGTGGTTTTGCTTGTGAAAGAAAATATTTGAAACTAGTGGATTGGTGCTCATTCCCCCAAATGAGCATTTGTACTCATTAATTGAAAATGGGGTCCTAGATAAAATAGGTTCGCCACCATTAATGAATCAGATCACTTGAAATTCATAAAAGCAAATAGGGCACACACTTTATTGTGCCATTATGAGTAATGGAACAAAGCACATATATGCTGCATCCATCCATCTCCTCAATATCTTTATTCAAGACATTTCAAACTGGTTGTGCCATTTCAAAATTGGGCTTTGCCAGGTCCTTCCAAGCTTGCAATGAAACTATCTTTTCTGCAGTTATTAGGAGAAAGGAAGAGAAAAAGGAAATGGAAACTAGTAAGAATTCTTATGCCCCCTAATTTTAACACATAACCTATGAGGATTGGACAAAAAGGAGTTCACGAGTGTGGGGATTTAGCTAATCAATATTTTACAAGTATTTGAAAGTGGCTTGAGGTAGGGATTGTGAAAAGCCACCAAAGTAAGCCTATGAAAATTCCATTATTGTATTTAAAAAGTGTGATTTGAAACTAACTACCTAACCATCAGACAGGCCAGGAAGGTGAGAATTTAAAGCTGACACCACTGCTAGGCAGATTGATCAAAAACTGGAAAAAAATCCCCAAGACCAAATTAGAACACTTAATGAGGATTAGGCAGTGAATAGAAATTGGAGTGAGGGGGTGGATGATGGGCTTTGCACTTTAAGCAACAGAAAACTGGAATCCATAAAAGATATAGACTAGAGTTACTGACTCCTCAGAATGGAATGTTGCCCTCTGTAAACCAGACACTCGTTATGTCAAACAGGCCAATATAACCCTGGGATTGAATGGGCTTTGTTGTGTGAACCTAGTACAAGGCTGGAGTTGCAGGAGCAGATTGGTACACAGGTGTCAGAGACTGGCAGGGCTCAGAGGCCAACCCAGGAGAGAGGGCCAGCAATTTATGAGGTTATGTGCCACCTGTAATGCATTAGTCAGGTGTCACAGACTGGCTGGACGCAGAGGAATGGTGGGAGGAACCAGCTGGGGAACCCGTAAGGCAGTGATGGCCAAACTTGGCCCTCCAGCTGTTTTAGGACTACAGCTCACATCATCCCTAGCTAGCAGGACCAGTGGTCAGGGATGATGGGAATTGTACTCCCCAAACAGCTGGAGGGCCAAGTTTGGCCATCACGGCCCTAAGGGAAGAGGGCTCAGTGCTAGGGGATTGGAGGCGAGACAATGATGAGTGGTCAGAGGGAGAAGATGGGGGGGGGTGTCAGAAGCTGAAGAGGCAACAGGGCTTAGTGAGCAGGAAGAGGCTGGGGCAGAGGGAAGTCCAGAATCAGGAACAGAAACTGAAGCAGGAGAGGAGGGAGGCAGGCAGAGATGAGTCCAACTGGTGAACAGGCATAGCTTTCTCCCCCTCCTGCTGTAACAATTAAACTACTAGATGATCCTCAGGGTTCCCTCCAACCCTATGGAATTCTATGATTCCACTGACCGTTTGCCCTCCTCGGGGGACAAAGCTAACAATAAATATCTTGGATTTCAGAGGTTAATATGTCATCTCTTGCAGCAGGTGCTAATCTTGGTTTTGCTCCTGGCAGCATTTAGCTTTATAGTCAATATATCTTCTTGTTCTTCTCAATGTGAGTCAATATCTTCTTAATATTTCATGATATAGCTAACTGTTGAGCACCAAATAAATTTGCTTCTTGAGGCTCAGAGAAGCAAATAGGGGGTATTACAAACTACCTGTGAAAATATAGGGCACAACACATATTTCCATTGTATCCCAAATTATATCTTGGTGTTGCACATTATAAATAGGGAGCTATGCCATAATTCTATGTCTTCAGGAAATTATCTATGCACAAAGCCAGCTATGCAACAATAAATGTCTCTATGATCATGACCTGAACTTGCTAAAAGTCCGTTATTTATGCATGTAATATTGTACTTCCAATTTATTCTAGGAAGTTAATATTCCTTTGACCTTGAGTTCTTTGATTAATTTCTACTGGCCAGACAAATGATGAAGCTCAAATTAAACAGAACCACTGTACTAAAGTGGTTAATAACTTATGTTGGGGAGGGGACAGGGGCAAGAAGGCTTGTGGGCTTCATGGTTTTATATATATTATATATTTTTTTTCTCCGGAAAAACCACCAACATTGAGCAAAAGTTGGGGTGCACCACATATTCCGAAATCAATTCAAAGTAAAAAATTTGGAGCTCAAAGATCTTGAGGTAAGACTAAGGAAAGTTCTTAAGGTAGTGGGTTGTGAATCCCTAAAAAAGCACAGCAGAGAATTATGAATGAATTAATGAAATGGCTATATTACAGCATTGTTTACCATGGATGTAGCTTTCTGAGAAGACTTCCTTCAAGCCTATGATTCTCTGCAAGTAGCCTCTGGTAAACACCCAGAGAAGGGAGGACTTCTTAGATCATGTATTTTCCTCCAAATTTGGCCACTCACCTCCTAATACTTAACAAACTATTCCCAGGGTAAGCTTTGGAAAATAAGCATCTGGGGCAAGGGCATTTAAGAGCAGCAGTAACAGAAAGGAAAGTCTTGGATGGTATGTAGTATTGAAAATATCCATGTTTTTTCCCCAGGGGCAGAAGCATTTGTTGCTTAATGAGTCCCATTACAAAAAATGATGCTTTAGTATTGGGCTGAAGGTACTTTGATTATGAAAGCACAAACAAAGCAAGAGAGAGATCAATTGGCTTAGCATGTTACTAAATGGATGTGCTATGTTTTGTGCATCTGGTTTTGAGGGACAAGATCTTTGACAAAGCAGCAACTTAAAAGCAAAACTGTGCAATATTGTCAGCTTCTTTAAAAAAAAGTCTGCAGGCAGCAGATGGATATATTCCAGACTGAGTATTCATTTTGCAGATATATGCAACTGTCATGTATTGAGGAAGAAAGTACAGTGGTACCTCAAGTTAAGTACTTAATTCGTTCCAGAGGTCCGTTCTTAACCTGAAACTGTTCTTAACCTGAAGCACCACTTTAGCTAATGGGGCCTCCCGCTGCTGCTGCGTCGCCGGAGCATGGCTTCTGTTCTCATCCTGAAGCAAAGTTCTTAACCCGAGGTAATATTTCTGGGTTAGCGGAGTCTGTAACCTGAAGTGTATGTAACCTGAAGCGTATGTAACCCGAGGTCCCACTGTACTGGGGATAGTTGAATTATTAGTCTATTTCCAAACTGTGTCAGTTTCACATGTGTTCACACTTAAATTTGTTTCATCCAATTTTAGCATTTGCAAATTTCTTTTTAAAATTCTACACAAATATTCACTTTTAAATACTTAATCTATTTTATCTCAAAACACACACTTTAAAAACTGTGTTTGGTTGTTGTTGTTTTTTGAGCCAATAACTGTGTTGGCACATTTGGGAAGTACAAAAGCAATTAGATGACTTAGGTTCTGACCCACACAGGTCAGTTTGTACTTGAATTCATGACTAATAAATTACCCAAGCAAGGCTACTAGGCTTCCAACTCCAGTACAGTCGTACCTTGGATCTCGAACAACTTGCAAGACGAATGTTTTGGGTCCCAAACACTGCAAACCCAAAAGTGATTGTCCTGGTTTGTGAATGTTCTTTGGAACCTGAACATCCATCACAACCTCCGCAGCTTCCAATTGGCTGCAGGAGCTTCCTGCAGCCAATCGGAAGTCGCTCCTTGGTTTCCGAACCATTTTGGAAGTTGAACGGACTTCTGGAATGGATTCCGTTTGACTTCCAAGGTACCACTGTATTTAAAACAGAAACAAGGCCCATTGTTATCATGAACTCAAATGTCAAAGTTCTTAAATCTGAGGGTTGAGGGAAAATTAGTAAATGCAATTGCCAAGGTCGGGGGGGGGGCGGGGCGGAGAGGACATCACCTTTCCCTAAACTGGTACGCTCCAGTTGTTTTGGACTGTAATTCCCACAAATCCTAACCAACATGGGAGTTTAGTCCAAAACATCTGGAGGGGACCAGACAGGGGAAGATTGAATTACACAATATCCTTATAAGTGTGAATGTTTATATCTGGGCAGGTGGCAAAATCTGAGAAGACAGATTATAACAGCATCCATTGAAACACTGTATGAGGTAAACCATTTCGCCAGCATTAGGACATAAACTTAAAAGTGATGTCCATTATTAAGGATTCATTTATATACCCTCATAAATATGGAGAAGGAATGAACAGAATCTTAACCTAACCTTACCCTTCCCTTTTCATTCTCATTCTCATGCTCCATGCTTTCCCCCTTTTCAACTGGGCACTTATTTCCCCTATAGTGAATAGAGATCTCCATTAAGTGGAAAGCTGCAGAATTTTAATGAATTGCAAAATATAGCTAATTATGAGGGGGGAAAGCATCCTTTGCACTTTCTCATGCAAATTAGATAAATTAATTGGTGTTCAGGGACTCTCTCTCCCTCTCTCTTTTTTAATGCATTAAGACCTTGGGGGGAACAGTGTGGGTATGGGAAGGGGGTTGACATTTCAGGATCATGTTCGCAGTAAGTAAATAAATACAAACAGAAAAGGACATTTTTAATATGTTAGACAATTCCTATTTAGACCCCTGGGAAGCTTATTTGTTCTTAAAACAAACAAACCCAATTCATTCCACTTACAAATTGCTCATGTTGACAGATAAGGGCCTAGACACCCTCCCTCACAGAAGAAGAAGAAGAAGAAGAAGAAGAAGAAGAAGAAGAAGAAGAAGAAGAAGAAGAAGAATAGTAGTTTGGATTTGATATCCCGCTTTATCACTACCCTAAGGAGTCTCAAAGTGGCTAACATTCTCCTTTCCCTTCCTCCCCCACAACAAACACTCTGTGAGGTGAGAGACTTCAAAGAAGTGTGACTAGCCCAAGGTCACCCAGCAGCTGCATGTGGAGGAGCGGAGATTACGAGTCTACTGCTTTTGAGCACTACACCACACTGGCTCACCACATAAGACAGCTACTGACCCCCTGCCAATGTTGTCACGACTACCAGCTGCTGATAGGTGGTCAGCAAGTCCATGCCCAAAACAAAATATTAAATTTTTAAAGGTTCATTCTAAAAATGGGTAGCAGGTGTGGGAGGGAACATCAGATGTGGGAGGGAACACCAGGGAGCCCTTTGCTTTGGGACCACCTCGATGCCGTATCCACTTGCATTTACAGGTGAGGTGAAAAGCAGAGTCACAGGTGAGAAAATTGAGCATTGTATCAAGAATCACGAGCTTCTCTTCTCAACCTTTGAGCAAGCAATGGAACCAGTCTGTGGTTACATGCATACCATACATTTAAAGAACTCCGGAACAGTCATGACTTCCCCCAAAGATTCCTGGGAACTGTAGTCTATTAAGACTGATGTCACAGACCTACACTTCCCAGCCTCCTTAAACTACCGTTTCCAGGACTCTGAAGAAGTGTGCATGCACACGAAAGCTCATACCAAGAACTAACTTAGTTGGTCTTTAAGGTGCTACTGGAAGGAATTTTTTTTTATTTTTTTTTTTACTATGGCAGACCAACACGGCTACCCATCTGTAACCAGTTTCCAGGACTGTTGAAGTGGCATAAGAGTAGGAACATGGTTGAAGCGTCTTCTGTTTAAGACTCATCTCAGCATCTAAAGAATGCTGGAGGCTGGTTAATATATTACCCACAAACTAATATATTAGCATTTAATGGCCCAGATACTAGGTGTAAGAGTACCGTGAATCCATTATTATTATTTAACTATATGACTTTTAGAAGACATCTGAAGGCAGACCATACAGGGAAGTTTTTAGTGGTTGATGTTTTATTGTGTTTTTAATGTTTTGTTGGGAGCTGCCCAGGGTGGCTGGCGCAACATACAAATACAGTGGTACCTTGGTTATGTACTTAATTCGTTCCAGAGGTCCGTTCTTAACCTGAAACTGTTCTTAATCTGAAGCACTTTAGCTAATGGGGCCTCCTGCTGCCACTGCGCCGCCACTGCGTGATTTCTGTTCTCATCCTGAAGCAAAGTTCTTAACCCGAGGTACTATTTCTGGGTTAGCGGAGTCTGTAACCTGAAGCGTATGTAACCTGAAGCGTATGCAACCCGAGGTACCACTGTAATAAAATTATTCTTATTCTTATCATCATCATCATCCACCATACCAAACTCTCTTATGCTGTAATCCAAAATTATTTTCTTTTGCCTCTCCACATACACCTATGAAGCTTAGCACAGTTAAGAGGGTGCTTAACTACAATGTGATTTGGCGCCCTTTATTAAAGTTCAGAAAGTGGGGCCCATTTATTTGCATGTTGCTGGATGAAATCTTATACATTGTATCTGCCCCTTTCTCTTGTGGAATTCTAGAATCAATGACAGCAAGGACTCAAGCGCCCCATGGGTAATGTTCATATTTGCATTCAGGAAAACAGTAGCTTCTTTATATCTTAGCAAGAGAGCAGTGTGGGAACCAGCACAAGAGCTGTGACTCCTTGTGATTCAAAAGAGAGGAGGAAAAGCTCACTAGCAATAAAGGCCTCTGTATTGTATTTCTTTCCATACATATAACTGTGAGGAGTCAAGGCTGAGGAGCTCAGAATCACATATGAAAGCACACCCCTTGTTTCATATGGCTTATGAGAGGGTTGAAATCTGGGCAAACCAAGTGTGCGAGATCAGAATAAGGACTTTATGCTTTCCAGATGCTATTCTGATTAGCTAATTCACTAATTAATCTTCACAGCATCCCCCACAAGGCAAGCACTGGAGGGGCCTTTTTCACATCTCAGGGAACAAGGAGAGCAAACTGTCAAAATGTCAAAAAAAAAAAAAAAAGGTCCAACATTTAAGGGAAAGAAAACCTTAAAATGAAAAATGAACATGAAAGTGATGGAAGAATGATAAATGCTACATTTTTATCAAGGTAGCACAGTTCAAAGCAATGCAAACCACTGATGATATTAACTGAAGAGAAGAGAGAACGCCCTACGGATATTACAGCTGGCTTCAAAAAACTGATTGATTTGAAAGGTGCATTTAAAAGAAAAGCCACACAAAACTGACTGACATGGAGGAGGTTCCTCCCCCCCCCCAATGACAAACTGTGAATCATGAGTAGGTTGCACTGCGGTAATGACAAAGAAAACCTAAAGGAATGATGGTGCAACTCTGATGGAAACCATTAGCTAGCATACTGAGCCCTTGAATATACTTGCAAACCAGGCACCCTGACCTAGAGGGCGCTTACACTCTTGCAAGCTTGAATAATGTCATTAACTACAAAGATCTAAGCTACCACATCCTTGAGAGTGGACCAGAGTTCTGGTGCATATACGGGACTGGGTGCAGAAAATTCATGAAAATTCACCTGCACTTTACAGTTTATATGCAGTTTTGACTAATGTACATATTTTTTACAATAATTTTCCCTAATACACTACATTTCTGTATTTTATTCTCTCTAAAATATTCATTTTTACACATACCGGTACTTTCTCCTAAAAAGACATTTTTGTAAACACTGGTCATTGAACTGCATAGCAAAATCTGGGTGAGTGCAAATTTCCAAGCAAAGCTGTGTTTAGGTTTGGATTTTGTTTTGGAAATTCAAATTTGATAGATTCACCTCTCAGTGAAACCTGGATCAAATGTCTTGCTCATCCCTGTCCTAGAGATGAGTGATATTGTACAGCAACAATGTTTGGGAGCAGCGGGTGGTGCTGTGGTCTAAACCACTGAGCCTCTTGGGCTTGCTAATCAGAAGGTCGGCAGTTCGAATCCCACAACGGGGTGAACTCCTGTTGCTCGGTCCCAGCTCCTGCCAACCTAGCAGTTCGAAAGCACACACACACACACAAAAAGTGCAAGTAGATAAATAGGTACTGCTCTGGCGGGAAGGTAAACAGCATTTCCATGCGCTGCTCTGATTTCACCAGAAGCGGCTTAGTCATGCTGGCCACATGACCCAGAAAAACTGTCTGCGGACAAACGCCGGCTCCATCGGCCTATAGAGCAAGATGAGCACCACAACCCCAGAGTCATCTGTGACTGGACTTAACTGTCAGGGGTCCTTTACCTTTACCTTTTTATCAGCTTAAAACGATAAGGAAGAACATAGTCCACCAAAAGAGCATGCTTCTGTTTGGCACATGTAGAGGCAGAAAATACATCATATTTAAATACTACTACCTTCCTCAAGATTGAGGTTTTCAATAATGTCACTGACAGGGCCGGCTGAAGACATTTTACTGCCTGGGACAAAAGCCAGGATGGCGCCTCTTCTCCCAGTTCGACATAGGGAAGCCAACAATGAATCTTTAACACTGGCAATGCATCCCCCACAACACCTGAGGACAGCAAGCTGGTTTAGAGAGTGTAGGTCAGAGGAACAGGCAGCTCAGTCTGCTTCATGCCCAACAGCATCTGCCACCTGAGGTGGCTGCCTCATTCTGCCTAATAGTAAGGCCGTCCCCGATTCTGGACCTCCAATTACCATAGCACCAAATAGCTATCCAGGATTGCTTTTCTGTGTGTGTTTCTTTAAATGTGCACATCTCTAATCTTCAGTGATTTGGTTATAGATGGCCTTACTTTAACTGAAGGGCGAGTGCCACCCTTTGCACAGAACACGTCAATCTTAAATGCCAGGCGAGCTTCCCTTGGCTATAATCAATCATAATGCTGTTGATTAAAAAGGTGTGTTGTTTCAGACCTCAGGCATGCACTACTGGGGTCAGTGTCATTGACTATAGTGGAAGCAGGATCAGTCCATCAGAGAAAATTAAACCATCCCAGGAATGATTATTACAAAGCTGATGTTGATTAAAGGAAACACCACAAAATCGCTTAGGTTTTGAATTTAAAATCATAACCTCTGGGGGAGCATATGAATGTCAAACAGATTATCCCGCAAGATGGGAATTTATGACAAATGTAATTCTCTCACTCAAAGTGTGCCCTCTTTGCAGGAGAAAAAATAATTCCAAGCCTTTTTGACTGTTAACGGAAAAGCTGCTCTGGAATCCAATGTGCTCCAGAGCAGGCCTCGAGTCATTTAAGCACCGTGGCAACATCCTAGAGAAATCTAATTGGTATCTGCTGTTCATTGTTACTCCTCTGAAGAGGATTCTTGCTGTAGCACAGAAAGTGGGTTGATGCCCAACAGCATATCTACCTCATACTGCTGTTGTGCGGATTATAAAATTAATCACTGCAAAGTGCTTTGAACATGCAAAGCACTCTATAAATGGCAAGTTATAATCTTCTCCAACGAGAAAAAAGCCCAGGAGGTGAGAATTTTAAGCCTAGACAAAAATGTTGCAACTAATTAATGTTCCCAGACAAAGTTTATTGAGCACTGCATACTTTTGGCTAGACAGAAGATCAGTGTCCACCCCCTACCATCACAGCATTTGCTAAAATGAAATGTTAAAAGTCCTGACTTTCACTCCTTCAAGTGAGGCAAATGGATTTACTGCTACCACCAAGACAGTGGGCCTACGCAAATGTCTTGATCAAAAGCTCCATGGGACTCTGGAGTTACACGCCTCCTGGTACAAGCAACAGCTTCACGTCCCCTTCAGTGAAAGGAAGAAGAGAGAGTACAATAGGGATGATCGTGTGCAGCCGTCCTCAACAATAAAATGAGGAACTCTGCTTTGTATGCATGACAGATTATGAGAGTTCCTGGAATTGAGCAATAATAGGATTTGGGGTTTGCTTGCTTTTAGTACAGTGCTATATAATCAGTGACCCAATTCAGGAAACTCCCCTTGGTGTTGTAATATGTAGAATGGCCTCCAACATTTCTCCATTTTCCTATTTTATGCCAACCTTTTCCTCCTGAACCCCAGGCCTACCTGGCATTCAGCATGTCAACTCCCCAGTCCAGGGTCAATTCACATGTCCAAAGTCCAAACTGAAGCACAGCACAGTCCTACAGAGTTCCTGGAGCATCCAGGCTGAGGTTCATCAACATGGGCACTTGAGCAGACACAGCACCTGTGTTCTGCTGCCCTTTTATACTTTGCATGCTGATTGCTGCATCTGGGCTTGACGAGGCAAGTGACCCTCACCTGTCCCAAGCTTACTTCAGCTGAGGAATCACACCCTTCCTCCTAGAGATAGCAAGCCCCACCTGGCCAGCTAGGGAGCTGGGTTGTGGGCCATAGCCTGCCTTAGCCTCCTGGAGCACCCTGCCCGCAGTGTCAGGAGTTCAGCCTACACTCAAGTAGGACTCTGGCAGAGACACATGCCTGACTGGCATGTTCCCTCCCTCCCTCCTGGTCGATCGTTCAGGAGCTTCATAAGCTTTCTTCAGCCTGATCACAGCGACTGATGCCAACTGACATGCTGGGATCTCTTACACCTCTACCATTCTATGATAATGTGGGGCTTGGGGATCTCGTATTTTCTCCAGTAGGTCAAGCCTTTCCCATTGGTGTCATCTGTGACTCAGTGGAGGTGTTCATCCAAGCCCTGGCCATGCTAGACAAAATGTCCCATTCTCACTGTTTGCTTGACATGTACCACTTTCGAGACATGCCATCCCTCCCAGGGAACAGCAACAACAACCTGGCACTACTCTTGAAATTTTCATATCCCTTTGTTACTGTAAGTACTCATCACTCAAGAGAATTTATTCCCATAGATAATCAAGATCCTCAAGTTGATCCCCATTACACTTAAAATGAAAGATGTATATAAACTGGTATGCCTGTCCCAGTACAATAATTATTTCCAAGCCTCAAAAGAGACATCTCTTTTGAAGGTTTGCAATAATATGAATGCTTCTTGTTTTTTCATTTACTGTATGCACCCGACTCATATTGTTACCTGGCCCACGTCCAGGAGCTGAAACAGAAGCAGAGGTGCCAAAGCACCAAAGAAGTGCTTGTTCTCACATGATAGCTATCATAACTTTGTAGATTCAAAAGAGAGAAAGCAATCAGATGCACACACCCCAAAGGTGCTTGCTTGTTTTCCTAGAGTCATGGGAATTTACAAGTCCATTAATCACAGCTGAAGGCAGAAAAGAACTACAGGCTTCCCTCATTCTGCCATGGCTCACTTTCATTTGCCTGATTATAAGATTTTCCCCTCAATCTCTTTTATGACTTTCATTTTGTCTTTAGTCACAAGGACTCTAATTATAAGCAGACTTTAGCACCCCCCATCCACCAATTCATATATAGTTGTGGTGATAGTTTTAACGATTTTTGTGAAAACTATCAGTTTCATGTTTTGAAGTGCATGTGTGTGTTGTGTGCGCGCACCTGTAAATCCTGGGAGACCTGCTCTCTGCCTTGCAGACGTTTTCCCACCTGGCCTGGGAGAGTGGAGCCATTACTTGACTCCAGCTACAAAAGCTGAGGCTGCGGAACCAACTTGGGGGTAGGGTGTTTCAGCTTTTTCATTGCGTGGGTGGTGTTGTTTTTTTGTGTGTCTTTGTTTTAGGTTTTGTTGTGATTTATATGCAAATTGTTCAGTTTGGTTGTGTATTCTTTAATACTTTAGTGTTTACGACTACTTTTGTTATGTTGTAGTTATGTATTTTTTCATGTTTTCTGGTGTGCTCTGTTCCATGGAGTCATGAAGAGTTGGACATGACTAACAACAACAACAACAACAACAACAACTGCCTTGAGCATGGTTTGAACAGTGGAAAGGCAGCATACAAAGAAAATTATGTATGTATGTTTAGGTATAGCAGCTTTTGCAGTTTCTATATCTAATAAGTATGCATGGTTAAACTCTGTGGCATGGGTAACAAGGATAATCACATTTCTACATAGTTTTAGATGTGCAATTGTATATGGATGCCATTTGTACATAATTGCTGTCATGTACACTGAAAAGCTTTGGACACAGAGGCAAGTGGTGTCCCCCCAACCATGCCAGCCCTTCCAAGCCACAGCCCTTGCCCATGATCTGAACACAGATTCTTCCTTTGCTCTATGTCCACTTCCTGCCACCTCCCCTATGTGAATGAAAGCAGATGGTGCCTTTTCACAAGTGTTCCACCTGCTTCCAAAACCCATCTAACGCTAGTAAGAAAGCATACCTAATATTTAAATTTACAGATGCCAGTCAGTTTACAGATGCCAGTAATCATATTTGCCCCTCCAAACGCTTTAGGGACAAAGCCAAAGAATGAGAGAGGTGAAAAGGTAGGAAGCCAGTTCTAGCTAAGTGTTTGTTTTTTAAACATAATAATGTGTACACACAGTCAGAGCTGTGATTGCTGAATAAGGCATTAACTTCTGAAAAGAAAGGTTAAACCAATTCTCAAGGCAAAAAGTGGAGCAGAAAGCCGGAGGTGCAATCAAACCTTGAATATTATTTAAGTATATACCACATTTGTATCCTGGTCTTTTTTCAAGGAGCTCAGGGCTATGCATCAATTTATTTTGTTCTCATTGTATTATTATATAGCACCATAAGAACATAAGAGTGCTGCTGGATCCAAGCAAAGCACTGTTTTCACAGTGGCTAACCAGTTGCTTTTGGGAAACTCGCAAGCAGGACATGAGTGCAATAGCACCTGCCTGCTCATGAACCCCTGTGACTGATACTCAAGGCATACTCCTCCTTGTAGCACAGAACTAATATAGCACAGAGGTAATCACAACTAGCAGCCATGGAAAGCCTGGCCCGCCATGAATGGGTCTAATCTCAAGTTGAAACCAACCAAGTTGGTGGCTATCACTAATCTTGTGGCAGCAAATTCTATTGTTTGAGTTGTGTGAAAGCAGTGCTTCATTTTGGCAATCCTGAATCTCCCAACCAGCTGAACTGGATAGCCATCATCAGTGTACGTGAGGCACAAAGGCAGGATGAACCAACCCTTGCCTCCTAGAGGAAGGGAAGAAGTGAGAATATGAAGATAAAGGGGATAAACCATATGGGCCATGGATAAAAGGTGGGTTTTGAGGAGGGACTTGAAGGAAGGGGGAGAGGTGGCAATACATACATATTCATGGAGGCAGTTCCCCAATTAGGAGGCAGCAGAATGGTTAGAGTCATTTAAGAAAGCAGGATATCATTGGTCAGGTGAGGGTAATGGAGGAGTCACAGGTGGAGATAGAACAAGAATCAAAATATAGGGCACAACACCACCAAGAGATTGATTAGGCTGGAGACAGACTAGCTGGGCTACCCCTGCTCCCTGATTTTCAATCAGCACAAAATTAAAGTCAGATATCCTCCAAAATGTTTGCTGTGGCAACTTCTTCTTTTTTAAGTCATGGGGTGGAGAAATAAAAGCACACATCCTCCTAAAGTAGTTTACAGTTTGTAGGATGATTAAGTGGACAAGTACCCCTTCTACTCTGATTGGCACTGGTCTGTTATAGTAGCCATAGTCATGGGAAGAGGCACCTAATAAATGCTACAGCAGGACAAGAACAGCATAGAATAGAATCAAAGCTTTATCTGTGTCAGTGTATAGGCATCACAGTTCCTCCATAAATCCCCCAAACATTTAAATAATTCCAATTATAAACAAGCTGAGAGCTTCTTTGCTCTTATTGATCCTCAATGGAGTCCTCATTTACCCCTTAAAAATGGTGCACACTAGCAAGACTACCCCCTTCATCTACAGCAGTTTTCTCCAACCCCTCTAGATGTTTTGTACTATAACAGGCTCAGCTGGCATTGGTTAGTGATGGTTGTATTTATAGTCCCAAACACCAGAAGATGTGGAAAACTGCACTACACCAATGGCCGACAACTTTCAGAAGGATGTGAGTTCTCTCCATCTCCTTTGCTAAAACCCACTTAGCCACTGATTCTTTGAAAGTAGCAAACTAGAGTGTAGGTGTCTTTTCCCTGGCGACATAAGTGGAGAAATAATATCATAATATCATCCTAGTGATGTTTGACTGGTGCTAATGAGAATATATGCAGGATATATGCAGAACATTTACCATCTGGGAATGCCTAACAGATTCTTGCATGTCACCCACAGGAAGAAGGCAAAGGAATGGTATTTCATGCTGTATTGAATCAGGGAGGCTGGATTCTGCAATTCCTTCAGCCCCGCCCCCCAACAATTGCTGCATGGCAACCTAATGACAGATATGAAAATATCAAAGAGAGAGACTAAAAATTAGGAAGTGAAATATAAATGAAGTTGAGCCCTACTCTGAAAACAGCTTTTGCAAATTTAATTTGGGTAATAAAAATCAATCTGATGTAACCTATCAGGGAGTATAACAGGTTGTTGCAGAAAATCTCAAGATTTTTAATTTTTCTGCTTGTGGCCTTCTTTAATTCTGGGGCTTTCTAGTACTGTAATATTAATAGAGACTATGCACAGTTGTTAGCTGTGATGTTTTTAAATTGTTCCTGAAAGAACAACTGTCTTATGAGGTTGATAGAGGGGGCTCTAATGGGCTAAAATGCCTTTCATATATAAGGAATGATTAATTCTGAATGATCACATCCAAATAGACAATATGCAATAGACAGATGTCAACTCTGTGATTCAACCCTCAATTATACAATTTTACAGTTTATAATTTAATGATGTGTTCGGTAATAAAGTGAATAGTGCAAGATTAAATTAATGTTGAATGTGACATCTGATATAAATGACACTCCTGAGCTCTTAATTTATACTCACCAGAAACCCTGAATATCTGTAATTTGTAGCACAGCAAGGCTTATGGCATCATCTTCTAGAAACTAGTCAGTAAACAGGGGATGGTTCACAACTTCAGGGCTGGCAGATGGGCACATTCCATTAGTGCACCGTGTCTCCTTTCCCAGAAATTGATTCTTGGAGTGTTTCATATAAAGATGAAGCTACCATAAATCTTAATGTTTCGCACAATACATCTGAAACAAATTCTGGTAGAGTCAAAATAAATAGCCCATCGGTAAAGAGAATTGGCCTTGACTGTGTTGGGCACAAAGTAGTCTGGTTATGCCTAGTAAGAAAATAAAAAATGAACCCAAGTTTGGTTTCATAGCATCCTTGTCCTGAAAGCAAACCTCTGCCAACATACTAGGGCACAGAAGGGTTTATATAAAGCAAGAGAGGGAGAAATACAGATATGCCAAGTTGATTCTGATATGCTTTGGATTATTTAACGTCCACCTCACTCTCCCTTTCAAGAGACATTGTTCCCAGGTGGACTCTTCTCAGCCAGACAGCCTACTGGGCCAAAGCTGATTAACTTCAGAAGTATAACTGCATCACTTATCTTCACTCAATTCTCTGGACCAATTTACAAGGTAAGAAACCCTGAGCTATTAAATTTTGGTATTTCCTTTGGTTTGGTATTTACAGCTCTATTACGATAGCAGATATTAAAGGAGGATACACTGTGAGCCCTTTAGTTCATTATGTGAAATTTACAACACCATATATTAATCAGTTTTATGGCTGGCTGATGAATTGCCTGATGCTGATGCCTTCATTCACACCCACAGTTTTCAGGCTAATATTTAATGCATCACACAGGGGATCAGCCTTGGTACCACTAAAATCTACAGTCCCAGGCTATCTGCAGTATTCTAGCTATATTTCTTGGGCTCCTTGACTCTTTGATAAAGTTACTATTCGTGGAGCCCTAAAAGTATGATGCTGGATGGCTTTTCTTATTCTTCAAAGTTGCACTAGAGATTTCACATAAAGGTTTTTGATCACTTCTCTTAGTTTAAAGCATACCTTCTGTTTTAAAGCAGTTTACTACACAATGGACAATTATTGTCAAATCCAAATACAGAAAAAAAAACCCTTTATAACTCCTAACAGATGTATTCTAACCAAAAACCAAGCCATATGAGAAGTAAACTATTTTACATTTTAAAACAAGACATGAAAAGGGTTTTACAATAAAACACCAGTTACAACTATTTTATTATGCTATGCAAGTTTTAAAAATGAAATAGAAATTAATATTTCATTGACCAAAATCCATTAAAATTAGCATTCTTAGATGTTTGTGGAGTATTCTATTGCTTCAAAAATTGCTGGTTCAGTAGAAGGAAGACTTTTTAAAGTGTTCTCTTTTGTTAAGATTCAGTCCTCAGCACCATGGACAGAGATGCAGGTTTCATGTTTTCAAAGCCTTGAGGTACACTCAGAAGAAACTTTCAAAACCGCAGCCTGCCTTATACTCAGAAATTCAGACCACCAAGTCAAAGATTTGGCAACCACACATCCTGCAACCACACAAAACAACTCTAGAACAGAGTGAGTGTGTGCCTGACCCCCATGTGATCTCCATATGTAAAATCACACATATGTACACTTCAGTCACAAAGTCAACACCCACCCCCCCACAAGTATGCAGGAATCACCCATACTGGATATTTCATAGATAAGCCATCTTTGGATATGCCATTTCATTCTGCTCCATGGAGAAGATGAAGGAGATAATCTTTTATTATTCCAATTTATTATTCCCCTCACTAAAATTTAATAATTTCCTCCTCTCCCCCCAAATATCAACAGAAAATGACCCTCATCTCCATGTTTTGTGAATGGGGCTGTGCACGGGATACTTTCAACTTGGCTTTCATGATGACTCTTATTTAAGCACTCTCCATGCACTCTGCTAGCTCTGACCTTCCTAGCTTAACATTTGACCTTGCTGCTTTCACTTTGTTGCGCCTAAGTCCTCAACCCTTCCATGTCTTTTGCTTGGGAAAGCAGGGCTGGGTGAGGGGGCAGGGTTTGCTAGCAGCAGAAGCAGGGTTTGCAGGAACGCCATTAGGCATCAAGCCCAGCTTGAAGGGATCTGGATCCTAATCTAATTGGGACCACGCTTTTTGAACAAGGTTGAACTTTAACCATCATTTACTCCAAACTCTTGCACCGTCACTGCAAAAACATAGCAGGCAGCCTTATATTGAGTCATACCATTGGTCCATCTAGCTCAGGACTGTCTACACTGCCAGTCAGTGACATTCCAGGTTTTCGGGCAGAAGTCTTTCCCAGCCGCACCTGGAGATGGCAAGGATTGAATCTGGGCCCTTCTGCAGGCAAGCAGATGCTCTACCATTGAGAAGAAGAAGAAGAGTTTGGATCTGATACCCCGCTTTATCACTACCCGAAGGAGTCTCAAAGCGGCTAACAATCTCCTTTCCCTTCCTCCCCTACAACAAACACCCTGTGAGGTGAGTGAGGCTGAGAGACTTCAAAGAAGTGTGACTAGCCCAAGGTCATCCAGCAGCTGCATGTGGAGGAGTGGGGAATCAAACCCAGATTACAAGTCTATCGCTCTTAACTACTACACCACACTGGCTCTCCATTGAGCCAATGAAGCTACGGTAGGATTGCGGTGGGAGGGCTTGGTGGGGCTGAGAGCAGCAAGTGGGAACTGTACACAGAAAAGCTAAAGTGGTCCATATCCCAAACTGATGAAGCAACATTTCCCCTCTTATTGTTTTCCCGATATTCAGGTGGACTATAAATTTGGGAGGCAGAAGGCAGGACTGTTTTATCTGAATTCAGTAGAGTGTGCAAATTTGCTAGTCTGTGAGCTGCTCAAATGATACCAAAAGCACACGTGACACAACTTGATAAGCATCATAACGTGGTGTCCGCGGAAGGTGATATTTTGCAATAATAAAGAGATTTGGTCCCCTGTTCATAATTACCATACCTTCAAAAAGAGGCTCAAGCCCCACAGAGGAGCAAACCACATGTTTAGGACTTCATCCATGAACAATTCCACCATCAAGGCCAAATTCTGCCACTTACCATTTATCATTCGCTTTGATTAGGTTATCTTTCTCAAATGTCACATCAAATACAGCGTTACTGCAGTGAAGCACAAATCATGCTTTTCTATATTATCCAATTATTACCTTGCTTGTCTGCCAGATCACTCCCATAAATATGCCTTTTTGACAAATTCCACTGAGGAACGTTTCACATATAAAAGACCAAACAAATTAGGGTAACAGAATACCAAAATGACATTGAATACACTCTCATAGCAGAATGCTTCAGATTCATGGAAATGTCTTGGTAATATTAAATTGTTATAAAACAAAAGGCCAACGATACTTCTGGATACACAGGATCCATCAGAAGCCGCCTCCATCAACTGTGCACAACAGAGTCTATTTTGCATCCCCCACAGTCTTTATCATCCAGGAGGACAGGAGAAGGACAGGACTCGAGGCAGGTTAAATAAACTGTTATGTGACCCGCATGGCATACCTCGCCTATTCCTGCTAAGCATGGTGCATACTAATCTGATTTAACTGATTTTTATAGAAGATGGTGTTTATTTATAAAAGTATTTATACACTGCCCTCCCACAAAACATCAGGTGCATATATATATATATATATATATATATATATATATGCATACACACACACACACACACACACACACACACACAGTGGTACCTCGGGTTACATACGCTTCAGGTTACATACGCTTCAGGTTACAGACTCCACTAACCCAGAAATATTACCTCAGGTTAAGAACTTTGCTTCAGGATGAGAACAGAAATTGTGCTCCGGAAGCGTGGTGGCAGCAGCAGGCCCCATTAGCTAAAGTGGTGCTTCAGGTTAAGAACAGTTTCAGGTTAAGAACAGATCTCCGGAACGAATTAAGTATGTAACCAGAGGTACCACTGTATATGCATGCAGATCATTTAAATGGTTGGATGCTCAAGGAAAATTTTAAACAGCTGCATAGGCATGTCGGCATAAAAGAAAGGTATTCAAGTGCCACATGAAAGTCATGAGTGATGATCCTCGAAGAATCTCTGCTACAAGAGTGTTCCCCAGCATAGCACTGGCAACACTGAATGCCCAACCTCTGACTGAGGCCAGCCTCTGTTGCTTTTAAAAATCCAATTTGTTTCCAGCTCTAATTCAAGGTGCTCAACATTAGTGTTTATAGCCCCAGACAACTTGGCCCATCCCTGCCAGGTAGGATTGGTATGGAGTCCCCTTTTTTGTCTTCTCTTTTTTAACATGATGGTGTATGTGCTGCAAGGTGAACTGATGACCAAGGCTGCAAGGTCCGGAATTATTCTAAGGAAATGGAGATGGTGAGCGACTGCAGCCTGGCCAGCATTTCACAGCATACCCACATTGAGTGAGAAGAAAAGGTGAGTGCTGACGTCATTGCGATTGGCATCTGCCCTCCTGGGCTCCGGCATTTGCCTGACCGTGATGGATGTAAACGCTGGACCAGTTCAAAACTTATTTAAATAATCCACATTTCCAATCTTTCATCGGGGACATCAGCTAGAGCCATTTCTATGTAATGAAATCCTATTTTAACCTTGGCTAAAATTGGGGAGGGTGGCAGCAGAAAGTAAACAAGACTTTAAAAAAGCATGCATAGCTACTTTAAGATGCAGTTTTGGGTATCACCAACTACAAACGGGGAAAATTCCAAGCAAGAGCAAACTATATCACCAGCCATGCCCACAGCAGGTGTTGATGCTACCAGGAAAGTGGGAACACCTGCATGTTAATTTGGGGGCCTGGATGAGCTCCTGCAGTGTTCTGTAACCTGGCAGATGAAGCTGATGTATGTGACTTCAGGATTCCCAGGGTAAAATACACCTGCATTTTCCAGGAGCACTTTCAGTTGTGGACAGTGTAGGCCACTGCCACACATGGATGCAGCCTCAAGTGTTGCTTTCGCTGCTGCAATTGACATAGCAGCTTCTCCACCTCCGTGTTTCAGACCACATGCAAGTAGGATTAGCTGGGCCTCTGGACATCTCACTTGCCCTACACATGGCTTCCTTGTTATTAACCATTATGTGCTCCTTTGCACATAATGCTTGAAAAACAAGCTGATTGTAGATGGAATATGTTGTTGCAGTTAGTATGCAGAAATATATGCTTTTAAAATACTTTTGTCTCGATTCTGGATTAGCAATGAGCTGAAATAGGGAGCATTTTCCACAAGCACTTCCAGCAACAGCTAAAAAATGGCCCTCCTTTCTTCAGGAATGTGGAAAGGGGCAAAAGTGTGTGTGCTCGTTTAGAGTGAGGGCAACGCTCTGTAAGCAGCATTGATCTCACTCTCAGTTGGCTGTTCTTCCCCTGACTGGCATTTTCACACAGCCAGATCTGATTGGCTATCATCTTATATTGGCTGAGATCATTCTAGGAAGGAGAGGAAGCCCCCAAATAAAAGTCACTGTTTGCGGAGAAGGGAAGCTGGGTGAAAACAGTCAAGAAGGTACATTTAGTAGTGTAAATGTTTAGAGCAGCCTTTCTCAACCTGTGGGTCCCCAGATGTTGTTAAACTACAACTCCCATCACCCCTAGCTAGCAAGGCAAGAGCTCAGGGATGATGGGAGTTATAGTTCAACAACATCTGGAGACCCACAGGTTGAGAACTGCTGGTTTAGAGGAACTCCAGAACTAAAACAGGTCAATATTTAAGATCTGAAATGCTGATTCTGCCTGACCTACTTAGGATGCATTCAAAGGGTTAGAGTAACCAAGATATCCACCCTCTGTTTTCCTTAAAGATGAGCCGTCCTTTCTTAAGGAAGTATGCAAAACTCATCCTTGACTGACACTCTCTCTCTCTCTCTCTCTCTCTCTCTCTCTCTCCATGGTCAGGTTTTTCAAACATAATCTAAAGATGAAGCAAGGAGCTTTGATGGAAGGAATCTGATCAATTATTCCTCTGATGCCTGCTCTTCTGACCTTTTTTTTCTCCTTTAGAGACTGTGCTATAAAAGCCAGGGAGCTTGTCTGACCTTTCTTTGCACTTACATCATAGTCATTCCCCCCTAAAAAGAATACATGATTTATTACATGCATATAAATGGCATCTCACTGCTTCACAGCTTCCAGTATCTTTGTACAATGCAATTACAGTTAGCATAATTCTTCAAGAATAGCTGAATGGACAAAGCATGATGACCAATTTTATTTGAAACAGTCACAAAAGCAATAGGGCTGAATATAGCTAAATATTTGGCTATCCTGACATGGTCCACAAAAATCATCTGGCTAACAAAGGAGGGCCATATTTCCAAACCTGAACCACTGGGCATGAAAGTGAGCAACTACAGAGGCTCGTATATAGCTCTGTTTGATAGGTCATGCCCACTGCCTGATTGGATGGTTAGGGTTACCCTGGTTTGGTAAGGACCTATTACATCCCTGCTATGTCAGGCTTCTGCCCAGACAATGGTTCTGTGCGTTGTTGTCAACCTGTCTGAAGTCCTGGACTGTATCAGCTTTTTGCAACCTGGTGCCCTGCAGATGTTTTGAACTTCAGCTCCCATCATTCTTGCCCAGTGGCCATGCTGTGTGGAGCTGATGGGAGTTGAATAGCCACAGGTTCCCCATCTCTGGGCAATACAGAATGACCTTCATGACCTTCAGCTTTATTTCTGTACCTTATGTAGGGGTTTTGTTCTTGGCCCCAGCACGCATTGACGGAGCGTGTATAAGCACCCTGCCCCATTTATTTTGCCCCACCCCCATTATGCACTCCAAAAGGATCTGCATATCGGTGATCACACATCAATTGGACGCATCTAAAATGCTCACCGCCTCTATATGCATGTGTGTGTGTGTGTGTGTGTGTGTGGAGAGAGACACACACACACACAGAGAGAGAGAGAGAGAGAGAGAGAGAGAGAGAGAGAGAGAGAGAGACTGACTTCTAATGGAAAACAATAGCACTCTTTTTCCAATTTGGCTCATGTTGTTACTATGACTCAATATATGATTCTGATTTATTAAGATTAATTTTCCCTAATGAAAACAAAACAAAACATATATAACGGCCCATCTGGGTAAATAATTCTTGAAAGTGCTTGGAAGAGAAATGGCACCTGCATATCCAGAGACACAGCACATGAATCATAACCAGGCCTTTTAGGGTTATATATGTGCCAGCACGAAAAAATAAGAGACGTACAATTTACATAGTGATTCAGAACTTTTGTTTCAGAATGTTACATTCGTGTTTAATTATTTTACATGATCTATGTCTTTGGCAGAAACCCTCCTGCTGTTTTTAACAGCACATTAGTAATCCTTAGTTTAATTATATCTGAAGTTGCTATATTTTCCTACAAACCAAACGGAACATCTGTAATTCTCAGGTACATAAAATTCCACTGATTGCTCTAGAAGGTGTAGACATTAAATACATTTTAGACCAGCTGTTAAATTTAGAGTCTAAAGAGCTTTTAGATAATGCATCCATGGAAAAGAAACATGCATGTGTGTCTATAGATTTGTTTCTCTGTTGATGACAAATCTGTCTGGTATTGCAAAATATTATAAGATGTACATCTTTATCCAGAATTTCCCAAGTGGTTAGGTAACCCTTTGTGGGATGTTGCAGTTTGGCAGGGAGCAAGCCAAGAAATAATAAATGAACTGAGAGTGGCAGCTTTACCCCACCTGATGGTTGGACCAAGCCTGTCATAGCTCTTCCATTTACCCAACATGTCCCTGGGGAAAAACACACTCCAATGGGGCAATAACAAAGGGAGGCACACCAGTTTTGTTTGAAAAGGAAAAAGCAAGTGCAAACACTGGTCCGCCCTCCCTTCTGTCTTGTTCCTGTGTACCCAACAGGTCTTGGGGCATTCTGGAGTCTCTGCCCTAGATTCTCTCCTCCATGGGGATCTACCAGTAGGGTTGTTCAGCCTCGCTCCAATTCATGTACATTTTGGTCCCCATGAGCCAATTGATGGATGGCTGCTCCTTATCTTCATCCATGGGAATAAAAATCTCAGCTACATAACAGCCCTGATTTCTTTATCATTTTTATGATGCACAATATATATGTGCAGATTCAGAGAGATGTGATTCATTTTGTAATAATGCTTCTAAATACACGTCATATACTTGCATACAAATCAAATGACTTCATTCCTGTACTGGCAATAATCCCCCTGGTTACAATTAGTGCTAAAATGTTCATGGGGAACCTTCCTAGAAGGCAGACACACAAATTATTTCCCATTTCATAGTAATTAACATAGAGATTGAAGACGAGATGACTTTAAATTACATAGCTTCAATTCTCTAAGAAATAGTGGGGGCTTATAGTAAAAGGACAATGTGATAAATTATAGGTGTGCAACCATATTGTAGAAGGGGCAGGTTAAAGGCTTCAGGGTCTGTGATCTCCGGGGGATGGATGGACCAGAAAAGCAAAGTGCAGCTACTCATGATTTCTTGAGCTTTCTATATAAATGCAGGATCAGACCCCTAACTCCACCTGCTCTTTCCTGGCAGCACAACCACAATTTCCCAGTTGGTGCATCCCTATAGCCCTCTTCTCCAAGGCTTCAGAGCTTGAGGAGTGGAAGATCCAGGTCTTGTGATACCCTGGGGCCACTCCCAATGGCCAGGTCCTCCCAAATCCTAGTCCAATAGAGTTGGGAAAACCAGATAGGCACTTCTTAGGAGTCCCTCTGCCTCCCAATAGATAGGGGGAGAAGGTCCTGTAGAAGTGCCAAGAGGTGTTCTCTGCTCCTCTATCTCCAGGAAGCCCCTTTCCACACCTCTCATGTTTATGCTTCTGAACCCTTCATTAGGCCTTGGGCTGGTGGTAGCAGCTGCTCCCTGCCTTGCTTCTTCCTGTACTGACTGAGCAGCAGCAGTCTTGGCTCCTGGATAGGTGAACTGGGGCCGCCTTGAAAGGAAAGTCACAGCAAAAGCTGTTCTACTCAAGACAGTACACGGCAAATCCTCACAACAGTCAGATTATCCAGATAAACAACATCTAGTTGTACAGAATAAAGCTTTAGTTTTAGCTTCTTGCTACAAACTGATAATGTGTATACAACTAATTTTGTTTTTGTTTTTGATAAATTTTCTCACTGTCTTTAAGGAGCAGTATTTTGAACTGAAGTCCAACAGGACAACTTCCTATGGCAGGGAGGGAGGACCTGGGACCTTTGGTGTGTTCTTAGACTCCAGCTCTTATCATCCCTGACTGCTGGTCTTGCCATCTTAGGCTGATGGGAGGGGGACTCCAACAACATTTGGACACTCACAGGTTTCTATCCCTGACTTTGGACTTATCTTCACACTAGGGATGAAATGATCAGTCTATTTCTGCTGTGTTGATTTCACACGTTCATTTGTAACACATGTCACTCTATCCTACTTCCACACTAATCTACCTTTAAAAAAATCTGCATGAAAATTCATATTCAAATAGGCATTTTAATGCATTTTCTCACAAATAGGATCTATAAATTAATTTTCTTCCAAAAAAAGTACAGTGAAGTAAACATTTCTCAATATATTGTGAAACAATGCATTTTCGCCTTTTTTTTTTAGTTGAGAACAGCACTGTAATATGTAGAAAACTGCAAAATCTGAATAATATTGACATTTTGGCCCACACATTAGTTTGAGAGGGAGGGATCAGGTGACTCCACATTGGAATTTGCCATGTTCAAATTCCTCAAGCATCCTTCCTCCACATGCAAGTTCTCCCATATTTTAAATCTTAGTAAAATGAACCCCAGGCTGCCTAGCTAGGGAGTGCAATGGTGGTCTAGGACATAGCTGTCAACTTTTCCTTTTTCTCGTGAGAAATCCTATTCGGAATAAGGGAATTTCCCTTTAAAAAAAGGGAACGTTGACAGCTATGGTCTAGGAACACATGACTATCTTAGAAGGCACGACTGAAAGTGAGAGTGGCTGTGTTATTTATTCTAAATTAAAATAAACCGGCTCAGAATATACACACACAGCTTGGCGTGATTTCTCCAGTATAGTTTATACATCATTCTTAAGGAAGCAAAATACAATAAAACGAAATGCAGGGAAACCCAAATGTAAGCTTGGTATCTGAAGATTCCTTAAATGAGTCACTTCAGTTTGAAGCAGCACATGATCATAATAAGAACCAAAGTGATCTCAGGACTGATGGCACTGAAGCCTGCAGGGCATGTTAGCAGAGAGACTGCCTACAGATCTAATTAAAATGCACCCAGGAATAAAGTAAGAGGAGGAATCTTTTCTGCCTAATTGGTAAGAGAGGAACTTACTCTGCTAAACTGCTGATGTAATTGGAAATGCCACATACTGGTTTAGCTGGACACAGTGATCAATCAGACATTATTCTTTGCAGTGGCCATGGAAATGGCTGTGTCACTTGTGGGGGTTAACGAAAGCGCAATCCTGAATGCAAACTTCTTCAAGCCATGAAACAAAGGCAACTGCTTTGCGCGTGGCAAAGCACACTTCTGACAGGGACTGGCACGAACATGACTTATTTACTTTGCACTGCTTTCATATAGCCTTGTTTTAGTGGTCTGTGACAGTGGCGTAGCGTGGGGGGTGCAGGGGGTGCCGGCCGCACCGGGCGCAACATCTGGGGGTTAGGGATAGGGTTAGGGGGCGCAAATTACTTGCCTTGCCCCGGGTGCTCACAACCCACGCTACGCCACTGGTCTGTGATGGCTCATGCCCTGCAGAAGTAATTGTTCCTCAAGGGCTCCTCCACTGTTCTTGGATAAGTGATTCTTGAAGGTGATGAGGTGATTTAGGTATGAAAACCTCTGGTCAAATTAAATCCTTAAATATAGGGTCCCCAACTATGCCATCTTACTGTAAATAAAAAACCAGGTTCAATTTCACAGGCTGTTCTAAAGAAAGAGAGCAGGTGGTATGGGTGATTCCTGAATTCAGTACCTAGAGGTAACAATGGGCTGGATGAAGGCCAATAAAATGCAGCTTAATCCAGACAAGACAGAAGTTCTTCAACTTTAGGAGAGCAGCCAACCTATTTTGAATAGGGTTTCCTTGAAGAAAGGTTCAGAGCCTAGGAGCACTCCAGGGTCCAAATAGCAGCTAAGGAGCCCCCTACTTGAATACATAGTAATTCTATCAGCCAATAAATAGCATTGCAACTTTGCTTTCATAATGCTAATGTTGATAACAAAAAAAATGTATAGTGCTTTCACGTGTTCCAAGTGCTTCACATGGATTTTCTAATTATAGCCCTGTAAAGTTAAGTCAGTATTATCTCTCATTTTGCAGATGGGGGTGGGGACTGAGGCAGAGAGACAGAGAAAGCAGCTCACTTTAATCCAGCTAGCGAGTTCATGGCAGAAGTGAGATTTGAACCACAGACTTCAGGGTTTGTACCTGAATCTCTTAGCATGCTATGCTACACCAATGCCACATTCAACCGTTAACCACAAGAAAGGGGAATATATTGTTCTTCCAAAACTGTTGAACTATCTTCAAAAACTGGGGGTATATGCCAGTATATGTCAAGTGTTTAATGGGGCTTCCTTCCCAGGTAAATGTGTATAAGGGTTGCAGCCATAATCATCTTCTGAGTGTTAGCTTTTTATTCATAAATTAATCAAACCTTAGATAAACACCCTAAGAAAATGGCAACACATGTTTGATGTTATGCTGAAAGCGTTAAAGAGAAATTTAACAACTTCTTTGATGCTTTGATCTCTGAAGAAATCTCACTAAAATTATGATCAAAGTAATTTATATTACTTAACAACAAATCATCTTAAGGCAATAATAAGCATTCTGTTTAATCCACGCAGTCAATTACCCACTACAAATCTCCATCTGTTGGGGGGAAGGACTTCACTTAAGGATCATTTTCTCTTAAAGGTCAACAGAAAGTCACAGAAAGAATCTTCCCTACAAGGAGGTAACAAGTATTGGCGGCCATGATATATTGCACAGGATGTCATGTCATTTGTGGTTTTTTTTTGTTTTGCGAAGAGAAGGTGCACTTCTTAGTATACTAGTGCTGAAGAGACGAAATCCAAAGAGTTACACAAGGGTCACTCAATTGCTTGGACCCAATGGGATGTCTGACGTTTTCCCACCTGTATGACACGTCCCTATGTCATACTACAAGCAATCTTGGAAACTCCACTCATTTTTTGCTTTTTTTTTTAAAAAAAAGGTTTACTGTGCGTTGTGAGGTGGTTATTGGTGCTTTGCCCACACTCCCCTAGCCATACAAAATTAATCATGTTGTTCTTTGTCATCACGAAGAACTCCTAGATGACCCTGTCTTACATCTCACAACTGGAAGAAAAAGTAGCTAATTTGAGCCATGGTTTTGCATGATATACACTATTCCTTTCCACACTAATCAGCGCAATCAATATTACAGCCAGTAGCAGTTGTCAAAAGTTATACCTATTCTCTAATGGTGAATGATTAGGGAGGAGATGCTACTCTGTCATTACAAACTCTGCAGATGCCATTATCCACGTCTCCTCAAATTGGACAAGAAAATATGCTTACATTAAATGAAAATCGATTGCTGTTAAATGTGGTAGGTAGCGCGGGCTAATTTGGATTGACACCATCTATGCGACTTGCAAAGCAGTGGATTGAAGGAAGAGTATTATGTAGCCATAATATATTCAGCACTGACTAGCTGAAGTTCTGTGTAGACAGCCATGCATAACCCACAGAGCTCAAGTGAATTACTTAAGCAGGCGCCCATTCATCATGTTTCTGGCATACCTACTGGCAGACCATCTTTTTCTTCTGGATTGGGAAAATTAAGAATCACTTTCAGCAAAACGTTACTGGCTACTTGTAATGCCACAGGTTCCAATGTGGCACCCACTGTAGTTCATGCAAGGTATTTCAGGTTGTTGTTTTTTAAGGCAATGAGCCTTTATAAACTTAGTGCAATTTTATAGAAACCTACTCAGAAGATAGATGCAAAACTACTGGAATTATGTGTCATAAGCAACTGTGGGAATTTGCCATGGCTGGATGCAGCCTTGCCTGGTCAGCTGACATACACCAGGACATATTTAATTCTTTGCAGAATCCTGGTTTGTCAATATGTACAAGCTTTGTGTAATTACTACAAATTTGTGTTTCAATTCCATATTTCCTTTTAGGTTGAATGTGAAACTTGAGTACTTACCTGATTAAATTGTTGCAGTTTAGCAATTAAGTTGCTGATGTGTGGGTCCATTCCTCTGACTTTCAATTCTGGGTTATTAATTTGTGCCTTCATCCCATTGGGAACCACTCTGCTTGTATAACTGCAATAGAAAAGGAAAGGAAGGCTTAACATTCAGGTAAACGTCCTTTACTTTTTAGATTCAGTAAACACTTTGGAAGAGTCTACCAAGCTAAATACATATAACTCCAGGAGAGTCATGACTAATACCCTGATTTTGTGTGTGTGGGAACAACAGACTTAAGAAGGAGCAGCACAGTTTCCGTAATCAGGTATGCAGCACCCTGAACCTGCATTTATCTAAAGACACCTCCCCTGCAAAAACAAAACACCAACAACCCAGAATATACAGTAGGATAATGCTTTTATTACAACTAAAAAGAGCAAGCAAGCTTTTTAGTTCTTCAGAATCTTGTCAGACTGAAGATTTCTGAAGAACCTGAAAATTTGCGCACCATTTTGCTACCTTTTGATTGATCCTAATAAAGCTACTGCCCTACTTTTTTATTTGGATTTTTAAATATAGAGCTGAATACTGGAATACTCAGTATAGGCAAAAGGAGGTACTTCTTCACCTAGTGCATTGTTAAACTTGCACTGCAACTTGGATGGCTTTGAACGTAGGCTAAAGAAGTTCATTGAGACTAAAGCTATCAATGGCTCCTGGTCATGATGGCTGTGTACAACCTCCAGTAATGTCAAAAACAAAGCAGAAAATTGCATGAGTATTTACATATTATTGACCAAAAAATCAGCAATCGTAATTACTGCTCATATGCACTTGTGTGAGTTTCATTCTTGACATGAAAATTGTGGCGATTTCGACTCCTATTTCCATTTATGGCATCCCTAGTTAGAAGACAGTTTGCAGACTCATATATATATAGAGAGAGAGAGAGAGAGAGAAAATTCAAATCATCCGTTAACCCTCAGCTCAGAAATTCTCTCATTGATGCACACTATAAATTGCTTTGATTGTTAATTATATTCTTCCATTAAATGAACTCATTTGATAAGATTCATCAGGTGGTTGTGATCCTGTTCGCCACATGCAGTGACCAACTCTTTTGCTAATTATGACCAAATACCTGAGACAGGTATTGTGTGCCCTTAACTTCTGTGACACCAGGGAGAGAAAAATGGTAAGAAATAGAAAAGGAAATAATGAGCCAATTAACAAGATATACATTTCAGCTTGTTTGGTGAACAAATGGTTGAAAGTGTGGCCTGTGCACAGTCAGCCTTGCCCGTATCCCCAGAAACATAGCAGCCCTTAATTCATCACATAACAGAGCACACCAAAAATGCTTGGCATGCCGACTCCCTTTAATTCATGGAGAATAAATAGGTTTTAATCCAGGGAGGGCTGCAAATCATAATATTTGTTATCATCATAACTCATCATTTTCTAGCACACGTTGGAGAGCAGGCTTCTGTGAAGTTTAACAGAGCAACCGGCTCAAAAATAAATCTGACTTGGGCTCCTAAAGAATTGCAGTCTAAATAAAATAACTGCCTGGCTCTTTGGAATTACCTTGGCTGCAATCCTGATTGTCCTGGGCACAGAACGCAGGGTGCAGAGTAATTTTATTAAAAGCCAGTATAGCTCACCCTTCTCTCACCATATACCTTGGCACCCGAACACGAGTGGCTCTCCACAAACCCCAGATGTTCATTTCAAGGAAAGTTCCTCCACCTTGCACTTGATTTATTTATTTATCACACTTAAACCCCACCTTTCTTCCATATATCCCAAGGAGGCGCACATTGGGTTCTCAAGCCTGCTTAGTTTCAACAAGGACCATAGGCCCTCAGGTCATAGCCCATGTACCGCACCTCCTTCTCAAGGTCCCAACACTCAGGCTACTCTCAGTGGAAGAAGCACAAAGTCATATTAAGGTGTTAAGGAGGAGCTGCTTGCCGAATGTGAGCCACAGAGGCCTTCTTCTTGAAGCGACTGCTTGGGCCATAACTGAGCATACACTGAAAAAAGCTGAGGCTAAGTGCTCAGGAGGAGCAGCAGCAGAAGAAGAAGAGTTTGGATTTGATATCCCGCTTTATCACTACCCTAAGGAGTCTCAAAGCAGCTAACATTCTCCTTTCCCTTCCTCCCCCACAACAAACACTCTGTGAAGTGAGGGGCTGAGAGACTTCAAAGTGTGACTAGTCCAAGGTCACCCAGCAGCTGCATATGGAGGAGCAGGGACATGAACCCGGTTCACCAGATTACGAATCTACTGCTCTTAACCACTACACCATGCTGGCACCAAGAGCAGCAAGAGAGGACTGCACAGATCTTTAATGCAGGGAGGGGAACTCTCTTTTTTTCCTATTTAAGGCTACATTTCCTCAGGGGTAATTTGTTGGGGGCCGGGTAGATCCAGAAACAAACATGGGTGGGGCCAGAGCCAAAGGTAGGTGGAGCTGACAGCATCACACCAGCCCATCTCCCTCTGCTGGTGCCTTCCTCCCCCTCCATACATTCTGCCCCACTTGTCCACCGCCATTAATACATGTCAGTCATGATTGCGTGCAGGAGGCTTTCCCCCCTCCTTCCATTGCTCCACCCGTTTCCATCTCTTGGACGCTACTTCTCTCCGCCACCCCACAGTTCGCAGCAAGGCTTTCCCCTAGGATGAAGAAGAAGAGTTTGGATTTGATATCCTGCTTTATCACTACCCTACGGAGTCTCAAAGCGGCTAACAATCTCCTTTCCCTTCCTCCCCCACAACAAACACTCTGTGAGGTGAGTGGGGCTGAGAGACTTCAGAGAAGTGTGACCAGCCCAAGGTCACACAACAGCTGCATGTGGAGGAGCGAGGAATCGAACCCGGTTCACCAGAGTACGAGTCCACTGCTCTTAACCACTACACCACACTGTAGCAGCCACATCTCTGTCTCTCCTCAGAGGGAGGCCTGGAGAACAAGAGTGGACCTGGAGTATCCAGAGGACAGCAGGAGGAAGCCACAGGTTCCCCAAGGCTGCCTTAACGAGCCAACCTGCATCATATGCACAGAACCACCAGGGCTGCAGTCATGGTGTGCAGCGCTGGGTTGTGACCATGCCCAGGCCTAAGAACATGTGACTGAAACAGCCTTCTTTCCTTGCTTACCCCTTCCCCTCCTTTCTCACCCGGTTGTTTCCCCCGTGTCTAACTGTAGATTGTATATGGGTGTTTCCTTAAAACTGCTGCAATGCAAACGAGTCCTTTTTTATCACCCCTTCCAAATGTTCTCACAATATTTAATGGGTTAAGTAATCTATCTGAGCATCATATTCATAAAACAGAATCACAGGCTTTTTCTTTTTATCTTTTTAAGCACAACTAAATAAGAGGCAATGTCCTTAAGTGCCTATTGAAGAGGATTCACTAATTTTCCAAATCAATGAACCTGTGAGGGATTTTCAGTATTCGACGGTACAAATCTCACCCTAATTTAATTATGTAACTTTTGCTAGATCAGCACCACCTTTCGCAAAATACTTAGGTTATGCCATATTGAATGTCTTCATATAAATTACTTGTGGTTGGCTGAGCCAAAATCTGAAAGGAAGAAAGAAAAATCAAGTGCTTTTTCTTTGTTTTGTAGGGGTCATTCCTAACGTTTGTTATTCCTGCTTGGTGTTTAAGAAGTAAAGAAGAGTATTCAATGCTTTTTATTCTTTAAAAAGGAGAGAGGGAGAAGCAGCTGGCTAAGGTGAAATATTGGGGAACCTAAGGGGGAGTTTGTCATTACAAACCTAGACAGCATCTTAAAAAGCAGAGACATCACCTTGCCAACAAAGGTCTGTATAGTTAAAGCTATGGTTTCCCCAGTAGTGACGTATGGAAGTGAGAGCTGGACCATAAAGAAGGCTGATCGCCGAAGAATTGATGCTTTTGAATTATGGTGCTGGAGGAGACTCCTGAGAGTCCCATGGACTGCAAGAAGATCAAACCTATCCATTCTTAAGGAAATCAGCCCTGAGTGCTCACTGGAAGGACAGATCCTGAAGCTGAGGCTCCAATACTTTGGTAACCTCATGAGAAGAGAAGACTCCCTGGAAAAGACCCTGATGTTGGGAAAGATGGAGGGCACAAAGAGAAGGGGATGACAGAGGACGAGATGGTTGGACAGTGTTCTCGAAGCTACCAGCATGAGTTTGACCAAACTGCGGGAGGCAGTGGAAGACAGGAGTGCCTGGCGTGCTCCGGTCCATGGGGTCACGAAGAGTCGGATACGACTAAACAACTAAACAACAACAAAGGGGGAGTTTATTTGTCAGACACTTGTACTTTGAGGAGATGAACTACAATTTAGCAATGTAAAAGGGAAGAGTCATTCTCAGACAATTAATTTAGCATACTGATACCGCAATGATTAAAGTTGGTTATCAAAACTATTTCATAATATGCATTCCAGGGAGGGTTGCACTCTTTGTTTCTCTCTGACACACACACCCCTTAAAAAATCTGATTGCCACTGTTCCTTCCATTATCACTGTAATTATTTATGATGCCTAATATGCATGCACAGGTTGGTGAATTTGATAAGTTGGTTCCTTCAATCATCTGTGATCACCTGTTCATAATTGTACACAATATACAAGATTTTTAAACATAGTTTTAGGAAAGGGTAAGCTGTGTACAGCTGAAGGGAAAGTGGAAATTTTGCAAAGAAAGGGAAAGGGCAAATCCCATATATAGAAGTGTGTGTATGGGAGACGGTGGATGCTGCATAATATTTTTTCTCCGGTGACATTGGTTGCTTTTCCTTATTACAACACAGCAGCGAACATTTAAAGAACATAAAGAGCACAAACTACTGGATCAGACCAAACAAGTCTGTAATCCTGTTTCCTACAGTGGCCAACCAGATGCCTAGAGGAAGCCTTTAAGCAACAGGACTCTTCCAACTGTGTTCCCCCACAACTGGTATAAAATGCAGTATAACATTAAGCATTGCAAACACATTTCTGAACCACTGGATTTAGAAAGGATTACTCTGCTCAGGTTCTGAGATTTTTTATGTCTCATTTTAGTTATTTAGGGCACATCCCAACCACATGCCCATCTACATGTGAAAGGAGATCCACGTAGGGATCAATGGAGCCTCTTTCCCCTCCCTCAGCCTTTGCCATGGGCCTTTGGACAGACACTCACATGTGCCAACATAATCGCCATTATCAGCTACAGGAAGCCTGTACATTTCTCCCATATATATTATATATCCCCTGTATATTGACTGGGAAATGCATACAATTTTCTATTCATGAAAGAAGGATGTGCACATTCTCCATGAGGCCTGGTGAATGCGTGCAATGGCTGGTTATTGTGCACATTAACTGTACAACTTCCATTCCTCTTCACATATACACCTCATATCTCCTTTCCTCCAGAGGGCAGCATGCGTGAGAGGACAGATCATGCCCACTTTAACCTTGAAGGTCCAGGAGTGCTAATGTCAAATATATATTTAATATAAATTAGAATAAAATACACAGATTTCATCTTTTTTCTTTGTATATGTATTTTTAATGATTCCATCGGCAGAGGAGACATATACAAAGTGGAACTAAGCAAGGTCAAGACACAATCCACTTCTCACATTTGGGATGGAACATGCCAATTGCAAGTGGAAGCATCAAATACCCATATGCTCCTGTGTATACGGCACAGATTAACCCTACTGGATCCCTATCAATCAAAATGGAAAACTACATTATACGAAAAGCTAAAAGGCTGTTCGCTACAGGGACTGATAGCCACAGGTTATGGGAAAGCCAGAGCAACAATTCACCAATGAATCTGGGACGTAGAATTTCAGTGTCACGTGAGTGTGATGAATAAGCACCCAGCAATCAAAGACAATGGGAGAGGTTTTACCCCAGCAAAATATCTGTCAAAATTACAAATATCTAAATGTAGATGGTCGTTCACCCTCGCTAGATTCAATGTGCTGCCATATGCCTTATTGCATGGCAGATATGTGGGTAAACCGTATGCGGAGCAAATCTGCCCCTGCGGCCTGATAGAGGTGGAAACTGTCTCTCATGTCTTGCTACGATGTCATTTTTATGAGGATATATGCTCAGTCTTTATCACCCCTGTTATACAGAAAATTCCAAGTGGGTCTGAACCTCAATGCTTAAAATCCCTCATAGAGGATAGGGATCCAGAGATCACGCTAAGGGTGGCCAAATTTTGTGCGGCTGCCATAAAACTCAGGGAACAAGCTGTGCTATTACATAAACTAAGGCCTCTAGATAATATTTTAGAGACTAAGACCTAAGCCACATTTCTAATGGCTGTCATATTCAATTGTTAATTCAAACATAATTCTATTGTGCTTATGTTCACTTAGTACGGTATGTGAATCTGGTCTGGGACCGTAATAAATTTCATTCATATACAGCAGAGCAAAATCCTAATTTTGTCTTCTCAGAAGTAAATTCTGTTGAATTCAGTGGGGCTTATTCCCAGGTAATTGGGATTAGAGTTGTAGCCCAAGAGACTTGCTATTAGCCCCAGAAATACATGTGTAAAAGAGCTTCCAGTCACTGCCCTTCAAGTAGGCTATTATATCAACCCTTACTCCACAAATAGCCTGACTACTTACTTCCAAGAAATGAATTTTAAGATTTGCATCACAAAAGCTTTTGATTAGTTTTATTAAGTCTCTTGATTAATTGCCTCAGTGCCATTTCTTTAAAAAGCAACAACTAAGCCTACGAACAGAGCAATTTGAGGCATAGCTATATTTCAACATGAACTCCAAGTATGTGGTTTTGTTTGAATTAGGATCATCTAGAGCAGGGGGCAGCAAACCTTTTCAAACCTTTTCAGCAGGGGGCCAGTCCCCTGTCCCTCAGACCTTGTGGGGGGGGGGGGGCTGGACTATATTTTGAAAAAAAGGAAAAAGAACAAATTCCTATGCCCCACAAATAACCCAGAGATGCATTTTAAATAAAAGCACACATTCTACTCATGTAAAAACACCAGGCAGGCTCCACAAATAACTGAGATGCATTTTAAATAAGAGGACACATTCTACTCATGTAAAAACACATTGATTCCCGGACTGTCCATGGGCCGGATTTAGAAGGCGATTGGGCCGGATCTGGCCCCAGGCCTTAGTTTGACTACCCATGATCTTGAGAACAGCATAATTTCTTTCAAGCTGCCTGCTCTTTCAAAAGGTACTGAAAAAGACTACCCATCCTTTTCCCTACACATATGCAGATTCACCTACTTAAATCCCCTTTTTGTGTGTGGAGGCACCACTATTGACTGGAAAGGGAGAGACTGCTCTGGAATCAGTAATTTGAAAACCGATTACAGATAGGTAGCCGTGTTGGTCTGCCATAGTCAAAACAAAACAAATTCCTTCCAGTAGCACCTTAAAGACCAACTAAGTCAGTTCTTGGTATGAGCTTTCGTGTGCATGCACACTTCTTCAGATACACAGTTTGCTGTGTATCTGAAGAAGTGTGCATGCACACGAAAGCTCATACCAAGAACTGACTTAGTTGGTCTTTAAGGTGCTACTGGAAGGAATTTGTTTTGTTTTGACTATGGCAGACCAAAACGGCTACCTATCTGTAATCGGTTTTCAAATTTTGTTTTGAAAACCGATATCCTGCGATATGTATAATTAGGGATGTAAGATAACAGCACTGAAGTATGCATAGGAAAAGGCTGAAGTGAAGCAGTGCAGTATCAAAAAACAAGTATAAAATGGTGGCTTTATATATACATATAAAATATTGAGCAAAACTAAAAGAAGCGACACAACTAATTTTCAGAGAAATATAAGACAAAGGGGAAAGGGAAGGCAAAAAAAACCACACACACCTTTAAAACCACATATTTGGCATCACAGCTGACAGAAATATTCCAATATTTGAGTGTACGCAATTCAAATGTGGAACTGATTTCAGAGTTTTAACAATAAAATTTAATTGCAATATTCTAAATGCTCACCCAACACATACAGCCAAACATGCTATAAAGTTTCTTGAAGCTACTGAAAAGGGTATCATTGTGTGGTGCTTAAATTCTGCTTAGCTTTATGACACATAAATGTCTGCATCTGATGAAGTGACTGTCAAAGCATTTGCTGGTTTGTTTGTTTTTTAAGATGTTAAGGTGGTTCTGTTGTTTTTTTCTGCATTCGATGTTCTGTTGATTTTTCTGCAATTGACCAGCCTGGCTTCCCCTCTAGATGAAAATGTTTGAGCAATTAAGCATGGAATGCTCAGACAGAGAGATACTAGTGGGGCAGATTTTATAGCTCTTATGAGAAAATGAAGATCCCATTACAGCAGGTTGATAGGACAAGCATAAAGGATGTTCAAGGGTTTCATTTGGTCCACATTTCAAAGCTAACTAGCTTGATTCACACTTTCTGGACTAATATGTAGTCCAGACAGTTATCATTTGGTTTAGGGCATCTTTGAATCTGGGATACAGTTTTCGGCTTTTTTTAAAAAAAGAACCAAAATATGCATAAGAATGTATACACAAATGCATATTTCAGGATAAAATGCATAGAAAAAGGCACTGTTTTTACAGTAAAAGGCATACTAAAACTCCATAAATTTAAATACAGTTTAAAAATAATACAGTGGTACCTCGGGTTAAGAACTTAATTCATTCTGGAGGTCCGTTCTTAACCTGAAACTGTTCTTAACCTGAAGCACCACTTTAGCTAATGGAGCCTCCCACTGCCGCCACGTCGCTGGAGCATGATTTCTGTTCTCATCCTGAAGCAAAGTTCTTAACCTGAGGTACTATTTCTGGGTTAGCGGAGTCTGTAACCTGAGGCGTCTGTAACCTGAAGCGTCTGTAACCCGAGGTACCACTGTAATCGCAAGAGGTTGCAGAAATGGAGCAAAAATAGACCGATCTACCTAACCCCAGTAGACACAAGGGGAACAGGTTCATTTTATATATTAAAAAACCTGCTGGATAAATGTTGAAATTACACACTACAGATAAGGTATAATATACATTCAGTCCTTTTAGGGAAGGACTGTAAGCTTAGTGACAGAGGTAAAAGGTAAAAAGGTCACATGCTTTGCAATGCAAAAGGTCCCAGGTTCAATTCCTGGCATCTCCAGGCAGGGCTTGATATCATGGAGAGCTCAACCAGTCAGTGTTGTCAGTACAGTGGTACCTTGGTTGTCGAACGGCTTGGCTCCCAAATGCTACAAACCTGGAAGTGAGTGTTCTGGTCTGCGAATGTTTTTCAGAAGCCGAATGTCTGATGCAGCTTCCATGGCAGGAAGCTCCTGAAGCCAATCGGAATACGCATCTTGGTTTTTGAACTGTTTCGGAGGTCGAACGGACTCTCGGAATGGATTAAATTTGAGAACCAAGGTACCACTGTACTGGATTAGACAGAACACTAGTCGGACACAGTATAAGGCAGCTTTGTATGTCATCCTGCTCCCATGAACTGCCTGTGCATCTATTTGGCCACTCTTGGATGTGCTCAGCTGGCTGGACGTCTGCTTGATCAGCAAGACAATCCTTATGTTGGGTGCCTGAAGCCGCCAGGTCAAGCTGCAGTCAGCAGAAATAACAGATTTCATTGGAGATCCCTAAGCAGCCAGAGGTCAGCTTTTAAGTTCACCTACTGGGAATGCAGAGCATGCAGAGCAGCATCATTATTCTTCAGGTCATTTCTCATTAAGGAGCAGGAATTCCATCCTGTCCATCTTAGCCTCCATCCATTAGAGGTTTCTGTGTTGGCTTTTGCCCTGGCCATGAATGTAATTATTATCAAAAATTAATAGGCTCCAGGTACACATGGACAATCAGCAAGGCAAGGATCTGTAATCTTATTTCTCCAAAGAATTCTGGAAACCCTTAATGAAAGCTCATGAAGTAAATACAAGAAACGGCTTGTAGTGGGTGGGGTGGGGGCGCGCGAAAACAAATGTAATCAATGTTTTGATGAGTGTCCATTTTGAAAAGAGCAGTGTGCTGCCCACATCCAAAGAGAAAGTGAAGAACAATGAGAAAACTGGAGATGGTTATATGAGCTCTGTGTCAAACTTAAGCATAGTAGGGGATCAAAGTTGTCTACACAGGGAAGGACAGGCAAGTTCAAACCTGCCTCCTGTAGAAATGGAATAAAGCAAATATATCTGAGACGTAGAGGCTGCGCTTTGTTAATACTGCACTGAAACACTTCTCTTGACAATCAGGCATCTATCCAGATTTTAGCTGTGTTATAGCCGATGAGAAATAGGTTTCCATCATCGCCATCAGCCAGCCAAATCACCGATGTGCTTCAAGCACAGGACTTGGGAGTCTGCAATCTGATCTCTGCAGTACCTGTGCGGAGCCTCACTGTCTTTATGAAATTTCGTAAAAGTGTAAGTAACGTCTGCAACAAGGCTAAGCACTGTAATGCCATACGCTCCCCCCCCTCCATAATTCAGCCCTCTCTCTCTAAGTTTAGAAATATTTGGGCACCATTATCTACAGAATCAGGAGATGTGCAAATATGGCAAACTGGATCAAGCAAGGTGAAATTTCAGCTGAACAGCACCTGAGCTTTCGCTCTCTTTATCCAGTGGGAAAACCTTTACCAATCCAGTAATTTCTAGGGCTCCTCCTGTTTATTGAACATTTATCCAGATTTGATTGCACAAAGCTTATGTGATAGTCACTGAGCGTTCATTCCAATTTGTTTGTGGGGAGGTTGTAAGACTATGAGCATTCATCCTCTTTTGTTTGCTTAGGGGTTATATGTCTTCCCATCCATCTACCATTATCCCATACTTTTCCCCATCACTTTCCTAGCCACAAAAAAGTTTTTGTTTTTTTTCAAGTTATGCTTGAGGGATAGAGCACTTCAATCCACTTTAATTGCACAAACTTACTTTTACGATATATAACTGGATCCTTCCTGTAAAATACTGACAGTCTGGAGGCAAACCAAGACATAACACACCTAATCATAGAATTGCAGAGTTGAAGGGATCTCCAAGGGTCATCTAATCCAGCCCCCTGCAATGCAGAAATCTCAGCTAAAGCTGTCAGAACCATGGGATGGAAAGCCAGCTGGCTTGGCCCTAGCTGGAGCATCTCCCTTCTCAGCCTTGCCACTGCAGAGATCCATTAGTCATCCTCCTCCGATGTGTGTCCGCATGTGTGTTGCGCATGCAACAGCACACATTACTCAGCAGAGTAAACACACAACAGATCAGGCTCGAGGCATGGATACTATACTAAACTACGCATTTATTATACATAAATCAGGACAAAGAAAAACATGGCCTCTCTCCTTGTCGTTCTTCTTGTAGAGAGAGAAAACAAACGCAATACAGAGCGGATGTTCTGCTCATGGGACTCCAGCAATCTGTGCTGGAATGTAAACAGACATGTGGCATGTAACAATCCCACATATCTGCAGCAAGGGTGGAATGGAATTCCCAACAAAAGCATCCATGACAGATGGCCATCCAACCTCTGCTTAAAAACCTCCAAGAAAGGAGAGTCCACAACCTTCGGGGGGGGGGGAGAGAACCTGTTACACTGTTGAACAGCTCATACTGTCAGAAAGTTCTTCCTGATGTTTAGCTGAAATTTCCTTTCTTGCAACTCGAAGCCATTGGTTCGAGTCCTACCCTACCCTTCATGTCTTCATTCTGCGATGCAGGAGCAAAGCAGCTTATCTGTGAACCTTGCAGCTGCTTTCACATAGTATACAGCAGCAAATCAGGACACCGTAGGCAATCCAAGTCGCCTCATGTGCTTGTGCCCTTCATGCACAGCACTGCAAAACATGCATTTGTCCAGTGGACATAGCACATCTTTAAAGGTGCACATCAATCTTTGAATATCTAATCTTTAAAAAAGGAAAGATAATGTGTAAAGCAACCCTGGGTGGCAGGGCGAAGACAGGAAACCCTAATGGTTCCTTCTTTGCTAGGGTGAATCTTGCCAACAAAAGAGAATTCATTCAGGACTTCCTTCTGTTCAATTGTTCTCACTAAGGACTCAAGACTCAAAGTGCCCTCTCTCTGATAAGCAGCAGTAATTAATCTCCCAGCTGTACAGTAAAAGAGTGGAAATGAAAAGTCTTTTATTGGCATTCTCATTATTTAATGATAATTAGGCCCTGGAGTGCCATAACTGCCCCCAATTTTTATTTTACAAATAGCAGTCAGAGTCATTGCTCTTCCTACAGCTGTCTTAAAAATCTGTTGCCAACCCCCAATTGAATAGGATATAATAATAAAAAAATAGGCAAGGGCACAGCAGTGGTTCATGCTATGCAGAAACACACATGATCCAGGGACACACAAACATTTTACTATTTTCAGTTAAATTCTCTTCCCTGCAGATCTCATAGTTTCACTTGCAGAGGACAGTTCAAAACTCCTATATGGTGTCATGGTCCCCACTGCCAGCACTGAGCTAATATCTGAGCATCAAAGGGTGGAAAATGGTCAAGATGACATAAATGACTTCATGACACCACCCTAAAACATTCTGAGTCCTCCAACAAGAGATCGACAATTATTTAAATGCACAGTGAGGGCAAAACTCTGAAGTCCTCCCCATAGTGGTTCTTCCTGTCCGGGAGTTAAGCCAATCCCTTTTACCTGGACAGTATCAGAACTCTGCATCTGTCCGAATGATGGCGGAAAGGTTAGTTACAGAAAGTAATACATACCAAGGCACCACAACACTATTAATCCTCAGGATCTGCTCTTGGGGAAAAACTGGCTTCTGCTTCTACACTGGTCCTCTTCTAAAATTACCTTGTGTATTCAGAGCATAAAGAGAAAGGGGCAAATGGAACCACAGAAATGAAGATATGGTATTTTATTTAGCAAAAGGGAACCAGTCCCAGGGTGGTGGTGGAGAAGGTGAAGAAACCATAGTGAATGCTTTCTGAGCATGCATGGAGTAATTCATGACAGTCAGGAGCAAGCCCAATCCTTGCATGGTGGCTGGTGATGGCAGATGCAGGGCTTTTTCTCAACTGGAACTCAGCAGAACTAGGTTCTCTAAGGTGGGCTCCATTGCCATTCTAAGGGAACAAGGGAGGTGTTCATAGTGAGTTCCAACACCTCTTTTTCCAGAAGAAAATCACTGGGTGGATGGGTAATCAGGACAGCATGGTTTGGTTGTGCTCAAAGAGCTAAAGCAGGCATAGGCAAACTTGGCCCTCCAGATGTTTTGAGACTACTATTCCCATCATCCCTGACCACTGGTCCTGCTAGCTAGGGATGATGGGAGTTGTAGTCCCAAAACATCTGGAGGGCCAAGTTTGCCTATGCCTTTGCCTGAGCTGGAAGTGAGAGCTGGACCATAAAGAAGACTGATCGCCGAAGAATTGATGCTTTTGAATTATGGTGCTGGAGGAGACTCTTGAGAGTCCCATGGACTACAAGAAGATCAAACCTCTCCATTCTTAAGGAAATCAGCCCTGAGTGCTCACTGGAAGGACAGATCCTGAAGCTGAGGCTCCAATACTTTGGCCACCTCATGAGAAGAGAAGACTCCCTGGAAAAGACCCTGATTTTGGGAAAGACTGAGGGCACAAGGAGAAGGGGACGACAGAGGATGAGATGGTTGGACAGTGTTCTCGAAGCTACCAGCATGAGTCTGACCAAACTGCGGGAGGCAGTGGAAGACAGTAGTGCCTGGCGTGCTCTGGTCCATGGGGTCACGAAGAGTCGGACACGACTAAACGACTAAACAACAACAATGCCTGAGCTAAAGCAAAACAAAACCTCCACTCTGCAATAAAGATGAGCAAGTTTACTTCTACTCACTTTCAACTGGTTTATTCATTCCGATTTGTTCTCAGGGAGGTTTGATGACGTAGCATCAAAGCAAGTGCTATTTCACACTTTCCAGTACATTTTCCTGTCACTTTCCTTAAAGGAAATGGTTTCTTCTGCAAGGCTTCCTAAACAACTCTAATGCAAAATCCGAATCTGCCAGTCTGTGATTAAATCCCACCTCAATATAGTCTGGAGACAGAAACAGGTTTTTTTTTTTTTAAATGAAACCAGTATTGTCATCCTAAAATAACTCACTTTCATTTTCTGAGTTGATCTGAGATGCGGAAAATAAACCCAGCCTTTCCTCCCCCAAACAGTATTTCTCCTTCTCCTTAAAGCCTTGCCTTGATGAGAAAGTATGGCGGGTACACAGCGGTGGCATTCAGGACTACATAGTAAAGCAATACTTTGAGAGCGACAGTATTTGGGTGAGCTATTTCCTCTGACCATTTGCTTTCGATTTATTTTATTTTAATTTTTTTAAAACATTACTTTATGGTCAGTCCTGTTCTTAAAAGCAAGGGGACATGCCTCTTGATAGAATGGGCGCAGAAGCTAAGTGGCTCTCGCAGAAGTGTCCTCATACAATGAGAACAAAAACAGAGCTGAATTCAGGAAATAAGCCTTTATCGGATTAGCATTTGTCAGGCTAGCATCCAGCGAACATCAGTTTAGCACACCTAGGCCCTAACTAGGATGCCAAAGCAACCTGCGTTAGTAGCCTTCGCTTCATATACTTCTGTCATTGCCGGAACAGCTCTATTATCACAATCCTTTGACCTTTTGCCAATAAATTGGTATTTCTACTAAATGACATACTTTTTAAAAAATGTAGAAAAGGGATAAACAATGGCTTTTTATTTCCATTGTAAAAGAACGTGAAATAATTTCCTGCCATTTCTATGCACTCTTTGACATACCAATCACAAAGGGGGTTCATTCACATCTCAGTTTTCCTACAATTTCTGTAATGGTGCAGCCATTGTTAAGAGCACAATTAACAGCAGACCACCATTAGGAGATAAGTGGTACAGTTCCAAAATGCATCCAAGGCAAAACGTTTTTCTAATCTCTCTCACTCACTTGTGTAAAAATATAGGAGAATTTCTTCTTGGTCTCCTCATTCTGAGATGATACTCTCAATACAATCATGTTACTGTATTTTGAATTGACTTTTTTTTAAAAGCTTTTATATGTCCATTAATATAACTGAATTGTAAGAAATCTCAACAGATATCTGGGGCCGTTTCTGGGAAGGCACCAAAAAAGTCCAGTTGTTGCAGTCTGAAAAACAATAATAAAACGATATATATATTTAAAGTAGCTGATTCTAATCGAGGGGTGGTAGACAGAAATCTCCTTGCATAATGGAGTCTAATGCACCAGTTTAAACAAACAATATTTGTTGAATAAATTGCTCTTCTGTTAAACGCTGCTGTGAATATTTAGAATTACGCTGAACCTCGAGCTCCCCCTAGTGCTGAATAGCTTAATAACCAGTATGACCACTACATTTTCTTTCTCAGAAGAGACTGTGTGATCAACAGTCTCTTTTTCATAGGGGACATTCTTTTTGATGTTGGAAACAGAAAGGAGCGTGAATAGTTGCGTGGGGTAAGTCAGGCTCATTAGAGAGCATGGAGAAAGCTAAGTGTGCATCAATGAACCTGCAGTCAATCTTAGTCACAGCTAGAAGTGGGATGGGAGAAGGACTACAGAACAGGTAAAACAAGAGAGGAAAACCTTTCCTTGCATGCTGAGGCAGAGGTAGATAACCTGGTGCCATCACAGTGTTGTTGGACTTCAACTACTGTCATTCCCAGCCAACATGGCCAATGGTCAGTAGGTCAACAACATCTGGAGGCGAGCACATAGCCTACCCCTGAGTAGAGGAATGGAAGTGGCGCTGTGGTCTAAACCACTGAGCCTCTTGGGCTTGCCGATCAGAAGGTCAGCAGTTCGAATCCGCACAATGGGGTAAGCTACTGTTGCTCTGTCCCAGCTCCTGCCTACCTAGCAGTTCAAGAGCATATCAGTGAAAGTAGATAAATAGGTACTGCTGTGGAAGGAAGGTAAATGGTGTTTCTGTGCACTCCAGCTTCCATCATGGTGTTCTGTTGCGCCAGTAATGGTTTAGTCACGCTGGCGACATGGCCCAGAAAGCTGTCCGTGGACAAACACCGGTTCCCTCGGCCTGAAAGCGAGATGAGCGCTGCAACCCCATAATCGCCTTTGACTGGACTTAACAGTCCAGGGGTCCTTTACGTTTACCTTTTTTTTTTTTTTTTACAGGAATGCATTCAAATCTTCACTCTCCACATCTTTCCATAGACATGCCCACACCCGAACCATTTTCTTTTCAGTGGTAATTCAGTCTGAAGGGCAGAGGCAAGTAAACAGTTGTGCTCCACATGCACGAATTCAACTAGTGATTAATTTCACAGTTATTTCTCACTAGTGTGGTACCTCCAATGTCTATTTCAATACAGCACATGTTTTCTCAAGAAATTGCCATTCACTGATAGGTCAGACAGGGCCTCTCAAATGTCTATTCCCCCCATTGAAGAGAAATACTGTCTGTGCCTTTCAGATGTTAGCCTCTCCAAAACAAAGGCAAGCAAATGTAATTTAGCTAGCAAAATATCCAGTGACTTTTTCTTTAAACAGATAGAAGAAAATGGTGCAATGATAAGGCTGTAATGCTGATGCACTATGGAAGCAAACATGGCCAAAGAATCTGTATTTCCTTCTCAGGAAATGAGGACTTTACAGCAGAAAAGAAAGAAAGATAACTTGTATTTGGTGGAGATGGTAACATTGGGTTTCTGCTGATGGCAATACAAATGCAGGCATTCTATATTCTAGTTCGTTGAAGCAAGCAGATTTCTGACTGTCCAGCTACAATTTGTGTACAGGCGTACCTTGGAAGTCAAACGGAATCCATTCTGGAAGTCCGTTTGACTTCCAAAATGTTCAGAAACCAAAGCACAGCTTCTGATTGGCTGCAGGAAGCCACGGAAGACCTGTTGGACATTCAGCTTCCAAAAATAGTTCGAAAACCAGAACACTCACTTCCAGGTTTCAATTGTTCGGGAGCCAATTTGCTCGGGAGCCAAGGCATTTGAGATCCAAGGTACAACTGTAATCTGTAAAATATTTGTACAATTTTAATACTACAGCAGGAGTGGGAATATCCCCCCTTCAATGTACTTGAGTGTTGCATTCCCATGGGGAAAATCTCTCAAGGATTATACGGCAGTGGTGGGTGGAGTCAGACTTACACGATAATGCCAAAAACCAGACTCTGACCTCAGACCTCAAATAAATTGCCCTAGAGCATGGAATCATGTGGGCTGGATGAGTCCTCCTGATTCAAGCTTCAACTGCATAGCAAGGCAGTCATTCAACACCTTAATTTATCAGTTTGATAGTTAGCATGCGGTGAAGGTGGGAAAAGACGTCTGACAAACTCAGCTGCATGTTGGCCTGTGAGCAGAGCAAGTGATGATCAGTCACTGCCAGGTTGGCTAGCAAGGTTAAGGATTCATTCAAGCCACAGAATGAAGTTCCTGTAAGCATACAAGCTCCTGAGACAAAGTTTTAACTGCTGCTGCTGCTGGGAGATAAGTATTTGCCGATACTTTGGGAAGAAAGAGGCAGTTTTTCATTACAGGGTGGAGTGGGAAAATATACTGAGGAAGCCACCGCAAAGCAAATCCCAGCGGTTTCTCCCTGCTCCATTTGGCCCCTGACTCAGGCGTTCAGTACAGAGTGGGTGGATCGGGGGCAGCGGCGGGGAGACACTATTGATTTTTTGCTATGGGGATATATGAGAGTAAAGCAAAGAGAAAAAAAATTATCTGAACAACTATGGTACTTGTCAACCACATGATTAAATTGACAGGTCTGTGCCGATGGAGGGAAAGAGTTGGTTTGTTAAGGGCTAGAAATGAGAATTTATTAAGTGCATGTAGACAACTCCCTGGTATACTCATTAAAGGTAGGATGAAGCTCCCTTAATGCCTTGCTGGAGGGTGCTAGGCTATTTCTAATCTGAAGAAACGCCATACAAAAGAGATGATAACCTGAAAAAGATTTGCCACTGCTCCTCTTATTTAGCATTCTCTCTTATTGTTTCCTTCAGTTATGAGCTTTGCTCTGCTAACAATTGCAGGCCGTGATAAGGTGGAGGCCTGCTACCAACTGATCTGTTGGCTCATAACGCAATCTCACTCATGAACAATCCCTAAAAGACAATCCATCAAAGGGAGAATAAGCATTCCCCTCCTTTCCTGAGGGCACAGCCAAGGTTTTATTAAAAATGGAGGAGGGGAGATACTGGTGGAATTTGCTTGGAGAGGCTTCCTCACTGTTTTCTTTAGCAATTGAAAGAAAATCCTTCCTCTCCCCCCGCCCACTTCACTCCAGAAAAGTGGGAAATACTCAGAGTAGACCCACTAAAGTCAACCAACACAACCAACTTAAGTCTATACATTTCTGTGCCTACTAAGACTTAGCTGCATACAACCCTTTGAAAGGTGATGCATCATAATGAGCATGTCACTATTGGTACACATGTTGCATTTTATTCCAAAATGCAAACGCAGAGGTGCAGCATCCCATCAAAAGCATCTTGGAGGTGCCATTCCCAGAGATTCTCATCCAGGTGATTTTTTCAGTGCAACCAAGTCCCACTTTTTTATGAACCAATTTACTCTCTGCCAGCCTTGCACCTCTTCCTAGCTCCACAGCTGGAGACAGAAATTATTGTAGTTTAATGTTGTGTAGCATCTGTATAACTATGAATTAATCATTGTCAGAAAAGAATAAAGATAATTAGTTTCATCCTTTGTGGCTTTTTTACTTGGTAATTGTCCAAGCAGGGACCTGTGCCTTTCATAGAGTCAGCAGATCCACAGTGTTGAAATGTCATTATTCAGTTTCTCTCTTGCGCACAGAAAATAATATTTAAAATTTTTGATAAGATGTGTGAGCAGGCTTGGAAATTAATTGAATCAACCACATTTTATTCATTTAGCTGAATGATATTCTGTGGTAACAATCAGATTTTAAATGCTATGTAGTAAACACAGGAAAAATTCAAACTTCAAGGTAAGTCCTGGTGAATTCTTGATTTCAATAATAAAAAATCCCACTAACAATCCATGTTTTTCTGCAAGAAATAAACCCATGACAAAAGGAAGACTATATCAATGTACTCCACAGACCTGGTGCCTGTCATGAACTGGCAGAACAACGGGGAAGAGCAAGAGGATACCGGCGAGAGGTGTAGCCAGGAATGGGACACACCAGGGCAAACAAGGCATGGGGAAAGAAATAAACACAGGGTGAAGGAGGAGGAGGAAGAAGGGACAGGGTTCAGTGCACAGGAACCAGGGCATCAGGACCCATCACCAGAGGGGGCCCTGAACCCCCAAACACAGCAGGCTCTGAGGCCATGGGAGCAGCGGGAATGGCACTCTGGGAGGCTGAGGCAGGCAAGGGCTCACAGGTAGGGTTCACTAGCTCTGGGAGGAGGGGTGTGATTCCTCAGCTGGAGTAGGCTTGGGACAGGTGAGGGTCGTGTGCCTTGTCAACCCCAGATGCCGTAATTAGCATGCAAAGTATAAAAGGGCAGCAGAGCTCAAATGGCCATGTTGATGGACCATGGCTTGGATGTTCCTGCACCTCTACACTACTGTCCTTTTGGTTTGACTTTGGACTGTATTCTGACTGCTGGACTTCTGACTTGGCTACTCAGATTGACCCTGGACTGTGTTTCCTGACCTCTGTATTTTGCTCTTTCCTGGTATGGCTTGACTCCTAGACCTGGACTTTGGATTTGACATAATGACTTGCTGCCAGGCAGGCCACAGGTTCGGGACAGTGCCCTTTAGATGTTGGTGGATTCCAATCCCACCAGCCTCAGACTTCTGTATGGTGAACGATAAGGGATGATGGCACTTGTAGGCCAGAACTTGTAGGCCAGGTTTGCTTGGAACACCACTGCTAGCATGTTGTTCCTAGAGAGTTGACCACAAGGAAATACAGCCCTTGAGCTGAAAAAGGTCCCCCACCCCTGACATAAGCTAAGCCATCCTAATTTATATGTAACAATATAATGTTGCATTTTCTCTATACAGTAAATGCAAATTGGAACTTAAAATGTGAGACCAAGTCTTGCGATGCTGATTTTCCAGTTGGAAGAAAGGAGAAACATACCCATGAAATTTCTTTTTTTCTTTTTCAAATTTTTATGATTACCCCCCCTTACCCAAATTACACCTATTCAGGCATTACAGAACCCATATAGAGCAACAGCAGAGAAGGTGCAGAGATCACATGAAATGTGAGAGCTGGACCATAAAGAAGGCTGATCGCCGAAGAATTGATGCTTTTGAATTATGGTGCTGGAGGAGACTCTTGAGAGTCCCATGGACTGCAAGAAGATCAAACCTATCCATTCTTAAGGAAATCAGCCCTGAGTGCTCACTGGAAGGACAGATCCTGAAGCTGAGGCTCCAATACTTTGGCCACCTCATGAGAAGAGAAGACTCCCTGGAAAAGACCCTGATGTTGGGAAAGATTAAGGGTTTAAGATTAAGAGGACGAGATGGTTGGATAGTGTTATCAAAGCTACCGGCATGAGTTTGACCAAACTGCGGGAGGCAGTGGAAGACAGAAGTGCCTGGCATGCTCTGGTCCATGGGGTCACGAAGAGTCGGACACGACTAAATGACTAAACAACAACAAATAGTTTCAGGGCCTATGGCGCAAACTTCTTCAGGGTGACAGCACTAGCAGGAAGGATTTCATGCAATCCAGCACTCCAATGGTGCAGGGTTTCAGTTCGTATGAAAGCCACCTCCCTGCAGATGTCCATGCTGTGTGCCCAGGCCCAGAGGGCAGGGCTGGTCAAGGCATTTGACACCAGAAATGTAGCTTCTTTATTTGACCTTGCTGTATCGCAGGACTACATGGGATCTGTTTGGGATACAAATTTGGCGGTGGGGATTATTTCAGTTCCAAACTGTGTTTGTTCTGCCTTTTTCTGTTTCAGCACTCTTCACAAATTCAGCAATACTTGAGAGAGGAAACAAATGGGGGAGAAAATGAGATTCTGTAGCGGTGATTTCAATGGCATGTTTTTGTAGGTCCCTGTTGTATACTCCCAGTTACAGCTCCCTTCCTCTAATTGAAAAGCAGTGTCTTAACTTATAGTAATAACAACCAGACAAATTTATGTTGTCCATGTTTAAACAGGCTCTTTGAAACTATTATATTCTGGTCATCAGCTTTTTCTAGTCAAAACCACTGATGCTAATGATATATATTTTATATTGTTCATTCATGCTTTGTTTTTCCTAAGATTTAGGGGGTATGTGTGGGGCCGGAGAATAGAACAGAGAAACCAGAATCTCTATTGTGCAATCTGATTTCCACTGTACAATTGGATGGACATCATTAGTGTTGGTCACAAATATTATCTAATAGAGTATATGCAACTATAAGAATAAACAAACTATACTACTACTACTACTACTACTACTAATAATAATAATGCAGACAATAACATCTGCAGATAGTTATGAAATTATGAGAAAAAATTGCTTCTTTACTAAAAATGGGAGCTTTCCACAAGCTGAGGAAGTAGCTCCACATGCTGTATTCTCCCTTCTATAATGTATATATCAACATTTTTACTTCTTTACCTGACTAACTTAATTGACTCCAGATGAATGAATCCTGATTTACAATGGAACAAATGAAGAAAGAATTGGGCCACAGGCCATTGTACAATCAGTAATAAAGATAAGGCTGATCATAATGTGTTCTTTTCCGGCTTATTGGTTCTACTTACTATTAACACATTTAATTGAGAATTGCTGATAGAAGATTAATGGCCATGCTTTGATCTAGAATGAATTCATGCACCCAAAGTACTCAGGAATTGATGGTCACGCTGTATTCTAGAAATAAAAAACACAATTTAAGTTAATTTAAAAGCCTGGTGCTAAACAGGCAATTTGTATGAAGGTGTCCTGAGTAAAGGTAGAATCACTTAGCTGAGCAGCAAATACAAAGATGAGGTACAACTGGCATTGGTTTGGCATCCAGGCCTCTCTTCTCTATTCAAATCTCCTTCATGTGTCAGTTTCCCTAAATTGAAGTACAGTGGTACCTCAGGTTACATACGCTTCGGGTTACAGATGCTTCAGGTTGCAGACTCCACTAACCCAGATATATTACCTCAGGTTAAGTACTTTGCTTCAGGATGAGAACAGAAATTTTGCGGCAATGACGAGGTGGCAGAAGGCCCCATTAGCTAAAGTGGTGCTTCAGGTTAAGAACAGTTTCAGGTTAAGTATGGACCTCCGGAACGAATTAAGTACCACCTGAGGTACCACTGTATGCGTATATGAAGGAAATAGTGCAAAGCTGTCATGGCTAACTCTCTGGGTAGCAAGTTCATGCCCTGAGGTTGGTAGGAAGCTGAACAAAAGCATCGAAGGCACCTGATGGTCTTTATTAGCTCCTTAAACTTCAATGGCACTTTTAACCTTGGGACCAGTTGACTTGAAGAAGCACTGCACCCCATGTATGCTGACTTAATGCTTCAGTCTGTGGAACTTTTGCAAGTGCCACATAATGCTTCTTCCATTAGGAAGGCATTGATTCTTCAGACTGGCAGCAGACTAAAGTATCCTGACCACTTATATTAAAAAGACATCTTCACTATACAGTGGTACCTCAGGTTACATACGCTTCAGGTTACACACTCCACTAAGCCAGAAATAGTGCTTCAGTTTAAGAACTTTGCCTCAGGATAAGAACAGAAATCGGGCTTCGGCGGTGTGGCGGCAGCAGGAGGCCCCATTAGCTAAAGTGGTGCTTCAGGTTAAGAATGGTTTCAGGTTAAGTACAGACCTCCGGAACGAATTAAGTACTTAACCCGAGGTACCACTGTATTGTTTTTGTGACTTCTTTCTTAGACAACTCTACCCAGATGTGCAATGTTAACAATTATTATTATTATTATTATTATTATTATTATTATTATTAACTACTGCTGGCGCACTTTTGCCCACAGTACTCCTACATATAGCTGTCCCAAGGATGTCAGCTCTTTCCAGAATGCCCACATGTGGCTAACCAATTTCTGGCAAAATACCTCAGTACCTGTCCCTGGCACATGAGAGATATATTTTAGGACCCACCCTACTCTCTTGAATGGAAATGTCTTAACTGGTTTGAATATTGCATTTTTAAGTTGTTGCAACCCAACCTGGATCCGTATGGGAAAGGGTAGGTAATAAACAATTAATCACCATCATTTACAGATTCATCCAAGGCCTGCTGGCAGGCTGAGGGTCACTTACATCAGCAGCATCTCCTACATTACTCAGTATATTGAAGGAAAATGCTACATGGTCAATGGAATTCCAAGCAAAGCTCTGTTTATAAAGTTGCCTTCCTTGAGAAGGTTTCTGTTACTAGGTCAGATTGTTTGTCCACTGACTGGCAGTTTCTTTGCAGGTAGAGGTCTTTCCTATAACTTGCTGTTGAGAGCCTGCTAAATGGAGTTGCGTGTCGAGGTCCCCAGGGTCACCCCAATAACTCACACATCACACAGAATTTTTGTTTAAGGTTTTTGGAATAATTTTGGCCACAACTTTATTAAAATACAAAAATGTGAGTGATTGCTTAGGCATTGGTTGCGACTATCTGCCCCCACCATGAGGGACAGACTGACATTCTGCATGATGCGAAAGTCAGAAAAGGGGAATACACTTGGGGGTAGCGACGGAGCAGGGAACCTGCCCTCAGCCCTCCCCAAATGCAACCAGGAGCTCATTGCTATGGCCCGAGCCCCCTTGACAGAGGGGACAAGCAATAGTTAACCCCTGATTCCTTTAATGGAATCCCTTGCAGCAAGCAGCATTAGAGGGGCAGGCACAGCCAATCCATGCCCCTCAACCAACCAAACCATAAACCAATGCCTAATCACAACCTTACAAGTTGTGACGATTTGCTACGCAGTAGGCAAAAACCAAATGGCCCCAGCCAATCAGCCAGATGGACAAAGTTCCTACCGCGCCCCTGCCCCAAGAGCAGACGACCCCATGACAGGCATAGCAAGGTCAAAGCAAACAACCCTAATTCTAGGGAGGGGGGGACGGGCAATCCGATGCACAGGCAAAAAGAGGAAGCCCTAGCCTCGTGCAAGGTGTTTTAGCATTTCTGGCTGTCAATCAACAAATGGCAACATTAACTTCTTCCCAACAACAAGGGAAGCCCCAATCGCATCAGTGGCCAACGATTAATTAGCCCGCCCCCAACTTTGGAGTGTCCTGGTGGCCCCCACCGCAACACGTCCTCTCCATGAAGGAGAACATGCTATACTGGGAGTTGAGCTTTGAAGTTTCTAGAGGCAGTGCTTATGCTCTGCCATGGAGTTACAACCTTCGCTATTTTATTTTTTCTGGGGATACTCAAGAGTAAGCAGTACTAGCACCTTTTTTCTAGAAGAGAAGCGCTGGTTACAACCCCTTGTGAAGTTTTCATGCATAATGCCTCACCTTCAAATAACCTTACTTTATTTTTCACTTAGGAATCTCCAAATGCGAACTTTGCCAAGCATACACCGCAAAGGAACTGATGGTCTTTCTCTGGTCACTGCACTTCCTAACATTTGAAAACCTTCCCCTATCTGAGATCCCATCCAAATCCAATAATTATAGCAAACTTTAACTAATCAAGCGTTCAAGGGGAAAAATAGTAGAAGATTATAATTATTCTTCAGACAGGCACTTAATCTACTCTCCCTCTCAGTGGGCTGCCAGAGCTCTTGAAGAAACAATAATCGACAAAGATGAACTGCCTTCACGCTCCGAGCCAGGATTCTGCCAGGGAGACGAGAGTTATTTGCTCATCTCATGGGCTTCCTGGGACCATCTGGTTAGTGACTGTGTAAAATAGCAGGCAGAACTCAATGTCCCTTTGGTCTGATCTAGGAAGGCTCTTCTTCTGTTCTTGTAGAACAAGAGTGGCTCAACTGTGACCCTCAAATACTGTTAGACTCCCATCAGCTACAGCTAACATGACCAGTAAGAGCATAAGCTGAGCCTCCTGGATTAGGCTAATGGCCCATCTAGTCCAGCATCTTGTTCTCACAGAGGCTAACTAGAGGGCCACGAGAAGCCTGTAAGTAGGACGGGAATGCAATAGCACTCTGCTCACCTGGGATTCCCAGAAACTGGTATGCAGAGGCATGATGCCTCTGATAGCAGAGGCAGAATATAGCCAAAGCAATTAGTAGCCATTGATAGGCTTATCCTCCATGGATTTGTCTAATCCTCTTCTAAAGCCATCCAAGATCCAGTTCTGAAGGCCTTTTGGTGGTTCCCTCACTGCGAGAAGTGATGTTACAGGAAACCAGGCAGAGGGCCATCTTGGAAGTGGCACCCATCCTGTAGAATGCACTCCCATCAGATGTCAAGGAAATATAGAGCTATACAACTTTTAGAAGATATCTGAAGGCAGCCTTGTAAACAGAATTTTTTAATGTCTGATATTTTACTGTGTTTGTTTTAATTTGTTGGAAGCTGCCCAGAGTGGCTGAGATAACCCAGTCAGATGGGTTGCATATAACTAATTGATGATGATGATGTTGGTGGCCATCACTGCCTACTGTGGGAGCATATGCCATAGTTTAAATGTGTGCTGCATCAATAAGCACTTTTTTACCCATCCTAAATCTTCCAGCATTCCACTTCATTGGTTGCTTACAAGTTCTAGTGTTAGATCTTTCACCATGCTATGCATAATTTTATCAACTTCTCAGGCAGCCCTGTTTAGGGAAGTTTTTAATGTTTGATGTTTTATTGTGTTTTTAATATCCTGTTGGAAGTTGCCCAGAGTGAATGGGGAGGCCTGGCCAGATGGGTGGGGTATAAAGAATATTTATTTATTTATTTATTTAATAAATAAGAGCCTTTTCTGTAAACTAAAAAGTCCCAAATGCTGTACCCTTTCCTCATGATCAAGGCTGATGGGAGCTGAAGTGCACTAACATCTGGAGAGTCACAGATTAGCCACCCCAGAGATAGGAGATACATCTAAATGCTACAGAAAAAGAGTTTCTTTTTCCTACTCTCAGCCTTAAGACTCTTACCAGATCCAGATCCAGATGGGTTGACCAACAACTGTTTTTCCGCTCTCCTCCTCATCTATGCACTTTTAATTATCTAATCTGATGGGAAACTCAAAGCTTATACCCTAATTTGTGGTTACAGATAGGTAGCCGTGTTGGTCTGCCATGGTCAAAACAAAATAAAAAAATTCCTTCCAGTAGCACCTTAAAGACCAACTGAGTTAGTTCTAGGTATGAGCTTTCGTGTGCATGCACACTTCTTCAGATACACATGTGTATCTGAAGAAGTGTGCATGCACACGAAAGCTCATACCTAGAACTAACTCAGTTGGTCTTTAAGGTGCTACTGGAAGGAATTTTTTTATTTTGTTTTGACCCTAATTTGTGACATTTTAAAGTCCAATAAAGGTATGGCCCTAATGTGGATTTGTTTTTCCTTTATGGGCCAATGTTTTATGTAAGTTGCCTAGTTTATGTAAACAAAACAAGAGTGCTTTAATTTTCTGAGAGATTTCATTTTATTTTTTTCATAGAAAATGGCAAATACTTGACAACAAAATTATATCTAAATCCCAAACACTGCCAAAACAAACTTGAGACCCGAGGATACTCGTTCATGTTTAGCAGCAATGTGTGCATTTGAATGCATTTTAAAACTTACAATTGAGGATTTTCTCATACTTCAAAGAGAACAGCCAAGCCAATGAGTTGTGTTTGGAATTAAATCTCTCCAAAAGAAATCTGATGATTGGCAAAGAGAGGGGTGAAGCTGACAGCCAAAAATATTCTGGGATTGTTTCAAAGTCGTCATATAGCACTTGGATTAAGAGTCCCTCTCAGGAATGGCTCTGTCACTGTTGATTAGCTTCTCAATATGATCCCTTTTATTACAGAAAAAGCCTAGTTAAACCTTGCTTTTGGTACATTTTCTTCTTAGTGTTTCCAGGATTTTAACTACACTACTAGACTCTGATCATCTCCACATTGCACAATTATTATTCTACAATACATGAAAATATGGAACACCACAAAAATCATTTGTCCAGTTTATCTCATGCATCCAGATTATCTATGGGGTTTCTTTTTCTTTTTTAGCAACATTGAATCATAGCTGTACTGCTTTAAACTGGGAGTAGAATAGCAATTTCCAGACTGCTAAGAAACCCAAATAATGTTCTGTATTTAGTTCCACATACAATACAATAATCTTATTGTCATTGTCCCATACAGAACAATGAAATTGAAAATCTACATCAGACATTCAGAAACCAACAAGCCTGCTATCTCAGCTATCCCAGTCTGGTTAGCCCCCTAAAAAACTCTGATACCCCATAATTAAATACAATTAAATTCCTCAGCCCCACAGTTGTTGTTGTTGCTGGAGGGGTTATTGGGACCATTGTGTGGGGGCAAAGGGTTAAATCCCTTCCCTCTCACTAAACTCCTGATCAGGGGAAGAGGTAGACTCAATTCCTCAAGAAGAGAGAACAATCTATATAGGCAGTGTTTTGTTTTCTGGGGCTACTCAGGGGTACACAGCACCAGAACCCTTTTTACCTAGAAGAAAAGTACTGGTTAAAAATATGGAACTTACTGTAACAACTTCATGGTGAGTACTTGCACCTTTCTAGAGGAAAAGCACTGAGAATAGATGAGTAATAGACCATGGACACTGTCTAAAAAAATGAAAGTTGCATTTTCTGAGCTCTGAATCTGACCAATGAAAAGAGGGTTTATGTGAGGTTAAGTTCTGCCAGGCTCAGCTCACAGGCTGGACCATTGCTGGGGGATTATCAGCACATCTTCAGCTAAACTGAGGTTGGGGATTTATGTCAGCCAAACCAGAGATCTGCCACATCCTAATTCACTCATCCCTACAGATCTAGAGTTAGGATTGCACCCTAAGTCAGGGTCTACGATGAATATGACTTAATTGGATACAACTCACTAGTGTGTGAAAGCAAACAAGTTTGAGCGAAAAGAACATTTCACACTTGTTGAACCTGAAAGTTTGTCATTTCTGGTTTTAACATGTTCAGTTATATAGGAATGATGACTCACTCCTGCAAGATAAACCAGGGTTTCCACATGATGGTCTCATATAAATGAGTAAAGCAATGAACTGTTCCAAAAATATCCTTCTGATTTGTTTTTTTTTCAACAAGCTTTTAAACATGTATATCATTAAGCATTGGTTTTTTTAGTGTAACTGAACTAAATCGTATTCCAAATATAGTTGGATATGGACCATAAGCAAAAAGTTAATTATCTAATAATTAAGAAATGTACCTCTAACAAAAATGTAGCAACTAAATTACAGATATGGTAAATTACATATTTAGATAAATATGTAGCAACCAAGTCTGTTTATTTTTCATGTCACTAAGAAAAGAAATACAAACAAGGCATGCAACAGCTAAATTTAAAAGTAAATAATGAAATCAGCATGTGTACTGGCTGCTGTAACCTCCAAGAGTGCACCCTCCCCAAGAAAAATATGGGGGAGGGACACCCAATAAGGAAATGATAGTCAACCCAACCTATGAAGAGCTTTCAAGTACTGAGCCATTTTTACAGAGTGGTATAATCCAGTACATAAATTTCACAATACGTTTTCCATATTAAACAAATATGCATTGACTCGCCTAATTGTGATTTGCTGTCGTACCCATGGACATGATGAAATGAGGCACAGGGGTTCAACATTCCTCTTTGCAGAAATCAATAGGCCTATGTACTTGAGGGATACGCATGTAGAAGCAGACTTCCTTCCACCCCATCTTCACTATTTGGTCCAGACTTCCCTTAATATCCCACAAAGAATCTGCTGCTACCATCCATAGAGAATAGGATTCTCCTTCTATTTACTCAGCTGCGTATCTTAGAATATTGACCCCCCATTTTTTAACAGCTAACAGAACTCCTGGCCTGCCCCCCCCCATCTCATTCATACTCTCTCTCTCTCAACTGGATCATTCTCTCTCCTTTTCTCAACCAACTCTTTCTGTCTGACTTCACCAACAAGTCCCTCGCACCCCGCTGCTGTCAATCACCTTTATATGTGTTATTATGTTCTATCAGGTCATTCGTGCTTGCCTGACATCACAGCAGTCACTGAAGACTGCAATGTGCTGCTTAGCAGAGCTGAGGCTCTGTATTTCAGCCACTTGCCTGCCCCTCAGAGCTGGTGCTTCACATGGGGCTGGTCCTCGGTGGCAGCAGCCTTTCTTCCTGCTCACCCACTCTCCAGCAGCCGCTATGAGCTGCCTAAGGGAGAGCCCATGGAGAGGTGAGGGGATGCTCCCTTCCTGATACCGTTGCTTGGGACAAGCGCCGCCTCATCCTCCTCCCTGAGCTTGACAGCAGCAGCACTGGCAGGGAAAACAGGGACATTCCAGGATCAAATCAGAAGCCGGGGTGGTTTTCATAATTCCAGGACTGTCCCTGTAAAATCGGGACACTTGGGGGCTATGTCACTAGTCACACTGGCCCTCTGGCTCCCCTTTGCCCACCCACTCCTTAGAGCAGGGGTCAGAAAACTTTTTCAGCAGGGGCCCGGTCCACTGTCCCTCAGACCTTATGGGGAGCCGGACTATATTTTTGGGGGCGAAACAACGAATTCCTAAGCCCCACAAACAACCCAGAGATGCATTTTAAATAAAAGCACACATTCTACTCCTGTAAAAACACCAGGCAGGTCCCACAAATAACCCAGAGATGCATTTTAAATAAAAGGACACATTCTACTCATGTAAAAACACGCCGATTCCCGGACCGTCCGCGGGCCGGATTTAGAAGGTGATTGGGCCGGATCCAGCCCCCGGGCCTTAGTTTGCCTACCCATGCCTTAGAGAAAAGGGTGGAATGTATCTGAATGAAGGAAAACAGAGATTTATTCCAAGTCTGCCAAACAGAAGCTCTGCTTGGAAGGCATCTCCCTTTCCTAACATACCAGAGGCCTAGAATGCCAGCTTCGCTGTTTAATGAAGTAGATGTTCAAATGAGGTCTGCCTGTGGATTCTGAAGCAAGTTGCTGATGCTGAGGAATACGCAATGAGCTCTAACCCCTGGTGGAACAATTTCTAGACTACATATTTCCTTTTACAGGAAATGACAGTCAAGAGAAGACTTTATATATGAAGGGGAAACAGGTCAGTGATAATTTCAAGAGGGAGCTGAAGGCTATAGGACATGACTCTTGCACACGAGAGATGGAGAGTTAATTATATTTAATCAATGATCACTCCAAACATACAAATGGATTTGAAAGATAAGGACCTGAGTAATTTGAGGAGTCTGAAACAATTCATGTTGCAAGAGGAAATTAAAAAGCCAGGGTGACACATTATTTTAAAATGTTAAACCCAATCTACATTCCTACAGAGAGAATCTGCACATTCAAAATAGAGTTCAGGGCATGTATCTCAAAGTGCACATTTCTGTAGCAGGATATTTGCCAGGCAAAATACAATAAACAAACATACATATCTCAGCAATTTCTGACAGGAAAAGATATAATGACGGGGCATCTTGTTTCTTAATGAAATGAATGTGGGCATAAAGCGCTTTGGAAACTAAATTAATGAATGGGTAACACGATCATAGGAAGCAAACCAGTGCTTGTCCATCATTTCACAAAGAGGGCTGCTGGCAAATCACATGGGCACAACCACCACTCCTCACATATACTGCCTGACTTTGGGGTGAGAAGGGCAAAAATTCAAGGGGCAAGATTTTGACAAAGGACCGATACCTAATCTAAAATTTCTTAAATGCTGCTATGACTGAAGGACAATGTGGATATTCGCTATTTAGGTCATTATGGGTTACACCCAGAAGCAAATGTAATACTTTTCACTGTGCTGCTAAAACTGTCCTACTGTAGCCATGATCACACATACAACATAAACACCACTATGGAAGCTATTATTATATGTTTTACAAAGGTGCAACATTCACTTCCTTGTCCAGAGGAAAAATTGTGGGCAGAGAAGGTGAAAATTACTTTGAAACCCACAAGTCATAATGTCACTCCTTGCAGTGAAAGCGTTTTTCCTTTTGCAATGCTTGCATCAAGCTGCTAATTCTTGCTGCCCAAGTCCAAAAAATATTTGGCACATCCAATTTTACTTGTTTGTTTACAGTATCCAGCATTATTGAGCATTATCACTTTTGATTGACAGTGATTATATGTGCACTGGGACTCACGAGAGTAAAGAAGAAAGAGGTTCTTCCTCGCACCAGAATATAATCCCAGCTACCAATCCCTTCCCCAAATCTGGAATGAGAGACTAGGGTTTCAATGAGGGGCAAGCACTCCTTTTATCACTAAGAAGCAAACACAAGCAAAGTTTTTGTAGGGACTCAGTCAGCTCCACCCCCTGGGTGTGCCTACCCTTAAGCCCACTTGCCATTGGTCAGTCCAATAACACTAGGAGGGAGTCACACTGGCTATTTTTACTCTGGCAGGTTACACTACATTGGTTCTACACAGTTTAGAGTTCATAAAGCCCATGTCATAATGTCATGAATAGAGCAGACGGTCAAACCCTGGTTGTCTTGAACTACAGCAGACTCTGTCTCTCTGAGCTTTTCCAGAGAATTTGCAGACAGTGGTCAAGAAAAGCTCAGCCATTTCCTGAGAGAGCTCACTGAGTTAAAAAATGATTCCACACCATTAAGGATTAAGCCATTAAAAATCAAGGAGAAAAAAAGCCTTTTTATGCAAGGTAAACATAAGTCCTGCCCGTCTCCACAGCTATCCTCTTGTGCACCTGTTTTTATTTTTATTTTTATTATAGCAAAATTCTGGAACTGGTGAGCTTATTAAACTCTCAGTGGTGCTGTCCATCATTAGAGAAGATGCCAATACAAACAGTCAGAAGAATAACAAAATTATCTCAAGATGCATTTCAGTTTTACTACCTAATAAAATGAGACAGGGGGATGAGGTTTGGCTGAAAATCACAGGTTTTATGTGAAAATGAGAAAATCCATTCCAATTCAGAACATGTACTGGAATGTTGAACTGCAAAGGCGACAATTTTGATGCACATAAAAATGGACTAAGCTTGTTTCTCCTACTCTGAAGGGTAGGACCCAAAGCAATGGATTCAAGTTACAAGAGAGCAGATACAGCTACTGGTGCAATGGGACACCGTGACGAGTGCCAGAGTGCACAGAAATGCCATTTACTTTCCTGCCATAGTGGTACCTATTTATCTACTTGCACTGGTGTGCTTTCGAACTGCTAGGATGGCAGAAGCTGGGACAGAGCAGAGGAGAGACTTTTAATTTTGTTCTGTGTGTATCGCGATTTTTCTTTTTGCTCTGGCCGACGGTTGATGCAAACAAAGTTTCATTTATTCACTCATTCTTTTGGGACAGAGCAATGGGAACTCACCCTTTTGCACAGATACAAACTGCAGACCTTCTGACTGGCAAGCTCAAGAGGCTCAGTGGTTTAGACCACAGTGCCACCCATGTCCCAGATACTGGGAATATGCATATGCAAGTTTGAATGAACACAGTATCTTTTCTATATGCATATTCACAGAAACTGAGTTTCGCCACTCCTATGTTGTTAGGACGCTGTAATAAAACACCAGGAATAACCTATACACAACACACCAACATGCACACATAGGTTTTCCCTAAGGGGTGATCCAGTTATGTTAATGTGTTAAGTTGATCTACTGATTGGTGATGTATTTTATACTTGTATTGTATTGTAAATTGTATTGTTGGTGTTATTTTTACAATATTTTTCACAATGCTAGTAGTACAGACATTTCTGCAAATCAATAATCAATAAATGTGTGTGTATAAAACTTACTTTCACATACAGTGGTTCCTCGGGTTACATACGCTTCAGGTTACATACACTTCAGGTTACAGACTCCGCTAACCCAGAAATAGTGCTTCAGGTTAAGAACTTTGCTTCAGGATGAGAACAGAAATCGTGCTCCGGCGGCACGGCAGCAGCAGGGTGCCCCATTAGCTAAAGTGGTGCTTTAGGTTAAGAACAGTTTCAGGTTAAGAATGGACCTCCAGAATGAATTAAGTACTTAACCTGAGGTACCACTGTACTAAGCATATGGAAACCATGACAAAATGAAAAGCAAAACAGGTTTCCATGTACGCCTGATGCAGTCACCCTAAAGAACTGCAGATGCCAACGTGAAAGAAAGAAATGATGCAACACATTTTAAGTACTCAAGTCACTTAATCCCCAGTATTGCTTACACTACTACTATCACCCCTATACTGCAGGAAGGAAAGGCAGAAGCCAAGAGAATACCAGCTTCCTTAAGGTGTCCTAGTGAGTTCATATCACGGCTGACATAAGATTGGAAGCAGAACTTCATTTACATTCAGTCTTGTAGCCTCTCCAGATATCAGTGCAGACCCATTTCCTTGTGCAAAATTTGTGCATTCTATAAAACCATTTAAACAAAATGTTCCAGTTGCTTTTAGTTTTGTACAAGAACTGTAAGAAAACAGCACAGTTTAGCTTCAACAACAAGGAAAAGTATGTTCAGGGGTTTTTGTGTGTGAGAGAGAAAGTGTATTTTTGCGAAAAACAATTTTTCACTTTCCCTGTTTTTGTGCTTGTCAAATCTGTCCCTGCAGTTGTACCTCAGATTGTGTGTCATTATCAGTTTGGAAACTTCATTTCCCCATCTAGCCGGAATATCTGAAGGGAGTTCTCATTAGTAGCATGAGGCTTGCTGATTTCTCCCCTTGTCAGATCTCACTCGCTTCCTTCTTAGAGTTACAGAAATTACTTTTCTTTTGGGAACCGGCACATTATTAGCAACATATCATGCATAAAAGATTTTTTGATGAAATGGGATATTGCCTGCAGCATCCTTTTATTAAAAGGCTTAACCCTGAAGTATTCAGGTGTGTTAATAAAATACTACCCCATAATTACACACACACACACACACACACACACACACACACACACACTTAAGACTTCACAGTGTCTTTAATCTGCTGTAACGGCAAACAATTTCCACTGACTAGAAGTATCTAAAATCTGAAAAGTATCCCATCTGTTGCTCTATAAAAGTTATTTACAGCAAACCCATGATTTTTTTTTTTTTTTTGCTTTAAAAAAATGGACACTGAGAAAAAAGTGTTTTTGCTGAATTTTAAAGGAGGGGAGAGATTTTATCATTCAGAAGAAAATAAAGGAAATTGTAATCTAGTATAAAATGAAAGAAAAGCTATTCTTGTGATAGTGGCAGTGTCCCACCAAATGTCTCAGAGTCCAGTTTCTTTTACAGATGGCCCAGTGCCAAGAACTCATGAATGTTAGCCAGATGTCTTCAACAAATGGTTTTAATGACAAAGCTCATATGACTATCACTTGACAAATTCCCACTGGGCATGTCTCACATTACACCCATGATGTAAATACCGTTAAGTCACATTTTACAGACATAGGGAAGGGGGGGGGGATGCAGAATAGCAAATTTTAGTGATTTAAGGCAAGGTGATGCAGCAGAGGGCCAAACCAGGTGAGACATTAAAGGTACAATGTAAATTACGTCAGCCTGAGTTAAGCTGTCGTAAAATATGCCAGATTCAAATGCTGTTCAGGAGCAGGGCTACTGCTGGTTGGGTTGGCCTAAACCCGTTGGTGTTCTCTGCTCTTTCACATGAGTGTTTAACCTTAGGCCACATGATTAAGGTATTCAATTGCAAATCACCATTTTGAGGGTAGTTGCTTCTGTCTTTTGTTCCCAACTGTTTGGATACATCACTGATTTGTTTTGTTTTGAAGACGTTCTAGTTAGTAAAGCTTTGATTATATTTATGGTTCTGGACATTTTTTTATTTCAAAAGGAGTCAGTTTTTATGCATCCAATTGCTTCAGGCTGTGCAATATTAATATCCACAATACGCATCCAGTTGGCCATGGTGAGAACAGGATTCTGGACTAGATAGGCCACTTCTGATCCAGTAGGATATGTGTAAAGAAAGAAAAGTATTGTGCCTTTTAATGCAACACTGTTTCCCTGAAAGGATCAATTTGTGTGTAGTTAGTGCCAAGAGCAGTGATTCATGCCTTCCTGTAAGAAAAGGTGTGGACTGGGCTGCTGGCTGATGAAGACAGGGCAATAAAAAGCTTGGTGAGATTGCAATGCCATTTTGACCTGGCAGTATATTGCAGGTGGGGCTTGCCTGACGGCTGGCAGCTCACCTTCCTTCTCTGGCCAAGTGGATGAGCTGTCTCCTTCCTCCATGCGCTGGACGCCTGAGGTTGCGGGAACAGTCACAGCTTCACCCTGGGGCCTCACAGGGCTGGGGCTCCTCCCTCCATGCACTGAGTGCTGGTGGCAGCTTCACCCTGTTGCTCCTTCCTTTTCAACATTGTGATGTATATATCACAAGGTTTAGCTGGTGATACATCACAATGTTGAAAACCTAGTCCTAGGTAAAGGTAAAGGGACCCCTGACCATTAGGTCCAGTCATGGCCGACTCTGGGGTTGCGGCGCTCATCTCGCTTTACTGGCCGAGGGAGCCGACGTACAGCTTCCAGGTCATGTGGCCAGCATGACTAAGCTGCTTCTGGCGAACCAGAGCAGTGCACGGAAACGCCATTTACCTTCCCGCCGGATCAGTACCTATTTATCTGCTTGCACTTTGACGTGCTTTCAAACTGCTAGCACATTTGAACAAAATCTATGCCATCTTTTTGTGATTTGCATACCACATCTAAATTTGTAGTAAACACCCTGTTCGGGGAAGGGCGAGGTTTAATTCTTAATGCACAAGGTGGGATTTTCCACAGTTTCTGCCCCCCCAAAAAATCCTAAGTGCTTGTTCTTTTATCCCATGATTCACTGAATTATAAGCTACATCTCCCTCACAGGTGTCACTGTTAAATAAAAAATAATGGAAATGTTTGCAAGGCCTCTTTGAGTGAAACGATCTATTACAAATCGACAGAGATGAGATGGAACAGAATGGCAAACATCTGTGCTGTTCTTGTGTCGCTGGGTGCAGTGCAGCTTAATTACTCTGTGCCTGGCTTCCTCCTTGCCATCAGCATTTATAGAGTGGGAAAGGACCAGCAGGGTTCCTTAAAAAAAATCGCTCAGCAGAATCCCAGCTGGAACTCCTAATACCCCTGCCTTTGAGAATGTGATTCTGCTAGCCAACAATTTAACAATAGAATTATGGTGTTCTTTTCTTATGTGTTAGCACAAAGGGGGTTTTCAGATGTGAGGCAAAGAGCTATCAGGCAGCATATTCTCAGCTTCAGGACAGTCACAAACATCGATGAAAGAAACTGAGCTAAGGATGCTTTTAAAATCCAAAGTGCATTCAAGCAAACAGATGCATCAAACCCCGTCATCACTTCCCTAAGCTACTAGCTTGCGCCTTTGGAATCCGAGCATTTAGCAGATAACAATTCTGCCATTTATACAAGTCCTCTGCTATAATATCCATTGTCCATTGCTGCACAAAAGGAAGAACAGAATAGGTTTGCCGAATCAGACCAAAGGTCTGTCTAGGGACTCGCAAGCACTCGGGAAGTGATTCAGAAAGTTCCTTTAAGCAAATATGCATCGTGATTTCCCCTCCAGGAGACACGTTGCTTTTGAAACTTTCAGAAGCAGCTTGTTCAAAGACAAGGAGGGTGGGCAGAAACCGTTCGCTCTCATACTTTGCTCCTAAGCTCCCTATATAAGATCAGCCAATGTCTCTTACAAGGCATTTTATCTGTACAAGCCTGTGTACTGTGACCCAGCTGCAGCCAAATGGGAAGATCCAAAGATGCAAAATCTTCCTTCTTTCTGTATATGCCAGCCATGCACTGGATGCCACTGGGCATGGGTATGCTGACTGAGATGCACAGGCACTGATGTGGTTCCCCAGAGGTGCCTATGTGTGGCCATACAGAGGACTTTTTCCATATATTGCATCCAACAAGCACGATACAGTCCTTAGCATCCGTATGCATCACAAATTTAGTGACACCTTCTCACTCATATCTAACTGAAGGTGGGAATGTTTACAGGGATCAGCAAACTTTTTCAGCAGGGGGCCGGTCCACTGTCCCTCAGACCTTATGGGGGGCCATAAGGGGGGCCATATTTTGAAGGGGGGGAATGAACGAATTCCTATGCCCCACAAATAACCCAGAGATTCATTTTAAATAAAAGCACACATTCTACTCATGTAAAAACACCAGGCAGGCCCCACAAATAACCCAGAGATGCATTTTAAATAAAAGGACACATTCTACTCATGTAAAAATACGCTGATTCCCAGACCATCTGTGGGCTGGATTTAGAAGGCAGTTGGTCCAGATCCAGCCCCAGAGCCTTAGTTTGCCTACGCATCGTACATACCCTAATTGGTTCCACTGCGAGTGGTTTTCCACAAAGGCAGCATCACTCAAGAGCACATCATCTTGTTGCACATCACTTTGGGTGAATGAGTATCACTAAATAGGAGCCATCATTTCTACTGCTGCTGCGCTGAAAATTTACCTGCACCCCCCAAAGCATCTGCATCCCTCCAAACATTAATGACAGGCCCAGCCAATTGCATTTGTCAAAGGAGAAAACATTCAGGCCAATTCTCAGGGGCAGGATGCAGGTTCTTCTGCTCTGCTTCCTACATTTGAGGTGACCAAGGGGTATATTTGAGTGCCCTTTCTTTCATACTGCAAATCATCTCTCAAATGGTCTGCCCTCTGCAGCCTTCCCGGGTGTCTGTGTCTCCTGAAAACTCCATTACATCCTAGAGTGTCCTTCGCAGGAAGTGCAGGGAGGCAGGGAGGCTACCTCATATCTGACAGCTGCTTGTTATTATTTCTCTAAGTGAAGCCTCTTTACTTATAAAGAGATCAGTGCAGAAAACAAAGTGAGCACACCAATCTTCGATCGTCAATAGCTGAAGTACTACCAGCGTCCCATACTTCAGCTGAAACCCAGGGAACGAAATCATGTGGCTACTCCTCCCATGAGGACTCTTCAGAGCAGGATGCTCAAGAAGTCAGGGATGCAGCAGAGCTTGAAGATAAATTTAAAGGAAAGAAAAGCACTCACCAACCGACAACTACTTTGCAGTGATAATTCTGCACTCACTGGAATTACAGAGACATTCTACAATGCCCTGCAGATGAGGCAGAAAAATGGAAACCTCTTTCACAAGTGAAGAAAACTTTCAGAAATTGAAGGGCACGTTTTGGGACACAGCTTATTTTTCCCTATTGTGGTTTGTCCCTTTTTGTAGTATCAGTTCAATTAGTATAAACCCTGTGGATGAGGATTCCATGTTATAAGATCATCTCCTTGTTTACCATCAATAAAAGAAACCCAAAAAGTGCTATAACCTCACACAATGACAGAATTATTGCAGTTAGCCCTCACATTCCTTTTGAGCTTTTACTTCTGTCTTTCATTTTCCAAGCTGTGGCCTACAGTCACTGGACACATTAAGACTGAACCTGTTCTCCTCAAAAATTCAAGAACAAAACTCTAAGTGTCAATGCAGTTACATTGGTATCAGTTGCCTTTATTCCATCGACAAGGATTCAGAAAGGCAGTATGAAATGCAGCAAAGATAGTTTGCACTTTATGGAAATAATATTATACATGCTTCAACTGCAACATGCACCTGTTGGGTGGAACATATGAAGAGATTTATGTTCAGCTTGCCATAACTTATGAAGGAATGAGGCTGGAAAGGGAATACTCTTCTGCTAAGAAACTTGATCTGTCCCAGATCAGATTCCAGTAATGAATGAAGTTTTAGTCAATTTAATGGTCTATTACTTTTGAATTTCTCATGTTCAAACAGGACTTTTCTTACAGTTGATTGAAGGAATGAAATAAAAACATAATATGTCATTATTATTTTCCCTTTCTAATAAGCTGGTGAACTAATTCAGTTGGAACATGCTGATTCCAGCTACACAAAACTTCATTTTAGTAACCAAATGAGATGTGTAATCCTTAATAAGGGCTAAGATAATTGCATTACAACTGTTGGCACAGTTCAAAAATGGGGATTAGGGGGGAGAGAGAGAGAAGAGAGAGAAACATTTTGCCATCTGGAGCAGTGACTTCCAGTGTCTAGAAATTTGAATCACTCAAAATCAGTTATGTCTCCATTTAAAACAATATAATACAGGATGAAGTATAAAAATGTAGGATTCAGAATATTTAAAATATTTTAATGGACGATGCATTTAAAAATATCAGTCACTAGCATCCATGTTACATGTCATTGCTTGAGAATTCTAGTAAGTTTTTTTTATTTTTTTAAAAACACCCTATTCCAACCATTCATTTTAACTGAGGAGTACATCTATATGCATAACCCTTTTTGAGTGCATGTAGCTCTCTCCACTGAAACAAAGCAGGATAATTGAATTTGCTGAGAACTTTGTGTGTGCATCAAGATCACACAGAACTCTGAACCAGGGCGAATGATTATTCCTACTTCTATAGGGATAACTGAATTACAGTTATGAAGATGGGAGCAGAAAACAGCTTTTGAAAGTCCATGGGAAGGAGCACATACACAATGAGACTTAACTGTGGTCAACTCTGGCTGGACCAGGTCCAAAGCACGTTTGCTTATTTATCCAGTGCATTTTTAGGCTGACCTTTCAGCATTCTCTACACAAATAAAACAGAACAGTAAGATATGCAATGAATGAAATGAAACCAGAGGAGAAAGCTAGCAGCAAAGATCTCATCACAATCAAAAGTTTAAAAAAATGGAAAAGTAAAAAGAAGAGGAAGCTTTGCTCTGGGCTGGAAAGGCCGCAAAGTCAAAGTCAGGTGATCCTCCCTGGAGATTTCTGCATTTCCTTTCCTTCTGATGTTACTGCTTACAATTCTCTCTCCCATACCAGGCAGGTCACTCTTAAGGTTTACATTGTTCCTCTCGCTGCAGTATGCTGCTCTACTCACTGGGGAACAGCTGAGAGGTGAAAAGAAGGCTGGGGGAAAATCAACCTTTCATCTGGACTCCTCTTTTTCCTGCTGCTTAGTTGATCAGTGAGAGGGGATACCGCGGTTCGTGTAAGATTAGACAGCAGGCCAAAAGCAGCTCAGGGCGCACAAATTGCACACGTCTGAACAAGAAATGGGGTGGGGGAAGCATGTTTCATGGAGACTGTGCATACCGACTATAGAATGTACAAAAATCAGCCAAATATGATGACTGGAGAAAGTACAAAGTTCAGTTGATACATGCACATTTCACAAGGTCTGTTAGATTGTGCATAATGACCATAGAATGTGCAAAGTTTAGTCAAGAGACTTTATACATTTCTCAGAGAATTTAATTTCTGTAACAAGCAATTGTAACAAATGATATCAATATGCATAAACAAATCAGATCTAGAAAATCCTGTCCTCTCATCTGGCACTATAGCGAGGGAAAAATAACCCAGTCCCAAAACTTGGTATTCAAAGAAATCCCACGGCTGCTGACAATGCCTGCACATTTCCTATACATTAAAAAAGGAACAATTTATGGGTCTGAAATAATTCAGTGATCAGGTATTTGGATGGTATTTCCATTATGCTGGACCTGGAATACTTTGCTCTATCGCCTTAAAATATAGCTCTCTGAAGAATTCAAAGTGAGACATAGCAGACTCACTGTAAGGAAAAAGGGATAGGGATCAGAAGGAAACCATAGACGCCCAACTTAGGATCAGAACAGACATGCTCTTTTAAAATGACTTAAGCCACTCAGGGACATATCTGTCAATAGAACCACATACACACTCGTGTAGCCATCTGCTATCAATTTCTCAGGAATGCTTACAGCTGTACCAAGGAACAGGACTTACTATATATGCTTCCCACTGCCTGCATGATATTGCAACATCTAATTTATCCTAAGAGACCTACATATCTCTGTCCATGTCAGACTGCAGTCACAAATGCATAGTTTATAGCCCACTACTGGAGCAGTGTATCAACCAAATTAAGCCTTCCCCTTAGAATCTCTGTGGCTATTCCAGGCAGATGATGCTCAAAGATGGGACCTACAGTCATGGCTGAGCCGAGAGTGGCTTGTGCTACCTCACACAAAACTATACCATCTTCCTTAGCAAGCATGTTCTGTAATGCTGTCTTCAGGTACACTGTACTTTTCCGTCTAAAACCCCCCCCCCCCATTTTTAAGAAAATGAGGGGAGATGGCCCAAAGTTGTTAAGCTTCTCCCTCTACGCAGCTGCGGCCAGGAAACACTCCCTAGATCATTTCCCGCATGCAGCGGCATCGGGGGAACTTGTATTCCCACCAGCCAGATGGTTGGTGGAGCACAACTTCCCCCAGTGCCGCTGCGCGCAGGAAACAATCTAGGGAGTGTTTGCCATGCGCAGCGGCATTGGGAGAAGCCATTCATTCAACAGCACTTGTAGGCTACATTTCAACTATAATGGCTATCCAAATCAGTTCTCAGTTACAACATAGGAGGACAGTATTGTCCTCTTTTTCTCCTCTGTCTTTGGAAAACCAGATGCATATTGCTCTTCCCCTCAAAGGAAGTGATAGCAAAGTAAGTTCTGGGGGGGGGGGTTGAGATGTTCTTCAAAGTCCTTTTTCCAGTTCACCAAGTGTCCAAGCTATAGATGCAATGTTGCTGCTGCCCTAGGCAGGGGATATCAACAGCTCCCACCCCTTACAACTTTATGTGGCTACTGGGAGCACTTGAGGGCCTGTGGTGTAAAGCATCTTCTGACACACCCTGCTGTTCCCTCACCAGGTCTTCAGCAGTGGCCAGCAAGCGGATTCAACAAGGATGTCCAAACAAATAGCCCAAAAGAGCTTTTTAAGGTTCTAGAGCCCAGTGGGAAAGTGCAGTGTCACTACTGCAAGCTGGTGGGCAAGAAGATGTGAAGCTCTTTGGCCTATCAGCGTATCAGCTATGAGACGCTTCCTAACCCAGTCAATAGCGCAGGCCAGGCTTTGATTACAGGCTCTATGAGTGATCACTCTCTCCCTCCATACACCTCATTCTTCAATGCTAATGATGATTTTATACAATGAAAACTGTTATGAAACTGCCAAAGTCTGCCAATTCAGATGGAACAACCAACTATGGTTTGACCAAACTTAGGAACTGACTGAACTGGAGTGCATGGGGAAGAAGGAGGCAGAGAGGACATTACCATAACACTCAGCCATGGTTTGGTTTTATATATGAGCCATCTCCGTGTTAGATGAAACATCAAAAGGTCTTTCCCAAAACAAATGGCCCTGTTTAATACAAACTGACTGTGAAGCCACTAACAAACACCTAAATTGCATGCAAACAAGAAAATGCTAAGCACGTCTCCAAGTAGACTGTGGTAAATATGTCAATAACAGCAATTATGCGCGCAGTGGAATGGCTAAGCTGATCGGATAAATGCTTTACCAAGTACACGAAAAGCACAGAATAATTTGGACGAGTAGTTTATTTCATTTCAATTCTCATACTGTTATACTGAAGTCAGAAATTATTTCCAAACGGAGTTGAAATAACTACCTATGAGCTGGTATGTAGAGCAGACCCGCCATTGTAAAAATATCCGAGGGATTTTGATGTGCCATTGATCTTTGTTAGTTCACTTCTACTAACTGACATGCTTTCCTCCTTTTGGGTTTATTTTTAAAATGCCAGTACTGAAATTCCTTTGAAATTCAAAATCATTTGTCCATTTGGATTTGGATTTACACAACAATACATATTTCAAAGTAGATGTGTGTGAGGGGGGAGGAAGACAAGACAAATAGGGATTTATCCCCACACAAGGAAGCAATGTCAAGTAGACTGAAACCATGGTAACCGTCAATTTAAACAATTTAAAGGAAAATGAATTGGTGCAACAGTCTCTCAACCATTTATGTCTTATCACCATTGTAAATAACATACTTCATATTTTAATGTGAGTTTCATTTCAGTGAAGGAAGCCACTGTCTATTATTTTAACCAGATATTCATGATCTACACTCAACAGTTCCCACAGGAAGTAAATCTATGCGAGAAGGGGAGTAAAAAGTGGAAATGTAGAGTTGAAGAATTTCTCTTCCAATAATACAAGCCAAATGTTGCGAGCAAGAGCAAATATTTTGGGTCCCTTTTTTAGAATAAAAATCAACTATAGATTTGCATGGCAGAAATATTGTGCTCCATTGTCATTTGAGCAACTGGAGCCTAATTAAACGCAGCAAAACTCTGAAAAGTAGGTTTGCCAAAGAAAATAACTTCCAAAAGTTTTAGAGCAGACTGTTAAGATGTACATCTGCAGCTATAAGTTCCAATGTGGGGAGAGCAGCGAAAGATCACATTATGTGTTACAATGTTGGTGGAATAAGTCAGACTTCCCTAGAGATTCAAAGGAAATCAATTAGTGACAGTTAAAAATGCATTTGTATTCGAAGATCTAATATCTGCAGAAATTAACTATAACAGTAAAAGTGGAAACAGCTCTTTACACCAGCCATTAATCTTTGCCTTTAATCATTTTCTATGGGCTATCTTGCTCATCAAAGGCATTTCTGCAATCACGTACTTCTAAGTGCCAAACTGCACATGACATCAATCGTATGAATGCAAGAGGCATTCCAAAGAGTGCATAGAAATGGCTGGAAATCATTGCACATGCTTCGAACATAGGCATACAAAGTCATAGTTTCTCTTTTTCCTACATAAAAAAGAATGGCATGTAGGAGAAATATTATCAACGTCTCAAGTCATCCACCAATTTATTGTCAGAAGCTCAAAGTCTCCTTACAATGGTCAGGGCCATTCTGGCAATGACAGAAGCTTATGAAACAAAGGCTAAGAATGCCTGTCGGCTTGGCATCAGAGTTAGGGCCTAGGTATGCTAAGCTGAAATTCAAAATAATAATAATAAATAAAATAAAATACCTTCAGGTAGCAGCAACAGGTTATGGGAAAGGCCTGTGAATGCTAAATGTTCCAGGTTCAATTCCTGGCATCTCTAGGTAGGGCTGAGAAGGACTCCCTGTTTGAAACCCTGAGAAGATGTTGCAAGTTACTGTTGACAAAGTCATTTCCCTTCCCCAGGGAAATGAAGTTGCAGGGTGGACATGAGCCTCCCCCGTGCGCGGGGGCGGGGGGGGGGGCAGGGCTGGCCTCTGCGTCAAGGGGGGTCCCTGGCTGCGTCACTCCTTGGGCCAACCAATCCACCATTTAAGCTGCTCGTGATGAAAACTCAGCTCCTTTTGGTTCCCCCTCACACAGTTCTCCCACCCTCCCTCCCTATAATTAGGCTCTTAATCCTTTGACCTTGCTATGGACCTCAGTTGGTTGCCTGTTGAAGGGGCCTCGCAGGAATTTTTCCCCACTTCACAAATTGGCACTAGCCACTTGGCTTTTTGAAAGATGGAGGGCACAAGGAGAAGGGGACGACAGAGGACGAGATGGTTGGACAGTGTTGTCGAAGCTACCAGCATAAGTTTGACCAAACTGTGGGAGGCAGTGGAAGACAGGAGTGCCTGGCGTGCTCTGGTCCATGGGGTCATGAAGAGTTGGACACGACTAAACGACTAAACAACAACAACAACAACTTGGTTTTTCGCCTACCTCATAGCAAATCATCACAACTTTGTAAAGTTTGGCGGTTAGGCATTGGGGTATTCAGCTGGAGGCGAGGGGAGGTAGTGGCCATCACCTACCCCTCCTATTTCAAGGGTATTTCGTTGAAGGAATCCAGGCGTGTGTGGCCCCGTCCAAAGCCCAGACAAGGGATAGGGCCTAGGCACGACCCCTAGCAGTGACCCTGGGGGAGTTCGTAGTTGATGTGCATCAACAGGGCTCCCCCTACTGGTGGTTAACCCTTCTGAGACTTCCTGTAGGCGGGCAGGAGTCAGATATAGTCAGTTTGGTTCCAATGCCTAAGCCAATACCACTCACATTCTGTAACCAATAAAGTTGTGGCCATTTTTAGCCCATTAATCTAAAATACCGGTGTCTAGTGCCTTTACTCCAACAACTAGGTGGGTTTGGGGCCTTGCCACGCAATGCTGAGCTAAATGGGCCAATGGTCGGACTCAGCATAAGGCAGCTTCCCTTGTTTAAAAAAATGTAAATACCAGCCCTAGGGCCCATACAGCACCAGCACCAACGGCTCCCCAATAATGAAAATAGCAGCTGAGGTGGCATAATTTCCTTGGGTGTTTGGTACAATGTAAGACCCACCGTACATTCTCCCTTTCCACAATTGGTTTCTGTTGCTCCTCAGGCCCCCATCCTATTTCATGGCTACTATTTAAATTTTTCAGAATATGCTTGTGGATTGCTTTCACACACTTAATGTCCCATCTAGTGCGGTCCTAAGGATCACTCAATGTTGCTTTCATACATGCAGTGTGTGGGCTCCAATGCCCACTCTTTTCTATTGAATTCATATACGGCTCTTCATCAAAAGATCTCAGGGCGATTCACAGATGCCATGTAATGGTGTTTTCTATCATCAGTGCTAAACTTCTAGTCTTTAGGTTAACATATGAACAAAAGAACAGCTTTCTAGATGAGGCCAATGATCCATCGAGTGCAGCATCCTGGTCTCGCCATGGCCAACCAGATGCCTATGGGAAACCCACAAGCAGGATCTGAGCCTTTGGGGGGGAGATCATCCAGCACCCTGAAGCCCCCGCCGCCCTACAGCCACAGTCCCGCCCTGCATCCCCCTACTGTGTATTAAAACATCGGCGGTGCTCCTCATGTAACGGTTGCCAGGAGTCCACGCACTGGTTGACAGAAGTGGACTGCCACACTGCCTTGGGCTTCCTACACATGTAGTGTTTCTTTTAACCATCTGTGTGTAATATGACCCCCAATTTTTGAAAACAAAACCCATCACCTTATACATGGAAAAATATGGTAAAAGTCTGGAAGAACTTTCTGATGGTAAGAGCTATTCTTGGAGAAGGCTGAGGACTCTCATTCATTGGAGGTATTCAAGCAGATGTTGTGATTGCCAGCTGTCAATGATGCTTAAGTTGAGATTCCTGCATTGAAAATTTTGGACCAGATGACCCCGGGGTCCCTTCAAACTCTATAATTCTATTATTCTACTGCAAAGCAAAATATGCTGTTCATATTATAAGTTCTGAACGTACATCTTAATATCTGGATGAAATAATGTTTGTAACTGTTTTTAAAATGTTTCAACACTTCTAGATTTATTTATTTTCAATTGTGGATGTGTCTGCCACCCTGGGCTCTTTTGGAAGAAGAGTATAATAATAGTAATAATCCATATTCTTGTAATTAAAATCAGGGCTTTTTTCTAGCCAGAACTCGCCAGGACTCAGTTCCAGCACCTCTCAGGTGGATGCCATTGCCATTACAAAAGAGAAAGGAAAGCGTTCCTGTGAGTTCCGGCACCTCTTTTGCTAGAAAAATAGCACTAATTAAAATTAACAAAAGATTTAAATGGTTTCCAATCATTCTAACTAATTTTTATCCAGGCATTCCTTGCTCAAATTTCTGTTACTGTGTATTATTACATGCTGAAGTCATGCAGCAGAAGTTTAAATTAGGCATTTTGATTTAGACAAGTCTAAAATAGCATCTTTCATATGCAACATAATGCAGGAAAAAAGAAAAGTCTTTTGTACTCAAGAATTCATGAAAGCTTTGTATTGTGAAGTTGCTGGAAAGATGTGCCTGACAAGTCATTTTCTTTTTTCTTTATTTCTTTCTTTTTGTAATGAATTGCTGTTCTATATTTAACAGCAATTTTGCAAATAAATTGCTATTCTTTCAGTTCATGGTGAAGATACACATTGCCAGAAACAAACAGATTCTCAGACTGGCCTACTGGTAAATCCTATATTTAGTGTTGCTACATATATGGCTCTCAAGATTTGGATGCCAGGAAACATGGCTTACCTGTGGTCAGTTTTCCACATCCTGATGTAATGTTTAGAGGCTCTTGCTGCCTGGAACAGCCTCATTGTGTTGCAAGCAACCATGACTTCGTCCATGGCCAGTAGGAGCATTGTGTGAGGTCATGGCCACTTACGATGTGATGAGGCTGATCTGTGTAAATAGGAACCCCTGCACTTTATAGCTTCAAATGGGGAGGTAGAAAAGTCATCATAAATATGTCAATTTGCACAGCACTGCCATGGTCAGGCCAAGTTGCGCTGAATTCTGAACTCAGTTGCAGTTTGCATGTGTATTTTGGCTTCAGATGCCTTGCAAAGACGTTTGAAGTATAACACAGCTAATTCAAAACAAAATTGGCTATACTTTCTTCATAGGCATTTGACTGTGCAGCTGAGCACTGCGCTGAGTGCTGCTTTAAGGGATCTGTGTCCTGCTAGTGTCCTGAAATCCAGCAGTCCTTTCAAGGCACATAAAAGACATACGTCCCTAATTCCTCCTTTGAATGAACACTTCAGCACCACATTTGCAGCTAACCATAAATCTTTGCATATTTAATATGAATTTCACACACACCTGACATTGGAAAGGCACACAGTTGGAAGTCTACAAAGAAACTCAGGCAGTATAGTAATAAAACTTGGACCAAGGATGCCATTGGTTTTATTTAGTTAGTTACAGATTCTTAATCACCCTTCATCCATTTGTACAAAATAAACCTTGAGGATCACTCATAGTGGCTGGCTTATGCTTGTATTCTTGAGCGTCTCACTAGGGTTTATTTATGCATTTGATATTTATATTGTTTCTCACCCACGGTCCACCACTGCCTATGGCTTCCCTTCTCCGCCCCTGCCACATGGCAATTAGGTTTAGGGAGGAAATCTCACATTCATGAGATAAGGACTATTTCTACCCCTTGCTCCTAATTTCTGTGCAGAAGTGATTGGGGGGCAGATGGAGATAGAAGGGTTAACCCTCCTCATGTGCAGTGATCCCCAGACTGACACACACACACACACACACACACACACACATACACACACATTATTTTTTGGAGGGGAAAGGTCCCATTCCTAAAAACCTCTGGATTCAGATATGGTAGAAACCTTTTTTTTTTTAAAAAAAAAAAATGCCCTTTTTATTTTACATTTGAATAGATTTCAAACTAAGCTCCTTGTCAATAATAAAAAGTAGGCGTACAGACCCATGAAATAATTCACATCAGCCTATGAGGAGGTGATAGGAAAATTGCATCTATAAGATAGACATCTCTTTGTACCTTCTACAAGTCTGTTTTCAATCATTTGCCTCTGCAGGCGATAAGAAAGTTTTGGGTCTTTTGCCAAATCACAATGTGTGGCCGCCGTATGAAACAAGCTAATGCAGCCTGCTTGGAAATTAAGAGGATGCCTGGTTTAAAGTTGGAAGGGGAAGTATGTATGTACCGTACTTGCTTGATACTGAAAAAAGGTATTTTTTAATAAAAAAGCACCACCACCTTATATTCTCACTGAAGTCCTGGGAGGCAAGAATCCATCTTGCATTTCTACTTATGAAAGAAGAAACTAGCAACATACAAGGGACTAGGGCTCTGAATCATATATAGAAGTTGGTGATATTTTAGCTGGTATTTCAACATATGTGACTGCATCCTGGACTGCTAAAACACACAGTACTTAACTACATGCTTGTAGCTAGGGCCAGCACAGGCCAAGTGTAGCTAGGGACCAAGCGTCCCAGCAGAGTCTGCTGCTGATGCTGGACCAGTACCACTCAAGGTGGGCAGCTAGATCTGTCAGACACCTGTTAGAATGTTTTTAGTTTCTTGCTGCATGGTTAATTGTTATTCCTAACATATACAATCACTTTGAATTTTGTGATTTTGATATTTTATATTTTTTTTTCATTTATCATATTTTTACTGTATGTTTATTTTGTATTAGAAGTGTTGTTTTTATTTGTTAATGCTTTGTTATTAAAGAAGACTGCATGCCCCTCTTCAGAACTCCTCATGCCAGATTTGGTGATGATATCTCAAGAGGAGGCCAAACTCATGCCAAAAAACCTGGCAAAGTCATGCCAAAGTCACATTTTAGTCTACCATCTTGATTCAAAATGGTATCTGGCATCCAAACATTGGCAAAGACCACTGCCCCCACCTCAGGAACCTTCATGCTAAGTTTGGTGCTGATATTTTGAGAGGAGGCTAAACTTAACACCAAAAAAAAAAAAAAAGAAAGAAAAGAAAAAAAAAAGGAGAAAGGCATGCTGAAATCATATTCCAGTCCACCATTTTGATTCAAAATGGCACCTGGTGTCCAAATGGTGACAAAGCCTGCTGCCCCACCTTAGGAATCCTTGTGCCACATTTATTTCAAGAGGCAGCTGAGCCCATGTCATAAAACAGGTGAAGTCAACCCAGTCACATTTTGTCCACCATCTTGATTCAGAATGGCAGCCTGTGTTCACATGTCAATGAAGAGCCCCTTTCTCCACACACTTTGGTTACCCTCACGCCAAGTTTGGTGATGATATCTTTAGAGGTGTCCAAATGTATACAGAACAAACTACTTCTCAAAATATTGAACAGCCGATGAACCATTTGTGTTTTGTATCTATGACTTACAGTTTTAAAAAATGACAAACATTAACGGTATTAACTGGTTTGCATTCTTACAGCAGAGAAGAAATGGTTTTTATATTCCATGAAATATATTTGTAGATGCACAGTCATCAAGTTGATGTTTGAAAAATGCAAGCTTATTCATGTTCATTACACAAGTCATGCCTCATCCAGCCACGTCTGCACAGAGGGAATATTTTCTTTCCTTTGCTCTTTAGGAGCAAGAACAGATTCCTGAAACCTGACAGGGCCATATTTATCTAAAAGTGGCTTTTAATTTTAGCTGCAATCAAATATTCAGACTCTAGCACCAGCACAAAGCTCATAGGAATATGCATGGCTTGTACCACTGGGGTACCATTAGGAGTGGGAATGAAGGAGTCACTAAAGCACAAGCCATACCATGAGCCAACTTCTCATAGCACCTTGATAATGTTTTGCCGTGTTGTAGTAATTTTCAGATATCTCAGAGGGAGTGACTTTAAATTTAAGTGTCAAGGAGCACACAAACTTTCACCCCACAACCCCTGTGGGCTGCAAAATATGTTGTTGTTGTTGTTGTTGTTGTTGTTGTTGTTGTTGTTGTTGTTGTTGTTGTTGTTTGAATTTATATACTGCCCTATGTTATTCTAAAGCAGCAATGCTGCAGCAAGCAAAGGCTCTAGCAGCTCAGTCAGCTGCTTGTGGCTGCAAAGCCAAACTGGATGTTTGTGACTGTTGCCATGGAAACAAAGGGGCAGTCCACTGAGCACAGGATGTGAGCTCAGTGTGTGTCATATGACCTGTACAGGATGTACATGGGTGGAGTTTGGAGTTTCTCTCTGTTTGTTGAAGAGAGCAGACATCTTTTACTGTATGACTGCTAAAGACAGGAATAAAAGAATGTAGATACATTTCTGTCTGTGTCTGATTCCCCTCCCTGGGGATATGCAGGGAGGAGGAGAAGCAGGAGATGCAGTGGTGTGTTTTTCTCACAGCCTGGGAAAAATCGCCGGAACGGACCTCGTGTGTTTATCCTGCCGGGAGTCGCCGGAGGGAGGTCAAAGGAATTCAGCCGGTGCCTGGACAGATAGGCACACACCTCTGACCGAGGCAGAATTCCAACACCCTATACCCCGGGGGGGGGGGTAATGTTTCAGGGCGGTTCACAGAATTAAACCAAGATGTAAAACCACAAAATACCTAATAAAAATAAAAACAACAACCCAATAGCCTCCCCAAAAAAACACATTTTAAAAGGGCACAGGATATAAATCAGATCAATCAAAGGCCTGGTTAAAAAGGAACTTTTTGCCTAGCACCTAAAGGTATATAATGAAGGTGCCAGGCGAACTTTCCAGAGGAGAGCATTCCACAGATGGGGAGCCACTGCAGAGAAGGCCCGTTCTCGTGTTGCCACCCTCTGGACCTCTCAATAGGAACATGTGAAGCTGTCATATACAGTGGTGCCTCGCAAGACGAAAAGAATCCGTTCCGCGATTCTCTTCGTATAGCGGTTTTTTCGACTTGCGAAGCAAGCCCATTGACAGCTTAGTGGATTAGCGCTATTAGCGGTCTAGCGGCTTTTAGCAATCAGCTGAGAAGCGGCTTATCAGCGGATCAGCTGATAAGCGGCTTAGCAGCTTAGGAAAAGGGTGGAAAAAGCGGGAAAAAACCGCGGGAACTCGCAAGATTTTTTCGTCTTGCGAAGCAACCCCATAGAGAAATTTGTTTAGCGAAGCGCCTCCAAAACGGAAAGCCCTTTCGTCTAGCGGGTTTTCCGTCTTGCGAGGCGTTCGTCTTGCGGGGCACCACTGTACTGAGTCAGAGCATTGGTCCAAGAAATTCAGAGTTTGCACCTGAAACCTTTTGCATGTTCTACCACTGAGCTCAAGCCACCATTTCCCCTATTAGACCTCACTGGAAACCATCTATGGCTTTTTAAACCGGGGAACACTGTTTTCACTTGTTATTATGGGATGTATTTCTGTGATTTTAGATTGCAAACTGTCCTGTGATCTTTGGATGAAGGTTGGCATAGAAATTTAATAAAGAATAATCCTCAAGGAATCTGTATAATCTCCTTCTAACACCACCTAACCTGATGGCCATCACATCCATGGGTAAACTATGTGAGGAGTGAATAAATCCTTCTTTTTGTCTGTCCTGAACTCCCCGTAATTCAGCTATGAAATCAAAAGTTAGTCCTTTTTAGGACTCAGGAAACAAGTATTGACTACTATCTAAGAGAGCTTTGCTGGGAGGTGGTCGGGCAAGAAGAGCTTGTTTCTGGGCTGATGAAGCTTGAATAATCAAAACCTTGCCATAACGTGCCATTGCGCATTATCCTTTTTAACAACTCTTTTGAAGGATGTACAATGCTAAGATGATGGATGAAAGAGGGAAGAAATGCTTATTTCCCCCTTCTGCTGATTCCTGCTAAAAAGGCCACCTTCTTTTACCCCTGCTGGGAAGAAGACACAGGCACCCATATCTTTTCAGCAGTGACAGTCAAAAGAGATGGAAGGGGAGGATATTTTAAGCAAAAAAACAGTGTGTGTGTGGGGGGGGGAGAGCTTAGAAGCCCCTCTGCATGCAACTCCCAGGCCTTCCTTTTAAATTTTAATTTCTCCGGTGCTCAACAGCACACAAAAATGAAAAGATTTGCAGAAGAATTCAAAATGTGCAGTTCCACCCTGAGAGCAGGTCCTCTTGGAAACACTGAACTCCCTCTAACAGCTGCACATTACAGGGCAATTGCGGTAATAATTGACAAACTGTCTTCCAGGGAAGTTTGTCCGCTATTTCTGCTCTCATTGAGAAACCCTTGATAAGCCTCCAAGGAACCCTAGGAGCACACTTGGAAGAACACTGCCTGAGTGAAATGTGCAACCATTCACCCCCTCCCCAAAGCATCGAAGTTTGAAGCTGGCTCTTTTTAAAGGCACCTGTCAATGCTTCTGGAAGAGGTTAAGTACTGTGATTATCTCTCTCCGACTTCCCCGTGCCAGCAATAACACAACACCAGCTCCAGCGCAATGTCTGAAGAGGGAGGGGGGCAGCAGAACACTCCAAATATCACCCCAGCATTACAGGAAAAAGCATGCAGGCATTAGAAAACAGGCCTCCAAAAATAGATCAATTGGTTTCAAGTATCAAAAATGTTTTCTTTTATGCCAGATGTGTATCTGAATTATTTGCAAACAGACAAAGCCTTTTCTCTTCTAGGAAGGTTCCTCAAGCTGCTGAGCTGCTAAGACCTTTTCATTTAATCAAACTCATCAGGGTTTGGGGGTTTTTTTTAATATTGAAATGCTATATCTTGCTCTTGGTTTTAATATATGGAATTTGTTTTTTGTAGTCTGAACTATTTTTATTGCAACCTGAATTCTCTCTTTGCATTTTATGATTTGCCTGTAAGTTGCTTTGAGAATTATTTATAGAGAAAAGTGAGGTATGATTCCCCACCCCAGCTCCCCAAAATAAATGTCATGTACAGCTCACAGCCCAGCACAGGAAATATTCAGAGAAACTTTCACCATCCATTTAACTATTTGTGATAAGTAGTGCAAAGGTCTTGCTGCACCCCAAATGTATGCAAATCTCAGTGCAATATGTTTCTTTAAAAACTGATCACCTTTCAAATGTTATGGCTGATAAAAAAGGCAAAATGCTAGGTGGGCATATGAGGAGAGACCATAGCTTAGCAGTAGTACACAAATTCTACATGCAGAAGTTCCTGGAATCTGCAGTTCAAAGAATCAGGCAGAAAGTGATAGGAAAAGCACCTGCCCAACACAATATTGAGCTAGATGAACACATTTCCTAAGTTTTTAAAAATGCAAGCATGAAGGTAACATATCTTCCCAGTGTTTATGTTCAGCAGTAGACGAGCAAAAGTTCCCAAAAGAGATTGCCATTTAATACGATGCGAAGAGAATCACAAATAAGATGCAAACAGAATCACAAATAACCATTTTGAACCAAGCATGAACATAGGTGCTTATAATAATACAAAGGGAGGTGGGATTCAACAAATATTCTCAAAGACAAAAAGTTTCAGGCAAAATACAAGTGCCGAAAGAAGCCCAACCACAGGCAGATCGCACAGCTGTTAAATTGCGATCAGCAACACTTGAGCAGCTTGCTCATCCAAAGCAATTTCCTTGTGGGCTAGTAACAACATCACAACTGGCAACACAACTGGCTCAAAGGAGAGATGAGACTGAAGGGGAGGGGAGAGAAAGAGAATTATGCATTATCGCAGAGCCCAGGTGGCAAAGCTGACAGAAAAATAGCTCTAAAGACCTGAGGATATCCATGCCCGGATGCAGTGCTTTTTTTCTGTGGATACTTAGGGCTACACGGAACAAGCACCTTCCCCCCCCCAAAAAAAAAATGTTAAAATTGTGGCACTTACTGTAACAACTTCATGGTGAGTACTTGCACCTGGGAACAAGCAACCTACACTATGCCACTATGTGGCAGTACCCTCACATATACAGTGGTACCTTGGGTTACAGACGCTTCAGGTTACAGACTCTGCTAACCCAGAAATAGTACCTCATGTTAAGAACTTTACTTCAGGATGAGAACAGAAATCACGTGGTGGCGGCACAGGAGGCCCCATTAGTTAACGTGGCACCTCAGGTTAAGAACGGACCTCCGGAACGAATTAAGTTCTTAACCTGAGGTACCACTGTACCATTTCTACCATTTAAAATTAGCCACAGTTCCAGGGCTAGATTAAGACCTTTAGAGGTCCTAAGCACTTACTGGGTGCCCCCATATATATCTTATTCAAAACATAAACAATAAGAAACTGTAAAAGCATTATTTTTTGAAATGAAATGAAACCTACAGTACAATGGGAAATGTTTATTTTTGCATACTACCACTTTATTACTATTTGGATTTCCCCCCCTCCTTTTTCTAATTTCTGTGATGCCCCCCTTCCATCCCCATGCTTATTTTGCTTAATGGTTAATCCAGTCCTGCACAGTTCCACGTCTCCAGAAGGTGGCAGGAGCTCAGCCATACAGCCTTGATGAGGGAGCCTGTTGTGGAGGTGCCTGGTTGCACCGCTCTCAGAATTTGGCGCCTGGGGCCACTGCCCCTCTGGCCTTGCCATGCTACACCACCGCTGCCACAAATTCCACTGCATGGCACTGCAATGAAAAAATCCCACAACAGGATTGCAAATAGATTTCCCCCGCTGGAAATAATTAACATGGAAATGAGCACCAAACTACGAAAGATCACATAAATTGCAAAAATTCACAGGTAAGGAAATGTCAGGAAGACAGAATGAAGTACCATCTGAATGCAACCCTTAACTATCTTGGCAGGTACTCAGATTCCTGTACTCAAATTCAGTAAAGCAGATCGAGAAGCTCTGCACATTTACTCACAATCTGAAAGTCAGTTTCCCACACAGAGATGAGTCTCTGAGGTGATCCCCCTTCTCTTTGCTCCAGGTATGGAGGGTCCTTGGCAAAGCGCCCTTGGGTTGGACTTCCTTCTCCATTGGTGGGCCTTGATGAACTTCCTGTCAGTGGTGGGTGGAAGCAGCAGAGTGCTGGGCAGCTGCGAGCCACCATTTAAATTTCCCACAATTCCCTGGAACACATTGCATCAGGAGCATTTTGCACGAATGAAAATGGTGTCTCCCAGACTCAGCTGTTGAGGGTTTTTACTTTAAGGGACACCCAGGGAAGGCATCAGTTGAGGGCCCTGGCAGCTGCCTGAAGAGAACCAGCACACTGATGTGGAGCCTATTTGCACATCAAGAAAACAGTATTTCTGCATGAAAAACAGTCATTTCAGACTGTGAACACCATGCATATCACACCCTTACACATACAACTCCCAGTGGCTTGGCAACTACACTTGTGGATTAAGAATGTAACATGGGTGAGCAGGAGGAATCACTGCCAGGGTTTACATGCCCTTGTAGCATACAGCTGACTGAGCCCCAGATAGCTGAATAATCCACAGAAGCTGCTAGGTGGCATTGCACTACAGCAAAGGAAAGGCTCAGCAGGCTGCTGTTCTCCCCATATCCTCTACAGAGTGATGATTAAAGAACAAACCTCTTCTTTTGTTCTTTCATCCTTTGCAGGGTTTATTTGGAATTAAACATCTTGTTGGCATTGGCTCTGTTTCCTTCAATTCATTGCTGTTTCATTCAATTCACCAATGCCGGTCACCAGGGTAGCTTTCTCATTTCATTGAGCTGAGATAAGTCTACTGCTGTTGTTTGGGTTGTGCAGGCATAAAATGTAACTGTAGTCAGGTTTTTAATAAGGATCTGGGTGCCCTTTCAACAGCTAAAGCCGTTCCTTGGCTTCAATTAGCTAATGAGGCTTTTGCCGTCATGAATCAGCTTCTGAGTTACAGCAGGCAACTGGCAGAAATAGCAAAGGTGGGTTGTACCTGCCCACATTCATCCTGAAAAAGGGCCATTGAGGGAAAAATGGGATGCAGTGCAGGGAAATTGTTCTTAGGATCTATTGTGGGGAGCTGGAATTCAGAGTACAGGGGAAAGACCTATACAGTAGTACCTCTGGATACGAACGGGATCCGTTCTGGAGCCCCGTTTGCATCCTGAAGTAAACGTAAGACGTGACTGCGCGTCTGCACGTGCTTGGGTTGCGTTTCGACGCTTCTGCACATAACGTCATTTTGAGCGTCTGCACATGTGAGAGCGGCGAAACCCGGAAGTAACACGCTCTGTTACTTTTGGGTCACCGCAGAGCACAACCCCAAAATACTTAACTTGAAGCTACTTCAACCTGAGGTATGACTGTGTCTGTTATTAAATCACATGGCAAACACACTTGAATTTCTCCCCATTCATTTCACCATTTATAACTTGATATTTTGCTCCATGTAGCAGGAACCCTTAAACCTGACTGATGTTCTGTGCTGTTATACATAGCTGTCAACTTTTCCCTTTTCTTGAGAGGAATCCTATTCGGAATAAGGGAATTTCCCTTAAAAAGGGGAAACGTTGACAGCTATGCTGATATATGTGACAAAAACCCAGCCCTAGAGCAGTCATCCCCTTCTTATATTTGCTTTGGATGGTACAGATGGGTTTTTGCACAAGCATAAATGTTTGCATGGTGCCAGAAACAGACTACCTCACAGCACAATAATTTATTAGATTTACATCCTGCCTTCCAATGTGACATATGGAGTAAACATTTTCCTGCACAAAAAGAACTCATGATGCAGATTTAAGTGCCAAGACAGTTTTCTTTTTGAAACCCCAAAAAAGTCTGGGACAAAACAATATCCCAATCAATGTATCCATTTTTTGTCACTGCGGTGCTTTTCGTCCCAGTCAATGTTAACGTATTCCATTAGGTATTATATTTTATTTCTTTAAAGGGGGGAATTTTCTGCATTTGTGTGCCTTCTTTGGAAGATATTCGCTAGCTGTGCAAATTTTGCTTTTCAGATGACCAATAACTATTTGTAAGAGAGGAAGACTATAGGATGCATTTTAAAATTGCTTCAGCCCAGCAAGATTGTGCTTGGTTTTTAATGTGCTGTTTACTTTGAAAACATTTTGATGACCGTGGCAAACTAGAAACATTCAAAATACATTCCATGTTTCTCTCCCCCCCCCCCTTACAATCCACTGTGTCTTGGTTTCTGAGGTAATGTATGCTGTAGGCTCAAGGAAACCACAATAATTCCTACAGCTGTGCTCCTCCCTTTGATTTTGACATCAAACTTAATCAGCTCTTAAAAAAATAAAATCTCACAAACCCAAGCTATTGTTTTCATGTTATTCAAAAGTAGTTTTAAGATGATTCAGCTCCTAAGCATTCACATACCCTTCCCACGTAAAGTATGGGCCATGCAAAAGCAATTGGGCATCTCTATTGTGCTGTCATCAAAGTTCATTCAAAAATATTTGCCAGTGTCTGTATTGCACTGACTGATTGGACCTGGGAAGCTATGCTCCCCCTAAGTGCCTCTTCCTAGCACATCTGGAGGTCATATACAACAGAGAAAAACTCAGAAGAGGGAACCCAACAATGCACTGAACACGGGTTGAGTTTATGGTGAAAATAAGATTTAAATCAAAGCCTACTCTAAGCCACAACACTACATTAAGCTCTCCTGCTTAAGGTAACAAGATCTAAACATTTAGAGTGGAAAAGGTTGAAATACAAACGTTCCTTCCCATAAACTCTGTATTTTTCTTTTAAATTATTACTATTATTATGGCTTCAAAACCAGTCTCCCAGCTGCTTCTTTCACAGTAGCAGCTGCCACTCCTGATTTAATACAAAATTCTAATTCAATACACGAATTTGTTCTGCAAAACTTAAACCACCCTATTTAATGACTGACATATTTTTATTATTTATAAATATTCTATCGTAATATTTAATGTCATGTTTATGTGGTGCATTATTTATAAAGTCTACATTTGTTTTTCCTAAAGAGCTAAGTATCAATTAGTGGATGCCATAAATAAATATTACTCTCCTTGCAGACAACTTCTTGAAATGCAAGAAGGGGTAGGGAAATTAAAACCAGGACCCTTGCCAGTGTGCATGCTTGAGGAATCTCAGGGCTGAGTTCACAAGCAACTCATCCAACTGGATTAACATGGATGATCTACTTTCTGATTCACTACAGTGGTACCTTGGGTTACAAACGCTTCAGGTTACAGACTCCGCTAACCCAGAAATAGTACCTCAGGTTAAGAACTTTGCTTCAGGGTGAGAACAGCGGGAGGCCCCATTAGCTAAAGTGGTACCTCAGGTTAAGAACAGTTTCAGGTTAAGAACGGACCTCTAGAACAAATTAAGTTCTTAACCAGAGGTACCACTGTATTGGATTCAGAATTACATCTACCAAATGCTACCAAGCCCTCCACAGAGAATGCAGAAAACTGATGTTTTTTTAAGGGAGCAAAGGTTCCTCACATTGCAAGCTTTGATTAAGCACTCACTGTGCAGAACATGTTCTAAAAGATGCCAAATCCCTCTAGTTCTCAGGTTAGGGCCCCAATCCAGATCAGTAGCTCAGTGCTGCTAATTTATGAAAATAAGACCCTGCACTCAAATGCAGTACTACATAGCTAAGGTCACGCATAGCTTGGCCCAGACTGGACATTATTGGAGGAAGAATGGTGGACTAGATACCCCTTGGGTCAGATTCAATCTATATGGGCTCTTTATACAGTCCTATCCCCCTCATTTTTTTTCAGTGTTGGCTTTGCCTGAAACATGCTGAGTATATAGTTTTCAGTGCTTTTTCACTAGGTGTCACTTTAGTGCTACTTGGATAGCTGACAGCACTAAAGCAGCGGTATTTGAAAACCTTGAACCCTAAAAGCAACTCTTCACAGATCCTCTAGCAGCATTCCCTCCAGATGTTTCACAGGAGATAATGGGCTTATCCAGGATAATTTAGAGCACAATCGTGTAATTTATAGTACAATCCTGTTATCTAGTCAGCATCTTTACAGCAGAGGTGAGAAACCCCAAGTCTGGGGGCCAATTGTGTCATCAAACCCTTACTATCTGGCTCATGGGCAGCAGCATAGCGTTGTTTGCTGGTGCCCGGGGTGTTTGCCTGGCAGGGCAGGGTGTGGAGTGTGAACAGAACCCACTGTATTAGCTTAGCCCTTGCCACCCACGCTGCTGGGCAAATGCATACAGAGGGTTCATGGGGCCTGCTGTGCCGCCTGCCCACCCACCCATGCAGGAAAGAGCCTGGATGGCCACTGCAGCCCATGGCGGCTGAATCTCCTCAATGCTGGTTGGGTGGACATTCAGCAAGGGGGTCAGGGGCATGGCAACATGGTCAGGCCAGGCTCTGGGGTCCAGAGACCCCTGGCAGTAGGCAAGGTGGAACGTGGATCCCTGCTTTTGTACCCCCTCAAAATTGTGCACCTGGGGCTGTGCCCCTGGGCCCCCCACTACACCCCTCCTCGTAGGACTCTCCCCGTGCCATACCCCATCTCCCTAGGCTACAACTCACAAGCCCTGCTCTGCACCATCCTTGAGAGCTTTTGCTCAGACAGAACAGGTCCTTGGACTCTCCCTTGCCTGGAGAGAGGCATATGTTTTTGCATAAACCTCTGACTTTTGCATGGCTGGAAGGTAGCTTACTGTACAAAAGATAAGAATCAATTGTGCCACCTTTAATCATTTGTTTTTAATCAAAATGCCTCAGCGAAATGCATCCCATCTCACTTTCCCCCAGCCAAATCACTTTTCATGAAAGAGACTTTTCTCTTGGTGAGATGAAGCTTCCTGCTAAGGTGAAAAGAACAATAAACGAATCTGCAGCAAACAAGCCTGCAAAGAATTCCTTAAGGATCTGTAAACAGAACACACAGCAAGAAAGCACACATAGAGAGTGCCAAGTACGAAGACTCAAAAGCTTTCCCCGCTGCGATGCCATCAGGGACAGAGATGATCTTTGCAAAAGTTGTGAAGGTCGCATAGTGTTTGCTACATTTATGTGGCTTATTTTATTGTGTTGGTGCAGATTTGGAATCACACCAAGTCAAGAACAGATTCAGCATGAACTTTCAAGACACAGTAATCATCCAGGTTGTTTTGTCCTACCCAGTGCCAGTACAGACACAGCATGACCTCTCAACTAGGGATAAGGCATGGGGTATCATGCTTGCTCCTCCAGAAGAGCACCAAGCATCTGAGTGAGCAGCTGGTTGAGGCCCTGTCACTCAGCAGGGTCCATCTGCCCTAGGCTCTTGCTTTAAAAATAAATAAATCAGGGCTGACTCTACATTGGGGAAGTGCAGGTTGAATGTTGCTGACATTCAACCACCCAATTCTGTGTAGATCACAGAACTGGGTTTTGTCCCAGTCCAGTAAGAAACAATCAGTATTAGGAAACAAATTCCCTCCATCGTGTCCACTCAGAGAGAGAACATCCCTCTCACAGTTACCTTTCTACAACATCCTCTCCATTCCAGCAAGTCGAACTGTCTTTCATCACAAGATCACCATCACAGAGTCTTTCAGTTAAAGAGGCATAGATTGTTCTGGATCGTTTCATGTAGTTGATGAATTCCCTAGAAATGAAAAACATAACATTTGCAATGCAACACCAACAGAAGCACATTTAACATTCTAGGCAACTTCGTAATCTTAATCCGATGTTCATTCTTAAACTTCTGCCCAGCTCTGTCTAACTATTCTACTGAGTTAGCAATACATGAGCAAACACATGTACTGAAATCCCAAAGGGTCATTCTTGTATGAATAGCATCTTGGTATGTGTGTAAAAGAGAGAAGTGGCAAAGCAGAGGAGAAGGTGATGCCTTCCCTTCCCTACCACTTTCCCCATTGAAAGGTTCCTGCTTCAAGTCAATTTCCTCAGTCACCAAGTTCCAAACCAAACCTTCCCCATTTTCAAGTGTGTCCTGGAGAACACAGAAAAGACCCAGGTGGTGGTTACAGCAAGGTTTTTGCCTTTGGAATGGATAATATTTCTGCTGAAGAGCCATCCAATGAAATTCTAAGAGTAGAGTCTAGTCTAGATTTGTATAAGATACCACCTATCAAAAATTCAGGCATCCTAGTACTTCCTTCATTTAAATTATGGTGTCCCAAACTTGGATATCCAGCTGTTTTGGGATTACATCTCCCACCATCCCTAGCTAGCAGGACCAGTGGTCAAGGATGACGGGGATTGTAGTCCAAAAACAGTTGGAGACCCAAGTTTGAGAAACCCTGATTTTAATTCTAACATCAAGGAGAGAAACAACTGAGTAACAGTTGCTGGAAACTTCAGGAAGAAAGAGTCCTCTTGGCCACTGTGAGAACAGGATGCTGGACTAAATGGGCCATTGACCTGGTGTCACAGAGCCAGCAGGGAAGGCTCCAGAGTTGGAGGAGGGGGAGAACAGGGAGCCAGTAGAAGAGGCAGGACTGAGAGAGGGGTGGAGTGGAAGGGGAGACCACTCAGGTGGAGGCAAGTCTCCCTGATGTTAGAGAACAGCAACACCCCTCTACCAGCTCAGGCACGGAGGGAGAAGGAACACCAGTTCCGTCAGCCCAGGATAGGAGGGGGTTAAAACGCAGAGAACAACGCAGACATTTGGGATTGTCCAAGCTGCTTTGCTGGAGGAGGAGCAGGAAGTTCCCACTCCGGGGATCTGCTACGGACGATTCGGACGCTTGAAGCGATGCTCTGTACCTTGTAAATAGTGTACAATAAAAACTGTAAATACAACTCTGATGGAGCAGGGGGGTTTATTGCAAAGGGCTCACCAAACCATCACACCTGGTCTAACAGTTTTAAATATTATTATGTAACTATTTCCAGAACACAAAGTCCTAGGTATTTTCCAGACGCCTAGCCCTTACCATGAAGACAATAGCATTCTTAGCATACAGAGGATGACCCAGTCTCTGTGTGCCTCAATCTCACCATAGCTGCAAGAGGATTTCCATACCACTGACCTCATCCTGAGCCACTCTCTCTCCCTACAGGTCCAGGTGCAAGAACTACTGGACACATAAGAGGAGGAGTTGGATCATGCACACAAGTGCAATTATTACATTTTCTCCAGATACAGATAAAAGGCCAATTCTAGCTTAGGAGTGGCAAGCAAAAGTGAGATTTTAGTAGTGAAAAGTCTGCATGTTAGGATAGGAATGTACAAACTCCCTTTTAATACTGAACACAAAATTGAAATGCATACTTTGTTTTGGAGAGTGATATATAAATTTTTAGTATAGAAACAAAAAGGCTTGACTGAAAAATATGATTGAAACTTCCGAAGCTAAGACGTATTCAAATTTCATTGTCTATGTTACCCATTGTCTATAAAATAGAGCAAGGAGAACATTTTCTGGTATGTCTTTAAACAGTAGACACCTTATTTTAAAATGATATCTGAGCCAAAAGTTTCAGTATTTCCCCCCTCTTAATAACACGGTCCTTCTAGATGGTTGCATTTGAGTTAAGAAATTAATATTAGAGGCATTTTATGGTAATGCTGAACAAAACCTTGTACTCTTAAAACGAAAGCAAGAGCCTTGAGGTTTGGACAGCTCATTTAAAATGAAGAGACAAAAACATGTCAGCTTCTTTTCATTCTTACCGGGCCATTTTTTTCAAACTTCTGGATTTGTCATTCTTTGAAGCTTTCAGAGGCAGAGAACTGGAGTGGGCCAGGGAGAATAGTCAGAAGGCGGGGAGGAGGAGTGGGGAAGCAGGAATTCAGGCAAAGAAAGAAAAAGAAATGAGAAACAAAAAGTAATAAATTATTTGAAAGAAAAGATAATCAAGAACATGCACAGGATTAAACCAGAGAAGCACAAATGCAAATAAAAAAATATGCTCCAGCAAATAAAATATGCTTCAACCTATATATTAAAATATAATAATAAAGGCACAGTCCACCCACAGTTTAGTTCTGGGTAGATTGTGCTTGAGGATTTGAACTTTACTCTAAAACATGTTAAAAGAAATTTATTCTTTTTTTTTAAAATGGATACTATTACAAAATGAAGGTTCAAAATGCTGAAAATAAATCTCCTGAATTTATCTCCAAATGTCACATTAAGAAAAGTTATTGCATACATGTGAGAACAGAGCAGGACAAATGATTTGTAGATGAGAAGAAGCACATGTGAAAGTGCTTGAGATGGAAAAGCATTCCTTCTCAGGGGAACAAAACACTTATTTCCACAGGGAAAAGAAACAAAGAAAAGATCATTGCCCCTTCAGGGATATTGGAAGGGTAGGGTTAAGTGACTAAATAAATCCGTATCTGCTTGTTTTAGTTTACATCCTTTGCGAAGTGATGTAGCTCAGTGGAAGAGAACCTGCTTTGTATGCAAAAGGTCCCGGGTTCATTCCCAGGTGTACCCAGGTGAATTTCTGGAGAAAATATCTCTGTCTGAAACCTTGGAGAACCCCTACCCATCTCTGTAGACAATACTGAAGCAGATTGACCAATGTTTGTATATGTTCCTTATATTCCTATGAAATCCCTATAAAGGAGTTTAGATTCGATATCCCGCTTTATCACTACCTTAAGGAGTCTCAAAGCGGCTAACATTCTCCTTTCCCTTCCTCCCTCACAACAAACACTCTGTGAGGTGAGTGGGGCTAAGAGACTTCAGAGAAGTGTGACTAGCCCAAGGTCACCCAGCAGCTGCATGTGGAGGAGCGGGGAAGCAAACCCAGTTCACCAGATTACGAATCTACCGCTCTTAACCACTACACCACACTGGCTCTTAAGGGCTTCATTTGAGTTACAAGAACCTTCCTGAAACTTTAGATCACTGACATATTTTAACTCAGAAGGTCCTATCTTATGAAATGTGGTTGTTTGTAATGGACTAGTGTATGTCCTTATATTGTTTAAGTTTAAAATAGAGCACAACAGGTAGTAGAAATACAGTAAAATCTTGACATATTAGCTGTTTCCTTCTCCAATTAAAGTGCCAACGGCTCTGCTTTTAAACAAAGTGCATTTACAGACTGTGTTTAGTAGCAGAATCCCAGATAGGATAGCCAATACCATCTATATGTCGGCTCCTTGTATGAGCGACTGCTCCTGCGATCCTAAAATGTTTCAGTACTGCTCATTTTGAGACTTCCAAGTTTAAAGAAAATTGTATTTCCAGGGTCCGTTCATTTCTGAGTTGTGTTTGGTAAAGAAAAACAAAAGAATACCACTAACATCTGCTGAATAGGCATAGCATCGCATGTACATGCAGAGATAAGAAGAACTGAAATACCATGCAGTTTTTGAGCAAGCTTTAGTCATGCCAGTTTCATCCACAGAGAAACAAGTTTCACAAAGTTCAAAAGATATGGGAAGAGGAAAATAAATTTAGATGGCGATAAAACAGAACACCATTACTTTGAGCAAACATCAGCTACAGGAAACAGAGTGGGGGGAGGAATGGGGTGGAAGGAAGAAATGCTTACCAATCTGGAACAGATTACATCACAATCTTGGTAGAAAAAGAAGGCTGTTCTAATATTTTATTCTATAGCTGTATGCTGGTCACCAGTTAGTCATTAGGACTGCCTACAGCGTCGGCTGACTTCAGCCCCAAATGGAATTTGTAGCTGCTCAACTACTTTATGTTACTCTAGATCTTGAATTTGCAAATGAGCATTCACAAGAGTTCCTTGCATCAAAAGGGAACTGCTTACAGGAACTTTGCAATAAAGAATATCATGTTGCTTGTTAAGGTATCTGAAGTTGGTTGCAGTGTATTGGTCTAATAAGCTACAAATTAACACCTGAATTTCTGCACATTATTAACTCAGATGGGTCTGATTCAGAGTTAGAATGAAGTAAGGCTGCTCACATGGGCTTTAACTGGTATACTGGTAATGGATATATTATTTCCTCCAAACAGCTGAAGAACAATTTATTGTGTATTCAGGTATTCTTTTATCTGCTTGAACGCTAGAGACAAATAAGGCGTTTTGGTGCAGATTATATTGCTCTGCTCAGAAAATTCATATGACTACTTCTGGATTCTCTTATGGGTTAAATTAACCTGTTATGGAATAACAAAAAAACATAATAGGGGACCAGAGAATCTGCCTTATGTCTCAATTAATCAACTCTTTCCATTAGTGGACAAGAGAGCAGAACTCAGCTCTAGGAATCGTTGGATCCATCCCAACAATGGCATATGGGTAAATGCTTCTTGCTCACCAGCTACAATGTTAAAATTTGGCCATATACCGCTGCAGGGCAAAACATAACCTGATCTTTCTCTTCAGTTAGGTTGTAACAGTAAGCAAGTACACAAGGTAAAGGTAAAGGGACCCCTGACCGTTAGGCCCAGTCGTGGACAACTCTGGGGTTGCAGCGCTCATCTCCCTTTACTGGCTGAGGGAGCTGGCGTTTGTCTGCGTACAGCTTCTGGGTCATGTGGCCAGCATGACTGAGTCACTTCTGGCGAACCAGAACAGTGCACGGAAACGCCGTTTACCTTCCCACCGGAGCAGTACCTATTTATCTACTTGCACTTCGACGTGCTTTCAAACTCCTAGGTTGGCAGGAACTAGGCAGAGCAATGGGAGCTCACCTCATCCTGGGGATTCGAACTGCCGACCTTCTGATCAGCAAGCCCTAGGTTCAGTGGTTTAGACCACAGCGCAACCCGCTTGCAAAGTACATAATATTTACTAATACCACGAGTGTGGAACCTATAGCTCTCCAGAAGTTGTTGGCCTCCAATTTCCATCAGTCACAGCCAGTATGGTCCATGGTTAGGGATCATGGGAGTTGTAGCCCTCCATATGTTTTCAACTACAAGTTCCCCGTGTGTAAAATTGAAGCATTTAAATCTAGATTTCTAAATAGGACCAGTTTCATATAAACATGCTTAGTGAATATGTAATGGAAGTGAGTATTGGAAAGCTGAATTCTGGTTTCATAAGTTTTTTTCATTTTTTAAAAATGGTGCATTTTGGGAAAACTCCAGTTTCAAATTTATGAGGAAAAATTGTTGCATCAGGGTTACCTCCTTTTACTGCTTAGAGTATTTGAGTGTGTCATTGTCAGAGCCTGTGTCTCAGTTACTTCCTTTGCTTGAACTATGTTGTCTGGTAAAGGTCTCACTTCTTTTTCTTCAGGCTGTCCACACACTTTATCTACCTGCAATAAAACGGAGGGAGAGAAAATGATTACATGATAAGAACTAGCAGGCATGCTTAGCATCAAAGCTCCAACGGTGGAGAACCTACATGAGAAGGACCATGGGATGGAGATGGAGTATCAGGATAGCCATGCATTTGTTCAATTGCGTATTTATATGCATTATCTCTATGTGTTGTCCATATGAGAACACACATCCACCTGTGGTTCGTCTGCAACAAAAAAACAAGCACTTGCATGGGGCATGTGCAATGTAGGAATTGCAAGAGGCACTGAATGCATTTCCATCAGATTGCGCAACACATGTATCAGAGAGGGGTTTGTGTGAGTTGTAGGACCAGCTCCTGCATGTAGCCATGGTGTGAAATGACCCTAAAGCAGGCTTAGGCAAACTCAGCCCTCCAGATGTTTTGGACTACAATTCCCACAATCCCAGACCACTGGTCCTGTTAGCTAGGGATGATGGGAGTTGTAGTCCCAAAACATCTGGAGGGCCGAGTTTGCCTATGCCTGCCCTAAAGGGTTGAATACAGATAGTACAGCAGTGACGAAATCATTCCAATTCACTGTAAAGGAGCATGCTTATATTTCCAGAATACTTCTGAAACTTAATAAGCTATTAAAATTTAGTATCAAAATAGAAAGTTGAAGTAGAGCAGTATTATAACAAACTATGTAACAACAACAACAACAACAACAACAACAACAACAACAACAACAACTATTATTATTGTTGTTGTTGTTAATTAATTTATTTATTTATACCCCGCCCATCTGGCTGGGTTTCCCCAGCTACTCTGGGCAGCTTCCACCAAAACATTAAAATACAATAATTCAACAAATATTAAAAACTTCCCTAAACAGGGCTGCCTTCAAATGTCTTCTAAAAGTCAGATAGTTGCTTATTTCCTTGACATCTGATGGGAGGGCAGGCACCACTACCAAGAAGGCCCTCTGCCTGGTTCCCTGTAACCTCACTTCTCACAATGAGGGAACCACCAGAAGGCCCTCGCAGCTGGACCTCAGTGTCCAGGCAGAATGATGGGGGTGAAGAAACTCCTTCAGGTATACTGGGCTGAGGCCATTTAGGGCTTTAAAGGTCAGTACCAACACTTCGAATTGTGCCCGGAAACATACTGGGAGCCAATGCAGATCTCTCAGGACCAGTGTTATGTTGTCTTGGCGGCCGCTCCCAGTCACCAGCCTAGCTACCACATTCTGGATTAGTTGTAGTTTCCAGGTCACCTTCAAAGGTAGCCCCACGTTGAGCGTTATGTTCTGGCTTGCAAGAGCAATCCTTTCATATCCATCACCTAGAGTTTTGAGATATCAGCCATGTGGGCTGGAGGAGGTCCTCTTTTTAAAAAAGTGGTTTTGATGTTGCAGTGGCACGGCTTTAGAAGCCCTGCCAGTTGTGCTAAGAATGAAAATGGATAAACATCATCATATGTACCATGTATCAAAAATCAGGAATTCCAGGGGACCCCCAAGGTTTGAAGAAGTACTGAAAAAACTGCTTGGAGAGAAATGGAAAATTGTGTGGAAGGCAAAATAAAACAAAAAGTATTCAGTGCCTGCAATGATTATATCTAGCTGAAAGGATGGAAGACACCTGCAATTCAGTTAAAATTTTAAAAAAGCAATAAACAATGCAGCAATTCTAAAACTAAAGGCCAATGACAACCCCAATGAATACATTGCACAACATGAACCGAATGGAAATGATCAGTAACACAAATGATTACAATTAAAGCTTAGCCAAGCTCTATTGCTACATACTAATTGCTTTACTTCTGCTTTTTTAGTTGAATTGCATGTGATTCCTTGAAACACACATGACTAGCCCACAAATTATTTATTATAAACACTTCAGTGTGCTGTTTTCTTCTTCTTCTAACTTTCACAATAATAATGGTAATGTTATAAGGAGGTATGAAGCAGAAAAGAAGTCCAAAAAGAAATACTCAAAAATTTCTTAGAGATTATGGTGATGGGTGACTCTCACCATCCCTGGCAACTGGCCAGGGCTGATCTGGAAAGCCATAGGTTCCCTATTCCTCTGCCTTATCTTCCAAATAACATATAATTAAGGGTTGCAGAAACATTAGCTGAAACAAACAGAATGAGAGTTTTAGGTGGCTGACCTATTAATGAAAGCTTGCAGCTGTACATTTTGCAGTGTGTTACTGAAATGATATACTACCGACCTATTTTTTGTGTAATAATTATCAATAATTTGGCACCCATAGAGATGTGAATTCTAGAGTTGTGAATACACACCCCATCTGATTTGTGGTAGTTCCTCAGATATGGGACCTGATTTAACATCTCGTATTGGACCCAATCGGACCTGGGAAGACCTGAACCAATCCAGGCCACAACTTGAATTGGGGCCCTAAAAGTACTCTAGTTTTTAACATTAATACTGGCATGGGGTGGGGCAAAAATGAGGCAAAACAGCAACTCTCACCTGCATTGTTTCCTTCTCCCCCCTCCAGACTGCATGTTTAATCAACGTTTTAAACACTAATTAAACATGTGGTCAGCAGTGGGCGGGGGGAAGTCACCAACCATGTATTTCTTTAGGGTTTAAAACCATGATTAAAGAGGTCCCTCCCCCAATTTAAATGAATAATGGTATGGAAATATTTCAAATAAATAAAGTGAGTGCAATGTATGAATAATAAAAGTGATAACTAATGGTGAAGTCTAAAGGTGAATGCAGCATTAATTCCTATCATGGAATATTGTTTGACAGCACCATATACTGTATTTTCCTTGGCTATTTTGTTTTCCATACCAATAGCTGGTTGATAACTGGTAAGTGTAGCCTATCAGTCTCAGCAGTATGCCTGTCTTTCTTAATTCAAGAAGTTTACATACATGAAGCATTGTGCAGTTATTACAAATAATCACCATTTCAACAGCTTCACACCAAAAAGGAGAAAAAAGATGCCCTCATTTGTCCTTTGAATTCTCACAGCTTGAGAGACCCAACAGATTCAGATCATATTTAATATGTCTATAATCAAATACAGAGGGGGGGAAATATCTCCTTCTAAAACTGGAAATCTCTTATCTCGCTAAATCTCCAGATCCTTTACTCTCTGTTCAGAGACATCTCCGATTTCTGAAAGGGAGACATTTTTCAGGGGCGAATCTAGCTTGCAGAGAGTTGAAAAGGTATTTTAAATTATTGCAGACATTTTGCAAATATTCAGTGTAATTCCAGGCGCGGTGTATTAAAAAATAAATAAATCCCAGCAATGTGGCAATATGATCTTTTGAACTGACTCATTGCTTTGTGTGACCTGAAGACGCTTAAAAGGATAATGGCTATCTGCGCAAAGATACCCTTAAGATCAAGTACTAATCATTCTTGACTGTCAACTCGTACCTTGTTAGCGGTGACGTTTGGCTTTGGATATTGACAATCAGAAAAGGTTTGTGCCTAAGGGTATAATTACCATAGTCCGGTAAATAAAAGGGGAATCTATTGGGAATCAATTCAATAAATCCTTTTAAAAGCTCTCAAAAATATTAGGTAACTCTTTAGAAAGATAGCATAAGAAGAAATCAATTTAAAAGATTTCCATTTTAATTCAATTTCCATTTTGGAAATTAATTATATTAGGCCAGAGATGTCCTGGGAGCTCATGTTCTCTTAGCTGGAATTAAAAAAAAAAAAATTATCAATGTATGGCTGAAGCTTTTTTCTTTCTTTCTAAGTCATGTCCTCTTGTAAAACACACATAAAGAAACATGAGAACAGTCTTCACAATACTGAGTAAAATAGTAATTAATCTAAACATGGCTAATAGAAAGCATGCACAACCAAAGCTCTTTAATTTAAAAAGGTTTTAAAAATCTATAGCTTTTCCCTATACAGGGAGAAGTCAGCCAAAACATTTTTATTTTTTTGGCAGGCATTTGTGGGTATTGTTTTCCAAATGGGATTTTGATCCCTACAGTCTGATTTAACTTTTTAAAATGATGTTTTAATGTGACTGTGATTATTTTTGTTTCCTTATTATAAAAATGTACAAATGTATGTTTGCTGCTTGAAGATTTTAACGGAAGGTTGGGGTAAAAATACTGAAATTAATACATCCCACACATTTTACTTGGCACATTCTTCTGTGAATCATTTAATTTCGCAACACGGTATTTTGAAGCTGTGAAGTTGGATGAGAGGTCAATAAAATATTAACCTCTGTTGGTATTATGACTCTGTCTGGTTGTACACTACTCTATCCCACAGAACAAGATTTTTTTGCCTTACTCACTGCCTCATCACTTCCCCCAGCAGACATAGACCAATTTACAAGGTCAGTTGAGCTGAATTTCTCTCTCGTGACTTTGAGCCAGAATATGAAACCAGGATCAGAATTGGTTTTCGTATCCTGGTTTCTAAACCAAGATTAAACCACAGCTTCCCCGTTCATTTGCTATGGAAGCAATGGCTTTGCAAATCCTAGAAGTTGTCTGTTATGGCATACAAGAGGAGGGAGGGGTTGTGGAAGCACAATGCTTGCATTAGACCAAAATAGTTATGCCTCTGTTACTTGATAGCTTGCCTAAACTGGCAGGTACCTCATTCAAACAACAGGAAAGCTTAATTGGCCAGCCAAGAAATCACATGCTAGCTATACTTATCAGTCCTCAACATGTCCAGCAAATGGCTTATTCCCAATTTGCCCATTTGAAAACCTAAATATCTAAGCGTGTAATTTGCCTATGACTCACACCCATTGTCATGAGGCTGCTTCAGAAGCAGAGAGGTGACAATGATAATATTATTTTTACCTTAACTCTAATTCAAATGCATTTTTATTCATATGCACCTATTTTTTATTGTGTTTTATTATTTTATAACAATATTTTATTATCTGTGGCATGGGTGAAGATGAAAATACTCCCTTAGGATTAAGTCCTTATCTTCACAAGACACTGACTTACCGCTTGAGTAAACTACAGTCCAATTTAGAAAAATCTGAGATGTTTCAACTGCATTTATGTACACATTAGGTGCTCAGTTGATGACATATATGGTATTCAGTAGCAGTGTGCCTGTCTATGTTAACTGCAATAACTTATTGATTTGACCCAAAGGTCAGCATTTAGGAAACAAGAAAGATGACACCTTCTCTTTTCTTCTGAAGAACTTGTGGACTATGAATGCAGGCAATCTGTCCCTTCCTGTCATCATGCCATAAAATGTCATCCCTCCCTCCCCACTCTCTAAATATGCATGCAAACAAAACCATCACAAGTCATCACATAAAGCTTTTAAACACCATTCAGTTCCCATGTGAATTGAAAACTACTTCATTTTGATTGAATTTGCCAGTCAATGCAGCTTATATTCTTAAACTATAGATTTCTTACTATTTCTGAAATACATATACCCTTTGAAACCTTCTGCTGTCCACACCTTTTAACTCTGTCCCCTGTCACTCTCTACTGGAAGGCTGGTTAGTACTAATAGAAATATTTTAGGTACTATTTCTACTGTTGCAGATGAAAATCTCCATTTTTTTCAATAATTAAATTATCTTATGCTAGATTTCAGCCTCCAATGACTTTGAAAGTATTCTCCACTTTTTAAATACTTCAAGCAATAGTCAAGTAATGATTTGGCATGACAACTTTTTTTAAATAAAAAAAGGTACTTTCCCCACTAGGAACAAGCGAGTCATCACACAGACAATTAAATATGGCTATGCAAAGATGCCCCTGGAGTGTCTGCCCAGCTCTGAACCTGCTGTTGCCTTCCCCATTTGTGACAGCAATGTTGCTGCTGCTGGTTATTGCCATAATAATAATATCATAATAATTTATTATTTATACCCCCAAAAAAATCTGGCTGCGTTTCCCCAGCCACTCCGGGCAGCTTCCAACAAAAGATTAAAAATACATTAAAACATCGGTCATTAAAAACTTCCCTAAACAGGGCTGCCTTCAGATGTTTTCTAAAGGTCGGGTAGTTGTTTATTTCTTTGACATCTGATGGGAGGGCATTCCACAGGGTGGGCACCACTACCAAGAAGGCAACATGCCTGGTTCCCTGTAACTTGGCTTCTCGCAGTAAGGGAACCACCAGAAGGCCCTTGGCTCTGGATCACAGTGTCCACATTGAACAATAGGAGTGGAGACGGTCCTTTGGGTATACTTGGCCGAGGCCATTTAGGGCTTTAAAGATCAGCACCAACACTTTGAATTATGCTCACACCTGCCTCTGCCTCACTGTGTGAGCCACTGCTGAGTCAGTGTGAGGCCTCAGTGGCATGAATTAGGAAGTGTGAGGGTTCAGCCACTATGCTTGTGCTGCTGGCACACTACCGGGAGCTAAGCCATGGCTTGGCTTAGTGCTGCATCCAAACTCAGAAAGGAGTCAAACTCTTCTCAACATTCTGTGTACAGAGTTGGTATATTATGGGCTGATGCAGAACAGGCTTTCTCTGTTGTGGCACCCTGAATATAGAATGCTCTCTTCTTGGAAGTCTAGCTGGTACCAACTGTGGCATCTTTATGGCAGCAGCTTGAAGCCCATTTATTTTCCAAAGCTTTCTGTGACTGAAATAATTTTTATGGAACCATCCCACAGCATTCAGTTTTTACCTGGGTTATATTACTGGTGTCTATCTGCTCAGTGTTTAGCATATTATTGAGACATGCTTTGCATATTTGATTTCATATGTTTGTAACCCACATTGGGGTTGGCAAAAAAGAGGGGTGAAGTAGACATTTCCTAAATAAATATATAATATATTTAGAAACTGGTATTACGTGTTCCTGACTCCCTAACCCCCACCTTCAATTGCTTCTACAGATTACTCTATGTATGCAGAGAGTCTCAACTAGAATAAATTCCTGGATAATTTAATTTTTTACCAGCTGGAAATACTGGCTCTTTGCTTGAATTAATACTAAAAAGCAATATACCACTAAAATGAATCATTCATCCCTATGCTGATGCACTTACACAAATGCACAAGCATAATATGCTGTTATCTGAATTACATTACTATAATATAGTTCACTATATAAATTAACTTAACAAGAACCAAGAGTGATTAGATCATGAATCTTAAATATTCTCATTCCGCAACAGCAGCACTAAGAGAAGATTGTCTCCATTCTGATCCTTTACTGATCTGTGGGCTTCACTTTCCAGCTTTCATACAGCCTTAGACAGGCATGTTTCTCCTGGTGGGATGAGAGGGAGAACAGGGATATCCTAGCTAGCTCTGTCTGCCCTGCCCACCCCCACTACCTTCCATGAACTGGAAGGCAACCTTCCGCAGTGGGGAGAATGTTGTACTCATGGAAGCAGCATGATATCAGCTCTATATTGTGTGGAGAGCCTCTACAAGTATACAGGGTTCTTGCTCCAGACGTTTGCCCTCCCATTTGTGAAAGGCGAAGTTGGGAAGGCACAAATCCAGCAAACAGCCTGGAACAAAAAGGGAAGGACAGGTAAGAAACAGACAGCCAGGGTTTTATCAAGATTAGGATGACAGGAGACAAGGGAGTTTGGTAGTGGGTCTTTCAGGACTCTGGACAGAGCCCAGGAAGGCGACAACAACTTGTTCCAACTAGTGCTACTTCTCAACTGAGCTGTTTTATAGTCCCTAAGCCTGACTACATGTCACAGGCTCCACCCACTTGCTGAGCAGCGTGGAGACTTACATTCTTGGTCTTGAGTCTAGAATGAGCTTGTGCTGGGCAAGCTGCCTGTGTTTGTGTCTCAGCTCCATGGAGTGTGAGCCTCTTAGAGGTGAATATGCTTGACTCTTGCTGGCTCGGGCCCTCTGTGTTCAAGTTACTGCTGGACTCTGAGGTCATGACCAAAGGCAGTAGGACCAAGCAACAGGGAAACAACAGAAGTGGTAGAGATGGGTAGTGTGTCTCTGGTTTCCCTCATGTGATTCTATGGACATGGGAAGAACAGCTAGGATTTCTAGTTTCAAACGAATTTCTGAAACAAGAACTCCTCAGCACAGCTTCCAGTTGCTTGACATTATTTGAATCCATTTCCTATCCAGATTATTAGAGTACATGTGTTTTAAGTGTTTGATATAATTGTGCTTGTTATTCTATCAAGCTTCTTTGTGTGAGGTGTTCTACTGACGCATCCCTGCACTACCACAGGTTGGTAAAACAATACCAAAATCTAAAATAAAATATTGATGCAACCATATGTACAAACCACAAGATTTGTTTTCTGTGGTTTTCTTATCTATACACACAACTGCGCATGTGAATCAATAAAATGCTTCACAAAAAGTATTGTTATGCAAACATATATATGGCTGAAATGAAAGCAGCAACAAAAGGAACATGAACAAAAATTGGATTTTTATTGTTTTAAAGGAAATAATCAAGATTTCTAATGCATTTGACTCCACTTTAGAAATAAGGCCAGGTAATTCAGAACTCCAAACTTGAGGGAGGAAAATGTGATTTGAATAATGTCAGAACATCCCTCGAAAGGATTCCATGGAATTTTATTTCCAAGACTCAAGGAATTATTGATTACTTGAAACTAAACAAAATCACAACTCATGTGAAAGTTCTAGAGATGAATAGATATTTAACTACCCATCTTTTATATGCCCATCACAAATAGTCTTAAAACCCCCAGCATTACAACCTAAGTTGATAGGTTGTAGGTTTGTCTTGTCCTGTTATCTAGTGCCTCTGATACATATGTATTAAGAATATTCCTGGAAACTTTCCTACTGCAAATAAATGATATGTATATTCATTTCATGCCCACAATAACAGACCGATGCATTTTAAGAGTGTCACAACAATCTGTAGCCTGTTGGATCTATGAAGATGTCTGACCTTCCAGAAATGGGCATGGAATTCTTGGCTTGTTCAGGAAGTAGACACTGTGGCTGTGACATTTTCAACTACTGCAGTCCATTTCTGTTTGTCATGAGATAATCACAAGTGATCATCTCATGCCCAGGGTAGGTGAGACTGTTGTGTGACTGCAAATAATATAGGAGTTTGCAGAAATCACATAAAATAACTTTACTTTCATTTTGGCATGAGAGGGGCAGCTCTGTCCAACAAACGACACTTCCTTTTCTTTGAGCTGCAGAAAGGAGCCCTTTCTTTTTTTAAAAAAAAGAGAGAGAGAGAGAGAGACAGCAAGAGAATGAATATTGTATTACAATCCTTTGTACGCTGCCCGCCTTCCAACATGGAACCTTTAAAGCAAAGTGTAAGCATCTAGAAGTTATCCCACAATATGATGTCTCTCAGATAGGCAAAAGGTCACTAAGAAGTTACTAAAGAAAGGACTTTCAGTGGAATGTTTTTCAGTGTATACCTTCCACCACTGCCACAAAGAGAGTTATCTGCTTAAAAAAATGAATAAGGGAGAGTGACAGAGAGGGGGTAAGGTAGTTCTGAATCTAAAGTTCTTCAATAAAGCTTTTAGCTAGTTCATTGACCTGAAGTGAGATACCAGCAATGAGCAGTTGTAGAACATTTGGGTACAAGTGTCAATTTGCACTATCTTACACTATCTGTTTTGGCTATTCCACATCACACAGAAAGCAACTCTGATTTCTCTTCACAGGCCATTATTATGTTTCTTATTTTCCTACAGCCCCACAAAAAACCTACATAAAAATGAAGTGCAGATAAGCAAAACCAGTTGCACATGGACCTGCCTTTAAAAATGGTTTGTGCTTAGTTCAGAAACTTTGCCCAACTTTGCCCCCACCCCCAAAACCCTTTTGTGTCCGGATTTTCACTTTTTGAAATATGGCAACCCTACATACTATGCCATAACGTTAGCTGCACTGGCTCAAAGTCTGTCGCTGCATCAAATATAAAGTGCTTGTTTTAACCTAGAAGGGAAACATTAACAGCTTAGGACCAGGTTAGAAGGAGTGTCATCTGGTTTCCTATTGTGCTCCCTGAACACTTAAGATTCTCTTTCGAGCTGCTGTTGCAGGTGCTTCTGCAAAGTAAAGTGAGATGGGTGTCTGCCAAAGCAGATCTTCCTCAATTGGCTGAAAACCTTTTTATTCACCCTGATTTTTCAAATCTGGTTTGTTTTTATGCTTTCTCTGTTATAAGAAAATTCTGTCTTTTATTGTTTGTTTTAATTGTTATATATTGTATATTTTAACACTGTTTCATTTGCAGGTCACCCAGGGAATATTTCTTGATGGCAGCTGTATCATTTTTTATTATTTCATTCATTCATTCATTCATTCATTCATTCATTCATTGAATTTATGTACCGCCCTATACATAAAGGTCTCAAGACAGTTCACAGAACAAAAGCAGAATATAAAACCACAAAATAGATAATCAAAATAAAAACAACAACCCAATAACCTCCCCCACCCCCACATTTTAAAAGGGCATAGAATGTCAATCAAATCAATCAAAGGCTTGGTTAAAAAGGAACGTTTTTGCTTGGCATCTGAAGGTGTATAATGAAGTCACCAAGTGAACTTCCCTGGGGAGAGCATCCCACAGATGGGGAGCCACTGCAGAGAAGGCCCATTCTCGTGTTGCCACCCTCCGGACCTCTTGAGGAGGAGGCACACGAAGGAGGGCCTCAGAAGATGATTGCAGTGTCCATGTTGGTTCACATGGGGAGAGCTGGTCCTTGAGGTATTATGGTCCCTTTAAAAAGAATCACTGAAAGTTTTAAACACAGGTGAAAAGACTTTCAAATGTGGTTGGACTACAACTCCCATTATCCATTACCATTGGCCATGCTGGCTGGGCCTGATGGAAGCTGAAAATGTCTGAAAAAGCCACAAATTCTTTCAGACCGGGTTTAAAAGGAGCATAATGTCCAGAGGCTCTGGTAAATGGCAGCTATACACCCTGATCTTGGCCATATATACTCAAAATAAGTTTTGATGAGTTTCCATGAACTTACTCCCAGCCCATGTAAGTATGCTTGGGTTGCAGTCATGGGTGCCTAAGGCCAAAATGTAAGGGCTCTTGGGTAGGCAAAGTATATTTTTCCTCAGCATATATACTGCAATGGTAGCAATCTTTTTTAAAACCCTAAAAAATATTTTAATATAGAATCCTTGTAATAATTGAAAAGAAGAGTAAATGTAAAACATGCCAAGCCTTGTTATTTTTTAAGTCTGAATTGCCTTTGGGGTAGCAAATGAAAACTCAGAAATGTAAAATATGAAAGTAATAAAACACACAATTGCTCAGAACTTGATAATGATCTTTTTTGGGGGGAAATCTGTGGATTTCTGGTGACCTTTGATGATGAATCTGAGCGTTACATTTAGTTGAATGTATTTGAAATGAAACCTAAAATAAAAACAGCTGTTGGAAGAACATGCATGACAAACCTTTTCATTGGGAAAAAATGCTGCTTTGGAGCTATTTTGTTTTGGCTTATTCTAACTAGACTGGCATTCAGTGAATTTGATTCAATACCAGACCATTTACAGTAGCTGTTAGTGGCATCCAGTAAAGCCAACTGGATTGTCAAACATCTCAAAATGACATTGTCAGAGCCAATTCCACCCAAGCAAGACTTATATTGCCCAATAAGTTTGGAGTGCATTTTTAAAAATGCCATTTAGCTGTGTTGGCTCCCTAAAATGCCATTTAGCTGTGTTGGAGCCTAGGAGTTATGCAGTGGTTATAGACAGACAGTGTTTTCACCAATAACAATCCTTGCTATTCAAAGAGCAGAGACAACTCTGAGCCACTAAAGCTCTCTTCAGAAATTACAGTGGTACTTCGGGTTACATACGCTTCAGGTTACAGACTCCACTAACCCAGAAATAGTACCTCAGGTTAAGAACTTTGCTTCAGGATGAGAACAGAAATTGCGTGGCAGCGGCGCAGCCACAGCGGGAGGCCCCATTAGCTAAAGTGGTACCTCAGGGTAAGAACAGTTTCAGGTTAAGAACGGACCTCCAGAACAAATTAAATTCTTAAGCCGAGGTACCACTGTAATTAAAAGAATGCACAGAGGGAAAGCAGGGCTGTGCAAGTTGGCCCCACCCCCTCAGTCTTCTGGCTCCACCTCCAGACTTTCACACATTGAGCAGAAGGTCTGAGGAGGGAACTGAACCACATTCAGCTGGACATATGCAGGTTGTCTCTTTAGACCAAGAATGGGATAGTGCTATGTAGAAGTGGGCTCCAGGTGAACCTTGGAAGATGTGAGCAAGATTTGAAGAAGGAGAGAGTTGACTTTATTAGATTCAGAGATGAGGAAGAGGCTTACAATTGATTTCCAGTGCTGGAAATATCTAAATAACCTGACTGACTAGAATGTGCTCTGACACCCTATAATTAGGGGGGTCAGAGAATCCCAACAAAAATGGAAAAGGAAGCAGAAATTGCTGTGGTCTGGAACAGAAATCAGTCAAATGACTATGACTGGTCTTCATTCATATCACTGCCTTTTCAGTCAACAACTGATACCTACTGAATTTTTTCCACATTATCTTAACATTTCATTTACACCGAAATGAATGTAAAATACGTAAGTTATGTAAATGGTGGCACAAGTGATGTAACATGTTAAATAGTGGACAGCAAGCTAAATGTCATGGTATTTGGCAGAAACCAAACTGCAGCAGAGCAGAAGCAGCACTGATTGGAAAGAATACAGATCAGACTAGAAAATGCTGCCTCCTTACACCCCCAGCTCAATATTTTAACGGGGGGTGGGGTGGGGGGGAGATCAGCAGCATAATGTGCCCTTTTGAAAACAAAACAAGTTTCTTTTCTTCAACCTTTTCGTTTTTAACAAAAACCTGAAACATCTGAGTGGTACATTTATAGTTTCTTGGATGACAGCTCCAAATTTAAACATTCCTTTGTTCCGTGCCTGTACAGAATCTTCCTTCAGCCCATATATCACTACCCCATTTCAGGAATTTATGGCACACGAAGATAGACTGTAGGGATTGCACAAATTACCTGAAATGCTTCCTTATGAGAACAATGAAAGAAAACTGCTATAAGGCCAAATCTTAAAGCAGGCACAACGGAGCAGCTGAATAATTGTGCCAGCGTTATTTTAACAACAGTAGTTACCCTTTTTTATTCAACATTTGCCCTGAAATGGACATTTCTGCATTGCTCAATAGCTGACTCAAATTCCTGACCCCACAGTTGGCCTATAGTCGAGAACCCCTGGAAATCTCCTCCCTCCACGGTTACTGATAGTTAAAAAAAGAGCTTCTCCTGATGCCTGCAATTGCCATAAGTGGAGAATCGGCTAGGTTTAAAGATGGATTAAAATTCTACTCTCCACACACGCTGTAGTCCCAATCCAGATCATGCCAGGATGCTTCCTTTTGCGTATGAAAAAGCACATATATAGCTAGAGGCTATGAATTAAACTGAATGTGTTTGACACTGAATGTGTTTGACACTGAAGGCTCATTCACACTTGCATTTGTCTCCCTGCTCTTTACCACAGCATCAAACCAAACGTCAAGTCGGGCTTTCCACACATTTACATTTGCCACGATCCAGTGGTAAAGAGCAGGTTTTGCCAGGGAAAGTGGCAAGGCAAGTGGGAAACATCTTGGGCCAGTGGCTAGAAAGTACGGGACAAGCAGAAAACTCTTTGACTCGTGCTTTCTAGACAAGTGAAATGTGGATGAGCCCCAGGCCAATGGGATTGTGCCTGTTTCACTAGGATTGACACGCTGGCTCTTTCAAGTATCAGAACATGACTGCCCAAAGCAGGTCTCCTGAAGATATTTCTAAGAGACTGGGCTTCTCCATTGGGATTTTGGACTTTTTTTTCTAGCTGTGCAATTGTTTGAATCTAGGCATGCACTTTTTTCAAACCTACCGTATTTTTCCATGTATAACAGACCCCATGTATAAGATGCACCCCTATTTTTGGGAACTCAAACTTAAGGAAATAGGGGAGATTGCCCAGAGTTGTTCAACGTTTTTTGTGAGGGATGGTTGAGCTTTTTTTAGGGGGGATATTGCCGAAAATTGCTCACCCTTCTAACCTGCGCTACCGCACATGCGCCAAAAAACCACCTATCAGCTGTTCCCTCACCGCCATAAGCCGCTAATCACCCACTCCATTGATGCAGCAACAGCAAATAGACACCAGCCCTTGTCGCAGCCACCAATAACACCACTGACAATCTCCAGCTAGCGGAACCAACCAATATGCACTGACCATTTTTTAACATTATTTTTTGGGGGGGAAACATCGTCTAATACACGGAAAAGTACAGTATCTTCTGATCCCTCAGATATGTGCTCCCATTTCCTCCTTCATAAAAGTCACAGCAGCCCTTAATAATAATAATAATAATAATAATAATAGTAATAATAATAATATTTATACCCCGCCCTCTCCAGCCGAGACCGGGCTCAGGGCAGCTAATAACCAATAATAAAAACAAGTTGATTAAAAAACAATTTAAAAGATTAAGATACAATATTAAAACAATTAGGGAGCAATATCATCATAGGAGGAGAAAGGAAAAAGAAAAAGGGGGAGGGAATCAAACTGATTCTGAGCCAAAGGCCAGGTGGAACAACTCTGTCTTACAAGCCCTGCGGAAAGAGATCAGATCCCGCAGGGCCCTGGTCTCAAGAGACAGAGAGTTCCACCAGGTCGGAGCCATTGTTGAGAAGGCCCTGGCTCTGGCTGAGGCTAATCTAACTTCCTTAGGGCCCGGGACCTCCAGGGTGTTGCTATATATGGACCTTAAGGTCCTCCGCGGGACATACCAGGAGAGGCAGTCCCGTAGGTACGAGGGTCCTAGGCCATGAAGGGCTTTAAAAGTCAAAAGCAGCACCTTAAATCTGACCCTGTACTCTACCGGGAGCCAGTGCAGTTTGAAAAGCACTGGGTGAATATGCTCCCATGGCAGAGACCCCGTGAGGAGCCTCGCTGCAGCATTCTGCACCCGCTGGAGTTTCTGGGACAGCTTCAAGGGCAGCCCAGCTTAGAGCCCCTTGCCTGACACATACACTGGAACTGGAACAGGAATGTTTTTGAATGCAGAAATTTCTCGAGCAAACAAGGAGGCTGTAGCATTTTATTATCAAATTCACTGGACCATGTTTTCCTATTAGTTTCACTCAGTGTTGGCAAGCATCTTTCCAAGAAGTTAACATGGGATGTTCCTCATTTTCTGCTTTTCAGTTTAGTTGAGCATCTGAATATCTGGGAACCTCACCACAGCCCAGCGGAGAGCAAGACAAAGACTTGGTCATTAACACAACAACAGCGGGAGGCATACATCAAAGACTTGCAAAATATGGCCACTCATTTCCATCCACCTTGGCCCCCAAACAAAATGCTAAAGCAGTTCCAAATGTTTGAATCTGCTCTCTAGCGTGGAAAGCAAAACAACCACCAAGAAGAGTCTTCCTCTTGCTACAGTCTAAACACTGCCCATTTCTGACTAGACTGTGCACTGTGTTGCCTTTGCAGGCTTATCAGATCCAAATGGCACATGATAGTGGCAATTATGCAAAAACCATCTCAAGAAAATCTTCACTGTTATGCATCTTGGATTTATGAGCTCCCAATTGTAGATCAAGTGAGGTCATAAATCCCACATGTTTATAAATAAAGTAATGGTACCCTTTAGTGAGCTATGTTTTTGAATTTACAAGCTTCAGTTTCTCCCTTAGGTCCCATTGCAATTTCTGTCCAGGAGTGTAATCCTGATTACAGATGGGCATCACGCTTCTATAAACTTGATGCTGGCAGAAGTATTCTCTTGGCAGACCTCGGCGCCTTGTTCTGATCCAACCATAAAGCTTTATGAAGAACATTGTGTTAAAATGGAATGGTGTGATGACAACTTGCATTCTCAGGGGGTGGGGAATGGATGTAGAAGAGTAATATAAAAAATATAGGAAAATACTACATGTCTTCCCCTAAAAGAATCCTGAACACCATTCCACTAAGAGAACAAGAAATGTGTTAGAGATGTCCAGGCTTCTTAGGGACACCTGATGAGCATGAATGATTATTATAGCTTTTTAAATTTTGGAATAACTGTGCTTTTAGATTGTGAAGCCCTTTGGGGGATAAAGCTGACAAGATTGTTGCCATCTGCCCTGAGCACATGAGACAGGGCCTATTAATACATAATGAAATGTTTAGTGGAATGCTAAAACCCAAAGTAAATATTCTACCATTGTTGCTAAACAAAACCTAATATTGCACCGAGAAATAAGAATTATTATTTTCTATAGCTTAGAAAAAATGCTGAGATGGGTAAAGCCATAGGAATAAAAATATTTTGAAGGCTGGTTATGTGACCTTTCTTTGCCACATTACACAACTATCCAAGATAATGTACCGTATTTTTCGCTCTATAACACGCACCTGACCATAACACGCACATAGTTTTTAGAGGAGGAAAACAGGAAAAAAAATATTCTGAATCAAATGTTGTACTAAACTATTTAATAAACAACCGGTATATCAGAATCATATTACAACCATGTAAAGTGAACAGCAGTCAACAGTGGCATTAAGAACCATCATCACTGTCATTAACAAATGAAGAGAGAATTTTAGGTTCGAGTACTCTTCTAGTCTTCTGTGAACCCCAAGAACTCATCAGTGCTAGAGTCAGAATCTATGAAGTTCAGCTGCTCACAATCACTGGCATCACTTTCTTCGCCATCTTCATATAAAATCTCATCTTCTTTTGCATCCAAACCATTGCTAATGCCACATTTTTTGAATGACTGTGCAACGATTTCCTCCTTCACCAAGTGCCATTATGTTTTCACCCCATTAAATATTTGAGGGAGTCATCCCCCACCCCCCATTGTGGTATGTGAGGTGGGGCTTACCTGGCTGCCCCCCAATATTGTTTTAAGTTGGAAGAGGAAGGGAGGGAGGGAAGGAAGAGAGAGGGGGAACTCACATTTGTGCAGCTGCCTTGCCTCGAACGGGAGCAAAAAGAGGAGGAGGAGACACAGGGACACGAGCCTTGTAAGCCGCTTTGTTTGAATTTACCGGTGAGGTGCTGGGGGATGGACGGAAGGGGATGCCCTCTTTGTCCCTCCTTCCAGCTCATTGTAAAGAAAGCAGAGCCGCTTACATGTGTGTAAGGGAGAACCATAGAGCAGGCAGACACTGAGAATCTGAATGCGCTCAGCTGTTGCCGGCTTCCCTCCCAGCGACGGAGGAGGAGAGGAGAGGCTGCCGAAAAGCCATAGAGTAGACAAGCCAGCAAGCAGGCAGACAGGCTGTGCTCAGCTGTGCCGGCTTCCCTCCCAGCGACGGAGGAGGAGAGGAGAGGCTGCCGAAAAGCCATAGAGTAGACAAGCCAGCAAGCAGGCAGACAGGCTGTGCTCAGCTGTGCCGGCTTCCCTCCCAGCGACGGAGGAGGAGAGGAGAGGCTGCCGAAAAGCCATAGAGTAGACAAGCCAGCAAGCAGGCAGACAGGCTGTGCTCAGCTGTGCCGGCTTCCCTCCCAGCGACGGAGGAGGAGAGGAGAGGCTGCCGAAAAGCCATAGAGTAGACAAGCCAGCAAGCAGGCAGACAGGCTGTGCTCAGCTGTGCCGGCTTCCCTCCCAGCGACGGAGGAGGAGAGGAGAGGCTGCCGAAAAGGCAGCAAGAGCGGCTCCTCCCGCCTGCATTCGCTCCATAACACGCACACACATTTCCCTTTATCTTTTAGGGAGGGAAAACTGCGTGTTATGGTCCGAAAAGTACGGTATATATAAATCAGAGATGACCCAAAATTTCTCAGAAGATTTTTTTTCTGATTTTTTTTTGAGATTTTTCCTTTTTCTCACCTCCCCAAAAGAAGGTCATTATGCCTAATTTTTTTCTAATATTTTCTATCTTTTTTTGCAGCAGCAGCCACCATTTCTTCCTCTTCTCTCTCTCTCTCTCTCTCTCTCTCTCTCTCTCTCTCTCTCACACACACACACACACACAGAGAGAGAGAGAGAGAGAGGGAGAGGGAGAGGGATAGTACCCTGGAATGACACTAGGCCTGGGGTACTGGAGGATGCAAAACTGTGGTCAGGGTGCAGGCATCAGTGCACCAGCAAAAGCCCTCAAACAAAACACCACCTTGGGGAGGGGAGGGGAAGAAAGAAGCTGTCTACTACCATTGCTGCTGGTGAGTCTCATCCTTCATAAACTGCTGGAGAAGTTCTCCTCCCCATGGAGAAATCTGCTGTCCTCACAGAAGCGTGAAGGACCTTGAGGGACAACTTGTGCACCACTCTAATATAAATAGATGAAGCAAACTTGAAAGTGCAAACAGAAAGGATACAAGGCCTGTTTTGGAAAATTTAGCAAAAGTGTCTTAAGTGTGAAATAAACAAGCTCATATCTCCTCAGAGGCATGACGTATTCAAGGAACTCGTTTTTCAAACATTTTGTTTGAGTTTCTTCAAAAAGCACCTTGACTTGGGTATGTGGTGTGGGTAGTAGGCTTCCTTTCAGATATTTTGCCATTTTTTGTCATCTTAAAACATTTCCAAAACAATATGCTTCTGTACATCTGGAGCCTAATGTGCAAATTAAAGAACACAAATACTAGTGTAAGAGTCAAAGGGACTACAACAGCACAGTCAATGAAGTCAATAAAGCTACATCACTGAGCCTTTTTCTTAGTTCCATTTAGGTAATTCACCTCAATTATTTCAGTGGGAGTGGATGATTCATCATTTTATAGAAGGTCACTCAGGGCAGACTAGCTTCTCACATTACCTTTGGGGGGGCACAATTCATGATATCCATTATACTCATGGTGATATGCTGGATTGGCTCATCGAAAGCACTGGGGTGGAAGGGGGGGGGAGACTATCGTGTTAAATGGCCGTGTGTGTGTGTGTGTGTTTATTCAACAGCAGCAGCAGCAGCAACAACAACAGTAGTCTTATGTTTATCAGACCTACATGTATAAAAAGTCCCAAGCAAGTGAAAACAAAGCATGAATATTGCAAGCTATCTGACAGATCCCCAGTGCTCATGAGCAGGAACACAGCCAAAGGCAATACCAAGAGAACGAGCATACGAAATGTCAGTAATTAATAACAGCAGAAGGACCTGGGAAGGAATGCAAAGCACGGCTGAAAAACTATCAGTTGCGAATTTTTCTCTGCAAGCCCCATCAGAATGAGTGGGAGTTGTAGAAGACGCAGTTGAGTTTGTGCGGCACTCCTACCCAGGCAGAGGGCTTTCTCAGTAGTCGTACCCACCCTGTGGAATGCCCTCCCATCAGATGTGAAGGAAATAAACAACTATCTGACTTTTTGGAGACATCTGAAGGCAGCCCTGTTTAGGGAAGTTTTTAAAGTTTGATGATTTACCATGTTTTTAATATTTTGTTGGGGGCCACCCAGAGTGGCTGAGGAAACCTAGCCAGATGGGCGGGGTATAAATAATAGATGATGATGATGATGATGATGAGAGCAGTACATGTGAAAAGGATCTAGGAGTCTTGGTTGACCACAAACTTGACATGAGCCAACAGTGTGACGCGGCAGCTAAAAAAGCCAATGCAATTCTGGGCTGCATCAATAGGAGTATAGCATCTAGATCAAGGGAAGTAATAGTGCCACTGTATTCTGCTCTGGTCAGACCTCACCTGGAGTACTGTGTCCAGTTCTGGGCACCACAGTTCAAGAAGGACACTGACAAACTGGAACGTGTCCAGAGGAGGGCGACCAAAATGGTCAAAGGCCTGGAAACGATGCCTTATGAGGAACGGCTAAGGGAGCTGGGCATGTTTAGCCTGGAGAAGAGGAGGTTAAGGGGTGATATGATAGCCATGTTCAAATATATAAAAGGATGTCACATAGAGGAGGGAGAAAGGTTGTTTTCTGCTGCTCCAGAGAAGCAGACACGGAGCAATGGTTCCAAACTACAAAAAAGAAGATTCCACCTAAACATTAGGAAGAACTTCCTGACAGTAAGAGCTATTCGACAGTGGAATTTGCTGCCAAGGAGTGTGGTGGAGTCTCCTTCTTTGGAGGTCTTTAAGCAGAGGCTTGACAACCATATGTCAGGAGTGCTCTGATGGTGTTTCCTGCTTGGCAGGGAGTTGGACTCGATGGCCCTTGTGGTCTCTTCCAACTCTATGATTCTATGATTCTGTTCTATGATGATGCTTCCCATGTCAATAAGGTCTTATCCACGCTTAACTTTCCTCCCCGCTTTTGAAGCAGTCTACTCCAAGCGAGTCCATTCCACTGTCAAACAGCTCCTACTGTAAGAAAGTTTTTCGTAGTGTTTAATGGGAAACTCCTTTCTTTTAACTTGAAGCCATTGGTTTGGTCCTACCCTTCGAAGCAGGATAAAACAAGCTTGCTCCATCTTCCATATGATATTTGATATGATATATTATATTTGACAGCTTTCATGCATCCCTTGTTAGCTGTTTACGCCTTCTTTTCCCTCCCTCCACAGTAAGGAGTTCCTCACACTTTCAAAATAACAGGTACGGAGGTTTATAAATAAATCCCGAAACTGAGTTTTAAAAGAAGCTAAAGAGAATAAAGGCAGCTTTGGAAATCCTGCATGGGCAATAAATTCCCCAACGTCGTAAATGAATCCAAGGTCCCAGAAGACATAATCCTAAGAAACAATGGATTTCTCACGTCCAAATGAGTAAGCAGACTGTTCAAATTTTAGAAGCGGCAAGGGACATACGCAACAGTATTTCTATATAGATCGTATATCTTCAGGTCTTTGGGGGCCTCTATTCTACTAAAGACCCTTATCGTACTAAGGCAGGAGTGTTTCAGGTAGTCTAGTACGTGAAATATCATACTGCCTGAATGAAGTATTCATAGAATTGTTTTTCTTAAAAAAAAAAAATTACACTTTAGGGCCAAACTAGAGGGTACATGGGAGGTGCATGAATCAGTCTCCAGGTGTGTGTGTGTGTGTGTTTAAAATAAAAAGCAGCTGTGGAGGTTGCAGTCAGAAAGATTAGGAGGCAGGATACTTCACCCTCTCAGCCATTTGCCTGCCCCAAATTCCCCCCTTCCACGTGCTCCAGCTACTTGGTGGTGAAAATGGCGAGACCCCTATAGCTTTTCCCATCTGGGGAAGTAGTTCAGGGGAGGCAATTCTGAACCTGCCCACCTGTCTTTCTCCACTTCTGACTGCTGCCTCAGAATCTGCTTTTTCATTTTTTTAAAAAAAAAACAAACCTGAGGAACAATTCACATATCTCCCATGTACTGTCTAGTTTCACCCTTAATCCAACACTCAAAATGTTATTCTAAAAAGGTGAAAAGGTGGGGAATGCAGTGGTGGGCTGGATGAGAGCTAATAAACTCAGAGCTGTTAGGAGACCTGTCACAGAGCTACATTTCCCAAACCCTTAACAAACTATAATTTCCAGGATTTCTTGAAAGAAGCCATGACTCTTAAAGTGGTATGAGAGTGATTTAAATGTGCAATGTGAATAGGACCACTTGATTAAAACTTTATTAAAACTGTGCTACCTGTCTCCTAAATTTTTCAGGATGAACTGGTATGCTGGATTTTGAAGCTCCCTAGTTATCCCATTAGTAGCATAATATTCAAGCCCTAAGGAAGACGCAAATGTGACAAGAGAAAGCAAGACCTGATGGATACAGGCATTCATCAGAAATGGATCCTGCAAGGCCAACAGAAAAGAATGACTAAAAATAAAAAAAGCTCTTGGGAAAATGAACATCTATACTTTGTCAAATCTGGAAAAGATATTTGTCATAAGAATCTCTTCAAAAATATACTCCATTTCCTCTGCTGCCATAACAGGTCATCATGTTGCAGCTGTAGAAGTTCACAAGTACCAATCTGTACACGATGTTGTTATAAGAATTTTTAGGTGTGTGTGTGTGTGTGTGTGTGTGTGTGTGTGTGTGTGTGTGTATATATATATATATATATATATATATATATATATATATATAGTGTGTGTGTAATAAATGTTCATAATTGTACCAAACAAACACATATAAATATATCAACCACATGTCCAAAACCCACAGGAAAAGTTCTAAAGCCATTTTGACTCTTTCAGTCACCTCAAATATTTCTCTACAAGGTCGAAGGAAATGCAAAAACCTCCCCATTGTCCCCGTCCTCACAAAGCCTGCCTTAAGGTCACATTTAAGGTGTGAATAGGGTGAGCCTGTGACCTGGCTCAGGAATTAAGTATTATCATTACAAAAGATTGGCCAGGCTCCGCAGGTAATCCAGTCAAGTGACCATTAACAGGTAACCTGGCAGACAGGGTAAAAACAACACACTCAGATTTCTGTTGTAGATGACCTTTTCTGTGATGTAGGTGTGATGTATCTGGGGGGGGGGGTGTCTTGGGCTACACCCCTTCTGTGATGTATGTATGATGTTTTTGGGGGTGGTCTTGGACTCCAGGGAGGGGAAATTTATAATGTCTATATATATAATGTCTATATAAGGGCCTGTACACATGGCTCTGGATCCTCCTCCTCTCTCCTGCGTGTGGGGGAGCACCCTGCTGCAACAGTTAATAAAGATCAGGCTTAGTAGCTGCTTTGCTTCTCAATATTCTCTGGTTGGTCTCTGTTATTTTCTCCTACTGATAGAGAAGCTACAAAAGGACTCTATATGGGCTCTTGGGTTACCCCATAAGGGGAAAGGAGCAAGTTAGTTTTTTTTACTTATATCAATGGTTTTTTGTTTGTTTGTTTGTTCACAATTTGCACTGAGGATGAGCACTAGCTTCGTATGGAAGTCTTGCCTTCCTATTACACAAATGGGGCTTGGGTAGCCAACATGATGTTCTCTAGATGTTGCTGGAATACAATTCCCAGCAGCTCCAACATAGATGGCCAATGGTCAGGGATGATGGGAGTTGCACACTCCCCCAAGAGGAACAAGACCTTTGCCAGGGGCATTAGCCTTGCACAGGCCACTGTTTTGCACCTCTGCTGCCATGGGGAAGGTCTGCGGCTGAGAGACAGAGCAACAGCAGGTCCAGGGGGCTCTCGTTCGTGGGCCTACTTCTGACATGTGGGTCCTTGGTAGGTGCCTGACCATGCTGCCCCTTGGTGCTGGCTATAATGGTAGAGCTTGTAAGTTGTTGACACTTCCTTAGTATCAAGGACTTGGCAATTTGAGGACTTGCCCTGGGTAGCTCCTTAGTCCTTTAATTTCAGGGTCTTGGATGCTCTATCAAACAATTCCTCATTCCTGGTACCTATTCTTGGACCCAGAAACATTATACTGGCCCTCCTTGTTTGCACTTTGTTTACAGCACTTGACTGGTATAGTCACAAAAGTAAAGATGGGCTGTGTACACAGCATACATTTAAAGTAACCCCCTCGCCCCAAGAATCCTGGAAACTGTAATTTCCCACTTGCAGAGATAAAGTTCTTGGCACCTTAACAGACTACAATTCTCAGGATTCTTGCTGGGAAGGGATGTGTTTTGCATGTGTTTTCAATGTATGATAGGTACACAGCCATAGGATACTCCCGCTCAGTAAAGTGCTAATTTAGGACTAAAGGACACAACTAATTAATAAGTGTTAAAGTCATGATTGAAAACTAATTGCTGCACTACAAATGTGATAAAATCTGAGTTTTTCTAGGTAGACCTTTAAAAGGCTGTACAAATATAGAACAGCAGAATTCAAATCAGGAAGAACATTTAGAAAAAAACTCACTGTGGCAGAGGAACAAAAATAACTGGCACCTCTAGTGATATTTTTCCTATATCCCCTGCTCTTCTTTGTGCACTTGGAACAAGTCAGAAACCATTATATAGTTTTGTTTGAACTCTATACAAATACTGAAGAGAATAGGAAGAATTTCTGACTCAGAAATTGGATAGTCACAGCTTGAAATGTACATAAGTTACAAAAAATGTTTTTCATGGAGAACATTGCAGATAGTAGCTTGAAACTCAAATGAATTAAAAATATATATAGAAAAGTACTTCAAAATTGTCTAAGGGTTTGGGGTAGTTTCATTATTGATCTGTATCTTTCTAAAGCTTCTTGATAGACCATGAAGCATGTTTGAAATTCTTTGTGTGAACAAATACATTTTGTTGTCTATTCATAGACTGTTTCGATTGAGATTCCCAATCATAGCTCCCTGCCCTTAAGATCTGAAACAAGATGAAAGCTAAACCTTGAGCTGACATTATCCACGCAACTTGAGGACAGATTTACTGCACTTTCTCCCTATATATAGTGGTGGCTGATAAGGGATTTAAATGGACCTCTGCCATTTAAGAGGCTTCATATATTACACAACATCGAGAAACTGTGAGTGGCTCACAATTCCAATAGTCATACTTCCTGTGTGACTGCAAATGGCACCACAACAAGGTAGGAAAAAGAAACACATACACAATGAAAATTGGCAATGGCATGGGTCCATTTGTGCTTCCAACACCTTGAGTCTATAGACAACAGAGGTTTTAGAAGTGGGCTGTATTCTGGTGAAGTGAATTAACTCTGCATTTCCATCAAAGGAAGCCCAATCTCCAGCATTGTACTTTATTTTTTCCCATAAATTAAAAGCAGCTCTGCCAGAGCACTGTAAATTCCCTCCTCACAGAGATGCATCTGGTAACTTCGTTATGCAGTTTTCAATGAATGCTGGCTTTTGAAACTTGAGATGTATATTTTTAGGACCCACACTATTTTTGTGATTGTAAGTTGTTTCACACTGTTTTTAACATTGTGTGTTAATTGCACTACGTAATAAATTAGTACAAGCAGGAGGAGGAGCAGGAGCATGAACCAAACCTAATTTTTCCCACCCCTAGGACAGGCCCAGGAGCTGAGTAATTCCAGGCCAAAGATATCCTTAAACAGCAGTGGCTATAAAATATGGGTGTTATAGGGATGTTATACAGGGTTTGTCACACACTCTGGATGTAATCAGAAAACAAGGAGGTGACAGAGAGGAGGTGATGAGGTGATGGAATTGTCAGCAGCTACGGTGAAAGGTTGAAGAGGCAGGTGAAAGAGGTCAGATGGGAAAAGATAAGCAGAGATAATAAGAGAACAAATACGGGGTGCAGAAGATGGTTCATGTACAGAAAGCTTTATCAAGAGTGACAGAGAACTCTATTATCTTGCATAATAGCTTCTCCAGGGAAGTGCCAGGAGACCACTTCTCAAAATGTTTAAAGCTACACAGGACGCAGCAGAAACAGAAATGACTTGCTTTAGAAACCTATCAATGGTTTTTAAACGACAAGACGGTATCTGCATAATGAAGGAGACAAATCGCTTTCTTCAATTATCTCCACTTCTATTATCTGCCTATGATATCCAGAATAACATAGTGTTATGCGTTTCTTGCTTCCCAACTGGTGAGAGGTTCCAGGGGCAGCGCTACAAAGTTGTTTCCTTCGGATGAGAGAAGATGGGATCTTGATTGTAACAATTTGCTACATTGGAAGCCGTTTGACCAGGAGTAGGCAACCTAAGGCCCGTGGGCCAGATGCGGCCCAATCGCCTTCTCAATCCGGCCTGTGGATGGTCTGGGAATCAGCGAGTTTTTACATGAGTAGAATGTGTGTTTTTATTTAAAATGCATCTCTGGGTTATTTGTGGGGCATAGGAATTCATTCTTCCCCCCCCCCAAAAAAATATAGTCCGGCCCACCACATGGTCTGAGGGACGGTGAACTGGCCCATGGCTGAAAAAGGTTGCTGACCCTTGCGTTTGACATTCCCATGGCAAGTAGCAAACTGAAATGAATTAGGCTCATTCGTTTAGTTTCCGATTTAGTTCTAAAACGAGCACACACTCCTCATACACACAAAAATTACTCCACGTTACATTGGTGCTAGAATGGAGGAGGTGAACATGATGCCTTCCAGATGTTTTGGAATATAGCTCCTTTCAGCCCCATCCTCAAGCCATTGACCGAGGATGATGGGAGTTGTAGTCCAAAACATGTGGAGGAATCAGTGCTGGTTACCACCGTGCTAGAAGCACAGAATAAGGGAGACTGAACCGACAGAGATATCATTCGGGGAGGTCAGCTTTAAAACCAGTTTCGCTTCATTTGACAAGTTCATTTAAGTGTGCTCCACAATATAAGCAACAACATATTTGGTATATTGAGCAGCAAATATAAACATTGGCAACCAAGGAGTTAAGAAGGTCCAAAAGCAGCAAGAGAATTAGCTGTTGCTAAAACAATTTTATGGTCTTTTCCACTTGACTGGAGGTAGTTTGTATGGCTGACTAGAATCTATTCAATGCTGTCAAACATCTAACACTCCCATAGCTAGGCGCCTTACAATGAATAACAAGCAGTCTAGCTGCCAATATGCTGGGGCTGCATTTTTCATCAGGGACTGGACCCTAACCCAGCAACACTCTAAATTCATTGTTTGATGCCTTGTTAATTTATGAGACCAACAATTTGCTGCAACAGACAGAAGCGCCAACTGAAATTCACTGGCTTACAGCCAACTAGGCCATACTCAGAGTAGACCTACTAAAAACAATGGTCCGTTGACTTCAATGGGTCTACTCCAAGTAGAACAAACACTGGTGTGTGTTATTTATATTAATTTCCTTCTATTTTTGAGCCCACCATTCATTGTAAACAAGCCCAGCATTGGTTATAATGTAAAATCAACAGAAAACTAATTAACGACACAAAATACATTCTCTAAATAGAATCAAAACACTTTTAAACATCAGATAAAAATTTATTCAGACATAATTATGCAGCAGCTGGGAGACACTATAGCCAGCCACAGCAAAAATCCCCTATGCAGAATCCATTAGATACTCTAAACTTTCTGTTTGCATTTCGTTTGCCACTTGGCAGGCTGGAAAGGGATTTGGGGTGGGGTGGACAGTGCACTACATGTTCCTGGGAATCCTGGTGCTAAATCATCAGGTAAGAGCACCAGGAAGGAAGCACTCAGCCACCCATGTGATATAGGCCTTTTTGTTTTGGGGAATATTTATTTTGACAATCAAGTGACTTAAGGTCCAAGGGCAACACTGCTTCCTGTGTCCTGAATGGAGCCAGAAGGTACTGTAATAGTTTACCAGCCAAGACGATTTCCAGTGCATGCTGGGAATCCCCATCAGCAGGAGGAAAAGTATCTTTAATGGACTGGCCCTGCAGCAAGCCTTCGACCAACATCCCTGGATTTTCTCAGCGCAGGGCTGGCCAAGGGAAAAAATGGCACATGGCCAAAGAATGCAACTGAAACACTCCAAGGAGAATGCATGTTGGAGTTCCATTGCTAGCATATAATTCATTAAAACTTTTATTTTCTCTAGCTGCAAATTCATGATGGATTGCACTATTTTATTTGTAGCACCTCAAGAGTGATTGGCTACTACACTACTTGCTGACAGCACATGGTGATTATCTGAACTGTGTGAGGTTCGGGGAAAGAAGCGACTAAGCTTTGTTCTCAGCGTTCTCCCAAAGTGTCCAGGAGTACTTTACAACGCTGTTCGGCCCACTTAATAAAGCTGTTCATTACCAGCTGGCAAGTACTGTAAATTCACTCTAAACAAAGTTACGTTCTTCACAGGGTGGCTATTTCCGTTTCAGATTTGGAAGATTTGCTGCACATTAGTTTAAGGTTGTATGACCTGTCTGAAATTTCCAAGTTCTCGAGCTATTCACCTCAGGATGTAGCAACTGACAATGCAATTTTGCTCTTGGAATTGCATCTTCGATTCTAGGTGCTCTCAAGAAACCACCTGAATTACCATCCTAGTCAGAATTGAGACTCTGAAAAACTCAGATTACCTTGCTTCTGGGAAAGATGTGCAGGGCAGTGGACAGGGTCCTTGATTCACATGGAGGAAAGCCTGCTTAAATCCTTGCTCAGTCATAAACCAGGCATGTCCAAAGTCTGTTTCCGGGGGCCTAATCCGGCCCCTGTGGCAGGGGTAAAATCCTAAAAAAAACCCTCAACAACTTCAATCCTTTGGTCGGCCCTCACGACCCTTCACTTCATCAAATCTGGCCCTCTTTGAAAAAAGTTTGGACACCACTGGCATAAACCATTTTTTGGTGGTCTTGGGCAAATAAATGTTAACCAAATCTATATCATAGGGTTGTTGTGTAGATGCCCATGCATCTTTAAGTGCTAAAAAGGGGGTGACTAACCTGTAGCTCTTCAGACATTGCTGGACCACAACTCTTATTATCCTAATTAATTGTCATAATGGCCACGGTGGCTGATGGGAGATAGAGCTGAACAACACCTGGAATCCCACAGGTTACCTACCTCTGTGCTAAATAAATAAAGCTAAACTACTGATCAGTCTCAGACAGGTTTGGTGGATATCTACATTTGTCAAGCTCAAGCTTAGGACTTAGGCTGGGTCTCAAGCCCATTCAGCTCAGTCACGTGACCCAGCAACCCAGTGTAAGTTAAGGCAGCAAAAAGGGTGGTGAAACATTTATTCTAAAGGCTTGTTTTCCTTCAGCCAGGCTTAGGCTGGTTCAGACAGCTGTAACCCTCCTCCTGAATGGAGTTTGTATCTGGAGTTATTTACGCTATCTTAACTTAAACTGGAATAATTTATGCTGGCTTCCCCTATTTAGGATTGTTGACGTATACTTTTTTAAAAATGCTGATAGATGCCTAACCAACATTTCTTGGCACACCTCAAAAGAAGGCAACCTTCTGAAGCAGCTCCTTTGAAAGGGAAAGGAAAGAAGAACCTAGAAAAGGGATGGGACCTCTTCTTCTCCAGATGTTGTGTATCAGGACTGATAGTAATGACCCAATGCCACCTGGAAGAACAAAAGGTCCACATCCCTGACATAAGGAGTTCAGAATCATGACAGAGGTGAGATTGCTCCTGCTGACTCACAAAACTGCACCAGGCCTCCTAATCCTGACTATCCCTACATTCATTTGGTTATGCAAGCATTTTGTTCTCACATCCAGTTATCTTCATTGGTGGCAATGGTAGGACCTGGAAGAAGGCCTTGTTGTGGTTTTGACTTGATTCCCACAGTCCTCTTCTGCTGTCTGCTAACGCTACTGTCAGGTATGAAGAATATTAGAGGATAAAGATAGGGAGAAATATTATCATCTGTGCTTTTTGTGTGTGATGGTAGTCTTTCTTTTCTTTCCATGGTAGCCATTTTGTGCTGGCACCCATGACACTTTTATCAAGATATGAATACCAGCAGCTGAGTTTTTATAAAGAAAAATGCACTGATTTATAATAGTATAATATTTCATTAAAAAAGACACTCTGCATTGCCATAATAAATATCATCTATCTTACTTAATATCTTACTTAATTTTGAGTACTGTATCTCCTTAAGCTTCAAGAAATCCAAGCAAAGAATTACTATTCATACCACTTCTTAAAATTAACATATTTTAATAAAATGACTGAAAAGTCCATCTACTATATTATTTCTCCCTGCTGTAATTGGATGCAATATATTATTGATAATTTTGAATTGCTAGCCCGTCAGATGCCAAAGTATAGCAGACGTCTCCAGTGCAATTAATTTTTATTTTGTATATTTGTCAAGATCAATACTTATGGCTTGGCTTTCATTCTCGCAAAGTCATCTTAATCCCACTCTGCAAGGGTGTAATTTACTTTCTGTCCAGAGCTGATCGGCAGAGCCAAGCTATAATGAAGCCTCTGAGCAAATGAACATGGAAATCTTGAAGGGATAATGGGACTTTCTTGGAGGCTAGTCTTTCAGTGAATTCATGGAGGGAGGGAATTGGAATGCCCTGCTCTCAGACTTTATGAATTTAACTGAAGGCGGAGTCAGGGCCGAGATACATTCAACTATATAAGCATATCATGTGTGGCGCCTGTAAGGATCACTGAGGACTTTGTTTTTTGCAGGGTCTCCTATATATGGCTATAACTTCTGCATATACACCAGACAACTGGTATGAGTATAGTCTCTATTCAGATCTTTGCCTGGACTAATTAGAGCGGAGCTAAAATTAGCTGGAAGACAATTTTCTGAGACTATTACTTAGATTTTTCTCACCTCACCATAGAAAATGCTACTTTGCAAATTCTTCTCCAAATATTGTCCAACTTTTGGGAGAGTGGCGGCGGCAGCTGCCATTTCCCAACTAGAGGATTGTGGGAAATTGTGGCCAGTCCGCCAACACAGTTTCAGCCACTTGTGGGTGGGGATGTTGGGGGCTTAGGAAAGAAAGAAAGAGCAACTGTCATTCCTAATAGTGAGCCCCAGCCCTGAGAAACTGTTGGGAGAATTTCTACTCCTCCTGGAGAAATGTAATGAAAAGTCACACACACACCAAATTCTTTCAAATTGGGTGGGTTTTGATGGGCCATTTCAGCACACCTCTAGAACATATGGAAGTTATGAGCTGGGCAAGAGATAGGGATGCTTGAAGAACTTTATCTTTGCAATTCTAAGTGAGGTCATCCTTACCTCCCAGACTAATGCACAGATCGTATCTTCCCAAACATATAAATAAATCAAAAGACACTTTGAAAAGTGTATTTTGACAGAAAGTATGTTAATCATATATACTTAAAGAGCGCTTTTCTGCAGTCGTGAGGATTTAACACATTGGGAGACAGAGTGTGAAAATGGACAGAATGCATGTAACATGTGCAAAAGTGACATAGAGTGGAAAGAAGAACCTAAGAAGAGACTACTAGATCAGGCCAATGGCCCACCTAGTTTAGCATCCTGTTCCCACAGTAGCCAACCAGATGTCTGTGGGAAACCAGGAAGCCAAATGCAAGCCCAAGAGCACTCTACCCTCCAGTGGCGTTGAGCAGCTGATATTCAGGAACATTACAGGCTCCAACAGTGGAGGCAGAGCACAGCCACCATGGCTAGCAGCCATTGATAACCTCATTCCCCATGAATATAATGATTTGCCAATCTTTCGTCCAAGATAGTGAGTGTAATCCCAGTCAGTTTCCCTCAGAGTGATTTCTGAATGTCTTAAAGCGATGGTTAGGTACACATATCCTTAACATCAATAACCCCAAATCAAATGAATATACAGAATATTATGTTTAATGTCAGAAATCCTAGTCAGTTTTAGTGACAGTTCATTTAGATGATTAAAAGCATTGTCTTAAATTAGTGGGGAAATCATTCTGATGAATCTTTAATATGCTGAAACGTTCTGAATTTTGACATATCTTGAACAACTACTTCTGAAACTTAGCAGACCATTTGAATCACTAATTTTGGTCCCTAACTGGATAAGTGAAAAGTTCATAAAATGGGGGGGGGGGAAGCTGATGCAAAGTTTTTACAAATCAGCTCATTTAAAGGTTCAGGAAAACACGTTACAAACATTATTGCAGCTAAAATACATTATGTTAAGAAGCCACAACCTAAATGAAAGCCTCAAAAATGCAATTTCGTTATTCTGTGAGAATTCAACAAAATGCACAAAGGAAATTTAGGATCCCTTTCCAGTATTTTCCCATCTCTAGGAATGGCTCCCCACCATCCCGTCTGAAGCCTGTAAGTTAGCCAAATGTCTCTTTGGAAAGTATGGGAGAGAAGGAGCATGGGGCCAGAGGCAAGAGATGGACTGGTAGTCAGGCAAATACGAAGCAAAAGGCCAGAGGCCATTCCCCCGGCAGAAAAGTACATGGCAGTGGAGGGTTGAAGAGGGCGGAAGCAGAAGTGAAATCAAAGGCAACTAGGGTCATGATCCAAGGCAGCCATTAGGAAAAAGAGGCAAAAGTCCTCATGTCCAAGACAAGTTGCTTGGACTAATAAACTGACTTTCCCTTAAGGGCATTATAGGGCCAAGTGTATCTTGATAGGTGTGGAGAGTCAGGTGATGTTATGCAGATAAGTAGATGAATTAACTTATTTCCGGCTGGAACCAGAAGGACTTTGTGTTCCTTGAAACCGAGTCTACCTGACCTCCTGAGGCTCTAGCATGAAGACTTTCTCTAGCCTGGTCCTTTTCCTTGACCACTGCTTTAGATGTTCACTTTGGGCTGCCTTAGACTACATACCTGCTTCTGGATCTCCTGCCCTTTTGTTGCGGCCTTGAATATAGACTTCTGCCTTACTTTGACTACACACCTTTAACTGGCCCCAGTGATCCTGTTTTGCTGCTCTAGAGCTTGACTTTGAGCTACACACCTCCTTCTCACCAGATTCCAAGGTCCTGACATCTGATTGCCTACAAAGCTTTGCCCCACTGAGGTCCGGCAAGTTCAGAGGCAGTGAAACATCACCTTTTATTGGAGCAAATGTATTGGACCTTCATGACACTAAGTAAAAGCGAAACGAAAGAAGTGCCATGGTCAGATCACTTCCTGGTGCAACTGGACTTCTCTGCGACCCATCCCCTCTGCAGGGAGGTGGGACCGATTCGGATGGTCCGCCCCCGCCACTTAATGGATCCAAATTGTTTCCAGAGAGTGGTAGGGGATGTTTTACCCCAAGTTGATGGCCTTTCAGCTGATTCCCTGGTGGCCCGCTGGAATGTGGAGTTATCCAGGGCTATTGACCGTTTGGCTCCGAAGCGCCCTCTCCGATTGCATGGAGCCCGGACAGCCCCGTGGTTTTCCACGGATCTGAGGGCAATGAAACAATCGTTGAAACGGCTAGAGCGCCGGTGGCGGATAACTCATTCCAAATCTGACCGGACACAGGTTAGAGCTCAACGTTGAGCCTACCAAGTGGCGATAGCGACGGCGAAGAAGACTTTCTTCGCCGCCTCTATTGCATCTGCAGAAAACAGCAGCAGGAGACTTTTTCAGGTGGTTCACAATTTAGCGGAACCACCTGCGACATCGGGGCCCAGTACGGGCCACATGATCTCCTGCAATGATTTCGCAAAGTTTTTTGCAGATAAAATCGCTCAGATTCGGGAAGAAGTAGACTCCACCGTGGGAGCAGGGCCAGGGCGGGAGAGTGCTAGAGTCCTGTCTAGTCAAGTTGTGTGGGATCAATTCCAATCTGTTACCTCCGAGGATGTGGACAGGCTGCTTGGACGAGTGAAGCCAACCACCTGTCTCCTGGATCCTTGCCCATCCTGGCTTATAAAAGCTAGCCGGGAAGGACTGGGCGATGGGCTTCGTGGGGTGGTGAATGCTTCCCTCTGTGAGGGAGCCTTCCCAGACCCGCTGAAAGAGGCGGTTATTAAACCGCTTCTTAAAAAACCATCTTTAGATGCGGCCACGATGGCCAACTATCGCCCAGTCTCAAATCTTCCATTCTTGGGCAAGGTGATTGAGCGACTGGTTGCTGAACAACTCCAGGCACGCCTGGAAGAAGCGGACCATTTGGATCCCTTCCAGTCGGGATTCAGGCCTCATCACGGGACTGAAACTGCCTTGATTGCACTGGTTGATGATCTCCGGCGGGCTAGGGACAAAGGTGAGAGCTGTTTCCTAGTTCTGCTGGATCTCTCAGCGGCGTTTGATACCATCGACCATAACATCCTTCTGAACCGTTTTGAGGGGCTGGGAGCTGGGGGCACTGTCATACAGTGGTTCCGCTCCTTCCTCCTGGGCCGTGTTCAGAAAGTGGTGGTGGGGGATGAGTGTTCAGACCCCTGGGCTCTCACTTGTGGGGTGCCTCAGGGTTCTGTCCTCTCCCCCATGCTTTTTAATATCTATATGAAGCCACTGGGAGAGATCATCAGGGGGTTTGGGCTGGGTGTTCATCAGTATGCGGATGATACCCAGCTCTACCTCTCTTTTAAATCAGAACCAGTGAAGGCGGTGAAGGTCCTGTGTGAGTGTCTGGAGGCGGTTGGAGGATGGATGGCGGCTAACAGATTGAGGTTGAATCCTGACAAGACAGAAGTACTGTTTTGGGGGGACAGGAGGCAGGCAGGTGTGGAGGATTCCCTGGTCCTGAATGGGGTAACTGTACCCCTGAAGGACCAGGTGCGCAGCCTGGGAGTCATTTTGGACTCACAGCTGTCCATGGAGGCACAGGTCAAATCTGTATCCAGGGCAGCTGTTTACCAGCTCCATCTGGTACGTAGGCTGAGACCCTATCTGCCTGCAGACTGTCTCGCCAGAGTGGTGCATGCTCCGGTTATCTCCCGCTTGGACTATTGCAATGCGCTCTACGTGGGGCTACCTTTGAAGGTGACCCGGAGAATACAACTAATCCAGAATGCGGCAGCTAGACTGGTGACTGGGAGCGGCCGCCAAGACCATATAACACTGGTCTTGAAAGACCTACATTGGCTTCCAGTACGTTTCCGAGCACAATTCAAAGTGTTGGTGCTGACCTTTAAAGCCCTAAATGGCCTCGGTCCAGTATATCTGAAGGAGTGTCTCCTCCCCCATTGTTCTGCCCGGACACTGAGGTCCAGCTCCGAGGGCCTTCTGGCGGTTCCCTCACTGCGAGAGGCCAAGTTACAGGGAACCAGGCAGAGGGCCTTCTCGGTAGTGGCACCCGCCCTGTGGAACGCCCTCCCATCAGATGTCAAAGCAATAAACAACTACCTGACATTCAGAAGACATCTGAAGGCAGCCCTGTTCAGGGAAGTTTTTAATATGTGACATTTTAGTGTATTTTTCATCTTTGTTGGAAGCCGCCCAGAGTGGCGGGGGAAACCCAGCCAGATGGGCGGGGTACAAATAATAAAAAATTATTATTATTATTATTATTATTATTATTATTATTATTATTATTATTATTATCATGAGTTTCTTATTGAGACTCAGATGTTCTGACTAGGACAGCCCCACCCAGCCACAGCAAGCTGACCCAATCTAATGCACATCCCTAATTCTGACCAGTGACAACCATTCTAGCATTTTAGAAATACCATGATAAAATAAAAACAAATTCCTTCCAGTAGCACCTTAAAGACCAACTAAGTCAGTTCTTGGTATGAGCTTTCGTGTGCATGCACACTTCTTCAGATGTGTATCTGAAGAAGTGTGCATGCACACGAAAACTCATACCAAGAACTGACTTAGTTGGTCTTTAAGGTGCTACTGGAAGGAATTTGTTTTGTTTTGACTATGGCAGACCAACACGGCTACCTATCTGTAACATGATAAAATAAATGCAATTCTATTATTCATCTGCTTTGTGTGAGAGAAATAAACATCCCATTGTATGACGGTACTTTACTCAAAGGTCTGCAATTGGTTTCCTCTCAGTTACTTCCATCCCTACTTTACGTCTGCTATTGTTTTAAAACACTACTTTCCCCCTCTCAGTGTTTCTCTCTTCTTACTCCCATGCCATAAACGTTTCTCCGTTTTCTCTCCCCTACCTCACCCTTACTTTATGCAGTTCTGGGATTGTGATGTGGCACTGCAAATCATCCAGGAGTGATGACAGCCTTGCATTTTTATGTACATGGAAAGAAGATTATGATGCAGATAGGACAGAACATGTCTTGATTCTTTTACACCAATTATACATATAATTTACACGTGTATAATTTTGATGACAGTGCATGATTGCCTCAGACATAAGTGAGTGTTTAATTTAAAAAACTCAAGTGCGAGCGAAGCTCAGTTCAATTAGAACTGTCAAATTCCATGTATAATTCCATTTAAAATGGACTCTTCTTCCCTCCCTAGACAGGGAAGAGAACAATCAAAAAATAAAAAAATAAAACCAGATGGAGAATATTACATCAGTGTTCCAGCATCTGTAAGCTCCCTTGTCTTCCATGCAGAATTGAAAGTTTTGACTTTAAAGCCCCAAAAGTTTTAAGATTAACATGCAATAGAGATCAAATGCTTCTATGTGTCCTGTCACAATCTCCTAAAATCCAGGGCCGAGATCATCAAGAATACCCTCTGAATGATACCTTTGAATGATATTGAGCTAACTTTGGGGAGTTTGAGTTAGGCCTGATGAGCTGTTGGAGACTCCCCCCCCCCCTTTAATCCAATTTATTTTTATTCCGTGTAAATGTAGTCTCTAAGCAGGACCTGGAGTGAACCAGCATGGATTTAAGGTGTATAGGCAAAGTCACTGAGAGAGACTGCATGCTAGCTTGACTCAGGAGCAGAATACTCTTAAGTGGAGCTACCACTCGCTCTCCTCCACGGCCATCTCCTTTTAGTTTTGCTCTACACAGTTCAAAAGCTTTACAACTGACTCTGTCCAATGCTGAAGAATGTTTATACATCTACTGGGAATAGAGCAGCTAGATTGCTGAGGCTGATGACATAATTATGTCAACCACAAAGAATTCTGGGATTACAGCTGTAAAGAAATGGGTCTGATATCCTTTCTGAGAACATTCAATTTGGATGGGTGGAAGAACTAATGACTCCATTAAAACAGAAGTAATGCCGTCTATATATAAACTTGCTTATGCAGGATTTAAGGAAGCAAACAAACAATGCTGTTATTTGGAGTCAGTGTTTCGTGACCATCAGCTAGGCTGGAAAACTTGTCTCCAAGTCTGTCAACACAAAAATGTTAACAGCAGTAAATTTACCACTTGAAAAGCAAAGCAAAAGAAATGCCAAGGAATGATAACATAGCATCTATATCTAGGGAGGTTCTGCTGTTTTGGAAAAAGTGGATCACTGGAATTCCTACAGTGGGCGCCACAAGTACTGTGTTCATTCTGCCCATTCAGCTCCTACTTTGCTTTCCTTCTTAATCCCGTCTCTAGTGGTTTTAACCTGTAAAATACCTGTCAATCTTCATTCGAACTCTGTGAGCTAAATCATTGTTATTATAGACTGAAGTGAAGCAATGAATTGCCAATGGCGGCCCAGTGAACTAGAGGCTGAGCAGGGAAGCCCATCTACAGACACAAACTCTGTCCCATGAACTACACTCTCGCTGATTCTTTCCTTGTTCCTCTGCCTAGAAACTAGTCACTCTCTCGTGACTGAATCAGGAAAGGCAACAACTGTCTTTCTTGCTAGACCCATATCCATAGCTGTCAGTGTTCAGATTTGAAAATAAGGGAGTAGCAGCCTCGAAAATAAGGGATCAGCATCCTCACCTGTCCCAGGGACAGTCTACGGGATATCTAACAATCCGGGATAGCAGCAGGAAGCATCAGGAAACGGCGCTGGAATAAGGGAATTTCCCGCCAAAAAAAGGGAAGGTTGACAGCTATGCCCATATCTGCCATGCTTTACTCAGGTGTTCATAATCTTGAGGTCAGACCACTGTCAGACATTGTAGACAAGTTATCCCTGAAGACCGAACTAGCATGGAACATCCCAGCTAGTTGTTGGTATTCCCAAAATGTAACCCCGTACAGCCTTCTTTGTACAAGCCAAGGTACAGCAGCTTCATCCATAGCTTCATCCTTAAGATCAACAAAGCCCTCTAGGCTACCCTACTTGGCCCTCAAGACTCTCCTCAGGTGGCAACTCTCCTGCTCCATGCCCTCTCTGAGAACTTCTGCTTGGCTGGAATGTATCCTTGAACTGTGATAAGGCCTGGATGGAGAGGGATGTGTGGAGAAATGTCTGATTCTCAGGAGGCTGCAATGTAGAAAGGTAAGAGTTTCCCCTGTTGCCCCACCTAATTTTACCTCTGGCCTCACCCGCTACTGCCATATGGCCCCCAAAACATTGCCTGTTCTTCATAGCCCATCACAGAATTCCAAGATTGTTTTGGATTATCATTGTTTGCCTGGTTAAAGCAATCATTTCAAGAACATCTCCTATTAGGTGGTAGAGAAACCTGAAGCCAGACCCTGAGCATTTGCTACACTCTTTCCTCTGGGCCTGTGACTCCCTATTTTCTATTTCAAAGTGAATGCCTCTCTCCTTTCTACTGCAATGACTTGTCTAAAGGGATTGAGGCTTCTTACATTCCCTCGTCTCATACTTTGTTTGTCTGTCCTCAGATCCCTCCACCCCAAACAGCTGCTCGTTCCACACACTTTATGGGAGTGCAGCTTGCTATTCAACTAAAAGGCAGCTGGAAATATTTTATATAGTGGGTGTTGTTTGTGGTGGAGGGGGGTGGAGAGTGATAGAGAGATTCTTGTTCTTCAGATATTGCCTTGATTTGTGCTTAAATCAAACAATAATGCGAACTGGTCAGAAGACACGAACTAGTTTTTCTTTTTTACATTATTTCCCACACTATCAACATTTTTACACATGCCACAGCTTACATGAGAAGGGCTCAAATGCACTTTGAAATGCGAAAATGGTCTTATTAGTTTAGTGGGGGGGGGGGAATTGTCATCCATTCCTGAGCCTTTGGGAAAGGGCAAGATAATAAAACAATAGAACAAATGAAAAAAGGTGGACTAAGGTGTGTACTGCCGCAGAATAAAAAAACGAGGTGAGACACTATAACTCCATAGCACAGAGGAAGAGAAGCAAAAGTCTCAAAAAGCGATGGCAAGGGTCAACAAGCTAAGTCAACCTATCTGGCACCACAGAGCATTGGGGATTTCTTCCAGTAGGACACACAAATTAAGATTCTAGCCGACGAAACATAAAATAATGGCTGTGATTGCTGAGGCTGCAGACTGTAGAGGACCTACATTAGCTGAAGTAGTTGGGTAGAAGCCAGCGTCATTGAACAAATGGCACGGCACACTAAAGAGAAATGCACTGAGCCCAAGAGTGGTTTAATATCTTAATGGCAACCTTTCACACATACCACAAGCAGGTATTAAAACAATCTCCCTTGACTTCAATGGGAAAGATATTTCTGCAGTTCAACATAAAGCGCGTCTCCCCTTTCCCCCCCTTTGCCTGCAAGTGTGGTGAGCACTTCTGCTAAGTACAGTAAATGCTTTACTTAACCTTTTTCCCCAACAAAGTAAAAATAGCCAACTTTCCATTATTCACTGCCAAGTTCTCAATTAGCAAAAAAGGAATTCTTTATGTTAATGCATAGCCTTTGCCTAGCTATTTCAAAAATGTTAACCGTTTCCTAAAAAGTGAGCACGGCTGTTAATGAAAGCTGCCTCAGGGTAAATGAAAGCTACCAGCCTGGGTTGTTTTCTTTATTTGATGTTTTCCATAACTACCATATTTCTTGTTGAATTACACCAGGTGCACAGTGGGTTGCAAAAGTGGATTTCATGGAAGAAAGGCACACAGTTCCTGAAGCAGGAATGGAAATAAATTAAAATACTTCTGAAAGATAATATATTTTAAAATATACTTTTTTTAAAAAATGCTGAAACTGAATAGAAGGGAATTATGTGTAAAGACATGGGGAAATGGCTTAAATGGACAGATCTGCTCATCTCTTAATTTAACTTAAATGTTAAACCAGCTATTCTATTCTGTGAGTACCAGTTTTTTCAAAACCAGACAGATTATGTCTTGGATTCTGCCAGCTAAAAGCTGTAAAATTATTTGGTCACAGTGATGAGCTGTTCAAGGCATACTCTCCAAGCCATGGCATAGGAAAAAAGGCTGCCTCTCCTTGCTCCTGTGAGCTCTCAGAATGTGACAAACTTCTTGGCTAGCTAGATGCAGCCACCATCATGAGCTGAATTTAGCTTTTGACTCATCGGGGCAAAGCAGCCTCGGTTAGAAATGAATTGCAGATTTATAGAATTGTAGAATTGAAAGGGACCAAGAGGGTCATCTAGTCCAACACCCTGCAATGCTTGAACTTACGACCCTGAGATTACGAGTCTCACGCTCTATCATCTGTGCTATTCCAGGCTAATGGTTTTCTAAAATATTAATTCAGAGGGCTGTATCAAATTCTGACTTTGGATCTTTGTGTACAGCAGTGGACATGAGTGGGTGAGCCCTGAGTCCAACAGATAACATAAACATTGGGTCTAATGCACTAAGTTATGAATATTAAGAAGTGCCCTACAGGATCAAACCCAAGACCTATCTGTTCCAGCACTGGGATTCCTACAATGGCCAACCAGAAGGGTCTGGGAAGCCCACAGCAGGCTGTGAGGTGAACAGTACTTGCACAGTGTTGCTCCTGAACAATTGATGTCCCTGGAGAATATAGCCATCAATATCCAATGATAGCATTCTCAACTGTGAGTTTGTTTTAAACTCATCTGTGTTGGTGATCAACGCCACATCTGGTGGCAGAGAATGCCAAAGTTTAACCGTGTGTGTGTGTGTGTGTGTGTGTGTGTGAGAGAGAGAGAGAGAGAGAGAGAGAGAGAGAGAGAGAGAACACTTCATTTTGTGTGTCATGAATCAAAGTTAACAGTTAACTGAAGCTAACTAGGATAATTTAAAATTTGTTCGGGGCTCAATCCGCCCCTAACCCATTAGATCAGATGTAGGCAATATTTTTAGTTCCCACCTTGTGGGCCAACTTTGAGCCAGCTGCAGTTGGGGCTGAGGCTTTTAAAATAAGATTAAATCTCAGTCTATTATAGTGTGGCGGCTGGAGTGCCAGACTAGGATTTGTGATACCCAGCTTCAGATCCTCACTCAGCCACAAAGAACGCTGAGTGACCATGGCCTCAACCATTCAGCTGCGGCCGCCTCACATATACAGAAGAACCATGTATGATACCGTGACTTCTTTGGAAGAAAGGTAGGATAATAATACACTAAATAAACACATATTGGTAGTATCTGTAGTATAGATACTACATACTGTATTTCTCAGAACTAGGAAATAGTTACATTTGACATGTCAGGTGGTGCAAAAGTCACTGTGTCTGGCTGTTAACCAGAAGGTTCGTGGTTTGAGTCCTCCCAGGGCAGGATTCTTGCATTGCAGGGGGTTGGACTAGATGACCCTCGGGGTCCCTTCCAACTCTATGATTCTCTTACTTCTATCGTTGTTCTTTCAGCTGCAAGTCTATAGTAGAATATTGTCTATAGTAAAATATCATCCAGGTAGACCAACGGCAGTTTCCATCTTAATTTCTTTCTCTATCCCTTTGAGTCTTTTCCATACCCCAAACCAACAGAATAACCAAAGTTATGCTATGAAATTACCCTGTCCAAAGCCATGTGATTTATTTTTCTTTGCATTCTTCCAGATTAGCCTTCCAGATTTTGAGTCCAGTTGCCATGTTGCTATGTTGACAGTCATGCTGCGCTTCATGTAAGAATAGCCAGCTGCCTCCTATAATTTCTGACCTATACTTCAATCTTTCAAATAGGGCTTTTCGGTTTGTGGGCTCATGTATTATATATTGGCAATGTGGTTTTAAAAACAACAAGAGCATGGTGGGGGAAAAAAATGAATATTGCACTGGAACAGTCTTATTCCTCAGGTAAAAATATTCCAAAGAGCAAAAGTACATTTTCTATTTTGAGTGCTATTCTCACTTCCAAAACTGAGTTTCTGAAATATTGATAGCTGGAATTAAAAGAAAGTGTTTAACCTAAAAAACTTTGTGCAAATGTCTTAAATGGTGGGGGGAGGGGGAGGTGAATCACGCATGGAACAATCCTTCAGTGTGCCAATGGAAAGTTCTGGAATTAAATTCAACAAATTCAACAATTCAACAAATTTGTCCTGTTAGTGCAAGGGCTTCTGCTTCTGTGATGGAACTTCCCCCCTCTCTCCTCCCTTTACAAACCCCAAATCTGTTCTGGGTTTCCCAAAACAGTCTGGAGCAGATTTGGGAAGGGCACAGAGGATGCACAGGAAGAAGAGAGAGAAAAATACTGTAGTTTCATTGCACAAGGAGAAGCCCTTGTGCTGATGGGAGAACGCCTTGGATGCAACCCAAGGGATCTACTTTAAGTAAAGTAGTGACTGGTGCTAAATATGAGTTTCTATTAGAGCTGTCAGCACACATTTTAGCTATTCATCTGCCATAAAAACAATTTAGCAAATAAATAACTTTGTATATTGCATGATTTTATATTGTAAACTGCCCTGTGAACTTTGGATGAAGAATGTTATATTACCAATATCTCATTGTAGGCACCTTTTTACATATACTGAAGGAAATGCAAAATATCTTAACATTTAATATACAAAAGCTACTACTAATTGCTAGAAGAAATATTATTGTATTTGTCATTCTCCACCACAGTGAAACACTAGAAGCAAAAGAGAGAGCTCAACAATTACATAGTCATGCACTTAACATGCAGCTCATTGATTAATATCCTGCTGCTCGTGGTCACTTGATATTTTACTATTCACTTTATTGTTGATGGTTGACTTTTTCTTAAACTATTGTTCATGAGGTCATTAGGATGTGATTATAGGGGGTTAATATTTTTGTCTGCCATTATGTTTGTGTTTTTAGTATTGTAAAATATATTTTATATTTGTGTATGTGTGTGTATTGTGTGTGTGTATTGTGTGTGTGTGTGTGTGTGTGTGTGTGGTATTTTGTAAATGAAAAGCGGTATTAAAAATATATATGATCCATCAATCAAATCTAGGCCTTCCTTGATTATCTCACTGAACTCCAGTTTTTTCTGTGGAATTATAATGACTACTACTGTGGGACGCGGGTGGCGTTGTGGGTTAAACCACAGAGCCTAGGACTTGCCGATCAGAAGGTCGGCGGTTTGAATCCCCGCGACAGGGTGAGCGCTCGTTGTTCGGTCCCAGCTCCTGCCAACCTAGCAGTTCGAAAGCACGTCAAAGTGCAAGTAGATAAATAGGTACCGCTTTATAGCGGGAAGGTAAATGGCGTTTCTGTGTGCTGCTCTGGTTTGCCAGAAGCAGCTTAGTCATGCTGGCTCCCTTGGCCAATAAAGCGAGATGAGCGCCGCAACCCCAGAGTCGGCCACGACTGGACCTAATGGTCAGGGGTCCCTTTACCTTTACTATAATGACTACTAACATTCTGATTTACACATACTCCTCCTCAAGAAGTCTCTTCATTTCCTTTTGAAACATTCCTCCTTGTGAGCTTTTTATCAGTTGCCTAATATCGATAAGCATGTGAGAAAGGAAAAAGGAAGAAGGCCCCCTCAACAACTGATATTTGTACAAGCAGTAGTAAACAATAGTTAGAGACAATGCACACACCAAAGCTTAAAAGTAGCAGCAGGAAGTTGAAAACAAATCTGAACACAATACTTACAGTTGCAGACAGGTGGGGTCCATTCAGCTGGGCATGCAAGATGGCGTCATTGATTGAATTCCGGATACCCAAAAGTGCCGCTTCTAGATCATGCGATCCAGCCATTTCATTAGTGAGATACTCCAGGGTATAGATATATTCCCTCCACTGAGAGTCCAGTTCAGATATGCTGGCAAAACAGCCCCTCATGACATTGAGACAATATCCTTCACAGGGTCTGATCAGAGTCAGACCTTGGCAATGTGGGCAATACTGCATCTTCACTAGGGCTCTGCTGCATTCCTTTGTCAACGTGGCATGTTCAGTAGCGTTCAGTACTTCAATGCCTATACCCAGGGCCTGATTGAATGTCCTGCTTGCCCAAAGAGACTTTTCCAACTTTGTAACTGCTTCTTTAGAACAGAGTCCAAATGGATTTATATCTTGCCGTGTTAGCCGCAGGCACTCTGTATACTCCTCTGACAGACTAGCCATGCCTGGGTTGATTAGGCGGCTGTAAACCAAAGGGAAGAGGCTGTCGAAGAACCGGAAAAGGACACTTTCCACTGTGGTCTGAGCGCCCAAGAGGTAGAGAGAGATGTCTGTGAAGAGCTCTTTGACAGACTCTGCTGCTTCCTTTGACATGGATCTGTAGACAGTCTCAAACAGAGAAGTCGTATGGTTCTCAGCAAAGCGAAGCAAGGACTCAAAGGCCGCTGCAGGAAGAAGAAAAAAGAAACCTTAAAAAGGTGAAGACAAAAATTGGCTCCAGATCAACAACATGGATTATAAAATTATGCACTTAGTATATTATTACTCAGGTAGTTTCACATTATTGCACTCAAAGGCAGAGATCCCAATGATTTCAACTGGTTTTTCAAGATGGTTCAACAGTTCAACGCTGAATGGTACCAGAATCCAAAGAGCTCTACCAAAAAGAACCCCAAGAACCTCCAGAAAAATGCAGATTCAAAAAACTCCATTCCCACAGAGAATGGCTTGCCCATTTTCAACTTCAGACAGGCTTTTACAACCAAGCTGTAAAATTCTGAAAATGGGGTTTATAATGGAAAGACTGACACTGTGATAACTGTAATATCGTTAACAACACCGCTCTGCTCCAATAAAACAGTTGGTATTTGCCAAGACATCTCTATTTAATTCCCCCCCCCCCCAGTCTAAGTGAAGTCCAAAAACATTTTATTTGACAGGGGAGGAAAGCTAGCTAATCATTTAAGGCAAATATGTCAATAAAATAAAAATAAAATCCACCAAAGTCTGAGCACTCCATCATATATAACCATCACATTCATCTTCCAGCTGTCATTTTCAAATATACTTAATAAAGACATGGGTTTGTTTGTTTTTTGACAGATACAAAGAAAGCATCACATTCTATGTTACAACTAATTCTGCACCTTCAGACTGTCAATGCCAGGCATTATTTCAACCCACAGAACTTAAATAAGGATGATCCTAAATAAAGAATTGGTCAGGAACACGTGGAAGAAATGGGAGGATACCAGTGCAACGAATGGTTTACACATGTACGTAGGTGAATCAATTTATGACTGTATGTGTGAACTGTCACAGAAAGACTTGGAGTTAAAGACTTGCTAAGCTAAAATAACTGGAAATAGCGTCCAGATACTTAAAGGGCTTAGGATTGTATCTATGTTAACTGATAAAATAATATGTTTAATACAAGAAGGAGAAGATTTAAAGATGTTAATGTTTAATTTAAAGGGTATTAAAATTGGGATTTGGAAAACCGTTATAAGGATATGCAATGAAATTCAACTAAGGGGAAATGAGGAAGTCGTTTTACAAAGTAAATAACTGTTATTTTCAATAAGGTTATGATTTATGTCTGTTAGGTTTTGTTTGTTTTATGTTTTTGTTTGTCATTGATATTGTAAAAACTAATAAAATTTTTGCAAAAAAGAAGAAGACTTGGAGTGATAGTTACCATGTCTCTGCAGCACCCAAAGTCAGTGAGTGAGAAAAGTATGCCTCTGCTCAAATATTTCAATTTATTTGTTTTCCCTGACAATCTGTATACCACATACTTACAGTTTCTGTAAGTAGTGTACAGGAAAGCTCACTTCAATGGAGCTAAAAATGAGTGGACTGCATTAAATCAGAAATCAGTTTTCTAGCTATGTAGCTAGTTATCTCCTTAACAAAAGAGAATTCCAGGACCACTGAAAGGGTTTTCCAATAGTACTTCTATGAATTCTCTCTTGTAAAATCTCCCCATCTTACAACTTTATTTGTGTGGAAGGTGAAAAAAGAAAAGAGCTCAGTGTGGCAAAGCTCATATGGAGCAGTGATGAGGCAGTGAATTAATTTAAAGCAAATGTTGTTTGCATTAAGTTAGAATTAATACAAACAACATTCATAGGCCCATTATTAATATTTGGGACGTATTGGTTGGTCCAATTAAAGGTATTTATTTTTTAAGTAAGGATTATTCTCTGAGGATCTTTGTTGCTATCTGTGGGAACCTCCCATCACATACTTCTTTCTCCTATTAAAAGATTATTATCACCATTATTATTTTATTTATTAAATTTGTATACTACCCTTCATCCAAAGATCACATTATGAGGCAAAAGTGAAAGGAAAATATCAACAAGCAGAAATTTTCAGCCATGTTGTTGTTTTGTGCCATCAGAGGAAATAGTTTCTATTCTTCTAACTATAAATTGAGGGAACTGAAATGAAATTGCAACATGTTTTGGAGAAGACAAGATTTACTCTTAAGCATGTGTACATACTTCAGAAAGCACCCACTATTTGTTTGTAATAAGAAAAATGAGAACAGCCACATATTCACCATCTGTAGTGCTAAAGGCATTTTGTTTTTTCCATAGTTACAAGGCACCAAGAAATAGTTTCAGACAATCAAATTACTGGAATGATATTTCCATCCCTCTAATTAGGTATAATGGTGCTATATGCAGATGAATAACTTCTGTCACACACAAAAGAATTCCGCTCTGATTTGTACAAAGGAGGCAACTTGCCATCTTGTTTTGGAGTTTTATTAATGATGCACTTTCAATATACCTCCCAGAAACCTTGATAAGCAATTTATCAAACCAACAATCAACCTTGTTAGAAACAGAGGGTGTCAGCTTTTGCTGGCAAATGTAGAAACCTTTACAGCCATTGAAGAACGGAAAAATCACATGTATAAAGTGACTAAACTGTGCATTTCTTTTAATTGGAAGGCCCTAAGATGTGCCCCCTGGACTTTTAATTATTAGACAGACTGTGCCCCATGGCCGACTCAAAATGTACACATTCCAACAACTGATGGCTTCTCTCAGTGCAACACCTTAGTCATAGTGAAGGATGAGTGAACATGTTGATTTTGGTTTCTCTCAGTTTCTTGTTTTTCCAATCTTAAATTCAGTTCTCAACATCAGCTTGTGGTTTGTCTTTTTTAGCTGGAGAACTGCACTGTGAAATTCAGAGAAGTGTGAATGGTTATGCTTTGGTTTGTGAATTGTTATGAAAACTGCAGATTCAGTAAATTCACCTTCAAATGTGAACTGAATCAAATTTCTTCTTCAGCCTTAGAACATTATATGATGCGATGAAACAAGAAGTCTCAGATTAAAATCTCGCTTATGTCACCAAATGACTAAGCAATGATTGAGATCTTTTGGTCTCAATCCCCCATCTACGCTATTGAGATAATAAGGCTGATGCTGAGATAATGTAAATGATTTTATAAGGATTACTAATATTTATTTTGAACGGTCAAAATAAGCTACATAAATTTTATTCTGCATCCGTGTGTGTATTTCCTGCTGCTATTGGCTAAGTTATATAAAAACTACACACTGGAAATCAAACAGCTCTTCTGGAAATACACTTTTCCATGAAAGGAATCTTATCTTTACAGCAAATGACTTTCCTCACCACAAGAAAAGTGGATTGCAGCCAAGTAGCTATAACAACATGCAACCTACTTGGTGTTCTTCAAAAACAAAAGGAAACCAAAGGCAAAACCCTGCCCACAGACACATAGTTTAGGTAAGATGAAAGAAAGTTGGAAGGGAAGGGAAGAAAATGTGAACTGTCAACTTTTGAGCTATGAAAAGAGAATCAAGAAACAATGAATAACCAAGAGGAATTTTTAGAAGAGTCTTGGGGGGGGGGGAATCAATTATTTTATTTATTATTTATTAAATTTATATCGTGTCCTCCTTCCCAAAGGAGCCCAGGCTGGAAAACAGACAAGCAATAAAATAATAATAATCTAAAAACCACTGCAGTGCAGATGCGGACTGGGAAGGATCTCAACTTAAAAGGCTTGTTGTAAAAGGAAGGTCTTCAGTAGGTGCCAAAATGACAACAGAGATTGCATGTGTCTGATATTCAGGGGGAGGGAATTCCAAAGGGCAGGGACCACAACATAAAATGCTCAATTCCTACATTGTGTGAAAATGATTTCCTGATAAGATGGTATCTGCAGGAGGCCCCCAATTGCAGAGTGCAATGATTGACTGCGTATATAAGGGGTGAGACGTTCTTTTAGGTATCACAGTATCAAGCTGTACAGGGGTTTACCAACACCCAAACCAGCACCCAAAACCAGCACCGTGAACAAATATTAGGCAGGAGATAATACCATGCATATGGGACGCCCAGTGCCTACATGGTCTATTGTGCTTTGTCTCCAGTTCTTTAGTATCTAACTTGTCACTGAAGTTCCCTTGAGTACACTCCCAAATTAAGCTTGCTCAAACTGTTTGTACAGTATACATACATAACGCGGCCAGGTGATCTTCCCTCCAGGCACTGACCACCAAACCCAGCAAGTTTGATCTACCATATGCCATCAGACGATGCTATTTTATAGATATTATCTTGCAACTGTTTCCACTGGAGCTAATATTTTCTGTGCTAATACAAATAAAATGTTTTGCAACACATCAGAGATCTACTCACAACAAAATACAACAAAATTTGGGAGACTTTTGGACCTTGAGTCTAATTTGTTTTCATTTGAACCATTTGGCTGTCTCTTTAACTTAAAACAGCTTAAGGCCACAGTACCTCAATGATCACCTCTCTCCATATGAGCCAACCTGGACCCTGAAATCTAAGGCCCTTTTTCATATGCCCCCTCCATGAAAGGTCCAGAGGGAAGCAACAGGAGAACAGGCCTTTTCTGCAGTGGCTCCCCGTTTGTGGAATGCTCTCCCCAGGGAAGCTCGCCATCTCGGGTTAAGTACTTAATTCGTTCCGGAGGTCCATTCTTAACCTGAAACTGTTCTTAACCTGAAGCACCACTTTAGCTAATGGGGCCTCCAGCTGCCGCCGCGCCACCAGAGCACGATTTCTGTTCTCATCCTGAAGCAAAGTTTTTAACCCAAGGTACTATTTCTGGGTTAGTGGAGTCTGTAACCTGAAGCGTCTGTAACCTGAAGCGTATGCAAGCCGAGGTACCACTGTATATACTTAGGCACCAGGCAAAACCATCTGTGGCCTTTTAGTAGTGAGTGGGGTGTTTTTAGTAGTGAGTGCTTGTTTTTAATTTATCTAATGGGTTTTTGTTTGGTTGATTGTAAATTGCTTCAGGTTGCCTTGGGCAAACAAAATGTTTAAAATAATAATAATAATAATAATAATAATAATAATAATAATAATACAGTCATAACTCGGGTTATAGATGCTTCAGGTTGTGTTTTATCGGGTTACGGACCGCTGAAACCCAGAAGTACCAGAACAGATTACTTCCAGGTTTCGGCGGTCGCGCTTGCGCAGAAGTGCCAAATCTCAACCCGCGCATGCGCAGACATGCAGCTGCGGGTTGCGGACGTGGATCCCACACTAATCACGTGTGCAACCCGAGTGTCCACAATAATAATAATAATAATAATAATAATAATAATAATGGGAGAAATTAGCAGAGGTGCACAACTTTTTCCTTTTGGAATGTAATATAAATATAAGCGGCTTTAAAGCCTTAGCCAAGCCTTTGAATTTTTAAAATATACATTCACACTGCTGAATATTTCATGAAAACAGGTCAAAGTCATCCTCCAAGGAGAGAATCCTGTTTAAACATTTTATCATGTGCTCACAGCATGCTTGACATCGCAGCTGATGTTGCGTCTGTGATGCCCAAACACAGCTGATCAAACACAGCTCACCTCTGGAAACTTCATGTCTCAACTGCTGGTCTTTTAAAATGAGCTTCTGGAGATGAGCCAAGTCATTACAAGATTCCACACTCTCTTTGACTATGCATTGGAGGTAGAGGGAACCTCCATGCTGAGCAGATAATGAGTTTGTACCTTGGGGAACTCAGCTGACTTCCAACATTAGCAGACAATAAAACTGAAACAATGCCTAATGCATGACGCAGAAAAGATTACCCCCAAATTACATACTTGTCTCCCACATAGCATGTTTATTCAGATTATTCAGAATACTTTAGCACAAAACATCACATTCTCAAGGGATGGAGTCATTATGATAGAATAGGAAGGGGGAACCTCTGCGTCAGAGTCCTTGCCTCAGCTAGGATGTAAATGGATTGAAGCGAGATTTATTTTGCCCTAAAAGGGGATAAAACTAGGCGTGTGTTTCGATTTTAGGTTTTCCGTTACCTAACTCCACTTGCTTTACACCTGTGCAAATCAGAACCAGATGCTCAGCATTTCAGAAACCCAACTTTATAATATCCACAGCCCTGGGAAAGTGTAGTGGAAGATAAGAGAAAGGGCCCCTGGGTCAGGAAGAAAGTGTTATCATAAAGTCTACATATGACTTCCATATGATGTATGCAAAGAAAAGGGAAAACCATGCTTCAGTGGAGAAAGTAGATCTTGGCTCTGTTTGCATCAGGGGTTGGGAGCATGTCACATCCCAGATGCTGCTGGAACATAACTCTCAGCATCCTTGACTGCGGCCCTTGATGGCTACATCTGACAGAAGTTGAAGTCCAACAACACCTGGAGGGAAACAGATTCCCCACCCCTGGTCTGCGTGAAAAGAGTAGCTTCATGATACAAAGTCTGTAGGAAGATGTAGCTTTTTAGATGCGGGGTGGGTTTTCCCAAGCATGCTGAGTGAAAAGTATTTTCCAAGAATACAATGGCAAATAACATGGGTAATCACAGTAGCCAGGAAACTCAGTATCTGCTGAAGGAAAGGGAACTGCAGTGATATGTGCAGCCACATAGAAAAAGAGAGTCACAGTTTGATGGGATTAAAATCACACTAGCTATCTATGTTTTCTCAGACTTAAAAAGGAGAGTGGGTAACAGTGATAAAGAAACCTACACCTGTCTACCTAGGTAGGTGGGCACAGGATTGCAACTTAAAGTACAGTATGCTAAAAGAAGAAGAAAACACTATATATTTAAGGAATGTCCTCTGAAGTGGGAAGTGGTGGTTTTAATTAGGTTTCTACCTTTGAATTTCAGAAATACAGGTGTCCTGGATTATGGGAGGGCAGGTGAAGAGACAGAATACTCAATGTCAGGTGCAACTCAGCACCTGTAGTTTAGTGTCTTTTCAGACCCTGAAACTGGGATCTGATACAATACCGTCTTCCTAGCTGGACCAGTAATATACTCTCTGGTTAGCAGCACTAACAATGTTAGAGACTGTGAAAACAAACATGTGCTCTTTGTTTCTTCATTGGCCTTTTTCTTAGAGAGAATGTGAGCATGTGAATATGCATCTCTATGCTCTTACAGAGAAGGAAAATGTGAATGTGTGTGTGTGTGTGTGTGTGTGGATACACACTGTGCATGAGTTTAAATATGTGCATGTTATTATATACTTCTCATGCTGGTAATATGAAAATTGGCATGTTATTCTTCAATCTTTAAATTTAGCTATAGAATGAACAAATATGTCCCAAATGTAAAAGCAGTATCAGGGCAAAAAAAGAAAACAGAGAAAGCACCCTGATATTTTAAATCTCAGACTACACAGTGACTTTGAAAGAAGATGCAATGCCCAAAGACTATATTAATTACTGAAAAGAAAACAGAAAAAGAAAAGAAATAATGTATGTATTTGTTAAACATTTTCATTTCCCATAAAACCTCAAGACTACATTCTTTCCAGCTTTGTGACTGCTGACAGCAACAGATTTAAAACAAAGCAGGATTTTATTTTCACAATCCTCTCTTGTTACTATAGCTTACTATTATAATACTCTTTAACATTAGCAGACCCTACTGTATGGTGCAGTTGCATGGAACTAGCTGGCAGCACAAGGTTGTTTTAAAGAACTGGGCAGAACGGCTTGAATGAAAATGCTCAGAACTAGGTGTCTTTCCAAACTCTTGGTCTACCAGAGTGGTTCACCAGAAAAAAATAGAGATCTGAGCTTGGCAAAGTAGGACCATTAAAGAAACACTTGGCACTGTTGACATTTTGATTTAGTGGCAATATGGTACTTCATGGTCCTTCACACACAACTGAATGAAATATGCTATGGAATTACAACTGCACTTGCCTTGTTTTTGTTTTTGCTTAATGAGAGAACTACAGTTGGTTGGTGTGTGTCCTTCTGTCCCTTGAACACTGGAAATTGGTTTAAATGACCTCTCCTTTATGGGTTACAGCATTCACAGTTCAGCATGGCTTAGGGCAGGAATGGTACAATGGACCACCTAACTATGTGGCCACTCAGCTCATATGCTGGAAGCCAAGCTTGGGCCCACTACAGTATGGACTGATACTGTGGCCCACCATCATCAACGTGGGAGAGTTGAGGGAATGCTAGCCTCCAAGCTAGGCATAATGCATTTTTGAACATTGTTTTTACTCACATCCATGGTGTCAGGCATACTTCCTCCTAATATATGTTCTCTCTCTCTCTCTTTACACATACTTATTTACAGAACCACATCACAAAATTTGGAGAACTGCAAGTTTGGAAATATCTTTCGGTTAGCATGAAAAACTGACCTGAAGAAATCTCTCCCCTATTCCTATTTGAAAAGTAATGTGGGTAGCAAGTGAGGAGACAGCCTCTTCTGTGGTGCTGCCCCTCACAGGTAACACCTTCTTCCCCAGAAAGGTTTGATACTTTAGAAAGGTGGTGGATTAAAGCAATTCTTTTCTCCTGAACTTTTAAACTAAAAGAACAAGGATGATGTTTTATAGCCACATCAAAGTTTTTTTTATGTTGTTGGATTTTATTGCTGCTTTATCTTGTTTCATCTTGTTTGGCTTGTTTTATAATTCTGTTATTGCATTTTACAGCTTTTTCTTTTTGTATTCGACTTTACTTTTCTCTGTATCCTTGCCTTCCGAATTTATATTACTAAAATTGAAAGGTGGGGTGTTTATTTATCCAAACACATATCACATAAAAACATAGAATGAAATACATAAAGAATGTTTTCTCATGGAAGATGAGCAGTGTTTGGGACATGGTACCTAAAGAGCATGGAGTCCTTAGGAAGTCTAGTCCTCTGTGTATTTACTTGAAGACAAGGCCCTGGGCCTTGAGTGGGACATATTGCCAACTGAGCACATAGAACCACAAATTAAAGAAACAAATTGTCTTACCAACTTGATGCGTTTCTGTAGCAGTCTCTCTGTACAGCTTTTTATAATTGTGGTGGCCACTCGCAAATGTGTAGTGAGACGGCAATATTAATAATCTATGACGAGAAGGCTGAGGTTTCCCATAACAGGTTTGATTTAGTGATTTTAGCCTTACTTTGTGCCTCTCTGTCCCCAGTGTCATTACCAAAATCATACTTCTCAGACCTTTATCAGCTGAATGAATCCAGGACTAGTATAAAATATTTCCCATTTGATGAAGCCAATTTTGTGTCTAATTCCAGCCTGCTGCTGCATCAAAGTCAATTGACTGTGTAAGTGTCAGGAATCTAAATCTAGTGCTGGCACTGAGGCAGTGAGCTCTGTGGTTCAGCAGAGATGTGAATGAGTGTGGGCTCGTCCATGTCAAAACTTTCTCAGGCATAGTAATGCTAGGGAACAAAAAGGTCAGTGAAACTTGTGACTGGCTGACTTGGACTTCCAGGAGTGTGTGGGACTACGATTCTCCACCATGTGCCTCTTTTGGCACCCTTCAAATACCTGAACCATCGTGCATCTGTAAGTAAACAGTTGTATTACAAAGTCACTGAAAGTCTCCATTAGTCTCTTTCGGGAAGGAAATTGACCCTGCAAAATTGCTGTGAGAGTGTCCTAAGGCAGGAGGGGAGAAGCAAGCAATTGCCAGAGAACTAGCCCCCCTCCTTCCTCCTAGTCCAGTGTTGAACTTTTCTCCCATTTTTTCCAGCCCATTTTCAATTCATGGAATAAGAAACTGCATTACAATTACCAAAAGAAATTTGTTTGGTGAAATAGTAATGGTTGGGGTCTGGAGTTGTTATTGCCCTTACCTTACTTTCAAGATGTGCAAAGTGTATCTGCAAGTAATACTTATTGGGTGCCTGTCCTCCAAAACCCCATAACATCCTTGGCTGGATTATCCTGTAAGCACACTTTGGTGGAGGGACGCGGGTGGCACTGTGGTCTAAACCACAGAGCCTAGGGCCTGCCGATCGGAAGGTTGGTGGTCTGAATCCCCATGACGGGGTGAGCTCCCATTGCTCGGTCCTTGCTCCTGCCAACCTAGCAGTTCGAAAGCACACCAAAAGTGCAAGTAGATAAATAGGTACTGCTCTGGTGGGAAGGTAAACGGCGTTTCCGTGCGCTGCTCTGGTTTTGCCAGAAACGGCGTAGTCATGCTGGCCACATGACCCGGAAAAACTGTCTGTGGACAAATGTTGGCTCCCTCAGCCAGTAAAACGAGATGAGCGCCACAACCCCAGAGTCGTTCGCGACTGGACTTAACTGTCAGGGGTCCTTTACCTTTACCTTTTTACATTTTGGTGGGGAGGCTATCTCTTCTTCTTTGGCGATCACTCGTGGCCAAGTAAGATTGTCTATCATGAACATGGTCTTAACGATGTGTCCTGCTCCTGCCTCTCTCCACCTGGCCCAGGGCGTGGCCTGACAGGTTTCATAAGGACTGCTTCTGCTGCCAAGCAAGTACCACCCTGCTGAAAGCCTGAGAGCCCTGCCACTGCCTCTCTCCACCTGGCACAGGGCAGGGGCTCACGTCTTTAACCTACATCCTATGCCCTTTTAAAATGTGTTGGGGGGAGAAGGGGACATTTTATCATATGTGATGGGATTGTAAGGTAATTTAAAAATTTTGGGAAATGATATAAGACAAATTGAAGAAAATATTCCATTTAACATTTGTTTAAAAACCTGAAGCATTTTTGTTAGGGATTGTAGGGAAAGATCTGCCCAAAAATCTGAAAAACATCTTCATGTATGAGACAATGGCCACGAGAGTTTTAATAGCACAAGGATGGAAGACTGAAGAAGCCCCAACTAAAGAATCATGGCGAGAAAAATTGATGGACTATGCAGAACTGGCAAAACTGACATACAAGCTACGTGACAAGGATAACTGTGACTTTAAAGATGAATGGGATGCAACAAAGCAAACTGGACTCCTTGGCTGGCTTTGAATAAATATTCACAAACTTTTTATTGATAATAATCAGCTAAATAGTTTGAGGATCTATACAACTTTGTAACATCCAGAAAACAGCATTTTTAGAGAAATCAAAGACTGGAACTGAGGAAAGTCGGGGGTGGGGGTGGGTGGGTTCTGGGGGGGAAGGAGGGGGAGGGAGGAAAAATGGGGGAAAATAAGGATGGTATGTTTCTGGATAATATGTTTTGTTTTAATTTTGAATAAAGAAGTTATTAGAATAAACAGGAAAAAAATTAAAATGTGTTGGGGGGTTACCTGAGAGTGTCGCTCTATATTATTTGCCCTGGAAAAGTTAGCAGGTTATTAAACATTTAGAATAATTTCAAGAATTAAGACAGCAGAAAAAAGTATTCACATTTTCTAAAGATAAAAAAATATTGAGCAGAATGGTTTTTAAAGTTAAGTAATAGCCTGCATATATAAAATAGAAAGACTTGCACCAAAGAAATAATCAAGCACCATTGGTTTTTATTTATCTATAGTTAAATTTATAGCCTGCTTTCCCCCTCTGGTGGAGATGCTCAGAGCAGCCAACAAAACATATTTTTAAAAGCCTGTAATATCTATTTTAAAAACATCAGCACCACAACACTAAAACCAGCATTAAACAAAACACTAAAACCAGTGTTAAAAACATTTAAAACAGCATTTAAAACCAAGAGAGCCAGGACTAGCATTTAATCTACAGAGCAGTAAAATGACTTGCTTAAAAAGTAATGTCTTCAAAATGCTGGCAGTACCCAGTTTCAGGCCTCGGGAGCCCTGGGCAAACAGCTTCCCTCTTCTGCATGCCCTGCCAGGAGGGCTTGGTCTCAATGTGGTTTATAGGTTTCCTGGTTTGTTAATGTACATTTAAGGTAGATCTACCCAGATCAGCTGTAACTGGGAACTCTGGCTAAGTACAAGGCAGGATCTTTATGCCCAAGCCAGCAAGCAGTGAGTCAAGAGGAGGGGAAAGAGTTCTCAGAAGTGGCAGTTAGGCACTGGAATATGTTGTTGGTGTATGGAAGGGCAGGGGGTGGCAATCGCCTTCCTTTATGAGTATTCCGTTAAAGGAATCTGGCGGTCGTGGATCCTGTCCGATGCCCTGCTGTGTCTGGGGGCCATGGCACGGCCCCCAGTGACATCAGGGGAGAGCTTACAGTTGTATTTGCATCAACAGGCTCCCCCTGCTGGTGGTTAACCCTTGTTAGACTCACCCTTCCTTGAGGGGTGGAGTCAAACTTTGTGGTTTTTTCCAATGCCTAAGCCAATACCTCTCACATGCTGTAATCAATAAAGTTGTGGCCTTTTCTATCCCATTAACCTTAAATACTGTGTCCATGTGTCTTTCTTATCCACAAGCGTGGGGGGAGGGTCCCCGAACCACAAGTGGCGGACCTTGGGGTCTCAAATTTCAGCAATACCATCTGTGACGCCAAAATTCACTGCCCCCTACCTCTTCCATTCTACATCATAGTTGTGGTGCCCCCTACAATGCCCCTGAGACTCCGTGCCCAGTGCAACCAAACAATTCATGCTTCCCTAAATCCCCTTCTGTTCCTAGTCCTGATGCCCATTCCTGCTGTTTTAAACAGTGGCTTATGAATCCTCAAACAATTACCTGAACCAAGCCATCAACCTAGAAGTACTCTATGTGTTTAAAAACCAAACCACATGGAATAGCCTCACAAATGACTGGCTGCCCCGCATTTCAGAAAACTCTCAGCAGATGGAAAACGAGCATGTCATGGAGAAAACACTGAGCTTCCAGTGTGCATTTGGGGGCAACCTGAATTTAGTTACTAAATTGAACATATACTGGTGGTTTAAAAAATTCTTTGTTCCTGTTCTACTTTTATCTTCCAGTGTTTCTGCAGCTACATATGCTGGCTATGGTAGGTTATATAAACAAATAACTGATTCTGTTTATTATTCTCTATACTGTGTTTCAGCATAATTGTATATTATTTCATATACTGTAATTGGATAGCAGTGTTTATTCTTGTAAAAGTGAGCAGCTTAGAGTAAAGCAAATTTGTAGGAGCAGAAAAAAGGCTGGAGTCCAGATGTGGCTCAATCTATGGCATGCAAGGTTTCTTCTACTGATGAGAGAGAGAGAGAGAGAGAGAGAGAGAGAGAGAGAAAGAAAGAAAGAAAGAAAGAAAGAAAGAAAGAAAGAAAGAAAGAAAGAAAAGAAGGAAAAAAGTGGTGTTAGTGCAGCGTTTGCTAACTGGCTGTGGTTCCACGTGCAGGCCCGGGCTGATGGAAGTTGTAAAAACATATTTAGGGCACCAAGTCGGCAAAGGCTGTGTTAGTATATAACTTCTGCAACAGGCAGAAACTTCTCTTCTAGAGGGATTGCGAATGTAGACTAAATTTGAAGGTTCAGGAAATGAAATTTCTATGTATCCAGATGACCCTGCTGTGCATAAAATTCTTAGAGGTAGGACAGTATTTTTAGCTGATTTGGGTTTTGGACATTGATGGAGGAGTGAAAAACAAATGTATTTAAAGATTAAGGAACAACAGGGCAAATTTTCACCGAAGGGGATTCAGCTGGAACTCACTGGAGCTCAGTTCTAGCACCTCTCATCTGGACGCCATTGCCGTTCTACGACAATGAGGGAGGTGTTCATGGTGAGTTCCAGCAGCTCTTTTTCTAGAAAAATAGTGCCCCCCTTCAGAGGGGCCAACCAATTCAACCTGGAAATTGTATCCAATTCAGTGAAAAAAATTAAAAGTTAGAAAAATATGTCAAGGTTCCCTGCACCAAATAAATCCTACAGTTTGGCTGGTCCCAGAAGAGCTCTGTTGCCTTCAAATTTCTTTTTTTTTTTTTTAAATTCTTTTTATTAATTTTCACTTGAATCACCAAAAAGAAAAACAAATCAACAGTTACAACAGTTGCAAAAAAACACCCAAACACAAAAAGAAAACTAAATAAATATCTAAACATAACATGTAAATAATATCAATTTCCATTACGTTTCTTTGTCTTCTCATTTATATCTTTATATCTTTAAATGTTTAAATCATTCTTCTACACACCTATTGACTTCCATCCCTCCCGGTATCAGGCTTCTTAATATAAGTAGTTTATTTCTCCTGCAGTTGATAATTATAATGATTTGCACATCGTAAGATCTATATCAGTCCTGCTGTAGTTTTTAGGTTCTTATAGTTCCCTTCAATGGAAATCATAAATTTATTCCAATCGTTAATAAACTTTGTATTTTTTTGGTTTCTAATTTTTTGTGTCATTTTTGCAAGTTCTACAAATTCAAATAACTTTGTTTGCCAATCACTAATTGCTGGGGTGTTTTGACTTTTCCAATTTTGGGCAATTAATAATCTGGCAGCAGCTGTAGCATACTGGAATAATGTCTTATCTTCTTTTTTAATTTTGTCCCCAATTATTCCCAGAAGAAAGGCTTCTGGTCTTTGGGGAAATGTATATTTAAGTATTTTTTTTAACTCATTATAAATATATTCCCAGTATTTCTACATTTTGTCGCATGTCCACCACATGTGGAAAAAATTACCTTCTTTAGTTTTACACTTCCAGCAAAACTTATTTCCTGTCTTGTACATTTTCCCTAGTTTTGCTGGGGTAATGTACCACCTATACATCATCTTTTCTAAAGTTTCCCTCAGTGTTACACATGCCGTGAATTTCATTCCGCTAATCCATAAATTCAGCCACTTATCATACTCTATATTATATCCCAGATCCATTGCCCATCTTGTCATGACCTCCTTTATTTCCTCATCTTTGGTGTCCCATTCTAATAGTATATCATACATTTTAGATAATAGTTTGGATTTACCCTCAATTATTTCTATCTGAAATTTGGATTTCTTCTCATTCATCCCTACTTTTTTATGTTCAGTCCATATTGCATTTATTTGATGGAATTGTAACCAGCTTGTTAATTTATCTTTCAGCTCCTCATATGTTCTCATCCTCCATCCACTTTCTGATCTTATTAGTAGGTCTTCATAAGTAAACCTTTTTCCTTCCATATTTGTTTTTTTAATCACTGAAATATCAATTGGTGATAGCCACCAGGGTGTTTTCCATTCAAGGAGTTTTTTATTTTTCTCCCACACTTCATATAGAGGCCCCCTAATAATATGACTAGAAAACACTTTATGTACTTTTTCTTTATTTTGCCATAAGTAGGCATGCCAGCCGAACCTATTGTCGAACCCCTCAAGGTCTAATAAGTCAGTATTTTCCAGATTAATCCAATCTTTGATCCAGCAGAGGCAGGCTGCCTCAAAATATAATTTTAGGTTGGGTACCGAAAATCCCCCTCTTTCTTTCCGATCTGTAAGAAGTTTGAATCTAATTCTTGGCCTTTTTCCTTGCCATATAAATTTCGAAAGAGTTTTTTGCCAATCTGTAAACATTTTAGAACCTCTGATCACTGGGATGCTTTGAAACAAAAACAGCATTCTTGGAAGCAAGTTCATTTTTATTGCCGCCATCCTTCCCATCCACGAAAGTTTCACTCTGCTCCAGGTGTCCAGATCTTTCTTAATCTGCTTCCATGTCGTAAGGTAATTATCTTGAATCAAATTTACATTTTTAGTAGTTAACCAAATTCCCAGATATTTTATTTTTTTTACCTCTTTAATTCCATGCTGTAGCTCTAGTTTTTCATTTTCGTCCTTTTCCAAATTCTTCGTCAGCATTTTGGTCTTTAATTTATTTAATTTAAAACCGGATACCTTACCAAATTCTTCTAACATCTCCAAGGCCTTACCAACACTTTTCTGTGGATTTTCCAGGGATAGCATCAAGTCGTCCGCATACGCTTTTAACTTATACTCTTTTGTTCCTATTTTGATCCCTCGGATCTCTGGTGTTACTCTTATTTTATTTGTAATTACCTCTAGTGCCATGATAAATAAGAGCGGGGATAGAGGGCATCTATCTTGTTCCTTTTTTGTTCCTTTTTAAATTTTGAATGAATTTGTTAGGTTGTTATTTATAATCAGTTTTGCAGATTGTCTCGAGTATATTGCTCTTATACCATTCATAAACTCGCCCTCTAGCCCTGCTTTTTCCATACTCTTCAGTAGGAACTGCCATGAAACGTTATCGAATGCCTTTTCGGCATCGATAAAGATCAGCGCCGCGGGTATCTCATTCTTACATTCCAAATACTCAATAATATTTATGGTGTGCCTTACGTTGTCTCTAAGTTGCCTGTTTGGAAGAAATCCTGCCTGGTCCTTATGTATTAGATTCACAAGACATTTCTTGAGTCTACTTGCCATCACCTCCGCAAAGATTTTATAGTCGTTATTTAATAGTGATATAGGTCTATAATTCTTAATGTTCAGTTTATCCATATCTGGTTTCGGGATCATCGTAATATGAGCCTCTTTCCATGATTCAGGTATCCTTCCTTCTTTTAATATCTTATTCATAATGTCACATAACACTGGTGTTAATTGGAGTTCCAGTACTTTATAGTATTTGGCTGATAATCCGTCCAGTCCTGGGGCTTTCCCTAATTTCATCTTCTTTATTGCCTCTTGGATCTCTTCTATTTTTATGGGATTATTTAATTGGCTTCTTTCTTCCTCTGTTATGGTCTTCCCGCTGTAGTCTTCTAAATATTTTTCTATTTGAGTTATTTCTTCCTCTTCTTTTTTATACAACTTCTCATAGAATTTGAGGAAATTCTCCTTTATTTCTTGTGGGTCTTCTATCAGATGGTCTTCTAATTTTATCTTGTTTATTACATTTTGTTTTTGCCTTCTTCTCAATTGCCATGCTAATAGTTTGCCCGTTTTGTTAGCTGACTCAAAATATTTTTGTTTCATTAATTTAATTTTCCATTCTATTTCTTGGCTTGTTAACATTGAGTATTGAGATTGTAACATTTTTATTATTTGCCTGTTTTGTTCATCTTTCGGGTTTATTGTTAATTTTTTCTCACACTCTCTTAGCTGATTTAGAATTTCTTCTTTCTTTTGTTCTCTAACTTTCCTCCTATAACTATTTTGCTGTATAAAAAACCCTCTTAAGACCGCTTTACTAGCGTCCCAGATTATGTCCAAACTTGTTTCGGTATTATTTGCCTTCAAATTTCATCCATTTCTGTTTTCTGATTTCCCGCTATAGTCAATAGGAGGCGAGAAACAGGCCTTTGGACTTAAGAAATAGAATGCGGTCCTGAATAACAAGCCCAATCAGAAAGACAGTGGATCCCAAACAGCTCAAGTTGTTTTGTAACGCTACAGATACAATGTGAAGCCTGTGACTGGTGCACACCACTAGGAAGCTAGCAGTGCATAAGGGAAACAGGAATGCGATGAAACAGAAGGGGCAGCCTGGCAAAAATATAATGGAGCAGCCTGATTAACAGATCTGCTGGATCTTAAACCCACTCATTCCAGAAGATCTAACCTTAGGATTGTTCCCTATGTTGGTGGGGACAAATGAGTGAATTTCACCCCACTCTTTCGCAAAGGGGGCTTGGCTGGCATCCACTTCATCATCTCATCATCTTTTAGCCATCAAATTAAGACCTTCTTTAAAATCCCCTTAGGAATTTTAATGATTTCTTCCTTTGAAATAGTATTGGGGGAATCCTATGTCTTAAAACAATAGAAGGAAAGTTCTTACTTTGCTGCTTCAACTGCATTTAAAAACAAAACAAAATACCATGCCAAATGCTGTTGCTTATAATTTTTAATTGGTTTACTGTGTCAATTGTTATTGTTTTGTTTTCAGTTACATTGTAAATGGTGGTGGGGTAAATATTCTGAAGGGCACCATAAATAGAAATTAAAAAATAATTCATTGGTTCTGTGCACACCAAACACTTGTCCCAGTATGAGTACAGGATATCCAGCAGGATATTATACATTTAGCTATCTACTGTATTTATCAGTCTCTTTTTACAGTAAATAAAAACCCCAGCAAAGCTATTTGACCCCTCCCCCCAAAAAACATATAAAAACAATTTAAAACCAGATAAAATGTAAAACACTCATTTCTCAAAACCCTTCGCTCTGTGGAAGCATCATAGACACATACAGATGTATGGGTAAATGTTCCACATTGCATTGTGCGCCCAAAGAATGATGTGCCACTATAGAAAACATGTCTGAAGTTAAAATGGGTTGCTGTATTATCAAACCTTGCTTTGGTTCCCAGCATCTACTGGCATCCATTCATATAAACATACCTCCCTGCGAGTGAACCTTCAGACAATTTTAACATTGAGACTGTAGAGAGCACAGTCTAACTGCAACAATGCACTTTTAAGAACATTTCAGAAATGCTGCCAAAAAGCTCAGCAAGGAATTACAAGTTGGCAGCGCTGGGTTTTAGCATGTTAAGGGAGTTAAAACATTAATGCTGCTCTTGCTATAATACAACATGTAAAAACAATGAGATTATAAATATGGCATCATCACTGGGATACGCTACAAAACAATTGCCTCATTTGCTGTATGTTACTATGACAATTCTTCACCAGCTAGCATAGGCTGCCATAAATGTCAGCATGGCAAGGTGTCAGTGATGCTAATGTACCTCGATCCCTCATTAACCACCGAGAAATCTGGATCTTTCGGGACACACACAACTTTTTACAAGTAGTTACTTTAGAATACATGATGACAGCATGCTGCGTTCCAGTGTTTAACAGTATACAGGAAACTGGGTATTCGCATGCAGTTTCAGAAAGAAAGAAAGAAAGAAAGAAAGAAAGAAAGAAAGAACCCATTTCAGAAAAGAGTGTGTGCATGCTTAACTCTAATGTGCACATTGCTAGAGAAAATTGTAGTCCTCATGTGTGCAACGTCTACATGATGTGGAAAGGTTGCAGCATTTGGGGTATTTTAGTTTAGAGAGAAGTCAAGTAAGAGGTGACCTGATAGGTAAAGGTAAAGGGACCCCTGACCATTAGGTCAAGTCGTGGCCGACTCTGGGTTTGCAGCGCTCATCTCGCTTTATTGGCCGAGGGAGCCGGCATACAGTTTCCAGGTCATTTGGCCAGCATGACTAAGTCGCTTCTGGAGAAGTCAGAGCAGCTCACGAAAACACAGTTTACTTTCCCGCCGGAGCGGTACCTATTTATCTACTTGCACTTTGACGTGCTTTTGAACTGCTAGGTTGGCAGGAGCAGGGACCGAGCAGCGGGAGCTCACCCCATCGCGGGGATTCGAACTGCCGACCTTCTGATCGGCAAGTCCTAGGCTATGTGGTTTAACCCACAGCGCCACCCTCATCCCAGGTGACCTGATAGAAGTGTATAAAAGAATGCATGACATGGAGAAAGTGGATGGAGATAAGTTTTCTCCATCCTTCATAACACTAGAACACATGGATATCCCATGAAGCTGAATTCATTGAACAGATAAAATAAAGCCAGTCTTACATAGTGTAAGGTTAAACTATGCAACTTGCTCTCAACAGGAGGCACTGATGGTCACCAGCTTGGATGGCTTTAGAAGAGGATTAGACAAATTCATGGAGGATAAGGCTATTGAACTGAAGGACAGGAGAGGGCTCTTGAGCTCAGGTCCCTATGGGCACAGGACGTTAAACTCTAGGCTGATCCAGCAGGCTGTTCTTAGGTTCTGATCTCAAAATACAACAGTCTGGCCTGCTTTATAAATGGCGCCTGTACATGAATGTGTGAGGTTGGGATGTGGTCCACGTCACTTTTACTTCGTTCCATTTCAGCATTAATCTGTGACTGTGGACATTAATTTCAAAAGGTCTAAGTAAAGGTTAGTTGAGTGCACAACTCCTTACTTTGCCTTTATGCTCCATTGTTCTGTTTGCTGACTCAACATTTCCCCCCTAGTTCCTTGTTTCCATCAGTGTCATCAGTCTCTGAATGAAACTGCCTCTCTTACTAGTCTTGTTCCACAGCAGTCAAATGTTGCATCCTGACCATCTTACTACAAGAAACATAACCCTGTGAAGCATTAGATACTTTTCTTCTCCCTCTGAAAAGCCCCTACCCAACAAAGGGACACAACTCATAGAGTGCATGACATGGATGTTCACACAAGCATAGACTCTGCCCATGCAAATATGACCATGACTTTATTGGCAGGGACTGATCACATGATCATAAGGCCTATGCTTGTGTGCTCTACATATGGTGGGGCACTGGCATAAATAAAACTCAGCTATGTTTATTACATTTTCTTCTTACATATATGGGTGACACTAGAACTGTGAGTGAAATGACCCTGACTTTTACTATGTCCAAATTTTACAGGATTTTTCTGTATTCATAGTAAATATGGAGCACACAGTACAGTGGTACCTTGGTTTATTAACTTAATCCATTCCGGAAATCCATTCTTAAACCAGAGCATTCTTAAACCAAGGCGTGCTTTCCCATAGCAACGGGGGACTCAATTTACAAATGGAACACACTCAACAGGAAGCGGAACATGTTCTGCTTCCAAGGCAAAGTTCACAAACCAAAACACCTACTTCCGGGTTTGCAGCGTTCTTAATCCAAGTTGTTCATAAACTAAGCTGTTTTTAAACCAAGGTACCACTGCATGTGAAACTCGAAAATGGCGTAAGTAAGTCTCTGAGTTCAATGGGACTTACTCTCAGGTAAGTGGACACAGCATCTTATTCGCAGGATCTAACCCTATGCCCACTTGTCTTGAAGTAAGTCTAGATAGATAGATAGATAGATAGATAGATATAGTTTTGTATATACAAACAGCTTCTAAACCACTAATATATGATGAAAGATCTTCAGGATTTTCCCTACAACAATGCCTGTTTTCCCATGAGTATGTTAGCAACTCTCCCAACAATTTCCTGTATATTAAAGCTTACATGCATAATGCATATTGCAGATTTCAGACTTTAAAAACATCCAAACATTTATTTAAAATGACATATAATTGCACACTCCAGGAGACTTGAGGATAACAAATTCTCAGTGCTAATGAATGTTCATCCCTCTTCTAGACAGAGTGAGAATGGAGATACGAGCACATTTCAATATTGCACATGGCATGCTATACTTTGTATAGAGAACAAATTGGAAAAAATGACATTTTGCAAATCTTCCTGCTTTCCTAGAGAACCATTTCCCCCTAATTTTGAATGGGAATCCTGATAAGTGGAAGTTTGAATGAATAAATGAACCTATATTTATTATTATTTATTATATTTGGAGACCACCCTTCAGCAAGAGTTCTCCAGGCAGTGAACCCTTGAGAATAAAATACAAAATATGCAATATATTAATGCATCCATGTACACACAATCTCAATCAATCAAGATGGCATTGTAAATTGATCAAGGTGGCATTTTTTTCCAGTAAAGGCGGTTTATCATAATTGGATACCCCTCCCTCCCCCAATGCATATTTACTGTAATCCCATATCCAGTAGCTAATGCACAGTTCTCTTTGAAATCAGTAAGATTTAATAAGGTATAAGTGATGGCAGGATTTCACCAACACAGTATACAAGCTTTATTAAGCCATTTCTGGATATGAGCAAGTACAGTTTTAACTGCGTCTTCAGAAAACAGGAGTGGAGATTGATTTGACTCAGCCATTTGTGGGCAAAAGACACAGGCAACACATGAATGAACTACAACACATTCACTCCATCGTGAACAAATATCATGATGGGAAATACTCCAAGTACCCAAAGCAAAAAATCCCAGATGCCAAAAATTTGCTTGTGCTACCTTCGGGCAACTAAAAGCTGCGGATAAAGGAAAAGAAAGAAAGAAAGAAAGAAAGAAAGAAAGAAAGAAAGAAAGAAAGAAAGACAACTACACACGCTGCCAGATATTAATAGCAACGTGGAACAGATGCCACTGTTGTGCAGGGGGCATTTAATGTTGGCAGAATGTTGCAGCTGAAAACAGATTGCAGATCACACACATTTGAGCTAGGAGAGAGATCATTGGGTTTTCCAGATGCACTACAAACTGCTCTCCGCTGCCCACTTCACAGAATGGCAATAACGATAGATGCAGAGGGCTATGATTCGTTACAGTTGCATGTGGGTAACAGGAACAACAGGGATGAAGGATGCGTTTCCAATGCAGTGCCATAGGACTGCCTAATTCGTGCCAAGCCGGCCTCTGTCATGAATCTGCATTACATATTATTTTCTGGCAGAGTGACATTCTCCAGTTGGCAGTAACTTTGGGGCAAAGTATTTCATTTACATGTCTCAAGTGGGTTGCAAGCTATTAGGGAAGGGGAAAGGCATGGGTTGAGTTTGAAAAAGGAATTATTTTATTCTCTCTCTCTCTCCCCGCCCCCCGGTCCCATCAAGATATAGCAATAGAAGAATATGATCTTGCGGAGATGCAAGGCTTTCTAAAGACTTCTGGGAACCTTTTCATTAACAGAGCAGCAAGCAGATGAAAGCCTCTGGAGACACACTGCTTGACCCTTTGATTATAGAGTTCAACTGGCAGTAAGGAAAGTAATAAGCTTGTTCCAGGAGGTCATGAACCATTTCATGATTTCCAGCTGAATTGGTTAGGTGGTCCATCACTGACCCGTTCCCAAACTCTAAGAGGAAAAGTAATAACAAAAGAAGGCTCTGAACTTAATAAGGCCTCCCTCTCTGCGCTCTGTTTATTTTGTCAATGCACAATATCCAGATACTTTTGAAATCTGTCTGAGAATTGGGGGGCGGGGAAAACAAATGTGGCCGAGGACGACAGTTATTCTTTTTTCTATAAAACTCTCAACAGCTTATAAAAAAGGGGAGTAAGTGCACATTTATCAACAAGCAAAATCTGAAGAATCCCATCTTTTCTGTAGAGAGCAGCAATAAGGCAATTCTGTGGGCCCCCCCAGAATTGAGAGCCGTCTAACTCAGGACTGCCAGCTGGTTTGGAAAGCAAAACACCAAGTGCCCTGTATGCCAAGATTCCACCTCCCAACTGCATGGAGAAGGAAAGGATCATCACTCACTGTGTCAGCCAAGTACTGAATGGAGCAATTTCCATGGTTGCTATGTTTCTAATTTCATCAAAATAGTAGGCCAAAAAGGCTCAGTGTTGTCTCTTGTGGTTCAGAGTGGGCTAATAGGAACTGTATTCCTGACACTTTCAAGGCCACAACAGTCGTACCTTGGAAGTCAAATGGAATCTGTTCCGGAAGTCCGTTCGACTTCTAAAACGTTCAGAAACCGAAGTGTGGCTTCTGATTGGCTGCAGGAGCTTTTGAGATCCAAGGTACGACTGTAGTTTCAACATACCACCCTTTCCTTCCCAATGCTTGCTTTGTAGCAGGCCAAACCAACACCATTAAAAGATTTCCACCACCACCAAGGATTTGTTCATTCTGTTTCCATTGTTTTTTATTCCAAGCAAGGCCCTGATCCAACCACTGATATAAGTGAATGGAAACCTCAACAAGAATGGGATATTTTTTTTATCTGGGTTACAGTGCACTTGAGAAAATGAACTCTCTCTTGCTGCTGTTTAGGTTAAAAGCAAGCATAACATTTGGAAATCTAATCAAATTGCTACAAAAATGAGAATAGGTCAAAACAGTTGTGCCAAATAGCATGCTGCCATCTATGTCTAACCTGTGCTTTTTGATACCTGTTCTTGTTAAGGTAAACTCAAGGATCCTCTGTCAAAATTGGGCTCAGGAACTGACTAGGAGCCACTGCGCATGATAAAGTACTGACATAATCTGCTCAGTCCCAGCCACTACTCTGTGCTTTAACTGCCATTTCCAGACTGTTTTCAAAGGCAGCCTCATATGCAATGCCATAAATGAGAGGCTACAAGAATCACCTAGTAAGCACAACTATAAAGGCAAGTGAATGGAAAATACTTCACATACTGCAGGTATGAATTGTTTTGCACCAGCAGAATGTTACTGGGTAAGAGAATGCAGAAGCAGGTGGCTAGTAGATTGCATGGTCTGCTACACGATGAGTTTTGTCTACTTGTAACTGTTGTGTTGTATTTCTCTGTTGTGCAACACTGAAACACACCCTCAGTCAAAGAATGTTGGATACAGTCCAGGGAGATTTGAGAACTACGTACCTAGGAATGGGTAGGGAAACTGTTACTGGTCACAGCAATCACACAAAAGAGAAGCACACACAAGCCTTTTAGCTCTAAATCAATCAAAAATATATGTTCTTCATTATTTCCTGCTTTGGCTTGCTAAGAATTATAACAGTGTGATTCAGAGAAGTTTCTAAGTCTCCAGCACTCTTGCAGGTGGAGCCAGCATTGAGACTCCTTTTTTTCACCTGAAGCAGCAGCAACAGTAGTCAAAATGGCACCGTGTCCATTATCTCACCCTTCACTCTGGACTGGATTTCATTTTTACATATGCCACACAGAGGCAGACACCCAAGGCGGGAAAATGGTCTCATCATTATACTTTGCTCCAGCTTTGTTCATCATCAGGTCGGTTCTGAATATAGGCTTTATAGAAAACCCTTAATCGAAACAGTAGCACACTTTCTGAAAAGCCACTGTAATCACAGCCTAGAAGGATCACACCCACTGGACCCACACTACAAACTGATCTAGACAGACCTGAGCACATTGATTGGGGCTTTCACATGAGGTCTATGAATATACAAACATTTTGCAGGGTAGAAACAGCACAAAGAGAGAGAGAGAGAGAGAGCGCACACACACAGGTGAACGCAGATTGTAGGCAAGTAAACTGTGCAGAAGGTTCAGTCAAGGTGTGGGGCTGTGAGCAAAACAATCAGGCATGATCCTGTTCTGTCCTTCATGCACTGAGTATCCCTACCTTCATGCTCTTCACAGGAGTTATGATGAATGGGCAGTGATTCAATGGGCTTGAATACATCTGGATATAGTCCAAAAATATCAGGCTTGTTTAAAAAGAAAACAACAACACATTATTTTGATTAATTTCCCTTAAAGATACATGTCAACAAGTACATGTACTGTACTTGAAGCAAAGCATGGAAATGGGTTGAATAAACAAATGAGCCAAAGAAACAAGGGCAGGATATAGGTATGTAGCTGCAGGAAAACACAGGTACTGTAGAAGTCTCTCTGATCAGCAATGTGTTAGTGTTCAATAAAGCATTAATCACTCTCAGTCAACATCCACTGTTGTCCTCCTTATTGAAGCTTGACCCTTCAGTGCATGCCAAACCAGAGGAGTCCAGCAAAGTTATGCCAGGGTAAACGATGCTGGTTTAGCTTATCACCAAACTCCACACTCATCCCAGTGGCTCTTGGGTTTGGATTGCTCCCTTAATGCATTTACGTATATTGCTTCAATATACACTTTTGCTATCTAACCCTTGTGACTACAAGAAGGTGGAAACCTCCAGATTCAAACACGTTAATAGTCCAGTTGACTTCTACAGTTGTAACACTTGGTGTATTTAGTTGGAAGCATGTTCCATTGGGATAAGTGAATAAACAGTAAAGATAAGTGACTTAGGAAAACACTGGCAAAAAAACATTAATTTGCCTTAATTAATTTGGTTCTAGAGCGGATCAGCATTTTTAAGAGCTTCACAAAATGTGCGTGTCTGGTTTTCTCCATTATTTTCAGCACAATGTTCATGCTGGTATAATATCATCCAAAATTCCTCACCCCAACAGATATTTAACGAGACAGCCCTGCTACGCTCCATTTGGATGTTGTAATGCATATAACTGGAACACACCTGAGAAAGCAAACCCAGACCTGCCAACATTACTCTCTGGGTATATTCCATAGCTGTGGCAAGTCTGCTCTGCTTGTGCAAGTTCAGGGTCAAGTGCATATAACACTGCATTACAAACCCAGCAGTGGAGAAGAGTCGTATTCAGATGATGAATAACCTAAAACTTGCTAGACTGACCATTTCTATTTACCCCCAAAAGCCTTGCAAAGCAGATTCAGCTGAAGGATAGTACGTTCCTCAGGTTTGTTCAACAATCTTCATAACTAAGAATCAGAGTGACACAGTATCCATACATTGCTTTTCAGAAGCCAGAATGTTGGGAAAGAACATCAAATTCCCTTTAATTAAATAAATGAGATCTATAATGTTAAGAAAAGTTAAAAAATTTGATTACAATTAGAATATTGGTTTTGAATAATGATATTGGAAAACTGCTATATCCAATTACAAGGAAATTCAGATCGGAAGGATTAGAGGAAGTCAAGCAATATGTTTATGATGTTGGAAGTTTAACTAATTAATCAATTCGTATTGTTTATATTTTTTGTTGTTATTTGCTGTATTTTTAAATTTATTTCTTGTTCTTTTTTATTTTTGTTTCATTTATTTTATAGTATGTGTTATATGTGTAAGAAACTCAATAAACATTTTTTTGGGGGGGGAGAGAACATCATATTCCCCTCACATATTCCACACTACAACATAGAGAACCTTTTCGGTAGTGGCACCTTAGCTATGAAATACCCTCCTCAGAAAGATAAACTGCTTTATGTCATCTCTGCAGCAAAAAAGTCCCTGCCCTGTCTTTACAGATTTTTGTTTTAATTATTATTTATTGTGTTTTACTATTGACTTGTTTGTAGGGTTGGGAGCTAAATTTGACTCAGTTCACATTTAAAGACAAATCTACCTAATTCACAGCTTCCAAGACCATCTGCAAACTGAGACACCGCCATCCTTTAATATTCACACCGCTCTGAATCTGACAGTGCAGTTCTCCAACCAAGTCATGTATGCAAAAACGCTTATTCTGGGGTAAATTATGCATACAAACACATTTATTACTAAAAGTGATATACAAAAATGCATGGTATTAGGGGAAATTATTTGCAAAATTGTGTTTAATAGGGAAGATTGTAGACAAGAATATGCACATTAAGAAAACTTCACACTTAAAAGACTCGTTCCTGCTGCAATGCAAACTCATATGTAAGTGTGGAGAAGCAGATTTATATAGGGGGGAAATAAGAAACTGAAAGAAACCAAAAATAATTAATTGATTCACCCATCCCTACTTATTTGTAGATTGCACAGGAAATACTGATGGGCTGCTTATATACATTAAACAATAAATAAATAAGAGGCTATTCTGTTCAAGAAATTTGTGTCTTTGCATTGTACCAGCAAAATGTGAATGGATGGGGAAAGTTTGGATATCTCCCTTGATAGCAAAAACTAATAATCTGAGAACTAAAAGGGAGGAAGAGAACAACAAGATACCTTTGTGGCAATTGGAACTCTTTCTATTGAGGGCAGTAGAAAGAACTTATTACTCCCACAAACAAAAGCTGGGTTTTCAATGTTTTGAGACAGAAAGAAAGTCTTATAATGACGGATATGTAATATGAATAGGTAATCTGATGATTGTATCTAGGTGAAGGGTATGAAAAAATGTTCTTTGTTTGTTATATATTGTATGTGGCAAGAAATAATTTCTTTTTAATTTAGTAGCTGCTCTTCTTTTGCATGATAACTGCTGCGGGGAGGAGAAGACAGGGAAGTTCTGTTGCGAAAGCCAAAGTCTGCTATGCCAGTAGAATAGCAGTGCTGGATCTATCCCAGGTTAGTTTCAGCTGCAGAAGTGGCATGAACCAGGCAGAGGGCCTTCTTGGTAGTGGCGCCCGCCCTGTGGAACATCCTCCCATCAGAGGTCAAGGAAATAAACAACTACCTGACTTTTAGAAGACACCTGAAGGCAGCCCTGTTTAGGGAAGTTTTTAATGTTTGACGTTTTATTGTGCTTTTAATTTTCTGTTGGGAGACGCCCAAAGGGGCTGGGGAAACCCAGCTAGATGGATGAGGTATAAATAATAAATTATCATTGTGATTATGATCCTAATTCACCTTCATTATATTCTTGGAGATATATTTAAGGATACAACAATGTTGGAAGCATAGGAGCCACCTCCTAAAGGCCGAGGTCCCTTTGCCTTCCCAATAAAACATTTGAGCCCCCACCCCACCGCAAAGTTTATGTACATTGTCATTCAAATGGCATATGTGCACTGCATCTTGTGATCGATTATATGGGGCTGGGCTTACCTGCCTCCTCCAATATTTTATTCAAGCTGGCACCCCTGGTTGGAAGTCTGTGGAAGCATCTACCCCACAGGAAACATTAATCGATACCTAAATTAATCTGCTGATACTTGTAACAAAAAATAGGGAATTTGTTGATTAATCTGTTCCCAAACTAGAAGAGTCAGCAGGGTTGGCGTAGGTCTCGCTTATATTAATGGGAGGGGGGGTTGCGTGGGGGGGGGGAGAAGCTGATACATGCTTGGCTGGGTTGAGCGACTGAAACCATCCTATTTAGCTCTCACTAGCACTCAGCCATGAGTTGTTCTGTTCCATTCCATTGTCTGTGGGCATGTTTCATGTACAAATGCACACTTTTTAATTCATTCTCCAGTAAAAGCACATTCATGTGCATCTTTTATATAAATGGTGCAGAACACCAAAAATGCAGAGAACTGGGTATCACATCTACCAGGGTATCAGTTTGGGTAAGCCCGCCGTGAAAAGTGGACCAAATGAATTCCATATATGTTCCCTGCATAAAGGTAAAGGTAAAGGGACCCCTGACCAGTCCAGTCGTGGACGACTCTGGGGTTGCGGCGCTCATCTCGCTTTATTGGCCGAGGGAGCCAGCGTACAGCTTCCAGGTCATGTGGCCAGCATGACTAAGCCGCTTCTGGTGAACCAGAGCAGCACACGGAAATGCAGTTTACCTTCCCGCCGGAGCGGTACCTATTTATCTACTTGTACTTTGAGGTGCTTCGAACTGCTAGGTTGGCAGGAGCAGGGACCGAGCAACAGGAGCTCACTCCATTGTGGGGATTTGAACCACCGACCTTCTGATCGGCAAGCCTAGGCTCAGTGGTTTAACCCACAGTGCCACCCACGTCCCTGCATAGTTACGGTATATCTACATAACAAAGAATGGTCTAGATTGTTCTAAATTCCTATTGAAAAGCTACTCAGTCAGTAATGAACTACCTGCTTTTCATTACTTTAGCCCAGTCTGTAAAAAACCCGTAACTCTCCTAATACTTTATTTTATTTTAAATGTGTTTAGGCTGCCTTTATGAGCAACACTCAGGATGACTTACACAACAGCAGTTCCGAAAATAATAAAAACAGAATACTGTACAAACCCTCCCATTCAACTCACAAATCAGCAATACGAACACATCTAGTATAAAGATGAAACACAATATTCTTCTTTGATGTTGTGTGCTATGGAGTCGACTCCTATGATAGACTTTTATGGCACCACTTGGCTGAGAAGAGTATGGATACCTCTCCCCAATTCTTTTTTGGGTGGGGGTTAGGGTATGTCAACCATGCCCTATCCAAATTGCAAGGGTTACAGTCTTGTTCCTTGCTCATAGGGATATATTTATACCAAGTTGCTAGCACGATTCCACCTTCTTCAAATAGCTTAAAGCAGCCCACAAATAACAAAATTAGCTCCACGGTGCAGCAGCTAAGCATCTGCATGTATACTGCACAAAAATAGGGAGCAGAAGGACTGTGCATAGAAGGTTTGAGGTTGAACATTGTAATTGGGTCGGGAAGTAACTTCAACTGCTTAGTTATTTGGAAATCAAGAGACTTTGAGACCCTGTAGCTATTCACCGCACACTCTGTGATGGGGTGATTCTGTGTCACTACCTTTTGAATTCTAGAGAGGCCCTTAGCACTCTTGAGCATGTGAACATGATATTGAGCTCCAATACGGAATTCCTATATGAGAGCCATATGCATAACACTGGGCAACAATTTTTTACTTTTTGAATGTTGTCTGGATTTCTACAACTGATTTAGGGTATTTTTGCACTGCTGAATCAGGAAATGGCATCCGTTTCTCTCCATCAGGTCAGGTTTTTGTGCTATGTTGATTTTAAAAAAATCAGATCTTGTGACAAAATCGATTACATTTTTGTGGCATTATCAGCTGATTTTTGTCAACACATATCATCCTAAATATGTTTTTAAGAGAAAAAAATGTTTTTCTAACAACATATATTGATTACCTGATAGAAACATTGATTACTGTAAACTGAATGGTGGCCATTGATAAAGGTAAGTACACGTAAATTGCATGTTGCTTCACCATTTTTCAAACTTCGGGGCTTGAACTTCCATTTCTTGGAACTCCTGGAATGTTCAGCGGCAGGGAGGTCTCTCTTCAAAGTCCAACAGTAGTCAGCCATCATGACTGCATCCCAGCGACCCTGATACCTGGTCTCCATCTCTTTCATGTCCTGATGGAATCTCTCCCCCTGCTCGTCACTCATTGAACCCAGGTTCTCAGGAAACCGGTCCATATGTGAAAATAGGTAGTGCATCTTGATGCTCATGTTGCAGCCCAGGTTTCTGAAAGCAGTCAGCATGTTGTTGACAAGTTCTGCGTAGTTTCTGGCCTTATTGTTGCCAAGAAAGTTCTTCACTACCAGAACAAATGCCTTCCACGCTTCCAGTTCCACTTCGTTCACTGAGTTTCCAAACTCTGGATCTCTGATGAGCTGACGGATCTGAGGACCGTCAAAGATGCCAGCTTTCAACTTCTCCATGGTCAATCCTGGAAAAGCCTGGCACAAGTAAGTGAAGCAGTCACCATCCTTGTCCAGAGCCTTGGTGAACTGCTTGATTAAGCCGAGCTTGATGTGCAGAGGTGGGAAGAGTATTGTGTCTCTGTCCACCAGAGGGTCGTTGATGACGTTCCTTTTTCTGCAAGGCACCAATTCCTCCTGCACAAGCCAGTCCTTCTTCGTGTAATGCTGAGCACCAATTTATGGAAGATTTCGAGGTTTTATGACTTCAAACTGTTCCCTTTTCAACATAATCACACAGAACTATCGGACCTGAATACTTCTTGTCATTAAAATAATCATTTCCAATCAAAACAATTAATCAACATGGCATTTTACCCCCACCAACTTCTTCTAAAATGCTCCACACAAGCGTACATGTGAACAAAAACATAAAAAAACGATATGTGGCCATAGCTCAAAAACTTTACCTGATTGAGCAAAACCAATGTGATTTTTGGATTCAGCGCATCAGATTCGTCCTAAATCAGCTGAAAAAATGCAGACAACAAATTTGTTGTTGACCAGTGTAAGCTATTGAAATGTGGCAGGGGGAGGGAGGGGAAAATAACAGGCAATTTTTCACTGCTCACTATAAGCTTTTACAAGCACTAACAATCACAAAGCCATTAACCCTTTGCAAGTGGTTTGCAACAGGTCTGCAACAGGTCTGTATTTCTTGGGAAGAAGCAATAGGAAGTTTTAAAATCACTTATACACACAGAAAATTTGCATGAATACACACACGCACACACACACGTACGTTAAATTCTACAGGTGGGAACTACTGTGTGATTTCCTGCATGTAAGTGAGCTCTGTGTATAAATGAGTACAATGTGGATGTCCTCAGGCTGTGAAAGATTCCACCAATGCTGCATATAATTAAGAGCTGCCACTTTTTAAATATATATATATCTGCTATTTTAACGTAGCTGGAAAGAAAATTTTTGGGATTCATAGATTTCCTTACTCTCTTTTACTGAACAAAGAATAATCTACTATACCCATAAAGTACCGTATTTTTTGTCCCATAGGACGCACCGGCCCATAGGATGCACCTAGTTTTTTGGGGGAAATAAAGGAAAAAAATGTTTTCCTTTATTTCCCCCCCAAAACCAGGTCGGGGAATCCAAACCAGATCGAGGAAGAGCGGGATGGCGGCGATGCACCTCCCCACTGTCTCCCGAGCTTGTGGGGCTGCCCAATCCGCTATCCCGATGCAGATATCTGCCCTGCGGCGAGACGCTCTGCTTCAGGGTGCCCGGCGCACTGGGCAGCAGGCTGCTATCTGCAGCCTAGGGAGCCCTGCGGGAGTTCCCGCGGGGCTCCCTAGGCTGTGGATATCTGCCCGGCGGAGAGGCGCTCTGCTTCAGGGCGCCCCATGCGCCGGGCAGCAGGCTGCTATCCGCAGCCTAGGGAGCCCTGCGGGAACTCCCACGGGCTCCCCAGGCTTGCTGATAGCTTGCTTAAGCCTGGAGAGCGAGAGGGTTCGGTGCACACCAACCCCTCTCGCTCTCCAAGCTTCAGCGAAAGCCTGCATTCGCCCCATAGGACGCACACAGATTTCCCCTTCATTTTTGGAGGGGAAAAAGTGCGTCCTATAGGGCAAAAAATACGATACTAACCTAGAAAGAATCAGGTTATCTGGACCAAAATGCAGTTACCAATCCTCCATGGCACTCAGTACCAGAGGCTTTCTGTTTTTTTAAAAAAATAATTTTTATTAATTTTACAACACAAACAAAAAACAAACAAACATAACACGACTTCCCCATACCTCCCCTTCACTGCATCCTTGTTTTAAAATTTTTTAGCAATCCTTCATCCATTTTTATATTTAATTCTCTTTAAAATTTTCTTAAGCTTAAATTTTTACAGCTGTAATTCTTTATATCAAATCCCTTGACATCTTAACATTCCGAAATTTTACAACAATTTTTAAGATAAATTTTAAATTTTTTCCAGTCCTCTTCCACTGTCTCTCTCCTCTGGTCACGGATTCTGCCGGTCATCTCTGCCAGTCCCATAAATTCAGTCACCTTGGTCTGCCATTCTTCCAGAGTAGGTAGTTCTTTAGTCTTCCAATACTTTGCCAAAAGAATTCTTGCTGCTGTTGTTGCATACATGAAAAATGTTCTATCTTTCTTTGGAATCATTTGGCCTACCATGCCCAAGAGAAAAGCCTCCGGTTTCTTTGCAAATGTCCACTTAAGGATTTTCTTAATTTCATTATAGATCATTTCCCAGTAGGCCTTAATCTTCAGGCAGGTCCACCAAAGATGATAAAAAGTTCCTTCGCATTCATTACACTTCCAACAGTTGTTATTGGGCAAATGATATATCTTTGCAAGCTTGACTGGGGTCATGTACCACCTATAGATCATTTTCATTATATTCTCTTTTAAGGCACTACATGCCGTGAATTTAATACCTGTGGTCCATAACTGCTCCCCGTCAGCAAACATAATATCATGACCAATGTCTTGTGCCCACTTAATCATAGCTGATTTGACCGTTTCATCCTGTGTATTCCATTTTAGCAGCAAATTATACATTCTAGACAAATTCTTAGTATTGGGTTCTAACAATTCTGTTTCTAGCTTTGACCTCTCCTTCTGGAATCCTAGTTTCCTGTCCTGCTTAAAGGTCTCATTAATCTGGTAATAATGTAACCAGTCTCGGACTTTAGGTTTTAATTTCTCAAAACTCTGTAGTTTCAACTTTTCACCATCATATTCTATAATTTCACAATATTTTGGCCAGTCTGAATCCATGTTCAGTCTTTTTACCGCCTTAGCTTCCATTGGTGACAACCACCTGGGGGTTTTACTCTCCAACAAATCTTTATATCGATTCCATACATTATAGAGTGCTTTCCTGACAATATGGTTTTTGAAGTTTCTATGAACCTTTACCTTGTCATACCATAAGTATGCATGCCAACCAAAGTTATTATCGTAGCCTTCCAGATCCAAGATATCTGTATTCTCAAGAAGTAGCCATTGTTTCAGCCAGCAAAAAGCTGCTGCTTCATAATAAAGTCTTAAGTCCGGCAGGGCGAAACCCCCTCTATCCTTTGCATCAGTCAAAATCTTAAATTTTATTCTGGGCTTTTTGCCCTGCCAGACAAATTTAGATATATCTTTCTGCCACTTCTTGAAACAGTCCATCTTGTCTAAAATTTGCAGTGTCTGGAACAAAAATAACAATCTCGGCAATACATTCATCTTGATAACAGCAATTCGGCCTAACAAGGAAAGTCTCAGCCTAGACCATATATCAAAATCTTTCTTCACTTCCAACCAACATTTCTCATAATTATCTTTAAATAGGTTCACATTCTTAGATGTTAAATTCACCCCCAGATATTTCACTCTTTTTGCAATTTCCAAACCGGTTTCTCTTTGGAAACTATCTTTTTCCCCCATCGTTAGATTTTTTTCCAGCACCTTTGTCTTATGTTTATTTAATTTAAAACCTGCTACTTGACCAAATATTTCAATTAATTCCAGAACTCTTTTTGTACTGGCTTCTGGCTGTTGCAATGTCAAAACTAGGTCATCTGCAAATGCTCTTAGCTTATAATGTTTAGTTCCGACCTGTATTCCTTTAACCAGCTGGTCCCTTCTAATCATATTCAGCAAAACCTCCAGTACCGATATAAACAATAGGGGGGATATTGGGCATCCCTGTCGTGTCCCTTTCTCAATTGGGATCTCGTCCATGACCATACCATTTACAATTAGTTTAGCCTTTTGCTCAGAATATATTGCACCTATACCGTTTTCAAAATTTTGGCCTACCCCCATCCCTTGAAGATTCCTCTTCATAAAACTCCAGCAAATATTGTCAAAGGCTTTCTCTGCATCCACAAAAATCAACACAGCTTTTCTATTTATGTCAGTTTCCAGAAGTTCCAAAATGTCTATAATGTTCCTCACATTATCTGACATTTGTCTGCCTGGTAGAAAGCCTGTTTGGTCCTTGTGAATCTCCTCTAACAAAACTTTTTAAAATCTTTTTGCTAAAATGTCTGCAAAAATTTTGTAATCCACATTCAAAAGTGATATAGGGCGGTAGTTCCTAACTTGATGTTTTTCAAATTCTGATTTCGGTATAAGTGAGATGAATGCTTCTTTCCACGATTCGGGAGCCTTTTTCCCCTCCAAGATTTGGTTACAAACTTCTTTCAATGGTTGTACTAACCATTCCTTCAATGCTTTGTAGTATCTCGCGGTCAGCCCATCTGGTCCTGGTGATTTTCCTAGTTGCATATCCTGAATGGCACCCTCTATTTCTTGATCTGTAATTTTCTCATTCAAGCTCCTTCTGTTTTTTTCCGAAATTTTTGGCAGGCCGTGTTTTTCAATAAATTCTTCTATCTCTTGTTCATTCTTTGGCCCTTGTTTGTACAGTTTCTTGAAAAAACTTTGAAAACAATTACTTATCTCATTTGGTTTATTAATAAACTTCCCATCTACTTCGAGAGATGTCACCGTATTCAACTTTTGTCTCTTTTTCAATTGCCATGACAGTAGCTTCCCACATTTATCTGCTGACTCGAAGGTCTTTTGCCTCATTTGTTTTATTTTCCATTCTATTTCCTGATTCATCAGTTCCATATATTGTGTTTGATGAAACTTTATTTCTCTTAAAATCTCATGAGACTTAGGTTTAGATCTAAGTTTCTTCTCCCCTTCTTTTATTAGGTTCCAAATTTTCTCTCTCCTCTCATTCTGTTTTTTCCTCTTTATTGAATTCTGTTGTATTAGGAAACCACGCATCACGGCTTTGCTTGCGTCCCAAATTACTCTTTTTTCGACATCTGATCTCAGATTTATCTCGAAGTAATCTTTAAGTGTCTTTTGGGCCTTTTTGCAAATTGCTTCATCTCCAAAAAGGGTGTCATTCATTCTCCATCTAAAGGTTCCAGCTGTTGTCAGTCTCATTTCCATCTTTACAGCATTATGGTCGGAGCAGGTTTTTGGGCAAATTTCTGTTTTTTTAACCCTTGATGCCAGATTGCTAGAAATCCATATTTGGTCGATTCTAGTCCATGTCATTTTTGCTTCAGAGAAAAAAGTCCCCTCCCTTTCCAGAGGGTTCCTAGTTCTCCAAATGTCAATCAAGTCCATAGTGTCAGTCAGTTCAAAAAAAGTCTTTGGTAGTCTTCCATCCTTAGATATTACTTGTCTTTGGGCCTTGTCCATGTTTGTGGAAACAACTCCATTCATATCGCCAATCATTATAATTTTAAGGTCCAAAAAGTCCATTAAAGTCTCATGCAACTTCTTAAAGAACTCGGCCTTCCCCTCATTAGGTGCATAAACTCCTACAATCAAAATCTTTTCTCCTTGAATTTGAATTTCCACTGCCAGGTATCTTCCTTGTTCATCCTTGAAGATCATTTTTGGTTCCAATTTTTCCTTGACATAAATCACTACTCCTCTTTTCTTGACTCTATCTGATGAGATAAATTCTAGTCCTAGTCTCTTGTTTGTTAGAAGTTTTCTATGTGTCCTGGCAATGTGGGTTTCTTGTAAACAGATTATATCTAAATGTTCTTTCTTTAATATATGAAACACTTGGCCCCTTTTTCGGGGATGGTTTAGACCATTACAGTTCCAGCTCAAGAGTTGCAGAGACATTTTTATTGCTGGGTACCTCTTCCACCGACTGCACCAAGTTCTTGTACCAGAGGCTTTCTGAAGAAGTCAATGGATTATCCCTACAGCTGATCTTGTCAGAAGAAAATATCAGTATATCCCCCTGTTCCTTGTTTTCAGAGGCCTCTCTGGGCCTGTCTCAGCCAAGCTCTGAATCAATCTGGTCTTGTATTTCAGTCCAGTCCTCATGCTACTCCACCTTCCAGTTTCTTTCTGTTGCTTTGCCTTGCCTATTTCATCGCTCATGTCATCAAGGTCTAGAGCAATCTCAACTACAAAAATTATGTCTCTCCATCCCCCCCCCTTTAATGTCCAATATTTTCAATTAAAACACAATTCTGGTATGAGTAACTCTTCACCATTTTCTGTTCAGAGATGACTGGGGAGGTATGGTTTGACTATCAGACTCATATTGAAATACAACAGATCTACTGTAGGTAAAAGAGATGTGAAGGGTTTTCATAATTTTATGGGAAGAAAAAGAGCGGCAGTTATACTAAGCTGCAACACTCCAGAGGGCAATCTTTAGCTGCAACATAAGGCAAAAGAACAAAAACAAAAGCTGCAACATAAGACAACATAAGGCATGTTATACACTTTATTAGTAAAAGCAAACAATAATTCCAGCAGTAAGTGTTTAAGGGGGAATCTACATAACAACAGCTTGATACTTCATTTTCACTACAATCTCGTTCAAGCTAGCAAAGGCACACAGAGATAAACACAGAGCAAAGCTTCACGGTTAAATCTAGCACCCAATTTTCCTTCACTCATTTATTCTCATCAACAACCATTCACATCACCTCTGAAAATCAAATACTCTTGTAACCCAGCAATGTTTGCTTAATAATCAATCTCTTCTAAATAAAAGTGTGTAAGAAAGATGCTGATTGCTTACGCCAGTAGTGTCTGGTCCTTCAGTCCTGAATTATTACCTCAGGTGTAGGATCCATTTATTTCAATGGAAATTACTTTCCAGTAAGTATGCTTAGGATTACAGCACAGTTAGCCTTTATCCTTCAACAGCACAGATCAGCCCCTATGTGTCAATAACACAAATTAAACATGAATTTGGGAGCCATGCCACAATGCAAAACAGGCAAGAAAGCAAAGAGAAGTGCTTTCTAACCTCAGTTAGAAACACACTGAAATTGTGGACTTTGTTTTAATGGGTGCCTTCACAAGAGGCAATTATTTCAAGTCCTTCTGTATATAAAAAAGGAGGATTCAAAATGCTTTATTTGATACAATCTTAAAAAGCACCCATACATGTTGGAAGCACTTCTCTAATACAGGAAAATCTTCAGTGGGGAGAATGTTCCACAGGGCAAGGGCTGCTTTGCTGTGGTATAAACCACTGAGCCTCTTGGCAATTGGAAGGTCAGGAAGTCCCTGTGACGGGGTGAGCTCCCATTGCTCTGTCCCTGCTCCTGCCAACCTAGCAGTTTGAAAGCATGCCAGTGCAAGTAGATAAATATGTACCACTGCGGTGGGAAGGTAAACGGCGTGTCTGTGGGCTCTGGCACACATCACGATGTCCTGTTCTGCCAGAAGATGTTCAGTCATGCTGGCCACATGACATGGAAAGCTGTCTGTGGACAAACACTGGCTCTCTTGGCCTGAAGTGAGATGAGCATCGCAACCCATAGTCAAGTTTGACTGGACTTAACCACCCAGGGGTACTTTTTTGTTGTTTAATCGTTTAGTTGTGTCCGACTCTTTGTGACCCCACACCAGGCACTCCTATCTTCCACTGCCTCCCGCAGTTTGGTCACACTCATGCTGGTAGCTTCGAGAACACTGTCCAACCATCTCTTCCTCTGTCGTCCCCTTCTCCTTGTGCCCTCAATCTTTCCCAACATCAGGGTCTTTTCCAGGGAGTCTTCTCTTCTCATGAGGTGGCCAAAGTATTGGAGCCTCAGCTTCAGGATCTGTCCTTCCAGTGAGCACTCAGGGCTGATTTCCTTAAGAATGGATAGGTTTGATATTCGTGCAGTCCATGGGGCTCTCAAGAGTCTCCTCCAGCACCATAATTCAAAAGCATCAATTTTTTGGCCATCAGCCTTCTTTTTGGTCCAGCTCTCACTTCCATACATCACTACTGGGAAAACCATAGCTTTAACTATACAGACCTTTGTTGGCGAGGTGATGTCTCTGCTTTTTAAGATGCTGTCTAGGTTTGTCATTGCTTTTCTCCCAACAGGTGTCCTTTACAGTACCCTTCAACCTAGTCCAAACAACTTCTGAACAAACCTCTGGCACATGTGGCACCACAAAGTGTGTCAATAATAATAATAATAATAATAATAATAATAATAATAATAATAATAATAATAATTTATTATTTGTACCCCACCCATCTGACTGGGTTGCCCCAGCCACTTTGGGCAACTTCCAGCATATATAAAAACATAGTAAAATATTAAACCTTGAAAAGCTAGTCTATACAGGGCTGCCTTCAGATGTTTCCTAAATGTTCTATAATTACTCATCTCCTTAACATCTGATGGGAGGGCGTTCCACAGGGCAGGCGCCACTACTGAGAAGGCCCTCTGCCTAGTTCCCTGTAACCTCACATCTCACAGTGAGGGAACTGCCAGAAGGCCTTCGCTGCTGGATCTCAGTGTCCAGGCTGAACGTTGGGGGTGGAGATGCTCCTTCATGTAAACAGGGCTGAGGTCTTTTAGGTCCTTAAAGTATAGCTGTCAACTTACAGATTTGAAAATAAGGGACCAGCAGCCAAAATAAGGGACCTGCAGCCTCACCTGTTCCAGGCACTCCAGTCTTCCTGTCCTCCTGCAGTCTGGTCAAACTCACGCTGGTAGCTTCGAGAACACTGTCCAACCAACTTTGTAACCAGAGGTTCAACTGAATAGAATCTGAATCACATGCACCACAAGGCCTATGCAGCCTCAACTTAAGATGGCTCCCCGGCCTGGCTTTGCACTGCAAAGTTTGCAGCAGCACATGCAACAAAATGGCGTCCAGCATTCAAAAAACCCCTCAGCTTGCATTAACCAGCCACACACAAGGCATGCAAGCTCCACCCCCCAGTCGTTCTTAGACTTCTTATTGGGTGAGCAACACAGCCAAGCAACACAGTTGGAGCCTCCCTCCTCCCTGGCCGGCAGGGAGGGAGGGAGAGGAGCTGCTTCCTTTGAAATTTAAGGGACATCATTTAAGGGACATTTAAGGGACATCCATCAATAAGGGACAGCAGCGGGACATGGCACTGGAATAAGGGACTGTCCCTTCTAATAAGGGACACTTGACAGCTATGCCTTAAAGGTCAGCACCAACATTTTGAATTGTGCTTGGAAACATACTGGGAGCCAGTGTAGAAGACCACAGTGAATGGGAAAAAATATAGAGAAGGAGAAGTCAATCCTGCAAATATCCTAGTCTGAAGGAAGGATGGGAAAGAAATTCAGTTCAGTTCACATTCAATGCATGCAGCACTCATCCTGTTCTGCTGCAGTCCATCTTCTATTACTCACTGTCTACCATAGCAAAATTACATCACTTAGATAATTTATGTGTTTAATTATGCAAATTACATAAATTATGCTGCCATTATCCTCTTCCATCTCATTAATTTCAATACAAAGGAAACAGAACGCTAAGAACAGGGAAAATGTAATCAATTACATATCATTTGCAGACCAAAAGCAACAACAACTGCAAATATCAATGGTATTCAGAAGATTGATTTTCATTCCAGACATGGGACCAATAACAAACACTGGCAATTTCCACTCCCATTTCTATTTTTGTCAAAATTCTCCAGGATCTCTATTGGGGAGTCATGTACACTTCCTTGGGCTCTTTGAAGTAAGGGTGGAATAAAAAAAATGTAACACATAAATGTTATGCCCTTACCAGAAATTTTCTCATCTCCCTATAAATATGACAAGTGCTCTGAACTTTTCTTTCTTGCAGTCCTATTCCCTTAAGGAAAGTTCTTCAACATATGGGAATAAAAGACAATGTGTGTTCTTTTTACCATTAAGCTTAGCAGTTAACCTGCTGCCCTAAAAAAGGAGGAATAATGCAATAAAAGGAGGGCTAAAACAATAAAGTGTGAAGCATGAAAGATTCATCATAGGTGTCAAGGAAAATAATTTATAATCCCAGTGTTTTCTCTAGCTTTGGTGTTTTTCAAACATATTTCAGTCTTTATACTTTCTTTTTGTGATTGAGAAGAAAAAGGGTAATATGAATTCAAAAATTTTTGAAATGGAAAGTGCTATGTTTAGTTTTAAATACCATCTAAAATAAACACAGCCAACCATGTCATAGTGTTCTAAGAAGTTAAATGATTTATGACTCAGACTGAAATTTCATTCAGAATATATAACATACCATCTCATCCCTCAGCTCTTTGAACATGGACATAATATTTCTTGTAATACCTCCAAGTTGTTGTTGTTGGTGTGTGTGTGTGTGTGTGTGTGTGTGTGTGTGTTTAAAAAGCTCAAGCTCCCAATACGTTTCCAAGCACAATTCAGAGTGTTGGTGCTGACCTTTAAAGCCCTAAATGGCCTCGGCCCAGTATACCTGAAGGAGTGTCTCCATCCCTATCGTTCAGCCCGGACACTGAGATCCAGCACTGAGGGCCTTCTGGTGGTTCCCTCCCTGCGAGATGTGAGGTTACAGGGAACCAGGCAGAAGGCCTTCTTGGTGGTTGCACCCTCCCTGTGGAATGTCCTTCCATCAGATGTCAAGGAAATAAACAACGATCTGACTTTTAAAAGACATCTGAAGGCAGACGTTTTTAATGTTTGATATTTTATTCTGTTTTTAATCTGTTGGGAGCTGCCCAGAGTGGCTGAGGAAACCCAGCCGGATGGGTGGGGTATAAATAAATTATTATTATTATTATTGAGAGAGAAGCACCTTTATTATTTCTGAAGAAGTAATATAAAGCCATATTTATGTCCCTCTTGAGTGCTTTGTCCAGTTCTCCCACCTACCACTTCAACCCTCTATAGACACGCGGCATAGCCTACTCAACATGCCAGAGGCCACATCTCTGGAAACCCAAGAGACCCCATGTGACGGCTTCACATCAAACAACAAGGGCTAAACACCAAACGTTGATGCAATTGAAAACAATAATTGGGACACTGAGCCCACCTTGCAGCTGAAATGGGGGCACCACCCTTGTGGTGGACAAAATATTATTAAGCAATGGAAGGCAATGTCTCATGTGGTCCCAAGACAGACAGGGTGGTGCCTTTTTAGAAGAAACCTCAGCCGATTTTACCACATTAGGCAAAAATCTTGCCTGGGAACTAGCTATTCACAGCTGTGTATCTATATGTATATGTATATGTATATGTATATGTATATGTATATGTATATGTATATCTATATCTATATCTATATCTATATCTATATCTATATCTATATCTATATCTATATCTATATCTATATCTATATCTATATCTATATCTATATCTATATCTATATCTATATCTATATCTCAGCATGCGGCCATCCCAGAGTCTCTGGACAATTCCCACTGACATTAACTGACGCTAAGAGCTTCATAGGTACAGAACACACCTGTTTGGACTATATTATATGATCAGTGGAGGGGAGGGAACTAAGGAACAAAGGTAATTACAGTGGTACAGACGCTTCAGGTTACAGACGCTTCAGGTTACAGACTCCGCTAGCCCAGAAATAGTACCTCGGGTTAAGAACTTTGCTTCAGGATGAGAACAGAAATCGTGCGGCAGTGGCAGTGGGAGGCCCCATTAGCTAAAGTGGAACCTCAGGTTAAGAACAGTTTCAGGTTAAGAATAGACCTCCAGAACGAATTAAGTTCTTAACCTGAGGTACCACTGTACTGAAAGTTCTTGCAGTAATCGATTGCCGGTGCTTCTATGCCTTGCATGAGATAGCAGTGTAATAAACTATACCTGAAATGCATACGAAGTATTCATTTCTTCTTTTCTTCACAAGTAAACTGTAAGCTGCCCTAAATTAATAAAACCTCTCACAGAGAAACTGAAGATTATCATCTTCAATACTGCTTCCAAAATAAAATAATAAAAACAGGAAAACAATGGTAACTCTCCCTATATTGTGACAAATTAAACCCAACTGTCTCTTAGAAATGTGAAAAAAGTTGGCAGAGATGTAGAAGATAGACTTCTGGGTAGGGAGGAAAAATCTCCAAGTCCCAAACAGAGAAGCACAAAAGGCTTAAAGTTAATTTGTCTGCATGCTGCAAATCTCCATCAAAGAGAAATGCAAGGAGGGTTTATGGTATGCATTAAACAGCTCCTTAGAAGTAGTTGTGTAGCAAAGCAGCTAAAAGACATGTATTAATTAGAGTACGAGTTACAATGTACTCAATACTTCTAAAAGTGCAAATAAAGCAGAGTGTATTACAGACATCAAGGTCTTTTTCTAACTCATGCAGGTTTCATCCTCAGCCCAAGGTCTTATCAGTACGTTAAATTATTCCGAGCATGCTCACATCTGCCAGCACATAGATCACACACCTCACCATCCCCCACCCCCATACACTACAGCACTCCTTGCCTCTTAAGGCATTAAAGATGAAACCCAATCATAAAAAGCACATGTGTCAGATTTTACTATCATTCACTTGATTTTAATACTAATCACTCAGATCTCTACAATGAGTTGTGGATGTATTTTTTATGACTCCATTTGGCTTTCAGGACACAGTTATTCACTAATCTTAATCCCCTGCCTGTGAAAGAAACCATCATTCAGCTAGGCCCCAGTAATGGGATGATGTAACACTTCATTTTCTTACTTATCTGCTTCTACGCTGCTCTTCACCACCTGGTTAAGTGTGCAACATATTAAAATACACAAATATACATTTCTAAAACCCCTTAAAATGTCAGTACAAAAGGAGCTCAGCCTAAACTAAAATGACAGAGAATAACATAAGACACCAATGGCTACCATTACAATTATGACACAGTGACCACATTCACACCATAGAGTAAAAGCACTGTGATCCCACTTCAAAAAGTCATGGCTTCCTTCAAAGTATTCTGGCAGCTGTAGTTTGTTAAGGGCGCTGTGAGTTGTTCGGAGACCTCTAGATTGCTCCCAGAGCTACAATTCCTGGAGTGATCTAGCAATCAATCCCTCTTCATGGAGAACTCTGGCATTTGTGGCTCCATGAGGGACATAGAGAGTGGGACCTTCCAACAACTCCCAGTGCCCTTAACAAACTACAGCTCCCAGAAATATTTCTGGAAACCATGACTGTTTAAGGTGGCATCATTATGCTTCAGGTGTATGGTGTGGATTGGCTCTGCTGAGTTACCATAGGGGCATACAAAGTTGCCTTGCAAGAGGCTGGAATATTTTCCCAGTCTCACACAGTCTCGTACACAGAATGGCAGCTGCCCTCTGGGATCTCCAGTAAAGGTCTCTCACATTAGCTGCTTCTTTTAACAAGAGATGACAGGGAGTGAAGCTTCTGCATGCCAAGCCTGGCTATTTTCAGGCTCTACTCCAAGTGTGTGGCAGGTCTGTTTCCCCTTATCAATGAGTCCCCTTATATCCCAACAGCCTAGAGTGGCTGGGGCAACCCAGTCAGTGTTAGGATATTTCCGTTCCACCTTAAAAGGGAGCAGGCTTTGTGAGTCACAGAGTCTGCGTATTTCCTGTTCACAGGATGTTTCTGTTGTGTCTACGCTTTCGTTTTCTCTCTGTGCCTGAACACGCAAGCAGGCAGTCATGTTTTTTCCTTTGTTCTGACCAATGCTGAATAAACTTCTAAAAAATGCTCTCCTGCGTGCATCTTTCGCTGTACGAATTCTGCTGATAGAGCGTGCATCAGCTCTGGAATGTGGCAAGCTATTTTCTGGAGCTCGTGTCGCTAATTGCTGATACTGTATCTACGGGAGATCGATGGATCGTTTGGAGGCGACGTGGGGGCCATGATGGGCTTTATCTCCCTGGCAGTATCCCAACAGTCAGATGGGTGGATTCAAAAGCATCTTCTTCATCATCTTTATCATCTTCATCATCCCAAACCAAAGAATAAAACCACCTGTAGCAGCAGTTCTCAACTTGTAGGTCCCCATATGTTGTTGGACTACAACTCCCATCATCCCTGAGCTCTGGCCTTGTTAGCTAGGGGTGATGGAAGTTGTAGTCAAACAACATCTGAGGTCCCACAGGTTGAGAAAGGCTGAATTCTGGAGGTTTCAGAAGCCCAAATGGATTCACCTAGAAGCTGAGCATTTAACATTGTTCATCCCATGCTGTGGAATATTCGTCCACCAGAGATTCAGCAGGCATCCTTGCTATGAATTTCAGGCATCTCTTGGTGACTTTTTTTTTTAATCCTGCCAGGCCTAGGTAGTTTTTAAACTATTCCCAAAATGAGCCCATCATCTTTATGGTTATTCTGCACTGTTTGCATGGTATTTCATGTTTTATTGTACTTGAAAATTTGTTGGACACCGCCTTGCAAACCCGCAGTCTATAAATATTTTTTATAAAGAAATACATAAGTGATGTCAGTACACATGCAGTTGGGATTAGGCAGCAGGGCTCCCAGCAGGAGAAGAAGTGGTCAAAGTTGACAAAAGCAACCAGCTTAGACATTGTTTGGTCTAAGCTGGTGGCATAATCTTTTCTATTAATTATTAGAACAGACTGGATTAACCAAGCAAGCTGGGCTACGCCATTCACAAATGCAGCGGAAGGTGCTATAATATCAGCACCTCTTTTAATTTTGACAGTGACAGGTTGACTAAATGAGTGGGCCTGCTTCATAAATATATACTGCATAAAACAGCCAGCGTTTTAACATCATTCACACAGCACTACAGACCTCTTAGACTGCAGGAGTTCTACAGACATCCGTAATTCACCTTATAGTACTTGCTGTGCAACGCCACAGGAGCATATGGATTGCTCAAATCTGGGAAATCTTTCACCCTAAAAAACCTGAAGTGTGTAAGTGTGTGTGTGTGTGTGTGTGTGTGTGTGTGTGTGTGTGTGTGTCCCCTTTCTTCTGTGGATTATTTTGTTCAACTGTTTGCACTAAGTGAATACAGACCTGGGAGGACACCCTCAAGATATATACTGCAAGGGGCTTCAGAACTCAGTGTCCTTTTCATTTAATTCTTGCTGGGTTTGGCTGAGTGCATGGCAACTCAGGAGGGGAGGATCAGATCAAAAATCTAATCAAAGGAACAAGAAGTACAAGAAACCATATTAGTCTGTAGTGCCAATTCATGGTAAGACAAGAGGCAGGTTAGATAAAAGTGTCCATTAGATTACATAGAGCTACAAACAGGGAGCATTTTCCCATACCAAAGACTCTCATCAAGCCCCCATACCTATTACAAACTAGTAAAGGCTCTTAATGTAAGAGCCATTCTGTGAATGTCAGACCAATAGTCTAGCATCCTCGTTCCCAACATGGCTAGTATACACCACACATTCAGGCTCTTGCCTCATTGCTTATTCCCCTTCCAGTTTTTGCCATGTCACATCATGACTCCAGAGTAAAAGATTGGATGTATTTATTGGGTGTAGCCATTGACAGGCTTATCCTTCATAAACATGTCTAGTTCCCTTTGTCTGTCATATTCTGTATTCGTGTTATCAACAGCTCAAAGGGATCCTCACCAGCATGGAGACTGACAGGAACCTTCACATTCATGCTTCTATACTAGAAATAAAATCCATCTACTCACCACACATAGAGATTTAGCTTCTAGAGACTTTGAGGAACCAACTGAAAACCAGAAAAATGAATGGCAATGCTAACAACTCAGAATAAAAAAATGCTAGCATGACGCCTTGGGCTCCTTCAGAAGGAAGGGCAAGATAGAAATTCAATAAATTCCTATGAGGAAGCAAATAGGAATCGGAATTGAACAGCATCTTGTTTGTTTTGAGAATCTACCACTTCTTCTTTTCTTCTTTTTCTAAATGCTGCTTCAAAACTTGGCCTTTTGTGAATATATTGCAGAAAATCAGATAGGCTCAGAGAAGACGTCAAAATATATAATTGATTCAAGAAATGAGGGGGAAGAAGCAAGCAGAACAACCAGCCTAAACCGAAAATCACTGAAGACAAAAAATCTGTGAACAGCTACCAGGACAGAATTTTTTACATAAAAAAGAGAAGGGGTGATAAAGGGCTGGAACATATTGAAGATCTTGAAGAAATATAGATTCAGTAATAGCAACTACTGGGGCCAAGCACAAATGCCACACAGTTCCAATGCATTCTTATGTCTTCATACCCTTTTACATTTTCCCAAGACTTTTTCCTGCTGTTCTGATCATTTCCATGTCGTGCCTCTACTCAGAAATGAAATATCGAGCATGTAACACTATGCCCTTTCATAAAGGGAGAAAACGCTATTTTTCCTACTGTTCAAATACTTGAACTGCACTTTTGGAAAACTACCATATGAAGTGCACGCTAAACGGTGATGCTAATTCAATGTTTGTGAAGAGAGCCAGTGCAATTATATGGCAAGCCACAGAGTGCGGGATTAAGTTGTGCAAATGTTGTAGCATTAGCATTAAATCCTTTCTTGTTTGATCCTACACATAATTTCTTGGAAACTGAAGTTCTGTTCCTATATGTTGGTGGTTCACGGTTCCTACGTGAATCAGGCTAGCCTCTAGCTTATTGGAAATCAGAGACAAGGTCCCACAGATCTGTGTGTCTGCGTGTATGTAGACATACTTCGCAAAAGATCAGACAAGGTGTGTGAACTCTGGAGAAAGTCTGCAGCACTTTGACAGATGTGTGCCTCACACCTGAACTTTAAGTTGTTGTTACACACCTGTGTGCCCCAGGCCATTTTGGGGCTAACTGCCAAAAAACAGGAGTATGGAACTGTAACTTCCAAAGGAGAAATAGGCTGCAAAAGAATTCAAAAAGAATTATGAGGCATCTAAGTCGGCGCTGAATTCTGTGTCAGCTAAAACCTACTAAGAGAAGCTCACATTGCTGGGGATAATTGGTCTGCTCCATGAGCCCAAAGCCAGGGTAGTGTAGAGGTCTGGATCTGGGAGACCAAGTTTCAAATCCTCCCTCAGCCATTAAGCTCACTGGATGACTTAGACTAGACATGGTCTTTCATATTTGTAGCAGATTATGCACAGACCCTCTTAGTGTCCCTATTTTCAAGGGATAGTACTGGATTTACAGAAGCCATCCCAGTTTCTGATTTGGTCCCAAAACGGCCCGCTTTTCCTTAGGACGTCCCTATTTTCATCGAAAAAATGTTGGAGGATATGGAGTTATGTGGCCCTCGAGCCATGTATACAACCTTTTTGAAGTCATCTGAAGGCAGTCCTGTATGGGGAATTTTTTAAATGTTAAATGTTTTATTCTGTTTTTATTCATGTTGGAAGCTACCCAGAGTGGCTAGGGCAACCCAGTCAGATGGGTGGGGTATAAATAATAAAAATTATTATTATTATTATTATTATTATTATTATTATTATTATTATTAAATAGGACATCCCTATTTTCATCAGAGAAATGAAACTCTCCCCACACAGAGAACTGAACCCACCTTGCACTCTCCTTGGGGTGGTTTTTGTTTGTTTGTTTGTTTGTTTTCTGCCTAACTGGAATGTGCCCTGGAACTCTAATAATGCCTTGTGCATAGTTACATACAGAATAGAGAAAGATCTGACAGGAAATTAGCCTCCTGTTAGCAACATCTGTTGCTTTTTACCTCTGGCCCCTCCCACCACCGGCATGCGGTCTCCAGAGGATTGCCCAGAGCAGAATGCATCCCTCAAGCAAAAAATAAATAGGTTCCCCACACCCCCTATGTTGGATTTTCAATGAATGTCATCTCTGCTAATTCTGAAAAGAGAATACACAGGTGAGAAATGGCAGCTGTGTTTAAAACGAGTGATTAATGAACTGTTCGTTATGGCTCTTTTGCAACCGGAACAAGTTGAGAAAAGCTGTTAAACACAGTCAGTCTCGAACCATGAAAAATGCATGCCAAGTCTTGCTATCTAAAAATGTTCATGTCTGCATGAGGAACGGATGTTTCCTTCTCGTGCCCAGATCGATAAAATAAGCGACAACGGTAGAAGCCATCATTTTAATGACAGTGCCCTTCCCAAATGCAATTGTACACGGTGGCTGATAATCTCTGCTAAGCCTCAGACACCTTTCCACGTAAGGAACAGCCCATTAATCTAGCAGTACTTGCTCCCATTTGAGAAGTAGCACATGCAGGAAGAACTGACAGAGCCTGTTTATCAACGTCTTTAAACAATTCATCTATAATTACTGATTTGCTGACCCATAACTTAATCATGTTGGAAGCCATGAATCTCTCACAGCCAAGCATGACTTGCTAGTCCCACAGCTCTGAGAGTTATGAAACTTGGGCTGCATTTAATCACACCTACGCTTTTGCTCAGGGATCACGGTAGATATGTCCTCTCCCTCGTTGTAACTTTTTATAACGTAAAGCTTTTCATTATTATGACAATGAGCCATATGGGTCATTAAGACTTGAACGTGTATGTATTTCCCATACACCAGCTTCCATAATTTAGAGCCCTGGTCTTCAACATAGGTTTGCGGTTATCAGAAAGCGCAACATCTCTGGGGCTGCAATCTTATACCCGCTTACCTGAGCCAAGTCCTACTTAATTCAGCAGATATGCTGCAAGGGTAGTATTCAGGTTTTGCTCAAGAGTAGGCCCACTTATATTAATGGACGTTACTAAGTTAGATTCATTCATTTTAATAGGCCTGCTCTGAGTATAACTTTGTTGAATAGCAGTTATTCGTGCACTGCAAGGGAATAGATGAGCCATGGGATCCTTCCAACTCCATGCAGTCAGGCCTGGATCTAATATAGAACTTCTTGTTGTTGTTGTTGTTGTTTAGTCATTTAGTCGTGCCCGACTCTTCGTGACCCCATGGACCAGAGCATGCCAGGCACTCCTGTCTTCCATCGCCTCCCTCAGTTTGGTCAAACTCATGCTGGTAGCTTCGAGAACACTGTCCAACCATCTCGTCCTCTGCCGTCCCCTTCTCCTTGTGCCCTCCATCTTTCCCAACATCAGGGTCTTTTCCAGGGAGTCTTCTCTTCTAATGAGGTGGCCAAAGTATTGGAGTCTCAGCTTCAGGATCTGTCCTTCCAGTGAGCACTCAGAGCTGATTTCCTTAAGAATGGATAGGTTTGATCTTCTTGCAGTCCATGGGACTCTCAAGAGTCTCCTCCAGCACCATAATTCAAAAGCATCAATAATATAGAACTAATGAACCTTAGACTTCAGGGTCTCTAATCCCAGAGGGGCCCCAGAAGCGACTTTAGTTCATGTTGCTTTTTTAAAAAATGGTTCTGGTAGAACCCAATTTGAGTCGCACAACTCAAATTCATCAACTTTTAGTTGTACTGTATATCTTTCAACAATCCCAAAGTCTGAGAATCAGTAGCACTGATGTAATAAAGCTTGTTGTAAACATCACTGAAGAAGATAACAGTGGCTACCTAGATCTTATGTTTGGATGCGAAGGGACCCCCACAACAGTTCAAGTTTCAGGGCTCCAAAAATGTAGGCCCAACCACCGCATACAGTACTATGATTCTAGGAACACCAACTTAAGGTTCACTCTCCCATTATCACCCATGGTTTCCCGAGACATATGGAAGCCAACAACTGTAGCAATCCTATGCAAGCTTACTGAGTAAGTCCCATCCAAATTAGGTTTGTTTACTTCTGACTAGCTCTGTTCTCAACATTTCCACATCATTCTGCGGCAATGTAGAGAATTGTTATCATTTTTCAAGCACTCATAAGAATTCATTAGCATTTTAGTGCAAATTTCTCCTAATACACAATTTTGCCTATGATAGACATTTTACCAAAGCAATGTTCCCTAATATAATGCATTTTTATGCTTTTTTATATTAATCCATTTGGTCTGGACCAGGGGTAGGCAACCTAAGGCCCGGGGGCCGGATCTGGCCCAATCACCTTCTCAGTCCAGCTCGTGGATGGTCCGGGAATCAGCGTGTTTTTACATGAGTAGAATGTGTCCTTTTATTTAAAGTGCATTTCTGCGTTATTTGTGGGGCCTGCCTGGTGTTTTTACATGAGCAGAATGTGTGCTTTTATTTAAAATGCATCTCTGGGTTATTTGTGGGGCCTGCCTGGTGTTTTCACATGAGTAGAATGTGTGCTTTTATTTAAAATGCATCTCTGGGTTATTTGTGGGGCATAGGAATTTGTTCATATTTTTTTTCAAAATATAGTCTGGCCCACCACATGATCCGAGGGATGGTGGACCGGCCCCCTGCTGAAAAAGGTTGCTGACCCCTGGTCTGGACCAATGCTACAACAGGGATGGGACTAACGGCAGGTCTCTGAAAGCCTGGTACTCATCTCAGAGCTGGAGAAAAATTAAAATAAAGGAAACACATCCATGGCTGACAGAAGTCAGTAGTGATGAGGCTCTGGAACCCCAGGAGTGGCCTGATCACATCTAGCATTAACAGTGGATGACATCAACATACAGCTGATTTGATCTGACATTTGGACAGCATCACAAAGCCAAAACAGATTGAGGTTGAATCCTGACAAGACAGAAGTACTGTTTTGCGGGGACAGGAGACGGGCAGGTGTGGAGGACTCCCTGGTCCTGAATGGGGTAACTGTGCCCCTGAAGGACCAGGTGCGCAGCCTGGGAGTCATTCTGGATTCGCAGCTGTCCATGGAGGCAAAGGTCAATTCTGTGTCCAAGGCAGTTTTTTATCAGCTCCATCTGGTACGCAGGCTGAGACCCTACCTGCCCACAAACTGTCTCGCCAGAGTGCTGCATGCTCTAGTTATCTCTTGCTTGGACTACTGCAATGTGCTCTATGTGGGGCTACCTTTGAAGGTGACCTGGAAACTACAATTAATCCAGAATGTGGCAGCTAGACTGGTGACTGGGAGAGGCCGCCGAGACCATATAACACCGGTCTTGAAAGACCTACACTGGCTCCCAGCACGTTTCCAAGCACAATTCAAAGTGTTGGTGCTGACCTTTAAAGCCCTAAACGGCCTCGGTCCAGTATACCTGAAGGAGCGTCTCCTCCCCCATCGTTCTGCCTGGACACTGAGGTCCAGCACCGAGGGCCTTCTGGCAGTTCCCTCGCTGCAAGAAGCCAAGTTACAGGGAACCAGGCAGAGGGCTTTCTTGGTAGTGGCACCCGCCTTGTGGAATGCCTTCCCACCAGATGTCAAAGAGAAAAATAACTACCAAACTTTTAGAAGACATCTGAAGGCAGCCCTGTTTAGGGAAGCTTTTAATGTTTAAAAGGTTATTGTATTTTAGTGTTTTGTTGGAAGCCGCCCAGAGTGGCTGGGGGAAACCCAGCCAGATGGGCTGGGTATAAATAATAAATTATTATTATTATTATTATTATTATTATTATTATTATTATTATTATTAAAGAAACAAAGCTTTGGCCACACCTAAATATGCTTCTTCGCAACTCTACCTAGCCAATAAAGATTTACCTATATGAGGATGTCACAAAGCCAGTTGAGGGTAAGGGCAATGCTACCTACCCTCACTCTGAATGGGAGTCATTAATTGGATGAATACTTAACAGGGCAGGTAGTGGGGCATTTTTTTCTACAACTAAGTGAAAAAACATTTCTGAATGGGGTATTTTAGTAAGCTGTAACTCCTTAGTGCAAGCACCACACACACACTTTCTTTCACCCGCAATATTATTAGTACTAGGATAAAGATTCTAAAGTAAGGTATGTGGCTAATTAGCCTTGTCACCGTTTTTTTCTTTTTGCATTCCAATATATATTAAGTTTTCTGTTTTACTGCACATCAAATTCGCTGAACCAAACAATAAACTTAAAATAAACTGTAAAATCTTTTTATGTCACCATAAATGAAATCTGTTTCATGTCACATATGAGGGATCTGTCCTCCATCCCTACTTGTCTTTCTGTGTGTGGTATTCTATAACTTTTTACTGTCTGGTTGTTGCTTAAACGCTCCCCATGCGAGACCAGAGAGCCAACTCTATGGCTTAAAAAAGAAAAAAGTTTTCCTATGTATATTCCATGGGCTGTTTTTAATCTTATTCTATCTGTAATTCTACTTGGCACTGCATTTGGAAAAGCAGTGCAGAAATTCTGAATGAATAGTGAGCCGCGTGCTCCCCTTTCTCCTGAAACCATGTGGAAATGCAGGGAAGCCAAGGCTACCGTCGTGCCCAGTTCATGTGAAACTGCAGGACTGGCTTTGAGAACTGATGAGGGTATTTTTTTAAGCATTCACTGCAAAGCAACTGCCCATTTCATTCCATGCTATCTCATTCTGTGTTTTAAATACAAATTTAAATAAGATGGACCTACTTAAATACACTCAGGGCTATGCTACGATTTGCATTAAGCATTCAGTTGGCAATTATGCATCCCCCCACCTTCACAAATAAATTGTGTGGGTCATTGATCAGAACCAGTATTACTGGGGAGGGTGGAATTTAACCCTTTGCTCTCCACCGTCCTGGTCTGCATCTCTCCCCTCCTGCAGCTGTTATTGACTCCAGGAACAGAACTGCCAGTGGTGCCTACAGCTCCACTCATCTGCCTTTAATAACAGACCAGGCATGCAGAAATCAAGCAAGCTGAAGGTTTTCCACCTGTTTATCATGCCAGAGAAAGCTTCACTTTCTAAATTTTTGGGAAGTGGTGTCGGGATGCAGCTAAATTCTCAGGAATAGTCCCAGTAAAACGAGAGTAAATAAAGGCAGGCTCTGAAATGATCACACTGTTGTTATGATGATAAAGTCTGTAAGAGGTTTCTTTAGTGAGAGATAAAAATAATAATAAAAAAGAGATATTCACTACAGAACAATGGCGATGGAGTCAGAGTAGATGGAAGTATCTAATATGGATGGGCTTAAATAAGTAATAAGACTGGTCACAAAATTAGTAATTAGGGTTTCATATCTACAAATGGCATCCCCTTAAAATGAGAACTTCCGTAACTTCTGACATTTTACATTTGGATTTTGAAGGTGCATTAAAATATGCAGTCGCATGTTGTATTTATCTTGGTAATGAGCTGCTAAATGATATTTGCCTCTCATTACTGTAAAGGATAATGAACTTTCAAGTTCCAAACTGCAACGAGACACTGATTTCCTCCTGAGTGCTGCCAGCAATGACCTAGCTAGATTCTTTAATTATATTAATCTGTAATTCTGGCATAATAATGGAAACCTTTCAAACTGAGATATTACTGCAGTAAGTGTTGTTCTCCATAGAGGGAGGAAACAGAATGATTTTAGCAGGAAATAAAAGGGTTCGAGAGGAGAGTTCAGTGAATCCAATACTGGTTCAAGGGCAATTGAACAGAAGGGGAGAAAACCTCCCTGGTCAGCTCCTCTGATTTTCATATAGTAGCCGGAAGGCTTTAATGGCAAGGATAGAGATAAGGCTAATCACCCTTTAGTGAGTACAGATCAGTCTACAGTTAAAGACCAAGAACCTTTAGCATAGGCTATTAAAGACAGTACCAACTCTACCAATTCATATCAAAGCAAAAGTAAAAAAAAAAAAAAAAGGATGTCCAACAGTTCTGAACAATTACTTAGAGAAAAGCTGAAGTTCTTGGAAAATGCCCTATTAAGTCCTACTCGGTGCATGGAACATACTGATGAACTTAAGAAGTTTAAAGGGAGAGCTGTTACATGGTAATCATTTATAAATACACTGTGTACTTTTAACATTACCACTTAAGAGATTTTAATTGGTATATAGTAACTTTTAAATAAGCAACAGCACATTTATTCTGTACAAGTCACAATTTAAAGAACAAAAAAATTATTAAATTACTCGTTATGAAATACTTAATGGTGTGTATAAGTGTAACTGTTGCAACCAAGAAGTTGATAAAATGGATCTAGACAAATCAAGTGACAGGAGCCAAGATGACAAATGTTCAGTATTGGATGAAACTTTTAATAACAGCAAGAGCTATAAAGACAATGATGTTTGCAGGACTTTCTAGTGATCAAAGTGATTTATATGCATAATCTAGTTATAATCCTTACAACTCTGTAAGGTACAGTCAAATTATCTCCCATATTGCAGGCAGGAGGACTGAGTGAGAGAAAGAGGAGCTTGCCTAAGGTCTCCTATTAAGTTTATGGCAGGGGAAAGATTTAACTCTTCCTTTACAGCTTCTTAGCCACTAAAGGTAAAGATAAAGGTAAAGGACCCCTGACAGTTAAATCCAGTCTCAGACAACTCTGGGGTTGCGGAGCTCATCTCGCTTTACTGGCTGTGGGAGCCAATGTTTGTCCGCAGACAGTTTTTCCAAGTCATGTGGCCAGCATGACTAAGCCGCTTCTGGCGAAAGCAGAGCAGCACACGGAAACGCCGTTTACCTTCCCGCCGGAGCAGTACCTATTTATCTACTTGCACTTTGACGTGCTTTCAAACTGCTATGTTGGCAGGAGCAGGGACCGAGCAACAGGAGCTCACCCCATCACAGGGATTCGAACCACCGACTTTCTGATTGGCAAGCCCATGAGGCTCATTGGTTTAGACCACAGCGCCACCCATGTCCCTTCTTAGCCACTAGTGTTACTCTTGTCTATTCTATTTTTATTATTGTACACGGTCCGGGAACCCATTTAGATGAAGAGTGGTTTATTTTTTTAAAAAAAATTAATAACAGCAACCATCGCTATACCAAATTTCTTCCCACTTCCACACCTTTCCTCTACATCCTGATACCTTACAAGGTGGCTGAGGTTGTTGCTTTCTTTTTGTAGCTATAAAAAAGCCTCGCCGTTCCTTGACGTGGCAGCAGAACTGCTCCAGATGCTCTCTTCGACTGTATGCTCCTGAGAAAAATGCCATGCCATCAAGTAGCATCATTTCCATAGGCATTTTTGGTGGGGAAAAGATGTCCACCTCCACAGGCCACATTTTTGTCTATATATTCCCTTTTTGTGATGGTGTTGACATGATTTGTTAAAGAATTCTTTCAGTCTGGTGAGATGATCAAATGTGCCGTGTCTTTAATAACTGAATTATAGGCAAAAATTCCAAAGTACTGAATATTCTTCCTGGAGAAAGCTGTGCCAGTTGAAATGTTAAAGGCCTATGTTTAAAGGCGAGGAACAAGGGGGAAAGTTGGGGAGAAAGGCAACTTAAGATACTAGTACTGCCAGGTTCCAAACTGGTTTTCTCTCTAGGGAAAGTTAATGCAAGCTTTATTCACGTCAATCGCAGATATATTGAGCAAGGATTTTTTTAAGAGTTTGAGCAGCCATATAAAGCTACCTGTTCCTCATCTTGATTACACCTCCGCAGTGAGCACAGGGAGAAAACCTGCATGACTCCCTCCAAATGCTGGAAATCTGCATCCTATGAAAAAAGGTCAGAATCAGCATTCCAGCAGGGGCCTTGACATTTACAGTGCAAGACACAAAGATTTAAGCAAATACAGATATAATTTCATTAGCAAGAGCACAGATCAGTAGCCACACTCTAGATTTTAAGTCATAACCAAGATAAACCATGTGCAAATAACGGCAAAAGGTTTTCACGCAACCCCCCCCCCCCGAAAGGCCATTTCTGAAACTTAATTTCAATTATCGGGCATGTGGATAAGAGAAAATGAATGTGGCAAAGATGAAGTTCATGACAAGGGCTGGAGCAACATCACTGCCTTCTGAGACCAGCCGCTTTCCGAAATAATCCCAATGGTTATGTACTGAAGTTCTCACGCTGGGCCAGCAGGGGGATACTGTAGATAGTTATGCAAATGAAGGATCGAAAAGTGACATTCAGTGATTGGATAGTTTTAGAACATTGCAACAGTTACATTGTTCTGGAGCTCTATATAAGCAGGCTGACTGAGCTCCTCAGTTAGTTCTGTTCCAGCTTACAAAATAAAGAGCTGCTTTGGAGAAATCGCTGTGTCGTCTGCTATGTCAACCCACAACGTAACACCAATGGTTATTTCCTCCTAGGGCTGAAAGTAGTTTCAGAGGGACTTTTATCAGGACTGCAATGGGGGGAAAGAACTGCTCCTCCCCACTTCCTGGCACAACATAGACCTGATCATCCTTTTCAAGGTGCTCACAGACCAACTGTTTAATTATCTGTTCTAGGACCTTTCTGGTATAGATGTCAAGGTGACCAGCCAATAGATACCTGAGACATCGTTTCCCCACTTTTTGAAGATAGGAACAACATTTGCAGACCTCCAGTCCACAGGGACCTCATCTGTTCTCTAAGAATTCTCAAAGATTATAGTTTTCTAATTGTAAAATTGGCTGTAGATGAACCATTGCCTTGGGACTAAAGCCATTTGCAAAGAAGAAACTCTGAAGTATCTGGCTTGGTAGTGGATTAAAGTATATTGACTGTGAGTCCTGGAAGACCTGCTCCCTGCCTTGCAGGCCTTTTGCAACTGGCCTGGAAGGGTGGGGCTCTGACTGACTCCAGCTACAAAAGCTGGGGCTGCTGAATGGACACTTGGGTTCGGGGTACTGGGGAGGCTTTGTTGTGGTTTTTGCTGTAGGTTTCTAGTATCTTTATTTTAGATCTTGTGATTTATGTGGAAATTGTCCAGTTTGGTTGTGTATTTTAAATGTCTTATTTATTGCCTATGACTACTTATGCTGTGACAAGGGACGCGGGTGGCGTTGTGGGTTAAACCACAGAGCCTAGGACTTGCTGATCAGAAGGTTGGCGGTTCAAATCCTCGCGACGGGGTGAGCTCCCGTTGCTCGGTCCCTGCTCCTGCCAACCTAGCAGTTCGAAAGCACGTCAAAGTGCAAGTAGATAAATAGTTACCGCAACAGCAGGAAGGTAAACGGCGTTTCTATGTGCTGCTCTGTTTCGCCAGAAGCAGCTTGGTCATGCTGGCCACATGACCTGGAGGCTGTACGCCGGCTCCCTTGGCCAATAAAGCGAGATGAGCACCGCAACCCCGGAGTCGGCCACGACTGGACCTAATGGTCAGGGGTCCCTTTACCTTTTTACTTATGCTGTAGTTATTTATTTTCTTCATGTAGTAAGCCACCTTGAGCATGATTTGAACTGTGGAAAAGCGGCATAAAAATAAAATTATTATGTATGTAGTAACTGGACTGGATGAGGATATTGACTACTTTTCTCTGAGTTCAGACACTATAGCAGAGTTAATGTCTTAAATTAGTTTCTTATGCATTTCTCTCTTCTGTACTGTACTGTACTGTACTCTCTGCTGTACTGTTTTGAATAATTATCATTGCAACTAAAGTAAACTTGCTCATTAATATTTGTAAGTGTAATCCCACCTAAGCTGCCACAGACGTTGAGGCAGCACTGCATAGTGACTCAGTATTTGTTCACTTTCCTTTCTTCCAAGGAGCTCAAGGTGGCCTGAGTGATTTGCTTGTTGTTGTTGTTTAGTCGTTTAGTCATGTCCGACTCTTCGTGACCCCATGGACCAGAGCACACCAGGCACTTCTGTCTTCCACTGCCTCCCGCAGTTTGGTCAAACTCATGCTGGTAGCTTCGAGGACACTGTCCAACCATCTCGTCCTCCGCTGTCCCCTTCTCCTTGTGCCCTCCATCTTTCCCAACATCAGGGTGTTTTCCATTGAGTCTTCTCTTCTCATGAGGCGGCCAAAGTATTGGAACCTCAGCTTCAGGATCTGTCCTTCCAGTGAGCACTCAGAGCTGATTTCCTTAAGAATGGATAGGTTTGATCTTCTTGCAGTCCATGGGACTCTCAAGAGTCTCCTCCAGCACCATAATTCAAAAGCATCAATTCTTTGGCGATCAGCCTTCTTTATGGTCCAGCTGTCACTTCCATACATCACTACTGGGAAAACCATAGCTTTAACTATATGGACCTTTGTTGGCAAGGTGATGTCTTTGCTTTTCAAGATGCTGTCTAGGTTTGTCATCGCTTTTCTCCCAAAAGAAATTTTTTACCCACCCTCATTTGATCCTTTATAGTCACACATAAACCCTGTTCAGTAGGTCAGGCTGAAAGATGAGGAATTGCAACCTGAGGACTCAACTACATTAGTAAAGAAAAAGCATTTTATATGTGTTATAACACTGTGACACCAGATGACACTGTAGAGCTCTGTCTTTTGCCAACATGATTTCCCACTTTGAGGTTTATCATGTGTTTTCCTGAGACACTTTTTTGATGTGTCTAGATCCTCCCAGTGTCTCTTGGATCCTGGTCTAACCCAGGGGTCGGCAAACTATGACCTGTGGGTTGGATAAGGCCCAAGGGGGTCATTAAAGGCCTGCTTGGTCAGTCCCCACACGGAGCTAAACCGGCGCAGCATTTCGGTTTAGCTCTGCGTGGGGACTGACTTCCGGGATGCAGCCACAGCTTCTGATTGGCTGCAGGAAACTCCTGCAGCCAGTAGGAAGCCACAGCCACCTCCCCCCCCCCCCCATGGCTCCAGAAGCCAGCAGGGAAAGAGTGGTGGGTGGGTGCGCATGCACACAGGTGCTCTCATGCATAGGCGCTGGCGGAAAAGTTTGCAGACCCCTGCTCTAACCACTAGACCTGTATCTCTTAGTGCATGGCATATTGGCCAGACAAAAACATTACCGTTTAAGTATTTAAAATACAAAACAGGATTGAAAATGAATGCAAATGAAAAGGCAAAAAGCTTCAGAACAAACTTTTTCTTTAAAACCCACAGAAGAGCATTCTGATAAACTGTATGGCCCTAGGATTATTTTGTTCAGACAGATTATAAAGTTAGATAAAACCATCTACTGCTGCAAGTGATGGCAAGGAAATTAACAGGTTTAGCTACAGCTAGGAGTCTTAAGTTAAGATTTATGTCAGCCTTCCAGGAATAAATTATTATCCACTTCACTCTTCTCTAACTTCCATGAGGTGTAACTCCATAAAACTTAATCAAAATGCTCCCAATTCACAACAAAGTATAATAATCTACTCTACTAAAAAATGATGGGTTTTAGGAACAACCCTTGCAATTTCTGACTTCTTTCAAGTCTACCCATTTCTAAACCTCTTTTATCTTTGACATTCACTACCTAATTTTGAACTGATAACTATCATCAGACTTAGATAAGTAGTTTCTCCTTTCTTTTCTTTATAGGTTGGAATTCTTTTTGAAAGAAAATGGAAAACCTTTTTACTGAAAAAATAACACCAGCAGATGAAGCTTTTTTTTCCGAGCAGATAACCATCATGCTGATCTTCTGACCACTGAATATCATCTGTACCTGATATTAAGATACAGGAGTGAGAAGAAAAAAAAGAAGAGAAGAGAAGTATAAAGTTGGCATTCCCAAACTAATTTAAAGTTGCTTTTGCTTAATTTTTCTTAACATTTTATCTTCCTTACTAAATAAAATGTAACAAGCACCGACACATTGGGATTTCCCATTACCAGGACAAGTATGTGGTACAATGGCAAGGGATAGGGCTTTCTCAGTGGTGGCCCCATACCTTTCGAAAAACCACCTTTATGAGATGCATCTGACACCAACATCGTTCACCTATTGCTACCAACTGAAAGGCCCTTGGTCAATGTTCAGAAATGTCCATTGTTACTGGTTATATCAGCAGCTATACATTTATATTTTGGGTAATGTTTATGGTAATCTGACTTTTCATATTTCACATTGAGTTGATTTTATGTGTAACCTACCCCCCTGGAATTGTGTGGTGAATGCTGCACTGGTAAAGAAAATAAATAAATAAATAAATAAAGTCTTTAGATCCTCAAAATTCTACCTGTGCAAGTGCTCCAGGTTAAAGTTACATGCAGGTCCCACTTTCCCAACATAATGGGAAATCATAATGCATAATGGGCAGATGATTTCCGTTATTCCCTATGCTTTCTTTCTCCATGCTTTCTGTCTGAAACTGATGCAGCCAAACAGCAAAAGCCAAACATATGAAAAACCAGTTCATTCAATCTCCCTCCCTCCATGGTTTCTGCCTGAAATGGCTGTTGCCAACCAGCAAAACATAAACAAGGAAGAAAGTGGGCAAACGCCAGCTGTTCAGATATTTGAATCAGACCTTTTTGTAGCGAGGTTTAGGTAAAATTCTTTGTGTTCAGATAAGTGAGATTTCAGATAACGAGCATTCCAATAGCGGGACCTGCATGTGTGAACCTCAGTAGGCAGAATGTGTTGATCTATAAAGTATCAATGGCCATACATATGTAAATAATGTACTAGACATATAATAGATGTAGCCTCTAAAGAATTTGGTAAACACAAACACAGGTGTTGTATATCAGGGATGTCCAACAGGTCGATTGTGATCCACCAGTCAATCTTGGGGTGCCCCTGGTCAATCACAGGACCCTGATCCCCCCCCCCAAAAAAACCACCCTCAACCACTTTGGCTCATCCTCCCCACAAAAAAGCTCAACAACTCTGGTCAATCCAATGAGTAGAACATTGCCAGTTTTTTTTATAGTGGAAGTAGATTGCAGTCTCTTGGAAGTTGGACGTGCCTGTTGTATATGATACCCAGAATAAAAGTTGCAAACACTTTGACTATTGGCCAGAGACATGGAAGTGCTAGGGATACATTTGCTCACATATAGTGGGGTGGTAGGTATGTTAAGGATTATTGAAAAGATATTTAACTATGTGCTAAATATCTTATAGGATATGAAATTCAAGTCAATCCTCTAACTATACTCTTGGGGATGTTTGAAAGAAAAAGTAAGAAGAGACCATATGGTGAGAGGGTCTTGTATCATATGCTAACAGCAGCTTGGATTTCGTTGTTGGAAGTATGGAGAACCTCTCAACTTCCATCATTATATACTAGTACTGTCACAATATGGCCGAAGACATCAAAAATTAACATAACAAATTTACCTATTATAATTATCTTTGTGCTGGTAACATTGAGACAAAGCAGAGTTTCGTAGATTCTGTTTATACCATGGCCCATTTCACATATAACAATAAACCAAACCGTAGCTTTGTGAAAATGTGAGTTGCCTTGGTCTACTTGGTCTACAATGGAGAAAACTGCCACTGAAAAAATTGTTGCAGACCCATGTTTCATCATTCAAGCACGTATCTTGAATTGCTCATATAGAGGAGACACCATGTGCTGAAAGCACATTTAAAAGCATATGATTTCACCCGAAGAATCCTAGGAACCATAGTTTGTTAAGGGTGCTGGGAATTGTAGCCCTTAAAGGGCAAGCTACAGTTTGCAGGATTCTTCACTGGAAGTTCTGTGCTTTAAAGGTATGGTGTGTATACAGCCCAAGCATCTGTAGCTTTAATGTGTGAATCAAATATCAGAATAATGAAACCTCTTAATGGGTAAGATTGTCAGAACAGTTGCAGCCTGCTCCCTATTTTTAATGTGCAGGATGAACAAGATACAGACAACATGAAGCACTTCTTCCCTTTGTCCCAAGGAAAGACAAATACTTGTTTCCCCTTATTGTCAATCCACACCCAGACCAGGTCAGGGCTTGCATTTCTGATCTGCTTTACTCAACAAGATAAATGCCCTACTCTTTTATTTCCAAACTACAGTCCCAAATGGGAACTGGTTGGGCTTTCTGGTTTTAAACATTTATTATACTTTCAGTTCATGGCAATGTCTTTATAGGTTCCATCAGTGCTAAAATAATTGCCCTCATCAGAGATGAAAAGCACATTAAACAACAGCCTTCAAAGCTGCTTTGCTGTCTGTTATCTATCTGTCTTCTGTTGGTTTCATTATTTGCTTCAATTGGAGCCATTAAGGGTTCCAAAACCACGAACAGAAGCAGAGCAAGAAGCATCATTCTACTGATGTTCATGTCAACTTATATGAGAAAGGAATAAACCAACTCTATGCAAAGCACCAGGAGTACCGGAAAGTATAAGATTTTCTGAAAATGCTGAAGTTTCTGCACCAGGTTCATTAACGTGTAAGCCCGACATTTTGGATCCCCTTCAAACTGATACCAAAGTTTTCTGCTTGTTTTATGTGAATCCCACATATTGTGTCGCACCCCAAACTGAATAATTCACACAGCAAACTGGAGTTACATGTTAACACCCCCAAATCCAACATTGTCTGATCCCCTTTGAACTGATGCCAAAGTTTTGTGCTTGTTTTGTGCCATTTTGTGCAGATGCAGAAACAACACCCAGAAAATGCTTACATGCATGCAAACACCTATTCTCCTGTGCAAAACAATATAGAAGATCCCTGGAGGTGAATTGGTGAATGTATAAATCAATGCCTTAACATTTTATTTTATTTTTTTAATGGAAGAAGAAGAAGAAGATCATAATGCCTGTCCCCAGCCAATATCTCTTGCTTTCATATTGTATGCAATTGTCTTACCCTCCCCTGTCTTCCCTTTAAAGCCATCTAAATTAGTGGCTAATAATAATAATAATAATAATAATAATAATAATAATAATAATAATAATAATAATAAATTTATGCCCTGCCACTCTGGGCAGCTCCCAACAGACTATTAATAATAATAATAAAGCGATAAAACATTAAAAACTTCCCTAAACAGGGCTGCCTTCAGATGTTTTCTAAAAGTCAGGTAGTTGCTTATTTCCTTGACATCTGATGGGAGGGCATTCCACAGGGCGGGCACCACTACCGAGAAGGCCCTCTGCCTGGTTCCCTGTAACCTCACTTTTCGCAGGGAGGGAACTGCCAGAAGGCCCTCAGAGGGTTTTTATTACTGTGTATGAAGGTTTATTGTTTGAGGCGTTTTTTTGTTGCTGTTTGAGGAGGTTTTCCTATTCTGTTCAAATAAAAATATACTTTCCCTCTTATATTGAGTACCAAAGAGCCTTTAAAGAACCTGTAGTGTTAATTGGCAAAAGAGAAGTATTAAAAGAACTATTTTAGAATTTCTTGAAATATCACAGTCTGTACTTATTTGTATATTAAATACTTCTGTCCAGAATGCATTTTTAATGAATTCAAAAGATATTGTTTTTATTATTTATTAAATATGTATGCTGCCCTTCATATGACGAAAACAGGGTGGTTCACAACATAAAATATGTATTAAATCTGCACTAATTCTGTTGCACTTCCAACAATGCATGTTCCAGCCCCAAAAATCAACTAATGTAAAGTTAAGTGCAACTGGAGAATTGTTTTAAGGTAATTCTCTTTCAGGTTCACACTAATAAACATTTTGTTTTGTCTTATCACTGATCTTTATAAGCCTCTCTTGAAACCTCCTTTGGCTGAAGAGCAAGATAAGAGCGCTTTAAACGAAAACATGGAATTATACTCAGACACTTTTGTCTAATTATGTAATCAAATAAATTGAAGCAGTACGATTCATTAACTTAAAGTTCTTCTAGCTTATTGTTGGGAAGTATATAAAATAATCTTATTATTTGGCAGGGGTGCCATTTAACTATAGCTGGGAGAAGCCATGGATGTCCCTGCAGTAATTATTGCTAAAAATGTTTAATGTGATGCAAGAAAGAAAGCTTTCTGCTAACAATTTTTTAAAAGGTTATGATTTAAATATCAACATTTTTAACACTCCTATAGTCATTATGAGCTATAACCCACCCACCCCCACAACAAATGCTCTTATTTATTTTTCAACTTAATCTTGAATATATTCAAGGCTTTGAGTTTTTCTAGGAATCTTGCTCACTCCGTGGTATTCCGGTCCCAAATTAAGCTTTATATCCCGTGGACTGCAAGAAGCTCAAACCTATCCATTCTGAAGGAAATCAGCCCTGAGTGCTCACTGGAAGGACAGATCCTGAAGCTGAGGCTTCACTACTTTGGCCACCTCATGAGAAGAGTCCCTGGAAAAGACCCTGATGTTGGGAAAGATTGAGGGCACAAGAAGAAGGGGACGACAGAGGCGGGATGGCAGTGTTCTCGAAGCTACCAGCATAAGTTTGACCAAACTGCAGGAGGCAGTGGAGGACAGAGGTGCCTGGCGTGATCTGGTCCATGGGGTCATGAAGAGTCGGACACGACTAAACAACAAAAATGCCATTTTCTTTCTCATCAGATCTTACACCAGCTGCAGCCAAGGAAGTAATCCTGCCAAAAAAGTAACTGACTAGCTCTTGGACTTCCTCCACCAAGTAGCAGATCTATGGTCCCTCATCTTCCAAAAGCAATGACTGAAATCTGAAATGGGGAACCTCTTCTCCTTGGGGATATGCCCCATGTGATTTAGAACAGATGTGGGGAACCTTTGGCCCTCCCAAAGGTTGATGAACTACAACACCCATCAGCTCTAGCAAGCACACTATGGGATGTTGGGAGTTGCAGTACAGCAACTTCTAGAGGGCCAAAGGTCCCCCCCCCGCCCTGATTTAGAAGCAGGGTTTCGCAGGACTCTATGAGGATCCATGCTCCAGGCTTCGCCCTCCAACTTATGGAGGGTGGCAGGGATTGAAACACAGGAGGGTGAAGCTTGCTACTCTTGTTCCCCCCTGATCCACTCATGAGGAGCACACTTAAATAGGGCTAATGGGGTTTTAGAAAGCAGGATAATCTCAAGAGGTTTTCTTATTCTCCAAAATGTTCAACTCAGTTCTCTGCCTGCTAACGCAGGAAGAAGCTTCACTGATATTACACACCTTACTTCTGGGTCAAGACATTTGGAGTGTTTTATCGGTAGCCATTATGTTAAATTTTTTTGTTACACGTATGCAGAATGCAACTTGTAAAGTTGCAGTGTAGCCACTAAACAGTTCCACATATCTTAAGACAATAATTGGAAGTTTATAAGGGCTCCCTTACATCAGGGACAAAAAACCTCTGGTTCTCCAGCTGGTTCTCCAGATTTTGTTGGACTATAGCAAGCCTGGTCAATGACCAGTGGCGATGGGAGCTGCAACCCAGCAGCATCTTAAGGCCTCAGGTACCCACTCCTGCAGAACATCTCACTGCCTTATTACATAACCTGGCAGAATGAATAATGGCCAGTCTCCAACAATGATTTCCCACAATTCTGTGAAATAAAAGCGTGGCGAATGAGACGTTGCTGGATGAGCAGCACGTGAGCATCATCATAGAAGGGGTGTTTGTAGGTCTAATGTGAATGGATGCTGCATGTTGCTTAAGTAATCGTGTTACACTTATAGTATTGAATTGTGGTTTTTGTATGTTACAGTATTATATTTTTGTTTTGTAATGTCCTTATGAAATTATTATTATGTTATTGTTTTGCAATGTTATGAAACTGTTTTAGTAGTGTTTGAAATGTTACACGCATCTTTCGGCACTGTGTTTGTGTGTGTGTGTGAAAACATTTCAGCTTTTTTTTGGGGGGGGGGACAAAACAAAGAAAATGTATGAATGAGAATATGAAAGCATCTGAGCTCTTCATAGATCATATAATCCTTTAACAGCCATAGCTCCCCCCAAAGAATCTTGGGAACTGCAGTTTATTAAAGGTACTGAGAGTTGTTAGAAGAATGTGCACAGATATGAGCCCATGTGAGAGCTGGAAGGGGACACACCTTCCTCTGTAGGGGATGTAAGTTTAGATTAGTGGTAAGAGAGGATTTTGTGGTTTCTGTTTCTTCTTTGTTTAGTTTATTGCTTTATTTCTTGTAGATTAGTTTGTACTTTTTATTGTATTGTGATGAACTACACCACCAGCACAGAGAACCTTCAGAGTGAGAATCCCTAGCACCCTTAAACTATGGCTCCCAGGATTCTTTGGGGAAAGCCATGCCTTTTAAAGTGGTGTAACATGCTTTAAATATGTGATGTCAATGTGACCTATGTCAGTTATTTCACAGCTGGAAGGCAGGCAAAACCTGTGCTTTTCTTTTGCGTCCAATATTTCCAGTGAAATGTTTTCTATTCCCCATTTACCTTAAAGAAATCCCATAACTTTGTGTCTGTAAAGCAGAGATGGAAAGATAATTAAATTCTCTGCTTAATTTTCCAAAAAAGAAGTATTAAAAGAAAGGGTTTTTTTGCTGTTTTTTTTTTAAAAAAACCCTCAAGCTTCTACATTAGAACTAAATGTGAGGGTGGGGGGAGAGGAGGTTGTAAAAGCCTGACAAACACATTCATCTATTTATTTTGCAACATATTAAATTGTGTCAGTGAAGTGAGAAGTAATGGCATCCACCCACACCAGCCCTTCAATGCTTAGTTCATTACCTATGGCTACTTTTATTGAGCTAGCCAACAACAATAATAATCTTCTGCATTAAATGGTGCATCTAGAAATGGCCGGAGGGGACAGGCTGCAATTTCATGAAAATAATAAAGTCCTAACCAAATTTACCAATTATCCATCTTTCTGTTGGATGTGAAGACAAGGTCAATAATACACTTGAGGGTATACCTTAAGTGTACTTTATCTATTTTTACAAATGGCATATATTTTATAAAGTCTTGTTTCTATTGTGCCTCTTTTTCTTCTTCTTTTTTTCCTTTTGCTGAGGTACCAATATCTGTTAAAAGAAATATGAAATCTTCCTTTGTGGAAAATATACTAAGCTTAAGTGGCTGAAGGAGCCCATGACTTCAAATGCTGCAGACAAGCCACCATCATTCATGGTGGGTTCATGCATCCCTTAACTGCCATAGCAAGTTTCACCTAAAGCAATTTTTGAAGCAAATTTGGATGTTCTAACATGGACAAACAATCCGAGAAATTTTAAGAGAAACAAAATGGGTTTCAGTAATCAGTAAAAATGGGGGGGGGGGGAGAGAGAAATTCGGGAAGGTTGAAAACTTTCAAGATACCTTAAAAAAAAAAAGCTCATTGGTCATCTAGCTCACAATTGCCAGCAGAGCTCTCTAGTTTTTCATCTAACAGGATTTTCTTCCAGCCCTATCAGGAGTGCTGGGGAACTTGAGATCTTGTGCTCTTCTGCTGAGCTATAGCCCGTTAATATTGGGCTACTACGTCTGCATAAAGAGCACTTTCTTATTTTTACTTTGCATAAATTCTTTTTATTTTTGTGGCAAGGAAGACTCAGCTAAAAATCGCTCTTTAGAATTCTGCCAGTCAGCCAAAATAGGTAGTTTGACAAGTTAAGTGATGCGACTCAACCACAGATGAAATGGACTGGCCAGGAGGCAGCTTGCAGTGAACTATGTAACTGGGAAATAATGGGATGGCACCCACAGAGTTATAACCAATTAGATGAATGCAATTACGATTTAATGAGGTATTATTTCACATTTAAGAATCCATATTAGCTTTGCAATGTGGTCACTTAGGAAAGCCAATGATCATATAATGCCCCCTTTGAGCATGATTTATGCCACATATCTGCTTCACAAAATTGTGGAAGTCGGGCTTTCATCTCTAGGATATTGTTTAGCATCTTAAAGATGATAAAGTCCCTGGAGTATAAAATGTGTCTACAATTATGTGAATATTTGGGCTGCCTCCTCAGTTGTTTTTTATTTTAAAAACACAAAAGTCTAGGAACAGAACACTGTTAAGGGAGAAGCATGTTGTAATGGACCCATTTTTGTGAAATCAAACTGAATACTGCCATAATCAGATTTAATTGTTTGAATCCATTACATATGTTTGTACTGTATGAAGGATAGGGATAGCAACTCATCTTAGTGGCCTTCTTTTCCATCAATTTCTACATTGGCAGTGCCTTTCCCATCCATATTTTTTCAGCCAAGTCCATGACACTGCAGATAATGCAATGTGTATGGACCGTGGGAGCAACTGAGTGCCTTTGAAAAACTGGGAAGCTGGAATGCACAAATGGTAACAGAAGACCCATTGGGGAAACACGGACATATGCTCATGAAGGAACATGCAACAACTAACCTTGGGGTTTCAGATTTCTGTGACACCAAAATTTGACGCACACGCCTCTTGCCTTCCATTCGACACAATAGTTGTGCCACCTCCAAGACTCCATGCCCAGGGCAACCAAACCGGTTGTGCCACCCTAAATCTGTCACTGAACTAACCATCCTGCTACATTTTGTTTCTGTGTTGCTGCATCAACCTGCAAAGCTATTTTACTCATTGCCAACTATTTTGTGCAAATCAATACCTTAAATCATAGTTCATTGTGTGATTCAAGTATATGAGGAAATTCTTTCTTTCTTTCTTTCTTTCTTTCTTTCTTTCTTTCTTTCTTTCTTGTCCACTGCAGTAACCTCTGTGGCACACAATGGTCTCCAGTAAAGTTCCCCGAAGGGTCAGTTCTTTGAACACACGTAAAATATTAATTCATGAGTATATGTGTAGCGAAGCTGGTAACAGGAGAGGGTGATTTAAATCAGGAAAATGTCACAGGAAAGGGTTGAAGCTCCTCTCCCAGTGTTACCAGCCTCATCTGAGCCACAGGACTATTTGGGTTTTTCTCAAAACAAACGAAAACATGCAGGAATGTCTGTTCAAAAATACCACATCTTGCCTTACGATGTAATTAGATGATCACTTTATATTTACATGTTTGCAACTTCTGTAAAACATGGTGTGATTTCCATGGTGCTGTAAGCTCTGAAGAATCTGTGGCTTCCATGGCCAACATACTTTCAGTAATCTATCTTGCAGTAATCTACCTTACTCAAAGTATAGACAGCTCTAGCTCTTAATTTGTGTATTTTGTTTTAGAGACTGATTGTAAAATGAAACAATATTAACAGGAAATTGTCGTGAAATTGAAGTCCATGCTTTTGATAGGCCTGCGACCACAAGAACATTTTGCAATTACAAAGTGCTACCAGCAACAGAGCTAAATCTGTTATTTCTGCATCTTAAAACTACTGCTTCCCCTCCCCTCTAATCCCTAGTATAGGAACTTGGGGAAACACCCATAGTAAGCTCAGTAGAGCAATATGAAGAGATGGAGCACACTGCTTGACTTTTGGATCAAGGATTTCTATCCTGATTAATATGGAAAGGTCAGTCTTAATTTAAACCTCGGCAAACCGCACATGAGCCTTCTGTCAATGAACTGCATTTCATAGCAACCCCAAAATAATCTTATTTGCATAGCCAGGAGGATAGCTGATATCATTTTAGGCGTTCCGAGGTCAAGTGTGCTCAGGTTGCAGACCGAAGCAGAAGCTTAACAGGCCATTTGTTCATAAAGGAATACTAACATTTACTAATGCTGCTTGGCGTATCTTAAGAATTCTCTTTATTTCTACATGTTGAAGATATTAAAGAGGTCAGAACTTCAAGAAAAGCTAGACAAAAAAACCCAATTTGATAGGCAGCTGAAGTAAAGGGTTTAATTTACAGAGATAGATCAAGCTTGTTCCATCAAAATACAGAGTTTAGGGAATACTAGCAAAGCATAAGTGTCCAAATGCATTGTTTGGAGTTAAACCAACAAGGATTTATAGTAGGGATGATAAGATCATGAAACTAAAACAATCAGATTTTTTTTTTAAAAAAAATTAATGTGGTTGGGGAATACTGTAATAAGAGCTGAGGTTTTTTATTTTATTTTAAGCCAATTCAGTTTACTGCTCCTTTAAAAGCTTGGGCACAACTAAGCCAAAGTTAAGCAGTTCAAAAATGGATTTCAGTGGCAGAATTAAGCATGCACAGACCAGTGAATGAGAGTTTAAAGTGGCTAGTTTTGCCTGGAAGGTGTCTTTTATTCTAATCAGAGTTTGATTTTATATATAAACTTCCTATGTATTATGCACACCCATAACAATATGCAGGAGTCGACAAACAAGCAAATATAAACAAAAAAGCAAAATGATAGACTTCAGTCTAAGGAATTGTAACAGGTCTGCCAAATTCTACAAAGATTCTACAGAAACTCATTTATTGCAAGAGCCCTCCACTCTTTCCCTTTAGTGATATTGCCCAGTATATCAGAATTACATTATTTCCTACCGTGATTCATTAAACTGATGTATCAGTTCACTGGAATGAAGTTTTAGTATATCCTAGATATCCTTCCTACATAACCAAACCTTAACCCTCTCCATCCCAGAGTAGAGTAAGAAAGAGATGGATGAAAAAGAAGAAGCAGACGAGACAATTCTTCCCTGGGTCATGCTCCTCAGGTGGAAAGACAAATCATCTTGGAAGCTTCTTCACCCTTTGCCTGCTCCCCAATCTCCAGTCTCCAGGTGCTAGGAGAACCCACCGGAGTCTTTTCCAACATTGGAAAGAGATACTGAAGGGTATAATAAAGTAAAAGGAGAACTGAATGCAGCAATGGGACAGCTTAGATGCTTGGTTTAAAATTAGATACCTAAAAAAAACAAAACATTTTTAGTAAGTTGCTGACAAGTAATTCACTAATTAATTTTTTTTGTCTTCAAGCATAATATCTAACACAACTGCAGAAATATGCATAGGCTGCCAACATTTTTGCTCCTGGATTCCACACCTGCAAGCACCCTTAGGGCACAAGCACAGTCTTTCTAGAAGCCTGCTGATCACACTGAGCTTCCAAGTCAGATGTAAGTCCATTTTCAACATCTGCTTCAGAACATCACAACACAGCTCAATCCACCTCTCTCAGGTATGGTTCATTTATAATAATCTTCTACACTCCGGTTTCAATATTTCAGGGAAACAAAAGTTCAAAATAAAGATCAAGGCAACACATGAAGATATTATTAGTCTTTTTCCACATTTAATATATTAATGACTTCTCCTTTTGGGGGTCAATACAGTGGTACCTCTGGTTATGAACTTAATTCATTCCGGAGGTCCGTTCTTAACCTGTTCTTAACCTGAGGTACCACTTTAGCTAATGGGGCTTCCCGCTGCCACCACACCGCTGGCACGCGATTTCTGTTCTCATCCTGAGGTAAAGTTCTTAACCCGAGGTACTACTTCCGGGTTAGCAGAGTCTGTAACCCGAGGTGTTTGTAACCTGAGGTACCACTGTATTCTCAATTAGAAACAGGTAGTTGCTTTATACAGAGCCATACCAGTTGTCCACCGAGCTGGGTTCTGCATCAGGAGTAATGGATACGATTCTCTTCCATTGTTTTTGGTACCACAAATGCCATCATTCCTAAATATTGTCAATGTTGGCTGGGGCTGAAGGGGGTTCAGCAAAATTTGAAGGGTGCTCCATTGGCCACACCTGGTTTACACTGTTTCGCAGCAACTCTCTAGAGTTTCAGACAGGAGTCCAGCACTGTCTAGAGATAGCAGGGATTGAACTGGAGACCATCTGCATGCAAATCATCTGCTCTGGGACTTCCCTTCCAAGGAAAAAACAGTCTTCCCTTCCAAGGAAAAAACAGTCTTGCATAGGATTTCGTGGCAGTTGTCCCCCACCCATATCTCAAGCTTTGTCTGTTCCAATGTGTGTGTTTTTTTACTTTAGAAGAGGAGTGGCAGTTGAATTTCCAAGCCTCACCGCAAAGGTGGCACAAGGGCCAATAAAGTAAGGCACATCCGTGAACAAGTATCAACTTTAAAGGACACTCAACTTTTCCCTAAATGCTCCCCAAGAAAATTTATAGAGACTAAGCTAATTCAAAATTAAGCTGGAGAGGGCTCAGCAATTGCAATCTCTATGTGAGGAAGCATTTGTGCCAAAGGCCACAAGCCAGACTTATGCTCAATAAGTCAATATGGAGAAGAGCTATACTTAGTAGGATTACACATGCGAAAAGGCAGGCTGTAACCAATTCTCTGAGCAAGAGACCTAACATTTAGGAATCATGACAACCTATTTTGAAACAGCAGTTTTACCTCTCAATCATCACACAGCAAGTAATAGAAACCACAGCTGAGATCTCTCGGCTTTTAAATAGCTCATTGATTTTGGATTGAATCCATTCACAGCACTGTGCTTGAACCTCATTTTGTAATTAACTACAAACTGGGGTGGATACTTTCAATCAAAGCCTGTGTGGCTTTCAGCACGTCACTGCAAATCAGCATTGCTAATCAAACCTTCCCCTGGGTATCCCAGACATTTTTCTGAAGTTGTTTGTACCAGCATAATTGGGATGAGGTTACCTGCCTCTGTATAAACCTTTAAGATCACTTAGATTATCTGACAAAATTCTACTCATGGAACTGCACCCTACAGAATATCACAGGAAGGTGACCCCCAAAATGGATATTTTCTGCTTTTCCTCCTTTATTATGGAATGCTCTCCACCCTGCTGTACGTAAAACAGCTTCAGATGTATTGTAAAAACTTATTTTGTCCAGGCTTTCCTTGATTCATAAGAACAAACCCTGCTTATGTCTGAATCCCCTTGATCCTTTTCACATGTAGTGCTAGTAAGCCAGGTGTCTCCCCATCTTATATTTGTGCATCTGGTTCTTCCTGCCTAAGTGTAGAATCTTACATTTGTCCCCACTGAAATTCATTTTGTTAGTTTGGGCCCAGTTCTCCAATGTGTTAAGGTCATCTTGAATCATGATTCTGTCTTCTCTGGCATTAGCAATCCCTCCCGGTTTAGTGTCATCTGCAGTTCTGATGAACATCCCCCTCAATTCCTTCATCCAAGTCGTTTATAAAAACACTGAATAACAATGGGCCCAGAACAGAACCCTTTGGCACCCCACTTGTCCATTTTCCCCAGGATGATGAGAAACCATTAGTTTCCCCCCAAATAATTCTGGGAAACATTTGTTAAGGGTGTTGAGCTTTGATAGGAGACCCCTATTTCCCTCACAGAGCTACAATTCTCCGAGTTCCCTGTGAAAAGGGCTTGATTGTTAAACCAAAGTGCTGTGAACGTGTGGTCAGTGGAAAAACCACTTAGCTAGACCATTCCTGGGGAAGCAGAAATAGTGTTGACAAAATTGCTTTTAAAACTAAGAAACATTCAGCAATTATAATGTTTGTGGTAAGGGACAGCCATCATATGCTGTGGGCTCACGATATCAGTACGTAGCAATTCTAGTAGAAGGATATTGTATGGGGTGGAATACAATGTGATCTACTGAAGAGGCAGCAGGGAATCTCTGGTTACTCATACTTTTGCTTTTTTAATATATTGATTTATTTTCCTACCTGACAAGTCTGTTTATGCCATGAACTACAACATCTCAGCCTTCTGAACAGAGGGACGCCTGTTTGCTGGCACTCATTTGAAGTCATGGCTGGCCAATGACAGACTAGGATACTGTCAGGAATCATTTACCAGTGGAATTCCTTCAATTGTTAGAGTGAAGTGTGCATTCACACACCGACACACACTCCATCTGCTCCTCTTGGTGCAATCTGGAGGACTGTGTAGAGGAATCAGAACAATATGAAGCACTAGCAAGCAGTGCCAACAATTCATTTCCTTGCTTGTCAGAGAAATGACAAGGATTCTGTGACGGGGCTACATCGCTCTTTACTCCACCAAATAGGAAAGAAGAAAAATCCAGAATTATAAGTAGGGTCTGGCTTAGGCTTGCAAGAAGCTCAGAAATTGTTTCAGGCATTGTGTGTTTCATACCACACCAGTTCAATCATAATCACTAGGAAGCTTATAATTCCTCTGTCCTTTAAGAACAAATGAACCAGAAGAGAAATGCTCCAAATCAAATCAAAATCCAATTTGTCTCAAACAGTTGAGTTTAAAACAAACCATTTCTTCACATCCCCTAATACCTGTTAATTCACCGACTGAAGCCTGGGATAGGTTTCAAAGAACCATGTCCTGCATATCCCTAGAGAAAACGGCAGCAGAATGAATAAATTACCAGTATTTGGATTCTCATTACCTTAAATTACCCTCAGCGTAAAAATGACAGGAGTAGAGGCAGCTCCCTCTCTCTCTCTCTCTCGTTTTGCACGCAGCACCTGTTACCACTTCATTCAAAGCGTTTGGAGGGGAGACTTCTCTTTAGTTTCTGTGAGCGGCAAAGCTTTACTCTCACACTTACCAATTGTTTGTTTCAATGGGAAGAAATATCAACGGTGTAAGTGTGAGAGTAAAGCTTTGCCGCTCACATGTGTGCCATTTGAACCCATCAAAAATAGAAATTTACTTTGTTCTTGGGAATTTCCCTCAGGAGGGAAGACAGCAAGCGGGCCTGAGGGGCATGTTTCAGTCAGGTGACGCCCGTGAGGCTGGTGCAGTGTCACCCAATGCTGCCCTAACCCTAACCTTGGAAGTCCGTTCAACTTCCAAAATGTTCAGAAACCAAAGCGCAGCTTCTGATTGGCTGCAGGAAGCTCCGAAGAACGTTCGCAAACCACTCACTTCCGTGTTTGCTGGAGCCAAAACGTCCGAGTACCAAGGTGTCCGGGATCCAAGATATGACTGTACAAGAAAAGCCGCATTCATTCTACACAGCTAAGGCACAATTGCTCTTAAAGGAGCAGAAGGCTTTTCAGCTGAAGATGACGCGGAAAGAGCAGTTCATAAATGCCCTGTGTCAAACAAGTAGTGGCAAATAAGTAGTAGTAGTAGTAGTAGTAGTAGTAATAATAATAATAATAATAATAATCCACAAATTATTATATGGAAGAGTCCTTCCCTTCATAAATCCTCCTATCCAAGGCAATCAGGCAAGTGAGTGGAAACTAGAGGGGACTCGCAAACTGAATACGGTAAATGAAATAGCATCCCTTAAGCAAAAAGGAATACAGGTTCTTCTTTCGACTCGAGTTCTGACAATATTAACATGCACCTCTGGCATTGTGAAGTGGTGCCACTTATAGGAGCAGGACTTCCCAGTGAAAATCTATGTTTCCCATTAAAGACTTTAAAGAAACTTGGAATCAGAGTTTTCTTTTTTAAAAAAAAACAGCACCACTTGTCACATTTCAGCTCTTCCTTTGACAATCGAGCCTCCCGGTATGCTCCTGCCTCTTCATTGCAGATGAGGAGCATCGGAATTTAGGACAAATTTCACCAGCCTTTCCTGCTGCTGTTCCCACCCCACCCCCCTCCTTTGTGACTTGGTGACTGGAAGGGAAGAAGGGGAGGGAAACTGGGAGCAGAGAAGGATGGGGGCTGGCAATGAGCCATCGCAAGCTGAGCTGAAAGCTGAAAGCTCACGGGGTGGTTTTGCTCACCTTGCAATGACTTGGAGTTTCTGAACTAGGGGAATACTGTATTTTTTTTATTATTATTAAGAAAAAACCTGCAAGATAGGCTGCCATTGCTAGTAATATACAACTGCTGTTTCGAAGATATTGATAACAAACCCAAATAGATGGGAGGAATGTTGTTGCTGGCATAAGTCCTCTTGCCTGTATCAAGAGGTGTTCATCAGCAAGCAGCGCACCCTTCACTGTTAAAGGCAGTTGACACAGCAACTAGTAAAAGCAAGTCAAAACTAAAAATATTTTTAGAATGCAACTGATTTATTAAGTGTGTGCCCCAGCAATGGTTTGCTAATATTGCAAATCTTTTTATTAAAACAGAGAATTCGGCGGCAGCACTAAGCCTAACCACATGTATGAAATGGGCAGGGTGCCAAGAACAACAATATCTATGTGCAGATGTGATGAATTTAATGTAGCCTTATATACTAATCATTATATGCGAATCTGGCAGCTGTTAAAATTATCCCATTTCAGCCCTAATGGCAAGACTATTGAAATAACCTCCAAAATATAGCTTAAAAACTAAGTCCTTATAGGTGAAAGTATTAAAAAAGGTGTTTGTAAGTCCGCGTTTTTCTAAGAAAAGTATTATGTCAAACTATTTTAATAGAGGTCGGCTGGCAATTGCACTTTCCTTTAAGGTTTTTAAGCCGGTACCCAAGTCTTTCAATTAACACTCTTACAGCACAGTCCTTAGAGCACTACCTTTCATTCACTTCAGCAGGACAGAAAAGCATTGCAAGAATCAACCTATTGGTCCACCACGATTAATTACACAGGACTGAGCCATCCCACAGAGAGGAGGATATCCATTTCTTTGTTTATTTAAAATGGAATTCTCAAGATGCTGAGCACAGAGCTCAGATTGGATTCAAAAGCAGCAGCCAAATTAAGCCAAGGTTATGCACCAGTGGAAATCCCAATGTCAAATGAATGCTTGCCTTCAGAATTCTGTAATCTTGGGCAATGTTTCAGCTTTATTTTTGGATGCACACCGTGCAGGCTTAGCTATCTTACACAGGGCAGATTATTTTGACCATTTAACCCATTGAGAGATTTCCTTATTTGGCTCTTTAGCCAGCTCATTTAATCTCCTTGCGCTTGAGCCACATACACACAATACATTTAAAGCACAAAGGATCCTGGGAACTGTAGCTCACCCTTAAGAAACTATAGTTCCTGTGCTCCTTTGGGAGAAGTCACATGCTTTAAATGTATGGTGTGTACATGGCCCAAGGAAGTTAATAACAACATGCATCAAGGACACAAAACACAAGTTGCCAAGAGCACACAGTTCATCGCTAAAGGAACTGTCACTTTCCAAATCATTAAAAAAATAAATCAAGGAGCTGCCTCTGTCCAAAGATATTCTGGCCTGGACTTTGTTGGACTGACATCAAATGGGTGGGAAGTATCCACTGAAACTATCATATTCCCCTTGGCACCCAGTGGTTGTGTCTTCCTGTTGCAGATCTCTTGTCATGTCTTTGGATGAGCCAGTCCCACTGCCTGAATATCAAAGGGAGCGACACTCTCGCTTGACCAGATCAGACCAGGCTTGCCTGGTGGACAACAGGGCTTTGTTGTTGCTTGTATTTAAACTCACAGTCATGCTTTTTAAGATGGTCTTTGGGGTACTATGATTATTTGAGTTTTTAAGGCAGAGTTAGAGAACCACTATCCATGGGCCAAATTCTGCCTGTCAGGCCTCTCCACTCAGTCCACAAGGCCATTTCCCCTAAACCACAAAATCATATGTGGCATCACGTATGGGGCAGGTACTGAACTCCTGGCTGCATTTTAGGAAATGGTGATTTTTAATTCTTGAATGGTGTGCTGGGTGGGACAGAAAATTTCTATATAAAGAAATAAATCTACCAGGCTGCATTTTATAAAGTGATATATTATCCAACTGAAGACCATAAAACAACACTGCACAAATTTGGCAGGTTTTGTTTCGTTTTTAAAAAGTGCTGCAGTAGAACATTACTTTTAATGAGAATATTTGTATCTATAGAATGTTAGAAGCCAAAAAGAAAAGAAAGAAATCAAAGAGTGGCTCATTTCTTCCTGAAAATATTGCATATTGTTCAGATTTTGAATTGACTGATTTGATATTCAGCCCATTCTTCAATGGTTCCAAGCAGCAGAAGTCTAATGAAAAAAGTGAATGAAGCTTAAGTCCTCTGACCAGTCTGAGGTATGCAGCCTTTAATGTTTTATAATAATACCATGCAACAATAAACCAAACTCAATGCAGGGAAAACTATTTCAGGATAAAAAAAATCGAAAGGTGCCCCTGCTTGAGCAACAGAATGTTTATACAGTGTCATCTGAAGAAAAGATTTAGAGAGCCTTTTGAAACCTCACACAAACCCAAACGAACAAATGAGCCTTTGAGGCTTTTAAGAGGCCAAAGCTGAAAATTCTGGCGTGTTCTCACCTAAGGTGGACAAAGCAAGTTTATAACCACTCACAATACAATAATTTAGGTAGCCATTTCTGGAAAACGCTTGTAAATCCAAGCTACTTTGAAATGTCTAATGACTGATTTCACTCAGTCAAGCAATAAAGCGGCTTGGCTGACCTCAGGGCCTGACAGGTTAATCTATTCTGACCTTTGCTTTATTCTATAATGATGCTGAAAGATCACTTGAATAACTCACTGTCATTCAACAATGGCTCCATATTTCCCCTTCGGCACAGCAGAGGGCTCAAATGTGACTTGGTGCCAGATTTTCAAAACCGTGTGGGATACTAAGGCCTTTTCCTTCAAGACTGTGAAATAGAACAAATTGCTCCCCCACCCTTTCTCCTGTCACAGTATCCAACAGCAAAAGCACATTTCTGCCATCCAAATAGAAATTCCATTATAAAATATACTATTAACGCTGGAGAAAAACAGGACAGAGGGAGCTGTTGCCTCAATCATGTCCGTCTTCCTTACATAGCTTCACACCAGCATTTCTTAATTTCCAGTATTGGTAAGGAAATATTAGAACACATATTTGCGCAAATCGGGCCGGGGGGGGGGGGGGAGGTGAACAATGATGCCCTATTAGTTTATGTAGAAAAAGAGGTGTACAAATCCAATTATTTTTTTTAAAAATGGCTAAAATGAACACACACAATATATATATATAACCATCATTAAAAACCAAGATAACACAAACAAAACATTTAAAAACAAAATACTTAAAACTATTATCATGCGTCTGGATAGGCTTGATGAAACAGACATTATTTTAGCTCATCAGGTACCCAAAACAGTAAAGTGAAGATGTGTGCCTAATGTCAATAGGCAATGAGTACGAGAGCACATTAAAAGGAATGACTCCTTGAAAATGGTTCTCTAAGATCCTGCTTCCCACGCCTCCTGTTTTGGGCAGATTGATGCAGCTCATATCTGGATGCACTTCTGTCCAAAAATCAACAGTCCGGCATGTGTCATAATACCAGCGCTTGCAATAATTTGGTTTGGTTTAGTGAAGTTAACTGAAGCAGTTGATAAATCTTGGAACTACACCTGAAAAAAGTTTCCATAACTGCCAGGTAAACTGAATGGGAATTAAGTTCCTGGCACCACCCTCATATTCACCACAACTTTCCTCTACCACCTTCTATTTCTATAAGGTATACTGTCCTGAGCCAGGTTTATGGTAGATTTTTCTAAACTCCCATTGGTTCTGCTGCCACTACAGATACTATGTACCTGAATATCTTCCCACCGCAATTGTAGCCAGCCAGGAGGCATGTGCGCATGGTATAACATTACTATATTATTATATTATTATATCATATCATATCATATCATATCATATATATCATATCATATATCATATATCATATCATATATCATATCATATCATATTATAACAATATATTAAAGTAGAAATAATAAAAGGTTTTACAGTGGTACCTTGATTCTCAAACGCCAAAAACCTGGAAGTAAGTGTTTTAGTTTTCAAATGCTTTTCAGAAGTTGAACGGCTGATGCGGCTGTCGACTATTGTTTTCCCCCGGCGCCTGCACCAAACAGAAGCTGCGCCTTGGTTTTCAAACATTTCACAAGTCAAACGGACTTCCGGAACGGATTAAGTTTGGTGCTTTTGTTTTTGCTATTTATTTTGCATTTTTGAGGCTTTTTTGGTTAATTTGTTTTTGTGATTGTGTGGAACCCAGTTCAGCTACTGATTGATTGATTGATTGATTGATTGTGTGACTGCGGAAATGGATAAAAGCCCCCCATCCAAACAATGACTATCATCAGTGCAGGTAAGAAAAAAAACTAATTTTAATTTTTATCATCTACAATACTGCCTTATTTATTTTATAGTACAGTACATTGTTTATTGCTTTTATTTCATGGATCAATGTTCTTGTTAGATAGTAAAATTCATGTTAAATTTCTCTTTTAGGGGTTGTTTTTAAAAGTCTGGAATGGATTAATCCATTTTGCATTACTTTCTATGGGCAAGTGTGCCTTGGTTTTGGAACGCTTTGGTTTTAGAACGGACTTCCGGAACAGATTAAGTTTGAGAACCAAGGTACCACTGTATTATCACTCAGAGTATAGAAACATATGGCTTTAGTTTTGCACTTTCTTCTTAGTTACTTTGGTTCATATAAACAATGACTAAGAACAATGCTGACCCTACTCTATCCAGCGAACCCTGCCACCGTACAAACACATTCTTTCCCCAACCCCAATGGCTCATAACTCTCAACTGACCCTCCTTTTCAAAATTTTACCCAATCGCCACTCATGTCTAACATTCCAAGGACACACACTCTTCGCAACCACTTACCCCAATTCACATACCTTGGTTCTTGAATTTTGCAAGAATGTTTTGGAAGTTCGTTCAACTTCCGAAACATTTGAAAACCAAGGCGCAGCTTCCGATTGGCTGCAGGAGATTCCTGTACTCAAGCAGAAGCCACGTTGGACATTCAGTTTCCGAAAAACGTTCAAAAACTGGAACACTTACTTCTGGGTTTTTGGCATTCGGGAGCCAAAACGTACGAGTACCAAGGCATTCAAGAACCAAGCTATGACTGTATTATACTTACCTACATTTAACACATATTACTCTAATATTAGTTATTATATAGACACAGCATCACAGTGTTGCTTTCATACCCTGATTGTAAGCTTCCTAGAAACATGTGGCTGACTGTGACTGGAACGTGGCTGCCTGACTAGATGGTCCATTGGTCGAGCCAGCAAGCATGTTCTTATGCATTTATTGGCACAGGGAAGAAGTTGCTTCACAGTTTTCTTAATATTCCTACCTTGAAAAGCTGTGATGTGACCGACAATCATATATTTCAGTTCAAAATTTAGAGTCTGGATGTTCTCCATCCTTTCTCTCCGAACTGCTGCTTGATAGCTTTCTTCCATCTTTCTAGTGCAACATGTTTGCACTTTGTGCTGGCAGATCTGTAAGTTGGAATCTGTTGCAAGAAAAGAATAAATTAAAAACAAACATCCTCAGTGAGAGCATCAAGAAACAGCGCCAAAGATATTTCTAACAAGCAAAGTGATGCAGCTCATAAGAAGTAAAATGTCCAGCCTTTCTGTACACTTCAAGGGCTCAGTGTCTGACTGCATCAACTAAATTAAGGAAACGCCATCATATCCAGAATTACATGTACTGCAGCCTCTGTTCAAAAAGGACCCTAATTCAGGCACATCATTTGTGGGTGCATCCCAACAACCTGTTGATCGAGCATCCATCCTGCTTTGCTTGCAATAAGATTAGATTACTTTGGCAATTTAAACAAAACAAATTCCTTCCAGTAGCACCTTAAAGACCAACTAAGTCAGTTCTTGGTATGAGCTTTCGTGTGCATGCACACTTCTTCAGATACACTGAAACAGAAGTTTCCAGACCCTTCTATATAGTGAGAAGGTGGGGAGGGGTATTACTCAGAAGGGTGGTGGGAATGGGTGATCTATAAATAGACTGGAAAGAGAAGCTGCTGAATTACAACATATCACCAAACTTAAAACCATGGAGAAACCTGGTCTGAACAAAGACCTTGGATTCTTATCTCATTATACATGACAAAGCCATTTTTCACCTTTTCACCCCTTGCTTTTTCCTGTAAGACCTATTGCAGTCGTTCCGAGTCGTCAACAGGCTCATCACAGCTATTTGCCAATCACCCATTCCCACCACCCTTCTGAGTAATACCCCTCCCCACCTTCTCACTATATAGAAGGGTCTGGAAACTTCTGTTTCAGTGTATCTGAAGAAGTGTGCATGCACACGAAAGCTCATACCAAGAACTGACTTAGTTGGTCTTTAAGGTGCTACTGGAAGGAATTTGTTTTGTTTTGACTATGGCAGACCAACACGGCTACCTATCTGTATTTGGCAATTTAATCAGCTTTCATTGTGGTTTGCTTGGAGGTGAGGAGGCTAGATGATGCTGTATCAAGGAACCGTTATTCCACACTTTGTTGGGATGCTACTGAATCCCTCCTGAAAATAGCAAGCATCCCGAAGCTCCCTGTGTGTCCTCTTTACTATCAAGGCAAAAGCAATAGTCCTTTGAGCTGTGTATTAATTGGTCTGCAAGATGTGTTGAGTGTGTGCATGTGAGTTGTACACATAATTTCAGGCCTGGCGAACTCAGCCTCTGTTGACTTTCGTATGCACTGAAATTAACCCAATTTCCATGGCTTTTGGAATGCCTTTGAAGATACAGGAGTTGTGAATTTTTTTGAAAAGCAACTGTAATCAACAAATTACACTAGTAGGATTACAAGAAGTTTTGTAAGGAGAAATATATGAAGTGTTACAAAGCAGAAAAAAATAGAGATATTGGTTATGAGTTTGAAATGCAATAGGGCAGATAAGAAATGCATGCTAAGAGATTAGATCGGAAATTTTTCAGACAGGATTGATGGAAGTCAAAAAAATTGAATAAGATGTAAAAGTATGTTTAATTACTGTTGAAAATGATATGTTAAAAAACTAATTATATGATAGATAGATGATAGATAGATAGATAGATAGATAGATAGATAGATAGACAGAAAGACAGACAGATACAGGAGTTGTGAACTGGCCTACAGAAGGGGTGAATGGACAGAATGAGCTGCCTGCCCCTTAGTACAGTGGCACAATAACCTCCACACAGCCAAAATGTGCTACAGTCAAGTCAAGGACTGCCACTTTTGCAGAAACACCAGAGGCTGCATCTGCATGTTTGAGAAGAATGGGATCAGCTCACTAGTTTCACCTGAATACTTAGCACCACATCTTACAAATATGTATACCTGGGAGCTGTTCAGTCTGTTCATTCTTCTTCAAAACAGAAACCTAGGAAGAAATCCTACCAACAATTGCTGCAGTTTAGATCTTAGGTCTTTTTTCTGCCCTGTGGTACCAACTTGAATAAAATATTGGGGGGGGGCATATAAGCCCAACTCTGCATAATTGATCACAAGACATGATGCGCACACACCATTTGAATGGCAATGCCCATAAACCTTTTTTTTGGGGGGGTCAATTATTTTATTGAGGGGCCAAAGGGACCTCAGCAACTAGGAGTTGGCTCCTAGGTTTCTATCTATGTTACTTTTTTCATAAGTGAAGTTACTAGCTTGACAACAGAGGTCTATTTCTGCCACAGAATCTTAAATCCAAATCCACATATGATATGAGCAGGGTTAATGATATATATTTTTATTTTCCTGCTTCAGAAATCACTATATGTCCCCGGTTAAAAGCTTATATTCAAACCCCCTGTCTATGCCCATTCTATAATTTTGGCTTGGGATTTCTGCAGGTGTTATTACCTACAAATCATACACTGGGTTTGATGAAAATATTTATCTTCAGGGAAATGATTCATCTTCATAGCAAAACAGAAGAAACAGCCACAGAGACCTTAGCAGCCATTGGTGGCCAAGATTCTTTGCCCCATTAGTTTTCTGAACAAACAGACAGACGGTTGAAGAGAATGTCTGCAGATCCAGGGCCAAAAAGCTGCAAAGATTGTTCCTAAACAGAAACAGCACAAATCCTCTGAAAGCCAAAAGAACACCATGCAGAACACAAAGTATTTAAAGCAAAACATAAAGCAAGTTGCAGTCTCACTAAGAAGCCTTTATGTTGGTATGAGCATCATACTGTGAGCTCAGAAATTTCATTTTTCTCAATACTAGCTTTGGGATGGAATCTTTTAATTACCAAAAAAAAAAAAGAAAGAAAGAAAGAAACCCACACCACCCTAATCTAGGTTTTGGTACTCAACTTTGGCTGCTGAGAATAGTTAATGCAGCTTTGTACAGTCCCAAAATCTTAAATAACTCTAAAGAGAGCATTAAAAAAAAATCACGCTAGCTGATCTTAATGCAAAGCATACCCCCATCAAATAGGCATGGGGGGGGGGGAGAGTGAGAGCTCAGACAGTGTGGCAACTTAAGGGCACACTGCATTGCAGCACCAGAGAAATGCGTACCAGATTTCAGAGGGTGCATCTGCACACCAGCTTCCCAGGCTGATGGGTCAGTGCCATTTAATGACCCACCTTCTTGAATGCCCCCTTTATGGGGCCCAATGAAACTATCCAAACAGCAGTCCTGCTAACCTGAAGAAGAAACTTGACAATAGTAATCTTCCCTCAGGCAGACACTCATTTCATGAGGCAACGGATTCCACACAGAATCTCAAAACACACAACGATGCTGAAGTCAGATAACCAAAGTCAGCCACAGCTGGGATGCAAAGCCACTCAATATGGAACTTGTTTGAATTTTTTTTTAAAAAAAAAACAACCCAACCTAATGCATGCAGTATTTTTTTAAAAAATAATAATAGTTTTATTGGAAATACCACTGAAAAATGATATTACAATCTTTGAGTCACACCACATAAAAAATCATAGTGGAACTTCAGAGTTATAAATAATTCTATTCCCCAATAGTCGCAGATCAGACAGACAACAAGAATTCCCCAGGAAATCAAGTTAAAGTTTAATGGATAATTATAAGCACACATGGTGAAGCCTTATGCCCTGTAACAGAAAAAGAACCAAGGCCTCATGGCCCTTTCAAGGAGGAGGAAGAACACAGGAAAGTGTGTAAATGAAACCGAAATAATTTAAGTGGTGCTTTTTTTCCATAAAAAATGTTTAGGGGTACTCTCATTTTCCTACTCATACTGAAACACTGCCCCTCAATGAGGCCAAACTTAGATTAACAAAATGTTTAGGGGTATGCGTACCCCTGCGTACCCCCCCCCCCAGAAAAAAGCACTGCATTTAAGCTAGTGCAGTATTCTCTGTGCTGACTGGTTACAGCTCTCTATGGTTTCAGTCAAGATCCTTTATCAGCTCTTTCTGGGCATGGTGGGATAATGGTAAGCAATGGTGAGTCCGCTCCTTCCCAACTGGGACCTATTGTATCCAGGACCTAGGAGAAGCAGCAGGAAGGGGAACCATGGAGCAGGAGAACCATTTCAGCAGTTCAGGCATAGGGTGGGGAGGCTGCCACTAGGACTGCACACTCAGAAAAATGTTGGGCCTCCTTTAACAACTCCCTCCTCTCAGCTGCAATGGTACTTAAGATTTTCAGCCCCAGTAGGGCAAAAAAACAGGAGCTAGCAGAGAAGAATGTGAAGCGTTTCTTAAACAAGAAAAATATATCTGGCGTTAACTGGTTTGTAAATTAAGTGAGTATATAGAATTGGCAAAATCAAAAGTTAAGAATGGAGTGGAAGTATTTTGAAGATTATATGGCATACAAAAGATGGAATGGCAAACAAAAGATGAGGAAGTTAAATCGGTCATGATAAAATGGGCCAGGGATTTTGGATATAATATACAAATGGATGATTGGATTAAATTATGGAATGAAAATATGAAATTTACTGCATGTACAGCGTTAAAAGAGAATATAATGAAAATGATGTATAGATGGTACATTACACCGGTAAAACTTGCAAAAATGTATAAAACATGTAAGAAATGTTGGAAATGTAAAGAAAAGGATGGCACTTTTTATCATATGTGGTGGGAATGTAAAAAAGTGAAGAACTTCTGGGAACTGATTTATAATGAACTGAAGAAAATGTTGAAATATACATTTGTTAAGAAACCAGAGGCTTTTCTTTTAGGAATTATAGGAAACGAAATAAACAGAAAGGACTGTAAACTTTTCCAATATGCAGTAACAGCGGCGAGAATACTACTGGCCCAGAACTGGAAACAAGAACAAGTACCAACATTAGAGGAGTGGAGAATAAAATTGATGGACTATGCAGAACTGGATAAATTGACAGGGAAGATCAGATATCTACGAGATCAAAAGTTTATCGTGGACTGGAGAAAGCTGATGGACTATTGGGAAGGTATAAGTGATAGAGAAATAATGTTAGTGGCATTCAAAGAAGCTCTGTAAAAGTTTAAGAAATATTGTAAAAAAGAAAAATAGATTTCAAATGGTTTTTCGAAAGGCAATAGTGAATTTAAGAACTGTGTATTTAAAAATTAAATTTGGATGATTGTCAGAGAGGCTGAAGGAAGTCCAAAACTGAAAAATTTGTTAAAGTGGAAAATGTGATGTGTTATGTATTCTTTATGTGGAAATTAATAAAAAATTATTTTCAAAATATTGTTCTAAATATAACATGCTAATAGGCTTAGAATAAAAATGTAAGCGATAACAAAACCAACAAAGAAAGAAGGAAAAATCAGAATTTAACAAAAATAATTTATTATAGAATGCAAGGGAAAAAAGGTAGAAAGAAATATAAAGAAGTTGAATTGCTGTGGAGGGAAGTAGAGGGTGGGTGGTGGGTTTTAAAATTAAGTGTATAATTATGCAGCTGTTGTAATTTAGATATTATATTTTATGTGAGGGAATCATTGGGAATTTTGGTTATTATGTTTATATGTTAAGTTTCAATAAAGATCTTTGAAAAAACAAAAGAAAGAAAAAAATATATCTGGGTATATTGTAGCATTCCCTATAAGTGTTTAAGAAATTCTAATGGATAGTAAACTGAACATGAGTCAACAATATGATGTCATGGCCCAAGGCCAAGTTTCAGCTGTAGCCACAGTTAACATTACATAAGTAAGACTTTGAAAGATCACTCAGTGCTACTGGTATGCATATATTTTCATTTCCAACTTACATCCTTCTCAAACTCCGATAGAAAGGATTCATTTGGAAAGTTACGGAGATGCTAAAAGTTTGACAGCAAATTACACAGAGAAAGAATGTAAGAAGTGGGTATGCTTAGCCTAGAAAGAGTTGAATGAAGGGGAATATGTTAACATTGTAAGATTTAAAAGGTTAGAAAGAAGAGGGAAGGGTTTTTTCCCTTCTCCTTGAGTACTTTCTTCTTCTTCTTTCTTTGGCGATCACTCGTAGCCAAGTAAGATTGTCTTCCATAAACACGGTTTTAACAATGAGTCCGTAAGTGACTGTGGAGGCCAATTCTGGATCCACAAGTCCTTCCACAGTGGGGACATTGGTTTCCAGGCGGGAGGTGATCACGGTGTGGATTTGCCAAGCGTGCCTTCCTCTTAGCATGTTTCTCCCTTGTGTCCTGTGTTCGAGTGTCTTCAAAGCCCATGACAACAAGCAATGATACAAGGAGATACTGTAAATATTTACACAACTAAGTTCCATGTGCATTGAGACGTTCAGAAAATACTGTGAGAGAGACAGATCTCTGCTCCAATGATCTTACTGTCTAAATTTTGCATGAGTGGGTACATGGAAGAGTAAAAGTTAACAGGAGGGTTGGAGATTCACCACTCCTGCCTTATGCCAGCAGCCACGAAATTAAAAGACACCTGTTTCTGGGGAGAAAAGCAATGACAAACCTAGACAGCATCTTAAAAAGCAGATGCATCACTTTGCCAACAAAGGTCCGTATAGTTAAAGCTATGGTTCTCCCAGTAGTGATGTATGGAAGTGAGAGCTGGACCATAAAGAAGGCTGATTGCCGAACAATTGATGCTATTGAATTATGGTGCTGGAGGAGACTCTTGAGAGTCCCATGGACTGCAAGAAGATCAAACCTATCCATTCTTAAGGAAATCAGCCCTGAGTGCTCACTGGAAGGACAGATCATGAAGCTGAGACTCCAATACTTTGGCCACCTCATAAGAAGAGAAGACTCCCTGGAAAAGACCCTGATGTTGGGAAAGATGGAGGGCACAAGGAGAAGGGGACGACAGAGGACGAGATGGTTGGACAGTGTTCTCAAAGCTACCAGCATGAGTTTGACCAAACTGCGGGAGGCAGTGGAAGACAGGAGTGCCTGGCGTGCTCTGGTCCATGGGGTCACGAAGAGTCGGACACGATTAAACAACAACATTGTGGCTTTCTACCGTCTTAGGCAAAAGTCTTTCCCAACAATGCCATACAATATCATATTTCTAACTGAAGATGCCAGCGGTAGAACAATATATGCACCTAAGAGAGCCAGATGTACAATTCTGCCCCAGAGGGATTCTATCGAGCGGCTGGGGATTGAGCCTAGCTCTGTCGTATTTGGAGGCTACAAAATTTACAAACAAATTAAGGTTTCAGTTGTGCCATATGCTCAGCCATCCGTATAGACTAGCTCCATATCTTTGCTGCCATCCAGAAATTCCACAGTATGTTGTTCCAGAATCAGTATGTTTCCCTCCTCTGGGGAGATGAAACTGAATCCCACTGCTTTAGGGTTGCCCTTAAAAATTATCAAGGATGGAGATTTATTATGCTTCCATGGGAAATGTAGGCGGTTCTGCTTCTCTTGAGTCACATTTTTGTCTGATTTAGCAAGAAGCTAGGCTGGAATTTGACACTTCCATTGATTTGTCAATATTCTTGTTGCCGTCTTGTTGTAGTCCCTGTAGTACTAGCTGTGCCAAGTAAATTAAAGAAACAATATTTTAATGCTACAAAAACACAGTTGTTTCCTTTATCAACAGCAGAGATTTTGCTTGGGTTTCTTGTGCAGTTTTGCCTACAACACGATTCCTTCTTTTGCCCCTCCTTATGCATCAGTATTTAAGAGCTAATTCATGTGATACATTTTGTCTGCATAGGATGCTCCCAGAGTTTTCCCAGAGACACATTTATTAATAAGGATTTTGTGGGCTATCAAGCCTCATATAACCAACATGCTTAATCCTAATTAAAGCATGAAGGGGTTAAGACCATAGAGTAAACTGTCCTGCCAGGTTTAGCTAGGTCACTCCTCTTCACCTTGGAAGAAATGGTCACCAAATTCTTTGTTCTCCATGTGAACCCTACCAGTAAGGAAGTCTCAGCTGGATGTCTTTGTGTTTCTATATGAATCATTTAGAAAAAAATACCATTTTGGAACCTAAATTATACTGCCAGACTTTTCTTGCTGCTGTATGGAAAAGCACATGGATCTGATCTTTGAAGAGTTTGTAAGTAAGCCATTTTTTAACATACTGAACATGTGGGAGTTTTTTCCTATACTTCAACTGGTTATTGTTTGAAATAAATATATACATTTCCTATTCTAAGGGAAGCAGGAAGGTATAGGTCTAACAGCCTATATATTTCCATGTTTTACTTTGCTGCATATTTTGCGATTTTAAGTCTCTGCTGGAGTTCTGTCACCAAAGAGTGCTTGCCTCAAACCTGGATCTAGGTATCCAGGGAATTCTCCTATTTTACCAGAACCTAAAATTTTCCTCTTTTAACCAAAACACAGAAATCCACAGACTCTCGAGGAGAATGTCAACTGGTTTCTACTGCTCACAGTGGTAAGTTCAGGCTACTACAGCATTGATGGGAATTGCCCTGAGACACACCAGCTGTACTCATGGAGAAGTGGCCTCATTTAAGCCTTAAAATGGTTTCAGCCTAAGCTGTTTGATGGACCCCCTGCACCCATATCAGCCTGCCTGCACACTGGGATATGCAACAAAAGGCCTCCTTGTTTGTCCAGCTCCTAGATCAGTGAGAATGGTGGCTGCAAGGGAGGAGATGGCCCTTCTGTGATGACTTCAGGTAAAGGAAAACGTAAAGCATTCCCTCCCAGCAGATCTGCAGCAGGCTGCCATGCTTTCCAGCTTTTCAGAAAGCTTTAAAGGCATTTCCTACGAGCCTATTATTGATTCACGTCCTCTGGCTTTGGCTTCAGGTTGCTCATGGTGTGAAAAGTGATTTATCTGGCTGGCTGAGTTAAGTTTATTGGTTTTTACCTTAGTAGGAGAATTAAGGTTTCAGGGTTATTTTGTTCCATTGATATTTTGTAAATACAACACTAAAACACCGTGGATGGCCAAGCACTCTTCAGAAAGGTGGGCTGAAAATATTTTAAAATAAAGAAATGAAAATGGTATTTAATGAATTGGACTAAAATCAATCCCGTCCTACATCATGTTTCCAGCTATGAAAACCGCCCATTGCCATCCACAGATTAGTTGTAATGATAAAGAAAGCTATAAATTTCACTCAGGGATTAGCCCAAGAAGTATTCCTGGATACCATGTCTCAGTTGCATAACATATTGCCTTCAGGGCTGGGTAGCTATAGCCCTATTTGAAAGATCTTCGCAGAGTGTGAATGAGCGTGCGAAGTTCTGCCCACTGCATTCCTATCCAATTCACGGTGGGTGACTATGTAAAATGGGGGCCACCTTTACTCATGAAAGCGCCCCCACTGTAAACCCAGCGTAATTCAGGTTCTAAATAACATTGTTGCCCTTCACAAGTAGGTACCCTGCTTCACACAGCCTCTTTCCATGTCAAAGCGAGTGATGGAGAAGGCAGGAGTAGGAAAAGAGAAAAGAGATTAGCACACTCAACTCTGCTTGCTGCTGCTGTGTAGCTTTATAGTCTCACAGCAAGTGTTTGAGTTTAAGGCCACAATTTATTGAGGTCTTCATCAGCTTCCAAGCAGGACTGATCATGTTCTCATTGACTTGGTTTCCCCTGCACAAAAGAAGTGCCTTGTTTTATTCATGGCTAAGGAGGCTAAAAATGAAGATTGTTATGATGCCCTTCATAGAAATCTATTCTGTATAGGAATGAGGTCACACTCTCAATTGATTTTTAAGTTAGCTCTTTGTTGAAATTTATATTATATAGAATAAAAGGACCGTTGGAAAGGCCTTGGCTGGCTCTGTGTGTCTACGTACACATAATGGATCGCTCAATGGCAATCCTGACATCAGTGGGCCTTGGGATTGCATTTTAAGGACATCTTGTTACAAGAGCACAGCGGCCATTTTGGGCACCATGTTTTCATGCTGAGATCTTGCCCCCCCAAGTGTTTTCCACCCTGAAAAAAACCACTTAGGGGAGGCAGTGATCTCATGCAGTGCCCCCAAACTCATGGTTTCTGGGTGCCGTGCAAGCCCAGCCAAGAAAAAGAGCATTTTTAGGACTCAGTGATGTCATGTAGGTCATATGACCCACACAGGAGGGAAGACTCATGTCCTGGTTTTTAGGACCCTAAACGTTGGTGGATATGAAGACGTGCTCAATTGGAGGAGGTCAGATTGAGGGTTTATCCACACTTACCTTTCACCCCACGGTTTCCATGCATGAGTCCCAGCTCAAAAGCGAGCATGTAGTTGTTGTTTTTACTCTGGATCTTTCCCCATGAAAACCTGCTCCTTAGCACTCAGCTGGAGCAAACATCAATTTGGGTTTCCACAGATTTCTGTTTGCTTTCATCGAGCTTTAAAGAGTGGGTTTCCGTGGGGAAAGCTCCAGAGCAAAAAAAAAAAAAAAAAAAAAGGAGGGGGAGACTTCCGGTCGGCGCCAGCGCTTAATGGCCGCTCTCTCCCCGAGCTCCGGAGAGAGGGCTGCTTCACGAGTTTGGGTCTGGCCGCTACGGCGAAGCGGGGACCCCTAAAATCACAGGCGCGGAAGCCTGTGAACAAGGAGACTCGGCGGGCACCATTTGCGCCCCCCCTTACTGCAAAAGAGCCTTTTTAAAGGCTCCGGAGGAGCATCGGGGGATCGTGCGGTGCTGAGAGTCGCTACCCAGCCCGTGGAGTGAAGCCGCGTCGCCATCAGCGGAGAGCGCCAATTCCTTCCTGAAATTTGGACTGAAATTGAATACCCGTAAGTAGGATTGGAAAACTTATCGGGACTTTAAAATAACTGAAATTTGGCTGAAAGTGGGGACGGTAAATAAAGGAAGTCTGCCTCCCCCGGACTGCATGAACTCTTAAAGCAACGGCATGAGAAGCTGCAATTGAAAGAAAAGTAATCTTGAATTGTTTGAACTGTTTAACCTAGACATTGAACCTGAACTACCCCCCCCCCCAGCAAGCAGGAGCAGGGGGGGATGAAAGAGAATTAATCTTAACCTACATGAGAGGAAAACTAAGTGAAAACTCCTGCTGTCTCTGATTTTGGGAACGGACTGCTTGGGTGAAGCACTTTGACAGGGGACTGTCAGACAAGAACTGCTGCAAAGCGGTGACTTTATTGGATACAGTTTTCTTGGACTTTATAGAAATAACATTGTTGCAACTTAAAGACTGAAAGACTGTTGTTAAAAATTTCTCCCCTCTGAGGGCTTTGGGTTTCTTTGTTGCGCCTGCTTACTGGATACAATGATGCTCCCTCTAGAGGGCTGAAAGGTAACAGTTGTAACATAGACTGCTAAAATCAAGTCACTGGATTTTTCCACTCAAGCTGTTCCTGTGGGAACGACCTTGGGATATGAGTGGCCCTGCAGAAGAGATAGTAACAAGATCTAAGGTTAAAACACAAAAGAAAAGGGCCTCAATAACAGGCTTACTGTCAACAGGCGCAGCTGGACAGGAGAAGGGAATAAACGCATTTATGGATTCAGTGACACAAGCATTGCTTAAAATAAATGAATCTTTAGAAAATTTGACAAAGCAGAGTACAGAGAATACTAAACAATTGACAGAACTTTCAACAAAATTGGACTTGAATACTAAGAGCATTACATCTAATACAGAGACTATAAATAAATTGGTCCAAGAAAATGCTACAATTCGAAAAATTGCGGAAGATGCTAAATTAACTGCCGAAACCACGCAGGAAAGTTTAATACCAGTGTGTAAGAAGCTTGACCAGCATGAGGCGGCCTTGTCTTTATGGGAGATGCAACGGAAAGAGAAGAATTTAAGATTTAGGTTGGTCCCTGAAAGTGAAGGGGACAACTTAGTGGACTTTCTCACAAAAGAACTTTCAGATTTTTGGCAGGTAAACTTAGAGGAAGAAGAATTTAAGATAACAACCGCCTTCAGATTGGGTAGAAGGCAAGGTAGGAAGATCCCAAGGGATTGTCTGATAACTTTGAGATCTAAAGAGGAAAGAGATAAGATACTAAACTTGCATTACCAGAGAACTCTTCAGATTCAAAATGCCTCTGTGCAGATTTACAAGGACATCCCTAAATACATTCTGGAGGTAAGAACATACTTTAAGAACTTGGTTGACCTGCTGAAGAGGAACAACATACCTTTTAGGTGGGAATTTCCACAAGGTTTGTCTTTTAACTTCAAAGGAAAGAAAGTCAAAATAAGAACAGTGCAAGATAAAGAACAATTCCTGGACAGAAACGAGGAGGACCTTTTGAAAGGAGTGTTAGAATCAACGTCGGAAACAGATCTTGGAAACCTGACTTTTGGACTCAAGTCACCAACGGAAGAAGACCAGCCGCAGGGAGCGACTGGAGGCAACTAAATAACAATGTCTCTGCAATTTCTAACTTGGAACTGTAATGGACTGAACCTTCCCAGAAAAAGGCGTGAGGTTTTTCATATTTTGAAAAGAGAACAATTGGATTTGATATGCTTACAAGAAACCCATGTTACAAGGGCACATAGAAGATTGCTTATAAATAAAAGATTAGGACAGGAATTTATTTCGTCGGACAAAGTTAAAAAAAGAGGAGTGGTGATCTACGTAAAGGAGAAGTTGACCCCAAAATTGATCTTTAAGGATGAACATGGAAGGATTTTGGCGATTGAGATACAAATCCAAGGAGAAAAATTTTTGATAGTTGGCATTTATGCACCAAACGAAGGGAAGGCAGAATTTTATAAGAAATTGCATGAGACATTAATGGACTATCTGGATTACAAGGTGATTTTGTTGGGAGATATGAACGGCGTCGTTTCTACTAACATGGACAAAGCACAAAGACAGGTGGTCTCTAAAGAGGGGAGACTACCTAAGACCTTTTTTGAAATGACTGAAAATATGGACTTGATTGACATCTGGAGAACAAGAAACCCTCTTGAAAGAGAGGGAACATTCTTTTCAGAGGCACAGATGACATGGACAAGAATAGATCAAATTTGGATTACTAGTGGAATGGCTCCAAGGATAAAAAAAGTGGAAATCTGCCCAAAAACACGCTCCGACCATAACGCAGTGAAGATGGAAATGAAACTGACAACAGCTGGCTCCTTCAGATGGAGAATGAATGACACCCTATTCAGAGATGCTGAGATTTATAAAAAGGCCCAAAAAACTTTGAAGGACTATTTTGAGATAAATCTGAGGACAGAGGTGGAGAAAAGAGTGATTTGGGACGCAAGTAAGGCTGTGATGCGAGGTTTCTTTATACAACAGAATTCTTTAAAGAGAAGGAAACAAAATGAGAAGAAGGACAAGATTTTGGAAAAAATAAAAGGAGAAAAGAAACTGAGGTCTAAACCAAAGTCTCATGAAATTTTGAGAGAAATCAAGTTTTATCAGATGCAGTATATGGAATTGATGAACCAGGAGATAGAATGGAAAATCAAGCAAATGAGACAGAGGACATTTGAATCAGCGGACAAATGTGGGAAACTTTTAGCATGGCAATTGAAGAAAAGACAGAAACTGAACACAGTCACAAGCTTGGAGGTGGATGGAAAAAACATTTTCAAACCAAACGAGATTAGCAATTGTTTTCAGAGTTATTTCAGAAGGTTATATGCACAAGGGCCTGAAAATGAAGGAGATATAGAGGACTTTCTTAAGAAATATGGATTACAAAAATTTTCGCAGCAAAGTAGGTTGATTTTAAACGAGAAAATAACAGATAAAGAAATAGAGGGTGCCATTCAAAATATGCAATTAGGGAAATCTCCAGGGCCAGATGGACTAACCTCCAGATACTATAAAACATTGAAGGACTGGTTAATACAGCCGCTTAAGGAGGTTTGTAACGAAATACTAGAGGGGGAAAAGGCACCTGAATCGTGGAAAGAAGCTTTTATCACATTAATACCAAAGACTGAAACTGAAAAAAATCAGATTAAGAACTACCGCCCTATATCATTACTAAATGTGGATTACAAAATATTTGCTGATATTTTGGCAAAAAGACTGAAGAGAGTGTTAGTGGAAGAGATTCATAAAGATCAGGCAGGCTTTCTCCCAGGAAGACATTTATCAGAGAACGTAAGGAATATAATTGACATTATGGAGCTGTTAACTGTAAATATTAATACAAAAGCGGTGTTGATTTTTGTGGACGCGGAGAAAGCCTTTGACAATATTTCTTGGAACTTTATGAAAAAGAATCTCCACGGGATGGGGGTAGGCCAAATGTTCGAAAATGGTATAGGTGCAATATATTCTGAACAAAAGGCAAAGTTAATTGTAAATAATGTGGTAACTGATGAACTTTCCATAGAAAAAGGGACACGGCAAGGGTGCCAAATATCCCCATTACTTTTTATATCTGTCCTGGAGGTTTTGTTGAATATGATTAGGGGGGACCAGCTGGTAAAAGGAGTTCAGATCGGAACCAGACAGTACAAACTGAAGGCATTCGCAGATGACTTAGTATTGACTTTGCAAGAGCCGGACACTAGTACAAAGAGAGTTTTAGAGTTAATTCAAGTCTTTGGTCAGGTGGCAGGATTTAAGTTGAATAAACAAAAAACTAAAGTTCTGGAAAAAAATTTAACAAATGCTGAAAGAGAGAGCTTTCAAAATGAAACTGGATTAACGGTGGCAAAGAAAGTAAAATATTTGGGGATTAATATGACATCCAAAAACGTGAATTTATTTAAAGACAACTATGACAAATGTTGGACAGAGGTAAAGAAAGATCTAGAAATATGGTCGAACTTGAAGCTTTCCTTGTTAGGCCGAATTGCAGTGATCAAAATGAATGTATTGCCTAGAATGTTATTTTTGTTTCAGACACTACAAATTGTGGATAAACTAGATTGCTTCAAGAAGTGGCAGAAAGATATATCTAAATTTGTCTGGCAGGGCAAAAAGCCCAGAATAAAATTTAAGATACTTACTGATGCAAAAGAAAGAGGGGGATTTGCCCTGCCGGACTTAAGACTGTACTATGAATCAGCAGCTTTCTGCTGGCTGAAAGACTGGCTACTTCTTGAGAATGCAGACACGTTGGATTTGGAAGGATTTGACAATAGGTTTGGTTGGCATGCATATATATGGTATGACAAGGTTAAAGTTCATAAGGGTTTTAAAAACCATATTGTCAGAAAAGCATTATATAACGTTTGGATTCGATATAAGGATTTGCTGGAAAATAAAACTCCTAGGTGGCTATCACCTATGGAAGCTAAGGAGGTGAAGAAACTTAACATGGAACCTAAATGGCCAAAATATTTTGAAATTTTAGAACAAGAAAGTGGTAAATTTAAACTACAGAGCTATGAGAAAATAAAGTCTAAAGTACGAGATTGGCTCCATTATTATCAAATAATGGAGACTTTTAAACAAGACAGGAAAATTGGTTTCCAGGTGGAGAAATCGAAACTAGAGACAGAATTGTTAGAACCCAATACTAAGAATTTATCAAGAATGTATAACCTATTGCTGAAGTGGAATACAATAGATGAAACTGTTAAGTCAGCTATGATTAAATGGGCACAGGACATAGGTCATGACATTATGCTTGCGGACTGGGAACAGTTATGGACCACCGGTACTAAATTTACGGCATGTAATGCCTTAAAAGAAAATATTATGAAAATGATTTACAGGTGGTACATGACCCCAGTCAAGCTCGTGAAGATTTACCATTTGCCCAATAATAAATGTTGGAAATGTAATGAAGCCGAAGGTACCTTCTTTCACCTTTGGTGGACCTGCCCAAGGATTAAGGCCTTCTGGGAAATGATTTATAATGAAATTAAGAAGGTACTTAAATGTACTTTTCAAAAGAAACCGGAGGCATTTCTCCTGGGCATGGTTGGCCAATTGGTTTCAAAGAGGGATAAGATTTTCTTTATGTACGCCACTACAGCAGCAAGGATTATTCTAGCAAAGTATTGGAAGACACAAGAATTACCCACACTGGAAGAATGGCAGACGAAAGTGATTGACTTTATGGGACTGGCAGAAATGACCGGCAGAATCCACGACCAAGAGAAAGAGACAGTGGAGGAAGATTGGAAAAAGTTTAAACTATATTTTAAGAACTGTTGTAAAATAGAGGAGTGATAAAATGTCAAGGGGAAGGAAGATGCAGAATTGCAGCTAAAACTGTTTGATGATTTAAGGTGAAATTGAGAATGACAATGAGTTTAAATTTAATTGGCAAAAAGGGTTGTTGAAAAACTGTAAAATAAGGATGCAAAAAGAGTGAGGTATGGGGAAGTCCGAGAAACGAGGCGTATGAAAATGAGGTTAAGAAATGATATTTTTGTGTGTGTGTTCGTATTTGTTGATGTTTGTGTGTTGTTGTTGTTTAGTGTTAAAAATTGGAAAATTAATAAAAAATTATTTTTTTTAAAAAAAAAGGAGGGCTCTCAGATTTAAAGCACGGACTGTGCCAGAAGTGAGGATAAGCCCCGAGTAATTACAACCCCCCGCCCCAAAAATAACAAAAAACCCAGCTTGCATTTCACACAGATACTTGCACATCCTGCCTCAGGTTTACAGAAAACAAAAAGGAAGGGCTATTCACAGGGCAAACCCAACTGGAAGGTACTTGGAAGGGTGGCACAAGATAAGAAAAGAATCAGCCCTTTCAGCAGCAAAATAACCCTGTCAAGGCCCCTGTGCATTTTTGTATGAGGATGGATGATTTGAGAGAAAACTAAATGATATCAACAAAACTGCTGGCCTTGGATAGTGTCATAGCACTTTATCTTCTGAAATGCACAAGATTCCTAGGCAAACACTATTTCTTTTCTAACCTTTACAACAGAGGCAGGCCATAAATCCCATGAAGGTCTACAAAGTCATGACATCAGTGCTGAAGAGTTCCATAACCTGGCTGTATTCTGGCACATACAAGCACCAGCCTTTAAATTGTCCCTGTGTTAGTGATCTATAAAACAGTCAGGACTCTAGTATCTGAATTTAGACCTAACGCATAACAACTTTACACTTTTATATGCAATACCTCTGTGCAATATATAGATAGGAATGCTTCTAAACTTCTAGTTTTCCACTGGAGAAATTGGAGGGTTGGGGTTAAGTAAGTTGGACCGACAAACTTAAATGGACACTGTTGTACTCTCTTGGTGGCTGCTGTTCCCCAGAATGCATGTGGATGTAGCCTAACCCTGGAAGCATTCTGGGGGGAAGGAGAGGTTACTAATACAAAGTATGCTGCACCACCACCCACTCAGAAACTCTCCCTAATCTTCTCAACCAATTTGACTGTTCCCCCAAGTCACCACCTGGTTTGAGCCGCCCCCACCCCTTTTGCCCTGCCCACCTATTTCAAGCCAAAATCTCAAGCTGTTAATGGTGCAGTTTTGCTAGAATGTATAGCTTCTTCATCTGTATCCTCCCTCACCTCTATACACTATGATGTGTCCCCCCCCCACCACCACAAAATAAATAGCCCAGTTTTGATGAAATAATACAGTGGTACCTCGGGTTACATACGCTTCAGGTTACATATACTTCAGGTTACAGACTCCGCTAACCCAGCAATAGTGCTTCAGGTTAAGAACTTTGCTTCAAGATGAGAACAGAAATTGTACTCTGGCGGCGCGGCAGCAGCAGGAGGCCCCATTAGCTAAAGTGGTGCTTCAGGTTAAGAACAGTCTCAGGTTAAGAACGGATTAAGTACTTAACCCGAGGTACCTCTGTATTTTAATACCAGGATTACACACACACAAACACTAGTCTGACGTGAGGTAGGCTAATTGGTCAGTTGTCAAATTTCTCATTTTCCCAGTCTTAAGTTCAGTACTGCACACCTCTGCATCAGTTTGCAATTTTAAAAGTCCTCATGAAAATGTGTTAGTGTTTCAGTGTAAATTTCTCCTAAAATTAGCATTTTTGGAAGCAATTTCCCCTAATATAATGCATTTTATATTTTCTCCAACATATGCCTTTTTAAACACCTTACCCCCTAATATTTTTGCATGTTGTTTGGTTGTAAAATTGCAGCACAAAACCTGGAGAAGTGTCAATTTCTAAGAATAGCTGTTTTTTTAAATTCGTTTATTGTGTCAGAAAGTGCGAACCAGCTAGGCATTAAAATCCTAACCAAACCAAATTTCTTTCCATCCCTACGTCTGACTCAGCAGGGCTTTGCTTATGTGCTTATGGTGAGATCTTGTTCCCAGCTCCATCCTACAGGGAATGAGCATCATCTGGATATCAGCCTTGGGATGAATTACCTCCCCCGTAGTTATCTAAAGCACAGAGAATGTTCTTTCTATTTTGTTGTGGTAGTAAATACATCCACACCAGCAACTGGGCTAAGGCTGGCCTATGTAGATGCTCCAGGTGAAGAGGAATTAAACATATATGCAGTGGTAAGTTTCATCACCCAAACAGCATTTGCAGCAGTTTTCACCATGAAGCCAGAAATATGTTTGCTAACTCTATACTGAGTGCTCACTGGAAGGACAGATTGTTAAGCTGAGGCTCCAATACTTTGGCCACCTCATGAGAAGAGAAGACTCCCTGGAAAAGACCCTGATGTTGGGAAAGATGGACGGCACAAGAAGAAGGGGACGACAGAGCACGAGATGGTTGGACAGTGTTCTTGAAGCTACCAGCATGAATCTGACCAAACTGCAGGAGGCAGTGGAAGACAGGAGTGCCTGGTGTGCTCTGGTCCATGGGGTCACAAAGAGTCGGACACGACTAAACGATTAAACAACAACAACAACTCTTCACAACACAGGGAAGGGGCAGCACCTATAGATATCATATCTGAATTGAGCAATACCAATCTGGAATGGTATGTTTAAAGGTTGACAGTACAATGCTATTGTTAGCATAGCTTGTGTGATTGGATAACCTCCAGCCTCCTAAATCCTAAAAATACACAAATTCCTGAAGGGAGTGGGATGTTGAAAAGGAATGGGATGTTCAGTCATATTGAAATGTTTTGACTACCCTCCAATAGCTCTGTTTATGCAGGTCAAAATTTATCATGCATCACCATTTGCTCCCATGGAAATGGACTAAAAATAAGGAAATTCAATCGGCATCTTGGGTGGACTTTAGAAAGTGCACTTAGTGCAAACATGGGTGTGTAAACACAAGCTTTCTTCTTGCTTTGGTATGCACACTTAGCCCCCACCAGCATTAATGGGAATTATGCATGCATAATGAATGGGGAGACTAGACCCTGCATGAATAGGGCTCTTGTTAGTATAATGAATACATTTAACCACTAACGTTTAGAGATATGCTGAACTATCCGGCTTAAGTCATTTTCTGAACAAAGCTACCATGACCAACCAATACGGTCCAATTTAGAAATTATCTCTTACTTTCTGTCAGGACTTTGATGGATTCTGGACTCCAAGGAAAGACTTTTACTTGTATTCTCCCAAAAGAATAAGCAAAATCGATTCTCAAAATACATTTGTGGAACAAAATGGTACAAAAGGAGTTAGGACAGGAGCCGGGGGGGGGGAGTTAATAAAAGACCAAAACCAAAGTCTGACCCATCCTTTAGGTAGGTGTCTGATTGAGGCATTACTGGAGTAACCAAAGTACATCGCATGTATCTCCGAAAATCTTAAATTAGAATTTGGAAAAATAATTCTACCACTGTCATCTGCAAAGAGACATGGCATATCACTGTGTTGTAGCTTTACCACAAGTCTGGCTGGGTAATCTGCTCTGTGAATTTTCCACAGGAAAAACAAAGAAACATCTTTATATAAGACTAAATAGAATTAATTTGGCACCACCACTGAAAAGTGATCTCCTCCCAGAAGCAGCAAAATAGATGCCATTTTTATTTAACTTAGATGTGCCAGATGGGAAGCACTTGTGTTACATATAAACCAAGTTTGCAGTGTTGCTGCTTGGCCAGATATTATTTGATAAATGCTCACTCGCTGGTTGGTGTTATACAACACAAAGGTTAATGGCATGTGATGTCCTCAAAGAACTCCTGCGTATACCACAAAACTAAACCAGGCTCTCTTGCATTTCAGTAAAACTTGATAAAGTTTGACTGGTAGCACACGTGACTTCTGATAAGTTGAAACCTCTTTAAATGAATAAAAAACTACTGTTGTGGAAACCTGGTGTTACTTCTCACAGTCATATTACCTCTATAACCCACAATAAAACCGACTGGCAGAAGATTCAGGACCAACAGAAGGATGTACATAGCACATAGTTAACTTGTGGTATTTACTGCGACAAGTTGCAGTGACAGCCACTAGTTTAGATGGCTTTACAATGGGATTACAGTCATGGAGAATAAGTAAATCAATGGCTACCAGTCATTATGGATACATGCTATCTCCAGGATCAAAAACAACTTGTCTCTGAATACCAATCACCAGGGAATAACAGCAAGAGGGGGTTATTGTCTTCATGTCCTGCTTATGAGGCTTCCTAGAGACATCTGGTTGGGCATCATGGAAAACAGAAAGGTGAGTTAGACAGGCAGGGCTCGTAGGGATGGTAGCAAAGGCTGTTCACCTCCATCCAGAGTTGGAATGACTATAAAATTAACTTGTCCTACCTTTCTTTTCCCTCATGCTTTAACAACCAAAGCTAGCAAACTCTTCCAGCTTCTAAAGAGAAGCAGCAAAGGCTTACAGCAGAACAATTCCATGTGACGTGCTACCTAGGCAGCTAAAGCCATCCAAGAGGAAGTCACAGAGGTCCTATTTCTAATCCTTGGCACCATTTGAAGCTACATAGCTTCACCCACAAATAGAATGAAACACTGAGATGAGGAGAGGGTGGGCTGTAATATCTGGATTAGCACTGTGCTGATGTGCGGGTGTGGGGTTTCGTAGCTGACCATTCGCTTCAATACATGGAGAGAACATCGGGATTCCTTTTGGAAGCTGTCCAAACAATGTTAAAGACAGACAGTGATTAGAACATGCCGTCACTTTCACCTTGAAGAATCTGTGCTTTACTTTGTTGTCTGATGCCAGAAGGGGTGACATCAGCATCCAGGTGTTAAGGTGTACTTGCACAAGGAGCTTCTTATGCCTTTGCTTTGGGATCTTTTTATTATTACTTATTTATTTGCTTTTCTATTACACGTTCTCTGCTGATAAACTACATACATAATACCTTCTACATATAATAATAATAATAATAATAATAATTTATTTTTATTTATACTCCACCCTTCCCGGTTCAAAAACCGGGCTCAGGGCGGCTAACAACAAATTTAAAACACTTAATTGTAAAAGCAGCATAAAATACAGTATAAAAACATGAATAACAATAAAATTCAAAGTTCAGAAATTAATTTAGGGGAAATCCATCTAATAAGCATTGGATTATCATCAGGGCTGGCTGGCTGAATTAGTCCTACTTGGGCCAGCAAGGAGGCCAAGGGAGAATTAGCTGTGGGGTCTCAGAGCAGGTATACTAATACAATCAAACAAAACAAATAAATCTGCTTATGTACTTCCCTTCCACTCCTTCCATGGTTTCTTATCTAATCCCTTCCAAACCACATCTTGTTTCTCTAATTTTTTCCATTCTTCCTCTCTTTACCTCTTGTTACAACTTACACTGCTGAACTGCTCACATCCTTCTAGGTTAATTATCTTGTTATGATTTTTCATATATTCTATATATAATTTCCATTCTCCCTTAAGTTTTCTGTCATCTCTATTTCTTTTTCTATTAGTCATAGCTGCTAATTCCACATATTCCTACAATTTATGATGCCGCTCATCTTTTGTTGAAAGAGCATCCGTTTTCCATTTTGGACCAGTAAAATCTCAGCAGCGGTAGTGGCATTCAGGAGGAATATCTCTGGGCTTTTAGGGAAAGATCTTTTAAACTTTTTTTAAGCTCATTATAAATTGTTTCCCAATACAGTGGGACCTCGGGTTAAGAACTTACCGTAATTTTTTCCAGAGGTTCGTTCTTAACCTGAAACTGTTCTTAACCTGAGTTACCACTTTAGCTAATGGGGCCTCCCACTGCCTCCGTGCCGCCGCTGCACGATTTCTGTTCTCATCCTGAAACAAAGTTCTTAACCCAAGGTACTACTTCTGGGTGAGCGGAGTCTGTAACCTGAAGCGTCTGTAACCCGAGGTACCACTGTATTCTTTCATCACACTGCAGGACCACCACATATGGTAAAATGTTCCTACTGTGTTTTTTTCCACACTTCCAGCATTTATCACTCTGCGATTTCAACATCTTTGCCAACGTATTTGGTGTTGAGTACCACCTGTGAACCATCTTCAGATGATTTTCCTTTAAAGTAGAGCATGCCATGAATTTCAGGGTGTTCGTCCATAGCTGTTCCCATTAAGTTTAAATCAATATTATGTCCCACATCCGTAGCCCACCTTGCTTTGGGATCTTAAGCACTTAGGACCAGGGGAAAGTTGCGAAGAGTCAGGAGTGGGAATATTCCACATCAGTACCGTTCCTTGGGAGGTGTGGAGTTTGCTAAGAGGAGATCCTTTGAAAATCAATTCTTGGGAGAGAAATATGGAATGAATGTAGGTCCATGTTCTGGGAATTAAATGGTTTGAAAGAGCATATGGAGTCTTTAGACCTGGACCAGTTGCAGATCACCAAAGAGGAAACACAATAATTACTATAATTTAAATAGAAATACAATACATCTCATCATAGTGGAGGAGGACTGTGACCAGGATTTGCTCAGTCCCCTGTCCAGGTGCTGTTGATGGGAAATGTCAAAGGCACTTTTGTCCCTTCAGTTACAGGACTGGGCTCCATAAAGTGTGACACATATCCACCCTGTGCTCTACACAGGGTTGCTTCATGCATTATCTCTTTTATAAATTATTGTACAGGGCTGGCAACTGTGTATGATAAGTTAGAATTTCAATCAACCCACCCACACAATGAATTCCCATTAGATATGACTAGTTCAACATGGGAAGCAGCTTCCATGCTGCTTGAAGGCAGTCAAACTGGTCCCGTGATATAGTCCATAATCTTGGATGCAGGGCAGAGATAAGGTCTGAACTCACATTCCTTAGATCCATAACTGAACTTGAGCAGGAAAGCAGACCACTATCACACAGAAACAGAAGGACTGAGGAACTGGGCACAAATTCTTTTTACCACCAGAGATTTGGCTGTTGACAAGTCAATTTTAATTTTGTTTTGCCCCTATAAAGCTGCACACTAGGCTGAAAACTGATATAATAAATGTACCAAAGCATTAACCACCACATAACTCTTTATCAGGAGCAGCAGGGCGAGTATGGTTCTTGGAGTGTGGCCCAAGAACCACACTCACCCATGGCCATCCTCCAAGGGTTGCATGCTGGTGGTAGGTGTGGCCACCCCATATTTTCTCAGGCACCCGCACACACACACACACACACACACGAAGGGCACAGCTCCCCTCTCTTGGTTGATCCATACAAATCAGCTGAGGAGACTTCTCATCCCTTCTCCACTCATCAGATTCCTCTGGTGGCCAGAGAGGGCGCTACTTGCATCTCCATCAAGGTCTGGGCTCTACTGAACCCAGTATCCTGTCTATTCCCCCTCACCCATTTTGTCATCATCACCGAAACTGGTGGGATCTTTGGGGGTGAGGGGGAATCAGGACTTCAGTCTGAAAATTAGCCTCCTCTGCTCTCTTTCATACATTCATGAAATAAGAGCAACTGGATAAAACTGAATTCTGTATATTTGTTCATAACTTATCTTGGAAAGGATCATTTTCAAAAATAAAGCAATGATACAATTTTACCTGTGGCTTTGCACCACCATGATCTTATGCCAGTTCTAAATGATTAATAATAAAAAGCTCCTCCTATTTTCAATTAACTTTACTAATTTACAGTGCAACCATCAAAGCAATGCCTTATTAGCACTGACTTTGAATAAAAATCCATTATGTTACCAAAGAGCCAGAGAGTCTTATTGTGTCACAGCAAGCGGAAAGGAGAAGATAGGAATTTCTGGATAACTAGCATTTCCAGTTATGTTCGACAGATGTATGTTTATCCATGAAGCACAACTGTAGGAAAATAAATCCAGGAAGGAAGACTAAAAACAGCATGCAAAACCCATATCGTTCTATCACTAAGATCTTCAGTAAAGCAACATTCATAGCCAATACAGCAGGGGTGGGAAATGTGTGGCACTCCAGATGTTTCTCCAACTCCCATCAGCCCTAGCCAGAATGGCCAATTGTCAGTGAAGAAGGGCCAGCAACACCTGGAACGCACACAGTTTCCCCATTCCGGCAAAACATGCTCAGAACCATTGGATCTTATTGTGACAATGATATTGTTTATCCCAAAACTTTGTTGTGGAGTCCAATTGCCACCCCTGTATTGGACAGAAGTGCTTAGCTTTTCTTCTTTTTTAAAAAAGTACTCTAAAGGTGCATAACCCTTTGGATTGCTTCCCTGATATACAACTTAAAAATAGTTCTAAGGATCCATCTCTTCAAAGCTGCCCTTTATCATCTGGAACAAAGCACTGTAATCTTATCCTTGCAATCTGCCACAGTCACAGGTTTTCCAGATAAGTGGTCTAGCAATAAGCAACAAAATACCTACTTGATCTGAGCCTAAGATCACCAGTTGCTGCTAGATGAAAGAGTTACTGGTTTTTCTCTTCTGCAACTTGTTTTATTTTAATCTTAGACTAGATTAATACATATCTCATACAACAAACTACAGCAAATAAAAAAGGCTGAATATGATAGTTATACTTGTCCCAAAACATCACTAAAAAAGCCTTCTCATTTATTCAGAAATCTGTTCGACATATTTAGTTGCACTCTCCTATAGTACAGCGTACAGGGCTCCGGAACGGATCCCAGATGCTCAACGAGGTACCACTGTATGTTAATTTGACCACAGTGACAATAGACCAAGTTTTTTCAATCCATTCCAAACAAGCAGGGGCTATACTCTTCTTCCAAGTTTTCTCTATAACTTGGAAGGAAGCTTCTGTACCAATGGTACTCTATCTATCCAATTGAGACAGGTGCTCTTCTAACGATGTCACAAAACTATCTATCCTGATCCCCTCTAGAAGCCCTCATAATTGCAAATTATTCTTTCTTAGTTCATGGGTTATTTCCTCATACTTAGCTGTATTCATTTCTACATCTATTTCTAATACTCTATTCCTTGTTTATGATTCTCTAGGTATATTTTCTAATTCTGTTTGTGCTTTTTCCATATTTGCCATTTTATTAATGTATGTTTCCATTCTATTATCAATTATTCCACCTTTTTCTCCCACCCTAAAGTTTTATTAGCCATCACTTCTAATTGTTCTTATATTTTAATATGATGATTTCCCTTTTTTAATCCAATTCAGATATAAAAACATTCTGAGTTTTATCTTTAACAGCAATCCAAATTTCTAATTTTCTGTCCTTTAAATTTTGTCCTTCTTATACTCTTGCTTCCAGAAGGGTCACTTCTTTTGTGTACAGCTTATGATTATTGTCTATTGTGACCCCATTTGTCTCTGGTGACCCCATTTGGAACTTCTCTTTCTTGCCCTTTAGCGTTCCAAGGGCCTATATTCTGTTATTTTAATTCGTTTTCCCTGATACTCCATTCACATTTAGGGGCTTCATACATATCATATATGTGTGTGTTATTATTGTAAGCACTTTTCTCTTATAAACCAGGTATATTTTTCTTATTAGGACACTCTCACCCACAGTACTTATCTCTACCTTATGCTTGAACTTTTGCTACCACTATCTCAATTAATTCTCAAATATCTCATAGTCATTAAATTTTCTGCATCATATGCATTTATTAGATAGTTCATCCTTCAAATCCACCCACCATCCATTTCAGTTCAATCCAATTATAATTTGTATCCCCATCAACATAATTTATTCCAATCATAGTTCTTACAAGTCATTACATTGCCAAAATTCATTAGGTAAATCAACTTATGTATTTCTTCAATAATCACAATTTAATTCTTCACTTGATTCAGTTTTGAATTAGTTTCACGATAATTGGTTCAGTTGCCAAATTAAGCCAAGCAATCCTGCTTGTGTGTTCTTATCATAAACATATTACTATATATGGCTCAATTCATTTAGCTACCTAGTGCTCAAACTGTGTTGCAATTTGTCTTTTTTCTTAATTTTCCTTATAGAGTACAGCTGCTCCTTCCAGCCTCTTAGCTAAGCCGAGTCACTACTTTGCTACTTGCCAAAGGGGCCTGACAAAGTTCCTCTAGTGGTGGCAATGGAGGTCTCTGCACCTTGGGGGCTCCTCAACTTTTATAGGCGAGGTCCCGATATATCTTGCCCACATTTGGGTCAAAATCTCACTCAGCCCTCAAATTTGTGGAATCAAGGAAACTTCCACAGTGGCAGAAGAGTACTTACAGATGGGCAGGAGTTGCTGGAGTCAACCTAGTTGTCCTCCCTTTCATTCCATTCCCAGCTTCTCCTGGCAGATGTTCAGCTGTTTATATGCCCACCAGGTTTCAGGGTATCTCGCCTATGTCTTGTTCAAAACCTCAGCCCTCCTCCCTCAGGCCTCTTCCACAATTTATTAATTCATTGGCAACTGCTTAAGATGAGGGCTTAAGGTGTGGTGACATTGAATTATTTTCAGCTGAATGTAATGCAAACCCACTCTCTCAGGTTCGTAATTATAATGTTAATCTACTAGTAAATATTCACGTTCTTCATTTTTCACATAAGATGCTTTTGTTGGTCTAAGTAGTAAAAGAAAATGTTTCGTTCTGGTTTACTTTGTTTCATTTCTGCTTCTATTTAAAATTCTTTTTTTTTTTTTTAAATATTTTTATTAATTTTACAGAATAAAAAAGAACAAAGAATAAAATACAAAAGTTTCATAAATCATATTTCTTTTACAGAATCTTTTGGACTTCCCCACATCTTCCCGAATCTGCATTATTTATAATACCAATTTCAGCATTTTGTTATCTTATTTCATCACTTATTGTATCTTTCATTTTGTCATGTTACCCTTTTCAATATATTTATAACCCAATGTTCATAATACAAAGTCTTCAGCTATTTATTATCTTATTTCATTACTTATTGTATCTTTCAGTTCATTATTGTATCTTTCAATTTCATGTTACCAAAGTCAAAGTTATTGTGACCATAATCTTATATATTGTGATTAAAACGTAATGCAATAAAGATTTTTCTTAATTTCACCTCTCTTTTCTTGTGCCTTAATTTTAATTTCACCTAATTACCATTGCTGGGGCTAGTATTTCCTAAAAAGTGCATTTTCTTAACATTCATACAGCTTATAATATTTTTGTAAATAGTCCTTAAATTTTTTCCAGTCCTCTTCCATTTTTTCTTCTCCCAAGTCTCGGATTCTGCCAGTCATTTCCGCCAGTTCCATATAGTCCATCAACTGCGTCTGCCATTCCTCCAGTGTGGGTAAATCTTGTGTCTTCCAACACTTTGCGATGAGAATTCTTGCTGCTGTTGTAGCATACATAAAAAAAGTTCTATCCTTCTTTAACACATTCTGGTCCACAATGCCCAGAAGGAAGGCCTCCGGTTTCTTAGGCAAGGTATATCTAAATACCTTTTTTAACTCATTATAGATCATTTCCCAAAAGGCCTTCACTTTCGGACATGTCCACCAGAGATGAAAGAACGTCCCTTCCGCCTCTTTACACTTCCAGCATTTATTATCAGACAGGTGATATATCTTAGCAAGCTTGACTGGGGTCATGTACCACCGGTATATCATTTTCATAATATTTTCTTTCAGGGCACTACATGCCGTGAATTTCAATCCGGTGGTCCATAACCTTTCCCAGTCCTCAAACATAATGTTATGTCCAATATCCTGTGCCCACTTTATCATGGCGGATTTGACTGTCTCATCCTGTGTATTCCATTTAAGCAGCAAGTTATACATTCTTGAAAGTAATTTGTCTTTAGGTTCTAACAGTTCTGTCTCTAATTTCGATTTTTCCACCTGGAACCCAACCTTTTTGTCTGTTTTGAAAATTTCCCGAATTTGGGCATAATGCAACCAGTCTCGCACCTTACTTTTTACATTTTCAAAACTCTGCAGCTTCCAATTGTCACCATCTTTTTCTATTAATTCCCAATATTTTGGCCAGTAGGCCTCCATGTTAAGTCTCTTGCGTGCCTTGGCCTCTGCCGGTGAAAGCCACCTTGGTGTTTTACTCTCCAATAAGTCTTTATATTTTGTCCAGACCATAAAGATTGCTCTTCTAACAATATGGTTTTTGAACATTTTATGAACTTTAACCTTGTCATACCACAAATACGCATGCCACCCAAAAGCGTTATCAAACCCTTCCAGATCTAGGACATCGGTGTTCTCTAACAAAAACCAGTCTTTCAACCAGCAGAAGGCTGCAGATTCATAATATAACCTCAAGTCTGGCAGGGCAAATCCCCCCCTTTCTTTCGCATCTGTTAGTATTTTAAACTTAATTCGGGGCTTTTTGCCCTGCCAAACAAACTTAGAAATATCCCTCTGCCACTTTCCGAAGCATACCACTTTGTCCACAATCTGCAGGGTCTGAAACAAAAATAACATTTTCGGCAAAACATTCATCTTTATAGCTGCTATTCGGCCTAACAAGGAAAGTTTTAGTCTTGTCCAAGTTTCCAAATCCCTTTTGATTTCTGACCAACATTTCTCATAGTTGTCCTTAAACAAATTCAAGTTTTTAGAAGTCAAGAACACCCCTAAATATTTTACCTTTTTAACCACATTTAATCCTGTCTCTTTCAAAAACTCGTCTGTTTCTGTAGACGTTAGGTTCTTAGCTAAGACCTTAGTCTTTTGCTTGTTCAACTTAAATCCCGCCACCCGACCATAATCAGATATTAAATCCAAAACTCTTTTTGTGCTAGAAACTGGCTCCTGTAATGTTAGTACCAAATCATCTGCAAATGCTTTCAGTTTATATTGTTTCACTCCGACCTCAATGCCCCGAACTGACCGGTCCCTTCTAATCATATTCAAAAGCACCTCCAGGACCGAGATAAACAATAATGGGGATAGAGGGCACCCTTGTCGTGTCCCTTTTTCAATATTGAATTCCTTCCAGAGTCTTTTCTTTACAGTGTTTTGTTGTATTAGAAACCCTCTCATCACCGCTTTACTTGCGTCCCAGATTGTTCTTTTTTCCACCGTAGTGTTCAGATTTATCTCAAAGTAATCTTTCAAAGTTTTTTGGGCCTTCTTCACAATCTCCTGATCTCTGAATAAAGTGTCATTCATTTTCCATCTGAAGGATCCGGTTATGTTTAGTCTCAATTCCATTTTCAAAGCATTATGGTCGGAGCAAGTTTTTGGGCAGATTTCCACTTTTCTAGTTTTAGGTGCCAGTCCTTTAGTTATCCATATTTGGTCGATTCGTGTCCATGACAAATGAGCTTCAGAAAAGAAAGTTCCTTCTTTTCCTAGGGGGTTCTTGACTCTCCATATATCAATCAAATCCATATTGTCTGTCATTTCAAAAAAAGTTTTAGGTAGTCTGCCTTCTTTTGTTATATTTACACTCTGCGACTTATCCATATTTACAGAGACAACCCCATTCATATCTCCCAACATAATAATGTTGTTATAATCCAGATAGTCCAGTAAAGTCTCATGCAGCTTCTTAAAAAATTCCGATTTTCCATCATTTGGCGCATAAATTCCTAATATCAAAAATTTTTCACCATGTGTGTAAATTTCAATAGCCAAAATTCTGCCTTGTTCATCTTTAAATAGAAATTTCGGTGACAGGCTCTCCTTTGCGTAGATCACTACTCCTCTTTTCTTAACTCTGTCCGAAGAAATAAATTCTTGGCCTAGCCTTTTATTGATTAGCACTTTCCGATGAAGCCTTGTCACATGTGTTTCTTGCAGACAAATAATGTCCAATTGCTCTTTCTTCAATATATGGAATACTTTCCTTCTTTTTTCTGGAGAATTTCCGCCATTTATATTCCAACTAAGAAGTTGCAGAGACATCCTGAGTCAATTTGTAGGCCTTACAATGGGGTGTCTAGATCTCCCGTTCCCGGCGGTGGCAGTGATGGTCCAGCTCCAGGCTGTTTAGTTCCTGGTGGTGGAGGTGGCCAAGACGCAACTGCTCCTTTCTGGAGGTCTTCCCCGTTGTCATGAAGAAACTTCTGCTGGTCCTCTGGTGTTCTGATTCTTGTTTTCCTTCCTTTATAACTAAATGATAGTCCTTGCGGGAACTCCCACCTATAAGGGATTGTGTTGTTTCTCAACAACTTTGCCAGTTCTAAGTATGAGGCTCTAAGATCCAATAACAATTTGGGTATATCTCTGTAAATTTCAGCCTTTTTACCTTCTATCTCTAGAGATTTTTTGAAATGTAGGCCTAGTATCTTGTCTCTTTCCTCTCTTGATTTCAAAATAACCAAACAATCTCTGGACTTGTCTTTCTTCACCGATCTGCCCAGTCTAAATGCAGTCACAATTTTAAAGTCTTTATCCTCTTCTATTCCCCAAAATTTGGAGAATAAAAGTGTCAAAAATCCCTCCAAGTTGCCTTCCTCCAATTCTGGGACAGCTCTCAACCTGAGGTTATTCTCCTTGTTTCTCAATTCCACCATCGACAGGTAGGCCTGTTGTTCCCCTACCTGTCTTTGCAGAGGCTTGATTTCGCCTTTAATCTCATCAACTTTTTTACTTGCTTGCTCCGCTTTTTGATAGGCTTCCACAGCTAATTTATGATTTTCAGCTGTAGCTCCTTGTAGATTCTCAATTGCCTGTGTGTTCTGAGAGACCTTTTCAGAAAGTACGCCAATAGTAGTTGTTGCTTGGTCTATTTTTAGTGATTGACTGTCCACTTTTTGATTTAAAATTGCTAGTTGTTCTAAAATTTGTTTCAAAACTGTGTCAGATCCTCCTGTTGCCATGTCCTCTTCAGCAGGCTGTTCGGCCTCCACCTCCTGTGCTATCAGGACGGTTGGAACAGATGATCTGCGATGATGAGCTAAAGTTGTTTGGACAAGTTGCACAGGCTTCCTTTCTTTTTCTTTTTCTTTTTCTCTTTCTTTAGCTTTGGCTGCTCTTGTTTTCCCTGTGCCACTCATTCCACACCTGCCTCTTGTTCAAGGTCAAGTTATCCTTTATTCCATGAGAAAGCAAGTCCGGAGTACACACAATTAAACCACAGAAATTCCAAACAAAAAATGTTTCCCAGGCCTCTATAACTCCACAGTCCTCTAGGGGGAGTATCTTAAAATTTCAGGGAAGGAAGAGGTTTTTCCGCCATTTAAAGTTTCTGTAATCTCTTTTTTAGTTTGTAATTCCAAGACAAAAAGGAAGATTCGCAGAGTCCTTTACTTTTTAAGCTAAAGCCACTAGGAGCCAGACTGGTAATTGCAACAGTATTTCAAACGTTTAAAGTTTCAATATATGTAGCAACTTAAAATCTTGTTACTATAGTCCGCAGTTTGACAGCTCAGTTACATACTGACAGCCCGACGACTTGCGTTCTTAAAACAAAGTCCCGAATATATATCCCATAGGCAAAAATAAAGTCTCTCTTGGTCTTTTAAATAAGAAGACTGCAAATTCTGTAAATGCACGATAGTTCCACTTTACAAAGTTCCCATTAAGCGCCTCAGCGCTCCTCTGTACTTTTGCTTTTGATCTTGTAAGCAGTATCGGGAGACGGACTTCCTTTTACTCGTCACCCGTTTTCAAACCCGGAAAAAAGGTATTTAAAGTCCAAATTGTAGTTCACTTTACTCACGGGTATGTTACTTGCCAAATTGATGTTCACAGGAAGAAAGGTCGACGCTCATCAGCAGCAGCTGCGCGGCTTCGCCTCCCGCAGAAAGAGCGATGAACTCACAGCGCCGCTCCCCCTTTCGCGCTCCGGAGCCCCTTACGGGGTCCCTTCCGCACTTCTGGGGAAGTTCCTGGCGCCCGCCGAGTCCCATGGCCACGGGCTCCCTCTGCCCGTGGTTTTTTCAAGCGGGTCGTCGCTATGCCGCAGCGAACGACCCTTTTCTGCGGAGCCCCTCTTCAGACGACGAAGAGGACCGCCATCGCTGTTTCGCGCCGCCTCCGGAAGTGCTTCTATTTAAAATTCTGAGCAGAATCTGCTCCTACTCACCTGCCCCATCCATTGCTCATGAATCACTGGGCCCTGCGTTAGTTTGCTGAAACAAGAAGACAGGGAGCTGGAGGTCTCCATCTGTTGCTGGTAATTCTATCCATGCAAATGTATAAAAATGGACAGCACACAAGAGAAGCCATTAAAGTAGACTGATAGTCCCAGGTTGGAGACTTATGTTCAGAAGAAGACAGAGGAGAAATCTCCGCACTAGGAATAAGTCCTATATACTTTCCTCCAGTATGGAGGAAAAACCAGAGTGAATACTTTGATTCTAAGAATGTTGTAGTCCAAAGACCAGAGAAAGACTAGGGTAGGCAAATCCTGATAGACAGCAATGAAAGGTAGGGTTGCTTAAACAGGAATTTAGCAGCACCTGTACTTTACGGTGCAGATTTGGTAATGCAGGCTGTGTACGCACCATACATTGAAAGCACATTCCTCCTCTCAAATAAACCTGGAAGCTGTAGTTTACGTCTTACAATTCCCAGCATCCTTAACAAAATACACTTCCCTGAGTTTGGGGGGATACTTTCGATGTACTTTAAATGTAAGGTTCGTATGCAGCCCAGTCAAGTGTTGTAACGATGATCAAGCGCTGGGCTGCTGCTATACAGATTCTCTAAACATCTGGTGCTAAGATAGCATCATGTCTTTCCGGACACTCAGAGCCAAAACTGACTTGTGAGGTGAGGGATCTGTGATCAGGTCTCCTAAAGGTTAAAAGGCAAAACATAAAAAGTAGCCACCAAGGACTAATTTTGGTCAAAGAAATGGTACTAGGAAATTGGATTTATTTTTTTCTCCCAGGCAATTTTCCAGATCTAAATACTCCTCTATGTATATGTGTATATATGTATATGTGTGTATATGTGTATACACACACACACACACACACACACACACACCCCTCAAAGCTACTATTCTGGGAGCAGAAAACAATGGCATGTATTAAAATTCACTTGGTAAATATCTCTAAATTCTTCCACTCCCTTGACTTTGCCAGGCCACTCTGGTAACCTTCCATCATCATGTGAGTCCTTCCTGTAGTGGCTTTGTAGAAAGTAGCCACATTTGCATAAGACAAGAACTTTAGCTTAGTAAACCATATCATGCATGAACTGCGTACTAATGCGCGTTGTACTACTGCTTCAGCTCTGCTCCTCCCATGGTCTGAACTGGTAAAACAAGACAGGAAGAAGGTATCTTAGCATTGCTTCTGAACACAGAGTTGCTATTTGTTTTGCCCTAACAAACCAACATGTGTAAACCAACAACAAGCCATAGTTTAAGGCTGGCTAGTGAGCCTGGCTTGCTAGAGAGAAGCAAAACATGATCACAGGTTGAGATGTAACAGTAAGGGCTCCTGCAGACATTCTATTTACTGAGCCTTCATCTGCATTTGCTTGCACAAAGCTTACATGGAAGATAGATTATATCCTGTTTTTGTTGAGCATTTGTTTTGATTTGTTTGTGGAGCCACTATATGACAACAAGCGTTCATCCTGCTTTGCTTGTCTAGTGTCCCATTAATCATTCACTCATCCCACACTTTTCAATATATTTCCCAGTCCCTTTCCAAACCACAAGAAGTCTGATCCTTTCTTAAAATAGATTTGTTATACTAAGGTGACAGAGTGCTTTAATCCACTTGAATTGTACAAACCTAAATTTACAATATGCACTTGACTCTTATGCTATCCCCTCCCTGGTTTGCTTACCTGCTTGTGCCAGGGGAGGAGCAGAGCAGAAGTGATTGCTTATTAAAGCAAAAGAGTCTATTGACTCTTAACCCCAAGTTAAAAATTAGCACACCAAGAAGAGATTGACAAATTTCCTTAAGGTTTCACAGAACTTGAGAATCAAATTACTTTTTTAAAAAGGATAATAACTATAAAGTGCTTTACAGAATGATCTAATTAGGATGATTATTGTTGCCACTTACAGTGGTACTTTGGTTCTCAAACAGCTTGGCTCCTGAACAAATCAGCTCCCAAACACCGCAAACCCGGAAAAAAGTGAGTAAGTGTTCCGGTTCGCGAAAGTTTTTTGGAAGCCGAACATCCAACATGGCTTCCACTTGACTGCAGGAAGCTCCTGCAGCCAATCAGAAGCAGTGCCTTGGTTTTTGAACAGTTTCAGGAGTCGAACGGACTCCCGGAATGGATTAAGTTCAAGAACCACTGTACCATTGTACTATAAAAACATTCCTTGTAACCTCATAGGTAAACAGTTGACTTTCATGAAATTTTGGTGACAGTCTAGAAGCCTTTGGAGGATTTGTTTTCAAGTGAAAGAATCAATCACCAGCCAATGAAAATGAGAAGGCCATCAGTAAAACCTATCAGTGAGTTCACTGTCTCCACACCATGCATAAAGGTAAAGGTAAAGGTACCCCTGCCCGTATGGGCCAGTCGTGTCCGACTCTAGGGTTGTGCGCCCATCTCACTTAAGAGGCCGGGGGCCAGCACTGTCCGGAGACACTTCCGGGTCACGTGGCCAGCGTGATGAAGCTGCTCTGGCGAGCCAGCACCAGCGCAGCACACGGAAACGCTGTTTACCTTCCCGCTATAAAGCGGTACCTATTTATCTACTTGCACTTAAGAGTGCTTTTGAACTGCTAGATGGGCAGGAGCTGGGACCGAACAACGGGAGTTCACCCCACCGTGGGGATTTGAACACCATGCATAGTTTGGTCCTAAAAACCCGAAACCCTTCCATCAGTTCCAGAGCAAGGTGTTGGATCCAGATTAGCTGAATTGAATTTCATAGAAATTAATGAGGCTAGTTTTCTTAATTTCCATGGAAACTAAATGCAACTAACTTTACCTTGATCCCAGTCATAAAGTTCAGGCTTTCCCCACAAATCTTAATCCTTGACAAATATATCCCAGTATACAATGTTGTAGGTAAGTCAGTCCCTGCACCTTCAGAATACAGTGGTACCTCTGATTACATACGCTTCAGGTTACATACGCTTCAGGTTACAGACTCCGCAAACCCAGAAATAGTGCTTCAGGTTAAGAACTTTGCTTCAGGATGAGAACAGAAATCGGGCTCTGGCGGCGTGGCAGCAGCAGGAGGCCCCATTAGGTTAAGTGGTGCTTCAGGTTAAGAACAGTGTCAGGTTAAGTACGGACCTCCGGAACGAATTAAGTACTTAACCTGAGGTACCACTGTAACTCTGTTTCATGGTGATGTTCTGAAGAGTAGCTGTCAAGAATTGGGCCATTTTTCTACCAAAGGCCAGTTATTGCTGAGGAACATCCAAGCAGTGTTAATCGATCAGATATCCCATTACCCAAGACTCACCAGGTAAGTATAGCAGATTCAATGAATTTTTCAATCAAGAGATTTGGGGCAACTAGACTTACATTATACACTCATGACATAAGCCTGAATTCCAAGGCCCTTGCCTTATTGATGAGCAATCGAGATTAAATGTCAGAGACACCTGCATTTAAATCATAGTTCAGAAGATAAAAGTTTTAATCGCTTGTCCTGATGGAATAAAGGTTTTTCCAGAGATAGAAAAAGTAAGTGCATAGCACATCTGGCCTATGACAGAATTATAACTTTGACAGAATGCTGCTGTGCAGAGAAAGTGCCTCATCTCTATAAAGTATACTTTTCATTTTTAAAAAGAGCTAAGTAGGACAATCAAGCATATGAAACGTTCTATAGAAATAAGAAGATTTGATAGATAAACCACAGAGAGTCTGCTCAGCCAAAATCCAGCGCAGCTCAGAGATAATACAAGGAGGAAGTTACAATAGGGGAGATGACGACAAATATTAGATAAATTGAAATTTAGGATGATTTGTATCAGTTACCGTAATTCAAGGTATCTTAATTCAAAAGGCTTTGTGTACTATGCTATGGATACATGTGCTGTGGGGGGGGGGAGTTGATTTTTAAAATAAAAATAAGTCATAATTTAGAAGCTTTCTAAGTGACTGAAAAAAATTGTGCCATTTCTTTGAAGATTGGCTTAAAAATTTATCATGCTATCCTCCCAGAACTCCTGCTGTTGTCTCTTGCCTTATCTGCAAGTGCTACCCTGGGGCTTTCTTTTTAAAAGTCTTTATCCAGCCTTTATAGCATCTGAGTAAATAATCTCACCCACCAAGTATTGTGTCCAGGCTCTGGACATATCAATAAAATCCACGAAAGCTCATACCTAGAACTAGCATGCACACGAAAGCTCATACCTAGAACTAGCATGCACACGAAAGCTCATACCTAGAACTAACTCAGTTGGTCTTTAAGGTGCTACTGGAAGGAATTTTTTTTATTTTGTTTTGACCATGGCAGACCAACACGGCTACCTATCTGTAAATAAAATCCATGTCACCCCAGCATATCAATATTGCTACATGTTAATTATACCTTCCCTGCAAAAACCAATTTTCACTCACCATATTCGTATTAGTGCATTACCGGGGTGGGGTGGGGAACACAAACATATGGCCCACAACAACTTCTGCACCAACAGAACAGAACAAATAGGAGATCCAGCTTCCCAAGACAAAAGACTTCCCTCCTCCACAGGAGTTTTGAGTTAAGCACAGGCAACAGTATGAGCCATTCAATTTCTGAATCCAACAGGAAAAAAATCTATAAATAAGAAGTAGCATCATAATATAAAATATACCCTATTGTTTATTAATGACCTCAGTTTACGTAGCTAAATCATCAGATCTGAACTATCTGTGGTGCACAGACTGCAATTAACTCACACTCTCGTTTATCAGCCAGCGAAGTTAGATTTGCAAATGTGCTGTCCAGATGTTAATGCAAGGCACCTACATTAAAAAAAACTGATAAAAAACAAACTTTCTAACATATCGGTTGGAAAAATATTGCTCACTTGGTACAATGTGTTTAACACAAAGGTAAGCATTCTGAACTGAGCATTTATTTCCTCCCAACAGCCATTTTAGCCTCATAAATATCCTGTGAGGCACATCACCCAAGAGCCTCATTTAAGTATATTGTATTTAATTATGGGGTATCAGAGTTTTTAGGGGGTTAACCAGGCTGGGATAGATGGGATAGCAGGCTTGTTGGTTTTTGAATGTCAATTTTGTTGTTCTGTATGGGACAATGACAATAAAGATTATCGTATTGTATCGTAAATCAGCACCACCCAGAGAGTTTCAGAGTGGAGCAGGCATTTTGAACCTGTAATCCTGAAAACACAGGGATTTTAAACCCGTGGTTCCTGAATTGTGATGGAGTTGCTAGACCAGAATGCTTCTGAGCCCGAGCCTGAGGCAGACAAGATGGCTCCCCCTCTCCATTCCACATACAGAAGGTGACTGGACTGGCAATTGGATTCTGTGGACAGAATCTTGTTCTCCAGCAGCTGGAGGGAAGCTGGTAAGCTTAAGGGCCATATTGCACACATTTCTTCAAGGGAAGAGAATGGCTTGGGGGCCCTCTGCCTCCGGTCTCTGCTTCTTGAGCTGGTTGTCTCACTCTGCCTAATAGCTTGGACCAGGCCTGCTCCGAATGCTCAGACCCCAAGATACAGTAAACAGAGTGTTGTACCCAGTGGTTGCCCTTCCCCTGGAGAAAGATAGACATTGTATAATATTCAGTCTGAAAGCTAAGGCATGTTATGTAGTGGAACCAGAGGGTGGAGACTGGGAGAAGGGAGCAGAGTGGCACTGGCCAATCAGAAAAACATGCTGACTGTGCTTGGTGCCCTGATGAACATGGAGGAAGCATAGAGTGAATGGCAAAGCCCATCTCCTTGATTCATGCTCTTCAACTCGAGATTTTACTCGGGAGCAGAGGCAGTCTTGGGTTTGTGTGACCTGTTTGGCTGCACTGGGTGCTGGCACCAAAGGGGGCACCACAACAATGGTATTGAATGGAGCACAAGAGGCAGGGGTGCCAATTGTAAAGTCACACAGGGTACCATGGAAATTTGAGAGCCCCAAATCCGCCACTACCTGGAGATTCCAAGAATGTGTCTAAACCCCGAAACTTCAAGCCAGTTCCTGAGATCTGGAAAACTTAATGTTAAACTAACCTTCCTTTTAATTTACATCAAAGGCATTTGGAATACATAACATTCGTTTGCCCAGACACCCTTAAAAACAGCTGCCATTTGCATCCTCACCAACTTCTAGCCCAGAGCCACATGCCCTTAATATGCTCTCAGCATAACTAGGCACATTTTGAGAGAGAGGCAATTCTGTAGCTCCATAGGATCAAGATCACATGGGACCATTTGGACCTATCAGGGAGGGGAACCTGTGGCCCTCCAGATGTTATTGTATTGCTACTCCAATTGCCCACAACCACTGGCAATGCTGACTGGGACTGAGTTGGAGTTCAACAACATCTGAAAGGCCACAGGTTCCCTCACCTTTGCTTTTATAAAGATGAGTATGCATCTTATTAAGAATGTTATCAATAAGAACAGAACATTTCCAAATAAATGGACCTGCAACATTTCACATTCTGGCCACCCTTCTCCAAGCATCAGAACACAGTAGGTGCATTATACAGTCCAATATCCTCATCTCTCCAAAGGAAAGAATGTGGAGGTTATTAGACAATTACTTAGGCAGACATAATTGGCTTATTCCAGCTGAAGATCTGGCTCCTGACTCTACACAGCTTTGAGATATTAAAAAATAATTTAAAAACAAAAAAAGATTAGCACGAGACAAGTTCCAGGCAGGCCTGCAAATATGCATATCAGATTTTTCCAAGGCAGTGCTCTATTTTCTGCAGATTCTCTGATTCTTATAACATCATTTCACCCCCTACTGAGCACCTTCATTCGTCATAAGATTTATTCCCTTTTACTTCTCTGCTATTCCCCACCCCCCACCCGCATTGCTGTGGGTGGGAAGAACTGTGCGTACTGTTTTCTATTTTACCCACCCTCAATTTCTCCTCGCAACAAGCTTCTTGCTGTGTGAGCATATTAATGTTGCCATATTTGCAGCAAAATGTTTACAGCATGAGCTTTCAGTTTGAAAACAATCTTGTGAAATCAATAGGAAGTTTGTGTACCACATTTGTTGCTAAGTTAATGGCGTGGCCTTGTCATTATGTCCTTCAGTTGTCTTCCCATCATTTCTTGACTGAGGGCCAACCTAAATGTTACAAGGCAGATGCGTGGCAGTCATCCCACATGCATCTTTTAAAAAAAACACAAAAAAACCAAAAGCTGCCGCCGACTGCTTCTATTGGCAATGGTGGAACTGCTTAGCCCTTCCTCTCCCCACAGACAAAATCCCACATACACCCCACAGATGAAAAAGCATACAGGCACCTATCACATTGAACCTTTAATAAATCAGTAGGTGCAGTTAGGAAGATGCAGGCGCTTTCATGTTTTAATCAATATATACTTTTGATTTCTTTATGCAGCCCATCAAGATAAAATTCATATATACTCCTGAAGACTCCTATTGGGATTTGAGAAACTGCTTAAAAATGTAAGGAAGACCCTGTTAGATCAGGCCAAAGGCAGGGAAGTTTCCATCAGTTTCTTGACCTGGTCTATCAATATAAGATTCATACATGCTTCATAGCAAGGGGGAAACCCCACTACCAACACCAAATTAAAAACTTACAGAAAGGGTTCATACTCAATTAGGAAGGCATAGGATAAAAGGCACGGCTGCCTAACAAATATTAAGAGCCTGGGAAACACTTAATGCGCAGTGCTGAGGATCAATATCACCTTTTTGTACATTCCTTCCTATCCTTAATTAAAGAGCATGTCAGCCAAAGTTTAAAAGCATATTAACTTTTCACATCTGTAGCTATTTGTTGTTTTCTGGGAAAGAAGCTTGTTATTTTCAAGGGAGCTAGCATGCCTCTAACGAGGCAGGAAGAAAACAAGATTCCTCTGGAAAGCCTCAACATTTTGTATACCATGGAAGACTGGCCAACCATAACTGTTGAAAAGGTTCACAGATAGGTTCCTGCTTGCACCACGGCTGTACCCAGAAAAGGGTGGAAGATCAAATACCCGCAGAGCAGAATCGGGTTTTTGTGTGCAAAAAGGTGAACAAAGAACAGTAGCTTGTGAACCAGATACGTTGTGCAGAAGAGGAAATCCGAGCACGTCTAGCTTGTCATGTCAGCTGTGCCTGATGGCATTCCTTCTTCGACACAGCTATTAAAGGTGCATATATTTGACCTGCTTTTTCACCTGGCTACCCTAATTCAGCCCATGCTTCACACCACAAACTTCACAGAGCACTAATCCAGCCACCATCACAGATAACCCTCAAACAGGTTCCAAATTCCACCACAGCCATAAAGGCTGACCACTGTGGTACATGGCGGACTCAGCCATAAGCGCATCCATAATAAGGGACAATGCCTGATTATTATTATTATTATTTAAAAAAAGAGTTAGGGAGACCAGGTTAAGGGAGGCTTAGCAAGCACACTCCCATCTCTGCCTTCAGAACACAGCCCTTATTTTCCAGTGTTTTGTCTACAATATTTGGAGCAGTGCAGCAAAACAGAAACAAATGGATTCTCCCCTCCCCACCTCCAATAACCTACTAAGAGTTCCTTTATTTCTGTAACCACAAGAAAAACGTGACACTCTATAGTGGTTTTTAAAAGCCTAGCGTAATTCAGAGTTCTGCTGTCTCTCCAGCTTTTGCAAAACAGAAAGCCACAGTAGGTGGGTCCTTTTATGCTGGGGGGTCTGGAGCATATGGGGACTTATTTCATGAGCGCCATCCAAAAGAATTGTGAAGTGGCAGACAGGAAGAGAAGCGAGTAGGAAAGCTGGCTCCTGACTGATATTCATCTGCCAAAGGAAGCAGCACACATCTTGGTCTCCATTTGGGGGGGAAAGAAAGAAAGACTTCTTTTTGCACATTAATTTTTGGAGACTGAAAACAGCAACTGTGATCATCACCATCAATTCATGTAGTGCCATCAACAGGCATGGGTGCTTTACAGAGCACAAGAGGACATGTTTCTGCCCAAAAGACTATAATGTGACACAGAGGAGACAAAAAGAGAAATGGGGATTTTTGGGGGGGTGAGAGTAAATAGAGAAGCCACATTTGCTGTCTATGCATTTGCACAGGTGTAAGTACATATTGGAGGCACTATGTCATTTTGGACTCCATGGAGGCGCAGGTTAATTATGTGTCCAGGGCGGCTGTCTACCAGCTCCACCTGGTATGCAGGCTGAGACCCTGATGACTGGGAGTGGCCGCCGGGACCACATACACCAGTCCTGAGAGATCTGCATTGGCTCCCAGTACGTTTCCGAGCACAATTCAAAGTGTTGGTGCTGACCTTTAAAGCCCTAAAGGGCCTTGGCCCTGTATACGTGAAGGAGCGTCTCCACCCCCATCATTCAGCCTGCACACTGAGATCCAGCACCGAGGGCCTTCTGGCGGTTCCCTCATTGCGAGAAGTGAGGTTACAGGAAACCAGGCAGAGGGCCTTCTTGGTAGTGGCGCCCGCCCTGTGGAACGCACTCCCTTCAGATATGAAGGAAATAAGCAGCTATCTTCTCTTTAAAAGACATCTGAAGGCAGCCCTGTTTAGGGAAGTTTTTAATATGTAATGCTGTAATTTTTTTAACACTTGATTGGAAGCCACCCAGAGTGGCTGGGGAAACTCAGCCAGATGGGCGGGGTATAAATAATAAATTATTATTATTATTATTATTATTATTATTATTATTATTATTATTATTTTAGGGTGGCACTCCTCTGGTCCTCCAGATGTTACTGAACTCATCGGAAGGAGTACAGGACTCTGTCTTACAGCTGGAGGCACTAAGGATTCAATTTGGTACTTATTGCCCCTGAAGCAGATACCCTATGGCCCTTCCCCCAGCCAGCATGGTCAATAGCCAGAGATGGTAGGAGTTACAGTCCAGCAACATCTGCAGGGTCCCAGTGAGTCACCTCTGGACAATAAAAGGCTCCATGGAAAATGTGCTTTTTAAAGAGGGATTGGAAGCACGTAACACAAACGGCATTAGGCAAGTGTGTGTGTGTGTGTGTGTGTGTGTGTGTGTGTGTGTGTTCTAGAGGGTAGGGCCAAGCCAAAGGAGCCACAAAAGGTCAGAGTCCTTTGGACAGCTGAGGAGGGAAGAGCTGAAGGAGTGGAGGTCAGCAGAGAGATGTAGTGGGATATAAGAACAGATAAATATGACATGGTTTCAGAGGCCTTTGAAAGGAAGGACGAGGAGTGCTGGATGCATTAGGAGATGAGAAGTGAGAACAGAGATTTAAAGAGAGGTGTCATATGGTCAGAGTTATCAGAGAGGTGTATGGTTTTGACAGCAGAGAGCTAGAGAAAGATGGGGGGGCATCACGCAGTAGTCAGGGCAAGAGATGAAGAGGGCATGAACCAGAGTTTTTAAAGAAGAGGCAGAGAGGAAAGGCTGTGTATTTGTTGTGCTGCAAAGTTAAGGAGAAGCAACATGGGCTTGGCAACAGAAGTAGATAATGCAATCAAGGGCAGTTACAATATCATGTTTTGAGGGACAAACGGCCAACTTCTTAAGTCAGGGAGCAGTGGGAGGAAGAGAGAAGTACCGTACTTTTCGTCCCATAGGACGCTCCATCCCATAGGATGCACCTAGTTTTTTTGGGGGGGGGGAATAAAGGGGAATTTTTTTTCCTTTATTTCCCCCCCAAAACCAGGTCGGGGAAACCGAACCAGGTCGAGGAACAGTGGGATGGCGGCGCTGCGCCTCCTTGCTGTCCCCCGAGCTTGTGGGGCTGGCCGATGTCTGTCCGGCATATGCACTCTGCGTATGCTCAAAGGCATTGTGTCATCACGTATTCCCGGGCTGAGACATGATTGGCATCATAAAAGGGCTAATATATAAACTAAATGCCTACAACAATGCTGCCAGAAACAAGACAAAAAAAGTGGGGGAAAGGAAAAATAACCCAAGACATACTATAAAAGCAGCATTCTAGCCCTGCATATTTTTTATTACAGCATTTAAGAATCCCTCTGAGACACTTTGACAAAAACACTAAAAGTGCAGTCCTATGTGTGTCTGCTCAGAAGTAAGCCCACTCAGTTCAATGGAAGTTATGCTATGTACATATTAGTAGCTTAAAATGCAATGAGAAATTGGTCAGGTAGCCTCAGTGGCCAGAAGTGCCTTTTATCAACTGTGACTGGTTTGGCAACTATGCCCGTTCCTGGACTGGGAAAGCCTGGTCTGTGTTGGTTACTTTAAGACTGGATTACTGCAATGAACTCTATGTACTTCCTTTGCACTTGATCCGGAAGCTGCAGTTAGTGCAGAATGCTGCAGCGTGATTGCTGACAGGTCTGAGGCCATGTCAGCATATAACACCTGTGCTTAGAGGTCTGCCCTGGTTGTCGATTTGCCACTGGGCCAGGTTCAAGGTGTTACTATTTGTATATAAAGCCCTCAACAACTGGGGACCAGTTCATGAGATCACTTTACCCCACCATGTGCTCACTTGACCACTTTGATCGGCAGAATTGGCGCTACTTCAGCTGCCGCATAATACCCATTCTGGCATCTGAAAGAAATTGGTCATTTAGTGTGGCAGCACCTACACTTTGTAACTCCCTGCCTTTTGAGCTCAAGCCGGCACTTTCACTTTACTCTTTTCAGCGCCCGTTAAAAGCATTGTTGTTTAGATGAGCCTACCCAGATGCTGGGATAATTTTAATCTGTTTTAGTATTTTATATTTTGTATGTTTTAAGGTAGGGTTGTAAAATTCCTCTGGATTTTATTGTGCCCTATTTTTGTAAACTGTTTTGAAGTGTGTTTTTGGTTTTTCACAATCAAGCAGTGTATACATTTTATGAAAGAAAAAAAGAAAACAAAAATGCCAAGACTTTGGGTGGAAAGAAGCAGAAGTCCCAGCAAAGGAAGAATGGATACAAAAACTTATGGCATATGCAGAAACGGCGAAACTTACCAAAAGAATAAGAAATCAAGATAACAAACATTTTATAAAAGAATGGAAATGGCTTAATGAATATATATAAAGATAAATTGCAAACAGATAAAAACATTGGCAGGATTATTGTAATAACCTGCAGTTTCATAAGAGTATATATTTAAAGTACATAATGAAATGACCATATTAATGAATTGGGATATGCAGAAGATATTTTTAATTTTTTTTTTTAAAGGAACCACAAAAAGAGGGGGAAGGAAGTCAAACTCTGAAATGTTAAATTGATTGTAAAATTAATGAACTGTATAAACTTGAAATGTGTAAATAAAAACTTTTTTTAAAAAAAATAAGACTTTGGGTGGTGACACTTGTTGTTCAACATAGGCAAGCACAAAACAAACAACATGCAAATAGAAGACCAATATAACACAATGAAAGAGGTTGCATTAGGGAACAAAAAAGACTATAACATTAATTGGTTTGTGGGGCTCTCAGTGGCATCTTGTCCAGCAAGATCAACAAAAGGAAAAAGGATGTACAAAGCCACAATTTTTGTATTTACTGGAGAGATGGAGGCAGAACGAGAGGTCAAGGATATGCATTAGCACTCCCCTCAAGATGTCCACCTCATGTTTCCAGCACTGTGCTTAATGTATCTTATTCTCTCCAAGGAGCACAAAGCACTATTTCAGCCTTTTAAAGGAAAAGACCAAAATTACGGTACACGGGAGAGACACAATTGCATCTCGCAATGTCTTTTTTAAAAAAAAAAAAAAAAACAACCAACAGAACTTTGAAGCAGTGATAGGGTTCTCTCCTTAACCCAGGAATTGGCAAACTAAGGTCCGCAGGCTGGATCAGGCCCAATAGCCTTCAGGATCCACCCTGCGTACTGTCCGTGGATCGGCGTGGGGATTCTGTTCGTTCAGGCTGTGCCATTTCCCTCCCTGCGCCATTCCATTCCCCCCCTCTTCCTGGTTTCTCCCCGCCCTGCCTAGAGGAGGAAGGGGGCTGGGCTGGGCTGGGCTGGCTGAGCACCATTTTAAGCAGCCCCTCTCCGGAGCCAGCCCTTTCGCGCCACTCATCTTCCCTCCACGATCGCGGCTGCCACCCTGGTGCTCCTGTGGGCCAGAGAGCAGAGCGAACGCGCTCGCTCTGCCTATCTACGAGAAGCAGCAGCAGCGGTGAGGGTGGTGATGGCGGCAGCCCCAGGGAAGGTGAGTGCAGCGGCTGGGGCTGGGGCGAGGACTACTTGCCCCCCTCGCCTCTTCTTCCAGCTCCACACCCCCTCTGGTGCCCCTTCTCTGGTCCGCCACAAGGTCTGAGGGACAGTGGACCTGCCCGCAGCACAAAAAAATTACCAACCCCTGGCTTAACCCTTTGCTCCCTGTACCATTCACCTTCAGTCCTCACTGTTGTCAGGAGGTCCACGCAAAGCTACAGGTACCTGTATTTCCCCACCATCCATGGGTCAAATAGCAGCCAGGGAGGGTCCAATTTTGTTCAGGAATACTGCAAGGAAGGAAAGCTTAAAACAATCCCCTGCCCCCAACACTACCACCACTCCCTGAATACAAATACTTCAATCCAACTTGAAGCCTCCTGTCATGACTGCTTTAAATTGAAAAACTTGAAACATGGAGAAATCTAGTCATTGATCACTTGCATCATTTGGCATGAGGGTTAGACTCAGAGATAATGATTCACACAAGTCCAGCAAGCAAACTTGATATTGGATATCAGAACATCAACTTCCTGCAAGCTAAAGTAGAAGTCTCATTACTGCACCACAATGTGTTGGTTGACATTATCCAAGGCACAGGTGTACAGGCGCTGATCAGAATAATAATAATAATAATAATAATAATAATAATAATAATAAATTTTATTTATATCCCGCCCTCCCCAGCCGAAGCCGGGCTCAGGGCGGCTAACAACACTAAAACAGTGCAGCTAAGAGTCTCAGCACACATAACATTAACAGCAACAGACTGCAAATTTGCCCCTTTGCTCTGGTTGCCTCCCCCTCAACATGCTTGAGAAGACAGAAACGTTTCCACAATTCTATCAGAATAAATCTCTAATTGTCACTAAATTTCAAGGCTCTTAGGTAAGAAGTTGCCACAGAAGACAAATGGTCTGCTCAAGTCAATATATCCAGCCCAAGACAATAGCAAGCAACAGATGTTTCAGAGTAGAAGAGGCAAAGCGAGTATTTTAATCATGTGTCGAACACCTTAATGACTTCCTGAACTAGAGCAATTTGGGTGGGGTGGAGAATACATCTTATGAGCATTCGGACAATAACATTTTGAGAAAAGGCAGCCTTCCATGACCCCACTAGTGAGCCCGGCATAAAAAGTTGGTTGCAGGAGTGTCACAGGTACCTATTGGATAGTACCTGTGACATCTCAGTGAAGAGCATTCCCCTTCCCCTCTAGTCACTATCAGACCATTTAAAAGATTTTGAGCACTGCACAGAAGTACTCGAGCATGAAGGGCTTATGCAATCCTACAAAACGAAAAGGATATGACAGTAGGGCTGCAATCCTATTCTCACTCACCTGGGAGAAAGCTTAATTGAAAACAATGGAACTTGGGTGGCATAGATAGCTTTACCGTGCAGTCCTATTCTCTCACTCTGGAAACCATGTCCCACCATTCTGTGAGGCACTGTGCATGCATGTATGAGAGTGAGTGTGCCATGCACACATATTTAGAAGCTATCTCCATCCCCCTCGCTTCTGCATTGGGCTGCATCTAGTCCAGTTCATGCTTTCTGCACCATATTTATGCGAGAGTGACCCCAAAACTACCACCTATCTCATGTCCAGGAACAGAGCAATCCTACAGTAAGTTGACTACCCCTTTGCATTGGTGGAATAAAGTACCATACAACATATTGTCCAGTCTCTGCTGAAGAAAGCAACACCTGCTAAATGAAGGGGGCCAGGGGAGGGAAGCAAAACTTCCCCAGGGGTCACTGTTAATTGAAGTATTAAAAAGTTCTTTCATATAAGAAACTTTGGGATGGAATGGGGGAGGCCATTCCTGTCTTCAGATTCCACTCCCATAAAATAAATTTAAGAAGAGAGGGAATAATACACTAATGAATAGTACATGATGCAGTATCAATTTCAGCAAAAGCTGTGTTTGATATATGTACAGACAATTACTGTAGTGAAAGGCAGAGCTGCTACTTTTAATTACAAGAAAAGTTTCCTTTTGACTTCCCTGCAAAATGTGCTTTATTGTGGTCCACCTGTGACCGAACTAAAACTGATGCTATAAAATTTTTTCCACTTTGCATGAGTCTTGCAACAAAGTGGTCTGGGTTAAATTCTTTCTTGGCGTAGCTCCAAGAACTTGGTAGGCTTGCACCTAGAGATCTTTTGCATCTGCAGTTTCTAAACTGCCTGTTAGGAGAGATATTCTCTCTCTCTCTCTTCTTGGACCAAATGATCCCGGCAATCTAATTTGCGGCTGCAATAGATTCATTTTTCTATGCCTGGTGAAGAGATTTGCTAACAACCTGGCTCTGGGCACAGAGACTGACCAGCGCAGTGCTTGGCTACAATAGGAGCTATATTAAGTTCCTAGGAAGTACAGAACAGGGAGCAGACAGACAGGGTACATATTCAGTTAGACTGCTATTGTGCCTCTGGCTTGAGTCACCCTCCCTCCCATTAACCTGATTTACAGGAAGACTATTTTTCATTTCTGTGAGTTCTGGACAATACTCAAATTATTGGAGGGAAGTGCGGGGGGGGGGGCGGCTTTAATGAAATCAGCATGCCCTACAACACAGCATGCCCTACAACATCCTCCGCCCAACACACACATTTTAGCCAAATTGTGCTCCCCGGTAGCCTTATACAACACAGCAGCTAAGGGGGTTGGGAGTTTCCTGCCTAAGCCTTGCCTACATTCCCATAGGGCCAAGTACAGGGAAGCCCTGTGTTGTTGTACATTTAGAACTCAATACAACAGCAAGCCAGCATTTCCAGGGTGCTGCTCTGAACAGGCAGCGTTCATGGAATTGTAGAGCTGGAAGGGACCCGAGGGTCATCTAGTCCAACCCCCTGCGATGTAGGAATCTCAGCTGAAGCACCAATGAAGGCTTTGTTGGCCTGCACATTTGGGGCAGCGGCCCATGGCACAGAGCCACAGAAGGGGCCACTGGATGGACCAGCTGGTCTGAAAGCTAGCAGCCCCCAAAAGGTTTGGCAGGGTCCGCTCTGTGCCACACAAACCATCCCATCTCACTCAGACTTAAAAGGAAAGTGGTGCAATGGAACGGCCACTCCTCTGCCCCGACCCCAAAGTAGACAAAAGCGAGTGGTGGCTGCATGGAGCATTCATCTCTGGCTGCAATCATTCACCCACCAACTCACTTTGGAAGCTCTGCCACGCCGGTCAGGAAATGCAGGTGAGCCAGAAGAAGTGGCACTGGGCCCAGGCTTGGCCCACTTACCCTCTCTCTTCCAGGATCCATGGTGGGGAGGTGTAGGCCTTGCAGGAGCAGCTACTGTCTCCACTCACTTCTCTGGGTAGGGCTGGACTGATACATTGCTGGGGAGTTGAGTTAAATGGCTCTTTGGGCTCCTTCCAATTCTATGAAAAGCCTCACGCCCACTGGGTCACCCTCTCTCTAAGGTGGCACAGGCAGGCCTAACCCCCGCCCACCTGCCACAGCACCAGACAAGAGAGTGTAGGTGAGCAAGCGAGAAGTTGGGTCCTCATGCAAGAAACATCTGCCTGGTTCTCCTGTCCACTCACCTGTGCACAACCTTCCCTAGCAGGCTGCCACTAACAAGGAAGCAGGTAAGGGGCTCCCTGAGAGGGAGGCAGGTGGCAGTTAGTTCTTGAAGCCATTGCTTGCCTCATCCAACCATGCAGGAGCAGCACAGTGGAGAAGACAGGGCAAATGAGGGTTGCAAAGAGCAGCAATGCACTACTTCTTTTCACCAGCCTGCTGTCTCCCTTGGAGGCTTAACTTAGAACTCTCTCTCTCCTTGGGCAACAGGGTGAGAAGGATGGAGCCTAGCAGGGTCATCCAGAGTAAGTGAGTGAGTCACTGCCTCCACTTGGTAGCACAGCGGTGAGGACTCAACTTGCGGTATCCAAACCCCACCACTGCACACAAACACCCAGAAGTAAACAAGCAAAAAAATGAGGCACATTGCACAAATTCCCTGCTTTTACTCTCTTGTACAGATGCAAGTGGTGCTGTGGTCTAAACCAGTGTTTCCCAACCTTGGGTCTCCAGCTGTTTTTGGACTACAACTCCCATCATCCCTAGCTAGCAAGACCAGTGGTCAGGGATGATGGGAACTGTAGTCCAAAAACAGCTGGCGACCCAAGGTTGGGAAACACTGGTCTAAACCACTGAGCCTAGGGCTTGCTGATCGGAAGGTCGGCGGTTTAAATCCCCGTGACGGGGTGAGCTCCCATTGCTTGGTCCCTGCTCCTGCCAACCTAGCAGTTCGAAAACACGTCAAGTGCAAGTAGATAAATAGATACCACTCCAGCGGGAAGGTAAATGGCGTTTCCGAGTGATGCTCTGGTTTCGCCAGAAGTGGCTTAGTCATGCTGGCCACATGACCCGGGAAAACTGTCTGTGGACAAACGTTGGCTCCCTCAGCCAGTAAAGCGAGATGAGCACCGCAACCCCAGAGTCGTTCGCAACTGGACTTAACTGTCAGGGGTCCTTTACCTTTACCCCTGGGTTGTGTGCATACCCTAGATTTAAAGCACATCCACCCACCCATCCAAAAATCATGGGAACTGTAGCTGACCCCCCCCACTGTGCTATAATTCCCAACACCCATACAAACTACAGTTCCCAAGGTTCTTGGAGACACACACCTGCACTCTCACTCTCTCAGTCTCTATCTCTCTGCCGTGCCACAGCTCTCAATCCTGCCCCTCCCACCAGCAATCAGCCAGCCACCTCTGTCCACCTGCTTGCCCTCATGTTCTTATGAGGATTGTGTTGGAGGGGTGTGCGCCCAACAGACGGGTCACCAAGAGCCCCCAGTCCCCACCACCCACAACCTCCAGGGTCAAAGTGGGGGGAATCAGAAGAATTTCCAGGGAATTGCTACGACCTCCTCTCTAAGCAATGGGTCCGGGCAACAGCTCTGCCTGAGCAAACCAAGTTGCAGTAGACGCTTGGAGCAGCCCCGGGGGCCATTCTGCCCACGGCCCATTGACCGCTCCTTCAGCTGCCGCCGCGTTCATTTCAACTCCTTCGGCTTCCCCCACTCGCTCTAGCACCTCTTTCCGAGCCGCCCTGCTCTGTCAAAAGGCGGCTCAGGTAACCATTCCCAGGTGCCCTAAGCAGGGCAAGGAATCGGGGTTAAGCGCGTCACAACCCCCACCCCCACGGGGAAGCCTTGGGAGACCGCTGGTCTAAAGGGGGAGAGAACGGGGTCCATGTGTGGCTACTGACCGGCTGTGGGAACATCGGGCACCAGCTTGAGGGGGCCGATCTGGCGGATCTGAAACGCCGTCCTCACTTCGTGGCAGCTGGGATTCTTGACTCCGGAGACCCCGCCGCACAGCCCGGCCGCCGCCGTCGCCAGCAGCAGGAGCCCGAAGCGTCGCCGGCACAAGAAGACCCCAGGGCTCCTGTCACCGGCCATTTCCACATTCCCCACCAGGGACGGAGATAAGCCAGGGACGCCCAGCACGTCCCCAGAAAAAGTCAATCGGAACCAACACTGGGTGGACGCGCGCGGTGTGGGGAGAAAAGGAATCGGGTGGAAACGGGTGGCACCGCCGCCGCCGAGCAAGCTATGAGCAAAGTTGCACTGGGCAAAGTTGCGAGTTGAGGGAGGCGGGTGGGCGGTGGAGTGAGATTTAAAAGGAAGGAGCCCCGCTGGAGACGGTGCGCTGCACGCTGCCTGCCGAACGCGGAGAGCTGCAACGTTCCAGCCTCCGAACGTTGAGAGCCTGCGAACGTGGGGGTTTCCCTTTCCTTTCCCCACTCGGCGTTCGAACCGTGGAACGCTCGCAAAGGAGGTCCAGCCCGGGGAAAACGCTAGCGTTCGAAACGTGCCCTCCTCCTCCTCTTCGTCCTCCAAGCGGCTCTACCGCCAATGAACGCGTCTGGCGGGAGGTGGTTGTGGTCCTGGCGGCCCAGCCCTCCTCGCACAGTAGGGTATGTCTGTGAAAAGGGGGAGAGGCAGATCTCGCTCATTGGCTTGTTGCTATAATTAGGCTCCTTTAAATAAATAAATAATCCCCACTTTAAGGAGAGGGGGGGGGAACCTTGAGGAAATCTCCTTTAAAGCGGCACACTGACGCAGCAAGATCCCGTGCGTGCAAAGTCGCCGAGGAACAACACTCTGCTGTAACGCAGGGGGTGGGGTGCGGGGGGGGGGGAGAGAGAGAGAGGTTTATATAGTTGGGTGCCAGGGAACTTTTCCAAGGACTTGCGGGACAGCCTTTGCTTGGCACTAGCTGTGAGCCGTAGCCCGTGAACGGAAGTCCCAGCATCAGATTATATACTGCGGGGGATCCGATTTTTTAAAAGTGCGACCAAGTTACGTGCACATGCGGGACTTTTCGAAGAAAAGACCTAAATCACGCCGTGGGAGGTTGCGTCAAGTTTATGCACGTGTGCCGTCTTCGGCTTTGAAACGGCTTGGGTGTCACACCGGCTTCTGTGGGTTGTAACAGCAGCTTGATTTGCAAAAGAGATCCTTTCTCTCCGTGCCTGGAAAAGCTCCAGTGATGTCAATATATGTAGGGAAAGCTGTTGTCAAAGAAAGCAAGAAAGAATGAAAACAAACCTGGCAGTCCTAGATTATTAAGTCCGTGTCCACGAGACACGTTCTTCAGGGAGACATCGCTGAAGAAAGCGAATGCTTCCATGCAACTGCACTTCCGAACAGAATAACTGACAGGGCAGCTAGATCAGACCAACGCCCTATTTAATCCAGAATCGCCTTTCCCTTGGTGACAAGCAGATGCCCTATGGGAAGCCCACAACAGGACAGGAGAGCAAAAGTTTTTCCCCTCCCCATTGTTCTCCAGTTACTGGTATTCAGAGGCATGCTAACTCTGATCATAAGTAGTAGCTGCATCTTCCATGTTGCAAGATTCATGCGCTGAGCAGGGAGCTAGACAAGGTCCCTTCTAACTCTGAAAAATCCTACAATTCCATGCTTACTCAGAAATATGACTCACTGTATTCTCTGGAACATACCCCCACATCAGCAGGCGTAATATTGCTGCCTTATGCACGCACCCAAACACACCATTAGGGTTGCCTCCTTTTTATTTTTAGCAAAGATCATGTGCCTTTTAACAGCTGCTCAAGAGGCATAATTCAACAGGTGTATCTTTTCCTGAGCTGAAGTAGTGATGAAAAAAGCTTCACATGTTGAATTTCTGCCATATGTGCATCTATTAAGACTTGGGAGCTCTGCCACGGGCAGGGGGCGGGATGGAGGAAGAAAAAACTTCAGTGCACACCAACCATATGCAGAGCTTAATTTGAAGCAGGGCTCGGCTCCTGTCATTATTTTCAGTACAGTACCAGAAAGCAGCAAAACTGCTGCTTTTTAACAACGAAGCAGCCACCACCAACCTGGTGCCCCTCAGATGCTGTTGGACTACAACTCCCATCAGCCCCAGCCAGCACAGCATCTGACCCTGATGAAATTATGCTAGAATTGTTCAGAATCAGAAATAGTCCTAAGAAACAGCAATTTCCATGGTCTTTCTTGAACATAACCATGCCATGGTCTACAGATAATAAACAAAAAGCACAGGCTGTCATGCTAGTCCATTTAGTGGGTGGAGGAAGAGCTTCAAAATCCAGAATAAGGTGATGCCCTTACTAAGACCAATGAAAATGTTCCAGAATACTGATCCAGCTTCTAACATCTGGTAGGATGTAAAACAAAAAGGTGGGGAAGAAGAGACAAGAAGCAGGGGAGTGGGGCAGTTCCTTCCCAAGTTTATAACCATCTTGTGCTGGAATGCAGGAGGAGTTTTGCAAACATAATTGGATTAGCTGCTCAAGTGTAAAACAGGTTGTAAAATGTATCTAGGGCTAAATGGACCAAAAAGGTATTAAAAAGGGGGGCATCTCATCAATATTTTTAGAATATATACAATATACTTTTTTTTTTAAGAATGTAAACAAGAATGTAGCAGAGAATCATAGAATTGTAGAATTGGTTGTGACCAGTTAGGGGGAGACAAGCAGGGCCAACCTAATGCATTTCACTGCCTGAGGTGAAATAATAATAATAATAATAATAATAATAATAATAATAATAATAATTTATTATTTATACCCTGCCCATCTGGCTGCCCCCCCCAGCCACTCTGGGCGGCTTCCATAGAAACCAAAAATACAGTAAAATATCACACGTTAAAAACTTCACTGAACAGGGCTGCCTGAACAGGGAGAATGGCACCCCCTCCCATTCCACATACAAAAAGCCAGGCAGGCAGGCAGAGAAGAGGATGGGAAGGAGGCAGGCAAGTAAATAATGGAGGGCGAAGGGAAGGGGAGAGGAAGGAAGCAGGATCGGTGGGTGCGCGTGGCTCCCTCCATGCCCTACGCCCCCGCTCCCTTCAGCAGTGTGCCCACCCTGGGCAGCGCGGGCATATGCTCCACCACTGGTGATGGGACAGCATTCGTCAAGGACACCAAGCTAGTTTAGGTGGCATGGGACAGCTTGAATAAAGCACACAGCTCTGTTTCTGATAACTCACCACCCCTCCCAGCATTTGCCACCTGAGGCAGCCAACTCACTCCACCCAACTGTAGAGCCACCCTGGAAATGATGCATGACCAGGTCAATTTTCACCTCCAGACTCAGAGAATCCATTGCATGCCCTAATTTCAGCATGCTGCTGCAAGGCTATGGGAACACAGCTCTATAAGCCGTAGTGATGTTCTGATTTTTGAACAATTCTATCTCTGTCTGGAAATTCTATGCTCCCCAGCTTGCCTATGTAAACTCAGCTGTGATTGAAAACTCTTTGTATAAATGCAAATGTGCCTCAGGGAAGCAGTACTGATAAGCAGAGAATAGGTTTGACTGTCTCTCTTGTTGCCCTGGACATGAGAAGGCCACGTAGTGAGCATGTTCTGGGATTTCATAATAAAACTATTGGCTAGGTAATTCCAATGTTCAAAGGGCTCGGCTGCTATTTCTTGGTTCAAACTCTGAGAGGTGAAAAATAAGCAAACGCTAAGTCTCTGTATGAAGCCATGCTACTGCTGGTGTTGGAGCTATGAGAGGCTTCTGGAAAGATATCTGAGAGAAGAAACAGAAAGACAAGCAAAATAGCTCATATCATAAGTCCAGTGCGCACAGCAAACTCCTGTAGAAACAGCCTTATCTGATCTGTCTCTCATCCCAGTAATGTCTACTGATGCTTAGCACCAGGGTATTTGCCATCACTGGAAGAATTTTTGCTCTCCCACCAGAAACAGCTGGTAAAGGCCAAAATTCCTCCAGGGTTTCCTGATTATTATTATTTTACTCTTTATTTATTTGTTCAACTTTGAAATCACCTTTCATCAAATCAAAATCCCAGGATAGTTTACCTTCCACAACCCACAAAAGGGAGAACCATGTGGCCATATATTACCCACCATTGTTTTGTGGTGGCTGTCACAGTGTCTCAGAATGACTGCGACATTGTGAAGGACACAAAACGATGGCCGGTTCCACTTCCTGTAATACGCTGCTATTACGAAAGGAGCCCTGTCACAAGAAACACCTCCCTCTGGATAATATTTAGTGGGTAGAGGTGATAAATGCTGTATTGCAGAACATCTGGGGAAGGCTCAAGGAGAGGGTTCCTTCCCACTCTCAGGTAAGATACATGACCACCCTTTCTTGGCCCATCTTGATACATCTGCCCATTAGATGCCTTCAGCTTCTCGAAACACACAGGCCAATCAATTTCCTGGCCAAACATCAACAGTGTAAGATGACTGCTTTTATATATATATTAAAAAATCCATTGTCTCCAAGAAATAACTACCATCTGTAGTAGCAAAGGAATATTAGTAATGTCAGTTCCTCTCAGTCATGTAAACCTTGTAGTGCATTTATTGTCAGTTCCCACCAAGTGAAACATCATAATTAAGTCCTGCTGGCCATGAAATCTATTTCTGTACCGGTTGTAGTGTGAGGTTGTCTATAAGCCTCTAGTTATAAAACACAGTCCTGCGCCTAAAATGATACACCAATAAAGCACATGATTGAGTGACTCCTATTTATAGTCATTAACACTACCAGTCAAGTATTTACAGTGGCCAAGTAAGTTATCTGCACTTTTATTAAGCCTTCATGATTCAGCTGGCTTTACATTCTTAACATTTTGCAAAAAAAGAGGAGTAGTTAACTGTTATTTAAATGTGGCCCTCAATAAGCTCAGAGCAGCTAATCATACTTTAAAAGGGATGCCATATACGATTATCTAGAGAGGGCACTGAAAGTGGCTTTAATGGTGCAGTCCTGGGCATGACTACTCACAGACACTCCAAGCGTCCCTATTTTCCAGGGACATCCCTGATTTAGAGAAGCCCCCCTGCTTTCTGATTTGATCCCGGAATGTCCCGCTTTTCCTTAGGATGTCCCTATTTTCACTGGAGAAATGTTGGAGGGTATGGAGTTATCCGACCCACAAGCCGTCTGAAGGCAATCCTGCATAGGGAAGTTTTTTTAAAAAAAATGTTTATTTTATTATGTTTTTATATACGTTGGAAGCTGCCCAGAGTGGTTGGGGAAACCTAGTAAGATGTGTGGGGTATAAATAGTAAAATTATCATTATGGAATGAGACGTCCCTATTTTCATTGGAGAAATGTTGGAGGGTATGTACTCAGCAGTAAGTCCCATAGAGTTCACTGCAATCTACTCCCTGGTACACATATAGGATTTTAACCTAAAAGTGCTACATGATATGTATTTTTGGTACTTGGTAATTTCTTCTTCTGTTAGTTATTAGAATAGCCAGGTGTAAGGGGAAGACAGACCTCCTGCATCTCTAATAGCATAGGCCAGAGTTCCTCAGCCTCGGCCCTCCAGATGTTTTTGGCCTACAACTCCCATGATCCCTAGCTAGCAGGACCAGTGGTCAGGGATGATGGGAATTGTAGTCTCAAAACATCTGGAGGGCCAAGGTTGAGGAACTCTGGCATAGGCTGTCATGCTAGTCACTTTAGTGGGGGGGGGGGGGAGGAAGAGCTCCAAAATCCAGAATAAGGTGATGCCCTAAGACAATTGAAAATGTTCCAGAATACTGATCCAGCTTCTAACATCTGGTAGGATGTAAAACAAAAAGGTGGGGGAGAAGAGACAAGAAACAGGGAGTGGGGCAGTTGCTTCCCAAGTCTGCAGTTTATAACCATCTTGTGCTGGAATGCAGGAGGAGTTTTGCAAACATAATTGGATTAGCTGCTCAAGTGTAAAACAGGTTGTAAAATGTATCTAGGGCTAAATAGACAAGAAATGTAATAAAAAAAGGCATGTCACCAATATTTTTAGAATATATACAGCATATATGCATTTTTGGAATATAAACAAGAATAGGGGATTTTTTCAACAGGTGTAGCTTGTGAGGTGAGCCACACCTGTTGAAAAAATTCCTCTTCCAACTGTTAAAGGGGAAGGAGCCCTGCCTTCTACTTGGCACCCTATTTTTCTAGTTATTGTTTGAAATTTGTAGCCTCTATAGAACTTTAATAAATAGGCATTTGAAAATATTATCTGAAAACGAGGAGAAAACAAGTTAGTACATAGAACCAGTCTATATCTAATGACAGAGATTGTAGACCTGGGGTGTTGACCACCAGTGGTCTGTGAGCTTCATTCAAATGGTCCATAGCATATCTGCGGGTTTGTGGTTGAAAATAGGAGCTGGCACATCCATCCTATTAAATGTTTGTGTTGACTTTTAATTGCATTTTTATTGCTTCTTCTAATACTTAATTTGTATTGCATTGTATGACAATATTGTATGGGGCATAACAGGGCATCGTAATTTAAGTTCAATGAGACGTTAACAAGCCTTGCATTGAGTTTTATCTATTGGCTGTCTGTCATCAATGGAGGTATTTGTATGAGCAATATGAAAAGATTTGAGATTTTATATTTTGAAAATGCAGTGTGTTGCTGGGTTGGAAATGGGTGTGTGCCATGTTAGCATGCGCCAAGAAGGGCCCTCTGCTGGTTGCCCCCCTCCATATGGGATTTCACAAGACAGGCCTTCCTCAAGCACAATAATGGCCTAGGATTTTTAGTGTCAGGTGGCTACAAGAGAGCAGTGGTGTTCATGGGTGAGGGCAGAAATCAGGAAAGGAGCTTAGCAAACAGAGAGAACAAAAAACCAGAAATGTAGCTCTCTGCAGCATCAGGTGCTTTTCTACATTTGTTGAAATAGCTCTTTTGAAGAAACCAAAGCAACAGTACAACAGAGACTAGGTTTTATGGAGTCCTGCATACTTGTGGTCTTAAAAAAAATAAAAAATAAAAGACACCTGGCTTTGTCAATTTCATCTGTCATTAGATCTGATTTTTAAAACGTTTAAGATTCAGTATGTTCAGACCTCAAACAGCAATGAATTGCCCACCTGCAGCCAATTTTACCTTTGAAAATCCCCATAACTGCAATCAAAAGTATCTGCATTTTTTCTTTAAAGACTAGCAGTAATATATATATATATATAACTACTATTTAATTACCATGCTTACATTAAAATTTTAGTCTTCTTTTTACTCATTTTAGTCAAATAAAACAAAATCTGGGTAGGGAAGAAAGTACTTTAGTTCTTTGTTTTCATGAAAACAGCTATGTTAGAAAAACAAGTAGATGAATATTGGCTTCAGAGCACTATTGGTTTTATTTTTAAGGTACACCACTGTATTTGTGCCTTGGCAGCAAGGCGATGCCCCTCTGACACACCCCTCAGGTTTCAGGGTGTCAAATTGAAGGTCGGTCTGTCCACACCCCAGCATATACCCAACTGCTTCTCCTTTTTAAATCAACTTTTCAGCTGCTTTTATTTATGCAGCTCACTTTCCAAAATGTGGGACTGGGACTTCCAGTGCTAATTCTAAACTCTAAAATCCACTGATCAAATGTAAACCTGACAACATCTGGGATCTATTTGTTATTGTTGCACCAATAAGTCTAACAACTGTGAAAGTGAGTATTGATGGGTTGAAAACTTTTGAATTCAAAATCCCAATATTTGCACAGAATCTGGGATCGATCCACACTTTGGCAAGAGTGAAGACAATAGCAAGATCTTTATTCCTGCAGCTGATGCTGACAGACAGGGTGGGCCAAGGTTGTGTTTGTATTCACAGCAGGGAGATATCTGTAAACCTAGCATTAACAACCAAGTGTTGGTGATTGTTTGACGTAGTCATGTTTTTGAAATAGTTGTTTTTGTTTGCAGGTTTAAGGTTTAAGTGATCATCTGCCAGATGCCTCAGCTTTAACCATGGTTAATATTAACCATGGCTTAGAGTTATGTGCAAATCAGGCCACTGAAACACTATAGGGAATACAAAAGGTGAACAGGGGAATATAAAGAATTATTGTGACTTTGACATAACAAGCAGTGATCACACCACGTCAGCTTGCAGGGAATTAGGCTAGATGACCCTCATGGTCCCTTCCAATTGGACATTTCTATGAACTGCAGGGCAAGGGAGGAGCAGGGACAGAGCAGGGGGAAGGGAAGTAGAGCCAATTCTGAATTAGGACAAATAGGATGGAGCAAACTATACATTACAAATAGATGCATAGTAGTATAAGAAAGAAAGAAAGAAAGAAAGAAAGAAAGAAAGAAAGAAAGAAAGAAAGAAAACCTCAATGGGTTATAATCCAGATTATAAAGCAGGGGAAACAATTCTTTTCTTCTTTAAATTATGTTTTATTATGTTTTCTATTATAGCCTGGTCACAGAAGATGCAACAAATACATCAATAACAAAGAGAAGGGGGTCAGCCTCCTTTTTCTGACCCTTTCTTTACCATTTATCTATTCAAAGTCATCCTCTCCCTCAAGGGAGAGTTGCATGTGATTTCTACCCTACAGAGAAAAACAGCTAGAAGTAGTTGAATTTGAGATACAGTGCTACCTTGGGTTAAGGACTTAATTCGTTTCGAAGGTCCATTCTTAACCTGAAACTGTTCTTAACCTGAAGCAACACTTTAGCTAATGGGGCCTCCTGCTGCTGCTGCGCCGCCTGGGCATGATTTCTGTTCTCATCCTGAAGCAAAGTTCTTAATCTGAGGTATTATTTCTGGGTTAGTGGAGTCTGTAACCTGAAGCGTATGTAACCCGAGGTACCACTGTAGTAGTAGTAGTAGTAGTACTACTAGTAGTAATTATGGAAAGTATAAGGGGGGCATTCTCCACTCATTCACCACTGATCACAACCTTTAAAAGGGTGGAAATGTTAAGCATATGCTGCCTGTAACTCCCAGTTTGGCTCAATTACACTGAGTACAAGCCAAACTATAGCTCTTATTTGCAACATGTACACAATAACTTCATTGGGAATACTTCCCATTCCTACATACTTTATTCAGACAGTGTGCACTAATTTCAATTGGAATTCTGTCAGAGGAGAGCTAGCAGGATGCATGGGTCTGCTGAATAATTCACTTAATGAATAATGACTTGCTTTAAAGGGTACTTTATTCTAGAAACACCATTCAGCTAGTTATCGTTAATAGTCAATGGCCGGTTCTCTTATTTAATTTAGTGAGCCTTTTGCTTCTTGCATTGCTTCATTCACTATATGTCCACAAACACATGTTTGCCATACAAAAAGCAGGCATGTCTACACATCTTAGCTGGCCAGTCTGTGTTCCTATAACATAGGGGTGGAGATGTGGTCAGATTACAACTCCAATCCGCCTAACCATTAGCAATGCTTGCCGATGCGAGTTGCTTAAGGTCCCAGGGCAGGTTACAATAATTAAAAACACAATATTATAAGCAGTTTAAAACAAAATCCAGGCCACTTCTGCTGTAAGGCACACGTGGAGAGACATATTTGTCACATCAACATCATTATGCGTTTCAGGCATCTGAAAGCCAGAGTTTCTGACAAAATGGCATGCAAAGGGTTAACCTCTGGAACATGCCCAAGTACCTTGCTATGCTATCACCATCTCTGAAGGTAAATACAGTTTTAAATTGCATTGGTCTGGAAATTGATTTCTCACACTGCAGTCAATTTGAAATGTTGGCAGTGTAGCTAGAGCTTTTTTTTGCATTTTTGTCTGAACGGAAAACTGGAACATTTTTGCTTTTACCAGGAAACAGAAAAATCCAGAGTTTTAATTTGGAATGGGCTGTGCATCATCTTCATTGATTGTCTCTAAAAGTGCCTGAAGTGCACTAGTGCAGTAGATCTGTGCATGAGTGCCACAATGTAGCCAAAATGCCTCATGTGCCAGAAAGCCCATCACATATGCTGTGGCTTCTAAAGCACAAAAATCCAGTTTAGATCTATTACTGGCAGAAATTATAGCTCTGTCAACTAGTTTGTTTGGATTCAGCAACCCCAATATTCACAACAGAGGCTAAAGTGTTCCTAGCAAGCTACATATACAGTACCTCATCCATTCCTCCTGCTACTGGCTTGATAATCACCTTTGAAGTTTATTCATCTGCTACATCTACAGTTCTTGGTATGAGCTTCTGAAGAAGTGTGCATGCATGCACACGAAAGCTCATACCAAGAACTGACTTAGTTGGTCTTTAAGGTGCTACTGGAAGGAATTTTTTTGTTTGTTTGTTTTGACTATGGCAGACCAACACGGCTACCTATCTGTAACTACATCTACAGTGTTTTCTCCAAGTCCATTAATATATCACACTTCACCAGTGATGCTCGCAACCTCCAATTAACATTTCCAGACATCTCAGCAGCTGCACTCTTTTCAGGCTTGCCCTCTCCATCTGATGTGCAACCATCCACTCCCTGAAATGACCAAAATCCACAGCCACTTGCTATCTTAAACAGGAGGCAATTCATACTCATTTGCAACACTTTCAATAGAATAGAGGGTGTAGCATATGGTTACCAGACGTCCCCATTTCCCAGGGACAGTCCCCGGATTTACAAATTTGTTCCTGGACAAAATCCGTCTCCGGAATGTCCCCGGATTTCATTTAATGTGCCTGGAGTTATAGTGTTGTAGATTTATTAGTAGGGAAATAATGTTGTGTGATTGGTTCAACGCCACAAGACACATCATATGGGGACGTCCGGCGAGGCAAAATGGTGGGCATCACTGCAGCGAGCAGTGCATTCGAAGCCAGCCAGAGCCAACAGCACTACCAGGCTGACTCCAGGCTGCTGAAACTGCCACTGCCACTGCTGAGGGGGAACTGGGGACACCCAGCGCATCAACTGGGGGAACTACTGACACTGACACACACACACACACACACACACACACACCGTGACCCAAATCAAGCCGGGAGTGAGATCACCTGGCCGACTGCCCAGCGGCGCTCCGGGACCAGGAAAACCCCGGAGCTAATGCAGGGAGAAGGAGGAGAGGAGAAGGAGAAGGAAGAGAGAGAAAGAGGAAGGAGAGAAAAAAGGGGAGCCCCGACCTTGCTGCACCACTGCCGCCGCTGCTGAGAAGGAGATGTAGGAGAGCAACAGGAGGGCAAGGACATGCGGCTGAGCCCAGGCCTGGCCCGAGCCAACGCCATGGCAGCTAGCACTCCAAGAGAGCAGGCCAGGGCCCAGAGGAAGGCTGCGCGACAGAGGAGACCACAGAAGAGATTACTTCTTAATAATAACTTTTTTCTCTTTTCTAAAAAAAGTGCCCCCGGATTATTTGAAAAAAATCTGGTAACCTTAAAGGTAAAGGGGTAAAGGGACCCCTGAGCATTAGGTCCAGTCGTGACCGACTCTGGGGTTGCGGCGCTCATCTCGATTTATTGGCCAAGGGAGCCAGCGTACAGCTTCCAGGTCATGTGGCCAGCATGACTAAGCCGCTTCTGGCTAACCAGAGCAGTGCACGGAAACACCGTTTACCTTCCCGTCAGAGCGGTACCTATTTATCTATTTGCACTTTGACGTGCTTTTGAACTGCTAGGTTGGCAGGAGCAGGAACCGAGCAACAGGAGCTCATCCCGTCGCGGGGATTCGAACCGCCAACCTTCTGATTGGCAAGTCCTAGGCTCTGTGGTTTAACCAACAGCACCACCCGCGACTGGTAACCTTAGTGTAGCATTAAAACAAAGTTCCTCAGTATTGAACATGGTGGAGGCACCTTATTGTGTCTGATACGCAGGAGTGTGGGGAGGCAGCAGATGGAGGAAGCTAAGGGGTAGTGCAGCTGCCACGGTTTGGCTCTGAGATCTGTTCATAGCCTAGCCTTGGCCTTCCATCAATTGACTTGTTGCTGGCTGGCTACTAACAAGGCAACCAGGAAAGCATATTGGAGTGAAGACCTCTCATCTGTGGTCCACATCTGGGCTACAGAAAATGGCATATTCCAAGTGCTGGTTCTTCTTTCCTCTCTCCCCACCCCTGCAGTTCTGTTTTTGGTTGGTTTGTACCTTTGCTGTGGATTTTGGGCTTGTCCATGGTTAATATGGATGGAGTTGGCTTAATTTTTCTCTCTCTCTCGGCAAATGACCCAGTATGGACATGATGCACCTAACATGACAAGCCTGAAGAAACCCCACACAGAGGTTCCCCTCCCAAAAAAAAGGTTTGTTGGGATAGGAGAATCTCTAGAACAGCACATGATGGGAGGGGAACCATTCTGTCTAGAAAGCCGATACGTTTGTGCAGACAACATTTGCAACAGTGCAACTTTGAATTCTACCCTTTTTTTTCAGATTGGGGGGAAAAACCCTTGAACTTTTAGAACAGCACAGTAAATTCACCTTTATGAAAAAAGCAACTAATATAAATAGTAGCAATAGTAATAACAATATTTTAAAAACATACCTGGTAATGCAGTATAATAATAACTGTCTAAGATGCTAAGAGGTCTTTGAAGATAGAGGCCAGCCTGCTATCATAGTTCCTGCAATCTGTTTTCTTCAGTTGTTTCCCATGCGGGCACCTGCAACTGAGTTAACACATAAGTCCCTGCTCATTAGGTGACAAGCTAAACCTGCTAAAATGACTTCTTCTGCACCACTGTTAAAGGTGCAGGAGACCTGTCCTCTTTTTCACCAGGCTGCCCTATTGCCTATGTAGGAAGTAATAAAGTTCTGACCTGTCTCTAACCCAGGCCTGGTCCTTCCTCTTAGGGGAGCCATATTTCCCATTTTACAACCTGATTTAAAGGTAAAGAACCCTAAAAAGGAAGAGTTGGCAAAACTGGAGAAATAAGAGGAGGAACCTTGAAGTTGCAAATCAACACAAGTCAGTTTGTGAGAAGCAGTGAATTGCTATTTAAATTATAGAAATTATTTGAACCTACATGTGTAGCCCATGCAAGTTTTATGCAAATTGGTTTCCTGTTTTGACTTCAATTTTTGTAATGTGTTTCCTCTTTTTTGGTGATATGGTCAGCTGAATTGGAGAACAGAGCTGGGTGTGGCCAAGGTCCCCCCCCCCAAACTAGCTGACTATATTAAAGTTTAATATACATAAAATGCTGTGTTTGAATGCGCTGTATTTATAATTCTTGTAAAAAGAAGTTTACATGAAACAGGAGCTTTTACCATAGCTAATACAGTAAACCCAAGCAGCTATCGTTAGCAGGAAGCTCATACCTGAGAAATCCACATTTCTGTGTTGTGAGAACCCAGCAGAGAGTTCACCAGCTCAGCATGTTGGGAGAAGGAGCTCCCAGCATAAAAGAGAGAGAGAAGTTCCAGACTGCATTAAATGACTTAAAGGAATGGACCACACTGCCTGCTACATGAGTGTGATGCATTGCTTTGTTATTTCATAATTTAGTAATGTTTATATGTAACTAGTTTTCAGACTCTTCCGCAGTGAAGCTTTGAAACTCATTGTTGGGGTTGAAACCTCATTCATTTCCACACAAGGTCGAAATCAGGGATTCTGCTGAACAACTTTAACTTTCCCTTGGGCAGGTAAAGGACACTGTCCCTTTAGCTCATGGAAGAAAAAGCCAGTTGATAACATTTGCAGGACAACAACTTTCTTCATGACTCACAAGTGGCTTCTCTACTTCCTTCTTTCCCTGCTACTGGCACATATCAGTCTCCGCCAGGGTTTTCCAAACTTGGATCTCCAGCTGTTTTTGGACTACAATTCCCATCACCTCTGACCACTGGTCCTGTTAGCTAGGGATGATGGGAGTTGTAGTCCAAAAAGAGCTGGAGATCCAATTTGGGAAACCCTGGTTTACAAACTCTCTTCTCCAACTTATACATTCTTCTACTTTTTGCGTACTGAGCTCCTTTCTTCAGCTGAGCCTGGAAGACTGCTAATGAAGCATCTGGCTAAGGACCTCCACCAAATGTCTCACCTGGTTCTTGAATCACTTCAAGAGTTTTCCCCAACTGCCCATTAGTTTGTATTAAGTGAAATGCAGTACCAAGAGGTGTAAAGAGTGCTGGTTTTGGAAGCTGCCTTTTCTCTCAGCTTGTCATCATTTCCAGACTTCCCATTAATCTTTCCCAATATTAAATGAGCATCTTCAAGCTGTTGAATGGAAATTGGTCAGTCATCTCAAATATTAAATAAATCCCTGGAAGATTTCCCATTAAATATGGGAATATCTTTGTCATGAATTGGCTAGCCATTTCTTACACGAAACTTGAATATTGTCTATCTAACATCTCTAAAATTGTCTGAATATCAACTGTATTTAAAATTGTTTTGCCAGACTGAGACTGTGTACACAGTATGCACAATACATTTATAGTACATTATTCCTCCCAAATAATTCTGAGAACAATGGTCTACCCCTCACAGAGCTACAATTTCAGGCATCCTTAAAGAAACAAGAGTTCCCAGGATTCTTTGGGAGAAGTCAAGTGCTTTAAATGTATGTCTACACAGTCTAAGAACAGTTTCCTGGAAGTAAGTACCATGCAACACATTAGGACTTATTTCTGAGCAAATATGCATAGGATGGCATTAGAAAGTTACACTTCTGCATACAGTTACCTGGAAATAATGGCTATTAAACTCAGTAGGGCTTTCTTCTGAGTAGCATGCATAAGACTGTATTGTAAAAGTAACTTTCAACATTCTATTTGGTTGTTTGATGTGTTCCTTGCCACATACAGAGAGACACATAAGCAAAGGTTTTGGGGTTTTTAAGCACACACATTTAGCACCAGTGAAAACCTAAGTGCAGGAAGGCATCCTATCAAAAATAGACATGGTATGCTTCTTCATAGATGCTGTTTTCAGATATAGGTGGGGGAGGAATTAATCTGGTCCACTTTTCACAGCAGATCAACCCAATCCAACACTCTTGAACCTGCTTGCAGATCAGAACCCAACTCTCAATCAGATTTTATAGGTCTATGATTTTTCGGTGTAGTTCTGGTGGGCAGAACATGCACATCAATGAGCATATTTTACAGAAAAGGTGTGCACATACTATGTATTTCATGGATGAATGTCTTGAAAAACACTTTAAAAGTGTGTGCAATTTGAATGTGGGTTTTTCATGCTTCTCTTCCTCCTCCTCCTTCTCTCCCCCCTCCAGCCATCCACTCATAAAGGAATGGAATTGACCTCTGACTCAGTGCCAGTAAGACTGAAATGGGACAGAATTGGGCTCTTTGCTCCATCACTATTTTCTTTAGTAGTGGAAAGTCAGGGGAAACTTTGATAAGTGTAAAGCCCAAAACAGCATGTGGGAAGTCACTCTTGGTGTTATTCCCCCCCCCCCCACTAGCTCTTGCCTTTGCCCTTAACAGTAACTTGATCTCCAAAGATTAGCAGGTGATGATGTCTTATCTGAGGGCTGTGACTAGCTTCCCCTGCCAATTCCTCCATATCAACTAGCTCTAAAATGAATAGCTAGTGTTGGTGACAGATAAAGCTGAAGACAGGCGAACTAATATCAGTGTACTGGAAGAAGCAAAGATCACCAGTGTTGAAGCAATGATTCTTCAACATCAACTTCGTTGGACTGGTCATGTTGTGCGGGTGCCTGATGATCGTCTTCCAAAGCAACTACTCTGTTCTGAACTTAAAAATGGAAAGCGTAATGCTGGTGGTCAACAAAACAGGTTTAAAGACTGTCTCAAAGCAAATCTAAAAAAAATGTAGTATAAACACCAACAATTGGGAAACACTGACCTGTGAGTGCTTCAGTTGGAGACCAGTCGCGGAGATTTGAACTGCGACCTTCTAATCAGCAAGCCCTAGGCTTTGTGGTTTAACCCACAGTGCCACCCACGTCCCTATAAATGGCTATACTCAGCGGCAATTGTCTTTTTGATCCAGGAGCTTCTGTATGGCAGATTCTCTGCAAAGAAATACAAGGCAGGTCTTCCACTTCTTCTGGTGCATTCAAGGAGAAAAGAAAACATATATCCAACACTTGTTGAAGACCTTTGCTACCCTACCCACAGATATTAGGGTTGAATCAGGAAGCACGCTCTCTACCACCAAGCTAAAGGCCCTCGCTTTAAATGCATAAATGATTACTGTTCTATACGGTCTGAGACAGTTCTTTGAAGTGCACATTTTTGCAAGAGTGATTATTCCCCCCACCCCCCTCCACCCAAAAAATACCTCATCTGTGTATGTTTCCAAAGATGAATTGAGACAGGTTTGGCTTGTAATTTTGTTTGAGGGAATATTTATGCTAGTGTAATGTCTGTTGCATTCAAACAAATTCACACATTCAAATTATTTTTGTGGGTTGTTGTTTACAGAGGCAGTTTAAGAGTTGTGGCAAGAACTGTGTCATTGTTTTTTGGTTGGCAGAACAAAATGATCTATTTTTTGTTTTTTGTTTATGGGGGCACTGAAAAAGAAGGATTTTAAAACCATGTGTCAGAATTTGAACTTAATTAAAACTAATTGCCTGCTGTACTTCTAAGTGATGCTACTGGATTTTCAAATAGCTCTTGTTACCATGGGATGGTTTATGTTAATGTCATTCTCCCACATGATGAATCCTGGTTTTGTCTTAATTATACTGTCTCAGTTGTTTATCATTCCTCCTTAGCTTGCAGTGTTAGTCAGAAGGTCAACAGCTTTACAGAGGTCAGAGGTGAGGATTAGCAGTTTATTACTGCAGTACAAAATGTATCTGTAGGGTTCAAGATTTGTTGTGAAAAACCCACACATTGAAATTTGAATATTATTAATGGGAAAAAATGGTTACTTCCTCACCATTGTCACAGTTTATTTGTGTCCACTTTTTCCTTGGGAAACCAGCCTCAAAGTGGCTTACAATATCAGAGGAATTTATGCAATAAAACGTATTTTTTTCTAGATTAAACGAATTTGGGGGGTGGGGAAGAGATCCTAAGCGATTATTTAGATCAATCCTTCCCCCAAACTCTGAACTATATTTTGGAAAATTCACTCTGGTTCTATGGGGGAGGGGAGGGGAGAGGATAAGAACAGTGCAGTACTGTTTTTGATTGGATAGAGAAAATAAAAGCAAAATTCACTGTCTCTGTATGTGTGTGCTCCCCCCTCCCGCCCAAATAGAGGCACACACATGTAACCAAAAGCCTTTCCATAAAGCCAGCCAAGGAAAGTCACAGCTGCATTCTCCGCCTTTTCATGATACTCCCTTAAGTCTCCTTTTAGCACAATATTGCATCTGTGCATAACAGAGAGGGCAATTAGCCTTGGTGTGTGGGATAGCTCTGCTGCTGCTTGTCCACTCACTTTTTAAATAAATAAATCTGTGTGTATGTGTTTCAGCCTAGGAGAAGGAAAATACTCAGCTTCCAAATAATGCTAATCCAGAAGGACCCTCAGAGCTACTTGCCAAATTCTCCCTCTGCTCAAATCAAGTCTTTACCATATCAAAGGTGCAAAAATATATAAAATAAAACAGAAACCCTTCTTTGTTGCTAGTCTGTTCATAATTATGCATAGCAGCTCCCCTGTTTCACATATACAGCCCAGCGAGACAACGGCAAGAATCCGCCAACAGCACACGAATCAAGATGGCTAACCTGATTCGAAAACACCCACCCACCCCACTCACACATGAAAACAAAGTTCACCCACAGCCAATCACAAACAGACAACCACACCCTAGGCCAACCCCAACCTCTCTCACCACCAAAGGGACACAAGCGAATGGGAAAGAGAACCTGCACAAGCGACGATGACACAAAACCCCACACATACATTAAGTAGAATAGAAGCATTCCCACCCGACCCCGACCCCGACCCCACCCACCTCTTTCCCCCTTTTCTTCCTAAGGTAAGACTAATGTCTCAAAAAATGAAACTGATTTGTAGAAAAATGTAACTTGAAAAAAGAGACATTGCACATACTTTTGTAAGCCAAGAAATCTTTAATAAAAAATATGGTTTAAAAAATAATAATCATGCATAGCAAACTTGTATGGACAGAATAAGGAACTACCATATTTTTCCCCCTATAAGATGCCCCCCATGTATAAGATGCCCCCCAATTCTGGGGACTCAGATTTAAGAAAATGGGGGGGGGGGAGATGGCCCTGTGCATAAGACACCCCCTAATTTTTGACATTATTTTTTAGGAAAGAAACCTAGTCTTATACAGAGAAAAATACGGTAGTTGATAATTTCTGTATCTAATTATTTTTGCTGATAAGGGTTAAGGAGTCTGGGGAGAGAGTAGGCACTGACCCTATAAGCAGCTGGGTAGCAGGCAGGGCGGTCAGTGTTTAGTTAATAGAATTATTGAATTGTATAGCTGGGAGGGATCACAAGGGTCATCCAGTCCAGCCCCTGCAGTGCAAGAATATTTTGCCCAATATGGGGCTCCAACCCACAACCCTGAGATTAAAAGTCTCATGCTCTACCGACTGAGATCAAACTGTTCAATGTTTTTTTCAGATTCAGGTTCTATTTGAAAAACACTTAGAAGATTTGTGTATGGCTGAAAATTACAAGACTAATACGTGAAATGCACAGATGTTTTTGAAATATAATGTTATGGGGGAAATTAGCATTTTCGACAAATGGCAGAGACAGCGAACAAACCAGTCAAAAATATAAGATCAGGGATGTCCAACAGGTCGATCGTGATTTACTGGCCGATAGTGGTGGGTCCTTGGTCAATTGCACCCAATTGTGGGATCCTGTCCCCCCTCAAACTCAACAACCGTGGCTCCCTCAAAAAAGCTCAACAACTTTGGTAGATCACTGCCATTTTTTAAATAGTGGGAGTAGATCACAGTCTCTTCAAAGTTGGGCATGCCTGTATTTGACCAATCAGGACTAGGATTACCCCAAAAGCAGCTGAACACCATCTCAAATCTGTTGTGGTCCTTTCTCATGCTCTCCTCATATGGGAATCTGCTGTAGAAGGGCATCAGAAGCTATGGTGGCCATGTTCAGAATGGTGTATGGCCTTGTGCTATGCTTAATGGCCTGTCATGTCACAAGGCATGAAGAGGTGGCCAAGTCAGGCAGGTAGACAACTCCAAATCAACAGTTTGGTCCAACAAGTTCTGAAGCTCATATGAAGCCTTATCCCTCTGGTACCAAACTCTTCTTCTCAGGCCAAGAAGAGGAATATGAAGTAACTTGGGTGGGATCTTCCCTCCATATGTAACAGATAAGGGAGAAGTTTGAAATGGTTTAAGGTGTGGTTGTTGATTTTAAAAATGTTGGGTTGGCATTGGGTATTTCTACTGGGAGTATGTTGATCTTGCTATCCTGCACTTAGTGTGCATGTTTAAATTCTGAAAACAATGATGTATATGTTTTGGATTTTGCTATTAACTCACACTGAGCTTTCATGCTAGGATCGGGTACAAACACAACACATTATATCACAATGCAGTGCAATGAGAGACAGACTGACAGACTGGCAGACTATCAGTGTTGGTTTTAAGAGAACTCTTAAGACATTTTAAGTTTTAATCCAATTTTGAGGATTTGATGTGCTTTGACTAATTGTTATTGCACAGTTTAAGGGGGCGCAGCATAGTTTTAATTGGGTGGTTCTTAGGTTTATCTTGTTATCGTCTGTATACCGGCTTGTGGGTTTTGTGCCCAGAAGGGCAGTTTTTGTTTTGTAAAAGTAAGTAAAATAAAATTAAACTATTCACCACTAATGTGTGAGGCTCTCTGACACTGTGTTAGAACACCAACAAACTTAACTTAGAATTTGTTTGCACTGAAAGAAATTAACATCTAGTATCTTGGTTGTATAAGGTAAAGGTCTTCTTTGGTGATCACTCGTAGCCGAGTAAGATTGTCTTCCATAAACACGGATTTTAACAATGAGTCCGTAAGTGACTGTGGAGGCCAATTCTGAACCCACACGTCCTTCCACAGTGGGGACATTGGTTCCCGGGTGGGAGTTGATCACGGTGTGGATTTGCCAAGTGTGCCTTCCTCTTAGCATGTTTCTCCCTTGCATTCTGAGTTTGAGTGTCTTCAAAGTCCATGACACCTTTGGTAGATGCTGTTCTCCAACTGGAGCACTCACAGGCCAGTGTTCCCAGTTGTTGGTGTTTATACTACATTTTTTAAGAATTGCCTTTAAACCCCTGGATGGTTAAGTCCAGTCGAATTCGACTATGGGGTGCAGTGCTCGTCTCTACTTACAGGCCAAGGAAGCCGGCGTTTGTCCACAGACAGGTTTCCCGGTCATGTAGCCAGCATGACTAAACCGCCTCTGGCACAACGGAATACTGTGACAGAAGCCAGAGCGCATGGAAACACCATTTACCTTCCCACTGCAATGGTACCTATTTGTCTACTTGCACTTTTGAATTGCTAGGTTGGCAGGAGCTGGGACAGAGCAACGGGAGATCACCCCATCATGGGGATTTGAACTGCTGACCTTACGATCGGCAAGCCAAGAGGCCCGGTGGTTTAGACCACAGTGCCACCCACGTCCCTCTCTTGGTTGTATAAAAGGCATGCAAGTATGAATATCCTGGGACACAGATCAGTGTATTTCAGCACTGCAGATGGGCTAAGTAACAGGAAACAACTTGCCTCCGATAGTTGAATGAAGAGTAAAAATTAGAGCTGTGGCACGTTGACATTTTTTTAAAAAAAGAGTATTGGCCCTGCTTTGTTGATATGCAAGATGGTCATTTGTTATGGTCTCCAACATTAACCTGACACAATTTCATTATAATCCCGAAGACAAGAGAAGACAAGATAAGTTATTTCCTGAAACCGCAGCTACAAAGGGGAACTTGCCTCCCCTCCCCCTTGCCATTTGGCAGTAACATATTTCTTATATAGACATCTCAATTCCTGTTCAATTGCCTGGTATATCCCATTGCCTGCGTGTCTCTTTCTTTGACAGAATTTATGAATATAACTTTATTTCAAGAACACTGGGGAAAATGCAGTGCAGTTAGCCATATTTTTCTGGCAATGGAAAGAAAGTTGATATACTTAAAAAGGATGACTCATACATGCTTCTGAATTTCATTCATCTGAAGGAAAAGAGGTTGCTGATTCTTTATCAAAGGCCAAGATTCTGGATAGTCCTACTTATGATACATCTAGCCGTTATCTAAGACCATTCTTTCTCTCATGCACTTTCACAACCCCTCCCTGTGTCAGGTCCCTACCTACCTCTGGCTCACATATAGTCAAGCGTAGACATTATGCCACTTGGGGGGAAACCAGCCACAGAAACAACTGGAGTTTTATCCTCTTGTATTTTACATATTCTGGAAAAATAATAAATTTGCCACAGGGGCAGGGCGGGTATAGCACGTCTGCATGCACAAGCATGCGCATTGGAAAACTGAAAAGAAGGAAATAACACCTGTGTTTTTTGTTTGTAGGTGATAGCCTGGGGAGAGGGGGCACCAAGATCTTTGCCCATGATCATATCTTTGCCCTGAAGCCACTAAGGTGTATTTTGAACTATTGATAAGTATTTTGAACTATTTGAAGTATTGTAAAACAGTTTTGTGAGTGATTATTTTAGTTAAAAGAACCATACACACAAATATACACCTGCGTCCCAAGACCACGTTGCTATCATGGCTTCGAGAGGCCAGGAGCACAGAGAAATGTAGCAAATTGGGTAAGAGAGGGAAAAGTTTGGAGCTCTGACATATGGGGAGGCTCAGACCCCCTTGTAGTGTCACCACACCATAGGTGTGGGGAACAGGATCCAGTTTGGCTAGGAACAAAACAAACCTCAGTTTTTTATTACTTTGAAGGGACCCTTCAATGCCCATTAAGAGCATTGTCGTCATCTTCTGTGAAAGGAGATTTGTTATTTTCCTTTCCAAATACTGTGTCAACTGCAGGTTTACTTTTATTGATTAGCAGTTGGGGTGGGTGGGGGATGACGACGACTATGGGTAGAATTCAACGGCAGGCTTTTCCAATTATTCAATCTACACAAGCTTTTCAGCTTGCCAGATGGAACAATCCATCTTCTCTCCCCCCCCCCCATGCTGTTCTGTGGGTTCACCCGCCCTCACCCGGGAGTCCCACTGCACAAATAGAAGTCCTTGTGCAAGGATTTAGCTGATGCACCCCACATTAAGTGAATCCCACCTTCTAAATGGGAGATTCTCCTAAAATTATGCTCTTCCCGGCAGAGACATAAGTGCAGCCAATGTAGAGAGGATGATTAACTGTAATCCCAGGGTCTGTCTGAAAGTATTTGTTCATCTTTTTGATCGAAGGTTGTATTAAAGTGCCTATCAATGGGGACTAGATACCAAATAATATTTTCTCTATTAAACATATGCAGTTTTCCCAAGCAGACAATGATCATAAAAAATATATTCTGAGGGTTCTCTATAAAAGTAATTGTTTATGCTGACAGCGGGATAATGCAACACCCCCATTAAGCCTACATGTAATCCTTTCATGAAAATGAAGAATCCTTATGAAATAAATGTTTAATAAACAAGTCAATTAATTAAGGGAATATGTTTAGAATGCCTTAGTGGATTGTCCAGGCCATAAACTAGACGGGGGGGGAGGGGGGTATCCGTATTATTTCCCCAATCTTTCAATCTGTTTTAAATCTGCAGTGCCAACATTTAAAAAAAACTGATCGAGTTGTTTTATGCTCCTTTCATGCTACCATTTCAGTGATTTATTTTTTGTGTTTCTATTCTGGAAGCCATCTTTGGTGGCCTTTGTGGGGGACTGAAAAGTGGGGTGGAAATTTTCTTTAAATAATTAAGCATTTCAGCAATGTTGAACGGACCCTAAAAATGTATTTTTAAAGGAATAACCACTGGCAGAGAGGAAGAACAGGTGTGGGACTTTGACTCCTATCAGCCAGCATGACCAATGGGGTCAAGGATGATGGGAGAGGAAATCAAAAATATCTGGAGAAGTCTGCACCACTCTATGTGCCACACTCTCTCTCCTTCTACAGAACACATAACAACCACAGCAAAATTAATATGCCATAGGTACACATTTACTATTAAACACTTCCCACTTAAGATGTCACCAGAACATACATATCAGTGTCTATTAGGCACCAACTGATAGTAAGTTTCAGTTTATCCTCCTCTGCTTCCTGGCATATTTCACATTAAGAGATGTATCTCCTTCCCTGCCCCCAAGCCCTAGCGAAAAAAAATATTAAAAATTGTCTTACGAGTACAATTTTGATACCTCTTATTTTAAATCATATCTTACCTTTCAAATATTATCACTGTCTTGATTCATGGGGGAAACTAATGACTCTAATATATTAAACAGAAATATTAATCAAATACACACCACAGAGATTTCACTGGTGGACTACAATTTAAAAGGGTTTCTGCATTGATTCTATAATGTATGACTTTTTGGACTCCTATAGATATTGCTGACGGTTATTTATGGGGTTGCCACATGATTTCTCACCGGGAAAGTCTTATGCTTACACAGTACTCATGATCCAGGATCGTATGCTGAACCAGACACATGATGGGGATCCAGGAAATGTCTACCATAATATGAATTTAGGAGAGTCATAGAATCGTAGATTTGGATGAGATCCCAAGAATCATCTAGTCCAACCCACTGCAATGCAGGAATTGTGCCAGCATAGGGGGCAATTTATTTCTTCTCTTCTTCTTCTTTAGTGATCACCTGTAGCCGAGTAAGATTGTCTTCCATAAACACAGTTTTAACAGTGAGTCTGTAAGTGACTGTGGAGGCCAATTCTGGATCCACACGTCCTTTCATAGTAGGGACATAGGTTTCTGGGTGGGAGTTGATTATGGTGAGGGTTTGCCAAGTGTGTCTTCCTCTTAGCACTTCCTCTTCCTCTTTTGTCCTCGGTTCAAGCTTCTTCAAAGTCCATGAGACCTTTGGTAAAGGCAGTTTTCCAGTTGGAGCGCTCGCAGGCCAGTGTTTCCCAATTGTTGGTGTTTATACTACATTTTTTAAGATTTGCCTTGAGACAGCCTTTAAACTTCTTTTGTTGACTGCCAACATTATGCTTTCCATTTTTACGTTTGGAATAGAGTAGTTGTTTTGGAAGATGATTAGCCCACTTCATTAAAATAAATTCCAGAGAAGGGATAAACATCAAAGCAAATCACGAACCTGGTGAATAATAGTACAGTAAATATAAATCAAATCACAAAGCAGTTCAGCAAGGGTTTTGCAAATATTAGCATGTACAAACACAGAGATTCATCATGCTGAAGGGGGTGTGGGCTGGGCAAGTGTGTCCCTCTTCCCAGCGCAGCCTGACTGTTGGCTTCGACTGGAGAAGCTCCACCATCAACAGAGAAGCAAAGAAGTATCACCACTTAAGCTTCTCTAGAGCATAGTAGAAACCCCATCAGAGGAAGATGCATCCAGCCTCTGCTTGATTCTTTCAATCATTCTCTGAATTCCTTTATGCCAATGTGTCACAAACAGGAAAGCCTCATTATCACCTCATTCACTTGCCACAGAAAGGAAAGTCAATCAATCACCCTGGCATTTAGGCAGATGAAATCATCACTCCTGCTGGGGGCAGAGGGAGTCCAGGAGCTGTACAGTCAGCCTCCACTATACACCCCTGGCTGGAGATAAAACTTTTTGGGGAAAGGGGCTGTGGGGATTCAGGAGAGCTCTGCTTTCCTTACCTGCAGAACACCTTTGCTTATTATTATTATTAGTCTTTCCACATGTTTATTCATTTTAACAAAATTTATATACTGCTTGATCGTACGAAAAACCTCTAAGCGGTTTGCAAAAGCATAAAACAAAACCTTTAAATGATCAAAACCAATAACAACTTGATTGGGACAGCTTATGTTTAAACTGCCAATGTCCCATGCAGGTGGGTCCTTGCCATAGTGGAAAATGGGTTTCTCCTCTTCTACTGCTCTTACCTACGGGAGAAATGTCTTGTTCCCGAAGGTGGGACCTTCAGGGCATGGGCATAACACTAGCAATGGTTCCCGGAAGAGCATGCCATTTTAGGGCAGGCAAGCATTATGTCCCCCTGAGCACATTTGTGCTATTTGTCATCTTCCCTTTCCAGGCTTCATTTCCACTTTTTAACCAAACAGGCAAAATAATAAAGGAACAAATAGGCAAAGGCATTGCATTTGCACAGAATGCAAGGAGTGGAGACGAAGAGCGGTGAATGAGCAGCAGAGACTAGTCTGGGGCATTGCTTCGAGAAATGCAAGGAACTCTGTTTCTCATCTCCTCGTATCTGCCACCTGCATGCTAATCCACATTTTCCAAACCCTGCCTTGCTCTTAGCGGTTAACCAAATAGATCTGGAAAGGGTTTTTTACACTTTCCAACAGGTGTACAATATTATATGCACAGCTGGATTGGGCTGTTACTGAGATTTGGGAGAAAAATAATAATGTGCAGATTCATAAATCACACCAAGTCTGGAGACACTTGCATTTTAGATATTACTGAATATTCAGAATGGTATCTTTCTGGGTAGGATTCTTGTAAGGATACTTCTTCCTTTCTCTTCGACTGGCTTTTGCCCATGTCTCAGTGTCATTTACTATGACTAAAGAAATATATTGTGCAGTACTTCACTTAATGATTTACAGCTATGCTTAACAGTACCATATTTTGGCTCAGGGAGGAAAAATCTGTGCCCCATCCTGTTCCCTTTGTTCCCAGCTTTCCATGCCAGGACTAACATCTCCAGCCCTGAAACCCTATGCAGGGTGTAATGAGATGCAAGTCTTCTCTGCATCCATGGTTACTATTTACTAACAAAACTGATGATGTCAGAAATTTAATTAGGTTGTTTCTTGCAAAGGGATCTTAAACCATGAAATCATTATAGTGTCTAATCTTTTCTTTGTTTAATTTCTATTCCTACTCCCCCTCCCTTTAAAAAGAAAGAGAGAGAGAGAGAACACCCTAAAACACCATTATCTTCTAAGAGAAAAGCAAGAATTCTCAATGTTTTGCCAGGCATAATATACTAACTGGTTTAAGAGTAATTAACATACACTGTCTCATATACAGCTATTTTTTCATTTTCTAAGCAGCATCAGCCTATGCTGGCAATGTTGTACTTGAGGGGCGTGTCACTGTTTTCATTATAAATCCTTTCTTTGAGGATTTAAATCTTGTCTCTTAAAAAAGATTGGCTTCCGGCTACAAATTTGACATATGGACTTGAGCCAAAGTTGTTAACTGAATTTTCAACAGGAATGCAAAAGAGCCAAAGGATTTTTGGGTTAGAGTGTTTTTTTTTTCTTTTTTACTTGAAACATGTGAAAGACACCTGTGTCTCTTACATGAAGTAGTCATTTTCTGTTCTGAAGTAATCACTCAGGATAGCAAACAGACCCTTGCATGTGTAAGCCTTTCACTGCGGAACATATTGGAAACAGAAAGAAGGACCAATTTCAAAAAGAAAAGTAACAAATACCCATTGGATCAACCTGCTGAGGAAGATGGTGGATTGTTCACCTAAAGAGAACAATTTAATTGTTAAGAGCATGCATGCATCACAGTTAGGCAGCTTACAGAAACAAGCTTCTCACCAACAATCGCTCCACCTCAACAGATTCCAACAAAAGTGGTGGATAAAACCACAACAAATTATATAGATTCTTATAAAGGAAAGAAATTTCAGATATTCCCTCCGCTTGAATATTAGACAGGTGCCATTTCCTTCCTCTTTCCACAAACCTTATAAGTTGAGATCTTTCCCAGTCTGCACCTGTACTGAAATTGTTTTAAAGATGTTTTTATTGTTTTATCACTTGTGCATCACCTGGTCTCCTCTGTGAGGAAGGGTGTGATATAAATCTGATAAATAAATAAAGATAGGGCAGTATGAACGCCCTATAGTATGGAATTCTACAAGTGATTGCTGCAACGAAGGAACTTTCATGCGTTTGCACCAATAACATATTTCAGATGACCTTAGAACCAGGATATCGGAAGAATAATCTTCTATATCCGATGCCACCAGGAATCAATCATTTAGGGAGTGAAAGGCAATAACCCTCACTCTGGGAATGTGCCAATAGCCAGTAGAATTGATGGAATTGATGGAAAGGAGAAGCATGCTCTAGAAACCTAGCCTCGGTCAGCAGCTTAGCTACATCATTCTACACTAGCAACAGTTTCTGGATGGTTTTAAGATGTAGAGCACGATACAGTAATTCAATCCAGTTTCAGATTGAGCCTTGTGAAATAATACACCAGGAATCTGAGCAGATATTTTAATGTACAGTGGGATTTGCTTGGGAACAGGGGATCCTTGTGGAAAATCAAATTAACTGGGCTTCCAGGGAAAAGGCAATAAAGAGGTGAGCACCAACAGCTGGGAATAAACAGGCCACAATTTTTTATTAGAGGAGCAGGGCATAACATGCAAGCTTTTAAGACCAGTGCAGTGGAGAGGGTAGCTAGAATGCTACGAAGAACCTAAGCAGAGCTTTCTAGATCAGGCTGGTGGCCTACCTAATTCAGCATCCTGTTTTCGCAATGGCCAACCAGATGCCCATGGGAAACTCACAAGCACAAGAACACTCTCCCATCCCATGGTTTCCAGCTACTGGTGTTCAGAAGTATTGCTATCCCTGACCATGGAGGCAGAACATAGCCCTCATGGCTAGTAGAGGGCTGGAGAGCCAGTGTCGTGTAGTGGTTAAGAGCAGTAGTCTCGTAATCTGGGGAACCGGGTTCACATCTCCGCTCCTCCACATGCAGCTGCTGGGTGACCTTGGGCCAGTCACACTTCTCTGAAGTCTCTCAGCCCCACTCACCTCACAGAGTGTTTGTTGTGGGGGAGGAAGGGAAAGGAGAATGTTAGCCGCTTTGAGACTCCTTAAAATCCAAACTCTTCTTCTTCTTCTAGTAGCCACCAATAGCGTTATCTGCATGAATCTGTCCAATCCTCTTTTTAAGCCAGTGTTTTGTGTTTTTCTCAAGCTGGTGAGCACCACTGACCCCTGTGGGAGCGAGTTCCACAGTTTAACCATGTTCTGCGCAAAAAGGTACTTTCTTTTATGCATCCCACATCTCCCAGCATTCAGTTTAATGGCATGTCCACGAGTCCTAGTGTTACTGAGATTCCCAGGGACACTGGCATGAGCAGCCAATCCTGACATAAACCGGCTCACATAGAGCTGTATCTCACAAAGCGTTCATTCTCCTGGCAGGCAGCGGCAGAGCAAACCGAACAGGCGCCTGGGGTGGCGCGCGTGCCCTGAGCCCAGGGGCGGGGCCAGCTGCCTAGGGGGCGGGGCGAGTCAGGGCAGGACGCTCTGCGGGGCCTCCGAGGAGTCTGCCTGCCTCCTCCCACTCAGCTGCCCTACTGCTGAGGGGGAGAAGATGGGTGGACTGTTTGGGGCAGCGAGGAGCCTGCGGGCACCCAAGCCACTGCGTCACTCCCAGGAGAGAGACGTGGCTTGGGCACACAGCAGGCCCTGCGGCGAGTGCCGCCAGGCACTCCTCAGTGGTGACACCCGGGGCAGCCCAGCCCCACTACCCCCTTCCTCCACCCCTGCTGGCAGGTGCAGGTATGTGTGATACAGTGGACACTCAGGTTGCGAACGTGATCCATGCGGGATGCACGTTCGCAACCTGTAGCATTCGCAAACACGGGTTGTGATTCGGTGCTTCGGCGCATGCACGACTGGCAAAACCCGGAATTAACCCATTCTGGTACTTCTGGGTTTCGGCGGTCCGTAACCAAAAAAAACGCAACCTGGAGCGTCTGTAACCCGAGGTATGACTGTACTGTGATAGGCTGGCTCTCATTTGGAGCAAAGTGTTCATTCCAAGGGTGATTGCTCAATAAGCAAGTGGTTTGCTCTTGGGGTTTTACCCCCAGTTTGAGTGAGGTGTGTGTGTGTGTGTGTGTGTGTGTGTGTGTGTGTGTGTGTGTGTGTGTGTTTAGTTCTGGGAAGGAACTTCTTAAACCTAACAGTTCCAGTAGCCTCCTCTTTGTTCTCAGGGGAAGAGGAGGGGGGAAGAGAGAACATCTGATGAATGAGATGTTTAAAATTCTAATTGATAGGGATATGATCAGACATAAAATTTCTTCCCCAGAGGAGGCAAATCAAAGAAATAACTTCAAAGTTAAATAAGGTAGAAAGAAAACCCAAGAGAGCAAATTGACACGGAGCAACCAGGGGATCCAAAGAATAATTTTTCAGAGAAAAAGGCTTTGAATGTAAAACTGATAAAAGGCATCTTGGCAGAAGACCAGAACAGGCAAATCTTTAAAAGCTAAGCAAGGAACGAGGAGGGTAGTTCAGTTAGAGGTTCCCACCACCACCCCCAAAACAGAATGTTGCACATGTGCAGATAAGTCCCATCAGCAGAGCATGACAATGTTACAGATAAATCCGCTTTTTTAAATAAAAAAAAAGCAGAATACTTCTTTGAATTGCAACAAATAAAACAGACCTTGGGTACTATATTAAGACCTATGAGTCATTTGTGAAAGTTTTGAGTTCACTTCTAGGTGAACTTCGTGAAAATAATACCTCCAGGATCCAAAGAGCCACGAACTTCTTACTTACTGTATTTTTCCGTGTATAACACACCCCCATGTATAAGACACACCCTATTTTGGGGGACTAAAAATTAAGAAAATGGGGGGGGGGGGAGATTGCCCATAGTTGTTCAGCTTTGTGGGGGGAGGATTACCCATAGTTGCTGAGCTTTTTTTGGGGGGGGGTTGCCAGCAATCCCTCACATGCAAGACTGTCCCCTCGCCAACAAAAACCGCAAATCGCATGCACAATTGCCGCAGCGACAGCCAATCAACACCAGCCCTTGCCGCAGCCACCAATAAAATATCTGACTCGCGGCGGCAACCAATCCCACGTCCCCACAATGCACTACCCATGTATAAGACGACCCCCAATTTTTAACATGATTTTTGAATAAAAGAAACTAGTCTTATACATGGAAAAGTACGGTCATGCATGAACCCAGTAGGGTTTGGACTCTCCCTTCTCCACCCATTGAACAGCAGTTTGCCAAAATGAGCCCAGCTTTCTTGAGGCTTTCTCAATCCTAGCCGGATGACAAGACACCTTTTTGTAAAGGATAGTGGTGTGGTGGAGATGGGTAGGTTATTACTGCTGCACCTGAACTCCTAGCTGCAGGTCTGGTGGAAGGGAAATGCGTACATACATAAGGTCCCTACTAGATCAGACCAAAGGTCCAGGTATTCCTGCATCCTGTTACCAAGAGTGATCAGCGAGATGAATCTGGGAAGCTCACAAGCAGAGTGGAAAGTAAATAGGCCTTCTAGTTGTTGCTCTCTAGCAGCTAGGAATCAGAAGTGGAATCATAGAATCATAGAATCATAGAGTTGGAAGAGACCACAAGGGCCATCGAGTCCAACCCCCTTCCAAGCAGGAAACACCAGGGGGAACGGCTGCTTTGCTTCAGATTTTCATGCAAAACCCCCTAATTTGCACAAATGATACAGGAACCGAAACGCAGCTATCCTGCAAAATTTGCACTTCTGGTATTTCACGGTGCTGTTTCCCCCAACCAAAATGTGTGTGTATTTGGGGGAAGCATGTGTTGAAATTTATATATTAGCAAGAATAAGATACTGTACAAAAATGCCTTTTACTGGGGAAAATTGCTTGCAAAAAATATTAGGAAAATAGCATAAAATGTATATATTAAGAGAAATTCACATTAAAATGCTGGTGGTTTTTCATGAGAAAGAAAAGTGGAGGGATGAGAAACTGAAATTGACATGCTGCCTCTGAAACTGTAGGTATATGTGTGTTACTATTAAGTATGTTGCTTCCTGGCACACATCCATGCATGCTCATAGACAACTCTACATAGTATAAGAAATAAACATCCTTCTATTGTGTTGTTTTCTAAGATAGCAACAGTTGTTTGGGAGTTTAACAGGATTTGACATGCTGCCTGGGCTTGTTACTCCCAAACAGATGCATAAGTGACCACAGCACAGCTGTAAAAGACTCAGATTGCATAGATGCTATACCTTTAAAGCACATTTCCCCCCTCAAAGAATTCTGGGCAGTGTAGTTTAGCCCTCACAGAGTTACAATTCCCAGAAACCCTTAATAAACTTCAGTGCCCAGAATTCTTTGAGCGATGGAAAATGAATCTGTGTTAAAGGTAGCCCAGGGTGGTTAAAAAAAGAAGACGACAAAGGTAAAGGACTCCTGGATGGTTAAGTCCAGTCAAAGGTGACTATGGGGTGGCGGTGCTCATCTTGCTTTTCAGGCCAAGGGAGTTGGTGTATGTCCACAGTTAGTTTTCCAGCACGACAAAACCGCTACTGGCACATGGAGGACTGTGATGAGTGCCAGAGCACACGGAAACGTCGTTTATCTTTCTGCTGTAGTGGTACCTATTTATCTTCTTGCACTGGTGGTGCAAATAGATAAATACCCAGGGTGGTATTCAAAGCCAGACCGATGTCGAGAAGAACTATTGAAGTTAATAGGTGTGACTAACTTAAGTTCATAAATTTCAATGGGTCTACTCTGCATAGGATGCAGATGAATTCCACCCTTGTATCAGCTCTTTGTTGCGTTCACATTTTGGTTGAACGACTTGCATTCTGTCAAATCACAGAACTCTAAGGAATACTAATGGCGAACGGCTCTGCAGCTCCTGTCCTGTGAACAGTATCCTCTACTTGCAGATATCAAGAGCAATTTACTGGGTGGGGCAGAGCCTCTACTACGCTAGCTCCCCATCAGTTGGGTCACTGTTGCTAAGCATCCTCCTATTATAGCCAGGAGGACCCTTGGCCTTACAGCAAGTCCTGAGTCAGGTTCAGTCTAGGGGCAATAAATTGGGATCCTGTGATGGAGCTGAGGAAGGCCCATCCACACCCAGGGCAAGTCTAGTCTCTGGCATGAGACCCAATGGGTCCCAAACATGAGGGGAAGACAGAATGCCAGATGGAAACCCAATCCATCAGTATTTCAGTCTGCAATTCAACAAGAGCAAGTGTTGGGTAGTGGTTAGACTTCCGGATTTGGACTGAGGAAATCCAGGTTCAAATCCCCTTCCAGCCTTGAAACTCACCAGGTAAGCTTAGGCAAACCCTTCCACCTCAGAGAGTTGTTATGTGGATAAAATATGTCTATGTCTGTGTTTGGGCAAGGGGGAACCATGCATTTGCCCTTGAGATCCTCAGAAGGATATAAATGCAATAAATAAATATGCCCAGTGCTTTGACCCAGAGGGCAATTGTTGTATAGCTTAACTGCATAAACTTCCAATTTCCATCCACTATTTATGGACAATGTCTCACTAGCATATTCTTGAAGTTCTGCATGCTTTGCTGGCATGAATGGACTGACTGACTGTGCAGAATGGAGCTCGTGCCAGCAAAAGAACGAGAAAAGCTCCTGGGTTTGAAGGCACACATCTGATATTTATTGGCAAGAGGAACACTTACAGCAGCTTCCACAGTGCCCACTGAAGGCTCTTGTCTTCCAACAATTCTTTAAAGGATACACCTTTCCCAGTCTGCATCTGTACTGGAAATGTTTTCAGTATAGTGGTACCTCTTGTTGTGAAAGGGATCAGTTCCGGAGGCCCGTTCACAACATGAAAAGCCTGCAACCTGAAGTGCCATATCTGTGCAGATGCGCAGCACGATTTGGCACTTGTGCGCATGCACGAAGCGTGATTTAGCACTTGTGCGCATGCGCGAGCAGTGAAACCCGGAAGTAACCCTTTCCGGTACTTTTGGGTCACCGCGGGACGCAACCTGAAAAAACGTATCATGAAGCAAACGTAACATGAGGTATGACTCTCTGTTTTTGTTGTTTCTTTCACTCATTGTTTGCTTTTCCTTTGCATTGAAATGACTGGGTTGGAATGACATAATGACTAGCTTACTTAAGTTATGTAATTACATACTTTATGCAATTTCAGCAAAGCAGAAAGCAAGACAAATAACATAGCTTTTGGCAGAAGATGAACTGCGTTGGAATAGAAACAATGCAGCATGTGACACATAAGACAATGGAATGGGAAACAATGTCTTTTTGCATCTGTAGTCAACAACTGGTCCTCTGCCTCATGCAGCAAATTACTTTGTGCTGCTCCCAGTTGTTATTACAATGAAGGGGCGCCACCTCCTGGGGGCTGAGCCCTTTTAGCCCCCACCATTTGGGGGGGATAGGGCTGAGCCCCAACAATGTCCTAATAGCACGGAGGTGAAGCATGGAGCCAAGCATGGTCCGGTCTAATGGCCAGCTCCTTCTCTTCTTCTTGCTACTGTGGAGGGGAAGAGGAGTCAAAGCAGCTTCTTGCTGGTGGTGTTGCCAGGAGGAGGAGAAGTGATCAGCCACTGAAACTGTGCAGCTGCCATGTTGGGCTCCACCCCAGTTCCTCCTGATTTCTGACATTGCTGCACTCATGATATAATGTACACAACTTTCCCCCTCATCAGCCTCACAATCTGGAGCCTCTGTAACAACGTTGCATGACAATGGCTCATGTTGTATTTTAGTCATTTCCTTGCTGACCATATCTCTCTTCTCCCAGATATTTAAGGACACAATCCTGTACACACGTACCTAGGAATAAATCCAATTGAATTCAGTGGAGTTTACTGCTGAGTAGGCATGTATGGGACTGCTATTCAAAGTATGTTATTTTTTTGAGCTACGGGGTGTAAATTCATGCAGAGTTATTTCTTGCAAAGCTAAACTAGCCATCCTTGGCTCTTTGCCGCTGTGATTTTGCTTGTTTTCTCCTTGATGGAAAACACTTCTTTGCTTGGCAATTTTTTTTAAAAAAATGAATTTGTCACAACAGGGGAGGGAAAGAGTGTATGGGTTTCAGGTCAAAGATTACATTCTACTCCCCATGAATATATTTTTATAGGCCGGTTGTCACCCATGTGATCAGCTGACCCAAGACTTGCCATGTGGCACGCAGCTCAAAGGGACTGAAAGAGAGAACCTTCTCCAAAACTCCAGGTGGTGGTGGGGAAATGAACAAAATTCCTTCGACTTTGTTTTTATTTTGTTGGCAAAAGAATATTTGAAAGATGTTGAAGGAGGGGCAGTCAAAGAGACCTGGAGCAAAGGTCTAAGACGGCAGCGGTGTGGTTTATTGTCCTTTCTTGCCCCTATGAAATTCCATTCTGTACTAGGATGGGTAAATAAACACAGAATGAGGCAGAGGAGTTAGGAGGGAGGACTGTGAGATCATGCAGAGAAACAAGCGAGAAAGAGAGAGAGAGAGAGAGAGAGAGAGAGAGAGAGAGAGAGAGAGAGTTGGCAGGTGGAAAAGAACAGATAGGCAGTTTCAGGCACAAGAGACCACAATCCTGTAACCACACTGTTCTGGCGCAGGACTAGCAAATGTGTTGCCCTCCAGATATTATTGAATTCCACTCCCATCATCCCTCACCATCATCTATGCTTGCTGGCATTGATGGGAGCTGGAGTGCAGCAACATTTGGAGGGAATCACATTGGCTAGCTCTGTCCTGGGGTCTATTTGTGCTCCTTCCTTGTCCCTGGATGAAATCAGGGCTAATCTCATTAGTGCCCCACATATAGACATATTCATTTTTTTATTAGCCCAGATTGCACTGATGGACAATGACCAGCTTTTCCTAGCTGGATATTCACAACTATAAATTGCCATTTTACTTGCCAAAGCTCAACCTACCTTGCAGATCTTTGAAACAGAAAGTAAAATAATATTTATTGCACAGGACTGCTGGACTTTGGATTTAACTGATTAATTAATTAAAATAGTCCTGACTTAATCAATGTCTGCTGTCAGTAAGACCCAAGACAGAAACATGGAAGCAAGTGGGGAAAGCCATCTAGCTGTGAGTTCTGCAAGATCTGGTTCATGCTTCTCTGTCTAGTTTATTTCAGTCTGGTCTGAGGGGACGGAGCCCTGCCTGGGAAGAACTGGTGGTGTAGGTTTTGGGATTATCCGATGAAATGGAGAGGAGTCTAGTATGGAGAATGTCCTAGGCAGGGATGCCAACTTGAGGAAAAGTATTGGGTGGGGGGCAGGTAAGCTCCACCCTGCATAACCACATGACACAGCACACACACACCATTTGAATGTTCCTAGGTGAGAGGCTGAGTGCTAGTAGGTAACGTGGTCCAGGTGAGAGATGAGTTGCTGAGCCTGTTCTGCAGTATCATATGAGCACTAATCCAGAGCATATTTTCTACAGTGTTTATATTTGCTGACATGTAAGATTGGCTTGGGGACGCAGGTGGTGCTGTGGGTTAAACCTCAGAGCCTAGGACTTGCTGATCAGAAGGTTGGCGGTTCGAATCCCCATGATGGGGTGAGCTCCCATTACTCGGTCCCTGATCCTGCCCACCTAGCAATTTGAAAGCACGTCAAGTGCAAGTAGATAAATAGGTACCGCTCTGGCAGGAAGGTAAACGGCATTTCCATGCGCTGCTCTGGTTCACCAGAAGTGGCTTAGTCATGCTGGCCACATGACACTGAAGCTGTACGCTGGCTCTCTCAGCCAATAAAGTGAGATGAGCGCCGCAACCCCAGAGTCGGCCACGACTGGACCTAATGGTCAGGGGACCCTTTACCTAAGATTGGCTTGTTAAGAAATTGAACTGCATCCTTCTCATATTAATTCTTACAAGCCTGGCTGATGAAGAATTGATCAAGATTGGCTGATGAAGCATTGAACGAAACAGATTGGTTATCCGGAAACTCTGTTCTGGTGATATTTGGTGACAGATTATGTATATATCAAACGTTTGAATTATTCTACTGCGACTGGTGAAGAGGATTTAGAGACTTTGGTTGAAATTTCTGATCATTTGTATTAGTCTATAAATAATGTTTAGTGCCATTGTTATTGGCCATTGTGTTGTGTTATATTGTTCAGCTTGGTACAAGGCAAAGCAGGGTTCAGACAGACTGGGGGCAAGGTGGAGCAGGGCTCAGGCTGGATGCAAGGCTCAGACTGTGCTCTAGGAACGCAGAGTTTCTTGCTTTACAAGTCTTATGTAGTAGCAGCAGCAGCTGATTCATCCTAATGGTTAGCCCTTGAAAGCTGGCAGGTACTTGTTTAATTAAAAGGGCCCAGCCCTCTCCAATATTCTTCTACTGCAACAAAATGTGGGAGCCTCAGATCTCATTGGGTCATTTGCAGTGGAGTCCTCCAAGTCTGAGGATGGCATAGCCACATCCTCAGACTGAAGAGACAGTAGCCCCACAATCTCGTCCACTAGCAGTATTTTCAGGGCTAGCCCTACATGACCTTCCTTTCTGGTTTGGAGTCCCCAGCCCCATCACCTGAAAAAGAGGAAAATGACTCTTGGTCACTGGTACAGTCACAGTTTTTGAGTACTGGACAACTTCTTTCTCATGGACCATGTATGTGGGGTGTGTATGTGTGTGTGTGTGGAGGTGACAGAAAAGCATATTTTCCTGTGAACATGTTTTCTCCTGCTCTCATGTTGATTGAGATCCACATTTGTATGGTTTTATTGCCTCAGTGTAATGCTGCTTTGATACACGCTGAATGTCATTGGCTTAAATTGTCCCATTTCAATATGGACGTCTTTTCTGATACCGATTTCTTAGTGATTTGGATTAGATACTGACAAAGCGTGTTAGCTAAATAAGGATATTTTTTGATAAAATGTCCTTATTGTATGGAAAAACATAAACTAACTGTAAAGTGCATGAGCTTACTAATGTGAAGTAAGTAACTTCTCTTGTACTTTTATATTGGAAATTTGCTAACTTTTCTTGTGAACTGATTTGAACATACAGTGGTACCTCAGGTTACAGACGCTTCAGGTTACAGACTCCTTTAACCCAAAAATAGTACCTCGGGTTAAGAACTTTACCTCAGGATGAGAACAGAAATTGCGCCTTGGCGGCAACAGGAGGCCCCATTAGCTAAAGTGGTACCTCAGGTTAAGAACGGTTTCAGGTTAAGAATGGACCTTCAGAATGAATTAAGTTCTTAACCTGAGGTACCACTGTAAACTGGTATATTAAACCAGTTTGCTGAGGATGCCCCATTTCATGTAAATTTTTATTTTTTATTTGGCATTGTATCCATAGATATGCCAGCAGAGTTCCACTGGCCCATTGGAATTTCTCATTCCTCTCCTCTTGTGCCTCCCCCCAAAATCTGCTTGGGAGGCTCCCCCAACTCTCCGGAGCTCATTTTGAGGATGTGCCTGGAAGTGGGGTAAAGTGGGGCATTGTGTGCACAGAAGTCTATTGCACCAGCATTGGATACAGCCCTTTATAGCGTGCTTGATAAATGTGGGGAAAGTGAAAAGAACAAGCCACTTATATTTTGAAATAAGAGTCCTATTTTGCAAGACTCATTAGTCCCCGGTCAGACTGTAATTTCATGGCTAATAAGCTCAGATAGAAATGTAGGTATAGTTCTGTGTTATTTGGACCCTTTCTGCAAAAAAGATCTGAGCATTAAGATATTCTGAGTTAATGAGATTTGGGCTTTTAAAAAAACTGGTGTGTCTCAGTAAGTAGTATGCAAAATGGTATAATCTGTGTAAGTACCATTCCGCATGCACTGGTGATACATTTGGATACACAAAATATTGCCTTGCACTATTAGGGAAAATCACTCAGATCTTCTTGTCCCTTTGTAGCTAAACCATTTCAACGATGCTTTTCAGCAACTCATTTATCTCTAACTCAAACTAGTGCAGGAGCAAGCACAGTGTCTGAAGCAATAACTATTTGTTGTTGTTGGGTCTCTGCTTCACACTATTGCTGGCTTTTTCATTAGGAGAAAGCAACCTTATTGGTATTCCAAACCTGACCACCGTCAATTAGTGTCTTTTTAGAAAGGGGGTAAACCTTTTTCACTGCCTTGTATTCTCACAGCTCATTTCTCCTCTAAATACCCACAACTTGCAACACGAAAGTTCCTTTAAATAAAGGCAGGAGTTTGGGCAAACAGAATAATGTTTATAAAACTTCCCTTGCTTTATTTTGCTCAGGGTTCTTCGTTTGCTTAGATTTTAGCGCTTAAATGGTTGGATTAATTTGGTTCCCTCTTCTGAGCAGTTGTGAGAGATTGCATCCTGAATACCCCTGCTGCCGTATTAATTTTTGTGTGCATGCACTAAACATAGGCACAAAAGTATTAAATCTCTTTTTTAAAAAAATTAAAGTGGTCCGTTTTGAAGGGTGCTACTCCACAAGTGACTCTTTCAGGATGAATAAATCTTTCCCATCGCTCTACGGTACATTAAGCTGCCAGTGCAGCAGGTGGTAAACTGCCAGATTTTGGCTTTCATTTAACCGAGGACCAAAGCAGAAATATGGAGAAGGTGACGAGAAAATGTCATTGCGTGTAGCAGAAAGAGAGACCCCTTTCAAGCCATTTGCCCAGTGGCGTAGCGTGGGTTATCAGCACCCGGGGCAAGGCAAGTAATTTGCGCCCCCTAACCCATGGATTTGCGCCCCCTAACCCGTGGATTTGCGCCCCCTAACCCGTGGATTTCCCTAACCCCCAGATGTTGCGCCCGGTGCGGCCGGCCCCCCCTGCACCCCCCACGCTACGCCACTGCATTTGCCAGACCTCTTGGTTACCAATGAAACTTCATTTCATGGCTAATAAGCTCAGATAGAAATGCAGGCTGTGTTATGTTTCATTTGAATCCTTGCAGTTTTCACTGTGGAGAACCAAGGTATTTGAGGTTGTTCTTTTGGCTATTGGGTTCTGAAGTCATTGTTGTATAATACTCCCTGCTCCAAATGCTCAAGGATTGCACTAAGGAAGTACATGTGATATACACCTCTTGGGTCACATTTTCTTGTTATGCTGAGGTGAATTGCCTTGGAGCGCTGCCTTCGTACTCCCTAGATTGCAAGCTATCCAGTGTGGGAATCTTCAAGTTGATTTAAGAGGCTATTATCCAAGCTCAGACCTGATTACCCAGCTAAACAGAATGCAGAGTTTCCTAGCTGAGATGGAGGACATGTCTGTCAGGAATAGGGACGCTGGAGAAGAGGGAATGGAAATTGCCAATGTTTGCTTATTTGTTCCATGTCCCAAATGGAAACCAATCCAGTGAATATGATCAGTGTTCACTGTTGCTTTCAGTCCACAAACAACAAGTAATTATTTACATTTCCCCCCATCCCATCTGCATTGAAATGAGTGGGGTGGAATAACGTAATGACAACAGAATTTACAGAATTTCCCCACAGTGGACAGCGAGATGCACAACATAGGTTTTGGCAAAAGATGAACTGCAGCAGAATGGTGCACTGCTGCATGCAATGAATACAAGTTGGAACAGGAAATGGCGCCTTCTTCTATCTCTAGTCAAGAAATCCGAAGCTTAAGAAGGTAAGAAGAGTTGTGCTGGATCCAACTAAGCATTCATCTAGTCCAGAACTTGTTTCCAGTGCAGACCACCTGGAGGCTTCTGGGAAATCTAGAAGCAGGGCATGCAGGCTCAGTTTGTCCCTCAACAACAGTAATTCAGAGGTACAACACCTCTATACCTGGAAGTTTCTGATCATGACTAATATGAAATCCATGATTTTATGTAATCCAGCGATGGAGAACCTGTAGCCTTCAAGGTGTTTGAACTCCCAGCTTGCATCATCCTTGACCATTGGTAATGCTAGTTGGGTTTGGTGGGAGTTGGAGTCCAACAACACTTGGAGTGCCACAAATTTAAGATCCCCCATCTAATCCCCTTCTAAAGCCATCCAGTCCAGCAACTACCTCTATGTTTTGTGGCAGCAAATCCCATCAATTAATTGTGCATTGTGTGATGTTATTGCACAAATTTTGTTTGTTTGCTTCTTGCTTCTCTTGGTCACAGAGGACTGTGCTTTTCCTTAGTTCAACAGTCTACAGTCTGCACATTTACTTGCATTTCCACATGCAAGCAATTTACCTTCAGTGCCCAATGGCCGCAGCACTGGTGCATCTAAGCATCCTACAAAGGGAGGACCATTAAGGACATCAGCAGTCATTGGGTAGAGATGGAAACAGAGCCAATGGACTGTTGCTGTCTCTTCTTTCTTTCCTTCTGTCTTCCTTCCTTTTTTGCTTCCTTGAGCTGAGCTTAAAGACATTTTTCTCTTTCATTATCTCTGCATGAGATCACCATACAATGTTTATAGTTGTGATGAGTTGAACATCATTTAGGAACAAGTTCTGTGGGTGGAGGCAAATCAATAATTGGAATCCTCCTCATTGTGGATGTGGATCTGTGCTTTTGTTCAACAATATTTCTTTTCCATGTAGTTCTTTGGGACTCTCCAGGTGTATGCAATTCAATCCCCTCACTCCAACTTTATCTGTTATGCCTTGGCTTTAAGGAATTTGAGACTGTAGCAATTTGGCTCAAAGCCCTCCCGGTTACAAAATGTGAAATGTGCAAACTTTGGCCCTGGATATAGTTCAATAACTTTTGAACTGGGAGACATACAGAGTTTGATCAATTAGTTAAAGGGAGCTAGATTAATATAGTGGAGTGCTAAAACCCAGGCAATGGGCAATCCCTTGTGGGATCTGAGTGTAATCAACTATGCAAATACTGCTAAATTAAAAATAGTGGAATGTTCTGACTCTATGTGCAATAATTTTTGAATAACTAATTTCTTTAAGACACTGTGCAATCTATCACATCAGAGTGCTTGGTCTTTGACTTCATGTACTATAAAATATATTTTGGGTATGAAATATCCCTGGAACTGAGTGTAATTTATTGTGCTAATGCTGCTAAATTAATGTAGTTGAGTGTTGGGTGATATTTAATTTTAGAGGGAGAAACTCTTTAGAGACAAGATGTGAAGTGTCCAAGCTTGGTTATATAGCTTGGCATCAGCTATGTTTCTATGTGAAAATTTTACAGATAATATTTTACTGATAAAGTGTTATTCTCTAAGCATTTGTTTGTGTGCTTCCTTTGCATCTAACACACATCTCTCTTGCAGAGGTATAGAACTGTGTCCCTCACCCAGGGGATCACAATAATGAGATGCTATTAATTGGTTTAATATTGTTGTTTTTAGGATTTTATGTTGTTTTACAAAACTAATTTTAAATGTTTATAAACCACACTAAGTGGTGCCTTTCCACCAGATGGGCAAGATAGAAAACTCTGAATGAAACAAAATAATAAATCAAATTAATAAAAGAGGAAAATTGAGAGAAGCACCAAAATTTGAAAATATGTTAAGAGGAAAGAATTAAGCAATTGCCCGATACAAACATTGGCTGTACCATATATGATACATTAACGGTCCAGTCGTGACCGACTCTGGGGTTTCGGCGCTCATCTCGCTTTGTTGGCCAAGGGAACTGGCGTACAGCTTCCGGGTCATGTGGCCAGCATGGCGAACCAGAGCAGCGCACGGAAATGCCATTTACCTTTCTGCTGGAGCGGTAACTATTTATCTACTTGCACTTTGACGTGCTTTTGAACTGCTAGGTTGGCAGGAAATTGGCACTGTTAATCTTCTGCAAAAATGAGCAGACTCACATTTTCGGATACTTTCAGGAGGTAGACATAAAGACTGGGGCTAGTATTCAACTACATTTTACTCCAAGTAGACCCACTGAAATTAATGGGTATGACTAAGTTAGCACTATTAATTTCAATGGGTCTACTGTGAGTGAAACTTAGTTGACTACTACCCTTGGCCTAGATAGGGCCTGTAATGCCAAATATGAGGCTCTGCTACCCTGCCATTGTGCGATACTCTGCCACTCAAGTAACACATGAAGAGGGCTATTGTCTTAGTTCTTTTGCAACCAGAAGTGTCTGTGTCTATTGCAATTACTTATAAGATCAATCTAGATAAGACTGATTGGTTTGGTATTTACAGTGGGAAACTAATAGCTAAACTATGCAATATCTCAGAGGAGTCACTGAAATGTGCAAACCTTCTGTTTGGCTTATTCATTATCTAGACAAAATGGTAGAAATAAAAAGAATTAAAAAAAATAAATTAGCCAGTTGAAGCTAAGATCTTATAGATTCTTATCACACCACATATTATGCGCTACTGCCTCTTAAGAAATGCATTTGGTTCCACAGCTGGGATGTTCTTAAAAGTTCAACACTAGCTCCTATGTTCATTTATTTCAATGTGACATTTATTTCAATATATACAAGACAAAGTTATGGGTTGAGCTTTCCCTGTATACATTGTACCATTATAATGAACACAGGTCAATTGGGGGGGGGGCATGTTTTGCTGGGTAGGTTGGGTCCCCAAGTGTTTTTATTTTTCCCTGCTAGCAAACAATTAACGAATGGCAGCCTCTGACTGGCCGGGGTTTCAAGAGGATTTGGAGAGACAGTTTTGTAGGTTGGGATAGAGGTTGGGAGATAGGTAGGGAGATAGGGAGTGAGAGGAGAGAAAGTTGGTTCTGGGTAGAAACATCCACTCTGAGGAATATATCAAAAGCTAGAGAAAGAAGTCTCTGAGCTTAGTGTGAAGGACAGTGTGTGGTGTCTTGTAAGAGTAAGAGGTCAGGAATTAACTGGGAGGCTAAGATTGAGCCAGTAGAAGCTGAAGCTGTAAGATACAGTCTATTTAGGTCTCATTCCAGTTAGGAGGGGAGAGATTCTTCTACAAAAAGAGAAGACTCACAAACCAGTTAAGGGGTGTGTGGTGATCTCTTGGGTCTGTTACTTGGAGTACCTCAGGAGTAGGGTTGTCAAAGGGGTGTGTAACTGACAGGAACTACCACCTTGTTTAAGCGGCAACAGCTGTGCAACAACTGAGAAAGAACTGAAGTGAAATAATCTGAAGTATCTTATGTTTTACCCACTTTGTGTCGTAAACTTCCTTTATTTAATAAAATCATTCTTGTTTATTTGATCAAATCCTGCCTGAGACTCCAAATTAGTAAGTTTTCCCTTACACAAGTCCCCCAACAAGATAATCTGGGGTAGTTTGTAGGAATTCGTGGAATTGGTGTTCTGTGAGGTGGCTACACTATATTTAAGTGAGGGCGGGCCCAACGGTGCCAGGGGGAAAAGTGCTGTTGCGCCATCGCAGGGGGTTTAAGGAGATACCAGGAATTTGAGAGGACAACGGAATGGTTCATTGAAAGCTCCATCAATCAAAATCATTTCCAGCGCAATCCTATACAGAGTACAGAGCTTGCCCAGTTGGGAGTGTGTACACAGGAGAGCAGCCTACACTTATCAGCTAGTCAAGGACAGATAAAATGAGACAAGGGCTGTATCCACACCATACATTGAAAGAGCATGTGTCACAGTTTCGTGCTGAGCAACAGTGTGCAGAGCTTAGTGGAGTGGAAGAACTGCCAACCAGAAGAATCTCTAAGGCAGTGTTTCCCAACCTTGGGCCTCCAGCTGTTTTTGGACTACAACTCCCATCATCCCTAGCTAGCAAGACCAGTGGTCAGGGATGATGGGAATTGTAGTTCAAAAACAGCTGGAGGCCCAAGGTTGGAAAACACTGCTCTAAGGTGCACTTGCCTGGAGGCAGAGGCGGTATCCAAAGTCATGTCCAGTCCTAGGGTCAGGCAAACAGCAGTCCACATGGTCCGATGGTCCAGGGGTCAGGGAATCTGATGATCATGGGTCAAGACGAACAGGAAGCAGCAAGGTAGGGCCAAGAACTACAGGCATTGTTAGCAGCACCTGACAGCTGCTGGAAGCTCTGCTTAAGAAGGCTGAAGCCAGCTGGTTCTTATCAGTGTCTTCTCCTCTGTGTCCTTGCAGGCTGATCAGCTGCAGGTGGAGTCACTCCGCCTTCTTCCCCTTCAGGCTGCTGTTCAGCAGGCGAAGCTGACTCCTGGCCCAAGACAACATGAATGCCCTCAAAGAATCTTGAGAACTGTAATTTGGTAAGGGTGCTGGGAGTTGTATCTGTGTAAGGGGTAAACTTGTGTTGTCCTGGAATGAAAATGTGGCCCTGTTAGATCTCAAAATAATTTTTACCACTTGTATTGGGCTTACATATCAGCCCCTCCAAGTGTCCCTATTTTCTAGGGACGTCCCTGATTTAGAGAAACTGTCCTGGTTTCTGATTTGATCCCAGAATTTCCCACTTTTTCTTTAGGATGTCCCTATTTTAACTGGAGAAATGTTGGAGGATTTGCAGTTATCCAACCCCCAAGCCATCTGAAAGCAATCCAGTATAGGGAAGTTTTTTTAATGTTTATTTATGTTTTTATATATGTTGGAAGCTGTCCAGAGTGCTGAGGCAACCCAATAAGATGTGTGGGGTATAAATAGTAAAATTATCATTATGGAATGGAACGCCCCTATTTTCATCAGAGAAATGTTGGAGGGTACAACATAGAAATGGTTGGTTTGCAATGTTAAGTATGCAGGCATTGTAGGCCAAAGCCAGGCTGTATGCATGCCATTGCAGGCCTAGGCCTTAATGCCTCCTGGAGCTCTGGAGCTTCATCTGTATAGCAAAAGGCAGAGAGGGTTCCAAAAACCCTCCAATGATGTTTGCTGGTAGCTGGCAGGCTGCCAATCCCTGCTGTGATAGGGCCAGTGTTCTGATTCGCTAGTTGCAGCATAAGGCAACCTATCACAGGCAGAGGGGTGTTGTCTGGGCCTGCTTCAGGTGTATATATACTGGGCTGAGTGCCCTTGTTTGCCATTCTTGTTCTTATAGTTCCTGATGTTCCAGTAAATCCTTTTGAGCTGAATCTAGGTCTTGGGTCATGCCTGAACCCACCTACACTTCATTGCAAAATACATACAGAGCTTGCTGGTCTTCTATGGGTAGGGGGGGCATCCAAAGCCCCCATCCCTCCTCTTCCTTTGCACAAATAACTGCAACCACCCAATTGTTCAGGTCACAGTTGTTTATTAAGGACAAGTTGTTAAATCATACTCTCCCCCACCCCACTGAATACAATCTAGCAGGTCCTTGTTGGGGCACTGCATAGGTCTAGTCAGGGGCCTCATCCCTTGCCCTGTGGACTGCCTCTTTGACTGCCTCCCCTGCATCTTTTCCCTGGGCCTCCCCTCTGCCCCATCCCTTCCTCATCTGTTCCAAGGATCTCTGAAGCCTCACCGTCAACAGTAGTGTCCCTCCCCAGCTGTTCCTTATCTCTTTGTGCAGGCCATACTGTAGGTAGGAGAAATGGCATGTCTGTCTGGTTGCAGTTGCCTCCCTGCCACTCTCCACCAGCAAGCCCTGATGACTGGGACTCGGATTCTGCATCCACACAGACAGGAAACACCAGGGGTAGTGGTGTGGTGCTTCAAGGCCCACAAACATTTTTTTTCTGGTTTGTGTGTGTCTGTTTGTATTGTATTATATACACTGGGCATCCCTATTTGCTTATAACATGAAGCTGTTATTAAACACAGAGTATTGAGTACTAAAAATAAGTTTTTTTAAGATGTTATGAAAGATTGGAAGGTGGAAAATTGGGTTGTCTTTGCTCCACTTCTATTGCCCTCTATGCCTTCGCCTAGGAATGGTTCCAGCACAATACGCACAGCCTGTCTGCTCTTTGCTTTTGAATTAATTGAAGGACAAAGTTGTCAGGCCTCGCGTGAGGTTTTGCAAATGTTGACAAGGAATTGAGTGGGCTAAGTTTCCAGCCTATAATGCAGACCTGTTGTTGCCTGTCTCACTGCAAGAGATAAAGTTAATTAGCTGCTGACAGCACAAGCAGGCCTTCGAGAGATTACATTCAATTCCGTTTATTTTAAAAATGTGGAACTCACAGTAGCATATTGAGAAAACTGCATGCAGTGAACAAAAGATACCGCAGTAGCAGATGCTGGTTCTTTTTTTCTAGTCGGATCTTATTGATTGCGCCCCTTCCTGATTTGAAGAACAAACGCAAGTAAAGTAAAGAGCAGCATCTGCAGTGTGGTTGGATGTGCTCCCCCCTGCCACCATTTCCCCCACTGGCACAGCAACTTAGCACTCGGCCTCACCTCCTTTCATCCTCTGTTTTTTTCCATTCATCCCAATTGATGTCTGTTCTGATTTGGTGGTAAGCGGCAGGTTTTCCAGAGGAAAGCTGCAGAATGAAAGAAAAACCTCTTGGATCTGTGCCTAGAAATCACAGGAGAAACAGGAGTGTGGATGGGCCCTTAGACCAGGGGTCTGCAACCTGCGGCTCCAGAGCCACATGTGGCTCTTTTACACCTTTACCGCGGCTCTGGGGTGGATACTAGCGAGGGGAGGAGGCGCATTGTGCGCCCCGACACTCCCCACTGTGGTGGGCACTGTACTGGCTGTGACGTCGCATGGGGCGGTGCGTGTGTTTGTTACGCACTGTCCCGACGTCACCTTCCCACCCGCCCGCCCGCTACATTGTAAGGGGCATGTACGCTGGTCACTGCATTGAAAGGGGGCATGTATGCTGGTCACTGTTTTGAAGGGAAGTGAAGAACATACACACAAAAAAGGTAACTTGTTAATTTAACGTTTATTTCTATGAGGAGGAGTAATTCTGAGGGGTCAAACAAAGAAATAATAAAAAAGTGACAAAAAAGTTATTTTTATAATGACGAGTTATGCGGCTCCCAGTTTTTTTTTCTTCGGAAACGGGTCCAAGTGGCTCTTTTTGTCTTAAAGGTTGCAGACCCCTGCCTTAGACCATGCAAGGCTAAGTTCAGCCCAAGCTGAGGAGAGGGGAAAGAGCCTGCATTGGCATTGCCAACATTTCCATTTCCACTACAAAGTGCCCAGTGTTATTATGCTGCATGTAGATGTCATGCATAGCCCTGACCTGATGCCAGACTACTGAGTCCTCAGAAAATGAACCAGAACCCTATAGGTTGGGGATCTTGGAGAGCAGGCAGAGCCCCCTGGGTTCAGTACTAGGGTTTTACTACTATTACTACTAATCATCATCATCATCATCATAATTTATTTATACCCTGCCCATCTGGCTGGGTTTCCCCAGCCACTCTGGGCAGCTTCCAACTGGATATTAAAAACACCATACAGCATTAAACATTTAAAAACTTCCCTAAACAGGGCTGCCTTCAGATGTCTTTTAAAAGTAAGATAGTTGCTTATTGCCTTGACACCTGTTGGGAGGGAATTCACAGGGCAGACACCACTACAGAGAAGGCCCTCTGCTTGGTTCTCTGTAACCTCACTTCTCACAGTGAGGGAACCGCCGGAAAGCCCTTGGCACTGGATCACAGTGTCCGGGCTGAATGATGGGGGTGGAGACGCTCCTTCAGATATACAGGACCAAAGCCGTTTAGTGCTTTAAAGGTCAGCACCAACACTTTGAATTGTGCTCCGAAATGTACTTGAGGGGTCCTCTGGGTTGATAGCTGATGGACAGCCTGTGATGCTGTGAGAGGGTTGGGGTAAAGCTGCCACTGGTCCTCAGGAGTGTCAGCACAAAAGCTTTGGGTCTAGGCCCAAAAGAGATGACATGGTATGCATCTCTAAACCTGGAGTTATTGGTCTACTTGTGAGTGGGGAGGTTGCATGTGAGTTGGCAGTCCCTGGTGCTCCTTCACTGCCAGCCAGTGCCCTCCCAATGAGAATGTCAGACACTTTTTGGAAAATCTCCTCTCCTCTCAGAGCCACACACCTTTTCCTATCCCCTCCCCCCTTTTATGCGTCTATGAATTTACAGAGGCTTGAGGAGGGATTTCTGACAAACTTGTTCCCTGGGCAGCCGGGTCTCTGCACCACTCAGTCAATCCTAATCTAAACTATAGCTATGGTAAAGTCCTTCCTATCTGCCTCTGGGCAGGAAAACAGCAACACGTGACTGACACGTTAATATTTATTATCCTGTTTTTCAGCCCCTGTTTTGTTCCTCTCCCATTTTGTGAGGTTGCACTGACCGGTCTTAGAGCTTTCTGCTGCTGCTGTTGCCAGTCACTTGGCTTCAGTATCTAAGCTGTAGTGGTGATGTTCCTTTAAATGGTCCTCTGGCATTGTGTTCAATAGCACAGAGCTTTGGGATGACAGGGTATACTTTATTAAAAGTGCCAACATTTCCAATAGAATGGAAATCTTCAGGAGCAGAGTGGCAACAAATAAAGCTGTTAAGGGTGCTTTTGACATATGTTGGAAATCCTCTCTAACCTAGTAGAAAAACATTTGCTTTTTCAGTTCCCTAGGAGTCTTCATTGTGGGAGCTCTCATCTTCATTCAGTGAAAACCTGGAATTTCACTGCCCATGGCCAAAGGCTCAGTCTATGGGCCATCCATCATTTTCTAATAGCACTGTAAAAAATAAAATAAAATCAGTTAGTTTGTGTCTAGCAGAACCAATCCTACCAGGGAATCAAAACTTGATCAGCTAAAAGTCGCATAGGGACATAACACACATAATCTCAGTTGGGAGAATCTCATTTGGAATGAAGTTATCTGTCTTCTTGCAAGACAGGTAGCCATGGCCTTTCACCCCTGATAAACTGGGTGCTGGATAGATGCAGTAGTCTGCCCCAGTATATAATTCTGTGAATCTCTGAGATATTAACTTAGTGGGACATTTTGAAGAACAGGATTTTTTCATGACAGCCCCTTTAGCCACGCTCCCAAAGAGTCCAAAAATGCAGGCAGCTGTTTTGATCCATTAATATAGGAGCTCCTATAGCTAAGGTGAGGAGCAAAAAAAACACACCACGTTCTAACGTTAGGGAGCCTCAAACAGCATTTATTTGGCTAATAACTGTAAACATGGCATACGGGATTTGCCTGATGAGATTTCTTAAAGTTTTCAAACCTATCTGGAACAACTGTTGACAAGACACGGTAAGTTAGAGTGTGGAAAACTATAAGCCACAAACAGGCGTGGGGCAACCCACAGAAGAATATCTCTAGCAAGGAAGACTCAGATACTTCGTAAGGCAATATAGGACTAGGACAACGTGGACCATCTCTGCTGGTTCCAGGTGCTATTATCCTCACCATCTGGATTTGGGCCGGATTCACCTGAAAGAACAGTGCGGGCCCATAAGTTGTAAGCAAGCACGGTTTGTGACATTGCACAACATCCTTTACATTGCACAACATGCTTTACATCTGGTAAAGCATTAGCCTAACCTTCACATTTTCCAGCTTTGTGGCATTTGAGCCAACATGACCCTTAATTCTGAGCTTAAACTGGCAGGGGTTTTTTGCTCATTGAATGTATATGATGCAATAGTACATCTTAATTCCAGTTTCGTAGATCAACTAACAGTCATAGATTAATGAACTGGCAAAGGGTGGTGTTGTGGTTAACCATTTTGGAATTTGGCTTGCGTGAAGAGGTATGTTGGGTGATGAGGCATGCTTGTTCTTAATTGCTGTTGGAAGCACCCAACTGTGTATCTGAAGAAGTGTGCATGCACACGAAAGCTCATACCTAGAACTAACTCAGTTGGTCTTTAAGGTGCTACTGGAAGGAATTTTTTTATTTTGTTTTGACCATGGCAGACCAACACGGCTACCTATCTGTAACTCCAACTGTTGGTGTCCACCTGATCTCCAGAAGGAAATCATTCCACAAGGTAGGCACCATCTCAAAGAAAGCCTTTGTCTGTACCACTGTGAGGTGGGTATCTGCAAGCTATGGTATAGTTACCAGGTCTCCTTTGTAGATGGTTATCACCTCATTCACTTTCCAGAGTGAAGAGAACCCACATGCTCTCATGCTCTGGCATACTACATCAATTTTCCTTGATCTGAAAACTGCTGCTGTGTGCCCCCACCCCCCGCAAACTAACTCTGGCTCTACTACACCACTACTCAGAGCAAGTTATGACTGATGCACCAAATGAGAAGTGTGTATTCTTTGCAGAGGCATAGGTTGCCTCCAGACAGTCAACATTCAAGCACATATCAGAAAAGTTGGTTTGAGTGCTTAAAGTAGATTGAAGTGCTCTGTCACCCTGGCACACAAAGTCCATTTTATTCTTATTTTAATTTTTTAAAGTACATTTTGCAGTTAAGAAACTGATAGGAAAATGTGAGATGAAGAAAGGATAACTATTCAGTGAAGTTTGGACATGGTTGAACCTCAACATAAGCTATGTGCAAACAAACCAGGATGATTGTCTGATAAACAGATCGTATGGAGGAGCCTAAAGAAAACTATGGAAAAGCAGCATATCTTAGCATATATTAACTGGTTTTGAGTTCATTTGTCTTCTGCTTGTAAATCATGTTACTTCTAAGCTGTACAGCTAATGTAGATTTCAGTAAAGTTTTGGTGATGCGTATTAATAGAATTCCAACTCATGTAGCATTGCATTTGGCAAACTATGTTCTTATGGGAAAGAATGAATGTGTGCTGAATGTGTTGAAAAGTTTGGGAACTTCTGGTAATGGAAATGTTGATACCTCAAGTCAGCAGGCTACAGGGAAGAGTTTGCTGGAGAAGAAAATGAAATTAGAGACACCAGTATCCCAGTCCTAAATATATTTACTTAAAAATCCCACTGCTTTAAGACAAAGTTTCTACAAGAGAAATATGCATAGGAATGTAGCATTAATTCAGTAACACTGAACTCACAGCATTGCATCCATTTGTGATTCACTACCCACAGAAATCTCTTTGGTCCAGCAGAGGCTCATAGGAATGGAAAAGAGTGGGAGGCATTTTTGCAATTTCCCCTTTCTCCTGAAGTCCCTGCTTCCCTTTGCTATTCCAAAGGGTCCTTCGACCTTTGAAAGGGCAGATGGAATAAGAAGTCAAGGAAAATCTCCCCCTTTCCATTAACAGAATTATCTCCTGGATCAAAGAGTTTTCTATGAGCAGAGAAGAACTGTTAGATACAACACAGTGGAATTACATAAATGAAAGTGTTGAGGATTGGGTTATTGATAACACTTTTTCTTATATACTGAAGGGAATAATTTAAAGGAATTTCTCTGCCGGATGTAAAATATAATGATAAGTATTTCTGTGCTGGATTAATTGATAAATAACATTTCAAGGGGAAGGGGAAACCTCGCAAGGCTACTGTCCTTTGAGCATACTACAGTACCGCCAAAGGCAAACATGCATTTCTGTCTATTCTACCAATCCATAAAAGTTATTTTGCGGGCTGTATTTGCATTGTAATGGGATGCAGGGGGTGGGGTGGGGGAGTAGTCTGAAGGACATCTCAACCATGTGATTGTAAAAAGAGACAGGGTCAAACTGGCAGGACAAGCTTGGCACGTTCCCCTGTGCTAGGAAGATCATTGAAAGAAAATGGATGCGGGGTACACATTGCACTTCTGGAGTGTTCACCACTGGGAGAACTGGTGAGATGGGAAAGACAGAGGAGGGTAGATTAACTGGAGAAAGGTCAAAATGGCTGCCATTACGTCTAGGTAGCCTGTTCCTGCCATCTGCTTCAGGGAGCGGGAACATTTTCCAGCCCAAGGGCCACATTTCCATCTGGAAACCTTCCAGGGGTCACATGCCAGTAGTAGACAGGGCCAGAGACAAAGGTGGGTGGAACAATGAATGCAGATGTTTGGATCTGCAAAGTTGGATACTTTATACATACACTCACATAACCCTCTGCGTCCTCCATCCAGACAAAAGAGGCATTAACAAAATCAGCCAGGTTAAAAAAAAAAAAAAAAGAGTGGACAAGGGCCAATGAGGGGTGCGGCCTGAGCAGAGGGCATGGCTTGGGAAGAATTCTGAGGCCAAGAGAGGGAGGGCTTGAGGACTGCATTTGGTCCCTAGGCCTGAGGTTCCCTACCCCTGATCAGCCAAGGCTGATAAAAATATACAAAAAAAGTAGACTCATTGTCTTCCATAAGTGAAGTCTTGGTACACTTAATGTTGGAGCACCGCTGAGTAGAAAGGGTTTGAAACGAGAAAAGAATGTTAATGCTGGATGATCCCCACCCTTCCTTTCCTTACTGTATTGTCTTCTTGCTGACACACAGACATCAAGAAGAAATATTCAAGATGAGATCATGTCATAACAATCTCCATCTGACTGTTACCATATGGTATTGGCGGTTTTGTTGGCTCCCATACTAGAAGCAGATTGAATTTCCCAGAAGCTCAGTGGCTCAATTTAAGAATATGAAGCAAAACAAAAAACATTCAAAGTTCAAAGCAGAGGACCTAATTAATTCATATTTTGACATCAGTATAACCAATGGAATGAAACATTAAAAAATGAAATTGGGCGTGTGTGTGAAGGGGGAGAGGAGGTAACTATCCTTGTTCAGTATGAATACAATTCCATACTCAGAGAAGAAGAACATTGACCTCTAAACCCCATACAATTTATCTAATGTTCCCCAACCTGGTGCCCTCCAACTGCTTTGGACTAAAACTCCCCATCTGCCCAATCATCATTCTGGCTTGAGAAGTGTAGTCCAAAACAGCTAAGGAACCTTCTGTACTTGGGTATATTTAGGCCTGGGTAAATTTAGGTAGCAGGCAAACTGAACGAGGTAGTAATCCCATTATTCAGAGGCTGGGGCAAATGGCAGTAGAGGCACGAGTAAAGCCATGGTTCTGATGCGATGGATGGAACTCAGTGCTCTAGCCAGTACGGTCAGCTCTGAATTGGGTTCTGTTCAGTGATTTCGCTCAGTGTTTCAGCTCAGTGATTCCCCTCAGTGAGTGTCCAAATCTGGCTGTACTCTGATGTCCATCCGATCCCATCAGATGCTGGAGGCCTGGGCCTTTCAAATATCATCAAGGTTCTAATTCTATGGGAAGCCTGCTTGAGTATAGCCTGTTCTCTGTTGCACAAGTTCAGCCCCAATATGTGATGGACAAGATGCTAGAACAGCAACAAGATCTTGATGAAAGAATGAGGGTAAGAAGCTCATCCCCCCCCCTTTCCCTCATATGATGGTAGTCATGAGAAGGGGGGGGGGGAGTTTCCATTTCTATAGGAACTGGAGCATGCTCTGATTGCACTAATTATTTACTTTGAAAAAAATGGCTAGAATTCCTTACCCACTATAAGTTTATGCTCCCAACCCATATACTGATTTGTTGTTCGAGATGTGAAAGGAAGCAGTTGAACTGACAGTGAGGAAAACTCTATCAGTATTTTGTGGGAGGTATTCAGTTACATAGTGGAAATTTAGGTTTGCACCATTAAAGTGGATTAAAGCACTCTGGAACAACAAATACACTTTAAAAACATGACTTCTTGGGTTAGGAAAGTGACAGAGAAATGGACTAAATATTTTTGGAATAAATTATTGCTTAGTGGGATCACTTATTGAAACTGCTACCTTCCAATCTAGCCAAGAGCCCTGAATTAGGCCTCATCTGCACTCATTATTATACCACATTAACAGTCACAGGCAGGTATTTAACTAAGCTTTCCTCAGAGGAGACCCATTGAAATTAATTAACATGACTAGGTTAGGTCCATGATTTCAATAAGCCTACTCTGAGAAAAACTTAGTTGAGTATCACCAATGGCTTCTCCCAACGATTCCTGGGAACAGTTAAGGATGCTAAGGGGCGTTAGGAGACCCCTATTTTTTTCACAGAGCCACAGTTCCCAGAGTTTGAGAATTATAGCCCTGTGAGGGGAATAGGCATTTCCTTACAACTCTCAGCACCCTTAACAAATAAAAGTTCCCAGGTTTCTCTGAGGGAAGCCATGACAAAATCATGTAAGAGTGCTTTAAATACAACATGCAGATGTAGCCTCAGTGTAACTCATATCTACTAAGTGTAAGCCCAAATCTTTGCTGTTCATTTCACTATCCTTTCCCTTGCTCCCTGAACTTGGGTGGCTGCACACCCTAGACCATCAATATTTGTACTATTGCAGGGTTTTAAAGGCACACCATGGTTTATGTTATGTGTTGTCAAAGATATATTTGTCATTCATAAAACAAACACTTGTGTAAAATGTTAACTCCTATCTAAATGAGATCGACAATGATTGAGGCATAGATTAAATGTGTGCCAATTCCAGTTCTCAATTATTCAATGCACACATTAAGTCTCCTTGCCGCTACACTGCTGTGCCTAGCTTATTAAAAGTCTTCTGCTGATCCTCCTGTTACTATGTTATGTGAGTGGAGAAAGATCTTATACAGGATGACAAATAATAGCCTTCCACCTGCAAATTGGGAAACCATGGATTTTATATTTCCTTTCTATGGTGTCCTGTGTCTCTATGAAAAAGGTAATGCCATATGCACCCTTGAGCCTGCAGCAGAGGAAATGCTTCTCTCTTCATTGGGATGGGGGGAGAGTATGTGTGTGCTTTTGATTTAGCTCCAGTGGTGGTAGAAGGAGGGAGGCTGTGCGTGCTCATCAGGGGGCTTCTTCATATAGCTAAGAGCCACTGAAATCCAGTATTCTTTGGCCATAGAAATACAGAAACTCCAGGGTGTATTTTGTTTGCTTTGTGGCTTGTATTTCTTTCTCCACTTCGCCAGTCTTGGATGCAAAGTGGTCCAGCCGAGAGTTTATATCCGTCCTGAAATTATTCAGGCTTCTGTTCTCCCCTTTTTGAAGTGTTTGCGAAATGGAGAAGCAACATTCTTTCTGGTTAAATGTTCCCCAAATGCAGAAAACAAACAAAAGCAGAACAGCTTAGATGCTGAACATGGTGTTCAGTGAAAAGGAAGACTCTTGGGGAAGTGTATGAAAGACAAGTAGGAATTCATCCCTTAAAAAAGAAAGGCAAGGGGGTGTGGGAAGAATGCAAGAGCTCGCACTTTGACAGAAAGCTGGCTTCTTTGTAACTGTAAATTGGACAGCGACCTGCCAAAAACATTGGCACAGAGTCTCATTTACAATCTCCTGGCTTTATTGAGGCTTCTCTCCCCTCTGTCCACAATATCAAACTTCCTCATAACAAATTTTTTTTTTGCATAACTACACCACAGAACAGTTCAGAAAAAGAGCCTGCATTTGCATCCGGAACCTGGATTCCAAGTAAGTTAGACTAAGGTTCTTCTTGCAATCCTATCATACAGGCTGCAACAGACTTACTACATGTGCAAGAACAGAACTTGCGTACCATTTTCCAGTGTCACTATTCATCAGCTGCATTTATACAATTGTCTCTGTTTAATAGGCAGAGACATCAACAAGGTTTTTGCCCATGCATGTAGGCCCTTCTCCCTTTGTGGCATAAGCCATCAAGCCAGTAAGCTTCTAAACATAGCTTCTCATTTCATCTGAACCCAGAAACTATGGTTAATGGCTTTTGGAACAAGCCAGGATCTTAAACCAACTTCAAACTGTAGCTTAAGAATCTGGCTTGTTCCAAATCTACTAACCATAGTTTCTGGGTTCAGGTGAAGGGAGAAGCTATGGTTAATAAGAGACTTCAAAATGTCATTCCAGCACACAGTGAAGTGAGCACAGAAAGGGTTAATAAACTGTTCTCAACTCAGTTTATTAAGTCAAAGTATGATCATCCAAACTTAGCCATTGTGTTCTCTTCTCTATTCAAGAGAAGATGGCCAAAGGCACCTGGAAAAATGCAATTAAAACTGAATTACTTAGAGATTTCAAATGTTTGCATTTTAATCTTATGCTTGGGTGCAGTATTAATTAGGCAACAAACACCACCTTTATGCAGGCTTAGCTTTCCCCCCAAAATACAAAAAAAGCAACATTATAAACCCTAAGCATCCCTTGTAGGCAGGGAGCTAATGGAGGTTAACAAAGCTCTGCCAGATTTCCAGCAGGCCAGAAGAACAGAATAAATCAAGATGAAAGGCCTCCTAATCCTTCCACACATGTGACAGTAAATCAGGGACAATTCCATAAAAGTAAGATGAGGTTTTTCTCCCGTGATGTATGCTTCATCACCTGCTCTTTCAGGATAAGTATGTGAGACAACATCAGCACCATTAAGAAGACTCTCATCAGCTACTGCCTAGCAATTCATGTTTAAGTCTCATTTTCGGAAAAGCTTAACGCTATAGGGCATTAAGTTTAACCTCTCTGAGCACTAGAGAGAGAGAGAGAGAGAGAGAGAGAGAGAGAGCAAACCTGAGGGTTGCCACCTGCTCTCCAATAGCTCTTGCTCCCCAATAGATCCTACCAGTGCTTTCTTTCTGGGGGGTACGCAGGGGTACGCATACCCCTATACATTTTGTGAATCTAACAAGCGAAGAAACTATAAATAAATAAATAAATAAATAAATAAATAAATTTAGTTTCTTCTGTAGCATGGTGAATTGTCAGTTCCATTGAACAGCACAGTGAATTGTCAGTTCCGTTGCTACCTCCGATGGCGGCCTCATTTCCTGTCATGGTGTTTCCTGAGTCTCAGATGAAATGAGAGTAGCCCTAAACATTTTTTTATTAGGAAAAAAGCACTAGGTCCTACCACTGTCATGACTCTCATGATGGGGGCTAATGGGCCACTTCAAACAGTCATGCTGGCCTGATCTGGACTACAGGTTCACGACTGTACTAGGGTACAGACATACTGAGCTAGGGCTCATCCAGATGTCCTTACATTCATCCTGCTTTGCTGACACAAAGCTTACATGGAGGTTAGATACTATCTCATCTTCACAGAGCATTCACTCTGTTTTGTTTGGGGGGGAGTTACACAGCAATGAACATTCATCCTGCATTCATCCTGACCAGATATAATAATAATAATAATAATAATAATAATAATAATAATAATAATAATAATTTATTATTTGTACCCCGCCCATCTGGCTGGGTTTCCCCAGCCACTCTGGGCGGCTTCCATAAAAACCAAAAATACACTAAAATATCACAGATTAAAAGCTTCCCTGAACAGGGCTGCCTTAATATGTCTTCTGAATGTCAGGTAGTTATTTATCGCTTTGACGTGTGATGGGAGAGCGTTCCACAGGGCAGGCGCCACTACCGAAAAGGCCCTCTGCCTGGTTCCCTGTAGCTTTGCTTCTCGCAATGAGGGAACCACCAGAAGGCCCTCAGCGCTGGACCTCAGCGTCTGGGCAGAACGATGGGGGTGGAGACGCTCCTTCAGGTATACTGGGCCGAGGCCGTTTAGGGCTTTAAAGGTCAACACCAGCACTTTGAACTGTGCTCGGAAACGTACTGGGAGCCAATGTAGGTCTTTCAAGACCGGTGTTATGTGGTCTCGGCGGCCGCCCCCAGTCACCAGTCTAGCTGCCGCATTCTGGATTAGTTGTAGTTTCCGAGTCACCTTCAAAGGTAGCCCCACGTAGAGCGCATTGTAGTAGTCCAAGCGGGAGATAACTAGAGCATGCACCACTCTGGCGAGACAGTCCGCGGGCAGGTAGGGTCTCAGCCTGCGTACCAGGTGGAGTTGGTAGACAGCTGCCCTGGATACAGAATTGACCTGCACCTCCATGGACAGCTGTGAGTCCAAAATGACTCCCAGGCTGCGCACCTGGTCCTTCAGGGGCACAGTTACCCCATTCAGGACCAGGGAGTCCTCCACACCAGCCCGCCCCCTGTCCCCCCAAAACAGTACTTCTGTCTTGTCAGGATTCAACCTCAATCCATTAGCCGCCATCCATCCTCCAACCGCCTCCAGGCACTCACACAGGACCTTCACCACCTTCACTGGTTCTGATTTGAAAGAGAGGTAGAGCTGGGTATCATCTGCATATTGATGGACACCCAGTCCAAACCCCCTGATGATCTCTCCCAGCGGCTTCATATAGATGTTAAAAAGCATGGGGGAGAGGATGGAACCCTGAGGCACCCCACAAGTGAGGGCCCAGGGGTCTGAACACTCATCCCCCCCACCACTTTCTGATCACGGCCCAGGAGGAAGGAGCGAAACCACTGTATAACAGTGCCCCCAGCTCCCAGCCGCTCTAGACGGTCCAGAAGGATGGTGTGATGGCCTGGGATTCCGATTCAGAGGATGAACCAGAGGAATCCCAGCCTGCACAGGAGTCCCCGCCTCCAGGGCCGGCTGAACTGGGGCAAGGCCTAGATGCTGAAGAGCCTGCACCTGTGACAGAGCATCAGGAGCTGGCCCCAGGTGAAGCCCTTCTGGCCCCAGAGGGGCTTGACGACTCAGTGGCCACAGGTGAGCCTCCTCCAGGGCCCAGTAACCCTTCGGCCTCTCCTGATCTGCAGAGGCTTAGGGCAGAGAGGCGAAGGGAACTGGTTGCCCCCAGGAGGAGTGCTCGCCTTAAGGCCAGAGGAGGCGGGGCTCCTGGGGGCCGGGACCGCCCCCGGCCTTAGAAGAGGATAAAAGCCCAGTCAGCCTGGCCCCAGGTTGCGGGAGCAACGTCGTTGTTGGCTTTGGACCTTCCTGTGTTCCTGATCCCTGCTTGGCCTCCTGTTCCTGACTATCCGGTGTTCCAGTTCCCAGCTCGGCCTCCTGTTCCAGCGTACCTGTTCCCCGCCCGGCTCCCCGTCTTGGACCTCGCCCCTCTTCGTGTGGACTCTGCTTACACCCACGGTACCTTCCCCCGGGACCAGCACAGTTTGCTCCCGCCACACCCGCACTCCCCCTTCGTTGGGGTGCGTTCGGGAAGAGCCAGAGGCCATGGCTGACCAGGCGGCTGCGCTGGTGGCATTGGCCCAGGAAAACCAGGCCTTGACCCACACCGTTCAGCAGCTAAGCGATGTGGTTGCGGCGCTTCAGCAGCGGTTGGAAGCCTTTCCAGATCCTGGGGCCGACGCCCTAGCTCCAGGCAAGTACCCAGTGGCCTTGCCAGAGAAATTTGATGGGACCCAGGCCAGTTTTCCCATGTTCCTCGCCCAGGCCAAGTTGTACATTCAGGGGCGAGCCCGGAACTTCCCTGACGACCGCACCAAGGTGCATTTTTTAATCAGTTTGTTAAAGGACCAGGCGGCCAAGTGGGCTTTGCCACTGCTCCGGCAAGACTCTCCTTTGCTAACGGACTATGTGGGGTTTTGTAACCACTTAGAGACTGCGTTTGGTAACCCACTGAAGGAGAGCCAAGCCAATCGGGCGATTCGTCGGTTGAGACAGGACAAGTCCACAGCCGCCGCCTACGCCACAGAATTTCGGCTGTTGGCACAAGACTTGTCTTGGAATGACTCTGCACTACGGGACCAGTATCTTGAGGGACTGTCGGACGAGATACTGGACCAGTTGGCCATGATGGATCGTCCCACCACACTGGATACCCTCATTCAGCGGAGCCTGCAGATAGACGATCGGTTGGAGGACCGTCGCCAGACCCGGGACCGCCAGCACTCCCGACTCCTGGCGCCAGTCCTTCCCAGCAGGTCCACGCCCACAGCCGAGTTACCAGTCGAGCCAACGCCGCTCGGGGCTGCGCGACCTCGGCTCTCCCCCTCGGAGAAGTCGCGGCGTCGGGAGGGGAACCTGTGCCTTTACTGCGGTGGGGGTGGACATTACGCCCGTTCCTGTCCCGAGAAGCTACCAGTCGCAGGGAAACCGCCAACCTCGGTAGCCGAAGGCCCTAGCAACGTGGGGTCCCAAACCATGCAAGAAGGGCCCTCACCAGTAGAATTGCGACATCTCATGGTACCGGTGCGTCTCTACCCTCCAGGTGGGCCCTGGATTCTTACCCACGCTTTGGTAGATTCGGGGGCAACCCGCTCCTATATGGACGCTGCCTTTGCCGCTCATCATCAGGTGCCACTTCAGAACAAGCCAGAACCGGTACAGGTGGAGGCAATTGACGGACGGCTCCTGCGTTCGGGTGCCGTCACTCGGGAGACCCAGCCCTTGGTCCTGTGTCTCCAGCAGCACCGGGAGGTGCGAACCTTGGACATTGCCTCCATGCCCCGGTTCCCCCTGGTGCTCGGAATGGACTGGCTAGAGGCTCACAACGTTCAGATTGACTGGGTCAAACGGACCGTACACTTCCCAGATCCATGTTCCCATGCTCAGTCGCAGATGCTAGCGGCCGCACCCACGGAGGAGGCAGCACCCACGCTCCCAGCCGTGTACCGGGACTACCAAGACGTGTTCGAGGAACGGGGGGCAGACCAGCTGCCGCTGCATCGGTCTTTTGACTGCGGCATAGACCTCCAGCCCGGAGCGCCCCTACCGGTGAGTCGCTTATACTCTCTAACAGAGCCAGAGCGCGAGGCTTTGCAGGACTTCTTGCGCAAGAACCTGGAGCGTGGGTTCATTAGGCCTTCCACCTCGCCTACTGCGGCACCAGTGCTCTTTGTTAAGAAGAAATGTGGGGAACTCCGTCCTTGCCATGATTACCGAGCCCTGAACAAAATCACCATCCCAGACCGGTACCCCTTGCCCCTTATTTCGGAGTTGCTGGAGCGGGTGCAAGGGGCACAAGTGTTCACCAAGCTGGACCTCCGGGGGGCCTACAACTTGATTCGGATCCGAGCCGGGGATGAGTGGAAGACAGCGTTTGGGACCCGGTACGGGCAGTTCGAATACTTGGTTATGCCTTTTGGTTTATGCAACGCGCCTGCTGTGTTCCAACGCTACATCAACCACGTGTTCCAGGATTTGTTAGACAAGTACGTGGTGGTGTACTTGGATGACATACTGGTTTACTCCCGTGACCCGGCTCGCCATGAGGGACATGTCCGGACCGTGCTGCAGCGCTTGCGTGAGCACCGTTTGTACGCAAAGCCCAGCAAGTGCGAGTTCCATCAGCGGACTGTGGACTTCCTTGGTCACCGGCTCTCTCCAGATGGGGTGCAGATGGACCCTGGGAAGGTGGCAGCGGTTCGAGAATGGGCGGCACCCCGGAACCGCAAGGACCTACAGCGTTTCCTGGGGTTCGCCAACTACTACCGGACCTTCATCGCAGATTATGCTCATCGCACCACCCCGTTGACCCGGCTACTGCGCCCAAAGACGCCGTTTTCCTGGGACGAGGAGGCAGAGGAGGCGTTCCAGGGGTTGAAGGCCTGTTTCCAGAGGGCGCCGATCTTACAACATCCTGACCCCTCTCGACCCTTTGTGGTGGAGACCGACGCCTCCAGTACGGCTCTCGGTGCCGTCTTGTCTCAACAGAATGGACCTGAAGCGCCACTCTTGCCCTGTGCCTTCTATTCCCGCCAGCTCCTACCAGCGGAGCGTAACTATACTGTGTGGGAGCGGGAACTACTGGCCATCAAGGTGGCCTTTGAGGTCTGGCGCCACCATCTTGAGGGGGCACGACATCCGGTGGAGGTGAGAACCGACCACCGGAATCTGGAGTACCTCCAGACCACCCGCAAGCTGAACCAAAGACAGATCCGGTGGGCGTTGTTCTTTTCCCGGTTCCAGTTCCGGATCCGCTATATCCCTAGCTCTCAGAACCAGAAGGCAGATGCCCTGTCCCGGAAACCTGAAGACAACGCAGACACGGTACAGCAAGCAGAACCCACCACGATCCTACCTCCAGCTGCGTTCCTGGCCACCCAGGAGGCGGAACCACTGCAGGCTCGGGTGCGGGAACAGCAGCGGGTCGACGCTTGGGCCCAGGAACGACTCCGGGAGCTGGCTGAAGGGTCCAGCCCACAGTATCCGGGGCTGGTCCTGCATCAGGGCCTTCTGCTGCACCACGGCCGTCTGTACATCCCGCCAGGGCCACTGCGGCTGGAGGTTCTCCGGATGGCCCATGATGCCCCAGCAGCGGGGCACTTTGGACGGTATCGGACCACCCATCTGGTCAGTCGTGAGTTTTGGTGGCCCCGCCTGAAGGCCGACGTGGCTCGCTACGTTGCTGGTTGTGATGTCTGCCGGCGCGCCAAGGGTCCTACCGGGCGACCCCCCGGCCTACTTCAGCCATTGCCAGTTCCACCGCGCCCTTGGCACACGGTTTCGTTGGACTTTGTAGTGGACTTACCCCCGTCTCGTGGCTGTACCTGCCTTCTAGTGTTCTCCGACCATTTCACCAAGATGGTGCACTGCACCCCCTGCCCATCTGTACCCACAGCCAAGGAAACCGCTCAGCTGTACCTTCAGCATGTCTTCCGCCTGCATGGCCTACCAGAGCGCGTGGTGTCCGACCGGGGCGTTCAGTTCACATCCCGGTTCTGGCGAGCATTACACCAGACCCTCGGGACAGAGGTCTGCCTCTCGTCAGCCTACCACCCACAGACCGATGGCCAGACGGAACGGGCGAACGCGGTGCTGGAGCAGTACCTCCGGTGTTACTGCAGCTACCAGCAGGATGACTGGGTCGACCACCTGGCATTGGCGGAGTTCGCCTACAACAACGCGGTGAATGCGTCCACCCAGCAGACCCCGTTCCAGGCCAGTTACGGTTATCATCCACGGCTATTTCCAGATGTGCTGCCGGCATCCGCGGTCCCGGCGGTGACGGAGTGGCTTCAAGAGCTCCAGTCCCAGCAACAGCTTTTGGTGGAGCAACTGCACCAGGCCAAGGAAGCGTACAAAGCCCAGGCCGACCGCCACCGCCAGGTGGGGCCGGAACTTCGCGTCGGTGACCTGGTTTGGCTCTCCACTCGCCACCTCCACCCCTCTCGACCTTCGCGGAAGTTGGACGCCCGCTTCACCGGCCCGTTCCCTATCGTGGACCAAGTCTCTCCTGTAGCATTCCGTCTCCGGTTACCCGCAACCCTGAAGGTTCACCCGGTCTTCCACAGGTCCCTGCTGAGTCCGGTGGCCCCACCCGACGAGTTCCACCCGAACCGTCCCCGTCCGCAGCCAGTGTTGGTTCAGGGAGAGCCTGAGTATGAGGTGGAACGCATCCTGGACTCCCGATACCGCAGGGGAAAGCTGCAGTATCTCATTGACTGGAAGGGGTATGGACCGGAGGACCGTTCCTGGGAACCAGCGGCCAACGTCCACGCACCTGCCTGCCTCCGAGAGTTCCATGCGACGTACCCCGGCAAGCCGGGTCCGGACCCTCGGTTGAGGGGGGGGCCTGGGAGGGGGGATGGTGTGATGGCCTGGGATTCCGATTCAGAGGATGAACCAGAGGAATCCCAGCCTGCACAGGAGTCCCCGCCTCCAGGGCCGGCTGAACTGGGGCAAGGCCTAGATGCTGAAGAGCCTGCACCTGTGACAGAGCATCAGGAGCTGGCCCCAGGTGAAGCCCTTCTGGCCCCAGAGGGGCTTGACGACTCAGTGGCCACAGGTGAGCCTCCTCCAGGGCCCAGTAACCCTTCGGCCTCTCCTGATCTGCAGAGGCTTAGGGCAGAGAGGCGAAGGGAACTGGTTGCCCCCAGGAGGAGTGCTCGCCTTAAGGCCAGAGGAGGCGGGGCTCCTGGGGGCCGGGACCGCCCCCGGCCTTAGAAGAGGATAAAAGCCCAGTCAGCCTGGCCCCAGGTTGCGGGAGCAACGTCGTTGTTGGCTTTGGACCTTCCTGTGTTCCTGATCCCTGCTTGGCCTCCTGTTCCTGACTATCCGGTGTTCCAGTTCCCAGCTCGGCCTCCTGTTCCAGCGTACCTGTTCCCCGCCCGGCTCCCCGTCTTGGACCTCGCCCCTCTTCGTGTGGACTCTGCTTACACCCACAGTACCTTCCCCCGGGACCAGCACAGATGTTATGGTCGATTGTATCAAAGGCTGCTGAGAGATCCAGCAGAACTAGGAAACAACTCTCACCTTTGTCCCTAGCTCGCCGGAGATCATCAACCAGCGCGACCAAGGCAGTTTCAGTCCCATGATGAGGCCTGAATCCCGACTGGAAGGGATCCAAATGGTCCGCATCCTCCAGGCATGCCTGGAGTTCTTCAGCAACCACGCGCTCAATCACCTTGCCCAAGAATGGAAGATTTGAGACTGGGCGATAGTTGGCCATACTGGCCGGGTCTAAAGATGGCTTTTTAAGAAGCGGTTTAATGACCGCCTCTTTCAGCGGATCTGGGAATGTTCCCTCACAGAGGGAAGCATTCACCACCCCGCAGAGCCCATCGCCCAGCCCTTCCCGGCTTGCTTTTATTAGCCAGGATGGGCAAGGATCCAGGAGACAGGTGGTTGGTTTCACGCGTCCAAGCAGCCTGTCCACATCCTCGGGGGTAACGGATTGAAATTGATTCCATGCAACTTGACCAGACAGAGCTCTAGCACTCTCCCGCCCCAGCCCTGCTCCCACGGTGGTGTCTAGCTCCTTCCGAATATGAGTGATTTTATCTGCAAAAAAACTTTGCAAAATCGTTGCAGGAGATCTTGGGGTCTTTACAAGGCCCCGGTGGTCAAGGTGGTTCCGTTAAATTACGAACCACCTGAAAGAGTCTCCTGCTACTATTTTCTGCAGATGCAATAGAGGCGATGAAGAAAGTCTTCTTCGCCGTCGCTATCGCCACTTGGTAGGCTCGACGTTGAGCTCTAACCTGTGTCCGGTCAGATTCGGAGTGAGTTTTTTGCCACCAACGCTCTAGCTGTCTCAGCGATTGTTTCATCGCCCTCAGCTCTGAAGAAAACCACGGAGCTGTCCGGGCTCCATGCAATCGGAGAGGGTGCTTCGGAGCCAGACAGTCGATAGCCCTGGTTAACTCCGCATTCCAGTGGGCCACCAGGGAATCAGCTGAAAGGCCATCAACATGGGATAAAGCATCCCCTACCACTCTCTGGAAACCATTTGGATCCATTAAGTGGTGGGGGCGGACTATCCGAATTGGTCCCACCTCCCTGCAGAGGGAAAGGGTCGCGGAGAAGTCCAGTTGCACCAGGAAGTGATCTGACCATGGCACTTCTTTTGTTTCACTTTTACTTAGTGTCAGATCACCCACGTCACTAGAGGTGAACACCAGGTCTAAGGCATGTCCATGACTATGAGTTGGGCCAAACTTATTCAGGGACAGCCCCATGGAGGCCATGCTTTCCACGAAGTCCCGAGCAGCCCCTTGTAAGGTCATGTCGGCATGGATGTTAAAATCCCCTAGGACAACCAAACTATGTGTCTCCAGGAGAAAATCTGCCACGACCTGAAGCAGCTCAGACAGGGAATCCTTGGTGCAGCGGGGAGTTCGGTACACCAAAAGGAATCCTGTACTGCCCCTATTGCCCAACTTTCAGAACATGCACTCAGAAAACTGGATCTTCCCAGTAGGACACCTGGTGCAAGCTAGTGACTTCCTAAAAATCACTGCAACCCCCCCTCCCCGCCCACATGACCTGGGTTGCTGTGCGTAAGAGAAACCTGGTGGGCAAGCAGCGGCAAGGACAGGCCCATCTGCTTCCTCCAACCAGGTCTCTGTCACACATGCCAGGTCAAATCCTCCATCCACAATCAGGTCGTGGATGGCAGTAGTTTTATTCATCATTGACCTGGCATTACACAGCAACACCTTCAGGTCATGTAGGTTTCCCCTGTTGATTCCAGTATCCATCCGGTCAAGGCCAGACCCAGAGGCAGGGATAGTCTTCAAACAACGACTAAACCTGCCTCCTCAGTCTTCTAATATATTCTAATGCTTCTGCATTTCAGAGTAGTCGAAACAAAATATTTTAAAAAATCCTTCCAGTAGCACCTTAGAGACCAACTAAGTTTGTTATTGGTATGAGCTTTTGTGTGCATACACACTTCTTCAGATACCAGATACTTCTTCAGATTCAGGTATCTGAAGAAGTGTGCATGTACACGAAAGCTCATACCAATAACCAACTTACCAGTTGGTCTCTAAGGTGCTACTGGAAGGATTTTTAAAATTTTGTTTTGACTACGGCAGACCAACACGACTACCTACCTATTTCAGAGTAGGTGAGTCTTGCCTTACATAAGGCAATTGACCTCTTTGTCCACTCTTCCTTATCCCAAGGTAATTCCAGTTTAGTTGCTCACTGGAAACTTTGCCTTCTACCCAGGAGCTTCCCAGTCTAAATCCTGGCTAGTTCCTAGAGATGGAAGCTCCTCATTCAATTTCTCTCATTGATAGCTAGCAACTTGGTCTTTTCCCCTCACTTGCTCCCACCTTTACCCATGTTTCTTGGTGCCTCTGCTCTGGTGCACATGACTTTATGCTTTAGCTTTATGTATTCTTCCACCTCATCTTTATTTCTTCAATGACCCACCTCCCACAGCAGTCCCATTTTGCCTCTTATCTTGGGAGAATCCTACTAGAGTTAGTCCAGCTTAGCCATGGGACCCCCCCAAAAAAGGATGCACTCAGCCTTTTCTTGTTCACATTCTGAAAAACTGAATGAAAGGTAGGCTTTAAAATAGTCTTTCAGAAAGCTGGTCTTTAGCATTGCATTTCAAAACATTAATTTTAGGAGCAGGAGAGTGAATGCCATCATCGTAATGAAACCAGGCGAGCTAAAACATTGAGCTTTCTTTGTCTGAGGCCTTGCCTGACCCATTGGAACACTCCCTGGGATGTCATCATACTCTGGTGAAAGAAATATTCGCCTGCAATTGTAATTCATAGATTATGTTTAAGTAGATGAACCACAGACTAATCCAACAATCATCTTCCTGCCAAGAAGAGTAAGGCTTTCCTACATACTCTGTAAATCAAATTGAATATTGGCTCCTGTTACTGATGTTTGTTTAATTACGAATATCGTCAGAATGCATGTGGAATATCTCAAAAATCTCTAAGATGCAAGGGGCAGATCACAGCTAATGGGCTGCTGTAGGGGAAGGCTCCAAGTGGTGGATCAGTGACAGCACTAGGTCCAATTGGTGTTATTAAAAGAACACAAAACTAAATGGTTTCCAGATTAAAACCTTGGGGATTTTTCTGTGTGCTTAGGATCAGAAAATGTAAGGCAATGGCACATTCCAAAAGAACTGTGGCCTAAGGATGCAGTCCACAAACCACATCCTTTGGGATAATGCTGTATACTTTAATGAAAGTATTCCGCAGTAAAACTTGGTTGATTGCAAGCCTCCCAGATGTTTTAGAAAAGGGGACCAATTTAGGAAGTGTTGTCTTTGTTCCAAATGTACTTTTCTCTCTCTTCCTCTACTTATTTCTCCTGGTAGTCACCTCCTGCCCTTTAGCTCTTTGTTTCCACTGTATTCAGCCCCAACCCAGACACTTAAGAAGACTTCTAGTTTCACATATACATTCAACATAAGAACATAAGAAGAGCCTGCTGGATCAGGTAAATGGCACATTTAATCCAGGATCCTGTCCTCACAGTGACCAATTGGGTGCCTGCAGGCTTCCAATTGTTCTTCTTCTTCTTCTGTTGTTGTTGTTTATGCAGCTGCTGGAATTCCTTTGTTCTACTCAGTTATTGACATAATGGAGCTTCTTGCCACTTTGCATTGGATAATGCCTTTTCCTTTCAGTGCCAGAATTTTCCTTTTTGCATATTTCAAAAACTAATCAAGCAAAATCCAAATGGTGGCAGTGTTAGTGGGATTGTCCACCATAGATCCTCTAGGTCCCTATCCATCAGCTGTTGACCAATCCTTGCTTTAACCAATTCTATTGTGACTTTGCTGGAATGAGTGGGAGAGGGCCATCATCAGCCAGAAATCAGTAGCTTCAACTCAAAAAGTTTCAATCTCATTTTCTGAAAACAGTGGAGTTAAAGAAAACTTGGAGACCTTGAGGTTTTTCTGGAGCTATGGATACATAATTGTGGCAAAATGGTGAAGAATGTCCAGGTCTCTGAACCAAGCATGTTGTAACTTAAGAAATGTAGCCATTGGAAAGAAAATATTTCAAGAGGAGTTTTCTATAAATGCCCTTTTACTGCAGCCCTCTACATCTCCCCCTCACCTCCTGCCCCAACCCAGCCCCATACATGCAGGGAAAAATTACTTATGCAATATAACTGTAGCTACAACAGCATTGAAATATGCCAGCATGTTATCCAAATTTATTCCATTCTCCCCTCCACCTTCATAGCTTGCATTTTTTGCTTCACAGATAATCCTGTTCACAGGATAACCCCCCCCCCCTAGCATTGTCCCAGAAGTCTTTAACCAAATACAATCTGGGCCCCTTTTGGAGCATTGCACATGATCCATCAGCTAGAAACATGAGCACATACAACCCAGTTTATTACTATTCAAGCATTGCGTCTTTGGACTCTGCATCAGAGCAGAGCAGCTGGGCAAACGAAAGGTCCAATGTTGCCCTTTTAACTTAAATCCCACTTGGTGTACTCCGTTATCACGAGGCTATTAGCATTTTTAATAAAATAGTATATGCCATTAAAAATCTTGACATTTACCAGAACTATCCATTAAATGAATAGCACATTGCATCCCTTACATACTGCCAACCTGGCAGGAAAGATCAATAGAATGATTTAGGAAATGTCAACATTTGAATAGGGAATGGTTGCAGGCACCTTTTGATAATTTGTGGATGGGAAGCCATGAGAAAACCAGGCTAATTCATAGGGTGCTCAGCGGAAGAACAAACCTTGACTTTATTTACACATGATGATTTGGGATGTAATGGCCCATGTTTATGATACCACTTGAGATGACCACTGACATTTGAACACCAAGGAGTGGGGGAGCTATTAATTCCCAGTCCTTTCTGCAGAGCTTTTACTACCAACAATCTTGTTGTTCCAGTCTCAGGGACATCATAAGTGATAGAAATGAATAAGCCTCGTTGATGGATAACTTTCTGTGTGAAATGCAACATTTCTTCGCAAGAAGCCATTCCAGACACCAGAACTTTCGTCTTGCTTCTTCTACTCAGTAGTGCTAAGAATCTTGCATCATTCCATGATGTGTTTCTGTTTTCCCCTTACATCATTTGCCTTCCAGCTGCCTGATTCAGGCTGCAGCCCTATATCTACTTAGCTAGGAGTAAGTCCCATTGTGTCTGAATAGACCTGAATACATGAGTGGTATCCAATGCTCTCATTCCACGTGCACAACAGGCTTCCACTTCCATAATGGACATATCCCCTGCACACCCCTAAAATCGGCTCCAAAAGGTTGAGGGATCCTCTAGAGAAGATTTTGGGGGTGTCTGGGGACACTGGAACACTCTCTGTCACGAGTTAAAGTCATTGCACCATGCAGCATTGGATGGATCCAATTGTTTTGATTTTGTTTTGGAACTGTGTTGTTTGACATTATTTAATTACATTGTTGCCACCCAGCATGGGACCAAATGCTGAAGAGCAGGTAATAAATTCTCTAAATAAATAAATGTGGCTGATCTGTAATTATCCTACTTTAATTATGCTCTAGCATGCTTGTCATTCAGAAGCTGTCTATTTCCTCTTCATAAGATTTTGCTGGTATGGCCTTCCATAAGGACGACAGGAATGGAGATGCACCCATTACTCTTAGGTTATGGAAGTACATAGGAAGTTGCCTTACACAGATTCAAACCATTGGTCCAACTAGCTCGCTATTCTCTACACTGACTGGCCATGATTCTCCAAGATTTCAGACAGGACTCTTCCTACCCTGCCAGGAGATGCTGAGGAGTCAACCTAGGACCTCTTGCATTCAAAGGAGATGCTCTTCCACTGAGCTGCCATTCCCACACAAGGCAACTTCAGGAGAACTAGCTTACCCACAATTCTTTTGGTCCTGATAAAGCAATCCAGAACGGACAAGGTGCCCTAACGCAGTAATTCTAGTCGATTTGCACCTTATCTCATGTTCTTCATTGTAGAGGAAAGGCTACTGCAGATGAATTGCAGATGTGAGCAACATCTTCCAAGTTGCTTTTGTTCCAGATACCATGAAATATACAGTGTTACATAGACATGAGTTGGAATGCCACATATTAATAACTAGCTATGCTTATGTACTTGTAGGAGGAGGGGAAATACTTTCTTTTCTCCCAAGATGCATACTTTTGACATCCACTATTTCAAAGCAATTGAAGAAGACAGTAGGGTTTTTCCAAACTCTTTTTAGCTTGTTCTGTTCAGTGGCAAATTGAGACTCAAATCCAATTCACACATCCCTGGAAGCAAGCCTCATTGAACTTGATGAAACATGCTCAAGATTGTGCTAGGAATCAAAGCCATCAGTACATATACAGTAGCTATTGTTGCCTCTTCTTCATAATGGTGCACTTACAAAGTGGTGTGTGGATCCCCAGTGCCTATACAGTGGTACCTCGGGTTACAGACACTTCAGGTTACAGATGCTTCAGGTTACAGACTCCGCCAACCCAGAAATAATACCTTGGGTTAAGAACTTTGCTTCAGGATGAGAACAGAAATCGAACAGCAGCAGCGCGGCAGCAGCGGGAGGCCCCATTAGCTAAAGTGGTACCTCAGGTTAAGAACAGTTTCAGGTTAAGAACGGACCTCCGGAACGAATTAAGTTCTTAACCTGAGGTACCACTGTATGCAGAAGTTCTTATAAAATAATTCTGTAACAAGTCTGATCTTCTGATACATCAGTCAAAAGTGTTTATAGAGAGGTAGCAAGCAGCTTAATACAAACACTGATGGAGCAGCCCAACATACATTTGCAAGCATGGTAGACTTCAAAAGTCTCACACCCTTTATGTGTCTAACCTGAAAATTTCTAGACTAAGTAAATAATCAACATCAATTTCCACATTTGACATGTTTGTGCTGATCTCTGTGACCTTAATGATGGAGCACCTTGCAATGTTGTTATTCCCTAAGGAACACTGGTGATATTTTTGTAGAAAAAACAGTACTGGAAACTCTTTATCTCTTGGCCATTGGAAGCTACTGTGGAACAATATATTTCTTTCCCATTATTTTAGAAGCATGGGACTGGATGTCAGCATTCATGTACCTTGAAATTGAGTGCTGGCAGAATATTTAACACAAAAAGCGGCAGATGCTGAATCCCCAATGCCAGATAGGGATAGTAAAGCCAGGTTATTTGCACACTTTCTTGGTCCCTGAAGCCCATTTCAGCTACCTATATTTCACAGGTAACCACCTGGAAGCACGAACCAAAGACAAACTTCAAAGAACGCTTTTGTGTTAAAACAGCAAGACTCATCTTAGCTCTCTCAGAGACCTTCAGCTACCGAGGTTAAGCAGATACAGTTGCATTCAGATCTGAAGAATGGGAAGTTGAAACGTATGCAGAGTTTTGCCACTTTCCCCTCATCTTCAGATTGGGAATGGACGGCCTTTCTCCCAAGTCCCCTGCCCTGGCCATGCAAAGTTATGTACAAGTTACCTTGGCTAAAAGCCAACTTAAATATTTGGTGCCAAAGATTGCAAACCTGGCCACAATTATTTTTAAGCACATTCCACTATCTGTAAGCATGACCCTTGAGATCATTACAGCTGGGCATAGTAGACTTTCATGGCGGCTGGCTCTTCAGCTCCTATGAATCAGAAACTCCAAAGGAATCTTGCAGAAACTTTAGCCCAACATCAAGAGGACCAGACTGGATGATTCTTCCACCCACAGCAGGCCTTTCATGTGGAGGAGAGCTCTCCCTGTCTGCTGCATGTACAGGTTTTACCACCTCTGGCCCCAATTGTCCCAAGCAGAAATGGCACATCCAAATGTTTATTATATATTTATTATTTACAAGAGTATTTATAAACCTCAAACTCATTAAAAAAAATCAAGGTGTTGCGCAATAAAACTGTTAAAAAATCATGAAACCACAAAATCAAAAAATGCGGCACAAACATGACTTACGTACATAAAATCCCAATCGCGTTGGGCAAAATTGTGTAACTGATCCCTTGAAAATAATATGCCAGGTATAAATGATCTTAAAGAAACCCTGTTAACTTTGTTAATCAGATAGACCATTGCTCAGTGTATGGGTGGATTACCAATTATCTGTTTGAAATTCTGCTGTTTGCCTGGAAACTAATAATAAGTGACTCTATCCAATGTTTAAAAATTAAATCGAACTTTGCTAAACTGCAGGTTAATTGGATTGCAATGTAAACAGGAATATCAGAAATGGGATTCAAGCTCAACAGTGTAAAATGTGAGGTTAAGTAGATGAATGTATTTAATATTTCACAAGTTCTCCTGAATTCAGCTGAAAGTGACTGATGTAGGAAGAGGCATGATGGTTTCAGTTGGCCATAATGACTAAAAACTACCCACAAAGCAACTCTTTGAAAGGGAAAAACAAAGTGTATATGATGGAGTATTGGACCAGAAAAGTATTTTAAAATCATATAACTCCCATATCCTCTAACCCAGAAAGCTATGCTTAGTTAGGTCCCCTGTGTGACTTCCACTTGGGGGGGGGGATGGAAAGAGAACTAATCAAGGAAGGATGATTTCAAGAACAAACCATTTTTATGTAACTTGATGACCCTAGAAAGACCTGCAAAAATTAGGAGTGAGGTGACATATATAAATAGTGTATCAAGAGTGGATACAGGTGAGGAGGAAGAGACTAATGGAGCTGCCCAAACTATAGAAAGCCTGCATAATTTACTCTGGGGTAAATTATGCTGGTGTAACTTGCCCCACAATTCCACACTCCTGCCAGGAGTGGGGCTGCTATTGGCTGAGCCTGAGGAAAAATAAACTTTTAAAATACAGCCTGACTCATGTCGCTCTTTCTGCCAGTATATCTTCTGTTGGGTTACTAGGTTGTGTGAGTTTGGAAAAGCCTAAGTCTCCTCTTGCCCTGTCCCTACCCCACTCCTACCCCTAGAATGCCTGGTATAGCCTCAGCTTAGTGCAGGCTCAGCCATCTCAGCTAGACAGCAGCATCTTCCAAACCCTGCACATCCCTGCAGATCTTGGGGGTGGAATAATCTTTAACTACTGTAAAAGAAAATGTGGGATGCGGGTGGCGCTGTAGGTTAAACCACAGAGCCTAGGGCTTGCCAATCAGAAGGTCAGCTGTTCAAATCCCCGCAACGGGATGAGCTCCCATTGCTCGGTCCCTGCTCCTGCCAACCTAGCAGTTCGAAAGCACGTCAAAGTGCAAGTAGATAAATAGATACTGCTCCGGTGGGAAGGTAAATGGCATTTCCGTGCGCTGCTCTGGTTCACCAGAAGCAGCTTAGTCATGCTGGCCACATGACCCGGAAGCTGTATGCCAGCTCCCTCAGCCAATAAAGCGAGATGAGCACCGCAACCCCAGAGTCGTCCTAATGGTCAGGGGTCCCTTTACCTTTAAAAGAAAATATGGACACAGTAAAATGTCCTTCCATGTGAGAGACCAGACCAGATAAAACTCTTAAAAGAATCTCTCAGTTTTGTGGGGAGAATTCTTCCATTATCATGACATTCTTCCTGGTGTGTGTGTGTCAGAGATGCACACATACACCTTCCAGTATGTTTTTAATGAAGAAAAGAGCTTAAGAGAACAGTGGGAAATGAAACTAGGGTATATGGCTGGTTGCCAAAATGTTAGATTTTGAGGCAAAAACTAAGATAATATAGCAACAGCCATATGATAACGAGCAATAGCAATTTTACATGTTCAAGATGTCTGCAATTATTATGCGAATAACTCAATGTATGATCTCACCCCTGAGTCAATTCCCAGGATTTGGCATAGCTTATAGATGTTTTTTTCTGCCTAGACATGAATCTCACATACCCTTTCATGATCTGTGCCTTAATGTTAACACTGTCATGTCCTCAGACTATAGACAGGATTTCAGTCAGGTATGAAGTTTAAACCAATTTTCCCTGGTAATAAAAGCCTGACAGAAATGGATTCCCTGGTAAATATTCATTATGCAGGAAAAAGAGAAGCCTGCATTTCCTAATGCACCTGGTTTTTACACGGCAGGTGGCCAGCTGCATCCCATTCTGCCAATTTCATCCTGGGGAGTAGTTTATCTCTGAAATCCTGTGTCTTATATGTTGGGGGAAAGCACAGCAAAGCTGCACAAAAATGGGCTTTCTGGCTTTACATATAATTCCACCCAATGAAACCTTTGACCCTTAGCAAATGCATGCCCAAAATTGTATATTTCCAGTTCTAGTCGTTTTGCTACGCTTTAACAATTGCTCTCTTTGGTATTGTCAGGATGAATTAACTTCATTCTGATCTCAGCTTTCCTTCTTGACAATGAGCATTCCCTGCGTTGTATCTAAGTTAGGGTAGACCCACTGAAATTCAGAACCCACAAGTAGTCGTTTTCATTCATTTCAGTGGGTCTACTTCAACTATGACCAGTGCTATTTTTCAAGAAAAAGAGATGCCGGAACTCACCATGAACAGCTCCCTTGTTCTCTTAGAATGGCAATAGCGCCCACCTGAGAGGTGCCGGAACTGAGTTGGGGGGAAAACCTTGATTATGACTAATGTTGAATACAACTTCAAGTCCCAGAAGTGGTTTTAATTGGCATTTGATGTTCAGGGGTCATAGGGACTACAGATAGAACCACTTATGACCCTTGTCCTCGATTGTGTTCTGCTGCTCAAGTCCCTGCTGGCTTTCCAATGCTGGCCGCTGTTCCTCGAAATTACAACAGGCAAACATTTTTTTTAAAAGAGCTGCTATCATTTCCTGTCCACTCTGCATTTAGCTTCATAAGATTATGCACATTTGTGGTGCAAATGCACCAGCTGAGCGAATCTGGTGGTTCTCCTGCCAATGTATTTTATGATACGGTACAATACAATAAGATTATCTTTATTGTCATTTTCCCATACAGAACAACGAAATTGAAAAAAAAAAATCTAGATTAGACATTCAAAAACCTACAAGACTGCTATCCCAACCTAGTTAGCCCCTAAAAACTCTGATACCCCATAATTGAATACAATATACTCACATAGAAACTACCTTACACTGCATTTAAAACCAAAATCACATTTGGATAGAAACTGTTTCTTAGGCGGCTAGTCCTAGTCTTTATAACCCTGTACCTTCTTCCAGAAGGCAGAAGCTGAAAGAGACTGTTTCCGGGGTGCGCACTATCCTGCACTATCTCTGCAGCTTTGCACCACTGCCGCATCCCTCTCCCTCCCAGGAAGCAGCAACACACCTGCTGAGAGGTCAGTTAAGTGCCTCAACTCCACAATGTCATCTGCTATGGAGGTGATGTTTATAATCTTTTCCCAATATCTCCCCAAAAAGTTTAATAAAAGTAGCGTAAAGGGTGGCTTGCATGTGCCTAGGTAGTAAATGATAGATATAGAGAAAGACAGACTGATAGAAAGATAGCTAGATAGAGATGAAGAGCAATGTTTGCTCTTCCTGGAAGCTGTTATGAAATAGGCTACAATCAATACCATACATTTAAAGCAGCCTTATATCACTTTAAGAATCATGGCTTCCCCCAAAGAATCCTGGGAACTGTAGGGTGCTGAGAATGATGAGGAGAGCTTCTCACAGAGCTACAATTCCCAGCGCCCTTCATTACCAACTGGGCGCTGAGCTTCACAGCTGGAGCCAAAGTCCAAAGATCCTTCCATTCACTTACAGCAGGCAGCAATATGTGCATTGCAGAACAGGTGACTACTAAGTGGAATATTGCAGTATTAATCCGGCAGCTGCTTTTCGAAAATCCCTTGGCTGGTTTCAGAGCACTCTGGCAGCTCTGGAAGCTGGGGCATCTGAGCTTCTTTCAGAGCTTGCGGACCACCCAGCTACCATTCTGAAAGTTAGCCCTTTTTAAGGCATCAGTTCAAGCTCTTCCAAGTGCTCCAGTTCAAAACCATTCCGCAGGACCACTCAGTCCTTTCTCAAAGGGCTCTAGAACCAGTTGTGGGTGGTTTTTAATTCTAAGCCTCTTCACTTGAAGAACTACACATGGACAGTTGTTATTTAAAAAAAAACCCACTCTGAAAAGGCAAAGAATAAATTTAGGGTGGACGCTGCATGTCCAGCTCTTAATATATGAGCACATTCCAAGTTCAATATCAATATCCAAGTTCAATAGCTCAGTCGGTAGAGCATGAGACTCTTAAACTCACGGTCGTGGGTTCAAGCCCCATGTTGGGCCAAAGATTCCTGCATTGCAGGAGGCGGGACTACATGATCCTTGTGGTCCCTTTCAATTCTATGATTCTACTTCAAGGTGCTGCTCACACACATTTTATGTGTAGGGACCGTCTCTTTCCAGGCGAATTTGCCCATCTGTCATGATCAAATGATGTAACCTTCAGGTGAATATGCCTTTATCATCTCAGGTACCTTTGGAGCAATGTGTGAGAGCATTTTCTCTGGTGACATCCTGTCTATGGAAGTCACTGCCCCCCAAGTTAACTTCATGTTTATTTATATTCCATCTGTGTTGAAGGCTTTTCTTTTTCATCTTTTGGTTCTGTTACTGTTTTATGATGCATTCTGTATCTCTGGGCTCTTTAAAGTTTTCATCTCTTAAGTGGACATCTGTTTTCTTTTCCCTGAGTTTTAATTGTTTTCAATATTTTTATATTGGTCTGATGTATCCTGAGCTGCTTTGTGAAGGTCTTACCCTTGAGAAGTAGCATGGAAATATCTGTACCAAAAAATAAATTAAAATGTCCCCTTTAAAATGCAGTCTAATTTTAAAAAATGCAGCCTATTCCAATGGTGATGGCAGAAACCAGCCATCATGGTTAGTAGCAACTGAGAGACTTATCCTCCACAAATCTGTCAAATCCTCTTTTAAAGACACCCAAGCTGGTGGCCATGATAACCTCTTCCAATCCCACAGTTTAACAATGTGCTGCGTGAATAAGTACCTTCTTTTGCCTCTCTGAAAACCTTACAGCATTTGGCTTCACCGAATGATCCCAATTTCTAGTTTTATGACAGGGAGAAAAACCACTCCCTGCTTTGGAGACAGTCCCATGACCTCCTTTGAAGTGAAAACTTGCATAAGATTGGTCTGTACATCTGTTGTTGCAAGACTGGCTAAATCTCCTGTGAATTTAGCTGCGCATTTTTGCCTTGGTTTCATTTTAAACCCCTCCTTCTTTTGAACATGGGCAACCTAAAGCGGGCTAGAGCATTCCAGACAAAACCTCTTAAAATAATATTTGAACATTTCTTATCTGTGCTAGAAATAAATGGCCCAATTCATCCAAGGGTTACATTGCAGTATAGCTGAATAAGTGTTATTTTTGTAAAGGCAGTTCAAAGGTAGAAATGTATGTGTCAAAACTGCCGAAAGCAAGAACTCAACTTTCCTTGTAATGTTCATCTATGTTTGCCTTTTTCTCCCTAGTTATTAGATATGCCTGCTAGCATATCTAAGAAAGAAAGAAAGAAAGAAAGAAAGAAAGAAAGAGAAAGAAAGAAAGAAAGAAAGAAAGAAAGAAAGAAAGAAAGAAAGAGTGCTTGTTTTCCAGAACCACCTTTCCTACGGACTGGAAAGCATAACCATTGTGTACAGCCCTGCTGTCTGTTGCCATGGAAGTGTGGTCAATGTCAGCCTTATGACTTCACTCTAGGATAGACAGCAGGATACAGGAAACAAGCCCCTAGTTTAAATAAATATGACTTGATTAATAATTAGGGAATATTAAGAAGGACTCGCTATGAGACAATCTGGCAATGGATTTGACATCTCCTAGGGTTCATCGTTATCCCATGTAGCTTTGGTTTCATTGGGTAGATTTTTCTGAGGACCATATATTTGTTTAGTTTTCAGCTTTAGTCTTACTTTTCCAACAGCCTGAAAGCCCAGCTTGTTAGGATCAGAGACAGTATTTCATTGTGGATGGGAATGGCAAAGAGTCAGACCTACTGTACGCAATGCATCCTGCATGAACACTCCCTGCTTCTATTCTTGTCGGTTTGCACTGGAAGAACTGTAGGTGTCATGCAAAGCACAGTAGGTTTCCCGTCCCTAAAAGTAGTAACCAACATTTGAGCAAAGGTATTGGGTGTCAGTAATGATGATGAGAAAATTTGGCTGGGAAAGAGTCAGATATTGTTGGACACATGTTACCAGCAGTGCTAGTGTGGAAATGAAAGACCCAGACATATGCTTTCTAAAATTATCCATGAAACTAAAACCAAGGGCAACATACTTAAAATATTATTAGAGCCTGCGGGCAGCCTGCAACAGGCCAGCAAAATGCTCTTCCACTGTATCACTGCCTGGAATCTGCCTTTGATATGAAGACTGTGTAACTACTGGATTTTGACACCACCTTACCCTCTCTCCCTTTACCGTAATCATGCCTGCCTCCCCTGCATTTTTAACATTGTTGTTGCAATGCTGCTTGACGTGATTTCAGTGGATCGCTTTACAGAGAGAGCGTGAGAGTCTATTGGTAGGTAAGCAGGGGCGTCTTACCCATAGACATTAGCAGTGCGGGGCACCAGGGCGCCAGATTTCGGAGGATGCCACAGGCTGAGTGTCCAGGAAGGAGAGTCATGGTACGCTCCCTCCCCCACTCTGGGGCAGCCCACTCCTCTCCTCTCAGCTGCCCATCGGAGTGCTCTGCGTCCGGCTCAGGGAAGCCCTTTTGCATCCCCTCCTGCCAGGGCTGCCTGGGCGTCTGGCAGGTGTAACTGGGGGCGGGTGTGGGATGGGGTGGGAGTGTCTCTTCCACCCCTCTCTGGCCACGTCGCTGCCTGTGTGCCTCGCTGTGGAGTCTGCGAGTGGAGTAGGGAAGTGCCCTGTGCAATCCTGGCACCGTGCAAGGATGGGACAGCTGGCAAGCCACTTGATCTGCTTGCTGGCCCTCCTGTCACGCAGAGCTCCCTGGACGGGGGCAGGTAAGGGGCGCCGGGCACTTAGAAGGAGGCTGCATGGAAGGCCATCTGGGCTGCAATCCGGGCGCCTCTTACTTATGTGCAGTGCTGAGCACACATCGGACCATGCAATGTAAATGAGCTGGACCGAAGTCCCCCCACCCCGCTTAAAAAAGGTTGACAACTCTGGGAACCGGGGGGGGGGGGGCAGAGAGATATTTGCACCACGGCACCAGATATGCTTAAGACGGCCTTGTAGGTGAGGATAACTCTTGGAATATCCCCAGTGTGCTTTTTAGTGATGATCCTAATAAAATGGCCTGGAAACTTCAGCTGATTCCAAATGTGGCCCCCAGAGTCTTGATTTTGGGGCGAGGTAGCTGGGCACTGTAACACCATGATTGTATCAGTTGCACTGGCTGCTGGTGTATCTCTGAGCCCAATTCCAGAGTTCTGGTTTTAACTTTTTAGGGTGCCCTAAAATAGGCTTGCCACACATCAGGAAAATTCAGGTATAAAAATGGCATCAGGGGAGATTTTTGCCAAATCGGCAAAATGTCAGGGGGAGCTCAGCTGGATGGCAATGCGATGGAAAAAGCAGTGGAAACAACTCCAAAATCACTATTTTGGGGGAGGTTTCCCCAAAATAGCTCAACATTTTGGTGGGTCTTTCTTAAAAAAGCTCAACAGCTTTGCAGGCCATTTTGAAATATGGCAACCCTACCTAACAGGCACCAGCTGCTGCCTGGCAAGGCTTGCTGGAGTGCAAGGGCTACTGCTGTATCTACGTACAAGCTGTGGTGGAAGATGGGGGGGCAGGAAAATTGCTACCCAAATCTGAAGCTGGCAATCAGACTGAATGCTTAATAAATATCCACCATTGTCTAACATCCCTGCAAGCATTGTGCAAATGAATCAGGATGATCAATAGAAGTCTGGAAGCAACCCTTGTGGCTTTTTGTTTAATCATGATCATCAACCGGGAAACACATTAGAAGCAACTCCATTGAATATGAGCTTAACCCTTTTAACAGGGCAATCCTATACATGTTTAGTAAGTCCCCTCTGGGAAGCATGCACAGGACTGCAACCCAAGGTCCTGAGACCTCTGGGTATAGGGTGGTATATAAATTCAATCCCTGAGTGCTCATTGGAAGGACAGATCGTGAAGCTGAGGCTCCAATACTTTGGCCACCTCATGAGAAGAAAAGACTCCCTGGAAAAGACCCTGATGTTGAGAAAGATGGAGGGCACAAGGAGAAGGGGACGACAGAGGACGAGATGATTGGACAGTGTTCTCGAAGCTACCAACATGAGTCTGACCAAACTGCGGGAGGCAGTGGAAGACAGGAGTGCCTGGCGTGCTCTGGTCCATGGGGTCACGAAGAGTCGGACACGACTAAACGACTAAACAACAACAACATAAATTCAATAAATAATAAAATAATAATAAAATCCTGTACCTGGGAGTAAGTCCTGCCCAACACGAAGAAACTTGCTTCTGGAGAGGGATGTATAGGATTGGACTGTAATGCTGGCAGATCTGTTGGTTGCCCCAAACAATACACACAAAAGAACCATGTGCAAAGCTGCAGGACACATCTTGAATAACAAAATATCATTTAACCCTACCCCCAAGCAGCCTTTGTATATATTTTGCATAAAATTGTTTCAGTAAAGGTCTATAACATGGTTGCGCACTGCCCCAATCTCTGAGCTGTTCGAGATTTCAGGAGTTCCAGGCACATACGTGTGGTTTGTGGTTCCTTTGGAATGAGGTACAAGGGAGATGGTGGTGTCTTTATGATATATGGTTTACTTACACATATATACAACCTGAGCCTATGGTGGAGGGGTTCACAGCATTAACACCGCAAGAGGACCTTGCTTTGCCCATAGCTGCAGCCTTGGATTCAAGCAAGAATCAAGGATTGTTCTGCCTCGCAGGCTTCAGCCTAGAGCCTGAATGAAGCTCCTTCCCTCTCAACTCTGACTTTATTATTCTTACTTATTTACTTACTTACTTATACCCCCTCCCCCATCTGGCTGGGTTTCCCCAGCCACTCCGGACAGCTCCCAATAGAATATTAAAAACACAATAAAACATCAAACATCAAAAACTTCCCTAAACAGGGCTGCCTTCAGACGTCTTCTAAAAGTCTGTTGTTTGTTTCCTTGACATCTGGTGGGAGGGCATTCCATAGGGTGGGCGCCACTACCGAGAAGGCCCTCTGCCTAGTTCCCTGTAACCTCACTTCTCACAGTGAGGGAACCACCAGAAGGCTCTTGGAGCTGGACCTCAGTGTCTGGGCTGAACGATGGGGGTGGAGAAGCTCCTTCAGGTATACTGGGTCGAGGCCATTTAGGGCTTTAAAGGTCAGCACCAACACTTTGTATTGTGCTTGGAAACATGCTCAGAAACTTTGTCTTTCTAAGTACCTGTGAGTTGAGGGATGGAGCCCCCACCCATTTGCTGTCTCACACTGAGCTCCTTCCTTTGTTACTTTGATGGTCAATTACCTCACCAGGAAGCTAGCCTGGCTATTCCATGAATTTGAATCCTTGATTTTAACATCTGCTGGATCCACAGATTAGAAGGGTCTTAGCACACAGCCAACCCCTGCCCCAACTCAACTATATACAGCAAGTATCCCCAACCTGGTGTCCTCCAGGCCTGCAACTCCCCTCATCCCTGAAAAGTGGCCAGGCTGGTTGGGGCTGATGGGAGTTGTAGCTCAGAACATCTGGAAGGCACAAGGTTAGGAAAACCTGACATAGTGCAAAGGAGCTCTAAGGAAAGAGTTAAGTCTGATACTGATATGCTGCTGCGTGGTAAATATGGCCTGGGGAGTATGATGCTATGGCCTATGCTCCAGGCAGTAGTCGCTGATCCAACCAGATGTGCAGGGAGAAGAACTGGAATTGAGGAGGTCTTGCGATAATTGTTGCATTTGTGGCCATTATGACAAAGCTTGCGCTTCGAATTGTTAAATGCAAATATTTGCAGGACTGCTTCCTGCTTTGGGAAGAAGAGACCTCAATGAATTAGTGGGTTGTCTTTGGTGAACCTCACACAGCCTTAAAAATCACAATAACCATATAAGAATTGAACAGTTAAATGCAAATATTTGCTAGGCTACATCCTGCTTTGGGAAGAGGAGAATTCAGCAAGTTAATGGGCTGGATTTGGTGAGTCTAACAGAGCTTTTAAAAGTCATAATAAGCCATTAAGTATTAGATGGGTGTGAGCTCCTCTGGGAAACCAGGAGCCAGGCTGTCTCTCTGAAAAGCTGTTGGATAAGACTTGGGTAAAGAATTCATGTCCAGAGGTAAAGTGGTCACTTCCCTTGTGGTTTTGTATGTATCGGCTCACCATAGTGTCATTGACAGAGGACACTGGAAGCCAGAGACAAATTTGGACAAGAACTGCAGCAATTCTACAAGTTGTTTGAGCTGACTACAGCTCTCTTCTTATGTCAATCAAGTGGACTTGTAAAGACATGATGTCATATTTGGAGGAAAGGATTAAAGAATGCGGGCTGCCTTCTCTTCGCAGCGTTGTCATGGTGCCCCTGCCGTGCCATTATGTCATGTGAAACTGAGATGTGGTTCTCTCTCTAGGCCAGGGGTGCACAACCTGTGGCCCAAGGCCTGTGTGTGGCCCTTGGCTTAATTTCATGCAGGTGGGGGAAGCCGGGAGGGGTAGGGGAAAGAGGAGAGGGAGGTGAGGAACATTGGAGGGAATTCTGAAACAGATAGAGCAAAGGAGGGAGGGGGGGAGCCCACTGCAAGTGATCAGTTCTTGGCAATCTGTTGTGTAGAAAGGAAGGGAGAAGGAGAGAAAGGAACTGACCCCATGCACTGCGGACTCTAGACTGCACCCACTGGACGGTATCTGCTGAAACTGTTGCGTTAGCACAAGGAGTTTTAGCTGCAAAATGGAAACCCTCTCCTCTCCCTTTGTGACCCCTAAATCTGTTCTTTGGGTGACCCCAATCTTATGGAGCAGATTTTCAGGGCATGCAAGGGAACGTGCAGGGAGAGGAGAGGGCGAGGAAGTTCCACTGCGCAGCTAAAACACCTAATGCTAGCAGAACCATTTCATTGGACATTGCCCACTGCTGATGTGTGTCCCTCGACAAATCACCTTGAAGGCTTCAGGAAGAAAAATGGTTCCCCACTGTGCTTTAGGCTTTGCCACAGCCTGGAGGCAAAGAGGGAATACACCAGTAACCAGTATAGTCAGATAGCTTCAACAGACTTGGATGGTCATGGCAACCTGATAGGCTTAAACTAGTTTTGTCAGGGGCCAATCCAGTTTTTGTTGTTGTTAACTGGTATTGTCATTTCCTGCCCCCTTGCAATGCTCCCAGTGCTCACCCTCCAGTTGTGTTGATACTGCTAGTTCTGATCCTGTATTCCAGGATTTCTCAGACTAGTTTCATGCCAACTTTTTTGAGTTAACAGCTATGACTGCTCATGGTACATGTACCAGCAGCATGGTCTTATTACTATTTTGGTGGGAACAGTAAAAAACATACCACTTTTTGCACTTTCCAGAGGCAGGCAGTATGGACTATAAACAAGGGACTTACTTGTGTGGTATTCTTACAATATGCCCCATGGGCAGCAATTGCATTTGTGGCAAATTCCAGTAGAATGCTGCCTTGCAAACACAAGGGGCTGCAATGTGGACCCAGCAGGGTCTGCTAGACAGCATGGAGAGTTGAAAATTAGTATCTGGAGTTCGTTGAACTAAGAGGTGGCTTGGATGTTGGGTGCTGGGTTCTGAACTAACTGGGAGAACTTCCCCGGTGTTTTTGGACCTTTGTGATACCTGCTTCATCTATATATTTGAAGCAGATCAGTACAAAAGTCACCAAAGTCTTCAGTACTCTCCTCCAAAGGTAATCTTTCTTATTGAGACTTTCCTGGACATCTTGCTTCCTGACAAAGAGGAAGGATGAAATGTGAGTGGTTTCCTTGACAAGCCACTTAACCCGTCTGAACCGAAACTCAGATCTGATCTAATAAAACCCTGAATGAAAAATTGAGCCAAATGATATTTACTAGACACTGATATTAGACAGAACTTTTGCATTCAATGCTATTTTTACTTTAGTTTTTATTTATAGCATTTACAATTCCTACCTTCCTGCTTAGCTGTATATTTTTAATTTATGGTTCCAGTTGCAAGATTCCTAAACAAACTGCACATCTTTGGCTTTCAGCAGGTGCGCTGTGCAATGTTTCATATGACTTAAGAGCTAAGAATCCTTTATATTACTTACAGACCACAGAATCCATAGGTGATGCTTCCAGACTTAGTTGGACATTTGCAGAGATTGCATCTTATCCAAAGTCACAGTAACACATGGGGCTGAAGAATTCAATCTTCCAAAAGCTAACGTTTGTTTCCATGCAAGTGTGGAGGGGAACTTGCCTTGTGACTAAGCACTGAAATATGTGGGAAGATAATGGATCCTCAAATTCTCTGTGATTGTAGTGATAGCATGAAATAATTGTATTATGGTATATTGTGAGTGAGCTCCTTCAAGGGTCCCAACCTAGAGTTGTAGCCATAGTTTTTCACAGAAAAGCAAAATATATATTTGCGTATGTAAAAGAAAGTTACAGGATATGGCATTACCAATGCATTTTTGAAATACTGAGAATTATTTAGAGATAACAAAACTTGGTATAACTCAGTCTACGAAAACTGGCCATTAATTTCTGCTCTGAATATTTCGGTTCTCTCACATGGATTCCCTCCCTCCCCATGGAATCTCCCATGTATGTAGGGATGGGGGAATTGGTCAGTTACAGTTTCTCATTTTTCCAGCCTTAAGTTCATTCCTTCACATTTCCACATCAGTGTGAGAATTTTTCAGTCCTCGCAAAAATTCATCAGCATTTTAATGCAAAATTCACCAGATATATACATTTTAGTATTCGATTTTGCCGAATATACACAACTTTACAAAGCAAATTTTCCCCAACATAATGCACTGTGTTTATTTATTTGTGTTATTTTTACGAATGTATGGATTCTTAGGCACACTTCGTCTTAGTGTACAGTATGCATTTTTCTCAATGTTACATGACTGGAAAAGGGGCCTGCAAAATTCAGGGAAGTGCGAATTTCAATAGCTGAGTTTCAGTTCTTATATAGTTTCAGAAAACCTAGTGACCTAGACATGCTCATCAAGCCCCTGAATGGAACTAGGCTCTATTGCGTAGGGTAGGGAGTGCTGGACTGTAGTTGGTGAGCACTGTGCCACATGGATGAGGTAAAACTTTGCTTTTTCCATGATATTTGAGTAGATTAGCAGCTCAGGGACTTCTGGTGTCCTACAGCCATATGCAGTAGTCTTTTCAAACATGTCTTCTCTTTCAGTTTCTGAGATGTAGCTGGTTGAGACCACAACCCCCAATGAAGTCTGAGGCAATCCTCTTCCCTACATGTGTCCTCTTTGGGTGGGGCAGGTGCACACAGTTCTGTGTTTTTGAATTCTGATAAGAATTATCTGTTTCCTTAGAACATGGCATTTAGCTTATTCCTTGCTCACACATGTGTGGTTCATTTTTTTGCCTATGGATATATACATTTTGTTTTTACCCAAGCGTTGTTGTTCAAGGCTATAGGATACTCTCAGAAAGCAAGACAAATGACACCATGTTTGTTCCTGACACTACTCTTTGGTGCCCTCTTCTGGAATGTTCCCTGCAGCACTATCTCAGAGTATGCATTTATGCTTCCACTTTCTCAGATCCAAATTATGGATGATATTCAAGTTATTCTCAGAAAAAGACCCATTAAAATAATGATTTGTATGTGTGTGTGTGTGTATGTACGCGCACGCACACACATCTGGACTGCATGATACAAGGTAACAGGAACAGAGTGAACTGAGTTGAAATGGTTGAATATCCTTTGGGGAGGTAGGTCAGAGGTGGATGATCACTTTACGTAGAGAAGTCCCACTTTCAATCCCTGGCAACTCCAGATAGGACTGGGAATGTCTGCCATCTGATACCCCAGAGAACCACTGGCAATCATTGTAGATGATGGACTGACAGGCTAGATGGACCAGTGCTCTGACTCAACACATAGTAGCTTCCTATGTTCCCATGTAATATGATTATAAATGAAGTGAAGAAGAAACAAGTTTAGATACTCTGGGATTTGAGGAGCAAGCTGAGCCAGGATGGTGGAATATGATTAGCAATTAAACACTGGAATCCTAAACACACTTGCTAGCCTAGTTCAGTAGATTGAGGGTTGTCTCCATGTAAACCAATTTAGGAAAGTCAAACAAAAATAATTTTAGACACCCTAGGTCTCAACTGTGCGGCACCAGATAACCTGAAAAAGAAATCTGCTTAACTTTGGCCTGATTTGTTTTCATGATTAAGCTCATAATAAAGCCCTATGTTGTTGAACAAACACATATATCTCATCTTCCCTCCAAAGTGGTGTACATGCTTCTTGCCCTCCACTTTTTCTGTTCACAACAATCCTGTAAGGAAGGTTGGCCTGAGAGATTGTGACAGTGCCAAGGTCATCTTCATGGCGAAGTGGAGATTTGAACCCTGGTCTCCCAGGGCCTAGGACAACACTCTAACTAACCACTACGCCAAATCTTTGGAAACAAGCATTCTTAGATCTATAGTTAGAAACACCTTGGACCATTGTTAGGTGAGCCAATGTTGTTTGGTGGTCAGTATGTTGGATTAGAAGCAAAAAGATCCTGGTTCAAATCATTCATCTATGTGACCTTGGGCCAATCACTATCTCTCAGCCCAACCTACTTCACAGGGTAGTTGTGAGAATGACATTGTGTATAAGGATAACACAGGAGTTGGATAGAAATGTAACTAACTGTCAGGAACAAGAGGGAGATAGATTAAAACTACAGAGTTTTGAAAAACTAAAAAATAGAGTGCGAGATTGGCTCCATTATTATCATATAATGGAGGCATATAATCTGGACAAAAAAATTGGCTTCCAGGTGGAAAAATCAAAATTGGAAATAGAACTGTTAGATCCCAAAAGTAAGAACTTGTCAAGAATGTACAACTTGCTGTTGAAATGGAACACTCATGATGAAACGGTGAAATCAGCTATGATTAAATGGGCACAAGATGTTGGATATAATATTATGATAGCTGACTGGGAACAGTTATGGACCACAGGTATGAAGTTCACGGCATGCAAAGCCTTAAGAGAGAATATAATGAAAATGATATACAGGTGGTACATGACACCAGTCAAGCTTGCAAAAATTTATCATTTGCCCGATAATAAATGTTGGAAATGTAAAGAGACTGAAGGTACATTCTTTCATCTTTGGTGGACATGCCCAAGGATTAAGACTTTCTGGGAAATGATCTATAATGAAATGAAAAAGGTATTTAAATATACTTTTCTGAAGAAACCAGAGGCCTTTCTCCTGGGCATGGTGAGCCAATTGGTGCCAAAGAGGGATAGAACTTTCTTTATGTATGTTACAACAGCAGCAAGAATACTTATTGCAAAGTACTGGAAGACACAAGATCTACCCACCTGGGAAGAATGGCAGATGAAGGTGATGGACTACATGGAACTGGTGGAACTGACTGGCAGAATCCGAGACCAGGGAGAAGAGTCGGTGGAAGATTGGAAGAAATTTAAAGTTTATTTACAGAAACATTGTAAAATTAAGGAATGTTAGAAGGAGACTGGAATGAAGTTATGTGGCTTTAGCAGAAATATTATAAAGGACTAAGTAAAAATGGACTGTTAATGGATGAAAGGAGGAAAGGTAAAGTTACATTTTATTAAGATAAATTATAGGATAAAAATTGGGAAGGATGGAAAGGATTTGTTGAAATAGCTAACCGAACTAGAATACAAAAAAGGGAGGTGTGAGGAGGTCAAGGAAACAAGCAAATGAAAGATAAGTTATGGGAAGGTTTGTTGTGGTTTTTTTTTTTGTTCTTTTTTTAAATTGTTTCTATTTTTCTATTTTTCTGTTTTTTACAAGTTTGTGTTTAACTTGGTGTGTTTTCTTTTTCTTTTTGTAACCTTTAAAACTTTAATAAATATTATTTTTTTAAAAAAGAATTGTATGTTCTATGTCACGATATAAATGCATATGAAATGTGAAACTCATGGAGAAGCAAAGAGAAACTTGCTTCCAGCTGTATTTATAAGACCTATTTATATAACTTTTATTTATGCACCTGCAAATTATAATTCAAAAACATGAGTTATTTGTATTTATTCTGTAACTTAAACAATGAATAAAAAGACAGAAATATGAAAAAAAAGAAATGTAGCTAATTGCATATTGAATTTCAAGGTGGGGATCCTGAATTCATCTCTTAAGCCAGGGATATGGAATTTGTGGCCCTCCAGATGTTATTGGACTCCAGCTCCCATAATCTCTAGCCAGCATGGCCAATAATTAGGGATGATGGGAATTGTGGTCTGGCAACATCTGGACAGCCAAAGGTCCCACACTCCTGTTTAAAACTCATGAGGCAGCTTTGGGTAGAACATTGTCTTATTTCCCCCCTCCATAAGGTGGATCTCAGCTAACAAGTCTGGCCAGCTACCACCAAATTAATTGCACATGTTCAAGGGTAGAGCTGAGGGTACCATGTACATTGACAACACATCTTTGTTCATATATTTCCCCAACAGACTTTGCTTCCTGTTATTATTAGACTATATGAGAAAAGCTGCCTTGAATGTTAGTGCTGTCATTCATGAGCTACAGTGGGTAGCTGGCACTCTCTGCAAATCCTGATTTTTGAAAAACCAGATTCTTTTCACACATGTAGTAGTTTTACTCTTGCAGTAGTATCATTGCTGATGTATTGGTGGTGCAATTGTTACTGTGCATTGTAATGACTGAAGCTGCCATCCTTGAAATATTTGTTCTTGAGGCCGTATCGCTGAAGTAACAGGGGTGTTACAAGAATAAATAGTTTGAATGTTTCCCACATATCAGGGCAGTATGTTGCAATTACCACTAGCGTGGAAAAGCACTAGTATGTTCTCACAGTAATTCAGCATTAAAATGCTCTTTTTACTATTTAGAACACTGTCATCGACAACGAAATCATTCTTAATGCTTTCTAAGTCGCTTATGCACAGTGCAATGGGATATTCAATGCAGCTGTGGAAAGAGGCAAAGTCAGCATCAATACGTGTGTGGAACATTAATAAGTGGATCTCTGTGGAGTTCTATGTGTGGAGTGCCGTTTATATGTTCCAACAAGAAAGTCCATATTCTATGCCAAGAACAGAGACATTCCACACAGAATATATTACTGAATTGCAAATTTGCTGTTTCAGAATAACATGCTTTGTTTCCACAGATTTGGGTGCTCATTTGTTTTCTTCGCCATGGAATGGTGTGGTAATGGAATTGATGTGAGGGGTAAAGTTTGTGCACACATTACAAGCTTCAAATATAGCAAGGTTGTTGTTTTTCTCTCAATTCAGATCAAAACTGGTTTGCTTGTAGAGATGGTGATCGAGATGACCAGTTAAGATAGGTCAAAAATCCCTCTACACCTTTCCTAGCACTTGGCTTTCATTCCTAGGTTCCACTAAGGCTGGATCTAGACACATCGAAAAAAGTTGGCAAAAGACAGGACTCCACAGCGTCATCTGGTGTCACAGTGTTATAACACATATAAAACGTGGGTTTTTTTCTTTACTAATGTAGCTAAGTCCTAAGATGTTGGAAGAAAAGTCTCCCTCAACATCAATGTGTTGCATTTTTTTTTACTCTGATGGGAATGCCTCCTTTTCTAAATAGGTCTGTTTGCTTTTGCCCCACCTTAATTTGTTCTGTAAGTTTCTTCCATGTCCCACCCCCCCCCAATGTCCTTCTGTTAAGAATCCAACTATTTGCTGTTGTTGGTTCACAACTGGTTTCAGCATCATGTTTATTCCCTCTATATCCAATGTTCAGAGTGTGAATGACAATGCATATACAGTGGTACCTTGGTTTAAGAACAGTTTAGTTTATGAACAGCTTGGATTAAGAATGCTGCAAACCCGGAAGTAGGTGTTTTGGTTTGTGAACTTTGCCTTGGAATAAGAACAAGTTTTGCTTCCTGTTTTCTGTGTTCCATTTGTAAATCGAGTCCTCCACTGCTATGGGAAAGGACACCTTGGGTTAAGAACGCTTTGGTTTAAGAACGGACTTCCGGAACAGATTAAGTTCACAAACCAAGGTACCACTTATAGCCAAAATGGCACCACCATGAGAGGAAAGGAGCGGCAGACTTATAGGAACTTCCAAGGTTTGCAGAAGTACCAAAGGAGGCCTTGGGGGGCTTTGTGGGTTGGGGGGAGCAAGGGAGGAATTTTAATAATAAAATTATTATTCAATTATTATTAAACAGAAAACAAGGGGAGGGTGAATGGAAGAGAGTAACTGGAATTCTGAACAGGAACATTCCACAGTAGAACCTTTTTCGTTGCAAATCCCACTTGTTACTGAAAGGACATTATTTTCCTTATGTGAAGATATCCTTGTTTCCATGCAAATAAACATGAAAGAAAGAAAAACAACGTCCCGCTCCTGAGAGCCCTTCACACTCAACATTCTTGCTTCATAAAGTCTTCTGTTCCTTTCAGAACAACAGTTGAGAGTCTTGGGAAGGAAACCTTATAAAAAGTAATCTGGCCCATTTGGTGCAAGCTGCTCACATTCTCTTGTCCTGCTGCTGCAGTAAACTTTCCTAGCTATGCAAGGAAGGCCCACAGAGACAGTTCAACAGCTAAGGGTGTGTATTTCAGGCAGGGGTGAAATCAAAGCCCATTACAGAAGTTCACGCGCACACAGTAAGCTGAGAGTGGATTGTTTTCCCCAAATGCCTCTTTAATACATTAAAAAGAAAGGAGGCAGGACTTGCATCTAGAGAGCAACAGGGTAAGAATGAGGAGTCAAGTTTTAGGAGTAGAAATGGGTCTAAGGTTTCAGACAAGGGAGGAAAATAGTTGAACAGTGTCTACTGCTAATTTTAATCATCCTTTGATTTTTTTAACAGGCTTTTATGGAGAATTTTGATGTTTGGTTTTATGATTTTGTAAACCGAGGTTTTCTTACGGTCAAGCAGTATATCAATTTTGTTAAATAAATAAATAAATAAATAAATAAACAAATAAATAAATTGAGGTTTTTCCTATCGCTATTATCAAGATATTATCTGGGGGCTGAAATCTGGCACAATTAGTTTTATTTCAAAATGAAGCAGCATACACTTATTAACTAAGAATTCTTCTGGGTATTTAATCCACAGTAGGAGACAATTGAAAGGCTGGTGCTACACATAATACAATGGTACCTCGGGTTACATACGCTTCAGGTTACATATGCTTCAGGTTACAGACTCTGCTAACCCAGAAATAGTGCTTCAGGTTAAGAACTTTGCTTCAGGATGAGAACAGAAATTGTGCTCCAGCGCCGCGGCAGCAGCGGGAGGCCCCATTAGATAAAGTGGTGCTTCAGGTTAAGAACAGTTTCAGGTTAAGTACGGATCTCCGGAACAAATTAAGTACTTAACCCGAGGTACCACTGTAGCAACTTATTAGCAAGTATCAAGTGCCCATGTAGAAGTTGTTTCCCTCCAGATGTTGCTGGACTTCTTTGCTCCCACCATCCCTAACCATTGCCCATGTTTGCTGGGGCTGATGGGAGCTGGAATCCAACAACACTGGGGGGTGGGTCACAGATTCTCGCATCTCTAGCATAGAGCACCTCATGTTGCAGAACCTTCTTTATTGCCAAATTCTGTCTTGTAAAATGGCTGGCATCCCAACTGTCACGCCCCTGAGATTTAAAATTGCTCCTGCTTTCCTTTTTTATATCACAAACCGTTTTTGGAACTCCTCGCAAGTTCAAAAGTACCGTATTTTTCGCTCCATAAGACACACTTTTTTCCTCCTAAAAAGTAAGAGGAAATGTCTGTGTATCTTATGGAGCGAATGCGTGGTCGATCGCTGGCTCCCTTTCTGGCCCCGCCCCCTTGCCCAGGCCTCCATTGTTGAATGTTCTGCAGACAGAGGCTGTTTGTTTCCCCAGTGACATGTGATTGGCTGGTTAGATTATCTGTCTGGAAACTGTAGAAATGGCTCCCTTTCCTTTCCTAAAGAAACAAGGCTTTTCCCTTTTGCAAAAGAAGCTGCACAACTGTGAGCTGATCCCCCTCAAAACAGGGCTTTCCCCCTTTCCTCCTCTAAAAACTAGGTGTGTCTTATGGAGCAAAAAAATTGGTAATTTGCAATGCAGTGTAGGGATGCTATGTGGATAATATCACTATATTAAATCACAAGTTGGAGCCAGAAGTTTCCTGTTACTGTTCTGCTCTTGTCTGATAGTGAGCATCTTTGTAGCCAATGGCTTGTGGACCAGCACCAGTCCATTGACCACCATTTTGAGTAGCACTGCTCTAAAACTTCCATGATAGACCTGCTATCCAAGAAACACAAGCCCATAGCTGCCTTAGTTGTGTGGATCTAGTTGTGCATTTATTTGGGCGCTTGCTAATATATTTATATGTAGTATGAAACAGATGTGTTTAAATTACCAATATGTAAAGCCATCACATGCCAGCCCTTCCCTTCCTGAATTCTGCAAGGATTTGGACAGAGTTGAGCAGTAGTACTGAATTTGAACAGCCACATGCTTGCATGATTTTGAGCTTCAAAATGCTTATTCCACTATCAATCATAGGATTGAAGGCAGGTTCTAATATTAAAATAATTGAGATTTGATGCGCAGCACATCAAGCGAGGACTGCTAGTCAGAGTCATATTCAAATACAATCTGTACTTGATTGAAACCAGCAGATGAGAAATCGTTAAGTTGCACAATACAGCATTCAGGACTGAAGCAGGGGAACCTGGAGTCAGTGGCAAGACAATCTGTTTTCTATTTTCTTAGATGCAAACCCACAGCACACACCTTGAAATTCTTTCAGATCCTATCAAGGCCACCCTTGTTGAACGATGGAGAGGGGATTATGTGTTAAGAGTTTGCTAGGGGATATGGTGAGTGCAGTGAAACTTTTGTTTTTATTTTTTTGCACTGGGATCTGAGAAAAAAACGTAATGCCAGACCTCCCATGTTTAATGCAGGTCTTTACAATGTGAATTGCTCTCAGTCTCCAGTGAAAAATATTTGCCTGTATACTTTGTTCCTCACAGTTAAAATCACAGGGAGCCGACACCCATGCAACATCCCCAGGACATTTCAGTCATATTGGAATTTGAGTGGGTGGCACAGGAGTTTTTTATTTAAACATTTTAATGTCCAAGCAAAAAGGCACCTAGGGCAGTGACAAATCATTTGAAATTATTTAATGACTGAAATATAATTGAAAACATTTTTCTTTATCATTTGAAAAATATTTCACAAGGCATTTGTTGATTTTTAAATGACTGCTTCCCAAGGCTAAAATATATATTAACTCCCTCCCCCAATCCTTTAACAATTAACTTCCACCAGTTATGTCCATTAAGTGTTGTTGTTGTTTCAAAAAATACTACTACATAGTTACTTGTAGTCACTTTATTAAGCTTATTTATTTCTTGCATTTATATCCCACCCATTTCTCCAAGGAGCACAAGGTGATGTGCATTTCATCCTCACAAGAACCCTGTGAGGTAGGTTAGGCTGTGAGGCAGTGACTGACCCAAGGTCACTTAGTCAGCTTCAAGGCTGGTTGGGGATTCAAACCCTGGTCTCCCAGGTTCTAGCCTGACACTGCAACCGTTTCACCAGACTACAGCCCTCCATCAACACATATTTGTTCCCAAGCTGGCTTGAAAACACAATAAAATATTAAAATGCATTATGTTGGATTGTACTTAATGAAGTTGTCTTGTCTGCACAAAGACTTTCACATGCACAATTGAACTTCCCACGCCCTTATTTATTAATTTTTTCTCTCTGTGCTCCCTGTAACAACCCCCCCCGGACAAAGGCTGAAGCAAGAAAACGTTTGATATATAAAGTCAGAATCTGCTCTGGGGAATTGGGGGGTGGGGGACTCAGAACAGAACTAAAGGGCATGCAGGCTGAGGAGAGAGAGGGGAGAATTTTTGTTGCACAAGCCAAAATCATTATGCAAATAGGTTGACTTTGCTGGATATATAACCCATGATATTTAAAATCAATATAACATTTATAATCAATCAACGGGCAATAAGTAATAATGTCTGGGTAGGCTTATCTAAACAGAACATTTTGAGTTCGGAGAATAGATGCTGTCATGCTAAAAGATCGATTTTTCACAGTGGCAGGACAAATATTATGTGGCACTGGTAAAAGTGTTGCTCCACAGATCAAGGCATTGGAGTGGGCATATACTGGTTAAGGTGATACTATTGAGATATACTGGTAGATCTTGGGTTTGGTGTTTGCCATGCATATAGATTCTTCCTGTACAATGGGCTGGTGCACCCTTCAATTTTCATCATGGGTGAGGAGTATCTCAATCAAAGGGCATGGAAGCCTGGACACAGAAACTATACACTCGTTTTGCAGCACAACCCTAAAAGCAGCTCAGATGGTGGGAACAGTAAAAGTGTAGTAAGATGGAAAATATATGTAACAATACTACAGCAGAAGTGTTGTTTGGGCTGCAGAACTGGGTTTGGCAAAACCCTCCATAACAAATAAAACAACTAGGTGTCCTTTTTTTGTTCAGGGACGTTCTCCTATAATACGAATCCTAAGACTGCCACATTAAATTATCATGAACACAGTGAAAATCATTAGACAATTAAATTCTACTTCTACAGTGTTCAGTTGAGATAAATTAAAATTAAAGACTTAGGTCACCAGTGTTCAGAAATGTTCCCTATATGATGACTCCTTCGATTACTGCATTGAAGTTTCATAAATATAATAGAAATCATTAGGCAATTAAATTCTGGTTCCATGGTGATTTTTTCCAGAGGTTATTGGCCACATAGCTCCTTTTACACCATTAAATGTAGATAGTCAATATTGTTAAGTGCACAGTCACTAGGTTTCAAGGGAATTGGTTTGATTTTGTAATCATACTAACAGCCACTTGAATCAATTTCTACTCTAGAGGACAATTATGCATAGAAAACAAAACATTTTATATTGTGGCCTCATGGTGATGTTGTAGAGAATTATAAGCAGTAGGTGGAACTATCACATCGATTCTGGTGACCTTCTCAATAATTCAGATGGGCAGTATAATAATATAAGAGAGAAAATGTAGGCAGAATTCTGAGGAGGTTTACTCATCCTTTGTTGCTTCCAGAGAGCCATTGAGATGCCATGGCCTGGTTTGCACATCACAGTAAGCTATAGTCTGGTATAAACTGTAGTTTATTGACAACGTGCAGGGTGCTGGTAGATACCATTCAGTCATGCCTGTCTTGCTCCTCCATTTGCTTAGCCACAAAACAAACCACAGAGTGCCTGACTTAGCATTTTGTGTGAACCAGGCCTGGTGGTTTATCTCCCAAACAAACCACAATCAGAATCCAACGTTCTTGGCTAACTACTTGTGGTTTGGTTGAGGGAAGCAAACCAGGACTGCTGGTTTATGCATAATGCTAAGCCAGCCTGGCAGCAGGTGCAATGGAACAGCACGCACCAGCTTGTTGTGGTAAACCATAATTTATAGAGAGTGACTATGGCTTGCCATAACATGCAAACAAGGCCATAAGATATGTAAAAGATAAAATGGTCATTCGCCACTAGTTCAGATCCCACAAGTGTGCGAAATTAAGATATATATTTTTTGTACCAACTTGCATTACTTTATACTGTGGGGGGGGGCGGTTCTCCTCAGTTGCTCTCCTCCCATAAACATCTTTCGTCCCTCAATAAAAAGCAGCAGCAGCAACAACAACAACAAACCCACACCAATTAAAAACAGTTAATGCCTAGCTCAAAATTCTGTTCACCTGCCTCAGCTTTTTGTACCTCAAGTCAATCAAGGCCCTGTCCTCCCAGGCCAGGTAGGAAAAGGCCAGCAGGTCTCCCAGGACTCTCTTTAAAGCACTCTTATACCGCTTTAACGGTTGTGGGAAATCCTGAGAATTTTAGTGCGTTAAGGATGCTAGGTAGTGTGGCTCTGTGAGGTCAGCACCCTTAAACTACAGTTCCCGTGATTCTTTTGAGAAAGGCATGACTGGTAAAGTAGTATAAGAGTGAAAATTTTGTGCAGATATGAGCTCAATTTTCTCTGTGCACTGATCATGTTCAGTCCTCACTGGGATGTTTTTGAGAACCTCTGCCCCTTTAGATTCCACCCCTTGAAGATATCCCCCCACCCACATCTGCAAACCTTGGGGCTCACATGAATATGTCATTGCTATATCTCTTTCTTGTTTTTCAATAGTCCCATTTTGGTGACATAGCCTTGAAAACTCAGCATTTATTTAGAAAATGGGGAGGGGGTAACTTCAACTGATCCATGCCCCTGAACTATGGGCTAGCCCCCTCCCAGTTTATAGGATGTTTGTGAGGTTGGATAGTAATTCCATGGTCTGTTAGTTTCAGGAATGGAGATCCTTCCATCAGCATGACATTCATCACTGTGCTGTGTGGCTGTTGCCTAGCCAGCTGAAATACTGGCTTTTCCTCAGAGTAAGTCAGGCAGCCTCAAGTGCTTTGTGAAACTAGTAAAATGCTATATTTGCTTCATTGGCATTCCATAACATTTTTGGTTCTTAAGAATTTTTCTTGTTATTGCGGTGGCAAATCCCATAGCCTGAAGATGGGGGTCCTATATATATACATGATAAAATGTCATCTCATAAGGTTTTTGATGGAAGCAGACAGAAGGTCATCGGAAGAGGATTGCTGATCCTTGCGTACAATTGGCTTCAAAATTGGTTCTTTTCCCTGGTTGATTTTTTTTTTGTGTTGTTTCAGTGGAACTATTCTCATGGCCAAGAATTCCTCTGCTCTAAAAGCACTCCTGTTTATATTTGTGTTTCCAACCTCAATCCTTCCAGTTCCCTGTGGCCTTTAGCATAAGCTACAATTATCTTTCCTCTAGTCAAACAATACAGCTTGTCTAAAGTTTGACTCAGATATCTCCATGTCAGCAGAAGAGAAAGTTGTTCCTATTTGTACATCAGTGCCGTCTCGTGGGATCTTCCCTGTCCCCTTGGGATGTGCCAGGGCTGGGCTACTGGCACCAGTCTGCGGTGAGCCTGGAGCCATGAGGCAAACCAGGACTGAAGAGCAAATCAGGACCAAAGGGCGAACCAGGAAGGAGGACCAGCCAAAAATCAAGAGTGAAATATATATATATATATATATATATATATATATATATATATATATATATATATATATATATTTGCTTTCGTAGATTTTCATATATATATACATATACACACATACACACACACACACACACACATAGGCGCCGACTCCATGGGGCCTGAGGGGGCCCGAGCCCCCTCAAAAATTCGTTTGGGGGGGCTCTGCCCCCCCAATAATTTTAAAAAAATTTATTAGTTATATTATGCTTTGTAAAATCACAAAATTATGTTGGTATTTTTTATTTTCCTTGTTTGACGATAGTTACCTTTTAAAATACATTCAGTAATGAGTTAAAACAAAGCCACTCCCGATCTAGAGAGGGGGTGGGGTTGCGGGCTCTCGACCCATCAACAATCTCGCGGGGCTTCCCCCTAGCTCATTAATATTCACCGCCCACGGCGGCAGCCAATCGGCTGCCGCAAAGGGCGGGCCCTCACAGGTTCACTTAAGGTCGGGGCAGCCCGGGGCTCGCCCCTTTCGTTCCCCCAGCAGCAGCGGTTTGGAGGTCTTGGGCCCCCCCAATATTTTTTATAAGTCGGTATGGGCCCCCGCCCCCCCAATATTTTTTATAAGTCGGCGCCCCTGTGTGTATATATATATATATATATATATATATATATATATATACAGTATATATACAGTATATATACATATAGTATATATACAGTGTATATATATATTATAATATATATATATATAAATACTTTGGCTTCTTTCACAAGGCAGTTTATTCTGTTTCCCTAACATTTCCCTGTTAATTTTCGCATTATATTTGAGCTTTCACACAACATAAAAGCCACTTCTGGAATTCTAGTGTAATCTAGTTGAAATGTAGCTCTTGTTTCAATGTGAATCGCTTCCAGGGGGGGAAATCAGCCTGCAACTCTATTAACCCAGAAAATTGTGGGAGTAAAGTGATGGTTCTTGAGCATGGTGATTGTGTATAATGTACTAACTGCTGTACAGCACTTCCTGGAAATATTTAATTCCAACTTTTGGGGGGCAAAGACTGAAGTGAGGAAATATTTGGTACATAAAATCAGAATCAACTACTTCTCAGAAGAAACATCTGTATGAATATAAGAAGAGCCTGCTAGATCAGGACAAAAAACATGTAGCCCAACATCCTGCTGTTACCGTTGGCTAACCAGATGCCTATGGGAAGCCAGCAAGTGAGACGGGTGCAAAAGCAGTCTTTCTATCTGTGATTCCCAGCAACTGGAATTCAGAGGCTGACAGCCTCTGACAGGGGAGGTAGAACATCGCCATCATGGCTAGTAGCCATTGATCAATGTACCCCAGGCCTGAAATTTCATCCCAAATGGCAAGAAAGGGAAACAAAACAAATTCCTTCCAGTAGCACCTTAAAGACCAACTAAGTCAGTTCTTGGTATGAGCTTTCGTGTGCATGCACACTTCTTCAGATACACAGAAATACACAGATTTCGTGCATGCACACGAAAGCTCATACCAAGAACTGACTTAGTTGGTCTTTAAGGTGCTACTGGAAGGAATTTGTTTTGTTTTGACTATGGCAGACCAACACGGCTACCTATCTGTGGCAAGAAAGGGGTTGAGTCTGACTACCCTTTCTCCAAAAACAGCTCATACCTAAATCAACGGAATTGCAATTGGACAAAACTGTCATGTGTGTCTGCACTGGAGGAATTGCCATGAGGCATGAGCTCCCATGTTTATATGTGCTACGTAGTGATGGAGAAACTCAACTCATCTCAGTCAGGAATCAGCATGGTATATTATAAGCTTCCTTGGTGACCTTTCAGGAACAATTCATTTGCTTTGTGAGAATGTCTCCCGATTCATAATGATGGGTCAGGTCTTTTAATTGGTCACCTTTTTTGGGCAATAAGCAACTCCATTTTCCAGTGAATTTTCAGTTGCCTCTCAAAGTTCCATCCAGTTTTCACCTTTTACGAAGGTAATCATAGACCTGTCTGAGCTGTAACTTGTGTCCACGACTTGGATAAAAATGAATGAAAGTTTGAGCTGTAGCTGACAACTCAGTGATTGTTCCTGTTCAGGATCTCATTTCACATAAGAATTTGCGTTAAACCAGGTCAAATCATTGGCCCATCAAGCTCAGTATTGTCTGCACCAGCCTTTCCCAACATGGTACCTTCCAGATGTTTTGGACTACTACAGCATGGCTAATTCTAAGAGATGATGGGAGTTGTAGTCTAAAACATCTGGAGAGCACCATGTTGGGGAAAGCTGAATTGCACTGTCAGTGTTTCTTCAGAATTTCAGACACACAGAGAGGTTTTTCCGAATACTAACTAGAGATGCCAAAACAAAATTAAAAAATTCCTTCCAGTAGCACCTTAGAGACCACCTAAGTTTGTTATTGGTATGAGCTTTCGTGTGCATGCACACTTCTTCAGATACACTGAAACAGAAGTCACCAGACCCTTCTATATAGTGAGAAGGTGGGGAGGGGTATTACTCAGAAGGGTCGTGGGAAAGGGTGATTGGCTGATAGGTGTGGTAAACCTGTTGACGACTGTTAACAACTGCAGTTGGTCTTACAAGAAAAAGCAAGGGGTGAGATGGCTAAAGATGGCTATAGAGATGCTAGGGATTGAAGCAGATCTTTTGGGTCTTCTCCACACAAAGCATGTGCTCCACCATGAAGCTCCACCATGAAGCTATGATTCTGACTCCAAGCCAGAGAATAACTTGTGTGGGAAATCTGCAATTCTCACTGCAGATGCACATTTCAAATTTGCATGTCGAACCAAGGTAATTATGAGCTTCAGTAACATCTCTAAGTTTGTAGCAACAAGAGAGTAGGGGGCATGAAGACAATTTTTCAATTGTCCTTAACCAAAAATGGTTTTATGACTACTATAGAAAGGCTGAAAACAAATACTGATGTTACATGATATGGAATTCAACTTAGGTCATTGTTGTCCACTGAATACTCCTTTACCAAATGCAAAGAATCAGACGGTGACTTTTATCATATGTGGTGGACTTGTGATAAAGTAAAAACATTTTGGGAATTGATCTATAATGAACTAAAAAAGATGTTTAGATGCACCTTCCCCAAAAAACCGGAAGCATTTTTGCTAGGTTTGATGGGTGAGGAAATTACGAAGATAGACCAAAGACTATTTATGTACACCACAGTGGCAGCAAGAACTTTATGGGCCCCAAAGTGAAAGTTACAGGAGGTACCTACCATTGCAGAGTGGGAGGCGAAGATGATGGACTTTGCAGAACTGGCCAGACTGACTTGCCAGGACAACCAGAAATTCCAAAGGGACTGGAGTAAATTTATTGTATATTTGAAAAATAATTGCAAAAATTTGAAGACACCAGCAGGATTGAAATAAATCCTACAATGGGGACAATAGGTTGAAGATTTAAATTGCGCAATTGGATTTGAAATGGAAAACCTGCTGAAAGGAAGGAGGGAAGTCGTATGCTTGGCAGAGCAGAGAGTTTTTGTGCTTGGTATTGTAATGCTGTAATGCTGAAAATGTTGTTTAAGAAGGAAAATAATAAAAAAATATATTTAAATGAATACCCCTTTACCAAAAGTGAAAACCTTCCTAAGTGATGGACTGCAACTGACCGTTTTTTGAACATGGACAGTAATTATCAACTCCAAGCACAGCTGTTCAGCATTATGCTGCTACAGAATTTCTACTTTTCCCTCCATCGCATCCCATCTGAGTTCAATAAATGACAGATTTGGAGGCTAGAGAGCATCATACATATATATTAACATGCTATTGAGCTTCTTCAATGAATAGCATTTAACCATCTGGAAAACCCTTTAAATTACCGATCCATGACAAAAAACGGGCTGATCAAAAATGAAGAAAGGGAAGATTGAATACCTGCAGAGACAGAAAGACATCTTAGGGGGGAGGGAGCCAATTTGGTGAATGGGGAAACATATTCAGATCTCAGGGATGGGGTACAATAAACATTGCAAAGCCTACCAAGCAAATTTTAGGTATGAAACAAGAACAAATTTATTTAAGAAAATAAAAATAATGAGGAGCATCTCAGAAGATTATACTGCCCTTGATGAAACTAGGGGTGGCCAGCTGGCTGTCCCTGAAGCAATTTTGTTCTATATCTTGGCAATGCTTCCAAATTTTAATCACAGTGATATAAAAAGTTTGATGGCACTTTCACTCATAAGGAAAATAAAGCTGTTTTCAAAAATTATAAAAGATTTTTCTACATGTGTGACTTGCAGCATATCATTGCAGGGCACCCTAAACCCCTAATATGTTTGATCCTTTTCATCGTGTGCAGGGCTTCTGCTGATGGGATTTGTTAGGCGAACCCTGCCCTTAATAGTTATGCAGGTGCCTAGAGAGGAGAAAGGCAAAAGGCAACCACATCCTCTGTGCAAATAAGTGTGCAGGTGTGTACACATTTAAAAGCATAAGAGAGCCTGCTGGTTCAGGCCCCTAATTGTAGTTTCCAGCAACTGATATTCGGAAGCATTACTGCCTCTGACTATTTACATGGGTTAAAAAACCAACAATGTGTGACCTTTCAAACATCACCCATTCCCCATATAATTATAACTAATTGAAGTGAAGTGCTGCAGAGTTGCATGCTAAAGAAATACAGTGTGGCCTTGGAGCAACAGCAGCTGCATTTGTGAAAAATACCAGTGCAGAGATGCCTCGCAGATGAAAGGGTTTGCACCGCAAACACTTGTGTGCTTCTAACAGGCATCTATAGCCCAACTAGGGTTTTTAGGCACTTGTATACAGCTTTTAAAAGGACGCGGGTGGCGCTGTGGTCTAAACCATTGAGCCTTGGGCTAGCCGATCAGAAGGTCGGCAGTTCGAATCCCCGCAACGGGGTGAGCTCCCATTGCTCGGTCCCTGCTCCTGCCAACCTATCAGTTCAAAAGCATGTCAAAGTGCAAGTAGATAAATAGGTACCACTCCGGCAGCAAGGTAAACGGCTTTCCGTGTTTCCGTGTGCTGCTCTGGTTTGCCAGAAGCGGCTTAGTCATGCTGGCCACATGACCCAGAAGCCGGCTCCCTCGGCCAGTAAAGCGAGATGAGCGCCGCAACCCCAGAGTCGTCCGTGACTAGACTTAATGGCCAGGGGTCCCTTTACCTTTTATATAGCTTTTAAGGGTGTTGTTTCTCACAGCGATATAAAGATCATTTTGAATGATCATATCTTAGTTTAATAACCTAAGTTATAAACAAAGCTTTTGTCCACATTCTATATGCAGCCACTTCAATCCTCCCTTTACATGTTGTTGTTGTTGTTTAGTCATTTAGTCGTGTCCGACTCTCCGTGACCCCATGGACCAGTGCACGCCAGGCACTCCTGTCTTCCACTGCCTCCTGCAGCTTGATCAAACTCATGTTCGTAGCTTCGAGAACATTGTCTAACCATCTTGTTCTCTGTCATCCCCTTCTCCTTGTGCCCTCAATCTTTCCCGGGGAGCTAAATAAGGAAGGCTATCATTAATTATAGTTTCCCATTTCATCCGAAACTATGGTTAAAAGCTTTAGAGCAAGCCAGGCTATTAAACTTGTGGTCTGAAGTTGGTTTAATATGATCCTGACTTGTTCCAAAGCCATTAAGTGTCGCTTCCCAGCTCAGACTATATGGGAAGCTATAATTAATGGAAGACTTCCTGGTTTGCTAGTTGAATAGAGCAAAGAGGCTTATTGCATGCAGTCCAAAGGCTTGCTGATATTTATCCAAACATACACACAAGAATCCTGATAACTTTACCCCTCACTGAACTATTATTCCTAAAACACTTGACAAACTACAGTTTCCAGGATTCCATGTACTTTAAAATTTGGTGTGTAGCAGCCAGATGAACAGCAAGGAATAGGATGTGCAGGAACAATCAGGTCTGTGTTTGATGTTCCTTAAAATTTCTAAAGACTGTAGCCACATTCGTGCCATCCATTTAAAGCACTCTGAAACCACTTTCAGCAGCCATGGCTTCCCCCAAAGAATTCTGGGAGCTGTGTCCCTCACACAGCTACAGTTCCCAGAGCGGTTCAATAATATGCGCAGTGTGCATGTAGCCTGTGTTACCGCTCCAGAACCACAGAGAAGAATCCCCATACTACTTACTTCTTTCTTTCAAACTGAAAACCATTTCCCTCCCCCTGTGAAGATACTTTAGCCTCAGGGCCTGACCTTCGATAGTTGATCCCGTCTCTCATCTTTTTCTGGTTAACGGCGGTGGGAAGGGAAGAATGATGTGTTTTGTAGTGTGTGCTTTCAAGCCATGTGGTCACAGTTTCTCCTCTGTAGCCAGTCCTAGTCTGGGCCCAAGTCCTGGAAATCAGGGTCAGACCTTTAAAGGCTTTCCCACCCTCCATGTTTACACTGGTAAGCGTCTCCCAGCTCGGTATTCTGAGAGATACCCGGATTGTTTTCCCCATGTTTATTTATCTAAGCTGATTGACATGACACAGCATAAGAGTAAGTTATGAAATGGTTATGAGGCAATTGCAGGGCACCTCAGCAGGGATCTTGGCCTCATTAGGATTCCCATCCATGTTCCTGCACAGGGGGCAATTTGTCATTGCTGCAAGAAGTTATTGAACCTTTTTTTTAACAAATGCAAGCTTTTCTCCTGAGCTAATTCGGGCAGCTAATTGACATTACCTGGGTAATGAGCTTAGGTAATTGTATATTAATCATTCATTATTATTGTTATGACTGTCAATTGATTTGATGTTCAGTCTAACTTTTTGAGTTAAATAACTCTGATTTTAATTGTAATGTTTGATCAGCAAGTCACCAGCTATTCAACTAATAAATGTTTCTTGGCTGTTGCATAATGCCTGGTATCAATCAGGGCTATTTAGCTCTATTTTAATGCAAACAAATATGTTCATTAAGTGAGAGCAAAATGAAAATCCTGGAAGATCTGGCTGTAAAAATGAGTTACTAGGTTGCGCTCCATTTCCCCCCAGTCCAGGTGAACAAGGAAGTTTACACACTGGGTAAGTCGTATTCAGAGTAGACTCATTAAAGTTAATGTGCATAAGTTCAAGGCCACTGATTTCAGTAGGTCTAAAGGTAAAGGTAAGGGACCCCTGACCATTAAGTCCAGTCATGGCCGACTCTGAGGTTGCACACTCATCTTGCTTTATTGGCTGAGGGAGCTGGCGTACAGCTTCCAGATCATGTGGCCAGCATGACTAAGCATGGAAATGCCGTTTACCTTCCCGCAGGAGCGGTACCTATTTATCTACTTGCACTTTGATGTGCTTTCGAACTGTTAGGTTGGCAGGAGCAGGGACCGAGCAACGGGAGCTCACCCCGTCGCGGGGATTCAAACTGCCGACCTTCTGATCGGCAAGTCCTAGGCTCTGTGGTTTAACCCACAGCGCCACCCGCGTCCCTCCTTCAGTAGGTCTACTCTGATTTAAATGGATACAATCAAAACCAGCCTTAGGGTCAAACAATACATGATGGTAAATGTGTCGCTAGACACACACACACACCATGGCAACCACACATCTAGTTCCTCCGTTCCGTTCCGTTCCAGCATACACCGTTATTGTGATGTCACAATGTCCTGCATCTCCCCATCTCCACTGATGCAGAGCAGGGGTAAATAAACACAAGGCAGTGTGACGCCATAGCACCACACTGCAAGATCCCATGCTTTGCATGCAAAAGGTCCCAGGCTCAATCCCTGGCCTGGAAGGTTGTTTGCCTGGAAAGTTGCCACCTGTCAATGCAGACAGTATTGAGCTGGATAGATCAATGGGCCAACAGTCTTAATTCAATTTAAGTCAATTTCCTTTATGCTCCTCAATGTGATGGAAGTTATATATTTGCCCTTATGTCTAATTTAGCCATGATTGGCTTATTGATCGTGATTCAGCTGGTTGTACCGAATGCGCTGTTGCTTTCCAGCTGTTCCCTGTCCCAAGACCAAGCTGCATACACCATATAAGTCTTGTGTGTGCTTTTAAAAGGCAGTTTGGCAGATGTCAAGCATTCTATAGGACTATTGGTTAGGTTTAGGTTTATTAAATGTATGTATCACTTCTTACTAAAAAAGCAAATTACAATCCACTACTAATAATACCCACTGTTTCTGGCAAAATAACAGGGAAAACAACCTCTGCCTGGCACTGAAACAATGACAAGGGCAGCACCAGGTTAGCTTTCCTGGGAAGAACGTTCTGGAAACAGGGAGCTATTAAAATCCATTTAGGGTTTCTCTTGATCATATCTCCTATATGGAAGGAAGCTCTATTGAAAGCACTTGGTTTTGTTTCCTTGTAGTGCAGTTAGGACCAGGGCATGGCATACTAAAACTACAGCCAGTGTGGTGTAGTGGTTAAGAGCGGTAGTCTCGTAATCTGGTGAACCAGGTTGGCTTCCCCGCTTCTCCACATGCAGCTGCTGGGTGACCTTGGGCCAGTTACACTTCTCTGAAGTCTCTCAGCCCCACTCACCTCACAGAGCGTTTGTTGTGGGGGAGGAAGGGAAAGGAGAATGTTAGCCGCTTTGAGACTCCTTCGGGTAGTGATAAAGCGGGATATCAAATCCAAACTCTTCTTCTTCTTCTACAGTACTATGACTTCAAATAAATTTCAGAGTGAGGATTTGTTCACCCCCACTACATGCCATTTCGAAATGGCTTTGAAATAACAAACAATGCTGAATCCCCCCCCCCAACAGCCTTCCTTTCTATACAGCTGCACAACCCTGCTCCATGTGGAGACTGGCATTGTATCTGGGTTGGCATTTCCCATTCCAAAGCAACTGCGAGTTGCATCAGCTGCGGTTAGCAAGATGGTCAATCTGCTCCTGAGACTAAACCAAGTAATGAAAAGCAGATAGTCTTCCCATTGTGAAGGTTTTTCATAAGTCTGCCTTTAAGTCACTTACGTCAGACTCAATAGACTGAGCCACACTTATATCCCATGGTTGGTAGGTTCACTCTCCTTGTATTTCCCCCTTAATTTCCCTACTTTTAGAATCTTTCCCAGTAAATTCCTTGTTTGGTTTTTTATAGGTCTTTTGATCATATTTCTTAGAAGATAATTCTTCTGGGTTGTCATAAAGGCTGAGGAGAGTTATTATAGCTGACAAGATGTTCCGCTGGGGACAAATGTTCTTCATTAAGCTGAAGTTCAATTTTCTGCTTATAAACACAACCTTCCTGCAGACTGTGCTTACATGGAAACAACCTTATTTTCATATAGGGGTACCTTTACTTGAGAAGCCCACAGGGTGCTTGGGTGATTTGGCAGTTTTCTCATAAGTGTTTCATTTTTCATATCCTTTTATAATTTTAGAAATATCCCTTCTTCAGATGTTTTCTTTGTTCCTAGTCCTAAACTCTCACATTTCCTTCCATTGAAACCATCCCTGTGGAGGCATGACCAGGCATGAATAGCAGCACCGGACAAAAGAGGAAGAGGGAGTTGCAGAGATGAGTAATAGTGCAGATTTATACAAACAACATCCATAGGTATTAATTTCCTTATTCAGTAGCAAATGACAGGTTGGGGAGCTGGTCTCACCGGACCTCAGGTTGCCTGCACTACTGCTGCATTCAAGGGAGGCACAAGGTGATATTGAGATTGGCATGGGACAAACACACTGGTGGAAGCACCAGATCGGCTCCAGCAGATTGTATCAGCTGGCATTTGGGAAGCACCACACAATGTGCTTTGCAAGACCTGTGCTTAGCACTTCCTTAACACCAGGCATAGGGCTGGCAAAGCTGCTTTCTTCAAGGATCCAGCAGGTTCCACTTATCAGCTGATGGGTGGCGCCGTCAACCCTTCTTTCTCCAGGGAGCCCTGTTCAGTTGAGCTCCCCACAGGGCATCTGGTGTGAGGGGCCTGTGGTTTGGGGGAAATAGCCTCACAGTCCTAACTGGGACCTGTGTTGTACCAAATTAGTCTGGAGGTTCCTTATTTGTTCATCTTTAAGATGCCTATGGCGTTTGCCCTCCTAGGTGTGTGACATCATACTGGGTCATAAGGAAAGGGTTAACTAAGTGTAAAAAGGATTAACCATTGGAACCCAAGGGGAGGAGTTAGAGTTAGAGTTAGAGTTGTTAAAAAGTCAGTCTGGAGTTAGAGAAGGGAGAGGGAGGATAAGTCTGTGGGTTTGGCTAGTTTGATGTGAGAGAGAGAGAATCTGTTAAGAGGAGTCAGTCAAACAGTTGGGATAATCAGTTAGAAGGTATTAGGAAGGTATAGGCCGATAAAGAAACTAAGGCTAAGAAACTGACAAGAAAAATTATCTGAAACCATCAGCTTGTTAATGCTTATAAAATAAACTTGTTTATTTGGTTTAATGTTAACAACTGTCTGGACTCAGTGTGTACCCGAGAGAAACGGGTTGGTGGCAGCGATGGAAGCGATCACAGTGTGGCACAGGGATCAATAGACCGTCAAACGTCCGGGGACCCTGTGTAATCGCCACAATGCCACGAGACTCGTCATTGCTCTTGCATGGATTTGCAAATTTAACATTACCATGCAGGGGTCTACAAAAGGGTCCATGTTCTGTGGGTCATTTTATATCAACAGTTTCTAGTGTAGGAAATGCCAGACCTCCAGAAACAGTATCTATGTACAATTGACTTTGGAGTATCTTCCAGGGAATCACTGTTAGAACCAAACCTTCCAAATATAGCTCTAAAAGACTGACAGGTTGACCGATGAAAGGTTCTTTGAGGGAATGTAATGCATTTTCTCATTCTATCCATTCAAGGAGTAGCCTGTGGGGTCAAACAAGAGATGCTGCTGGGCCATCGCAGAAGGGTTGGAGGGTAAGGAAGAGGGAGATGAGTGGGTGGCCCAAGCAGGCAGTTGGCACAAGTGGGCAGCATAGACATCCCAAGTGAGTGGCATGAGCAACCCAGGTAAGCGACATAGGTGGGTAACCCAGGTGAGCTGCGATGGAACGGTCATGACACACCAGGACAGCTTCTCAGCAACTATCTTGCTCTGCCACCATTTCTCCTCCTTGCCCTCCACTATTAAGGCAGAAGTGGCATCATCAGAGACAGGCAGGCCATATGAATAGGGATGAGTAGGAGGGCAGTTTGGGTGAGCTGTAAGAGGAGGGGATGACAAGGTCTTAAGGGGGTTAAGGGTGGCAAGTAGAGCCAGCAGGAGTGCAGTCGCTAGTTCTAAATATTCTGTGTTTTGGCAAACCTTGGATTTCTCATAAGCTTGCTGATGCCTGCCTGCCTCTCTCTCTCTCCCCCCCCCCCCTCTCTCTCTCTGTGTTACTATTTGACTACATGAGCAATGGCACTCAGAGCCTGGTCATCAGCAGTAGAGGAAATTATTATTTCTCCACAGGTTGGGAGGACTTGTCTGTTAATTCTTAATACAAATATACACCAGATGCTTAAGCACGGGATATAAATGCAGCAGCTGTGATCACTTGAGGCTTCAAGAAAGCAATTGAAGTATTTTTGAGAAGTATCCCTGTCTACCTTGGATAAATATTAGCAATTGCAGTCATCCATCTGATTTTCTCATGGTTGTAAAGATGACCATAAGTATGTGAACAATGAGTCAGGGGATGGAAAAGGAGGAAGTTCCTCCATTAGTAAAATAATAGATAAATTACAGGAACTGTCTGCAAAGAAATATTTCTGGTTATAATTGAGCAGTGGGAACGAATGGAATAGACTAACTTTCACCAACCTGGGGCTCTCCAGATAATGAACTACAACTCCCATCATCCCTCACTATTGGCTGTGCTGGCTGGGGCTGATGGGAGTTGCAATCCTAAACATCTAAAGGGCACCAAGTTGGCAAAGGCTGGTTTAGACTGGTCTAACTTGATAAGAGACAGTTTCCTGTGGCCAAGAATAGGACAAAATTGTACCAGGAGCTACCTCCTAGAAAAAAACCACATAGCTGCAGTGGTAAAAGAGACCCCACACTTGCCAAACCATTCATTTTTAGTAGATACTTTGGTATGAAATGAAATTGCCCATTCCCATTCACCAAATTACCCCCAGTCTTCACATTAATGGGCCAAACACTTTTTCATCCAGGGCTTGAATGCCAGGCCCTACATGATTTGGATTAAGCTTTGCATAAAGGAATAGCTAATTAAAACAACCACCAAGGATAAACATGATGGAATAGGACTATCTTGGGTCATCATCTATTTAAGGCGTGGTACTATCAATATTGGGACGCGGGTGGCGCTGTGGGTTAAACCACAGAGCCTAGGACTTGCTGACCAGAAGGTCAGCGGTTTGAATCCCCGCGATGGGGTGAGCTTCCGTTGCTTGGTCCCAGCTCCCGCCAACCTAGCAGTTCGAAAGCACGAAGTGCAAGTAGATAAATAGGTACCGCTCCGGCGGGAAGGTAAACGGCGTTTCCGTGCGCTGCTCTGGTTCACCAGAAGTGGCTTAGTCTTGCTGGCCACATGACTGGGAAGCTGTACGCTGGCTCCCTCGGCCAATAAAGTGAGATGAGCGCCGCAAACCCAGAGTCAGTCACGACTGGACCTAATGGTCAGGGGTCCCTTTACCTTTACTTACTATCAATATTTACAAGTCTATCATTAAGATCAGTCCAATTCTTTCTAAAACAATTCTTAACAGACCACCAGCAGATATGAGAGCTTGATAACAAGCAGGACAAGAAGATGCAAATTAGTATTTAATGAGGGGAAGGGCTGCAGCTCATTTGTAGAGCACATGCTTTGGATGCAGAAGGTCCCAGGTTCAATCTCTGGTTAGGGATGGAAATGTCCTCTGTCCAAAACCCTGGAGAGCCACTGCCTGTCCATCTCGACAGTACTGGGCTAGATGGACCTAATGGTATAGCAGTATAAGCTTCAGCTGTCAGTGGTGTCAGAGCAGGCAAAGGGCCGGGTGCCTGATGGTCTCTAGGAGGACCTGGTCTGCTCTGCAGTCAGCTGGAAACTCTAACCAGCTTCCTGTCTCAGAATATTCTCACCCTGCAGGAAAGCTGTCACACCTTCAGCTGCAGTTTCCAGCCCAGCAACCCCGTGGCCTATTTATTTCAATGAGCTTGTTAACCAGAAAGCGATCTGAAGAACCATGGATATCTGGAAACGGTTAGACTTTCAGATGACGCTGTTGGGAATTTAATATAGAAGGAGAGATGCTAGAAATAAAAGAACCTCAAAGCATAGCCAATTTCACTGTGTGAAGGCTAAAAGCAGATGAAAAAATTGCTGGCACAAAAAATATGGAATGATATCATGACAGATGAGGAACTGAGGTAACTGCCAGTGTGTTGCCATGGACTGGCTGGATACAGAGGGGTGTTGGGAGGTTCCAGCCGAGGAACCCCCAAGGGAGGAAGACTTAGAGCCAGGGGATTGGTGGTGGGACAGTGAGGAGTGGCCGGAGCGGGAAAAGGGAGCAGAATAGGAGGAGGAGGTGTTGGAAGCTGAACGTAACAGGGTGTAGTGAGGCTATGCAGAGGGCTGTCCAGAATTCAAGGCAGAACTGGAGGCTGGAGAGATGGGGGGCCAAGAGGCAGAGTGGAGGCAGGCTGTGGAAGAAGCCAGGGACTCTCCCCTTCCTGCTGTGACCAGCTCCCCTCTCCAGAAGAGGAATGAAGAGGGGGGAGCAGAGACAGACAACATGGAGAAATCTCAGGTTGCTTGGGAAAGACCTGGGAGAGGAGAAGACTTAGGGAGCTTTGGGAAGGTGGGGATCTTCAGTCCTCGCAACTGCCTCACTAGGCAAGACCTGCTGGGAAGAGTTTGTGGATAGAGCTGTTTTGCTTCTTGGAATAGAGAGTTAACTTCACTGACACTCTGTGAAGCATTGCTGACTTGCTCCCGACTCTCGACTTGACATCTGTCTAGTGGCTATCCTCTTAGACATTTTGCCATGCTGTTCAGGGTAGAAGGAAAACACAAGCAGTTGCGAAAAACTCAGGGTACTGGTAGAAACTGATGGTTGCAAAACTTGTATCAGGACAAAAACATCCCATCTTCCTTTGCTGCTTACGACATACTTCTATGCTGAGGTGGTGAAATATACTCGGAGTCGAGTGTGAATTTCATGCTGTTTATTCAGCTCATAGTAGCAATGAATGAAACTTTCTCCAAAACGTTTAGCTATGTAAACATTATTTACACAATGGGCCCCGCATGATTGGCTAATTCCTGGCTGCTCCTGTAGCCTAATCAGGTTGCAGATTCACTTCATCCAGGAGCCAGATTGGCTGCTCCTGCAAGCCAATCAGGTCACTGATTCACTTCCACCTGGAGGTGGATTGGGTGGCTCTTGCAGACCAATCAGACTGCTGCATTCTGGATCCTATTGTTCTAGGATTCAGCTCAGTACATAACAGGTGGACAAGCTTTTTTTCTGTTGGGGGCCACATACAGGCAGTGGATAGAATTCAGAACCAATGATAGGTGGGACATCTTTCTCCCTCTATCGCCTGATTTTTCTTTTCTTGCCACCTGCACAAAATTAGGCTGTGGGCTGCAAATTGCCCAACCCTGGTCTATTTTATATATATTGTCAGGGACGCAGCGGGAGCGCAGGGAGGGGAGGAGATGGAGAGCGAGGGGGAGCAATCCGAGGGCAGCGTAGGAGAAGAGGACAGTAGCCCGAGAGATTCCATGAGCCTCTCCAGCGAATCGGAAGATTCACAGAAGGGGGCGCAGATGGCCAGGGCAAGGGGGGCCCCAAGGGGGACACCCCAGAAGCAAGGGGCCAGCGGGGACTCCCAGAGCAGCAGTTGGAAATCAGGACCAGCTTCCCCACCAGAGCATAGTGGGGGGGAAGGGCCCCAGGTATCAGGGCCAGCGTATTCGCCACCAGCGAGAGAAGATGGGTCAGGGTTGACCACGCCTCCATCGGAGAGCGAGGGAACGGTCGAGAGGAAGGTTACCGGCTGGGCGCGCGCGCCAAGTTCAAATGTACAGGCGAGCGGCACAGCAGGTAGCCCGGATAGGGAACCAGGTCCTAAAGCCCGCCGGAAGGAGGGGCAAGAATCAGGGGGGTCAGCGTCAGAAGAGTCCAGAAAGGATGAAACCCCAGCGGGCAGGAGGGCCCAGAGGAGGAAGGAGTGAAGGAAGAGGTGGGGCAAGGCTAGAGTCTTAAACTGGTGTCAGGGGGGCGGAGACTCAGACGGGACTTTGCCGGTCTAGACTTTAAGACGTAGAGCGGCACGCTGCGGCTTTGAAATGGAAACTGAACTTCAATAAAGACTTTTGTATATAACTACAGCCGGGCGTTGGTCCTTTGTGAGCTGGGACCAAGGGGTGGCTCTGACATATATATATATATTTCTATACTGCCCTATACCCGAAGGTCTCAGGGCGGTTCACATAATATATCAAGTACATAAAATCAAAACAAAAACAACCCAATAAAAAAAACCCCAAAGAGCCAGCCTTTTAAAAAGGGTATAGGATCAAGTCAGGCAAAGGCCTGGTTAAAAAGGAACGTTTTTGTCTGGTGCCTAAAGCTGTATAGTGAAGGCACCAGGCGAAATTCCCTGGCGAGAGCATTCCACAGACGGGGAGCCACGGCAGAGAAGGCCTGTTCTCATGTTGGTCTATGGGCTGGATCCAGAGTAAATTAGTTGAACTTAGTTCTCCTTGAATGTAATGGGATATAAGGTAAATCATCAAGAAGACTAATTTGTCACACTGATTTCAATAAAGTCTGTGTTCAAGTAACTTAGACAGGACCCAACCCTATATATGTATTCCTACTCAGATGGACAACATGGAGAAGGGAAGAGGACCATACTCCCTGTCTCCATTCCTCACTACATGTTGATTGGGTCTCCCATCTCCCATCACAAGAATGGCATTGGACTTGCTTCTGTGTGGCTGCATTGCATCCTGCTCTAGTGATGGTGACTTCCAGATGGGAAGGAACCAGGTTATGTACGCACACCATGTGATCCTTTAGATGCTACAGTTGCAGGCTGGTGTCCATCTGCAATAGTGCTCTGGAAACTTAGCAGTGTGTTCTCAGTCCCTAATCGTAACATTTCTCATAAAAATTTGGTGTTAACCAGCTTTGTTTACTAGCAATGTCTGCTCAAGCTTACTGGAGGAAAATTTAACACTATCAAGCCTTTTCCACTTTCTGTTATGTACCAAGAACTCTACGACTGGGTACCGTAGAGGGTATAATAATATGTTAATCAAAAACGGTATGCTGTCTCTCTAAACCAAAGATGGATTTCTTTTGTCAAACATCCAGGTACTTTCCAGGGAGTTATTAGAGATATTTAAGCAGATTTGTTACGGTTTTAAAGTAAAGAGAATTGCTGCAATGAAACAGCAATTTGAAGCAAGGATTTACAAGCTGAAGGGAGTGCAGTCTTGATTTACAGGAAGGATGATCACAATCTGCTAGCAGTGCAGGCAAAATTTAAGACAAGAAACCTGCCATTGGTTTACTGAAGGCTACTTTTCCCAGAGCTAGAATACACTACTCACATTGTTTTAGCACTTTTTAATCCTGCTATTGTCCCCTGAATGCCAAAGAGTAACAGGCAAAATAGATCAGGCATCACAGATGCTTCAGGGCTCAACCAGGTAGGCTCTGTTGGGAGCTGACACTGACAAGTCAGCTAGGATGTGGCAATAAGGAAAGGTAAAGGGACCCCTGACCATTAGGTCCAGTCATGACCGACTCTGGGGTTGAGGCGCTCATCTCACTTTATTGGCCAAGGAAGCTGGCATACAGCTTCCGGGTCATGTGGCCAGCATGACTAAGCCACTTCTGGCGAATCAGAGCAGCACACGGAAACACTGTTTACCTTCCCACTGGAGTGGTACCTATTTATCTACTTGCACTTTGACGTGCTTTCGAACTGCTAGGTTGGCAGGAGCAGGGACCGAGCAACGGGAGCTCACCCCGTCACGTGGATTTGAACCGCCGACCTTCTGATCGGCAAGTCCTAGGCTCTATGGTTTAACCTACAGCGCCACCCACGTCCCTTGGATGTGGTAATAGCATGTTCAAAACGGCTATTTATAGCCACCACCATCATGGTGGTTCAATTTGAAGATGAAGCAGAGTGAAAGTATGTAAAGAGTGGGGGGAGTATGGTGGCTGGGTGTACAATACTTCTTTGGAGATACAATAGGATGTTGGTCACACAGCACAAAACAGAACTTGAGCAAAAGTGCCATCAGGGTTACAGCAGTCTTCCGCCAAGTTCATAGCCATTCCTTTCACAAGTTATGCAGTAGGTGGCGCTTGCAGACAGCATAAAACATTTGTGGTCTATGACCATCTCTTGCCCTACAAAAGTGGTGATTTTTAAAAATAGGCATCAATCTGCTTCAGCCATCATGATCATTCTGCAGGGAAAACACTGATGGGCAGGGGAAAGACATAAAACTCATGTGTTGAGACATTTTGAAACAAAATATGGCATGCACCACCAAAGTACTTTCCGTGTAGGAAGAATCACAAACATCTAAAGCAGCAGCATTGGATTTTTCAGATGATGAGTTGCCTGGATTTATCTTGAGGGCTGCGATTACACTTCTAGCTCCAGATCAGGTTGCCACATCAAAATAGTAACAATCAGCAATCAGCTGGGCTTGGCTCAGCTGCTGGATCCCAGTTGAGATGAGGAAGGAGAGATACACCGGTGTATCTCAGGCTGAACTGAGCCTGGTGGATTTTAGGCTGATGAAAGCCCTGAAAAGCGGGCTTTCTGGGGGTGTGGCAGGACCAGGGAGTGGGGAACCCAGGCTGAATCCTTAGCCAGTTGAGTTTCGGTGTGTGATGCAGCAACCCAGCATAAATTAAGCTGGCAGAAAGGTTGGTGTAACAACTATTTAAAAAGCTTGTTTTCCCTCTGCCAGGCTTAGGGCCAGGCTAGCTTAGACAGCAGTAGCTCCGCTTCTGAACAGAATCTGGATCTGGTGTAACTTCACCTGGGATTAATTTACACTGTCCTGCTTTACACCAGCTGTTTGTATATAGAGTTACTCCCTGATTCTGGATGTGCATGATTATGTGGATCTTTTAGCTTGTACAGATGATTAAGCAATGTGTGCCAACCCTATTTTCCCAACACATTTAAGAATATTTATTTAGTTACTTCCTTGCTGTTTTTTAAAAAGGGGGGGTTATGGGCCCATACACTCATCAATAAATTCTAGGGCATGTCCCAGCTTCAGCCATATTGGAAAATTATCAATAGGATAATATAAAACGATTAAAAAAAATAAAAACCGAACAATTGTGCAATGAATTGAGCAAAGAATTGCTCAATTCTCAGGTGCCAAAATAATTCAGCTGTGGATGCTATAGCCCTTGAGCGGTGCTGGTGAGGGGCGGGGAGGAATCCCTTGCTCCATCTTTGGCAGCAAAATGTGTTGGGCTGACCCTCTATCCTCCACTCTCTTCCCTTTCCCTATTCCAGCTGTCAACTCACAAATACTACCATCCTATCATCCCAGACTCCCATCACCTACCCTCAACATTCTACATGCCAATCCACCTTCTCCCTGCCCCAAAGCCCAGACCCAAACCCAAACATGGCTCATTACAAAAGAATTGATTTTTAGCAATTTTCAGATTATATTGATCATGTTGACGCATGTTGATCATGTTGTGTTGCAGTTATTTTATAAGTGGCTTGGAATTTTTCTCATTCTCTCTCTCTCCCTCAGACTCTGCTGCCTTCTCTGAGACATTTGAAAGGATGGGCTCACAATCTAATCATCAGAATAAGACATCTCCCAAGGGCTTCATCGGTGAAAATATCGCTCCTGTTCTCCTGTGCGATTGCAATGTCTTCTCTGTTTTTTTACTCTGCTTTTACAAATTTGCAACTGCATAACTGAGCTCAGTTCATTGCATCGTGCAGATTAATGTGCTTCTCAGCTAATGGAGCTGAAATATTTATAAGTAAACTTTTAAACAAAGAAACTGCTTTGTAGGTGATACCAGGAGGGGGAATACTAAGTTCTTTCAGCGGATGCTGTGCTATTGAATGCTTCAGTGTCTGCATGAGACCATGATCGCTGCATTGCCTGGCTTGCGTTTCCCTGGAATTTCCTATCCTTACTGCATCGTGGGACAATACACATTGTGATATAGGGACATTGTCCACTATATGGATTGTGAGCAAGACACCTCACCACTGCTGCTTTCTCCAGATGATCCTTGGGAGACAAGCAAGCGTGTGTGCTTTCAGCATATTGAAAGTGCTAGAGGGTACAGGAAAGTACAGAAGGTACTGTCTGGACAGGCTCCAACCAGTGTGGAATTTGATTTGGCATGCCTAGTGAGGAATTTACATATATCCTTGCCAAGCAAGCAAAAAGCCGAGTTGAGGCTTCTGCTCAAGAGGTTCAGAATGAAGAAGCAAAATAAAACTGATCAATTGTTCTATGTAAGAGCCATTTTTCACTGATCCCTTGTCTCCTGTTTTTGTTGTGGTTTGCGTTTACCTATACAACTTTATTTATAACTTCTCAGACTCTCTTTACCTAAAGCCTGTCAATTGTATGTAGGCTACTAATACACTTTTTCGAACTGGAACTGATGTGTGCATTCATGAACACTATACATGATGAAGCTGAAATATAAAATCAAGACAATAGAAAAAGTATAATGAAAACGATTGGAAGTTTTTTTATAGAAGACTTTATTGGATAAGACATGATGTTGTATAAATATTTGGCTTTCTTTTTCAATTGACATTTTCTTGCTACTGTTAAACTCTTTTTTGTCCTGCTTTTCTTTTTTCTTCTTTTTTCTTTTTTGTGCTTAACTCTGTTGTACTTACCTTTATTGTATGATTGTATTTTAAATTGTATTTTAAATGAATAAAGATGATAAAAAAGAAGAAGCTGAATCCTCCCTCTTTTATATTCAACTATACCACTTCATGGATGCACAGGCCCTGAAACAATTGTTCTACTACAAAAAGAAAAGGAAGGAAAACATTGCACCCAACAACTCCTTGGTTATATGGGAACCAATGTGGAGCCAGATGTTTTGGCACATGGGGAGCAATCACCAAGCATCAGCCTCATGTTCCCTCCTTTCCCTTTCCCTGTCACATCTGGAGTTACTCAGCAGGTGACGTCATTGTGCTTTTCCACCCATGTTCCGGTTCCATTGGGACTGGAAAACTCGGTCTGAAATTGGAGCATGCATTGAGTAACCCTCCTTGACAAACTAAGGGCAAAGAATAAGTCAAGAGGCTGTTGATTGTCACATCCCATTTAAAGCAAATTGCTTCTACCAAATAATCCTGGGAACTGTAGTTTGCTTCTCACAGAGTTAGAATTTCCAGCACCCATAACAAACTACCTTTCCCAGGATTGTGGAAGGCGTTTTGCTACAGTCCTGATGGCCAACAAACAAAGGCAGCAGAATCCACTGAAAACGGCCGCGGTTGTAAACCGCCTTGAATCTGCTCGATGTGCAACCACAACACAGTGGATGTTTTCCTGGGTAGATAGTAACCATTCACCTGTTACCGTGGTACCTCGGGTTACATATGCTTCAGGTTACAGACTCTGCTAACCCAGAAATAGTACCTCGGGTTAAGAACTTTGCTTCAGGATGAGAACAGAAATCATGCTCCGGTGGCATGGCGGCAGCAGGAGGCCCCATTGGCTAAAGTGGTGCTTCAGGTTAAGAACAGTTTCAGGTTAAGAACGGACCTCCGGAACGAATTAAGTACTTAACCCGAGGTACCACTGTACATAGTTGGCTGTTGTAACAGAAGTAACTCAACAGAGAGTTACAAAGGCAAGCAATGCCAAATAAGGTGAGATAAAACTTAAAGATCCAGACACTTTCCACATCACATTTCTTGCCACCAGTGCATACTGCTGTAAAATATACCTATCTGAAAAATAAATTGTAGTGTGGATTACAGAACTATTTCATGCATCCAGAATCATTTATACACAATATTAAGTACTTTACTTTAGTTGTCACTAAAAAGTTAATTGTGGGGAGCATTACTAAATTGCATTTCTGTTATACTTTCAGTATGTTATGTTTGTGGGGAGCGGGGAGAACCTTTCCCTTAGATGGCAAATAGGTGGATATAAGATTAAGTGATACGCCTTGGTGCTTGACTAGCTCCTGTGTCCTACACTGCTGGGAATTCATTCTGGGATATGCTGGTTAATGAGAACTACAGACTACAATGCTAATTCGGTCCCAGTGTTCCCTAGCAGGTGCCTCAGTTGCAGATGCTTTTTGTCAGGCTGCATGAATTGTTTGAGAAGTGAAGGGAAAATTACTTAGGGCTGCATGTTGTGTTGAAACTTGGTCAGCAATCATTGATACAGGGCTCAGAGGGAGGCATATTTTCTTTCAGCTTATGAAAATGAACAATCATGGATTGCTCTAATGCTTGGAACAAGAGTGGTGGCTACTATAAATCTTTCAGGATAATAGGATGCAGTTCTGATCAAACCCCTGGAGGCACTTTTCTTCCCTAGTTAAGAAGGAGCGTAAGGAAGGTATGAAGAGCTGTGGGGAACAATGCTGTTGTATATCTTGAGCTTTACATGACAGCTTCCGTGGAATGGGCAGTACAGTGGTACCTCGGGTTACAGACGTTTCAGGTTACAGACGCTTCAGGCTACAGACTCTGCTAACCCAGAAATAGTACCTCGGGTTAAGAACTTTGCTTCAGGATGAGAACAGAAATTGTGCGGCGGGAGGCCCCATTAGCTAAAGTGGTACCTCAGGTTAAGAACAGTTTCAGATTAAGAACGGACCTCCAGAACGAATTAAGTTCTTAACCTGAGGTACCACTGTACTGCTGGACAGAGCTATTGGCTTTGAAGGTTCTTGGAAGGTTTAACAAACCACGGCAGATAATGGCCCACTTAGTGACCTGCATCTTTAAGACACAAACTGCCACCTAAATCAGGAGCAGAGAACCTTTTTCAGTCTGGGGGTTAGGTGGTGGGTAGAAGATGCGGCAAAAGTAGGCAGGATCAGTAGCAGTTGGCTCCACTGATGCACCATGCTGACTTTTGGCATCGTCCATCAGCTTGATTTGCCATTCTTCTTTGGTCGGGATTTCCTCTTCCTTCCATCTCTGGGCTAGTAGCATCCGAGCGGCCATTGTAGCATATGTGACCAGTTTCCTCTGATCTTTGGGATCGTGGTACCTATAATTCCTAATAAAAAGCTTCTGTTTTTTAAGCAAAGGTTATTTTAAACATTTTTTTCATTTCATTATATATCATTTCCCAGAATTTTTTTGTTGCATTGCAATTCCATTTACCTTCTTTTCCTTTACATTTCCAACATATATTGGTACTTGTTCTATACATTTTTGCTAATTTTACTGGGGTTAAGTAGGTCCTCTGCATCTTTCAATAGAATCGTTGTGAAGCGAACCAACAAATCTGCAGCACTTTCTAAGCTGTCTTTGTAGAAGCAGCAAAATGCCTCGGAATTCAATTTCCCTCTTAGCTTTTTTTGCTGTAGACTAAAATCCACGAGGCACCTTTGGCAGCTTAAACAGCACAGAACAGCATGTTCCAACTGTTCCCCCACTCCTGAAATAGTGGTGAAAAAATTAAAGTTATAATCACTTAACTCAAAAGCAATTCCTGCTGCCAGTATCATCATCATCATCATTAAAGCCTTCTGGTTGAAAAGATCTACTCTTACAGAGAATAAACTGGAATGTCAGGCAATCCAATCCAGAACACCATTAAATACTGCTAGGATTTAAGATGATTTATGACTTACCTCAGACAACCAAGGCAGACATGCTACCACAGGAGTTTAAGATTAGGGCATTAACCTTATGTGTTTCAGTAGGAACAAACTACTTTAAATTCAAGTACTATGACTGAAACTGAATTATCTGGCTGTCCTAAAAATTAACTCTGAGATTTTCTGTCCACTCAGCAGAGTCATACACACAGCACTTAACACCAGGTATGGTACACTAGATTACGCAACAATATATTAAAGATGACTGGAGTTGGATCCTGGATTCCATACAAGTGAAATGGCAAAAAATAAAAGAATTCCAAGATTTGCTGTTTTGCACCACTGATATTCTACCACCCAATTCATATTAGCAGCACACTGTAAACATCTCAAGATTAGGATGAAAGAGTCAGATTGGTGTGCTGTGTGAGTGACGTTCCTTCCCTTACGAACAGTCCTCCAGCCTCTTCAAAACAGTACTGCTATTTTGCAGCAATAGAAGCTCATTCAGGATTTTGCGGCTGACTCAAAGCTGCAAACGTCCGCTGATTTAAAAGAAAGAAGGGAAGGTAATTTCTGAAGTTAAAACCAACCCCAATAGTAAGTGGTTTCCAAGGTATCAAATTTCATGCAAAATGTAGATGTTTGCAGGGAGCTTAACAAAAGAGCAGCATTGTACTTTGTAAATAAAAAAGTTTTGCAATTAATAATGTAATGGGTAGTGTTCTGTTCATAAGACAAAAAGGTGTATTTTATGCAGAAAGAAAATATGTAGGTTGAGCCTTTCTATATTTTGATTTATTATTATTATTATTATTATTATTATTATTATTATTATTATTATTCATACAGGCTAAACTTCAGACACAAATATTCCTTGCAGGAAAGATGAAGTTAATCTTTGTGGTCACAGTTTGCTTCTGCATTTTGGTGAACACACAAACAGGTAACTTTATTGCAATAGATATATATTGTTTCAACCCCCCCCCCCCCATCAGTTACTTTCTTCATTGCAATATGCTTGGAATATGATACAGCATTCAAATATAATGAATGTTTAATTTCCCGATGTGTAGTGAGAGTTGAAACATACTATTCTTTTATTACAGTATTTTGAAAACCAGAAACTTAGCTGCTTATTAGTTTTGTGGTGACGGAGCAGCAGCTCTTTGTAAAACTGTGACTTTTCACCGAGTGGCTGATGATGAATTTCTTCCCTAATTACAGGTGCCAGACCGATTGAGGATGAAGAAGGTAAAGGGATTTTGTTTGTTTGTGGTTGTCTCGCTCAATCCCATCTCTAGTTTGTCTAAAAATGGGAATTCTTGCAAATGTGAAGTTTGATCAAATGTCAGAGGAGATTTGAAAGAAACTGAGCCGCATCAGACACCCCCAAGAAAACATCAATTCAACATTTAGTAGGAACAGGAACTAAAACCTGCAAATGCCAAAATTACAAACACACATAAAGGTTTTCCTTTTTAAGAAACTGTTTGCAAGGCAGAATGTAAATCACCATATGAAATAGCACAATCTGCAATGATACTGAATTAATAACATTTAGGATGGCTGCACCACTCCTGAATCCGGAGTTGCAGATGTGAAACAGTGCTGCCTCCATCTAGTTTCTGAAGCTAGAACTTTGCATCCCGGAATTGGGTCTCCATGGAACCAGTTGCAGTCAGACAGATGGCCATTGATTCCCCTGGCCAGAGCACATTAATCAAATTGGCAGCACAGTGTTGATTAAAGCTAAATTATATGGCCGCATCCAGCTGAACTTGAAATTTAAGTATTATGTAGCACTATTCACTCTCCTAGGGTTATTTGGATTTATATACCATGCTTCAAAGGCCCACCATGGATTCTATGACTTCATATTTCAATGTTTTGGGGTCTGGTTGCTTTTTCTTTCAATCTCCCCAAACATTTGCTGCAATCAGGAGGAGGAGAAAAGCAACATTCAACACAATGAGAAGCATATTCATGTAGCAGAAACACTCCCTCCACCCCAACCTGGTGTGTATAAAACTGGAGTGTGGCCTCTGGTAGCACTTTTATACATAAAGAAGCTGCAATTTAAGAGACGACCTTGGAAACTGCATGGAATTTCCATTTACTTCATAGTTTTGGTAAAAGGATCACCCAGCCTTCTCAACAGGTGGTGCTAGTTGCCTGGTGAGAAAAAACACCAGAGGTTCCATGTTCTCTTTAAATTGTAAAAAGCACTGGATGTTGCCAGAGATTTAGGGCCTATTTTGATTTCTTTTAAAGATATCTGTGGCCAATATTCAAAGCCAGCTAATCTTTGGACCAATATGGTAGTGGGCCCTGAAGACCTTCCTTCATCTCCATGACTACCTTTAATGGATGCCACATATAGCTTGTGATGTCAGGGCAACTTCTCATACTAACTAATCAGCAAATCCGTTCTGCAGCGACTGTTTTCCTGTTGTACCTTCTCTCTCACTCGCTTCACGAGGGCGTAGCTCTAAACAGCAGCTTAAAATACTTTGAATAAATATGTTGGGGAACAGATGCAAGCAGCATACTGTTTATTAAGGCAACTGTGCTAAAGGGTAGCACCAGCCCCATTCAGGGAATGCGACTAAAATGTATTTGTTTAGGTAGCATGAGTCTTCAATCCTAAATGTCTTGGTTATCGGGGGGGAGGGGGAAAGAACCTCATGCATATTTTGTTTTAGACCCCTACAGACAGCCTGCAAACATGCCCTACTGGCCTTTCACGACCAACGATTTCTGGGCATATGTGGAATACTTCCGGATCTTAGGAGCATACCATAGAATCAATGAGATGGCCAGGACCTTCTTTGCTCATCAACCTCTTGGAAGTACTCTTGGATATCATGTCCCAGATCATGAGCACTAACTCACTTGGCGATTCCCAACAATTTCCAATACCAACGGATCACCAGAATTGCTTTTCTAACAACTGTGTTATTCCACTGCTTCTTTTATATCAAATACGTAACTTCTGTTCCTGGTACTTCTAATGTTAATCTTAGTGTGGCCTCTTTTTTACTAGACTATATATACTTACTAGTTACCTTTTTTGCAAGCAGAATAAAGAATTATTTGATTCTAATGCTGTTTTCTCTAGAGCCCCATGTATCCATAGTTCTATAAATCTGTGTGATGACATTGCATGCGTCTATGATTAGGAACACAGTATGGTTCTAAACCACTGAGCCTAGGGCTTGCCAATCAGAAGGTTGGCAGTTCAAATCCCCGCGATGGCGTGAGCTCCTGTTGTTTGGTCCCAGCTCCTGCCCACCTAGCACTTCAAAAGCACACCAAGTGCAGGCAGATAAATAGGTACCACTCTGGCAGGAAGGTAAATGGTATTTCCGTGCACTGCTCTGGTTTGCCAGAAGCCGCTTAGTCATGCTGGCCACATGACCCGGAAGCTGTCTGCGGACAAAAGCCGGCTCCCTCGGCCTACAGAGCGAGATGAGCATGCAACCTCAGAGTCGTCCGTGACTGGACCTAACAGTCAGGGGTACCTTTTTACCTATGGTTCGGGAAACAGCATCTCAAAAAGGATGTTGCAGAGTTTGAAAAGAGCAACTAAGATTAGTGCTATGAGAAACTGAATCCCTTTTAGTTTAGAAAAAAAACTAATGCTAGATCCAGGTGTCATCCAATGAAGTTGGAGATTTAGGACAGATAAAAAGAATTGGTTGTCACACAGTGCATGGTTAAAGTATAGAAGCTGCTACGACAAGATATGACGGCTAAAACTGTTTTTAAAGGACATTAGACTAATTTGTAGAAGATAAGTCTGTCCATGGCTACTAGTTTTGATGACTACATACTGCTTCCAGGATCAGAAAGACTTGGCTCAGTGGTAGAGCACATTTTGCCTCCAACAACCTCCCATGACTTTGGTATGGCTGGGAAGGCCTCATTCTTAAAACCCTTGAGATCCACTGCCAGGCAGTGTGGACAGTACTGAGCTAGATGAACCAATGGTCTGATTTCAGTATAATAATAATAATAATAATAATAATAATAATAATAATAATAATTTATTATTTGTACCCCACCCATGGGTGGCTTCCACAGAGACCAAAAATACACTAAAATGTCACACATTAAAAACTTCCCTAAACAGGGCTGCCTTAAGATGTCTCTTGAATGTCAGGTAGTTGTTTATCGCTTTGACATCTGATGGGAGGGTGTTCCACATGGAGGGTGCCACTACCGAGAAGGCTCTCTGCCTGGTTCCCTGTAGCTTTGCTTCTCGCAATGAGGGAACCGCCAGAAGGCCCTCGGCGCTAGACCTCAGTGTCCGGGTAGAATGATGGGGGTGGAGACGCTCCTTCATGTACAGTGGTGCCTCACATGACGAAATTAATCCGTTCCGTTAGGCTCTTCGTATAGCGTTTTTTTTGTCTTGCGAAGCAAGCCCATTGACAGCTTAGCGGATTAGCACTATTAGCGGTTTAGTAGCTTTTAGCGATCAGCTGTTAAGCGGCTTATCAGCGGAACAGCTGATAAGCGGCTTAGCGGCTTAGGAAAAGGGGGGGGGAAACCCGCAGGAACTCGCAAGACGTTTTCGTCTTGCGAAGCAAGCCCATAGGGAAATTCGTTTTGCGAAGCGCCTCCAAAACGGAAAACCCTTTTGTCTAGCGGGTTTTCCGTCTTGCGAGGCGTTCGTCTTGCGGGGCACCACTGTATACTGGACCAAGGCCATTTAGGGCTTTAAAGGTCAACACCAACACTTTGAATTGTGTTCGGAAACGTATTGGGAGCCAATGTAGGTCTTTCAAGACCGGTGTTATGTGGTCTCGGCGGCCGCCCCCAGTCACCAGTCTAGCTGCCGCATTCTGGATTAGTTGTAGTTTCCGGGTATAAAGCAGCTTCTGAGGAATAGCAGTAGGCAGTGATACTTCCAGGTCTGAGGTGCCCTGGACAAAGTGGCATCTGGGGACCCCATGCCATCCTGGACAATCCCCCCAACTCCCTGCCACTCTGTTCCCCACAAGGTGGACTGAGTGATTTATTTTTATTTTTTAAAGCAACCACACTGGCATTTTTCATGCCTTTGTCTACCTCCTTTGAATCTTTTTAAAGCTTTTCAACAGTAAAATTCTAAAACCCTCTGGATAGCTCAGTTGGAGGACAATGGGCCTCTTATTAATCTCAGGGTTGTGAGTTCGAGCCCAGCTTTAGGGGTGGGGACAAAGAGTCCTGTATCGCCGGGGGTCAGAATGGATGACCCTCATGGTCCCTTCCAATTCTATGATTCTTTTTTATAACAATTTTTATTAGTTTTCAATTACATTCCGATAATAGCCTCATTATAACAATACCAATTCATAATACAATTACTAATATCAGTGCTTTTTATCTGGGGGTATGCATACCCCTAAACATTTTGTGAATCTAAGTTTGGCCTCATTGAGGGGCAGTATTTCAATATGAGTAGGAAAATGAAAGTACAGTGGATGCTCGGGTTGCGAACTGCAGCACCGCGCCTGTGCACACGCGGGTTGCGATCCAGCGCTTACGCGCATGTGCAAAGCGCGATTTTGCACTTCTGCGCATGCACGGCCGCCGAAACCCAGAAGTAACCCGTTCCGGTACTTCTGGTTTTCGGCGCGTCCGTAAGCCGAAAAAACACAACCTGCAGCATCTGTAACCCGAGGTATGGCTCTACTCCTAAACATTTTTTTAAAAGAAAAAAAGCACTAATACCAATAATTCAAATACCAAATTATATAATTTAGGTCCGTCCCCTCCCCCCCCCCCCGCGTTCTAGAATTGAAGGTTTGACGATTTTATTTACTTCTGCCTTCCAAAATCTTATTGATTTCAATTCTCTGATTCAAGCCCCGCTGAGTCCAATGGGACGTATTGCCAGGAAAGCTTTAACAAGAGCCCAATTTGTAAAAGTTATCCCTCCGGATAAATTGAGAGCTGAGATGGGGAGAAGCGGCGTTGCTGTCGCTCCCCTTTCTTCCCAAGCGGTGCCTGGATCTCCTCCCGCCGCGCCGCGCCGAGGGAGCAAGAAACGCCGCCGCCGCCGCCGCCGCCGCCCGCGGAGAGGAGCGCCAGCCCCCTTCCAAAGGAGCCCGGCGCAGAACGCCATAGAGACGGCGCTCCCCCCGCGCGCCTAGAGAGACCGGAAGCTGCTTCAAGCTCCGCCCGGATGTTGGAGGGTAGCCGGAAAGCTTTACAGCGGGTCGTAGACATGAAGCCGGCGGTGGACGAGATGTTCCCTGAGGGCGCGGGGCCTTACGTGGACCTCGACGAGGTGAGCGCTTGAGCCCCGGGTGCAAAAGGCGGGGTCTCGCGCGGGGCTGCCGCTTGCTTAAAACCCCCGCGCGGCCTGGGCTCTTTCTCTGGTTCTTTCCCCTCCTCGGGTGTAAAGGGAGAGGTGCTGGGGGGGGGGCGCGCCTCTCAAGGGTCTTCTAGGTGGGCCTTTGGCCTGATCCAGCGAGGCACCGTTTCTAAGGCTGGCCGGAGGGTGGGTGTTCGTTTGTTTTTAATTTTTTGTGCCACGCCTCCCCCCCCCCCGACAGGGACTCGAGGCGGCTTACAGATCAAAAATATGAACAGAATAAAAGCGATGGGGGGGGGGAACCCCACAATTAAATACCGATAGAATATAACAGACCTAAAAATGCGCTGATAATATGTGTGAAGGTGAGATAGGATTTTTGGGGGGCCAACCTTCAGTCCCCCCCCCCGTGTTCTGCTCCCCATCTCCCATGCTTGCACTTGGGTTCCACAGGCACGCTCGAGCTTCCTGTATAATACTGAGGTTTTGAAAAAGACAGAGACAGAGAGGAATATCTCTGGGAGGCAAAAATAACTTCAGCCTTTTGTTGCTAATTTCCCCCTAGCAACTTGATCCAGTTGTCTGTGAGTCTTATGAGGAGGGGAAAATGAAAGTATGGATGCATTGTCAAGAAGCGAGCATTGCATCCTCTCTATTTCCAGTAGTATTTGCTGTCAGGATGCCTTATGGAAAAGTTACAAACTAAAAAGCCATGCAGTAAAACAGAATGGCAATTAAACATATAAAGGCAGTGCAATAATGATTCTCTGTATATTGCTGCTATACTTGATTAAATATTATTCTTTCTCAGGCTGGTGGAAGTACAGGTTTGTTGATGGATTTAGCTGCCAATGAAAAGGCAGTACATGCAGACTTCTTTAATAGTAAGTATTAGTTACATCTTTAAATTATTAAACCCATCATGTTTATTTTAGCCACTGTCCAGCAGATTGTAAATTGATTTTCTAACCAGTACTTAGAAAAAAAGCTTCCATTTAGAAGTTAAAGTATGTATGGCCTGTGGCCCTCCAGAATTGTTGGACTCCTAACTCCCAACTCCCATCATCTCCAGCCAGCATGGTTAATGGCCAGGGATGGTAGAAGTGGGAGGTCAGCAGTATCTGGAGGATCATAGGGTCTTCTTCCCTTAATTAAAGCCTAAAACCTGTCTGAGGAACAAAGTTTCCATAGCAGGAGGGGAGGGTTAAGCCATAGATGGAGGCTTTTTAAAAAATTATCTGTTAAACTCAAAATACACGTGCCAGGGCAATTGTGTGTCTTGGGGTTTTCTTGAGGGGGGAGTTTTATTATTAAATGAGTTGCCAGATATATAGAAACTACTGGGAAATGCTTCTGCATGGTGATAGTAACACATGGAGAATGTATGCTGATCCGTCAAATTGCATTTATTTATAGCTGTTTATTACAGAAATGCCCAGAGCTAGTGTGATGAGACTGTAATTTGGGGTCCATGTGGTGAATATCCACTCCATTGTATCCAATGTTGGTCATACTCAAGAGTAAGCCTATTGAAATGAATGGGCATGATTAACTTAGGTCCATTCGTTTCAGTGGGCCAACTCAGAGTGTCGGACTAGGACCTGGGAGACCAGGTTTCAAATCCTCACTAGGCCATGAAGCTCACTGGGTGACTCTGGGCCAGTCACTGCTTCTCACCCTAAACTACCTCACAGATTTATTTGGGGGGTTAAATGAGGAGGGGTAGAACCATGAACATCACCTTGAGCTCCTTGGAGAAAAAGGTGGGATATAAATAAATAACACTTAGTTGAATACAACCCAGGGGTACTTAGTAAATGTGACTTGGTGGGTTCCATATGGTAACCATTTTAGTATATTGTTTTTGGTGACTTTCAGTAGCCCTTATAATGAACATGCGGGGCAAGCTTCCACAAATCCACTAAGGGAAGTGCCCTTAAGTCTGCTGACAAGCAGCACACAGTTTCCTTCCTTTGGCTTTCCATAATTGCAGGGGGCATAGGGGAAGTTTTCTGTAGTGTTGCACTGAGTTTTGGTGTTTCCTTTGCCTGCTTCAAAGTGCATCACCTGCAAAGGCAGTTAAGGAATGGAAGAGATATGTGTTTGCACAAATAATAGCTACAGAGAGGGCAAAATAACTATGGTAAGGAAACCAGAAGTGACTGTGGCTGAGAGAGTGGTATGAGTTCATACTTGTGGGAACCTGAATATCTAAAACGGTGGGATGGAGAAAGCCATTTTAAGAAACTGGCCATATATCAAGGCTTACAACATAACTCACTGGGTTGTATCCAGAGAATCACGCTCATGCAGGAAGACTTTCCCATAAATAATAACCTCCTTCCTGGTTTCAGTTGAATCTATTGTACAGTTTGATAATTGGATTCAGGTCTCTCACTTTACTGGGAAATTTGCATTGTTGCTTAGCTCTTCAGAATTGTTTTTAAAAATCAGAATAATTAATATGCATAATGTTAATTCACTGCCTTGTTTTTGTTAGATTTTGAAGATATGTTTGATGATGACGATATCCAGTGAAATTCAACTTCCTGCTGTGCTAAATACCTAAGTTTCTTGTAGAAGCAGACTATATTCCTAACAAAAGATAGGAAAATGTGAATATTGTCTCCAAGCCATGAAAGAGCACTTTGAAATGGCCAAAGGTGGTTGAAGAGAATTGTGGAGCTATTTTCCTCTTATAATGTTTAGATGTGCAGTTGTGCAGGCTTGCTTCAATAAAATCTGAACAAAACCTCTCATGTCTGATTATGCAGTTGACTACTGGTTCTTGCCCTTGGAAATATGTCTTTTTCTTAATGTTATTTGGAATGTTGTATGCATAGGATGTAGCATTTTTAGTAAAATACCCAACAATAAAATTAGAAGCAAGTGGGAGGTTTTAACACCTCGATCCTAAATCCATTTACTTGTGAGTGGCATGTTGAAAGATCATTGGGACTATACTTCCAAGTGTGTGCTTTCCTCACTCCCAGTTTAGCTAGGGAGCCCAGCATATTTGGCCAATGAAAATATTCCTGTAGAATATGAGTAAATCTTGTATTAGAGCTCATTTGGCTTCTTGCCATTGTATGGTTCTTTATTTTGTAACTTATTCTAACTACTGGTGGTTTATGACAAGACTTTTCCATAAATACTGAAGAGTCTTTATGGTGCATTCAGGATATTTCCTCCAAAATAGAGCAGAATTTTTAGATGAATATCTCAATTGTGCTCGCGTTGCTTCCTCAGTCTGTGGGGAAGCTGGCTATTTTCTTTGACACATTCTAAAGCCACATGCAGCACATCAAAACACAGGCTCCAGTACAATGGTGCTTGGTTTTCTTTGTGTATATTAATCTGAGCTCTCAGCAAAGTGGAATGAAGTATTATTACCAAAATCAGAAAAGCAGTAGTGAATCTGAAAATGAGGTCTCTGGGGGAAGAATAAAAAAATGCTTTTACATTGAGTTATCTGCCCACTTTCATTATATGCATCTAATATAATAAACTTCACATAGTGGAATGAGAATCTTTATATTTTAACAAAGTCTTGCTCCTCTCTGGTTTTTCACATTTACCCAGTGGGAAATGCTGTAACAAGTTTGAGAACAGGGCTCCTACAAGGGTAGTATACTTAAACCTGACACACATACTCCAGATTAAGACCAAACCTGACATAAACCATTAAAAGTATTCTCACACTCCCCAAACTGAATAAAACAGATTGGAACCAATTTGCAATGTTCTGCACGCAGCGAAGACAGTGGCAATACAGCTAATGGCTGATACTCCAGTCCAAACCTTTGTGCTGGCTTTGAGAAGATGTTGGACTGGGAGGAGGTGTCCCGCTGTTTCTTGTACCTACAGAGTAACACCAGCAGCACTCCCCTGGCACAGAGCTCTGCATGCTGCATATGAACAACACTCCACATCCCAGACCTCCACATGTGAACAGCTGGGACAGTGAAAGCTGCAAGATAAACTATGTAATAAAGGGCACATGAGGGGGGGATGGGGTAACACTGTGAGCGGATGGAATAAATTTGACTCCACAGAATCACTGGGTAGTAATTCTGGACTCAAATAGTAATTTAGTACTGGAAGCATACTATCTCATCTATGACCAAAATCCTGAAGGTGATCTTAAAAGGGAGAAGGACATTTGGAAGGAAAAGTGTAGCATTCAGTGACTTCAGTTACTATCAGTTAAGGTAAACATGTATTTACCTGATGGATGGAAGAAAAGAAGAAGACACTCAAAAGATCTGCATTGGGACAGATTTTTTAACTTGTTCATTCATTATCTGGAAGTAGGGAGGGTTGAGCAGTGAGATGTCCCAGTTTGCTCATGATGACAAATTGCTCGGAGATGGAAACCAAAGCAGATATTGAAGAGCTCCCCAAAGGTATCTCCCAACGTGATTGAAAGGGGCTGTAAAATGACACATGGGATGTAAGGTATGTACCTGTAAATGATGCACAGAGAGGCAAAAATATCGCACTGAAGTATGACAGGGTTTTTAAAATAATAAAAATAATGATGAATACATACAGGGGCCTCAGGGAAGTCTATTCCTTCAGAGAAGCCTTTCCATTTTATGCCTTCCTCCTTAATGAGGCATTCACAGAAGTTAACTATGAAGAGACAGTCGGTAGAGTATGAGTCTCTTAATCTTAGGGTTGTGGGTTTGAGCAAAAGATTCCTGCATTTCAGGGGGTTGGACTAGATGACACTCCTGCTCCCTTCCAACTCTACAATTCTAAGAAAAGATGTGATTCTGTTTCTTCTACCTGCATTCACTACATGGAGGTGGTGCAAATGAACAACTGTTAGTAGCTTAAGAAACTGGCTTTTATCCTAATTTCAGCTTCATTGTGACCTGGGTATCTTCCAGCAATTTACATTTTGTCTGTGTCTATGTCTGCATGCACTACTTACTCACTGATTTCTTTAAGCAAATATATAGTTCTCAAAATTTAGTAAGCTTGGGGCTTTCCCATCAGGTAGGGAATCTCCCTAGGTAACCCCCACCCCACCCCCCAGTTCTGCTTTCATTAGCAGAAGCAAGTCTGTGACTCTGCAAATAATATATGCACATGCTTAATTTTATGTCAAGAGAGAGCAATCAATAGGATTCGAGAGTTTGTGTAGACCTTTAAAGAAACAGGAACTTCCACAGACTGTGATAACTTTTCCGCTTACTTAATGTGAATGGATGTAACAGAACAACTGCAGACGAATTGTTAAGTCCTCAGTTGCGGTTATGACAATGAATAGTACAAATGATCTGCCCTGGTTGTAATTTGTAATGAGATTGACTTATTTTAAAAAGAAGCGGGTTGGTATAAGAATCGAAACAACAAAACGAAACAAAAATAATAGTCTGGGCTATGAAAAGAAGGCACCCGTTGCCTTGGGCCCAATAACCTGTATTCCGCCATCTGCTGGCTCTTTGTTTTATTTATTTAATTAAGACAATATTCTATACGCTGCTTGATTGTCATAGATAACAAATCGTAAGACAGTCTGTAAACTGTTTGCAAGAGTATATATTAAAATGTTAAAATTCTTATTAAAAAAGCAGGTATTTTAAAACAAAAGATGATTAAAATCAGCAGTAGCTAAAAAGAGATTAAATGCATGTAACTTCTGCATGTCTGAATAGGCTTGCCTAAACAAGGCCCCTTTTTAAGCAGGCACTGAAAACAGTCCAGTAAAAGCGCCTGCCTGGTCAGGTCAATAGGCTGGGAGTTGCACAGTGTAGATGCTGCCACACTACAAGATATATACAGGGCATAACTTCACTTCTAGGAAGAAGAGAAGCAAAGGGACAGGTGTAACGGCAAAAGAAGGAATCTGAACTGGTAGTGTTTGTTGTACGTATTTCAATGTAACAACAGCAAAAAAACAAAAACCCTTCATAAAGGCAGAAAATTCCACCAATCTTTTGCATCCAGCTGCCCTGCTCACCTGTCTTTTTATTGCCCTGAATTGTGCCCTTTTGCAGCACAGAGAATATTTATGTCCCTTTGCCTTTTAACTTTGCTGTAGAAAAAAGGATCGCTGCTTTCTTGTCTTGTCTTGATGGGAGACCAGAGGCCATTTTGGGAGTTTTAAAGAAATTCAGTGCAGGGAACAGGAGGGTCACACTTTCACGAGGGTCAGTTCTAAATACTGTAGTTGGCTTACAACATGTACTTAGAACTGGCTGAGTTCCTGTTCTACAGAATTATTAGCGCAACACTTTAGCCTTGTCCAAGAAAATTTGCATAAAAGAGGTTCAAACTCTGCAGGGATTTCTATATCTTTTAAGATCTGTACAGAATGAAAAACATCACCTGTTGTGTCTTTGCCCATCACAGTTGTGCAGTGGCTCCATCAGATGCACTGAAGTGTTATCCTGAGTTACACATGATTAGGGGTGGAAATCAGCAAAACAGACTTTAAGATGCATTGCATTAAGATACTGCAAGAGTCTTTGTTGTGTTTATTATGTGTGTCATGTGCAGCCTTGGGAATTAACAAGTTACAAAGTAAAAGAAATACAGTAGCCATTTTTTTCTCTGCTAACCAGTTAAATTTTTCAGCTGAACTTTTAACATGGGCGAGGTGACAGGAAAAGGCACCAAATTAAAAAAAGCGCCAACTTTTCGTGACATAGGAAGAATCGGGAATGTGCTCCCTTATCCTTTTAGCCATTTTCAGCCCCTGACATCATATACATTAGACCTGGGAAAGGTGGGTGTTGCTGCTTTGAGGTTCCTCGCCGCTCTTATAAGGCAACGTGAATGTTTTTGGATTTGAATTGCAGGAAAAACAAGGATTCCCACCGTCAGACATGATACAGCTATGGCGGAAGCTGCTAGGGAGGAACGCGCCCCACGATACTTCCCTCTCTGTCAAAAGCACTGTGACAGACAAGTCTTTCCTCCTTGCTGTTAATATGATTGCGGGACCTTTTCGGCGCTTCTGTCAAGCTATTGATTGCAGTGCGCTGTGCAAGCTGCTCTGAAAGGGACGAGCCCAGCGGGCCACAAGAGCAGCTCTCTGAAGCAGAACTGCATCATGCAGTCATTAAGAGGGAGACCCCCCATTGCAGGGAGGAATTGGGGGCAGCAATTAGGACATTCTTTTCAGGGTCCCCGCAGAGAGATGATTAAAAGCGCTGCGGCTGGTATTGCTGAAAGACAGGTAGGTCACAGTTCAGGCCGCGCAGAGGAAGGCCCAAACACCACGGGTTTCCTTTTCATTTCGGTGGGGAAAGCACGAGAAAGAGGTCTTTCACCTCAGACAGATGGATCTAATCTGCTTTTCATTGATCAGTGATCCAGGCACTGATAGTAATGGGGAATATTCCTCGAGACAAGAATGCCATGGGAGCACACTGGAGGCTGAGTTCGCTATTAGTATTCCACATGATGTCAGCACTTAACTACAAGTGTGTGTGTGGTGCTGCCTTGTTTAATGAGTTCAGTACCAAGGATCAGGGAAATGTAAGAAAACCTCAGATTTTTGAAATCACCAGTGCCTTGGGTTATTTTTGCCCTCCGCCTTGCACTGAAGCATGGCCAGAATATTGTAAACACCAGGAAGACTGAACTGCATGCATGAGATTTGGTAGAATAAAATCAATGTATATTTAAAAAAAATAAAAGATAGCAATGTAATTGTCTGAAATTCCGAGGATTTTTAAATGGAATTTGCTGGCATTCTCTTGTGCTTTTAGCAGTATCCTTAGATGCATAAATTAAACAGCAAATGATTTTATTGCCCTGCCAGGCAAAACAGCATTTCCTAATTTTTGTGTGCCTGGGCAGCTGTTAAAGGCTCAGAAGCAGGGCCAGCAAGACAACAACAACAATATTTATTACGGCCATAGGCCCATACAGGTAAAAACAACACATAAATAACAGCTTGTGCACGTGGGGGGAAAAAACAGCCGCTAAAGCACCACAATAACAATAAAATACTATAAAATAGAATGGCATACTACGCCTTAGTTAGCTTGTAGTGCTCCTTGGCGTCGCTTTTGGGTAAGGACAGCGACCAGGAACCTAGCCACATTCAGGGTCGTATGGGTATCCTTATCCTGCAAGATTTGAGCAAGGTGGAATTTTGGTGGGGTACCCTCTAGTTTCTGTATGATTGATCCCAACAAATTTGCCCGTGGCACATTGAACAGGGGGCAAGTGAACATGATGTGCTGGAGCGACTCCGGCGTCTCCTTATCACATTCGCACATGGCGGAGGCTTGGCCCTTTGAGAATCTATGTCTCAGGACGTTGGAGGGAAAAACGTTGAACCTCGCTTTGGTGAAGGCCAGTCTATGGGCAACAGTCGAAAGGGAGGAGAGGTATGATGGAACGCAGTAAGCGGGGCCAGCAAGAAAGATGGCAATCCTACCCTGGAATCTTTTGAATAAGGGATCTTGATTTCCTTTTAGAAACAGCCACCGCTCTGTTTAGGTCTCATCTGCTTGGGGCGTTAGCATGAGCATTTTTCTTACTCCCACCTTTCATAGAACTGATTATTTAATTCACCCCCAGGTCTTCTGCAAAAATAAGGGATCACTTAACAGGAAAGAGAAATGTGGGGTGTTTTCTGGTGAAGCTGTGGGATAAGTTAGGGAAGGTGGATGAGCTAACTTTAAAGTTGCAAAGTTTCCTGGATAACAGAAGGAAGGCTCAGGGTGTTTACAACCAGTGGCTTAACTTGCAAATGGATCGTTGTGATCTCACAGCTTGGACATTGACAACAGGTTTTTTTATTTATGCAAAGGGAAGTGGGATGAGTAGGCTATGGGAAGACTCTAGGTTTGCAGTGCAAAGAAAAATGGAGGGGAGAAACCCCTAAAAGTGGAGGGAACACCTAAAAAACAACTCAATGGGACTGAGCATACTCAGCAGGCGCAGAATGCCGACTGGCAGGTGCGGGGGAGGGGGATGGAAAACCCTGGGTGACGGGAAGTGGAATGGACTGTCTTGGAAGAAGGGCATGGCTGGAAGACTAAATAGCGGCAATCCATGGTGCAATATTTCATTACAGATCCCACTTGCTTAGTCCTATTGCTACAACTTTCACTGCCCTCGATTGTATTGTTACAGAACTGGGATAAGAGAGTTTGGGGGTGCAAAGACTTAACCTCTGGAGTTACTGAGTGTTAGACATTAATAAATGGCAAAACTTCGATAATATTTGATTTAGCGAAGGGAAGATGCCAGGCCAGGGCCTCAACTGGGATGGAAGTCCTTAAGAATGGCAAAAAGTGCTGCAGGGCAAGAGATTCTCTGCTAGTGAACAGAGGTAAAGGGGTGTGGGTCATAGCTGTCAACTGTCCCTTATTTGCCGGGAAAGTCCCTTATCCCAGCGCTGTGTCCCACTGCTGTCCTTTATTGATGATGTCCCTTAAATTTCCCAGGTTTCAAAGGAAACAGCTCCTCTCCCTCCCTGCCTGCCGGCCAGGGAGGAGAGAGGCTCCAACCGTGTTGCTTGGATGCGTTGCTCACCCAATAAGGAGTCTAAGAATGACTGGGGGGTTGGAGCTTGAATGCCTTGTGCTGATCAAATTGGCCGCGTTGCCTGAGGACTCCCCTTTGCTCAGCGCTGGTGGTTTTCCTTGCTGCATCCCCTTTGCCGGGTTGCTGCGCTGTGGGAACCACCGCTTGAGGCTTCGTTTGGCTGCTGGCTGGGCTTTCTGCCTTTGGCTTGGAGGGGCTCAGAAGTTGAACATACCTGTGTTGGGAAAATCCCTTATTTTGGCTGCTGATCCCTTATTTTTGAGGTTGCTGATCCCTTATTTTCAAATTTGTAAGTTGACAGCTATGGTGTGGGTGTGGGTGTCCATCCCATGGTTATTGTGGAAGGAGAAATGTTTAGGATTTCAGCTTCCATGACGTAAGAAACCAGGGGAGGCGGCAGGCTGCAGAGGCGGATTTAGGGCAACATGACAGTTTCCGCCATATTGGGCGCCAAGCCTAGGGAGCACCACAGCTATGGCGTAGTGAATTGAGAAGAATGGAAGGTGAGAGGTGGGGGGCAGGGGGTCCCACGGGGGGGGGGAGTGCTGTTTTTCATGAACCTTGGATTTTCTGGCACAGGTCTTTGGGAAGGAGAAGGGTAGAGTCAGCAGTCCAGGCAGATGCCATGTGGGGCAGAACCATCTAGGCAGGTTGGGGAACAGGCACAGAGACAGCGTGCTGGGTCCTTGGACTCCAATGCTGCACTGCTGTGGGGAGCAAGCCCCTCTTGTGATGTAAGGCTCTGAACTCTCTCCAAAGTGGACCCAGGTGTAAATATGTGTACCAGAAACTATATTTCTTCAAGACACTAGTCTCTGCTGTGCTTTGATTTCCCAATGGAAATACAACTCTGGGTGAGCATTTGAAACCCCTGGAATCTTGTCCAGCCATTCAGCAGAAATTGGGGTGGCGCATAACAGTATTTTAAAGCATTAACAGTGTGCTAATCCCATCTGCCAACCTAGCAGTTCGAAAGCATGTCAAAGTGCAAGTAGATAAATAGGTACCACTCCTGTGGGAAGGTAAAAGGCGTTTCCGTGCACTGCTCTGGTTTAGTAATGCTGGCTTAGTCATGCTGGCCACATGACCCGGAAGCTGTACGCTGGCTCCCTCGGTCAGTAAAGCGAGATGAGTGTTGCAAACCCAGAGTCGTCTGCGACTGGACCTAACGGTTAGCTCCCCCCCCACACCTTTACCTTTTTAATCCCATCTATATGGAAGAGCCATTGGGTCATAAACAGAGAGCTCCTAATTTATAATTCCTTTGGGTGCCACAGAAGCTCCCAATGCCTCAGGGATACAGATGGTGTTTTTACAATGCACTAAAATGTTGCAAAGGAACACCTGAGCAATGTTTCTTAAGGCAATAACCTGGGATGCAACGGTTGGGTATATTTAATAGACATATGGGAAACGTGGCAAATAGAAAATCACCTAGGCTGAAATGGTAAAACCAGGATAAGCTAAATGGAATTTTGATATTTTTGGGGGGAGGGGGAGATAAATTTAGTTTCAGCTACCTCCATGCATTACTAGTTGATTGTCTAGCAAACAAGCATTTGAGTATTTGTACAAAGGGATGATATCTTTGCACCATCTTGTGGACTCTTGCAGTGACTGCATCATATCCCCATTTCTCTCAACTTTTGAGCAGTTTAAATGAGCTAAAGCAAGGGATCCTTTAGATTTCAGTTGTTTGCTGGAAAATATTCAGCAAGATCCAAGGGATCACTTGTGGGTACAGACCGGCTTGAACTGTGAAAACGCAATGTAATAAGAGTAATTTCTTATGGTTGTTTTAAACACTGTACAGTAATTCCACCTGCACTTTTTAAAAAGGTCAATGATCTTTTAACATTTTCAGAGGTTTCGATTTAAAAATTTACAGGCAATCCTAACTGTGTGGAGTGTGTGGAGCAGTCAGTTCTCCACTGCTGTCCATGGCAGAAGATATTTTTCTCCTATTTTGCTTCACCAACTCCAAGCGTTCAAATCAGAGACATGTATCAGGCCCTCTTCCAGGAACTAAACTGACTTATGATTCTTTGGATCCATCACTAGCCCTGCTCCATCCTGCTCCAGAATTGGTTTATTTAGGGTTCTTATACCCTTTCAGTGGGTGCAGCTGGGGAGGGGCAGAGCCTGTGCAAGGAGAACCCCACCGAGTAAACATTAGGAAGAATTTTCTGACAACAATTGCTGTTGGAATGGACTAACAGTGGAATGGACTAAGTTGGAAGATGGTGGACTCTCCTTCATTGGAGGTTTTTAAATAGAGGTTGGATAGTCATCTGTAGTGGTTAAGAGCGGTGGACTCGTAATCTGGGGAACCGGGTTCGCGTCTCCACTCCTCCACATGCAGCTGCTGGGTGACCTTGGGCTAGTCACACTTCTCTGAAGTCTCTCAGCCCCACTCACCTCACAGAGTGTTTGTTGTGGGGGAGGAAGGGAAAGGAGATTGCTAGCCGCTTTGAGACTCCTTAGGGTAGTGATAAAGCGGGATATCAAATCCAAATCCAAATCCAAACTCTCTAGTTGTGATTCTTGCATTGGACAGGGTTGGAATAGAAGACCTTTGGTGTCCCTTCCAGCTCTACGATTCTGTGGTATAAAAATTGTTGAACTAAATAAATAACAAATGTTTCAAAGTCATTAGTCTAGTCCCTTTTTTATATCTTTAGTCCTCTTGTGTTTCATTGCGGTTGTTTCCTCCTGCTCTTTACATTAATATGCCCAGTGGGGCTTCCTGACTTCGCTGCATTCAATATTATTAAAGGTAATGTTTAACATTGCTAAATTGGAAGTTGACATTTTTTCTCTTTAAATTTTGTGGCTGTTAAGTAACTCTCTCCCTGCAAGGGCATTTCTGATGGATTCAGATATGCGGTTAGCTTTGGGCAAACTGTGCTGAAAATGAAACTTTCCACAAGCTTTTCTTATTATCATAAAAGAAGACTGTCAGGCAAGTAGCTAACCAGAAGGCTCTGTGTGTGGCAGAGAGAGAGAGAGAAGGTATGTGAATGTATCACAGAAAACTGAAAACACATGGGCAACACATAGGTATTCTCTCAAAAGAAAATAGATTTTGTAATGGTTATGTCCGTACAGTGGGGAAAGACTGACAAAGAATGGTAAGGAAGCTGATGAACAAAAACCAACACAGATATTTTGAATCATTAACAACCAGGATAAATGTTCTTTAAAGGAATAATAGCAAGCATGTATCGCTGGTTTCAACGGCCTCAGTCCAATATACCTGAAGGAGCGTCTCCACCCTGATCATTCTGCCCGGACACTGAGGTCCAGTGCCGAGGGCCTTCTGGTGGTTCCCTCGCTGAGAGAAGCCAAGTTACAGGGAACCAGGCAGAGGGCCTTCTCGGTAGTGGCGCCCGCCCTGTGGAACGCCCTCCCATTAGATGTCAAAGAGAGAAACAACTACCAGACTTTTAGAAGACATCTGAAGGCAGCCTTGTTTAGGGAAGCTTTTAATGTTTAATAGGTTATTGTATTTTAATATTTTGTTGGAAGCCACCCAGAGTGGCTGGGGAAACCCAGCCAGATGGGCAGGGTATAAATATTATTATTATTATTATTATTATTATTATTATTATTATTATTATTATTATTTCACTGTGAATATTGTATAGTTCATAGTACTTTAGATCATGGGTCAGCAAACTAAGGCTCGTGGGCCAAATCAGGCCCAATAGCCTTCTAGATCTGGCCTGCGGACGGTCCGGGAATCCAGGCAGCGTGCAATGGGTTTTGCGACTCATCCAGGCTTGGGGGACAAAAGTGAGGTGGGTGGCTGCTTAAGACAAGCCCCTTCTCTGTCCGTCACGCGCACGCAGCAATCTTTTCTTCCGGGGTGGGGAAGAGGGAAAAGGAGCCACAGTTCAGATTTCCACCATGGAGCTGCCGGCAACTGACCTTAGGAAGGGGCTCCTCAGGAGAGACGCTCGCCGGTGTCTGTGGCGGCGCTGCTCCCTGCCAAAGGAAGCGGGGAGCGCCTGGGCGGCTGCACTTCAAAATAGTTCTGCATTCTGGTGGGGAGGCCACTTGTTAGCTACACAGTGAGAGCCATGGAAAGGTAAATAGCCGCCGCCGCTTCGTCTTACCTCATGCAGAAAAAAGAACATTTTTGCTTGAGTGGCGTCGGCCTGACTTAGCGTGGCCAACAGCTTTTCCCTTCACCCACACATGAGCACACGCTCTCCTGGGCTGACAGGAATGGTGCACTTACCTCAGCCCCCCACCTTACAAGAGAAATAACAACTATCAATGCCTAAAACACAAAGGAAGCAGCATGGGTGTATGAGGAAACACACCCCTCCCCCCAAAAAAATCACATTTGGGCAACGTTGGGGTTGGTCCCAGGGACGCGGGTGGCACTGTGGGTAAAACTCAGTGCCTAGGACTTGCCGATCGCATGGTCGGAGGTTCGAATCCCCGCGGCGGGGTGCGCTCCCGTCGTTCGGTCCCAGCGCCTGAAAACCTAGCAGTTCGAAAGCACCATCGGGTGCAAGTAGATAAATAGGGACCGCTTACCAGCGGGAAGGTAAACGGAGTTCCGTGTGCTGCGCTGGCTCGCCAGATGCAGCTTGCCACACTGGCCACGTGACCTGGAAGTGTCTGCGGACAGCGCTGGCTCCCAGCCTATAGAGTGAGATGAGCGCACAACCCTAGAGTCTGGCAAGACTGGCCCAAACGGGCAGGGGTACCTTTTACTGGGGTTGGTCCCAATAAGGTTTTTTGACAAAAATGTGGGTCATAATCATGGCAACATATATTCCGGCCTCCCACAAGGTCTGAGGGACAGTGGACTGGCCCCCTGCTGAAAAAGTTTGCTGACCCCTGCTTTAGATTGTTTGATCAGAATATATATATGCCGTCTGATTTCAGCACAAAAGAAATAAAAACATAGAACTGTGGGTGAGCAGGATTTTTATTTGTAATTCAGTAACATTTTTGGTGTTCCAAATATTCTGTTGCAAACCTTCATTTTTATTTAAGTGCTAATGACATCCTGTGCATATGCTAAGGTGCAGAAGCCACACGTAACTCATTAAAGAAACAGGAATATGTATTAAAATATATCTGAGAAAGCAATGCAGATCTAATGAGAAATCACTCTGAAAGCCACATCATGATAATATTGTCAAGCATTAGTTGCTTCTATTTGTGCAGAACAATACTTATATGGCTGCACCTCATTACTGAATTTCTATTGCTTTATGCTCCTCTCTTTGAAGCTTATTGTTTGCTCTATTTGTCAGTATAAATGTAAGTAAATAACACCCATTTCTAAAGGAAGAGGTTTGAGCAAGTGTCTTTGATGAATACAGGCAGATTCCAGAATCACACATGCATGTATATCACTTGCTTTCTCTATATTTTATTAACATGCTCTTGATGTTGAACAGCTGAATGTGTGAACTGACTCTATTGAAACGCACTGTGGTGAAGAAGGGATATCAGTGGGTTGTATCTGTGATGGCTTATTCATATGGACAAGTCACCACTGGATGTTCAAGCAGTGGACATGCATGTGTGAACCACCTTTGAATCCATCTAAATTCAATTTGCTGTGTTTCCTTGCGTTGACAAGTAGACTACAAGGAAAATCCAAACAATTATTGGCTATTTTCCCCCTCTCTCCCACCCCTGATATTCTATTGTCCATTATCCAAGTTTGGGTAGAGCAAGAATCCCATGAAAGTAGAATCATTAACATTATCAGCATAGATACCATTGTCTGTTTCATCTCCATATACTTGGAGCCAGACTTCATCCCCATATTCCAGACGGAGCAAGACAGAACCAGATGCTTGGTCAACGTCGTCCTTCTGGTACTTGTCATAAGTGATGATGACCGCCGTGTCCTTCTTGAACAAGCTAACTTTTACATCTGCCACGTACACGGTGAGATGATATGCAAAATAGTAGACTCCGGGAAAGATGCACCGGAATTTCCCTGTCGTTACGTCATAGTGATTTTGCTCATTGTAGAATATCTTCGTAAACCTGATCGGAAGATTGGCATAAGGGACTCTGGCTGTTAGACCAACACTGAAGGCAGATTGATACCTGGAGGCAGTTTCACCCTTTTCCCCTTTCAGTCCTGGGCTTCCTGGTGCCCCTTGAGGGCCTGCAACACCAGCTGATCCTAAAATTCCACTGTCCCCTTTGAGGCCTGGTACACCTACCAAGAAAATGGATTTTTTGTTAGAGTGGAGCATCCCCAGGAGGTTTCACCCAAACATCCTCAGCTGAAAAGATTATTTCAGCCTCACTTTCCTTCACAAGAACAAAATTCTGAGTCAACTTATTTGTGTGGGCAGCTCATGTCTACGAAAGTAATTCCCAGCTTTATTAGGTCTGCTTTCGTTCTAGTAAACTCCAGAGCTACGGATTTTCCTCCTCTAAAAACTATGTGCGTGTTATGGTTGGGTGCGTGTTATAGAGCGAAAAATACGGTATTTTATTTATGGGACATCTAAGCTTTTGCACCATTACGACATGTGGGCTTGTGGGAATGAGCATGCTAGCTATGCCCTTGGTTGCCATTCAGTTATCTTCCACAGGTCAGCCCTAGGGGTCTGGAAACCCTAATTGAGACCATGGCATTAAGGAAGGGGGTTCAATTTACCACTCCCCCGATTGCCCCCAGTCTGTCCTCAACTAGTCATGAGCAAATATTTTTGTTTCTCATTTTGCCTTCCTACCAACTGGCAGGGAGAGGGCTTGAATCTCCAGATGGGTGACAGCACCTTTAAATGTAAAGGTAAAGGTAAAGGGACCCCTGACCCTTAGGTCCAGTCGTGGACGACTCTGGGGTTGCGGCGCTCATCTTGCTTTACTGACCGAGGGAGCTTGTGATGCCCTGGAAACATGTGGAAAGACATTAGGGTATAAATATTGATGTAAGTAAACCCAGGGCTTTTTTCCCAGCTGGGACTCACCGGAACTCAGTTCTGGCACCTCTCAGGTGGGTGGCTATTCTAAGAGAATGAGGGAGGCGCTCATGGTGAGTTCCAGCACGTTTTTCTAGAAAAATAGCACAGAGTAAAACTGCTCCCACCATTCTTCCTTATGCTGTGGCATAAGTACCATACTTTTCCATGTATAACACACCCCCTATTTTGGGGGACTCAAAATTAAGAAAATGGGGGGGAATTGCCCAGAGTTGTTGAGATTTGGGGGGGGGGTATAACGAAAATCACTCACCCGCCTAACAATGCTGCCAATCGCATGCATCGCAGTAGCCAAAAATCCTCTGCCGGCGTACCGTCAGCAGCTGCCAATTGACAGCACAATCAGGTGCTCGCAGCAGCAACCAATCCCCTCCCCCACTCTGCACAATCCATGTATAAGACGACCCCCACTTTTTGAGACTATTTTCTCAGAAACAAGCCTCGTCTTATACACGGAAAAGTACTGTATTTAAATCCATTAAAAATCCAGGTGGCCACTGGACAAAGTGTGGCCTCACAAGACCCTCAAACATTCTTTCAGTGTTCAAATGAATGTCCTAACCCTAATCATTATCAGCTAATAAACATGGCCCATGGTCAAAGGTCAGATGGAGCCTCATGTACCCACTTCTGTCTGCAGAAGAGATCCGTGGCTCAGCTAGTCATAAACAAGTATTTCATAAAATTTATATACCACAATATTTTTTTAAAAAAAACACCCCACCAAGACCTCAAACCCTTTATTATCATTTACAGTAATGTTTATTTACTGTAAATTTATTTACTGTTTATTTACAGTAATGTTTATTTAATAAACAGCAGCTGGGGTGGGTTTACAATGGGGGAAAGGATTTGGGAGGAAAGTGTAAAGACACCCTTCCAGAGCACCATGTCCGTCATTTTCAAAGTGCCCCCCTTAAGCTAATTATCAGAAAAGGGGGGAGAGAGATTCTAATCACAGATCCCCTAACTCACTGCTACTTTGGTCCTGAATATGTCCCTGGGTGCTTATTGGTTACAGATTCTTCTGCTGTGCTCTTTTTATGCTTTGGTAGTGTTGGTTGTTATTCTGTTCAGTAGTTTTATCTACTGTTATCTACAGCATTTATGTAAAAAATGCACCTTTGGTGTCCTGAAGAGGATTGAATGGCTCGACATCATGTTTAAAAATAAATGACGGAATAAATAAAGAGAAGGAAACGCAATCGTCACATTATGTCTGCAGTGACATGTTTTTTCTTTCTTCCTCTTGTACTTTCATGTGTCATCTGGCCTGCATGGTGATGTGTGAAGCTTTGATCTCAGTCCTGCCAATTGATTAGATTTAAACCCATTAAAGCTCGCGGGGGCCCTTGTGGGAATCGCTGGCTTGAATAGAACGGAGGGCTGAAAGCGCTCACCTTGATCTCCTTTCTCTCCCTTTTCCCCGTCCTTTCCATCCCTTCCATCTCTCCCTGGAGTTCCGTGGTGACCTGGGTATCCTGGTGCTCCTGACATCCAGTTGGCACAGACTCCCCTGGGTGGCTGTTGAGGGTCTTCTTCAGCAACCACTTCAAGGTAACAGCAAAGTTTCAGCACAAGCACCAGCGAGCAAAAGAGGAGGCTTGATCCTCGCTTCATGTTGCACCTGGAAATAATGAGGAACTGCCTAAGGAACAGGAGTAGTAATAAGAAACAGTGGGAAACCTGCAACTAATGGGGATCACAGTCCTAGGCACTCCAGTGGCTCCTCTACTTCAAAGTTTACCACTCCATCACTGGGTGTAAGGACCTGGGGTGGGGTGAGTTTACACTGGGGAAAAGTGGGCAACTGCACATCTCTGAGGGAAAGGAAAATCTGGGACCAAAAGGCTTATGTGAGTAGCTGCCTGACCTTTCAATCCACAGGGAAAACACTGGAGTCAGACAAGGGACAAACTAAAGACAAAACCAGCTTGGCTCACACAGGACTATCACGATGACTGAGTCTCAGAGATAGCATGAGATTTATGTGTCCACCCACCAAATGTAAGTTGTATAATTTAGGGTACAATCCTGCACTTGGTCCAGTATATCTGAAGGAGCATCTCCACCCCCATCGTTCTACCTGGACACTGAGGTCCAGTGCCAAGGGCCTTCTGGCGGTTCCCTCACTGCGAGAAGCCAAGTTACAGGGAACCAGGCAAAGGGCCTTCTCGGTAGTGGCACCCACCCTGTGGAACGCCCTCCCACCAGATGTCAAAGAGAAGAACAACTACCAGACTTTTAGAAGACATCTGAAGGCAGCCCTCTTTAGGGAAGCTTTTAATGTTTGATGCATTACTGTATTTTAATATTTTGTTGGAAGCCACCCAGAGTGGCTAGGGAAGCCCAGCCAGATGGGCAGGGTATAAATAATAAATTTTATTTTTATTATTATTGTTATTAGTATTATTTATTATCTGCCACCGGATTTGGCAGAAGTCCATATCAGCTGACAAAATGCCAGGTTCATCACCACTAAGACAGATATGCTGGTGGAATACTAAATATAAGCTGGTGGAACATAACACTGGAGTGCCAGAGAGTACATGATAAGTCAGATGGGGAGAATGAGGGGCATCTAGGCCTGCTGGACCTGGGATGCTACCAAGCAGAGCAGGGGTGGGAAATCTTTTTAATCTGGCAGACCTTTTTATTATCTCCCCCACACCCTTGAGCCAACTTTGACAGGTGAGTTGTCTCACTCAGCTGCTGAAGTTGGTCTGCAGGGGTGAGGAAAAGCAATGCTCAAGCCGACCTTGAAAACACACACATCCTGTCACATACTTCAACTGATGCATAGGGAGTTCAGTCTTGCTCTATGCATGGTTTTACGGCACTGGTAGGCTCAAACCAAGCAGGACTGAACTCCCTGCACATTAGCAGGAACCGGCAGGCATGGTTGAATACATCAGTCAGGTGGGAAAGAGGTTGATCCTGCTTTTCACAGGGTGCAGGTAAACCAGCCAGTTTTCAGCATCTGAACCAAGGAGGGATGAACTCATGAGCTGCTGCATGTGTGTGTGTTTTCAATCCTGCTTTCTGCAGTTTTCAGACTTGCCATCCAGTCCCGCTTGGGAACTTGCTGCCATGCTGGGACAAAGCAGAATTGGACCCCTTTGGCCTCAGCTAGACAGAAGTGGGTTATTCCCACCCAGTTCCTTCTCCTATATACAGGCTCTCTTTTTGATCAGGGAGCTCCATCCTTGTGAGTCTCCTGCTTTTTGTGCCTGTCCTGCCTCCCATGCCTTTATTCCTGAGCCTCTTGTTCCCTGTGAGGAAGCCCCTCTCAACCACAATGGAGTGACCACTCTGGAGAAGCCAAACTCCCAGCTTCCTCTGCTGCAGAGCTGCTGCTTCTGCCTTTGCTGTCGCCATCTCTCTTCCTAATCCTCCCTGCTGTCAGGGACCCTGCTCCTGCCTCAGAGAGCTTTGGCAGTGTTTGCCTTCTGCTCCTCCACAAAATGCAGAAGAAAGTCACATGAAATGAAGATCACTGAACCAGAAGATCAAGCACCAGTTCTGTAACTGCAATCAGCAGAAGACTCAAGGCACAGTTTGAAGCTGTAGCGTTAAGGAAGATCCTCCACAAACAGAAGCATCTAATGCTAGGCAGAGGGAGGCAGCTGGTTTGGGGTATCATGAAAGGGCAGCAAGCTGTTAGTTGTTTTCCCATTTTTATTGGCAGGGTGGGGGAGAGGCGCTTGTGGGATTTCCTGCTGCCAGTTCCAAAAAAAACCCTAACTGGTCACTTGCATATTATCTACCTTGACTTGGGGTGCAAGGTGTATTTGCTGTTCTGCCCCAGAGAGCAAAATGCCCTCAGGAGACCCCAGGAACTCTATTCTAATTCAATTCTGCCCCGTGCATGTTTTCTCAGAAGTTCCACTTTGGTAGATGGCACTTACTTCCAGGTAAGTGTGTACAGAGTTGCATCTTGACTAATATATGCTTCTGTACTGTTTTTGCAGACAGGGGCCAAAGTGACTTGACGATTGGATTTGAAGAACATATGTTTTATAGCCTAAAGAGGCATTATGTGAATCACACTATGACAAGCCAATAGTTCTGGACGAGGATGAAACAATGAAATGACCTCTAGATTCCAGAAACATTATCTTCAAAGTATGTGTGGCAGAGAAAACTTGGCAGATAGTGGGGTACATATCTGGGCATGTCGTGCTTGTACCACTTCAGTGTCCTTATCGCTACATAACTCAGGGAAATACATTTAGGTTCCAGCACTCAGAACAGACATATCTTGATTGTAGTTGCTATATTTTCTGACTACCGCCTTGTATGATTTTGACGCTGCTTTTAATGTACGCCTCTGTTGCAAAATGCAATGCAATTCAATAACATTTTGCATCTCAAACTGCTTGACATTTAGCTGAGCTGCGGTGGAGAAAGTTCTTGCACTCAGCCATGTGATCAACATGGAAGGACACTCCACCCACCATTCCAATACCTCTTTGTAAAAACAAACAAACAAACAAACAAACAAACAAACAAACAAACAAACAAAAAACACTACACTAAAATGGGATTTTGGTACCCATAAAATTAAATGCATTTGTAGAATGCTCCTGGTCACATACAGCAGTCCCAAAACCAGCTCCTATACAACCAAATAATTCTGATCAAGGAAACTTGTAAATGCCCACTTTTCCTGATAGGAAGACAAAATGCAAAACAGTATCAAAATATTGGAGAGGAACTGAAGACCTACTTATGTGTAAAAATGCATAGGATTGGGTTGATGGCTGCATTTCTATGCTCACTTACCTGGGAGTAACTCAATGAATTATATTATTATCTAAGTAAATATGCATAGGCTTGGGCTGTATAGAAAATTTGCAGAGTGAGTGCAACATAACTGTGGGTTTGAAGTCTACTTTAAAGTACTACATTAGTTGCATTAGTGCTGCTGTATAATAGTGTAGATTATATACTGTAGTATTTATCTTGATCTTCCAGGACAAAAACAAGCCTGATCTTTGAAAATTAATATTCATACATTTCTGGACTTTTGAATTATCATTGGCACTAGGCTAAGATAATGTATTCTGTTCCAAAACAATATTGTGGAGCTGTGGAATGATGAGGCTGCAATCTTAAAGCCACTTAGTACTATATCTTTGTGCAAAAGAAAGATCTATTATGTCTGAATATTCTTTTAAAAATTGCCATCTTCATTTAGATTATTCAGTGTGACACAATCATTGTGCTGGACTGTCTGCAGAACTAGAATGTATTAGTATAGTGAAATCTAAAGTGCTCAGGTAAGTGATCTATGCATTGTACACTCCTTAGAATGGCTAAAAACTCTCATCAGGCATTCTCACCTGAGGCACTCCAAATTTGTTAATTAGTTAGCATAACATATGTCACCTGTTTGGCTCAATATTGTAGTCTAGCAAGAAAGGCAGGTAACTCTAATTAAGCATTGTGCTTATATAATATACGACATCTCTTTCTCCTTTTCCTTCTCTAGATAATACCCTTTAATGTAAGTCCCACTGAACTCAATCAGACTTGAATAAACTTGCATAGGGATTGCACTGTTAACTACACTGGCAGACAATCATGAAGAATCTAAGTTAGTAACCAATAGAAGGTAGAAAGATTTCAAATTTCTTGCTACAATAATTTTCTTATCAAGAGTTTTTCTCATTTCTGCACTAACTTTGAATCCATTCGTGACTGCTAATTCAAGCACTCCTGGGGCATGGAACAATGCTGTTAACTGAGAGCGAGCAATTCTGTAGCTAACTTTCCTAAATAACTGGTTCCCAAATAAAAATACAAGTGTGGAGTTTCTTTAAAAAATGAATTATGTATTTGAATGGTGTAGTATAATGCTCTAACAAAAAAAAATAGGCTCTTACCAGTTGTTCTTTGTATGATGTCCTAAGTTGCTTGCAGTCACTTCAGAAATGCAGCAGAAAGAATGGCTGGGTCTCTCAATCACTTATCACAAAGAGACATGTGGAGCTGTCAGTTATGATGCTGTCCTTTCTATTTGCTACTGAGCATGCTAATTTAATTCTATGCACTTTCTATCATTTTCCTGTTTCATTTTTAATTTGGGATAATTTTAATTGTGTTCGATTTTTAGAGAAACATATTTTAAAAGGAACCAGATGGCTTGCTTGAGAATTGTCAAACCAATGATAATTAGATTATGTGTTACCAGAGGAATATGCAGCACACACACACACATACAGAGAGAGAGAGAGAGAGAGAGAGAGGGAGGGAGGGAGTAGTCTTTTACTCAATTTCCTTGGGGATAGTCCCATTGAATTCAAAGGGAGTTTCTTCTGACTCTGAGCAGTCATGTTTTGCTATTAAATAAGTGGTTTAGCAGTGCAATCCTATATAAGTCTACTCAGCATTTGGTCCCACTGAGTTCAAAAGTGCTTACTTCCAGGGAAGTGGGTATAGGGTTAAAAGAAGCAGTCTTTTAATTCTATATTTGGTTTTGACTCTTTGTTTCTTTGAGTATGGAACTAGCTATCTAGCTATTTATCTAAATAAATAAATAAATACCTATTTAGGGGAAGGAAGAGTTCTGTGCTTTTCTAGTTAGACCCCCTTTTTAAAAGGAAATAAGTAACTTTATTAAGTATGTAATTTACTATCATTTATTAGTTATATGAATCAATTGCTCTGCAGGCACTTTCTGTCTGCCTGAGTCATGCAGCAGCCAGAAAGATTGCCAGATTGATTTGCACTGACAAGTGGACAGGTAGCCTTCTCCTGCAAGATTATAGACCCTTGCTAATGACATGAAATATAATGTCTCCCAACCCCTTATAACATTTCAGGTGCTCACCCCTTGGGTACTTGTCAAATCGCCAGATACACATTTGGTATTTAATGTTTGATAGCACTGCTGTTGTTGTAAGGTTTTTGTACTGTGTTCTTTTGCAGGGAATTTGTAACCATACAAACATTTCACTTTTTGACATTTGCATATTTTATATGTACCTGCTTGCCCATTAGTACAGCTCCTGATGCAGCCAGTCCCCCCCAGTCCCAGTGACAAAGGGAAAATATGATGTGCATGGTACAATGAGTTATATTTGGCTGCACGATATGAAAGCACTTCAAACTGCCTGCTGACAAGCAAGAAATCTCTCGGTCAAATTAGAACAGTGGTGTCAGGTGTTAAGATCCCATTGTCAGGCTCCTGCTCTTTCTGCAGCAAGAAGGTTTGACTCTGGTGCATTCTTTAAATGCAGTCTTGTTCATAGGGGTCTGAATTATTGGGGGAAAGTTGGGGAAGGGGCCTCATTTTAAAAACAAAGGTGGCAGGCAGGCATCATCCACAAGAAATCTACAAGCCACACCAGCTGACACCAACCATTTTTTTCCAAAATTACACAGGTAACCAGGCAGACCTGTGACAAATGCAGAGGCAGGTACATTTGAGGTTCCCAGGGCAATGCAGATAAGTAAGTCCTAGAGCAACACCACTGGTGGGAACCAGTCAAAATACAGCTGATCTTGTCACCCATTCATCCTCCCATTGCTCAAGAGGTCATTCTTTTGAGATGGTAAATACCTTCCTTCTTGAATCCAGGTCCCAGACCTACCCTATTCATGCACAAAATATGCCCTTAAGACAGGATTTGTAAGTGAAAAGAACAATTGGGAGTGGTTTTTCCCCAAGGTATTTCCTTCTGCTAAAGCTATGGTTTTCCCAGTAGTGATGTATGGAAGTGAGAGCTGGACCATAAAGAAGGCTGATTGCCAAAGCATTGATGCTTTTGAATTATAGTGCTGGAGGAGACTCTTGAGAGTCCCATGGACTGCAAGAAGATCAGACCTATCCATTCTGAAGGAAATCAGCCCTGAGTGCTCACTGGAAGGACAGATCCTGAATCTGAGGTTCCAATACTTCTCATGAGGTGGCCAAGAGAAGAGAAGACTCCCTGGAAAAGACCCTGAAGTTGGGAAAGATGGAGGGCACAAGGAGAAGGGGACGACAGAGGACGAGATGGTTGGACAGTGTTCTCAAAGCTACCAGCATGAGTTTGACCAAACTGCGGGAGGCAGTGGAAGATAGGAGTGCCTGGCGTGCTCTGGTCCATGGGGTCACGAAGAGTCGGATACGACTAAATGACTAAACAACAACATTTCATTCTGCAGAGGAATATTTGGCATCATTAAGAGTCTCTAGATGGCTTCAGGATAGCTCTCTTGTACTATTCCAGACATGTGGTTTATATACTGTACGTGTGTTTACCTTGTCTCCTTATGAACATTCTGTTACCATAAAGAAGCAATGCAGCAGCAAGCGGCAGCTTTGTCAGCTGCAGGTGGCTGGAAAGCCAGACAGGATGTTGATGTTTGTGACTGTTACCATGGCAAGAAAGGGGCAGTCCATTCACCGTACTGAGCACCGGATGTTAGCTCAATGTGTGTCATCTGACCTGTACAGGATGTACATGGGTGGAGTTATATTCTCTCTGCTGATGTTGTAAAAGTGAGCAGACATGTTTATCTGTATGGCTGCAAAAGACAGAAATAAAAGCATGTAGATACATTTCTGTCTGTCTGATTCCCCTCCCTGGGGATAGCAGGGAGGAGAGTGAAGCAGTGGTGTGTTTTTCTCACGTCTGGGAAAAATCGCCGATTACAGACCTCGCCTGTTTTCCTGCCAGGAGTCGCAGGAGGGAGGTCAGTAAGGAATTCAGCCGGTGCCTGAAGAGTGGCACATTCCTCTGACCGAGGCAGAATTCCAACACATTCATGTTATTTATGACATCTTAGAATTATTATAACAATAAGTGTCCATTGATTAGCAAGTTGCAGGTATTTGCATTTTGCCTTTCTACCAGAAAAAGTGGCCATTTACATGTTTTCTTGATCAGAATTATTTAGTTGCATAGGAGCTGGTTTTGGGACTATATGACCAGGAGAATTCTACAAATGCATTTAATTTTATGGGTACCAAAATCCCATTTTGGTGCAGGGTTGTTGTTTTTTTACAAAGAGGTATTAGAATAGTAGTCAAAGAAGGTGGGTTGACTACATGGCTGGGTGCAATAACTTTCCTTGCAGCAGCTCAGCAAAATGTCAAGCAGTTTGAGATGCAAAATGTTATTGCATTCAGAAGTTGTTGTTTTTTTAAGACCTGCTTAGCTTTTGAAATCATGGCTATTTCTGATTATAAGTATTATGTAGTCAGTATTATGAGGATCAGTCACTTGTCAGTTCCCTTTTAATTGTTATTTTTAAAAAAGGATCTTTGTCCAGATTTTCACTTTGGGGGATATGGCAACCCTATGTGAAAGGAACAGTGGGGAACTAGATTCTCTCCCGCATTCCTGAACCTTTCAAGGTATGCTTACTGTATTAGGGATACTTTGGATTCTAATCTGTTGTAGTGATTGTATGAACCAGCAGGTGGCAGTTAGTGCACGCAAATGCAAGGGGCAATCTAGTCTATGTAATTTATAATTAAGTTTCTCTCTCTCTCTCTCTCTCTCTCTCTCTCTCTCTCTCTCTCACACACACACACACACACACACACACACACACACAACTCCCTCTATACAGAGCAATGCAGTAGGCAAGGCTTCTCTGGTACTGGAAATCCTTCACCTGTTACATTTCTGTGTGTCAGTCAGGTGATCTGGTATAGGAGCAGCATCAGTAAAACAAACACACACCCCAAGCCTAATTTATAAAATGTGTCATCTTATAATGGATAGCCATTTCAGAACATAAGAAGGGACGTGTTGGATCAGACCAAAGGTCCAAAGTAGCCCATCTTATTTCCTGCATTGGCTAGCTGAGTCCTTCTGGGAAGCCCACCAGTAAGATAGGAAAGCAGCAGCCTTCATTGTTTGGTAGCAAGTATTCAGGGATGTGGGTGGTGCTGTGGGTTAAACCACAGAGCCTAGAACTTGCCGATCAGAAGGTTGGCAGTTCAAATCCCTGCTATGGGGTGAGCTCCCGTTGCTCGGTCCCTGCTCCTGCCAACCTAGCAGTTCGAAAGCACGTCAAGTGCAAGTAGATAAATAGGTACCGCTCCGGCAGGAAGGTAAACGGCATTTCCATGCACTGCTCTGGTTTTGCCAGAAGCGGCTTAGTCATGCTGGCCATATGACCCGGAAGCTGTACCTCCCTCGGCCAATAAAGTGAGATGAGCGCCGCAACCCGAGAGTCGGCCACGACTGGACCTAATGGTCAGGGGTTCCCCCCCCCCTCTTTACCTTTACCATTATTCAGGGACAAAGTACCTCTGAACCTGAATGTCTTCAGTTCATTTGTCTAATTCCAAACTCCACAAGCATTTCTGGATATTCTGGGAAAATGACATCCAGAAATAATATCAAAATATACTGGAAAAGCTGGAAAAGCATTATTCAGTGTTATTAAGTCCCAAGTGTTATTAAGGCCCGAGACTACAAAGAACTCATCTTAACCAGATTAATGGGCAACAAAATGACAAATGAGGGTCAACGCGATTAATAGTGGAAAGGAATCAGTGCTGGTTCTGCAGTTCCACCATTTACAGGAATCTACCCCTTGATTCTGCTACCTGTGTGGGTGTAACCAGAACAGAAGCAGCTCCTACTAATTTACTTGGCTCTTACCAGTGGGGACTATCATCTCTCCCCCCACCTCCCCAGGAATGCCCCTGGATATGACACTACACTATGGTGAAGCAATATTCCCAGGGGGCATTATGTCCTAGGAATCTGGCCAGCAGACTGCTAAGAGCAGCCAAGTTGCTACTCGAAGTGGCAGCAGGACTTTTCCTTTTTGTGAGAGAAAGAAAAACCTTCAGCCATCTCTTGTTTGAAGGTAAGACACCTCCCCGGTTATTACAATTTGCCCCCAACCAAAAGAACTTTGCAAGCGGGAATGGCCCTGCAAAAGTGGTGGTGGAGTCAAGATATTTGGCTCAGCTTTAATTAGTCCCCTGCATAATGGTGTACTTTTCATGTTTTGAATGTTTAGATTAATAAAATAAAATAAAATAAAATAAAAATACTGCAATTGTTTGTATTTGGGGGTCTAATGTCTTTGGAAGTACAGGGTGCTTATAAGTTCCACAACCAGTTTGTGTTATTTATCTTCCTGAGAGAAGGGAGATCACTCACTTGTGCTCATTCAGGTTGCCTTAGCATTGCTCAACCATAGGAACCAGTTCCAACCTGCATGGGCAAAAGCCAGATCTCTGGTTTTGCCCTTTTGTTTCTGCTGCGCAGGCATAAATAGGATCCTTCATTATTCTGCAGAAATACAGTAACTGTTCTGCGTGCTGTGCACGTTTTTGCCACTTGCCCAAGACAGTTGCTGCGTCAAGGCAGCTACTCTTTCCCTCAAGAAATTGCTGCTTTTCAGCCAGTCCCTAGGGACCAGGCTAGATATCCCCTCTATACATGGTTTTTGTTATGTAATAAGCTGGGGGGGGGAGGAGGAATGCCAAATAGCCTCTGATGTCGACTGAGGTGGGTGGGGAGGGGAAGTTTAACATTTTCTTCCCCTTTCACAGCCCCAACAAAAACCCACCCCTCTGAGATGCTATTTGCATTTCAGTGGAAACCTCCATGGATGGAATTTTGGGGAGACGCTGACATAAAAGCTCTATTTATGTGTTTGAAATCATGTTTGTGGGTGTGAAGTGTGTAGGGAGTGGGGTCGCCACCCATCCTGTAAAAAACAGGACCACCCTGTTTTGGGACAAAAATGTCCCCTGTTCTGTTTGGACTTCAAACGGGAGACCTTTTCTTTTGTATTTGAGCTCGGCAAACCCAAAATGGCGGTTGTGTCATTGTTGGTGCGGCTGATGAGGAGCTTGGCCCAGCATGAGTGACAATAGAGAGAAGAGAAAAGACCTCCTCTCCCTCCCTCGTACCTCCTTCCTTCCTCCTCACTGGCGCTCCTCCTTAGTCACTACCCACCGGTCAAGAATGGTGCGGGTCTGCTGCTACTTAGCCGCTTCCACCACCCCAACCTGACCTCTCCACCTCCTTCCTCCTCCATGCTCAAGTCTTTTCCTATGCCTGCATGGGCAAGAGGCTAGAGCTGTGGTTCAAGTTGCCCATGGGAGCTGGCCATCTGCCCCTGGCTCCTGATGTAAGTCAAGAGAAAGAGAGGGGCCAGGGTGGTGAGAGAGGTGGAAGGCCAAACCCGAGGAACCCCCCCCCTCCACAAAGGGGGGGGAGGATTTGGTGTCATGAGAGTGTGTGTGCCCCCCAATCCTCACCCCCAACCTGCCCTGTGTTTTGCCTGACCAAAGTGACTGCAGGCATGGTACCCCATCCATTCTTGTCCTTGCCTGCTTTCCCTGCGCACTTTATGCCCATATGCATTTTTCCTGAATGGATGAGAAGGCAGTAGATGCACAACAGGCACCAGCTTCAGTGGTTTAAAGGGGAATTAGACAAACCTATGGAGGACAGATCTTTCAGTGGCTGCTAGCAGTGATGTTTAGGCCAGTTAAAGCAGTTGTTGGGAAGCAATGAGGGGAGAGGACTGGAGGCATCTGGTTGGCTAATGGAGGTAGTCAGATGATAGAGGGACTGTCTGCAGAGTTCCTCTTATGTTCTTAAAATTGAATATTTGATGGCTACATCAGAGAGAGAGGAGGAAATAGTAGAGAGTAAGAAATGAAAGCAATGGAGGCATTTTCTGCCTTGGAATCCTAGCCCAGAGTGGCTGGGGAAACCCAGTCAGATGGTGTTATGTACTAAGCTCAGATCCTAGAACAATAGGCAAGTAGGATCCTAGAATGCAACAACTGACTGGCTTGCAGGAAAAGACCAGTCGGGTTCCAGGAGGGAAGCAGAATAAGCCAATCAGATGGAACTCATTGTGTAAATAAGGTATATAAAAGCCTGAGGTTTGGGGGGGCAATTCAATCACTGTTTTACAAGCTGCAATAAAGAGCATGAAATCACTACAGGACTCCCGAGTATATTTCAGATGGGCAGGGTACAAATAATGGTTTATGGCAGGTATTATAGAAAAATAGATGTCCATTGCCTAGCATGCATTTAACATTTCCCCAAAAAGCTCAAAGCAACTTTGCATTATCTTAGTAACCCTTACAACAGGCTGTAAGAAAGGCTAATGCCATGAGATTGTGGTCTGAGGACTTCTCAGCACAGGCCCTAGCTATCTACTACTATACATCTGCTCTCCAAACAGTACATTATACATTTATAATATAATCAATGAAAGTTGCAGCTCCACTAAGTGCAACATGGAGGGATGGAGTGTTCTTGGATAGGAAAGCTTCTTTTATGCCACTTGGTAGGAAACAGAAGCCAGCCTGTGCTGGCTCGTATGTTGGAAAGGTGCAATATATCTCTGGATGGACTAAAAAAAGACTCGGCTGCTGAATTACCGTATTTTTCGCTCTATAACACGCACCAGACCATAACACGCACCTAGTTTTTAGAGGAGGAAAACAAGAAAAAAAAAATCTAAATGAAATAGTGGATATATGCTTTTTGTGGTTCATGCTGTGGCGACAGACATGTGATCTGACAGTGAGTTTGGAGTAGCCCAATGCAAAAAACCTGAGGATCCATGTGGATCCATGTTTTGTAACCACGGAGGAGGGAAGGAAGGGGAACTATGGATCCTCTGCTCACGACCGCAGCAGATCCCCCCCGCCACCCGCAGGCATTCGCTCCATAACATGCACAGACATTTCCCCTTACTTTCTAGGAGGAAAAAAGTGAGTGTTATGGTGCAAAAAAATATGGTAATTTAGGTACATCAGCAGTCAGATCAGGTATCTTCAATATAAGTTTAGGGGGTAGTTGGGAAATTTGGAAGGGTTTGGGTAGCTGGGAAATAAAATATGAAAGCAAGTAGGTCATTTTTCTGTGTGCAAACACCAGCGATCTGTACTTGCGTGAATGGGATGAAGGAATTACCCCCAGACACACGAGACACAATTCAAGCTGGCTAGTGATTGTTAGCATTCAAACACTGGCAGAAGCTGAACTGCAAGAAAATTCCTGTTGGAGGAGTACACTTTTTGTGGATGCAATCACACTGGGTTTAAGAAAACAAGAAAATGAATGTTTATTAATAATGGAGAGTGCCTGGTGCTGCCTGATAATTTTTAGAAACAAACAAACAAACATGCTTCTTAAAAGGATAGTGTAAGTTGTGTGTTTGGTCATGTCATGACAATAATTTTGCTTGGACTAGTTGTGAATTCATACTGGGTTGCCATCTTGATTCTAAATGGCGCCTGACGATATATCGAGAAGTGGCTGAGCGTGTGCCAAAATAAAATGAGTGGTGCTATGTTCCAGTCTACCATCTTGAATCATGATGGCACCCGGCATCCAAACATTGATGAAAGCCATTGCCCCCCTACCTAGGAACCCTCATGCCCAATCTGGGGTCACTATCTTCAGAGGCAGCCAAACATATGCCCCCAAATGGGTAACGTTCTTCCAAATTCATGTTTCGGTCCCCCATCTTAAATCAAAATGGCTCCTGGTATCCAAACATTGACAAAGGTCACTTCAGGATCCCTCATGCCAAATTTGATGACATTACATCAAGAGGTACCCAAAGGTCGAAGTAGACCCCCACATGCTAGGAACTTGCAGGAGGAAGGTGACATGTTGTTTGGACCAGGAACCATAGTCTAACAAACTGGCCCATTATGAAGCCATCTTCATAATCCATGGATTGTAGTTGTCCTGCTTTGAAACTGAGCAGAATTTGTTATAAACCACAATACCTTGTCTGGGTGATACAACAGACTTGGAAGAATTGCAGGGCAGACACTGAGTAGGAAAACACAGAAAAGCAAAATCTATCTTGATACTAAAACTTATTAGCTTCTGTTGATCATATCACCTTCTGCTCTGTTAAACACCATTGCCTACAGGTGTCCAGATTTGACAGGAAGAATTTCCATTTATTTCATCTCTGCCCACCCTAAGCAGCACTAAAAGAGAGGACTTCAGGTTCTTGATACAGAGTTTGGTTTGTTGCTACAGAAATTTCCCCTAGTTAATAGGTGCTTTCCCACAGCACCTTGCTGCTTGCCAAAATGGTAGGTGGATAAATGCAAGTTTGAGTGATTATAAGCTTGCATTAGATTTGTATGGGTGTGCCATTAACTACATTTGGGAGGTCTGAATAAATTTATTGATATAACTTGGCTCAGTATTGCAATAAAAACACGTCTTCTTCTTATGTAAAACATTGTTGCAGCGGCACAGTGTGATAGGAATTTTGAGGTCTTAGATATATGTTAAATGTTCATAAGTGTACCAACCAAGCACGTACATAGATCAGCACAGGAAGACTGACCTGGAACCATTTTGATTCCCAAACTGTCCCAAACTGACCAAATGTTTTCTCTGCAAGGTCAAAGGAAAATGGAAAAGCCTCCCCATTGTCTTTTCTTTCACAAATCCTGTCTTAAGGGTATGTCTGTGTTTGAATAGGGTGTGAGCCTGTGACCTGGCCCAGGAACTAGGTATTTATCATTACAAAAGACTGCCCAGGCTCCCCAGGCAATCCAATCAAGTAACCTGCCAGACAGGAGATAAACGACAGGAGAAAAACAACATTCAAATTTCTGTTTTAGACTGCCTTTTCTGTGATGTAGGTATGATGTATCTGGGGGGTGGTCTTAGGTTACACCCCTTCTGTGATGTATGTATGATGTTTCTGGGGGTGGTCTTGATCTACGGGGTGGCAATTTCAAAAGTCCATATAAGGCCTTGCACGCCATTGTTCTGGGTTCTTCCTCCTTTCCTGCGGGTAAGAGGAGCACCCTGTTGCAACAGATCAATAAAGATCAAGCTTACTAGCTGCTTTGCTTCTCAATATTCTCTGGTTGGCCTCTGTTATTTTCTCCTACCAATAGGGAACCTATGTAAGGACTCTGTATGGGCTCTTGGATACCCCATAAGGCAAAGGGGAAATTTTTGTTTACAACAACAGTTAAGGGCTGAAGAAGATATTCTGAGATGGATCCATGATCAGTTAATGGTAGGGTGGGGGGGAGGGATGATGTGCAAAATAAAAGGCACAATTTTGAGCTCAAAATAAGATGTTATAGACTGCCGCTTGCTCAATATTTTCATTATTGGGTTTAGGAAAGGATGCAGGAGTGTGATAGTGAAATCTGCTGATGAGACAATGTTAGGAGGCATTTTCAATAAAGGTAAGGACTGGAAAATTATGCAGGATAGATAGCCTTGTCTTAAGGACTGATATAACAATAATTAACTGGATGGAATTCAGGAGGACAATGAGAGATGACATTTATTGACCTGTGGCTGATTAATAAGTTCTTTTTGTATTTGCCAAATACCTGCTAGGAAATAAACGAATGATAAACTTATGAACCAGCACCGTGGGAGGCAACTGATAAGAAGGTGGATGTGAGGAAGGAATTTTCAAAACAGCTTGACATATCTAATAAATATAGGTTGAAATTAATATTACTATACAATAAATTAGAATGGCCTCCCCTACACTATTGTTTATTAGGAATGAGAAGGGTGAATCCCTCTGAGCTTAGCTGAAAGTCAGGCATAAGAAGAAAAGGGGGGAAACACAAATCTACATTATGATAGGACATTATTATTATTATTAGAATTTATAAACTGTCCTATACGCAGAGGTCTCAGAGCAATTCACAGAAAATATATATAATCAGAATAAAAACAACAACCCAATAACAAACAGACCCCAAGAAAAGAGCCGCATTTTAAAAGGTTATAGGATGTCAAACAGATCAACCAAAGGCCTGGTTAAAAAGGAACATTTTTGCCTGTTACCTAAAGGTGTGTAATGAAGGCACCAGGTGAACTTCCCTGGGGAGAGCGTTCCAGAGATGGTGAGCCACTGCAGAGAAGACCCGTTCTCATGTTACCATCCTCTGGACCTCTCAAGGAGGAGACACATGGAGAAGAGCCTCAGAAGATGATCTCAGGGTCCTGGTAGGTTCATATGGGAAGAGGCAGTCCTTGTGGTATTGCAGTCCTGAGCCGTTTAAGGCTTTGTAGGTCAAAACCAGCACTTTGAATTGGGCCTGGAAACTAACTGGTAGCCAGTTCCTTTTCAAAACTCCATGTCACACAACATTGGCAGCAGGACAGCAGCACACCCTCTCCCCTTCTTCAACATGTGAGCGCTCCACATGGAAGTAACATGTGAACAGAGCTGAAATAAGTAGTTAAATATGAGAGGAGGGAAGTAGAAATATAAGGGAGGGAGGAACATGTGAGCACAGGTCTCATTTCTGTAGGTCCAAACCATGTTGCATGGGATCTCCGAACCAGCTCTGTGTTAGAAGAGATCCTGAAATTTAACCTTCAGTATAAGTAGAACCCCACACAATTTCAAACAAAGCATCCCCATTGTTTCCTATATACAACAGACAAGGCAAAGCAAGTTTTTCCCCCTTGATGGCTTACCAACAATCCTCCAGGGCAGGTCTTCTTGTAGCACAATTGGACTGCAATCTGTAGCCTCTTACCTGAGAGTTAGCCCCACTAAACTTAACGGGAGTTCCTTTTGAGAAGACTTGTAGAGGATTGCATTGTCCTCACAAGCCCAGATGTAGCGATATCCATCTTCATATGCGAAAAACTGGGTTTCTGCCTTAAGAAACTGTGTCATTATGGCTTTCAAACTTGAACTATAGTTTATACACCCCATGGGTTAATGTATCGTTAAAACTTGGCTCTTCATTAGACTTTGAAATGCAAATAATTGTGCAAAGATTTGCCATATCTGCTTGCTGAGTGTCTTCAAATAGATACATGTTTTCCAGAGATAATGGATAATGGATATTAGGTGTACTTGGAATTGTAAAAGAGGTCACACTGTTTCTTTTTCTTCAAGACCTGTAGGCATGTAAATCTCAAAACAAAAACTGAGAAACAATTCATCTACTTGATTAATAATAACTGAAACAAACAAAAATTATTGATTCATTATCTAGGCTGTAACAAAGCAAACTTCCCGGCAAACAATTCATTGAGTCTGAATATTTGTTTTCAGGATGACAAGTTTGCTTATCTACAAAGGGGAAATTTACAAAGAATATGACTCATCCAACTCCTTTAAGTCAGAAGAGTAGCTTTTATACTATTTTGATACATGTTACCATCTACTTAATCAGAAGTTGTTTTTTTCAAATTGGGGGTTCATCTGGACATCCAGGAACTTTAAGATAATAGTGATGAATGGATGGCATAAGATGGATAGAAATAGGTCAGAAAGAATCTGCATCATAACTCCCACTTTCCTTTGGCTTGTAACACCACAGAACACACCAAGGCCACTTACTTGATAAATAAGATTGGTAAATTTCCTCCTCCTCCTCCTCCCCCTTGAAAACAAAAAGAAACTGTTCCTTGCTTCTGTAGTGCAACTCTCTTCCATTTAATTTTGCATTAATGTTCCACATAATGACTGAACACAGGATACATGGCTTCAAGATAGCTCTCATATTGTACTCTTGCATGCCACCCCAATCTCTGAGCAGTGTGAGATTTCAGGGGGTTCAGGGGCTTATCAAGGGTTCGTGTTTCTTTTTGGGAATGACGCGTAGCAGAGAGTGTGGCGTCTTTATGATATGTGGTTTATTTACACATATATACAACTTGATCTTATGGTGGAGGAAGAGTTCACAGCATTAACAGCCAGAAAGGCTCTCTCCTAGCGAGAGCGTTCAGAAATCAAACATCATGCTCTCCTTCTCTGACTTCTAGGTGGCATTACAGCCAACTCCCAATTCTCAACTCTGCCTTTTGTCCTTCTCACTGTTGAAGAGTTGGAGGAGGGACCCTTTCCTTTGTTCTCTTAATGGCCCATTACCTTTCCCTTGTTCTCTCTTAATAGCCGATCACTTTTCATTTGTTTTCTTAATGGCCCATCACCCAGGTGATTACACGAACACAGGAAGCTTCCTGTCTTATATTTTAGCACTTGCTGGTTCCAGGGTTAGAATGCGTCTGGTAACCACAAACTCATAACAGTACTAATGCCCCATCAGTTATTTAATTTGCTAGTTGCTAGAGAGTGCTCAGCTTATTCAGAAAAGTTTTTAGCAGCTTCTTCCTCTAGTTTTCATTCTATCTCTTTAAGGAACTATGCTTAGAGCAGAGCTACAAAGAAGATCGCTTCTTTTACTGGAAAGTAATGGCTTATGGCCACAAATCCCCTTTTGGCTGAGCGGGGAGAACTGCTTATGGTAATTTCATCACTAAGTACCTCACTTTTGTAGCATCTGCATGCAGAGGTTCACTGAAGTTCAGCTATCTTACTTTGTTCCCCATTGCCTAGTTCACGCTGAACAAAAAGCTGTACTTATTTCTGGCAACGAACAAAGGAATCTAAAGGGTGCCACATTTGAAAATAAGAATGTGTTATCCTAATATCCTCTCTTGCAAGGAGAGTCATGGAAAGTTTCCCAAAATCCTAGAGTTGTCTTCAGCATTCTGCTAACCAATCCAGGGCCATGAACAGTCACTCAAGGGAACAGATTCCAAAGATGGCACCAATTTCCTACCACAAGTCTTCATCTGCATTTGACATTTAAAAAATGAATGAGCTCCAGTTTCAGGAATAGACATTAAAGTTTCTATTTAAATAAACCATGGAGGAAACATCCCTCCTCTGCCCCCTGAGATCAAACATTTTATAAGCGGCACCAATGGTCATATAGTGTATTGTTTTAATGGGCTTACAGGGACCGGCATGTCATTACAGGTACTGGGATTCTGGAGGAGGAGCTATCTGTACATCGGCTGGGAAATCATCCAAAATATCCACCTGAATGATCTTGGATGTCCTTTTATGCTGCTTAATTGCCCAACCACTGCAGTTTGCTCAGCTCTCAGATTAAGAGCCAGGAAAGAGATTAAACTGTTTATAGCCTGGTGACCAATTGGGCTACTTTTAGATAACCTTTTGATGTTCTTATTGGCAAGCGAACCCACAGTTTTCTGAGTGTTTGTTCTGATTAAGATACATATATGACATAAACAGCTGGCTCCTGGACACAGAGGTGACACAGAGGTTGGTTACTATTCTACACAGGCTCTTTGGCCTCCTCAGAAATAAAGTTCATTTAACCACTAACTCGGCTCATAGTGAGTTTCTGTGTGATCAGCTGAAGACAAAAGAACCAAATACAATGCACTGCAGCAACCTTGTCTGAAAATTAGCAGAGCATGGACTACAAAGAGTAAATCATCTCTGTTCAAAAGCTGCCAAAGAAGGCAGGAAAGCACTCCTGGCCACTGAAGCCTCCTGTGTCTCTAGTGACAATGCTGCTGGGTAAGCCCTAAGCTAAGACCTGCTCCTTCCAAGAAAATACAGTGGAACCTCTGGTTAAGAACTTAATTCATTCCAGAGGTCCGTTCTTAACCTGAAACTGTTCTTAACCTGAAGCACCACTTTAGCTAATGGGGCCTCCTGATGCTGCCGCACCGCCGGAGCACGATTTCTGTTCTCCTCCTGAAGCAAAGTTCTTAACCTGAGGTAATATTTCTGGGTTAGTGGAGTTTGTAACCTGAAGCGTCTGTAACCCGAGGTACTACTGTACAACCCTGTCCAGCGCAGGCTGTTTCCTAATGTCTCAGAATCGAGAACTTGGAACACATGCCACTTCTGTCTTACTGTTTTACCACATCCACATTTGAGTATCTTTTTAATTTATTTTAAATATTGTTTTCTGTGAAATGTGGGGAAGCTTCTGACATTTACAAAATAAAGAAAACACCCTACATTTCATCCTTAAAGATAAAACCAAATCATAACCGGAAAAGCATCAGAGAAGTCTAGTCCTTTGGGAGACCCAAAACCTGGTGTCTAAATATTTGTTTTGATCTGCTCCCTGAAAGTTAGGAGGGCATGGAGGGGGGGTTGGCCACTTGAAAATAAAAGGATTTTCGGGGCAGGGTAGGCCCATGGCACAAATTTGCATAAGAGCTCCATATGCTGATTTATAGGGTATGAAATTAAGATGGTGTGTGGCTGAGATTTTGCCAACGCTGTGCTTTGCAGTGTCCAGCTGCCCTTTCAGCAAAGTAACAACTCTTCTTTATAGTATTAAACTAAGGAGCAGGAAGTCTGGGATCTGCCACAAAAGACCTGGAGCTCAGGCCTGCCAGACCACCATTTAACAAAGCTCCTGTGACAAGCTTCTTTGAACAGGGGCTTGGAGGACAGAGGAGCCACTTCTGTAAAAGCGGAATGAATGGGAAAACTCATGGTTTAGGCACTCTAAATTAGGAATGCATACTCTTCCCAAGTGTCCCGATTTAACTGGGACATCCCAGATTGACAGAAGCCACCCCGGCTTCTGATCCCAATCCCAGATGACCAATTTTGGGGCTCGTTGTTTGGTTCCATGCTGTGGTGCAAGCAGAGCCTTGCAGAGCCAGGCAGAGGCCCGGGCCAGGTAGATAATGTGCTCCCCCCTTTTACCCTGGGGATAACTGAAGTCTTATAAATAAGTAAGTATATAAATAATTTCCACAAAAGTTATGCTGACAAATAATTTTATTTCAAGGCTTGAACCGTATCTGCATATAAAGAAAAAATGGAAAATATAAATATACAATAGTGCTTTTTAAAAATACATAGGGAAAAGGATTATTTTAAGTATTTACACTTAAAAATGCTTTCCTGGCTTTCTTTTCTGTGAATTCTTGAATTACGCAGGAAAAATCAAGCAACTTCGCCTTATCGTGGTTTATGATTATCATTGCTAAACCGTTTAGGCATTCTTGAGCCATTGTTGATCGAGAGAAAGACTTTAATATACTGAAACTTCTCTCATTGGAGGCCACTGTAGCTGGTAATGATAAGAAAATGCGTAATGCAATTAGAAGATTTGGAAAAATGTTTTCCAAATTCATGGCCGCCGCCTTTGCACCTCCGCGTTGGCCCCAGTACATCCCCTGCAATTGTGAATATGCTGACTGATGCCCCCTTTGGAATCAAAGGCCCGGGCCAAGTGGCCCATATGCCCAGTGGCGTAGCATGGGGGGTGCAGGGGGGGCCGCCGCACCGGGCGCAACATCTGGGGGTTAGGGTTAGGGGGCGCAAATCCATGGGTTAGGGGGCGCAAATTACTTGCCTTGCCCCGGGTGCTGACAACCCACGCTACGCCACTGCATATGCCCCCCCCCCTCTGTCTGGGCCTGGGTGCAAGTCAGGTGGCTCACATCAGAGTGTGGGACCAAGAAACAGAGGAGGGGGGAACTACCTTGATGCCACATATCATCACTCCCCTTCCTCCATCCACTGTGGCACTTTTGGAAGCTGCCTTCTGGAAGTATGTCTGTGGCATTGGAGGAGGAGGCAGAGGCTGGTCTGGTCCATGTAGCAGGTAGGAGAGGGGAGGGATGGGGCAGGCGGTGAGGAAGGGGGCAGAAGCAGGGAGAGGGTGTACGAATGAGTGACAGGATTGGCTGGATGGTGGGGATGGGAGTGTGCCCCAAATTTTCCTCTCAAAATGTTAGGGGGTATGGGAAAATTCTGGGCTTATAATAATAATAATGATCCTCTAAGATTTAGAAAACAGCTAGATATGTTTACTCAGAAGTAAGCCTTATTGAGTTCAATATAACTTATTCCTGTGTGTATTACAGCTGCATTTATTTATTTTTTAATCTTGAGGCACAGAAGTGTGTTTGTTTCCCTCTCTTCCTCAAGTAGCCCAGGGCAGATAACAAGTTTTATAAAGCGAATATATCAACATCACTACTGTTTTGAACTGTTCTTAATATTTTGTGTTTTTAGGGTTGCAACATACCCTGGGACTTTAGGGCAAAGGGCAGGTAATACATAATCATAATAAAAATAAAATGTGAATATATTAAAATGATAACACTAAAATCACCACCACACAAGAAAATAGTATCTGAGTTTAAATACTTTGTTAGAGGACCACATTTCCATGTCGTGAGATGTTTTTTGCAGTTAGAAGCTCAGATCTAATTTCCAAGATGCATCAACAATTTCGTGTCAAGAGACACATAAAAGCTGTCTTTTTTTTGAAAACATTTAATTAAAATGTGTAAAAACATTTTAAATAAGCAAAATAGCTTATGAAAACGGAAGCTTTTCTGAGATGCATTGTTTTCAGGAAATAGTGACTTGTTATTATTTATAGCTCCAGACGTGGTATACCAAGACGTGATTCCCACTTCTCACTGACAGCAGTGATTTTGGGCTTCTTCCAATTTCCTCCTTGAAACAGAAGTATGCTTCTTTTGGTGATCTCATTTGTTTTATATTCTCATATTTTTTCCTGCCCCCACAACTCTCCTTCCTTTGGCTAAGCAGCCTTTTAGAAGTGCCATCCAATGTGGAAGTCTTTGTTTTCCCCTTGAAGAGCGATACTTCACTGGTGGCTAAATCAAGAGTTTTACAATTCTAAAAGCAATGTCTTGGATGTGGAATATTATTAATACAGTATAATGAGTGGGAGGGAGTGTTATTGATACTGGGAGGCTGGGTGAGAATGAATTCATCAGGGAGGCAGAAAAGTTTGGAGCAGGAGGAATTAATTGGGTGGTGAGACAGCTTAGGCACCTAAGCAGGCCACACTTGAAGGCCCACAGATTCTCCACATCAGTGTTAGAAACTCAGATATATAAGCTAACCACGAAATGGCACCTTAAACCTAGGTTACAATTGCCACAATGGAATGTCTAGATACCAATGGAATTTATTGTCATCGTCGTCATCACCGTCATCATTAATTTCATTTCTATACCACTTTATATTTTAAATGAAAAAGAAATCTCAAAGCAGTTTACAGAACATGAAAACAAAAATCCACGTAGCCCCTTCTAATTCTATAGTTCTATGATTCTTTGAATCCAGAATAAAACAAATTCAAGCTTCAAGAAAATATTTTGGATCCTTCTCTAAGTGACATTTTGCTTTCCCCATATTTATTTACCTATTTGATTTATGTATCTGCCCCAGTGTGGTGTAGTGGTTAAAGTGCCGGACTAGGATCTGGGAGATCAGGGTTCAAATCCCCACTCAGCCATGAAGCCCACTGGGTGACCTTGCGCCAGGCAGAGCCTCTTAACCTACCTCACAGGGTTGTACGAATTAACTGAGGAGGGAGGTGAACCATGTACTCCTTGGAGAAAAAGGTGGGATATCAATTCAATAAATAAACTCTTCTGCTTACCTGCCCAAGAAACCAAGAAAAATTGGTCCCTCCCATGAGAATCTTACAATCTATAATTCAACAGGGAGACAAGTAGGCGGAAGAAAGAGGTGATGCTAAATAGGGAGATAAAATGTTTTTGGCTTGATTTTAAGTAAAGCAGAGGTTGCTACTCTTACTGGATTTCTCAGCAGCTTTTGTTACTATTGACCATTGTATATTCTTGATGCTGAAATCAGTAGGAGGACCTGCTACCTTTACAAGAGTAAAGGTAATTTACTGCAACAAGAGTTGCAGTAATAATCTCATGCCCCGTGATACCATTTGGGGTAAGTGAAGTGCTCGCTGGGGTAATAGGATTATGCTGAATGCAGAGTGGAGAGCAGTGATACTTAATGTGGCAATTAATTGTATCTGGTGGCATTTGTCTGCACAAGCAGGGCTCCAACTTTGCTAGGCTCTTTATGTTTTTGGAAAATGGCAATGAATGCAGTGGCAAAAATTGGCTGGCTTTGAAAAGGAAAAGTTTGAGAAGCTGCCTATTTCATTGTAAATTGTTGATGAGTTTCCTCAGTAGACCCGTATTTCATTTGTGTGTGTTCTGACAGTCGCTTGACATCTTTGAACTGTGCAAATAGCATGTCCTGCCAGATTTACCCAGTAACTCCCACAGGTCTTTACCAAGACAGAGATGATGTTTGTCGACCACACAGAATCCAAGGATGCACATTTGTTGCTGCAATGGAAAATAACTCTGCAAAATATATGGATTGGGGAGGGGGAATTAACTCTGTGAAAGTATCAGCATGGACTACTTTGATCAGGAAAAAATCTAGCAACAACTCAATCAGCACAGGAATAACAACCTCCTGAATCTTGGTTCTTCTGGCTATAGTTCATACGGAACATGAACGGCTCCAATATAAAGGCTACAATTATTGTCACCACCACCATGGTCACAATATAGAAAATCATGAAATAGAGGCGGCTCCAGTGCAAAGTCTCTGATGTCACCTCTTCCATGATGATGCACCAGTCATTGACGACTGTTAACTCAAACAGGGTAACAAAACTGTTCAAAACAGGAATGACATGCATGCAAGAGGAGGTGGGGATCCATAAACTGTGAGATTGAAGGAATAATAAACTAGAGGTCCAAGCAACCAAAATAAAACACACATAAATATGAGAAGATAAGATAAATGATTGAGCAGGTGGTTGAGGAACAACTCCAAGCACATCTGGAGGATGTGGACTATTTGGATCCCTTCCAACCGGGATTCAGACCCCATTATGGGACTGAAACTGCCTTGGTCTTGCTGGTTGATTATCTCCCCCATGCTAGGGATAGAAGTGAAAGCTGTTTCCTGGTTCTGCTGGATCTCTCAATGGTTTTTGATACCATAGATCATGGTATCCTTCTGGACCATCTAGGGGGGTTGGGAGTTGGGGCACTGTTATACAATGGTTCCGCTCCTTCCTCCTAGGACATGTCCAGAAAGTAGTGGCGGAGGGGGTGAGTGTTCAGACTGCTAGGTGCTCACCAGTGGAGTACCTCAGGGCTCCGTTCTCTTCCCCATGCTTGTCAACATCTATCTGAAGCTGCTGGGAGAGATCATCAGGGGGTTTGGGCTGGGTCTTCATTAGTATGCGGATGATACCCAGCACTACCTCTTCTTTAAATCGGAACCAGTGAGGGCAGTGAACATCCTGTGTGAGTGTCTGGAGGTGGGTGGAGGATGGTTGGCACCTAACGGATTAAGGTTGAATCCTGACAAGACATAAGTACTGTTTCTGGGGGACAGGGGACGGGCAGGTTTGGGGGACTCCCTGATTCTGAATGGGATAACTATGGTCCTGAAGGACCAGGTACGCAGCCTTGGGGTCATTTTGGATTCACAGCTGTCCGTGGAGGTGCAGGTTAATTCTGCGTCCATAAACTAAAGCTAAAATAACAGAGTTTATGAATCCATTTATTTTAAAAATAATATGGTCCAGGGCATTGTAATACTGCAAAACCAGAATCCCATTTAATGTGCACTTGCTTTGACGGGGACATGAAATTGTGAGTAATGTGATATTTTGTAAGCAATTTCTAAAAAATGCAAACTTGGTACACATCCCTGCTTATGAGAAAGTGGAGCAAAAATCTCTGCTTCAGCAAGCAGGGAGTCCACAGAGGAAGGAGCTGGGGGCAAGAAAGGGGAAGTAGGAGAATAATGAAGTCAGAACACAAGGTTCTGTGGTGGAACTAAATATTCAAGTGAAGTGATTTTCAGCTAAAATTGATTCAGCTAGGTACAGTGGATCATCAGAATCTGCAGATTTTGCAGAATCTTTCTGTAAGAAACAGTGAGCAGCTTATGACAAATAGCAGCAATTAAACTCAACAATTGCAAGGCCTATTTCTTAAGAACAGGAATAACAGCAACATGATAGCAAATACAACACTACATAAAAACACTTCAATACTATAAATGGAACAACATTATATTGGCATTACACATTCTAGCAATTACAAAAATAACAATGGAGCTTGGCAGTTTTATCTTGGTTCTAAATACCCCCATCCCATGATAAATAAATGTTGCTCACAGTTCTTCTCCGGCAGTAACTGAATGGCAAAGAACAGGATTGCGGACAGGTTGGAACTAAAGCAATGGAACAATGTGCTCCTTGAAGCCCAAGGTTTTTATTCATTTTTAAACAAAGGCTTGAAAGAGTATTCCAGTACTGAAAAAATATAGGGATGCTTCTTCTATGTGTAGTAGTTTTGCAATTCCTATAAAATGACCAGGGCAATAATGAGAAAACTTTACATTTTTTGGGTGGAGACTAGTTGCATCTACACCTCTTTGACCAGTGTAGCTAAATGGGCCCATCCCTTGGAGGGACCCCTGTTGCCATGCTGCTTGATGAAATCATATTCCTTAAGCTATGTCCTGTACACATGACAATCATCTTCTTCTCTGGTGATCACTCGTAGCTGAGTATGATTGTCTTCCATGAACACAGTCTTAACTGAGTCCGTAAGTGACTGTGGAGGCCAATTCTGGATCCACATGTTCTTCCACAGTGGGGACATAGGTTTCCGGGTGGGAGTTGATCACGGTGAGGGTTTGCCAAGCGTGCCTTCCTCTTAGCATGTTTCTCCCTTGCGTCCTGAGTTCGAGTGTCTTCAAAGCCCATGACACCTTTGGCAAAGGCTGTTCTCCAACTGGAGTGCTCGCAGGCCAGTGTTTCCCAGTTGTCAGTGTGTATACTACATTTTTTAAGATTTGCCTTGAGACAGTCTTTAAACCTCTTTTGTTGACCACCGGCATTACACTTTCTATTTTTAAGTTTGGAATAGAGCACAGTAGTTGCTTTGGAAGATGATCATCAGGCATCCACACAACATGACCAGTCCAACAAAGTTGATGTTAAAGAATCATTGCTTCAACACTGGTGATCTTTGCTTCTTCCAGTACACTGACATTAGTTCGCCTGTCTTCCCAAGTGTAAAACTTTTCAGACATACCGTTGATAGAATCTTTCGAGGAGTTGGAGATGGCGTTTATAAGTGGTCCATGTTTCACAAGCATACAGTAAGGTTGGTAGTACAATAGCTTTGTTAACAATACCTGCCCTGGGGCACTAGCTTTCCTTCTTATCCTGCAAAGGAGACCAAACTGATGGCATATTAACATATAAGCAATGCCTGCATGGAGCATCCTTAAGGCTCTTTAGTAGCCTGCCAATAAAATAGCCTGGCTGATTGTGAATATGCAATTTCAGAGTGGCTAGATTCCTCCAAACCTTCGACCCCACCACATTATAGCAAAGTAGTGCTAATTCTGTACTTGAGAGGCACTTCCGTGTTCTTGCCAGACCAGGTCTGAAGTACGGTATTCATAATTGCTCAAAATTTAAAGGCGGCTCCGTTTCCTGAAAAACAGTGTTTTCGATGAAATACGCTCTGTTGGGCCAAGCCACAATAGATTTTCTCATCTGTCTATTAAAGGTGGAGCTGAGAAAGTAAAAGAGTGTTTCTTTTATTTCTATAGGGAGTCAATCAGTGCAATGTCAACTCAGAAATATGTCCCATTGTTTCCAGTAGGGCTTCTAGTGCAAATAGCATCACAAGCTAAATTGTTTGTTTAGGGATGTGGTTCCTTCCTAACTACTCCCTGGTTATCAGAGCAGTACAAATTGTGTAATAATCATATTCTTCGGGTGTGGGGTGTGTGTGTCTGCAATTATGGGGAGGGGGAGCCAGAAAGCTCCACTGTGCAAGTCAAGTTCTGCAAGCTTTTTTTCTAGACGCCCGATTTCAAAGTATTTAAGACATTGCATTTATGATTCACCTCCTCTTCTTCCTTGTCAGAGTGCTTGGTACACATTTGGGGATGCAAAGCAGTGAGTAGCTCCGAACTTCACAGTGCTTTGGATTCTAGCCACAGACTGTTAAAGATGCAGTGAGTATACAGGCGCTGCATCCTTCAAAACATCACTTTTTATAATAATAAAAAAGCATAATGGATACAAAACAGTATTTTACCAGGAGGTATTTTCTGATGGTTTTAGCAGCAAATACTCCCTGTTTACTCAGAGAAGATCTCCCAGAACACCTATTTAATGTCTTTCTGGATTATTGACTTTGTCAGAAATCTACTGCCAAGTTCAGTTTTAGATTCCACCCCCCTCCCCGTCTCAGGCTGGGAGATTTTTTTCCAATGCACTGTGTTTCAAAAGCAATTACAGTACCTTTAGTGATGCAGTATTTTCCAGTAAATGTACCTGGACTGTTGAGCTTACTTCACCCCACAGAGGATAGTTCTGTTCCAAATGTAGGTCATTAATACTCAGCAATTTATTCCATTACAGCTAATCGCCAAGGTAGAAGTATTATGCTATCCCTTACATTACACACACACCTTTTAAAAGAAGCTCTGTAAAATAATAGATGTTCCACAATTCTATCAGTGTTGTCTATTGGGGGTGGGGGGTAGGGGGAGTTCAAAATAAAGATTGCTTAAAATTTTCATTTTAAAACTGAATGTAAATAATTAACCCATTATCTCACCTTTTTTTTTTTCTTTTCTTATATTAATGTGTGTCTCTGTGTGGGTATTTATTAACCTCCTAACTGGCTCTACTAAGGGCTAACAGACAACCCATGATCTAGCAACTAGCCTGTGTGGGGCCAAGATTTGAGAAATCCCAGCTTTGTTCTCATTGTGCAAATTATTATGTTTTGGTCTAGCCTACCATTGTCACACTGATGTAAGGCTAATGCACTAGTCTGAGCTCCTTAATTGAAAGGCAGAACATGGATTAAATGAGACACTCACAGAACCGCCAAGCTCCTAATGGCTACTTTCCCTGCCTTCAGCTACTGGCAAGCAGATTGTCTGATTCATCCCCTAGTAACAGATGCAGCCAGTTTTATGTGCATCTATAAACCAGCTTGGTGTGACCTAAAAGGCCAAGGGAAAGTGTGGGTGCATTGGAAGCTAAGTTGTAAATGAATATCGTAGGACTTCTTACATGGCACAAGGCGCTAAAACTTGCAGTATGCAAGTTTTCTGGTGTGTGGCTCAAATTTGCAAGTGGCTTAAATCTTCTGTTGACTCCAGTCAAAGGCTACTATGGGGTGTGGCGCTCATCTCGCTTCAGGCCAAGGGAGCTGGCATTTGTCCACAGTTTTCCGGGTCATGTGGCCAGCATGACTAAACAGCTTCTGGCATGACGGCACACCATAACGAGTGCCAAAACAGACGGAAACACCATTTACCTTCCCACCACAGCGGTACCTATTTATCTACTTGCACTGGTGTGCTCTCAAACTGCTAGGCTGGCAGGAGCTGGGACCGAGCAATGGGAGCTCATCCCGTTGCATGGATTCAAACTGTCAACCTTCCGATCGGCAAGCCCAAGAGGCTCAGCGGTTTAGACCACAATATGTATGTCAACTAATTCATTCACATGATCAGGCAGAAGGGGTCTTCTTTCAGAATATAGAGCTCTATGTGATGAAGAAAAAAGACTCCTGAACAGCAGTTGTGCTTGGAAGTAGCCAGAAATTAAATTACTTTAAGTCTGTGTAAGATATTTAAAGCACCAAGCTTGGGTGGAAAATGCAAAGCTTTCTTTTCAACTAGAAAACTGCATCTGTGTGCCTGACAAGTTGTGGGATACATTCTGTAGAATTGTGTGCGCGCGTGTCTGCAGAGCAGTCTTCCTTAGCCTGGCATCCATTGAGTGTTTGGACTGTAACTCCTCTCATTCCTGACATTGGCCATGATGTCTGGGAGCTGGACAATAAAGACATCTGGAGCACCCCAGGTTCCCCCAATGCTAGTGTGGGAAACTCCCTGCACCCTGCTGCTCTGAATTGGAGCTCATTTTGAATAGATGAGAAGAAGGCAGGAAAGAGAACTTCCCCTGGAATCTGCCGTCTCAGGCAGGCTGCTTTAAATTGCTATGTGTTTCTGTAACTTGAGGGAAGGAAGAGCAGTGTTATCAGACAAAGTCTATTTTCACTGGTTCCCAAAGCCAATAAGGACCCATGATGGATGGAAAGGTTCAAGCCTTTATTGCTATAGCAATAGCAGCTTAGTTTGGATTTCTTTCCAGAAAGAAACACATGGCCACACCCATACCTGATTCCTCCCACCCCTCCTAAGTTTGCTCTTGACACACAAACACTAGGAGCTAATTGATGATAAGATAAATACTTGCTTGAAGCCCTATTTTATTTGGTTGCTGTTCTCTACTTGCAAAGCAGCTGCATTTAATATGAACTTTTAGCTTGCTGGTGGGCTGAACTGGTGATGTTTGGGCTGGAACCTGAGAACACAGGAAGTTAGACCACTGCACAGTCAGACCACTGAGTTCATCCAACTTAGTGGTGGCCACACTGACTGGCAGCAGCTCTCCAGGCTTCAGAGTTAGGATATTAAAACAGGAGCTTCTTTGAGGCTACAGGTGAAACTCAAAAAATAATATTGTGGAAAAGTTCATTTATTTCAGTAATTCAACTTAAAAGGTGAAACTAATATATGAGATAGACTCATGACATGCAAAGCGAGATATGTCAAGCCTTTATTTGTTATAATTGTGATGTTTATGGCATACAGCTGATGAAAACCCCAAATTAACCATCTCAGAAAATTAGAATATTAAATGAAATCAGCAAAACGAGGAGTGCAAATAAAGCAATATTGGATCTCTGAGAAGTAGAAGCATGCACATGTACTCAGTAGTTGGTTTGGGCCCCTTTTGCATCAATTACTGCCTCAATGCGGTGTGGCATGGATGCTATCAGCCTGTGGCACTGCTGAGATGTTATGGAAAACCAGGAAGCTTCAATATCAGCCTTCAGCTCTTCTGCGTTGCTTGGTCTCATGTCTCTCATCTTTCTCTTGGCAATGCCCCATAGATTCTCTATGGGGTTCAGGTCAGGCGGGTTTGCTGGCCAATCAAGCACAGTAATCCCATGTCCACTGAACCAGGCAACGCAGAAGAGCTGAAGGCTGATATTGAAGCTTCCTGGTCTTCCATAACACCTCAGCAGTGCCACAGGCTGTACGCCATAAACATCACAATTATAACAAATTGTGGGTCCCTTCCAGTTCTACTATGCTTCTATGCTGCTGTTGCTTGCTGTCTCGCCCTAGGGTGTTTCACTCTTTGATGAGGGGCACTTTTGGCCACAAGTTCCTACAGAGCTTACAGGAAGAGAAGGTTGTCTCCTTATCTGAGAGCCAACAACTGCTAGCTTCTCATGGTGTTAGCAAGCCAACCAAAGAGCTCAAGGGGGGCATTTCAACTCTGCCTGCTGTCAGCCAAGCTCAGGATGCCAGGGACTTGTGGCTGTCCAGTGCAGTATCAGTAGAATCCCTTCCAATACATTGTGCATCTGCTTCCCCCTAGAAAAGTAACACGCGAGGATAAGTACAGCCACAGAGTGCCATGGGGTTGCAAAACAAGCTCATTTCCCATTGCCTTTCTTTGCACCCTTCATAAATTTCCATCCTCTTTCCCACCTGCTCAACTCTCATTTCACCTTCTACCATGCAAATACGACATTGAGCATCAAAGGCTTCAGTCTTCCCTAAAAACTATATTCTTGAGAAGTTGATGTTGTACAAATTAATAAGGCATATTTTGGAAAGACACCTTGTTAAAAAAAGAAAAGCTATTTCTTCTGAAATAGTCGGACTAAGTATTGTTGATGAAAACTGTGCTTAAGCTGCAAATGCCATCATTTGCAACACTGTGAGAATGTAAATGACCATGGCATTCCACTTTGTTTCAGTTGCCTTTGTAAAGCCAGTGAAGTTGTTAGCTCTTTCGTGCCTTGCATTTTAATGCAAAGTATCAATTTTGTTTGACTACAGTTTATCTGATATGCATAGTATTTCACACTACTTCCATCTATCACGGGATCTTCCACTGTTTTCCACTGCCTGTCACACCTGATTTTCATAACTACATATTTTCATTTCTAAACATTTACTGCCCTAGTTGGCTAATCAGGAATGAACGAGCAAAAAAGGGCGAGCTTCTGAGTAAGCAGAAATGAATCTCAATGTCTGATCAGACCCATTGCACACATTCACTATCAGTTACTACAAGTACATATTTCACAATAAATATCTAAGAGAAACTGGAGTAAAGCAAGCTGGTTAAGTCAGAGTAAAGCTATACCAGATCTAAACTTTGTTCAGCAGTGGAGCTGCCACCATTGCTCTGCCTAAGCCTGGCAGAAACAAGAAAGAGGTTGCCGAAGAAATGTTCCTGAACCACAGTGATCTACTGGGTGTATAAAGGATTATTGCTTCTAAGCAGTTTGTAATTGCTCTGGAGAAAAGCAATCGTGTTAAGTCAGCCACTGAGCAAGTATTCTTAATAGTTTAGCACCAGGTGAACAGTGAAGACTGGACAATTGTTAAAGCTTCTGCCATAGGTACCTGAACTGTACAGTGGTACCTCGGGTTACATACGCTTCAGGTTACATATGCTTCAGGTTACAGACTCTGCTAACCCAGAAATAGTGCTTCAGGTTAAGAAATTTGCTTCAGGATGGGAACAGAAATTGTGCTCCGGAGGTGCGGCAGCAGCGGGAGGCCCCATTAGCTAAAGTGGTGCTTCAGGTTAAGAACAGTTTCAGGTTAAGAACGGACCTCCAGAATGAATTAAGTACTTAACCCGAGGTACCACTGTATCACCACATGTCTCTGAACACAAGAGGAGTCCTGCTGGATGAGACCAGTGCTAGCACAGCATTATGCTCACCAAATAGCCAACTAGATACCTATGGGAAGCCCATAAGAAGGCTATGGATGCTGTCACATTTTCCTTCTTGTCACCCCCAGCAGCTGGTATTCTGATACTGGAGTTAATAGCCCTCATGACTAGCAGCCTCCTTTAATTTCTCTGGTGCGTTTTGAGTATTACCCTCGGAGTCCCTTCCAATTCTATGATTATATGAGTACTGCATTCATCTTATGTTTATTATAGATTATAAAGCATGAGCATGGAATGAAATTAAAAGCACCATAAATCATAAATGGTCAGCCATCATTAAGGCTGCTGCAACTGAAGGCCTATACTCACAACCCACTGGCACAAACAGAAAGTTGTTTGCGCTCCCATTTCCAGTGCTGCTGTCTTCTATCTCCCCATACTGCTGAGTGCAAAAGTGCTAAGCATGAGTGGTTCATAGGTTACCATGTGCATTTATGAAGTTCTCCACTGCAGCAAGACTTTATAGCTCTGAGTGGAGAAAGAACATGGAAATACTAGTAGTTTCCCAGATATATACTTCCCTTTGAGCCAATTTGTAAAGCTCAGTAATGTGGATAGATTCAGTATTGGTGAATCATATATTGAAGCTCGCAGTAGGCTATCTAGTATAGTCATACCTTGGGTTGAAGTAGCTTCAGGTTGAGTGTTTTCGGGTTGCACTCCGCGGCAACCCAGAAGCAACGGAACGCGTTACTTCCGGGTTTTGCCGCTTGCGCATGTGCAGACGCTCAAAATGACGTCATGCGCATGCTTGGAAGCAGTGAATTGCGACCCACGCAGACGCGGGTTGCGTTTGCTTCAGGATGTGAACAGGGCTCCAGAATGGATCCCGTTCGCATCCAGAGGTACCACTGTAATCCAAAACTCTCCTTGATGCAGAGTGAGGGTGTCTTCAACAGATGACTGCCCAGCCCTTGTTGCAAACTCTGTGATGGAGAATCTTCCACTCTCCTTAAGTAATTGCCTCAGTTGTTACCTCTGAAACATTTCTCTTAATGTTAGACTACAATCTACCCTCCTGTAAATTATGGCTAAATGTACCCACTTCTTCCAACCTTACCTCATAGAAAGACTTTTCCTCATCTCTTCCAGATTATGTTTCTGAGGCGCTTTGAATGTAAAAGGTCAATAAAAGCTTTCTGGGAAATGATATATAATGAATGGAAAAAATGTTTAAAATAACTTTTGCAAAGAAACCAGAAGCCTTTTTTATTAGGAATTATAGGTACCAATATGCCAAAGGAGCAGAAAAGACTTTTCATGTATGTGACAACAGCTGCACAGATGCTACTAGACCAGAGATGGAAAGAAGAAAGAGTCCCTACCAGAGAGGAATGGCAAACCAAGCTGTTGGACTATGCTAAAATGGCAAAACTGACCAGAAAGCTCAGAAATAAATAAGACGAAAACTTCAGGAAAGAATGGGGGGAAATTATAATTTATTTAGGAGACCACTGTAAGCAGATGAAAACATTAGCAGGATTTTAATATCACTTGTAATGTAACAAACACTTTGGACAATATGGACAGATGCAAAATATAGATTATTAAATAACATGCAGTTGAAAATGTTAACAATAAGACCCATGGTGGGAAGTTTCAGAGAAATCACTATATACGGCTGTGCATTTGGTATTGTTATAAATTTACATTTGTAAAACTAAATGAAAACAATTTTAAAAAAAAATGTAAAAGATTAAAGGCTAATTTCTGGACACTTCCAGGCAGAGAAAAAACTCCTGTCTGAAGGCCTGGAGAGCCATTGCCAGTCAATGTAGACAGGGATAAACAGAATGTAGATCAGGATCACTTTTAGATCTCTGAGTGAATTGCAATCAACCAGCAAGGGCTCTCAATGTTTTTAACAATACCCACAGCAAAATGATCTGTTCCACCTAGATTAGGCTACTAAAATGAAGTAAACTATTCCAAAGTTGACTTTTGCGCAAAAGGCTTGTGAGCTCAGTTCAGTTCTGGTACTGGAAATAAATTACTAGACTCAAAATATGTTCAGAGGAGCCCTGTTTTTTCGTTCTTAAAATATGTCTTTTGCTCCTGACTCTGATCAGTAGATCTAGTGAAAAACAAGGTAGTTTCAGCAAGCCTGAAGTTTGCCAACCCCAGCGCATTATGTTGAGCTGGATGGACAAATTGTCTGAATCAGCATAAGAGAATTTCCCATGCTGACTCGTAGGCTAGAAATAATCACTGCAAACTCACCACAGATAACATATGTTTGTGTCTGGGTCTAAAAACTTGCCCAAATATCCTGTAAGGACAATATGACTGCTTTGTTTGGCTGACTTGAGAGGTTTTTTTTTAACGAGAGGGTGGGTTTCCTTTTAGTTCAGCTACCTGTGAACTTTGCTTCCATCCCCTTTGTTCGGATACATACTTTGCTCAGCAACAGGAAAAGTCAAGAGAAAACAGAATGCAGCAGCTGAGAACCTAAGCTGAACAGTAATGAAAATGTGTGTATTTGAAATTCATATTCCAAGTACAATTTAAATTGTACTATGAATCTCAAATAAAGCTTAAAATGTTCCTAGTAGATTTTTTTTTGTCCCCTTTTGCTCACTGAAAGTTTGATGAGCAAACTCATTCTTGCAAACTACAGTCAAGAAAAAAGTTGAATAGAGCACACTGATGAATAAATTAATCCTTGAGCACAGCATCTCTAAACTGCCTTAGATAACAGGAAGGCAACTATAGTACATGATATGACTATAGTTCCCATTATTATTCGGATCAACTGAATACAAAGTAGGCATCACAAATCAGCTGAAGCAGTATATTCATAAGGTATAGAGAAAACCCATGTGCCATAGCCATTTTCTAAACTATCTGCTGCAAGACGTAAGTTGAAAGACTGCTTCCATTACTTAAACATGTGCCTTTTCTGAAGATAACAAAATACATCAGGGATTGAATAGTCATTTGAATAAGTTTTGATGAGATCTTCAGTTTGGGGAATTGACTGTACAAAGGTCTTCAGTATACTGTGTCCCTAAACTCCAGATGACTACTTGAAAAGCTAAAGTGTGTTTATTTTCTATATGAAATTTAGTTCAAGCAGGTATTTCGTATAACGTGATTAAATTTATATATGTATTTTAATTGCTCAAATTACTTTCTCATGCTTTTATATACCCTATAGTCATATCATGTAGTGTAGTTGCCTTTCTGTTATTTAAGGCAACCTTGAGCACATGCCAGTCCATTATGATACTTTCAGTTAGGATACTTTCTTACTTTCGCCCTAAAGTAATGTAACTGGACAGCTAGCTTTCTATGCTGGGAAACATGGCAGCAGGAGGACAGCTTTTACTTGGCAGAAGTTTACATTTGCCTAGGATGTTCTCTTCTCATCAGGACAGAGAGGATGGCCTCTTTGAAAACCATGGACAAACCTCTCCTATTTCAAAATACTGAACACCAGCTCTATAGTTTTATGTGGTCAAACATCTCCAGCTGGGCAGAGCAATCTTATATTCCAATGCACCATGGAATGAGACACATCTTCCACTATACCGGTACAATATCCACCATATTCTATAGCTGCTTCGGTGATGTTATCCCATTAAAATAATTTTGCGCCCTAAAATTATTTCAATTTGTCTCTTCCTTGTATTATGTGTTCATTTATTGTTGTCAAATAAGTTGGTGCAAACGAAAAGGCATTTAAAAGAAAACTCCTAAATGACAACAGTGTGGGCAGTTAAGACACAACTTGAAGAAATCTCTCTTTTCCCCCCAAACAACAACAACCACCCTGCTTTGGGGTATAGAACAGTGCACAAAAAACAAAACTCAGAGCACGCAAGCCAATGCAACTTTTCTGAGAGACTGGGCCTTGCACAATGTGTTGTTTTGTTCCCCTGCTGGTGTTTGCAAGTAAGCAGTGCCCCCTTCTCCTCCTGACTTTCCCTGGAGTATTGTGCACGAGTCACAACATTGGCCTCTTCTGGGGAATACTAGGTTAGATGAGGAAAGAAAGAAGCAAGCAAAGGAGGTGGAAAGGAGCAAAGGGCCTGGTGGGGGGGAAAAGGATACAGCTACATGTTCTAACACTCTGTGCCCTAACTGGTAATGAATATGCCGGAGGCAAACTTCCAACTCTTTGTTTCCTCCTCAGGGCACCATAATAATTCAAAATGACCAACCTACCTTCTTGGAAACATGTGTCTATATCAATAAACATTTTTTTTTTTTAAAGACATAACAGAATTAGCCCTGGCTTGACCAAAGGAGAACAATTGTTAGAATCTGAAAAAAAAATGTCAAGCAAGCTTTATGTTATGTACTTTTAAGAGTACCTTTGTAGCTTTCCTGTTCAAATAGTGCTCCTGCCATTCTTGAGTCAAGCTCAGAAGCTACACAGTAACCCCTCCTCCCCCAAACCTTCTGAAGGGTACAGAGAGAAATACTATAACTTCTGATTTTCTCTACCTCCATCAGTTGCATTCAGTGGCTGGTACCTCGGGTTACAGACGCTTCAGGTTCCAGACTCCACTAACCCAGAAATAGTACCTCAGGTTAAGAACTTTGTTTCAGGATGACAACAAAAATTGTGCTCTGGCGGCGCAGCGGCAGCAGGAGACCCCATTAGCTAAAGTAGTACCTCAGGTTAAGAACAGACCTCCAGAACGAATTAAGTTCTTAACCAGAGGTACCACTGTATTACTTGGCTATTTATCTACCCATTTTCATCTCCCCTATTCTGCAGTCCTGTCCAACTGCCCCAGGGCGAGTGACCCTGTCCTAGTTGCACTAGTATAGGCTGTGAGAATGCTTGTGTGGTATTGCAGGAAATTGTGGGTTTATGTAAGCTCCTGAGTCCTGGCTTGTAGGTGTAGTAGAGGATGGGTAGTCTGCATTAGGTTTGATTCGAACTTCAAGACCCTCCAGAGCAGACATCCCACCCCCCTTTTCTCCCTTCCCATCAGTGTTTCTATTCGAAAATGACAGGTGCTGGGGCCTAAGCCTGCCTGAAAAGCCTCGGACTTGAAAGCCCCATTCTAAACAAGTGCGTGCGTGTAGCTATGCCACGAGGGGAGCGCACTTTGTATGTGCTCAAAGGTGCTCTCTTTCCCCCCCTTTGGGTAAACTGGAGCTCCAACTAGACCTTTGTTTTCTCTGATCCTATGCGCCTCTCCGCCCACCCAGCTTCCTTTGGGGGGTCGCCGCATCTTGCAGACCATCTTACGGCCTCTCCTGACGGGAAATTTCAGACAAAGGCTGGGCTGCTGCCACAGTAGCCGCTTCCGCCAACAGCCTCGGCGGCGTGTGCGTGCGCCACGGTTTGGCGCGGCCAGAAGAGACAAGAGCTGCTTCTGCTGGATCCAGTCCGCGCTCCGATGCGCCAAAGGAGCCGGGTGGCCAATGCTCCCTCGCCTTCTCTCCAAGTCCTTCCCACGAGCCGGCCACCCATCCCCAGCAAGCGGCCACCCGCAACAGGGGCGCGCTTCCTCAGCCTCTCCCTCTCCGCTGCAGCCTTTGCGCCCCCTTCGGTAGGACCAGCCAGCGACTCCATCCATCCCCACGTGGGAACGGGCTCCGGAGGCTAGCGGGGTGAAAGCTTTGGGCAGGGAGGGCGTGGGAACCAAGGGCGGGAGGATGTGAGGCTGGGAGGCAGGGGCGAGGGGGTCGTGGTCCCTACGCCCTCTCCTCCCAGGGGGCGCCGAGACGCGGCACAAAGCCTGCGCGCAACTGGGGCGCGGAGGGAGCTGCCGCGCAACGAGGCGCGTCGCGGATCCTGGTTTGTTCTCTCTCTTTTTTCTTCCCATTCATCCCCTCCCGTCTGCCTCGGACGAGGCTGTGCCCTCGGGGCTCTCTTGTTTTTGCATAATCCTGCCTCCCTCCCTCCCTCCCTCCCTCTCTCCCCCTCGCTGGGCTCGCGTTTGATTGATGCGACGGGGGTCACGCTTTCGTTCCCGCGGGCAGCAGCTCGTCGCTGGCGAGGCCAAGCCTTTGTGCAGAAGTGCGCGGCGGCCCAGCGTCCACGGCTGGGCGGGAGGCATTTAAATGCCGCGATTTCGGGGCGGTAACAAAGGCGGCAGCGGGAGGGAGAGAGACAGAGTGAGAGGCGCGCGTACGGCTGCTTTGGGCCGCGGCCAGCAGTAGCGGCGGTGGCGGCGGACGCGGCGCCAGGAGCGCTCCCAAGTGAGTAAAGGCAGCGACTCCGGTGGATCCGTCCTTGCACGCGCGCACTGCCCGGTTACCCATCTGATTAGTGCTTGGGGGGAGCGGGCAGGGCGGAGGGCGCTCTCTCCGCGCGCAGCTTCGTAGGCGCGCACGGATGGATGGACTTCGCTGTGTGCCTGTCTGCCCTTCCCATCGCTCCTGCAGCGCCACTTCCAATTGCGAGACGGATTCGAATTCGTCTCCGGAGCTTTGACGCGCCCTCTCCCATCTCCACGCGGCTCCCATACTTTTGCACTGGGAAATCGCCAAGGTCCTGCCGTTTTCAGGATCCTGGCATTTCCCTTGAGCGACAGAGAAACCCTACATGCATAACGTGTGGTAATGTTTTGTAATGTTTACTGCAAATAATAGATGGAGGGTTTCCTTGGAGCGTTCTGTCAACGCAAAACGATCAAGCAACTGGTGCCTCGGAATTGACCCCCCCCCCCGTTTTTGATTAGGTTAGTTTCTCCCAATTGCCTCTAGCTTATTAAGATTTTGTTCTTGGGATGGGGAAACGGTAACGGGGTTGGTCGTGTTTTTGTTTCTGAAATGGTAATTAACTGGAGGGCTCAGTTTCCAAACGTGGACAATATAAATCTTGGATAGAAAACTTTGCAGAGGCAAACTTGAAAAGTTTTCCCGGTTTGCCTGTAGGTTGGGGTCTTGAGGTTGTTGCTGAAGCAGATTCAAGCAGGAGCAAGACTGAATGAACTTGGATCTCAGCGGAATCATGTAGAGATGACTTGGAGATGAAACAACTTCCAGTGCATCAGGTTTGGTCTCTCAGTCACTCCTGCTTTTCATTTGCAGAATGCTGTTTTCATTTGTTCATCAGTTCTCTGTAGAAAAGAGCAGCCTGCTGAGATAATAATGTTAGCAATCAATACTGCTGTTTTTTTCCCTTGAAGATCCTTATATTCTCGCCATCTGTTGTGACATCTTGTGCTCCTCTTGAGTTTGTACTGTGCAACGTTTTGTGTGGAAAGGCAATTAATGGTTTCTTTATTTTCTTATTAGCAGTGGGCACAATCCACTGAGAAGTGGGAACAGTTGCGCATCTCACAATCCATTTGAGTAGGGCTTGCACAGGAGAGCTCCCGCTTTGATTGCACCTTAAATATTTCATCAAGTATCTGTATATGTTTTCTCTGTGGCATTCGTTCCAGAATAGATAAAAGTTATATAATGGAGAGTACGTTCATTTAACTTGCAGATTCCATGATAAAAGAACAACATGAGCAGATATTTTTCTGTCATGGGTTCTGCTCCAGATATTTTGTTTTCAAGTAGAAGCATTTGGCATCTCCTGTTGCTAGGCAGGGAAAAGTGTGAATTATAAAAATATGCTGAAACTTGAGGGAGACACATTTGGATTTTAATATGTTGCTGATATTATTTTTCAGTATGTTTAAGGCTGCTGTTCTGGACATAGTTTGGAGCAGATAATTTTACTTGACTTTAATAGGACTTGTATATGTGAAATTGTGTCTGGGATTTCTGCTTGAATACAAAAGAAAGGCACTGTCATCTGTTCTTGAGTAAAACTTCAAAAGGCAAGAATTTTGCCCAGTATAAATCATGTAATTTCCCCCCAAAGTTGATTCTTCAATATTAATACAGAGGGCAGCAAGAGCAATAGAATAAGAGCAGTGAGAGCAATAGCCAGGGCATTTTTTTCTAGGAAAAAAAGGTGCTGGAAATTCTTTTTAGGGACCTTTCTTTAGGGTAGCACCCAGCCAAAGTTGTTGAGCTTTTTAAAGGGGAGCACAGTGCTTCCCCCCCTAAAAAATGTTTAGGGGTACTGTCATTTTGTAGTCCAAATCATGAATAATAAATACAGTAAATGGACAAAAGTACAAAGATTCACAAAATGTTTAGTGGTGCTTCTATTCTTATGCCTCTGGAATGCTGTGCCATAACACTAAAAAGGTGCCGGAACTCAGTTCCTGTAAGTTCCGGCTGAAATTAAGCCCTGGCAATCTGAAATAGAGGGCAGTGGAAACCTCTTCCCATAAACCTCTAGAGAAGTGATGGGGGTGCAGTAGCTGTGCACTTGTCTATCAGATCCACATTTTGAGCACATACACCTGTGTAACGTCCCACTTGTCTTTGGGTACACAATTGAGCTCCATGCTGGACCCTGTATGCTAGTCAGCCCAGCAAACCCTTTGGGTTGGAACAACTATTGAACAGCTGCAAACACCCCCTTTGGGGGAAGATGGTGGAAAGGGCCATGGTGGGACTGCTACAAGCATTCTTGGAGGACACTGATTATTTAGATCATTCTTTCTTGTAAGGGGATAAAGGAATAGAGATTAGGTTATGCATCTCCTGATTCCTTTTTCCAAATTCCTACCTCCTTTGGGCAGAGCTTCCTTTCTGCTTCTAGGGGCTCAGTCTCACAGGTCTTCTGGTTGTGGTCTGCTGCTGGTCTTCTTCACTATTCACTCAGGAAGGATTCCTCCCCAAGGCCTGTTCTCACACCACTCTTACGTCTTCCCCTATAGCAGTTGCCACAGAAAATTATTATCCAGTGCCACCTTGCTTGGAAATGTTACGTGAGGTTCACTCACCCAGTAGTTGGAACTGTCAAGAACAGGCCACCTGCTCTGTCACAGAATTCACCCATACCCATGTAGCTTTCCCTCTTCCTTCTCTTTTTACAAACCACAGTCGTACCTCAGCTCCTGAACGCCTTGGGAGTCAAACGTTCCAGCTCCCAAATGATCGAAAACTGGAAGAGAGTGTTCTGGTTTTTCAAATGTTCTTTTGGAAGCCAAATGTCCGACGGGGGCTTCCGATAGGCTCCAGGAGCTTCCTGCAGCCAATCAGAAGCCGCGCTTTGGTTTCCGAATGTTTTGGAAGTCAAACAGGCTTTCGGAATGGATTCCATTCGACTTCTGGGGTACAACTGTATGTAACTGGGACTGTTTGGTCTGGGCCAGTCATAATTTTATCTTAATGTGATCAGTAGAGCATGGATTTGAGCCCTACGTTGGGCAAAAGATTCCTGCATCACAGGGGGTTGGACAAGGTGATCCTCGTGATCCCTTCACACCCTAAATTTCTTTCTTTCTTTCTTTCTTTCTTTCTTTCTTTCTTTCTTTCTTTCTTTCTTTCTTTCTTATTAAAGATTTTCTTGATTTACAAAAGTGTGTGCAATGTCTCTCTCGTATTTCCCCCCATGTAACATTTTTACAAATCAGTTTCATTTGTTGAGACATTAGGAAGAAAAGGGGGAAAGATGGGTGGGGGTGGGGTTGGGTGGCGATGTTTCTGTTTTACTTACTATATGTAGGGTTTGGTGTCAGCGTTGCTTGTGCAGGTTCTTTGCTGTTCACTTGTGTTCCTTTGGTGGCGAGAGAGGTTGGGGTTGGCCTGTTGTTGTTGTTGTTTAGTCGTTTAGTCGTGTCCGACTCTTCGTGACCCCATGGACCAGAGCACGCCAGGCACTCCTGTCTTCCACTGCCTCCCGCAGTTTGGTCAGACTCATGTTTGTAGCTTCAAGAACACTGTCCAACCATCTCATCCTCTGTCGTCCCCTTCTCCTTGTGCCCTCCATGGGGTTGGCCTAGGGTGTGGTTATTCATTTGTGGTTGGCTGTGGTGGCCTTTGTTTTCATGTGTGAGTGGGGTGCGTGGCACACCCTAAATTTCTGTGATTGGTTTAGTCTTCTTTACACCTGGGCAGCAGGCATGAAAAAATAGCCAGATCCCCTCTCTTCTAGCCTCCCAAGGATACATTTTACAGCCAGCTTAAGTTAGGCCAAAGGAGCAAAAATAATTCATGTTTCCTGTTCTTAAATGCACACCATTCCTTTGAGCAGCCACAAAAACCTCAAGCTATCACATATCCTGTTTAACACACAACTATTTACTTCATCGTTGTCAGGAAAAGCTCCCAATATGTCACAATTATATGTTGAGATTCCGTGTCATCTTACACTGTAAAATACCGTTTTTTTTCTTTTATGAAAATGTTAAGCAAAACTGCCCCAGTTGCTCCCCTGCCAGGTAGTCCTGCATCTTTGCATTGTTACCAAGGTGTACGATACTTTCATCTAGTGCAAATGACATTGAAGTGGAAATTGAAAAAGAAAAATAATTTAAAGCTCATTTTGTAAGTATCCCAACAACATGTCAAACCTTGAAAATGAGGCTACAGATACTTGCTTTTGGGCACCTTAGCTCACTGCATACAGTACATTAAATGTACAAAAATGTAGTGGCTAAGTTCAGCATGACACTCTCTTCAGCTCAGCTTGACAACTGCCCCACTCTCTCTGCCTTGGGACCGATTACCAGGAATCACAGAGTTATTTCCTATGAGATAACTTTGTACTTGAGTTCAGAATGCACGAGTTCAAGAATGCATGGTTTATTTAGAAAGGATGCTATGGGCAGGTATCTTGTACATGGGAATTGGAACAACAACAACAAAAAATACCACATATGTAGTTAACACACTTTTGACCGTCTTTTGCATTCACAATAAGAGTGGAGGTTTTTTGCACCTCTAAGTTTGCACTTTTTGGTTGAGTGTGGTCCTAAACTGCACCAGTAGCTATGAGTACTGAATCTTAGGTATTCGGTTTCCCAGATTGATTAATCTATAGTAAACCAAAGTGAAACTTCTCTGTGTTGACACAATGGCTTTACACAGTGCTACTTTTCTAGAGAAAGAGGTGCTGGAACTCACCACAAATGCCTCCCTCGTTCTCTTAGAATGGTAATGGTGGTCACCTGAGAGATGCCAAAACTGAGTTCGAGTGAGTTCTGGCTGAAAAAAAAGCCCTAACTTTACACTTTAAATGTATGGTGCGTGGCTTTTTTTATTGCACCAAACTCCAGCCCTAGTTCATAGATCTAAGACATGAACTTTGAATAGTAGTCTGAATAGAAAGTTATATTTGGTGGAAGCCGTTGTTGGCTTCATCCTGAAAATTCTTCTACTTAATTTTAAGAAAACAACATTGTCAAGGCTTGATCGCACGTCGTGATGTCTTCATTTTATATTTGCAGAAGTATAAAAAAGTGGAAAAGTGAAATCTTTAGCAGTAATTGTCTCCCCGCAACCCCTATCAAATCCCCCGGGTTAGAAATCCTGCTTTTCATTTCTGCTGGGCTATCACATTTTCACTCCTGTCTGTTAATTCACGTGGCACTTCTTTGCTGCTGCTGCTGCTGCTGTTATTATCTGATTCTAAATACTAATACCAACAGAAAATGGATCCACTATCAATATTGGCTCTGTTTTACATTCCTTTCAGAGAAGCTAGAATGAAGGTGATTGCTTCTATCACCGTTTTATTTTCCTTAATCACTATGTCCTATAATGCCAACAGAGTTCTGATAGTAGGACTTCAGTGCGTTGAAGATTCCCACTTTTTAGGACTAGATGACTCTTGTGGTGCTGTCCAACTCTACAATTTTATGCAAACTGTCAAGGAAGAACTATGCCATACTGTACAGACTGAAACATCAGTAAAATGACCAACCCCAGCACTGTATCAAATAGATTGTGTTGTTATATAGTTCCTTCTTAATGCCTTATTCAGCTGCAGCTGGGACCTGGCACAGGCAGGCCAGGATCAGAAAGGCAATAGATGGGGTCAAAAATGGGCTGCAGGTAGAGTGGCCAGATGCAAAACAGGGCTTGGCTCCAGCAGCTTTAACACCTGTGCTGAAGAGGGAATTTCAGTAGATGCAGCTTGTCTGAGCTCCCCCTCCCCACACACCCTTGCATTGCATTGTTTTGTGGTGTTCTTCCAAATTATGGGAGGAGCTTCCGTGAGTTCCCTGTTGCAGAAGTTTATGGTTGCATGTGGGACTGGCAGCATGATAGCAGGGTCTCTCCCGCCCTCATGCAGTGTGGATTGCATGAAGAGGAGTAGAATGGCTTTGTCTGTGGTAAACACAAGGCATAGCATGTCTAGAGTTGAGGGGTTTGCTTCTTCCTGTGGTAAAAGTTTGGGCTTCTGTGCTCCTATCCAACCTGTTTACCTCATTTCCATTGGTGAAGAAACCCAAATGAGGAAGTTTCCTTGCACTCTGTGGAAACTAGTGGTCTGCGAGCTAATTTGTGACCTGTGACTGCAGAGGCACCTTCTAATGAGCTTAATTCTGTATTTTTCCCCTGCCCTGCACCTGACTAGCACATACAGAAAAGCTGATACAGCTCTTGCTCTCTCCTTCATCCTGACATAGGTTTGTAACATAAACTATTGTACAGCCCTAGGTCAGAGCTATCAGTTTTCAAATCACCAGCTCCTTAGTCATCACGATTATGAAGGCAGATTTCATGTTGATGTTGGTCTAAGTAGTTCTCTTGTAGATTAATTCTAAGCAACTTCTGTGGGCTGAAGTCCTTCAAAGAATAATTAACCAAAAGGACATTACGAATCATTATGTTTTATATCTTTTTCATTACAGGTTTTCTTGGGATACTATTGTCACTAAATGGTGGTTCGTTTCAAATGGATCTGATTTCGGCTGACTTCGCAACCTATTATCTAGTGGCAGGTGTGCTACCTAAATCACTGAATGGATCACTTTGGAATTTGTTCTTTGTATAGTATTTCAGCCAAACCTGCATGCAGGCTTCGTTCTTCACCACTGTCATCAACCCCAGCAGTACTCTTTTTTTTTAAGTGCGTCTTTCCAACACTGCAGTATTTATTACTAAATGCCAAAATGATCCATTCAGCAGTTATGGCCCCCCACTGTATTAATATAATTAATGTCTAGATTAGAAATTTGTAAATGTATTTTAATGCATAAAAGCATTCTTATGATAGTCTAAGCTTTTGTACCAACATATCGCTGCCAAAGAAAGCATAGGCATCTGTGTTGGTCCATAGTGGTGTGTTGGGGGAAAATCCACTGTAAAGCAGTTCCTTTATCAGAACCAACCCAGAATGTGACAAAATTTTGAGAAAGCTGGAGAACCTGGAAACTTCCTTGCTACTTTGTGGCATTTCAGTTGCCTGTGGGGTTGGGATATTACTTTTTAAGGAATGTTGCCAAATTCACCTTAGCAATGTGTGATGGGACCATTTGAGCAAATGTATGTATCTGGATTTAAATCTCAGCTGAGTTCCCATTCATCGGAACAGGGCATCAAACTGCATGCTGTGCTCCCACTGTTAGTACAAGGGAACACCTTGTTTCCTTGCTCTGGGCTAGCACCACCCCCTGCTATTCCTTTCAGGTCCTGTCCCCCCCCCCCAATACATGTTTGCTCACAGAGGTGGCCCAAGACATTTTGGCATGTTTAGCAGAACATCCCCCGTGATCGTAAAAATAGAATTTGCTTTCCTTCGGTAGTAGCTCTGAACCTGCCACCTGAACTGAGCCTCTTGTTTGCGTTGCCCAATGGCAGGGCCGGTCCTGATTAGAAGCAAAAACCATCCATTGAAACTGATCTGCACTAGATAGATTCAGAGCCAACCAAAATATTTATTGTCTTCGCTTACTATTATTGCTACCAGAATGGATGTCTCTCTGACAGATGGCCGTGTAGGGGAAGGATTCTGTAGAAGCCAATGGAGGCCATTTCATAGCGGGACGGTCTTGTCAGTAAAAACAACAACAACCCACCAAAGAGTTGTCTGGCACGTTATCAACTAACAGATTTATTGTGGCATGAACTTTTGTGAGTGCATCCATGTCATCAGGTACAGGATTGGACAAAAGGAACTCTGTTCTGCAAAAGCTTGTTCCACAATAAAACTTCTTATTTTTAATCTTTAAGGTGCCACAAGGCTCTTTGTAGGTCATGGGGCAACAGACTGTGTTCCCACAGCCATTGCTAGTCCCTATATCTTGCTTTTATTGATTTATTTTCACACATTTAGCCTGCCTTTCAGTCCCTTAAGAGCTGCCATAATGCCTAATGAATTATGCTACCATAAAGGCACTCCCAAAAAGAAAATGCCAAAAATCGACAGATTTACACTGCAAACTTAAATCAGCTGCTATTTTAACTGCTTTGGCTTATCTCAGCGAATCCTGGAAATCATAATCCCATGAGTATACAGATAATTTCCTGTTAAGAGATCTGCTGCCACCACCATCTGCTGCCACCAATAAATATATAATATTTTCTATTTCGGAAGTTAAGGCTTTGAGTGCTGTTGCAGGCATGGAAGATTCCCAAGGTTTGAAGAAATACAAAAAGTATTAGGGGGGAAATCCTCAGGAGGGACCCACCCCCACAGCCCACTGAGCATGCTCCGTGACTGGAATGCTGACTGGCTGTTGGAAAGGCCTTTGAGATGGAGTTGCTGAAATCCTGAACAGCAGCACTTGCTTGAACACCTGAAGCCAAATTCGTGGACTAGAGGATGGGATGAAGGCAGGAATGTGCCTGTAAGCCCCACTACCACACTCTGTGCTTGTGGGTCCTCCTGCTCATTATTTGACCTTCCCTATGTTGTAGTGGTCCCATCACCTCCTGGCAAACAGAAGGGGAAGAAATGGAGGTAGTGAGAGATTTTACTTTCTTGGGCTCCACGATCAGTGCAGATGGTGACAGCAGCCACAAAATTAAAAGACGCCTGCTTCTTGGGAGAAAAGCAATGACAAACCTAGACAGCATCTTAAAAAGTAGAGACATCACCTTGCTAACAAAGTTCTGTATAGTTAAAGCCATGGTTTTCCCAGTAATGACGTATGGAAGTGAGAGCTGGACCATAAAGAAGGCTGATCTCTGAAGAATTGATGCTTTTGAATTATGGTGCTGGAGGAGACTCTTGAGAGTCCCATGGACTACAAGAAGATCAAACCTATCCATTCTAAAGGAAAGGAGCCCTGAGTGCTCACTGGAAGGACCGATCCTGAAGCTGAGGCTCCAATGCTTTGGCCACCTCATGAGAAGAGAAGACTCCCTGGAAAAGACCCTGATGTTGGGAAAGATGGAGGGCACAAGGAGAAGGGGACGACAGAGGACGAGATGGTTGGATAGTGTTCTCGAAGCTACAAACATAAGTTTGACCAAACTGCGGGAGGCAGTGGAAGACAGGAGTGCCTGGTGTGCTCTGGTCCATGGGGTCACGAAGAGTCGGACACAACTAAACAACAACAACAACAACAATGTTGTAGTGGGCTTGTACGAACCCTCCATGCAAATGGGGATCCTGCTTTTTCAGGGTTGCCTGTGTGCAGGGTCCAAGCCTCCTGTAGTCTTTCCCCACTCAACATGGGGGAAAGGTTGGCAAGCAGGCAGCAGAGTGCAAACTGGGATGTTTAAGTCAGGGCTTGCACTGCCTTGCTCTAGTAAGAGCTGTTCGACAGTGGAATTTGCTGCCAAGGAGTGTGGTGGAGTCTCCTTCTTTGGAGGTCTTTAAGCAGAGGCTTGACAACCATATGTCAGGAGTGCTCTGATGGTGTTTCCTGCTTGGCAGGGGGTTGGACTCGAATACCCTTGTGGTCTCTTCCAACTCTATGATTCTATGATTCTATCTATGAATTTTGCATTTTCGTGTTCAGGCAAATGGTGTGAACACAGCTTTTGTTGTAGCCTCTGCTTGTACGCCAGTTAATCAATGATTAAAATCTCTCCATTTTGTGTGGCGGCTCAAGCCTACCTGGTGCACCAGTTTCAGAAAAGTAAGTATGTTTACATGGAAGCAGTTCCAGGGTGGTTTTGACTATACACGATCTTGTCTTTACATGCAATCCCTGAAGTGTACCCCATACACAAGTTGTGAGTTACCTGTTATGTGTATTCCCACAATGCTCTGATCTCACAATAAGGAAGGCTCAGAGGGATGGTGTCTGGTGTCTAAGTCCTCTAACTCATTGGTGCTTGAACTTTCTTTAATGAAGTTGTTCATCTTAGGCTGTGGAGTCGCTGCAGGTGACACCCAAGGAAGTGGAAGATCAGTCAAGTTGCAGGGAACCGGGAGGATGTGCAGGATTAGTGCTTCTAGTGGTTGTCCTGCTGCTCTCAGAAAAACCTGTTTGTGGCCTGGATTATACGTTATGCCTGGGACAAAGTGTGCAGTGCTTTTAAAATATGACAATAAATCCTGAAATCAGTAGCTGAACTGGGATCCACACAGTCACAAAAACAAATTAACTGAAAAAGCATCAACGCAAAAAAGGCAAAATAAATAGCAAAAACAAAAGCACCAAATATAAGCTCTAAATATCACCTCAGAACACTGCAATCGGAAATGGATGGCTTGAATTACAGTGGGGGGGATGCAAATTAGCAGTGCAACAGGAAACACTGGGACTCAAAATGGAGCACATTCGGCTTCTGAAAAAAGGTTCGAAAACCGGAACACCTACTTCTGGTTTTGCAGTGTTCTAATTCCAATTTGTTTGTAAATTAAGCTGTTCGAAAACCAAGGTACCACTGTAGTTCACTTCAGGTCTGGTGTCTGTCACCTGATACATGACAGGACATCCACCATACAGTACTGTGTATTCTTGCAGTTGCTGAGTCCTGTTTGAAAGCTGCAGGTATGCTGATCACCTGTTCAACCAGGAGTGGAGTTGGGATGTTCTTGCCACCTCTTCTGAACAGCTAGGTGATACTGCCTGTATTCTAGCAGAGCTTTGCATGTAGGGCTTTGCATGTAGGAGACAATGTCACCACCATTCTTTGTGTGGCTGGTTCTCCATAAACCGAGTGTTTGAGAGCTCTCTTCTGCGCACAAATATGCTGTTGGACTCACCTCAGCCCCAGCTAGCATGGCCTGGTGATTAGGAATGATGGGACTTGTAGTCCTAACACAAATGGACCATCACAGGTTCCCCATTCTTGCATTAAATTCTCCTATCTGCTTCTTTAATTATTTCCCATGGATACAGTGCAATAGGTAACAAGTATCCCTATGTATCAAGCACATCAGCAAAAAGATCCACAAATACGAAAATATACACCAAACAATGCATAAAAAGAGATAATGAACACAATATAAATAGGACAATAATACTACAAACCAGCATATTATAGATCCATTTCAACCATTAAGCTTTTTTCCAAAGATATTCTGATTAGTTCTGATTCCCTGGGAAAGGTTTTCTAAATAATCTTATTTGGGAAATGTGCCCAATTGACTCTTGTTGTGCTTGGGCGGCTGATGATTTTTTACCTGAGCAGTTTTATTTTTTCTGAGAGGCTGTTTTTCAATATGCAGGTTGGATGATGATGATGATGATGATGATGATGATGATGATGATGATGATTTTACAAACATTGGTCATTTGCCCTTTTGTCTGGCTTTGCCTTGTTTTGGGAAGAGGAATTATTGGGATACATTCCCCAAATATGATGGGGAAAGGTTTTCTAAAAAAAAAAAAAAAAAAAAAGGACTGTTACATGCTTAGACACACAAAATAAACAGTGGGCATGATCCTGCCAAAGTTAAGCATTTTTCAGTCCAAGCAATTTGAGAGAGAAATTGTTTAATTATGTTTGCTTAATTTTGGCTGGGTTTTACCTAAGATTCTTTTTAAATTTATTTTTAGTAGGAAAGGTCTGTACCAATGGTAGGAACCAAATTATTTCCTTGAAGGCTTTAAACAACATTCAAGACATGGGGCAGAAGACATCTTTAAGTACAACTAAATGAAGAAAACCTTTGATTACTTTTGGAGTGTTTGATCTTATAATCCGTACAGTAAATGAAAAAGACAGAGTTTCAGTAATGACAGGGTTTTCAGCCTAATGTTACATGTGTGATCTTCATGATAACCCCTCTCACAAGAAAACACTCACAACTAGTTTCAGTTCTAAGAGCCAAAAATTTTTTAAATAGCAAAGGAATTTGTAATACTACTGTGTGGGATACGCTAGAATCTCATGTTGCAGGAAAACCCCTTAAGTACGTGCAAATGAATTTCTGCACATTCATTTCCTTGTCACCATTGTTTCCTTTTAATCTGTGCCGTTGTTCAATGTCAAACTTCGTTGGCATGCTCTTTGGGGCAGAGAAATATTATTTAAAGTACCATGGGCACTGATGGAGAATATGCATCAATTAAGTTACGATAGTAGTACTGGTGTATATTCTCCATCAGTGCCCATGGTATTAGTACTGGTAGGGACACGGGTGGCACTGTGGGTTAAACCACAGAGCCTAGGAATTGCCAATCGGAAGGTCGGTGGTTCAAATCCCCGCAACGGGGTGAGCTCCCGTTGCTCGGTCCCTGCTCCTGCCAACCTAGCAATTCGAAAGCACATCAAAGTGCAAGTAGATAAATAGGTACCGCCCCAGTGGGAAGGTAAATGGTGTTTGCATGCGCTGCTCTGGTTCGCCAGAAGTGGCGTCGTCATGCTGGCCACATGACCCAGAAGCTGTACGCCGGCTCCCTCAGCCAGTAAAGTGAGATGAGCGCCGCAACCCCAGAGTCGGTCACGACTGGACCTAATGGTTAGGGGTCCCTTTACCTTTTAGTAGTACTAGTGATGACTTCAGTACTGCTTAAGAGCTGCCTTCAAGGTTTTTTTTTACCTTGTAGACTCCTGGTCTTGTTATGGCAAGTTTTATTAAGTTGTCTCAGGCTTCTCTATCTATCTCTATCATCTGTCTCTCTTTAAGCCTATGAAATCTAATAAAGAACTTTGTGATTATGGAATCACAGTTGTTAGGGACAAAAAAACCCCAGCCATTGAGAGTCTTCTCAATGACTGAACCAGTTTGTTTGTTTGTTTGTTTGTTTGTTGTTTGTTTAATTATTTGTTTTATTAAGTTTATATACTTCCCTTCATCCGAGGAACACAGAAAGGTTTGTGAAACACCTTGCTCTGTGAGATCCATTTAGCCCTCTCTCTTCCTATTTTTAAAAGATGTTTGAACTTTCCTGTTCTAGCAAGCATTTCTTTTGTCAGGTGGATAAATTTTATATGGCAGATCCTCCTTTTAGGATCTTTAAATCTGCCCAACCTTTCCCTGTTTTTATGCTGCTTTACTGATTTTATAGGATTGTTTAGTTTTGAATCAACATCAGTCGCTGCGAGTGATGCAAATGCATTGGAAGGGGCAGGGCAGATGTTTTCTACATAAATTACCCCTCTGAGAAAACTGGATACTTTGTAATATATATATATATATATATATATATATATATATATATATATATATATATATATATTTAAACCACTTTTAAGGGTTAGTTAATGGAGCAAGATCTTCAGCTTTAATTCATTTTAAATAGGGAATCTTTTAAAAATATGGTTCTTGTAGAGATGCTATATGTGTTTCTTATTATTCATAAGGTTTATACGCTTCCTTTCCTCTTAGTGGGCTTGAATCATTGTGCGTGTTCTCTATTTTATTCTCAGCAGCCCCAAAAGGTAAGTGATCCAATGGCCCAAAGTCATCCAGTGAGGCTTGCAGCTGAATAGGGATTTGAACCTGGTGCTCCCAATCTTAGGCAAGCACAATAAATTCTATACCACATCTGCTGATTCCCCCCCCACCCTACCACACCAAATTTTGAGGTGTGCACAGGGTCACATTGTTTAGGAATATAATAAGCTACCTTATACAGCAGGGGTGGGCAAGGTTTACCAGCCATGGGCCTGATCACTCCCATGGAGATCGTCTGTGGGCCAGACTGGCACAGTGTGGCGCTGGAAATTGCTTCTGTGCATGCCCAGATGCTGAAAATCGCACCTGCGCAGAAGCAATTTTCGGCATCTGGACATGCACAGACGCAATTTTCGGTATCTGCTCATGTGCAGATGCAATTTCTGGCGCCGCTCGGCAAGTCCCTGCGCCGTGCTGTGCCGGTTTAGCGCAGTGCATGGGGTACTTGCCGAGCAGGCAGCTTGGTTCAGGGGTGGCTCATAGGCCAGTAAAATGGTCTTCGTGGGATGCATCTGGCCCATGGGCCACACATTGCTGACTCCTGTTATACAGAGTCAGACCCATTGGTTGATCTATTCTAGGCATCCCCAACTTGCAGCCCTCCAGATGTTTTGGCCTACAACTCCCATGATCCCTGTTGCTATCAAAGGGTTAAAAGGTAGCAGAAACGCTCTAATCACTGAGCAGCTGGAGGTCATTAGGCTTCCAGGAACATGAGTTTGTATAAATAGTCTCCCGTGTGTTTGTTCTCCCCTTCTCCCCTTTTGGGCGTGTTTGCTGATATGTGTGGTTCGTCGCCGGGGTTTTTTTTGTTTTTGTAAATAAACCTTTCTTTGAGTTCCAAACCGCTTGCTCCAAGACTCCTCTTTGAAAAGATACTGCCTCTCCTGCCCTTCTAAACCGCTGCGCGAAATGCTCTGCTGTAGTGGGACTTGTGACGATGGAAGCGCACTGGGCATTTACATTAAACTAATTAAAGTTTAATGGGACAGGTTATGGATGTTTGTACGTCAAGAAGGAGCTAAGGAGTGCAGTTCGGAGTGATTTATGCAAGGACTGGAGCGAAGTCAGAAGCGGTTGCCAACAACGAAAGCCTTCAAAGCAGCTTGAGTCCTGCAACGTGCCTAGAAAAGTTTTAAACAGGCACTGAGCAGTTTGTACTCGCTGGAAGACGTCTTATTCCACAAGGAGCCACCTCAGCAGCTGGGAGACGGTCTACAGGTGTGTGAGTATCGTTCCTAAGCCCCAGGGAGGATGGCAGAGTCCTAGGAAAGTTTTTCTGTCCCGTTTACGCGACTCAATGGGAAAAATTGGCAAGATTGGAAGGCTAGAGTAAGGGTTTGGTTGCAAGCAAAAGAATTGTGGAGTTGCACTGAAGCACCGCCTTTACAGGCAGCTGCAGACGCGTCTGCAGAAGACAAAGCAGCAGCAGCAGCTTCACAGAAACGCAACAGGAAAGCCCAAGGTCTACTAGTTTTGGCAGTGGGACCAGAGCAAATGCCTTATGTTTCTGAGTTAAAGAACACGCATGAGGTCTGGACGGTTCTGCAGCGGTTAAATTCCAGAAACACTGCGGGGGCCAAGATCCATGCTACAAGATGTTTGTTTGATTTACGTCTCCAACCGGGAGCGTGTGTGAAAGAACATATTGCCAAAATGGTGTCTGCCTTTAATCAACTAAGACAGCTAGGCATTCCTTTCTCTATGGAGCAGCAGTCATACATATTGTTGTCTTCTCTTGGTAAAAGCTATGAGACTCTAGCTCTAACTTTGGAAGCTATGCCTTCAACTGAATTAACCCTTGAATACATTTCATCTCGGCTTGCAGATGAACAGGATAAAAGGCAAAGAGAAAGAGGTTTGTCTTCAAAGGGGAGTTATGCTGTGCCTAAGAGTGTTGATGCTGAGTTTGAGCACACAGTAAATGCTTTTGCAGCTAGACACTGTTTTCGCTGTGGTTCCCCTTCCCATCTAATCAGGAATTGCACACGTGAACCTGGTCAAGACAGCACCAAGGCCGTTACCCCTAGTTACCAGACAAGGAGTTCCAGGGGACGTCGAAGAAGAGGAGGAGGTCGTGGCTACTCCCACAGCACACAGCAAATGGCTTCAGCAATGGCGTTGATGCAAGGGCGTGGCCAAGGCAGCAATCTACGCTGGTTGATCGACAGTGGTGCATCTCACCACCTGGTGGCGCCATCTAGTGTCTGTTTGCAGAATTGCAGACATTTGCAAACCCCTAAAGTTGTGACAATGGCAGATTCAACTAAACGTTCCTTAGAGACCGTAGGCACAGTGTTCTTGAAACTGAACAGTTTGCAAACAGAAATTGATGCCTACGTGCTAAAGGGATTGAAGGGGTGTATTTTGTCTGTGTCAGAACTTGATAGAGTTGGTTTTAAAACTGTGTTTGAAAATGGGGTTTGCACTATTTCAAAGAATAACGTATCTCTTTTGCAGGTGGAATGCAGAAATGGGTTATATTATTTTGAGACAAGTCCAGATGAAGTTGAACAGGTTCATGCTGGTTGTGTGAACTTGCCTACCCATAATTCTTGTGTTCATTTATGGCACCGCCGTCTGGGACATATTAATTTTCAGTATGTTAAAAGGCAACCTGAATTATCAGAAGGGTGCAAAATGAACAAATGTGCTAAGTATTTGGATTGTACTGCATGCAAAAGGGCGAAGGTTCATAGATGCAGCTATCCCAGTTCAGATAGGAAATCTGTCAAAGTATTCCAACTTGTGCATATGGACCTATGTGGCCCAATGCCTGTTGCTAGCATGGGAGGTTCGAGGTATGCACTGTGTCTCTCGGATGACAAAACAAAAGTCACATGGTTTTTTCCTCTCAAAACCAAAGCAGATACTGCAGAAACAGTTAAAAATTGGGTTCATGCAGTAGAACTTGAATTCGGTACTAAAGTACTTGCTTTTCAGACAGACAGAGGGTCAGAATTTACCGGGTCTGTGTTGCAGAATTTCTTTAAGAAAAAGGGAATTAAGCATCGTCTGTCTACACCTTATTCCCCCCAAGAAGGAGGCGTGGCCGAACGTAAAAACAGGGTTCTGCAAGAGTTGGCAAACTCTATGTTGTTTGATGCTAAACTCCCTCAAAGTTACTGGGCGGAAGCCTGGCAGGCAGCTACTCATATTCTGAACCAAGTATATGATTCTGTAATTGGCACTACCCCTTATTTTGCTTTATATGGGAAGAAGCCCAAAATTAATTACTTTCGGGTGTTTGGATGTCAAGCCTATGTACTTATCCCAAAAGCGTTAAGGAAAAAGGGAGGTCCAAGGGCTAGGAAACTCATCTTTTGTGGGTATGAACCACACGCTAAATCTTGGAGATTCGTGAACCCAAATGGGGATACTACAAGAGTGGTCCTCAGTAGGAGTGCTGAATTTTGTGAGCAGTCCGGATGGACTCACTTGCATGCTAACCCTGACATTTTGAGAGATGATTTAGGCATTCATGCTGAGAATGAAAGTCCAGAGAGTAATGAGCCAGAAGGGGATGGTGCACATGGTTCAGATGCAGATTCTGACCAGGCACAAGGTTCTTCTCCTAAGGTAGAAAAGCCAGAATCTAGGAGTGTTCCAACATCGCCAGTCAGTAGGCCTAGCAGACAGCAAAAGCGAAGCAGGTCGCCTGCAACACCAAGCCCAAGGGAGGTATCTAAACGGAGGTCTTTATCCCTAGGGGCGCATCCAGATATAAAGTCTGAGACAGATTCTGACAGCCAACGGTCAGAGGGGGCACAAGAGGAACAATTGCGCAGGTCAAACCGTGCCACAAAGGGCAAGCCGCCAGAGCGGTTTAAGGTGACAAGTGTATACGTAAATATGGCACAGTGTGAGCCAGATAGCTATATGGAGGTACAAAAGCTTCCAAGCTCAGAAGCCATAAAGTGGCAGGAAGCAATGGAAAAAGAGATGGCTTCAATGAAGTCTCTCGGTGTGTTTACAAGTACAGAGCTTCCGAAAGGGCAACAAGCTGTAGGTTGTCGATGGGTATATCGTTTAAAGCCCACAACTACTGAAGAGTTGCAGTATAAAGCCCGACTAGTTGCAAAAGGGTTTTCGCAGCGCAAAGGTGTTCACTATTCTCAAATCTATGCCCCTACTTCAAGATCGGAGTCACTAAGAATGCTTTTAGCCTCTTCAGCTAAGAAGGGAAATAAGCTGTTTCATTTTGATGTCAATGTGGCTTATTTAAATGCAGACTTACAGGAGGAAGTCTATATGACACCACCACTGGGTTTTGAAGGAGACAAGCCAAACCAGGTCTGGCGCCTACACAAATCCATTTATGGGTTGAAACAGTCCGCCCGTAATTGGAATTCCTGCTTAAATGATGCTCTAGAGAGCATGGGGTTCAGAAAGAGCGCAGCAGATGCGTGTCTTTATCTAAAAGGCTCGGGATGTGAACAAGAAGCAGTCTTGATATTTGTTGACGATTTATTATACAGTGGAAAGGATGATAAACTTGCACAACAATTTGCCACAAAGCTTGGAGAAAGGTTTCAGATAAAATCACTAGGCAATGTATCTGTTTATCTAGGAGTTAAAATTCAGCAAGATGAAAATGGGAACTATTGGCTCAGCCAAGAAGCTAAGATCCAGCAGTTGCTGGAAAGGTTTAAAATGGACAACTGTGCTGGTGTTAAAACCCCAATGGAGTTAAGTTACATAAAGGATGCTCAAGCCGAGCAACAGGCAGAGTTCTCTAATCCCGGGGTTTACCAGTCAGCGATAGGCAGTCTACTCCACATTGCACAGTGGACTCGGCCCGATATAACATATGCTGTCAACATGCTGTGTAGACAAGCTGAAACACCATCAATGCATGCTTGGCAAGGAGTAAAAAGAGTTTTAAGGTATCTCCAAACTACCAAAAGGTTTCGCTTAAAACTATCAGCAGAGGGCAGCACACAACTTGAATGTTGGGCCGACAGTAGTTGGGCAGATGCTGGACCAGATAGAAAATCAGTGTCAGGAATGGCGATAAAATTTGGAAATGCACTAATTGGTTGGAGATCAAGAAAGCAGTCACTTATAGCTTTAAGTTCAACTGAATCTGAGTTTAATGCATTATCAGATGTATGTAGAGAACTAGAATTTTATAAGCAACTGGTACAAGAATTGTTTGGAGAATGTTCCCTACCTATCAGAGTGTGGGAAGACAATCAACCTTGTATTAAACTAGCTAAATCAGGTCAATTCAAGGCACACACAAAACACTTGGATATCCGTTATCAAAATGTATGCCAAAGTGTAAAACAAGGTTTAATTGAACTAAAATATTGTCCAAGCCAAGAAAATCTCGCAGACGGTTTTACGAAAGCTTTGGGTCCGCAATTTCATAAATGTTTCTGTTCAGGTTTAAATTTGAATTAAGGTTGGTACAGCTCAGTGTTACGAGTGAGAGGGGGTGTTGCTATCAAAGGGTTAAAAGGTAGCAGAAACGCTCTAATCACTGAGCAGCTGGAGGTCATTAGGCTTCCAGGAACATGAGTTTGTATAAATAGTCTCCCGTGTGTTTGTTCTCCCCTTCTCCCCTTTTGGGCGTGTTTGCTGATATGTGTGGTTCGTCGCCGGGGGTTTTTTTGTTTTTGTAAATAAACCTTTCTTTGAGTTCCAAACCGCTTGCTCCAAGACTCCTCTTTGAAAAGATACTGCCTCTCCTGCCCTTCTAAACCGCTGCGCGAAATGCTCTGCTGTAGTGGGACTTGTGACGATGGAAGCGCACTGGGCATTTACATTAAACTAATTAAAGTTTAATGGGACAATCCCTAGCTAACAGGGCCAGTGGTCAAGGATGGTGGGAATTGTAGTCCAAAACATCTGGAGGGCCAAAGGGTGGGGGTGTCTGAGCTAGTCTGGTATTGTCTAAACTGACTGGCAGCTCTTCTCCAGGGCTTCAGATGGGACAATCCAAGTTTGACCTGGAAATGGGTAGTGCTGGGAGGCACAATTTAAGAAGGATGTTGACAAGCTGGAAGTGTGCAGAGGAGGGAAGCCAAGATAATCAAGGGTCAAGCCTTATGAGGAACAGTTGAAGGAACTGGGTGGGTTTAGCCTGGAAAGGAGGAGACTTCAAATATCTAAATGGCTGTCCCATGGAAGATGGAGCAAACATGTTTTCTCCTGCTCTGGAGCATAGGACTCAAACCAATGGCTTCAAGTTACAAGAAAGGAGATTTCAACCAAACATCAGGAAGAACTTTCTTGACAGTAAGAGCAGTTCGGCAGTGGAACAGACTCTCTTGGGAGGTTGTGGACTCTCCTTCATTGGGGGTTTTTAAGCAGGGTTTGGATGGCCATCTGTCATGGATGCTTTAGCTGAGATTTCTGCATTGTAGGGTTTGGACTAGATGACCCTTGAACCCCACAGTTCTATGATGCCATGCCAGAGAATGAACCTGAGGCCTTCCACATGCAGAAATGCTCTACCACTGAGCTGTACATTCAACAGTATACATTTTTACATTCAATGTTAAAAATTTGGTTCATTCTCTGACTATCATTCTATTTCCAGTGTCCAGACTCAGCTGTTTATGTAGTTAAAACAACCCCACTGTTATTTGTAGTGGAAAGTGCCACTTACATTGTATGTCCACCTTCAGTAACTTCTCGGGGGGGGGGGTTCTCACAGCATCGCTTAATGAATATTTCTCACAAACACACATGTTTTGCCCATCCTATATCAATTTAGCTTTACTTATTTCAGTCCCAGATCTCCTGGAAGTTTTCTCTGTTTCTTGAGGTAGTGATCTTTGTCATCTAGGTTCTTTGTACTTGCTTGATTTTTTTTCAAGAAAATATGAGTTGTTGTTGTTGTTGGGTTGCCTCAGCCACTCTTGGTGGCTTCCAACATATATATTAAAGGTAAAGGGACCCCGGACCATTAGGTCCAGTCGTGACCGACTCTGGAGTTGCGGCACTCATCTCGCTTTATTGGCTGAGGGAGCCGGCGTACAGTTTCCGGGTCATGTGGCCAGCATGACTAAGCCACTTCTGGCGAACCAGAGCAGCAGACAGAAATGCCGTTTACCTTCCCGCTGGAGCGGTACTTATTAATCTACTTGCACTTTGACGTGCTTTCGAACTGCTAGGTTGGCAGGAGCAGGGTCTGAGCAACGGGAGCTCACCCCGTTGCAGGGATTCGAACCGCCGACCTTCTGATCAGCAAGTCCTAGGCTCTGTGGTTTAACCCACAGCACCACCCACGTCCCTCCAACCTATATAAAAACATAATAAAACATCAAACGTTAAAAACTTCCTGATTCAAGGCTGCCTGCAGATGTTTTCTGAATGTTGTATAGTTGTTTATCTCTTTGACATCTGATGAGAGGGCTTTCCACAGGGAGGGCTCCACTTACGAGCTATAATTCAAATAATTATAGCTGTATTTTAAAACAAAATACAGGGGCTTTTATGAGCAAAAGCTTAATATGTGGCTTGGTAATAGAAACATTGCCACAGACATCAATAACCAGATTGTAATTATTTACAGAGAAACAGAACTTCCAGAGTAGGTCAATAAGAAATTTCCATCACTTCGTGTTCTTCAGAAGTGCCTTTATTTAAAACAAAGTTATCAGAGCCTATGTTGTCTGATAACAACCTCTTACCTCACTTTATTTCTCTGTAAATTGGGCAAGAGATGGTGGTGCTTGCTTTATATTTACACAATACTAGGAATCAGTCTGAGATGGTTGAAAGCAAAAAAGAACACATAATTAGCGGGTCTTGTTTCAGTCATTTCTTCATGGGATAAGGAAATGCAAACAATGGAAAAGCTTTGGTGGTTTGTAAAGTTGCCACTAGCTTGACCACCCGGGGCAAGTAAGAAAGATCTATGTTAGATTTCTCTCTCTCTATAAATTCATAAAAATCTGCCACAAATGATTAACAGAGGTTTTCTTAGGCAGGTGTGTGCAGCGGAAATGTGTTTTCATATGTGGGTTTGTTTGTGAGGCTGTTATATTTTTACAGCAAGCCCATAATGATCTCAGGCGGGGTTCTCAGAGGACACCTATGTTGGTCTTTGTTTTCTTCTTCTTCCAAGGCCTTCTCTTGGCTTCCAGAATTTCAGGAGTGACACTTGGGAATTTTGTTCTAGTGTGACAACTGGCAGTTGGTAACTGGACATTTATTGTTGGATCAGTTGCAAATCCATAAAAGGGCATCCTCTTTTGTATCACGACAAAAAGTCTTATTTTTTTTCCCCTTCCCCCTCTTTCGCTTCTGAATCTTTGACTAAACGGCCTTGTCAAAGGGCTTAATTGAAAAGTCCAAGCACACAGTATCAACCCTGATCTCCCTTATGCAAGATAAACAGGAGAATAGCCTCATTCCTGGTTCCAGTGTAAGTGGAAAAGGAGCTTAAATTAGATTTAAAATGAACTATGTACTGAATACAAGTTTTCAATCTGCTGTGGCAAGCAACTATAAATTACTCACCAGTAAGTCCAATGATGGAGCTTTTCAGCCCTCTCCTGCCCCCCCCCACTCTGCGCAAATAGACCTATTTCTGAACAGCAAGTGATTTTCTGGAGCCAGAGACGTTGGGTCTCTTACGATCGAAACCAACCTATAAGATTTGGGCTTGCTTCTCTGCCATTTGTAAAAGCAGGATAATTCGTTAACGAGAACAAAATGAAAGCCTGGTGAAACATGACACAAATGCTTCTTTTCACTGAAGTGTAAAAGGAAAGTGAGAAGAAATTAAGTACTGAAATAGTAAGTTCCCTTGACAGACAGAGCAGCTCTAAACTGCTTGTCTCGTCACACCCTTTCGCAGATCATAGCATGGAACAAACATGAGTATGATTACTGGGACTGGAAGCCTGACATTCTCTAAATAGGTGGCATTACATTTTGCCTTCAAATCAATAGCAACAACAACAAAAGTGATGGTAGCAACAATACAATTTTACTGGAGCCAGTAAAATTTTATTATACTGCATTATCTGGGTCCCTTTCAAGCTACTGTTAAAAGCAATCAACAATCAGTTCTTCATTCCTTTGAGACAGACACTTGATAAAAGGGAAATTTCAACACATATCCTTTCATGAACTTCCTTGTAATGGGGTTTGAGGCAGGCCTACAATCCACAAACTGTTGCCTCTTTCATGTAATATGGACCGGATGTACGATATTGTTGAATCCATTGTGTATCCAAAATATGACTAACTTCATTTAGTTTTGGAGAAAGTTGATCTGACTTTCGTAAACCCATTCACTTGAAAGATGGTACTTGTTTGTATTCTCATTTGTGTATCTTTTGTACATCACAGCTAATGCTGCTGAAATGAGTGGTTGCAATCCAGCACCACAGAATCGTGGCTCAAGGCTGCGGTTGTCATATGCAAGTTGTTTTAGAGAGTGTTAGATCAACTAAGCTCTTTTTATACAAATTGGGTTGTAGAAGATGATACAGCTGCATTAGGTATAGCTGTGGTGAGGATTGTCTGTCTATATCCAGTTGTACCCTTGGCATATGCCCTTGCTCATTCTGTCTGGTGACTCAGCTGGTGAGAGGCACTTGTTGTGCTTCCCAGCATGCTAGAAATTTTCATCTGAAAATAAGACATCACACGGCACAGAATCAAATGTTCATGGTTCATGTGATGAAAATTCAGACAGCCCTATCATGGGTTATAACCAACTGAACTACATTAAGGACCCATTGAAATTAATGTACCAAGTTAGTTGTGCCTGTTATTTTCAATAGGTTTACTCTGAGTAGAACTAACACTGGACACCAGTTGATTTTAGTGGTTTTGGATTGTACCCAGAGTCCAAAAGCGTCTCTCAATTATAAACGGCAACATCAGAATTAATAAAAAAGCTTTTAAAAACCAAGAATGCAGTGCTCAAATGATTTTATAAGTAAATGAGACAGAACATGCTGCCTGGTACTTCTTGTCACATCACCTGAAGTGCTACTTCACACTCACAGATTCATGATCTGCCATGATCATGTAAACTGTGCAAGTAGCATGCAAGTTATAACAGACTGAGCAATTGGGGTGTCTTTTCCATTCATGAGACATTTTCAAGGCTCTTGCTTATTCTGAAGATGCTGTTGAAATGTTGATTCTTGCTCAGTAGAATAACAGAGCTAGCGGGTGTCCTGGCAACCTCTGGGATCAACTCTGTCTCCTCAGGCACCAGTATTTTATGCCTAAACCATGCCAGTGGGTGCCTGTTGATTCTTGTCTTGGAAGCCTCCATGGAAAGGGAATCCATAACCTAAGGAGCTTGTTTCCTTCCTTAGGTGTTCTCCATTTCCAGCACTGGCTGCAAGCCAGATGGCCCTGGTAGCTTCATAAGCAGGGCCTGATGGAAACACCCAGCTGCTGCCGCTCTGCCATGAGTTTGTGGGGAGGACCGCTCCCCCTGCAAGTTTTTGGCCTCTTGGTTTCTGAGTTTTCAAGTAAGTTTTGCCATCTTGGCATAGTCCATCAGCTTGGTTTGCCATTCCTCTCTGGTAGGGACTTTGTCTTCTTTCCTCTCTGGTAGGGACTTTGTCTTCTTTAGTAGGAGTCAAATACCGCCAGTACATCATTTTCATATAGTTTTCTTTCAGTGTATAACATCCTGTAAATTTCACATCTGTTTTCCATAACCTTTCCCAATCTGCCATCTGGATATTATGTCCCAAATATTTTGCCCACTGTATCATTACAAATTTGACCTGTTCATCTTTTGTGTGCCATTCTGAGAGCAAACTGTACATTGTCAACAATAATTTAGCATTATTTTCTAACAAATCTTTTTGAAATCTTGATATCTCACGACTAAAACCTTTCTTCTTATCTGTCTTAAAAATAACATTTAGTTGGTGAAACTGCAACCTATTAGTCATCCCCTGTGTTAAAGAGGCCCACTGACCTCAACTAAAAGTCATGCATTTAGTGTCGCCAGCCCTATGCTGTAGAACAGTACTCCACAAGACATTCGGCAGGCACTCTCGCTTTTGACTTTCAGCCATCTCTTGAAGACCTTTTTTTGCTGACAAGACTTTGCTGACCTTTTAAAATTTTATTTCTAATTAGCCAGTTACTTGTATTTTTATTTTTTAAATTGGTGTTTTATGTCTTAACATTGTACATGATGATGTCATAATATGACATGATATAGCGGTATAGATTGATTGATTGATTGATTGGGTGGGTGTTCAGTGTCTATTACTGGTGGGATGACACCCACTAGTGGTAGGGAACCTCTAGTTGGATCACGGCCTGATCTAAGGTGGATCTCAGTGAACACTACAGTATAGGGCTTGTGAAACATGGACCACTTATAAACGCCATCTCCAACTCCTCAAAAGATTCCATCAATGGTGTCTCTGAAAATTTTTACACATCGCTTGGGAAGACAGGCGAATTAATACCAGTGTACTGGAAGAAGCAAAGATCACCAGTGTTGAAGCAATGATTCTTCAACATCAACTTCGTTGGACTGGTCATGTTGTGCGGATGCCTGATGATCGTCTTCCAAAGCAACTACTCTATTCTGAACTTAAAAATGGAAAGCGTAATGCTGGTGGTCAACAAAAGAGTTTTAAAGACTGTCTCAAGCAAAAAACACCAACAATTGGGAAACACTTGCCTGTGAGAGCTCCAATTGGAGAACAGCTTTTACCAAAGGTGTCATGGGCTTTGAAGACACTTGAGTTCATGACGCAAAGGAGAAATATGCTAAGAGGAAGGCACGCTTGGCAAATCCACACCATGATCAACTCCCCCCCGGAAACCAATGTCCCCACTGTGGAAGGGCATGTGGATCCAGAATTGGCCTCCACAGTCTCACTGTTAAAACTGTGTTATGGAAGGCAATCTTACTCGGCTATGAGTGATCGCCAAAGAAGAAGAAGATATGGCAAGATACTGAGACATGGGTCCCCAAATGCATGTCTGGGTTAAAAGTGGGTTTTTGGTTTGGAAAAGGCTGAAGATACCTGGTCTATATTGCTTTAAGCATGGGACAGATTCCATGTGTAGTGGTATTAACAGAAAGATCTTGTCTGTATTTGGAGTTCAGGCCCAGTGGGCAGTGCAAGTTTCCACAGTTCAAAGAAGGAAAACCACAAGGTCCCCTGCTGAGGTTTCCATAGTTTTTGGTTCTGATTTGAGGGTGGTGTTGCAATGAGCATCACTTACCTCAATATCTGTGGTTTTCCCATTTGTGCTGCACTTCCTTGTGCATGGAAGAAAAAAGATCAAGGAAGCAAATTTTAAGTTACGATAGTTTCTGCCATTTGGTTCTGTGGGCTTCCTGGCAGGGTTCAAGATGCTCAGTTTCAAATTCCTTTTGTTTTGATGTTAACAGATCCTTAGGTAATGCCCAGGCATAGCAGGCCATGAACAAAAGAAAAGGGGTGGGGGGCAGTGTTCAAAACTCCCATTGTTCTAGGTGTGTTTTGTGACAGGGAATTTCATTAGCGCAAGCAGTTTCTGAGCTCTGGGTGCAGTACTGCACCTAAGATTTCAGATTAAAACTGCAGAGTGGAAGGAAAGGAAGACCTTTTTCTGCCTCCTCACTTCCAACTACTCTCTGAAGACTGGGTAAGAGACCCTCTTCAGAATATTAGGGGGGTGAGCAGGGGAAGGACCACACCATGTGAAAAATGAACATAACATGTTAGCTGCAGTTCATTCATTTTCAGCTTTGTACTCTTGTCTAGTGCACCTAGACATTCTGTTGTTGTGCCCATAACCTAGGTTTAAGGTCCATTTAGCTCCTAGCTTCCATATCTCAGTTTCTAACACTGGGGGTGGGGTGGGGGTGGGGAGCTGCCAGAAAGAAACTACAGCTGCTTTTGGCTTACGGCTCTTTTGGATTGGATGTGGCTGCACTAGTAATAGCTTAATGGTTTTCTGTTTAACTATAATTAACCTGACAGCAGGGTTTGAATATTGCATTCAGGAGAATTGTGCTGGCTTGGCATTTATAGTACAGGAACAAACAATTAGTTCCCCATAAGTAAAATGTTAAGTCAAAATGTTTATTTATAAAGGTAAATAGGGTGGGCTGCTCTGTCTCCCTAAAAAGAGGGTGGGAGTGGAGGGGGGGGGAAAGAGAATAGAAAACTCCACGCATGTCACCATTTAAGTGTCCACAATGTAGGTTAAAATAGTATTTACTCACCACATCATAGATTGTTCTTTGAAACTATCTGTTGTCATGTAGGAAGCACGGCAATGTATGTGCAATTCCATGCCTCTCTGATCTTAAGAGAAGTCTTCAGCCGGATTCTGACTTCCCTCACGCCACCCGAATCATTTTGGCAAAACAAAATCCTTTGCAGGCAGGATTGAAGCCACACCTACAGAGGAAGATCCTTTTTCACTGCTGGCTTTGATTCAGGCTGGTGATGTGAAGGGATATTTGCAGGGAAGCCCCACTTACAGCTGCGTTAGGAAATGCCCAGTGGGAAATTCTGTAGCACAGCTGATGGCTGTAGGCTTCTTGTTGCTGCTGATTGGTGCTGACAGAATCACCGGGAGCACTTTGAATGGGTTTCCACTAGCCCCGTTTGGCACCAGATGTGGGCAGGTGGGTATGATTTGGGGAAATTAAGCCGGTGGACTGAACATTCCCCACCCCTTCCAGAAGTTTTCGACAGGAGGGTTGGGAGCGCACAGTGCAGTTCCTTGCTTCAGTGTGTATGAGGGCAACAAAGTCCTGCTCCACTCATCGGTCCTGGATCTTCCAGTGTGATCGACGTTTCCCAGCAAGGACACAGACTGGAGTGGCTAAGTAAGGTGGGTATCAGAAGGAACCCTGAGGACATTTCAAGAAGTACCAGTGTTGATGAATACTAGAGAAAAAGCAACTTGGTAGCAATCTAATGGCTGTTTCAGCAACATCACTAGGAAAAGCATACAGTGGTACCTCGGTTTTCAAGCCTCGCTGTTGATGAACATTTTGGTTTACGAATGCAATAAAGCCGGAAGTAAATGCTTTGGTTTTCGAACATGCCTTGGAAGTCAAACATGCCATGTGGCTTCCACTGAGTGCAAGATCCTGAGACTTAGCTGTCGGCTGTTGAGTTTTCGGTTTCCGGACGTTTCATAACTCGGTCTTCCAGAACGGATTACGCTTGAAAACCGAGTTACCACTGTATATGGAAATGCATGCTTGAATACTTTTATTTACCTTTTGGAAGTTATAAAAGAGAGCATTGGGTTGGCTAGATTTCTTCTGCTAGAGTCTTAAAAACCCTGACTCCTGGCCCACTGTTGTGGTGGATTAATTTCTCTCCAAACCAAGCTGCAAAGGTGTCTGTCTCTTCTTGATCCTTCTATATCACAAATGTCTTTTTATTTGAGGACTGTGGGGTGGGGTGGGGGATTGAGTTAGAGAGCTCAATGCAGGAGATCCCCTTCATGTGATACTAATCCTTTTCTGTCTGGATTTCCCAGTCCGGCATGTGTTGTGCCTCTACCCCCTTCATCACCAGGGAGTTAACAGCTTTAGGGCTCCAGCGCTATAGCAACATTCCAGTCAGTGAGCCGTCTGCCTGAATGACCTCAGCATGTGGAAGAATGGTTGTATTCTCAGTTATTATGTTGGGACGGCTCCGGAGGAAGAGGGAATGGAGAAGAAGCTAGAAATAGATGCCAGTGCCAGAATCCTCTCTCAAGTATAAACAGCTACCCTATTTTTACAGCCGCTTCGTAAGACACACACTCCAGCAAGGCTTGCCCTTTGGACTTGAGTGACTATGACTTAAGATTTAGGTGCTGTTCTTTTAGAAAGGCTTTAGTTTAGTATCTCAAGCTTTTCTAGATGATTGCTTTATTATGTACTGTTGTTTCTCAGTTGTGACAGCAGATTGAAATTTCTTGCCCACCCCCCCAGGCCAAGCAAGTCTGTTGTGGGAAAATTAGGCCTCGGTGACACTGGAAGATGCAGTATTATTATTTTTAATCAGTGGAAACATATTATTTCCCTCTTGCCCATTTCTAGTACTGTTTGGAGTGATGTTCAGGATCTGGCATTGCAAATATTATGGGCATCTGTTGGTTTGTGTCAGTGACATCTCTGGCGATCTGTGACACACTTGGCATTTATCACACCATTGAGAGAAAATGGAAAAGGCCAATTGCACAGGCTCTGGAGAATCACTGACTCACAAAAGCATAAAAATATCATTCTGGCGAAGTCTAGGCAGTTGCGTTCTCAACTTAGCTTGGGAATCTAATCTGTACCAAAAATACTTTGCAGTGCAAGATGTATTATTACTGCACACCGATTGGTATTTCCTTGTGGCCTCCACCCTCATTTCTTACAGAAATTCTATAAGGTTGTATATCCAGTCTTTATCAAATATGCCTCTTGTTCATTAAATGGCGGTGGTCAAAGAAGGCATTCATCTAAATTCTCCTTGAGATGCTTAGCTTTCTGGCATTTGGAAATTCCTGTACTTTTTCAATCCACTGCCATGGAAGTGAGGCATAATGGAGTCAATCTGTTCTACTCTTCTATGTCAATCCAGCCTTCTCTGAGCGAGGGAGTGTGGGCAGGAGAAAGAGGAGCCTTCTCCTTCTGTATCCTATTCTGGTTTACTCCATATCTGAGGTGTGTGGGAAGACGCACTGAATGAAACATACCATCATGATACTGGGTTAGGAAACATAACAGATTGATTGGGCGGTGGGTGGGCGAGCTATGGGATCCTGAGGTTTAAATGCGTTCCAAGAGATAAAGAAAGACACACAAAGGTATTGCTAAATAGATGCATTATGTTCCTGTTTTCTACTAAACAACAGATGAGCAAACTCATTTGAGGGTAGGGCAGGACAGCTCCAAACACTATGCACTGTGAATAATAATATGAGAAACCCAAGTGCCATTATGCTTCATTACTTTTTATATAAAAAGAAGGAAGTAATTATATAAGTAGACTATAAGTATACCTATATAATGAGATAATTTACCAGTTCCGCACAACTTAAGATAGTCTGTCTGGAACAGTGACTTAACTGGACCAAGGTGGAGAGTGCTGTTTTGACTTCTCACAACCAGTGCAAATAAGATTGTAGTGAAAACTCTGTGAGCACCTTTTTGTTTCCTCGAGTTTGCTAATATCAGAACTTGAAACATCCCTGACGTAGGGTTCAGTCCTTGGTTCCCCGCTGTCTTCTGTTTTATCAGGTCTGGTGGATGTTGTCTCTGTCTCCTTGCCCTTGCTCCACAGAGTGGTGTACACCAGCTTTCTGCAAACTGGTGTCTTCCAGTTGGAGAAATTCATACTATGAAGGCCTATCTAAACAGTACAGTTTTCAGAAGACAGAAGGCAGAGATTGTTCCTGCCAAACCTCAACTGGTAAGGCGTTCTACAAGGCAGGGCCTACCACACTAAAGACTCAGTCTCTAGTGAAGGCCAAGCAAACCTCAAGGGCATGAGAAACTACCAAAAGTGACCCATCAGGTTCACAGTGATTGAGGTGGACTATAAGGGATCAGATGGTGCTTAAGTGACTTTGGGCCCATGTTGTTTAGGGCTTTGTGAATTAACACAAGAATTTTGAACTTCGTCTGGCAGCCAATTTGCAACCAGTGCATGACAGGAACACCTGAAGGCCCCCAAATCTGCTGTAGAGGGAGTACAACTTTTTTCCCAGAATACGACTTGCCCGCAGCACATCCTTCTTAAATTGATTGCGCTTCAGTTGATTGGCCCAGATCCTGTCCATTACTGATCTCAGGCACCCGTTCAGCACTTTTACTGCCTTACCTGAATCTCATGAAAAGGAGAAACAGAGCTGGGTGTTGATGATAAAATACAAAAGGCACCTCAGCAGACTCAAACCCTCTGGATGACATGACTCAGCAGCTTAATGTCGATGACAAACAGCACTGCAGTCAGAAGGAAAATATGAGGGGACGCCGTAACATAAATGTCTTGATGTTGTGCTGTAATCTCCCAGCACCATATTTTGAAAGGTTTTTTTTCCAGGTAGGCACCCTCAGTCCTGCAGCTCATTCTCTCCAGAAAAAGGGCAGGACTCAAACCAATAGCTCTTCAAATTACAAGAAAGGAGACTAAACAGCAGGAAGAACTTTCTGACAGTAAGAGCTGCTTAACAGTTGAATGGTCTCCCTCTGGAGGTTGGGTCATGGATCTGTCATGGATGCTTCAGCTGAGATTCCTGCCTTGCAGGGGGTTGGAATAGATGACCTTGGGATCCCTTTCCAACCCAGTTTTATGATTCTTTGTGAGTGAATGTAGAAACTAGTCTATTGTACAAAGGTAAAATGTACGCTTGTTGCTCTACCCATTTTTGCCTCTGGTCCTGCCTACCACTAGGATGTAGAGCCTTGGAAGATCACCCAGGTGGAAATGTGATCCTCAGCCTGAAAAACCCTGCTCTAGGCCTATCCAGGTGTTATTTAAATGGGTACCTCATCACACCTGGGTTGGGTGAGAGTGCTAGCCCCATCCTTCCTTCTGTTGCCTTCCATAAGTCTACAGGTCCATATCGGATCTCCATATATTTTGGAAGTTAGAGAAGTTTTTAATGTCTGGTGTTTTATCGCTTATTTATTTATTTATTTATTTATTTTCAATGCAAAATTGCACAAAAATTAACAAACATTGAATCCAAAATAAAACAGTACAAACAAGAAAAAACAAAACAAAAACAAAACACAAGAGAAAAAAGAACACAAAGAACAAAACAAAACAAAAACACATATCTACAAATAAAACGATATCATCGTTCTAATCTAGTCATTACATACATATACACATATTGACTTCCTTCCTTTGTTCTAAGACCTCGGAATTTTTACTCTTTCTAAGTTGTTGTGTCTGATATAGATTACCTCTATCATTATACTTTTTACACCATTTTTCTCTTTCTTTAACCCTGCAAAGCATCATTCATTAAATACTGATATGCTTTTATCACTTTTTTATTATTATTATCATTCATTCAGTTGGGAGAGTGGCTGGGGAAACCCAGCCAGATGGGCGGGGTATAAATAATAAATTATTATTATTAACTCTAAAGCAAAAACGGGCACCAAGAAGGCAGCAGATTTAAGCCACTTGTCCCTGCAAGAGCAGCCCTGCAATCTTCTAAGACTGCACAACTTCAGTTTTCATCGACATCAGGTAACCAATCTATCATCAGATTAGCAAATGAAATTTAGAGGCACTGTAGTTGAAATAAGATTTCAATGGCTTGAATGAACAGATTGTCCCTGGTAATCACACTTTCAGAATGGTTGGTGTTCCTGCATTGCAAGGGCTTGGACTAGATGCCCCTTGGCATCCCAACTCTATGATTCTGTGGTAGTATCAAAAGACACAGAGAACTCCAGGAGAATAAGCAGGGTTGTTTATCCCTTGTCCCTTTTCTCAGCATCGTTCATTGGGCTCATCTAAATAGTTTCTGTGCCAAAACCAGGCCTGAAACCAGATTGAGATAGGTCTGGTAGGCTCTTTCTAGTCCTAAAAAAAGAAATGTGCAAAATGAGAGGTGACTCACAAAGTTGAAAAAAAATTCAAGGTCCATCTGGTCGTATTCTTTCCCCTTTCACAAGGCAGTGTCATCTTCACTCAGCCACACATTTACACCCGCCAGTATGTCAGCCCACAGAATATCACAGTAACTAACACTGTTGTGGAAGTTAGCTTATTTTATATTTATGCTATAGCGGAGGAAGTATGAGGAGACAGCTCAGAGAACAAAGAAGGCTTAGATATAGTCCTCCAGAAACACTGGAGGTAATATTTTGCTTTCATTCTGCTATTGATTGATGTGGGTAGTGGATATAAAGTTTCCATCTGACTCTGCTTTTCTTGAAATTGTTGATGCTGCAGATGGTGATCTCTGTATCAGCATCCCTCAGTAACTGTCACTTCAGTTTGTAAGGTGTCTTTCACCGCAAGGAGCATTGAACCAGAGAAAAATAAAACTTGTTCCGCTTTTCGCATTTCTTAAAATGAACCACAAGAACTTCAGCTCACTTACAATAAATAAACAACACCAAGACCTTGGGAAACTTCTTTTGTAGGTAAATTGGAATATCACACAGAAAGCAGCGCAAGACTTCTCTGCTGAAACAGAGATGTGTTGGGAATGGTGTGCGAGTCGGTGAGAGATTTCCAGCTGAATTGAAAGAACCAAATATTTATTATTCCTGGAGCAAAGAGAAGATCTGTATCCTGTCACAGTGCTCAACTTTTTGATGACCACTCAATATGCAGCAAGGGAGGGAAAAAAGTTGTTTCTCTAACTCAGTTGAAAGTCAAAAGTGCCAGTAGCTTGAAAACAGAACCCTCATCGTTGGGAGAGAGGTTTATCTTAAATTCCCCACTTTCATCCTGCATTTGTGTATATAAGAGTATGCCTGTTGCAAGTTTAAGAAAATGCAGGTGGTCAAAGGAGTGCAGCTCCAGCATTTGGTTGACCACAAGTGCTCGGGATCCTTACTTTCCAGGCATGGCCAAACTTGGCCTTCCGGCTGTTTTGGGACTACAGTTCCCATAATCCCTGACCACTGGTCTTGTTAGCTAGGGATGATGGGAGTTGTAGTCCCAAAACTGCTGGAGGGCCAAGTTTGGTCATGCCTACTTTAAACCAAGTTGCACTGAAAGCTGTTTAAGCATTTCTGTCGCTAATAAGGAAGGAGCAAAGATAGTCAGTTTTACTGCCTGCCTCTCTGTTACCCTAAAAATGGGTACAGGATGTCCGGAGGAAAAGGAAGGAGCAAAGGCTTGATAAAATGCTACATTTTTAAAGGAACCCATGGAAGCAAAAAGCCCACCATGTCAGCCCGTCGTTTTGTCAATCTATACAACAGCAAGTGGATAGTTCCAAAATGGAATTGCCACCTCTTGGACCAGTTGGGAAATATTCAGAATCTAAGGTATGAAAAGTGGGGGAAATAGAAATTCTTAATTCAGAGATGTTTATGCACTTCATTGAAGTTCTGCTTTTAAAGACAAGAAAAGAAATACTTCTTTTAAGAAATGTACAGCCAAAGAGGACTACTGTTAGCTTTCAGTTTCATGTCAGTGTTTTTTCTGTGAAAGGGATTGCAAAGCTGACTGTTAATTGTGCTGTTACCTTGCCATTGGAGAGTCTTATTCACTTCAGTGAATCTGTTCAGTTCCGTGAAGGAAGGCCGGACACGAAGAACATTCAGCAGTTCTACTGACCAGCATAACTGATTTTTGTTTCATTGCTATCTGATTATGCAGGTGGTAATGGAACACAGTTTAAAAGGTCTGTCAGATTCTCTAAAAGAGCCAAGGGCAACAAAACAAATGTAGTTTCCTGCATGGAAAAAATACAAGAGTGTTTATTCTGACTTTACTTTGCTTCACAGTGAAAGTCAGCATTATGAAATCATGGGTGAAAGCCAACAAACATTAGTCATCCTCTGAGTGGACCCACTGAAATCAACAAAAACTATTGGGTCTGCTCTGAATATGACATAGTTGGATACCTTTCACAGCTGAAAAAAATAGAGCAACAGAAGAGCCTTGCTGGATCAGACCAAAGTCTTTATCTAGTCCAGCATGCATTTCCCACAGGGGCCAAGTAGAAGTAGATGTCACAAACAGAACAAGAGCTCTCTCCTGCTGTTGTTTCCTGGAAAATGGTATTCGTAGAGACAGCATATACACCTCAGGACAAGTAACTGTTAATATTTATCTAATCCCCTTTTAAAGCTGTTGTGAGTTGGTGCCATCACCACATCTTGTGGGATCAAGTTCCACTGTTTAGCTGGGTGCCATGTGAAGAAGGACTTCCTTTCGTCTGTCATGTTTTAAAGTATTTTCACAGTGAAAACCACCTGTTGGTATTTTTGGACCACTAGACTTCTTGCTTGATGGCTGTCGGCTTCAACATTTCTCATTTTGTCTGAGTTTTTGCATTTCTCCTGCAATGATTTTGCAAAGTTTTTTGCAGATAAAGTCGCTCAGATTCGGGAAGAGGTAGACGCCACCGTGGGAGCAGGGCCGGGGCGGGAGAGTGCTAGAGTCCTGTCTAGTCAAATTGCGTGGGATCAATTCCAATCTGTTACCTCCGAGGATGTGGACAGGCTGCTTGGATGAGTTAAGCCAACCACCTGTCTCCTTGATCCTTGCCCATCCTGGCTTATAAAAGCTAGCCGGGAAGGACTGGGCGATGGGCTTCGTGGGGTGGTGAATGCTTCCCTCCGTGAGGGAGCCTTCCCAGACCCGCTGAAAGAGGCGGTTATTAAACCGCTTCTTAAAAAAACATCTTTAGATGCGGCCACGATGGCCAACTATCGCCCAGTCTCAAATCTTCCATTCTTGGGCAAGGTGATTGAGCGAGTGGTTGCTGAACAACTCCAGGCATGCCTGGAAGAAGCGGACCATTTGGATCCCTTCCAGTCGGGATTCAGGCCTCATCACGGGACTGAAACTGCCTTGGTCGCACTGGTTGATGATCTCCGGCGGGCTAGGGACAAAGGTGAGAGCTGTTTCCTAGTTCTGCTGGATCTCTCAGCGGTGTTTGATACCATCAACCATAACATCCTTCTGGACCGTCTTGAGGGGCTGGGAGCTGGGGGCACTGTCATACAGTGGTTTCGCTCCTTCCTCCTGGGCCGTGTTCAGAAAGTGGTGGGGGGATGAGTGTTCAGACCCCTGGGCTCTCACTTGTGGGGTGCCTCAGGGTTCTGTCCTCTCCCCCACGCTTTTCAACATCTACATGCAACCGCTGGGAGAGATCATCAGGGGGTTTGGGCTGGGTGTTCATCAGTATGCGGATGATACCCAGCTCTACCTCTCTTTCAAATCAGAACCAGTGAAGGCGGTGATGGTCCTGTGTGAGTGTCTGGAGGCGGTTGGGGGATGGATGGCGGCTAACAGATTGAGATTGAATCCTGACAAGACAGAAGTACTGTTTTGGGGGGCAGGTGTGGAGGATTCCCTGGTCCTGAATGGGGTAACTGTGCCCCTGAGGGACCAGGTGCGCATCCTGGGAGTCATTTTGGACTCACAGCTGTCCATGGAGGCACAGGTTAAATCCGTGTCCAGGGCAGCTGTGTACCAGCTCCATCTGGTACTGTGCTGGTCCAGGGGGGAGGTTACCGTGGGGCGAGGTCCAGGACCTGAGTCGAGGGTCGGCAGACAGTCCTCCACGGGTGAAGCGGGGTCCACAGCGAGGAGCCAGGCAAGGACAGGAACTCTGGGGGAACCGGACTGGGTGCTGACCGAAACAGCTCTTCAATGACGTTGCTCCCGCAACCTGGGACTGGGCTGACTGGCCTTTATCTTCTCTGAGGCCAGGGGCGGTCCCGGCCCCCAGGAGACCCGCCTCTCCTGGCCTTAAGGCGAGCACTCCTCCTGGGAGAAACCAGTTCCCTTCGCCTCTCTGCCCTGAGTCTCTGCAGTTCAGGAGAGGCTGAAGGGTTACTGGACCCAGGGGGAGACTCACCTGTGGGCACTGAGTCCTCAACCACCTCCGGAGCCAGAGTGGATTCACCTGGTGCCTGCTCCTGAGGATCCGGCACAGGTGCAGGCGCTTCAGAATCAAGGCCCTGCCCCAGATCGGCCGGCCCTGGAGGCGGGGACTCCTGTGCAGGCTGGGATTCCTCCGGTTCAGCCTCTGAATCGGATTCCCAGGCCATCACGGGTACGCAGGCTGAGACCCTATCTGCCTGTGGACTGCCTCGCCAGAGTGGTGCATGCTCTGGTTATCTCCCGCTTGGACTACTGCAATGCGCTCTACATGGGGCTACCTTTGAAGGTGACCTGGAAACTACAACTAATCCAGAACGCAGCAGCCAGACTGGTGACTGGGAGCGAACGCCGAGACCATATAACACCGGTCTTGAAAGACCTACATTGGCTCCCAGTACGTTTCCGAGCACAATTCAAAGTGTTGGTGCTGACCTTTAAAGCCCTAAACGGCCTCGGTCCAGTATACCTGAAGGAGCGTCTCCACCCCCATCATTCTACCCGGACACTGAGGTCCAGCACCGAGGGCCTTCTGGTGGTTCCCTCACTGCGAGAAGCCAAGTTACCGGGAACCAGGCAGAGGGCCTTCTCGGTAGTGGCGCCCTCCCTGTGGAACGCCCTCCCACCATATGTCAAAGAGAACAACAACTACCAGACTTTTAGAAGACATCTGAAGGCAGCCCTGTTTAGGGAAGCTTTTAATGTTTGATGTATCACAGTATTTTAATATTCTTTTGGAAGCCGCCCAGAGTGGCTGGGGAAGCCCAGCCAGATGGGCGGGGTATAAATAATAAATAATTATTATTATTATTATTATTATTATTATTATTATTATTATTATTAAAAGTGAAATGCTGAAAAAAAAGAAATAATTGTTACGGAAACTCCAGAACGTTATATATACATCTGTAGACATTACATTCTCCACCCCCTAGGCTGTGTTGCAAAAAACATGGATTTGGGAAGGGAATTTTTCACATCTCAGAATGGACTTGCTCTTTCATAAGCAAACATTGTATAGGTGTTGGTTCTGTATGTTAAATATCTTTTAGAGAGAATTACATGCTTACACAGGGAAGGAAATTCTATTTCCAGTAATAGCTTTTTAAAGTGAGGCAGAACCACATGAGCATGGAAAAACTCCAGAAAATGCCACATGACTGATAAGCAAAGTATACTGAATTCAAGCAGAACACGTACTTGGGAGCCATAAGTGTGTGTGCTTGCTGCTGTTGGCTTGACCTTTTTCTAAGCTCTGTTGGTCATGCCTCCCGTTTTATTGCCAAAGGATCTTGTGTTACCTAGGAAATGGCCACTCCTGTGTGCAGCAGCGTACTCTCCAATACAAATGCCCACATATCTCTTACTTCTTAGAACAGTAAAAATTGATGGCTGTTGAGACCTTTACAATGTTATTGTACCTTGTTTCCACAGCATTTCTTGTGAGGAGCAGTATTTTATGTTAATTAATAATTTTAAGAGGGCCAAAGGCATTGTAGTGTACATAGTAATTTATTGATTGATCTCAGTGCTGTCTCTGGTTTAAAAGTTTTTGTTCAACACACACACGCCGCAACACCACATTCCACAAAACCTATCAACAGTGAAAATAATGAAATAACTGTAGCCACCAAGGAAAATGAAGCTCTGTTCTGTACCTTCTGTTTTGAGAAAACAAACTACAGTGGTACCTCGGGTTACATACGCTCCAGGTTACAGACTCCGCTAACCCAGAAATAGTACCTCAGGTTAAGAAATTTGCTTCAGGATGAGAACAGAAATCGTGCGACAGTGGCGCAGTGGCAGTAGGAGGCCCCATTAGCTAAAGAAAAGTTTCAGGTTAAGAATGGACCTCCGGAACGAATTAAGTACGTAACCAGAGGTACCACTGTATTGTCTGTAATGATATATAGCTAGTGGTTTGGGCCTGATGCAATTGGAACAAAAGTATTTAGTTCTACTAAGTCCTGACATTTAGGGATGTGGGTCTAAACCACAGAGCCTAGGGCATGCTGATCAGAAGGTTGGTGGTACGAATCCCCATGATGGGGTGAGCTCCCATTGTTCAGTCCCAGCTCCTGCCAACCTAGCACTTTGAAAGCATGTCAAAGTGCAAGTAGATAAATAGGCACCACTCCGGTGGGAAGATAAACGTCGTTTCCATGCACTGCTGTGGTTTCGCCAGAAGTGGCTTAGTCATGCTGGCCACATGACCCGGAAGCTGTCTGTGGACAAACGCCAGCACCCTTGGCCTATAGAGCGAGATGAGCGCACAACCCCAGAGTCATCCGTGACTGGACCTAATGGTCAGGGATACCTGTACCTTTAATTCCTCACAGTGGAGCGGAAAGAAGAAATGTCTGTTGAGCTTTCCCAATATGAGAATTTCCAGGGATGCAGTGCTTACCCAGATTTAGTTTATTTTAGAAGGAGGTCACTGGAGCTTTGGTGTTTTGCAGTATTTGCACTTGTTTACAGATATACTTGTTAAGCATAGGCAGTGGTGCACCAAAATTCCCGCTCCCCCCACCACAACTCCACAACCAACAGCCTGAAGTGCTGCTAGCTTCCAAACCCCAAACTAGCTTTCAGTAATTCTTTTTCCTTTAGTCAAAACAAAACAAATTCCTTCCAGTAGCACCTTAAAGACCAACTAAGTCAGTTCTTGGTATGAGCTTTCGTGTGCATGCACACTTCTTCAGATACACTGAAACAGAAGTTTCCAGACCATTCTATATAGTGAGAAGGTGGGGAGGGGTATTACTCAGAAGGGTGGTGGGAATGGGTGATTGGCAGATAGCTGTGATGAGCCTGTTGACGACTCTTAACGACTGCAATAGGTCTTACAGGAAAAAGCAAGGGGTGAAAAGGTGAAAGATGGCTTTGTCATGTATAATGAGATAAGAATCCAAGGTCTTTGTTCAGACCAGGTTTCTCCATTGTTTTGAGTTTGGTGATAAGTTGTAATTCAGCAGCTTCTCTTTCCAGTCTATTTCTGAAATTCCTTTTTCCTTTAGTCACACTCAGACTTCAGCCTGTCCCCTTCTTTTCTCCACAGATACCTAGATTACATCATCCTTAGCTTGGCAGGGAGTAGGGTGCTTGTGTGTTTGTTTGTTTGTTTGTGCACCAGTCAAAAGACCAAAGGAAGATGCCAGACAATTAGTTTCGATGCTCATCAGCTTTAATTCCCTGAACAAAAGGCAACTTTGTCATGGGATTATCAAGGAACTTTTGAGGGCATTCTGGCCTCATTACTGCTCTTCCAGCCCAAACCATCACTCTTACACCATTCCCCCCCCCCATTTTTTTCAAGCAGGTGAGAAATGCTTATATGTCACATGTGATCCAGAAATTTTCCCTTGAAAAAAACTAACACAGTACTGCTACATTTCATTTGCATACCATTTTGACTCAAAGCCTAGAACAGCGCATCTAGGTGCTTCCCCCAGCCCTCCTGTACATACTTGCCCATTCATTTCTAAAGCAGGAGTGGTCTTTACTTTCTATGTCAAAGAGACTCCACAGCAGAGGAGAGCCAAACCTGCGCCCTCCCCTCCATGCTTCTGTTTGGGGGTAGGTCTCAGCTGCTCTGCGTGCAAACCAAACGATAGGTTGTTGCTGGGGAAATCCCATTCATCCCCCAGCTAATACAGTCATTGCAAGTTGGAGCGCCGTGTTAAAACCTGGGTGCATAAGTGCTGGCAAAATACTCAAAGGTACTGGCCTCTGAACTTTCTGTCACAGTTTCTCGTTTTCTTTGTGTGTGGGATCCACTCGTGCGGGTGGGGATAGGGGGAATAAAAACCACTTTCCCCTTTCCCAAGGGCACCATTACAGCTGCACTGTGTGGAGTGCTCTGGTGAGTGTTTGGACCATTGTTCCTGCAGTGAGGCTTAGATCCTTCCTCTACGCATTGGGCTGTAGAGCTTGCTGGCTGTTCTCAGTGGAAAGGCATGGCAGCCCTTCCTGAGTCCAGGGTCACCAACATAGCACCCGCGGGCTCCCTGGCTGCCCACAAAGGCTTTCACTGGTGCCCCAGGGCAGGTGCCCCAGAGTCAAAAGTCTCTAGCCCTTCTAGAAGAACATAATGGGACAAAATATGTAGATAGTACCTTACTGATTTCTGTGGAATGAAAGTGTGGTGTGCTGTCACCAACTTTTCCTGGTACTGAGGAACACTCCCTGCTGCTGTTAGACAGAAACAGCATGTGTGTGTGTGTGTGTGTGTGTGTGTGTGTGTGTAAAAAATCATTATTGTCCTCCACAATCAGGACTAGCAGGACACAGCTGACTTCTCTTAGGGTTTTCCAGGGAGGCTGGCTGTCTTAATTTTGGTTTACACCATGCCCCCATAGCAGCTATTTTGTGACTGGCAGCACCCTCTCAACATTCCACATGTGCCTACTGGTCCGAAAAGGTTAGTACCCCCCTGCCCAAAGTGCTTGGTTGATCGTTGTTTGCAAACGCCTTGAGATACAAGTATCTGTCCTGACATTTATGGCTAGTTGATTCCCACAGCTACATGGTGGTCTGAACTGGGAAAGCAATGTGGTCTCTTCTGGCTGCCCATTTCTGTATTGTGCATGTAGGGGGCATATATACTGGGTACAGTAGCATCAATGTGACATTAATACTGTTGCCACACATTGGCTGATGAGGTCCATGCATGGCTGATGTGTATTACCATTAGTTAGCAACCTCAGGATTGCTGGGTGGTGGCAAAGTTTGCAGGGATGCTGTGGGCATTTCAGTTAGTGCAGCAATTGTGCTTTTTGCTCCTGGCGAGTCTAACTATGTTATGGTAACCTTGGCGGAACCGTAGGGTTGACCTGCCAGTTTTTGTACAACAAAAAGAAAAAAGACATTTGTGATTTGATTTATTCTTCTTCTAGACCTCTTTCCATTCAGATGAACCCCAAAAGGGCATACAAACAATGGCACAACAGTATACAGTGGTACCTCGGTTTAAGAACAGTCCAGTTTAAGAACGATTTGGTTTACAAACTCCCCAAAACTGGAAATAGTGTCCCGGTTTGAGAACTTTACCTCAGTCTAAGAACAGAATCTGAACGGTGGAAGGACACCAGCGGTGGGAGGCCTCATTAGGGAAAGCGCGCCTCGGTTTAAGAACAGTTTTGGTTTAAGAACGGACTTCTGGAACGGATTAAGTTCGTAAACCAAGGTACCACTGTATTTATATGTTTGTCTACATTAGCCCTGCGAAGCATACCTATCAGTGGTAGCTAGGCTTTGGTTGAAAAACTGTCATTGTAGCATTCTAGACAATACTCCTTTTTATTGTTTGTTTATGCACTTTCAAGTTACAATTGGTTAAATTTGTTCCAGTTACATACACCAACTCCTATCCCATCTCGCCTAGACTTCCCAACCTATCTTTCCTTGACATCCTAGCCCAATCCCTTTGGTTTGCTGCAACTCCTAAAGTCCTCCACTCTTTCCCATCTCTATCTTTCGCTCTTTGTTTTGTTTACTGGTGTTCATGTCTTTAACCCTACTTGTAGGGTAGGGTTATACTACTACTTCTTAGATACTCTTCTAGTTGTTTCCCCTTGCTTAAGACTATATTTCTCTTTGTATTTCTTATTTTGGCCATCATAGTGGCCCAATTCTACATATTCTGTTAGTTTAAGCAACCACTGTTTTTTCCCTCTCCTTCCACATTTTAGCGTTTTGCTGCTGTTGTGTAAAGGAAAAGGTTTTTTTTTACTTTATCTGGAATTTCCTCTCCTATTACAGCTAACAGAAATGCTTCTGGCTTCTTGGGAAAGGAATATTGAAGCATCTTCTTTAGTTCTTCATAAATCATTCCCCAGAATTGTTTTTTGGGGGGGCAAGTTCGCATTGCCGCTACATATGGATTAACGAACCCTCCTTATCTCAACATTTCCAACATATTGGATCCTTCTAGACAGTACTTCTGTAGCTGTAAGTCCTGACATTCTCCATGGCTATTAAACTGGGATATCACTGCAAACTGCTGCGTTATCCATGGGAAGAAACCTCTTGAAATTTCAGAGAAGCTGTGGAGGGTAGCTACTGATGGGGGCAGCTGTGTAGTACTAGCATCTAAAATAAACAGCAATGCAGCCTCTGCAACTGCTGCTGAGCTCACAGTCCTTGTACCTATTCAATGGATGGAAGGATAACCTGTAGGAGAGGTGCTAAATTTCCCAAATGCTGAAGCCATTGCGGGGATGAGGAGAGAACCGTAATTTGGGGGAGAAGCCAAAATATTTGCAATCATAACTTTCTCGCTTTCTTATCAAACCTAAACTTTATGCTTTAACAACATAAAATGTATCATAACGTAGCACAACTCATGTGTTAATGCGATGTTTATACATAGAAATCATATGCATGTAAGGCTGACTGTTTAGTGGTGCTTCCCTGCCCCGCCCTCCAGCTAAGTGTGTATAGGATTGCTGCCTGAAAAACTATAAATGCCTCTGTATAATCCTATACATTGCAAGCTCAGGTGAGTTCAGTGGAAATGGCTTTCAGATAAGTATGAATAGTCTGTGCAAGGAAAAGGAAACCAGACACAGGACATTTGCTTCTAGTATCTCCATACTAAATCAGAATTCACCAGAAAAATATATGGAAAAATTCACAGGAAAAAGGACTCTGTGCCTCAGTGGAAATGTTTTAAGAGGTTAAGGGTAAAAATAGGTATATTAGTTTTAATGGGAAATAAGATTAAAAATATTTTAAGACAAAGGAATTGCTGAGATAACTTATAGAAGTGGAATACAAAAAGGGAGGTGAGAGGAGGTCAATGAAACAAGGGAATGAAAGATAGATTATGGTAAAGGTGTGATGTGTGTTTTTAAATTGTTTTTGTTTTGTTTTGTTTTGTTTATTGTGTTTAGGCGTTAAGGTTGTGTTTTGTATTGTCTATATTGTATTGTTCCTTTTATTCCTTTTTTCTTTTTCTTTTTCTTTTTTTGTAATTTTTAAAAGTAATAAATATCATTTTAAACAAAGAAAAGGAAAAAGGACTCTGTGCACTCCTCTCATGCAAATGGCAGCAGGTCGCGCTGTGGGTTAAACCACAGAGCCTAGGACTTGCTGATCAGAAGGTCAGTGGTTCGAATCCCCACAACGGGGTGAGCGGCTCCTGTTGCTCGGTCCCAGCTCCTGCCAACCTAGCAGTTCAAAAACACGTCAAAGTGCCAGTAGATAAATAGGTACCGCTCCAGTGGGAAGGTAAACTGCGTTTCTGTGTGCTGCTCTGGTTTGCCAGAAGCGGCTTAGTTATGCTGGCCACGTGACCCGGAAGCTGTACGCTGGCTCCCTCGGCCAATAAAGCGAGATGAGCGCCACAACCCCAGAGTCGGCCACGGCTGGACCTAATGGTCAGGGGTCCCTTTACCTTTTAATGTGGTAGAACTCAGGGGAAGCTAATGTGATGCAGAGCTAGCTGGATGGGCCATTAGTAGGGGACAAAGGCCAGTGATGGGCTGATCCTGCATTGTAGGGGGTTGGACTAGATGACCCTCTAGTCCCTTCCAACTCTACAATTCTGTGCTAAGACTGCCAGGCAAAGGGAAGTGGGGCCCCTTCTTTGCTGGGTGCTAGTGGGTGGAGGCAGAGACAAGTTTTGGGTCTCAACTTTGAATGACGTAGGTGGCGGAGAGGTCCTTGGAGTGGGTTATCAGCAAGAAGGAAGGGCAGAACTGCATGTGAGCTGGGAATGACAGCCCAAAAGTCATGTTGCAAAAAAAAAATATGGTGGGCCACCCTAGCAAGTGAATATGAACTTGTGAGTCCCCATATCAAAACTAAACCTGGGAACTGCCACTGTAGACCATACTGATCTAGATGGCTCAGTGGTCTACCTCAGTTTAAGGCAGCTTCCTGCAGAGTTGGATTGCAGACATTCGAAAACAGCGAGATTGATGACGCTGATTCTACAGGGCCCATGCGGTTTGTCTTATCATTTGCTTAGGGTGGTTGCCGCTTCTTTGCTTTTCACTTGAGAGGTTTCTTGTTGCTTCTGTTCTGCTGAGCAGCTGCCTTTCAGCTGTGACATTTTGTCACCTCTCAGATGGCACCTGTTCTATCCCCACCCATCCCTTTTCTGAGTTTTATGCAAAGCTTACGGAGCGTTTTCTCCTCCTAAGAGTAAAATAGATAAGCCACCACCATCAGCCAGATGAATCACAGAACAAGCCTGCAATTTAAATTTAGAGACACAAACTAAGAAACCCAACTTTTTTCCTCTTCTCGGTTCACATTTAGTTATATATAGTTATTAAAGGTAAAGGTACCCCTGCCCGTACAGGCCAATCATGTCCAACTCTAGGGTTGTGCACTCATCTCACTTAAGAGGCCGGGAACCAGCGCTGTTCGGAGACACTTCCGGGTCACCTGGCCAGCGTGACGAAGCTGCTCTGGCGAGCCAGCACCAGCGCAGCACACAGAAACGCCGTTTATATATATAGTTATTAGAAACACTTAAATTGAGCTGCTCTGCAGCTGTTAGTTTCCATACAAGTTGAATTCAGAAAAAGCCCCACCAAGCAACTATTCCTTTAGCCTCAGTTCCCCAGTTGTAAAATGGCAGAAAGGTAGTTGATTGTTATCGAGCTGATGTTACCTAGTGAGAGCTGGGACTAAAAAAAGAGGAAGATGAAAAATATAAATTTAGAATAGGACTAGAAGTTTTTGCAGTCTGTAATATTGGAAACACAGGGCAGCATCTGCTCTCTGCACTGTATATATCATACCCCTTTAAACCGTCTTAGGTAAAGGGACCCCTGACCATTAGGTCCAGTAGTGTCTGACTCTGGGGTTGCGGCGCTCATCTCGCTTTATTGGCCGAGGGAGCCGGCGCACAGCTTCCGGGTCATGTGGCCAGCGTGACTAAGCCGCTTCTGGCGAAACCAGAGCAGCGCATGGAAGTGCCATTTACCTTCCCACTGCAGCGGTACCTATTTATCTACTTGCACTTTGAGGTGCTTTCGAACTGCTAGGTTGGCAGGAGCTGGGACCGAGCAACGGGAGCTCACCCCGTCGCGGGGATTCGAACCACCGACCTTCTGATTGGCAAGCCCTAGGCTCAGTGGTTTAGACCACAGTGCCACCCGCGTCCCTTTAAACAGTCTTGGCTTCCCTCAAATAATCTTGGGAACTGTAAAGGGTGCTGAGAGTAAGGAGGAACCACCCCCTCCCATTCACCTCACACAGCTATCATTACAGAGTTCCCCGGGAAGAAGGATTGCCTGTTAAACCACTTTGGGAATTGTAGCTCTGCGATGGGGCCTTCATTACCTGTACCAGTGTGATTTATTTCTGAGGTATATATACATAGTGAGATTCATGACAATAGCCCAGTTACTTTTGGGGTCCAGGATAATAGAATGTAATTCTTCAAGATGTGGCAGTGAGCAATAATATCAGCAATAGAAGTTTGGCAGTAGTTTTAGGTAAAACGAATAGAACTGCTGGAGCAGGCCAGTTGCTTTTTTAGTGATGCCTTATGTGAGACCTGAGGATAAAGGAAAACAAGTCCAAAAAATGATTTTGACTGTGTGGCAGATTCCCAATTTCCAGTAGCAAGCCTGTTCTGACACTGCAGTGCCAGTTTGACTTGGTGGGTAGTATCCTGCACTCTTCCTGTATTTCTGTTGAATTTTATGTCTTAATGTATTATATATTCAGATGTTAGCCACCCTGAGACCGGTTCTGGCCGGGGAGGGCGGGATATAAATAACATTTATTATTATTATTATTATTATTATTATTATTATTCCTGCAAAGATCTGAATATACCTTCCGAGTAGCATAGGAAGCTTCCTTAAGCTGATTTAGACCATTGGTCCATATATGGCAATACTGTTGACACGGACTGGCAGCAGCTCTCTAAAGTTTCAGGCAGGAGTTTCTTCCAGTCTAGTACGTTACACATGTATTGCTATTTTTTCCTCCACTTCCTGAAGATTATAATCCCAAAGATGCTTATGAAATCTAAATTATTTAACCACATTATTAAGTATCATTCCATACCTATGAATCACAGCCTTTTCAGCACTTTGCAGTGAAGTCAGATAACATCAGACCCATAGGCATAGCTTTCAACCTTCCCTTTTTTTGCGGGAAATTCCTTTATTCCAGTGCTGTTTCCCGCTGCTATCCCGGATTGTTAGATATCCCATAGACTGTCCCCGGGACAGGTGAGGCTGCTGATCCCTTATTTTCGAATCTGAAAGTTAACAGCTATGCCCATAGGTACAGAACATGCTGCCAAGGGCTATCCCTTGCATATGTTGGCCAAGAAGGGATTGTTAGTGACCTCGTGGTATTTTCCATATACCTATGGGTCAAGGGAAGTCTTCTTCAGGAGAGATTGCCCCAAAATATTGTGTGGTTACATAATATTTCTCTTCCTACAGAGCTTTCTGTCTCAGGATCACAGCCTTGTCCTATAAGATCTTTCAGGTTTGTAAGGGAAACTCTTTCTCCTTACAATCTACCTTTCTTCCTTCAAGTAAAAAGGGTGGGGATTATACATGAAGATCTTAAATGAAATCCATGACTTGGAGTGATTGTTCAATTATTATTTTTAATTGCATCCCCTGCCAGAAGTGAGTGAGATTATCTCGGAGCACTGATGAGATCTGTAAAGGTTATTTTAATTGCAGAGAATCTGCGTCGGAGACACTTGAGCATTCCAAAATGTTACACTTAGAAGCAAATTACGAACCTACTATTAATTACAGCCTAGTGCAAAATGACAGCTGAATAGGAATGGAAGGAAGACGATCGGTGAGCTTGAGCAGGTTTGGGGAAACATCTGTGGAAATAGTGGACTGATGGGAAGAATGCTGTTTCCTAGACTGGAATGTTGGTTACATTAAGGTTACTGCCCCTCAAAGAAGGATACTGTTGAGCTGAAAAAGCAGTAGAAAGGGGGCAACCAACGGGCCAAAGAGCTGGAGAAACTCTCTTGCAATGGAAGATCACAATGTTTGTGGCTTTTTAGTTTAGGAAATATTTAGAATGGGAAATATTCTTCATTAAGAATATGCTCATTGTGCTTTGCAGGTAAAATCTAGGCATATTTACTCAGAAATAAGCATCATGGAAGGGACACGGATGGCGCTGTGGTCTAAACAACAGAGCCTAGGGCTTGCCAATCAGAAGGTCAGCGGTTCGAATCCCCGCGACGGGGTGAGCTCCCATTGCTCGGTCCCTGCTCCTGCCCACCTAGCAGTTCGAAAGCATGTCAAAGTGCAAGTAGATAAATAGGTACCGCTGCGGCAGGAAGGTAAATGGCACTTCCGTGCGCTGCTCTGGTTTTGCCAGAAGTGGCTTAGTCATACTGGCCACATAACCTGGAAAAACTGCTTGCGGTCAAACGTTGGCTCCCTCGGCCTGTAAAGCAAGATGAGCGCCGCAACCCCAGAGTTGTTCGCGACTGGACTTAACTGTGAGGGGTCTTTTACCTTTAGCTTTTAAGCATCACGGAACTCAATGGCACTTACGTCCAGGTAAATATGCACATGATTATAGTCTTATGCAGTGGAGGGGTTTTTGTGTAAAATATAAGGTAAAAGCGCTGAGTGCCAATACAAAATGGCAGCAAAAGAAAAGATGTGGTCGTACTCTGTGCTGGTGAGTACCATTGTTTCAAGTGTTGTTAATGATCACTAAGGATCAGGCAGGAGTACTATAAAACAAAGACATTATTTAAACTTGCTTTCTTTAATTCCTAACTCTCTCTGGCTTTCATGCACGGTCTCTTGCTCTCACTGCTTTCTGTGCTGAATCACTTCCTGGTAGCTGTCCCTTAAGTTGTGCCTCCCTCTCTGCGTTTCAAATTCCTTTCCCTAACTGCTATCCAACCCTCTTACAGTGGTACCTCTGGTTGCAAACAGGATCCTTTCCGGAGCCCCGTTCGCAGCCTGAGCAGAACGCAACCCACGTCTGCACGTGCGCGGGTCACGGATCGCCGCTTCTGTGCATTTGTGTGATGTCATTTTGAGCGTCTGTGCAAGCGGCAAAACCTGGAAGTAACCCTTTCCAGTACTTCTGGGTCGCCGCGGGATGCAACCTGAAAAGATTTAACCCAAAGCGTCTTTAACCCGAGGCATGACTGTACTTAGTTCAGCATGCATTAATGTAGCACCCTGCTTGTGGTTAACGCTTAGCTGGAATGAAATATTCAACGCAGCAATAGAGAAATTAAAATAGTAATTTATTTGTCAGACAAATAAAGAGGCACAGTGGTACATGGTTACCAAGCTCTGGCCTGGCCTCCTGCCATTCTGGCCAGCACTTATATTCCCTTAATCCAGCCCCCTTTGCTCCTCCTGTGGCTGCCTCTGTCCAATCAGCCTGGTTGAAATTCCTATTGGCTGTTTGCTAGAACCAATCACAAAAGATACACCCACAAAAGATACTCCCATTTCCTTGCCCTTATATGGGAGACAAAGAGCTATATATAAATGACAAATAAGTAATAATATATCTTACATGGAATCTTAATTACCAGCTCACCTCTTGCCCTTCTTGCCCTATTGCCTTCTAAAACAAATGGTTTAATCTTACATTTTATGTTCAACAGATGTCAAGGATCTTGAGTTTCACATCAACATTGAAAGATTTCCTTCATTTAATGTTTCTAAACAAAATGCCTGACAACTATATATCAAGACTGCCCGGATGGCGTCTTCTGTCTGGCAGGGGGGGGGCTGGTGGCTGACTTAATTCCAGGATAAATACAACTCTTACAACCATATGAAATAAGAATCTAGCATTCCTTAAATCCTTTGCATAATTACATTTAAGCCAATATATTTAAGCTAATATATTTCATACATTTATCATAGGTAGCCTCTTAAAAGAATAAAGCTTTTCAAAGTAAAAAGGAAGGAACTCAATAAAACACAGCTTTTAAAAGAAGCCTCTTCAGTTTGCACCTCCCCCTTTCCCCCTCCTCTCCAGCCTCAAAATAAAATAGGAAGAAGCTGCTTCTTCTGCCAAGCCAGTTGCCTTTCCAACATTTAACACATTTTAACCTTTTTTAACTCTCTTAGTTTAAGAAACAGCTTTAGAAGAGACTTCCCCAAAAATGCTCTCTTTCTCTGTCAGCTAAATGTTTTTCCCTTTTGCTCCTGGCCTTTTAACCTTAGAAAGAAGATCTGGCTCATTTTACTGGGAGGCACATTGGTATTATCTTCCCCATTCCTAATGGTGTTTTCTCAACCTTGGGGCAGCATATGTAATTTCCCCTTTTTATGACTTTGAGAATTGTTTTTCTGCTATAAATCAATGGGGCCCTTCTTGTCTTAGGAGGAAAAACATCTTGCCAAGGTTCTTTTAGGCAGCTGGTCTTTTGCCTGGCATGAAACATTTGAAAATCCTTTTTTTAAGCTCATTTTTAAATACAAGCCTTGATTGAAATATATAGAAGCTTTGATAAACATGCAGGCTTATGATTAGATGCCTCATTCCCCCCTTTCAAGCTCAAGGACCTTCATCCCAAGTGTCCTTGATAGCTTGACCTTCATCATATTCCTGAGGTAAAGCTCTGTATAGGGCCATGATATGAGGTAGAGTTTCATTTGAAACCATCTTGCTAATTGTACTTCTAAAACATGAAATGATACATGGCATCATACATAAAACCAATACTACTACTGTCAAGAAAAACAAGCAAGACAATAGTATCCCTTTGAGTCCTGTGACATTAGGTAACCAATTGGTGAGCCATCCCATATCCCATCCTTCCCATGTTTGTACTGGGACATGTGCTATATTCTCCATCTTTGTGGCCAACACACGGATTGCCTCACCATTATCAGAAATGTTAAAGCAACAGGCATTCCCTGTCAAATTCAAGACTCCACATAGGCCTCCCTGCCTGGCAAGTACATAATCCATTCCCATTTTCAGCTGCAAAATGGCGGCTCTACTTTCATCCAACTGTTGTGCAATAAGTCTCAAACTCTGGGCCGTTGCATTGGTTACAAGTTCCACTACTGCTTGCAATCGAATTATTCTGTTTAGATTATAAATAGGATCCCGTGCCCCTTGTATGAGCTCACCAGGATTCCAGGAGGCAGGATCATAATAGGCTATAATGCGCTCTGGCGGCCAATCATCAGTACCGCTCCAACTTTGGGTACTTCCTCCTGCTATATGAGAAATATCAGCATTCCTTCGTGTTCGCCTGGCCGAACTAGTGGGCATAATCCACATTGGTGGTAATACCCAACCCAAGAAACAAGTCCCACTCCATTTGGAAGGGAGTTTCTTGTATGCCCATTCTCCACATATCCACCACAACCATCGGGTCTGAGGTTTTTGGTACGGGGAATACAGAAGGCGAAATACCAAAAGGGGTAGAGAGTTCACAGTGCAGTATGTTAGATTGCCTTTTTCTGTCACAGTTATGTTCCACACCACTTTCCATGCATGAATAAAAGGAGGTGCACAGGGCAAGGCATTCCGAGTTCGATAGGTAGTACCGTGTGCCCAGGTATGACTATTCTTCTTATAATCCCAAGTATAGTGACAATGAGAAGAGCCTATCATGGGAGAATCAGCTGCATCTGATGATTTATGTACACAGAATTCCCCTTGTACAGGTATAACTCGTAATGGTTTAGTTGAGTTCCATCCGGGGAAATTCTGTATTTCAGTTTGGTGTGGCATTTCGCTTACCATACCAATAGCATCTAATGGTATCGGTAATAAGGGCATACCTCCCTCTGAATCATCTGGCCCAAGAGAGCAAACAAGGCAATTGGTCCTATTTGCAACATTAGCTACCATTTCAGCTAAACCTACCCACATATTGTGGTCATGGCTGAATCCATATTTAGCCAATTTGGTCAGATTCAAGGACCCTTCCCCTTCCCAAGGGATCAGGATTAATAAAATCATGTTGATGTCTAGTATATGCATTCCTTCCACAAAAGATTACCTTATTGTGATAGCAAATAATTATTAGCCCCAATATGATTCCCCCAGTGACAGAAATGGGGAACCACCAAGACCAAAACATATATCCCGAGGATCCCCAATGAGTAATATCTCTGATAATTGTTCCACAAGGGGGGGGGCAGTCAATCAATTGTATTAGAGAATCTTTCCGTTCACAGTCGCTGGTTCAGACGCTCCTCAAGCTTCAGGCGTGCGCAGGTCAGCCAGCTTCCAGGTTGTGGCTGCAGCAGGCCGGTCGTCAAATGTTGCCCGTGACCTAGCCCGTTCCCGGTAGGGCTAGATACAGGGGTTTTTGGAGAGAGTTAGTTTTAAAGGATTAGAGGGGTCACCTTTGCACGTCCAACTGCCTTCAGACTTCTTCAAACGAGAGTGATGAATCCAGGGGGTCACCTCAGCTACCTTCACCGCTGTTGGAGTAGAGAGCAAGACGGTGTAAGGTCCACGCCACTTAGGTGCAAGTGGATCACGTTTCCACTCTTTCACCCATACGCTATCGCCAGCCTGGAACTGATGAATCGGCTCGGCAATGCTGCACGGCGTGCGCTCGAGGGCCCACCTGTTAAGAGAAACAAAAACACGGGAGAGAGATTGCACTTGTTCCTGTGTCACATGGTCTCCTATTTGTTTAAGGTCAGCTGGAATATCCTGAACAAAGGAGGGCGGTCTCCCATACAGGAGCTCAAAAGGTGACAACTTAAGTCTTTTTGTGGGTGCACACCGAACATGAAACAGTGTTATGGGTAACACATCTACCCATCCCAATCCCGTTTCCTGGGTTAATTTTGCCAATTGGGTTTTCAGAGTCCGATTCATTCTTTCAGTTTTCCCTGAACTCTGAGGCCTATATGCTGTATGCAGTCTCCATTTTACTTGTAGGACTCGACATACATCTTGTACTACTTGATCAATGAACGCTGGCCCATTATCACTTCCAATGCATCTAGGTAATCCAAACCTTGGGATCAATTCAGTGAGGAGTCTTTTAGTTACCTCTCGTGCCTTTTCAGTTCGGGTGGGAAAAGCTTCAACCCATCCGGTAAAAGTATCTACAAACACAAGGAGATACTTGAATCCCTTAGAAGGGACCAGCTCTGTGAAGTCCACAATTAGGCTTTCCATGGGGACGTATCCCACATGCTGAATTCCAGGAGGTTGTACCGGTCCCTGCCTGGGATTGTTTTTAGCACAAAGAACACATTTCTGTGAAATGCAAGTTGCTAATTGTGATAGATTAATAATATACAACTTCCGACTGAGACTCTCTCTAGTTGCAGTACCGCCAAGGTGAGTAGATTCATGATAATTTCTTACAATTGTGCCTGCTAGATGATGAGGTACATAAATCCTATTGTCCGGCAGGATCATCCAACCGTCCCTCACAACCGCTCCTTCCTGTTCAGCCCACTTCCTCTCTTCTGGGGTATAGTGAGGTTTAACTTCTTCTGGAACTACCTCTGGTATGAGGGCTGCTATAAATCCTCCCACAGGCTTTTGGGCTGCCTCTCGGGCTGCTTTGTCAGCAGCATGATTTCCTCTGGTTATTGGATCCCTTCCTCGTCCATGACCTTTGCAGTGCATTACAGCAATCTGTTCTGGAGCCCATACTGCTTCTAACAGGATTTCTACTTCAGGTCCATATTTCAAAGCCTTCCCGTGGGCTCCGATTAGACCTCTTTCTTTCCATAGAGCTCCATGTGCATGCAGGGTTAAGAAGGCATATTTTGAATCAGTATAGATGTTTGCCTTACATCCGGCTGCCAATTGCAGAGCTCTAGTTAAACCTATAAGTTCAGCCTTTTGTGCTGAGGTGCCAGCAGGCAAAGCTTCAGCTTCCACAACTTCCTCATTGGTAACCACAGCATATCCTGCTCGTCTGGCACCTTCATGCAGGTAACTGCTACCATCCGTATAATATACAACATCTGGATTTTTCAATGGCTCATCTTTCAGATCAGGTCTACTGGAATAAACTTCATCCATTATTTGGAGACAATCATGTGATTCCTCATCATCTACCTCTGGTAGGGGCAGCAAAGTCGCTGGATTGAGCATATTCACTACTCGTAGATGAATCCTGGGATTTTCACACAATAGGCCTTGGTATCTAGCCATCCTTGGGTTCGTTAGCCAATAACTACCCTTATATTCCATGAGTGTCAGAACAGAATGAGGTACATTCACATACATCGTCTGGCCAAAGGTAAATTTATCAGCTTCTTTGACAAGGCTCGCAGTGGCCGCTACTGCCCTTAGGCATGGAGGCCATCCTTTTGCTACTGAGTCCAATTGTTTAGACAAATAAGCTACTGGACGGTTCCAACTTCCTAATCTCTGGGTCAGGACTGCCGCTGCAATCCCATTCTGTTCATGTACATACAGCTGAAAGGGTTTTTCCGAATTAGGCAATCCAAGGGCTGGTGCCTCCATAAGTCGCTGTTTGATAACTAAAAAGGCTTGTTTCTGCTCAGGTCCCCATACGAATGGGTCCTTTTCTGCACCTCGAGTGCTTTCATGTAAGGGCTTGGCCAGACTACTGAAATCAGGTATCCATAGTCTACAAAACCCTGCTGTTCCCAGGAATCCCCTAAGTTGTTTTCTTGTGGTAGGTTCCTTGATAAGGCAAATAGCTTCTTTCCTCTCTGGTCTCAATGCTCGTTGTTGGTGTGAGATGTCAAAGCCCAAATATTTGACCTTTTCTAAACATAACTGTGCCTTTTTCTGGGAAACTCGGTAGCCAGCTTCCCAGAGCAAGTGGAGCAGTTCCTCTGTCCCTTCTTTACAGGTATCAAAATCCTTTGCAGCTAGTATAAGATCATCCACATATTGCAGAACCACCTTTTCTCCCGGTGTTGAGGGGTAACTTGTTAGATCCCTCGCCAAGGCAGTGCCAAATAAAGTTGGGGAATTTTTGAATCCTTGGGGCAATCTTGTCCAGGTTAGCTGGCCTTTTGTTCCTGTCAAAGGGTCTTCCCACTGGAAGGCAAATATAGGTTGGCTCTGTGGTGCCAGCCGGCAACAGAAGAATGCATCTTTCAAGTCCAATACAGTAAAAAATGTTGCTTCTGGTGGGATCAAACTCAGCAAGGTATATGGGTTTGGTACATTTGGGTGCAAGGTCTCGATAGCCTGGTTTACGAGCCTCAAGTCCTGCACTGGCCTGTATTCATCTGTCCCAGGTTTTCGAACAGGCAAAAGGGGTGTGTTCCATTCTGATTGGCAAGGCTTAAGCAGACCATATTTTAATAGGCGGTCCAAATGTTTCTGGATACCCTCTGCTGCTCGCCGGGGTAAGGGATATTGCTTTACAGATACAGGGGTAGCCATAGGTTTTAGGGTTACTACAATTGGAGCTATATTCTTAGCCATTCCTGGTGGGCTATTTTCAGCCCATACTCCTGGTGGCACCTGTAGAGTTCGGAGGAGCTTGTTTAATTCTGTATCCAATGTGGGTTGGACTTGCAAGGCTGACATTAGGCGCCATGATTGTTCCTTAGGTACTGAGAGGGTAATTATTCCTGCTGCTTTTGATGGCAGTTTCATTTCTGGACCTCGAGGAGTGAAAGTGATTTGGGCCTGCAATTTGGACAGCATATCTCTGCCTAAGAGAGGTATTGGACACTCAGGTATATACAAAAACTGATGGGTTAAACGATGTCCCCCAATCTGGCATTCCAAAGGTTGGAGGAAAGACCTCTTGGCTGACTGTCCAGTAGCACTTTTAATGACTACACTTTTAGATGCCTTTTTCTGCAATAGTTCTGGGAGTACCGAGTATTCAGCCCCAGTATCAATCATAAAGTCTATTAAATGGCTCCCTAATTGAATCGTGACCGTGGGCTCCTGGAAGCCTAACTTTATGGAGTCCGGTCGTTCCTAGTCTTGGGTAAAATCCTCTTCTGCCAGTCCAATGAAATTGTCTCTACTCCGTCCCTGTCCTGGTCTCTGATATCTTCCATCTCGGATCATTCCCCGTCCCCGTCCCTGGTTTCTTGGGCCGGAGCCGGAGCCTGGGCCTGGGCCTGGGCGTACTTCTTCCAACCTCAGGGGTTCAGGACACTCCCGCTTCCAATGACCCTCCTTCTTGCAATTTGCACATTGATTCCTTCCCAGTGGTGGATTCCTTCCTCGCCCTCGCCCTCCATTTAAGGGGCGGTGGTCTTGCTTCACTGCTGTGGCTAGCATTACCATCTTTTCCTTCTGCCACTTCTTCTTCTCTTGCTTCTCAGCCTCATCCCTATTCCGATAAACTCGGCGTGCAATGGCCATAATTTGGCTCATCAGCATCCCTTCCCATCCTTCTGATTTCTGAATTTTCTTACGAACGTCAGAAGCGCACTGGGCCACAAATGTAGCAGTAATCATTCTACTGTTTTCAGGGGCTTCAGGGTCAAAAGGAGTCCATATACGATAGGCTTCTTGCAGCCTCTCTAAAAAGTCTCCCGGACTCTCATTTGGTTTTTGTTCTACTTCTGAGACTTTAGACATATTAGTGGGCTTCTGGCATGCCCTGCGGATACCTTGCACAAGTGTCTGGCGGTAGGTGGTGAGTCTGGCCAGGTGAATTGCATTGTTTGGATCCCAATTAGGATCTTCCAAGGGAAAGTTATCTTGGAGATGACGGTCAATATTATAAATATTTCCCGCTCTGGCCTGCTCACGCAAATATATCTGTGCCTTTTCAATTATGTCTCTCCTTTCCTCAGTGGTGAACAGAGTATTTAGGAGCTGGCGACAATCTGTCCAAGTAGGGCTATGAGTATTTACTATTGAAGTCACCAAGTCCATCATAGCCTGAGGTTTTTCTGCAAAAGATGGGGTGTGTGTTTTCCAATTCATCAGATCTGTAGTTGTGAATGGAATATATTGCAGGGTCGAAGTTCGAGGTGGCCGTGGTCCGGGTTGCCCATTAACCAGCGCAGGCTCCTCAAGTGCATCAAATACTCTTCTAAGAGGGGCTACTACGTGATCTTTCTCTTCACTTTGCTCTAGGGGCCTCAAATCATAGGGGATGGTATCTGTCGCAAGGCGTTCTTTTAGCAGCTTTATACGCCTGGCTGTATTGCTTGCTGACCGAGCAAGGTCTCCCTGTAACTTCTGTAACATTTCTCTGGGACTTGGATGTACAGGGGTTTGGGGTGGGCAATCAGTTGTTCCACTAAAGGAGACTGTAGATGGAGGTCTATTAGGAGTCACAGGTGGAATAACCACTTCTGCTTGGGCTTTATTATAGGACTCCAATGCCTCCTGAAGATATTTATCATAATCTATCAAGGAATCAAGCTCTGTGACTCCACTCCCATTATTCATTCCAGTTTCTTGCCTTGGGGTTACAACTGGTGGAGTGTTTGGATTAAGCTCCCTTCGATGTGGAGCATAGGGTGGAGGTGGAAGCACCTCTTCCTCTGGCCCCTCAAAAATGGGTTTGAGTTTATTTGGCAAGATTCCTTTCCTAGCTTCGGCTTTTACAGCCAATAATTTGCATCGTTTGACTTTGCATTCCCTTATCCATGGAGGATTTTTATTTAATGTGCTCAGCCAGGAATCTATATATGGAAATTGTTCTGGGCACCCTCCAGTTTCTTTGGCGATATCAGTCCAAAGTTTGCTTACTAAATTTATATCAAAGGTTCCCTGGGATGGCCATCCAGTAATTTGTTTTGGCCATTCTAGTTCACATAACGTTCTCAAGCGCTCTGGCGTCATTTTGACTCCATATGCCCCTGAGAAGGCTTTCTTAAAATTATTTAACATACACTCAAGAGGTGTATTTTCCCCCTTTGAACCCCCAACTCCCATTGTATGGCCCTGTGAAGTATCCACTCAGTCACTCACAGACGCGCTTCGTGGGTTTCCTTGCCTAGATGGAGTCGCCTCACTAGGAATCGAAGTACTGCCCACTCCACACTCGGGTCAGCTACAGATTGCTCTGTACTTTCTCACACATACAATGCGCTGGATACTTCACCACACTCTACCTCCCAATTTTTCCCTTTCCCTACACCAGATCACCATCTGATGTACCCAACCACCTAGCGTACTCAGTTTCCCCTTACTGAGACGCAGAAGTTTGATCAAGACTTCTCTTCCTCCTAATTAATTGGAGGGCCAAAAATCCCTTTGTGCACTTACCCTTGGTTGGTTCCCTGTTTCCCCCGGTCCGTCGCCGCCAGTGAGCAGGGTATCAGACAGACGAGTCTTCTGCGTTCCCCCTGGAAAAAAAATTACCAGTGCGCGCTTTGGGTAAGCAGTTGTCCTCTCTCTTGTACCCTGCCCAGTAGGGCGAAGGGGCTGCGTTCCAGCAGACCACTTATCCGAGTCACAGGGCACCATAAAATGTAGCACCCTGCTTGTGGTTAACGCTTAGCTGGAATGAAATATTCAACGCAGCAATAGAGAAATTAAAATAGTAATTTATTTGTCAGACAAATAAAGAGGCACAGTGGTACATGGTTACCAAGCTCTGGCCTGGCCTCCTGCCATTCTGGCCAGCACTTATATTCCCTTAATCCAGCCCCCTTTGCTCCTCCTGTGGCTGCCTCTGTCCAATCAGCCTGGTTGAAATTCCTATTGGCTGTTTGCTAGAACCAATCACAAAAGATACACCCACAAAAGATACTCCCATTTCCTTGCCCTTATATGGGAGACAAAGAGCTATATATAAATGACAAATAAGTAATAATATATCTTACATGGAATCTTAATTACCAGCTCACCTCTTGCCCTTCTTGCCCTATTGCCTTCTAAAACAAATGGTTTAATCTTACATTTTATGTTCAACAGATGTCAAGGATCTTGAGTTTCACATCAACATTGAAAGATTTCCTTCATTTAATGTTTCTAAACAAAATGCCTGACAACTATATATCAAGACTGCCCGGATGGCGTCTTCTGTCTGGCAGGGGGGGGGCTGGTGGCTGACTTAATTCCAGGATAAATACAACTCTTACAACCATATGAAATAAGAATCTAGCATTCCTTAAATCCTTTGCATAATTACATTTAAGCCAATATATTTAAGCTAATATATTTCATACATTTATCATAGGTAGCCTCTTAAAAGAATAAAGCTTTTCAAAGTAAAAAGGAAGGAACTCAATAAAACACAGCTTTTAAAAGAAGCCTCTTCAGTTTGCACCTCCCCCTTTCCCCCTCCTCTCCAGCCTCAAAATAAAATAGGAAGAAGCTGCTTCTTCTGCCAAGCCAGTTGCCTTTCCAACATTTAACACATTTTAACCTTTTTTAACTCTCTTAGTTTAAGAAACAGCTTTAGAAGAGACTTCCCCAAAAATGCTCTCTTTCTCTGTCAGCTAAATGTTTTTCCCTTTTGCTCCTGGCCTTTTAACCTTAGAAAGAAGATCTGGCTCATTTTACTGGGAGGCACATTGGTATTATCTTCCCCATTCCTAATGGTGTTTTCTCAACCTTGGGGCAGCATATGTAATTTCCCCTTTTTATGACTTTGAGAATTGTTTTTCTGCTATAAATCAATGGGGCCCTTCTTGTCTTAGGAGGAAAAACATCTTGCCAAGGTTCTTTTAGGCAGCTGGTCTTTTGCCTGGCATGAAACATTTGAAAATCCTTTTTTTAAGCTCATTTTTAAATACAAGCCTTGATTGAAATATATAGAAGCTTTGATAAACATGCAGGCTTATGATTAGATGCCTCATTGATACAGCCATGACACATGCAAAAAGCACTGGTCTTAGAAGAATGTGCGGAAGAATCAAGTTTTGTAGTAAGGAAGCATCAGACATCAGGGGCAAATGACCACTGAGACTCGCTCCTCACGAGCAACACTTCATACCCTTCTTGAGTGTGTTTTCCTTTTCCTGGCTAGAAACTTAGAGGGGGATATATAAGTAAGAGCTGTTAACCGTGGAATGGTCTCCCTTGGGAGGTTGTGAAGGTTTTTAAGCAGAGGTTGGGTGGCCATTTGTCATGGATGCTTCAGCTGAGATTCCTGCCTTGCAGGGCATTGGACTAGATGACCCTGGGGTCCTTTTCCAACACAATTCTATGATTCTTTGTGAGTGCATGTAGAAAATAGTCTATTGTACAAAGGTAAAATGTACACTTGTTGCTTTGCACATTTTTGCCTCTGGTCCTGCCTACCAGTGGTGAGAGCCAGTGTGGTATACTGGTTAAGAGCGGTGGACTCGTAATCTGGTGAACCGGGTTCGCTTCCCTGCTCCTCCACATGCAGCTTCTGGGTGACCTTGGGCTAGTCACACTTCTCTGAAGTCTCTCAGCCCCACTCACCTCACAGAGTGTTTGTTGTGGGGGAGGAAGGGAAAGGAGATTGTGAGATGCTTTGAGACTCCTTTGGGTAGTGATAAAGCGGGATATCAAATTCGAACTCTTCTTCTTCTACCACTGGGATGTAGACCCTTGGAAGATCACCCAGGTGGAAATGTACCCTCAGCCTGAAAAACCCTGCTCTAGGTCCATTCAGGTGTTATTTAAATAGGTACCTCATCACACCTGGGTTGGGTGAGAGTGCTAGCCCCATTCTTCCTTCTGTTGCCTTCCAAGAGTTTACAGGTCCATATCGGATCCCCATATATTTTGGAACGCTAAAGCAAAAACGGACACCAAGGAGGCAGCAGAGTTAACTCACTTGTCCCTGCAAGAGCATCCCCAAATGTGATATTTTCCCCATTTAATGAATGCCCAGATAGGGTGCCCCTCAAACCACCTTCACCTGCCAATCCATTCATTCATTATTACACACTGTTTGATTGTTTAAAAAACCCAAATGTAGTTTATAGAAGATAAAATAGAAAAATCAAGAAAAATGTACAGCCCTACTTCAGACACCCAAAGTTAAAATTACCTCAACTCACTAAGCACCTGGGTAGGCTTGTCTAAACAGGAATGTTTTAGCGGGTGCCAAAAAGGGTATAGTGAGCAGATGCCTGCTTGATCTCAATAGGCAGGGAGTTCCAAAGTACACTAATCAACCAAGTTCTTACAAATGTGAAATGGGCATTATGTGGCACCCAGCGTAGTGCCAGTTCTGTCGATCAAAGCAGTTGAATGAGCATGTGTAGGATAAGGTGATTTTGTGGGGATACTGTTCCCCAGTGGTTAAGGGCTAAAGATATCAATAAAAAGTATATCTTACTCCCCCCCCCCCCAGCTTTGCTGCCATTGAGGAAATGTAGTTCCTTCCTTCTTATGACTTCACACTGTCAAGTTCTGGTGTTCCGATTCCCCTCAGCTGTGTCTCAACGACCTCAAAAGTGGCTCCAGATGCCAGATTAGGCTTGTTCTTCTTTTCTGAGTTGTCTCAATTCCAAAAAGCAGTACATCAAAATAGAATATAGGTTGGGCGTGGGCTCTTTATACCTGCAGGAGATGAGCAGCGGGAGGTTTCTGGTTTCGTTGAGAAGTTGGAAGACAAAACGACAGATGAGGCTCCGCACAGTTTCTCCTCATGAGAAGTAGTCTAATGTTCTTGGAAGGGCATTTGAATGTATTGTTGGAAGGGAGCTTTTAGTGATTTGGTTTGAATGAAATTGGATCCATTGATTTGTTTCAGGATAAGCTACTTTACGTAGCAGCGACCGGCAGTTGTTTGCATTTGTTTCTTTCAGGCCTCTCGGAAGGCTGTTAGCATGCTTTCCTTCATGCTTAAAAGGCTTGGCTCAGGCATCAGAAGTCTGTGTCTTTCACTTTCATCTCTGTATACAAAAAGCATGACGACTCCTGTGCTGCTGGTATTTTTTCTCTAATAAACTGTTTTTCATTTCACAGGTGGCCTTCAGCCTTCGTTAGAGATCTCAGTGCTTTGAGTGGCTGGGTTTCTAGGACAGCAGGAGCATTGTGAGCAGCCCTGAAATCTTCTAACACCCTGCCGTGTCTGTTGCAACTTCAGTTTTCATCGACATCAGGTAACCAATCTGTCGTCAGATTAGCAAATGAAAATTAGGGACGCAGTAGCTGAAATAAGATTTCATTGGCTTGATTAGACGGATTGTCCCTAGTAATCATGCTTTCACAACTGTAAGGCTGTAGGATAGAGTGTTAAATCCTGAACCCATTTGCTTTATTGAATGCATGGTGCTAGGCTCATGCTATTATCAGGCTGCTTTTGAGCATCTTTCTTGTTCGTCTCTGTGTTGGTGGTTTTTCACCAGCATCAGTAATTTGTTCATATCATCGCAGTAGTCCAAATGTCTTTTTATTCTGGGAGTTTATATCATGGTGGTTTGGTATACAATCAAAGGGATGAGAGTGTATGCAAAAAAGAGAGAGAGAATGGATATGGAATCATTGCCAGTTTTTAGAAGAACCCTAAAAGCAGTGCTGTTTCAGTGGGCGTAGCCAAAATGCTTTTACCTCATGCCTGCTTTTATTACTGCTTTAAGCCATCATTTCTGGGGGGTTGCTGTTTCTTTTAATGTTTAAGCAAAACTTATAAGGTGCTTTGACTACATATTAATGTAGAAAAGCAGTGAATAAATTCTGTGCATACAGAAATATTATTGTTCAGAAGTACCTCACACCTGTGCTTGACATTAAAGCAAAATGTTTAGTTTGGAAGGTGTCACCCCCCAGTTTTGTTTAGTTTCACTCATTCTGGCATCTGCTTTGTATACAGGATCCTTACATTGTTGCAAACATTACATTTTTGCAAACATTATAAACAGTTTTTAAATGGTGTCTGGTTAGTTTGCTTTTTGTTTCTTCAGGAAAGCAAACTCTATTTTGCATGTACAGTGGTACTTCGAGTTAAGTACTTAATTCGTTCCGGAGGTCCGTTCTTAACCTGAAACTGTTCTTAACCTGAAGCACCACTTTAGCTAATGGGGCCTGCTGCTGCTGCTGCTGCTGCTGCCGCGCCGCCGGAGCCCGATTTCTGTTCTTATCCTGAAGCAAAGTTCTTAACCTGAAGCACTGTTTCTGGGTTAGCGGAGTCTGTAACCTGAAGCGTATGTAACCTGAAGCGTATGTAACCCGAGGTACCACTGTGTCAGTTTTGTCAGGAAGTTCTCTCCCAGTTCATTTTGTATAATAAGAATTTGTGTGGCTTCTGAGCAGGAAGAAGACGGGTGATCAGTCTTGCATGTGACCATGGTTGGCTAGCCTAGAGACTGACTTGCAAATTTTCACCTGCAAATTATTTCTGTTAATGATTAACATGCTTATATCACACAGACAAAATGTAGAATGCCCTAGATAGGGATGGGGAACTTGTGGCTTTTCAAATGCTGGAGAGGCACAAATTTCCCATCCCTCCTGTCATATTTTTAAAAAGCAAGTTAATAGAATGTTAGCCTGGAATCCTATACCCACTTATATGGCAGTAAATTCCATTAAAGTCAGTGGGAATTACTTCTGAGCACACATGTATGGAATTGCACTGTCCTTACCAGAGTTACACTGTCAAAGGACTGCTTGAAACAGGAGGACTTAATCTGGTTATCTAGGACTTTTGGTTGATCAAGTATTCTATTTTAAATGTTTTGTAGCTGAAATGCACAAATAATCTGGACTGTCGTGTTTCAGATCTTATTTTCTCCCACAGCTCCATGATTATGATAATAACTTTAAATGTGCTGTCATATGCTTAGTGGAAAACAGAGGAGAAACAGCATTAAAGTTACAGGTCAGACATCTGCTGATGCCAGTCGTAGAGAGAAACTGCAACGTTAAATTATGAGATGACTCTCTTGGATTTTAGCCAATTTTACATTGAATAAAGTCTTCTGCATTTGAGGGCAAAAGAACTGTTTGCACCATGTTCTATTACATTCCCCTCTACATAAAGTGCAGATACGACATTGAAAATTAACTACGGTATTTCAATGCTTTTTTTTATGTCTCATACCTTCATAGCTCTTTTTCTGTAAGCTTGCATAGCCTTTCACTAGTCTTTGACTAGGAAATATAAGGATCTTTATGGCAGCTCATCCAGATAGACAGATACACTGCAGTTTTGAGCTAAACAATGATCGCAAAAAATAAAATAAAAATGGTTTTGTGCCATATGGAATTGAAGGCCTGACTGGTTTATTTTTAATTTTTATTTTGATTAAAGATTTCTTAGTTTACAAGAATGCATGCGTTGTCTTTTTTTCAAGTTGTGTTTTCTATGAATCAGTTTCATTTGTTGTGAGGCAACAGTGTTGCATGCAATATTAGGTTGAGAAGAAAATAGGGAGAGGGGTAGTAATGCTTCTATTCTTTTACTTAGTATATGTGTGTGTTTTTGTGTCAGCATCACTTGTATGGGTTCTCTTACTATTTGCTTGTTGTATTTCCTTGGTGGCGAGAGAGGTTGGGGTAGCCTAGGGTGTGGTTGGTATTATTATTATTATTTATTTATCTGGCTGGGTTTCCCCAGCCACTCTGGGCAGCTTCCAGCAAAACATTAAAATACAATAATTCATCAAATATTGAAAGCTTCCCTAAACAGGGCTGCCTTCAAATGTCTTCTAAAAGCCAGATAGTTGCTTATTTCCTTGACATCTGGTGGGAGGGCGTTCCACAGGGCAGGCATCACTACCGAGAAGGCCCTCTGCCTGGTTCCCTGTAACCTCACTTCTCACAATGAGGGAACCGCCCAAAGGCCCTTGGCACTGGACCTCAGTGCCTGGGCAGAATGATGGGGGTGGAGACGCTCCTTCAGGTATACTGGGCTGAGGCCGTTTAGGACTTTAAAGGTCAGCACCAACACTTTTAATTGTACTCAGAAACAAACTGGGAGCCAATGCAGGTCTCTCAGGACCTGTGTTACAGTATATGGTCCCGGCGGCCGCTCCTGGTTACCAGTCTGGCTGCTGCATTCTGGATTAATTGCAGTTTCCAAGGCACCTTCAAACGTAGCCCCATGTAGGGCGCATTGCAGTAGTCCAAGCGGGAGATAACTAGAGCATGCACCAATCTGGTGAGGCAGTCCACGGGCAGGTAGGGTCTCAGCCTGCGTACCAGATGGAGCTGGTAAACAGCTGCCCTGGACACAGAATTGACCTGAGCCTCCATGAACAGCTGTGAGTCCAAAATGACTCCCAGACTGTGCACCTGGTCCTTCAGGGGCACTATTACCCCATTCAGGACCAGGGAGTCCCCCTAACCAGCCCACCCCCTGTCTTTGGTTGTCTTTGGTTGGCTGTAGTGAGATTGGTTTATGTGTGTGAAGGGTGGATTTTTGGGACAGGTTAGCCAGATTGATTCATATCCTGTTTGTGGATTCTTCTTGTTGTCTTGTTGGGCTATGTATGTGTTAAAGGGAATCCATACTGGAGTGGAGGTGTCTTCCTCTATTTGTCCCCGACTGGTTTCTAAGAATTTCCAGTTGTTACTTTAAGAGCTAGATAGTCGTAAGTTGATGGCTCATGATGGGCCTTCATCAATACACAGACACTGTATGCCTGCTTACTCCTTTTGGTAATGAACGTTTTAAGTACATTTCCGTGCAACGAGTGGGATGACAGCATATTTGCATTCAGAGCAAAAATGCAGCAAAACTGCCACACCAGCAAAGCTCTTGTCCATGTAATACTAATTTATGGGACTCTTTTTGGTTAAATGATGTGCCTTTTCATGTCAGATGAGCCGGTGGAGTTTATGTATGTGCAGTTCCCAGGGGAGTTGTCTTCTCCTCTTTTTTGTTTCTGCATGCATGTGATGTTTTCAGTTCTAATGTTTTCTTCTGATGTATCCAAAAAGTTTATAAACCACCCTTGAAGGAGAATTTCTGTGTACTGCCAGCTTTTTTTAATGAAGAGGGTATAAGCACTGTCTGTCCCTGTTGTAGATTTCCTATGATCTCACTGAGGTTGCCATAACCTTGCCTTCAGGCTTTCTTGGTGGTTTATGAAATCACCTTTTCCACAGCTTCTTATAAACAGTTGTAATTTTAAAAATGGCTGTCATCATCCTGGAAAAGCATAGGAAGTGACTCAAACAGTGAATACAGTCATACCTTGGTTCTCAAATGGCTTAGTTGTCGAACAAATCAGCCCTCAAACGCCGAAAACCCGGAAGTAAGTGTTCTGGTGTTCAAACGTTTTTCGGAAGCCGAACGCTTCTGCTTGTGTGCAGGAAGCTTCTGCAGCCAATCGGAAGCCTCACCTTGGTTTTTGAACGGTTTCGGGAGTCGAACAGAATTCTGGAATGGATTAAGTTCCAGAACCAAGGTATGACTGTATCTGTTTTGGTTACTGATGTTATCTGCCTCAAATGATCTCATATTTGATACCTTGATATCTGAGATCCTCTGATGAGGTGGGATTCAGCTGCATTTACGAGGGACTGACCCTTTAATGTATCAGTCCCTGTCCTGTGGAACTCACTGTTTGTGGAGGTTCAGCAGCAACCAACCCTGCCTTTTTTCAGACATCTTCTGAAAACTGTTTAGACAGGCCTTCACGATATGATTTTGTTTTCTTGCAACCAACCAGTGTCTAATGATGTTTAAAATTATGTTTCCTAGATATTTACACACTGGTTTTATTGAATTTTATATGCTGTACGCTGCCTTGATATATTTGATGTAAATACAAATTCTAAATTTTCAAATCTGGCAAGCAAGAATACTAACAATTGAAAAAGCAGTTCAGAGCAAGGAGATCTCTATGTTATACAATCTCACCAAAAGGATATGATAATTCATGAGACAGGAAAGGGAAAAATGGTCGTGCTTTTCATATATTAATAGGCTTGTGGTTGTGGGTAACTCCACACCAGATGAGGAACTGCCCACAGATAAGGTGCATGCGCATTAATGCCAATGTCTCTTACGCAACCAGCATCCCATTTGAAGCAGAGGCTTGCATGCATCTCCACAGCAAGAGCTGGAGGATGTGGGTATACTGCTAGAAGCTGCCTCTTGGTGATGCCTTAAATCATATTGGCTTTGCCAACCCAGCTGCCAGAGGAAAGCAGCAGTCTGGAACTCAGGGTTTCTACTTCCAGCTTTTGCCTATTTGTCCTTGGTCTACACACACAAACCACTTTGCCACAATGGAGATTGCAGACTTCCCTCTTGGGATGAATGACTGGATAGCCAAGGCTGGAGATGGGGTTCTTGGCAGCCACAGGCAAAGTTAGAGCAAAGTAGGCAGCAGTGATTTGTGCAGGCTCCTCCAGGTGACCCCTTTCTTGAGCACGCAAGAGCAGTTTTCTGATTGTGGATATTTGTACGGTTGCCACATGCGTCTCTCCTCATACTTTGGTTAGCCCTATCAAATAGACTCATTTTTATTGGCTGATGCAGCCTTTTGGCAGGAAAGTTATCCGGGGCTTCTGTCACAGTAGGTGAGGGAGCCCACACAGGTCTGAAGGAGCCTGCTTTGTTATAACCCTAGTAGGAATGTCCTCCATCCCTGTTTGGCAAAAATGGAATTTTCTGCTTCCTGTGAGTTTCTATTTTACTATTGGGATGAAGGGCATCTCTCCCACTTCTGCTTCACTGTCTATTTTCCACCTGGAGTGTGATTGGTGGCTTAGGGCTTCTGCTGGCGACCTACATGTTCCAGACTATTTGCCCTGTTTGTCGTCTTCATTTTATTGTCTTTTTTCATTATTGGTTCCTTGTTTGGAGTTGCCATTCCCAGTTGTCAAATTTGGGGTTTGAGGAGTTGTCTTCACTCTGCCAGTCTGGAAGGTGGAATGATTCCTCCCCCTGGAGAGCTTCTGAAGGACTTGCTTGCTGTAGCCAGCAAGAGGAGTCATTCCTGCCAAGAACATCCCATCACCAAGCAGACATTCGCTATAGCTAGACATTTCCACTCCCTCCCTCTGTGCAGCTGCAGCCCAAGTCCATGCAAGTTTCTTGGGACGTGAATTGCACTGCAGCAGGTTGATTGGCAGTGCTGTGTGAAGTCACTGTGAATGACAGGTTGTAGAGTGTTGAGAGTGGCAGTTGAGGGAGTTGGAGGAGGTGTTGAGACGGAGTGAGAAGGAAGGCGATTTTATGTGTATGTTTTGGATACTTCTATCCTGCTTTATAGGGACGCGGGTGACACTGTGGGTTAAACCACAGAGCCTAGGACTTGCTGATCAGAAGGTCAGTGGTTCGAATCCCCACGACGGGGTGAGCTCCCGTTGCTCGGTCCCTGCTCCTGCCAACCTAGCAGTTCGAAAGCACAAAGTGCAAGTAGATAAACAGGTACCGCTCCGGCAGGAAGGTAAACGGTGTTTCCATGCCCTGCTCTGGTTTGCCAGAAGTGGCTTAGTCATGCTGGCCACATGACCCGGAAGCTGTACGCCGGCTCCCTCGGCCAATAAAGCAAGATGAGTGGCGCAACCCCAGAGTCGGCCACGACTAGACCTAATGGTCAGGGGTCCTTTTATCCTGCTTTATAACCCCGAGTGCCCTTTGAAAGAAACTTACAAAAGATTTTCACAATAAAAAACCATGTCTAAGCCTGGTATCGGGAACAAAGATGAGGGAGGGGAAAAACCATGAGCACCTAGGGGTAACAGTTTGGGTAGCAATCAAAGAGGAGAGTTGCGTACGCCAGGCTGGGGTAGTAAAACTACTTATTGTTCTTTAGTTCTTTTAAAAAAAACAAATAGGTAAATAATGTTTACTATTCATCAGTTAATGAAGCTGTTCTGCTCTGTGTGGATTCTAGGAACAGCCTACTGGACTGCACGTGCCCTGTATTGATATACACAACTGCATAGATAGCATGCCTCACCCCGCGTGCCTTTTATTGATATACACAGTTAAACATAGAGAGGGAGAGGCCCACTGCTATCTATCTGTCATTGAGGGAAATCTGGATCTATGAGACCAACTGAGTGACTTGTGTAGGACAGAGCCTCACAAGAGACCCCTGGAGCATCACAGGCTGATTTCTGTGCAGTGTGCAGAGTACTGCAGGCTTTCCTGTTTTTCTCTTGCTTCTGTGCCCTGCTCTTCCTTACTTGGTTTTGTGTTTCATTGTCCACTCACACTCCTCGTTCCCCCTTAATTTTAGTTCTGATGTTAGCCACCTTAAGCATAGTAAGGCAGCTTATAAATGAAATGAGCACAATTGTGAATTTCTCTTTCCCTTCCATGCACTCCTCCTTGGATGTCAGTCTCGGGTTCATGCTTCTTGCATTGTCTCACAATCTCTCCCTCCAGAGATTGTGGCTGGAGAAGGAAGGCATAATTTTATTAATTTTATTAATTAAGTTCTATACTATACAGCTCTATATTTTTAAGAAAAATCTCAAAGCGGTTTACAGCATATTAATTCAATAAAACATAAATAAAACATTCTAAAGAAAGTCAAATACAGTGGTACCTCGGGTTAAGTACTTAATTCGTTCCGGAGGTCCGTTTTTAACCTGAAACTGTTCTTAACCTGAGGTACCACTTTAGCTAATGGGGCCTCCTGCTTCCGCTGCGCCGAAGGACAATTTCTGTTCTCATCCTGAATCAAAGTTCTTAACCCAAGGTACTATTTCTGGGTTAGTGGAGTCTGTAACCTGAAGCGTATGTAACCTGAAGCGTATGTAACCCGAGGTACCACTGTATAGAGTATACAGTCAAAGCAACATAACAGAGAACTAAAATATTATCTTAAAGATTTCAAAAAAAAAAAAAAATTACAAAGGAGGTCAACTACAGAATACATATTTAATATGTATAATGTTCCCTTCCAAGCATGCTGTGGTCTTGATGACATTCACCACCACCCCTGTAGGAATGAAAATCACGGGAGACGAGCAGTGGGTGTCACGAGAGGCGTCTGCCGGGAAAGTCCCGGGAACTCTCTTTTATTGAATATTACAAACATTGCCACAGGTGTGCTTGTGGCTGATTGGTTGATACAAACACAAAGAAACTCGTTGCTTATTGGTTAATGCAAATGCAAGGCGGGAATTACATGTGAGGGGTGGGAATTACATGTGAACATTAATCACTGGTAGATTAAAGGCTGGGAAACGAGGTTGGGACTAGACAAGCATGAAACCTCCTCATTAATAATAACTAAAGATTAACATAGCTATAGATGTGGTCAGCTATGCATGGAGTACAAGTCACCATGAACTTAAGGTGAACTGAGCGATGAGAGAATGTCTTGGTGTTTGGAACAGGTTCGTACAGTGTGTGCAGAAACAGAGAAAAGATTATAAGCAAGACTTCCCAGAATGCAAGAGAAAAGAAGCAATGCTTCCCATAAGGCCACAGTTATGTGCAGAGGGAAAACATATGTGCAGAAGGAAAACTTCCCTTTATCTCCCCCTTTCTTTTCTTATTTGCGAGGCATACTGGGTAAGGCAAAAATGTTTCGGGATTAGTGGTGTGCCAGCAAATGCCCGAAATAAGTTCGCCAGGGAGGATGGGACAGAAGATACCACGAGATACGTGGTTTGCCAGCGCATGCTCGAAATAAATCTGCCCATTTCTCCCCTTTGGTTTACTGTTGGTGTTGCCATTTCGCAAAATAAGCAGCAAGGATTTTATTGGGTGGCTGAGGGGGAGAGAGAAGCCGAGAGAAAAGACCTATGAGGCCAGGAATGCATTGGAGGAAGCAGCAAAACAAAATTAATATACATATAATAACAATGGCATATTGAAAAAGACTACGAAGCCAAGTAAAGTTTGGTAACCAAGCAGTAAGCAGAAAACCAACATCCTGTTTGATGTGATGTGTGAGATTTTGCAAATGAGAGATTTGTTTTTGGATAGCCTTAGAATTGTCAGTGATATTAAAGCAGCACATGTTTTCCACTTGTTCGCATCCGTAATGATGGAGCATCAATAGATAATCGATAGCAGCGGTCTATAAGAGTCCATGACGCAATTCACTCTGTTCTTTATTCAAAAGGTGAAGAGCTTGTGAAGTAGAATTCAAGGCTTTTGCTGCGGAGCAAGCTAAAGAGTTAATATTCCTGCTATTTCGTACAGCCAATCCAGGAACTCCTAAAAGAGAGACAGCTAGAGAGAAATATTCAGATCTGCTAGGGAGAAAAACAAAATCGTTATAATCATTAGTCAATTGCACAGTGCGTCAATATCGAGAGCGGGACAAATGATGCTTTTTTGGTAAAATAATAGACATACCGCTTAAGCAGCAAGGTGTGCCATGGCTGATGTTTGCAGGAATGTAATTAAATGTAAAGCCTGGACACGACCAAAACCAGCCTTCAGGCAGCTCTGTGTATTTATATACATAGGAAATATTTGCATAATCAGAGCAATTAAAATTATCCTTGCCCATTTTCACACAGTTGGTTTTTGTGCAATTCACCATACGGGCACAAGTAACATTAAAGGAAGCCACGTATGGGGTCATGGAATTGGCTGCGTGGAGGAATGATGCAAAACTTTAACAGCAGCTGCCAGCTCAGAATGCTGGGCAAACTTCTGTGGAAGAATGTAGAGGCTGTGCCATTTATCATTTTGTTGCCATGCAACGACCCCCCTGGAGGGGGCTCCATTAGTAAACACAGTAAGGGCATCCAACGGGACAGGGCTACTGCACTATGCTTAAATTCACTTTCAAAGACAACATACTGGGCTGGTGAGAGCAACATGCGCATTAAATCCTTCCAATCTTGGGGCAGCATGGTATAACCAGACGCAATCCCCTCCAGCATACCTGTGACATAGGAGGATTTTAAGCCAGAATCAGCAATGGCCCTCCTCAATTCTCTCAATACAGAATAAGGAAGGGTTTCATAAAACACCTGTTGTTGAGCATTTCCTGCGTTTGCATAGGTGATAGGGAAGGCAGATGGCATTTCCCCCGCCCACTCAGATTCTTCCTGCAAGGACAAAAGCCCTTTCTGTCTTGCCTGAGAAAGTGCAGCACGCACGGCTCCAGGAGGAGCAGGCAAAGAAGGAGGGGGGGAAGGGGGATGGGGGGGGTGGAAGCAGGTTGAGATGGAGGAGAAGCAGGGGGGGGTTTGCCGGGCTGCGAAGGAGAAGGAGGCAGAATCAGTGGAGAAGTGGGGTAAGGGGGGGGATTGTCTGCTGCAGGCAGGAGAGCAGGGGCCGAAGGAGACGCCTGGGGGACCTGGGGTCCAAATTTTGCAACGGCCTCTGCACATTTCTGCCAGGTAAGCAGACAATGAATCGGAGCCCTCGGTTCTGCAAAGAGGGTCTTTCCGATCTTTTGCCAAGTCTCCACGTCGAGAGAGCCAGTCTCAGGATAGAAAAGACATTGGCGATTAATTTCACAAATGAGGTGTTCAATTTCTTTTAAGGAAACATGAGCACCCACAACCCGCTGTCTAACTAAAGAGAACAATTCCCTAGCATGTTTTTTCTGCAATTTAGTTAAATCGCCGCCCATACTCACGAAGTAGCGCGCTTTGACTTTTCCAGTCGAGTGAAGTACAGGGGCTGGGCTGCGTAAGGGATCTGGCACGTCCGGGGTCACCAGATGTAGGAATGAAAATCACGGGAGACGAGCAGTGGGTGTCACGAGAGGCGTCTGCCGGGAAAGTCCCGGGAACTCTCTTTTATTGAATATTACAAACATTGCCACAGGTGTGCTTGTGGCTGATTGGTTGATACAAACACAAAGAAACTCGTTGCTTATTGGTTAATGCAAATGCAAGGCGGGAATTACATGTGAGGGGTGGGAATTACATGTGAACATTAATCACTGGTAGATTAAAGGCTGGGAAACGAGGTTGGGACTAGACAAGCATGAAACCTCCTCATTAATAATAACTAAAGATTAACATAGCTATAGATGTGGTCAGCTATGCATGGAGTACAAGTCACCATGAACTTAAGGTGAACTGAGCGATGAGAGAATGTCTTGGTGTTTGGAACAGGTTCGTACAGTGTGTGCAGAAACAGAGAAAAGATTATAAGCAAGACTTCCCAGAATGCAAGAGAAAAGAAGCAATGCTTCCCATAAGGCCACAGTTATGTGCAGAGGGAAAACATATGTGCAGAAGGAAAACTTCCCTTTACACCCCGACACAGGGATTTTATTTTATTTTTTGGTCTTTTATTTTTAAAGACCAACAACGAAGTTGCCAATCACCGTGTTAACATCACTTGTAGTTTGGTCCTTAGATATAAAAAGTATTGCTTGAAATTGTATTAAATCAAGGACCCCTTCTAAGAGATTGCTGCTGCTGTTGTGGAATGTCCCTGCATCGAGTGCCAGAATGTTAAAAGAGTGCAGGCTTCCTCAACCTCGGCCCTCCAGATGTTTTGAGACTACAATTCCCATCATCCTTGTCCACTGTTCCTGCTAGCTAGGGATCATGGGAGTTGTAGGGCAAAAACATCTGGAGGGCCGAGGTTGAGGACGCCTGAAATAGTGCATAGCAGACATGGTGGCTACAGCGAGGACAGGAGTGCCAGATTGGCCCCACAACCGTGGCTGCCATGCAGCATGCATGCCCCTGGCACTGAAATTTGTGGGTGCCCGGTCCCTTCATGAGGAATTTTGTGGGTGCTCAGACACCCAGGACCCCAGAGAGTTGGCACCTACGAGCGAAGAGAAATTATCACACCGTTTCCAGCAATAGCACCTGCTGTAGCTCTTAAGATGTACAAGTTCCAGATGAATACAGGGTGCAGAAATCTCACATTAGAGGGAGATGCATTGGAGGGGGGGCAGAGCAATCCAAACTATGGGAAAACAGCGTAATTTATGCCAGGGTAAATTATGCTGGTGTAGTTACACCTACTCCTTTCAGGAGAAGGTTACTGCTAGCCGAGCTGGCCGAAGCCTGGCAGAGGGAAATCAAGCCCTTAAAATAGAATTTGACTTACACACCTTCCTTTTTGCTGCTGTAACTTCTACTGGGTTGCTAGGTCACGTGACTGAGTTAAAGGGAGTTTCAAACAAGGGTACGTTTTCCCCTACCCTACCCTTTTGGCCTCAGCCAAACCAGTATGAAGGAACTTAACACTGAGACTGGGGACTTCAGCCACCTGAGCCTAGCTGATCCCAGGCCCAGCTACAGATCTGACTGTTCCCAATCCCCCTCATATTGATGGGTCTTAGGTTTGGCTAAGGTTCTGCTTAGTGTCTCAGGTGTGCTGGAGGATGCTCTGCTTCCTGTGTATGAAGAGCAAGAAAGTGTAGCTCCGTTAAGAGCTGTGCTAATAGGGTCACTTAAAGGTAGCAACGTCCATATGGGAACCACTTTTGGAAAAGCATCTTTCTCTTAGCTGAGGTTGTGTTGCAAGCAGAGGTTCTCAGTCTGGTCTGTGGGCCACTGGTGATCTGCCAGCTTCATGCAGTGTGCAGAAAAGTTGCAGAACAGTTGAGAATATCATCGCTTGACCTTGCACATTATTTTTTTTTCTTTTCTGGTGACTGAAGTTGAGGCCATTTTGACCAAGTGCTGGATCAATAGATCAGGCTAAAAAGGCCCTGACCTATGGCCCATGGCCATCATAATACAACACTGGTTTTGATTATTATGTCAGCACAGAAGGAAAAAGGTTATTGAAATGTGAGTTATACATGTGCTTTGATTTGTATAACGGAGAGCGCCGATTCCTTTCTGAAACTACTGATTGGCAACAACACCCGTGAGTAAGAACGGAAAAATTAAGGAAACGGGACTTTAAAAATTTTGAAGATTTGGCTGAAAACGGGAAAGGCAAAATTAAGGAAGTCAGCCTCCCGGAACTGCATGAGTGACGGAGCAATGAAAAGAATGAGCTGTATTTAAAAGGAAAGTTATTTTAAATTCTATTAGACCGGACATCGAAAGGATCTCCCCCCTGTAGAGCAGGGGAAGGAGGGGGGAATTGAACTATTTTAACCTGCTAAAAGAAAGAAAGAGTTATGAACGGGGAAGTTTCCGCTGCCGACACCTCTGGCCAGACTGCCGGAGCAGCGATCGCCTAGAGAAGGAACTGTCAAATGAGCTGTCAAAAGATCGCGGTTACAAAATAAGATCTATTTGAAACATAATAACGGGACTTTGGTGGATAAAAGTTTCAACACCATAAAGCGCTACAAAGTAGGAACTTTTGGTTGGACTTTTGCTTTTGGGACTTTCCGTTTCTTTCTCTATCTGTTACCTCTGTTTGGATACAATTTCTCCCTCTAGAGGGCTTCAGTTGCATTACGGTGGATTCAGCGGGATTTTCCACTTGCAACTTTCCTGTGTGAACGACCTTGAGTTATGAGCAACCCGCTGGAGGAAATATCAACAAGAAGTAAAACAAAGCAGGCTCAAAAGCAAGCTCAAAAAAGAGGTTCCATATCAGGAGCAGCAGCTGCACAGGAGAAAACAACAGCAGCATCAATGGATTCTATGACACAGGCTCTACTCAGAATAAATCAATCTTTAGAAGTACTTACTAAGCAGTCTGCAGAGCTCACTAAACAGTCTACAGAGAACTCTAAGAAACTGACGGAGTTGACAACAAGATTGGACTTGAACACAACGACAATATCATCTAATACAGACTCTATTAATCGTTTAATTCAAGAGAGCACGGAAACAAGGAAAATAGCTGAGAGCGCTAGGAGCACTGCTGAGGAAACCAAGGGAAAATTTGCGCCCATTGCAAAGAAAGTACATGAACATGATGCAGCTCTGGCCCTTTTGGAATTGGAGAGGAAAAGTAAGAATCTGAAACTGAGATTGGTACCAGAAGAGGAAGAGGACAAGCTTGGGGAATTCCTTACAGATAAATTTCAAGACTTTTGGAATGATGAGCTAGATGGAGAGGAAGATGAATTTGTAATAACTACAGCCTTTCGGATTGGCAGGAAGCAAGGCAAGAAACCAAGAGATTGCTTAATCACTTTGAGATCAAAGGAAGAAAGAGATAAAATATTGAATTTACATTTCCAGAAGGCTTTGGTCATTAAAAACTCCCAGATACAGATCTTCAAGGATATCCCTAAACACTTTTTGGAGGTTAGAACTCAATTTAAAGACTTAGTTGATTTACTCAAACAGAACAACATTTCATTTAGGTGGGAATTCCCACAAGGGCTGTCCTTTAACTTCAAAGGGAAGAAAATTAAAATAAAAACAAATCAGGATAAAGAACATTTTCTGGAAAGAAATTCAGAGGATCTTCAGAAAGGAACTGTGAGTGAGAGGGAAATACCGGACATTTCAAACCTATCATTTGGATTGAACCAAGCACCGACCGAGGAGGAGCAAGAACTTGGTGCAGTCGGTGGAAGAGGTACCCAGCAATAAAAATGTCTCTGCAACTCTTGAGCTGGAACTGTAATGGTCTAAACCATCCCCGAAAAAGGGGCCAAGTGTTTCATATATTAAAGAAAGAACATTTAGATATAATATGTTTACAAGAAACCCACATTGCCAGGACACATAGAAAACTTCTAACAAACAAGAGTCTAGGACTAGAATTTATCTCTTCAGATAGAGTTAAGAAAAGAGGAGTAGTGATTTATGTCAAGGAAAAATTGGAACCAAAAATGATCTTTAAGGATGAACAAGGAAGATACCTGGCAGTGGAAATTCAAATCCAAGGAGAAAAGATTTTGATTGTAGGAGTTTACGCACCTAATGAGGGGAAGGCCGAGTTCTTTAAGAAGTTGCATGAGACTTTAATGGACTTTTTGGACCTTAAAATTATAATGATTGGCGATATGAATGGAGTTGTTTCCACAAACATGGACAAGGCCCAAAGACAAGTAATATCTAAGGATGGAAGACTACCAAAGACTTTTTTTGAACTGACTGACACTATGGACTTGATTGACATTTGGAGAACTAGGAACCCTCTGGAAAGGGAGGGGACTTTTTTCTCTGAAGCAAAAATGACATGGACTAGAATCGACCAAATATGGATTTCTAGCAATCTGGCATCAAGGGTTAAAAAAACAGAAATTTGCCCAAAAACCTGCTCCGACCATAATGCAGTAAAGATGGAAATGAGACTGACAACAGCTGGAACCTTTAGATGGAGAATGAATGACACCCTTTTTGGAGATGAAGCAATTTGCAAAAAGGCCCAAAAGACACTTAAAGATTACTTCGAGATAAATCTGAGATCAGATGTCGAAAAAAGAGTAATTTGGGACGCAAGCAAAGCCGTGATGCGTGGTTTCCTAATACAACAGAATTCCATAAAGAGGAAAAAACAGAATGAGAGGAAAGAGAAAATTTGGAACCTAATAAAAGAAGGGGAGAAGAAACTTAGATCTAAACCTAAGTCTCATGAGATTTTAAGAGAAATAAAGTTTCATCAAACACAATATATGGAACTGATGAATCAGGAAATAGAATGGAAAATAAAACAAATGAGGCAAAAGACCTTCGAGTCAGCAGACAAATGTGGGAAGCTACTGTCATGGCAATTGAAAAAGAGACAAAAGTTGAATACGGTGACATCACTCGAAGTAGATGGGAAGTTTATTAATAAACCAAATGAGATAAGTAATTGTTTTCAAAGTTTTTTCAAGAAACTGTACAAACAAGGGCCAAAGAATGAACAAGAGATAGAAGAATTTATTGAAAAATACGGCCTGCCAAAAATTTCGGAAAAAAACAGAAGGAGCTTGAATGAGAAAATTACAGATCAAGAAATAGAGGGTGCCATTCAGGATATGCAACTAGGAAAATCACCAGGACCAGATGGGCTGACCGCGAGATACTACAAAGCATTGAAGGAATGGTTAATACAACCATTGAAAGAAGTTTGCAACCAAATCTTGGAGGGGAAAAAGGCTCCCGAATCGTGGAAAGAAGCATTCATCTCACTTATACCGAAAACAGAACTTGAAAAACATCAAGTTAGGAACTACCGCCCTATATCACTTCTGAATGTGGATTACAAAATTTTTGCAGACATTTTAGCAAAAAGATTTTAAAAAGTTTTGTTAGAGGAGATTCACAAGGACCAAACAGGCTTTCTACCAGGCAGACAATTGTCAGATAATGTGAGGAACATTATAGACATTTTGGAACTTTTGGAAACTGACATAAATAGAAAAGCTGTGTTGATTTTTGTGGATGCACAAAATTTGACAACATTTGCTGGAGTTTTATGAAGAGGAATCTTCAAGGGATGGGGGTAGGCCAAAATTTTGAAAACGGTATAGGTGCAATATATTCTGAGCAAAAGGCTAAACTAATTGTAAATGGTATGGTCATGGACGAGATCCCAATTGAGAAAGGGACACGACAGGGATGCCCAATATCCCCCCTATTGTTTATATTGGTACTGGAGGTCTTGCTGAATATGATTAGAAGGGACCAGCTGGTTAAAGGAATACAGGTCGGAACTAAACATTATAAGTTAAGAGCATTTGCAGATGACCTAGTTTTGACATTGCAACAGCCAGAAGCCAGTACAAAAAGAGTTCTGGAATTAATTGAAATATTTGGTCAAGTAGCAGGTTTTAAATTAAATAAACATAAGACAAAGGTGCTGGAAAAAAATCTAACGATGGGGGAAAAAAGATAGTTTCCAAAGAGAAACCGGTTTGGAAATTGCAAAAAGAGTGAAATATCTGGGGGTGAATTTAACATCTAAGAATGTGAACCTATTTAAAGATAATTATGAGAAATGTTAGTTAGAAGTGAAGAAAGATCTTGATATATGGTCTAGGCTGAGACTTTCCTTGTTAGGCCGAATTGCTGTTATCAAGATGAATGTATTGCCGAGATTGTTATTTTTGTTCCAGACACTGCACATTTTAGATAAGATGGATTGTTTCAAGAAGTGGCAGAAAGATATATCTAAATTTGTCTGGCAGGGCAAAAAGCCCAGAATAAAATTTAAGATTTTGACTGATGCAAAGGATAGAGGGGGTTTCGCCCTGCCGGACTTAAGACTTTATTATGAAGCAGCAGCTTTTTGCTGGCTGAAACAATGGCTACTTCTTGAGAATACAGATATCTTGGATCTGGAAGGCTACGACAATAACTTTGGTTGGCATGCATATTTATGGTACGACAAGGTAAAGGTTCATAGAAACTTTAAAAACCATATTGTCAGGAAAGCACTCTATAATGTATGGAATCGATATAAAGATTTGTTGGAGAGTAAAACCCCCAGGTGGTTGTCACCAATGGAAGCTAAGGCGGTAAAAAGATTGAACATGGATTCAGACTGGCCAAAATATTGTGAAATTATAGAATATGATGGTGAAAAGTTGAAACTACAGAGTTTTGAGAAATTAAAACCTAAAGTCCGAGATTGGTTACATTATTACCAGATTAATGAGACCTTTAAGCAGGACAGGAAACTAGGATTCCAGAAGGAGAGGTCAAAGTTAGAAACAGAATTGTTAGAACCCAATACTAAGAATTTGTCTAGAATGTATAATCTGCTGCTAAAATGGAACACACAGGATGAAACGGTTAAATCAGCTATGATTAAGTGGGCACAAGATATTGGTCATGATATTATGTTTGCTGACTGGGAGCAGTTATGGACCACAGGTATTAAATTCACGGCATGTAGTGCCTTAAAAGAGAATATAATGAAAATGATCTATAGGTGGTACATGACCCCAGTCAAGCTTGCAAAGATATATCATTTGCCCAATAACAACTGTTGGAAGTGTAATGAATGCGAAGGAACTTTTTATCATCTTTGGTGGACCTGCCCGAAGATTAAGGCCTACTGGGAAATGATCTATAATGAAATTAAGAAAATCCTTAAGTGGACATTTGCAAAGAAACCGGAGGCTTTTCTCTTGGGCATGGTAGGCCAAATGATTCCAAAGAAAGATAGAACATTTTTTATGTACGCAACAACAGCAGCAAGAATTCTTTTGGCAAAGTACTGGAAGACTAAAGAACTACCTACTCTGGAAGAATGGCAGACCAAGGTGACTGAATTTATGGGACTGGCAGAGATGACCGGCAGAATTCGTGACCAGAGGAGAGAGACAGTGGAAGAGGACTGGAAAAAATTTAACATTTATCTTAAAAATTGTTGTAAAATTTCGGAATGTTAAGATGTCAAGGGATTTGATATAAAGAATTACAGCTGTAAAAATTTAAGCTTAAGAAAATTTTAAAGAGAATTAAATATAAAAATGGATGAAGGATTGCTAAAAAATTTTAAAACAAGGATGCAGTGAAGGGGAGGTATGGGGAAGTCGTGTTATGTTTGTTTGTTTGTTTTTTGTTTATGTTGTAAAATTAATAAAAATTATTTTTTTAAAAAAATCATTTGTAAAACAAGAAAACTTTATTGTTGTTAGCCGCCCTGAGCCCGGCTTCGGCTAGGGAGGGCGGGATATTATTATTATTATTATTATTATTATTATTAGGTTGTTCAAGACTTGTAGCAATTTTCAAGTTTTGAGGGAGGAAGGTTGAGTTGTTGTCATCTTTGTTGTTGTTAATTAAATTTATATGCCACCGTTCATCTGAAGATCACAGGGCAGTTTACAATATAAAAGCACAAAAATACACACCATAATAACAAACAAAAATATACTCCCCACAGTTTAAAAGGCCAAAGATTGGGTACCATCGGTGGTACCTAACACCAGAAAAATTAAACAGGATGTATAAGAGCGGTGATAAGGCCTGCTGGAGATGTAAAACAAATGTAGGTAATTTTATACACATGTGGTGGGCATGTGAGGAAATAAAAAAATTCTGGAACCAAATTTATGATGAACTAAAAAAGATACTCAGATACACATTCCCAAAAAAACCGGAGGCCTTTTTATTAGGGATCGTCGGAGACGAGATAAAGAAAGCAGATAAAACTTTATTCCAGTATTCAACAGCAGCGGCTAGAATGCTAATCGCCCAAAATTGGAAAAATACAAACATACCATCGGTGAAGGATTGGCAAACGAAATTATATGACTTTCTGGAATTGGCAAAAATGACGCAAAGAATCAGGTACCAAAAAAATACAAAGCTAAATGAGGATTGGATTAAATTTATGAACTATATTGAAGGTAATTTCAAAAACCTACCAACTATAGCAGGTTGGCTTTAAAACTTCCGATGTATAAATACAAATCTAGACTAACACCAGCTGTTAAAGGGAAATTGCAAAATTGGAATCCGAAATCAGCAGGGAAGGAGGTCAGGTGACATGTTCTAACTGTAACATGCACCATACTTTTTGTTCGTCTTTTTTTCTTTCTTTCTTTAATGTATTTTCTCGGCTTTTCTTTTTCTCTTCAGTGTTTTTTTTCTTTTCTTTTCTTTTCTCAACTCGCTTGTTATTGGATGAAGTGAGCAGTTACATTTTTTGTTATGTATTTTTAATCACTTTTTGGTGTTGTATTTTTTCTTTTTCTTTTTCATGCTTGTAACACACTGAAAGAAACTCAATAAAAAAATAAAAATAAAATAAAAGGCCAAAGATTGTTTAAATATTAGCCAAAGACCTGGAACAAGAGGGACATTGTGTAACGGGCTGTTTATTTTGGTGATTTCAAATGATTACACACCTTGAATTCTTTCCTCTCCCCATCCTGTTTTTAAAATGCATTTTTAATGCTTTTTTTTTTAGGTACAACTTCCAACCTGAAGTTGATCTTCCTAACCTGATGCATCGTACATTATGGTTCATGTCAACTTTGTTAGAAAATGGATATACGTCCTCCTGGCATTTATTTTGGTTCTGACCATTTGTTTGTGGAAGGAATCACGGAGAGGATTTTATGTTTCGTTTAAGACAGAAGACCAAGCCAATCATGGACCGTTGAGGCTGTGGAGGTGGAATAGCCTAAGACAAGAAACTGTCCAGGATGAAGCCGTCAATGGCACAGGCAAGCTCCATTTTCCCACCAACACATCTCAAGTTCATGTTGCCGTCACTGCAGTGCCAGAAAGAAGTAAGTTAGTCATAAAACCTGTGAAATTGCCAAGTCCCATCAAAGTGTGGAACAAGGACAGTTTGTCCAGAAACCTCAACACTAGACTGCAAAAGGTGAGGAAGAATTATTTGCATATGAACAAATACCATGTGAAGTACAACGGGCCAAAGTATGCTGCTAAATCCAGCCCCCAAAAAGTGTTGTGCCAGCTCCGGAAGCAACTGAATTTTGGGATGATTACCACATCAGATGGGCCCTTCAATACATCAGAATGGGAGACCTACCTGCCGAGGAAGAACATCAGCATGGAAGTGGGGCAGATGGGCCGGTGTGCAGTTGTGTCCTCTGCAGGATCCATGAAGTCATCCCATTTGGGGGAAGAAATAGGTTTGCATTATTCCTCTGCCATTATTAAGCAACAAAATACAGTTTGAAATCTTTGACTTGGGGGGGGGGGGCGAGTTCAGTGTTACAGGGCTGTTAAAACATTTAATTTTGAATTAAATCTGAAGAAGTGTGCATGCACACGAAAGCATATACCCAGAACAAGCTTAGTTGGTCTCTAAGGTGCTACTGGACATTTTTTTACTTTATTTGTTTATTTAATTTTGAATTTATTGAATTTGCCGGTAGGACTTTTCTCTTCTCTCTTCCTGCCTTTCATTGCTCAGTGACCACAGATGTCTCGTAGGAAGTGAGCGTGGGATCCCGGAACATTAAAATTGGGTATTGGGTATTATACTTGAAATTAGGGCAAGGCATTGCTAGAATTGGCATAGTAACATGTTAAAGCACTTGTGTGTTAAAACCTTGGGCTAGCTCAGGTTTAGCTCTAGAGCAGGTGTAATATTGCAGGCCTAAGTCTAAACCAGGCATCCCCAACCTTCAGCCCTCCAGATGTTTTGGACTACAATTCCCATCCTCCCTGACCACTGGTCCTATTAGCTAGGGATCATAGGAGTTGTAGGCCAAAACATCGGGAGAGCCGCAGGTTGGGAATGCCTGGTCTAAACCTTCCACTGAAATCTCACCTCAGCCATGAAGTCACAAGGAGGCCTTAGAACAAGGGTAGCTAACAGGACACTCTCCATATGTTATCCCTGACCATTGGCCATACCAGCTGGGCTGATTGGAGGCACCTGGAAAGGATTAGGTTTGTTACCCCTGCCTTACAGTATTTCAGCTTCTGCGGACATCCCCATCTGTAATTTGGAGATAATAATACTGATCTGTCCTACAGGGTTGTAAGGATGATTGAGATAATGTACATGCAACATTCTGAACTCAGCTTGAATTATTTTAAATACAATTATTTGCCTGTCCGATAGGGAATCCCAGTGGTGATAGACAGTGTAAAAGAAAATCAAAACAACATGACAACCTTATAAAAATCCATAAAATATAAACTAAGCCTGACCAAAACAGACTCAGTACCTGCTCCCACTTTTTCAGTACCCACTACCAATATTGTTGTTGTTGTTTAGTCGTTTAGTTGTGTCCGCCTCTTCGTGACCCCATGGACCAGAGCACGCCAGGCACCTCTGTCCTCCACTGCCTCCCACAGTTTGGTCAGACTCATGTTGGTAGCTTCGACAACACTGTCCAACCACCTCGTCCTCTGCCGTCCCCTTCTCCTTGTGCCCTCCATCTTTCCCAACATCAGGGTCTTTTCCAGGGAGTCTTCTCTTCTCATGAGGTGGCCAAAGTATTGGAGCCTCAGCTTCCCGATCTGTCCTTCCAGTGAGCACTCAGGGCTGATTTCCTTAAGAATGGATGGCTTTGATCTTCTTGTAGTCCATGGGACTCTCAAAACTCTCCTCCAGCACCATAATTAAAAAATAATAATTACCTCTGTGTTAAGCCTCAGTGTCTCATCCACTCCAAAACTCTTAAGCCGCTTCCACTCCAAAACGGCTACCAAACACCAGCTTGAGATCTCTCTCCTTACAAGGTAGGTGCCTTTGGAAATGGAAGTGAAATAGCTGGTGCCCCCTTTCATATGTCCACCTTTGCTGAAATTTTGAGTCCACAGTTCTCTGTTAACAGTGGATTTCTTTCAAATGGCATAAGAGTTTCAGGAGCTAATTGGGATGTGGCAGGGCTGATGGAAAGTTTTCGCATTCACAGTGGAGAGTTTGATTGTGGTAAGGCTAATGCTCCTCACTGTCTTCTTCCGAAGCAGTGGCACAGTTGGGTTCCAGAGCTCGAAACAGAAACTTTTGAGACTTCGGGGCTTTTGCTCGATCAGGTGCCTTTCAATTTATATTTCCTCCTCGCTGCTTTCAGATCACCACGATGCAGTGCTGCGGTTTAATGGAGCCCCTACCAGAGGGTACCAGGCTGATGTAGGGCAGAAAACCACAATACGCCTTGTTAATTCCCAGGTAAGTCTGCATGATATGCGCTGTGCTAAGGCAGCAACAGAAAGGAGTGCGTATTGAGGGCTTTAATGAGAGCTCCTTCAGCTCGTTTTTTGTTGTTCTGCCTGAAAAGATTTGCAAGTAAGAATAGCAGCAAAAAGTAGAAGAATCACTTATGTCAGCTCTTTGTGTTGCCATTGCACAAGAACACAGCCGATGAACATAAAAGGCCTGCCTCTAAACCTTTCTTAGTGATATCTGAAAAGTGTCTTTTCACTGTGGCAAGGACAGCAGATTTTTTAAAAAGCACCACCTGACAGTGTGTGGGGAGGAGGGTGTGTGTGTGTGTGAGAGAGAGAGAGAGAGAGACACAGAGAGAGAGAGGGAGGGAGAAATAATTTTGTGCCCATGTTCTACAGAACATTTATTTACTCTACAGAACATTATCTATTGAAACCTGAAAAACAAAGGGGGAAAATGATACATAAATGTTAACATCAAATGCCAAGCATCTTTTTAAACAACATGTATCACTATTAAAACAAAATAGTGGACATGCTTTTTAATGATGCTGTTTGCATCACAGCTAGTTTGATCTTAAGTGACTCTATATATTTCCCTCCCCATCGCTGCACCTTCACTACCATTGTGCCCTTCAGACTATTAAGATTTTACACGTGCACGTATTCTTCTTCTTTTTTAAGTTTTAAGGTATCTTTTTATGTTCCCTTTTGCAAAAGGGAAAAAAATTCAAGGTAGTGATGCCATTTTGGTGTCACAAAGGTGATAAAAGGCCCAGGCCACATCAGAGGATTTCCTGCTGTGGCTTCTCCTCATACCAGCAATCCTTTGTTGGAGCATTGCTCTCCTTCACTGTGCTAGACTTCCTATATTGCCCATGCGCTGCACGAAAAATTTGTGCTGCAGCGGCTCACACATTGCAAAAGCAAGAAAGACCTTGAGAGTAGGCCACAGGGAAATGAGCAGTGCAGCATGATCCCTTTGTGTGTTTCTTTCAAAGCAAACAACATGTGTTCAATAGGATTTACTCTAAGGAAAGTGCTCACTCATTCAAGAATGACTAGAATTGGAACTGGATGCTTTTAGGTGTTCTGAATGGGATTTCTGAATTCTCTGCCCAAGAATAAGACCAAAGGAGTTTATATAGGACTGAAATATTAAGAGAGATCACAGATTTTCCAGGTCCTTGTACAATCCTTAAAGGCACAATCGGAAGGAAACCAGTAGTTTATTGGTAAATAAATACCATTGCTCTTTTGTGATGATTTTAAACAGTGTCCCTGGCCAGTGATAAAAGGCAAGGAGAAAGAATGCAGACACACACTCTTGTCGTTCATAGCACAGCATGGATTTTGCTTCACTTGCCCATCTAAAATACCATTATCTTGGAAAGCTCAGTGGTAAAGCATCTGTTCTGAATGCAGAATGTCTCAGGTTCAGTCCCATGCATCTCCAGATAGGGCTCGATAAGTCCTCTTGTCTGAAACCCTAGGCAGCCACTGCTGGTCAGTTTAAACAATGCTGGGTTAGATGGACCAGTGGTTTGACCAAGTATGAAATAGCATATTTTACTCCTACGCATCTATCACCATTTGAAAGTGTTATAAGAAAAACTGTTCCCTTTCCCTTGTGGCAAGCATGTCCAAAATCTGTTTTGGGGGCCTAATCCGGCCTGTAGGTCAATTTAATCTGGCTTCCATGGCAGTATATGTCCTGGGGTAAAATCCTCTTTGAAAAAAGTTTAGGCACCCCTGTCTTACGGGGTATTCCGGAGCACATATAGAGTCCTTAAGTGGGTTCCCTATTGGTAGGAGAAAACAGAGGCCAACCAGGTTATAATGAGAAGCAAAGCAACTAGTAACCCTGATCTTTATTAAAGGAGCTTTGCAACAGGGTCCCCACACGCAGGAGGGAGGAGAACCCTGGACAATGGTGCACAAGCCCTTACATAGACATTTGAAATTGCCCGCCCTGTAACCCAAGACCACCTCCCCCCCCCAAAAATCATACATACATCACAGAAGGAGGCAGTCTACAGCAGAAATCCTGTCTGCCAGGATCATGGTCCCTGATTGCATTACCTGGGCAGTCTGGCTATTCTGTTGTAATGGTTAATACTTTAGTTCTTGAATCCAGGTCACAGGCTCACCCTATTCATACACAAACAAATACGCCCATAAGACAGGATTTGCAAGCAGAAAGACAATGGGAAGGCTTTCCCCATTTGCCTCCCTTGCTGCAGAGGAATATTTGAGGCCATTGGGAGAGTCAAAATGGCTTCAGGATTGCTCTCCCATACTATTTCAGACACATGGTTCATATATTTAGTTATGTGTGCATTGATGAATATTTATTCTGCGTGTGCATTGATGAATATTTATTCTATATTTGAGACCTTAAAATTCTTATAACACAAGTGATCTCACTCTGGGGCATTGTCCCATTTCAAAGTCTAAATCCGATGCAAGGAAGAGTTCATGTTCTCCGAACCACGTCTGCAATTGTGAATGACCTCTTCACGGCAACATTTCGACCCTCTGTGCCCGCAGTCCAGTTTGGATATGTGGTGTCGCCAAAGGGATGCCATGATCCCTGCAGCTGGCCCCGTCAGACAACTTGATTGATTAGAGCAGCAGGAAGAGGTGGAGGCCTTTTCCTAAAACTATGAAGGATGTTGAGAATGGAGCAGCTGAAAACTAATCCTTAGGCACTTCGTGTTCTCTGCTGTAAAAGCCTCCATGTGGGAAGTGTCACTTCCAGTATTGCCCCATAGTCTGATGGGGGGACAACATGTGGTGGGAGAGAGTAAATCACACCTATTGTCAGAAATACAAGAAAGCTAAACTGAAAATTAGCATTTACACAGAAGCCAGTTATATTTTATTTTTATATATATATATATATGATATATATATGATATATATATATACATATATATATGATATTCCATTCATCCGTGTAATAGCTAACGCAGAATGAATTACAGAGGCAAGTAAGTCCAGAGTTAGCAAGGCAGTCTAAAGCCCAAACAGTTCAGTAATGAAGTAGTTCATTAGGAGTCGTACAGGGGAACACAAGTAAATCTGGTAGCAATTTAGCCACAAGCTGATGAAGGGCAGAAAGGCACTGCAAGCGGGATTGTGAAGCTGCGGCAGTTCTGGTGTGGACGTACTGTGCTAAAAATAGCCAGAAGTATCTGGTGGCAGGATATTAATGAGGCAGCGGAATTAATGGAGAAACACTTTTGCAGATTCGTGCAGAACTGCCCCCAAACCTCAGTGCGCAGAAGCAGTGGAAAGTGATGATGATGAAGATGATGATGATGATGATGATATTTTTATCATCATCGTCGTCGTCGTATACATTTATTACTTATACCCCGCCCATTTGGCTGAGTTTCCACAGCCACCTTGGGTGGCTCCCAATCAAGTGTTAAAAACAATACAGCATTAAATCTTAAAAACTTCCCCTTTTTTTTTAATTTAAAAAAATATTTATTTATACAACAAGAAAAAACAAGAAAACACACACACACACAAAAACACAAGTACCAAATTACACACAAATTACAAAAATAACCATAGACGCATAATTTTCTTGACAAACAATAAAACATCTATTGGTCTTAACCCTAAAGACCCAACTTCCCGTCTATTCCATATTTCAAATTCAAATTACTTATTGCCAATACACATTTTTTTCATAATTAAACTTATTCTCAATAAATCTAATTTCTTCTCTCTACCTAGCAACTATTACTGAAGTTCCTCGAATGCTGCAACAGAATTTAAACTACTATATTTATTTTTCAGATATTCTTTGAAAACCTCCCATTTAGAAACAAATTCCTGTTTGGATTTATTCTTTATTTTTTCTGATAAACCATCTAATTTGGCATATTCTGTCAGTTTTTGGATCCAATCTTGTATAGAGGGGATTTCATTACTCTTCCATTTTGCTGCGATCAAAACTCTTGCTGCCGCCGTTGCATATAAAAAGATACCCTTCCTCTTTTGTGGAATATCCAAATCTGTTATTCCCAGGAGGTAGGCCTCTGGTTTTTTATTGAATGAGATCTTTAGCATTTTTTGCAGTTCTGCATGTATACTCTCCCAGAATACCTGTATTTTCCTACATGTCCACCACATATGGTAGAATGTTCCTGAGTCTCCGCATCTCCAACAATTACTTGACACATTTTTATACATTTTTGAGAGTTTCCATGGTGTTAGATACCATCGATGTTGCATTTTTTGAAAGTTCTCTCTAATCGTGTAACAATTTGTGAATTTCCAATTGATCTTCCATAAATTTTCCCATTGGGCCCTGGTTATTGAATGGCCAATATCCTGAGACCACCTCACCATTGCCACTGTTACTTCCTCCTCCTTGACTGTCCAGTCAAGGAGGAGTCGGTAAGTTTTGGAAAGAGTTTTTCTTTTAGAATTTACAAGATCAGATTCGAATCGGGAAGTTTCTACTGAGAACCCCTTTTGTTTGTCAGATTTAAATTTTTCAAATAACTGATGGTATTGGAACCAGTCTGAAATGTGTTCTCTTATTTCCTCAATTTTTTTAAATTTTATTTGGTTATCTTCATTTTTTAGAAGTATTTTATATGTTGGCCAGCTTTCCTGAGTATTTTTCCGTTTTACTGCTATGGCTTCTACTGGAGAAGTCCACCACGGGACTTTAGGCTCCATCAGGTTTTTATATTTTTCCCATACATCAAAGAGTGACTTTCTTATTATATGGTTGGTAAAATTTTTATGAATTTTCGCTTTTCCATATATTAGGTAGGCGTGCCATCCCCAATGGTTGTCAAAACCTTCCAGGTCCAGGAGGTCCGGATCCTGCAACGTGCACCAATCTTTTAACCAGGTGAAACAGGCTGCCTCATAATAAAGTTTTAGGTCGGGTAGGGAAAAGCCTCCTCTCTCTTTTATGTCTATTAAGATCAGGTGTTTAATCCTGGGTTTCTTCCCTTCCCACAAAAAATTGGAAATTTCTCTTTGCCATATCTTGAGACAACCGGCTTCACCGAGTATCGGAATCATTTGAAATAAAAAGATTAATTTTGGAAGCACATTCATCTTTATAATGGAAATCCTACCGAGAAATGTTAATTTTAGTTTACTCCAGGTTACCAAGTTTTTTCTAATCTCTAGCCAATTATAATTATCCTGAAATAAGTTTATGTTCTTGGAGGTGATCCAAATACCCAAGTATTTCGCTTTTGAAGAGATTTTCAAGCCCAATATTTTTTCTAAGTCGTCCTTTTCTTCTGTGGTTACATTTTTAACAAGCATTTTTGTTTTTGTAATATTCAGCTTAAAGCCTGCCACTTCTCCAAATTCTTTAATCAGTTCCAGCACTCTTTTCAGACTTTCTTTAGGTTTTTCAGTCATAACGAGTAGATCGTCCGCGAAAATCTTAAAAACTTCCCTAAACAGGGCTGTCTTCAGCTGTTTCTTTGCCTTTTTGCTTCCCTGATCAGATAAAGGGGTGTGACCGGCATGTGCCAGAAACCTCTGGCTCCGTTGTGTGACTTGAATGCAGCCTTCTGCCACACCTGTGCCCCACCCACTTTTGCTTCCGGCCCTACCCATCTCTGGCATGTGCTCCCGGAAGGTTGTCTGTAGGGCAAGTGGCCTTTGGGTACAACAAGTTTCCCCATGCCTTGCCTTAGTGCTGTAACTAAGCCAAGATAGTGTGACTGGGACAGACACACATTTCCTCTCTTACTCATACATGTCTCCATATTTCTTTCCTTGCTCTTTTCTCCCCTGTGTTGACTTTTAGACTCCATGCTCCAGATGCTCCCCCCTCTCCTTTTTTCTAGCATCTTTAGATTTAGAGAGAACAAAACAAATTCCTTCCAGTAGCACCTTAAAGACCAACTAAGTCAGTTCTTGGTATGAGCTTTCATGTGCATGCACACTACTTCAGATACACATGTATCTGCATGTATCAGATACACATGTATCTGCATGTGCATGTGCATGCACACGAAAGCTCATACCAAGAACTGACTTAGTTGGTCTTTAAGGTGCTACTGGAAGGAATTTGTTTTGTTTTGACTATGGCAGACCAACACGGCTACCTATCTGTAACTAGATTTAGAGAGGTTTGTCTGTGGGAAACGTTTCAGTCAGAGCAGTTGTAACCATCAGAATAAAAATGTTTGGAAGCGGGTCAGTCTAGCTTATGGGTCGCGATGGCTGATTCGTGCTTTCTGAATTATGTTTTTCTTTCGACACAGAGGGCATGGCATTCAGAGTGCTATCATTCAAGTAACATGTATTGGACACACCCGTGAAGTTCTGTTTAATGCAAATAAAGTCTTAGCACTTATTTTGCTTTTAAAGATAGCCGTAAAGGTAACAGTGGCTTTTTAAAAAAATGAAATGTGCCATTTGCACACAAGCTTGCCATTCTCACACAGAACCTGGACATATTTTGGGATCATTTGACTTTGAGAGCTGAGCACACGCCAGAATTTCACCTCATAACCATTAACACAGACAACAGAGATAAATCAAAAGTAAATTGACTGCATCAAGGTGGGGAATTAGCTTGCTTACTGTAAATCAATAAACAGAATAAATAACCCTAGCAATAGGCTAAGTTTGAGAGTTTAAGACCAATACAAGAGTTAATTATATTGATTATCGTTAAAGCATTCCTGAGAACCTATAGAAACTCTAGGATGCATTGACATGGGCCAGGGAGATCAGACTGACTTGCTTTAGGAAAAGAAAGGGAGCTTATGTGAGTATTAATAACCCTCCACCCCAGAGAGAAGAATCGTTGCAGTTTATTAATCACACGCAGGAATATAAGAACTGTGTGGAGTGAATTATTGATCAAAGAGAGGATTGGTAAACATCGGAGAACGGAGGAAAGTTTTATGACGCAAATGGCGTCTCGCCAAGACAGGCTTGCCTAAGAAGGACGGGGGGAGGAGGACCAGGGTCATCGGAATGCAAATGATTATCGGAATGTGATCTAGACCTGGCAGAGCCCTCTGAGATATGTTTGGCAAGCCTGGGAAAATCAATGGACAGACTGAGGGAAAGTTCTTTACGGAGGTGTGGAATGGCGTCTGTCCTTATGTGATATGATTTTTGGATACAGATAGGTAGCCGTGTTGGTCTGCCATGGTCAAAACAAAATAAAAAAATTCCTTCCAGTAGCACCTTAAAGACCAACTGAGTTAGTTCTAGGTATGAGCTTTCGTGTGCATGCACACTTCTTCAGATACACTGAAACAGAAGTCACCGGACCTTTCTATATAGTGAGAAGGTGGGGAGGGGTATTACTCAGAAGGGTGGTGGGAATGGGTGATTGGCAGATAGCTGCGATGAGCCTGTTGACGACTCTTAATGACTGCAATAGGTCTAACAGGAAAAAGCAAGGGGTGAGAAGGTGAAAAATGGCTTTGTCATGTATAATGAGATAAGAATCCAATGTCTTTGTTCAAACCAGGTCTCTCCATAGTTTTAAGTTTGGTGATAAGTTGCAATTCAGCAGCTTCTCTTTCCAGTCTATTTCTGAAATTCCTTTGTAATAGAACAGCTACTTTGAGATGATTTTTGGAGAGTGTAAAACCCACACGGGTGGTGCTGTGGGTAAAAGCCTCAGCGCCTAGGACTTGCCGATCGCATGGTCGGCGGTTCGAATCCCTGTGGCGGGGTGCGCTCCTGTCACTCGGTCCCAGCGCCTGCCAACCTAGCAGTTTGAAAGCATCCCCGGGTGCAAGTAGATAAATAGGGACCGCTTACCAGCAGGAAGGTAAACGGCGTTCTGTGTGCTGCACTGGCTCGCCAGATGCAGATTGTCACGCTGGCCATGTGACCTGGAAGTGTCTTCGGACAGCGCTGGCTCCCGGCCTCTAGAGTGAGATGAGCGCAGAACCCTAGAGTCTGTCAAGACTGGCCCGTACGGGCAGGGGTACCTTTACTTTAAAACCCACACAGAGGATGTTTGTTTTCAACCCGCTTGTGAAGATTATCAGAGATCGCAAAGAAAGGAATATATGATAGCAACAAGAAGATGAGGAAAGTAACAAAGAGACTATCTGGACAGAACTGGATAGAACTGTCTAATTAAAGCAGCAATACAAGTGATGTTTGGACCCCTTTTCGGAGCTTGAAGTATGGGTACCCCCAACAAAAATTTAAAAATCTGGCTGTATAATTTGGAACTAATGTGATTTGATTGGCCTGTTAATAAAAATTATATTTAAAAAAAAAAAAAGGAAGAGAAAGGGAGGTTGTCAGAGGAGGAAGTACTTTTATGGCGTGTTGGGAAAGGATTTAGGGAAGGATCAGAAGAAAGCAATTGGACGAGTTTGGGACATGACAAGGAGAATAAAGGGAGCGGGTCTCAAATTGGATCAAAATTAAAGCAGAAGCAAAGACAACTCTTGTCTTCTTGGCCATGAAAGAGTGGTAAAGGGTTTAAAGTGGTGCCAGCCAGGAAAAGTCTAAAGGCTTTAGAAATTGCTTCTAAAAAAACATCATTCTGTTTCTAGGTGAGTAGGGGATTAATGTAATCTTTTGGGCTCTACTGGAAGGAGCCTCAGGCCATTGACACTACTTGATTAATAATTGTGGGAGGGAGTGCATAGGAAGGAGTGCCCTGTGCAGAAGATAATATCTTGCCTTAACAATTCCAGATTGAGTCAGATGCTGTTCTGTTTGTTTTAAACCCACAAGTGATAAGGGGAGATAGCAGAGATTTACAGTAAAGGAAACAATAGGTTTACCAGAAAGTGTTGCAACTCAGTTTACTTCAACATGCATGATGAGCTTCCTGCAATGGGGTCTGTTGACCAAAATCCCCTTTTCAGGCACAGACTACCATAGAATAAGCAGAGGAGTGGGGTAGGCTTGCTTTGTAACAAGCTCATTTCCCAGTAAGGATGATCCAGAATATAGGCCCTAGTAGAAAAATTGAAATCTAATCCAATTGTTTAATAACCCTAAATTGCTGATCGGTGGTTTACACAGGCATTGCCCTGTGTTTTAACGGGGCTGTTCCACTGCACATTTTAATAATGGTCATTTGTATTTTAATGTTTTAATGGGACTGTTTTATTGTGCACTTTAATTATGGTGTGTTTCTAATGACACTGTATCTTAACAAAGATGTTCAATTGGGTTTTTTTATGCTTTGTAAATCATTTAGAGGCCACGTGGGGATTAAGGAGTATATAAATTATTAAAATAAGAACAGTATTTCCATTCTCCTGCTGTAAACAAAAATCTGCCCTTTTTCCCTTATGGGTTATCCAAGAGCCCATATAGAGTCCTTACATAGGTTCCCTATTGGTAGGAGAAGATAACAGAGGCCAACCAGAGAATACTGAGAAGCAAAGCAGCTAGTAAGCTTGATCTTTATTGATCTGTTGCAACAGGGTGCTCCCCTTAGCTGCAGGAAAGGAGGAAGAACCCAGAACAATGGCGTGCAAGGCCTTATATGGACTTTTGAAATTGCCACCCTGTAGATCAAGACCACCCCCAGAAACATCATACAGAAGGGGTGTAACCTAAGACCACCCCCCAGATACATCATACCTACATCACAGAAAAGGCAGTCTAAAACAGAAATTTGAATGTTGTTTTTCTCCTGTCCTTGTTTATCTCCTGTCTGGCAGGTTACTTGATTGGATTGCCTGGGGAGCCTGGGCAGTCTTTTGTAATGATAAATACTTAGTTCCTGGGCCAGGTCACAGGCACACGAAAGCTCATACCTAGAACTAACTCAGTTGGTCTTTAAGGTGCTACTGGAACGAATTTTTTTATTTTGTTTTGACCATGGCAGACCAACACGGCTACCTATCTGTAACTGAACCCTATTCAAACACAGACATACCCTTAAGACAGGCTTTGTGAAGGAAAAGACAATGGGGAGGCTTTTCCATTTTCCTTTGACCTTGCAGAGAAAACATTTGGTCAGTTTGGGACAGTTTGAGGATGGTTGGTTGGTATACTTATGAATATTTAACATATATCTAAGACCTCAAAATTCCTATCACACTTACATGGATTTTGAGCTTAACGGTGAAAGGAACTTACAGGTGCCTTTTGCAAGGCTTTGTGAGTTGGCTACCTGTGTATAACCCACCTTCATGGTCAGGGAAAAGTTGGGAGATGGTGGGAGGCTGTGCCATCAAGAACATATGATGTGGAGGAGAGACTGGTTTCGTTCACATGTCACAGTAAACCATATTTTATGGATTACTGCGAAGGAGATTGTTCCCACTTTGCTTCTCCCATCAGGTGAGCTGAAGTGACAAGCCATGAGGTTTGTGAACCCTGGATTGTCACTAGTTTCTCCTGAAACAAAACAAACCTTAGCTTCAGATCATGGTTTGTTTCCCATGATCATACATTTGCATGTTACAACAGGCCAGGCTTTGGCTTGTCGCTGCTGCTTGCGCTAGTAGATGACCCATGGGTTCCCAATTCTATGATATGAAAGCCATTGACCATTGTGTGCAAAGGCGGCCACTGTCTGGAGAATATAGGTGCCTGGTGCCTGCTGCAATAAAAGATGTGCAGAGGATATTTTCTGTACAGAAGGCGTTTTTGAATTCATTTTTTCACTATACAGTGGTACCTCAGGTTAAGTACTTAATTCGTTCCGGAGGTCCTTTCTTAACCTGAAACTGTTCTTAACTTGAAGACCACTTTAGCTAATGGGGCCTCCTGCTGCTGCCGCGCCGCCAGAGCCCGATTTCTGTTCTTATCCTGAAGCAAAGCTCTTAACTAGAAGCACTATTTCTGGGTTAGCGGGGGCTGTAACCTGAAACGTATGTAATCTGAAGCGTATGTAGCCCGAGGTACCACTGTAGATGTTTTGGATAACAGGAAATGTAGCTCAAATAAACTTGAGCACCAGGTTTTTAAACTGTAGAATTCCATGATAATCATGGAAAATTAATAAATTGTTATTAAAAAAAAAAGAAATCCATGATAATCTTGTTTGGATCAGTAGTGAGGATGATATCTAGGAAGGGGATGTGTGAATTTTTGATGCTGCTATTGCACTGCATTTCATAGTTGTGTGAACAGAGCTGACCTTGTTTTTTAATTGCTCCAAGCATTCTTTGCCACTGGGCCAGAAGAGAGATATGTGCTCTACCTCATGGTCTTCAGCCTGATTTGAGAATAATTCAAGAGAATGTGTGGCTAGGTCATTTAACCCTACTGTAATGTCCATGACTAGATCTGTCTAGATTTGGAGCGACTGTTTTCATCGATCCTGGCCTGGTTATCAAGATCATTTCCCTTGGTTTCAAAAGGAACTGCAGCTTAAAAGTTGCAGTTCTCATGGAACAGCGTCTTGCAACAGCCAGTGACATTTGCCACCAGTGAAGCCTTGCAGTCTGACCTCCCTGTGCTTTTCAAAGTGGCAACATGTATTAATCACCACCTCTTTTGTCATTCCCAGCTTATTACTGTAGAAGAACAGAAGTTTGTTACAGATCCGCAGTATAATTCTGGAATCTTAATTGTGTGGGATCCAGCACCATATCACTCAGGTATCCACGAGGTACGTTTGAGCGATGTGCATATTAAAATAAGTGCCTGGAATTGCAGTGGATTCTGGGAGAAGGTTGTGGTCATCCTGGAAATGCATGGTTCTGTGGTTGTAAAGACTAGTACAGGGGAAGGCAACCTAAGGCCCGTGGGCCAGATGTGGCCCAATCACCTTCTCAATCCGGCCCACGGACAGTCTGGGAATCAGCGTGTTTTTACATGAGTAGAATGTGTGCTTTTATTTAAAATGCATCTCTGGGTTATTTGTGGGGCATAGGAATCCGTTCATTTCCCCCCAAAAAATATAGTCCGGCCCACCACATGGTCTGAGGGCCCACAGCTGAAAAACGTTGCTGACTCCTTCTCTAGTATCTCCTCACACCTGACACCAGAAGCACCAGGTACCTGAAATCGGCCTAATCCTCAAATCAAAACACTTTGATGCTCCATGTACAGTTCCACCAGGGCTTAGGGCAGCTATTGAATTATTGCCTACAAAGAAAACCAAAGGATAAAAGCACATCCCTTTAATTATTTCCAAAACCACCCCAAAAAATCAATTTAGAAACAAACAACCCCTAGTTCTATTTCTCTGCAGTTCAGCAAGTTTCTTGTCTAGCAGCATCTCTCTCATTCATGTCTACAATTTTCAAGCCAATTGCACGCAAAACACTTGAGATTTAAGTGATGCAGCTCAGAGCTGCAAAGGCAGCCCTCACGGAACCACTGCAGCTGTTCTTCTGAAATTCAGCACGGTTCTTCTGCTTGGTGTGGGGACATGAAATTTTTTTTAGAACATCTCTGAATCAGGCTTCTCTGTTTGGAGACAGTTTTGCTCGTATTCATAGAAGAGCCACAATTCTTTTTTGCTTTTGGTTTCAGTGGTACCAAAAACCGGACTATAATTTCTTTAAAAGCTACAAGAACTATCGGAAAAGGCACCCGGAACAACCTTTTTATATCCTGAATCCCCACATGCAGTGGCAGCTCTGGGATATCCTTCAAGAAAACTCACCAGAGGATATTCAGCCAAATCCTCCATCTTCAGGGATGCTTGGTACGTTATTTGCAGGGCAAGTCCTGGGTTTCTTCTTTGGACTGTGAGTGGGTGTTACCTATCTTTTCATATAACAGTGAACTTGGCCTGTTGAGTGCCTATCGATAAGAGAAGGGTTTCTACATACTTGGGGAGCTCAGTTTGCAGAAGTATATAGATTTGTAAATTCAAGGAAAAGCAGCCAAAACAGCCAGGTAAGAACCTCTGAGCTAACAAAACATTGGTGGCAGTTGAGCCGAGGGAGTAAAAAAGGGTTTAAGGGATCTAAAAATTCAGTAGAATAAAGTCTCTGGTTGAGAGCAGCCAAGACATGGAAGAGAAAATAGAGGTCAAACCATTGCCCTCATTTATCCCTTTCCTCATAAAATAGACGGCTAGATTTGTTAACAAATGCTCATTCTACAACTTCAGTCTATCCCTGGCCTCTGTTATAAGGTGCTGCCACCCCTCTTGCCTCCCTCAAAACACACTTGTTTAGTGAAGCCTTTGACATCACCCTTTAGCATACTGCTGGGGTAGTCATCCTGGTGCCCCCAGATGTTGTTGGCTCCCAATTCTCATCAGACCCAACCAGTCTGGCCACCAACATCTGGAGGACACTATATTGAGTACGCATGTTATTCTCCTGTTAGCACTTGTCTCCATCTTTTGACTGCAAACCAAGGATGGGTGATATCTGTTCCTCCAGATGTTGTTTGATTCCAATTCCTACCAAGCCCTGCCAGCATGCCCAGTGGTTAGGGAGGACAGGAGATGTGCTGTGTCATCTGGAGGGTCACAGGTTCTCCTTCCTTAGTGTAAACACTATTGGGTCAAGGATCTGCCTCTTATACTTGCACCATGCACACAGAGGGAATTATTATTATTATTATGCTATTATTATTATTATTATTATTACCATCATCTTCTTCTTCTTCTTCTTCTTCTTCTTCTTCTTCTTCTTTAGCTAACAGTTAGTGTTTGGCACACAGCTTGAGCTGCTTCCACCACAGGAAAGAGACTGGTTTTGTCTGGATGAAGCATTCTTTTCTTTTCTTTTTACACAGGCACACACACACACACATACACCCCTTACTTGCAGCTAAATAACTATAACAAAATGATAATTCAATTACCACCCCATGCCATATCGTACCCCCCACACTCCTAAGTATTACTGTGTTTACTCGAATCTAATGTGCAATTTTGGTGCCAAATTATGTTGCAAAAATTAAGGTGTGCGTTAGATTCGATGGCGCATTAGACTCGAGTAAATACGGTAGTCGGTGTGTTTTTTTAACTCTCGCCACAAGATGGCACTATTGCATAGTAAGATTCTGACACAAAAGAGGACATGTTTCCAGCTGAATTCTGTTGCTGTGCTTGAATTGATAAGGCGCAAATATTGCCTTGTCTTGCTGCGCATTGAGATCCTGTGACTGGCAAAAACAGTGGGGCTCTTCAGGGAAGCCCTACTTGACTCAAACATATTCCGTGCTAGTGCAGAAAAGGGGAGGGGTATGATTTGCCTCTGAGGACGTCCACAAAGCATGACTGGATGCTGCCCTCATTAGCAGAGCAAATTCAGAAAAGTTGTTAGTGAACATTCCCCTACAGCATGTTCCACACATGACAGCTTTGTGAAGCTTCTCTTCTGCCTCGGGATAAAAATAATCTGTTTTTTCACTGTTAATCATCAGAACAGCACCTTTTCCAGTAATGCGTTATGAATATAAATCACAAATGGCTTTGAGGAATTGTGGAAAATAAATCTGCCAGGAACTGCTATTCACGGAAGCCCATGGTACAGATTGTATCATCATCATTATATAGTGCTAACAGTATGCATGGGAATTTGCAAATGACAAGAGGAGAGGATCCCACCGAAATGGAACTTTGCAATCAGGAATTTGACACAAGGAAAACCGAGAAAGGCAAAGAGGCATGTGTGTGTTTGTGTGTAAACAGTGAAAGAACATGCAGTTGCATGTGCTTGGGCTTAGTTAGAGGCTCACTCCAATTATTATTATTAAAAGTAATTTATTAATTGTCTTCTAAGCCACTGTCTCAAGCTGATTTACACATAAAATAATTAAAAAACTGTTAAAAACACAACACAACAAATATGTTTAAAGCAAGACTAAAAACCCTCACAAATGGACACTTGTGATTTAGGCCCGTTGATCCAATTGGGAAAACTTGCGAGAACAAAAATATCCTCAACTATTTCCACAACCTCCCCCCCAAAAGTGTAAATAGTCAAGTCATATCTTGATAGGAATGCTGTTTCCCAGGACAGGGGCAGCAACACTAAAAACCCTGCTACGAGCTATTGCAGAGTGAGCTTCTGCTATATTTGGAACTTGTGGGAGATCTCTTCTGCAAACCACAGTAATCTACTGAGTATGTAACAGATAGGGTGGTCTCTCTAGTAACCTGATCCCAAAATAGCCTGGTAGCAAATTGATTGCCAGTATAAATCCCCAAAGAAAGCTGGCCGTCGTCTTCTGCACTAGCTGCCCCCTCCAGATCAACTCCAAGGGTAGCCCCACACACAGCATGTTGCAGTACTCCAACAGTGAGGTTAGCAACGCATGGAGAACTGTGGTCCAGCTGTCCCAACCCAGGAATGGCCGTAGCTGTCTTATCAACCAATGTTGATCTCAGGTGCAGGAATTGTGGGTGTAGTCACCCAAAATGGCCACTCACTGGGCCTGGTAGGTTGAAGGTTCCCCACCACTGTTTGAGGAAAGGAACCTTCCTCCTCTGGCCATTAGTCAACCTCAACGGAAGTGCTTTAGCTAGGCAGATGAAAAGCAGTGCCAATGGTTGTGTTTGATTTACCAATGTTGTGATAAGTCATGAGTATGCAGCTGACATTTCCATCTCCAAAGACCCTCCTCCCCCTGCCCTGAGCATCTTGGGGCTACTGCAAAGTCTTGTGATGTGGAGGGAGGGAGGAATAGAGGAGGGAGACAGGGCAGAGGCAGATTGTATGAATGGCGTGCCCCCCTCCACTCAGACAAGCAGCCGCCTCCTGATTTCCGCCTCACACTCAAACAACCTGCTCACATCACATAATTTTTATGAGGGTCAAAGGACAACAGCTGTCTGAGGAGAGGAGCAGGGAGGGAATCCCCCCCTGCACAAGTTCAGCACGTGATACAACCAGCTTCATTCGTATTGTGGTATATTGTTTTTATGTACAGGCCTCTGAGTGAGAAAACCTGGTGATTGTGGCTCATTAAGAGAATGTCTATCACTACACGTACCCGTGGGGAGTTTTGTACATCTAAGGGGAAAGCCCACTAGATGGCAGCACAGCTCCAGCTTGGGAATAAAAATGGTACAAGCAATTCCACTTATGCTTTATTTGCTCTCATACAGTTTCCGACATACAGCAGAGAAATGACTTCTATCCATATACCGGTGCAATCTTAGCAGTAATTGAACAGTGTTCAATTGCAACAATCAGGGGTGGAGAAGACGCCATCTTCAACAATATCTATCAGGCCAGGGGGATCTGTAGCCTTCTGGGTTCCCAGATCCCATTATTCCTCACCACTGGCCATGCTACTTGGGCAGGATGGTGGTTGGAATCTAACAACATCTGGATTGCCACAGCTTCCCCATCCCTGCTGTAGAGCCTTTAACTCCTTTTGTCTAGGTTTCTAGTCAAAAGAAAACATCAGGAAGACCTCCTTTCTTCCCTCTGCGTTGCTGAGGATCTCTCTCTCTCTCTCTCTCTCTCTCTCTCTCTCTCTCTCCACACACACACACACACACACACCCCTCATGATTTTTAAACCCTGCCTTCAGGTCACCCATTCTGCTGTGTCTTTTAATGGATCCTTTGTCTCTCTCCCCTCCCTTTCTAGGCATTGCTCTCATGATGAACTTCTGTGACGAAGTGGATGTTTACGAGTTTCTCCCTTCCAAAAGGCAGACAGACATTTGTCATTATTACCAGAAGTTCTTTGACCAAGCCTGCACTATGGGTGCCTACCACCCGCTGCTCTTTGAGAAAAATATGGTGAAGCACCTTAATCGAGGCACAGATGAAGACATTTACACTCACGGGAAAGTCACTCTAACTGGCTTGAGGAATGTGCAGTGTTAGACCTGTGAATCCCCTCTTCTGGGCTTGGAAAAACCCTTCTTGAATCACAAGGCACTTTTTAATTTTTAATTTTTTAAAAAAGAAATTCTAAAGTTGGGCAAGCTGTTCACAATTAACAATTCTTCCGTTCAGTACGCCTTAATTTGTGACTGCAGGGTGGGTTGTTTCTACTAAAAAGCAGGCAGAAGAAAGCTCTAGCTGAGGCCTCCAGTGTTTAGGAACATCTTCATGTTTCATTGCTCTGTCTCAGAACACTCCAGTCCTTAACTCAGGAACACATAAAATCAGGGCTGTGAATTAAAGTTAGTTTTGGGCTGAGAATTCTGTATTTATGATAATCTGTTTCTCTCGCCACCGCCACCACAACCCCCATTTGACGAGTTTCTATCTCTCACAGTGGGAGGATAGATTGTGTGCGCACAATCAATGCAAAATGAATATGGAATATGTCCACTTATTAGGAGTCAGGGCATCTGTGACTATCAAGCTCTTAGCAGTATCTGCTCTTGGTTGTTGGATGCCAAGGCAAAACCTCAATGATGCTTGCTCCCAGGTAAGTTGGCATAAGATTGCTGCCATAGTTCTCCCCCTTCCCCCCCCCCAAAAAAAATCTCTAAATACATTATCTGATGTAGCATTTCAAAATGCTCCAGAGAAATCTGTGGGGAAGGGCAAGGCACCAGAAGTCAACTGCTGAACCGTCACAGTGACAGAAGGTTCAGACTAATGAGCGAGTTTTGAGGCCAAGGCTTTATAGGCCTGGGTGAGAAGGGATTGGCCTGTGAAGCCAGTATCGCAGCCTAGGTGGTACCCTTGCAGTGAAAAGCTTAGCCAGGTTTTCGGCAGTGGTCTGAGCAGCACAGGACACCAGGTCTTGACCCTTGGGTCCCTCTGACACCTCACCTCTGTCATAGCTAAGAGCCCTTCGTAAGACACACAGAAGTAGAGAAAGTGTGAAAGAAGCAAATGCACAAATTGGTTTCATTTGCTTCATTTACCTTGGTTGCAGAATTCTACTTTTCTGGGCGTGAAAATTTGAAGTTGCTTTTCCAGCGTAGAGTCTGTTCTGAGCCTGCATGTAGCTAAGTAGACCTGAGGATTCCTCTTTCTTAACTATCCCATGCCTGGACTAAAAACCACACATTCTACAAATCCGTGTCAAAACATGAAAAAGTTGTGTGGTTAGGAATACATTTGAGCTACTTTTAGTGGGTTGTGTATTTTATTCTAACCTGTAGATGTCTGGGCACAAAGGCGACAAACCTTGTTCCAGTTTCTCTGATGGAATTCTGCCTCACTTCTCCCACGACCAGTGAATGGTGACCTTGGTGTTTACTTTTTCAATACAATCCTCTTTGCTCTAGGATTTGACATGAATGGGAACTTTGTTCCTAAGCCTAATTGCCACCTGAGGGGGGCAGTTCGTAGGGGCAGGCAGGAGGGTTTAGGAAAAAAATGGGTCCCATTTGCACTTGAACAACAGTTTACAGGACTGGAGAAAGAGAAGGGGGAGGATGATAACTTGAGAAGGAAAAAAACGGTGCAAGAGAGCAGGGAAGGTTTCAGAGGCTGTGTGAATGGCAGGGCAGGGTGTGGATGTGAGAGAACAGCGTGTGTATATTTGTGTGAGTGGGGTGTGTGTTTGGCATTGGCCCCCTCCACCTCTGGCATGCGCCCCACAGAAGTTTCTCTGTGAGGAAATGTGGCCCTCAGACTGAAAATATTTCACCACTTGTTCCTTCTCAGCATTAGCATGCCCTCCCCCCCTTTTTTGCACCCACTACTAGACCTCTTTTCCATATCTAGTAGTAACCTTGTAATTGCTGTGAAAATGAGCCTTTTTTAAAGGGGTGTGTGTCTCATTTTCAATGCCTCTCTTAAAACCGCTATTATCCCTTATAGCCAGTGCTATTTTTCTAGAAAAAGAGGTGCTGGAACTCACCACGAATGCCTACCTTGTTCTCTTAGAATAGCAATGGCGCCCACCTGAGAGGTGCCAGAACTGAGTTCTGGTGAGCCCTGCTTTTTGCTATCATCAAATTGCCCTTCTCCTCAGCCTCTGTATTGGCTCAGTTTGAAGCCCCTAGTACTTATTTGAAAGTTGTTTGCTGCTTCTCAAAGCATATATCATGCGTAAGAATGCACACCAAGTGAATTCATGATATATGGTATCTGAATATCAGAGAGGAATAGTTGAGGTTTGGTTCAATGAATGCACACACACATACTGCTTCAGCTTTCTGAACAATGCCTGTCAGACCAAGGATAGTCACAATTTAGTAGCAACAACAGTAGAAGACTCTACCTGGACAGAGATATTGAGTGGCTTTCCATTAATCTCAGATGATTCAGCAGCAGGATAGAAGCCACCTTATTAGATAAGCCAGTTTTGAGTATCTGCATAATGTGACTCTCCCTTATTTTGCTGACCATGTGAAGGAAATGATGTGACTTGATCATAACACTGTAAATTTGACTGACCCACCTCAAGTCAATTTCTGAATCCCAAGCTCCAAGTTCAGGCTTGTACTGAAAATAACATTCTCTATTTAATTGTGGCTACACACACACACACACACACACACACACACACACAGGCATTTGGAATAATTACTTTGCTCCCAGGGTTGTGTTTGCCAGTTTTATATACATGTATAGACTACTTTTCTCAAGAAATATTTGCTTTTTTTCCAATGTGAAATGAAAACACAGAACCTCATCTATGTGATTTGTCAACAATGATCTTTGAAATCGATTGAAATAATTCTGAAGGACCCAAAGATATAAAATTTGTAATAAAGATTTTGTAAAGTGATTGTTTCTGTACTTCATGCCAACTCGTTTAATCATTCAGTATTCATTGTTGTTATTTTTCTCTTTTCCAATTCCATCAATCTGATTGTTTTAGTCACACAGATGGCAATAGACCAGGAATGGGGAACTGAGGCCCAAATGCGGCCCACCAAGCCTCTCTTCCTGCCACACACCCTCCTCACCCACCTCATTACTCGACCTCCTTTGCATCCTTCTTGAGAGCTTTTGCCTGGCTGGAATGCCTCTTTCTTCCCTGTGTGAAGAACAGAGGGGAATATAAGTATGTGCAGAAACTAGCCTAATGTACAAGGGTAGAAATGAGTTACTCCACCCACTTTTGCCTCTGGCCCTGACCACAACTGGCATGTGGCCCCTAAAAGTTTTCCAAGAAGGCAATATGACCCTCAGGCTGAAAGAAGCCCCTCACCCCTGCAGCAGATGCTTAGGACCCCGATCTCGATCCATTTTTTGCATTCAGCCAGTTCCCTATATAAATTCTTTCCAAAGCAGTTCAGTTTGAACCCTTTAAACACATCCTATAGTGCTTACATTAGTTGTGGAGATTTTCAATATTGGTGCTGAAGTTACTTCAGGGTCACGTTTGGATGGATCTAACCAACAAGCATGCGGTACTCTTATTTTAAATCACCTTTGTCCTTTGATGCCCCGTGACTCATTTCATACTTCTGTCAGGAGTTCAGCCTACACTCAAGTAGGACCCTGGTAGAGACACATGCCCGACTGGCATGTTCTTTCCCTCCTGGTCAATCGTTCGGGAGCTTCAAAAGCTTTCTTCAGCCCGAACATCACAGTGACCGATGCCAACCGACACCGGCACACTTAGGGATCCGCAGAGTTTGCGCAGTTGCGTAACAGAGCTCAGCAACTCAGCATTTTGGCTAATCTACTTTATTTACATATAAACACACACGGAGCACTGCAGCATGGCTCCCTCTCTCTCTAGCATCGGACAGCAAAGAGAAAAAGAACAAAGGACAATAGTCCCACTTCACGGAACACAGTAACACAAATATCCTGTCTCCATCACATCCCACTCTGTCACGTGATAGACAAAAATCCCATGACTGCAATCATGGAGCAGGAATTCTAACATTTTCTAACAAATATGCATGCACTTCTGGAATTGTAGAGGAGCACCCAAAACACCCACAAAATTTTAATACACTTGTCAGAAAGGAAGGAAGCCTTGAGGTAGGCTTGAAGTACTAGCCCCTGGGTTGTGAAAGAGGTTGGCTTAAGCTTCTGCTACAAACAGATGAGTAGCTAAAACTGCAAGGTGCCTTCATAGCATCATACATATAATTTGTAGGGTTGTTCATGCTTTATTCTTTATTAATAAAAGTGGTAATCCACAAACAGAAACCAAGAAATCATGGAATAAATGGGTGGTAGTCAACTATGTTTTCCTCAGAATGGACTAACTTACTCATGTTAATTACCGGTAATTTCAGTGGATGTACTCAAACTTAATTGATTACAACCCCCGGCACTGCCAGCCAGTGAACCAGGACCCTGCCTTGGGAAACGTAATGGAAACTCAGTCCAGATTTGCCTCCTCCATAATCCTGGCCTGCATATTCCTCTAGCTGGGCCTAAGGCTAGTGGTGCAGATTGGGCTCCAATCAGGTGGTTAGAAGGGGTCTGATTTGGGAGGCAAAGACCACCAGGGGCCCAGGACTTTTAGCTTTGTTTTTGGTTTTTTAAAGGAAGTTTTTGGGTGCTCTGGTTCAAGAAAGAAATGTCAAAATATAAGCCCCCCCCACCAGCTGCAATTTCTGTTCTCAGAGCTAGACTGGCTGATCGTCCCAGCCTTTACCTCACAGTGTTTTAACCAGTGAGTGAAGTTAGAGCTGTGATTGGCAAATGACCTTTTAGGATTTTACACAACAGCTGTGAATTCCTAGAGCTTTCTCTTTCTACCTCTTATCTTCTGCCCTCAAATTTAAATGAAGCTTATTATCAAACCTGGGAGTGTTTATCACATATTCTGCTTTTTCCAGCTGGCTTAAATAACAGCAAACTCCCGCCTACAATTATGTAAAGACCGTGGCAATCCCTTTCAAATTAGAAAATACTGTGCTGCTCAGGAGCATAAAAACCTATTATTCTACAAGTATGGACTACACCATTGTTTAAATGGCACAAAAACTACCATGTATTTGTGAAATTACATCTCTCTACAGCTCTAGAAAAGTTTGTCCTCTTCCGTTTGTGCTGGTCAAATACCATAATTGTCTGAAAGCATGCAAAAGCTGCGTTCTGATGTATTTCAAGATCCTCTTTATCTTTTGATAATGTGATCTTTTCAAGCTATGACTATTCATGGCTAACAGTAAAATAGAACATAAATAATGTTCTGTCTAGCAATTCCACTTGTGAAGTGGAAATTCAATAGACCAGTTACGAGACAGGAATTGGAAACAAATCTTAGGTTTCATCAATATTTAGGTTTGTGACTGTGTTCTCCAAGGGCAGATAAAAAATGCCATCATTCAGCCATGCATGCAAGAGGAGAAAGGCAGGTATACTGAATTTCTACTACAGTCTTGTAGACTGCTGCAGAGTATGTTTAAACATAACAATCTCAGACTAATAAACCCATGTTTTTTATGGTAAAGGAGCCCTGTTCCTATTTGTTCCCCCACATGCACTCCATCCCACACTCAGCTCCAATGCTAAGATCACGGTGCACCACAGTTCCCTATTACTTTTGAAGTAGGAAACTATGGTTTAATCCAACTTACTAACAAGGACACGAAAAGGGAAGTAGGAAATCCCACAAGAGCTCCTTCTTCCTGGCAGTAAAGATGCAGTAATCAATTAAATAGCTAACAATTTGCTACCTTTTCATGACATAAAAAACCTGCCTGAGGTAGCTGTATCACTCTACCTAATGGCAGGCTGGCAAGTAGGCAGAGGTTAAACCATAGTTTCCCAATTCAAATATCTGTGATCTCGGTGCCAAAGTCAGGGGAAAGGGTGCATGGTTCATTGCTGGGTCTATAAACCACATCTTATCAGCCCATTACTTTGATGTATAAATCAGACCAATGTGTGTGCAAATTTATGAAATTTATGAAAGCTGCAGCATTACAAAGGAAGGAACATTCATTCTTTGGCAACTGGGGGATGAACTATGAAAGAAAATGTGATTTTAGAGTAAGTTTCTTACTAGCCAGCTTCCATTACCTATCATTTATCTACTGTAAAGCAGCATTTGGAGAGGGTGATCTGCAGGGGAAAAGTGACAGATAGAAGATATGTTTAATTCCTCTTAAGTTGGGCAACTCCCCATTCAGCCATTCCCCACCCCCATCTGAAGTTTTAGACTTGTGTTTCCATCGCACATCACAAATGTTCTGCCAGTGGTGGCTCTTCAGAAACATTCAAAACTACTCTCAATATGGAAAATTCATTTGAATGTCATTGGAGAACTTCAATTGGCCCTGGCCATCATGGCCAATGGCCAGGGATGGTGAGAGTTGATGTCCCACAATGTACTATGATTACCGATTCTGGAGAAATTTCTTGCCACACAGCTTTGAGCCACACAAACATGGAAATAACTGGATGCATCTCTAGGGCTTACATCCAAGCAACATTAGGCCTGTTCCTGGTAAAAATAAATGCAGTTCACTAAATTCCATTTTATGTTCAATAATATATTATATCTCTTTTGGTTTAGTGGAACTCTTAGTGGTGTGGGTTTCATCAAATGTCTCAATTAAGCAAGGCTACTTGAAACTTTTTTCAGCCAAATCCATTAAAGCAAAGATAGGAAATCTGAAAGCTGTATTGGACAGCTCAGTTTGGTCTCCAGCCAGCTCTGTTTTTTATTATCATAACTGGCCTCGTGGTCACTGCCTTCTTAGTGGTCAGACGAGGAGGCAAGATGATTCCGCCAGTGGATGTTTCCCCTCTGAACAAGTTCGGCAGGCATTCAGTGCTCATGGGGATAGTCCATGGAAAGAAAAGAAATGACCATTCAAAGTCTATCGCTGAGGAGGAAAGTAGAATAGCAGCAGAGGAGAAAAAGAAGTGTGAGGAAATGGAACGAATTGCAAGAGCACTGGTAGAAGCTAACAAAGATTCAATGCTGAAATAAACCTGCTTGATCGTTTTTTACCTTTTAATAGCCAATGTATGAAATTTTGAAGTAGTGTCAAACACAAACTTATTTACCTCAATAAACAGTTGCTTTGGGAAGGGGAAAAAATAACTGGCCTGACAAAAACCCTGACTTCAAAACAGAATAATTTCTGAATCCCGAACTGAAAGAGAAACAAGACTAATTAGACACCAATGGAGAGGCACCAAGACTGCTCACATGATTCTTTGTAATTCTAACAGAAATGTGCTACTTATGTAAACTAGGTCAGTTTCAATCAGAGACTCATGGTTGCTGTGTTTCCCACTCCTGATTTGGAGCCCTCAGAACAGGACCAGCTGACTCAATCAATTTTTTTCTTCTCCCAAAACCATTTACAATCAAATGTTTCACAAGTACTCACATTTCTACCTAGGGAGAGTTACAGATTTCTGCCATAGTTTTCTGGGTCATGGTGGCTCATTTTAATGGCCTGCTGGGTTTTATTATAAGAACATGCGGAACAAATGTGCAAAGCCATCATATATGTGTATCAATACTGTTTTAATTCTAAAGTTGTGATGAAACCACATGCCAGGATACAAAACTCAGCATTTTTTGCTATGTGATTCTTGGTGACATTAGTATATGTAAGCAAATGTCCTTTCCAACTTCCCACATGTTCTTGGCTTTGATAATTTTGTACAATTGTATCTGAATTAAGATCTAATTAGGAAACCCAGCTGGCCACCAAGGACTGTCACAAAGATTGATAATAACCCCACTGAGAGATTATTGTAATTAATCGGCAGATAAATGGTCAAAACAAATAAAAATATGATATATATGTAAAAAGGTCACTTAATTTCAAACTTTATTCTGAGTCTTCTGTTTTCAGTTGCAAGATTTCAGGCTCACATTCACACGTTATGCCTACTAAGGGTTTGCTACTGAGTGTAAACCCAACTTGAAGCAGCAGCCAATCCCAACTCACCAGCAAAATTCACACGTTTGCAAGCTCACCTTAAATTTTTAGGTGTACAATGAAAAGTTCTGAGGTATACACAAAAAAGGCAGGGTAACGTATGAAATAACCACTAGCTTATGCTAGCATTTAAACAAGATAAAACCAGAGTAGCATCCAATGGTGTCAGCCCTCTTGTGGAATGGACTTCCATTTGTGTGATGGGACTTCCCCTTCCTCTCATTCTTACCTGCAGCCTTTTGTGTGCCCCCAAAATCTTCTCTAGAGCAGCATTGGTGGAACACAGGGAGCGGAGACAGGAAAGTCTTCAAGGGGGGACTTTCAAGAGAGGGTTAACATAAGAACATAAGGGCCTGGTGAATCAGGCCAATGGCCCACGTAGCTGAGCCTCATGTTCTCAACTTGCCACTGCTGTTGTTGTCAACAACTGGTATTCAAGTGTGGAGGCAGAGCTGAGCCATCATGGCTAGGAGCCCTCAATAGCCCTCTCCTGCATTGCTGCCTTTTCACACAATCTGGCTTTGGATATACAGTGGTACCTTGGGTTAAGAACTTCATTTGTTCTGGAGGTCTGTTCTTAACCTGAAAGTGTTCTTTCCCCCCCCAATAGATTTTTATTGAGATTTTTAAGGTTACAAAAAGAAAAAATAAAGAACATATTTAAACAGAAAAAAAATAAAAATAAAAATACAGAACAATACAAGAGCAAAGAAAAAAAACCACAAAAAAGATGCAGATAATTGAAAAAAAAAACAAATCAATCCTTTACATAACTTTCTTTCCTTTGCTTATTTCCTTGACCTCCTCACACCTCCCTTTTTTGTATTCTAATTCAATTAGATATTTCTTTCACCAATTAACAATCCATTTTTACTTAATCCTTTATATCATTTCTCCTAAAACTACATTACTTCATTCCAACATCCTTCTAACATTCCTTAATTTTATAATGTTTCTGTAGATAAACTTTAAATTTCTTCCAATCTTCTTCCACCAACTCTTCTCCTTGGTCTCGGATTCTGCCAGTCATTTCCACCAGTTCCATATAGTCCATCACCTTCATCTGCCATTCTTCCCGGGTGGGTAAATCTTGTGTCTTCCAGTACTTTGCGATAAGTATTCTTGCTGCTGTTGTGGCATACATAAAGAAAGTTCTATCCTTCTTTGACACCAATTGGCTGACCATGCCCAGGAGAAAGGCCTCTGGTTTCTTCTGAGAGGTATATTTAAATACCTTTTTCATTTCATTATAAATCATCTCCCAGAAAGTCTTAATCCTTGGGCATGTCCACCAAAGGTGAAAGAATGTACCTTCAATCTCTTTACACTTCCAACATTTATTATCGGGCAAATGATAAATTTTTGCAAGCTTGACTGGTGTCATGTAGGAACTTTTTATCATCTTTGGTGGACCTGCCCGAAGATTAAGGCCTACTGGGAAATGATCTATAATGAAATTAAGAAAATCCTTAAGTGGACATTTGTAAAGAAACCGGAGGCTTTTCTCTTGGGCATGGTAGGCCAAATGGTTCCAAAGAAAGATAGAACATTTTTTATGTACGCAACAACAGCAGCAAGAATTCTTTTGGCAAAGTATTGGAAGACTAAAGAATTACCTACTCTGGAAGAATGGCAGACCAAGGTGACTGAATTTATGGGACTGGCAGAGATGACCGGCAGAATCCGTGACCAGAGGAGAGAGACAGTGGAAGAAGACTGGAAAAAATTCAAAATCTATCTTAAAAATTGTTGTAAAATTTCGGAATGTTAAGATGTCAAGGGATTGGATATAAAGAATTACAGCTGTAAAAACTTAAGCTTAAAAATTTTTAAAGAGAATTAAATATAAAAAGGGATGAAGGATTGCTAAAAAATTTTAAAACAAGAATTCAGTGAAGGGGAGGTTTGGGGAAGTCGTGTTATGTTTGTTTGTTTTTTGTTTATGTTGTAAAATTAATAAAAATTATTAAAAAAAAAAAAAGCAAGTTATACATTCTTGACAAATTCTTAGTTTTAGGGTCTAACAGTTCTATTTCCAATTTTGATTTTTCCACCTGAAAGCCAATTTTCTTATCCAAATTGTAAGCCTCCGTTATTTGGTAATAATGAAGCCAATCTCGCACTTTGTTTTTTAGTTTTTCAAAACTCTGCAGTTTTAATCTGTATCCTTCTTGTTCCAAAATTTCCCAATATTTCGGCCAATTGGCCTCCACATTGAGCTTTTTCTGAGCCTTTGCTTCCATTGGTGACAACCACCTTGGAGTTTTGTTTTCAAGCAAATCCTTATATCTTATCCAGACATTAAACAGTGCTTTCCTGACAATATGGTTTTTAAACGCTTTATGTGCTTTGACCTTATCATACCACAAGTATGCATGCCATCCAAAGACATTATTAAAACCTTCTAAGTCCAAAATGTCCGTGTTTTCAAGAAGCTTGAAAACCTGAAAGTGTTCTTAACCTGAGGTACCACTTTAGCTAATGGGGCCTCCCATTGCCGCTGTGTCGCCGCTGCATGATTTCTGTTCTCATCCTGAAACAAAGTTCTTAACCTGAGGTACTATTTCTGGGTTAGTGGAGTCTGTAACCTGAAGCATCTGTAACCTGAAGCACCTGTAACTTGAGGTACCACTGTATTATTGTTTTTGCTAGTCTGCTCCAGCGAGGTTGAAATGATGCTTCCTTGAACATACTGTACACGTCAGTGCTTAGTGAAATCAATGTTTACGCACGACCCAGTCCCTGAACAATTATTTTCCTCAGCTGTCATTTTGTCACTTGAATGGCAATGCCAACAGACAGCCTGCAGCCGAGAGAGAGAGAGAGAGAGAGAGAGAGAGAGAGAGAGAGAGAGAGAGAGATCACCAAGCAAAACACCTGGGACTCTGGCATCTGAACTTGCCTATTCCAATGCCAATTTTCATGGCAGATGTTTCAGACCTTTTTGCGTTTCCCATACCTGCGATGACATTATGCTGCCTCATGATGTGTCAATGCAGACGTCAGTTCTTCTGTCTGCCTGGACTATTGCAGACACCACTTTCATGTACCCCTAGGAGAATGGAATGTTTCTTTGTTGAGAGAGAGAACTAAGAAGCCAGTGGTAGACTCATACCCATCCCTAAAAGACAACACACAAGATGCATGAAACTTGTGAATTTTAGCTCCCTTCTGCTTGTTCTGGAATCATGTACGACGAACTCACAGTGTACCTCTTGCTCTAGTACAAATGGGACTGAGTGGTGACATTGGCAAGGACAGGTGTGTTCACCTCTGGTGAGAAGAAGCTGCTGCTGCTGCCACACATAGATCCAGCCCCATCATAGCTGCCAGTCACAGCACCAAGTTTGTGTTTTTTGTTTTGAAGACAGACATGCTATGCTTTGCTATTCGAAGAGAACAGCTGCTCCCAAAGCTAAAATGCCTCTTGCTTGGCTGGATGGAAAATAAAGGGGGGCGGGTTGTAAACGTGTGCATAAACTAGTCTACTGTACAAAGGTAAAATGTATATATTCTGTGAACTGCCCTGAGATCTTGTGACGAAGGGCGATATATAAATTTAATAAATAAATAAAAATAACACAAATATGCATGCTGCTCTGCCCCTTTTGCTTCTGGTGCTGTCTACCAGTGGCTTCTGGCCCCTAGAAGGGGGACTAGAAGGGAATGTGGCCCTCAGATGAGAAAAGGTTTCCCATCCCAAAGGGAGGAAAAGAGTTTGCGAACCCTGATTTTTTAAAATGTTTTTTAAAGCAGTTAGGGATGTGCTAGCAGCTAAGAAGCTTTGCAAATAATCCATCCTTCTTATCTTTTCAAAAAGCCAAATAAAGAATTAGAAACGATGGGTTAAAAGAAAATGACAAACGAAGGAACTGCATAAGGAAATGTCATATGTTGGAAAATTAGGGGAAAGAGAAAGCTAGAGTGGTTTCACATGTATTTTTGAACAGATTTCTCTTTTTATTTGATGAAAAGTTCTCTTTGAGCCACAGGAGCTGTAGGAGGAATCTGAAGAAAAACTCAACGAACTGGGCAAAATCCCCAAGCGAAAGGTGTCATAGGTATGCCTTTCTCATCTCCGCACAGAAGACAAGGTCTGAAGAAAATGAAGGAACGAGGTACTTTAATGTTATTTTGCACTTCTTTCTGTAGTGCGTGGTTTTCTTAAAGGCTTCTTTTTAAGATTCGCTGTTGAAAATGGATCTACAAAAGCCTGCCTCAGTATTAAAACAGCTTCCTGCATTGCCATGTTGCATCTGCTCATGTAGATTCCATGCAGATATTTAACTGAATGTATATGGGCCTGACACCATTATCCTGTCTCGTCTCTCAACTTTCCCCATCACAGTACACAAAAGTGTTTGTGTCTGAACAACCTTTTCATGTATATTAGGCCCTGAAAGGCTCAGGTGTTCCAGGTCCTACTATGAAGCAGAAAGGGCTGTCACGCTCAATATTTTGCCTAAGACATCAAAATGCTTAAAACCAGTGCCAAGCTGTCAGCAACTAACAGTTTTCTTCAATGCATTAGTTTGATGGATGAAGGCCACAGATCACTGACTACTGCGTGCTCATCCAGTTTCAGCACCCAAAGGATAAATATTTGGCCTACTCATAAGCTTCTTCTAAAAAGCCAGTAAGAGAGCTGTTCCTATTAGACTGGATCAGGAAGTATGTGAAAGATGAAGCTGAGCAGAAACACACACAAAACAAACAGCTGGACCCTATATAGCAGAAAAGCTGTTTCAGACACATTTTGAGTTGATTGCTATGTTTGCAATGCAAGGTAAGTACATTTTTGCATGACCAGATCTGGAAGCTAATGTAAGAAAATGACCAGATCAGGTAATAAGTACATCTGCTGTCAGATGTTTACCGCTGGAGTGGGCTCTGCTGAGCAAATGTATGTTAACCATAAAGGCCTAACTCATCATATTATGAGATATGTAAGGGGTCAGTGAATGCAAACAGTTCTCCATGGTGATTTAACTTCAAACCGAATGCTGAGCAGTTGAGGGAGCAAAACTTATTTAGCCAGAATATTGAGATCTTTAAGCTAAATTTATGCCAATTAATATTTTTTTAAATCTCTTGGGGATACTTCCCAGTCTTGATTGTAGTAAAAATAAATTCATTTTGCTATGTTTTCATTTTCATACAGTTTCCTTCTACAGGGTGTTTGGCTGTACTCAACCACAGTTAACTAGGAGGGATGAGAGGAGGTCATAATGTTGATGCCATCATAGTTTCCGACCAATTTTAGATGATTTATATTACTAAAATATGCCTGTAGTATAAATGTGGCTGTCAGTTTATTTGCGTGATGGAAACATCTTAGTGACAAAGAGGAACCCCTTTCTTTATGTATTGTTTATGTATGTCATGAATTTAGGACTTTATTGTTATAGTAAACCAATGGCACATGTTACAATCATGATCTCAATGCATTTCCCCATTTATCTGGCATAGTTTTTCACTCCTCAGACTGTTGCAGCTTTGTCAGATAACTTGAAACTATTTGAAACGGGACCTGTAGCATTCCTGTATTCCCTCTTCACACTTCTATGAAGACTATATATTTACCCTTTAGCATCAATCATAAATGTTGCAAGAACTTTGCACGCTGACATTTGCATTTCAGCATTTCACACAGTTAGAAAATATGACAAGCGAAGACTTCTTGATCTGCACAGCCTTTTGTTCAGTTTTTGTTATAAAGCAGAGCCCTGGGCATTTCATACTCTGCTTGAGAGCCTCTTTTCTGAAGACTTTATTGCTAGCAACCAGTTAACTTGGGTTGATCTTCTCCCTCACCCCCACCCACATCCCTGGCTGCTGTGAGAATGTGAGGAAAGCCTGGCAGCTATTTGTCTGAGAGTTTTGGAGGGGTTTTGTTTCTTTTTCATCAGCTTCAAATGGGTGGTGTCAAATGTCTTTTCCTTATGACTCATCACAGCACATTGTTTTGCTGGTTTAGAATTTGCTTTTGTGTTTAGTTCCTAATTATTGCTGTAGCTTAAGGTCACAGAGAACTTGGCAGGGGGTTGGACTTGATGGCCCTTGTGGTCTCTTCCAACTCTATGATTCTATGATTCTAGAAGAACACTGTCTGGGCCAAGCTTTCTTTTATACAGAGTGGTGAGCAAATTCTCTGTGGCAGTTTTACTGGGAAGGAAACTTTTCAGCATTAGTGAAAGTGCTAAGACAGCGCAGCTGAGGGAGCCCCTGGGATGGAAACTTTCTTCTCACACCTAAAGTGCAAAGAGAGTTACTTTAGGACAAGAGGAAACAATCCTGCAGGACGAGTATTTTGTACAACAAACTGAATGCTTGAAAAATTGACAAGCAACTTTTTAGGCACCTTCTGTGAGACGCCTAAACCTTGTACACACTAGCAGAGAAAGCTTTTTGTGGCAAGGACATCTTTCTAAACTTAAGAATATGCTGTAATCAATATCAGCAGCAGCTGGCAGGAGTGCTTACCTGACCAGCTGCCAGTGTTATTGGGAGGGTGAGGTGGTGGCAGGTTCGTGCTGCGCAAATGCACTGGCAGAGCCAACATGGCACCTCTGCTGGTGCATCTGCAGTCACCCACCACTGCCTCACGCATCCTCCTCTTCCTCCCAGTAAGCAGATGCTGGTAATGGAAGGTCAGATAAGCACCACGACCCTGGTCAGCATTACTCAGCTCAGCAACTGGTCTATGGCTGTCATAAAACATAAGAATAACACTAGTCCAGCATCCTGTTGTGTGTTTAGACCTTTAAACCTCCCCCTTAAATAAATTCAGACAAGACTCAAATTTTGGTTTGGTTTTTGGCAGAATTTAGGCCACAACTTTATTGATTACAGCAAGTGACTGGTTGCATCGGCTCTGGTTCGACTAGCTCCCTGCCATACAGGTAGCGCTGACCCAGGGTTCCAGCATAGGTCAGTCAAGGGTGAACACCTGGATAAACGGAAAACCGGGAACAAGCTATCTCTGCCACCCAAATGCTCCCCTGGACTTAGGCACGGGCACAACCCCCTCAGAGGGGTTGATCAAACCATCGAGTACCTGGATTCCTTTAACAGAATACTCTTCACGTAGGGATGGCGAGAGTGTTCTTCCATCCCTATCACATGAACCAGAGCCTATCCGCAATCTTACAACTTCTGACGATTTGTATGTGGCAGGCGAAACCCAAATGGCAACAGCCAATCAGCCAAGTGGGAAAATTCCTGCCATGCACCTGTCCCAACGACAGACGACACACAATGGCATAGCGAGGTCAAGCGTGCAAGCCCTAAATATAGGGAGAGGTGGGCCAGTGTTCCGATGCACGCACCGAAAGAGGAAGCTCTGGGTCACATGCCTAGGTATATATAGGTACCTTGATCCATTTAGCCTGCGTCCCATTGGCCTGACTGAACCCAGCATCAAGGGACCTACCAATCGGGTGTTGTGGCTATCCAAACGTACCCACCCACAACACAGGGTTAGGTTGCCAGGTCTCACCACAACATGTGCCCTCTTTAAGAGAGGACCTGATTTTTCACAACGGCTAAACAAATGCTTGCAGGAAACCCACAAGAAGAATTCAAGCACTAGAGCACTCTTCTCTCCTCCTATGGTTCCCAGCTACTGTTTTTCATAAGCATTACTGCCTCTGACTGTGGAGGCAGAGGATCACCATTGTGGCCAGTAGCAGTCGTTGATAGCCTTCTCCCCCATGAATTTGTCCAATTCTCCTTTAAAGCCATTCAAGCTGGTGGCCATCACTGCCTCCTGTGGGAGAAAGCTTTTACCATGTACCGCATGAAGACTCTTCCAACACTTAGCTTCATTGGCCCTGGAAGGCCTTAATAAAGCCATTCGCATTCCTACAGTCTGTCAGTCAGCTTAACCCAGCCTTGTCAGAAGCGTTTCTCCGAAGAAGACTCTTTCTTCTCCCTGGTTAATAGGTACAGCGGTGGAGCTCGGTGTCTCAAATTTCAGCAGCGCACTGTGGAACACCAAAATTTGCAGCCCTCACCTCTCATGCTCCATTCTAAATCATAGTTGTGGTGTCCCCTGTGGTATCCCCAAGGCTCTGCACCCAGCACTCCCCTAAATCTGCCTCTGATGAGGAAAATGTGTTGGATTTGAACATCTGATAATTTCTACCTGCAGCTTTTTCATACAGTTCCAGTAAGTGACGAAAAGAAGAAATGAACACTGCCTTCTTCCCAAGACATTGTTGAGTGCCATGCTTTACCTGCAGAGCTGTCGTGCTGAATCATTGTCATCGCTGTCATTCCCATGGTAACTGACACTCATGTCCCGCCTCAGGAAGGTGGCCTTTTATGTCTGTGCAGGAACTGGCAAGAGCCGAAGCAGAACGCAAAGGAGGACCTGTGTGAGTGCCTGGAGGCGGTTGGAGGATGGATGGCGGCTAATGGATTGAGGTTGAATCCTGACAAGACAGAAGTACTGTTTTTGGGGGACAGGGGGCGGGCTGGTGTGGAGGACTCCCTGGTCCTGAATGGGGTAACTGTGCCCCTGAAGGACCAGGTGCGCAGCCTGGGAGTCATTTTGGACTCACAGCTGTCCATGGAGGCGCAGGTCAATTCTGTATCCAGGGCAGCTGTCTACCAACTCCACCTGGTACGCAGGCTGAGACCCTACCTGCCCGCGGACTGTCTCGCCAGAGTGGTGCATGCTCTAGTTATCTCCCGCTTGGACTACTGCAATGCGCTCTACGTGGGGCTACCTTTGAAGGTGACTCGGAAACTACAACTAATCCAGAATGCGGCAGCTAGACTGGTGACTGGGGGCAGCCGCCGAGACCACATAACACCGGTCTTGAAAGACCTACATTGGCTCCCAGTACGTTTCCGAGCACAATTCAAAGTGCTGGTGTTGACCTTTAAAGCCCTAAACGGCCTCGGCCCAGTATACCTGAAGGAGCGTCTCCACCCCCATCGTTCTGCCCGGACGCTGAGGTCCAGCGCCGAGGGCCTTCTGGCGGTTCCCTCATTACGAGAAGCAAAGCTACAGGGAACCAGGCAGAGGGCCTTCTCGGTAGTGGCACCCGCCTTGTGGAACGCCCTCCAATCAGATGTCAAAGCGATAAATAACTACCTGACATTCAGAAGACATCTTAAGGCAGCCCTGTTCAGGGAAGTTTTTAATCTGTGATATTTTAGTGTATCTCTGGTTTTTATGGAAGCCGCCCAGAGTGGCTGGGGAAACCCAGCCAGATGGGCGGGATACAAATAATAAATTATTATTATTATTATTATATTACCTCAGACGCCATTGCACACATTGGGCTTCTTTCCAGGCGCTCCTGTTGGAGGTGTTTCTGTACCTTTGCAGGGTGGAGATGGAGGGAGAGTTCCCTGTTCATTTTTATCCCAGAGAAAGCCAGTAACAACAGCACTAGTCTTCCCCCTTTCTTTGCCAGCAGCATTCAAGCCAAGCCGAACATGACATTAACAAAGCACTATTGTATTTAAGATGCATAATTATGTTTTAAAATGAAAAAAAAAAAAAAGCCGACTTCATTTGAAGCTGCTATTTGCATTGGGAGAAAATTCCCAATGGTGCCTGCTGAGATAATTACCAGCCCTTCACCCTCAACATCTGCTTTCTGCATTTTTTTAAAAAAAATACAAAAATAAGTTTCACAACTCTTCTAGTTGGGCCATTAGGCTCTGTCCTGGGGCAGAATTTCTGTTGGGACAGCACACCCTTAATAAAAAATGCCACAAACACCACTGGGGGTGGAAAGCAATGGAAATAAACTTGCCTACTCCCAAGGAGTCTTAAACTGCAATCCCATCTCAATTTACCATTGAGCAAGCCCCATGGAACTTAATGGGTTTTACTCCTAGGCAAACATGTAGACTATTATTATTTTCCACAACTGAGCTCTGCTTTCAGCTTGAATAAGTGTGAGCTAAGGGATTGGCTTTTCTGGATAGAATCCAAGATGGACTTGCAACTAAATAGAAACACCAATTTTCCCCCTTGGTATGCACTGTTGAGAACAGAGCATTTTGGAGCTACTTATCTGTCCAAACTCTCACCAGCTTCCTTAAGAAATGCCTCTATTGAGCTGTGTTTCCATGGGATGCCCACTGCAGTCTTGGACAGCCACTTCAACAGGGTCCAGAATGCAGGTTGTGGTCAACCTCAAGTGGAAGAAATCAATCATTATCTGTTAGCCTGCCCCATATAGAGACCCGAGAGATCACTTTCTGAAACCTTTGTTCACAAATGCAAGTAGGTTCAGCCCGACAGAAACAGTCCAGTTTCTTTTGAGTGACAATAATAGCTTCATAACACAGAGAGTGGTGCTCTGTGCACTGGCTGCAAAAACCAAACAAAAACCAGGAAAAAGGATAAAATCACTATAAATTGTTGTGGTGATTCAGAGGTTTAATTTGAAATCAAGCTGGGTTTGAGTTTGTTGGTATCTCTGGTATCTCTCTTACATCAGAGATGTTGGCTCATGTTATGGATGTGTGATCTGTATTGCTTTATTGGTACTCTTGCTGCATGGCTAGAACAAGAATCTTATATTGTATTGATTACATGGCAATTTTTTTCAGATCGTCTCAGTTTAAGACCCAAATAGTTAAGGACTGCATGTGTTGCTGTACACACCTTTCTTATATTTTATGGATTGGCAGCATATACCATAAATGCTTTTAAAAAGATAGAAAGAAAATCTATCCATCTGGCCATCTCTCTACAGACCATTACTACTAACATCTTCCACTTTGAATAGATCCATGCAGAGACGTGTACTGTTTGGCAGGCAGGCACTTTGCTGGGTGCTGTGACCTTTTCAGATTGCTATTGCTGGTCCAGTTCTCAGGTAAGAACAAGGGACATTGAACACCAAAGAAATGGGTTTTATGCTTTCATACTCAGCAACTTCTTTCTGCACCAGCTAGACATAGTTAGTGGGGAGATGACATTTTGACTTGGTTTCAGTTCTATGATTCTATGAGTCCACATAGATGGAACATCATGTTGTATCTACGCCAAAGGATGAATATGGAAAATATGTGTTTTATGAACACCAGGTAAAATGCAGGGTAGGTGACTGATTCCTAAGACCCACTATAATCAGTGAGACTTAATCATACAATACTTCCATTGGCTAGGCTTGCCAACCTTTCTCAGTTTCAAATGTCTGGGCTGGAATCATATAAAGCGACATGCAGTCAGGAGAAAGACCTTTTGGATTACTTAAGAACATAAGAAAAGCCTTGCTGGATCAAGCCAAGATCCCATCTAATCCTTCACAGTGGCCGATCAGATGCCCATGGGAAGCAGATCCTGAGTCCAATTGTATTGCTGTTTGTGCCACTGGTGAGGAATAAGATTCTGGTTTAAAAAGTATCTTGTGGGAACTGCTGCAACAAAGTAGGAAGTGGAAGCATCAGCTAGGCATGTGGTTACAAGGACACGGTGTGCGCAGTGTGTATTGTGAAAGGTGATTGATCAAAAGGATGGATGGCTCATTCTATTCACTACATCATCTGGAGCTGTGATTGGGACCAGAATTTATGGAGAATTTTTATCTCTGAAGGGGCGGGGCCCCAGCTCTGCAGTCAGCACTCTCTCCATATCAGTTTAACAACACTTCTGCAAAAGCTGGACCCAAGTCTATAGTTTAGTTAACATACTACTACTACTACTACTACTACTACTACTACTAAAATAGGGACGCGGGTGGTGCTGTGGGTTAAACCACAGAGCTTAGGACTTGCCGATCAGAAGGTCGGCGGTTCGAATCCCTGTGATGGGGTGAACTCCCGTTGCTCGGTCCCTGCTCCTGCCAACCTAGCAGTTCAAAAGCACATCAAAGAGCAAGTAGATAAATAGGTTCTGCTCCGGTGCGACCCCAGAGTCGGCCACGACCGGACCTAATGGTCAGGGGTCCCTTTACCTTTTCTACTACTACTAATAATAATAGTAATAATAATGATTTCTTCCATCTGTCTGTCTGGTCATTTTAACTGTATCTAGTTTTGAAATTGTTTTGTGGGTCTTTGGACTGAAATAAAGTATTGAATTGAAAAATTGAATTGAATAATAATAATAGTAACAGCACTGAGAAGAAAATAATTTATTCATTATTTCAACATGACAATAATTCAGTCACTGACCAGTTATGAGAGAACCTTGAAACAACGAACCATTTGAAACACGTCAAAGTACCTAATCCCAAAAGAAGGAATGAAAATGTCAGCTGGGATTTTCACAGCTTGGGTGCCCAGAGTTTGACATTAAAGGCAAAAATGGCAGTTAGATATCTAGCAATCATTGATTTTCAGCTGAATGGATATGTTTTTGTTAGGGATGGATGACCCTGTCAATTTTTGCTTCTCTCAGTTTCTCATATGTCCAATCTTAAATTCAGTTGGCCACATTTCTCTCATCAGTTTGCAAATTATTTTTAACAGCCCTCATGAAAATTCACCAGCATCTTAGTTTGCATTTCTCCTGACATACACAGTTTCGTGTATGATTTTTCTCTGATAGAATGCATTTTGCCATGTTATTTTTATTAATACATACATTTAAACACAAACTCTTTCCCCCTCATGTACATATTTTGTACACATTTTTAGGTTGGAAAACAGCATCAGAAACTTTGAAGAAGTATGATTTTCAAAGGAACACTGTGTTTTGGTTTATGTATTGTTTCAGGAAGTGTGAATTAGGTAGGATGAGATTCTCTTCCATCTAAGTTTTAGTTCTGTGCTTGCTCTTAGATGGTTTATTTCCCCAATTCCAGTATTAAAAATGATAAAAAGTAATAAACAGTTTTTAAAGTCGGTGGAACTAGCACACTACCTAAAGTATTTAAGGTAGCAAATGGCTATCCATGGCAGTAACTTGTGTCTTTCACATTGATTTTAGTGTGGAAATCAACAAAACACTTGTAATATTGTTGGGGTTCTTTTTGTAAGAATTGAATGAAATTTGCTGGCACATTAACCCCTTCTTTGGCAATAAAACCTGTGAAATTTCTGACAAATTGGTGTAGGGACTTTCATGTTAGGCACCTTCAAAATATGAGGTGTTTTAGTTGTGTGTGAGGATTTTTTATCTCCTGAAAGGAATACCAACAAACACAACCCATTTTTTTGGGAAGGGGGCAATTGTCATGTAAGGGGAACTTTCAAAACCATGTGATAATAGACCAAGGGGTTTTTTTGTTCTGTTTTTAAAGAAAAACAAAATCCCACTCAGCACGTCGAACCACCATGGATGCCTAACTCTGGACTCATTTAATGTGTGCTAAATGTCAGTGGTGGTTGATGCGGTGTGGCAAATTGGCTCCATTGGGGCATATGTACAGCCCTGGTTTTCTGCCACTCTGCCTCAGCTCATCCAGGTAAGTTGTATCAATGCTGATGATAGGAGGGCATAGGTGCCGACTCCATGGGGCCTGAGGGGGCCCGAGCCCCCTCAAAAATTCGTTTGGGGGGGGCTCTGCCCCCCCAATAATTTAAGAAAATTATTAGTTATATTATGCTTTGTAAAATCACAAAATTATGTTGGTATTTTTTATTTTTCTTGTTTGACGATAGTTACCTTTTAAAATACATTCAGTAATGAGTTAAAACAAAGCCACTCCCGATCTAGAGAGGGGGTGGGGTTGCGGGCTCTCGACCCATCAACAATCTCGCGGGGCTGGCGTCAGCCCCACGAGAAGCGGGGATTCCCCCTAGCTCATTAATATTCACCGCCCACGGCGGCAGCCAATCGGCTGCCGCAAAGGGCGAGCCCTCACAGGTTCACTTAAGGTCGGGACAGCCCGGGGCTCGCCCCTTTTGTTTCCCCAACAGCAGCGGTTTGGAGGTCTTGGGCCCCCCCAATATTTTTTATAAGTCGGCGCCCCTGTAGGAGGGTGACTCCATGGCTCTGCCACGGTTCCTGCTGTTGCTGCTGAGGGTATATTTTGTTCAAGGCTCCTAAATCGCTTCAAGGCTTACACACTTATTTTCAAAAACTAGATTTCCCCCCACTCACCGGATGCATTTGAAAATGCATCCAATGCCTGGGTGAGTGGCCGACTTCTGAATTTTATACATGTTAACTCCAAAATAAATCCTGCCAACTTCAGTGGGACTTACTCCCTAGTAAGTGTGTTTAGAACAGCAACCTCATTTCTGAAGGCAATTCTGCAGGTCTGATATGCCTTCATCCTCTGTGAAGTAAAAAAAAAAAATCTCAGCTGACAGGTTTTTTTAAAAAATAAAATAAAAACTTGAGGCTATGAATATAATTTGAAACAATAGCTTCTTGTCAAAAACAAGAAATACAATACCATTCTGTAACATCTTAAGCAGCCTAGAGAAATACACTTGAAGCTGAAATATATTCACATATGGGGTGGGGGGAATCACAGGAAATACAGACATTCTAGAAATGTAAAATCATGAATATTATCTTCAATGGTTATTTAGAAATAGATTTCCAACACTGATGAATCTAATTATTTAAAAAGTTCAGTCAAAAGAACACAAAGAGGAAAGGGAGAGGGAGTCCTTAAAAGGACAAAATAGCCTTTTGAAACACAAGCAGAACCAACCATATGATATCAGTAAGCGCAACGATGCATGGCTACCTCAAATAGCTCAGTCGGTAGAGCATGAGATGTTTTATTCCAGGGTGATGGATATGAGCCCCACATTGGACAAAAGATTCCTGCATTGCAGGTGGTTGAACTGTTTTCCGACTACAGTTCCCATCATCCCTGACCACTGGTCTTGCTAGCTAGGGATGATGGGAGTTGTAGTCCAAAAACAGCTGGAGACCCAAGGCTGGGAAACACTGGACTAGATGACCCTCGTTGTGTCTTCCAACTCTTCTATAATTCTATATGACATTCCATGTGAGATTTTTAAACAGCGCCTTGGAAATCTGCAAATCTGATTTTCCAGAGTTCTACACCGGGAGGGGGGTGGAAACCTACCCAATCTCATCTGCAGAAGTCCAGATCTCAACAGGGGAAGAGCTGTGGGATAAAGTGGGTGATATGACAGAAGGAGAAGGGACAATGAGGAATTGCATGGGGAGAGGGGGAAGAATGCCTGAATAGGGCCATAGGTAAAGGTAAATGGACCCCTGACCATTAGGTCCAGTCGTGGCCGACTCTGGGGTTGCGGCGCTCATCTCGCTTTATTGGCCGAGGGAGCCGGCATGCAGCTTCCAGGTCATGTGGCCAGCATGAGTAAGCCGCTTCTGGCCAACCAGAGCAGCACACGGAAGCGCCATTTACCTTCCCGCCAGAGCAGTACCTATTTATCTACTTGCACTTTGACGTGCTTTTGAACTGCTAGGTTGGCAGGAGCAGGGACCAAGCAACGGGAGCTCACCCCGTCGCAGGGATTCGAACCGCCGACCTTCTGATCAGCAAGTCCTAGACCCTGTGGTTTAACCCACAGCGCCACCCGTGTCCCGAATAGGGCCATACAAGGCCCATTATTAGTTTCAGACTATGGGAGGGATCCGAGGAACTTGTTCCCCTTAGTACAGAGATTTACGCTCGTGCAATGGAACCTTTCCCACTCTCCTTTCCCTGCCCTCCCCAAATCTGTTTGGGGGGTTTGGAGAACCCAACACATATTTATGTGGCACATGGGGGCAGGAGGGGGAATTTGGTTGCACAAGAGTAAATATTTGCGCTAAGGGAACAAGAGACTCAGTGCTACTTTGGATACAAGCCTGTCCCATCATCCTTTGACAACGGACTCCACAGATTGTGAGCAACTGCATCTTTGTTCTCTGACAGCCTTTCTCACAACCTTTCTGTTTGGCTTTTATTATACCTAGACTCAATGTTATAAAGTTATGCTCCTCATAATCTAGTGCTTATGGGACTGAGGTTTGTCCCTTTCAACTCTAAAATTATTCATTCTGGGGGAGAAAGAATTGATGGACCTGAAACCCACAAGGCAGGTTTCATCCAGATGCATTCTATTGTTAAATAGACTAAGGCTTCTCCCACAGACTGTCATTGTTAGACTATTTTCCTTTAAATGAGGAGAAAATGTCAAGAGACTTCTGGAAGGGAACATCTTCCTTTCCCCTCATTGCTGAAAAGATGATGTCATCAAACTGTTGGTGAAGAAACTGCTGGTGTAGCAGGGGCAGATGAAGAAGCACTCAGTTGAGCTCTGACTTAATCTCAGTGTTTTTGCTCTTGCCCTAGACTATCTTATGGGAGAATACTGGATCATGGACTAAGTGCTGGAATGGTTTAATCCTGTACCTTCACCTATAAGGTATAAAATCCCCGTAAGACTCCAGTGACCTCCTTCAAAAGAAAATCAAACCTGAGTAAGCGCTGTATCCCAAAACCTTGAACCCTTGGATTTTTCAAGTACACATAACAATATAGTTATCGTATATACGAATCCATTGTGAGGAATAGGATGGTGATGTTGCCAATTCAATGCATGATTGTTTTCATGTGGGATTTTGGATTTTTTACAACAAATAAAATGTCTGCTATAAATAAATAAATAAATGATAGTTTCTATGATTATTTAATTTCTTTAGCCTAAAGAGTGTTCGGGATACACTATCAATAAATAACTGATTCAGAGAACCAAATTATTATTTCATTCTAAAGAACATTCTTCTTTTATTCTAATGTAACCATTAATTTGCCATTACCTTAAGAAACCAATTACAACCCTTACGTACATTACCTCATGATGAATCTTGAAAGAGATAGTGAAATCTATTTGTGTCTAATTCCACTTTCTGTCTTCTGGAGATATCCAATATTCCCCAGTCAAGTGATAGCCATGTGTTCTGCTTTTATTTCAGTTGAATTACAACCAATTGTCCATTGCTGATTGAAGTCATTTGACATTCATAAACCCGAGAATGTAAATTATTAGGAAAGTTTCCGTTGTTTGTAAGGACACATCAGTTTTGACCATTGTTGGTTATGCTTTCAAATGTGCAAACTGAACCATTTTAGTATAATTTTTAGTGTAAGGATTTTCATTTGGTACACATGAAGAATTTGATAGTTGTATCTACATATATACACTGAGGTCTGGGGAAATGTAAAAAATGAAAATGAAATGAAATGTACTGTTCTTTCCTAGGGAAAATAAACGTTTTTATGAAACCATTCTTGTTTAATGTTTCTTTAAGCTGACTCTGTAATTCTCCTTTCTTAATTGGAGTTGTTCAAATTTCCTAACCTACTTTCTTATCAGAATTATAGGGTTTCAGTTATTTTGCATTAGCCAGCTGAGAGAGAAAAAAGAAACTTTTAACCCAAACCCTGTATGTTGAGCTTAGATATGAACTGGTCACAAAATATCCAGCACTGTGTGCAACACTTTCAAAATTCTATTGTAGTTTTGAGGTGAAATATAATTAAAAACTGTCTGGGGGAAAATGGGAAATTATTGCGTGCTCTGGCCAATGCTGATAGTTCATGCTAGGAGGGATGATTAGTAGTTGCAATATAGTAAGTAACAAAAAGAGAAATTAACTTCTCCCCATATCCATTATGAACCTTGATTGCATGATGTGAAATTGAAACTTCCACTTATGTGGTCACAGATGACACAAGACTGTCAGTCCCTCTGCTTTAACAGTGGCCAACCATTTTGGCAAGGCCGGCAGTGCCAAAAGTCCAGTTCAGAGTAAGACATAATGGCTCTCCATGCACAATGCCTATAGGTATATCCATATGACTTAAGTTGGTTTTCCCTGTAACCTGCTTAGCTAGAAAGTGGGCAGCATTCTTGAGCAGAAAGTGGGACTGAACGATGCCAGAGGCAAAGCCAGAAGGTCTCCTGTGCTGTGCGTACGTGCACATTATTATTATTTTTTATTAGATTTATATACCACCCTTCAACATAAGACCTTGGGGCAGTTCACATGCTTATGTTGTAGATTGACCACCAATGCTGTGTTTTGAGCATGGTTAAAATCTAGAGCATTTTCTCCTCTAGAAGAAAGAGTTTACCATACTATTTTCTGCATTCGGACTATCCAAACACAGAATTAATACTTCAGTACCTCGAAGATCGAGTATTACCTTTCTGAGGGACACATAACATGCTGTCTGTGCCCCGGAGACAGACACCAATTTATGTTCATTAGGCACTCCCCAAGTCCTGCTCCTCTTCAGTTCTACCTGCTTCTCAGTCTGAAAGGGCAAAGAGTTTGCTTCCACTCAAGCAGTGTAATGAGCTACAAGCAACACTGTTTGTTTTGCCTTGGGGCCATTGAGGGCTGTGGGTTCCGGATTCTGGAGGCTGACAGTTGCTTCTGGGTGTTCTGAGGACGGCTGTCCGGCTGAAGCAGCGACAAACGTGAAGTTATTGTCCTGTCTTGGGACAGTGCAGCACATTCGAGTAGACCTCAAGGAGCCTTTGTTGCTGGAAAGGCCTGATTTCCTGTCACATTTCAGGAGAGAGCAAAAGCACCTGTAAAACTGAAACACAAAGACAGGCGTTAAATAGAAATCTGCTGTGTGGTTGATTTGTTCTGCCATTGCACCGAGAGCGATGTGGTCCTCCTCTTCGATGTTCAATAGAGAAATGATATTCCGAGCTACTGTAATGGGCAGGAATTATAAAATGAAATAAATTAACAGATGCATTTAGAGTTCAATTTAGCAGCCAAATATTATTTCAGTGAAATTTGACTGCATTTGTAGTAATGCAGAGGGACCGAGTTAAATATTGTCTCTAGTTATTAGGGGTTGGAGCTAAGACTCCATGCTTTAGCTTGTCCTTAATTGTAGTTACTTTCTTTTTCCTATGCAGTTGCGGGTTAGCCTGTTATTTAATAAACAGCCTCTTGTTATGAGCCTACAGAGTCCCTCCCCCCCCCCCCCAAAAAAGAATCTCTTCAAATTTCCATAAATAAAAAAATAAACAGGCAGCTTTCTTGATGTAAGCCCTTGAAGGTGGGCATTTCAAAACTGAACTTACAGTCAATACTGTGCATGCTTCCTTGGAAGTAAGTCCCATGGAATTCAGTGGGATTTGCTCCCTAGTAAGTGTGTTTGGGATTATTGCTTTAGATTATGTGCTAACAAAAACCTATCGGCTGGGATCCAAAGAACTGCTCAGAGCAGGAGCAAAGAGTGGAGTGTTTGTTCGATTTCTCTTTGTACAGTTCACCACAGCTCCGTATTTATTTATTCAAATTTTGAATTTTACCCCACCTTTCTGTTTAAAATGTTTGAGGCATTTTAAAACAATTAAACTTGACAGCAAATAAAAGGGATAAAACAGCAAATAAACCTGCTCAGACTGAAAAGGCAGGGAAATGAAAATTTTAACAGAGCAACAGGCACATGCTGAAAAGGGAAAAGTGTGCTCACACAGTGATGAAAAGCCGAGAGAGAGAGAGAGAGAGAGAGAGAGAGAGAGAGAGAGAGAGAGAGACCTATGTTTTATAATATGAATAGGGACCTCTAGGTGTTGCTTGATTACATTTTCCATCATGCTTGTCCTTTGCCTTATGCTGCCTGGGGCTAATGAGAGCTAGAGTCCCACAACCTCTGGAGGGTCCTAAAATTCCCAATCCCTACTTTATTTTCTTACATCTCTTTATTCCAGTTCGGCTTCTGAAAAATATTTCCATCTTATCGAACAACAGTCCTGCCTTGACTCCCTTTGCTGAGCCCTTAACATTAGTTACAATCATATGCTCTGTCTTATTTCCTAATTAGTATAAATGCATGTACTGCAAGGAGATGTAATCTCACGGGGCATATTGATGCATCTGAATTATTTGAAGGCATTAAAGAAGCCACTGGGTGAATTCCACGTGGAGCTACTTCAAGGTCACCACCATATTTTAAAGGAAGTCCTACTGCTCATTTTACAAATTTGGGCTAAAAGAGGTCATGGCTCAATTTTTAGTCTTCAGGAAAGTGCATTAAACTTGGAATTAGAAGACAAAACCAAGTGCACACTAATGATTTTAAGCTACATTGTCATCAGTTACATCTGGTCCTCCTAAATTACCACTACCAATGATTACAAGGTCAGGTAAAGTCAGAGACTGTAGCAACAAACCAGAAAACCGATTGAGCAACTCAAAAAATAGAATACAGGAAAGTAAGTGCATACTTCTGTATGTATGATCAAACTCAGTCTTCAACACTGAAGGCTGTGTTAGAGGAACCAGTTTCATTTTTCAGCTGCATAATGGCATGTAGGAATGTTGAATTTGCCACTAAGTGCTACTATCTACATCGCTTGGAAGTAAGTGGCAAATCTCTCATTGTTTGCAGTGGTCTCTCATGTTATTTATCTGAAGCAGTTTTACCCTGCTGTTCAGCTGACAAGGTTCCCAGAGTGGCTTACATAAGATCAATAACAAAGAAGACAGTCCCTGCCCTCGAGTTGGCAATCTAAAAGGCATGACATAAAAGGAAAAAGGGAGGATGTGGGAAGATAACAACAAGCAAATTCTTATTCTTAAAGTTACAGAGTTCTTATAATGAGCCACTTCAATGGAAACAGTTGAGGGAGGGAGGGGAGGAGCCCATGAGAGTGGGCCCTGCTGTCAATCTTTCCTTCTGCTTTAGTCTGATGGAATGGTTGCACTTAGAAAACTTATTCTGTCTGTTTTTAAGTACATGCGGTTCAATAATCAAAGACCTTGAGATAGTGAAATTCAAAGATGGGACTGATGGGGACAGGAGGACTATTCCATCAAAAGCCTTAAAATCATTGGTATTTTGTAGATCTTAGGGAAAGCTACAATAATAATAATAATAATAATAATAATAATAATAATAATAATAATAATTTATTATTTGTACCCCGTCCATCTGGCTGGGTTTCCCCAGCCACTCTGGGCGGCTTCCACAAAGACCAAAAATACACTAAGATGTCACACATTAAAAACTTCCCTGAACAGGGCTGCCTTAAAATGTCTTCTGAATGCCAGGTAGTTGTTTATTTCCTTGATATCTGATGGGAGGGCATTCCACAGGGCGGGTGCCACTACCGAGAAGGCCCTCTGCCTGGTTCCCTGTAGCTTTGCTTCTCGCAATGAGGGAACCGCCAGAAGGCCCTCGGAGCTGGACCTCAGCATCCGGGCAGAACGATGGGGATGGAGACGCTCCTTCAGGTATACAACAAGCTATGGCAAGGTGACAATGTGAAGGATGGCATATACCAGGGGTGGCCAACTCCCAAGAAACTGCAATCTACTCACAGAGTTCAAGCCCCATTTTGGGGGGTTCAGGGCAAATATGTTGAGCTTTTCTAGGGGAGCCAAAGTTGTTGAGCTTCTTTAGAGGGAGCCAGTGATCTACTGGTGATCTACCACAGACGTCCAGTGATCTACCAGTGGATCATGATCTATGTGTTGGACGTGCCTAGCATATACTAACTGTGAGGGCCTTGGGTTGATCCAGGGTGCAGATGTCTGTAGGTTTAAGAAAGTGTGTGAATGGATATTTGTGAGTCTGTAAGGAAAGGGTAGCAACCCATTGGCTTCCTGTCACATATAATCTGTTTGCACAAGAAATACAATGCTGTATCTAATAGCAGTAAGCTTTCATAAACATCTAGGGTTGTGAATACCTAAGGCTGTGTGAATTTGTGATGTTACACTTGTATCACCAGAATATTCTTGCAAGAAATGAAACAAAAAACCCTCTGGCATTTCAGTCATGCTAAACTAATTTCTAGTCCTCTTAATGAGATACAAAAGATGAATCCAGACATCAGAAGACTAGTCCTACAGCCTTCTATTGACAGTAATCACAAGGTGTTGATACTGTATGGCCAAAACAATACATAATTTTAAATGCACCCTTCTTCCCCTTCTGCAATAAAAGCAGGAATTCCGAAACTTGTCATGGTCCTCCCTACTCAGCCAGTCACAGATTTGGAGTAAGGGAAGACACTATAGTAGTTGTTGATACAGTTCTCCCAAAACAATCTGGATAAGCAACTTTGTAAGTCCTGATAAACCAAAAGCCACAGAGGAGTGGGGAGAGGGGACATTGCTAGATATCTGAGGCTATTCAAAGCTCTTTGAGATGCTAGGAGGTTCACCTAAGGTGGTCACTTATGCACTGCCAAAAAGGAGAGAATGCACCCAAAAAGAGTACATAAGAGGTTACAGATTTGCAGAAAATATGCACTTGTTGATTTAGATGCACAGATGCAAATTTTAAAATAATTGCTAAAATTATTTAGAAATAAAATACATCATCTTACCACAGTGGGGGACTTTAGGATAAGGAGACCTGTGTGTGCCTGCTGTCCAGGTGTCAGCTTCTAAGCCCCTGCTCTGTATTCTTAAGGTTCCTTACCTTTAAACTGACTTGAACTGGACTCTCCTCTGTAGAATAGAACATATGAACTTCCTAGGTTCACTATGAAAAATGTTGAGCACTGAATGAGATGGAGGCTCCAAGTAAGAGCACAGTTGAAGAGGCACTCCTCAACTAGGAAAAATAGAGCTGAGACTTAAGATTCAGAACCTCCACCAGAACATAATGCCTGAATTTAGGATTAGCAACTGTTGGAGCAAGATGTAGGGCTGAGAGCATTGCAGACTGTGTCCAAACTGCTTCTCTGTATTGCTACCTACCTGGTTCTTTAATACCCCTCACCTACCCAGTACATCATCTGATTTGTTGCTGTTTACAAATGATTCGGTATACAAACTCCACAAAACCGGAAGTAGTGTTCCGGTTAGCGAATTTCACCTCGGTTTACGAACGGAAGCCAAACGCTGGAAGGGCACTGGCGGCGGGAGGCCTCAAAGTGTGCCTTGGTTTAAGAAAGGCTTTGGTTTAAGAATGCACTTCTGGAATGGATTAAGTTCATAAACTGAGGTATCACTGTATATGTTCAACATCTCACAGGCCCTCTGTGGCTGGGCAGGATAAACATCTGGCCATTGGGTCAAATTGTTCTTAGTTTGCTATTTTCATTTGTTCACGGCAGAGCAGGCAGAGGAGCTAAGAAATTTAGATACAATGAAAAGTTGAATTGGATGTTACAGGATGACCACATCCCCCCAAATGTAAGCTGTATATCAAGTTTCAGTGCCCCAGACATAAAGCATATGACTTTTCCTGTGGTCTGTTTTTATTTTTTGCACAGTTAAGACATCCAGTGTTAGTATTTAAAAAAGACCTTACACAGACAGCTACATGCCTGCAGGATATTCCTTAGCTGCCCTGAAGCCTTTTGCTTCTTTCTCCATAGATGAATGAATGTTTACATCACATTTCCTGGAAATATGTCATACTAGAAGCTTTTCCACCCAGCAAGTAATTACTATAGAACAGAGCATTACCTGTAAGAGGAATGTAGGCTCCCTGGGAAACCATTGCAATATAATTTGGGTTTTCTTGCTAAATGAGCTTTTGCTCCACAGCTCAAGCAGAGGATTATGGATCCTTTATACTGCTGACTAGTGCCATGCTTGGCTAAATACGAGTATTGATTTTTGGGTGTTTCAGTGAGCTCCAAGCTGGAGAATGGGTGATTTATAGGAATTAGATCCTATAAGAAAGTGATGTCCACTCTGGATGTTTTGGAACACTGTTACTGTTAATTTTTTTTTTTTTTTTTTTGGTAAAATTTACGTTGCAACATGGTGAAACTGTAAACTGTTTTTCCATGACTGCTTTTCACGGAGCAAAAGAGTGTGAAGAAAACAGGCAAGGTTGCCTGCACAGAGCTCCCTTTCGAAGGAAAAAGGAAACAGTTAAAAAAATACTCCAGTTCATCTGTTTGGTGGAAAGGTAACAGCAGCGACGGGCTGAATCTGGTCCCTGCTCTCCCATCTGAACAGTCTGAAATTCCCGAGATTGTTAGCTGCTGTATCAGAGAGAGGAACCTCTGTGCACACAGCTTCTAGCATAATAAAGACTAGAAAGCCAAGTGGAATTGTGCCTGCAGAAGTCTGCAACATACCAAATGCAGTCAAAGCACACTGGGAAAACTTTTTTCTTCTAAGCAGACTTCACCATGACATAGGATATGCTGTAACAGTCCACTCAGAAGTAAATCCTATTGACTTCAAAGATATGTTCTCCAGTGTACGTGCATATAAGATGATTGCAGCCTAATAGGTATGTCTTGTTAAAAGGTGGTCCTATTTAGTTCAAAGACAGTATCCCCACAGGCTTATCTGCTCAGAAGTAAATCACATTTTGTTCAAAGACACTTCCTCCCAGGTAAAGTGTAGAACTGTAGACTGAATATAAATCTACTGTATATTTTGGAAAGTGGTCCATCTGTTTGTTCACTATGCATTCAAATGTCTCTTGAGATAGTGGCTGGGGAAACCCAGCCGAATGGGTGGGGTAGGTATAAATTATTATTATTATTATTATTATTATTATTATTATTATTATTACTTGGCGCAAGGGTTCCAGAGGCAGAGAAGCCAGTTTTTGTCTACATTTGGATACCGGATGCCATTTTGAATCAAGATAGTGGACCAACATTTTCCAAATTGCCCCTATTTGGATGCCTCTGAAGATATTGTTGCCCAAACTGGCATGATGTTACCTGAGATTTAGGAGCAGGGTTTGGTCTGTATTTGGATACTGATGGATGCCATTTTGAAGCAAAATGGTGTGGTGAAACATTCCAAACTGTGCCAATTTGGACGCCCCTGGAAATACTACCATTCCAGTTTGGCGTGACAGTGCTTGGGCTCAAGGAGTGTTTTTTTGTCTATGTTTTGACACCATTGGACACCATTTTGAAGCAAGATAGTGGATGCAACCATTCCAAACTGCTGATTTGGACACCTTTGAAGATAACAGTGCCCAATTCCCCACAATGGTTTGAGATGGGCTTTGGTCTATGTTTGGATTTCTTTACTACAAGTATGCAAGCTTTCACAATTTCCCATTTGAAATTAAGTGAAGCCCATAAAAAATAATATCAGCACCAAATTTCCCAACACCGTTTTTGGTTTGGGTGTTGTAGTTTCATGACCTAGATAGGATTTTTTGGAGGGTGGCAGAACTTATTCCATCACACCTTTCAAAAGTGGAAATGACATTTTGCAACCTTCATGGGTACTTTTGCAGTATCAAAAAATCATAAGCAGTTCTGATATAGAAAAGCAATTTTCTGCTTCCCCTCTATATAATAGGATGAACTGTAATGGTGAGGTTTTGTGAAACAATGACAGGGAACATCAGTTCAGCAGCAGAAAACCAGGTATCTGGGGAAGGTTTTGCAACCCGTTTTTAGCTCGAAAAACCAGGCCCAACTCCTCCATTACTCGTGATTAGGGCAAACCTTGGTCTACACAAATAGACGTGCCCCTTCACATGTAGCTCAAGTATTGGAATTCAAACCCTGGGAATCATTGATGTAGATCAGCATAAAGATCCTGGTGGCTATGAGCCAATAGATCTCTGGATAACCAAGGGCCACTTTTCCTTTTCACATGCTTTTTTATTTATTTCACTTCCCACAAAACATCCCAAGGTTTTTTTTAACAATAAAAACATCAGCAAGAAAAATACAAGATAAAAAGTGGGATTTAAAAGAATTTTCCCTTTAAAGGCCTTTTGGAAGGGGAGGGCCTTCAATCAGTGCTCATGCTTGTCTGATAGATGAGAATTCCAAATAGGAGAAATAGGAGATGTCACCACAATCTGGATTTTTATGTAAGGATGACTGGGCTAGTTAAGGTGGTAGATCACTGGAGTCTTATACCCCCATCTGCCCAAACAAATAAAATAAAAGGAGAAATAAAGGTATGAGATATGGGGGTGATGCTCAAGTCAACCACCCCCCAGACCACTCCCTTAAAATGCCCCTTGCTCAAATCATTTGGACTAACATTCATTGAAAAATCCACCTATTTCTCACCCACTTCCTTCAAGTGGATTCTGTGTTCCAGGTGTTGCTCTTAACTTGGAGGACTTGCTCATTGTTTGAAAGCTAAGCAGTACCATGAGGATAAAACAGTCAGATCCGCCCTGTGGATGTACTCCATTGTCTATAGACAATAGATCCCACAAGGCAATGCACAAAAATGAACAGCTTCTGCATTCTCTTTCAGAAGGCAATTGTTGGCTTTTGTAGATACTCATTAATTCTCGCCTGTGCTGTCCTTTGGCAGCATTCCTTACCGCTCTCATGAATGCACTCTGACATGCAAATCAAGTATTCATTGTTGCTAATTGTGCCACTGATGTGACTCTAGCTTTTATTTCTTGGCTCTGGTGTGAAAGGGTTGTTTTAGATCATATCCTATCTGATGAGTCATCATAATGGGAGACCAGCTCTTCTGAAATGGTCTACCTTTCAGTAGCAACCTGCCCTCACATGAAGAGACAAAGCTCTTATATGATTTGGTATTGGTCCCCAAGCCCCATTATTTCAAGAAATCCCCAACAGCTATTTACAATGATATAGTCATTCCAGTAAAGCAAAATAAGAGATAGCATCACATGCAAAACCAAGCAATTGGAAACAGTTTAGAAATCAGAACTTTACAGAATTGGGAGAGCAGAAAACAGTGATTAATGCCTAGACAATTACAAAGTAGGTTCCAACAGAACAGCCCAAGATAGGAAGCTGCCTAACACCAAGTTGGACCATTGCTTCACCTAGCTTAGTATTGTCTGCATAAACTGCCAGTAGGTCTACAGCAGGGGTCAGCAACCTTTTTCAGCAGAGGGCCGCTCCACTGTCCCTCAGACCTTGTGGGGTGCAGAACTATATTTTGGAGAGAGAAAAATGAATGAATTCCTATGCCCCACAAATAACCCAGAGATGCGTTTTAAATAAAAGGACACATTCTACTCATGTAAAAACACACTGATTCCCGGACCATTCGCGGGCCAGATTTAGAAGGCGATTGGGCCGGATCCAGCCCCTGGGCCTTAGTTTGCCTACCCACGGTCTACAGGATGTGGAGCTGTTAGGGTTAAACCTGGATCCTTCTGTATTCAAAGATGTTCTCCCTTTGAACTATGGTCCTTCCCCACACCTGGGAAGATGGTAGCTTTATAATTGTATGGCTTAGGGGTCAATTTTGGTGACTGCTTACCTTCATGCCAGCCTTGGTTCAGAACCACCAGTTATGTCTGTGCAACCATAAAAAGGTAAGGTAAAGGGACCCCTGACCATTAGGTCCAGTCATGGCCGACTCTGGGGTTGCGGCACTCATCTCACTTTATTGGCCGAGGGAGCCAGCATACAGCTTCCAGGTCTGAGGGCCAGCATGACTAAGCCACTTCTGGTGAACTAGAGCAGCACACGGAAACGGCGTTTGCCTTCCCGCCGGAGTGCAACCTATTTATCTACTTGCACTTTGAGGTGCTTTCGAACTGCTAGGTTGGCAGGAGCAGGGACCGAACAACCGGAGCTCACCCTGTTGTGGGGATTCGAACCGCCGACCTTCTGATCGGCAAGTCCTAGGCTCTGTGGTTTAACCCACAGCGCCACCCACATCCCATATGACTACTAATAGCAGCCTTTCAGAATGGGGTTGCAACTCAGATTGCTAGCTACAGTTGCCACACAAGCTTTGGTAGAATCAGCAGGTAGAACTCTCTTCATTTAAGAGCAGAATATGTGGAAATAAAGCACACTTACAGTGTCCTTAGCTAAAGTAAGTTTATGGAAATGGCCAGTTCTTATGTGCGGATGTTTGTTAATTTAAGAAATATTTTCAATTATTTAAAAGGTGAGTTATCACTGTAAATCCTTTGAATTATGCAGTGTATTGGGGATTTGCATGTTCAGTGAAGCATCTTCTCTGTGTGTCATGTACTTCATGCCTAAAGCATTCGCCCACCTTAATTTAAATATTGCCTCTAAAGACATCAACCTATTATGGAGCATTCCCCCCACCCTCACAAACCCTCAAAGCTAAATCATGCCCTCGATTCTTCATCAAGGACATCTTCAGAACAAAGAGCACTTGATACCTTCCTTGTTCTCTAAATTTCTTTAGCAAAATTCCATGTCAAGGACACTAGTGGGCAGTATGAACTTTTGAAATAAAATAAAGATTTAAAGTCTTTTTTTTATCCCGCCTTTCAGCAGAAAACTTCCAAGACAGCAAAAAACGAAATTGAAATATAGTAAAACAATAAGGCATACCAATACAATAAGTAAATAGTAATGGCAGAATTTTGAACTCCCCGGAAGCACCACACATAGAATTGTAATGTTTGAGGGTAACCTCTTGTAGTCCAACTCCCTGCAATGCAGGAATCTCAGCTAGATCATACATGACAGATGGCCATCTAATCCCGGCTTAAAAACCTCCAAGGAAGGAGAGTCCACCACCTCTCATAGGAGTCTGTTACAAAAATTGAACCATGGACAGCACCTGCCTTTATGACAGGAATTGAGGAGCTTTTACAGCCCTTGGATTACTTTCTCTTCTGAGGAAGCTTTCGAGGGCCACATGCCAGAGGCAAAAGTGGGTGAAACAAACCATGTAAAATTTATCTTTGCACACTAGGCTGGTTTCTACTCTCAGTCTCTCTCTCTTTCTCCTCTCCGTCCTCCTCCATCCAGAGAAGCAGGAGGCATTATCAGAGTTTGGGGACTCATCCTCACACTCAGGGTGTGACCAGTGAATAGCAGCTGCCTGAAAACAGTGGGGTGAATGTGTGATCTCTCTCTCTCTCTTCCCATGTCTCCCTGCCACAGTCTGTTACACACACACATACAGAGATAGAGAAAGAGAGAGAAGAGAGAGATTATTATTTTTTAGGAACAAGATCATGCAGATACTCCCAAACACCCTATAATTATCATGACATTTCCCCCAAAAAAAATAAATAAATGAAGCTTTGTCTCATTTGAGATTTAAGTTTCCCTCTCAAGACTCAAGCCAAAAACTACATCTTTTGCTGTGTTACCAAATAGCATGTCTATTTGTTTTAATTCACCTCCCTCGCCAAGAATAACCTGTAGCTCAAAAGATATTTTCTAAAGGAAACTTGTCAAGTGAAACTTGTGAGACATAACTTTAAAAAAAATAAAAATTGAAAATGCCTTTGTTCAAAAGGAAGTTTATTTGGGGGGTTGGGGAGGGTGGCTAAGCTGTCTTAGCAGGTATCAGCAAGATATTTCACAAGCAATTATCTGATTCATAGGCCTCTTATTCCAAGCTGTAAAATGAAGAGCCCAGGCCTTTGAAGATAAAAGGCCTAAGAACTGGAGTGCCCACTCTCTCCTTGTTGCTTTGGCAGGCAAAGCTTACTGTTGTGGCATGTTGTCTTTCAATTACACTGAAAGTATTTCTGCTCCAAACAAATCAGTTGCTGAAATTGAAGCACCTCTGTGCTCTGTTGAGAGACAATAGAGAAAAATGTTGGTCGGTGGAGAAACCAACAACATTTGGGGTCTGATTTTATGTACTTTAAGATTGCCTCTGCCAGTTGCAGATGGTGCTCAAGCAGACTAGTGGCAAAGCTTTATGAGGATGCAGCAAGTCAGATAGTGGTTGCTTAGATGAATATGGTATTAACCAATCTGATACAGTTTGGTGATATAGCACTACATATTTTTTTTAATAAATAAATGAAAAGCCTAAAAATAAACTGGAGGAAGGAAGCTGAATCATTTATTTCCTGTGAAGAAAACAACGCACCCAACAATTAAGAAAAACAGAACTTAATGAGAGAAAACTCAATGGAACTGGACAAAAGGTGTGTGGTTAGTTCACAGTGGTGACAAATATCCAAATACTTCGTAGCCAGTTAGCATTATTTTCAGTGCTCAGGCAAAGTTAGCTCAACACAACTACTGATGGCAAGCAGTAACTCTTTTGGGCTGTGCCTGACCCAAGTGGTTGAAAAAAATGAAGTAAATTGCATTGGACTTGTTTGAAAACCTACAGCAGGCAGAGACCCAGGGGCAATCTGTTTTTGTTTGAGCCTTTGCATCTTTATATGGATGCTAAGTCCCACTTATTTAACTGCTAGAGGGGCATCTGTGTTACTCTCCTGCCCTAAATACTGTAAATCAGTGGTTCCTAATTTGCTTATTACTGCAGACCCCCCGTTTTTCAAAAGCCAAACTATGGACTCCCTACTTTGGAAAATTTTCATATCAGTAGTTTTTGTTACGTGAATGCTGCCACGGACCCCCTGGGTGGGTTATGCGGATCTGGGGCCCTCAAACCACCAACTGGGAACCATGGTTGTAAACAAACAAACAAGTCTATGTTTATCTTGGTGGGGGAACCCTGTAGGCACCAAAGAAGGCCTCTTCAGGCACACATGCCCCCACAGCCATCATATTGGTGACTCCCTGTTTATGCAATGAGAAATTTGTCATTTCAACAACATTCCCTGTGATTTTTCTAACAATGAAACATTATCCATCTCACACGTGATATAAAACAAAGCAAACGCTGGATTTCAGAAAATGTTGGTGAAACCGCGATATTTTAAACACATTTTATTACTGAGAAGGTAGCTCAACGTGTACATGTTTTCTGTATATGTTTGCAAATAGTTACAAATCACTTCTGAAGAAATTAATTGTTGTAACAGTCTCTTGCTTACCTTAGACCTCCCTCCTGGAGTTCTCTGTGATGCTGCTGGCTTCGTCTTTCAAAGCAGTCAGTCTTCTGTAGTGGGAATGTTACCTTGAATCTGCACAGCATTTTTAGTCTTCAACTCGCCTCAACTCACAGTTTCCATATAACGGGCTGGGAGGAATTGAAGACTGAAAATGACATACAGGGCAATCAAACGCCACTTTTTCTGAGAGGCAAGAGTCCTGAGATTGATGTCTGCTGTGTATGATTACCTGAAATTTTCATGGGAAGAAACCATGATAAAGACCATAGGGGAGAGATTTGTTTGTACAGAGAAAATATTTTAGAAAGCTCCTTCCTGGTTCTGTTGGAATTTGCAGTTTATTTTGATGGCTTTTACATATCCTTTCTTTTTGTTTAAGAAAGTAAATGCTTTCACACAGTGGCAAACCATCAACATTTCACCTAAAGAGAAACAGGAATTAATTATCATTCCCAAACATGCACATGGTGTCCACCACATGGTGCGTGGATTCGATTTGCATTGCACAAGGCAACCACGTTGCTTGACTGTCCTGCTTGAAGATAAAAAAAAAATCTTGCTTCTGATTTAATGAAGCAATACAGGTAACAAAGCTTAAACAATAAAAGTAAAAAATTTGACAGAAAAGAATGTCATGAGAGGGTCAAATAGAGAGGTACTTATACACTACTAACTGACATAACTTTCCACTCTGAGTTCTGATTCATACTTTCAACCATTTAAGCCCATAATGCCAATCCTTTGGATCCAGAAGGTTAATGAGTAGTTTGGTGATGTTGGTCCATTTCCATCTGTTGCACCAAACATAAACCAAACTAACAGTTGTAAAGATGCAACTCAGTGGCTTGAAATGAGAAACCCCTTCCTGTTGCACTCAGAAGGAGCAGAAGTTTTCGGCTTTAAACAAATGATAGATCTGCATGATGCCCAAACTCAGGGAGTGTGGTTTCTTTAAACCTATGGTTAGTGAAAACAAGCAAAGATCTGAAACCATGGTTTGAGTTTAACTTGCTCTCACCAATCATACAGAGCCATATCAAGACATTTTCCTGTCTGGGGCAGAGCAGCAAATAGTGCCCAATTCCCACAGTTGAGGTCTATAGAACCTAAGGCTGGTCAAGTTATTTTGCCACTTGAGGCAGAAAACTCCATGTATGCCTATTCCCCTCTCTGGTAGGAAGTAAATAAATAATAAATATTTGTTGCCTTTAATGATATGCAGAGTTAGCTGCATGACCAATGATACAGCCAGCCTAGAATTCTACCAGTCTAACACATGCATAACAAAATATTAACTTGTATCACTTTTTACTCTGATTTAGTTTTCTTGTGTGTAGCTTCCTCATTAGGTGTATTTTAGAAAATTTTAAACAAGAAGTGAACATCTAGTTGTGCAATCTTGCACATATCTACCACGCAGTATAAATCCCATCAGTTTCAACAAGGCTTACTCTCAGGTAACAGGCAATAGGATTGCAGTGGAAAGCAAATGACTTGCAATACTAGGAATGAGAAATGTTTCCTCAGTGACACAAAAGTGAAATGAAACAGCAGTCTAGCATTTCCGACATCTCTTAGAGAAGAGAAACTCTGCATGTGTCTTCCTTTTGGTTTTTAAGAAAGCCACAGCCGAGCCCTTTAGCACGCAAGTGTCTGAACTGTTTAATACCACACACCCCACAGGTCAGGATGCAACAGTTCTACATCACAGAGATAAAGAGACAGTACAAATAAGGCAGATTATTCTGGCTTATTTTTAGAAAGGTACTGGTACTGGTGTTTGTCCTTTCCTGAAATAAGCACCGCGTACAACCTTCAAGTGAGTTATATTCATACCTGTACACAAGGTTAGTAAATACAATAATTACCTGCATTCTATAAGACTATTCAAATGAGTAGAAGCAGAAGTAATTCAATTAGTCTAATCTTTCCATATTTCTGTAGAAATCATTCCTAGGTGGTAGCTTTCCAACCTACTTAATTCCATGTGTTTCATTATTGCGTTTCAAGTGTTTACAAAGGGCAAGGATATAACTCAGTAGACGAGCACAGGCTTTGAATGTAAATAGTTCTAGGGTCAATTAAAGCAGGAGATGATGAGGAAGACCTCTCGGTCTGACATGCTGAAGAGCTGCTGATGGTCAGAGTAGACGATAGTGGGCCAGACGGACAAATAGTCTGACCTGGTTTAAGGCAGTTTCCATTTGTAACTACATCTTGTCATTTACACACTAAAATTAAAACAAGGAGCCTTGGGGCACCTGAAGGACCAACACATTTATTATGGCACAAACTTTCATGGACTACAGACCACTTCATCAGAAACATTTAGTGCTATCCTGATATATAACTATCCCATCGGCTACATTCATTATTATTACAGGCTGGGATCACTCTATCCCAGAGATAGCTAATGTAACAATGGAATCCAGTGACCATCAGCATCAGCCAGTATGGCCAATGCTCAGGGATGATAGGATTTGTAGTCAAACAGCACCAAGAGAGCACCATGTTGGCTACCCCTGCCCTAACCCTTGACATTTCTATGTTGAAAAGCTTACAAACCTTCTGTTGAAAATGAAAGCAGGAAACCAGTTTAATTTTATACTAGACGTACCAATAAGGACTGTGGTAGTTTGTGGCCCTAATCTTTTTCTATGAAGTTATTGGAAGCTGCCTATATGAGATCAGGCTTTTCCCACCATACAGCCTAGACTGTGGTGCTCTAGAGTCTCAGACATTGGCCTTCTCCATTGCCTACTGCCAGATCAGAGACCCTGGTCTTTTGTATTTACTTGGTACTGAACATAAACCCCAAGGCTGATCCCTGACACAAATTAGGTCCTGGTCATCACAGCACTCAATAAAGTATTCAAAATGGGGCACTAGTTGTAGTTCAGCAGTCAATTCAGCAACTTGGATGAAGAACATGGCTTTGAGACTTCCTCTTGTTACTTATATGGCATGTCTGATTGCTGTAAGTGAGGGCAAGAAAGTAGAAGAGAGTGACAAAAGTCAGCATTTTGACCAACGTTGGGCTGTATTCACATCACAGTCTGGTTGAACTGATCCATTTTAACCTCCATGTGTGACAGTGGCCCAACTCTAGCAAAGTCCTAATGCTTTAGGCCAGAATGTTAGCACCCACAGAAACTGTTTGGATTCTTCTTTCTTTGGAAAAATACGACTTACATTGATCAATGTGATGATTAAATATAGATTAATTGCTGAGGGAGGGAAATAGGGGTAGGTACAACAACAAAACTATCACAAGGGAATGAGAAGGGCACGAGGAACCAGAAGAGAATCTGGCAAGATATGTTCGAGTTTCTGAAGCTTATCACTTTGTGAGGAAGGGGTGGGTTTCCTCTTCCCACGGATGCTGCACAGTTATGCTTCAGATAGTACTAATGCGATAGCACTTGTTTGCAGAGCTCCTGTTGAACTAGCCTCCTGAAAAGGAGGCTGCATCCAATGGAACAAGTGCTACTCTCAGGTGAAAGGCTTCCTATGGCCTCCAGATGATCAAGGTGAAGTTACACTGAACACTTCCTTGTGGGCACCTGGAGTCAGATAAGGCAGGTAATCATTTCTTTGTTTCTTTGTTTGCATTTTGTTCCATTGGAGGCTGAGCAGATTTACAAACCATATTTCTCACATAACAGAATAATTGGGAATCTGTTTGCTAAGGGTGCTTAGAGTTGTTGGGAGACACCCATTTCCCCTTATAGAGCTACAATCCCTAGAGCAACTTGGGAAGAGGCATTGACTGTTAAATAGGTGAATTTCAAAAAGTAAAAAACCAGGACACCCCAGAAGTTGTTGAGTTTCTTTTTTACAAAAACGCCAAAAAACCCATAATTTTCAATTGGCTTGCCTAAGATCCAGGACAAAGCGCCGCCTTTTGGAAATTATTCCCTGGACGTCAATTCCACCCTTGAAATCCTGGGAAAACCCAGACGTATGGCAGCCCTATTGTTAAGCCACCCTGGGAATTGTAGATCCGTGTGGTGAACAGGGTTCTTCTAATAATGCTCAGCCCCCTTGTGGTGTTTGCCCTCCTAGGTGTGTGACATCATACTGGGTTCATAAGGAAAGGGATAACTAATTGTAAAATGACTAACCAATAGGAACCCAAGGGGAGGAATTAGAGTTAGAGTTAGGGTGGTTGAGAAGTCAGTCTGGAGTTAGAGAAGAGACAGAGAGAGGATAAGTCTGTGGGTTGGGCTAGTCTGATGTGAGAGTGAGAGAATCTGCTAAGAGGAGTCAGTCAAACAGTTGATATAATCAATCAGAAGGTATTAGGAAGGTATAGGCCGGCAAAGAAACTAAAGTTAAGAAACTGACAGGAATATTATCTGAGAAATCATATACTTGTTAATGCTTACCAAATAAACTTGTTTAATTGGTTCAATTTTAACAACTGTCTGGACTCAGTGTTTTACCCAAGAGTAACAGGTTGGTGGCAGCGGGGAAGCGAGCACAGTGGTGGCACAGGGATCAATAGACCATTAAACGTCCGGGGACCCTGTGTGATCGCCACACCCCTTAACATATCACAGTTCCCAGAATCCTTTTTAGGAAGCACTGACTCTTAAAGTGCTGTGATAGGGCTTTGCTGTGGATGTGGTGTGGAAAGAGAGCTTAGTTTATTTTTTGGTTGCTTTTTATTAAGTTCATTAATTTTGTTATTATTATTTATTATATTTGTTATTTGTTCACATCTTCCATGTATTATTTAGTCAGCAACAGATGAAATTTTAAGAATATTCTTGCAGGCATTTACATGACAGCACATCCATGCAGCTCAGCCCATAAGCATTATGCTGCTAGATTAAGATATTGGTAATATAGATATATATAATACTACAGAGAAGTCAGTCATGATATATAGATCTGAAAATAGGTTCTAAAGAAGCACATCAGGAAACTAGACAGAATGGGCACATCTGAAAGTTTCAAACCATTATGTACCCATGTTTTGAAAGATGGAACAGATACATTGGTTTGAAACTGATATATACACTTGCAACAGGAATGAGTGTGCCCATGGACAAAGCCAGGATTTTTGTTTGAGGGGGCAGGCCTTTTTCTTTTAGGGGGCAGAACCTTAGTTTGCTATGTATTTTTATTGAATTTTATTGATTGGGGGCAGCTGCCCCTCCCTGCCCGCTCCCAGCTACACCCATGATTGTGCCCCATAAGCTTTTCCGGGAAACAATAATTTTTTGGCGTCTAGTATTGTCCTACTCTGAATCAAGGAGGTTAGGAAACAGTGAAGTTGAACCAGGTGCTGTTGTTAAAACAATCAATCAAGCTTTAATGACCTCTATGTTCCATTTTTGCTACTTGTTATTTTATTTTTTAAAAATCTCTTTACAGAAACTTGTCATAATGGCAAACTGCAGTGAAATCAAGATGGATAAGAACGTAGTCACTTTTGAATATGTTCTCTACAGCCCAGTAACTCTCGTCGGAGTCGTATTTAATACAGTTGCCTTGTGGGTGTTCTGCTTGAAATTGGGCAAATGGACAGAGACCAGAGTTTACATGATCAGCTTAGTCCTGGCAGACTACACACTGCTCCTTACCTTACCATTCATAATGTACTTTCACTACCATGAATGGCCCGTTGATACTTTTTGCTTTGTCGTATTCGGAATCAATTGCATGAACATGCCAATGAGCATGGGCGTCATCATGCTAATAGAGATAGACCGGTACATTGCAATCAAACATCCTCTGAAAGCCAAAGTAATCAGGTCTCCACGGAAGGCAGCTGTTTTCTGCTTATTTGTCGGGCTCTGCTGTTTAGTTTATACAATCACACGCATTCGGTCATTCAAAACTAAAGAAGGATATGTTTGTTTTTATTCACACTTTGGTCAAAATGTGCCTCATGCCCTGATCAAACCTATTGTTTTCTTTTTCATACCACTGGTTATATTGTTGTTTTGTTCCATACAAGTCATCCGATGCCTCAGGAAGAAACATAATGCTGGTCCTCATGAAGAAAAGTTAACCCAGAAAGCCATCTGGGTGGTCTCAGTGAACTTGGCCACTTTCATTATATGCTTCCTGCCTTTCCACTTAAGCTTTCTGCTTAGTTATGTCCTGAAGGCCGTCAGAGGATTGGACTGCGAGTTGCAGAATGTCATGCATATAACTTCATGCATAGCCAATCTGAATTGCTGCTTAGATGCCGTGTGCTATTATATGGTTACTAAGGAATTCCAGGAAGCTGCAGCTCTCTTGCCTCCCTTCAACGCAATGCAATCCGGGTCCAACTTAACTCAAGATTTACAGCTGCAAAGTAAAGCACCTGAAATGGCACCATTACAAAGTTAAACACCTGAAATTGCATTGCCATTTTAAGAGGCATGTAGTTTCACCTTTGGAGTACTATGTCCAGCCAATCAAAACCTCATACTTAGGACATTATGTCAAATAAAGCTCAGCAGACAAAGCAAAGACAGTACAGAAACCCAGTATTGTGTTTATTTTAATTTATACATTTTTATCTGGACTTGGTGCCCTGAATTGTCACTGATCAGTGTCTTGGTTTAAGGTGTCCTGTTGAAACATCAGATTCTGCTCTTATTTACTGTACTGGTAATGCCTTTCATTCAAATATGTCCCTATATTCAAGATGGTACTTTGTATATTGAAAACCTGCCTTTGTACTTTCCCAGTGATTTTAGTTTGCAGCTGATACAAGCTACAATGCTTTGTAAATTTGTTTTAATACAGAGAGAGAGAGAGAGAGAGAGAGAGAGAGAGAGAGAGAGAGCGCCAGCCACTGGGAACCCTGTGTGAGCGTGCTAGATATAATAAATAAATATGATTTTTAAAAATATTGCCTTTATTTCCAAACGTTTTTGACAAAACATGTTCTTAAGGTGATGGTATTTACTGCACTGTTTCATCCCTGATATAAATGAATTATGTCCTTAGTCTCTTACTTAAATGGTGGTGGTGTTAATTAGGATTTTTCCACTGTTTTGAGTTTTGTTTATGTGGTTGTCAGCAGATAATAGCATCAACCGCCGAGGAGATCTCCTGACAGCTTTGCTGATTGTGTCAGAATTTTGGCAGAGAGATTGCCCAGAGCTACAGGGAGAACCTGCAAGCACCGAATATAGATACAGAATTTGATTCTAGTAAATTAGTAGCACATATATATGCTACTTATTTGCTAGAATCATTGTTAATATGAGTCACTCATATTTCTGTGAGGCCTGTGACATTTTAATACACTAGACTTCATAGTTCTCCTTAGTGTGAAATGAAGGCACACAAGAGTCCACGGGGTGCACAGATGGAGCATGCCTCAGGTCTAGCTGCTATTGTGTTGCTATCCTTCTGGATCATGCTCCAGGTGGGCTATAAAATTCAAATTGCATAAGGAGATGTAGAGGACATCACACCATGGTATATATACAGCATGAGAAAGGAAGTTCATTCATTCATACATACAAACAAACAAACAAACAAACAGGAAACCATAAGGGCTTCTATCATAGTTCCTAAACATTTCCCCAACGCATCTGCCTTAATTATTTATCTAATGATACTAACATCATCATTAAACCTGCTGATAAAGTAGGGGGAATTGCCATCATGAATAGAGAGGATCATGTGGATTAGGCTACTTGCCAACTTTCTGATTCTCGATTTTATATTAAAATTACTAAAGATCCTACCGACTCTACAACCACCCTTTTAAAAACTGTGTTGCAACATGCATACACCATGGGTTTCATTGATAAACACACATTTGAATTTCTTCTGCCACCTTATCCCCGCATACCTATTTTCTACTGTTTACCTAAGATTCATAAGAATTTAAGGTCTCCCCCAGGTAGACCGATAGTTTCGGGTTCTGGTTCCATCCTGGAATCTGTGGCCAAATTTCTAGATTCTTTCTTACAACCCTTCTTTGTTTCCAAACATTTTCCTTAAGTGATGTTGACTTCAAACAGGTCCCTCCTCTCCTGCACTGGCACAACACAGATTTACAAAAAAAAAAAGAAGTCATTGTAATTGTGGCTCATGTAACCTTCTAGTGACATGAGAAGACCTTGGAAGTAGGCACCAGGGAGAAGCCATGGGCATTGGAGTACATAAGGGCTCAATCCAGGACTAAGAGTAGGTGGCAAGGAATCATGCATTTTCTCTACTCCAATGATGGCTGAGATGTGGTCCTCAAAGTGTTGCTAAACTATCTTCCATCGTCCATGTACATTGCTGGCTCAAGTTAATGGGAGTTGTTGAACAGCAACATCTGGATGGCCAGAAATTTGCCACCCCAATCTATTCAAATTGCAACGATCCCAATTATCCTGTGCTTCATGCATGGCCATTTCTGCAGGGTGAATTGATAAGCCAGAGATGCATCTTTAAAACTGCACTGAAATGATTTTTAAAGGACATTGGTCCAACCACGATGCTGTCAGTGATGTGGTGCTAAGGGGACTTCTTATCACTTACGGTGGGATGCCCAGTAATGCAGGCATTTTGGGGCCTGGGGTCCTCAGACGTATTCAGAATGGTTTGTGAGCCCATGGATTTCTCATCCCAGTTGTTTTTCCTGCCCCCTTTTTGAAGGCTTGAATGCTGGTATAAAGAATAAGGATTTACTGGCTATTTTTTTAGTGGCTGCTCAACGATCTGTAGCTGAAACCTCACAAGGATTATCCCTGGATTTATCTTATAAAAATGTCTGGCGATTGGCTGTCACTGAGAATATAACACATAATGTAGAAGTGATAAAAGGAAAGGAGAAAGAGGACATTTTTTTCCTGCAATATGGTGGCCATTTATTCAATATACAAATGAAACTGGTCTTTTTTTTTTTTTTTAATATTTTTATTAATTTTACAGAATAAAAAAGAACAAAGAATAAAATACAAAAGTTTCATAAATCATATTTCTTTTACAGAATCTTTTGGACTTCCCCACATCTTCCCGATTCTGCATTATTTATAATACCAATTTCAGCATTTTGTTATCTTATTTCATCACTTATTGTATCTTTCATTTTGTCATGTTACCCTTTTCAATATATTTATAACCCAATGTTCATAATACAAAGTCTTCAGCTATTTATTATCTTATTTCATTACTTATTGTATCTTTCAGTTCATTATTGTATCTTTCAATTTCATGTTACCAAAATCAAAGTTATTGTGACCATAATCTTATATATTGTGATTAAAACGTAATGCAATAAAGATTTTTCTTAATTTCACCTCTCTTTTCTTGTGCCTTAATTTTAATTTCACCTAATTACCATTGCTGGGGCTAATATTTCCTAAAAAGTGCATTTTCTTAACATTCATACAGCTTATAATATTTTTGTAAATAGTCCTTAAATTTTTTCCAGTCCTCTTCCATTTTTTCTTCTCCCAAGTCTCGGATTCTGCCAGTCATTTCCGCCAGTTCCATATAGTCCATCAACTGCGTCTGCCATTCCTCCAGTGTGGGTAAATCTTGTGTCTTCCAACACTTTGCGATGAGAATTCTTGCTGCTGTTGTAGCATACATAAAAAAAGTTCTATCCTTCTTTAACACATTCTGGTCTACAATGCCCAGAAGGAAGGCCTCCGGTTTCTTAGGCAAGGTATATCTAAATACCTTTTTTAACTCATTATAAATCATTTCCCAAAAGGCCTTCACTTTCGGACATGTCCACCAGAGATGAAAGAACGTCCCTTCCGCCTCTTTACACTTCCAGCATTTATTATCAGACAGGTGATATATCTTAGCAAGCTTGACTGGGGTCATGTACCACCGGTATATCATTTTCATAATATTTTCTTTCAGGGCATTACATGCCGTGAATTTCAATCCGGTGGTCCATAACCTTTCCCAGTCCTCAAACATAATGTTATGTCCAATATCCTGTGCCCACTTTATCATGGCGGATTTGACTGTCTCATCCTGTGTATTCCATTTAAGCAGCAAGTTATACATTCTTGAAAGTAATTTGTCTTTAGGTTCTAACAATTCTGTCTCTAATTTCGATTTTTCCACCTGGAACCCAACCTTTTTGTCTGTTTTGAAAATTTCCCGAATTTGGGCATAATGCAACCAGTCTCGCACCTTACTTTTTACATTTTCAAAACTCTGCAGCTTCCAATTGTCACCATCTTTTTCTATTAATTCCCAATATTTTGGCCAGTAGGCCTCCATGTTAAGTCTCTTGCGTGCCTTGGCCTCTGCCGGTGAAAGCCACCTTGGTGTTTTACTCTCCAATAAGTCTTTATATTTTGTCCAGACCATAAAGATTGCTCTTCTAACAATATGGTTTTTGAACATTTTATGAACTTTAACCTTGTCATACCACAAATACGCATGCCACCCAAAAGCGTTATCAAACCCTTCCAGATCTAGGACATCGGTGTTCTCTAACAAAAACCAGTCTTTCAACCAGCAGAAGGCTGCAGATTCATAATATAACCTCAAGTCTGGCAGGGCAAATCCCCCCCTTTCTTTCGCATCTGTTAGTATTTTAAACTTAATTCGGGGCTTTTTGCCCTGCCAAACAAACTTAGAAATATCCCTCTGCCACTTTCCGAAGCATACCACTTTGTCCACAATCTGCAGGGTCTGAAACAAAAATAACATTTTCGGCAAAACATTCATCTTTATAGCTGCTATTCGGCCTAACAAGGAAAGTTTTAGTCTTGTCCAAGTTTCCAAATCCCTTTTGATTTCTGACCAACATTTCTCATAGTTGTCCTTAAACAAATTCAAGTTTTTAGAAGTCAAGAACACCCCTAAATATTTTACCTTTTTAACCACATTTAATCCTGTCTCTTTCAAAAACTCATCTGTTTCTGTAGACGTTAGGTTCTTAGCTAAGACCTTAGTCTTTTGCTTGTTCAACTTAAATCCCGCCACCCGACCATAATCAGATATTAAATCCAAAACTCTTTTTGTGCTAGAAACTGGCTCCTGTAATGTTAGTACCAAATCATCTGCAAATGCTTTCAGTTTATATTGTTTCACTCCGACCTCAATGCCCCGAACTGACCGGTCCCTTCTAATCATATTCAAAAGCACCTCCAGGACCGAGATAAACAGTAATGGGGATAGAGGGCACCCTTGCCGTGTCCCTTTTTCAATATTGAATTCCTCCGTCACCACATTGTTTACTATCAATTTAGCTTTTTGGTCTGAATATATTGCTTCTATACCATTTTCAAACCCCCGTCCCACTCCCATCCCTTCCAAATTTTTCTTCATGAACATCCAAGAAATGTTGTCAAAGGCTTTCTCCGCATCAATAAAAATTAACGCCGCTCTAGTGTTAATATTTGTTTGTAAGAGTTCCAAGATGTCAATAATGTTTCTCGTGTTGTCAAACAAATGCCTACCCGGGAGAAAGCCTGCTTGGTCCTTGTGAATCACTTCATTCAATACCTTTTTAAATCTATTTGCCAAAATGTCTGCAAAAATTTTGTAATCCACGTTTAGGAGTGAGATGGGACGGTAGTTCTTAAGTTGAGTCTTTTCAGTTTCTGTTTTAGGAATCAATGTGATGAAAGCTTCTTTCCACGTTTCTGGTGCCTTCTTACCCTCCATAATCTGGTTACATACCTCCATCAAAGGTTGTATCAAATAGTCCTTCAAAACCTTATAATATTTGGAGGTAAGTCCATCAGGGCCTGGAGATTTGCCTAATTGGAGGTTCTGTATGGCACTCTCGATTTCCTGCTGTGTAACTTTAACATTCAGGGTTGTTCTCATTTCCTGAGGAATTTTTTGTAATCCGTTAGTTTTAATAAATTGATCTATCTCAGATTCTTTCTGCGGCCCTTGTGCATAGAGATCTTTGAAATATCTCTGGAAACATTTCCTAATTTCTTCAGGCTTCTGAACCATTCTTCCTTCAATCTCTAGATTTGTAACTGTATTTAATTTTTGTCTTTTTTTCAACTGCCATGCTAGCAGTTTCCCACATTTATTTGCTGAATCGAAAGATCTTTGTCTCATTTGTTTAATTTTCCACTCCACTTCTTGGTTTATCAGTTTCATATATTGGGCCTGGAAAAATTTCACTTCTCTCAGCACTTCCTTAGACTTGGGCCTAGATCTTAATTTCCTTTCACCCTCACTTATTCTCTCCAATATCTTCTGCTTCTTTTCATTCCAGAGTCTTTTCTTTACAGTGTTTTGTTGTATTAGAAACCCTCTCATCACCGCTTTACTTGCGTCCCAGATTGTTCTTTTTTCCACCGTAGTGTTCAGATTTATCTCAAAGTAATCTTTCAAAGTTTTTTGGGCCTTCTTCACAATCTCCTGATCTCTAAATAAAGTGTCATTCATTTTCCATCTGAAGGATCCGGTTATATTTAGTCTCAATTCCATTTTCAAAGCATTATGGTCGGAGCAAGTTTTTGGGCAGATTTCCACTTTTCTAGTTTTAGGTGCCAGTCCTTTAGTTATCCATATTTGGTCGATTCGTGTCCATGACAAATGAGCTTCAGAAAAGAAAGTTCCTTCTTTTCCTAGGGGGTTCTTGACTCTCCATATATCAATCAAATCCATATTGTCTGTCATTTCAAAAAAAGTTTTAGGTAGTCTGCCTTCTTTTGTTATATTTACACTCTGCGACTTATCCATATTTACAGAGACAACCCCATTCATATCTCCCAACATAATAATGTTGTTATAATCCAGATAGTCCAGTAAAGTCTCATGCAGCTTCTTAAAAAATTCCGATTTTCCATCATTTGGCGCATAAATTCCTAAGATCAAAAATTTTTCACCATGTGTGTAAATTTCAATAGCCAAAATTCTGCCTTGTTCATCTTTAAATAGAAATTTCGGTGACAGGCTCTCCTTTGCGTAGATCACTACTCCTCTTTTCTTAACTCTGTCCGAAGAAATAAATTCTTGGCCTAGCCTTTTGTTGATTAGCACTTTCCGATGAAGCCTTGTCACATGTGTTTCTTGCAGACAAATAATGTCCAATTGCTCTTTCTTCAATATATGGAATACTTTCCTTCTTTTTTCTGGGGAATTTCCGCCATTTATATTCCAACTAAGAAGTTGCAGAGACATCCTGAGTCTATTTGTAGGCCTTACAATGGGGTGTCTAGATCTCCCGTTCCCGGCGGTGGCAGTGATGGTCCAGCTCCAGGGTGTTTAGTTCCTGGTGGTGGAGGTGGCCAAGACGCAACTGCTCCTTTCTGGAGGTCTTCCCCGTTGTCGTGAAGAAACTTCTGCTGGTCCTCTGGTGTTCTGATTCTTGTTTTCCTTCCTTTATAGCTAAATGATAGTCCTTGCGGGAACTCCCACCTATAAGGGATTGTGTTGTTTCTCAACAACTTTGCCAGTTCTAAGTATGAGGCTCTAAGATCCAATAACAATTTAGGTATATCTCTGTAAATTTCAGCCTTTTTACCTTCTATCTCTAGAGATTTTTTGAAATGTAGGCCTAGTATCTTGTCTCTTTCCTCTCTTGATTTCAGAATAACCAAACAATCTCTGGACTTGTCTTTCTTCACCGATCTGCCCAGTCTAAATGCAGTCACAATTTTAAAGTCTTTATCCTCTTCTATTCCCCAAAATTTGGAGAATAAAAGTGTCAAAAATCCCTCCAAGTTGCCTTCCTCCAATTCTGGGACAGCTCTCAACCTGAGGTTATTCTCCTTGTTTCTCAATTCCACCATCGACAGGTAGGCCTGTTGTTCCCCTACCTGTCTTTGCAGAGGCTTGATTTCGCCTTTAATCTCATCAACTTTTTTACTTGCTTGCTCCGCTTTTTGATAGGCTTCCACAGCTAATTTATGATTTTCAGCTGTAGCTCCTTGTAGATTCTCAATTGCCTGTGTGTTCTGAGAGACCTTTTCAGAAAGTACGCCAATAGTAGTTGTTGCTTGGTCTATTTTTAGTGATTGACTGTCCACTTTTTGATTTAAAATTGCTAGTTGTTCTAGAATTTGTTTCAAAACTGTGTCAGATCCTCCTGTTGCCATGTCCTCTTCAGCAGGCTGTTCGGCCTCCACCTCCTGTGCTATCAGGACGGTTGGAACAGATGATCTGCGATGATGAGCTAAAGTTGTTTGGACAAGTTGCACAGGCTTCCTTTCTTTTTCTTTTTCTTTTTCTCTTTCTTTAGCTTTGGCTGCTCTTGTTTTCCCTGTGCCACTCATTCCACACCTGCCTCTTGTTCAAGGTCAAGTTATCCTTTATTCCATGAGAAAGCAAGTCCGGAGTACACACAATTAAACCACAGAAATTCCAAACAAAAAGTGTTTCCCAGGCCTCTATAGCTCCACAGTCCTCTAGGGGGAGTATCTTAAAATTTCAGGGAAGGAAAAGGTTTTTCCGCCATTTAAAGTTTCTGTAATCTCTTTTTTAGTTTGTAATTCCAAGACAAAAAGGAAGATTCGCAGAGTCCTTTACTTTTTAAGCTAAAGCCACTAGGAGCCAGACTGGTAATTGCAACAGTATTTCAAACGTTTAAAGTTTCAATATATGTAGCAACTTAAAATCTTGTTACTATAGTCCGCAGTTTGACAGCTCAGTTACATACTGACAGCCCGACGACTTGCGTTCTTAAAACAAAGTCCCAAATATAAATCCCATAGGCAAAAATAAAGTCTCTCTTGGTCTTTTAAATAAGAAGACTGCAAATTCTGTAAATGCACGATAGTTCCACTTTACAAAGTTCCCATTAAGCGCCTCAGCGCTCCTCTGTACTTTTGCTTTTGATCTTGTAAGCAGTATCGGGAGACGGACTTCCTTTTACTCGTCACCCGTTTTCAAACCCGGAAAAAGGATATTTAAAGTCCAAATTGTAGTTCACTTTACTCACGGGTATGTTGCTTGCCAAATTGATGTTCACAGGAAGAAAGGTCGACGCTCATCAGCAGCAGCTGCGCGGCTTCGCCTCCCGCAGAAAGAGCGATGAACTCACAGCGCCGCTCCCCCTTTCGCGCTCCGGAGCCCCTTACGGGGTCCCTTCCGCACTTCTGGGGAAGTTCCTGGCGCCCGCCGAGTCCCACGGCCACGGGCTCCCTCTGCCCGTGGTTTTTTCAAGCGGGTCGTCGCTATGCCGCAGCGAACGACCCTTTTCTGCGGAGCCCCTCTTCAGACGACGAAGAGGACCGCCATCGCTGTTTCGCGCCGCCTCCGGAAGTCCCAAATGAAACTGGTCTTAAAGATATACTCTCTATAGCATCTTTGCATATAAAGCTATATTTGGCTTGAACTATAGTCTTTCCTGGGAATAATGATTGGTGATTGAGAGGGTGGAGCTTTTATGCTGCCCCCAGGACATTGTATGCTGGACATTTGGAAGGAGAATTTGGAATAATTAATGTTAATGTACAACATGATACCCATTATAGGGGTGAGAGTTGTTCTATTTATTATTATGCGTGTATATATTTGATAGAGATAGATGATAGATAGACAGATGATAGATCTTACCCACAAAACCTAGGAAAGTATCTAAAGCAATCGAAAAAGTGTTGATAAACTATCTGATGTGTATGTTTCCATGGCATCTGTCTAAATGTAAAGGGTTCACAATTAAATTGTACTTGTCAGTCACAAAATTATTCACTGTGACTTGGAGTCAGGAAAAATGGAGGATGGAGTTTGTAACAGATGCCAGAGCAGATGCCTGTATTATAACAGTATATTTTAATCAGCTGGAAGTATGCATATTTTTCTACTTTGGAGGAGGATGGGAAGGGGAGGTAAGCCTACTGTTGCATACAGCAGACGTTTTCAAAACTGTTGCAGTGAAATTCTTCTGTCAAGAAAAAGACACCTGTATATGCTTCTCTAGGGGACACTGAGCTAATACAAGGACAGAAAAGTCCTGCTGCTCGTAGGACAATGAAAACTAAAAAGTTATTTCCAACTAAGCAATTGGCCTCTATCCAGAGATTGTGCTTAAATCCCATTTTAACACCCCCCCCCCCCAGATAATCCCTACATGAATAAAAAGTGCAATACATGAAACTATTATAAAACAGTGGTACCTCAGGTTATGAACTTAATTCGTTCCGGAAGTCCATTCTTAACCCGAAACCGTTCTTAACCTGAGGCGCGCTTTCGCTAATGGGGCCTCCCGCTGCCACCGTGCCACCTGTGTGCTATTTCTGTTCTCAACCTGAGGTACTACTTCCGGGTTAGCGGAGTTTGTAACCCAAAGCGTTTGTAACCTGAAGCATTTGTAACCCGAAGTACCACTGTAAAGCAAAAGGATTATATGGCTATTGACTGGAATTTATGGGTGCTATTCATCTAAGTTTTACTCAGATACGGTTCATTAAAATTAATGAACTTGCCTAAGTTAGTCTAAGGGATGCAGGTGGTGCTGTGGGTTAAACCACAGAGCCTAGGACTTGCCGATCATAAGGTCGGCGGTTCGAATCTCCGCGACAGGGTGAGCTCCCGTTGCTCAGTCCCTGCTCCTGCCAACCTAGCAGTTTGAAAGCACGACAAAGTGCAAGTAGATAAATAGGTACTGCTCCGGCGGGAAGGTAAGCAGCATTTCCATGCGCTGCTCTGGTTCGCCAGAAGTGGCATAGTCATGCGGCCACATGACCCGAAAGCTATACGCCGGCTCCCTCGGCCAGTAAAGCGAGATGAGTGGCGCAACCCCAGAGTCGTCTGCAACTGGACCTAATGGTCAGGGGTCCCTTTACCTTTAAGTTAGTCTACTACAGTGGTACCTCAGGTTAAGAACTTAATTTGTTCTGGAGGTCTGTTCTTAACCTGAAACTGTTCTTAACCTGCCTGAAGCGCCACTTTAGCTAATGGGGCCTCCTGCTGCTGCTGCGCTGCAAAGTTCTTAACCCGAGGTACTATTTCTGGGTTAGTGGAATCTGTAACCTGAAGCTTATGTAACCTGAAGCGTAGGTAACCCGAGGTACCACTGTATATATTTTGGGAAGTCTTCTATGCATTTGGATACATCTCAAGATATCATAACCAAATTTTGCTCTTCTGTTGTATCACAGTTTAGTATGGTATCCCAGATTAAGTCCTGTTGAAATCAGCAGGACAAGTTCATCACAACAAATAACTCCCATTGCATTTCTTGCAATGGTGCTTTCTTGAGATATAACGGGACTTTTCTTCAGAAGTGGTGATGGAGCTTTAGCAAAATGAGTTCCAGGGTTGTGATACAGCCATTGGGAACACCTTCCTCTGTGCTCTCATTGTGTTTAATTTGGTAGGCTATTGCTGTAGGCAAGCATCCCTGTTTGGTTGATCTGAAGAATGAAGATGAAATGTAAGTGTGGATGAAGTCCCTAAAGTATATAGTCTCTAAATGGATGTAGCGCTGAAGCCATTTGGAATGTTACAGCTTGGGGCCATTTTTTTTGGAATTGCAGACAAGACAAGAGAGAGCCAGTGCAAAGATTTAATGAAGATGCAACAATGGGAACAGACTGTCACATTCTGCAAAAGCTGAACATTCTAGGCAGTCATCAATGGCAGCCCCAAACTGAGCACTGGAGCAAGTTAGTCTTGAGGGTATGAAGGCACAAATGATTATCTCCAGGGTTGCAACCAGGAGTATGCAGTAGGGAATCTAGGAAAACGCCAAGGATTAAATTTAATAAACACACAGGGCCTGGAGTGGGCTGCTTGCCCATTGCAATGTGTGTCTCTTGCACAAGATCTTCCACCTAAAATAAACATTGGAATCTTTCACATAATGGGTTGGATCAGAACTAGTTTAGATTGGGAAAGGTTTATGGAAAACTGATTTGAAATTCTTGGCATGTTGTAAGCCGAAAGAAAATTATATGAAAATGATGTACCGTTTGTATTTGACTCCTAGTAAGCTTGCAAAAATGTATAAGACAAGTGCAAATATCTGCTGCAAATGTAAAGAAAATGAAGGCACCTTCTATCATATGTGGTGGATGTGTAATAAAAGCTTTCTGGGAAATGATATATAATGAATTGGGGGGAAATGTTTAAAATATCTTTTGTCAAAAAACAACAACACCTATTTCAAAGGACCAGAGAAGACTTTTTATGTATGCGACAAGGGCTGCATGGATGGAAAGAAGACGAAGTCCCTACCAGAGAGGAATGGCAAACTAAGCTGCTGGATTATGCTAAAATGGCAAAACTGACTGGAAAGCTCAGGAACCAAGAAGACCAAAACTTCAATAAAGAATGGGAAAAAATTATAATTTATTTAGGAGAACACTGTAAGCAGATGAAAACCTTAGCAGGATTGCAATAGCACTTGTAAGGTAGCAAATATTATGGACAAAAATGGAGAGACATAAAATATGAACTACACAATAATATGCAGTTGAAAAGGATGACAATAGGACCCATGGAGGGGAAGATGGGAAGTCCAGAGATTCAGGGAAATCTGTAAACATGGATATGTAATTGGTATTGTTATAATTCTATATTTGTAAACTTAAATAAAAAATATTATTATTATTTTTAAAAAAGAACTTGTTCCCTGCATTCTGTTCCCTGTAACCTCACTTCTCGCAGTCAGAGAACTGCCAGAAGGCCCTTGGCACGGGACCTCAGTGTCCAGACTGAACAATGGGGGTGGAAATGCTCCTTCAGGTATACAGGACAAAGGCCTTTTAGGGCTTTAAAGGTCAGCACCAACACTTTGAATTGTGCTTGGAAATTGTGCTCATGACTTGCCAATAGCTGGACTGGCTAAGGATTCAGTGCATCCTTGGCCAGCTCAGGTCCAGCCCTCTCTGCCATGCAAAAACACACAAAATTAAAACTACTTTCCAAATTCACCATAGAGTTCGATTGCAAAATTCAATATACCTGCCGTTCATCCTCGGATCTTAAGAGAAATGTTTCTTTTAAAAAGCCTTTGTATTGGCCTGCCGCCTGAAGAGAAAATGGGGAGAGTGCCCCATGACAAAGCCTTCTCTTGTTGCCACCCCACTGAGGGACCTCATGGTCACAGCAGTTGTTAATGTGGTTCCCCCAGATGTTATTGGACTCCAACTCCCCTCAGCCCCAGCCAGCATGGCCCATGGTCAAGGATAATGGGAGTTGTGATATAACATTAGAAGTGTCCCGGGTTAACTGCCACCGAGATAGATAGATGATGATAGATAGAAGATAGATAGATAGATAGATAGATAGATAGATAGATAGATGATAGATAGATAGATAGATAGATAGATAGATAGATAGATAGATAGATGATAGATAATAGATAGATGATAGATAGATAGATAGATAGATAGATAGATAGATAGATAGATAGATGATAGATAGATAGATAGATAGATAGATAGATAGATAGATAGATGATAGATAGATATAGATAGATAGATAATAGATAATAGATAGATGGATAGATAGATAGATAGATAGATGATAGATAGATAGATAGATAGATAGATAGATAGATAGATAGATAGATGATAGATAATAGATAGATGATAGATAGATAGATAGATAGATAGATAGATAGATAGATAGATAGATAGATAGATAGATGATAGATAGATAGATAGATGATAGATAGATAGATAGATAGATAGATAGATAGATAGATAGATAGATGATAGATAGATATAGATAGATAGATAATAGATAATAGATAGATGGATGGATGGATAGATAGATAGATAGATAGATAGATAGATAGATAGATAGATAGATAGATATAGATAGATGATAGATATCCCACAAATGAGTCACTCTGTGCTTAAAAAAAATAAATTGCATGGCTTGGGACTAGTGGGAGTCTTTCTAGATTTTAAAGAAAAGGGCATGACTAAGAATTTGACTGGCTTGCAGCTAGAGAGAGCGGCACATCAAAGGACTAAGTCTCCCTGTCCTTTATTCTATCAGCGGCATTGATGCTTCTTCTCATATTTGATGAGTCAGGTCTTACGAACTGACCTCTGCCAAGGATGGGGGAGGAAAAGGCAAGGAACCATATGTGCTGGCGAAAGGAGCGAAAAATATAACTTGCAGTGTTGCTTTAGTATGTTTGATGATTAAAAAATAATGACCTTCAAGAGCTTTTGTATTCTTCCAGAAGAAAGCTCAAATTTTTCCATATACAGTTGTGCCTTGGTTTTCAAACAGCTTAGATCTCGAACGTTTTGGCTCCCGAACGCCACAAGCCCAGAAGTGACTGTTCCGGTTTGCAAACTATTTTTGGAAGCTGAACGTCCGACGGGGCTTCCATGGCTTCCAATTGGCTGCGGGAGCTTCCTGCAGCCAATCAGAAGCCACGCTTTGGTTTCCAAACGTTTTGGAAGTCAAACGGACTTCCGGAAGGGAATCTGTTTGACTTCCATGGTACGACTTCACAGTTGTTAATGAATTTGCACAAATGAGTCCCCCTACTGCTTAGAAAGAAAAGCCAAAGAGACCCAGCTGGCCTGTTTCCTATAATATGCAGAGGGTGTCATATTTAAAAATACAGTGCAATTAGCAGCACATCACAATGCAGCCCACATGGGTGAAACTGCCAGGCCTTGACTATGTAGAACCTTACAATGTATGGCTCCGGCTATACAATTACCCTAGAGAGAAATCTAGCTCTAGGCATCCAGTGACACTTCACTATAGATTTTTAGAACAGAATCATAGGATTTTAGAGATGGAAGGTAAGGTACTTCGGAGGTCATCTAGTTCAACCTCCTTCTCAGGCAGGAATTTTTAACTATAGCCAGTATGGGGAACCTTTAGCCCTCCAGATTCTGCTGAACTGCATTAGCTACGCTTGCTGAGGCTGATGGGAGTTGTAGTCCAGCAAAATCTGAAGAGCCAAAGCTCTCCCAGACCTGAACTACAGCATCACTAACAGATGTTGTCTACCTTCTGCTTAAAGGTAATGTAGCCAAGCATAAAGTGATGCATGTTGGGGCAAAAAATAGATATATCTTTATTTCACATATATGGTCATGGAGCCTGAGCAGGCAGTGACTGAGACCTTCGGATTGTAGTAGATGGCTTGATGAAACTGCTGTCCCAGTGGGTGGCAGCTGTGGAAAAGGCAAATTCCATGCCAGGGATCAGTAGGAAATGAACTGAAAACAAACCTGCCTACATCATCATGCAGTTATACAGATCTATTGTTGTTGGGACCTGCCTGTCTCGGAAGACAATTATGTGACTTCCGAGCCAAGGAGGTAAGTTACTATGCTGCCCTTAGAAGACATCTGAAAGGCATCCCATTAAAGTCTTTTAATGTTTAATATTTTTCTATGATTTTATATATGTTGGAAGCCACCCAGAGTGGCTGGAGCAACTCCGTCAGATGGGTAGGGTATAACGAATTATTATTATTATTATTATTATTATTATTATTATTATTATTTCCCTGTTTTCATCAGAGAAATATTAGAGGGTGTGCAATTGCAACTTTATGCAGTTGGGGAATGAATAAATAAATAAATGGAGAGCGGAGGGAGTCTATCATTCCCCACTCTCAATTTATTTATTTATTTATTTTCCCCACCTACTCATGCAGCAGGTTTTCCTTCCTTACTGGGCTGTGGGAAAGTCATGGGCCGTCCCACAACCTTCCCAGAGCCCAGTAAGCAGCCCTCTGCCTTGCAGCCCTCTGTGGTTCTGGGGGTTCCTGACTTGGTGTGATTTTGCCTTTGAATGCAGACCCCAGAAACCAAACTCTATGTAAGTAGCAGGCCTACTGCATTTCAAGTGCTAAGCCTGCTTTAGGCTTGCACAAGGGCTTACACACATCCAGAGGAACAGGTCCAGATCAATCCCTGCTATTAAAATTTGGGAGTAAGATAAAATAAACAAGTCCCACTGGAATTAATTCTTTTACATGCAGCTGAAGCAATAAATATGTACGCACTGGCAAAAGGCAAAAAAAAAAAAAAATGTATGTGTCCTAAGCATCTGATAGCAACATTTTGGTTTCAACAAATTATAATTCTGTTTCACAAAGTGATGTGGTTAGTTGAAATGGGCATTGTCCCTTACAGGCTCCTGGGCTTGTCAATGAATTATATTGTTTAATTTATGTATTCACTGGATTGAATCACCAGTTGCATAGAATATGGGGTGTTTGGAGTTTAATTGGATTATCTCCTAATATAATTACATTTGCTGATTATAAATAATGATTAAAAACACTCTTAGGAATACTATAAATACCATATTCAGGAATAATTTAATGATCACAGGTAGCCCTTGTATATTTACAGTGTGTTGTTCGTGTAATGACTTTAGTTGTTGTTCATTTTCTTCTTTAACTGTGTTCTATTACTCTTTTTCATTTTTTTTATTGTTTATCCTTATTTTAATAATAATAACAGTGGAAAATGAAAGAACTGTTATGCGGAACTGTATAACAGTGTATCAGAGTACATTTTGATTGCTTCTGAAATCAATTCCTGAATTCCCGAGTAAGAAATATAAAACAGTTTCTTTCCTTTTTTTGGAAATAGTCTTGCCAGTCTGGGCTGCTTTATCTTTTTCCAAATGGGTATATGCATCTCTCAAGGTAACTTTGAAAAGATTGACGTCGTGCTAACCTTGAACAAAAACATTCCTTACCCTGTATGGCTTAGAGTTTTCACTTGGGGAGATAAATGGATATGGGTGATAATGGAAAGGCACCCACTGTTGAATATTATTGTTATTATTTTAAGAGCTCCCAGAGCGGATAAATGACACAATAAGCACTGACCAGTTACTTGTGTCACAGATAAATGGATTGAGAGTAACTATTTTCCTGCAAAATACCATTGATACTTCCCTTTTAAAAAAAGCTTCCTCATGAAGCGATTGGAACATCTATCTTCAATGACATTGCTCTGCCTTGTGGAATCCAAAAAAGGAGAGTCCACTTTCCTCCATTTTCTGTGAACCCTTCTCACCAAAAAGCTACATTTCTGACAGGTAATCTATTTCCCTGTTTTCCCTGTTCTGCCAATGGCTGTCATTTGTTGGAATTGCTATGAATCAAAATGATTCTGTTTTCGTAAGACCAATTCACACTGAATATTCATATGTTGATCGGATGTAAAGACCATGCAGCTGGAATTAAGTGACTTAAATTAAAGAACTAAGAAGAACCCTGCTGGACCAGACCAAAAGCCCATGTAGTCTATTAATTTGTTCCCACTGTGGTCAATATTCAGAACATGAGCACAATAACCCTCTCTCCACGTGATTCCCAACAACCAGTATTCATCACTGCCCTAGAATATGCTGTACCCAAGTTGTTCAGGGTTTGTATATTAATACAATACCCTTGACCAGGCTTCCTCAACCTTGGCCCTCCAGATGTTTTGAGACTACAGTTCCCATCATCCCCGACCACTGGTCCTGCTAACTAGGGATCATGGGAGTTGTAGGCCAAAAACATCTGGAGGGCTGAGGTTGAGGAAGCCTGCCATTGACCCTGGCTGGGCATCACATTGGCACCCAGTGCAGATCTTTCAGCAGAGGCGTCTCATGCTATCAGCCATCTCTACCCATCATCAGTCCAGATACTGCATTCTCCATTAACTGGAGCTTCTGGTCCAAGGGCAGCTCCAGTTCAATGTCACTAATGCATGGGTTGCACTGACTATCATGATCCAAAGATGGCCATAGCTGGCATACAAGACAAAGGTGATAAAAGACCTGGGTCTCTAATAACAAAGATGGATCACATGGATTTTGTTTGAAACTGAGGGACACAAGAGAAGGGAACAGTTGATGTTCCATCTTTTATTGAGTTGTACAGCTTGTGGCATTATCCTGTAATAATATGATCCATCATCCTCATGCCTAGAAACTCTGTGGAAACAACCCTTCGCTTTCAATAGCTTTCTGTTTCCTCACAATAATGTATGGCAAATATTAGATGTGGTGTTTACCTTGTATCTGCACTGTATTATTTGGACAGTGTCTTCTAAAACACAGAGAAGTTCAGGAATGCTGAAGACTAAACAGTATATTTATTTCCAGTGTGCTTTAAGAAGAAGGCCACCTGTAATCATTGTTCCAAGTTGCACGAGAAACAATAAAATAAAATAAAATAAAAAATAGCCACTGCAGTTTATACATGCAAGTATTTGTACTTGTTTAATGACCTCGTTGGATCAAGAATGTAATCATTAACTCTCTGCTATGTAAACCTCCTGAGTAACCAAGATTAGCCAGTACCCACAGCTCTCTGCCATTACCCCTTGCAACACCAGCAAATATTAGCAAATCAGCACCATTACTAGATATTAAAATATTCAGTGCTAACATAGATGTGGTGCATATTATGCATTTGTGGGGGAAGCGTTATACTGGAATATATTTGGAGTACGTGTTTATTAAACGAAAAGTTCAGCAAAAAGTAACTCAGAATATTTCCTTGCTCATGGATTAATTTGAAACTCTGGGAGGAAGCAAACACAGTTTTACAATATTACCTGCAAGCATTGTTGTTAGACTGACGAGCCTGCAATTGCTACAAAAGTATAACTGCTTCAACACTAGCTGTTGTTAATACAACTGACAACCTAACCTGCTCATTATGTCTTTATGGAAGTTGGTATGATCAAAAGCACAACTTGCATATACAGAGGGTTTGTGCTTTATAGATCTTGACAGGAAGGCAAAAAGTCAGGGGACTTTTTCATATAAAAAAACCCCCAATTATGTTATGTTCCTCAACAGGACATTTTGTGGAGATATGACAGCTGAGAAGCAATAATAGTGTTAATCTGAATAAACCAGTTCACAACTGAGTAATAAAAATGATGGTGAATATATATATTTTCTTCTATCTTTCGCTGTCAAAAATACTGTAAACAGCGTAATCTGTGAAGTATTTCAGCCATGATTCTTTAGCTGCTCCTGGTTCAACATGGAAATGCACTACATGTGAGTGAAAAAGGCTATATTGTGTCCTTAGGCTTATACCATAGATCAGTTTGCACAGAAGTGTGCAGAATCTGGATGTCGAGTCACATATATTTCACTCCAGAAGTCCACATTCTATTTATCAGCTAGAATTCAGGAGGCTGGATAAGAATGGAAAACAGAAAAAGTGCTCGTTGTTTTTATAAAAAAGAGGCTGAGGAGAATCTGTAGATTACACTGGGCAACAATTTTTTACTTTTTGAATGTTGTCTAGATTTCTACAACTGATTTAGGGTATTTTTGCACAGCTGAATCAGGAAATGGCATCCGTTTCTCTCCATCAGGTCAGGTTTACTGTAAACTGAATGGTGGGCATTGATAAAGGTAAGTACACATAAATTGCATGTTGCTTCACCATTTTTCAAACTTCAGGGCTTGAACTTCCGTTTCTTGGAACTCCTGGAATGCTCAGTGGCAGGGAGGTATCTCTTCAGAGTCCAACAGTAGTCAGCCATCATGACTGCGTCCCAGCAACCCTGATACCTGGTCTCCATCTCTTTCATGTCCTGATGGAATCTCTCCCCCTGCTGGTCACTCATTGAACCCAGGTTCTCAGGAAACCAGTCCATATGTGAAAATAGGTAGTGCATCTTGACGCTCATGTTGCAGCCCAGGTTTCTGAAAGCAGTCAGCATGTTGTTGACAAGTTCTGCGTAGTTTCTGGCCTTATTGTTGCCAAGAAAGTTCTTCACTACCAGCACAAATGCCTTCCACGCTTCCAGTTCCACTTCGTTCATTGAGTTTCCAAACTCTGGATCTCTGATGAGCTGACGGATCTGAGGACCGTCAAAGATGCCAGCTTTCAACTTCTCCATGGTCAATCCTGGAAAAGCCTGGCACAAGTAAGTGAAGCAGTCACCATCCTTGTCCAGAGCCTTGGTGAACTGCTTGATTAAGCCGAGCTTGATGTGCAGTGGTGGGAAGAGTATTCTGTCTCTGTCCACCAGAGGGTCGTTGATGACGTTCCTTTCTTTGCAAGACACCAATTCCTCCCGCACAGGCCAGTCCTTCTTCGTGTAATGCTGAGCACGGTCCCTACTATCCCACATGCACAGAAAACATGGGTACATGGTGAAGCCAGACTGTTGTCCCAACAAAAAGTTCACCATCTTCAGGTCAACACAAATAAACCACTTATGCTGATCGTAACCAATTTTCTCCAGCACATACTTCACCACTTCATAGTTCTCCTTCAGTGTAGTCGAGTGAGCCTGGGGTACAGAGGCAAACCGGTTGCCGTTGTGTAGCAGAACACATTTCAGTGATCGCTTGCTGCTGTCAATGAACAGTCTCCAATCTTTGGGTTCGTACTGTGGCACTCCAAGCTTGAGCAGAAGCTGCGCAATATCTGCACAGTACACCAAGTCCTTCTCTTCCGAGAAAAAACGGAGGTACTCTTGATGCCTGTTGCGAAAGAAGCTGATTTGAGCACTGTCAGAGAGGAGGTTTTTTCCTTTCAATCTGGATGCCAACAGTTCGGCAGAGTCCTTTGACAAGCTGAGGTTGCAAACTAGATCATTCAACTCCTTTTGGGAAAATGGATGTGGAGCATCATCTTCAAGAACCACTTCTTCTTCTTCATGTCCTTCAACACTGGAGGCATCTTCGTCACTAATGTCAGGAAGTTCTCCTTAGATAGGCACTGGAATTTCATCACAATGAGCTACAGGACGACGTGCTGATTGAAGATCAGGATACTTCGTGGGGCGGCTGCCCCATTAACTTAGTTTTGATCCCCCAACTTAATGTTATGCCTCACCAATTTATGGAAGATTTCGAGGTTTTATGACTTCAAACTGATCCCTTTTCAACATAATCACCCAGAACTATTGGACCTGAATACTTCTTGTCATTAAAATAATAATTTCCAATCAAAACAATTATTTGACATGGCATTTTACCCCCACCAACGTCTTCTAAAATGCTCCACACAAGCGTAAAGGTAAAGGTAAAGGTACCCCTGCCCGTATGGGCCAGTCTTGACAGACTCTGGGGTTGGTGCGCCCATCTCACTCGAGAGGCCAGGGGCCAGCGCTGTCCGGAGACACTTCCGGGTCACGTGGCCAGCGTGACAAAGCTGCATCTGGTGAGCCAGCACAGCACACGGAAATGCTGTTTACCTTCCCGCCAGTAAGCAGTCCCTATTTATCTACTTGCACTTAAGGGTGCTTTCGAACTGCTTGGTTGGCAGGCGCTGGGACCGAGCAGCGGGAACGCACCCCGCTGCGGGGATTCGAACCGCCGACCTTTCGATCGGCAAGCCCTAGGCGCTGAGGCTTTTACCCACAGCGCCACCCGCGTCCCGCCACACAAGCGTACATGTGAACAAAAACATTAAAAAATGACATGTGGCCATAGCTCAAAAACTTGACCTGATTGAGCAAAACCAATGTGATTTTTGGATTCAGCGCATCAGATTCATCCTAAATCAACTGAAAAAATGCAGACAACAAATTTGTTGTTGACCAGTGTTATCTGTAAACATACAGATTCTACATGAATCTTGCAGATAAATTGCTGACAATTCATCTTTGTGTTTTGTGAGTAGAAGGTGAATACATCATATTAAACATAGATGTTCAGACTGGACATTGTTTCTCATATTCAAAGCAGTAACATTGATTTGCTTATTAAATTTATATCCTGTTCTTTCCCCCTAAAGGAGCCCAGAGTGGCAAAGAACATGAGATGGAAAAAAATAAACACACATTTATATCAACTTTAAAACATCTCAAAAGGAATTCCAACACAGATGCAGAATGGGAAAGTTCTCAGCCTAAAAGAGGAAGGTTTCCAGTGGCTACACTGTCCTGTTTTAATGTATGCCACCTTGAGGTCCTTGGAGAAAAAGAGGGCTATAAATCAATTAAATACAGAAATGCTCATTTAGGGCCAATCATACTGCTTTGGAGGCTGATTTTGCCTCCTTTCATCTGAAGTGATGAACTATTGATGTTGTGAAGTAGTTGTCATCGGAATAATCTGAATGCTCTGTAGCATGAGCTCCTTTTGACAGTTTTATTGTTGGAATGGCTTCCTGCAAATTTACAGAAAGGTAAAGGACCCCTGGATTGTTAAGTCCAGTCGAATTCGACTGTGGGGTGCGGCTCTCATCTCTGCTTACAGGCTGAGGGAGCCGGCATTTGTCTGCAGACAGCATTCCAGGTCATGTTGTCAGCATGACTAAACTGCTTCTGGCACAACAGGAAACTGTGATGGAAACCAGAGCGCACGGAAACACCGTTTACCTTCCTGCCACAGCAGTACCTATTTATCTACTTGCACTGGTATGCTTTCGAACTGGGACAGGAGCTGGGACAGTGCAACAGGAGCTCACCCCATCATGCAGAATCTTACAATCGGCAAGCCCAAGAGGGTCAGTGGTTTAGACCACAGTGCCACCCATGTCCATGCAAATTTACAGAGCAACTTGTTGATCAACCAAACTATTCAGCCACTAGAGTGGCATGTGATGAAGCACGCCGTGTTCAAAACATCCAAATATCCACGTGGCATGAAAGCTGATGTTGCACTCATCGTGCTGCTTCTCATGAGATCAACTTACAAAAACACTGGATGCTCTGAGAGTGTCAGTGCGAAATATTATCTTCTTTTTTTATTAAATAATTTTTATTCATTTTCCAATAAAAATCTTCCAATTATGAACAAACCCAATCAAATCGTATCAAATCACATACAATATTACCAATTATATATTCCAAATTCAAATAATTTCAAAAGGGGGACTCAGACTCCTGGGTTTCGGAGATAATGTCTTTTATTTATTTTCTACTTTCTTTAGTGCCAAATATAATCTTGACCAAATAAAATCATGGCAACTAGCAGACCAGTTGGTGGTTTTTGCTGTATGCAATCCAAGGAAAGTATACACTCAAGAAAAATGGAAGATTCCCAGAAACATCACTCGCCATTTTACTTCAGTGCTGTATGAAAGTGTCTGAATTATAACTCTCACGTTGTTTTTTGCCCATTAAAACTTACTGGAAGGAAAAGAAGGTCTAACCAAACAACTGAGTTGCTTTCTTTTTAGTACTCCAAAAGTGTCTGCTTCTTTAGTTAGAAAGTGGCTGCTCATGTTTGTACAAAGCCTGTCATACATTTTAAAGCCAAATCCTTGGCATTTCCCTGGGGAGATCCTATACCTCTTTGACTACTCACTGTTCCATTTCCTTGTCATGGAGCCACAATATTCTCAGCCAACAAGATAAGTGGGTTGTCAAAGGAGCAGGACTTCATTATGTAATGTTGGATTTTCATAGTTTGAAATACAGGGCAAATTGTCAGACTGTGTCAGTGAGTGCTTCTCCTTCACAGCCACCATTTGTTATTTGGGAGCGGTTATTTAGAAAACAGTTCCCATTTCCCCCAACTATTGTTATCAACCCTTTCCCTATACCACAGCGAGTTTTTATTTACCTGTTTGTTCAAAAATATGTAGATGACCGGATTGTAGACCGTGCTACTCTTTGCAAGGATGGAAGGAATGATGCTGGCAGAGGCGGTAACCAGGCCGGGCTTCCCAAATGTCGCTATCAGGGCCACGATGCCATAAGGTAGCCAGCAGAGAAGAAAGCAGATGACCATCACAACCACCATGATCAGCACCCGTTGCTCTCTGGTTTGTGCCATCCCTTTGGTGACTCCGCTCACCTGAAATAGAAGAAGCACATTGGATGATGTCCCGCTAGAGCAGAAAGAAAACAGTCATAGACTCATAGAATTGTAGAGTGGGAAGGGACTCCAGGGCTCAGTGGAAGTCCAAGTGAGCCACCTTCGCAAAGCCTTGTTGACACTCCTTCGCGTTGGTGGGCACAGGTACAAACTGTCCTTACACATGTACAACTGTTTGTTTGGAAGAATGTACCCTGTGCAGCTCAAGTACAGTGGTATCTTGGTTCTCAAACTCCTTGGTACTCAAACACCTCAGTTCCCAAACACCAAAAACCTGGAAGTGTTCCTGTTTTCAAATGTTTTTTGGAAGCAGAATGTCCAATGCGGCTGTCAGCTATTGTTTCCAGGGCACCTGCACCAGTCAGAAGCTGTGCTTTGGTTTTCGAACATTTTGGAAGTCAAACGGACTTCCGAAATGGATAAAGTTTGGCGCTTTTGTTTTTGATATATATTTTGCGTTTTTGTTTTTGAGGCATTTTTGGTTAATTTGTTTTTGTGACTGTGTGGAACCCAGTTCAGCTATTTATTGATTGATTGATTGATTGATTGATTGATTGTGTGACTGCAGAAATCGATAAAAGCCCCCAACAACCCAAACAATAACTATCATCAGTGCAGGTAAGATTTTTTTTTTAAAATCATCTACAATACTGTCTTATTTATTTTATAGTACAGTGCATTGATTATTGCTTTCATTTTATGGATCAATGGTCTCGATAGATAGTAAAATTCATGTTAAATTGCTGTTTTAGGGGTTGTTTTTTAAAGTCTGGAACGAATTAATCCGTTTTGTATTACTTTCTATGGGAAAGTACACCTTGGTTTGGAACGGACTTCTGGAACAGATTAGGTTTGAGAACCAAGGTGCCACAGTACTGCATTTGTATAAACAGGAGGTTGTTATGGACCCCCAATACCACACTGATTTTGGTGTTTGCAGCAAAAAGCAAAAGAACTAAAGTAAACATGGTGCTGAAGTAAGCAGAAAGGCTTGAACCTCTCCACCCAACCCAGCACCCTGATGAGGATTCACATTGCCCTCTCCATAGGCATCAGATCCATCATTTTGTAAGTAGGGAGGGGTAATCACTTCTCTTCAGCCAATGTGCACAGATCAGCTAAGGAGCAAGAGTGTACTTGTGTGTAGTGTGCACAAGTGTCTTGTATATGAGGTGGAGTGGGTGGGGTGACCTCACTAGCACTAGTCTGCAGCCCTCAGTAGGTTGCCCAAGAGTGAATGATGCCCTTGGTAGTGGATGCTGGTTTTTAGGGCAAATGGGGCACTGCCCCGGCAACCTCAGCCTGCCCTCAGCCTGTTCCACCTACCTGCCCACCTTGTTGCTTACAATCAGTCATGGGGGGGGGGGGTTTATGGGCTCTGACTCCACCTACTGTTGGTCTTCCTGCCTTCTGCCCTACCATTCTCAATCATCAGCAGCCACCACCACTGGTGTTTGGGCCAAAAGCAAGATTAGCCACCCCTGATGTGGAGGCAAATCTTGCATACCAAGATATAATAGTGAGACATAACAGTGAACAAAAGACTGTGATCTTGTACTATCTGCTATTCCCTGTCATGTCAATTTCCTGCCAACAGGGGGGGGGGGGAATCAGACTTTGAAGAGCAAAGACCTTACAAATACATTACAATTCACCCAGTTGGCATTATCACAGCTAAACAGTCCCTAGTAAATATTGGCCTGGATGTTTGAACTCCAGCTGCTCTGAAATGGTGTTTGTTATCTGATCATTAAAAAAAAAAAAATTCAACATGAACCCAGCATACTCTTTCCATCACAATTGGCCCAACAGTGCAAGAGACATTTGAACCACAGATTAATTTAATAACTCTCATAATTTAAATAAAAGCTTCATTTTCTGTTTTTTGTTTTTGTTTTTTGGTTGTAGAGCACAGAGGCCTTGCTGCAACAGTTTTAAAGCTGTGAGCAATTATTAACTCAATTAGGCTGGCTTTCTCTGTCTGGCAGGCCAGAGTATAATTTGCAGCTGCCATTATTTGGAAGTGAGAGTAATTTGTGCCAAATTTTGTCTGAATGTATTTTTCAGCGATTAGGCAAAGAGTCACAGAGAGCAATTATTGACTCTGCAGGACCAGAGGCACACTGGGGACTACCCCACCCCACCCCCAGCTAAATACTTTTTCTTAAAAATGCACCTCTGTTACAACACATAAATGCATACATCAGCATATATACTAATAGGAAACTCAATCTCCAAAGGCAGTTCCTCACGTAGCCAAAGCAACACCATTCACAAACAAGAGAGGCATATTGGCACGCTTGGGGTTTGTTGAAGGACAACAAAATATTATGGAGAGAAAGGTTTTAATGGATGGAGATGCCCCCCCCCCAAAGGCCAACAAAGACAATGTGTTGTCAGTGGACTTGGAATGCTGAATTACCATTTAGGGAGAAAAACAGAAAACCACAGATTGGGGTGTTTGGGGAATGGGCACTGCCGGATAGCTAGAACCCTAATTAGGAACACTATGCACTGCAGCATTTCACACTCAAAGTATACATATGATACTGTACATCACAGAAAACCAGAAGGAAGGAGAGGAAACTGGAGGCCATGTGAGATAAGACAGCACATGAATCTTTCATCTCATGCCATCTTATCTGGCCCTGAAGAGAAGGGGAAAGCAAAACAAAACAGTTCCACAAATACCATACAAAACATGTCAGTAATGCCTGAGTCAGTGTGGTGCAATGGGTTAGAGTGTTGGATTATGCCTTGGAACACCAGAGTTCAAGTTCCTTGCAGAAAATCACCTCAAAGCCCACTGCTGCTGGAATTCCCTGCTCCTCCCTCCTTCACAGGGCCATTTTGTGACCAGCTGCCCTGTGGGAAGGATCTTGACGACATTTTAAATGTAGATATTGGTATTGTTTGCTGTGATGCCTTTCTTTAATGTAATTCTTTTTTACTTGTAAACAACGTTGGAAGGATTTATATCTGGCTATAAATAATTGTAATGAATAATTACTCCAACTATGCTTCCAAAGTAGTAAAAAAGAACTGTTGTTTTCAGCTTTTTGAATAATTGAAGACTGCTAACAAATTCATTACATTTTCTAATGAAGCCATTACTTTCTAATGAAGCCAAAACTGGTTTGCTGCTGCAATGTCCCAAATGATTAGAGAAGTTTCTTGAAAAATTTGGCCCATTGGCCACAAATTTAGGGAATATAATCAGTTTTAACAATGATAAGAAGGTAGTGATTGTACTGCTTTCACATTAGTGCCAGGCAAACCAAATTTTTCCTTGCTTTTCAGCAAAGGGTAATTTGCAACTTCTTGTCCACAAAAGTCAGAGCCCTTAATTTCCTTCATTAGGGTTGCTGTCCATATACTGCTTCTTTCAAGTTGGTAACATATGCAATGGGAAGATACTGGTCGTCATACTCAAAGCCCAAACACAGTTGTGTATGGCATTTAGATGGGAGAAAGCCACTGCAAAGTGGTTGGAGGGAGAAGAGGAGGGAATGATCAAGTAATACAACAGAAAGGAAATAAGGAATAAAAATAATATGGTGTTAATTATGTGATTTCTTCTGCTGAGGGGTGGGGTGCAGAATCTGTTGCATCACTTAAATTTTGCAGATAGAGCCCAGAGAGAAGAGAAACCTGATAATATTTTACTAAATAAAATAAAATAAGCAGTGTATAATTTGAGGAGAAAGGAATGAGAGACTTGGTATTTCCTAATTCAGGACTTGTGCATAGCATGGAGACATCCAGCCAACCATACAAAGGAAAATTTCCTCATAACTACACAACCAATCAGCGCAGGTGCTACCTCAGTAAAAATCATACCACTTTGCCTGGTTACTAAGCAACACCACCACCAAACACACACCCCTTTGCTAGTTGACTTTAGCACTAACAGAATGAACCTCTAAAAAGGCTAAGTAAATTATCTCTTCTGTTGCACTTCCAACAACAACTTAGTACCACAAGGAGGCAAACCACAGTTTATCAGAAGTCATGTAGAAACAGGGATCCCTCACCACTTTCCTTCCTAAGCTGCTCACTGCTTTGTTTAATTTAAGTCAAGGTTATATATAAACTATAGTGCAGTACAGGTGATGATCAGTTTATAGCCTGCAGGTGGTACACTGCACATCTGAAAAATCCACACACTGGATGCTTGAACTGCTAACTGTGCTTCAAAGAAGGAATGCCTAAACCACACTAAGAAGTATTAATTTGCCAGTGCACAAGAGAGAGTATGTTATTTATTCTTCAGTTCAGTGCTATGCTCAGTACTGGGTGATAGTAAGCCACACAAACACTTCAGCCTTGATGACACATTAGTCAGATCTAATACAGCAAGTGGTCTTACTGCAGTAATAACAGAGTAAATTACTATTGCCCATTGGGTCAGCTGTCTTGTTCTGGAATTTTATCTGCTGTATGGTTAAAGGTCAGCCGTACGCCCCGGGCAGCTTGACATTTAGGCAGACTTTATGTAGCTTTCCGATATGTGCTTCGGTAAAGCTTGTTTGTGACACGGAACTCTCAGTCACAACTGATTGCAAACCACTACCAACATGGTTAAAGGCAAAAGCATTAATCCATAGCGGGTCCGCTGAGTGCATTTCTCCCTCCCTGCCGCTCAGGTCTTATGTAAGGTGCAACTTGTGAGATAGGCAAAGAAAAGAGATGATTCAGCCTTAGCATTTCGATAGTGCAGACTGCAGGTGTCAGTCAAAACCCCATATCCCTGCTTGCAGAAGGCAAAGCTAATTGGCATCAGTGGGAATAAGGACCAGAAATTGTATGAGGAATCAGCATTCCATGAAATTGCCATTTGCAAAGCATCACCAGTTTGATAGACCACAACATGCAATTCTTTAGTACAGCTGCTATGCCCATCTTTACCACTAGAGAGATGGCACCACAAAGTAGGTAGGGAAAATGATTCATGATGTGAAGTTCCTTCAAGCAGTGTTGGATCTTTTAGGGTTGCCATATGCCCTCTTTTTCCAGGACACGTCCTCTTTTTCATGGGTATGTAAAATGAGAGACATCATAGTGATCCATAGTTAAAAGTAGAAGTTGGAAATGTATCCTCCTTTTTGCGCTTCAAAATATGGCAACCCTAGATATTTTTCTGAGTACTCCACCCCTACAAATTAGATCAGCTCCAAGGCTTTTACCTTTTACTTTACTTAATTTAGCCTGATTATTGTATGTTTTACTGATGCATACATCCAATTTGTGTCCAGTTGCACACAGAACTGGTTCCTAATAGGAGTTGCCTAAGACCTGCCTCTTCTTCAAAATATACTTATCTAGCCTTCATTCTTTCTTCATATAACGTGACTGACTTTTGCTGCCAAATAGCAGAACTATGCTACATGCCTATCAACTAAAAATGCAAACATATTTCTAAAGGACAGTGCTATATAACATGTTCTGCCTCATTTGATTAATCTGTTAAACCAAACTCCTATGACACCCAGATCATACAATGGAGGTTCACTTATAAAATAGGCCCTACTGTCTAGATGAACCTTAGGCTGCTGCCTACTTGCTTTCAAGTAGGTTTGTTCTTGTCCTCCACTCCTCAGACACAGAACCGATGTCCCTTCTTAATGCTGCTGTTGTACGCACTACAGGATTTTCCTCACATTACCTGGTGTTTGGTGCATTGAGCAAAAGCTCAGTTTATCCATAGGTAGCTTTGCAGAACTCAAGTCACAAATTACTTTCCAAATTAAGTTCCCAAGTGGTCTTATCCAACACCTTGCTGTAATTTCCAGTGGAAATGTTTGTGCACTCCAGTGTGCTTCAATTTATTTTTTTGATATACTCAGCAAACACTTAACAGCACTATTAACCATGTTTTGAGAACAGAGAAACTAGACAACAGGGAACAAAAATTTAAGGTTGTGCGTAATTGTTTCTAATCCAGGGAGAGCCTAGATTCATTTGAAATGTTCTTTGTTTCCAATCTATTCTTCTCTCTTCCCTGTTCATGTTAAAGAACCCACACACATAATGCCTCTTCCTGTTTTGTACTCAGCACAGTGTTTGCATTTGTTAAAATAACCTTCCCACAAAATTCTTAAAGCAAGGTTGCCGAAACCTTCCGGAACCCTCCTGTGTCACACTAGGCACAGAAAGCTGAATACAGGACCTTTTTCAACTAGCCGCTCACAAGAAAATCCTATTGAGTAAACTACATAAAACTTTCAAGAGACTTGGAGTGGTTTCTTTGAGCTCTTCTTCAAGTATCTTCAAAAGCCACAAAAAGTGGGGAACACATTGCAGAAACAGAAACTTTTGTATAAGGAAGCTGCCTTTCAGAAAGACAGAACATTGGTCCAGCTTGCTCAGTATTGTCTACACTGACTGGTAGCAGCAGCAATCCAGTATTTCAGACAGGGGGAAATCCCATGCCTACCTAGAGATGTCCAGGAATAATGCAGGGTTTTCTGTACGCAAGACAGATGCTCTGCCACTCAGTTGTTCCCCGGTTTACTCCACCAATTGCACCAATTGCTGGAAACCTTGCCCGATGGGTGGGGTATAAATAACAGAAGAAGAAGAAGAAGAAGAAGAAGAAGAAGAAGAAGAAGAAGAAGAAGAAGAAGAAAAAGAAAACAAAGGCCCGCCCTGTGGAACACAGGTGACCTCTTTGACCTCAGGTGTCAAAGAAGAGAATCAATTATACAACCTTCCATTAGCACCTGAAGGCAGCCCGGTATTGAGAAGCTGATCTATTGTGTGTCTTTTTATATTCTGTTGGAAGCAGCCCAGAGGGGCTTGGGCAACCAAGTCAGATGGGCAGAGCAGGTAATAAATAAATAAATAAATAAATAAATAAATAAATAAATACTACTACTACTACTACTACTACTACTTCACTCTAACACTTAACTGCTCAGCACACACTCACCCAATACATGAGTGACTGTACAACAGAAATGAAAATGATCATTCCAAAGAGGTTAAGGGATCCACAGTGAGGAAGGGATCAAGGGAGAGGGGAGACCAAATTATGTTATTGTAGAAATGTGGTAACTTTAATGAAATATCAAATAAAATGTTCAGCATCTTGCAAAGGTATCCAGGAGCAATCTTTCCTGAAGCAAATGAGGTGGGGTCAAGGAATTATGATAAAGAACAGAGTAGATTGTCTGTTTCTGTTCCCTTTCTCAGCAGCATTTAGAACTGGAAGGCTGTCATTACTTTGTCGGTGATTTGATAGGTGTCCAAAACTGGGGCCACCAATCGTCACCAATATTGTAGACTCCAGGCAAAACCCAAGGAAGGTGCAGATGTTTCATAATGGAACCAAAGAGCAATGGCTATTACTATGAGGAGGACACTGTGATCAGTACATTGAACTTGGAAAGTAAGGAAAGAGTAGAACTTTTTGAATTGGTGGTTGTGTGCACCATCAGCTTAACAAAATAAAGGGGGGGATATGGAAAGAAATATGGGGGGACCTGTTCAAGCTGTTATTCCTTCTGGTAAACTTAGTGACCATCTGGATTATAAAATGCAGACCATACAGCACTGTATGAACATTTTACTATACTGTGAGCCACACACGTTTTAAGGAGTTTGCAGCTAGGTAATGTAAATCAGGGGTGGGGAACCTCTTATCCACTGGCTGAATGTGGACCTCTAGGCCTTTCTGCCTGGCCTTCAAGACTATTTTCAATTCAACCCCTCAATACCCAGTATACCTGAAGGAGCGTCTCCACCCCCATCGTTCTGCCTGGACACTGAGGTCCAGCTCCAAGGGCCTTCTGGAGGTTCCCTCCCTGCAAGAAGTGAGGTTACAGGAAACCAAGCAGAGGGCCTTCTTGGTAGTGGCGCCCACCCTGTGGAATGCCCTTAACCATCCAGGTGTCCTTTGCCATTACCCTTTCACCTTTTAGTGCAAGGTCATGCTGAATGCCTCAGGCATCTATCAGAGCAAGGTTTTGAAATGTGCCCAAATGATTTGAAGTTACAGTTGCATCTTGTAATGATGAGTGGGGTGGGTTCACTATTGCATCTAGTTTGGAGAAAGCAACTCTAGTCACAGCCACTCTTTCGCTTGACCCATATTTTGATCATATTGTGTACCATTCAGTTCCCCTAGATCTGAGGGCTTGTCTCCTTGTCCCATCTTACCTGCTGAATCCAAACTTATCAGATGCATGAAAAATTTGAAGAGAGATTTTGCTTAACCGAGCTTCAGTTGAGCAGCTAAGATTGGATTTTTGCAAGCCACAGCCATGAAACAATGAAGAAAGCTCTCAGTCTTGGGGGAATTAATTAGTACACAATACTATCAAAATGCAGGTCAAGTAAATGTGTGGATGAACCCCCTCTGATTCAGACTCTGGCCATCAAATTCCTCATTATTTATAAGCAAGGTAGACTAGGGAAATATCACTTTCCAGCACTTTCAGCATAGTAAATTGCTGTTTCTGATACTTTTCTCTGTTCCATTGGACGAATCCACAAAAATAATCATTCTGCTTCTTTGCAGCTTTAGCTTCAGAAATACCTTGCAGCTTCCCCCCAGGCTTAAGTCACCCAGGAAGGTGCTGAAGGTATAATATCCATTCTGTACTCTGTCAAAGGTAGAGTGTTTAGTCAGTTCTTTCATTATTTTTTTTCTGAATCTGTTGCGGCTCAGGTTTTATTTTTCTGTTTGTTAAGTTTCTGTCCTACCCTTCCTCCGAAAGGAGTCAAGAAGGGCAAACAACAAAGTAGTAAAACAATACAATAAAAATAAAATAAAAATATGTTTAAAACAATGAGAACATATAAAAACTAATCACATTTAAAATTCACATATGTGCACAGCTGAAGGTTGGTGCAGAAGTATCTTGCATCCATCAAATGACTGGATGCACAAGTATGTTTTTAAGTCCCAAAGCATCACCTGACTGGGAAGAAAGGGAGTGTTAAGAAATGCCAGGAGGTAACTTGTAAAGATGCCTTTGTGAGATAGAAAAAAACACTGGCGCCATCTCCAGGGGTCCCTGGCTGCCTGGGCATCCACAAAAGTTTTGCTGTGGGTGTCTGGCCTCTGCTCCCTGCCGTCTGCAGCTGCCTTACCTCTGGCGCTGCTGTGGTGACTGGGCCAGAGCCCGTCCCTCTGCCACTGGGTCTCTGTTGGAGTTCTGTGGCACAGGTGCAGGTCCCAGCACAGTCACCATCGCAATGCAGTGCTCGTGTGCTGGGCACCCACAGTCTGTGGCCCAAGTCCTCACCACTGGACAGGAAAATGGTGGCTGTGTTCGAGCAGAGAGCACTGTCGTCATTGCAAACATGTTGCTGAACTGCTGGCCTGGATTCATAATGTAATTTCAAATCTGAACATTAACTGTGAACAGATTAGGATTTGGTTTGGTTAATGGTGCTCATTAGAGAAGCTCCTAATTTTGGTGTTATCATCTTCATATGTGTTTTCTTCTTCCAGCGAGCTGGATGCTTTTCAACCTTTCTGCTAACACTCGATTCACACTCTTTTTTAACCTGCTTTAAGGTAATGCAACCAAAGCCAGCAATTGTCAAATTTCTTCTCATTGTGCATCCTCATAATTGCACAATGTGATCATAATATAACTGGATGTCTGGCTGTGCAACTCGGCTGGAAAGCAAAATGAGTCCTCAAACTCAAGGTAATGTTCTCCAGAAGGGCTTTAATATACCTTTATTGGCTTAATTGCATTGACAGCATTCTTCAAGCTGTGATTACTATGGGTAAATTCAAAGTGAAGACTCTCTTCTTACTGCTGCAAGATACTGTGAGTGAGGGGGCAACATGCAGCATGCAGTGGGCAGTCAGGGGGCACATGTTAGTAAGTGTAGCTAGAACTGGAATAGTGTGGGGCCTGGAATAGTGGTGGATGGGGCTACTCACACATATGGTGGATGGGGTTATTCACTCATTTATGCACCCACATGTACACACTCATGGGGAGGTTAACCTACCAGTACAATACAAATTTTGTATTGTATGGAGAAATTGGATAGAGAGATGTTCTACTTGCAATACTAAAACACGGGATCATCCAATAAAGCTGAATGTTGGGAGATTCAGGGCAGAGAAAAGGAAGTGCTCCTTCACAAAGCCCATATTTAAACTATAGAATTCACTACCACACGGTTTTAAAAGGTACGTAGGCAGATTCATGGAAGATAAGGCTATCAGTGATGTTGTTGTTGTTGTTTAGTCGTTTAGTCGTGTCCGACTCTTCGTGACCCCATGGACCAGAGCACACCAGGCACTCCTGTCTTCCACTGCCTCCCGCAGTTTGGTCAGACTCATGTTTGTAGCTTCGACAACACTGTCCAACCATCTTGTCCTCTGTCGTCCCCTTCTCCTTGTGCCCTCCATCTTTCCCAACATCAGGGTCTTTTCCAGGGAGTCTTCTCTTCTCATGAGGTGGCCAAAGTATTGGAGCCTCAGCTTCACGATCTGTCCTTCCAGTGAGCACTCAGGGCTGATTTCCTTCAGAATTGATAGGTTTGATCTTCTTGCAGTCCATGGGACTCTCAAGAGTCTCCTCCAGCACCATAATTCAAAAGCATCAATTCTTCGGCGATCAGCCTTCTTGATGGTCCAGCTCTCACTTCCATACATCACTACTGGGAAAACCATGGCTTTAACTATATGGACCTTTGTTGGCAAGGTGATGTCTCTGCTTTTTAAGACGCTGTCTAGGTTTGCCATCGCCTTTCTCCCAAGGAGCAGGCGTCTTTTAATTTCGTGACTGCTGTCACCATCTGCAGTGATCATGGAGCCCAAGAAAGTAAAATCTCTCACTGCCTCCATTTCTTCCCCTTCAAGCCATGATTGTCTGTTTACTACCCCCACTGTTGGAGGTGGGATGTTTCCGAATACCACAAGTGGGGAGAGTGCTGCTGTGCTCAGGTGCTGCTGAAGGCCTTCCCATAGCTATCTGAATTAGCAGAATGCTGAACTAGACAAGCCTTTGTTCTGATTCAGCAGGTTTCTTCTTATGTCCTCATATTGCCTAATTTGCTAAACTGTTCTAAAAGGGAAAAACAGCTGAGCTACTTCCTAATAAGTGCCTCCAACATTTCATGGTACTGAAACATAAATGATGAATGTAAATTAATTCCAATGGGGTTTTAAAGCACTTGATTATTTTATTGCTTCATTATGACTGACCTTATTTACCTTGAAATTTTCAAGAGCCTTTCATGAATCTACAGACCCTGGGAATAAAACAGAAGAGAATTCTAGCAACTCAGACTAACACAAAGTTTGACAAAGCATCTGCACAAAGGGGAAAGTCCAGAAAATAAGATTCACCCCTGGTAAATAGAGATAGCTGAATTATATGCAACCTGAAAAGAAAGAAAAAAACCTCAGGAAGAAATGCCAACAAGCCTGCCATGTTTTGCAGGCTGCGCTACCCAGTTGGCTCTGGGCTGCTGAGGTTGCCGCTGCCACGTTTCCCAGGGATTTGCAAATCTGGGGACATTCCGGGGGTGGAATTTGTCCGGGGACAGATTTGCAAATCCGGGGGCTGTCCCTGGGAACCGGGGACGTCTGGTAACCCTAAGCTATCAGCCAGTAGGACTACTTAAAGTTGGTCAATGCCGCAGACCAGGAGGGGGGCTCTGATAGCATGGCAACTGGAGGTTGCCACAAGCAGGCCCCTTTTGCTATCTGTGAAGACTGGAGGATATGGGATTGGGTTTCCCATTTTCTCATAAAGCAGCAGAACAATTTCGATTCTAACTAATGCATGCAAGCTTAGTGTAGATTTTCTCCTGGAGACCTGGCATGTGCTACAGATTTATTGGCCAGTGTTCCAAAGAATCAATCTACTGAGCATTCCTGCGGTTATGCGCCTGCTGTTCCCAAGGCATTCTGGGCCAACATCAAGCAGAGCAGATGTTGGGGGTCTTCTCTGAAGCTCTTCTGAAACTGACTCTCTGCACCACAAACCTTCACGTTGGCTACAAACAGTACCAAGAAACCTAGGGATTTTTAAAATGTGTTTCATGCAAACCTAAGCATAGGAAAACTGTGTAAATTAGTTTATTGTTTCTGTTTAAGAAAGATTGGGGGGATGAATTGGGGGGGGTATGCAATGAGTTGCTTGGTATTAGTTAACTTTATGCTTTTATTTGCATGAATTTATTGTAGGGTTTACTTAACCCATGAAGATACTGTAGTTTTAAACTTTTTTTCAAGCTGCTTTGAGCTTTCAAAATGATCAGCAATAAAGATAAAGAGGGGAGGGAGGTGAAAGGATTAATTGAAATTGTTAAAGATTGGTATAGGATTTAAGAGATTAAATTTTTTATAAAGATTCTATAAGAAAAGCAGAAAGCAGCAAGAAATATTAAGTAAAAGTATCGGAGAGGAGATCAGTGTAAATAAAAACATGAGACTTATGGTTTTGTTACATATGATTTTATTTTGGACTTGACTGCTTATTTTGGATTTGTTTGCTGTAAAGCATGTATATTATGTGAATAAAATAATAAAGGATTTGAGAGACAATAAAAAAAAAGATCAGCAATATTATGTGATAAGATTTGTTCAGTGCTGAGGAAATAACAGCACATAGGTTGCTGTTAATGGAGCGTTAATCTTGATTTGGTTGGAGTGAGATTAGATGACATTGGCTATTTAATTCTGATGATGTTGCAAGTGTTATCCTACTCTTTCTCCTGCATTTTCACATCACTTTCCTTACCACAAAAACTCAGATCTCTAGAGAAAGTGGCTTTGCTTTGCAAGAGCTCCGAAACATATTTCATAGCACAACCTGAAATTGCCAGTACAGTGGTACCTCGGGTTAAGTACTTAATTCGTTCCAGAAGTCCGTTCTTAACCTGAAACTGTTCTTAACCTGAAGCACCATTTTAGCTAATGGGGCCTCCTGCTGCCGCCGCGCCGCCAGAGCATGTTCTCGTCCTGAAGCAAAGTTCTTAACCTGAAGCACTATTTCTGGGTTAGCTGAGTCTGTAACCTGAAGCACTGTTTCTGGGTTAGCGGAGTCTGTAACCTGAAGCATATGTAACCTGAAGTGTATGTAACCCAAGGTACCACTGTACATGACTGGCTTCTATCTGAAAACAGTGACAGTTTAGAAGCACCTATAGATGGGTTTTATAAAGGTAGAAGCTGTTGAAATAGACAGTATTTTCAGTTACGGATGAAAGAGTGTCCATTATTGATTGGTTTAAAATAATTACAAATGCTCCTTCTGGGTCTTTTCACTCTAAATTGTGGTGGGATTCCCCCCCCCCCCCCCCCATCATTTTCTTTGATTTAAAATTGGCCAGTAGCCAATCCAGAACTTGTGGCAAAAAATACAGCCAGTTTCCCCACACACAATACAGAAGATGCACTTAATGCTCACTGTGGAAGCAAGAGAAGTACGATGAAAATAATCCTTTGTCCTAAAACATGCAATACATTTCAGGCTTCCATAGATTCTGCCTGGCTATGCTGGTACAGGTCCTGAGCAGTCCAGGCAATGTCTTAGATCCCTTGGAGATTTGGCAGCTTATTTGCGTGAAGTCCCAGATCCACAATGTCACATCTGTCCTCACAATGTTCATTGTGCCCAGGCAGACAACAACCTCCTGAATTAAATCCAGTCCAGTTGAGCTGATCTTCATGTCTATGCGCAGCGCCAGTGTTTCCCATTTTGCTCCACCCTGTTGCCACCACCACCATGCTGACAACCCCACTTCCTCTGCCGTGTGTGAAGAAGCAGCATCAGCATCAGCGATTTTCAGCAAGATCCATGGACTTCCACCACCCGAGGCAGCTGCTTCACTCTGCCTCTTAAGTGGGCCGAGCCTGTGTGTGTGTGTGTGTGTGTGTGTGAACATAAAGGTAAAGGGACCCCTGATCATTAGGTCTAGTCATGGCCGACTCTGGGGTTGCGGCGCTCATCTCGCTTTATTGGCCGAGGGAGCCGGTGTACAGCTTCCGGGTCATGTGGCCAGCATGACTAAGCCGCTTCTGGCGAACCAGAGCAGCGCACGGAAACACCGTTTACCTTCCCGCCAGAGCGGTACCTATTTATACATACCACACTTTTTTTCAAAATGAAGCAGCATAAGAAAACATTTAAGGTACTGTAAAATTGCTAAAATATATACTCAGTGGCCACATTTACAAATGCCGAACCATTATTTAGCATGATGCGTATGAGCAGAAATGCACTTTAGCGAGCCTCGGGCTCACCTGTTCCCCTCTCTCCTTTCACTGTCCCACAAGGCTGAGAGGAGTTCAAAAGTTCCTGCTTCCACCCTTAGTCAACCCCAGCTCCCCTTGTTATTTAAACAGGGAACTGTGGTTAACAAACTTGTTTCAAACTTGCTGCACTTAATGGTTCCGTTTGCACTACACGTTTAAGCCAGTATCATTCTATTTTAAACACCTTTGTTTCCCCCCAAAGAATCAAGTGAAATGTAGTTTGTTAAAGGTGTTGAGAGTTGTTAGGAGGCTCCTATTCCCCCATGAAGTTACATTTCCCAGAGAACAGTAGTCTCTGTGAGGGGAACAGTGGTTTCCTAGCAACTCTTAGCATCCTTAATAGGCTACCATACCAGGATTCCTTGAGGGAAGCTATGATTGTTTGAAGTGGCATGATACCCCTTTAAAAGAATAGTGCAGATGGGGCCAATGTTGACCACAGTTTGTTGCTCCTGGCGACATGGAGGGAAATGTTGGGTTGAAGGAGCAAAAAAGCTTTCAAATCCTTGCCAGCCACACAGGAGCATGTGACTCTAAGACTTGCTGTGGATGTTCCATCATATGCCCTTTGTGCAGACACAGATGAAATGGCGTAGAATGCATTAAAAATACCCACTCAGAAACAGCATGTCTATCAACAAAAAGCAGCAGTAAAATCAACCTTGCTGTTCTCTGAAAGCCTGGAATAAAATGGTTTTAGCCCAGTGTCCTAACAGAGCAATTGCCCACTGGGAACATCTCTAGCAGGAGTGTCCCAAATCAGGCCTCTGACACAGAGAAAGCTCATCCTCTAGCTGACACCTGCCTAGAGGAATAGCTAGAAAATGGCCCTTAAGGATATTAAGGACTGACCAAGCACTTTCATACAGGAGTAAGTGCTCTTTTAGATACTTGGTTCCCAAGCTGTAATCTTCCAAGTAAATTTTTCCATTACAATGATGGTGAATACTCTAGAGAGAGAAAACCCACTGCCATGCTGTTGCAATTCAATCACTTTTCCTCCCATTAGTAATCTCCAGCCACAAGTGCATTTATAATGTAACATCAGTACAATTCCTCTTCTTCATCCATATAATTAAGCAGCAGTAGCATTGAATATGTAGGAGAGAATACAGCCTATTATCTCTTCAGGGTTTCCATGCTAAAATCATCTTCCAATAATCCCAAACCTTTAGATGTTCTCATCTATTATTTTAATAGATACCTTTCATTCTCCAACCCTTCCTGCCCACTCTGCTTATTTTGAGGCTTATTACTGTGGGTTTTGTCAATACCTGTAAAATCAGAGGGATAATGTGTACATCTGTCTTGTCGGGTTGCAAAATGCAACATGAGTGAGGTATTGTGATGGATGTTTTGAAACGGAAAAACGGAAAACTTAAATGGTATCATGTTTCAGGATCCTAGAACAGCAAACAGTCACACCAGCCTGCAGTAACCATGGGCCATTGTGTCTCTGGTGAGGGCTTGGCCACAGAGAATGTACTGATGATTAGTGAAAAAGCTAAAGTACTACTGTCACACTTCTGAAGGGTTGTCTAGATCCTGGAATGCCCTTGTAAGAGGTTGGTGAATGATTGTTTAGCGCATTGCGACTACAGTGGACGCTCAGGCTGCGAACGTGATCCATGCGGGATGCACGTTCACAACCCGCAGTTTCCGCAACCCACAGCGGTGCGTCTGCACACACGCGGGTTGCGATTCGGTGCGTCTGCACATGCACAAAGTGCGATTTAGCGCTTCTGCACATGCGCGACCGCCGAAACCCAGAAGTAACCTGTTCCGGTACTTCTGGGTTTTGGCGGTCCCCAACCCCAAAAAAAGCAACTTGAAGCATCTGTAACCCAAGGTATGACTGTATTTTGTAAAGCTTTTTTTTTTAAAAAATATTTTTTATTAGTTTTACAGAATAAGAAAAAGAAAAAAGATAAAGTACAAAAGTTTCATAATTCATATTTCTTTTACAGAATCTTTTGGACTTCCCCACATCTTCCCGAATCTGCATTATTTATAATACCAACTTCAGCATTTTGTTATCTTATTTCATCACTTATTGTATCTTTCATTTTGTCAAGTTACCCATTTCAACATGTTTATAACCCAATGTTCATAATACAAAATCTTCAGCTATTTATTATCTTATTTCATTACTTATTGTATCTTTCAATTCATCATGTTACCAAAATCGAAATTATTATAACCCTAATCTTATGTATTTTAGTTAAAACATAATGCAATAAAAAATTTTCTTGATTCCACCTCTAACTTCTTGTGCCTTAGTTTTCATTTCACCTAATTACAATTGCTGGGGCTAATATTTCCTAAAAAGTGCATTTTCTTAACATTCATACAACTTATAATATTTTTGCAAATAGTCCTTGAATTTTTTCCAGTCCTCTTCCATTGTTTCTTCTCCCAAGTCTCGGATTCTGCCAGTCATTTCAGCCAGTTCCATATAGTCCATCAACTGCGTCTGCCATTCCTCCAGTGTGGGTAAATCTTGTGTCTTCCAACACTTTGCGATGAGAATTCTTGCTGCTGTTATAGCATACATAAAAAAAGTTCTATCCTTCTTTAACACATTCTGGTCTACAATGCACAGTAGGAAGGCCTCCGGTTTCTTGGGTAAGGTATATCTAAATACCTTTTTTAACTCATTATAGATCATTTCCCAAAAGGCCTTCACTTTCGGACATGTCCACCAGAGGTGAAAGAATGTCCCTTCCGCCTCTTTACACTTCCAACATTTATTATCAGACAGGTGGTATATCTTAGCAAGCTTGACTGGGGTCATGTACCACCGGTATATCATTTTCATAATATTTTCTTTCAGGGCACTGCATGCCGTGAATTTCATTCCGGTGGTCCATAACCTTTCCCAGTCATCAAACATAATGTTATGTCCAATATCCTGTGCCCACTTTATCATGGCGGATTTGACTATCTCATCCTGTGTATTCCATTTAAGCAGCAAGTTATACATTCTTGAAAGTAATTTGTCTTTAGGTTCTAACAATTCTGTCTCTAATTTCGATTTTTCCACCTGGAACCCAACCTTTTTATCTGTTTTGAAAATTTCCCGAATTTGAGCATAATGCAACCAGTCTCGCACCTTGCTTTTTACACTTTCAAAACTCTGCAGCTTCCAATTGTCACCAACTTTTTCAATTAGTTCCCAATATTTTGGCCAGTAGGCCTCCATGTTAAGTCTCTTACGTGCCTTGGCCTCCGCCGGTGAAAGCCACCTTGGTGTTTTGCTCTCCAATAAGTCTTTATATTTTGTCCAGACCATAAAAATTGCTCTTCTAACAATATGGTTTTTGAACATTTTATGAACTTTAACCTTGTCATACCACAAATACGCATGCCACCCAAAAGCGTTATCAAACCCTTCCAGATCTAGGACATCGGTGTTCTCTAACAAGAACCAATCTTTCATCCAGCAGAAGGCTGTAGATTCATAATATAACCTCAAGTCTGGCAGGGCAAATCCCCCCCTCTCTTTCGCATCTGTTAGTATTTTAAACTTAATTCGGGGCTTTTTGCCCTGCCAAACAAACTTAGAAATATCCTTCTGCCACTTTCCAAAACATTTCACTTTGTCCACAATCTGCAGGGTCTGAAACAAGAATAACATTTTCGGCAAAACATTCATCTTTATAGCTGCTATTCGGCCTAACAAGGAAAGTTTTAGTCTTGTCCAAATTTCCAAATCCCTTTTAATTTCTGACCAACATTTCTCATAGTTATCCTTAAACAAATTCAAGTTTTTAGAAGTCAGATACACCCCTAGGTATTTCACCTTATTAACCACATTTAATCCTGTCTCTTTCAAAAACTCATCTGCTTCTGTAGATGTTAAATTCTTTACTAAAACCTTAGTTTTTTGCTTATTCAACTTAAATCCCGCCACCCGACCATAATCAGAGATTAAATCTAAAACTCTTTTTGTACTAGGGACTGGCTCCTGTAATGTTAATACCAAGTCATCTGCAAATGCTTTCAACTTGTATTGTTTCACTCCGACCTCAATACCCCGAACTGACCGGTCCTTTCTAATCATATTCAAAAGCACCTCCAGGACCGATATAAACAATAATGGGGATAGGGGGCACCCCTGTCGTGTCCCTTTTTCAATATTAAATTCCTCCGTCACCACATTGTTTACTATCAATTTAGCTTTTTGTTCAGAATATATTGCTTCTATACCATTTTCAAACCCCCGTCCCACTCCCATCCCTTCCAAGTTTTTCTTCATGAACATCCAAGAAATGTTGTCGAAGGCTTTCTCCGCGTCAATAAAAATTAACACCGCTCTAGTGTTAATATTTGTTTGTAAAAGTTCCAAAATGTCAATGATGTTTCTTGTGTTATCAAACAAATGCCTACCCGGGAGAAAGCCTGCTTGATCTTTATGGATCACTTCATTCAATACTTTTTTAAATCTACTAGCCAAAATATCTGCAAAAATTTTGTAATCCACATTTAAGAGTGAGATGGGACGGTAGTTCTTAAGTTGAGTCTTTTCAGTTTCTGTTTTGGGAATCAATGTGATGAAAGCTTCTTTCCACGTTTCTGGTGCCTTCCTACCCTCCATAATCTGGTTGCATACCTCCATCAAAGGTTGTATCAAATAGTCCTTCAAAACTTTATAATATTTGGAGGTAAGTCCATCAGGGCCTGGAGATTTGCCTAGTTGGAGGTTCTGTATGGCACTCTCAATTTCCTGCTGTGAAATTTTAACATTCAGGGTTGTTCTCATTTCCTGGGAAATTTTTTGTAATCCGTTAGTTTTAATAAATTGATCTATCTCGGATTCTTTCTGCGGCCCTTGTGCATAAAGATCTTTGAAATATCTCTGGAAACATTTTCTAATTTCTTCAGGTTTCTGAACCATTCTCCCTTCAATCTCTAGATTTGTAACTGTATTTAGTTTTTGTCTTTTTTTCAACTGCCATGCTAGCAGTTTCCCACACTTGTTAGCTGATTCGAAAGATCTTTGTCTCATTTGTTTAATTTTCCACTCCACTTCTTGATTTATCAATTTCATATATTGGGCTTGGAAAAATTTCACTTCTCTCAGCACTTCCTTAGACTTGGGCCTAGATCTTAATTTTCTTTCTCCTTCGCTTATTCTCTCCAGTACCTTCTGCTTCTTTTCATTCCAGAGTCTTTTCTTTACAGTGTTTTGTTGTATTAGAAACCCTCTCATGACCGCTTTACTTGCATCCCAGATTGTTCTTTTTTCCACCGTGGTGTTTAGATTTATCTCAAAATAATCTTTTAAAGTTTTTTGGGCCTTCTTCACAATCTCCTGATCTCTAAATAAGGTGTCATTCATTTTCCATCGGAAGGATCCGGTTAGGTTTAGTCTCAGTTCCATTTTCAAAGCATTATGGTCGGAGCAAGTTTTTGGGCAAATTTCCACTTTTCTAGTTTTGGGTGCCAGTCCTTTAGTTGTCCATATTTGGTCGATTCGTGTCCATGACAGATGAGCTTCAGAGAAGAAAGTTCCTTCTTTTCCTAAGGGGTTCTTGACTCTCCATATGTCGATCAGATCCATATTGTCCGTCATTTCAAAAAAACGGTTTTAGGTAGTCTGCCATCTTTTGTTATATTTGCACTTTGCGACTTATCCATGTTTACAGAAACGACCCCATTCATATCTCCCAACATAATGACGTTGTTATAGTCTAAATAGTCCAGTAGAGTCTCATGCAGCTTCTTAAAAAATTCCGATTTTCCATCATTTGGTGCGTAGATTCCTAATATCAGAAATTTTTCTCCATGTGTGTGGATTTCGATAGCCAAAATTCTGCCTTGTTCATCCTTAAATAGTAATTTCGGTGACAAGTTCTCCTTTGCATATATCACCACTCCTCTTTTCTTAACTCTGTCCGAAGAAATAAATTCTTGGCCTAACCTTTTATTAATTAGCACTTTCCGATGGAGCCTTGTCACGTGTGTTTCTTGCAGGCAAATGATGTCCAATTGTTCTTTCTTCAAAATATGAAATACCTTCCTTCTTTTTTCTGGAGAATTTCCGCCATTTATATTCCAACTAAGAAGTTGCAGAGACATCCTGAATCAATTTGTAGGCCTTACAATGGGGTGTTTAGGATTCCCCCGTTCCCGGCGGTGGTAGAGATGGTCCAGCTCCAGGCTGTTTAGTTTCTGGTAATGGAGGTGGCCAAGACGCAACTGCTCCTTTCTGGAGGTCTTCCCCGTGGTCGTGAAGAAACTTCTGCTGGTCCTCTGGTGTTCTAATTCTTACTTTCCTTCCTTTATAACTGAATGATAGTCCTTGCGGGAACTCCCACCTGTAAGGGATTGTGTTGTTTCTCAGCAACTTTGCCAATTCTATGTATGAGGCTCTAAGATCCAATAACAATTTGGGTATATCTCTATAAATTTCAGCCTTTTTGCCTTCTATCTCTAAAGATTTTTTGAAATGTAGGCCTAGTATCTTGTCTCTTTCTTCTCTTGATCTCAAAATAACCAAACAGTCTCTGGCCTTGTCTTTCTTCACCGATCTGCCCAATCTAAATGCAGTCACAATTTTAAAGTCTTTATCTTCTTCTATTCCCCAAAATTTGGAGAATAAAAGTGTCAAAAATCCTTCCAAATTACCTTCCTCCAATTCTGGGACAGCTCTCAGCCTAAGGTTATTTTCCTTGTTTCTCAATTCAACCATCGACAAGTAGGCCTGCTGTTCCCCTACCTGTCTTTGCAGGGGCTTGATTTCCCCTTTAATCTCATCAACTTTTTTACTTGCTTGCTCCGCTTTTTGATAAGCTTCCACAGCTAATTTATGATTTTCAGCTGTTGCTCCTTGTAAATTCTCAATTGCCTGAGTATTCTGAGAGACCTTTTCAGATAGTGCACTGATAGTGGATGTTGCTTGGTCTATTTTTAATGATTGATTGTCCACTTTTTGATTTAAAATTGCTAATTGTTCTAAAATTTGTTTCAAAACTGTGTCAGATCCTCCTGTTGCCATGTCCTCCACAGCAGGCTGTTCGGCTTCCACCTCCTGTGCTATCAGGACGGTTGGAACAGATGATCTACGGTGATGAGCTAAGGTTGTTTGGACAAGTTGCACAGGCTTCCTTTCTTTTTCTTTTTCTCTTTCTCTAGCTTTTGCTGCTCTTGTTTTCCCTGTGCCACTCATTCCACACCTGCCTCTTGTTCAAGGTCAAGTTATCCTTTATTCCATGAGAAAGCAAGTCCAGAGTACAAACAACTAAGCCACAGAAATTCCAAACAAAATATGTTTCCCAGGCCTCTGTAACTCCACAATCCTCTAGGGGGAGTATCTTAAAATTTCAAGGAAGGAGAGAGTTTTTCCGCCATTTAAAGTTTCTGTGGTCTCTTTTTTTAATTTGTAATTCCAAGACAAAAGGAAGATTCGCAGAGTCCTCTACTTTTTAAGCTAGAGCCACAAGGTAGCCAGAGAGGTATCTGCAACAGTATTTTGAACATTGAAGTCTCAATTTATGTAGCAGCTTAAAATCTTGTTACAGTAGTCCGCAGTTTGACAGCTCAATTACGCACTGACAGCCCGACGACTTGCGTTCTTGAAACAAAGTTCCAAATACAAGTCCCGTAAGCTTAAATAAAATCTCTCTTTGTCTTTTAAATAAGAAGACTGTAAATTCTGTAAATGCACAATAGTTCCACTTTATAAAGTTCCCTTCAACGCCTCAGCGCTCCTCAATGTCTATGCTTTGTTCTTGTAAGCAGTATCGGGAGACGGACTTCCTTTTACTCGTCTCCCGTTTTCAAACCCGAAAAGAAGAATTTTAAGTCAAAATTGTGGTTCACTTTACTCACGGGTATGTTGCTTGCCAAATTGATGTTCACAGGAAGAAAGGTCGGCGCTCATCAGCAGCAGCCGCGCGGCTTCGCCTCCCGCAGAAAGAGCGATGAACTCACAGCGCCGCTCCCCCTTTCGCGCTCCGGAGCCCCTTACGGGGTCCCTTCGTCGCTTCTGGGGGGGTTCCTGGCGCCCGCCGAGTCCCACGGCCACGGGCTCCCTCTGCCCGTGGTTTTTCCTAACGGGTCGCCGCTATGCCGCAGCGAGCGACCCTTTTCTGCGGAGCCCCTCTTCAGAGAATGAAGAGGACCGCCATCGCTGTTTTGCGCCGCCTCCGGAAGTCTGTATTTTGTAAAGCTTAACCAGTGGTAATAATGCTACTGAAGAACTGCCAGCCAATCTGCCTTTTAAAAGGCAGAAAAATAGTAATACGTGGAGTTTTTATTGGCTGATTTCATTTATTAAGGCCATCCTTAATACATACATATTGTGGACCAAAAATTATAAGAGATAAACAATGCTTGCTGTTAGATCATCTACTACCAATTTCTGAAGTGCTTTGTTTTTGGATATCCGTTCATTCCTCCAAGGAGCTCAGGGCAACATGGAAGTCCCTCTCTGCCCCTCCCACCCTTAATCTGTTTAGTCCTATTGGTTGTTAATATTGTTACTCATTGTAGATCTTAACCAAAGTGTGTGTGTGTGTGTGTGTGTGTGTGTGTGTGTGTGATTTTGCCCATCTGTCCTTCCACAGCCTGATTTTAGAACTCTTGAGGCATTACATAGAATGCTACTGCCAACCTCCTGTTGGATGTGAGAGGTGGGAACATATTCAGCCTGTTCAGTGTCAATGGCACCTCTTCTTCAAATAAGAAGGATGGCCCAAGGAAGGAGCTCCTCTGGTTTTTCCTCACTGTAGTCTTTATCTCAAGTAGAAACCAGACTGGCAGCCAATATGAATTAATTCCTATCATTCTGTGGTTGTCCTGATGCTCCAAACTGAAATCTAATCTTAGCTATGTGCAAACTGGAAGCTATTAATGGAGCATTTCCACAGACCCTCCAAGTGTCCCTATTTACCAGAGGTGTCCCTGATTTAGAGAAGCCATCCTAGTTTCTGATTTGATCCCAGAATGTCCCGTTTTTCCTTAGGTTGTCCCTATTTTCATTGGAGAAATGTTGGAGGGTATGGAGTTATTCGACTCCTGAACCATTTGAAGGGAATCCTGTACAGTGGTACCTTAGTTTACGAACTTAATCCATTCCGGAAGTCGGTTCTTAAACCAAAGCATTCTTAAATCAAGGCGTGCTTTCCCACAGCAGTGAGGGACTCAGTTTACAAATGAAACACACTCAACAGGAAGCGGAACATGTTCTGCTTCCAAGGCAAAATTCACAAACCAAAACACCTACCGGTACTTCTGGGTTTGCAGTGTTCTTAATCCAAGTTGTTAATAAACTAATTGTACTTAAACCAAGGTATCACTGTATAGGGAAGGTTTTTTTAAAAAAAAGTTTAATGTTTTATTGTGTTTTTATAGATGTTGGAAGCTTCCCAGAGTGGCTGGGGCAACCCAGTAAGATGTGTGGGGTATAAATAGTAAAATTATCATGATGGAATGGTACGTCCCTATTTTCATTGGAGAAATGTTGGAGGGTATGTTTCCATTTATTGGTAATAGGAATCAAGTCAGTAATCTGCAGCCAGGGGTAGCCATGTCCCTTCTGCATTTTCCTCAGTCAATTGATTCCAGACAAAACAACTGGAAGGGTCCAGGAATATTTTGGCAGCATAATGCAGCACTCATGACCGCATTGCAAGGCACACTAGCACACCTAGAGATGGGAAGGCCGGGGGGGTGGAAAAATTGGGGTGGGGGCAGGGGTTTTCCAAAGCCAGGTAGGCTTTATTAAAGAAAAAAAGGTGTGTGGAATATTCAAACTATATTGTCAGGGAACTGACATCAGAGCGAGCAGAGCGAGAGGCGGAGGCAGGGCTCCAGAGCGATGCCGGAGAGGGGACCAGCAGGGGGGAAGGAATTCAGCGTAACACCAATAGAGAAGAGAGGGAGATGGAGGAATTGGTGACAGGGCTCCAAGACCCTTCACCCGAATCTAGTGGAGAGAGCGCTGGCACGCCCCTGCCTTCCCCTCACTTGCGCAGACGCGTTCCGCGCAGGGAACATAGGAGGAGACTTGGGGTCAAACAGCTTTTATGCTGGAAGAGGTTCAAGAAACGCCCACTGACGGATTCTGCAAGTGACTAACAGGTCATGGAGGGCGCGCTCTAACCCTAAACATGGTAGAGCAAACAAACTGACTAAACTGAAGGCAATTTACGCATAAGTAACCCCCTTACAACCATTACATATATCAAACTGTTTTTTTCAATTTTTCAAAAAGACAACAACAAACCACACTCTAAAAAATGTCTTTGGGGGGAAATGGGAAAAAATACTTGGGTTTTTCCCAAAAATTTCTGGGTTTTTCTAGGCTTTCCCATCTCTATGTCTCCCTCTTTCTTTTTCTTCCTTGACACTAAAGTTTCTGCATCTTGTTCAAGCCAAGGTATTTGTAACCATCATTAATGCTTATTATACTGCAAGGCAGCAGCACAAAAGTGTCAGGTAATAGTAAAGAATGATAAGCATGATTATAGGTTTTCATTTGTCTCACCTTCAGTCTGTTGTCAGAAAAAGATAAGCTTTCACCAGAAATTTCACCTGCCTCTGACCTGTTTAATGGGGAATCAGGAAATGGGACCCACACTCCCAAAACCATGCATTTGGGAAATCAATCCATATCACTCTCACTCTTGCTTCTTGAAAGCATAGTGTTATATGAAAACATTCTCACAGCTTCTACTGAATCCCACCTACAGGTTGTGATGTTATCAATCCTCAGTCTGGGATGGGACAGACAAGTGTTTAAGGGGCACCAAGCTGCAGCTACCATATTGGCCCGAATATAAGCCACACTTTTTTTTTCCAAATTCCAACTGTGAAAAGTTAAAGTGCAGCTTAAATTTACAACCTTACAAAAACTGGCTTTTACAATATTGCCACTGAAACAGCTATACGGTAAAACGGAACGAGTGTGAGTGCCTGTGGAATTTTAAGGGAATGGCTTATATTCGGGTATTGTCTTTTTTTCTTTTTTCCCCTTGAATTTTAAAGATGTGGCTTATATTCGGGTGCGGCTTATATTCAGGCGAATTCAGTAATAGTCCACTAACTAATTAGCTGTTCCTTAATTTTTATTGGAAATTTTATTTACAACATAACATAAACCCCCCACCCCAATACAGAAATCCACCCTCATTAAACGTGAACATAACATACAATGTGCATAACATACAACAATACAAACAACCAAATAAAAGACCAAGGAAGTCTTTATTTGGTCTAATTAGCTGTTCCTCTCAAGTATCTTAATTTTGCATTGCGTTGCCGCAATGATATTTTTCAAGAGGGGTGAAAAAACAAAATGTTGAATACAAGTCTGTCATAAACATAATTAGCTGTAACTCTTGCCCCCATTTCAAAATACCATGAGCAATTTATAATATGGGGTGAATAGTTCTGATTTGACAAGGGCACAAGGTCCCCTGTCCCAGTGGAAAGGCAGCAGTTCTAATTAGTCTAATGTACATTTGACTTTTTCAACTTTCAGTAAGTTTAAGTTTGACGAAGCCTAAAAAGGTTCGTTAGCCTGTAATTTAGGGTGTACTTCCCCTTCCAATTACTAGCTTTGAATAACAAAACATTTCAAAGCGGCTGAGGAACAAACTAAACATGACGATGGCAATTCTGTTTTTTTAAAAAAAATAAAACAAAACCAGGCCAGCTGCAATCACTTCTAAAGCAGGAGGGTGAAAGCAGTCTGTTTTTTTAAAACCAAAAGGAGCACACGGGTAAAGTAAACTCAACTTTGGCTTTGCCCACCACCTCATGAGAAGAGAAGACTCCCTGGGAAAGACCCTGATGTTGGGAAAGATGGAGGGCACAAGGAGAAGGGGATGACAGAGGACGAGATGGTTGGACAGTGTTCTCGAAGCTACCAGCATGAGTTTGACCAAACTGCGGGAGGCAGTGTAAGACAGGAGTGCCTGGCGTGCTCTGGTCCAGGGGGTCACGAAGAGTCGGACATGACTAAACGACTAGACAACAACAACCATTTGGTAGCGTGAGATACGTGCCATGGGCAGTGAATTTTGAGTGTTAGCAATTTGCTGCCCTTTCTGTTGTTTATTTATTATTACGATATGTTACTGCCAGGGAGGAGCATGTCAGGAATTTTCTGCCTCTGGGGCTATAATTATTTGGCTAGCTTTGAATACTAGCCAGGGAAACCCAGCCAGATGGATGGGGTATAAACAATAAAATTATTATTATTGCTGCTGCTGCTATCAGTGGTGGCTGGTGCCCATTGAGTGGAAGGCCAAGAGTAGGTTCAGCTACAGTCATTGAGAGGTGGAGCCAGGGCTAATAGCATTAGCATGGGTGATATAATAAAGAAAGAACTTTTGGTCTGTGTATAAATAATGTGCCCCAGCTAATGTATATAGGATAGGAATGGGAGAATGTGTTTTTGCTTCAGTGCTCAGCCTCTGATTAAGAATGTCTTGGTAGGAGAACAGATCGAGAATTTCCCTGAGGGCTCCGAAGCATATGAAAGAAGCAATTTCATAACATATGCAAAGAGTAAACAAATTCTGGTTCTGTTTTTTATTGCCTGAGTGGTATCATTTTTTTTTTTTATTTTAGTCCTTTAGCATGACAGATGTTAAAATTTGGGACTTGTTTCCAAATGATTAATTGTGGTAAATGTGTGTTTAATTGTGAACCCCCATGCCAGATTGGTTATCTGAATTGGCCTCATGCCAGCTGGGTAGCTGTCATGAAATGACCACTGGGAGGAGTGCAGAGAGAAGAAATGGCATGGTGCATATGCACCTTCGAAACCAGATGCCTTCATTTGCCCCAGCTGCAATAAAACATGTCTCTCCCATATTGGTCTATACAGCCACAGGAGGCGCTGTACCTCGGCTGTAGTTTGACTTTACCCCTGATAGCACACTCTTCCATCATCTCTCAAGACAGACAAATGCCAACAGCTTGGTAGACTTCAAGATGTCTGGAGAACAGGAGTCTTCTTCCAAAGATTTAGTTAATGCAAAACCTTGCTTTATTAATAAAACACACAGACACACTATCAACTATCTTTGATCAAAAACTCATATTGAGCATCTAACTATTCTCCAAAGCCAAAAGATAAAGCAGTCAATGTTTTATAGCAAGTTGGATTTTGAAGTATGAAGATATTCTCCCAAGGCAACCCCATTAAGAAAAGAAGACAATATTTTCAGAGAAACTCTGGGGCCTTCAATGGGTTCATTTCTGCTCAAATATTCATTAGTTATGAAAGAGGCATTTCCAGTTACTGAACGTTTTAATACCCTGGTAGAATGTTTTCCTTATAAATGCCAGAATGTCAGTTCACATTTATCACTGTTATTAAATCTCAATCCTATTAGGTTCCTGACAAAGGGAGGTGTTATTAATGTCATAAAATAAAGCATATACCTCTTAGCTCTTTGTTGTTAGTACAAATGGTGTTTTAAATGGTTTAAAATAATAGGTATTGGCTATAGAAGGCAATAAAAACTTAGCACTTTTTTTAAAAAAAAAACCCTTCACCACTAAAGAGAATAAAGACTGGATCATACAGCAAGAAATTATTATGCATTTATTATAGCATTCAAAACCACTAAAAAGATGTTTGCAAGGAAAATTCATTAAAACTGCTAATATAAGTGCATTTGCATAGATATGCACTTCTGTCCAGATAGGATCCTATATTAGATATCCCTTCTCTTCGGTGTCTTAACAAATAAAGCCATATGAATTCAAACATTTATCATCCCATGATGGTTGAAATGAACTTCCACTAAAATGCGCAGTTTAGGTGATATGTGCTTTGTTGGCCAATTATTTTTAGTGTCTGGTATGCTGGCATCCGGTAGTGACAGAGTGTCAAAATAATATTGCCCATTTCAACATATTGGCTTCTCACCAAGTGGAGCCATGAAGATTTTTCCAGGGGCCACCATGTGCTACATGTTTACATGAATCTGGGTCTTCATTTAAACAGGGAGCCTCCCGCTTGAACAGTCAGTGTGCAGCCGTCTATAGAACAAGGATGAGGAAGCTGTGACCCTCCAGATGTTGTTAGACTCCAACAACCATCAGCCGCCATCAGCATGGCTAGTGGTCGGTTTTAGTTCAACAACATCGGGCTGTAAGACATCAGTGAACTTAATATCCCTCTGCTGCTACATGTTATGGGACGGTGCTTGGTTCTCAGTTGAGAAGCCAATGTCATTACAAGCATACAATGCAGAATTTCACTCATTCTGAACCATCCATCCAAAATCCCATCTTAATGACCACCTTGGCTGTGAATCATGAAAGACCTGCTCCTTGCCTTATAGGCCTTTTTCCACCTGGCCTGGCAGGGCGGGGCACTGACTGACTGACACCAGCTACAAAACTTGAGGCTGCTGAATAGACTCTTGGGCTGGGGTATATTTTTATAGAAGTTTGGGGGGGGTGTCACTGTTAAATATATTATTATTTTTGTATCTTTATTTTATAGATTACTATGATTTATGTGGAAGTGGTTGAATTACGTTGTTTAAACCACAGCACCACTTGGACTTGCCAATCGGAAAGTCGGTGGTTCAAGGCCCTGCAACGGGGTGAGCTCCTGTTGTTCAGTCCCAGCTCCTGCCAACCTTGCAATTTGAAAGCACATCAAAGTGCAAGTAGATAAACAGGTACTGCTCCGGCAGGAAGATAAACGACATTTCTGTGAGTCGCCAGACGCGACTTAGTCATGCTGGCCACATGACCCGGAAAAACTGTCTGCAGAAGTGGACAAATGCCGGCTCCCTCGGCCTGTAAAGCAAGATGAGCACCACAACCCCAGAGTCATTCATGACTGGACTTAACTGTCAGGGGTACCTTTATCTTTTTATGTATGTATGTATGTATGCATGCATGCATGCATGTAATGTGTAGATTGTAAACCAACCAGCCTTGTCATATGAAGCTATTGCTCCTAAGCTACCTAATTGAAAATACAACTATATTCACATGGGGTGATATCGTGTGAGCAGAATCCCCTTTCCTCTCTTCTCCCTTCACAGCTCTAGAGGATCCCACAAGCATCTGAAGCAAATTTGATGGGTGGGTGGCGGGCTGCAGGGAGGAATAGAGAAGGCAGAAGTCTGGCCATGCTGGCTTGAGACTGATGGGAAGTCTCAGAGCCACACGTTCCCCATATCTGACTGACTTTGGCCATATGCATCTATTTCTTAAAAAACAATACCCCCTGTAGATTTTGAGGACAATGAGACTTGTTGAAAGTGTTTTCTATCCAAGGATCTCATTTAGCCATATTGACTTTCCATCAGGCGGAAATGGCAATGCTAATGATTCAGCTCTTCCCCTTCTTAGCAAATCACCTTTTCTGTGTTTGTACTTATGCCCTACTTAACTCAAACATCAGAGTTTCCCAAAATTGCCTCCGCCCTCAGAGCTGCTGTAAAAGCAGTACGAGGGCAAATAGTCATGCTTCAGAACTCTGAAACACAGAGCAGTAAAGGGACAATTTCACCAGCAGGCAAACAGATGACAGTAAAATGATGAACAATTTTAATTACATTAATTGGAGGGGAAAGATGCAATTTACTTTCAGGTGAAAAAAATTCACCTGTGGTGGTGGGAAACTCTATGACACCACGATCATGTTAACTAGTAGTGACATCTGGGAGGAATCAAGAAGTTTGTGTTGTTCTGCAGCAATTTAATCAATCCCAAATCCACATTATTTCTCCCAGGCAGCCAACAGATGCACCAAGTAGCAACATGGAAAAAAGAAGCAGATGGTAATTAATCCAGAGCCCACCTGCTTGTGCGTGGAATTTCCATTTGCAGAGAGCTTGAGATACACAAAACAGATCCCCTGTAAGAGCATGTGTGCATGAGAGAGAGAGAGAGAGAGAGAGAGAGAGAGAGAGAGAGGGAGAACTCTGCAGTACTTTTCTCTAGTAAATTGTAATATAGTTCATTTGGAAGGAGATGGTCCCATGGAGCATATATCAAAGAATTATAGTTGGAAGCAGGGGTGTGTTTTCCATTCCACCCCATATTCCATTCTGCTGCTGTATGTCATGGCCTGGCTGGATGCTGGGGAACCCCCAAGGGAACCCCCAGGGGAAGAAGGCTTAGAGCCAGGGGACTGGTGGTGGAACGATGGTGAGTGGTCAGAGGGAGAAGAAGGAGCAGAGTAGGGGGGTGAGGTGTCAGAAGAGGAAGAGGCAACAGGGTTTAGTGAGCAGGAAGAGGCTGGGGCAGAGAGCAGTCCAGACTCAGAGGCAGAAGAGGACAAGGCCAGGAGACAGAGATGAGGCAGGTTGCTGAAGAATCCAGGGAGTCTCCCCCTCCTGCTGTGACCATCTTCCCTCCATGCTGGTCTCCCAGAATACGCAGAGAAATGAAAAAGGCAGAGCAAAGAGAGACACGGCAAAGGAGTCTCTGGTTGCTGGGGGAGGAACTAGGGGAGGAGTCTTAGAGAGTGGTGGGAAGCCAGGGACCTTCAGTCCTCACAACTGCTTCACTGGGGCACGACCTACTGAGAAGGGTTGTTGTGATCACTAGGCCTATGCAAAAGAGTTAACTTCACTGACATCGGGTGCTTTATTGCAGACCTATCTCTGACTCAGCTCCTAAAAAGTACATCTTCCACCAAAATCTATATTATTCACCTTGCTGTCTTCAGTGGCAAAATTACATAACTTACATACAGTGGTGCCCCGCAAGACGAACGCCTCGCAAGACGGAAAACCCGCTAGACGAAAGGGTTTTCCGTTTTGGAGGCGCTTCACAAAACGAATTTCCCTATGGGCTTGCTTCGCAAGACGAAAATGTCTTGCGAGTTCCTCCGGGGTTTTTTCCCCTTTTCCCCCCTTTTCCTAAGCCCTAAGCCGCTTATCAGCTGATCTGCTAAAAGCCGCTAAACCGCTAATAGCGCTAATCCGCTAAGCTGTCAATGGGCTTGCTTCGCAAGACAAAGAAAACGCTATACAAAGAGCCTCACAGAACGGATTAATTTCATCTTGCGAGGCACCACTGTAAATGATTTCATAAGTTACATTGCCACCATGTTGTTTTGCTCCTGGTGCAGTGAAGATTTTTTATTTATTTTATTGAATTAATATGCTACCATTCATCTAAGGAGCTCATGGTGGCAAATGTGGTTTTCCCATTCCTCTTGTTATCCTCACAACTAGTCTGTGAGGTAGATGAGGCCCAAGGTTGCTCAGTGGGCTTTGAACCCTGGTCTCCCAGGTCCTAGTCTAACACTCTAGCCACTACTCTATGCCATACTGACTCCTTAAATGTCAATTGTTAATTGTTCCCACACCTCTTTCTGCTGCCCCCAACACACACTCACTTGCTAAAGCAAATTGTTTTGTCAGAACACAATCAAAAATAATCTCCCCAAAGAAGAAAATGTTTTCATTTAGAAATGACTGAATAAATGGGGGGGGGGATAGGTTACTGATTTTTCTTCCAGGTGTTGTGTGTTGCAGCCAGTTGCTTATTGTGATGCTGTTTGTAAAAGTTAACGCAGAAGAATCCTGCCGTTCTCAAATCATTAGGTATCTTAGACTGCCTTAAATTGCTTTTGTGTTGCACAATGCTAGCTCAAAATGTCAATAAATATAAAATTTGAAGAGCAGCAAAATGTTCTCGAGCACATCTCTTTAAAGAAAGATTTTAATGAACCTGTTGGATTTTAGATTTGAAACGAATCTATTATTAACCTGTGGTTTGAGAAATCGCTGGCTCATGCACACAGTGTGAGAGCGCACCTTTTATAGCATTAGTTAATAAGTTTAGACAACACTGATAACAGCAGCATTCCTCAGAGTGCCATGTGAATAAGATCAAGGCTACAATGCACAGCTCTTTGTGTATGCAACAAATTATTATTAATAGCCATGTACTGAATGTGTTTTTTTAAAAATGATCAGCTGGAAAAGCTAAAGCATCCATTTACAAATGCAGTCTTGAATCATCTGTCCTGCCCTGTTCTGCCTGAATGATTGTCCGGTTATACCTTTTTGGAAATGTGAATTTACATAATGAATAGTCTTTGGCTTGTCATGGAATATTTGACCTTCAACAAGTGGGAACTGCAACAAAATGCGTTCCTGGTCAGGATGCCAACCAGTCAGCCATACCCTTTACCAGGGTATTCCATTCCATCTCTACCCATCCCTCCATATTCTGTCCCCCACCCCAACAATTTGTCCACATCCATATCCACTGAGGGTGTGAGGTCCTTGTTGGTTTGTTTTGGGGTGTCATTTCAAAAATAAAAATGCTATTTCTTCAAACATGGTTTCCCCAAGCCTGCTGCTAAATCTCACTCAGCATGCAAACACCCTAGCCTGTGTCTCCAAATTCCAGCATGGTACAGGGGTTAGTAGGCTACTACCACTATCTCAAGTCCACTCTGGCAGTTAAGACTTGTTGAAAAGACAGGGCCGTTCATTGAAAAGACCACTTGAAGTTCCTTCCTGTACAGAATGCCTCTGTCAAATTGCTGCTTACAGCCTTTATCACCCACACAGCGCCACATTTGATCCAGAAGCTTTTATTCTCTGACACCTTCTCCTTCCCTCCTCAGATCTGCGAAAGCAGGAAGACAATTCCATTATCTCCAAAAGGCCACATATGAAAGCTCCCCCCCACACCCTAAAACAGTGTAGCTGTACAGTGTGGCAACACTGCAGTTTTGCGAGTGGAAGTGGTGCTACAGTGGTATCTTCGTTCTTTAACTTAATTCATTCCAGGAGTCTGTTTGACTCCCAAAACCATTTGAAAACCAAGGCACAACTTCCAATTGGCTGCAGGAGCTTCCTGCACTCAAGCAGAATCATAGAATCATAGAATCATAGAATCATAGAGTTGGAAGAGACCACAAGGGCCATCGAGTCCAACCCCCTGCCAAGCAGGAAACACCATCAGAGCACTCCTGACATACGGTTGTCAAGCCTCTGCTTAAAGACCTCCAAAGAAGGAGACTCCACCACACACCTTGGCAGCAAATTCCACTGTCGAACAGCTCTCACTGTCAGGAAGTTCCTCGTAATGTTTAGGTGGAATCTTTTTTCTTGTAGCCGTGTCAGACGTTCGGCTTCCAAAAAAATTTGAAAACCGGAATACTTACTTCCAGGTTTTCAGTGTTCGGGACCCTATTTGTTCGGCAACTAAGCTGTTCACAAACCAAGGTATGACTGTATTCATTTTCAGAGATGGGGGGGTGGGGAGAAGCTTTGAGAGCTTTTGAGCCTGTATACCTTGATTACCTGAAGAATGGGATGGCAAATGCTGGAGATGGTGCTACAGTGGCTTCCCCACCCCAGGGCAGTTATTCCTGAGCCCCTGGACCATTCCCTCCCCCCTGTTGGAGGATAGAGCTGTCTGTGCCACATGGTTTGAGGCCCCTAAACCAGCCTGATGCCTCAGGTGGAGAAGAAGATACTACCTTTCACCAGTGTTGGAATCAGATTCAGCTCCTGGTTCTATCGGCTTCTGTCTGTGAAGTGGGGAAGAGATGTCACCTGGTGCTTTGCCTTAGGCATCAAGATGTCTTGGGATCAACTTTTACATGAGCTGATTGGTTTCATGAAACATGAGGCTTTCAATGGAAAGGGCACCTAAACACATCATCCTGGAAGATGACCTCACAATCCTAAAATCATTTCCTCCTTACTACTTTCTGCAACAATATTATATTTATTTGTGTGTGCTTAATAAGCGGCATCCCAGGAGCCATTTTCGTGTTAAAGGTTTATTAGCAATCAAGTTCCTAGGAGGAAGAGTGGCAATATTACTAGAATTCCCCTGGTTAATCTTTAGCAAGGATGCACTGACTATTTAAAAATGGAAATAAAATTAGATGAGCTAAAACGAGCTAAAATTGGGTGATTAATCTAGCTATTTCTGCTTGTTGGATTGAATTTATTCTATTCAGAGTATCGGAGAACAAATAGGCTTAATTTGTCATTTCATAAGCATCGTGTTAGAAAAAGATTCCCATTAAGTAAAATTTCCATTTATCTGCACATAGCATCCCTATTTACTTTTGAAATAATTCTCTAGATAGTCTATCACACCAGACAAAGGCTAAATTGCTTAGTTAAGAAAAATAGCACTTTGAACAGAACATTAATAAATGTTGGTATTTACAGTGAAGCTGAGGAACATGCTGAGATTGGTCTTGTCAAAATATCACCCAACAAATTAAATCAAAAGGAGCGCATTCTATTTTCTCAGACCTTGCCAGTCAGAAGCAACTTCTTCTTGAAGCATTTTTAGGGCCAAGCAATCAGCGATCCCACGTAATATACTTTCCCCCCCCTGAGGCAATTCATTCCTATAAAAACAGGGTCTTTTATGACTCAATACCCTCTTCAGACATTAGCCACATTCCCACCATACATTTAAAGTGCTATGATACATTTTAAACAGTAGTGGCTTCTCCCAAAGAATTCTGGGAGCTGCAGTTAAAGGTACTGAGAGTTGTTAGGAGCTCCCAGAATTATTTGGGGAAAGCCATGACTGTTCAAAGGCGTATCCTAGCACTTTAAATGTATGGTGAGTATGTGACCATTACTTTCACAAAATATGTGAGGGGCCAGTGTGGGGAAGTGTGCTAGATTTGTGTGCATTGCACCCCCCCCCCAGCTGTTGTTTCCATCCCTCTCAGTTCATAGAGAATGACTGTGGACAGGGCCGTCTTATCATATGCACCGCCGGGGTGCAAATATCCACCCAGCAACCCCAAATTTAGTTGATTTCGCGTGCATGGCACCATTGAGAATGACAAGTGCCGTCATTGTGAATGACAAGCATGGCGCGTCTTTGGTAAATGAGTGCACAAAGTCAAAAGTCCTTTAGTGAAACAGTAGGCATACATTTTGGTAATACCTAGGTATATATGTATTTTGTTTTTCTAGCTTGATCAAAATTATTTATTATTTCTTAACAGGTAGATAGTTAAGAGCTTAGGCGACTTCAGTGGCGGGTGCCTGGCACCCCCCAGAATTTGATGCCCAGGTGCCCCGCACCCCTTGCACCCCCGGGTAAAGACAGCCCTGACTGTGGAGCAGATTCCGAAATGTGTAGGAAACCTCTGCAGATACAGGAAGATCTGCACGTCACACATTACTTTCCATAAGTCAAGGGTGACAGAAACAATGACAGTAGAGGGCAGAGCTGGGGCACTGATCGCACACCACTTTCCCCACCAAAATCCACATATTCTGTGAACAGTGTATTGTACTGGCTGAAGAGGAGTAAGGTTGCATAGACACATCCTCAAATTATTCCTGGGTCTGGTGTACTGGATCAATGGTGAATTGTTCCCATCACCAACTGCCAGGTGCATACGTGCCCAGGATGTGTGAATATTTGTGTGTAAACATTATATATGTTGAAGGGTTTGCTTTTTCTTAGTTTCCATTAGGCTACAATTTAGTAAGGCTCTGTTCTTGTAGGTGTAGTTTGAGGGCTCCTCTTTCCTTCCTGACAGCTGCACCATAGTGCTATAAATTGCCAGGTAGAAGTCATGTTGTTGCCTGTTCTTTGGACTCCTAGGAAGGATGCCACCAGATTAATGCCGAGCATTCTCTCATCCCACCTGGACCCATCCAGGTTGACCCAGGGTCCTTCATCACTGAATGCATTGTGTGTGTCTGTCACTTCCCATCTATTAGCTGTAGTTTCACCCTTCCCTAGGCAGCAGATTAGTGAAATATTATAAGGTAAAAATAGAAAGGGATTTGAAGGCGTCGGAAACAGTATGCAGAAAGCAAAGAATGCAGGCACTGGGTGCACCCTGCCAGTTTCACCTTTTCTTTCGCCACATCGGACACAATATACCAAGTCCTGCCCCCGTTGACATAATGTGCTCCCTGCAGTGTAATTAAAGCTGGATGTCGTCTGCAATGGGGATTAAGGGGAACTGATTTTGTGGCTTTTTATAGAATGTGAGGTTATTCGTTTTTAAAAGAATTTGAATTAATATGATTGTTGAAAGGAGGGGGGGGGAATTCTGCCTAGTTTTAAAGTATGCATTTAAAGTCTACCAGCTCTGTCTGGTACATCGGCTGAGACCCTACCAGCCTGCACACTGTGGACTCAGCTAACATTGGCAAAGAAAAAGTGCATTATACTGTATGTGTTGTTTATGCATTCTAATACTGTGACACCAGATGGAGCTGTGGAGTTCCATTTTTGCGAACCCGGTTTCTCATACAAAGTTTGCAACGCGTTTACCTGAAACGCTTCTTTGATGTGTCTAGATCCAGCCTGTCTCGCCAGAGTGGTACATGCTCTGGTTATCTCCCGCTTGGATTACTGCAATTCGCCCTACATGGGACTACCTTTGAAGGTGACTCAGAAACTACAACTAATCCAGAATGCAGCAGCTAGACTGGTGACTGGGAGTGGCCGCCAGAACCATATAACACTGGTCCTGAAAGACCTACATTGTCTCCCAGTACGTTTCCAAAGACAGTTCAAAGTGTTGGTTCTGACCTTTAAAGCCCTATATGGCCTCGGCCCAGTATACCTCAAAGATTGTCTCCTCTCCACCCACCCACCCACCTCCATTGTTCAGCCTGAACACTGAGTTCCTCGTCTGAGGACCTTCTGGCAGTTCCCTCACTGTGAGAAGTAAAGTTACAGGTAACCAAGCTGAGCGCCTTCTCAGTAGTGGCACCCTCCCTGTGGAACGCCCTCCCAGAAGATGTCAAGGAGATGAGTAATTACATAACCTTTAAAAGACGTCTGAAGGCAGCCCTGTATAGGGAAGCTATTCAATGTTTAATGTTTTGCTATGTTTTTATATATGTTTGGAAGCTGCCCAAAGTGGATGGGGCAAGCCAGTAAGATAGATAGATAGATAGATAGATAGATAGATAGATAGATAGATAGATAGATAGATAGATTTTAATTCCAGCCTTTTCCTCAACGCAAAGCAAAAATCCAATGGACAATTTAAAATATGAGCTTTTTATCTGAAAGTATATGAAACCAATTTACTTCTCTCTGAACATTTTAGAGAGTATATATTATAGCATGAATGTAATCTAGTCTGATCTAGTATTCCCAGGGAGTCACTTGCAGGAAATTATTCTGCATCAGACCACTGGATGACAGAGTCCTAAAGTTTGCAACTAAAGTGAAATAAAGATAAAATGAGCTGTTTGCTTCTGAAAAAATAGACACAATTTCTGTATTTATAAGCAGCCAACAATCTTGTCAAGCAAGACAAATTGCTGCTTATAGATAAATCGTTCCAGTCTAGGATTATGTCTTTTAAATCAGTCAATTAATGTTTCAGATTGGATGCAGAAAAGATATTGGAGTTTCAGATGGAGAGGAAGATTTGTTTCCTCTAAGTTTATGCTTTGAAAAGTGTGCAGCATAGTGGAGCCCTTGGTTTGGATCCCAACTTCCCATCAGTGGCAGAACAAAGTTCCATCCATGGAAAAGACACTTCCTGCTCCCCTTTTCCTCTGAGGGATGGGGGACACTTAGTAATGATTTGGAATAGGATACAGGAGGCAATGTTAGTGGAGGGGACAGTTAGCAGAAAATGACCAGCTTAAAATTCAAGCCTCTGTGTCCAAACCTTTGACAATGCAGAAGTTAAATTCAGCTGAGGGAAAGCAAGAAAATTATGACCAAAACTCCGTGTCTTCATTAGCAAACAAACTCAAAGTATATGAGGCAGAGAAGGGACTTAAAAATATTAATGAAATTAAGAATAGAATGTTGCAGCTATTTACATTTAAAATTTTGAAAATGAACCTTAAGCTGAGTTCTATTTGGCTTTTGTGGGTGGGTGTTTCAGTGCAAACACCCAAAATTGATTGTTTGTTTGTTTGTTTGTTTGTTTGTTTGTTTGTTTGTTTTAAAAAGCAATGCTGAATGCAGGGTCAGCCCAAGACATTTTGGCACCTGAGACAAACCACAAAATGGCCGCCCTCTCCCCACCAGGGAAGAAGCAAGAATAAAGATCTACATTGGGATCTGCTGCCCTTATGGATCTTGCTACCTGAGGTGGTCACCTCACCTCGCCTCATGAGTGGGCCGGCCCTGGCTGAATGTATGCCATTGCAACTGTCACTATAGAAGCCATACCCATTGCTGCTTAGGTGCAGAGGTGTGAAAGCAGTCCCACTTTTTATGCCAAACCATATTTGTAAAGTGGTTACCACATGACTCCATTCATGTCAGCCATGTCACTTCAAGCTGCACAAAGGGTGTTTGGGTGTAGCTGAAGTTCCTCCAACTGCACAGAGGGCCATTTCTTGCCATTGGAGTACCAGGAAAAGCTGCCTCTCCCATATTGCTGTCTTTGGGGGAGCAACAACCCCTTTAAATATTCCAGAAGTATCTGAACTGTCCAGTTTAAGAATGAAATTTAAATTCAATTCAAACTGGATGCTTGACAATACTTCTGGATTAAAGGGGCAAATCTCTGATAGTAAGAAAAACTCCACAATTCCACAGGAGAGTATATGCCTGTGTGTTTATGCACAACATTCACCACATGCTATGCACATGCTCAATATAAGCACCATAATACACTTCAGATACATCTCTAAAGATTTCTATGGCAACAATGGTCACTTCCAGACTGTCATTGTTTTGGAGGAGGAGGAGGAATTCCACTGCATACTGGCGGATCTTCTCTTCCCTGCCTCTCCCTCAGGGTCCTTCCACCATCCGTGTGCCACTATCTGGGTGCACTCCTTGACCTCAATGGCATCCCAAAAGGGGAGACACCAAAGGGATAATTCTACCCCTCGAGGTGCCTTCCACTGGCATTTGCCTATCACTGAGCAGCCCACTGCCTGCAGAACAGCCAGCAGAAGGAGGATGAGGTGTAGAACGGATTGTTCAAATCAAAGCTGCAATCACTGGTAATGAAAACACGCGTGTGAATTCAATCCCTGTAAAGCAAACACTCATGAAATTTAATTGTCAATTGGTTTAAAACAACTACCCTGATATCTGTTGCTGAAGCATTTTAAGTAATTTCTCATGTTCATGCAAATGCCAGATTTAGAGAATAAATTGAGATGCAAAGTTCAGGAAGGCTACTTTACCTACTACAAAGGAATCCATGAGCATCAAAGTATTGGCAGGACATCAACTGTGTGTTAATCTCTTGAAATTTTCTAGGAGTACACTAGTTCAGCTCTGAAACTAAACCATGAATGCTTGCAATAAACGATACTGTTAATTGAGGCAGTTTAGGCTTCTTTCGTAAAGCATTTTATGAATGCAAGATTAAATGTATGGAAGAAGATAGTGTTGGTTTAATTTGTGCTGCGCTCCCCCTTTCTTCCCACCCAGGACGGCCTTGCCTTCAGAGCTGGGCCTCAGTGGCAGTAGCCTCTCCTCCTCCTTGCCCACGATCCAGCAGCCGCTATGAACTGCCCAAGAGAGGAGGCTGACAGTGGTTGCCATGGAGAGGCAATGGCAACAGGATGCTCCCTCGCAACTGCCGCCACCTCTCTCGCTTGGGACAAATGCCAGCTCATCCTCCTTCTGGGATCAAATCAAAAGCCAAGATGGCTTTCATAATTCCAGGACTGTCTCTGGAAAATCAGGACACTTGGAGGGTATACTACCATAAGGGAACCATGTGTTGTGTGCATAAGTACAGTCGTACCTTGAATCCCAAATGCCTTGGCTCCCGAACAAATCGGCTCCTGAACGATCGAAACCTGAAAGTGAGCGTTCCGGTGTTCAAATGATTTTCAGAAGCCGAACGCCTGGCGTGGCTTCAGCAGCTTCCGATTGGCTGCAGGACACTCCTGCAACCAATCAGAAGCCGCTCTTTGGTTTCCGAACGTTTTGGAAGTCAAACAGACTTCCGGAATGGATTCCGTTTGACTTCCAAGATACGACAGTACTTCTGTTTTTTTTTTGGGGGGGGGATGACAGCAGGCCCCACTATTATGAGAGAGGAGAGAAAATGTATCCTTACCTGCTTTCTTCATGCCACGTGCATCTCCATCTACTCACCTTTCTGCTGAACTAAAAAGCATCAAACTTTCCTCAAAGGAAGGGTGTTTCAGTCTCCTGACCATTTTGGTTGTCTTTTTCTGCACCCTTTCCAGTAACTATCTCTTCTATCTATCTCTCCCTTCCTCCTGCTCCATTATTATTATTATTATTATTATTATTATTATTATTATTTCAAATGTTTTGTTTTGATACTCAAGAACCAGGGAAAAGAGGATAAGGCAGCTGTGTGCACAAATGTCGGCACCTGATCCTGGGCAGCAAATAGCAAATGAGAGGTAAGTAGCTGGAGCACAATAGTTGCTGTCAGCTGCATAGGAAATTGCCGAAATTGCCCGGTGTAGCTCTTTCCTCTGTTCCCTTAATAGTAACTAGACTCTAATCCTTCCCACACATTTGGCAAGAGAAAAGCACTCCAACTCCAGGTTACAGGTGACTAATGTGTGATTCCCATAGGACTGTGGCCTTTGCCTCTAAGTAATAGGTCTTGCTCAGTGTAGCGGCACATGCAGAGGGAGAATGGCACTCAGAAATCCATAATTTCACAAACCAATGCTTTGTTAGTTGTCAGTAAAGTAAATCTTTGAGTGCATCCTTAAGAAGCTAGAAGCAGCCCTTAAAAAACAAAAAAGGCTCTTCAGTTGCAGGGTATAAAGTTGGTGGGGCATTCTGGAGATTTGTGGCTTGGGTGTTGGAGGTGCAACAGCAGAGATCATTCAGTGTGTAACTTAAGGGATAATTCTGTTGTCAGTAAGTCAATGAGCCAAGAGGGTGGCAGTGTTGCATAGCAAGCAGGGACGGAAGATGGCATGATCTTTCGTGAGGTAGTGCATGCTCTGATAGGCTGTCTAGCTGTGAGGGAGTTTTCTTGCAGATGTTTAGTTGAATGTCTTCCTGCTCTGAGCAATGCTTGTCAAAAAAATAAAAAACCCTCTATTTCTTTCTGCTTAAGTGACATACAGTTTTGTTCAGTTTGTCCAGTAAACATCTACCAGGATTTTCTCTCTGCGTTACTCAAGTAACTCTTCTAACAATGGAGACATGGAAACTGAGGTAAAGTATTCATCCCCTTTACTGTTAGTGCTGCTCACGCTCCCAACTGCTATTTGGTCATGTTACTTCAATCATCATCTTATACACAAATAGCAAACTCGGTTCTTTGAGTATGGCACCATACACTCAAGAGAGAAGTACTGGCAAAATGGAATAAATCCCAAAGCTTGCAGAAACTAAAACAACAACCACCTCAAACCCCTGGGCCTTGCAGATATAATGTTGCCCTGCTGAAGGGAATAGAAAAAAACATGAATCTAGGCCCACCTGATGTATCATACCTTGTAGGTCTGCATTGTGCGAAGCAGCATCAGGAAGTCTCCATCCTCTGCCTGTATCCCTCCTTTTCCTTTCTTCACCTCAGAAAAGCAGCTGTGTCTTTTCAGAGCCTGGGGGATGGGCCCTGGCCCATTTAGGGTACAGCTCCCATCTACCGTTTCTCATATGTCACCATGTGAAATGAGCCACATAGCGACTTTTCAGCTTCATTTACCAAGGACAATCCCCTGAGCAGCTGAACCACTAAAACTCTCCATAAGGCAGAAATGTGTTTATTTTTAGGGCCTCAATTATAAAAAGAAAAGTAGAACAAGAGCTTGTCAGCATGCTGATCACTTAACAAACAATTGATCTATTTTTATTTTTCATTTTCAAAACCGTGGTTCCCAAAGAGGGATTTTGTTAATTTGGAAGGCAATGAGGTAAACCTCTTTGCAATTTATGCATGAGAGGTTAATTGATTGATACAAGTATTTTCATTCCTGTAATTGCACAACTGTGTGAACAGGATTAACAATTAAGCAGCTTCTTTATTCTATCTCAGTTTTAATATTTTGTTAGCATTTATCTTTTCCTTTTTTTTCCTTTTTTGCTTCTTGCTAACAATCTGCAGAAAATCCTTTGGCCTACAGTCCTACGTTCCTGGTCTGTTTCATAACTGGACAGACTTTTCCAGAGGGTGATGCTTGGGCATGTTTTTCAGCCCCCTAGAACCTTCAATGGTATGAACTCTACAATTCTATTTAGTTGCTAGTCTTTGGGTTCTCCCACCTCCCATAGTAAGCCATTGGGTGTTCCTTTAAAATGAATGTAACTCAAAAAATCTATAGCTGATGCACTTCAGTGCAGTCTCTCTCTCTCACACACACACACACACAGACACACATATTTTCCAACCCATGAATCTTCTGCTTTCCATTATGTGTCTTGCAGCCTGCCTCCTCCACACAGCATTCAGCAAATATGCAGAAAATTGTTCTGCTTTGCATTTGACTTTGCTCATGTGCCATTGCCAGACAATCCCTGGGAGCACAGCATGCTTGCAGCTTCTTTTGTTGTAGTGTGGGTGGAGAGTAAAAGATGGTGTGTTTGTACGTGTGTTCCTTTTCAGCTCACATGCATACACTGATGTTTTTATACAAAATTAATAAACATCACCAAACTAATAATCAGACAAATGGATGACTGCTTTTCAGCTGCTTCCCCTGACAGAATGCTCGTGGGCTTCCTTTGACTGGAACCTCAAATATACCAGGTGGGGCAATCCTAAATATAAGAAGCTGTTGGAATGTCAGCTTGTTGATGTAAAAGTGGTGTAAGTTATCCCTGTTCCAAGCTCTGTTCAACAGCGGGGCTACTGTTGTCTGAGCAGGTCCCAGCTGTTGAGATGTGACCTGGGAATGAGGGGCAATTCGCAGGCCCCCAGCCCACTGGCTGGCAGCCGGGCAAACTTCAGTCTCCCTTGGAACAGCATCAAACAGTGGCACACAGCTTCAGAAGCTCTTTTTGTTAAAAAGTATATGGGCCACACATCACATAATTATTAAGAGCACCTCCATTTCTGTTGCCTTTTTCTGTGCGCAGAGCATTTTACCATTCTCTCTTTGACATTATAAAGTGGTTGTCATGAACAAATGCTGGATCTAAGCTACGAAAGAAGCTAAGCTCAGCACATAGAGGGATGGAGAATGCTAGTAGGCCAGAGCAGATAGGATGAAATCAGGAGGTGATTTCGCTTGGCCCTCCCACCCCACTCCACGAGAATGTGGGAAAGGAAATTTGAATGGGAGGGCAGTATCCAATTAACATGTCCCTTCAGTGCAAGTATTTGTGCTTGTGCAACATAACTTTCCCTCTGCTCCTCCCCATGCCCCCCCCAATCTGCTCTGGTGCATTGCGGAACCCCATAACTTTTTAAAGTGGTGTATGGCAGAGCAAAGGTGGGGGAGCTCCACTGTGCAAACAGGATCCATTACTTGAAGAGTGCCCAGAATCTCTTCTGCAAAGTAGGATTTACACATGGATCTCAAAACAAATGAAGATGTGCTGTTGTTCATCTTTCCATGATGAGATTCCCCCACCTGCACTCATCCTTCCACCTCTGAGCCACGCAATAAGAATCTTGAATTCATTTCCACCACTTTCATAAGTAGCATCAAGAGCCATTGTAAGGGGTTAAGTTTTGTCAAACCACTTGTAACAGCAGCAACCATTGCAAAGGATTCAATATCTATGTGAGTGGGTGGCAACCTTGTGTAAACAATCCAGATCCATTGTATTTATATTTTATGGGGGAAATTACTCAGATATGAAATGGTAAAGTTAAAAGGAAGCAAAGATGCACATATACAAGCGGCACATCACGTCAGGAGATATGAAGGCTATTTATAAACTCATGTTGAAGGCTTCAGTGAAGTGTGTCATTTCACCAATTGAAAACAAACAAAATACCAAACTGGATCAAGTCAATTTCACTATGGTTACAACAGCAAAGTTAAGGTGGCTTGCTATGAAATAAGAGAAGGCATTTGCAAAAAGTACTAAATGAAGGTAATTGAAAAGGCCATGAATTCTGATGAATTCAATTTGCAACAAAATGAGGGTGGGGAGTCAAAGTGGAAGTTGATCAAACAGTAGAGGGCTATTTAATGTAGAAAAAAATATGACTAGGGGTGAGGGAAGATTGTGGCTGCATTAGGACAGCTCTTTAGTCCATCTTCCCAATGCTTCCTTTCTGGCTGATTTTCACATTTTATGTGATCTTCCACACAATTTAAATGTTTCCACAGCATTACACCTATTCTTCTTGATGTTGCTCTATCCTTTATTCTAAATCATGACTTTTCCATGAAATTGGCAATAATTTGCCTTTAAAGTTTACTGACCTGTCCACAGTGGTTATTGTTTGTGGAATTATTGTTTGGGGGGGGCGGGTTGGGGAGAGAATTGCTTTTTAATCAAGTTTACTTTATAGACTCTTAGTCTCAATACTTGTAAATGGGCTAATAATAATAATAATAATAATAATAATAATAATTTATTATTTATACCCCGCCCATCTGGCTGGGTTTCCCCAGCCACTCTGTGTGGCTTCCAACAGAATATTAAAATACAATAACCTATTAAACATTAAAAGCTTCCCTAAACAGGGCTGCCTTCAGAGGTCTTCTAAAAGTTTGGTAGTTGTTCTTCTCTTTGACTTCTGATGGGAGGGCGTTCCACAGGGAGGGTGCCACTACCAAGAAAGCCCTCTGCCTGGTTCCCTGTATCTTGGCTTCTTGCAGCGAGGGAACCGCCAGAAGTCCCTTGGCACTGGACCTCAGTGTCCAGGCAGAACGATGGGAGTGGAGACGCTCCTTCAGGTATTATTATTATGTTAACATATTTACTTGCTCCAACACTGACTCAATCTTATCTTTACATTTGCCCTTTTAGTGTTTAATTTTAGTTTGCTCACCGTATAACGACTCTTATTTCAAATAAATCATTTGCTTTCATGGTGCATCTTCAGCAAAAGGAAAATGTTCATCTGACTCGGACTACTGGAAATGCCATTTCCTTTCAAGGGAACAGAACTGCCACCACCTTTGACTCAGAGGATGAGTCCGCTGCAGTACCTCTTTCTCCCCAGCCTTACAGAAGTCAAATACTGTTCTGTAAAATAAGATTAGGGCCCTTTAACCACCCAGCCATTACCTCCAGGGAAGTAGTCTACTGCACTCCAGCCTATTTTGATCTGACTTTGACTTGCGTTTGCCAAACTTCACTAGGATCTAGTTCTCCACTTAGATAAGCATCTTTGGAGGAAAATGTTTCAGAGCCCCTTTGGAGCTGTCCAAGGTCCTGGTTGTTTCTGCCATGTACACACAGGTCCGGCTAATTCCCTGATTGTTTACAAAAATCCACAAATCAGTTTTTCCTTTGCCTCTCTTTTGCTAGTTGGCTGCAGTCATTTCAGGAAGAAACCATGGAGAGAGGGGGGTAGGGAGACTGGACAAATCCTATATGAGAAATGATCCTATAGAAATCAGTGGAAACTGTGGACTCATACAAATGCTCATCTAATGAATGAATTCCAGGGAAAGCATTGTGTTCAGTAAGTGGGACCTGTATGTACCTTGATCGGACTTTGACTTGCCATTGCATGCAACACAACACACTGACACTCTGTCAAAAAGATTGGAAAATCCACTCACCTGCTTTATGGCACACAGCAGCTTCCCATAGCAGTAAACAATAACGATAAAAGGAAGGACAAGGCAAAAGACGAAGAGGCAAATTATGTAAGATACATTGTTAGCATCCCGTGAATGCCAGTTAACTGAACATGTTGTGCCTGGTCCTTCTGGTCCATAGCTACTCCATCCAAAAAGTGGTGGCAAGGTCCAGAATAAAGAATACATCCAGGACACGAAGATTCCCAGCCATACTTTCTTGTAGTTTGTGGCATCAGCTTCAGTTGTACCCATCATGGTGCAATAGCGTTCATACGAAAGCACAGCCAGGGATATGAGTGACACCGTACCTGTAAGGTAACAGCACATTACTTTGTTTTATTTCGGACAACTGTTTTGTAAGCGAACAAGTGCATCTTATAAACAAGGCTTTGAGGGCTTTGAAGAAACACTTTGAGCCATGAGACCCATCCATTAGCAAATCATTTCCTGAACCACCTTGGCCTCATATCTACTGTTCCCTCTCTACTTGTGTGACCATATTATTCTGAGCAGGGAATTGAACTAGGTGACCTCCAAAGTACTTTCCAAGTATGGGTTTATGTTTGAGATCTAGAGAAGAATAGGACTGCTGAAGTAGTCAAGCCAGTTGTCCAGGTCGAGCCTGGCATGATCTATTGCTAGACAAATTGCAGGTTATATGTTGTCATGGGAACTAAATAGCTGGCTGTGAATCTCAATATCTGGCCTTCTGAAGGGCTAGCAAACATCCTCTTCCCAACCAAATGTAATCAAGGTCTCTGTGTGTGACATGAGGAATAGGCTTGCAATGTGAGGCAGACTGGAAACAGCCTGTTTAAGTTGAGTGTTTCCATCTGTGTTCATCCTGCATGTGTGTAAATAAATGCAAATAGTGGTAAAGCAATGGTTCAGAGATCATTTGCATTCAGAATTGGCCTTGTAGCTAGCTTGACCTTTTAGAAACTACGTAGTAAATTCTTGTAAATTATTATTCATCTGTTGCATTAATATCTTGCCTTTCTTCCATGATGAAACTGAAGGTGCTATGTATTACAATAGCATTTTTTGTCCAGGCACTTACCAGACCCAGGGCTGCAAGTTCCTGTATTACAGGGGTAAAGAGTCTGTGTTGCTCCAAATGCTATTGGACTCCAACTCTCACAATCCCTGACCACTGGACATGCCAGCTGAGGCTGATGGAAGTTGTAGTCCATCACACTGTGGCCACCAGGTTCCCCATCTGTTTTAGATTATACATAAAATGGAGGCAAGAGACTCTCTTTCTATCTCCTTATTCTTCCAAATAGTCTGCAAAAGAACAACTCTTCTCACGCACCAGCAGAGGTGTGCTTCCATATTTTCATGTCTAAAGATTACAATGTAGTACAGTGGTAACTTCTGGTTACGTACTTAATACGTTCTGGAGGTCTGTTCTTAACCTGAAACTGTTCTTAACCTGAAGCACCACTTTAGCTAATGGGGCCTCCTGCTGCCACTGTGCTGTCGCTGCATGATTTCTGTTCCCTGGGCTAGAGGAGTCTGTAACCTGAAGCGTATGTAACCCAAGGTACCACTGTATTTATGTCCACTCAATATGCAAAACTATGCATTGAGGATACTAGCATATTGCAAGTTTTATGTATTTGGAAGTCTGCAGATCACCCAGGAGGCATTTTCTCACACCACTGAGACAGCAGGAAAGACTTGCTGAAGTCAGTGCACAATTGCATATTTATGTTTCTTAAAAACCAAAAAATCAGACTCAGGAGGGTCATTATTTAACATCACATCATTCCTGCACATGCTAAATGGATGCCATACCTACTGCAATTGTCACAGGCATCATACATGGTATCATGGGCATTCCCTTCAAATGTGTATGTAAGTTGGCCAGCTTTATTCATAGGAAGTATCAAGATAAAGGTAAGAAGTTGTTTCCGTAATGCTGGTAAAATTGATGTGGATGTTTCCAAATCCTACTGAGGCAGGAGATGCAAAGAAAAATGAGTGTGCATGCCAATAACTTTCATTCAAATACAGATGCAAAACCATTCTTGCACTCACACCATCTATCAGTCTATGGTTGCAAACAGTGATTGGTTCATCCATATTTTCCCTAGAAAATTTCCCTTCTCAGCAGTGGCGCCCACCCTGTGGAAAGCCCTCCCATCAGATGTCAAGGAAATAAACAACTATCCAACTTTTAGAAGACATCTGAAGGAAGCCCTGTTTAGGAAAGTTTTTAATGTTTGATGTTTTATTTAATTTTTAATATTTTGTTGAAAGCCTCCTAGAGTGGCTGGGGAAACCCAGCCAGATGGGCGGGGTAGAAATAAATTATTATTATTATTATTATTATTATTATTATTATTATTATTATTACTACTACTACTATCCAGAATAATGAGATTAAAACTGAGCCAGACTGGGTCTGAGGCAGATTTGGCCCTGTTAGTTGGTGAAGATATTCTATTCCTGGGACTAGCAGCCTCAATCCCTGTTTCAGCTTTCCTAGAAACCCTTCTCACCTACATGTTGCAGGAACTGAGGTGCTGCTTGGAGCAAAATTTAAGAGTGTTGGGAACAAGGCTATTGATTAAATTTCCCATGGTTCTTAGCAATATATTCCTCTTATCCAGGACCACAGCTGTAGCCATGGCATTTGTCTGAGTCATCCACACTGCTTCCCATGTACTAGTAAGCTGCAAAAAGAAAGGCATGAGGGCAATGGCTCCAGAGAACATTGGAGCAATTTCAAAATTGGCCAGACTCCAGTGTGTGTAGTTCAATCCAAAATGGATCAGAGCAGGACTAGATACCTGAAATCTACTGACTAACCCCTTCCCCTTCCCCTAGATTTGTTGGAGATTTACCATCAATTTTTTTTAAATAGCCAGTTCAGTATCAATAAAGTAAGTTGGAGGCAGAGACTGTTTACTAACTTAATTGAATTTTGTAGAAAGCCTTTGGCACACAAAGCAAGCTTATCACGGGAACTTCTTTGTCTTTTGTTTTTCAGGATGCCAGGAAGAAAGGCAGAAAAGGAGAAAGAAGGTAGTATACAGATAATATCTCTAGATAAGAAATCTATGGATTTTTTTACAAGCTTTCACAACACCACTTTATCAGCTAGGATGTTCTGTGTCAACCAAAAAGGAAACATCAAATGTCCCAGGGTCTAGGGAATGTCTCTTGACTGCACTTGCAGGCACAATAGCTCAAGGACCCCCCTCTCCCCAGATGAACTGACCCAGATCCTGCAATCATCAGCTGAGGCTCTTCTTCATGAACCTCCTCCATGAGAGGTCCAGAGAGTGCAATATTTGTACCTCAGGTATTTTTGCCTAGCTGGAATGTGTCCCTTGGACTTTGATAATGCATCTTGCTTATCTGCCAATTTGAGGTGCCAATTTGAATAAAATGGGGGGGGGGCAGATAAGCCCTGCATAAGCGACCACATGACAAGGTGCACACACACCATGTGAATTGCAATGCCCATCATTTTGTGGGGGGGGGTAAATATTTGGGGAGGCAAGACCCCTCAGCCTCTAGGAGTTGGCTCCTATGTGCATGGAAAAGGCGGTCTGGAAATATGTATAGAAGCCAGGCTACTATGGAAAGGTAAAATTTAACAGCAGTTGCTCCACTTACTTTTGTCTCTGGCCCCACCCAGCCCTTGGCTCTTGTAACATTTCCCAGAAAGGAAGGTGCCACTCATGCTGAAAAAGATTCCCCACTCCTTGATTACAGGGAATTTTGGAGTACTAGGTAAAGGTAAAGGGACCCCTGACCGTTAGGTCCAGTTGTGGTCGACTCTGAGGTTGCAGCGCTCATCTCACTCTATAGGCTGAGGGAGCCGGCGTACAGCTTCCAGGTCATGTGGCCAGCATGACTAAGCCGCTTCTGGCAAACCAGAGCAGTGCACAGAAACGCTGTTTACCTTCCCGCCGGTATTTATCTACTTGCACTTTGATGTGCTTTCGAACTGCTAGGTGGGCAGGAGCAGGGACCAAGCAATGGGAGCTCACCCTGTCACGGGGATTTGAACTGCCGACCTTCTGATCAGCAAGCTCTAGGCTCAGTGGTTTAACCCACATAAATATGTATAACTATATATATCACTTTTGGAAAGGGTCATTTTGCTTTCACATATGAAAAAGTGCAACATGTATGAAAACATGCATGGCTGCTACAACAGAAAACTCACTCTGAAGACATTATTCTGCTAAATATGTTGCTAAATCTAACTAAGCAAGCTGTCAATCTCTAAGAGTACACCATGCAACTAGGCTGTCAATAATAATGGCTTATTTGATCGTCTGATTCAAATGCCACTTTTTTGAAGGGGGAGAAATAACTGTTTCACCTCTGTACTGAAATTCTGTGAGAGCTGCTGGCATTCACTAAACACAATTGCTTTGTCTATATACTGTTTAGGCTGTAAAAAGACCTGCAAAGGAAATTTTCTTTTTCTTTTAAAAAAGGTTCTGTCAGTAAAATGGCAGGTCATATGCTGCGAAGGGTGTAGATAAATGGTAATTAATAATTTTTAGAAATGGCAAACATTATTAATTTATTGTGGTCAACAGACCCAAAATAAAAAGAGGAAACACAATTTTCATAAACACTGGCCTATGCTGGCCTTGTCATCTATAACATGTTCATCTTGATTCTGAGAGGTTGTCTGGTATGACGCAGACATTACTGACAGGTCAAGATTCAAAAGCTTTGCTCTTTCAAGTTGCAATTTTGATAATGCAGTTCATTTAGGAGTATGTGTGCAAGAGACAGCTGCGATTCAAGGTTAAGGTGCAATAACTAATGCTGTTGTTCACTGGTGCAAAATAAGCCACAAAATATATAACAAAAGCTGCAATCCTTGCACTTTCTTGGGAACAAGTCCCACTGAAATAAGATCAACAAAATCCCATTTCTTCTTTGAAGGACTCCAAGAGGAGCAAAAGGTCAGGGCGGGATGGATGCTAGAGCATTGTTCCACAGCTCCTAAGCATGATTATCCACCCAACAAATGGAGAAGCAAAAGTTTTGTCACCCTGGGAGGACCAAGAGGACCAAGCGTATGTGATGATCCCTGGATTTGTTGGATCATGGGAAGAGCTTGTCTCTAGCTGTCATGGCAATTACCCTCAGGTCCTCACAGTGACTGGTCATAAGATCTAAGAACTGTAAGATGTACATTTGTGCATCAGTTCCCTGTTTTGAGCACTTCTGGATTTCTCCAATGTGACATTGCAAACAGTTTATTTCTTTTTAATATCTATATATTGCTACTATGCTATATAAGTGCTAGAGGCAATGTGCAATGAAATGCACAAAATACATGACATGTTAGTCAAAATCTCCCTCCAAGTTGTCACCTGCTCTATTATTATTATTTCCATGCTTGCAAAGTGCTGTTAAAAAAAATTAGTTTCCCTCAATTTTCCACATGTCTACAAAACACTTGTCATGCAACATTTCCACATTAGGCAAGAGTTTGCCTCCCATTTGCTTCTCATTGGTGTCTCTGTCAGGTGCAGAGATTAACTTTCAGAACAGAAATATTTCTGAGCAGCTTTAAGAAAACTGTTGTCTGTCAGGAGCTCAGGTATGATGGTGAACATTCAGCTACATCTGTGTGCAAATGAAGCAGTACAGTGAGAGCCTACTCATGGCTGTTCAGAAGTAAGTCCCATTGAGTCCAAAAGTTGTTTTATAGGGCATGGGCTCCCAAACTGAGCTTTATTCAGGTGGTCTGCAGCATGTCTGCATTGAAGGGAACGCAGTGGATGTAGCCTACCTTGATTTCAGCAAGGCATTTGACAAGGTGCCCCATGATATTCTTGTAAAGAAGCTGGTAAAATGCGGTCTTGACTATGCTACCACTCAGTGGATTTGTAACTGGCTGTCTGACCGAACCCAAAGGGTGCTCATCAATGGTTCCTCTTCATCCTGGAGAAGAGTGACTAGTGGGGTGCCACAGGGTTCTGTCTTGGGCCCGGTCTTATTCAACATCTTTATCAACGACTTGGATGATGGACTCAAGGGCATCCTGATCAAATTTGCAGATGACACCAAACTGGGAGGGGTGGCTAACACCCCAGAGGACAGGATCACACTTCAAAACGACCTTGACAGATTAGAGAACTGGGCCAAAACAAACAAGATGAATTTTAATAGGGAGAAATGTAAAGTATTGCACTTGGGCAAAAAAAATGAGAGGCACAAATACAAGATGGGTGACACCTGGCTTGAGAGCAGTACATGTGAAAAGGATCTAGGAGTCTTGGTTGACCACAAACTTGACATGAGCCAACAGTGTGACGCGGCAGCTAAAAAAGCCAATGCAATTCTGGGCTGCATCAATAGGAGTATTGCATCTAGATCAAGGGAAGTAATAGTGCCACTGTATTCTGCTCTGGTCAGACCTCACCTGGAGTACTGTGTCCAGTTCTGGGCACCACAGTTCAAGAAGGACACTGACAAACTGGAACGTGTCCAGAGGAGGGCAACCAAAATGGTCAAAGGCCTGGAAACGATCCCTTATGAGGAACGGCTAAGGGAGCTGGGCATGTTTAGCCTGGAGAAGAGGAGGTTAAGGGGTGATATGATAGCCATGTTCAAATATATAAAAGGATGTCACATAGAGGAGGGAGAAAGGTTGTTTTCTGCTGCTCCAGAGAAGCGGACACGGAGCAATGGTTCCAAACTACAAGAAAGAAGATTCCACCTAAACATTAGGAAGAACTTCCGTCTCCTTCTTTGGAGGTCTTTAAGCAGAGGCTTGACAACCATATGTCAGGAGTGCTCTGATGGTGTTTCCTGCTTGGCAGGGGGTTGGACTCGATGGCCCTTGTGGTCTCTTCCAACTCTATGATTCTATGATTCTATGATTCTATGATTCTATGATTCTATGAATATTCATACTGATTTTTAATTGTATTTGTATTGCTTATTTCATCCCTTGTATTTTATTGTATTACAATTTGAATTCTGTGGGGTGCAAATTGTAATAATATAAGATAAAATAATAATAAAACATCAAACTTCCCTAAACAGGGCTGCCTTCAGATGTCTTCTAAAAGTCAGGTAGTTATTTATTCCCTTGACATCTGATGGGAGGCCGTTCCACAGGGCGGGAGCCACTACTGAGAAGGTCCTCTGCCTGGTTCCCTGTAACCTCACTTCTCACAGTAAGGGAACCATCAGAAGGCCCTCAGAGCTAGACTTCAGTGTCCAGGCTGAATGGTGGGGGTTCAGCTTGACGGGTTCCAAGTCACATACAAGCATTCAAAATGGAGGGGATGATCCCTCAAACACTTCCTCAGAGTCACTGCAGTCAATGGAGCTTTGATTAGGTCATCCTTCCATAGCCTGATGCCCTCAAGATGTTTTGGCCATTGGCTGTGCCAGCTGGGACTGATGAGAATTGTAATTGAAAATATCTGAAGGGGACCAAGCTGGAGAAAGCAGCCATATTTTGTCTCAGCTGCTGTTTCTGAAGCTGTGATCCCAAAAACATCCCTACAAGACAGCAAGTCCTACTGAATTTAGTGGGACCTATTTAGTAGGCTTGCTGATTGGAAGGTCGGCAGTTCGAATCCCCATGACAGGGTGAGCTCCCGTTGCTTAGTCCCACCTCCTGCCCACCTAGCAGTTCAAAAGCACATCAAAGTGCAAGTAGATAAATAGGTACTGCTCCGGCGGGGAGGTAAATGGCGTTTCCATGCACTGCTCTGGTTTCGGTGTTCCATTGCGCCAGAAGTGGCCACCAGACCCAGAAAAACTGTCTGCGGACAAATGCCGGCTCCCTCGGTCAGTAAAGCGAGATGAGTGACACAACCCTAGAGTCGTCCGTGACTGGACTTAACTGTCAGGGGTCCTTTACCTTTACCTTTTTACTCCTCCTGAGTCAACATGCTTTGGATTGAACTATGAGCCACCATGATGGGCAGCCTAACTTTCTTCCATTCAACAAATTTTAATTATTGAGTCATTTCATTTATATACCATCTTTTCATCTAAGGATTGTATATGGTTCTCCTTCTCTTCATTTTCTCTTCACAGCAACCCTGTGAGGTAGGTTATGCTGAGAGGCAGTAACTGGCCCTAGGCCACCCAGTGAGTTTCATGGTCAAGTGAGGATTTGAACCCTGTTCTATCAGGTCCTAGTCTGACACACTAAGCACTACACCATGCTGGTGTATGCCAAGTGTTTTGCAGCTTTCCCTTACATTGAAAGTTCTTTAATATGGATGGAGCATGAAAAGTTTGAGCAAGTCCACTCCAGCCACTGAAATGTACTAGTATGAAAAACCTACACACACTAACCATGGATAGCAGCGTTTTCTAAATTGCTTGGAAATATTCCAGCAGCAGTCAGGGACCTGCCTCTCACTTGCCTCTCATTAGCTCCTGTCTAAGGTATCAAGGTTAAATGTCAAATACTAAAATACAACCTGGATTCCTAACAAAGAAACTAATGAGAGGCAAGCAGGAAGCAGATCCTTGCCTGGTGCAGAAACTGTGCATAAAAGCCTTTTTGAAGGAGATTGGTTTTGAAGTGTATTTTGAAAACAGAAACCAAATAAGAATGTGTACCTACTGAAAACATTTGATTAGGTCAGAAATCAGAGCACCTGGGTGGATAGGAGCATGTTCTGGTGGACCCAGTCTGGAAAGCATCAGAAGCATGGAAAGGTGTTAGAAAGAGAACAGCAGTCTCTCTCCACCGTGCTCTGCTGCTGATTTGATAAAAGGAAATATATTGTCACATCCTAAGGATGAGCTCCCCGAAACAGAGGCAATATTAATAAAATATATTGGTGAAGAGGAAATGATGCCTATTTTTAACATCTGAAAACAAGGTGGGTAGAAATCATGATTCACAGAAAGATCCCAGTAAATAAAAGTCTGTCTGCACAGACAACAAGAAGAAAAAGAAAGAAAAAACACCATCCTGGTTGTAATTTACTTCCCAATGCTTGGAGAGTTGGGATTGCAATGGTCACCTCTACTTGTTCTCTGCTTCAAAAGAAGAAAATGGAGGAATCATCCTTGTTCATCTAGATCAGTGTTAAACTTTGACCTTATAGATGTGCAAAGATATTGCTTTTTTCTGGATTAAACTTGGAGGCACACCTCACTCTTCTTCTCAAAAGATGCTTATGCATTTTTTTAATCTTCTCCCAGGACTGCAGACTGACAACTGCCAGATAGCCAGGGTGGGACCAGTGGGTGTATAAGTTAGTACTGTGGGTGTGCTATCATCTGCCTGATCAAAATGCCTAGGGAGATATTGAGATGAAAGATGAAATGAAGGAAGCATTCAAAAGAGGGAATGTTGCAGTTACGAGTGACTTCAGCTATCCTCACAAAGATTGGCTCCTTAAGTGCTCCGGTAACAACAAAGAGATAAAATCTCTAGCTACCCAAATGACTGTGCCTTAGAAGTTTCCTGATTAAGCTTAGCAGTCATGGAATAAGAGGAGGGGTACTCTCCTGGATCAGGCATTGGTTAAACAGCAAGAAGCAGAAATTAGGAATAAACAGCAAATGCAATTCAATGTGAGAAAGAGTAAAGTGATGCCTGCCTGACCAAAAAAGTATTAATTTCACATATACACTCATTGGGACTGAACTGGTAGCGACAGACCTTGGGGTCCTAGTGGATAGCTCGATAAAGACATCAACCCAATTTGCAGCAGCTGTGAAAAAGGCAAAGGACATGCTAGGGATCATTAGGTAAGGCACTGAAAATAAAACTGCTAATATCAAAATACTGTTATATGAATCTATGTTGTGACAGTATTTGGAATACTGTGCACATTTCTGGTCACCTCACATGAAAAAGGATATTGTAGAGTTGGAAGAAGTTCAGAAAACAGCAACGTAAATGGTTAAGGGGATGTATGAATGGATTTCCTCTATGAAGAAAGGTTGCAACATCTGGGACTTTTAGTTTACAGGAAAAGTGAACAAGAGGCAGAATGACAAAAGTTTATAAAACTATGTATGGCATGGAGAAAGTGGGTTTAGTAAAAGTTTTCTCCTCTCATAAGACTAGAGCTCAGGGGCATCCTGAGATGCTGAATGTTGGAAGATTCAGCACAGACAAAAGAAAGCGCTTCTTCATGCAGAACATAAGGAAACTATGGAACTCACTGCCACAGGAAGCAGTTATGCCCACCAACTTGTATAGAGTTAAAAAGAGGAAAAGAGGCATCATGGTTAGAGTGTTTGATTCAAATCCCCACACAGCCATGAAACTTATGGGGTGATCTTGGGAGCAGACTCACTCTCTTGCCCAGCCTACCTCAGAAGCTTGTTATGAGGACAAAGTATGTGTGAGATAGAGGAGCCATCTACGCCATCTTGAGCTCCTTTGAGGAGGAGTGGGCTATAGACGCCATAATGATAGAGATATTTATTGCCTCACTTGGAATAATGTTTACATTCTGGGTTGCCACATCTCAGAAAGGATATTGCAGAGTTGGAGAAAGTGGGGAAAACTCCAATAACAAGGATCAAAGGACCTGAAGCAGTGCTATTTTTCTAGAAAAAAAGGTGCCAGAGCTCACCACGAACTTCTCCCTTGTTCTCTTAAAATGGCAATGGCACCCACCTGAGAGGTGCCAGAGCTGAGCTCTGGTGAGCTCCAGCTTGGGGGGGGGGGAGAGCCCTGATCTGAAATAACACTTAGGGTGGCCACATACAAAAAAGGCAGAGCTCCTGGGCTTTTAATACTTGAGCAAAACAGAGAATTTTGATAGATGCTGCTTGAATAATGAGTAATGGGAGGACATTATAGAGGTGTCTGGGACCTATGGTCAACCAATGAAGCTGAATGAAAGACAAGCCAGAGGAGATATTTCTTCACACAGTGTGTAGTTAAATTATGGAATTTGCTCCATCAGCTAAAATGGCTTTGAAGGATGTTTCAACAAATGCATGGAGAATAACGCGACCAGTGGCTGCTATGCTATTACATCCAGGATCAGAAATGAGGCAGCATATCTCTAAATTCCAGTTGCTGGGAACAATAGCAGGACAGGCTGTTGCCCTCATCTCCTGCTTGCTTGCAAGTTTCTGGTTGGTTACTATGGGAAACAAGATGCTGAACTAGATAGAAGTTGGGGTCTGATCCACAGGGGCTCTTAGACTTTTAACTGAAATCCAGCCAGAATGCATTGTTGATAAGCACAACTGAGACATAGCGTACAAAGCCACACTTAAAGGAGAACAGCAGCAAAACCTTCAGGCAGTGGCGTAGCGTGGGGGTGCAAGGGGGGCCGGCCGCACCGGGCGCAACATCTGGGGGGGCGCACTCGCCGCCTCCGGAGTTGCCGAAGAGCCTCGGGCGCAGAGTTTAACTCTGAGCTGCCTGTGATGTGGAGGGCACGACTGTTCCGCGGGGGGCGTGGTGTGGATCTGTACCGTTTGCCGCTTTGATCTGGCGCCTTTTGCGGAGAGCACAAGACGGGCACGTCGCTTTGCGGGAGCCGGGGAGAGGAACCTGGTTCAGTCCCGCGGGGCGCGCTTCTCTTGCGAGCCCCCCCCCAGCCGCCTCCCGCTGCCCACGCTGCGCTTCTCCGCCCCTGCCCCTTCTCCTCGCTGTCAGCAGCCATCTGTGTCTGATTTGAGAGGAGAACGGAGGCGAGGCGAGGCGGCTGCAGCCAGTGACCCCCCTCCGCCTCCCACCCCGGGGCTACCAGAAGCCCCCCTCGGCTTCAGCTGGGGACAGAGAGCGCGCCTGCTCTTCCCTGCGGGCCGCTGCCCCATTGGAAGGGCGGCGGAGGAGCTGCAAGCCGGGGTGCGCGCCATGAGCCTCAGCCTTGGGGTTCAGGGGCCAGTGGTGGAAGCAGGGCCAGTGGTGGAAGTGCGGCGCTTTCCCCGGGTTGCTGGGCGCGGGGAGCCCTCGGGGCGCGGGAAGAGGCAGCGCTCCTGGCTGCAGGTCCGAGGCCCGGCTGCTGCCCGCCTCTCGCGGCAGGAGGGAGTTGCGCTGCCGCCGCCGCCCGCAAGGAGCCAGCCACTCGCTGCCCGCAAGGCTACTCTCTGGCCGGCCTGCCAGCTGGGCTCATCCTCCTTGCCAGCGCAGGCAGCGGGCTCTGCTCCCGGGGGACCTCCCGGGGGAGCGCAGCAAAGGGGCGCCCTTCTCAGCCTCCCCAGCAAACGGCCACAAGCAAAGGGCACGTCCCGGCGCCGTGGTCGTGCCCTTTGCTCCGCTGCAAGCCACGCTGCCGCTCGCCTTCGCCTTTCACAACAGCCCCGCAGGGTAACCCAGGCTGCGAGGTCAACCCAGCAAGAACTCTCCGAGGCTTCTCTCGGGCCCCAGACCAGCCCTCCAGCGCCGCCATGGCCGGTCTCTTGAGTCCATTGCCAGGCCACGGAGGGCCAGCAGCCAAGCCTGACAAGCGCAGAATATAGAGGCTTGGTAGGGGGGCGCCACGGCGTGGGGCGCAAATTACTTGCCTTGCCCCGGGTTAGGGGGCGCAAATTACTTCCCTTGCCCCGGGTGCTGACAACCCACGCTACGCCGCTGCCTTCAGGGCCAGCAGCTGAGCACCAAACTCTTTACAAAGTAACTTGCAAAAGAAGCATAAGACCACATCTGAAATACAGGCAAGAAGGAGAGGTCGTCAAAAGCTTTCTCAATGATACCTGGGGAAAGTTTGAAATTTCTAGGCCAAGCAGTTTCTCCATGAAAACATGACATATGCAAAGGAGAAGAAGCCTCAGATGTCTTTTCAAAGTGTACATTTAGTGTTGTTGTTTCATAACCACCCTCACTCAGCAGCAGTGATATCCTGTCTCTGACACTGGCTTTGCTCTTGATTCTGAAGCACAAACTGTATGTGTGAGAGAAAGAGTGCAACGTGGTTTTTAAGAGAGCAATAAGCTAAAGAACACCAGTTCAAAACCTATCTCTGTCCTGAACATACTGGCTAGTTTCATGAAAGCCATTTTCATGAAAGCCACCACACCACTATCCATTATAGGGATAATAATACTGAACTGGGTGATAAGCTTTGTACACTGTACAGACCAATATAAATGTGACTATTAGCAGGTTTTTAATTTTTGTATTGGAGCTGGTTGGAAGCATAAAGTGATTCCATGTTGGAAGTTGTGGGTATTAATTAAGATGTGGAACCATGATCACTCCCTTGAGTAGAACCAATGGAGCTGAATTTTTGCATTGAGTTTTAGACATAAAATGAAGACAAGGAGATCAGTAGCATGACAAAATAGCAAACCACTGAAGGGCAGGTAAAATGAACAAATATGGCAAAAACGCAAACCAAAACACTACATTGCTCTTAAACACTTAACAGGGGACCCAAACTGAAGTTATTAAGGCTACAATCCTACACCAAAATACATAACCATACAGTGGTACCTTGAGTTACGTACTTAATATGTTCCAGAGGTCCGTTCATAACCGGAAACTGCTTGTAACATGAGGCGTGCTTTCACTAATGGTGCCTCCCGCTGCTGCCACGCCACCAGGGTGCGACTTCCGCTCGCATCCCGGGACAAAGTTCACAACAAGGGGCATTTACTTCCGGGTTAGTGGAGCACGTAACCCGAAGCATTTATAAGGGGGACGGTACGTAACACGAGGTACCACTGTATTTGAATCCTTCAGCTCTTTAGACATATACTCGAGCCCCCAAATGCTAAACTTTGCTACAATATAACTGAGATTCTATGCAATTCTATGCATGTCTACCCCAGAAGCAAGTTAATAGGGGCAGACCATCAGAGAGCAATGCTGTCATTCCCCACCTACCATAATAGTCTAAACCCCCTTCATCCTATACTCGCAATACTATAGCTAATCACAAATCCCATGACTCCCTTAATGAAACAGAAGCTCAGCTGCAGACTTATCAATGCAGGAATACAGCTCCGTTTCCTTTTTACTGTTCCCTTTGTAGTCCCAGCTATTCAACCTAGTCCTGTTTTCCCCTAGTTCCAAACCTAGTTCCAAAAACTTTCATTGCTTTATAGGTAGATAAATAATAGCTAGATAGCTAGATAGCTATATGATAGATAGATAGATAGATAGATAGATAGATAGATAGATAGATAGATAGACAGACAGATGGTTGATAGATATATATAGATAGATAGATATAGATAGATGATAGATAGATAGATAGATAGATAGATAGATAGATAGATAGATAATAGATAGATGATAGATAGATAGATAGATAGATAGATAGATAGATAGATAGATAGATAGATGATAGATAGGTGATCCTTGTTTTTGCTCTCAGCATATAATACTTTTGACTATGTTATTTACACTCCATAATCACCAGAGTCATTTGCATGTTTAATCTAAAGCACTCTTCCCCATCCTAGTGCCTTCCTGAAGTTTTGGACTGCAACTCCCATCATTCCAGGCTATTGACTATGCTGGCTGGGACTGGTGGAAATTGTAGTCCAAAACATCTGAAGGGTATCAGGTTGGGATCTATAGGACTTCTGGTACTTCTATGCACCTGTGTGTGTACTCTCTCTTTCTCACTCATTCACACGTGCGCGCGCACACACACATCACCTCTCATCCAAATAATGCACTTAACTTGTAAATAAAGGGAATAAGGTGTCCCGCAACTGTGTTCCTTCAAACTCAGAGTCCTCCACACTTACAGAACTTCATCTCCTCCAACCAGCACCAGCACCATCACAAGCCCTTTACCAACTCTGGTCTTTATGATCTAGTTTGTTGTTAGTACCTCAAAGAGGCTGTAAGGCAGCATCCAGAGACCTAAGCTGCACTGAACCTCCTTCTGAGATGATGCAAAGCTTTCTAAAGAAAATGCACACTGAGGTAGCAGGCAATAGATGGGATCTACTCAGTAGGCAAGCCCCGGACTGGGTCCAAGCCACAGAGAAGAAATGAAGGAAGCATGCTCCTAGACACGTGCAGGACAACAAAGTGGTACTTACCAAACAAGGTGTTGGCAAAGCCATACCACACGCAGCCAGCTGGCCCTATGAGCCATCTTCCCTGAGTGCTGGCCGCAAAGCTGAAAGGGGTACCCACAATACACACCATCAGGTCACTCACTGAAATGTTCATCAGCAGCAAGTTAATTGGAGACCGCAGCACTTTGTTTCGGCAGAAAAGTACCAGGACCAGGAGATTATTTAGGAAACCCAGAATCCCAATGATGCCAAGACAGATGGCTGTGACTAGGTGGCCAGTGGGACTCAGATGATGCTCTTGGCCATATCTGTGGTTGTTGCTGCTGCCGCCGCCGCCGTTACTGCTGCACCAGACACTGTTAACACCACTGCAACTGGAGCTGATGCTCGGCACAGTCATCTCAGTAAGGCTCCTTCCAAATCTCCTTCATCTGCCTGGCTAAGCATTGCAGGATCAGCAGAGGAAAATGCTCTTAAGCAGACACAGATATATATATATATACACAAGACCCTTAAAAGAAGATAGAGAAGCCTTCACTGTTACATCTTTTTTCTTTCTTTTCTTTCTTTCTCGTAATGTTTTCAAATTCGGTGAACGGTAACATCAATGAGTTAAAATGTACCAGGATTTCTTTCAGCGATGCTCCACCATGTGGCCAAGCGGAGACCACTGTTTCTGCTTGCTTCACTCATTGTCTGAGGCACCGTACCGAATCCCCAACGTTAACCGTTGCAACCTGAAAAATAAAATGTAGGTCAGGGAAACATACATACAAGGGACTGGTTCTAATATCGGGGGATGTGCAATATATAACGGCAAGGTGAAAGAACGGAGGAGGGGTCTATTTTAACCCCCCCCCCCCCGGTGATCAGTGACATGTGTCTGATTGAGAGGCTGCCTTCTTTTCCCTTTCAGCACTTCTCAGGTTGTGACAGCTCCTCAGATCACTGAGGTTTCAAGCAAGGCTACAAGAATTCTGTAAATGTTTCCATCTGGGGATGAGAAAGGTCCGGCTGCATTTGGATTTATGTGTTAAATGTGTTAAATGAGGGGGTCTCCCCACCCCCTCATAATTCTATAATGACCAAAAAAAACAAAGACAGGGAACTTGTGTTCCTACACTTTTGTTTTTAACTTTGGGCAATAGTTTACAATCCTATACTCCAGGACACTTGATGCATTTCTAAATCAAATTATGCTCCCTGGTAGAAGCAGATAAATACAATGTCTCCAAACACACACAGAGAGAGAGACACACACACAAATGAGCTTTTAGTTCTTGTTGGTACACTTTTAAATGAAGCTCGGACACAATTCTGCTAGAATCAAACATTTCTATTACGCATACCTTGATTTTATTTGGGACTTAGCAGTGCTTTCTATGCCAAAATTGCACAACGTGCAGCTGCAAGAGTTAGCATTCTGTGGGGTTGCAAAAATAAGAAAAGATCACCCCTTCTCTTCTGAATATTTGTTGTTCTTTTTATCCCTCATTCTTCCACTCTGTTGGTGCTGTATTCTGCTTGGAAACACAACCGGGATGGTGCTGGGATGCACATCCAAATGTGTGCTCCATTGATATTAATGCAGTTCAGAGGACTGACATCCACATTCAGCTGTGTACTCAAATGCAAGTGTTGCTCCTCTAAACAGGATTACTTTCCGTGGGATGCACAGTGGGATATTGTCTTTGCAACAAGGATGGATTCCCACCCTGCAAAATAATTGAAACACCTGTCCCTTTGCAAATTGCTTTGTACCTAAGTTTTAAAATTAGTGAAATTTATTTTGTAATGAAATATATTATGATGGAATCAGTTAACTGTTATGGACAGCTTTTGAGTATGTTCCCAGCACTTTATTAACTTGAAGTTAATAACAGATCTGCGAGGTGGACTGGCATTTTTTAACCCACCACATTCTAGATGGGAATGGAGCAGACACCAAATCCATCCAGTGAATTTACAGAGGCATGATTTAAATTGGAGGCTTCCTAATCCTATCAAAGAAGGTATAATGGTTAACGGATTTTTTGGAATTGGGTTGAGGAGACCTAGGTTCACATCCCCAGTCAGCAGTGACTGCAATCCAATGCATAATTTCCGAGGAGTAAACTCCACTTAGTTCAGTGGTGCAATTCCACCATCTGCACAACTTTTAAGAGGTGAAGGAGTCCTGTCCTCTTTTTCACCTACCCACTCTCACACTTTTGCCATTCCATTCCCACTCTTATGAGAGGCAGAAGGGAGCAGCCTACACTTACTCACCCAGGCTATTTTAGCTGATGGGAACATGCAGAACTGTGTGTTTCCAGTTACATAAGTTGATGGTCATTTGTCAATTCTGTGCACTAGCACAAGCCTGGGGTCTTGATCAACTGAGCAATAAATCCCCATAGTTTGCCAAGACCAGGTCTGAATAAAATAAACATAAATCCCACCTTTTGCTTCTCTGGGGCCAAGCATCTTACACCACATAAATAAATCTGCAACAGCCAACGCAGCAACCAATAAACCAGAGCAAGAATCCCATGAAAGCCAGAAGACAACAGACGGTTAATCAGAGAATAGTCTCAGCTTTTATGTAGCGAGTCAGCAAGAGCAGAGCAAGACAAGCTGTGGATCATCATTTCCAGTTAAAAAGAGGTTGCTAAGCACTCTTCGGTCTCCCAAAGCCAGCTATCCCTTTCCCCTTCTCAAGACAAAATAAAAAAATTCCTTCCAGTAGCACCTTAAAGACCAACTGAGTTAGTTCTAGGTATGAGCTTTCGTGTGCATGCACACTTCTTCAGATACACTGAAACAGAAGTCACCGGACCTTTCTATATAGTGAGAAGGTGGGGAGGGGTATTACTCAGAAGGGTGGTGGGAATGGGTGATTGGCAGATAGCTGCGATGAGCCTGTTGACGACTCTTAACGACTGCAATAGGTCTAACAGGAAAAAGCAAGGGGTGAGAAGGTGAAAAATGGCTTTGTCATGTATAATGAGATAAGAATCCAATGTCTTTGTTCAAACCAGGTCTCTCCATAGTTTTAAGTTTGGTGATAAGTTGCAATTCAGCAGCTTCTCTTTCCAGTCTATTTCTGAAATTCCTTTGTAATAGAACAGCTACTTTGAGATCTTGTATAGAATGTCCTGGGAGATTGAAGTGTTCTCCTACTGGTTTTTCTGTCTTGTGGTTCCTGATGTCGGATTTATGTCCGTTTATTCTTTGGCGTAAGGTCTGGCCTGTTTGTCCAATATAGAGAGCTGAAGGACACTGTTGGCATTTTATGGCATACACAATGTTAGACGATGAGCAATTAAATAGTCCCGAGATGGTATGTGTGATGTTGTTGGGGCCAGTAATGGTGTTGTCCGGGTGTATGTGGCAGCAAAGTTGGCATCTGGGTTTATTGCAGGCTCTGGTGCCAGTGTCCGTGTTAGGTCTGGTTGTAGTATTATTGTGGGTTAGGAGTTGTTTAAGACTGGGTGGCTGTCTGTAGGCAATGAAAGGTCTTCCTCCCAGAGCTTGAGAAAGAGAACTGTCATTGTCCAGGAGAGGTTGTAGATCTCTGATGATGCGTTGTACTGTTTTAACTTGGGGGCTGTATGTGATGACTAGAGGTGTTCTGTTATTTTCTTTTTTGGGTCTGTCTTGCAGCAAGTTCTCTCTGGGTATCAGTCTGGCTCTGTTGATCTGTTGTCTAACTTCATCTGCTGGGTATTTTAGTTCTAAAAAGGTTTGCTGTAGATCTCTTAGGTGAGAGTCTCTGTCTGTAGAATTGGAGCAGATGCGGCTGTAACGTAGTGCCTGGCTATATACAATGGACTGTTTGGTATGTTTGGGATGGTAGCTAGAGGCATGTAGATATGTTTGTCGGTCAGTTGGTTTACGGTATAAGGTGGTGTCTATGCGCCCATCCTGTATTTTTATAGTAGTGTCCAAAAAATGTATTTCTTGCATAGATTGATTCATTGTTAGGTTGATGGTGGGGTGAAAATCATTGAATTTCTGGTGGAAGGTGTCCAGGGTCTGTTGACCATGTGTCCAGATGATAAAAATATCATCAATGTATCGCAGGTACAAGAGAGGTTTGAGTGGGTAGGAGTTTAGGAAACGTTGTTCTAAATCCGCCATGAAGATGTTGGCATACTGTGGGGCCATGCGGGTGCCCATTGCTGTGCCGCTGATCTGAAGGAACAGGTCATCACCGAATTTGAAGTTGTTGTGGGTAAGGACAAATTGGCAGAGTTTGGTAGCAAAGTCCGCTGTGGTTTTATCTGAAATGGTATTCCTTATAGCTTGTAAACCATCGTTGTGTGGGATGTTGGTATACAGAGATTCCACATCCATAGTAGCTAGTATAGTATTGTTGGGAAGATTATTTAAAGATTGTATTTTCCTCAGAAAATCTGTGGTGTCACGTACATAGCTGGGAGCACTGATGGCATATGGTTTCAGAACAGAGTCCATATAACCGGAGACACCCACTGTAATAGTGCCAATACCTGAAATGATGGGGCGTCCTGGATTTCCTGGTTTGTGTATTTTAGGTAGAAGATAGAAAGTTCCTGGTCGAGGTTCTGTTGGTGTGTTTGTGAGGATCTGTTCTTGGATGTGTGGGGGTAGCTCCTTAACAATCTTGTTCAGTTCTTTTTTGTATTCTTGTGTGGGGTCTGAGTCCAATTTTATGTAAAAGGCGGTATTGGAAAGTTGTCTGTGAGCCTCCTGAATGTAGTCAGTTTTGTTCATGATGACGACCGCTCCACCTTTGTCCGCTTCTTTAATTATAATGTCTGGGTTGTTTCTGAGATTATCTATGGCTCTCCTTTCGGCATGGTTTAGATTTTGTTGTAAGCGATGGTGTTTTCTGGTCACATCTGTTTGGATTCTGTGGCGGAAGCAGTCAATGTACAAGTCCAGTGTGGTATTGCGTCCATCAGGAGGGGTCCATGTGGAGTCCCTTTTTGTGTAACACTTTTTCGGTGGTAGTTGGTGGTCAGTGTTCTGTTGGGAGGGTGGTTGTTGTTCTGCAGTGGGTTGTGAAGTTGTTGCTTGTTCTGCTTTGTCTTGTTGTTGTGTGTGTTGAAAATACTCCTTCAGGCGTAAACGGCGGAAAAATGCTTCCAAGTCCCCGCAGAACTGGATCATGTGTGGGGATTTGGCAGGGCAGAATGACAGTCCACGTGAAAGGACTGATTCCTCAGCTGGGCTGAGTGCTTGCTGTGAGAGATTGACAATATTGTTGATCTTGTTTTGATTAGTAGCCTGTAGGTTGGAAAGGTTAGAGAGTTTCTTGTTTTTCTGTTTTTTCAGTAGCTCCAGTTGAGAGTGGTAAATGTTCTGTTTTTCCTTTTGGAACTCTTGTCAAGCTTGGTGGTTCCTGATAGAGTTGTCCAATACAAGGAGTTCCTCCTTTTTCTTTTTCTCAAGAAAAAGGGTTGGGGGGGGGGATCAGGAAAGGGGTGGTGAAATCTGCAGCGAAGTAGGGAAACTCTGTTTGGTATCCTCTACCCTCAAGTTTTCCAATAAAATTGTGAAAGTACTCAAAGGTGTTTCCCCCCCCCACACACACACAGCATTTCCCTGAAAGCTTAGTGGGTGGTGAGTGGAATGAATGAATTTCAAGTCAAGATTCAACCCACATGACTAGAGAAGGCAGATCAGACAGAAAGCAGCTTAGGGAATTTAGTTACCCCAAAACCTGATTTTTCAGTGTTTTCAGGTGTCACCAAAGGCTATTCTGAAAAATAAACGTGCTGGATTACTCAGTGGGGTCCCTCTGCATTCTAGATTTAATAACATTCAGTGTTGTTCCTTATCTCCTTTAGATAACACATCATAGGGTAGACTTTTGAAAAACGACACTATAAAAACAAGCCATGGAGTGCTCATTTCTATCTTGCTCATTTCCATATAGTTTGATCACTGTTATTTAAAAAAAGATTAATCCAGACTGCCAGCCCTGGAAAACTCAGCCAATATGGGAGCAGTCTAATTAAATGCATGCATTTCTCAGTATAGCACTTTTCCCTGTGCAAAGAATACATGTGATAGCAGAGAAACAAAAAGGCAAGGGGGCTGTAAAAGGAAATGAACTATGAAGGCTACTAGCCATGATGGCTGTGCTCTGCACTCATGGTGCACAGAGTTTCTTTAAAGCCACAAAGGCCATCTATGGGCCAATAAATCATGGCATATGCCCCCTACGCTCAGCAGATGGTATCACACTTCTAAAAGATAAGCTATTACACTGTGCTGGAAAGAACATCTCCTTAACTGCAACTCCCCCGTAGCTGCTGAGGTCCTCTCACAAATTCTGCAAAAACAAGTTAGAGATGAGCTTTCAGTATTGATTGAAGTGCAGAGTGTTTGAGGACCGGGACATTCACAAGGAAACCAAAATGCTTGTTTACAAAGCTATTGTACTACCAACCTTACTATATGCTTGTGCAACATGGACCACTTATAAACGCCATCTCCAACTGCTTGAAAGATTCCATCAGCGGTGTCTCCGAAAATTTTTACACATCACTTGGGAAGACAGGCGAACTAATATCAGTGTACTGGAAGAAGCAAAGATCACCAGTGTTGAAGCAATGATTCTTCAACATCAACTTCATTGGACCGGTCATGTTGTGTGGATGCCTGATGATTGTCTTCCAAAGCAACTACTCTATTCCAAACTTAAAAATGGAAAGCATAATGCTGGTGGTCAACAAAAGAGGTTTAAAGACTGTCTCAAGGCAAATCTAAAAAACAATGTAGTATAAACACTGACAACTGGGAAACACTGGCCTGCGAGTGCTCTAGTTGGAGAACAGCCTTTACCAAAGGTCTCATGGGCTTTGAAGACACTCAAACTCAGGACGCAAGGGAGAAACATGCTAAGAGGAAGGCGTGCTTGGCAAATCCATACCATGATCAACTCGCGTCCAGAAACCAATGCCCCACTATGGAAGGATGTGTGGATCCAGAATTGGCCTCCACAGTCTCTTACGGACTCATTGTTAAAACCGTGTTTATGGAAGACAATCTTACTCGGCTACGAGTGATCGCCAAAGAGAAAGAGAGCTCTGCAATGCTTGTGGATACAAGCTCCAGAAAACCACAAGGGGGAGTGCTGTTTTGCTCAAGTCCTTCTTATGGGTTTCCTACAGGCATCTGGCTGGTCACTGTAAGAAAAGGATGCTGGACTAGATGGGCCATTGGTCTGATCCAGCAGGCTCTTCTGCTGTTCTTAAAACAGAAGGGGAGTCAGTATGGATTTAGCCTCATGGGTGTAGTCAAGACCATATACTAGACCTGATAAAAAATATTAGACTTTGTTTGCTATAACCTTTTCTTTCATTCCTCAAAAAGCAATTTGCATATGCCTACCAAAGGGAGTTTCTTGGTTAGCGTAGATTTATTATCTGTGTGATTATGGCAATTATCACATGATAGCCTCGTTTCTTGAAGTGCTCATCATAATTTGGTTCCTTTCATTTCATTGTATTCTAGCAGCAAAGTGAACATCGTATAAAGCATGGGGTTGCTTAATTCATGCTAAAGTGATCCTAGCTACATACTAGCCATCCGATGTTTTTGTCCCATGATTAGCAATTTTCCATGCCGTGAAAATAGCTTCGGAATTTGCTGTCACAATGCTAATTTAATAATACTTAAGTGGTGCATGGACTTCCTTACGTTTCTGGGAAAACAAAGTTAGACCATATCAAAATGGCAGGAATGTATAGCTGGCAAACAAGGTCAATGAGGTCCTGATAGTATGGTGTGGAACTTCAATAGCTCCCAGAGTAGATTTGGAAATAACAGCAGTGTCAAAATTGCTCTGTACCTCCACTTGAGCCATACTGGAGTTTGATTATATGCTGCCTTCACTTGCAGTTTCCACCAAACACTTACAGAAAGCCAATAAGATATCTGATGAGCCTTTGGGGTCTTTCAATGAGTTCCTTGCCACATCTAGCAGAGATGCATTGTTTCACTCTGTCTTTAGGAGGGATGGGAAACCTCAAATATGAAAGTCAAATGCAGCCGTCCAGACATCTGGCCCTTGGGATTCTCTCACCATATCCATCACTGGCCCTGCTCCAGCCCCTCCTTTCTGGCCACACACACCACTGATAGGTGGCCCTTCAACCCTCATGCTGCAGAAAAGTTCACCTCTGACCTATATCTTTTCACTAATCCCACAAATATATGTTAATGCTGTGCCTAAGTGCCAGAAGTGGCTTAGTCATGCTGGCCACATGACCCAGAAAAACTGTCTGCGGTGCGGACAAACACCGGCTCCCTCGGCCTGTAAAGCAAGGTGTGTGCCGCAACCCCAGAGTCGTTCACAACTGGAATTAACGGCCAGGGGTCCCTTTACCTTTAAAGGAAGAGAAGCATTCTTTTTCAACCAGTGCAAGAAGTCCATATATAGAAAAATCCATGTGGAATGAGGAAATGAAGCGTGCTGGAATCAATAGTGTAGTCCCCTACCATTGCGAAAGAAAAGCCTGTAGGCCAAGTTTTCTTTAAAAAAATCAGGACTAGGTTTAGAGTCATTGATTTGATAGCATCTCTGGGGGAAAGCCACCTCTCTTTCTTTTGGTTTATGGCGTGAGAGGGAAAGATGGGGGGTGTGGACATCTATGAAAAGAGAAAGAGAGAGCATTCTTCAATGCATTCCACATAACCTGTGCGTGTGTCATCAACAAATCAATAATAGAAGCAGGAAACATTTCCCACCGCTAGTAAATTTTTCACCAGTGTGAGAAGCTTCAGATCATAAACATTGTTCACAGATTTGGAAGGCTTCAAGAGTTTCCGCAGCGTACCTGAGTTTAGGTCAGCCTTTCCCAACCTGATGCCCTGCAGAGGTTGGTGCTGATGAAAGCTGTAGTCCAAAAACCTATGGAGAGTACCTGCTTAGGGAAGGTTGTCATAGGGCAAACCAGGTGGCTATATAATACTGTCTTAGTAGAGGAGGGAGGAAAGCCCAGGTGAGTTTGCTCCTTGTTTCTATCTTCTAATGTATCCTGCTCCCACACACACTCACCAGCTCCTTCTCTGCTACTCATACAATGAGTTCTCATATACATATTCATATACATATTCATATGGGCCACTGTGACTCTCACCAAAGCTTGTGGCCATTAGTCTTCACTAAGCATGTGAAGACTAATGGCCACAAGCTTTGGAAACTGAGAGGCCCAGATGTGCAATGCTGTTCAAATGCTTAAGGCAACATATTCATTCCACATCAACCTGTAAGTCCTTGTCAGTGGGTGAGGACAATTTTAGCTTCATTCCTATGCTACCCACCTACCTGTGTTGCACATAGGTGTAGTGCATCTCCTATTTGCTCAGAAGACTAGTAAGTAAGTCTGACCCTGGAAGTTTTTATGAGGGTCAGGGAGAATAATGATGATGTCACTTTTCTCACAAATGTGACCCTTAAGAGACTTTTTTTAAAAAAAGTACAAACACTAAAGCCTATTATAGCAAACTCAAGAAATAAAAGCCAGGTCTTATAGATCTAGTCAGTGCAGCAGTGCCAGAATTGGTTTTATACAGTATGTTTGGTCAACAATCTGATTGCTAAATGATGCAGCAGCTGCCATTTTAGAACTCTTTTCAAAGGTTGCCCAGTGTATAATGCATTGGTCCTTTGGCCTATTAGTGTTAGGAGCCTTCCCTGACTGGTATGGTTGCTTTTGTAGATGTTCTCTCCTTTGTCCACTGTCAAGAAGGGCAAGAGGCCATAGGATGCATCTCTGCCTGACATCCTTCAGGACACTAGGTTAAGAATCCCTGTAAGCTCAAGCCTTATTAGGCTGTAAATATTGAGCCTTACTCTTTCGGAAGGAAATGAACAGCAAAGATTAATCCCAACAAGAAAACTAAGCAATAGTAGGTATAGAGCTTATTCACATAGAAAGACGCATAATGCTGGTCCTTCAGCATGATAGAACAGAGAAGCTGGGGAAGAAATATTTTACAAATCTAAATTTTGATGGCTAATAGTGTAAGACTTGTTAATCCCAGCATTCTGATTTGTGATCAGCTGTGAGGTTTCAACACACAATGCAAGGCAAAAGTTTAATGCCTGGTTATATTTGCAAAAGCAGCATGTTATTCTGTAATGCTTTGCCACAAAGCAAGTGATAATATTTTAAATCTAGTTAGCAAGCTGCTGAGAACAGGTTTTGCATGGCTGGGTTCAAGTCAATGTATGAATTGTTTTGCTTTTAATGCTGCAAAAGCAATAAAACAGAGGGACAGGGCATTAGTTATTTGGATACATTTTTTATTCTGCTGCTAATTAGGTTTATTGGAGCTAGTGTTAATAATCACATCTGAGCCAAGATGGGATCTCTGGAGTGTTTAGTTTAGAGAAAAGCACAGATATTGTGAGCATAACAGAAACCTGGTGGAATAGAGTGAACCAGGGGGTTGCAGTTATCTCTATAAGAAGGACAGGAAAGGACATACTGGATGGAAGACACAAGATTTGCCCACCTTGGAAGAATGGCAGATGCAAGTAATAGACTACATGGAATTGGCGGAAATGACTGGCAGAATCCGAGACCTGGGAGAAGAAACGAAGAGGACTGGAAGAAGTTTAAGAACTATCTGCAGAAACACTGCAAAGTTTATGAATGCTAAAATGATGTTGGATAGAAAAACAATATGGCATTAGTGATACAGTGTTAAAAAAGTATGCAAAAATGTAACAGAAAAAGGGTGAAAGAACAAGGTTATTTTATGTCAAAAGTAAACAATATGTTAAAGGTGTTTAATTATAAGGAGGAAGGATCGGAGACATAATAGAAGCGATTATAATAATTAGAAATAAGTTTTGAAAGAGGGTAAGGATTTGCTGTACTTGACTGGACAAAGAGGAACACAAAAAAGGGAGGCGTGAGGAGGTCAAGAAAGAAAGTTTGTTAAATATGAACTTAAAAATTGGAGCTTTTATTTTCAGTTCTCTTTTTCTTTTTCTTCTTTGGTGTATGCTGGTGACTGTTTTTGCTGTTTTGTATTTTTCTCTGTGTGGTTTTTTTTTTGTTTGTTTACTGTTTAATGCGTTGTAACTCTTTTCTTTTTGTTAAAACTTTAATAAATATTATTTTTTTTAAAAAAAAAAGGAAAGGACATACTGGAGATAGTGTTGATCTGCACATCAAAGAGGACACAGAGTCCAGCAAGCTAGCATTCTAAAAGCTATCTAGCATTGCAGACATAATCTCGTCTCCCTGACCAAAATGGCCAGGGTGATCTTGTGATGGAGAATGAAATCATGGAAACATCCAAAGGAAGAAGTGCTATATAGTATTTCAATTACCCTTATATATAATGGGTACTTGTGTTGTTCGGTAACAAAAAAGAGGTACAATTTCCAGATCCCCTAAATGATTGAGTTCTAGCAGAGCTGGCCATGGAACTGAACAGAGGAGTGGAGATCTTGGACTTAATCTTAAATGACACCCAGGATTTTGTGTGAGATTAAAGTGCTGTTGAGCCAATTGGGAACAGAGACCACAGTGCTATGAAATGCAGCATATATGCAAGTTGACAGCGGCCACAAAATTGCAACATGGCTTCATTCGACTTTGGAAGAGGAAACTTCTCAAAAGTCCCCAAGTCTCAGTTCACTTGAAGTAATATAATACAATTTGTCCTGGAAGAATCTGTGACCTTAGCAGTCCCAGTACAATAATGAATGCAATTAGTGCCAGTCCTGAGCCACCTTTCAGATTTAATAATAGCCATAACCATTTTGTTTTGTTTTTTGAAACATTGGCCGTTTCAGATGCAAGGCTTTTATCACATTTATCAGGAATCACCAAATGTACACTCTAAACTGTCTCACTCTCAGATAAAAGTCTTGAATATTATGCAGATTACAAAGGAGCTGTTTGTGGTGCTGGAACAAGAATAAGAATAAGAGCTTCAGAACTTTAGTTTTTCACCTCCTGCCCCACAATTGGTTGATAAACTTCTCTTTCTCCACCCTGGGCAAAATTCATCTTATTAGCACTGTTTATGATATATTAATTTAATAGCATTAGACTCCTGCTAGTAAAGGTAAAGGGACCCCTGACCATTAGGTCCAGTCGTGACCGACTCTGGGGTTGCAGCACTCATCTCGCTTTATCGGCCGAGGGAGCCGGCGTACAGCTTCTGGGTCATGTGGCCAGCAGGACTAAGCCACTTCTGGTAAACCAGAGCAGCGCACAGAAACGCCATTTACCTTCCCGCCGGAGCGGTACCTATTTATCTACTTGCATTTTGACGTGCTTTCGAACTGCTAGGTGGGCAGGAGCTGGGACCGAGCAACAGGAGCTCACCCCGTCACGGGGATTCGAACTGCCGACCTTCTGATCAGCAAGTCCTAGGCTCTGTGGTTTAACCCACAGCACCAACCACGTCCCAGACTCCTGCTAGATGAGGCCCAAGGCCCATCCAGTCCAACATTCTATTCTTATAGGGGCCAGCCGGATGCCTGTCAGAAGCCCACAAGCAGGTCCTGGGTGCAATTGCACTCTCCCCATTTGCCATTTCCAGCAAATGCCATTCAGAGACATATTGCCTCTGACTGTACTGTATAACCTGGAACAAATTCCTGCATATAAAATATAACATCAGTTATGAAGTGCAACCTTGAGTACTTTTTACCTTCACATATAATTAGCATGGGCCAGTTCTTTGCCATGCAGCTGTGCACACCTATTTCAAGGGAAATCCAATGATTTCAGGCATATGAGTGCTCTTCATGCACACATATTTTGTGTACCCTGGAGTACATTCTCAAATGCAAAATGTATCATGCAAAACAGTTCTCAGTTATTCCAAACTTCTAAATATCACTAAATAACAGGGACCAGGAAGCAGGATTATATTCAAAGCTGTTTTAAACTAACTTCACTGACCTTGTATTGAGTTCTTGGCTCAGTTCAAAGTGCTGGGACTGACCTTCAAAACCTTGCATGACTTAAGACCCAGGTCTTCTCTTGTCACCCACCACAGAGAATTGTCTACCTTTGAGGCTTTTTTGAGCTGCTGCTATCAGACATTATATGGATGACAATCAAAGAGAAAGAGCCTTTATGATTATGATGCCTTACCTATGGAATGCCAACCTAAGGAAGGTTTACCTGAGGCCCACCTTGCTATCATTTCAACACAAAGTGAATGTCTATTTGCTAACCTGTACAGTTTATAATTCTTTTAAGCTGCTGTGGGGTTGTTGTTTTTTTACTCTTTTATATTACACTGTGCTTTTCATTGATTTAGATTTATGCACTATCCATATCTATTTATTTTGCATTTTTGTAAGCTTGCCTGGACATGCCATTTGACCTTTGAAGGTCTGGGTAAAAGCTTCAGCAGTAAATGAATAAAGATATAGCCAAAAATTCTTGATTAATTGTTTCAAACTTTGAGCACGAACGTATGGTTTTAGATATTTGAACTTTTCTTCTAAATACTCATTTTATTTGTTTTAGCACTGGACAGATAAGCAATACAGAAATTGATTTCATCGTGTTTGATGCAACCCTGTTTTGAGCAACCTGGAAAGAGAATCATACGTTGTTCTGATAAATATAACAGTACTGGCAAAATTAGCTGGTTTTTCCAGTGCTAACTTTTCAGCATGAGGACGCCATGTTCCCAAGGTGCTGACTTTCATTTTGGCATTAAACACCCTGATGGTGCAAATTCCATGCTTCACAAATTTGGAGAAGGTTCAGAAAACTGCACAAATCATTTTAGTGGCAAAGAACATTCTTTGCTTGTACATAGTCACAGGTTCACTCTCCTGCATCTCCAGTGAAATAATATCAAATAGTGATCTTCTTCCTACAACCTTGGGGAGCCATGATTAGTCAGAGTATACAATATTGGACTAGATTAACCAGTGGTCTGACTCTGTTATATTAGGCTATTATTTTTTTTATGCCTGTTGAATCAAGGAGTTACTATCTGAAGAAAATGTAGTTTTTCATTCTTGCTTTCAAACACCAAAATCCAAAAGAAACGAAACTTCTTGTGTATGTTCTTTGTACATAAATAAGAAAAGACTACCCACCCCAAAGTAGCAAATAGTACTTCAGTAGCTCCACTAACCATAGGAATAATTTTGGCAGGTTCTTAACAATAAGGAAAGAGGATTGTATGGATGTATTTATCAATACGAATATGAAGTATTTGAGAAGGTGGGAGGAAAGTCTTCTATTCAGCAGGATAAGGGAATCAATTTAAAACACACATATTGCACTTTTAATTAATGTTCAAGTACTCTTGAGAGCAAACACACAGAGAGAGATTTATTTCCTCACACAATTATCAAAATATGCTGAAATGCAAAACACCAATGAGGAAACAAAAGAAGCCTGTGCAGATTTACCACCCAGTGGAGCAAAACAATCTTTTCGTCTTGATAGTAGTTCATTAAGCACTCCCGTTCCTTTCCTCTTGATACTGAATTGATGTTATCAAGGAGTTAACAAATGCACCAGATTTTGTTTGTGGCTTCCTCACAGTGGGAATGTGCATGCTTTCTCACTTCAGCCTTCAGCTCTGGAGTTGATGGTCGAATGAGGGGATAGTTGGTAATAAGGGTTTCTTGGTGACATCAGCCCTTTCTGTGCATTAATACTCCCAATGTTACTCAACATGGGGGCAGAGACCAGAAGTGTGTTGAGTTGCTCCACTCCCCAGCCTTCATGGAACATCATGGCAGTCTGAAAGAGTCTTGATGGGGAAATCCTTCAAATGCATTCATTTGGTATAAGAATATATGGAACCTGGCAATTTCTGGGGGGAAATAACACATAATTTAAGAGCTATACAAGGCAAAGAACAGCCACAGGCTATTTATACAACTTGATAACACTCTACTTATATTAACAGTGCACCTTGGCAACACCAGTTTTCAGCAGTATCTACAGAAAACTGGAACTTTGATAGGGCTTTGATTTCAAATGCTAATTAGCATTTACAGATATCTTTGCTTCATTTCCTCCACCTCACATATACCGCTTATTTTATTTTTGTATTCTTATTAATATGGAATATGTCATATGAGATATAATATGATCTCCCCAGGAATGCTGTTGCCATGACAATCCCATAATGAGGAGTTAAACCTTGGGTTCCTTCCAGATTTGTGACGCTGTAATGGACTGTAATCATCTCACTGGATGGCTTCAGGTCTCCCAGCTTCAGGTCTCCATCTATGAAATAGGAATGATAGTGGTTTGCCTTATGGGTAATTGTTTGGGGCAGTGAAAACAACTGCAGTGCACCTTACAGGGCATTAATTTTGCAATTTACTTATCTTGGGTGGTCCATATGGTGATTTTATGTCCTTTAAAATGTAATGAAGTCTATGGCACAAGACTTTTGGTCAAATTGCACCTCCTAACAAGAAGCTGGGGCCAAAGAATTTTTTAATTTTATTTTACCAAAAGCAGGCTCAAGAGCCTTCCCAGATGTTTCCAGTTTAAACCCCCCCACTAGGGGATTTTTGATCATCATTTTTGGAAGGTACCTCTGGTGTGACCATTGTATCATGTTGCCTCAAGTTGATCAGTCGCTTTTTTAAAAAGTCTATCCTGATTCCTCAAACTCCTAACTATTTTTTTTCAATGGCTCTGGTCCCTTATAAGGTATCTCAGATTTATAGGTCTCAATGAAACTACTTATCATTAGAATGAGCAAATAAATAAATGAGAGTACAGAGAATGATGAGGAAAGGGGGGGAAGGTGTTCAAGTAGACTGATCTTAATGATTCATAAATTTAATTGTCCAAATCTTCTTATTAAGGTTTCATAACCATCTTATGAGGATGACACAGTCATAAACTAAGCACAGTGCTAAATGGAGGTTTCTCTGTGACTGTATCACTTTTCAGTGCTAACATCATTTGCAATGGGTGTCAGAGTGGAGCTTGAGTTTGAAAAGGACAGTTGTGTCCAGTGCTTTTTTTCAAAAAAATAATAATGTTTAGGGGTACTCTCATTTTCCTACACATATTGAAATACTGCCACTCAATGAGGCCAAACTTGGATTCACAAAATGTTTAGGGGTATGCGTACCCCTGCGTACCCCCCAGAAAAAAAGCTCTGGTTGTGTCCTTAATCTGCACACCCAATTTTATCCTGATTTTTCAGTTTTCAAGGCAGCTCTCATACTGTGTGAACTGGGTTCGGGTCTCCGCTCCTCCACATGCAGCTGCTGGGTGACCTTGGGCTAGTCACACTTCTTTGAAGTCTCTCAGCCTCACTAACCTCACAGAGCGTTTGTTGTGGAGGAGGAAGGGAAAGGAATATGTTATCCACTTTGAGACTCCTTCGGGTAGTGATAAAGCGGGATATCAAATCCAAACTCCTCTTCTTTGCGGGCATCATTTGTGGTCCCTTTGAAAATGGGTGTGAGGTTGAGCTGACAGTTGTCTTTGAAACATAGACGGTTACCCCTAAACACCTCCCACCAACTTTCTTTCCCTTCTTTGTCACCAATGGAAAGAACATGACGCACTGCCTCCTCACTTCTGAAGATAGGTATGGCATCGAGCTGGTATTAAAATACAAAGCGTAGCATATTATCCTACACATGCTTCCTGAATTGAATTGTGACATTGCTGTGTTCAGCTGAGCCATGTGCATGCTTTTAGGGCTACTTTATCCACTGGTGGGATACATGGCAGACTGAAGGCATGGGGAGCAGAGACTTAGCTACCAAACTTGCTGATAACACAGGGCATTGCCACCAGGTACAGCTCAGTTGCAGACAGAATGCTAAGTCAAACTAAGGACCCCAGCTCACTTTAAGGATGATGGTTTTGATCTGGCACATGCTCCCACCTGGCACAATGAAATGCCATTCACCACCCCCAGGCCACTATTTTTAAAAGAAAGCAAACTATTCTAAAGGGAAAGAAAGTGTAGCTCCATAAGAGTTGTGGGTTCCAGCCTATTCTTCCTTCTAAAATCTGCATTAGAAATGCCATTAATGCTATAAGCCCTATGCACACCTTTCTTTGCATTTGGCTCAGTAAATCCAAATGGACCTATGATTGTGCCATTTGAGCCTGGAGAGGTGAGAGGCTAGTATATTAACCTTTCTACTGGTATGAATAAAAACCAATATGGCTCCAAGCCAAATCCATTTAGTTTAACAGCTGGAGCCAGATTATCTCATCTCTCCCAGAGTACTTAACACCAGCAGGTCTATATGGGGGTGGTGGGGAGCCAAATTCTTCTGCCTGCTTTCCAAAGAAACAAGATGTGAATGTGATTGAAACTGCTAATTGTTTAAACAGCTCTTTTTGAAAAAAAGAAAAGAAAAAGCCTTGATTTCAGCTATTTCACATCATGGCCTGGTGCCTATTTTTATTGGAGAGCCACAAAATTAAAGTACATGGAGCATTTCCCTCAAGTTGACTAGAGAGACCTTTCCTCCATAAAACGACAAATAAGAAGAGCCATTTACACCTTACAGCTGAACTCATAGCATGGCATTACTGCGACAGTCAGGAGGGGGCAGGGCCATCACAACAGTCATTTCCATTGCCTGACACACTCCCACCTACATTTTGTGGGCATTTCAATGTTACAACCAAGAGAAGGTAGCCCCTAAAGTGCTACTAAGAGGGACAGAGTGGTGTAAAGTGTTAGACTTGAGCAAGAGAACTTCATTTCCGATGCACGCCTGCAAAGTTACTCTCTTCCTCAAAATCACTAGAATTAGTGGATGCTGCCCCCACATTGTCCTTAAGCTAGAGGCAGCAAAAGTTTCAATTTGGCAAAGTTGCTCCCTCTCACAGCTAAAAAGAAAAATATCTGTCAGTTCATGGATTCATTAGCTGTGTAGTCACTTAATCACAATCCAGATCAGAAGATTTACTCATTCCTAATAAATCTCTTCATTCAGTTGGTTACATGGCCCCTTAATCACAGCTAGAATCCAATGAAAAATGTAGTTGCATTAATTTATTAGATCTTTAGGACCATAATTCATAACTTGAAATTCTATTTTCCATCTGTACAACCTACCCTTGAAATAATTATGAGAAAGGAAGAGGAGGAGGAGGAGGAGAAGGAGGAAGAGGAGGAGGAGGAGAAGGAGTTTGGATTTGATATCCTGCTTTATCACTACCCGAATGTGGATGTGGAGGAGCAGAGACGTGAACCCGGTTCCCCAGATTACGAGTCTACCCCTCTTAACCACTACACCACACTGGCACCAAATAAGAATGCCACCCAAATCAACCATCTGAAATAACCTGCCATTTCCTCTTGCTGGGGAGCGGGGTGGGGTATGGGGGACACCCTACTTTCCTCCTGCTCCACCAAGTGTGATGCTGAGTACATACTTTGCACTGGTAATAGTAGAAGCTTGCTTTTATAGGGAGGCGACCTAGCCAGCATCCTCCCAGGTCTAGGGAATGATGGTTGTGATCCTGCAGGTGGCCTTCAGCTGTAGGCATGCAGCTGACTGAAAATGACCTCTGACCACAATGTTTCCCCAGCCGCTTAGTTTATATATTGTTAAGGTTGGTCACGTGTTCCCTTTTCTGCTTCAGAAAATGGGCAGATTCTAGACTGCAAAGCTGCAAAGTTTTGATTGAGTGGTCACAGCTGAGCGTCTCAGAGATTTTTGAGGGTGAGTCCACTCTCCAGCCATGACAGAAAAGAGCTGCAAAGTGGGAACCATGAAAAAATGTTGGGCTCTTGATTCTTTTTTAATGTCTGGGGTGCATTCTGCTTTGAAGGAAAAACAAAGGGTGGAATGGACTGGTGTGATCTTTTATTTCTGCTTTATCTGGCTCCTGGTGTCAAAAAATTGTTGCTAGCTCTTCTTCACCTTCTGTTCTCGCTGAGGGTAGAATATAGTGAACTGATGTTTTGCTTGGAATGGTATCAAATCTCAACATAGCACTTTCTTGCGATTTTTGGCTCAGATGGATTTTATTGATCTTACTTATTTTATGGCTGCTACTTTTATGGTGTTACCATTGTCTTTATTCTGAGCTTTACTGTATTTGTTTTATTGATTCTGAATTGTGCCCTGCTCTAGGAGTTTTATACAAAAGGTACACCTGTACATTTACAAAAGGAATAACTGAGCTAAGATGTTGCTCACAGGTGACTAATGAATTAACAAATTCATTCATTAACTTTCCCTCGGTGTGTACAATGGTGGTTGAAAGCATGTTTTTGATAGATTTAGCAAATTAACAGCATTCACTGCTTGATTTGTTAGTGAATGCAGTTAATCCACACTAACCATGAAAATCAGGGGGAACTCTCTTTTACAATCTAAAATTGCATTCATGTTAATGGCAACTGTGATTTGAGTAGGGTTATGCGTTTTATGTTCATCCCACTAAAGTTATGCAAAATTGATATAGTGGAAGGTTGAATGTTGGAATCCCAGCAAAGTTTTCAACTCAAGGTTGAAAAGAAATTGTAGCTTTCAGACATCCCTCAGGTAAGTGATAAGAAAGGTTGGAACAAGCTCTAGTTGGTCATGGGACCATGAGCTGAGGCAAAGGGCAATCTCAAAACAGATTTATGTGACTGGACTACTTTTATAAGGGAGGAGGCTCCCAGTATGCTTTCAATCTGGAAGCCCTTTTAAAGATGACCAAAAATAGTTGCAAAAGTAGGTTTAACTGCTAAAGACTTTTTTGGCTCACTGACTTCTATCTCCAGGGCTAAAGTGTACAGATTGTATAACAGCTGAATGACTGGGATGTACCAGGGTGAGGGTGAAGAAAGGGTCATTGAATTTTGCTTTATGAGGTTGCCCCCCAAAATTAAATAGCTTACTTTATCAACCTTCAAAGAGGGCAGCAAAAAGGCTGAAATGCATATCACTTTCTAAAACCTCACAAAGGGGCAGCTTCTAATAATTATTTGCTTTCATGATGTTTATCAGTGACTAAATTAATGCAGTGAGAGAGGAGAATCTTACAGCTGGACCACTGTAAAATTGGCAGAGCAAAAATGTGCAATGTTCCAGTACACATTTTAATCTATATCAGGAAGGAGAAGAAAATAAGATAACCATTCTGAGTTGATTGGTTTAACCCAATGCAGAGTAGTGGGGGGGGGTGGCAATCTTCATGCAGGCACACCATCGGGGGGTTGGGGGCACAAAATTATCAAGGAAGGGGCTGTTCCCCCTCAAAATTCCCCGGCATACTTCTTCATGCAGCTTAAAGTTGAGCTATGGAACTCATTCCCAAAGGAAGCAGTGATGGCCACTAAGCTGGATGGCTTTAAAAGAGGATTAGACAAACTCATGGAGGCTACTGGTCACAGTGGATATGCTCTGTCTCCACAGTCAGATTCAGTAATGATTCTAAATACCACTTGCTGGAAACCACAGGGAATGAGAAGTAGCCAATACAGTGCCAATATTGGACTACAACTCCCATCTTCCCTGACCACTGACCATGCTGGATGGGGCTGATAAGAGCTGTATGTAGTCCAACAACAGCCCAATGATTCTCCATCCCTGAAGCACTTTGAGGTTAGAAATCTCCCTCTCCCCTGCATTTTGCCTCAGCATTCGTTTTGGGGGTCATCTGAAAGTGTACCCTTACGTCACAGGTAACAGGTTACATAGCACAGTGCTATGTAAGATGAAACCTTTTTTCTTGGCACTCAGCAACAAAGGCATCTTTAGATGCCATAGTCATGGCTGAATTTTCATAAATGCATTCTCCGTGTAACTACCTCAGACTTCTGCTCTCAATCAAATTAATCCAGAAACTTATGCTGTTTCTAAAATAAATAAAACTTTTCCAGGAATTTAATTAGTGAATAGAAACTTTTTTAAAGAGATAAAAAAGAGGTTTGCCTTTGTGCAACAGATGACGCCTCTATTGACATTCCACTTACATTGTTCATTGACATAATTGAGAAAATCATTAACAATTCCCACCTAGAGCCCACAGAGAAATAATTGAGTGAATATGAAGCTGCTAAATTGCAGCTCTAGTCAATGGCACAAGAGCAAACAACTGTATGCAAAATTCAGAAGACTGATCCTTCCCAACCAAGTTCACCTTCCAGAAGACAATGTTCATAATGCAGCTAGATGGGAGAAATAAAGACTTGGTGAATTTGATTTCCGATAATTGCTTAACGAGAAAAGGTTTAATTTGGATTTAATGGCTCAGTATTTTCCCTCATTCTTTATATCGGCAGCATGGATTTCTCCAGGAGAGTATACAGTAAGGAGGAGGGCCCTTTGAGTCTCCAAGTGCTGTTGGACTCCAACTCCCATCAATCCTAGCCAACATGACCAATTAATAGGGATGGTGGGAGTTGTAGGCCACAACATCTGGAGGGCCACAGGTTCCCCGTTGCTGCTCTGCAAGCCTCCCCCTTCCTACCACAATGGACAGGCTTGTCAGATGCTTCCCACTCCATATGGTATGTCATGTCATTTGCAGAGGCAAGGAGAGCTTTGTCTGGATTTTTGGGAAATCCCTCCCCATGGAAGACCATGAATGTTCAGTACTATTAAGTCTCTGAAAGAGCTCCCGGGGGAAAGGGGTTGATAGTTAAACCACTCTGAGAACAGTAGCTCTGTGGGGGAAACAGGGGTCTCCTAACAACTCTCAACACCTTTAACAAGCTACAGTTTCCAAGATGCTTTGGAAGAAGCCCTTACTGTGTAAAGTGCTATGATACTGTTTCAGATGGGCCTATTCTTAAACACTACTCTGGATAGCTCACAACAGCGACCAGCCACCATTAATGTACAGTCTCAGAGTGAAAAATTGGAAGACCTTAAACACAAGCATTCCATGCCCAAAATAGGAGACTGGCTCCATCTGTCTTTGGGGGAAATGCAGTGCATTGCTTGGATCTGCTTGTTTAGACACTGGAACCACACACCCCTTCTCACAACTCATATTACTAGCATTGACGTTGCCTCTTCCACATTTCGGCAGCAAATGTTCTTCTTAATCTTCGTGCCACTGCCATCTCTTGCGTGACAAGTCCTGTATTCCTGATGCTTAAAAAAAAAGGCAATTTGTGCTTACTTTGCAGAAGGCAGTACTCACGAGTCACAAACAGATCACCCATGTGAAAATATTATCCCTGCAGTTCCACCAAGGTCATTTAAGACCTATGGTAAAATGCTGAGTAAATGAAGACTGCATGAATAAGTTGAGGCCACTGTCACCCTGAAGTCTTTCTTGAGTCTCTCTGTTACTTGTCTTCTCCACCTGTTTTGACTTTGAGCATTTCTAGACAAGCAACCAAGTTATAAAATATGTATTTTATCAAGGCTAACTTGAGAAATCTGTATCACAGGACTTCAATGACTTTACCTTGAGTATTTTCCAATGCCCCCAATAATCTTTTTACAGTATTAAGTCCCCATCTGGAACCGCCCTTAGGATGAATGCATTTCTAACATGAGGTGCCTTTATTTTCATAGAAGTAATGTTGTATGTATATATTATGCAAACTATTCAGGCTGACCTTGCACATTTTCCAGAGGCAGACAAGATTACAAGGGTTGGCTTTTTAGTAAAGGCCACGCAACCTCTCCTATGTTGCCTAATGATCAAAGTCCATCAAGACTCTTATAGACATTCTTTGGATCTTCTTTGCTGGATTCCTATGGACCTTGTTTGACCTACTATCTTTACCAGCCAGCTCTTATCCAAAGTATAGGTAATTAGATATAGCACACAGAGTCTCTCTGCATATGGAAAAGGTTACAGGTCAGCTCCTTGGCTAGTGCTGCAAATCCTTTTATTTCAATAGAGCTATGCCAATTACACCAACTGCCAGTTCATCCCAGTGGTAATTTGAAGCCAATGCGACTGACAGTGATATTAGGCAGAGCCTGATGAACAAGAGGAACAACGTTCAGCAGTGGAGCACTGACTTGCTGATCAGTAGAAATATTTTCCTAGCTGAACATGCTCATTTTCTCACCGAACTGAGGACCTAAGTGGCTTGAATTACAACTGGGATAGAGTGACAGCTGGCAGAATTGGCAGGTCCCCATTGAAATGAAAGGATTTGTCGTAGCCAAGTTCCTGATCCCTCACCTTCCAACTGAAACGACTCTGACTCATGCCAGGAATTGTTCTGCTGCTCTGAAAGGGCATTACTCCAGTCACGTTGCTGTCGTTCAGCTGCTGCACTTATTAAATAATGAAGTAACAAGAAACCTATTACATGTTTCTATTGTGGGCTTTGTGTCCTGTTTAAGCAGGTCTGTGCTTTTCTGACCAGCCCCTTCAAACCTCCTAGTCACTTTGCCACTGCCTTTGCTCCCAAAGTGTCTTTCTTCGCTGTTCTGTAGGCTCCCTTCTCAATAACCTTTAGTTAAGATGGCAAGTGCTCACCCTCTTCACCCTCAGAGGTGACTCCTAAAAAAACTAGCAAGGGGCATGACCAAGACCAACATTGGGGGAGCAAGAATTTATCACTCTGCTATAGAGTGGTATCTTGGATTACAGATGCTTGAGGTTGCAGACTCCGCTAACCCAGAAATAGTACCTCGGGTTAAGAACTTTACCTCAGGATCAGAACAGAAATCACGCGGTGGCAGCAGGAGGCCCCATTAGCTAAAGTGGTGCTTCAGGTTAAGAACAGTTTCAGGTTAAGAACAGACCTTTGGAACGAATTAAGTTCTTAACCCGAGGTACCACTGCATAGGGCTTTAATGTCCTGTTACTGAAAGTTAGAACAGTGAATAGAATGGTGAAAAATATCTGAAGGAAGCAGCCGCTATCCCTTGAACAGAGGTCGCTACTGTGGTGCCCATCGGTACTAATGTGCCCACCAGTACGTCCTATGATTCCTGTGAAAGTTGTCAGTAAGTATCCCACCCCACCCCACCCCCCAAAAAAAATCACAATGCATGAGAGACTCTTCCTGCTCAGTTGCCCCTTGCATTGGCTCATCTCCATCTACACTGAGAGCATCTCCTTAAACATGACCACATTTTCTTGGATGCCAGGATTGGACAGCTATTCTCCCATCTGTTCTGAACAGAAAAGTCAAAACAAAACACTTCTCTCTGTGAGTAACTGCAGTGGTAGCTGACATAGGTACTTTTTCCCTGACTGGGGGGAGGGGGAGGGGAGGGGGAGGGGAGAGAGAGAGAGCATGCTTGCACCATTTTGTGCCCCTGCCCCTCTCTGTGTGTGGTTTTGTTTTGTTTTTTTAGATGTAGCAGCCATTATATTATGGCATGCCCCACTGCAGCCATTTTGTGTTGTAACATTCCTCCACAGCAGCCATTCTGTGACTGATACCCCATGACGCTTGCTCGAGAAATGTTCCCTAATTGCAAGTAACAATACCTGATTCTTGTACATAGACACATTCTTATATAAATTTCATACATAAAAGCACTTCTAAGAGCTTTGCAGTAAACCTCTCACAGAGTCTCACAACAACTTTGTGAGGTGGTTATTGACGCTTCTGCTTTGTGAATGGAGGAGACTGATTTGCTCAGCCATGCAGAATGTTTATTGCATAGGAGGTATCTAAATTTGACTCTCCTTGATCCAGTTTTCAAAGTCTATATCCACTTCGCATAACAGAGCTAATCACTGACAGTACTAGATAGTCTTCGTCCTCCAAAGAAGTCTGCAAAAGCAGACTCACAATTTGCATGCATAAAGCATTCTGCCTAGGATAAAAACGGGGGGGGGGGGGGACATGGATATAAATCTGATACCCATTGTCATGGTCTAGTCTACAGGCGATCGAAGTCCCGGCTGAGGACGTCGGGATTGGGGGCAAGATGGCGGGGTGGGAGCAGGAATGAGAGTCCAGAAGCCAGGGGTTCGAGGGTCAGGAAGCACAGAGTCACAAAGCCAAGGGTCCAAGGATCAAGAAGCAGGGAGTCAGGAAGCCAAAGTCTGAGGCTCAGGAAGCAAGAAGCCAAATGCAGCAAGGCAGGAAACGTGTTGCTGTGACAAAGAGCCGAATGAAAATGCTGACCTTATATCCCTTCCCGGCTCTTGCCACCACGTGCAGTGAGTTACCAAGCGGCCTCACCTGTGCGGCCGCGCCTTGCCTCTCCAGAGCAAACTTAGGAAGGCCCCAGTCCTGCAAAGCCCTACTGGTCACAGGGCCTGGCTCCTGCCCACATTCCTGACACCCATGGCTACATGTTCAATCCACACACATCCCTTATGGATAATAATAATAATAATAATAATAATAATAATAATAATAAATTTTATTTATATCCCGCCCTCCCCAGCCAAAGCTGGGCTCAGGGCGGCTAAGAACAATCAAATAATCCAACATTCTAAAAACATTTCATTATAAAAATTAATTAAAATCAAATTGATGGCAACCATTAAGCAAAATTCTGTGCAGATTGCCAGAGGAGGGAGTCAGGCTGTGCCCTGACCAAAGGCCTGGTGGAACAGCTCTGTCTTGCAGGCCCTGCAGAAAGATGTCAGGTCCCGCAGGGCCCTAGTCTCTTGTGACAGAGCGTTCCACCAGATTGGAGCCGCAGCCGAGAAAGCCCTGGCTCTAGTTGAGGCCAGCCTAACCTCTCTGTGGCCTGGGATGTTTTTATTTGCAGACCATAAGTTCCTCTGTGGGACATACCAGGAGAGGCGGTCCCATAGGTACAAGGCCGTATAGGGCTTTAAAGGTTAAAACCAGCACCTTAAACCTGATCCTGTACTCCACCGGGAGCTAGTGCAGCTGGTATAGTACCGGATGAATGTGATCTCGCAGCAAAGACCCCATACGGAGTCTCGCCGTGGCATTCTGCACCCGCTGGAGTTTCTGGGTCAGTCTCAAGGGCAGCCCCACGTAGAGCGAGTTACAATAATCCAGTCTGGAGGTGACCGTTGCGTGGATCACAGTGGCTAGGTCAGGGTGAGAGAGATAAGGAGCCAACTGCTTAGCTTGGTGGAGATGAAAAAATGCCACCTTTGTTATAGCTGTAATCTGCGCCTCCATAGAGAGGGAGGTATCGAAGATTACATGAATAGTATGGTTGGTTTTGACAGCATCAGTCAAATTCTTGAAGGATGGAGGATCCAGTTTAGGCCTCACCTTCCACTCAGGGTGGCCCCAGTCTTCACTTATGTAAATTTTCAAGTAGAGAAATGTTGAAGGTTCATGAGACAGCTGCCTTCCTATGCAGCTCAACTTTTTTTGAAGGTGTTATCTGAAGTGGGTGGTGCCATGGGTCTTACGGACCTCTCTCCAGCGGAATCCCAGGTTGGAGAAAGGGAGGGAAGCAGTGACAAGGTCAGCACAGTGCAAATGCACCAGTAGAGCCAATGGAATGCTTCTACCAGCACATTTGCACCACACTGACCTCACTGCCATATTGTCCTTCCCTTCTCTATACAGGTATACATCAGTGACTTTGGCAGAGGGAGGTCAGGTAAGCAGCGCAGAACCTACTGTGCTGTCTGCTGCTGGTTGGAATGTAGCCTGTAGATGTCTATTGCTGCTTCCGCATTATTTCAGCATTCAAGTCATATGGTGAGTTGGCTCCTTACTGAAGCCAACAACCACACTGTCCACCAGTGTCAAAGGTAGAAAGACTGTGTCTCTTGCTGCTACAAATTAATCTGCAGCAAGAAACTATTGCTTTCCTTTAGGTTTAGTTATTCCCATTCTGTCCACTGATTCTATGTGGTACAGTTCTCCAATTTATCACAGGAAGCAAAAACAAAATAAAATTGACTAAAACAAAAACACATTGTCAGCAACAAACATGAAATATTTAAGACAGTTGCAATAACTTGTTTATAGAGGATTTAGTATGTCAATAAATTTGGATTAAAAACAGACTTGAGAAAGGCAGACATTCTCGAGGGCACGCGTGTGCTTGTAACAGCAGCGTAAGATTAAAATCTTACTGCTTTCTAGAGGTAACAGTTTTCTGTTATTTGTAATTTTAAATGGATTTGATTCATCTGTCTGGTTGCCCTACACAATAACAGAAGGTCTTGTCTTATCAGGGTATATAGGCCTATAATAGTCTATTAAACTGAGACGCATGGAGGTTATGTAAAATGAAATACGTTCCCTCATATATTGTCTTGCAGAAGGTGCCAGTGTACTTTGGGCTTGAAGCTCTTGTATATTCATTTTTGCTTTGGGATTCTCAGGGTCAGAATTTTGCATAATGGAACTCCAGAGATCTGGTCGACCGTTTCTGCAAAACATTGCCTCAGAATAGGCACTTTACCTGTCTCCTGTGAGAAAATTATATCCACCTATTCTTTCTTCCAGCCTTTGTTTTCTCTGAAGCCATTTACTTAAAATGCTAAGTTTATTCAATACTCGCTTTTAAAAGTCCTCAGCTACATATATAAGACAGCTTTGGGGGGAGAAATTTACATTGAGTTGGATGCAGACCAATTCAGGTTCCACTGAAAACGCCAATTGTTCTGCAAGAAGATGGAGAAAGATGCTGCAAGCCTCCACAGCATCCTACTTCTAGCCTGAGTGCACTGTGGCTACATCAGAGGCAGCCACCAGACTCTGGAGGCAGAAAGGCTTGATGCACTATATAAGAGAGGGGCTGACACTGGAAGAGCCCAAACATAGTGACTTGGAAGTTGATTACAAGTAAGGAGGGAGTCAGAGGACCAAAAAAAGCTAAGAGTCATACACCAGAGGGGGCAAAGGGCAAGAAGCAGAGGCAGGTAACGCACAGACGAAGGAAGAGGAAGTGAGGAGGCTGCAGCAAGACAGCCTAATACAGTGGTACCTTGGTTCTCAAACACCTTGGTGCTCAAACAATTTGGAACCCAAACACTGCAAACCCAGAAGTAAGTGTTCCGGTTTGCAAACTTTTTTCAGAAGTTGAACGTGCTCCGTTTTGAGTGTTACGCTTCCATTTTGAGTGCCACACTTCCATTTTGAGTGCCACACTTCCATTTTGAGTGTTACACTGAGGTCTGTTTTTGCTATTTATTTTGTGGTTTTTGTTTTTGCGGCTCTTTTTTTGTTTTTGTGACTGTGTAGAACCCAGTTCAGCTACTGATTGATTGATGGTGTGACTGCTGTACAGTACATTGTTTATCGCTTTCATTTTATGGAACAATGGTCTCGTTAGATAGTAAAATTCATGTTAAATTGCTGTTTTAGGGGTTGCTTTTAAAAGTCTGGAATGGATTAATCCATTTTGCATTACTTTCTATGGGAAAGCGTGCCTTGGTTTTGGAAAGCTTTGGTTTTGGAACGGACTTCCGGAACGGAACCAAGGTACCACTGTAGAATTCTGTATGGAGGCTGCGGGGCAGGAATGTCTGAGTGCTAAGACCCAGTCATGAGTCAGAACTCGAACCACTGTAAGAAGCAGTGTACTTCTTACACTGTTGAGATGAGAATAGTCTCTGATTCTTTAGGGAACAAGAGAGCCCCCAGATACACTCTGAAGTTAGGGTCATTCTGGGTAGGATTAGCCTGTCCATGAGGCAGACAGAGGCAGCCACCTCAGGGGGCAGAGGTATCTCTGCAGGCTCACACACACACCGCCACCAGAGAAGTGAGGGGAAGCAGAAGCAGCTTTCGGTTTTTAAGATTTTTATTAAATTTTCATAACTTTAACCAATTAATTTCAAATTTGTTATAAATTTCTCTTATAATTTGACTTCCCACCTTTCCTTTCCTTTCCTTTCCTTTCCTTTCCTTTCCTTTCCTTTCCTTTCCTTTCCTTTCCTTTCCTTTCCTTCCATCCGCTCCACATTCTGCATAATATCACACATTTCACCTAATACATATTCTTCTATTTCGTATATTATCATTTTCTTGGCAATTGCCCACAATTTCATTTGGTTATTATATTTTTTTTCCAAATAATCCAAAAAATGCAGCTTCCTAGTTTTGCCGAGATCTCGCAAGAGCTCCCTGAGATCTCCTTGAGATCATGTGGAGGCCTCAAGAGGCCTCATGAAACCTTCCCGATACCGCAGTAAGCAAAGCAGAATGTCCTCTGGGTAATCTGGTGGGGCTTTCACGAGATCTCACCAGAACCCGGAAACCGCAGCCGTGTGACCAAAGTTAGTGAGACTTCAGAGAAGGCAGTGGGGAGAGGACAGGGGACCTTCCTGTTTTGCCTCAGGTAGAGAAACGGGATGGACCAACCCTGAAGGTGTTAAAGAAGGACCGAACATTCTTTATGTATGCAACAACGGCAGCAAGGATACTCATCGCAAAAAACTGGAAAACTCAAGATCTACCCACACTGGAAGAGTGGCAGATGCAACTGATGGACTATATGCAACTGGCCGAGATGACTGGCAGAATCCGTGATCTGGGAGAAGAGAAGATGGAGGAAGACTGGGAGAAATTCAAGATGTATCTACAAAAACATTGTAATTTGGTTGAATGTTAAGAAGGATGCTAGATTATAAAAAATTGGCCACCACTAAATTAGATTTAAATTTGATGATAAGTGAGACTAAAGAAAATATAAATTTTTTTGGAAGAAGTGCTAGATTATATTTGAATGAGTGGACATGAGATTGTAAACAAGCTGATAATTTGTTTGGAAAAAACTTTTAACGATGTAAATGGGAGCGGGAGACGCGAGGGAGTCCAAAGAAGTGATGAAATTATGTCTGTGATAGAAGTAAGATTGTTTATTATTTGTGCATTTATATCTAAAAACCTTAATAAATATTTATTAAAAAAAAAAAAAGCAGAATGTCCTCTGGGTAATCTGGTGGGGCTTTCACGAGATCTCACCAGAACCCGGAAACCGCAGCCGTGTGACCAAAGTTAGTGAGACTTCAGAGAAGGTAGTGGGGAGAGGACAGGGGACCTTCCTGTTTTGCCTCAGGTAGAGAAACGGGATGGACCAACCCTGAATCTTGGGCTCTGAGAGCAGTCCTGGAAGCAGGGCTTGACATATGACTAACTTAAGTCCCACCAAGGGGACCTTCTTTCCCCATCTTGCAGGTGTGATGTTTCATATTTATTGGTATGGTATATTATTTTTTAACAATCCCATTTCTCAAACATTCAGAAGGTTTGGAAACAATTCTAGTCAACATGACTTCGGTGTCATTTTTTAATATACATATTTATGGTAAACTGGTGGCTGACAAACTGCTGGCTGACAGCCATCTCGGAGGCTGTACAATTTTATTATTCCCGCTGTATAGTTTCAGAAAGATGAATAAACCCGCAGTACTGAGGAAAAGCATTTATCATCATTAGCCAGCATGTCAGCCCTCTTATTTGTGGGAACTGTCCTAGTGCATTTGTATTTTTGCTACTTTCCTTCTGATACTCGCCTCGTACAACTAGCACAATCAGTAAGTCCAGTTCTGGATGAGACATTGATCTTCATTTGATTATAGACAACTGCTCACCATCTGTGGCTGGGCACCCATTTGCTATAATATTATGTCTCATTAAAGACAAGTGATATATTGAAGTCATCACACCTTTGGTTTCCAGATGACAAAAGCCTTAAGCACACCCTGGTGTCTCAATAAATTACTTTTTGGCATATGTCCCATCTGATGCTCAGTGGCTTCTATAGCACCTGTGTAAAAGTTTAGGGCCCTCATAATTTATACAGACATCTAGTAAAATATTTAAATCTGTCATGGCAAATAAGTCATCCCTAACTGAGATGTGTTCAGAAAGGCCAGGAAGGGACAATTCACACCAGACGCGGAAAGTAGAAGGGAGGGATTTTGTTGTAAAAAAAAACCCAAACAAACAGAAATACTTGTGTTTAACATCTTTAAAAATGCATGGCACACTGCTGTGAGAGAGGTTATTGGAGGAATGCCCCTTGGATTTGCTGGTGATTTTCCTAGTTTTTATCTTTAGCGAGACTTACAAATTTAAAAATCTGCTTTCCTCTGTTCTCATTGCATGACCCAGTGACATGAACTAATACGCTTGCTCCCCCAGCTTCTGTGAACAGTCGTGGGCTGCAAGCTTCAAGTGGTTTAATGCATAACCTACTGGAGTTTGGGCTGATGTGTTGGCAGAGGATAATCAAGGACTTTGGAATGCCTATCAGGGGCACAAAATCAGCGGGAACAAAACCGAAGCCATCCAAGTTGGGAACTCTCAAGGCTTCAAGTACATAATCTTGTCACACTGGAAGAGGCTGTATTACTGCAATATGCTGCATGTGGGGCTGCCCTTGGACTTCATCCAGAAGCTGCAGCTGGCGCAGAATGTGGCCACCAGCCTGCTGATGTCATCATTGTTAAAACAGCTACACTGGCTGCCCATCTGGTACATAGGGGGGGGGGTGAAATTATACCCTCCAAGATTTCTCAGATAAAAACAGGGACATTCTATTCTACACCAGGAAGCTTCTCCCATATTTGATGTCCCTCACACATATATGAAATATACTCATATACATCTGTCGTTTTGAGCCAATTACAACCTCTCAGCCTAACCTACCTCACAGGATTGTTGTAAAGAGAAAAATGTGTGAGGGAAGAGTTCATGCACAACACCTTCAACAGATAAATAGAATGAAATAAAAATGTAGCTGTTAGTTGCCTTACATCCCTGTCAGAAAAAAGGATGATTATTATTAATAATAATGATAATAGAAATTGTGAGAATGATCAGGAACATACCAGAGAGTAAATTCTGTTGAACTCAGTGGCTCTTACTTCTGAGTAGACATGTAAAGGCTTGCAGCATAAGGCTTACAATGAAGGAATAAGCACTTCACAGGTTACTGAAAAACTGCTGGCTGCTGAAGTGCTACAATTAAAGTGGATTGGTTATATTTTTCTTCAAAATTATAGGAAGGGCTTTGTATGTCAGCTTCACCATTTCCTTCATTTGGTGCAGGTATTTTATTTTCAGTTTTATTTCCATTTTTGCACCTGCACCCACACCCACGCACCCACACACCCACACCCACACACAAGCAAGGGCTCCTGTTTGCAAAAAGGACAGGAGGGAGTCCTGATCTCTCCACCACTTTTAATTGTTCTCCAAGATGTGGAGGGGAATAAAAAGGAAAACAGAGACATTCCGGGATCATATCAGAAACCAAGACGGCTTCTTTAATTCCGGGACAGACCATGGAAAATAGGGACACTTGGCGGGCATGTGAAGTGAATGGCAGGAAATGTTTTGTATATTATCGATAAATATAACCAAAAACAACAACCCTGTGACGAATAACTTGCAATAATAAGCAAAAGCTGTATGACATTTCCTTCAATGATATATGAAAAAGGCACTTATCTTGGAGTTCTGCTGATATTCATGATAAATTAATCAATTTATACAGTGAGTAATCTGGGAATACTTGATGCTGTCTATGTGACAACCCTTTAGACATATATACACCCCAGTCTTCTCCTCTGTGTTTACTATTTTATCTTTTAGTGTGGCATTTCTATGCAAAGGTATCAGAGAATTGCCAGGGTCTCCCTTTGCCCACTTAGTCCCCATATAAACATTTTCCTCCTCCCCCTTTCCTTCTAAATAGAAAATGTGTCCAATAGGTCAGAGCATACAGTGAGAGAAGGCATGCATGAACAGATGGCAGAAGCATCCTTGAATAACCTCTTTTATCCTTACAATCGCTCTGAGCTTCTGCACATGTAAAAAATAAAATGTGGGGGTTTTCCGCATAACTCGGTGTAATGAATGTTATTAAAACAGAAGGAATATAAGGGGGGGCGGAATGAAAGAAATAGCAGATTTGGCAATTAAAAAGCTGATGTTGAAAAGCGGCTGAAAATTACTAGGGGGAAATTTATAAGAGGTTTGCAATGCAAGAGGGGAAAGCAGAATTCAAGCCTTGCACATTTTCACACCATGACTAGGAAAGCAGAATATTCAGAAAGAGGCCACATGGCAGCCAAAGCAGGGTGCTTTTGAGTTCCATTAATTTTAGTCAGAATGTGCACTTAAGGCTGTAATCCTATGCATATACAGTGGTACCTCAGGTTACGTACTTAATTCTTTCCGGAGGTCCATTCTTAACCTGAAACTGTTCTTAACCTGAAGCACCACTTTAGCCAATATGACCTCCTGCTGCGCCGCCGGAGCCCGATTTCTGTTCTTATCCTGAAGCAAAGTTCTTAACCTGAAGCACTATTTCTGGGTTAGCAGAGTGTGTAACCTGAAGCGTATGTAACCCGAGGTACCACTGTACTCACTGGGAGAGTGTGTGTTATTGAACTCAGAAGTTCTTACTTCTGAATAAATGTGCTTAGGATTGTGCTGGACATTTTTCCTACTGAAATAGAATTGAACTTTTAGCTTTGGCTGAACAATGCCCCATTGATCTCCCTCTTTAATCAGTGGGGAGGGGGCATTATTTAAAGAGAGCTACACAGAATCTGCAATAAGTTCGCCATCTTTCACTTGTTTCTCATGAACCACATGTTATGGCTGTAAAAAAGATTTCTCTCTCTCTCTCTCTCTCACACACACACACACACTATGGCTATTAATAATGTAAGCACTCCAAGCTGCCATTTAATTTTTAATGTCAGGCTTGAATTCATGCTATGAATTATTATGCTGTCAACCAGCGCGATAAAATGCAGAATGGGAAAAGTAGCTGAGCTATACGGCGCCTAAAATAGGATTCGAATCTACAAAGTTACCAACAATGAACGTTTTAAAAGCTCAGGCCTGAATATACTGTATCTTTACCTGTTTCCTGTAGGAAAACATTTCAGTGGAGAGGACGTTTAGAGCAGGGTTCAGCAAAAAATTTTAGCTGCGGGCCGGTCCACTGTCCCTCATACCTTGTGGCGGGCTGGAGAAACGGCACCGGGGGGGAACTGGAAGAAGAGGTGAGGGGGGCAAGTAGTCCTCCTCCCCCGCCCCAGCCCCAGCTGCTGCACTCACCTTCCCTGGGGCTGCTGCCACCACTGCTGCTTCTCGTGGGTAGGCAGAGAGAGCTCATCCGCTCCATTCTCTGGGCCCCCAGGAGCACCAGGGCAGCAGTGGAGGGAAGATGAGCGGTGCAAAAGGGCTGGCTCCGGAGAGGGGCTGCTTAAAATGGCGCTCAGCCAGCTCAGCCGAGCCCTCTTCCTCCTCTAGGCAGGGCGGGGAGAAGCCAGGAGGAGGGAGGGAGGAGGTGCCGCCACGGTGTGTCTGAGGGAGAGGGGGGGTGGGATGGCACGGGGGGTGGAATGGTGCAGCCCAAATGAACAGAATCCCCACGCTGATCCACGGACAGTCCTGAAGGCCATTGGGCCTGATCCGGCCTGTGGACCTTAGTTTGCCGACCCCTGGTTTAGAGCCCATGATTTCCCCCAAAGAATCCTGGGAACTGTAATTTACTCCCCCCCCCCCCAAAGCTACAATTTGCAGCACCCTTAACAATGTACTGTTCTCGTGAGTCTTTGGGAGAAGTAATGTCCTTAAAATGCATGGTGAGAAAGCAGCAACCTGTGAGCTGGAAGCTCGACTCATGAAACAGCTGCATTCACCTAATGCCACATGGAAGGAACCAGTTGGATTGGGTCCATTTTGTTTAATAGTGCCTGTTGCCATTTCAGCAGGTAAAGCCATAATAATATCAAGGAGTCTTTGACATGGGTCAGGGAACATTAAATATCCTCAGTGATACACCACATGTACTGCATGTGAAAATGTCGCAGATTCAATGCCCAGAATCTCTAGATAGGGCTGGGTGAGGCCTTGTGTCTGAAACTTGCCGCCAGTTTGTGGCTACAGCACTGAGTGAGTGCTCTGCATAAGGCAGCTTCCCATGTTCCTGTCGATTCAATATTGAGAGTCTCATAATACAAGGCTCTAGGTAGCTACTAAAATTATACAGGTTGAAACCTTTTGTTTGGGAACTTCTCCTTGATTTGTTTCTGTTCCGCTCGCCCTTGTTTGAATGTCCCCTAAAGGCCAGGAATGTAACTTCTGGGTCTGCATTTCCAACTGGGCATTTATTAAAACTATTCATTTAGCTGATGAGAAGTGCTTTGGCTTGACCTTCATGCGCCTTTGTGCCATTTTTGTTTGATTGCGGTGAAGGTGTGCATGCCTCGAAAGTGCAGAAAGGTCTTGGCATCATCTAAGGGCAGAGTGGAAGGAATACTTTGGAAGACAGCCAAATAACCCTGAGATGAGTCGTTTGGAGAGAAGAGGCTTGGAGGATGATAACTCTCTGTGGTACAATGGATGAAAACAAGCTGTACCATATACAGAGCATCACAATTCAAATCATAAACAGAGGAAGGGAGCCTCTCTGAGCAATGGAGCTTTTCTCAGAAAACATCCAGACTCTTACTGTCAGGAGTTCGGCCTACACTTGACTGGAATGTTCCCTCCCTCCTGGTCGATCGATCAGGAGCTTCATAAGCTTTCTTCTGCCCGAACATCACAGCGACTGATGCCAACCAACACCGGCACACTTAGGGATCCGCAGAGTTTGAGCATCATGCGTAACAGACCTCAGCAATTCAGCAGTTTGGCTAATTTACTTTATTTACATATAAGCACACACGGAGCACTGCAACATGGCTCCCTCTCTCTCTAGCACCAGGCAGCAAAGAGAAAAAGGACAAAGGACAATAGTCCCACTTCACGGAACACAGTAACACAAACATCCTGTCTTCGTCACTTCCCACTCTGTGGAGTCAAAACATATACCGTCATGTGAAAGACAAAAATCCCATGACTGCAATCATGGGTCAGGAATTCTAACACTTACAATACTGGAAAATGTATTTTGAGCCCATTATTTTCAAACTTTGATGCCAACACTGCTTAGGATTAAATTCTGGAAAGCAAGAAAATGCAAAATAAAGTAACTTCCATTCTCCAGCATGGTAATTTTAATTGTTTCCTGTGAGAAATTATTAAACTTTTAGGAACGGAAGCTATTATATAAGTACAGCTGCTACTTCAGATGTAAGCAGAAGCAAAGGATGATCAAGTCAGAAGATTATTGTCCCATGTATGTGCAAAGTCAAACCAGTCATTTGTTTCCTGCCTGCAAAGCTTTTTAAATAATGTGAGTGTTGCCACCTAGTGGTTTTATTTACTTCACAATGAATACCACACAAAATGAATGCAAATCGCATATGACTCTAATCATTAGATTAGAGTCTAATGTTCACATTCATATTTTATTTTATTTTTAGAAATAGAAAAAGCAGTAAATAAATACAGTCAGTGGAAAAGTTATTTCACAATGTAAAAATAAACCGAAGAACACTGAAATCACCATTGCCAAATTAAGATGCTACAGAGAAATACAGGGAAGCCATGCATTGAGGGAACAGCTGTTTGCTTAGACATCTTGAACACCACTTCTAGTCGGTTGTTTGTTCATTTAATAATAGAATCAAGCAATTTTAGAACTGGGAGGAATCTTAGGACTCATCTAAGCCGGTTGTTCTCAACTTGTATGAATACAGGTGCTCTTTGTTACCTAAAAAAAAAATTCCAGGGGCTGTTGGTGGCCACATGCTAATCATTGTAATATTAGGCTTCATTAACTGAGAAAACATAATGACAAAAACCTTTATGAATTTGGAAACTCTTTTAGCTTGCATTGATTTCAAAAACCTTCAGTGCCTTTTTTTTTAGTTGGATAGGCAATTAACAGGCTTGTTTCACAAATAAGGAAGGAGGAGCGTTGCTGGCTTGGCTTGGTTTGGTTTGCCTTTGTTCTAGTTTTTAGCATGTGCTTAGTACCATAGTTTCAGGCTGTGAGCTGCCCTGATATCTATGGGTGGAGGGCAGTAGTAGTAGTAGTACTATTACTATTACTATTACTACTACTACTACTACTACTAATAATAATAATAATAGTAATAATAATGGTGATTATATTTTTTGCAGGGCTTGGAGTGAGTGGGTGATGGTCAGCTGCTAGTATGAATGGGGTCGGTGCTAAATGGTCTGGCGTGCTTTACAACCACTAGGGACCTCGTTGGTGGGGCCGGAGAAGGAGCCCACCCCCGAAGAAGAAGAAGAAGAAGAAGAAGAAGAAGAAGAGCGAAGGGAGAAGGCTTCCCTTCCCGAGATAGAGTTGCGTGTAACATTAAACACAGGGCACGATTCCAGGGAGAGAGAGAAACCAGGGCAGCAGCTGCTGTTACCTACGGCTCGGGCTAGATGTAGCTGAACAGGACGGGCAAGCAGGGCTACAAACCCAGTGAGGAGGCTCCACAGCTGACTAGAGGAGGAAGAAAGGGGGCAAGTCGGGGGGCACCTCTCTTCTTCTTCTTTCTTACTTTCTTTCTTTCTTCCTTCCTTCCTTCCTTCCTTCCTTCCTTCCTTCCTTCCTTCCTTCCTTCCTTCCTTCCCCTCATACTCCGCTTCCTCCTTACCATCGCCTGCCTCCCTCTTCCCACAGGGCGGGCAGGCGAAAGAGAGAGAGAGAGGGTGTTGCGCGCCAGGGCAGCCATATAGTTGGCGGGGCACAGCTTCCATCCTAAGCCTCTGCAGGGATTGCTCTCCTCCTGCAGAGGCTTGAGAAGGAAGCTGCAAATCCACCAGCAATATGGTTGGCAAGGCGCAGCTGGCAGGAATGCAGGGAAAGGGGAGGCCACCGGCAAAGCCGCACAGCTCCCCCACTTGCTGCGGTGCCCCTGAGAGGCTGGTGCCCTGGCGCAATGAAACACTAAGCCCTATGGGAAAGACGCCTCTGCTTACTGTTCATCAGCTGGCTGCAGTAGAAGTCAGTACAGTGGTACCTCAGGTTACAGACACTTCAGGTTACATACGCTTCAGGTTACAGACTCCGCAAACCCAGAAATAGTACCTCAGGTTAAGAACTTTGCTTCAGGATGAGAACAGAAATTGCACAGCAGCGGCACGGTGGCAGCAGGAGGCCCCATTAGCTAAAGTGGTGCTTCAGGTTAAGAACAGTTTCAGGTTAAGAACAGACCTTTGGAACGAATTAAGTACTTAACCCGAGGTACCACTGTAAATGTAAAGTCAAGATAGGAACTGGCTAGTCAATTTTTCTCTGCCACACTAGGGATTAACGTGCCCACCTGTCCAACACTGTTCACTGCTTCAACAGTTCATAGAAACCAGGTAAAGCAAAATTTCACAAGTTGTGAGTAAACCACCCAGAGTGCTAAACCAGGCCTGGTTGATGCCAGGGCAACTGGACACCCGTTTTAAGTGTTCCCTCTGGGTACAAGTGCTGTCTGGAAATTAATCCGCACACCTAGGATATTGAGCAATGCCTCATCTTCAGCTCCTGGTTCAGGAAGCTCTTTATGACAAGGGCCTGCCAATATGTAACAGCCACTTGTTCTCTAAGCATGGCAACAGAGACAAAAGACGGCACTCTTCATTAAGTGTTTTCCACAAGATTAGCATGCACATTTTCTGTCACTGAAACCTCAGTTCTATACTTGCTTCCCCTCTCATAAGCAGTGGCGGAGCATATGCCTGTGCTGCCCAGGGCGGGTGCACTCCCAAGGAGGGCGTGGCGCAGAGGGTGCCCTCCCAGGTGCAGGATAGCCGCTCGGGTGCCCGGAGCAGCACGCACGTGCCCTGCAGCCAGGGGCGGAGTGAGCTGCTTACGGGGCCAGAGTGAGCCGCCATGGCAGACATTTGGCGCACTGCCCGCCCGCGACTCCCAAGCCTCCCCCAAGCTGTCAAAATGAAGGGGGAAGGGAGGAATGCCGCCAGCAAAGCATCGCAGCTCCCTCCCCTTACCCTGCCCCCACTGCCCCACCGCTTCCTACACCCCTGCTCATACGTACCATTAAACTTAATTGGGTTTGTGGAGGACATGGAACATTCAGCAGAGCCTCTCACACCCCCTTCTTTACCCAACTTTGCATAACAGCCCTGCAGTGCTGTTATCCGGGTCTCACTGTCCAGTAGTTGCTGCCACCACCATCCTTTTTTGTCAGAGAGCCAGTGTGGTATAGTGCTTAAGAGCGGTAGTCTCGTAATCTGGGGAACCGGGTTCGCGTCTCCGCTCCTCCACATGCAGCTGCTGGGTGACCTTGGGCCAGTCACACTTCTCTGAAGTCTCTCAGCCCCACTCACCTCACAGAGTGTTTGTTGTGGGGGAGGAAGGGAAAGGAGAATGTTAGCCGCTTTGAGACTCCTTAGGGTAGTGATAAGGCGGGATATCAAATCCAAACTCTTCCTCTTCTTCATCTACAGCACCAGAAACAAAGAGGGGAATTGGGGGTGCACCAAAGCCATTGGTTTTTCAAGAGATGGTTGGCATACATGCTTAGAGAAATGAGAGTGGGCAGATCAGGGTCTTTCTTCCCAGAGTTTCTTCTAAGTAGACATATTAGGATTGCACTGCACTTAAAAAGGCCAGAGAGAGAGAAAAGATCTCTGGAAAGGACAAGTTACTATTGACTTTGTCTCCTTTTGTAAAGTCCCTTTCTCACACAGGGAAAAGTTCTGAAGAATGGAAGGCAAAAGGTGAAAAGGCGAAAATGTTCATTAAAGCTGGAAATACCTGACAAGTGTTATAGCATCACAAAAGAGTCTTCAAGTGTTCCAGCATTCGGAGGGGGTGGGGCAGAGAAAGGGAATAAGAGCAGGCTTTTAAAAATCCAAGGATAAAAAAAAGAACAAATTCACTAATGGGAAGAAGAGAGAATGGAGTATAAAAGCAGATGCACAAAAACCTGTGCATTTAAGTGTTTTGAATTATGGAAGCCTTTTTAAAGAGAACCTAACTTGTATTATGAATTCTGACAATACAGCTTTGGGGTTGTTATTGTTTTCTTTTTAAAAAAAAACTATTCTTGCAATAAAAGTCAGTGGTACACTGCAGCGGTTTGGTGATAATTTCTACTTTTTTACAAATAAAAAGGTTTAGAGATACAGCTGGAGTGAATGGTGAGGCAGAAAGATCTCTAAGCAGCAAATCCCTTTGGAAGTAGCACCTTCAGACTAACCTGTTATTCTCAATCTCCACAAAAGTGTGTCCAAGCAGTGAAGAGGGTGAACAAGCTGCTGCTGCTGCTGCTGCTGCTGCTGCCAGGGCCCTGCACCTTTGCATTTTCCCAACTCCACATGCCCACAAGAAGTGTCCTGTCTGCCTGAGATGGGGCAGGGCTGCATCACAGCCCCCAGAGGAACAGGAACAGGGAGACTGTCTTAAGGTGCTCTTTGAAGAAGCCTCCTCCCTCCTTTAAATGAAGGGGTGGGATAACTTTTTGTGCCCCCTGCGATAACCCCGTATCACCCGTCTCCCCTCCTGGTTGGGAACTACTGGTCTAGACCAATCACCTACTACTCAGTGTGGGGTTTACCCCAGAGCTGAGGGACCAGTAATTGTTTGATCTGTTCATGACTAAGCCACTCCCATTTGTGTTTCACTGACACTCAAACATAGGTCTGTCCCATTTAGTTTGGATTTTTTATTTAAAAAATCAAGCTTCACATTTAAATTGCATGTAAATTATTGTTTCGATTTATATCCTACCCTTCCTCCCAAACACCCTTTTTGCCGGTTTTGCTTATGCCTGTAGACTTATATTCACAAAAATTAACATCCTTCTAAGATATTTTTCTAAAGGGGTGCTTCTGACTCCCATCTTACCAGTCCATCCATTAACCCAGTTTCCTATTTCTGGTACTTACCTCTTTCAGCTGCTGTCTTTATCTCTATTCCTAAAGAGAAAATTCAGTGCAATTCCTTTAAAGGTTCAGTAGCTTTGCCTGGAGACAGCCATAGTCACTTTGACAGGAGTAAATATTCACACCTCTGGTTATTTGAAAGTATTTTCATGTAAACAACTAACTTGTAGTGGGAATTCTATAAAGGGATATACTTCAGAAAAGACCAGCCAATGTTCCATTTGGTGCGGTCTCCTGAGTCGGAGAGTTCCCTCAGTTGTGCTCTATTAAAACAATTTAAGTTCAAGTCCTTTTAAAGGGCAAGAACAGCATCTTTTTGAAAACTGTACATGAATTCACCCCAGAGATGAAGTTTACTTTTATCTCCTTGTCATATTTTTCAGCAGCATCCTAATAACAACTTCAATGGTCCCATGAAAACCACATTGGTATCAAAAAAGGGCCCCCAATGAACAAACCAGAAGTTTTTGCACACCCAGGGGAGCTCTCCCCCCCAAAAAAAGTGGCGGAATCCAAATCAAAGGTGGTTCGATAGCCAAGGCAACACAGATAGCTTCCCTCTTCTCTCCCAAGAAAACTTTTGTACCTTCTGAAGCCCCTACCCTCCAAATTACAAAAAATAGAATAAAACATGAAGACTGCAAAAACTGAGTTCCATTCAGTACTAGGTAAGTTATCTGTTATTTTTAAAAGGATTCAGTCAAAGATGAGAGTGGGCAATGCTAAATGAGGGTGCTTAAGGCATCAGGGGTAGTGAGTAGGATAAGGGAGATCTGGGTTCAAAAAGCCTTAGTTGGCCATGAAGCTCACTGCATGGCTTTGGGTCACTCATTCTGCCTCACGGGATTGTCCTGATGATAAAATGCAGGTGTGGAGCCCAGAATGCTGCTTTGAACTCCTTGAAGGAAAGGTGAGATAGACATGAAGGAAAGGTGAGATAGAACCACTGGCAATCATCTTTGAGAATTCCTGGAGAACAGGCGAAGTCCCGGCAGACTGGAGGAGCCTTCTTTGCCTCAGTCTTCTCCAATAAAGAAAACAATGCCCGACCTGAAGAATTTGGAGCAAATGATTCAGCAGATGAAACACAGCCCAGAATAACTAAGGAGATAGTACAAGAATACTTGGCTAGTTTAGATGTATTCAAGTCTCCAGGGCCAGATGAACTGCATCCAAGAGTATTAAAAGAACTGGCAGATGTGATCTCAGAACCACTGGCAGTCATCTTTGAGAATTCCTGGAGAACAGGCGAAGTCCCAGCAGACTGGAGGAGGGCAAATGCTGTCCCTATTTTCAAAAAGGGGAAAAGAGAGGACCCAAATAATTACCGCCCAGTCAGTCTGACATCAATACCAGGGAAGATTCTGGAGCAGATCATTAAGCAAACAGTCTGTGAGCACCTAGAAAGGAATGCTGTGATCACCAATAGTCAGCATAGATTTCTGAAAAATAAGTCATGTTAGACTAACCTGATCTCGTTTTTTGACAGAATTACAAGCCTGGTAGATGAAGGGAATGCAGTGGATGTAGCCTACCTTGATTTCAGCAAGGCATTTGACAAGGTGCCCCATGATATTCTTGTAAAGAAGCTGGTAAAATGCGGTCTTGACTATGCTACCACTCAGTGGATTTGTAACTGGCTGACTGACTGAACCCAAAGGGTGCTCATCAATGGTTCCTCTTCATCCTGGAGATGAGTGACTAGTGGGGTGCCACAGGGTTCTGTCTTGGGCCCGGTCTTATTCAATATCTTTATCAACGACTTGGATGATGGACTCAAGGGCATCCTGATCAAATTTGCAGATGACACCAAACTGGGAGTGGTGGTTAACATCCCAGAGGACAGGATCACACTTCAAAATGACCTTGGCAGATTAGAGAACTGGGCCAAAACAAACAAGATGAATTTTAACAGGGAGAAATGTAAAGTATTGCACTTGGGCAAAAAAAAATGAGAGGCACAAATACAAGATGGGTGACACCTGGCTTGAGAGCAGTACATGTGAAAAGGATCTAGGAGTCTTGGTTGACCACAAACTTGACATGAGCCAACAGTGTGACGCGGCAGCTAAAAAAGCCAATGCAATTCTGGGCTGCATCAATAGGAGTATTGCATCTAGATCAAGGGAAGTAATAGTGCCACTGTATTCTGCTCTGGTCAGACCTCACCTGGAGTACTCTGTCCAGTTCTGGGCACCACAGTTCAAGAAGGACACTGACAAACTGGAACGTGTCCAGAGGAGGGCAACCAAAATGGTCAAAGGCCTGGAAACGATCCCTTATGAGGAACGGCTAAGGGAGCTGGGCATGTTTAGCCTGGAGAAGAGGAGGTTAAGGGGTGATATGATAGCCATGTTCAAATATATAAAAGGATGTCACATAGAGGAGGGAGAAAGGTTGTTTTCTGCTGCTCCAGAGAAGCGGACACGGAGCAATGGTTCCAAACTACAAGAAAAAAGATTCCACCTAAGCCTTAGGAAGAACTTCCTGACAGTAAGAGCTGTTCGACAGTGGAATTTGCTGCCAAGGAGTGTGATGGAGTCTCCTTCTTTGGAGGTCTTTAAACAGAGGCTTGACAACCATATGTCAGGAGTGCTCTGATGGTGTTTCCTGCTTGGCAGGGGGTTGGACTCGATGGCCCTTGTGGTCTCTTCCAACTCTATGATTCTATGATTCTATGTAGCACAATAAGCGTGCATTACCTGGAAACAGATGACAGCATCACCATAAAGTTTTGAAGCACCCATAGAAACAACATTTGGCTATTTGGTGAAGTTCTCTAGATGTCCTACAGCTGCATCCTGTGGCAGTGCTGTTGGCTGCATAAGCAGGAAAAATAGTCTCTTCCAGGTTCTGTATAACTTCTCTTCAAACGATCTCGGCATACATCTGAAAGCAAATTACCTTTAGCAAAATTCCATCTCTCTGTATGTGTGAGATCAGAATCCTAGCCAACAATTGCTCAGAAATGCCGGATCTTTCTAGAGAAATCGTTTGCTATGACTGCGCGTGGCACTTATCCTGCTTAAGATCTTGCCATACTCAAATTGGCCCAAATGGCAATTACTATCTCTATCTGTGATAACGACTCCTCTTCTACTTTATCTCCAAAATCATGTCATTTCATTTAGATCATTAATACAATGAACCTTTTCTTAATCAAGGATATTAGTATAGTAATAGTATCTATCAATCTATAACATTTAGTGCCTAAATTACCGTATTTTTCGCTCCATAAGACACACCTAGTTTTTAGAGGAGGAAAGCAATAAAAAAAAATATTCTGAACGGGCAGGCCGGGTCTTCCTGTTATATACCTGCTGGGATTGACAAGGTATATGACCCTCATCTGAATCTCATTTAACTCTTTGTGGAGGGGTGAATTAGCATCAGACGTCATGTGCATGGAAGTTGCCAAATCAATTAACCAACTAGGGTTACTGTTAATAGCGCCAGTTTTCCTATAACTTGATATTGCTGGATAGTTCCGATGAACTGCAAAAGCATTTTCAGTTTGCTTTCTGTTGCCACCCTGGAACTTTTCTTTATTAGTGCCACTTTGTTTTGTATGATTCCTTGCAAATGAAGGAAAACAACTTTTCTCCTTGTATACATTGATAATATGTTTTTGGTTACTGAGAACAATAGTAACTTGCATTCTGGGCAACCTAGGGACGCTGGGTGGATCTTTGTACCCCAGCGCTGCATATACTTAAGACGGCCCTGTGAATGAGCTCAGTAGAAGGCTGTTCTCCTCCTGTTCTGCTTAGAGTGTCTCCTTCTTTCCTCTTTACAGACTGTAGTTTCAAGGATGGGACTGGGGCAATGACAAGAAGATCGTCACCTCCGCTTGGGTTGACTGTGTGCTATAAGACTGGTCTCCTCATACTGCAGGGTCTTCCATTTTACAGAGTGTATATTCAAGAAGGGGAGGGGAGGGAAAGTGCCCTGCTGCAGGAATTCCTTTCCTCTTCTTAGATGGCAGTTTTGAGGGGCGGGCAAGGATGGTGCCATCCTGTTTCTTCACCTGATATGAAATGGGAAGGTGCCGCCCCAACTCACCATTGCCCAAGCCTCCCTTTTTACATATATAATAATTTTTATCTGATTTTACAAATATAGAATTATAACAATCCAAATTACATATCCCCATTTAGAGATTTCTCCAAATCTCTGGACTTCCCACCTTCCCCTCCATGGATCCTATTGTCCACCTTCTCAACTGCATATTATTTCATAGTCCATATTTTATATCTTTCCATATTATCCATAACATTCGCTACATTACAAGTGTTATTAAAATCCTGCTAAGTTTTGTCATTTTGGCATAGTCGAACAGCTTGATTTGCCATTCCTCTCTGGTAGGGACTTTGTCTTCTTTACATCTCTGGGCTAGTAGCATCCGCATTGCTGTTGTCACATATATGAAAAGTCTTTTCTGTTCCTTTGGAATGTCGGTACCTACAATTCCTAATAAAAGGCTTCTGGGATTGTTTGTTTGTTTGTTTGTTTGTTTGTTTGTTTGTTTGTTTGTTTGTTTGTTATTACAAAAGTAATTTTAAACATTTTTTTCATTTCATTATACCGTAATCAGAAAGCCTATTAGCTTTATATAACTGCGTCTCCTAGGACACAGATGACAGCCTGTTTCTTCCATTGATTCTTTCACTAAAACTGAGGGGTCAAACCACATGTGATGTGGGAATTCTGCATGTGCAACATCTAACATTATTTTAATTTATCAACAGGGTGGGCCTATTTGGATTGGAAGCATGGCATTTAGAGGGGTCTAACTCTTTGCTTGCACACTCTGACTCCATTCCAAATTCCCAGAAAACTATTAATGCCCACAGAAGGGGGGGGAAACTGGTGTAACTCCATTTTCATTTCCATAGATTATAGTAGTAAGGTAAAGGTAAAGGACCCCTGGATGGTTAAGCCCAGTCAAAGGCGACTATGGGGTGTGGTGCTCATCTGGTTCCAGACCAAGGGAGCTGGTGTTTGCCCACATACAGCTTTCTATGTCATGTGGCCAGCATGACTAAACCGCTTCTGGAGCAACAGAACACTGTGATGGAAACCAGAGTGCACGGAAACACCGTTTACCTTCCCACCACAGCAGCATCTATTTATCTACTTGCACTGGTGTGCTTTCGAACTGCTAGGTTGGGAGCTCACCCCATTGTGGGGATTCGAACCACCAACCTTCCAAGTGGCAAGTCCAAGAGGCTCAGTGGTTTAGAGCACAGCGCTTAAATTGTGAGTGCAGCATAAGGGGGAAATTGGAGCCCAGGTCTCTTCTTCCACACCCTGATCCCAATAAAGCCCAGCTTCTTGCAAAATAAACAGGCACCTGGAGTTCAAATGACATTTTCATACCATGTGCAATTTGACACCGAGAAACACACTTGTTTTTATTCATATGCACGTGGATATAGATTAGGGCAAACTGTTTAAGTAAATTATCCAAATCCAAATCTCTTTATTTCAGTGGGTCCAACCTGAGTTTAACTTCTGTTATCACCCATTATTTAAGATGTTTATGCTCAGATTTCAGCCATAACTAAACAATCCTTCAACGATATTAAAACAACAAATGTTTTGCCACCTTTGACAAACTTGCTTCAAGCCATCTCAATCCCTTGAGTGTTTTAAATGAGATAAACATAAACTGTGGTAAAGTTTCCAAGAACCACTTGTCTGAAAATTAGTCCATAATCTGAAGGTAGAAAATGTCATCCTCCTTGTATAGAAACAATAATGAAATATGACGGAACTATTGTTTACTGTCTGACACTCCAAGCTGTCTGCTAGGGATGTATTGACATAATTGTACCAAGACTAAAATTATGTGGAGATTGCTTCCTGAATTGTTCTGTTAATAGGTGTAATTTTCTCAGCCAGTATGAAACAAAATATCTGTCTTAGCCTGTTGTTTTTGTTTTCTAAATGACAATATTAATTACTGTTAGTGTACTATAATTTTCACAATACAGGAGTGAAAATACTGCTTTCGGAAATGTTTTAGATGCCCCACAGTGATTGGCCTTTTGCCAAACTTTCAAGGTAATAGCTCAGTTGTTAGATTGTTAGAATAGTCTATCAGTCTAATAAAGGGGGGGTATGCTGTCTAGAAGATAGATAGATAGATGATAGATAGATGATAGATAGATAGATGATAGATAGATGATAGATAGATAGATGATAGATAGATAGATGATAGATAGATAGATAGATAGATAGATAGATAGATAGATAGATAGATGAGAACTTAGTTCCACCTACAGGGACTTAAATGTAGGATTATAAAGAAGTTTTGTGTCACCTAATGACATAAAGCTTTAAATGGTAACACTTGGAGAAACTAAAATTCATTGAGAATTCTTGTGGTTAGTGTAAAGGCCATACCATTCCAATAAATTAGTCTAGGGATGGGAATTCTTAGTAGATGTTTCCTGGTACCTAGGTTGTCGGTTGGTTTTAATCTTGAATGCTTTTAGCTTCACAGTTCCACTGATTCCATTTGCATCATCACTGTCTTTTCAGAGAGAGGTGATGACTTAAACAGATGTTAGGATCAAAAGCTTTAAAAAATGGACCAATTATATTTTAATTTTATACGCATATATGTACTGGGGTGAGCCCATTTACTTTAATGGCAGCATCATTTATGACTCCAGTTTCACCATACCCATTGAGTCAATCACCCATCTCCTACTACCCTTCCGAGAAAAGCCCCACCCCACCCTCCCACTATATATAAGGGTCTGGTGACTTCTGTGTGCATGCACACAAAAGCTTATACCCAGAACAAACTTAGTTTGTACTGGACAATTTTTATTTATGTATTTCAACTGCATCAGACCAACACAGCTACCTACCTGAAGAATAGAAGCATTGTTTATGTTAGTCACGTATGTCCTCTTGTCACAGCTGTCACTCAACTCTTCCAGCTACTGTCCAGGACTGCTGCAGTTCTGTTTGGTCAGTCGCTGTCGCAGCCCAACATTTGGATCCCTGTTTGGCAAATAGGCTTTGTAACTGCAGCTGAAAACAAACTCCCTAGAAAATAAATGCAATCATTCCCAGAAGATTAGATTACATATCTTGGTGACGAAGCTGACAAGGATAAGTCTTCAGAAAGAGAAACATAAAGTAGGATTTCTAAAAGAAAGCAGCTACGATTATAGACTCATGGGTGGCATCTGCTTGTCTTGGGAAATAATGGAAGAATGCACCTTTGGCGATGAAGTTGTGAGAAGTCGTTCGTGGAAACAAACAGACAAAGGACTTCAATATAAGGTTAACCCTTTTATTAGTCGCGTTTGCAAAGGCGGACCCTCCGTACCCGTAGATACGAAGAGCCTCGATCAGGCGTAAGCGCAGCAGTTTTATCCCTACAGCTGCCGCCCCTCTCTCAGAGGCTTGGCTTACAATCTACTTATCAGAGTTCAACACATTTCTAATACATTGTCCACTCTACACTAACCACTTCATCTATTATCAGATATGGGCCTACGCCCCTTGGATTTCTTTATCCTGTGTACGCAGTTCATGGGGACTTTCCAGACTGAGTTTGAGGCACACCCTTGCTTGTAATTTTTCTTTATTTCTTAATCTCACAAAGTCAAACCGTTGGAGAGTTACGGCACCTGCTGTGGCTGTAGAGACTGATACAGATGTGTTTAAAAAAGGACTAGCTAGCTTTGGAGATGTCGCAAGGACAATGCTTCCCTGAAACATAGGTTTGGACAGTGCTCTATAAGTTCTGGAAGAAAGTACTGGACTGTATAACTATGACTGTGCAGGAAAAAAGTTAAATCTTTCAGCAGAGAATATTCTTTTGAACTGTATACCTATTGTATAGAAATTAACGACAGGGGACAATGAAAATGGATTCTATGTGCCCTAATGGTGGCCAAGAGACTGATACTGATGAATTGGAAGAATAAATATAGTAAGCTATTAATATGTACATATCTATTAGGATAATAACACTTTATCAATTTATATTGGAATTATGGGATTATATTGCAGTATGTGTGTGTGTGTATTCTTATACATACCTTTGTTCTTTCTCCCCTCACTTCCCTCCTTTTGTCTCTGTATCACTTTTTTTAAAATAAAAAAGGTTTCAAAGAAGAATATGCCACTTCACTAGAGAAAGAGAAGCAAGTTTGTCAGAAACTTAGAAAGGAGGAAAGGCAGATAGAGTGATTTATTCAGACTTGAGGGCTAGAGACCACTAGATGTTGCTGGCATACAGCTCCCATCATTCCTGGCAAGTGGCCGCTATGGCTAACGGCTGATGGGACTTGGAGTCCACCAAAATCTGGAAAGTCATGCCTTTCCCACCCTCCTTTGTGCTCTTATAGGAAGCTTAACTCCTGATAATACCCTGATAAAGAGGAAACATTAACAGTGACCCTTTCAGAAGCCCTCTGCTAGTTTTTTTCCCTTTAATAACCATATACTTTGAAGGAGAAAGCTAAAATACAGCAAGAAGACAAAAGGGCACTTTTTGGATAATACTTGGAAAAAAATAGGGGGGGGGGAGTGCATTGAAAAGTGCACAAGAGAAATCATTCCCTTAAGAGCATTACTCTTCGACCCAGCATTTCCTTGAACCTTAGGAAGAAAGTGATCTACGGAAGAATGTGTTTGAGATTTATGGGGAACATAATGCCTTTTTCAAGAAGGAAAATGCAATCCATCTCCAACTGCTTTTCTGCAGCTTTAGAAGCAGATAGTCTTTTACCCTCTGTACTCATCCAACATCTGACAAGGCCTTGAGGGAGCCTCTGCTTGGCTTCCATAATTCTGGTCCAAATGGCAGGTGAAAGAGCTGCGGAGGTGAGGAACCAACCAAGTGCTTGGAAGAGAATGGGGTGAGGGCGGGGACCATATGCTATGCATGGTGGGGAATCTGCTGGGGGCCCACACCTACAGAAAAAAAAATCCCCCATCTTGCTTCTTTACCCGCCTCTCACTCTGGCCCAGATTATGGTGGTGAAAGCAATATTTATTTGTTTATCCGGGAAATTTATAAGCCACTTTTTTATTTTTAAAAAAAGGAAATCGAGTGGTATACAGGTTTTTTTAAAAAAACATACGCAAACCAATCCGTCATTTAAAAGCAAGATAAAAATCAACAAACGATTTGAAAACAAATGTACCAAAATCATGTGGCTAGAAAGGCAAGCTGAAACAAAGAAAAAAAAAAGTTTTCAGCAGACTGTCTAAAACACTGTAAGGGACTATGGACAATGGGGAGAGTGGTTATATTTCCGTTTTGTGCTGTGGTTAGAAAGTAGCTCCCTTCCCCAGAAAACAATTTGCCACCCCAAGATTGTGCAAAAACTATCAGAGAGCTTGAGGGGGCTGGTCTTTGTCTGTCATCTGCTGCCACCTATTGGCAATAAACCAGATGAAAGCAACTCACTCCTGTTTATGCCGTGTTTATATGCCACTTTTCAGGCCTTACGAAATAATGTAATGACCCAATGCCCACTGCAACATTGCTTACAGTGTTGTCTGCAACATTTTATCACCCCGTTTATTTATCCATCTCTTAATTAGCACTACCATGTTTTTTCTAGCTGTGTTTGTTAATTAAAATATTAGCAAACCACCTTTCATTCTTTTAATGATGAAAAAATAAACCTTTCTGGGCACTGAGAAACAGGTTCTGAATTCATTTGACCCTGCAAACATATGGATGGTGACAAAAGAGGCAGAACCACGCCAAAAAGAAAGCTAAATGGAAATTCACTTTTAAAATAACTGACAAATGGGAGGGGGGAATGCAAATATTCGTTTACAAAATAATCAGTAAATGTCATAGAAATGATAAAACAGTAAATGATATGAAAATTATTATATGAATGGAAGAATTACAGTAAGTCTACCACAAGCACTAAATATTACATGGCGCAGCCCAGACTTCCCATGGACAAATATTTTAATGCTAAAAATGCCCCAATGGAGCTCGAAGGTTAATTAGGAGTCGCCTGTTAAGTTTTGCATCATGTTCCCCATTGCAGTCATGAACCTAAGGTGAATGCAGACTGCTTGTATTTTTCCAGTGTTTATCGCTTTCTTCTCTTCCGCTATTTTTCTACTGCAATATATTATTCACAGGGTACTTTTTGTGACTGCTTTGTTTTCCCCCGATAACATTCCACTTACAGTGGCAGATGCGCATGTCTTCATTCTCTCCAGGGACTGATATAAGCACTGCAAATAAGAAGCACACTTGGCCTAAGTTGAAAAACTCTGCCTCCAGGGACTGTCTCTTAAAACGTACTTAGTTTCTCACACAAAACGAATCCTACCAAATGCCTAGTTCGGAGACGCAGGGAAAAGTAATGTAGCAGGATAAAATTCCTTCGGGTGAGATTTCCCTGGAGCCTTCTCTAGAAAAAGCGGCAATATTCCTGGGATGATGAGGCTGCTGCCTTGCTCTCCTGAATCATTGGTATAGTTTTACACTTAACACTAATATGGACTGAAACATAGGAGACAAAGTTTAAGAGTGTGCTGTTTTAGAAGATTCCCCTGCTCTCCCACCCCGAGTAAGGTACATTAAATGTGTGCACATATTTAACAGGGGTGTGCACCAACCATGTTCAAACCTCAATCTGGCACTTTGGAAAACACGAGTGAAGCCATGGTTCCGATGCCAACGTGGAGGGTGATGGATGGAACACAGTGCTCTAGCCAGAACGGTCAGCTCTGAATTTGTTCTGTTCAGTGATTTTGCTCGGTGTTTCAGCTCAGTGATTCAGCTCAGCTCAGAGGGTGGCTGCATCTGGCTGTGCTCTGATGTCCATCAATCCCATCCTCATCACCAGTGTTAAGTTGTGGGTGAACATATCAGACGACACAGCAATTCTTCAAACAGCTCTTGTTTATTCACAGACCAGAACAAAACTGAACTGAAGGGTTCAGCCAGCCTGCTTATATAGTAACATCAGGTACCCAACTGCAGTTTTGTGCCTGACCATCTGAGACAGAGTCCTCTGGGAGGGTGGCTATAATTTCCCCCCCTCTATTTGCTATTGTTAATAAGGGCTGTAACATTTTGAAAGAAGTGAGTGCAATTATGGAACATAATAGCCCCTCCAGAGTGGATTCAGCCTTCCAGGTTACAGGCAAATAGCTTCAAGTGGTGGGGGGGGCGGGGAGTTGCTGGACATTTATACATTATAGAGTCGTACCTTGGAAGTCTAACAGAATCCATTCCAGAAGTCTGTTTGACTTCCAAAACGTTTGAAAACCAAAATGCGGCTCCTGCAGCCAATCAGAAGCCGCGGAAGTCCTGTCAGATGTTCAGCTTCCAAAAATAGTTTGCAAACTGGAACACTCACTTCTGGGTCTGCAGCGTTTGGGAGCCAAAATGTTTGAGAACTAAGTTGTTCGAAAACCGAGGTACGACTGTATATGTATGTCCTGACATTGTCTGACATGAAATTGAAGTAAAGCCAATCAAACAGGCACAAATCTAAATGACTGGTACACCCTTAGCATCTGGACTTGTTGAAATTGAATAGACCCAGCAAGGAAGCCTTCCAGAAGATTGGTGTCCTCTGGATTTTGTTGGACTCAGCACAGCCAATGGTCATGACCAATGAGAGCTGGAGTCCAACAACATATGGAAGATCTTTGGATCTTATCTTGCATGGCAACCATCATCAGAGATCAATTTATAGTCAATGCTGTCAAGGCAATGAGAACATGAACAACGATTTCACCCTGCCACTGTGTTGCACAGAGCAACCCTCATCTCGCTTACATCTCATGCAAACATTCATATTCATAACAAAACCCAGTGAAGATTGGCGATAAAGCCTGGCCTCTTCCTTAATCAAGCCAGATAGCATAAACTGTTGCTGGCTTTGTGGCACAAGTTCCCACACTGTAGTTCCATGAGCTTTCTTCAGGTGGTTTTCAGTGTGTCTGTAAAAATGCAGTTAACAATCATACAGCACCTAGCACTGAACATTACAATTGCTACAAGATGCAGAAAAATGATTATGTGATCTTCAAAGACCCTCAGCAATTTTCAAGTGGTCTATGGGATCCATTGGTTTCATGGAGGATAAGGCTATCAGTGGCTGAGAAGTCCATTGATGGCTCTGCCTCTAGGGTTGGACATATAAATGCTTCTGAATGCCAGTTGCAGGAAACCACAGGAGAGCACTCTAGAGACTGACTTGATTGCTGCAATTTATTTCTATTTATTTTTTGAGTTAAAAAGCATTTTGTGCATGATCAGGAAAGTCTCCAAAGGTGAGCCAGTGTACCAGATAAAAGATCAGTCAGCATCCCTGTAGACAGTATAACATTTCTCATCAAATGAGCATGTTTCTTTCTCTTGCAAAAATCACCGTATTTTAGACTAAGAACACATTTCCAAGAATTGTAAGTTTAATTACTTTGTGATGTGTTTGGCGCTTTTAGAGTCAACTTCAGAGAAGTATGGAGTAGGAGTGGTCACCAGGAGTTATCAAGTTCAGCCGCTTTCATCAAGTATTATCCAGAGCAAGCGTTATTGGAGGTCATCATAAGCCATCTTCAGATCATGCATATCACTTTATTTGCCACATCACAATTGCACTAAGCTAGATTCAACGAACATGTATCTGACATTGCCAAACCCTTTCTTCAAAATCTTGTTATGCACATTCAGTCCTCAGGTTTTATCCATAAATAATTTTAGCAAAAAAAACAACAACACAGTTCCGTTGCTTTTAAAAAAAACCTTTGCTTGAAAGCTGCTGGAATCCATCTGAAAGCTCTACCAAAAAGAGCAGAGTCAACATACACACTCTGTGGCACAACAGACACCCTGGTACTGAGATGTCAGGTTAGTGACGGGAGTGAGTGAAGCTTGGTGAAAATCTGACATCAACCTTTCCCCCTTTCTTCTGCATTCCCTTTCAAGTCAACCCTGAGTATAAAAGGTTTCAGAGGCACTGCAAACGTAGCTATGTCAATGGGGACACTCATTATCTTTCAGTCACGACATTTTGACTGTAGCACTGCATAGCTGATAAATACGTGCTACCATGATGAACCAGTCTGCTCAGATTCCATGAAAGGATATTGATGGGTCTCAAGCAAAAACAAGTGAGCTATAAAAATACACTCTGATGCACTCAACAAGAAGGTTCTGAACAGTTTCAATGGAGGTAGAGAACTCACATCACAGAGCTGCTTTTACTGATGCAGGTACAGGGGCGCCGACTTATAAAAAATATTGGGGGGGCCCATACCGGGGTCCTGCCCCAGGAAGTTTTCTAAATTTTAGATGAAAATTAGTGAGTTTTAAAGTTTTTTTAAAGTATTTTAGAGTCATATGATCGACATTAGAACCCCGAAAACTCGACTCTCTATAACTCCACACTCCGGGAAACTCGACAAGCCTGAAACACTTTTTGGCTTTGAAAAAAGAAACAAAACATAAACACGCACGGTATTTTCATAAAAAGCTAATTTAATTTACAGTAACAATTATGCTTATAGACTATTACAGAGCAGTGAATATATAGCTCTGAAAAGACTGAAATGATATTTAAATAAATCCTAAACTATCATTAAAAGAATAAAGCATAAAATATTGCTGTCGCACAGTAATAGCACTTTGATTAATAAGTGAAATAGCTAATTTAAGCTTACTTTGAATAAGGCTGAGGGTTCATTAAATAAAAATAATATCTCAAAGTTAATGCTTTAATACAGTTAATAAAGTTAATACAGTATGCCTAATACTGTATGTAAATACTGTAATACTGTATGTAAATAACGGGCTTTAATTGGGTCTTACACCCTAAAAATATTTAAGTATTTGAAAATAACTAATACAGTACTATAGTAATATAGAAATACAGTACTAAACTAGTACTAATATTTCGAAACTGAAAATTTAACATTCTGTATGTATTTAATTCTCTATTTTATAAAGATTTTTAATATCTGACAGTGAGTTTGGAGTAGCCCAATGCAAAAATCCTGAGGATCCATGTGGATCCATGCTTTGTAACCACGTTTTTGCACCACTGTGACCCTAGGCAACAGTGGGTGCGTGATTTTTTTGGTGCAAGATGTAGCCATGGACATGCTATGTGATCTGATGGTGAATTTGGGGTGACCCAATGCAAAGATCCTGAGGATCCATGTGGATCCGTGCTTTGTAACCACGTTTTTGCACCATTGCGGCCCCAGGCCACAGTGGGTGCGTGATTTTTTTGGTGCAGGCTGTAGCCATGGACATGCTATGTTATCTGATGGTGAATTTGGGGTGACCCAGTGCAAAGATCCTGTGGATCCATGCTTTGTAACCACGTTTTTGCACCGTTGCAGCCCCAGGCAACAGTGGGTGCGTGATTTTTTTGGTACAGACTGTAGCCATGGACATGTAATGTGATCTGATGGTGAATTTGGGGTGACCCAATGCAAAAATCCTGAGGATCCATGGGGATCCGTGCTTTGTCACCACGTTTTAAATGGGGAGGGAAGGAAAAACACAGAAGGGACAAGAAGCACAAGAGGGGTGTGCGGAGAAGCAGCTGGCTAAGAATGCAGGGAGGAGTTTAACGGGGTGGGGGGGAGGAAAGAAAGGCAAAAGTCCCCCCCCCCCAAGCCAGCCCTCTCTCTCTCTCTCCTACCTGCATGTCTTCTCGGCTGCCTGCGAGTCCCTAGAGCACGGAGAGGAGGAGGTGGTGGGCTGGAGCCTGCATGCAGTGTGACTAGGAAAGAATTAGAAGGAAGGACTCGATCCTTTCCTTAACCCTCTGCTTGCCAGGAGGGCAGGGGATTCCCTGCTCTTTGTTGAGTTTAAGCAAACGCAGCAACAGAAGCGGGTGGGCAGTAAGACCCTGAGGCAGAATGCAGGAAAGCAGCAGCTTCCGCCTTCCCTCCGCCTGCCCGCCCGATCTTATTTTTGCCTGATTTTTGCCTATTTTTGCCCCTGCGCTCCGGCGAGTCAGCTCCAGGGACCACACATTCGCTCAATAACACGCACAGACATTTCCCCTTACTTTTTAGGAGAAAAAAATCTGCGTGTTATAGAGCGAAGTTTGCGGTAATAATTTTCTTAAATTATTGGGGGGGCTGAGCCCCCCCAAACGAATTTTTGAGGGGGCTTGGGCCCCCTCAGGCCCCATGGAGTCGGCGCCTATGTGCAGGTATTTCATTCCATTTCATTTTTAATAAAAGGATTCACTTTTTCTGCAGCATCTGCTCCTACTATGGTAAATGTGATTAACTCTTTTGTCGCTTGGGAGATATCGCCTTTATAAAATGGTGGAAAGACATTGTAGGCATTTTGTAGGCCTTTTTATACCACCTTTCGCATCATATTCCAAGGGCTGTTTGCAAGTAATCATAAAACAAGTAAAGGGGGGATACGAACACAGCACCATGAGCTAAAAGTGGACAAAAGCAGCTCAAAACAGCCAGCAAAGTTAAAATAGCATCTAAAGGGTTTGGGGAAGCAGAAAGGCATCAGGCAAACCTCTCAAAGGAGAGCATTCCACAATGGGGTGCCACCCCCAGGAATCACCTCTCTCTGTCTCACTCTTGTCGCCATCTCAGATGCTGGGGGCAGATATAAGAAGCCTTCCACTGAAGAGCACAGTGGGTGGGTAGGACAACACAGGTGGTCCTTCAAGTGCCTTGGTCAGTGCTTTTTATAAAAAAAAAATGTTTAGGGGTACTCTCATTTTCCTACTCATATTGAAATACTGCCCCTCAGTGAGGCCAAACTTAGATTCACAAAATGAAAAGAAGCACTGGCCTTGGTAGTAAACTCATGTTCTAATGTAATGTAATGCTCCTTTTATCATGATACACATAAGATATTGAACCCTTTTGTATGGAAAACCCTCTTGATCAGATTCATTTTATGCTTTACTCCTTTCAGATCAGAACGTGTCCACCTCTGGCAGTGTAGCTCGATATGGAGCTGCTGCGTGTAAAACTCATTTAGCCTGACTCCCTCCTCTGGCAACCTGCACAGAATTTTGCTTAATCGGTTGCCATTAATTTGATTTTAATTAATTTTTATAATGAAATATTTTTAGAATGTGTGACTATTTGATTGTTTGATTATTTGATTATTGTTAGCTGCCCTGAGCCCGGCTTTGGCTGGGGAGGGCGGGATATAAATAAAATTTATTATTTATTTTTATTATTATTATTATTATTATTATTTATTCTCTATGCCTGGCAGTCTACAGTACAATACACTTACTAGGAATTTTATTGTCGTGGTTCTCTTATTTTGCTTTCTTTCTTAATATTTTATCTATTTCTTTAATCTTTCTTTTTTGAATACTGGTCATTGACCATAATAAAGAGATCAATTGATCGACTAAGGAGTTTTGATTTTTTAAAACTCTTTAGTCAATCAGTTAATCTCTTTATTATGGTCAATGACCGGTACTCAAAAAATAAACTAACTAACTAGATAGATGGATATAGATAGATGATAGATAGATGATAGATGATAGATGATAGATAGATAGATAGATAGATAGATGATAGATAGATAGATAGATAGATAGATAGATAGATAGAGTTATATTTATATATAAAATATTAAGAACTAACAATTCTAATAAATTAACAATTCTGTCATAAGGTAAACCAGCCAAACCACAACAGCAAAAATTAAAATTTCCAGTTCAACCAAATGTCTACGTAAAAACAAACACAAAACATTCAAACAGATTAAGGAACCAGATTAGCCACAGTTCCCAGCCTGTTTTTCATTTCTGGTGACCTACTCTCTCCCCCTGTCTCGCACCCAAAGGGAACCTGATTCTGAGCCAACAGCCTCTCACTGTGGTTTCTGAGTAGCTGAACACCCTGGGTAACTTACTTTCCTCCAGTCTATTAGGCTCTCACCCTGAGTGGCATGAATCATTGCCCACAAGCACCCACAGTGAGAAACGCCCACCTCAGCAACAAAGCAAAAGAAGAAGAAAATCACATGAGAGAAAGGGGATGTCAGTAAACCACATTGGGTGTTTCTCTGCCCTTCTCAGTTCTGAGGAAATTCATGGGTTGCAAGGTCAGTAGGAAGCTACTAGGAAGAGACATGCAGATGGATTTGTTAGTCTCTCCCCTCTCTCTTCTCCTTAGCCGCTGGCACAAACTGTGTTCAATGTCCTCCAGGGTCTTGGGGGAAGCATCTGCGGCTTCACCCCTTGTCTTGCATGAAACACCGCCCAATTTCAATGAAAATGCCCTTGCCCACAGCATTGGGAGCGCACTCTTTGAACACCTGCACAGGTGCAAGTCCAACAGATCAGCTTTCCTCAACCTGGGCGTCCTACAAATGTGGTTGGACTTCCATCAGCCCCATCCCAGGGAAGATGGGCGTCATAGTTGAAAACATCTTAAAGGCATCGAGTTTGTCAAAGATGGTGACAAAGGAATGCCCAACATGAGAATTCTTATCCTCGATCTGATTTCACTGAAATGCTGGCAATCTCCCGTAACAAGTGTCATTATTTCAAGGCCTGTCGCAGCCTGTTTCACTCTGGAAATCAATAGCACACAACAATTTGTAGTTACACTGAATTCCATGTTGTTTTCCTAAACTGTTCAAGGAATCTAAAGTGTATTAAAAAATTGAACTTTTCATTCATGTCTAATATTACTTGTGGGCTCACCTTACCCATACATGACAACTCAACTGCTTTGATCTGTCAGACTGGCAGGTGCCACCTAGTACTCATTCCACACTTGCAAGAAGCCAATCTTTTAGTGTGGCAGCTCCTAAACTTTGGAATTCCCTGCCTAGTAACATCAGGCAGCCTCACTTTTTGACACCTGCTTAAAACATTATTCTTTAGGCAGGCCTATCCAGACATGTAGAAGTTGAGATAAAAACACATGTCTTTTAAGCCCATTTTTCATTTTAATTATCTTTTTAAATACCTGTTTTTGAGTCTTTTGTTGATAATGCTAGGGTTTTATTTTTCTTTTCTGTAGACCACTTAGAGGTTTGACTCTTTTTTTTTTTTTACAATCGACCAGTATACTGTACAATGTTTAAAAAAATCAATAAATCTCATAGCATAGGGGTAAGCCCCTGCTGATTACCTTTGCTGTGGTTGAATGAATGTTCCTAGACTGATCCACTTGCAAGATTATTAAAGTCATCCTAGCAGGAAACTCTGCTTCAAAAGGCAGGTTGACCTTTAAGCATTTTGTTAAAATCTGATAAGTTACTAATGTACAATGCAATCTTATGCATACAGTGGTACCTCTGGTTACATACTTAATTCGTTCCGGAGGTCTGTTCTTAACCTGAAACTGTTCTTAACCTGAGGTACCACTTTAGCTAATGGGGCCTCCCGCTGCCGCCGCGCTGCTGCTGCACGACTTCTGTTCTCATCCTGAAGCAAAGTTCTTAACCCAAGGTAATATTTCTGGGTTAGCGGAGCCTGTAACCTGAAGCGTATGTAACCTGAGGTACCACTGTATCTACTTTAAAGTAAAGTCCCTTTGAGCAGAGAGGGGATGATACCCATCATGCAGACGTACACAAGTCTTTATCATGTATTCAGAATAATCCTTTGTACAGAAATTAAACTATACTTATTCGCCACAGTAGGAAATAGTTGCTCACATTTCCCCCCCCCCCCTATTCAGTTTTGAATGTCTGTCTCCAATTTTCTTTCAAACAGATGAAGAAAGACGCAGTGACACAAATGAGTGGCTTGCTGATATTAAGCTCCTTCTCTGATGAAGAATCTAATGACAATTCATTAATGCTGTCATTCGCATGAGAAATATGGCTAATTGAGACAATCTTCCACTCTGCCTTTAATCCACAGTAATAAGGTATGTAAACAGGATGAAAAGCAGTGCAACATAGGACTAGAAGTCTGCAACCCCAAAAATAGGCTAGTTAGCCCAAACCAGTCCAATTAGAGTTGCCATGCAGTGGTTCCAGAATTAAGGTAACAGGAGGTGTTGGGCAGAGGGAGGACACAGTGGGCTGCCTTACCAGATGGTGAAATGAAGAAATACACATTAATATCTAAGGATGGGAGGCATTTTGGTCCAAGCTACAAAACTGCCCTAAATGCCAGGTCACAATGCTATGTTGATTTTGGTAAACTTAAGTTTCAGAATATCACTACTACCAGGGTCCTAATTTGGCTTGCAAGTCCATTTTCTCCAAGCCATATTGGGTATGGGCAGGTAAAGTTATGACTACCAGCCAAAAGAGGGGTTATTGTTTTATTTGTTGTTGTGTGCCTTTTCTGTGATTTTATACTGCAGCCCCCCTGTGACCCTTGGATAAAGGGTGGTATATAAATTTAATAAATAATAATGATAACAATAATTTGCAAGCACTAGCAATCAGCTGAACTTTGGTGCCTGCAAAACCCTGTGCCTTGCCTGCAGTTTGATTGCAACATGTACAAATGAAGAAAACAGGGGTTGGTTACAGGCACCACTGATGAGCTGCCTCCATTGGTCTGATTTCAGGTTTGTCTGAAGCCATCATTGCTTTAAAAGAAGCAGCAGCCTTTGGTCTCCCCATATCTATGATGCATCCTGATAGAAGCGACAGAGGGGTATGTTGTTGTTGTTTTCTAAAGGAAATTGTGGTGAGCAAAAGGCATAAGACCAAAACAAAAGCCTAAGCAAACACCACCTCAATAAACTGAGATTTGTTTCTGCAGCCATATACTTCAGAAGGCGAAGAGATGCATGGAACTTTGGGAAATTGCATAAAGACATGTGAGAGTCTATGGCATTATAAATTTGATATGGCTATATTATAACCACTACTATTTATTCTACTGAATAAAAAATGTTCTCTATATGATCTGCAGTGCAATTGTGTGCACACTTGCACGAAAGTAAGTCCCACTGAATACATCAGAAGTTGCTTCTAAGTAAACATGCATTTGATTTTGGATGTCCTTGATCCTGTAAAATCTACACTGTAGATAATCATTACCATACTCCCACGATAATTCAAGCTGAAGAAAGAATCCCTTTACTTTTCCTGTTGATTTTGCATTGCTGAAGGTAAAGCAGTTTGGATAAGGGAATATTCTCTTTTGGTGCAGTACAGCATTTCCTTGTTTGCCCAACAGCCAGCAAGATCCCAGCTGAAACAAACCAAATACAGCAATGTAAAATTGGTGATGAAATATATGTCTTATCTCAGTGCTTCTCAAACATTCTGGAGTTGGATTTACCTGTGAGTTTACAGAGGTCCCGCTCCACACATCCTTTTTACTGTGCATTCATTATGATTTGCGCTCATGTTGCTATTGGGGAGGTCACACACGATCTTGATTTCAACACTGCTTGAACCTGCAAACATTTTGGGTGGATCTACTACTTCATTTGCAGCCAATGCATTTGCCATAACTACTTGCTGAGAACCCATAGCTTTTTATACCACCAATATTCTGGTTTATTTTTGGTCCCGCTTTTGTTGCGCTATAGCCCCTCCCGACAGCAGTAACGTGGTGGCAATCAGGATAACATCACAGAACAAACAAGAGCAGAGAAATCCACCATGAATGCACTCATAGTGTGCCAAGAACACGTTGCAGAACACAGCTGAAATAAAGCACCAGTCGAGAGGGGTCTTCAGTCTTTCAAGATCTACTTTTCCCTCAGCAACAGAAAGCACAGGGCTGGCACACCAGTAGTGAACCCTGATTGGATTTTCTACATTGCATTTCAGCGTTGATATAAGTCTATGTCAACAGCAAGCGTTTGAATAGGATTTAAAAATGACATGTAAGAAAGGAGAGAGGGAGCGTGTCTTGCCTAAGGGGTCTCACAACAGTAACAGTATGTTGTGGCCCAGTGTAAGAAAATAAACCCCGTAGATAAGAGCATATGAATTCTACTCAGAAACTTATTGGGAAGAGGATGGCTGCTTATGTATTGCCACCCAAAAGAGGCTAAAGGTTTACATTAAAGTTGCACTTGCTCACCTATGTGAATAAACACAAACTAAGAAATAATTATCTCACCATAGTGGAGAAGACGGTGACCAATTGACCAGTGTGCTTTCTGCTGTCCTGGTGCTGACTGCAGGTGGACTCCTCCAGCTCACCTTTCTTATGGTTCTTTGTCTTTAATTAGGAAGACTTGTAAAGTTAGTTAGTTAGTTAGTTAGTTAGATTAGTTTTACTATGTTGGCCACAACGCAAAGGCATCCCAAAGTGACTTACAAGAAAAACCAAATTGCAAATTACATAATAAAATACCCATAAAACTATACAAATATTCTCAAAGCACGCATCCAGAAACAAGATGGGCACTTGGGTACAATGCCTTAACATAAATTCATATTAGGGCGCACACACTTGAAAGGGCAAAGTCTTTGGCCGGTTATCAAACCTCCTCCACCTTGATTGAATCAACTTTGCATCCATATGTTGTAATGTAGAAACCAGCATGGACTCATTGATGCTTCTGTTCACAGTGCAAATACCTGAAGTGGAGCTCCCCTTTCTTTTTATGTCTCTGCTTTTCATTTTATTTTGATTTCAATTCACACTAGAGAATTTCCCTAGATAACCTTCCCACCCAACCCCACACAAATCACATCTGGATTCCTCCACAGAGGGCAAATGATTAGTGACTCCATACAGCTACCCTCCTGAGCCAGCAAACCTCTTCAGCTTTCATGCCGAATGCCTGTGGGCTGCAGTTTCAGAGACCATAACTTTCCATCATTGTCCTTAAAGACTATATATCTGGTTTTGTCACACATATACTTCTGTCCACCCATGGGTGCAATTTTCCTTTTATTACCCTGTACTGCTATTGCCTGTGAATTTTTACCGAGTTCTGTAGGGAGGGGACTGGGTCTCAGTGGCAGGGCCTGCGTTCCACATGCTGAAGGTCCCATACTCAGTGCCTGGTGCCTCCAATTAAAACGGTCAGGTAGCAGTTGGTGTGAATGTTGTCTGCCTGAGACCCTGGGAAGCTGCTGAAGACAATAAGGGACTAGATGGAGACAAAAGAAACTGTCCACTGGAGGCAGATCCTTTAGATCAAGCACGTCCAACAGGTAGATCGCAATTTACCGGTAGATCACAGGGCATCTGTGGTAGATCACTGGCTCCCCCTAATAATAATAATAATAATAATAATAATAATAATAATAATAATTTATTATTTATACCCAACCCATCTGGCTGAGTTTCCCCAACCACTCTGGGCGGCTTCCAATCAAGTGTTAAAAACAATACCCAAAGAAGCTCAACAGCTTTGGCTCCCCTAAAAAAAGTTCAACATTTTTGCCCTGCACCCCCCAAAAATGGGGCTTTCCTCCTCCCTAAGAAAATCTCAACAACTTTGACCTGAATCCCCCAAAAGGCGGTAGCTCACTGCCAGTTTTTAACTCTGTGAGTAGATCGCAGTCTCTTGGGAGTTGGCCACCCCTGCTTTAGATCATATTGGACATTGCCCTACACATTTTGATCTGCTTGCCTCCTTACTTACATCCAGTCCCACGACTGGCATGCTAAGATGAAGCTTTTTCCTCATCTGTGATTCTTCTTTGGCTTCATTCCTCAAATCTCTTCTATGAAGAATATTCACATTGGCCAAGCTCCAGCTATTACTGACGGCTACTTTAGAGGGCAGGAGGAAGAAAGCTTCTATTCAGCCGTAAGTTGGATAATATCTATTTTAGTCCATTCGTGGGAGTTGAGAAGTTGAGTCATTTTATTGTCCTATCATGGAGGACATTCATAATAGATATCTGACTCACTTTTTACCAGGAAAAGCCAACTGATCGGTATCTAAGAATCTTCTTTTCTTCTTATTTTTGGCTAAGAGCTTGGTTACTGCAAAGTGGCAACTTTTACATAAGCATTTAATGCTCGTGAAGAAACATACCCTTCTATTACTAATAACTCACATTAATTTCCCGTTAGAAAATGGAATTGGTTTGTGGGCGCTGCTTAAACTATTTTACCACCCAATCCTTTAAATGTCTAGTGAAACGTAATTCCCATTGAGCTCAGTGGGGCTTCTTCTCAGGTACCTGACTCTTCAAGATTGGAGCCTTCATGGATATTACCTGCGTAATGAAATGTTTAATGATTTCATTCAGTCTGTAACTGGAGTCATTTTATTAAATTTATGTAAATTGTTTTATAGAGCCACTATAATAATTTCATGTTCTTACAACCTATAACCATAAAATACATTATGTTATGGGAAGGGAGAAAGCATGTGCAGCTACTCCCCAGGACACCAACACTTGCACTGACTGCACATGCGGAGACAAAACATCTGGATGCCACCTAAAGATTCCTGCAACAAAGTACTAAAAGCAAAGTGCCCAAATTCATCATAGTTGAACAATACCTTTATCAGGACCATCTAAAACAGGCATAGGCAAACTCAGCCCTCCAGATGTTTTGGGACTACAACTCCCATGATCCCTAGCTAACAGGACCAGGGGTCAGAGATGATGGGAATTGTAGCCCCAAAACATCTGGAGGGCCGAGTTTGCCTGTGCCTGATATAAAAAGTCGGCTTTGAGTTCTCCAGGACTCATTGCATTGGATGTCATGTAAATCAGGAGCTCAATGACTCAATGTTGTAATCACAAAATATATCTTTTCCCACAGTCTTCGGAAGGACTGTAGAGGGAGATTACACACTTAGGTCACAAAGGTCATCATGTCTACTCAGAAGCTGCATTGAATTTAATGCAGCCTCAGCTGAAACAGGCTCTACTAAGAGTTCTGCATGCCATACCCTCCAACATTTCTCTGGTGTAAATAGGGACATCCCATACACTCCAACGTTTCTCCAATGAAAGCAGGGACGTCCTAAGGAAAACCGGGACATTCCAGGATCAAATCAGAAACCAGGATGCCTTCTATAAATCCAGGACTGTCCCTGGAAAATAGGGACACTCGGAGGGTTTGGCCTGTTGCTGGAACAAAGAAACACACCATGGCCAAATCCCCATTTTTGACAGTGTTAATCTCAGTAGTTCCCTGGCTCTGCCCCCAGCCTTCAGTGAAACACATAGGTTCTTTGTTAGGCAGATCGGGAAAATGAAAATAGAAAATCAGCCAAGTGATTGCCCCCTATGTCTGCCAAGCTGTGCATACATCACAGGCCCATGTGGGGGGTGACCAAATTGATGACTCAGCAGGTGGGCAGGGAGGAGTCATGGATTCTGCTCTCCATGCCTTGGGTTACATTTTTTATTTTATTGTTTTGGTCCAATATGTCCCTAGTAAAACCTAGTAAATCACAAGGTTGATCCCAGACTCACAAGCCTAAAGACTGTCCTGCACTTATTTAGTGAGTATTTTTAAATGTACATTAAAAGACATCAGCAAACCCATCAGGATTTTTCAGTTGGTGTGGACCTGCTGATAAATCCTGCATTAGGGCTGCAAACCTATACACATTTACCTGGGAGTAAGTCCCATCGTACTCCATGGGACTAAATACAAGGAAACATGTTTTAGAGATTGCACTGTAAATGATAACATATATAGTACAGAAAGAAGCAAGCACTTTACTGCAGTTGCCCCATTTTGCCAGCAGGAGGGCCCACACCTGCAAACTGCTGCAATCACCAAAGTTCCCCCAACCTTCCTTCCACCTCATCTGAGCGCCTCTGCCATGGCCCCTTCATGTGCCACTTCTAATCTATGCCATAAATTATTGGAAAAGCTCCAAGAAATTGAAGTATAGTTAGACAGAACTGTTCCGCCTGCCCTTTGGTTTGGACTCAGTCTGACACTTATGTCTTCCCTCCCCTCACAGTTTTGATCTATGGGCTACTTTTTAAAATGAGGCTGCATTTTAAATTGTATTTTAACCTGTATTTTAAATTGTTTTTTTTATTATTCTTCCCCTATTATGTTTCTATTGTAATTTTACTGGTGTTAGCCTCCCTGAGCCCAGCTCTGGCTAGGGAGAGCAGGGTATAAATAAAATTATTATTATTATTATTATTATTATTATTATTATTATTATTATATCCTGTGTGAGGAACATTTTTAAGCTTCAGGACCATGTTCTCATTCCAAGGGCCACATTGCAGGGGTGGGTGTGTCCAGAGGCAAAAACAGGTAGAGGAATGAATGTCAATTTTACCTTTGTATAGCTAGTTTCTGCACACACAGAGAGCCATCTCTAGCCTCCATCCAGACTATCAAAAGTTAGGATCAGAGTTCAAAGACAAATTCCAGGGAGGTGAAAACACCCGAGGAGGAATAAGTAAAAATAAAACCAAAAATTGTCCAGTAGCACCTTAAAGGTAAAGGTACCCTTGACCATTAGGTCCAGTTGCAGACGACTCTGGGGTGGTGTGCTCATCTCGCTCTATAGGCCAAGGGAGCCAGTGTTTGTCCGCAGACAACTTCCTGGTCTTGTGGCCAGCATGACTAAGCTGCTTCCGGCGAACCAGAACAGCGCACAGAAACGCCGTTTACCTTCCCGCTGGAGCAGTACCTATTTATCTTCTTGCACTTTGATGTGCTTTTGAACTGCTAGGTTGGCAGGAGCAGGGACCGAGCAACGAGTGCTCACCCCATCGCGGGGATTCGAACCGCTGACCTTCCAATCGGCAAGCCCTAGGGCTCTGTGGTTTAGACCACAGCGCTTATACCCAGAACAAACTTAGTTGGTCTCTAAGGCGCTATTGGACAATTTTTAATTTTTTTATTTATTTCAACTGCATCAGACCAACACGGCTACCTACCTGACTCAAGGAGGATGTGAGGCAGGGACAGTAGGAGGTGTGGCTGAGGAGAGGGGGCAGCCTGGCAGAGAGTCCTGAGGACCAGAGAGAGAGGTGTGAAGGGCTGGATTTGGATAGCTCAGTTGGTTAGAGTGTGGTGCTGATAATGCCAGGGTAGCAGGCTGTATGGGACAGCTGCATATTCCTGCATTTCAGGGGGTTGGACTAGATGATCCTCAGGGTCCCTTCTAGCTCTACAATTCTATGATTCTATGTGTAGAATCAATAAAGTTCTTTATTTGACAGTATTAGGGATGTCATTTCCATTCCTACCACTACGCAATACATCTTGCTTTCCACTATTTAATGTACTGTACCCAATTCTTTATCTATGTTACAAATTTGAGGTAATTAATGATGTCATTATTTCCATACCAGTCTATTTAAAGGAAATGTCAAAACAATGCACAAGAATTATGCACTGCAGTCATTCCCAAACTTCCCCCACTCACCCACCACGGACCGCTTTGAACATTATTGAGGATCTTGGGAGACGACTTAAAGATTTTTCTTCCTTTTATAGCTATTTTAATGTGCTTTCCCAGTTATGTTGTATTTTTATTGCTACTTTTATTCCTTATATATAGTATTCCGATTTGCATCCCATAGAATTCAAATCGTAATGCAATAAAATTGAATACAATATAACAAAGGAAGTAATAAAAATAAATTAAATATCAATATGAATATTTAATGTGATAGATAGCCACAAATCCAGAGACTTGCTGAAGCCCAAGATAGGGAAAGGGGCGGTACATTAAATGAATTAAAATCTCCAGAACCTGATGAGATGGACCCAAGGGTACTAAAGGAGCTGTAAATCTCAGAGCCTTTGCCTATAATCTTTGAGAATTATTGGAGAACAGGTGAGGTCCCTGTGAACTGGAGACCACAAGTTTAACCTGAGACAACAATGTCCTGCAGCAGCAAAAAAAGCTAATGCTATTCTAGGCTGCATCAACAGTCGTATAGTATCCAAATATAGTAATGATAGCAGTAGTCCCATTCTATTAATAATAGAAGTAGCAATAGTAATAGTAAGTCTCACTCTATTCTGCCTTAATCAGACCACACCTGGAGTACTGTGTCCAATTCTGGGCACCTCAATTTAAGAAGGATGTTGACAAGCTGGAATGTGTGCAAAGGAGGGAGACCAAGATGATCAAGGGTCTGGAAAACCAAGCCTTATGAGGAGCGCTTGAAGGAGCTGGGCATGTTTAGCCTTGGAAAAGAGGAGACTGAGAGGAGATAGGATAAAGGTAAAAGGTAAAGGGACCCTTGACCGTTAGATCCAGTTGCAGACGACTCTGGGGTTGTGGTGCTCATCTCGCTTTATTGGCCAAGGGAGCCGGCGTACAGCTTCCAGGTCATGTGGCCAGCATGACTAAGCCACTTCTGGCAAACCAGAGCAATGGACAAAACACGGTTTACCTTCCCGCCGGAGCAGTACCTATTTATCTACTTGCACTTGACGTGCTTTTGAACTGCTAGGTTAGCAGGAGCAGGGACCGAGCAACAGGAGCTCACCCTGTCACGGGGATTCGAACCGCCAACCTTCCAATCGGCAAGCCCTAGGCTCTGTGGTTTAGACCACAGCGCCACCCAGCTGAAGGACCCTTCACAGCCATCTTCAAATACCTTAAGAGCTGTCACAAGGAGGAGGCAGCAAGCTTGTTTTCTCCTGCTCTGGAGGGTAGGACCCGAACCAATGGATTCAAGTTACAAGAATGGAGATTCTGATTAAGTATTAGGAATAACTTTCTGACAGTAAGAGTTGTTCAACAGTGGAACAGGCTCCTTCGGGAGGTGGTGGGCTTTCCTTCCTTGGAGGCTTTTAAGCAGAGGTTGGGTGGCCATCTGTCAGGGATGCTTTAGCTGAGATTCCTGCATTTCAGCGGGTTGGACTAGATGACCCTCAGGGTCCCTTCCAACTCTATGATTCTTCCAATTCTATTATTCAACCACCAGAATGAAGCTTGTGAACCACTGGTAGTCCAAGGACCACAGTATGTAATCCTCTGATTTATTGACTGTGGGCTGTTTAAACAATAAAAACAAAGGGCATGATGAGCAAACACTGATCATATTTGCTGGACTGACATTGATTGTATTCTCTGGCTTTACAGTATTCCCATTCCGGATCCAGGACAAAAAAGCAAGCAGCAGCAATTTCCACTTCCGACAGATTTCTGTGGCCGTTGTATAGTTTCTCATTTGGCAGGCCACCTCAACAAAGGCTGAGTGTTGATAGTAGCACAAAGTTTCTGGCAGATGTAATGTTTTTGATTAGGGATTCTAAGAACTTTATGTTTTATGAAACAAAATAAAAAAATTCCATCCAGTAGCACCTTAGAGACCAACTAAGTTTGTTATCGGTATGAGCTTTTGTGTGCATGCACACTTTTTCAGATACACAAAGTAGTGTACATACACACGAAAGGTCATACCCATAACAAACATAGTTGGTCTCTAAGGTGCTACTGGATGGATTTTTTTTTTATTTTGTTTCGACTATGGCAGACCAACATGGCTACCTACCTGTAACTAGATTTATGTTGGTTTCCCACAGATTGCCATTTGCTCTGATTCAGCTTTTTATAGTGCAGGTTTTTGCAGGGAAAGATTCAGAGCAAAAGAAAAATGAAATAATTCTTTTAAAACTTGGATATGGAGCTGGCCTTGGATATGGCCGTGCCTGGAAAGCGTGGAGGAAAGGTGAGTGTGGATAAACAAATAATCCCAATCCATCTCATGTTTCCTTGCAGCAACCAATTTTTTGAGGTGGGGGGAGTTACTCAAGAGCTAATGACAGGAAATCGTCACATTTAATTTGGCCTTGAAACTCACTTCAGTGTCAAAAGCAGTTTGCCAGCTTCATGAGGCACTGTTATTTATAAAAAAATAATAATCCAATATACCATTAGGTCCACAGCACTGGATTAATGGTTGTTTGTTAGCTAGCTCTGATATTTCATATTGGTTCCTGAATATGGGCTTTTATTTCATTTATTTAGAGCATTTGTACCCCAACCTTCAGCAAAGGCTCCCATATTGGATTACATAGGATTATAAATCAATATGATTATAACTTTATTTTAAAATGTGAAGTTGCTTTGGGGGGGGGCAACCAATTTTCTGTGGATTAACATCCTTTGAAAAATATCTCATGGATTCGAATAGAGAGACTGTCTGCTTCTGCAGCAATTTGTTCCATGACTTTAGAGGCATATAGCCCATCTTTCTTTTCTACAGATTAATAACTGCTTCCCATTTTAGAGCAAAAAAAGGAAGTATCCCACAGTGACTGAAATTGCCAAACTTCTGCATATTTCCACTTAAAAGAATCAATGGCCACATTCTTTTTACCTATATGTTTTCGGGAATTTATCATTAATCTCCATTTGCAGCAACTAGCTGTGTGACACACACGTCCAACAAAAAGTCTCTTTTCATTATAATTAGTTAAAGCAAGGCTCCTGCTAAAAGACTTCAGACTTCTCCAGCTAAATAATCAGTCTGCTGTGTTCTGAATTCAATGAAGCCATAATAAGTTTAATATGAAAGGCACTCCTTGCATTAAAGTTCTTACTTTTTTGTGAAAAGAATAAAACGATGCATTTATATAAATATGCATTTATATTAACGATGCCCATTATGCAGATGACTTCCTTTATTCTGGAATAAATTGACTACCAATGCCTGTATAATTATAAATTTGTGCAAGTGCCCAAAGAGGAGAAAAGCAATGAGACTGCAGAGTTAGCATAGGAATGAGCAGGGACTGGTGGCAGTTTAATCAATGGGAATCAATTCCAAACTGACAGGTTCAAAGAGACTATAAATATGAGGTTGAACGTATTAAATGGAAAAGCATCTTCCTGGGAGACAGCTGTGGAATTTTATTGCTTCAACATACTTTAATAGTAAAGTATTGACCAAAAAGGAGGAGGTAAAAGCTGCAGAATATCTAAGAGAGAACCATCAGAAAAAAGATTGTGAATGTCTGGGATAACTCAGTTGGTAGATGTTATGTACTAACCTCGGATCCTAGAACAATAGGCAAGTAGGATCCTAGAATGCAACCACTGATTGGCTTGCAGGAGAAGACCAATCAGGCTCCAGGAAGGAGTTAATCAGCCTATTAGGCTGGTAGGATCATAGAATGCAACAACTGATTGGCCTGCAGGAAAAGGCCAATCAGGCTCCAGGAGGCAAGCAGAATCAGCCAATCAGACTGGAGTCATTGTGTAAATAATGTATATAAAAGCCTGAGGTTTGGGGGGCAATTCAGTCACTGTTTTACAAGCTGCAATAAAGAGCATGAAATCACTACGGGACTCCGAGTACATTTAGTAGAGCATAAGATTCTTAATATTAGGGCATGGGTTTGAGCTCCAGATTGGGCAAAAGATTCTTGTATTGCAGGGGATTGGAATAGATGATTCTTGTGGTTCCTTCCAACTCTACAATTCTATGATTATGTTAATGCTGGCCAAGACATGCCAACTACATCCTTCATTGTAAAATTACTCAGGCTCAGTTAGTGGTGGTTAGTGGTTTGTCCATGGGAGCTAATTGTTAGGAGATGTACCCAGCTCAAGAAGAATGACAAGAAAAACTGATAGACTATGCAGAAATGGTGAAATTAACAGGAAAAATTAGAGACAAAGACAATAGAGACTTTTAAAAACACTGGGAACCATTTATGTTGTACTTACAGAATATTGAAAAGAAGTGGGTTTGACTAAACTCTTACAACTAATAAAACAAGAAACTTGAAAACAATTACAATATAAAAATGACAAGATCAGAATAATATTCAAACTTAAGAAAGCTTTATTGAGAGATAATAAAACAGGCAGGAGGAATTAATATGTAATGAACCAGGGACTTCCGGGTTGGCGCCATCGCCGAATGGCGGACTCCCTCCGAGCTCCGGAGGGAGCCAGCTCGGCAGGGGCTGGGTCCTACCGCGCCGGCGACGCGGGGACCCTCAAAAACCATGGGCGCTGAAACCCATGGGCATGGTGACTCGGCAGGAACCGTTTGCGCCCCCCCCGACCCGCGAAGGAGCCTTTTTAAAGGCTGCGGAGCGGGTGCCGGGGGGGTGTGGTGCTATGAGTCCTCCGCTTCCCCTGCCGAGCGAAGCCGCATGCCATTCGGCGGAGAGCGCTGACTTCTTCCATTGAAAATTTGGATCAAAAAGAACAACCCGTGAGTAATTGGAAACTGGACTTAAAAAGGGGAAAAAAAATTAAATTCGGAGCGAGCGGGGGAGGTACAAAAAGGAAGTCAGTCTCCCCCCGGTTGTAGAGGAATTAAAGCAAAGGATTTGACAACTAAGATCGAGTGCTACCTTATCTTGATAAAGTTATTAATTTCACGATGGAAAACTATAAGATTGGGCTGGAGGAGAAAAGTAAAATGTGAGCTAAAAGGCAACCCCCCCGTGAACCGGGAGCGATCCGCAAGAGCGCCGGGAGAGGAGCAACAGAGGCTTTGACAGCTGTCAAAGGAGCTGTCAAAGTTGAAGAATAAAAAGAGAACTTTGTTACGAGGACTTTGCCAGTTATATTCGTTACAAATTGGATATTAACTGTTTAAAATAAGGAATAACAAGTTATTTTGACTGTTGGGTGTGATCTGGAAGGAAACTGAGTTACTATAATCCCTCTAGAGGGGATGTGGGACACTACAAGTATTGCTGGTATGGAATTTGAATAGGACTTTTTATCTCCTGGGAAACTGCAGAAATGGAATACAGTAGTGCCCCGCAAGACGAATGCCTCGCAAGACAAAAAACTCGCTAGACGAAAGGTTTTTTCGCCCGCGATTTGCCTCGCAAGACGAATTCCCCTATGGGCTTGCTTCGCAAAACGAAAACGTCTCGCGACTTTGTTTCCTTTGTGTAAAAACCGTTAAAACCAAGGGTGCTTAGCTTGAGCAGCTGCAGTTGCGACTTGACTTCGAGGAGCAACTGTTAGCACGTGGTTTGGTAGCCTTTTCTCAGACTTTGCTCACTTTTGAAGATTTTCCAAAACTTTTCCAGAACTTTTCCAGAACTTCTCTTTCATCCATTTGGTAAGTTAAACTTTTAAAACTTTTTTGGGGGGTTTTGGATTTTGGGTTGGGGTGTTTGGGATTCAAGGACTTGGTGTTGGGAAGGGGTTTGCGATAATCTGGGGGCTTGTGGGCCTTTTTTGGGAATTTTTATGATTTTCTGTGACCACTGGGCCAGGTTGATTTTTTTTGAAAAATTTTCTGAGTTTGAATTTCTGAGTGCTGGCCATGTTGTTATTTTTTGAAATTTTTTTTTGTCTGGGTGGGGAAGCAGTTGGGGAGGGGTTTGCAGCAGTTGGGGAGGGGCTGGGGGAGCAGTTGGGGAGGGGTTTGCAATTTCTGTGTTGTGGGTGGGTTGGTGCGTGTCTGTGGGAGCAGTTGAGGTTTTTGAAGACATTGGTGATTTTTGAAGCTTTTCCTAAACTTATTTTGCAGCCATTTGAGGTTTCTGAGGACGTCGGTGGTTGATTGTTGAAGCTTTTCCAGAACTTCTCTTTCATCCATTTGGTAAGCTAAACTTTTAAAACTTTTTGGGGGGTTTTTGGATTTTGGATTTGGGGTTGGGGTGCTTGGGATTCAAGGCCTTGGTTCTGGGTTTTAATTTCTGTGTGGTGGGTGGCTGGCTGCTTTTGTATTTTTTGGGTTTGAAGCACATCACTGATTTTTTTTTCTGTTTCTGAGTTTACGAAGGTAGGAGCTGTGCTGCCATGGGACCCAAGAAGACTGCTGCTGCGGTGGCCGGCGAGAGGAAGAAGGAGAAGGTGACGCTGGAAATGAAGAAGGAGATCATCTGGAAGCACGACGGCGGAATGCGTGTGACGGACATTGCCAGGGAGTACGGCAGGAACCCATCGACCATCGGGACCATCCTGAAGATGAGGGAGAAGATCCTGGCGACTGATGCAGCCAAGGGAGTCACCAGGATCGTGAAGAACCGCCCAGCTGTCCTGGAGGAGGTCGAGAAGTTGCTGCTCATCTGGATAGAAGAGAAGCAGCGTGCAGGGGACACAGTGTCTGAGGCCGTCATTTGTGAGAAGGCCAAGGCCTTGCACGCTGACCTCATCCGGGAACAGCCAGGAACCTCAGCCGAGCCAGAAGTCTTCAAGGCTAGCAGAGGTTGGTTTGACCGGTTCAAGACAAGATCTGGCATCCACAGTGTGGTCAGGCATGGAGAGGCTGCCAGTTCTGATGTTCCTGCGGCTGAAGACTTTGCAGCGGAGTTCCTGGAGGTTGTGACGACGGAGGGCTACGTTCTGCAGGCAGAGGCTGCTCAGGAGCAGGCCTCACTGGAAGAGGAGGAAGCAACTGAGGAACGGCTGTCCTCCGAAAGACTGAGGGACATTTGCCAGAAGTGGAAGGAGGTGCAGACTTTTGCAGATCTACACCACCATGAGAAGCACGTGGCACATGACGCTGGGAACTTTTATGATACGAGGGTCATGTCGTCTTTCAGGGAGCTGCTGAAAAGGCGGATAAAGCAGCAGACTATGGACAGGTTCTTGACCAAGAAGCAAAGAGTGGAAGAGGAGCCTTCTTCGAGTGGTCCCCCAGAGTCTTAGAAAATGTACTGTACACTTTGTTGATTTTTAAATGTTTTTCTGTCATGTTTATAAAGTTAATTTATTTTCCCTTCAATTTTTGAACTGCTCTTTACAGTATGTGTGACTTTAAAGAGCAGTTAATAAACTGTTGTTGTACCAAATTTGGCTTTGTTTGGACTTTTTTTGACCATAGGAACGCATTAATTGATTTTCAATGCATTCCTATGGGATTTCGTGCTTCGCAAGACGAAAAATTCGCTAGACGACAAAAATTGCGGAACGAATTAATTTCGTCTTGTGGGGCACCACTGTACTATTTTGTCTACAGAGGTCTCTACACTAAAGGAGACAACGGATTTATCTATTGAAGAATGGAAGGGACTTGACGTAAAGTTTTGTTCCTGAATAACAAAACCTCTGTAGAGGATTTAGAAGCTTTTGGAATTAGAAAATTTTTGCAGGGGAGCAGGAAATGAAACTAGAGGAAAGTGAGGAGAGAGAATAACAAGAACAACATGAACAATAAGAATTGGATAAAGTTGGAAGTGGGAACATTTGGGACATCCAGATTTGAAAGGTCTAAAGAAACAAAATTGGAGTTTTTGCTCTTGAATACAGAGATTTGGATGGAAAAAATGGGCCTTTTTGAGATAGAGTTTTTCCAAGATTGGACGTTCAAAATTAAAGATGACCAAAAAGGCGGCAAAGACTTTTAAAAAGACGGCAAAGTGGACTTGTGAAGGATTTCGGCCTAGATGTGGGATCTCCAGGATGACAGCAGGGATGGACACTGGGGAACGCAACCGGGAAAGGGGGGGGATATTGGAATCCAAAGGGTGTTAAACTATACTTTATTCTTTTTTCTATCTTTTGTTATTTTAACCTGTTCTGCATATTAAAGAGGGGAACTCGTGGAAGGGAGCGGGGTCGATTTTAGGGGATGGAAAAACATTTTTAACATTGGGTTAATCATAATAAGTTTAAAATTTGGGGTAAGAACTTGTTGAATCTATTTGAAGGAATTGGAATACAAAAGGGGGTGGGGCAGGGAAGTCCTGAAAGGATATCAATGAAAATAAGGTTATAAAATGGATGTTTTATTTTTCTTTTTTCTTTTTTCTGTTATATTTGAAAATGTTCAATAAATATTATTAAAAAATAATAATAATAATATGTAATGAACCAGAAGAGGGAAGTTGTGGGGAGGGGGAGGGGGAGGGGAAACTTGGGGGTTGTATTTTGCTTTTTTGTTGAGACCAAGTTATTGTGATGAACAAAAAATTTAATTTAAAAAAAAATATTTTATTTTTTTAGAAAAAGGAGATGTACACAGATCATTCCTGAAGGGAAGATGACATTCTCCAGCCCCTCCAAGAGTAGATCTTGAGTTTTTATTTCAAAGAAACTGCAGTTTTTGTAAAAGGGGGGGGGGGAGAGAACTGAGAGCTAACAGTGATCTACTCTGAAAGCTCCTTCACGTACATGCATCTCTTTGTGTAGACTTGATGTGAGGGCTCATCCACACTGGGTCCCCAGTCCCCCCTGTCCCACCGCTTTCCCTAAAAAAAATAACCTTGCTCTTTAACTCTAAATCCAAACAAACAGCAATTGGGGTTTTCTGTGTGTTATGTACTGAGTTGAATAGGATGCAAAATGCAGCAGTCTGATTGGTCCTAGAACAATGCAGCAGTATGGTTGGTCTGCAGGAGCCACCCAATCCAGCTCCTGGTTGAAGTAAATCCACAACCTGACTGGCCTACAGGAGAATCCTGGAATTAGCCAATCATGTGCAGTTCATTGTGTAAATAATGTATATAAAGCAGATATTTTGGGGAAACTTTCATTCCTCCTCACCACTATGAGCTGAATAAAGAGCATGAAATCCACTCTCGACTCCGAGTATATTTCACTCTGGATTGCAGTTTACTCCAAATTAGCAGTAAATAGCAGGTTTTCATGGGGAAAGCGCTGTGACAAAAATTAAAGCGCTCAGACCCACAGGTTTAAAGAGTACCTAGAAATGTGGCACAAAAGGAAGTCTGAATATGCCCGGAAATAACAGGCCTGTGGCTTCCTAGGAGTATTTGTGCTACTTGCTTCCACCAGTGCTTTGCTCTACTTTTTTAATAAATCAAATATTGCAAAGACACCAAAAGTCTTCATTGTTCAGGAAGTCAGACCCAGATAGCTCTGCTTCTGAAACGTTGCCCTGCTCAGGAGACTGGGCCTGCCGATATACGCAAATACAGTATTAGCTAGCAATTTTGCGATTTCATAGACTGGTTTTGTTAAAAGGTTTTCAGCGACTGTGTACTTTTCCCTGCGTGCAATGACAGCATTTCTGCAAAACACATAAATGCAGCCAGGCCACCTGATTCAGCCCCCCCCCCCACTGGCATTTCCGAAAGTGAAGCTTTACTGGGAAAAAAATATTATTTGCTAGCTGGCTGGTTGCATTTCCCACACTGAGAAAGCAGTACTATTTTTAAAAGAGGAAGAAAGAATTAAAAGAAAAGATGTGACCAGTTCTTTCAGGGGGGTATGACATTTCAGATAGATTAGGCAGAGTGAGGCAGACATCACATGTGACAATCACTGCAGGGTGGATGGGAAAGATGTTGGAGGGCAGAAATACAATATGTGGTGTGCCCTACATCTCCTGCTGCCGTCAGGTGCAGGGGAGAACATTGTCCCATCTGCACTGTTGAAGCCTTTGGAAAGGTTCCTGCCATTCCGAAAAGCAGACAACAATGGCAGGAAATTAAATATCTTCTTGGATCCCCAGTTACTTTGGCTGCTTTCTCACAGCTAGCACAGGATCAGAGTTTGCCTGGGCTAATTTTGCAATACATACATGATGTAACAATAATAATAATTTATTTATACCCCGCCCATCTGGCTGAATTTCCCCAGCCACTCTGGGTGGCTTCCAACAAAAGATTAAAAATACATTAAAACATCAGTCATTAAAAACTTCCCTATACAGGGCTGCCTTCAGATGTCTTCTAAACATCAGATAGTTGTTTATTTCTTTGACATCTGATGGGAGGGCGTTCCAAAGGGCGGGCGCCACTACCGAGAGGGCCCCCTGTCTGGTTCCTTGGAACTGAGGGAACTGCCAGAAGGCCCTCGGTGCTGGACCTCAGTTGAATGATGGGGGTGGAAATGCTCCTTCAGGTATACAGGACTGAGGCCGTTTAGGGCTTTAAAGGTCAGCACCAATACTTTGAATTGTGCTCGGAAATGTACTGGGAGCCAATGTAGGTCTTTCAAGAGTGATGTTATGTGGCCTCGGCGGCCGCTCCCAATCACCAGTCTAGCTGCTGCATTCTGGATTAGTTGTAGTTTCTGGGTCACCTTCAAAGGTAGCCCCACGTAGAGCGCGTTGCAGTAGTCCAAGCGGGAGATAACTAGAGCATGCACCACTCTGGCAAGACAGTCTGTGGGCAGGTAGGGTCTCAGCCTGCGTACCAGATGGAGCTGGTAGACAGCTGCGCTGGACACAGAATTGACCCACGCCTCCATGGACAGCTGCGAGTCCAAAATGCCACTCAGGCTGTGCACCTGGTCCTTTAGTGGTACAATTACCCCATTCAGAACCATGGAATCCCCCACCCCCTCCCACCGCCTGTCCCATAAAAACTGTACTTCTGTCTTGTCAGGATTCAACCTCAATCCGTTAGCCACCATCCATCCTCCAACCGCCTCCAGCAAACAACAGCACCATGGAACTGAAGAAGGAGAAGCTGTTCAGTAAAGGCAAACCTTTACTGGTACCAGGTTGGGCACTGGCCAAGTACCATGGGGGCTCAGAAGGTCCCCTCATGGGCTGCATCCAGCTGTGCAGCCACTCTCTCCACCCCGGGCTCTCACACGGCCATTTTAGTGGAAGGCGAGTGGCACTGCTGCACAAAAAAACCCATAATGCAAAGTCCCAGACGACACATCTTTCCTACTTCACAATTACATAGATGTAAAACATGCACTCAAAATGGCATTTTTCATGTTTACTAAACCCTGAAAATAGCTATGAGTCTCCCACTCACATTCTGAAACTTTCGAGAAATTGGCTCCAAAACTGGCTTGGAATATTTTGAAGCAATTAAATATCTAGTGAAACATGTTTTTGAAATGTATGTATATAATGGAATGTTAGACAAAAGCTGTTAACAGAAAGGACATGCCTCGTGGAATTAAAATTAATTTATGCTCATTCCAATAGACTCGAGTTTGCTGTCTGCAGATTAGGCTTTTCATAAGGATGTTTTAACAGGGAGGATAATTGCATCCGTTTATAACGGAGGTGTGGGATGAAAGAAAGAAAAAACGTTAGACAGAAGGAGTGCAGATCATGCAGAGTGTCGTAGAAAAATACAAACCCACAATGTTATGACTTTCCAAAGCTGAAATTCATCAGCTATGCTGTAATAATAAACCGTTACAACACTTTTTTAGCGTGCACAAAACACTTGGCATGGGTTATACAGTAATTCTTTGCAAGGCCAACCATGGTTATTATAGCCCAGGGGTTGGCAAACGTTTTCTGCAGAGGGCTGGTCCACTGTCCCTCAGACCTTGTAGGGGGCCGGACCATATTTTGGAAAGAAAAAAAATGAATGAATTCCTATGCCCCACAAATAACCCAGAGATGCATTTTAAATAAAAGGACACATTCTACTCATGTAAAAACACGCTGACTCCTGGACCGTCCGCGGGCCGGATTTAGAAGGTGATTGGGCATCCAATCCCATTGTCTCCATCACATTTGGTTTGGTGCTTAGGCACACCAGCACACCCGCTTTAGAATAAAGAGCTTGAAGCCCTTGCAAGGTCAAAGTCGGTCCTTTCTGCTTCCCCGTCTATCAAATGAAGGCACATTCACCAGCAAGCGATGGCCAGCCTACTGAAGGTGCATAAGTATATGAAGTGGTCCTCGCCTGACTTATTTCAAGTGAAATATATTCTTCTTTATCACCCATCAAGGTCATGATCTGATATACAGATAGTCAACATGGTGCCCTCGATTTCACCTTTCAGCAGCCCGGCTAGCATGCCCAGTGTTCAGGAATGATGGGAGTAGAAGTTCAACAGCTAGTGGACACCTAGCTCTGTTACCTCAGCTGAAGGGATACAAACTGATCATACGACTCTAAAACTGCCTCTGTTCATGAGTTCATGGAAGCCTTCCAGAACTATGGGTATATGATCATTCTTATCTTCATATGGAATCATAACAGATCTAGCTGGTGCTTTTTTTCTTTAAAAAAAATGTTAGGGGTAATTTCATTTCCCTACTCATATTGAAATACTGCCCCTCAATGAGGCCAAACGTAGATTCACAGAATGTTTAGGGGTATGCGTACTCATCCCCCCAGAAAAAAAACACTGCGTCTAGCACAAACAGAACAAAACACTGATCTGTACAAATTTTTATTCTGATTTGACAGTTCTCATTTGCCCGGTGTAGTGTGCTTTCTAGGTGCATTTAACAGTGTCCTCAAACAAAGAGGTAAGTTAACAAATACCATCTAAGTGTGTTGCGTTTACACATGTTAGCTCAGCAGTAAATTTCATTACTTTTCAATGGGTCTTACTCTCCAGTAACGGGCAACAGGGATGCAGGAGAAAGTAAATGACAGAAAGAATGTTTGATGCCTGACGCAAGAGTGAAATGAAAAAACATTTCCGTCATGTCTTAGAGAAGAGAAACTCTACTAGAGTCATACCCATTGCTTCTAAGAAAACCACAAACCAGCCTGTTATCACGCAAGACTTTGTACGCTTTAATACCACATATCCAACCACTCAGAGACTTCGGGGGTGAGAAAAAACCGTTTTACATCATAGAGATGAAGAGGCTATGCAAATAAAACAGCTAGTTTTTAAAAGGCACTGGCAATGGTGTTTTGTCCTTTCCTGATGCAAGCTCTACATTCAACTACCGAACAAGGTGTTTCCAACTTGTATACAAGGTTAGTGTATGTTATAATTAATTGAGTTCTATAGGACTATACAGAAAAAGCAGGAACTTAATTAGTTTTATCCATATTTCTGCAGAAATATTTTCTGTGGAGTAGCTTCCTGGTATAGTAACTCGCATAATTTAATGTATTTTGAGATTATGCCTCCAGTGCTGACAAAGCTCAGCAGGGTAGCTCAGGCCTTGCATGTAAATAGTGCCAGGGTCAAGCCATGGCACAATCAATTCGGGTAGGAGGTGATGAGAAAGACATTTCTGTCTGAGTCCCTGGGAGCTGCTGCCAGTCAGAACAGACAATATTAGGATAGATGGACAAATAGTCTGACCTGGTTTAAGGCAGCTTCCTATGTAAATCCAACTTGTCATTTACACACTAAAATTAAAACAAGTAGTCTTGGGGCACCTGAAAGGCTAACACATTTATTATGGCATAAACTTTCCTGGACTATAAACATCAGGTGCATTTAGTGTTTTTCTGATATATAAATATCTTCTTCACCCTGTGCCAGAGATATGCAATGTGATCCCCTCCTGATATCGTTGGACTCCAGTGCCCATCAGCATCAGCGACCATGGCCAGTGGTCAGGGATGATGGGATTTGTAGTCAAACAGCATCAGGAGGGCATCTTCTTGGTGGCTGCTCCCAGACTTTCAATAGATTTTATAGTTTTATATATAGTATAGTTTTAATTCTATCAATGCTTCTTTGTGTTTTAGTTATTGCTTTTTTATGTATTTTTAGAATTTTTATTTTATTATCTGTAAGCTGGTTTTAGTCCCATCAGGGAAAAAGGTGGGGTATAAATAAATAATTATAATGCTGGCTACCCCTGTCCTACCTCTTGACATTTCTATGATGAAAATCCTATATACTTTCCACTGAAAATTAGAGTGGGAAGCTAGTTAAATCTTACACTGGAAGTAGCAACCAATAAGGGCTGTGACAGAATGAGTCTACCCTTTTTCTATCTCTATGTTGTATACTCAAGCTTTTTCACCATGTAGCCAAGTGCTGTCTAGTTTAGTGACAGTGGCTCTTTAGAATCTCGGACAGAGACTTTCCCCATTACCTGCCACCTGATCAGAGACCCTGGTCTTTTGTGTGTTTTCTTGGTATTTAAAATAAATCCTAAACCCTGGTCATCACAGCACTCACTATTCAAAACGAGGCACTCGCTATAGTCAATCCAGCAATTTGGATTAAGAACACTTAAATTGACTTTGAAACTTCCTATTTTTATTTACATGATGTGTCTGGATGTTGTAAATGAGGGCAAGAAAACAGAATCATAGAAACGTAAAGCTGGAAGGGACCCCAAGGGTAATGCTGTATTGTTTTTAACACTCGATTGGAAGCCGCCTAGAGTGGCTGGGGTATAAATATTTATTATTATCATCATCATCATCATCAACATCATCATCATCATCTAGCCCACCGCCTTGCAATGCAGAAATCACAGCTAAATCAGCCATGACAGTTGACCATCCAACCTCTCCTTAAAAACCTCCAAGGAAGGAGAGATGTATCTGTGACATGAGTCAGCATTCTGACCAATGCAGGACTGCATTCACCCAGAGGCAGATTTTGGGAACAGTGACCGGTTCAGTCGCACTGGGTGCAGAGCCTTGGGGGTGCAACAATTATGATTTAGAATGGAGTGTGAGGGGCAGAGCACCAAATTTCGGTGTCACAAAGCTTGCCGCTGAAATTTGAGACCCAGAGATCTGCCACTTCATTCACATCGCAGTCTGGTTGAACTGATCCATTTTAAGCTCCATGTGTGACAGTGGTTCAACTCTAGCAAAGTCCTAATACTTGAGGCCAGAATGTTAGCACCCACAGAACCATTTAGATTCTTCTTTCTGTGGAAAGATATGGCGACATTGATCAATGTGATGATTCAATATACAGTCATACCTCTTATTACGTTTGCTTCAGGTTACGTCTTTTCAGGTTGCGTCCTGCGGTGACCCGGAAGTACCAGAAAGGGTTTCTTCCGGCTTTCACCGCTTGCACATGTGCAGACGTGCAAAATGATGTCATGCGCATGCGCAAAAGCGGCAAATCATGACCCGTGCATGCGCAGATGCTAGTTGCGTTCCTTGCAGGTTGCGAATGAGGCTCTGGAATGGATTCCATTCGCAACCAGAGGTACCACTGTAGATTAAATACTGAGGGAGGGAAATGGGGGTAGACATAACAGCAAAACTATCACAAGGGAGTAATGTGACCTGAAAAGAGCACAAGAACTCAGAGGAGAACCTGGCAAGGTATGTTTAAGTTTCTGAAGCTTATCGCTTTGTGATAAAGAGCTGGGTTTCCCCTCTCCAGGAACGCTGCAAAATTTTACCTCAGATAGTACTAATGCTATGACATTTGCCTGCAGAGTTCCTGCTGAACTAGCATTCTGAAAAGTTGGAAGCATCAGATAAAACAAGTGCTGTCATCAGCTATCAGATTAAATGTTTCCTATGGCATCCAGATAATCAAGGTTATGTTAGACTGAACATTTCCTTGTGGGCAACTGCAATCAGATAAGGTAGGTAAACATGCGTTCTTCTTTTACATTTTGCTTCACTGAAGGCTGAGCAAAAATATAAACGACATTTCTCACTTAATAATAATAATAATTTTATTAATTGCACCTGCCCATCTGACTAGGGGCTGAATCTACACGCAGAAAAAACACTTTGAAAAGTTATAAATTAAATCATAACGAAAGGAAAAAACCTCTATGTAAAATTGCATAGACAATGTTTTTAGCTCTACAGCGCCATCTGGTGTCGCATGTTTATGACGCAGTTATAGCATTGTAACACGAGTAATGTAGCTGAATCCTGGGTTGCCCCAGCCATTCATAGCAGAATGCTTGGGCGTAAGATATTAGGGGTGCTGGAAAGATTCCCTTTCATAAGCAGTTTAATAATAGGCTTCTGAATCAGATCAGACCATATATTTTTCATAACCTATTTTGTTTGGTTCTTGTTTTACTCCTACTTGCATGGTAGTGTATAAATCTATGTACTGTGCAACTTTCATTAATACTAACATGTCCTGTTTTAGGAACTTCCCATACTTGAGGGTCAAACTAGACAATACATAAGACATGCATAAACTACAATCAAACCTCAGTTGTCGAATGTAATCTATTCTGGAAGCCCTTTCAGCTTCCAAAATGTTCGAGAACTGAGGTGTGGATTCCGATTGGTTGCAGGAGCTTCCTGCACTCAAACGGAAGCTGCATCGGCCGTTCAACTTCGGAAAAGCGTTCGAAAAGCAGAGCGTTTACTTCCGGGTTTTCGGCGCTCGGGAGCCGAAACGTTCCAAAATGGAGGCAGTTGGGATCCGAGGTTTGATTGTATCTCTCTACTCTTATAAACACACAAAGACACACACATACCAGCACCCACGACATACATTTAAAGCACTATAATAGCACTCTAATACTGTAGTTTGCTAAGAGTGCTGAGAGTTGTTAGGATACTGCTAACAAGGGACGCGGGTGGCGCTGTAGGTTAAACAACAGAGCCTAGGACTTGATGATCAGAAGGTCAGTGGTTCGAATCCCTGCGATGGGGTGAGCTCCCGTTGCTCGGTCCCTGCTCCTGCCAACCTAGCAGTTCGAAAGCACATCAAAGTGCAAGTAGATAAATAGGTACCGCTCCGGCGGGAAGGTAAACAGCGTTTCCATGCGCTGCTTTGGTTCTCCAGAAGCGGCTTGGTCATGCTGGCCACAAGACCCAGAAGCTGTACACCGGCTCCCTTGGCCAATAAAGAGAGATGAGCGCCACAACCCCAGAGTCGGTCATGACTGGACCTAATGGTCAGGGGTCCCTTTACCTTTACCTATTCGTCCTCACAGAGCTACAATTAGAGTTCCTTTGGAAAACTAATTGTGAAACCATCCAGGGAATTGTAGGTGTGTGAGGGGAATAAAGTTTTCCTAACACAGTGTTTCTTCACTGTTGTTGGACTACAACTGCCATCATTCCTGACCACTGGTCCTGCTAGCGAGGGATGACAGCAGCTGTAGTCCAACAACAGCTGGAGAGCCGAGCTGGAAAAACACTGTCCTAACAACTCTCAATACCCCTTTACATTTCCCATTATTATTCAGGGGAAGCCACGCCTGTAAAAAGTGGTATCATAGCAATTTAAATGTATGGTGCGGATGTGACAGAGACAAAGTCAGGCAACATCAGAGCAAGACTGGTGGAAACTGGAGGAAGGGACTGCCCAGAGGCTGAATGTCATTGCCACATTCAAAATCACTCTCACCAGCTGCTTTTTCTCGCCCACGGGGGGGGGGGGGGATATGCAAAGTCACTGTGTTTTTTCTCTGTGAGAAGAAAATTTACTTGGAAAGCAGAGAAATGATATGAGGGGGGAAGGAGTCAAGCAGTCAATCCTCTGCTAAAACGGGCAGCCCCTTTCAGTAAAAAGACAAATCAAAACACAAAACAGTTCACACATCTCACAAGTATTATTTAGTCAGCTACAGGTGGAATTTTGGGACCATGGCACCTCACCCCAAAACTCCTTAGTTCAGTTGCCAGGCCCAGACACAGATCGTGAACCGCCCTGAGATCTACAGGTATACAGGTATACAAATTTGAATAATAATAATAATAATAGGAATGGATCTAAATAATCCAGGTGCTGTTGTTAGAACAAATAATCAAGCTTTAATTATCTCTGCATTCCATTTTTGCTACTTATTTTTAAAATATCTCTTTACAGAAAACTGTCATAATGGCGAACTGCAGTGGCAGGATTGAGCAGGACATAGTTACTTTTGAAATTATTATTTACAGCCTACTCACCTTTTTCGGAGTCATATTTAATACAGTTGCCTTGTGGGTTTTCTGCTTCAAACTGGGCAAATGGACAGAGACCAGAGTTTACATGATCAATTTAGCCCTGGCAGACTACACGCTGGTCCTTATCCTACCATTCATCATGTACTTTCACTACAACAACTGGCCTGTGGATGACTTTTGCTCTGTCATATTCGGAATCAGTAGCATGAACATGCCAATGAGCATAGGCATCATCATGCTAATAGCAGTTGATCGGTACCTTGCAATCAAACATCCCCTGAAAGCCAAAGTAATCAGGTCTCCATGGAAGGCAGCTCTCTTCTGCTTATTTGTTTGGCTCTGTTGCTTGCTTTACACAATCCTATTCAGTCTCTCGTTGAAAGGAGAGTTTTGTTTTTATAAACTTTCTAAGGAGAACGAAGCTCTTACCCTGGTCAGATTAATCGTTTTCTTTTTCATACCACTGGTTATATTGTTGTTTTGTTCCATACAAGTCATCCGATGCCTCAGGAAGAAACATAATGCTGGTCCTCATGAAGAAAAGTTAACCCAGAAAGCCATCTGGGTGGTCTCAGTGAACTTGGCCACCTTCATTATATGCTTCCTGCCTTTCCACTTGAGTTTACTGTTTAGCTACTTAGCAAGAGCATTTGAAGCTGCTGACTGCGAGGTGTGGCAAGCCATCGCCAATACCATACACGCAACTGCGTTAATGACCAAGCTAAATTGCTGCTTGGATGCCATGTGCTATTACATGGTTGCTAAGGAATTCCAGGAAGCTGCAGCTCTCTTGCCTCCCTTCAACGCAATGCAATCCAGGTCCAACTTAACTCAAGATTCACAGCTGCAAAGCAAAACACCCGAAAATTCACAACTGCAAAGTTTAAACAGCTGAAATCACAACGTCATGTTAAGATGCATCTCACCTTTGGAGCACTATGCCCAGTCTATTGAAACGTCGCCTTTCGAACGAAAGCCCCACAGACTATTCAAGAACAGTAAACAAATTGGATATCACGTTAATTTTAGTTGATACATTTTAAACCGATGCTGCTCCCTTGAATTATCGCCAATGGAGATCAGTGTGCTGGTTTAACATCTCTTGCTGAAATGGCAGATTATGGTCTGGATCCATGCTTCTTACGGAAAGATACATATCCCTGTATCTAAGATGGTATTTTTCATGTTGAAATCCTGTCTTTATACTCAGGCCTTCCTCAGCTGAATTAGTGCTTTTAGTTTGCAGCTGATACAGCTTACAATGATGGATTTGTATTATGCTTTGTAAGTTTGTTTTATGATTGATATACATTTGGTTGCAGAGTGCATATACTATATTAAGAGCTTTACCTTTTTTAAAAAATAAATGCTGGTTTTTGTACGATGTGCAATATAGTTTTTATATAGAAGTATTGCACAGTGGTTAGAATGTTGGACTAGAACTATGAGACCAGAGTTCAAATCCCCACTCTACTGTGAAGCTAATTTTCAGCCACTCACTGTCTCTCAGGCCGCCACTTGCTCTATACATTTAAAGCAGCATCATACCCCTTTAAATATATATTACTTTGCCCAAAGAATCCTGGGAAGTGTAGTTTGTTAAGGGAGACCCCTATTCCCCCCACGAGACTACAATTCCCAAAATTCCCTGGGAAGAGTTATTGTTAAACCACTCTGAGAATTGTAACTGTGTGAGAGGAATAGGGGTCTCACACGTGGCGCTGTGGTCTAAACCACTGAGCCTGGGGCTTGCCGATCAGAAGGTCGGCGGTTTGAATCCCCGTGACGGGGTAAGCTCCCATTGCTCGGTCCCAGCTCCTGCCAACCTAGCAGTTCGAAAGCACATCAAAGTGCAAGTAGATAAATAGGTACCACTCTGGTGGGAAGGTAAACGGCGTTTCTGTGCGCTGCTCTGGTTTCGCCAGAAGCGGCTTAGTCATTCGCGACTGGACTTAACTGTCAGGGATCCTTTACCTTTACCTTTTCACAACTCTCAACACCCTTAACAAACTACACTTCCCAGGATACTTTGGGGGGGGGGAGCATGGCTGTTTAAACTGGCATGATGATACTGCTTCAAATGTATAGTGCAAATGAGGCCTCAGTCTAACCTACCTCACAGGGACGTTGTGCGGATAAAATTGGGAAAGGCAAAAGTCTGATTGCAAAATTGAGCTCTTTGGGGTCAAGGTGAGATATAAATGTAACAAATAAATACATTTCTTTTTTATACACAAAAAGGAATTGTCTCTAAGAAAGAAATGCACTTCATTTTTTCAGTTAAAAGGTCAATTCATTACACACACACACACAGCTTTTTTCTAAAAAAATGTTTAGGGGTACTCTCATTTTGACTCAAGAAAATCACCATTTAATAGTTCAAATCGGGAAAAATAAACACAATAAATGGACAAAAGTAAAAAGATTGACAAAATGTTTAGGGGTGTGTGTACCCCTGCGTACCCCCAGAAAAAAACACTCTGTGTGTGTGTGTGTGTGTGTGTGTGTGTGTGTTTTAACATACAAATAGTGATGTGCTTATTCTAGGTTATTTAGAAATGCACATATTATTTGCATAACATACATGGTTATTCTCCTGCTAATGTTAAGTCTTGAAACACAGTTCCTGGCAGCCAGGCTACAGGATAACCACAAGCCTGGCAGACTGAGCTATGTGGTTTAAGGGTGCTATCATGCTGCCAAGCTTGGGTTGCACCTTGATAGCTATTCTCAGAAACAGAAGTAGGACCTTCCATATGCAGTGAACACAGGAAGCTGCCCTGCACAGAGTCAGACCATTGCTCCACTCAGCTCCATATTGTCTACACTGAGTGGCAGTGGCTCTCTCAGGGTTCAGACAGAGGGTTTCTCCCAGTCTTACCTGCCAGGGATTCTACCTGGGACCTTTGTTCTACTACTGAGCTGCAGCTCAAATGCTCTTGTTCAGGGTTCTTGCTAGCCTGCCATGCCCTTTTCAGCAGACTGCATCTAGTTCCTTCCCTCTCCCCTGGTTTCCATCTCCCCTCCCACCTTCCAGCAGCCAGTCCGTATTCTGTGACCAGGAAGCAGGGACACAGGCCTAGAATCATAGAATCATAGAATCATAGAGTTGGAAGAGACCACAAGGGGCATTGAGTCCAACCTCCTGCTTGGGCTGTTTAGGGGGGGGGGTTAGTGGGTGTACTTCTACAACCCTTAGGGTCCCCCCAAGCATCTTGATAGCAAAACCACCCTCTTATTGTGTGGACGATGCCATTCTGGCTGCATAACTTAGAAAATGAGTTCATCAGTAATATGTAGGACAACTGGTACCTGCTGCAACAAAATGTTGCAGTTGGCAAGTGCTCCTGTTCAGGTTTCCAGCCACTCCCCATCATTCCATTCCTCCTCCTTCTTCTTGTCCCCCCAGCAGAGGCACCAGCTTACAAGGGAGGCTTCAATGGCTGGTGACTTCACTTCAACCCACTTTCCCCTACCGCGGCAGGAGTAGGAGGTGAAGGAGCCAGCCACTGGAACTGTCCTGCAATCAGCTCCATGTTTTTTGAATATTGGGGGACCCAGCTCCTACTCCAAAAATATAGCGGGGCCAAAATGGCTCAACCCCCAGGAGCTGGCGCTCCTGCCCCCCCCCTAGGCATTTCATTTCCCCATCCAGCAGTCAATCAATGTCGTCTACCCACTGAACATACCGTACCTTTCCGTGTTTAAGATGAGGTTTTTTTATTAAGAAATTATGTTAAAATTAGGGGGTCGTCTTATACATGGATAGTATATGGGGGGGCGTGGGATTGGTTCCTTTCGTGAGCTGGATATTATCAGCGGCTATTGTGCGTGTTGTTGGTGGGACAGATGATCGGTGGCTTTTGCAACGTGTGCGAGTGTCAGCATCAGGCAGGTGAGCGATTTTCGGCAATCCCTCCACCCTCCCAACAACTCTGCTCAACAACTCTGCTCCACCCCCAAAAAGTTCAGCAAGTATGTGCAATCCTCCCCCAAAATAGCTCAACAACTCTTGGCAATCTCCCCCCATTTTCTTAATTTGGAGTCCCCCAAAATAGGGGGTGTCTTATACATGGAAAAATATGGTGCTCAGTCCTTACCAAGTTGCTTGTTTTTGTTTTTAAAAGCACCCTTTGGGGTTCCAACCCCCCAATAAAAAATGTTTTTGTACTTCTGCAAAGAGATGACAGGAGGCTTGTATGACATTTCTCTGCGGAACCCATAGCCAAAAAAGATGAGCACCTTATTGTGAATGAAAACAGTTAACTCTGTTCCTATCTGTATTCCCCATTCTACACCCCTTCTCTTAGAGATGTTTACTTTTCCTTGAAATATATTTCAATACTTAATCGGGGTCATGTGAACAATTAAGTATTTGCTGTGATGGATTTTTTTATTGGATTCAGCTGAGTCGTAGTAATCAATGGTGTGCTCTGAGAATAAGGTGCTCTCAGAAATGTGCCGCCGGAAACAAAGCCTTGGTTTAAAAGATGGGAGATCTCTGACATGTCTTGTCAGCATTGCAGAGTTTCATTGCAAGCACACTGCTTCAGCCACAGATTGCCATGGGGAAATGTGGAGGGCACCAAGTGAAACCACGTTTCCAATTGCATCCAGCTAATCAGGCCTGCTGCTGTACTGAATCGCAGTTCAATTTACTAACTATATTAAGGACAACAAGCAAATAACAAAGTGATGTGTCTCCATAAATAGTTCATTGAGAGAAGGGGTGGTTCTGGTCCCACTGAAAGAGGTTATTAGATCCTCTCCCTAGACCCAGGTGGTTGTAGAAACTGTCAGCCATTTGCATAGCTGTCAACTTTTCCCTTTTCTTGCGAGGAATCCTATTCGGAATAAGGGAATTTCCCTTTAAAAAAGGGAAACATTGACAGCTATGGCCATTTGCCACCATCCCTTTTTGTTTGTTTGTTTGTTTCAAAGGATGACAAGGGGATGCATTTTCCTTCAAGAATCAGGCATTTCGTCCTCCTGAGTTTACTGTTGGTTTTTGAGCTTCAATTGTTATTTATTTTACTGCGGCTAGTTTTACTGCTGTTTTGTAAGATGGTGTTTTCGAAAGCTTTACATTTAAAACAAACAAAAAACAACCAGTTACAGATAGGTAGCCGTGTTGGTCTGCCATAGTCAAAACAAAACAAATTCCTTCCAGTAGCACCTTAAAGACCAACTAAGTCAGTTCTTGGTATGAGCTTTCGTGTGCATGCGTGTATCTGAAGAAGTGTGCATGCACACGAAAGCTCATAGCAAGAACTGACTTAGTTGGTCTTTAAGGTGCTACTGGAAGGAATTTGTTTTGTTTTAAAAAACAACCACTTTGGGCGTATGTGCCTTGAAACAACTAATCACGAACATGTGTTAAAACGTATTAAATAAACAATTTAATATACACTTTGACTCTCTTCTATCCTGTTTACTGCCTCTGAAGACAGAAAAGAATGATAAATGGGATGTGTATATTCAGCTGCTTGCCGGTCACTTTTGCTTGCTGGTGTGACCTACCTCAGGGATAAAATGAAGGCAAGGGGAAGACCATGTAACATGACACTGAGCTCCTTGGAAGGACAGTACAAAAATGCAATAATAAATATCTGCACTGTACACACAAGTAAATACAAGAGCAATTTAAATATGCTTTAATGTGCGAAAACACCCTGAAAGTTGAATTTTATGCACTTATCTGAGAATAAGTGCTAATGAACACAATGAGACTTACTTCTTAATAAAGACGGATAGGTTTGTGTTGTTAGCGAATGATTCTGTTGGGCTGTATGTGTTGCTGAAGTGAACGGGGATCTAGCAACACCAACCAATTTACAATCAAATCAAAACATATTGATCAACCAAAATAAAGGCAGTAGCCAAAAAAATGAACAAACAGATTTCAGCAAGCAAGCAAAAGTAGCAAGAACAGCACATGTAATAAAACACATATAATACATAAAACAGGCATGCACATACAGAAGTTGTTGTTTTTTTACAATTGAGCATTTAATTTTATGAAATTAATTAAATGATTAAGTATAGAAATACACGGGGTTACATCATACACTTGAGTTTATTATGCCAAGCTTAGACGACTTCTTTGGTGCAACAGTAAATGCAATTAAAGCTAAGCTATAACCCAACAGAGACTCAGTTCCAAGGCATTGTAGTTAGCAGGAAGTCAGCCAACCACACTTCAGAGAAGAAAGCTGTTAAGCACTAGAAGCCTGCAGCTTGCTAACTTCCACTTTGGGATCCTGAGTCTTGGCCAGTATTAAATTGAAGATACCTTTTAAATGCTTGAAAAAATATTTTCTTTCAAGGATTTATTGTCGGCTTTATTTACTTCTCTACTCTTCCTCCAGCTTCGTTATTGCTAGTTCACCACAAAGAATAATAGAATTGTAGAGTTGGGAGCAAGGGGGTAATTTAGGCCAGCCCCCTGCAATGTAGGAAGCTTTCAGCCAACGTGGGGCTTGAACCCACAACCCTCAGATTAAGAATCTCATGCTCTTCTGACTGAGCTATCCGTGAGCCTGTTGCTGTTAGTGGCTACAGAAAAAGGAATAATCACACAGGTGACTGACCTTGGACCACTAGCAGCCAAGCCTCATTTCAAGATTGGGTAAGGGAAAAAGAGAATCTGGAAGAACTTTTCTATTATTATTTATATACAAAAAAGGCCTTGAAGAGAGATGTCTGGAACAGGAAGCAACCCTTACAGTTCACCATTCCTTTTGTGTGGTTGAGACATCATAGGCTGTTGTCATCCACGCAAAAATGTGTGAACAAGTTCTTTTTAAAATACAGTACATGGGTCTGGATTCAACTAGCAGGTCCCACTAGCCACACAAGGCCTTCTGAGAGCCAGTGTGGTGTAGTGGTTAAGAGCGGTAGTCTCCTCTTTTGATTCTGCAGACTGACGTCTCTCTTGCATTTGCGCCATAGCTTACTGGCTGCAGACTGAAGCTGTTCTCTTGCAAAGCTGGGAACCTGCCTGTTAAGTTGTGGGTAAACATATCAGACGACACAGCGATTCTTCAAACAGCTCTTGTTTATTCACAGGCCAGAACAGAACTGAACTGAAGGGTTCAGCCAGCCTGCTTATATAGAGCTCCACTAGAACGCAACAGTAACCATTTTCTATAACTATCCAATCACTGAACGTCACTTTCGATCCCTTATTTGCATATGTGGACCTGAACTATCTACAGTATCCCCCTGCGGGCCCAGGGTGAGAACTTCAGTACATAACACTGCCCATCAGGAGAAAACTGCACACATAGGTAGAATAGAACTTGCTCAGAGCCAGGGGTGCCAACTTCAATAAAATATTGGAGTGGTTCCCTCCCGCATAATCAATCTCATGACATGGTGCGCACACACCATTTGAATGGCAGTGCCCATCAACTTTTAGAGAAACACCCCAAAAAATATTTTATTGGGGGGAAGTCCAAAGTCCCCTTGGCCCCTAGGAGTTGGCTCCTTTGACCGGGACTCTGTGGGTTAGTGGAAGGGAAAGGAAGGGAAATGAATATGGCATGAAATGGGAAGGAGAAATGTCATGGTGAAGCAAGGGGCACTAAATGGAGAAGGAAAATTGGGGGGTCGGGCAGGAGGAGAGGGAAAGCAGGGAAGTCAAAAAGCAAGCAGGATGAACTGGAGGGAATGCAGGGAAGCCAGGAAGCAAGGAGAATATTTTTTATTTATTTCCTTACTTACTTCTTATCTGCCCTTCACCCTAAGGTCCCAGTGCAGCTTTGCAGCATTAAAAACAATATTAAGACAGTTTGGACTAGATGGGCTATTGCTCATGGGTAGGTAAACTAAGGCCCGGGGACTGGATCCAGCCCGCAGACGGTCTGGGAATCAGTGTGTTTTTACATGAGTAGAATGTGTCCTTTTATTTAAAATGCACCACTGGGTTATTTGTGGGGCATAGCAATTAGTTGATTTCCCCCAAAAAAATATGGTCCGGCCCCCCACAAGGTCTGAGGGACAGGGGACTGGCCCCCTGCTGAAAAAGTTTGCTGACCCCTGGGCTATTGGCTTGATCCAGCAGACTGTTCTTATATTCTTAGTGAGATACTGTGCTGTATTTTGCAACAGACCACACGACTTCGAATGCATTTCCTTGACTAAGCATTATTTAACAACAGAAAAACAGCAGATGACTTATTAGTCATGGAAAAAATTGTGTTTGCAGAAAAGCCTATATACACGTAAATAGATAAAGATCTAACTGACAAAGATACAGTCTTAAAAATTTTCCCTCTGTGCCTACGAATTCTGAGAAAACTAACTTCAAAATTAAAATACTAAACTTTTCAAGATATGATTTCAAGACAACTTTTCAAGAGCGGAACAGCTGGTTCACAGGAAAAACAGGCTGTGAGAACAAGATTCTCAAAAGAAGAGGCTGAGTAGCCAGACTTACCACACTGAGTTGAAAAGAAAACAAACCTACGGCAAGGATACTCCAAGCTCAACCAAAAGATCCCAGACTTGTTCAAGTGGACTACTTGGAACTCTTGAGTGGTAAGTTCTGCTGTGTGGAGACATTGTCTTTGTGCGTTTAATCTGATAGTTCTCTCTGCTGCAGCTGATCACCACACAGATTTGCAAAGTCTTTGCTTCCAGGGTTCACATCTGCCTATTTCTTTAACAGCCGCCAGATTAGAAGCAAAGACTGAGTTTACACAGCAGTGGATTGCAGCCTGCCCAAAAGGTTGTCCTCAGGCTTTTCAGCAGGCTAGAATCCACTACTGTCTGTAAACTCAGGCTTTTCTTTCTAATCTAGCAGCTGTTAAAAATATGCAGTTGGGAAGCAAATAGTGTGAAAATCAAAAATATGGGTGGCTTGTTTATCTCCTCCTTTTAATCTCATGATGGGACAATTTTCTCCATTTGTGAGATGGTGAAGTCCTTAAACAAGACTCTGCAAGGTCAACCTTACATATTATTTGTTATGTACATAATTTATATGCTATCTTGTTATTCTAATTTAATTGCTAGATAAGGACAATCACTTTGCGTAGTGGGAATAGAACAGAATATTCTAATAGATGCTCATTCGTTGGTTTCAAAACTGGCAAGCAATGGTTGGCTGCAGTGTTATGGACTAGCTGTAGTTTCCAAACTGTCTGCAGAGTAGCCGAAGTTTGAAGTTACCAGGGCATGGATCATTGTGACTAGTCTCCCTCTGTCTACAGTCAGCACATCAGCCTCAGCGGATACAAAGTCCTTTGTGACACCAAATCTAGTTGAGTTTCAAGAGATTGTCATACAGGACTCCTTGACTACATTATAGTGGCAACGTGACTATAACTGTAAACTGTGTTGGCACTAACTCCATACAGTTAGCTCCAAGTATGATTGCAGACACTTCTGGTTCAGGCTGGTTATCATAGGTGCCAACTCCCTGGGGCCCTTGGTGCCAGAGCACTCACAAAATTCCCTATAAAGGGGCCAGGCACTCACAAATTTCAGTGCCAGAGCCATGCACGCTGTATGGCACCCACAGTCCCGGGTACCTATGGTTGCGGAGCCAAACTGGCACTCCTGCTAGTTATAACCATGCAAGGGGGAAAAAGAGATCTCCAGTTATATTTATAATTGATCAGGACTACATGAGTATCTACTGCTATATGAGGATAAATAATACTGATATGCTTTTATGAGGCTGCTGTCATAATTTATATGACAGTGCTGCTTACATATTTAAATAAGCGTACATATTTAAATAAGCAAAATATTTGGAATGCAAAATTCTGTAGAAGTATGAAAGATTATTATTAACAGCTTGAATGCTGCCATTACATGAATATTACTGTTAATGTTATTTATAAAATTTGCATACTTCCTTTCATCTGTAGATCCCAGGGTGGATCACAGCGTTAAAATACAGTGGTACCTCAGATTAAGTACTTAATTCGTTCTGGAGGCCTGTTCTTAACCTGAAACTGTTCTTAACCTGAAGCACCACTTTAGCTAATGGGGCCTCCCATTGCCACTGTACTGCTACTGCACGATTTCTGTTCTTATCCTGAAGCAAAGTACTTAACCCGAGGTAATATTTCTGGGTTAGCGGAGTCTGTAACCTGAAGCGTATGTAACCCAAGGTATCACTGTACAAGATAAAAACACAAAACACACAATAAAAACGATAACAACCCAATAACCCCACTCCCCACACCCGCTCCCACTAACACATCCCAAAGTGCACAGGATGTTAAACAGCCAAAGGCCCTGTGGAAGAGGAACATTTTTGCCTGGCCAATAAAGGTATATAATAACTATAGCATGTTTCTTTTACAGCACCGGTGTGGAAATGACCCAAGAAGTGCATCAGGAATTGAACTGCAACACCACTAGCAGTCAAGAGATATTTCTCACTCAAGCACTTATTTATATCCCCATTTTCTGCTTTGGAGTCATCCTGAATGCCTTGGCCTTGAAGATATTCTGTTGCACTCTGAGCAAGTGGACTGAAACGAGAGTATACATGACCAACTTAGCCATTGCAGATTTTTTGTTGCTTTTTACTTTGCCTTTCAAGATGGCTTATAAGACAATCAATGTGACTACACTGTGTTTGGCCTTTGAGTCTGCATACTTCATTAACAGGTATATGAGCATCTTCCTTATCACCATCACAGCAGTTGATCGATACATTGCCATAAAATATCCCCTCAAAGCAAGGCATATACGGTCCCCTCTGAAGTCAGCTGTTATCTCTGGGTTTCTCTGGGCCTTGATGATCACCATTGTATATGTAACTAAAAAATTTGAGAAACGAGCTTCATCAGGCACTTGCTTTAGAAGAATTTCCAGAGAACCATCAATGTATGTCTTTGCATCTGTCATTTGGGGATTTTTTATACCATTAACTATTTTTAGTTTCTGTTCCATTCAAATCACAAAGAAACTCGTGAAGAAGAAGAAAACAAACCCATATGAAGAAAAGCGCATCCAGAAAGCAATCAATATCATTTTTGCAAATATGAGCGTATTTGTCATATGCTTCTTACCTATTCATCTTGCATACTTAATTCGGTCCATAGCTGACTTCGCTGAGGCCAGCTGCACTCAGATAGAAAAAATTGACAACTTTACAAACCTTGCAGGAATTATTGCCAACACCAACTGCTGTTTGGATGCCATTTGCTATTACTTTGTGAACAAGGAATTCCAGGAAGCTTCCATGAAACTAAAAACCAAATATCTAACACAACAGAAACAAGGCACTGAAGATCAAGACCTAAAGACTGCATGCCCAGATATACGTAATGGTGACAAGTGCACTACCACTCAAAATGCTGTTTTTTTCTGTCCCCCAAAGTGCTCCAACAAATAATGTGCCATTGTTACTGCTTCAATGCAGCTCTTCTCAATTACTCCTCAATACAGTGGTACCTCGCTCCCACCCAGGTGGGTCTGAGCAAGGAAGTTGTGCCGCCAACTTGTGCCACTGCCCTTGGCTACACGGTGCGTGCGGGGCTGCCGGCTGCCGCCATGCCGCAGGACGCTGCAGTACCTGAGCCAGGGCAACATCATCTTCAAGGATGCCATGAAGGTGATGACGGTGAACTACAACACGAGGGGGCCTCTCAGCAAAGGAGCCAGAAAAATTGTGTTTTTCAACATACCTCAGATTCAGTACAAAAACCCTTGGCTTCAGATTGTGATGTTTAAGAACATGACACCATCGCCATTCTTAAAATTCTATTTAGATACTGGAGAGCAAGTCCTGGTTGATGTGGAAGAGAAGACTAACAAAGAGATCGCAGAACATGTTAAGAAATTTCTTGGTAAAAGCGAGGAGACACCGCAGGGAGAAGCACAAGAGAAAATGAAGCTACGGCATCCCACAACATTTGGCCCCAAAAAGTACCACTTGCGGGAATGTATGTGTGAAATTGGAGGCCAAATTCCCTGCCCTGGTAAAGTGCCATTACCAAAGGAGATGACTGGGAAATATAAAACTGCCATGAAAGAGAGTGCTGCTTCCTAAGCCAACTTTCTACAGTAGGGAGTAAGGCATTCAGACTGACAAGAAAGTGGGCATCTTAACACTGATGACAACACATTGGTCTTTTTACAAACCACCGTTTAAGTAACAGAAAAATATCTGGACTTACTTTAAACGAGTAAGGATAAATCTTTTAAATAAATTCTGGAATTTAAAAAAATTAATACATACAGTGGTACCTCTAGTTAAGAACTTAATTCATTCCGGAGGTCCGTTCTTAACCCGAAACTGTTCTTAACCTGAGGTACCACTTTAGCTAATGGGGCCTCCCGCTGCTGCCGTGCTGCCATCGTGTGATTTCTGTCCTCATCCTGAAGCAAAGTTCTTAACCCAAGGTACTATTTTTGGGTTAGCGGAGTCTGTAACCTGAAGCGTCTGTAACATGAAGCATCTGTAACCTGAGGTACCACTGTACTGATAAAGTTGTGTGACCTCCACCAGCAGGGAATTCATGTGTGGGGTGCAATGTCTCTATACACAGAACACACCGTGCATCTCCCCAGAGGTCCCTCAGATATGGCATTATCCCTGCATAGAAACTTGGTCCATCTTAATAGCCAGTGTGTTTGTAAATAGGCTAGTGGGTCATGAGCTATCTCAAACAAACACAAGGCACTTTGTCTCCAAAGGGTGCCAGCTTGGTTGCAATGCAAGCTGACTGACTCAATCAGCAGGCTCCTGCCTAACTGGTTCCAAAAAACCTTATAAAATCCACATGTCAAGACTGTGGCCTTCATTCTAAGCAACTTGTCTCATGGGGAAAGACTTTGTATCTGCCCTATATTATTTTACTAGCTCTTCTGAAAGGAACTGCCACCCTCTTTCAGAATTGGACCTCTTGTCCCTTGCATTACCAGCAGTAACTGTTATTTTACTCTATCCGAATGCCATGACCAAAGCAATAAGTGAAGGATAAAAAAGGTAAAGGACCGCTGACAGTTAAGTCCAGTCGCAAACGACTCTGGGGTTGCAGCGCTCATCTCGCTGGCCTTCCGATCGGCAAGCCCTAGGCTCAGTGGTTTAAACCACAGCACCACCTGCGCCCCTAGGTGAAGGATAGCAGATGTTTATTATAGCTTGATTACGGACTCAATAAGCAATGATTTCATCCCTCAGAACAACAATTGACAGGCTCTTATAGCAGCCCGTACGCAGAGCTTTCGCCTGTCTCCGTTGATGCATTTCCAAGCCCCTTTAATATGTTGCAAACATTAACATTCTGAGACTAGACTGCAGTGCCGCTTTAAGAAATGGCTACCTTGAAGCCCTACCCCAAGCCGTCCGCATCTAAAAAATGAGCCACCTTTTCAACAGGTGTCCGAACACTAGCTAAGATTTTTTTTTTTTCTTATTCGTTGCATTTGTATACTGTCTTTTTGCCAAGGCACCCAAGGTGGTTTACAGTTTATAAGGACTGAAAAAAAAATGATAGAACAGGCGAGGGAGAAGTCCAAATGGAGAATGCGCTGATGCTGTGTTTGCCTGTGTCCCTCAGTCTCCACTTCCTCCCACAGGGCAGAGGTTGTCCATCTAACTATGTAGAGATTAATTAGTATAGTAAGACCGTACTTTCGCCAAAGGTTGTAGCAAATAACCCTAGCTTACATAGTGGGATGAAGAACCAGCAGTCTGTAGGCTGGAAGTGGCCTATGGAGCCTCCTCAACCAGCATACAACCGGCCCACCCCCATTCCCTCTATGAAGGTTTTAGGCTGAAAAAGCCCCTCCTGGAGTCAATAGGAAGCCATTTGCAAGTTGAATTATGGCACTGGGGAACATTTACAGGGGATTGCAACTGAGGAGGTTGACCACAGTGGTTCAGTTAGGCATGAAAATAGCAGGCCCTCCAAGTGTCTCAGATTTTCCAGGGACAGGCCTGGATTTACAGAAGCCATTCTGGTTTCTGATTTGATTCCAGAATGTCCTGCTTTTCCTTACGATGGTCCTATTTTCACCAGAGAAATGTTGGAAGGTATGGAATTATGTGACCGCCGAACCAAAGAGATAAGTAACTATACAATCTTTAGAAGACATCTGAAGGCAGCCCTGTATGGGGAACTTTTTAAATGTTTAATGTTTTTATACATGTTGGAAGCCGCCCAGAGTGGCTGGGGCAACCCAGTCAGATGGGTGGAGTATAAATAATAAAATTATTATTATTATGAACTAGGACGTCCCTATTTTCACTGGAAAAAATGTTGGAGGGTTTGAAATAGTCGTGTGTGTGTGTGTTAACTGCACTTCAGTTCATAAATGTCCATGCCACAGTATATTTGTCAGTTTTTAAGTTGCCACATACCTCCTCGTTTAGTTGTCATTCAGTGTTTGTGGGAAATTCCACTTTTATTTTTAGCATCACTTGGTTTCAGCTGTACCCACACATTTAACTCTTTGTTCTCTTCAACACTTTGCTCTCAAGAGAAAAATATCACGTTAATAAGGGGATGGAAAACCGATGGCTCACTGAATGTTGTTGGAATACAACTCCGATCACCCCAGACTATAAGCCACGCTAGCTGGGGATGATGGAAGTTGGAGTCCAATAGCTTCCAGAGGACTATAGGTCCTACAACCCATTTTAATTTTATTTGTTAGTTACAGTGGTACCTCAGGTTATGAACTTAATTCGCTCCGGAGGTCTGTTCTTAACCCGAAACCATTCTTAACCTGAGGCGCGCTTTCGCTAATGGGGCCTCCTGCTGCTGCCACACCACCACCGCGCAATTTCCGTTCTCATCCTGGGGCAAAGTTCTCAACCCAAGGTACTACTTTCGGGTTAGCGGAGTTTGTAACCCAAAGTGTTTGTAACCCAAAGCGTTTGTAACCCAAGGTACCACTGTACCTGTCTATCTCCCATACAGCTATTTGCTTGCAACCAAAAAGGGCACGTTATCTAAGCATTATCAATGCATAACTGCAGCTAGGGATTTCTCGTGTACTGTAGCCTTTCTCTTTAATGTTTTAGTTTAAATGTTATTATAAACAATAAACATAAACCTAGCAATAAATATATTTGCTTCTGCTGTTGTAAATCACTTGTTATTTATTTTTTTAAAAACACAAGTTTTTCTGAGAAGTAGAGCATCACTGTCAGCAGCTAACTGCTTGGTGTAAAGTTTTTTGTTTTGTTTTGCACTGGTTTTTTGTTTTGCACTTTGGGGGCACTGTTTACTGAGTAGTTGTGCGACCAGAAATTTGGAAAAGAGGAAACCAGTGGTTCTTTTTACTTTTTCATTTATTCAGGGTAAGGGAGGAAGGAGATTGGTAGCTTGCTAACTAGTATAGTTTCTGAATAATTCTGACTGCAACCAGGAAAAACATTAAAGTTGCTCTACTATGTAATTTTCCACAGAGCATAGCTACAACACCAAATATATGCCTCTCTCTGACAGCATTTACATATCTTCCCCTTCTTCTCACAACTAAGTACCTAGTAGCGGTGGTGAAAAAGTGTACTTTATATTTTGCCACCACTACAACACCACCTTGAATTCACCACAACTCCAAAAGGGTGACATTTAAAAAGAAACACAAACAGGAACTCTGGTCTGCTTGCTTCCCTCTAAAAAGAGGAAATAAAATATGTGGTGAAGAAGTTTACGGTTTGCATGCCAGTTGTTTTTCAACTCGGGTTTTCCTCAGCAGTGAATCATGAAAATGGCACTTGGCTTGTGGGGAGGTGAAATAATGAACTCAACGACCCTATGGGAACCCTTATCTCATTTGCATTCCATTCTATTCAGGGAATAGATTTTAAAAGAACATGTACTAAAAAAGATTCCATATAATTATTAGAACCTCCTTTCTATGATTTGTTCTTAGTCATCCGTTTGAGCACAAACTGGTTGATGTGCACAGGTTTGTATGACACTGAAGATCCTGGTCCAACGGTTACAGTGGTGCCCCGCAAGACGAATGCCTCACAAGACGGAAAACCCGCTAGACGAAAGGGTTTTCCATTTTGGAGGTGCTTCGCAAGACGAATTTCCCTATGGGCTTGCTTCGCAAGACGAAAATGTCTTGCGAGTTTTTCCGACTCCCCCCCCCCTTTTTCTAAGCCGCTAAGCCACTAAAAGCCGCTAAGCCGCTAATAGCGCTAATCCGCTAATGGGCTTGCTTCGCAAGATGAAAAAACCGCTAGACGAAGAGACTCGTGGAATGGATTCTTTTCGTCTTGCGAGGCACCACTGTATTCTAAAAATGCTAAGCAATGTGGTGAAAGGGTTGTTTTCCAACTATTGATATTTAAGACTTATTTGCTTGCAGATTAGATACCAATTAAAATGCAGTTTGGCGCATTTGTTTACTCACAATGAGGGTTCTTAGACATATTTATTTCTCTAGATTTAACTGCCATAAGGCACTAGGGGCTCACAACCCTGTGGTGCTTGACTTAAATGCAAAGCTTCAACCACAGGAGCTGCCTGCGCATTCCACCCTGCTCTTCCTCCTCTGGAGTTCTCATGAAACAAGCCAAGTGGGTGTGTTCTGCCCACTAGCTCCTCATTGGCCTCATCCAGGGTCATTGTTAGGAAGGGCCAAGCTCTCTGGCTCCATGTGGGCAGCATACTGATGCTCTACCACCCCAGCCACTCCTTCTCTCCTTGCAGGCTCCCTGGTGCTGCATGGCCCTGCTGCAGTTTGTGCAATTTATGCAGAATTTGCCACCAGACTGGCAGAATTTGCCATAGCAGGTGGCCCCTCTCTTTCTGGAATATTAGAATTGTAGAGTTGGAAGAGACCCCGAGGTTCACACAAACACACACACACACACACACAAACACACTGCAAGGCCAGAATCTCAGCTAAAGATGGCCATTCAACCTCTGTTTAAAAACCTCCAATGAAGGCAAATCAACCCTTTTCACTGTCAAACAGATATTACCATTAGAAAGTTCTTCCTAATGTCTATGGGAATCTCCTTGTAATTTGAATCCATTGTTTCGAGCCCTACCCTCCGGAGCAGCAGAAACAAGCTTGCTCCATCTTCCATGTGACAACCCTTTAGATATTTAGATCATATCTCCTCTCAGTCTCCTCTTTTCCAGGCTAAACATACCCAGTTCCCTCAACCATTCCTCATAAGGCTTGGCTTCCAGATCCTTTATCACCTTGGGCGCCCTCCTCTACACGTGTTCCAGCTTGTCAATATCCCCCTTAAAATGTGGTGCCCAGAACTGGAAACGGTATTCCAGGTGAGGTCTGACCAAAGCAGAACAGAGTGATTTAGAAATACTTCTCTGTGTACATCAACAGCTGGCAGCAAGGTTGGATACACCAACATTCTGTATTTTGTGTATTTGCCTTGTAAATACCTGCTCAGCTTGGTACTTTCACCTCCTCTTGGCTTCTGATGGACTATACGGCAGCCTCAATTGGGCCAGCATGCTTTGCGCCATCTCCTTGAGCATTGGATTATCCTGCTATTATACTGTAAAGGCTGGAAGCTTTTGTATTCAGACAGTAATTGTTATCATGTTTTTGCCATCTTAGGACTTTATCTGTCGGCCTGCCAGTATTCAGACGGCACAGCTGGTACAAAACACAGTAATATGTCCCCTGCTCAATGTGAGCTGCCAAGAAGCACATTACACCATAACACAATATTTAACCCTCCTGACAAGGTGTGATGAATTTGCCTGTAGCCAAGAGAATGAAAGAGATCTGTCTGTTAGTTCCTTCATGAGGACAGAATTCTGAATATTTTCACCAATAAGTACTCAGAAATCTTTTTGCCAGTGATCCAGGAAAACAGAAAGCCGGTGTATTGTCCTCAGCTTTCTAAATCTTTATTCTCACTTCTTCCCCACTGGTAAAGCAGATTGTACCCACATCCTCTTTTTTTGTCTGGGCAGCTGTAATGTTGCTAATCCTAGTTCCCTAATCACGATAGACATTTTCCAAACTTTCTTTTGAGATGGTCATACAGTATATGTCACTAGCGTCAATCTTTCTTTTCTTTCCCTTTCCCCTTGTCTAATATGCCCCTCTTACCTCATTATCATTTCTGTCTAGGAAATTAACTTTCTGCCCAGTTTATGCATTAAGCTACAAGTAAGACAAATGATTGTTTAATGCGAGCAAACAATGCACTCACTGCTGCACACTGCTCATGTCTGCGCTTCACTCTACCCCCAGTCCTGCTGCTTCTGCACCAGAAAGGACACAGTGTAAAACCAGACTACTGGTTTGTTTCTCTACAAGCAAACCACAAGTGGAACCTAAGGTTTGTTTTTGGTTTACTGATCGTGGTTTGTTTGTGGGACACAAACTATGAGCCCATACCTGCATGTAACCTATCTGGCTTGCTTCTCCCCCAGAAGGCAACAGGCAGGTGCGGGGAAGGAGTGAAGCACAAACTTTTGAACAGTGTGTGCCAGCACACTGTTCATTCTTTAAATTAACTGTCGATTAAGGTGGCATGCAAACTGGGCCGTTGTCTAAATATGCACAGTTCTGCCACATAGTGGTGTAAGTGTGCTGCTGCTGCATTGCATCCAGTCTTGCTTTAGCCTGCAGCCACTGGGGCTAATAGCAAATGCGCTGTTGGTATGAATGTTGTTTCCAGTATATAATGGAAAATGATCACTGAAAGTCTGTAAGTAATGATGGCAGAAAATAAAAACACAGATGATAAACCTGGGAAGGCAAACGTGTATGTTGTCAGCCAGGTACACAACTTCCTTATTACATACAATATTGCCACCTCTGAAATCACAGGCAGGGCCTCATCATGATTTATGACTTAAAACTCAGTCCTAACGTGCTCTAACAGCCACTTAACAAGTAACAGCAAAATTATTTGAAATGACAGAGAAATCCTACTTATTTTTATCTTTGCTATTTATAACATGGTTTCAACGATCTATTTTGACTGCTAATTTCCTTTTTAAAAAAAACCTGTTTGCTTTTCTACGTTTTTAATATAAGGCACTTTTTAAATGTTAGAATTCTGACACGTCTTTTCAACGTATATCAATCATGCCTCAGCACATCAGTCATTACATTGTCTTCTTTAAACAGGTCCTTGTCTAGAACTATTTTCAAAGTAAGTGCAGAAAGTTTGGCAGCTGGCCTCTTCTCTGAAGTAATGTAAATTACTGTAGTGTGCGTACATCAAAATTTCATTTCTTTCTTTCCTATGTATTTAATATTCTACAGAAGAAGAAGAAGAAGAAGAAGAAGAAGAAGAAGAGGAGGAGGAGGAGGAGTTTGGATTTGATATCCCGCTTTATCAGTACCCGAAGGAGTCTCAAAGCGGCTAACATTCTCCTTTCCCTTCCTCCCCCACAACAAACACTCTGTGAGGTGAGTGGGGCTGAGAGACTTCAGAGAAGTGTGACTGGCCCAAGGTCACCCAGCAGCTGCATGTGGAGGAGCGGAGACACGAACCCGGTTCCCCAGATTACAAATCTACCGCTCTTAACCACTACACCACACTGGCTCTCAGTGTACAGTGTTCCCCACCCCCGAATATATACCAGCAGAAAAGTTTGTGTGGTGTTGTATTATTTTGCAATGAGTGGAAGGAAGAATGAGAAATATCCAGTATAATTGCAATTTAGAACAGTGATTCTTCTCTGCAGCACCCTTACAGAGCTGTGTGGTTACAGAACATAGGACAGTGTGGCACAAGAACTAGGATTATAAAGAGGAGTAAAATCAGTCATCTTCCCCGCCTTTCCCCGCACATTTAATCTAAGCTTAAAGATGAATGCTAATGATAATGGGGGAAATTGTCATAAAATCAAATGTCTCCATTTAAATATGTAAGGGAGAAGATATGTTGTAAAATGCAGCAATCATTGAAATATTTTTGTTGGCAATAGCATGCTTCCAGGGGTGAAGTCAAACCGCTGCGTTAGCAGCACCAAATGACCTCCCCAGGGAACAAACCTGGGCAGTGTGTACGGAGGTCCTGGGCTGCCCAGATGATAAGACCTGACTCTCGGCCTCGCTGATGTAGTCCAAAGGAAAGCAGAGCCATATGTTTGGCACCAGCTTGGCTGCAGGAGTTCCAGAAGGAACAACACACCTTTCAACCATCTTAAGGACACCACTCCGGATTTGTGTAGGGTTTACTCTTTAGTCTTTTATTCTCCCAAAGATATCCCACAAGGCAGTTGGAGGTTTAGGTTCAGAGTTTTCCTTCCCAGGCTGTTGAGCCCCATGTGCCCCTCACTTACAGGTACCTCTCAGCACATGAAGGCATGTCCTGAGACAGGGGATGTAACCTTGGGAGAATCCCAGCACCTGGGTTACAATCAGTCTGCTAGCCAGAAGTTCTCCATTCCTGCTTCAGCTCATCCTGTTTTCTGAATGATGTTGTTAGATGTTGGTGGGAAGGTATTTATTAATAAAGAGTTCCAGCATCTGAACAAAAGCAACGTTGGCTGACAGCCGGCTGCATTTCAGCCAGCAGCGAGCTAGTAAAGCAAGTCTGCCCCTGGCAATGAACCCTGGGAGATGAAAAATATTTTTGCCTGCTTTCTTCCAGCATGAGTCACAAAAATAAAAGGCTAGAAGACAACATATCAGTATGGCCACAAGCTCAATCTCTGCTCTGAAAGATCCCTCCACTCTCCACAGCAGATTTAGGTTGTGCACCTGCAGTTATAGAAGGGGGGAAAGGAAGAGTAAGTCCCATTTACATAAGTTTTCACCATTATTGAATATCACCCAAACAGATTAAAAAAACCTGGGATAACAGAAATATATTTGCCTATGATGCAAGGACCTATGGATATTACAGTATATAACAAATCTGCACTCAGTTTGTGAGATGGCAACCCTACTGCAGCCCACCATCCATGTATTGTGGGGGACTATTGGCTGCTTACCCTTTTTATTACTCTTTGCAATCCCAGACAGGCAGAAAAAAATAAGGTCTATTAATCTCTTGTTTGCCTGCCAAACATAGCAGATGAAGTGGGAGGCAAGGAGTTCACTTGGTGGATCACAGGTTTTGCAGACCTGTTTTAAACTCCTTTATTGAATGTTCATCTGCTATTTAACAAGGAATGACCCTAGTGTTTGAACTTCCAGGGATATAAAAAAGCATTAAGCTAATTATTCTACCCAATTGTTATTGAGAGGGAGCATAGCTCAGCGATAGAGCATATGCTTTATATGCAGAAGGTGCCAGGTTCAATCCTTCACCTCTCCAGTGGATTAGGTAGCAGGTGAACAGACAATACTGGACTAAAGGAATAATCAGGCCCGATAGACAGCAGCATTGTATGCTCCTATTGGTAAATAATTAAGAAGCCTTTTTCTGGCTTAAAATGCTCTAACCGATGAGTGCAAACACTATGGAATAAATGGCAAACAGTTGACACTTATATTAAAACAAAACTTTATTAAAGTTATGAAATAACAGCCATAATTTAAATTATTATTTGCTGCTTGTATTTAGGGTTTAGCTCTTTTACCAAATACTCTCTTCCCTTTCCCTGACACTGGAATCCTGCCCACTGCAAATTTTCTGGTAATAGCCTAAGCCAAGGGCTGGTTATGCAACTGATTTGCAGTATTCAACCAACATATACCTGTTGAGATTGACTGTTCGTATTAAACTTTATTGAATCTAGGCAAACTGCATAAGGCAACCAAGGCAGTTTCTGTACCAAAGCCAGGCCGAAACCATGATAGAAATGGATCTAGAAAATCAGTCTTCTCCCAGAGTCAGTGGATCCCGTCAGTGACCACCCACTCATAATAGTATTTTACTTAGAATAAAATCCAGTTTGATTTGAAAACTGCCTCCAATTCAATTAATCTGTGTTAAGCAGAACGTAACAGCTAGCACATAAAGGCATTCTTGCAATTCAGTGATTCTTGAAGATTTTTGAAGATTTGAAGAGAATATTAAACTACAGCCCTTCTACTCTTTTTGTAACCCTCATTACAAATGCTGAAAACTTATTTACCTTTACTTTCTTAAACCATTCTTTAAATGATATGCAGCTTTTCTAAATGTGGGTTCTGCTTCCTCCTTGTGGCAAGTACAGAAACTGTTTAAGACAGCTAAGAAACACAGGATTTCAAATGACAGATACATTTCCCACATGATTGCACTGTTGGGTGGTTTTCTTTCTGAATAATGTTGCTCATTAGCTAAAACATATACATTTCATTGTGCATTTTGGAAGCTTCTGTATTAATTTTAAATGAGAATGGTGATATTTTACAATACAATTGTACTGCGGTACATTATGTTTTTGGGATAGTGGTCATTTTGTAGTGGGGAGTGAACTTAGCTTTCTATCCCTCCTAGAGGCGGATTGATAAAATGGTTGCTCCCAGGAGACAGCTCAAGGAGAGGAGGCCTGATAGACCTAGTCTTTTGTTGGTTTTTCTGTATACTTGTTTTTTTGCTGTTTTCTAAGTGGTTCATTTCTAAGTTTCTCACTTGCTTTGAGCCATATTTATGTGAAAAGCAATATACTGTAATCATATGTACATGTTCACTGCTTTGTTCAGTTGAATTTACTCCCTAGTAAGTGCATAAAGGGACATGGGTGACGCTGTGGTCTAAACCACAGAGCCTAGGGCTTGCAGATCGGAAGGTCAGCGCTTCAAATTCCCGTGATGGGGTGAGTTCCTGTTCCTCAGTCCCTGCTGCTGCCCACCTAGCAGTTCAAAAGCACATCAAAATGCAAGTAGATAAATAGGTACCGCTCCGGCAGGAAAGTAAACGGCATTTCCGTGCGCTGCTCTGGTTCACCAGAAGCAGCTTAGTTATGCTGGCCTATGAAGCGAGATGAGCGCCGCAACCCCAGTCGTCCACAACTGGACCTAACGACCAGGGGTACCTTTACCTTTTTAAGTGCATGTAAGGCTGCAGCCTTCAAAGATACAGTTATAAAGGGCAGTTGGTTAATTCAAAGTTTGGAGGGGGTAAATGTGTTTTCAATGCGCTTCACAATCCACAATCATGGGCTGCTTCACACATTTCAATTATGTGTGAAAAGCATGCAGTTTTCACACTTGACAGTGAGTGGCAAAAGTGCACCCCCCCCCATATTGTAGAAGGGTGCTTTTGTTGACAAGGTGGTTCCGACCATCCATTTAGCTACCCACCCCTCCTCCCAGGAGCGAAAATGTTTCCCGCCTAAATTGTCACGCTCCCCTTCGCACCACAACCACCCCCATCATATCAGGCCACAACCACCCCGAGTTGGAGAAGGACCCGTTCAACCAATCAGCGTGCAAAAGCGGAGCGGCCTCCGCCAATAGGGCACCAGTAGGGCGTCCGAAAGGGGCGCGAGAGAGGCCGTTGCCCCCAACGGCTGAACAATCGACGTTAGTCTCAGACGGGACAGGGCGCAGAACGCTCCACCGGTGTCCTTGAAACTCGTCATCTCCGCGAGGCGCCATGGTAGGGAGCGGGGGTTTCTGTGGTGGGGCTTTGGGAGGGAGGGACTGCATGGCGGGTGTTGAACCCCTTCGGCTGAGGGCGTTCTGACGGGGGCCGTGAGCTCGGGGTAAGAGGGTGGTAAGCAGGGCCCTATGGCGAGCTCACGGGGGGACGGAAACCCGAGGTCTCCCGCATCGTGCGCTGCGAAGGCCGGCCGACTCGTGGCGCGCGAGCACGAGGGAACGAGCGGCGGTTCCGGCAGCCAATGGAGAGCGGCCGCGTGACCCCCGAAAGGCGCGAATCTTGCCGAGGGAGTCGGTTGGCTTCGCACCGTTGGCGGTCTTTCCTCAGGGCCGAGAGCGCGAGGGCTGACCGTCGCTTCGCCTCAGATTCGCCATGGTGGGGAGCGGTGGAATATTGTGGTTTTGCTTTATTAAAGGGTGGCATGGAGGAGGAGGCGTGAAAGCGGTCGCTTTCCTTTGAATCAGGCCCACAGTGGGATAAGTCGGTGTTGAAATGTAAAACAGGTTATCCTGGCATGTAATCGTGGAGAAGGGCGAAAGGGGACCGTGGTCGGGAGGGAATGCACTGTAATTATTAACCATTTGGGAAGTGCGTAATGGCCACATTATGGCAAAATGCTGTGAAAGGTGAAAGGTAATGAGTGCATAAGTAAAACCTAATTGGATCACATGGGAGGTAAGAGAAATACGTTCCTCTTTGAAAGTGTTAGTTAAACAGGCCTCGGATATTCCATTAAATAGATTATCTAGGCTGAGATAGTGGTGTGTTTGAAAAGAGAGCCACTTTAAAAAAATAGTCTTTGGTATCTGTGATGGTACAATTTTTTTAAAAAAATTCTCGAGTCATTTACAAAAGAGCAAACTAATTTTCACTCTTCTATGTGTCTTTGTTTTGATGTTTTTTTAACAGCGTGAGTGTATATCTATCCATGTTGGACAGGCTGGTGTTCAGATTGGTAATGCTTGCTGGGAGCTGTATTGTCTGGAACATGGAATCCAACCTGATGGTCAGATGCCAAGTGACAAGACCATAGGAGGTGGTGATGATTCTTTCAACACTTTTTTTAGCGAAACTGGAGCTGGCAAGCATGTGCCTAGAGCTGTCTTTGTGGACCTTGAGCCAACTGTGGTTGGTAGGTATATTTCTTCTTTCCAATGTATGAAATTGCTAGTGTTAAATAGACTTTATTGCAGTTTTGAGCAGTATATTAGAGTTATTATAGATTAATATAAACTTTAGCAATACAAATTTTACAGAATAGTTTTGTGGCAAGCTATCTGTTTTTACCATTTCATGCATAATGTTTTAAGGCTAAATGCATCAGGCAAAGGTGAAATAGGAATGGTTTACAAGATTCTTTATAATTTTTTATAGATGAAGTGCGTACAGGCACTTATAGACAGTTATTTCATCCTGAGCAACTTATTACTGGAAAAGAAGATGCTGCCAACAATTATGCCCGAGGCCACTATACCATAGGAAAAGAGATTGTTGATTTAGTGCTGGATCGCATTCGCAAACTGGTAAGTTTTAGTAGAAAACTAAGAACAGACACCAGCCTATTTCGCTACCTTTCAAACTAGTCAGAAAAAAATATTCTATTATGAAAATAGGAGAGTACATTTAAATGGAAAGTATCAGTAACAGGCCATAAATCCAAAGGCCACACACAACCAAATTGCTAATCACACCCTCCTTACCACCTCCCATCTTTATACAAACTTAACTTAAAAGTAAAGACCCATCAATCTTGAATCAACTTGACGACTGCACAGACAGCTATAGAACTACTGTAAGTGAGTAGGTTTTTGTAACACATACACTTGTACAGAGAGCAGTAAAATATCAACACATGAGTATTGCATAGGGATCTTCTATGTTCACAGGATTTTGGTATGTACAGACTTCCCATGTTATTCTGGTTTAGGTCCTTAATCTTAAAGGTCTGATTTTATTGTGTCAGAATAGAGTTTAAAGGTGATTGAAATTGATTTAGTAGACTTAACAAAGACAGGAAAATTGGTTCTTTATTGCACATTAAAAAGTATTCCCAAAGCCATGCACTGTAACTGACCACATAAATAATTAGAAGTCATTTTTGTGTCTTAGATTGGGTGGGGGGGCATACACCAGTAACAAGCTAATTTTATCCAAGGCAACTATTTATGTTATCTGAAATAGATAAATAAATTCTCTTTTGTTCACACATAACATTTTTTAATGTTTTTCTAGAAGTCTTTGATTTCAAGTAAAATGTACTAAATATTTCATTTTACTACTTATTAAATTCAGTGCATTGTATCCAACATTAAACATATTTGTAGACCCACTGAAATTAATGGGCTTGATTAATTTAAGTTGACTTATTAGTTCTACACTAAATAGAACTTACTAGTGTAGAATGCAATACTGAACTACTGCTTAGCTTTATCAAACATCAAAACAGCATATTTCATGAAATAATCAGACAACATTAAATAAGTCTAGGATCATTAGATTTTAAGACTTTTTAAGAAAAATGGAAGGAAATTTTTAATTAGCCAAATATTTTAAATGCACACAGTGAAAACAAGCAATTTCTAGGAATGATTTGTACATTAAGTACACACTTAGAATACTAATATTTTGCTTGCTGTCTTGTTCTTCTAGGCTGATTTGTGCACAGGTCTTCAGGGTTTCCTTATTTTTCATAGTTTCGGAGGAGGCACTGGCTCTGGATTTGCATCTTTACTCATGGAAAGACTGTCAGTTGATTATGGCAAAAAGTCCAAATTGGAGTTTGCTATTTACCCAGCTCCACAGGTATCTACTGCTGTAGTAGAGCCTTATAATTCTATCCTTACTACACACACAACATTGGAGCATTCTGACTGTGCCTTCATGGTAGACAATGAAGCTATTTATGATATATGTCGACGCAATCTTGACATTGAACGTCCCACTTACACCAACCTAAATCGTCTCATTGGCCAAATCGTTTCATCTATCACGGCTTCACTCCGTTTTGATGGTGCTCTGAATGTAGATCTGACAGAATTTCAGACAAATCTTGTCCCATACCCACGAATCCATTTTCCTTTGGCAACATACGCACCTGTCATCTCAGCTGAAAAGGCATACCATGAGCAGTTGTCTGTCGCTGAAATTACTAATGCATGTTTTGAGCCAGCCAACCAGATGGTAAAGTGTGACCCTCGCCATGGCAAATATATGGCCTGCTGCATGTTATACAGAGGTGATGTTGTCCCAAAAGATGTCAATGCAGCTATTGCAACTATCAAGACAAAGCGTACCATTCAGTTTGTGGATTGGTGTCCAACTGGATTCAAGGTATTTTTAAGCATTTTAAGTGAATTTACAGAACCTTTCAGCCATTTCTTTATAGGTGGTTTTCATGGTGCACAAGCTGTCCATAGTTCATTTTTAATCTGTTGTAAATTAACAACTAATAGGTAGTTGTTTTCACATTTGCCATTTTAACAGTGCAGTCGTAATTTTGAAATTAGTTCATAGAAAATGCTGCACTAATCAAATACGGTTTTAAAAGTTTATTGAAGATGCAGGCCTCAGTCTAAAATGACAGGGTACATTTGTTCATTTATGAGGCCCCTTTCATTCTTTCAGAGCAGATCCTTGTCACATAGTTGTATTGAATTCCAAAGATTTCCAGATACTTTTTAGAGGCAGGCCCATGTGCCGTGCTTCGTAATCCAAATGGAAGAGTATGCAGTATTCAGTGCACTTAAAAAACACTACGTATGATATGCAAGTGCATTTTAGATATCCCAGCAATATTAAATTCATGTAAATTACATTTCTTATTTGTCATCACTAAGGTACAAGATATCTAGTAGTTTGGAAAGTACATGGCCGTACCACTTTTTTACTAATTTGTGGCAGTTAGCATTTCCTATCATCATTAAGCTCTCAAAGTAGAATATTAAAGGGTGAGATTTTTCCTTTAAAAATCTTCTAGCTAAGGACTATTATTATTGTTTCTATTTTTTATTTTCCCTTTTACTCAGAGCACTATACAGTGGTACTTCGGGTTACATACGCTTCAGCTTACATACTCCACTAACCCAGAAATAGTACCTCGGGTTAAGAACTTTGCTTCAGGATGAGAACCGAAATCGCGTGGCAGTAGCAGTGGGAGGCCCCATTAGCTAAAATGGTACCTCAGGTTAAGAACAGACCTCCAGAATAAATTAAGTTCTTAACCCGAGGTACCACTGTATATAGTGGCATCGCATTTTATTCTCACAGCCTTATAAAGTAGTGTAGGCAGAGAGATTGTGGCTACCCTGAAAATAAGCTTCATAGCATAGTTTGGGATTTGAGTACAAGTCTCCTTGATTAAAGAACAACTGTTTGCTACACCACATCAACTAACCTATTAAAAGTAAAATAAAAAAGTATGTAACAGAAATCACCCCTTAACCAGATTGCTCATATAGAAATGGGCTGCAGATTTTTACTTTGCGGAACAAAGACATTTGGGCAAGGAAGGAGGTCCAGTTTTCTCCATTCCCTCAAATAGGTGACCAGATGGAACAGCGCCCGTCACTGCTTTTACTGATTTTCAGAATTGGAATAATGTAGGTTTTAAGAAGTAGGGTTTGCCTATCGTTTTTAAAGTATTTGTTTAGCATTGACGGGGGGGACTTAACTAGATAGAGAGACTTTTAAATAGTTTGCCCTTTCCTGGTAGATTTTGTGATCTTTGTGTATGCCAAAGAATGTGATCCTAAGATATTAATAAGTTAACCATATATTTAACAGTATTGTTACTATTATTATTTGAATTTATATACCGCCCTATACCCAGAGGGCTTTCTTGGCTGAAATATAACTTAATGATGACTGCATTCTGAATGTTAATCCTGTGTAGTTTTATTGTTTTATTGATACACACAACTCCCAGGTCAAAAGTATAGTCTGCTCACAGTGGGATCCTCATGATTGCCCACAAACCCATTTGTCCTTCCCTCCCTATGGTGTAGAAGCAGGACATAGTGGAGAATAGATACATACATTTTTTATATTCTCACCTACCTGATTGTCTTGTTCAAGTTGCTTAATATTCAGTTCACCTTTAATTTTCTTTCTGTAATGTCCTTGCCTGCTGTAATGGGAATGAAGGAAGAAGCAAAACTCATAAGCCTGGCAATGATTCCCTTGAATGTGGGTGGTGGAGCATTGTGCTGTAGGGAAACATAATTAAACTTTCATTTTTCTTCTAGGTGGGCATTAACTACCAGCCTCCAACTGTTGTGCCAGGAGGGGATCTGGCCAAGGTGCAACGTGCTGTGTGTATGTTAAGTAATACAACTGCCATTGCGGAAGCTTGGGCTCGTCTTGACCATAAATTTGACCTGATGTATGCTAAGCGAGCCTTTGTGCATTGGTATGTTGGAGAAGGTATGGAGGAAGGAGAATTTTCTGAAGCTCGTGAAGATCTAGCTGCTCTTGAGAAAGATTATGAAGAAGTGGGTGTTGATTCTGTGGAAGCTGAGGCTGAAGAAGGAGAAGAATATTAGAAAAAAAGTAATGTCAGATGATTATTTGAAAATATTTTCATACTTCAGTTCACTTGTTCTGTTTCAAATAAACATTTAAGCGTTCTAGCAGTTTGGTTTAATCATTTAAAATAGCTTTAAAATCTTTCTTAGAATAGTTATAAATATATTCTGAGAAAAGTATAAAATAAAGTTTCTGTCAGAAATGCTATATACTGCCTCCTATATTTGAAGATCTACTCCTCCTTCCCCCTTGCACTCCTTTTGCAACAATCTTGAAACCTGAAAAATTTATATTGAAAAGAATCATACTAATACGTTACAGGATCCTAAATCTTAGCAGACATGTCTTTATAATGAAAATCACATGGGGATATCATTGTGCACATTGAGCTTTGTGTTAAATAAAGAAACGAATGAATATATGTACAGCTTCTGTTATTTCTTTTTTTAAAAGTTTCTGTTTCCTATTCTATGGTTTAATAGAACCTGATAATGGTGTTATGTTCACCCTTATACAGGACATTTCCAGAATCAGCTGGAAAGAATACCTCATGAAAGTATCCTTACAGATGAGGTAGAAAAACTATGTAATCTGTCCATGTAAATTTTAAAATAAAGACAAATTGCAAGCAATACATTGAGAAAGGGAATATAAACCCATCTTTTCAGGCAGTCAAGAGTCCTTTACAAAGGTTTGGAGTCATACCAAAGAATAGTATTTGTGTCTTAAGAAACTGGATCATAGCATGAAGTAGCTTCCAGTTCATGTGCAATGCCATTCTGTATTAGAAGCAAAATTCACTGTGTTTTACTCTGAGGCAAGTACATACTACAACCTTAAGCAGCAATAGCATACAGTCATTAACTTTTTTGTTACTCAGTCATTAAACATGAATGCCTCTTAAAGCTCCTGATTCTAGATCACTTTTGTCTGCTATGCAAAACCTGCAACCGAAACATTTTGACTGGTTGCAGGGGTAATTGTGATAAGTAATAATGGCAGCCTGTGTGTTTGTCTTTATTGTTGGGAATCCAAAGACTTTTATTAAGATTCATTATAATAGAAAATGCTGTTAAAATTTGAAGAAGAAGAAGAAGAGTTTGGATTTGATATCCCGCCTTTCACTCCCTTTAAGGAGTCTCAAAGCGGCTAACATTCTCCTTTCCCTTCCTCCCCCACAACAAACACTCTGTGAGGTGAGTGGGGCTGAGAGACTTCACAGAAGTGTGACTGGCCCAAGGTCACCCAGCAGCTGCATGTGGAAGAGCGGAGACGCGAACCCGGTTCCCCAGATTAGGAGACTACCGCTCTTAACCACTACACCACACTGAAGAATGGGTGCTATTTTATATTTGCACGTTCATTCAAAATTGCAATGCTCTCAATGTTAAGTTTACAGTTTTACTTGGGTTGCATTTTTTACAACATTTGAATACTTTTCTAGCCCCCAGTTAGTATGAATAGACCTTCTTGTATTTATCCCTTGTCCTGTAAAAATGAGCTTTAATGTTTGCAATTATTTGAACAATGGGTAGGAATGAATGAGCCTGCGGTCACGGAATACTTCACGGCCTTGAATCAGAAAACAGATTTAGGGTTGGATGCAATGCCGTATGAGGTGTGGGTATATGATACAGGATGGCCAAAGGTTTATGGAATGCATATGCCAGCACCTTATTTCTGTATACATTAGCTATTATTGCTGAGATAGTGTCAGGGTGAGTGGGTAATTTTCTGTTGGATTGAGAAATAGCCTCTCCCATTCTCAGGGCTAGGAAGGTCTCAGCAGCCATCTGGGATCTTGGAAGACATTGAAGGAGGGCCCTTCTATTTCAGCAGCTGAATTCTAGAGATTTTGGTCACTTGGGCCCTGGAATGATCCGGGGGGAGGGGTACTAACCTTCAATGGAGCTGTTAAGGTCATACATCCTATTTTGCAGACAAACTTCCAGATTTTGGGCTATTCAGCCCACATAAGCTTAATTAGATAATAATGACTTGATTCCTTGTATCAATAAGAGTGCAGCATCAGAACAACTGCAAGAGCTTAACGTTTCTATGAGTACTATGTGGCAAAGGTATTGTGAAGAGCCCAGTTCGAGTTTTCAAAGGTATGTTGTCAAATGGGAGTGGTCTAATTTCAAAGTATTAACTTGCCTCCTTTTAGCCATAAAGCAAATAAATTGGAAACGTGGAGTGGAGGAAAAATGCTAATAAAAAGGATATACAGTGGTACCTCGGGATGCAAACGGGATCCGTGTACTCATTGTTCCAAAAGAGACAGCAGTTGAAAAGTTAATATCGGTATGTTAGAAGAGGAAAATGAATAAAGTAGAAGAAATGATAGTCAACCAGCATAATGGGAATTGATTTCAGCATAATTATGGGAAAGGCCAATTGAACTTAATTGTTAAGGAAATTTTAGGTCTACAAAAGAGAGAAGCAATTCCAACACTAAAGCCAAGTTAACCTGTACATAACCATTGCTTTCTCATTTCTTGATCATTCTGATTATGAATGAGCTGCCTCTGCAAACGAAAATTCTATCCCGTATTTGCTCTGTGAAAGCTCATTTTAATCAAATGATGAAAGTGGTTTTCTGAGGTTACCTGCAGATAAGGTATATGGCTAATAAAGCAATTGAAAACCAGGAGATGACTGAGTATGTATATCAGCTATTGAGAATATCTTGAAAGTATCCACATGAACACAAACAGCTTAAATAAATTTCGTATATAATGAGTTTTAATTAAAGGCAGTGTCCCTAGTATTTAGTAGAAGCAACTACTGTGTTGAGCAGAAAATCCTGACCACTAGTAAGATAGGACTAACAGGATTTTCACAAACTACAAGTTGACACTATACATCTTGATGGGTCTAGTAAAAAGAACTTATAGGTGATCAGGAAGAAATAATATCACTGGTGCTGTTTTTGCTATAGGCCTATGCACAGCCTGTTTGTCCATAAATTCATATTTTAAAATTTATTAAGTGACATACATTAAGATGTTAAATTCTTACTATTTTCAATTCTGACATTGCCTTATGATGAATATTCAATCCACATATGTACTGGATGATTCTGTCATAGTCTGCCCTCTTGTACTATACAGCGTGGGGAAAACAGCAGATGACTCATAACGTGCAAGTTTCCTGGAACTGAAGGTCATGTTTTATAAATGACTTTAATGATTGCTCAAAGTAAATTAGAAACTTTCTTACTCGGAAGTAAAACTCACACCTATATTTTGATTTCATCTTCAACAAAACTGTTGTAGAATGAGCAGACTAGTCTGTCATTTGCACCAAATACACTGACATCTCATTCTGTAAATGTGGCAGTAAGCTGGGGAAGGTTATAAAAACATGGTCGTGCATATCATTCACTTTTTCTTAATATCAAATGTAGCCCTTCTTTGGGAGCTCTAAAATAGTTATCCCAGTTGTGGGCTGGTTTTCAAAAGAAGTATGCAAACAATTCACTATAGATCTAGCCCTATTCATTCCGTAGGGTGCCATGAATCAGTTTTGAACCACCTCCAGTAGTGATTGTTAACCTGCAAGTGTAAAAGAGTAGCACCCTATATATACTGCATGCTTTCTTCGTTTCCAGCAGTTCGTTAGCTAATTATTTACAACAATAGGTTAAGTGGTAATGTTTCAGTTCAGTGCAATATAAAAATCAATGTCAAAGCCTGGGTTATGCTACAGTATATGCTACAGTACGGTGTCTCGAGTGGTTTCAAATAAATATAATCCTATTCCCTAATCATGGCCAAATTGAGAAGCTTGTCATGCAGGTTGCTAAATAAAGCCAGTTATGACTTATAAATACCATTTCCTCTGCTACCGGTTTACCACATAGTAAAAAGTGGAGCGTTGTATGCAAATACCTTTAAAAACTACGTCAGAAGGCTGAGGAGTTCAAATAATGAGAGTTGAGAACGTTAGCTGGAGTTCACAGAATAGAGCTGCAGCTTTTCGCAAATGATGGCACCAGCTAATTAAGTAGTGTGCAGGTACATGTTTGTTTTAAGAACATCGATAAGAGGAAGCTAGTATTTGCATTTGGGATCTGGTGTTTATTCTGCTCCAGGAAAGGCTTTGTAAAGAAGGACTTACTGTTGATTCACTGAATAACATCCAATATTATGGCTGGTTTTATGGAGAGTGAGTTTGAGGGTAAGTTTTATGAGCTTTAAGTACTGATACCATTGATCACATCTAGGATTTTAAATTTGCAATGCTTTAGCTCCAGTTTGGCTAATAATCTGTCTAGATCCAGCAAGCCATCTCATGTAGTCCTCAATACTGGATATGGCAGACCCTGGAAAATACTTGTGCAGCTAAGGGACATGGGTGGTGCTGTGTTCTAAACCACTGAGCCTCTTGGGCTTGCCGATTGGAAGGTCGGTGGTTCAAATCTGTACGACTGGCTGAGCTCCCGTTGCTCTGTCCTTGCTTCTGCCAACCTAGCAGTTCGAAAGCATGCCAGTGCAAGCAAAGAAATAGGTACCGCTGTGGCGGCAAGTTAAACGGCGTTTCCGTGCACTCTGGCACTCGTCACAGTGTCCCGTTGCTCCAGAAGCGGTTCAGTCATGCTGGCCACATGACCCGGAAAGCTGTCTGTGGACAAACGCTGGCTCCCTCAGCCTGAAGCAAGATGAGCGCTGCACCCCATAGTCACCTTCGACTGGACTTAGCCGACCAGGGGTCCTTTAACTATCATACTTGTGCAACTCCTCTATGTGTTTGTGTGCATAGCATAGCATAGCATAGCATACTTGAAGGTGCATTTCTTCCTCTGCCTGAGTACAAAATGTGCTTTGTATGTGTACTGTATCGGAATCTGCATGTACAGCGGTAATCAGATGGCTGACACTATCAGCTTTGAGAGTGATGCCCATCTGTTTGTAAGGTGGGGAGTGAGGCAGTGTACACACCATTTAAAGCACATAGCTTCCCTCAAAGAATCTGGGGAACTGTAGTTTGTTTAAGGATGATGGGAGCTGTAGCTCTGAGGGTTAAATACTGTTCTCAGGATTCTTTGTGGGAAGTCATGTGTTTTAAATGTATGGTGTGTGGGCAGCCTGAACCTAGCCATCCCATTCCACCATCCTGACTGACTTGAGCTGGTGGAACTAACAAAGATGATCTCAGTTGTAGTAGGCATTGGCATTTAGACCATGGTTACTGGTGGTCACCTCTGCCTAGTTAAAAAGGTAAAGGGACCCCTGACCGTTAGGTCCAGTCGTGGACGACTCTAGGGTTGCAGCGCTCATCTCGCTTTATTGGCCAAGGGAGCTGGCGTACAGCTTCCGGGTCATGTGGCCAGCATGACTAAGCCGCTTCTGGTGAACCAGAGCAGCGCACGGAAATGCTGTTTACCTTCCCGCTGGAGCGGTACCTATTTATCTACTTGCACTGCGTGCTTTCGAACTGCTAGGTTGGCAGGAGCAGGGACCGAGCAACGGGAGCTCACCCCGTCACAGGGATTCAAACCGCTGACCTTCTGATCAGCAAGCCCTAGGTTCTGTGGTTTAACCCACAGTGCCACCTGCATCCCTTTTCTCTGCCTAGTTACTCCTGCATAAATCTTCTTCAAGGAAATGACACCCGCCCATTACCAGAAAGAGCAGTGTTTTGCACTTTTATGTCTTGACTGAAAAATGTTTCCCTGACTTGTTTTGGGGTGCATTATGGAATCGCAGAACTGTAGAATTGGAAGGAACCACAAGAATAATCTAGTCCAACCCCCTGCAATGCAGGAATCTTTTGCCCAACATAGGAATGAAACACACAACCCTGAGATTAAGAGTCTCATGCTCGACCAAGTGAGCCATGTTAGCTGGTTGTTATGTAATCTCATCTCGGCAGCAAAGAATACATTCAATTTATACCTTTTCTGTTGTATAGCTTTTAGGACTACATAGCGTGTTCACTTAATACCATAATTTTATTTACTTTTATTACATAAGACTGTTGAATGGCGCCTTGTATGCCTCCTTCCAGCAACTCCTGCAGCCAAGCTGGTGCCAAACATATGGCTCTGCTTCCCTTTGGACCACATCAGCAAGGCTGAGATGGAGGTCTTGTCATCCGGGCAGCCCAGGTCCTCCATACACCCTGCCCAGGCTTGTGTTCCAAGGAGGTCACTTTGATGTTGCTAATGCAGCAGTTTGATTTCACCCCTGGAGGTGCACTCAGTTGTCTCTTGAGACAGAGAGATGCAAATGACACTTTACTTTTGCGCTTAATATTAAGCATGTTGTAGAAAGTATAAAAACATAAAAGTCTATTCAAACAACCTGTATAAGAACATGAAGAGAGCCCTGCTGGATTAGACTAAGGGTCCATCAGATTCAGCAGCCTGTTCCCAAATAGTTGGCAATCAGACCCATATGAACTCTGATTCATCACTACTAGTAATCAGTGCCTGCCCTGTCCTCCATAAATTTGTCTCATGCCTATTTAAATCCATCTAAGTTAGTTGCTGGCACCGTGTTTTGTGGTAGCAAGTCCAAAATAGACCAACTTTATAAGAATTGGATAGGAATAATTATTTTATGTAATTTAACGCACATTCCACTTTCCCCTGCCTCCGAGCAGCAAATGTAAAAGCAACAGATTTTCAAACCAAGAACAACAGCAGAAAGCAAAAAAACGTGAAGAGCAACGCCAATAATTAATACACTGGCACCCTTAGGGAGCAACAGCAGGAAATAAATTTATTTAATTATTTAATTAAATAAGCAAACAGCAACAGAATCAACTGAATAATTTCAGCTGCCAGAAGAACACCTTTGGAGGCAAGAGTTTTCTATAGATTTGTGGGGGGCACAACAACAACAAAAACCCTGTTATATCTGTCACAAATCTTGCCTCAGAAGGCGATAGACACACAAGAAAGATTGCAATACCAAATCTTAAAGGATGAGCAGATTTACATATGAGGAGACAGTCCTTCAAGTAGTTTTGCATTGAACTGTATAGGGTTTTATAGGTACTTATTATGTAAGTCAGCCTTTGCCAGCAGAATCATTGGCTCAGGCTGACCAGAGTTGGAATTCAAAACACCTGGTGGGGCACCAGTTTGGTGAAGGAAGTCAAATATTAATGGAATATTATTGGACTATTAATGGCCTTTCTCCATCATGGAAGTCAAGGCAGCTTACAGGGGATTCTCAGTGAGTCTCGCAACGAGGCACTAGTTAAAGAGTCTGCCATGGCTTCTTTTGAAGAAAACAATACTTAGCTAAAGCTAAAGTGGTTTTGAAACACAGCTCAAGGTCACATCCTTGTTCAGCAGCAAATTAAAAAAAAAATAAATAAATCACCAAGCACCGTATTCCACAGCACACTTCAAGGTCACATTTCAGCTCCTAATCCATAACAAAAATAGAATAAAATTCTAGCAACCAGGTTCCAAGGGAACATAACACACGCAGAGCACCTTCGTACAATGATGAGCTTAAAATGTGAAATGGCAAATGCTGAGAATACTGACAAAAATGCCACAACCTTCCCTGCACCTATAGCTGAGAGTGGAATAGTTTGCCTCTTTTTTCATGAATCAGATGCTCATGAGCTAAGATGACGTCGGGGAACATAAGCACTAACCCCTCTCCCACAGAAACAGAAAATGTTTTACATGGTTATATTGCAAACAAAAAATAAGAGAAGAATAGCCCAGTTCTTTCCTGTTTTGGTTATGGATCTCAAACTTACAGCTGGTAGTTTCAATGAGACGTCAGGCAGAGAGGAAACCATCTCTGTGTTGCTTTTGCTGTTGTTGCGTCTTCCTTTTCGTCTTTTTCCGTCTTGTTTTTCTTCCCTTTCTATTCATTTGCTGCCAGTCGCCTTCTTCGAGTTCTGTGTCTTCCTCTTCACTGCCTAGTTCTCTCAGATGTTTGTCTTCATTTGGTTGCAGTTCCAGTTGAGTTAATTATTATTATTTTATTTTAGCTTCCAGTTGTATGGAGGAGGCAGCTTTAGCTACTCCTTCATAATTTATTTGGAGTTTGAATGGGTAACCCCTTTGGTACCTTCCGCCTGCTTCACTGAGTGCTGTGGCATAAAATTTACGTTCACATCCGCGTCGCAGCAGCATTTCAATGGGAGAATGAAGAACATATTCTAATTGATCCAGGTTGATTAAAGAAGTCCTTAACTATGATATGATTTAGTTTATTTTGCAGAAGGACCAATATGAATGCTAAGACACAAAGCTTTACTGCAGTGCTATCAAACCCCTTGATGTCCTATTGCAGGGCCACGCCCAGCCTACATGAGTGGAAGTGGCAAAGGTGGGATTTGACCCTGCTAATGGCTCAGAGAAACCAGGTTGGCCTCCTCCACTACTCCTAAATGTTCAATCCTTACAACAACTCTAATATTGTAGGTGAGTATTGTTACCTCCGGGGACGCGGGTGGCACTGTGGGTTAAACCACAGAGCCTAGGACTTGCCGATCAGAAGGTTGGCAGTTCAAATCCTCGCAACGTGGTGAGCCCCCATTCCTCGGTCCCTGCTCCTGCCAACCTAGCAGTTCGAAAGCACCTCAAGTGCAAGTAAATAGGTACCACTCCAGTGGGAAGGTAAACGGCGTTTTGCCACAAGTGGCTTAGTCATGCTGGCCACATGACCCGGAAGCTGTACGCCGGCTCCCTTGGCCAATAAAGTGAGATGAGCGCCGCAACCCCAGAGTCGGTCACGACTGGACCTAATGGTCAGGGGTCCCTTTACCTTTACCTTATTGTTACCTCCATATTACACATGGGAGATTGAAAGAAAATGGATTCCCTGATGGAATGAGCTCATGGTTCAGATGGGTTTTGAATGGGGGTGGGTGGGGGGCACCGACCAATTGACTCATTCTTTAAACTATCATCCAGTAGCCGGCACCTCAATAGCCTCATTGTCTCTTTTTTGAAGGAAACTGAACTGATGGAGACAAGCAGCCTTCAAGCCAACTATTCTAGTCAAGGGAACACAAGCCTCCCCATTCCACCTTATGTGGAACGCTTCCAACTTGCTATATACATTCCCACATTCATCCTGGGATTGCTGTTCAACGGAATGGCGATGTGGTTTGCCTGCCGCAAGATCAGGCAATGGACAGAACCCATTATCTACATGGCATCACTGATGGTTTTTGATACCTTGATGCTCTTTGCTCTTCCCTTTAAGATAATTTCCTATCACAAAAGCGAGTGGGATCTCGGGGGTGCCTTTTGCTCCTTCCTGGAAAGCTTGTATTTTGTGAACATGTACGGAAGCATCTTAACCTCCACGTGCATATGTGTGGATAGATACATTGCTATATTGCACCCATTTGCCGCCATGACCCTAAGATCTCCCAAGAAAGCAGCCACAACTTGTCTTGTCATCTCAGCTGGGGTGTGGGCAGGAACTGCATATACGTATCAACTTCACCAACATGGAGGCCCCTGCTTCTATGGCTTTTCCGGAAGTATTTGGAAAAACACCATCTTGTTTATCACCCTGGAAACAGCTTTTCTTGTTTGCATGACAGCTATGATCTTCTGCACAGTCCGGATCATTGTATGCCTGCGAAGGAACCAAATGCCTGGTGAGCCCGTCACAAACAGGAGCAAATCCATCAATATTATCACAGCAAACCTGACTACGTTTCTCGTCTGCTTCACCCCTTTGCATGTGGCCCTGGTGTTATATTATCTTGTGAAGAACCAAATACTGGATGATTGCCAGCAGATGATTCGCTCATTTGTTCAGATCAGCCTGTGCTGGGCTAATCTCAACTGCTTCCTGGATGGTTTCTGCTACTATTTCGTCTTAAAGGAGTTTATGAAATTTGCCTCAACCGAGAAGAATACACAAGCAAGTACCATCGACTAAAGTATTCGGCGAGCAGCCATTTTGGATGTGCTGTTGTGAAGCGGAAATTTCTCCCCTTGGAACAATTTTGCTGAAGTGTGCTTAAATTCATATCATATGATGTTAATTATAAGCTACCTTGAGAAAACTGTGTTTTGAAAAGTGGAATTTCAGTTCCTAAATAAAACAAACTGTGTGAGAGGGACTTCCAGACTTGTGTGCACCAATTAAATCACATTCATTTCAGAATTTCCTGGAAATCAAACCAGGGCCCACAATGAGGACTGTTGGTAAGGTAGCAGTTGTCCCCAAACCCATACAGTATTTGATTTTACAGGCAACTGATTTCTCTATTATTGTACTGCTTTTTGCTTGGGTGGCCATGTTGCCCTTAGCATTGCTCAGGGTCCGCAGTCTCCCTTCAAAGCGGACCCACTTGTCACCCTTTGAGGTTTTGTTTGGGAGACCAGTCCCATATGTTAAGATGTTAACTCCATATGCCAGCCAAGATATGCAATTGAATAACTATGTGCAGTCACTCTCCCAAGTTCTCTCCTGTTTCCACAGGTGGACCCAGGCTCGCAACCCCTGTGTGTTGGCTGAATCAGTTCGAGCCAGGTGATGAAGTGTGGGTAAAAGATTGGGCACGGACGCAGCTACAATCGTGCTGGAAGGGACCTTATACCGTCCTGCTCTCCACACCCACAGCCGTGAAAGTCGCCGGCATCACCCCTTGGGTCCACCACACCAGAGTGACCACTACAGATTGGACTGTGCAACTAAATCCCGATTAAACCCTTCGGCTGACCATCTCCAGACCCTCCGCTGACGACCGCTCTGCTGATATCACACCGGAAGCTGATATCTCTACGCACAGCTGAAGAATTGGATGGGAGGGGCGCCCGCGGGCAGCGTCCCCAACGTGAAAACCCGTGCTGGGACTGATCCAGGAAGTCCACCAGGACATTTAATACTTTCATAAGGACTTTTCCTTTTTTGTGTGTGTGTGTTATCTGCTCTATGCCCCACAGCCCTGACCCCACTGAGCCATACCGCCCTTACTGGCCTGCTGGCCTCTGCTACGAATGGTTCGTCTTGCCAGTGGTAAGAGATGGCGTGCTCATTGGCTATTGGAAACAGGGGTTTGATGAGGTTACCATATTGAAACATCCCACTTCCCCGTTGTGGCTCTTCTCCCACACCACTGTCCAGCACGCGTGGGCAGTGCTCCTACGGGAAGTTGCAGAGACGGTCGAATTCTATCAAGTTCTGGACTGCTCTTGCTGTTGGGGGGGAGTAACCAACTGTCATTCGGGGGGTAGAGCATTGTACCAACCTCATCTGATGGACCAGGTTCTAATCTTAATCCAGGCGTTAGATGGGACGGAACCTATCTTAATGCAAGTGTTGCAGGGGTGGGAGCCTTAATTAGGTGTGCATTGAAATTGCTGAACAAGTGCCAGTAAAAGTTGCCACCCCAGGATTTCAGCTTCCATATGCTCTGGTCAGTAGGGAGGCAGCACGAGAGTTCAATCCACCCAACAGGGTTAGTAGGAAAGTTGACCCACATAGTGGGAGCATCAGCTCACCGGTCGGCTCTCATCCTTGAGGCTCAACAGGTAATCGAGCACAAATATCAGTGGGCTCTTCAACAATGAGCACACCCCCTGAATATTGCTGGGAGGAACCATGGAGTGATTGGGGATGGTGGATGGGAGTTATTTCAACTGCCCTTGCCACATGGATGTGTCTCTTTTTCTGCTGGCATGAGCGTCATAGGCTCTGCGGGAGACGACGGCCCGATCCTTCTATCCCCTTGATGATCCTCCTAGTATTCCTTGTTCTCATAGTTGCAGGAGACAAGGAAGGTGCTGCACCTGGTAAACATGGTCAGATGGGAACTAGATTATTGAGTAAAATATCACGAGGAGAAAATTATCATAAGATGTGGAAAGACAATATTTATATCAAGGATATGTTCAAGTTCACCACAATGTTAAATCTTTCCAATTGTTGGCTGTGTATGCACATACCACCTTATGCTAAACGGCCAGGTTTGATGCTACATGGAATTCCCATTGGTAACATCTTCAACATAGAGAGGAGTTTGTGTGTTAGTTCATTCTCATTGCTGTATGTTTATCCCAGATAATAATGTCAGCATTTCGGCCACAATTGACCACATGGAAACAATGATAGCTGAAAACCCGCTAAAAATTACAGAAGGTGATCCATGGAATTGGTTATATTCTTGGCTGCCCGATGGTGGTTGGATCAGGAATATTATGGTATTTATAGCAGGGCCACTTATAATCCTTTTGCTTCTCTGCTTTTGTATTCCCTGCTTGATGCAATGCTTGCAGAATATGATGGAAAAGATGATGTCTCGCATGATGGGACCTCGTGTGATTGCTTTTATGTGAGAATATAGACCCATACCCCAGAACGAATCTAAATAATAGATTGTTCAAAAGAAGAGGAGGGAGTGAAGGGAGAAGGAAAGGTTAACAGAATATTATAAAAGAAGCAAACGGGCTGCAGTTGTGGTCAGGCAGCTAGCAGAAACCGCAAATGTGTCAGCTCTGAAGCTGCTTCCTGTTTTCAGCTCTGCAGACTGGGAGCTGTTTCCTGTTTGAGCTATCGGTTTTAGAAATGCTTTAGAAATGTTTTAGAAATGCAATATATATATGCAGGGGATGAAAAAGGTTTCTCTCAATATTCTCTGTACCTCGTACCTAAGAAATCTGCACCTAAGCTCTGTACTTTGTACCTAAGAAAGGTTGCTCTCAAATATTATCTGCAGTAAAAATCCTGTGCTAATCCTGTGCTATTCTTACGTCTGCAAATTTGGCCAGACAGTTAGCACATCGCCAGCTAAATTTGTCTGGCAGGTCAAAAGTCCATTTCTTAGCTTGCAGAAATATTTTAGCTGCTGTTTGCAGATTTAACCAGGCCCCTTCTTCCTGCCTTGTGCTTACTAATGCAAAAATAAGAAAAGACACGTGTAAGCAGAAGGGGAGGGGGGGAGTGCTTAGCTAGCAGAAAGGCACGTATGAGGAATGTTTAGCAAGCATTAAAAATGTGTTTAGCAAGCAATATAGATGTGCCATATAAGGGAATAAGTTGAACATTTGCCAGCTGATTGGGCAAATCTGGAAAGGGTATGGGAGGGGGAAGAGTGTTCAGAAAAGTATAAGAACGTCTGCTGAAGTGTTTTGCTTTACAACCAGTCTTTCAGGAGGGATCCTGCTGGTTGTCACTCTGCGCAGATTGCAATAAACTCTTTTCTCCAAAGAAGAAGTTGCTTTCCTGGTACTTTTGTTCCCTCCATGGTCCAGGGGATGGCGAGGCTAATGGATCCCTAGGTAAATAAGGCTTCACTATAATGTTACTCCCGTGTTTTTACCAGTAAAATGAATAGCACAGACAATTCAGGCGCAGTTTTCTGCATTTCATCAATCTTTTTCTTATGTTGCAAAATTGTAATGCTTTGGACAGGAAGATGCATGGTGGGCTTTACGCTCGCAGAACATTTACTTTACTCGGAAATATGATTCAGCAGTTTCCATTCTCTTTTGGTTTACGAGCTTTGGTTTCATAATTACAAGACGGAAAGACTGATGTTAGAGAAGGCCTTCTTGGGGAACTCAAAAGTCTGCTCACTGCTTTGTGACATTTTAGTTAGTCGTAATAAAGGTATTGCCCTACTGTTGCTTTATGAGCAGTAGGAACTGTACATCCAGATCGCCATGAGATTCAGTGCTGTCTAACCAGGGGGTTCTCAGCTGATGGAATTGCATGAAATTAAGCACTTGTGTTGCAATGCATTCATTCATTCATTGCAACTACCACTTTCCCCCCTCTAAGCTCAAAGCTCCAAAACACCCCCTTTCAGACCATCTCCCTCCACGGTTGGAAGGCAATGAAAATAGTGGTGGCATGGGAGCTGGTGCACTCATCCTGTCTCCTCCATGTGCTTAATTAATCCTCTTTGCAAGGCCTGAAGACATGTATAATCAGGGCTCTATTTCAGCTGCAACTCACCAGAACTCAGTTCTCGCACTTCTCAAGTGGCTACCATTGTCACTGTAAGAGAAGTTCTGGCACCTCTTTTTCTAGGAAAGTAGCACTGGGAGAATCCTTCAGGAATACATACACAGAAATAAGAGACAACTGCAACCAGAAGTAAAATATTTTATTATCTCATTCATTTCTCCTAAAAGGTAAGATTTCTTTCAGACAAAATATATAAAGCATTTAATGGTCTTTCTTTTGTCCCACCCGCCCTCCCCCCATCTCGTCACCAGATAACTGATGTTCTGTTCTTTGAATCATCTTTAGCTCCAGCAAAGAACTAAGGCCTTGTCCATGTGTTTCAGGTTTTGCACAAAGTTACCAAGGTTAATGACTGGCTTAAAACATGCACAGCCAAACGCAAAAAGGTTGGATTTCCAACTTGAGTAGCGCAGAAGAAAATGCAAGCCTAATTTTTATTACTTTTCCACGATGCTCACTAAAGAAACTGCTATGATGCTCCTTTCCCTTCAGGATCTGTACCATTCAGATGAAATTGCAATGAAAATCAAAAGGAATTTGAACATTACTCCTAAACAAGTAGAGTGCATACCTCAAAAGGAGCTGAAAATTCTGTTTGCATGGGCAGGTAAAATTTATAATAAAATCCAAGGATGGTTATAAGTAATATGCCTCTATGTTGTGACTGCTTTAATTGGAATCACACTGAGTCCACCTCCACATGGCAAAATGTGTGCATTGTTTTGAGTTTTTCTCTATTTTGCAGCAGCCAGACATTAGGCATTTTGTGATTATTAACACTGGCTAAACCACTCAATTTGCCGTACAGAGAAGGTGTCATCATGCCCTATATTTGGGTGGGCAGGTTTCCGACAGCACAGTAGCAGATCACTCCAGGCCACTACTTCATCGCAGGGAGCAAATGCCATAGGGACACTTGAAGCACATATTGTACTGCAATTTGTGCATGCATAGCTGCCCTAAACCTTGTTCAGAAGCACCAAGAGTTCAATTCGAGATGCAGGCACATTCCTGAAATATAGATGTGTTGACAACTCAGACCTCCTGTAACCTGGGAGCTGTTCAATGAGACCCACAGTTCTCTCCCACTACATGCTATGGGAGACAACCTTGCCACAGATCTTCTGACAAATATCAGATCTTCTCTTCCTGTGTCTACCTGCTCCATCTCCCTGCTCCACACAAGCATCCTATGCCCTACACAACACCTGGACCAACATTCTCCCAGGGACTGATCCATTAATGCCCTCAATGGTCAAGACACATGATGAAGATGCTTCAGATTGTGCAATTTGCATTTCCAGTATATTAAATGCAACCACAGCTTTTAGTTCTGTTATCTTCTGGGAGAATTTTACTGTGTAGGAAGTGTTTAGCAAAGTTCTGCTAAACGAATGTTGTTCTCTTTTCTGTGCATCCCTCTGCCTTCTCATATTCCCTGAACTCTACTTGTCTAGGGGTGTTCTCAACCACATTTTTCCATCTGCCACAAAAAAAGAAAATTGTGTAACTGCAGTCCAACTGCATTTGATTTTTCTTGTTTAACCAGTCTTTTACAAGAGCAGATGTCTAGTGACCTGGATCATAATCTACTGTTCAATTTCTGATGTTTAGAAACCTAATGGGTAATATATAGTGTGCAAGGAAATGGGGAGCCAATCTTTCATCCAGTGTGCAATGCTACTAATCCCTTTCTTTTTATTATTATTGTGGAGGGTGGGCAACATGAATCACAGATCTACTACCTATTTGCATGGAGGTCCTCATCATTATTTCAACCAATCCATTCCTACAAAGCAAGAGCTCAATCTAACTGTTGCATCTACAAAACCTCCATTATAAACATCTGGCAAAAATGAATTGCTAAGTGATATTCTGAAACATGTATTTATGATCCCAAAGATAAGTCAATCAAGATAAACATTTGGTCCAAGTTCAGTTGTCATCTATCCAATGGTAAAAAGACTAGTGGGCCCTGTTTCACTTGGAGATGGTGAGACAATCTGGACACTGGGAGAGCCAGCTCTTCACCAGCAACATCTCCCAGAATGGTTTATTCTTGCTGGTCTGCAAACTCAGGATTTTAAGAGTTTGCTTTTCTTTCTCCTGAAGATTCAGGAGAACACAACCAATCTTGCATGCAGATCAGTGGTACACGCATCCCTTGCATTGTGGGATTGTGCCTCTTACAGAGAAATGAGGAAAAAATGGCAGGCAAGCTTGCACAGAAAGGCAACGAATGCTGCTATGTAAAGCCTAGAACAGAGCTTTCCAAACTGTGTTGACATGTCAGTGTGCTGACTGCAGGCAAATGTTCCCTGCGCTGCTCCTCAAGGCTGAAGAGGAGTTAGTTTCGCCTCTGGTTTGCTAGTAAAACTGAACTGCTGTGTTGTGAAATGATGCATGTCTAAAAAGTGTGTCACCAACGTGAAAAGTTTGGAAAGCTCTGACCTAGAATAACAAGTCCATGAATTTCGACGTTGAGCTGCAAGGATACTGATACAGCTTCCTTGCCCTTTTAGGGAATTAATTTCACTGCAGATTTTCTGTTAATTGATTCATACAAATGGTTCTTTGTGCTGAGAAGGGTCCCTTACAAGGAAGTGGCACTCTAGTGAAAAAGGCCAACTTTTCTTTTTTATTATTACATTTATAATCCACCTTCCAAGGAGCTCCTAACCAACAAACCAACCCCATTCATCCTCACAACAGTATTGTGAAGTTGGTAACGCTGAGAGTGAGTGGTTGGTTCACCGTCACTCAGATAACTTTGTGGTTGGGTACAGATTTGAAGTGGGGCCTCCCAATTCTCAAGCTTCTCATGCTTTTTTCAGAAGAGATTGTTGTGCTAGCTTTCTCAAGAGAAACCCAATACTCAACATTTTGGGGTCGCTGTGTAAATTTAAGCCCAGTGATGTGTGAATGTTAAATGTAAATGCAGAACAAAGACACCCAAGGCCCAGTGTTTGGCCACATGTGACCCGAGAAGTTAGTAATGCGCAAGCAATGGGAGCAAGAAGTAAATTAAGACACATTCTCTCAAGGACAGAGCAAGAACGCCTGCACGGATGAGTAGAGGAAAAGCCCAAGAGGGTTACATTGGGAGTGCAGCTCTCACAACTTCTGGCAAATGGCTGTGTCAACCACAAAAGTGTTTTCAAAATGGCGGATGTGATGACATGTCTCAGCAGCACGTCGGTGGATATCTGGAAGAGAGCAGAAAGAAATGTCAGATTAAGACATGGTATGGCGAGGAAAGCAGATGAGTGTTGAAATAGAACCAGTTCAAGAATCAAGGATGTTGAAACAACAGCACAAAAATAATCCAATAACCATTTTTTTTAATTTGGCCTCCATCAAGGCATTTATTCTATTAAAGAAATAAACTTCTTTTTAAAGCATATAGCTTCAGTAATAAAGACTATCATAATGATATCCTTTACAAAAGCATACAGTTACTCTTACTGTAAATCAGCTCGATGAATTAACAGCCTTCCAAGGGGTTTTATGCATATTGTGTTGAGTTTAATGTTTTTACTGATTTTATTGTTCTAATTTATCATTAGTGTATATATTACTGTTTCAGACATTTGTTGTAAACCAACCAGTGGCCATGGTTGATGGGCAGTTAATAAATGTCTAAATAAAATACCGTATTTTTCGCCCCATAGGGCACACCGGCCCATAGGACGCACCTAGTTTTTTTGGGGGGGAAATAAAGGGGAAAAAAATATTTTTCCCCCCCCAGGCGCGGGGCTGGGGCGGGGGAAGCTAAAGCTTCCCCCGACCCCAGCACCCAGAACAGGTTGATTTGCGCAAGCCATGGGAGCCCTCCCACGGCTTGCGGAGAGCTACCCGGAGCCCCGGCGTGACTGCTCAGCGCGCCTGGGCTTTGGGATAAGAGGCAGCTCTACGCAATCCGTGGGAGGGCTCCCGTGGCTTGCACAGAGCTACCCGAAGCCCCGGCGCGACTGCTCAGCACGCCTGGGCTTCGGGGTGCAGGCAGCTCTCTGCAATTTGTGGGAGCCTCCTGCGGGCTCCCAAGGCTTACGGATAGCTTCCTGAAGCCTGGAGAGCGAGAGGGGTCAGTGTGCACCGACCCCTCTCGCTCTCCAGGCTTCAGCGAAAGCCTGCATTCACCCCATAGGATGCACACACATTTCCCCTTCATTTTTGGAGGGGGAAAAGTGCGTCCTATAGGGCGAAAAATACGGTAGTTATCCTCTGTGGAACTGCAAAGATAAATGCTGTTCTGTCTTCAAAGCCCAGCTGAGCAGTGTAACTCCAGTGGCAACAGCAACAGCAAAAACTTACGTCTTCTTGCAGTCCTGCGCTTCAGCCTGTATATCTCTTTGTCCCTGCACAGGGCATAAATGTAGAAGCCAAGCTGGTCCACGTCAGTGACATGTTCCGTCACTATCATCTCCTCCTGGATCATGTAGGTTTGTGGCAGGTATGCCCCCTTCTGAAACCAAAGAATTAAATACACAAAATCTTAACTATTACTGAGATTATTTGATGGGGATTAAATTTCAGGGGGAAACTATGCCTGACAGCCATGATCTTTGCTCCTCAGAAATGATTTTATCAGGGCTTCAATATTTTGATCCAAGCAACATTCATTCATCTTCATCAGCAAAGGATTTAATTGGCATTTTGAAAACCAGCCGGGAGCGGCAGCACACTTCTGACAGGAATATCATTATTTTGTAAGCTTTCTGAAGACAATTAATACAAACAGGTATCAGGTGGAATCTTCTCATGGCTTAATTGGTTTTTATAAATCAAAAGGCCAAAAATGAACACACAGACCCTCTAGGGGGCCTCCACCTTTGTCCCCTGTTCTCAACCAGAGCCAGGGCCTTTTCAACACTGGCTCCGGCCTGGTGGAACACTCTGTCTCATGAGACCAGGGCCCTGAAGGATCTGATTTCTTTCCACAGGACCAGTAAGACAAAGTTGTTCCACCTGGCCTTTGGCTTGGAATCAATTTGATTCCCTCCCCCTCTTTCTTTTTTCATTTCTCCTCCTGTGATGAGGCTGCATTTTAATGTTTTAATGTTGTATTTCAATCTTGTTTTTTAAGTTGTATTTCAATCAACTTGTTTTTATTATCGGTTGTTACCCGCCCAGTCTTGGCTGGGGAGGGCGGGGTATAAATAAAATTTATTATTATTTGTTATTATAATAAACTTACATGGTGCCCTCAGTCTACATTTAATTTGGAGGGCCACTATGGCAGGGACCATTTTTTCCCCTTATGTTACTCAATGCAGTGCAACATACAATGATAATGAAATACTAATATGATTAAGAGTGGGTGGTATCTGACTAATAGACTCCATCAGCACAAGGGTTTCCACTTGAACAGCAGAACTTTCCCTCTTCTCGCCCCGCACCCCATGCCCTCTAAATCTGTTCTGGGGATCCCCCCCCAACACTCTGAAGCAGATGTGAGGTGGGTATGGAGCACACTCAGGGACAGCAGAGGAGGGGGACGTTCTGTTGCACAAGTGGAAATCCTTGTGTTGGCACAATGCCCGATCGCTAATAATTGTTTTTTAAAAAACCATAGAGTTGAGGGGAAATGGCAATGATCTCATCGGGTTTCTTGGATAAATCTTTGTTCAAGAGCCTTGCTTGATTAAACCAAAGGACCATCTAGTCCTGTACCCTCTTCTCACAGCGACCAACCATACGCCTGCAGGAAACTAGCAAGCTTGTCCTGCCTAGGCTAGTTTATGCAATTATACACTTTTCCAATAGGAAGGTAAGAAGATCTAATCAAAACACTGACGAATTTTGCTTACTCTCTTTAGAGCTTTCCCACTCCATCAAGCTAGTTGGCCCTGGAGTGCATGGAGGAAAAGCACAAAGAGAGAAAGAGAGAGAGAGAGAGAGAGAGAGAGAGAGAGAGAGAGAGAGAGAGCAGTGAAGACGTTCTGAGAGGTGGTGGTTGTTTTTCTGAAGCAAATCACCTAGCAGAATGGGAAAACTGCAGTCCCATTTAGAGCCAGACCACCTTCCCAGTGTCGCTTTGTTTCTCAATGGTCTAAATGTAGCCACAGGAGGCTAGAATTATAGTTAAGAAGCACTAAATAGGGAATCAGAAATGATATTGCAAAGTCACAGGTGCACAATATGGCTCTGAATGTGTCGGTGAAAGAAAACAGAACTAGTTTAATGAGCAGGGGTTAATCTTCTTCACCCCACAGGCTTCCAACAAGCAATATTAGGACAGAATAATAAAATATAGTTGGTTTTGAGCTGCTAAATGCAAGACTCTGTCCTCCTTCATCTTTGGGTATACAAGTATCCTCATACTCAATCTGATCTGAATGACCAAATAGGTCAGATTTTGCCAATTCAATCCTTGCTCCTTAGAAACAAAGCAAAGAGACCATGATTTCTTTCTGGATTAGGTTGCCTTGTGCTGAGAAATGAGGGCAGTGCTTTGCAGTAGTTTTGCTTCAACTTGCCAAATTATTTTAGAAAATAGTTTGTGACTGGAAGAGAGTTCACTTCATTTCTGGGTGCTTGTGCTTCAGGGCCCCACAAGAGTCTTGCTCTATTGCCTACGTGCTTTGAAACGTTTACACGAAACCACGGAGTGAGGTCATCTGGAAGCTTTTCAGCTAAGTCAGTTTGTGGTTGACTCCCAACTTCTCATTTTCATCGACTCAGGGGAGGAGGAAGAGGTGTTAAATCAATACCTGGGCATATTAATAGAGCACATGATGCTCAGTACATTGAAATTCAACCCAAACAAGATAGCGAAGCGAGTTGTGTTCAGCCTGTTCTGGAGAGGGTTGAACCATCAGGTTTGCAGTCTGGGGGTGCTTCTTGAACCATATTTGGCACAGGAGGTGTGGCCCTTTAGCACCTTTGCTGGGTGCTGACTGTGACCCTACCTGGACAGGAATAGCCCAGCTTCAGTTATCCATGCCCTGGGCGACCTCCCATTGTGTACCATGCACAGGACTAATGATGGTCTGTAAACTTCAGAGTTCAAAACTGAGCTGCAACACTGCTGAACTGAGATTAGGAAACAGGACAGTGTGTTGCCAGATTCTGGGCACAAATAGAAGCAACGGTTTTTGACCCTTAAAACTTTAAATGGCTTGAGACTGCAATGGCCCTTGATTATATAATGCCCTATCAAGAGAGGCTCACCTGGCAACTACCTAGATAACATTTTGGTGCCAGGTAGAGACCTTTTCGTTTTGTTAAGCCTTTTGCTTCTACTTTAAGTTTCTGGTATTTGGGCTGTTTTTAGTCCTGCTTTATGTTTTAGTAACCAACCCTCACTCCCAGCCCAAATTTTAAATCTGTTAGCCACCCTAACATTACACAATTATAGGGCAGCATTAAAAAAACCTGAAATTAATTTTGAAAAGCAGACACCTGCCCCAACACAAGACCATCTACTAAGCGAACAAACTTCCCACCAGCATACTGACCTACACATTCCAGAACTGCAGAGGAGGCAAGCAGAGAGATCCCACAGTGATACCATCAGAATGGCATCAGCTGAATAGGCAGTTCCCCTGGCAAGCATCCCAAGCCACAGATGCCCTCCCACCCCACTTCCTGACCCAGTGATTGATTATCTCCTGGGAGATTAAGAAAACTCAATGGGAGCAGGGCATCTTAACACATTGCTATGCTGTTGTGCTGCCACATCAAGCTAAATCAATAGCCTGTTGTAAAATATTGCTGTCTCAGTCAATTAAGGAGAGTTCTCCAATGCCAGCAGAGCTGTTCTGTAAAAGTCAAGCTATCTGTATATCTGCATCATGGAAGGAGACTGACAAAGAAGATAGCATGTGTGCAAGGCTGACTATGCATTTCCTGGCATTACCTATTTGTTAAATCCAATTGGACGACCGACTATATCTATTTATTTTTATTTAAATATTGATAACCAACAGTTCTATAAAGTATATCAAGGCAGTTTACAACATACAGGCAACCCCCTCATTCAATTTGTGATGTCCCCACACAGTGCACACTATTCAGGGGGTTCTCCCATCCTTCTCCCCCTCGACTAAGGGGCTGTTCCAGGAAAGAAAGTGAGGGGTAAAGTCCCAACTGCACAAGCAAAAGCCCTGGTGTTCGTAAGGTGAATCCTGCCCTGTGTTTCAGACCGTGCACAATTATTTTTATCTATTCTATTTCATGTGTCCGCTCCATTTTATCTTCAAAGCACCCCTGTGAGAATAAGGAACATTTCCCCCCTACCTTTACGTTAACCAACAGCTCCCAGAAACTCTGAGGTGGCATGACAGTGGTGGTGTTCAGCTCAATGACATAGCATTTATCCAAGCTGATGTCAAGGTAGGCAGTCAGACCCTGAAAGGAAAAACAGGCAGAATGAGCTCAAACAAGGGAGGCTATGTTGGTCTTGGTGAGAGAGCAGCAGAGGTTTACTCCAACAACCCAGGATCCCTCAGCCTAAGCAGCCTTAGTACTTCTCATGCAACATCAAAGATTAACCATTAGTGCATCCTCTTCTTGAAAGATCCTTCTAGTACAAGCTCTGCTTACAGGAAGATACCTGTGACGTAATGTTAGGAAAAGGAACTGGTACACCTAACTGAGCAGGAACCTCTTTTGAAAGCTGTACTAAAAACATGGTCAGGAAAACTGCATCTCACATGGGCTTCCTGTCCTGTCACTCCTGCAAGTCTCTGAAGCTGCTACAAGCATATTCAGGAGACGCCAAGGTGCAGCCCTTCCTGAGAAGCTGTCATAATATCTGTAGCATGTTGCTTGTTTCTTACCCTCTGAAAGTCATGGATAATATCTGCAGGGTCGCTTTCACCAAAGTGGGGCATTGGGATGCTGATCTGCTCATAATTCTCGCCGAGGTAAATCCTCACGTTCTCATGCAGTTCCAGCTGCTCCCTCAGTTCGTCTACGTAGAAAAGCTGGCAGAGCATCTCCTGCTCCTGATCTTCCAGGCCATACTGTGGAAATAAAAAGGGTGGTCGTAAATGCAGGGGCTCTTTGACCTTTGTTGCAAGAGTCAGAGAAAAGCTTTCACACAGGAACAGCAGACAGTGCCTTATGCAGTGTTGGCCCACCAAATTCTGCATTAGCTGTGTAGGCTCCACTATGAGCTCTCCATTGTTTCAGACGTGTGTTTCCCACCCACCTCTGGAGAGACCAGGGGCTGAAGCTTGGGCTTTCTGCATCCCACACACTGAGCTAAGGCCCTTAAGATGAGGCAAATACAGCAAACAACCTCAACATGGCTGCCTTCTGATGCTGCTTTTCTTTTAAAACAAGCGACAGTTGGAGCTTTGTTGCACACATTTGCATATGATGTGCAGCTGGCTCCCAAGTGTGACTCTAAGTAAGTGCTGCCTCTCTGCCCAAAGCTTCTATGTAACTCAAAATCAAGCACATGATGAGTCTTCAACAACAACAACAACGGCCACCTTTCCCATTTTCCTGCCTCCTGTTCTCTGGGACCAGCTGTATATATCACAAGTCTCAGCTTCCCACCTGCGTTACTTAAATATCACCTCACAGAACACATTTTACACAAACCTCCACCACAGCGTACATACAGAGCAAACTCTCCAGTGAGTAAAAAGAGAGCCAGGAATGTACTCAAGAAAGAGAAGTGCCAATGACAAAGGACTTGGAAATGAAAACTGCAGATTAATATTAAAGATGGAAATTTATTTTGCCAAAAAAGAAAAAAGAAAAAGTGTGCTTAATGAGCAAGTGCTGTGGTCCACCTCTCTCTACACCAGTGTGGTGTAGTGGTTAAGAGCGGTAGTCTTGTAATCTGGGGAACTGGGTTCGCGTCTCCGCTCCTCCACATGCAGCTGCTGGGTGACCTTGGGCTGGTCACGAGGTCTCTCAGCCCCACTCACCTCACAAAGTGTTTGTTGTGGGGGAGGAAGGGAAAAGAGAATGTTAGCCGCTTTGAGACTCCTTAAAGGGAGTGAAAGGTGGGATATCAAATCCAAACTCTTCTTCTTCTTCTTCTTCTTCTTCTTCTTCTTCTTCTTCTTCTCTCAGACTCCACCCTGGAGTTCTCAAAAAAATTATCTGTCGGTACCATGGAAAAGGGATGGGAACATTAAGGTCAGAAGACTAAGTTGTTTAATTAATTCTTAGGTATCTAACAGTTTTATTGTTTTGCTGATCTGAATTTGCCTTTGACTTGTTTTATATTTTGATCTATGCTGCATTTTGTTATATACAGCAGAGATCTTTCATTCTGGCTTTTTGTTTTTGTCTGCTGTTTGGGGATCTGGGCTTCCCTAGGAAGCAAAAGTGAGGTATGAATGATAAATGAACCTGGGGCGGGGGAGAGATGAAGGAATCAAATGACTAATGGGGAAAAGGCAATAGGTTAAGTCAACATGAACTTTGAGAATCCTGGGGGGACGAGGTAGAGACCCTTCACACTGCCCCATACATACCTGATTTGGGAACGTATAGGAGAAGTATCTGTAGACATACATTGATGTCAAAATCAGGCCGAGGAGCAACAACAGCATCATCATCGTCCAGTAGAAGATGCGACTAAGAGGCTTCCTGGTCTCCACTGGAAAAGGCAAGGGCTGCTCCTCCTGTTTAAAAGGAGGAGACAAGGTAACAGAAACATTGGTATGGGCAATGCAAGACATGCTTAAACACTGGTCAGGATTTCTCAGTGCTGCATGGAATATTTTCAGAAGATAAGAGGAGTTAAGAGGGCAATACAGAGTAAAACATTTCAGAAAGTTTGCTTCCCATGATGAACAGCAGACCTTTTTCAGTTTTGATTATTATTGTTTCCAAATTGTGCCAAGCAAACAAAGCAAAGCCTGAAAACAGGTAGTCTGCCAACAGGTATGCTACTGCTGGTGTGTGATTTGTATTCTGTACTATATTTTGTGATGACTAGTCAAGAGCAGTTAAGACAGTGCGCTCTGAACCAGGAAGGCCTCGACTCAAATTCTGCCCCTGCCATAAGCTCACTAGGTAGATTTAAGCAAGTCATTCTCCTTCAGCCTCAGCATCCCCGTCAACAAAATGAACACCGTACTTACTATGGAATCCCTATACAGATATGATGTTTCTACAGACCCACCAAGTGTCCCTATTTTCCAGGGATGTCCCTGATTTAGAGAAGCCATCCCGGTTTCTGATTTGATCCCGGAATGTCCCGCTTTTCCTTAGGATGTCCCTATTTTCACTGGAGAAATGTTGGAAGGTATGGAGTTATCCACACACACACACACACACACACACACACACACACCCCCCGAGCCATCTGAAGGTAATCCTGTATAGGGAAATTTTTTAATGTTTAATGTTTTATTAGGTTTTTATATATGTTGGAAGCTGCCCAGAGTGCTGGGGCAACCCAATAAGATGTGTGGGGTATAAATAGTAAAATTATCATTATGGAATGGGTTGCCCCTTTTTTCAATGGCTAAATGTTGGAAGGTATGTTTCTGCAGACCAAGTGGCTCATATTTTATTTGGATACTGCCATTAATATTTTTGTCCCTGTTGAGTCTCTTGGACACACTACGGAAAACAATTAATTACACAAACATCATGTTTTGTAATATTCAAAAACCATGTCACAAAAAATCAGAAAAGAATACATAATTTTTTATTTAAAAAAATATCCAGAATTTGTCCTTCTTAATTCATAGTCACTTTGATCTTTGGCACTACTGCATAATCCTGTAACTTGTTTTATTTTCCCCAATATTTAGCATATAATAATTTTGTTGCTTCGTTTATATAATCAGGACTCAAAAGTAACAGGGAACCATTTTTGTTTAGTTTATTTAGTTACAAAGAAGAAGGTGCAAAGAGCCTTGGGTGCTTTGCCCTCCCATCTCTTCCCCGCCTTGTTCACATGCAAAGGCTGTAGGTTGCAAACTCACATACAGTTCTGAATAAACCACAATTTCCTGTTATGTCCATAACTTGAGGAAACTGTGGTTTCTTCCATCTGTACTTAACAAAACGACACTAGACTGGTTCCAGGTCCTGTTTTGCTAACTAACCTTTTCTAATTTAAGCTTTGCACACTGCCTTGGACACATCTGAGGGGCAAAGATAAATAAATTTCTAACGGGCAACTGGAATCCGGCGTGTGGCATTACATCAGTGTTCCAGCGCTCATGAGATCAGCCTGCACAATGATAATGCTAATTCAACACAGTAACATCAGGCACACAGTCTAGGAAAACAATGAAGGGGCACTGCTGAGAGCAAGCCTGTGGCTGCAAATCCTTAAAACAAGGTACGGCTCAGGATGCACTGCACGAAAACATTAAATGAGCTCATTTGCAGCAGCCCCTGTATGCAACAGACATATGCAATTCGGCAGAAGCAAGCATTCCACCGGGGCGGCAAGGAAGAAAAATAAAAAACTAATCAACAAGGCAGGTTGTGTAGCTTGGCTGAGCTCCATGAACACCACAGGTACTCCACAGTTCAGTGGGGAGTGGGTGGGGTGGGCATAGTCGGAGCTGGGAGGGCCTTGAAGTAAGGGGGTGAGAACAGTCTCCCTGGCTGACTTGCAGGAAGCATGCTCTGGCATTTTAAGTCCGTCCCAGTTGGCAGGCAGGATATATAGGAGTGTACGATCCAATAAAGGAAGGAGTGGATCAGCTTGGTGCACAGGCAGAAAACCAAGCAGAGCAACGAGCGGCAGGCACAGAATGGCAAAAAACAAACAAGCTATGAAAAGGCAGGCTTTCCCAAACTTGTTATAAAATAAAAGGATCGTGAAAAACATCTGGTTCATTTTAGGGCAGGTTAATAAATTAACACACACCAGGATCGACTGATTTATTCTGAGACATTTTCTTTTTCTTCTTTCCTTGGAAACGATGCTAGATTGGTTCAGGAAGAAAACACGGATGGAAATATATTCATTATTAATAGGAAATCAGTCTAGAGCCATGTTTCTCCAGCTGTGGGTCAGGGACTACTAGGGAGCCTCAACCCACTTTCAGGCAGGAAGGCCTCCGCACTATAACCCACCTAGCCCTGGCTATGTGATACTTTGGGTTGGGCAGGTGCTACCAGAAGCATCTCCAAAAGCGAGAGTAATAAACTGGGGATAGAAAGAAGGGGATAAAACATGGAAGCTGTTACAGGAGGAAGAAGTGAATGTAATGGCCCAGGTAGGAAGGATGAAAGAAACTGTCAGATTGGGGGTAGGCAAAGAGTACAAATGTGAAAGGAGATGGAGAGAAGCCACAGGAGGCTAATAAAATTACTTGCAAGGAGGTTCCGGGTCGGCGCATTTTGCCTAGAACAAAAATAATTTCAGGAGTCACAATACCCCCAGAACCAATGTCTGCGCTCGCTAAGCTTGAGTAAAGCTGACCTGTGGAACTCCCTGCTGCAGGGAACTCACAGTGGCAAACAATCCCTTTTTAAAAGAGGGGTTAGATAGCAATAGAAAATGTTGCCAACAATTGCCATTTGTTTTATCATGTCTGCCTCCACCGCCGTTTTGAAACTGGCTATAACCTTGACATGGCTATTTTGTGATAGCTGGAGCCTCGGTATTTGTAGCCCTTTCAATTGGGCTCTGAGGGTGGAAAGTTTGAGAGCCTCTGGCCTAGAGCAAGTATCTCCCGCTCTTCCTTTCATGCCTCCTCTTCTTGCAGTACAGCAAACCTGACCCCAAATCATGGGAGCGCAAGAGGAAAATAACTCAAAATAAACCAGAGCCGATTAAGGGGGAAATGCAGCACTCGCAGGTGAAATAAGGATGTTTCTGAAGGCAGGGTACAAAAGACACCTGGACCTCCTAAACAGGGTGGGTTGTATGCCTGTGTATTATATATAATTAACGTGTGTGTGTCAACAGGGACGCGAGTAGCGCTGTGGGTTAAACCACTGTGCTGCTTGGGTTTGCTGATCGAAAGGCCGGCAGTTCAAATCCCCGCAACGGGGTGAGCTCCCGTTGTTCGGTCCCAGCTCCTGCCAACCTAGCAGTTCAAAAGCACACAGTGCAAGTAGATAAATAGGTACCGCTCCGGTGGAAAGGTAAACGGCGTTTCCGTGCTCTGCTCTGGTTTCGCCAGAAGCAGCTTCGTCATGCTGGCCACATGACCCAGCGGGGGGGGGGGGGGGCGTGTCTGTCTGTGGAAGTGGACAAATGCCAGGTCCCTCGGCCTTTAAAGCGAGATGAGAGCCGCAACAACCCCAGAGTCGTTTGCGACCTTTTTATCAGCAGGAAATCAGTTGCCATTGATAAAGTTCAAGGTTAGATGTAATAAGCGACAGCCAAGCTTACAGTTGCTTGCATCCGTGCAGGTTTGATCAATGAGATTTCCGCTGATGTAAACAAGAGGAAGGAAATGAAAGCAAGTTTACCCAAGTTCAGTGCCGTCAGAAAGAAGTCCTTTCATCTCCCCTGCCCACTTAGCTTTCCATAGCTGTTTCATTTTTCAGCTGTTGCCATCCTAGACCATTTCCCCCAAATAAGGTGCAAAGGACACTCAGCCCTTCAACTCTTATCACATTTTGGTCCTCTGTTGTTGTTTTTCAGGGATGGGAACATTCAATTACACAGAGGGAACAGCATCATTATTTATGACTTGCCCTGAAATCTTCCCATTTCTATTCTGCTGGGACCTCGATATTCTTTCCCCATTTATTTATTTATTTATTTATTCATTCATTCATTCATTCATTCATTCATTCATTCATTCCACTATAGTCTGCAGCTCCCAAAGGGCTTATATATTGTACTAAGATTGCAATATGAAAATGACCTCAGCTAAAATGTGCTCACAGAGAATGTGTGCATTTTGTGAGTTTGGCAGATTACTTCTGTTCCGCATTGAGAGCTTTGCAGGCAATGCTGGTTAAGAGCCCCCTGCCTAGAAAAAAACACACGGGTTTGGAGAACAGGCACACAGTTTCCTGAGCGGCATAACAATGAATTCTTGAAGTGGTGGGCATGTCCACCAGCATCTCAGTGCCGCTATATTTCCTTAGCAAACGTTGCTAAGAGTTCTTCCAGACAACCCCATTACTCACCGTTCATCCTGATCTGTTTGAACAACATTTACAGAGGTCACACCATATTGCAGTTCATTCATTCCAATTTGCTTGCATGGAGGTTATACAATAACCTTCCAGCACCTTTTCCTGCTTTTCTTAACAAAAAATTTCCATGTTTCTATCATGGCTTTGTTGCACAAGAGCACCAAATGCACTCATTGCAGCTCAGCAGCAGAACCTCTGCTTTGCAGTATTAGAAATTTCCACGTGCCAGACGCATTTTGCGACTTGTGCAGATCCAACTGCAACCACATGGAGATCTCTGCATGCCAGGTTGGTTCAGACATCTCCATCTGGCTGCCCCATCCCCGGCTTTCTTAAGCAAGTAAGCAGAAGAGCTTATTAATTACCTTTTTCTGCGAGGAGTACATGGTTCACCCCCTTCTCAGTTAATCCCTACAATAACCCTGTGAGGTTTAGAAGCTGTGACTGACTCCAAGGTAACCCATTGAGCTTCATGGCTGAGTGGGGATTTGAATCCTGATCTCCCAAGTCCTAGTCAAACACTCTAACCACTACACTGCTCTGGCTTCCTACAGTACTTTTGCTATGGGGCAGCCATATATATTATGTAGGCAAATAAATAGGGGAAAGCAAAATGTCATTTAGAGAAGGATCTGATATATTTTCCTTGAAGCTTGAATTTGTTTTATTCTGGATTGTTTTAATGTGTTTGTAACTGCTTTGAGATTTTTTGTTCTTTGAAATATAAAGCGGTGTAGAAATGGAATGGGATGTGGGTAGCACTGTGGATTAAACCACAGAGCCTAGGGCTTGCCAATCAGAAGGTCGGCGGTTCGAATCCCCACCATGGGGTGAGCTCCCGTTGTTCGGTCCCTGCTCCTGCCAACCTAGCAGTTCGAAAGCACGTCAAAGTGCAAGTAGATAAATAGGTACTGCTCCAGTGGGAAGGTAAACGGTGTTTCCGTGTGCTGCTCTGGTTCGCCAGAAACGGCTTAGTCATGTTCGCCACATGAACTGGAAGCTGTACGCCGGCTACCTCGGCCAGTAAAGCGAGATGAGCGCCGCAACCCCAGAGTCGGTCACAACTGGACCTAACGGTCAGGGGTCCCTTTACCTTTAGAAATGCAATGAAATAATTTCATTGCCCCTAGACATTCCATTGTGGCGAACGTAACGTTAAGGTGCCATTTGGCAATTAGTTTATATATCTGAGTTTCTATCACTGCTTGCTTTGCCCAGGTTCGAACCTCAGCACCTACAGGTAGGGCCAGAAATGTCCCATTTTTGAAAAGCTGGAGTGTCGCTACTAGTCAGTGTATGCCATTTGTCTTACCCAGTGGGTCGTGTGACCCACTACTGGGCACAGCCTGATTTAATATGTGTTGCAACAGCAACACTAGGGCCGTACTAATGTATTAGTGAAGAAAAATTAAGAAGTGGGTCCCTAAAGGCATGTATGAATTGAGGGCAGGTTCCAGGTCGGAAAAGTTATAGATTACTGGAGTGGACATCCTGAGCTAGGTGGAGGGAGGGAACTATTCTTGCTGCACATGTAAACTGCCTATAACCTCTCACCTTGTCCTCTCTAGCACCCAAGAATTCTTGTTGGTACCTGGCTTTGAACTAGATCCTCATGACCCCAGGAAGTCAAGAGCACAGCCTTAACACTATGGCTCTTGTTTCCTCACATCAACAGAAACCAGGACGCAATTATGCATACAGACTGTTTGAAAAGGTTTGCTTTAGAATGGAAAAGGTACTACATGCAGTCTTCACAACAAGCAGTTTTTCAGCAGAGAGCATATGAAATGTGGTACTTATGCAAAGCCACAGAGAGTCACAGACACTTGGGATCTCAAATGAAGACACTTGAAGAGAACAATCACAATGATGTGTCTGATTGCATCCTTGACACTAGCCATGTGTTTTGAGAAACAATGCTCACCCACCTGCCCTAAGCAGAGGCTACAGGCAGCAAGCCATGCACAAAATACCCAATAAAGCTGCTTTTCTAATTAATGCATAGCTTTGTCACTGCACGAATGAAAGAGATGGCAGGGTGCTGATTCGTGTGGGTGTGCAATCAGAACAAGGGAATTCAATAAAACCCTGGCTGCTTAACCCTTTTTCCTCTATCAGAGAAGTGCAGGATTATCAGCCCATAGTGGAAGACAAATGTACACCGTCATGTGGAAAGGGGAGTGGGTTGAGAGGGAGGCCAACACATGCAAATTCCCAACAGTTGTTTCCCCAGCCCCCTCAGGGTGACTCTAAAACTAGGAGGCAGAAACGGAGTCCCTTCATGTTGTTGGACTCTAACTCCCACCAACCCTTCTCAGCATGCCCAAGAGCTTATGGTCTGACAGCAGCTGGAGCCACCCAGATTTCCTTGTCCTGGAACCACTTTCCATAGCGGGAGGGAAGAAATTGCACAGGTGTTAAAGGCTTGTACCTTAAGTAACATTCAGTGGTGCAAGCCTGCTTGTGCAACATGACTTCTCCATCCTCCTCTGCCTCATCTCCCCCCACCTGGGTTTGCAGAGTTCCCCAACCTTCTGAAGCAGATTTTTGGGAGCAAAAAGGGGTTTCAGGTGGGAGGAGAGGAAGAGGAGCTTGTGCCTGCAGATGTGCATGCAAAAGATTCGAGATCCAATCCCCAGCAGGGCTAGGAATCCAATCTCCAAGTAGGGCTAGGAATGACCCCCACCTAAAATCCCGGAAAGCTGCTGTCAGTCAGTGTGGGCAACATGGAGCTAAATGGACCGATAGTGTGACTCTGTATAATGGAGCTTCCTATTCCCCTGTTCAAAGCAGAAATGGGGGGAAGGTCGGATGAAATATGCTAGTAGATCTCTGAGTGACTTGAAGTAGATTAGCAAGGACTCTGACTTTGAATTCTATGGGAGGAGCCTCAGACAAAAGCTGTAGCCCAGCTTGCTCAATATCAGTCATCTAAACATCCTAGTAGTTGAGATATGACGCACTCAACTTGAAGTAAGAAAGTAAAATGATTGCATAATATTCATGTTGCTGCTCCTTTCAAATGCAAGCTGCATCGCTTGGAGAAGATACAGATTTGTGTTCGCTCAGTTTTATAATATTCATAAAATAAATTCTAGAGTAGTTTAGGTTTTTTATAAGTTTTTTATTGTAATAGTTTTTTAAGAAAAGGAAAAATAAAAACAACTTTTACAAGTCTCTCTTCACCTTGGATTTGGAAAAGGGCTGCAAGATGACTGCAAGGGAACACTAATCCTAGTACAGCGGTACCTCAGCTTACAAATGCTTTGGGTTACAAATGCTTCAGGTTACAGACTCCGCTAACCCGGAAGTAGTACCTCAAGTTAAGAACTTTGCTTCAGGATGAGAACAGAAATCGTGCGGCGGTGGCAGTGGGAGGCCCCATTAGCTAAAGTGGTGCTTCAGGTTAAGAACAGTTTCAGGTTAAGAATGGACCTCCAGAACGAATTAAGTTCTTAACCAGAGGTACCACTGTAGCACAGTCAATGGTGTTAGAAACTGTGTTATCTTTTTCTTCATTTTAACTGGAAAAAAACATGTCAGGAATCCCTGCCAGCATCTTCCTCATGGTACAGTGATGTCACCACTGACCGTTGCCATGGAAAGTCAGTTTAGCACTATAAATTTACAAGTAGGCAAAACTGTGCCAGGAGCCTTCTCCAACGTGAATATGGTGATAATTCTGGTTATTCCACACAAGTGCAAAGAGGAGGGAAACCATGGAAAATACTATTCTGAAGGCACAACAACAAGGTCTGATTTTTAAAAGTTTCTAGCCTTTAGGATTCTAAAGAGGAGTTTCAATGAGTTCACAGTCCTGCATAGCTCCTTGAATTTTCCCATAATAGCAAAGGCAAAAGATGAAGCAAAAGATTTGAAATTGCGGAGTATATTACGAAAATTGTATCAATTTGCAAACTGCGTTGTGATTGCGGAATTCAGCTTTCCTAGGATCAGAATCTGGGTTAACTTGGTGCAGAATTGTTCTTTATCTGGGTAGAGAACTCCAAGCTACAAATCCAATGAGAACAAGTGCAGATCATACAGCAGGTATGGGGACTATAGCTTATTGGTAGAAGTGTGGTGCTCTGCATGCTGCACAAAGATGTTTCCAGGTTCGATCTTGGCATCTCCAGGGCTGGGAACCTCTGGCCCTCCAAACTTGCTGAACTACAATCCGTATCAGCAAACACAGCCAATGGCTGGGATGATGGAAGTTGTAGTTCAGCAACAGTTGGTGGGCCAAATCTTTCCCACACCTGCATTAAAAGGGTCAGGTAGCACATGGTGGGGAAGACAGAGAACAGCCACTACCAGCCCGACTGGGCTATGTAGCCCAATGGTCTGTATAAAGCAGCTTCTTCTGCACACCCAGTTCTGGCAACAGTGGGAGAGACCTTAATTTGTTCACTTCCTGAACCACTCAACAAGAACACATCTACAGGAACAAAACGGTAGGCAGCTGTCATTGCAACACACTCCCCACCCCTGCCAATAATTTAAGATAAATGGCGCATATATAAATGGAGGAATGGAAAAGTGCTTCCCCCGGGCTCCTTTGGGAAGGAGGATGCTATAACAGAACAAATGAACAAAAGGTGTGTGCTCTGTACAAAACTTTAAACTCAAATGTAGAAGAATCCTGGTCATCCAAATCTCCATTTTACAACGCTTCTCGTTTCTCAGTTTTCTGCGCATTCCTCGTGTCAGTGAAAGCCTCTGGAAATGCTCAGCAATCTGGCTGAATGAGAACATTATCTAAGCATGCTGGATGTCCTGCAGGCTATTCATGGGGGCGGAGCGGGACAGCGAGTTAGAAAGAGAAATTGTGTGGAGTAAACAGAGGCGGTGCAATGCAATTTGCGGGAGTCAAGCGGAGATTCCTGGTGTGATGAAAACAGGGGCAGATATTATGCAGCACACACAAACGACAAAGGATGAAGTCAGGCTCCCATTATTTTAGAAGAGATCATGGAGGCAGCTCAGCACCTCCCCACCCACCCACTGGATAGCAACTGATATAGAGAGAAACACTAGCAAGAGCCCCCTGCGGTAAAGGACACAGCCACTATAGCCCAGAAACCTTTCGGCTGCTTCCCTCAGCTTTGTAACTGGATATTTTGAAATCTCGCCAAAGAATGCCTACCATTGATTCTATTCAAGGGGGCAGGAGAGGGGAAGAATCAACAGCAAACCCCAAACTCAGCAGGTCACACCCCAGGGGTGGAGGAGATCTAAACAGAGACCCAAAGCACCACTCACTGTGGAGATGCTGGTTTCTCAACTAGGAGAACCACAGCTGAAACAGCCTTTTTTCTAGGCCACGGATTGGACCCTGGGTTCCAAAAAAACCAACAAGCCCCACATACTTTTTTTTTTAATCTTCAACATGGGAAACAACAAAGGTCTAGCATGTCTGATAGCTTATCTCCATAGCTGTCAACGTTTCCCCTTTTTAAAGGGAAATTCCCTTATTCCGAATAGGATTCCTTGCAAGAAAAGGGAAAAGTTGACAGCTATGCTTATCTCCCTCTTGCCTTGGCCCAGAAGCCCTTCAGCAGGCCCTGGTCAGGAGAGAACAGCGTGGCCTAGTGGTTTGCGTGTCTGATCAGAAACAAGGAGATCCAGATTCAAATCCCCACTTAGCAAGAGAACAATGGATCACCTCAGACCAGTTTCTTGCTCAGCCTCAATCTACTTCGCACGGTTGTTGTTTTGCGAAGACCAAAAACGGAGGAAGGGAATAATTGCACTTCCTCGAGACTCTTGGTGGGATATAAATGTTGAGAAACAAACGCTCTGTGGGGAAAATATCTGCACAAGCTCAGGAGTTCTAAGACGTATTTTACAGTTTCCTAAAGCTGGGTTTTTCAAATGATGGTGCACGAATGGGGGGGGGGGGAGGAGGAAGAACTCGTGGTCAAAGCGCACGCTTTTCCGGTCATTCCTGAAAAATAAATAAATAACTCGGGACTTCAGGGATGGGCAAAAGTTGCCTCCGCCTGCGGGAAGCTACGAGCTGCCTCTACGGCTGGGGCTGCTGGACTATTGCTGCAACTCGGCGCCAGGCCTCTTCCTGCTGTAACTTTCCGACTCCTCTCTCGCGTCCTACGGATGCAGGAGCCCAAGAAGGCGGGCGCCTCCAAGTGCCTCCCCGGCCCCGCAACCGAGGGGCTTGGGCGGGCACCCTCAGGAGCCCCGGACCCTGCGGCGGAAGGGGAAACGCCCCGGGGCAAGGCTCGCCATCATGCGCCCCCCCCCGACCCGCCATCCTGCCCCACTTTTCTACCACCGCACAGCCTCCCTTTACCCCAAGCGCGTCCATTTTCTGCCCTCCCTCGGGGGCGAGAGGGAACCAGGCGACTTTCTTTCTTCCGCTCCGCTCGCCCGTCCGGCCGGTCGGCGCTGGCAAGGGAAAAGCCGGCAAGCAAACCCGCCCCGTCCCGGCCGGGCTCTGCAGCGGACCGCGCTGTGCATTCCAGGGGGCTCCGTCCCAAGCAACTCTCCAGCTGATTTTATTGCTTTTCAAGTCCCCCTAATGGAACCCATCCCTTGACATCGAAACGCTTTCCCTTTATTTAATGTGTTGTTCTTATTATCCTTATCATTATCCTTTGAGCTAAAGGCGCTCCCAGCCGCCGCCACTCACCAAGTCGTGGGGCAAGAGGACCTCGGCTTTGGCTCCATAGTTGGCTCCTGTTGCCGCCGCCGCCGCCGCCTCTTTCTCGGGCTTGAGCCCCGCCGCCGGCTGCTGGAAGCTGATTTTCACCATGGCTGAGCAGGAGCAGCAGCGTCCGAAGCGAAACCCGACGCCTCGTCTGCGCTCGACGCGGCTCTCTGGACCATCCGCCGAGCCCACCCCGCCGCCGGGAGGAAGCGCCGGAAGTGCAGCCTTGGCTCTCCGCCCCCCCCCCCCGCGTCTCTCCCCCCCTCGCGGGAGAAGCCAAGAGATAACGAGGCTCCGCGGACGCGCGTCTTGCGCTGGCGAGCGAGCAGGTGGCCACGAGAGTCCGCGCTCAGGATGCACTCCAAAGAGGCTCAGGGAAAGCGAGAGAGCGAGGGCTCCTAGCTTCGGAGCTCTACGGTCTCTCTCCGCGGTTGAAGGCAGGGATGCTTGTGAATGATGGTTGCTGGTGGGGCACAAGGGGGGTGAGTCCTGCTTGTGGGCATCACTTGTTGGCCACCGTGGAAGAACAGGTCGCTGGACTAGACAGGCCTTTTGGCCTCATCTAGCAACAAGTACTGGTGCTGGAGGAGACTCTTGAGAGTCCCATGGACTGCAAGAAGATCAAACCTATCCATTCTGAAGGAAATCAGCCCTGAGTGCTCACTGGAAGGACAGATGTTGGGAAAGGTTGAGGGCACAAAGAGAAGGGGACAAAGTGCCTGGCGTGCTCTGGTCCATGGGGTCACGAAGAGTCGGACGCGACTAAACGACTAAACAACAGAGGCAGTGGAAGACAGTGGTGCCTAAACGACTAAACAACAAACAACAACAAAGCAGCAAGTACAGTATTTGTTGTTTAGGCACTCCTGTCTTCCACTGCCTCCCACAGTTTGGTCAAACTCATGCTGGTAGCTTCAAGAACACTGTTCAACCATCTCGTCCTCTGTCGTCCCCTTCTCCTTGTGCCCTCCATCTTCCCCAACATCAGGGTCTTTTCCAGGGAGTCTTCTCTTCTCATGAGGTGGCCAAAGTATTGGAGCCTCAGCTTCACGATCTGTCCGTCCAGTGAGCACTCACGGCTGATTTCCTTCAAAATGGATAGATTTGATCTTCTTGCAGTCCATGGGACTCTCAAGAGTCTCCTCCAGCACCATAATTCAAAAAGCATCGATTCTTTGGCGACTGGCCTTCTTTATGGTCCAGCTCTCACTTCCACACATCACTACTGGGAAAACCATAGCTTTAACTATATGGACCTTTGTTGGCAAGGTGATGTCTCTGCTTTTTAAGATGCTGTCTAGGTTTGTCATTGCTTTTCTCCCAAGAAGCAGGCGTCTTTTAATTTCATGACTGCAGTATCAAATCAAGTAAAACAATGGAAATAAGATCAAGTAAAACAATAGACATACTTCACTAAGGACCAATCACGTCGGTTCTGTCCTGTCCCATCCCGTCCCCACAACAAAAGTCCAGGCGTCTTCTTTAGTGATCAATCGTTGCTGAGTAAGATTGTCTTCCATAAAAACGCGCCGGGCTCCGGAGGGTCGCGCAGAGCTGCGCGGAGCTCGGGAGGGCAGGCAGCTCTGCGCAACCCTCCGGAGGCTTCGCGCCAGGCTCTGGAGGGTTGTGCAGAGCTTCCTGAAGCCTGTATTTGCCCCATAGGACGCACACACATTTCCCCTTCATTTTTGGAGGGGAAAAAGTGCGTCCTATAGGGCGAAAAATATGGTAGTTATCCTCTGTGGAACTGCAAAGATAAATGCTGTTCTGTCTTCAAAGCCCAGCTGAGCAGTGTAACTCCAGTGACTCCCTCACATAAAATATAATATCTAAATTACAACAGCTGCATAATCTTTTGCATTTCATGGTGAAACCAGAGTTGTTTTCTTTCTAGCAATAAGGACCAGAGGTAACTGAAGAGTGTCCAGCCCAAAGCAAGAGGTGGCATATAGAATCACAGAATTGCAGAGTTGGAAGGGACCCCAGGGGTCATCTAGTCCAACCCCCTGCAATGCAGGAATATCAGCTAAAGCATCCATGACAGGTGGCCATCCAACCTCTGCTTAAAAACTTCCAAGGAAGGAGAGTCTACAACCTCCCGAGGAAGACTTTTCCACTGTTGAACAGCCCTTATTGCCACAACATTATTTCTGATGTTGAGACGGATATCTTTTGCACTTGGATTTTTCACAATACAAGGTTCAAGGTGCCCTCAAACCTTGTCAGTGTGTGCCGCAGTTAGGTCATTATGACACCATCATACTTAAAAACTCATCTACGCCTATTAATCCAGAAGCAAATAGTAATCTACAGGTAAAGCTCTAGTTAATAAATTTGCAAACGTAAGTATATTTGAGAGTGCAGCACTGAATTCAGGGATTTCTTTTGGCATAGGGGTCCATCTTTGTGCACCTGTAAATGTACCACCTATCCTGAAACCACAGGAAAGGATGGGCCACAAATCTAAATGAACAGACTTAACCCATATGAAGTTGATTTCATCCTGCCATAAGATAACAGCTATTTTAAATACCTCCTGCGAAAAGGCAGCCATCTGCTTTCTGAAAAAGCAGCTGATGAGTAATCCAGCCTTGAGGTTTCTATGGCAGCCAGTTTCATTGCCTAGGTGATGGAGCATTTGTGTCAAGACTGAACCACAAACCTTGAAACTATGAATACAGTATAGGCCAATTGAAATTTCTTAAGAAAAGGCAATGTTTGCTTCTGGACTTGACAGATCTGCTTTTGCCTTTGCACTCAACCCACGTAATCACTCAACCTCAGATGTTTTCAGCTTAATAATAATAATAATAATAATAATAATAATAATTTTATTATTTATACTCTGCCCATCTGGCTAGGTTTTCCCAGACACTCTGTACGGCTTACACAACATATATAATAAGGCTTAAAGCCTTGGATCTCTTTGCATAACTAAGGGCGTCAGTAATGTCAGCACCAGTGTCCTAAAAGAAGTGGGATAATGGGGGAAATATGGTTCCAGCACATCCGAATCCTAATTTGAACATTCTGGCAGCCGTATTAAAATCTGCCACACCAAAGGGGAATTTGCCAAATTTCTGTATGCTCAGTCCAGAGGAGTTCAGATCAGTGGCTGGCGGACCTACCTTGGGGGGCCCCTGAAGCTTGAATTACCATGGGGGCCCCTTCGCAACCAGCAGTGAGGTCTGGGTAACCACTCTTAGCTTCTTCAATGGAATTGTTCCTGGACACATCACCACACCTTTACAACATCTGTGTGCTCCTTCATGTGCTCTTAATGTGCGAGGGAAGGTCTTCTAATCTCCATCCCCTGATGTAACTAGAGAGGGATGAATTTCAGTTTCTCATTTTTTCCGTCTCAAGATCAGTTCACAGTTCTGCCTCAATCTGCAATGTTAGTTTATTTTAAAGAAATAATCCTTATGAAAATTTGCCAGCATTTAGTCCTAATTTCTCCTAATATATGCATTTTTGCAAACAATTTTCCCCAATATAATGCATTTTATATGTTGTGCTCACTAATACATGCTTTTTAAAGCACACTTTCCCGTAACATACACATTTTCCTGCAAATTATTTGGTTGAAAAACTGCATCAGAAAATTCTGAGAGGTGCAAATTTTGAAGGATAGCTGTATTTTGGATCACATAATGTTTTGGAAAGTATGGATTCGTTAAGTTCTCATTAACATTCAAACCAAACTTCTCCCCCATCTTTACATGCAACTGAACAGATATTCTTCTACATGCAACTGAACAGATATTCTTTGTTAGTCTCATTTTTTGTTGTCCAACTGCAAAGCACCAAGCATATTGATGGTGCTATAAATAGCAAAAAATAATGATGAAGAAGCCTTTTCATTATTGCCTTGCCTCTGTTGACAAGCATTATGTTTCTCCTGCCCACAAGAATCAGGTTGGAGGCTGGATGCTTAACTCTTCAAACCTTTTTAACAGAAGTGGTTTTGTATTGGATGTGCTGAGTCCAAACTCGTTTTTAAAAATCCTAAATGGCTGTATGTTTAATGGCCAGTGCCGGATTTACGTATAAGCTAAACAAGCTATAGCTTAGTGCCCCACTCTCTTGCTTCTTAATTGTATTTCACTATTAATATACTTCTTCTTAATTGTATTTCAGTTCAACAATTACTTTGATAAAATACATATTTTGTTATGTGCAAATGGCTTTAGATACCTATTAGGTCCATAAATTACCATATAGCATATATTCAACACAAAAAACAGTGACAATTTGTTGTTGACAAAGGACAGCTGGACATATAATGGGTCCCCTTACCTTCAGTAGCTTAGGGCCTCATCAGACCTAAATCCAGCCCTGTACGCAGCTAACATACTGGATCCAACATGATCAATAATTTCAGTTTTGCTCTTGTTTTCAGGGATTGGGCAACTTCAAGGTTTTGTGGCTTAGGGGAAATGAATTTGGAGTTGCTGCCTGATCTCATAATGATCTCGAAATGCAATCATTTTTATGCAAAATAGCCCCACATACAGTGAAAAAGTAACAGTTAGACACTAAAGTGTTTTAACTGATGAGAAAACAGACTTGCATGAAAACAGCAGTGAGGTCCTTTAATAGATAGGAGAACCTAACCATACTGAGGAATGGCTGAGCAAACAGAGCTAGTCAAAATTCGTGACTAAGCAGGTGGAGTTTGTACCAAAAAAGAGAGGCTGTTTGTGGCCTAATTCTACAGATTTGTAGATCTATAGATTCTTCTTACAGATTTTTATATACCACCCATTCTCACTCCACCCCAAAAGCAATCCATCCATTCCATCCAGCTGAATTGTGTGTCAGAGATACAGGCAGAATATAAGGCAATGACACTTCGTCCACTCAAACGTAGCAGGAAACAAATGATGAATAAATGCTACCCCACTTCTTTTTTTGTCAGATGTGCAGCACTGAGATCCCCGCAGGGATGGCGCCTACATTAAAGGAGGTGAGAAAGCATTCTGCTTTGCTTACTATGACCTCTCCTCAAGTTACCTAAAGTGCCTGATTGCAGTAATTTGAGCAATAGTGTCTCTTGCAAAAAAAAAACAACCCTAACCCAAGTACAAAATGCAGAGTCACCTGTCTGTTCTACACACCAAATAAAGCCTATTAAAAATTCTGAACCAGAAATGAATGAGGTTTGTTGTTTTTTTACCAGAGAGCTCTGCAGGGTTATTACTAGCATAAAGAAAAATGGATGTGGTCATGAGGGAATTCATATCATTTTGAGGGGGAGAGAATCTCACCAAGTGACTGATGATGCCTTTTAATTATCCCTGTTTTGAAGATCTTCTGAGGAGAAGGAATGTTCCAGGTCTCTTGGAATCCAGCAACAAATTATGCTGTGGCGACAGTTGTCAAAGGTGACATAACCACTATCTGCTGTGGGCAATAGAACCACCAGTGCTTCATTTTCAAATAACATCTGTTCACCCAGAAAACTCATCTTCAACATGTTGAATGTTGTTATTCTCTTTACAAGGCCATAAAAGCCCATGGCTCAAGGACACTGGCTACGTGCTGCAAACCATGCATTTAAAAAAGAAATCCCGGAAACTTTATTTTGCAGTTCCCGGGATTCTTTGGGAGGCAAATGCGCTTTAAATGTCTGGTTTGTTTGCAGCCTTGACAATCTAGCATTCAATGTCGATGCAGAGCTAGTCCTAACAGAGAAAGGGAGAGAGATGGAGGCAGGGTTAAACAAGGAAAAGAATCTGCATTTATTTCATGTACAGTAAGGCACGGAGAACAGAGACTTCACAAAATAGGTGGGTTTTTAAGAGGAATTTGAAGCGAGAAAGGTCGCATCACACAGGCATTCTGGTAGGGCCTGCAAGACTGTTCCACCAGGCCTTTGGCCAGGGCACAGCCTGACTCCCTCCTTTGGCAATCCTCACAGAACTTCTAGCCCAATGGTTGCCATTAATTTGATTGGAATTCATTTTATAATGGAATGATTTTAGAATGTTTTATCATTTTACTGTTGTTAGCCGCTCTGAGCCTGGTTTCGGCTGGAGAGGGCAGGATATAAATAAAAATTATTATTGTTGTTGTTGTTGTTGTTGTTGTTGTTGTTATTGTTATTATTTTTATTATTATTATATGCTTCCAGGCATCAGGGGCAGCAAGGGAGAAAGTGCGGAGTAATTTAAGCGGGGAGAAGATTTTTGGACAGCAGATGGTGATGAGGCAGAGCTATGGGCAGGAATGTAGCAGGATAGCTGAGCCACATAGGGCTTTGAAGCAGTGGCGTAGCGTGGGGGGTGCCAGGGGGGCCGGCTGCACCGGGTGCAACATGGGTGGGGGGCGCGCTCGCACTAGCAGCTCTCTGCCCCTACTAAAATCCACAGGTTAAGGAGCCCGCGCTCGCTCGGCTTGGCGAGGAGGTCGCGGAAGGGGGAGAGCGAAGCCTTCTGCCGCGTGCAAAAAAAGGAGAGGAAGCCGGGCGGGCGGGCGGGCTGGCTGGCTGGCTGGCGGGGGTCTGGCTGCGCCTGCTGCTGCCGTTGCCGCTGCTGCCGGGCTTTGACAGCTTGGCGAAGCGGAGGGAGAGGAGCTTTATGGTAATTGCGGCTCTCTCTCCACTGGCCGCCTGGGTAGTGAGCCGAGCCGAGCAGGGAGTCTGGCGAGGGGGCGGGAAGAGACTTCCCCCCCCTTTTTCCACCTCGCCTGGTCAAAAAGGAGAGCGGAGTCTCCTCAGGGCGCCCTCAGGCAGGGCAGGGCAAGGCAAGCAGAGCGAGGAGGAGAGAGAGGGGAAGGGGGGGGGAGCAGCCAGGAAACGCCGCGGTGTGGAGGGGGAATCAATTAAGGAGAGAAAGCGAAAAGCCTTAGAGAAAGGGAAAAAGGAAAGAAAAGAGGCAGCTCCGGGAGAGCGCGGGGGAAAGAGAAGCCTCGCTGCTGCTGCTTGGGAGAGTAAATTACTGTACTTGCCTTGCCCCGGGTTAGGGGGCGCAAATTACTTGCCTTGCCCTGGGTGCTGACAACCCACGCTACGCCGCTGCTTTGAAGGCAAGGATGAGGAACAGTGGAGGGCTGGTGCCCATTGAAACTGGTAGGGGCAGAAGACAGGAAGGTCAACAGTAGATGGGGCCAGAGCCAATGAGGGCAGAGCCAATTCATTCTCATTTCATTGCCATCTTCCTGCTGTGTTCTACAAGGCAGGGATGTAATTTTTAAGAAATGAATGATTTAAAAAAAAACCTTTTGATAATAGGGTTGCAGCTTCCACTGGGTCTTCCTGGCTCTCCAGACTTTCCCTCCCACTTCCCCATCCTCGGGTCCTGGAAGCAGTGTGGAGACTGAAGGAAGTGTGTAATAACTGAATAATGTGGGTAGCAATATTTTGGAAAGAGAAGAATCATAGAACTGCAAAGTTCGAAGGGACCCTGAGGGTCATCTATTTCAACTCCTGCAATGCAGGAATCCTGCCCACAGCTGTTCCTGGTTGGCTCAAACCACCAACCTTCTGGTTAACAGCCAGATACACTGACCCCTTGGCACCACAGGCTGAGATATTTTCAGTCAACAGTAAACCCCATACAGTAGCTCCCAAGTACAGTGGTACCTCAGGTTAAGTACTTAATTCATTCCGGAGGTCCGTTCTTAACCTGAAACTGTTCTTAACCTGAAGCACCACTTTAGCTAATGGGGCCTCCTGCTGCCGCTGTGCCACTGCCATGAGATTTCTGTTCTCATCCTGAAGCAAAGTTCTTAACCTGAGGTAATATTTCTGGGTTAGCGGAGTCTGTAACCTGAAGCGTATGTAACCTGAGGTACCACTGTACTTGGATATTTATTTATTTATTTATAAATGAAAAGTAGGCAGTTATTGTGTGAAATTGTTCTGTTGTAAACATGTAGTTACCATAAATGCCTTGCTAAGTATTTGCACTGCTGCATGTGAGCCTCTATTTGGACCTGCCCTGTTTTTTGTTTTTTAAAAAGCAAATGATCAATTCAAATTTATCGGATAATCAAGAGGAGCTGGAGACATTCGACTTTCTAATTTGGACCCTTCCCGCTTTCTGCAGTACTGATGCAACGGTAAGTCATATTCCCAGCGGGCTTCTTAAACCAGGAGATTTTCATAGTCAAGGTCAGTGTGTTTCCCTCCGCTTCAGACTTCCTTTAATGAATATAACTGAATTTTAAACAGCAAATGCAATTAAAATCTGTCACTTTGTTAGGTGAAGCGGTCAATAAGGGAAGCATTGGGCAACGCTGACTGTCCTTGATCCAAGAACATCAAAAGAAGATGCTTGACTCTTTCATGAAACATGCAGACACATTAATTGTTTTGGCCCTCTGTTGAAGGCGAAGAAGACTCCCCGCCACCCAACATTTTCACTTCACAGCCATCATTTACACGTTTAATAGAGCTTGCTCCTTCCTGACCTTGAGAGAAATTTGCGGTGTTTTGTGGCCATTTTGCCCTCAAAAATGGTTTACTGTCAGCCTGCGTTGGCCTCCTCGCTGCAGCCAGAATCCATTATAAAATTTGGTGTAATTTGCATCAGATATGTTGTCACTAATAAGCTTCCTGACCCCATATGACTATTAGCATTACAGTAACACTGATAATTACTGCCCCTACCCACATCTCAATGGAGAAAGGAATAGCGTGTCTCTAGGGAGAAATAGTTGTGTTGCAACAGTGGGGTGCCTGCTGGGCCCAATCCCCCACCCACATTTGAAAAGAATTCAGGTGAGGAAATGGTAGACTCATAATGCAACAATGTGATGCAGTAGTTGGAGAGCTGGAGTGTGATCTGGGAGAGCAGGGTTCAGATCCCTCCTCCCAGCCATGATGTGGGTGGCGCTGTGGTCTAAACCACTGAGCCTCTTGGGTTTCACGATCAGAAAGCTGGTGGTTCGAATCCCCGGGATGGAATGAGATCCCATTGCTCTGACCCAGCTCCTGCCAACCTATCAGTTCAAAAGCATGCCAGTGCAAGTAGATAAATAGGTACCTCTGTGGCGGGAGGGTAAACGGTGTTTCCTTGCACTCTGGTTCCTGCCACTGTGTCCTGTTGCACCAGAAGTGGTTTAGTCATGCTGATCACGACCCAGAAAGCTGTCTGTGGACAAATGCCGGCTCCTTTGGCCTGAAAGCGAGATGAGCGCAGCAACCCCATAGTCGCCTTTGACTGGACTAAACCGTCCAGGGGTCCTTTACCTTTACCTTTTACCTAGCCATGAAGCTTGCTTAGTGACCTGGGGCCAATCACTATCTCTCAGCTGAGTACAGGTGCAGCCGACATGGTAACCTCTGGATTTTGTTGAACTACAATTTCCATTATCCCAGACCGCTGCTGCCCATGCTGGTTGGGGCTAATGGGAGTTGTAGTTCAACAGCATACGCAGGTCACCATGTTGGCTACTTCAGCCTAGTGTACCTGACAGGGTTGCTGTAAGTATACCCTGGTGAGCAAAGCAGAGAACGCTGTAGATTGCCTTGAGCTCTTTGGGAGGATGGATGGATGTAAATGAATATTAAAGGTAAAGGGACCCCTGACCATTAGGTCCAGTCGTGACCGACTCTGGGGTTGCGGCGCTCATCTCGCTTTATTGGCCGAGGGAGCCAGCGTACAGCTTCCGGGTCATGTGGCCAGCATGACTAAGCCGCTTCTGGTGAACCAGAGCAGCTCACGGAAACGCCATTTACCTTCCCGCTGGAGCGGTACCTATTTATCTACTTGCACTTTGAGGTGCTTTCGAACTGCTAGTTGGCAGGAGCAGGGACCAAGCAATGGGAGCTCACCCGGTCGCGGGGATTCGAACCGCCGACCTTCTGATTGGCAAGTCCTAGGCTGTGTGGTTTAACCCACAGTGCCACCCGCGTCCCTAAATGGATATTACACTATTTCAAATAGTGTAATACACTAATAAGTGACTTAGTAAGCATAATAATAAAGAGCAATGATGCTCACCTGTTTTTCTCTCTCACCCCATTTCCAATCTCTTTTAAATGCTACATCCTGCTTCTGCTGGAATGCTTCAGCTGAAAGCTCTCAAAAATTACCTTAAGGCATATTAAAATGTGCTCGCAAAATGACACAGGAAGACTACCACTGGTCACCACTGATTTCATAAGTGCTAACCAATACATGCCCCATGACACTTGTCACACCGCATTCCAGTCAACCACAGGTTTTGCCGGACAGTGAAACTGTATTTTTCCAGCGACAAAGTATTGTCATTTGAGAGCTGCACCATGCCCCAGGGGGTGCCCTCAAGAGTTGGGTCCCAGATATGGGAGACATGAGCCTGCACCAAAATACTCGCCTATGAAGGGAGGGTTGCAGATGCGGCAGTTTTAACATTTGTAAATGGGGCCGCAATCCCTTCCTGATAGTTGTTCACTGGTATTTGGGAAAGAAGCAAGTGGTGAAGAATGCAGCCGCTCTGTTGATGTGAGATCAGCACAAGGAGACTGTGACCGGTTAAGTCCTTTTGTATTTTCTTATGCTATTAATTATTATCATCATTGCATCACAGGCTGAACTTGCTGGCCCTGTGGGTTCTGCCTTCTTTGGTGTGTGGTTTGTGTGTATAATAAGCTGGTCGATACTGTGGCTTGCAGTTTTGAACTCTTGAGGGGGGCTGCGTGGATACGGCGACTGTTAGGATGAGCTCCTGGACTTCAAAGTTTACCACTACATCACTGCAAACACAGTACCAGTCCTCCTTCATAGTCTGTTAAGTGTTCTACATCTACCCATACTGCTTAGCATTTTGTTGTCCACCTCCCACCCTATTTTATTTTCAAATATAGATAGCATAATTGATGTACATTCATATGCTGAATTAATATCCACCAGTGTTTAAAAAAAGCAGGGGGTACTTTGGGAGACACTGGGTTAAAACCAAAACCAACTCTCAAGGGTCATGCTTATTCTAATGCCACAGAGGTATAAAATTGTTGCCTCATTTCCTAGCGATTTTCTTGGCACCAAAGTGCAAAGAAGAAACATTTGAAGGTTAGAGCTGTGAACTTAGAAGGAAATACATCTCAACTGCACAGCAGACACCCAGCAACTGCGAACACCTCCAGCGTGTGTACACAGTAGGATTGTAAGAGATATGGCTCCTTGGATTGGAGGTGCTAGCAACTGAAATTATTGCCTCTGCTAGGTAGGCAGCTAGATTTGCAGTTTAGTGGTAGAGCAGCAGCAGCTAGGCCAGGTAACATCACAGACCAGGCTTCCTCAACCTCGGCCCTCCAAATGTTTTGAGACTACAATTCCCATCATCCCTGACCACTGGTCCTGCTAGCTAGGGATCATGGGAGTTGTAGGCCAAAAACACCTGGAGGGCCAAGGTTGAGGAAGCCTGCCATAGACTGTATGTTTTACACAGTTGCCCATTTTCCCAGATTTTAGTCAGACATACATTTTCTTCTCTGGGCCAGTAATTGGGTAACAATTCACAAGGTCTTGAAGGAAGACAAGGAGCCAGCTTTGGGTCTCCTCCAGATCTCCTTTTTATTGTGCATTCATGTTTATTTGCACTCATGATGCTATTGGTTGTGTGCGATCCTGCTTTCAACACCGTCTGTGCCTCCAAAAGTTTGGCAGTGATGCAAGGAAATGATGTGTTAGCATTGGGGGAACATTTCAGAACTAATAAAACAGAATTAACTCCATCACTAACGCACTATGAGTGTCAAGCACTTTGTAGAATACATGTCTGGATGTTTTGGAGTTGTTATGTTGGAAAATTTGTGCAAAAATCAATAAAAATTATATTAAAAAACAAACAAACATGTCTGGATGTTTTAACAAAACATGTCTGAGGAGGCTGTTGGATAAGACTCAAACATGGCTGAGAGCACCTGCCAGATTGCTGAGCTTTTTGAAAAGAATAATGCTGCAAGACCCCAAAGATTCAGGAGATGGGCAGACTAACGATGAATTTATGTCGCGAAGAAGAGGAGTGGCTAAAAAGGGAGAAATTTTATACACCCTGTCCATTCTCCTTCAAAGGACACTTGACACAGGAATTTGTTTCTGTATAGCTTGCCAGGTATGAACTAGGCAATCATGGATGAAACAAGAAACAATTCTCATGTTCAAAGCTACTGGGCAAAATGTCACCATGATCAAGGGAACTGCTGCCAAACTGTACCCGAAGGTTATTCAGTTGTTATCCAAGCAGGTGCAATGCCACAGATAGTGAGGCTGTTTGTAATTGAAAATGACTAGTGTGAAACAGGACCAAAGTGCTATTGGGGACGTCACCAGTGCAGTGCCTACAGGCTCTGTAACACCCACAAACAAATGTGATGGTGCCTGCGGAGACCAAGCAGTGATAGTCAAGTATAGTTTGGTTCCAGCACTTTTTCTTGCCTCAGGATTTTCTCATCAGTTCTTCTTTGCACCCTTGAGTGGTTTGGCTTGACCAGATTGTGTCATTGAACTGCGATAATGCCTCATGCTTGCCTAGATATGAGATGGGAGAAGGTGTAGGGGTGCGTCTGTGTGTAAAAACCTCTGACTTTGTGTGGGTGGAATGTGTTCTACCATACAATTAAAGCTAAGAGCTGCCCACCATTGCCCTGTCCACTTGGGCCACCACTGCCATGTTATGATGGCCCCAGCCCTCTAAGATTGCCCACAAAGTCCTTGGGTTCTGTACTGGAAGAAAGGCGGGATATAAATAAATAAAGGGTGAGAAGCAGGGAAAGGAGTTGTATATGCAGAGATTGGGAACTGAGAGATGATGACTTAGTACCCCAAGTAAGATCTATTCCTACCAAAATGGAGTGGCAATTCACTAAATGAAGGCAAGGTGTTGAAATAATTCACTAAATGAAGGCACCTGCTGATTCACAGGGTATTTTAGGTTAGGAGTAAAGCTGGGAAAACCAGATATCCATATATGACTTCTAATGATACCCCCTTACCCACTCCTAGGTTAAGAAGTTAAGAACACTCAGAAAGATCCTAATTTAAAGCAATTTAAATGTTCCCTCCTAGAGTAGCCCAATTTGGTTTACCGCTAAGAAGATTTAAATATAATTTGCACCTTTGTACAGAGGTGAGGATCAACTTAACACCTGACTTATCTTGCTTTGCAGCTAAGCCCAAAGGACACTCTGCTATTTTGGCAGTCTGTTTGATTCTGGTGGGAGCAGCGGTAAAAGATACAAGGGGATGTCAAGAATCTTGCAGAAATTATGAGAACTGTACTTCAACAAATATGTTATTTAAAGGTGCATTAAGTTTTACATTCTAATCTTTGAGTCAGGCTTCAAGATACACAATTTAAGTGTATAACAAGGAAGAGGAAGACCATAGCTAGTTTTAATATGATATACATAAAGAGACTGGAAAAAATTGCTCTTTACTGCTCTTTTTTAAGGTTGTAAATGAACCTCTGATTAATGGGGAGGGGGGACCCCCAAAGTTAGGTGTGTGAAGCTCCCTTAGATTGGAAATAGCCAAGGCAACCTAGGATGCAATATAGTATCTTATGCATAATACTCTGGGCTCTTCCTTTGCCTGCATGGTATGATTGCATCAGATGTCATGTTGATTGACAGGTGGGCAAACTCATCCACCTCTCCAAGTGGCTTGTGGGAATTGGGGAACAAATCCATATTAAAATGGGCTTAAGTCATTTCCTCTCTCGTGGAGCTGCAGTTGAGTGTCTTAACTGAATTCTCAGCATCTTCACCCAAATATGCATGTTCACCAAATGATAAATTTCCATGGAACTTTGAAGAAAGACAGGGTAGTTAAGTTTGTGATTTAGATCAGTCCAGGAGATGTTACCTATATGTGGGAAAAACAGAGTTTCTATTAGCAAAATTTAAATTCTGCGTAAGATAGAAATAAACCTAACATGCAAAGGTTGGAGAAGTATTATATGTTGTTGCAAGTGTAGATGGCTATTTATATATACTGTATATATATTGCATTAAGGTTTCAACTGCATTCACAAGAAGTGCAGAATATATACCTCTTAAAAGAAATAATCCAATTCAGGTGGGTTCTTCCCCCCTCTATAAATATTATAAAACACACAATTGTGTTTCTTCAAAATTTTATTTCTATTTAAATTATGGGGCCAGCCAGATCTTCTAAGAAATGCATTCATCTGAAGAAATGAAATGCTTTTGTGGAAGTAGAATTACAATTGTATACATCTTTTTTGTTTAAAAACACTTCTCACATTAAATAACTTTTAGTAATATCTTTAAGCCTTCACACAGATAAGAAACCACTTCCAGTACAATAGTTTTTTTTAATATGAATAGCACATCAAATGGTCTTAAATACAACTTTTTTTGAATGCCAACACTCCAAGGATTAATGTTTGAAAAAAGTTAGAGCCACTTTCTCCCATGCCAAATAGTAGAGAAGCAAAACCAATATCCAAATCCATCTTTGAACTTCTTTATATATACACGTACATAACTTTTTAGCATTTCTACATTTCCCCCCTAAAGTGGAAGCCTTATGCATAATGGAGAATAACTTGCCAAGTAATATTTTCCTTTTCTTAACTACGATTAACCAAAATATAAAAAAGGACAGAGTACTGAACTATAATATCATCTCGTGGCCAGTTTTGCCTGTCTATATAAATGATTTAATAAAGGCTTAATGATTACTTTTTCTTCTTTCAGTAGACATTATGAATCACTTTGCAAAGGACAGGTTATGACCACTAAAGGAAGCATGACAATGCTGAGATGGCCAATATTACTAGAATCCTATTTGCTAGATTTACTTTCCTACTTCCTTCATGAAAGCTGTAAAAATTAGCTAAGGTGTCAATCAGGAGATTAGTTTAATCATTTGTGAAATAATTTAACCAGAAAGAAGCTAGAAAGCAATAAATAATTTTAGAGCATTCTCATTCAGGTTCAATCATGCAGAATTTGAACTTCCATACTCCTAATCCATAAAGTTGGCTGGCTGGTTGTGATCTCAGTACTACTATTAAGATGAATAGATAGTATTTTGATAACATAGTTGAGATATATTTAGCAGATTTTTTTTTTGTTATGATCACAGTAACAAAAAGTGGTGCAACATCAGTCTTTCTTAAAAAATAAATACTGATAGTTTGCAGCATTAACAAACAAGATATTGACACTAGGACAGTTATGAAATTATGCTTTTTGAAGTAAAGGGGAATTATTTAGTTATTTACCATCACAACTACCATACCGAATGTTAACGATATGAAAGGAATAGAGATTCTCTATGTACCCACAAGGAAAAACAAATTGATATTAATTTAGCATAATCTTTATAATTTTGCAATTGGCTGAACACAGCACTAATATAGATGGATAAGGCCGACATTGAAGGATATAGGTTAGTGGGTTCCAGAACTATATTTTAGTCTACCCTAACTGATGGCACCCCATTAAACCAGTGAATACAGAGAAATTGGATTTTCTTCTTTTTAATGCTGCTGTATTTAAGAAATGTGAAATGAGCATTTCCATGTGATCCTAAGTATTCATTACAGATGAGCTTTCATTTTGCAAAACTCAGTATCAGGTAAAAGATACAGACTAATACATTAACATTCCTCTGCTGTACAAATTAAATCCTTTTTAAAGAAATGAGCAGCCTAGGAGTTATATACAAAAGAAACCAACAAGCATTGTTGAAATGAAATGCAAAGTGTCACTGCTAAGCTCTACGGTCTGAAATACCTTCAAAGTAAAATTAACAAAAACCCTTAGAATGTATTTCCAAGTCTACAACTCAATTTTCAACAAAATCACACACACACTCTCTCTCCAAAAAATAAAACAAAAAACCTACAAAGCAGTGAAAGGCATATATACATTTTCCTTATGAACTCTGAGATTTCACTCTTTAGAAGTTGCTATGTTTCAGTATCAGTTTTATTTGCAAGACAACTGTTCATCCCAGTAAGCTCACATTTCCCCTTTGATTACACATAAAGCACTGCACATTTTTTTTTAAATCAAGGCATACAATCTTATACTATGGTGCCAAGTATGCACAGATAACATTGTGCTCGCATCTCATACAAGGTTAAGTGCAAACGTACGGATTGAATCAGATTTGCAAGCATGCACCCCGTCACTTAAACTACTCTAATACCTTCTTTTCCTATCCCAAACTATCTTCTATATGTTTGCTTTCATGAACCAACAATCTCCCCCCGCCCCCCAAACTTCTAAAAACAAGCAGTGTGCTTGAATTCAGACACAAATACCAAGAAAGTCCACATTGTGCAAGAAAGCAGCAGCTAGGTTTGTCAACTTGGACTAAAAAAAAAGAGAGAAAAACAAACACTGTTCACTGAACAGCAGATTAGCAGTAATGTTCCTCATGAATTGATAAGAGTGCCTGATGCTGAATATCTAACAGCAAATGCTGAATTTGGATTTAATATTTTAGGGGTTTATAGGAGATTAAGCTTCTTGCTGTGCTGGTCTTTTCAAATCCCTGATCTGTTTAACTAAATAGGTCTTCTCATCATTAAATTGTTCATCCTCGGTCCTGTCGTTCTGAAACTTGCTGAGGAACTCAATAAGTTTGGTCTGGTTCTTTAGGAGGATATCTAATATAGGCTGCGTCTTGTTAGGGTTGGCTACGAACACCTGCAATGAAAGAAGATGGTCAGTATAGGAAAAGTTCAGTTAATATATCAGAAAATATTAACTCTCCAAGGAATATTTACATTTATGTAAAGTATGAGCCAAGTCTACAAGGTGCTAAAAGCCCACAGGCAATGTTTGTGCAATTATTAGCATCTGTCTTCTTAGTGACAAGGACCAAGCATCACTTAAAACAACAGAATGGATTATTCCCTCCTGGAATTCATTAGTTTAACCTATTAATGGAACAAATGTTCCTAGATACTATTTTCAAAATGATTTAGTGCATTTGAATATGCATATTCGCAATCCGAGTAGCACCAAGCAAAACTGCTTACAAAGGGTTGGGTTGAAAAATACTCATTAGTGCAATTAATGAAATAATTCATGCAGAAACTTTTGTTTGTCACAGGATATTAAAAACAAATATTACATGCAAAATTAAGGGGCTTCTTTTCCGAAAAATGTAGGGGATCTGTTTGTTTCAAAATAGCTGCATGTGATATATTTATTTGAATGTTTTAGGAAAAATGATAAGCCAGTCTCGGAGATGGATTCAATTAAAAAATAAATTTGACTTTGAAACAGAATTTGCTTTGTACAACATACCCCACCCACCCTTTCCAATACTTATCCAATACTTCTCATTCAGTTATGTCAAGCCACTCTGGTGTGGTATTAGATCAATGTAAGATTAGATACCTTCTGTTTACAGGAAGTGTTGAATACCATTATCAACAACATTTAAAAGCTGTTTCTACCTTAAAGACATGAAAGGCTTCAAACTGAATGTTGCGACTCTTGTCTCTTAGAAGGTTCATCATAAGTTTGAGATTTTCAGGTTTACTGATGTATTTTGTCATAATTGTGAAGTTGTGCCTATCCAACAGTAGTTCACCAAGCAGCTAAAAAACAAGGGGGGGGGGGAGGGAAATGGTGAAGTTTTCCATTAGGGCTATAAAACTCAATCAACTGTTTTTTGTTCTTTAGCCACAATGATTTTTTTCAAGAGCCAGAATTTCTGGTATTATATTCTATTACAACTCTATTCTAGTGCTACCTAAACTAGCATTACTGAGTCTGCATAATTTGGACGACTTCAGGAAAAATTGGATGCAATCCATTGTTATTTGTTGTATGTTGCAGGTAACACAGGAGAATATGTGCAAGCAATCTTGTGCCAAATTAAACCAGAGTTTAAAGGATACTGTATGGGGAGTGTGGCCAACAAAATCCTGACAAGTCTTCTGACTTACAGCACAAGGAGAAAACACACTACGGCCACTTGTAAGATTTTGAGGACCTCAATGGGCTAGTCAAGTTCAGCATTGGTTATTATGGCAAAGCATGAGCTCTAGGGGGGGCATAAAGACTTGATCCTTGGGGTCATCCAGTGTACATAGAAATTTCTGCACTTTGAACTTCATGAGTGCAGAATGTTAGATCATGCTGTTTGTTTTTATAGTGAAACTGTTGATATGAATCAAGGTTTGGGGGAAAAGGTTGTGTATGTGTCCATGTGTATTTTAATATATTGATATACTGATGAGGCACCTTAGGAAACAAAAACTTTCCAGGTTTTTACTCAACATTTGCAAAATGTTTGAGTCTTGCAGTTATAGAACCTGTACTAACCATTAAATGTTAGAATATTGGTTTCCTAAAGCATATAACCTCATGCTTCAAAACTTTCTTAACTGATCAGGAGACAACATAGAATGAATAGCTAGCTTGGTCCTACCTGCTGAAATTAAGTTCTTCATAATATTTTCTAATGTCAAAATAATTAAAGTCAGTAAGGTCTCTCTACCTTAAGCGACTGTCGTTTTGTCACGTAGTTTTCTGAATGGAGTAACTTCTCGTATTCACTGAAGAACTGAATGGAGAAAGAAAGAAAAATCTAACTATCACAAGCACTCTGATTCCAAATGATTTCAATGAACTGGAAGCACAAATATAAAACACAGAAATAATGTAAAGATTTAAACATTTCAAGTATTTTGCTCCAATTTCTGTATGATCAAGTGGAAAGGCTGAAGGAAATTTTCAGGCAATTCTTTAGGCAACAACATGACAGGGAACACAAGCAGATTTACATTTTCATTATCAGATGTGACCAGCAGATGGAGCACGGTTGTCACACATGCCCTTGTGATTATTCTGCCACACCAAGGAAACAGGTTTCTTAATATACAATTTCATTCCCAGCGTTTTTAGAACTGTGCAGTTGCAAGAGTTTGCTGTCAAACATTGAACTTGCATTGATATGGAAATAATAATAATAAAAACTGAACAGATAGCAGTTGGGCAACATTGTGAAGGGACAGCTTGAAAATTCTATTAGGATATAATTAGCATTATTAAGTAGCAACATAATTAAAAATAAAAATAAAAAAGTACATACCCTATCATAATGCTGTTCCAAGAACTCTGCACTGAGCAACTTGTGCCTTGTTAGTAAGTCCTGAAAACAAGAGATTACACGGTTATTTAAATGGCATTTCCATTCCTACCCTATAGTTCAGGGTGCAACAGTTCTTCACTGTATTCCCCTTTACCCCGGTTGTTATATGCAGCTTTTTTCATATGCTTCTCTGGTTTTCTTAAGCCACACTTTTAGAAATGACAATATTTCACTCTTTTGGGGCAATTCCTCTCCTAAATGGCAGCCAAGATGGACCTTGTTGTTGTTGTTTAGTCGTTTAGTCGTGTCCGACTCTTCGTGACCCCACGAACCAGAGCACGCCAGGCACTTCTGTCTTCCACTGCCTCCCGCAGTTTGGTCAGACTCATGGACCTTAGTCATGTCAATTTAAATGGATCTATTTTGAGTAGGACTAACATTGATTGCAATTCTCTGTCTTTCAATGACAGAGGCCCTCACACTTTAATTCAATGTGGAACAATGAATTCACTTGCTTTTGGACAGTACCCAATGTTCTGCCATTTTGTTTCAGGTCAGAAGTAGTGTTTTTGGCTCTGGGAAAATGCTTTCCTTAAAAATCCTGTAGTCTTGAAAATATTCACCTTTTCCTTTCTGTTTGGTGCTAATTACTTTATCATAACCATACTATGTAATCTTCCTCAATTATTTACAGTCATACCTTGGGTTATGAACGTTGCGGGTTGCGGGTTTTTGGGTTGCAGACTGTGCCGAACCAGGAAGTACTGTAATGGGTTACTTCCGGGTTCCGGTGCTCGCACATGCGCAAAACCACAAAATGACATCACGCGCATGCGCCGAATCACATCACACACGTGCACAGATGCGGCGCTGTGGGTTGCGAACATGCCTCCTGCATGGATCATGTTCGCAACCCGAGGTATGACTGTATATGGGTTACTACAGCCAATTATAGATCACATAACGGAAGGAATTTTGTCTGTATGCTACATAGCCAGCTAGGTTTGACATGATTAAGGTCCATTAATTTTGATGGGTCTACTCTGAGTAGCAGGTGGATACAACCTACCACCTCTGCAGATATTTTGAAGTCACACAATTAATGTGAAGAATGCAACAGTTTATATTTGCTTTCAGGAAGTTATGCAAGGCTCGTCTGCTCCTGCAGCAGTTAAAAAAAATTAAAGGGTATTTTTACTGCTGATATTGTTGTGATTTCGTTAATGCTGTTCTATGGTTGTTAGCTGCTGATATCAGATTGTTGTAATGAGATTTTATATATTTGTTATGTGTTGTATGTTTTTCTGAAATTTCATGGGGAAGGTGTGAGATAGATAGCTAGATATGAAGTAGCTGTCAAAATTCAGAATGTGTTACCTTGAAAGTTGCAAAAGCATCTGAAGCGATGTCAAATGTTGACATTTCCACATATCTGAAGAAGTCGTAAAACTGCTCTGACCACAAGATTATTTTCGCCAGTGGTTCATGTCTGATGCACTCTCTTAACATGATTCCACAATTCAGAGCAATTTCTGGGGATTCGTAACTGCAAAGTGAGACATCAACATAATTAACTCAGAAAGAGAAATATGATCACAGCAAACTTTTTACCTCCTTAAAGTTTCAGCAACTACTGTATATAATATTTATTAGTAAAATAAATACTACAATTTCAGTGAAACTATTTTAACATTTTCTGTGCCACTCTTCAATGGCAACACTCTCACTAGGGTGGCACTGATGCTCTCTGATCTTGATAAGTAATCTAGGAATCGACATCTGCACTTTCAAAACACTTTCACAGTTCATCTATCTACAACTACACTGATCAATGTCCTATTAATTTTATATTCAATATTGTGCACCAGTTCAATTTTTTCAAATTGCCTGGCCGTCAGGAAGATCTACCACAAATAGCTGAACTGCCATTTAATATATGGTTGTCAGGATACATCCAAAAGGTGTGGAGATCCCCTGGAGCAATGTGAAGAGATAGAGCAGCAACTGAACACTGCCAATCTCCTTCCTCCTTTTACATGCACAGGTTGGCTTTCCACTTGTACACAGTGATGCGAGTTAGATCTTGGCCTATGGAAATAGCAGATTCTAGATTCTAGATTAGAATTTTGCTCTTTCAATGGATTACACTCTAATACCTTTGAAGGGATTGATGCAGCAACATTCACTAATACAAATATTGAACCTCCTCACCATCTCTGTTTGTAGATTATATTGGCAAATATTTTTTAAAGATACTACGTTGCGGTGGTGGCAGCAGCAACAGCAAATAATGAAATAGCCAAGAAAGGATGCTGCGTGAATCTAGTCTGGGAGGTAGTTCAAAAGGATAAGTCTGCATTCCAGAGAAGGCCTCTGTCACTCCTTGTTTACCTTCTGATGCTAGAGGCATTTCTAGCAAGGCCTCTGCAGACAATCATAACATATATGCCCACTGGTATGAGAGATTGATTCTTCAGATAATTTGGCTCTGGAACTACTTTCCCCTCTCTATGACAGTCAGGTTCATAACCTCAAATGCTGCTAATCTCCAAAGGCTTAGGTTGCAACAGAGGTCAGGAATACTTATCACAAACTTCTTATGATTAGAAAGCTGTGTCCCTTTAGTCTTTCAGACTTAATGACCCTCATTCACACCTTTAAAATGCACTGAACACAAAGCTGAATTTAATTGTTTGGAAGCGCCAAATAAAGTAGAAAGGGGTTTCAAAGCTTCCTCATGGAGATGGAATGTCAGGAGCATTTACACTGATACTCTAGTATCTGCAAAGGCTTCTTACCATATTTGTGTTGGTTTGACTGAAAAAGCTCTCAATAGTTCGAACTTTAACTTACCTAGACTGCACCTTAGCTATTAAAGTGATCTTAACATTTAGTGGCGATTAATGCACTGTTACCTACACTTGGATGGGCAAGATTGGAATAAGTAAGTATAGTTTAATGTGTTCAGAACACATTGCTTGTTTGGGATTTCCTGCTGCATTCGGTGATGTACAGAGTGGATTGGTCTGGAAATGTGGGATGAATGTGGCCTCCCTAATATTTTAAGATTATCTATCTTCCTAGTTAAGGAACACAGCATCTCATTCTGAGAACATCAAGCTATTTATGCATGCAAAACTAAGCACCTCAAAAATATGCTATACTGCTTTCCCCCAAGTACTAGCTGGTGTAAGAAAGGAAAACAGAAGCTACCCTAAACATTTGGCCAAATGCAATTGAGATCATCATCAGGAGAAAAAATAGCAAAGAAAAATAACTGGGTTCTGTTGTGTGAAAGGCTTCCAAAGTGTTTTAAGGTTGGCAAGCTCTCAATTAACCGTTTTCATAGGTTTTTTTTCTTTTTTAAAAAAGGAAGAGATGTCATTTCCTTAAGTACGGAAGAAAACAATCTCAAATACCCCTCTGTTTCAAACAGCACCAACACTTACATTACGCATTAATTTGGTGTAAAGTGTCACATTTGTTTCATTGTTAGAATGTTAAAAAAACCAAGCATGATGCTTCAATGAAACAATGCAATTAATATAAGAAGCGGAAACAGCAATATGGCAGGGAGTGCACATAATGAATTAGCCCTTGTCTGGGCAAGCCTGAGCCAACGGTGTATCCTAATTACAAGGATATGGATTGTGTATCACAAGCCACAGGGTGAATTGTGGCGCATGACTTCAGTTTGAAGTTCTGCTCTGTGAACAAAAGGCACAGGGTCAAATGTCTTGGCCCAGTTTGCAAAGTCAGATAATTCTATGTGCAAAACTGCTGCCAAACTGCGATCCTATAGGGAAACTTTAAGGTGAACATTTCTAAGCAAAAAGGCTCAGTTATCGCATAGCACTAAGGCAAACTATGGCTTAGTATGAAGGCATGATAGGGAGATTGTGACTGCATCATTTCTCCTGTAGTCTTGCTACTATTTTAAAATATAATGACTGAAAACTCCTGTAGGTTCCTTGTTGTGATGCCAAAGTATGTCCTTTTAAAAGGTTAGTCACCTCTATGCTAAGCCAAACCATGCCTTAAGTCACAGCAGTGGGGACCAGAAGAGTAGAAAAACGGCTGCAATCTCCTTTTCAGTAGCCTACACATTTGTGTTAAACCATGGTATGGCTTAGCATTAAGTGTGAACCAGGTCAAATACAACTGAGGAAAGAAGGGAAGGCACCAAATGCAAGAACAAAAGGAGAGATGATCTCAAAGGAACACAGGAGGTGATTTGCTGTCCAATGTGTTTTAAGTATTAGTTACTCCCTTGGAAGAGTAATGATTCAGTTCATTCAAAGAGAAACCAAACATGGAATTCATATCCTTTATGAACGCATGAGCTTCAAAAAGTGTCTCCATTGCCCTTTAAGGTCTCTTCCACATACAGTCAGCAGTCACTTTCATAATTTTGGTTGACTTTTTCTAGCAAAGACCTATGACCATGCAAGCAACTTCAGCCGTCTGTTTTTCACAGCTCAGTTCGACTTCCAATCACCGATAGCGTACCTGACTGAAGAGAGCAGGAGAAAGGGGGTGGGGGGTGACCTAGTCTTAAGCTGGAATTACAGCAGTTTATGTTTGTTTATACAACATACTATACACACCCTTTTAACAGCATGAACAGTATATTTTGCTGAGTGCAGATGTATTCGACTGTGGGGGTTCTTGTACCAATTTGCCTCCTCAGAATGTTGTTGAATATCTGAGCCACATCCTTTTTGCCCTGAAAAAAACACAAGCCATACAGCATAGAGAATCAGTGGTGAATATAAAAAGGGATAACATGAAGAGACCATAACTTCATGCCTTTAAAGCTGCAAACTGAATTGTCCAAGACTTGCACTTATTATTGCCCAAGAATTCCCAAAACATTTGCTATTGCGATGCCAATTTTAATATATAAAGCACAGAGTACAGTTTAACCAATGACACAAGTTTAGGAGTTATGGTTTTATTTAGTCCTAGAATAAAATTTATCACAGTTATATATATCACTGGTTGCTGCTAGGAATCCCCCTTATCCAGTCATGATTTGTGTACTTTAAGAATGAAACCAAACTACCATACCTGAAGTTTCCATCCCATGTGAAGTTTGACTTAATCTGTGACACACTCTTAGCAGGTAAACTTCATGTTCTGAATTGACTATGAGGCATTTGAAAAAGGAACAGTATCTTGTTTCATGTACCTCAAGATGAGTTACACTTGTGTTCATGACTACTCCTTTCTTTATATCAATTTCCTCAGAACTGTTAATTCATTTGCTTGTAGTTAGTAGATATTACTACAAGCAGCAGGAAAAAGGCCACAAGCAATGCCTTAAAACATTTATCTAGGAAGATCATGTTGTTGACAGTGTTTCTTTGCTAATTCAAGGTGGTTTAAACCAGGGGTAACCAACATACTGTCTTCCGGTTGTTGCTGAACTACATTAGCACCAGCCAACATGGCCAATGGTGAGGGATGATTGAAGCTTTTACAGCAGGGGGCCAGTCTACTGTCCCTCAGACCTCCGGGGAGGGGGGGCTGGACTATATTTTGAAAAAAAATATCAACGAATTCCTATGCCCCACAAATAACCCAGAGATGCATTTTAAATAAAAGCACACATTCTACTCATGTTAAAACACCAGGCAGGCCCCACAAATAACCCAGAGATGCATTTCAAATAAAAGGACACATTCTACTCATGTAAAAACATGCTGATTCCCGGATAGTCTGCGGTCTGTATTGAGAAGGTGACTGGGCTGGATCCGGCCCCCGGGCCTTAGTTTGCCTACCCATGCTGTAGTTCAACAACACCTGGAGGCAGTGTGTTGGCTACCTTCGCTTTCAATGTTACTCTGGAGTATAAGGGAGCCATTTTACTATGAGAAGCTCCCATGCAGCTGAGTCTCAAACAATATGGGTGAGAACAATCACATGGGCTCAAACTGGAGAAATGGCATCCAGCCAAGGCAGAAGTGCTGTTATCATGGAAAGATGCCCATGCCACCTGTCTGTAAACATTATCCACACCAAATGGAAGCTGCAAAGGGGGGGGGGGTGCTTGAAGTTTTCTACCCACCCACCTGCACGAATAGTTGGATGTTGAGCTGCTGAATATAAATGCTAAGTATTTAAAAGACAAAAGATTTTCTAAATTCCAATTCCATTGTAAGCTGGCCCAAAGCAGCACCAGAGCTCTTTGTTCTGGCAATGAGTAGGACAGTGTTTCTGGAAGCAGCCTCACCCAAACCCCACGTATCACAACAGTCAAGCGTCATTCACCAGCTCAGCCAATTTTGCCTAGGGTCTCATTATTCTTTCCGGACTTGCCATTAGTAACAGTATTTCCTTGTTAGCTGCATAATGAACTTGGTGATGGTTCACAATAATACACAATTACATCATTGTTTGAACTATTTACCACTTCCAATGATGTAACTTTGTCACTATGATGATAAACACACGTCCTTCACAGGCAGAGGTGAAGACTAAAAGCTACTAGTACTGACCCAAGCAGAAGAAGGCATTTAACAAACAGTTTTCAGAAGAAACCAAGAAAAAAAAAGCACTCCAGTAATTGAAGTAACTCCCTGGGGGCATTTGTTTTAATAGATATGAAAGGTATTTTGTGGTCCACACGCAACACCCTGAAGATCTGTCTGCCCACAAACCACTGGACATCTATTGAAGAAGAGTAAATGCACACCTCAAACCTAGAACACCTAATATCCCTTCCATAAGCAAACAATACCTCTGGAAAGTAATTATGTTTATTATTAGTGGACTGGATGAGAGCCAACAAGCTGAAGCTTATTGTAGGTAAGATTGAGGCACTGTTAGTGGATGGATGGGAGGTGGTTTGCTCTTGATGCAGTTACACTGCCTCTGAAGGACCAAGTATGCAGCTTAGGGGTACTTCTGGATCCATTCGTATCACAGGAGGCTTAGACCACCTTGGTGGTGCAAAGTGCTTTCCAACAGTTTGGCTGGTGGCCCAGCTACACACCTATCTGGACAGGGATAGCCTAACTTCTGTTGTCTATGCTCTGCTAACCTCTAGGTTAAATGACTGCAATGCGTTATACGTGGCGCTGCCTGTGAACAGTTCAGAAACTTCAGAGGGTGCAGCAAGATGGTCTGAGCATGTAATGCCAATTCTGGCCTGACAGCATTGGCCTCCAGTTGGTTTCAAGGTCCAATTCTAAGTGATGGTTTTGACCTATAAAGCCTTAAACAGCTCAGGACTGCAATACTTCAAGACAACATCTCCCCATATGAACAGACCCTGACCCTGTGATCATCATCTGAGGCCCTTATTTGTGTGCCTCTTCCATGAGATGTCTGGGGAGTAGGAAAACAAGAATATGCCTTTTCTGCAGTAAGTCCCTGTTTGTGAACACACTCTCTCCCCAGGCAGACATGCCAGGCAAAATCATTCCTCTTTGACCATGCCTTGGGATGATTAAACAATCTATGGCCTTAAAATGTTGTTGATGTTGTTGTTGTGCTTTTATGTTGTGAATTTTGTGTTTTTTGTATTGTAAACTGCCCTTCGGAATATAAGTTTAATAAACAAAAACAATTTATATCCCACCTTTTCCTCAGAACCTGGACACACGGGGGACTTACAAAAATTAAAATAAAACAACAAACAAACAAAAACTCTTGCTATGCTATACCTGGGTTTCTCAGTAAGCATATATGGAAAAGGCAATCTCAAAGGAGACAGTACAGAAATAACTGGTTAACAGAATGAATGTAGTTTAAGAAAGTCATTTGTTTAAAAAGAAATAAGGTTTTGTAGCATATGAGTGTTTTCTAGAACTTTATACAATGTAATTTCGACTTTAAAATTTCCCTTAACAGATCACAAGGATCTAGTTTTATAAGACATCACAGTGGCTTTGTGGACTTCCTGATTAATCTATTCTGGAATGCACCTCCAAGGGGAAAATATCATTCATAACAGTGTCAGGTATGACAATAAGCAGAAGAGACCAGAGAGAGTTGACATTCCAAAGTAAATTCATCATACCAGGATCCATTGAAAGGACAAACAACTCTGTTTCACAGAGAATTAAAAGGAAAATTCTTGGAATACCAGAAGCCTTTATCCAATTTACATTCATGCACTATTCAGATAATCAAAATGACAAAAGAGTTGTCACCTCAGTACCAATAAGCATAGCTAACGTGCCTTGAGCAAGTTCACCAAAATCTAGCAATCCTTTGCAGCCACAAAGGTTCCAAATGCACACATGCAGATACACCACCTGCAGGGCTTCTGTTGCAATGCCATTAAAAAAGGAGCCATTTTGCTCAAGTGAAACATTACAATGCACACACAGCTTCTCCTTTTACAGAAATTACTGCTGAAATTTCACTCTCCCCAGATCACCAGGCTCAATACTACCTCTCCGCAAAAGTCTGCAGGCATGTGATGAGCTGGGTGTCCCCCTCCCTCTACGAAGTTTGTCTCATTTAGAATCATGAATTTCAGGCTTTGCATAGACATCTGGTTGGACACTGTGAAAACAGTATCCTGAACTAGATAAGTAAGGCTCTTCTGATGTTCTTCTAAATCCTACCAATCACATAGCATATTTTCCCATCCCTGATCTAGGGCAGCAGCAAAAATTAGGAGTGGATCCACAAAACTGTGGCCCCAGGATCATGACCCAGGATGCCTTGAGCGGTTTTACTTCTCTTTGAACATGAGGGATCCTGTGTGCTTTACCTTTCCAGGACTAGGAGTTAAACTGCAGTAATAGGTTGGGTATAAAATGTGCTATGACAATATAGTTCTTTTGATGTTACAGTCAAACAACTGTCAAAGTATTAAATGTTCCTTAATAATTAATAAATCCAGAAATTTTATGTGTGAGCATATATTCTCCATCACTTTCCAAACTACAGATTAGGAAGATCTCTTTGGGGAACATGGTTTTCTAAAGCAACATGAATTTGAAACGGAAGCTGCAATGAGTCTGTGTAACATTTTCTTACCTCAAAATCAATGAGTTGTAGGTCAGCTACTAGGGTGCTAAGAAGACCACTGTTGTATAGCTCCTGAGCAAGCTGAGCAACAGCTTCTGTCTGAGGCTCCTTCTCATTTGTGCCATACAAGATTTCTTTCATGGCAACTAAATTTTTGGAAACTTCTTCAGTAGCCTGAGCATGGAAAAACATAAAAGCTGTAATTGTTTCAAATGCCAAAACCAAGCTACTCATTAGTATGTGCTTGAGACCAAAACATGCAACAGATATCAAAATGAACAATGAACATCAACACATATTTCACTGATACAATTACAGCCCCAACTTCTGCCCACCTATGCATACCTACCTCCTGGTTATACACTGAAAGAATAAAATTATTCCTAATTGGTTAAGTGGTGTTTGTTATGTGCTGAAAACACAGAGAGCTTCAGATGGCTAAAGTGCAATACATTTTTTAAATACACAATTTCACTGGTGTAGTTCAGCCAGATCACAAAATCCTGGGGTGGTGATGAGAGTTCAGTGTGCCACATTCCCACAACCAGGGGAGAGTGACTAAGCTACAGAATATCTGGTAATCCCATGACACTCTACAATGGGGGGAAATTGGGACGATTTAGTTGGGGTGGGGGAAGCTAGCTGTCATTTGAACATATTCCACAAAAGGACCATGAATGCCATACTTTAGCTGAAAGTCAAGGATGTTACACACTGAATAAAGGTTAGAGAGAGAAAGGGGGGGGGGAGGGAGTCAGAGTGCTAACAAGGTCTGTTCTATGACTAAGTAAATATTTACTGCACCAAGAGCAATTATATATGCCACAAACCAGCACAGTGGCAGTTTAAAAATAAAGCTGAGGTAAACCAAGAAGCTGGAAATAGATCAACATACACAAAATTGTCCAGAGATAGCCTAACACAAAGTGACATGCTGAAGAACAAAAAAACCCTAATATTATTTCCTCACTCCTACATTATTGCAAGTAAAATCCACACCATGCAGGGAAGACATCTAAAACCTAAGGATGTTGATTGTTTTTCCAACCTCACCCAAGAAACCACCATTGCCAAATTTACCTGCAATCAATATCACAAGAAAATGCCACCCTAAACGAATAGGTGAAGCATGCCGCCTCCCAAGGCCATCTGTTTGAGGAGAGGAGAGATGGGCCAGTAGGGACAGCTTGCAAGTGAGAGAAAGGGCTTTCCAATCTCTCACTATTTGTAATGGCATCATTTCATCGAGAAACATGAAATTTGAGGTGTTCTCTGTTCCTAGAACTCAATCAGGAAGCAGGACTTTTTTTTCAGCTGGAGCTTGCCAGAACTCAGTTCTGGCACCTCTCAGATGGATGGCATTGCCATCATAAGAGAAAAAGGGAGGTGTTCATGGTGAGTTCTGGCACCTCTTTTTCTATAATAATAGCTCTAGGTAGAGAAAACTATTCATTCCATGCTCCCTAGGAGGAAGTGATATTCCTGAGGATATTTAGGAGAATCATTGCCTTCATGCTGATTAATCACTCTCTCTTCTAAAAAACAACCACACACACAAAAACAAAAAACAAGGTTTGTTTGCTTTGGAAGGGTAAAGTTGTGGAAGAAATGTCATTCTGAGCTCAAAAATAGGGAGAATTCAATACTGAACTGTCCCAAAATTCAAATACCCACAGTATTTTTAAGCCATGAGATTATCAGCCTTTCCAGAAACTCAAAACAGGAGTTGATCTGGTCAAAAGGATTTCTGATACAGCAGGGAGGCTGCCAATGAGTAGGAAATTGCAACTCACATTTGAAAAGATTTAGTGCACACTTACATATGCTGTCAGCATCAAATTGGTTAAGAGGACGTAGGATTAATGATCTGGCATTTCCTATTGTTTCAACAGGTTCTTTGGCATAACATGAAAAACAGCTGTTAAAGACCATAAGCAGCGCTATATTAAGCAGGAAAAACAGGTATTTAAGAAACCGTCAAATCCCTCTTGCCTGCCCTGTTACAAATAGCAATCAGTTCTACAGGCTGCACAATCTTGCTTTCCAGCCCCAATTGGGACCAGGGCTGTTTAATGCACAGGGCTTATAAACGGGAACTTTGTGAGCACTGCAGGGTGGAGAGCATTTGGTCTCTATTCAATCAAAAATGCTTAGCTTACAGAAGGGTTGTTCAACCTCTTGCCAGGTAAATAGTAGTTTTGAGATCACTGCAAATCTGAAGTAGTTCCGTTGCATATGTGCACGTCAATGTGCAGGGTTGCACACTGTACAGAAGATATGCACATATATGGAGAATCCTAAACTGAGCAATTCGTGTGAGTTTCAGTGCTACAAACTTCTGCAATACACATTCACTGAGGTCAGTGGGGAGGCAACAATATGCTACTCTGGTGAAAAGAAGAATGGGGTAACACCAGAAACAGCTGCTCATTTGTTATTTTGAGTACTTATTGTACCCCTTGAGTAAAAAACTGGAAGCTGTGTGTATCAACCATATAGGAAAGAGAGAACTTTTAAAAATTTGAAGCCACTATCTACCACATGTTACTTTCCAGTGACAGTTTTCTTGTGACACCCAAGTTAATAAATAATTCTTATGGAAAATGCTTATTATTATTATTATTAATAATAATAATATACTGCCCTACACCTGCAGGTCTTGGGGTGGTTCACAAGATAAAATCACAATATAAAAACACAAAATATATAATCAAAATAAAAACAGAAACCACCGAATAACACCCCCCCCCAAAAAAAATCCACACACACACACACATTTTAAAAGGGCACTGGATGACAATAAACCAAAGGTCTGGTTAAAGAAAAAAGTTTTTGCCTGGCACCTATGGGTGTATAATGAAGGCGCCAGGTGAACCCCCCTGGGGAGAGCATTCCACAAGTGGGGAGCCACTGAAAAAAGGACAGTTCTTGTGTTGCCAGCCTCCAGACGTCTCATGGAGGAAGCACACGAAGAAGGGCCTCAGAAGATGATCAGAAGATTGTATATGAAATCTTTAAGTGCATTTGTGTATCACATTTCACATATTAAGGCGTATATAAAATGTGAAACAGAATACCCTTCTTTATAAAAAAAATGAAAGGAAGCTTAAGAGGCAGCATATCAGGTAGTGCGGTAGACAGTACCATTTATAAAACACGACACAACCATGAAGATTGTTTCCTTAACATGATCCTCCATAAAATGGATGATTTACATCTGCTTCAAAACTTTAAACATGGTATCTATCTTCTCAATAGCACAGCTTATTTCTAAGAGTAGTACTTTAGATACACTGAAAATTATATCGTATTTTGCCAATTGAGAAGAGAGGAAAAATTGTAATGAGAAGAGTTATAGCTTCGTTAGAAATAGAAGGAACTGTGTAGTTAGCTCAATTCTTTTCCACAGAAGCTTCTGCCACCCAGACAAATAAGTCCATATTGTTTTTTGGATTCCCAAGGCAGCAGCTAGAAAGATCAAGCTCCTTGCAGCCAGAAAGGAATGGCACAACACTCTTCCCACCATTACTAATTAAAATTCCAGGTGGAACAATAGTTATCCTATTGTGAAGAGAATAAACAACCAACGGACTAAACCCTTGCCTGAATCTGAATGCCTAATTCCCACAGTGATTTTAGTTCTGGTTCCAGAAGCAAGTGACATCAGCTTCAAGATAATTTAATTTGCTCCAACCACCCAAGAGATAAAACAATTAGCCGCCGCTAGGGTAGTAACTTTCATCCAACAGCTTCACACGGTAAACTCCAAGAAGTTAAGAGCACTAGGGAATAGGCACATTATAAAGGGAAATGCCATTCATGTTTATACTTGCATGGCTATATTAACACCAGTCTTTTAATTTATTGCAGTCTGTGCATCCCCAACCCCCAATACTACTTATAAGAGGCATATTATTTTGTAGGGTGTTACAATTTCTTTTTGCAGGCACAACCTGCAGTGCTATCTGGGCAACAAAGTTCCACACATTCTGTTGTGCAAACCAGAGCCACGTTTCCCTGTAGATTTGGAAGTATAGAACACCACAACAAGGTGTAGAAAAGTGGGATTTTAGGCTTATAAACTGTACTGGTTGACTGAGAGAAAACTGACCTGCGCGTGAACATTGCTGTGTAAATATTTTCCTACAACATCCCAGAAAACAGCTATTTAACCAACTGGGCCACATTTAAAAGCCTTCTAAAGCAAACAAATTAAAATAAAACTAACAGCTCAGCCCATAATTATGTGACAGGACTGCAGATTGGGCTGTGATTGCTAAAAGGCTGGTCTCTGATGTGCCTTTTTAATTCTGCATTTTAAAAATAGCTTTTCCAACCCATCCTCAATGATTGACCACAAATTATTTAAAGTTTGCTTTGATTTACTATCAGCCTTCCCCAACATGGTGCCCTCCAGATGTTTTGGACTACAATTCCTAACACCCTTACCACTAACATGCCAGCTGGGACTAATGGAGTTGGGAGACTCCGCTAACCCAGAAATATTACCTCGGGTTAAGTACTTTGCTTCAGGTTGAGAACAGAAATCGTGCTCCAGCGGCGCGGCAGAAGCAGGAGGCCCCATTAGCTAAAGTGGTCTTCAGGTTAAGAACAGTTTCAGGTTAAGTACAGACCTCCGGTACAAATTAAGTACTTAACCTGAGGTACCACTGTATATTAAAACATCACCATCATCATTCTTATTTCTGCCACACACCCCTTATCCCCTCCCCAACAAAAAAGCAGTGTTTCATTTGATATACTTCTATAGCTGCTACATTTTCTGTGCCACTCCTTCCAGAACAGTTACTTAAGTTCCTGAATGCATCCACCATTGGCACCCCAGTTCTCTACAGTTGCCTGAATATATACTACTTCCTCTCCCCTGGTGTAACTGGGCTCCAAGCTGTCCAGATCTTGACTCCTTTGACTTTGGGAAATGTTAAATGTGGCTCTTTATGCTTATTACCAAAGAGACTTTTGGTGCTTTCATGTTCCTAGTTGGTGTCCCCAAGTTGGTCTTCAAAAAGTTGTGCCATACAGCTAATTTCAAAGTAATGTTTCCTCTGATTCAGTCATCCGGCATGGGAGTATTTCTGGCTTAAGCACCTGTTTCAAAACTATCTGTCCATCTCTCCAAGGGAGACACAATGAATTTATTATTATTTTTGCAGTGGGGGTGGATAAGACACTACATATATTTGAAGTTAACTGAAAATGTTTTGGAGAGAAACCTTTCATCCCTTAACTATGCTATAACTAGTTTCTCCTCTGCATCAGTGAGACTATGGGTATTTTTCAGCAACTGAATATACATATTTACAAACCGGGTTGTGAAGATCCATGTTTCGGCCATTCCTTTAACTGTTGCACAGACTAAGGACTTCTAAGTTTTTCAAGTACTGCATTCAACATAAGGGAGAAACTTCAGACTAACACTTGCACTAAGCAATTTCAAGAACATTTATGCTGAGATGTCCTATAGTCTGATGGCTTGAGAAGATGACTACACTCATCAAAGTTGTTAATACAGTGGTGCCCCGCAAGACGAAAAACTCGCTAGACGAAAGGGTTTTCCGTTTTTCAAGGTGCTTCGCAAGACGAATTTCCCTATGGGCTTGCTTTGCAAGACGAAAACGTCTTGCGAGTTTTTCCCCTCCCCCCCCTTTTTCTAAGCCGCTAAGCCGCTAATAGGGGTGCTTCGCAAGACGAAAAAACTGCAAGACGAAGAGACTCGCGGAACGGATTAATTTCGTCTTGCGAGGCACCACTGTAGACTTACATCTCATACCGGTGGGCAATCTCAAGCGACTGATTACTGAGTAGTGGGTCAGAGATAGGAAAGAATCAGGTGAGAATACAGGCTAGGCTCAGGAAAGAGTAGGTTTGAGATGGCATGATGGTAGTAGTGACAGAAAATAAATTAGTGTAGGTTGGAAACAGCATCAGCACTGGGGAGTTGTCCATGTCCACATAGGCTGCTTACAAAGATTTGAAGCATTTGGGTGCCAGCATCAACAAAGAGGAATGGTAATGGGTTCATGGAAACGTTACTCTAGAAAAGGGAGAGAAGACACAAGCTCTCTACAAAACTAATACATAGCCAGTACATTATTCTCCAGCATGAAGAGCACATATTTGTATTAAAACAGATCCCCAAAGAAGCAAATGCAAAAACATACCTTTTCTACTTTCTTGTCAGAAATATCTTGCTTTTCTAGCACTGCCATACTCTCCTTCAGATTCTTCACTATGTCTGCAGGAGACTTGTGTGATTTGCCAAAAGGAAATGGCATGGTTGCAACCTAAGCACGCCTCTTCTTCTACAATTCCTTCACCTGTAAAAAAGTTTAAAAGAGAGAGTCTGTAGTTAGGAGCAATAAAACAAAGCTTAGGACTGCTTAGCCTAAGCAAGCAGGCACCACAATTGAACAAGACTTTACAGTGCTTTCTACTATCCTACTTCCTACTATCATCTCACTTTTTTTAGCAAGAAACTTTGCAACTTGTATTCAGAGTCAAAATCCTGTTCCTGAGCCACTCATGTCTGCCTCTGACACTGCTGTGAGGAGGTCAGAAGTATCTGCTTCCATTTTAGACAAAGTGCAGGTTGCTGTGATGTATAAACCCAAGACAAACTGTAATTAGTGGAAGCAAGCCAAGTTCATATCATAGTTTATGAAAATGGCTCATTTTTGCTAACAATAGTGAAAATTAGTGAGTTTTTGGTCTGCGGCTAATAAAAAATGGAGCCACTTTGAAACTTTTCATTGCCATTGGGCCACAGGAGAGGCAGAATGTAGCCTTGTTGAAGCTTGTCCTGGTAAAACTAAACTGTCATGTATATGTAATTACAAATGATAAAGAGAGATCTAACCATGCAGAGGAAACATTCTCTTATCTTTTGGCCCCCCACACTGAAGTTAACAGTACTCATGTGGGATCTCAGTGCACAACTGAACTCCAGAGATTAGGATCAGTTTATTTTTACATTGTATTTTTCCAGTAGTTCTATGATGAATACTCTATGGTTTTAAAAAGGATCCAACTCTCATTAGTAGTTTGGTCAACAACCTCTGATAGAAGTAACACAAGCCACCTGTAGGTAAAGTGCTTGAGGTACAGACCTGAAGGTATTTAAAATATGAGTAGCATTCTGTAACTCAGTAAACCTTTTCAAGCAATATTTACAGTTTACTTATTCAAATACAAAACGGGGTAACAACAAATGCTTTAGCAGCCTAGCCATCAAATATGTATGTGCTAATTAATAAATGTTTCCTTAAATTACTTCATGACTGGACTTCCAGCGTTCTCGATAGGATACAACAGAAAAGCCTGTGCTTAAAAAATGCTGATGGGTTGGTTACTCCTGCCGCAAACAAAAGGACAGTTGAAGCTGACAGAGCAGAGGTCACAATGTCATGACAAAGAATGCCTGTCCCCACCTGACACAAATGAAAATAGCCCACAGTCTGGGTCAGGAAGCAAATCGCTACTGCTCAGTTTACAACAAACGTAAATAAAAACCTTCATTGGAACAATGTGGGGATGGACAGTGAAACTTGGCACAATTCTATGGGCTCACAACTTCAAGCCTGAATATTTCCATCAGTCAGGCCATTCATAGATTTCAGCTGTTCTAACGCCATTATCTGCAAATTACAGCCAGCAGTGGCTTTAATCTGCAAATAATGCAAATATATAACTGGAAACAAGTTAGGCAGTAGAAGCTACAGGTATTTTTTTTTAAAAAGGCCTGAGAATCACCACAAACTATGCTCAGTTAGGGGGCAGCTCATGGGCCGGGCTGCTTCCGGCCCATGGGCCTTAGGTTGGTGACCTATGCTTTAGACATTACAGCACAGTGTGCAAGGAGGCAAGGCTTACTTATGCCTCTATTCTTACTGCATGTTGTATGTAGCATGGGAAAATTGCACATCTCACCTGTGGGAGGCAATGCACATAAACACACACATTTGGAATGTGCACAGTCTGTCACAGCGGAGATGTGCATGTTGTCCTTTCAGATGTTACACCAATAATACAAGAAGTGTGCCTGCTTTTTGTGAATATGAAGTGAACTGAAAGGAGAACAAATTAATCTATACACCGAAATATCTGGTTTTTTTGAAGTTTTTATTTACTCCTGAAACTCTGGCCAGGATTCTAAAAGCTACATAGACAAATGGAGGGGGCCTGCACCCAGCTCATTTTTTCCCTTTTACTTGGAGCAGCAGACTACTATGCCATATCATGAATTTAAAACCCCCAGCAATACATAAGCAGTTTACAATGGCAGAGGGCTGCTGTTCAAGAAAATCAAGTGCAAGTCACTCTTGATTTGGGCTCAAGGAACAATGTTATCTTTGGATCTGGGCCACAGCCTACAAATAAACATAGGGTTGTAGCCAATATTAGTCATATCAAGATAACACCCCTTGAAATTATTGGAGCCATGTTAGTTATGTTCATTAATTTCAAAGAGCCTACTCCAAGAATGACTTATGTTAGATACAATCCACAAGTTTTGGGTTGCAATTCACAATAATATCACCACTAGTCCTATCAGTCTGATACATAAAAAACCTGAAGGATATATTTATGCTCAGAATCTTAGAGAAGATGTTAGAATGGCTAATTCTCTACTTAGAGCTGCATGATTTCATTATTTCTACATCTGATGGCTCAAGGAGTTAGTGATGGCACTTTTGACATTTTATCACTAAAATGAATGTGCGCGCGCGCACACACACACACACACCACCACCACCACCACAACAAAACTGAGTAAAACACCAACATAATTTACATGGAAACTAAGGGTTGAGGGAGTTGAGAATGTTTAGCCGGGAAAAGAGGAGTCTGAGTGGAGATATGATAGACATTTTCAAGTATCTTAAGGGCTGTCACATGGAAACTGAAGTAAATTTGTTTTCTCCTGCTCCAGAAGGCGGAACCTGAACCAATGGATTCAATTTACAATAAAGGAGATTCCGACTAAACATCAGGAAGAACTTTTGACAGTAAGAGCTGTTAGACAATGGAACAGACTCCCTCAGGAGGTGGTGGGCTCTCCTTCCTTTGAGGTTTTTAAGCAGAGTTTGGAGGCCCATCTGTCATGGATGCTTTAGTTGATATTCCTGAATTGCAGGGGGTTGGACTAGATGACCCTCGGAGTCCCTTCCAACTCTATAATTCTATAAACATTGAGATAATCAATACGCTTCAGCCATCAATTGGACTATATTAATCCATTTGTTACAAACAGAATAGTAGAATAAAATAAAATAAAAGTATAGATCCACTATTCCCATGTACTACAGTACTTATCTTCCTACAATGCACAGTAAAACCAGTAAATATTTCAGTTGTATCCAAAACTGTCCATGCACAAGTGGAACAGACTTCTACTCGTGCAATAGGGGGTCACTCTTTCTGTCACCCACAATTCCACAAGAACATTTCTGTAGGGTTGATGGACCCTGCAAAGCACATTTTAGGTGCATACAGATGGATGCAGGGGAGAAGAGGGAGGTGTCTCAATGCATGAGCCGGCCTGCTTGCACCATGTTGGCTTCCACCCTCTGTCATTAAGGCAATTTAGGCCACCTATAGAAACTAGTTTATAGTACAAATAAGTATAGCAGCAGGAAGAAAATATATAAAAATAAGGTGAAGGACTGTCCCTGTCCTCCTTTTCTCAGAATAGTAAGCGGTTTAGTGTTTTAATTAAAATGCAATTTTTCCAGAGCTGGAGAAATACTTCTATTCCAAGCCAGCTGCCATTATGAATTTCTCAGATATGCATGCTAGGTAACTCCACATGCGCTAAACTGGGATGTTTGCAAACGTTTTTCATCTGATGAAGCAGTTGAAAAGATTTCAACTTCAAAAGACTGCTTAGTTCTCTGTAGCTGGAATTGTGAATGATAGGGTGGGGGGGAATAGGGGGAAATACCTATTTAGCAGATTGCTACTACCTTTGCTGCAGGTGGAAAATGCCAAATCATGATCTACGAAGAGATAATGACAAGCAACCCACACCAAGTGATGTCTTACTGGGGACAGGAAACTGTTCACTCAGATCCTTAAGACTAAACACTGTAAGGACAGAGTGTGTGTGTGTAGGCAACACGACCATTTTTAGGAACGTGCTAGTCTATCAAAATGCTTCGGTCCCCATCAAATATCTTCCACAGGTGTTGAACTAAATGGTTACGCTACCCTTTATATTCTAATGATAGTCCACAGGGTTCTGCTAAGGTTAGTCATCCTATGAGCTTTGAAAAAGCATAGTTTTTGTCAGGACGTTTAGTCTTAATGGTGGCAGTCTATTGTAACTATCTTTGGGTAAACTCCTGCTAAGGTGGTGCCTGACAGATGCCCTCCCTGATCCAAAATCACCTTGCAATTTAAAAAATGGAGGGAAGGAACATTCCCTACCATTCCTTTTGTTAAAAAATTATACGGAATGAAACTTCAATTTTTCATCCAATCATATCAAGATGAAAATTCCTCAGCTGCACCACAGGGGAATGGAATACTGCCTGGAACAAGGCCCTTGTTTATCCTCTTAATCCCTGGTTTAGTAAACCAACCTTCAACCACTTCCTGTCTCTTTTCTTGTGTCAATATTCCCTTTCACATTATCTTACTTCTGCCCCAGGGCCTGTTCACATAAAATCAAGGCTCTTATCCAGGAAAAGTACATACTTCTGGAACAATTTAGCATACAGGTCATGAACCCACTAAAAGAGGATTAAAATCATATTATATGAACATCAAATCTTCGACCATGTACTAAATTCCCCAAAAAACAACAACTGGAAAACAGGTCTGTCCTTCATCCATGTTCTAGCATTTTTTCTTTAACAAGTAGTAAATTGTTTGTACAGAACAATGTTTGGGGTGTGATTATATGGAATGCAAGTCAGCACTGACCGATCATCTTGAAAACTAAGAGAAGTTGTGGGTTTTTAAAAAAGTATTAACCCATTGTATTTGAAGTGGCTTTCTCATTCATCATTTAGTACATTTATATCATGCCTTTCTTTCACCACTCAACATATGGGGTCTCTAGGTGATCTGTCATCTGGTCACTAATTATGGGGTAAAAGCCTTTAAAAAGCTCAGCAACTCTGGTTGGCCCTGACACATGTTCACTTCATCAAATCTGGCCCTCTTTGAAAAAAGTTTGGGCACCCCTGATCTAGGTTAACTTATCTTGGGATCCAAGCCAGTATTTAAAAGTACTGTAGTACTTACCGTATTTTTTGCTCTATAAGACTCAATTTTTCCCTCCTAAAAAGTAAGGGGAAATGTGTGTGTGCGTCTTATGGAGCGCATGCAGGCTGTGCAGCTATCCCAGAAGCCAGAACAGCAAGAGGGATCGCTGCTTTCGCCGCACAGCGATCCCTCTTGCTGTTCTGGCTTCTGAGATTCAGAATATTTTTTTTCTTGTTTTCCTCCTCCCAAAACTAGGTGCGTCTTATGGTCTGGTGTGTCTTATGGTCTGGTGTGTCTTATAGAGCGAAAAATACGGTATGTGAAATGCCAACCTACCTGCAGTATTACACTGTCTTTTCTAACTCCATGAATAAAAATGAAACGGGTTGAGAGAAAGAATGTTACATAAAAATCACATCTTATAAAAACAGTCATACCAGACAGAAGCCTTGGGATTCCACAATGCTTGATACACTAAGGATAACAAAGTTCAATTAAACATTTGACTTGGGTAAATATTTTCTACTAACCCATAAAAAGCCAAGTCACTGGTTCATGTGACAAAATCCTTGGTCCATGTTTATCACAACACTGGTCTCCACCTGATTTGTTTGTTTTAAAAACTTTGATATGCCTTTTTAAGATTATCTGGTGTAGATAGGCAATTTTAAAATTTTTAAATTTTAAAATTCCATTACATTTAAACAATAAATTGACTTTCCAAAGCACTGTTTGTATTTTGGCATTCTTATTACAAACTAGTTCAACACACATATTGTATCATTACATCTTATTGGCTCTATTGTTGACGTAAATCAAATTACAAAAAGGAAATTTGTTGCCAATGCAAGAACACTATGTCTATTGTCTATCTTCTTGTTGCAAAACACTCTGAAAACTCCATTACAAGGTGACCTGTAAACCAATCAGTAAAATATTTTAAATTTATTTTTAACCTCTGAAATAGTGATTTATCCAATATCTTAAGATTATTGTACATAAACTTGTGGTTGACCTGCAAATCCAAAGTAAAAAGAAAAGAAAAGAACAGATCTGATATTCAATCCTCAGATGAATAATTAGCACATTCAGTCGGGGGGGTGGGGAAAGTGGTAGCACTGATATAGCTAAAATAGAGTCAGTATGCACAGGCTCTCAAAGCTATCCTATCACTAATGGGGCTCTCTCTTTTATTCCCCATTTAAGTAGTAACTTTTTCACAATGTCAGCAGAGACAAATGAGAAGGTAAACAAGTGCTGAGACACTGAAAACTAAAAATGTTCAACAGCTAACTTTAATGCTTAACATAGATTAGCTAGACACAGGGCTTATGCAGCTGTTTCTCTTGTGCTGCTGGAATTTTACACACTGGTATATTTTTATCTACTGACCCATTTTCATCAACCATGTTAGACATGGTTGTCCTACAATGGTTGTTTATAATGTGGCAGGCTATAGGTACCCAAAGGCAGCTGCACAGAAATGAAATGACATACCCATCTGTAAGGTGGTATTGAGTTTTACAAACTTAATGGCAATCTCATGGGTAAAATATCAAAACTAAAACTTCTCCTGGGACCATCACCTAGTAGATCAATGTGGCAAGGGACAAGTGTTGGAAAAGTGTTCGTCTGCAAAGATTTCAAAAATTAAACACACAAAAGGTTTGCCTTAGCTCACAGCAGAACATAAGAACACTGAAAGTTGGGAGTGCCCTCCTAAATGGGTTTCAAAACTGGTTTCATCAAGCATGAAAACAATGTACTTTTCCCCACTTGCATCCAAATGTTAAGTTAGGAAAGAGCAACAGTGTGTTAGAGTAACTGAAAAATGTCAACAATCCTGGCCCAGAGACCTTGAAATGTTGAGCACCAAAAGCTTCAGCCAGGGTTCCAAACAGAACTTCTAAACTACAGTTTCCATCCCTCCATTGCCCCTGCCTGGTTTTGTTAGAAGAGGGTAAAGCTAGCAGACAGTCATAAAGTCACATAAAGCCATAAATCTGCAAAAAGCCACAGAGAGTTCATGTTCAAGCCAATACAGCACTTGAATCAGACACCCTCATTCACATTTCAACATTTTGAAGGACAATACTATCCAAACCCTGAATTCATGACTGATCAACTCCAACGGGTAAGTTCTCAAATGAGCAGGGGCTCAGAGATTCATGGCTCATTGCTGCAACTGCCCTTTAAGTGTCATCCTGATGGGGAAGGGGATAATTCCTGAGCTCATGCTGACTTTTCTCATGCAACTCAGTGTGACATCAGCAAACACTCCCCTACCTTATTGTGAGACATGCAGTGTCCTAACTACCAAATATTTTGTCTAAAAAGGCCATTCAAAAATTTGTGGATAACTATGAAAGAGCACACAGAAATTTCTTGATAAGATCCTGGATTTTAAAGAATTTGTTATAGTTGTACCCAAGGACTTCCACAGTGGAATTGCTACTTGTCCTCTTGGTACAGGAGACCCTACAGTCACCTTCATGCATTATACCCTCCCTGCGTGGAAGTGACAGTGTCAGAGAGGAGCCACATCACAGGGTGAGCCTACACGTGCAGAGCAGGCTCTACGTACCTCGGGTTACATACACTTAAGCTTACATACGCTTCAGGTTACAGACTCCACTAACCCAGAAATAGTGCTTCAGGTTAAGAACTTTGCTTCAGGATAAGAAATCGTGCTCCAGCAACATGGCGGCAGCAGGAGGCCCCATTAGCTAAAGTGGTGCTTCAGGTTAAGAACAGTTTCAGGTTAAGAACGGACCTCCGGAATGAATTAAGTACTTAACCCGAGGTACCACTGTTCAAACATTACCTCAGTGTGTGGTACGGTGGCAGGTATGATCCTGCTTCTTAATTGTGTGAAGGGGATTGATTTATGTCCTCAACCCAGTCCAAAATTGCTTTTCAAACTCTCCATTTTAAGGCAGCCTGTCATGTTACATGAGGACTGCTACCTGAGAAACAGAAACCCAAATAACATTTGACTATGCATAACTACTTGTGCATGTCTTTGAATGCTGGTTACGATTTTTAAAGTTCTGTCACTAGGAGGGCCCCTTTCATCCTTTAAAAAAATAGGGATGGGGACCTTGGTCTTCCAAGTGTGTTGCCAACTACAGCTCCCATCATCAATGACCATTAGCTGTGCTGGCTAGGGCTGATGCATACTGGATTCATAACAATATATGGAGGGCCACGGGCTCTCCATCCCTGCTTAAACATGTTAACATGACAGCAATATATTCAAGATTGCTAGCAACAGCCTTGGTGGGATTCAGTACTTTTTTCAGGAATGACTCATCCAGTAATTGAAGCCAGAGGAGCTAGTGTGATCACAGTGAAGCATGTGATTTAAGCCTTTGCAGGATCATGGCTTTACTGCAGTACATCATAAAGCAACTCAGTTATACTGAAACCTGTTATGGCAAGTAATGCATTTTACTCCCATACAACACTATTTAAATTAGCCCCCAATGAAATATTAGCTCAGAGTAATTTTTTTAATGCAATGGACAATGGCATACTGGAAAAAAGTACTGTTAATCTCAGGAATAGTTGGTGATTGTATTCACTAGACTATGGCATTTGACTGCATAAACCCTACTTTGAAACCCATATTCTAGGTAACAATGAAACAGAAAACTAACTCCCATTCAGCATTGCTAGTTCTAACATTTTTCATTTCTAAACATTTTTACACCTGAAGTGTAAGTACACTGAGTGTGACTAATTCTTAGTGCTGGGCTAAATTTTAAATAATCTGTCTCCAACTGCTTTATTTTTAGTTCTAAGAATGACATTGTGGGAAGCAACTCCACATTACATTCCATCTAAACAAAATAATACAGTTAAATCTAAACCTAGAATCCTTTCTTCAAGCCCAGTAGAATGGTTAAAAGAAGATTCAAGTAATTATTATAAAATGGAAACATGGCATACAAATAAAGTACCAACAACTAAATCCATGGGAAACTTTAAGATAACAATTACTTACACTTGAGAGCTTCTATTTTCTATAGCATTATTCTTATAATAGTATGTACACAGGATTGTGGCCTCTGTCACATGCTGACAGCCTTTAGGAGCCACAGGTGAGAGCTGAGTGCAGGGTGGAAACCAAAGGTGAAAAACTATCCCAGAAGGAGCATGTGTTCCCTAACACCCCATACACTGGGCTAAACCAAGGTGAAGGTTGCAGATGGGTCTCAAACCCTTGGTGAGTTAGGAACTTCCCCTGAATGCGAAGATATAGTGGGTACAATGGTCAAGGATGCAGTTACAGCATGTGCTGTAGAGGGAAATGAGGGGCAGATGGGGCTCGTCAACCTGGAAAGGTAGTCCATCTAGGAGAAGAAAAACTCTGGTCCTAAACCTCTGCTGCCTTGCAGGATATCTTCAGGAGAAGAAAAAGCTAAGGAGCAAACCCTACACAAATCTAAGTAGAGTCCCTAAGACAGTTGGATGGTGCCTTGTACACCTCCTTCTGGAACTCCTGCAGCCAATCTGGTGCCAAACGATTGCTCTGCTTTCCTTTGGACCACAGTGAGGCCAAGAGGGGGGTCTCGTCATTCATACACACTGCCATGGCTTGTGCCCCAAGGAGGTCACTTTGGTGCTACTAACACAGTGGTTTGACTTCACCCTAGAGGCGCTCTCTACTGTCTCTCGAAAAGGACTCAGAATAAACAAGAGAGTACCAGTCCCCATTACACTCCCATCTGGTCATCTGCAAGAGCCTGACAAATAAGATGCTTTCCCCTTGCTGTATGATTTTACAAGAAGCAAGTACAGGTGCCAAAATTGTTTGATCAACTTTGTTGCCAGAATGAACCAATTTGTGTATCTGAAGAAGTGTGCATGCACATGAAAGCTTATACCAAGAACAAACTTAGTTGGTCTCTAAGGTGCTACTGGACAATTTTTTAATATATTTCATGCCACAAAAGTGTTAAACTGCAGCTGTGATATGCTATTCCTTCACATAATCAATAGTATATATTCAGGGGCTACAAATGGGCTTGCCACTGGTGAACAGTTTTACTTCTGGTGAGTTTCATCTCACTCCTATCCAGCCTGGAAAACAGCAAAGACCTCACACTAACTTCATAATGAATCGGAGAACTTGCTGGTTTTCCACCTATCAGTTTAGGACGGGGGCAGAAAGCAGCACTTGCCTCACGGCTGCACTGAGCTGCAGAGGCACTTCAAGCATCCCCCAAACTCACAACTGAGACCCATCATTCCCCTTGGGAGCCACACAAAATTTGTGGACCTTTGTACGTATTTACAGTAAGTGACCAGGTGAGGAAATGTGGATTGGCAGCACTCGCACTGTTGCCAACACGTAATGACTGATCACCGAAGTGGTGATCAAAGTTAAAACAAAGTGGCACTGCTGAAGAAAAATGCACGCACAACACCACTGAACAACTACAGCAGCTACTCATTCAGCTTCAAATGTTAAGCTGGCAGATGGTGATGCTGACACAATGATGGTATTCAGTGCCTTTGAGATTGCTGGTCATGGTTATCATGTGGCCATTGTTGGCGAGGATACAGACCCACTTGCATTGTTTTGCATGCAGTTAACACATGCAGGTCCAAAACAAGGAACTTTCCTATTGAAGCCTGAAAGAAACAAAATGCCAGACTGCCATGTGTAGCTTTTAATCACAAAAAATAGGAATAGGGAGAAAGTGTTCCCACTCACCAAGTGTGATACAACATCAGTGCACAGTCAAGAGTGCTTAAATAAATTCAGAAACTGCCTAACAAGCGACTTCCAATATGTGAAGTTTGAACATAAGAAGAGTCTGCTGGATAAGGCCTAGTGGCCCATTTAGTCCAGCATCCTGTTCTCACAGTGGTCAATGCAATGCCTACGGAAAGCCTACAAGCAGACCTGAGTGCAAAAGAACTCTCCCCTCAGTGGTTTTCAACAACTGGTGTTCAGAAGCATGCTGCCTCCCAACAGTAAACAAGAAATATCCATGTTTGACATGAGAATCCTAACACAACTTCTGATAACTGCACAGCACATATTCAGGGTTCGTCTTCAAGTGCAGCTGTAATCTGTGGTGACTCTGCAACCAAGCTAGTGGAAATGCAAGTTAACACTGCTCCTGCCAACACATAAACCAGATGCTTCCAAGAAGTTCTGCTCTCAAATTAGGTAGCTCTGGGTATACTTCCCACATGTACCATAGCCTGTGGTTGTCACAAAGCACACCTACCTGATATTCTCATCAGGAAGTGTGAACTGATGTGGCACCTGTCATGCAGGAATGCAAATAATGCAAAGACTGGTGACTAACAACCATAGCTGCATTGAGCCAACTAATCTAGACTATGACAAGATCACTTTGACCTTGCTAGAAGTTACAGAGCCATAATTTTCTACATCAAATGATAGCCTAACCCTCATTTGATGGCATCAAATTTATGTGCTGGGCACAGAACAAAATTGGCCATTTGAACAGTGGAAAGATAACCATATATCAAAGATTATATTGTTTAGGACATAGTTATTTATGTAATAAAATCTGCCATTTGTGAATTACCATCTTTTGCATTGAATCTGCTTTGGCTTTTATAGCATTTGAAGTTAGAGCAGCTTCTAGTCTACTTTTACTTGACCAGTGAATATGACATTTCGGAACAGAAAAAAACATGTATGAACTAAGGATCTAACAAATACATGACATAAATGTAATATCATGGGCATAATGGTGGAAGCACCATTTAGATTTAATGGGATTTTAGTATGATAAGAACATTTTGTGACATATATAAGTCATCAGCTGTATAAAAATTATGTGCATAATCTGACCCAAAGTTTGACAGGTCTATTGTACTATTATGACTCAGTATCTTATCATGACTTCTCCCATATGTTTTTCAATCTTCACAAAATGGTATAGACATTCATGTGATCTTATCAAATTCTTCACACGACTAATTAAAAGCAGACTGTCAACTACAAGTTTCAAACTCAATATCTTAATTGGCTCAAAATGTAAACTGAATGAAACTGTAGAAAACAATATTTTAAAGTAATCCAATAACTAATACTTAAAGGACAACTAAATTGAAATACATAATATACTGATTATATTGGCCTTGGTATGACCAAAAATATCTCTTTAAAAAGCATTACTAGATAGTAGCTTGAGAGCTGTAGACCTACTTCAAAATGTGAAGTTGAAAACTATGAACAAATCACAAATATGGATTAACTTTTAATGTCTCAAACTTGTCTGAACTACCAAGATCTTGCAGAGGTACATTAAGAGGCTGTCCATAAGATGGTGGTTCTCTGGAATTCTTTCCCTAAGGAACTATACCATGTCAATCTCTCCTTGGGTTCTGAATGCAAGTAAAAATAATTTCTCAGGTTTAAACACTAATTCACAGTGCAAGTCTACTCAGAAGTAAGCAGCATTAAGTTCACTATGACTTACTCCTAGGTAAGCATACATAGTGCAGTGAACTAGATGATCACACTCTAATCTAGAGCAAATGGGGGTGTTAAACTTCTTAATTATACATGTGTATTTCATTAGGTTGCGTTTAGTACTTCAACCACTACAGAGTAAAAAATAGCTTTGAGAGGCAGGCTATTAAAAAAAATTGATGTTTGTTTATTTTTTACTTAAGAACTAAGGAATCAGACATGAAGGCTCTAGCACAAATTGCAACCAAACCATTACTGCTAGAACCAGTTGTGGAATAATCATTAATCATTTAACCAGGCCATTGACAAATCTGAGTTTGTTTCTACTGAAAGAAGTTAAATGATAGATACCGGTCCTTTCTTTGGTTGAAGAGTAGTCCCAATGACAGATATAGCCCATTCTAACTGTAAGGAGAGTTCAGATCAACCTCTGGGTACCTTGCTACCTCGTGCCCAGGTCCAGAACTCGTTTTACCAGCTAAAAAGACCAACCAGCAGAAATGTTCACAAATATTCATTTGCACTGGACATGGACTAGGAAACATTTACCGAAATCTTACATGCTTTTTGTTTTTTGGTGATGGAATTGCAAGCAGGTGCAATTCACTGATAACTTGCAAGTTCTTCCAGTTACACAACATTTCTAACTAATCTGAGAGACTGACCTTGCTTAGGTAGGAGCAAAATGGGGATTGGTGCCAATAAAAAAGGAGAATCTGACATTCAGGGGAAAATGGGTACTCAAGCACGGAACAAAGCTTAGAACTGTTAGGATCACTTCACAGCCTTATTTTTATGCTTTTTGTTCCCCCCCACTTCCCTTATCACCTAAAATAATTTTTTACATCTCTCTTCCTGCCCCGCCTCTGTTCCCACGTGACACGTAAGCTGTCCTCACTTGGGAAACCTGTATATCTCACAACAGGGAGTGATGCAAAAGTTCTATTTTGGATGATACAGTCAAGCATCAGGAACAGAAAGCAAGAGACACTAGTCCAAAGGAACTCAGAAATACAGAACTGCAAGATCACAGAACTGGAATGCGCCACAAGGTGAACTGTAACTTAAGGCATAGAGTCCTTGATTATTGTTAGCCGCCCTGAGCCCGGCTTCGGCTGGGGAGGGCGGGATATAAATAAAATTTATTATTATTATTATTATTATCTTTCCCCAAGGGCAAAAGGGACTGTACCACTTCTGCATAAAGTGGAAGCTGAGAAAAGAATGCTCCTACCACATGCACCTAAGCTTGTGCATCTTGATTTATTTATATCAAAACAACAAAAACACATAGTAAAATGGCAGAATTAATCTTAAAAGCAGAACTAGTGACATGATGCGATAAAAACTTATGTTGCCTATAACAATTTATATTTGCATTCTCATCCAGCAAACACCAGAAGCAAAATGTGCACCCCTGTGTGTGTCTTTAAAAAAGGCTTCTTTCTAACAAAATAAATAACACCTGCATTTACTAATATTGCATAGGGTGTTGCCGCTTTGTTTTTGCCACTGCTACTGTTGCAGAAGCCTTGGCATTTGGAATCCATATTTACAAATACAGTGGTACCTCAGTTTAAGAACAGCCCTGTTTACGAACGATTCGGGTTACAAACTTCCACAAAACCGGAGGCTTACCTCAGTCTACAAACTTTACCTCGGTCTAAGAACAGAAACCTTACGGTGGAAGGGCACTGGCAGTGGGAGGCCTCATTAGGGAAAGCGCACCTGAATGGTTTCGGTTTAAGAATGGACTTCTGGAACAGAGTAAGATCATAAACCGAGGTACCACTGTGAAGCAATCTCCTCTAAGCTTTTCAACTCACCTATCCTTCAAAATCTTCCAAATCTCCAGCTGTTTTTGGAGTAGCAGGTGGTGTGCTAAGCAAAGTATTATAAGGTACAAGCACAGAATACCAGCTTTGGAAGGTTATTTTTTGAACTAGAAAAAAATGTATGCATAAGAGATGTACGTAAATGAGACTACTGTACTTTACAGAGTCCTTAGCAAACAACAAGCAACAATTTGGATCCTGAACCAGTAACATACTACTTTCATTTTGTTTGATATATCAGATTTACAGTCTGGGAAAGGGCTTAGACCTGGCACAGCCAATTAATGCTCAAGTGGCAGCTACAGTCACGACTTATTCTATCAGTTTCATCTGATAAGAAGGGATGCGGCCAGTTTACCAACCACCACCCATACATGTGTAACCTTAGAAGCCGAGTGTATTCTATGCGGGGCTGTCATCCTGTTCAGAAGCTTCAACATGCCCAAGGTAAGGACAAATCAACACAGTCAGCTCTAGCCTGTAAAAGCCATTCACTTTCTTTGCCTGTGGCATGCAAGAATCAACTCTAGGCAACTCAGGAAGCTTTTGTAAATTAGGTTTCTCTCCCCCCTACCCACCCCACCACTGATATGATACAGACAAGCAGCACAAGCATATATTGGCAGACAAGGAAGTAATCTGTGGGATAATGACATTTGCAGTACAGCATTCAACTTACGGAAATTACATGTGCCAATTTGGTTCCCAGCACTATTCAAGGAACTAGCTCTGATCTTTCAAATGCTGGATAGCATAGGTCTCACTCAGTAAGATCAAAAAGCCAGGGGGATCTAGAAGATCCAGTCAGGTGAACTCAAGGTGTGTTACGCGGTGTGTGGTAATTTCTGAATGAAAAATTCTACAGCCTTTTTATGAATCATCATGAGGCGCATTCTTATAAATATACATATTTTATCCCTGCCATCCTACACACTTGCAATTTGGGTAACCAGCACCCATTACACAGCTGGAAGAGGTGTGCAGAGGCCGCAGAAAGAACTGTGCGCTGAGGGAGCCCTTTCGGACATTCGTCCTTCTGGGAAACACTTTAAGGCCAATGTAGCCTGGAACTGGGTGTTTGAAATAAAGCTGGTTTGACTGCTGAATGAGACATGGCAGGGGGCAGTTTAAGGAAGCTTCTTCAGGTATCTGCCCATAAGAGTAAGTCCTGCCATGGGTGACACATCACCACCTCCAAAGAGTCATCCCTTGGAGGAGTAATGGGGCCAGGGGTGCCAACTCCTCTCAATTTATAACCACCATGATGAGGCTCAACCCTAGGGTGAGACTACTACTAGTAGTATTTTTTAATTTATTGCCCACCGTTTACACCAAGGTCCAAGGGCAGGTAAAACATTAAAGCACAACATTAAAAACAGTTTAAAACAACTTATAATTACAGAGGATCCTAAAAACATACACTTTAAGTGTCAAAAGCCAGGGCAAAAAGGTGCATCTTCAGCATTCACCAGAAGTTGCAAAATGAAGGTACCAGATGCCTTGGCCAACAGAAATTAACACCTGACAGTTGTGTACTTGGAAGAAAAAGCAAAGATGCACTTGGCCAATGAAGGTTAAGCACTCACATTATCAACTGTAGAAAGTGCAGATTAAAAAAAAATCATTCTAACTTTGAAATGGGATTCTTCTATAATATGACTACTCAAGCTATCCCATTCACAGGAAAAAGCATTCCAGAGTCCCCAAATAGTAGAATTAATGGTCTAACACTTACTGTCTTCAATTCCCCAAATCCCTTTTAGAATATATTAGTAAAACTGCCTCAATAATATTAGAAATTGAACTCCCCTGGGGCAGAAAAAATGGAATGTTATCTAGAAATTGAAATACTTTGCAAGTTCCTAAGACATTCTTCCAACCCTATTAACTACAGAGAAGAGGCAGTTTCCCACTGACATGCCTGATATCAGAAATATTGTGGAAAGGAAGTACAAGATGTAGTTTCATAATAATTTGAATTCTCCCAAGTGGTTATTGTGTAACGGCAAAGGAAACAGAACTTAAAACAAACAAGAAAAATGAGTTAGTTTTTTGGTTTGTTTTCTTTCAGGTTATGGATGTGCCATGAAGATCTAATGGAGCTACATGTCAGGGTTGGGGAGGGATGCAAGAAGAAAAGTTTCCTTGTAACTGCTGAGGCCAGAGTCCAACTAAATAGGTAAATGCAAATTGATCTTTCTCTGCATTCAGGGAGCAAAAGGACAACTTGGGAGTCTTTGGTGCCAAAGAAGATGCCACAAATTCCACATTGTTTCAAGTATTTGTTATTTTTAAAAGTCTATGTGCCAGAATTAGACAGGTTGCTTCAAAAGTACCCCCTGTTGTTGAGTTACACAGTGCATCTTTCAAGTTTTGGACATGAGGCAGAATTTCTCAGCTTCCTTAGACATCCTGGAGCCAGATGTCTAAACTGCAAACACTGCTCATTTCAAAGCAAAGAAATACACACTGCCATCCCAACAACACATCACTGCTTTAGTTATGTCACACTGCCTTATAATTCAGCATTTTTCTCACTACCTATGGCAAACAATTGACTCTAGGCTACAGGTGTATCTACACTGATATCACAATTACTGACACCATAAATTAAGCCATTGCCATGTGTGTTACAGAAGTGCTGACATCCTCACTGTGGCTCCACTGCCACCCATGCTTGACAGGCACCTTCAACAGCCCCTCAGGAGGGGAGTAGGTAACAACGTTGTTGTTGTTGTTGTTGTTGTTGTTGTTGTTGTTGTTGTTGTTGTTGTTGTCTGGTTGTCTGTTTGTCTGTCTGTCTGTCTGTCTGTCTGTCTGTCTGTCTGGAATGTAACAGCAGAAGAATAGATACAGGCGAGCAAAGCAACTGATGGACAATAGCTCCAAGTCTGTTGCCAAGCTGAATACTATAGCCGTTAGTGTTCGGTATTCAGAACTACTATATTATCAATATCCAAGCCAACCAACACATTAGAGAAGTTGCTCAAATGGCTCATAACAGAATCATATGGTACAACTCAGGATCACTCAGACATGTAACCAACCACAGGGCAGTTTTCCTGACTGGGCAAACTGGCATTCCACTACACTGGCCATACAGGCTTTCAGTGGCACTATATATAGAAATACTAGTGCAAAATGTAAAGATGGATCGAAGCACAATATCCACTGGGGGGGGGTTCTTTAAAAATATTACATTCTGAAGCAAAATATGTGGCCCTCCAGACTACAGCTTCCATCAGCTCCAGGTAGCATGGCCAATGGCTGGAGATAATGGGTCCAAAGGTTCTCCATTTCTGTTAAGATTTGTGTACAGTGGACGCTCAGGTTGCGAACGTGATCCGGGTGGGAGGCACGTTCGCAACCCGCAGCGCTGTGTCTGCGCACGTGCGGGTCGCAATTCAGCGCTTCTGCGCATAGTGCAATTTAGCGCTTCTCCGCATGCACAAGCACCGAAACCCGGAAGTAACCCGTTCCGGCACTTCTGGGTTCGGAGCGGTGTGCAACCCGAAAACGTGCAACCTGAAGCACCTGTAACCCAAGGTATGACTGTATTTCAAAGGACAATCCCTGTCAGCCCAGAAAGTAAGTCCTATTGAACTTATTATTGGGGTAGGATTGCAGCCTGAATCTCTTCACTCATCCCAGTCTCTCTCTGATAATCTACCTCGTTTCTTAAAACACCTGTACAGCATCAAAGACACACAAGAGAGATTCTTTATTACAGTATGAAACAGTGCTCTAACAGCAGCAAAATAATGTGGATGTATGTCATATGACACAAAGAATGGATGACCAACCTGCAGGACAAGTAGCACAGGCAAGACCAAGTTTGTGACACTCAGAGATAAGGAGGGCCCTTGGGCTTGGCTATGTTGTGCTGCTGCCATTCCACAGTCTAATAATCGACTAGAGACAGTATCAACCATGTAATTACCAGGTTCAAATTATGAATTTTCCCAGGTTCAGGTGCAAGATAAATTGATGTTGTTTTGCTAAGAAATTTTTCTGCAGTTCAGAATGGAAGGTTCTGCACATGTGCAGAGTGCTTCTTAAGTCTTCTTTTTTAAAAAGTGTAGCAGCCTTAAGAATCACTTAAGAACTCTTGGGGAAAGGAATCCCCTCTACTCCTCCCCCAGTAGTGCTAAAACATACCTGCATTAGTGATGCAATGCTTAATAGATTAATCTGTAAGATTATCAGATGATGCCTCCTACAACTCCATTATTTCTGACCTCAGATATGTTTTACTCTTGTGCAAGTTTAATCAATGAATAGGCTGAAACCCATAAGATTAAGTCGTTAAATTTCTTTAATTTGGGCACAGCCCAAATCTATACATTTGTTTTCAACATCAATTACTTTTCCTCCTGGAAAGAGTAAGTTAAATTACCACATATTTTGCTTTTCATGGTGCAATATATACTTTTCTATTACAACTTTTTAGCGATGTCTAAAGACTGAAAAGGCCCTTTTTATGCAGAGTATTCCTGTGCATATTAGCTCAGAAGTAAATCGCAGTGGAGTTTACTCCTTAGAAACTATGCTTAGTATTGCAGTCTTAGCTAGCTTATATACAGCCCAAGTACTTTTAATGTTACATATGTTTTTGTTAAAATTATGCAGTAGGTTACAAAGCTTAATCTGCTTCCTCACATTTTAAAGCTGAAGTAGGGTATGACTGGTATGAGAGAAAATTACATCTTGATGCCTCCAAAATAGATCACATATGTTTGAGAAAGTGCTGTAGTTATTTCTGTATGAACTAGTTGGCTGCTCCCCTTTGGGCTTAATTCTGAATCTGTTCATTTATACAACATTGGGGGACTGATTTAAGCTAGCAATATAAATCAAGATTTAAATCACCAAGTGGAAAACCTCAGCTTAAAATGTTGATGTTGGTCCAGCATTCTATTTATACTTCAGTAATGATAATAAAGAACATTGATTTACAAGTTAAATAGGACCTCTGCACTATATTTTGTTCATATTTGCTAACTAGGAGGGCACACCAACTATATACACATTCGTGAAATATTTCATTTATCGTGCATTTTAGCTTTTTAATAACTGATGCATAGCACCAAAGCCCTAAAATATTATGTATTGGTGTGTGTGCCTCGGCATGGCCCCATAGTTAAGTGATCTAGAATGGGCCACTAGATCACATGCTCCTTTCCCCCCGTTCCTCCTCCAGAAAAGAAAAGAAAAACATTTCCATGCCCTTACAGCAACATTAACTTTGGTTAATTCTAACCAGATTCCCTCTTAAATGATCAGGATTTGCTTACCAGCTTCAATCTTTGGTTTCAGATCTAGTCAGTATTAACCTAATCCAGAGAAGTATTATCCTAATCCAGAGAAGTATCGGCTGGCTAGTGAGGGTAAAAGAGGAAACCTATTCCCAATAACTGTCAATAACAGCCAGTCCAATCAAAAAAACAATTAAGATTTATGGGGCTGCATAATGTTAGTATAGACATGACACTGAGTAGTTGAGAGATTCTTCTGACAACACTTAAATGTAGAGAATAGTCTTTTCTTTGCCTGATAATGCTCATGAGATGCAACATATTTCGATGATATACAGGCAATGCGCACATGTGCAGTCACACATTCTTTGAAGGTGTGAAAAACGGGAGTTGCCTGTACTAAAATTATATTCATATCACAATGCATGAAACTAGCTTTAAAATAATGTACTACAAGTCATGGAACAAAAATTTAAATATAAGGATTTAAAAGAGAAAATAAATATGTATATTTGTATTGTACAATGTGATTCAATTCACATGTCCCCTGTAACACACTACAGTGGTAGTGTACTTAAGTACTTCATTCGTTCTGGAGGTCTGTACTTAACCTGAAACTGTTCTTAACCTGAAGCACCATTTAGCTAATGGGGCCTCCTGCTGCTGCCACGCCGCCAGAGCACAATTTCTGTCCTCGTCCTGAAGCAAAGTTCTTAACCTGAAGCACTATTTCTGGGTTAGCGGAGTCTGTAACCCGAAGCGTATGTAACCCGAGGTACCACTGTATTAATTACTGAATAGCAATGTGCTGAAATTCAGAGTACCTGAGCCAGCCTTTGTCACTCACAGAAAGTACCAAGTTATGTGCCTCTGTGACAGCAAAAACATAGCTTACTCCTGATATATTTATAATAGAATCCTATGCAAATGGGAATCTATCCTGCTTTGCTCTGTCCCATTTTAATACTTCACAAGGGGCTGGACTCACATAGTTGGCTGTATGTAATTTGAATTGTTTCCAGTCTTAACCGACAGCACCCATATTAGTTTTTCTGGATATTGCTGGAACTGTGGCAAAGCCCCATCCTTTTGCTCTTCTTACACAGGGCACATCTGTTAGCTACTACAACATAGCACTACTAGTCCCAAACTTACATTACTGCAGTGACTTCGAGGTTCAGATTGTAAAACAGCCCCTAAATGTGCTTACTCAAACATTTCAATAAGCACATCCAGGACTGAAATGTCAAAATTCAGTAATATCCTAAGGGTTGCTTGCATAAAAGAACAACAATTTTGTTAGCACTTAATGAATGGTGGTTTCAAACTTCCAGATATACCCCCTCCATATATTTAATACTATCCCTTGGCTCTTACAGAGTGGCTTTCCAGAAGATGCAGGGGAGCAATTCTTAGGCCCTAACCTATGAATTTTTAAAAATTAAATAACTTGCCATTTCCAACTCAACTTCCTATATTCTTTTTCACATTCCACTTTTATTGTGGTATAAATGCCAGCCTCTTTCCCACTCAAGGGAAATTTATTGTTATTAATAAATTTAAGCATGCTGCACGTGCAGCACATTAATCTACCCACACCCTCATCCATTCTGGTGCAACAACAAGATTATACAAGGTCTAACACTGAGTTTGAAATCTAATTAGAGAGGAACTTTTCAAAACTGTTCTGTTTGAGGACATGCCCCAAGGAATTCAGAGGCAATTTTAAACTGCATGCACATCTGCGTTTTACAGTTATAAACCAGAGAGCAACAATAGTATGGCACACCTTGCATCAGCCAGCTCTATGCAATCAAGTAAGATATTCTACTGCCAAGCTTAAAATCTCCTTCTAGGAGATTGAGGGTCACAATGGATGTTTTAAACGAAATTACTAAAAGGAGTGAGTGGTGCTATTCATAGTAAGACTGTCTTAAAATTATTTAAGGATGGTTAGGGAAACTGGCAACTATATCCTAAACATTTGCACTGGTGTGTCTGCCTGTAACTTCATACTCTGCGGCCTAGTGCTAGGGCTGCACTTGCCATATTGTATTCAACACGCTTATTTATAGATGCAGCAAATGTTGCCCGATTCTAAGAAGGGGCAGCTTAAGTATCCTAAGTAGTTGTGAAAAATAGCAATGAGTGAATTCATTACTAACTACTTAAGACAGCTTTATTTATTCTGCAATTATTTCCTGAACAAAAGATGTGTGCTGTTTTTAAAATAAGTTCTAAATGTTGCTATCTTTGATTTTCTTTTTAAAGCTCCCCCCCTTTAAAAGACAAATCAAAGAATTACTGCACAGCAGCAGGTTATTTCTGGCTCTTCAACAATTATTAATCTTGTTACAACACTAACAAGTGGGAACATAAGCAAAGAAGAAAACACACACACATACAACTCAGGACAGCTATTTTCTGGAAAAATTCCTGAGAGGTATCAGTGTTCAGCTACGGGAGCAAAAACAGTCTTGTGACACTGCATCATATGTCATCTGATCCGATGCCACAATGAATCTGTTAGGGTAGGACAGGCATAGACAAACTCGGCCCTCCAGATGTTTTGAGACTACAATTCCCATCATCCCCGACCACTGGTCCTGTTAGCTAGGGTGGTGGGAGTTGTAGTCTCAAAACATCTGGAGGGCCGAGTTTGCTTATGCCTGGGGTAGGACATGGCCATCCAGGTATCCTGCAGATGTTTTGAACTACAACTCCCATCAGTCTTAACCAGCAGAACCATACTGGATGGGGCTAGTAAAAGTTGCAGTTCAAAACATCTGCAAGGCACCAAGTTATTCAATACTGTTTTAGAGTGACAGCCAACGTTCAATAAGCAAACTAGTGCTCATGCAACAAAATTCCCTCTTTGCTTCCGAGACCCTCTCCATATCTGCTCCAGTGAGTGCCCTAAGAGTAGATTTGGGGGGAAGGGGACTGCAGGGAAGTGAGGAAGTCCTGCACCAGCAGAAGTCCATTTTGGTTGCGGGCAGCTAACATAGGATGCGACTATTAGTCTTTAAAATGCCACAATCCTCAGTGGTGATGTTCTCTGCATCAGTTCTAGAAATGAGCCAGGATAATTTTGCACCTGGCTTACTGACCACTTGTGACCAAATGAAGATGTCTGAGAGCCAGGATGGCGCCTGACACCACCATCTGGATATGCATGCCTGGGGATCATTGGACCTTGACTGTTTTCACACACTAATACCACATCCTATAGAATTCTATCAGTTATATTTTTATCTGCACAATCAGAATGAATTTCAGGAACCAAAAAGCCATATTGGAAAATACAACTTTAGAGCTGCCTTGCCCCCAAATGGCAACTAGACATTCCATTTTGGCAAATGTAACCTTTATTTAAGGAGCCTTTTAGTGCCTAGCTTATATACAGTACCTGAGTTTATAACACTGCTTTGGTTGAAGGAAAGTTGATCATACAATCTTAACCATACTGGTATCTCTCTCTATTGAAAAATGTGATTTGTGTTTCCCTACCAGGCCACAAAACCTAAAGTAATGAACCATCATTACTAATACCTGCAGCAGTAGCATGTACTCTCAACATCAATGAGATCTAGTTTCAATGTGACTTGAAATTAGAATTGATTTGTCACAGGACTTGAATCTTCCAGAGCCCTTGAGCAAGTTTATAATGTCATACAAAATCAAACCTTACTACTCCTTTTAATCAGTAGTAATGTTTGGATCATGAATAAGCTTGTGAGGATGCTACTAGGATTCTTAAAGAACTAAAACAGAAATTATTACACAGTCAGTTTAAAGGTAAAGCAATAGTTTTATTAGCACAATTTAATAGGGACCCAACATTTAAAATGTAAGCCATTTTATAATGTGAAAAATAACTGCATTTCCACTTTCAATGAAACACATTAGGAATCTAGACATTTCAGAGGTGGGGCATTCTTGACATAACTTCACAGAAGGTGTAGCCCTGGGTTTGAAAGTGATAATAAGAAAAACACTCTTAAGAAACCGTATTTTCATGTAACACAGGAATAACCAATGAACATATAGGTTAAACTTCTTTTGAACAAAGCACAACATTTAACTGTTGTTCACTGTATAATTTGTGTATATTGGAAAACAGACATGTACAGAAACAGAACAAATAATGGTTGAGATCCAAAGGCTATCCCCTGAAAAGTTGCACCAAAAGGTCATCAGATTATCCAGAACAGCTTTCCATGAGGCTAGAAGGGTGTACACATAGGGATCTACAGATCCCAGCCAATGTTAAAGGAACATAAAGTTGGATGTTTTTCATTTCCACTTAGCAAATTTGAGAACTTACTGAACACGTCAGAAAGACATCACTTTAACATTTCAGGATCTGTACTCAAATACAAACACTAAAAAAACAATGACAAAATTCATCTTCAATAATAACAAGCAACTGTTATGTGGTTCTGCTATAATTCGCAAAGTTACTATCCTATGGATTCGCCTGAATCTTGCTGAAGTCAAAGAAATTTAAGCACCTAACTCTGTGCAGAAATGGAACCCATAAATGTAACACTAGGAGCCTATATTCCAAAGCTACAATATTACATTGTGTTCTTCCCAAAGACTGACAACATGAACCTCAACCAAGTACAGTATAAAAGATGTTCCTGATAAAATTATTTCAGCAGAGTCAAATTTAAGGCTACTATTCTCAACAGCTGCTATGGACAACTTAATAGGACTGTGTTAAAAAAACAGGTGGTTTCAAATATACCTGTTTATAACAACTGATCTGTCTGTGCAGAAACTGTTCTCTTCTGTTAAAATTCCACAGATTAAAGAAATTAGTAATTTAGGTTTTTTTTAAGAAGAGCCAAAAGCAACAATTTCCTCAACAATTCAGTTAAATTTTCTCCAGAGCATGAATTCCATCATTAACGGATTATTATTTAAAAAAACATTATTCTACTATAAATATAAACCAGTACATAAGCTTGATTGATAAAAATGTATAAGAGCCCAGTGTTGGAAATGCTTTTGTCCACTCCCCAAGTAATTATAATGAACATTCAACAAGCTATGTTATCAGTCTCTCATTACTACCAGGTGCAATTATTTGTCATGCTGGACCCTCAGCCAGTATCAAAAAAATGTCCCCAACTCCTGGGCCTTATGGTCACTTTTGCAGGGTCTACAGCACTGGTCTTCAACTGGTGGGTCAGGACCCACCAGTGGACTGGGACCTAATCATGTGGGTCACAACAGGAGCACTGCTACCATTCAAATATATGGTAAAAGGTTAAGAAATAGGTCCCCAAATGCATGTATATGTTAAAAGCGGACCCTGGAACTGAAAAGGTTGATGATACCTGGACTAGAGAGTTTGAGTCATGTTTATACTCTTAAGTTGATTCATGCACTTCAAAACGAAAGAGGAAACATATTCCAAACATATTCCAGGTGACCTAATGGGAGGCATCTGATGCTTCACACTTTTCCACAAGAGCATTTTACGTCTTTAAAATTTTATAGTATAACCCAATCCAGAGAACTCTTCTATAAAATGGAATCAGTTGACCCAAGTACTTTAAACCAATTTGGCTGTAGACCAGATTATGAACATGCCAACCTAAAATACTACTTCTGTCCATCATATTGGTTCATTTCTCTTATTACCATTTGGAACAGAAATGTTGTCTAAAGTAGCTGCATTTTCTCCAGAAACAAATCTTATATGGGACTTTAGACCCAATGTTACTTAGCAGTATATTTTCAGAAACTCCAGGTTTACAAACTGCAAAACAGATAAAAAATATCACTCTGTGCAAAACTCAAAAAAATTCTTTAAAAAGAAACACCCTGTATGTACAGGATACATATAGGTACATATTTTTTGCAGAGCAGCTAGCACCATTTGTCCGAGTTTTCAAGAGGGATGCATTAGACCAGATCAAATCAGTTTACCAGAGGAAGGATAATTGCTGTATACAAAGAACCTTGTGATTCACCCTCAATCTCATTATTTACTACTGCGATATTCCGGCTTTAAAAAAATAGGCACAGGCCTACTCATCTACGGTATTTATTAAAACAACCTAACAACCAAGAAGCGCTAAATTGATTTATGTAGTAGCTGCATGAACGCGAACCGGGGCCCTTTGCGTACAGGGCAATTTTGCAAGAGAAAAGCAAATACGCTTTCATTCCTGCACCACCAAGAAACCGGCTTAACTAACCTGACGACAGACTCTGGCCGCTCAAAGCCCCAAAAGGCTGCCTTTAAAAAAAATAAGAAAGAAAGAGAACAAACTAGCAGCAGTTCCGGATTCGAGGAGGTCCCTCCTTTCCTCCCTCTCCCAGCGCCGATGGAGGATCCCCAAGGCGAAGCAAAGTTTTCCTGGAGCCCCACAAGGACAACAATGCCGCCGCCCCCCCCCCCCGAGCAGGAGCCGCCAAGGCGCCTCGCAGGGACCCCTTTGCTTCCCACCCCCGACCTCCGCCCTCCCTCCGTCCCTCCCCTAACCGACTCCCGGCTCGGCGGCCACAGTCACAAAGGTCGGCTGGAGCCGCGCACTTCAGCCGCGGGCGCGGAAGGTATAATAAAGGAGAGAGGAAGAAGGCGGGGCGGAGAGGGGAAGAAATCCGCCTCCATCCAGCAGGGCACGTCAGGGGCCGCCGAACCCGTGTCGAGGCATCCCGAGGACACACCCTGAGGGTCAAGCGGCCGCAGCCACCCAGCGGGGGCCGAGGAGGCCTCAAGGGCCCCGGGCCCCGAGCTCCACAGGCAGAGGACCCGCCCCCCCTCCTCCTGGCCGCCAACGCCTCCCGCGCCCGGGAAGCCGAAGCGCCAAGGCTCCCTCGGAAAGGCCTCCTCAGGCGCCGCAACACGGCGAGCTGCGGCCCTCAAGGCCCCGGCAGTACCTTCGCTCCGCGGCGGGCCGGGTGGCTGGCTGGCAAGCAGGCGGGCGGCGGCGGCAGCGGCGGCTACCCCCACCCAGTCGGCGTCGTGGTGGTGCTTCGGCGGCTCTCGGTGTGGGCCTCGGCCGGCGCTCCTCTCCCCGGCTGGGTTCGCCTGCGGCCTTCGGCTCGCTCGGTGTCGGCCTGGCTGGCCCCTCCCCCGCCCCGCGGTCCTGGCTGCGCAGCGGCCCCTGCTCTTCCTTTCCCTTCTCGCTCGCTCTCGCTCTCCTCTTCCCTTCCCAGCCCGGCGGCGGATACTACTGACCCGACGAGCAGCTGCGGCGGAGCAGGAGAAAGCCCCGCGCCCAGCTCGGCAGGCGACTCGCGGCTGCCCCCTGCGGCCTGGCGGGATCCGCGCAGCCGACGCCGCAGCCCTCGGGCCTGCCAGGCGCCCTTCAACGCCGGCCAATGTTCTCGGAACGCGAAGGAGATCGGGGACAATGGGGGAAAGGAATGCCTCTGAGCATGGGCAGACGCCGGGGGAGGGGGCGGGCGCGGCCTTTCCTTCGGAAATCGTAGGGCGTGGTTAAGCTATGTGAAAGCCTTTCCAGGCTCTTGACCTAATAATAATAATAATATCCCCAAAGATACATGTGCTATGCGAGATTGAAATCTACACATGCTCTAGGTCACAGTGAGATCGTTGAACATTTTACGGTGCTCTACCTGGTGCTTGCTGGCTCTCTTTGCAAAGAATGCTGGATTAGGTGGGATTTCGTCAGATTTCAAAATTCTTAGCGTTTACGTAGTCGAAAGAACTCTCCCTCACTGAACACGGCTTTATTGAACAGTTTCTGTACGGGCTTAGACACATTAGTCTCTAATCAGCGATTAGCAATGCTTTAACTGTTAAATCGCATCTGCAATAAAAATTCAGAAAGCAGCAGCAGACCCTGGAAATTCAGCAGCAATTTTCAGTGACACATCTCAACCCGTCATCCTGTTTGAAAAAAAATAGCAGGGCCTCTGAGCATATATAAAGAGCATTTCCCCCGGTGTGTGCAGTCTGCTCCAATGCGAAAGTAAACCCTACTGCGTTCGAAGTGTCTTACTCCCAGGTCAAATGTGCATTCAGTTGCAGGAAAGAGCAGATACTTTTTGTGACTTGGGAGAGGTTTTCCTTCAATCCAAGACTGAAAGGAGGAGGCTGGTGAGTTTCCAGATACTTAAAGTAGCATGATAGCCCTATGTTCACCAATGGTACGCCCGTATTTCTATCCATCTATGGTCTCTGGACAAATCTGTTTTACAGGTTTAGTAATGCTGCAGAAACCTGCATTAGGTCAGAAGTTTTAAGTTGTGTGCCTGAGGCAGTGACGGTTCTAACATAATGCCTTCCAGTCTCTGAAAAGCTATCCAGCACACAGAATGTAAGAACAGGTGTGGTACAATCAAAAGAGGCTTGGGGGAAATGAACAGGGGTTTAAAAACCTGCTGAAGCTCACATAAGGGAGTGTTTACTGGTCTAGGAGACCCCTCTTCCTTTTATTTTAACAGCCTACACCTATAGCTATTCTCCCCCACCCACCCAGATTTGTAACCAATTTAATGTGCAGCAGGGAAGGACAATATAAACTGTTTTGGGGTGGTGGTTTTTTAAGCAAACCAGTCATGGTCCACAACAAATTCTATGACTGCTCACACACTGTACATTTAAGACATATCTGCCATGTCCCCAAAGAATCCTGGGAACTGTAGTTTAACCCTCACAGAGTTAAATTCTGCTTGATTGTAAAAAAACAAAACCCAAAGCAGTTACCGTATTTTTTGCACCATAACACTCACTTTTTTCCTCCTAAAAAGTAAGGGGAAATGTCTGTGCGTGTTATGGAGGGAATGCCTACGGGTGGCATGCCTACGGATTTTCCTCCTCTAAAAACTACGTGCGTGTTATGGTCGGGTGCGTGTTATAGAGCGAAAAATACGGTAATAAACTTCACTTCCCAGTACCTTTAACCAACGATAGTTCCCAGGATTCTTGGGTGTGTGTACTTTAAATGGATGGTGTGTATGCAGACTGTGATATCTATAAGGAACTACGTAGAGTTGTCTTTGTAAGGAAGGGTTATTCCTTGCAGCACATGGCTACTGTGGAACTCCTTATGAAAGCACATGAAATATGTTTTTTTTAATTCTGTCTGTGTTCCCCTGCTGAGAGCCAGCAGAACTCAAAGGACACCAGGGCCAAACTAGATACATGTTTTCAAAGAGATTGCATTTCCTGCATCTGCTCAAACTGCTTTGTGCTAAATTTGGATTTGTGGGTTGTTATCATTCTCACTGTTGGCTTCTGAATACAAGGGCAAACCCCAGAGGGCATGTTCCAGCCTCTTAAATCCCACTGGTTTCAACAGGAAGGCGAACAGTGCAATGCTATACATGCCTACTTGAAAGTAAGTCCCATAGGGTTCAGTGGAGATTGTCTACACTGACTGTCAGAGGCTCATCAGGGGACATTCCCAGCCCTACCTGGAAATGGCAGCAATTGAACCTGGGATCATCTACATGCACAGCAGGCAGTCTACAATGAGCTATGGCTTCACATTGCTTGGATCATGCCTGAAATATACTCAGAGTCGCAAAGTGATTTCATGCTCTTTATTCAGCTCATAGTGGTGAGGAGGAATGAATGAAAGTCCCCTCAAAGTATCTGCTTTATATACATTATTTACACAATGGGCTGCACGTGATTGGCTAATTCTGGAATTCTACTGTAAGCCAATCAGGTTGTGGATTCACTTATATCTGGAGCATGATTGGGTGGTTCCTGCCAACCAGTCATACTGCTGCATTGTTCTAGAACCAATCAGACTGCTGCATTCTGAATCCTATTGTTCTAGGACCAATCAGACTGCTGCAATTTGGATCCTATTGTTCTAGGACCAATCAGACTGCTGCAGTTTGGATCCTATTCAACTCAGTACATAACAATGCCCATATATATATGTATATATTTAAATGATTTCCTTGCTGAAAGAAAAGGCAACTAGGGAGTTCACTTTCAATGGCCCCCCCAAATAAAGTGAAAAATACGTTTTAGCCTCTAGGAGGACATTACTAACCAGGTGTGTTTAAGCCATGTGGGGCTCAGACTGTTGTTTTTAACCTACCACTTTATTCGCTCTGTTTGTGAGAGAGTGGCAAATGCTTTCAAAGGCAACGTTGCAAAGGGTGTGGATGCATGATTGAAAACTACACTAGCTTGTAATTATGTTAAAACTTTCAAGTTTAAACAGATAATTTACTTGGAATTTAATGGGTGAAGCACGTACTAGAGTCAAAGAGAAACAGGGGTGATTCATTTTCAGAGTCTTGACTTTCAAACATTCAGCTGTCATCGCCCTCTCCCCATGTTTATTAAAAAGAATTAAAAATGCGTTAGAACAGTAGGAGGGATCCTAAGGGTTATCTGATCCAACCTCCTGCAATGTGGGAATCTCAACTAGATCATACATGACAAATGGCCACCCAACATCTGCTTAAAAACCGTTCAAAAATCAGTGCCTGAGCTTTGATTTCATGCCTGTCCCTTTTCCCTTACATGTTGCAATTTTTAAGACTGCAAGCCTGTAGGTGGGGACTGTCCTGTTTAGATTGTGCATAAACCACTGTGGAATGAATGGATGGATGGATGAAGAAATAAACAAGAAAGGCTTAAGAGGAACGACCAGCCACTCTGGGAGGCTTCCTGGCTGAAGAGCGGGGTAATGAAGGCTCTAAATAAATAATTTAATGCCTGGGGAAATGGGGATGTTTTAAAATTTATCCCAAAAGTTGAGAGAGACCGATGCAAATCACAAGGGAGGAGTGGTGCTGCTGCTGCAACAGATCAAGCAATTTTAATGCCAGGGTATTAAACCTCTGGCACAGGTGGTGGGTGTGACTGTGGACCTCCAGGTCTCCCAATCTGGCCTCTGGGACTCTTCTCAGACCAGACCCATCAGCAGGTTACACTGCTCCACAGCTCTGCTCTGCTCTCTCTGGATGCAGGATAGGGAGAGGTGTGTGACTATATGGAAAACCCTCTGTTTGCATAGGTGGAATATAGCCTTCTGTGCAAATATGTAAGAGTCACACCTGCTGTTCCACCCACTTCTGCATCTGGCTTCATACACACCTGGCATGCTGCCTGCAGAAGGTTGCCCATGAGGAAATGTGGCCCATGGGCTCAAAATGTTTCCCTGCTTCTGCTTTAATGCTTATGTGGAATCATTATGTGCTCTCTGTACTAGGTTTTGGGGAAAAGCTACAGATTGAAATGGTGTCAGCTAGGACCAGAAAGGAATAATAATAATAATAATAATTTATTATTTGTACCCCGCCCATCTGGCTGGGTTTCCCCAGCCACTCTGGGCGGCTTCCATAAAAACCAGAGATACACTAAAATGACTGATCTCTGGAAACACTGAATCAGAAGGCTCCCCCCCCCCCACTCTTCATGTGCTTTTTTCTTGCCAAGATGACATTCTTGCTGCTTTGCCATCCCACAGCATCAGTTGGGGAATTGTTCTTCGAGACACTCCCTCTGTCACATGCTGGTTTTAATTAAATAATATTCCCAGAGCAATACAATGTGTAAATTACAGTGATGTTTTTGTTCAGCCGAAGCAGTTGCTTTGTGAAATTGCATGAATGAAGTGCCATGTAAAATCAGGTTTGCAGCCTAGACAAAGTCACACTGAAATATGACTAGCAGCAGGTGACGCCTGCCTTGAAAGAACAAGTGAAAAGTCCTCTGAAAGATACATGTCAGTACACCTCAATTTATCACACAGCAATGGCCATTTTGCACAGCTTTTTTTCTGTTTAAGCAAAAGTAGAATAGCTGAAGCAGTTATTTTACATTATGCACACATAAATATTTCTTACACAAAAACATTAAAGAAATAACCAGAGAAAAAGCGTTAACAGACTGTTTTCATTTGAAAACACAGGTAAGCAAAACTCCAGTTTGTGCAGTAGTGGTGGGGAAGAAGATGCAAAGGACTGCATTGTTCATATCAAATGACTCTGTAGGAAAGCACTCCTACAGAGCTTCATTAACGTGTGACCCTGAGAATCCTAACTGTGTCTGCTCAGAAGTCCTACTAAATTCAGTGGTGCATACAGCATACTCTGCTTCTCGGCTATCATTATTTTCAGATGGAATTTGAATGCTCGGTAAATAGGTACTCTGGAAAAGCTATTTGACTGACTGGTTGAGCTTGTTCAGCTTCCTAGTTTTTAGTGTAAATATAACCTACAAAGCAGAAGGAAAGTCAGACTTGTTGCCTTGAACTATGTGACTGATCTTTCCTATGGCAGCAAAGCAAAAAAGCATTCATCATACCAGTGTGTACATAAACCTTTAGAGAACATTCGCAGAACCCTGAGATTCCATTCATTTGAAAGTGAATTTCATTAAACTATGACAAAGCAAATATTTAAAATAAACAGCCATTTGCTTACAAACCAAGAAATGTCCATTATTAAGAAAGAGAAGGCTAGATTTTGGTTTAAGCTGGCTGTGCTCCTTATTCCCCAGTGAGAGGACACTCCATGAAGACCAACATTAAACACCCCAAAAGGGGCTTGTTTCTCCCATAACCACAGCCTCGGATTCAAACAGAAATCAATCCTCATGCTTTGAACCCCTCTCCAGCTTGCTGCCTTTACCTTCCTGCAACCTTTTCCCCCTCCACAACCAACTCTAAAACTCTGCGTTGAACTCTGGCTTTGTCTTCTATCAGTTATTTGCCATCTTGCAACACAACCGCCTCTCCTTGGCTTTCTTAATGGGCCATTACCTTTAATGGCTGACCTCTCTGGCGCATTACCTCATGAGGAAGCTAGCCTGGCTTATATTTTAAAACTTTAGAAAGGTCTGGCACCTAGTTTATCACGTCAGTCCTTGATGAAATTCGAACATTTTACTGGATCCAGGAATTTAGGGGAGTCTGGCCCCCATAGACTCATATTCTGAATTATTCTGAACATGCACACAATTTTTTATCGTCTTCAAGGGGGATTGCATTGCACTGTGTGTTGTGTGCTTCTAGTCCCTGAGGGAAATGGGTGCTGGCTTGTTCTCTGAATACACAATGCTGTCCTGAACTTGCATGATCCCAATCTGACAATCTCACATTTTCCAAAGGAGAGATTACATTCATTTCACTCCTCCATTTGAGAGCAGGCACAGGGATCAAGTTGGCATTTGAATTTGCAATCTAGCATGAGTATAGCAAATTTCATTCTGATGTTTTGATGCTCAAGGAGCGATCACATTACGAGAAAGGAAAAGAAGAAAGAGTTCTTTAGAAGAGTAACTCATTCCTTGGGTGATTATTTGATGCCCCCCCACCACCACCTCAAGGATACACCTCCAATTTCTGCAGTAGTCAGTTGGCGTATCATTACACAAGGAAACTGATGGGCATGAGATTCAAGGCAGATGAAAGAAAACATTCCTTCACACAATTCATAGTTTATTCACAAAATTCACCGCTGCAAGACGCTGCGATACTCGCTAATTTATATGATGTCAGGGCCTGTCCAAGTGTTAAGCAGAGTGAGGTTTCTGGCTTGGGCATCAGATATTGAGTGGGGTGGCAGTAACACCCTATTCCTCCTGATTCTTCTAAGCTAGCCTGTTGCCTTCGCTTGCAGTGGAGACCCCTGTCCAATTGCCAGTAAGATTCAATTGTATGTGGAACAGAAACACCAGCCTACCCTTCATTTCAGGCACAGACATTTCTGGGCCTTGGATGGCTGCAAAGGATATGCTTATCACTAGCTATTAGTCATTGTGGCTTGGATCTAGAGAAATGCAGAAGGGTTTCTTGCATTTGTGGATGGGCTGGTGATCCAGTGAAGGCTGCTTCTGCCCACAAAAAGGGCAGAGAGGATGTTATTTTCACTGATTCTCACTTTCCACTCTGGCCTCCTGTCCCACTTCCTATGCTGTTCCAGGGGCTTTCCAATCTCCTAGGGCAGATTTGCTGCAAGCTGAAAGGGGAAAGAGCAACAGGAGAACATGGTTTGCCTCATCCCATAACCAAGAGGTTCCATGAATGGAATTTCACTCCAGCCCAGTGGATATATGCAGCAACTATGTTCAGCGACAATTCACCACTAAGTTGCTGGTGAGCAGTAGCAGGAGAGGGCTATTGTCCTCTTGCCCTATTTGTGTGGACTTCCGAGAGGCATCTGATTGGTTACTTTGGGAAATGGGATGGACCAGTTTGTCTCATCTAGCAGGGCTTTTCCGAGGCAAACAAGTGGAATGCCAAACCGATGAGTTAAATGGAAGAACTCGCTCTGCTTTGCTATAAGTAGAATAGATCCATATGTATTTCTTAGGAAAGCTATGATAAAGCTGCACTACACAGCCACCATGTTTATGCTGCAGTCATGGAGAATATTATGGGATAACTGCGACACCCCCCAAAGCATCCAGCCTCAAGAGGAAACCATGTGCAATGTCCATTAACGTTCCAAGATAATATCCACTTCTGGTGTGCCATTTAAACCTCATCTATGTATGTAGCTACATGATTTGCTGCAGACCTTGGATTCATTGTTCTGGCTGTTGTTTATGGGCGAGTTTATTGCAGCTGTGCTTAGCAACCAGCTGAAGTACTGCAGAACTATTGTACTCACCACTTCAGGGAAATGAGGAATAAGACAATCGGAACCCCACTCTAGATGGGAAAGAGAGGCACAAAAAGGCAGATCAACAAGAATAATGCAATGCAAATGTATGCTAATTCCTCAGCGGTTTTGAGGAAGGATGGAAAGAAGGAAGAAAGGAAGGAAGGGGGGCTTTGTGGGATTTCTTTTTATAGGTTTTATAGAAATCAGCCAGGAATGGGGGGGGGGGCTGGGAAATAAATTTCAAGAGTAATAGCAAAGATGAGAAGACACCTTGCACAAAGTCAAACTGTGCCATGTGGGTTTTTGTGCTTCTTGGGGGGGGGGTGTGAAATAGCACCAAACCCTCATATTTCAGCTTACAACCATGCACATACAATATTTTAAAGGGGTGAGGGAATAAAAATAGATGAACAGCAACAGAAATGAAATTGAAAGACTTGTTGCGGATAAAGGCTTGAACCAGGACTACAGGGTTGCAGCTCATCAAAACTCTGTGCACGTTCTCGATTTACTTTTTTTTTTTTTAAATTGCTTTTCTGGGCTTGGGGGCAGGGGAGTAACCAGGATCTGCAGGCTTCCCCACATCTCTCATGTTGCTCTATTGTTTTGAATAGAGTGATGTCTGAGTGGGTAGCACAAGATGCATCATATATCCCAAGGGGGAAGCTTGAGCTTGCAAGTAGCTTCTCTGCCCACCCCACACACACGCAAGGGAAGAATTTTCACCCACCATATTCCTGCTGACACTTAAAATTAATGGGGCAGGATTATGTTATGTTTATATTTATTATTTATCTTATTTATTTACACCGTTTCTATACTGATACATATGTGTGTGTGCGTGCGTGTGTGCGTGGTGTACAGAAAACTAAAACAACAACAGACTACTTAAACAACAACATACCCTCCAATATTTCTCTGATGAAAATAGGGAACATCCTAAGGAAAAGCAGGACATTCCACAATCAAATCAGAAACCAGAACAGCTTCTGTAAATCCAGGACTGTCCCTGGAAAAAGAGGGACACTTGGAGGGTCTGCAACAAATGTTTAAAAAATACAGAGTTAACTACTACAGTAGTACCTCAGTTTTTGAACGTAATCTGTTCTGGAAGCCTGTTGGAGTTCCAAAAACGTTCAAAAACCAAAAACTCAAAACAGAAGCCTCAATACAGAAAGCTCAAAACAGAAGCCATGTTTGCGGTTCAACTTCTGAGGCGGTTCAAAAACCGAGGCACTTACTTCCGGGTTTATGGCGTTTGAAAACCAAAACATTTGACAACGGAGACGTTCGAAAACTGAGGTACCACTGTACTACTACTACTTATTATTATTATTACATTTGTATACCACCCATCATCTGAAGATCTCAGGATGGTTCACTGCATAAAATTACAGAATAAAAATGTTATATTAAGATAAAATTACTAATAAATATAAACAAATTGCTGTATCAATTCTTTCACCTTTGGACACACCCTCCCTCTAAGCTTCCTGGCTCTCACCCAGGACTCAAACAAACTCAGGTCACCTGCAAAAGTCTCACAAAGGAACTGTTGCTGCTGACATCACCCTAGTCTCTTACTCTATGTTTGCTTTTCTATGGGAAGGTGGGTGGAGTTGTCTCAGGCTACCAACAGCTGTGTCCCATTAAGCTGTCAGCTGCACTCTCCAAATCCAGTTCCAGGTACAATATGTTTTTTGAGTTTGGCAGGGGGGGTCCAAAGGATGGGGAAAGGACACACAAGAACTACCAACAGTGGAAGATTGGCAGATGAAGATGATGGACTTTTCGGAGCTAGCTGACCTGACTGGAAGAATCCGCGACCAGAAAGAAGAGGAGTTTCAAGAGGAGTGGAGGAAATTCAAGGACTATTTGAATAAATATTGTAATGTAAAAAATTAGAAATTACTTGAAAGAAACAAATAGGCCTAGGATTAAACTAAGTTATAATTAAATAAATGGGATTTAGAATGTTAAGAAAAGTGAATAAGATGGACTATAGTTGGAAATTGTTTTAGTTTAATAATGATACTGGAAGGCTGTTACTTGCGTGTCGAGACCCCGCAGCCCCCCCCATTGGAAATAACTCACACAAGGACATGGATATTAGGTTTATGTTATTGGACAAATTTTGGCCACAACTTTATTGAAATTACAGAATGTGAGCGGTATTGGCTTAGGCATTGATTGGACCTGACTATATCTGATTCCTGCCCATTGTGCAGGAAGTCCCAGTAAGGGTAAGCCACCGGTAGGGGGAGCCCTGTCGATGCGAACCAACTCAAGCTCCCCCTGGTGTTCCTGTTGGAGTTGTGTCAAGGCCTTAGCCCGCCAGCCGGGCTTCAGACTAGATCAACACTCCCAGATTCCTTTAACGGAATACCCTTAAGCATGGAGGGGCAGGTGATGGCCACACCTCCCCTCCCCCACACAAGGTCAAACAATGCCTAACCGCAACCCTAACAAAGTTGTGACGATTGCTACGAGGTAGGCGAAAACCAAGTGGCCAGTGCCAATCTGCCAAGTGGAAAAATTCCTACCAGGTCCCTCGGACAACCAAGGCGACCAACCGAAGTCCATAACAAGGCCATTGCCTAACCTGCAAAATAGGGAGGGAGGGCGGGTGATTGAGGAAGTGAGCCAAAGAGGAAGTCCTCTGTTTCGCTCCTCCATTTAAATGGCCCTGGCCAGTGGGTTGGCTGGCCAGGCTCTGACGTGGCCAGGATCCCCCAGGCAACGAGGGACAGAGTCCCCCGCCCCCAGTGGGGAGTGGGTGGCCACGTGGTCCACCGCAATTCCTCCCCACTGGGAAGTGGAGCGGATTTTTAACTACAAGGAAACTCAGAAGGGAGGGACTAGAGGAAGTCAACCAAGATGTTTAAAAGGTTGGATATGTACAGAATTAAGTTTGTTGTTATTGTTTATCTGTTTATTGTTCCTTTTTTCTTCTTTCGTTCCTTGATGTATTTCCCCCCCGCCCCCCCGTTTTTGTGTGTCATTTTGCTTTGTGGTTTTTGTTATAATTGTGGAAAATCTAATGATTTTTTTAAAAAAAGGGATGGGGAAAGGACACGGTGCCACTTACAGTTCTTTCTCCAGCCTCTGCTCCCTTTTCCTCCAGATGTTCTAAGGAATGTTTCTGCGCAAACACTGCATTCAGGCAAGCAACAGGCATTATTTTATTTATTTGTTGAATTTATATACTGCCCTTCATCCAGGGTGGTTTACAACATAAAACACAAAAGTGCATAACCACAATAACAAACAAAACAATAACCCCCACCCCATACAGAGTTTAAAAGACCATCAGTTGGTCAATTAACCAAAGGCCTGCGTGAAGAGGAAGGTTTTTGTCTAGTACCTAAAGATATGCAATGAAGGCACCAGGTGAGCCTCACTGGGGAGAGCATTCCACAAGTGGAATGCAGAAAATACCTGCTCTTGTCTTGCCACCTCCCGGACCTCTTGTGGAGGGAGCACACAAAGAAGGGCCTCAGAAGATGATCACAGGGTCTGGGCTGGTTCATATGGTCCTTGAGGGATTGCAGTCCTGAGCCATTTAAGGCTTTATAGCTCAAAAGCAGCACTTTGAAGCAGGCCTGGAAACTGACTGGTCAGTCCAGGATCGGTGTTGTATGCTCAAACTGCCCTGCCCCATTATCAAAGTTCAAGGACACATTTCCTCCATGCAAAAGCACTTGAAGGGATGTAGAGCAGGCTTCCTGAGGGGTGTGGCCTCGGAAGGAACACAGGAAGCTGAATCAGACCATTGGTCCATCTGATTCAGTACTGGAGGAGGGCAGAGTTCAGTCCTGCTGGGTGCTGCTTCACCAGGGTGTTCCCTGCGGGGGAGGTGCTGGTGAAGCAGGCACCCTCCCCATGTATCAACTTTGGATGGGACCACCCATTTATCACCTGACATCATCATGACACCTGATGATTGACATCTGGATTGGCCTGTGGGGCAGGGGACATAAAGATTTGGCCTGTGGGGCCAAAAGGCTTCTCTGAACTTGAGTTACACATCAATGGAGCAGTGTGATGAATTCTCAGAAACGTTAAGTATGTTTATTTTCTTCATCAATCTACCATTGTTAGAACCATTTGAGAGAAAGGGCAAGCTCAAAATAAGCTCATTTATAAGCACATTGCTTTGCTAATCCTTTTGTTGCTGCTGCTGAGTAACACAGAGAGAGCTCAAGGTATTCGTGCAAACATGCCACCCTTCCTTGCAAAGCAAGAAAACCAGAAGCCATGACAAAGGAAGAGAACATGCTAAGTGATGCATGGCGCTCAGCTTTAGAGATCAGGATGTGGTATTGGCACATGCATTACTGGACTGTGCTCAAGCCAAGAAGGTGGAGGAAGTTGCACCATGGCCACAGCAGAGATGTATCTTGTCTCAGCCGCTGAAGCATTTACACAACATCTTACTCATCCAATAGATAGTTCATACTTTGTTATCAAAACCGGTTTTCCAGGAACTTAAGAAACCTGGAGGAAAGCATCAGCCTTTAGAAGTTCCAGCTACACAGACCATGAGAATGTCTCCAGGACAGTTTCTTGCACTCCTCGGTCAGCGCTCTAGTGCTCAGAGAGGAGGATGGGAAGTATTTATACAAAAATGCAGGTATCTTCTCTCCCCACTCCCCTTCTAGGATACCCCAGTGCCCAAAGCAGAAGGCCAACCATGCAGATTACACAGCCCATGCCAGGCTTTGAATGGAATAGAAGAGCCGCTCAGCTGATGTGTGGTTTGGGAAAGGGTTGTAGCTTTGCGGGGAACACATGCCTTTTTTGCATGCAAAAGGTCTGAGGTTCAATCCTCAGCATCTCTAGGAAGGGCTAAGAAAGACTCCTGGCTGAAACCCTGGAAAGCTGCAGTCAGTCAATCTATGAGTGCTATTCACTTACGTTGCAGACCTACTGCAATTAATGAACCAAACTGAGTCATAGCCATTCATTGCAATGGGTGTGCTCTAAGTAAAACTTAGTACTACCTAGTGCATTGAGTTAGGGGGCTGCATCAATCACCTGATTTTTCTGTTGGTTTATGGATGCAGAGATCTCCGAGTGTGAGGCTTTGCAAAGGCGACCTACCTCTACCCTCTACTGACCCAAACCAGCTGCATCTTTCTTGTTGAGGGAACTGTGCAAGGAGGAAGGTGAAGAAAGCTCCTATTCTGTGGTGGTGGTGGTGACTGGCTGTTTATTTAGCAGTATTTTGCAGCGGCTGACATCAGGCAAGCTCCTTGAATGTGTGTGCATGTCTATCTGCACGCCCTCCTCTGCTGAGTGTGTCTGTCTGTCTGTCTGCCTGCCTGCCTGCCTGCCTGTATATTCCCCTGCTAAGAGTATGCCTGCCTGTCTGCATGTTAATACAGTGGTACCTTGGGTTAAGGACTTAATTCGTTCTGGAGGTCCGTTCTTAATCTGAAACTGTTCTTAACCTGAGGTACCACTTTAGCTAATGGTCCTCCCGCTGCCACCAGACCACCGTCACACGATTTCTGTTCTCATCCTGAAGCAAAGTTCTTAACCCGAGGTACTATTTTTGGGTTAGCGGAGCCTGTAACCTGAAGCATCTGTAACCTGAGGTACTACTGTACGTATACAGTGGTATCTTGGGTTAAAAACTTAATTCATTCTGGAGGTCCATTCTTAACCTGAAACTGTTCTTAACCTGAGGTACCACTTTAGCTAATGGGGCCTCCCACTGCCGCCACACCGCCAGCACATGATTTCTGTTTTCGTCCTGAAGCAAAGTTCATAACCCGAGGCACTATTTCTGGGTTAGCGGAGCCTGTAACCTGAAGCGTCTGTGACCTGAAGCATCTGTAACCTGAGGTACCACTGTACATATATAGAGGAAGGGCCAGAGCTGAGTGGCAGAGCATCTGCTCATATTATTCAGAAGGTCCCAGGTTCAGTCCCTGGCATCTCCAGGTAAGGAGAGGAATGTCTCGCTTCTGAAACCCTGGAGCGCTGAAGTCACCATAGACAATACTGAACTAGATGAGGCAATGGTCTGACTCAGTCTTAAGTCAGCTTCCAGTGTCTGGGTCTGTCTGCTTGCCCCTCCCATTCTGCTAAGTGGGTACGTGTCTATCTGCATGGGGAGTGGATGTGAGTGGCCTTCATAGCAGACCCTCCAAGTTTCCCTTTTTTCCAGGGACAGTCCCGGATTTACAGAAGCAGTCCCAGTTTCTGATTTGATCCCAGAATGCCTCACTTTTCCTTAGGACATCCCCAGTGCTTTTTTTGGTGGGGGGATGCAGGGGGACGCATACCCCCTAAACATTTTGTGAATCTAAGTTTGGCCTCATTGAGGGGCAGTATTTCAATATGAGTAGGGAAATGAGAGTGCCCCTAAACATTTTTTTAAAGAAAAAAAGCACCGGATGTCCCTATTTTCATCAGATAAGTGTTGGAGGGTACGGAGTTATGCAACCCCTGAGCCATGGAGATAAGCAACCATACATCCTTTAGAAGACATCTGAAGGCAGGCCTGCATAGGGACATTTTTAAATGTTTAATGTTTTGTTATGATTTTATATACAGTATGTTGGGAGCCGCCTAGAGTGGCTGGAGGTACCCAGTCAAATGGGCAGGGTATAAATGAAAAATTATGATTACTATTGACTAGGACGTCCCTATTTTCATCAGCAAAATGTTGGAGGGTGTGGTATGGGAGTGGGTGTGCACATGCCTGAGTGTGTTTTGGCAACCTTTGGAGGGGTGAGCTTGGCTATCAATTCAGCCTGGAAATGGTTAGCCAACCCTGACATAGACAAAACTAAGCTAGGTGGACTAGTGGTTTGATTCAGTATAAGGCAGCTTTTTATGTCCTACATCAGAGATAGGAAATCTCAGGCCCTGGGGGCCAAACACAGTCTTCCACGCCTCTCTATCTGGCCCTAAGGACTCTCCCCAGTCTCTCTCCCCTCAGCAGCCCTATGGAGAACAGTGGTACCTCGGGTTAAGTACTTAATTCGTTCCGGAGGTCCGTTCTTAACCTGAAACTGTTCTTAACCTGAAGCACCACTTTAGCTAATGGGGCCTCCTGCTGTCGCCGCGCTGCTGGAACACGATTTCTGTTCTCTTTTTTTTAAAAAATTTTTTTTATAAAATTTTCAAATATAACAATAAAAGAAAAACATTCCATTTGAATTATACATCCAATTCTAATCTTTCCACTTTCGGACTTCCTTCAGTCTATCTGGGAATTTTCATGTTTTCACAGTTATTCACATTTCTTGCATCTGTATTGTTTTTGGTTTTTTTTAAACCAAATTAATCTTAGCAATTATTATAAAACAATATTTCTTTGCATTATTATCACAGAGCTTCTTGAAAACCTACAAACGTTAATTGACCTTCACATATATTTTTAATATACTCTGTAAATTTATTCCAGTCCTCGGTAAATCTCTGGTCTCGCCGGTTCCGAATTCTCCCTGTTAGCTTGTCTAATTCTGCGTATTCCATCAACTTCATTCTCCATTCTTCTTTCGTCGGGATTTCTTCCTGTTTCCATTTTTGTGCCACCAAAATTCTTGCCACTGTTACTGCATATAAAAACAACTTCCCATCCTTCTTTTTTATGTCATTTCTTAGTATTCCTAACATAAAAGTTTCTGGTTTTTTAACAAAGGTATATTTCAACATTTTTTTCAATTCATTATAAATCATTTCCCAGAAACCTTTCATTTTTTTACATTCCCACCACATATGATAGAATGTTCCTTCTTTCTCCTGACATTTCCAACATTTATTACTCACTTTATACATCTTTCCAAGTTTTACTGGTGTAACATACCATCTATATAACATTTTCATAACATTTTCTTTTATTGTAGTACATGCAGTAAATTTCATTCCTTCTTTCCACAATCTTATCCAATCATCAAATTGAATATTATAACCAAAGTCTTTGGCCCACTGAATCATTGCAACTTTAACCTCTTCATCCTTAGTATGCCACTCAAGTAATAATTTATACATTTTTGATAAAATTTTAACATCATTATTCACAATTTCTTTTTGAAATCTAGATTTTTCATCTTGAAAACCTCTTTCCAGCATCTCTTTTTTAAACATCACATTCACTTGGAAGTAGTGTAACCAATCAAACACATATTCTTTAACTTCATCGTATGGCTTCAATTTCCATTTATTTCCTTCTTTTATAATTAAATTCTCATATGTAATCCAACTCCCCGTCATATTGATCTTCTTAACACTCATTACCTCCAATGGCGACAGCCAGAATGGAGTTTTAAACTCTAATAAATTTTTGTACCTATTCCATACTTCAATCAGCAGACCTCGGAAGATGTGATTTTCAAAACCTTTATGCACTCTTTTTTTCTCATACCATAAATATGCATGCCAACCAAATCTATTATCATGTCCTTCTAAATCCAAAAGTTCTGAATTTTCCAACTTTATCCATTCTTTCACCCAGCAAAGACATGCAGCCTCAAAATATAACTTTAGGTCTGGCAGGGCAAAGCCTCCTTTATCTTTTGCATCCGTTAAAATCTTAAATTTTATTCTAGGCTTCTTGCCCTGCCAGACATATCTTGATAATTCTCTTTGCCATTATTTAAATATCGTAACACCTTTAATTATTGGTATTGATTGAAATAAAACCAACATTTTTGGTAGCACATTCATTTTTACCATTTCAATTCTTCCCCAAAATGACAACTTCATTCTTCCGCACACTTCCAGGTCCTTCCTAATCTTGTTCCAGACTGGTACATAATTATTTTGAAAAAGATCAATACACTTGGGAGTTAATATAATCCCAAGATATTTAACTTTCTTAACTACTTCCATATCTGTTTGTTGCTGAATTCTTTCTATTATCTCTTGGTCCATATTTTTAACCATTATTTTCATTTTACTCTTATTTAATTTGAATCCGGCAACTTGTCCGAATTGCTCTATCTCTTCTAACACTTCCTTAACACTTTTAATAGGGTCTTCTATTGTTATAACCAAATCATCAGCGAAGGCTTTTACCTTATATTCCTTACAACCAACTGTCACACCTTTTATCAAATCATTACTTCTTAACGCTCTCAACAAGACTTCCAAGACCGATATGAATAACAATGGTGATAAGGGACACCCTTGTCTTCTACCCTTAGCAATATCATCTGTCAGTACATTATTAACAATTAATTTTGCTCTTTGTTCAGAATATATTGCCTTTACACCATTCACAAATGAATGACCCATCTCCATAACTTCCAGATTCTTTAACATAAATTCCCAATAAATATTATCAAATGCCTTTTCCGCATCAACAAATATCAACATCGCTTGCTTATCTTTCTTATTAGTCAGATATTCTATTACATTTATTATGTTTCTTATATTATCTTTCATCTGCCTCCCTGGCAGGAATCCTGTTTGGTCCTTATGGATCAATTCCTTTAATGTCTTTTTCATTCTATTTGCCAAGATGTTAGCAAATATTTTATAATCATTGTTCAATAGCGAAATTGGCCTATAGTTCTTAACTTGAGTTAAATCTGAGTCCTGCTTGGGAATTAATGTTATATATGCTTCTTTCCATGTCTCTGGTATTTGTCCTTCTTTCAGAATGTTGTTCATAACTTCTACCAATGGTACAAGTAAGATGTCTTTCATTTCTTTATAATATCTTGCACCAAATCCATCCGGTCCCGGAGTCTTCCCACTTTTTAATTCTTTTATAGCCATTTTAACGTCTTCTATTCCAATTGGTTCATTCAATTTATTTTTATTTGTCACTGAAATTTTTTGCACCCCTTTCTTCTTTAAATAGTCTTCTATCATCTTTATCTTAGATTTCTCTTTTCTTTTATATAGATCTCTATAAAAGTCCACAAATCCTTTCCTTATTCCTTTCGGGTTCTCAATGTCTTGGTCTTCTACTTTAATCTTTTTAATTATATTTTGTTCTTTCCTTTTTTTAAGTTGCCGCGCCAGCCATTTTCCGGATTTATTTGCAAATTCAAAATTCTTTTGTTTCATTCTTTTTATATTCCACTCTACTTCTTTATTGATGATCATAGCGAATTGTGTCTGGAGTAATTTTATACTTTGCTTAACTTTTTAATCCTTAGGTCTGTTAATCATTTTTTTTTATTCTCCATTATTTGTCTTAAGATTTCTTTTTTCCCTCTTTCTCTCAATCTGTTTTTTATTGCATTTTGCTGAATAAAGAAACGTCTCATGACCGCTTTACTAGCATCCCAGACCATATTAATTTTTGTTTCCTTATTTATATTATTCACAAAATAGTCAGTTAAACATTTCTGTGCTCTTTCCACAATCTTCTGGTCATCGAAGAGATTCTCATTTATTCTCCACCTGAACGATTTTTCTTCATACGCTTTCAGAATACCTTGGATGGCGTTGTGGTCGGATAAAACCTTGGGTTGGATCTCAATTTTTGCAAATCTTAACACGATTTCTGTTCTCATCCTGAAGCAAAGTTCTTAACCTGAAGCACTATTTCTGGGTTAGTGGAGTCTGTAACCTGAAGCGTATGTAACCTGAAGCGTATGTAACCCGAGGTACCACTGTATCTTCTACCAATATGTTTGCCTGGCTGGAGTAGGTCACTGAACAGACCCTCTGGTTTGCTTTGATGGAAGATAGGCTCCTGTACAAAGGTCATATTTACATTTGTTGCCCCACCCACTTTTGTTCAGGAACTGGAAGATTGGAGAATTCTGATGAAAACCGAAAAGGAAGTGGAAACTGCTGCAGTCTGTGGATTCATCTGCTACCAGAAATGGAAATCAGTTAAGCATGGGTATCCGTTCTCATTGCCTTCGTTGGGGTTTTCCAAGTCCCACAGTTGATGCATCATTGATGGCTTTTAAAAAGCATGTTTTAACGTTTTATTTGCATTGAAATGAGTGTATGTGATGTCAGGTACAGAAATAGAGGAAAGCAAGAGGAATAATGTAGTACTTTGTGGGGGTGAACTGCAGCGGAACAGAAATAGCACAAATTGGGATAAACAAAGTTGGAACAGAAATTGCTCCCTTCTGACGTCCCTAACCTCAAGTGTGCGGGAGGCAGAAGCAGACAACCACAGGGCCTGCTCCAGTCAGTCTGTCCACACCCACCCACCCAATTTTGTGTGTTATATAATGCGATAAAACATCAACCATTAATTTTTCCCCTAAAAATGGCTGCCTTCAGATGTCAGATAGTTGTTTATTTGCTTGACATCTGATGGGAGGGTGTTCCACAGGGCGGGCGCCACTACCGAGAAGGCCCTCTGCCTGGTTCCCTGTAGCTTCACTTCTTGCAGTGAGGGAACCGCCCTTGGAGCTAACTCTGGCTGGCAGACCAAAGTAGATCAAGCAAGCCTGAAATATTCTTTCCCTTGTTTTGGATGGGGGTCCAAAACTTCCAAATGGCATCAGGTGAAGGCTGCTGCAGTGTTACTACAAAACAGCTACACTGTCTTGGCTAAGTTCATTGGAGTAATAAAGTAAGCAGAGTCCGTCTTTGCCCCCTTTGCAGTTGTTTTGGTATTAGGATTTCATCCAGAGTCCACACCCTAATGGCTTATTCTTGGACAGCGTGTCTCTTTAGCTGTGTGTGTGTACTTTAAAATCTATAGATATTGTTCAATGGCACATTTCAGGTATTAATCATGCATGGCTGTTCCCAGGCATATGATTGCTTGCATAGCACATTACTTTAAATGTGCTTTGCAGTCTTTAGGGTCTTCATCGCAGTAGCAACACTGCAAGGTAGAGTGCAGGGCCGGCCTGCCCATGAGGTGGTCTGAGGCAACTGCCTCAGGCGGCAGAACTGCAAGAGGCGGCTCCCCCTTAGGCACTTCAGTGTCTCCGCTTCGCCATAATAAGGTGAAACTAAATAAGATGGGACTGCAAGAAGATCAAACGACTAAAAGAAGATCAAACGTATCCATTCTAAAGGAAATCAGCCCTGAGTGCTCACTGGAAGGACAGATCCTGAAGCTGAGGCTCCAATACTTTGGCCACCTCATGAAAAGAGAAGACTCCCTGGAAAAGACCCTGATGTTGGGAAAGATGGAGGGCACAAGGAGACAGGGACAACACAGGACGAAATGGTTGGACAGTGTTCTCGAAGCTACAAACATGAATCTGACCAAACTGCGGGAGGCAGTGGGAGACAGGAGTGCCTGGCGTGCTCTGGTCCATGGGGTCACGAAGAGGCAGACACAACTAAACGACTAAACAACAACAAAATAAGATGAAACCTGTAAGTTTGCTGCTTGTTTTAAAGGAGAGGGAGGACTTTTAAACAGCTCTCTTATAAAGCTCAGTCTTCACATTGTGGTGGTGAAAGTTATGGATATGACCCTGTATGGCATTTGCAAAATCTCCATCCACACAATGCATACCCTCCAACATTTCTCCAATGAAAATAGGGACGTACCATTCCATCAAGATAATTTTACTATTTATACCCCACACATCTTACTGGGTTGCCTCAGCCACTCTGGGTCGCTTCCAACATATATAAAACATAATAAAACTGTAAAACTTCCCTATACAGAATTGCCTTCAAATGGCTCAGGGGTCAGATAACTCCATACCCTCCAACATTTCTCCAGTGAAAATAGGGACATCCTAAGGAAAAGTGGGACATTCTGGGATCAAATCAGAAACCAGGATGGCTTCTCTAAATCAGGGACATCCCTAGAAAATAGGGAAACTCGGAGGGTCTGATAATGGATTTTATTTACAGCATGGAAAGCCAAAACATGAAGAAATGTTGGTCTTCTACTTGAAACAGGTTATGATACCAGTAAACGGACTAAAAGAACGCACACACAAAACCTTTGAGCTTTTTAGTAATGTGTTTGTGTGTAGATAGATAGGAACTGAATACCCAGCGTTTTGAATTTAATCTGCCTTTGTGCAGCAAAGAAACTGATTGACCTAACACCAATTAAAATGAACAAATAAAGCAGGAAATTAGCATGGGTAAACCACCACACCACCCTGGTTTCTATTTCCTGACCAGCTCTGCACCTCGTAAATTAGATGCTGCCTAGGGTAGAGCATCTGCAACAGGTATCTAGGTAAACTCTGGAATTTTCCAAATGTAACAAGTTTTCAGAATTATTCCTAGAGTTTGTTCCCATTGGTGAACAAATTGACGGGTATATCACAATTATGGTTGTAGATTAGAAGTTTATCCCACCCACCACCGGTTTTTCTGGGGTTTATTTATTGGTGACATGATACAGGGCAGCAGAGTCACTGAGATATAAAGCAATTGTAGGTAATACTACACTGAATTAGATGCTTAGCTAGAAAGCTATCTCCCACAAACAGCTGTATGGATAAGGAAGTGACAAAGAACAGAATTATGCTCCTTGAGTCCTTGACCATGGGGTTTGGCTCTAGGTTAGGACAGGAGTGATAGGTTTTAGAATTAAAATTGGTTGGCTTAAACTTCATATATATTTAACAGAGTTAAAAAAAAGTGCTTGGAAGCTGGAGCTTGTCTATCTCATTCATACATCACTAGCATTGCTAAATAAATGCACAGGAGTTATTTTGCTAAAGAAAAATGGTTCTTTACTTATAGTTACTTCATGTTCACGAAGATGGCTTTGGATTCTAAATCTAAATTGTGATGAGGTTTTCATGGCTGCGTGGTGTGGGAGAAGAGGGAAGAGAACAGTAGGCAGTGGCGAAGCTTATGTTGTTTAGTGACGAACCACTACTGAGTATTTTCCCTGACTACAGTATCTGTTAGTCTCAACCCTGCCCTCTACTGACTGAAGAAATGCAAGGTTGCTTGTACCCAACAAGGAGAACCAAACAGAAATCACTGCTGCTTTTCTAGGTGCCTTGTGCTAGGAGTTTAGCTGCAAAAGAGGACAGAGTTCTTGCACCTTCAATAGATGTGCATGGCAAGTTACACCTGCTGAATTTCCCATTTCTACACGAATATTAAAGGTGCAGGAGTCCTGGCCTTGCTTGCCTTGTGAGGATACTCTGCATCTTATTTGCAGTATCCTCTTGTCAACTTTTCCTGGGCTTGGGGCCAGCCATGGCACTGGAACACAGGGTGGTGGCGTGGGTTAAACCACAGAGCCTAGGGCTTGCCGATCAGAAGGTCAGTGGTTCAAATCCCCGCGAATCCCCCCGTTGCTCGGTCCCTGCTCCTGCCCACCTAGCAGTTCGAAAGCACGTCAAAGTGCAAGTAGATACCTTCTCTGGTGGGAAGGTAAACGGTGTTTCCATGAGCTGCTCTGGTTCACCAGAAGCGGCTTAGTCATGTTGGCCACATGACCCGGAAGCTGTACACCGGCTCCCTCAGCCAATAAAGCGAGATGAGCACCGCAACCCCAGAGTCGGCCACGACTGGACCTAATGGTCCGGGGTCCCTTTACCTTTACTTGTCAACTTTTCCTGGGCTTGGGGCCAGCCATGGCACTAGAACACAGTATCCTTAAGCAGTTGTCAGAGCCCCAGTGATCTAGTAAGGTTCGCCATCAGCCTCAGGTCCTCTAAACAAAAAAAAAAAGTCTAGTACCCTGATGCGTGGCACGGCCCTGGGGGCAATTGCAACTGCCATTTTAATTTCCAGCAATGCTTTTGAATGACAGTGTGATGGGCGCATTGCAGGAAGTTGACATAGCAGAGGCTTCCAGGCCCAGACACCTGGTGCTCAGAGTGCTGCAGCTGACTGCCAATTATTACTATTACTACTACTACTACTATTATCATTATTTCAATTCAAGGATCCAAGGGCAGCAAACATATCAATAAAATGGAAGAGGGGAGGATTCCCAAGGGCATGCTCTACAGGGCTTCCAGCACCAGGCCCATTGGCCATTGCATTACAAAAATGTCTGCAAATGTGTCCTGAATTTATAGCTTCGGTCCAGTATATCTGAAGGAGCGTCTCCACCCCCATCGTTCTACCCGGACACTGAGTTCCAGTGCCGAGGGCCTTCTGGTGGTTCCCTCACTGCGAGAAGCCAAGTTATAGGAAACCAGACAGAGGGCCTTCTGGGTAGTGGGATCTGCCCTGTGGAACGCCCTCCCACCAGACTTTTAGAAGACATCTGAAGGCAGCCCTGTTTAGGGACGCTTTTAATGTTTGATGCATTACTGTATTTTAATATTTTGTTGGAAGCTGCCCAAAGTGGCAGGGGAAGCCCAGCCAGATGGGTGAGATATAAATAAATAAATTATTATTATTATTATTATTATTATTATTATTATTATTATTATACTTTGCATGTTGATTGCAGCTTCTGGGCTCAACGAGGCATGTGACCCTCACCCGTCCCAAGCCTACTCCATTCCCATCCTCATCCCCTCACATATTTTCTGCAACCCCAACCTCTTCTTTCACATCTCTGGTTTGCCCCGGTGGGTTGCAGTCCCAGCTGCACCCCTCGCCGGGATCCCCTTTCTCTTCCCCGTTGTCCTGCCATTTCATGACAAAACATGACTTGAAGGCTGGCAACGTCAACCCTGCCACGTAGGAGTTCCTTGCAGGCAACCTCAGTGCCTGGAGACAAATAGCCAAGTTATGTATCCATCGCAGGAATGACCTCTGGGAGGAGCGCAGAGAGAATAAACACCCTGGTGCATCTGCAGCAGCATAACCGGATGCCTTCATCTGCCCCAGCTGCAAAGAAATATGTCCTACAAGTCGCTGTGCCTCAGTGGTCAGAGGCCGTGTGCTTCTGAATGCCAGTTGCTGGAACTTGTAGGAGCAGAGAGAACTCTTGCATTTGGGGTCCTGCTCACAAGCGTCTCCTAGGCATCTGGTTGGCCACTATGAGGACAGGATGTTGGGTGAGATGGGCCATTGGCTTGATCCATCAGGACTCTTCGTATGTTTTTTATGCTATATAATGATTTCAGAATTGCCAGGTGAGCCCCCCAGGAAGGCGCAGCATGGATAGCTTTGCCAGAGGCCATGTCATGAGTGGCGCTGGCTGTAATCTGGATACACAGACAACCTCCGACAGAAGCAAGAACAGAGCTGGGCACTCCATGAACCACAGGGTGCAGAATATGCAAAAGGGATGCATATAACATTGCTACATTGATTAAACCACAGTCAGGCATCTCTTAGAGCAAGGCAGTAACTCCAGAACAAGCAGCTAATGCTTCTGTACAGGTGTTTATTGTGGACCAGTGCGCTTTAGACATGGGTATTTTTTGTAGTGTTCACACATCATTAGCATCATAGAGCCAGCCCACATTTCCCCCTCATTTAATGCAGATGCACCCTTTTCTGGGTGAAATCCAATACATAACCCCCCCCCAAAAAAAACCCTTGTTGCCAGAGGCCCCTTTGCTTACTAGTTAAGTCTTTATCCAGAAGCCCCCATAGTAGAAAAGCACTGAAAGGAAGAGTCCTCACTATAAATATGTTCCACTTTTCCCACTAGGGGGCAAACTCTGCACATTTTGTTTTAAGGAGGAATGAATGATCAGGTTGGGACAAGGAGTCTTTGCGACCAAAACTCTGCCTTAGGGAAAGCGTGGTTTTGTACCCTCTCATACTGTCTTCTCTGCTGAGATTGTTTCGCACAGTGATGACTGGCTGCTGTTATTTTAAGGCGTTTTCAGGGGATTGAGAATATTAAAGTGAACATGGAATACCTCTCCTGTAAGGAAGTTCTGCAATTTTGTTTTATTTTTTGAGCTGCCTTCACCTGGTTTAGCCAGCCAGACAAGGCTGTTCCTGGGATGTGGCCAAAGCATAGCTGTCGACCTTCCCATTTTTTTGCGGGAAATTCCCTTATTCCAGCGCCGTTTCCCACTGCTTCCCGCTGCTATCCCGGATTGTTAGATATCCCGTAGACTGTCCCCGGGACAGGTGAGGATGTTGATCCCTTATTTTCGAGGCTCCCTGGGACAGCTGAGGCTGCTGATCCCTTATTTTCAAGGCTGCTGATCTCTTATTTTCAAATCTGAAAGTTGACAGCTATGGGCCAAAGTGGCATGCTGGCAGCATCTAGGAGCCACAGGTAAGAGCTAAGTGCAGGGTGGGGACTAAAGGTGGACAAACTATCCCAGAAGGAGCACGACGTGCCCCCCCACGAGAGGTCCTCCCCTAACACCCCATACATCACCAAGAAACAGCTCCTTTGAAAAGCGCACACTTTATGTGCAGAGAAAGTCCCGAGTTCAAGTCCTGACCTATCCCACTGCTAAGACTACCAGTAAAGGTGGCCATCCATCCTACTTTGCAGAGGGCAGTCCTTTGAAGGAGTCCACTGTTTGAAAGGCTGTCCAGTCCAAGTCTAATTTAAAGATAAAGAACCATAAGAAGGGATAGAGGGGGGAGGGGGGGTTGAAGTTGCCCAGCTACAGCCAGCACCTGGAGGGCAGACTGAGCAGATCACCTGGTCACCGTTTCCCGCTCAACGGCGAGATGTCTTGCAGTGTAATCATTTCTGATTTTGCATCTGTACATATATATATCGGCACAGGCAAAGTTCATGCAGATTTCTTGGTGATGCAGTCCTCCTTTGGGGCCATGCTAGAAGTGGCGGGAGAGGAGGCCCCAGACAGCCACCTCCGTCAGAGGACAGAGGCTCTGGCCAACTGCAACACTGCCGCAGCTCAGCACCAACCAGTGCCATATGTACGTATAAAACAACTAAAGCAAGGGAGAGCTGCCGAACATGGATTCATCATCAACGATACCCTCCCCTTTCCCCCATCCAAACGCATCCCGCTTAGAAAGCACCCTTTTCATTCCATTCTGTTTCTGGTTTTGGCCAGATCTCCCAGGCCCTGTTCTGCCGCAACCTCCCTGCCTCCGAGAACGAGGCTTCCTTGTTTTCCCTTAAACCTCTTCATTGATGCAAAAGGCCCTTTTCTCTTTGTGTAAACACCCCGCAGATACGCCGAGACGGGTTGTGTGCCTGGCTCTATTTAAAACCCTGATTTACGGGTGTATTTACTGCTCCAAAAGATTTTATGCATTCAGACAGAATGAGCCTTGTGCTGTGCAGATGCAGGCTTACCACCTGCTTCCAGCCCAGCAGCCAGCCAGCCAGCTTGCCAGCCTCTGGGATTTAACCCTACGCTGCCTGGCACAAAAAGCCTGGCAGTATGAACCAGTAGAGCCGCTCACTCTGGAGCCACAAGGAAGCTGGAGAAAGAGACTCACGGCAAACTTGATTTACCTGACGAGGCTGAATAAATGGCTCTATTGTACAGCCATGCCGTACATGAAGATACTACAAATACAGTGTTGTACTAGCCTCCTGGTATACCCGTGGTGCTAGGTTTATTAAGAGTTTTCTGTTGCATTTTCTTTTTCTGAGTTTGTATACTTCTCCCTTTAACTTTGACCCTTTCCGTTCCTCTCTCTCATATTCTGCGTATGCATTCATTTCCGATTATGACTTTCTTCCCTTTTTTGTATAATTTCAACTGTACACAATTGTACAACAACCCTGTGAGGTAGGTTAGGCTGAGAGGCAGTGATGAGCCCAAGGTCATCCAGTGGGCTTCTTGGCTGAGTGGTGTTTTGAACCCTGGTCTGACACTAACCACAGTGTTGTGAGTGAGAGAGACAACCTTTTTTTCTAACCACTTTCTGCACACTATTTATAATGTTATACCTCCTGCTAATTGTCTTTTCTCTAAACTGGTGTTTCTCAGACAGAGGGCTGGGACCCACCAGTGGGCCTTGGGTCAGTTTTAAGTGGGCCTCGGGGCCACGGCCGGATTGGTGCCACCTGATCCGTCTGCTCTGCTCCCTGTCCAGCCTATAGTCTTTTGGTTTGACAGATGCTAACACCATCAGCTAAATTGGTGGCCAGGACACAGGAGGAGAGAAGGAAGGTTCCCTTCTTTGGAGAGAAAAGAGCCAAAGAAAGTGCTGAAGGAAATTGCAAAGTTAGATAAAAAGTTCATATTTCTCAAAATGGGTATAAGAAGGAAAGGAAAAAGAGGAAAGTTGTCACAAGAGGAAGAGGTGGATGTTAGAAGAGGTGGGCATGTGGGGAAGAAAGAGAAAATGGAAAAGGACCTTCCTGACTTGTATTAGCAAATTCTGCCTAAAATGGGGAGGCTGAGTCACAATACCTCCAGAGCAAATGTCTGTGTTTATCTTGAGGAAAGCTGAGCTATGGAACTCCTTGCCACAAGGAAAATGCTGTGGCAAAGAATATAGCAATTTCCACAAATGGATTAGATATCAGTAGGGCATGAGGTCAATGCAGTGGTATCTCGGGTTAAGAGCTTAATTCGTTTCGGATGTCCGTTCTTAACCTGAAACTGTTCTTAACCTAAAGCACCACTTTAGCTAATGGGGCCTCCCACTGTCACTGCGCCACTGCTGCACGATTTCTGTTCTCATCCTGAAGCAAAGTTCTTAACCCGAGGTTCTATTTCTGGGTTAGCAGAGTCTGTAACCTGAAGCGTATGTAACCTGAAGCGTATGTAACCCAAGGTACCACTGTAATTGCTAGCTGATCATGCCAAACTCTGGCTTTATCTAACTTCATTTTGTAACTTGCTTTGCCCCAGCATCCTATTTTGTGATTGGTGGGTCTCGGTAACTGTCAATCACTTCAGGTGGGGGTGTGGGGGTGTCAAAAGTTTGAAAACTCCTGCTGTAAACAAAAGAAGCCCCAGATTCAAAGATGGTGCTGTCATGGATTTATAAAATTATTCATTGTGTGGAGAAAGTGGTTCGGCATAGGTTTTTCTCCCTTTCTCATTTTACCAAAATATAATGTATATTGCGTATATCTTGAAGTTATTTTGTGCAGGTTTATTGCATACAGTAAATACCCTACCGACTGACAATAATCTTCCCCTCTCTAGAATGCTAGGCTTGGGGCTATTGTTAAAAATAAATAATAAACAAGTCCTTATTGTGTACAATCGCATCCATATGGCTCCTTACTTTCCAACATTTTACACAGCCTGTTGAAAAATAGGGTGCAAGGAGGAAAGGGATGTTATGTTTATGGGCAGCTGATGAAGAAGGCTACTGTCCGTGCGGTCTGTATATGTTTTGGACTTCATCTGCTGTTGGGTGGGGCGATGGCAATTGTAGTATGAAACATCAGCAGAGTCCCAAGTGGAGGAAGGCTGACTTATGCCATAATAAACATGCTAGTATTGGGGATGCAACAAGACTTTTGTTGGTTTTGCAACAATAGACCAATACAGCCACCTGGAATCCCTAGTTCACCACAGACATTTCTCTTAATTCAGAAGCATTAGAGCATAGAAAGCTACCATTGGTTCATCTAACTTAGTGAGGTCTACTCTGATTGGCAGACACCTGGGACATTCTGCATGCAAAACAGATGCTCTACCACTGACCTATGGCTCCTCCCCCTTTTCATTTTGATAGAGAAATGAAACGTCTCTGAAAAGTAGTTTGCCTGTCTCAAGGTATCGATAATGCCATAGGTGGTTTAAGAGAAAATTATACGAAAATGATATATCGCTGGTATCGTAACACCAAGTAAACTGGCAAAAATGTATAAATCTAAATCAAACAAGTGTTGGAAATATGCAAAGAGAAAGAAGGTTCTTTTTATCATATGTGGTGGTCTTGTAGTAAGGTTAAAGCTTTCTGGAAAATGATATATAATGAATTGAAAAGGATGTTTAAAATAACCTTTGTAAAAACAACAACCCAGAAGCTTTTCTTTTGGGAACTATAGGGACAGAACTACCTAAGGTGTATAGAAATTTATTTATGTATGCGAATACAGCAGCAAGAATGTTGCTCGCCCCAAAATGGAAAGAAGCAGAAGTCCCAGCAAAGGAAGAATGGATACAAAAACTTATGGAATATGCAGAAATGGGGAAACCTACTGGGAGAATAAGAAATCAAGATAACAAACTTTTAATAAAAAATGGAAATGATTTCTTGAATATTTATAAATTGCAAAGAGATAAAAACATTGGTGGGATTATTGTAATAACCTGCAGTTTCAAAAGAGTATATATTTAGAGTAGATAATTAAATGAGCAAATTAAATGAATTTGGATATGCAGAAGACAAATTTAAGGAACCACAGAAAGAGGAGGAAGGAGGTCAAACCTTGAAGTGTTAAAATGATTGTAAAATTAATGAAATGTATAAATTTGAAAAGTATAAATAAAAATGTAAAAACAAACAAACATAATGCCATAGATGGCAGTTTTCAACTAGCAGTTTCCATCTTGAAGAATACAAGGAGGATTCAGACACTAGCAACAACCTGCCATTGTTCTCATGAGTGCTAGGATGTATTGCTTTAGAGTAGGCTTCTTCAAACTCGGCCCTTCAGATGTTTTGAGACTACAATTCCCACCATCCCTGACCACTGGTCCTGCTAGCTAGGGATCATGGGAATTGTAGGCCAAAAACATCTGGAGGGCCAAGTTTGAGGAAGCCTGTTTTAGACTAACTTTTTAAACTTTGCCACCCATAGGTTATTTTTCCCCCAGTTGGAGTCAGTGCTTTTCAACTCACACATGCTCTACCACGGAACTCCTATTTTCCATCCATGGTCCAACCAACATTCAACCATGTTTCCTAGGTGCAGACCCAGTTCACATATCTTCATTACGCCCTAGTTGTCCACCAGCTTCATATGGCATTGAACACCTTTCTGGTCACTCCATGAGCTCATCCAAAGGGCTTCTGAAACTGAATCTGGAACCTCAGCATCACCACTGACAAGCACCTTAAGACCACCTTAAGTGGTAAGTTTATAAGTGCAAGGTCATATCTCTTTGACTGTGTATGTTTATAATCTTCTTAAGCAACTGAGCAATAGGATAGAAGAATTCTGTAGGAAATCCTATTGGGCCCTAGTTGGCTGGAGTCTTCTCAGTGATCTTGGTGACCTCTTATTAGTGTTATTATTACTATTTTACAAAAACAGTGTGATACAAACCTGAACCTTGTGCAATTGAGGGTGGAGGCAGTTGGAACACAGGAAGCGGAACATCTGCAAAACCACAAACCCTGAATTCTGGGCATTGCTCAACAAATCCATTCATATGGGCTAAAATATTATAGCATAATGTCGGTCTGCAAAGATAGTCACCCGGTATCACAAAATGCCACATGAGAACTCGCTCTGCTATCCTTACCCTTTACAGGAAATGCAGAAAGGGTTAAGATTTAGGCCTCACTTGTGGGCTTGCTGTCCATTTTCTTGCTGGTTATTAGATTCTTCACGGCTATTAGGTTTGTTTGAATAAGTTCTTTGTGCAATAGAGTTTTCCCACGTCCTTTCACTTGCTGGTTAGTCGCGTGTCCTAAGTCAGAGAGGAGCCATAGCCATGAATTCTTAAAGGAGATCCCGCCCGCCCCCTGCCCACCTCCAGAGCCAGACATCTGCCTTGGAGGGAATTCACTAACATCTGCCATACTTACTTCCCCCTTCTATTTTCAAGTCTCCTTTTCTTTCCCTCTTTTAAAAAAAAAGATGCAGGAACAGATGTTTCAAGTTGTTTTCTTTTTAAATAGTGTGAAATGTAGACAAATACTAGAGAAGAGGAGGGGGCTAATAAAAGCAGAGAGATGGACCCCGTAGCTTTGGGAAAACCCAGAAAGAAAAGTATGGCTTTGTCTGTCCGGGGAAATGTACCTTTTCACTGAAATCTGGCACTGAGCAATATAAGAAAAATAAGAAAGCCCATCACAAAAGTGCCTCCTTGAGTAATGCACTTATGCAAATGACGCATTTGCATTTGTGTGCATATTTCCCATTCAGTCAACAAGCACAGATGTCATACTTTGCCGGAATGAAAAGTTATTTTGGACTCTTCCAAGTTTCTACAGTATCCATGAAGGAAAACTGGGGGAAAGGAATTGTCTCCGGATAACACCGGTCCAATGCTGTTCTTGACACTCTCGGATGAATGAAGCCTTTTGTGAATGACCACACAGGGGAAGATAAGCCCTGCCTCTGAAAACTCTTGCACGCTTCATAGATGACAATATCATACTGGATTATAAAAGTAAAAAAAGGAAAAGTGAAGCTCCTGTAGCATAGGGGCAAAGAAATCCTAACCCCTGATCATGTCCCTCTGCCTGGCTCTGCTTGTGGGAGGTCCCTACTGCACCCACCGAAAATGAGGCAGCATTCCCACTGGAGTTGGCCAACATAAACTCTGAAAATGGGGCAGGGAGGGGGTGAAGCCAGGCTACATACCACAAATGGGCCTGATCTGTGCCTCTCTGTTGTGCTGGCCTGCAAGTACATGTATGAATTTGCCTTCCCCACTAGACCTTGCTTATTCACTTCAATGGAGAGGAATCATCCTGTGGAAAGAGGTGAGGATATGTGGAGCTGAAGACAATAGGAAGCCCAGGCTGAACTTTGCATCAGAAGTCCTTGGCCTCACCTAGCCGAATGAATGGGAGGGACTGGCTCTGCTTGTGGGAGGTCCCTACTGCACCCACTGAAAATGAGGCAGCATCCCCACTGGAGGTGGCCAGTATAAACTCTGAAAATGGGACAGGGAGGGAGTGAAGCCAGGCTAGATACCACAAATGGGCCTGATCTGGGCCTCTCTGATGTGCCGACCTGCAAGTGGTGCAGCAAAAACTGGCAGGTTTACTGCCCTTCCCCTTTTGCCCTAAATGGTGCAAGTTGCAGGGCTTTGAATGAATCATAGAATCATAGAATCATAGAGTTGGAAGAGACCACAAGGGCCATCGAGTCCAACCCCCTGCCAAGCAGGAAACACCATCAGAGCACTCCTGACATACGGTTGTCAAGCCTCTGCTTAAAGACCTCCAAAGAAGGAGACTCCACCACACTCCTTGGCAGCAAATTCCACTGTCGAACAGCTCTTACTGTCAGGAAGTTCTTCCTAATGCTTAGGAATGCAGCGGGGCCTCTTCTGCTCCACTCAGCCCAGTTGCTCTCAGCCAAGGAGTTAGGATGCTCCCTTTTGGCCAAGAGCCAAATTATTGGCTCCTCATTCATAGAAACATTTATATACCACCTTTGTTGTTGTTGTTTAGTCATTTATGTCAGCATCGCCCTTGAGCCAGTGTCACCAACTGGACTCATGCACTTCAACCCCGACTGGGCTAGGCGAGCTGGGTAGCACTTCCAGAGACCACCTTTTACACAGGAACAGGTCAAAATGCTGTGGACTTGAAGCTTAGAGTTGTGAGCACCGGATTCACTTCCACAATACAGTCGTCGCACAGCAGAGTATAGCAGAGTCTAGCAGTGTATACACGACTCGGAGAGCAGCTCTGTAGAATATCTTCTTTTATTCTATAACTACAACTATAATACAAAACTATATACAGAGCTAAATAGGTCTAAGCATAAATGAATGCTGCACTGAGTGTCTGCAGCTGCTCTTAGCAGCAACCTTATCTCTACACACGATCTCTAATACTCAGTCTCTCTCTCTCTCCGACACACTGACTGACTGACTTGGTGCTGGAGCTGAATAAGTAGAAAGCAGAACACTGCTCCTCCTCTCTGGAGAATCAGCAGACTCGTCAGGAGATTCTTGGATATGGGAGGGGTGAAATCTCCTCAATTTAGTCGTGTCCGACTCTTTGTGACCCCATGGACCAGAGCACACCAGGCACTCCTGTCTTCCACTGCCTCCCGCAGCTTGGTCAAACTTATGTTCATAGCTTCGAGAACACTGTCCAACCATCTCGTCCTCTGTCATCCCCTTCTCCTTGTGCCCTCCATCTTTCCCAACATCAGGGTCTTTTCAGGGAGTCTTCTCTTCTCATGAGGTGGCCAAAGTATTGGAGCCTCAGCTTCAGGATCTGTCCTTCCAGGGAGCACTCAGGGCTGATTTCCTTAGGAATGGATAGGTTTGATCTTCTTGCAGTCCATGGGACTCTCAAGAGTCTCCTCCAGCACCATAATTCAAAAGCATCAATTCTTCAGCAATCAGCCTTCTTTATGGTCCAGCTCTCACTTCCATACCACCTACCGGTACTTGCCCTCATAAGATTTGCCCAAGAAAGCTCAAAACAATAAAATCCTGAGACAATAAAAATGAAGGGGTGGGTAACAGCACAATGTATTTATTTATGCAATTTCTTTCTTTTTTCCCTTTTTTCCTTTATATCCCCCAAAATTCAAAGTGATCTACAGAAAAGGTCGATGATAAACAAGAAAACAGCATCAAATACTGAGGGACTCTCATAGTTCTCTAGTATGATATAAATGGAAACCGAGGGGTAGTTCATGTTGGCAACATTTTACTATATGCCATGGGTGCCTGTGATGTTTTGTTCTAATCTAGAGGGGGTTTTTTATTTAAAAAAATATTTTTATTAGTTTTTATAAATACAAATTTAACTCAGCATCATTTACATACTTACTTCATAAGATTATCCGAATCTCGTGACTCCCCCCCTTCATGGATCCAATATTCTTTAATCTACATATCAATAAAATCTCTATTTTTTCTGCTTATCTAACTTGTCAATTTCTTCTTTTGCTTTAAAAGTTATTTTTAAAGTCCAGCTAATGCTTTTATTTGCTTACAATGCTCTCTTAGGTATGTTATAATTTTTTCCCATTCTTTCTTAAAGTCCTTATCTTCTTGATTCCTTAATCTCGCCGTTAGTTTTGCCATTTCGGCATAGTCCATCATTTTGGCTTGCCATTCTTCTTTAGTTGGTATTGTTGTATCCTTCCATTTTGGGGCTAATAGCATCCGCACAGCCGTTGTTGCATACATAAATAATATTTTCTGTCGCTCTAGAGTTTTTGACAAGCTGCATGCAAACCTAGACAGCATCTTAAAAAGCAGAGACATCACCTTGCCCACAAAGGTCCGTATAGTTAAAGCTATGGTATTCCCAGTAATGATGTATGGAAATGAAAGCTGGACCATAAAGAAGGCTGATCGCCAAAGAATCAATGCTTTTGAATTATGGTGCTGGAGGAGACTCTTGAGAGTCCCATGGACTGCAAGAAGATCAAATCTATCCATTTTGAAGGAAATCAGCCAGTTCCAGATTCAGGTGGCCACTCAGTGAAGGAGTGGGCATCTGAAAGCCTAAGGAAACAGCAACTTTGAAAGACCAAAGTCTTGTTGAAAGGCATTGTTTGTTTCAGGGAGGGGAACTGAAAAACTGAAGAGAATTAAAGAATAATGTCCCTCTTCTTTCATGTAAGTGCTCTCCTGAAGGCGTACCTATTCTCTTTTTATGCCTTCACACTGCCTGATATGGTAAGATCACCGCAATGATTTTACAGTGGAGTCAAGGAGCTAGGTAAACCAAGGAGCATCTTCTCCAGAGAGGAAAGCTCAAGCTGCAATCCTTTGTTATCCATGAATCTGACGCCAAGCCCGGGATCTATGGGAATTCCCCACCCATTGTGCACAAGAGTTCTTGGCCTCTGCCCTGCCGTTGCCCTTTGGTTTGTCAGCCTTGTGATATGAAAAGGAGGGAGGGGAGAATAAGAAATGAAGTTAGATGCAAGAGCAGAATTCCAGAGAAGCAGTCTTGGGAACAGCCACAAAAGGCTGTCCACACAGAAACCCCTGGAGCTGCTGAGGTGCTACCGTGCCATTATTTGTGAAAGGTGAAATAGCTTCTCTGTTTCCACATTCTCTACTGGACATATGCTTTGCTTCTACAAAGGGAAGGACATCTTCTGTGGTGGCACCTTAACTCTGGAATGTCCTTTCTAAGAAGGCGCTCATTACAATCTATTTGGCACCAGCTGAAGGCCTTCTTCTTTGTCCAGACATTCTAGTTGGCAGATTATTTTTGGAATTGTTTTTATCATTCTGGGGTTTTTCTTTTGCCTAGTTCTGTTTTGTTGCACTTTTTTTATAAAAAAGAGTTGCATGTAGACGTCGTGCCATCTAGCAAGTGAGTAGAAACTGCTGTTCTCCACAATGCTGCTCCCTTACTATAGAACCGAGCATGAACCAAGAAGGTGAGACAAGGAAGGATGAGCACAATAAGGCTGGCATTTATTTGAAGCCTTCCCTTCAAAGCTAAGGTGTCCTGCTTTACAGAGGACAGTCTCCTATTTGAAAGGCTGCCCTTTCCAAGTACAGTGGTACCTTGGTTCTCAAACGCCTTGGTACTCAAACAACTTGGAAACCAAACACTGCAAACCTGGAAATAAGTGTTCCGGTTTGTGAACTTTTCCCGGAAGCCAAACATGCTCCGTTTTGAGTGTTATGCTTCCGATTTGAGTGCCACACTTTTTTCTGCATTTCCCTCCCTTGTGCATTGCACAAACTTTCCCCTCCTTCTCCATCACTGTAAGTACCGGTAGTCAATCATTCTCCTTTGAAGAATGTATCATTATGTGATAAAGTGCATGCAAGGAGTCGTGCATGCAGTTAATATTTGGAGGAGCAGCCATCTGTTTTTCTACAGCTTTGAAGATATTACAGCCTTTTAGGTCTTGCGTTTTCATTATCGTATTTTATTTGTGCAATTAATTGCTTTGGTATTTTCTTTTTCTGTAAACTGCCCTGTGAATTTTTATTGAAGGGTAGTATAAAAATCCCTTCAATAAATAAAATGGCCATGCACTGAGACTTCTTTCCATATTTCATTCATTACTGACATCTCATGTGAGCTGGCCACCTCGCGGCTTGGGAAATCTGCAGCAGCATTAAATCAAAATGAAATAAAATATAGAAAAGATTCTGTAGAAAAGATTCGGCTGTTAAAAAAAACACCACCACCATAATTCTTCAATCGAATTGGGTGGAGCAGTTTTAAGAACAAGTGAAAACTTCCACAAACAGCTATAAATGTTACCCATCTTCTGACACCCCCCACCACATCACATTTGGAATGATAGCAACTGGTGGGTGGAATTTAGATCAGGAAGTTAATACAGGGAAAATAATTAGCTCCTTTCTCAGTACTGCTGTTCCCTCACACAGCTGGTTTTAAAACTTTTAAATGCGCTTAGGAAGATCAGCTCTTTTGCACAACATGCTTTCTGGTCCTCACAGGGCTTTCTATAACCATTGAGAGCTGAAGCTGGGCAACAATAACATGAAATACCATTTTGGGACATGTGCATTGTTGTTGTTGTTGTTGTTTAGTCGTTTAGTCGTGTCCGACTCTTCGTGACCCCATGGACCAGAGCACGCCAGGCACTTCTGTCTTCCACTGCCTCCCGCAGTTTGGTCAAACTCATGCTTGTAGCTTCGAGAACACTATCCAACCATCTCGTCCTCTGTCGTCCCCTTCTCCTTGTGCCCTCCATTTTCCCCAACATCAGGGTCTTTTCCAGGGAGTCTTCTCTTCTCATGAGGTGGCCAGAGTATTGGAGCCTCAGCCTCAGATCTGTCCTTCCAGTGAGCACTCAGGGCTGATTTCCTTAAGAATGGATAGGTTTGATCTTCTTGTAGTCCATGGGACTCTCAAGTCTCCTCCAGCACCATAATTCAAAAGCATCAATTCTTCGGCGATCAGCCTTCTTTATGGTCCAGCTTTCACTTCCATACATCACTACTGGGAAAACCATAGCTTTTACTATACGGACCTTTGTTGGCAAGGTGATGTCTCTAAAAAAAAGCACAATTAAAATATCTCTGTATCTATATATTAAAAAATAGAGCAGATTAAAAACAATGCAAACAGATTAGAAGCAGCAGCCAACAAGAAGGAGACAAAAAACAGCAGCAGCAAAAGTCAACTCCCCTTGGTAGGTGAAAGGCCTGTCTGAACAACAAGGGCTTTGCCAATGAAAAACCAGAAAAGAGGGGACTAGGCAGGTCTCCCTGGGGAGGGAGTTCCAAAATCCAGGTGCGGTGCCCTTTTGGAGTATTCCTTAGCAACGATAAGATTGGTATCATTTGTTCTTGTCAATGCAAATTCAGTGGCTTCTTCCGCACAAGTTCTGGAGATAGACAGCTGTGGCAGTTTCATGTTATCTGCACCTCTGTTGTCATCGGATAAAATGGAACTGACACATCTGCCTATCTCCAGGAAGTAACCTGGGTACTAAACTTAAGTTTTGCCCAAGGATCAAAAGTCTACCAGTTATAGCACAAAGCAAGATATGTAGGCAACTCCTGAGAGATTACATTCCACAGTTCCTGTTTAGAAGACTGGCATTGGTGCCAGAAATAAGGCTGTGTGGGCAGTTCCCCAGCACAAGGGGCCGAGCCAAGGGGGCATAAAATTGAGAAGATCCATAACTGAGAAGAGCCATTGCAGGAGCCAGATGTTGGTCTCACACAGGGCGCCATATTACAAAAGATCACCAAAGTCTACCCCAGTTGGGCACTTCTTAATGCAGACTATTTTGATGGGAAGATCAAGAGCGTGAGATGTAGGATTCGCAGACCAAAAAAAGTGGAACCTGTACACAAAAGACAACAAAACCACGAACCCCAATGGCCCAGGTGTAACTGGTTTTACCCTGTTGTAGCCACCCCTTCCATGGGAATCGGTGCCAATTGAGAGGGGCCGCACAGCCTTCACGTAGTGCTCTCATTCTCTGCCGTCTCCTTTACAAAAGATTTCTGCCAAGCATAGCTTTGTAGAGGCTGGACATCTGTCGCTCTTTAGGAGCGGGATGTGTGTGCGCGTGTGTACGATTTGCCCATTGAAAAGTAGTGACCTGTCAGCCTTGATTGATGGTCACAAGCCTCTGGTCTCAACCCCTCCTGTGGGAAAAGAGGGCTAGCCAAGCAATGCCTTCATTCACATGCTAATACCAGACTATAAATGCAAGCAGAGCAGGGCAATCATGTAAGAGAAAGCCCCAGAAGGCAAGGGGAGCAGCCAGCTGCCAAAGGGCCTTCTCCCCTTTCTCCCCTAAGCCTTGGGGCAGGCGAAGTGGATTACAATGACTGCCACAACCCTGGCCAGCTGCGTGCAGAAGCTTTCCAACACCAAAGAGGAAAGGAAGGTATGTCAGATTCTGTAAGTGGCTTGAGATAGAAGATGTCTTGAGGGTTTAAGGACACAGGATGGGTTGTATCCAACTAACAGCCATCAAAATGAATGGATGTAAGGTTAGGCATGCCCATTCATTTCAATGGCTCTACTCTGAGTAGGACTAACGTTGTGTGCAACCCTATGTGTTCACATTCTAGCGGTCGCTGTTTCTGTGTTTTACTAGGAGGTAACTCCTAATTTAGCTCTCAGGCAACTAACCCACAGACAGTATTGAGAGATAAGCTAAGAGCAATTTGGCACCAAAGGTAAAGTACACAACACATGGGTGTGTGCAGTCTCTGACTGTTATCTGTACACACATATTTAATATGGAGTTGTATATTTCAGTCCATACATGTGACCCAGGAGAAAAATATATCTAGTTTATATAAACTATATTTACTGCTCTTAATTTTGCTTTATATGCTTAATTTTAATCACAAACTATTTTTTTTTTAGAAAGTAGATTATTTGTGTGTAGAATTTAGTATATGCTGTTGTAGAAATGAAAGCCGGCAGCACTGCAGGGATTTAATGTTCCACCTGACCTGATTTCCATCACAATCAGCAGCAAAAAGACAACTGCAAGTGGTTGTCAAAAGAATTGTCTGACTGGGTGGGTTGTGGAATGAAATTTTTAATAAAAACCACAATATATTAGATTATGGGAAACTTGTAAAAAGCTTTTATGGAGAGTTTTAAAACAAAGCTCATGCCCTGGAGATAATTGAAATCACAGTTTCCTGTTTCTTCCTTGGTAACTGGGTTGTTAGGCAAAACAAATTCAGCAATCCTACACACACTTACCCGGGAGTAGGGCTTACTTCTGAATTAACACGTATAGGATTGAGTTGTCAGTTTTCCTTGTCAGACTTTATACAAAATTGAACTAGGTGGAAATCTGGTGTATGGGTGTGTGTCAGGAGAGACAACCGAACTGGTAAAATACTGGCCACAGTGGTACCCATGAATTATTTGCTGCTATATGGAAAAGGCATCTGTTTTTAAGAACAAAAACATTGAAGCCCTATGTGCATTTGAACTGACAAGACCAGTACCAAAAGCAGGACCCAAGCTTTCCATGTAGAAAAGGTACTCTTAACATTCTCCCTCTAATCACTGTAGTTAAGAAAACCTTTGATTGAAAGAAAACGAAGGGAGAGGATCAACAACTGCTTGGACCAGCTCAAGGAGACTGTTGTTGGGGCCTTTCGGCTTGATGTAAGTGTCGGTTTTTAGCGTGCCTCTGCTCCATCTCCCTTTTTGCTTAATTTTTTCAGCATTGTTCAAAAACAATTCTTTGCCACTAATAACCCACTTTGTTGCTGCACTTTTAAAACAGCAATCTAAACTTGAAAAAGCAGATATCCTCGAAATGACTGTAAAGCATCTCCAGAATATCCAAAATAGCAAAGTTATGGGTAAGTGGATTTATGTACTTGTATGCTTTACTCTTCTAACCCTTCGTGTTTATTCAAACCTCTGTAACTTCTGCACTGCTTTGAACATTGTTCCGTCCAATCTTATTGTTCGAAAAGTAAAACAGAAAAGTCAGAAGACAGTACTTTTCCAGCCTGATGTTACTGATAAAACTTTGTAAATTGTATAAAACAGTGACACGGAACAGTTTAAGCAGTGACTACTGGACTCCATGCTAAATAAAAAATACCAAGGCTGCAATCCTATGTATACTTACCTGGGCGAAAGTCCGATCAAACTCACTTCTGACTAGGATATTATAGCACCGAAGGGGCCTTCTCAGACAATCTGCTTACTGTATTGTTTATTGAAGGCTGTCCACACCACTCAACATCTTCAAACAAAACCATAGAATGATCCTATTTCCCAAACATTCATACCGCAGTCCTTGAATTGCAATTCTCACCTTCTGGTGTCTCCAGTGCCTCAGCAAGTCCACACTATAATGGTGTAAGCCTCTTAAAGAATGTGCTTTCACAAAGTACTTCTCAATATCCCATTTCTAGTTTAGTGTGTTAATGCAAAGCTGAGAGGGGGGAAATTACTGACTGGGAGTGCCCATTTTCTTACATGATATCAATATTTAAGATGGAGGGCTGTTAGCACTGTTCATAGACATACTATAAAGTATCGGTTGAAGTCCTTGCCTTTAACAGTGCATGTGCAAGGGACTCAACATGGCAGCAACAATAGTTTCATTTATGAAGTTGCAGTGACAGCACGTTGGGGCTACAACTAGGAATTCATGGCTTCTTGTAACAGTTGCCTTGTGTAGTCTGGTGCCGGGACAACAGGCTGGAGCATCTCCTTGGAAGTAAAGGCTTAATAGGTACTGTTATGGCTCTTCTAACCCAAACTAACCCTTGGTGCCACCTCCACAGAAAGGCCTATAAAGGTTTCCTCTTTAGGCTGGGAGCATAAGGTAAAGGTAGAGGGACCCCTGACCATTAGGTCCAGTCGTGGCCAACTCTGGGGTTGCGGCGCTCATCTCGCTTTATTGGTGAAGGGAGCCAGCGTACAGCTTCTGGGTCATGTGGCCAGCATGACTAAGCCGCTTCTGGTGAACCAGAGCAGCACACGGAAACGCCGTTTACCTTCCCGCCAGAGTGGTACCTATTTATCTACTTGCACTTTGACGTGCTTTCGAACTGCTAGGTTGGCAGGAGCAGGGACCGTGCAACGGGAGCTCACCCCGTCGCGTGGATTCGAACCGCGACCTTCTGATCAGCAAGTCCTAGGTTCTGTGGTTTAACCCACAGCACCACCCGCGTCCATGGCTGGGAGCATATATCTGGGTAATAATAGCCTTTCTGACTCCCACTTGGTGTAGGCTTGACAAAACATCCCCAGATATATTTTTTCATGTGTGAAGTCCAAAGCATTGAAGATAAAATAACCAGGGTACCAAAATGAGGTAATAGAATGTAACGGTAATTGTATAGAGTTTCCAAGGGCTGTGCATGTTTCAGAGGTGTTCCCCACAGAGCAAAACTTTGCCTGAAGGTATTTTGCTCACATTTTCAGCTAAGTAGCTTAGCAGTAGCTAAATAGGTATTGCCCAGATGTTAACATAGACAGCAATCCTAACTCCATTTACCTGAGATTAAGTCATATTGAATTAAATTGGACTTACTTCTGAGTAGACATGGCTAGGATTGGTTAGCGGCTTGGTTTTTAACACATTATACATCACTTTGTAAGCAAATGTGATACTGTGAACCTCCGAGGGTTTGTAGACCATTCTTAGCAACCAAATATATCTTGGTGAACTAAGCACATGAAACAATAATGTTTGCGCTTGCAAAGAATACTAAAGTGCTATACTGAAGCAGGCTATCAGGCTAGATTGTTGTCAGTGACAAGAGAGTGTGTGTTATATGAAAAGAGGCGACTTTTCATTATATTGGGCAGGGGCGGGCTTTGGTTATAAACTAGAGTCTTGACTCTTTAATAACAGGAAGTGTCTTCTGTTCTTGTTCAGCAGATTCCAAGATGGGGTTGGAAGCTCAGCAGAGGTACAGCACTGGGTATATCCAGTGTATGCACGAAGTCCACAATCTCCTCCTGACCTGCGAATGGATGGACAAGACCCTTGGGGCACGGCTACTGAACCACCTGCTGAAATCCTTGCCCAGATCTAGTGAGGAAACCTGCAAGGCAGACTTGAGTTCTACCACCCCTGAGAACAGCAAGGGGAATAGCACAGGGTCCAACCAATCTCAGGATCAGTTCCAGCCCGCCGAAGACAAGTCAGGGTTGAAAAAGCCATTCCAGCCCCAAACACCCTTGCACTGTAATCAGCGCGAGTCGTCTCCTCCCGGTCAGATCCTGCAGTCTCATTTTGCACACAATGGCATTAACATGGGGTCATTAGACATGTGGAGACCGTGGTAAAACTTGTCTTGGAGAAACCTTATTTCTAATCTTAGACCCTCTTTTATATGTATCTTATAGATATGCCTCTTTAAAACACTTTTTGGAGCAAGTCTGCTCCTGTAGGTGTACTAAAGACCAGGGTACTTCAAGCCGAAGTAAACCGCTGCGTAGCCTGCATTGTAGAAGGCTGCTATTTTATTGTATTTATTTAATTAATGCATCTAAATTATTTTATAGAATCTTCTCTTGGGCTGTTTAGTGTATGTGACTTATATAATGTTCCTTTTCATATGCTATTAAAAGAATTAACAACTTATTAATAAAAATAGAAACCACAGCGAGATGCTGGTCTTGCGTTTATGCAGCTACTTTTCTTAACTTTTCTTATGCAGCTACTGTTAAATAGGAGCATACTGAGCCAGACCATTGATCCATCGGACTCAGTATTGTCTCTACACCGATTGGCAGTAGCTCTCCAGGATTTCAGGCAAGGATTTCTGCAAGTCCTACCTGGAGGTGTCAGGGTTTGAACCCAGAACCTTCTGTGTCATGCAAAGCAGACACTCTACCACTGAGCTATTGCCTGTTCCAAAACTGGGGAATTTCTACTTCTATTTCCCAGGATTACAGACAGTAGGGGAAACTTGTCTCCATTGCTCCACAGCAACTGAAGGAAAAAAGAAGAAGCAGTTGTGTCCCTTAGCTTGCAAGTGTTCTAGATGTGCAGAAGGCTTTTTATAAGAGAGAGCATTCAAACATGCTATTCCTCACCTGGAGTTTGAGATGGTACTGCTGAGCAAAACTTTGCAGCATAGTCCTGGAAAAGCTCATTCAGTAGCACATGAGACTCTTCATATCAGGGTTGTGGGATCGAACCCACGTTGGGCGAAAGATCCCTGCACCTCAGGGAGTTGGGCTACAAGACCCTTGTGCTCCCTTCCAACTCTACAGATCTCTGATTCTATATGGTTCTCATTGAAGGATCTTGCATCTTCAAGACCTAGGCAGGGGCCTTGATCAGGGCATGATAAGGTATTGGTGAAGACTGAGTAGAAAACAGCTGGTATTCTGTAATGTTGGTAATACAGCCGTACCTTGGATCCCGAAAGCCCTGGAACTTGGGTGTTTTGGCTCCCAAACGCTGCAAACCCGGAAGTGATTGTTCCAGTTTGCAAACGTTCTTTTGGAACCTGAACGTCCGACACAGCTTCCGTGGCTAAACCGCAATTTGGTTTTCGAACGTTTTGGAAGTCGAATGGATTTCCGGAAGGGATTCCATTCAACGTCCAAGGTACAACTGTAGTAATAGTAATAATATATTATGACGGTGTCATTCTATGCCCAATTCCATCCCTTATTTGGAGTGAGGTTTTGATTATTGCTGGTTATCCAATAGGAACAACCAATCCCCCCTTTTATTAGGTGTCTGCTGTACGTTTGTTTCCTCCCACCCCAAAGGTAGCCAGACAGCTTCTCAAAGAAAACAAAATCCACACAGGCTGTTTTTTGCACTAAACCGTTAAGAAAGTGAGCTGTTCTGCTAAATAATAGTGTCAATTTGCTTAGATATTTCCCCTGTTGAACTTCCAAGATGAGACACGAATCCTGAACTCGTAAGGCAAGATTCATTGAGAAGCCTACCTACAAGCACTGGGAGAACCCTCTAAACTTGGTAGTCAACATTTGGTTGCTATGGCGCTCAAGTTGAAAGCAATTAGAAGTTCTTTACAGTTTAAAAGTAGAGAGCAAGGGGGAGGGATCCGCTTAAACAAACACTGTGCATACTAATTAATGACCCGTCAGAATCCGGACGCTAATTATGCACACTGATTTGTTTGATGAGAGTTAGGAAGAGTGAATGTCATCACCTTGTATTTTAGCACCTCTTTTAGTGTAACTCTTCTCTTTTTATCCTCTCCTCTTGAAAAGCCATTAGCAATGATAGCACCAGGATAGCAGTATTAAAAGCTGCCTTTGGGGAAACCAGGATGTCTCCTAGAATGCTCTAACAGCAGCACTTAAACTACCTTATCTATCAGTTCCAGAATAATGTTTGGTTGGGGAAAACTCCTCTTCAGCCTGAATGTCTTCCTTTCAAGCACTCCTTATGTTGTTATCAGACTTTTAGGTGGAATAACTGCATAGAATGCAAGGGATCATTTTCTGTTAAGGTTGTTAAGTTTTTGTTTAAAAATAGCATTGCATTTCCATGCTGCAAAAACTTTAGCCTGTTTAGTGTTTGTTCACTGAGTAGAAGAGTTTTTCCAGAAAAAAAGGTGACAACTCTAATCGGGTCATTATTATTTTATGCATGTTTTATTTGGTACTTAAATTAAATTGTGTGCGTACACACACACACACACACACACACACACACACAAAAACAAATAAACAAACAAACGCAGTCCCCTAGTTTACAGATGCAAGAAAACACAATATGAAAGGAGGCAAGAAGGAGAAGGGTGTGGATGGGTGGGTGGGTTATATAAAACTGATGAACCAGGTCACACCTTCAGAAGAGTGGACAATCCCTGCAAGCTGATGGAAGTTTGCTTTTGCAAGATGTTATTTTAAAACATAAATAAAATAAAATAAAAGCTACAGTGGGGCTTAAGGACTGGTTGTTAGTAAAAGGAGCAATCGTTTAATTGAAATTGAGCAATCATTTAATTGAAATTGAAGGGCAAGTTGTGCCAGGTGAAATTCCATCTTTTACAGAGTTATGCAGGTGTAAAAGGCCTGTTCTTTTTCCCCCTTTTTCTTTTTTTGCATTGGTCCAGCCTTTGAAAACTCTGGGTCACTTCTGCAGAACCTCAGAAATCTGGCCTACCGTTTTAAACAGAAAATATGCTTCTAGTGCAGTATAAAGAAGTGTATTCCTAAATGTGGAGAGATTATCACTCTCTACTTCTTAATTAGGTTGCAGGTATATGAAAATATCAGAACCTGGGCTTTGTATTTGAGTCTCAATAGACTTTTGCTGTAGGAGCTTTATGCAATAATTCATTCAATGGACAGAATATTTGCTTTTCATCCAACCCCTTGATCCTAACAATCTTGTCCTCTTTCCTGTAATATGTGACAGCAGCAGTAGGCTGCCTGTATGCTGTGGCTCAGGTCACCAGGCACCAGAAGGTTCCTGATACCTTTACTAGCTGGCCTGCACCAGCTAGGCATACCTGCTGAAATCCCCTCTTCTGCACAACTATTAAAAGTGCAAAAACCCTGTCCTGTTTGGTATCCAGTCATCCTAACTATGGCAGATACATGGGACATGCTGGGAATGGCTTCCTCTGGCTGGCTAAACCAGGTAAAGGAAGCTGATGGGTCTCAAATCTTCAGTGAGTTAGGGACTTCCCCTGCACCCTGGGTCTCTAATTCTTATATCAGTTGGTTGACACCTTGTACGCCTCCAGCAACTCCTGCAGCCAAGCTGGTGCCAGATGTATTGCTCTGCTTCCCTTTGAACCACATCAGTGAGCCCTAGGATGGGGGTCTTGTCATCTGGGCAGCCCAGGACCTCCATACACACTGCCCAGGCTTGCACCCAAGGAAGTCCCTTTGGTGCTGCTAATGCGGCGGTTTGACTTCATTCTTGAATACGCACACCATTGTCTCTCAAGACATATGGGTGCCAACAACAGGAAGCCTGATTTCAGTCCCACTATTTCCAGATCAACCCTCTCCTCTCAATGTGTGCTGGTGTGCACATGGTTCTCTGTTCATTTTTAGTTGTGAGGGCTTGCCGATCGGAAGATTGGCTGTTCGAATCCCCGCGATGGGATGAGCTCCTGTTGCTCGGTCCCTGCTCCTGCCAACCTAGCACTTTGAAAGCGGGAAGGTAAATGGCGTTTCCGTGCACTGCTCTGGTTCACCAGAAGCAGCTTAGTCATGCGGCCACATGACCCAGAAGCTGTACGCCAGCTTCCTTGGCCAGTAAAGGGAGATGAGCGCCGCAACCCCAGAGTCGTCCGCGACTGGACTTAACGGTCAGAGGTCCCTTTACCTTTACAGCTCTGAATGCTGACAGTGAAATCCACAGTGTGATCCTTTGCATGTTTATTGAAATGTCAAGCCTGGCTTATTCTCAGACAAACACACATAGCTTTGTTGCTGTCATTTGGGAGATCTGGCACCCTTTTGCAAGCGCAGTTCTAGCAGGGAATGTGTCTGCAGACACATGCTTCTGTGTGTGGCTTCGGTGGGTCAGGTTAATTATGTAGAAGGAAATCTATATTTCATCAGAACTTACAGCCTAGGAACTACACTGATGATGGAGTCCAGAATTCCAGTTCCAAATGTACTTGCTCAGTGGTTTCAAGGATAGCTAGGTGTAAAAGAGGACATGGTCTCTGCACCTGTAATATTTGCCCAAACGATGTACCTTGTCATGCTGTTATAGGTGTTATAGGTGCAGTTCAGCTATTAAAGGTACAGAAGGCCAAGATACCTGCTTTTGCATCTTGCCACCTACTAACTTTACATCCAAGTAAACATGCTGAAGATGGCAGGCGGCCATGTGATGTGAATGCAGATTTGCCGTATAAGATCTCATTGGTGAAGATGACTGGTAGTCATACTTGCCATCCTTCTCATCCTGTCTAAATACCACACATAGCTGGGAAGGGCAACTGTGCTTGCAAAACACAATTATAGCCATGTTAATGTCAGTACAATGGTACCTCAGGTTAAGTACTTAATTCGTTCCGGACGTCCGTTCTTAACCTGAAACTGTTCTTAACCTGAAGCACCACTTTAGCTAATGGGGCCTCCTGCTGCCGCCGTGCTGCCGGAGCACAATTTCTGTTCTCATCCTGAAGCAAAGTTCTTAACCCGAGGTACTATTTCTGGGTTAGCGGAGTCTGTAACCTGAAGCATCTGTAACCTGAAGCATCTGTAACCTGAGGTAACACTGTACCTGACATTCATAGGACCAGGAAGTATTTGATCACAAACCAAGGATATAGGATACAGTACAGTGCCTTTTCTATTTTACCGTGTGGGGTGCTTGCTGCCATTTTACCAAAATCATAGAAATGTAGAGTTGAAAAGGATCCTGAGGGTCATCTAGTCCAACCCCCTCCCCCACAATGCAGGAATCTCAACTAGATGACCATCCAACCTCTTCTTAAAATCCTCCAAGGAAGGAGAGTCCACCACTTCCCGAGGGAGTCCGTTCCACTGTCAAACGGCGCATACTGACAGAAAGTTCTTCCTGATGTTCAGCCGGAATCTCCTTTCTTGTAACTTGGCACCATTGGTTTTGGTTCCAAATAATTAAATAGATCCCTCAGTTACTCCAAGATAGTCGTTTTGTGTGTGTATTCTGATACCTGATGGAGCAACACTGCCAAAATGTTCTGACAGAACCAGAGTTGTGTAAATTTGTGGTACCTAAAAGTGCATTAGAAATTACCCTAAGCGTCTTTGAAGTGAGGGCAAACAACATCCACCAAATCCCATGGTGTCATTTCACTTGCTCTGCATCACAATAGGAGGAGCTACTGTTCCACCAATCCCCCCCTCCCCGTTTTCATCCGACAATTGCTGGCGGGTGTGCAAGGATGGGGAAGCCTTTCCTGCAAGCAACAGGAAAGCAGCTGAAGTTCAGAAGACCCAGAGCTTTTCCTCAATGTCAGCAGTAACATTGACTATTCAGGACCAGGAGAGGGAGTCATGGCACAGTTCCTGCAGGACTAAGGCACTGCTACTGCTTTCTTTCCAAGTTACATAACCGAAAGGAAAAGTAGTGCTAGCAATATGAGTATTTAGCTGCAGAATGTGGTTATTTTCACTTTGTGAAATACAAAACACTTTCCTTTGCGATGTACTCAGCGAACAGTGTTGTTGTTTTTAAATTATTTATAAATTTTTACAAAAAATTATTGGATTTTTTGGGGGGTGCAGGGGGATGGGATTTTTCTTGGACAGGACAGAAGGTACCTTTTTCCATATGTGGTGGTCTTGTAATAAGGTTAAAGTTTACTGGGCAATGATATATAATGAATTGAAAAACATGTTTAAGTTAACATTTGTAAAAACAACAACCCAGAAGCTTTTCTCTTGGGAATTATGGGATCAGTGTTACCTAAACAATACAGAAATTTATTTATGTATGCAAGCACTGCCGCAAGAATGATATCCACCCCAAAATGGAAAGAAGTCCGGACGAAAGAAGAATGGTTATAGAAATTAATGGACAATGCAGAAATGGCAAAACTTACCGCAAGAATAAGAAATCAAGACAACACATTTATTTTTTTAATCAAGGAATGGAAGATAATTTATTGAGTATTTACAAACAAATTGTAAACAATTTAAGGCATTAGCAAGATTACTGTAAAAACTTGCAGTTGCTAAAACATGTATGAAATAGAGGAGGAAAAGAATAAAGAGAGTTAATTGGGATATGCGGGGGGGGGAATGGGGGTAAATTCATGGAACAGCTGGAAGAGGGGGAGGGAAGTCAAAGTTCAATATGTGAGAACTGTTTTTATTTCTTTGCTGAATTGTTTGTTACAAATGAAAACTGTAAACAAACTTATTTTTTAAAGAATTTTTCTTGGACGATTGGATATGATATATTCATAGAATCATAGAACCTTAGAGTTGGAAGGGACCCTGAGGGTCATCTAGTCCACCCCCTGCAATGTAGGAATATCAGCTAAAGCATCTAGATGGTCACCCAACCTCTGCTTTAAAAGCCCCAAGGAAGGAGAGTCCACCACCTCCAGAGGAAGTCTGTTCCACTGCCAAATGTTTAGTCTCAATCTCCTTGCTTGCAGCTTGAAGCCATTGGTTCGAGTCCCACCCTCCAGAGCAGGAGAAAACAAGCATGCTCCCTCCTCCATGTGACAGCCCTTAAGAAATCTGAAGATGGATATCATAGCTCCTCTCAGTCTCCTCTTTTCCAGGTTAAACACACCCAGCTCCTTCAAGTGCTCCTCGTAAGGCTTGCTTTCCAGACCCTTGATTCATTTAGATCTTGATGTTGTTTCTTTCCTGCATGGGCTTTCAGTTTAACCCACAATGTAAACATTTCTAGGAAGTTCTGGAAAAGCTTTGTCCATGCAATTTCATTCTAGAACAGTTATTATGAAACACTCTTTTATTATCAGCCCGTCCTCAAATTATGGTTCAGAAGCTAAAAAGGTAAAGGGACCCCTGACCATTAGGTCCAGTCGTGGCCGACTCTGGGGTTGTGGTGCGCATCTCGCTTTATTGGCTGAGGGAGCCAGTGTACAGCTTCTGGGTCATGTGGCCAGCATGACTAAGCCGCTTCTGGTAAACCAGAGCAGTGCACGGAAATGCCATTTACCTTCCCGCCGGAGCGGTACCTATTTATCTCCTTGCACTTTGATGTGCTTTCGAACTGCTAGGTTGGCAGGAGCAGGGACGGAGCAACACAAGCTCACCCCGTCACGGGGAATTCGAACCGCCAACCTTCTGATTGGCAAGTCCTAGGCTCTGTGGTTTGACCCACAGCGCCACCCGCGTCCCTGGTTCAGAAGCTAGGAGGCATTTAATAATGAAGGCAAGGTAGAAGGTTATAAAACTTTGCATGGCATGGAGAAAATGGATAAATATGGATAACTCACGGGCATTCAGTGAAGCTGTATGTTGAAAGATTCAGGGCAGATGAAAGAAAACGTATCTTCGTGCAGCTCATAGTTAAACTATGGAACTCACGTCTGCAGGAGGGCCAGCAACTTGGATGACTATAAAGATTACACGGATTCATAAAGCTTTCATTGTCTACTAACCACAACACCTATGTTCCACCTCCACTGTCTTGCACTCACTTCCTGTCTCCAGGCTTCCCACAGTCTTCTGGTTGGCCAGTGAGTGACAGGATGCTGGACTAGATGGGCGATTGGCCTGATTCAGCAGAGGCTTCTGGTGTCCATACAAATGACACAAGGCCACAAAACCAGCTCCTCAAGAATTTGGTCAGATCAGGTGTCTTGTTTTTATTGCTTTATAAACAGCTCTGGCAGGCCTTTCTAGCTCAACACTGGCAGTAAACAAATCAATAATAAGAGCACCAGTACTTCCAAGTGTAGCTGCCCCATCTAATCTTTTACACAGAGCCAGCAGATATAACAGAACCTTCCAAGAAATATGGGGCCCTCCAGCGTTTTCATTGTGGTCTCATTGAGAGACTGAAAATTCAGCATCTTGGGTGTTTGGGCCACAGTTTGAGAAGCATGCAGCAAGGCTGAATTTCATGAGCTATCATTGTCATTACCCAGTGAGGGCATTAAGATCAACAACTGAAACTCAGTTGGTTTTGCCAGAGCATTATTATCATTGGGCTTTTTCACTGGTGGAACCTGTGTGATGGAATGCACTCTCTGCTGAAATATGAGAGGCCCCCTCTCTGTTGCTATTCTGATGCCTTTTGAAGATGCACCTGCTTACATAGGCATTCCCTTGATCTCTCAACCCAACTCTCCTGCTTTAGTTGCAATTTTGCTTTGATGGGATTGTTTTATTCTTTATTTTAATTACACATTTTTAAAATTGCATTAATCATGAGATTGTTATATTGTGTGCTTTAATTACGGCTGTTTAATCTTTACGCAACTGGTTTTTATGCTTTGCAAACCGCTCAGAAGCCTGTTTTCTAGTAGGAAGAGGCATATAATAAAGGAATCAATAAAATATATTCCTTTTCCAATAAGCACCCTGGGCATGAGGAGCACCACGGCCGCTTTCTCTGTTTTTGGCACCTGTGTGATGACAGTGGGTAAGGACCTTTCTCTGTTTATTGACAGTATTTGTAAAATAACATTCAAAACCCTAAAGATGAAAACAAATAAAAAATAAAAGCAGAATAAATAAAAATAAACAAAGCCAGTGCAGTTCCATCAATGCCTATGCTTTCTCAAGTATATATTTATTATTATCGTAGAACTGCTAAAGAATGGGTGTAGCAGGTGAGTGGGCAGTAGCAATTCTCTCTTGCATGTTATCTAATACTTCCTGGTGGTTTGTTATACAACAGTGGTGGGGAATCCTTTTAGCGAGGGGCTTGTGTTACCTTCTGGGCCAGGCACCCCCAAACTCGGTCCTCCAGCTGTTTTGGAATTACAATTCCCATCATCCCTGACCACTGGTTCTGTTAGCTAGGGATCATGGGAGTTGTAGTCCCAAAACAGCTGGAGGACCGAGTTTGGAGATGCCTGTTCTGGGCAGTCTGACAAGGGCCAAAGGCCAAAAGTGGGCAGAGCAACACATAGTGAACTTACCTTGGTACAGTTGGCTACAGGGCTGGCCCACCCATGAGGCAAGGCAAGGCAACTGCCTCAGGTGGCAGGATCCAATCTCCAAAGAATGCATCACCTGCTGCTGCTGCTGACGCTGCCATGATAACAGCAACAGCCTCAGGGCACTCCTTGTAGGCCAGATCTGCCACCTTCTCAGCAACCCTTTCCAATGCAGCCTCTGGGTGGTCTCTCCCCCCCCCCCAGGAAGAAAACGGCAGGGGCTGCCCTCTGGGGTCTCCTGGGCTCTGCACCTACCTGGTCTGTTTCAGAGCAGCCCCCCCCCCCACCCACAAACAACAACCTTTGATTTCCACTTCAACCACTGGGTAAGGTGGATTTGACCCCCCCCACACACTTTTTTTCCCAATGTTCACTCACCCTTTCTTATCTGGCAGGAGTGAACACCGTTTTGTGGTTTGCCTCAGGTGCCAAAGGGCATGTTTCCTTGCTCTGGACAAGCAATAGTCATTACAGCACATTCCAGCAGGAGGGACAGAAGGGGGGGGGAAGAGAACACATCCCAGCAAGCAAAAAATCTTGGGTGTGAGTGTGTGGCCTGGGGGGGGGGATTCAAGGACCAGATAGAGCGGTCTGAAGGGCCACATTCAGTCCCTGGGCTTGAGGTTCCCCATCACTGCCATGCATGCATGAACTGCACTAATCCAGAGTTACCTAACAGCACAGTCCTATGCACACCTATGGCCACGTCTCCTACTTTACCCAGGTCAGTTCTCTACTTGCCAGAAGACCTCCACTGGAAGGAATCCTCCATCTGGTTCAAGTGTGGCTTAATGATAAAGAAGAACCAACACAGGCACACACACCAACCAGAGATTTTAATACCCACTTTATTAGGCTTGGCATGACTGCCAGCTTCCTGAGAATGATCACCGCTGAACTCAGCACTGCTTATTCCCTGCATAGGTTCAACTTGCATATAGCGCTCTGAGATTTAACAAAATACCTTCAGCCAGTTAGAATGCAACTGTGAGCTTTTCACTATGTATTCAATTTTGTGAAGACATATTAGTCTTTTAAACTGCTAGTATAAGAGCTCTGTCAAAGAAAAGAAATGAGCAGCCTCAGCTGGATTATCTTCCTCATTCTCTAACTTCCTCTGTGCAAACTTGAAAGCCTTGCTGTCACCTCATATGCTTGCCAGAGCAAGGAAACTTTGCCCACTATTCTTGCACTCCGGCAGATGCCCGGAAAAAGTCCCAGAGCTGTGTTCCCCCTTCACTGCACCGCTGTGTAAAACTGAGCATGGTCTGGATTTCACACTTTGCCTCAGATTCTAGTTATCAGCTAATGGGAACAGACAGGATGCTCACCCTCTGCTGTCAAAACAAAGTAGGTCTAAGTGACAGTGCTTCATTTTCGTTGTGAGTCCTTATGGCTTAGTAACCTGCTGCTTACAGGAGCAAAGGATGTAGCACGGGTTGTGTAGCAATGCTCCAAAGTCTTCCAAGAGAGAGAAAATGCAATGAAGAAAATATTTCCTTGGCATGTCTGTGCAGGACTGAAACCTAAACAAAATCATTGCCTGGCACACAATTGCACAACAGATGCTTGTTTTAATCAGCAGAAAGGGCAAGAACAATAATTTCAGGTGTCTCTTCCCTTAACAGGGAGTGCGTAGCTGCTGGGGTCACAGCGAATGTTGGCTGCAATGTCACAGCAAAGCCTGGGGGGGCTCAAGACGTTTTGGTGAGTTTTCTGGTTAGGCAAGGAGTTGGGTCCAGCTAAATTAGTCCCATTGAAATCAGTAAGAATCAAGTTGGCCACGAGTCACTTGTCCCATTGCCTTCAATGTGACTAAAACATGCGGCTCCTTAGGACTTACCTAATAGGATTTGTCTGGGGTGCCTGAAGTGTGAAGCACATCTAAAAGACCATACTAGTTGCAAGCCTCTTTGTAAGCCTGGCTCTTGGTGAGTGAAAAGTAGGAGGGGTGGGGAGGCGGGCTGCAGGAAGGGTAGATGGAGGAAGAAGCAGACTGTCGAGAGTTTGCCTGAAGCGCATTTACTGCAAGGAACTGATGGATGGGGAGGCAGCAGGGCTGGGGAGTGGGAACTGGAAAGTCTTATCAGGAAGCGAAGCATTTACAATGGGAGACAGACAGATGGTGGTTGGGGGAAGGGGAGACAGACTGAAGGGATGGGGGATGGGGGGTGTCTAGAAATGACTAGGATCTGCTAAATCTTAGTGCCAGACTTTCCAGGGTTGTTTTTGTTTAAAAAGTCTGCAATGCGCAATTCTTTTAAGGGAGAGAAGGGTATGCAGCCTGAGCAAGCAATCAATATTGGGCAGTTTCTACCATTCAAGGCTATCTTGCCCTGCCACAAAACTTGCTCTGCCCTCCATAGTTCTTACCGTACATTGATTTGTATGAATCAGAACCTAAAACACTGCTGGCTTGAAACAGAGAAACAGCTGAACAACCCATAGGCAACAAAACCCATCAACATAAGTAAACAAATGCATGCTGCATTTAATACAAATAAAAGGAAGAAAAGAGGCCAATGTCTTATTTTTTCTTTCCCTTAGATGATGAGTTAGGAGTTTTCTGTTTGTTTTCAGATACTCCATGCTTTTTATTAAATAGGGTGTTTTTTTTAAAAAAAGGGAGAGAAAGTAAGTAAACGGGCAAGCAAGTAGGTAGGTAGGGCATTTGCAACCAAAGTATAAACCAAATTTTCACAACTTGGATCCATCTGCATTAGTTCTGCTATTGGTATGTTATACCCATGTTTGGGGGCTTATGGACCCATCTGGGATTTTAAGAGAGTGCCTCTTTCCCCACAGAGAGAGAACAACTAAATGCATGTACAGAGCTTTCTCAAGGTGTCTGGGGTAAAAGTCAGGCCCAGTGGGAACAAAATAGATCTTCTTGAATTTGCATGATTATTTTTTACTGCATTTATATCCCACCTTTCCTCCAAGAAGCTCATGGTGGCATACACAGTTCTCCCCTCATTGCTTCACCCTCAGCAGTGCTAAACCACTGGGCCTCTTGGGCTTGGCAATTAGAAGGTCGGTGGTTCAAATCTCTGAGAAGGGGTGAGCTCCTATTGCTCTGTCCCAGCTCCTGCCAACCTAGCAGTTCGAAAGCATACCAGTACAAGCAGATAAATAGGTACCACTGTGACGGGAAAGTAAACGGCGTTTCAATGCACTCTGGTTTCCGTCATGGTGTTCCATTGTGCCAGAAGTGGTTTAGTCATGCTGGCCACATGACCTGGAAAGCTGTCTGTGGACAAACGCCGGCTCCCTCGGCCTGAAAGAGAGATGAGCGCCGCAACCCCCTAGTCACCTTTGATTGGACTTAACTGTCCAGGGGTCCTTTACCTTTACCTTTTTTCCTCAGCATGGGCTCCCAGCTTCATCATTTCCAGCCTGGCTGGCTGTCCTTCTGGCTGGAAGTTTCCCTGACCTCTCCTCACAGAGCTTCTCCACTCAAGCAAATACGAGCCCCATATAGTTCCCTAAAAAAGGAAAGAGGGGGGGGGGGAATTTGCGAGTAATCTGTTTTCACAGCAATACCTTGGCTTTTCAACATTATAGTCTCATCTTAAGGAAAGCAATATTCTTTTGATGTGCCTTAACTATTTTTCTTGTGCTGGAGTGCATACCTCTGGTTTGCAAGAAAAGGAATCAAACAGGTTTCTTCTCCTGCAAAAAGGTATCCCCCCCTCCCCTTCAATATTTGTGCAGTGATCACAAGCAGTACTATTGGGGTAAATGTGGTGTGTGTTTGTGTGCAGCTCCAATTACCTGGGGGGGGGGGAGGGAAAGCATTGTCTTGTGGATTGTCTGCAAAATTCCCTCGTGGATTTACCTAAATAATGAAAAGATTGTCATTTCTTTGAACTCAGGAACATGTAACATACAAGTTGCCAGTTAGCACCTGTCTTATTTCGTGGGGTGGGGTGGAGGGAAGACAACAGCTGCAGAATGAACAGGGCTTGAGATAGCCTGAAAGGTAAATATTGAAAGTCTAGCAAACATGCAATCGTTAAGCTTCGCAGAACAAACGTTTGATAATGTCCACCGTGGTTTAAATGCCAGGAGCCAAGGGAAATTGAACAGATGAACTTCGGGGTGCCTGGCGCTCTGTGAAATCAGTATCTGTTTTCCGACTCCAAACCTCGCTACCAGTACAATTCCGCCTACATCTGTCTGCCACATCTGTCCACATTTAATCTGCCTTTCCATTTTGGCATACAATTCATCTCCGAGCTATCTGCAGCCCTCTGTAATCACCAGTTCCATCACTCAGCCACCCTCACCATGGTTTCCATGTGTATCCTTCTTTCTAGGTCTGTCTTTTAATGAGAGATCTTCACTGTACTGGTTTAACAGTATTGACAGTTGGAACTGCAGTGATCAGTTTGGTAGTACAGTGATACCTCGGTTTAAGAACAGTCCTGTTGACAAACGATTTGGTTTACAAACTCCGCAAAACCGGAAGTAGTGTCCTGGTTTGCGAATTTTACCTCGATGTAAGAACGGAATCCGAAAGGTGGAAGGGCACCAGCAGTGGGAGGCCTCATTAGGGAAAGCGTGCCTTGGTTTAAGAATGGTTTCAGTTTAAGAAGGGACTTTCGGAACGGATTAAGTTCATAAACCGAGGTACCACTGTACAGTGGTATCTTGAGTGGTACCTTGGTAGTCAAACGGCTTAGTTGTCGAACAAATCAGCTCCCGAACGTCGCAAACCAGGAAGTGAATGTTCCGGTTTGTGAACGTTTTTTGGAAGCCGAACATCCGCCGCAGCTTCTGCTTGAGTGCAGGAAGCTCCTGCAGCCAATCAGAAGCCGCGCCTTGGTTTTTGAACGGTTTTGGGAGTTGAACGGACTCCCGTAATGGATTAAATTTGAGAACCAAGGTACCACTGTATTGAAGATAAACCCCTTTTAATAAGTGACCAGCTGCTGAGGCTGGAAAATAACTGCTTTCTGAAACTGGTACAGCAGTACAGCAGACTTCCACTCATGCCTCCCCCAAATTGGTCACTACACCCACAGCAGGCATTGTAACATTCAAACAGTTTGACTTCACCCCCAAAGGCACACTCCTCCATTGTCTCCTGAAACACAGATGCCAGCAAATGTATGGTCTTCTCTACCAATGCATCTGACGAAATAAGACTCTTTCCTTAAAATGTTCATGCCAAAGAAGAAGAAGAAGACAAAGATTTTAAGGTTCCAGTTGCCTTTCCTTCCTCTTGAAAAAATCTAGGAATTTGGAGTGTTTTGCATTGTAATAAAAATGCTTTAAAAATTTAATAGGAAAATACCCTTCTTGGATTATAAGCCATGTATATATTTTGAAGCTGATCTTTGGAAAAATCCCTGGAAAGGCATGAGATAGTTCTTAAATAGAACATGAAAAATTTGAAGACTCCCTAAAAGACCTTGTGCAAAATTCACAAGATCTGGCAGTTTACCAATCCTATTATAATATAAATGATTGCAAAGATTTCAGCCCAGGGGAATTTTTCTAGCAAGTTGATAGTTGTACTGTGTTGATGGGTGGTATTCCTGTGGGGAAATTTTATCACCAGGGTGCATGTCTTGACTGTAAACTGCTTTTTTGAAATTAACATTTCGTCTGTTCCACAAACTGTAGGTGAAACACAGCTGTACTTCGTGTTTTGGAATCAGAAACTCAAGATAAAAGACGAGAGGAGCAGATTAAGAATTTAACATGAACCAGGACTTGGTGGAAGTGAGAGTGCCTTTGAACATGCGAAGAATGCATGTCTTTCTCTCTGCCACTCTACATAACCATAGCATGCCCATAGATCATAGAATCAGAGATCCCAAGGGTAATCTAGCCCAACCCTGTGCAATGTAGGAATCCTGCCCACAGTCATCCCTGGGTGTTTGGATATTTTTTGGGGGGAGGAGGTTTCATGTTGATCACCGAAGAATTGATGCTTTTGAATTATGGTGCTGGAGGAGACTCTTGAGAGTCCCATGGACTGTGAGAAGATCAAACCTATCCATTCTAAAGGAAATCAGCCCTGAGTGTTCACTGGAAGGACAGATCCTGAAGCTGAGGCTTCAATACTTTGGCCACCTCATGAGAAGAGAAGACTCCCTGGAAAAGATCCTGATGTTGGGAAAGATGGAGGGCACAAGGAGAAGGGGACGACAGAGGACGAGATGGTTGGACAGTGTTCTCGAGGCTACCAGCATGAGTTTGACCAAACTGTGGAAGGCAGTGGAAGATAGGAGTGCCTGGCGTTCTCTGGTCCATGGGGTCACGAAGAGTCAGACACAACTAAACGACTAAACAACAACAAGGTTTCATGTGAAACTTTGTCACATTACCATTAACCTCCTTTATTGGCTTCTTCAACTGGGACTCAAAGATTAATAGGGCAGGTTCACATGTGCTGAGTTTCCCACACAAACGGTATCTCTTGGTCTTCTTTACTGCTGCTCAAAGCTGTTCACAATCTGTAAATCAAAATACTCTGATGTAGGTGGAACTAGAGACTGGCAGCCAGCACTGTGGAGTTTGCAGTCCAAAAGCAGGAACGGTCGCTGCTAAAGATCTTGCATCCTGGCAGTGGCGTAGCGTGGGGGGTGCAGGGGGGCCCGGCCGCACCGGGCGCAACATCTGGGGGTTAGGGTTAGGGATAGGGTTAGGGGGCGCAAATCCAGGGTTAGGGGGCGCAAATTACTTGCCTTGCCCCGGGTGCTGACAACCCACGCTACGCCACTGCATCCTGGGGTTCAGCAATGTGCTGAGCACATGGGTCCTAGTCTGGGCAGGGAGTGTGCACAGAAGCCCACACAGCCTTGTATATTGGTACGCAAATTGTTCCTCCCTATTTTGGTCTTTGTACATGCTGGAAACGTGACGTTGCAAAATATAATCCTGATTAGTTGGCCCAATAGGCACCTGCTGTTCTCAGAATGTCTCTGGATAATAATTTGGGTAGCTGGAAATTTGTTTGAGGAAGCAAAAAAGGCTGTTCTAATTTTTCTAAAGGCTGGCTGTAATTAGACCGAGGGATGGCACTGTTGCTTTGGGATTAGAGCTACATGGATGTGCTCAGTCCCAAACACAATGTGAGGGCACACAGATTTTATGTATTTATTTTCTTATTTGATATGCACTGCCGTTTCTTCCACTTTGGAACTCAAGGTGGAGTGCATGTGGTTTGCAGGCAACCCACCATCCATGGACTGACTGGATCCAGACCTAATTAGCTAAAGCAAGGTGGTGGTTTGATTAGGGCTGCCATACGTCCTGATTTTCCTGGACACTACTGGGATTGACGTCCAGGGGGAATTTCCAAAATGTGGCACTTTGTCCTAGAAAAATCCCGTTTTTTGGTGTTTTTGTAAAAAAAACGTTGGGGGTTTCTTTTTTGAAATACGGCAGCCCTAGGCTTGATGTGCCTTCAAACCATATCTTAGGATTCAACAATAAAACAAATAGTGCCATTAGCCTTTCTGAAGGTGCGAGACTGCCTGGGGACTCTCTGCATACCAGCTTGAGTTCTGCCGTGAAAAAAGTGGGATACGTGCTAAATATTCCTTTTTAAAATGTTCATTTTTACATACTAGAATATCTTTGTAAATACAAAACACCATATTTCCCCAGTGCTCTCTCCCAAAGAGAATTTTGCACTGTGCGGGATGACATGATAACATTTCAATTTATCTTTCTACAAAGAGAAAGAGGAAAGAAAAAAGCTCTAGAGACAAGATATTTAAGGGAAGAAATGGAGATCTGAAGGCCTCCGAATAAAGTAACTTTGAGCCCAGAGAGAAACAAATTTTTACCAGCTTCCTAATAAAACGGAATATCAAAAGAAAGATGAGCCACAAAGCCCCTAAAAAGCAAAACCAATTCCTGTTAGACTGAAACCTGCTCGGAGGATTGGAATGTTTAACTAGCAAATTAGCAGCTACTCGCAAGATAATATTTGAATGAAGGCAGACCAACTCCAGACAGTTCTGCCATCTGTTCCAAACATTCCGGGGGACAACATGGTGTATGGTGTCAAAAGCAGCAGACAGATCAAGGAGCATCTAATCTACAGCATACCCATGAACCAGCCTATTGCAAGGTTCCAAAGGATTGCTTGAGTACCAGAACGGATTTTATCAATTATATAATAGCTCAGTTTGCATATCACACTAAACCATAATAAATAGTTTACACTGGAAGCACAGATGGCTCCTGCTATCATCCCCAAGTGCAAGAGGAGCAACAAACCACGATCCCCTTGTTTAGCATTACGTCCGAATTGGGGGTTGTGGTTTTATTTCTCTCAAACAAAGCACGACTGGCTTCACATCACGGTTTGTTTAGAGTGAAACAAACCCCGATTCTTGGCTCTGACATAATCCTAAGGCATGGGTGAAGGTTTGTTGCTTGTTCTAAGGAAAAGCAAAACAGGGATCGTCTAAATGTTTGACCATGAACGATGATTTACTGTGATACACAAAACCACCAATATGTGCAGAGGTACAACAGATCTTTTAATGCAGGGCTCCACAAACTTTTGAGGACCAGGGCCACAACTTGAAATCTAAGAAACTGTGCTGGGGCACCACAAAAAAAGTTATTCAGAAATTACATCAAGCAGTTATGGTGAAGGAATTGCCTGGCTGAAAAGGAAGGTAGCTAAGTCACTCCCAGTGCCAATGCAGCAAAGCTGCCAAGGATATATCCCAGTATAGCCAGTGGAGCTTGACCCATTAGGGCAAAGAGGGCACTGCCCACCAACCTCAGCAAGCCCTCACTTGCCTGTCTTCCTACTTACAACCACTCCAGAGGGTGGCACTGCTTGTCTGTCTTGAGACAATGGAGTGCACCTCCAGGGGTTGAAGTCAAACCGTTGTGTTAGCAGCATCCAAATGACCTCCCTGGGACATAAACCCGGGCAGGGTGTATAGAGGTCCAGGGCTGCCCAGATGACAAGACCTCTATTTTGGCCTCACTCATGTGGTCCCAAGGAAAGCAGAGCAATACATTTGGCACTAGCCTGGCTGCAGCTGTCGGAAGGTGTACAAGGCGCCATCCAATCGGCTTAGGGATTGCACTCTAGATTTGTGTAGAGTTTACACCTTAGCCATTTCTTGTCCCAAAGATATCCCACAAGGCAGTGGAGGCTTAGGATCCGAGTTTTCCTCCTCCTAGGTGGGCTACCTTCCCAGGCTGACAAGCCCCATCTGCCCCTAAAGCATTACGATACCATTTTAACAGCCGTGCCTTCCCCTGAAGAATTTTGGGAGATTTAGTTCAGTGCTGAGAGTTGTTTGTGGGCCTCAATTCCCCTCAGGGGGGTATTGTTCCTAGGGTGGTTTAACAATCAATCCCTCTTCACAGCAAACTCTGGGAATCAAATAACTATTAAAAAACCATCATAGCGTTTGGGAAGCGTTGCTCCAGATATTGCATTGCATAGTATTCTGCATCACCTCCCTCCCTTATAAAATGGGTGCAAATGTTCAGTCTTCCAATGGAAAAGTATGTCATGATTATAGAACCAAGTATCATTTTGTTCTCTCAGTGCTCAAGGAAAATGTTGTGTTTTGCTGCATTTTACACCTCGATTTCCTTGAAAACAGGTTGGGGGTGGAGGCTGAGTTTTGTACTTGCAACATAGAAATGCAAACATGCACACAACCTTCCTTCCAAAAATCTTAATCTCCAAGGTATGTATTATACTATGTTTTCCATTTTCCTCCCCTTCTCTGAAAATGTGTGCAGGGAGGTAAGCTGATATATGAACTTGAATCATTTTATCCTGAACATAATTAAATTTAATTCCAGTAACTCAGTGTTCAAGAAGGCTATGCTTTAAGAACAGTCAGATGCCGAACAATCATGCAGTCAAGTTAACAGATTTTCCTGAAGTGAGTCCATAAAGTGATACGCAACCAGAAATCTAATTTACTGAACTTAATGTGTGAAAGTTCCATGATACCTAGCATAAAGATGAAAGCTGTTTGCCTATGGGCATCAGGAGGCCTAACCGCTGCAGACTGCATATAGTCTCCAGCTTATTGTTATTTGCTTGTACCCATTGGAGAGTAAAACTAAGATTCTGCTTATAAGTGGATCATTGCAAAACCAGGGTAGGAGAAACTTCCAGGACAGAAGTGCACTCTTCCAAGAAACACTTTGCTCAAATCTTCCTGCATAGACTTAGAAGAGTCTTCAAAGTGTTTTTATGTAGACTGTGAAGATGTACTTAAACTTTAAACAGTCGAGCTCTTGCTCATGTGGCTTCAGAGATGGAATTGACTTTTATAGGTAACCTGAAATTTCATTTATTTTTTATTTTTTTTGCAGATTTCACATTAAACTAAAATGGAAGCGTGTAATGGAAAAAGGCATGTTTATCTACTCATACACCTGTGTCAAAATGCTCCTGATATTTTTTTATAGGCCATTTTGTCATGCAGGCAAACTGCAAGCTTTGGCAATGGAACAACCCCCCCCAAAAGAAAAAAAAGCAATTCCTTTCATTATCTGGGATAACTATGTCTGATGTACTTTCCCCAGAGTACCACCTGAGGACACATACAGCATCCCAGTTTTTTTGCTAAGCTACATTACATAAATGCAACAGTAGTATTCATGCAAGTGGAGGTGCCTGGTGTGAATGATGTTCTGGCAAAACAAACTCTAGTCCAGAACATGCTAAGCAGGGCTGCAGCTGCTAGCAAACATTTTGCCTTGAATATCTGCGTCTGAACACAGCACGTTTGCGCCTGCCTGAGATGCGGTTGTTTTCATACACACACAATAGATGTATTTCTTTCTTGGCTAGTGAAAATATGACATACGTTACCAACGTGTGTTGGGGGTTGGGGAGTCCAGGGGGTGGGGAAAGAAACAAAGAAGTCAGATTGAACACCTGTCCTTCTCCTTGGGGACAAGACCTAATGCTTTTATTTGATTCAGTCTGTTGAGAGGACTGCAGCTGCCAACTGTCATCAGCATCAAGTTACATTCACAAAGCTGGAGGATTTCATTCTTTAGTTTAAGGGAAGGAGGCAGCAGCGAAAACGAGTGAGGAAGGGAGAAAGATTTTGACCATGTAAAGATGAGACTGTGATCCAGCTTTTCTTTGTGATCGCAGCCTGGGGGGGGGGGGGGATGCACAGGCTGATTCAAGCCAGCTTTCAAGAAATACTTGTAATTAGTTCCTATTTGTTAAAAATAGGTTAGCTTGAATGTGAAGCTGTTTTATGGGATGATTGTACTCAGATCCCTTGCAGTAACTGGGTTGCCGAACTTTTTTTTATTATTATTAAATTTTGACCCGTTGATATTTTTAAAGTATTGTTGTAATATTGAAATCGACTTACTGACTTTTAAGAGCCGTTCAGGCGTGCGTAATGGGACTTAAATGGACACGTGAAAAGGGGAAAGTGTGCATGAGCGTGCCAGCCCTGCCCCCACAGTCCCTGTCACCCTCCGCTGTATTTGAGGGCAACAGACTGCAGCAGAGGAGCATTCTGGGGTCTCCTCCCACCCTTTGGAAACCCTGGAAAATCCGGGTTCTAAAATGTACAGGGAGGACAGGGGAGATGGAGGCGGAGGGCGTGCTAAACCCTGCATGTGTGTTTATTTAAGCTGCATTATAAATGCTCTATCCAGAGCTTCTGTTATACTTGAATTTGTTGTGCTCTGAAATAATGGCATCGCACTTTGGCATTTTATGCCTGCTGTGGGCTGCTCTAGGCACAATCCACCATTGGTTCTGAAAAATTTGGAACACAGGTGAACATATGCAGAACCGGCCCACCCATCAGGTGAGCTGAAGCAACTGCCTCAGGCAGCGGAAGCACAAGGGGCAGTGCCCTGCCCACCCCACCACTGCCAGAATGCCCCCCTCTCACCGAGTTCCTATGAGAGGGACGCGTTCCAGTGCTCAGCATTGCCGCTTATCTTCCCAAACCGTGTCAGAGAAGACAAGTGCCAAGGCCTTGCGGAATGCCCCCTGCCCCACTCTCACTGAGTTCAGCAAGAGGGAGATTTTCCAGCTTGCAGCATTGCTGCTCATCTTCCCCACCATTAGGGCGGCGAAGACGAGCACTGAGGCCTTTCGGAAAGCCTTTCTCTTGCTGAATTTCAGTGGGGGGGGGGCATCCCGGTGGCAGCAGAGGTGGTGGGGCGGGTAGGGCACTGGGGGCGGTGGTGTGGCAGGGGGACAGGAAACAGCCCATTCCCATTTCGCCTCAGATGACAAAATGGATCCCTCATCATATGCATCCCTTCAATATTAGCACCTGATCAGTAACAAAGGCCTCAAAATCATGAATGTGTGGATTGTCACCATGAGAAAGTGTGGCAGATGGGGACTGCCACTGCAGCTCCTGGTAGCCACATCTATGCCTGTTTGCCCACCTGTCCTACTGGCATGACACCCACACCATTCGTGTTGTCAAGCTATGTATTCAGATATCATGAATGAATTGTGTTTACATCAGATAGCAGTGTTTGAAATCTGCAAGTGAAATAACAGCTTAAAGAATTGATGATGGACAGCAGGAAGAGTGGAATCAGAATTGGAGGGGTCCTCATAACTTATGCAATGTCCTGAACAACACACATTCAGGACTGGCCCTAACATTAGACAGAGTGAGGTGACTGCCTCAGGCAGCAGGTACAAGGGGCCAGCAGATGCAAGGGGCAACAGCAGCCCCCTCTCTCCCCCCCCCCAAGTCCCCTGGCCCTACCCTTTTGTTGGAGCACAAAGCTCTGTGTGCCATGTCCTGGACCCCCATAACAAATCTGCTGCCCTCAGGTTTGGTGGATGACTCTGTCCAGTTGTCAGTAATGAAATGATTTCTCTGCCAGCCCAGTTGGCTTCTGTATGTGGAATGTGTGGGGCAAGAGTAAGGGAGTTTGATACCGGCAAGAAGAACAGCAATATTTTCCTAGGATACTGCTTTGCACTGATACAGCTAACACGGACCTCAATGATCGCTCTGCTAATAGCCTTTCTTGCATTCTGATGACTAATGACCTCTGACTTCCTATGTCATTCATAATGATGAACATACTATTGTTGAGAAACAATAGCATGGCTCCATATCACATACTGGAAATGTGCACATTCCCATAGAGGAAATGGAAATTTACTCCTAAGTCCCCAAACCCCAAGTTAGTAGTTCTTGTTGCTTTCAACATGCTGAACATTTAAATGAGTGCTAGGCATACAGGGGCAGCAATTTAATTCTTCTTATGCTTTGGAAGGAACAGAGTGAATTCTAGGAAAAGGAAGTTGTTAGGCATGGGGGGGGGGGATATCTTGAAGGGCTTCTTGAATGCAATGCTTTAAAATCAAGCTTTTGGCTTGAGCCAGCGACAGAAAAAACGCTTTGACGTTACAGTCCAACTTTTGCCAGTTCAAATGTTCTGTGTTGCAACTTTGTGAAATTTTATTATGGTGATGTTCAAGACACAGTTTCTGAAATAGCAAGCACCTTATATTTCTTCTTAGAGAGACTGAGTCAAGACCAGCACTGTTTCACTCATTTCATATAGCTATATAGGACTACGCAGACACATTGGGCTGGATAAATTAACCACTGATTGGTCCCACTGAAATCAACACAGTTGTACGAAATGAGATGAATGGTGCTGGTTTGGAACATTCTGCATAAGAGAAAATGTATGTCTGTTTGGTGGCACACCTAACCCTTAGAATGTTACTCTTTTCAACTGCACACTGTTTAAGTGATAAGATGTGCCACAGGGTGGCTACCAAATATATGTAAATTTCCTCCCATGGATACTCTTGCTGTCCTACTTGGTCATCTCTTTGTCCCTTTCTACTCATATGGGCATTGTTCTGTGGGAGATTTGCAGTCAAGCATAACTACACATGATTACGAGTTAGCATATAAAGGGGTTAAGGACCACAGAGGTCAAATTGTAAGAGTAGGCTCAGTAAGGTCATGCCCCCTCATTTTTGGTAAGGAAACAATGTGTTTCTTCACTTTATTTCCTCACTCTCTTCTTCATGATGTAAGTCATGGAGGGAGGACATGTGTCTGAAGCTATTTTTTCTGTATTTCTACGCAATAATACTATACCTGTGCTGTTTTTGCTATTGGAGTGAATAACACATGAAGCAGACCTCCGATTATGTAAGTAAAGCATTTTAAAACTTACTTTGCAGTGTGTTGTTTGTTCACTGCAGAGAGGGGTAGAAGGAAGTCTGCTGCTACACAGAACTGACACAGGATAAAGGAGGTTTAATAGCCTATATTCTTATGCTTCACTAAGCTGCTTAACTTTGATATTTAAGCTTTGCTAGTGGTTCTCTCCCACCAGAGAGTCTGTTTGGCCTTGTACTTTGAATATAGGAAATAAGCCGATTCCTTTCCTTGTTCACCTACAAGTGTGGGTATGGTATCAAGGATTAAATATTCTTCAGAATTTTGCCTTCCAACATCTCAAAAATGATTTCCCTCCTTGCTCCCATGCACAGGTGTGGGTTACAATCTTTTGGAATCTTACTAGAACTCAGTTCTGTAAGACTGAGTTGGTAGTCATCTCCAAGACGTCTGCCTCTCAAAAAGGACAGCAAGGAACTTTAAGATAGGATCCCAAGGACTCAGCTGATACAATGAACAAGGTTTCTAGATCAGGCATAGGCAAACTCGGCTCTCCAGATGTTTTGGGACTACAACTCCCATCATCCTTGACCACTGTTAACTAGGGATGATGAGAGTTGTAGTCCCAAAACATCTGGAGGGCTGAGTTTGCCTATGCCTGGTCTAGATGAATGGCTGTAAAATCTGTATACAGTACTAACTGGAGTATTCGTTCTCCTCATGCTTCTGCGGCTAAAACTTCACTCCTGAAACACAAGAGAGAAGAACCAATGGAGGAACCAAGGGATGCACAAATACAGAAAATCTTCAGAAAACAACCTAAAAGAAGGGAAATAAAAAACAAGCAAACAAACCTGCTCCATAATAGTTGGCATGCAAGTGTAAGAGACGGAATCGGGATGGGAAAACTGGCAAGGAGGCGGGGCTGGATGGAATGGAGGAATAGAATGGAGTAGCTGGAACAGGAGCAGAGACAGGTGTGTAGAAGGAACCGTATTTTTGTCAGTTCCTGGCAAGCTGTGTTTCAATTTCCCAAGAGGTGGGAGAGGAAGCTACTCAGAGATATTAACTGAGTCATTTGTACATCACCAAAATTTAAAGGAGATTAAAAGTCCCAAATTGAAACCCCTCCTCCCCAAACTAAGCATGTGGGTGCAGAATTCTGACAAGGGAAACTGGGATGAGAGAATGGAATTGAGTGGCTGAAACCCTAAACAGAAGCACTACATTTTGTAGCAAGGGCCCATTTGCTTTATATATTACACATTGTAGTAAACAAAGCATTCTTCAACCATTGATGAATGCACCTGCCTGGCTGCAATGGAAGTGCCTTCTTCCTGCAAATCCAAGTCTCCAAATAGAATTGCTACATTACATCCTATGTAATGTTCTGTGTTGTAATTGTTCTGTGTTCTGCACCATTGTGATTGCCACATTGTGATTTGCCAGTGGTAGTGGAGTTGTTAAGTATGCTGTGGGTTTTCTTAGTATTTCCTCCTACAGTTATTGTTTTGCTGCAGTTTTGACTCTACTTCTTGTGGAGCATGGACTTTTAACTAAATTACACTGATTGCCCATGTATCAAATATTGTTATTTCCCAGAGTTCTTTCCACTGATGATAGGATATTGCTCCCCTCCCCACGAATTATTCAGATGATTTGGGGAGATGAGAAAAGCCAAATCTTTGTCAGTAGTGTTGACAAAACCTTTTCAAGGTTAGATGCAGATATGCGCTCCGTAAGGCTTGTATATAAAACAAACAAAACCTGAAGGCAAAATATGACTCAGAGGCTGCAACCATAGATCATTTTGACGGTTCCTGCTGAGCCTGCTGTGATTTGAAGATCCATCTGCCTGTTTCTCTTGTACACATGCACTTCCAGTAGTATCAATGATCTAACACCTGAAAAGTTGGTTTTCTGTAGCTGCTGCTTTCAAAGCATGTACATGATATTTAATAAAGGCCAGACTTTGCCAGAACTTGGATGTCCAGCCACCTAACATGCTGGCCTGTAACCACTGGACTGGGTCACGGTCTGATTCATAGGGCCAGTGGCATAGCGTGGGTTGTCAGCACCCAGGGCAAGGCAAGTAATTTGCGCCCCCTAACCCGTGGATTTGCGCCCCCTAACCCTAACCCCCAGATGTTGCGCCCGGTGCGGCCGGCCCCCCTGCACCCCCCACGCTACGCCACTGCATAGGGCTACCATACGTCCGGGTTTTCCTGGACATTAGTGGGATTTCAAAGGTGGTATTGATGTGGTGATGGGGGGGGGCGGTTCTGAAAGGCAGTGCTTTGTCCTGGATCATAGGCAAGTCAATTTTTTAAAATCGTGTTTTTTTGCCATTTTTGTAAAAACAAAAAATAGCTCAAGAACTTTTGGGGTGTCCTGGTTTTTTCTTTTTCAAATATGACAACCCTACAAGATAAGTCACAACAACAGCACTACCACCACCTTACAAACATGTGGTTATTAATAATCACAGAAAGAAATCATAATGCAAGTTTGGACGGTTGAAGACTGCACACTAGCAAGCCCAGTAAGCAACTTGCGTGTCGCTTTCACAGCCTTTCCACACGTTATTGCAACTCCCATCACTCTCTCTAACATACACACGCTTCCTTACTGCCCTTCCTCCAGCAAGAAACCCCGCTGTTAACTCTTGAAAACGGAACGATCGCGTCGAATCCCGCGAGCGAGCAACTGAAAAACACCAGGCAGAAACTAACGGCAAGCAAACATTACAAACGCGCGTTGGGCGACGGTCCCTGTCCAGCAGCGCGGCTTCCCTCCGCCCCCCGCCGCTGCCGCTGCTTTCGCTTGTGCTAAGACCAGGAAAACGTCCGCGAAAGCGCCCGGCCAGACAAAGCGCCCGCCCGCCATTGGTGGCTTCGCTCAACGTTCGGGCTTCCTCTCGGCGCGCCGCGTCCAATAGACTCATTGACATGCAAATCAGAGGCTATAAATAGGGCCGGGGCGGCGGCCGCGGGAGGGGGCGGGGGAGTGCGGGACGGAGGCAGCAGCCTTGCGGCTTCATCTATTTATTTCGCTGCACTATTTTCCGGCCTCCGCCTCCTTGCCTCCGCCCCCCTTGCTCTGCACTTCTCCGTCCCCGTTCCGTCGTCCTGCATTTGCCCCATCCGCACCGCCCCGGATCCGGCCATGGCTCCCTCCTTTCGGCCCAGCAAGAACCGACCGAGCCGGGACGACGAGGATTTCTTCGAGGCCAGAGGAGACAGGAAGGTGAGGGAGGTGCGGGAGCTGCGCGGGGGTGTCGGGGGGGGGGTGGACTTCTGGGGCGGGCTGCTCTCGCGACGTGCGCGCCTGCTTTTGCAAGCGGGCGCGCGTGCAGCGATCTGCAAGTGGCGCCCTCTGTTCCTCCCCTCCTCTTACTCTCTCCTCGCTAGGCAAGGAAGCCGCTGGTGGAGAAGAAGCGGCGGGCGCGGATCAACGAGAGCTTGCAAGAGCTGCGGCTGATCTTGGCGGACACGGAGGTAACTTGGCCGGCGGAGGGCTTTCGGGCGGGGGGGGGCGCACGGAGGGCGGGAAGGCGGGCTGGGACTGACGAGATCGCTCTTTGCTGTGGCCTTTCCCCCCCTCTCTCTCCTTTTGCTTGCTGCTAGTTCCAGGCGAAGATGGAGAACGCCGAGGTGTTGGAGCTGACGGTGAAGCGGGTGCAAGGCATCCTGCAGAACAGGTCTATCGGTGAGTGGCCGCAGCTGTTGCCCTGTGACATCCATCCATCCATCCTTCCTTCCTTCCTTCCTTCTCTCGTTCCCATCTCCATCCTCTCTCGTTCCCATCTCCATCCTGGTCCTGCGTCGGGGATCTGGCTGTTTCCTCGGTTACCTAGAGAACTACTCTTTATTAGGGCTGGAGGAGGAAGCTGCTGGGCAGATAAATTAAAGGGGATTGTCAGATAGAGGGAGGGAAATGGGCTGGGGGTGTGTGCAGAGTTAAATTGCATTATTATTTTTTAGAAAAGAAGGGAGCATCAGGACCCAAGGATTGCATGGCACATGCATCCATTGCTTATTTTGCCAATAAAGCATTTCAATTCTGTACTCCCATTTCTCTGTGGGTGGGAAGCTATCTTTTCTGTTCTCCTTAGTAAGGCAGCAGTATTGTATATCCTTACCTGAGTGGAAGTCCCCTTGAATTCAGTAGGATTTTTTCCCAAGTATTGTAAGCAGCTCTCTCTACTTCCTTACGATCATTACATTTTGATTCCCCCTCTTTGCTATTGAGGGCTGTATGCATGATGTCTCTTCCCCCTGCCCCTTGTGATACCACAACAAACCAGGGAGTTTAACACAAAACTGGTGCTACTTAGAGCACACCTGAAGTATTTCTGGTTTGAACCAAAGTTGCTGGCCTTCACTGTTCTGGTTTCACTTTATGTTCTTTTTCTTTCCCTGTTGCCCTACCTAGTGGCTGCTGCTATCCTTTTTCTGATCTAACTTAATTGTTATGATGAGACTTGTTTTATTTGGTGTAAACATACCTAGGCTGAGCTGTGCTTGTGACAAGGAGTATTGCAGTTCTGCTTCTGCTTGAGTTGTGAATTGGACTTGCAGTGAAATGACTGCATAAATCCAACTTTGCTCAGTCTAGTTAAAACTATTCTTATACAACTGTTACTAGAAAGCAGGCACATTTAGGAATATAAAACCTTATCTATCAGCCCCATCTACCTTGTTTTTCCAAAACATTTATCTCGTTGCATAAAGGCTGGGGCTTTCACCCTGAAACACACAATTGTATCCTCAGCCAGATTTGCAGCGATGCTGCCTGATTGTCCCTTAGTTAGAAGCCTCCGGGCCTCATTTTTCAAGTTTGGCATTGACAGGTATGGTGGGGGGTGGGATGTAGCATCTAGCCAGCCCTGAAGGGCAAGGGAGTAGATAGCCTTCTGCAGTACTACTGGGGAGAGGAGAAATGGATGTTTTGTGACCCTTGCTGTGTTTCTCTCTTTGCCTGTGGTCTCAGATAGTGACAAACTGCAGCGGGAGGCCAGCGAGCGCTTTGCAGCTGGGTACATTCAGTGCATGCATGAAGTTCATACGTTTGTCTCCAACTGCCCTGGGATTGATTCCACCATTGCAGCAGAGCTCTTGAACCACCTTCTGGAGTCGATGCCTCTGAACGAAGGCAGTTTCCAGGACCTGATAGCGGATGTCTTGTCAGACCCCTCCATCAGCCAGTGGCCTGGCAGCGATGGGCTCTCCCAGACGCCTGGGGAATCGCCTGCAGCTTTGAACCTGCCCAGTCCCAATTCGCCTCTTCCTTCACCTTCCTCCAGTGAGGAGACTTGCTCTGATGTGGAAGACACGGAGGCTGAGCAAAGCCACATCTCTTTGGATGGACTGGACAGGTCTAGGACGCAAAATGTGCCTTCCTCCAGCCTTTCCAAATCTATGTGGAGACCTTGGTAGTAAAGAGACTGCACAGGAACCAACGAAGATCTACCTAATAGGGAGAATACTTGAGCACTGTGTTCTTCTAGCCATTGGAATAGAGACGGTGAGGATTTCAGATGGTGCATTTGTGTCGTAATGTTGCTGTATTTCAGGACTGCATAGCTGGGCACTCTTACACTGTCAAATCCTGACAGGCTAAATAGCTCGAATGTGTTAACATTTCATCTGTGAGTGTGAGAGGTGAATATTGGAAAGTCTTGGTTTCTTTTTATGATTAAGGGTGTGGGTTAAAAGTGATGGAAGTATGGAAGCAGAGCTCTTTTGTTGAAGCACAGCAGTGTTTTGCAACTTACCTTTTTTGTTTCCTTGGGGGTTTTTTAATGGTCCTTATAAGTGGCCCTGAATCACTACCTTTTTTCGATTAGGAGAAAACCCTTGTGCATTTGAAAACTTGGTGGTTTAATACCAGTGAAATGTATGAAGTTAAGCAGTTATGCACAACTTCAAATGTTCTAGTGATAGATTTTTCTTTCTCTTATTTTTTAAAAAGGAAAATCCCTGAAAGGGATTGGTGAAGCTAGTCTCTTGATGAGTTTAGTGGTCTAGGATTTCTCCTTCAGTGAAGGAAGAGGAAACTAGGAGCCAGACTGGAATTAGGTGAGCATTTAAAATATTGGTGGCAGGGTGCCTTTTAGAAACGTGTCTTACGCACAGCTAGCACATTTGAATTTATTGTGGTATGTTTTATAGCTTGTCAAATGTTTTATTTTAAGCTTTTTATATATAAAAAAATAAAAGCAACTAAATTCACCAATGATTGCATGTATTTTGAGGGGTGGGTGACACGTCTGCTCTAGAAATTCTGTTCCAAGTGAGCAATTCATAAATATGTATCCTTGAGTGCAAACATTGGTAATTAAGCACTTAATTATTGTACTGAACTTGCCTGTTCAAGTATGGGGAGTTGGAATGTTTCATTTGTTCAGGATTCTTGGACTAACACAGTGGTTATACTTCTGGTTTTTGGCACACGTATGTTCCTGCGTTTGGTTACGTGACTTCCCAATTTAGTTTGTCATTGCTAAGCCTTTGTTTTTAAGCAACAACATTGGTAATTGTGTAAAAACCAATAACTGGCTTAGTGAGCATTTGAACCATTGAATACTTTCCCGGTTTGAATGGAAAACATTGAATTACATGCCATTAATTAAGATGTTCTTTGATCTACTGCAACTTCAGCTTTCCTCCACTTAAAAACAGGTGTTTTTTTATTTTTTAAGATGTGTGAGCTGTTTGTGCTGTTACCTTTCCACAGAGCTGTCATTGTAATATAGATCTATGCTGTAAGTTTCCTTAACGCAAGAAAATGTCCCAGCATAGAGAAAGAAAGGGAGGGGTAAAAGTAAGGTTGGAGGGCTAGCTATGTAATCTTCCTTTTTGTTAACCATGTGGAATAATAAAATTGGAAACAAAGTTTACTGGTAGATGTGTGCTTTGTAACTAACTTTTAAGCCATCGGACTGGATGTCCCGTAATTCAAGCCTGTCACCAGAGTTGTTTCTCTCTGCCTGCTAGATTCTCACCTACCTTTGAACTAGAAGGGAGGCCCACATTCTCCCTCCCACTTTTTCCCCCATGAAGGGGAAGTCTTCCCTGTAAAGACCTTTTTTGCTTTTACAGTAGATGAGGGAATGTTTTGATGTGCAAACTAAGCGTTAGTATGGACAGTTCCAGTGAAAATAACACCCTATACATAATGACTTTGAGAGAGAGTGTATGGAATAAAGGAAATAGCCTGTAATCATACCAGCTTAAGTTAAGGCCCAGGGAGGTCAAATAAACTTTTACTTGGGACATTAAACATGAGCAGGACCTTGTTGTATTGTTTTTTGTGTTTAAAAGCAGCATTTGAGTAACAGTATTTAGGGCTGCAGTCTCTTAGGTATTCCGAACTAGAACTAGAACTAGAATATTATAAGTTAATATTTGTGTTAGTAGACTATTGCAAATTCTTAAATGGGGGAAAAAGTAGTATTGGGTAGAAGACTAGAGCAGGAGCCCAAATTGGCTCTCCAGCTGTTTTTGGATGACAACTCCTATCATCCCTAGCTAGCAAGACCCAGTGGTCAGGGATGATGGGAAATGTAGTCTGAAAACAGCTGGAGACCCAGGTTTGGGAAACATGGACCTAGCAGATGATCTTACCTTTAAAAAAGATCACAATGAATAGGAGAACCTCAAAATAACTATAAGCGGTCAATTCAACATCAAATGTCTAGGAATATCACCCTAAGGATGTCTACTCACAAGTAAATCCTACTGAATTGAGTGGAGCTTACTCCCAGGTAAGTGTGGTTTGTAGCCCAGAGCTATACTTCAAGTCCAGCCTTTTTTCAGTTTTGAAAAAAATAGGTTTTCAAGCTTGAGGCTTTAAATGTCATCCTGACAATATTTGGGTTGGCCTGCTCTTGTTTGATTCCCTCAGCAGAAGGTATGCATCAAAATCGCACAAAGGTTTAATTAGCAAGGATGCAGCATAATCATAGGGTTAAAGGACTGTTACACTGACCCCCTTAGACCCTTGAATAGGCAGTGTACATCTTGGTACCCACACATTAATAAGGGACTACCTCTGCAATAAATGAATAGGAGTTTTTCAGGAGAAAATAAAACTGTAGCCAGCCTTGAGTTGCTCTTTGCACATTGTGAGCAGCCTGTTATAGGTACTTAAGCTGTCTGCACTTATGGGCGATTATACTCTCTTTATCCAAGTGGGTCAGTGGGTCTGGCTGTTAACCAGAAGGTTGGTGGTTCTGGCTCACCCAGGGAGGAATTCCTGTGTTGCTGATGAGAGCCTTGGGGTCCCTGCCAACTCTATGGTTCCATGTTTCTGATTCCCGGGTGCAAATCTGAGAGGTGTCTTGTGACTGGGTTCTATCCCTGAGGGCTGGGTTTACCTACCAACCTTGTATCATTCTTCCGAGCCATTTTTCTCAAACCTGCTGTGGGGAGAGGAGGGGAGACAGAATTTACAGCCAGCTTTGCCTTGCTAGTTGTTAGCTGAAAATAATTCAAAAACTGTTAAAACAAAATAAAAAAATTCCTTCCAGTAGCACCTTAAAGACCAACTAAGTTAGTTATTGGTATGAGCTTTCGTGTGCATGCACACTTCTTCAGATACACAGTGTATTCACAGTGTATTCACAGTGTATTCACAGTGTATTCAGATACAGTGTGTATCTGAAGAAGTGTGCATGCACACGAAAGCTCATACCAAGAACTAACTTAGTTGGTCTTTAAGGTGCTACTGGAAGGAATTTTTTTTATTTTGTTTTGACTATGGCAGACCAACACGGCTACCTATCTGTATCAAAAACTGTTGTAACCATGTGCTTTGTGGCCCCACAGAAAGGGACACATGTTGTTATAAGAGTTTATGGTTCCCTCCGCCTAGAGATGGGTGTGGGAAGAGGTTGCATGGGTAGGTATATCAAAAGAGGTTTAAAGGTTTGGGTGGTGCAGAAACGTTAGCAAGTTCTAGGTGTGTGGGTTTGTGCGCGCAATGTAGGCATTTCTTCTTGGACTTTTGCGTATTTGTGGGAGCACTTTGTGCATAATTGCATGACTTCTAGTAGAATTGATCATATGAAAGTGGGAATCTGGAAGATATGGTTCATCCAGACTCATATTTCCCCTTTCCCGTGTGTGTATGTGAGAGAGCCACCTCTGTCCAAATCTTGCAGGTTTGCTGTGTCAGTAGTGTTCTCACTTGCAGGTCTCTGGCTTTCTAAACTTCTGCCTAGGTGGCTTTGACCAAAGGAAAGCTACATTCATTCTTGTCGAAAAGACGACCTCAGCCTTCCCTTGCTATTCAAGTCTCATCTCTTTCTGAATGATGATTATGGGAAGCAGCTGCCAGATCCCATCCAGTGTAATTGGCAATTCTACTCTCCAGCCAAAGAGAAACGAACCCTTTTTTTGGGTCCTGATATGCCTTGCAAACCTCAAAGTGACAACCATGGAAACAAGCAAATACTAAAGTCGTGATTTTTTAGCAATAATTGCTTGGGTCACTTTGCTCTATATTAGTCTTTCTGAGTGTCACTGAAAAAAAGGAGGGTGCAAAAAGCAAAAACAAAACCCCATATTCTGTTCACAAACCTGTACAATTCATGCCTACTTTTCTAAGGCGCCAGAATCTCTGGTAGGTCTTTGCAACTTTTTGTTGTGATCCTGCCAGATGTGAGTTTGTTCTGGTGGCACAATTATGTACTGTAGGAAGAGCTGTCATATTCCTGAATGCTGCTTCATGTAATTCCTGCTGCTTGTATGTAGTAAACTCTAGGGGGGAGATTAGTCTTCTCCTTAGTTTAACACAGAGGTGGGAAACCTGTGACCATCCAGAGAATTTTGGATTCCAACTCCCATCATCAGCTGTTGGCATGACTGATGGTCAAGGGTTGAGGTGGGGAGTTACAGTCCGACAATAACTGAAAGACCGCAGGATTCTCTCCCACCAACTTGCGATCCTGAAGTCTACTATCACATTTTTATGAGGGCAGCATCTAGTGTAGAGAAGTTATTTTCTCCTTTCCCCAGTAAGGTTCTGTGTCTTTAATAGGTATATGGCACATTCAACCAATTAAACGGATCCTTGCATAACCAACAGAGAAGTTTAACCTGTTCAAGTTCTGCTTGCCATGCAGCCGTTTTGAGCAAGAAAACCACAGAGCTGTTTTAACAAAGCAATTTGATACGGGAATGCTCCTTTCCCCTGGTTGGTAAAGCAATTCTGCTAATGCAGGGGTGTCCAACCCGGCTGATTGCGGGATCCTTATCGTGTACAAAAAGTTATGGGGCGGGGAGCTAATAAACTCTGTGCAATCCTTCCCCCAAAAAGCTCAACAACTCTGGGCACTTCCCTCCTAAAAAAAGCCAATGACAATGGGTATATCACTACCAGTTTTTTTTTATACTGGGAGTAGATCACAGTCTCTTGGGAAATGGCCATGCCTGTGCTAATGGAAATACTCTTGTATGCATTGTGGTTGGGTCAAGGGTGATGTTACTGCTCTCAAAACAATGGTGTACCTATTAGACCAAAGTATGTATGTAGCGATTGCTCACTGTTGAATATGCAAAACAGGAATTTGTGGGATGAAAGCCTAGTTAATTGAAGATAAGGTACTACAAGATAAGGTACGACTACTAGTAGCTGCAAACTTGGAGAAAGGGGGAGTATTGTAACTTGTGAACAAAGTTTAACAAAAGTGAAATTTTGATGCTAGAATAGAAAAGAGAGTCATTGGAAATAGGACAGCTGATTCTGAGGTATGTAATTCTGGAGTTGCACTTTGTATATTTTTTTTGTCTCCTGCAGACATGCAGGGGGTTATAAACAGGAGGTCTAACAAACTGAAGTCATTCAGAAGAGCAAAGGACCATCTTCAAGTTCTGTATTTTTAAATTGTCCAATCTGGAAATGTACAACTAACATTGAAACATTCTGAGAAATGTTGGGGTTTAAAAAACACACAGCACAAATCCACAAATTAAGTTCACAGAAAGTTTACATCCTCTCATTAGGTGTTACCGGGTTTCAAAAAATTTGCATTTCTGTACCTTACTGCAAAGGTGTGAGATCTGACACCTCCTTGATAAAGGCAGGAAGAGTGAGCTTTTCATTGGGGTGGGGATGTGGTTTCCAGCAGTTACACTGAAAAGAAAGTTCATGCTTTTTCTCTTTTCTCTCCACCCCCTACATAGAAACTGCCTTTATTCTTTGCAATTTCAAAGTAATAGCAAGACCCTAGCTGGGTTGTTACTGTACTAGATTGTAAAAAGAGGTACACCCCTCCATGCCATAAGAAGGGGGATATTTGTTTGATATGCAGTTGGAAAACCCTGTAGTTATTAGCACTACACCATTGGCAGTGGTCAGTGATGCTTGTAAATAACTTAGATCAGTAGAAAAGGGTCTGGGAGAAGGGCTTGTTACTGCTTTGGGTCAAATGTCAATGGGGAGTATTTGCCTCACAGATGATCTTGCATCCCCCTCATAATGGCATGCTAAGCAAGGGCAAGGCTCAGAAAATGTTTAGAGTACAGTGAGTATTTGTAGTGCCAAATGGTCATCTATCCAACCCCTCTCCTCCATGCCTGTAGTAAGCCCAAAATCCAGATGACAGGAAGTTTCAGGAAAACGTTTCCAGCCAAATGGTGGATAATTAACCTTGGTGGCTCAACACCATTCTAGCCACCTTTAGAGACTAAAAAAGCCCTCTGTGGCAAGATGTGTGAAGAGGTCACTTAGAATATATGTGCACAGAGGTCCAGAGAATTTGCTTCTTTTAAAGAGGTCAAAAGGCCAATGGCGCAAGGAAGAGCTGTGAATATGGAATATACTATATGGAATGTAAATAAATATATAGGCCAGGGAAAGGTACACTGAAATCTTACTGAAACGAGTGATAAACTTGGATGATGTGCTGTGGGCTCAAATCCAGTTGGTGTTTTCTGTTAAACAAGATTTGAGGTAGACATATGACCTCTTTGGGTGTTCTCATATTTAAAACCAACATGGAAGCAGGGATGAGCGTGTTAATCTCCACCACCACCTCCATTGCATTCCGGAAGCAGGGTGTATTCTCATCTGCTTGTGGAAGTTCCCCAAGTAATTTAGACTCCTGGTCTTTCAATCTTCTACCTCACACAGGGAGCCTATCGTAAGTACAAGAAGAGCTTCCACAGCTTTGAAATTTGCTGTCTAATTAGCAGAAGGTGAGAGGAGAACCTGGTACTTCTGGTGTCCTTTATTCACCCAGGTATGTGAGGGCTGCTCACCTGAGAGGAGGTCCTCCAGGGCTAGAGCAGTAGAATCATAGAATCATAGAGTTGGAAGAGACCACAAGGGCCATCGAGTCCAACCCCCTGCCAAGCAGGAAACACCATCAGAGCACTCCTGACATATGGTTGTCAAGCCTCTGCTTAAAGACCTGCAAAGAAGGAGACTCCACCACACTCCTTGGCAGCAAATTCCACTGTCGAACAGCTCTTACTGTCAGGAAGTTCTTCCTAATGTTTAGGTGGAATCTTCTTTCTTGTAGTTTGGAACCATTGCTCCGTGTCCGCTTCTCTGGAGCAGCAGAAAACAACCTTTCTCCTTCCTCTATGTGACATCCTTTTATATATTTGAACATGGCTATCATATCACCCCTTAACCTCCTCTTCTCCAGGCTAAACATGCCCAGCTCCCTTAGCCGTTCCTCATAAGGCATCGTTTCCAGGCCTTTGACCATTTTGGTTGCCCTCCTCTGGACACGTTCCAGTTTGTCAGTGTCCTTCTTGAACTGTAGTGCCCAGAACTGGACACAGTACTCCAGGTGAGGTCTGACCAGAGCAGAATACAGTGGCACTATTACTTCCCTTGATCTAGATGCTATACTCCTATTGATGCAGCCCAGAATTGCATTGGCTTTTTTAGCTGCCACGTCACACTGTTGGCTCATGTCAAGTTTGTGGTCAACCAAGACTCCTAGATCCTTTTCACATGTACTGCTCTCAAGCCAGGTGTCACCCATCTTGTATTTGTGCCTCTCATTTTTTTTTGCCCAAGTGCAATACTTTACATTTCTCCCTGTTAAAATTCATCTTGTTTGTTTTGGCCCAGTTCTCTAATCTGTCAAGGTTGTTTTGAAGTGTGATCCTGTCCTCTGGGGTGTTAGCCACCCCTCCCAGTTTGGTGTCATCTGCAAATTTGATCTGTATTCAGCCAAGTGGACGGGGCCAAATGAGTCCATACACACACCACTTCCCAGAATGCTCCTGCTTTTGTGGAAAAGACCCACACACGTCTGCCTCCCCCCCCCCCATGGATGTCTCATTTAGATGTTCTCCAAGCCTCACAGATAAGCAGCTCCTACAAAGAACTTCTAAAAGACATCTTCGCTTCAAATTGCTTTCCTACTCCACCCAGTGTGTTTTTGAAAAAAAGCTCAGATCTTTTGGCTTGAGATCAAACTATTTTAGAAGCAGTGAATAGTTGTGGCAGTTACAAAGCCGCTGCTACAAACCCCACCCCCACCCCCCAGCATTTTTCTTCTAAAAAAATGTTTATTTCCCTGCAAAAGTGCTGAACAAATGTTTACAATGAAAAACACGTTGGGGAGGAGGGGATTTTATAAAAGGTGGATTGTGGAAGTGTCCAAAGTATGGCAAACAACCACACTGGAATGAAAGCCAGGACTTGAGGCAGCAGATGACTGAAGTTGGGCAGAAACCATTTCCCTCTGCTGGGGAGAAGTATGTCTATTTCAGGGGTTCTTAACCTGTGCTCCAGGAATGGGTTTCAGGGGATCTGGGCAGAAAATAAATTTCTTTCCTGTTACTTTGAAAATTGCCCTTCTGAAAAAAATCTGAGGTGGAGGGTGGGGGTGGGCGCCATAACTTTCACCATATTCTCAAAGGGGGCCATGACCCCAGAAAGGTTAAGAACCATTAGTCTGCAAAAAGCTTCCTGAATCACCTGCTGAAGACTGTCACATACTCAATACAATCCCTTAACCCAGGGGTCAGCAAAGTGTTTGTGGCTTGGGCTGGTTCACGATCCCGCAGACTCTGCAGTGGGCCGGAGTGTGCCCACACACACACATGCGCAAACGCTATTTCTGGTGCTCCTTCCAGCGCGGAGGAGGTGTGCGCAACTTCCCATTGGTTGCAGGAGCTTCCTGCAGCCAATGGCAAGCTGGCCAGTGTTGCGGAAAGTGGTCCCCACTCTGCTCTGTGCCGGTTTAGCGCGATGCACAGGAGCCAACCAAGCGGGCGGTGGGGGGTCCATGGGCCGGTTAAATGACCCCCATGGGCTGTTTGTAGCCCATGGGCCTTAGGTTTCTGACCCCTGTCTTAACCCTTTGTCAGAAACTTTAGGTCTCCCCCCTCCCCTTTTTGCATAATATCTAATCTGAAGGAGAGCTCTGTGAAACTCACAAGTGATCTTATTCTGTGACTTTTGGCTACTCTGAATAAAGATGATACGCCCGCCTTGTATGCTAGCCCACAAGAGTTACTAGTTTGCAAAAATAGGAACAGGTTCCTTTGCAATGGACAGCATACATTTGGACACAATTAATCACCCTTCCCTAACCTGATGCCTTCCGGTCAGTTGTAGACAACAGCTCCCCAAAGCCCCAGTCGGCATGGCCAGCAATCAGAGATGGTGTAAGTTGTAGGTGGCCAACACAGTGAGCTTCATGGGGATTTGAACCCTGGTCTCCCAGGTCCTAGCCCAACGCTCTGACCACAGCACCACACTGGCTCTCTATCTTGAGGGCAGCCAGTGGAATTCTTCAAGAACTGCAGGTAGGTTCAGCTAAGAACTGGAAATGCTCACCAGTGCTTGAAAAAGGGACTCTTCCTGCTTCCCACCTCAACACAGTTTGCACCTTGCACACTCAACAGAAGTCCTCCTTTTCAAAACGCTTGCCCAGTGTTTGCGCGGATCCATTCACTTGAGCTGCACAATGTGGGCCTAGACGTTTAATTTGTGTACCATCCTCATGTATAAAACAATGGTTCTGGCTGTGCTCTTCCTTCCTTCCTTCCTTCCTTCCTTCCTTCCTTCCTTCCTTCCTTCCTTCCTTCCTTCCTTCCTTCCTCCCCAAGATGGCCACTATGGTGGCTTATTCTGAAAAACATGCTTGGAACATGATCCAGGATCAACTCCATAATGCTTGGATGCTGTGACTCCCTTCCCTAGTTTCTACAATACTATACAGTGGTACCTCGGGTTAAGTACTTAATTCGTTCTGGAGGTCCGTTCTTAACCTGAAGCACCACTTTAGCTAATGGGGCCTCCTGCTGCCGCCGCAGCACGATTTCTGTTCTCACCCTGAAGCAAAGTTCTTAACCCAAGGTACTATTTCTGGGTTAGCGGAGTCTGTAACCTGAAGCGTATGTAACCTAAAGCGTATGTAACCCGAGGTACTACTGTATTTGGATAAATTTGGTGTGAAGTTCAGGCTTGCGGACTTCTTCTCAAAAGAGCATCCTCGCAGCTTTCCCCTCATAATCCTGAGCTTCCACTACTGTGTAAGTTATAAAGAGAGGAAATCCCATGATAAACAAAAGATCACGCAGCCAGGTATTAACCACGCAGACAGGATCATAACCAGGCTGACAGCATTTTTCCAAATGAGCATTTGGCACGGTTTCTGTGCCTCATTCCATTCAGCAGGGAGGGAAAGGATGGGAAAAACCAGTTTTACCAAAATGCTGCCTTCGGAGAGCTCTGCTACGCAGACTTGCTTCAAAAGTCTGAATTTCACTGTTGAAGGACTGCTGGCATTGCTCTTCTTACATTGCCTACAGCAGCCGCTGCTGAACTCCAGCCGTCTGCAGACTGCAAAGTGAGTCTCAGTTTGCTTGGGTGGGAGAATAGGGGGTGGGGGAGAGCAGAGCAGAGCAGAGCAGCTCACTCTATCGAGATTTAACTCTTTCGGCAACTCAGTGGGTTCGCCAGCTCAGAGAGTCTGAGGAGCTGATGCTGTTCTCAAAAGTTTCAGGGGAAAAGTCTCCACTTTCCAGACAGACAGCAGCAACTCATATTCTTTTTTAATTTCATAGCTGTTAAAAGGGACAGCAGGCTTGGTAAGAAAAACCATTAAGGAAAAGATAGGCGATTTTTTAAAAAGCTAGGGGGTGTTGTTCTGATTTGCTGCAGCCTAATGTATTTTGCTAGAAAACATTTTAATCTTGGCTTTTCAAGTGGTTTCTGTTCCAGTGTTTCTCAGACAGAGTGGGAATGCGGCACACCAAATAATTTCTGGAAAATCCACTCAATCCGCCCCCCCCCCTGGTCATTAGAGAATTATTAAAATGTATAGAAGCAAACAATAATGATTATATTTTATATAATTAGCTAATACCTCTTTTTTGGTCCAATGATCAACAGTGAACAGTGAATCCTATCTCCCCATCTTTCTAAGCACACCTTTTTATCAAGTGTGTCCAGCATCCCAGGCTGCTTCTAAAGTAGACAAAGTTCAGACAAGGCTGGTTTTATATTGCATTTTGCAGGACGACTATGTCTGGGTTTCGTTGCTGAGTCCCTCTAGGTCTATAAGCCTTCAAAGGCTACACGTAGCATGGTTGTTCAATGACTTCCTGAGCATTTGGATCCTTTGATCATGTCAGATGCATCCAACAAAGACTCTTACCTGTAAATATGCTGCTGTCAGCCTAATGGAGTAAAAGTTGACACCATAAAGTTCACAGGCTCCATACAGCCTAAATTAGGTGACAAAAGAAGCAAATTCCGTAGGGCTCAAGAGAGTGGATGCTAGCCTGAAGTACACTTACTCATGAGTAAGGATGCTAAAGATCGCCACACACAGTTCTACAACTTGACTTACCTCTGTGACGGTTTTGTTCAGGAAATCCATTAGCACATTTTAAAAAGACAAATAAAGGTCATGTTGTCTGCAACAAGTTTTAGATAATTCATACCCCATTCCGACTGACAGTGTTTTTGCGTGCATGAGTGTGATTGCACGACTTTATATGGGGCTAATTTTCTGCAACCTATTTTTCTCATGAAAACCTATATATTCATGTGTAAAAGCCACATAACCTCAGAACCATTTGATGTCTAAAAGGAAATGGAAGCTTGCACCACAGCCTGCAATCATTCACATGCCTTGCACGTGTGATCATAGAATTGCTGAGTTGGAAGGGACCTTGTGGGTCATCTAGTCTAACCCCCTGCAATGCAGGAATCTTTTTACCCAATGTGAAGCTCGAACCCAGAGCCTGAGAATAAGCGTCTCATGCTCTGCCAGCTGAGTTGTCCCACAAGTTTATAACAAAGACATCCTCGGATTTAGATCATCTACAAGGTTGTGGCATGAGAACTAAATGCAAGAAATTGTTTCAGCCGTTAACAGTTTTATAAAGTGCATTTATAGGTATTATTCTACATGTAACTGGTCTCTTTACTGTGGTCTTTGCCACGCCTATAGCCTGATTCTTCTTGTACACTGTAAACAAGTTACATGTTATTGCTAAAAGCACATGCACCAGACAAGTACAGTACAAGCAAAAATTAAGCCGGAATTGCCTAACTTAGAGCAGGTGTGGGTTCACCCTGTGGAATAAATGAAATAACCCAACAGTAGTATATGCTCCAGTCCATTTTTTAATGATTATTTCAATGATAATTTTTATTTTACCTGATGCAATCCTATGAGATATAGAACACACCATAAACCAAAGCACAACATGAATTCTAAAAACGCATGAAAAACTTGCTTTGTATAGGACCAGTTTGCCCATCGTGATCTGGACCTGGAGATGCAGTTGCCGTGCTTCCTTTGTGCTGCATTGTTTCTTTTAATGCACATAGAAGATCTGCCTGCGTGTCCTTAGCTTTATATCAACACAACTCTTCAATAGTGGAATGAGACATGTATTGCAAACTTTACAGCTTTAAAAACTGAAATCAAATGGCCCCATCATTTCTTTTTCATTTCTCTCTCTCCCCCCCCCCCTTTTGCTAAATGGGAGGTGGAGTTGTCAATAAAAGTTTGGATTCCTGCCTGGGATGGAAATCAGATGCAGGCACAAGGCAGCCACCCTGCTCCTTGCCAACAGAATGTCTGCACAGAGCAGATGGGACATATGGCCTTCAGGACACAATGCCAGCAAGCAGCACGGAGCGAGATAATAGAGGCTGAACAAAACCGGCTCAGAAAGCAACTGCCACATACACGGCCCCAGCTGCTGCTCTGGGGAAAGTCTCAGCACCCTCTTTTACTCTGTGTCTTTTCACCGCTTTTTAAAAACATCATTCCGAACTGCAAGCAAACGAAAGTGGGATTTTGGATTCCATTTCTAGCAGAGAGCACCGAGCAGAGAGCGCCAACAAAACTGTTTTTATTAACACAGATCTGTATTGCTTTGGACTGCCTTTCCTTTTTCTTCTAGATTCAAAAATAAAGGAGGCATCACCTACGGCGATCTTCTGCACAAACCCCACAGCAATGAATGGAGGTTACATCATGAGCTGCTCATTATTTGATCCCAGCGGCCTGCCTATGGCATTCTTAACCTCTTCTCCACGCAAGGTTTTTAAACAACGCTTCATGCAAACACAAGAGCGTGTGGGTTTCCTCACCCCCCGCCCAGCCCCACTTTTGAGAGTCATTCAGGGCATGTAAAACAGTAGCAGCAATTAATTTCGCAGACCAGCTTCCTGCCGTCAATTCCAGAATGGAAAATCTGGACGTTGCCAAACAAAACCATCTGCTCTGTAGTGATATATCATTTACAGTCACCAACATTCTTGCTACCACAAGCAGAGTGGACGAAAGAGAAACTAGTTTCAGGCAAGGAAACAAAAGGCTACACCTTGGAGCTGTAAGGAAATATATTTTGGTGTTTCCCCCTTAAGCCATTCCCTGGGGGTGGGTTATGTGTGGGGGTGTGTGTGTGTGCAATATCTGTGGCACAGGACACATCATACTAAACTGCCAACTTTGATGCATTTATTTGGTCTGTGCCACAATCTAGGTAAAGGTAAAGGGACCCCTGACCATTAGGTCCAGTTGTGGCCAACTCTGGGGTTGCGGCGCTCATCTCGCTTTATTGGCCGAGGGAGCTGGTGTTTGTCTGCAGACAGTTTTTCCGGGTCATGTGGCCAGCATGACTAAGCCGCTTCTGGCGAACCAGAGCAGCGCACGGAAATGCCGTTTACTTTCTCGCCGGAGCAGTACCTACTTATCTACTTGCACTTTGACGTGCTTTCGAACTGCTAGGTTGGCAGGAGCAGGGACCGAGCAACGGGAGCTCACCCCGTCGCAGGGATTTGAACCGCCGACCTTCTGATCGGCAAGTCCTAGGCTCTGTGGTTTAACCCACAGCACCACCCGTGTCCCTTGTGCCACAATCTAGTTCAGGACAAATAAGAGTACTTTGTCCCGCAGTGCAGTTAAATGATGAAACTCACTCTCCCAGTGATTGCCACCAACTTGGATGGCTTTCAGAGAGGATTGGCAATTTTGTGGAGGCTGCAGTTATCAATGGCTACTAGCCATGATGGCTATGCCCTGCCTCCACAGTTGGAAGCAGTAATGCTTTGGAAAATTAGTTGCTGAAAACTGCAAGAGGGGAGAATGCCCTTGTGATTGGGTCTTGCTTGTAGGGTTCCCACAGGCATCTGTTTGGCCATGGTGAGAACGGGAGGCTGGACTAGATGGGCCACTGGCCTGATCCAGCAGGCTCTTCTTTATGTTCTTATCACTTTCCATGACACCCTCTAACTGCAAATTCAGGGGGTGAGGGCTGGCAGGACTAGTGCCAAACCAAAAAAAGAGAGCAAACCCTAAGGGAGTATCTGCCACACCAGCTGCCCAATGAGGCCTCATAATGCTCTGTAGCCACAGAATGTGGAACATCACTTGGAAAAGAAAACCTGAGGAGGAGGGTAACTGAATAAGAGAATTGTTTCTCCTATGCTTCAAAGTATGAAATTCATACATCCTTAACAGCAGTGCTTCTGCTCAGCCAGCCATGTCCCACAGAATATGCTATTCTCTTGTCAGAATTTGGGACTAGTCAGAAATAAACTAAACAAGGTTGTGAAAACAAGCATAGAGGGGCAGGCCCCAAGAGCCAGCACATTAGAGATATACAGTGGTGCCCCGCAAGACGAATGCCTCGCAAGACGAAAAACCTGCTAGACGAAAGGGTTTTCCGTTTTTCGAGGCGCTTCGCAAGACGAATTTCCCTATGGGCTTGCTTCGCAGTCTTGCGAGTCTTTTCCCTTCCCCCCCTTTTTCTAGGCCGCTAAGCCGCTAATAGCCGCTTAGCCGCTAATAGCGCTAATCCGCTAATAGGGATGCTTCGCAAGACGAAAAAACCGCTAGACGAAGAGACTCGCGGAACGGATTATTTTCGTCTTGCGAGGCACCACTGTATGTGGGACAAAAAGAGGGCAGACAAATCCCATTCCCTCTGCCGTGCTTACATGGTCTGCCTGCGATCGTGGTCAGTGATTAGATTGGCTCAAAAGCCAAATTTATCACCAGTGGACCACAACCTTTGCTATTCCCGGTTTTGCAGGATGTTCTCTCTGTGAACCCTCACAAATTTCTTCTCACCTTATGACCATAAGAGCATAAGAAGAACCCTGATGGATCAGACCAAAGGCTGATCAAGTGTTTCCCTACAGTGGCCAACCAGATGCCAATGGAACCCACAGAGATGAATGTGATGGCCCTTTCCTGCTGTTGTTTCCCAGCAACTGACATTCAAAGACATGCCATCTGCCATCCTGGAGGCTGCCCTTGACATCACTAAAACACAGAGAAAAAGCATAGGATGCTTACCTTGTATACCACTCTGCTGTAATGAACAGCAGGGTGCTCATCAATGAACACAATGCAAATGTGAACAGCCACAGAAGCAGCACTTCAATGTGACCTTGTTGCTAAAAAGGGAGGTCTTCTGAAAAGCCAGCAAAGAGGTAGCTTTCTTCTCCTTTTCTGGTAGGACCTTTCAGAGTTTGGCAGCAGTGATCACAAAAGTCCTGTTCTGAGCCACTGCAGTTCCAATTTCCAATAGAAATGGCAGGGGGGAGGATCGTAACCGATTCACAGAGCACTTGCCTTAAATGCAGAAGGTTGCATGCCATGTCCTTAATATAGGACATGGAACGACTCCTGTCTAAAACCCTGGAGAGCCATTAGCAGTCAGTGCAGGCGACTCTGAGCCAGGTACGACTCCGTATACGGCAGGTTTCGACAGATAAAAACATTTGTTTACTAGATCTCAATTAGTGAAGGGGCTCCACGACCCTTGAGGAATGGGACCAGGCTGAACAAAGGTTAAAGGTTTTTTAAATGTTCAAACCAGTACCTTGAATTAGACCAGTGCCTACTCCAGATGATGTTGGAAGGCAGTGCTCTTCCCTAAACATATGAGTTGTGTTGGAACCATGTAGGGTGCATTGTGGAAGCCGAGCCTAAAAGTTAACAGAAGCATAGATCCACATAGCAAGGTTTGATGCATTTAGGAGAGGAAGAAAGTCTGCTCATCTGCCAAACTTGAACGAAGGCACTCCTGCAATGATGCTCAATGTACTTCTCAAGAAGCAATGCCAAGTTCAAGGCTTCTGACCTGGTCAGGCAAAGTCAACAGGGAGACTGTAATAGGCTAGCTAAATCCTTCCAGAGACTGGCTATCCTTTACCAATGTTGCATGTGTCTTGCTGGGTTTCAGTATCAAACTATTCACCCTCATCCAGCCTCTATACTGGTTCAGGAAAGAGATAGTGTGTATATGGCAGGGCTGCCCCTAAAATGGCTGAATTTCTGAATACTAGGATCTCTTTGATAACTAAATGAACTATTTCTACACCTGTATATACAGAACAGGATGTGGAAAGTAAAACCTTATTTCTCATCCCTTAACAGCAGCCCAGGGCTCCATTGCCAAATCCTGGAATCGCTTCTTCTATCTTTATAATTTATGTAGATTACTGGTATGCTAGAGGGTAAATTGCCTTCCTTGAAAAGATATAAACTGAAAGCATCTAAAGGGTACAGCTTTTTTTGTTGTTGTTATATGCAGTGCTTTTTTTCTGGGGGTACACATACTCCTAAGCATTTTGTGAATCTTTGTACTTTTGTCCATTTACTGTATTTATTTTTCCCAATTTGAACTATAAAATGGTGATTTTATTGAGTCAAAATGAGTACCCCTAAACATTTTTTAAAGAAAAAAAGCACTGGTTAAATGGCATGGTTTTATTTCTTATACAAATAAAGGCACACAGTTGCTAAGTGTCACCAGCATATGCAAGTGTGTGATGGTGTTGTTATTAATCTTGCCAACAGGATAAAGGAAAGAGATCCATGCATATTCATGATGCTGAATCCCAAAGCTACACCTATCTCTGCTAAGAGAGGCTTCATGCAGATATTAAGCAGCATTCATAATAATACTGAGCCCTGTGGAACCCCATATATTTCCCATAGACATGGACATTCTGACATTCTAATACACATTGCCTCCAAAATAACCAGTCTTTGAATTATATAGTAACAATTGAAATTATTTCCCAGAGACACCTAGAGGTTGAAGGTGGGGCAGAAGAATATTATGGTATTCAGAATAAAAAACCATTGTAAAGCCTAACAAATTGCAAGACCTAACAAAATCAGCAAATAATCAATCATTTTTCAGCCTCCAGATCAAGGCTGGCATGTCCAGTTTCCGCCACTTGAGTCAAAATGGGAAGTGCTGCTCACCCCACTCACAGAAATATAGCAAAAACATTGCATGCTCCAAGATATCTCAAGAAATTGGTGCTGGTACTACTTTTCTGCTGGCAGAGGAGGTAGTGGGGCACCACCTTTGAGACTTTTGCCACCCGAGGCAGTGGCTTCACCCTGCTTCATGGGTGGGCTGTGCCTGCTTTAGATTCAAGTAACCCACCAGGTAGTTCCACAGCCAGGGTGGAAGCCAGATTGACCCTTTCAAATAAAATCTGTTATTCAGGAATGTCTGGAGTTGCTCAGGCCGTCAGTCAGAAATGAGAACACACCAGTGAAAAATTGATACGATATTCCTTATCCCAAACTGGCATTTTCAGAAACAAACAAGCCCTTTCTTTATGGCTGATGAAAACAGTCTCCATTATACATACTGACAATTTAGCTGCAATTAGCGGAGTTTAGCCAATCTGCATGTTGTGGCTTTTACCACCCCCAACATCCTGTCAATATCCTTGAGGAACAGCAGATCTCAAGAAACTAGATACTTGAGACAAACTGCTGTTTCCAACACTAAATACTGCAATGCAGACTACACTAGTAGACAAACAACTTACTGGATAGACTACATGAGTACCAGGGAATGACAGGAAGCCAGAATGACATGATCCAGTGATTCAACAGAGGTGATAAGAGTTGGTCTTCTAGCTAATTTAGTTAATCCATTAGGTTATAAGAATAGCAAAACCAGCACATCTTCAGTGCTTTCCAGCTGACTGATACTTTCAGAATTCAGACTCTTGAAAATACAGTGCGACTGCAAAACTGTATGAAAAATGGAATCCTGCATCTGTAAAATACTCATCAAAATTCTAAACAGGTTTTAGGGATATCTAAATGTGTTGGAAGAGTGACACCTACAGGCCACTATAAAGTTTTGGTTTTTTAAATATTAAAGATTTTCTTGGTTTACAAAAAGTACATGCCTTGTCTCTTTTTTCAGGTTGTACAGTCTCTTACAAATCAGGTACATTTGTTGTTAGACATTAGTGCTGAGTACAGTATAAGGTTGGAGAAGAAGAGGGGGGAGAGGTGGTGAGGCATATTATTTTATATAGTGTACGTGTGGGGTTTTGTGCCACTAAAAGGTTTGTCAGTGTTTCAGAGATTACAAGCACACTCTTATTGGTTAAAATTGGCAATATATTTTGGATTGTATCCAGCTAAATTATAGTAGACCCAAATAAATTAATGGACCTAAGTCAGCCAAGCTCATTAATTTCAATTGCTGTACTCTCTGTATGACTATCATTGGCTGCAAGCCTGTGTAGGTTCCATCTATAAAGAATGACTATCAAAATAATTTATTACAATGTAGGACAAGGATGTGGAATCTATGGTTCTCCAGATGTTGCTGGCCTACAACTTTCATTATCGCTGACTACTGACTATGCTGGCTGGTGCTGATGGGAGTCCAACAACATCTGGAAGACCATAGGTTCCTCATCATTGCTGTAGCAAAGATATTAAATGGTTGACAGGCTCAAGAGTTATACCAATACCCATCTGGAAGACAAGAATGACAATTATTCAATATTATGGCGAGGATTTCATTTTAAGCATTGCAATTTGGGTGCAGACATTTCTCATAACAAGTCTTCTCAATTCACTGTAGAACAGTTTAACCAGACAAAGCAATTATGGAAAGACTACAGTTAAAAATAAAAAATTCTTTATTTACCAATTTTCTACAAAGCACGTAGTAAAAATAAGTCACGTGACAAAAAACCAATATTGCACAGTAGACAGAAAACATTGTTTGAAGATGGAAAACCCGCACATTAATGAAGTTCTCTCATAGTGACCAAGTATTTTTAAGCTAAAATAATCTACAACAAATCTGGTTTCAGAATCTTGCCTAAAAAGAGAGGCTTGCAATTTTAAAAATTTATAGGAAAATATTTTAGTACTATTCCTGTAAATAAAATAGGTTTTAAAACGATGTAGACATTTTTATGAAACCACCCATTAAAGGATTAAACAACTTTTCTCCCCGGCCTCTCAAAATCGTCGTGAAAATGACCACACATACACGTTGCAGATGTCTACAAAAATAAATTTACACCCATAAGTCCTATACTAAATACTAAACCACACTTGTCACACCAGTAAGCTTCAGAGAGGACTTGGCAGGTGTGGTGAGACTCCCACCTCCAGTGCTTTAAAACATACCCTCAATGCCATTTCACAAGGCTGCTTTTGAAGCTCTCATAGTAGTTTCACCATGCATTGGGTGGCTGCTATAAAAGAAGAAAGTCACAATCCCAAAGTTCTGTGGAGTGTGGAATTAATCAGATGAGACTCTGAATTTTGACACTTTTAAGCACTGAGAGTTTTCCATGTGATTTAAAAATTACATGTAAAGCCTGTGCATAAGTGACTGCAGAATCAGAATTTAAGTACATGCCATTCGATAAAGTTTCATTTCCTCAAAATGGCCCTCCTCGTTTTATGCTAAAAATGACCAATTTAAGTGCAACAGGATATACACAACATGTTGATGTGTGAGCAGCATTAATAAGTTCAATTACCTAGTTTACAATGAGGAAAAAATACATCAGGCAGGGTTCATAGCTACATGCACATAATGCCACAAGTTGCTCTGAGAGAAGGTTGCAGATAAAGCGAGTATTATTTACCTCTTTCCCAAAATACAAAAATTAGAAGGCAACAGAGCAACAGAAGCAAGCTGAAAATCAAGATACCTGGGGTACCCCGTGATGTCTGCCCTCTTGAAATCTGCTTGTACAATGGGACTTATGGTTTCTTTTCCCTCTGTAATCCCCTCCAATATACTCCTGAGTGTTCCCCAACACTCTCGAGCAGTTTCTGGGGGTACACGAGGGAAGGAGAAGCCCTGCTAACGCTGCGTTGGATTTCACCCTTATTTTATACAACTCACAATTAAGATGTACAATTTATTGGTTCAGATAAAGTTGATTGCTAGCCGATTGCGGAAGGCAGTAAAGGTAAAGGGACCCCTGACCATTAGGTCCAGTCGTGACCGACTCTGGGGTTGTGGCGCTCATCTCGCTTTATTGGCTGAGGGAGCCGGCGTACAGCTTCTGGGTCATGTGGCCAGAATGACTAAGCCGCTTCTGGGGAAACCAGAGCAGCGCACAGAAACGCTGTTTACCTTCCGCCAGAGCGGTACCTATTTATCTACTTGCACTTTGATGTGCTTTTGAACTGCTAGGTTGGCAGCAGGGACTGAGCAACGGGAGCTCACCCCGTCGCAGGGATTCGAACCGCTGACCTTCTGATCGGCAAGTCCTAGGCTCTGTGGTTTAACCCACAGCGCCACCTGCATTGATTGCTAGCTGATTGCGGAAGGCAGACTCACATTCAAAAATGCCTACAAGCTTCTGACTTAGCAGGATAGCTTGGAAACAGCCACCATCATCACAGCAGCCACCCAGGAATAAATGAACCCATGATTATCCTGAGACCACTTCTCTTTGCTAAAGCATAGGTTACAAAAAGCTGTCAGGCTGTATCTTTGGCTCAGAGGACCACTGGCCAGATCTTGTCTGACAGTTCTTACGTGTTGGTATCAAGCATGGCATGACAAGATTCTTGGACAGATAGATTAGAATGCATATGTACATTTATGTCTATTTTATTTTACTCAACAGATTGAGGTTGAATCCTGACAAGACAGAAGTACTGTTTTGGGGGGACAGGGGGCGGGCTGGTGTGGAGGACTCCCTGGTCCTGAATGGGGTAACTGTGCCCCCTGAAGGACCAGGTGCGCAGCCTGGGAGTCATTTTGGACTCACAGCTGTCCATGGAGGCACAGGTCAAATCTGTGTCCAGGGCAGCTGTTTACCAGCTCCATCTGGTACGTAGGCTGAGACCCTATCTGCCTGCGGACTGTCTCACCAGAGTGGTGCATGCTCTGGTTATCTCCTGCTTGGACTACTGCAATGCACTCTACGTGGGGCTACCTTTGAAGGTGACTCGGAAACTACAACTAATCCAGAATGTGGCAGCTAGACTGGGGGCGGTCGCTGAGACCATATAACACCGGTCTTGAAAGACCTACATTGGCTCCCAGTACGTTCTGAGCACAATTCAAAGTGTTGGTGCTGACCTTTAAAGCCCTAAATGGCCTCGGTCCAGTATACCTGAAGGAGCGTCTCCACCGGAGCGTTCTGCCCGGACGCTGAGGTCCAGCGCCGAGGGTTTTCTGGCGGTTCCCTCATTGCGAGATGCAAAGCTACAGGGAACCAGGCAGAGGGCCTTCTCGGTAGTGGCGCCCGCCCTGTGGAACGCCCTTCCAGCAGATGTCAAAGCGATAAAAAACTACCTGACATTCAGAAGACATCTTAAGGCAGCCCTGTTCAGGGAAGTTTTTAACGTGTGATATTTTACTGTATTTTTGGTTTCTATGGAAGCCGCCCAGAGTGGCTGGGGAGGCCCAGCCAGATGGGCGGGGTATAAATAATAAATTATTATTATTATTATTATTATTATTATTATTATTATTATTATTACTTATTAAATTTTTACACCGCCCTTCATCCAAAGATTAGAGGGCTGTTCCCAACATGAAAATGAGAACACGAACTACATATTAAAAGAAAAACAAAGCAATAACCCCCCCATACATTTAAAAGGCCATAGAATGTTAATCAGCCCAAGGCCTGGACGTTGAGAAATGTTTTCATCTGGCACTTAAATATGTGTAATGAAGGTGCTATGCCAAACTCCCTGGGGAACTACTACAGAAAAGGCCCATTCTTGTGTTGTCGCCCTCCAGACCTCTAGAGGAGGGAGCACATGAAGAAGGGTCTCATGATAAATGCAGGGTCTGGGTCAGTGCAAGTGGAGAGAGGCAGTCCTAGTTACATAAAAGTGATTTTTATGCCGTGACTAACTCCTGAAATCAGCTCTGCTATTCAGCAACAAACAGCATTTTCTATACAGTACTAACACTTCAGTCTTTGGAAGTTAACTTTAGGGGCACAAATAACAAAAGTGATAAATCTTAAAAAGCTTGAAAATGAACTGAATGCAGTTACGGATATCAGATGTACTTAACGCTCCAGTTACAGATGGCTTTCTAATATGATTTTATTACCATCCTCCACACCACAAGAGGCCACAATGCTAATGATATATAGTCAATGTAGTATAGTTAAAGTGACTACTGGGCCAGTGGAGAGGAAATTGCCTGTAATCCAGCTGGTAAAAGAGTGCTAGCTGTTTGAGAAGGCAAAGAGGAGGGGCAATTAAAAGCTGAAATGTGTTCGTGTCATGTTGAGCCATGTTTCCTTAGTGGCGGACTCCTTCACTTAACTTATCCTCTTATTTAAATATATGCAATCATTGCAACTCCCAGATTATTATTCATTATGGAAATATTATAATGCCAGCTAAATCAGTCTTAAGATTAGTTTCTCCCGTTTGGGAAAATAGCTCCTTTGGTTCAGAACGCCAACCTTCAAGGGGTAATTTTGTTTTTTTGGATACTAGCAGTTTTTTGTATGATTCTCTACAAGATTGTTTCTGAACTGACAATTACTGATGGCTGATAAAATATGGGAATTTGTGGGAACAAACATCAATTAAAACATTTAACAAACAAGTCACTGATGCATATTTCAAGAATAATTTATTATAATTTTGGATCAAAGATAATTGAAAAATAGGATGGGAATGGTTCAACACTGGTGTGGGGTGGGCGGGCCGCCAGGGATTTTTCATGCATACAACCTTTTTTTAAAGAAGCTAAACAAATTACTTGATATCTTGGAAAGGTGAAATTATTTGAGTTGCTTTTAACAACAGTAAGTATTAGACTATCAATGGGATTGGGTGAAGTTAGGTTTGGGAAACATGCATGATTTTATCTGCTAACCTGAAATTCATTCAAAACTAGAAAATATGCCATATATTTCTAAATTATGTGTCACTGAAAAAAGCAGTCTGAAATAATTTTTTAGGATGGCACAATATTTTGTGAAATTCTTTGCTGTATCCATTCAGGCTCCGAGTATATCCTCCATAGTTTTAAATAATGGATATTATACTTCTTCAGCAATGACTGGTTGAGGGATGCAGCCTCTCAAAGAGATTAATCACAAATGACCTTTTTCTAGAACAAAAAATCCATTTGCTTTATATAAAATTAGATCCATTTCACAAGAAACAAACTTAAAAACCCTGAAGATCTAATGATGTACTGCAATAGTTATAAAGCAGATCATGTTCAAAATGGATCTTCATGGATTAAACATTTTCACTGTTGACTTGGTTCAGGGTAGTTGAGCTATTCCCCCCCAATGGCTTCATTCATTTCATTAAGCTCCATTTTATGGATTTCTTCTTCATCTTGTGCATACAGTCTGCTGTTAACATTTTCTTCACAATAAATACACTCCTTCAAAAAAACAAGAAAAAAGTAACTCATATTTCCTTCCTCAGTGGTATCTTGTAGTTTGACATGTTACTAGAAATACCCAACAGCATGAATTTCAAAAGCGTCTCCCATACTATGTCTGAAATTTTGTGCACACAAACCTGGGAGTAAACCCAGTTAAATACAATGCGACTTGATTCTGCAAAAACATGGTTAGGGTTACACTGCAAATATGGTTCTGAGTGCTCCAACTCTGTGATTTGAGTACAGTGGTGCCTCGCAAGATGAAATTAATCTGTTCCGTGAGGCTCTTCGTATAGCGGTTTTTTCGTCTTGCGAAGCAAGCCCATTGACAGCTTAGTGGATTAGCGCTATTAGCGGTTTAGCGGCTTTTAGCGGATCAGCTGATAAGCGGCTTATCAGCGGATCAGCTGATAAGCGGCTTAGGGCTTAGGAAAAGGGAGGAAAAAGGGAAAAAACCCCGCAGGAACTCGCAAGACATTTTCGTCTTGCAAAGCAAGCCCATAGGGAAATTTGTTTTGCGAAGCGCCTCCAAAACGGAAAACCCTTTCGTCTAGCCCCCAAATTTTCCGTCTTGCAAGGCATTCGTCTTGCGGGGCACCACTGTACTCTTAAGTCTCAAATAGAAGTTAATGCTTTTATACTGAAAGAAGAAATAACCATTGAAACATACCGAATTAGTAACAGCCCCCGGTAGTCCACCCTTCTGAATCCATGGATGCACTTCAAGTAGCTCTCTCTTTTGCTCCTCCGTAAATTTTGGCTGGAACTTCTGCATTTGTTTCAGTTTCAGTTTGTCGTCTTCTAAAACAGTTTCTAAGTTTCTGAAGTAAAATATACAGACAAACCCCTTTCAGGTCTTCAACTACCCGAACATGCAGACTTTATAAATAGTTGATTATTCTGGAGCTCAGGCTTCCTGCCATTGCAGGTATTATGCCAAGCACCCAAATGCCAAATTCCATTTTGTCTGAGAAGGTAAATTAAGTTGAGGGAACTAGGAGAAGATCATCTTTAGCACATTTGCTAAGGCCACATCTGTACTAGACATTTAAAGCACTATCATACCACTTTAACAGTTGTAGCTTCCCCAAAAGAATCCTGGGAGCTGTAGTTTGTTAAGACTGCTGAGAGTTGTTAGGAGACCCCTATTTCCATTACAGAGCTACAGTTTCCAGAGTAGTTTTTATTATATATATATATATATATATATATATAAATAAACATTACTGGCATTTGAAATTGACACTAACTCACTTCATTGTAAAGAGGATGGTTTTCCTATTTTATTATATTTCTGTATATTATATTTCTATTTGTTAATTAAGTTTGGTTAAATTGGAGGAAAGAGGCAACAGAAAGAAGTTCTGAGAAATGAATTTTTTTAGTGCTGTTTCAAGTATACATCTACTTGAAGTGGCAGTTCACAGTGCAAGCTGCTTGAAGTCTGAACTAACGCTGAATTACCGGGAGGGTATCTGGTAAGTCATCATAACAGTGTCATCTGTGTTTGCCATCAGCCGCCAGATGGGATCCTGGAGGACATATTTAATGAACTGCTCATTTTCTTCCAGTTCTGATTCCTTTGTTTTCTGATTGTTTTCTGATGAGTCAATGCTCCCAAAATATTTGCTGGTATGACTTGTTTCACTACTTCCTTCAGAAACAACAATAAAAAAGGTGTGCTTTTAATTACGGAGAACAGATTTTTCATTGAAATAACCTCATGATTTCTTAACCGCACACATGATGTTACCTGTTCCACTGCCTGACATGCCACATCCATTTGAAACTGAGCCTAAGGACTCAGCAGCTGCTGAAACACCACTTCCTGACAAAGCAGACCCAGTGCCTGAACTTGCATCTTCCTGGAGTAAAATATCAAGTAAATCACTAGATACAGAGAAGGCATCGCTATTTTGAACTTCCATTGGCCATCCAACCTGAACAATGAAAGAACAAAACCACAAAAAACAAACTGTCAATTCAAAAGGTATTTTTTGTTGTTCACAACTCCAGTTCCTAATCTAAGATTATGCAACAAGATGATGATGATGTATTACATTTGTATACTACCTTATATCCGCAGGTCTCAGGATGGCTCACAGGATAAAACAAGAGCTTGAGATTCATTTATAGTTGGCTGTTTTATTATGGTTTGTTGTTTATTAGTGTTTTTTAAAAGCTTTAAATTATTTTGCATTATATATTTTTGTCTGTGCTGTAAAATGCCCAAGATATTCTTTACATTGGGCAACACATAAATTTAAGAACTCTAATATTAACTAGTACAAATCTTCCCAAGGAACATGCACAATTTGAAATTGTTTTAAAATGGAATTGTTTAAAAATTGAGCTTATTGAAAGAGCTCTCCATGTGCATAATTAGATAAAAATGTTGGCTTTTTCCAGACAGATATTTCCCAGAAAGTTACAGACAATGCTTACAGGGGAAGATGCTTTTCTGTTGCAGTCATCTGAGCTCATGGGTTTGCTCGTCACCCCTCCATCAGTTAAAGTTCCATGGCGTCCTAGTGTACCAGCAGCGCCACTTTCAGCCACTTTGGGCATTTCTTCTAATTGCAGAAGGTTCAACTGTAGAGGAGAACTGCACCTGGACTGGAACAATGGTGGTGAGGCTTGACCTTGTGGGCCAGGAGACTGTGGAGTGCATGAACGGGATTGCTCATTTCGAGATTCTACAACAGTGGTCTTTTCACTCCCTGCCAGTGGATTATAGTGGAACGGTTGAGGTGGGAATGTGTTTGAGGCAGTGAATGGAGGCTGTGCTGTAAACACTGCTTGGGAAGAGAAAGAAGGCTGAGCAGGAAAGCTAGGTGGATCAGGATAAAGTGCTTGGGGGATCCCATTGTTCATTGGAGGATACATGTAGTTGGGGAGTACAAGTGCTACCACTGGAGTCATCAGAGGGTTGGGAAACTGTGATAATGGCAAGTGACAGGGATTTCCCGAGTCCTGCGATTCACTGAAAGCAGAAAGAGGCGCTTCAGGACCTGGTGGCACAGTTCCTGTTGGTGGAAAAACTGGAAGTGGGTATGTAGACATAACTGTAGGAAAAGGCATTCCTGGATAACTTGCTTGAGAAGTATCTGACGGAGACCAGGCTGTGCTATTTGGGACAAGCCGGGGAAACCTGTGTGGAGGTTTGGTACCAGAAGTAGTGCTGTCTGAAGAATTGTGTGGCTTCTGTCGTTTTGGCTTAGATTTCCTGTTCTTCCCATTTTTCTTCCAAGACTGATCTACTCCAGAGCCATGTCGTGGTCCATGAACACCTGGAGAGAAAGGCAGAAAATCTATTCAACAATGCATCTAACTTTTAAAAAGGTTGACATCAATACTCAAACACATCTTTGGACCCAAAAGCTATTTCCTGTAAATTCTAGATACGTGGAAACTGGCTACTGCTTATAAGCAGATGAGAGACACTATGCACACATTTAGAGACATTCTTTTCTTCACAGTTACCAGGGCCGAACTGGTATTTAAATGAGGTTCCAGTTCTAAGCTGTGGGGAGCCCCAACACAAATCATGTCTCTTCCGCCATCTCATTAATCCTGTGTTCCACACGTTATGGCAAACCTCTAAGCTAGAAGAATAGCACAATCCTATGCATGCTTGCTCAGAAGTAAGCCTCACTGTACCCAGTGAGCCTTGCTCCCCAACATGTAAGTTTAGGAAAGAAATTACCTTCATTCTTTTGCATACAGTAGCAAATCATGTCCTCTTTAAATCATGGAGAAGGGGAAAACTATGCATCACTGATGATGTGAGTTTAATCCCACATCCACCTGCTTAATACTTCTAAGGTTGCATATTGAGTTTCTGGAGCAACCGAATGTCAGCCAACTACAATTTGGTTTGATAGAAAACTGAACTTAACTAAGCACCCTGAACTGCCTATGCACATTTGCAACATGACAATGGGTTTCTTTCATTAAGATGGTGTTATGAGGCTATAAGCAAAGAGAGTCGTACCACGGTTACCAGGATGTCCTTTGGGTCTTTCTTGAAAGTAGTAACTGCAATTATATTGAAAAATATGGAACCTTTTGATTTCTTTACATTTGGTCAGAAAGCTCTGCTCTTCTTTTTGTGTATGCACTGCAAGGACTTCCTTTGTAAGCCCCAATTTCTTAAATGACTCTTTTTCTTGATTCTTTTGAGTAGTGGTAGATTGTGGAGCAATAAGCTGACTCTCCATGGGTTCTGTTCCACTGGGACCATCTTCTATTATTTCTAAAAACAAACAAAAACATTTAGGGGAAACAAAGTGAAATGTTGATCTCATTTTCATCTAATCAGAACTTGTTCTTCCAAATTCGCATGATCTGTCTTCCCATGGTTCACTTCTACATAAAAGAGAGCACATAGTCATTCTTAAATCTGATTTATAAAAGTCTATATTCCTTAGAAACTGTAAAGCAGTACTGTACCTAGTTCAGGCTGTGTTTTTTTGTCTCCAACATGAACTATGGTGCTGCTGTAGCTGCACTGACTGGTTAAAGATACAACGCTCTCTGGCTTGCCAGGCAAAGTTAAAGAAGTTAAGTGAGCACCAACAACAGCAGAAGCATTCGATTTCTCAGGTATCTCCAACTCCGTAGGGCCTATGTGGGATTTTGACAGCACACTTTCTTCTCAAATACCAACACATAACAACACAGAGATACACACACACAAAGAAAAGAACAAGAAACGTATAAATGTAAGTTTCTCAAGACAAAATAAATGTGACAGCAAGTGAAGAATACAACTCAGGTCTAACTAAATTACTTTGAGGAGTCAAACACAGTTCCCACCCCTACTTAACATGACAGGTGATACTGACTGACAAGTTTTTATACAGTGCATTATTAGTGGAAGCAGCGGAGGCTGGTCTGTTAGGCAAATGGGGCACTGCTCCACCAAGCTCAGTCTGCCCTCAGCCAGCCCCCACCTGCCTGTCTTCTTACTTGTTTACAACCAGTCAGGGAATGACTGTGCCTGTCATTGGCTCTGGTGCCACCTGCTGTTGGTCTCCATGCCTTCCACCCATCAATCCCAGCAGGCACCAGCCACCACTGAGTGGGACTTACTTCTGAATAAACATGCATAGGATTGCATTACAAATTTGGTTAACAGTAAATACCTGTGGGTGTTTTAATGTCATGCCTTTTCTCTCTAAGCATATCAGAATTCAGTGAAGCAGCGTTTGAGGAAGGCTGTGATTTCTTCACTGCATCACCTGCACTGCAGCTTTCCAAATACCTACAAGTCAAAGCAAAAAACCCCAGAAACCCTTGGTTAAAAACACACACCCTGATATTCTTAGAAATAAAGTTGTCAGTTCCATATAGCCATTGCTTTAGTGGAGTGGAATGTTGTTCACCTGATAACACTGTCTAAACAGCTGATCTGCTGATATGAATAAACAGGTTGCTCTCCCCAAGCCAGTTCTTCTGCAGCCAAACTCCTCTGACAAGCCATTCCAACAGCATCATTTTCTGCTGGCTGAGTAGCACTTTCCACGTGGTCACTGGATTTCGCTGTGTAACAGAAACACCCCAAGAATGTTTATATATGGACCTTTCAAAAGCTAGGGAGCTGCTGAATGCACTCCTGGGAACATAGGTGGGGGCTTTAAGTATGAGCATGTGAGAGTGTCCAGTCTACAGCAAAGCTGTTTGTGCAAAATGACAACTACAAACAGGGCTGGGTTGTGTGCACTTGACCACACATTGTGGACAAGGTATTCCTGGTTAAAGCTAAACTATTGGAGTTATTCCAAAATCTAATTCCAGATTAACTTGGCTATCATACCTGCATATTTCTTCTCACTTTCAAGCTTTGATCTGGAATTGACGAAGACGCGCTCTTTATTTTTGGCCTCACGTCCATCTTTACAAATACCTTGAGAAGAGTTCTAGAGTGAAGATTTAAAACAAACAAACGAGTTACTGAAAAAACTTACAGTAAGCCATACATGGTAATTGCTGATTGGGGTGAATGAAGAAGGTATTAGACTTCTGTTAGAAAACCCCCCAGGGTCAATTTCCCATTAGACTGAAACTATTATGATAATATAATGGAAATCTTACAGGCTTGGGTATCCTCTGGGTATCTTCATTATTGTTCCCATTGCTGTCACTGGATGAAGCCACACTCATTAGGTGCTCATGTGATCCATTGCTTCCCAAACTTCCATAGCCACTAGAGCCACTGTTATGTACAGGCTAAATATAAATATATACACACACATTTTCAACAGAAAAGAAAATGACTAGCTGGAGTGTATATACTGCAAATATTCTGCATACTGTAACTACTACGCACCCCGGAAATGATCTCTTTCAGCTTCTGCCTTCTGGAAGAAGGTATGGGGTTATAAAGGCCAGGACTCGCTGCCTGAAAAACAGTTTCTACGCTAATGCAATTCTGGTTCTAAGCGCAGCATAAGGGGTCTCTGTAGTATAGTGTATTTTAAAATAGGGTTTTAGAGTTTTTTAGGGGTTTTTGAATGTTTTATGTAGTTTTATGTAGTTTTGTGTAGTTTTGTGGTACTTTTATGTAGTTTTAATGTAGTTTTATGTAGTTTTTCAATTTCATTGTTCCGCAAGGGACAATGACAATAAAGATATCATATCATATCATATCATATCATATCATATCATATCATATCATATCATATCATATCGTACTAAGAATCAACCAAGCAATCAAGCAGTTCAAGAATCAAGCAAGCTATCAAGAAAGTCGGTAAGTTTTTCCTCATATTCAAGAAATAATTTTAGAATTGCACCTAGAACCTGCATCTTCACAGACACAACCTCCTGTATAGGCAGACAATGATTGCAAGGATATATTTTCATGATAAAACAGGATAACAGGATAAGCCAACATTCTAGTTAAGAGAATGAATGTCATTTTGCAAATCACCCGCAGCATAGGTGGCATGACACACCTGGGAAAATGCAAGTACTATCAGCAAGTCCATGCTCCAGAACAGAAATGGGGCAAAAATTGAGTCAGCATACCCATAAAACCCCAGTTGTTCTAGTTTATGGTGATGTAATCCCACTAATTTCAAGGTGAGCAGTCCAGTTTTAGTATTGCCTGAGCCTTCTTGTCCATAAACCTACAGTCAACAGAACTGCTGAAGTGAATAATACTGCAGTGGCTGAAGTAATGATAAATTTCTTAAATAACTGAGAAAAGAAACCCAATGTTAATTTCTAGGTCAGAATTTTAAGAACAAGTATCTAAATACTTTGTAAGCCAACATTACTTTGGGACAAAAAATTATGAACATTTCACCTTATAACAGTCTTCTAGAGGAGACCCCAGAGGTTTAGGTAAATTTAGATTTAAAACACAGTAAGGAAAGTGTACCTGTAATAATAACCGATATATTTGCTCTGTAATTTCTTGGATGCTAGGGTGAAGGATTTTTTCTTCTGCGCACTGAAGTGTAAACACATCTTCGTTCAACGGACCACTGTAAAAATCATTAATAATATCTAGAATATGACAAATGTATTTGTTTCAGTTATATCAGCCCTTGTTTTTCTATTGCATCTACAAACTTTTAAACTAATAAAATATTCAGGCTTACTCACTCCAAACATGACTTCTTCATTCTGAAGTAATTCTTGACAAGATTGGAAAGATCTGCAGCACTTATAAGTTTCTTGTTAAAAGCATTTACTTTATAGCACATATTTAAAAGAGCAATTGTTGTGTGTACCCTCCCCCCTCAACAAATCTATGTTCAGAAATATGGTTGCAAATAGATTCCATTTTCTTATGTGTGAACTTTGCATGCTCCACACATTTGACAAACGTCTCCATAATTACCAGTACTAAATACACAGAAGCAAAAACACCAGAACTATCCCAAATGTAGTCAGATATTATCCAATTATCACCGGTAAAGCATTTTTGAGCAGTGGCCATAATGTATCACAATTATTATCACATGAATGTTCTACATTGAAAGGAGGTGGTTCTTGCTACTACTAATATGAAAGCCAGCAACTGTTAGTAGAAAGGTTTTCCAAAAGTTGTGAAATATCCACATCATAGGGGCAGATGTTTCAACCATTTAATTGGCACACTGCCATTCTGCAACTGCATGAATAACTTTAAAAAATAAAAACAGGTGCAGGAGCCTGAACTGGATTTGGACCCTGTCGTGAAGTGGGGAGGGGCATTAATAGAGGATTTAATCCTTTGTCCCCCACTCTGGATCAGGTCCTCTACTTGCTATTTTGTACTTGAAGAAAGGTGCCCATTAACACCAATAGAAGTGTTTCTTCAATGCAAATAGCACATGAGCCCCCCCCCCACCTCAGATCAGGTCTGGACTTGGAGTGGGGGAAAGGGTTAAAGTCCCCCTTATATCTTGATCCAGAATGGGCACTCCACACCTGTTATTTACTTTTAAAAAGCCATTCCCATAATTTCTGGTTATATTATGGAATGTGTTTCTGAAGATGTATAGATCAGCTCTTAAAGAATTTTTTTTGGGGGTGGGCAGCATTTCCAATAGGTTGTTGCTATTCAGGTAGTTGTGGAAATCGGGTTTCCTCATTATTCTTTTCAGTATTTAAGAGGTTCATGACACAAGAACCTTCATTTTTATTACCACTTATTTACTTACGTTCTAACTTTGTGTCTTCCAATTATAAAAGAAATCTTTCGACTCCAGGGATTGATGAAACTGGACCAGCTAGTATCCAGAGTTATGTATTCACCATTTCTGGTGCAGAACCTGATTGGTGAATAATCAAATGGCTGTCCACCGCACTGAAGAACTGTAACAAAAAATAATTGATTCAAATTTCAGCTTTATTGTAGAAATATTTACAATTTCTCATTTTAAATGATCCAAGCATTTGTAATTCCCATGATTTCACATTGAAACATTTAAATAAAGGTATCAAAATTAAATGTGCTTGAGAACTGGAGACTACTGAAAATTCACAGCTAAGCATTACTCTATTTTAAAATGCTTCCCTAATTATTAATATTATCTATTTCTGAGTGGGGTAGAGGAATTTGTGGTGGTCTTAACACCAACATGGGATCAAATGGGGCTGTGGGTGTATAAGAGTCAGTGAATAATGTGAAAACACCAGATGTTATATAAGTTTCAGAACTAAGCAGATGTAGACCTGGATGGGAGACCCATGTACAACCTAAAACAATAAAAAATTAGAACAAAATATATGGGTGCATTAATAACATATTACTCCTAATTTAATACAGTGGTATCTTGGTTTACAAACTTAATCCATTCCGGAAGTCTGCTCTTAAACTAAAGTGTTCTTAAACCAAGGCGTGCTTTCCCATAGCAGCGAGGGGCTCAATTTACACACACTCAACAGGAAGCAAAACATGTTCTGCTTCACAGACCAAAACACCTACTTCCGGGTTTGCAGCGTTCTTAATCCAAGTTGTTCATAAACTAAACGTTCTTAAACCAAGGTACCACTGTATGATCTAGCTCATGAGTCTACAATAAACAGTGTGTGTATGTTTTTATGATCTAATAATCAGAAGAGCAATGAACTGATTGAAAGTTACCAAAAACTATATGAGGATCCCTCATCCTTTATTTTTTCCCAACCTTCAAGAAAAACACACTATGCAAAAGGAGTCACCTACTTTTTTTGTGAATTGCTATCATTAAAGGTCTGTCACTTGGATGAAGATGTACTAAGACAGGAGTTCCAATTAAGTCCTGAGGCAAGTATCCCAACAAAGGCACCGCTCTAACAACAACAAAAGGTTAAATAATCATGAAGCAAAATACATTTAAACACAGCCTTAAGTTCATTTACAGACTTTGTTGAAATAAAAACAGAATAAATGTTTGGACTTGTATCAGGTTTAGTTCTGTAAACCAATAAGCAGAACCTAAATATTATTGTGTAATATTTACGACACTCTTTTCTGTGCTAATTGTCAGGACGTAAGAGGCAATTATGAAGCACGCAACCTCCGAAAAGTCTAGTAACTCTAGCAGTTGTGGTCACCTGTGATAAACCAGAGTGGTTTGCCAGGTGGGGCAGAGCTACTACATTGGCTTCATGGCAGGAGAGTCTCTCTTGCTTATCGGGGGGGGGGCAGGTGAGATGGCAGGGAGGTCAGCACAGCAACACACTGATGCTAAAACAAAGCAAGATTCTAGGGGACTTATAGTGCAGACAAAAATATACAATACAAAACAGAAGCAGGGTGGGGTGGATTCAGTATGCCAACTTCTTGGCAGGTGGGTTGCAGCTGCTTATCAGTAGCGGGTGAGGTAGTGGGGGGGTTGGCATGGTGAAAATGCACCATCAGAAGCACCAGATTGACTATGCCCGTAGATTTACACCACACCAACCTTTTCCTTGCCTCACCTTTCTCCCTCCTGGTAAGCAAGAGTGACCCACCTACTGGGAAGATGGCGTAGTAGCTCTGTCCTACCCAGCAAGCTGCTATAGTGACCATCTTCCCCCTTTTCCTACATAGAACAAGGTATCAAAATAAAATTAAGTTATGCAATTTCAGTATGAGTAAATAAAGAAAAAAGGAGCTAAGAGGTCATCCTAGAAATGCATCCCATCACTGTTTTGAAGAACATTTCAAGAAAATGGGCATCAGAAAGACCTCTCCTGTCCCTAATGCAATACGGGTCAAACATGGATCAAATTCACAATTAGATTCACTAAGAGCTATTATTTTTTTAAAATATCCTCATTATTTAAACAACTGCAAAGGTATCCCACCGAGGACATTTCACTATAGTCACACATCAATATTTCCTACCTATTTTTGCATTTTAGTCAATACTACAGCTAAAGACACAACCATGCATATCATAGTTTTAGTAGTTCACCTTTCATCTACATCTTGGAACAAACAACTTGGGGTGTGTGTAGTTGTAAATATCCTTTTATTAGAAGGAATTCTGGGTGCTGAAAGGGAAAAAAAGGACAAGGTTTGTAGAACTAGAGCATTTACATGAACAAGATGCTTTACTTCAAGCACAAAAATAATTGCTGTATTATTACCTTCATAACCAGAGTGGACCTTTTCTGCAAGCAACACACAACAAAGCTGATCATCTTCATCTTGTACTTTGATAAGGTATGGAGTCATACGAAATGGGTGGTAGCAGATCTCACTAGTATGCTCCTCTTTCCCTGCACTAAAAATTAAAAGAAACAACAGTTGAGTTCTTATAGTTTGCATAGCCCACAAGCAGAATAAGGTATTTGGTAGGTGCATCTAAGCGATGGGCTTTGGACTATGCTACTTCCATGCACATATGGGGACTCTTAAACCCTCCTTCTTACTAAAGCATCCTCTGAAAAATCACCGGTGAAAAATCAAGAGTCTCCAAGGTGACACTCTAGGAAGTGCAAGGAAAGGAAAAAGGCCAGCCTCCTGTTTTCCATGACCATCTATGTGCAAGGGCCATTAGGCCTTATTATGTGAGAAGCAATACGTACAGTAGCGGCCAGAGAGGCGGTGAAGGTGGGACTCTATTGCTGTTCTCCTGGTTTCCCAACACAGGAGTTACAGTTGCTTACTGAGGGGAAGAAGGGGAGGGGTAAGTTATGGGGAGAGAGACGTGGTGGAGTCACTCTCTTGGTAAGCAACCCACTGTGTTGGGAAGCCGGGACAGCAATAGAGCCCACCTGACCACCTCACTTGCCACTACTGAATGTGCAACAGTCTAGAAACTGCTTTTTGTGGTGACATCTTAAACTGTAAGGTCTATTCAGCTTTTAGTGAGGATTCTGGAATTCATCTTTGTAAGTCGGCTAAGCCACATACCAATCAACATAAATAGATTGAAGCAAAACATCTGTTAGTCCCCAGGCTGACTTAAAATTTTGCCTCACCTGATGCGGCAGAAAAAAGACTTTTCCTCCATGCACTCCTGGGTGGCAGACTCTGTAAAAATATAAAAGTATGAAAATGACTTTATAATCTACAGTAACAGAAAGAAGTGTATACTCTGAAAGTCAGAAAGATGTCCCCTCAGCTGAAAACAATGCAAACACAGAGTAACTGGCAGAGAAAGGTGCCTTTCTTCTTGTTATTTTAGTGCAGTTAAGAGAACTCTACACTGTGTTTGCACCAAACTAATTTATCTAATATTAGATGTAGTTGTTAAAATAGGTTTTCAAAGCTATAAGAGAAAATTCATATTTTAAAAATTGGAAGCTCTTCCCTAATCAAAGTTGCTATCTCTCAGGGCATCAGAAGACTGGGAAGTAACGGCATGAAGGTTGCTGTTCTATTCTGAACAATACAGTTTTAAAAGCTGGACAGAGTCTATTCACATTAACTGTATGATGTTCCAGTGAAGGGACTGGAATAATATCAAAAGCAAAGTCTAGTTTTGCCAAAGAATTGAACGGAAGTATGCACAAAACCAACAAAAATTCTTCTGGGACCTTAAAAACTAATACACTTACTGTAACAAAAGCTTTCCTCACACAGAGTCCACCTTGTCAGACAAACAACTCAATGAAGTAAGCTCAGCCCCATGAAAGCTTCTGCCACAATAATTTTTTTCATATTGTTTTTAAGGTACCACAAGGCTCCTTGTTGATTTTGCAGCAACAGGCATACACAGTGACCTCTCTGGAGCATGTAAGTACAGTGCTTAATCATCCTATTAGCCAGATGAAATGAGACAAAACAGATCAGAATATAAAATATTTGTATCTAATAGCTACAAATGACTGTGCCAATTAAAAAGAGCAAAACACTAAAGAAACTGCAATTAAGCAAAGACATATCCTAATGGCTCAAATGCAGATGAGCAGTGGCCGGGGGGCGGGGTGTAACAATTTAAACACACTTACCAACTCCATTGCAAATAGTCCAGGATGGCAATCTGTATGGAGTAGTAGAGCTGTAGAACACACTGACATCCTGAGGTGCCAGAAACTCCACAAATTTGGCATTTTTAAATACATCTTTCTTACAGTGGAGAATAGAGGCAGCCTGATCGGAGATGTACAGAATTTTCCCAGTAGCCAAAGAAACAGCTACAGCAAACATATCCTTTAAAAAAACACAATAAAGCACCCAATACATAGTAAGTCAAAACTAGTTTAGTCAGGGAAAATGTTAAACAGACGTTTTGTGAGTTACAAATATTCTAAAATAATGAGACATGGTAGGTTTACATTTTTTCTTGTTAAGAGTATTAGTATTTACCTGCATATTTATCAATGATTTTTTAACAAAAATGTGGCAGTTGTAATCTAAAGCAAATTTTATTAGATGCCACACCGGAAGAGTAACTCCATATAAGATTGTGTGGGGTACTCCAAGCAGTCATCAATACAATCTTCTTTGCCTCTTCTCCTTCTTGCAGATTGCCTTTGCACTTATCTGCGACAGACTTCCCATTTACTTAGAAAGAATAGGTTCCAATGGCTCTTGACTCTTAACCATGGTTACACAATTATGAATGTTGAGTCTAATTAGCCCCAAGTGTTTTTCTAATGCTACTGAATTTCCTCTGGAAGCACTCAAAAGGCTTCAAAATAGTGCAAGATGGAAATTCACAGAGATCCCCTGTATCACTGAAACTAGACCAAGAGCATTCTCTGTTCACAATGTGACAAGATGTATGCTTTACCTTGGAAGGCAGTGGTTTCCTAGATTTTATTTTTCATTTCCTACAATGTTATCCTGCCTTTCCTCCCAAAAGCTGAAAGCAGCATGGGGATCTGGGTTGCTCCCCCCAATGTAACCTCACACAAACTGTGTGTAGAAGACAGGCTGCCCTGGGGTCATCAGTGATCTTCACAGGCAAGAGGGAATTTGAACGTACATTTCATAGACCAGGTTTAACACTTTAACCACCACACCACACTATCTGTGACGTAACACAGTGTATGCTGTTATTCGATTTAGAAATATAGAATCTGTGATTATTAACAACTGTGAATTTCTGCAACTCCCAGTTCAGTCTTTAAAAAATCATTTGCACATGTGTTCATGGGCAAGGATACTCACTGCATTCTTCATGATGTATTCTGTAGTAATGTTTTCAACATCTTCCACAGTATAGGACAATACATCAAGGCCACATGGATAGCTTTCATTAGTCATCAACAACTGGTAATATTCTTCATTGGCTACAGGAGAACAAAGTTTATATTTTGAATAACACTGTTTACATGGTAGTCTAATTAGAACAGAAAAGTAGCTCAGGAATATGCATCCTACCATCAAGGTTTCCAGAGGCTTAAACAAACATTAAGAAAAGACAACCTCTTCTATATATCTTCAGGTTGCTAAGCAGGTACATGGTAATCCCCTCCCCCACCTTGGGTTATGACACCAGCTCTCAGGTGGCAGGTAAGGCAAGAGAGAGAGAGTGTGTGTGTCTAAACATGCAAGTGGTATCTTGTTTTAGAGCAGTTAATTTGAAATTTTTACTCTGCAATGCTTTCACACTGTTCATCTGCAATACATGTTCATATTGAATAGATATCAAACAAGTCCCACCCTAGTGTTTTAGCTGAAGAAAGTAAAGACCAAGAAGAGGAAGGTTATGACAAATGAAATGTTCCAGGAATCCAACCAGCATACCAAGAGACACAGTTATTAATTCAGAATCTCTCTTGCTGTTTCCTACTGTAGTTCAACAATGAGGTTTAAATTTCACTGATTCAACAGAAAGGTCTGATATAGTTACCTCTAACTTGCTTAATGCTTCCAAGTGCATACTTCAGAGTTGCCAGGATACTAGGTTTGCCTTTGATCCTTTTATCAGGAGGAAGATGCCGTTTTAATTCCTGCAATGTTTTTATTAGTTCCTTCTGGGTTTTAGATTTAGATGGTAGTTCACTGCTAGACAACATGAACAAAAACAATTCTGGTTTAAATGTAGCTTTGTATTCTACAAAGCCCAAGTTCTTAATGTTTATTACTTAAGAGAGCAAAATGATTAACTGGATGCAGACTGGGTATACATTGCTCTTAAGACTATTGAGATTTATAATTATTTCTTCCTTACATGGAGTGTTTGTTCATATAAGGATCTAAAAGATGTGTGGTATGATCATTCTTAATTTACTGTTATTTAATATAAAAGAGATTACAGTTACAGATAGGTAGCCGTGTTGGTCTGCCATGGTCAAAACAAAATAAAAAAATTCCTTCCAGTAGCACCTTAAAGACCAACTGAGTTAGTTCTAGGTATGAGCTTTCGTGTGCATGCACACTTCTTCAGATACACATCTGTGTATCTGAAGAAGTGTGCATGCACACGAAAGCTCATACCTAGAACTAACTCAGTTGGTCTTTAAGGTGCTACTGGAAGAAAAGAGATTACGTGAGAGAAGACCCAATGGAATTAATGGACAAGACTAATTTAGGTCTCTTTATTTCAATGGGTGAGATCCAACTGCAGCAGCTGTTAGTGCAACACAATACTAGTAGCAGAAGCCCTATTCTTAATGTAGTAGGGATGCCCTCATGGGATTTCACAGGTCAGTCTGACTTCCTGTGAGATCTCATGACAGCATCCCTGCTGGTCCCAGAGCCAGCACATCAAGCAGGCCTTGCCTGAGAAGCAAGGTAGGGAGCTTAAAAGTTCTTTTGGTGCCTAGTAACCCAAGAGGACACAGAGTGAAAAGAACATTCAAACTCTGGCCTTGCTTTCTGTTCAGCATGCTGACTCTAGTCCCTCTTCACTGTTCGTGGCAGCCTAGCTCCAAGGGAAACATGCTTTTGACTATAGATGACTTTTGCATATACACTTTACCCTTGGAACCGAACCCCCTCATAAGATGTGAACATGTTACATTTCAAGTTAGGACTTAAAAACCACCAACACTCTCAGTATCTCCATATAAATGACTGATGAGTGGGGCATATCCAAGGCACCATATTGGATGATTTTGTAGCTACATTAGTGCAAGTTACATATACATTCTCTCTCTCTCTCTAATTCATTCATACAACCAAAAATACTATGTAGCATCATTACCTTTTATAGCAGTCTAAAGATTCCATAATCATAGTTGCTTCTTTCCCATTTTCTTCACCCTCATTGCTATGTGAATCATGCCCACTGGAGTAATTCTCACTTGCATCATTTGCACTGGATCCACCATTCATTTCAATATCTTCCTGAAGGGCTTCCAAATTCTGTTCATTCTTCATTTGAATATCCATGTTTTCTGCATTTGCCATTTCCAAATAGTCACTCATTTTGAGCAAAGAACTTCAGGGTCAATGACTGTTATAAAATATTTTCAAAGAGTTCAAATTGTTTCATATAGTTCAGAATCCAGCTCCTCCGTTACAGAACAGAGCACCTGTACTTAGCATAAGCTGCCGTACAGTTCTGATATTTTTAAAGTCATCTTTGTTATCAGTATGCAGCATTTTCAAATTTTACATCTGAGTTCACCTAGGAGGAAGAAAAACATTTGTCGAATGAGCATGCAAAGAACTACTGGCTGAATCTAGATGAAGTTAGTCACACTTTGGTACCACTGAGGTCAGCAGATCTTAAATGTATACAACATAGTTTGCATCTAACCCCATAAATATTAATTGTATTAACAAAATTAGTATATTGTTGCAGGTCATATGGTACAGAATCACTTTAGATTTTCTGGTTCACCATTTCTATATAAATGATGGAAGGTTAGAGAAATTGTCCAAAAGCGCTTTCAGAGTTAGTCTCATTTAGGAGACTTAATATAACCCTGATGAACCAAAGGTTTATATACCCTAACTGAATTTTCTAGACATTTTACATCTTGACCCAAGCTTTCACAAACATGCAACACTCTTCTTCCCAATTATCTAGAGATGCATGCAAGATAATTTGCTTTTGGTTGAAAGAGGAATTGCACTTTATGGGCACTGCTAAACTACATGCCAACTACAAGCTAAACTCCTGCCAACCTTGCAGTTCGAAAGCACGTCAAAGTGCAAGTAGATAAATAGGTACTGCTCCGGTGGGAAGGTAAACGGCATTTCTGTGCACTGCTCTGGTTTCGCCAGAAGCGGCTTAGTCATGCTGGCCACATGACCTGGAAGTTGTACGCTGGCTCCCTCAGCCAGTAAAGCGAGATGAACGCCGCAACCCCAGAGTTGTTCGCGACTGGACTTAACTGTCAGGAGTCCTTTACCTTTTTAAACTACATTACTACTGCTAGCCATACTTGGATACTTTCTATTATGAAACTTACTGTACTATTCCTCTTACACCAAGAAACAGCCTTGAACCAAATAGCAGCAAGTAACAAGAGGGAATAAGCAAATAATTGGATATAAGTATTTGCAGAGCCATAAATCTATATTGAGAGATATGGTCAGCTACTGGGATCACATCATGAAAGACAACTGTCATGCTTTACCTTATATTTTAAAAAGAAAGGTTGGCATAAATGTACTATACATCACGGTCCCTCCCAGCTAGCATCAAAAAGCACAACCTAGGTCCAGAACACTTAAACCTTGTTTCTTCCTCTTCTAATGTTAATTCTCAGCCATTAGGATCCGGACACCTCTAGAACTATAAAATATAAGAAAAATACCTGGAATCCCACCCCAATGATGTTCTCTACAAATATTTTGGAAGCACATAAATGCCAAAGATGGTCAGTTATGCCAACCCTGTAAGAAATAACTATTTAGCCTTTCATTTACAAAAGAGCACCAAGATCTGATTGTCCTTAGACCTTCATAGTTTCCAATTAGTTTTTTCACTGACAAGTGGATTTTTCAAGCAACCTCTTGATGTATTTTTTAATAACTCTGGAACAAAAGGTATGAGAAGGGGAAAAAGGCATTACAACTTAAACTAGGTTTATACAGAAGCACCCATGAAATCCAAAAAATGTTACACTATAAAATAGTTTCTAACAGATATAGAATTAATCAGAGCTCAAGAGCAGATAGCATTTTAAGACCAGTGTGGTATTTACAAAGGAAAGTACTTACCGTATTTTTCGCTCTATAACACGCACCTGACCATAACACGCACATCGTTTTTAGAGGAGGAAAACAAGGGAAAAAACATTCTGAATGAAACAGTGGATGTATCATTTTTGTGCTTCATGCTGTGGCCACAGACATGTGATCTGATGGTGAATTTGGGGTGACCCAATGCAAAAATCCTGAGAATACCTGTGGATCCATGCTTTGTAACCACGTTTTTGCACCATTGCAGCCCCAGGCAACAGTGGGTGCATGATTTTGGGGGGGCAGGCTATAACCATGGACATGCTATGTGATCTGATGGTGAATTTGGGCTGACCCAATGCAAAGATCCTGAGGATCCATGTAGATCCATGCTTTTTAACCACATTTTTGCACCATTGCAGTCCCAGGCAACAGTGGGTGCGTGATTTTGGGGGGGCAGGCTGTAACCATGGACATGCTATGTGATCTGATGGTGAATTTGGGCTGACCCAATGCAAAGATCCTGAGGATCCATGTGGATCCATGCTTTTTAACCACATTTTAAGTGGGGAGGGAAGGAAAAACACAGAAGGGACAAGGAGCAGGAGAGGGGTGTGCAGAGAAGCAGCTGGCTAAGAATGCAGGAGAGGGGTATAACGGGAGGGAGGAAAGGAAGGCAAAAGTTTTCCCTCACCTACCCACCCAAGCCAGCCAGCGCTCTCCCTCTCTCTCTCTCTCATGTTTTCACTCTGCTTTCCCCTCTGCTTGCCTGGAGGGGAGGGGCTTTCCCTGCTCTTTGTTCCGTTTGAGCAAACATAGCAAGGAAACAGAGGTGGGTGGGCAGTAAGACCCTGAGGCAGAATGCAGGAAAGCAGCCGCTTCCTCTTTTCAGGTTTCCCTTCTAGGAGACGCGCGATTTGATTTTTGCCTGATTTTCTTTGCCTCCTCTCGCGCCATTTGGCTCCAGGGACCACACATTCGCTCAATAACATGCACAGACATTTCCCTTCCTTTTTAGGAGAAAAAATCTGCGTGTTATAGAAGGAAAAATACGGTATTCCCCCCAAAACACACACACTAGCAATTTTAAAAAATTATTTTACTTATTTAATAATATTTATACACCACTTGATCGTAAAAAAAAAGATCAAAGCAGATTCCAAAAAGATAAAACAAAGAAATCAGAAAAAAATTACAATACATGAAAACTTTTTCATTAAACAAAAAATTCGAAATATTTAGACTAATTCCTAAGCATACTTTAAGAGGATGTGAGTTCCACTAAACTACTCAGTCACCAAGGTATCAGATGTATGTGTGAGGGGTGTGCGTGTGTTCATATTATAGTAAATTAAGAATTAAGGATTTTAAAGATTGAAAACATACCAAGCACCTGCTTTAGGGGACACACCTTTTTCACGGGCTTCAAGTCAGTCAAACGGTTCTTTAGAAGAGAGCAGAAGTCGCACCTGTAGCATTAACAAAGACAGTTGTAAATTGGCAGTTTTTGCAATGAAAAAATCCAAACTTTCAAAAAAAAATTCCTTCCAGTAGCACCTTAGAGACCACCTAAGTTTGTTATTGGTATGAGCTTTCGTGTGCATGCACACTTCTTCAGATACACTGAAACAGAAGTCACCAGACCCTTCTATATAGGGAGGGTGGGGAGGGGTATTACTCAAAGGGTGGTGGGAATGGGTGATTGGCTGATAGATATGGTAAACCTGTTGACAACTTTCTGTTATAGTAACAGGTGTAGATTTATTTATTTTCAATCACTCCCACAGTACAATTCAAATAAAATATGGACCATTATATGCAGCACATTTGCTTTCTTAACACCACAGTGCAACTATGAAATTGACAACTAACCAGCACCTTATACTAGAAAAGTGCTGACCACTACATGTTTCCAGCTAAAACTCAGAAATAACACACTGCCTCCAGCCAAGCCTTACAACATAACCATATTTGTTCCAGTTACTGGGGCAGGGATTTACCGGTAAATAAGGAAGATGCATATTAGAAATTAATGCATCAACATTTGTTTTTTAGGAAGAAGAGTGCTCATGGTACATTCAGGCATGGCTACCATTTTAACATGCCACTTTTTTTTTTAATAGAGGCATTCATACCTCTTGTAGGAACTGACCAAGCACCTCTCTTCTGAAAATCCAAGTCTCCTACTCAGGTTTGCAACATCAAGCATTTAATGCAAGTTAATATTCTAATACCATTTCTTGCTTAATCAAGAAAAACTAAACTTTTCTAAACTTCAAATGGTTCCACCATTTTTATTTGCATTCCTCAAGAGAAATAAAGTGAAGATGTAACAGATCTGTTAAATTGCCCCCAGTTATACCTAAGAACAAAGGTTGCATCCCTACCAGGTACAATGGTACCACCGGTTAAGAACTTAATTCGTTCCGGAGGTCCGTTTGTAACCCGAAACAAAGCTGTGCATGTTTGCGCAGAAATAGGTCCCATTGAGTTCAAAAGAGCTTTCCCTCCAGGTAAGTGGGTATGGCAGCTTTTGCCAACCTGGACCGCTCCAGATGTTTTGTACTACAACTCATGCACAACTTTACTAGCTGGGGCTGAATTGAGTTGTAATCCAAAATATCTGGGGGGAACCAGGTCAGCAAATGCTGGTAAACAGAACTGCAGTCACAGTTTGCCGAGAGTCTTCAACAGCAGACACATCTTTCCATCTCGTAACCACCTCCAGATTCTCACTACAGATACTATAAGAATTAATTGCCCTGTTGCTATGTTACTTAGTAACTAGGCCTTTTTGGCAATGAAAACCAGTCTGTCATAGGTATGTGCCATGCGTTTACATAATAGCTTAAGTTTTCACTGACTCAGCTACGAGCAAGCTACATTTGTTACTAAAATCATCTTTGCACATAAATAGGCCTATGACCAATCCTCTACTTGTCCTTTCTATCATATGCTTCTGTATGTTCAATGTATGTTTAAATGAAAAGCTGTCAAGAAACACCAATATTGTAACATTTGTTTTCAAAAGAGAACCATTCTTACAAATGAGGTAAGGGTTTTCATAAAAGGAAGCTGAAAGGGTAAATTAAAGATGTTATTTGACCTGCCCCGAATCTGACACTTTAACCCCTTAATTATATTGGATTGCCCAAATGACGAAATAAGAGGGCTCCACAAATTCTGTCAAAGCTGAGAAAGCAAGGGTTCTATACATTAAGGCCAACACATTTAAATATGATAAGAGTGGGAAACTAGGGAGAGAAAAAACTGATTAAGGATAAGGGACATTGCAGAGAAGTTGAATGAGTTATTTGCATCTGTCTTCTCTGCAGAAGATACAATTCGAAGTCATTATTTCAGGAATGGTATCTGAAGAGCAGAGTGAAACAGTGACAATAGATGAAATTCTCAGACTTGGCAACAAAACTAAGAATTAGAAAGTCACAAGACAGAATGTCTTGGAAACGACAGGCAAAATAGCTTAAAGATTACACACACACACAGTGCATACACATATAGCAGAACAAACCTCACAAAAAAGAAGAATCAGCATGGATTTTGCAAAGCATAGTCCTGCTTCACCAAACTTTTCAGTTCTTTGCCTGTGTCAACAAGAATGTGGATGGCAATTATTTGGCAGACATTCTAGTCATGGACTTTCAAACAGCATTTGACCAAGGTTTTCATTTAAAAAATCCGGGTCCTCTTATGGTTCACTATCTTCTGACAATTGGGGAAGCAAAGATAAAGTAACTTTCCCCACCTTTCAGAACCAACATCATTGTTAAAATCAGCTCTGAATTACAAAAAAAATCATGAATCCTAAGTCAGGCAACTGAAAAAGACCTCTAACTAGCAGGCTTTTAATGGGAAATCAATAGGGGGGGGGGAAATAGTAGACTGCACCAGTGGTTTATTATGAAAACCACAAGCCTCAGGCCAGGGCCTTGTTAGCCTGTATGAAAATCCAAGCCTGGTCAGAACAGCTTCAATTCCATCATCAGAAAAAATAAATGAAGTGCAGGGCCAAGTACAGATATTCTCAAGTACTCTGCCACCTTGCCATGGGCCACTTGAATGGACCTCGTAGATCACAGCCTGAGAACCTCTATTGCAGAGCATGACATGATTGCCTCTTTTTGATTCAGGATATATGAATCCCAAAGTATAGGGGGTAGGGAAAAAATAAAAGCACTGGGAGAAAGGAACAGAAGAATTGCCAACAAAAATAGATAAGATGTCATACAAGTTTACTGAAGTTGTTGAAAATATCACCTTCTAGTCTTAAACAGAATAAGTTTTGTTCAGCCCAAATGCCCATCATTTGCTCCCCATTTTGTACTAGAGCTGACCACCATCTTAAAAGTTTCCAGTTCCACGTTTGTCTTTCTACTACTAAAGAGCTTTCAAAATTCCACTCCTGTGTTTCATAAAAAGCAGAAAGGTTCTTCCTTGTAATTCCAGGCCACAAGTACAGTTACATAAATGACTGTGTCAGAGGCACACAAACAGCACGCCTGCTTAAAGGAACACAGCAGAAACTTGAAATATCACTTCTGATAAAAACTTCTCACCTTGTTTCAACTACTAATCTCAACTCCACCTATCAACTGCTATAAATGATGTATCCATTAGCACTCCAATATTATGCATATCTACTTGGGGAAAAGCCTTATCAATAAAGTGAAAGTTACTTCTGTATAGGATTAGACTACAGTACAAGTTCTTAAACGTATTTTACATCACTGGGAAAGGCTGCAGCAGGTGTTTTCCTTGCAAATAACATTCTGAAATCCCAAACCAATGAGAATTACTCAATGCAGTATTTCTTGAAGTACTATACTGCTGCACTTCTACTAGTATCAGGATGTTTTAATATTTTAAAGATTAGAGTGACATGAAAGTTTACTATCCAAACTAGTTTAAAAAAGCAAAATTATAAAGTCTTTTGAGATAAAAAAGATGTAACTTGCCATTCCTTCTCAACAATGCCCATTTACTTATGCTGCCCATACACTATCTATGAATATAACAGGTGTACTACTCTGAATTTACCAGGGCAGTACTAAAAGACGAAATACTGTATCACTTTTGTAATCTACAAAACTATTAAAAATCCAGACCAATTTAACCACTATCTAAAATGATAGCCATTCAGCATCAGCAAACATTTGCATAATCAATCATAAACCTAGGGACTTGTTGCTAAAGACACAACTAATCTCAGTTACATCACATCATACTGCAATGAACTTGGGAGGCGGGGTGGGGAGGGAGGGAGGGGGCGAACAAAATTAACAAGGCATGCAACCAGCCAACGGGAAAAGTTTACAGCACCTAGAATTAAAAACACATCTTGGCTCACTGAAAGCGCAAGTGGAGCATTAAGTGTAAACCATTATTCTATCCTACCACCTAACGCTAGGCTCAAAGGATTAGAGAAAGCCACCCTGGCAACCCCAGCGCAGCTTACCTGACAGCTCGCCTCCCCGTCCCCCCCCCCCGTCCCCAAACGTACAAAGCGTGTAGTACTGCCTTCAACGGAGCCTATGCAGAGTCTGGCCACGACTGACATACGGAAAGCAGCCCAGTGACCCAGCGGTGGCCTAAGCGATCCGGTAGTGCCAGTCACTTACAACCCCCCATGGGAACCAACTCCAAGGGGCCTTCGCCCCCCCCCCATAAAATATTTCACGGGGCCGCCCCCTCCACAAGTTGATGGGCATAGTCATTCAAATGCTGTTCGCGCACCACGTCAGGTGATGGATTATGCGGGGCGGGGCTCACCGCCCCCCCCCCAATATTTTATTCCAGTTGTCACTCCAAGGGGATCGCTCCGGTGCGTGCATTTCAGGAGGAGTGCAGCCTTATTAGTAGTAGCACACTTACACAACCCAGGCACGCGCGAGGCCACTTCTTAAAAACTTCCGCTGCATTCCGATCCCCACGTGTCCTTCGGCTGCCGCCCCCCCCAACCACGCCTTCACTGGGGGGTCGCAAAAGCCACGCAGCTACATTACTTGCTGTACTTCATACCGCCGCTTTTCATGCCCAAGCACCTCGTTTCCTTGAATCCCATTTTAAAAAGAGGAAAGAAAGACGAGCCCCCCCCCCACTGCCACACAACGAAACGCCTCAGAATAAGAGGAAACGTGGGAGCCTCCGCCTCCTGGTTCAGATTAGTTAAGCGCCTCCATCCCACCGATAGATAGGCAGGAGACACCCTCCCCCCCCTCCCCCCCCGAAACCAAACCAACGCAGGCATTTTCTCCCGCGCACAAAAGCAGCCTCGGCTCCACCGGCGCTGCCCCGTCCCGCCGCCCCTTTCCTCCTTCAGGAAGGGGGTGTGGCGGGCGGGAAAAGGCCAGGCCTCCCCGCCCCGCAAACACCACCAGCGCCGCTTGCTTACCCTGACCGAGGCTCCCGCGCCCCCCGCGCTCCAGCCCCGGGGGTGGCGGCGGCGGCGGGCGCGAGGAGCGGCAGACCCGCCTGGCGGAAGCCGCCGGTTATACAACGAGTGACGCTGCCTGCCTCGAAAGGGCTCCGCGGGGGCGGGAAGCGGGGGAGAAGGACGGGAGCGGCCGGCAGTCCTTCTTTCGCCCACCCCCTCCGCTCGGCAGCTTCCCTCGTTTCTCCCCTCAGCGGCTCACTCGCCGCCGCCGCCGCCGCCGCCGCCTCTTCCTTCCTCGGGAAGCGGCCCCCTCACAGCCCGGCAAACTCCGGGCTTCATACCGTCAGAAACGTGACCGTGCCTGAGGGAGCCCGCTCGGGCGGGCGGGGATTGGCTGAGGCGAAGCCACATCTGCATACCGGGTGGGCCGCGCCGCCGCTCGGGGAGCCTCTATTGGCCGCGGCGGACGCCACTCGAGTTGCATAAGCCTCACGTGTGACTCCATGTTTCTTCGGCAAGTGGGCTAGTAGAAGCGGCGGCGGGTGGAGCGATGTTGTTTCTCGGTGCGGCGCTGATAGCCTTGTCCGGCTCGCTTCAGCCAAGGAAGGGGCGGCTTCCCGGAGGAGCCCGGGGAAGGGGACGGCCAGCCGACCGGCGTCCTGAATTGCCGGCGCCCTAGGCATAGGAGGACGTTTTTCCCGCGTGTCTGGAGGGTTAGCGGGGTGGGAAGGCTTCTGCAGGGCCGGCCCTGTCGTTGGGCCTGCAGGAGAAGCTGCCCCAAGGAAGCAGCAAATCTGGGGTGTCATGAAAGAGCAGCTTGGGCTGGCCCTGGGAGTCTGCCTTCTTTCTGTGCGAGGAAAACAGGACAGATGGTGTTCCTTTGATAAGCAGTGGGGTGGCCCTGATTTAAATAGCCCACATGACGCCACTGCTTTAAACATTAAAAACATTAAAAAGCACAATAGGGTGGTATGTTGTTATTATATATTAATTTATATCCCTTTTTGTTCCCTGATGAGACTCAAGGCACCTTAAAGATCACTGAAGAAGAAGAAACCACTAAAAATGTAGAAAAAAGCAATTAAACATTGGTAGATTATAGATAGATAGACAGATAGATAGATTTAATTCTGTTAAAACCATGCAAATAGTTACAATAAAAAGCACGACACCAGCCCTTTCAGTAAAAGCAGTGAGTTCCCCAAAGCCTGTTGAAACAAAGTCCTCATCTGTCTGCAGAAGGACAACGAGCAATTAAGTGTTGGGCTTTTCTACATTTCCGTTTGGTCCATGTCCTACTGTTTACTGTCAACTGTCGATTGGGTTTTCTGCAAGTTGACGTTTTTTGTGATACAGTGGGGGAGGAAGGGAAAGGAGAATGTTAGCCGCTTTGAGACTCCTTCTAGTAGTGATAAAGCAGGATATCAAATCCAAACTCCTCCTCTTCTACAGTGGCAAGCTGGGTTTTCCCAGGGGAAGTGGGACAAAATATAAAACCTCTTGGACCTGTGCCTAGAAGTCACAGTCCAAATGGAAGAAATTGTGAAACAAAGGGAAGTGGATTAGTGCTACACTTCTAAACATGTTTTGAGGGAAGAGAAGAAATGTTCTTTCTGCCTGTTGGATTAGCTGGTGCCTTCACACACTTTTGCATCAATTAAATGAGCTGCTTTTGATGTTAACATTTTCAATAAGGAAATCCGCTAGGAGCAAGTGTTGTCCACCTCTGTGCAAAGGGCCAGCTTAAGGGTAAAGCAAACTTAAGGTAGAGGAGGGATGTTGACGTAAAACTAATAATTACAAATGTAGTTATTGCATCACAGAAGTTGCTAACCCTGCAGAGCCATTCATTAATTCTGGCGTCAAGTACATTGGTTTGGTAATGAAGTTGCACCTAACTGGTTTTAAAGAATGGGCTCAGATGAGCCTGTTACCTTTCACTTCATCTATCTTACAATTTTTTCAACATGAGGATGTAGAAAAGATTATAGTATGTTCGTTTTTTGTTCTGCCTCAGAGTATTTCAAAGTGTGTTGGGGATTCTACAGTGACAATATCAGTAATGGACAGACTTCCTTGAAAGAATATTGCCCATCACCACCAGGCTTCCTAAAATCCAGTTCCTGTGGAGTAACAGTGAAGCCCAACTAGCCATATCAGTGCCCCATGTAAATGTTACCTAGTATGTCTCTAGTCACACAGACTTTTCCGCAGATAGGTTTGGATATCCTGAAACAATGTTTAAAAATCTGTTTTTAAAGCAACCAGTGGAGTGATTTAAAGCAAAGTCACAGTTCATACCCTCTATAGGAGTAAGTTGCTGCTGCTCTATAACCAAAAATGGTTGATAAGGCAGCTTTCAGTGATCAATAATAAAACAGGCTTCTGGTCCCTCAGGAGGATGTTCCTATGGAAACGACACAGAGATAAAATTCCATAGTCAACTACAGTATCCATGAAAGCCACTTACAAAAGAGAATAGGTAGAGAATACCAGGAATGGGCAATCCAGTTCTGCCTTGCCTACTTGACACATCACCAATGCCACATTTCCTTTTTTATATAAAAAAATGCAGAAGATACCAGATTACATTACTTCATATTATGAAATATATTCAGGGTTCCTGAACAGCAAATTTTAAAGTAATCCAGATATTTGTGGAACTGGTGCTTGTTATTTGTTTTTAAAACCTGCCTGCCTTCTGTTTCTTTCACATTTTTTGTCTCCAGCTGTGGAATTGATTCTCCATTGATTCTCAGGAGGTCAGAAAAATTGCCTGACCTCTTTACACATACTTTCTATCCCTTTTAAAAGAGGTAAAATGTTTACTCTGATATCAGCAATATAACACTTTATTGAAGGCAATATATCTATTGTTATGTACTGATAATACTTTTATCCTGTCTCATTTAATGGTGATTTTTGATGTTCATTGCCCAAGAACATTTAAATAAATAATTATGCATTGGCTTTGTCTTGTACATCACACCTGTGTGAACTACATGGCTGTGTACTGATGTTTAGCTATGCTGGAGAAATCAGACAGCTGCAATGCCCATTTGCACTACAGCTGTTTCCTTGCCACGTAGGATCCCTTCCGTTTTTTAAAAGGAAGTTCTGTGCTCCCGATTTCTCTCTTAAAAGCTGCGACAACACCAGCAGATGCAGGTAAAGTGTAACATTCCAAAAAATACCACAATATAGTTCTAGCAACTGTTATTGCCAACATTTATTTCAAGAAATTGCTAGGAATGTCAGTAAAAAGTTGGCACCAAAATTTTGTCCAAAGTAAAATTCAAAGCTAATGGAGGTGATTCATAACCAACGTTATGAAGAAATCTGCAGGAAGTCAGCAGAATTTTAGTAAGGCTGGCAAAAGATCTTAAAGGGATTTCATACATCCAGTAACTTTCCAAATCCTATATGAGGTACATTTGGCTTACAAGCATTTATGTATTTCATTTTCCATGGGTGCGGGTGCACATGCACTTGTATCATAAAAGTCCGTCATTCTGACAAACACATACACTCACTGCGCAATTTACCTTCATCTTACTGCTTCACCGTCACCACCCTTCTAGGTTAATTCCACACTTGTTAAGAGAAGAGCATTTTGAACACTTAAGAGGATGAAAACTGTAGGGCTCCTCTTCCAAATCCCATTAGTTTAAACTGACATTTCCTCTTTGTTCTAGGTCAGATTTTGTAGTGGAATGAGCCTGTCATTTGTGATGAAAGACTTAGCCCTTACTGGGCTATGTAAGTAGGGTGATCCTCCTGTCTTTCTAAATGTTTTGTAGAAACTGAATCAGAGGCTAGCAAAGGAAAAATCACTCTGTGAAGCTGGGCTAATGTACATCAGCAGAAAATTTAATTCAATGTCTTTCATATTCTTGCCAAGAATTTGAAATACAGAAGTGGTAGATAGTGATGATGCTGATGATTATGCCCCACCCATCTGGCTGGGTTTCCCCAGCCACTCTGGGCAGCTCACAGCATATATCGGAACATACTAACAACGTTAAAAACTTCCCGATACAGGGCTGCCTTCAGATTTCTTCTAACAGATAATTGTTTATTTCCTTGACATCTAAAGGGAGGGTGTTTCACAGGGAGGGTGCCACTACCGAGAACGCCCTCTGCCTGGTTCCTTATAACCTTGCTTCTCGCAGTGAGGGAACCAGCAGAAGACGCCTGAAGGCGAATGTAAGTGTTAGGGTTGAACGATGGGGGAGGAGATGCTCCTTCAGGTATGTTGGGTTGAGGCTATTTAGGGTTTTAAAGGTCAGCACCAACACTTTGAATTGTGCTCAGAAATGCACTGGGAGCCAATGAAGATCCTTTAGGTCCTCTTCACTGTCACTTTCGCCACTTGCTAGGCTCGATGTTGAGCTCTTATTCTGTGTTCGGTCCAATTCAGAATGAGTTTTCCTTCATCGGTGCTTTAGCCGTCTCAGCTATGTTTCATCACCCTCAGCTCTGGGGAAATCCACAGGGCCATCCAGGCTCCATGCAATTGGAGAGGGTGCTTCAGAGCCAGACAGTTAATAGCCCTGGTTAGCTCCGCATTCCAGAGGGCCACCAGGGAATCAACTGAAAGGCCATCAACATGGGATAAAACATCCCCTACTACTCTCTGGAAACCATTTGGTTCCATTAAGTGGTAGGGGCGTATCATCCAAATTGGTCTCACTTCCCTGCAGAGGGGAAGGGTTGTGGAGAAGTTCAGTTGCACCAGGAAGTGATCTGACCATGGCACTTCTTTTGTTTCACTTTTATTTAGTTTCAGATCACCCACATCCATAGAGTTGAACACCAGGCCTAAGGCATGTCCATGGCTATGAGTTGGGCCAAACTTATTCAGGGACAGGCCCATGGAGGCCACGCTTTCCACAATGTCCCAAGCGACCCCTTGTAAGGTGGTGTCAGCATGGATGTTAAAATCCCCTAGGACAACCAAACTAGGTGTCTCCAAGAGGACATCGGCCACAGCCTGAAGCAGCTTGGGCAGGGAATCCTTATTGCAGCGGGGAGGTCGGTATACCAGTAGGAATCCTGTACTGCCCCTATTACCCAACTTCCAGAACATGCACTCAGAAAACTGGGTCTTCCCAATAGGATGCCTGGTGCTGGCTAATTACTTCCTAAAGAATTTGTCAACTTCTTTGGCTTCATGGTGGCATCTGTTTGTATGTCTCCACATATACTAGCACCAAAAAGCTTGTTATCTTGACTCGGACACCAAAAGCCATACACTGCTGTGTATATTTCCAGTTTTCGTCTTCTTGGAGTAGCTCCTTCCAAAGACACCTCTGAAATTGCATTCTATGAAATATAAGAGTTGCCATTTGAAAATTGGTATGTGCACAAACACACCTGGTGAATGGGTGAAAGTAGTGGGCCTTTTGGATCCTGGCTCCAGTGTTTATGCACCATAGCATCCCCCCTTTATAGTTAATAAATAAATCTCTGAATTTATCAAAGTCACATTCAAAAAAATGAAATTATAGCAATCACCTTCTTAAAAGAACAATTTATTGGTGCAAACATCCATATTACAAATGTGTACAGTAGCCTTGAAAAATACACCACCACTTCAAAATTCCACTATACACAAAAGTATAATGCTATCAGATTTTGTAAATAGTGCACATCAAAAGAAGTCAAGTTATTTACATGCAGAATTTCATTACTTAGATGTGCATTTTTGCTGACCTTCTTGAACAAAATTGCTGGACTCTTGACAGCTTTCCCCAGTGACTATATTAAGACATGGTGGCTGGAATTTATTGTAGAGGCATGTAAATCACAACACTTTGTTCTGCATAATAAAATGTGCAGAATGAGAGGTGCTACCTAGCGCAAGTTTTGTTTCAGAAACACATTAGCACCAAACAGATGTTAAGTACAGTGGTTATATCTCTCCCATTGAGATCAATGAGATTTCAAATTGATTAACCGCTTATGCCCCACTGAATGCAGTGACACTGACTTTTGAGTAAACATACTTAGGACTGTGCTCTTGAATGGGCTCTTTGTGACCAGTGTTGGTCATTAAACCTGGAGTATATGTACCAGTTTAGTGCATAGAGAGGAGACCAATACTGTTTGGAGAAATTGGAAATAAAGGATGGGGAATAGAATGAAAACTATTTTTCTTTGCAATTACAATTTCATCTTCTTTGATAATGGAAATTTCATATTCATTATCAAGTGCTAATGAGATCCGAACGCTCTCTTGAGCTACTAAAGGGTGCATCAGTAAAAAAGGAAGATGGATGATTGACAAAAGACCAGCCCCTCTGTCATCCCCTGTGCATATTAAGCTCCTGCTAAATTCAACATATTCTTTGTTATCCTGAACCTGCTATGCAAAATAAATTTCACTTGAGTAAAAAAACAAACACCAAACTTTATCCAGATAAAGAGGAAGGCACAGAAACTCTAAAGCGATGGATTCGAAGCTCTAGAAAGTGTACTTACAAAATAAGTGCTTAACATGTAATATCTGGGCATTTTTACTCAAAAGTAAATATATTTATTTGGTTCACATGAGCCAAGATGAGCAACAGCTTGGGGTAAAAGGGTTTGAGGAAATAACGTATTGTACTGAATGGGTACTCTATGTTTCAGATATTTCGCTTTCCCCCAATATATATGAAATGGATTGTGGCTGCAAGTAATGCATATTTTGTTAGGTGAACACTTGGGGGGTGAGGAATCTAAAAAAAAATACCTTATTGCAGTATCTTTCTCATGGTTGATAATATATTCTCAGGGCAGTCTTTTGAGATTCCCAGATCTCATGAACTGGTTTTGCTAGAGATTATCTACTGCTGGTGTTGGGGCCAGCCCAACACATTTTGCTGCCTGAGGCAAAGCACAAGATGCATCCCCTCTTTTATCTCCCCAAGCCAACTAAATTGGTAGCTGAATATTACTTCAGCACTGGTGACTGGACAGCATCCTCCACTATACCTGAAGCCGTCAGGCTCGTTTAGGAGGCAGAGAACTGGCCACACACCACACACATTTCAGAACTTTACTGCTCTGCCTGCCCCCTAGCATTTGAACATGAGCCCTGCAGGATCAGACCAAACACCCATCTAGTCCAGCTCGTCATTCTCACATACCCATGGGAAGTGTGCAAGCACAACCGAGAGCAAAAGCACTCTCCCTAAGGGGGCTGCCTCAATTTAACTACAAGGCACAGTAAGCTATATAACTGCTTACAGATTGTTTTTCTTACCATCAAGCCGTATGTAAATATGTAATAAATGAGATATCTTATTTTGACCTTCAGATTAACATTAAAAGGCAACAAAACTGTCAACTCTGTTATTTCATCTGCACCTAAAGGAGGAGGAAGGATTCTGAATTTCTGCCTCAGACATCCAGGTACCTTAGCTCATTTGGTTAATGTTTCCACTGTCTTCTCAGAACTTTCTACATGATCAAGTGTCCCAGTTCTTATTAACAATGGTAACCATTATGGGATGTGAGTGGAGACACTTAGGAGTGTTCACATAGCATTTATTGGTTAAGACAATAAAATTAAATTCAGGGCTACAAGTAGCTGACTGTGGCAGTGTCCAATCCATCAAATGGAGCTGCAAACAATAAATGAATTATTTCTATATTTTGGGAAGTGGTTTGTTTGCTGTGTATTTGGACACCTCTTAAGATGTTGTAACCAAATTTACATGACGGTTTCTGAGACCAAAAGGCAGGTTTTCATCTATATTTGGATATGTGGACACCAATTTGAATCTTTCAAAACTGCACTCATTTTAATCACTGTATTCAAAACTGTGCAGATATTTTGGTTTCATAGGGTTCCCAAGCAATGCTGGGTCCAAGGCTGCTAGTACAATGTAATCTTAAATAAACTTTACTCAAAACCAGAAAAATGATGGGTTTGTGAACAGCTCAGCTTTAAATGATGTGGAATATTTTTAGTACATTAAAAAGAATGTTTTTGGTGAAGTCTATTAATAGGCAAGAGAGAATGAAAACATTAAATGCCCTTTGAAAACACATACTTATGTAGAGCCATGTGATTACCAAGAATTTTTTTCACCATCCTTGATTTGTTTATTTCTGTGTCCTGTTTGTAACTCACATTGCTTTGTTTGCTTCCTTGCTTTTGGAAGGTCCTTTATTGTTGCATTGCAACGGGGACTAGGATAACGAGAAAGCCAGAACCCAAGCAGCTAATCTTTTTCAAAAGACATATTCCTTTTCGGGGAACTTCCGAGGCCACATGCTGTTTGTAGGTGGAGCTAGAACCAAAGTGGGTGGGGCAACAAATGTAAATTTTCCCTTTATATACAGTAGGCTAGTTTCCACACACACAAACACACTTCTATCCTCCATTCAGAGAAGCAAGAGGCAGGCATCAGCAGAATTGATTCCAGACAGGCAAAAACAGGCAAAGAACACATGAAGCAGGGCCAGAAAGGGGATATGGACTGGAGAGAGTCCTAAGACTCACATAGAGATGTTTCAAGGGCTATAAAAAGATAAAGGTAAAGGGATCCCTGACCATTAGGTCCAGTCGTGGCCAACTCTGGGGTTGCGGCACTCATCTTGCTTTATTGGCTGAGGGAGCCGGTGTACAGCTTCCAGGTCATGTGGCCAGCATGGCTAAGCCACTTCTGGCGAACCAGTGCAGCACATGGAAACGCTATTCACCTTCCCACTGGAGCGGTACCCATTTATCTACTTGTACTTTGACGTGCTTTCGAACTGCTAGGTTGGCAAGAGCAGGGACTGAGCAATGGGAGCTCACCCCGTCACTGTATTTGACACATAAGCCTAAGGTTCCCCACTGCTGCTCTAACAGGTTAGAATATTTGTGGTTTGGTAATATTGGGGTGAGAAGGATGCACATATATCAGGAAGTGAGATGAAGGGAAACACCTGCCTTTCCCCACACCTCCCCTCCAAAAACCTCTTCCCTCTTTGGGCGCTACAAAGCTCTTGCTCCAGGCTGTTTGGAGCCCTGAAGAGGAGCACTCCTTTTAGGGGTTGGGCTAAGCACAGATGCACTGCAATATTTTGCTGTGGGTCTCCACCTGTCCCAACTGAATTATCTCAAAGGGGAGCCTGTTTCCTTTTCCTTTTGAGTTATTCTTTTTTATTAACATGCATACCCTGCCTTCATTCCAACAAGATGGTGGCTGAGTCAATAGCTCACACCTTGCTCACAATTTTAACTGCTCAATAATTCTCTGAAGCATGTTTGGCTGAGAGAAGGAGTGACTTACATCCCCCACCCCCAAGACAACTTCATGACGAAGATCTGAACCTTGGCCTTCCCAGTCCTACTTTAACTATCATTCTACATTGTCTCTCCTGTTCTGCCTTGGCACATACTTGACTATTGTATGCAAATATAGCTGTTAATAATGGTTCTTATCTTTTCCAACCAAGCCATGCTAGATGTTCACTCAGTCTTATCTGGAGAAATGGTGCATGTTAACATTCATGACAGAATGAGGTTACTGCCTAAATGACTCACTGCTGCATAACTAGGTGTTTACACTCGCAGAGCTACATGTAATTGGACCACCTCTGTGCTTCCTTTTCATTCACAGATGTCGCCTTTTAAATGCCACCTCAATGGGAAGCTGTAACTGTGGTGAGTGACTTGAGCCCCTATTGTTTGTGTACAGAGGTGCTTAATATAGTGGCCTTCCGGTTCACAAAGGGAAAATTAAGCCCCTGAGATGAGCTGCATTGAAGTGCTGTAATGAATTGCAGGAGAGACATCCACAGAAAGAAAACACTGGAGGGGGAGAAATGGGAGGTGGGACTTCAGGAAGAGTCAGTTGGAGAAGAGAGAGAGAAGATGCTTCCAGGTGTTGACATTGCTCTTATGCCCTGTGCAGATCCCACTACACCAAACACTGTCAGCTTCTCAAAACCTGGCTCTGTTGAAGTCTGACTAAAGTTGTGACAGAGGCACATATGATGAGTAAATTCATTCTGCAATACTTTTTATAGCTTTTTTTAAAAAAAGAGAAATAGCAGGCTGCAATTTGACAGAGGAGACAGGTGGGTGCAGGGAAACAAAGAAAAATCAGCTCTTAAACTATTTTCCTGCAGAAAATCACCTTCCTCCACCAACCCGCTTTTACTATCCTAGTGAAATTACTGTCACTTCTACATTCGATTCCCCTCTGCTTCTCTTTAAGAAATATGTGCAAGGGTTTACAGGGGAGAAGTGAACAGGAAAAGTGGTGCTTAAATGTTTCTTGGCCTCTTGCTTCACCCTCCACAGGTTCTGGATCTGAATTTGCTGGTTCTTGCAAAAATGTTGGCCGCTAAGAAATGGAGAAGTCATTCTGTTTCTATGTTAAAAGAATCATTTAAAATATGGAAGGTGGTAGAAGTGTCTAAATTGACAGAACTGATGAGATGAAGAGATAAGCAGAAATCAGAGTAAGTTTCTGTTAGCGTGTTCAGCTCTAGTTAATGCATGAAGGGGTTAAGACCGTAGAGTAATCTTTTTTCCTAGACTCAGCTAGGTCACAGCCCTTCACCTCCAATGATAATCAGTTAGGAAAGTTCTTTGTTTATTTTCTTCCTACTGCTTGTCCTCTTCCACTATGTGAACCTGACCAGGGAGCAAAGGGGGTCAGTATACTTATTTGAACAAACATGGTTAAAGTGCTGTCAATTATAGTCTCTTCTTCACTATTCACTTTTGTGAACATTTTTGAAGTGTTAGAATGAACAGCTGTCAGTGACCCTGTGTGTTTTATCAGAATGCATACCAATACGTGAATCTTCAAGAATGTTTGGAGAAATAAAGGGTGTGAAAAGGCTGAAATGGTCTCACAGATGGAGCAGCAACATTTAAGAGACACTATATAGTAATCCTCTGATAAACAAGCACCAATTTTTTATAAGCAAATCTCCAAGGCTTCCAGCAAATTGTCACAGAACTCAGGCCCTATTTTATAACTTGTACAATTAATAACTACACACAATCAACACACCTTGGTTGCTTTGACAGTCAATGCAAAGCGGCTAAGAATGTTCTGGCTAAGGCAATTTGGGATTCGCATAAGAACCCCAAAAAAGAAGTCATAGAAAATTTGATCAAATGTAGATTGGAATATGAGAGTCTGCTCAAAAACAAGAAAGCTGAATATACCACCACCACCACCAACAACAACAAAAAAAAACCAGTGTAGGAATTAGGACTAGCAGTAATGGAGCAGAGTGAAGACAAATTCTGGGAAGAACATTATTCATAAAGAGCTCTGCTTTGACCTTGAATAAGTGTCAGCTAAGGAATTGGCTCTTCTGGATAATATCCAGAAAGGACATACAACTAAGTAAAAACACCAAATTTCCCCCTTAGCAACCACTCTTGAGAACAGAGCATTTTAGAGATAGTCATCTGACCAAACTCTCACCAGTTTCCTTAAGAAATGCTTTTATTGAACTACGTTCCCAAGTGATGCCAACTGCAGTCTTGGATGGCCACTACAACAGGGTCCAGTGTACAGAAAGACTTTGTATGCGTGGTCAACCTGGTGGAAGACATCACTCATTCTGTTAGCCTGACCCTTATATAGAGACCCAAGAGATTGCTTTCTGAAACTGTTGTCTACACAAGCAAGCAAGCACACCCTGGCAGAAATGAATGGTTCAGCTTTTTTTCCAGCGACAATAATAGCTTCATGACACACAGTGGGGCCCTCTATGCACTGTCTGAAAAAATATATCAGGAAAAATGAATTAGATAAAATCACTAAATTGTTGTGGTGATTCAGAGGTTTAATCTGAAGATGTATTTGTCTTTGTTGGTGTCTCTGGTAACGTCTCTCTTTTGCCATAAATACTGGCAAACTGGATTTTAAAAAGGCAAATAAGATTAGAATTGGAACTGTCAGAGATGCACAAGGGAAACTGTGTTTTAATGCTCAGCAACTTGGCAAAGTCTTTGCAGATTTTTACACTATAGATGTATGTTCTGTATTATTTTATTAATACTGTTGCTTAATACAAGTTTGCCATGGTCCTTTGGCTAGAACAATAAACTTGTGAATTGAATTGAATGAAAAATGGATGCAGTTTAGATATTAGTTTAGATATTAAGAAATATAGAAATTTGCTTCTGGCAAATAAAGTTTGTCTATTTGTACTGGGTGATGTCCAGCACAGTGCAAGCTGACTTCTACTTTTGCAATGGAACTTTCCCATCCACTCCTCCCACACAAAGCTCCTTTATGTCCCCAGATTTGTTCCAGAGGATCCAGTCCCTCAGAATAGATTCCCCCCACATTGACCTTTCCCCTTTTTATTTCCCATTATTTTTATGTGTGGTATTGCAGGTTTTGTTTTTTATATTTTCTATATTCTTACACTTGATATTGTGTGTATATGTATATATGATAATATTTACATCATAAGGTGGGGGTGGGGAACACAATGAAAATTGAGAAAACAGAATGAAGATTTCTGTGCCAGACTGAGTGAAAATAAACTCAGTTCCCATCTTGTAAAAGCACTGACCTTGAAGGAGGAAAGTAGATTTAACATAGATGTGTAGAGTATTGAAAGGTGGCTATGGAAGGTAAAGATGAAGAACTGGTAAACTATGTGGCAAACCTAGTTCTCTCTCTCTCTCTCTCTCTCTCTCTCTCTCTCTCTCTCTGCAATGAAAGATTTCAACATATACCAAGAAGAGAAGGAAGAAGGTTTTGGTTAGAGGTGGCAGGTCAAGAAGGCAGAGACAGCCGTCTGCTGCTTGGGTTTAATATGCTGAACAATGTACGGTACTTTCTGCTTGGAGTACAAACTGGAGACATGACTGTGAGCCTGAACGAACACTCCCTTCCTACTTCAAGGTCCTCGGTTCATTCTAAGCAAAGAATATAGTCATTGACTTTACAGTATGCACTGCATGTCACATGTATAGAAAAATTCTACTTTTAGGAGTACCATGTGAACCCTACCAGTAAAGAGGTCTAAGCCAGATGCTCCAAGTTTAGACTACATGGCTTAAGCAAGCCATCTTTGTGTTTCTATACAAATAATTTAGAAACTCTCATTGCTTTGGAGCCTAAGTCTTATTGGGATTGATACCTCCTTTTGATAGTAAAATTACACTTGCTGATAAAGTGCCCAGTGGATATGAAGCTCTTGTTGACCTTAGCATATTTAGTGGGTGCTCAGCTCTCACGACAATCATCTATCACTGACAGATAGGTAGCCGTGTTGGTCTGCCATAGTCAAAACAAAACAAATTCCTTCCAGTAGCACCTTAAAGACCAACTAAGTCAGTTCTTGGTATGAGCTTTCGTGGGATGTCCCACACAACGATGGTTTACAAGCTATAAGGAACACCATTTCAGATAAAACCACAGCGGACTTTGCCACCAAACTCTGCCAATTTGTCCTTACCCACAACAACTTCAAATTCGGTGATGACCTGTTCCTTCAGATCAGCGGCACAGCAATGGGCACCCGCATGGCCCCACAGTATGCCAACATCTTCATGGCAGATTTAGAACAACGTTTCCTAAACTCCTACCCACTCAAACCTCTCTTGTACCTGCGATACATTGACGATATTTTTATCATCTGGACACATGGTCAACAGACCCTGGACACCTTCCACCAGAAATTCAATGATTTTCACCCCACAATCAACCTAACAATGAATCAATCTATGCAAGAAATACATTTTTTGGACACTACTATAAAAATACAGGATGGGCACATAGACACCACCTTATACCGTAAACCAACTGACCGACAAACATATCTACATGCCTCTAGCTACCATCCCAAACATACCAAACAGTCCATTGTATATAGCCAGGCACTACGTTACAGCCGCATCTGTTCCAATTCTACAGACAGAGACTCTCACCTAAGAGATCTACAGCAAACCTTTTTAGAACTAAAATACCCAACAGATGAAGTTAGACAACAGATCAACAGAGCCAGACTGATACCCAGAGAGAACTTGCTGCAAGACAGACCCAAAAAAGAAAATAACAGAACACCTCTAGTCATCACATACAGCTCCCAAGTTAAAACAGTACAACGCATCATCAGAGATCTACAACCTCTCCTGGACAATGACAGTTCTCTTTCTCAAGCTCTGGGAGGAAGACCTTTCATTGCCTACAGACAGCCACCCAGTCTTAAACAACTCCTAACCCACAATAATACTACAACCAGACCTAACACGGACACTGGCACCAGAGCCTGCAATAAACCCAGATGCCAACTTTGCTGCCACATACACCCGGACAACACCATTACTGGCCCCAACAACATCACACATACCATCTCGGGACTATTTAATTGCTCATCGTCTAACATTGTGTATGCCATAAAATGCCAACAGTGTCCTTCAGCTCTCTATATTGGACAAACAGGCCAGACCTTACGCCAAAGAATAAACGGACATAAATCGGACATCAGGAATCACAAGACAGAGAAACCAGTAGGAGAACATTTCAATCTCCCAGGACATTCTATACAAGATCTCAAAGTAGCTGTTTTACTACAAAGGAATTTCAGAAATAGACTGGAAAGAGAAGCTGCTGAATTACAACTTATCACCAAACTCAAAACCATGGAAAAACCTGGTCTGAACAAAGACCTTGGATTCTTATCTCATTATACATGACAAAGCCATTTTTCACCTTTTCACCCCTTGCTTTTTCCTGTAAGACCTATTGCAGTCGTTAAGAGTCGTCAACAGGCTCATCACAGCTATCTGCCAATCACCCATTCCCACCACCCTTCTGAGTAATACCCCTCCCCACCTTCTCACTATATAGAAGGGTCTGGAAACTTCTGTTTCAGTGTATCTGAAGAAGTGTGCATGCACACGAAAGCTCATACCAAGAACTGACTTAGTTGGTCTTTAAGGTGCTACTGGAAGGAATCTATCACTGAGACAGAGGTCTCCTAGGCACATTTTGAGAATGATGGCCCCAATATCTAATCACGCATACCTGTTTTGGAAGGTGCCTTTATGTACAAGCTCCAAAACCTTTCTTGCTCAATGTAATATATATATATTAAATGGTTTCCAAAAATTTGTTTCTGAAGGTCAGCATGGGCACATGTGAAGACACAGTGAGAGATCAATAAGTGGCATTGGTTGGCAGTTTTTGCTGGCACACACACACACACACACACACACACACACACACACACGTGTGTGTGTGTGTGTGTGTGTGTGTGACATAATACCAAAAGGGAAACAAAATCAGACTACACTGAATCACTGAATTCTTACATACTGTTGCAGGCTAAGAGCCCCAAGACACAAGGAATTAAAAAGCAGGCTTCATTTGAGAGATTATCAGGAAACAAGCCATGCCAAGCCATTTGCCACGAGTGGTTCAGCTGCAGAAATAGACTGGAAGAAAAGAAGAATGAAGAAGGTAAATATTTAATATTTCAGTCAGGGAAATGAGCATGCTTATCCAATCAAAACACAAAGAGAAATTCAGTGACAAAATTATATATGCGAATTCAAAAATGAAATGAAATGAAGTAAGCAAATAAAGGTATTCATGGCTACATCCAAGTTTAGTACTGGAGTTAGCAGGACTTGAGTAAAAAAATGGGGCATTCGGGGAGGTCATTTGATGTCAGGAGGGATATTACACACACACACACACACCGGTCTTCATTTGAGGTTCATAGGGTGGTTTACTATAAAAAACACAAAAATACATAACAATATAACAAGCAAAAACAATAACCCTACCAAACAATTTGAAAGACCATAAATTGTTTAATTATCCAAAGGCCTGGGAGAATAGTGGTGCTTTTGCCAGGCACGAAAAGATACACAAAAAAGGGACCAGGTAAGTCTCCCTTGGGAGTGCATTCCACAAAACCAGGACTTTGAATTGGGCCTGGATTGACATTAGAAGTCCATAACATATTGCCCCAGTGAGCAACCAGGCTGCTGAATTCTGCACCAGCTAAAGTTTCCAAATGACTTTCAGAGCAGCTCCACGTATAATGCATTGCAGTAATCTAACGTAGAGGTTACCAGAGCATAGGGTACCAGCCCAACCTGATGGCAGGCATTCCATGCTGCTGAGGCCACAAGAGCCTCAAGCGACAGCAGTGGACCCAGAAGTACGTGCAAGCTGAGTCCCGTTTCTAACTGAAGTCCATCTCTCCATAGCTACCACAAGGCGATGAAATTATTGTCATATGCTTGTGTCTATGCTGCAATTTTAATGCAGCAAGTAGGTTTAAAAGCCATGTTTTTTCTTCTCTTGCTCATAGCAAAACTGGTTAACTTAATGCAACCCTTTTGATAGTCACAGTGAAACATTGGTAGTGTTGGTTATTTTAACCAAACCAGATTGTTATTAATATATTACCTTCAAGGTGCAATCCTGTGCACAGTGCATAGGTTTGCAGTGTCCTAAAACTGTAATGGGTATTGTACAAGATAAATCTATAATTTCAGGTGCAATGCCATATTCTAAATATGACAATGCTTTCCTTAACAGGACATTGAATGTGGGTATTAAAATAAATACATTACTGTCCTACGCATACACCTTGTTATGATGAAATCTCAACACATCTCAAGCTTTCCAGGTTTCAGGTTTCCTAATCCACCCCTACCAAGCCACCAGAAGGGCTTTGTCCAGCTATTGCAGCACTGAGCTAATTTAATGACCGACCCTGGATTCAGAAAGACTTTTGTTGTTGATTTTAAGACCAAGATTAGAGCTTTTATAATTACGTAAGTGTTCTACTTCATCATGAAAAAGGTTTGTCCCTTTAGCAATGAGAAAATTAAGCAGTTATACAATGGATACTTAAGTAAAAACAAGCCAGCTATAAAGGAAGCATTACTTAGTGTGCCTCCTTATAGAAGGAGCAGTGGTTTTTTTCTGGGGGATGCAGGGGTACGCATACCCCTAAACATTTTGTGAATCTAATGGGAGAAGAAACTAAACATTTTAAAAATTTTAATTTCTTCTCTAGCACTATAAATCTTCAGTTCTGTTGCTACCCCCGATGGCGGCCTCATTTCCTGAGTCTCAGACAGAATGCGAGTACCCCTAAACATTTTTTTTTCACAAAAAAACACTGAGAAGGGGCATTGGTGATATTTTTGGGGGGTAGGTTGGTAAGAGAAGGAGACACTGGGAAATTCCAAACTTGTTTGTTCACTCTTTTTTTTATCTTCAGAACAGTTTGTCAGTAGTCATGAAATGAAATATGAAGGTAATTCAAAACAAAGAATTGAACCACTCACTTATAATTATGATGAGAATGACTGCACATACGATACCCAGGATGATCATCATCTAGAGAGGGAGAGAGAGGGAGAGTCAGTTCAGGGGAGGAAAACAGAGAAAGGTTAGCTTTGCCTGTACATTTGGATAGGCTGTTTGCCTTCTACAGCTGATACTTCAGATTTCCCAGGCAACAAACATGTGCTGTAAGAAAAGTAGATCATGCTCTACTCGTAAGATGTCTGGGCAACTTGCAACAGATTGCCATGGGGTTTCTGACTCCCAGTCATTTAACAATAGCTAAAACAATTAGGCTCGTCCCCCACCAAAATCAGACCGGCTAAAGGCAGAAATGCAGAAGTGAGGTTTGATATGAAAGTACTGAACTCAGTTCTGGTACTGAAAAGGTGCCCTCTTCCTTAATTTGATGTGTATGACCTCCCATCTCTACTTGACTTTTGTTGGTGGATCTTGGGTTCAAATAAAAACACAGCGGCTGCAGCAACAGGCTGAATGTCTGGCCACCCCTGGTTTAATCTTTGCACTCGTTCTTTTGGAACTATGTCCTGATTACACCCTTGCAGTAGTAACGTTTACCTTGCAGTTTTTCCACCAGTTTTTCCTCTTCAGTTTAGCTGCGCTGGTTTCAAACTGGGAGGCACCAGCTTGCAAGGCGTCTGCCCGGTTATCCAACTCCGAAAGCTTCTGGTCTCTTTCTAGTACTTTGTCCACATTGACTCGCATTATATCCACCACCTGAAATGGACATATCAATAGCTTGTAAAACACTGGGGTGGTGACCTATAGGCCTAGTCAGGTCTTTCCCCTCCATGCAGAGAATGAATGTATGGAAGGAGAAACAGAGAGCTATGCTCTTCATCCTTGTGCCCCCCCCACCGCATTTTCAAACTTGTGCAACGTCCAAAAGGTGAGACTAAGCATCTTCAGACCATGGGCAAATTCATGGGCAGATGTCAGGTATGGGGCTGGGGGAAGCAGTGATGTCCTACTGCCAATTCCAATAACCCCTCTGTCTATTTGCTCTGTGCAGGAAAGAGGAACAACTGAATTAGTCAAATACAAGGCAGGGATTGATGGTTTAAATGCCTTAGGCTGTGATGGAATATGCAGAAATGGCAAGACTAACGTGAAAGATCAGAAACCAAGAAGAACAAGTGTTTTTAAAAAGACTGGAATAACTTTATTGTATACTTAAAAGGCCACTGTAGACAGTTAAAATCATTGGCAGGGATACAATGACACTTGCAATGTGAAATGAATTTTGGTTACTATGATTATATAATAGATGGATAATGGTAAAAGATGCAGGGAAAAAGGAAAGGAATTTTTTTTTTAGAAATGGAACCTATGGAAGGGGGAAGGAGGTCTGAAGGTTTGAAAGAACCTTCTTATTTTTATGATTTGGAATGGTTATAGTTATTGTGTATAACTTTATGCAAAACCAATAATTTTTTTTTAAAGTAGATGTCTTAGGCTGCATTTCTAATCGCACTTGCCAGGAAATAAGCCCCTTAAGTGATACTTAATTCTGAAGGAAACACCCAAAGGCTAGGGCTGTTTATTTCCATTTAGAGAGAGAAAAGAGTAGCTATCTTAAATGAAGAAGCAACCAAAGAATTCTAATTTCAACTAGTTAATTTCAGCTAATGGTGAAGAAAGTGAAACACTCAAGACTGAAAAGTTTTCTTAATGAAGTACTCCAGTGAATGACAGCTGCAAATAATACCAAACTGATTCAACAGCTTGACATTTTTCACAGAAATACCCAAAACTGTAATAGTAATAGATTTTATTATGGTGTGGATGTTTAGTGCCACCTTGAGGATATGTTTAATATGGCACAACATATTAATGGACATTTTCTAAGGATCTTTTCAGATCCTTAGAAATTTCACTTCTCCAAATTACAGCAAATGGACAAGAACTGTTATGTGCTTGTTCTGTGAGATCCAAATGCATTCCCCAATAGAAAGGATTCTTTTGTGGGACTGTTGCATTTCCCCAATACCAATGCCAGTATTTCGTAGGAAACTGAGCACAGATTTTCTGTTCCTGCTGCTGCTCCCACATTGCCACTTAATGCTGTCAGCTGACTTGGAAGAAGAGGGGGAGGGGACACAACTGGCTTGGCTGCAGGTTTGTTCTGGGACAGGAGGCAGCTGGTGGAATCCGGTGTTTGCTGTTAGCGTGTGTGGCTAAAATGCAAATTGGCTCTCACCTCTCTCCTTGGTCTTTGATGGTGTGGCGAGAAGGTAGCAGGAGAAGAGAAGGTGGTCGATAAGCAGCAAGCGTTGGCCTGCTGGCTGGTGGACTGGCTCATTCATGTTTATGTGTGAGGGCGGATGCAAGTGCAGAGTAGTGAGACAGAAGTGGTGACTCAAGCAGGCATGGGGGTGGGGGGGAAAGCAAGCAGCAGATTTGCAGAGGCTGGTGGGCGGCAGTGGTAGGCTGAGCTCCGAGCTGAGGGATAGTAACAACAGTAGTGCAAAAAGGTGGGTTGCCTGTTATGTATTCAGTGGTCTGTCTTGCCTGAGCTTGAGTCTGGACTAAGAATTCTGAGCTCCTGTGTTCTGATTCGATACATGATGTCCAATCACAGAACATTTCAGGGTTTGGGCCTCTGCCGTTGGCCCTTAAACTCTGAGTCATGATTCGCAGCTTGGAAGTTTAGACAGCCAATCATGTTGGGAGTGGGAGTGGCCCAGGCCTTCAGAAATGTATATAAGCAGTTGCTTTGCCCTTGTTACACAGTTATGTAGTCAATAAAGGTTCTTGCTGTTATCACTGTGTCTTGCCTCGTGGGAACCCACCTACACTTCATCGCCCACCCCAAGTAGGCCAAATGGGGAGGTCGCCTGTTGGGCCGGATTTGCTTCATGCGGTGAAGGTTCCCCACCCCTACTTTAGTGGATTTCTTCCCACAAACTCCCAGTGATGTTAGCTGTGTCCTGTGCATTGATGAGAGACAGTGTTTGACTCTGCTTCTTGTGTCTGTCGATTCATGAAGAGTGAGAGTTTGTGTGCCTGTCACTTTCTTATGCCTGTCTGTGTTGTCCGAAGCTGCCTCAGCTATGCCCTGTTCCGTCTTCAGCTTCTGCCTTAAACATACAAGAGCTTTTAAGGCAGATGAAAGACATAAAGGACGATGCACAGAACCTGAGACACAAGAGCTACTCAGCTGGTTGTGAATCTAACATAGCTTCACAGTGCAATCCTCACCATGTCCACTTGGAAGTATTGAATTCAGGCAGCTTACTCCCAGGTAAGTGGGGCTACGATTGCAGCATTAGTCACTTCAAGAAACATGAAAAAGGGTAGACCACAACAATAAACAACAATGCAGAATTTGTTACATGAGTATTCACCTCGGGACAATGACTGCGCACCCGAGGTGAGTGGCATATTCAAAACTGGCACTCAACAGATGATCCAGATCACAATCCTGAAATCCACAGATCTCAACAAAGACAACTTGTGTTCATCTCACCTCATTCACTTGAGCCTGTGTCTGCTGCAGCCTACGATTGCTGGTCACGTTGGTCTGAAGCGGAGCCCCTGCTGCACCTGGACTGGGGGCTCCTCCTGCACCTTGGGAAGGAGCTGCTGTTGACCTAAATCAGAAACCCAGCACATATTTATACCCTTGTGAAGTGAAGGACATGAGGCAGGAGTTGGTAATGCAGGTGAGCTGTGCATAAGCAAGCTGCCAGCTAGCTCTGCCGGGGCTCTTTTTATTAGCACAATATGCAAAACCAGTCAGATACATTTTGGAATGTGGCCTTTACACATCTTCCAGTCCCGAGATTGAGGGGTGGTACAAAGTTATTTTGGCACCTGTTACTACCGCGTCATTTCCCCCTTGAACAATGTATGATGAAGGAAACAAAGGTCACAGACAGGGCATGGCAGACCACTGAGAAAGCAAAAGGTTAGATAGAGGGCATGATGTTCAGACAGCTGTGGCTTGTCTGTGGGTGGAAGTGTGCTCCACACCGGCAGTCATTCCTTCACCCTTGTATGATATGGCTTACATCCTAACCAACATTCAACTGGCAGGAGCATCACGCAATGTTGTATTTTTCTCTGATTGCTAAGTTACAGTTCTGAGAAACTCGGAACAAGCTACAGTGCTCAAAATTCTTTGAGGGGAAAGGATGTGCTTCAAATGTGCTTTAAAGGCATAGAGTGCACCCAGCCAACCCCACTCTCTTCCCCCAGAATACTGGCTATGGGATATCACCCCTTGCCCCTGCCTTTATGACATGGTTCAGCAGATCTCTCTTAATTTGAGGGCCATATTGTGTCATTAGCAACTTTTGGGGGGCCACACATACCCTCCAATATTTATCCGATGAAAATCAGGATGTCCTATTTCATCATCATCATCATCATCATCATACCCCGCTCATCTGACTGGGTTGCCCCAGCCACTCTGGGTGGCTTCCAACATATAGAAAAACATAATAAAACATCAAACATGTTAAAACTTCCCGATACAGGGCTGCCTTCAGATGCCTTCTAAAGGTTGTATAGTTAATCTACTTGGCTCAGGGGTTGCATAACTCCATACCCTCCAACAATTCTCTGATAAGAATAGGGGCGTCCTAAGGAAAAGTGGGACATTCCGGGATCAAATCAGAAACCGTCATGGCTTCTGTAAATCCAAGATTGTCCCTGGAAAACAGAGACACTTGGAGGGTCTGGCCACATGCCTTCAGCCACATGCCTCAAAAGTCACAGACTGTGGCGTGGAAGCATCTGAGCACACCATCTTGTCGAAGGGAACCACATGCAGGCCACTTTGGTTTCTAGGATGAATGTAAGGCAGGATATCAATATAAGGGGGGGGGGGGATAGATAAATGTGGCTAAGGCCAGAGGCAAAAATATGGTGGTGCAATTAATTTGAGGCTCTGCCTGTGTATAGTAGGCTATGTTCGAGCCACACAAAAGTCTTCGGTTTCTATTCCTCTCCTCACAATATTCATATCTATCTCTTCATTCTCTGTCTGGGCAAGGAAGAGGCATGCTCACAGTTCAAGGGCACAGTCCAGCCTGAAGAAGGGGGAAAAAATCCCTCAAGGAAGGTGAGAAGCAGGGCTGGGTTGAGTTGGATGCCTGTGGTAGCCAGGGCCAGACTGAAAGTAGTGGTACCAATAAAAGTGACTCTTACTTTTGCCTGACAAGGCTACATTTCAGCCACACCTAAGTCAGAGGTTCTACATGCACTCATTGTTTTCCATCCAGGCAAGTAAGAGGCATTTTCACAGTTGAAGGACAAATTCCAGCCAGAATTTTGCACACTGAAGAGGGACCCAGGCACATCACATCCCATTTCCCCTCATGGGGTGCAACAGAAAGTGCTTGAAAAAGTTCCTCAACTTTGTCCTAGGGCATCACTGTCCCATGTATAAATCTAGGAATGCACAAGGCAACTCTTTGCACAGTTTCAGACCTGGAAGTTTAGTGCTTTAACCATTGATCTGCACCAACTCCCTTCGTTGATCCGTATTTCACATTCAAGGTCAGCTTCCTAAGGTTTGTAAAGAATGAAAACAAAACTGAAACATTGATATACGAATGAGAGGAAATTGGCATTTGTTTCTGTTCAAATTAATCCACACGGCAAGTCTTTTCTTTCTTTTTCTTACCAAAAAACATCCCTTTGGAGGTTTCCTGACAGATCCAATCTGTAGTGGTGGCTGAACATCGGCCAGCAAGTCTTCCTCACGCCCACTGGCCTGACAGTTCCTAATGATTCCTTCCTCCCACACTCCTGTGACTCACTGTCCTTTTTGAAAGGTCCCTCATCATTTAATCCCATAGGGGGACAGCCAACCTCCTCTAGAAGTGCCAAAGAAATCCCTGGGAATGAAGCAAAATGCAAAAATGAAACAGCATATAACAGCAATGATTAGGGATGGGATGAAAACTGATTCAGGTTGCATGAATCAAGAAGGGGGTTGCATGGAATTCTGCCAAGCTGAGCAGGATTCCTCCCCCTGCTGCCATAATTATTTTGAGGAAGGAATGTGCTTTAAATATGTGGTGTGTACACAGCCTAATAGTGGGTTATTAGGGTATATTACAAGGCATCCAGTGAGTGTCCCTAGAGTTCCTGGAATCTTTCACCTTCTCACTTTGAAAACTATAGGCACAGAGCTGGAATAGTCCCTAGGAAACTGCAAAGGGGCCAGGAAGTGTGTGGTTTATCACCCTCTGTTTGTTTGTGTGCTGCTGTTATAATCTATTGTTTTAACTATGAATTTATTGTTCTGCTGCATGCCTATAACTCATTACTGACAGTGGTTTCCATCTATGGTAGGGCAGAGTCTATCAGTTGGCTGCCAACATTGCAATGATTGATCATACAGCATATAACAACATTAGTAACACTGCCTACTACCAAAGACACATTGCCATGCTGTGAGAAATGAAGATCAGTTTTGCTTTGCAGTGGGTTTATATGCAAGCTGAGAGGCTTGCGAATTCCTCGGTAAAGGTAAAGGACCCCTGGACAGTTAAGTCCAGTCAAAGGAAACTATGGAGTGCAGTGCTCATCTCACTTCAGGCCGAGGGAGCCACCTGGCCCAGGGCGGGGCCTGAAGCCTCACAGGGACTGCTGCGCTCTGCTGCCCAGGAGGACTCTCCTGTGTGAGTGTCTGAGGGCCCTGCTCCTTCCTGCCACTTACCACCTGGACCAGGGCGGGGCCTGAAGCCTCATAAGGACTGCTGCGCTCTGCTGCCCAGGAGGACTCTCCTGTGTGAGTGTCTGGGGGCCCTGCTCCTTCCTGCCACTTCCCACCTGGCCCAGAGCAGGGCCTGACGGGCCTCACTAGGACAGTTGCTGTTACTGCTGGAGGGGTGCAGAGTGCTTTTAAAATGTTTTTAAATTTTTCTTTTGAATTTTTTGTGTGTGGGGTGGGGGTGGGTTGGATGTTTATTGGGCCTGGGAATTTGTTTGATTTTATATTTTTGTAATTTTTACTGTTTTTTTGTTTGTATTGTTTTATTGGTTTTTTGTTTTTTTTAAAGGTGTTATTTTGTTCTTAAGGGGAGGGGTCAGGGCTGCTGGGGAGTAGGTCCCAGCCAACAAAATGGCTGGGGCATGTTCCACAGGGGGAGATGCACTGGGACAACCGATCTCAGTGATCACGGGTAGGAGGAGGAGTTACGCTAAGACCAGACCATGTCATTACAGAGGAGGCAGGTTTAGTCGTTGTCTGAGGACTATCCCTGCCTCCGGGTCTGGTCCTGACCGGATGGATACTAGAATCAGCAAGGGATACCCACATGACCTGAAGGTGCTGCTGTGCAATGCCAGGTCAATGATTCATAAGACCACTGCTATCCATGACTTGATCATGGATTTGACCTGGCATGTGTAACAGAGACTTGGTTGGATGAAGCAGATGGGCCTGTCCTTGCTGCTGCTTGCCCACCAGGTTTCTCTTACGCACAGCAACCCAGGTCATGTGGGTGGGGAGGGGGGGTTGCAGTGATTTTTAGGAAGTCATTAGTTTGCACCAGGCGTCCTATTGGGAAGACCCAGTTTTCCAAATGCATGTTCTGGAAGTTGGGCAATAGGGGTACAGGATTCCTTTTGGTGTACTGACCTCCCCGCTGCACCAAGGATTCCCTGCCCAAGCTGCTTCAGGTTGTGGCGGATGTTCTCCTGGAAACACCTAGCTTAGTTGTCCTAGGGGATTTTAACATCCATGCCGACACAACCTTACAAGGGGCTGCTTGGGACTTCGTGGAAAGCATGGCCTCCATGGGGCTGTCCCTGAATAAGTCTGGCCCAACCCATAGCCGCGGACATGCCTTGGACCTGGTGTTTACCTCTATGGATGTTGGTGATCTGACACTAAGTAAAAGTGAAACGAAAGAAGTGCCATGGTCAGATCACTTCCTGGTGCAACTGGACTTCTCTGCGACCCATCCCCTCTGCAGGGAGGTGGGACCGATTCGGATGGTCCGCCCCTGCCACTTAATGGATCCAAATGGTTTCCAGAGAGTGGTAGGGGATGCTTTATCCTATGTTGATGGCCTTTCAGCCGATTCCCTGGTGGCCCACTGGAATGTGGAGTTAACCAGGGCTCTTGACTGTTTGGCTCCGAAGCGCCCTCTCCGATTGCATGGAGCCCAGGCAGCCCCGTGGTTTTCCACGGATCTCAGGGCAATGAAACAATCATTGAGACAGCTAGAGCGCCGGTGGCAGATAACTCATTCCGAATCTGACCGGACACAGGTTAGAGCTCAACGTCGAGTCTACCAAGTGGCGATAGCGACAGCGAAGAAGACTTTCTTCGCCGCCTCTATTGCATCTGCAGAAAACAGCAGCAGGAGACTTTTTCAGGTGGTTCACAGTTTAGCGGAACCACCTGCGACATCGGGGCCCAGTACGGGCCACATGATCTCCTGCAATGATTTTGCAAAGTTTTTTGCAGATAAAATCGCTCAGATTTGGGAAGAAGTAGACTCCACCATGGGAGCAGGGCCAGGGCGGGAGAGTGCTAGAGTCCTGTCTAGTCAAGTTGTGTGGGATCAATTCCAATCTGTTACCTCCGAGGATGTGGACATGCTGCTTGGATGAGTGAAGCCAACCACCTGTCTCCTGGATCCTTGCCCATCCTGGCTTATAAAAGCTATCCGGGAAGGACTGGGCGATGGGCTTCATGGGGTGGTGAATGCTTCCCTCCGTGAGGGAGCCTTCCCAGACCCACTGAAAGAGGCGGTTATTAAACCGCTTCTTAAAAAACCATCTTTAGATGCGGCCACGATGGCCAATTATCGCCCAGTCTCAAATCTTCCATTCTTGGGCAAGGTGATTGAGCGAGTGGTTGCTGAACAACTCCAGGCACGCCTGGAAGAAGCGGACCATTTGGATCCCTTCCAGTCGGGATTCAGGCCTCATCATGGGACTGAAACTGCCTTGGTCGCACTGGTTGATGATCTCCGGCGGGCTAGGGACAAAGGTGAGAGCTGTTTCCTAGTTCTGCTGGATCTCTCAGCGGCGTTTGATACCATTGACCATAACATCCTTCTGGACCGTCTTGAGGGGCTGGGAGCTGGGGGCACTGTCATATAGTGGTGCCGCTCCTTCCTCCTGGGCCGTATTCAGAAAGTGGGGGGGGGGGATGAGTGTTCAGACCCCTGGGCTCTCATTTGTGGCATGCCTCAGGGTTCTGTCCTCTCCCCCATGCTTTTCAACATTTACATGCAGCCACTGGGAGAGATCATCAGGAGGTTTGGGCTGGGTGTTCATCAGTATGCGGATGATACCCAGCTCTACCTCTCTTTTAAATCAGAACCAGTGAAGGCGGTGGAGGTCCTGTGTGAGTGTCTGGGGGCGGTTGGAGGATGGATGGCGGCTAACAGATTGAGGTTGAATCCTGACAAGACAGAAGTGCTGTTTTTGGGGGACAGGAGGCGGGCAGGTGTGGAGGATTCCCTGGTCCTGAATGGGGTAACTGTGCCCCTGAAGGACCAGGTGCGCAGCCTGGGAGTCATTTTGGACTCACAGCTGTCCATGGAGGCACAGGTCAAATCTGTATCCAGGGCAGCTGTTTACCAGCTCCATCTGGTACGTAGGCTGAGACCCTATCTGCCTGCAGACTGTCTCACCAGAGTGGTGCATGCTCTGGTTATCTCCCGCTTGGACTACTGCAATGTGCTCTACGTGGGGCTACCTTTGAAGGTGATCCGGAAACTACAACTAATCCAGAATGTGGCAGCTAGACTGGTGACTGGGAGCGGCCGCCGAGACTATAACACCGGTCTTGAAAGACCTACATTGGCTCCCAGTATGTTTCCGAGCACAATTCAAAGTGTTGGTGCTGACCTTTAAAGCCCTAAATGGCCTCAGTCCAGTATACCTGAAGGAGCGTCTCCTCCCCCATCGTTCTGCCCGGACACTGAGGTCCAGCTCCGAGGGCCTTCTGGCGGTTCCCTCACTGCGAGAGGCCAAGTTACAGGGAACCAGACAGAGGGCCTTCTCAGTAGTGGCGCCCGCCCTGTGGAACGCCCTCCCATCAGATGTCAAAGCGATAAACAACTACCTGACATTCAGAAGACATCTGTAGGCATCTGTGTTCAGACATCTGTGTTCAGGGAAGTTTTTAATATGTGACATTTTAGTGTATTTTTCATCTTTGTTGGAAGCCGCCCAGAGTGGCTGGGGAAACCCAGCCAGATGGGCGGGGTACAAATAATATATTATTATTATTATTATTATTATTATTATTATTATTATTAGTCCACAGACAGCATTCTGGGTCATGTGGCCAGCATGACTAAACTGCTTCTGGCACAACAGAACACTGTGACAAGTGCAGGAGAGCACAGAAACACCCTTTACCTTCCCTTCCCGCCAGAGCAGTACCTACGTATTTATCTGCTTGCTCTGGTGTGCTTTCAAACTGCTAGGTTGGCAGCAGCTGGGACAGAGCAACAGGAGCTCACCCCGTTGCGGGGATTCGAACCACTGACATTCTGATTGGCAAGCTCAAGAGGCTCAGTGGTTTAGACCACAGCGCCACCCGCATCCCTGCAATTGTGAATGCCTACATGCTGCAGAATGCCTACATACTGCGGAATGTCTACAATTCATGCTGGCAGATGACTTATCAAGAAAAAATATATTTTAAATAGAGTGGTGCAGCAAAGAATAAGTGATGTTCTGAGATGTGACTTCTAAAGCTGATCTGAATAGTCCTCACAAAATTGCAATCTATTAATTTATGATTTGCTTCCAAATAGGTGTCTTATTAGGGCAGCTCCATGCATTATGATTGTTTCTAATGTTTGACATTTGCTGTGTTTTTATTATGTTTGAAGCCACCCAGAGTGTCTGATGGGTAGGGTATTAATAAATGATGGTGATGATGATGATAATGATAAAATAGAAAGGGTCTTCTCAGTGGTGGCACCCCAATTTACCGCTCTCTCCAGGGAGGATAGGATTGGTGGGAGGGGGACCTCACAGCATTAACACTCCTATAGATCTTGCTTCCCCAGTAGGTTTCCAGGGATCTCTAAGCCAAGCACAGAGCACCACATGTGTCCCCAGCTTCCAGCATTAGCCCAGCTCCCATTTTTCTCCATCTTACAATGATGGGCATCCAGCCAGGAGAGGTGGAGAAAATTGTCTTTAAGGCAACAGAGCGCACACTTTCAAAATGTGAATAATGGAAACTTAGCTGAGCAGCTAAGACCAGTCTGACAGGTTTCCTCTTATAGACTCTACTCTCACAGATACAGGATCACAGGCGTGGGAGATTCCTGTTGTATTAACCAGACCCAACTCCCTAAACTAGTGGATTTATTACCTGCCATCCCATCTACCAGATCTTTCTTCAAGCCAGACTGAGTCAGAAGGTAGCATTTGCTCACCTTGAATCCACAACGAACACATCTGACAAGCACCAAGATGAATCACTTCTGTATGTTAGCACTTAGTAATATTCACACAGCAGAAGGAAGACCTGTTGCGGTATAAGGTCCATAAATTTGTTTCCTTTTTTAAGTTGGATAGTTTGGATGATGGAATATATTACACAGATGGGATCTTCTTGGACCCCAAGTGAGGAACACACCTGTTCTGCCACTAGCCTAAGTCTCCTTGAAATCTTTTCCACAGGTCAGTAAATTGTGGCTACCTCATAAGCATGGGAACTCTTTTTCTACCTTGTGATCAAAGAGACCACACCATTGCAATAAATGCTAAATAATACTGTTACATGCCACCCCAATCTCTGAATAGTGAGAGATTCCAGGGGTACCAGGGGCTTAGCAGGCTCTGTGTTTCCTTTTGGACAGTGAGAGATTGTCTTCATGATATATGGTTTATTTACACATATATACAACCTGAGCCTACAATGGAGGGGTTATAGCATTACACCTGTAAGTGGGTCCTGTCTCTCTCTCGTGGCTGCCACATTGGATCCAAAACTGCTAGCCCCCATTGTGCTCTGGCCCCACTTTCTCCAGCTCGCAAGCAAAAAGCCACTCTCCTCTGCCGGCGCTCTCACTGTGCTGCTGAGAAGGATTTCTTTCCCTCCAAGGATACAGCCCCCTCCCCAAAAACGTTACACAGTATTTTACAAATTGATTGCGCTTTTCATAAAAACAGGGTCCCAAATGAGCACAAGCAGTGTGCAAAATATTGCAACATGTGCTGGATAAGACTGGTTGCCATTGTCAGCCGATCAGCACTGAGCACAACTGTCTCTTCAGCAAAATCCATAAAGGTGGGGAAAACTGGATTTGCCTAGACTGGGGATAAGACTGACCGATGTTGTTGGACTCCAGTGCTCATGCACAGGGCTGGCCTACCCATGAGGCAAGGTGGGGTTTCAGTCCGCAGGATCCACAGGGGCAGCAGAGCTAGCCTCCAAACAACACATTGCACTCCACACGCAAAGGAATGCACACAGCAGACAGTTAACTCTTTATTGTCAAGCTGGGACTTAGTCATTCTGTGGCTCCAAATACCCACACACACCAGTCTAGCATCTAGGCCAGGGGTTGGCAAGGCTTAATGGGCATGGGCTGGATCACTCTTGTGGAGATCCTCTGTGGGTTGACCGGCACAGAGTGACACTGGAAAGCACATCTGCGCATGTCCGCGGTGCTGGAAATTGCTTCTGTGCATGCCGAGACACCCAAAATTGCGTCTGCGTAGGTGTGATTTTCAGTGTCTGGGCATGTGCAGAAGAAGAGTTTGGATTTGATATCCCGCCTTTCACTCCCTTTAAGGAGTCTCAAAGCGGCTAACATTCTCCTTTCCCTTCCTCCCCCACAACAAACACTCTGTGAGGTGAGTGGGGCTGAGAGACTTCACAGAAGTGTGACTGGCCCAAGGTCACCCAGCAGCTGCATGTGGAGGAGCGGAGACGCGAACCCGGTTCCCCAGATTAGGAGACTACCGCTCTTAACCACTACACCACACTGGCTCCCGCCATTTCCGGCACCGCGGACATGCGCAGACGTGATTTCCGGCATCTGTGCATGTGCAGAAGCGATTTCCAGAGCCGCGGAAGAGAGTCCCCATGCTGCGCTGGTTTAGCGCAGTGCACGGGGACTAGCTGAGCGAGTGGCTCGGTTCAGGGGCGGCTCATGGGCCGGTTAAGCGACCCTCATGGGCTGCTTCTGGCCCATGGGCCTTAGGTTGCCGACCTCTGATCTAGGCAGCTATTCCCAGGCCTGCGCTCTACGGAGCAGCTGCAGCAACAGGGGCCACTCCCCCTCTACCAGTTTAGGTAGCTCCTCCCGATGAGCTGTGTGTGTACAGCCAGAGACTACGCCTGTGTGGAAGTTGCCTCTGCTCTTCCCACTTCAATTTTCTCATGTTCCTGGATGACAGTGATGCAGGAAAGGGTGGGGAAGCACCTAGCCCTTCACGTGGCTGACCCCCCTCTTCCTCCTCTTCTTCCAGCCCATCCTGTGCTCCACCCTCCAGCTCTAAAGCTTCCCTTGCCTCTGACTCTTGCATCCTGATTGGTACAGGTTGCCACAAATCACTGGCCAGAACTCACCATGAGCGCTTCCCTTGTTCTCTTACAAGGGCAATGGAGCCCATTTGAGAGGTGCCAGAACTGAGGTCTGGTGAGTTCCAGCTGAAAAAAAAGCCCTTCCCAGGACTTTCCATGACTGTTAAAGTGATCTAAGAGTGCTTTAAACATATGGTGTCGATATGCCCACAGGGTACACAGTCTAGTCAAGCTATGTAAACCCTATTTATTTATTAATTTTCCATACCGCCCTTCATCCAAGGTTTTTTCCTAATAAAGGTGAGTGGAACAAAATTTAAAGGGTGGGTTTCCGAGGGGTTGAAAATGTGGGCAGTTTTCAATATGTACTTGACAAAATTACTTTTTGCATCAACGATTTCTAGATTTATTCTCCAGGGCATGCACGGAAGCTAAGAATAATCAAGTGCAAATTGTTTGGAGAGAAAGCATTCAGATGCCATTTAAAACAGCAACAAGGAAGCATGCAGTAGCCTGTTATAACTATATCTTTATGCTCATGAAGATGTGCACGCAGTCATCAAATCTGTGTGATACAAAGACTTCCTGTCCCTGTGAAGCAAAAGTGTTGGTACAAGCAGTGAATATATTTACGCCAAGGGTTGTCACACATTTTGCACAGCACGTAAAAACGTTTTCATCTGTGATACGTACTTGCTGATCTTTCTTCCTTAAAAATGATTATTCACACCATTAACCACTGACCAACCACAATCACAGGAGAGTACCAATAAAACCAGATACTTGCTTATCACTTCCACTCCCTAAACTTGGCATACTTTTAGTAAACACTGCCAATTAAGGATGTGTGAAAACACACAGGAGGAATTCTATTTCTATGCCTGTTTTCCCAAGTCTAACAAATCTTAACATATGGTGCATATCTGGAGGTGAAAAAAGAGAGGAGGGGACACAAAAATACTAGGGAAAGGAGAGGGAAAAAACACAGGTCAGGAACTTCTGGAGGCCAAAGGTTACGGACAGGGGCAGTAATGCTTCTGAATACCAGTTACTGGAAACCACAGAAGGGGAGAATGATCTTGTGCTCAGGTCCAGGCTGCAGGTTTCCTCCAGGCATCTGGTTGGCCACAGCCATAACAGGATGCTGAACTAGATAGGCTTGATTCAGCAGGCTCATCATATGATAACTTGATTCAGCAGGCTTATCATATGTTCCTCACCACTAGTGTATAGGATGGTAGCCTTAGTGTTACTTGTTTTGTTCATCCATCCTGCATCACAGGTTTACCATTAAAAGCTTCAAGCATTAATACTCCCAAAGAGGCACTGGGAAAGGAAATCACTATAACTTCTCCATTTGTGGTACATAGATCTACCTTTCAGAGACTGATGGGGCAAGGGAGGGCCTGGTAAAGTCTTCCCCTCTCCACAACCTTATGATTTTATGAAGTGAACGATAAGTAGCAAGCCTTGCCAGCTATCCTTGTTGGTCTGCCCAAGACATTCTGTTGCCTGAGACAAAGGACCATCCCCTTTCCCCATTCGACACACCCTCCGCATTCAGTCCAAACTGGTAATTGAAGCTTACTTCAACACTGTCAATGGGACGGCATACTTCAACACACCTGAGGGCAGCAGGGCAGCTTAGGGGGCACTCGGCAGCCCCCTGTATGGAATCCGCAGCTGTGCCCTCCAATGCTTATGCTTCATCACTGGCTTCCCACCCTCCAGTACCTGCTGCCTGAAGCAGCTGTGTTGCTTACCCTAATGGTAGGGGTGTGTGTGTGTGTGTAGGAGGTAGAATAAGCCTCCTGCAAAGCTGAGGGCTGAATAATCTTCTGCACTGTCCACGATCTTTTGCAAACTACTTAACAGACATCCAGGAATGGAAGAGTAGTGAACAGTAAGTGTTGAATCAGTAGTGTTGACTCATCATCCTCTACAGGTAGATAAAACAAAGGGAGGAGGGTAAGTCATTTCCTGGGATGAGACTATAACAACAGAATGTTCCATTTTATCTATATGCTGCCATTAAAACCTGCTTTACCCCTGCAATCAGGCAATGTGCAAAAGCTAAAAGCGCATGAAACCCACACCAGCGAAAAAGATTCTGTTGTTATCCAGGTGTAACAATGGAAGACAAAGCATCTGCAGGGTGACAGAAGGCCAGGATGCCAGGAACAGAAGGTCATTCAATCAGTGACTCATTCCCTGGGAAGCACTTACAACAGAGATGACTGTGACCAGTGATGCTGTCAAGTGAGACAGGGACCAGTGTGACGCACTGAGTCAGGTCCCAGCACACCCATCTTTGACTCCCACTCACCCATGACATTTCCAATATGATCCTTTGACGGTAACATTTCCAGTTGGTGGCTTGCTTACGGAAGTCCCAAAGGCTTCCAAATGTTTCTTTATCTAATTTTAAAAGATTGTAAACATGCTTTGATGTTATCAAGGTATCTGATGATGTGAGACTTGTCCTTTCATACAGAACAACCCAATAAGCAACATGCGGTGGTGCAGGCAGATGGTCATCTCTTCTATTTCCCATGCTCAAAGGCAAGTGCCGGTGCTGATGTAGCCAAAATGGCCATTCTAACTTTTTCTCCCCCTCGAAGCAGTGTTTGGATGAGACACACATTTTGACATCTCTTCACTGATGATTCAAAGCTGTATGATTTTGAGCACCAATCAACATTCTGAGCAGCTGCAAATTGAATCAATTCAGATTTCTAAACTGTCTTCAAAGGCGTTTCATACAGGGGGCATGTGCTTACAGCATGAATGGCCAAAGCCAGGTCCATCTTGTCCAGGAAAATTGCAGCTGGTGCACCAACTGAAGCCAGTAATTTTTTTTCCTAGTCACTATGACCAAGGTTGACATCAAGGGTCACCATGGCTGGGCATCTAAAAATCAACTAGAGGTTCAAGCTTAGTTCTCGCTTGGGCCAGAATGGGGATTAAACTGAAGATCTGCTTCATGCAACGCTAATGTTCTACCTAGAGTACCAGTTTCTCCTATCTAATATCTTGTTGGAACTTCCTACTTCCAGCAGGCTTCTGGAGACTGTTTTTAAGGAAAAGGCTGGTGCTGTGATGTTTTCATTGCAATGATCTGTTTGTTTTAATAGCTCATATATATGCATGTGTGTGTGTGTGTGTTACATTAATGTTTAATTGCTTCCCCTCCCCCAATGTTTTTGGCAGCTTCTATTTTAGCTGTAAGCAGCCCTGAGTCCCCTGTCAGATTTTTCTGTGTGACTTTGTTTTGCATAAATATGGAAGTACTAGAAAACACACAAAGCAAGATAAATATAGAAGGCCTATTAGTACAGTTTATGTAATGTGGCAGCAGGAAATAGTTGCATTAATCACCAAAGAACAGCCCACACAAATAAAGGTATTTGACGTCATCCTGCCTACTTGCATACACACAGCTAGGCAACACAGCAGCAATAGCATGAACTGCAGGGCAAGTTTATAAATGCTGGAAAGATATAAGGTGCCACATCAAACCAAGCAGTGTCTGGGAAGAATAGCTACACAGTTAAATGAGTTTTATTTTAAATCAAAGAAAAAGAAAAATATCTTAAGTTATGTGTTTGTTTAATAAGAATTATCCTATAGAGTGCAAGCAAATCAGGATAATTTATTAAGAAACTGATTGCCTGAAGGAGCTGATAGCCAACATCAAATTTTGTGTGGATGCTGTCAATGGGCTTTACTCTTCAATAATCTAGGCAATAAGTTTTTGCCTTAGCTCCTTGGGGATAGATCAGTGACATACAGTATGTAATGTTGTTAAATGGTTTTTTTCCTTATGAGACATGCAGAGCAAGCTTACACATGTCTACTGAGAAGTAAGTCCTGTTGTGTTCAATGGAGCTTACTCTAAGGTATGGGTCACAGGAGCAAAGCTTCAGGCATGACTAACTTTAGATGAATCATGCCAATGTCTTGCCATACCTATGGAAGAAGGAAAGCATTTCTAATGGTATGTAAATGTGAAACAATTCAATAATGATGTACATATTCAGAACGGCAGGATCTGTGAATCTCTTAAAATGCAAGCATAAGTATTTACTACATGCCACTATTTTAGGAGGCTGGGTGTTGAAAGCCAGACTGTGCAAACATATGTACAATTAGCTTTGTAAAATCTACAGCCCTGTGATAATTAGCATGGTATCCAAACTTGAAATTTGCTTGTGTGTGTAGAAATGAGCCAACTGTACAAAGGTATTTTTTGATTTGCTTGGTTATCTCTGGCCCCACCCACAATTGGCAAGTGGCCCTCGGAAGGCTGCCTGGAAGGTTTCATGTGGCCCACAGAATGAAAAATGTCCCCCATCTTGGTTCTAAAGTAAATCTAATAGGGCTATAGCTTCTGGGAGCACCTTACCTGGGGGTAGGTGCTATTCATGTAAGAACAGGGGACAACTACAGTCTGGTGGCTTGTCTTGGGTAAGGTGTTCCCTATCCACTTCACTCTGCAATAGAGCAGGGGTGGAGGACTTCATTTTCTTCAGATAATCTGTTAGGAGCACATGCCAGTGGAGGGTGGGCAAAAGGCAGAGGTGGGCAGAACCAGTGCAAAAAACATTTCCCCTTCCTCCCTCTGACACACCTCCTCTCTATCTCAGTCACCCTTCCCCATCAGTCAATGGACTGCTCGAAGAGCACAGGTCAGGGCTGTCATATGCTTGACCTGCTCATTTACTGATGACCTTTGAAATCAGCCCAGGGTAGCCAGCCCCTGCATGGGAGACCTTGCAAATGTTCCAAAGCTTTTACTTGCTCCCTGCCTGGTGGGCACACCCATTGATGAATGGGTTCTTTTGTATCTGCTTGGCTCCAAGCACTGATCTATGTTTCCATGGGAAGGCTTGGCTTGGCTTGGCTTGGCTTGGCTTGGCACAAGAGGAATCTCTGGAGCTTGGAGGTATCTGGGAATAAAAAGCTGGCATCATGCAGCCACATTCTATTTTCAGGTGAGCTTGACCTAGAGAAAAACCAACTCATATTTATCCCATAGCTTCAGAATGTGCCTAACTGGTAATGTAACTCATATTTACAGTGCCAAACTGGCTACTCATCCTTTCATATTTTTTTGTAGTGGTTTGATAAGTGCTACTGAGTGGCACGTTGCCTGTGTTCTGGAGCAATCAACACAACTGTGTGCATATGGGCTAGCTTTGCACAGATTCACTGGCCTTAATTTCATTCCAGTTTATATCTGTCTATAAATATTGATGTCCATAATATGAATGAAAAATGTGAAAACCAGAAAATAGATTTAACAACTGTCATCATTCAGTAAAGTGCTCTGCCATGGGCTCCTACTATCTTCCCAAAACATCTCAATACATATTAAATAGAGGATGTTCTGATAGGAGGTGGAACTTAACAACATCTGGAAGGCCACAGCTGTAACATTGCTTAGATAAGAATGTTAGAAACACAACACAGCAAACTATTGAGGATTTAGAGACCTGAGCAGATAATAAAGTATTGTCTCCATAATAGTAATGAGTATCCTACAGAAGTGTGAACATATTATTCAGCACAAATGACCATCTAGGGCAGGTATGGGTAATCTCAGGCTTGAGGATTGAATGTCACCCTCCAGACCTTTCAATCTAGTCCTTGGGACTCTGCCCAGCCCAGCCCAGCTGTCCCTGCTTGAGTGATTCTGCATGGCTGGAATGTACCTTGAACTCTAATAATTCTTCTTGCTTGCCTGGATGGAGAGGGAATGTGAGCATGTACAGAAACTAGCCTACTGCACAAAGGTAAAATTCACACTTGTGGCTCCACCCACTTTTGCTTTTGGTCCCACCCACCACTGACATATGGCCTCCAGAGGGTTGCCCAGAAGGGAATGTGCCCCTCAAGCTGGAAAAGTTTCTCCACCCTGATATAGGTCGATTCACAGGAGGCCAGTGGATATAGAAACACAAAGTAGATACAAACTCCCTGAGTCCATCTGCAATTCCTTTCCCTCCTCCTCCTTGTGAGAAACACACCAACTCCCATGGTCTGAAGATTCTGCAGGTCAACAGACAGACTTCTTGTGAACTGGCATCTTCAATATCAGCCACCACCTATGTCTTTTTGCCCTTTCTCTCTGGTGAGAAAAGCATGGAACCTAAAGTGTATCACCCTCTGCCAGCTACTGCCCCCAGCCTTGATACCCTTAATTGTATTACAGTGTGGCTTTTAATTATAAGCTGCTTTGGGAGACAATCTTGGCTGAAAAGCAGTGTGTAAATATAATAAATAATATAATATAAAGAAATGACCTATATCAAGTCGGGCTAACAGTCTGTCTGTCTAGTACTGCCTGCCCTGCATGGTTGCAGTTTTCTTTGTTTTTGTTTGCCAGGGTTCATTGAAGTCCTTTGCTGAATATGCCAGAGACCAGAATGAAGCCAAGATATTGTGCAGGTAAAGTATGTGTTAGACCACTTCATTGCAGCTCTCCCTAAAGAGGAAGGTTCTGGGTAAATTACTGTCAGCTGCAAAGCAAGATGATCATCTGATTGTTCCTTCCTACTGCTAGCTTAAAGCTTTCAGCCCACAAGGAGGCAGGTAAGAAATTTTCACACACCTCAGTGTGGACTACGTGGCCCACCCATTGCTAAAATGAAGGCATCAGACCACTATTTTGCTGTACATCAAGCTGAAATATGTATTGGAGATGTGTCTTAATCAGAATACTGAGTATTTCCAGCCAACATATATCTTGTAATGTAATCTCAGAAAAGTATATTACCTACTGAACTGCCAGTTATGACTACCTTCAAGTGCCTATAGGTCCAATGCTAAATCACGGGTGAGCTCCTTCTTTACTTTAGTGGAGTTCTATTACAGCCTCATTCACCACTCAGCTATACCCCATAAAGCATAAATGGAGGTTTTGTGTTCCACGGTAATCCGCTTCTGCTATTCAGAACAAAATACAGAACAAAAAGCCATCGGACAAAAGCTCAAATAGCAACTTTTCATGGTTCCTAAGCAGGCATGAACTTTCCGGGGACTGTGTTGGCTTTCCTAAATAGAAACCCTCCAGAGGTCCAAGTTTCCCCACTTTCTACTGAAAACAGAAGCCTATCTGGGGCTTGGAGTGTCCCCGTAAAGGAATCTCGACCCCTCGAAGCCTTGCAGCCCTCCTGTAGTTGTAGAGGAAGGAACACGCCCATAGCTCAAGCTGAGTAGTCGGAGTTTTTCAGCACCACAGCTGCCGGACAGCGCCCGAGCGCCGCTTCGACATCACCCGCGTTCGGGAGCCCCCACAGAAAGCCCATCGGCGCTGGTAGGGCGAACCTTTTAAAGACAAAACCAAATAGGCGATACTCACATTGTTCCCCTTCTTATAGTCTCGGCTTTCCCTTTCTCTCTCTCAGTCGCCAGCAAAGATGGCTTTCCAGTTCTCCTTCTGATGCAAACAGCCTCTTAGGATTGTAGGCACTGTTGCTGAGGCGAAGGCTCAAGCTACTGAGCATGTCTGCACCTCATCGCTCCCACCCGCGAAGACGAGGAGTCAGTGCGCCGCTTTCCACCTTCTGTATCAGTGGCAGTCCCAGGGCAGCCGGCAGGGGTGGAGTTCTGAATCCTCCTCCTGCCTGGAAAGAAAGAACGAAATCCGAAGCAGCTGCGTAGTGTTGGTAAAGAGGGCTAAGCAGTGAAAAGCCAACATCTCTTTTATTTCTTACATTTGAATCCCATCTTTTCTCCAATGAGTTCAGGGCTCCTCCTTTCCTCTCTCACAACAACCCTGTGAGGTTCGGCTGAGAGAGACAGAGACTAGCCCTAGATCACTCAGGGAGCAGACTTGAACTTGAGTCCCCCCAGTTCTGCACAATGCTCTAATACAGCCTTTCTCAACCTGTGGGTCCCCAGATGTTGGTGAACTACAACTCCCATCACCCCTAGCTAGCAAGGCCAGAGCTCAGGGATGATGGGAGTTGTAGTCCAACAACATCTGGGGACCCACAGGTTGAGAACCACTGCCTAATGGTTAGAGTCTAACTAGTAGAGCACCCTGGCATGACAGAGTTACACTTTGTGAATTCCAACTATTTAACCCAGATTACAAAAATGTCCTGTGCAACAAGCACATGACTGTTATATGATGTTGCCAACTTTTGGGCCAGTCCCTGGTTGCTGTGCAGCAGCAACTAGTGGTAGCAGCAACTAGTGGTATTTATCTTCATGCTGTGAAAAGCTTCACCTCTGGAAAACGCAGAAAGCACTTGCAACATAGGCTTCAAAGGAAGGGTCAGCCCACCAAAGCAAGGGAGTTTTACAACATCATTCTACTTGGATGCCCAGAGAGTGTAGGGGCCAGTTTTGAATGCGGTTTGTTAAAGGACTGAAATGTGTTCATTTCAGAACATGTCCCTTTGATGCATTCTCTTTTTATTATTTTTTTTTTAAAAAAAATCTTTTACAAATTGTTCAAACACAACCATATTCAACATTTTACAAGTTTTTGACTTCCACCAGCTCCTCCCACAATCCTCATGTTTTTATATTTGTTCCGCATTTCCTTTAGAATATATTGCCAGTCCTTTTGATGCATTCTCAGGTACTATAGGATGTAAGCTCCCAGTATCTAGCAAGAAGCACCATCCATTTTATCCTCCTACAAAGCAGTTTCCTAGTAACATGAAGAAGAGAATGAAAATGCTTAAACCTTCATGTTACATCAAACACACTGAAATGGCTCCGAGTGACAAGTATTTCCCAGACCTTCATGTGTATTTTTTGTTTTAGGTACTCAATAAACATTGACCCTATATAAGTGTACATTATTGAATCAAACTGCCAATATATGTTATTTTCATGGTTGAAGGATTCTAATACATGAGACTCTTAGAATAGGCATAAGTGAAACATGTGTCTACTAGGGAGGCTTGCTGGCCATGCTAGCTGAATTGATGGAATTTGCAGGGCCACAGGTTTCCTCTCCCTACAGATCCAAAGGTTCACCACCTCCAGAGTAGAATGCAAGTATAAACCATGGTCACACCTCTTGGATAGATCATGAGTTTGAAGGGCAGCATGGCCTATTGGATAAAGTAAAAGTTTGAATTGTAAAAACAAAACAAACAAAACAAACAAAAATTAGTCATGTGGCTATGCCCTTGGGATGGAATTCTGTAAGTCTCTCCCCCCCCCCGCACTTTGCTCAGGTGAGCTTTCCTTCTCTATCCCTCCCATCCCCATTTTGCGTAACATCTGCACTGATCAAGAGCTCTGGAGAACTTGAAAGCTTGCTCACAATTTTGTTAATTTTTGGTTGCTCCTAATGTGTCTTTATTTGTTTGAAGCCACCTAGAGTGGCTGGGGCAACCCAGTCAAATGGGCAAGAGTACAAATAATGACATCATCATCATCATCATCATCATCATTCCACAGTCACTGGTACCCATCTCCTCCAGGTAACAGAAAGGAATGTAAAAAGAGTAATAAAAGCCCTCTCTCCATCTCTTATCATATATATAACTCAAGGGTCAGTCTTAAGTTGTAACATTCCTTCTCTCATGCAATGTTCTCATTGCAGGTTTTGGATCTCTGGTGACCAGATGCAAAGGAGTATAGGCTCCTACGCCTTTAAATGGTTGTATAGAAGAAGAAAGGAATTTTGGCAGGTGTAGCTCGTTGTGCAGTGATGAGAAGAGCTGCAACGGAACCTTCAATTTCTCCCAAACAATTAAAGGAACAGGGAACTCGGTCTCCTATCCATAAGTGCCTTGGAATTTACTTTGACCAACAAATATTTGCAGAAACTGCATACTTTACTCCAATGAGGCCTAGAGAAACTGGCTCTCTGAATATTTTTTTACTTTCAGTAAAGCAGTATGCTTAAATAGCACACTTAGAACTGGACTCCCTGTGCTGAATGGCCAAGTATGATCAAGCCCAATGATATTATTCCCAAAAGTATCAAAGCTCTATAGTAAAATACTGCTTTAAGAAGTCAGAAATTCCCCAGATACCTCTAACAGTCATTATAAGCTACAATGTAGCTTTAGGAAGTGATGCCTGAGTTTTCTTGTTTTCTCCTCCATTTTGTGTCATGTCTTTCCGACTGCAAGCCTGTGGTCAGGGTATCTCTTGGTATTATTGATCTTATAATCATAGAATTGTAGAGTTGGAAGGGACCTCTAGGATCTCCTTGCCCAACCCCTTGCAATGCTGGAATCTTTTTCTCACTGTGGGGCTTGAACTCACAGCCCTGATATTCTCATGCTCTGCCAACTGAGCTATCCCAGAGCTCCCCCCTACCCACCCACGAAGCATTTCATTCCTGAAGAGAAAGGAAAAAATACTACAAATAAACAATTATAATAATTATAAATAAGAGCATGCAGGTAAATTTTATTGAGGTACCACAGGTATAAAAGATCATACATTCAATAATTAATACTGAGATATGAAGCCTGTCTACATTTACACAGATGTACGTCTCAATGAATTAAATGAATTTACTCTCTAGTAAATGTGGATAGGACTGTAAGTTTTAAACAGCAGTTGATGCCCTACAGTTATTTTACCTTAGGAAAAAGGAGATCGTTACTGGAAGAGAAGGGTGTCACTGGCTGCATTTGGATCACATTTCTTCCCTTGGTGAATTCTGAGCACTGTAATTTACCCCTCAAAATGTTAGCATTCTGAGCAAACTACAGTGCCTCCAAACCAACAGAAGAAAGCTTTGATACCATGAGCAATCACAACAATTCTTTTTGCCTCATTCACTCTGCTCTGTCTTAGACCCATTGGAGGTAGTATTCACAGCTGATAGGAAGCTCCCTTATCAAGTTAAACCACTGGTCCATCTAGCTAGTTCAGTATCTACAATGACTGGGAACAACTCTTCATGAATTCAGGCAGGGCTCTGTCTTGATCCGACTTGGAGATTGAACCCTCACCCTTAGGCATCCATGTGTTCTGCTACTGAGCTATGGCTTTTCATCCACCAGGTCAGAAAGCATAGAGCCTTTCTCTCATTTGCAGAGGTGATGTCACAAAGGGGTGGGACTTAATTACTGCTGGTAAAATCTGGATATTTGGCAGGTGATGGGAATAGTAAGGTGAGGAAGTCTCTAGGGTGAATTGAAAATGGGACTATCTTCCCCTGTTTCTGAAAAGGGATTTCAATCTGGATTTTGGGTAAATATATTTCTTAATGTTAGAGAGAGGGAGAGAGGGAGAGAGGGAAAGAGAGAGAGAGTGTCTGCCCGAAGACCCCAAACCTATAAGACTATGAATTTCACTGTCAGACTGGCCCCCCTTATGCAATTCTATAATTCAATAGCTTCTTAAACAGACTATAGTTAAGGAATAGTCAGTATGATGTAGTTTGGGACTGCAGTTTAGTGCAGGAATAGGAATACTTTGCAACTACTTTTCAAAATTAGTTTTAATTATCTGTTCTTAGAAGTAATTATTGGGAAATGCTTCCAGATCTGACAAATCACCAGGATGAGCCAGAGGTACTTACCGGAGACCGACAGCAAGTGTAAACTGTGGGGCAAGTCCATCAGCCAAAAGTAAATACAATTACTAAAATATCAACTGGAGAGCAGAGAGACTAATGCAATTAGAGTAGGCAAAAGGATCTGTCTTGGAGATGCAGTGACACGTCGCGGAAATGAAGACTAATCAGTTGATTTACCAAAAGGAGAAAGAAATTGTTTATATGCAGCGCCCTGAGCAACAGTTCACTTTCTGGCTTTGCGCTTGCTTCATTACAAGAACCGAATTCTCCTTCCCATGCTCTGCATACACGGGAGACTCTTGTTGCTTCTACCACTGCTCTGTAAGGGTCATTTGGAAAGGGAGAGAGGCAATTTTTAAACTTAGCAACCATTGCTGCTTCTGGTTTGTTGAAGTAGGCACACCTGGCCATCTCTTCTTTCTTAGGGCTCCCTGAAGCTGGAGTTTTCATTGCCTGAGACGCGCTGCTTTCCAAAGATGCCTGCAGGTTAGTACGCAACTTGGACTTATGGCCATCCCACCCTCCCTTGGGGAGTAAGCTCCTTATGTGCAAACATGATGATCAGAGAGCATACTTTTGCATTCTGCTCTGCCATTGAGACAGGCCGGAGTTTCAAGAAGTCAAGAAGGGAAGAGAGTATCGGTGAGGCAAAACACTGCAGGAAAAAGGATGGGCATCTCTTTAAGAAGAGGCTTTCAACACTCAGTCTCTTTTCTGGACCTTCACGGGATGTGATGTAAGTGTTTCTCTTTTTAATATTTTATTTCTAATGAAAATTAAAAATGCTATGGGTCAAACTAAAATGGGACACCGGAGCCATTGTGAACATTGAATAATCATGAAGGGAGAAGAAGGCTGATCAACTAAACAGCCGAGACAGACAAAGGGCGGCAACATCAAAGAGTGCCATATTTTCAGGTGGCTCCATTGCCTTGAGCAGCAGCTTGCTATGCAGATGCCAGCAATTCATAACATCTTGGGGTTCTTTCAGACCGTTGCTATTTTTGAGTGGGATTCATTTACTAATTGGCAAATTCGGTTTGCACAATTACAGCTGATTAGAGGGTTTGCACAATAAAGTCACTTCCCCCAAATACTGGAAGTTTTGTGATAAGGAAAGCGATGGGAGAATTGAACTGGAAAGAGGGGGGTATTACTTCTTTGATGCGGCTTCATCTAACCTGCAAGCAAATTGGAATAATGCTTGTTAACTCGCCAGTGTCCTTGAATCTCCCTGTGAACAAATTGGGCTGAATGCTTCATAAGCAGCTCATCTGGAAGTGCTGTAAGTTTATCTGCTGTTTGCTTATTAAGGTGTTGTTAAAGGTACAAGAGGAGGTACAGCCGTCCCTCTGCTGACCAGCTGGCAACCCCAGTCAAAATTGCCATTTTCGCTGGCTCAGTTCAAGGTGCTGCTGATTACCTTTAAAGCCATAATTGTTTTACAACCATCTGCCTCCACATTGTCCTTCCCATGAACTATGATCAACTGTGTTTTATTTCATGTGTAATCTGAAAATGTAGATTTTTGCACTGTGCACCGAAAGAAGAACAATGGTAAGAAAACTCTGGACCAGAATATTATATATAGAAATAATGGGGAATAAACAGGATATGCTTGATTGTAACAAAAATATGCTTGGTTTACAAACGGAATATAACAATAGAATTATTGGTAAAAACTATTTAAAACATTCACAAAATTTAAACCAGCAAAAACTAAAAACGCATCGCTCTAGATATCTGGGTAGGCTTGTCTAAACCAAACTGTATAGCTCACTGGTGACTTTTGTAAGGCACAACACTTTGTTTCATACAAACACTCTTTACAGAGATATTTAAGATTGTGCTTAACTTCATATTTTAAACCTGACTTTGGAAAGATAATTTCTTTCTAGGATGGTTATTGTCTTACACCACCCAGTCCTTTCTAGAATCCTAAACTTTCCCTCAGCTAGTTAGAATCTGTTCCCACTGACAGATATACCCTACCAGAGTCCACTCAGATAGTCAGAGATTCCAGTTGCCCACCCTGTCTCCAATCCCAGGTTCCTGTCTAACCCACAGACAATCTCTGACTGCACTCTCTGACAGTCCCAGCTGATTATTAACTTAAATTCCCCCCCTCTGCTGATTGGCTGAGCAACTTGTCAGCTCCCACCAGTTGCTGGGTCACCATGAGGCAAACCCAGGATCTATCCCTCCCAGGGCCCTCCTGCTTTGGTGGCAGAATATTAGGCTGAGGAGGTAATAAATCCCTTTAAATCTTCAAAAAAAATACTCAAATGGCTTGATTCCTTTTTTTGGTAGTTCACCAGTGTGATGCCTCCTTCTGCTATGCAGCTCTAAAATTCTATGATTCATCATACATGCAGTGAAAAGTGGTGGTAATAAAAATAAAAATAAAAATAAAAATAAAAATAAAAATAAAAATAAAAATAAAAATAAAAATAAAAATAAAAATAAAAATAAAAATAAAAATAAAAATAAAAATAAAAATAAAAATAAAAATAATATAAATTTATGCCCAGCCACTCTGGGCGGCTCCGAGTTCCAACAGAATTAAAAGCACAATAAACTATCAAACATTTGATTAGAGTCCCACTGAACTTGAAGCATGGGAAGCCCCAACAAAAATTTATAATTTGGCAGAATATTTGGACCATATGATATGTATTTATATAATTTGGAACACTTAATGTGATCTGATTGGATTGTTAAAATGGACAATTTAATAAAAATTATTTAAAAACAAACAAACAATCAAACAAACATTAAAAAACTTCCCTAAACAGGGCTGCCTTCAGATGCCTTCTAAAAGTCAGATAGCTGTTTATTTCCTTGACATCTGATGGGAGGGCATTCCACAGGGCGGGCGCCACCACCGAGAAGGCCCTTTGCCCTGATGCACTTTGGAAAATGGTAGCTGCCACTGACTGTTCAGATCACTATTTTGTCTTGGCTTTTTAGTCCTCAGGAAAATAATGGACACCTTGAAGACAAGAAGAGAGGTGTGCAAAGAAAAGAGTCCATGCAGCTGAAAGCCCAGAAGGAGATGTGTTCCTTGGGGAAGGCTCACTCTGGGAAAATGTGTCCCAAATGCGAAATTGTCGTTTGCAGGGTGTGCAACATGCTACATACTGAAAGCAGCTTCATTGCTCACAGTTTGCTAGATCACTATGACAGAGGAAGGCACTCATTTTGCTGCTTGGATTCTGAATTTCCCCAAGACCACCATGTATGTAAGCACTGTGCAGGACCATCCTTCTCTCCTGGCAGGTCTTGTAACCTGGCTACATTGGAAACCGAATCTCTACTGCGACTCTCTCTGTCCTGACTTTGTAGAGACAAAGTGAAGAAATTTCCTCGCCCTCCATAGCAGGCATTCAATAGCCAGATCGATTCTTTTCAAATAGCTCAGTAGTGTGCACATTGCCGAGTCGGTGTGCAAGGTTAGTATGTGAAATCACCAACAAAGCACAGGAAGCTGTATTCCTTCTGCTGCATGAAACATACAGTATTTGATTTCACTTCTCAGTCGAGAAAAGAATAGGGTTGCATTGATGCAGATCTTAGCAAGTCAGGCTAGCTCAGTAAAATATATTGTCTGATCTAGGACCTGTTGTCAGAAAAATGTTGGTTGATGTTCTAGTATATTAAAGTTTTATTGAAGTTTTAAACAGTGTTTGTATGTGGGTTGTACAGAAAGACTGAGACTACTTAAAAGCCACCGGACAAGGGCATTCTCTGGGTGAATCCAGACAACCAGGAGTCGTTCTGGAGACTTGCCATCTCTAGCCCCAGCGGAACAGAAAATGAGCAAACTCGTCTCAGCACCCGAAAGTATCGGCCTGCTTATGTGGTTACAGGTGCTAATGCAGCAAGCTTTTTCATAGCTGGATTCACACAACAAGGAGCCATTGTCTGGACACCTGGAAATAAAATGGCCTTTCTGGGTAAGTCCAGAGATCCATTTTCGGTCAGTGGCTTCTGGAAGTCACTAGTCATTTTGGGGGGTCTCCCCCAACCCCTTATTTTCCTTTCACATCTTGTCATGGGAGCCATAGATCCAATTTAGGCAAACAGCTACCCAATGTTAAGGTTTGGTTTTGACCACAGATTTGCAGAGTCTGCACTGAGGAAAGGTTACTGGTGCTAGAGCATTTGCCTTGCATGCAAAAGGTTCTAGGTTCAATCCTTGGTATGCCCAGGTAGGACTGCCAATATCCCCTGCCTAAAACCCTGGAGATCAGCTTCCAGTCTGTGGAAACAATACTGACCTAGATGGACCCATTGTCTGACCTGGTATATGTCAACTTCCTGGGGTGTGACTCCCCCTCCCCCCGCACCCCACCAACAACCTTGTTGTTGTTGTTTAGTCATTTAGTCGTGTCCGACACTTCGTGACCCCATGGACCAGAGCACGCCAGGCACTCCTGTCTAACCTACTGTTTGCTAAAGCCTGGGTTCCTTATGAAGTGGTAAGAGACTCCCACATTAACCACTTGGTAAATTGATTGTATTCCCTTTCAGATGTTCTGGGAAGTTAGAGCTGTGTTTGCTCAACCTTGAATCCTTGCTCTCCCTCCCCCCACACATTGGACACAATTTAAATCATGTGGGGAGCCCACATCTCTAGAGCAGGATCCCTCCCTTCAGAGCTCTTCCCCACCCACCCCACATGGATGGGGTGCAGGGAATGCTGTAGGTGGGGCAGAGCCAATAAACGTGCCTCAACTTCCCATCATGCAATTGTATTTATGTGAGAGAAGAATGTTTGAAAAGGGCTTGTTTGTATTAATAACCCAAAGCAGGTGATATCAAAGTGGGGAATTTTTCTCCTGGGCTACGATGTCCCAGCAAGAGCTACTTTTAAAGAAACATCGTCTTCTTCGCTTTTTCTCCACGTTTTTCAGAATTTCAGATTTCTGTTCCTAGAAGTGTTTATATATTCTGAAATAGTTAAATATCCGTTGGGCTTTTGGCAGTTCTCCAAAATATCTGCTGTGTTTTCAGAGGAGTTCTTTTTCAAATATATCTCAGACTTTCACCACTGCAGGCTAAGGAAAGTGGCTGTTTCTTACTGGAAAACAATGGGTAGAGGAGAATAAAAGCCTAAGGGTTGAATCTTGGCCTATCCCATAATAAGATGGTCAGATCATCGTTGTTTGAGAGATTCCGTGATCGTGGAAGGTATTGTTATCGTTGTGTGTTGTGCAATGAAGAGTTGTGAGGACGTGTGAGAATTAACTTGGAAATTACACACAGTAATGGGTGCCATGAGCTAAACAGCAGCACAACCTTAAAAAAAAAAGTAACTCCTGAGATCCACTCCAAACAGGGGGGAATATTTTACTGACCTCTTTGAAACACTATCACTATGCATCAACTTTTCAGAGTGTGAGAATGGATTAACCATCACTTTCCCAAGGCAGAGAACCAGCAAGTAGTGATAAAACACTGCAGCAAGGCAAGGAGAGAAATGTCTCTCCACTCCATAGCAATAGAACAAGTCAGTAACTAGGGGTGGAGCAATGACAACCACAGCAAACACAAAGGCAGCCAAGGTCATCTGTTTTCCTTTTAGCACATTTTAACGCCCATGTAAGCAGCAGGCAAACTCCCAGGTTAGCCATGTGGTAAACTGGTCTGTTTTCACCCAGAGTCTGTCAGCTTGGAGGAGCCACACAGTTATCATAGATAACAGCTGCTAATCGGCATCATCCATAATAGCTGGTAGAGGGAGAATACCTGAATTTTTCTTTAAGCAGCGCATACCTAAAGTGATACCATTAAGGAGATGGGCTAGTCCTGGGATGTATTCATAAGCTGTATTCCCTAGCCTAAAGGTGATATGAGGAATAGGATAGTGATGGAAGGATCCCTTCTTCACCTAAGTATTTAAAGTTAAAAAAAGCCTCTAGCTACCACTTCATTTTACCTTCACTTGCTATAAATCTCTGTGAGCAGGCCATCTTAATTCATCCTCCTTCCTCTGCAGGGAGCAGTTGACTCTTTCAGACTAAAGCTCTGACCATAACAACAGGGTTATCTCAAGCCAACCGCTCTCTCATATCCAGCCCTACACACATCCCTCCTCCAATCCATAACAACTTTTACATGCAGAATAATAAGTTTTCCCGGGTGTCACTTCCATTCTGAACCATTCCCATACTGAATGGGGTTTGAACACAGAACTATAATGAGACCAGAGACTTCTCTGATTTGAAGCCATTTCCAGTCACACATTGAAGAAGCAAATTATTGGGACTGGCAGAGGCATAGGAGAGCCATCCAAGAGCCACAGCAGCCAAAGCCCTTGACAGTATCTTCCAGTATTACCTCAGCAGCACAGAAACCACAGCAGCACGACTTCTTTCCTGGACTGCTTTGGTAATGTTGGCAGGCCAGGGATATACATTCTTCCCATTTCAGCATTACGTCTCTTGGAGCTGCTAGAATGCTGGCACCAGAAAACCTTGCACTATAAATCCCTTCTGTACAATCTAGGGCACCATCATACTGGGGCATCTCCTGCTTTCTGAAATAACATGAGATGTGACCTATCAAGTAAATTGGCATTTGATCTATTTCTGAGAATACCAGCTAATTGTCAATGATGGGATTAAGGTCTATGGGCCAGGGAAAAACTGAGTAGCCTGCTAGATGTGCAAGTGGCTGAACAGAGGATGGAAATTATGGCCTTAATTATTACAGCTGGAGATATGGTTAGTAATAAAGAGAGCAAGGCTAAGCTTGTTGCCAAATTTTCTGCCCATAGTAAATATTGTATTCATAAGGTGCCTGATTCTGAGGCAGCAGAAGATCAGCAGGCACCTCAGATCTGCTAGCTACGCTTCTCCATGCCAGGATGTTGTATGTTCAACTCCTTACTAGGATATGCATTCAGATCAACAGCACTCTCTCCTATTTATGTACCACCTTTCTGCCAAGGCACCCAAGGTGCCCCACAGCTTAGAACCTTAACACAAACGGTAATAAATGTTATCAGTCTAACTTCAGGAGCAGATGCCACAAGCTCCTTGGGCCTAGGCTTCCTCACTTCCGTCTTCCCTCAGGAACCCACAGGTCTATGTGAAGATGCCTCAGGAAAGGAGGTGGTGGTGGTGCTCCTAACAGATCTTTCTACTGATGGTGTCTTCAGGAACTGGTGATTCCCAGCCTTCCTAGTTTCTTCCCACCTCCCCTCAAGGCACACGGGTCTTAGCTCCAGTGAAGGTGGGAGTGGGGCTGCAGCAGAACAGAAGGCCATAGTAATGCCTCCCTTATGTGCAATGGATCCCAGCAATGCCTTTCCACCTGTAGCAGAACTGTTTGCTACTTCATGCTAAAGTGCTGCATGGCAACAGTGAAACTGAATGCAAAAATGTGCTTGTGTGACATCTTCAGCCAGCAAAAGCACAAGAACTGATGTACAACTCTTGCTAGGGTTTGCACACAGTGCTAGCATCCGTTTCTCTTTCACTCACAGTTCTTTGGAGGCGCTGCAGTGTAAGGGTTGTCATTGGCTTTGAAGGTAAACGAGGGACAGGATTCAGAAGAAAACTGTGATCACAGGCATTTTATGACAAAAGGGAAGTGCATTCATTTGAACAACTAAATGAAACTATTGAGCCCCACTTGTTTGTTAGAAAAACTAATGGGAATTCAAGTGAATAAATTATAAATGAAAAGCAATTAGGTATTCATTTGTTTTTTCATTGGTTCCTATTGCAAAGAAAAATCACAACACTCTTCCAACAGCCTTAACAGGTATAAAAACAATGCATGGAGGGGGGGGGAGAGAACATAGTGCCACATATAAAAATGGCGTCTATAAAAGGGGGACCCTTTATCCTGTTGGAGATTTGGCAAGTCTGATTTTTGGAGGAGTAATAGAAGACTTGAAGTTTTTATGCCCAAAGGATATAAACACAGAGAAATTACTAGCAGGAAAAATGGAGCTGGGCCTCATCACCAAAATCAAATCTGAAGAGTATAGGGCAGGGGATGGTTAACCTTTCTAGACTACAAACTCCCATCACCCCTGACAACTGGTCATGCAGTTGGGAGTCCAGCAACAGCTGGAGAGTCACATGTTAGGCACACCTGGTGTGAGGTGCACCTCTCAGAATTACATATAAAACTGAAACTGTCCAATCTGCCTGAAAAGCACTATATCTGATGCACAGGGTATGTGTTGCATAGTGGTTTTCAAATATCCACCCACAAAGTTTACTGGGTGACTTAGGTGTAGCCACACACATTCTCAATCTAACATCTCACTGGGTTATTAGTGAGGATAAAACTGAGAACCATGTGCACCATGCTTGGAGAAAAGGTGGAAGATAGATTAGATAGATAGATAGATGGATGGTAGATAGATAGATGATAGATAGAGATAGACAGATAGATAGATGATAGATAGATAGATAGATAGATGATAGATAGATTCATGCCACTTAGATGGGATGTTTCACTGTCATAGGCACCAGAATACAAGCTGGATCTCCCATTGAAACACAAACATGGGAATAATTAAGCAGCTGGATTCCAGATTGATGATACAATATAGTAAATGACAATACTGAAATAAATGAAATTTTACATCATGGAAAGAGTAATTGAAAGCTTCTCAGTGCTACTGTGTGTATGTTCACACACTTGTGCATGATTATTGTAATTAGTGTAATTTCACATTTATGACATATTCCTCATTAAGCTTTGGCCTCTTAGCATATTCACAAATAGTGAATCCCCAACATGATTGCAGCTTAATATTAACACAGAACTCTATCCAACTGAATATAGTATACTTTAGAGAAACACAAACACATCTGACAAAGTAAAATAGACTTTAATGCAATTCCTATTTAAAATCATTGTTCTGATTCAAAGACAACTTTATATATAATTCCTTTCATTCAATCATCACCAAAGTTAAGAACTACCAGTGTTCTTTGGCGAGTAAGCAGTAGTTAGTCCACCTCGCCACTGTTTCAAAACATTTTATGTTTACATCTTTAAACAAGCAGTTCCTATTGCACTTTTAACTTGAATTACTCTTCTGTTATAAGCACCTTAAAGTACGGTACCTCATTGGATAAATTAAAATAAATCCAGTTTCTCCCATGTATCAACTTAGGCAAAATACAAACTTCCTTGACAAAACAAACAGTGCTGCAGGCATTTAAGTAGTAAAGAACAGGTCTGACTCCCTTCTGGAGTACTGATTAAAAATGCTATAATATAGCATTTTTAAAAATCACAATCTCTTGGTTTTGAACATACACTTCCCTTAGTTTGAGCTGCATATACAAAACCTGACTATGATGCTTAATGCTTTCCATTTTGTGATTTACACAAATGTGTGCAGATAATATAGTTGTTATGGGTGGCCTGTTGGTTTTCCAGTGACAAACTCTTTATTGAAGTGTCTTCAAAAGCTTAGATGTTGCAGGCCTTCGCTGAACGTTCAATAAAATTCAAAAAGGCAGTAAACGTTGAGGTGGAATTTCCAAGAGCAAAAGGTTGTCCCAAACATATATGCTCTACATACATTCCAATACATTTATATCAACACAGAGCACTTGGGGCAAAAGAGTCTCTTTAAATATTTTTCTTTTCATTATTAAATGTAGAAACCTCTCTTCTTCTGGCAGTAGTTCAAGACAATAAAGCAGCACCCTGCTGTACAATGAATGATCTGGCAGTTATTTACAGCAGAACAAATATGTTTGTGCCAGAAAAAAAGTATATATACACACAACAATGTTCAGTTGCAGCAGAATTAAACACATCAGAAACATCTCTGATGCTGTTTAGCAATCAGATCTTCAAAATGTCTCTACCCATCTAGACCAAGTTAGAGAACACTGTCCAAACATAAAAAATCTCAAATATTTACAGCTTCTCAATGTATCAAAATAATAATAATATAAAAGCTTAGTGGTAGCTTTCAGCGTGCAAAGTCAGCAGAAGCGATTGAGGAATCTGCTAATGTTACAAAATCCCGAATCTTCTTGAAGCATTCCAAAGCAGAGTGCAAAATAAAATCAGGAATCGTTCAGGCAATATCCTTGGGTCTGTTTTGAGAAAGGGTCTGTTGTTTCCCTTTTAATACTTTATTGTCAGGGTAACATTAAGCTTAGTGCAAATTCATGAACCACCTAGGATCGGTAATCCTTCCGGACCGTGTGTGCCATCCAGTTCACTTTAGTAGTCCAGCTTTCTCTGAGCGCTTCGTCAAATTTCTGCTTAAATTGCTTTAGTGCCTCTTCGTCATTCTTTCCTAAGGCAAGGGAGTCCTAGGAACAAAAAGTAGTATTAAGAAGATTGCTATTTGCCTTGAATACTCAACCCTTGAGATTTCTTTACTTGCTAATACTGTTATTCCATGGCAAACTGCCACTGTTTTGCTGCACACAGTAAGAATGTGCTTCTTATACTCTATGAACAGTATTGTTTCTTCAGTCTGATACAAAAATAAATCTGCCCAATCTGAGGACTAAATAGCAGTGGTTTTCAACCAGTGTGCTGTGGCACCCTAGGGTGCCATGGGCAACACTGCCCTCTGTCCCTCTTTCCTTCTCTCCTCTAATGCCCTCTCATATCTCTGCCTCCCAAAGGCTTGCACAGCTGTTTGTTGCAGCAGCCCTAGCTACAAGCTCTGTGGGAAAGTGGTGCCTCTGGGGCTGGGCAGGGGGTGCTTCCCAGGCCCCTATGGGGCAGCATGAGAAAGCACCTCTCTTTGGGGCAGCGGGGGCAGCTCAGAGATCAGGGGCAGCAGCTGTGGCTGAATGAATGAATTTATTAATTTCGGTCACAGACCAGTTCCAGCTCACATACAACATCAGGGAAATAATAAACATGATAGGGATACATTTGAATTTGCAGTTGGGTATAACAGGGACAATACAGATAAAGAAGCAGTTAAAATATACATAAGTTAAATCTTAATCACTAAAATATAACCTAAAATTGTCAGTTAAGGCCTTAGAGCTGGTGTTGCTACCCAGAGGACACCCAAGGAGAGGGGAGAAGAGAAGAGGCTGAGGGAACCCTCCACAAGGAAGGGGTGAGGGGCTGTCAGCTCTGCAAGCAAGGGGTGACATAACTGGGCTCCTAAACCCCACAGAGGTGCCGCAGAAAGAATGTAGTTGGTCAAGGGAGCCCTGGACTCAAAAAGGTTGAAAACCTCTGCTATGGAGTATAGACTTATCTAGTATTCAGATGAAAGAAAACAAACCATGTTGTTTGAGGTCTTGGATAGCCACTGTCCTTTGAAGTAGACAGAACTAGACTAGAGGGACCAATGACCTCAGCTTTTTATGTTCACAGCATATGAGGAAGACCACACCAGTTACATTAGGAGCATCACAGTGAACAAACTTTGAACATGGTTAGGAAAAAGCACAAATATCACCTAAGGTGCCTATCAGAGTTTTACCTTTAGATACTGGATGTCTTTAACAGAGGTTAACTCTGGAAGCCCAGCTGTTAACATCAGTGCAAAGAGAGTGATAAATAGGTTTCCATGTTTTCGCAGAATCAAGTACGCTTCTTCACAACATTGGCGGAACCTTTAACATGCACAAACAAACACATACTGTAAATCAGGGCAACAAAAAGTAGGCCAGACCCCAGGCAGCCTGATCTGGTTCAAGAGACATTTGTTTGAGCAGGATTGACTCATTGCTGTTATCTGAGGTAAATGAACTTGCTAACCCATCACCTGCACCCATCTTGCAAATTGACGTGGACAAACCAAGGGCTGTTCCCTCTTTAGGTGAAAAAAGGGATCCCTTGCAAATCACTTGTTTTTCCTCCTGCGTAGCAACAGAAAATACAAGAGCGGCACAACTCCAGTTGCTAGAAGGAAGCCAAATATAGTCATTTGTACTGCAGCGCCAAAGCAGATTAATGTAGCCAAGGAACAGGTGGTGACTGTATGGTTTATGGGGCGTTGTTCTATGGCATGAAGGAGGGAGACGAAGGGGGAGAGGGAGAGGGAGGGATGGATGGAGGGAGAGAGGGATTCACACATATTGTAGCCCACGTGAAAGTACCAGGTTAACTAGTTTGCAAGATTTGCAAAGGGTTGCGATGGATTATGGTGCAGTGGCAATGTAAAGGCCCTTCAAGAAAGACTTGACTGTAGCAGAAACTGTTACTTAGTTTAGGGAAAGTCATACCGGGGTGATTCCATGAAGGAAGATCAGAAAACTGGAAATTATTGTGAATATGCTGTTATTGGAAGCACACATGTCTGAACTGCTCCCTAGTGATGGGAATACATATTCCAAATGGAGACTGAAACTGACAGACTATTCAGAACTGGACAGACTAACCGGAAAAATTAGATATCTTCGAGACCAAAAGTTCATCGAGGACTGGGGGAAATTTGTTGAATATCTGAAAAGAATATGTGATGTGCAAACAACGTTGGCGGGGTTTCAAGAAGCACTGTGAAAGTTGAGATATATTGTTAAAAAGAATCAGGAGTGGGAGGGAAGTTTAATGGCAATATAAACAGAGAAATGCATAACTGAGAGGTAAATATGGATGATTGCCAGAGAAGCTGAAGGAAGTCCAAAAAGAACTAAATCTGTGGAAATTTCGATAAAATTGTATATTTGTGTTGAAAAATTAATAAAAATTATTTATAAAAAAGGGAATACATATTCCAAAGATACCATTTCTTAAACTTAATTCCACACGTTTCTGAGTGTGTTTGTACCTTAATATGTCTTCCGAAATTAAATTCTCCAGTGTGTTTACTATGCCTAGGTTTTTTTAGCTTACTAACAGGAAGATTAAGAAATTAGATTTGATACAATGGGAGTGCTATGTATTCCTTTTAAGTGATTTTATACCATCCTTCAATTATATTTCCCAGGGAGGTTTACAAAAATAGCAGGAAATTTTCCTTTTTTTCCAACAAGGAGAATGAATGAAAGAAAACCTTCATGCGAACACAAGTAAGCTGTGAGACTGTGTGTACATCATGTTATGACAGAGAAACAGAAAGAGTTTACAAGGGAAAAGAGATAAGCTGTGTGATTGTATAGGTGTATACAATTTTTACTCAAAGCAGACCCACTGAAATTAATGAATTGCTTTAACAAAATATCAGTTTCAACACTGAGATTATATTGTGTGATTTTGTTCATAATTATGGCTTTATTTTTATTTTACTGTTTGATGACATCATAGTGGACCACAAAATGAAATCTTAGAAAATTATTTTGAGAATTTAGGACTCACCGGCCAAATTTTTCAGTGTTTCCAGTTTTCCCCTGCTGAATGACATGTATAAAATCATAGGTAAGGATGAAAGGCACTCGCTCCCTTTTAATTCCAAATTTGGATTTGAAGTTTCCAAGAATATGGCCAAAATCTATGTGAAAGAGCTGCGAAAAGGAATAGGAAGAGAAGTTAGTGAATAAATCAATAATTTCATAATTCTGTTGCTCTAATTGTTAAAGCATTATTACATGCATTTTCTCCAAAATGCAACATGAATAATTTTTCTTCTAGCCCAATGCTCAGAAATGGTTTGTGACTTAAAAGTTGCTTTATTAGCAAGTAAATCAGCACAGCACCAGACATACGGCCCTAGGCAGAAGCCACCGTTACATATTAATGAAATGCAAAACAGAGCAGGTTTCATAGTCCCCAAACATGAAGTTATTTTTTACATTTAATACCTGTGTAGGAAAACACCATGTAGAAAGTGGTTCTTAGTATTTATAGAATGGTATAGGATTTAGACCTGGGTGGCGCTGTGGGTTAAACCACAGAGCCTAGGGCTTGCCGATCAGAAGGTCGGCGGTTCGAATCCCCTCGATAGGGTGAGCTCCCATTGTTCGGTCTCAGCTCCTGCCCACCTAGCAGTCCGAAAGCACGCCAAAGTGCAAGTAGATAAATAGGTACTGCTCTGGTGAGAAGGTAAACGGCGTTTCCGTGTGCTGCTCTTTTTCACCAGAAGCGACTTAGTCATGCTGGCCACATGACCCGGAAGTTGTACGCCGGCTCCCTCGGCCAGTAAAGGGAGATGAGCACCACAACCCCAGAGTCGTCCACGACTGGACCTAATGGTCAGGGGTCCCTTTACCTTTACATGATTTAGAAGGGTATTACACTTTGAAAGTAGCATTGTTGTTCCATCACTGAGTGAAGCCCCACGTGCTTTAGTGTGGGATAGAGCCCAGCTCTTCCCCTCCAATGTGCGGCTGATAGTTCAGCTTTTGCCACCAGCTGAAAACCCTTGTCTTCCTCCTTGCCTCTGGAGGAGATGGCAGTTGAGATAAGCAAACTATGTGGTATTTTCATAAGAAGCAACTGAAGTAATTTGGATTTTATTGCTTCACTGATTTCTGTATTGTTTTTAATTTAATGTGACCCGCTTGTGTGATTTGCTTGTGATGAATCGTAAAATCATAAACTTGTAGAGTTGGAAGGGACCCCGAGGGTCATCAGGTCCAACCCCTTGCAAGGCAGAAATTCCAACATGCGGTCCTCCATCCAATATGAAACCATACTGGACCCAGCTTAGCTTTGCAACTGTGCTAGCAGTTTTATTTATAGGAGGGACAAAGGGTAGGATATAAATAAAATCAATACAATACACTAGGTTCCAAGCAAAACATTTCCCCAAGAAGATTATGTACTGCGTTGTTTGCCTACCATGACCTTACCTGTCCATTCTTCCTGACCATAATATTGTCACTATGTCTGTCTCCTATGCCCAGCACATAAGTAGCTACACAGTAGCCAGCGCAAGATAGAGTAAATGTCTCAATGGCTCGATCCAAATCATCTCTGAATTGAAAAGAAAAAAATGGATTTTATTGGTATATTAATGCATTTTGTTCAAATCCATGCTGCTTAAAATTAAAGACGAGAAACTGGCATTTCTTGAATTGCCCCTTGCACAGCATCAGGTAAGCATCTTCCTAGATAGAAGGCAAACACAAAATCTACCTTAGAGTCTCTTTGAATATAACCAGATAATTAAACATTGTGAGCTGTGTTTTTATGGGGGCCTTCCAATATGTGAAATTGCTGTGCAAATTTAATTCACAGAAAGAACACTGTAGAGAGCTATGCTTGTCCTTTATGAGATCTACTGTGAAAACATACAATGAACAGGCAATATGTTCATTGTTTGGCAACAGTAACGCATCAAGCACCTTGCTGACTACACGGAACACACCTCTCACAATTATTGCCTGAAACTTTCAAAACTCAGAAACACAGTGTTGAGGATCAGTTAAACTGGATCTCAGGATCTGAATAACTGCCTGGCTTGAAAAGACTGACTGCAGCTTTAAGCAAGAACACTGAAAGGAACGGTGACAGGAGACACTTAAAGCATCAGTGGCCAATCTTTTTGGAAACTGGGTGGTATCCAATGCTCTGGGTTCTGTTGGTGCAAGGATTTCCATTCATGCCATAGAGTTTCCACCCCTCTCTGTTTCCCACACTCCCCCCCCCCCAAATCTGTTCCAGAGGGCTGATTTAGGAGGCCTGTGGGAGGGTGGAGCAGGGAAATAAAAAGGAGGGGAAGTTCAGGTGCACCACAAAACCCCAACACCCCACTGCAATATATGGAATCTGTGCCTTGTGTCAGTTAACTATGACTAAAATAAATTCTAAGGAAAGCAAAATAGACCTAGTGGACAGCACCACGGCTACAACTCTCTTGCCTTTGACTGAAACTGAATCCCAGGAAGAATAAACAAAGCCATCCATTTAATAAAAGGGATGGGTGAGGGGAGGAATTTCTCAAGGGGAGCATTACCGAAGAATGTTGGTTTTGATTACAATTTTAGGTTAACACTATACAGGTGGAAATGATCTCTCTCTTCCTCCCTGGATGTCATGAAAGATCAGAGCATCCTTTACGCCTGATAGACCAGATTCCAACATGGAATTTTGGATGTGTTGAAAAGTTCCACAAGGGTGGAAGTCGGGAGTCCCACACAGCCTGACACAATGAGGATCTTTTGGGATTTATTTTCCTGGGAGATAATGTCAGAGAGGTGCTGCTTTTTAATTAGCAGAAAAGAAAAAGAAGAAAGGCAGAGAGAGAGGGTGTATCCAGCTTTAATTTTTATGAGTTAAATCACCCTTAGTAACTCAGTTCAGCTGAATTTAATTTCATTCACTAACTTGCATTAGTTTATGGCTTCTGTTAAATATCTTGTTTTGCAATATGCTTCTTGAAGAAAGTACTCAAGGCCTGTGCTAACAGTTAGATCCCACCACCAACATGCAAATTGTGATAGCTCACCTCTAATACACTGTAAAGGTCATTCGTGTGAACTGTGAGATGTCAATGTTTTATGAAAAATCCAACATCATAAAAATAAATAAATTACAGCTTACCCGGAATTGTATTCTTTAAGCCAATTTAAGAGAGCATCTTTGTTGAATGCAGCAGCAGCAGCAACATTACTACTATTTAGCTGAATGTCTGCAATTGTCTCAGAAGTAGAAACAACCTCAATTAAGCCAGAATGATCTCCTGTTGCTAAACATCCATAAGGTAATATTCTGAGGAAAATGGAGAAATTATAAACAAATCAGAAACATGCTTAAAACAATTTCTCGGGACAAATGTATAGGTTAATTTGAAGGACTGGGTTAAAACATAAAACAACTATTGGAAACTCAACACAACATGTTGTCCAAGTTCTAGCATTTCGAAGCAGAGGGAGAAAAATCAGTGTCTTGAAGTTCTAATATTCTGACAACAGATGGTGCTATTTCTTTTATTTCTTCCTTCCAAGCTGCTACAATGGTATGTTGGCATAACAGACTATGTGGAAGAAGAAAGAAGCATGCAGACCTCACCAGCACAAAAGAGAGACTCTTTGCGGTGAACGCAGAAGCAAGAGCCTAACTCTTATTGATTTTGTTAAGAAAATTCAGTCACTTTAATGCATGTGTCCCATTCGCAACTGACAAGTGGATCTTGCCAATTTGAAATCAGTCACACTTTGTACTTAAAAGGCATGAAATGGCTTCTGGTGTACCAGCCACATGGAGAGTCATTTGGGGAGCTTCATGAGATGAGGCTACTTACTTTAGCAAGGAACACAATTGTGGAAGGATAAAGCATCTGTATTCTGAAAAATGGATACGCAGGATGAGGCAGTTGAATGAAGAAGTTCTTCAGGCTTTAGGGGCTGGATAGTTTCATGTTGTGAATGGCACTGGAATGGATTTTTGTTTGTGGTTTGTGGTATAAATTTGATTTTCTGTTAAAGGGATGGAATAAAGGATGGCAGAATTGCCTGAAGTGGAAGGAAGGTTTTTTAAAAAACCACTTACCCAGAGCTTACAGAGTAGGATATATAATGCAACTTTTGTGGAGGATTAGAACATTATAAGAGAATTAAACGGATAAAAGCTCAATCTCAGTTTGATTTTCAAATAAACAACAACCTTTTACAGATTGTAAACATTCCTTTTGAAGAACATTCCCACCAAAGCCAAAGTTCAGTTCAATGTGTTTAAAACCAATGACCAATGCAGAGTTAAATAATGAGAAGCTGTTACTCCATCATCAGGAAGCTGAATGTTAATGCAAACACAGCCAAGCCATGTTCATTGGACAGTTCCATTTTCAAATATGCTCAGAGTAGAAGTCCAGCTATCCTCCTCCCCACTTGCTCTAAGTTTCCTACACTGCAGGGCTGGCAAACTTCTGGCCATTCAGATGTACTTTTGTCTCCACCTACCATCACGTCAACAAACACAGCAAACAACATCTCAATCTCTGCCATCACGCTCAATTCAACATTTCCCCAAATAATAATAATGCTGAATCCCACCACCAACTCTAGGCGATCGCACAGCAGCTGCACTTCTGAAACTCCTGCTGCCTCGATCTAAGGAAGTGCATTTGAGCCCTTATTACGACCTGAGAATCTTTGGGCGGGTTTTGTGAGGTTAAAGTGTGACGCTTGCTGCCTGCTGCACTTCATGACATTTCAACCCACCCTTACTTGCAGTTTTCGCTGGGCACGCGTCCAACAACTTCCCCTTCAAAAGCAGGCAATGATGAAAGCTGCTCAGCCCCCTGAGGATGGTAAGCTCACAACCAGAGGAAAAAACATCCTCGTCAGATAGACAGCTTGACAGGAGTCAAGCTGGGGACAAATCCTCAGGGCCCTGGTCCACCTCATCCTTGCCTTCAACATCTGTCAGAGGGATTCTTTCATCCCCATAAAAGAACTATATAAAGATAGCCTACTGACAGATCTATAAGCCACCCTGAGAAATGACTGCTATTTTCCTTCTGCAATGTCCCCCTAAGGTCCACCTATCAGTTCAAGCCCTGCCTCTTTCAAATAAATTTGATGTGGTTTGGTGCTTTTCTTACATCACAATTAATGTTTGAATTTATAACCTTCTTTGTAACAAAGACAAGATTTTACCACAGGCTTGTTGCCATATTTTGAAAAGCAAAAAAGAGGGCACATCTGCCGACTTCTACTTTTAACTATGGATCACTATGACAACTCTCATTTTACACAGCCATCAAAAAGAGGACATATCCTGGAAAAAGAGGACTCATGGCAACTCTAAGTCTGCTACAAGTTTTGTTTATCAGCCTCCACAATGCATAACTTTATTCTTCCCTTCATGGATTGTTGGGAGCGTGGTGTAGAGGGGGTGAGTCAGCTCAGGAGTAAATTGCTTGCATTACACAGAACTTCATGATGCTGGTCTTGCCATTTCCCAAAGGCTTGGTTATTGGAGCACCCTAGAGCCCATTAAATGTATTATATTTACCACTGTCTGTATGATTCTTCCCTGATTTGGTGTCCTTTTGCCTACTTTTATTTGTTCCATAAATATATCCTTTCCATAGCCATGCCACATTTTTAACCATAAAAAGGAAACTTATTGCTCGTTATTAGTGTTGTCCCTTTTTCCTTAACAGAAGAGCAATCCTTTAATGGCTACATGGCAGGCAGAAATTCAACAGGTGAAGCTTTAACCTGCCACTTCCACCTCCATGCTAACAGAATAATATGTGCTGAATTTCTGCCTTTGGGGCAATGGTTGAAAGCATAGAATGCCAATAGAAAAAGGAAAAAGTTGGCAACCCTATTAATTTAAGGTAAAGGTAAAGGTAAAGAGAGCAAGGAAACACCGTTTACCTCCCTGTTGCAGTGGTACCTATTTATCTACTTGCACTGGTGTGCTTTCAAACTGCTAGGTTGGCAGAAGTTGAGACAAAGCAACAGGAGCTCACCCTGTTGTGCGGATTTGAATCACCGACCTTCTGATCAGCAAACCCAAGGGGCTCAGTGGTTTAGACCACAGTGCCACCTGGTCCCCTTTACTTTTTGGCACACACTTTATAGACACCATTGTCAAAACTGGACCAAAAGCAGATATGGTAGTGCCAGACCAAGGGACTGAAGGCATGGAAAGCCAGGTAAGATCACCTTCTCTCCATTTGTCTGAAATGGTGCACAGCCATCACCAGTGCTCTGGACGTATTAGCAAAGTGAGCCCCAAGCATTTGGAGACTGAGTCACAAGAATCCTGTTCCTCCTTGCAGTGACCGCTTTTGGTAATGCAGCAGGATACTGAACAAAAGTATGAGAATATACATTGAGGATGACATTATTCGGCAGACTCTTTAGTTTCATAATTTGTGGTTGTTTTTTCCTTGGAGAGGAATACTTAAGCACCAGAGCTTTCCAGGCAGAGAATTCTTAGAGTATGCCACTTTCTCAGGAGATTGTAAAACTCCGTAGTTTCAGTCTTCAGAGGCTGGCCTGGTCATTCTGCTCTCTGCTTCCCTCTCTATGGAGAACAGGGCTTCAATGTAGTCACTGCCTTAGACCAGGCACCCCCCAAACTTGGCCCTCCAGATGTTTTGGGACAGCTGAGGAATCCAGCAGAAGGCTCTATGTCTGAGCAGAAGCAGACTGTGCCCCATTTTCTCCAACCTAGATAAAAAGTATTCAGTCGCTCCTGTAGGTTTTGGCTAACCTAAACACCTCTTACAGATTCCGACATTGCAATTAAAAGGAGGTATAAAAATAAGCACAAGGATTTCTGATGGAGTTTATCTCAGCTCATTTAGCCTACCATTCCTTTTTTTAAAACAAAACAAAACAAAAACCCTAACATTATTTGGGAAAAAAGACTGACACATAAGAAACGTATTATAACAGCTGGTCAATCATTTCCTGGAAGATTTAAAAAGTAACCTTTGAACTGCCTCATCCTACTCCACTTCCTTAAGTCAGCCTCAGATAAGAGTGAATCAGAGAAATCATTTCAAATAGCTCTTCCAAACTCAGCGCTGATTGCCAACAAAGTATGTGGGCGAGATTTATAAGCTCCACCCTACATTAGGGAGGCAGCAAACGCAAAACAACTGCTCAACCTTCTCATTTTTATTGTTTGACATATGCCAGATAGGGAGACCTTACCCTAACTCTTAGCAAAATTCAAGATGCTTATTTGGAAGAAAAGTATCTCCAAATATTTTTCCTGTTACCAAAAGAGATGGTAAATCAATATATGACTTCAGGGAAAATAAACACTCATCTGTTTACCCTGAAGGAAGCAAATAAACTTCCTGAAATAATCTATATTTAAATTCTTCTGATACCAGAGACATAATTAAAGAGAACCTCTTCGTGAATAGCATATTTGCCTGATAGGTCACTGTTTTACAACTGCCGCTCTTATCTGCGTGGGCTATGGCTGTGTGTCTGAAGCTCATTCTGTTTGTTCAACTCCTACAAAAAATATTTAAGATATGAGCTTAAGATCACCATCTGGTGTGTCAGGAATACACTTCCTAGCTTTGTAAAACAATGTGCACAGTAGCAAGTAAAATAAGCAAATACTGTAGAGTCCTATTAACTTACGGCATAGTAATACTCCTATGTAAGAGACTCTGGTCCAGGAGACAAGGGACCATGCATGCAACAAACGGCCATCAGAAGCACTTCAGAGCATTTGGAAGTCACACTGTTCATTCTCATGTAATGTTAAGAACCACAGTTTAGTGCAGGAGCAGGGAACCAAATAGACTTCTCATCTGGCTCTCCCTCCCTATTCTCTGGTCCACACCTCTTTAGACTGCTGCCCATGATAGGGCCTTTTTACAATGGCACTGAAGCCATCTCTTCTCAAAGTTGCAGGGCTTCTCCCCAAAGCTCATATTTTGGGGTCTTTACATTTTCATTTTTTTAATGCTAATTTGATTGATTTGGGGTTTATGTTTTAAAACAGAATGCAACTATTTTAGTAAGTAAAATAAAATGGTGATTTGGAGAGGGAAGTGACTGCAGGTGGAAAAAGTTGAAACCACTAAATTTCAAGAGCAGGATTCAAGAAGCGTGCATGCATTTTGTTTAAACTTTTGTATGTAATCTGACATTTACTGATATATATATATATTTTGGGCTAATCAAGTATTTGCAATTTACCAGGGGTAAAGTCTTGCCCTATTTTGTTGCTAAGTGTGCTTTTTTTGCAACTGTGGCCCAGCTCTCACTTACAGAGATCCTGGAGTGGGGTTGAACTTGTTACTGTGCAGAGAGATGCACTGCCTCCTAGATATCTTTGCAATATATAAGGTGTCCCACAATGGTGGGCATTTTGCTAGCGATTGAATATTGACAGCACAAATCATGGTATCATACAAAAACACCTACAATGCATGGAAGGCTCCAGGAGGAGGTGTAGTCACAGACGGCTCTGCTATGCAACACTCAAGCAGCTGAGATGCTGCTGGAGATGAGAGGAACTCAGTTCACAACTTCCTTATAGCAAAGTGGCCAGCAATGAATCTGAATAAAGCCATACGCAGCTCAGAACCCAAATGTTATTTGCACTGCCAAAACTAACACATGAATATAGAATCATACAATAAAGCAGATATACCATAGGTCTAATATCACCCCCTACCAAGAAGTTAAAAATGAATAATATAAAAAGTGCAGTCATCTGAAGCAGATTCTTTGCCATTTGTATGTAGTGCCCAACATGTTCATAGTCTAATTATACATCTCTGAAAAGCAAGAGCTTGGCAAGAACACAGAAAATCTAGTAACTGCAGGCACTCTCACCGAAGATCTAGACCAGCCTCTTTCCAAAGTAAATCCATCAGGCGTAACATCTGAAGTGTTAACATGTCTTGCCGTAGATCTGCAAAACAGGAAGGCGTGATTTTATTAAATAGCTGCTACTAAGAAATTTGAATTAGAGACCAACAGTGTTATGTGCATTGCAACGAACACAAATTAATTCAAGGCAATTTGTTCAAACCTCTACTTCAGGGATGGAGAACCTTTGGCCTTCTGGATGTTAAATCAGCCACACCCACCATGGTTAATGGTGAAGAATAATGGGAGCTATATGATGGAAGCTGTAGTCCAGAATTATCTAGAAAGCCACAGGTCCCCAACCCCTGCCTTAATTACAGTGGTGAAGTTAAATGAAGCCATGAATAAACTCTCTTCTTCCCAGACTGTACAGTGGTACCTCGGGTTACATACGCTTCAGGTTACAGACTCCGCTAACCCAGAAATAGTGCTTCAGGTTAAAAACTTTGCTTCAGGATGAGAACAGAAATCGTGCTCTAGTGGCGCAGCAGCAGCAGGAGGCCCCATTAGCTAAAGTGGTGCTTCAGGTTAAAAACAGTTTCAGGTTAAGTACGGACCTCCGGAATGAATTAAGTACTGTACTGTGGTACAAACAGCACCGAAATGATAGAATTTATCCAGTGCTCTTTCACTTAACAAAATGAAAGGATTGCAATGGTAACAGTAACACAATTAAGATAATAGCAGTGGGGGGGGGGGGAGTTGTTTTGTTTACTTACCATCTCCATTTTTAAAGATGATCCCTACCAGATCTCCCCCAAACACTTTGTTGTTGTATACAATCCATAAGGGCTTCATTTTAGAGTCCATGTATTTACATTTCTCCACACTAGGCCAAAGTGTAATAAATAATGTTAGTGACTTAAAAAGGGAAATGAGCAATCCCCCTAAATGTAGCAGGGTAAAAATAACTCTGAAGGTAACTCAGTAACAGAACACTGCAACTTGGACAAATGCCTTTAAAAACTTTAATTTTGCTGCTACAGTATAAGGTACACTGGCAAGTTGGCATGTTCTGTATATGGGGTATGTTACATATATAGGGAGTCAACTCAACTGCTCCACTAGTGGAAGCCAGCACAAGGTCTCCTGCTAGCATAAATAGAGTCACTCTCTTCCCCCACTTTCCCAAATCTAGAGGGCCGGGAGAACCCTCAGACTGGCATGTCAGGGAGGAGATGCGAATTTGTTCCATCAGGCAAGCAGAAAAGCTTGCATGGATGGAATAACCTCCTTAGTGATACTTTGAATTCCACACTGAAACCCATAGATCTTGGATCTCTATCTGGCAGCTACCAAGGCAAGAAAATAAGTGCTCATATTAACTTAGAAAACATATTTCATTTTTTACACACACGTTCTCCCTATTTGGATTAGGGTCTGAAAGACCAAGGAAAAGTGTGGGTGCGAAGGAAAATGTGTGACATTGCTTAACGCAGAGAACATCTGTCAAGGCATCAGCCTTAGCTTTGCATTTTCAGGCTTTGTGGAGCTTGTGCCAACGTGAGATAGCCTTAAACTGGTAGGTTTTCTGATAATTTAATATATCTTTTGTCAGTCACTGATTGCTGACTTGAAGGTGGCACATTATTATTCAAGGTATTGTAAGAACACATTTTAAGTACGAAAGGTCAATCACAAAAATCTTTAGTCCAAACCAAAACAGGCACCTTAACCTTAGGAAGCCAGAGATTTGCTTACATAGCCAGGTCAAAGCATGAGGGAGTTGTCAGCCACATGAAGACATGCCGCCTTGTGTGCCAACGCGTCTGCTGAGCAATGTAGCCAACAGAAGTCAAAGAGCAAGAGCCTTCTGCCTGTCTGCTTCCACCTAAGAGCTACAGCGTACGTAAAAGCAAGAGACCACTTCACTTACTACAGTTCTGAAAGCAATACGGAAGGATTCAGAGGGGACTGGAGATTGGAAAGGGCTTCTTTGTAGGTCCTTTGTTTTAAACAGGTGTGCATTGCATCTTTTCCTTTGGCTCTGCTTTGTTTCACAGCATTCAGTTTTATTATACTATTCAAAGTCTTCATCTTATTCAGTGCTTCAACCTGAAATAAATTTGCAGAATAGATTTTAATTTCTAAATCTCTGTGAGGTCAAAGTCTAAGTCAATCAAAATGGAGGGATCAATCTTGTAGAAAACACTGCATTACCCTCGATTCTGACTGGGCAGCATTGACATTGAAAGGACCCCCATTATCTGCACTGCCCGTCTGGTGCAAAGTCAGCACCATGGGATAAAGCTGTGAAAAAGCAGCTTCTACACAGGTGTTTTTTTTTAATGTGAAAGGGATCCTTAAGTAACTAGATCAGGCATAGGCAAACTTCGGCCCTCCAGATGTTTTGGAACTACAATTCCCATCATCCCTAGCTAACAGGACCAGTAGTCAGGGATAATGGGAATTGTAGTCACAAAACATCTGGCTGGCCAGAGTTTGCCTGTGCCTGACCTAGATCCAAGAAAAAGCTTAATGTTTCTGTCATCTCGACTGTCAGGGTCACCAGAAAAATATTTTGCTCATTCCATTTATTCAGATGCATGCCTGATGGTTTCAATGTGATCACAAGACTCCCCATCCTTAGCTATTTCTCTCTGCCCTTGTGCCTTCAAAACCCAGATGAAAGCTTACAGGCTAAATCCAAGCCAAAATAGAGGCTCTGTTTTTGGCAAACGTCAGTCACAAACACAGAGCCGACTGAAACTTCTGCTTTGCCGTTTCTCCCAATTATCTCCAACTGTTATCTACTTACTGTTGGGAGTTTCTAGGAGGAAGCAGCAGGGATGCCTTGAAAATAATTAAGTGTTAACACTGCAAAAGTGTTATGCACCTCCCTGCAGCTCCAACATAGATCGATTCTCTTATTATTAAGCGAACTAAGTTTGGGATAGGAGGCTGAGTAGGTTTCTCTCCACCAGTACTGATTCACTTTCAAATTTACAGTTTTTAATTTGTTGTAAAAATTACCTTAATGCATCAGGCACAGTTCAAGGGCTGAAACTTTCTTACAGATAAGCTGATTTATGCCTGGCAGGATGCTGTGGAAGCTGTATGGCGTTTGATTACAGAAGAGAGGCAGTGGAGACCTGTCAGGTCAGCCATCTGTCAAAACCCAAAGCTCCCTAATTTCCACAATTCCAGGAGCTGTGCAAACATCAGCAACAAGGGAACAAAATGCAACCTGTGCTATACAAACAGGAACTTTTTGAAGTATTTCTGCTTTGTATTTCTTCCGTGTTTGCACAGTTGGGAATTTTTTGCGCCCCTTCTTTGATTGCACTGACATGCACTTCCTCCTCGAAAGTGCACAGAAATGTCACAGTCCCAAAGCCTATCAGTGCTGAATTATGCTTAAGACTCCCATTCTCTTTTAGGAGTTCATTCAAACACATTTGTAAGAAAGAAGACATTTTCAATACTCCAAAGTTAAATGATTTTCTTTTGCAATGCAGATTCCATTAGGTAACTATGGTTGCACAGGAAAAAAACCACACATCTAAATTTTTGCCAACCTACAAATCAACTATAAATAGCACCGTTTTCAAAATTATTTCATTAGAAAAGACCAGTGCTCTTATTTAATTGCATGCATGCAAAGATTACGACTGCTATGCTAGGTGGTGTTTAAGCCTAACACAAAAGGGCAGAATCAGATTGACTGCTAAAATTCCAGATTATGTCCAGGACACCTGTTTATACATCATAGTACCCATCTATCCTCTCTTTGCTCATCTCATTCCTATTCACAGGCAGCATTTATATGTCTCAGTAAACCATAGTTAATGATTTACTATGAACATGGAGATGGCTCCTCTCCTAGGATGAGTAGACACAACAAACTATAATCCCTGTCTTAGTGTTATGCCCTGAAACCACAATATTAAGCCATACTTTGCTTTTGGTTTAGTATCATGGTTTGTCTGATAGGGGAACAGTGAAGTGGGAGCATTCTCTATGTACATAGCAAACTGTTTCTGCGATGTATAATGTGCAACCTGGACCATCATTGCATCTCCAGGAGTGACTTGAAGGTAAAGATTTAAAATAAGCAATACCTGTCTGGAAAGTACTTTCATGTGAGCAATGCTTCCACGGCAGTAAGCTTCAAGTATCACACCAAACTGCACTGAAATGGCAGGTATGTGCACTTCTGATCTACAAGAAAAGAGGGGAAAAAAAATCCATGTATAAATACGTCTCTCACAGTCATTCTACATAATTAGGGAGTTGTACGATGGATGTAACAATATCATGTCAGTGTCTTAAAAATAAAGAAATTCAAAGTCAAGTGGGCATGTACCCTTTCATATGGGATAGCATGATACAACTCAACTCCTTTGCAAAACAGCTGTCCACCCCATGCTCCAAGTTAAGCATTCTGAACTCTCAAATCATACCTTGCTAAAAGGAATAAAAATGAGTAGACATAAGTCTTGTCATGAAGTCAGTCAAAAATACAGGAAACAGAGCGGGAGTCAAACGTTTTGGCAAGCACCTTCCTATGTGGGAGGGTTTTCCCCTGACTTCTCTTCTACATTGTTAGCTTATTTTGTAGTAGAAGGAATGCATGCTGGAGCCTTGCCAGAGAGATGGGTTTCTGATGGGTTACAGTGCCGCAGAAGCATCTACCATCTTTCTGAAGTCCTTCTTCACTACTGTTCAACGTGGCAGTGAGACAACTGGGGAAGAGCATAGCTGGAAGGGAAATCTCAAGCACTCTCCCTCCCATACGACAGACTGTATCCTGCTCCCTAATAGCACCTCTTATTTTACATAGACAGGCTAGGACAGTTTCTTCTTTGAAGGCAAAGAACATGCCAAAAGGTGGCAAGAAGAAAATTAATCTAAAGCCAGGAGTTAGGTGGAGTCTTAGACATTTTTGCTTTTATTTTGTAGAATTTATATGCTACTTAATTGTAAAAAAGCAAACAAACAAACAAAAGAGCCTGAAAACGGTTTACAAATTTTCCTACACCCTTGCTGGAAGATTCATCTAGATCCCTTTTGGTTCCTGAGACATTAGCTCAGCCTTAAGAGTTTCTCATCACATCTATTAGGGCTAAGAAGCTTGGTCTCATAACAGGAGATTCTTCATTTTCCAGTTTTTCTGACAGAACATATAAATGAAGGGAGGATGAGACTAGTCTCAAAGACACCAAAATCATGGTATCAGTAAATTGCTACAGGATTTCTGCAGAAGAGAGGTAATTTATATGTGTGCATGTCAATAGATGAGCAAGCCTTACCTCAAATGCCAAAACAGCACCTGTCCTATCCTCCTATTTGCCAGAGCTTTCTCTAGCAGGAACCTGGAGAGAGCACAGTCGAGAAAAGGTTCATATTTCAATACTTGCACAAGCTGCAGAAGATACTGAGAAAGTTCTTCATCACTGGAAGAAGATAAAGAAAACCCAAGAAACTAGCTTAGTTGTGGGAAGATGCATTAAATGAACAGGGGGGAAATTCTCAACATGAAATGCATCAGATTAGAAACATGTTCATGATATATAAAGCAAATGCATGATGTGCAATGAATAAAATCAGAGGATAGGAACCAGAAGGATTTAAACAGCAGCAACATTTCTTATCATTCATAGCACATATCTCTGATAGGTGTACAAAGTATTCAATATCAGTCATATGAATTTGTCTTAAAGATCATCAGGCAAGTTCAGTAACTGCTTTCTGGCTTCCCTGTGCTTACAACATCTTTTAAAAAAGAAAAGAAAAGCTAGTTTGCAGCTGTTTGGGTTTGAAATGAAATTTGAAGTAATGGGTTGTTTGTTTTTTTAACCTAAGGAGGAAACATTGTTCACTCATTTATTTGTGAAAAAGAATAACTATTACAGGTGACAAAATAAAACACTGCTGAACTACCAAATAGTTGCATCTACTTGCAGCCCAGCAAAAAAAGAAAGAAAAGATGTCCAAACAAATTAACATGTTGTACAGTGACTAAAACTACTCTCCTGAAAAGTATGTCAAATGAAAAGTCATCCCCCCCCAAAAAATATTACATAGGCATTCAATTATTTTATCGCATCGAGGAGTTAATAATGAATATACCTAGAATGAATTAAAAGAAATCTAAGAACAACTCTATCAGCAGTACTGGTTCATTACACAAGTCTAGACCAGCCTGACAGAGCAAATCACCTTGTTTACATTTTATTGAAGTCAAAATATGTTGTTAACAATTTAGCCTTGAAAATAATACAAAAATGTTGTACATAACATCCAGTACTCTTGAGAAGTCAAGGAAAATAGGAGCATAGCAGCATTGCAACTGATAATATCCCATTTCTTTCCTGGAGCAAAAATGGCATTAAGCCCATGAATATTTTAAGTAGATAATTTAAAAAAAAAACCAAAAAAAAAACCAGCTGAGAAGCTTCTTGAAAATACATAGTTTTTAACATCCACAAGCAAATTGGATGTACGCATGGCAAACTTAAGCACGCTTACTCAAAAGTATGTTTCACGATTTTCAGTGAAGCTTATTCCCAGATGTTTGGATAGGACTGTAGACAGAGGACATCAGTGACATACATAGGAGGGAAAATGGATTCAATTCACATTTAAAGATGAACCTACCAAATCCACACTTTCTGAAACAATGCACAAACTGAAGCTTTGTCTTCCTTCAAAATCTGCACTTCTCTGAGTTCTGCAAAGCAGTTCTCCAGTTAAGTAATATGTGAAAGCATTATATTCTAGGCAAACCTTTAAAAACCCATCAGCTTTCCTTAAGGCTTTTGACCCAGATACCAAAGGAAGCCTTCTTCTGTCTCAACTGGACAGCACTTCCCAAAGGAGGACCACCCACTCCCGTTCCACTGATACGATCAGTAAACTGGGATCGCAGCCTAGCCCACAGCTGGACACTGAAGAGGCTGCCTGCTCCTTAATTTGTAAGATTTATTTCATGCAGGGTGAAAGTCACCGAGTCTTTTCATTGTGGCTGCATTTAAATTCTTTGAGTCAGCTGTTGAAATAAAAGTTGCCAGCAAACTCACCTCATCTGCCTTAAACAGCCCACGGCATATTCTCTTACATATTGATCTGGATAATTGAAATCCAATAACTCTAATGCTTCTCTGGGAGGCAGCTTGGACCATATCTGGAGAAGAGCCTGAAGCTGTTAAGGAAAATAAACACACACATAACTAAGCAAGACTAAATAGATACATGTTTAAGAATATCCATGGGCAGATTTCCTGAGGAAGGAAGGTGAACTGTGTTGAACAACTATATAGAATAAATCACAGGTACCCTTCCCCACCCCTGACTTTAGAGAAAGCCATAATTCAGGGGGTGCATTTCTATTTTCATCTAGGTGGAAATGCAATTGGGAAAAAGAGGCTGGGAATAGCTGGCTTTGCTTTTCTAGCAGCAGCAGCAGAACCGCCCACCAGAGGGCAGAACAGAACAAGCATAAAGATCCGAGTATGGCTAATGAAGCAGCAGAGGAAAAATGGGCAAAGGAGGTGTTTGTGGGGAGGGCAACAAATCGGATGTGGCATCAGATAAGTCACTTAGGATTATCTGGAGCTCCTTCTATGATGTGTTGCCACTTGATAGAATCATTCATTTAGTATAGCTGTCTGATCTTGACTGTGACCGAGGCAGGCAATTTAGTTCAACCCTGAAGAATTAATTGCAGATTCTAGAAAGCCTGGGGTACTGGCTAGTTTTATATGGCAAACTCTCATATGCATCAACCTGCTGTCCACATGTGGAACGTGAGGGTCTGTCTTTTGCACTGATCAAGGTTATCTGCTTAGGACTAATTAACTGTGGACATTAGGCCTGGCCAGGGTAATATCTGGTTTTCAACAATGAGATGTATCAACAGCTAAATACTGTGATATGCTGATATATCATGATGTCTGACTCTGGAATGTATCTCAGCTGTTTCTTCCTCCACACCTTAGGGGAGTCAGAGGGGTGGGGGGCTTCCTCAAAGGCAGGCAGGCAGGCAGGCAGAGCCTGAGAAGCTTCTGTTTAGTGTCAGAAAGATGCTAGTCTTCCTGGATTTCAGAAGCAGAGTCAGGAATAGTCACTGCTACTTGTGTGCAATGCTTGTGCATCTTCTATGAAGTGGCACAATTACTATACGTAGGAATACCAGACAGGTGATACTGACCCACAAAATGCATGTTTGTTTGGAAATACGTATATGGGGAATTAGTATGTGTGTAGTATTTCCATAGGAGCTGGCAAGCCTAAACTGGCAAAATGCAAGCTTTAGCAGTTAAGAGCAGGGATGGAGTATTTGTAGCCCTCCAGAGTTGGTGGATTGCTACTCTAATCACCCCTGATGGTTGGGCCAGGCTGACTTGGGCTGGTGTGAGTTCAGCAATCAGGAAAACAACAGGCACCATCCCTGAGTCAGTGCCTTGTTCACATTAGGTTGACCCTATCTATAACAGTAAGAAGATCAAACTTATCCATTCTGAAGGAAATCAGCCCTGAGTGCTCACTGGAAGGACAGATCATGAAGCTGAGGCTCCAGTACTTTGGCCACCTCATGAGAAGAGAAGACTCCCTGGAAAAGACCTTGATGTTGGGAAAGATGGAGGGCACAAGGAGAAGGGGACGACAGAGGATGAGATGGTTGGACAGTGTTCTCGAAGCTACCAGCATGAGTTTGACCAAACTGCGGGAGGCAGTGGAAGACAGAAGTGCCTGGCGTGCTCTGGTCCATGGGGTCACAAAGAGTCAGACATGACTAAACGACTAAACAACAACAACATCTATAACAGTAGGTAAACAATCTCTTCTTTTTCCGATCAAGCACTGCTGACAAAGAGGGTGCAGAGCAGTAGCTATACAAAGTCCACTAAAAACAAGGAAGAATGTTGTGGCACCTTAGAAGACCTAAGAAAAACAAGATCCATTTAATGGCAGTTGGTTTCACTGATGAGCAGTTAATGGCAATTAAAATAAAATCTCCCACATTGCCTCGACAATTGCTCACATTCTGCCCCTGGCATCACTATTATTGCTGTACAGGTATTTTTTCCCCTCTTACCTGAGCAACATCTTCAAGTTTGTTCCATTTGACAGAGAGCAACAGCTTTGGTAGGGATTGTGGGAAGTTTTCACGACAGTCATACCGTAAAGTCCAAATGAGATCCATTTCATTTTCACACAGCTGAGACAAGGGGTCCCTTTCCATGATCTCCTTTAGCTCAATGTAGAACTTTTTGCCACCACGGCCCTTTGGTTAAAGGTCGAGAACCACCGTTTACAAGTTATGCATATAATGCTGAGAGAAATGTGCCTGTTTCTATACTGCATGTCCAAATGGCATGAAGCTAGAACAGCATGAACTCTCCTTGCTAGCAACTAATGTGCATTATACAGGGTGAGTCTTTTAAAAGAGGCCCCGTGGAACATGTGTACTCTGTATCCACGGGGCCTCTTTTAAAGGACTCACCCTGTATATATTTTAATACTCAACTTCAGCAAGTGTGCACTTCAACGCTAGAGGGCACTACTGCTATTTCCCCGTTTAATCTGGGAAATATTTCTGCTGAGCCATGCTGGAGGCTTATATGTGCTGCACAGGCACTGTAGATGTCTCTAGACCCACACAACTGATGAAAAAAGCATTTCTAGCAACTTAAATGCTAGTATGCAAAGGATGAAAAAGAGCACATGAAGCCAAAACCAAAACTGAGGAACAAGTCACTAATACTTTAAAACTAAAGCAGTTTTGCAGGTAATGCTAAAAACTGACTTTTGCATTTCCAACATCTGTTATTGAACTGTAACAACCACCACCACCACCACCACCACCAAAGACTTAACGTTTTAAAATGACTATACATGCTATCTCTTCTGACTTTCTATTCCACATAAATTAAACATGTGTACAGAAGACGTTTCAGTGAGTTTCAAATGAAGCTTAATATATCATGAGTGGCAAAAATTGTTTATAAAGTCTCTACATTCAAGAGGCCATTAGCATGTGAATTTATTATCTACACTCAAGTTGTGTAAAATAGAACGGGGTATTCTTAGAAGATCAGTTATTCAGATGAAATATTTTGTTGATATAATTAATTCTTATTATTTTGCACATTAGTGAGGAATTTGTGCACTATGCTGAATGGCATATCATTTAAGCTATAATTTCACAACATTAAAATTATAGGCTATGACAACCAAGTTGTTCAAATTTGTTTAGGATTCCAAATTTGCAATCATATTAAAAATATGACCATAATGTGGACTTGGCCTTCAGTGGGTTGTAGGGAAATGAACAGGTTTTGTGTGTTTACCCTGTCCTTTAAAAATATAATTTTGAAAGTGCAGAACAACTTCACTACAGCTTGAAGAGATGCTTTCTGGACAAGCAGTGGGAGGGTAATAAAAATACATCTTGTTCTAAGTCTTAAATGGGGGAGGGATAATTGTTTCACCTTTGATACTTACTGCCATACCAGAGCTATCATTATTTCTTGCAATTTCAGCTGCCTTTTCAAGTATCTGCAACAACAAACACCAGACAGGAATTAAATGACAATGTTGGAGAACAATGAAATTAAAGATGATCAAACGGTATGATCTCTCTAGTTTGAAAAGTCATGTAAGTAAATAAAATATTTATGCTCTTCTTTCCCAAATCCTTTTGCTAAGTGCAGTATATAAATGCGTGTACATTATGCCACAATACTCCTATGTAAACAAAGTGCATAGTTCAACAGGGACTGGATTAGTGCACTGCATCTTCTAACGCACAACAACAGAACTGAAAACAGCCTCATGTACGGAAAGAATTAGCCCAGGAGCACGTAGACTCTGAAACACTATGGTCCCCAAAAGGTCAGATTTATTTTGGCTAGAGTTGTGCACTCTGTGATCCCCCAAGTTTAAAACATTTCTCTTACACTTTCCATTTGGCAGAACTGTAATAAAAAATCCTTGGGTTCAACAGCCTTGATACATTTGCAGTAGAAGTAGGAAAATGGACATGGGTCATCAGCTTGGCTCAGATTATACTCTGGTCTCCAAGATGGGTATGTTTGTTGACTGTTTCTTAAGATGGAGTTATATACAGTGGTACCTCGGGTTAAGTACTTAATTCGTTCCGGAGATCCTTACTGAACCTGAAATTGTTCTTAACCTGAAGCACCACTTTAGCCAAAGGGGCCTCCTGCTGCTGCAGCGCAGCCAGAGCCCAATTTCTGTTCTCATCCTGAAGCAAAGTTCTTAACCTGAAGCACTATTTCTGGGTTAGCGGAGTCTGTAACCTGAAGCATATGTAACCTGAGGTACCATTGTATCACCCTTGGTTAAAATTAGCACTAATAGGAGAAGGGCAGGTATGCCGAAACAGTGGAAAGCCCCAAAATGGGGTACCCTGAGGAGGGAGCTAAGCCAGCCCAAGATCTGTTGGATCCTGAGATGCTCTTATAGCTGGTACCGGCTGGCAACAAGCTTGATCACTGCACCAGTGTGGAGCGGGTACAGGGATCAGGGTTGATCTGCCTGTCCCCCACCCTGCCACCATGAGTGGCCAGGATGTGGGTCTGTTGCTCTGCAGAGCTTTGGTGGCAGCAGCAGGGAACTGGGATTGTTCTGTTAGTGAACTACACTTAGTCATAACCAAGGGAAATGTTAGTCATGACTAACTTCATTCCCACTGATTTTTTGTGACTACCTTGCAGGGTAATCATATACACTTCTACTCAGTAGCTGCAGTGTGTATAGAATGTAATCCTTTGTGAGCAGTGTGTCTGTGTGTGCACGTGCATGTGTGTGCACATGTGCATCTGCATACATGCAGTTAGCCAAAATGTTTTCCAAGTTTAGTCAACTTTTTGTAGACACATATTCATATACTTGACTGTCGTTACAACAGCAACAACTGAGGAGCAACTCTGTAAAGTTAGAGAGAATGCATTCAGGATCATGCATGGAGGAAAAGAAAATACAAGAACCCATAACAATCTTACCTTATCAAAGGGAGGGTAATAAATAGGAAATTTGGAATATTCTTGAAATTTTATCTGCAAAGCTGTTGCATTTTCAGTGTATGGATTTGTCTGTACAGTTCCCATTGGATTCAACATTTCTTCAAGTTCATCTAGGCAACCAGAATACACATTTTGTGTTTATATTTAATAGCATTCAATCTGTTGCATAGCTAAACAAAATTCAAGGCAGGCAGGCCACATTAGCAGAAAAGCTCCTAGAGCCACAGTAAGAGCCTCAAGTAAGCAGAGCCAACTTTTATTTCCTATATAATTTTAATTTTAGAGGTTGGGTTTTAAAAGTCACAAGGCAAGCAAGGCAAGCTGGGAGAGGTGGTCAACTTCCACTGATGACTTTCATAGAAATCTCACACACATTCTACCCATCCATGGCCCCCGACCCTGAAACGAAGTGCAATAATTTCATCACACTGTGATGCACAGAACTGCTCTTCTACTCCTGGACCATTCCCATCTGGGCGTAAGAGATACCTTTTAATTCAATGCAGAAACAAGTTTACAAATCCCAGAGGTTGGAAAAGTCTACAGTGGTCTATTTCTATTTTAAATCCATAATAAAAAATGTAGCAGACTTGCTATAACAGAAGTGACGAGGAGATGAATTAAGCTCCATTCAGGATTATCCTTACTATGTTGGATTTCAAGTACTGATATCCTGTTTCAGTGGTAGATGTTGGACATGTCATTAGCTTCATATCGAACATTGTGACTGGTGTACAGTCATACCTCATGTTATGTTTGCTTCAGGTTATGTTTTTTTCAGGTTGCGGACCACGGGAAACCTGGAAGTACTGGAACAGGTCACTTCTGAGTTTTGCTGCTCGTGCAGAAGCGCCAAATCGTGCCGGCGCCTACACAGACGTGGCACTTCAGCTTGCGAACGCTGCGGGTTGCGGACATGCCTCCGTCACGGATTACGTCCACAACTCGAGGTTCCACTGTAGTTATAAAGCTACTGCCAAATGTATAGTACAACAGGCCTTGCTCCCAATTAAATGTACATGGCAAGTATAGCCAATGGGGCCCTCCAGCTGTTGCTAGATGTGGTTAGGGATGCGGTCCAACAACATCTGAAGGGCTACCCTTTCTGTGCAGAAGACTGCAGCCTTCATGGACTTGAGGACCAGTGAGGTTTGGAATAATGTACTGGCAGCACAGAGATAACTCTTTCCTTTAAACCAAGGAGCACACACAAGTCAATGAAGTGGTTTGGCACTATTTTACCAGAAATTTCTGCTAAAACTTTGATGTGAGGGTGGGGATTACTTTTGGGGCTGGATTTGTTTCTTTTTCTAAAGAGAGAAAAAGCTAGCAATTCCATTCCAGGGATACAATATCTGTTATAAAAATACCGACTTTCACTTTTTGCTATGTTCTGCATTTTAAAAGAACCTCAAATTGCAAAAAAGGCAAAATGTTTAGTCAGCAGGAACTGGTAAGGATCCATTGAATTAATAATGCCAATTCAGTCTGTAGTCATGCAGTGATTATCCTATAGAATGGCTACTATTCCAGACCAAGTTATTTCATGCATTCAGCCAAAGCTGCACCTTAGCTGAACAGTTGCTCCAAGCCCATGTCACATGAGTTAAGTGAAAAACATCAGAGTCAAAATTTGCCATAATAGTGCTTTTCCTGCACTAAGAAATTTCTTTATTTTACCTCAAGGTAACATTTGCATTTTTTTTATATTACGAGGCATATTTTATTATCCATATTCTATCTGCGTTTTATAACCATAATCATTATCTTCATGTGCTCAGGAGACACTGAAGTCTGTATTACAGGAAGTACTGAATGGATTGTGATCTGATGCTACGAAGTCTTCATTCAGTTTCAGAGGGGCTTTTGTGGAAGCCTAAGCAAGGCAGCCCCTCTGAAATGGATGGAGTAACACTGCATAGCTGATGGCACAAGCAGCTTCTTATCACAAATTAAGCCTTACCAGGAAATGACGACCAGCTGTACAGTACGAGGTCTCCAGTTTTCAATTGTCCTTTAAAATCAAACACCATAGTATTGACCCATGCGACAGGGTAGTGCTGCAATGAAAAAATCATACTGTTTGAAGATGAGGCCATAGTGGATTCAAAACCTTAAGACAATGGAACAACACGCACACATAACACACACAGAGAAAAAGAAGTTGTGATGTGGATTTGGAAAAATCCTAAATGCTCATTCCTAAAAAAAAGCTCAACTTTGACCTGAACCCCCCAAAACAGGCCTTCCTTCCCAAAAAAGGGTGTAGATCACTGCCAGTTTTTAACTCTGTGAGTAGATCGCAGTCTCTTGGGAGTTGGCCACCCCTGTAGTATAAGATGCTAGAACTACATGACGGACGAGGTGCATCATATTAGGTGAATTCTTTCCTCTGGAGCAGGGTTTCCCAAACAGGGAGGGGGGTCCCTCCAGCTGATTTTGGACTACATTTCCCATAACCCCTGACCACTGGTGCTGCTAAGGATGATGGGAGTTGTAGTCCAAAAACAGCTGAAGACTCAAGTTTCGGAAACCCTGCTCTGGGTCATGAAAATAGTTTAGTGCATACAACACGCACACAACAATGTAGAGTGCAATTGTGTTTGTTATGAGAAACACCATGGAAAAGCAAGCAAAGCCTCAGCAAACCTGACTTCCATGCACAGTGTGGAAAAACTCTTGAGAACTAGGCTGAACACGATTTGTGCAATCTAGAATACCAGCATGGCATTTATTATCGTCTGGCAGAAAGCAATATGTGAATATATACCGATATATATATATGCTTTCGTAGATTTTCACGGGTACAGGAATGCAGGTTTTGGTGTCCTCGGGTGTCTTCCCGTGTAAAAGTTGGGGTGTCTAGGCGACGTTTCGACGAGGTCTCACTCGTCATCTTCAGGCTGGTGCTTTCGGCTTCTTGTTACTGGAACAGAGCTCTGTTCCAGTAACAAGAAGCCGAAAGCACCAGCCTGAAGATGACGAGTGAGACCTCGTCGAAACGTCGCCTAGACACCCCAACTTTTACACGGGAAGACACCCGAGGACACCAAAACCTGCATATATATATATATATATATATATATATATATGAAGCATTGACCTTTATTCCTTTTATTATATTCAAATGTAGAACAGTATGTGAAATTCAGAAATGGTAGAAATGAGAATCAAGTAGAAAATACAGTGAGGCAAGATTATTATTATTTGGTCCTATCCCCCTGTTTAAAAATTAATAGTACATACTCAAGTGTGTGTGTGTGTAAATATATATATTTCTCTCTCTTTCTCTCTATGTATGTGTGTATATGTATATGTGTGTATATATATATCAGTATATATCCTGACTTTCACTCTGAAGTTCAGAATTTTAAAAAGCTATGGAAATGAAAAGTATGCAAAACACATGCAGAGACTTCCCAGTACAACGAACAGGAATGTAAAGAAACGAATCCATTACCACTTTGCCAGCTTTCCTAATGGTCTGGTATTTGGACGGATTAAGTGTCTTGCTTGGATTATTTTTTTTCTTTTTATCCATCACAGCATAGACCACAAAGCACAGCCTAGCCATTCTTGGCAAATCACAGACGTTGATATCAAATTCCAAGGGTTCGTTCCAAACATGGTCATTTCTCCCAGATATTTCTGAGCTTACGATAGGTTTACAAAGGAGCTCAGTTCCATGGAAGAGACCAGCCCTGACATGAACCTGCAAGAGAGACATGACAGGGAAGTATCCAAACACATTCCAGAGAGTAAGGATTATTTACCTAGAAGTATTTCCTGCTTAGAAAGAAGGCAAGGCAGCTTTGGAATATTTGCCCTAATTAGTGTTCTTATGCTATGTGCTAGAGAATTAGCTACGCTGAAGATCTAAGCAATCTGTGGGTATTGCCAAGGTAAACTGATGGTAAATATTTTGCTTCTCATGACTGGGCACAAAGTTTACCAATTAGGAGAGTAGATGGTGACAAGAAGCATAACTAACCTCACACACATATTTTTGCTTATATTTCTAGAACAGGAATAATAATGACGATTCAGTATGCCTTTGAATCTTTGGAGGCAATTATTTTAACTGGGAAATGGTTCAATTTGTTTTTGAATTGCAAATTAGTATGCACGTAAAGATATGTGATTATTTTCAAGTGCATATAATTGGCACATGCCTTAATATTCTACACTGTGTCCTAATGGAGTGATATTCCTATGTAAACATAGCTTTTTTTAAAAAAAACAACAAACCACAATGTATTCCTAAAGCTGTAGTCCTTTCTCTTTAATATAATTACCGAACTTTTTTGGGCTGTCTAAGGTACCTTTGCCGAAAAGCACTTTTCAAAATAGCAATACAAGCAAAAAAGTTAGTCACTCACAATCAGATTTCCTTCAAAGCTTACGGAATGGGTTTTAGCCAGAACTAATGCTAAATCTCCCTGATTTTAAATGTGGTTTATTTCTGACAAATCTTTGTGGCAAAATCTTAAATAGCAGCTTAAATGAAGCACTGAGCACTGGGTTTTTTTTGAAAATGTAGACAAAAACTTGCTGCACACATTATTGTCCCATTTTTTAAACAGATCATTGCACAATCTCTTTTCTCTCTCTCTTCTGTTTTCAGGAAGAAAAAGATTGCTAGGATTATAGATATGCATAATTTCTGCAATATTCATCCAAAATAACAAACAGGGAAACGATATTATATATTAATTAATTAATTTTGTATACCACCCTTCATCTGTAGATCTCAGGGCGGTTCACAACATAAAAATACAATATAAAAACAAAGATTACATAAAACGCAAAATGGTAAAACATGTTTCTTAAAAATAGCTTTATGGAATTCTGCTTCTCCTTAGCAATTACTGCATTTGTCTCCCTTTCAGTATATAAAAACTTGAACTGATTTTTGTTCAAAACAATTTGCCCTGAAAGGTCAGTGAATTGTTTTAAACATCATGCCAGTCATGCCACACTATGAGCCCATTCATATTTTTTTTTTGTCTTCTCCAGCTGAAAATTCATTCATTCACTTATCTGTATGCCAAACAAACAAGGGAAAATGCCTGCCATTCTATTTCATAGGCAAAATGCATAGGAAGGAGTTTGTGCAGTAAGCTCTTACATGTTACAACAGGCATCCCCAAACTCATCCCTCCAGTTGTTTTGGGACTACAACTCCCATCATCTCTGACCATTGGTCCTCTTAGCTAGGGATGATGGGAGTTGTAGTCCTAAAACATCTGGAGGGCCGAGTTTGGGGATGCCTGTGTTACAACCTTGGTTTAAAATGCATTCTTTTTACAGGAAATACCATTTCATTTGCTTCTACATTCAGCATCTTCAGTGAACTAAGTACAGAGCAAAATGCTTAGTATAACCAGATTATACTTGCAAATCTTTTAAAAGCTGGAAATTCATCTGAACATTTACAAAAACATTTACATATTAATGCCATAAAATTAGGAATATCTTTCAGTTTCAGTTAAATTTGCAGATTGATTAAGAGTTCACATATCACCTTATGTCATGATATTTCTGTCTATCTAAATATTTTTCAAGACAAGTATCATTTAGCGTCACTCTGTAGCTTTTGATTTAGAGCTCAGCCAGAGATTCAAGCCAATTGTAATCATGTAGTCATTTAGACTACTGGTATTTAAATCAGGCACTTGTTTGTTAAATAATCAAATCAAATGCAGCCTTGACAAACAAAGGAAATTTGTTAAGACGACCAGCAGAAACATCACTTGTGTTGGGGAGGAATTTAGTTACCTTAGCTGTCTCTTCTGTGTTCAACTTGTTGCCATTCACTAGGACTACCTTGAAAGGATTGTTAATATCCCATACACTTTGAGTCAACTGTTGTAGAAAGGAAACAGCAATGAGAGATTTCCAGGCCTTTTGAGAAACGCATACATTTGAAGATCATGCTGCTTAAAAAACAGCCCCGCACTAAATCAATGTCTCTCTTCTGCAAAGAATGTTTCTCTTTTGCCAAGAATGGCTTATGGAGGTAGCAATACAAACATTAACTAACAGTCAACTTTAAGCTGCATTTTTAAATGATTTGCTTGTACCTTCCAGACATGAATGCAACAGTTCTTAAAATGAATGAGAAAACTCACACGTGTTTTTTTGGGTGGTAGAGGAACAGGAGGGTTGCCTGGTTTTCGGTTTATGGCAGCTTCTATAGCCACCATTTCCTGATCACACATTTTTTTTATGGTGCTGCATTCAACAAGAGTGAGTTGAGGAAGGGCTCTGCTCATCACACAACGATGGATATACTGAGAAAGGAAGAGAGGCAATGAATCTGTTATTTGCATGCTGAAAATTAAACATGAAGTCCTTAAAGCATGTTTTATTTAGGTCCATATATATACTTCAAAAAGGAAGGGGGGGGGAATCATTTGGGGTCATTTATGCTTTCAAAAAAGCAATTAACCAGTCAAGCACATTCACACTTAAAAGATTTGCAGCAACTCTTGATTCATTTTCAAAAATGTTTCATATTTTTGGGTGCTTGGGCAACAAAGCACCTAGAAGAGGTATTGTAGAGCAAAACACAGAGTTCACATCTGAATTGTCCAATTATATATTTCTTCATGTATGACATTACCAAAGAAGTAAAAAAATAGACATCTTGGGAGAAAACACCAATGTCCACCCACTCAATATCTGATTATTTTTTGAAGGCACACCTCCTAAACAATCATATTGCTTTAAAAGAAAAGAAAAGAAAAGAATACCTGGAACTGAATTAATGGATGGTCCCCAAAAACATATTCCAGTCTTCCACTAACTTGCAGAACATAGTCAGAAGGATCAACTTCTTCATCTTCTCTTCCATGGATAGTCAAACGTTTACGAATTGCTAGTTCATTCAGCTTGATAGGGTTTATATTAGGAGACACCTGAAAACTAAATACGTCCTATTAAAAAGAAGACGTAATAGCTATTACTTTCAAGTATGAATGAATATAAGTAATTCATTTTACTTTAGAGAATAAACCCCCCAGTCTATGGACCATATAGGTTTTAATAAGAATATTTCCTGATTTATATATAAAAAGAAATCTGGTAGGTGTAGGTACCCATTTTACTATTTAATACGCAATTGTGCAGGATAAAATACGTTTCTTCACATGGATCCTCATCACAGAGCCTATTATGTTGTGCAAAAATGCTTTTATAAGAGTACATACAGAGCTTTTATTTTTTCGAACACACTAAGAAGATGCAGGAATTCAAAAGCAATTATTTACAAATGCCTGCTTTCATTTTACATTTTATGATGAATAATATTTTTTGTCTACAGGCCTATTTATATAGCAGCCTTCTGGTAGCAAGCCAAACCTTGCAATGGAAAATCATAGCCATAATGAAGAAGTCTGTCAAAATCAATTCAATATTTTCTCAGTTTCAAAAGTTATCTGTCTCAAAAAAGCTACTTTCCCTGAAGTTAACTGCCAGATACAGAGGCCCTCGCAATTCATTTTTTTAAAAAGGAGACCTCAAACACAGTGTTTCTATAGAATTTTTTTTTATATAAAATGTTCTAAACACTAATGTGTAAAGGTCAAAATAGACTTTAGATTAATGGCATACATTGAATCTCATGCTTTGGAACCCTTCAGGAAGATGATTCAGAAACTTCAACTGGTCAAAAATTCAGCAGTCAGATTACTGACTGAGGTTCAATTTAGATCTCATATAACCCACTTTAAAACTGCTGCACTGGTTGATAGCTCATTTCTGGGTCCATTCAAGGTGCACAAGGTAGGATTTAAAGCCCATACCAACTCAAATACATCCATCAAAAGCTATGCAAGATGTCTATTATCTCTGTTTGGACTCTGTTTTAGGCCCAACGAAAGAATTGTTGCCATTGCACCACATGGTCAACTAAGTGTTACAAATACAGCTTGTCACTGTATAAAGTTTATTTTTTATTGACTGCTCGATTGGAATTGATTTTAACAGTGTATATATTTTTATATACTGTTTAATTGTATATCTGTACTGAATATTTATTGTATTTGTATATTTGTACTGAAATGATTGCACGACAGACAGTATATAAATAGCTTAATAAAGCAAACAAACAGTACTTTAAATAGGGCAGATACCACTGGACATAGATAGATGTTACACACATTACTCTGTGTGTAAATGTGTTCAGAGCTATTAGAAGACACCTATTCATCTCACAGCGACAACTTTCCAAGTGTTTGACAATGTACATTTTGCAACTTGCAAGTGGAAATTACTTGAGGTAGCTGTGGAAGTGTTTTCTAACTATGGCCAATAATCCTACCCGGCAGTTGTCAAAATGAACAGCCACAACTAGATTGCCACCATAAAGTTTATCTTGGAGGTTTTCCTGTGTTGCTGGCTCTAGGTGCGGTGGGTAAGTGTACTTCAACCAGTCCATCCAAGACAGCCCCACAAGTGACTGCATCTTCTCTTCACTGATTAGCCGCATTTTAATCCGGAATTCTTTGACTTCTGGGTCTTGAAGGGCATCAAACTCATGGAGGCCTGAAATGATTTAATTAAACAATACATATTTGTTAAAGTGTCAGAGGCAAAGAATCACATTGCACCACACGGCCAACTAACGTTTACTCTGAGTAGACCCACTGAAATTAATGGGCCTAATTCCATTATGGACACTAATTTCAATGGGGTAAGGTAAAGGTAAAGGTAAAGGGACCCCTGACCATTAGGTCCAGTCGTGACCGACTCTGGGGTTGCGGTGCTCATCTCACTTTATTGGCTGAGAGAGCGGCGTACAGCTTCCGGGTCATGTGGCCAGCATGACTAAGCCGCTTCTGGTGAACCAGAGCAGCACACGGAAACACCGTTTACCTTCCCGCCAGAGCGGTACCTATTTATCTACTTGCACTTTGACGTGCTTTCGAACTGCTAGGTTGCTAGGAGCAGGGACCGAGCAACGGGAGCTCGCCTCGTTGCGGGGATTTGAACCGACCTTCTGATTGGCAAGACACTAATTTCAATGGGGTTACTCTGAGTAAAATTTAGCTGAACTTAGCTAAGTTAGCCCAAAAAGTTGTTTCTTCTTTTAGTGTTATTACACAAACCAATGCAATGCCACATTTTCCATTAAAAACCCTAACTCCATTAAACACACACACACACACAAGCATTCAAGATACTACCACAGCTGTCATTTTGAACTTTCCATGTAGAATATTTTGCTCAGGAAGTCTGAGATTTATTTATTTTTTTAAAATCACAGCTATAGGTTTACTTTGTCTTCCACGGAACACTGAAATCATATTTTGACTGAGTACTTGGATAAGTATTTTGACTTTTATAGGAAAAAGACGCAAAAAGAGCAAAATTGATATAGGCTGCTCATTCAAAAGGTTATGAATTGCACCTTACATATGCATAGTAAAGTACAGGAGGTGTGGGAAGAGGAACATTACATTTTCCATTAATACTTTAGTAATAACTAACTACAGTAAGGTGTTTAAACACAAGCCTTCACTGAGGAGCACATGGCATAAAGCGCAGGTCAAGCAGGTTTGAAGAGGAATAACTAATTCTACCCTGAGAAGTACAAAGAACCAGAGAACTTGCTTTGTTCAAAACAGGGGAAATTGCCCAGTCATTCTTTTTCGAAATAATCAGTTACAAAAATCTATAAAAGAACTCTGTGCGTCAGTAGAAGCCATTGTCAGCGCAGACAAGTTAGGGTTCAGTTTGCTGTTGAAAGCTAAACAGAACTTGTAGATATTGTGCCAGGAACTAACAACTGGCCATTGTTTCTGATGGGAAGCATGGCCTGCCTATTGATTATTTTTAATTTCAACATAAAATGCATCATTCCCTTTGCAAATTGCAAGCATGAAAAAAAAATATTATGTTAAAAATTCAACAGCAGCTGACTGCATTATGCCTCTGTGTACCAGCTGTTGGGAACTGCAGGTGGGCCGAGTGCTGTTGTGCTTATGTCCATCTTGCAGCCTTCCCACAGGCATCTGGCTGGCCTGTGAGAACAGGATGCTGGACCAGAGTGGTCACTGGCGTGATCCGGCAGGGTCACCTTATACTCTTACGACTTGTAGTTTCTGAATTCCTCAATAAGTAAATTTCTAGCTGTATATGGCAAGACAACCACTGGCCTGCCAATGGTGGGTGGGACCAGAGGCAAAAGCCAACAGAGAAAATAATGTAAAGCTTACTTTTGTACAGGCAAGTTTCTACAAGCATTTGCATGACCCTCTCAACTCTCCACCTAGGCCAGCAGTTCTCAACCTGTGGGTCCCCAGATGTTGTTGGACTACAACTCCCATCATCCCTGAGCTCTGGTCTTGCTAGCTAGGGGTGATGGGAGTTGTAGTTTAACAACATCTGGGGACCCACAGGTTGAGAAAGGCTGGTCTAGGCAAACAAGAAGAATTAACAAAGTTTAAGAGCTATGGGGGAGCAATACTTGTGGTGCAAAACACAGCCAGTAAAAGGGTGTGGCAAGGGAGAGTCGAAAGGCCCAGAGAGGTCTTGTAGGCTGTATCCAGCCCCTGGACCTGAGGTTCACCCTAGCGCTGCCTTAAAGGGATCTGAATCAGAACATCCGGAAGAATTTTAAATACACATATAGAAAACATATTGGTTATTCAAATGCTAAAGTCGCAATTACGGCCTTTGCTAATGCTGTTGCAAAGATATTCCTTTCCCATGCAGTTTGCTGCAGATGGTAGAAAAAGAGGATTTTCTCTGGCTTGCCCTTCTTTTTTGAAAGGCATGTTCACAGTGATTGGTTACTACCACCGCTAACATGAGGAGCACCTGGTTACAAGGAATTGCTCCAACTCAAACATTGGGTCAGCAGCCTTTTTGGCCCATGGGCACATCTGGACTTTTTAGCTTATGAAAGTCCCAGTCATTTCTCTCCCCACTCCCCTGAGAGAGGGTGTACCCAAAGACATTGCCTTTCCAGGGGTCCTGGATAAAAGTCAGATACAGTAGAATTAATCTGAGGTTTGAAAAGCAAATAGGAAATAGGAAAGGGAATGTCAGAGGCTTCACGGGCACCCATGGAAGACCTCAAGGGTCCCAATGCATGCCTGGGTACCGCAGTGGGTACCCCTGATGTAGGGAACTGTATGCATAAAATAAATTCCATCATGCAACTGGTCTTATAGGCCTCTGAGTCTGAGATAGACCGTAAGACAAACCAGTGTGGAATTACGAGTGCTGAGTACACAACATGGGCCTATTCCTGCATTCAATTGCCATAGATGTGGAGGCTTTAAAACTTCTCATGTCTCTGTGTGCGCGCGCATGTGTTTTAATTTTATGCTGTAAACCTACCCAGGGGCAGGATATCATTTACCAAAGAAACAAAAGTACAACTCCCCATGGGAGAAAAGCAATGAAACCGATAAACCTTACTTTCACTTTTGCAAACCATATGAAAACAGATATTTCTGTACTGTGTTTCCACTGATCACTGACAGGTGTGTCATTGCCATCACTAAAAAGTATGTGAGCCTCAGCTTCCCTGTCAATTTTGGGAGCTGCAGATGTGTGTAGAGGTTTCCACCCTGTTCTTAGTTCCAAGGTATTCTTTGGCTGCTGTATTGCTGAGGTCCCCTGAATGAATACCATAGAGCCCTACAGACAAGTCACCACCATCCTTTTCAGTAGCAAACTTGAGCTGTGACAGAGAGCAGAGAATTGTTGCTGACCTTACATGAAGATGCAACACAAGATTTAGAGATCCTTACAACCACAATTTTTGTCTTGACAACAAAGACTGCCCCAAGCCTGTGGAGCACTGGAAGAAGTAGAAGTTTGGTGTCTAATACATTTCTATCTTAAGTCAAGATAAGCCTGTTCAATTATACCTGATGGTGAAAATCATTAAAATGGGTTTTTAAGGAAAGAATATCCAATTAATAGGAGTTATTTACAGTCCAATTACTGGGTAGTGTACATATTAACGTGCATCCATCATACCTTGTAGGCACATCATTAATAGAACATTATCACTATCCAACATTTGTAACATCCTAACACAGAAACACATACAATTGATTTCTGAATGCATTCTTCAATATGGTATTTACTTTAATTATGATGCTATGTAAAACTATTAAAATTTGGGTGTTTTTTTCATAGTTAATTAGAACGAGGGATACACATTCAAGGACAGAAAATGGTCATGTTAAATTTTATTTGGGGTTAATCTTACTATAGTTAAGCCCAGTCCTTTTAATGCTTTCAGGCTAATTTCAATCCACCTCAGTGCTCTTTTGGTGCTGTATCTCCATCTCCACAGCCAAGAACACCAATGTTTACCTTTTCCTATGAGGACACCTATTTTAGAGTCCAATTTTTCGCCTGGGTCGCAGCTTCTTGTAATTAGTTGAAGGACAGGAAGGAATGGTCTAACGTCACAGAGTCTGCGTGTCTCATCTTCCAGTTCTTCACGTACCGCTGTTTGGTTCACACAAGAGAACATATAGGAGTCGATCTCCATAAGAAGATGAAACAGAGGGTAACTCTGTGCTTCCTTCCATAATAGCTGCAAATAAGCATAGAGACTGTAACAGTAGAATGCTTTGTTCACAAAACCCACTCACTGGAAAGTAAGACCTCTGTCAACTGTACGCACAGCATTAGGTAGGTGTTTCTGTATCACTCATGCAAGCCCTTACTTCAGCTTAAACAAACTTCCTTCAGGATCATCAGGAGGTTTGGGCTGAGTGTTCATCAGTATGTGGATGATACCCAGCTCTACCTCTCTTTTAAATCAGAACCAGTGAAGGCGGTGAAGGTCCTGTGTGAGTGTCTGGAGGTGGTTGGAGGATGGATGGCGGCTAACAGATTGAGGTTGAATCCTGACAAGACAGAAGTACTGTTTTGGGGGGACAGGAGGCGGGTGGGTGTGGAGGATTCCCTGGTCCTGAATGGGGTAACTGTGCCCCTGAAGGACCAGGTGCGCAGCCTGGGAGTCATTTTGGACTCACAGCTGTCCATGGAGGCACAGGTCAAATCTGTATCCAGGGCAGCTGTTTACCAGCTCCATCTGGTACGTAGGCTGAGACCCTATCTGCCTGCAGACTGTCTCGCCAGAGTGGTGCATGCTCTGGTTATCTCCCGCTTGGACTACTGCAATGCGCTCTACGTGGGGCTACCTTTGAAGGTGACCCGGAAACTACAACTAATCCAGAATGTGGCAGCTAGACTGGTGACTGGGGGCGGTCGCCGAGACCATATAACACTGGTCTTGAAAGACCTACATTGGCTCCCAGTACGTTTCCGAGCACAATTCAAAGTGTTGGTGCTGACCTTTAAAGCCCTAAACGGCCTCAGTCCAGTATACCTGAAGGAGCGTCTCCTCCCCCATCGTTCTGCCCGGACACTGAGGTCCAGCTCCGAGGGCCTTCTGGCGGTTCCCTCACTGCGAGAGGCCAAGTTACAGGAAACCAGGCAGAGGGCCTTCTCGGTAGTGGCGCCTGCCCTGTGGAATGCCCTCCCATCAGATGTCAAAGCGATAAACAACTACCTGACGTTCAGAAGACATCTGAAGGCAGCCCTGTTCAGGGAAGTTTTTAATATGTGCCATTTTAGTGTATTTTTCATCTTTGTTGGAAGCCGCCCAGAGTGGCTGGGGAAACCCAGCCAGATGGGCGGGGTACAAATAATAAATTATTATTATTATTATTATTATTACTTCAATCAAACACAGCTGACTCAAGCCTCCAGAGAATAGTGGTAGGTCATTCATCTATTTTAAATGAATACAGCCATTGTTTTTTAAAACTAAAAATCACTGGTCCTGAAAGAAAACTGGTTCTCTCTGCTGTAAAGACTGTGCTGGAACAAAGTGTCAAGAGTAAAGAGGTACACATGTCACTGTCTTTATTCATGTTTCAGTAATAAAAACAAGTGCTAAGAGGTGAGGTGGGACTTCTTTCCCAAGTTAGTTCTTCTGTATTTTTTTTTTGACTGCTGGTTTGGCAAGATTGTTATAGGGTTTTGGCCATGAAGCATCTGAAAAGGACATCAATTTCAGGCCAGTTGTAGAACTTATGGGCCACTAAGATTTCTGCATCTATCAGCCAGTAAGCTAGTTAAACAAATGACATCTTGGCAAAAAAGAATCTGTCTACTAGTAAGAGAATATGTAGCAAGCAGATTCCAAGGTTCCCAGGGCCCCATAACACACTACTGGTGGTGGCTGTTTTCCATGGGGTTTTGTTCCTGCCCGCCCTGCCCGCCCATGTTGGCGGAGCACGCATAAGCGTGATCTTCCTCATTATATCCCCATTATGCCCTGATCCCAGGGGTGGGGGGAGGGAGGTGCGGTGGAGGTGAGCCACCCCAGGTGTCACCCCCAAGGGGGGTGACAAAATGCTGGGTGGCACTCACCGTGGGGCCTCCAGAGAGTGACGCAGTGGCTTGGGCACCCACAGGCTCCACGCTGCCCCAAACGGTCTCCCCGCTGCCTCTTCCCCAGTTGTAGGGTAGGCAGACTCCTTGGAGACCCCATGGAGCATCCTGCCCCAGCTGGCCCTGCCCCTATGGGCAGCTGGCCATACCCCTGGGCGCAGGGCACACGTGCAGCGCAGGCACCTGATCAGCTTGCCCTGCCACTGTCTGCCCCACTCCCATTACATTCCCATCTTGCTCTCTTCTGGGTCCAAAAGGACCCACACATCGGCAGTCACACATCAATTGGATGGGCGCAAAAAGGTCACCTCCTGTACTTGTGAATTCTTTCCTGTAAAGTCCATGGGGGTGACTAGAACTGCATTTAGACATGAAGATTATTCCATTAGCTTTCCTGGTTATAATGCTAGCACTTCTGTCCTGCTTTCTAAAGTTCCATTTACACTGCAATACTTGCTGTGTTGTGAACTGTTTTGGGGGTTTTTTTATTGATATACTACTGCCATGACACACTAAATCTCATTCGCACGAGTGGGTTTGGTGTTACACTGAATTGTGTCATCATTTGTGTGTGTGTGTGTGTGTGTGCGCGCGCGCGTGCGCGCGTTTCTATTCCCCCATGATTCCCCCATGAAAACTGTGGGAAAGAACTGTATGCTGGAATGCCGCTCCAAATTTCATCACACGGCATGACCCATGAAAACCACGGGGAAATCACACCACAGGATTTTCCAGGTAACCAGGGTTGCATCTTAATTTTCTCTGGAAGTGATTAACAGAGAAATGAACCCTAAAATTTCCATAGATTTCCATAAATGTTCCTTAATCCATGTGAAAGATCACAAAAAATCAGGTAAGGAACCACTGGAAAAATGGAATAAAATACTGTCTGAATGCAGCCTAGTTCTAACCAACATAGTTACAAGAACGCACACTTGCATGAAAACAACAATGGGATGATGCTGATGTAGAAGCTAATGTTTTATAGGGATCTGCCCTTCAAACCAGACCCCTAAGTCATGTTTCACAAAATTTAAATCAGGTTACATACTCAGGAATATTATTCTAAACACTTAAATTATATGAGAAACAAAATGCACTTCAATGAGAAGTAGCTAATAGACACTTTAAGAGCAAGCCAGTTTTACCTGTTCTGTATTACCTGTTTTATAAGACTGATAGTGGCATCACGTGGGACATCTAGACTGATGTATATTCCAGTGGGAAGCAGGAAGTCCACAGATATTAAGCCATCAGCTGCTATCTGTGAATCTACTGCCCAGATGTCCAGGGCATCTGCCATGGCAGGAGGCATAATGGACTTTAAATCTCATAACCATGTGGTCCTAGAAGAAAAAATAAGTTAGAATAATTTACTATGTTCACTTCCATAGGACTGACTTTAAATCAGAACCAAATACTACACAAACATCAAAGTGTACCAAACAGTAGCACCAACACTCACATAGACAAAGTTTATGAGAAGACGCTGCCTTTTTAGGCATGACTTCTGGTCAGAGCTTCACTTAAGTTTGTCTAATGTAGAGTAAGGGAGGAATAAAGAAGGAAAGAACTGCAATATTCTGAAGGGTATTTTTCACATTTAAAAAACTTCCAGTCTAGTAGGCATTTGGAAATGAGGAGTTCTAGAAGGCAAAAAACAACACACACAATAGATTGTTATGCTAGCTCTGAGCTGTGATTAGAAATCTTTGTAATGGAGAGACTGTCCAACTGTGAAATTAGAGGAAAATACAAATATCTTGTGCAGACTTTTTTTGGGGGGGGGAGAAGCACAAAAGTGTGATTATGAGATGTGCAACTAGTAAATAATAATCCCAGAAGGTTGATTTTTGCTGCCATTGAATCTATAGTTTAAAGACAGCCCAACCCCAACTTTGCAATGTCTGGGTGCAGAAAATACATCTTATAATGCATGTCATAGCCCGAGTTGAGAATTTACATTTACAAAACTCAAGTACAAAGCCCTCTTGGACAAATATTTACATGGTCCATTGGATTCCACCATGTAGGCAACATAATGGGTCAAAATTCTAAAAAAGGCATATTTAGCTTAGAAAAGGGAGAATGTCATAGTAGCTTTCAAATACCTAAAATCCTGCTATTTTTATATAGGGGCCAGAAAAGCAGAGCAGCAATTGGGTGTTCTAGAGATACTTGAAGAAGCACGAAAGCAAAGGGGTTTCAATAGGAACAAATCAATTAACAGTTTAGCAATGTGTACAGGGCTAAGTTCACCCATGCAGTAAAGAGGTATGGAAGTGGCTTCAAACTGCCACAGGGCGCAAGGCTGTGTACACAATACCAAATTAAAATACAGCAGTGGGAGCACAGTGGATGCACAGGACATGGGAGTGTAAGCCCAAATTTCCCTACACAGTAAGCCATTCATGTCAGAAGCTTACCCTCATCCCAGGAGTTTTCACCTCATTCTTGCAAAGATGTCACAATGGACATGGCGAAAATTACTGAAGCCTTGTGGGAAGTGAATCCCATGAACAGCATACCACACAATCTCTCTTCCATTTAATGGCTTTTTTCAAGTGGTGATCATGTCATAATGTCGTGTGTGAACTAGATGTAATCCTATAAGCAATCCTGCTCTCACCAGGTGACATTTGATGCCTGCAGTTTTAGGACTTGGGAACTGTTTGCGTGGACAGGCAGAGTCCCCAGATCCCGAGCGGTCCCCCCCCCCGTCATGTGGAATAACGACTCAAGACAACATGCTATGGGATTAAATTGGCCACAACTTTATTAAATTTCAAATGTGGGTAGACCTTGGCTCAGGCATTGGGCGTTCTCCCTCCCCAGTCCCCAGCCGGGGACCTAGGGAGCATCAGGGTTATCCAGTGTGTGTGTGTGTGGGGGGATGGGCCGGCTCTGGAGAACATATATTCAAGCAGAGATAGCCACCCCCGTTACGCCGCCACCGCAGGGGAGAGCAATGACGACCTTTCGGTGTACGGTCAAAGCTTCCCTTCAGAAACCCCTTTAACGGGGAACCCTGGTATCACCGCCGCAAAGAGGAAGATGGACTAAAGGATTCCGCCCAAGGCCTGATACTGCCAAAGTTGTGACGTTTTGCTACGGGAAAGGCAAAACCTGCCAATGCAGGGAAATTCCTTTCCGGCCCTTTAACAGCAACCTTAACGTAGCAGCGCCCGCATACCTGTGAAGAGAAATTAACCTGCAAAACCTGTGAAGAAAAGTTAACCTGCAAAATAAGACATTAATTGAGGGTGGGTAGGGTGGGAGAAGCTCTGGAGCCAAGTGAGGATTCCCAGGTAAGATCCTCCCTCTATTGTGTGGGCAGGTAATCCCTCCCCTACCTGGCCTGGTCTCCTTGGCAACGCTTCCCCCAGGTGGGATTGGACAACTGACTGAGGTAGGTGGAGACCTCCAGGTATCCCACCTGAGGGAAGGCAAAGCCAAGCCTATGCTGATGGAGCCGCCCCAGATCTAGGGGCTGTGAGTGTCCACGCAAAGGGCGCCCCCCGTTTTAAGTGGGGAGCGGTCATTCAGGAGTTTTTCAGATGTCAGGGGCACTAAATTAGTACACAGGCTGAAAATCGCAGGCTTGGGGAAGGGAGAAGTCCCTAAAGAACAACAAAAGCCTGAACCAAATATATTCCTCTTTTTTGTGTGGATACCATTTTATAAACTTCTGATTTATTATTAAATTGTGCATTCGATAGGAAGCTGCCAGGAGGGAGGCAGTGTCCCAGGTGAAGATCAATTTGCAAGTGCTCAAATTAAACTAGCATTCGGGGGGAGGTGTTTTCAATATGCAAATACAACAACTGCACAGTAGAAAGGAATGAGTGACCATTTTGTTTATCAACGAAACAGATTAGCTTATTTCAGAAATGACATCCAGTCACCATTCTAATTTGTGCCACTTGCGGACAACATAAAGGTCAGAGAAGTGCAAAGTATTTATACAGAAAATGGCACTTGTCACAGCCATGAGACTGCTATGAGAATGAATCACAGGCCAAACTGTATAATGCAAGGCGATGCCTGTGAATGACTAACACCCTCACATCCAGAAGTTGAAATAATGCCAAAGATCCATCTGTGGCAAATAGTTACATGAGAGGAATTTTAAACAGCCCCCAGCAAAAGGGGAAAAAAGTTTGTATGCAACTATTTATACCTAATGAGCCAGTTCAGACATCATGATGAACCATAGTTCACTGTGATGGGAATGAATGTTAGTGGGCCTTTGGCTCTCACACTCCCTTCCTCCTCCACCAAGTGCAAGAAGCTAGGCAGGTTTGGCTTCCATTAAATTAATAATAATAATTTAACTGCAGCTTCTTGTTTTGTTATCTTTAACTATTGTTTGTTTGAAACAATAAAACTTCAAAATCATTTTGATGAAGGAGAGTATAAAAATATTTTAAATAAGAAAGTTAAATCTGTAGAGTAGAACTGTAGAGTTGGAAGGGACCCTAGGGGTCATCTAGTCCAACCCCCTGCAATGCAGGAATCTCAGCTAAAGCATCCATGACAGATGGCCATCCAACCTGAGCTTAAAAGCCTCTAAGGAAGGAGAGTCCACAACCTCCCGAGGGAGACCATTTCACTGTCAAACAGCTTTTACTGTCAGAAAGTTCTTCCTGACGTTTAGTCGGAATCTCCTTTCTTGTAACTTGAAGCCATTGGTTCGGGTCCGACCCTTCAGAGCAGGAGAAAACAAGCTTGTTCCCTCTTCCTTGAGATATCTGAAGATGGCTGTCATATCATATGTGATAGGTAAATGTGACAGGTAAATTTAAAACTGTTGGTAGAAACACACTTTTTGTTCAGTGAATCACGCAACTGTTTGTTTTAATGTTTGTAGTTTCTGCAAGAACATTTTCTCACGTGTTTATGCATTTATATACAAAATAGTATACAGTTTATATATAAAACAATAGTTTGGAACTTTTCTATTTTAACTTTGCTTGAGTTGCTGCACTTGATTATGTAAACTCACCACACATTTTAATACAGTATTCTACATGATGCTGCATTGAAAAACTGCCAAATATTCCTAGTCAACTGTGTATTTCTTTTAAAAAAATGTTTTACTTTTTTCTGAAGATACCATACTACATAATAATCACATTTTCTACATAATTTGTGCTTGTGAGTTGCAGTATTTGGTAGGGGTGTCTATCACCTTCATGTGCAGTACAAATTACGAAGCAAATAGGAGGGACTGCATCATTAATAAGGAATCTCAAGGTGGATCAGGGCCTTGCTAAAGTTGTTCTGTGAACTCGGGTGCCCCAAACCACTGCCCTTTTCAATTTAAAGTGACCAAACTGACTAGAGAAAGACCCTAAACTTGAGCAGGGGAGCGTGTGTGTTTGGCCTCAGTGGGTGGGGGAGTGGAATCTTTCATTTTGTTGAACAGGTCTATGTTTTAACCACAGTGAATTATTTTCACAGGGCACTCCGAACACAGTGATGTGAGGGAAGGGTGTTGGTGCCCTTCTGAATCACTGTCTCTTTCATAACAGTTAAAAAAATCAGTACTTTAATCAATTTGTGTTCATTCTTAGTTTGTAAACCTTTAAGAGAGCTCAGTATAGTATCGTTTCAGGTTACTTCAATTCTGTTTCCGTTTTCACATGATTTATTTGTTCCTTTTTATTTCAGTCCCTTTCTATTTTCCAACAAATACCATTTACTTATTTTTTATTCCATTCTTATTTATCTTTAGGCTTCTGCAATCTTTTGTTAGAGTCCCCATCCCACACAAACTGCCGTGTGTGTTGCTTTTCATTCATTTAAAATGTTATTTCTCCCAATTTTAGTTTGCTAGTTCAAGGCTTCATTCTCCTGCCTCCAGTTTTAAGATGCCTGTGATTCCATTACATTGAGTCCTTCCTGGTGAGTATTATTAATTTCTATTAAACTTGTCTCCTTACTTTTCTAGGTCTAGTATCTTCACATACACAGATACATACTCAGCTATGGAAGTACAATCCCAGTTGTGCTGCTCATTGCCAACCCATCATTACCCAATTATCCAGGGGCACCACCTTGTTGCCACCAGTTTCCAGACTGATTTCTATTTAACCCACCCCCACAAGATAAAGTCTGCCCTTGTAGGAAAACCACTACACCTATTCTACTGAAAATGGCAGACTTTGGGATGTAGCCAATGCTTCAGCTCTTTGCATACAAATAATTTCCCCACCTGTTCCCTCCAGTCCCCCTCTGCACCCTCAAAATCAGCACTGGAGGGCTGGGGAGAGCAGGGGCATAAGAGGAAACAAAAGTCCTGCATTGGATACAACCCTTTATCCCTTCAGAGAGGCCAACAAATTGCCTGCGAATTGCATCCAATTCTGTGAAAAAAATTAAAGGTTAGAAAAAATTGTCAAGGTTCCCTGCACAAACACAAAAACCCTGCAGTTTGACTGCAGGAAGAGCTCTGTTGCCTTCAAGTTCCATCCATTTCTGTTTTCAGATTACCTGTTTCAGTCAATAGGATGGGAGAAACAGACTTTTGGATTTAAGACATATGATGCAGACTTGAATAACAAGCCAAATCAGAAAGACAGTGGATTCAACACAGTTCAAGTTGTTTTGTAACACAACAGATACAACGTGAATCCTGTGGCGGGTGCACACCACCAGTGTTTATGGTTAACTTAGGTAAAAGATGGCATATATTGAATATCATTTAACAGAATGCCATTTTAAGACAGATAGTGAATTGAATAATCTTTGGCCCCTGCCAGGTCTAAGGCTTAGATCACAAGGCCACAATCCCACATACGCTCACCTTGAAGTAAGCCACACAGAACACAGTGGGACTTTCTTCTGAATTAACGTGCACAGAACTGTGTCATATGTACTATGGCCTAGTTCCTGGAGTGTTAGGTCCCATCCAGTTCAACAGAAGTTCCTAGTGGGTATAGGAAGCAGACTTATTATGCCAAGCCATTGGGACATTTAGCTCAGTACTGTTTATTGTTGATTGGCAGAAGCTCTCCAGGATTTCAGGCAGGAGTCTCTACCAGCCCTACCTGGAGATTCCAAATATTGACTGCATGCAATGCACATGCTCTCCTATTGAGCTATGGGCCTTCCCCAAGTGATCAGGTTTGTAAGAGGCTTTTACTTCAGCATGGCTCATCAATGCAGTGTGTTTACTGGAAGGCATTATGTGTTTCACAGTGGAAGAGCTACCGTATTTTTTGCACCATAACACTCACTTTTTTCCTCCTAGAAAGTAAGGGGAAATGTCTGTGTGTGTTATGGAGTGAATGCCTGCGGGTGGCGGGGGGGGATCTGCTGCAGTCGTGAGCAGAGGATCCATGGTTCCCCTTCCTTCCCTCCTCCATGGTTACAAAGCATGGATCCACATGGATCCTCAGGATTTTTGGATTGGGCTACTCCAAACTCACTGTCAGATCACATGTCTGTGGCCACAGCATGAACCACAAAAATCATATATCCACTATTTCGTTTAGAATTTTTTTTTCCTTGTTTTCCTCCTCTAAAAACTACGTGCATGTTATGGTCTGGTGCATGTTATAGAGCGAAAAATACGGTATACTGTACACTGTTTCTCTGAAGGAGGGTATAAATAATTAAAAACAAAATGGCTTAACATTGAGCGGAAGCCCCTGCCTTTGTTCTGCACATCCCTTTTAAAGTACTCTTTAGTTTGCTTCCTAATTATTCTATTAAGAGTATGCATGGCATGCTCAGTAATTCGTAGCACTTCTCATTTGCTCTAATACAATAGAAAGAGATGCTGTAATGCCTTTTGGAACAGCATGCATCTGTATAGGTCAACTGCAGTTCAGAGGGTCAAATTGTCAATGAATCAGTGTTCACAATGCTTATCCAAAACATACAGAAACCACGTTATCTCAAAAAACTCACATGCTCCATTATAAAGTTGATCTTAATAATGGTTTCTTTTCCTGGCACTTTGTACCAGTTTTCAACATGACTACCTGACTCAGTCAGTAATGTAGTCTCGCCCCTTTTTCTAGCAACTTATAACTGTAATTAAATTTAAGCCATAATAGAATCTGTGAATGAAAATGGGGCAGAACTGCGGGGGGGGGGGTTAGCTCATCTCTATTGAAGAGAGGGGCTCAATTATCAATAATTCTACCCAGATGCAAAACTGTAAAAGGAGGCACATGATTATTAAAAGTCTCTTTTCTTTCCAATTCTTTTGTATCATAAAAGTAGATAAATATATATTTTTCATATCTTCAGATTTTTGTTCTAATTACGTTGTTTCATTCATCACTGCTATCTATGATTTACTGTTAGAGATAATTTAAAGGTGTTACTACACTGCTGATATGAAAAGTCTCTTAACATACAAAAAAGACACTTCTGTTCTAAAGTCTCCCGCCACAGTGCAGGTTCTCAGTTGAGTGTCCTTGACGTTCTCCAAATCTTAGGTTCCTCTGTCTCAGACCATTCACAATCCCATGGCAAATTCACCCCACCAGTCTCTCTTTCTTATCTTTGTAACCCACTCACTCCCTGCCAAAGGAAGTGTGAAAAAGAAAAGGATTTCACTGGGTTTGAATACCATAATCAATAAATGGTTGGGTCAACCAGAAAATCTCAGGATCCTTGTTGTAGATAATATTGAGCATTAGAGTAACTATTCTAGGAGCTAAGGATATTTTGCGTCTTAGTGAAGAACTGAAGAAAGAGGTGAACCTAAAAAACTGAACACTGGCTGATTTTTCCCCAGTTCAAACTGTTAGCCACAGGACCTAAAATTATATTGGCTGCGTCTGAGAAAGAGGTGAGAAGGCAAGGCCCTTTCTGTTGGCTCTGTGAGAGCAAGTTCCCCTATGGCTCCTCCCTGAAATGTTTTCTGCACTGACTGAATTACAGTTGGTAATTTAGCTACTTTGTACAATACCTGGAGGCACACCAGATTAGCCTATCTCCAAGCATCCACACAAAGATGAAATCTCAAGTACAGCTGTACACATGAAATATCTTGCACACACAGGTCAGCCTACAAATTTTATCTCTACTGTTGTGTAAGGGCATATTCTTACCAGGCATAATTTCATGACTATGAAAAGTACAGGGCCCATAACTCTCAGGGTCTGAACAAGACATGACGGAACAACCACCCATGAAAAAGGATGTCTCATATGAAAAAACCCAAAATAACAACAACCACAAACCCAGACCAAAGGAAATAGTATCTCAAGATGTTGGCAAAATGAGGACCTTGTTTTCAAAACAGCCCAACACATTTTGGGCATTTGTTATTTAAAGGTCTTCTTCAGAGGTCAAATGAACAAACAGCCTGCAAATACATCAAATGCAGCCTGCAAATACTTTCTGTTAAATACATCATCTATTCAAATTAGTGGGTGACTGACTGGGTCTCCAGTAAAGGTGAATAGATGATACAATTAAAGTCAGCATGGGGAACTTGTGCACCTCTAGATGTTGCTGACAATATTAGGCTACATGGAAAACAGGGTAGCCTGGCATCAGGCAACTTCCTTTTTTTTTTTTTTAATAATATTTATTAAGAATTTCCAATTATAACAATATAAAAAAAACAAAACATCCAAATTTAAGATCTTATTTTCCATAACATCTTTCCAGGACTTCCCCTCCCCTCCCCCTCTTGTATTCCAATTCTTACAAATAAATTCAGCAATTTATTATCCCAAATTTTAACCTTATTATCATTAGCCCAATTTAAAAATATTTTCCCATCTCCTAAGATCGACCTATTCCCTTCCGCGCGTTCCCCCCTTTAATATACATAATAGATTAAAATATAATAAAATAAAATATGATTTTGATTTTACAGCCTTTGGATTCCAAATCCCTCCCCCTTTTCCTGGTTGTGTTTCCCGTATTGATCAACATCTGATGTCTTCCTGGAGTTCCCACATTTATTTAAACCATAGTCCTTTACCAGTCTTCTTTAATTTTAAATGTCCGATCTTGGAAGGAGTCTATCTCAAAAAGGCCCATTTTTTCCATCCAGATTTTTATATACTTGGGAGTAAAACTCCAATTTTATTTCTTAAACCTTTCAAATCTGGATTTCCCAAATGTTCCCACTTCCAACTTTGTCCAATTCTTATTATTCTTGTTGTTCTTGTTAGTCTCTCTCCTCTTTCTTTTCCTGTTTTCCTGCAATCAGGAAAACAATGCAGGAAAACAGGCAACTTCCAACATACTTAATCCTCATGCCCAGTGGCTATATATGTGAAGAAGGCAAAGACTCTGATAAGACACATTGCTCCCGTGTAATTCCTACTTTGGCCCTCAAATTATCACCCAGTGAACTCTGCCGAACTTCTTTACAATAGGGGACTATTACCACAGCATAGCAGCTTTCATATAGGATGTTCCCCTCAGAGGTAATTAGGAGTTGTTCTTCTTTAGTGACCTTCAACCCTTATCAATGCTTCAAGTATGTTTCATTACAAACCCTGATATTTCAATAAGTGATCACAGACTTTAACAACTACCCTGGAGAAACTAACATACATAACATTAAACATACTGTACATTCTTGGTAAATGAAATGAAGTGACTAACTATTTAATACTTCAAGACCCTGAAGCAGTTTTGTTCTGCTGATGAAATTGGCTGTTGAAATTAAGAACTATTAATAAATATTCTCACCATTGCTTTGCTGTCATTTGGGAAAACTCTATTGCTCCCTCAATTTCCAAATAGCATCTTCAGGATTAAACACATTTATTGAAGAAGCACATTTGTTATATTCTGGAACAGGAAATTTCTGGACAAGGTGCACCTTTGTTATTTCTTCTCTATGTTACAGTATTTTCCTACATTGTGCCTCTTTTGTATTTTTATAATATTAAAAACATTACACCACACATTCACACTCCTTCTATAAGCAAACACTAATGAAGAGTGGAAACAGTAATATAGACATTCAATACTTTTAAATGAAATATTTTCATTCTTGTTACATTTCATAAGCTTTACACAGCTGCTTAGAACAATGACAGTGTGATTTTGTGGTCAGAGCTGAATTCTGCAGGGCAACTTGATCCTATACATGCTTACTTGGATGTTAATTCCCACAGAGTTCAATGTGACTTACTCCCAAAGTAGTATGCATAGTCCTGCAGATTCAGTCTGATCACTGAATTGTTCAATATTAGCAAAGCTTGCTGTAGTCAAGAGAATATTTGATTTCCTGAGCTATGAAAGACAGCCGTTGACAGGTCCTTCTGCACCATTACACAGAATATCCCCTTCCTGGATAGCAGTGAAGTTAGCTGGCAAGAAATCATTGTTTGAATGTCTGTGGCTACTCTGTCTTTCTCCCTTTATTTGGAGCTTCTGTGATACACGAAACCTCGCTCAGGAGCAAAATACAGTGGAAGCTGTACCACAAGTATGTTTTTCAAGACTTGTAATATTTGTACAGGATAATTCTTATTGAAGAACATATTTATTATACTGAATAACTGTGAAAGTACAATGTTTGGAGATGTTAAAACAACCACTAGGAATGGTTTTTATTTTATCCAGAAACTTAGATTTCTCACTAACCAACACTGAAGAACTTATTGTGCAAGCCTGTCTTTGACCACATGCATTTATAGAATGTATTTAAAAGATTTTTATCCTCCCTAACAAAGATTAAGCTGCTGTACAGCTAGTGTGGCATAGTAGCCAAGAATGCAAGCTGGGGGATTGTCTCTCAAATCTCACCTCAACTCCTAGGTAGAATGAAGTCAATGTTTCTCATCTATAAAATGGTACAGTGATATTTACCTACAATATAGGAGAGCCCTCCACAATCTGGTGCCCTCCAGATGTTTTGGACTACCACTAGCCACAGGATGGCCAATAGCCATGCTAGCTGAGGCTGACAGGAGTTGCAGTTCAAAACATCTGGATCCCCCAGGCTGGGGGGTGGTGGTGTAAGGATTTCTGAGTACATTAAGAGTACTCAACACTCCAAGTAATATAAAAATGCTAAGTATTACTATTATTGAAAACATAAATGGCTTATAAATGATTTTCATGAAGTCTGTTCTGTTCTCATACCATCCACTGAAAAATAAACAGGAATTTGACAGTTGCAATCAATATCTCAACATTTAGTTGTAACTGCCATGAATACCAACAAGAACATTCCTATTTCTTTGTTCCTTTATGTGTCTAGTATTAGGTCCCAAGTTTCACTTTAGCTTTTACTCTGACATCTATCCCCAGGTGTTATATATACACAGAGAGATACTTTTCCTGGTTCTTTCAGTTTTTCGGGGGGGGGGGGGGCTGGGAAACAGCCCGTTTCTCCCTAAGTGTTAACCAATTTTTCAGGAAAAAAACGGGGGGGGGGAGGAAAAAATGGAGGGATGTAGTGTTTACCCCTCCAATTTTCCATTTCTCCCTGGAGCTTCACATCTCTACCACAGGCCTGTTATAACTGCAAGCATCTTCATACATCTTCAACAGGAACACAAGCAATTGCTATTGACAAATACCACTGCAGAGCAAGGTCAAGTGTTGGGTTAAGACCAGCAAAACCCAGGCACAAATCTACACTTGCTCATTAGGTGATGTTGGGCTAGTCAGAACTATGTATGCTATCTAGAGCTTCCTGAGGTACAGGTACAGGCAGAGGCAGAAATAAAATATTTCATTTAAAGGGGGGGTGGCAGTCACAGAATGCTACTAAATTCTCCTAATAGTTGGTCAACTGAAATCAATTACTCTAAGTTAGTTCATCTACGTCAATGGGTTCACACTGAGTAGGTTTAGCATTTAGCATTGGTGCAACCCACTGTTTACCAGTATCAATTTGTTTTTGTAATTTACACAGGTAACAAATTTGTTATTTGTGATCTTTCTTTCTTTCTATAACTTTAAAGGCTTAAAAACAACAACTTGACCACTCCTTTTTGACTGATCAAATGCCCAATCACCGACCTTCAAGAAGCAAATCAAGAAGGATTTTTTTTTTTAAAAGGTAGTATTTTCTTGATTTTGCCTATCAACACTACATTTACTGGATTGGAAAAGTATCCAGTATGCCAACTGATTTAATGGGGGTCCTCAGTAATTAAGAGCCACAGAATTCTATTCTAGTCAGGCTCTTTAAGTGTCATAACAGATGTACCCCATAAAAGAAATGAGGAAAATGCATTAAACAAAAACAAAAATGGGTAAATGGAGAATTCAAACCAAAAAAAGCAAACAAGCTGCAATTCATTACTCAGCTGCAGAAAAGTAGTTATGAGCAGTAGTTATAAGACAATACAGAAAACTTATTTTATCCTTAGCAGCCTGCCTGAAGTAGAAGAAAACCATTCCCCTATGTATCTTTTATATACCTTGTGAGTTTTGTTTTGTTTCAACTGAAGGATGACATTAAAAAAATTATAATAATCAATCTCCCCCCCCAAGATTCCCATTTGCAGATGCCATACAAGAATAATCAGGCCTGATAAATATCAAGTTCCTTTAATGACTAATAGGATGAAGTAGTAGGTGGAACTATGACTGTTCCAGAACACTTCCTGTTTACAATTACTCAGAAAATCTTAGGAGCCTAGATTGGAACAGCTGCTTAGCTAGGCCTGAAGAATGGAGGTATCCAGGATAAGATTTCCTGCATTGTGCAGTCGCCCCAAAGTGTGACAATGGAAAATCCAGGTTAATTTCTGCAATCAAACATCTGTCCACACAAACCCAGATGATACATGGCAGACACATAACTGTCTCATTTTTGTTTACTGAGAAAATTAGTGGAAAATCAACTTTAGTTGGGTGAGGTCTGCAGCCCCCTGCAGTTATTTTTCTTCTTCTCAAAGTATTGGATGAGTTTTGCAATGTGACACCTGTGCCTTCCCCCAGATATTGTTGGGCTACAACTCACATGAGACCCAGTGAGACTGGCCAATAATCAAGGCTGATGGAAGCTGTAATCCAGCAACATCTGGGGAGCCAGAGTCTTCATTCTTCATGCAACCTCTATTTTGTCTAAGATCTACTGAACTCGGGCAAATTGTTACAGTGCAGACAAATGTTTAACATAATTAACATAATGGTGTTTTGCCTTAAACAGAGTTAAATTTACAAAAATTTAATAAATTCATGGTTTTGCTTGCCAGAATAAGACCTGTCCCCATAGGACGAGAATAGTAAGCCACTAGCAAAGCCAGCATGCCACAGTTAAAACAGTGACACTGGAGAAGACCTTATACATGATACAGAGGTAAACCATGGTTAGCAAATACACTTTAAACCATTATTCCACATCATCATTTGTGGTTAATGATATTTGTTAAGGACTTATTCTTACCTAAACGAAATGCATAGGGTTTTCTAGCTCTGAGCGAGATTTTTAACATAACAGAAATATGCCCAGTATCTTAAGTTTTTAAAATGACAGACACAAAAGTCCTTTATGCGCATTTGTTCTACACATGTGAAGGAAAAGCCAATCCTGTCTCCTGAGTGTTCAAAGATGAAAACAGGGCTCTATGAACATATAGCTATATGCACAAAGACACTTACAATCAGGGGATCTGATCACAAAGGGTCTGTGTTCAAGGAGCCTCATTCCCGCCCACGTCTAAACATACAAAAGAAAGGTTTCACCTGCTGATGCAAACCTGCTCCCCTCCCTGTGTGTCTGGAGAGGAAACACTGAGTTTAGGGTTAAAAGCTCTACTCTTTCCAACAGAGCATGCATTAAGAGCTGATCTATAATAACAGCTACCTAGACTTTTCCTCTAAGCATGTTATTAAGTGATAAATAAGTAGCATAAGTATGGAATGGTACCTTGAAAAAGGAAGAGCTTACATTTTTGCTTTTTCCCAGAGAACTCTTCTAATTTCATTCTGGCTATGTAAGCTTATTTGTACAAACCATCTTTTCTCCTGGTTTCCTTGGAAGGCTCTATCAGATGTTCAAAAGTTAGCCTTTAAGAAAAGAAGAAAAAGAAAGGGGAATCGGCATGTTTTTAAAATAATTACATGAAATGAAAATTTAAATTACTGAAACTCCAAATTAGCCCTTAATAAACACACATTCAGCCAAAATACTCTCCCTGAACATTCCACAGTACATCATGTGAAAGCTACACAATTTTACTGTTAATAATAATAATAATAATGGTGGTAATAATAATAATAATAATAATAATAATAGTAGTACTGTAAACAGTAATAATATATTCACTAATTTATTGGCTTAGATGCAGGGAAGCCAACAAAGTGCTCTTCAGCTGTTGCTGGAACCCAACTCCCCTTAGGCTTGCTCTGGCATAGACAATAAGTGGCACTGCAGTAAACTATTCAACACAAGGAACTGAATGCTACAAAACAACCTGAATGACAGCTCTGGCAGGTCATGCTCCTGAAGGAAAAGGACTGCTAAGTTCTTACCTAGAGCATGTCCATATACATTCAAAGCAACAGTGGAGAACCTCTATCCTTCCATATGTTGTGCAACTACAACCCCCGTCATCTCTTACCATTGGCCATGTTGACTGGAGCTCTGCTGAGGGGGGTTAGAGTAAAACAACATCTAGAGGTCTACAGAGGTTCCCCATTTCTGTTCTAAAGGCTCTAAAACACAAAGGTAGGAGCCAACCATTGTGCCTCCTGCCCTGATATTTCATGGGCGCTTTCACCCACCTGCTATGACTGCCTTGGCTCTACATGGTTCTACTACAGCAATATGCAGTGGGATGGATGAGGAGATGACCAGCTGAAAAGAGCAAAAGATGCAGCAGCTGCACACCCTCTTACAGTATCAGAAGTACAAACACTGTATCAGTACAAAACTTTGCAATCCCAGGAAGGAATTGTACTTTGCCTTAGGTTTGTGGCCAACTACAAGCCTAGTATAGCTATTCAAAGTCAGCTTCAGATAACTTGTGTACACAAATGACAGATCTCTACTAAGTCATTACACATCAGAAGAAACATACCAGATGTTAAGAACTTCCTTTCAGCCTATTCTAATAAAATTAAATACACAGGATCAGTTAACAGGAAAGGAAGGACATTTCCCTACTATTTTTTGGCAGTCTGGCTCAAATATTGTTTATTATCATCAGCGAGGGTACAAGAACTAGGGTACAAATTGCTGCTTCAGCTGTAATCCATTACTTCTGAGTCTACTTATAAGTGCCACCACCAATATCTCCAATAATGACAATGGTAGACAGCAGGTAACTTATTGATCCACTAACAGTGAAGGCCATTTATTTATTGTTAAATATATAGTCAGTGAAGATTTCAAATGGTAGCCAAGTAGATACAAAATCTGCAGATGAATCCTACCAGAAATAAGTTTCATCAATTTCAATGTGCTTTCTCTCAGAGTACAAGACTGCAGCCCTAATTCTTTACATAACAGGTGCTCAGACTGCATTTGCACTTGTGTCTGCACTGTTGCAAAGCAAACTGTTCCACCACAAACCAGACCTGCATCAATAGTAATTATATAGCATCACACCACCCATTTAGGGAAAAATTCCACTGACAGTTATATAGCATTTTACCAATCAATGCAGTGCAGACAGCGACATTACAATTTTTCCCTCTGAAATACCAATTTATATGGGTCAGTTTTCCACTGACCTGAAGCACTATAATAATAATAATAATAATAATTTTTTATTTATACCCCGCCCTCCCCAGCCAAGGCCGGGCTCAGAGCAGCTTACAAGCAATAATAAAAACAAGATGAATGATTACAAACTTAAAAACAAAAATAAAATACATTAAAATAATGGAACATTAAAATATTAAAATGTAGCCTCATCGCAGGAGGAGAAGGAAAAGGAAAAAAAGAGAGAGAGAGAGGGAGGGAGGGAATCAAATTGGCTCCAAGCCAAAGGCCAGGCAGAACAACTCTGTCTTACAGGCCCTGCGGAAAGAAATCAGATCCTGCAGGGCCCTGGTCTCATGAGGCAGAGCGTTCCACCAGGCCGGAGCCAGAGTTGAAAAGGCCCTGGCTCTGGTCGAAGCCAATCTAACTTCCTTAGGGCCCGGGACCACTAGGGTGTTGTTATTTATGGACCTTGAGGCTCTCCGTGGGGCATACCAGGAGAGGCGGTCCCATAGGTATGAGGGTCGTAGGCCATGAAGGGCTTTAAAGGTCAAAAGCAGCACCTTAAATCTGACCCTGTACTCCACCGGGAGCCAGTGCAGCTTGAAAAGCACTGGGTGAATATGCTCCCATGGCAGGGACCCCGTGAGGAGCCTCGCTGCAGCATTCTGCACCCGCTGGAGTTTCTGGGACAGCTTCAAGGGCAGCCCCGCGTAGAGTGAATTACCGTAATCAAGCCTGGAGATGACCGTCGCATGAATCACTGTGGCCAAGTCAGGGCGGGAAAGGTAAGGGACTAACTGCTTGATGCGGCGAAGGTGGAAAAATGTCGCCTTGGCTGTTGCTGTAACCTGCGCCTCCATGGAAAGGGAGGCGTCAAGGATTACACCCAAACTCTTAACGGAAGTCAATGGCACTAATTGGGCCCACTATGCAGATTGCACAAGTTGGTTGTGCAACTGTATGCATGCAACACAAAGCCCCCACAGATCTGTACTACTGAACAAACAACCTAACTAGTAGCAGACTTTACTGGTTTCAGCAGATGTGGGAAACCTGTGGCCCTCCAGGTACTGTTGTACTACAGTTCCCATCATCCCCAACCGCTGACCATGCTGGCTAAGCCTGATGGGATTCAAATCCAGGACATCTAGACAGCCATGGATTCCCCATCCCTGAATTACAATCTGCAGAAGAGTGGTACAAGATTCCCAGTTCTGCAATCTCCAACTGCTACTGCTAATACAAGTCCAGTAGAAGAAGAAGAAGAGTTTGGATTTGATATCCCGCCTTTCACTCCCCTTCAGGAGTCTCAAAGCGGCTAACATTCTCCTTTCCCTTCCTCCCCCACAACAAACACTCTGTGAGGTGAGTGGGGCTGAGAGACTTCAGAGAAGTGTGACTGGCCCAAGGTCACCCAGCAGCTGCATGTGGAAGAACGGGGAATCGAACCCGGTTCCCCAGATTACAAGACTACCGCTCTTAACCACTACACCACACTGGCTCTCAAATATGAGTCAAATATTTTAGACAGAGGGGCTATGACCATGTATAGCAGATGATACACCACAAATCTTCTCTGTGCTGGTTTGTTTGGAAATACATGTTGCTGTTTCCATCCTCCACCACACTGGCATGCACACACAAGCACTCGCATGCGCATGCACACACTTATCCTCAAACACTCAAAATCTGTCTCGATAATCCAGTTAACACAGAACACTCCAGCAAGTCAAAAAATCTCAAGTATGAAAGAGGAAACACACACCTATGGTAAAATCAGTTGTCAATTTCCTACATTCTTTCCCAAAAGAAAGAGAGAGAGAAAACCCTATATAAGTAAACACATCATATTATGGAACACAGTAGCATGCTATTAATATTACACTTGCATTACAGGGTAAAATGTAAACATTGCTGAAATCTAGCAAGAACTGGTATTGTTTTGCATTACCTTTCACAGGGATAAAAAGCTTCCAGTCCATAAAAACCCCTTTAAACTAGTGCAGCAAAGCTTTCACAAATAGGTTCTGCTGCAATCCAACACAGCGGATGAATTCACAGTTAGCTTCTCCTTGCCAAAGAAGAAAGCACTGCAGTCTCTTCTCTACCTTACAAAACCATCCTGGAAGTTAAACTGAAAATAAATCTGAAAGAGCCAGCAGGAGATGAGGGACTAAGCATTAAGGGCTGAAATTCTAGCTCTCAGCACAAACTCCACCAATTTCCATGAGGCTTACATAACAACTAAAAAAAAAAAAAAAGAATTCTAGGAAAGATAAGGGTCTGAAACTCAAGCTTTTTAGCTGCAACAGTTTCTTTTTCCATGTTCCAGGAAATGTATTTCCTTACCAGCCAATGAGATCATATAATTAGAATATGAAGGGATTATTTCTGTAAACAACAATAAACATTTCACTAGAGTAGGGAAAATGAAATACCATTTAAAATGGGGGCACTCAGACACAACTACAGTGGTGCCTCGCAAGATGAAAAGAATCCGTTCCATGATTCTCTTCGTCTAGCAGTTTTTTCGTCTTGCAAAGCAAGCCCATTGACGGCTTAGCGGATTAGCGCTATTAGCGGTTTAGCGGCTTTTAGCGGCTTAGCGGCTTAGAAAAAGGGGGGGAGGGGAAAAACCCCACAGGAACTCGCAAGACATTTTCGTCTTGCGAAGCAAGCCCATAGGAAATTCGTTTTGCGAAGCACCTCCAAAATGGAAAACTCTTTCGTCTAGCGAGTTTTCCGTCTTGCGAGGCATTCGTCTTGCGAGGCACCACTGTATTTCACATACGCCAAGAATGTTTTCTTCAACATATGAGTAATTATTTTACATTAAAAAAAAAAAAGGAATACCTAGCTTTCTGGCTGCAATACACATACAAACTGTACAATGGAAAGACTTGCATTAATCAATGGATAAGATATTTTACTACATTATATAGTCAAGACACATCACTGGTTCTGTTTTAACCACCTTTAGCATTTGTTTACTGATTACTGTATATGCAACAGAGAGAGAGAGAGAGAGAGAGATAAACATGCATCACTACAGCTAAAAAGAACTCTACAGTTTATCCAGAAATAATCCAAAACTACCCCCACCCCCCATAACCAGAATCAATTTACTGTCTTCACCTGCAGTTTTGCAAAGATTACAAATTCTAATAACATTTTCAGAATGAAACTTCTATTTTCTGTTCTCTGCGAGATCTTTCAGAGAGCCTTAATTCACTGCTACATTTCTGTTAACATTTTGAAATCGTTTGTGGGCAACAGTTTTCCCTAGTTCCCTATTTATTTCCTGCACTATTTTAGTTTGCATTTAAATAAGTAACAGACAGACTTGGAGAGTCACAAATATTGCCCTATCAATCTTGCTATCAATCTTTTATCTCCTCAAATTGCTGATTAGTTTAGGCCACATCCACACCATATATTTAAAGCATTATTATACCATGTTAACAATCACGGCTTTCCCCCAAAGAATCCTGGGAACTGTAGTTTGTTAAGGTTACTGAGAGTTGATAGGAGTCCCTTGTCCCCCTCACAAAGCTACAATTCCCAGAGTGGTTTAACAAGCAATCCCTCTTCCCAGGACCCTGGGAATTAGAGCTCTGCAAGAGCAATAAGTAAAAGTAAAGGTACCCCTGCCCATATGGGCCAGTCGTGTCCGACTCTAGGGTTGTGCACCCATCTCACTTAAGAGGCTGGGGGCCAGCGCTGTCCGGAGACACTTCCGGGTCATGTGGCCAGCGTGACGAAGCTGCTCTGGCGAGCCAGCACCAGCGCAGCACACGGAAACGCCGTTTACCTTCCCGCTATAAAGCGGTACCTATTTATCTACTTGCATTTAGGGGTGCTTTCGAACTGCTAGGTGGGCAGGAGCTGGGACTGAAAGACGGGAGCTCACCCTGCCGCGGGGATTCGAACCGCCGACCATGCGATCCACAAGTCCTAGGCACTGAGGTTTTACCCACAGCGCCACCCGTGTCCCTATTGCAAGAGCAATAGAGGTCTCATAACAATTTTCAGCAAGTAGCCTTAACAAGCTAGAGTTGCCAGGATTCTTGTGGGAGAAGCCATGGCTGTTAAAGAGATACAGTATACAGCAGGGATGTCCAACAGGTTGATCACGATCTACTGGTAGATCCCTGGGAGGTTTTGGCGGATTGTGGTCGATCACTGGGTCCCTTTTCTTGGTGTTGGTAAGACAGAATCCAGCCCCGCCCCTTCACCCTGCCCTCCATTGTTGCATGACCTGCAGAACATAAGATGGAGTTTACTCAGAGAGGATGTTTGTTTTGCCAGTGATCTGTTGATGAATGGCTGTTTCCCTTGAGCTTAGGCTTGAGTCCTCAAAATCGGGGCCTCTCTCCTGCCTAAAAAAAGCTCAACAACTTTGACCTGAACCCCCCAAAAGGGGGTAGATCACTGCCAGTTTTTAATTCTGTGAGTAGATCACAGTCTCTTGGGAGTTGGCCACCCCTGGTATACAGTAATAATGCTTTAAATGTATGGTGTGGGTGTGGCCTTAAGTTGCATTCACTTAAAGGCTTGTGCACCAGTGCAGGAGAGCAACAGCCACAATAGCACCTTCATCCCTTTCAGCAGATATAGAACAAGATCTGCCTCCCAAGCAGATGTGAGGAGGGAGACTGTTGTGCTTATATTAGGAGTATAACCGGTGATAGGATACAGAAGTTAAAAGAGAAGTAGAAGCCCAAAGCAGTCTACTGAGAAGCAAACACCACATTTAAATTATTATTGTAACCTGCACCTGAAACGTAATGTGGGTTGATAAAGGCAAGAATTTCCATAGCAAGATCTAAGTGGCTTACCATGCATCTGTACCTGACACATGGCGAATTCTACCTATTCCTTCAAAGGATGATAAATATAACCAATTTACCATGAGGTCATATGTACATCTCGTTAAGTAATCTTCTGAATCCACTCACAATGTACGCAAATAGGCAAGGAAGCTCTGTTGAAGCCTCACAGTCAAAAAGATATATATACAAGCTATTGTGGGTAAAAAACTAACAGGGAAAAATTAAGCTGTAGGTGAAAAGATTAAAATTCCTCTTCTTCCATCATTAGGAAAAGAAAAATCCCAGCAATGGAAGAAGGAGCCTATCCCTGTGCTAGCTGTCTTCTCCTAATGCCCCATGTGGGACCCTCACGCACCTAAAGTCTCCACTTGTGGGGTACGCTGTCTCCCTCAGGAACAGTTCTGCCACAAGCTGCCTTTCAAAGTAGCCCACTATGCAAATCAACTGACATCTCCATCTATTTGCAGCATAGGGCTGCTGGAAGGGATAAGGAGTGCCAGCAGAATCAGGGCAGAGGATCTATCTGAGGTGGGCAGTGTCTACCTCCAATTCAGCTTGGAACAATTAGAGAAGTGATGTGCACATGTCAAGCACCCTTGTTCTGAATTCTCATCCCATTCCTAGTAAAGCAAACCGTGGCTTTTCTTCTTCTTCAAGCAACACATATCACTGTGATGTTCTTTTATGTTTCCAGTTAGGATCATGATGGGTTTAATGAGTGCATACAACTTCTGAACTGGAACTTTCTCCTTTACTATACTTTTGTTTGGAAAGGAAATGAACATACAGAGCGAACATACCAGGGAATATAAAGAGTGCTTACTCAGGTACTTACCAGAAAGCTGAATAGCAGATGACAAATAAATTTACTCTACTCACTTGCATGGTGCTGAAACAGTATTGTGAAATATAATGAGCACAAAGCAAGTAATTAAACTGAGAAAGGGATTTTATTCACTCTTATTTCTAAGAAAGCTGTTTCAGATTTTAACCTTTGTGGAACATCACAAAGAGAAAGGCAAGACTTCGATGTAAAGGGGTATGGGTGAGGCTCCAGATACCAATAAATTCCTTTAAACCAAACAAATATCAAACGTTGTCCAAGTATCATCTTTTCCCACTTTTCTAGGCTTAAAGGTAACACACAAGAGACTAGTGACTCATTCTTATTATTTCCATCTACTCTTTTTGACTGACTTGTGTCATGACTTCATTTTTGTATTCAGATTAAACTAATTTTTCAATCTGACATTACCTTAACCTATTCTTACAGCTCCTCTTTGATTTACCATTGTATTGGAAGGCTGGGCTCTTCACTTGACTGATTCCCTTTCTTTTTATTAGATGCAAAATCTCTTGTTCCAACAGATATCTACCATTTTTCTCTTGTTTCCTACCATGTCCAGGACAATGTCTTGGAACATTATTCCTTACTGTTCCTTCCTTCTTGTAAGAACATTTAAAAAGTCTTTTTTATCTCTATGTTAACTCCTTAATATTTTAAACACGAGTTAGAATACATTTTTGTACCTTCGCTGCATTTGCCATCACATCTTTAGGATTAGGGTGTCTGCACTTTCAACTATGCAGTTCCCCTCTTCTATCTTGCTTTATTTAAAGAAGAAGAAGAAGAAGAAGAAGTACACAACTTTGCACAGAGATCAGCTCATTGGATTGTTTTGTAATGCAGTGAACACGCTTTTAAGGCATACAGCAAAAAATGTGCTCTTGGGCAAAAATAGTGTACAAAAACCCACATTTTTATTCAATTTGGTATTTAAATATATGTAGGAATGCAAGAGTGATATGTTTTCTTAAAGCTAGCTTCAGTAACACAGGAATTCCACCTGTGCTTTCAGACACAGAGTGGTATTTCATAAAACTTGTGTAATAATTGTATCATATTTGTATTTTGGCTAAAAGCTGGTTTTTCCTGGGACTTTCCATGCTGTATCAGTTCTCAAGGTATAAGAAGTTTCTGTCTATTAAAAGTTCCTGTTTCTCCCTGCTGGGTTGCAGCAGGAACAACACATATACATGCTACAGTACTTTAGAGACTAGTGATCTGAACTTTGGAAAGCCAGGCTTGTAATGCGTCCTCATCGCCACTGACGACTACAAATTGCCCTAGGTGACCAGGTGGTGTCTCACCCCAACGTAAGTCTAAACCCACTTTTTAAAAAAAGCCAAAAACATGCTCAGTTCAGCCTCAATTTGCAGTGCAAGACTACGCATATTTAACTAAGAAGCAAGTCCCATGTCCCCCCTTGAAGGACTTGCTCCCAGAAGAGCATGCACAGGACCAGAGCCTTAAGCATGCATTCACGTACCAGAATTGCTGCTTTGCTTTACAACAGCCTCCACCAATCCAAGTCCTGGCTAGGCCTAATGTGACTTGTAATCCAAAACATCTGCAAGGCACCAGGCTGATTAACATTGTTTAATGAAGAGCTGTGCCATTGTATCTTTTCTCCATAATTTAAGTAAATTGTGATAAAGAATAATAGAAATCCAATTTTGAATTCTGCCTTTGGAAAGAGATTCCTTTAGATCTATGTAAGACCTTCTTGTGTATTTATTTATTTACAGGCCATCTTTCTGGTGAAATACAGAAGACAGCAAAAAAACAACAGTGAAAAAGAAACACATTTACAACTGGCTACAGGTTATAAATCAAGCTTATACACAAGTCAAAAATCCACGACCAGGATTTAAATTAGCAGTAGGCAGATCCCATCCTAAATAGTTGCATCCAAAATGCCTGCCTGCAAGAGATTACCATTCCTCAGTGACAATAAGATACAATTCGTCAATGAGAATCAGCAAATTATCAGTGTTCAGAAATCACATTACATCATGTATTAAGGGGCTGAGCCCAAGTAGTAGAAACAAGTCTGGCCTGCATTCTAACAAGCCCTTGCCCAAATAGGAGGTTGTGGTTACATTAAAATAAAAAATAAAAACTAGAATTCATAAATTTGTTGTTCAGTTGTGTAACCCTCCAAACAGCTGGGTTGTTTTCTACACGTGGAGTTTAAAATGTAAACAGGTAGAGAGAATGCATTTGAAATGCACCAAGCAAACTTCATTTATCTGTGTAACCTTCATTTTAAAGAAACCACATTAAAGAAACCACATGTAACACTCAGCAAAGTTTTCATGAGTTTCAGTTTCATATCAAACCCTTCATGTTTGATAAAGGAAAATCTTCTTGTCAAGCCTATAGTTTGAAAATCTAAAGTGTTTTCTCTTTTTTTGTTCATTTCTGGGACATAAACAAAGTGAAACAAATGAACAAACCCCCTGCGCCAACTGTTTTTTTAAATTCTCATACGGGCTGGTAGGCAGCCAACTAAGATTTATTGTAGGGGTGGGGATATTATTAACTTCTGAGGACCTATTTGCATACCCAGGTACCATAAGACGGTTGCCCCAGAAGCTAAGTGTGAGTAGTAGAAGCAGTGCTATTTTTCTAGAAAAAGGGGTGCCAGAACTCAACAGTGATACGCTCCCTTGTTCTCTTATAATGGGAATAGCACCCAACTAAGAGGTGCTGAAATGGAGTTCCAGTGAGTTCCTGCTGGAAAAAAGCCCTGAGGAGAAGTAATCACAGGTCACTGATCATGGATCAAAACAGGCCACAAATTTATTGATCATAGATGTAAGGCTTTGGGATAGTCATTGGGTGTATACAGAATCACCCACCCAGCCTGAATGCTGGCTGATTGTTGTTAGGGGTCAATCCTTGATGAGGACTGCCCCATGACATACATCCTCAAATACATGCAACCCCTCAGGAGGAGGAGGAGTGCTATGGCCCTAATTCCCTTTCTGGGCACTGGACAAAAGCACCTTCCCTAAGATCCCTTTAGTGGGATACCCTGTTTTCCTGGAGAGGGTGGAATGAGTGGCTTCCGTCCTGTCCACACACACCCCCCCCCCAACCCTGACTAAGGATCCAGCTCCAGCTGAGGTGCTGGCTCCTGTGGCGACTGGAATTTAAGGCTGGGAAGTGGACCTGAGTGAAGCCTTTGCATTTGACATTCAGTAGCACCTGACTAACTTCTATAAAAGTACTTCCTCTGCCACCCAGAAGAACAACCGGTTCAGCCAAATTTACCACAGTGCTATGTAATGAACAGTGATAGCCCGGAAGTATCAAAACAAACACTCCCATGCACACAATAGGGAACTGGCATCTTATGAGCTGGAAAAGTAAAAAGAATTGCTACTCATGAAGATTAAGCAGCTAACTACTCTGTCTGCACAAGTAATTCAGAACAAGGAGATATTTATACAAGTAAGGAAACTGACCTTGAAACTCTCCTGAAGGAGATCCTGATATTCAATCCTTGGACCTGTCTGATAAGGGAGAGGCATTCAAAGGTCCTGCCACCTGGTCACCCATGGTAACTCAATAAACATGAGTGCTGCTACCAAGGTTTTAATAGCAGCAGAATTCTGCTTGAACAATAAAGTTCAGTCCATCTCTAATGAGTGAAGTACTTCAACATCTGCGGCATACTTATTGAAAACTGCAATATTTAAACTTGATATCCATCCAAGATGCTTCAAGTATTTTCATGCTACAGCAACAAGTATTCTATATTGTGATGTGAAAATTTCACAAAAAATATACATATCAGGCACTTAGAACTTTGTTTCCCCAACTCAGTGCCCCCCGGATGTTTTAGATTACAACTCCCAACACTTCTGAGCACCAATCTTGTTTGTTGGGGCTAATGGGAGGGCAATGGATTTGGAATTCCAGGTCAGACTTCCCAGAGTGTAAATCCTTACATTCTACAAATCCCATGTCATACGGCAATAATCCCAAGGTTACATGCTTCTTAATTGCCACAGATCCTATACTGGCCTAACTCAGATGGTATGATTCATGAGTTAATGAACTGAGTTTATCAGACCCAAAACAAGCACTATGCTTGCACTCTTTCATGTCTTCTATTGTGCACATCAATGCAATACTTCTAGGACAATGGAGCACATCCTTTCCCTGATACATTAATTTAGAGTGAGTAGTAGTCACTTGAAGAAGAAGAAGAAGAGTTTGGATTTGATATCCCGCTTTATCACTACCTGAAGGAGTCTCAAAGCGGCTAGCATTCTCCTTTCCCTTGCTCCCCCACAACAAACACTCTGTGAGGTGAGTGTGGCTGAGAGACTTCAAAGAAGCATGACTAGCCCAAAGTCACCCAGCAGCTGCATGTGGAGGAGCAGAGACGCGAACCCGGTTCACCAGATTACGAGTCTACCGCTCTTAACCACTACACCACACTGGCTCTCCAGTTGCAAATGTCTGTAGCTAAAACATCTCACTTGTCTATCTTGGCAACTGTTCACACCTCCTACAGATGTTGCTATATAGTTCACCTTGTAATAGGCTAAAATTCCTTATTTGTAGTATTTTATTTACAGTAATCAAGATGGCTGAACTCATAACACTATTCTATCCCTAACCTGGGTTCTTTGTTCCTCCATATGTACTCAACCATTCAGACATTTTCCATTAAATGGACACTACATCATGTCCTGTCCCACCTCATATAGCTTGAACATTGTCCCAAAAGACAACTTGCTACTTCTCTTCAAATCCATCCTCAAACTACCTGCCTCTTTTGTGAAATCTTTTGCCAAATCCTCTAGTCCTTACTCCCAACTGAAACAAAACTTGAGTATATGCAACTATATTTGCACATACTTATCCGCACCCTTACTTCTGCACCCTTTTTGATGATGTTTGGAATGCAAGCTGCCCATCTTTATAAAAACTGACATTTAATAATAATTGTATCCAGTTCCCTACATCACTATGGTCCACATGTGAGGAAGAAAGACATCTAAACTTAAAGATTCAAAATCAGTTCATACTTGAGTCTGTACCTAAAAATGCCCAGGAATCCCAGGTCATTCACATTTTAATATTTTTCAAATATTACCTTTGGTAGATGTGATTCAAAAGAGGTGCTTGGACTTGAACTGAGGCTACCAGTATCAGTCAGATCCACAAACTGGATTTTTGGGGTTTATTTGTTTTTTAGGATCAAAGCTTGAGCCTGAATATAATGAATTCCCTGTACATCACTACTAGTATCTATAAAACAGCTCCAATGTTTGTTTGTTTTTTGTTACTATTATTGGGGGAGCAGAGGCATTGTGAGTCACTGAACAGCTAGTGTACTTTCACTGAAGTGACTACAGAACATCCAAAATATTGTTGGTAATTATGTGGGAGGACCCAAGCTATAAATAATATTTTATTTTCAGAGGAGTCATAGAGAAGATGGGGAAAACAGAATAAAGAATGTATCAGTTCAAACAATTAATGCAAAGGCACTCACAATTGCAGCTTCTTACATGTTAGACTCTTCCTGACTACTAATGCAACCAGTACAGTATGCAAGAGACTATGTAAATGCTGTCGCCTGCATAAGCAAACAGCAAATGCTATCTGCCTGAGGTTAGAAACTGTTCATTTCAAGTCTTATTGTTCATCACAAGGCTCTGAAAAAGCTTCAGTGAATTGCACCAAGGCAGGAGCACTCAATTATAATAGTCTGTCCTGTAGGTAATGGATTTTCAAAATTGCACTTTGTCACAAAACAGCTGGACAGATGTGAGGGGTGTCTCAACCTCCTCTCATTATCCTCGGTTAGCTCTGATGCTCAGATCACAGATGGACTGCATGCATGACCTAGGCTTAAGCACTCAAGTAATAAAGGAGACTGGTGATAGAATTTAGTGTCCAAGGTCTGTGAGCAGCATCATAAAAGACCTGGGAATTTTTGAATGACACTTTCTCAGTGCAAATTTGTATCAGGCACTCATCTGTAACCATCTGTACCAAGCATTCATTGGCTGCAGAGCTAAAGGCAACACTTGCATAGAAATAATCATACATAAAATAAGCAATGACATTTTTTATCAATCCGATGGGTTTTTTAGTATCCAAAGTTGCCAATGCCAGCTACAACCAACTTTAAAGTAAATATTTTTGTTACACAAACTATAACCCAGTAATGCTTTGACTTCTCAAATAAAGAGCATCAATGTAAATAGCTAACAAGCCAATCTTGTTTTTGTCAGCTTGACCAATTCTTAAGGAACTAATCCTACCACATGCCTCATGGGAGAGGTACCTTCTTGTATCCAAAAACATACACTGAATACACTGGAACTTGCTTCAAAACAGGGAGCGCTTCTGGAAGACCAGTTTGCTGCTATGACCAAGGCAAAAGGTGCTTTTGCACAACCTGAGTCTGCATCTGTTTCTGGAGAAAACCAATCTTGCCACTGTTACATCTGCCTTGGGGACATCAGTTTTGCCCAGGGCTGCCTTTGATATGTGCCAAAAAAGTCAGCTGGTACAAAACAGAGCCATACTGCTGACAGGAGCCCACATGTCAGATCACCTAACACTGACATATATTTCAATGGCTCCCAAGCTGTTTCTGGGCCCATTCAAAGTCTTCATGTTTAATTATGTTTAATTAATTAATCATGTTTAATTATGCTTGGGGCCTGAATCTTCTGAAATAGAAGATTCTGATTTTTCCCTATATGAACTTACCCACACATTTTGCTTATCAAGAAAGGTCTTGGTCAAGATCCCTCTGACCAGATTTACTAGCAATGGCAAGCAGGGTGCACAAAATAATCAATCCAAGCATTCATATTTAACTGGGCTGTGGAACATCTTGTACATGTGCTGTAGATTTTCCTTTGATTGATTAGGACCTCTCTCTCTCTTTTTTTGACAGCACAGAAATAGTTTCTTTTTTTCATAGTTGGACTAAAACTTATGAAAAAGCCAGATTAATACAGTGGTACCTCGGGTTAAGTACTTAATTTGTTCCGGAGGTGCGTTCTTAACCTGAAACTGTTCTTAACCTGAAGCACCACTTTAGCTAATGGGGCCTCCTGCTGCCGCCGAAGCCCGATTTTTGTTCTTATCCAGAAGCACTATTTCTGGGTTAGCGGAGTGTGTAACCTGAAGTGTATGTAACCCGAGGAGTGTGTAACCTGAAGTGTATGTAACCCGAGGTACCACTGTACTGCTTTCTAAGAACCTGTCCAATGCCACTAAGAACCTGTCCAAATTAAGGGTTTCCAGAAAAGATGCTACCAGTGTCTTACTTGTCTAGGAACATATGCTGTAGTTCAGTTTGCTTCACTTCCATCAACTATATTTGCCATGCTATGTTCTATGACAATGGTGAATGGAACCAGGAACTCCATAGCAAATGCATCCTGTTGAACAATGCAAGTTTGCAGACAAAAGTCATTATATGCACACCTGAACCAATATAAATTCACCCAGGCAGGGGAAAGATCACACAAATAAGACCTCTAATAGCTCTGTGCAATACTCTTTTGTCCACTGCCAAGAGCTCACTCACTACCAAAAGAATTTTTTAGAAGTCACATTTAATGGCTTTAAAGCAATATACTTTATCACACCTCTAGCTGAAGTTACTGCTGTTGCTAAACATTAATTTAGCACCAGTGCAGTTGAGAGCAGAGAAATGAGACTGTTCCTTCCCAGAGGGCAACCTTGACCTTCTAAGGATTGCTTTGAAAAATAAGCTACATCTTTCATGCAGTCCATGATTCTATACTTTGCTCCGAATGAGACAAGCCCTGAGAAAGGTGCAGTTGGATTATTATTATAAAGCAATTCATGGAAGTTTAATCAGAGCATGAATTTTAAATTTTACAAATTGCAAAAGCTGAAAACAGCAGCCCACCCAAGCAACCTCTCTCTCTCTCTCTCTATAATAGAGAAGTAGTTCTTCCATTTCCCAATCTCATAACGCACCACATGTTTAGCAGGTAGTTTGTGTTGCATAAGGCAGGGGTAGCCAACATGGTGCCATCCAGACATTGCAGACTACAACTCCCATCATCCCCAACCATTCATGATGCAAGCTAGGGCTGATGTAAATTGTAGTCCACAACATCTGAAGGTACTGTCTACCTTGATTTCAGATGGAAAAACAATAGAAATCTCATTGAAATATTAGTCCATTGCCCCAGTAGTAAGTGATTCCCTCTTTTTTTAGTTACTGGCCTAATATATGGAAAGCAGGTAGTACAAGGAACCATTCAACCAGTTTCTTCAGACCTGCTTCCATTACTACAGGGATATGCACAGACTCAACCAACACAGAAGACAGGGTTAACCAACACCCCAAATTTAAATGACATCAGGAACATAGGGAGCTGCCTTATACCAAATTAGAACACTGGTCCATGAAGCTCAGCATCATCCACGCAGAATGGCAGTGGCTTTCCAGGGCTTCGGGCAGGAGTATCTCTCCTAGGCCTACCTGAAGAATTGTCTCTCCAAGAACAAAGTCTTTCCCAACCCGCCCTGGAGATGCTAGGAACTAAACTTAGGAAACGTAGGGACCATCTATACCACTGAACTACAGCCCAGCTCTGGAATATGGAAGGGTCCATTTGTGAACGGGGCTCTTCTATAGCTATCCGAGATGGAGTAATAATAAATGAAAAAGGGTGGAAATTATGATGAGGCATGGCATTTTGAAACACTAGTAAAATTTAGGCATTAACAAATGCATTGTAGTTTGCTCGGAACCTCTGGATATAGATCGATCCAAATAAAACACAAAGTTTATTCAAGTGTTAGTCCAACTCATTTCAACAGAATTGCCTTCCATTAACATCTTAAGATGGTTTAAGCCCTGAAAAGGGGACAGGGGGGTGTAACAGAAAGGAAGGAGACTTAGGCTGGATCCTAAACCCATTCAGCATGCTCATGTGACCTTGTAACCCGGCATAAATTAAGCTGGCAAAATGGGTGGTGTAATTCAAACTCTGCTTTAAAAAGGTTTGTTTTCCCTATGCCAGCCTTACGCTGGCTCTGTCAGCATTAGCCCTGCTCCTGAACCGAGTCTGAGTTTGGCATGATTTATTATGACTTCTCATACTTAGTATTGCTCCCTTAGGATCATTTCAATCGTCCATATTGGATTTCTGGATCATTACATTGTTTTACCTTGCTAGAGATCAATGCACATGCATTTCAATTTTGAGAGCAGGTTATCAGGTTGCTATCTAATATATTGTTATGGGACTCCACACTTCTCCAAGAGCTGAGAAATTCTAGAGGCAGTGCTACCAAGGCTTGCTTTCCTTTGGAAACTGGAGACTTAAACCAAGTCCTGCAAAGTTGGTGTATTTACAAATATACAACAGAACATAAGCAGAAACACATGGCACACAAACAAGGCGTCAGATCTCCTACCTCACAATGGCTCTCTCAGGAGGCACCTGCATTTCAAGGTGTTTCTAAGCACCAGCTTACTTTCAAGCTCTCTACTTGGTTTTCCCCTGTCATACCAAAACTTTTTTGTTTCATTACATGCATCCCTTTTCTAAACTCTGATTATTTTCTCATTCCACATCAATCTCAGAAGATTAGCACACAAAAAGTGGGAAAACTACCAGTCATCCTGGGCCATCATGAAATACGGTCTTTAACGGCATGGAACCCTCAAGGGGTCAATCCTCAGACATCTCAGGCTGATATATTGTGAGCCCCTTTGGGCACAATTTTGTAGGAAAGTAGCATACAAACAAACAAATGACAATGATGATGGAGCTATCACTGGAGGGGGGGCGTGTCACAAAACCTCCCCACCCCATCAGGTTTTCAGTGGGAGTTAAGATTGCTCTGTAAATAAATATATCTATGGAGGGTTTTTGTTCTTCCTTTCCTTGATTTGTGAGCCACTTTTGAGACCTTTTTGGCTGAAGAGTGTGATAAAAACGCTTTAAACAAGTCAGATCCCAGACTGTGAAGCAAAACCTGACCACAGTATGGGATCTGATGAAAGATGCTTAAGTGATGGTCCACCTACAATAATCAGGCAGCAATCTTATAATGTGTTGGTAATATGGTAATAAAACGGAGGACATGGTTAACTGGGTGATGTCCCTCCCCCCGCCAGTAACCAATTCAAACTCCATTTCATTTTGTTCATGTAATTCTTCAAAATATGAGGCATCAGAAGATTTTCAAAAGCTTCTACACGTTGTTGTCAGGTCAGTGCCACAGATTAAAGTCAGGTTTTAAAGTATGAGTTCCAAATCAATATCTCTAGCCTTCCCCCATTAAAGAAACAGGATAAAGAAATGGTGATAATTAATGCTTAGCTGTAATTCTTAAAGCCAACTTTTATTTGATCTTATGTTGTAACTGCCCTGAGACCTACAGGTATAGGGCGGCATACAAATTTAATAAATAGTAATAATAATAATCTGTTCCTATAAGGTGTTTCATATTCAACTGCTTCTGCATAGTAATAGGACACACCTCCCTCTTGCATTAATGGGCCAATCACTTCGTAATAACAGCTGCCTTCTTTGGTCTGTGCTTATCAGATTTCCAGAGAGACACCTTGCACCTGAAGTTGCTTCCAGCTTTCAGCTCTCTGTCTCTTTCCCTGTTTCCGTCCCACACCAAAACTGCTTATTTTATTATTGCTGACACTCATAAAAACAGAGTATCTGTCTCAACCAATCTATGCTTCATGCATCTTAGAAAATGAGTTCTGGCCCAGGGAAGCCCATTTGTAAGTCATTTCAAAATCTCTCTGTTGGTTTTTCTGCAGCAACCTAACTTAACCCTGTGGAATCTTCAAATGGGATGTTTCCTACAGCTTACAAGTGTCCTAATGTTTCCAAGCCATGAAATTTCCCAACTACCAGACTTCATCCTACAAAGATCTGGCTCCTGTGAGAGATGGGATTTCCAAGCAACTGTGTGGCTGTGTTCAGACGCAGCATTAAACCATGGCTTAGTGCAGAGGTTGAGAACCATAGGCCATACTTGGCCTGCCAGGTCATTTTGTCCAAGCCACACCCACCTGCCCTACACCAGCCATCATATATGATGCTGGATGTGGGGAAGGTAAAGATGGGGCTTGGTCGAAAGGGACAATGCCTGCAAAGTCCCTTTCATACCGCTTCCCAAAATTTGATTGTGCGAACATGGCCACTAACTACAGCTGGTTTAAACAAGCCAGCATCAGAAATAATGGTTTGAAGCTGATTTGTTTTGAAAGTGACAATAGATCGTTATATTCCATGATCAGGTTTAGCTGACTGAAGAACATGTCAAGTTTAATAGAAATCGGAAGTAATAGCTGTCAAATGCTGCCACATGAGCAGAGAGAGACTGTGCAGGTCTAAAGCTTGATGGGACTGTGATTATTCTTTATGATTTATCTATGTATTTATTAAATTTGTAGCTTGACCTTCCTCCCAAAGCAGTCCAAGATCAGTTTATGCAGTCAGGTAACTGACCTTCCAAACCACAAGTCTGAAACCCTCCACTACAGTTGGCATTTGCTGCTACAATTTATACCAGTTAGTCTCCATTAACCCCTGAAATGAAAACTCTTTTCTCCTAATCAGTTCATAGGAAGTGTTTCTTCATCAACTGAAACATGAGCAGTACCCACCCCCACCCCCCAAAACAACCTATTACTTCCAGCAGTTGCCCTGGAAAATTAGTATTCCTTACTGAATTACAGGCAGTGAGCTACAATGTGTACATTCAACCACACATCACACAGAAGCAGTGGCGTAGCGTGGGTTGTCAGCACCCGGGGCAAGGCAAGTAATTTGCGCCCCCTAACCAGTGGATTTGCGTCCCCTAACCCTAACCCTCAGATGTTGCGCCCGGTGCGGCCGGGGCCCCCTGCACCCCCCACGCTACGCCACTGCAAGAAGTATATTATAAAAAGAAAACAAAGTTGGCAACCTCATGCTTAAACTACAGAAAGTGCTCTACACAGGCTTCCCATCAGACTGGTTTTGAGTGGTGGACATGCAAGTATTATGCTACACTGAGGAAACACACTGACTGTAGATTAGTTAACAGGCCATGTTCAAGGTAGCAGATTATTAACATATAAAAAGCTCTGAATAGCTCAGAAGCAGGTTCTCTGTCCCTATAAGACTAGCAGCTGATACAATTTCTTGTGGCATCACATGCTACAGAATATGACCAGGAAACCAGCATTTTCTGCTATTGACTCTAACTTTGAAATGCCCTCCCCCTCTGTTAAAAATGAAGCATCACATCCACTATTGTTTCAGATGTATTGCAGATATCTTTTTCTGCAGGCTTCCCCAAATCATTGGATTTCCCACCACCACCACTGGATTTCTGTTTGGTATTTTAACCTCAGCTTTTACTGTAATGCTTTTGTGTTTTTATGTTGATTTGTGCAACACTTAGATATTTCAAAAACAAAGGGCTTAGAAATAAGTTATTATGATTATTTATTTATCTTGGCTAATGTTTCGTCTTTCAGGCCAACATTTCAGAATACAGTGGTACCTTGGTTCTCAAATGCATTGGTACTCAAACAACTTGGAACCCAAATACTGCAAACCCAGAAGTAAGTGTTCCGTTTTGAGTGTTATGCTTCCGTTTTGAGTGCCACATTTCTGTTTTGAGTGTTACACTGAGGTCTGTCTGTTTTTGCTATTTATTTTACATTTTAGTGGCTCTTTTTGTTTTGTTTTTGTGACTGTGTGGAACACAGTTCAGCTACTGATTGATTGTGTGACTGCAGTACATTGTTTATTGCTTTCATTTTATGGATTAATGGCCTCGTTAGACAGGAAAATTCATGTTAAATGGCTGTTTTAGGGGTTGTTTTTAAAAGTCTGGGATGGATTAATCCGTTTTGTATTACTTTCTATGGGAAAGTGCACCTTGGTTTTGGAATGCTTTGGTTTTGGAACAGACTTTTGGTTTTTTTAAAAAAATATTTTTTATTAGTTTTTACAACAATAAACAAGAAAAAAGAAAACAAACACAACACAGAAAAAACAAATAAACATAAAACATGACTTCCCCATACCTCCTTTTCACTGCATCCTTATTCCAAAAGATTTTTTAGCAACCCTTTAATCAATTTTTCTATTGGTTCTCTTTAAGTTTCCATAAAATTATTATTTACAGCTGTAATTCTCTGTTTCTCACCCCTTAACATCTTAACAGTCCTCAATTTTGCAGCAGTTTTTAAGATATACTTTAAATTTTTTCCAGTCCTCTTCCACCGCCTCTTTCCTCTGGTCACGGATTCTGCCGGTCATCTCTGCCAGTCTCATAAATTCGGTCACCTTTGTCTGCCATTCCTCCAGAGTAGGTAGTTCTTGCGTCTTCCAATACTTTGCTAAAAGAATTCTTGCCGCTGTAGTTGCATACATAAAGAATGTCCTATCCTTCTTTGGTACCAATTGGCCCACCATGCCCAAGAGAAAAGCTTCCGGTTTCTTTAAAAACGTCCACTTAAGGACTTTCTTAATTTCATTATAGATCATTTCCCAGTAGGCTTTAATCCTTGGGCAGGTCCACCAAAGGTGGTAGAAGGTTCCTTCCGACTCATTGCATTTCCAGCAATTGTTATTGGGCAAATGGTAAATCTTTGCAAGCTTGACTGGGGTCATGTACCACCTATATATCATTTTCATTATGTTCTCTTTTAAGGCACTACATGCCGTAAACTTAATACCAGTGGTCCATAACTGTTCCCAGTCAGCAAACATGATGTCATGACCTATATCCTGTGCCCATTTAATCATAGCTGATTTAACCGTTTCTTCTTGTGTATTCCATTTCAGCAGCAAGTTATACATTCTAGACAAATTCTTAGTATTGGGTTCTAACAGTTCTAACAGTTCTGTTTCTAACTTTGAACAGACTTTTGGAACAGACTTTTGGAACGGATTAAGTTTGAGAACCAAGGTACCACTGTACTGACACACCCCTTGAGTGCAAGCAGAAATCTCTCTCCCCCTGGCTCAGCCAGTCTCCCAACAGAGTGACACAAACATCACTTTGTCAGCACCAACCTCCCCTTTATGCCCACCGAAAATGCAGAAGGCACAATGCTCAGTTCCCCACCAGCAGAAATAATAATAATAATAATAATAATAATAATAATAATAATAATAATTTATTATTTGTACCCCGCCTATCTGGCTGGGTTTCCCCAGCCACTCTGGGCGGCTTCCATAAAAACCAGAAATACACTAAAATATCACAGATTAAAAACTTCCCTGAACAGGGCTGCCTTAAGATGTATTCTGAATGTCAGGTAGTTATTTATTGCTTTGACATCTGATGGGAGGGCATTCCACAGGGCAGGTGCCACTACCGAGAAGGCCCTCTGCCTGGTTCCCTGTAGCTTTGCTTCTCGTAATGAGGGAACCGCCAGAAGGCCCTCGGCGCTGGACCTCAGCGTCTGGGCAGAACGATGGGGGTGGAGACGCTCCTTCAGGTATACTGGGCCGAGGCCGTTTAGGGCTTTAAAGGTCAACACCAGCACTTTGAATTGTGCTCGGAAACGTACTGGGAGCCAATGTAGGTCTTTCAAGACCGGTGTTATGTGGTCTCGGCGGCCGCTCCCAGTCACCAGTCTAGCTGCCGCATTCTGGATTAGTTGTAGTTTCCGAGTCACCTTCAAAGGTAGCCCCACGTAGAGCGCATTGCAGTAGTCCAAGCGGGAGATAACTAGAGCATGCACCACTCTGGCGAGACAGTCCGCGGGCAGGTAGGGTCTCAGCCTGGGAACCAGGTGGAGTTGGTAAACAGCTGCCCTGGATACAGAATTGACCTGCACCTCCATGGACAGCTGTGAGTCCAAAATGACTCCCAGGCTGCGCACCTGGTCCTTCAGGGGCACAGTTACCCTATTCAGGACCAGGGAGTCCTCCACACCAGCCCGCCCCCTGTCCCCCAAAAACAGTACTTCTGTCTTGTCAGGATTCAACCTCAATCGATTAGCCGCCATCCATCCTCCAACCGCCTCCAGGCACTCACACAGGACCTTCACCGCCTTCACTGGTTCTGATTTGAAAGAGAGGTAGAGCTGGGTATCATCTGCATATTGATGGACACCCAGTCCAAACCCCCTGATGATCTCTCCCAGCAGCTTCATATAGATGTTAAAAAGCATGGGGGAGAGGACGGAACCCCGAGGCACCCCACAAGTGAGGGCCCAGGGGTCTGAACACTCATCCCCCACCACCACTTTCTGAACACGGCCCAGGAGGAAGGAGCGAAACCACTGTATAACAGTGCCCCCAGCTCCCAGCCCCTCTAGATGGTCCAGAAGGATGTTACGGTCGATTGAATCAAAGGCTGCTGAGAGATCCAGCAGAACTAGGAAACAACTCTCACCTTTGTCCCTAGCTCGCCGGAGATCATCAACCAGCGTGACCAAGGCAGTTTCAGTCCCATGATGAGGCCTGAATCCCAATTGGAAGGGATCCAAATGGTCCGCATCCTCCAGGCGTGCCTGGAGTTGTTCAGCAACCACACGCTCAATCACCTTGCCCAAGAATGGAAGATTTGAGACTGGGCGATAGTTGGCCATACTGGCCGGGTCTAAAGATGTTTTTTTAAGAAGCGGTTTAATGACCACCTCTTTCAGCGGGTCTGGGAATGTTCCCTCACAGAGGGAAGCATTCACCACCCCGCAGAGCCCATCGCCCAGCCCTTCCCGGCTTGCTTTTATTAGCCAGGATGGGCAAGGATCCAGGAGACAGGTTGACAGAGTGTTCAAGGAGAGGGGAGGCCCAAGACAGTCTGTGCTGGATCCTAAGCTGGTCTCACAGTCATCATGCAACAACACTGGCTACAAATCAGGCCCAATTATTCTGCCATCGCACCAGTGGCAGAGCTTCATGCTCCGGCACTGGGGGCGGAGAGCAGGTGGGGGGGCTGGCGTGCATCCTGGGGGCAGGGCGCACTGCCTGCAGGGGCAGGGCACCCAGTGTGGGCGGGACAGCCGCTATGGCACCCTGGGGATCGCATTGCCGGGGGCAGTGTGCTCCCCCCCCCGCACTCCTCTTCCTCCGCCAGTGTATCCCACACCTCCTGCTGGCACCACCATGAGCATCGGGGCTGTGGCTCTGCCTCTCCATGTAGCCCCTCCTGCAAGGGGTGTGAGTTAGGATTGCACTCTTAAGCAGCTATGTGCGCCTACAAGCAGTAACAAAAGACAATACTAACATTAACACAGCATGCATTACAGGCACTCAGGTGAGCTCCAGCCCTATATGATACCAAAGTCAGTGACTGTGCATTAAAGCTGTCAGAAATGAAGTTGTGATCTTGCTAAGAGAAGTCTCATAATGAGCTCTTAGGAGGATTTGGAAACAGAGAACACAACTGACCCAAGCAACTTCCCCTTCCTCATTTAAGTGCTTGAAACAGATCAACTTTGCTTAGAAATACGGATCCAATGTGAAGAAAGATCTCTAGTATCAGTCAACAAGAGAGTCCAGGAGTTAAGTATGTTGTACAGTTCAGCAAAGCAATGCTCCCAGAAAGTGTTAAATCTTTAACAGTGGAACACTAGGAATGCCCATTTAACTCCATTCTCAAGACTAGTGAGGCTCTGGAAATTCTTATGCAACATTTGAACATGTTTTAAAACAACAGCAAGGAGCTGCTGAATGAGAGAGAAAGAAATAGAAAAAAGAACTTGAAACGGGGCTGGGGGGAAATAGCTTTTTGCCAGAGCAAGGCACTCTAGAAGTTTATACACAACAAAGCAAAAGCTGTATTTAAATGCAAGAACCCCAAATGTAAAACAGAAACTTGTTTTCAAAAATCAATTCTTACTCTCAGTCGCTAAGCTGTAAAATGGGAGGAGCTGTGCTTCGCAGTATGAAGTCAAGCAAGATTAGCCTTGCATGCAGAAAAGGAGAGATACAAGTGGGGGATAACATCTTAAGTTTAAACATTCACAGCTCGAGCGCTTATCGTTCCCTTTCGGAGGCGTCCCCAGCCCCTCTGTCCGAAGCCTTCACTCATCCCGGCCGATAAAAAGAGCGAGAAGTGACTAAATTTCACATGACCGCTAAAAGGAAGGCAGAAGCAGACGGCGGACTCCGCTGCCTGTTGAGCAAGTCGGTGTTGCAACCGAAAGGGAAGAAAACGAAGAGAAATACCTTTGCCGCCTTTACTACGATGAAACACCAACAGGAACAACAACAGCAGCAGCGGCAGCGGCAACACACAGCCATGTCCCACACTAGAGTGAGCTGTTCCCGGAGGGAAAGGGGCGGGGGGCGGCTAAGAGAGAAGAAAACAGGTCTCGGTTGGGGACAGCGGCCCCAGAATCCATGTCAGGCTACAATCCCGGATCGGCAGAGTCACGAAGGAGGAAGAAGCCCCACACAGAAGCTGCTAAATAAACACGCCCGGGTCGTAAAAGTCCGCGCGGGGAAGGATTCGACCGGAGCGGGGCACGCGCTCGCGCGCAGGCGCCGCCGCAATCAGGGGCTGCTTCAAACAGCCGATTGCCAGCGGCTTCCGCGCCACATTCCCCACCAAGAGCTCCCACAGCCCGGCTGCTCGCTGCGTCAGCAGCCACGGCGATTCCAAGCACCCACCCAGCCCTTCTCGGGTGGCGGGGCAGGGAAGCCCGGCAGCCCGCAAGTTCCCCTCAGACCCTTCCTCTCTCTCTCCTTACCTCACCAGCCCAGGTAACGCCAGTGGTTTCCCCTCTCAGAAGCCAAGCGCAACCCGCGTTTCACACACTCACCTGGACGAGCAAGGGCGGCGGCGGCGGCGGCGGCGGCAGCCACAGCAGCTCCTGCTTTCCCTCAGCCGCCACAGGCTCTTTCTTCCTCCTCTGGCCGCTGTTCTTCGCAGCCAACGCGGCGGCGGCTTTCCCTGGCCTGCCCCTGACACCGGCAACTCCTGCTCGTACGGTACCTTCCGGGGCCCAGGTCGCTCCGGCGCCAGCCCCCTTGCGGCGAGTGTGCCTGTCTGGCGAAAGGCGGCCGGGCGCGCGCACTCTCCCTCCCCGGCGCGCGGGAAGGGGGAGGGCGAGCGCATCACCTAGGCAACAGCTTCCCTCCCTCTTCTCCTCCTGCTCCTCCGCCCTCCCAATTCGTTCCGCCAATCTCCTGGGAGCTCGTGGCAGAAGGGCCAATTAAAAAACGCCCAGGGCCCCGCAGGAGTGCTTTCGCTTTCCTCCTCCGGCTTTGGCCAAAGGGAGGTGGTTGGAATCTCCCTTCGCTTGGTACGAGCCGCCGCAAACAGACGTGCCTCCCTGGCAATGCGGAGTCGGTTGCGCGCGGCGCAGGTTAGCCCGGGAGACGACTCCGGAGACCCTTTGCCGGGGGTGGACGCGTCCTGGACAGGAGGGATCGCTTAGCTTTCGGGTTGTTCCATGGAGGGGAGAGAGAGTGGAGAAGGGAAGAGGTTCGTGTGCGGTGGGCAAGATCAGAAGAGCCTGCTGGATCAGCCCGGTGGCCCATCTAGTCTAGCATAGTGTCCTCAGAGTGCTCGATCAGATGCCGGCGGAAGCCCGCGAGCAGGACCCGAGAGCAAGAGCACCCAATTGGGTTGGGGAGGCAACCCAGGTCTTGGTTAAATTAACGCCCGCGCAGTCGGATTCCCCGCATTTCTGCTCGGAGTACGGGTCCCGCCTGTGGTCACTGGGTCTTGTGACTAAGGACGTTTGCACTGGACTGCAGTCTTCAGCCACGATGCCGCACTCAAACTCAGCGGCAAAATTTCCAATCCGGTGGCTGTCATTGCTTGCAGTGTATTCTTGGTTACTGCTTGCTGGGCAACCTTGAGATTCTACCCTCTTTTGAACGGGTGGCCCATCTGTACGTTTCTGAAGATGTACTTCATTGGATAGATTTATTTATTTAAAAAACTGTAGCGTTATTGGCTGCTGCTTTACTCCTGCTCATGGTTTTTTTAAATAATACTGTACTGTCTTTTAGTATGTTCTCCATTTGATGGTTTTATTGCTGTATTAGATCACAAAGTGTTCTCCCCCATGAGAACTTTGAGTTAAAATGTGGGTTACACGGTTTCTAAATAAAGAGTGAATTCCATCCCTACCACTCCCCCCCCCCCCCGTTTTAATGCATGTTTAATCAGGAACTGATAAGCCTCAAGCTGTGGGAACAGAGCTAAGAGGTGGTGGTTAATCTCAACTGAAGCAGAGGCAGATATCAGCACAGCTATCAAAACAGTACATACAGCACAATCATATACATGTTTTACTCAAAAGTAAATGTTCATTGGGGGCTTGCTCTCTACTACATGTACTTAAGATTGGATCAGTAACTTTTAACAAAGATTCTTGTGCCTTCTTCCAAATTCCAGGATTTTGTAGGATAACCAACCTCATATAGTCGTATCTGAAGAAGTGTGCATGCACACGAAAGCTCATACCAAGAACTGACTTAGTTGGTCTTTAAGGTGCTACTGGAAGGAATTTGTTTTGTTTTTTCTCATATAGTCAATATGCTTAAGTCTAATCAATGCATGAAACCATTAAGACCACAGAGTAAACTGTCCTGCCAGGCTTATCTCACTTTCTGAGGGACTAGGTAATCAAGCCTGTGTTTCTCCACCGCTCCACCTGAGGAGCTCAGTGTGAAACCTCTTCCTACTCCAATAAGTTAGAAACTTTCACCACTTTACAGCTGTGCAACTTTGTTTTAATGCTGTATGAAAAAGCACATGACTCTGACCTTTTGAGAGTTTGTAAGTAAACCATTTTCAATTTGTCAAATGTGTGGCCCTTTTCTATGCTTTTCTCATGAACCTTCAGAGTCTTTCCCAGAGCACAGATTCAGGCCATCTGGATTGCCCAAGGAGTTTGGGCTGCTTATGAGAAATAGATTCATACAGAGTAGCCCCTTACTTCCAAGGAGCTTTGTTCTTCAGGCAGGCACTTTGGACTTCTGACAGCTGACTGGAACTGCACCTTTAGAAGCCAGTGCTTCCATAGACTCAATGGCAGCTCACCCTCTGCCTCCAATCCTGTGACTCGTGAAGGCCTGGGATATCCTATATACTGTATTTCTCTCTGGTCACTGACATAGCCTTCTTCTCTGTAACATTTGCTTTGGGGTTTGTACCATGTCCTTCCCTGAGCAGGATTCATCCAGCAGAGGCATGGCAGTTGAGATATCTTAAGTGATGTCAAAATCAGTGTGATTTTGAAAGATTCAATCCACCATCTGGATTCAAAGTGGTGTCTGAAAATCAAAGACCTGGTCCTCAATCTCAGGAACCACCATGCCAAATTTGGTGCTATCTCAAGAAGGATCCAACTGCATAGAGAACAGATGGACAACTTTTCAAAATATATAGTAGAAGTAGATATAGTGATGATCTAATAGTCTAAGTGATTGCTGTAGTTACCCAGTTCTGAAGGAGAGAAAAAGACTCTTCATATGATTCAAAGAACTACCTGTGGAGGAATCCCAAGTGGGGGACAAGGAGGAATAGGGCAGGAGATGCACCACCACATCCCAGCCCCAAGTAGAGGAAGTGGGTGGATAGTGGCAGTGATGCAGTTCTTTCTTCTCTGACATTACTCTTACAACTGGCTAGTGTTTTCTGTTTGCTACTGCACGGTTGCTTTCTCACCACCTGCGGCAGGTGGGGCCTCCATCACTGCGCTGGTTGAGGCCCATGAAGAGGCATCTTTGCATCATTCTAACCCCTCCAACATCAATTGGCAAAGATAGGACTGTGAACTACCCTGAGACCCCCAGGTATAGGGCTGTATATAAATTCTAATAATAATAATAATAATAGGGCTACTCTCTTAATTAAGGCAAACAAAGTAATTTCAGTTTTAATTTAGGGCTGTCCCAGTTAAGGAATTCTTAGTGAATCATCTGTTTTAGCAGTTTATTAAATTTACATACAGTACAAGTAAAAACAAGTTTTGAGATGATGCCAATTAAGTGGTCAACTACTATACGTACATCAGTTTTGTTTGTAAGACTTTTTCAAAGCCTGATACATTTTCTTGTTGGTTCTGCCTCTCTGTGTTTCTCTCCTTTCCCGTTACTACGTAATGGAAAATGTGAAGCATGTTGGTGTACCCCTCTCAGACTTTCCTGGAAAGGCTGGGCCCAGAGCCACGCTGAACTTTGAGAAAGAGATTTAATGCCATTTTCAAGCAGCGACCTAACGGGAACTTTGCATTGTGTTTTAAGAGAATGTACACTGCCTCAAAAGGAGAAATACTGCAGACTGAGGATGAATGTTAAGAGTTGTCCTACACAGAATGTTTTTACTAGATCAGGGATGTCCAACCAGTAGATCGCAATTTACCCGTAGATCCTCCTCCCTCCAATGACAATGGGTAGATCAATGCCAGGTTTTTTTTATACTGGGAGTAGATCACAGTCTCTTGGGAGTTGGGCATGCTTGTACTAGATAATACAGACAAGTCTGTATAAATGGGCACAAACCTAGCTTCAGAAACAACAATATTCAGGAACTAGTAGGAGGACATTTCCACTCCCAGAAAACTTGGTTGTGCAACTGATCTTGGGACTCATCTGCACCAAATGGACACTCCAGTTGGACTATCCCTTTCCTCTCTACAGGATCATCTTAACACCAACTACCCCTAGGAAGGGAAGCCTATGAACATGACATCAAGTTCCTTCTGTCCCAGCCCCCTTCCATACTACAGCAGTAGCAGCTTCTACCAATTGCTCTTTGAGAAAGAGCAGGAGAGCAAGAGAGGCAGACAGAGACAACATCAAACTCCAGCTGGGCTGGGTTTTCTGTCATTTTGAACGTGTCTGTTGTCATCATAAGGAAGTTTGAGGACTTCATTGGAAAGGGGGATATTAAATAGGGTGCTACATAAATGAAATGGTTTCTATAACCACATATCTGGAACTATAGAATAGGAGGCTCAGTATGACACAATTTTATTAATTGTTGTTTCTACTATTACATTATTGTTATTTATTTATTAATTTTCTATCCAACCCACCCCCTCCTTTCCTCCCTCCTCCCTCCCTCTCTAAGCAACCCAGGGTGGCAAACCACAAAGTAGTAAGGACAATGCAATGGAAACAAAACTTCAGCCAATCACTTCCTCTTAAGCTTACCTACCTCAATGGATTCTAGTGAGGATAAAAAATGCGGAAGGAGGAAACCTTGTATGCCACTCTGAGCTCCTTGGAGGAAAGTTGGAATAGCTATCAAATAATAATAAACATTGTTTTAAAATGATTAAGAACATGTAATGTTATTTAGAACAAAGGTTTTGTGGAATATTATAGGGCAGTGCCGTAGGACGAAAACCTTCCTATTATTGGGGTGGGTTTTGCTCCTTTTATGGGATAATATTTTTTTTTAATCCAGTGGTTTTGTTTTAATTTACTGTGCTTGAGTCTGTCATTGCTGTATTGTAGCTGATCTGGAATTGTATTGCATCTTTATGGATGGTTTAAAGTGTTGCCAGCCACCATGATGTGCACAAGCACCGAAAGGTCAGGATATAAATTTTAAAAGGAAGCATTGTTTAAATAGCAGCATTGGTGAATTGGCCACTGGCAATCCGAAGGAAGATTTATTGTGAAAACTACTTTTCCTTAGAAAAGCCTATTAGTTCTTCAGTAAATCCTGAACCTTAAATGAATTGGGATTTTTTAAAACAAAAACAATCCTAAGGCAATTGCCAGTTGCAACACAAAACCTTTAACAACAACAATCAATGTCTATTTTTAAATCACCAGCAGCCAAATAAAGGAAGACTGCCAATTTCCTGCTATAGTGAAGTAATTTTTTATTTCTTTATGTGTGTTTTTAAATTGACTTGAGTAGAAACAGATGATTACTTTGTTCCATAAGTGAGCATAGCTTTGTGTTACTATTTATAAATAGTATTTATAAAAATATTATTTATAAATAATAATCCAACTGGAGGCTCCAGCATTAAATTGCTGAATTGCAACACATCAAGTAGTTTGATACTATTAATCTGAGTCTGAATGAAGACAATGGTTTCCTGTACTAACAGGTGTTAGTACAATTGATTTAGCAAAGCTGATTAAGCCAGCAATCCTACAGCAAGATGAAAGGGATCCATCAGGTCTCCAGCTGAGCTCTACAGTGGCTTAACTGTCTCATGGTTGGCTCAGCCAGAGATACGCCAATGTATCTTCCTGGTCCTTGCTGAGACCAATCCTGGTGAATCTTAAACTGGCATAAACTCTGAAAAGGGAGTGCTCTAGGGTGCATTGTGGTGATGGGACCAGAGAGTGGGGGACTTAGGCTGGATTCTAAGCCCATTCATCTTATGTCACATGGTGACCTGACATAAATTAAGCTGGAAAAATGGGTGCTGCAACTCAAACACTATTTTAAAGGCTTGCTTTCCCTCTGCTAAATATAGGCTGATGAATGGAATTTGGATCTCAGGTTTAACTTGTTCCTTGCATTATTCCAACTTTTGTGTGTTGAATTCAGGGCTGGTCCACTCACTATGCCAAGTGCTCTGTCTCTTATTCAGCTTTTCAAGACCAAAATAAATTCCTCAGTTCTTTCCATTGATAACTAATACGCAACAAAGACACCATAAACACAGAAGAAACTGCTCTGTGTGATATACATCTCTGGGGAAGGGACTCCAAATAACAGTATATTAGATAAGACCATGGGACACAGGTGGCGCTCTGGGTTAAACCACAGAGCCTAGGACTTGCTGATCAGAAGGTTGACAGTTCAAATCCCCGTGATGGGGTGAGCTCCCGTTGCTCGGTCCCTGTTCCTGCCAACCTAGCAGTTCAAAAGCACCTCAAAGTACAAGTAGATAAATAGGTACCGCTCTGGCGAGAAGGTAAACGGCGTTTCCGTGCACTGCTCTGGTTCACCAGAAGCGGCTTAGTCATACTCGCCACATGACCTGGAAGCTGTACGCCGGCTCCCTCGGCCAATAAAGTGAGATGAGCACCGCAACCCCAGAGTCGGTCATGACTGGACCTAATGGTAAGGGGCCCTTTACCTTTACCTAGATAAGACCATGTTGACTTGGTTCTCTTCACTATGAAAATGAAGGTGCAGAGAATAAGAAGTGCACTCTGCCTCTAGTCCTAACCAAAGCCTTTTATGAAAACCAACATGGTCAGGAAGCTGTCCTTGGTTCTGGGGTGGGGAGGCAAGAAATCCTCTCCCAGTGATGTTCCTTTCCAGTTCCATTCCATGTAGAATTGTACTAACAAAACCACTGAAAGTTTACGTTCCTTAAAATAGAACTCAGGTGTAGTTTGTACGCTTGCCTCAAGGAATCCTTTTCATGTTCTGATTGGAAACTGTAGTAGAAAACCTGAAGTGCTCAACTCGCTTTGCTCAATACCTCTGTCAGGTGGCTTAATCATAGTAGCAAGGTGCTATTATATACAATCATGGTTGAAGACATGACTTGCTGTGTCACTGTGTTGTTGAGTGCCTTCTAGGTTTCATGATGGAAATGGCTCATGGGGTGAAGAGATTTCTCAGACTGTTCAATTCCTGGTACTGCAAGTAAGTTTTGGGGGTTTTTTAACTGGCAAAATTACAGGTAAAATGCACAGTAAATTCTGCTGGAATTTTATGAGGACTTTTATTTTACAATTGCAATGTGGTGTGGAAATGTGTTGAACTGAAGATTTGAATAAGAAGTTGAAATTTGACAGATTTGTCCATCTTTAACCAGACTTGGCATGTGCTCCCTAGTTGATTCTTAATGGGGTCAGATATTTTTTCACTGTGATTCTTCAGTGAGCTCTTAGAAAAGCACTTTCCTGCTGCAGGTATTACATTTGTTTATTGCCCTTCCTCTGAAGATCCCAGGGCGAATCCCAACAGAAAAATTCAAAATGAGAACACAAAATACATAATAAAACAAAAACAAACCAATGCCCTGTTCCCACTCTACTTTTGCATCTTATTACCATTCAACTTACTTCTGAGTAAGCATGCGCTGGATGGTGCTGCTAAACCAACTTGACAGCAACAGTTCTTGCATGGGAACTCTGGAAATTTCATTTGTGAGAAGGGGAAGCTAGAGCTCACTAACAGGCAATTCTCTAAAACTTGCATTAGAAAGATCTATTCTCTGTGGCTTCCCAGCCTGCTCCTGCAAGTGGGCAGGAAGCCAGAGGGAGGCTGGCTGTGTCAGCAAGAGCACAGCTCCTCCTCTCATTCATCTGTTTTGGTCAGAAAGAAGGAAGGAAGCAAAATTTGCTTACACTATGCCTTGGTGGACGCTCCCTCGTCTTACACATGCTTTGGTCTTTGCCTTTCCTCCAGGGAAAACTTGAAGAATGGAACACTGAAGGCCAAAGGTGATGATATCTTCAGCAATCACCAACTGTGCTTTTAAAAAGGCACAGGGAAGGGTGGTTGGAGACAACCCTTTCCTACGCACCACCAATGAAAATTTGGAGGAAGGAATGGAGTCTGCAATTATTTATATTTCATTTTAATTTAGGGCAGCAGCAATTGCTAGATATGTGTTCAGGGGCATGTGTAGCTTGGCCCAAAGACTGCAGGTCACCACTGAGAAAAATAAATTTCCTTTGGCTATCTGAAGAATAAATTTCCTTTGGCTATTTGAAGAAGTGTGCATGCACACGAAAGCTCATACCTAGAACTAACTTAGTTGGTCTTTAAGGTGCTACTGGAAGGAATTTTTTTTCTTTTATTTTGTTTTTCCTTTGGGTGGGTTCCTTCCTGCTTAGAGGAAAAAAGCAGAAGAGAGGCAGAAGCCAAGGTGTACCCTCAAAGGAGGATTCCTGCTCCAGGGGGGTGGGGTGCATACATTTACACCTCACTTTTTTTTAATAGTAGAGTTCATTTTTCAATACAGTTGCCAATAGATTAAGATGGCATATCATCCCATTGCAATAGACATGGTAACTCCAAAGTTCATGAAACTTTCTACACCTACAGTGACCAAGTTGCATATAATGTCTGCATTTGGTTCCAGGAATGGTCTGGAGGCATATGAGGCCATCACAAATCTGTGGATTTGTACACTTGGAATATTGTGTACAGTTGTGGTTGCATCCCCTCAAAAAGGACATTGTAGAGCAAGAAAACGTTGAGAAAGGACAACCAAAAGGGGAGATGCCCGAACCAAGGGATCCAAGGATCTCCCTTATAAGGAAAGGTTACAACATTTGGGGCTTTTTCGTTTAGAAAATGGAGAATATGGAATGACAGAGGTGTATAACATTCTGCATGGTGTGGAGAAAGATTTTTTTCCCCTTCTCTCTTATAATACTAGAACTGGAACACTCCACTGAAGCTGAAAGTTGGAAGATTTAGGCAGCCAAAAAAACCACTTTGGCTTCACACAGTACATAGTTAAACTATGGAATGTGTAGCAATGACCACTAGGTTGGCTGGCTTTAAAAGAGGGTTAGACAAACCAATGGCGGATATGACTATCAGTGGCTACTCTGCACGATGGCTATGTTCTACCTCATTATTCGAGGCAGTATGTCTCTGAGTCGTGACACGGGTGGCGCTGTGGGTTAAACCACAGAGCCTAGGACTTGATCAGAAGGTTGGCAGTTCAAATCCCCGTGATGGGGTGAGCTCCCGTTGCTCAGTCCCTGCTCCTGCCAACCTAGCAGTTCGAAAGCGCCTCAAAGTGGAAGTAGATAAATAGGTACCGCTCCAGCGGGAAGGTAAATGGCATTTCTGTGTGCTGCTCTGATTTGCCAGAAGCGGCTTAGTCATGCTGGCCACATACCTGGAAGCTGTACGCTGGCTCCCTCGGCCAATAAAGCGAGATGAGCACTGCAAACCCAGAGTCGGCCATGACTGGACCTAATGGTCAGGGGTCCCTTTACCTTTACCTATGTCTCTGAGTATCAGTTGGTAGCAATTGCAGGTATAGGGAGTGCTCTTGCACCCGGGTCCTGCTCACAGCCTTCCCATAGAAACATGGCTAGAGCAGGAAACTGATCTGCATCGGCAGGATGTTCTTATGTTCATATGAGGGGCTGTAGGCTGCTGTTAATCTGCTTTCATTCTATCAGCTGCACACCAAAAATCTTTGACGAGAAGCATAATAATGGATATAGATGCAAACTCCTTTGCACACAAAGGGCATGTTCTTCAGACCACTTAAGTGTACCAAGTTTGAACATGTTGACTATGGCTGCCCCATACAGGACAGCCACCTCCACTGAAGAAGTCTGTATGTCAGGGTGGATTAGAAGGTCATATTTGGTTCCAAGATGCAGTTAACGTAATGTAGGGGAATGGAGGAGAGACAGGTTGGCTTTCATGCTTCGAAAGTGCACCAACATCACCATGTCATTTCTGAAGCATTGAAGAGACTGTTGAATGAAGTGTATTTGGCTTTTAAACTGTTCACCGGTATGTCCTCTGTTAAAGGAAAATATAATGAAAATGATGTACAGATGGTATTTGACTCCTGTAAAATTAGCAAATATATATCATAACTGTGACAATCTATGTTGGAAATGTAAAGAAAAGGAAGGAACCTTTTTTTTATATAAATATTTATTAAAGTTTTTAAATATAAATGCACAAAAAATAAACGATCTTACTTCTATCACAACAATTTCATCACTTCTTTGGACTCCCTCACGTCTCCCGCTCCCATTTACATCGTTAAAATTTTTTTCCAAACAAATTATCAACTTGTTTACAATCTCATGTCCACTCATTCAAATATAATCTAGCACTTCTTCCAGAAAAGGAAGGAACCTTTTATCATATGTGGTGGACCTGTCCCAAGGTGAAAGACTTCTGGGAAAAGAACTGCTGCTTGTATTTTGTTAGCTAAAAAGTGGAAAACCCAAGAATTACCAACAATAGAAGAATGGCAGATGAAGATGATGGATTTTTTGGAGCTAGCCGACCTAACTGGAAGAGTCCGCGACCAGAAGGAGTATCAGGAAGAGTGGATCAAATTTAATGATTATTTAGTTAAATATGTTAAGTTAAATTAACTGAAAACAGCTTGCAGATATTTAATTGGCTTAGGATTTTATTTATGTTAAGTGATGAACTAATATGTTTAATTCCATAATGTGAAGATTTAAGGGTGTTAATGTTTAAGTTAAATTTCATAAGAATTGGGATTTGGAAAACCGTTAAAAGGACATGCAATGAAATTCAACCAAGGGGAAGCGAGGAAGTCACTTAACAAAGTTGATAAGTGTAATTTTCAATAAGGCTATTATTTATGTTTGTTTTATCTTGTGTGTTTGTTTGTTTATAATATTGTGAAAACCAATTTTTTTTTTTGGAAAAAACAACAACCTGTTCATCAGTAACTTGGATGTTACTTGGGTTCTCCCAAGCCCTTAGTCTTTCAACAAATGGTAGCTACAGACAAAATGTCTCTTGTATTAGAATCAAGGAGACCATCACTTTCTTTATGAATAAGCTGCATGGCAGAAGCATCTCCTCTTGATTTCTGCCTGGTGCCGAGAGAGGATCCAGTTCTAATGTAAAGACGTGGAGGGAAATGCATTACCCAAACCCCAGAAACTGAAACATGTGGAAGTTCTCCTTTTTAGTAAAAGCATTAGTCATTACCTTGTATTACTCATTACCCTTTTGCCATAAAAATATCCACAGTATTTTCAGCCTGCCCAGAATGCCACGTGATTTCTTGCACAATGTGCTGAGAACAGAGTGGAAGTGCTGAGGACAATAGTCCGTTAGGGAATCACCTGAAGGAAGTTTATTAATGCGGGGAAACAAGTGTTATATTTGAAACCTAATTCACAGAAAGTGCCCCGTGTCTCCAGAAGAGGAAATGGGTTATTGCACAAATCATGTGAACTCAGTTGTATACTCATAGTGGCTGTCACGTAGAAATGATAATTTGTAAATGCATTTATTGTGCTTTGTCGTGAAAGTGCAATGGCAGGGGCTATTCAGTTTGTTACTTAAGGTTAATTTTGTTCCTGTTAAAGTCAGCCGGAGGGGTTGCTCAGCAACCAGGCAGAATGAAATGATCTCTAGTGAGGTAGCCCATTGTCTGCCTAGCTGTGTAGTTCTGAGGGATTTTTTTTCTGTGTATGTTTGGCGGAACGTCTCCCTGCTATGTACAAAGTCGGAACTAAGAATGGCAAAACCCTTTTTCCTCAAATTATTCACTATGTTTGTGCAGTTTTCTCAGTAAAGTGCTATCAAGACATTCCCATCTGGACTACATCATTAATTGACTTTGCTAACACTTTCTTCTCATTGCAAATTACAGGCATGGGAAAGGCTGCTTACCGTCTTGCTGGTGAGTGGTGGTTGCGGCCTGATGTGGTGCCACCTCTCTCCCCTGGACGCGCAGTGCCATTTTAGATTGTTTCCCCATCTCCTCCAGCCACCACAGGGGCTCACAGGTTCCCACCTAACCCGTCCTTCCAATGAGCCAATCTGTGGTGGCCCGGGGGGGGGGGCAGGGCATGGCCATCTACTTACCTGACTGACCACTCAGCACAGCATCCACTTGGATGGGAGCACATCTCCCTTGATGCTCAATCAGGACCAGTGCAGATTTTGGGACACTAACCCCAAATCTTGCTGCAAATCCATCTCAGCTATTTCATTAGAATCTTGCGTGCTAGGACAAATTACGTGACAAACATCATGTTTCATTTGACCAGAGTAACAGTGCATAGAATATACCATTTTTGTACATTATTTTCGTGAATATCTGCATTTTTATGTACAATTTACCTAACGCCTGCATTTTGGACACTTTACTTGGCTGGAGAACTGCATTGCAAAATTTGGAGAAGCGTGAATTGCTGTGTTTCAGTTTGCAGATTGTTTTGGAAAGTGGGAATTAGGTAGATTTTATGTTACTTCAAAGCCAATGAAGCTCATTTCTTAAAGCATACAAACACAAACCAAACAATTCCCCCCCCCCAACCCAACCCACCTTGTAAGGTATGTACTGCTCTTTTATCTGAAAAATGCCAGGAATGACAATTTGTCTGGAAGGTTTATTGGATGACTGAGGAGACACATATTCATTCTCACACTCTAACTTGCTTGGACTACTAACAGCAAAGATAATCCTTCTAAAAATACACAGACGGCCCAATCCACAATCCTGTTAACCTAATTACAAATAATGGTACGGAGGTTTTCCCCTTTCCCATCATGTTCTGATTGAATGAATTTTCAATCTGTTCTCTATCTGTTTTTAAAATCACCCAGAGATCACACCCAATTCCTTCAGTCCAATAGTTTAGCAAATAGACAAAAGTTGAGCCTAAGAACCCTTGTCATTCCATCCCACTTTGACACACTGATCCTAATAGCAATGCATTCTGGTCCATATTTCTGGAATTTGTACAAGAGAACATAAATCAGCTCACTCAAGTATACCTGTATGCTTTGCATTCCCCCTATTTCAACAACCAGAAACCCACCTGGCCCCAGAACCCCAATCCCAGCACCAAATTATATTGGATTTTCACAATGAGATGAGCAGGATCTGTTCATGTTAGATGCTTGTAATTGACATATTCTGTTTTCACAGAGCACTATGAGACATCAAGATGGGGGCCCTTTCATTGTCAGCCTGCAAGCAGCTCAGCTGTCTTCCAAGATTTCGCCAACCAAGGTTGCTTACGGCTCTGAAATTTCTGCAGCTGATCCTTTTGGTGCTTAAGGGTGTTGTTAGTTTACATTGTTTCTCTTTCCTCCGGCTTTATGCATTTTCATTATCTAAGCTCTGAGGGCCTTTATGAATTTGCCCTCACCCAAACAAGTATCAGGTCACAGTTTTCTTTTGAGAAACTCGAAGCAAAGCAGTTTAGTTTTGTATTATAGCCAGATGGGTTAAAAAAGGTTAATGCACAGATGAGCAGACAAGTCCAATGCTACTGAATATTAAAAACAATACAGCATAGGCAACCCTATACAGAGGATAAAATGTCTTAAGAGATTAGGGTGCGCCCCCCCCCCCAGTTATATCAATGCTCTGTTGCTGTCGGTGACCTCTGTAGAGTAAAAAGGCTAAAGGCTAAACTGCTTTTCTGAAGCATATTTTGGGTGTTAGGTATATATGCATGTTTACATAAAGATGTGCTTTGAATGGATATATGTGTGTGTGTGTGTGTGTGAGAGAGAGAGAGAGAGCGCGAATAGGAGGAGGAGGTATAGTGGGCCAATCAACCAGTGACACACAGTCTCTACCTCCAATGGTTAGCCAGGAGAGAATGCAGCCTTGCTACTCAGTCCTATGATCAGGGAACCTGGCATCTGATCCTATGAGCTGCTGTCTCATGATGCCAGAGCTGACCACAAGCCATTCTTCCACAAGATGGAGAGCTAAAATTATCATACAGCAGTACAGTGAGCACTTTGTTGTTGCTAGAGCAGCGAGAGGAATAGACTATTGAGGTGTTTGAGGCAGCTGTTCTTTCACTGCAGCCTTTTCCTGCTTTCTATTCTCTGTGATAAACTTCCCTTTGTTTCTTCCAGCTGCACAACTGAGGCAGAAGGACACCAAAAAAGAACGGCTCAACTGACATCCGCACCAGACTGTAAATGCAGGTGTTGGACAAACGAATTTCAGTCTCTGATTACCGAGAGCAGATGATGTCCATAGAGATTAGCAGCTCTTAGCAGTATTGGTTCTTTGCCAACACAGTTAACTGCAAAGTTTACTGCAAAGTATGTTGGGGAACAACATTGCAATATACAGTTTTAATACCTGCATAAAAACATATTGATTTAAAACCAATAATCAAATAAGCAGAGATGAAAAGCTTCATCTCTTTGTTCAACTTTGTTCAACTCTTTGTTCAGGTAACACAAGTGAGACCAATGATGCAAACAGGCTGTAAGGAAGACCTGTGTGCTTTTGACTATAATGGGCTGCTTAGAAGTGCACAAAAACCCTGCAATCCATTTATTTCATTTTTAAATGAATAAATCTTCAGTTCTATAAATTCAATACCGCTTAAAATCACCATGCCGCACATAAACATAAATGGGGGGGGGGGGGATGAAGCAGTTTTACAAGCTTGCCCATGATGGCACTGCCCTAAAGCTGTTCTCTATACATGCCTAGTGCCATTTTGCCACCATGGCTTCCAACATCACCAAAAATAATTTTAAAAACTCAAATGAACTTCAAATGAACTTGCTCAAGTCTCTTATAGTGTGGCTACATAAGCTCCATCCATATTAGCACCTGTATTAATTCAGAGGGAGGTGATTGCAAAGAGAAGATAGGGCATATTAGATTACTCCAATCTACAACCACCAGCTGTGGAGTGTAGGTTTTTTTAAACCTTGCACAGCATTAGTTTGCTTACCTGCATGAACCACTCTTCTTAGATATATTATCTTAACTGCCCTGGTAACTGGCTGAAGAGCAAGGGCTAGATTTGTAAAATAAAATAATCCCTAGCACAGCGTACAGAAATACGATACAAGCTTATTTCTTGCACATGGTCACTTATTTCTCTCCTTCTGCTACTGCCTTGATATACTGCTGCTCTGAAGTATTAATGAACTAAGGTTAAGTAGGAAGGGAAGCAGAATCAATAATAATTGCATCCCATTGATTTAATAATTATTTAATATCACTAGGGAGCATTTAGTTCTGTTCAGTAGTTTCCTCATTAGATTAAGTGCTGTTACTGGGATGCCTTTCTGGATCTCATCCCCTGTCTTAGAAGTACAGTGGTACCTCAGGTTAAGTACTTGATTCGTTCCGGAGGTCCGTTCTTAACCTGAAACTGTTCTTAACCTGAAGCACCACTTTAGCTAATGGGGACTCCTGCTGCCATTGTGCCGCCACCACAAGATTTCTGTTCTCATCCTGAAGCAAAGTTCTTAACCTGAGGTAATATTTCTGGGTTAGCGGAGTCTGTAACCTGAAGCATATGTAACCTGAAGCGTATGTAACCCGAGATACCACTGTATTAAATACCTTGCTTGTTCATGTGATCAGCACTGGGTCCCTTGCTGTCAGAACTCCCAAGGTTTCCAATAATGCTCTGGTCTAGTCCAGCCACTCTTACTAGGTATACAGGCAATGTCCAATATATTGATGTTCAGCTATAAAAAAGGGTACTTTTTGCATTGAACTAAGTAGCACCGCAACAGCTGCAGCAGCTTAAACAAGGAGGGAAGCTATTATTGCCTTTAAAAAATGCCAGTCAATAATGTTATTGCTTTTCTCCCACTTTCCTGCATCTATTTTTAAAGCTGCTATGCCGCTCTCCCTTCCAGTTACTGATTGATCTCATTAAAATATGGAGCACTCTTACCTACTCTCTTTGGCAATGTATCAGAGAGAACTTGGATGTCTCGATTTCTCCATCTCCCTCCTTTCAACTTTTACATTAGCTCTGCTAACAAAACAAACTGCCTAACAGGTGACTCATTCCAATGGGAGTGCTTTCAAATGTTGGAGAAGCGATATTCAGGAAGCTGAACCAATCCCTCACTTCCTAACCCATCACTTTCACGTTTCCTCCCCATGATTTATTGTATAGGCTGGATATGAATTCCCCTTGTTGCTTTTACAACACAGTGCATTCATCCCAGCACTTGTGATGATTCTGAACATTAATGTACACAAGCACACCCTTCAATATTGTCATGAATGCCTAACAGTAATTGCTATTTTAAGTATACTGTACATGGTTGCTATTGTTATACTAGCTGCTTTGAAAAAATACATCACTTTTATTTTCTGTGTAAGACTACGCACAGGTTTCCACTGGAATTTGTTGCCTCCCATTACTAGTATTTTCTGTGGGAGTGTTCAATTAGATGCCAAGTTCCTGCTGTGTTTTTAAATAGAGTATTTTGCTGTTCTGACATGCAGAGAGCATTATGCAATGACACACCCTCCCACTCATCACATCTGCTCAGAGTCATAGTATCTGTATATGTAGGAGGCACAACAGTCTGTGTTTACTGCTATTTATTTCTGGTAGCCTTCAAAAAGGCAGCATGATTCAATTTCCTTCTTTCCTGGGCAACAACCGACCTGTGTACTAAATTGTACATTGGGCATCCCGAATATGTAAGGAAGTCAATCCCAATTGTTGGGAGGGGATGCACAGTCAAAGGTACATATTTCCATATGTGGTGGTGTTGTCACATCATCAAACCCTTCTGAATGCTGTCTTCAAAGAAATAAGCTTGATACACAACAAAATGATTGAAATGTCCCCTGCACTAGCATTACTTGAGTTTAGGATCCCATCTGCTCATGATCATCCTAAAGATGACCTTTTAGCCTTTCTATTGACTGCTGCGCATATGGAGATAGCCAGATGTTGGAAAACCGGTGATGGGCTGAACTTTGATTCTTGGTATAAGTAATTTTATCATGACAAGTACTTGTTTACTGTTGTAACAATTGTTTTCTCAAAATTTATCTTCTGTACCATGAAAATAAATAAAAACAGTATTTTTTATTCTTTTTTTAAAAAAATCAGTAAATTAACACTTCCAAGGCCTCGGTCCAGTATACCTGGACCAACACTGGCCTCGGTCCAGTATACCTAAAGGAGTGTCTCCACCCACATTGTTCTGCCCGGACACTGAGGTCCAGCTCCGAGGGCCTTCTGGTGGTTCCCTCACTGCGAGAAGTGAGGTTACAGAGAACCAGGCAGAGGGCCTTTTCGGTAGTGGCACCCAGGGCCTTGCAGAGCCAGGCAGAGGCCCGGGCCAGGTAGATAATGTGCCCCCCTTTTTTTTACCCTGGGGATAACTGAAGTCTTATAAATAAGTAAATATATAAATAATTTTCACAAAGGTTATGCTGACAAATAATTTTATTTCAAGGCTTGAACCGTATCTGCATATAAAGACGAAATGGAAAATATAGATAAATATGCTGACCGAGGCCCGCTTTGGAATCGGAGGCTTGGGCCAAGTGGCCCATATGGCACCCCCTCTGTCTGGGCCTGGTGGCACCCACCGTGTGGAACGCCCTCCTATCAGATGTCAAGTAAATAAACTACAGTGGTACCTCAGGTTACATACGCTTCAGGTTACAGACTCCGCTAACCCAGAAATAGTGCTTCAGGTTAAGAACTTTGCTTCAGGATGAGAACAGAAATCGGGCTCCCGCGGTGTGGCGGCAGTGGGAGGCCCCATTAGCTAAAGTGGTGCTTCAGGTTAAGAACAGTTTCAGGTTAAGAACGGACCTCCGGAACGAATTAAGTCCTTAACCTGAGGTACCACTGTATTTGACTTTTAGAAGACATCTGAAGGCAGCCCTGTTTAGGGAAGTTTTTAATGTTTGATGTTTTATTGTGTTTTGAATATTCTGTTGGGAGCTGCCCAGAGTGGCTGGGGAAATAAACTATTATTATTATTATTATTATTATTATTATTATTATTATTATTATTTCAGCATTTCATAAAGCACCTTGATTTGGCTTGGATGAATTTAAGGGCTGATAGATTGGGTTCAGAAGTCTGGGTGTGCTTGGTTCCACCACCCCCATTCACTATCAAGAAATTTAATAAAATGCCGTAGTCATTGCAACGTCCTGCATTAGATGCTGTATGTTTTTAATGGACAAACCATGGTTTAGGAACCCCTGCTCTGAAGCATTTGCAACTGCTTCTCCAATTTTGTAAACCTAAGTAATTAATGACAGTGCTAAGCAGCACTAGATGCCAAATGACCCTCTGAGTAACCTACAAGACAGAAGGTTAACAAATCTTATTGTAAGACAAAACATGGTACCGGTACATTTGCTACCAGTAGATGATGAAATAGCCACCTAGCCAGAAAGCTTTAAAGGGGGACTGGACAAATTCATGGAGGATAAGGCCATCAATGGCTACTAGTCACGAGGGTTGCATATTGCTTCCAAAATCACAGACATCATGCCCTTGAAATTACCAGCCTCTGGAAAACAACAGCAGAAGAGGCGAATTAAGGTTCTGCTTGAGGGCTTTCAGGGACAAGAATGCTGGACTGCATAAACCTATATAGAAGGGACAAGAATGCTGGACTGCATAAACCTATATATTCTCACTATTTCGCCTCTGGAAAACAACAGCAGAAGAGGCGAATTAAGGTTCTGCTTGAGGGCTTTCAGGGACAAGAATGCTGGACTGCATAAACCTATATAGAAGGGACAAGAATGCTGGACTGCATAAACTGCATAAACCTATATATTCTCACTATATAGAAGGGTCTGGAAACTTCTGTTTCAGTGTATCTGAAGAAGTGTGCATGCACACGAAAGCTCATACCAAGAACTGACTTAGTTGGTCTTTAAGGTGCTACTGGAAGGAATTTGTTTTGTTTTGACTATGGCAGACCAACACGGCTACCTATCTGTAACTGCATAAACCTAGGGACTGATCCTGCAGGCAGTCTCTTCCTATGATCACCAAGAACCTAGGGTCACCCACCTAAGAGATCTGGGAATCTCCAGAACCATTTCAAAAGCACAAGTGATTTCATTGTTATCACTGCCATATATGGTCTTTGCCAGAGCTGCAGTGTTTCCTCAGATTTGTTCCAATTTAGAGTTCATTGTTATGTATGTGTGTTACCTGTGGTAACTTCAGCCAAGAAGCAGGGCAAGCCTATTCAAAGCTGCAGCATTCCACTCTACAACCAATGCAAGCAAAGCTGCTAGACCAAAGCACTGACGTAACTCCGCTAAAGCAGAACAGGAATTGCCCTAAAGTATTCCATGGAGATCTAACTCTTATTGCACTTTGCAACAGGAGTGTTATTGTTTAACTCCATATTTAAATATTACATTTTAAACCCACACTAACTTTGCCCTTCTTCTGTGACTTTAAAAATGGGTTGCTTTCAGCAACAGCCATTCTCCCTTTCCTTTAAATCAGTACCAATCTGAAGCTAAGGAGAGGTGTTCCTACTGGTCTTCAGTTAAAGAAAAAGCACTGAGACATCCAGCTCTTTCCACTTCCCCCTTACATCTCTTTGCCTGAATTCTGCTGGTAGCTGTCAACATAGTTAATGTTCTGAAGCTGAGGTTTAAAAGGGCCGAGCTTATTCAGCAGTAATTTTGCTACCCACATCCCCTTTGTTTTGCGAGCCTCAAGTGTGAGGAAAGGGGGACCTTTCATGTGTAGGCAACAAGATATAATAGGAGAGACATCCTTAAAGATAAACAAATAGGAGAAATTGCTTGCCTTGGACCACAACATTGTCTATTTAGAGAGCCAATGAGGCGATGCTCCTGGATAACAGGATTTGAATACCCACACAGCCAAGAAGCTCACTGGGTGACCTGGGGTCAGTCACTGTCTCTCAGCCTGGCCTACCTCACAGGGTTGTTGTGAGGTGATAGCCATATACGCCATCTTGAGCTCCCCGGCAGGCGGGCGGGGGGAGGTGGTAGATAAATGTAATAAATAAAGACACATGAATTCATGAATATGGGTGAGAATGTAGCAACCCTTGTGCCCCCTCCTGAACCGAACTCCACACCAAGCTTAACAATGCCCCACATCTATACTAGATCTCTTCCCCTCTACCACCTGTGATTAATCCAGGTAGAAATGAGGTGAGATGAAGACATTAGGAGGCTGGGGAGGAAGGTAAGGTGCCGGATATCTTAAAAAGATGATTTTGAATGCATGTCATCTACAAGTATCAATAGTGGGGCAGCATATAAAAGTTTTCTACCATAATCACCACCACCACCACCACCACCACATTATTGTATGTGTTGTTCTTTAAAACTTATGCTGGGATGCAAATGCGACAAGAATTGAAAACGACAATACTTTAAATGTTGGTTCTGCTCAAGGAGGAAACACAGTGATGGGCTGATGTCACCAAGTTGCTCTCTAATTCAGCATAATAGGCATGTGGTAAAAGTCTGCATGTTATTATTTACTAAAACCACAGAGGTCACAAAAGGGATAAGCATCCCCATCAAATACTGGGGGAGGGAGGAGAGGAGAGATGGAGCCAAAGAAGGTGCATTTATGAGCATACAAGTGGGGGAAATGTGGGTTTCAAAAATCGTTTATCACTGCTGCTAGTTGCACAGCATGCAGTCAGGCATTTCCATTTTCAGCACTGCTGCCTTGTACATTAAGATGAGGTTAGCTCTTTTTAAACATGTTCCAGGCTATGAAGGATGTGGGAAAGGATTGGATGGAACCTTAATAAACAGTGAAAGCAGGATAGCAGGAAGATCAAAATGGAAGGCACATCAATTCAACCTTACAAGGTGAGAGTGAATCACATTCCAGCAAATTCAGGTTGCACAATCAAAATTGATTTGGAGTTCTTGTACAGCAACGCCCCTGCCCAAAGTATCAGACTTTTTGATATAAGGAAAGCGACAAGAAAATGCAATGGAAAGTGAAGGGTAACAGTTTCTTGATGCAACACAGTATAATCTCCCTGCAAACAAATCAGAAGGAATGCTCAATAAACACCTAATTGCCCTTCAAACAAATCAAGGTAAATATCCATTCCATACTGCTGCCTGGAAGGACCCTTTGGTATTCAGTATTTCTTGAAACATCAGTATGCACCATGCCAAATATTTACCAGAGCCATACACTAAAGATAGTAAGTAATAAACTCAAAATAGCAGGTCAGCCCAAGAAGACATGGCCCAGAAATGTGGCTTATTAATACATAACATGCATAAATGAAATATTCACCAGTTGACAAATGGAATGCCACAATCAAAGATAGAATGAATAAGGCAGTCATTGGAAAGGTCATTGAAGTGGGTGGTTGTGACTGAGATGATGCCTTGGTCTTCCCTGTACCTCTTACACTGCCAATATTATTATAGGTATTTCCAGTTTTATTCTTTCCATCTAAATGCAGCAAATATATATATATATATATATATATATAGTTCAGGAGGTTGGTAGGAGAGAATCTGCTGAAGCAGGAGACGGTTTGCCCTGTGCGTATTTTCCAACTCTATATAGGTGTGGACAGTACTTGTACCAGGAAGCTAGTCTTACCAGGAAAGATAGGGATCTGCCACTTTCTCTCCTCCCACATAGAAAATGATGCAGAGGGGTAGAACATGTACTAGTAGACATAACAAAGAGGAGGTATAGTTTTAAGAGCTGTGTCATGTCTGACTGTTTCTTTCCTCCTGTCAAAACTCCTACACGTGTGTGTGTGTGTGTGTGGACAAACACCAATACAACACCCACATCCCGAGAATAAGACACTGACATTTATCAAGTGCTTTTAATACCCTTCTATTTTAATCTAGGACTCCTCACCAAAATCCTTTTATAAGTACTCTGATTCCTTGCAAGGATCTTTACTTCACAATGCAATATCCTGCAAGCCCCCCAAATAATCTGGATAAATTTTCTAAGATTGGCTGTTGGGTCCCCAGTTATTGTTGGACTAGGTAAAGGTAAACGGACCCCTGACCATTAGGTCCAGTCATGGCTGACTCTGGGGTTGCGGCGCTCATCTCGCTTTATTGGCCAAGGGAGCCGGCGTACAGCTTCCGGGTCATGTGGCCAGCATGACTAAGCTGCTTCTGGTGAACCAGAGCAGTGCACGGAAATGCCATTTACCTTCCCGCCAGAGCGGTACCTATTTATCTACTTGCACTTTGACGTGCTTTCAAACTGCTAGGTTGGCAGGAGCAGGGACCGAGCAACGGGAGCTCACCCCATTGCGGGGATTCGAACTGCCAACCTTCTGATCGGCGAGTCCTAGGCTCTGTGGTTTAACCCAAAGCACCACCTGTGTCCCTCTATTGTTGGACTACATCTGGCATAATCCGTGACTGTCAGCGAAGATGGCTGCAGAGGATGGGAATTGTAGTTCAACAACATCTTGGGACCCAAGGCTGAGGAACACTGATCTAGAAAGCCACTGAGTTTCCCCATTTTAACTCTGTGGAACTGAATGGGGAGTTTGGTAGGATATGGACTATCCAAGCAGTATTTATTTACTGCTTTTTAATTTTTGACTTTCATCCAAAGGCTCCTGAGGCGGTTTACAGTTTCCATATTAAAACAGTGAAACCATTCATAAAACGAAAAATCAATAGACTAGTAACAGCAACAGACAAATCAATTTCAGCTGATCCACCATGCATCGTAAGTGATATACCTATAAGGTACAAAGGTAAAGGTAAAGGACTCCTGGACGGTTAAGTCCTGTCAAAGGCAACTATGGAGTGCGGCGCTCATCTCGTTTTTAGGCCGAGGGAGCCCCTGTTTGTCCACAGACAGCTTTCCAGGTCATGTGGCCAGCATGACTAAACAGCTTCTGGCACAACGGAACACCGTGACAGAAGCCAGAGTGCACAGAAACACCATTTACCTTCCCACCACAGCGGTACCTATTTATCTACTTGCACTGGTGGGCTTTCAAACTACTAGGCTGGCAGGAGCTAGGACAGAGAAACAGGAGCTCACTCCGTCATGGGGATTCGAACCGCTGACCTTCTTATTGGCAAGCCCAAGAGGCTCAGTGGTTTAGACCACAGCACCACCCACGTCCCAGTTATGCCTATATGGTCTTGAGCACCTCTCTAGGGCCAAAGTTTCAACACTACATTACATTTCCAACAGATACACAGAACAACCCTGAAAGATGGAACCAAACAGTGGGAACTGGACAAGATTTCCTGGTAGACAGAAACCATCGAAGAGAAAATCCAGTCTCTCCACAGGGAGGATGCGTAAAATGTGACAGGTATGTGATGATTCATATGAGTGAGGAAGACGGGAACATTGTGCCAGGTACACCAGGACTTTTAAAGAGATAGCATTTTGGGCTTTCTCTACAGATGGGTCATGAGGTCTTGTGAACAGAGAACAATAGTAACATGATTCAAGGGGAGGCAGAGTGAGAGTGTGTGTGTGTGTGTGTGTGTGAGAGAGAGAGAGAGAGAGAGGGGGGGGGGAGCTGCAGACTGGGAGGCACCTTTCCGATTTCACATCTCTCTCTCTCTCTCTCTCTGGGAACCTGAATGCAATTACTGTGCTATGCTGTCCATCTTCACCTATACTCCATTGGTATATTTATAAACTCAAATATTACAGAATCAAAAAAATACAGAAATGCTATTATGTCCATAGCAATTTTTGCTCCAGAAGGAAAACAAACCAGTTAGCACTGGCCTTGGAGGCTGTTATTGAATGAAGAGACAAGGAGTGCATTAACAGTATGAAGGGCACCTTAGAATACATTTGCATGCAGACCAGAATAGCTTACATAAAAAAATATACATGAAGTTTTATTTATTTTATTTTTAATAAGATTAATCTATTGCTAGACTGCAAAAAAAAGCAAACCTCCAAGTGGTTTACAACAATATACAGTAACACGTTACAAACATTTAACGTTTTATGGGGTATATATCCTGCTGAACCCAATATGTGAGATTCAAGGGATTTTCCAGATGCTGTAAGTTACTTAATGGGGAACTGTGCAGCTGTTACTAAAACCACACCATTTCATCCATCAAGCATTTTCACGGCAGGGAAAATCACAGATTTCTCAACTATCAAACTACTGAGCCAAGTTGCTAGTAAATTGCAGCAAGTCGTTCCTCTAGTATTGAAAGCCTTGAGCTATAACATCACTGTAAGTCCCTGCCATGACCATTTTTAAACTGCTTTTCTCCCTCCCACTTTGGAGAGGGTGCATTCACATTTTCAGTACCCAAAATTCACACTTCCTACAATTAAAAACAAAGCAAAAACACAAGGCTGCTACTGTTGACACAATGTCCCTTGTAGCAAAAGTGCTCCATGTAATTTTAATTACATGAAGATACAGCAGCTATTTTGTGACTGGTGTCCCCAGCACTCTTTCAAAATTCAAAATGTGCTCACTGGCCAAAAAGGTTGGCCACCCCTGAGATACATTATCCCTGAAGGTCTTGTACAGCAAGACTAGCAACAAGAAAAACATTGAATTAAGTGACTCAACCACTGGGTTGTGTATAAATGGCCTAGTTTGCAATTCACACTAAGGCTGCATTCAGGCAGTACTTTATTCCATTTCCCTGACATTTCCTTACTGATTCATTTCCACATTTTGTCTGACCTTTCACACAATGTGAAACCCACTTCTGGAAACCCAATGGAAGTTTTACACTCCCTTTCATGTTAATTGTTTCCAGAAAAAAATGCATTTGCAACCCTGTAGAGACAGAAAATCACAGCAGTTTTGCTTTGTAATTTCACATGATGAAATTTGGAGCAGTATCCTGGCATACAGTTCTTTCCCACCATTTAAAATTTACCATGACATGGCACTATTTCAGTCAAAAGCCACAGGTACTGCAGTGTAAAAGGAATGTTAGAAATTGGGACAGAAACCAGTGAACCTAACAGGATAAAACCCATGCCTGAATGCAGCCTTAGTCAAACCTTGGCTTAGAGTGAATGTCTAAGAACAAACTTTGGTTACAATTTACAGTTAGTCTGGAGAGAGCGCAGTCACAAGCCTGGGTTCAGGCAACAGGCTATCTATGCCCAATCTTTGAACTTCACCCCTCCTAAAACAAAAGTAACACAGCTGTTTGATACCTAATGGTTATCCAAAGTGTAACTTTCTCTCTAATGTTTAACAGATATTTTGTTAGGATTCTGGTTAACGATTTGATCAGGTATAACCTTCTGAGTAGAAATGTCACAGTGTACCTTTTGCATTTTTTAGCTTTCACTGTTTACTTCAGGAGTTTCCCCCCTTCTCAAAGTGTGTGCATCCACACCTACCAACTATTTATGCATCTGTTGTGTGTGCCACAGTCCATGAAAAATAAAATTAGTTAGTCTTTAAAGTGCCACAAAACTATTATTAGTTCTTCTTCACTGAGTTTGCCTTGTTCTTTTCTCTGTATTATTCTTCCTGTTGCACACCAAAAATTCATAGTATTAATATCTTTGCCCACCTTATTTCTCTTCTAGAAATATGTAATCTTTCTCTAAATTTCACCTGTGCAGGTTTGTAATTTCCAATAGAAGAAGCTGAAAGGAACGAGGGCACAGAATACCACACACATGACACAATAGTTCATAAAGAGAGGGGCAGTTGTTAATAAATGGCATTGGTCTGTTAATAAAGAAAAAATAAAGAATTTAAGTTCCTACCTTTGTCCGGGTTCCGATTCTGTAGGTTTCTTCTTCTGGGTTCTCTGGTTAGGTTTCCATTAACACAAGTAAGCCACAGAGAGGCATGTCATTCTTCCTATAAAGTCATGATTGCTGTACTTTTTTTTCTTTTCAGCTCTTTTGCTGTATATCTGTTTGGAATACAGAAGAAGAAAATGGGGGTGGGGCTTCACCATACAGGTTTGTGTGAAACAGAAACAAAAGTGCTGTTAGGAGCCCTGAATCCCTGATACAAACACTCAAAACAGTCATTGACTGGAGACTGGAAGGGAACAGAAAACCCCACCTCTTTCCCTGCCTGGAGGAGGGCAGTGGCGAAGGACAGCAAAGAAATAGTTTAGCTGCTTTGATGAGTAGAAAGGTAAGAATGCTGGATGAATAGTTTTAGCAACTGAGCTGTGCCTGAAAGATATGCAGAGATCTATGAGCGCAGTCATCCGTTTGAAGATTGCCCTAAAGGCACAGAAGCAAAATAAAGATGCAGCATTACTTTAGACCAAAACATGCTCTCTAAAAATACCTACCCAGGACCTCTGGATGTAAACAACGGATTATGGGATGCTTACTCATGGGCAAGTGCCATTCACACAGACAAAAAAAAAAAGTTTATTTAGAGTGCAAGAGCAGAAGGCTATAGTCATCCTACAATACCACACTGACTCACTCCTATTATTACCTCAGCTTGGACAGGGAGATCTTAGATAAATGAACGTATTTACTCTGTACATCTGTACTCCATCCTTCAATACATCTATTTCAATGCACGGCAGCTAACAGAGCTACAATGCAGCAAGAACTTTAAAGCAGCAATGAAAACAGAAAAAAGAACAAAATGGCAGATGTAAAAGCATCACAGACTTTAAGAGTGAGGAACCCTGAGGCGGCGGCGGGGGAGGGGGGGAGACAGAATCTTTGCTTAGCTTGTATCAAGGTATTCTATTGCATTTTGTCTTCCATTTTATTTATTTCAGCCATTTATATTCCTCCGTTCCTCAAAAGACCTCAAGGCAGATACAAAGCTTTAGAATGCAAAGATCAAAATATGGAAGTCACAATACATAAATCAGTCTAAATGTGCTTTTCAAAATAACTTCCCCATATTACATAGATCAAAGGTCTCATTATCCAGAGGATTGAAAGAGGAGGACAAGCTTCAGCCAATGCCAAAAGTTAGACAATGTTGATACCAGCCAAACTTGGGGGGGGGGGATAATGTTCCAAATCTGAGGCACCACTGCCATCCCACCTTGGGAGCCCAGGCTTCATATCCTGCCTTTCTGCAGAATTAAGCTCCAAGTCTTCAGGAAGATCTTCAACCAAAAGATAGCTGGTGTGAGCCAAACCTCTGGGTGGCAGCGGTGGAGTATGTCTCAAAGCTGAGGTGCCAATTGCCAAGAACGTCGCCTTGTGACCTCAGACTTCTACACAATTAGCCTTCTGAAGACCCTTCCCTCAAGCTGCAGAAGTTCTAGTCACACCACACCTATGTTTCAAAGCAGCTAGGCTCTTACTTCCATATCATCCCCACTTTGTCACACCTTCCATCTGCTATTGGTTTGTTGGCTGGAGGGGTGGAGCCACAATAGGAAATTCAGAAAAGTAGAAAGATTCACTCACAACATGAAATTATATTATTTTTCAAGAGAGGAAAAATGAGGGTAGAGTTACTAAATGATTGAACGAGTAGACCTGGAGTTGGAATTAGTTGATTGCCCAGCTGCTGGTGGTCCTAGAGCCTATTTAGAAATTGTTGTCCTATAAAATTTCCAGCAGCATAAGAAAGTAGAGCAGGGAGCTATTTAACTTTTTTTGTTTTGTTCCCTTGTCTCCTTAGAAGTCTGATCTCAAACTATCATATGTTGGGCTTATAGGTAAGTTTCGCTTATATGCAGTCTTCTCAAGCCTCAGAAAAGACTATTTTCTTGGTTTGTGTCAGATGAAACCAGCCAGGAAAGATGCATTCTAGTTGCTAGGAAAAAGGGAAATTTGACATTCCAAGGATAAGGAAATGAGATAGAAGCAGGGAAAGTGCACTGAAAGGGAGGCGGAAATAGCAGCTCTTTAGGACCCCAGGGATACCTAACCCCCTGGTGTCCAAACAACTCACCCCTCACATCTCTGACTTCACTCATTTGCTAAAAACACTAAAAGGCAGGAGTAGTCAGGCTGACTCATCTCTCAGAAATCACTTTGCATGGTACTTGCACCTTTTGTTCCATAACTTCTTTTCTAGGAGAGCTGAAGTATTGCTTCTTTTAAAAATGAAAGCTCAGAGTCTGAGATCCCTGTAGGCTGCAGACTGAGTGCATCAGTACCAACAGCACCCATCACTTGGTGGCACTGAACATGATAAAGGTAAAGGGACCCCTGACCATTAGGTCTAGTCGTGGCCGACTCTGGGGTTGCAGCACTCATCTCGCTTTATTGGCTGAGGGAGCCGGCGTACAGCTTCCGGGTCATGTGGCCAGCATGACTAAGCCGCTTCTGGCGAACCAGAGCAGCGCACGGAAATGCCGTTTACTTTCCCACCGGAGCGGTACCTATTGATCTACTTGCACTTGACGTGCTTTTGAACTGCTAGGTTGGCAGGAGCAGGGACCAAGTAACGGGAGCTCACCCCGTCACCGGGATTTGAACTGCCAACCTTCTGATCAGCAAGTCCTAGGCTCTGTGGTTTAACCCACAGTGCCACCCGCGTCCCTTCACTGAACATGACAGCACTCTTCAAATGCCAGAAAGGCTGCCATGGAGAAGAGGGCAAAGATGACTTGTTCTCAGCCTGGAGACCAGGACTAATTCCAATAGGCTTAAGTTACCTAGAGGGGTGGTAGGGACACGGGTGGCACTGTGGTCTAAACCACAGAGCCTAGGGCTTCCCAATCAGAAGGTCGGCGGTTCGAATCCCTGCAACGGGGTGAGCTCTCGTTGCTCGGTCCCAGCTCCTGCCCACCTAGCAGTTCGAAAGCACATTAAAGTGCAAGTAGATAAATAGGTACCATTCTGGAGGGAAGGTAAACGGTGTTTCTGTGCACTGCTCTGGTTCACCAGAAGCGACTAAGACATGCTGACCATGTGACCCGGAAGCTGTCTGTGGGCAAATGCTGGCTCCCTAGGCCAGTAAAGCGAGATGAGCGCTGCAACCCCAGAGTCGTCTGCAACTGGACTTAACTGTCAGGGGTACTTTTACCTTTACCTAGAGGGGTGGTGGACTCCCACTTACTGGAGATCTTCAACCCAGAGGCTTGGCAACCAAGTGTTGGGCGTGTCCCACCTGATGTGCAGGATTGTAACTGGTTTTGTGATGGTAGAAAGAGTCGCAAACAATCTCTTTTTCAACAGGCCAATGAAGCTATGTATTGTACTGTCAGATATGGGCAAGCACTATCATTTAAAAAGAACAACAACAAAGAATGCAGCATAGCACCAATGTGTTAAATCACCCAAACCTTTCCTGTTCCGGAATTTAAAATCTTATGTCCCCTTCTTTATTCATAGGTTCAGAACCTGCTGCGTTATGCATACCTTTCAGGTTGTGCTCTTCATGTTGTGACATCATTTGCCCCAAGGCGAATTAGTTTTATCCTGGAGTAGTTGACATCATGTCTGCATTCCACCTCTCTGCATTTCTAGTTCAGATCAGATCAGAAATGATTGCTCATCTGAATATGAGACACTGCAGTAGATAAGACGGCTGTGGTGGCTGGTATTGTGACATATATCTGTCATCAAGCTATTTGGCTGAGCTTAAATAATTTCCAATGGTTATTGTCAGAGTGGGGGGCGGGGAAATCGAGAGAAAATGTTTGTTGATGGGTAAAAATATTTTTCCAGTCATGCTGTTCTTCTGTGCAGATTGACTGCCCCACCAAGTCTGGCATAGCTTGTTCCTTGACACACCCTGTGAGTGGAACCTCTTGTCTAAGATAAACTTCCCTTTACAGCATTTTAGATGCAATGCATTCAAACACAGCATTTTATGTACATTATAAATTTAACTTTATCAATCAGTTCAAGGTTTGGCTCCTACTGGCATGAAATAGGAACCTGATCAAAAGAAAGAAGTATCTGGCCCCGTCTTGGTTATTTTTCCTCATCTTCCAAGTTCCTCTATGCTATTGTTACAAAAGAAACTTGAAAGCCTTATAATCCCCTAATACACTTGCCAGAGCAAGGAAAGTCCATCAATTACTCTGGTGTTCCATGATGATGTAATCACCCCTTCTCTTTAAAAAGTCATGGAACTGTGCTCCCTCATGTTTCCCCTTCACTGAACTGAACTGAATAGTACTTGTGACAATTCAGGTGCCTGGGATAACAGTTATCATGACTAAAGTTACTACAAAACAGGAAGCGGTTTTGTAAATAAAATAGAACATCATCTGAATGCTAGCTGCAGCAAATCCAGGCACTCTTTTTATAGGTGCATTGGTTTATTTCCTGTGGTCATTTTGTATGATCCCAATGTAAATTAAATTCCTTAAAATGAGAAAACTACTTTGTAAGATGAGGAATGGATATTTCATAGACGTCTTCTAATCTTGGGACTAGCATTTGGTACTGTGGCTCAGTATTTATGGAATCAGATAATCAGATATTCTTCCTTACAAATCTTTAAGCTATCTTCCAGTTTATTGGCAATACATACTCAACATAAGCATAAGAAAATGGCTAAACTAGCCTCATTGGTTCCTTAAAAGAGCTATTAGCCCCACCTAGTGGCCAAAACAGAATTCCAAATAGTCTGTCAGTGCATTTATTCTTGGATATATGGATAGTTTTGTGCCGCTCTCAGTTATTTCATTGAACATATGCAAGATAAGTTGCTCTAATTCTGCTATGCTGCTTCATGCAGATTTTCTATGTGGGTTTGTTTTCCCTTCCATGTTACACTGAGAGTACAAAAAGATAATACACAACTGTTCATATGCCTGCAGTTAGAACGTCTTTATAATGGCCCCATATCTAACAAAAGGATTTTGCAAAGTTGTTTAAAGGTAAACGGACCCCTGACCATTAGGTCTAGTCGTGGCCGACTCTGGGGTTGTGGCGCTCATCTCGCTTTATTGGCCGAGGGAGCCGGCGTACAGCTTCCGGATCATGTGGCCAGCATGACTAAGCCGCTTCTGGCGAACCAGAGCAGCACACGGAAACGCCGTTTACCTTCCCGCCAGAGCGGTACCTATTTATCTACTTGCACTTTGACATGCTATCAAACTGCTAGGTTGGCAGGAGCAGGGACCGAGCAACGGGAGCTCACCCTGTCGCGGGGATTCGAACCGCCGTACTATATTAAACAGTGCAATATAATGTACGATTACTTGGAAGGAAACCCTACTGTGTTCAAAGGAGCACACTCTCAGGTGAATGTGCATACACTGTTGCCAAAATGTATTAAACAGTATAATGTAAGACATACTAAATATACCCATTTTCCATGGTTTGTAGTCAGAAACAGATAATCAGGGAATCTCTGTATGTGGACATGTTTGGCATTTTGCACTTAACTTAGTTGCTTCTCATAAGTGGTTTTAAAAACAGAAGAAGAGTTCTTTCTGCTGAGTCTGATCAGAGGTCCAGCATTCTGCAACCCACTGAGATCAACCAGACATCTATCAGAAGTCCTCAAACCTTCTTCCACTGTTGGTTTCCAGCAACTGGTATTAGGTAGTGTGCTGCCTCTGAAACTGTGTGTGGGGGCTGTCTTTCATCACAGGGATAGCCAGTGCTGTGCCTCATTGGACTACAACTCCCATCATCCCTGAGCATTAGCCCTGCTGGCAGCATCTGATGGGAATTGTATCTTAATCTGGAGGCTACCTCAGTGGCTACTTCTGCAGCATGTGAGTTTGTCTAACTGGCTAGAACGCCCTACATTAATTGTGCATTGTGTGAATAATATTCTCATTTGAATAATTTGCTGCCATTTACAAGTTTGGATATTTCACTACTTACCCTGGCTCCACAACTTTTACAATCTGCTTAATATTCATTAAAGAGCATTGGTCCCATAATATATCCACTCTACCCCTTGTGAAAACAATCTCTTTTTTTGGCCACCGTTTCCTTTCCCTTAATCCTTTCCTCTATTTCTGAACTTCAGAGGCAAATGGCAGTCCTAATGCGGTCAAAATAGAACCATTAATGCAAAAGTGGGAGGTATCAACAGGCTTGGGAGAACCCAAAGTTTGCAGAAGTACAAAAAAAAGCTTAAGAATTTTTAAAAAGGAAATTCCCAAAACAGCCCGGTAACAGCTAAGCATGCTCAGAGCTTGTGGAATTCTCATTCATTCATATGCTGCTTTTGTATGAAATTGTCCACAGAATGGCTCACAACATGTCAAATGGGCAATACGCACACATGCACACACACCACAAATAATCATATCAATAAGTAAATACACATTGACTGGGAAGCGGGTGGTGCTGTGGTCTAAACCACTGAGCCTCTTGGGCTTGCCGATCAGAAGGTTGGTGGTTCAAATCCCTGCGATGGGGTGAGCACCTGTTTCTCTGTCCCAGCTGCTGCCAAGCAGATGAATAGGTGCAAGTAGATAAATAGGTGGCGGAAACATAAACAGTGTCCATTGTGCCAGAAGTGGTTTAGTCATGCTGGCCACATGACCCAGAAAGCTGTCTGTGGACAAACGCCGGCTCCCTCGGCCTGAAGTGAGATGAGCACCGCAACCCCATAGTCGCCTTTGACTGGACTTAACCATCCAGGGGTCCTTTACCTTTACCTTTTTACCTTTACATGCTGACTAACTGTTGTGGCTGAGTAGGATGGGGGATGCAATAAAGATGTGTGGGCATAAGGAGGTATACAAATTTAATAATTAAATGGATGAATAATGGTGGAAGATATGACTAAATGACTGGTTGTAGCACTGAACTGGAAAATTCCACACTGCAACATTTTGTTGCAGGTCTGACTTGCTCAGTTACTAATCTTTGCATTTTTTGTTCCTGCATTCTTATCTACCCCATGACTGCTTACTAAGTTTCCTTAGGAGACTTTGTTGAGTGATTTGTTAAAAGGAAATGTGAACATCCAGGCATATAGTGTCTACATGTTCATCCTATCTGCATGCTTACCGACATTCCTGTAGAACACAAAGATAATAGCGAGGCAAATTTCACTTTGCAGAAGTCATGCTGACATTGTGACCTTCGGCGGTAGAAATATTCTCAGCTGCACACTCAGGTTTTCTCAGGGCCTTTGCTTTCGATTTGAGCCCTGCATTTTATGCCACAAAGTGCCTGGTTCTCTGCTACAAAATTTCATTTTCAGTCCCGGTTGCTTCCTGGTGCTGTTGAGCATTGCACTGAAATTTTCCTTTGAAGCTCTGCCTGAAGGGGAGTAGCAACAGAACTTCAAAGCAAAGCTGACCCCATCTTTGTGCAGTCTGGCCATGATGCTTGGCAGCCCTCGAGAAGCAAGCAGGGGAGTTAAAAAGAAATATCCATGTAATTAGCTGAGTGAGTGAGTGTGAAACTTCCAAATTCAGCGCCAGCCAGTGCCAAATAATGGGAACAAGGAATGGCAGTGGAAAACGTTGCTAGGCAAAGATTTCTGATGCTTTGGTAAAACTGAAGGTCCAAAATGGGAGAGGAATGTTGCCACATTTCAGAATCATACTGAAGAAATTGGCAGAAGCTTCTGCCATAGAGAGGTGCTTGTAGAGAATAACACCCCCTATTCCTAAACACCTGCACTCAAAAATATCTCAGAAGCTCTGCTGAGCAAGGGTAGAGGTTGCCTGCCATATAAGAGGTAAGATGGATGTCCTCAGGGCTGTGGCATTATGTCACATCAGATTTTTTTGGATACTTCATGTAAAATGGAAATGTAGCTTTCTTGGGACAGAGGACCCTCTGTTTCTCTCAGGGCCCTGATAATAATAATAATAATAAATAATAATAATAATAATAATAATAATAATAATAATAATAATATGTTATTTATACCTCACCCATCCAGCTGGGTTTCCCCAGTTACTCTTGGCGGCTCCCAACAAAGTATTAAAATACAGTGGTCTGTTAAACATTAAAAGCTTCCCTAAACAGGGCTGCCTTCAGATGTCTTCTAAAAGTCTGGTAGTTGTTGTTCTCTTTGACATCTGGTGGGAGGGTGTTCCACAGGGTGGGTGCCACTACCAAGAAGGCCCTCTGCCTGGTTCTCTGTAACTTGGCTTCTCACAGTGAGGGAACTGCCAGAACGGCCTCGGCACTGGACCTCTGGGCAGAACAATGGTGGTGGGGACGCTCCTTCAGGTATACTGGGCCGAGGCCATTTAGGGCTTTAAAGGTCAGCACCAACACTTTGAATTGTGCCCAGCCTTGCCACCCTCCCGAGCCAGCCACACCTGGTGTCAATTATTGCAGTGCCCCACCCAAAGAATATTGATTTCTCCCATGCTGCTCATGGGATGAGTCCATCAATCCCTGGAGAGCTTCAGGAAAAGAGGTAGATAGGGAATTAAATGTTTGCCCTTGGCATAGAAGTCTAGTTCTCACACTGATCTACAGTTTGTCCACATCCACTGATTCTTTGGTTGCTTTTTGGTGCTTCCTTCATTTGAAATGAGTCTTGGAGCTGCTTAGACTGTTTCTGACATTCTGATTTCAGTTGTTCTTCTTCCTAAACGGAAACAATTCAGAGTGGGGCATACATTTAAATCAAGAGATTTCCCTTTCAAAGACCTCATAATCCATCTTGATCCCATTCGTTTAAAACAACAGTTGTATGTTTTCATAACTTATGTATTAATTTATATAGAGGAAGAAAGATTTTCCCCTCCCCTTTTTCCTACTCCCACATACCAGGCTTGGTTCTTGATATTTATTTACTTTCTGTCATTTAATTCTGTGCCTCTTAAGAGGGTGTTTAGATTCAAACCAGTTTCTTCCCAATGAACTCCAGGCAGCTAAACTGGTTTAACTTCCAGTTAGCGGTGAGTAAAGATTACTAGAGGCTTTAGTTATTGTGTACATGCAGTAAGTAGTTGTGGCAGAAGTCAGAAATAACAAAGCCTGGAGGCATAATCTACCACGAAGATTAGTCATTAAGTACTACCTCCAGGTACGGAGGGGGACTGCATCTGAACACCAATTACGGGTGACCATGAGCACAATGAGACTGAAAAGGTAAAAGGTAAAGGACCCCTGGATGGTTAAGTCCAGTCAAAGGTGACTCTGGGGTTGCTGTGCTCATCTCGCTTTCAGGCCAAGGGAGTCAGTGCTTGTTCACTGACAGCTTTCTGGGTCATGTGGCCAGCATGACTAAACTGCTTCTGGCGCAACAGAACACCATGATGGAATCCAGAGCACATGGAAATGCCGTTTACCTTCCCGCTGCAGTGGTACCTATTTATCTACTTGCACTATTGAAACTGCTGGGTTGGCATGAGCTGGGACAGAGCAACGGGACCTCACTCCGTCATGGGGATTCGAACTGCCGACCTTCTGATCGGCAAATCGAAAGAGGCTCAATGGTTTAGACCACAGTGCCACCCGCTGAGACTATTGCCCTCCTGACCTGCTTGTGGGCTTCCCATAGGATGCTATAATAGATAGGTCTTGATCCAGCAGGGCTCTTCTTAAGTTCTTAAGATCTCATATCAGAAGTAATAGAATGCACGCCTGTCAGGGGCTCAGGAGCAGAGACACAGGGGAGAGAGGAAACGGAGAGCGAAGGGGAGGAATCTGAGGGCAGTTTAGGGGAGTATGACAGTGGCCCGAGAGATTCCATGAGCTTCTCCAGCGATTCAGAAGATTCCCAGAGGGGAGCGCCGGTGGCCAGGGCAAGAGGGGTCCCGGGGGGACACACCAGAAGCAAGGGGCCAGCGGGGACTCCCAAAGCAGCAGTGGGAGATCAGGACCGGTTCCCCCACCAGAGCGGAGTGGGGGGGAGGAGTCCCATGAATCAGGGCCAGCGTCTTCTCCAGTAGGGAGAGAAAATGAGTCAGGGCTGGCCACGCCTCCATCGGAGAGTGAGGGAACGGAGGGGAAGTCAGGTCCAGCTACCCCCCCCCCCGAGGGGGGAAGCAGTGACAGGAGCAGTGAAACAGTCAGAAGGAAGGTTGCCGGCTGGGCGCGCGCGCCAAGTTCAAATGTACAGGCGCGCGGGACAGCTGGAAGCCTGGATTGGGAGCCAGGTCCTAAAGCACGCCGGAGGCAGGGGGAAGAATCCGGGGACTCAGCATCAGAAGAGTCCAGAAAGGGCAACACCCCAGCGGGCAGAAGGACCCAGAGGAGGAAAGAGCAGAGGAAGAGGTGGAGCAAGGCTAGAGTCTTAAACTGGTGTCTGGGGGGAGGAGATTCAGACGGAGCTTCAGCGGTCTAGCGTTGAGACGTAGAGCTGCATGCCATGACTTTGAAATCGAAACTGAACTTCAATAAAGAGTTTTGTATATAACAACGAACTGGCGTTGGTCCTTTGTGAGCTGGGACCTCGGGCAGCCCTGACAACGCCCTTTTTGCAAAGCTGTGCAGAAAAAAATATGGCTACAAAAGTCTCAGTGTCCAACCAAGTGAACATCCGTCTACAGCAGATGGGATCCTTTGCATGGTTTAAAATACATTTGATATTTCAAAAGTGATCCTCAGTCTTTGCATGATTACTTAGAGGACTTCCATTATTTTTCAGGTTCATACCATGCTGAAAAAAGACTGACAAGACAGAAGTATTGTTTCTGGGGGACAGGGGATGGGCAGGTGGGGGGGGGACTCACTGGTCTTGAATGGGGAAACTGTGCCACTAAAGGACCAGGTGCACAGCCTTGGGGTCATTTTGGACTCACTGCTGTCCATGGAAGCCCAGGTTAATTCCACCTGGTAAAATGGCTGAAACCCTAACTGTCTATGCCTTGTCTCACCAGAGTTGTAGATGCCCTGGTTATTCTCCTGCTTGGACTACTGCAATGTGCTGTATATGGAGCTGCCTTTGAAGGTGGCTCAGAAATGGGTGGTGTACAAATAATAAAATTATTATTAATAATTATTTCAAGAAAGCTTACAGCCTGAGTCTACACCTGTTTACTTCGGACCCTGCAAGCCCAACTTCCTCCCAAGTAAATGCACCGACCATGTCAATCTTCCAGCATGCTTACTCACAAGTAAATCCTGCTGTGTGTTCAGTGGGCCTACTCCCAGGTAAGCATGACATAGGATGATACTCCCCATCTGATTGTGACGGATGCGAGTCGCTTGGACTTCATTCTTGAGGTTTATTCCAAGTAACTTAACTCCGAGTGCAGCTCCCTTGGGGGCAAATTCTTTGGAGGGGATGGCAGAGGGATGTGGTGTCATCTTTAGCTGTTAGAAATACTGAGGGAAAACATGAAACCCCAAAGGGGCCGACATCCCATACAGTTCCCTTTGTATCAAGTGTCTGGGCCTCCAGAGGGAATAGGCAGAGGCTGCTAATGCTGCGGACTGAGGGGGAGGGGGGCAGGAGAAAGGCGAACGCTCATTCCTTATTTTTAACAGTTAAATTCTTGAGGGAAATAATAGATATCAAAGGTGGCAGGGGTGTCCTTTTCTATTAACTGTCTGTCTTTCCGGGAGATGGGGTGGGAGTGGGATGGACAAGGACTTGCAGTTCTTTAACTTTGGGGGGTGAGGCGGGGGAAGCTCTCACACTGTTTCAATTAGGGCAGTCTATGTTGTCATATAGCTCCAAGGGATAACTGAAACTTTTTGGAGAACGCTTCTTAATTCACCAGCCCCCTCTTTTTTATTGGCCGCTGCCACATGGAGTTCATTTCACATTTCTGCTATAATGTAAGTGATATAGAAAAAATAGTTCTCACATTGTGTCAGGTCCACTGGTGCACAGGCGTGCTGGTTTCATTGCAGACAGATGATGCACTTGCTCCCCAAGGCTGCTACCTCCACCCATACCAGTCTTGGAGGAAGGGGATGGAATTGTCTGTGTGTACACACACATCGTATTGCCTCACTTGGTCGTCTTTGCGCAAGGCCTGCTTACTCGCAACAGATGAACGTGTGAACGGATGCAAGGTGATATTAAAAGGTCTGTAATGTTTCACTTTCGAGTACAAGTGATCCCTGGAGTTTGGCCCTCATCAAGTGATGGACAAGCATGGATGGACCAGCCCTTACATGAGAGGCGTTATCGGTGGCGTAGCATGGGTTGCCAGCATCCGGGGCCATGTGGAGGGAGGGTAGGAAGGAAGGAGAGAAATGGATGGAGTATGCCTGCGCATTCAGCGTCACCCAGGAGATCGCAGCCACAGAGATAAGAAAAGAAGAGTCACTCCATTGTCTGGGGAGGTCACTTCCTGGTTCACATGGACAGGCCATTTTCAGCGGAGCCCAGCGATGGAAGTGCACAGCTGTATTGAGGCAGCACAGGGTGTTGAAATTTTGTGCCCCTAACAATTTTGCATCTGTAGCAACCACCCCTGCTATGCCACTGGGAGTTGTAAAATGCTGCGTGACTGCAGCATTGTAGATCATGGCATACACAGCCCTATCATATGCATGCTACTATTTTTTAAAATCTTTTTTTACAAAAGTTTTGACTGTTACCATTATTTCATCCCAAAATCCACAGGAGGGCAATATTTTTATCAGGCCAACCAAAATGTGTGTGTGTCTGTGTGTGCGCGCGCAAGCTTCTGAATTCTTCAGAAGGCTTCATCAGGCTAGATAGCAAACTAAACAGGGAGTGGGGGGTGGGGAGAATAAAAATTGGCTAATGTTGGAGCCATTGATGTATACCCTCCAACATCTCCGATGAAAATAGGGACGTTCTATTCCATAATGATAATGTCACTATTTTTATCCCCCACATATTCCTGGGTTGCTCCAGCCACTCTGGGCAGCTTCCAACATACATAAAAACATAATAAAACATTAAACATTTGGGTCATTCTACATCAGTTCAACGCAGTCATGCCACCCACTGTATTGGGTTTTGATGAAACTTGGTGTACACCCTTCCCTTATGGTTGAAAGAAAACCCCTTAAATTGCCCCACTCTATCTCTAGCCAATTTTCATAGTTTTAAATACCCTCAAACTGAAAAACAAGCCTGCACTTTTTTGGGGGGGGGAACCTCTGTAATAACAATATTATTTTAGATTTTAAGATGAACAACTTTGTTTCATTAATTTTTTTCTATTACAGCTATGGATTGTAGGAAAGTTGTACTCCGTAGCCATTTTTTCCCCAAGATGTCCAAAACATGTAAAATTTTGTTAGAAGACATAAGAGATCCATAAATTTTATTCTCTGTTGAGAAAGAGTGTGTCTTTGCAATAATTTTTACCATCAAAAACTTCTGATTCCATCGTGCCCTCATGCTGAAAATTTAGGTTTTCTATACCTCATTTTTCCACAAAAAAAACTACATTTATACATTATTTTAGGCATTTATAAAATCTTTTGAGTGCTAGTGTATTTTCCCCTGAAATCCTCATCATGTTATTGAGCTCTGTGTATAATTTCAAAGATCATTGGTTTTGGAGAAAAAAATTAAAATGCCCACAAGGCCGAGGATCTCAAGAGGGACAGAAACACAGATTTCACGAAACTTTGAAGTGCTATAAAATTAAAACCGTTCGAGATGGGGGGGGAATGTTAGGGGGTTTCTTTCAACCATAAAGGAAGGGTGTACACCAAGTTTCATCAAAATCCAAGATGGTGGGTGGCGAAACCCTTGTTTTTTGCGTTGATTTGATGTGGAATGACCCATTTTTAAAAACTTCCCTATACGGGATTGCCTTCAGACAGCTCAGGGGTCGGATAACTCCATACCATCCAGCATTTCTCATCCAAAGGAAAAGTGGGACATTCCAAGATGAAATCAGAAGCCAGGGTAAAGGTGAAGGTAAATGGACCCCTGACCATTAGGTCCAGTCGTGGCCGACTCATCTCACTTTATTGGCTGAGGGAGCCGGCGTACAGCTTCCGGGTCCTTTGGCCAGCATGACTAAGCCGCTTGTGGCGAACCAGAGCAGCGCACGGAAATGCCGTATACCTTCCCGCCGGTGCGGTACCTATTTATCTACTTGCACTTTGACATGCTTTCGAACTGCTAGGTTGGCAGGAGCAGGGACCAAGTAACGGGAGCTCACCCTGTCATGGGGATTCGAACTGCCGACCTTCTGATCGGCAAGTCCTAGGCTTTGTGGTTTAACCCACAGTGCCACCCGCGTCCCTAGAAACCAGGGAGACTTCTCTAAATCAGGGGTGTCCCTGAAAAACAGGGACACTTGGGGGGTCTGTTGATGGCGTCTGTGCTTAGTTTCAGTCTTAAGATGTAATGTGGAAGGAGGAAGCAGACAGTCAAATGAGACTTTGCTGTGTACACCAAACTCTCAAAGCACAAACCCTCCAGGATGCTGGGAATTGTACCCACCAAAGACCTACAATTCCCAGCACCCTTAAATGACAGTTCTTTGAGGGAGGGTGTGTGCTGTGTTTTATTAGGTGCTTTGCAGGGTTTGAGTTGCACCTGGGACTTCAGGGAAGAAAGTACATACAATGCTTGATATCCCCTCCCCATTTTGGAAAAATAAAATCCAGCTGTTACCCGGATCTATTTCCTAAAAGATTATTTCACTATAAGCCATTTTGGATTTGTGTGCCTGAACGAAGCAGGTTATAATTTTAAATTTAAATAAATAAGCAAGCAAGCTTAGAAACAAATCCCACTTAGCTCAAAACCCCAAGTATGCATAAGCTTTACCTGACAGCAAATTCCACAGATTCTCATTTGTGCCTATGGTTGCCGTCTAAAATAATCTCTCTGCGTGTAGCTGTGCATAGAATCCAAACTTCTGAAGCCAATGTTTGGTCTGGATCTAAACTCCTCAAACAATATATTTGTGATCCTTTCTAGCAATCACAAACATAACTCACAATTGAGTGCCATTCCCAGGGAGTTCCATACAATTCAGTACATTGGAATAAATCATGTTGTGAAAAGTAGCTTTTTAAAAATAATGTTCCATTTTTTCAGTTAGTTTAAGACACAGCTACTGTAATTCTGCACAGAATCAGGCTGTCATTTGAAATTGTGTCTGTTCACCCAACCTATAGCAAACATATAGGATTTGCTTTGCGTGCTTTTCTTTCTTTTTTTCAGAAACCTGAGATCATCTGTTGAACTCTGCAGGGATCATTTTTGGCAACTAGCGTTGATTGCAACTTCCATTTTCTGAATGCGAATAGGATCAAGATCCCACTATGTCCCTAAAAGTTGCTTCCAAGTAACTGTTCTTAAGGCTTCTAATCTGGCCTTTCTGTTAACTGCTTATGACATCCTGATGTAGGTAGAGTTATAAGAGAGTGGGGGGGCTGCACTTTTAGGGAGCCATTTAGAAAATCTGTCGGTAGAACAATTGTGAGATAAGCTAAAGGTTTAGAGTGCTGAGAAAACAAAATTTGTCCCAGTGATTGGAAGGTGTGAGGAATTGCAATCAAAACAACTCTGTAGTATTTGGACTCTTCTTTCCACACTGAACTCAGAAAGATAAAGTAATCAGGAGTTTGCACTTCAGGCCAACTGCAGCTAGTTAGTTTGTACTTCTGCATTGAGCTCTAAAATGTGTAACAGTGAATATCAGAAAGACACATTGCGGAACTCTCCCCCTCTAATAGGAAACAGTTGAGGTTTTTCTTCCAAATCTGGCAATTTTGAAAATGAAAACACGAGAGAAGCTAAGAGAGTGCTCCCCCCCCCCCCCAAAGTTGCAAAAGTGCACTTTGGTGCATATACTCAAAAATCGCTCCTCAAGAAATGCTGATGCGGAAAAAATTAATGACCTTTCTGGTGTATAGAGAAGTCAATGCTACTTTCCTTCTCTCTCCCATCTACTCCCTTTGTGTCCAGAATATCCAAGATTTAAAAAGGCATTAAGGTTTTTTGGGGGGCTGGGGCTGGGAGTGTTTAAACGAATGGTTCACATATCCATTTCAGGGGAGTTTGTGGCAGGTTCATAAATCACTTTATTTATATTAACCAGTAGCTTCTAAAATATGACAAATGGTGGGCTGATACACTCCAGAGTCAAACCCGAAGCACAGTCCTGCAGAGATTCTGGAGCAGGCATAGGCAAACTCCAGCCCTCCAGATGTTTAGGACTACAATTCCCATCATCTCTGACCACCTGTCCTGTTACCTAGGGGTGATGGGAATTGAAGTCCCAAACATCTGGAGGGCCGGAGTTGGCCTATGCCTGTCCTGGAGCATCCAAACTGAGGCCCATCAACATGAGCAGCTGAGTAGACACAATACCTCATCTCTGCTGCCGTTTTTTACTATTTATGCTGATTGCAGCATCTGGGCTTGATGAGGCATGTGACCCTCACTGGCTCTGAGCCTACTCCAGAAGAGGAATCACACACCTCCTTCCAGAGCCAGCGAGCTCCACCTGGCCAGCCAGACAGCTGGGTTGTGGGTCCTGGCCTGCTTCAGCCTCATGGAGCGCCCCACCTGCTGCTCCCTACATCTCAGAGCCTGCCATGTTCAGGGAAACAGGGGCTCCTCTGGCTCTGGTGATGGGTCCTGCTGCTCTGGTTCCTGTGCACTGAACCCCATCCCCTAGTCATCTTCCATCACCTTGTGAGTACTTCCTGTGCTAACCTCTTCTTCCCCATCCCCAGCTTTCCCCTGTGTGTCCCAGTCCCAGCTACACCCCTTGCTGGAATCCTCTTCCTCCTTTCCGCTGTCCTGCCAGTTCATGACAATATTTTGCTTAAGCCCCACTGAAAAGTATGGGAGCTGCATAAGATCTCTGCTGCTCCTGCGCTGCCCCCATTAATTCCAATGGGATTTAAGCCGAAGAACGTCCTGCTCTATTGTGCCCAGAATCTTTATTGCCAATAGCATGTCATGTGCTCTTCAAAATAGAGAATTACCACAGTCCCTGCCTGCAATTTACAATAATTGCATATGAAAACATAGCAGGACCTGCCAGGTACTGACACATGAGCAATGCAGATGGGATGTGGGGAAATTATGAGGACATAGAGGAACAATAGCAGTTAGAAATCTCAGTTTAAAAAAGAAATGTCATGCACTTTATCCAAAATGATGTAGAGCACAGTATGCTTAAACTAAGAAAATACCATATAGTAGTGATTTAAGTGATATCTTACACAACTTAAAAATGTTACAAAGTGCCTAACTGGATTAAACCAAGATGCATCTACTCATATCCTTTATTTCCCACGTTTGGGAAGTGAGTGCCATTTCATAAGAAGCCAAAACAGCATCACCCACACACATTTGCAAGTTTGAGGGAATCCTAAGGTTTGTCTATAAAGAAAAACTTTATGGGAACAAAACTCTAAGTGGGGCGAACATTCCTAAACTCAGCCCAATGCAGACTATCCTCAATGGCCACAGAACACTGTTTGAGAGTTGTGGGAGGGAAAACAGAAAAATTGGGGTGGGACTGAAAAGGGAGCACTCCACACTGCAATATTTTATTGCAGGTCTCACTCACCTAGGTTTCAAAATCCAACAGCAGTCCGGCAGATAGATGCCTCTGGGAGCCCACAGGCAGAACATGAAAGTTTCCCCCCTAGCATATTTTATTAGGAGACATCCTTTAAAACGTTTACAGCAAGAATGTAGAACCCGTGATATTCCAGTTGTTATTGAACTCCAACTCCTATCAACCGCAGCCATCATGGTCAGTTGTCAGGAAAGATGAGAGTTAAGAGTTCCATTTAACACCTAGAGGATGACAGGTTTCTCATCCCTAATTTTCAGGGTATCTAAATTGACATATACAGATGTGAAGAGCTTTTTTAGCTGGAACTCGCCTCTCAGGTGGGCACCATCACTGGTGGAGGAAGGTGGGTGCAGTAGGTGCGGTCTGTCCTGGGTGTCATCCCTGGAGGGGGGTGCCATCGCTGCCCCACCTCCCTGGGATGCTTGCCCCACCCCCACGGCCGGCTAGCCCTGCCCCCGGGTGCTGGAGCAGCTAGCTCCACCTCTGGGCACCATAGCTATTATAAGAGAACAATGGAGGTATTCGTGGTGAGTACTGGCACCTCTTTTTCTAGAAAAATAGCACTGCAAATGTGTCTGTACCAGAAATGCTCTATCTCCCCAGGTCCTTCCTTTTCACCTGGTATACTTTGAAAATACATGGAAAATGTCCATATTAATCGCTATGGCCACCCTATTCAAAGGAATTCAAAGCAAAATCTAACTTTGTTCAAATTTCAGCCCCAATTCTATTCTTGCTTACTTGAGAAAATGGCTTACTGAAGTCACTAAGACTTACTTCTGAGTAGCCTTGCAAAGGACTGTGCTGTCAGGAATTTAAATGTTAGGGCTGACTCTTTCCCCTGCCCTCTGCTGGTTGATAGAGTCAACATTTACTGACAGCAGAGCCCTGGAGACCAGAAAAAACACCTCAGTAAAGGGGCACTCCTTAACTTCTGCTAAGTTTTAACACTCTCCCAGTGTAACTTAATTAAGCCTGCCCTGCTTTACAAAAATATTGAGCTGAAAAGAAAAATAAGGCATCTGGTTTCTTTATAATTACTCTGGGTAAGCATCTGAATTTGTTTATCAAGGGTCTTCTGGAACAGGGGCTGCCAACCTTTCGGGGGCCCATGGGTGCTTTTGCAAACCAAAGAAACTGTTGTGGGCACCACAGACATACCACAACCCCACACACACTGCAGCCGTTTCTGTAAAATGCATCTTCCAAGCAAAATTTCATCCAGGAGGGGGGGACATGTGTCTGGAGATGCCACACTGGTGACTCCTTCGTACACTTAAAGCACTATGATGCTACCACAGAAACAGTCAAGTCTTCTCCTCAAGAATTCTGGGAGCTGTAGTTTGTTAAAGATGCTGAGAGTTGTTAGGAAACCCCTATGCCCCACCCAGAACTACAATTGTCAGAGTGGTTTAACAATCAATACTGCTTCATGTGGAACTTTGGGAATTGTAGCTTCTGGGAACGGAGAAATAGGGGTCTCCTAACATTTCCCAGCCCCCTGAACAAACTACAGCTCCAAGAATTATTTGGGGGAAGCCATGACTGTTTAAAATGGTATCATAGTGCTTTCAATATACAGTGGTACCTCGGTTTTCAAACGTAACCCATCCCAGAAGACCGTTCAAGTTCTGAAACGTTCAAAACCCCAAAACTCAATAGCCAATAGCTAGGCGTGGCATGTTTGGCTTCCAAGACATGTTCAAAAACCGAAGCATTTACTTCTGGGTTTACGGTGTTTGAAAACCGAAATGTTCATCAATGGAGACGCTCGAAAACCGAGGTACCACTGTGTGGTGTGACTGAGCCCCTAATGTAGAATATTTGCATTGACTCTAGCCGTATTTAGTTTGATAATGGAAACAGAACAAAATATAAATAAGCTTATTCATCTTATGCCTGACCAAAGGTGTAACCCAAATGAATGGAAGATGCACAGGAGCCTGATGCTGTACTGTTGGGCAGCTCCCATTTATTTCAATGGGGCTTGAAGAGGAGCATATCCCAATGGCTTGTGTCAAAGGGTATTACATGCCCACTTGGACATAAGAACCAGTGGGCCTTACTGCCTAGGGAAGTGGGATAGGATTGTAGCCCCAATGAGCCTCTTCTTTCCACTGAATTTAACTGTGAATTTCTCTACAACAAAAAGCTGGTTATTGTGTTGCTTGCAAGGTTGCCTTTATGTGAATGCATTTTTCTTATTTTCTTGTAACAAACTTTGGCTGACTTCTCTGGACTTTTGGACAGCCTTCTCTCCCCCCCCCCCCCGCTTCCTCCAGCACTGGAGTGAAGGCCTATGCGAAAGGGCTGGGAGTTGTCTGTAGGCAGCAGAAAAAAATTAACTTAAGTGTAAAATCCCCAATAATGAGATTTCCTAGAAGGGATCTTATGTACACGTCGAGCTGGACAGCCTCAAGGAAAATGTGTCAGTGATTTCTTCACAGTGTGCTGGGGTTATTGTTTTCTCTTTTTTATATTAACCCTTTCCCACCAGCCACAGTAATATCCAAAGTACAGTGGTACCTCGGGTCACATACGCTTCAGGTTACAGACTCCGCTAACTCAGAAATAGTATCTCAGGTTAAGAACTTTGCTTCAGGATGAGAACAGAAATTGTGCAGTGGCGGCACGGCAGCAGCGGGAGGCCCCATTAGCTAAAGTGGTACCTCAGGTTAAGAACAGTTTCAGGTTAAGAACGGACCTCCGGAACGAATTAAGTACATAACCAGAGGTACTACTGTATCCAGACATAAAGATGCATGCGGGAAAGGGCTATTTACGTATCCTGAGCATTAGAACCTTTGAATGCCCGGCTCCAGAGCAAACAGTGGAGTGGACTCTGAATGTGCACAGAGTATATTTCCTTCCCAGTTGCACAGCAGCACTGGGATTAGGTAGTGGGCTAAGTCCCTGTGCTTTCTTCTCTCAGTCAACCCCAACTCCATCCCTTAAACCTAATGCAATGTTCACATACAGTTTTATTTGATTGCCATTAGAAGTGCCTTGCAGCTCCAGATGTTCTGTTAGTCCTTTTAGGTGACATAGAGCATGTGAGGCTATGTTAGTCTCCTATACATATTTCAACTGAACGTTAGAAGCATCCGCCCTTGAAGGTAAAAAGAGTTTGGCATTGGGACCAATTACCTAGGCGGGGGTATTCACTGGTGGCTGGTCCATTAGATGAAATGGAGCATTGCCTCACCAACCTTGGTCAGCCTCAGCCAGATGCCACCTGCCTGCCTTTTTAATGAAATCCAATCTCCCGGTTGACCTTGTAGAACTCAGAAAGGAGGTACACAGGGCTCAAATTAGCATCACTTGGATCTGCCTGTCATTAGCTCTGGCTCCACCTACTGTTGAGCTCTCTGCTTTCTGCCCCACCATTCCTGATGGCCACCACTGGGTGAGCTGTCTCTTCACTGAGGGTCTTCAAACAAAGCATGGGTAGCCCTCTGCATTTAGCAAGGGGTTGGACTAGAACAGGCATAGGCAAACTCGGCCCTCCAGATGTTTTAGGACTACAACTCCCATCATCCCTGACCACTGGTCCTGTTAGCTAGGGATGATGGGTGTTGTAGTCCCAAAACATCTGGAAGGCAGAGTTTCCCTGTGCCTGGACTAGAAGATGGCTTACAGGCCCCCTCTCCAACTCTACAATTTGACATTTGAAGAAGAAGAAGAAGAAGAAGAAGAAGAAGAAGAAGAAGAAGAAGCAGCAGCAGCAGCAGCAGCAGCAGCAGCAGCAGCAGCAGCTCTGGCTCATTAGCTCTGGCTCCCAACAGAATATTAAAAACACAATAAAAGATCAAACATTAAAAACTTCCCTAAAAAGGGCTGCTTTCATATGTCTTCTAAAAGTCAGATAGTTGTTTATTTCCTTGACATCTGATGGGAGGGTGTTCCATAGTGCGGGTGCCACTACCGAGAAGGCCCTCTGCCTGGTTCTCTGTAACCTCACTTCTCACAGTGAGGGAACCACCAGAAGGCCCTCAGCACTGAACCTCAGTGTCCTGGCAGAACAATGGGATTGGAGATGCTCCTTCAGGTATACTGGGCCAAGGCCATTTAGGGCTTTAAAGATCAGCACCAACACTTTGAACTGTGCTCGGAAACATACTGGGAGCCAATGTAGGTCTTTCAGGACTGGTGTTATGTGGTCTCAGCGGTCACTCATGATCCATTTTGTGAAATTCTTTTTACAAAATCTCATTAAGGAGTTATGTGTATGGTTTGTATGGTTGCCTTGGACTGGTCCCATCACAGCACCTCCTTAGATAGCCAAAGCTTTGATGTCAGCCTTCCCTCCAGATATTTAGGATTACAGCTTTCAGCTGTCTTCAAGCACCTAAAGGATATGCAGAAGTGAGTCTTTATAGTACAGGGAAGCATACTTAGACTTAACATCAGGAGGCATTCCCTAATGGTATTGCTGTGTGCACCCCAGTCTCTGAGTAGTGAGAGACTTCAGGGGTTCCCGCACTTACCCAGGGGTTGGTCTCTTTGGAATGAAGACTCCAGTGTCTTTAGGATGTATTCTTTTATTTATACACATATACATATCTGTGCATATGGGCTCACAGCATTAACACTCCCAGAGATCTTGCTTCACCATCCACCAGGGACACTGTAGGTAGCTGCATCCTGTATTGTAGATTCTACATACAGAAGGAGGAGTACCATGTATGCTTGAGACTATCTTCTCAGCTGAAGGCAGGCAACAATGCTGAGGTCCATGAGGGTATTCCCTGTCTCCTGTCTGAACTGAATGTGTGCCATACAATAATAGAATTATGGAGCAGGGTACAAGGAATAGCCAGCTTCATAATTCTATTATTGTATGGCACACACTCAGTTTGGGCAAGGTACAGAGAACAGGCTCCTGGATCTCATTGTTGTTGCTTGCCTTCAGCTGAGAATATAGCCTCAAGCATATCCAAGACCCAAACATTTTCCTCCAGCTACATGCAGCAGAGGAATTTGGTCATAAGGTGCAACCTGCCTTTCAGGGAAATTGGTGCGTCATTTATCATTCTAGAACCCTTGAAATGCTTTTGGGAAATAGTAAGTTTCCACGTAACCGCGGCTGGTAGGCACAGGTATATCTGAAGTCAAGTGTGTCCCTGTTACAGGAGAAATAATAGCAAGAATGGCAGAAATAAAAATAAAATGAGAATTCTGTTTGGTTCCAAGAGGTTCTGTTCACCATTCCATGTTACACTTCCAGGAATCCTGAGTACAGTGACCACATTGGTGTCTACTCCCAAAACACAACACAGTGTGAAACACAAGAGACAGAAATACATATTACAGATGCAGGCAAACAGCAAAATTCTGTCAAGTAACCAATGCCCTGTTTTTAATTTTAGAAACAAAAATGTGAATTTTGTTTTAACAATACCCGGATCTCAGTGAATGAAGGCTTTGCATATTTTCCTGTTTTAATCGGTTGTATTATAAACAGAACTGACCCCACACTTGCTTTTCAATGAGGTTAAGGTGAAGCTCAGAGCATGGGACTGGAAATTGCTTCTTTGACACTTAAAACACAAACAAGAATGCCAGGAATCACGCTGAGTCAAACATCAACATTGGCCAAGGGAAAGGTGTACAGCACCTTGAATGATACTCTGGGCCTCCTTTGTTCATGGGGCACCAAGATGAATAGGAAAGGATGTGACCTCAGTCCCAGGAGCGTTGAGAACTTTCTTGCAACACCCAGAGATACAAAGGGCCTCTTTGACACATTGCAATTCTCTTCAGTGCAAGTAAGTTCCATGGAGAAATTCCATGTGGTTTAAAGTGTGACATTAGGGTAGTTGCTAAGGAACTTTTTTTTTCAGGCTGAGAGTTGCAGGCCAGTGGAGAGCAGGGCCAGAAGCAAAAGTGGATAGAGAAACAAATGTAAATTTTATAGTAAGCTTGCTTCTACACATACGCACTTGACCCTCTCTATTCTCCATGCAGACAAGCAAGAAGCAATTTTAGAGTTCAAGGGCAATGGCTGGTGAAGAGTCATAGGCAGAGTTTCCCAAACTTGGGCCTCCAGCTCTTTTTGGACTACAACTCCCATCATCCCTAGCTAGCAGGACTAGTGGTCAGGGATGATGGGAATTGTAGTCCAAAACCAGCTGGAGACTCAAGTTTGGGAAACCCTGGTCATAGGTGTCTCCCCCTCCTGCTGCAACAAGCTCCCCTTCCCTCCTTGTGTCCCAGAACCAGGAGAAACATGAAAAGGGATAGGGGAGAGGTCGGCTGCATGCAGCATGATGCAGACGAAGTTTCCACTTTCTTGGGGAAAGCCCTGAGGAGGCAGGGACTTTCAGTCTCAGCAACTGATTTTCATGAAGGAAGACCACCGGGAATGAGTTGCTCTTCTCATTCGCCTGACATTCAGTCAAGATTGCGGAGATTGTGTGTGTGTGTGTGTGTGTGTGTGTGTGTGTGTGTGTTTGTTCGCTAATAAAGCCAGTGTGGTGTAGTGGTTAAGAGTGGTAGACTTGTAATCTGGTGAACCGGGTTCGCATCTCTGCTCCTCCACATGCAGTTGCTGGGTGACCTTGGGCTAGTCACACTTCTCTGAAGTCTCTCAGCCCCACTCACTTCACAGAGTGTTTGTTGTGGAGGAGGAAGGGAAAGGAGAATGTTAGCCACTTTGAGACTCCTTTGGGTAGTGATAAAGTGGGATATCAAATCCAAACTCTTCTAAAGAGGTAACGCCGTCTTTGAACCATGTGGTTACTCACAAGCAGGCTCCTGTGACACCCAGACTGAGAGGCTTGAGGAGATGTACTTTGCTTCCGGGCCTGAGATCCCCCAGCCCCGCTTTAGAGGATTGGATCAGACAAATATCTAGCACAGGGGTGGGGACCCTCAGGGGTGGTCCTCCAAGCCTCTGGGTCTGAACCACACCACACCCTTCCCCCAGGCCACACCCCTCATTGGCCCCGCTTTGCAATCTCCTCAAATGTTTCGCCTGGCTGAAACAGGTCCTTGATTTCTGAGAGTGTCCTTTGCGTGCCCGGATGGAAGATAGACAGGGGTGTGTGCATGTATATAGATACTAGCCTGCCCACTGGTGCCTCTAGCCCCACCTGCCACTGGAGGGTGGTCCCTGGAAGGCTGGCCAGAAGAGAATGCAGCCCTCAGGTTGAAAAAGGCTTCCCACCTCTGATCTAGCACCACCATATACATGATTCTTCAATAGCTGAGGCAGAACCTCTGCTGTCTTATCTCATAGGTGACCATGACATCTGTGACTGCTCTTGTACATAGGCGGGTGGAAGTGGCAGTGTGACATAACTGTTATGTACTGATGGATCCAAATTGCAGCAGTCAGATTGGTCCTAGAACAATAGGATTCAGAATGCAGCAGTCTGATTGGTCCTAGAACAATAGGATACAGAATGCAGCAGTATGATTGGTCCTAGAACAATAGGATCCAAATTGCAGCAGTCTGATTGGTCCACAGGAGCCACCCAATCCAACTCCAGGTGGAAGTGAATCTGCAACCTGATTGGCCTACAGGAGAATCCCGGAACTAGCCAATCACGTGGGGCCCATTGTGTAAATAATGTATATAAAGCAGACATTTCGGGGGAAATTCTATTCCTCACTACTAAGAGCTGAATAAAGAGCATGAAATCCACACTCGACTACAAGTATATTTCAATAACATTGTGATCTCAGTTTTGCACGCCACCCCAATCTCTGGGCGGTGCAAGAATCCAGGGTTCTAGGTGCCTCCCCAGGGTTTGGTTTCCTTGGAATGAGGGCAGTGGAAACTGTGGTATCTTTAGGATATGTGGCTTATTTACATCTGAGACTGTGATGGATGGGCTCAGAGCAGTAACACCCCAGAAGGTATCACTTCTCCCATAGCCACAGCCTTGGATTCAAGCAGAAATCAAGCATGGCTGTCCCTCTCTGGTTTCTGCCACCTCCTAGCCCAGCTCTCTCATTCATCACCAGCCAGGTAAGGGAGGGGACCACCCATTTTGCCTCAGGCACAGATCTTCCTTTTTTATACCAACAATCCATTCTTAGAGGGCATTATGGCCCTTGCCTGGCTACTTAAACAATGCGATCCTCCATTAGATTTTAACCCTTGCTGGATCCAGGAATTAAAAGGGACTCGGGCATCATATAGCCTAACCCCCACCCCAAATTCACAACAGGATTGTTCCCTAGCCTTAGCCAACTGGTTGGCTCCAACTGCTTGTGACAAAATCCCTTCTTAGTTCTATTCTACTTCATTCACTTGGGTATGGAAAGAGAAGAAGTAGAATTAGAAAGTGCTGAGTGAGAAAAGATGACTGCTCTTCCCCCGTTCCAGAAGCTAGGAAGAAAAAGATTTTGCCCACTGAAGGCTTTCACTTATCTGCAAAAGCCACTTTTTTAAAAGACTACTTCCAGCCCTGTCCAAAAGGCTTATTGTGCAGTGAAGTACCTCAGTTATTTTAGACCAGGGGTAGGCAACCTAAGGCCCGGGGCCCGGATGTGGCCCAATTGCCTTCTCAATCTGGCCCGTGAACGGTCCAGGAATCAGTGTATTTTTACATGAGTAGAAATGTGTCCTTTTATTTAAAATGCATCTCTGGGTTATTTGTGGGGCCTGCCTGGTGTTTTTACATGAGTAGAAGGTGTGCTTTTATTTAAAATGCATCTCTGGGTTATTTGTGGGGCACAGGAATTTGCTCATATTTTTTTTCAAAATATAGTCCGGCCCACCACCTGGTCTGTGTTGGGATACTGCCAGGGAGACAAAGTCCATCATGACCCCACGTCGTCTCCGTTGCGATCCATCGGCCTCCCGTAGACACGCAGTATCATTCAATTAGCGACACGAGCTCCAGAAATAGCTTGCCACATTCCAGAGCTGGTGCACGCTCTATCAGCAGATAATGCACAGCGAAAGATGCACGCAGGAGAGCATTATTTACAACTTTATTCAGCATTGGTCAGAACAAAGAAAACATGACTGCCTGCTTCAATGTCTTAGGCACAGACAGAGAAACGAAAGCAAAGACACAACAGAAACTTCCTGTGAACAGGAAATACGCAGGCTGTGGCACAACAACCTGCTCCCTTCTTAAGGTGGAACGGAAATATCCTAACATCTTCCCCCTTTCCGTGTAACCTGTAGTACCTGTGGTTCAACCCAATTGCAACCTCTGTACATAAACCTTAAGTTGTTCTCTGTTAATAACCTTAGACAACAGATCAGCAGGAATTTCATTTCCTGGCATGTAAGACACCTGAATGAGTCCTTTCTGAATACACTCTCTTGCACGATGTAGCTTAATCTGCAAGTACTTGGTTCTTTGCTTGCAACTCTCTGAGTTCAGCAAAGCCAAACAGGATCTCTTGTCTTGATACACTTGTATAGGACATTTCACAGAAACTCTGATGTCCTTAAACAGTTGCATCAACCATTCACAATCCATGAGTGAAAATGACAGAGCATTGAGTTCTGCTTCACAGGAACTTAGGCTTACTGTCGTCTGCTTCTTGCACAGCCAGTCAAACAGACAGTGGTTGTACATGTAGCATACTCCAGAAGTGCTTGTACCATCTGTGGTGTCACTTCCAAAACTAGCATCTGCAAAGATTTCAAGACCTCCAGTCTTCTGACTGGTGAACCTCAGCCTGTAGTGCATAGTCCCTTTCAAATAGCGGGCTATGCGCTTCAGAGCTTTCCAATCCTGAACAGTAGGATTATTAGCATGTCTGCTAAGCAGGTTAGTGCTTACAGCTATGTCAGGTCTTGAACATCTAGCAATGAAATTCAGCTTGCCTAGAATGCATCTGTACAGCGTTGTGTCAGAAAACGCTTCAGCAGTACTATCTACCTGGTAACCTGTCACCATCGGTGTGTCTGCTGGGTTTGCATCAACCAAATTCAACCTGGTAATACATCAGCAATTTTCTGTGTTTGGCGTACCAGAAAATTACCTGCTTGGTCCCTGTCCACCTGCAGAGAAAGATAGTTGGATACCTCACCAAGATCCTTCATGTCAAAGAGCTCCTTCAGCTGAGCTAGGGTGCTTTGGTACAAAGCCTGATTCTTCCAAAACATCAGAAGATCATCAACAAAACATAAACAATACAGTTTGTTTTGCCCCTCCTCCTTGACAAACACACATGGATCAGCTTTGCCCTGGTGAAAACCTAGAGAAAGCAATGTCTCAGTGAGTTTTGTGTTCCAACATCTGGCACTCTGCTTGAGACCATATAAGGATTTCCGCAGTTTACAGACCATTCCCTTCTGTATCTGCATTCCATCAGGTGGAAGCATAAACAGCTCCTCCCCCAAAACCCCGTACAAAAAAAGCTGTATTAATGTCATGATGGGAAACATGCAGTTTCTCCTCTGCAGCAATCTTGAGCATCAGCCGAATGCTCTCATACTTGATGGTGGGTGAGTAGGTCTCGTGGTAATCCTGTCCTGGTACCTGTGAAAAACCTCTGGCAACCAAACTGGCTTTGTGTCTGACAACCTTGCCATTCTGGTCTGTCTTGGCCTTGAAGATCCATTTGCTGCCAACCAGTCTCATTCCTGGGACTACCGGTACCAGCTCCCAAGTTTGGTTCCTATTCAAGGAATCAACTTCAGCCTTCATGGCATTAAGCCAAGGCTCAGCATCTTTAGAGGTTAACTCCTGAACCTCTTTGAAGCTTGAAGGTTCCCACACCTTCTCTGAGCTACTAAGAACAGCAGTTGCCATCTTAGCAAACTCATCAGCAAATCTCTTTGGAGGTCTGCCTTTGGTCGCCCTTTCAGATCTGTGTACTAGACGCAAGTCTTCTGCACTCATCTCCTCCTTCTTAGGAGAAAAGTGACCAATGGTGAACAGTGGTTCTTCCAGTTCATTGTCAGACACATCAGATGGTCTGACTGAGGCCTTTGCGCTCTTGTAGTCTGCTGTGTCATCACTATCGCTGACACCAGCAGCAGCGCCGCCCACTGAGCTGGAATCTGACCTCTGATCATCATCATCATCATCCTCAGCTTCCTCTTCTACCTCAACATTATCTGCTTTTTTCACATCACCTTCATCTTCCTCTGGGTAACTCTGGAAAATTCCCACATTTCCCCCCCCCCACTTAGGATTGTACTCAACACTCTTTGTGAACTTAATGGACTTAGAGTCCGTCATCCATACCCTGTATGCACCTTTTTCGTACCCCATGAACAAACCATGTGCCCCACGCTTCCCAAGCTTGTTGCTCTGTGGGGTATGTACCCACATGTCAGAACCAAAGATTCTCATGTGCTTGACGTAAGGTTTCTTACCAAACATCTTCTCATAGGGAGTACAACCAATAGGTGATGACAGTCTGCAATTAAAGGTGTAAACAAATGTTGACAGAGCCTCCCCCCAAAACTTCTCAGGGAGATTGGCATCATGCAACAAGGTTTTTAGGCCTTGAAGCAAAGTTTGGTTTGCTCGCTCAGCAAGTCCATTCATCCATGGCGATCTAGGTGTTGACAAGTCATGCTGGATTCCCTTCTCAGTCAGGAAAGCTTCAAATTGCTGAGAAGTGAATTCCCCGCCCCGATCAGTAAAGAGACAGCCGATACGTTTACTGTGAACATTCTCCAACCAAGCACAGAATTCCTTGAACCTAGGAAATGCTTGTGATTTCTGCTCAAGCATAAACACATGAATGTACCTGGAAAAAGAATCAATTAGAACCATGAAGTACCTTGCTCCACCCAAAGAGGGCGCAAGTGGACCAACCAGGTCTGCGTGGACTAGCTGGTAGGGTTTGGAAGCCTGCCTGCTAGACTCCTTGCCTTTTGGAACAACCTTCACCTTGTTCTCTGCACAAGATACACATTTCATGTGAAACTTACAGGGTTTGATGTTCAAACCCTGAACCAATCCAGGCATCTTGGCCAGCGCTTGCCAAGACATGTGACAAAATCTTCGATGTGCCTTGTGAATGCATCCTGCATGAAGAACTTTGTTAGTATGTGCAACACAACAAGAATCAACATTAGACACAACAGCACCATTGTCATTATAAGTTATACAGAACAAACCATCTATAAACTTTGCATGCGAAATGTCCTCTTTGCCTTTCCTGATGACACAGACGCTCTTCTTGAAGGAAATCTCAAAGCCACGCCCAGTCAGCTGTGGGACACTGAGCAAATTGTCTGCAGCACCTGGAACATAAAGTACATCTTTGATGATTGTGTGCAGACTTGCCAGTCTCACAGTCCCTTCTCCTGCAATTCGCAACATCTTTCCATCTGCCTGGTGGATCTCTCCGTCTTGAGGTGTGAAGGAGATAAACAGATGCTTATATTTTGCCAGATGGCGGGTGCATCCAGAATCTACAATAAATCTGGCCTTGGCCTTTGGAGCAGCTTTTCCAGCAAGCAAAACCTTGTTTTCCACCGGCGTGGGCTTTTGCTGCTTGCCCCCCTGCTCCTGGCCATCAACCTTGCCTTCGGCTTTTGGAGAAGCAGTGCCAGCAAACAAAGCCTTGTTTTTCCCTGGCTTGGGCTTTCCACCCCCCCTCTGCCTCTGGCCATCTGCTGGCTTCTTCCTTTGTTTATTTCCAGTCTTTGGACAAAACGTCTGAGTGTGACCTTGGGTCCCACAGTTCCAGCACTTCACAGCTGCTAACGCTTTGGCTCCCCCTGGAGGCTGGAATGCTGTCCCACATTGCTCCCCCTTAAGTGCACAAGCCGACTCAGCTGCATTTCTCCTATCATATTCATTTTGCAAAGTCGCCAAGACCTTTGTAGCAGTGAGGTCCTGCGCAGGGAGGGTCGCCAGCTGACTTGCCACGGCATGGTAGCTTTCATCCAGGGAGTCCAGGATGAGAATTGCAAACAGTGACTCAGGCATATTGAAACCTCTCTGAGTCAATTCCTGTCTGAGATGCTGCAAATGTAAAACGTGGGCTCTAAGGTCTTCCCCTGGCTCCAAACGCTTCCTGTGCAGCTTTCTGAAATAAAGCAACGCAGACCCAGCCTCTTGTCGGAGATGACAGGCTCTAAGCCCGTCCCACATCTCACGGGCACTGGCCTTGCCAGCCAGGGTGATTAACTCCTCAGGAGCTACTGACAGCAAAATTATCCCCATGGCTCTTGAATCCTGTGCCCTCCATTCATCTGTCACAGGGGCTGGGGAGTCCTCAGAAATGGTATTCCACACTCCAAGCTTTCTCATCTGGCCCTCACAGTACCTTGCCCAGGTCTGATAGTTGTGGCCATTTAGCTTTGGTGGACATGGAGCAGCTTCTGAGGATTGTAAAAGATCCATCTCAGCTATTCACTTGAGCCGTGAGCCTTTATGTCTTCAAAGACTCCTTATCTTGGCAGCTCATTAATCACGAAGCCTCTGGCGCGGCTCCCAGGCCAATTAGCCAGCCAGAGTTCAAAGACTCTCTGCTGCGGCAAGTTTTCCACATACCTCACAGCAGTCTGTCACAGTCTTACTCTCCTGTAAGTGCCGTGAATCTGGGCCCGAAACCTGTTGTTGGGATACTTCCAGGGAGACAAAGTCCATCATGACCCCACGTCGTCTCCGTTGCGATCCATCGGCCTTCCATAGACACACAGTATCATTCAATTAGCGACACGAGCTCCAGAAATAGCTTGCCACATTCCAGAGCTGGTGCACGCTCTATCAGCAGATAATGCACAGCGAGAGATGCACGCAGGAGAGCATTATTTACAACTTTATTCAGCGTTGGTCAGAACAAAGAAAACATGACTGCCTGCTTCAATGTCTCAGGTACAGACAGAGAAACGAAAGCAAAGACACAACAGAAACATCCTGTGAACAAGAAATATGCAGGCTGTGACAGAAACATCCTGCTCCCTTTTAAGGTGGAACGGAAATATCCTAACAGTCTGAAGGATGGTCGACCAGCCCACGGCTGAAAAAGGTTGCTGACCCCTGTTTTAGACTCTGAACTTAATGCATACATCCTTTGTGAGATAATAATGTTGCACATCACCCTGATCTCAGAGCCGTGTGAGATTCCAAGCCTACCAGGCACTTACCTGGGTTTGAATGTTAGGGTGGATTTGGTTTCCTTGGAATGAGAGACAGCAGAGACTTTGGTGAGTAAAAGGAAGTAAAAAGATAAAACAAAAGTTAATAAATGTTGACTCAAGTTTTTATTATACATTTTTTAATTAAAAAGTTGTTCCATTGCAAATGGCTGAATTAGTTGTGTTTTGGGGGTACAGAAAACAAAATCACACTGGAGCCCCCTCCCCGATATTTGCATAGAGGAGAGTACAGTGTTCACTAGATTGTGCCCATTTACTGATAGAATAAACTGACCATATTTGGATTCATCCTCTCAAGAAGCTATGGCTAATTGCAACACTTTCACGATGTAACTGAGTTAAGGATATAGGGTGGGATTTAAGCAAAAGCACTTCCACTTGCACAATGGGCCTTTCCCCGCTCCCCCCCATGCCTTCCAAAATTGGCTCAAGGGAGTGGGAGAACCTCAAGAACAGAGGGCTTGTTTCATCCAGCAATATTTGTGAAGATGGACTGTTCATCATAGCATGATGCTGAATTACACCCATAGTCAGCATCTACCGAAAGGGTGACTAATTTGCAGCCCTCCAGATGTTGGACAGTACCTATCGATACTGGATAATGGAAGTTGTAGTCCATATCGTGTGGCAAAGGGCAGCCACCAATGACCTATAAAATTCTTCTCATGCCATCCCTCAGTCCTGAGGGTCCTCAACAGAGCTGGCTTTAAATAATGATGATGATGATGATGATGAGAGTTTTATTAAAGGATAGAAAAGAAAAGAGGGGGGAAAACAAGTTCAGACTGATAGCAAATAAATGAATGCAAATGACATAGAGAAAGCTGCACAGAAGTGCGAGTTTAGGGAGAGAACCCAAACAAGAGAATCTCAGCAAATTACAGGTATTATGTATTAAGTACATCCTACCAAAACGACATGTGTGGCTTGGCACCCGGTCTAACAAAAGAGTCTTTGTTTGCATGCAATACAAATGGGAACCAACTCTTTATAAGAGGATAAGGATTCAGAATGAGGCAGACAAATTTGTAAGACAGCAGACAGGTGATGCCTTTCCTATCAATGCAACTCCATGCCGGGACAAGCTTTAACCATTGATAGTTCCCTGTTGGGTTCTGTCCATTAAAGGTTCTGTTTTCCCTCATGGAAAGGTTGGGTGCATCCAGAGTGAAACAGTTCATTTAATGAGAAAGGAATCAGTTTTTAAATTCAGAATTGGAGCCTCTAAATAAGATTAGATTTATATATATATATATATTACAGACCAATTAATTCAGAATAGCACACTTCATTCCTTAATCCAGAATAATCAGCAACCCCTGGTTTACAAGCACACTCACTAAAATAGACTGGATTTTTTTTTCTACCAAGAAATGTGCATGTAAAGGAAGAGGGAATCTATTCTTTTGTTTATTTGTAACTTTAAAACATATAAACAAATGACTCCACAATAAACTGATACTAATACCAAGGAAAAAACAATGTACAACTTATCAAAACAACATTTCAACTCAAATTCAAAAGGCACAATAAGATTACAATCTTTCATTTACAGTCTCTAGCTTTACAAAAACAAATAACCCTTTGGTTACAAAAACCATTGGCCATTTCCAGTTGAGCTCTTTATGCAGCGAACCCAATATCTCTTCTGAAGCCATTTTAAAATGACCTTCCCTCAACTACCTTTAAAGCCATATAATGAAAAAATGTATAAATGGAAACCATCAACTACATGCTAAAAGGCAATCATTTAAAAATAAAAATAGCTGTGCGCTCTTGCTGATTAATCTGTATTTCTGGCTTCTGGGACAGGGGGAGATGTATTATGGTTTCCCATCAGATCTTTAATGACCTGATTTCAGTCTAAAGCAGAAATGGGGAATTCCTCCAGATGTTGCTGGACTACAGCTTTCATTCCTGCCATGCTGGTTGGGGGTGATGGGTCTAACTGTATCAGGAGAACCATGAACTGCCATCACTGATCTAAAGGCACATCAAATCCTAGACTTGTCCTCTGATAATTCCAGTAAAACATCAAACCATGTTTCTGTAAACCTAATATCTTCCCTTCTGACCCTTCAGGTAACCTCTCAAAATAACATTATTTTTAAATGACCTCATTCTTCTTCCTGTCTATCTACTTAAAATTGCCCATAAGAGTTTGAAACACCTCCTTCCAGCATTCATGACCAGCAATTTCAAAAGCATTGTTAGAATTATTTTGTTATTTTTGTTATGGTCAGTTTGTTATTGATCTACACTCTTTAAACATGGATAGGATTGTTGCTTCTTCAGAAGTCTCATTGTGAAATCCTATACATAAATTCTCAGAAGTAAGCCTCATTGAACTCAGCAGTATAGGATTGCAGTCTTAATAGTTGTAGGATCCAGCTAAGGATTGGTACTATTTTTCTACTTTTTTTATTCCATGAGAGCCTGATATTCAATAAAATATATTAAATGATGGATAAAGGTGGGTTATTGTCATCCTTGGGATGGAACTGACCATTTAACTGCTTTAAATACCTTTATTGTTGGATTATATGAATATATAGTTGTATATAGTTGTGAATGCTTCCTGGAGGAAATTTTGCCTAAAAATTGGTGTAAAATACCATTTTTTTGGACTGAGGGCCACCTTTTCTCAAGAGGAACCTTCCAGGGGCCTCATGCATGGCAATCGTGGGTGAAGTCCAGTAGCCTAAGTTCCAGCAACACACCAATCAGAACTTTCTACATGGTTCAAATGAAGGTCCAGTCAGGCAAATGCACCCAAGGAGAGCACAGAGCAGGGCAGATAAAGGGATGGCCTGGGGAGATGGCATGGTCAATGGAGAGTCCCAAGGGCCAGATAGAGAGGGCTACATTTGGCCTCTAGGGTCCTCATCCCTGCTTTAAGAGTTGGTGAGAATCAGAGTGCTAGGCTACATGGACAAGGCATCTGAAATGATACAATAAGGAAGCTTTCTAGTATTTCCAGACACCTCATTCCTGTCAGCGAAATTAGTTGCCCTGGGGCTATAGGTAACAGCTCCAATCCAACACAATGAACTTGACAAACAAGAAGCCCTCCCTATCAACCCAGCTGTTTACAAAATATCTCACATGGGTGTGGTTACTGTCACTCACAGCCCCTCCCCATCCTTACAAAACAAGCTTCTGTCAGCTCTCTACAAATTTTTGCAGAGGAAAACATCTCACTAGAAACATGATTTCCAGACAGGCTCAATGCACTGACAGCCAGCTTGGGCTGGAGGCGGAAGAGGCTTGTCCAGGCATATAGATTAGGATGGTTGAAAATTCAAGAGTTGCACATACAGAGGCCCAATCTGGAGCAGATGTATAGGGAACCAGCAAACATTCCTGTCTGTAATAAAGAATGTAAAGAACAATACATCAGCAATATCTGATTGAGTTTAATAATCTGAATCTAGTTATACTGGAGTCCTGGGGTTTGCCCACTGGGATCCCAGTTTTAACAAAACAAATTTTCTAGGAACTGTACTTAGAACTCCACAAACTGATATGGTTCAGATTGGGGTGGGTAGGAGGAAAAGAGGATAAAACATGGGAATTGCTAGGTTGTGGTTCTTCCCATTACACAAGTGACTAACCTGTGGTCCTACATATGTTATTGGACTACAGTTCCCATCATCCCTGCCCACTGGCCATGCCAGCGGTGGGTGATGTGAGCTGAAGCAATGACACTGAGAGGGCCAAACTTTCCCCATTCCATACCTAAGCTCAACAAGCAGTTAGTGAAATCATAGAGGGCAAACATTATTTTGGCCACTGAAACTTATTTTCATTGAACCAATGGACATATAGTCTCCACAATTCCAATATGCATTTTCAGTATTAATATATCCATGATTTCTCCCTCCGTTGTGTTTTTAAATCTTAAACACAAGTTTAAGAGCACATTGTAATATTTATGGGAGAGAAGCTTAATTAAGGCCATGATACCCAAATCACTTATGAGAAATAATCTCATGGGTATCAATTGAATTGCCGCAGAAGAAGTCAGTGAAAGACTCTTCATTCCAATGGCTAAAGTCAATGGAAACCCTGGCCCTAATTATGTTTATTGAAGGAACTGGATTGTGGGTTTAAGATCACAGTCTACAAGAGTTGTAATTGGAAGATTGTAGTTTTGAAGATCAGGTCTAGGAAAAGCCTTGTTCTTCAGCAGTCTGCAATCCACAAATCCATGAGCCTAAATCCAAAGTTTATTGATTGAGATTTCAGTGACTCGCTAAGACATGTAATAATAGTTATTCCAGATTTCATCTTAAAAACATGAAGTTACCAACCTGTCGATACTTTCAGAATTGCCTGTTTGCCCCATTGCTCCTTACTTTTTCCACACAGGACACTAACAAGGGCTTTTTGTACCTGTAATGAAGGCTGGTCCACCCAGAAGGCCAGGTGAGGCAACTGCTTCAGGCAGCAAAGTCCACTGGGGCAGCAAATCCTGATGTTGGTCTTTCTTCCCCCCTTGTTTCTGATGCAGATCTTCACTCACCCCTTCTTCCCTGGCATGGACAGGGGGCAACTTTTTTGGGTTTGCCTCTGGTGGCAAAATGTATTCTGCCAGCCCTGTCATGTAACATACATGCCCTGTGCATTTTTCATTTGCATTTTTTTAGACCAAAATGGCACTTTTCTGCTTCCTAACCACCATCCCCAACATTCTCACATGAAAAGAAAAGCAGTCAGTGGGGAAGAGGCTTCAGTGAGTCCTTTGGAGAAAAGCCTGTCACCTCAATCCTAAACAGAGTTACGGGTACTTGGGAGTTGCACACAAATCAATGAGATAGTCTTTGAGGATAGAAAATCGGCTTCCATCCAAATCTCCATACACACATCCTTTAAATGGTCAGCTGTCCAAAGATCCCCTCGCCTGTGTTATTCTGTGCTGTTGACAACAGCTGAGGGACACCGCGAGGGGGAAATACTACTATTTACATGTTAAAGGGCTACCGTGAATAAGAAAGGGTGCTGTTCAAACAAACAGCAACATCATGAGGTTTTCTTTTTAATACGCTGAAAGAAATTGTTTACATTCAGCTGCGGCCTCTGTTTATAAAATAATGAAAATATCCTATTGCATATATATATATGGAGCAAAAAGCCTTCCGAATAAGATCGCCCGATTTTTTTAAAAAAACCCTCCACTAGAATCGCTATTTACCTTTAAGAACCCGTGATAAACAGATATTTAACTGCTGAAGTTTTCATGCTGCACCCGTACTAGAAGGAGAGTGTTGGCAACCCAGTCCCTGATGCGAGCAGTGGGAGATAGTGGTTAACGACCCGATCCTATGCATGTTTTCTCGGGAGGAAGAAGTGCTCCTGCTGAGATCAACGGAACTCATTCCCCCAAAAGCAAGACTCAAAGCTGCAATCCTAGATCCACTTACTTAGGAGTAGGTACCACTGAATTTAGTAGTGCTTCCTCCCGAGTAAACGTGCCTCGGATCGAGCAGCAGGTGTGCGAGTCCGGAGTCTCATGGCGATTGGAAATGCGCAGCTGCAGCTGCTGGTGTGAACGCAGCCTGCAGCAATTAAGAATCGAATCCGGTTTGACTCTGAACTGAGTAGCGTTTGACTGCTGATAGCACTAGGCACGTCAACAGAACTCATGGGACTTACCTCCCAGAAAACACGCAGTTAGGATTCGACTTCTGCGTAGATGCTCATAGGATCGCTCTGCGCTGTAAAGGACCTCAGCAGTTTCCCCATACTATTGGAAGAAAGAGGGTGGGAAGGCATCGGCGACTTAAGCGTGTGTGATAGAAGCGCAAAATGAAACCCTTTCCGAAAGGTGGGAATTATTAGCCGGGTGACTTTTCAAACAAAGTATAAGTACAGAAGCCAAACGCGCGCAGCCCCTTCCAGAGCCTCAGCACCATCCGTCGTGGTTTATCTTAATCCGCTGCAGATGGGCCCTTGCGCTCCGCTGGCACCTCCAGGACGGGCCACCGAAGGGACCTGCATGGAGCTGGGCCGAGCGTGTTTTGCTTTCCAAACCGCACAGAAGTCCCAGGGAAATCGAGGCTGAGGCTGACACTCTATCCTGATCGTGCAGAAACAGCCCGCAAGGACGAGGCTTGGCTTCCCCTTCGACTTCCTCGGTTTTTAATTCAGTTCCAACCCCTCAACTCTAAATATCACATTGTTTAAAATTGTGATTATAATCTCTCTCTCATTTTAGAAACTCAGTCCATACAAGAACTGATCGACCACATCCAAGTTTCCTGGCAAAGTTAGCGTGTCGGGCTAGGACTTGGGAGACGAAGTTGACTGAAGGACCTTGGGCCAGTCACTCTCAGCCCAGCCTACCTCGCAGGGATGTTGGGAGGATAAAATGGGGAGGAAAAGAACCACGCACACCACTATGAACTCCTTGGAAGAAAAATGGGATATCAATCCAATAAATAAAAAGTCAAGTAACTGCCCCCACCCAGCTACACATCCCCTACCTAAGCAGTGGGGCCATATGGTTAGGAGTTTCAGGCAGAGGTTGAATGAGGTTGAACTCAGCAGAATGAGGAGGACCCTCAATCACAGCAGGACTGAATGACCGTGTTTTGTAGGAACTGAGACTACCATCCCAAGACGCCCTAAACAAGAGCACGACGTCCAAATTTTCTCACTGAACCACTGATACGGAAATAAGTGATCACCAGTGAAGACACCCAGGGGGAAATATCGGAGCCAGGACGCCCCTGAATATGAGCTTACTGAGAATCAGCAAGTGAGCGGTGTTGTGTTGCGTACATCATGTCTTCCTAAACGAGGACACTTTGAAATAGGTATAAACGCCGAGAGAAATCAATTCCTTCGAAGGGAGGAGGGCGCAGGATCGATCCCTTGGCTTGCTCTCCAAACTGACAAACCTGGCAGATCTAGCAGATGGTTCTGAGCACTTTAATCATAATCATAATCATAATCATAATCATAATCAAAGTAATAATAAATTTATTACATTTATATGCTGCTTTTTCTTCCAAGGAGCTCTAGGTGGCCTGCATGGTTCTCCTCCTCTGCATTAATCCGCACAACAACCCTGTGAGGTCTTAATAATAATAATGATGATGATGATGATTATAATGACACCAAACCTGGCACAGAGCACTACAAAACTTCAAAGACAGGAAGGAGGCTGTTTCGTTCCCTTCGTTTTTACCCAAGCCTATAAAGACTTTGGTAGCTCACAAATTTAAAGTTTTGCGGTAGATCTGAAGTGACCGAAATATCAGCCTTTTATTTGTACCGCCTTTCCTTGTGTAGGTTTACACGGAAGTAAGTCCGGTTGAATTCAATGGGACTTTCAGCCTTCACTATAGTTTGTGTGTGTGTGTGTGTGTGTGTGTGTGTGTGTGAAGGTGGGTGTGGGTTTTGTTTTTTTTAACGCTTGCTCAACTATCCCACTGATATTTTCAGTGGCGTTTATTTTCCCCAAGCAAACGGTTCCGTTTTGCAGCCACTCGATCAGGGCATCCCAGCAATGCCCCCGTGCTTGTTCCCTTGTTGTCCTCCTTGAAATGCGCGTCCCATGGTTGTTTTCACATGGGTAATCGCATTGACATATTTCAAAAGGAACAATCATGCAAGATTTTCGAGGATCTAGCGGGGACCTGATTGGGACCAGCTGAAGCCTCCTTGGAACATTTTGGAGAAATATCAAGCCAGCCAGCCGCTCCCCCTTTTCCCCCTGATGCGCCTGCCCTGTTTTAATAATAAAAATGCCCCGGAATGAATAATGCAGACGGGGCCTTCCTTGCATTTCTCCAGTTCTGGCTCCACTGCAGAAGAGAGGAATCAATCAAGCAGATGGAGGGAATTTGAATATAAAAAGGACATTACGGTTCACAGCATTGAAGCAATGCTCAGGAACAGATCAGCCGTTTGATTCTACCCCGCCGTAATCTGTCCCACAGTTATCACGCAAGGCTGCCAGACGAGAGAGATGCCACCAAGAGGACATCATCTGGGCAGGCCGCTCCTTTCTCCGCCACACACCCCTCCTCGCGATCTGCCGCAAAGCAGAAGAGGACTGCCTGGTATCATCTCCAGAAGTCTTTTTTTCTGCTTGGAAAGCGCAGCACAGTTGGCGGAGCATCCAGCCTGCTGGCACAGCGGGATTTGAACTCTGCGCTGCGGTTCTTGCGCAATTCCTTCAACTCCGCGGGTTTGTTGTTTTGCTTGAGGGTCGGCTGGGTGCGTGATTCACATGTTTGTGTGCCCCTTTGTGCATGTATGGGCTGTATTTAGCCAAGTCTTACTCCTGCCCACCTAGCAGTTCGAAAGCACGTCAAAGTGCAAGTAGATAATCGGCCTTTCCCTGCGCTGCTATGGTTCGTCAGAAGCGGCTTAGTCATGCTGGCCACATAACTCGGAAAAACTGTCTACGGACAAACGCAGGCTCCCCTGCCTATAGAGCGAGATGAGCACGCTACCCGATAGTCCTCCGCGACTGGACCTAACGGTCAGGGGTCCCTTTACCTTTACCTTACTCAGGGTAGACATACTGGAATTAATGGACCTCAGTGAGCCATGCCCATTGATTTCAATCTTTGTTATTTATTGTATATTTCCTTGCATTTATAACCCACCCTTTTTCTCTCCAAGGAGCTCAAGGTGGCCTACTTAGTTCTCCCCCTCCCCGTCTTACAGCATCCTCACAACAACCCTATGAGGTAGGTTACACTAAGTGTGGGTGACTGGCCCAAGGTCCCCCAGAGAGCTTCATCATGGGGATATGCACCCTGGTCTTAGTGCGACTCTAATCACCACACTACCCTGGCTCTTCAAATGGGTTCCTTTCAATCGATTTGCTCAATGTTGGTCTAACCAATGACTAACATTGGCTACAATGTGTCTTTATGTCTCTTTACTTGGAAGTACGTCCACAATGTTTAAGGGGGCATAGAATTCCAGTCTTTACAGGTGTGCGCGTGTGGGTGAAATATTGCACACGCTTCTCTCTCCATATGGCGTCCAAGCAGCTCTTGTGTCCTAATACAACTACTGGGTAATTTTATACAGTATACGGTATTATTTACCAGTAATTGTGTTCGATAGGCAAGATCTGATTCGAAATCATATGGAGGGAAAGATGCGCGTGTCTAAGCACCCCCACTCCTGCAATCCTTTGTCCCATTGGGAAGTAAAGATACAAGTATAACTCTTATTCTTCTGCAAGAGGTATAGCAATCGCTCTGATGAGGTGGCCCACGAACAAAGACCCAGTTTTAGCCCTCTGCAGCCTTCCAGTTTTGTTTTTTAAAAATACTGGGGACTTCTTAAGGTAGGCGGGTGTCTAGCAAGCGGCTCAGAAATCTCCGCTCAGTTCCATGGAGGAGTATTTGTGTACACACTAAAGTCACGAAGTGACCTGAGTCGTGGGGGCGGGAGGCAAGGAAGCCACCGGAAAGCTCCCGTGGAATAATAAACAATGATCGGGATTGAAAGCATCTGATTCAGAGTAGCAATGCCCTTCGCACATCAATACAGAGAGGAAACAATTGGTCTGCTTCTTATTCCACCATCTCTCATCTCGCTGGAGGAGGAGGAACGTTTTCCTTTGATCGATAAGGAGCGCTCCTGTCCTGTGTACTCCCATTCACACAACGCCAGGAACCCGAAATACCTGGGGTTCGGATCATACATACCGCTATCACGAAGAAAACACGACTACGGGATCAAGCACTATTTCAAATGCAGGGGTCGAATTCGATGGGATTTAGTTCCAAATGTTGTGACGAGTGGGGTGTCCCTGTTCTTAGCTGAGCTGACAGCTCGAATTCATAGCCCAGTGAAACAGAATGAGCACGCTTTAAATAGAGTCAACCCCAAATTATATGTCTTCCTTTTCAAACCTCCTTGCACGACGACGTATTTCTTACCTCCGAGTAAAAAAGCTTAAACATCATTAACTTCAGCAGAGGTTAACAGTGTAATCCTATACAGGTCTGCTCAGATGAAAGCCTCACTGAGTTCAGTGGAGCTTTCTCCCAGGAAAGGGGGCATAGCATCACTGGCTAAATTTACTGAACTTGTGGCTCTGGAACCACATTGCTGAGGATTTTAATTCCGTTGAAATTAATGCGTTTTGGTATCACTGGATGTAAAGAAATATTTCAGTTTTGGAGGACCAAAACGTCTGAAGTTAGAAGTAAAGAACCGAGTTAGGTAGTGGAGCCTATGCAACTGGCCTTCTAAATAAATAGCAATTCAACAACAACAACAACTTGGAAATTAGTTCCACTGACTTCAATAGGATGTTGCGCACATTAAAGTTACACAGTGCAGGGAAATATAGGAAAGCCTGTGGATCTTGAGGCGAGCATAATCTCCGCTTTCGGGGAGGGCTGATCCCAGGTTAATTAATGCCAGCCAGTTTCCGCTGGGTTCAGTGAGCCCTTCATCAGGCCCTTCCGGACAACAGGGGGAACTGGTGCTATAACTTCTTAAAAAACAACAATCGCCCCCCTCCCTACGCACAAGATTCAATTCTGAAAAGTAAAACTCAGAAGAACCGCAAGAGCATGTGCTACAAAACCAGATGAATGCAATCCTATATACACTTCCTGGGTTGCAGAATCTGTGCGCGCGCGCGCCCAAGATTCCGATGTGCTACAAATCCCATTATCCCCAATCGCTGGCCACGCTGGCTAGGCTGATGAGAGTTGGAGTCCAACAACATCTATGGAACCACAGATTCCCCGGTCCCGTACTAGAGAGTAAGACCCAGCAATGAATCAATGGAACGTGCTTAGGATTCCACCGCAGGTCTCTGTCCCAGCCTGGGCAGGAGTAATCGCATGGGGTGGTATTCAACTAAATTTTAATCTGAGTAGGCCCAATGAAATTAATGGGCCTATTTAGTCACATTCAGTCGGTGTACTCTGTGTAAAACGTAGTTGACTACACCGCAGGTTGTTAGCATGTTTTAACCCAATATCTATGAAAAAGGCTATTTTTGCCATACTCCTTCACTGAGCACTGAGGCTGGTACCATATGGCTGCAATCAATGCCCGGTTAATGCAAATAGCGCAACTGAAAGGAAAAGCAGCGGAACCTACACAAGTCAATTTAAAATTGTTTACTTTTAGGTTGTGTTTCCATCCTGACTCTTAGAGAGGCTTTTCCTTTGGACTCAGGATGTTCAAAGACTGACTAGGAGTTAGATCCAGACTTTAAAATGTTTAGACGAGATCCGTTGAAATCAATAGGACTTAAATTAGTCTATCTCAAATTCTGTTGATCACACTGGGTCTAAGGGCAGTGGCGTAGCGTGGGGGGTGCAGGGGGTGCCGGCCGCACCGGGCGCAACATCTGGGGGTTGAGGATAGGGTTAGGGGCGCAAATCCAGGGTTAGGGGGCGCAAATTACTTGCCTTGCCCCGGGTGCTGACAACCCACGCTACGCCACTGTCTAAGGGTAACTAAATCTGGCTCTGATCCCAGGTTGTTGTTTTTAATCTTTGGTTTCCTTAAAAAATATAGAGAGGCGTGCTAGAACAAGACACTTCTAGAGTTCCTGGTAACCCTGTAAAGTCTCTTGCAGAAAACAGCAACAGAAAGTCTTGTGGTACCTTCAAGACTCACCAGTTTATTATGGCATAAACTTTCGCAGACTGCTGTTCCACATACACATTCTGATCGGTGTTAGACCCGGCTGCGAAGCATTTGATCCACAATCCGGTACAGTCATGCACCCCACACTGAACTGGGTGAAATTTAAATGCACCTTCTCTATATATGGGATTTTGCAACAAGAAGATGGACATACTTAGCAATATAATTTCTGCTCCACGGATTGCATTCAACTGTTACTCCGAGTACACCCATTTAAATTAATGGTCATGGCTAATTTAGGCCTGTTCCTTTCAATGGGTGTACTCTGCGTTAAACTAAGTAGAATACAACCCTATGTGTTTTGGACTTGAGTCTCAATCGCATACCATATACTTGAAATCAGTAGGTTTAAGCAAACCTAACTCTAATCTTTGGCTGTGACCTCGGTATTTAGATTTAAGGTACCTTTCCAGCCAGAGTTAAAACGATTTTAAAATAACATTCATTTCCGTGGGTTCGCAGCCCAATCCTATGCAGTTTATAGGGAAATAGCCGTCTCAAATGCTTTAAACTGGGCTTATTTTCCTATCCAGGGTGCATAGGATTTCGGAGTCAAGCGCATACTTACATTACTAGCTGATATCAGAGGTACCCCGGCTAGATGTAGTTACAGGAGAGTAAGTCCCAATGAACACAGTGGAAGTTACTTGCGAGTAAATATAGGAAGGATCGGGCGGTTATTTCATGTTGGCTGATCCTCCCCACAGATATTGTAGCACACTTAGAACAGTTCGGGTAAAAAGGAAAATAAAAACCTTCTCTCTCACCAGGGTTCACGAAGAACCCAGCTAATTTCGAAATTACCTTTCACCGTTATGAATCGATACAGCTTGGAAAGCAGCTTACACAACATCAGCCTAATAATTATGTACTTGGTTGTTACCTCCCTTCCTCTTGCTCACTCCTTGCGTTGTGTTGACGTCTTCCCTGCGGAACAGCTCTGGAGATGCCTGTAGCTCGCTACACTTTTGTGACATTTTGCCTGGTCTCAATAAAACTATTGCCCAATTTAGGATTTTGGAAGGTTTGCATCCTATGTACTATCACGGCTACATCTGTTTCTTACAAGTGATAGCTGTTTCCAATGAACATAGTATTTGAGAACGGGGGACTCGAGCATTTTAATAAAGGCATATGCCTCCTATCCTAAGTGCCTTTACCCCCAAAGGCCCATCTGGTCCAGCATCATGTTCTTAACGTTGCCAACCAGATGCTCACAGGAAGCCCACCTGAGACTCTCAGCAGCTGGTAGCCAGAGCTACGCTGCCTCGACCAGCGGGGATTCCATCGGAAACAACTCCCGTGGGGTCCAATGGCGCTTGCTGCGAGGTAAATGCGCTATAAATTGCAGACTTATAGCACACGCCTATCTACGTCTACTCAGAGGCATTTCCCAGTGAATTGGCTGGGGCTTACTACCAGGAAAACACCCGAACAGGATTGCAGCCTTCATTTCTAAATGTTTACACGTACACACAGGGGGAGAGCGGAAGTGAAATAAATACATTTCAGAAAATTAATGTGCACAATCTTGCCAAAGTGCAGCATTTATTTTATTTTTTTACAAAAGTCCGATTGACTTAATTCTCTCCCCCACGCCCACCCCCGCATTCAAAATATGCTGAACTGTGCTGGAATCCTGCCTAAAGGGTCAAGGTTTTTAAAATTAAGTTCTGGAAGCAGGCATTATCGCGGCAGCCACTCCAGCCCTCCCTCCACTCCCTGCTCCTCCAAAAAGCTCTAGAGAAGTCCTAGGACCGAGAAGTTGGGAAGAGGTTGTGAGCGAACCGAAGAACAGTCAGCAGTGTAGAGAAAAACATAAAATGAAGTAAGTCAGCCTCAGAGCCGAAACGCAAGAGTTTCTATTCCCATACAGCGCAAATAAAGTCTCCCCGTGTCTCCTACACTTGATTCCCCCTGACATTAAAAAGACATGTATTGACTTTCCGAAGACATTTATGAATGTGATTAGTCCTCCCTATGCGATAAATCATAACCCGTCAGTTTTAATTTTTTGTTTGTTTTTTGCTTGGGGTTTTTTCCTTCTATACCAATCCAGGAGAAAATCCACACGGAATCTATAGAGATGCTTTGAGAACGTAACCAATTGAACTGAACCAGCGCAGGATCGTTCGCAAGCTGGCCGATGTTATATTTTCGCTTGGTTTTAAGGGCTGCGGGAGCACTTAGCTCCGTACACCTAGCCCCAGAGTCGTTCCCCGCCCCCGCTCCCCGCTCCCGCGCACACTTAGAGGGAAAGTCAAGGCGTTTGGATACAAGTCGGCGGAGGAGTTTATATGACGAGGGGGTAATTTGTAAACGCACAAACCGCGGCTTGCTGAAGTCAGTTTCATTTGCAAGTGAGTACAAGCTATTCCCGACCTCCGCTCCTCGGAGGGATTGCCTCGGCTCGATTTTCATCCCGACCTTCTAACTATGTTTACGGTTTTCCGTAAGACTTGCTTCTTAATAAGCCTGCTTGGGATTTCATGCCTAATTTGAGGTGCAAGGGAGAGTAATTCCCTATGAATTTGTCTTCGTTTTTACAGAGACAGCCCCAAAACTGCTCGGCCACCGGCCATAGTCAAAGTGCGTAGTTGTCCCCAAGGATAGTTGCTTTTTGGTACTCGAGGCAGAAGGTTCTCCTCCCACCAGAGCCTCTCACCTTATCTGGCAATTTTCCAAAAACGCAACAATAATGGTTAATGTATCATCATCATCAATTAGCTATTTCCTGCCCTTTCATTGTACTGTACTCGCAAGGAGCAACTTTGAAGCAGTCAACTCACTCTGCTTAAAACAATGGCGGACAAATCGGACAAAAGAAAGGTGCTCCGGATTTGGGTGTCTAAAAGGCGCACCTTATGCAAGTCTCCCTAACCATTATTCTGCTCCCCTCATCCTTCAGGCAAAGACGTCGGGACCCGGAAGCAGTTAAGTGACTGTCCTAGCCTCCCCCCCCCCTCTCTCTCTCTGTGTGTGTTGGAGGGATGAGTTCGAAAGCGGGTCACTGATTCAAATGAGCCCAAGGCTATTCCCGCTTCCACAAAACTCCCTGGCAACATTCCGGTGTGGAGCACTGAACTCCTCCTTAATTCACCCAAAATATATTATCAGTGCGCAATCCTATCCATGCCCGTTTAGAAATTAGCCCCACTGAGTACAGAACGGCTTTCTATCAAGCAAGCAGCCTAGGTTACAGATATGCAGTGTCCAACGCGGGTTAGAATCTGTTTTGGAACCGGTTTTGGAACCGGTGCTCTGAGAAGGAAGGGTTGCACAAAGGCGCAAACTCCCCGCCAATTCCAAAAGTCACTTCGACTTCTCTGAGGATACCCGGCCTTCATTCCAATGTCCAGGCCCGCACCGAAAGCTCCCATTTATGCACAACCCCCACGGCCAAATTCAAAAGAAGCCTGCAGAAAGAGGGATTGCAAACCCTTCAAGTTCAATTTAGGGAGCGAAGGGTTTGCCGGGGAATAAGGTTTTAAAATGTAGGCACCACCATTTACAGATTCCATGCATGCTTCTTTTATTTGTCGTTTTCCTATTGCGCCCTCGCTCTCCTAAGAGATGGCAGAGCTGCATAGAACAATACATTCCTACTTAAAAACAATAAAAATCATTTAAAACCTCGAACAGATCCTCATTAATAAAAATAGAAGCAGATAAGCAAGGAAACACGCTCGGCAAGGGTCGGGATTACTCTGAAGAAACTGTCCTGCGTATAACCCTAGGCATTCTTACACTGGGAGTGAAGTCCCCTCTAACTCAGGGGGACTTCCTTCCCAGGAAACAAGCAAAGGAATGTCTAGAATAGTTAAAGTAAATCGGAATGAATTCAGGAGGAAGCGCGCAGAGGATCAGGCTGGCCAGGGACAATCCGGGCGGAAGGGCAGCGGGGAGCCCGCGAGGCGGACTGAATACAGCCTTGCAAGAGCCGCGGTGTAGCACCCAGAGCAGCGGTAGCCGCCTGGCAGCAGATCATAGAATTATGGACGTGGAAGAGTCCCAAAGGGTCATCTATCCCAACCCCTTACAATGCGATAGATGGTGGGAGCTTCCACGTGCTCCAAAGAGGTGGATCGAGTCCAGCGCGTCAGCAGAGACTCAGGACTCAACTTTCCTGCCTCGGAACAGATCGTACCGATCTCCCTCCGAGTGTTGTGTGATGACATCTACCTGCATATGTCTGCATGTTGTGGAAGCTTGGGAACGGGCTTTTTCATTCCGTTCTGTAAAGGCCGCTCTCTCCCCTAACATTATTTTCTCTCTCCTATCAGCCAGTGAAGCCATGTCGAGTGACATCCCCCCGTGGATTCCACTGGGGCATCCTTCTCGTGAGCAGGAAAGATCCCGGCCGAATGCAAGGGAGCGTTGTTAGGTGGTAGACCAGGAGGAGTCTTTGGCTCGGGGTCCTGGATCTCTCCCGCCCCTTCCTCTCAGTTTTTACAAACTTAAAAAAAGAAGGTTTTTCTTAAAGGACGGCTGAGTGCTTTGCAAAACACCATGCGGGTCCGGCCCCAAACACCCTCATCTTAATTTACTCAAAGGCATATATACTTTTAAAATTAGCCTATGCAAACGCTGTGCACATGTATATTATTGGCCGGTGCCAAGTATTGAGCAGGGTCCATCGTGCAAAGCTTATCTAAAGGTTGTTGCTTTTCTGCACACTTCGATCTTTACCACATCTCTTGTGGCCGACACACACACACACACACACACACACACACCACACACACACACACGTGTAGGGGAAAGAATAGGGCGACCACCTTTAGCACTCCCCGTCAGCGAGGGGAGCCTTACAGAGTCGGCCTAACTATGACTAATCAGAAATAAGTCCTATTGAATTCAGTGGGGTTAACTTTCAGGTAAACGGGGTTAAGATTGCAGCCTTAAATGACTATTCCACAGTCACGCACTTCCGAAGGACTTGGATGGATGAATCCGCCTTCCAGGTTCAGGATCCGGCGGGGGACTTTCCTTTTTGGTAGTGACTGAAGGACTACAGATTCTCCGGGCTTCCTCAGTCAGCGGAATCGTTCCTTCCTTTCAAAAACCAGCAAGCAGCCTTCTGAGCTGTGAAATTCCCCTTCACTCCCCAGTTAGTTTTGCTCGCGGTCCTGTCAGCCTATTTTCCTAATCTTACACATGCAAAACTGGACTGAGATCAAAAGTTTGCAGGTAGCCCTGACGGTGTCCTAACCGGGGGGATGGGGAGTTCCCAAATATTACAGCCTGATAAAACTGTCATAAGGACAGCATTAAACGTCACAGAATAGTTTAAAAAAAAAAAAAAAAGAAGAAGTCTGGAGAACTGGAAACCTTGCCCGCTGCTCAGCTGAAAAGGATGGGGCTTGCTATCAAGTAGCTGCGTTTAGGATCCCTGGTCAAGAAAAGGCCGCTTGGCAAACGAACAAAGCAAAAGGTCTGAAAGAGGCGGGCCCTCCTATAGCAGCAACAGAGTGACAATTAAAATAATCGAACAGGGATCACTGAAAATGAGAGTCTGCCCCTAAATAGGATAATTATGAAGGGGTCATTCACATCTCTGCACATTTGCTTGGAAGTAAGCCCTCGTCATCCTCGCAGAATTTGCCTCCAAATAAGGCTGCAATTCTTAAGCCTAATCACCAGGAAGTCAGTCCCCACTGAACCACGCTGGAATTGACTTCAGAGTAGCCATGCTAAGGATCAGGCTGCTGTTGTAAGCGAGCTTAAGAATAGCACCGTGCTCGCGTCAAGAAGGAGGCATTCCCCCCAAATGACCTCGCTCTCCGAAATTAAAAAGAACAGCGCGAGCATCTGATATTTCTTCGCACTCGCAGACTTCTCCCGCCCGCCTCTGATCTCTATCATCTCTGCCTTCCGTGATATCGGCAAGCCGCAATTCTGCATGCATCCCTGTTCTCTTGTGAAGAAAAATGTGTAAGGAAACTCATACCACTATGCATTAAAAAAGTATTTAAAGCGCCACGGGCATCTTCTTCAACGCACAAAGACGCCAGAATGGAAAGAGCATTAAAAGCGTGCAAGCAAACCATCACCCTAAGCAAGGAACGCCGGGCTTAAGCTACTTAATTAGAGTTTACAATGAGAGTTTGATGAGACCTGGCTCCAAATACGCTCTTTCTACTTTACCTTTACTTTACCTTCTTAAACTCTCTTTCTAAAGCCAGCCTCGCCAGGTAATGTGCTTCTGCAGCCATATGTCCTGGGGAGAGCGCCCTGTTGCTTTCATTGGGATATAGATCACCTGGCCAGCTCTCATAATAAGAACAATGGCTTAGCGGTAAATTCCGCCGCAATCAATGGGACTTACTTCTGACCAAACGTGGTCGAGAAGGCCAGGCTGTTAGGTACCGCAGCCCCTAAAACGCATTGACTTGGAAATAAATCCCAGTGATTTACGCAGAACTTACCTGGAAGGAAGCATCACTGATACTCCAAATAAAAGTGCTTAAGATAACCAGCTGTGGTTATTATAATTATTTTTCAAAACAAGTAAGCCTTAACACAATTGACGCGTGCCCAACAGAAAGTAAATTATTTCCATTGTATTTTCAGGTGACCAAAAACCGGGGCGAGCAGAGGCGGGAGAAGCCTTTTAGAGGACTGTATTTTAAAGTCTCCCCCCCCCCCCGGATTATGTCGTTTTTTAACGACTGGAGTGGGTGGGGGAGCGTTAGGGGAGAAGGAATAATCTAACCAGCGACTGAGGACCTGACAATTCTACACACGACCATAAAAACCTTCCAAATGCTGTTAGCAGCCGTTCCACCAAAATCCACACGTTAATTACCAAAACGTCACTTTTTAAGGTGTGTCAGAAAGAGGATAAGCCAATTAAATTATTAAATATTTGACAAAAGGAAAATCAAACTCTAGTAAAAGAGAACAAAACCACATTTTATTGGAGACTATACAATGCTACGATATACAATAAAAGTGCTAGGTTATTCTAGAAAAGTTGGTCCCGGGGTGGCAGAATACCAAATATTTATTTGTTTACACAGACACTGAGGAAATCATTAATACCTGCCCCCTCCCCCAATAAAAAACACATTTTTTTCTACATTAGCTCTCCCAGGGTTTAGGATTGCAACTCTGTTCGAAAAAGAAGATGATAAGAATCTAACGGAGATTCGTCTGGGTCAAAAATATTTAAAAATCACTCTTAACATCCATTGAAAAATAAAAATAAAAATATAACAAATGCATTTGGAAAAATAGTCTCCATTATTATTACTATTAACAATAATTTCGGGAAACAGTCTTGTTTTGTCCGAATAATTATAGTCTTGTATAAAATTACTCTATCTTGAGAGAACGCTTTCTATTAAAAAAAAAAAAAATACATATACATATACATATACACCTATTGTTCCCACAACTCTTCTCAAATCTCCTCCGCGTTTCAACAATCAAATCAACATGGCTACTAGACACTGTATAAAAGGCTGTTCTTGCTCAAGTACAGTCTCCAAATAAGTACTACTTTGGATAGAAACATAAATCTTTGAAGAAGTGCAATATTCCCCTTAGGAAATTATAATAAAAATAATCGGTTCAGAGATCAGGCTGGCAAAGAGTTAGTGCCTTACAGTTGTTTAATTCCGCATCAGCAGAATTTCAAAATACAGGGATCACCCCCAAGGCAGTTTTTCAAAGGAGTTTTTCCTCAGCTTTAGTTTGAATGTTTGGACCCCGATCCTAAATTCATTCCCTAGGAATTGAACCGGTTTTCCTCGCTCATCCCCAAATATATTTTGGAGCTAAATATTGTTGAAACTGTTTTGGGCCGAACTACCCGACCAAGTGTATCCGAGGTGTGAATTAAACTGACAAGGAACAACTGCTGAGTCTTTGGCACCTCTAAAAATACACTTGGAATTAAATTAAATTCCAAGTATGCAGTGTGCGTGATTTGGGTTTTTCTTCATCCTTTCAAAGGAATTTTCATCCGCAGTGCTATGCTTAAAATAGCCACCTCACCTGGAAAAATATTCTAGTAAAATTATTCCATTTATGGTTGGCAGATGCCATCAAATGCAATCCTATCTGATTATCATTAATCAGATGACTGTGGATTGCAAAATTATTCGTGCTTAAACCCTGCCGCAGTTAAAGGGATGTAAACGCTGGAGCATATTGTTAAATTAATTTATTTCAATGGGGTTTTCTCTGCCTTCCCCATTTGCTGGACGGCTGAAGCCCCATCTTTAATAGGATGTACTTCGCAATAAACCCAGCTGACTTTTTCTGGCTAGCGCCAGGAATTCTGCAAAAAAAAACGGAATTATTTTTCAGTGCTTTTGTTCAACCCGGCGGCAGAGCAGCTTATTACTTCGGCACGTTCCCTCCCTAACTAAACAGACCTCTTCTAGTTTAGAATTCTGTCCCTAACCCACTAAGCGCTTTCCCCTCTTCTATTTTTCTCTCCCCCCACCAAAAATAAAAAATAAAAATCCCCCACCTTCACTCTCTTTAAACTCCCCGCGAAAACAATGAGACCAATACCTCGACCATAAAGAGATTTACGTACCAGTGAGCAACACTTCTAACCAACAACGCTTCTAACCAAACAGTGCTTATGATGGGGATATTAATTTCAAGGAAATGCAAATAGGAAAAGAGAAACAAAAGGCAAATACTGTTCGGCCACCTTTATGTGCGCGCGCTAACCCTAGAACCCAGTGAAAAAAGAAACGCAGAACCAAAGGACCCACGGAGCTCCTGCAGCAATGAGGATGAGCGTGGAAGTCCTGTGAACTTACGCTGCCTTCACGGGGAGGATCTGTATGATTTCAGGCCCCCAGGACTGGGGCGAAGGGGGGTTGCGCGCGTGTGGGTCTCGTTTTGGCACTCAGAGTCACTGTCCCATTTCAGCAGCGGGGGGGGGGGAGGGGGAATTACAAGAGGGAGAGGGAGAGAAATCCAACATGATGATGATGATGATGATGATGAAGAAGAAGGGGATGTGGAGGACGAGGGCGCTGCTGCTGCTGCTGCTGCTGCTTCTTCTTCTCCTGCCTGCCTGCCTGCCGTCTCTCTTCCACCCCTCGCTCAGATGTCTATCCGGGAGTGCAAGGCGCTGTGCTTGCTCTCGTGGTCCCAGTAGGAGCAGTGCATCATGGCCAGCTCGGGCGGCTGGCGCCCGGCGCACGCGAACTGCAAGCCCGCCGGCCCGTTGGGCGAGCCCTGCGGGGAGCCGCTCCCTGCCGCCGCCGCAGCCGCCGCCGCCGCCGCCGCCGCCACGGCCGCCGCTCCGAGCTGCTGGGCCGCCGCGGCCGCGTGGTGGTGGTGGTGCTGGTGGTGCTGGTGGTGGTGGTGCGGGTGGTGGTGGTGCGCGTGGTGCGCGTGGTGCGCGTGGTGCGCGTGGTGGCCCGCCATGCCGTTGTACGAGTTCACCATGGCCGGCAGGCGGGAGTAAGGCCCGTACGCTGAGGCGGCGCCGCCTCCAGGCCCCGACGCCAGGCCTACTCCCTTGACGCCGCCGCCGCCGCCTCCCGCCACCGAGCCGCCGCCGCCTCCGCTCCCGGCCGAGCTGCCGGCTCCCTCCGACATGGTGCAGGCGGCGTAGGCTCCCGCCTGAGGCGGCTGAGGCGGCGGCGGCGGCGCGGGCTGCGCCAGGGACCAGGAGGCGGCGGCGGCCGCGGCGTTGAGGAAAGGCGCCTGCAGGTACTTGGCGGGCGGCGCCGTGAGGTAACCGTAGCCGGCCGCCTCGGCCGCGGCGCCGAAGAGGCTCTTGCCCGGCTGGAAGTGGCCGGCGGGCGGGCGGAAGGGCCTCTTCATGCGGCGGCGGCGGCGGTAGTTGCCCTTCTCGAACATGTCCTCGCAGGCCGGGTCGAGCGTCCAGTAGTTGCCTTTGCGCTCCCCGCCGCCCTCTCGCGGCACCTTGATGAAGCACTCGTTGAGGCTCAGGTTGTGGCGGATGCTGTTCTGCCAGCCCTTCTTGTTCTTCTCGTAGAAGGGGAACTTGCCGATGATGTACTGGTAGATGCCCGACAGCGTCAGCCGCTTCTCGGCGCTCTCGCGGATGGCCATGGCGATCAGCGCCACGTACGAGTAAGGGGGCTTCTGAGACGGGTCGCCCTTCTCCGCAGGCGCCGAGGCGGACGCCGATCCCGCCGGGGAAGCCTTGGCGGGCGCAGCCGCCGGGCTCAGCTCGCTCTTGGCAGCCGCCGACTCGCCGCCCAGGCAGGGCTCCTTGATGGCCTGGTGCTGCTGCTGCTGCTGCTGCTGCTGCTGCTGCTGCAGGAGAGACACGGCGTCCTCGGGCCCCGCGGGCTCTGGGTAGCCGGTGGCCATCATGGCACCACCTGCGGCTGCTGCGATGGCTGCGCCCCTCGGAGGCGCCTTCTTCTTCTTCTTCTTCAGGGGGTCTCTTGCGGATCCCGAAGGAGGCTCCCCTCGATCTCTCAGAGCGATCTGCTGGGAGCGCCTGTCCCGCCTGCCTGCTTTAAGTCCTGCCTGAGTCTGGTGGGCTTTTGGGTTCTCTCTGTCCCCCACCCACTTCTCCTCCTCCTCCTCCTCCTCTTCGCTTCTGTCTCCCTTGCAAGAGGCAGCCTCTGATCAGCGGGCTCAGATATCCACTCAACTTCTGGACGAGCTCTCCTCTGATTTGTATGGGCTCCGGCGAGTTCCGCTTTCGTCAGGATCCCTTTTCTCCCATCGCACCCCCCCCGTCTCTCTCTCTCTCTCTCTCTCTCTCTCTCTCTCTCTCTCTCTCTGTGCCACCCCCTCCCCCGCCCGTCCCACAAGCCTGGGAGCCAGCTGGGCACGGGCGAGTTCATGGCGAAGTCAAACCGCGCAAGTCCACCCCAGCGAGGAATCCGGAGGCTGGAGCCCCCTGGGGGTCCCAGAGCAGAGGGAAGGGCGGGGGTGGGAAGAGGCGAGGGCAAGAATCCACGGCAGGAGAAAAAGAAAGAAGCTGCGTCTCTGCGACTCCTGCACGAGGCAGCTTAGGAGCAAAACAAGTGAGGAGAAGGGGGGCGGGTTGGTGTTGGGGAAAACATTTCTCTTCTTTCCACGCTGCAAAGAGATTGCAAATTTGCAAGGGCAATCTGTCGACTGGGGAGGTAGGGGCTCCTCAGTGAGCCGGGATGGCTGGCTGGCTGGGGGCCGCTGACGGAAGCCACCATCTCAGGGATGTCCAGCGAGGTTGCTCTGGAAAACTTAGGCTGGGAACGCGAGGCAGTTTTGAAGGATCTCGGCTTGGAAAGGTGACAACGTCTTGCTGCAACGCCTGTTTTCCAAAGAAGTGTTGCTGTTATTGTCACCTTGTTTGAGAGTACAAAGTTGCACGCCCTGCTCATATATTTTAAGGAAGCTAATACATAGAAGGGGTGTCAAAATCCTCTCCCTCTCTTTCTGCCTATCTATCTTGTCCATCTAGAGACAGAACGAGCCGCGTGATTTCTACTTAGAATCGAGTTCGGGCGCCCTTCCCACTTGACACATCAAAATATAAATATCCCACGCATATTGGGGCTCTGTCCTTGCAACCTTTTAGTTCACCTTAGGCGTGCACAAAAGCAAACAAGCCCTCTAACAGCTCGCTTCGCTGCCGGCTCCGGACAAGATGTTTTTCAAAAACATGTCATTCAGGTATCACTTGTTTGTTTCTAGATTTCAGAGACATCCTCCAGGTCTGGGGGGGGGGGGGGAAGGCAGCGAGACAAATAAATAAATCAGCGAATGAATGAGGAGGGTGAGGAGCTGGGGGAAAGGAAGAACTCGAGGAGGCTGCTGTTTCCCCGGGTTAATTGGTGCCTAGGAAAGGGCCTCCTCCTCGAGCTTTCCCTCAGGTGCTCCAGTGCCTTCGGGCAAATCCCACGCACAGGCCGGCCTTGAAGCCTCGATCTCTGCGAGGCCTTGGACCGAAGCCTAGCAACCGAGTTAGCTACCGGGCCTTCGATTTTCTGATGTTTCTCCAATAGAGATGGTTCACTTCCACGTTCCCGTGACCTGTAAACAACTGCTCATCTCGTTCTCAACAGCCACGGGCCTGTGAGGATCCTTTTACTGTCCTCCTTTGCCATTCATTTCGTATGGCCACTTGGGACCATCAGGTCTTGCATTTCCGCTTCCAATGTACATCATTTCATTCATTCTGGGCATGACAGTCCTCGCCGCCCTCACTTCCAGAAGAGAAAGGGGCTCTGTCAACGCAGTTCTTGCGCACTCCGTAATTTTCTCTCCTGGAAAGGGCCCTTGTGACTCTGTTCAGCCATTCAGCTGCGGGGCTTTGTAGAGATTTTAACCCTGGGTGGGTAGGCCCTTGAATCAGGGTAACTTGCCCGCCATGGTTTATGTAGCCTGTTCGGAAATTATGCACGCTTGATTCTGGGGAGTGGAGAATAGAGCTAAATACAACGCTGGTTCTGCCTCCGTATGTAATATTTGTAAAAGAAGAAGAAAAACCCATTGGTGTCAATGGGTCTCAACAGGCACCTAACTGATCTATTGTGTGTGTGTGTGTGTGTGTAATTTATGATTATTTTATTGCTTTCACACAACTGGATTTCTTTGTAACTGTACCTAATGCTTTTTTTTAAAAAAAAAATTGGAATGTTTGACAATTAGTTTCTAATAAACGCACATGGCAATAGTTCCGTTCCCTTTGTCGGAATCAATAAAATCAGGTTTATTTGATATCTTCCTGATTTAAAATGTTAAAGACTGAGGTGACCAAATTGTGGCAGGTCACTAACAGTCCCAAACGCATTTACCTCCAAATTTCATCATTTTCACTAAAACTTTCTTTCCAAGTTAAGTGTGACTGTTTCTCGCAGCTTAAAAAGTCACATGTTCAAATATATATTGGACGCGTAAAAAAACCAAAAACAAGTCTCTATTGTTCAGCCATCGAAAAAGAAAAAAAGAAGCTTGCTTAGAAGGAAGCCCAAATGTATTTAATGGGATTTACTTCCAATTAAGTAGGCTTAGGACTGAAACATTGAAACAGGAGTCTCCTAAGAGCATATTGTCTGTACAATGTATCTCCCAACAGCAACAGGGGAAAGTGTTGCTCTCTTTTCCGTTAAGACCTGTATCTTTGTATACTTACATACGCTGATAACACTATTACAGCCTAGAAGTAAAATAAAGCCAAAAGTTTCATTGAACAGAATGAGACTGTGGTTAAAGATCAGGAAGCCCCTGAGTCAATGTTTCAACTAAGACGAGGTACATAAAGGGACAGAAGTATTTTTTTAAAAAAGCGCACTATTTTTGGGTTGCAACCGAGGTGCTAAGGATCTGTCTTTGTGTGCTTCTAATGGAGTGCATATTTCTATTGGAGTCATCTCTGTTGGAATCCCTTCTGTTGCTTTTCTGGAGCTTGGGTGTTTAAAGTGAGCTCTCCGATTTAGGATCAGCCTCTTCCTGAAATCTTAAGCCCAGAGAAGCTGGCGGGGAAACCTCTTTCCCACGTAGGACGCCAAGCACGCACCCAAAGGCTCTGTGGATCCAAATAAGCTGCGAGGCTCTGCCGTCCTGGGCGCATTTACTGGGAAGTATGGACCGCCGAACTCAAGCGGGTCTGATTCCCGAGGGCCAGCTGGGCTGCCCCGGAGCAAACCGGCCCGAGGGTTTTGCAGCAGCCTGGCTTCCCTTTTGCTAAGCAAGGGGGCAGTCCCTGCCTCTGGATCCGACCGGGCCAGCTCCTGGCCCCCCGACGGAAACCGAGCGCTCGGCCGCCTGCTGGGATTCAGAGCCGCGGCTGCTCTTTCTTTCGGAGGCCGGTGGCGTGAGCTAGTGAGGGCCAGTTCCTTCCCCCTGACCACCCAGGCTGGCCGGGGCTGCTTCCCCCACCCCGCCCCGCTCGCAGGCATTTCCTTCCGCAGGTGTAGCGGCAGCATTGTGCTGTGTGTCATCACCTCCGCCAGACTGCAGAGCCCTCCCTTCCCAAGCCTGGAAAGGCGGCGGCGGCGGCGGCGGCGGCGGCGGCAACAGAGGCAAGCGCGCTCGGCCAAAGGGTGGCTTTCTGGGGAGTCTCTCTTTCTCTCTCCTCACACGCTCCAGTGGGATCTGACAGGAAATCAGAAACTCAGGAGAAGGACAGAAATGGCGAAGAAGGTGGGTGTCTCTGCCCAGCGCGCAGGGCTGACACGGAATGCCTGGCGGGGGTCACTGTTTCGTTCAAGGAAAATCTCTCCTTGCTCCCTCTCCTTTTCCTGCACACTGGCAGCCAGCCCCTGCTTGGCAAGCCTTCCTGAGGATATTGATATTATTATTATTTTAAAAAATAATGGTAGGATCCATGCAGCTTAGCTTTTGCAGAAGCAATCTAGTTGTTTATAGAATAGGTTGGATCCGAAGGAAGTGACAGCGCATGTCTACTCAGCAGCAAGCCCCACTGAAGCCAATTAGACTTACTCCCAGGTCAGGGCGCAGCAAGGTCTGCAGCTGAACTCGAGACTGACAAGGCTTTCTCCGCAGGTTTCTTGGAGAACTAAGCGCCGCTTCCAGTACAATCTACTGAGCATGCCTACTGAAGAGTAAGCCACACTGAGGTCAATAGGACTTACTCCCAGGTAAGTTTATCTAGGTTGGTACCTAATTTGCTCTGGCTCCATCCAGCCTGTAAATATTAAGCGTCCAGGGATCGAGATGTTATTTCCCTGGCATTGACTTCGAGGTCACTCTTATCAGGGCTAAGGGATAACTGTATACATCAGCAGGTTTAGCATCTTCCGCATAAATAAATTTCTTGAAGAGTTGATTTGTGAAACCTTTCTCTTTGAATAGGAGGGCTCACCCCGCAAAAAAGGAAAAGGGGTGCAATCAGTTTTTTCTTATAGATGCCCTTAGATTCTTAGGGATGCCACTCTTCCATCCCTTTCTTTCTCCCCAAACTCAGGGCTAAAACCAGTGGCGTAGCGTGGGTTGCCAGCACCCGGGGCAAGTAATCTGCGCCCCCTAACCCTGAGTGAGCCAGGTAGGGGCAGAGAGCTGCGAGTGCGAGCGCGCCCCCCCCCCCCAGATGTTGCGCCCGGTGCGGCCCCCCTGCACCCCCCACGCTACGCCACTGGCTAAAACGTCATTCAAATTAGAAAGGTTGTGGAATGCACAGAGGCGAAGATATATCTGCGTTCAGCCAAAGTGGATTCAGGTTCACAAGGTCCAGTTCTAAAATTCATAAGCAATCGGGAGTGGAGCTAAATTCCTGCAGAAAAGGCTGCGCACGCTGTTTACAACGCAGTTTAACAGCGAGTTAAGTCCCAATGACAGCAAGTTCCATTGAAGAGGGTCCAACTGAGCAAACACGGTCAGGATCGCATTGCCAGGCACAAGTTTGTATCTGGATCTTAACCTGCAACTACTGAAACCCACACGGAGGGTTTAGTCTTGGCATCTCCAAGACAGATTACGACCTGCTTTCTATCCAAATTAAACCGACGCACCGGGATCCGATATATAACTGGATCTAGATCCAATCAGTTGAAATTCAACATATTCAGGGTTACGTAGAGCGACAGGCTTAGCGGGGTTTGAAATGTAAAGTTGGGGATAAATCACAATCACATGGATATCAAAAGGACACGCCCAATAAGACTTCAGCACCTGAAATACTCCAGCTGCCGATACTACGGTTTATTGGCAATCGGGATAATATCAAGAAGGGATAAATCTAGGGCACAGATTATAGGTTTTCCAGGGGATCATATCTTTCTTTTGACTAAACGATAGGGTTCCTATTCCCAGAAAAATAGGTTCTGCAGCAATAAACCGGGCTTTACTTCTAAGTAAACCGTTTAGGATTCGGGTTTAACTTGGAAGTAAGGCCCATACGGCGTTTTCTTCAAAGTCACAGTTTAGGATCTAGGTCGCAGTCTCCATCTGCGCTGAAAGGAATAGCCAGTCTTCCACGGGTGAATCCTTTTCTGCGCTTAAGAGGGAAGGGCAGATGAACGAAAATCATGCTGAGTTGCTCTGTTAGCTATAGAAAGCTGGAAAACCATCTTGCCTAGATGCTCCTGGGCAATTCAGGAAGTAGCCAAGGGGGAAAATCACATTCATTTCATTTTAATGACCCCGGCTCAGGAAATATTAATTGCTTTCAATCACACAGATTGACTCAGGGTGATGAGTAAAATGGTTGGCTTGGATCAGGGTATTCACAGAAACAATATTTTGAAAGGGAAGAAAACCACGGAATACAAAGCATAATAATGATAATGGTGATTATGATGTTTTCATTGGGTTTTTTAAACCCAAATATCACAACAGTTCTTTTCTTTTTCTTTTTTTTAAAAAATGGTGCTCATTTATTGCCTTGCTTCTGTTGACTAGAAATTCAACAATTTCTAGGCCCCACCGAGTGCAGTGGGTTTTACCTCGGAGAAAATACGCGATGGTTCCCTCTGTTTAAGTAGCATTGGTCTCAGAAAGAGTTAAGCGCACAATTAATTCTTCAATTGACAGCAATGGAAAAACGACTAACTTCGGCTGGATCTTACGCCAGGGTTGCAAGGTGGTGCGCGCGTTTTAAATAAGATACTGAGGATATAATTTTTTGTTCTTGTTCTTGCAGACAAGACTCAAGAAATGCAAGGCAAAGTGAAGCGGCTACAATACCAAAAGCGTGAAGGATCCTGAAAACCTATTAAGATCAATTCCTTATTGAACGGAGGCTATTGCCCTTAAAAAAAAATAAAAAAAAAATAAACACGTTTCCAGGGGTGGCTTCGAGGATAACCAGCGAATTTGGACCATTCAGATTAAATTTCTCACACATTGAGGGCTACGGCACAATGGAAGTTCTTTAACATATCTCATTTCTTTCATCTCATGTTTTTGTTAAAAGATGGCATGGCGGGTTAAGTGACAGAAAACACGGACATAGTAGAAATTACCGAAAAGAACAAGCCCGCTTTGAACATCCTCAAAATTCCTCGACAGGTAAAGAAATGAAATCTTATGATGGTAATGAATTCACCTTGTGGGGAAATCAATGATTTTTATAAACTAATTTTAAACAATTTTAATTTATGAAGGCTAAGACACTGAGAGTATAACAAACAGATCGTCGACAACCCTGTAACGTAATCTATATCTGAATTCAGAGGGTACAACGACAGCAACTAGCTTCGCCGTTGGATCAAATAATATTTCAACCTGAGCCAAGAAGTCCCATCTTTTCCGCACTTGAACGTTTGAGTTTGTGGCTAAAGTTAGCCAGTTTTTCCCGGGGTTACCAACTCTTGCCTGGTAAGGCGAAATATACGAGAACGAAATTCAGCAGGGAAATATTCCTTTACATTTAAATTCTTTGCTTTATTTTTTCTTAAAAGATAATTTTGTCTTATTTTTGTCTTTTAAAAATACATGCCAATCAGAGTTGACCGGTGTCTTTGTTTTATATCATCATTATCAACTGAACAGTTTCGATTCTAGGTTGAAAGAAACATATATATCTTTCTTTTTTTAACCTTTTAACGCTGGTGGATGTTGTAGCTATGCCCCCCTCTCGCCCTAAACAGACGATCAGCTAGAGAAGCCGGTTCCTCTCTCTCTATTCCACGTAAAGGTTATTCTGACTCTAACGGAATAAATATGAAGGGAAGTACAGAGGTCGCCTCCCCGAAACCTACAGAGCTCTCTTCACAATGGCCCGCTTCCCCCAAGCCTCTTTTGTTTAATTTTCGGAAGCTCCTACCGAAGCCATTTGTCTCTCCTCAAGCGGCCCGACTCGAAGAAAAACAGAATACTTCAATTTCAACTTTTGCCAGGCACACACAAGCGTGTAAACATACTTCCCTCTCTCTTTTTTTTCTTTTGGAGAGAGACTGTGAAAGGGCGGCTACAAATTACACAACACAAGATCCTCTCGGAAAATTTCAAAAGAGGTGGGTGGGAAGAAGAAGAAGCTGACTGGGTAACTGGATCTCTTCCCCTTCCCCCACCCCCGCTCCACCCTTCACCAAGGGAAACGTGTTTGCGGATCCCTCGATCACCTACTTCTCGCTTGCCACTTTCCGGCCTGGTTTCATGCAACTTGTCAATTTCACACCAATTCCGAGGGAGGAGAGGAACCCTGCCCTTCTGAAGCCCTCGTTCCCTACCTCAATCTGTTAAGAATGAACCGAGCCTTGCACAGATTGACCCCCAGCAAGATGAAACGGCGGAGAATGTGATCTCCTTCGTTCCCAAGAAGAAAAGCCGTGGGGTTGCTGTTTGGAGGTACCTACCTCCTCCCCTCCCCTATTTCCTATTTTCAGCAGGCTTGCGGCATCAACAGTTTCGAGAATTGATTTATCTTGAAACAGTCTTTACAGAAGTCGGTCTCTCCCACCCGCCCTTTATAAACTCGCCATGCTTTATTTAAAGATCCTGGATTATTTGTTCCAATAACAACTGGGGAAAGAAACAGGCATACACATAAACATGGCATTTTAGGCACTGTTCTTTCCTCTAAAAGTAATGAGACCAAATGAAATAAAGTGTGGGAAATGGAAGGGAAAGCTTTTCTTGAAGGAGGGATTTTGCATCAGGTTCAGATTGGTTTTTCACAAGATTAATAATAATAATAATAATAATAATAATAATAAGTTTATTATTTATACCCACACTTTTAGGGTTCTCCTAAAGAGACTAAGCTTGATTATAACCCACATATATGCACACACATTTATGTATGCATTACATGCAAAACAATACATTGTACATGTTTGCCCATGTGTGTGTGGGGGAAAACAGGCAGTACATGCATATAGAAGTATAGCCGGAGCATTGCAAAGACAGATCCATAAATAGGAACACCAAAAAGGAATATGCGGCCACACTGAAAATGGTATTTTGAGTGTTCAAATTGAGTTACTGACATGCAAATTATGCTCAGGCCTCAGATGAGTAATTTAATTGAGGATTTTCAATGTGTGCATTTATTTAATCAACCAGGCATCTAATCAGCCAAAATCAACAATCACTTGAGACGCTTGCATGTTATGTGCATCTAGGTGTCATTATTACCTACCTAAACAGGCCTCCCAAACATATAATGATACAACCTTATTTATGCAAATTGCCTGATGGAATGGCTTTCTTTTTGTTCTTTCGTTAGTAAACAAAAATGATAGAAATGGAAAAGCTGTTTATTTGAAAATCCTTTTCAGAATATAGTATTTGTTTGATTAACTGCAGTTCTGTAGTACACTTATGATACTGTGTGAGTTTCTTCATATGTGTCTACACACATACCATAAAATCACACAGCAGAAAGAAGTCCAGTCACCCAGTCTACAGAACAGGACTATGCAATCCTGACTACAGAACAGGACTATGCAATCCTATGCAGTCTATGCAATCCAAACTTACAACATGCCATGAACAAAGAACAGGGGCATCTCAGAAAGATGCTCCCAGACCATGCACCCCAAATTACTGAGAGCTGCTTCCCATACCAAACAAGAACAAAACAGTGCAGTCCTATGTATGTCTACTCAGAAGGAACCTCACTGAGTTCAATGGGACTTAGTGCCTGGTAAATGGATATATGATTGCTGCCTATGGATTTCAGAATATCCTGTAGTAATCTATAACTCTCTTGAAGTCCTTGAATCATTTTTGAACTCACCCAAACAAACATTACTCTTTAGTTGTGTCATTCATAAATTGTTGCATTACATGAGGGGAACTAGTCAGCTGAGCATTAAAAAAACCCCAAGCAAACTTTAATATACTTGGGTGGGGTTTTTTTGGTTGCAAAATCAGAGATTGATAACCTGTGGCTCCAAATGTTGTTGGACTACAGCTCCCATCATCCCTAACCATTGTCTAGGCTGGCTGCGGCTGATGAGAGTTGGAGCCCAACATTTGGATAGCCACACTTAGTCAGGCCTGGTCAAAATGTTCAACCCCCCAGAATCCAAATCAAACTTTGTTCTACTTCACTGTTGAATCCATATATTTGCATTCAGGTTGATTAGCTCTTGGGGGAGCAAGTCCTGTTAATTCATAGGCAGCAGCAGAAATCAATGGTATTTCCCCCCACATACTGTATTACTGTAGTCACACTGTACATTTAAAGCACACATAAAGCACATGGCTTTGGGGACTGCAGCATCCTCAGCAGATTACAATTTCCCAGGATTCTTTGGGAGAAGCCATGTGCTTTACATGTAGGGTGTGATGGTTGTATAGGGTAGAAATGCACATGCCAACACTAATCAGATTCAGTTGGAGCCCAGATTATTGTCACTGGTTCAGGGCAAAAATGCTTAGGGATGGGATGCCTTTGCTATCAACTTCATAATGGAATTAAACAGGCTCCAGGAGTCTAAGCGCTTGGCTTAATTGCATTGCAGATCACACTGTTGGAATGCTGGGGTATTTAAAAACACCTAATGCATGTTTTCCAGTGAGTATAAGCTGTATGCTTCCCCATGCACACCCAGATGAAATAAGAACTGTTCAGTTCTCGGAGTTTTGCATTGGAGAATATCCTAGTATATCTGATCTATTGAAGTCCATGAGTATTTTGCTATTGAAGTCAAAGAGCTGTGCATTGTGCACTAAGGCTCATGCTTTTAACAAATTCCCCACAGTCTTTTTGCAAAGGTTGTTGTTTCCCACTGTTAATCCCCGATAAAGTTTTCCTGCTCTATAAATATAATTTGTGAAAGTGACATGAAAGTCATTGAGTCTCATTTCTTGTCTATGAAACCTTCTTTAAGACTCAAGACTATCCTGTTTTTGTTATAACAAACTAACATGTCTATCTACCCCTGTGGAAATCCTCTAACATTTCTCAAGAATGATTAACCCTGAAATCCTATATACATTCAGAAGTAACCCGAGTGAGTTTAATGGGACTTATTTATAGAAAAGTATGGCTGGACTGGCAGTCTAACAGAGAAGGGCATGTATTATCTACATTCATCCGGATGTTAGTATGGCATAAGCAGGTGAATGGCCGAGGAATCCCATAGCAGAGAACAAAAGATAGATTATTCAAGAAAACAAGAACTTGTTACATGCTACAGGAAAGGTAGCAGCACAGTCTCTACACTATAATTTTCTGCAGAATAGTTATTCCTTTTTGCCAGAAAACTGTGCAGAGATCAGGGAGCTGTAGAACAGAACCCTGAGAATGTCACTAAACTAAATTTGTTGGATGCCCCAGAAACAAAAACACAACCCAGGAGGGAGGGGATCCATCTTAAACCTTGGGCTGTATCCAACTAAGTTTCACCTAGAGTAGATCCACTGAAATTAATGAAGCTAAGTTAGTCATGGCCATTAAATTCAATGGTTCTACACTGAGTATGACTAGCATTGATAGAAAGCCAAGAAATTAAAGTGTCAAAAGGACTACAGTTTTCTGAAGGCAAAATGTTATTTGATATTAATATTAACCCTTGCCTTGCTGTAAAAGGCAGCTCAACTCCAATGGTGTCCATCCATCCCATATTCCTCAGGGCAGGGGCAAATCCAATCCCCAACCAATAGCATCTTCCGCCACACAGTATCCTCCCCTGCATGAATGTCTTTCACTGCAGACAAGAACAAATGAGTAACGTGTGTGAAGATGAAAATTCTAAACTCTAACCTATTTTCAAGAGTCTCAAAATACAAAAAAGTACTCCTGCATTCATTCAAAAATAGAGATACTCTGAAGGAGCATGCTGATTGAACTCACAAGGCGGCAGCCGGGCGGGGGGTGGCGGGGAGAGCTTTATTCTCAAAACCTTACTGAATTTACACAATTGGTCATGTGATAAAATGTAAACAGTGTTGTTGTTCTTTCTTGGTGTATGCAGTGTTAGATTGGCCATCCAGTTGGCTGTTACAGGCTTACTGGCTGCTGTGATTATCCTGTGTTGCTGCTGTCCTGCAGCCACTGGCCTACAGCAAGGCTGCTGAACATAGCAAATGAAAACAAACAGGCCAGCCTCCCCATTTGAAACAAAAGAGAACTGATGTCCCTTTAGGAAGCTGTAAACATAGACAGCTTGGCTCAGCTTCAAAGACAAGAAACAGGAATTAATGCTCAGCCATGGCCATTTTCTAGAGCAGAAAATGAAATTTTGCATAAATGAAAGTTCGGCAACATTTTAAGAATTCAGATAAATGTCATTGCCTGTGTCAGCATTTTGCTTGTCAGTGATACTGAGGCAAACTTAGTGACATTTTTGACAAACAGGAATTCTTTCCTCTTTGAAAGAGAACCCCTAGCCATCACTGAAACAGTAAACACATTTTACAGAATATCTGTCTCTGGCAATGTGTAAATAAGGTAACAATGATTTCATAGGGCCCAGCGATCTACCTTAAAACAGTAAAGGTACCCCTGCCCGTACGGGCCAGTCGTGTCCGACTCTAGGGTTGCGTGCTCATCTCGCTCTAGAGGCCGTGAGCCGGTGCCGTCCGAAGACACTGTTACCTTACGAGAGATGGCGCCCCCGGGTTTCTCCGTCCTCCACCAGTCGTGGACTGTGGGCCGGGGGGGGGAGGGGTGGCATTATTAATCCGGGAAGATTGTTCTTTCAGGGCTCTACCATCGCCATCGATCCCTGGCATTGAATGTGTTGGCCTAGTGTGGGGCTCCGAGGTGAACTTGGCTGTCTGGCTGGTGTACCGGCCACCTAGCGCACCAGCAGCCACCCTGTTAGGCCTGCTGGAGGCAGTGGCTGGCTGGGCCTTGGAGTTCCCTAACCTATTAGTATTGGGGGACTTCAACATCCATGCTGATGCCACTCCCTCCTCACAGGCTCTGGACTTGGTGTCTTCCATGGCGATACTAGGGCTCTCCCAGTTTGTTTCGGGCCCCACACATCAAGCAGGCCACACGCTGGATTTGATCTTTGGCATCGGTATAGATGTGATCATGTCTCCTTCGATGAAGGTGCCATGGTCTGATCACTACGCTCTGAAAGCCAGGATTGATTTTCCACCCCCACCCTGCTTAGGTGGCGAGCCAATTTGGGCTCGCCCACAGAGGCTGATAGACCCTGATAGATTCCGTCAGGCCTTGCGGGACCTTGCTCCCCCTGGTGACTCATTGACTGAGCTTGTTGAGGGCTGGAATATCCAGCTCCTAGCAGCCATCAATGAGATCGCACCTAGGCACCCTCTGCGACCCCGCAGAAACCGGGCTCCCTGGTTTACCGAGGAGCTTCGGAAAATGAAGCGGGACCTCAGACGGCTAGAGCGAGTATGGCGGGGTGCCCGTGACAGAGCCTCAAGAACATCTTATAGGGTTTTTATGAAAACCTACGAGATGGCAGTGAAGGCCGCTAAGAAGTCCTACTTCTCGGCCTCCATTGCCTCCGCTAGCTCTCGCCCGGCGCAATTATTTAGTATAATTAGGTCTTTAATGTCCCTTGAAGGACAGCTAAATTTAAATAACAATTTGACACACAGCTGTGAGGCAATTGCGAGCTTTTTTGCGGAGAAGGTCCTGTTGCTCCGCCATGACCTCCCTGCCAATTTGGATACAATAAAGGAACTGGAGGTCCCTCGACTGTCCTCGGGTCCAGTATTGGACCACTTTGACCGGATATCTCCAGCCGATGCGGACAGACTCCTCCGAGCTGGAAAGCCCACCACCTGTCCTCTTGACCCGTGCCCGTCTTGGCTGATTAGAGCATGTCCAGACGAGGTGCGGGCCCCCCTGGGTGATATCATCAATTTGTCCCTTGGCACCGGGATATTCCCAGGGGAACTGAAGGAGGCAGTGGTGCGCCCGCTCTTAAAGAAAACATCATTAGATCCCTTAGATCTATCCAATTACCGCCCGGTTTCAAATCTTCCATTCCTGGGTAAGGTGATTGAGAGAGCGGTTGCTGAACAGCTTGGTAGGTTTCTGGATGAAACATCAGCTCTCGATCCATTCCAGTCCAGCTTCCGTGCTGGACATGGGACCGAGACAGCTCTGGTCGCCCTAACAGATGATCTCCGCAGGCAGCTGGATCGAGGCGGGTCGGGGCTGCTGATTCTTCTAGACCTGTCAGCAGCCTTCGACATGGTCGATCACGAACTCCTGGACCACCGCCTTGCCGACATGGGGATCCAGGGCACAGTCCTTCAGTGGCTGCGCTCGTTTCTCTCTGGTCGGGGACAGAGGGTGGCGCTTGGGGGGGAATTGTCATCACGCCACTCCTTGGTGTGTGGAGTGCCTCAGGGTGCGATTCTCTCCCCGATGCTTTTTAACAACTTTATGCGCCTCCTCGCCCAGCTTGTCCAGAGTTTTGGGCTGGGTTGCCATCAGTATGCCGATGACACCCAACTCTATCTGTTGATGGATGGCCATCCTGACTCGGCCCCAGACACACTGACCAGATGTCTGGAAGCTGTGGCTGGATGGTTACATGGGAGCCGGTTGAAGTTAAATCCTTCGAAGACAGAGGTTCTCTGGCTGGGACAGGGCGATATGGGATTGAGGGGGCAACTCCCATCTCTTGCGGGGGTGCAATTAGTGCCAGCATTGTCCGTTAAGAGTTTGGGTGTAACCTTCGATACCTCCCTCTCTATGGAGGTGCAGATTACAGCTATAACAAAGGCGGCATTTTTTCAACTCCGCCAAGCTAAGCAGTTGGCTCCTTATCTCTCTCGCCCTGACCTAGCCACTGTGATCCACGCGACGGTCACCTCCAGACTGGATTATTGTAAATCGCTCTACGTGGGGCTGCCCTTGAGACTGACTCAGAAACTCCAGCGGGTGCAGAATGCCGCGGCGAGACTCCTTATGGGGTCTTCGCTGCGAGATCATATTCATCCGGTACTATACCAGCTGCACTGGCTCCCGGTGGAGTACAGGATCAAGTTTAAGGTGCTGGTTTTAACCTTTAAGGCCCTATACGGCCTAGGACCCTCGTACCTACGGGACCGCCTCTCCTGATATGTCCCACAGAGAAATTTACGGTCTGCAAATAAAAACATCCTGAAGATCCCATGCCACAGAGAGGTTAGGCTGGCCTCAACTAGAGCCAGGGCTTTCTCGGCCGCGGCTCCAATCTGGTGGAACGCTCTGTCACAAGAGACTAGGGCCCTGCGGGACCTGACATCTTTCCGCAGGGCCTGCAAGACAGAGCTGTTCCACCAGGCCTTTGGTCAGGGCGCAGCCTGACCCCCTCCTCTGGCAATCTGCACAGAATTTTGCTTAATGGTTGCTGTCAGGGGTTCAGGGAGAGAGACGCAGATGAGGGAGGAGACAGAAAGTGAGGGGGAAGGATTCCAGACTGACGAGGAAGAGGATGACAATGACCCAAGATTGTCCATGAGTCCGTCCAGTGAATCGGAGGACTCCCAAAAGGGAGCCCCTCTGGTCAAGCCAAGGGGAGCTAGAGGGGGAAGCAGTCAGGAGCAGGGAAACGAAGGGGGAACCCCCAGTGGGAGTTGGAGAGCGAGACCGGCTGCTCCGCTGGAACGGAGTGAGGGGGGAGGAGTGACCAGTGTGTCAGAAGGAGCAGAACAGGAAGCAGAGAGGGGAAGGAGATCAGGGCAAAACGTCCTGCCGGAAGGGGAGGAAAGTAGTATCGAGGGCAGTGTAACTGTCGAAGGGAAGGTCAGGAGCAACGTACGCGCGCCAAGTTCAAAATGGGAGGCGCGCGGAAATGAAGGGAGTCCTGGGGAAGAGCCTGGTCCCAAAGCCCGAAGGAGGGGGGAGGAGGCGGCAGAGGATTCAGCCTCTGGAGAGTCCCGAAGGGAGAGAACACAGGGGGGCAGAAAGACCCTGCGGAAAAGGAAAGAGAGAAAGAGGTGGACCAGTACAAGCCTCTTAAACTGGTGTAGAGGCGGTACTGACTCAGAGGGGACTTCAGCGGTCTAAGCGTAACAGACGTAGGGTCACGGACCTCGGATGTAAAGCTACTAATGTTCTTCAATAAAAGCTTTTGTACATAAGCTGGAGTGGACTTTGGTCTCTTGTGAGCTGGGACCACGGGTGACTCTGACAGTTGCCATCAATTTGATTTTAATTAATTTTATAATGAATGTTTTTAGAATGTTGGATTATTTTGATTGTTGTTAGCCGCCCTGAGCCCAGCTTCGGCTGGGGAGGACGGGATATAAATAAAAATTTATTATTATTATTATTATTATTATTATTATTACTACTACTACTTCCGGGTCACGTGGCCAGCGTGATGAAGCTGCAGCTGGCGAGCCAGCACCGGCGCAGCACACGGAAACGCCGTTTACCTTCCCGCTATAAAGCGGTACCTATTTATCTACTTGCACTTAAGAGTGCTTTCGAACTGCTAGGTGGGCAGGAGCTGGGACCGAACGACGGGAGCTCACCCTGCTGCGGGGATTCGAACCGCTGACCATACGATCGGCAAGTCCTAGGCACTGAGGTTTTACCCACAGCGCCACTTGCATCCCTTACCTTAAAACAGAGAACATGCCTAACTAACTGCTGATCATCTAAACTGCTGATCATCATGCTGAGGAATCCCATGGCAGATAAACCATATAAATAACAGAATCATAGAATTGTAGAGTTGGAGGATCATCTCATGGAATGATATGCTTAGTGAAACATAGCTTACTCAGGAAAACAAACCAAGCTACATGTTACAGGAAAGTCTGAAAAAGCCTTAGGACATATCTATATCAGTTTCACCCAACTTGGTGCCCTCCATATATTTTGGACGACAATTCCCAACAGCCACAATGGTCAGGGAGGAAAGTAGTTTGGAATTCAAAGCATCCCGAGAAAGCTCTCCGGTTTGCGCCTTTGTCTAAATGGGTCCCGGCCCCACCTCCCCAGCCAGGGAGCCTCCAGGTGATGCGGGACTCAGTCCCCCGCCCCCGGAGGGGAGTTGGTGGCCACGTGGTCCACTGCAACTCCTCCCCACTGCTACGTGGAGCGGATCTGCTCAAGACCTAGCATTTTTAGGTGGAGCTGGGAAAGTTTCCCTGCCTGAAATTCTGGACAGCAGCTGCACCGATGGTCTGCTTTGGTATAAGGCAGATTCCTATGTTCCTATGATACCAAACAGGTCATTCTCTGCAACTGACCACACTACAATTCCCAGTGTTCTTTGCACAGGAAGAAAACCATGACAGTCTAAATCATTATATAGCAACACACCAGACTTTTTAAGGTTCTGCTCATAACTATCAATCTTAGAGTAGCATCTTAGCATTTCTAAGGAGGAAAAACAAAATAAAAAATTTCCTTCCAGTAGCACCTTAGAGACCAAATAAGTTTGTTATTGGTATGAGCTTTCGTGTGCATGCACACTTCTTCAGATAACTTGTAACTAGAACTAAGGAGGTAAATTATCTAATGTAATGAACTAAGCTTTGGCTAAATTTAGCTTTCAGATTATACATAGCAGATGATAGAAAAAATGATTTCTTTATCTTTTAAAAATTGCAGTGGTGTGGTCTATACTTAATCCATCTTTCTGGATGCATGCTTGCATATATTCAAGTGCACTGTCACACAAAGAGATTGAACTGGTAAAGGCTGAAAGCACAACTAGTCTTAAAACATATTTTGCAAGATTTTGAGTGCCATGCTGTGCAATGCTATGCATGTAAACCCCACTTGGTTCAATAGTGCTTACTCCCAGGAAAATATACAAAGGATTACAGCCACAAGGTCCCATCTGCCATAACTCTTCAAAAGTAAAATACATTGATGTCTGGTCTTCAGTATTTGTCTATCAAATGAGATATGACCCTGGAGTAGGTTATGTTAATTGGATTAACAAGTTGGTTTGCTTGGGGAAGGAATTATTTAAGGCTGAGGTTAGAAATAGTGTTGTGCTGAAATCGGTCTTCCAATTTCTCTGAAGTTTTCCTTCCATCCAAAAGAAGCTTCCATTTGCTTGCCTCATTCTCAGGGAACTTTAAACATTCTTTATTTGAGTTCACACTATCATTGCAAGGTGGGCGAAGGGATGTGTGTTTCTTTCCAGGAAACATTTACCCAGCACACTGCAGCCTTCCTGGCTTCCCACACTTACTTGTCAGAAACAGCCCCAATGATGTTACCTAATGATGCCTCACCCCTGGGTTTTAATTGAGGTGAAGGCGCCTGGGAAGGCTGCAGAGTGCATACCGCTGTTGGGATTATTTACAGAATGAAAGAAAAGGCACTCCCCTCCAAAGTAACAAAAGTGGGACAAAAATCCTACACCCCAACTATGAAAATTTCACTGAAATCTTCTCTCCCCATTCATTACTTCCAAATGCAATTTATTTTATCATTAAAAACATGGGAGAAAATTTTGGGCCAGGACCAATAAGAACTCACCTTTGCAACATTGTTTTGGAATGAAATTGTAAAGAAAGCAGCTTTTAAAACTCTCCAGTCCCTAAATGAATTTGCTTCATCCAAAATTATTTCAGTGAAATTACACTTATTTTTTGAAACTTATTTTTACGTTACAATGCTGAGGATAGTGTGGGATGTAAGGGGAAACTCAAATTCCACTTGGCTATTATAGAACCTTTCAAAGAGTTAGTGAATAGACTATGGTAATAAATGAGTATTTATTTTTAATTGTTCAGGGTAACATATATCTCCAAAAAGAAAATTGAACATAAAGTGGTCTAGTGGTCTGGTGAAGAATTAATGAAAGAAATGAAGAGAGACAAGTTATCTTAACATTTATCACTGGTAATGTCACTTCTGACTATTCTGCAATGTTGTGCTAGTTTGTCTACAAGTGCAACCTTCCAAACTCTATCATACCAGTTTTGCATAAGTTTTAAAGTCTGAATGCTATGTTTGCTCTGAACACTTGCTCTAAAAAGAACCTGTATAGTTCAAACGACCCACAGAAGTCAATAGGGCTTATTTCTCAGTAGGCCTGCATAGAATTGGGCCACATGTTTCTATTATACAGCACTGAAGGGATTTGTCAGGAGGACAATACCTTACTATGCAAATTGTAAGGCAGCAACCCTTGTTAAAAGTTAAAACCCATAAAATGCAACTAAAAGATATGCTTATTTCCTCTTTTCACCTACCAAAATATACCTCACTAGAATCTGAAAACGACAGGATTATGGTTTCTTCCAATGGAATAACCACAATTAGATTGTAAGGTCCTCGGGGCAGAGAGTCTGTTTTTAATTTGTACTTTAAAGCAGTATCTCCTCTAAGCAATCAAAACAGCCTAATGCATGCTGGCAACAAGCAGCCTACCAACCAAATTGTAAATACATGTTTCATACCTTTGAATCTTCGTGCTGTATTAGTCAAGCACACAGCAGATGTCAGTACACCACACATCTTAGGGAGGCTGCAATATAGATTATAAATAGAAAAGCACTAATAGCATGAGTTAGGTGCTGCTAAGTGCGGCGCAGTGACAGTAATGAGTACTCTCCCTCTCTCATCCATGTGTTTTTACCATATGGAATTTCACACCTCAGCTACTTTTGAAACTCTCCTTATGAAAATTTTGCCTTGCTAAAATGCAACACCTCCCCAGGCAAGGACGGGCATATCCTTTTAAGCAAATATATGCAGGAGGGAAAAGAGCCTCTTGGTCACATTTAGCTATTAATTAAAAGTGATTCTCCATGTAGCTTGACTGTTAAGTGCATGTGTTGTGTGTGTGTTTGCATATACTTGCATGCATGTGTGTGTCTGCTGTTTAATGTTCCTAGGTTGAAGACATCAACCCAAAGCAAACACTTTCCTGACTAGGATGCCATTGTTGAATCACAGCTGCAACATCAAATGTTAAGTAGTAGTAGTAGTAGTAGTAGTAATAATAATAATAATAATAATAATAATAATAATAATAATAATAATAATGGCTGTTAATCTTACAGAAGTCTGACCCTGAGGTACCATAAACACCCACTCACTCTCACATATGGCGCTGATAGGTCTTGTAGCCCCACCCCTCTTCCTTCCTTGGACACACCCATTTAGTGCTGCCCCTCCCATCTTTGACCACGCCTCCGTTTGTTATGATTCTGATGCTTATTCCTGCCCTTCCTTACACCATGTAAGTCAGGATGCATGACAATGAATCTATCAAGATCCCCAAAATAACTTTGTGGAGGAAGAAGACAAGAAGAAGAGTTTGGATTTGATATCCCGCCTTTCACTCCCCTTCAGGAGTCTCAAAGCGGCTAACATTCTCCTTTCCCTTCCTCCCACACAACAAACGCACTGTGAGGTGAGTGGGGCTGAGAGACTTCAAAGAAGTGTGACTGGCCCAAGGTCACCCAGCAGCTGCATGTGGAGGAGCGGAGACGCGAATCCGGTTCACCAGATTACGAGACAACCGCTCTTAACCACTACACCACACTGGCAGAGATTTGAACTCAGCTGCTCCCAGTCCAAGTCTAGCACCTGCTCCACTTCACAATCCCGTTAAAGAAACACTGAGCATTAAGTCGCCACCTGCTCAGCTTCTCTGCGCAGCATTTTGAGGACACAGTCCACATTTTCTTTTGAAACCTTTACAGTTGATTGCTGCTAAACAATGTCAATTTCCCCATTTCTAGAAACACAGGAAGATGCCTTACACTGAGTCAGACCACTGGCTCGTCTAGCTCATTATTGTCTACACTGACTCTCCAGAGTTTAGGACAGAGGACATTCCCAGCTCTACCTGAAGATGCTTGGAATTGAACATGGGACCTTCTGCATGGAAGGCAGATGCTTGCTGCATCCCATCCCATCCCCATGGTTTATGCCTTCCTCTCACTTTAACTGGCAACACTATAAGCCTCACTGAAAAGCATCCTCTCTTTTGTACATAGAACAAGAGAACTCCTCACAAAAACAAACAGCCTCTCCTCTTTTTTCACTCCGTGATCTGTGCTGATAATGTAGTGTGAAAGCCCAGGGAGTGTTTTCAGATAAAGGTCTGTATTCTCAGGAAGCATAGGACATGCACCTCATTCCGTGGGGTTTCCTTACTTTGTGCACCCAATTTCCCCATACGCCAGAGATCATTGTCTGGACACTTAAAGGACAAGAGTTACAAAGATCATCCAACATTCAGTTGCTTCTCAGGAAACTGCAGAGGGACTTAAAAAAAAAAGGCTGTTGTGAAGCTAAGCAGAATGTTTATCTTTCTTATCTGAAAAAGGAAACCTATGGGAAACTGTATGCCATATTCTCTCCTGGTCCCCTGTCATATAATTATAATGCATTACACAAAGCAGACAGCTTTTGGAAAGCAGTAGGTCTAAGGAAGGGACAATCCCTTATTAAATGTGGCTTTGGCTTCCTTTCCAAATGTTTCAGGGCTCAATTGAGTAGTCCTCAGTGTAAAACAATACATGAGCTAAGTGTTTGGATTAGGACAACACAATGTGCCCTAAGTGTCCCATGGTATTATGGGAACAATTGCTGCACACAGCAAAACTCGTTTTCCCCAAGTAAAAGTACGAAGGCCAGATTCCCCCCCCCCCCCGCCTTCAGACTTCAAAGAAAGAACACAGAGTAAGGCCTTTTACATGGCCAAATTGCTTAAGGGGGTGGGTGGGGAAGACTGATTGTAATTTTGCCATTACATATTTGATGTAACTTCAAGTTTTCCACCCCACTATTAATTTCTCTCTAGACCAAGTTAAATCAGAATCTCAGTGGATCCAAGTCATTATTTTGGAGAAGTTAAAACTACAACATGGCAGTATTATGGAGCACTATGCTTCTAACTGTGGGGGGAAAGTGATATTTATAGAACTCCTTAACAGCTGTGAATAAGTATCAGTTGGCAGAAGGTATACTGAAGAAATCTTGACCACGAAAGGCCAATTTCTGTCTATCTATCATCTATCTATCTATCTATCTATCTATCTATCTATCATCTTTACACAGAAACCCAGCTTTCAATAACAAATCCTACTGCAATGAAGGGAGTAACAAACCACATCCATAAAAACATAATCTTAAAATGAATAAAATAAAAGCTATGAACATTGAATGCTCTTCCGAACTACAAATATTATGGCAGCCTGATAATAAAACGACTAACAAAATAAAACATCACTGTGTGTGTCTACTAGCAATGTTCTCTCTTATAGTTCTCCCAGACAAAGGTTGCTGCTGTGTTTCTGTGGGCAGGGGAACCTCAAGCACATTTTTACTAGGAATTTGGTTCCATTAGTTTTAATGGGACTTGCTTCAAATATGTAGCCATTTCCAACCATTAAAGAAGAAGAGATATAGTAGCCATTGGAGACTTCAACTACCCCAGTATTTATTGGAACTCAAACCAATAATATAAGGTCCAACAAATTCCTGCATTGCCTCACTGATAATTTCATTTCCCAGAAGGAGGAAGAAGCAACAAGGAGATAATCTCACTTGAACCTGGTCCTCACTAACAAGGAGGAACTGATGAATGAAGTAGAAGTCCTGGGAAACTTGGAAGAAAATGATCATGTCCTCGTGGGTTTCATGTGACAGAGGCAAGGGAAAGGTGAGTGTAGTCAGACACGCAATCTGGACTTTAAGAAGGCTGATTTCAGAAAACTTAAAGAACTATTGGCAGAGATCCCATGGTCAGAAATACTCAAAGAGAAGCGAGTCCAAGATGGATGGGAACTTCTTAAAGGTGAAACACTGAAGGCACAAATCCAGACAATGCAAACAATAAAGAAAAGTGGGAGGCAAAAGTGTGGCTACAAAAGGAGTTTACAGATGAGCTGAAATTTTAAAAGGGCATGTATAAGAAATGGAAGAATGGAGAAATCATGGAAGAAGAGTATACACGAGTAGCCAGCAGTTGAAGGGAGAAGGTAAGGCACAGCAAGGCTCAGAATGAACTGAGGCTTGCAAGAGAGGTTAAAAAATAATAAAACAGTTTCTTTGGCAATGTCCAAAGCAAGAGGAAGAACAAGCAAGTAGTAGATTTTCTGTGTGGAGAAGATGGACAAATGCTGTTGGGTGACAGTGAGAAGTGAAACTGCTCAACACCTACTTTGCCTCTGTCTTCACCCAAAAGGAAAGCAGGGATGAACCAGGTGATAATAGAATAAATGATGCCAGGGGGGAGCTGCATCCCAAGATAGGAAAAGAGGCAGTAAGGGAACACCTAGCTGCTTTAAATGAATTCAGATCTCCAGGGCCTGATTAGCTGCAACCAAGGGAGCTTGTGGATGTAATCTGTCTATAATCTTGGAAATTCTGGGAGAACAGGGGAGGTCCCTGCAGACTGGAGGGAGGCAAATGTTGTCCCCGTCTTCAAAATGTTGATCTGTGTGCAGCATCTATTCTTGGGTTTTCTTCTTTTAATAGACTTGCAGCAGAGCTTCCTTTTAATTGAGTATCTTTATTATCTACAAATATTTACACTAGTCGAATAAAAATAAAATAACACTTTACATTGAATCTTGTCAATCACATGCCCTTCACAAAGTCTCCTGTTGCTGGGTAGATTTTTCTGTTGCCTAGCAACCTGTTCAAGACCAATTCTCAAGTTCTTTTTAGAATATTCCAACACAAAAGGGGGAGAAAAGAAGACCCTGGTAACTACCAACCCATCAGCTTGATGCCAACACTAGGAAAGGTCATAGAGCAGATAATTCAACAGTTGGTATGTGAACATTTAGTAAAGGACTCTGTAATGACTAAGACCCCGCATAGGTTTCTCAAAAACAAGTCATGCCAGACAAATCTCATGTCTTTTTTTGATGGAGTTACAAGCTTGACGGATCAGGGGAATACTGTGGACATAGTGTATCTTGATTTCAGTAAGGCTTTTCACAAAGTCCTCCATGATATTCTTGCAGAGTAGATATTCTCTTGCAGAGAAGCTGGTAACATGTGGGCTGGATGAGGCAACAGTTAGGCGGCTTTGTAGTTGGTTGACTGACGAAATCCAGAGTGCCCACTAATAATTTTTCATCATCCTGGAAAAAAGTGACAAGTGGGGTGCTGCAGGGTTCAGTCCTGGACCCATTGTTGTTCAATGTCTTTATAAATGATTTGGATGAAGGAACTGAGGGGATGTGCAGGTGATACCAAACTGGCAGAAGAAGAAGAAGAAGAGTTTGGATTTGATATCCCACTTTATCACTACCCGAAGGAGTCTCAAAGCGGCTAACCTTCTCCTTTCCCTTCCTCCCCCACAACAAACACTCTGTGAGGTGAGTGGGGTTGAGAGACTTCAGAGAAGTGTGACTAGCCCAAGGTCAACCAGCAGCTGCATGTGGAGGAGTGGAGACGCGAACCCGGTTCACCAGATTACGAGTCTATCGCTCTTAACCACTACACCACATTGGCTCTGGGAGGGATAGCTAACGTTGCAGAAGACAGAATCAGGATTCAAAATGAGCTTAGCAGATTGGAGAATTGGACCAAGGCTAACAAATGAATTTCAATAGAGACAAATGTAAGGTTCCACACTTAGGCAGGAAGAACCAGCTGCAGAGATCTAAGATGGGGAACACCTGGCTTGCCTGTAGTACATACAAAAAGGATCTAGGGGTCTTAGTGGACCACAAGCTTAACATGAGTCAACAGTGCGATGCAGGAGCAAAAAAGCCATTGCTATTATAGGCTGCGTTAACAGAAGTATAGAGTCCTGATCAAGTCATAATATCACTCTATTCTGCCTTGGTCAAACAACACCTGGAATACTGTGTCCAGTTCTGGGCCCCCATAATTTAAGAAGGGTATTTACAAGCCTTATGAGGAGTGGTTGAAAGACCAGGGTATGTTTATGCTTCAAGTTACAGGAAAGGAGATTCCGAGTAAACATCAGGAAGAACTTTCTGATGGTAAGAGCTGTTTCACAGTGGAACAGGCTTCCTCAGAGGTTGGTGCCCTATTCTTCCTTGGAGGTTTTAAAGCAGAGGTTGGATGGCCATCTGCCATGGAAGTTTTAGTTAAGATTTCTGCATTGCATGGGGTTGGGCTAGATGACCCTTGGGGTCCCTTCCAACTCTACGATTCTGTGTTTAGGAAAATATCTTTAAAATATTTGCTGCTTCCCTAAGCATACATACTAGGAAACAAGTAGTAAATGATTTTGACTCAAATGGCAAATGGTTAAAGATATGTCTGAAAGATGGGTTAAAACAAAAAGACCAGTTAATGCCAACATTTTGTGGAAGAATTTAAAGACTGGCTGTAAAGAGATCAAGCTGTGAACACATTACTAACAAACTGTTTTTAAAGTTACAAATTATTGGCTTGTCTACAAAGTCCACATTGAAAGAATTTGATGTATAGGCATTTAGGCAACCTTCAAGATCTCATGACACATAATTAGTGCCACATTTTCTCTGTGAGCATCCTAGCAGCACCTCACATGCAGAGGCTATGGGGTCACTCATTCTAGATTTTCTCTGAGCACCAGCAGCCTCCCTTCCTGTCATTCTCCTGCCTTTTATGGGATTCTCCTCCTGCAAAGTCATCCACAGTTAGTTACCCTTCACAATGTTCTTTGTGACTTTATAATTTCCTCTTGGAATCTCCAAATAAATTGTTCTTATTCCCTTCAGACAGGGGTGGGTGGAAGGTAGATGTGGGAGATATGCAAGGACTTCTGACTCCCATTTGTTTAACTATAGCAGCAAAGACTTAAGTTCTAACTCTGTGGCTTTTGATCTTCGCTCTGGTTGGTAGATCTTGGTAATCATAACAATAATTTATTACCATATTTTTCGCTCTATAAGACACACCAGACCACAAGACGCACTCAGTTTTTGGAGGAGGAAAACAAGAAAAAAATTATTCTGAATCTCAGAAGCCAGAACAGCAAGAGGGATCACTGCGCGGTGAAAGCAGCAATCCCTCTTGCTGTTCTGGCTTCTGGGATAGCTGCGCACCCTGCATTTGCTCCATAAGACGCACACACATTTCCCCTTACTTTTTAGGAGGGAAAAAGTGAGTCTTATAGAGCAAAAAATACGGTACTTAATACCCTGCACATCTGACTGGGTTGCTCCAGCCACTGTCCAACCCAGTGTAGAAAGACAAGCTACAATTCCTGCTACCTTCTGCAATTCTCAGGCATGGAAAATAGGCAAGCACTCTTCACTGAGGGAGGTAGTGAGTATTAATTTGACCATGTTAAAGAGGTACAGTAGAGATAAAATGGCATTTACTTCCTGATTTACACCACAGTTCACTGCAGAGCTGGCCCAGAATTGAGAAGAACCTTTACAGAAGAGTTGGTGAAGACCTTCCAGGTTCCCATCCCTGTGCTTGTTTTATGTTGACCACTGTTTTTATCCTGCCCTCCAAAGGCTAGATGGTGTTATTAGTCCCTTCCAACGTTATGATTCTAACTAGAGTCGACAGGGTCATGTTGGGCTACCAAAGGATGTATTCTACTGCTAGGCTACAGTCATTACTGTCACCAAACCTCATAGTCCTTCCATCTTGTATATTCTGCAACTCACTTATGTTCAGTGGAGAAAACTTCTCCCTTCTTCCTTTTCCTCATGGGGTAGTTGCTTAACTATCTCTGTATAACCCAGAAATCACAAAGGAATGTTCCCATGTATTAGAGCTTTTCATCTGCTTTAGGTAAAGTCTGAATACTGAGTCTGAAGCAAAGAGGACACTGCACATGACAAATGTCCAGTTGTACAGAATAATAATAATAATAATAATAATTTATTATTTGTACCCCGCCCATCTGGCTGGGTTTCCCCAGCCACTCTGGGCGGCTTCCAGAAATACACTAAAATATCACAGATTAAAAACTTCCCTGAACAGGGCTGCCTTAAGATGTCTTCTGAATGTCAGGTAGTTATTTATCACTTTGACATCTGCTGGAAGGGCGTTCCACAGGGCGGGCGCCACTACCGAGAAGGCCCTCTGCCTGGTTCCCTGTAGCTTTGCTTCTCGTAATGAGGGAACCGCCAGAAGGCCCTCGGCGCTGGACCTCAGCGTCCGGGCAGAACGATGGGGGTGGAGACGCTCCTTCAGGTATACTGGGCCGAGGCCGTTTAGGGCTTTAAAGGTCAACACCAGCACTTTGAATTGTGCTCGGAAACGTACTGGGAGCCAATGTAGGTCTTTCAAGACCGGTGTTATGTGGTCTCGGCGGCTGCCCCCAGTCACCAGTCTAGCTGCCGCATTCTGGATTAGTTGTAGTTTCCGAGTCACCTTCAAAGGTAGCCCCGCGTAGAGCGCATTGCAGTAGTCCAAGCGGGAGATAACCAGAGCATGCACCACTCTGGCGAGACAGTCCGCGGGCAGGTAGGGTCTCAGCCTGCGTACCAGGTGGAGTTGGTAGACAGCTGCCCTGGATACAGAATTGACCTGCGCCTCCATGGACAGCTGTGAGTCCAAAATGACTCCCAGGCTGCGCACCTGGTCCTTCAGGGGCACAGTTACCCCATTCAGGACCAGGGAGTCCTCCACACCAGCCCGCCCCCTGTCCCCCAAAAACAGTACTTCTGTCTTGTCAGGATTCAACCTCAATCCATTAGCCGCCATCCATCCTCCAACCGCCTCCAGGCACTCACACAGGACCTTCACCGCCTTCACTGGTTCTGATTTGAAAGAGAGGTAGAGCTGGGTATCATCTACAGAAGAGTGCTTCACCTACATAGAAGAGAAGTGGATAGTAAGGAGAGGGAAGATGCTTAAAATAAGAGGTCTTCCATCAACAAAGAGAGCACTCAAGCAGTTCAAACAAGGTTCGTAACACAGGGAGCTTTCAGATGACCCAACCAATTTGTTTGAAAGGAGGTTGGACAATGTTAGATATTTATTAAGCATCCATTCTGATTTGCTTATGGGAAGGTTAGACAATATTGCATCATTTGTTTCCCTACACTTTTGAGTGTATTTCCCCATCATTTCCTCATTGGACTTGTGGATTGGTTCAGCAAAACCTCCAAATCACCAGTAAGTACACAACTAGAATTTGTCAGGATGTGATTGGATTTTGCCCAAAATTGTCAACAGCCTGGAAGTGCTCTTAAGTGTTAGGAAGGAAGTTGATGTTTCAACAGAAAACAATGGATTCTGCTGCTTTGAATAATTACATTTTTAATTTGTGTGAAATAAAAAAATAATTAATTTGTTAAAATAGCTTGGCAGAAGTGGCTGATGAGAGGAAAGATGGAGCAGAAGAATGAATTAAAATAGTGGACTGCTGTTGCTATTATTATTATTATTATTATTATTATTATTATTATTATTATTATTAACAACAGTACCCAATCAATATCATGCGGACCACAACAGATGGATGAAAACAAACAGTAAAGTAGCTCAGGTTTTATAAGCACCAGACAGGAAGATCCAGTGATTCAGAAGTGTAGGGCAGCTTTTATTTGCCATTTGTATCTTAGCGAGCTTTCAGACTCCCTGCCATCATTGCGATACAGTAAAAATAAATACCGGACAAGTGGTCAGTATAGCTTGTTACACTATAACAACGTACAGCTACAAGCCATTTCCCCACTAGAAATGCCATTCATCATGATGGATGTGTCACTTGGCCTGCTGAAAATGTTTTGGTTTAGGTGGAAATCACCAGGGATACCAATGCTTCTTACTATTTCTCTTTGCTAGGTGACTTGAGATGCTCAGCCACATAAGCATCGAGTTAAATGGCAAAAAGCCTTGCTATTCAGAAACTATTGCACTGTCAACAAAAATGAAATGTCTGAAAGGCAAGTTCATACGCTAGATTGTTTGCCTTTCAGGGTTACTGCCAAAGAGCCAATCAAACTCTGCAGCAGTGTTTTGCTGTTTCTTTAACTTCTGACTTCATCAGCGTAAGACAAACATACCACCTTGAGCCCCTTCTGACCTATAATCTATACATAGTTCAGGAGACCAAGTCTGTTATGGACTACCAATCAAAGAAATGCTTGCTAGGAGCTGTCATGAAAAATGGACACTTAAGGCCTTAACAACATTTACTTGTATATATGGCACATCCAAGGTAACATTTGGAAGTAAAAACAAAAATCGTTGAGCTTTTTATTCTATTTTTACAAAAATGCCAAAAATTTCAATTGACAAAGCGGAAATCACCCCCCCCCCGGACATCAGTTCCATCTTTGAAATATAGGACCTACCGTATTTTTCGCCCTATAGGACGCACTTTTTCCCCTCCAAAAATGAAGGGGAAATGTGTGTGCGTCCTATGGAGTGAATGCAGGCTTTCGCTGAAGCCTGGAGAGCGAGGGGGGTTGGTGCGCACCGACCCCTCTTGCTCTCCAGGCTTCGCACACCTCTCCGCAAGCAGCAGGAGCCCGGCGCTGGGCTCCTGCTGCTTGCGGAGAGTTGCCTGCATGCTGAAGCCTGCGTGCGCTGAGCTCAGCGTGTCCAGGCATCGCGGACCTCTCCGCAAGCAGCGGGAGCCAGCGCTGGGCTCCCACGGCTTGCAGAGAGCTGCCTGTTTGGGGGCTGGGGTCGGGGTCCCCCCCCAAAAAAACTAGGTGCGCCTTATGGGACGGTGCATCCTATGGGGTAAAAAATACAGTACTTATTCTCTCTCCTCTACTGCACAAAAGGGTACCCTCCAGGAAAGGTTAAGCCTATTTATGCCTGGTGTATTTCATGATGACAAGCCTGGTTAACTTTCCATGGACTGCAAACTCCAGCAAAGGCCCATAGGGTGCTAATGAACACATATAGTTTTGAGTGTGTGACAAGGGTCGTGGGGAAGCAAGGCTGTCCTATTGTTTTCCACGATCCACAGAGCACCCTGTCATAGAACTGCACACTGAAGCTGTATATTGTGCATGGGATAGTGCCAACACATCTACCCAAGGTTGCATCTAAGGTAGCGCTAAGTGAACATTCTGCACAACCACCTAATCTGCTCTAGGGCTTCCCCAAAATTCTGGAGCAGATTTTGGGGAGGACATGAGGTAAGGGAGGTGAGAGGGAGGGAGGAAAGTTTTTATATATGTTGGAAGCTGCCCATATTTTATATATGTTGGAAGCTGGCTGGGGCAACCCAGTCAGATGTGCGTAGTACAATTGAAACCATCATCATCACACAATCAGAAATCCTTGGCCCTGGCAGGTCACATTAGTTGAATACTGGTGACAGTATCCTAATGTCATTTTGGCTTATGATGAAGCCAGCTATGTCAGCTATGTGTGATTATGGGCTGTATCACATGCCGTAAAAATCTTGCACGCAAGCCACTCTCTTCTGTATAGGAAGCTGTGCATCGTTATATGAAATAATTTTCATATGAAATAATCTTACGCACATGCAGGATCCTCACAGGGAATGGTCTGTGTATATAATGAAGACTTCCTGCAGCTTTCCACATGGAAGTCGTTTCCATACAGGGATTATACAATGTGTGAAGGAGCTCTATGGGGTTGAAGCTGACAAGCAATAGCACAGAATCCTGTTCTCGTTCTGTCAGAAGGCGGCATTCTGGGAACAACAGTGTGTTTTAACAATAGATGGTGTGTGAGAGAGAGTGGGGCAGAGGGGAGGGGAGGTATTACTGTTGCCATTAAAACAGTCCCCAAACTACCAGTTTCTTCCACGGTTGCAAGCTTTAATTGGTTTTAATCACATGGAAGATGGAACAAGCTTGTTTTCTCCTGCTCTGGAGGGTAGGATCTGAACCGAAAGCTTCAAGGTACAAGAAAGGAGATTCCAACTCAACATCAGGAAGAACTTTCTGATGGTAAGAGCTGTTTGACAGTGGAGCAGACACCTTTGGAAGGTGGTGAAGTCTCCTTCACTGGAGGTTTTTAATCAGAGATTGGGTGGCCATCTGTCATGGATGCTTTAATTGAGATTCCTGCATTGCAGGGGGTTGGACTAGATGACCCTTGGGGTCCCTTCCAACTCTACAATTCTATGATTCTATAGTCATTAGTTTTACTCATTTCTGGGGAGAAATTGCAATCAGTGAGGCTGCAAGTTACAGGCATAATAATAATAAAAAAGCTGTTCTGTTATTGGTGTGTTACTGTAACAGAATGAAAAGACAATGTTAAAGATGCTTTTTTCAAAAATAGATTTTTCTGGTTAGATTTTAGTGTGCCAATTTCTAGAGGAATAGCACTGTTAGCTTGTTGCAGCAAAAAGAATGAAGCATCTTTATTGTGTCGTAAATGGTGCCCTCCCTTGGACCACTGAAACATTGCTGAGGGTTCTAGCAGCCATTTAATTATTTTTTTCTGCCTGTTGTAGCCATAGCAGTGTGCTGTGCTAGGTGCTGTACGGTTTTTAATTGTATTTTTTTATCTTTTATTTTATTTCTTATAGTCTATCACATTACCATTTGAATTCCATAGAATATTTAATGTGATGGATGTCCTGCCTTCTTTCTTCAACCACAAATCCATAGATGCACTGAATGAATGGTCACATGAATGAAGCTTGCGGACCACCTGTGATTTGTGGGCCCCAACACATTTGTTAAGTCGTTAGGGTGCCACAATACTCTTTATTAAATGGTATGTTAGCTTACACTTCCTTGAAAATGTCAAAAGGAAACTCTACAAAAGTATTGTTAATATGCATATCTACATAAATTTCAATAATGGATTGATTTTCTAAAAGGTAGGTGATTAAACTATATTTTGAACTCATTTGATGGTTTTCCCACCAAATCTCATGTACGCTTACTCAGCAGTAATTCCCTGCCTCACACTCCAGTCCAGTTCCATTAGCGCCAGTCAGAGTTTCGCTACTAACTTCAATAGGATGTAGATCATATCCAAGATGCATGTAATTTCCATAATTTTGAAAATCCATGAAAAGTAGAAAAAGCTGTCAAAATAAACTGACAGTGTTTTGTTTTATCTGCAATACTCACCCAGGTAGGAAAGAATATGTCAATTTCTTTACAAAATACTAAAGCTGTCACTGGTTTTAGGTTTCCTTGCACATTAAATCCAGCTGCCTCCTTTGAGCTCTCGTGTTTCTAGGAGAGAGACCCAATTATCATCACCTAATTAGTTTTATAGGAAAGAGAGAGCTGCGGTCAGAGAGGAATCTTTACACTGTTAATCACTTACCAGTAAAGACAGGAATAATTCACAATATTACTGACAATTGATGGTGTCACATTAGTTTGCCTTTAATAAATTGTATTTCAAACATACCGTTATTTGATTGGGCATTGCCACAAATGTCAACAACTAGGTGCACTGTTTCTATTAATGACTACTAGCCAAAATGATAATGGAATGAATATTGATCTTAATGTTTTCTCAGAAACTTAGGCCACAGTCATACCATACATTTAAAGCACTATGATACCACTTTAAGCAGTCATGGCTCCCACCAAAGAATTCTGGGAGCTGTAGTTTGTTAAGGGAACTATTCCCCTCACAGAGCTACAATTTCCAGAGTGGCTGAACAATAAATCCCTCTTCTCTGGGAACTCTAAGCAGTCTGCATCTTGTATGCTTTTCTTAGACTACACATGCTATTTCTAGAGAAGTACCTCCCAGAGATATCACCAACTCCTACTGCACTCAGTGTTCAACTCCTCATTTAGAAAACTAGGTCTTATTTATCATAAATTGACCTTTAAACAGTTGATCTTTAAACAGATACAAACATGCTGATCATGTGCTTTGCAGTGTCTCAGCTCATAAACAGCAACCATAGGGGAAGCAGATACTTCAGATTAAATGGTTTTGTAAGTAGGTATGTCATGTGCAAAACAAAATGTCTTGTATCTGACAGTGTTCTATGTGAGTGGAGTGCAACAGAACTTCTTTTTGCTCTCTTCCTCACAAGAAACCCCTGTGGACCCCACAAATCTGGATTGGGGGACTCTCTGGGGCAGATCTGAGGGGTGACCCAGGGATAGGAGAGGAAGGGGAAAGTTCTGATGTGTGAGCAGAAAGCCACTTGCCTACTTTTTAAAATAAAACAGAACCTCTTGTCCTGGTCTTCACAGGGCATTAGTATGGACATATTTTCAGACAATTCCAGTATTAGTTAGCGAGAGCTTGGTGCAGTTGCCCCCCACACAAAAGAGTCTAACCTCCCAGATACCTGTTCAAACATGTCTCCTTTAAAACCCCAATACTGGGAGTGGGTTAAAGTTACTATTATTCCTATTATTATTGACCATGGGCCATGCCTGTGGCTGGCTTTCATGAGAATTGGATTTCAAAGGCAACCAAAGGACCACTGGTCTCTAGTATAAGCCTTTTTGGACTACACTGCACTTCATCAGATGCATATTCAGAAGATGAGTAGATCTGAAAGGTCTAGGTAAGCTCAGTGAAATATTTCTGTATGTACCTTCTTCCAATCCTGTTCTGCCCTTTTGTCCCCATCTAGTGGCTTCTACTCCAGCACTATCTGTTCAGGCGCATGCTATCATCTGCTTGTCTACAGTGCTCCCAGGCAAGGGTCTCACCGTTCTGTCTTCTCATTATTGTGTTGTCCTGTGTCCCATATGTTGTCATCATGAAGATGCTCTCTCTAGTCTGAATGCTCTGGTGTTTGTTCTTGTTTAGTAGGGATAGAAATAAATAAGTAGCCCTGGTTGCACTTGATTCCCAATGTTCCAGCCTGCATGTCCTGGTCTGGAAAGGCACACTGCTTGCTAATCCAATTTGACTTGTTGGGGATTCTTAGCAGTAGTTATTAATTAATTGTGCTTTCCATCAGTTTCTTCTTTCCATTACTCACAATTATGTCCTGTTGTTCCAGATTGTAAACCAAGCAGACTCGCATCTGTTTCGTATTTTGTATACTGCCTTGTACAAGATAGTCACTTAATAAATGTTACATGCTATTAGCACAATCACCACAATTGCATACTTTGTGGACAAAGTTTCAAGCAGAGCTGAAGCCAGTTTACACTGCAGTCCTTTATGCATCTACCTGGGAGTTAAATGCAACTTAACTTCTGAGTAGATTTGCAGAGGTTGTACTGTTAGGGATATTTACAAAAATCTTCTTAACCTCCATGCAGCAGTATGAAATTTGCTTCTATTAGGCAATTAATTAACCACAAAAAATTGTGTATACTGCTAAACCTGGTATACAGAAGAATCGGATGGAAGGATAGATTTTGAATATTCTCTTACATTAAAAAAAAATATCCTTGTATATAAGAAAACTAGCACATTAGCCTACTCCCTATGTGCTAATTTTCTGCTCACAGGGAGGTTGAATTTTTAGGAGGTGGGGCTTGCCTTTATAGGGGAACATTCAACAATTTGATTCCTCCTCCTGCAAGCTATGGAACTCTTAGAACTCTTCCTACACTTCCTTCCACTGCATATGTAGATCAGGCCTCACATACAGAGATTTTAGAGAGAGAACTGTAAAAATATTGAATTTGTCAAGTTGACATTTTTTGAACATTGTCTTTACCTCCACCAACTAGATTTAAGGCTTAATTCCTTCAAAAGCATGTCACAATGTCAAATTTCAATAGCACAGTTTGGAAATGGTTCCACTAAAAAAAAAAAACAATTCGCATCCTAAATGTGATTTTCAAAATTCAAAGATGCTTTGTTTCCGCTCCCCATGTTTATCTTCTCCCTCTGGTTTTGCTCTACACCTTTGGAGCAACATGGACTGCCTGTCTGTCCATTGATCAGATAAAAATAATAAAGCTTTGTATTTGAGGGCAATGCAGAAAGCTGTGCTTTATTTGTGGTAAAGAATGTGGTGTGGCGTGCCCTCTCCAGGGGAGCCCAAACTTGTAAAGCATTGTGCAAAGTGCTTCCTGAAGGCTGCAGATTCTCAAGGGAGAGGATTAGGATCAGGGACCTAATTTCACTGAAGGTTCTGTGTTTTCCTTAGCCATCCGCGACACCAGGTTTCCTAGAAAGGACCACCATCTAATTACGTGAAACCACCAGCACCATTTACTCAAGTCGGATACAGATGCGTGAGGGCATGTTTTCGTACAGCATCGCTGAGTTGTCCTTCTTGGCAGTATCACTGGGTATCATCACCATGAGCAATATGTTTTGTTGGAGGCTGGCTGCCAAAACCCTACACCAGTTTCCGGACACTTCACGGATCCCTTACAGTATGTGCCTCGCGAAGGACGAGCCCATGCTATGGTTTCAATCACCAGCTGTGCAACCTTACAAAATTGGAGTGCTTGGACCTCCCTTCAGTATTTGCATTTTTTGACCCCCAAGGAGAAAAGAATTTGCCATATATAGAGTGGAAAAACAGATTGCTACTTTCACTTATGGAAGGAGCTCGTGCTGATCAGCCTGCCACTAATAACGCGTCAGACAACATCCTAAAAGCAAAACATGCATTATTACATTTCAGAACATCCCGACATGTCCTGAATAGATGCCAGTATTTTTGCAATGTAATTTAGGACTGCTTCCAGCTATTATGACATCACACTATGAGCTCAGTGTAATTCAGTTTTCTGCTGTGTTTGATATAAAAGCACTCTCTCACTCTTTCTCTCTCTCTCTATAAATGAAATGAAACTTAAATGTTGCATTAGTCAAAGGGTCCTATGAAATTAAAAATGCCACTCAAAAATGCTGAAGTTTAGAGTGGAACCATATTACCACCTGTGCCTTACCATTTAAACAATTGAGGCATAAATGGCATAAAACTGCTTTTCAAATTAAATTTCAGGCTTAATCCCAAATCATGAGAAATGCCAGAAGTGTAGCCACACAGCCACTGTCAAGAGAAGTTTGGAAATGCATGTTTGGAAAAGTTATTCCTTGACATGCTCATTTGAGATTTATCTGAGTCTTTTACCAGTTAAACAGCATCATTTCCTTTAGCATAAATCCAATTTATGAAAGAGCGAGGGAAGCCTAGCTTTAACAGTGCAATCGTACACATGCCTACTTAGGCATGTAAGTGCCATTGGATTTAATGAGGTTTAGTGAGTGCAGCTGAAGTGTGTTGTGCTGTGTCGTGTCACACCCAGCATACACATAAACAGAGAAAAACAAGCACCAATCACATGCTTTTTAAAAAATAATAATTTCCTGGGCCACATTTCAAACTTTCTTGACCCTGCACTTTGTGGGCTGGAGCTTATCAGTGGCTTCTAGGGGTCAGAAGTGTTAGTGCGAGTAAAATTACTTGGACAAAGCCAGAACCAGGTCAGATCGCTATGGGATAGTCCCACAAGGCCTTCTGCCGGCTGCTACCACCAAGGAGTTCTAAGGGAAGGAAAGGAAAGACCATGAACCAAACATCCCAGAAAATTCACCAGCAAATGTGTTATTAATCAAGGCAAATACAAACAAAGTTTATTAAAATGCCTTGTAATAGTACGTTTCAAAACAACGCAGAGACATCTTATGGGATGACCATTTTAACACCGACACTCGTGCCAACTGAGCTACATTCTTCAAACCCGAACAGCCACAAGTATACCAGAAAGGAAAATAAACACTGGGGTGATGTGTGTAGGAACATATCCACTTTGACGATGGATCATCTAATTTAAATAGATGTTTGAAACACCAAATAAATGTATTTATTAAAAGTGTTTATGAATTGCCATTCTGCCTCCAAGGTAATGCTTAAAAGAAAAAAAAAGAATTCATTTGAAAATAGCAATCAAATAGGGAATCATAATTAAAACAAAACAAAAGAGGCAAGGCTTGTGCTAGTGGTCAAATGGAATGAGGTCTGGATGCCTTTAAGTACTTGTTTAACTGTGAAAAAGGAAGAATGATATTAGTGAATATTTTCAAGAACTATCAGTCTGGTTCATTCATTTTCATGTAAGTAGGGCTAATAATGGCTTGTGCCATCTGGAACCAGACAATGTTTTCCTTTCTTCCCCCAACAGAATCCTGAAAGATGTCATTTATCCCTTACAGAACTACAGTTCCCAGCACTCTTAACAAAGCTACAGTTCCCAGGATTCTTTTAGGAAAAACATGTGATTTAAAAGTTATTAAAACTTACATTATAGATGTGGATGGTTTGAAGATTGCTAAATGACACTGTGAGTCTCCCTCAGTCTCCAGTTGCCAAATCATCTATTATTTCACCTGTAATCAAGACAACTTGTTACTCAGTCAGGTGTCATACCTTATACAAACTGTCATTTTGTATTGTTTCTGGGTGTTACTGTAGTTTTTTAAAAAGGTTTGCTTGTTTTGAAGATGGATTTTGTTGCTTTCATTTTTATGACTGCTTTGTACATCGATAGGAAAAAAAGCAGTATACATACTGCTATATACATGTGTAGTAAGCCAGTAATAATTAAATAAAATGAGTTTACTCACACAAGCTAAGCATGGGAGTACTCTGAAATAAGTGTTTGAAGCGTTGTAACCAAAGTGGAATAAGTAGCTATTGAAAGCTGTGAAATATTTCTCATTCTTTTAAAAACAACTTTATTTTATTTTCTGTGTTTATTGTTTTAATTTGCAATTATGTAAACTGTCCTGGAAATAAAACATACAGAAAGGCAGGAAATGTATTAAATCAACAAACAAGCAAACAAATGTATTAAATCAACAAACAAGCAAACAACCTTTGGGTACTAGTGAGATCTGTCGGTAGCTAGATCAAGATTAGATCTTCAGTACAGACACAACACCACAAATCTTGATGTTACTCTTGCTCTCCACAGATATGTGGAGCTGTCATTTTAAGCAAATGAGATGTTCTGAAGTTTTCTCATTGAAGAAACCAGAATAATTTACTGAGCACTTATGGGAAAATTTAAAAAAATTCTGGGGAGCCTGTCCAAGTTGTTCCATTGACTTAACTGAGGTTCACGGTGCATTGTTTCACTGGCAGATTGTTTCACAACCCCCTGTTTATTTCTGGCTGCAGATTTTTGCAAACTGTGCTAGTTCTTCTAAATTCTTGAAAGGAAATGATATGCAGAAACCAGCCTCTGCTTCAGCAATAATAAGCCTAATATTCATAGACAGCATTTGAACTGTGTCTCGTTTGAGCTGACATGAAGGTCAAAGATACAATTTTATCAGTTTCATTTGGGAGGCCTTTACTTGATCATGACAGCACCTTGTTTCTAACACAATTATTGTAATCATATTTCCTATGCTGTTTGACTACAGTGGACCCAGATAGCGTTACAGTAAAAAGCCACCAAAATGGGGTGCAAGTTTCAAAGTTAAAGGTTAGAGAGCAAGAGTTACAAATTCTTGTTCAAGGCCTAATCAAAGCATATTCCCAATGGAAATTTGACTTGAGGTTTTGTGAACTCTGGCATTTGCATTCAATATAGTGTGCATGGGTTGGATGAAGAGCAGTTTAACAATTATAATGATTAAACAATAATAAAGAATTTGTTTCGTAACCTTTGGTATGTGTATAAATGTTTAGAAGTTTGCATCTAGAAGACTTCTACAAGGTACACATTTTTCCATGACTTAAAAAAAAAAAACCTGCATAAAATTAATGCATCTAATTAATTCTACACTACAGAAGGGCTCACTTAATTTCATTTAAATGCTACAGGACTGGCATTGTGTCGACTGAAATGCTGTGTGCACACTTAACCATTTATAGTGCAAAAATGTCGTTTTCCCATCAATACAGAATTGTGTATGCTTGTCCTTGGCACAGAACACTTTAATCTAGAATCAATGTAGACAGAGTACTTGTTTTTCCTACACAGTCCAGCCACAATCTGTATCATATCTTTTGTCCCTGAAAAGCACTTCTAGAGAAACTGGTTTCGCTCTGAAAATAGAAGCTCATTGCAAATTGATTCTGCGCTACCCTGTTGTGAGTTCATTTGGAAACAGATAAAAACAGATGTTGGCATTCCTGGCAGTGGTCATGTATCTGCACCTGCAGAACAATTAATAAGATGGAGTGAGGTGTGACTGTTAGGAACCTAGGAAACTGAGCCAGGCCAGTCTAGACCAGACTGAGTCAGACCACTGGTCCATTCTGCTCAGTATTGTCTACACTGACTGGTAGCAGCCCTGCAGTGTTTCAGAGAGGGGACACCCCCAGACATACCTGGAGATGCCAGAAATGTGAACCTGGGACCTTTTTCATGCAATGCAGTTGTTCTACCACTGAGCCATGGCCCTTCCTCAAAGTAAAAAGGTAAAGGGACCCCTGACCATTAGGTCCAGTTGTGGCTGACTCTGGGGTTGCGGCGCTCATCTTGCTTTATTGGCCGAGGGAGCTGGTGTACAGCTTCCGGGTCATGTGGCCAGCATGACTAAGCCGCTTCTGGTGAACCAGAGCAGCACACGGAAACGCTGGTTACCTTCCTGCCGGAGTGGTACCTATTTATCTACTTGCACTTGCCATGCTTTCGAACTGCCAGGTTGGCAGGAGCAGGGACCGAGTGACGGGAGCTCATCCCGTCGTGGGGATTCGAACCACCGACCTTCTGATCGGCAAGTCCTAGGCTCTGTGGTTTAACCCACAGCGCCACTCGCGTCCTCAAAGTATTCCACCACTAATGCACTCTTATTGCTTCAATGACATGTTGCAGAATACGCCCCTCAAAGAGCAACCAGTCTGAAGAGGCCCTAAATCATGCATGAGCTGCAAAGATATAACAAAAGCCTTCAAACAACAACAACCATGCATAGCTGATCGTATTTATAGTATTCAAAGAGAAACATGCAATTATTAGCTTATTGTTCTTGCAGACTGCAAGACCGATCTCTTATTCTTAAGCAAGATCAGCTGTCCATGCTCCACCCTACCTTCCAGCAATGCTTAAGCAAAACAAAGCAAAAACGGACTGGGAGGAGAATGTGCCTCTGAATGATTTGACAGAACCACAAGTAATACCAGCAACCACAAATAAGTGTTTGGTTTTATCTGCCCAATCTGAAGAATGCTGATGCAGGGAGGACAGGCGTAATTAGGCTCCAACAGTAAATATTTGCCACACATGCGCTAGATTGGAGTTGAACTGAGTGGCAGCTTTAACTGGAACCTGAGCCCCACTAAGTAAACTAAAAATAGTCACTTCCTTGAAAAAGCAATGATGGTTAAATCTAAAATTTCTAACAACTGACTTAAGAGGTTGCAGGAGAACTTTTGAATAATTCCTCGTTAGGTTTTGAGGTGGCGATGAGTGATAAAGTCTAGCTGTTCTGGTAAAAGCAATCTGAATTTGGGTTGGGGAGAGATCTGGTCCAGGGTAACTTCAGTGAACTTGAAGGCCACAATCTAATTCAGATTGGGTGTGCTTAAACACTATTGCAGGCTTCTTCAGCCTTGGCTCTCCAGATCTTTTTGGCCTACAACTCCCATGATCCCTAGCTAGCAGGACTAGTGGTCAGGGATGATGGGAATTGTAGTCTCAAAAACATTTGGAGGGCCGAGGTTGAGGAAGCCTGCACTATTGCCTTCCATGGGATTTATGATGGCATCATGATGTGTTTGACTGTGACTGAAATGTAGTGTGCATCGCATAACAGTTTTGAAAACCGGTGGTCGACCCTGCATTCCTTTTCCTCGGATGAGAAAAGTAGAAGATGTGTTATGGGGAAGGATATCACACAATTTGTGTTAAAAAGGGGGCTTTGAGAAAATTTTAGAGCTAGCAACTGACTTTGAAGAGCCTCCTTCCTCCCAAAAATTGGAACCATTTTTTCTGTGATGCTGCCTTTAATGCAGCTCTGTGTGAAGAATTGTCCAATTTGGGCTGTGCTTCTTTACAATAAAAGCTAGTTCAACCAGATTCACAAAACCCTAATTGCACAGTCCTATGCATGTTTTCGCCACTGTGTTCAGTGGGACTTAGGGTGCAATCCTAAACCCTGGTTGTCTGAATTAGAACTATTTTAAGGCTAAACATTTACACACTTGAGAATAAGACCCATTGACCTCATCTGGCTTTGCTTCCAAATGAGCGTGTTTGAGTCAGCCTTGGCTGTTGTCATATGGTTGGTTGCTACATACTGATTTCACTCTGCAGATACCAATCTCAGTCAAGACATCTTTGATGCTATTTATTTACTGGGAATTAGAAGGGGTTTGAACAGAGGAGGAAATACTCCTTCAGGTCTGAGCCTTACATTGCTCTTGCACCTATGCAATTCCATGCAGCAATATCCCACTGGAGATAATTTGCTAAGCTTTGTTTCCACCTAACTGACCCATAGGATTGAAAATAATCAGTGTGTTCCCAATTGTGTGGGGTCTTTTTCTTTCTTTGTTTTAAATGGGCAACCTTTATACTTTGGGGCAGTTACCAAAATAGGTTATTGAACCCTCTTTGTGTAACCGGCGGAGCTTGTTTTCCTTGGACTTCTCCAGACATGGTTGAAAATACACATTTTCAGATGGGGCTTGAAAAATAGATGGCAAAAAAGACAGGAGAGAAGGTTGCACTAGATGGAATGAACAACAGGGTCATGGGGAGATGAGTTTGAGAGGCAGGCTGTTAAGGAGGATGAGAGCACTAGGCATGTCATTAAGGGGGTGAAATTTAATTTTTGCAAATTTCTTCAGTGATGGGGAGGGGTCTTAAAATTACTTTTTTTGGAGTGAGGAATTCAAATTGCCTGTTATTTTTGTCATTGGACAACATTTAGGTTGGGAATATGTTTGATTAAAAAACATATAAACTGATTTTGGGAAACTAAAGAATTTTAATTTTACCTTCTGAAAATGTCAGGTAATGCTAAGTAATAATAATACGTAATAAAAATATTAATATTAATATATAATATAACTGCAAGTACTTGGCAGTCATTTATAATATTTTCCATGCAATTTTACACACATTTTACTTACCAAGCAAAACTAAAGTATAAAGATATTCGAAATATCTTTTGAATTCCCAAGTCATTTACAACTTTTTAGCACCCCCTCATTTGGGGAGTTTGAAAGATGAAAAAAATTCAACACACCCTACTGCTACACCCACCCAATTCTCTGAGTGTTGACTTCAGGGATGTTGTCTGTACCCTTTGGAATGAGGTCACTGGAGGCTTATACTTTTTTGTGATATTATTTTTATTTCCAAATATGTACAGGTTGAGCATAGGGGAAAGTACAGCATGACTGTAACTGATGCCCTACATACAGTCCTTCTTATCAGATTTCTTGGGGTACAAAGCCAGCCTCTGAAATGCTTTTAAGTTTCCAAACTAAAACATAGCCCCCCATCTCTTCAGAGTCCCATACACACCATTCTTGCAAAGCACATGGCTTCCACTAAAGAATATGGGGGAGAAGATGGGGAAAGGTCATGTGTTTTAAATGAGCTTTGAATGTATGCTGTGTATGAAGCCTGACTCTGGGTGTCTCTTGGTCTCTTTCACACACGGAGACACCTGGATGACATCACCTGCCAGCCAGGATAGAAAGAAGAAAGTTATGCCCCCAGTGGTATGACTACATGGCCTGCAAGCTATTTCTGTTGTTTGGGAAGCATCTCTGTTGTTGTTCTATGCTGGGCTTCCTCCTTCTGTTGTCTCTTTCAAGCTCTTTGGGTTATGGGCAAAGCTGTGTTTCCCCTTGGTTTCCATAAAGTGCCCTAAATAGAAAATGGAATGGGTTCAAGCCCTCTCACAATAGCTGTGGAAGGATTTCCATTTTCAGGCCTTTTCTATTATTCCCAGGACGTGTTGTTAGACACTGTGGCAAACGGGTTAGAAACAATTTTAGCCGGCTGGGAAAAACAAATGGCTTTCAAGGACTATAGCAAAAGCACATGTTTGAGTAGTTTATAGGGCTTTGGCTGAATAATGGGATTAATCTGTATTTTAGAGATTGATAAAAATGATAAATATGCAGCTACTTCCATCAACTGACATTTAAGACGCGTATTTCATTAGCAGATGTCTCGTTAACTGTACAGACAGCAGGAACCAAATCCCATGTTTATGTAATTTGGTAAGTCTAAGAGCCTATGTTCAGGTTCAGACATTTTGCAGAAAGATACTCAGCTAGCAGTAAGTTACTGGATTCCCACAAAGCAATATTCAGATAGCTCTAAGGCTGTGTGCACACATTTATTCTGGCTTCGGTGCATTCCCACTGCTGGTGTTTGAAGCTGTGTTTACATGATGTTAGCCACAATCCACATCTATCCCGTAATTTTGTGAGAAATACTACTGTTTGATGTGTTTCCCCATGAACCAGCTTCCATTTAATTTAGGCATGTGCAGTAAAGCTGATGTATGCACATTTGAGACAATGACTACACATGCACAGATGGCAACTGAATGACACTGAGATCCAGCGCCGAGGGCCTTCTGGTGGTTCCCTCATTGCGAGAAGTGAGGTTACAGGGAACCAGACAGAGGGCCTTCTTGGTAGTAGCACCCGCCCTGTGGAACGCCCTTCCATCAGATGTCAAGGAAATAAGCAGCTATCCTATCTTTAAAAGACATCTGAAGGCAGCCCTGTTTAGGGAAGTTTTTAATATTTAATGCTGTATTGTTTTTAACACTTGATTGGGAGCCGCCCAGAATGACTGGGGAAACTCAGCCAGATGGGTGGGGTATAAATAATAAATTATTATTATTATTATTATTATTATTATTATTATTATTATTATTCACTATACCAGTCATATACTGGCAATCCAATATGCATAGGGTGGAATAATAGATTCTCAAGGGAGAACCAATTGGATTTTCTCAAACTTTTTTTTTTTTTTTTTTTTGCAGTTGGAAGTGCTTAAATCGCAGGTTAAGCTGAAAGCTAAGCACACAGTGAAAAGTCAGCACATCCACTTCACCACTTGCTCAACTGCTTGAATTATGTCATATGAAACAGCCCTTAGCTTGGTAGTATGTGACCAGATCCTTCTCATTTAGGCTATGAGCACATTACTGGCTTAGAACGCAGCAAGGTTGTTCTTCTTACAAATTTGGATTGAAGCAGGTTGGGGGGGGGGATGCATCAACATGCAGCATTTCATTTAAAAAGCCGGGATAGACTTTTTCTTACTATCCTTTTTGAAGGACACGATGCAAGGAAAATGGAGCAACATTTATTATTCTGGGAATTCCTTTCCTTTGTTGGTGAAAACACAGAAAGATTCTGCAACCAAGTAGTTCGTTGATCTACAGAAAACATTAAAGATGATGAGAGCATATTTTAAGCTGATCGCTTTGTTGAGATGAGATGCTAAATGTCTTGTTGAAGCATTTTTTCCTTTTTCTTTTTTCTTTAAAAAAAATCTCCATTTCCTGTATGATATGCAATCAGCAAAAGGTGGAAAACTTCTCAACTCCCTCTGAGAGTTTGCTGCTTCTCTTGTTTCAGCTTAATAAAGTGTAATCTAAAGTGCAGCATCAGTAAGGCAATGCTGTTCCATACCCAGCTGTTGGAAGGAGGAGTGGAAATAAATGTTCTACAGGGATGTTGGAGAAATCCAATGGAATTATAGTAATATTCTAGTGCTTTGAGCATTTGCAGAGAAACCTCTAGTGATGGGTGACCTTCCCCTCTAGCCTTATTTGTTATTAAGTTCTCCTTTCTTTTTCTTTTTTTCAGTACAAGGAGAAAGCTATGGTCTTTGTAAGAGTCCTCTTCTGGTATGCAATGTTGGGACTTGCATGTACATTGATGGTGCCCTGCAGATGCGCCTGGCGACTTGAGATTTGCATCTAGATTTGCATCTCGTTTATTATTTCTTTGGTGTGCGCACAGCAGAGATGGGGGGAAACCCGACCTTATTCACACTTCCTGAAATAATGCATGACCTGAGACACATTTGAAATGTAAATATTCTTTCACTGTGAACCACAATGAGTAGTTTCCACCTTGCCTTTCTAGAAGTCAAGTTAAACACCAGTAATTCAAACCTTGGATGTTTGGAACATAGGTGTCAGGAGTGCGTGCAGGAGCCAGGCCCTGTGACCAGTAGGACTTTGCAGGACTGGGGCCTTCCTAAGTTTGTTCTGAAGAGACAAGGCACACCAACCTTGGTAACTCACAGCACCTGGTGGCAAGAGCTGGGAAGGGATATAAGGTCAGCATTTCCCTTCAGCTCTTTGCCACAGCAACACGCTTCCTGCCTTGCCGTGTTTGGCTTCTTGCTTCTTGACCCTCGGCTTCTTGACTCCCGGCTCTCTGACCCTCGGACTCTTGGCTTTCTGACTCCTGGCTTCTGGACTCCCATTCCTGCTCCCCCCCACCATCTTGCCCCCGGTCCTGATGTCCCCAGCCAGGACTTCGATCGCCCGTGAACCAGACCATGACAGTAGGTACTGATGGTCAGTAGATTCTTGATGGTTTGAATTTTTAAGGGTTGCATTAAATGTAGCACTTAGTCATACTTTGCACAAGCAGAGCAATTTCTGATTGTGCAATGGGGCTTTCTCCTCCCTCCTCTCTTCCCATGCAGCCCCTCAATCTGGGTTTTCCTTCAAGGCTCTGGAACAGGCTTGGGGATGGCAAGGGGAGGAGGTGGGGATGACCCCATCACACAAGTGAATGTCATGCTGCTCACACATTTATTTAGCTAAATATCTAATTAATTATCTGAATGGTTTCATTTCCCTATCCCATACAAGCCCCCAGCCCCCACTTTCAAGGCCCAGTTGTGTGCCTACTTAGGCTGGTGTGCATATGAGAGAGGCACCACTGCCTCATTGGTGCCCCACATCATACAAATATTTGAGCAGGTCTTGAAGACCTGTTGATTCTCTGTGGCTTTTCCCGAATGATGTAAGGGGGCAATTGGTGAGATGTTTTTCTTCTGATGATAAGGTATTTTACTGGCTTAGCTTTTTTAATGGGAATAGCCACAAAGTCGCATTAAGGATGTCCACTGTGACACTAAAAGAAATGTTTCTATGGGAATCATTTCTCTAATCAGTAACTGGGAGGTCCACTTTCCTGCTAGCAGGGAACAAATGCATTAGTCCACAAGTGGCACTTGCCGTCAGGAAGCATCTCTCAACTGCACAGGGATGTGGGAAGGATCTCTTGCATGGAAATGGCTTGGGTAAACATACAGAGGCCCCTTTCTTCCTTACCACCACATTGTTCCAAGTTACCATTTGCAACCAGTTTTATCTTGGGAATGAAACACGAAATAACTCCAGCAAAGCCAACACAGAAAATATGCAACGCCATACGGTATGCTAAAATCTACTAGAATTGTTGTTTTAGATCTGTTCTGTTTTAAAGAACAGAAGCTCCTGGTCTTTTCCTTACATCAGTGATTCAACTGTTAATCTCATGTTTCTTGTTTGCTTGCTTTCAAAACCCACTCTGATGACATATCTGAGTAACTAACTCACTGGAGACAGATTGGTCCCAACACACAACTTGGTCCCAACACAAGGGTTTCTGCATCTCGGGTTGGTCGATCCTGTGGTCTAGCTAGGACTGCTGTCACAAAATGAAGCTTAACTCCAGTGCAACAAAGGATTTGAATTACACTCCTTCAACATCAAAGTCAAAATCATAAAATATTAGCATTAGAAAGAAGAGCTGACACAGCAATAGGTGTCATAGCTGCAGTTTCCTCACACCTAGTTTAAGTCTTAAATATTGTGACACATATATTTGCTCACAGTTGAGCTGCACCATCAGTTTGGTAATCCCAAAGCTTCTGTTTTTTCTGACCCAGAAGGAAAAGAAAGATGAAGTGAAGAGTTAACGTTTTCAATTAGCATTCTCAGTACAAAATGGTTTTATCATGCAGCTGGGCAAGATAACAGCAAGTAGGTTTGGTACGAAGCGTTACAGATATTGTTGAGGGGGGGGAAAAGATTGTTTCTATGGAAGTGAAAATACTTAAAAACATTTCTCGTGGACAAAGCATTGGATCTGACAAAACCACTGCAGGTTTTAGTAAATGATGCCTGTGATTCTGGAACTATATTCTGATTTTACAGAATATGACAGCATATTTTGGCTCAAAATATTCTCTTGGGGGGGAAAAGTGATGGCAATCCTAGCTGCCTTCCTTTTCCTGACCTAAATATTGGTTCTTATGCAATGCATTAAAACAACAAGAAGAGTGGGTATAACAAACACACAAGTCATCTTTGCATAATGAAAAATAAACAATTTTGTTTCTACTTATGCCTAAAAAGGTATCATACAGATAATGCAATCCAATTCTGAAAACAAACCTGTCTGTTTTTTAATTAATGGGCTTGCCATCAGATAACTCAACCACCCCAAAAGCAAACTTATCTGTACAATGGTTAAGTAGAAGCACCATTCATGCACAAGTGCATAGAATAAGAACCATGGATGTGCAAGGGCACAGATGATTTTTTTAAGGTACTAAAATATTGTGAGCAAATTTTGTGGCATGAGCCATCTGCCCATGTGTTCAGCTACATGCATGGGAGAGGATTTTCCAACACATTCACAGGTGTTGTGTCCTATGGGTGCTTCCCATTTGTAGATCCAGCTGTCTCCAGGAGATCTGTGCCAGGCATGTGCAGTGATACTCTGGCAACTGTCTCCTAATGAAATACTAAAGGCAGAGGGAAGGAAGGAAGGTAGGAAATGAGTATGAAGGAAGAGGGGAAATTGACACCTGATGCCCTTTTAAATGTGTTGGGGGGATTATTGGATTATTGCTGTTCTTATTTTTACTATGGGTTTTGTGGTTTTTATATCATAATTTTATGTTGTGAAACGCCCTGAGATCTGTGGGTGAAGGTCAGTATGTAAATTTAAATGATAATGCCAAGTTCACTTTTGAAAGAACCATCAGAGGAGTCAACAAGTTTTTACCACTGTTAGTGCAGTGTAAAAACAATAAAAACCTAACTTTTAAAATGATAATTTCCTTCAACAGAATGTTTACATGGCGACATGTATGGCAGGGAGGGGAGGGGGGAATAAAGGATAACCATGGGTTGTTTTTTTTAAAACAACAACTAATTTTACAAAGTCTAAAGATGTTCTAACCAAAACAATCTGCTGATAACTGCCTTGTCTACATTCTTTTTCTGCAATCCACCTGACATTTTACATGTTCTCAAAGATAAACTCTCTGGATTGCCAAAAATTGCAGCAAAAGGTGAAGGCTACCTCTTGTTGTACAGAGTGTTGTACAATTATGTCAGGATTACTCATCACATTCTTCCTATTCTGTGTCCACGGCCTTGATGTTTTCCTTGTCCTTTTCCTTGTACTATGCCTTCTTCCAAGAAATTCTAGCCAAAGCAATAGGTTTTAGCAGGTAAATCCGCCCATCATTTCTTTATCACCCCTCCTTCCTCTACTGCCCTAAAGGTGCTCCTGGCTCAGCTTGAAGATCTAAGATAATTAATTAGTACATCCCAATTTATCTGTCTAGGTCCCAGGCGCAGACACAGCAATGAAAATTTTATTTTAGATAAAAACCTGTTGCTTGTTTCTTTCCCACCTGTGGGTGTTTTTACTGCAGAAGAGCTCATATTTTACAGAAAGAGAAAATGGTGGGTGGTCCCATTTATTATTAAGAATGTAAGAACATAAGATAAGCCTGCTTGACCAGGTCAATGGCCCATCTAGTCCAGCCCCCTCTTCTCACTGTCACTGACCGGATGCTTGTAGGAAGAATGCAAGCTGGACATGAACACAACAGCCCACTGCACACCTGTGAATCCCAGAAGCTGTTATTCACTAGCATGTTGCCTCTGACAGTGGAGACAGAAGATAACTGCAATAGCTAGTAGCCATAAATAATAATAATAATAATAATAATAATAATAATAATAATTCATCGACAGCCGATTCCTCTTTTAAAGCCATCCAAGTTGGCGGCTATCACTGCCTTCTGTGGGAGCAAGTTCCATATTATTTTCCATAGGAAAATAAAATAACAACAACAACATTTATACCTCACCCATCTGGCTAGGTTTCCCCAGCCACTATAGGCAGCTTCCAACAGAATATTAAAATACAATAACCTATTAAACATTAAAAGCTTCCCTAAACAGTCTGGTAGTGGTTTTTCTCTTTGACATCTGATGGGAGGGCATTCCACAGGGCGGGTGCCACTACCGAGAAGGCCCTCAGCCTGGTTCTCTGTAACTTGGCTTCTCACAGTGAGGGAACCGCCAGAAGGCCCTCGGCACTGGACCTCAGTGTCCGGGCAGAATGATGGGGGTGGAGCTTCTCCTTCAGGTATACTGGACTGAGGCTGTTTAGGGCTTTAAAGGTCAGCACCAACACTTTGAATTGTGCTTGGAAACGTACTGGGAGCCAGTGTAGGTCTTTCAAGACCAGTGTTACGTGGTCTTGTTGGCCACTCCCAGTCAGCAGTCTAGCTGCCGCATTCTGGATTAGTTGTAGCTTCCAGGTCATCTGACAGTGAAATGAGGTTTGGCTTTTTAAATGTGTACTTTATTGAATTCCTCCTCCATTCCTATCCACCACTGAGGTCAAACAACTTGTGTCTCCATCTCTGCTACAAATGTGCCGCTGACTCATATTGTTCTGAGTTTGCGGGGGTGGGGAAAAAATAGGCTGCATGCAAATCCTTCTAATCCCTGGATCCAGCTAGTGTTAAAATATAAGCCAGGCTAGTTTCCTGTGTTGAGGTGATCAGCTGGGTGATGGGTCAAAGGAAGAGGATCTGCGTGAGACAGCAAAGGGGTGGGACCCCTCCCTCCCTGGACTCAGAGATAGTGTGAAGGACGAAGCCCGAGTTTAGAATTTAGAGTTTGTCAGTGATGTGACCTAATAGAAAAGCAGCAAGGGAGAATCCGGTTCCACTTGTTGTTGCATGTCACCCCAATCTCTGAGCGGTATGAGATTCTAGACACTAACCCAATAAAAATCACTTTGGAAAAAAGAAGAAACAGTGAGTAAGCTGTAGTTATTTTAATTTTTTTAGACTTTCAGTGTAGATTCTGCTAAACTGCAAGCAGCAGTTCTGTGGGTGAGTAATGAGTGAGAAAGGGGGCACTGATGTGGAATCCTTGTGCAGTGACCCACATCACTACCAGCTGTTGACACACAACTGCCCTACTAATGAAAATATTTGGATTCTTCATCTCCTCCCCTGTTTAATCTGATTCTCTCTGTCTTTGAAAATAAGCTTCTGTGTGAGGTTTTTTTTTACCTCAAGGACAACATGAACCAATGCCATCTGCAGAATTTGCAGCTGAGCAGGGGCAGATCTAGTATGAAACTAATGAAGCTTCAGTTTCAGAGTCCCTCATTCTGGAGGGACCCCAGAAGCAACTTTGGTTCCAGTTACTTAACAATTTTGATTCTAGTAGACCCATTTTCAGTCATACGATTCAAACTGATTTATTGTTTTTTTCTGTGTGTACTTCAACAATCCCAAAGTCTGAGAGTTGGCAGTGGTGAACTGTCATGGAAAAACCCCATTGAAGAAGCTAACAGTGGTTAACCAGACCTTGTTGCTGGTTGTGAAGGGCCCCCTGCATAACAGTTCGAGCTTCAGGGCCCCCTAAATGTAGGTCTACCACTGCAGCTGAGTGTGACTTGTTTAGGATCCAATAAGCAACATGGAACTCAATAAATAAAGTAGAGTGAAAAGCTAAGGAGCTGGTTTTATAGATGGAACAGAAAGAAACAATGGTGGCTCATATTGCTACAAGTAGTATCCTCATAAAATAAATAAAATTATGAAATGCTGCACAGTGAGGAGAAAGTGATTAGACAGAAGTTTTTCTCCATGTCGCATAATACTACAACTTGGGGACACCTAGTGAACTTGATTGCTGGAAGATTTAAATCAGAGAAAAGAAAGTCCTTCTTCACACAACAATGACTATGGAACCACAAGATGCCATGGTGGCCACCAACTTAGATTGCTTTAAAAGGGGATTAGGCAAATTCATGGAGGACAAGGCCATCACTGGCTACTAGTCATGATGGCCATGTACTATCACCACTAATGGAGGCAGTATAACTCTGAATATTAGTTACTTGCAATCGCAAGTGGCCAATTGTGCTCGTGTCCTGCTTGTGGTTTTCTGGTTGGTCAATGAGAAAACAGGATGCTGGAGTAATGGCCTTTGGTCTGACCCATCAAGGGTCTTCTTGTGTTAACAGGCATATTTATGATCACCTCCATAGAAAAGTTACACCACATTCTGTAGAACTGGCTAGTTTAAACTATTCATCTTCACTTTTAAATCAAGTCATGCTACATTAAGTCACACCAAGTCACGTGATCAATTTTTCAAACAGAGGAAGCTGTCTTATATGGAGGCACAGCATAGGTCCATCAGGTCCAGGGTCCAGTATTTCTCCTGACTGGCAACAGCTCTTCAAGTTGACAAGCCAGCGGAAAAGACCATTGATGACACTAACCTATCTTGCCATTAGAATCCATTACAGAGCTTCTGAAATTCCTTTGGCCATTATAATGTTTAGAAAACTAATATAGTGGTATCTCAGGTTAAGAACTTAATTCGTTCCGGAGGTCCATTCTTAACCTGAAACTGTTCTTAACCTGAGGTACCACTTTAGCTAATGGGCCTCCTGCTGCTGCTGCATCGCCACTACGTGATTTCTGTTCTCATCCTGAAGCAAAGTTCTTAACCCGAGGTACTATTTCTGGGTTAGCGGAGTCTGTAACCTGAAGTGTCTGTAACCCAAGGTACCACTGTACACAAGAACAGAAGAAGCTGACTTATACTAGTCACAACATTGATCAGTTTAGCTGGGTACTGTCTGCAATAGATCTCTGGGTGATTTGAAGTGGAGCAAGAAGATATCTGACTCCCAGTTGTTTAACTATGGTAACAACAACAAATAGGATGTTGCTATGCTCACAGTCCACTTCTGGAACTTAAAAAGCATTCTTGTCCTCTTAATGTGCTCAGAGGCACCCTCTTCTTTCACTCTTACATATTTTGCACCTGGCTCTGGTTACTAAATCTAGGGTTTTTAGTGAAAGGCAAAGTAGACCCAACAAGCTTTATGTCTGGTTGGCTGCTACCAGCTTCTTTACCCTACTCAATATGTAACACTTTTCTCAGTTCAGTGGTACCTCAGGTTAAGTACTTAATTCGTTCCGGAGGTCTGTTCTTAACCTGAAACTGTTCTTAACCTGAAGCACCACTTTAGCTAATGGGGCCTCCTGCTGCTGTCGCACCACTGGAGCACAATTTCTGTTCTCATCCTGAAGCAAAGTTCTTAACCCGGGATATTATTTCTGGGTTAGCGAAGTCTGTAACCTGAAGAGTATGTAACCTGAAGTGTATGTAACCCGAGGTACCACTGTATAGTTACATATTGAGAAGAGTGCAAAAGCTATACTGATGTATATCATCATAAGAAGTTTCCCATTAACATGTGGATTTAAAATCAAGTATTTAGAAATAGTTCGTTTTTAATCTCTGATTACACGGAATCAGGAGATCATGTAACGAATAAATTCCTAGCACAGCTTAATGTTCAGCATTTGATGAAACCAAGGTTAGGCCTGCACAAAAATCATTTGCTCCTTCAGGCTGTTATCATTTTTCAGTGCAGGAAACAACAGACAGATAAAACTATTCAGGCCTTCATTACTTGCTGCAGAACCTATCCTTGGGAAAATCAAAAGTACTTGGTGTTCACACAACAAGTACTTGCCATCTCTCCATACACACAGAGAGACTCCTTTTGGATTGCTTGAGTGGCCATTGAGAATTAAACTGAAGGCAAAGCTACATTAAAACAGTGACAACAGCCCAGCTTGCCATTCTCATGCTGAAAACTGAAAGCATCCCACACAATGCATGACATGATCAAGGTCTGCTTCTCTATGTCTCAGATGCCAGACACAAAGCTCTTGCCAGTTTCCTCTTAATGGTGCAGCAGACAAAAGATGACATTGCTAAGAGACCGTGGCTCATGTCCCAGATCAGATTAGATTCCAGGGAAGATCTTAATTAACATTATGCACGTATTTTGTACGTTCATATGCTTTATTATTTTATTTTATTTTTTAAAAAATACATTACCATTTACACTAGCCTTCTCCAACCCAGAGATGTCCAGAAATTTTGGACTACAGCTCCCATCACCGCCATCCATCACAACTGTGCTGGCTGGGACTTGCAGTCTAAGACATCAGGAGGGCATTGGGCATGGCTGATCTGGCTGATTTGAATTTTGCTGATTTGCAGATGCCTGACTAGCCTTGCCGATGACTCAATGTATCCCAATCACAGTTGAAAACAATGTATTTCAAACTAGAACTTTATCCCCCACCCCATCCCTGCTCACCAAATGTCCTAAATTGTTATCTAGATGTATGTGGAACTATTCACAAAATCAGTTCGACTCTCTCAGTTTAGTTTCGCAATTCTGTAGAAGAAATGGGGAACTGTAATATTAACAAGTGCCTGTGTGGATAGGGTCATTAGGTTATGTTCCCCAGGGATGTAACTTCACTAACAAAGCAAAGCTATTAGGGATTTCCAGAACCATATACCGTATTTTTCGCTCCGTAATACGCACCTAGTTTTTAGAGGGGGAATGCAAGAAAAAAAATTCTTTAAAGGGAGTGCTGAGCAGAGCCTGTATGCATCCCAGTCTCTGCTTAGCTCTCACTTTCACGAGCCACAAGGAGCGTGTGTGCGGCACTTGCGGGCTTTTCCCTGAGGAGGGAGAAGGGCAGCCCGTCACTGACGGGCTGCCTTTCTCCCTCCTCGGGGAAAAGCCCCCAAGAGCCACACACATGCTCTACACGGCTCTTTAAAGGGAGCGTGGCTCTTGGGGGCTTTTCTGGGAGGTGGGGGAAGGGACAGAGCTGTGTGCGCTGTCCCTTCCCCCACCTCCCACAAAAGCCAGGGATAGCCCTGCGAAGCCTCTGCAGGGCACAAGAATGAAGGCTCCCCGCTGCCCTGCGGAGGCTTCGCGCAGCTAAGCCAGAAGCTAGAACAGCTAGAGGGAGCGCTGTGCAGCGCTCCTTCTAGCTGTTCTGGCTTCTGGGATAGCCGCACAGCCTGCATTCGCTCCATAAAACGAAAGTCTTATAGAGCGAAAAATATGGTACATTCTGCTCTGAAGATCACATCTTGAAAGCAAGTTCTAAGAGGCTTGATAGTGCGGTAGGAGTGGAATGAAAGTCAATCTGAACTGCTTTCTTGTTGTCATGACCCCACACTGAACTATGTGCATTCAAATCTATTGATTTCATTCAACTCGGCATTGCCTGTGGCTCTATTATTCATTTCTTCCTATATACATTTAAAAAATGTAAGTCTGGGCTGACGGAGAAAAGGGTGCTTAATAGTTGCAATGTGTAGGAAGAGGAAGATGCAGAAGGTTACCATGGAGGTGGTTGGTGTGCAAGGTGTGAGTGAGGAACCTCCAACTCCCATCAGCCCCAGCCAGCATTGCTGATAATCAGGGATGGTGGGAGTTGTAGTCCAACAACACCTGGAGGACCTCAGGTTTCCCATTTCTGCACTACACCACAGTAGCTCTTGTTACTTCTTCTACTTCTACTTCCCCTTTCCGAAGTCTTTCTTTTACATTTAATAGAAACTGCAAATCCAGGACCTAATGGGGTTCATTCTGCTGCCATTCTGCTATATTTCCTTTCGCCACCATGTCAGTATCACATTTGGAGTCTGCAAACAGGTGCACCATTTTTTTTAAAAAATAAACCTGATCCAGAGGGGTCATTCAGCTGGGTTTTGTATCTGTTGTCACCTTCCTCTTTGCCACTCAATACCTTGAGCTGAGTGCAGCACGTTTGATCTCCATTTGTTTCAAGCTGCCTGGCATGCGTAGGAAAAAAAGCAAAGATATCTTATGTGAGTTTGTAGTATTTCAGGGGAGATGTAGACAGAGATGTAGGCAGCTTTAGGTAAAACAGAAAGGTACTTTTGCATTTTCTTCCCTAATATCAAGAAAACTAAGAAATTCTCAGGTTGCTTATTTTTTACCGTGGAAATGGGGCAGGTTAAGCGAATTGGTACTTAGGATAGATCTCAACGGTTACAAATGAGAGGAATTTAGATTATGCAGGCACCCTAGGTTAACCTGTGTAATTTTTCTAGTTGAATTATAACAAAAGTGTCTTGACCATCTCTGCGTTTAAAAAAAATAAAAATGCATTGGCAGGCAAGAGAACAGGGGTGAAAAAGAGGAGGATATTTCAGGGAATCCAGATAAGCTCCCTCACACTTTTAAAGCACATGCAAGACTACTCTGAAGACTAATCCCAACTTCCCATCATTGTTCCTGCCACCCACCATCTGTGCATCTGGTTTGCATGAGAAGGGGTTCTACAGTAAGTGCATTCCCATGCAAGGGTAGATTCTGGGCCAATCAATATTACCCTTTACACAGAGAGTCCCTACATGTGTACGACAGTATGTCTTCAGCTAGAAGATGGAAGTTATAACGGTGTTCAACTATTTTGCACCAGTTGCACTGTCTGCAAATTTTATTCCAGGCTCAGCTCTAGATGCTAGTTTTAAACTTACAGAGTTGTACAGCCTACGACCCTCATACCTCAAGGACAATCTCTCTCTATATGAGCTCACTCGACTGTTGAGGAGCAATACTACAAGTGTAATGACTGCCAGCTCAGATTAGGTCACTTACACGTGTCCTTTTGACACTATGGGACCTTGTACCAGGTAGGTAAAGGTTAGGATACATACCTGATTGTTGGTGATCATTGTTGCCATTGGCATTTTTATTTTATTATTGTATTTATACCCCACCTTTTCTCCTCATGGAGCTCAAGGTAGTGTACATGGCCCCCCTCTCTCGATATTATCCGCTCAACACCCCTGCGAGGAAGGAGTTCCTCACCTTCATGGATGGTTGGTTCATGATTTATTGACCCAACTGCTGAACACATGCAAACAGTCTGCGTACACCCAATACATTTTAAGCGCACACCCTTGTAAGAAGTATGGGAACTTTAGTTTGTTATGGGTGCTGGGAATTATATATCTATGAGGGGCAAGCTACAGTTCCCAGGATTCTTGGCATGTATTTTAAATGTGTTTTAGCTGTATTGTGTGTGTGTGCAGCCAAAGTTGGAGGGCCCAGTCTCCCAAGAATGTATGCTGCTCAAGTTCAAGTTCAGTGTTGAAGAGAAGTGAATTATACTTAGAACCAGGAAGACTCTGGGCAACTCATGAAAAGCTGCATATTGGAATCCTGGTGGGTCAAATTTTAACACTACTTTTCTCTCCTGATCTGAAATTTCAAGCGAAATCAGATCATTCTATTTTATCTGGAAAGTTACTTAAAACAGTTTCATTCTGAACTGAAGGGAGTAGGTTTACTTTCTCAAAGTATGTTTCTAATTTATGTTTGAAAAAAATATTTCCATTGTGCCATATATGCAGTAACTTAAAACCGAAATGAAAGGATTAATATTAGAAGGTTGCAGAATGGTTTGAATTAAATTCAGGTAGTGGGAAAGATGGCTATATTTAGTGAATCCAAACTTGTGGAACTTTTGGGTCAAGAGGAGAAATTAAGTAAAACAATTCTTACCTGTAAACGTTGCAGTAGCATGGGGGGGGGGATATGAATGATTTTGTGTACTAGGTTATCCATTTGGCAAAACCTCCCATTACTTTTCTTCAACCTGTGGAAAAATAAAGCAGTCAATTATGACATTGCTTCACTGCTTTGTTGTTGAGGGCTTCTAAGATCTCTTGCCAAATGTGTAGGAATATATATATTTCCGTATACCAAGGTGGTAATATCATTGACATGACAAATCCATGCTAGTCACATTGCTGGCTCATTATAATAAAAGCATTATATATTTCCAGACTTTATTTTTAGCAAGGAAATTTTGAAATCTTCAGCATCAACAATAAACTAGAAAATCTTCATCAATGACCACAGAGCTGTTTATTGCACCAGGTAATTTGGGAGTTCATGGAATTTTTGGTATTCTGGAAACTAGAAAAAGCATGGCTATAATTTTCAGAAACTGGTGTTGTTTAGATCTGTATACTGACCAAGTCACCCTTATATTTCCCATCATGTTGTCCAGGGTTGAGGCTGAGTTGAGACTCTTCACATGGAAGAGAAGATTCCTGTGTCAATTGATTCAATATTTGTGAGTGTTTCAGAGTTATAATCTTCCAAATTATAGATACTGTTATTGTGGGAAAGTGGCATATAAGTAATCAATCAATCAATCAATCAATCAATCAATCAATCAATACTAACCCCCTCTAGCAGTGCAGAACAAGGGTGAGAATTGCATGCTTATTTTGCTCAAAACCCCTTCATAAATGAAATTTATAATCTGTGAAATGGATCAATTACCTCCATTGCCCGAATTTCACAAAGCAAAACTCTTTGCTGATTTTCAAAAAATATTGCTTTTCTTCAAATTACTATAAAACAAAGCCCCTTTGGATATTTTTGTAAATATTTATTCTGTGAACCACCCTGAGATCCCCAGGTATAGGGTGGTATATAAATTCAATAAACAACAACAACAAATATTGCATATTTTAATTTACAAGAACATCTATACACTATCGGAAGAAGAAGAAGAAGTAAGAGCAGTAGAGAAAAAGCAGCAATTGTTTTCTTTCTCATCGTGCCTCTGGTTGTATTGCTGTTATTCTGTTTCATTCTGATTCTCTTGACTGTTTTTGCTGATTTTAATCTGATTATGTGCTTGTTTATTATTGTAGTCTTTCAGTAGCGGACCGCATGGTGGTGTGGCAGTGCTCACCTGACTTCCAGATAGCTGAGTCGCTGCCGCTTACCAGGAGGAAGAAGGGGGAGGTGGGAGATGGTGGAGAGGTCAGTGTGGTGCAAATGCACCAGCAGTGCCAATCTGATCCTTCTGCTAGTATGTTTGCATTTGGAAGGTGGGATATAAGTTTTTTTTAAAAAAATAGTTTCCTAGATTTCCCCTGGGAAGACGTATTGATAGTTACCCACCCTGGGAATCATTGCTTTGTGAGGGGAAGAGGGGTCTCTCAACAACTCTCAACACCCTTAACGAACTACAGTTCTCAGGTTTATTTGGGGGAAATCATGACTGTGTAAAGTGGTATGTTACTGCTTTAAATGTATGGTGTAAATGGGACCCCAGAGAGCACACTGCTATGACATGGCACTACGATCCATATCTCTGAAATAGTAATGAAGGTCAGTTGTTCTGAAGCACCAATGACTCCACTATAAAAGCTTACCAAATGTGGCAGCTTATAATTTTATTTATTTTCTTTTTCAAGGAGCAATCTAATTCTGTCAAGGTTATGGAGGGGGATCGCAGCTTGAAGACATGGCAGGAAATAAGAGGTAACGTAAGTAATTCAGTAGATGCTTTCTGTGAGAGTGTTCAGCACAAGGATCTAAGTGGCACAAGACGTTTACCAGTACCCATCTCAGCTAAATCACTGCCCATCTTTTGCTTAGGAATGGGTGAACTCACCATATCATAAATTGCAATTAATTCACCAAGTTATAAATTCAACTTTACAAATTGGATTATGAGCTTTCAAAATACTATGCATGCACATCAATGTGCATGAGTCAATGTTGGGAATGTGCTGTTTGTAGAATATGCAAAAACACAGCTTCGCGGCCTTAGTTTGGTGTGCAGAGCTGCATTTTGTGCTGCTATAGAACATGACTCCATGAAATACTTGTTTTTATTTAAACGTCTAAGTTCAAATGTAGAAATATGAGATGCAATACTCGTGGAAACAAGTTATGATATCGTATGATGATAAAATTCTGCCTGTTCCTGACCATTTGGTAGAGAGACAAGCAGACTGGGTAAACAACTTAGCACCCTTTTTTTATTCATGGGCATCACAAAATAGCTGTTTAAGTCATCTGAAGGAGAACTTGACCGGACTTTGTGAATGGATGGCACAATTCTCTACCCATTTACCTGGGAATAAGCCCTGTTGGACTCAGTGGGAAATAGTTTTGAGTGGACATGTGAATTGTTAATGGGAATGTTTGAGCGAACAATGTTGTCATAACTACTAGCACAACCCTCTGTTCTCTCTGAAGTAAATCCCATTGCATTTAATGGTCTTTACTCTCAGGAAATTGACTTTAGGATTGCAGCCTGAGAGTCTTAACAAAATGTTATCCTGTCCAATTTCAGCTCCAGGAACATTTTTGTGATAAATGTTTGCCTGCCATTTACAGCCAGATGTCTATTATTAGATTTTCATTACAATATACTGCAAGTGATTTGGGGCCGGAATGAATGACACTTTTAACTCTTATGGGAATGATACGGAATATGACATCATGTAATACTTTTTCTGATAAGTTAGAAATTATCCATGCATGGCGCTCTCTTTTTTTACAACTGGTTGTGTAATATCCTAAAATTTAATTACATATGGCCAAGAAATAACTAGTTGGCTGATAATTAACATTTTAGTGTCTAGTGTTAATTCTTTACTAAGCACAGCATTATCTGGTAAAGTGAAACAGATGATAATAACTTCCAGTGATTTAAGATTTTTTTAAAAATATGTTGATTTTAAAGGAGTTTGAAAACAACAACCCAAAGCCAAATTTGTTGAGCTTACTTGTTCAACATGCAACATTATAAAAATTCACATAATAGTAGTCTTACAATATTAAAAAAATGTAAGATGTTGACAGGTTTCAGTGAAAAAGACTAGTATGCACATAACACCACTGAAATCAATGAAACTTCAAAACAGAGGGAGCTATTCTGTGGCCCTCCAGATGTTGTTGAATTATAGCTCCCATGCTTCTGGATCAATGATCATATTGAAACAGGGTTGAGAAAGTGAAAAGTAGGCTTGGTATTTGTATGGGACAGAAAGCAGTATATCTAAGGTGTTCTATGGGGGGGGGTGATGGGGGTTGGTGAGTAGCAAATGGGGAGTCCACTTGTGCTTAATAAGATGGATTCCAATTGCTTCACTTCCAGAATAATTTTGAGGTTGTCTTCTGATGGGGAAATCCTTCTTGAAAAATCATATTGATGGAGGCTTAGAGAATGTTAGCTGTCTCATTCTTATTCCCCATGCCAGTGTAGGAAGCTGAGCCCAGTCAAACACTATGGGGTCGGGAGACAACATGTTCTCGTTTCCATGCAACAAATCACTGGTACTGCTCTCACTGCTATGAGAAAGGAAATAGTGACTCAGGCTTGTGACTTTTTGCCAAGTTCTATTGGTCTCATAAATCATAGTAGTTTTGCCAGATTTTGAAGGGCAGCTGGGCCATATATTAGTGTCTTCCCATCTCAGGTTTTGTAGATGGGTTTTGCTGGGAATGATGGTTCCAGCATTCTCAGTGCAGCACCCTAAGTGACGACTTTGTGGTTTGTGCTGATTAACATTGGGATTTCATAAATAACAAATTGATGTTTAGTCTCAGGTAAAAGGCTTCTTTAGACATGTGTTTGGTATCTTCTACATGAGGCTCCCCCCAACCGCTCATGCTATAAATCAGGAACAGGGAACCTGTGTGCATTCAGGTGCTATTGAACCACAACCACCACTTCCTGACCATTGACCATGCTGGCTGGGACTGTTGGGTGCTGAAGTCCAACAACATCTGGAGGACCAAAGTTTCCCCACCTCTGCTATAAACGATATAACATTTTTACAGTAATCTCATTTGTCAGCATAGGCCTTAAACACCAGATGTAATTAATAAATTTAGGGTTGCTTCCAATGGAATGTTTTGCACCTATGGTTTGCTTATTAAACCACACATATGAGTGCCTACATTCTGGAAAGTGATGTGGCAACTAGAATTAGTCATGCATGTAACTTTTCCAGAGCTGAATCTACGACTTCTCACTTCTCTCAAAGGCAAATTATATGAATATTCCATGCTGCCTGTTTGACTATCTCAGTATAAAACAACTCAACCAACAGACGTTAGAAATTTCTTCGTTGCCACCTAGCTGGTCTGTATTGAGGGGTTGGGGGGGGGGAAGGTGGAGATGTCCCAGGTGGCAGGTTAGGGGGTCAGAGGGATAGTCCCCCCTTCCAGGGAGAGAGAGAGAATTCAGAATTAGGAGGAGGGAAGTGGAAGTGCAGACCTTTGCCCCCTACAGTAAAATTTTGAGCACTGCCATCTATAGTGACAATAATTTATAGTGCCAATAATTATATGTGACATGGGCTTTGGTTTTTAAAAAAATCTAATGTTAGTGTTCTCCATTCCTCTCCCTCCACACAAACACCTTTAAAGGCACAAACAAATTTGTGTTTTGTGTTGGTACACTAGTGGTATGCCTGCCTGATATGCCAGTCGAGGGAATACTAACACTACATGCACAAGGGTCAGTGCATATAGTAAATTATGGTGGGGCACTTATGAAATAGTGGACGTTTCATCCATAGCTTTCATAATACAGCCCCAAACTGCTTGTATGCACATGCTTGCATGCCTTGTCTCCTATGTATGTTACATAACATCAGATCAGTGTCAGATTCATCCATATTATTTTAATTCTGTGTGGAATTCAAGCTGTCTAGAGATTCAAATATTGTCTTAGCACCATGCCTACTGACATAACCAGGAAAATGTGGGTATGATAATGATTGACACAATGGCATGGCCAGCTACCTTAAGAAATTATAACTCAATCTCCATCACTGTAGATATTTGGGTATTCATCATGTTGGATTGTTTCCATTGGTCTAGAAAAACCTAGAAAAGCTTAGGGTCTGGAACAGGTCAAAACTTGATCCATAGACTTCAAAAGGACACATAAATAGTTAAATTCAATAAGAATGCATGCTATGCAAGGATATTATACAATGCTACACTTGTGTGGAGTGATTGTTCATTGACTTCACATGAGAAACCACACCAATGCTTCAAGATAAACAGCTTGGTTGCCCCTGTGCTGCTGTGAACTCTGGATTTTGTTATATCCTTTCTTCCAACTTATTCCTTCCATTTCCTGGAAGAGCAGCAAAGAGAGATGTGTGAGCAAGAACATGACTACTGGTAAAGACTAGGTAACCCACGAAAACAGAGTCTGAAGAATGAACCTGCTTCCTCAATTATCATGTGAGCATTTACATTTAGGATGTTCCTGAAGGCCAGTTGCTGGGAATCACAAGTGGGGAGGGTGTTTTTGCACTGAGGTTCTGCATTTGGGCTCCCCATGGGCATCTGGTTGGCCACTGGGAGCAAAGGATGCTGGACTAGATGGGCCATTGGCCTGAGCCTGCAGGGTTTTACTTATGTTCTTACAACAATAGCAGTTTCAACCAGGATTGGGGAAGAAACGTGTGGTGCCTTTCAGTTGTGATGTCCAAGCTGTGTGGTGTAGTGGTTAGAATATCAGACTAAGAGCTGGGAGACCAGAGATCAAATCTCCACTCTGCCATGAAACTCACTGGGAGACCTTGAGTCTGTCGGAGGATAAAATGGAAACCACCTTGAGCTCCTTGAAGGAAAGGTGGGATACAGATGGAAACAAAAAAATTCACATTAGTTTTTTTTGTAAAATATTTTAATACATTATGTTAACTTCCTGCTCAGGCTAGAGGTGAGGTGGCTATTGGATACAGGATATGCATGTGATGATGATGATGATGATGATGATGTATCCATGTATGTATGAGAAAGGGAGATTTTAATGTTATTGCAGTTCTATAAATGAGAGATTTAAGTAGAGATTTGGTGAAGATGGGTTTTCCTACCAGCACATGGAGGGTTAAATTTAGGATCTGAAGGAAGCTACAGAAAAGTTGCAAAACTTATGGGATCATGAGCACAGCTCAGCTTACAGACAGCCAGACAGTCATTTGTTATAGGGGAAATAAATGGATAGGAGTGTAGGAAGAGAGAAAGGCAGGGAAGCAGCCCACATTTCCCCTTTGTACCTTCACCATTTTGGGAATATGAATGGAAGAGAACAGTCTTTTTTGGAGAGAGTTCAGCTAATGGAATAAGAAAGCACATGCTCATCATTTAACTCTGTAGATTTCACAAAGCTCTAGCACAACAATGCCCGAGTGCTACTCCAACACACACAGGTAGGCATATTAAAAACCCATTGGAATCAATATCATTTACATATGCTTAATTGTCTTTCACCTTGCGGTCATGACTGTATTCCACAAATATTAACAAAACATAACCCCAGGTAAAAGGCTTTGTCCCTTTGACAGCAACTGTATGGTGGTACCAAATGGGGAAAAAAATGCTTTCTATTCCTTAAACCGCTCAGTAATTCTATGCACACTGAAATGAAGAGTTCTTAGTGGAGACAAATTAGGTTTTATTTCTCCAGATCTTTTTCTATCAATCTGCAGTGCAGTTCTAACCTTGTCTACGCCTATTAAATTCAGCTGGCTTACTCCCAGGTAAGCGAGGTTAGGACTCGTCTTAAATCCTATTTTGTGATACTATGCTGTAGTAATTCACCATGGTAAAGCAGACAGAGAGACTGCTTCTCAGGTGGCACTGGTGTTAAAATCTCTCCAAAAGGCAAACATATTTACTTGGAAGTAAGGGTCACTAAAGCACTGCTTATGATCAAAAGCAGCAGGATTCCATAACCAAACAATACTGAAGCAGTGCATTCCTATGCATGTCTACTCTGAGTAAACTCAGAAGTAAGTAAACTGGGATTTAATCTTAGTTGGGGTTTTTTACTTACTTTTAGTTAAGTGATTATAGGAGAGTAGTTTTAGTGTAATTGTCCTCTACTATTCAGTGAAGGAAGAAATGCTGTAAAATATCTAAATATGTTTATTCATGAAAATATTTTCCTGGTTCTTGTACTCTCTAAATTTACAAGAAGCATGTTATTCCCCTTTTATTGGCAATTGTGGGGACAGAAAAATTGGAAGTTGAGACACTAGTTAAAACAACAACAACCAGCTATATAACCAGAGTGGTTTAACGAGAATCGTCCCCCCAAAATGTAGAGATACAGACTGTAAGTATTGCAAAGGAGTATTATAGTCCTTTGTGAAACCTCACTGCAGCAAGAAGAAAATAATTAAAAAGCATACTTACATTTTCCTTACATATTAGTGTCGATGAATTAGCCCTCCAGACATCCTAATAGTTCCACTGATTCGCAAGGTACAAAAACCAATGGTAAAACAACCAGCATTTTCATGATTGGAAGCACATGTTACCTTAAGATGTGGACACTTCTTTAAGTGAAAAGTGTCAAAAGAATGGCTGGCCTCATGGCAGATGAGTGCATTGTACAAAGATGCACAGCATTTAAAAAGAAAGCATAAACCAGGAAGACGTTGAAGCTTACAGGTGCTGTGGCTCCATTCTATTGAATTGAAAAAGCAGTTTGCGTAAGGTGCAAAATGACTTTGTGTAGCGCTAGGATTTTCCCAAGTATCTACAGCAATTGCTACAGTTCCTCTTCTTGGGTTGAAGTCTTCTGTCCCTGATATCCTGATGTTGCCACTCTCACAATCACCAGGCATTTCCAATCGGTTGATTCCAGTCATCTTCTGCTTTTGTTCTTTGCGTTTCTTGCCTCATGCACCTCTCTTACTGCCTGTTTATGAGCTTCTAAGCAGCATCTTGTCACCCACGGTTGCAAACAAGATACTTGACTAAACAGGTTCTTGGTCGGCTCCAGCAGGGTTTTTCTTATGTTGTCATGCAGGTACATATGAGACTGGCAGAAGCATGTGTACAAAAAGAGATAACCCCGAAGACTTCAAAACACTCTTATCACAAAACGAAGGAAACGAATGCTTGCTTATGATAAGTCATTAATGAGGATAAAAACATGAAGCAAAAACCTCAGTCAATATCATAATTGCCCTTAGTTCACCTTTAGATAATGCAGAGGTGTCTTCTGTGTCACTACACAAACCTCTGCCACTAAATCTTTTAATCAGCTCATTTGCATACGTTCTGCTGCTAAGCATCCAAATATTTTTGGGCAAAGGAAGCCTCAAACGTTAAAATATTTTTGATATTCCAAATTTGCACTGGCTGTGTTTGTAAATAGTTCTTTGTTATTTTCTTTATTGCCTCTCAGTCTCCAGACTTCAGTTAAGTTTTATGGAAAGACCTCAGAGAACTGAGGCACCAGTGGGTTTCAAAAATGGTTTCCTGCTGGAAAGGAATAATAAATATATAAGAGCTCATCCAGACTGTTATCAAATAAATACTACAGACTAGTAGAGTAATATCATCTAATGAATATACAATGCAAAAAGTATAAAATACACCCCAGCCAGCCTGCTTGCCTTGGTATCCCTGCCAATGAATGTTTTCTTGTTCCATTTTCAGAGTCTCCCAGGGGAGGGTATATGGAACTGCACTGTAGAATTTGGAGAACTGCTAATTTCAAAGCATGGTTGTATTTTGTTCCTCATATGATTTTGGAAAGTACAAATCAGGCCACTTTTGCTCTAGCGATCCACTGTCCTGTTTCATCACATGCAGGTCATCAGAGTACCAGCACCCCTGAGGTCCTCCACATCATTGGGTGAGGGCACTCAGGAAATGGTTTTCAGAATTTTTAATTGCTTGTGTATTTGCCACCCAGGGCTTCTTTGGGAGAAAGGGTGGGCTATAAATCTAATACGTTATAATGATAATGATAAATTATAATAAATATATCATATTAAGTAACACTGCATACAAAAGAAAAGGTGTGGGTTAGGAGAAATTTGCACTTTAAATTTTCATGAGAATATATATCACACACAAACCCCAAACTCATGTGAAATATGGAGAACTGAAGAGGCAGGTTGGAATGAGAAATAGAGAGAAACCAAAATAGATGGATTCACTACCTACCTGTACCCCATACAGTACCCTGCAACATTATCCTATCCTCAGTGTTTGTGAGTAGTTGCCACAGTCTGGTCAGATTTTGTTCATGTAATGAGAGGGGGCAATATCTGACCTTTATCTCAAGCAGGAAATGTCTGGGATTGGCACTGGAATAAGTGCAAATCTTTGTTATTTGGCTGCCCTGTGGCTCCTACCAAGCAGAGCCAGGAGATGTTTTGGCCTGGGGTTGGAGAAGTAGAAAGAGCTTCATGTATGAGCTTGTTTGTTCTTACGCTCCTTTCTTTCCCTCATTCAACCAAGCAAGATGTTGGCAGGACTGGAAACAGACTCAAGTTTGGTGTGTCCTTCTATTAAAAACACATCACAGTTGCCAAAAACCGCCTTACAGTTTGCAGTGGAGGAAATCCAATACCCAAAAAGCTCAACACCCCTATTTGCATATGGAGGACAGTTCTGCCATGTCTTGATGAGGATTTCTCTCATATGGAATCCTGTGTGTTTTAGGAAAACACATCATTTCATAAACAGTTTGGTACCCTTCTTGTTCATGCTATGGATAAGAATGCTTGAATATAGCCTCGAGGTCTGCAGAACTGTTACGCACCATTTGCGACATGGAGAACGTTACGCACTCTTGTTCACTTTGGAATTTCTGTGCTAAAAATAAAGTGCTTGTTCTCTCTCTCTCTCTCTCTCTCTCTCTCTCTCTCTCTCCTGCAATTAAAAACAGTCCACTCATTTCTTGTGCTCTGTAGATGTGGTGAAGGAGACAGGCGTCGAGGAGGAAGAGGGGCCAAAATGCAAGGAGTCTGAAGATGAAAGATTAGCCGCAGGGCCAGCTCCCTTTAAAGCAGGGATGCACAAGAAATGGTATGCAGATGGGGTTTGTGCATCTTGCACAAGGCAGACAATGGCACCTGGAAGCTGTTGGCGCAGCCCTCTGGCCTCTTCTCTCCAATGCCCAGCATAAATGCAGGGGATGCAGGCTGTGAAGGGACTGTTCCTTCCCTGCCAGGGCACACGATCCCAGGAAGGTGAAGAGTTAATACAAAAGTAACAAACCGATTTCAGTTTTCTTGGGGAGGGAAGCACATCATGGTAAAGCTAAGGATTCTGCTTATAGGACCGGGGTGGGAACCAAATAAGATTACCTTCTGGGTTCCATTCCAGTTCCTTGGAAATGTTAAATTAATTTTTGCAGTAATTGAAATCTTGAAATTTATCAAGGAAACCTTGAACAAAGTTGCCAAGTGTATGATGGCGGCTTCTGTGATGTGGACACTGCAAACTGGACAGAGATCAATGTTTCAATTCATTTAGGAAAACTGCACGGCCATCAGATGTTAGCTATTATTGCTAGGCGCTGATGTGAGCCAAATTCATACTTATGAGCCCAAACAAAGGCATTGTATTCCATTACCAGTCTCCTGAGCTGTCTAATACTGGTTAATAACAATCAGTTCTTTAATTCAGATACAGTTTATTGCAGGTACAGGACAATAAATGCCTGCTGTTTTAAGGATCCTACCTTAGGTCAGCTGAGGGAATATAGATACATCTCTCCCTTTGATTAGTTGAATCCTAAAATCATAACTTTGGTTTACACTGCAGTGTCATTCTACTGAGCAAGTGTAAATGGATGTTTGTGAAATTTCGCTAGACTCACATACATCCACTTTTAGATGCAGTATGTTTCAGCCAGTGAGTTGCTGGGAATCACAAATGGGTAGCTTGCTCTTGTGCTCAGGTCTTGCTTGATGGCTTTCCATAGTCATCTGGCTGGTCTCTGTGAGAACAGAGCACTGGACTATATGGGTCATTGGCCTGATCCAGCAGAGAATCTTCTTATGTCCTTATGGACATCACCTTAGATGGCAGGACTAGAAAAAGTGGGCAGAAATTGTAGGGGACATGTTTTTGACTAAAGAGAAGAAACTTTCTGATGGCAAGAGCTGTTCAGTAGTGAAACAGACTGTCCCAGTAAGTGGTGGGCTCTCCTTCATGGAGAAGAGGCATTTGGCTTTGGGTCTGCTCTTGTTATGACGTTCTCTTATCACTTAAACTAAGGGATCCAGTTCCTACTTCAGCCATTGTTGATATTTGCAACATTAGACTGAAGTAGCTTCCACTCTAATTACCAGTGCCAGGTGTATATGACGTCCATCACACAGTTGCAGGAACACAGTGAATCTGTATCTGCATCTATGGAGACTCATGACTGTTGCTTTAAAATTTGTAATGCAAGTACGTTCATGCTGTATGTCACTTTTGTTTGCTGCCACAGTTGATGATTGCTGTCTTCTGAAGATGAACTCTCATGTAATAATTGCAGCTATATGAATTATCTATTGCAGTGACTGAGGAAAGCCCTCAGCAGGATCTGAAATGGTCGTCCATGGGAACACTGATTCTAGATTTTGCACAGACACAGAAAAATGTATGCATAGCTGAGATTTTCCCATTCTGAGGACCTTCTAGTGGTTCCGTCACTGTGAGAAGTGAGGTTACAGGGAACCAGGCAGAGGGCCTTCTTGGTAGTGGCACCTGCCCTGTGGAATGCCTTCCCATCAGATGCTGAAGATATACAATATTCCATAAACATCTGAAGGCAGCCTTGTATTGGGAAGTTTTTAGTGTCTGATGTTTCGCCATGTTCTGTTATATTTTGTTGGAATGTTTTCCTCAATGATAATAATATTGGATATTGGGTACATTGGTGAGTACGCTCTCAGAATCATGGATGAGAAGGAAAACATAGGGGGAAATTCTGGACATTGCATTAGCAATGGCAGTCATAAAAGGGGCTGGAAAATTAAAGGTCAATTAAATGCTAGTGTTTTTGATGAAGCACTGATGGGAAATTGAATCCCAGAGTGAATTATATCAACAAGCATCTACAACAGCTGTCTGGCCAAACCCTTCAGCTTTATAGGATGCATACAAATAAGTCATATGAAACTAGAGTGTTCTGGTTAAAAATCATTTTAATAATGACTGAGCCATTTAAATTTAAGCAGATGAAGGATAAGCTAAGACAGGGATAAACTGAAAAGGCCACGTTAATTACCTGTGTAACTAGAAACAATGCACGGTTGCCTTCCGTCATCTGCTTGAATCTCCTGCCTATCTTTCCCTTTAATTTCCTTAAATGGCTGGCCTGCTGCTGTAGAGATAAGGCATTTAATATAGGAAAGGGTTCAGGTGTTCCTACAAGGTCTACCTAAGCCACATTTTTTTCCAAAATGTCATCTTGATTTGTGCTTTTCTTTTTCACTAAGTAATAGACACAGGGATTACAAAGTGAATCTGGAAGCTAAATTTCACTAATGAAATTATTACAGGCAGCAGCAACATAAAAAACAATTAACTCCTGGTGCCCATATCTCAGCTACTTTTTTATATATAATATATAATACAAAGTTGTTTTATACTTAAATCATAGGGACAAGTCTATATACCGTAACTTAAGACGAGCCTTGCATTTTGAAGGGGGTGCTTTTAAAAAACAACAAGCAAACAAACATTAAATAAGGCATAATTTCTTTCAGAATTAGAGTGGGGCAAATCTAGACTTTGTACTAAAGGCATTGACTAAATCCACCAGCTATTAAAAGGTGATGATGACGGCACCTCAATGCAACTTACATACATGTTTGCATGCATGCATACACACATTAAAACCAGCATTAAAAAATAATAATCTAAAAGGCAATTCTACTTTTTAAAAACTAGGTTAACATGTCCCACCTATATAAAAAAGCTATAGATAAGTACAGTGAAAGCCAAAGGCCTGACTCCCCAAAAAGTTTTTGCCTGGTGCCTCAAGATATGTGCAGTGGTACCTCAGGTTACATACGCTTCAGGTTACATACGCTTCAGGTTACAGACTCTGTTAACCCAGAAATAGTACCTTGGGTTAACAACTTTGCTTCAGGCTGAGAGCAGAAATCGTGTTCCGGCGGCGCAGCGGCAGCAGGAGGCCCCATTAGCTAAAGTGGTGCTTCAGGTTAAGAACAGTTTCAGGTTAAGAACGGACCTCCGGAACGAATTAAGTACTTAACCTGAGGTACCACTGTAATGATGCTGACAGGTGAGCTCCTTGGGGACAACATCCCACAAGAGGGGAGCCACCACGTGTTCTTGTGTTGCCACCCTCTGGACCTTCTATGGAGGGGGCAGATGAAGAAGGGCCTCATGGAGAGGCGATCCTTGAGGCACTGGGTTCCTGAGCCATATCAGACTTTATAGATCTAAACCAGCACCCAGAAATTATATTTGTTTTATTACTTTTTTTTTTAGCATAATAAGCATTACATGGAGAGAGAGAGACTGACATTGACATTATTTTAGGTTACTGGGTCTAATGAGTTTTGCAATGGAATTGTTTTAAAAAAAGAAAAGTTTTAGGATTTTCACCCTACTCTATCTCCATGGTGCAAGACAACCTGGTGGATCAAGTGAGCTGCAGAGACAGAAGCGAGATCACCAAAAATCGTCCCACTCCTGCTTCTACTGACAGATGCCTTCTATCAGAAGAATGACTCCCCCCCCCCATTGGATTCTACCCGATAAGACTTACTCCCAGATAAGTGAGAATGGGATTGCATCTGAAGGCAATCCAGTTTACTTCTGTGTAGTCACACACAGGAATGCACTATCTGAGTAAACCTTGGTGCATCTCCAATGAAAACAGTTTAGTGGGGTAGGAGAAAAAAAATTCACATCTGGCAACCAATCTGCCTCTTTGGTTTCAGATACCATACCCTCCAACTTTTATCCATTGAAAATAGGGACGTCCCATTCCATAATGGTAATTTGACTATTGATACCCCACACATCTTACTGGGTTGCTGCAGCACTCTGCGCAGCTTACAACATACGGTAAATAAAAACATAACAAAACATTAAACATTAAAAAAAAAACCCTTTCCCATACAGGATTGCCTTCAGACAGCTCGGAGGGGCGGATAACTCCATACCCTCCAACATTTCTCCAATGAAAATAAGGACCTCCTAAGGAAAAGTGGAACATTCCGGAATCAAATCAGAAAGCAGAATGGCTTCTCTAAATCAGGGACGTCCCTGGAAAATAGGGTGTGAGATAGTGCAGTCATACCTCGAGATGCAGATGCAGCGCTGCCGGTTGCAAATGCTACGGGTTGTAAACGTGCCTCCCGCAAGGATCACGTTCGCAACCCGAGTGTCCACTGTACATGAGTAAATGAGTCTAAAACCCCTGGACACAAATTTTCACGGCCATCTAGTGGCTATGTGGCTTGTTTACCAGCAGTAATGTATTTAGTGTTAACTCTGGAAATGTATACTCCATTCTGACCCAACTATGACTCTTAGAGCAAAATATGCATGCATCACTCCCCAGCATCTCCAGGTGGGGCTAGGAAGAAGCCTTGTCTGAAATCTTGGAGAGCAGCTGCCAGTCTGTGTAGACAATGCTGAACTAGCTGGATTGATACAAGGTCAGGATTGATACAAGGCAATTTCTTATGTCCCCCATGAACAGGTTGTGCCAAACTGTGGCTCCTGATCATTCAACATTAAGGATCCAGGCCAAGAGGAGAACCACACAAACACGACATTGTGTATATAATCTTTTGGTTAAACAAGACAAAAGAAACAAGCTGGAAAGTTACATGTCTAAACATTTATATTGTTTCCTGTTAATCTAACACAAGTAAAAGGTTGAAAAATTGAGTGTCTCAAAATAATAATTTTAGAAGAAGTAGGTAGATTTCTCCACAGAGTCTACCCTGAATTCTGTCCCTGAAAAGGGCTCCAAGAAAAATATTGATCCAATGTACATTATCTTACAACGAAAAAAGCTTTCAACATATTTAAGAGAGTACATGCATAGTGAGGTAAAATATATGAATCAGGTTACTGGCGTTAGAAAAGGATTGCTCATGTCTTCATTGTTAAATTTGTATAAATATTTGTGGAAGTTATCTTCTCTGGCTGAGCTAATTCAAGTGCAGTTTTCCCTTTTATCAGCCGGCTCATCTGTATGTTGTTCTTCTTTGGTCCAAGATGAAATGGATATCTTAAACATCAAAACAACCCAGACTTACAATCGTGCTTATCCGCTGCTAACAATACCTCTTCCCACCTGTAGGTCACTGGTTCAGAGGGGCCGATAGGTCAATCCTGTCAGCTTTTAAAACCTAAATCTGAGAGTCTACTACGCTTTATGGTTTTGGAGATCAGCTTCTTCAAATAGCTGAAGTTCCTGGTTGCAGGTGTACTTCTCTATTGAAACTAATTGCTACACAGATTGTGGGTCCCCCCCCATTGTGTCATGATCTTTTGAAGTTGTCTTGAGTACCTGTCTGCTATCTTCCTGCCACTTAGGCCCTGGATTACGAAGTGACAGTGCTGCTCACATAACTGATCTGATCTCACTGGTTTTGGAAAGGGGGAGGGGTTAAGGCTGAGACATTAAAGTTCCTGTGACTAGCGTGAGGAAAGGGAGAAGGCAATTTCTGAAGCCTCGGGGGGAAGGAAATGGTGTGTTTTATCATTATTTATAGCACCATCCATGTACATGGCACTTTAAAAAGAATAAGAGGGCAGGTCCTTTCCCCCTGGGTTTACAATCTAGAAACTGTTGAGGGGGTGGAAATGCATGGAGACAGAAACAGGGGAAGGGTGTGCAGTGGGAGGAGATCATAGCCAATGGGTAGAGCACATATTCTGCATGCAAAAAGTTTCAAGTTCATTCCCTGGTGTCTGTCATTAAGAGGATCAAGTAGCAGTGTGAAAGATGTCTGCAGCAGAACCACTGCTGATCAGAACATATCAGGGATAGATAACGTCTGACCCATAGAAGTCAGCAAACTTTTTGAGCAGGGGGCTGGTCCACTGTCCCTCAGACCTTGTGGGGGTCGGACTATATTTTTGGGGGGGATGAACGAATTCCTATGCCCCACAAATAACCCAGAGATGCATTTTAAATAAAAGCACACATTCTTCTCATGTAAAAACACACTGATTCCCATACCGTCCACAGACTGGATTTAGAAGGCGATTGGGCCGGATCTGGCCCCCGGGCCTTAGTTTGCCTACCCATGGGCTAAATACTCAGCAGACTGGCTTAAATGAGGAGTGAAGAACAGGATCCACTGGGTGGGTTGGATCCTGAAGTCCTACAGGCCACTTTGACAGGTGGGCATGGCTACTCACTTATTGATCACCTGACACCATCATGATGTCAGGAACTTCATGATGAAACAATCAAATAAACTTCAAATGAAATACTCAAGAACATGCTCTTAGTGTATTGCTGGTTATTTCCTTTCTGCCTTTGGGACCTGGCTTGAACATGAGCTAGGCCGCAAAGAAAGATTCTGAACAAAACCCTGCTTCAGACAGGGTTCAGCTGCACTAGGAAGCTCCCTGTTGAAAGTGGACTTTGCACTCAGGGCTGAATTTAAATTTGGTGCTGACTGCAAGCCCCACTAAGGATAGAGTTCAGCTGGACTCAAAGTACAGCCAGCCCAGTGGGACTAAATTTAAAAGATGCTGAATGCTAGCCTTGCTTGCCAAAAAGCAATCAGGAGTGCCCTTTAAAGCTTCATATTTTTCATTTGCAGCTGCATCTTTACCTGCTCTAAGCCCAATTTGGCCCATGAGAGGTTCTCCATACCTGAGCTAAGTGGACAAAGGATGCTTCTAGATGGGGCCTTAATTTGCAAATGGGTAATTGAGATAATACAAATTAGTCATTGGTGTGTGGGTTTTTTTCTATTTGGATTTTCCCCAGAAACTGTTTTTGTTTTGTTTTTAATTGGGGGGTGGGGGGTGGGATGGAATATGGGCTTGCATTTTGAATGTAGCAATTTTGTGTGGACACGACACAAAAACCCCAGCATTCATGAAAAGCACCAGTCTTGCAGTAAACACCTATCTGAAAACATCCAAAAATGTCTAACCGGGCATTAGGCACTTCTTTATGGCCGTCTGATTATTGCAGTGGCACCTACTGATGCTGAACTACGCAGCTGCATGCTCAGAATGCACATACCTCTGAAGTGATATTACTTTGGAGTACAGTGGTACCTCGGGTTACATACGCTTCAGGTTACAGACTCCGCTAACCCAGAAATATTACCTCGGGTTAAGAACTTTGCTTCAGGATGAGAACAGAAATTGTGCGGCAGCATTAGCTAAAGTGGTGCTTCAGGTTAAGAACAGTTTCAGGTTAAGAACACACCTCCAGAATGAATTAAGTTCTTAACCCAAGGTACCACTGTAGTAATTTCCAGACCAAGTGCTAGATCATGTTAACATACCATGAAAGCACAGCTGCTGTGCCCACCGAAATGCACCCCCAATTAAATAGTTAAAGTTCCAGGGAGCCCCAAAGTACCCCACCCCAAGAAGGGGCTGCTGTTATTGCAGCTCTGCATAATTTTGCTGCATTGCCTGTGCCTTTTTCTAATTAGTCTAAAATGAAGGGGGGAGGGGAGAAAAATCATTAAAAAAACCAAAACTCTCCTCATCCCATCACAGTCTTGATTCTGCTGCTATCTCCCCTAAGGTTATTACTTAGACTGGAAATGTTTGACACACTAATTGCATTCAGGCAATTTAGCATTACAGGTAGGGTGGCCACTGAACAGATTGCCAAAGAAGGGAAAACACATAAGGCGGGATGCAGATTTCCAGCTTCTTATTTATTTGGATAGATGCACCTTGAGATAGAGCAACACATTTAAAGAGAATGCAACACATCTCACCATAGTGGGGAAAATTGTGACCTGGTGACCTTTGCGACTGCTTGCTCTTCTAGCTATTGATGGGCAAGCTTCCAGCTCCAGCTTCCAGCTCTCCCCTTTTATGGCTCTTTATTTTTAAACTGGACTTGGACTGGACAGCCTTTCAAAGAGAAGACTGTGTTGTATTATATTGTACACCTTATGATTCTTAGGGAGAAACTACTAAACCTTGTGTGGTTATGCTGGTTCGCGAACACAATAAAGTGTGATTGATTGATTGATTGCATGGATTTGCTCAATTCTTCCTCCACACATGCTAAATAGCTCTCTTCGCCTCTCTTCCGGTCCTCTGCAAAACTTTACTAGGTCTTCTGAAATTGAGTTGATAATAGTTACATTGTAAACCTTTGGAGCTGGTGACTGTGTCTGGCTGCCTGTGATGTAATATAATCACATACAAAAATAAATAGACTCTTCCCTTGGCCTGCCCAGGCATGGCCATTCTTTAGAGGTACTGAATGGTGTCAAAGCTTTTGTCTCTTGGTGTTCTTGAAAAATCCACATGTATCCCCATAAACAGAGGCTGAATCAACCATGTGCATCATTTTTTAAGACGAATGAAACAAGGCACTGTCCTGTGCCACTCGAAAGAAACAGATAAAAACCACTGTTTGCTTCTTGAGCATTTTCATCTTCCTCTGGGATAGGGTCAAACTACTGTAGATGTGCCAGTGTCACAATGGCCCTTTAGGAAAACAAGAAGCTGCCTTATAATAATAATAATTTATTATTTATACCCCGCCCATCTGGCTGAGTTTCCCCAGACACTCTGGGCGGCTTCCAATCAAGTGTTAAAAACAATACAGCATTAAATATTAAAAACTTCCCTAAACAGGGCTGCCTTCAGATGTCTTTTAAAGAGAAGATAGCTGCTTAATTCCTTCACATCTGAAGGGAGGGCATTCCACAGGGCGGGCGCCACTACCGAGAAGGCCCCCTGTCTGGTTCCCTGTAACCTCACTTCTCTCAATGAGGGAACCACCAGAAGGCCCTTGGTGATGGATCTCAGTGTCCAGGCTGAACAATGGGGGTGGAGACGCTCCTTCAGGTACACAGCACCAAGGCCTTATTCTGATTCAGACCATTGGTGCATTGAGCTCAATACTGACTACACTGACTGGCCATGATTGTATAGGATTTCAGACAGGGTTCGCTCCCATGGTTTCTGGGGCTGGACTTGGTTCCTTCTGTTCGCAAAGCAGATGCTCTACCACGGAGCTGTTTTTTAAAAAATGTAGATCTGCATCAATGACATGTCATGTGTGCCTGTCTGCGTGGGAGCTATTTGAAGACAAAGTGTGAGGAGGAAATCTCCACCATCATGTGGCTCAGTTCCCTGGAGCTCTCCCCACTACTTCCCTGGAACTTTGCTTTCAGCCAAGCTCTCCCACTGGAAGTGAGCCAGCACTGAGGAGCGCTTGGCAGAACAGACTGCTGGGAAGTAAGTCACAGGGAGAGGTGAGCTCATAGCCCTTCAATTTACATGCTACATTTGCTCATAAAATTGGGCCACTTTATAAGGCAGGTGTGGGGAACCTTTGACCCTCCAGATGTTGCTGAACTGCAGCTCCCATCATCCCTGGCCATTGTCCATGCTTGCTGGGGCTGACAGGAGTTGTAGTTCAGCAATGTCTGGCAGGCCAAAGCTTCCCTGTACCTTTTACGATGGATGTCTGGAAGACCCTTGTTCAGTGAGAGACATCTGCTGCTGTCACATTTCTGTTCGGACTCATGTCAAGAAGATCTTCACTCCATGGGCATAGCCATTTTTGTTAGTGGGGGCAAGCCTTTTATTAGGGGAGGCTGAACCTCAGTTAGCTATGCATTTTTATTGATTTTTATTGATGGGGGCACCTGCCCCTTCCCCCCTTGGCTATGCCCATGCTTCACTCTGCAATGGCTTGAGCAGTTTCAGTCCCTCTGCTTAGTAAATCAACAACCTGAGTTTTGCTCCAGTCAACAGATGCATATTGCAAACACAGCAGACTCTGTGACATGATATTGAAACTGAAACTGAAATACTTTATTGTCACTTGTACAACTTGTATACAGTGAGATTACACGAACACCTCCCACTCAGCCCTCTTAGTCTTAATTCCCCTGTTTACTGACGCACACCCACCAAACCCGAAAGTCAGCTCCCCTGTTGTTATCTTCATTTAGCAGCCTAATAGCCCACAGATAGAAGCTCTTCTTTACCCTGTTAGTGCAACTAACGATGCTTCTATATCTTCTGCCTGAGGGCAGGAGATCAAGAAAGTGCTGGCCAGGGTGTGAATCACCCCTGAGAATTATCCTCACTCTCCTGAGGCAACGTTCTTCCACTATTTCATCCAGTGGATTCAGAAGACAGCCCATAATATCTTGTGCTGTATTCACCACCCTCTGTAGGCACTTCCTATCAGATGATGTCAAACCAGCATATATTTATGTATTTCATTTATATCCCACTCTTCCCCATAGAACATTCTCTTGGTGAATAACAACTAACCCCCTCCCCATTCAAAAAACAACACATAGACATGAAATTCATGAGTGGGAGTCTGCCTGGGAACTGCATGCGCTGCATGTACATGGACTTTATACACTGTATTGCGTTCATTGGTGGAAAAAAGATGGCATATATAAATGCAGAAAAATAATGCAATAGCTGTATAAAACCAGATGTTTGGCAAAAAAGAAATGTTCTCACCTGGTGCCAGATCAGAGCAGAGTTGTTTGAAAGAGCAGATATTTGCATACCACTTTTATCTACATGTTACATTGAATATAGCCGTAATAATAGGGAAATTTAAAATTGAGGTTCCAATAAAAGTCACTTTCCAAAATGTATTGCAGGATCACAGATACAGCAGTACTATCAAACCAAGCTGTCTCCTATTAAAATAACAAGACAAGCTGTTTAGATGGAATGTGGGCAAGAATGCCAAGTAACCATATATATAAAATTTACTGTGGGGCAGGGGAGCCTGCTGAAAAAAAGAGCAAAAAGCAAGTAGAAATTCATGCAAAGGGTGATGCTAATTGTGCCCACATTCTTCCATGTCAGAACAGAAGTCCTCACACAAGAAACCACGACACCACATCTCAAGCCTGCCATGTTTTAGGAAATGAGAGCCATTAATGGTTTTATCTGATGAACTGTATTGAGCTCTGGTGATGTATTAATTATCACATGGCTTATCTCATGGTATCTTATTAATCAAAGATGTTCTGGAGCCAACATATCAGAGCTGGGATAACATGAAGAGATCACACTACTATCTGGAGCGAGAATAGCTTTCATGAGTTAAGAGCCCTCAAATGATGTAAACTTTGCCTTCTTTTGTCTAGAACATTAAAAAGTCCTTTCTGGCTACATCCTGCATCCCAGCCCAGTTTTCTCCCTGCCATTTATTATCTCTAGAGTCAGTCTCTTCTTCATCTGAGAACAATGGTAATTGAACCTGACCTTGACCCAGTAAATCTCTGCTGGAGATGAAGGGAATGGAGTACCAGGGCGGTTAAGAAAGCATTTCTCATTTAAAAATCTGGCATCTGAACACTGTCAGAGGAAGCCCAAAGGTTGGACCTCAGTCCTTTCTTCTCTTTGATTTCCATCTGTAGCTGAAATGACTGCAATTGTGGCCACTCATCTTGAAACTCTTCTGCAATGGATATTGTACTGGGTGGGGGAACACTCTCAAGGCAGCTTCCTTTCATGGGAAACAACCACAGCTCCGTAGTAGCTGTAATAGCACATTGCAGAAGGACTCGGGGTCAATCCATGGCACCTCCAGATAAAAGGAGAAATCTCTTTTTTAAAACAAAAACAAAACAAATGTATGGGATGAATGATTTCAGGGTGGTGGTAGTATACCAGGCAAGCAAATGGTTAGAAGCCACATATTCCTTGCTTTTCTGCTTCTGTGGGTTTTGAATATTTTCTTACCTTTTCTCTTTGTCTTTCCAATCTGTTAGGGGTATAAAAATGGGATAATTAGCTTATTTCCTCAGAATCCACTAATTGTATGACAATCTGAATAAAAGTAAATCTGTTTAGCTAAACCCAGTTTTCAGAATGAGATGGTCTGGCTCACTTCAAGTGCTTTTTTCTCCTTCCCTGTCTCCAGCTGCAAGCTACCAAACACATACTTTTTCAGGTCATTATGGCCCAATGTCTGTGGCATTACATTATTTCAGTGACATATCTTTGAACATACCGTAATTCCAAAAACTGCAGGTCATCCTTTAGCTAAGTGAAAAACAGGATTTTTATATTAACTCCATACTTTGCCTTCTGATAGGAAAAAAAAAGCACAATGCTGTTTCCTTCTCCCATTATTTCTGATCCCTTCTTTGTAATAACTCTAAAACTTTCCCTATTTGGGAATACCAACTTGATCATCAAGGAATGTACTACCACTCAACACATCTCTGACCTGTAGATGTTGGCATTGTTCCAAGAACCACAATTATTAAAGAAATCTCTGGAAACGGAAACTCACCCGCAAATGGCACCGTTTCTATGAATGCAGACTAAGAGAACAGGATACTTAGTTTTAAGAAAGTGCTGCAAAAGCATCAGTGCTCAGACAGAAGAGGAAGCTCTGAAATGTGTATGTTAATCCCAAACTTGTTTGGGGAAGAGCCATAGGTCAGTGGTATAGAGCATGTCCCTTACATGAAGGAAGTCCTAAATCCAATCCCTGGGGTCTCCAGTAAAGAACTGAGAAAGACTCTCCTCTGAAACCTTGGAGGCTCTCAGAACTGAGTTAGATGGGCCATTTTGTGAGAGTTTCCCTTGAAATGAGATATTTAAATACATACTCCTTACGCTGCAAAACACTGCCCCACTCACCCCATGCAGCTTTTAAGAATGATCTTAAGGTAGGAGGAATCTGTGATCTTGCTCAAAGATCTTTCCAGAGCAGATTGCCCATTCCAACATGCTCTCCAGGCTCTATGGGGAATCCTCCTAAAAACATTAATGGATGAAAGTGTTGCTTTGACATTTACCTCCAGTATACCAGAATATGCCATAAATGTAGCAACATTTCTCATGTGCCCAGGCGTGAGGACGATGCTGTGTCTGTTAGGCATGGAAAGAATGACAGTACACTATCTTGGGGTTCAAATTAGGGAACAGCTTTATTGGTTATAGATGTAAGTGGGTTTTGACTTAGGCCTTGGGCAATCCAGATTCCACCAGCCTGCCTGCTGGGTGTTGATCCTGACAGAGAGATGACTTATGACTTACACCATGCATCTTTGTCAGGGTTGGCATTTGGGTATACAAACAAAAGCATCTACCCCAGAATCCATTTAATGAGATACCACATTTCTGGGAGGGGCGGGCAGAGACATACCACACACCCTTCCCCCGCTTCATCACATGTCACATGTTATTTAAGCTCCGAGAACAGACCAGGCTGAAGACTTGGCCAGAGTCTCCAGCCAGCCCCAGCCCCAGCGACTCCAGCCTCTTAGGCCACCTGCTATTGGTCAATCTGCAGGCAGGCAAATTTCAGAGGCTGACATGAGTGGAATTCTCTCCCGCTGGCCAGTAGCACCCAGATCTCAGGGCTGTGCCATGTTGCAACCACCACCGACGCTGCAAAGCTGAGCAGAATTTTCAAGCCTGAGTTCTGAAAACAGTGTTCTTTTATAAAATCATAATCGTGGTCCCTGAGAAGAGTGCAACTGCAAACATACTAATCATGTTCTCCTAGGCAGTATATAGATTTCCTTTTGAGTTTCCACGAAAGGAAAACAGAATTTTAGACATTATTGCAATGTAATTGCATAACAATAGCCAGGCGCCATGTTATAAAATGTGATCACTCCTGTAATCATTTAGGATAATTAAATTGTGTTAGAGGCCACATGCTGTTCAAGGCACAGTTGCAAACATGCTGATTTCTAGACCCTTCATGTCATACGGTATTACACACGTTGCTTTTTCCTTTCTACAAATGAAAATTGAATTTAGACTTAATGCCACAGTAATTGTGTAATAATATCCAGACAAAATGTTGCAAATTAAGATCATCCTTCCAATTATTTAGTCAAGTCTAAATTTCTTTAGCAAAAAGTGTAATAATCTGTCGTTCTTTGTATTCGTTCTCAATAAAAATTGAGCTTTACCGCTGAGATTCTATAAGAGAGGTAGAAAACATGAATCTCTTGTTGCCCAAACCCTACCTGGTTAGTCAGTGCCAAAGGGCAAGAGCAGACTTCCGTTGGTTTCATATTACAAGTCCTTGGTGATATTTCTCTGATTTTTACGAAGTGGACAAAGTAACTGACAGCAAACTATTTCTAAACTGCTCTTTTACAACTGATGCCAGCCAGACTATTTCACAAAGAGAACAGCTCCAAATTCATTGTTTCTTGACAAATCTATTTTTAATGTCATGGTTACAGTACAGAATGTTATTTCTGAGCATGTGATATATGCACATCCCTCTGAAGAAGGTGGGGTTGATGGGATTTGTTGAGGGATTTGTCTTGGGGGAAAAAATAAATGGTGTGGCCTTTTGTATTAGTTTGTCCAGATCAGGCAGAGAGCCTTCTCAATAGTGGCGCCTGCCCTGTGGAATGCCCTCCCATCAGATGTCAAAGCAATAAACAACTATCTGACTTTTAGAAGACATCTGAAGGCAGCCCTGTTTAGGGAAGTTTTTAATATTTGATGAATTATTGTATTTTAATGTTTTGCTGGAAGCCGCCCAGAGTGGCTGGGGAAACCCGGCCAGGTGGGCGGGGTATAAATATATTATTATTATTATTATTATTATTATTATTATTATTATTATTATTTATTGTGATGTCACTGCCACAGATGTAATGGCATTTACTCCTAAATATGTGTGCATGGGGGTAGCCAGTATTTATTTGGGGAGGGGACAGGCTTTGTGTTAGGGGGGCAAGATCAAGTTGTCTGTGATGTAATTGGTCAGTTAGTTATTTTTATTTATTTACTTGATTTAGGGGTATGTTTTTATATCTACACATCACAGTTTATAGACCAGGGATGGCTAATCATTTGCCCTACAAGTGCATTGGGTCTCAACTCCTATCATTCCTGACCACTGGACATAGTGGCTGGGGATGACTGGGAGTTGTAGTCCAACAACATTTGCTATAGACAATCAAAATTCAAACTACCAGAATCCAACCACATCTTTCCTGAATTTTTAGGTAGTAAACATATGACCGGAACTCATGCAGACATTCCACCCAGCTGCTTCCAAAATGATCCATACCTGGGACTACTAAAAAAAACAAAAAACCTCAGGCAAATATGAATTTAATTATTACTATTATTTACAAGATAAACTGAATTGAATTGTGAGGATTTGTTGATGTCCTTTGCTCCCACCATCCCAGCCAGGTGGGCAGGGTATAAACAATACATCATCATCATCATCATCATCATCATTATATGTCAGCTGTGAAGGCCCCATGAATACAGTTGGTGGTTTACTTCAAAACGTTACTCCATGAGTGCCAAACTTTACATCAGAACCTTCTCATTGACAGTTTTGTACACATGGGTCATCGATGGATACTCTGTCCAACTGGCTTGGAAAGCACTTCAAAGCTTCTGATTAGTCCAGTTTCAGAAACACAAGTTCAGCCCTTGGAAATATCTGTGCAGTGTCTGCACAATTTGCTAACAAGTTTGCTTACAGCTTGCACTCAGCATGGACTTTCACGCCTCCCAAGAGAGCCCATTACCAACCAAACACCCAGGTGTTGCTGAGTTTTAACAGGAGAATAGCCTCAGAATGAGAGGAATTCTGTTGCCGGCACACAGCTGCCAATGCCTTTTGTCCCCCACATATATCCTATTTTCTCTCTGCTGCAGCCAAGTCCCATTTTTTGAGTAAATGACAGACAGCTCCCAAAACCTGACCACCTGGCTCTTATCAACAGGCCAAACCAGGAAAGGCCTATCAGGAGCTAAGCCAGATGGAAAGCGAAATTCAGCAGCAAGGATCAAGAAAGGCACTTGAACACTACAAAGCCACTCTAGGATGGTTCCCCTCCATTCCCGCCCCCCCTCCCAGGTTTGACATTGTTCTTTGACAGCTCAGTGCTTTGTAAAAGGGGAATTGGTGGGGGACATCTCTTTCTAAGGAATGTGCATCAGCACCGGGTCGCTGAAAGCTAATTGTTACTCCCTCCTGATGTAACTTACAGATTGGCATGTCATGCGGCTGATTTTAAACCAGGCTGCCCCCCCCCCTCTATATTTTGCTTCATTTAATTACAATCCACACAGCCTACATAATGGAGGTTTACTCGTAAGTAAATGGGTGTAGGTGTGCAGCTTGAAGGTAGGGCCCAAACAATTAAAAATATGTGCTGAAGGAGCAGTGAATCAGGTCAAATGTAAATGCCTTAGTGGCATGACTCTGGCTCTTTTGTTTATTTTGGGGGGGGGGTATTGCTTGTTGTTGTTAGGATAGGTATTTTGTATTTTCATTTTGTATTTTATGCTATAAAATGCCCTGTGATCTTTGGATGAAGGGTGATATATGCATTTAATTAATTAACAACAACAACAACAACAATACTATTGGTTTCTCTTTTTTTTCATAGTCTTAAATTTAGTTCTCCATATTTCCACCTCAGTTTGCTAACTGAATGAATGAATGAAGTTCCTCGTGAAATATCACTGGGATGGGGGGGAAATATGTTGGCTCATGCAGCTGAGCTGAGGATGTTGAATTATACTGGTGTAACCCGGCTGTGCCAGGAAACCTCCCAGCTCAGCTGGAGATCCAGTGGATTATGACCTTGTTCATTCTGGTGGATTTTGCTGTAGGATTGTTCCCTTATGGTACAAATGGCAGCTGCCTGAATGTGTGAGAGGTCCAAGCAACTAGCATTGGAGACCCACTAAAGATCTACTAGGGACGTGGGTGGCGAAACCACAGAGCCTAGGGCTTGCCGATCAGAAGGTTGGCGGTTCAAATCCCCGCTGGCCACATGACCCGGAAGCTGTACGCTGGCTCCCTCAGCCAATAAAGCGATATGAGCGCTGCAGCCCCAGAGTCGTCCACGACTGGACCTAACGGTCAGGGGTCCCTTTACCCTTTACTAAAGATCTACTATATTTCACAGACCCTGTCAACAATTTATATAGGGGTCCTTTTGAGTTTGGATGATGCTTAATTGTGTTTTGGACAATAAAAGGTAAAGGTAAAGGGACCCCTGACCATTAGGTCCAGTCGTGTCTGACTCTGGGGTTGCGGCGCTCATCTCGCTTTATTGGCCGAGGGAACCGGCGTACAGCTTCTGGGTCATGTGGCCAGCATGACTAAGCCACTTCTGGTGAACCAGAGCAGCACACAGAAACGCCGTTTACCTTCCCGCCGGAGCAGTACCTATTTATCTGCTTGCACTTTGATGTGCTTTCGAACTGCTAGGTTGGCAGGAGCAGGGACCAAGCAACAGGAGCTCACTCCGTCATGGGGATTCGAAACGATATTCAACAATATTCAACAGTATTCAGACAATACTGAAAGTTTAAAAAGAGCCTGCTAGATGAGGCCAACAGCCCATCTAGTCCAGCATCCTCTTCTCACAGTGACCAACAAGATGCCTGTTGGAAACCCTCATCCAACACCTGGGCAGAAGAGTGCTCTCCCCTCCTGTGGTTTCCAGCACAGGTATTCACAAGTATTGTGGATGCAGAGCATGTTCAATATGCCCAGTAGCCACTGACAGCCCTCTCCTCCATGAACGTGTCCAATCCTCTTTTAAAGCCATCCACACTGAGAGCCAGTGTAGCGTAGCGGTTAAGAGCGGTAGTCTTGTAATCTGGTGAACCAGGTTCGCGTCTCTGCTCCTCCACATGCAGCTGCTGGGTGACCTTGGGCTAGTCACACTTCTCTGAAGTCTCTCAGCCCCACTCACCTCACAAAGTGTTTGTTGTGGGGGAGGAAGGGAAAGGAGAATGTTAGCCGCTCCTTTGGCTAGTGATAAAGCGGGATATCAAATCCAAACTACTACTACTACTACTACTACTCCTCCTCCTCCTCCTCCTCCTCCTCCTTCTTCTTCTTCTTCTTCTTCTTCTTCTTCTTCTTCTTCTTCTTCTTCTTCTTCTTCTTCCGGGTTGGTGGCCATCACTGGCTCCTGTGGAGGTTTGACTGTGGCTGCAATCCTATGAACATTATTTGGAGAGTAATTCTCACTTAACTCAGTTAGAATTACTTCCAAGTACACATGCACATAATTTGGCTATCTGCATATTAATTTTGTGGTTTATTTCCTACTCCTTTAGCTTCTTTCATTGTTTGATGGTTCATGGTTTTTTTTTACCTATTACTTCACACAGTGTACAACTTTTATTAACTAGGTGTGGTCAACAAATAAAGGCTATTTTTTGTGTATAGTGAGATAGAACCTCCACACTAGTAAGGTAGTATTTTAGAACACACACACACATATACTTTTATTAATATTTTCACCAAAATTTCACAGTATATCTGAATACATTGATAACAGATACAAAGAAAAAGAAAAAAGAAAAAAGAAAAGCACAGTATATTTCTATCATATGAATGTATCATTACTATACCAAGGAAAATGATTGGATATGTTTTATATTATATAATTATATTAGCGCTAAATAAAGCTGTTAGTGTTCATAACTTTGTTGCCTTTCTTGACGTCTTGTTATATTGACTTTTACCTTTCTTTTAACAGCTGATATAATTCTGAGTATTAACAACTTTGTTTATTCTTACACACTGAAACCAAAGAGAGCATTTGGGATGTAAGGAATTATCTGACAATATATTATAAAATGGCACCATAGTTCTATAAATTTATTCTGCTCACAGCCTATTTCTGGAAAAAGTGATATGAAGCAGTTTTCAAAAAGGAGAAATTATCACTTTGTTGAATAGCCTTAAAATGCTTCTGCAGTTAAGATGTTGCCTGTGTAGTTATTATAGGTATACTCTGCCCTTGCATAGAACTCCCAGTGGTTTCTCATCCAGATTGCTAACCTGATCCACACCTACCCACTTAGCTTCAATAAAGCAGCAGCATCTCATGTCCAACACAACCTGTTCTCAAGTAATTTCAGGGTCCCATTTTAATCTTTAGTTTTTATGAGTTAATCAGTTTGTTGGTAAACTACAAGACGATTAACCATAAGCCTTTTATAAGCTGGCAGTCACAAACAAATACTTTCACTTGAAGCAAACTTTTGAGAGAAGACACTTCTGGTAGTAAATGAAAATTTACTGTGTGTTTTACTAGGTGGCTGCCTTTAATGAAGAACAGAACGATTTGCTGTTGGCTTGCAGCTGGAAGACATCTTGTTGCATTAAAGTCTTTGAATTTTTAACATTCCCAAAGGAATTTAATAGCATTAGCCACCCAGCCAATTGTGCAAAGGCAAGGTGATGCTTAAGTATATCTTGCAGATATGTGCACATACATACTTTCCACACCAAAATGCCATAATTCAGATAATATCTGAGGCAACACCACCCCTTGCCAGTTCCTGCTTTCATTTCTCTAACTGCAAAGCGGTAGCCCAGGACAGGTTGTAAGTAGGAAGGCAGGCAGGTGTGGGCTAAATGAGGACAGACAAAAATTGGTAAGGCAGTATTCCATTTGCCCTAATATACCAGCATCTACTGCATTGACTCCCATGGAATGGGAATAACTATGGCAGCCCCAGGAAAGGTGTACTGTTTGGTTCTTGGGATGGGAGAGGGCATTGGAGGAATGAGATGGCTTCTTATCTATGGATTCAAGCCCTTCCCTAACATGTCCCAGATTTCCCTTGCACTGCAAGTAGAATCTTGCCAGTATCTATATGGGTGGAACTATCTGCTAGTGTACTGGGAGACCTAGTACGCTAAACTGTGTTGGTGTAGCTTCTTCAGCCAGCCTCTTTTTCTGCCATTGGAGCAGCCTTCAGCCAGTAATAGGATTGTATCCAAAGTGGCAATATAATTTTCAAACACTGTGAGCTTCTATATCTGCAGATCCTATGTCCTGTTCTTTTTTCCCCTAAAAAAAAATGTTTAGGGGTACTCTCATTTTCCTACTCATATTGAAATACTGCCCCTCAACGAGGCCAAACTTAGACTCACAAAATGTTTAGGGGTATGCGTACTCCCAGGAAAAAAAGCACTACCTATGTCTAAAAATAAAAATCAGTGCATGCAGATCTTTTTCAGACAGAGGGAAAAAGAAAGGGAGGGCAAGGAAGAATGCACACCTCAAAAGACCAGCTGACAATTTAGTAAATCTTTAATGATGATTTTAAAGTCAAATATATAGATACTGCATAAAATTGTATTGCAGTAGGTAAAGGAGCATCTCCCCCTAATTTTTATTTTTTTTTAGAAAAATCCCCTCCCTCGGAGCATAAGATGTTGTTAAACTGTTGGTGAACTTTTAGAAGAAACAGACCATGTGTTGACCTGTGCAAAGCACATGAAACCTTGAAAATATTAGGAGGTTGCAGACTTTGGAACTGTGAACCTCAGCTGGAACTTCCTGCTGACTGCTTGCCCGGGTCTGAAGGCATCAGGTTGAGTTTTGTGCTTTGCAGCAAACAGCATGTCTGATCACAGTTGACAGACTGCTTTGAAAGCATGCAGCACTGATGAAAACCCAATCTGCAGCATGAAATGATTGCAAGGAAAGTGATTGACTTTGGTGGGAAGGTAATAAAAGAAAGCAAAGGTCCCCTTGCTCCCAACAAATATATATTTCAGGAACTTCTCTTCTCATCAATTAGTAGAAAATAAACAAAAATGGCATTTCCAGCCAAAAGCAGAATTCTGGGGTAGAGTTTCATGATGTCTGGAGAATGCTTTGCTTTAATATGCCATGGTGAATGTTTTGATGGACTGTTATCCTGATCCACAGAGAGCCCTCTGCAGCAGGACCCTGTATATATGGATTCCCTGCAACACTAGAAAGGGTGCTGCATGGGGTCTGTAGCCATCATTTGGGAAGATGACATCTAGGAAAATAGCATCCTGGACGGTACGAGTAGCATCAACTATCTCTGGAACCACTAAGAGGGATACCTCATGGATGCCATGGACTGGATTGAGATTAAGTTTGATGAATTTAGATCTGTTGAAATCAATGGGATCAGTTAGTAATTTCCTTAATCTGGATCCAACTGCATGTGTTGGAGTGGTTTCTAGGACCATTCTGGTTTATATTATATACATGAATAGTTTATACAATCTAAAATTATATAATTGTATAAACTCTGAAATGAACAGAATCCCATAGCCATGCATAAACAGGGAAACAGGTTCCTACAGTTGCAGAAGAGGCATCTGGAAGGAGCAGAGTGAACCTCCTGCCATGTATTGCTCAGAGTATTTTGGAGACCATAATTCGTGCAATTCAAAATGAGTAGAGCTGTAAAACAAAACTCGTGCGTTGCTGAACTCTGCAGAGCGTGAGGACCACACAAAAGCTAATATCCTAAGAAGAGTAAACAGTACAGCTTCATTATGATATGTTTAGCAGACCTATGACACTGACATAGAGCCAGGATTTCTTTTCCAAATCCTGAAAACTGTGGCGTGAAGAAGTGTTGGCGTTCCTAAAGAAAGAGCGCATTTGGTTACAAGGATGGTAACAAACAGTCCCTAGTCTGAGCCTGATAAAATATTACGGTAATTGAAAGATATGACTATAACTGCAACCCCAGGGCTGCATAACACACATGCCATGCTGTGAAAGTTGGAAATACCATTTTTATTATTGTTTCTGTTCAGCACGCACAACAACCAACTCTTTGCTCATGGCCCATTTCAAATGTTAAGCAAAATAACTTAGGATGTCCTGTCCATTCTCTGCTGTCAAATAACAGCAAGCATTTCCTACATGCCTTTTTAGTTGGCGGAGTGTATCTCAGTAGAGAGCACGTGCATTGACATTTTCATTTTTGTTACTTTACACTTCACATTTTGTATGTGTGCACCCCCCCCAAAAAAAGCAAACTGTGAACTGGCCCCCCCAATGGAAAACACTGACTTGGCTTATAGAACTAAACCACCTATTCAATAGTTCACCCATACACACACTCAATGCAAGTAGAACCATGTGAGTGTACAAACTAGCCAATTGCACATATGCAAAATTTGCATTGCTTCTCCGCCCCCTTTCTTTCACTGACCCCACCCACCACTGGCATGGAGTCCTCTGGAGATTGCTCAGAAGGGAATGTGGTCTCTGGACTCCCTGCTCCTGATTTAGTAAAGGTAAAGGGACCCCTGACCATTAGGTCCAGTCGTAGCTGACTCTGGGGTTGTGGCACTCATCTCGCTTTATTGGCCGAGGGAGCTGGCGTACAGCTTCTGGGTCCTGTGGCCAGCATGACTAAGCCGCTTCTGGCGAACCAGAGCAGCACATGGAAACACCGTTTACCTTCCCTCCAGAGTGGTACCTATTTATCTACTTGCACTTTGACATGCTTTCGAACTGCTAGGTTGGCAGGAGCAGGGACCGAGCAACGGGAGGTCACCCCATCACAGGGATTCGAACCATCAACCTTCTGATCGGCAAGCCCTAGGCTCTGTAGTTTAACCCACAGCGCCACCCGCGTCCCTTGCTCCTGATTTAGACCCCTATATAATCAGGAATTTAAATAACATGGGGAGTGTACATGAGTGGAGAAAGCTTCCCACCACAGACATTTGGCTCCCAGTTTGTGAAGGATGGTGGGGATAGGTAACAAGGGCCAAGTGTTTCCTCCCTATTCTCCCTCTTTTTGCATGAGGGGCATAACTTCTTAAGCAGGGTCATGTCCATGGTAATTCCTTCAGCATAAAATGTTAATTAATTACATTTGTTGGCTCTCTAGCCTGCCACATCTTGAGGACTTGGGACAGATAATACTAAACTAAACTAAACAACCCCCCCCCCCAACTGATAAAACACATGCATAAAATCACTATCAAAATACTAATATGCTATGTCAGAATTAAAAATATTCCATATCTACCTCATCCTAGCCATGAAAAGCCAGCCCAAGTAAGTATATTTTACAGTACTATTGAGAAATATTTGGGCTCGGACATTTGTGAGTCTGAAACAAAAAGGGATTTGTTTGTGTGTTTGTTTTTATTTAAGATTTTAGACTGCTTCTTAAGGCAAAGCCCTCCCATGGTGGTTTACCTACATCAATAAAACATTAAACCAAAACATCTTATTCTAATAAAACTAACCCATTAAAACTGCAGTTGAAAAACATTGCACAGCCCTGCACAACACTTACATAAAACCAATTTAAACAATTCAGAAGAAGACGTTCTAAAACTAGCAGTGGTATAAATAATCAAACACTCAGTCCATCCTTTCAGCCAAAAGCAGCATGGAGGAAATGGTTATTTAAGGCCTGTTTTAAAACCAAGTGCACATCCCTTGTAAGGAAATTCCACAGTTATAAGGCCACCACTGAGAAGGCCCCATCTCTTGTGCCCATTCTATTGTTACAGTCAACCACCAAGAGTGGTTCTTGGTTGATCTTCACAATTACCATGGAACATAGCAGAAAAGGTAGAACTGACTCCAACTACAAAGGCTGAGGCTGCTGAACAGACCCTTGGGCTGGAGTATTATTTAGCGGGTTTTGTTGGGTGGTATTGCTGTTGTTTCTGGGGTTTTTTGTATCTTTATTTTAGATCTCATATGTATGTGCAAATCACTCAATTTGATTGTGTACTTTTTGTTGTTTTGTTTATTGTGTATGACTGCTTTTTGTTTGTAGTTATTTGATTTATTTTTTACATGTTGCAAGCCGCCTTGAGCATGGTTTTAACTTTGGAAAGGTGGTGTGCACATAACATGATTGACTGACTGTTTAATTTGAATTTCCCGAAACTGTATACAAACTGAAACACAGCTATCCTTTAAAAATCACACTTCTCCAAACTTTGTGATGCTGTTCACCTGTTAGGGAAAGTGTGTACACTGGGGAAAGAGTGGATAAAAAAAAATGTATTAGTGTCTATAGCATACAAAAAAATGCATCATTCAATGTCTTGCAAGCATGTTTAGATCAGGCAAAATTCACGTACAAAAATGTGCATTTTTTTGGACAAACCGACAGGAAAATGCACATGACAATACTGATGAATTTTCATGAGAACTTAAAACACCACCACAAAAAATTATGTGGAAATGCAGTGAAATGAAGGGAAGAGAAAACAAAAACTGTCAGAGGCTCCATGCCTGTCCTCATGCTAAAGTGAACAAGTGGTCAGTGTGTGTGTGTGTGTGTGTGTGTGTGTGTGAGAGAGAGAGAGAGAGAGAGAGAGAGAGAGAGCGCTGCAGGTGTGCTGAGATCAGGGGCATGACTACTACTGGTGTGATCCTGCTCTCTTCTCCACATCTTTGCTGCATGTGTGAAGCCAACATTAAGTACAAGTGAGAACTGAGAATTGTTCAAGTGGGAAACTGAGGGCATTCTCTCCTCAAGAAACACTGTGATTCTTGCAGAGAGTTGGATTAAACGACCCTTAGGGCCCCTTCCAACGGTATACAGTGGTACCTCGGGTTACAGACGCTTCAGGTTACAGACTCTGCTAACCCAGAAATAGTAACTCGGGTTAAGAACTTTGCTTCAGGATGAGAACAGAAATCACGTGGCGGCAGCAGGAGGCCCCATTAGCTAAAGTGGTGCTTCAGGTTAAGAACAGTTTCAGGTTAAGAATGGACCTCCAGAACGAATTAAGTTCTTAACCCTAGGTACCACTGTAATTCTATTATTCTATGAACACCTTCATATAAATGCATCAAAAATGAATGAATTCCAATGGCTGCAGGACTCGGTTGAAACCATGAACAAAAGGAAAGGGGAACACCAGCAACTCATCAGTTTAGAGCCACATGCGTTGAGGTAAACATCATCTTTAGATGCCCAGAGGCAAGAAGCAGGCTGCACAGCTGAAATCAGATGAAGAAAAAGACATTTTGTCAATATTCCACAGCAGAGAAACAATTCCAACGCCAAGGTTTGGGAGACATTCTTCTGGGTCTAATTTTTTGTAGTTCTGCTGCACATTTCTCAGGTAGTTGTTTTTATTTCATTTGGCACACATCCCAAAAGCTTTGTGTAGTTTGTTGTCGGAGCTGATCCTTTTTCTCCAAATATTGGATAGTAGCCTGTAAGAGAACGGAAAGCAACACATTCCTTCTTCACTTTCAGGTACAGTACATTGTTGAGCATGGTTTTCTGCTTAACTGGGATGACAGATTTTTAATCCATTCCACACTGGCTTTTGAGTGGGTCATCAGTCGCTTTACACAATGTTGACGCTGAATCTTTTGGTGTGTGTCCCCCCCCCCAATGTTTTATTCATATGAACACTAAAGATTTCAAAGGGATACAGGCTACTCAAGAATGAATTATTTCCTACATTAAAATATATGCATAACTGAAAATTATGTTCCTCTCCTCCTCATATTACTCACAATACTCAAAACAGAATATTGGCTCCTTTTTCATTGTCAGTTTTGGATGAATTTATGAATGAAATGAGGGAATATAGTTCATATCACTGGGCTGAGTGAAACTTTATATACAGTTTAGGAAAACGACTCCCCTTTTTGATTATCTTTTTGCATTCATTGCAACATTGTTTGCCTGTTAATTTGCCTTGCACTCTGCTCCTACGAGTCTCAAGTGTCTTCAGTGATATGAAACACAGGTCAGTCTTAGCTACACGGTATCGTGACACATCATTCATTCATTCATTCATTCATTCATTTAATTTTTATTTAATAAAATTTGTACACCACTTGATTGTAAAAAATCTCAAAGCGGTTTACAAAAAGATACAACCATAACATCAGGAACACATCACAATACATTAAAACATACAAGAAGTTAGAATAGTAAAGCAGATTAAAAATTCACTTCAGCTTTTACACTTACTTACTTATTACATAAAATTAATACACTGCTTGATTATTGTTGTTTTTTTAAAAAGCACCTCGAAACAGTTTACAAAATTTGTGCTTGGTCCTTGATATGTTGGAATCATTCATGAAACTAATCCAGGAGCAATTGTCCCATCTCTAAATTGCCCTTCTTCACCTTAGTGACTGGGGAAGCAATCATATAGCAAGATCTGCTGGGATGAGTTGGGCTAGGAACCAGTGGGCCTCTAGCTGAGCCAGGAGGCTCCTGGTGTAGCTGGGCCATACCAGCATAAATCCACATCCTAGGCTCAGGGGGTTCTACACAACATATTTTCCCCATCCCAGACCCAGCTGAGCTGGGACCTAGCTGGCTGAGCCAAACCTGGCTGATCTTAAGCTAGCGTAAGCCTCCACAAAAAGGACAGGGCACGACCACAGAGGGGAGACTTAGGTTGGATGCTAAGCCTGTTCAGATCAGTGATGTAACTTGGCAACCTTACCCAGCAAAAGTTAAGCTGGTAAAAAAGGGTGGTGTAACACAAACACTCCTTTAAATGGTTTTATTTTCCCCTGCCAAGCTTAGTCTGTCTCAGCCAGCAGTAGTCCTGCCCCAGAAACATGAGTGGCATTGTGGTCTAAATCACTGAGCCTATTGGGTTTGCTGATCGGAAGGTTGGCGGTTCGAATCCCCATGATGGGGTGAGCTCCCGTTGCTCTGTCCCAGCTCCTGCCAACCTAGCAGTTCAAAAGCATGTCAGTGCAAGTAGATAAACAGATACTGCTGCGGAGGGAAGGTAAACAGCGTTTCCATGCGCTCTGGCTTCCGTCATGGTGTTCCATTGTGGCAGAAGCGGTTTAGTCATGCTGCCCACATGCCCCGGAAAGCTGTCTGTAGACAAACGCCAGCTCCCTCAGCCTTAAAGCGAGATGAGTGCCACAACCCCATAGGCCCCTTCGACTGGACTTAAATGTCCAGGGGTCCTTTACCTATTTTTACCTTTTAGTCCTGCCCCAGGTGCACTTTACACAAGTTTAACTTGCACTGGCTTGCTTTATGCCAGCTTCTTGTTTATAGGATTTCTCTGGTAATCCCATAACCATAATAATGTAAGAAGAGCCCTGCTGGGTCAAACCAAAGGCCCATCACAGTGGCGAACAAGATGCCCATCAGAAGAAGAAGAAGAAGAAGAAGAAGAAGAAGAAGAAGAAGAAGAAGAATTTGGGCAGCTCCCAATTAAATATTAAAAACATAATATAGCATTAAACATTAAAAACTTCCATAAACAGGGCTGCCTTCAGATGTCTTTTAAAAGTAGGATAGTTGCTTATTTCCTTGACATCTGTTGGGAGGGCATTCCACAGGGCAGGCGCCACTACTGAGAAGGCCCTCTGCTTGGTTCCTTGTAAGTTTGCTTCTTGCAATGAGAGAAACCTCAAAGCAGGACATTAGTACAACAGCACTCTCCCCACATCACAGTGCTGCCTACTTAAACGCAGCCACATGTGCATTTCAAGCAACTATTGCCATTTCACGTGACTTTCAGCATCTTAAAGAGAATTCAACAATGGGCAGACAGGAATGCTTGCTTTGGTGATTTTAAAACGATTCTTTGTCTCTAAACCTACAGTCAGATTCACCAGATGGGGGACTACAACTCCCAGCATCCCTGACCATTCAGGTGAGTTTTTAATCATCATCATCCATTTCCACACTCTTTTTTCTTTTACTGTATAAGAAACAGTCAAAGGGTCAAACCCAAAGGAGGACACTGGGTTCTGAGAGACAGTCCTCCCTTTGAAAATGTAACTGAATTAAGGACACCCCTTTAAGATAAGAAGCGATCTTATCTGTCTCACCCCCCATTTTACTGTTGCTGAGAGGGAGAGCAGGAGAGGAAAGCTCTCTGGTGTTCTTGGGAGGTCTGGCAGATTTACTTTTTTGGCATGGTGCATCGCTGGGGAGTTGAGAAATCATCTGATATTGGATCGCTTCAACCAGATGCAACCAGTTTTCTTTCCCGTGCGCCTGCAAAGTTAGACAGAATGTGAAAAGGGAACATCGCCATTTGGGTGAGAACCATGACTGTGGAACATTCACAAGCAGCAACCACACTCTTTAATTTATCCAGGTTTGCTCAGGCAACAAAGGTGTGCAGTCCCTAATGTGTCTCTATGTTCAAATGTCATTGTTTGCATATCGGTGGCTTAAAATTCCTTCTCCATGAATCCCTAGGCTGTAGAGAAAAAGGAAATGAAAAGAGAAGTGTGTGTGTGTGTAAACACTCTATCCATAGAGATCACGGATGAGGAGAAATAAGATTCAGAGGTATATGATCTGAAGAGAAACCAGAGTATAAGGTTCACATCTAAAGGTGAACCTAACACACCTCCTGAAAAAATACACGAACTGAATCACAGTCATCATTCAAAATTTGCACTTCTCCAAACTTTGTAGTTATGTAGTTATTCAGTCAAGTAATTAATGCAAAAATGTATTTATGAGGGCAACAGGAACATGAAAACACAAATACTGACAAATAAAAACATTATGGTAGGGGAAATTATTTTGAAAAAATGTGAATAATAGGCCATATTACATACAAAAAATGTGTATATTAGCAGAAAGTCTTATTAAAATGCTGGTGATTTTTCACAAGGATCCCTTTAAAATAAACAAATAAATCAATTGCAAACTGATGTGGAAATGTGGAGAAGTGAACTCAAGTCTGGAAAAATGAGAAACCGAGAGAAACCCAAACTGACAGGTTCTCCCTGCCTTAGTACAGATATATGGATTTTACTATGCAACCTCCCACAAATATGTTCCAGATGCCTGACCTAAAACCATCCTTAGTACTTGGCAAATTGATTCTCTTGGAGTAGTTTGTTGTTTGGTGTGGATGATGGGAGGGTATGTGGAGAAGACCTCAGTGGTGCTGAAGCTTGCAGACTTCCTGCCTTGGAAGACTTGGCTGCTCCCTCTTTCCCTCCTTTCGAGGTCAAGGTCAAGGTCAGGTTATAATGCTTGCACTTCTAGCCCAATTTCTAGCTTTCCTCCTAAACTGTATTACCTGTTGCATTACGGTTCTGTGGCTTTTAAATCTATATCCTTCCACATTGCATTAAATATTAAATGGTGGAAACAAAAGTATGCCAGGACACCGGCCCAGATTTTGACACATGAAATTACAATTCAAAACTCCCCCAATTTTCCAACTTAACAGGGTTGTAAATAGATGCTTTTTTTCCTGGAAACAATTAACACAGAAATGAGTGCTAGCCTTGCACTAGATTTCCAGCAGTGTCTCTTACATTGTGTGAGAGATCACATAAAAATGTGGAAGATATCAGAGATCACTTCCTTGTTTGCACGGAGAAACCGCTTTCTTTCTTTCTTTGTTTTCTTTTCTTTTTTCTTTTGACAAAGCTGTAATAATAAATACATAAAAATAAAAATGTGCACCCCACCCGAGACCATTCCATTGTAACTATCCAACCTCTCAAAATTTCAACACCTCTTGCGATGGATTGACTCCTTTCCGTTTTAAGAGTACAAATTCTACAGATACCTTCCATATCTCCTCAAAATCATTTCTCCTGCATATTCCCCATCTTACCTTAACAGCATGTGTTAATTTATCATTCATAGCTGTATCCCACACCTCTCTATACCATTCTTCCATGACTAGTAGGTGTGTCCAAAAATAGATTGGGGTTTAAATCCCAATAGATAGCTCTGTGAGCTATCTGTGAGTTAACTGAGGCTCAGTTAACTATCATATGTGGGAGGGAAGGTTGACTCCAAAAACTCTTCTGTGACAGAAGCCACCATTATATGCATCAGTCTATTATCAAGCATCTATTCGAGGCATTTCTGTGTTTTTGCTAGGCCCCCAGAGCCTTCAGAGATCATATTGCAAACTACAGAAAATGCACCCAAATGAGCCCAGACATTCCAACATGCTTCAGAGGTTCCCGAGAACAAACTGATCCATAACCACTGGCAGAAGAGTGCTGGTATTTAGGGAAATCAAGCTCTCTGAAAGATTAATGGCATGTGTAAGGGGAAAAAAATCTAAAAGAAAGCTCATTCACCAAACTTTTTACAACCTTGACTTCTACCTGTGATTCTATTGTCCAGGCCTTATTTTAGCAGTTAAGAGTAAATGTGGGGTTGGGTCTAGGAATGGAGGGAAAATTCAATTTTGTTTTCATTTGAATGAGAAACTAATTTGCACATAGTGAACCAATAAGTGAACTAAATCACAATTTTCCTACAGACTTCACTCTTCTCTGATTTTGCGATGCAATTCTCCAACCAATGTGTACAAACGTGGATAAATTAGGAGAATGCTTGTGTAAAATGCATATATGGAAATAACATGCAAACATGCATTATAGTAAGGGGAAATGCTTTCAGGCATGTGTAAGTTAGTCAAACCTGCATACAAAAATATGGAGATTGGCAGACATTCACACTAAAATGTGAATTTTCATGAGGATTTAAAAAAAATCACAAATTGCTACAGATATGTGGAGGACTGAATTTAAGATTGGAAGAATGAGAAACTGAGAGAAGCAACACTGACAGATCCTTCCATCCCTACCCAAGATACTATATCCAAACAAGACATCTCCAGTTTTCCTTAACTGGAGATACACAAGTGCCATTGATGATGAAGACTAAACTGAGAAGTCCAACTTGTTCTATATTTTCCATGCCATCCTGGTATTGTGATAGGAATTAGAGACATAGCACCGGATTTGTTGCTGAGGCCCGTTTTTGAGCTTATAATGAGAATACCCTTGGGTAGTATTATAGAGGCCAAGAAAAGTTGAAGACATGTGAAGGCACTTGGATAGAGCTGAGAAAACAGGCACTTGCTTTATGTAAATCATAAATGCCAAAGAAAGCAGAGATCTGTCAGATAAAAGAGTATCACTATTGTTTTGCAATGATGACAGGTTTAAGTGAAATGCTCCTATTTCTCCCACAGATTTCCCACAAAACCATGGCTCAGTCACCTGAAACTTTGTTCTGTTGAGCTATACTGCGAGGCGATTGCAACTGTGCTTAAAGAATAAACTGGTAACAATATAAACTGTCTGTTCCTCAGCCTGCATGGCATTTGCCTGTCTTCTGCCCGGAAAAGAAATATGTGAGGAGTACAGAATTTCTTCCTGGCTGTTAAATATGCAGGAATCCTGCTGCTGGCATTCCTCACCAGTGCTTACTATTTTGATTTGCCCACTTGTAATTGGGCCTAAGAGTAATTTGCATGGCCTGGTGTTTCCACCAAAGTGGAAGCTGACAGCTTTGGGAAACATTAACTGACACACAGGTATTAATCACACAAAGTCTAACGAAATGAAAAGGAAATGGAGCAAATATTTTTGCTAGCTAAGTTTGTTTATGTGAAAACATTGCACTGTTTGTTTAATGCCTTTATGAAATCTGTAAACTTGGCTTGAGGATAAAGGCCTTCAATGTGATGTTTAGGGTTACAGGCACACAGCCCTGTCACTCAAAGCAAAACTTGCTCACCAGCAGGTAATTTGCCAGATGCATCCAGCTTGCTGTTCATTCATATTGCCCTCAGCTGAAGTCTGAAGGGGCTGCAGTTCTAAAGAAGCCAGGAGCACAGAACTACTGAGGTTTCATAGCCCCTTTGAGGGACCTTTCGTGGAAATGGGGGGGGGGCAGCCATGTTTGTTTGTTGCAACAAATGCAACAAGGGGTCTTCCATGTGGCACTTTTATCCAATGCATGCTTGGCACTTGTCTGTCTTGGGAGACGATGGAGGAATGTGCCTTTGGGGGTGAGGTCAAGCCATTGGAGTTACAGCGCCTGCTGTGGCTGTACAGACTGATACAGAAGAGACATGTTTTGTTGCAGTTGGGGCAGATGAAGGCATCCAGTTGTGCTGACACCGGTGTACCATGGCATTTCTTCTTTCTGCGCTCCTCCCAATGGTCATTCTTCCTCTGGTCCCTGCTTTGGATACACAACCCAACTGATTGTCTCCTGATGCTGCTGTCATCTGCAAGGGATTCCCATATGGTGGGGTTAATGTTGCCAGCTTTGTAACACAGAGTTAGTCTGCCAACAAGTCTGGTGCCCAAAGCCAGCTTCCCATAGAGGACATCTTTGAGGATCCTGCCACCCAATGCATCAGCCCTAATAAAACTAGTTAGCCTTTAAGATGCCACTTATCCCTCCCCCTCCAAGAATATAGATGTGTGAGAAGTAGTGCACCACCTGTTGAATTTCTGCCTGACATGAAGTTGATAAAGAGAAAGAAATGTGCTGCTGCTGACCAGCCCTACTGAGGATCTGCAGGCCTGGCGCCATCACAAGCTATTTTTAGGTGTGAGGCAAAAATGGTGGGTTCCCTCTCACCTCCTGCCAGGCCTTTCTTTGGCCTTTAATTTGGAAGGGATTGATATTTGTGGTCTCCTTCAGAAACTTTTTATAAATATGCTTTTTAATGACTATGAATCTGCTTTTAGCTTTAGTTTTATGTTGGCTTTAATTTATGTGCTACTTTTTTGTAAGTCACTTTAGGTTACATTTAGTTTTTAAAGTGATGAATAATAATAATTGTGCACAAGGATGGGTGGTTATCAATTAAATTTTACTCAAAGTGGATCCACTGAATTCAATGAACATGAATATGTTAGGTCCACTAATTTAAATAAGGCAATGGACAAGTCTCTTTCCTTCTTTTCCAGTTGCTTTTGCACACTTTCAGTTTTGTATCAAATTTCCAAACTGGAAAGGCCTGCCTGAAAGCTGAAGAAATGCCTTTTCAGACAGACTATTCCTGCCAATCTCTCTAGGTTACAGTCATGTAAAGGTATAAAACTCCCAAATGAAGTGTAACCTTCTGAAGCAACTAGATGCTTTGCTCATTAGCTGCTTCTCACATTTTCTGCATGCAAAGTTTTCACAGCTAAGAACATGCTGACCTTTCTGAAGGTTTGTCCTCAAGACAGAAGATAATATTAAGCTCCTCAGGGCTGCAACCCTGTAACCAGAGGGTCTGAAATAATCCTATTAAAGTCAAATGATCTCCTTCAAGGTAAGGGCTTAGAAAAACATGCAGCCTATTAGTTGTTTTGCTCAGAGATGCAGACACCCTGATTTTTATTTTTATTTTTACAGCTTCCTAGAACTTGTCCTTCCTTTAACAGTGATAATGGCAGCTGGAGACACAAGTGCTTTCATGCCCAAGCCTGGTAGTCAGAAGAGGTTCTTCTCTCCTGGATTATGTTAAGGTGGGTTTTTCAAGAGGGTTTAAAGCCACTGCTCTTTACATTACAATCAGGGAATCAAAGGCTTTTCTTAGGAATCTGATGCTTTTGATGCAATATCAAAATGCTCCACCTGCCACACTTGATCCTGACCTTTCTTCCCTCCTTTGCACCAATCTCATCGTTCCTTGTGCCTTGTTGTATGCTAATAGGGGAGAGGCAGACATCTCCCTTAGCCATCATATCACAGCTTGTAAAACTCCCCCTCTAAATTCAGCCAGCCCCCTTCTAAACTATACTTTCTGTAACCCCACAACCCAGCACCAGTCCTCTGTTCCTCACTTTGCAGAGATCCTTCAGTGTAGGGGTGTGTATGCAATCCACCTGTGGGCTGGGGTCGTAATCCCACCCTGGCATTAGAACAGGAAAAGAGGAAGATACCTGTCATCTCCTCCTTCAGCTGGGTCGCAAATTCTGTTTCATTTGTCTGAGGGTCATAGAGTTGGAAGGGACTCTGAGGATCATCTAGTCCAACCCCCTGCAATTCAAGAATATGCAGCTGTCCCATAAGGGGATCGGACCTGCAACCTTGGCATGATCAGCACCACACTTTAACCAATTGAGCTATCCAGTCATACACAGTGAAACAGAACAATGTCCTTCTTCCTAAACTACACTGGGATGTTGGGGCTTTACTCACAAGATCACTTCCAGGCAACATTGAACCCACCTAGATCTTGGCTTCTTCTTCTTCTCGAGAGGCAGCCACATCCCATGGTTTGAAAACAATTGCATTATACTGAACAGATATATTACTGTCCCATTGGCCAACCAGATGGCAATAGGAAACCTGAAAGGTGCAAGCAAATCCTGACCTCAGCAACACTCTCTCCACCTGTGATTCCAGGCAACTGGTGTTCAGAGGCATGCTGCCTCCAACAGTGGTGGCTAGTAGCTATTCATAGCCTTATCCTCCATGAATTTGTCTAATCCTCTTTTAATGCCAATTACATTGCTGCCCATCACAACCTCTTGTAGGGGCAAATGCCAAAGCTTAACCATGCTTGTAGTACTTCCTTTTGTATGCCCTGTATCTTTCAATGTTCAACTTCCAGCATTTACTTGTTGTTGTTTAGTCGTTTAGTCGTGTCCGACTCTTCGGGACCCCATGGACCAGAGCACGCCAGGCACTCCTATCTTCCACTGCCTCCCGCAGTTTGGTCAGACTCATGTTTGTAGCCTCGAGAATGCTGTCTAACCATCTTGTCCTCTGTCGTCCCCTTCTTCTTGTGCCCTCCATCTTTCCCAACATCAGGGTCTTCTCCAGGGAGTCTTCTCTTCTCATGAGGTGGCCAAAGTATTGGAGCCTCAGCTTCACGGTCTGTCCTTCCAGTGAGCACTCAGGGCTGATTTCCTTAAGAATGGATAGGTTTGATCTTCTTGCAGTCCATGGGACTCTCAAGAGTCTCCTCCAGCACCACAGTTCAAAAGCATCAATTCTTCGGTGATCAGCCTTCTTTATGGTCCAGCTCTCACTTCCATACATCACTACTGGGAAAACCATGGCTTTTACTATACGGACCTTTGTTGGCAAGGTGATGTCTCTGCTTTTTAAGATGTTGTCTAGGTTTGTCATCGCCTTTCTCCCAAGGAGCAGGCGTCTTTTAATTTCGTGACTGCTGTCACCATCTGCAGTGATCATGGAGCTCAAGAAAGTAAAATCTCTCACTGCCTCTATTTCTTCCCCTTCTATTTGCCAGGAGGTGATGGGCCTAGTGGCCATGGTCTTTGTTTTTTTGATGTTGAGCTTCAGACCATATTTTGCGCTCTCCTCTTTCACCCTCATTAAAAGGTTCTTTAATTCCTCCTCACTTTCTGCCATCAAGGTTGTGTCATCTGCATATCTGAGGTTGTTATTTCTTCCGGCAATCTTAATTCTGGCTTGGGATTCATCCAGCCCAGCCTTTCGCATGATGAATTCTGCATATAAGTTAAAAAAGCAGGGAGACAATATACAGCGTTGCCGTACTCCTTTCCCAATTTTGAACCAATCAGTTGTTCCATATCCAGTTCTAACTGTAGCTTCTTGTCCCACATAGAGATTTCTCAGGAGACAGATGAGGTGATCAGGCACTCCCATTTCTTTAAGAACTTGCCATAGTTTGCTGTGGTCGACACAGTCAAAGGCTTTTGCATAGTCAATGAAGCAGAAGTAGATGTCTTTCTGGAACTCTCTAGCTTTCTCTATAATCCAGCGCATGTTTGCAATTTGGTCTCTGGTTCCTCTGCCCCTTCGAAATCCAGCTTGCACTTCTGGGAGTTCTCGGTCCATATACTGCTTAAGCCTGCCTTGTAGAATTTTAAGCATAACCTTGCTTGCGTGTGAAATGAGTGCAATTGTGTGGTAGTTGGAGCATTCTTTGGCACTTCCCTTCTTTGGGATTGGGATGTAGACTGATCTTCTCCAATCCTCTGGCCACTGCTGAGTTTTCCAAATTTGCTGGCATATTGAGTGTAGCACTTTAACAGCATCATCTTTTAAAATTTTAAATAGTTCAGCTGGAATACTATCACTTCCACTGGCCTTGTTATTAGCAGTGCTTTCTAAGGCCCATTTGACTTCACTCTCCAGGATGTCTGGCTCAAGGTCAGCAACCACACTACCTGGGGTATACGAGACATCCATTTCTTTCTGGTATAGTTCCTCTGTGTATTCTTGCCACCTCTTCTTGATGTCTTCTGCTTCTGTTAGGTCCTTTCCGCTTTTGTCTTTTATTATAGAAATCTTTGTACATTTACTTAAGCAACATGAAATCCAGAGCAATCAGTCATTGCGTATAGAGTCCTCATAATTCTAATATCATATCCTCATGTAAATAACTATTCTCCTTAACAGTGATTCTATCTCTTTTGACATACGCTTTCATTCTCTCTTCATCTCCTTCCCTCTTTCTCAATCCCTCCCCTAGTCACTCTCTTCTTTCAGCAGTTATTTCCCAACCGACACTCTCCATCTGTCACTCATACTACCCAACATTCCATTCTCCACTGTCAATCACTCCTCCGCTTGCTCTTCTGTCACAAGACCACTTTCCTCAAACCCTGTCATGGCCACATTTGTATTTTTTGTCAATCCTGTAAAAAAAATAAATGTTGGAGGCCAGGAATCGAAAAGCAGCTTACAGACTAGCAAACCAAACAGAGAATGAAGAAACTTTGTAACACTTTGTACTTTGGTGACAATGACTAACCTCATCTTATTTACTCCTACTTAATCAAGCCTACATCACTGACAAGCATCAAACTGACTGCAATCCACCATATGTGCATTGCAGACCACCAGGGCTTATTGGTTTTGTGACTTGTCTGGGACTTTGAAAACTGATGGTTTGTCAAGGATCATGCAGCCTGGCCACAATATGTTATTTGGTGGTCTGTGGTCAGCTTGAATTACCACTTCTGTAGACTTTGCATCAAATGATTTATCAGCCACTTTAAGTAGTGCACAGAACTGGGTGAGTTGTCTGGATGCAACCTAGTTTAAAAAGGCCCCTCGTTGGGTGGCACTTTCCAAATTGATGAAAAGTAGGACAGATGTTATCCATCACACTCCACTAAGATGCTAATGATACCTTCTCTTTATGTGTGTATTCTCTGAAAACATTGCACACTCTTATTTGTGTGGGTGCTGCAGCCTATGAGGAGTCAAGTTCCGTCTTGTTGACATGACCAACTTCAGCTGTTCCTAAGGCAGAGATCCACGCCTGCTTTAGATCTAATGCAGGCAACTCATTAAAATTAAGTTGCTGTCTCTTGTAACAGTTCATTAGCCAATAATACCCTTACTCAAATTAAATACAATAGCTTCCAAAGAATAGAACAGCTTCAGAAATACAAACACAGGGTTACATCCAACTAGGTTTTACTCAGAGTACACCCATTAAAACTAATGGACCTAACTTCATCATGGCCATTAAGTTCAATGGGTCTGCACTGAGTAAAACTAACATTGGCTACAACTCACAATTTAATGTATAATATGAAATGTTTGCATATAAAAGAAATTACTGAGGAAATAACTTGGCTTTCTGTGTTGATTCTGTTATAAAATATATTATGGAACTAGATAAAAACAATAAACTGAGAAAATTAGAAATTGGCAGAAAACAAATAGATTCCTGTGTGTGTGTGTGTGTGTGTGTGTGTGTGTGTGTGTTTGACTACATGTGCACAAATCGCCCAAAACACAATGAATGTTTCTTTTTAATAAAAAAAACCCACCCAACACAACTGTTGGATGTAAAATGAAAGACATAAGTACTGACACTTGATCTAGGAATTAGCAGTGAGCACAGGGACTTCAGTGTGTGCAGAGCTGTCTGGCCAGAAGATCAATTGTTTAAGTAGCAGGGGAAGGAATGCAGATGGAGCTGCCCTGTCCATTGAAGTGAATATGGAAGCTCATTGGTTCAGGATCTCCATGTACTTATTACATCACATCTGAGGCTCTGGCAGTAAGTTATATTCAAGGATATTCAAAGACCTTGAGCAAATCACCATTCCCCTACAACCCTCTTTCACACAAAGGCAGGCAGTGCCTAATAGGCAGAGGTCTTTGGTCTGGGCAAGCCAGATATAATGCCAGATACCTAGAGTTGGCACTCATTTGTTGTCTAGTTAGTCCATTGTTCCTTTCTTCAAATTCCATTTCTATATACCACTAGACAAATTACTGTAGTTATATGTTGTTCTTGTATCCACATGAAAACCAATAAAAATTATTTGGATAATTTATTTGGATTCCTCTGTCCAGTGTTTACAGCTGCATTTTGCTTTAGCTTTGGCAACCTCTCACAATCTACACCCACACCACCTACTATGAGATTGGTGGAAGATATTGAACACAGTGTCTTCATTTACCACCTTGAGCTTGCCTTGCCTTGGCTCAGTCTTGGCTCATTTACTGCCACGACTGAGATGAAGGACCAGCCATAGTCCTTAACCTCCACGTGGAAGTGTCATCAGCTTCATACATTTGCTTGATGTTAGCTTCTTTGCTTACTTGCTCGAGCAGATAAACTCACCTTTCAAGTGAGTTGCTTGCCAGATCCACAGTTCAGGTTGCCTCCAAACACCTAGACATAAGGCAACTAGACTAGTGCATTATAGCATTGTGCTTCTCTACAAAACAGCCTAGTAGACCTAAAAGTTAATCCAACACAGTCTGTAACACCATATCCATAACCACAATACAATCCTATACATGTTTATTCAGAAATGTCCCACTGTGTTCCATGGGGGGGGGGGGTTGTAGTCCCAAGTAAATGTGCATAGGATTGGGAACGGGTCATAGCTGTAGAGTATCTGTGTTGCATGTGAAAGATCCCCAACGTCTCCGTGTAGGACTGGGCATGTCTCTGCCTGAAATCCTGGAGAGTAGTACCTATTAGACCAGAGCTGGTGTCAGGGGCTGGTCTGGATCAGAAGACTGGGGAATCTTGACAGAAGAGGAGGGGGAATACCCCCCCCACCTGCTTCCAGCGTTTCCAGAAGCAGACAGGCAGGCAGAGACAGATGCTGCTCAGTTGAGAGAGGAGCTACCCAGCTTTGAGATAGTAGCTAAGCAACCAGAAGGGAGGGAGCAGCTGGGCTGAGAGTGGGGGAGGAACCTCCTCCCTCCCCCCCAAACTTGGAGGTCTGAGTGTGTCAGAGAACAAAGGAGATGCAGGGACGTTCCAAGGCATGGGGGACGGGTTGCCCCGGGTGCCGTTCCAAAGGGTGTGTGTGTGTGACAAAATGCCGACCCCCGATTGCGGCACTTCCCAGGGCATGTGCATGCCCCCGGGATGCATGCCACACACATCCCTGGCAGCATGCCACGCCCCCTCAGACAAGCGCCACTCCGGGCACTGGAGCAGGCTGCTCCGCCTCTGGGAGGAGGGACATCCTGTTGGCGCGCTTCTTGCTGCAGAAGTCAGAGTGAACAACTGCCATGCTTGCAGAGAGTTGCCTGTCTGTGCTCGCAACATGATACTGTAATAAAAAGACTATAAATCTACCAAAAGCTTGTTAATTCTTATCGGTGAGCTACCAGAGAGGAGAGGGGAACTCCCATACTTGACAGCTGGCCAACCTGATGCCTTCTAGATGTTGTTGGACTTCTGCTCCCATAATCCCTGGCTATTGGCTATGGAGGTTGGGAACTGGACTCCAGCAACATTTGGAGAGCACCACATTGGATATCCCTAAAAATACTGTTCTGGGAAATGATATATAATGAAATGAAAAGGATGTTTAAAATGATGTTTTTAAAAAAACACCAACCCCCTCCCCCGAAGCTTTTCTTTTGGGAATTATAGGGACAGAGCTATCCTAACTGTATAGAAACTTATTCATGTAGGTGACTATCGCGGCAAGAATGGTACTCGCCCCCCAAATGGAAAGAAGCAGAACTCCCAGCAAAGGAAGAATGGATACAAAAAACTTATGGAATATGCAGAATAGCGCAAAACTTACTGGAAGAATAAGAAATCAAGATAACAAGCTTTTTAAAAAAGGAATAGAAATCTTATTGAAGATTTACGGCTGAATTGTAAACAGATAAGAACATTGGCAGGATTATTGTAATAACTGGCCGTTTCATAAGAGTATATATTTAAAGTAGATGAATAAATGAACAAATTAAAACAAAACAAATTCCTTCCAGTAGCACCTTAAAGACCAACTAAGTCAGTTCTTGGTATGAGCTTTCGTGTGCATGCACACTTCTTCAGATACCAAGAACTGCATGCACACGAAAGCTCATACCAAGAACTGACTTAGTTGGTCTTTAAGGTGCTACTGGAAGGAATTTGTTTTGTTTTGACTATGGCAGACCAACACGGCTACCTATCTGTAACTGAACAAATTAAGTTAATTTGGATATGTAGAAGATATTAAAAATAAATTTAAGGAATCGCAGAAAGAGGGGGAAGGAAGTTAACTTTGAAATGTTAAAATGATTGTAAAATCAGTGAAATGTATAAACCTAAAAAGCATAAATAAATAAAAATTAAGAAAGAAAAATAAAATGCTGTTTTGATGGACTAATGATCAATGCTGGGATGGCTCAGTTCGTTAGACTGTGGTGCTAATAATGCCAAGGTTCCAGGTTCAATCTTCATAAGGGACAGCTGCATATTCCTGCATTGTAGGGGGTTGGACTAGATGATCCTCAGGGTCCCTCCCAACACTATGACTCAGTATAATGCGGCTTTTTGTCTTCCTATGGACTGCAGCCTGGTCTGGTGGTGGGCCTATGCCTTTGTTGATAATTACTTTCAGGACTATTTTGTTTTGTGCACACAAGTCGGGTATTTTCCTCTTGATTTATTCTGTTTTTTAGAACTTTCTTTGGCCACTCACCATGCTCAACAAAGAAGAAGGGGAGATGTCACATTAAAACAGCTCTCTGATCAATCTCACCGGGAAAGAGCCAAGTTGCCTTTTAAAAAAACCCCACGATGTATTTCATTTGGTTCTGCAGTTATTTGTTCAGTATGCAGTGCAAATTTTTCTGGCTAGAGACATGGGATATGGTAAACCTTTGCCTGGATCAATGTCCAACCTCTTTTAAGTTATGGAGCGAGTTACTCTCTCATAAAGTTCAGACCTGCCAGACTCAATAACTCTACAAAAATGTTCAGATGAAAATTGCTTCAAGCAATTCTAGTAGAAAGCCAGCACCTCACCCCTAGTTTAAAGTTATGATCCTTATCATAATTAATTCAATAAAGAAGTAATGTACTTCAACCTAGGCATAGAGAATAATTTTCTATCCTGACTGGTATAAACTTTCAGCTAGGGACATTTAAACTCTGGACCCGATCTTTTACTGAAAATAATAAATCACAGATCCCGAGCCAGCAGATTCTAGCTGAAGCTAAACCACTGTAGATGTGTTGCTAAGCGTGAGGAGAAAGGGGGGGGGGGTTGTATTGTTGTATAATAAATAGTGTAAAATGATTTTATAAATATAGCAGTAAGTTTTTTCCATTGATAATTTCTACAGAACTGTGATGTTTTTCACTCTGGACAAGCTGTTAAGCAAAAGGTTGGTCAGCCAACATACTTTCCCTTCTGGGTTTAAAAACATTTTTTGCCACTGAAAAAAAATCTGATTAATGAAATGTCAAAAGAGATTAACTGTTAAAACTGAGCATTTGAAGGCTCTAGAACTGCAAAAGTAATTCTGTAGTATCAACTTTTTGATGTCCTGTATTATTCTTTATAGTCCCCAATTGTTTTGTTTTAGTATTTTGTGACTTTTCACTAGGAGTGAGGCAAGCACGGCTGGAATTTTGATTCCGTTTGTAGTGGAACTTAAAAATTGCTCTGGACTAGTCAGTCACCTAGCCTTGAAATTTAAGCAGATAAAACAATTATCTGAGTCCCAATAAAGTCACTGGGGAAATTACTAATATGGTTCAGTTTTATCTACTACTATACTAGTGCATGCAAACAAGTATAAAGATTCACTAGCTTTTTTCAGTGCAACAGTATATTTATTTTCAGTGTTAAGTATAAGTACATTTCATAAATCTAAATCAATGGGGTTTTTTTTGAAACATCACTGTCTTTTCTGGAATTTATGTAACAACTTTATTTGCATTCATACATTTTTTAGTCTGCTTCCTGAGGTGTTTTTTTAAAAATAGAAAAGTTATAAAATTAAGATTATTTTAAGTATAACAAGAAGAATGTGTTTTTTCAATTCTTTAATAAGTATGGTATATCTCACTGTCTTACATGGATTCTACTCCCCACTAATGAAGCCAGGTTTGTAATATATATCGTCATTGTCTCTTTGATGATTAGCTATTTCAAAACAAGATGCTTTGCAGAGCAGGGTTTTTTTTAAAATTGGATTCATGAGCAGGCAGATTCTCTTAAAGGTACCTGAAATCCAGATCTACATTTAAAGGACCATAGTACTCTTTCCATATGCCAAAGGGGATCCTGGGTTTCTTTTTCTTTAACAGTAGCTCCTCATGTCACATGGTGATACTGCTTTGGAAATTGTCCTTAGTTTCAAAAGCATTCTGAAATATGGAATGGGTGGAGGTGGTTCTCTGCTGTGTAAAGTGTGGGAAGAACAAAAAACCCAAATGAGTCCATGCAAGCTGTTGAACTCACCTAAAGTAGCACTTTGGAACTTTGCCATATACCAGCTGTTAAAAATCGTATTAGTGTGTGTCCTATAAATACAGCCTGTATAATTTTATGCTATGAATATGCTTACTACACAGTGTACTGCCTAAATGCTTACCTCTCCTTTTAATGCTATGGAGATAAATGCATGGTAATGGGCAAATTGCATGTAAATCTAATGAAGATCAGGAAACAAAGGTACATGCTATCAATCTGTTTTTATATACAATAATAATAATAATAATTTATTATTTATACCCTGCCCATCTGGTTGGGTATATGCAGACATAACTACAAATGTTTGCACTGGATAGGGTTTAACGTATACTTTTGGTATATATTTGGCTAAATTAAAATGCACTCCAATTCTCAGCACATCCAATTTTCTTCTGTAGGTATAGATCAGGCATAGGCAAATTCGGCCCTCCAGCTGTTTGGGGACTACAATTCCCATCATCCCTGACTACTGGTACTGTTAGCTAAGGATTATGGGAGTTGTAGTTCCAAAACAGCTGGAGGGCCGAGTTTGTCTAAGCCTGGTATAGATACACATATGGACCGTGTTGGTTCCATTCAGCCAGCTTTCTTTCCAAACCCCTTTGAGCACACATAGTCCTAACTTTCATAGAAGTGAATGAGGTTCATCACACATACACAAGGTCTTTGCACACATTTTATGGATCTAGAGAGATTAATGGAAGTGGGTTTCCGAAAGCATGCACACCAATCCATTTATAGAACAAAATTCTCCATTTGGAACTGTTCATGTTCCTCCTCAAGATGCTGCTTTCAATCTAGATTGATTTTACATCCTGCTGTCCACAGGGAGTCTGGTTACCTGGTGAATATTTGAAATCACTTCCTTTGGTCAGATTTGTTGTTGTTTAGTTGTTTAGTTGTTTAGTCGTGTCCGACTCTTCGGGACCCCATGGACCAGAGCACGCCAGGCACTCCTGTCTTCCACTGTCTCCCGCAGTTTGGTCAGACTCATGCTGGTAGCTTCAAGAACACTATCCAACCATCTCGTCCTCTGTCTTCCCCTTCTCCTTGTGCCCTCAATCTTTCCCAACATCAGGGTCTTTTCCAGGGAGTCTTCTCTTCTCATGAGGTGGCCAAAGTATTGGAGCTTCAGCTTCACGATCTGTCCTTCCAGTGAGCACTCAGGGCTGATTTCCTTAAGAATGGAGAGGTTTGATCTTCTTGCAGTCCATGGGACTCTCAAGAGTCTCCTCCAGCACTTTAATTCAAAAGCATCAATTCTTTGGCGATCAGCCTTCTTTATGGTCCAGCTCTCACTTCCATACATCACTACTGGGAAAACCATGGCTTTAACTATACAGACCTTTGCTGGCAAGGTGATGTCTCTAGGTGATGGTCAGATTACCCATGCCTTTTCCTCCCTATACATGCCCCAGGTGAATGAAGAAGGAAATGGTGATTATGACCTTTGTATATGCCCACTCAGAACATCACTGGGCAGGTGTAAATATGCCCCTCGTTGCCAGATCACCTAAATATGTTTTCAAATGGACATACTGCAGGATAATGCAGAATCAATCTGCAATAGTGTTTCTTTTCAGAAACATTTTTCAGGAAACACTTTTCAGGGGCAAAATATCTGCAGTTGATCTAGCTTGTGTGTGGACTACATAGAAAAAAACAAGTACTCACTTTCTACTGATTCTAGCGTAAAATGTTGTGTGTATGCAGCCTTATTGTATAGTGATAATAGATGTGCTTATACTGAATTGGCACAATCCAACAAAAGCTAGCCATGACTAAGGCAGCAGTTTTATGTACATTTACTTGGGAGTAAATCCCAATGAGAAGACTAGTTTTTGAGTAAACTCAAGCTGGATGTCCCACTTACATGAATGAGCCAAGTTAAGTCCTTTCCAAATATCATTCAGCCACTTTCAATGGGGCTTCTGATTCAAAACTGGAATGAGGACCAAATAAATGTGTATAAAATCAACAGACCTCAAAGGTCATCTACGGTACTTCAACCCCATGCTGATGTAGGAAGTCCATGCTGCAACATCACTGTTAGGTGGCCAACTACCTTCTGAGGCACCATCTTTTCCACTGTCAAACAACTTACACCATCAGGGAATTCTTCTTGATATTTAGCTGAAATTTCTCTTCTTGTAATTTGATCCTATTAATTCAGTTCCTACTTTCTAGAGCAAAAGACAATATATTTGCTCCATCATCTACAAGTCAGTCCTTCAGCTATTTGAAGATCCAAATGAGATACAGATATCCCATTAGTACATTTGTAACATCATCATCTAGTTTTATAATGTATTGTATATAAGCATGATTATGCGAGCTGATCGACAGTTAAAACATGTCAACTGTGCTGCAAACCCTAGTTATAAAACCATACATCATATCTTTCCTTCTTCATATTATCAAGAAGGGTAGTATAAAATTAAAACACATTTTAAAATATGTTGACAGATATAACATGACTAACAAGAAACCAGGGAGTCATTTAGGAACCTGAAACAAGTAAACACCCACACCAACCCCATAATATAAATGAATTTATTCGGAAATCAAATAAGCCCCGTTTTGGCACCCAAATGCTTGGAAGTAAACCCTATTGAAATAAATAAGGTTTACTTCCAAGAACTTGCATGCCAAAACTGGAGGAATTTAAAAAAATCCCTGCAAAAGTTCTTGGATCCTGAGAACACTGTAACAGCACTTTCTACGTATTTTTCTGCAAATATTTTCTCCAGCAGTCATCACGTGGAAGGAGCAACTGAAGTCAATAGCAATCAGTTACTTACAAGTTGCAGCAAAACAACAGCCTAAAGAGGAAACGTCAGCATATTGGACACCGGTTACATCTGAGCCGAGCGTTTGACCAACACTTACAACTCTCCTCCCTCCCTCCCTCGAGTCCCCCTCGGATTGATTAAATTGGCTCAAGATGACACCAATAATTGGCTCAAGATGCTGCTTCGACAGGCCCAATGATCCATATCTTCACATTCCCTAAAATCAGTCCTTTCCAGCTCTGTGTTAGATTTAGGATGGTTTACATTGGCTCTGTCACAAACATTTTAATAAAGTCCCAGGGAAACCTCAAACTGGTGACATCATTGGATGGTGTTAAAAAAAAAGTTTCTTTTTCCTGGTTAGCTGTTGGCCTTTAAAATCTCACTGGAGGTTTTCTTTTTCCTTTTACGTTGCTTTGTCATTCCATAATTATCTTGTGCAATAAAAACAGCAATATTTTTAAAGGGAAGAAAAATAATGTTTAATAATAATAATAGTTCTAAATATTTTGACATCAAGTAGCAATGCTATATATACAGTGTGTGTGTGTGTGTGTGTACCATATATATATATATATATATATATATATATATATATATATGCATGCTCCTAAAGGTAACAGGTTTTGAAATAACCTCTAGGTTATTAGGCATTAGGTGTCTTTAGTTGCAATTGGAAATTTTCTCACACAAACAGTTCAATATTATCAAGCTGATCAGAAGGGTTCAACAAGCCCTTTTTAGAAGAGGAATAATAATAATAATAATAATAATAATAATAATAATAATAAACCCACAAAACCTGGGCTCTGTAAAAGCCAGTATTCTTCCTGAAGGAAACTGATTCCTCCCAGTAGCAGCATGAAATGCCACAAACATTCTCACTTGGTTGCCACTGAACAGTCAGTTGTCCCATTGGGAGGATTACCGACAAGGGTGTATTCTGGGTACAAGGACTTGTATCCAATGAAGTTATGCAACAGGAGTTTCCCTCTCTTCTCCCAGTGTGCCCCTCACCTACTGAAACCTGTTTGATGGGTTCCCCCAATCCTCCAGAGCAGACTTGTGAGAACTAGGGGAGAAGAGGGAGAGGAAGTCCCATTGCACGATGCCACTCTGCAGACAGGTGCAGAGATGGTGGCTGGTGGCAAAGAAGGAGGCCACGGCAGTAAGTAACACGCACCTTGGAGGCCAGATCTGCTGCCTGAGATGACTGCCTCATCTCGCCTTACGGGCCAGCCCCACAGTTGAGTCATTTACTGTTTCCAGGGCTCTGATGGAAACCTTGAGTCAGAATTCAATTTTATAGGCCCATTTTACAAGGGAGGAAGTGAGGCTGAGATAAATTGGCCAAGCACTCATTGCTTTCACAGTCTAAATGGCATTATAGCATATATAGGTTCTGCATGGCACTCATGAATCTTCTGTCTAAACAAATTATTTTGTGCAGCCTGTACGTTTATTGATAAGTGGGTCCCACTGCTTCCAAAGTAAGGATGCACAGGATTACAACAAATTTAGGGTCACTTTAAACAGTGGGCATTTCTCATATAAAAATCTGGATGGAAGAAATGGGCCTTTTTGAGATAGACTCCTTCCAAGATTGGACATTCGAAAATAAAGATGACTGGTAAAGGACTATGGCCTAGATAGATGTGGGAGCTCCAGGAAGACATCAGACGTTGATGAACATTGGGAACGCAACCGGGAAAGGGGGGAGGGAAATTTGGAATCCAAAGGGTGTAAAATTATATTTGATTATCTTAATTATATTTTTACAATTTTATTTTAATTAATTATATTTGATTATTTTAATCTGTATTGTATATTAAAGGAGGGAACGCGCGGAAGGGAACAGGTCGATTTTAGGGGATGGGAAAATATTTTTAAAACTGGGCTAATGATAATAAGTTCAAAATCTGGGATAAGAATTTGCTGAATTCATTTGTAAGAATTGGAATACAAGAGGGGGAGGGGAGGGGAAGTCCTGGAAAGATGCTATTGAAAATAAGATTTTAAATTGGGATGTTTTGTTCTTTTTATTTTTTTTGTAATTGGAAATTTCTAATAAATATTATTAAAAAAATAAAAATAAACAGTGGGCATTTCTCAATTATTGTATGGCCTTGCCAAACCACTTCTGCTCCTGTTTGAACTCAAGAACTCAAGGCAGAAATCATTTCAGTGTAGGAAACAGTGGGTAACGTCTTGCATATGGACCAGCAGATTATGATAGGAATATATTGCATTGTGTGTGGGAGAACCTGTGACCCTCTTGAAGCTGTTGGACTACAACTCCCAGCATCCCCGAGCATTCAGGCTCTCAAAAACTGAATCCATGGAGATCACACCCCAGTGTACTAACATCACAATCTTTTGGAGGCTTCGCATAGTTATATGTTGCTGCTTCCTGTTTACAAGAACCACTATTTAATTTGAGGCCGGCTTCTGTGACCCTTAACTTGCAGGTGAACTGAGTTCTTGCAAAGAGTGCATCTGCCAGCAGATCTCTCACAACAATAATGGTGATTATTTCGCTTGCCAGTAATGTAGCTTAGGCACTCCATGGCTTCCTGGAGATACAACCAAACTGAACATGTGGCAAACATAAGGCCCAAACACAGCCATGTTGCTTCCGAGCCCTCAGGGGTGGCTAACTTGTGGCCTTCCAGATGCTGTTGGACTCCAGCTCCCATCAGCCCCAGCTGGTGTGGTCAGTGGTCAAAGATGGTGGGAGTTGTAGCCCAACAACAAGCCACCCCTGGTCTAATGAGTGCTTTTATATGTCAGCATTGGCCTGCAACTGGTTAGGCATCTTTCTCACTTTCATCTGATTTTGAATGTGATGATTTTGTGTTGTTTTGGATACTGGGAGAAATAGAAAGAGGAATTTGTCTCTAGGAATAACAGATCCAGCTTCAAGGACTGGATGAGTCTTGCTCCACTTGAGCTACAATTGGGGCAGAATTCAGACTGGGTTCCATTGGGATGCAGTTGAGGGTCAGGCAGGCAGGGATGCTGCCACGGTCGCTAAAGGGGCAACTTCCCAGCATCACCACCAGAGCGACTTAAGGAGGAGAGAGCAAACTATGTGGTGCATCTGCAAGTGTGGTCCAGTCCTACTGTTATGTTGAGGCAGCTGCCTGCGGAACCCAATTTATGGCATCAGAAAAGAACCATAATCGATTATTTAATCTATTATGATTGTATTCTTACTCCTGGGGAGATGCATCTGGGGGATTTTATGTCTCAGGTACCAAAATCACATGGCCAGCCCATTCTGCACCTGGACTTGGGGAGAGGCAGGCACTCTTTGTAGGCTTGCCAAATGTTAGGAAAATTTCTGACATGTCCAGGTTTTCGGGTGTAAAAAATGGCATTGGGGGGAATTTTACCGAACTGGCAAAATGTCTGGGAAAATCCAGATGTATGGCAACGTGATGGGAAAAAGTAGCAGACACAGTTCAAAAAGTTGCATTTTTTTAACAATCTGGGTTTTACTTTTTGAAATATGACAACTCTAACTATTTGCTTTTCCCCTTTAGGCAGCAAACTGTCCAGCAATGGCCCTGGGGCCTCAGTTGCTTCCATCCATACAAACTTATGAAGGTGTCGGCCTGCTTATGTTTCTAGCAACCTCAATACACAACAGGACAAGGCAACTTTCCACCTGCCCCACTTCCTGGAATGCCTTGGGAGCAAAAAGCATCATGCTGTTTCTCACTGGCCTCTCTTCCTATAGCACCCTGGGAGCAATGCAATCTGAAATGATGTTGCTGCCAAGATCTTCTCAGAAGTGTGGCCAGCAGTAAGTTATAAAGCATCTCACTGCCATGCCATTCTGACTCGCCACACTTTCTAGGATGCTTTGGGAGCAATGCAATGCAATGTGATGTTTCTCCCAAGCCATGTAGCTAGAAACAAGTTATAAAACCAGAAAACCCTTGGCCACTTTCCTAAGCAGCAAGCCTCATCTGAAAATTTCAGGACCATTCTCTTCCCTGCCCCTACTATCATTTGCACCCACTTAACGAAAAGGAAATTTGAAAAAGGGAAATTTCGGCTCAGCTCTAGTTTCAGTCACAAGTTTTATTTTATGAAGGAGCTGGACCTTGATTTTACCAAATAAGTGAGACCAGGTTCTCATTTGGCAGAGACTGGTAGAATTCTGTTGATTTTTCACTAGCTGAAGACCTTGTTTGAAATACACCCTTCTCACCCAAACAAACTGTGGGGGCCTTGTGATGGTTACAGTTAATTTCAGCTTCCCTCCAAATTAAATACAAATAAAACAGCCTAACTATCAAAACAGGGGTATATTTATTCTTAGCACATTAGTTGAAAGCATGATAGCATTTCTTAACTAGTTAAGAAAATAAACAGGACTTTCAAAAGTTGTAGCCGTTCTTCCATCTCCTGTTGCAATGCAAGTGCCTGCTGTGGGGTGTTAGCAACTGAAGCATCAAAATCTAAAAACAGCACAAAACATAATCACTTTCCCTGCAAGAAAATAGTTTTCAAAAAGGTGCCTCCACCCCTTCTTGTCCTCTTCATTTCTGAATATATTTTGGATTGTGGAGCTTAAAAGATAGCAGACCCTCCCAGTGTTCCTATTTTCCAGAAGCTGTCCCAGTTTCTGATTTGATCCCAGAATGTTCCACTTTTCCTTAGGATGTCCCCATTTTCGTTGGAGTTATTTCACCCCTGAGCCATCTGAAGGGAATCCTATATAGGGAAGTTTTTAAAATCTTTAATGTTTTCTTATGTTTTTATATAAGAAGTGGCTGGGCAACTCAGTAAGATGTGTGGGATATAAATGGTAAAATTAACATTATGGAATAGGATGTCCCTATTTTCATCGGAGAAATGTTGGAGGGTATGAGATAGCCATTCCTTCAGGGTGCAGGTTGGGGTAAACTGTTTCTCCTTGCCGGGCCTGGGAGGGGGGAGAGTCTTTTCAATACAACATAAAAGTGTCTGATTAAAATATATGTCGATATGTTTTAAATCAGACTAACTGCAAACATATTTCCAAACAAAAATAAAAAGGTGATTTTCAGGTTTCAATATGCGACAACTTTTTAAATTATCCAATACGATGCCTTGATTCTGTGCAAATGTTTCTTTCCTTCAAAGAGACAAAAAAGCATGTACTGCCAGATCTGATTGTATGTCGAGAGTGGATCTGATCCCCTTGTCACTAAGGTTACTAATCAAATTTCCATCCAATATCAATACGCTCATGCAGGATTTCCTGATCAAACACTTAAATCTGCCCCCTCCGCACCCCCATTAGCTAACATGTTTTATATGTACTGGGGTCATCAAAAGTGTAATTCCCTTAAAGAAACCTAATCCTACCCTCTTGTCAACCAGCAGATAGCTAATAATGCTTTCTATCCTATATATTTTTTCCTAACATCAATAGCATGCCAGAAATTAAAATCTTATTTTTAATCTCACAACAGATGTTTCAAACAAAGGTATCCCATATGCAGACTTCGTGCATTTAAGAGAGGCAGGTGAGGGAAAATGGATGTTTCATTTGAAATTAACTTGTGTGTTTCTTTTCATTCCCAATGCAAACATAAAATAAATTCAGTTTCAGTTTGAAAGCGCTGATGTGTACCTTATAGCCCTAAACTGGGTAGTTGTTTTTTTGGGTTGGTTTTTTTTTTTTTTTTTTAAAAAAGGTCTCCACTTAATGAGTTGAAAGTACAAAAAGTACAGACAGAACCAGAAGTTATTTTTCAAACAAACCCGAAGAATGAAACTGATAACAGTCGGAATGGATGCACACATACAAAATCAAACCACACACAGTAATTCATTACATGGAAGAATGTGCTTTAAAAAATGCAATTGATCTTTCACTGCAAACTTTCTGCAGACTTTATTGTGTAGCGATTATACTGACCACAAATATGACATAGGAAACCTGCTCTGGCATTTTCTCCTTGGATTTCTTGACAAAATGTTCATCTTGATAGGAAACAGATTATAGATGATAGATGGTGACAGATAGATAGACAGACAGATAGAGAGATAAATAGATGATAGATACATAGATAGATGTTTGTTTGTTGAGTTGTAAAAATGTATCTGCTACATTCTCTGCAAGTGCTCATAGCAGAATCGTATCTCAGAAAGGTCACAATAAAATTACAACTACAACAAAAACTCTAAAACCACTAAAATCACCACCAAGGCCTTCAATAAATATCACAGCAACCAGCTCAGTCATGTTATAAACATCCAGCCAAGTGATAACCTAACATCACAGCAGTCTGCTTTGACATCCCTCTATTTTAAGGAGTATGATGGTCACAATCAGATGGTGGAGACACCCGGAAATTTAATCTGACTTATCCAAGTCTGGTCTGAATATTTATGTTCTAGAACTCCTGGGTTTGCCAGATGGCAGTAAAGTGTATGTATCTAAATGGCAAAATGGATTTAAAACACTGTCCTTTTGACTTAACATTTGCCCCGGGTATTGCCAGATTTCGGTTATTGGAAACATCTCTGCATGCTTTGGTTTTTGAGTGACTCCATGTATGGTCCAACAGCTTTATTCTAGCTGAAAGCATTTTTCCTGGCATAAAATATTTTCCTGGTATAGAAAGAGGATCTATCATCTCATTCAGTTTAGGGCATATTGAAGTGTATATAAAAGACCAGCAGTTTTAAACGATACGTCATATTATCTGTTGGAATGTAAGGCTTTAACAATAATGCAATGCAACTGGTCCTTTGTAATGACGCTATGTGAAAATCATAGCCGCAGACAGATTAATACACAATCCCCCCCCCCCCCTCTTAAAAATGCTTTCTTGAGTTCAGGTTTTTATTGATTTCAAATGACTTTTTAAAGATAAAGAGGAAATTCATAAAGGGCTGATTCAATTTATATCACATCTTCTTTGTTCAAAAATAGCCTTAATGGAAAACAAACACATGTTCAGCATTTAATATAAATAAAATTTGATACAATGCTATATGGGAGGCATGTTGTACAGTAAAAGCATTTACAGACACCTTGGGAATACCATCTATAATAATGCAATCTATTCAGTGTACTGAGCATACCTGCCTATCAGTGAGAAATTTCAGCATTTTTGCCAAAGTGGGGGGTGGGGGGAATTTGGAATGGGGAGAAAAAGGGAGAGAGATGAAATGTTCACATTAGTACATTAAACATTACCCAAAGTAGTTTAAAGTAAACCAATCTGTTTTTTTAAAAATCTGTTTCTCTGTTCCCAAGGAATTTTGGAAAGTGGGCTATTTTTAAATAGATTTTAGATCAGAAGAGAAACATGGATTTTGTATGGTTTCAATTGTTTGCATTTGGAAGATAAATTTTGTTTACTTGTAAGTTTCAAATTTTCTATTAGGATTGCTGTCTAGATCCTTAGATATGAAGAAAGTTGCTATTTTAAAACTGTGCTTCACTGTCTTAAATGCAAAATATTTTCTATAGAGTTGAGGAGGGGGACTTTTATAGACACACTAACTTTGTTCTAAAAGTCTGAATTCCAAAATTGTAATTTGAGCCTAAACTTGAGATTTCAAATTAAAACAAAAATGAGTTATGCAAACGCAGCTGATATTGCATCACACTCTCAAATCTTCTTTAAATTAACTCAATGTCAAGGGGCTCCCCTAACAGAATGTGTGTGTGTGTGAAACATTTGAACAGTATCAGTTTACTCCAAGATTCAAAAGATCACTTGGTAATACTCCAAGGAGCAGCAACTTTTATTCCCCTTCTCTCTTTAGACTATAGTCCCATTTATGTAATAATTTAATCAGGTTCCCCCACTTACCATTTTTTTTCTTTGCAAACTCTTCCCACTGACACAAAGCTGACTGGAAGCAAGAATAATGGATCGAACAATAACGCTTTGGATTAGCAACAAATGTCCACCGGACACTTTAAAAACATGTTACAGGAATATTCTGCATGACTTAAAGAGCCAGCTCCAGATTTCTGTGGCCCTCCATTCAATAGACTATCCCATTTTGCCCCTAGACAATGTGAAAAACAAAACAAAAGCAAGACAATGGGTTGGATCCAGACTAACATAACCCTACTTTAGTCGGACTGAAATCACTGGAACATGATAATGCCACATCAATTTCAACTGGAGTAAAACATGATTAACTTAGTCTGCATCCAACCCAATACACTTGAAAATATATTTGTTTACTTACCTTACCACTGCCTAACTACCTCTGAGATTAGGGAAAAGGCCTCACTTGTTTCTTCCACAAGTGTGTAATAGTTCTTCTTTTTATGTATAATATTTATTTTGAGTTGCCATATTTCAAAAAGTAAGATTTGACACCTGCTTTTTTTAGAAGATCCCAAAATTGTTGAGCTTTTTGGGGGAAACTACACACACAAAATAGTGATTTTGAGCTTTTGGGGCTGTTTTCCATCTCATTGCCATACACTGGACATTTTTCTGATTCGTCAAAATTCCCCCCAGCACCATTTTTTCACACAAAACCCAGGACACGTCAGGAATTTTCCTGATGTATGGCAAGCCTAATTTATTACGATATTAAAGAGCAGTCTATTTAGCTGTTTATTGTGTTTTTATAGAACACAGAAATTCTATGGAGTTTATTTTGTACTTGCTGTTTATTTTAAATGTTCTAACCTTTGTTGTAAACTGCTTAGAGATTTGTTTCATATAAGTCATGGGTAGGCAAACTAAGGCCCGGGAGCCAGATCCAGCCCAATCGCCTTCTCAATCCAGCCCGTGGACGGTCCGGGAATCAGCGTGTTTTTACATGAGTAGAATGTGTGCTTTTATTTAAAGTGCATCTCTGGGTTATTTGTGGGGCATAGGAATTCGCCCATTATTTCCCCCCCAAAAAAATATAGTCTAGCCCCCCACAAGGTCTGAGGGACAGTGGACCAGCCCCCTGCTGAAAAAGTTTGCTGACCCCTGATGGTATATAAATAGTCAAAATTAAGTATCATGGAAGGAGAGTTTTTTAATCATTGGGAGGGCATCTTTCCTCCCAGCCAACCCACTCAGTGCTCATCTTCATGACACTGTAAGATCTGAGGGGCTCCAACAAACCAATGGTCCCTCCCCTCCATTTCCCTCCACTGTCTCAACCATAGGCCTAATGACCAGACTCCCAGCCTGTCCCCCCCTGTAGGACAGGTACCTGCCTGCATGCATTTGCCTTTTCTTCTCTTCCCCATTTTAGGCTGAATGGTATTTGTGGGCAGGGGTACGTATTTTTTTGTTGTTTATGAAACACTGTTAATATGTGAATGTATGTTGATGGCAGTGTGCAAACAGTGATAGTATTAGTTGATGGGTTGTACGGCGGGGGTGGGGGGAACCATTAAATAAATAAGATGTGTGTCGCTGGTTTCAGAAATCATTGAACCTTTGTGTGAAGCTGCTGCAAAACTCTTTGTTGATCTTATGACCACATATTACAAACATGACTACTCTTGTGGTTAGCTGCTGACCATTGGTTGGAGAAATATACTAAGATTACAGTATCACACCCCCCCCCAAAAAAACCCCCACCCAGCTGCTAGATGGTCTCCTATATTCTCATAATGCCTATCATTATCATCATCATTTTTTAAATAATAATTTTTATTAATTTTTCAATTACAATCCAATAGTAGCCTTATTATAACAATACCAAATTATAATACAACATCACCATTAGAATCATGGTAGGAAATGATATTATAATCCTGTTTGGTCGTTGAAAAAGATAGATGAATATATCTAGAAATAAACAAAGGAGAGTTCAGTTATAGGGTTGCACAATAAAATACTTGTGGTGAAATAATTCTTTTGTGGTTTGTAGTTACAGCATTGAGCTGCTGCCTTCAGAAGAGGGGAGTGCCAAGAAACAATTCAGATTACTGTTGTTAGTGCTTAATCCTAATCCTACATTGAGTTCTGTATGCTTACATAACCCTTTGCAACCCGGTATGGGAACCATGCAGAAAGATTTTAGATGAATTAAGAGAGGAGGGAGGGAGGGCTTTATGTCTTCAGCACTCAGGTCCAATACTGATCTTGATGATCTTTCATTTTCCCTCACCTTATTATCCATGGAGAAGGTTTGCCCTGAATAAACCATATGCACTAACTGCAGGAAGTCACTTTCAGACGCGTTGCAGGAGGTTTAAAACAGACCAGAAAGTGATGTTCCACATTCTCTACTGCAGGCTTCCTCAAACTACAGTTCCCATCATCCCTGACCACTGGTCTTGATAGCTAGGGATCATGGGAGTTGTAGGCCAAAAACATATGGAGGGCCAAGTTTGAGGAAGCCTGCTTTACTGTATATTCACAACAAAACTCTGACTGTTCTGATTCTCTCTCAAAGTCAGCTAAAGACAAATTGCTAACAGCCCCCTTCTATGCCTTTTTTAAAAAAATTAATGGCTACTGCTGTTAGAAGATGGAAGTCTATTGTTCAGAAGGGGTGGTAGTGCAAGAACTTTGGGCTGTGCAGTGGAATTTCTGCTTCCTCTCTTCTCTCCATGTGTGTGCCCACTGCTCCCAAGATCACCATCTGAGGCTCTTCTTTGTGTGCCTCCTCCACGAGTGGTCCAGAGGATGGCAACATGAGAACGAGCCTTTTCTGCAGTGGCTTCTCGTTTATGGAATGCTCTCCCCAGGGAAGTTTGGCTGGCACCTTCATTATACACCTTTAAATGCCAGGTGAAACCTTTCCTCTTCAAGCTGGCCTTTGACTGATTAGCATCTTATATCCTTTTTAAATGTGTTTGTGGAAGGGTTTGAGGGGAGGGAGATTATTGGTTTGTTTGCTTGCAAATTGTTGTATGCCTTAAAAAGTATTAAATGGTAGCATGGAAAGTAATTTCGATCATGCAAACTCTCCTTATGACTTTAATGTCTGGAATAATTCTTACATGGCTGCTACAAAAAGCTATTTTAAAAGACCTGGGCGGGGGGAGATGCAATGTTTAGATGGACTTCTGTTTGTATAGAATTGCATTTAGAAGATAGCAAAAGAGAAAACTGTGTGGATTGGGGTGTATAGAGCTTTTAGAGAGAGATTTTCCTTCTGCTGCACACACCTCAGTTGGGCACATGCAATACAGATGAGATTGAGAAACACACTGTTTTGGGTAGAGGTCTGTCCATGGTCACAGTTGTCCTTCCAATTATGCTTTATGATATTTAGCACGCAATCCACAGATGGTAATTGTTTAGTCTCCACACTGAAGTCATCCTTATTCCCCTTATGTTGTAGATTGCACACTCTGCAGCAACGGTAAACTGTATAGAGTAGTTTCATGGGTTAAATGTAATTCTCTTGCTCGCTAGAGGACATAAAATGTGTGGAAAGCTGCCTAGACAGCCACACTGTCCCCTGGTCACAGTCTTCTCCATTATGTGAGATGTGCTGCAGTGTTACTGAAATTTTAGTACTGATTTCTGATTCTGATTCTAAACATATGAATTGGCTTATGCAGATTTCCAGGCAAACATGCACCCTCTTTTTTGTGGCGCATTTCCTCTTTGGGAGTGATACATAACCTAGAGTGGCTACTTGCAGGACAAGGCATCCGACTTCCCATACCTCAACCCATATAAATAAGAGACCAATAAGACTGGGTTTGGGGTAAAAACAGGACACAACTTTATTGAATACAGATGAAAGGGGTTTGGCTTGGGCATGGGGCAATCTAAATACTTCCGGCCCACCCACCGGAAGTGATGCGTGGTTAATCCAGGCGGGGGTTCCTAAGACTTACAGCAAATAGCGTGACCCCCACAGGGACCACCGTCTGGGGGAATTCCTTCAGCCCTGGCCCCCCAGGCACGCAGACATGGCCACTCCCCCCGGATCCCTTTAACGGTATACCCCAGCATTCAGAGGGGCAGGCAGGAACTACAACCTCCCCTCCGTTCATAACAAGGGATTGCCCCAATGCTCAACTGCCAACCGAGCGAAGCTCACCACCAAACCACTCACATCTGTATCCTGGCCTTAATGCCTTCAAACATGTATGACAACCAAATATAATTGCCAGATGGGGAAAGATGCATGCCATCTGGGCGAAACAGTCTCGTCTGAAAATGTGATCTTGGGGTAGAAAACCACCCAACCTCCCCACTGCTGTATGCGCACCTCACTGTGTGATTAGCCTTTTTCCGAGCCTGGTTGATACCTACTGGGTCTGGGTTGTGCCATTGACGTCTCTCGAGCATCTCAGACCAACCAAGCCATATGGAGGGATAAAAGTTGTGCAACATATGCAAGTCCTTGATAATAGCCCACATTAAATCCATGTCCTTGCACTGGCCTAAATCGTTTTCCCCCAGCTGAATGAGCAAGGCATCCAGGGGTCCAGGCGAATCAATTCTTGCCAAAGTTAAGGGCATAAATTCATGCCACTTCATGCCCCGGTGACCAAACAATGAATTGCGAGGTCAGATGGGAGCCTGAGCACAGCTCCCAGACCACTGGTGATGTTGTGCATCTGAGCCCAATGCACAATACTGTGCCCACAAATCCAGATGTTCTTGCTAGGAGAACCTGAAAATAAATTGTGGTAGAACATCTGCATTGCAGGGCATTGGATTAGATGACCCTTGCGGTCCCTTCCAATTCTACAATCCTATGATTCTGTGACAGCTTTTACTGTGATGTCTGTAAAGAGTGGGCTGTGAAACAAAGATTGAAGGGGATCTAGCAAACATAAAGCCCCACATATGTTGGGGCTTCTTTCTTCTCTTTAGAACTCCTCATGCCACAATGAACTTTTGCATAAGGCATGAGAGAAAGTCTCACTGATCAGGATAGAGCCCTGCTTTTGGAGTTCAGCACCTCCAGCATTGCAAGGATAGCAATGATATGGTTAAGCCATTCTCTTTGCTAGCTCGGTGTCAAAAGAAGCAACCAATCACATGGTATAGAATATAAATATATCTTTGGAAACTCCCATATAATACTAAACAAAGCAAAACAAAATCCAAAATGAATCCAATATGGTCTGCCCTGAGCAAAATTTATAGTGTGTATAATCCAAGTTGGCCACACAAAAATGAGAATGGCTGATAAATAAGCCCAGGAGGTGCTTGTGAAATGAGGCTAAGAAAAAAATAAGCACCATGATGAAGGTGGGGGCCACACTGTGGACACCCCTAAACAAAATAGGGTGGTGGATCAAATGTTGATCAACCATGTGGCCAAAGCACTGTCATTTTTAGCCCCACATTATGCTACAACAATGAACACTTATTAGCTCAGTATGTATGAATATGGCCAATAGCTATTCAGCTGCTAAATGACTAAAAAGCATTACAGATCTTGGAAGTGTGTGCTGCCTGTATCTTGTTCAGGAGGCTTTTAGTGTTCAGATATTTACTCTGCTCCTATGGTATTCCCTAGTGCCATTCCATTTGGAATGCTGTAATCTAAGAGCTTTAACAACTGTATGAGGTTTTGGAGGAGAATTGGGGTGGGTTGGTGGGGCCGGGAGTGACAGCAGCAAGTTCTTTCTGGATGTGTTTCTCAAGCAGCCTTTAAGAAGGAATAATTATTTTGCTTCTTTAAATTCATGATGCAAGACAGCATGTGCACCGACCTCTTATATAATGAAGTCCAGGGGTCCCTCTGTAGGGTCCTGTTTCACCGTCAGGGGGGTCCTTTCAATCTCTCACTCGAGGTCAACTGTTTTCTAAAGTGTTTGGCTGAGCCATCACCCACTCACTGCCTTTTCATGGGCAAGAAGAAGGAGGAGAAGCGAGGAAGATGAAAAGAAGAGTAAAGAAATCATGCTCAGAGTTGTAAAGGGGGGGGGAGAGAAAGGGGAAGAAAGAGAAGCCAGGTGCTTTTGAGGTTTCAGGAGGAGAATACAAGGAAGCGTATCGCTCGCAATGTTGCCAACGTCTCAAGTGTCACCCTGCAACTTAAGAGTCCTTCCTTCCATCCCCAAAGACAAAGCTTTTAAAAAGAAGATTGTGAAATATACTTACCAAGGTAAAGAAAACTTCAGATACTTGTTCTAGCATTTCTACAACTTCCACATGAAGAAACGATGCAGCAGAAAGAATAGTTGAAGATGAGAATGCCTGATATTAAATGGAGTTCAAATATTCATTGCTTTTGTAGCTAAAAGTAATTATAAATCAGTGGTAACCAGTGTGATGCTCTCCAGATGTTGTGGACTACAACTCCCATGATCCTTGACTACTGGCTATGCTGGCTGGAGCTGATGGACCTTGAAGTCCCAAACATCTGAAAGGTACGGTTATGTATTGAAGTTCTCACCCTGGCCACTAGGAGTATTGCGTATGTAGTTTTCACTCAGGTCCACGTCAGTTATTTTAGGCGGGAAACCCTGGGTTGTTGTTGCTACAATGTTGACAGCCGGCTGCCTATAAAAGCAGCTGTTTGCTGTTCAGTTCTGTTCCAGTTTACAAATAAAGAGCTGCTTTGGAAGAATCGCTGTGTCGTCTGATATGTTCACCCACAACTTAACAGGTACCACATTAGTAAAGGCAAAGGGATCCCTGACCATTAGGTCCAGTCGTGACTGACTCTGGGGTTGCGGCGCTCATCTCGCTTTATTTGCCAAGGGAGCTGGCGTACAGTTTCCGGGTCATGTGGCCAGCATGACTAAGCTGCTTCTGGCAAACCAGAGCAGCGCACGGAAATGCCGTTTACCTTCTCACCGGAGCGGTACCTATTTATCTACTTGCACTTTTGACGTGCTTTCGAACTGCTAGGTTGGCAGGAGCTGGGACAGAGCAACAGGAGCTCACCCCGTCGCGGGGATTCGAACCGCCGACCTTCTGATCAGCAAGCCCTAGGCTCTGCAGTTTAACCCACAGCGCCACCCGCGTCCCTATACCACATTAGTTGGTATACCTCTTCTAAATTATTGGTCCATATTCCTCTTCTCCCACTTTTTGTTGTTATTTCCTTAAATTAAATTACTTCACAATTTGGACCATTTGATGCCCCTTAATGATTGATTGATTGATTGATTGATTGATTTATGGCAGCTTAGAAAAGCTGCAGCTCTGTGATGGAGCACTTGCTTTGCTTGCAGAAGGTCTCAAGTTCAGAGCCCAACATCTCTAGGCAGAGCTGTAAGAGATCCCATCCAAAACCCTGGAGGGGATCCTTGGGATGCCTCTTATAATGTGCATCCTTTGTTCATCATTTCCCCTCCATAGCATATGTTGTGTATTTCCCCACCTTCTTTCCATAACATGAGCTGCCACTGATGGGCAACATGCAAGAGGCACAAAATGATGATGCCTCCTAGCACTTAGAGATTAGGATAAATGTGGGGAAGCTGGATTCAATACATCTGGTCTGATGGCAGAAAGCAGCGATAGGCTCGTTATATAAAAAAAACGAACTTCATTACCCAGATTCCAAGGAAGCAGCTCATTTTCTGCTACTGAGGCTGAGGCTGACGGTAAGGGTTAATGCACAAATGTGAACAAACTCTTAATTAGCATATTTATATTTTGGGAGGATAAGGAGGTGCTGGTGACTTGTAAAAACCTGTTATAAAATTCTCCATTTGATGATAGGGAGTACGTTTTTACAAGCCCTATAATTATGAACAGTATTAAAAGTAAATCCACTTAGGAAATGTAAATACCAAAGAAGCTAAACATATATGGTACCAATTAGCTAACATCGTAAACGCTTGATACAAAGAAGTCATTTCAATACTTTTCTCTCTCTCTCCTTGAATGTTTGTGTAGTGAAATAATGAGAAAGAGCTGGAACAAGATCCCAGTCCACTTATCTTCAGCACAGTGGATCACCTTTGATTGATGCCCATCTGTATCTAGGATTCTATTTAATTAATTAAGTACCTCTTGCAAGCAGGCAGGCACATTAGGTAGTTATCTCTAAAATGATGCATCTCTAAAATGATGCATCTCTGCACCTGACAAATTAGTCTATTTTCTACAAAAGCTCAGTCTGTAATACGTTTTTTAGCCCTTAATGTGTTACATTAACTCTGAGATGGTGTTGTGTTAAAATGACTTTGGTTATAAATGAGTAATTAGTTGCTTTGGCCCCAGCAAAGCGTGAAATATGGACTCCTTGATTTTATTTGAAACATGTATCTTCATGTTCTCCTACATTGCTATATACATGAAGAGAATGATCCTTTATCCTTGATATTTTTACTGTTCTTTTGTTTTGTATTCTCTGCAAATTTATTTATTTAATAAAATTTATAAACTGCTTGATTGTAAATAAATAAATAAATAAATAAAAATTAAAGAACAATCCAACCCTGAGGGATCCGGTTTGTTTGTTTGTTTGTTTGTTTGTTTATTATGAATTGAATTTATATACCACCCCATACCTAGAGGTCTCAGGGCAGTTCACATAATAAAATCAAAATATAAAAACCACAAAATACAGAATCAAAATAAAAACAACAGCCCAAAAAACCCCACATTTTAAAAGGGCATATGAGAAATCAAATCAACCAAAGGCCTGGTTAAAAAGGAATGTTTTTGCCTGGTGCCTAAACATATATATAATGAAGGGAAGGCCTGCTCTCATGTTGCCACCCTCCGGACCTCTCAAGGAGGAAGCACATGGAGAAGGACCTGAGAAGATGATCTCAGGGTCCTGGTAGGTTTGTACGGGAAGAGGCAGTCCTTGAGGTATTGCGGTCCTGAGCCATTTAAAACTTTATAGGTCAAAACCAGCACTTTGAATTGGACCCAGAAACTAATTGGTAGCCAGTGCAGTTGGACCAGCCCTATGCATAATGCATTACAGTAATCTAACCTGGAGGTTACAACAGTAGTTAGGCCAAGGGTCAACAACCTAAGGCCCATGGGCCGGAAGTGGCCCACGGAGATCGTTTGACCGGCCCACGAGCCGCCCCTGAACTGAGTTGCCCGCTTGCCTGCTGTGCTAAACTGGCGCAGCACAGCGTGGGGACTCACTTTTGTAGCACCAAAAATCATGTCTGAGCATGCGCCAAAATCGCATCTGCGCAGATGCCGAAAATCACATCTGTGCATGCACAGACACCCGCCCACGATTCAGCCCACGGAGGGATCTCAGTGGAACCAATCTGGCCCAGGCAAGATAAACCTTGCTGACCCCTGAGTTAGGCTATCCCTGTCCAGATAGGGGCGTAGCTGGGCCACCAGTTGAAGCTGATGGAAAGCACTGTGGGCCTCTGAGGCCACCTGAGCCTTGAGCTACAGCAAAGGATCCAGAACTACCCCCAAGCTACCAACCTGCTCCTTCAGAGGAAGTGTAACCCCATCAAAGAGTAGGCGATCTCCCACCCATCCAGTCTAGGGAACCACCCACCAACAGTGCCTCAGTCTTATCTGGATTGACTTTCAGTTTGTTGGCTTTCATCCAGTCCACTACCGAGGCAAGACACAGATCCAGCACTTCCACTGCCTCACCTGCAGATGTAAAGGAGAAATAGAGCTGAGTGTCACCAGCATACTGCTGACAATGTACTCCAGACCTCCTGATAACCCCACCCAGCAGTTTCATTTAGATGTTAAACAACGTAGAGGATAGGATTGAGCCCTGCAGAACCCCACATTGAAGGTTCCACAGAGCTGAAAAGCATTCCCCAAGTGGCACCCTCCGGCAAAGACCATCCAAGTAGGGCTGGAACCACCGCAAAGAGGTGCCACCCACCCCTAGTTCGGACAGTCGCTCCAGGAGGATACCATGGTTGATGGTATCGAAAGGTGCTGAGAGGTTGAGAAGAATTAACAAGGCCATATTTCCCTTCTCCCACTCTCAACAGAGGTCATCATACAAGGTGATCAAAGCAGTTTCTGTGCCAAAACTGAGCCTAAACCCAGATTGAAATGGATCCAGAAAATCAATTTCTTCCAAAAGCGCCTGGATCTGGACTGCAACCACTTGCTCCAGAACCTTGCTCTGGAAAGAATTTGCCATGGCCTCTGAAGGTAGTTGTGTACTAATCTCAACTCAAAAAGAAAAGAAAACAGAACTATCAAGTACACTAAGCCCACAACTTACACACATATAACTTCTGTGAATTCAGCTTTATGTGTGTGGCAATAAATGAATAAAAGGGAGGAGGAAAGGGCAGAAAATGAATGGGAAAAATGAATGTGGATGTCCTGCTCGCCACTTAACACAATCTTCTTTGACTATACACAATTTTGGCTTTAGACACAGTTCCCAGAAACCTCATTCAAATTGCAGGCCTACTGTACTAAACAATCACTTAGATGCTCAATCAGTCCAAACCAAAATTTTCTGCTACCAGCTACTCTCTTGATCCAGCCAAGCTTTAGGCTTAAGTTGATGTGGCATGCAGTAGGATGAACTCAGAGGTTCAGCCAGCCCAGACCATACCCATTTTGCTATCAGATCCTCCATCCTAAGTATGAAGCTCACCCCAGAGACAGAATGAATCCATGGCCTATATTGAACCGTTTATATCCTACTCCGATTCTGAATTCCAGTTCAAGTGCTTTTCTATCCAAATTCAAATTCCACCTCTTCATCCCAGACTTTATCCAGGGTCAAGCTGTGGAAATCAACCAATTAGCATGAATATCAAAAGGGCACAACAGAAATTTCTTTTTGTGGGGGGAGCCTTAAACTTCTGACACACATTTGACTTGTGTAAAGAAACAAAGAAAATGGCAAAGTGAGAAAGGCAGAGCAACCTGACATCACGTCATCCAGACAACTGCGACTGTCATGAAAATGGCCGTTCCACCATACCATATTTAAAGGTGGGATTGAAGAGGTGTACCACAATATAACCCACATTACACTCTTCTAATCCTCCACACCAAAGCCATTGGCCACCAAGAGGGATCAGCAAATGCCAGGACCATCCAGTTGCCATTGTGGTTTTTGAAATTCGCATCAAAACATTCAATTGGTCCTTCCTTTTCGGTCCCTCAGGGAAGGTCATTCCAGCAAAATCACTCCCTGCAGGCCTAACAATGGCAGTGGAAAGTGTGATCCTATTGTTTTCATGAGGCCTGTAGACTCTCATTATGAAATAATGATTTTCCTTTCTTCAAAAAGAAGTGGATGGTGAACATCAAAACAAAGCAACCCGCCTCCCCTCCCCTACAAACTCCTCAAAAGATCTGACCAAAATACAGACTCTTGCCAGCCAAGAAGTAACAGCATATTTCCTGACACGGTCCCTCATCAGCAGCCTGAGTGTGAGTCTGGGATCCATTTCAAAAAGGTTGTTTCTGAATACCATAAACATGAAAGCGACAATTTCCTTCATGCCAGCAATACAACGCAATACATATCCTCCCAAATGTTGACATGGCATGTAATCGAGAGAAAACATAATACTGGAGAAGCTCTCCACACGCTGTTATGAAATGTGAGAATGGCAGTTGCGGAGTGTTACATTTTTGTTGTGCAGTAGTTTAAATGAATGCTTATAAAATAAAAAGCCGGTGGCAACGGAGATCACATGGCCAGATGGCTGAACATTTAGGTTGCTCTTTTCAACAGTTGTCCTATGTGACGGTGCCGCTGAAAGATTACTTGTATGCTTATAAATGTGCAGCTTTATTCATATAGCACCATTTTCATTCATTTTGGTCGCTTCCCGCGCTCCTAGGTTACTGGATATGACAACTATACAAGCATGAATTGAATTTTGAAATGCTGGAGGTCTTAGTATTTGGGGAGTGACTTGTGGCACATGCTAACTCATGATATCTAAATCCAAACATGGTGTTGTATAGATCTTGGTTATATTTCAGAATTAATGTATCTTGGGTGGAGCATGCCACAAGACCTCAAAGAAATGGCATTTATCCTGCTTATTCCCACATCAAGAGTAACCATTTTCTCCTGCCAAATGTTAGAGGGCACACACTCACTAACTTTTCATTAAACTTGGCTCTGTAGTTGTCCGTATGATCAAACAGAAAGCAGTACTGTGTAAAACTTCCAGGAACGGCATGCCCCTCCGAATTTCCTTGCTGTATGTCAGATCCTCCAATACCTCTGCTCACGTAAAGCTACCATGAGCTTTAGAAAGAAAGAAAAGAAAACCCAGGTATTATGTTTCAGTACCTGAAAACACATCTAAGCAACCAGTGCAACTTCTGGTTCCACTCTACCTTTTTATTGTTATTATTAGGGTGAAAGCTCTTATTGGCACCAACTATTGTATGTGGTTGCCTAAATGGGTTCTACTGATCCTCTTTCCCATGCACTCCTTGACCCTTCTGACTTTTGGAATAAATCTTGGAGCTATCCAAAGATATACTTGGAACTAGAAGACCAGAAACAAGATAGGTTTCCATGCATTCAGAGCCAATTATACCCGAGGATATTTTTTACAACCAAATGGAAGCTGCTCGGGGATTACATTATGCTCACAAAATGTCAACGGAATGGAAGTGGAGCTGCCAAAATTAGGTTCCTCAAACTAGATTACGATTTCCCAAAGCGGGGTTTCTGGCCAACCCTAGAAACAGGTCACAAGATATTGCAACTGTCTGGCTCTCTCACAGCCTGGCTGAAAATGTGAGCATAATGGACCGTTACCACATACAGGCAGATGGAAGTGGGATACATGTTTTCCAAATGCTCAGGGTGTAAGGCTTGAAGATTTCCAGTCACTGAACCAGAGAGTGATGGTAAGACACTGGCCTTTTTCCCTGGGCTCCTTCAAGTTTCCCTGGCTGGTGAAAAACCTGCTGGTTCCATTTAAAAATAATAATAATTTGGAGAAAGGGCTGAGAAAGTTTCTAATGTTCTCTCTCCCAAGTTGCTTTTTTTTTTTGGTACTTATCCCACCAGCTGGTCTTTCAGTATGCCCATATTTGCATTTCTACATATAAATCATAAGTGTATAAATATATATATACATATAAATCAACATATTCAACTCTGTGTCTATTTATTTTAATCAAAAAATTAGACTTCTTAATTTTTTAAAAAATGCATCTCTTAGTTGTTTGTATAAACTATATATATATCTATATATATATATCTATATATATATATATCAATAAATTCCACAAGTATTACAAAAAAAATGCATGGTAAGATTATCAAAATACAGATCAAATCAACAGAATTTTAAAATAATTAATCAAACTACAGGCCTGGGGAGACCTGCTGAAACAGATTTTTTAAAAAAGACAGGAATTGAAAACAAAACAATGAAAGTGCCTGCCTGATATTGAGTTTTAGATGCACAGTAGATACACTCCTTTTTTGGGAGATTAGTAAGTGGCTACCCTGTCTTGTGAACCTTGCCACTGAAATCTCTTCGCCCTCCCCAATGCCCTTGAAAAGGTAATCCTGATTCATAGGTTTGTTAATCAGGCACTCTGTAGAGAAATAAAAAAATAGCAAAATTCCTCTGACTATAAGAAAACTGAAACTACCTTTTGTGAAGCCCGTGGGAAACGGAAATTGTTTTAACTCTTTATTTCAGGAGAAAGGAATTTATCACACCAACCAGTCAGTCACTAATGTCCAGATATTCAATTTTCTCATTTTCTTCTTTAAAAAAAAAATAAAATACAACAAGAGCCACAACTGGCTTTCATTATATTTAGCTGCACCTTTAAGAAAATGTAATCTGTTTAAACTGTTTAGTCTTTTTTTGCTGATGAAAATCATAAGTCAAATTCAAATTTGAACCAGTTTAAACGGCTATTCCTGTCAGCACCTTTGCTTATGTTAACATTATAGGCATGAAATGATGAGCCTAACTAAAATAAAGGTAATAATATAATGCCTCAAGTGTAGAATGTTAACACAAGTCTCATTCAGAATATTAAGGCCAAATGAATTTGATGCACTCATATATTTACAGGTGATGTTTCTTAAACACACATAAACAGACACCCTTTGACTTTCTAGCTGTTCTTGTGTCTAGTTTTTTAAACATATTTATTAAGTTTCATTGAAGACACATGTCAAGAAGTACAGTTAATGAAAGGAAAAATCAATGACCCAAATAACACTAAAACCAAACCACAAACCATACAGCTGCATAACCCAGGTTATAGATATTAGTTTCAAGAAACAGAGGTAGATATCAGAAGAGAAAACTCTAATCAGCAAGATACATTGCATGACAGATCAATAAATCACTGCTATTTCTAAATCAGCAACCACTGCCCTCCTCTCCTGAGCTTAAGAACCTGGTTAGTTATACAAACTTGACACTAGATTTCTGTATCTATACTGCCTATACTGTATTGTTTTTACTTTTCCTTCAGAAGACTACATGTAGGGCAAAACAGGAAGCATACAGGGTAAAAAGACTGTTGACTTTTCTGATTCTTGGCCTCCCTAAACTGATATGCAAGCCTATAACCATTATTTCCCATTCCAACATTTGTGCCGTGTTAGCTTTTGGAATGGAAGAAGATGGAAGCCTCCACTTTCCCAACCAGGCTATTTTAACTGACAGGAACATGCACAACAACAGTACCATACATTAGGGGTGCCCAAACTTTTTTTCTGAAGTAAACATGCATGAGGTCGTTGAGCTTCTTTTAGGATTTGACCCCCAAGTTGTTGAGCTTCTTTTAGGATTTGATCCCCAAGTTGTTGAGCTTTTTTTAGGATTTGACCCCAATAAATAAATAAATAAAACCGGCCATGGGCCAGATTAAGCCCCCCAAACAGACTTTGGACCTGCCTGATTTACAGTGGTACCTCAGGTTAAGAACTTAATTCATTCTGGAGGTCTGTTCTTAACCTGAAACTGTTCTTAACCTGAAGCACCACTTTAGCTAATGGGGCCTCCCACTGCCGCTACCGCAGCGCTGCTGCACGATTTCTGTTCTCATCCTGAAGCAAAGTTCTTAACCCGAGGTATTTCTGGGTTAGCGGAGTCTGTAACCTGAAGCGTCTGCAACCCGAGGTACCACTGTACATGCAAGTGAACTGATGGTGACAGTCAGTACTGAACACTAGTGCAAGTTATCCTTATAGACTGCAGTAGCACACACTGTCCTTGTCACTTGTGCGTAATAGTCCCCACATTTGACTAGGTCCAGAATTTTAGGCCATGTGAGCATTCCTACTACTACATGTGCTTATTTCTTAAGAATAGGGGATGGGTAACTCCTATTGACCTGAGGCCCGCATTCATTCTTGGCCAGGCCTGCAGATTGTCACATGCCAGCACTGTGTGTGGCTGCCCCCACAAACTCTTGCTTGCACACACAGAGAGGACACAACAAGCTACTTCTATATTTATCTGGTCTCTGGGCTTTGCAAGAAGTAACAGTCGACTATATTTGTTGTTGTTGTTGTTGTTGTTGTTGTTGTTGTTGTTGTTGTTAATGTTTATAAACCACCCTTCAACTGAAGATCACAGGGTGGTTTACAATAAACTATTCCCTGCAGAACACTGAAAAGCTCTAGGATTTTTTGAAAAGTGTTATAGGGTTTTTGTTTGTTTGTTTGTTTGTTTATAAAAAACTGAATTATGTTCTGTTTTAACAGCAACAACAAAAACAGAGCTCCTCAGAACTCCTCTGCAGGAGTTAGATATTCTGCAGAATATCTGCAGGAGTAGATATTCTTAGGCCTTAGAATGTAAGGCTATCAGAGTCTTGTAAAAAGGCCTACTGGAAGACTTGCAAAGATAGTAAGGCCTGTCAGAGGACACAACCACCAGATAGGAAGGCTGATGTGGAGCTGCAAAGTTTTTAAAAATGTACAAGAAACATTGTATTTATTTCTTAATTGTTTTAAAATAAAGATATAAAGTAAAGGAAGCACCCTAGCTCCAGGGTATTTTTGAGCAGCAAACAGGCTCATGCCAATTTAATGCCCAGACTTTTCCCAGAGGTTATTGGGAACTGAAATTTGGTGAAAGTAATGAGAACTTTACATTAGTGATTTCACAGATAGCTTCCAAAACCCTTTAGGGAAACAGGCTGGTTATTAACCCATTGAAAGTCTACTAACTACTTTATGGATGGGAAAACCTGAAGCCCTCCACTCCAGTTCTCACTATCTCTGACCATTTGGCATGCTGGCTGGGGCTGATGGGACCTGGAGGCCAACAGCATCTCGCGAGTTACAGGTTTCCCATCCCTGTTGTATAGCCTCAGAAGAGTTTGTTAAACTGGTGGTGATGATCTTCTTAAAAAGAAGGAAGATCTGGTCTCACATCTTCAAAATGAATCTCATGTTCCACATTCAAGAGATAATTTCCCAAGGCTGAGCTTGTCATTTTTTGTGTGAGTCTCTTACATATTGAATTTGAGGTCCAGGAACCGTGGCTCAGCAGAGTACAGTTATTGGGGTATTCAAAGGCTACAGCTTCTGCCTTACGATCAATTCACAAGAGCACCTTATTTTCTTCAGCCTAGTACAAAGCAGATTTCTTAGCAGCCAAATTTCTTGGAAAAGATAAGAGAGTGAGCCCATGGAAGGTCAATGAGATCAGAATTCCAGAGTGGAGGACTCTCTCCCCTTGTGCCTCATCTTATCAGGCATTAATCCAGCCCTATTTAGATTCACATGAAATTGTGGCCCAGTTTCCTTGCTGTGAACCTGACTTGCCCCAGCTGCAATTCGCTTATCTACATTTGATTTCTTTCTCTTTCCGCCCGCTCACCATGATCTTCAACACTAGCATTTTAATTGCTTTGAAATACCAAGTTGTTTTGGTGTGGTCAAACCACAGAGGTGACGTTTATCACAGCCTGTTACACAGCGAGCCAGTTCAGTTCTCACCCAAAGGAGCTCTTATTCCCATTAGTGACATTTTGTTCTAAAAGCAAGGCTACCGATTTGGCGGATGAAAACAAAACAGGCTCTATCATTTGGAGATAGCTTCTAGACTCTCATCTCCATTACTGAGAGAAGTTGGGAAGTGTCAATGGGCCAAGGATAAACCCATTCCTACTGATACAGGCCTGGAGTAAATAAGACAAAGTAAGCTCCTGTATTAACGTCTGGCCTTCTGATGGATTAAAAAAAGAACTTTATGGCCTTTTCATTGAAAAGGACAATGTGACCCCCATTTGTGTTAAGACTACTGTAAAATGTAAACAGGCTTCAACAAGACTACTCCCACTCTTGGGGGGAAATGATACAAATGTTTAGGCTTTCAGCTTGGATAATAAGGAGAGAGGAAAGTTGACATTGCTTTTTCAAACAAAAAGTAAAGTTCTTATAACTTTATTAGGACTGACATAGCTATTAGACCCAACATAACTTCATTAGACCAACTAAAAATCTAAATGCAGGGAGCTAGGTTTTCCCCCTCTAACTTTATGTGTTTAAAGAAAGAGGTGGGGGAGATGTTGCTATTTAGGGTGCAATAGAATCCAGCCTTCAATGTGTGTACTGTATTGGGGTGTCCAAAAAGACTGTAGTAAACAGATTAAGAACAACTGTATCCTAAGAACAAAAGGCTTATATATTGATCTGTGCTCTCATCCAGTGATATTTTGTGGGACTCCTATGCAAATAAACTTACATAACTGCAAAAACAACCCATTTGTTTCAACAGGTTGGGGCAGCTGTGTGGCACACAAAGGACGTGCATTTACAGTGCATTTAAAGTTGTTTACAGTTTGCATTCATCCTCACTACAGCTTGGAGCCAAAAGGTAAGGAAGTTCACTGAAGGAAAAATTCTCCTTCCCTACCCTCTTCACACACACACACACTCTTTCTAGGGGATTAGGGGGGCTTTCTGAACAATGTAAGATGGAGTGTAGAAGGATGCAATAGTGAGAAGGGGAGATAAAATGTTTCTTTAGTGCAGTTCTTCATATTAAATTATCCCATGATTCAGATCCAATTTTGTATCCCATCATCTCATGCTATTCAGGAGCCCCTGCCCTCCCACCCAGCTCTCTGGAGAGGCTTTGGGGAAGTACAGGTGTCTTTAGGAGGGAGAAGGAAAAATTATTTCTTTAACCTTCCATCAATGTATCTTAGGATCCAAGGCAATCTCTCTGTGTGGTAGGATTTGAGAATGTGAAACACTGTCTGAAGTGTAGCCACCATGGCGGACTCACACCTCACACTTCGTAAAAATGTGTAAGGCGCTACTGCACACAGACACAAAGGGGGAAATGTTGTAGTGAAAAATTCTGTCACCATTGCTGAATCCGTGCTGTGCTTCGATGCTTTCAAGGCAGCATGCATCATGTACTATGTGGCTTTGGGTTTTCACATCTCTGTCTACCACAATCAGAACATCCCCTTGGATGTTCTGTTGCCAACAAACATGTTTACGCATCTCAGATACAAAATGGATTCTTTGTCATCCCACTCTCTCTTTTCTTGAAAGTTGCTTGAACAGAAATCCCTGTGGGAGACTGAAGAAGCACTTCTTTGAAAACTCTTTCTCTCCCCCCCCCCAATAGTTGACATTTTGTGGGGGGATTTTAAAGCCAGAAGAATTGCTTGTGCTTGTTAAAGGTGTGCTACAAAAACATAATGCTCATACAATAGGTTGCCAACCATTAGAAATAGCCTTCAGAAGTTATAATACATGAAATGACAGACTGTGCAGCGCACAGTGCTTTAATGTTCATAGACATGCATGTGTACTAAGGACAACATATGTTCACTCAGACTTAGTTTGCACTCTCTGGAAAGAGAGCTGAATGAGCTCTACAGATTAAGAACTCTAGCAACTCGCTCTTCACAAAATTTAACAAGGCAATCTCTAAAGGCAAAAATAAGGACAAAATAGGGATGCAGGCTAGAAAATAGGAACTATCTTGCTAAACAGGGAGCGTATGTGCTAAACACACTTTTTTTTTCAGAAAACAGCCTGTGCTGTGCCATAAATTCTGAAGAGACTTTCCCTCCTCACTCTAAGCTGGGGGAGGAAAACACTGTCAAAAAAAAAAATTAAAAAAAAAAATGGCAGGGAAGTGACTAATAAGGGTGAATACATTTTAAAAAACAATTTCAGTTCCAAAAGGTGAGAGAAAACACATCTTTTCTTTCCATGGCAAAGGAAAGGGAACTGAATAGGTGAGGCTTTCACTCCACCCATCAATGGAGGAACTTAACATCAAAGAAAAATTGAGGGAAAGTAAAACGAATGTCCAAAAGGTTTAGAAAGTTCTATTATTTGGCCTGTGCACATATAGATCCTATATTTGAGTCTTCATTGAATAGACAACATAGAATATGTCTTCTCATTTCCTCAGCTGGTTAGGGCACCTCTAGACCACCTAATTTAAACCTGCTGCACCTGGAATTGGGTGTGGAGAGTGCAGCTGAATGGGAAACAGCCTTGGGAAGCTTGGGAAGTAGCATCCACCTTGGGCCTGCTCATAAAAAGCAAGTCTAGAGTAAGATACCAGGGGGGTGCCTGCTGTTTCCATGAACTCTTCTCGCTGTGAGATTTTTGTGGGTAAGCTGAGAGTTCTCTGGGCAAGAGCCCAGAAGCTGAGAGGGAGGGTGTGTCAGAAGGAACATGAATAGATATATTGATCTTTATATATTAGTAACTTTGAATTAATGTAACCATTTTATATGTAACTGTGTATTTTTGTAATATTTTGTTTCAGTTGTCTGTTGCTCCAGTTTTTTGTACAGTGGTACCTCTGGTTAAGAACTTAATTTGTTCTGGAGGTCCATTTTTAACCTGAAACTGTTCTTAACCTGAGGTACCACTTCAGCTAATGGGGCCTCCTGCTGTTGCCGCGCCGCTGCGCAATTTCTGTTCTCATCCTGAAGCAAAGTTCTTAAGCTGAGGTACTATTTCTGGGTTAGCGGAGTCTGTAACCTGAAGCGTCTGTAACCCAAAGTACCACTGTACACTGATTAGAGATATTTTTAATATATTCAGAGATATAGAATTAAAAATAATCAAATCAAACGTACACTTTTTGGACACATTTGGTTGGAGAACTGCATCATAAAATTCAGATAAATGTGAACTTTTAAGGAAAGCTGTGCTTTGTTTGGGGAAGTCCAAATTAAATTTCTCCCCCATTCTTAGCTTTAATCTACTTTAATTGCAGAAGCCTAAATTTGCTGGTGTGTGATTGAATCCCTCCAAGAAAATAGTGACATTCCATACTAGAAGTAAAATCCAGTATAGGTAATTGGCAGGGATAACCACATTGTGCTATTTCAGATACCTTCTCCGGGAGCAATAACAATTCCATATTAGTCCTCCTTAGACTAACCTGTAAGAACAAAGCAGAGCTCACAACTCTGTTGGGTTGTGTGATCATATCAATCAACTGTGTTTCGATCATGTATGCAGGTCTAGGCTCAGAGTTCTAAACTGGGAAAAGGCTGGTAAAATTTGGTAAATGCCTATGTTTTACCTGGGAATACAAGTGAATTGTTTCTGAATTTGTTGGTATTTGGCTGGTTATTTGCAGTTCTGGGAAAGTATCTCATATACTGATTGCCAAGATGCTTTATTTCTAAGGAAAGTTGATATTCTATGAAATCATCATCATCATCTCTGCTTCCCAACAGCAATCTTACAAAGCAGAAAATTCCACATTTAAGAAAAGCTATTTTTAATGTAAATAGCATCATCGTCATCATCTCTGCTTCTCAGTAAGAAAAGCATAGCATATAAGACAGTTTCCCCCATCAGTATAATTTAAAATATTTTAAAACTAAATTGATATAAAACAAGAATGACACATCTTAGATAGCCAGAAGACTGAGCTCTGAAGTAATGGTTTTTCCTGGAAATGGTATTTCTTCGGTGCCTTGTGGTATCTGTCTTCAGTTTGGGATCAATTTATGAAATGTGATGAGACTTCTGGAGTACGGTTCTGACTCCACTGTTGTCCATTTCTGAGTCCCCATTGGCTACATAGTTTAGATGGTCAGCAACTTTTATGGGAGGGGATTGAGGCTGATGGGCCAACTTCTCACTCATGCTGCAAAGCAGACTGCCAGAAAGCCCCATGGTCATAGCCTCCTCCTTGTATTTCTCTCACATCTGAGAGGGCAAAGTAGGGATGAGTCACTGGTACTTCTCATGCCGTTGGAGATGGCAATGGGCCCTTCCCTGCTAATCCATGATCTGGGAGTTGTGATATTTGGCAGTGATGAACCTTCCCTCCCCCGTGCCCCCAGTACAATGACACAGCACACTTGGAGAATACTCAAAATGTGTGTGTCAGCCATGTCTTTAAAAAGTTGTTTTTTAGTTATGCAAAAGACTGGTATTTGGCTATTCTGACCAGCCATTACTGTCTCTCAAGTCCCAGGCAGTCAATTACATCACGTGCTACCCAAAATACTTTTAGCTGGATATGTCAGGGACTGTACCTGGGGACCATCTGCATATCATTGAGCCATGGTACCTCTGAGCCCCCTAAGGAGGCTGCTGAAAACAGAACTGAAAAGTATTTCAAGTGCAGACTGGAATGGCTTCCTGCCACTTTCAGACTCGCAATCCCTCCAAATAGTTTTGCATTGTGGGTTTTGAAGCAGCATGCTGTTCTGAAGGAGCTGGTGGCGTATACACATCTGTGTCTTTAATATTTCCTCGGTCTGCAGAAACACCTCTTAACATTTTTGCCAACTTTACTTGTTATTGACTGTGCTTAGTGCACAATTCCATAAACCATCCATAAATCAAAGTAAATAGAGAACAGATTCTTCACAGAATTTGCAGACGGTGTTTAGCAGTAATAGCAAACCAAATGGTTGAATGAGGCATACAAATTTGTTACAAATACAATAGCGCCCTACTGGGATGGAACATCTAGTGCAGCAACCTGTTTTTATGGTGGGCAACCAGATGCCGATAGGAAGCCCAAGAGCAGGACATGACTACAGCAGTACTTCCCTTGCTTGTCTTACCCAGCATCTGGTATCCAGAGACACACCATCTCAGATACAGGAATTGCGAACAGCCATTATGATTCATAGCTACTGATAAGCTTAACCTCCATGAATTTCCCTACACCTCATTTTAAAGCCATCCAAGTTGGTGGCCATCACTACATATTGTGGAAGTATATTCCATAGTTTTAATGATGCACTGTGTGAAGAAGTACTTACTTTTGTCTATACTTAATCTCAGCGTTCAGCTCCATTAAACTATCCTAATGTATGAAAATGTCAAATTAGCCTATTGGAAAAAGATGTAATATGCTCAGCTGTGTGCTTATTAAAGCTGTGCATTTAAATCGGGTCATGTAACCATATATATAATATCCTCTTAACTCAGTGCCACCTTGAACAACTTACCTTAATGTGTAGTAATGCCACAACAGGTAACAGATTGCAGTTGTCCAAGCACCTAGGCTGCAGCCTCACAAACAGAAACAGGACTCATCAGATTGAATGGGGCTTAGTTTCAAGTAAAACATACACTGGCTTGTGAGTTTATGGAATATATAGGGAATATGATTTCTTTTTCTTCAACCAGGAGAATATTTTATTCATATGCTGCAAGACACGCACACAGACACACGGGGCGGGGTGTGTGTGTGTGTGCAGTCACACTTCAGGAGTCTAGGACAGGAAACAATGAATATCATAACCAGCTGAAACTACAAGGGAAATTAATATTAGGAGGATATAATTAGACACATTGGACCTTAGCCAGGACATCAGGGTTAACACTCTTATGCTTGTAAAAAATACCCTGGGATCCTTAATGACCACATGTGGTTTCCCTTCCCTTCTGAAAAACACAGGCTTGTCAAATAATTAAGACCCCCCCCCAAATCGAAATACACTTAAAGCCCCTCTGAAGTCCGTCATCTTCTTTGCCCACACAGGCCTGGATTTAGTCTGTGAACTTAAGCCACACTTTCATATGGGTGTAGTAAATCACATTTGCCCCCCGGGGATGCCACTGAGAGCAGCAAGTGATCGCCAGTCCAACCTGTCGCATTATGCCTCTCTCCATGCTCGCAGCCTCCAGAAATGGAATGTAAGGGCCCAGTGATTCCTAATGTAATAGCTGCAATCCCTATGGCAAGCCATTTTGACTCACTGTTGCAGGGCTACATTGCGAGACATATCCCTGGCAAGTGAAGCATGCGGTCCAACTAGGGATGTGCAAATCTGTCAGTTCTCATTTCTCTCCGTTTCTCATTTTCACACTCTAAAGTTTAGGTCTCCACATTTCAACATCAGTTTGCAGAAATTTTTAAGCCCTCGTGACAATTCATCAGTGTTTTGGTGTGACTTTCTCCTAAAATAATATTTTTGCAAGGTATTTTGCACAGTGCACACATTTTTGCAAAACAATTTTCCTAAACAGAATGCATTTCCGAATGTTATTTTTACACACACTGTAGCCTAGTATTTTTGCCCAGATTGCTTGCCTGGAGAACTGCATTTCAAAATTTGGAGAATGGCAGATTTCAAAGGTTGGCCGTGTTTAGGTTCAATCATTGTTTCAGAAAGTGCAAATGTTATGAACTGGCAGGACAATGAGGAGGAGGAGGATCCCACCGAAGGGTGTAGCTGGGCCTGGGACATACCAGCACCTGAAATTCCTTTTTTATGCAACTTCCAAATCATGTTGCTCATTGTGTCCCTTTTCTGACCCCTGTGTGAAGCAGCATGTTACTTAATGCAAACTTAATGTTCATTGTCCCCAAATGTCCGAACTTGGAAGGAATTCTTCAGGGGAATATTACAGGGGAGTCAACGCTAGACATCAACATGCTCATACCAAGTTATCAAATAACAAGGGCATTCCCAGTACAGCTGCTTCCCCGAATGGCTTCTTTGCATCTGCAGAGATAGCAGTTAATTGCTTCAACTGATTAGAATTCACACCTGCATGTGTTGTGTAAAAGCTTCTGGAAATGAAGCAATTTAACAACCCACAAGTAAATTGCTAGGGAGAGAAGCAAATGGTCAGAAACAAAAATTATGAATATTCGACCAAATATGTTCCTTTATGTTCCTTGAAGAATCACCTTGAATTTGAGCTCACTTCAATATAGGCTACTAATGAATTAATAATGAAACCAACAGAATTTACTTCCAAGCAAACATGATTAGGGTCAGCTAATATTTTACATCTTTGTTTTCATGCAGCATTTGGGATTCTTTTTAAGCAATATAAAATCAACATAAAATAAAGTTCAGCAAATTATATATATTTATTCCTGTCTTTCTAATTGACAATTTTGTTCTACAGAGCACAATCCACAGCCTATTTACTTTGAAATAGCCCTATGATTGTTGTAATGAGAAAGTTGTGGTGAGCAGCCAGAAAGGAGATCCATTTTTGGCTGTCTCTCCAACCACATACTCAGTGCAATAAATGGTTTTACAGGCTGTATTTGGCTTGTATAAGAAATAAGGAAGAAGGATGCCATCATAAGGATTAAAATTCTATTATTATACTGCAGCAGAGATTATCTGATCACATTTATATTGTTTATGCTGTAATAATGAAATGCCACCAGAACCTGTGCCTGGTAACCGAGCTTCAGATCTAGGTATGAATATCCCATTAGCAGGCCAACCTGTCTGTTTACTTCCATTAAAAAAAAAATTGTATTGCCCTTAGTGAGAATACATTGATAAAAGTAATTTACCAATCAAAGCTAATTTCACTGAAGTAAGAAATAAGAATTTCCGTTGATTTAAGTGGGGCCTGGCTTTGAATGCTCACTTAATTCTACTGACCAGATTTAGGCTAAAAATGAGATTCTTGGCAAACTTCATTGTTTATCTCAAAGTTGCATCATTTTGGATGTTCTTATGCTTATTGTCATGAGGAAAAAACGTCTTGTTGCTAATGCAATTGGGTTGGTTTCCAGCATTCATCTATCTTTCAGAAACACACACACACACACACACAGAGAGAGAGAGAGAGAGAGAGATTTTCATCCTAATGCTTTTTGCAACTGGGTTGAGTAAAAATGTAAAATGTGTGTATGTTTAGCACAAACTCTGACATGACTTAAAGGATGCAGTTCAGAGAAAAGGAAGATGAGTTTAAAATTACATTTTGCCTTTTCTTTTCTGAGAGCACATAATGCAGCCACCTGCTAAAGCTAAGCAGATCTGTGTCCAGCCAGTACCTGGCTGGGTGACCATTTGGAAATCCTTTGAATGCTGTCTTGAGTTCTATCATGAAGGAAAGGAGAGGTTTAAATGTTCTAAACCAAGAATGAACAACCTGTGGCTACAGTAAGCATCAGACCTCAGCACAATGCTACCAGTGGGCCTCGCTACCTCCACCCAACACATACACAACCGACACCTCCATAACAAAGGTAGTTGCACTCCTTTTTCCTGCCACCATGATGACAACAGCAACACTGACCACTCTCCTCACTAGGCCCCTGGGCATTGTGTACTGGGTGAGCAGTAGTGCCATGTTTTTGGAAGCCAAATTTATTTTCCATCTTTTGTGGCCACAGCAGATGGTAGCTGATCTTGGCTTCCAGAAAAACTGCGTTGACACCTGCCCAATGTGGGGAGAAGGGTGGTAAGGCAGCTTAGCTGAGTCAGAAGCCCTTCTGAGCCACTGAGATCCCTGACCAGTGACCAACCTGGTTTACTGCTGGTGCAGGCCTACCTGTGACCTTCCAGCAATAGTCTCCTTAGCCTACGTTCATATTATTGTAATTATAACCCATGCCTCATTTCCTATCTCCATGCCTTATCTTCATTTCTCCACTATCACCATTGTAGTGATCAGATATAGGCTAGAACTTCCTGAGAGACATGATAGGATATTACATCTTAGGAAACAATAGTTGACAGGTGATCAATAATGAAATCAGAGAATGTTTAAAGTAGTCAAGCAGAGGCTAAACATCTATTTCCTTTTCATGGGGTTCCTCCTTCATGCTAATAATTCAAATGGTAGCATTTCTTTACAAGATCGTTTGCGTTTCTAATTTGAAGGCAAAGGTTGCATTTGAGTTGGCTGATGATCTTTTGTGAAAGCTCAGTGTGTTTTATGAGAGGAACCTATATCACCAGAAGCAAGCACCACTGAGTTCAATGGAGTTTACTCTCAAACTTTTCCCAGGTTTGCATTTATGTGTATCCTCATCAGTGCTTTTCCCCCTAGAAAAATAGGTTCTGGTACTTACCATGAAGCTCTTACAGTGAGTGCCATACTTTTTAACAACAAACAAAAGAGGTGCCGGTACTGTGTACCTTTGAGTATCCCCTGAAAATTAAGCACTGATCCTAATAAATAGGATATTGTGCTCTATATACTGCTGCTCTTTAATGTGCATAGATGGATGGCTAGATCGATATCAGTCAATACAGCTGCCTGCATTTTTTTAATCTCCTTGAGAGTGTGGGCTCAGGGGCTGTCATGATGTGGTTCTGCCGTTCAAAATTTAGCACTCATAAATCACTGGGCAAAATGCACAAAGCTGGAAGGAAATGGACTTAATGGCCTTTGGAGGTACTGTACATAGAAATGGAGGGGATGTAACTGAGCACCTCCACTCCCAGGAGGTATAGCTAAGCCAGTTTCTCCCCTTCTATGGTTCACTCTCCGCAGTCATGATTGTAGCCAATTCATGCTTAAGCAGCAGAAAACAGAAACTGGACGGGACTCTGCCTGCACCATTTTTTCTAGATGTTTATCAAATTGGAAGTCTTTAACTCTTTTATGGATCTGAGCTGGATCCGTTTTATCATCCAGTCCACTTAAGGAAGATTTTATTTTAAAAGCTTTTCTGTATCTCCTTAATCCAGAGTCTATTTTCTGTGCGCAGAACATTACACTTCCTGTATGGGCACTGACCCATAACTGTGAACAGATGTGCCTCTTCGGAATAGACGGAGATTAGAGATGTTCTCCTGCCAGAAAAACTGCTGTTATTTCAGTGCAGAGAGAGGAACTTAGAGCACCTTGACCCATCCGAGGAACACCTTACCCTTTGCTTTGCTGTGTTGCCAGCTTTTTCTTCTTTTCACATAATGTCGTTGATGAAGCTTTAATGTGTGGGAGGCGAGGCTATTGCTGCTGTTTATCAAGCCCTTTGAAATGTCCAAAACCTTTGCCAGAACTAGGAAGCACAAGGTTTTTTAGCTGACTCTGCAGTGAACTCTATGGAAAGCGGTGGTTCCCCTCCCCCTCCCCCCTGCTAGGTAGGCATCGTTGTTGTTTTATAATTTATAAACCACTTCACAGCCTAAAGCCATCCAAGTGGTATACAATAAGATAAAAATGGGGCAAAATATTTTTAAAATGCAAGTTCTAATTCAACAAACCCATTTTACAAAGTTTGAAATCGATGATACTATTCCTACAAACTCTAAAAATGATAAATACATTTCTACAGATGCACAGTTAATGTTCCATAAAAGAATGGGTCACATCACAATAAAAGCCATATATATGTGTGTGTCTGTATGTATATATATATGATTTTCTATTTTACAGTTTAAAGTACTCATTTTTATATCCTTCAGATATGACTTCCCTTTTTCTCTTTCCATGGTTCATTTTACATATCATAAATCCCTCCATATTTCACAGAAACTATACCATTCAGTATTCCATTATTACATCCATCAAAACTTATTTACACTGCTGAATTTATCTTAATGCTGCCAGCGTTTTCAGCTGTACACAGTTATTTCCTGTGTATTCAATAAACGTTTTCCAATCTTCTCTAAACGTATGTTCTTCTTGTTCTCTTATTCTATATGTTACGTCTGTAAGCTGTGCATATTCTGTCAACTTAAGTTGCCACTCTTCTTTGGTTGGGAAAGAAAAGCCTTCTTAACCAGTGTAAAGAACACAGCAGTGGTTTTGGTAGATAGGATATAAATTGCTACTACTTTTAGACGGCTATCTTATAAAGCATTGCAGTGTGGTGCTGCACAGGTTACTGGTGTGTATTTGCTTGTGGGAGCTGATGGAGGACCGTTTGGACAGGGTCAAATTGAAGAAATGATTTTATTGCCTCTGGCTCATAGATACGCAAAAAGAAAAAGGGCCAGTTCCAAACCTGATTTCATAGCCCATTCCATGCATTTCATAGCCCATTCCATGCACAGGTATGTACTGCACATGCTGTTGGCTGCATCCTCCAGCCTCCATACATTTAGCAGATTATGCGAAATGTGCTGTAGGAGGTGACAAGTTTCTTCCACATGATCCCTTTTATAGGCCCTTTTGACCACTTTAGTCATCAAGAGAGAAACCCTGTTGGTGGCACCATGCTGCACAGATTATTTAGGGGTTGCAATTCAAAAGTGGGCATTCTCTACAGTTGCCCTTGTACTGCAGAATACTGTTCCCTCTGTAATTCATGAGGCACCAACAGTTGCCTGCTTTAGGTGCCTCTTAAAAACATAATTTCTTTTGCTCTGACCTTTCCTGATCCTTAAGGCTGAATTTTGTACCTTTTCCTGATGCTGTATCTTAATGTTTATAATTTTATGATGCTTTAAGTTTAACTGATTTTATTTTAAGATTTCCTGTACATTTGTCTGCCATTTAAACATTCTCTAATATGTAGTAGCCTATGATTCCCCACCCCCACCCCCCAAAATAAGTAAACATTTAAAAACCTCCCTGATCAAGATTCCCAACCTGGGTGAGTAATTTAATTTAATTAAATTTAACATTTATATACTACCTCATTGTACATGGAACTTCTAAGCAGTTTACAAAAAAATTGAAATCAACTGTTAAGTTAAATTACTTAATGAAAATTTAGTAAACAAATCTTTAGCTTGTGTCTGAAGGCCAGTAACGAGAGGGACAACTGCACCCAAGTTGGAAGCCACCATGAAGGGAGTCCTGTCTCACGTAACTGCTTCCACATTTATTTTGGGTGACGCGTTCTCAACTAATGCACTATCACAGTGCCTTTGATGCCACTTTGGCCACCTCATGAGAAGAGAAGACTCCCTCGAAAAGACCCTGACGTTGGGAAAGATTGAGGGCACAAGGAGAAGGGGACGACAGAGGATGAGATGGTTGGATAGTGTTCTCGAAGCTACAAGCATGAGTTTGACCAAACTGCGGGAGGCAGTGGAAGACAGGAGTGCCTGGCGTGCTCTGGTCCATGGGGTCATGAAGAGTCGGACACGACTAAATGACTAAACAACAACAACATCTAATGCAACAAACATCCTTTTGTCATAGCAATTCCAAGCCAGCCAACTTCTTCTGGAAGACTCCAGGTAGGCAGCCAGATACCAAGAGGACACAGGCATGCACAGCACACAGTAGACTATTCAACCTCTTCTTTGTGGGGAGAGAGCACAGATTGGAGACACTGGAATCTGCTTTCCAGCATTTACAATATTTTATAAAGCAAAAGTACTGTTCGCCCTTCTACTGTACTTAGAGGAGTGCACAGAGCGATGCTTCCTCTGAACTCATGCGCCCATGCTTGCCACAGTCTCTGAGCCAAGGGTATTTTTGGAAATTGAAAAGGGGGAGGGGAGGATAACTCCCAGCTGGGCCAATTAAAAAAAGATGGCAGTGAGCACTTTAACAATGTCTGAAAATGAAAGGGAGGTTCCAGGTGGTCCCAGCTGTTATCAAGGACATTTCTGACGGTGCGGTATCTGAGCTAAATGCTCTCCAACGTACCATTCTTCCCTGCCAGCCCGCTACTTAGTCTTCACTTGCATGCCTCAAACTCAGTACAGGAAGTTTGGATGACATCCACAACTTAAACATATTTCTTTTATTTGTCATTACATATTCATCATATTTCCTCCAAGGATCTCAGGATTAGCTTATTCCAGCTGCACAACAATATACATAGAAGGTTAGGTCAAAAGGTAGTGATTTGTTTCCTTCTTCCTAGTGAGCCTCATAGTTGAGAAGGGCTTGAATGCTGCTTTTCTAGGACAAATCATTCTAAGTGTTCATGGAATTCTAGAGTTGGAAGGGACCCCGAGGGTCATCTAGACCAAACTCCTGCAATGCAGGAATCTCAACTAAAGCATCCATGACAAATGGCCATCCAACCTCTGCTTAAAAACCTTAAAAAACCTCCAAGGAAGGAGGACTCCCAAGGGAGTCCATTCCACTATCAAACAGCTCTTACTGTCAGAAAGTTTTTCCTGATGTTTAGCGAGTGGAGAATCTTCAGAATTTGCTGGACTATATCTGGCTGGGGCTGTTGGGAGTCCAAAAACATCTAGAGGGCCACAGGTTCAAAATTCCTGGTGCAGGCAGGTGTGAGCTATTTAGATGGACCAATGATCTGACTTAATACAGTAAGCCCACAACTTATGCACATTTAACTTGTGCACACTCTGCTTTGCACACTGGGCAAAATTTGAAAGAAAGAAAGGAAAGAAAGAAAAGGGAAAGAAAGGGGATGGTTGGAAAGACACTGATAATCTTACCCGCCATTGAACCCAATGTGTTTTGACTATAAGTGATGTTGGCTTTAGGCACAATCACTGGAATGTAACCCCTGAATAAAGTTGCTGCTGCTGCTGCTGTTGTTGTTGTTGTTAATGATAATTATTATTTGTACCCTGCCCAGCAAACTGGGCTGCCCCAGCTGCTGCGTGGCTTCCAGCATATATAAAAACATAGTAAAACATTAAACCTTAAAAAGTTTTCTTATACAGGGCTGCATAAGTTGTGGGCTTACTATGTTCCTATGTTCCTTTGTCCCTAACAATGCAAATACAGAAAGGAAGTCTGTTTCCCAACTAAGGTTGCAGTCCTGAACACACTAACCAGGCAGTAAGCCCCACTGAACATGGTGGGACTAATTTCCTTTTTTAAAAAAAAAAAAATAATTTTTATTAATTTTCATAAAACAAAAAACACACAAATAAACAAACAATACATGACTTCCCCATGCCTCCCCTTCACTGCACCCCTGTTTCAAAATTTTTTTTAGCAATCCTTCATTCCTTTTCAAAATTTGATTTCCCTCCAAATTTTCTTAACTTAAATATTTACAGCTATAGTTCTCTGTTTCTTAACCCTTAACATTTTATCAGTCCGAGATTTTGCAACAGTTCTTAAGATATAATTTAAATTTTTTCCAGTCCTCTTCCACTGTCTCCCTCCTCTGATCACGGATTCTGCCGGTCATCTCTGCCAGTCCCATGAATTCAGTCACCTTCGTCTGCCATTCTTCCAGAGTAGGTAATTCTTGCATCTTCCAATACTTTGCCAGGAGAATTCTTGCTGCTGTAGTTGCGTACATAAAAAAGGTCTTATCTTTCTTTGGTACCAATTGGCCGACCATGCCCAAGAGAAAAGCCTCCGGTTTCTTTACAAATGTCCACTTAAGGACTTTCTTAATTTCATTATAGATCATTTCCCAGTAGGCTTTAACCTTTGGGCAGGTCCACCAAAGATGATAAAAAGTTCCTTCGCATTCGTTACATTTCCAGCATTTATTACTGGGCAAATGATATATCTTTGCAAGCTTGACTGGAGTCATGTACCATCTATAGATCATTTTCATTATGTTTTCTTTCAAGGCACTACATGCCGTAAATTTAAGGCCTGTGGTCCATAACTGTTCCCAGTCAGCAAACATAATATCATGACCTAAATCTTGTGCCCATTTAATCATAGCTGATTTAACTGTTTCATCCTGTGTATTCCATTTCAGCAACAAGTTATACATTTTAGACAAGTTCTTAGTATTGGTCTCTAACAATTCTGTTTCCAATTTTGACCTCTCTTTCTGAAATCCTAGTTTCTTGTCCTGCTTAAAAGTCTCATTTATCTGATAGTAATGTAACCAGTCTCGAACTTTGGATTTTAATTTCTCAAAGCTCTGTAATTTAACTTTTTCACCGTCATATTCTATAATTTCACTATATTTTGGCCAATTAGAATCCATGTTAAGTTTTTTTACCGCTCTAGCTTCCATTGGTGACAACCATCTGGGTGTTTTATTTTCCAACAAATCCTTATATCGATTCCAAACATTATATAAAGCTTTCCTGACAATATGATTTTTAAAGCCTTTGTAGATCTTTACCTTGTCATACCATAAATATGCATGCCAGCCGAAATTGTTATCATACCCTTCCAAGTCTAGAATATCTGTGTCTTCAAGAAGCAGCCATTGCTTCAACCAGCAAAAGGCTGCTGCTTCATAATAAAGTCTTAAGTCCGGCAGCGCAAAACCCCCCCTATCTTTTGCATCAGTTAAAATCTTAAATTTTATTCTGGGTTTTTTGCCCTGCCAGACAAATTTAGATATATCTTTCTGCCACTTCTTGAAACAATCCATCTTGTCTATAATTTGCAGTGTCTGGAACAAAAACAACAATCTCGGCAATACATTCCATGGTGGGACTAATTTCCAATGAAATGTGTGCAGGAGAGCATTATTAATGTATATAGTTAGGTGTTCTGTTCCACATCCATTTCCATTCCTACTTGGATAAACACATCATGACCTAAATGTAGCTTAATATTGCTAGTTTAGGAAAGGAATAATGTTAGCATATATATATATAAAACTTCCATGCATCCAGAAAATGAACAGGCAATATTCCAAAACATCTCTCTTTTCAGGGAGAGCCATTGTGTGTGTGTGCGCACGCCTTGGCCATACTATGATGCAATTCTGAAAAAGCATAAAACAAATATCAAGCTGTTCAAGCATAGTTGGAGTCAAGATCTCTTCCTTTGAATGTTTCAGGGTTTTACTAACAAGCTACACAATATCGCCCCTGCTCTTGAAACTCTTTGCTCCGAAATCACTTAAGATGAACTTTGCAATCACAAAATGAGCATGGGCCATCTCTATCAGGGAAACACTTATATTCATAAAATAGCTCTCAGCAGCAACAAGTATTGCCAGTATGTGGAGTCTGTGTGTTTGGAATTGATTTTACTTTTCATTCTACTATGCACCCAAACATAGAAGAGGCTAGACATAACTTACTTGGGTGCTACTGTGACTGTTTTCTGTTCCAACTCCAATTGCCTCCTCTACCCAAATGCTTGCAGCCATAGAGAAGGCACCAAACTGAAGCAGGTTCAACCTCCCCATGCTATTCCTTATTCCCCAACAAACCAACCTTTGATATTTGCTCTTCATCTTTCTTCACTTAGGGGACTTTCTTTCTTGCTCTTCATCTTTCTTCACTTAGGGGACTTGAGGACAGGGAAACACACACTGAAAAGATGCAATGAACAAAAAGTTAAGCTGAACTCTGTTTAGGAATGAGGGAAAATTTTGCTTTGATTTGGATTTGAACATAAAACTACCTAATTCACACCTCCTGAAATCATATGCGAACCTCTCCAACTTTTACAATGGAGTAGTCCAATCAGATAATACTTACATAAAATGTGTATATAAGTGGAAAAGCCCTCCTTTGGGCAGGATTTAAACTTAATAAATGATAAATAAATAGAATAGAATAAAAATATATTGTTGAGAATAACATACAAAATATGGCAGAAAATTGCTTGCAAAAAAATGCATATCAAAATGTGTAGATCAGGATAAACATGCACTATAATGCAGATGAAAATTATTGAAGAGCTTTTAAAAAACAAAACAAAATTACAACTTTATGTGGGAATGTCAATAACAAACTTAAGATTGGGGGAAAAGAGCAACGGGGAGAAATGAAATTGATAGATTAGCCCATCCCTAGGTCTGTTATATAAGAAATGCCATAAAGACCCTCTGAGTCTTACCAATCCAGCTAAGGTTGGAATTTGTACAAGTAATGTTATCTAAAGGAGAAACATATGAGGGCAAATTGAGCAACACAGAATGAAAACGATTAAAGCTGAACCTAGAGGCAAAGTACCTTTAAAGGATCAGCCACGCAGTCCTATCTTTGAAGGGCTGGCTCTCTAGATAACTTTGATTATCATAAAACAAATCATAGTATCAGTCGGGTCCCCTCCCCCCCCCAAAGGATACTTTTGGCATCGTTCTGAAACTCTCTCAGCAGCACACACCGTTTGCATTAACTGTGGGTGTTGGTTCAAAAGGGGCTGATACTTGTAAGAACGGACAAATGCTGGTGAAAGCGTCAGTCTTGCATGCCGCAGAAAGCTATATATGAGGGAGAGGGGGGTGGAGAAATCAATATTTGCTGCTGAAACCAACAGGGCACCGTTGAATCTATTATTTTAGCGTATCCAATTATGAAATGATTCATACCAAATATCTCTACAGTATGTCATTTAAATTAGGAAAATATTGATGGAACTGGGGCATTGGCAGAAAAAGCAACAGTTATCCAATACGCATGGTTAATGGAAAATAGCTGCATTTGTTGGGTATAATACATGGGTTTTGTATGCCTCACATTGTGGCATGTGGTAGGTTGTTGGGGGGGGAAGAGTGGAAAAGAATTCTGTTCCATTCTGTGTCCTATTTGGCTATCTAAAAGAGGGGGGGGGAGGACTTCCGGTATGGGTCGCGGACAGTGAGGAAGCGCAGAGAGCCCCGCTCGGGTTTTCTGAACATCGTGGAGGCTTGGGGGAGACGCAAAGGCTCTGCGCACCCCAAAAATCCCAGGGGGAGACCCTTGGGGGATAGGCTGCCCAGCAGTGTGGGAGCGGATTCGCCGTCTTTTCGGGTCGTTTCCAGGAGAGAGGACGCGAGGACGATGGGTCCGCGAGCGCAAATTGGGAGAGCACCGACTCCACGATGCGATGCCTCTAGCTTCAGCTGAAAAAAGCGACGAGCTTCCATAAAGATAAGAATGGATTCCCCAGTGTTTCTAGCTCTCTTTTAAAGTGAAAATTTTGGTTTAAAGCTGGGAGGATCCTGGATGTTTTTGGATTTTCGTTTGGAGTTCACCCGGTGGAGGATTTAAAATGGCGCAGATACAAAGTCGCAGGAATGAGGAAGGAAGTTTTTGTTAGTCTGACTGAGTGAGTACAAATCGAAAACCCACGGCAATAGAGCTGAGGGAAATTCTACGGCGATACTGCAAAAAACATAAGCAATAATAAGGATGCCAATTGAAAGTTTATGTTTTACTTAGTTTTTAATTAACCTCGCCTATGCTGTATATGCCGTTTTTCCTGCCTTCTCCTGGTTTCAGAAGGTTTTAGAAGCGGAGGTTGAGCTAATTGGTGGACACAGACCTCAAAAAAATAAAATAAAAAGAAGACTTACCCTTTGGACTTTACAATAAAGAGGCACAGACATTTGTATGCATATTCGCCCTCTTCCTCCTGCTTTATTTTATTACGTTTGGATCCGGACTACGTTTGGACCTGGACTACCGAGTTTAGTAACCACCCCTTCCAGCATAGACTGTTAAGCTCATACCAACCTCCCCCTCGCTGTAGTTTGGGTGTCTGGACATTGCTGCTATTCTGTGTGGGACTCTTTCTTTCCAGAGCCGTGTTAATATGAATAATAATATGTGGGACTTTTTCTTGTTCGAGCCGTGCCAATACGAATAATACGTCGCCAAGTCCCCGCCCCACACCCGTGTATGCAGGACTGAACAGATTTAGATAACAGAAGTAGCGGGATTTAAGGGAACGAGATTCCTTTGGCGGAGTATTGTTCCCGGGTTTTCCTCTGGCGAAGTTCTCTCCTCCGGACTATTATGCTTTTTGCTTTTCTCCACCTTCTTCCTCTTCCCCCTCTCTCCTTATTAGATTCGGTGACAGTGCTGTTTATTCGATTATTGGAGTATCTAGATTTTGTTTATGAGTGGCTTAGGGGGGGTAGCTTAACTACTACTCGTTGAGAAATTGGAGACCAAAGTGGCAACAACGGTATCTCCATTTCACACTCTGACTCTCATAGGTCTGCATGTGTAATATTGGAAGTTTGTTTTAAGAGAGAGGAGGTATAGGTGAGGACCTCGGGTTCAGAACCTGGTCCTCTCTCCAAGTGTGTCTGAAAATTGACTTGGAAACTGAATTGAAAACGATCTATTTGAAATTAGTTATAATCTTTATTTTCTGACCTGGGGTTTTAAAGGAAAAAAGAAGGAGATTGTGAGCCCTTTAAGGGAGAGATCTGGTAATGATGGGGAGAGATGGGAAAAGAGGAGGAGGGACCCCAGGGGACAGGAAGCTATCACGTCAAGAAGAAATTAAAGATCTAGATATTCTATGGTTAAAAATAAAGGAGGAATTTAAACAAAATGAATTATATATGGAAAGCAAACTGGGAGAAGTGCAGGAGATGATTGATAAAAAGATAGAAGGTGCAGTTGGAGAACTCTCAATCAAGATTCAAGATCTGTCTGCAAAATCTAAAATATTTGAGGAAACCAACAAAAAAATGCAGAGAGAGATGAGGGAACAGAAAAAAGAGTCAGTAAAGATGAAAGAGGAATTAAGAGAGTTAAATAAAATGCAAGACAGGATCTGGGACAACTTAGCCATGGCAGAAATGCGACAAAAACAACTCCATTTAAAATTTAGGGGAGTTGGTGAAGAAAGGAACGAGGATATAAAAAGGAAAATGACCAAGGAATTATCTAAGTGGCTGGGATTAAAGGAAGAAGAGATGGCCCTCTCTATAGAGAACGCATTCAGGATAAGGGTGAGACCACAACATTTAAATCAAATAAATTCCTGGGAGACTGTTTAGTGATTTTCAACTCATTAGAAATGAAAAATTTGATCTTAAAAACGAGCTACCAAAATAAATTAAGAATTGATGGCAAGCCCATTATTATCTACAAGGAAATACCAGTAAGATTGTTACGCAAAAGAGAAGGGTACAGACAAGTGGTAGGCGTTTTAAAGAGAAACGGTATACAACATAGATGGGAGTTCCCTGAAGGGATCACCTTCTTCTATAAAGACAAAAAATTTAAGCTGATGGACACTCAGGAGGTGGAGAAGTTCTTAAGAAGATACGAGAGGGAGCTTGGTAAGGCAGAAAACAGGTTAAGGTCCAGGGAGGAGGATGAGGAGGGGGAGAGAGGGAGAGGGAGGGAGAGGGGGCAGGAGAAGGATGAGAAGGAAGATGAAGAAGGAAATGAAGAAGATGAAGCCGTGGTGGGAGAAGAGGCGGCAGAAGAGGAGGAGCTTCTAGGGAACAAAGGTTCTAGATTATAAGCTCGATAACCCGGCTAGAGAGATACTAATAGTTAAAAGTTAAACAATAGCCCCCACATTGACATTTTTGTCATGGAATGTGAACGGGCTGGATGAGAAACTTAAAAGGAATAAAATTGAGAAGGCTTTGAAAAATAAGAATTATGACGTGATTTGTTTTCAAGAGACTCACATAGCTAAAAAACATGAACACATCTTGATAAATAAAAAACTGGGGGTGGGAGTTTATTAATTCGGAAGCAAATAAGAAAAAAGGAGTAGTGGTTTATGTTAAAGGAAAGTGGGACCCCGTACAAATTTGTAAGGATGACGAGGGAAGAATATTGGGAATTCAACTTAACCATCGGGGGAAAAAAATCAATGTTGTAACGGTATACGCCCCGAATACAAACAGAGCCGAATTTTTTGAGAAATTAGAACAAATTTTGCAAGAGTTAGAAGATCACAAATTAATCCTACTTGGAGACATGAATGGTGTACCAGTACCGGATTTGGATAGAAGTGTAAAGAAGGGGAAACTGAATCAAGGGAAACTCCCGAGGTCATTTAATAATCTTGAGGAGGATTTAGACTTAATAGACATATGGAGGCATAAAAACCTTCTAACAAAGCAGTTTACTCATTTTTCAGAACCCCACCAGAGCTGGGGTAGAATTGATCAGATTTGGGTGTCAAGGGTATTATCGACAAGAGTAATGAAATGTGAAATACAACCCAGGACCCTTTCCGATCACTGCCCAATAGTTTTGGAAATAAAAAGTGAAGCAACGGGCCCGTATAGGTGGAGGATGAATGAATACCTATTTGAAATTGAAGAGGTGACAGAAAAGGCCAAAAGTACTCTGAAAATTATTTCGATCTAAATTTGAATAAGGATACCCCCATTGATATAGTCTGGGATGCTGGTAAGGCAGTCCTAAGGGGTTTTTTAATACAACAAAATAGCTATAGAAGGAAATTGAGAGAACAAAAGAAAGAAGAAATCCTTACTCAGCTAAAAGATTGCGAGAAAAAATTGATAACAAACCCGGGAGATGAAAGGATTAAACAAAGCTCCAAAGTGTTGCAGGCACAATATTCAGCTTTATTAAGCCAAGAAGTAGAATGGAGAATTAAATTTATGAAGCAGAAATACTTTGAGTCGGCGAATAAAACGGGGAGGCTACTGGCGTGGCAGTTAAGAAAAAGCAAAAAGCAAAACGTGATTAACAAATTAATAATGGATGATAAGATAATAGAAGACTCAGCTGAAGTAGAAAAAAGATTTATCCAATTCTACAAAAAGCTGTACGAAAAAGGAGAGGAAGATAATGTAGAAATAGAAAAATATTTGGATAAATGTAGAGGGCAATATTTAACTGAAGAAGACAGAGCACAATTAAACAAGAAGATTACAGTGGATGAGATCAAGGAGGCTATTAAGAAGATGAAGCCCGGGAAGGCCCCTGGTCCGGATGGACTGTCTTCTAAATACTATAAAACTCTAGGGGAATATTTAGCTCCGGTGCTTAGTGATGTTATTAATAATGTCTTCCAAGGAGGGAGGATCCCCGACTCATGGAAAGAGGCCCATATTACATTAATACCAAAACCGGAAACTGAAAAAACAGATATAAGAAAAAAAAGGGGGGAGGACGGGGGTCCTTGTACTTGCATGTACCAGTGGGGTGTGCATGCTTGTATATGGATATCAGTACTGTACGCACTTTGCCACAAAGAGCCATTAAAGGAGAAATGACGCACTTCCATGATCATTTCCCTTTAGAAAAGAAATTATGTCAAATCTGTAAAATTGCTTTTTTAAACTCAGGTGTAAGGACTTTGAGACTTCTGAACAGACATGAGAAAAATGCAACAGTATGAAGATCTCAGCAACCGTTTGTATATAGAAAGGGACGTCCTCTTCTGCTTGCACACCTGGAATGCAGATCTCTAGAGTCCATTGCTGGGCCTGAACCTATTAACGGAGAAGGGTACCCCAGGCTACCGAGTGCAAAAATGCAGAGTTTGTCTTTCAGCGGTACTAGATATTTGCAAATATGTTTGTTTTTTTAATCGCTTTCAGTCGTTTGCACTATATGGACAGTGTGCAGTAACAACAACAAGGAGGCTTTAGAAAGTGTCAGGTGGGTGTGCAGAGAACGTGTACATAATGAAATTACTAGTGCAAAGTCATATATTTACATAAAGGTAAAACTCAACACAAGGCAGCATAACCAATTTTAAAAATAATTAAGGCTGACTTTCAAATAAGAAGTGAAATGGAAAGGGGATGTTTTGATATTGCAGTGTGGGTTATTCATAACTCCACAGCTCTGGGCTGTACTTTGCTTTAGCTTACATTACCATACTTAAAGTACTGTACTCTTATACCAGAATTAGAGTTCCATGAACACATTGTCTCATTGGATGAGGAACTGGACAAGCAGACTGGATGCAGATCCACAACCAGTTGCAATGTGTATGGCAGAGTTGACTCGCCCCATGAAATCCTGGATGAAGATGCATGACATGTGCATGTAGTGTGAATACGGAATCACACCTGCTGCCACAGCCCTGAGCAATACAGCAACTGCATGCAGCTAGCCACAGCCCTGATGTGAAGATCTTAGTTTCAATCATTGAGCAGAGGTCAGAAGTCAATTATGGATCAGAAACCAGGACAGGGCCCTGTTTCGATTCATATTCACCTTCATCAGTTGGAAGAAAGCAGCTAACCAATTGGCGCTTCCCTCTCGGAGTAATAGCAGCTTCAGGAAGGTGGTCCTTGGAAGGACCTAAAGTAGACAAGGAAATGCACCCCCTAATCTACACACTCCAGCCCTGATCTTCATCTCCCATCTCTTCCCATCTGCTAATGCCAGTAACATGTATAGTTTGGATCTGGAAGGAAAAAGAGTGGCTACAGTGATATATCAAGCTGCGGGCATGGAGAAGGCTGAGCACCCCTTGCCCTCATTCCTCTTCTATTCTAAACCAGGGGTGGGGGACCTCAGGGTCAGGGACCAAATGCACCCACCAAGCTTCTCCATCTGACCCTCAGAACTCTTCCCAGGCCACACACCCCACTCCAGGCCACACCCCTCATGGACCCTGCTTTGAACACAGAGTTTTGCCTGGCTGGAATGTATTCTTGAACTCTGCTGCAGCCTCTACTTTATCTGGATGACTGAGAGAGAGTGTGCGCAGATGTTTGTAGAAGCTAGTCTGATTTACATTTGTGGTTTGACCATGTCTGAGAGCATGTGGCCCTCAGAAAGTTGGTCAGAAAGAAATGTGGCCCCTCAGGTTGAAAAAGTGTTCCCCATCCCCGTTCTAAACCTTGGACTAGCCTAATGGTTCATATGCCATTGAGGTGGCCCCAAGGATGAAGAAGGTAGATAACATCATTCCAAAGTTAGGCCAGACTCAGTTATGTTCCCTGAAAAAGAAGGAGGGTGCCTTGCAATGGCATCCCACCCCACTTTGAGGGCTGGATTAGGGCCTATGCATGCTTTAGCAACATCTGCTGCTGCATCAGATTGCTTGGCTTTGGGAGTTTTCCCCTCATGCACATCAGCTGCCATGGCAACACTGGCAGATGGGAGGGAGGCCTCTGCCAAAGCCTCTGTGGCTGTTCAGGAGGGATGGACAGATCTGTCAGTTTCGGTTTCTCATTTTCCCAATCTCAAATTCAGTTCCCTTTCTGCAGAAGTTTGTGATTGATTTATTTTTCCAAATCCTCATGAAAATTGATTAGCATTTTAGTTTGAATTTCTCCCAACAGTACATTTTTCATATGCTGCTTTGACAAATACACAGATTTGTACAAGTTCTGTTTAAAAAATGGCTGAAAGATTGTGGAGAACTGAATCTAAGAAACTGACAGGTCCCCCCATCCCCAGACTGGAGGGCACGAGGTTGGAAAAGGCTGCCTTAAGTGTGCCTGCCTTTCAGTCATATAAGCTTGGGTCTTCTCCCTACATCAAATCATGTATCTGCAGAATGGATTTTTGTGTGTACCCCTGCTAGATAACTTTATTCCCTTGTTATGCTCGTTCAGTTTCTGCCTTGTATAGGCTGCATTCTGAACCTTTTAGCCGGCCTCTATACCTATCCCTAAAGGAAACACTGTATATACAATCCCCAAGTAGCCATGAAGGCAGGTTTCAACTCTAATCAGTGTTAGCAAAACATTTCTTGAATTAGCTGCATGAAAAAGAGTAATGGTGATCCTCAGCACCACCAGCCAACCATATCATTACATTAAACTAATCTAAATAACAACAGCCTAGTTCAGCAACTAAAGCCAGCGGAATAAGGTTTTACTGAGCAGAGCTTTGGGGGAACTTCCAGTTAATGCTAAGCAAATATCATAGTTTAAAATCACAGCTAAAACAAATCATGTAAGTGAATCCAATTTGGATGCTAATCATTGGTATAAAAAGGGAAATGGCTTCAAATGGAAAAAAACAAACCCCAAACCATGAGGCTTATTACTTGACCGATCTTGATAAATCCAACATCTATAGTCAGATCGGTAGTTCCACTTCTTACAACTGTTTGTCATTACTGTGATTCTGTTGTTATTAACAAAGAAATTTTAACTGATTCACCTTATGGTGAAGGGAAGAAAAGATAATAAGAATAAGAATAGGAACTATAGAGTTGTATGCAAGTATGCTAAAGACCCAAATCATTTTGTGTAAAACCCATATTGGTTTATAATGTTTAGATGGCACTGCTTAAGTTTTTATCTGATATAAAAAAACATTATTAACAACAAATGCCCTTCTTAATTATTTTGTATATACAGTGGTACCTCAGTTTTCAGACGTCTCTGTTGCCGAACGTTTCGGTTTTCGAACACCAAAAACCTGGAAGCAAATGCTTCTGTTTTTGAACGTGCCTCGGAAGTCAAATGGCTTCCGCTGTATTTTTCTCATTTTTCTCAATGAAATTTGCAGACCACCCATTGTGCCTCGGTTTTCGAACGTTTTGAAAGTTGAACGGTCTTCCAGAATAGATTACGTTCGAAAACCAAGATACCACTGTATGCCTCTTTTGAATGTATTCACGCATCACCTCACGATGAAATTCATGAAAGGCAGGGCCGGCCTGAGACGTATTGTTGCTGTAGGCAAAACAGCACGACACTGCCCTCAACCCCATGATGATAACCCCCCTCCACAGATCCAGGCCCCCTTCTCCTCCCTGCCCCCACTGTCACTCTCCCCTTCCTGCCAGCCTAGTCACCAGAACTGTATCCAAACCCGCAGCTGTGCCTTCACTGCCACCAACATGTAGCAGCAGTGGCTAAGGCAATGGGGCTGTGTTGGTGGCAGGAGCGAAGCAATGGCATGGCTGGCAGGAGCACAAGGACAGATGAGGAAGTGGGTCCAATCTGCCGCCTGAAGCAAAATGGCTTCACCTTGCCCAATGTTTGAGCCACTCCGATGAAAGGGGTACATCTAAAGATAAGATTGTATCCCCGCATGGTGTCGTAAGAAGTAAAACAACAGCCATGTGGCTCAACAGGGGCCACCATGATATCTGTGACACAAATATGCCACTAAATCCCCAAATCGCTTTGTTATGACCAGTGCTATTTTTCTAGAAAAAATAGGTGCCAGAACTCACCATGAACACCTCCCTCAGGCTCTTAGAATGACAATGGTGCCCACCTGAGAGGTGCCGGAACTGAGTTCCAGTTGAAAAAAAGCTCTGGTTGTGACCAACCAAAACATCACAAAATGGCAAGCAAGCATCTGAGTCTGCCCTAACTCTTCATCCAGCTGGATGATAAGCAAAATGGGAGGAAGAAGGGGAAATAAAGCTAGACTGGATTTTGAAACTTATAATGTCCCTGCCCTCAAGTTTACAGTCTAAAAAGATGTGAAGCAGATGGGAAGTAGCTTGGGAGGGAAAAGGAAAACCAACCAGAACCATTTTAAATCCAGTGTACTTTCCAATCAATGTGTCTCCTTCATTCAGTTTACAAACAAGGACACAATTCAACCAAAGATGAGCACTTCCAGGTCCCACTGAATTTACTAGTAGAGAACTAAGCAAGTTTTCTCACTGATAATCAGTTAATTCTCCCAGTGAAATCAGAAAGACCAAAAAGACTGGAAGGAGGCTTAAACACAACAACCATCTGTTCTTAACAGAGGTCATGAAAATGTCTGAACATCCATCTAGCAGGCTGAATCGTACAATACACTGAGTGAAGTGGCTGTGAGTATACTTTATTCAGAGTAATCATAACTTTGAATTGCATTAGACTGATCAGGTTTAAGCAAAGCCATTCATTGTATGTAAGGAGAGGAAAATGCTGACCCTAAACATTATGCTGCCATTGAATTAGGCAAGTTTTTGCTGCAATAAATCTTGCTGTGCAGTAGGTACTATGCTGGCAGATGACCCAGTGTTCAAGCTGGGGGTTTTTTTGTTTTGTTTTGTTTTTGCTATGACCTGACAACTATAAAAAAAGATATTCTGCATTAATCTCCACCAGATCTCCAGGACCGTTTTCAAACTTAGATGAAACTCTCTCTAATCAAAGTTGACTTTGGGGGAAATGAAATGCACAAGGAAATGACAAGCTAGCAGAAGGCTAACCACTCAAGTGCCCCAGAGGCTGCTTCAAAAGTTCACAGCCAAACCAAGACCTGGGTGTCGACCCCAAATGTCTCTCCTGAAGAGATGTGACCCGTGGTGTGACATCTAGATGACATGGTCAAACTACCTGGAACAGACCGAACACTTGCATAGATCAAATCTTTGGAATGCTTTTCAATTCCCATGGCTATTAACAAAGACTTTGTAGCTTTCATTTTCGCCAAGCATCTGTCTTGTGCTTGACTTGAAAGGTAACTCCTTCCACCCCCCCACCCCAAAATCCCTTTAGGATGTCTTGTTCCTTTAAAAAAAAAGTTGCCATGATAAGGTATAATTTAATAAAGGGGGGGGGGGAATGACATCTAATGAAAAAAATGTTTGCTTCAAAAGAAATGGAAAGCGTAAGTCACATAGAGATGTAAAAGTGATACACAGGTGCATAGTGCATATTCCTTCTAATGTCCTTTGTGGATGTTGTAAGCGACAGTTAAAAACAGGCAAGTTAGTGTGGTCCTGGAAACCTGGTGGAAGCCTGGACTCATGAACTCACCCAGCATGAATTCTCACTTCACATTTTGTTCTCTTGTACGGACACAAAGTACAAAACAGATAAACAGATGTGAAGGGCCCATGTGTAAAATTTAGTGCATGTTGCTTTAAAATATTCAGAAGTGTATGTGTGGAGAGGGGGGTGCAATGCAATCTGATTCTGAATTTAATTTTTGCACTCTGGCATGGATACCCAAGCACAAAATACATAAGTTGCTCAACAAGTGCAAAGGGCACACATGTATAAAATTTGACGCATGTGCCTTCAAAACGTTCAGAATTGGGGGCCCAATCATTTCTGGAGCACCACTTCTAAGAATTTAAAGAGAAATGCACCCAATTTTACACACATGCACCCTTCAAACTTGATGAAAATCTTATGCATTTAGTACTCAGGTACACAACATGCATTTAGTACTCAGGTGCAAAACAAAAATTGGCCCTGAGTGGTCTTGGCTAGTTCATTGTCTCCCATATTTCATTTCATTTTTAATATGGACCAAATTCCTAAATGGAAAACACTCCTGTTTAGAAAGAAGTGGACAATTCAAAATTAGATAGTCATCTAATTCAATGTACATGGAATGAAATGCACACCACTATGGCTGGATCTGGGCTTGGGGGTGGGCTCTCAGCACAGTACCATGATGAGCTCTCTTCTACACTGGTGTCCCCCATTGTGGTTTTAGGGGCAGGGGGTGTCCTGATCCGACTCTCCTGTTTTCCCCTCAATGTTCCTCATGAAGCATAATTCCAGAGTGTTGTAGGATATTTAGATGCTGACCATGTGGTGGCCCAGCACTGGGGAATGGGGAATTAAAGGAGGGGCAGGCCAGGCATCACAGCAGACCTGTCAGGGCATTGCCCCCGGCCAGTACCTGAGGATTCCACATGGTCACCCTTGACCTGCACACCTCCAATAATTCCAGGTGGTGACCTAAGAATTAAAACAGACATGCATTCTAAAATGTAGCTGAAATGGTTTGAACATACATTTCTAAAAGAAGGGAAAAAAGCCTTTAGTTTTGCTTTGTTTGCTTTTGCCTCTATATGTTGCACTGCAATATTATGATTGCCTAAGACCTTAAATAATAAAACCAACTGGCATTAGCTACATTCCAATTTATTTTGTTTTCAGGTCAATGATGTGTGTTCAGACAATTTTCACCAGACCTAGAATGTCTGTCTGTCTTCTGCTGTGTCATGAAGGGTCACTTTGCTTGTTTTACATACATTCAAACAGTAATTAAATTATCACAGACCATATGTTTCAGATTCCATTGCCATGTAATGCCAACTTCTAGATCCCCTTCCCTTTGCACCCATGTGTATACATACCTGTCAACTGAGGATTACACTTTGTGCCTCTGATAGACTCTAGTCTACGAAAGCTGATGCCATAATAAAACTGGTTAGCCTTTAAGGTGCCACGAGGGCTGTTATTGTTTGCCTTCACCCCGTCTCTCAGGTTTGTGCGCTATTTGCTACATATGAGTTCTTTGGATGTGGCAATTCTCTCGCACGTGGAGCAAACTTAAGCGTAGCCTCCCTCGCTGCATTTCTGCGAGAAGAAACAAAATAGATGTTCCAACTCAACAATTCATTTACCCTCTTTTTATTCCATTCATTTTGGATGGAACAATCACCCCATACACATGTTTGTTTGTGCATGAAGATGTGCTCTTCTTTAAATGAATGAAGGTACATATAGGAACACACACTGAAGGAGCGTGAGGTGCAGAATTGGACTGGGGCAAGAAGACCATGAAACTCTTGCACATTAAAACTTCAAAAACAGATGATTCTCATGGTCATTTTTTTATTCAGCGCCATGCAACTTGAACTTAAGATTTCATTTGAACCCATACAATAAAATTTGAGGTTCATCACAGCATTTTTTTCTGGGCCATAACTGTGTCAGGACCTTTTTTCTACAATAATCCTTCTTGAATAACTCACGGAAGGTGTATTAGATGCCATATAGTCTAACCTGTTGCTCAGAGCAGGTTTTGCAACACAGGATGCATCTACACCCATGTTGGATCAATGTGAAAGAAGCAATGCTACATCTAATATATGTGCACAGACAGTGCTTTTTCCTGGGGGGATGCAGGGGGACGCATACCCCTAAACATTTTGTGAATCTAAGTTTGGCCTCACTGATGGGCAATATTTCAATACGAGCAGGAAAATGAGAGTACCCCTAAACAGTTTTTTTAGAAAAAACCCCACTGTACACAGATATCTATGGTTGCCTCCAGACTGTCATTATTTTGTAGGAGGGCTTCGAGTGCATGCCACAAATTTAGGTTTGCACAATTAAAGTGGATTCAAGCACTCTGTCGCACTAGGGAAACAAACCTACTTTAAAAGAAATGGACTTCTTGATGTTAGCAAAGTAATGCCTAAATACATTTAAAAATGCCAAATGAACGAATGAGTAATGGGAACAACATATAAATACCACTCAAGCAAATCAGGATGAATGCTCATTGCCTTATAATCAATCATTCCACAATGAAATCAGAAAGAAAGCTCAGTAAAGACTGGGCATAGTCTATTCTCTTGTGCAAGAAACAATAATGAATTATTTCCTCTGTACTCAGCTTGAGAAAAAACTGAACTATGGAACTCCCTGCCACAGGGATATTGGCCATTCCCAAAGAGGTGTTAGATAGCAATAAAAAATTATGTTGGTAATTGTCAACTGATTAGACCAATATCCATCTGCCACCATTTTGATTTTGACTCTGCCCGTGCACTAGCATTTTGTGACTGGTTGGCCTCTGGGATTTTTAGTCTTCCCAACTGGACCCTGGGATTAAAAAGTGCGAGAAGCCCAAATTAGATCCTTAGGTGATATATTTATTTACAAAATGCATATTCCAGAAATGTACATATTAGGTTCTCAGGATGGCTGACAATGTAGTAAAAAAGTATGCAAGAGAATAATATAAAACATGCAAGCTAATGCATCAAAATTAAAGAAACAAATTAAAGTAGCAAAGCTTGTTTAAATCAAACTAAGTTTCCATTAGCACATTTTTAAAGCCTAGGAGAACAGAAGAGATTTTGCCTGGTGCCTAAAATATAGCAATGAGATTTCCACGTGGGCCTGCTTGGAGACAGCTTTCCAAAGGTGAGGAGCCACCACAGAAAAGTCTCTCTCCCCCTCTCTCCCCCGCCCACACTTTATGTTTGTTCAAGGCTCCTATATTTGCCCACTCATGAGATGATTGTTTTATATTGTATAAGCCATCATTTATCCATTATTATCCTATATGTGCCATTTCTGATTTCCCAGGCTTCTTAGAGGCAACTAGCCCACTTCATATAGTCATCCCATCCTGAGGATCTTGGAAGAACAGTACAAAGGTAGCTATGTAATAGAAAAATAAAAATAAACTTTATGCATGACTGCAGCCTTATGCTAACTTGAGAATAAGAATTAACTAAATAGGATTACTTCCAAGTAAATACTCATAGGCTCAGGCTGTGCAGCTGAAGATAATTCCCCCCCCTCCCATTTGTTCAGCTGATTGCACTTTAACTTCCTTATGAGATTCATTCGTTATCTTTCCAGAGTGATTCATTTGTCATCAGAGATCCTTTTCTAGATCAGCCGCTGTTTACATTGCTTTGGTTTAGCATTCATTTTATTTTATTTTCCATTCCAAGGATATTTTACTGCATGCTCACTGCTAAGACCTTCAGCTATGACCACACACATCCTAAATTCACTTCCCACATCAGCTGGAGCTCATCGCTGTGTTGAGATGGAATAAATGAACAGAGTGCCTTCAACATATTTGACCAAGGGAGGTGGGAGTAAGAAGGAAAGGAGAAGCTAGAAATCCGAAATAGGGAACTAAGCCACAAATAGAAGATGCTGCAGCTGCAATCCTTATGGCCCGTTACAGTTGGGAAACCTCATCAAAAACAATGGGACATACATGTGATGTGCATAGGACTGGCTGCACATCTCTGAATGCCCATTTACCTGTATGTTCATTGCTCACTCTACACATACATGCCACACTGAACTGAGTTTGGATTTTAGATCATGAATAGGAAATCCAGCTGCCACTTCTGAGGATTTCCTGTTTCTCTGAAGGACGTTGGCTCATTTGCTCATCCCTTTACAAGAAAAACAACAACTATCTGTTGCATTTCTGTGGTTAGAAGGAAAGCAATTTCTGTACAGGAGTACATTTTTTAAAATCTGCAATGTTTCTCTAGCCATGTAATGTGTACAAAAATGTATATGTTAGGGAGAAGTGTGTATATATTTGAGAAAATAACATACAAGAATGCATGGTATTAGGGGAAATTGTTCTGCAGTGGTGTGTGTGTATTAGGCAAAAGTACATGCAAGATGTGTATGTTTCAGATAAATTCACACTAAAATGCTGCTGAATTTTCATGTTATGCATATTGTGTGAGACAACAGAAAATGAAGAGTTTTGTAGGGAGCCACCTATGGAACAACTAAGTACAAAGAAGTCTGGGGCTGATGGCAGCTGTGATCTAAAACCTCTGGAAGGCACCAAGTCAGCAAAGGCTGACTTAAAGCTTGATTATAGTGATAAATCAATACATTTTTTTTACTTGTGTAACTAGCTAATGAGCATCCATATCTGAACCATAGGGGGGAAAGGCTTCCCACTTCATCCATACATTCCTCAGTAAGCCGCTGCAAGATTGTTGTTTTTTGTTTTTGTCAAAAAGCTTGGGGAGTCTGTAACTTGATTATTCTACGGTGTTCACTTGGAATGGAAATAGAAGCCAGGGCCAGCCCAAGACAAAATCCTGCAAGCATTGCTCGCTCTCCCTAGCAGTGAAAACACAAGAATAATATGTTAAAATAGCTTTAGCAATTTGCTACATGAGACCCCAAACCAGAGAATACAACAGAAAATGAATGCATTATGTAATCACTTGTGGAACAGTTGTCACAGCGAAAGAAGAGGCGCAAATGTGATGGAGATGCCTCACTCTGTCTCATGGTGGAGCTGGTCCTTGCTGGTCCTGTGGCTTTTCACCCTAGAATAATCTGGAATGGTGGTGTAATGCATTTTTCAAAGAAACTCAGTGCTCAAGAGAATGCCTTGCACTTTTCATAAGCTCTTTCATAACAAGTGAAAGACCCTCCCTGCTTCGGTTCCTTATAAACCAGAATCTCCATATTTGTTGCTAACTAGGGCAGAGCAAACCCAAAAGCTGTATTCACACGGAAATGGGTCAATCAAAAGCCTCTGAAATTTCTTCTAATGTAGACATTCTTGCACAGAAGTTTCCTCAAAAAGGATACATTTTTGTATTTTTTTTTCAATAATATGTACATTTTATTTATTTTTGTTTGACACGTTATATGCCACTTAACTACATTTTTGTACATGTTATTTGGCTGGGAAATTGCATTCCAATATTCAGGGAAGTGCACTTTTTGAAGGATGCCTGTATTTCAGATCATATATTGCTCCTTAAAGTATATAGGTGGGTATATAGGTGGGTTTGCTTTTTAAACAGGAACTGAATTGAATTTATCCCTCATTCCTACTATCCAGACACTTAAAACTATGGCCTATTTCACACAGTATGTGATAGGAAACTCAGGTTTGTCCTTGACCTGTATTGATGCAGGTGTTTGTTGCGTTCATGCTTTTCAATTATACATAGTACACACAAAAAGTGCAAATACTATTTCTGTGGCTGAGTCCTGACTCGAGAGAGATCTTGTGATTTAAATAACTATGTATCAGGGAGAAATCTGATAACTAATATCTGATAAGTAAGTTTCTGTTCCAGCCATCACTGCTGGCTGAAAGTATACCAACTTTCTTACTTTCTACCACCAGATTTTAAAAGGGGTTGGTGGATTCAAGCCTTTCCAACTGAAACGGAATATGCAATTATGTTGTTGTGGATCTGACAAAGGAATCACTATTTGCAGGACTCAAACCAATGGATTCAAGTTACTAGAAAGGAGATTCTGATGGAACATCAGGAACAACTTTCTGACAGTAAGGGCTGTTCAACAGTGGAACAATCTCAGAAGGTTGTGGACTCTCCTTCCCTGGAGGTTCTTAAGCAGAGGGTGGATGACCATCTGGCATGGGTGCTTTAGTTGAGATTCCTGCATTGCAGGGGGTTGGACTAGATGACCCTCAGGGTCCCTTCCAACTGTACAATTCTATGATTCTGTGATCACAATATATTTGTTGATCCTTAAGGTGTGATCAGACTTTAAGGTGTAAACCATTTCTTTTTCGGGTTTCCCAGATGAAACAAAATAACCGCTAATTTTTTAATGCTCTGACTTGCAACGTTGTTTGTCGGTTTACTCTAAATATTTGCCGAATGCAAAATGTGTGCCTGTAAAAGTCCCTGGACCTTTTGCATCTGTGTTCATTATGAATCGTCTGCACTGTCCTGTATGTCATTTGCTCCTGTGTTTCTATTTGAAAAGGGACACTGCTTCAGTCAACAGTTGGTAGGAAAAGGAGATGCACATATTTGAAATTGAAAGTTGGTTGACTCAACAAGTAATCTTCCATACTTGGCATTTTGTGAGTGTGTGTGTGAGAGAGAGAGGAGGGGGCATATAAATAAAAAAGAGGCGAGTGCCCTCTAGCTGATAAAACTGCACTTCACATCATTTCCGGACCCATGAAGCCAATCTCATATTGTAAACTCTAATTGTTAAATTCTGAAAAATACTTTTCACTGGTTTCAATTGGATTTTCTTCCAGATAAGTGTGCTTGGGATTGCACCATTAGTGGCAGTAATGCATAAAATTCTCTTGAAGGTTGTTTTTTTTTTAACTTTGACATTGATAAACCACACATGCCCATATATATCTCCACCTTCACTTTATTACTATTATTATTATTATTATTATTATTATTATTATTATTATTATTATTAAAAATCTCAGTGTGCTTTCGCTCTAAAGCTGCAGAATTGTGTAAAGAATGTCATAAAAAGGGACATGGGAGCGAAGTATTTTCATTCCTTCCTGTTGTCTAAGGAATGTTCTGATGATATCAGGGTCTGCAAAATTCCTCTCCCTTCTCCTCCAACCCTGAATATCTAGCAATTATCTAGTTTTTGCTCAGACAAAAGAAAGGCGCATGCTGAGCTCACACTCCTCTATCCCATCCAACAAAATGTGGCCTTAAATAAAACTCCTGCAACAAAGCGAAGCTTGTCTACAAGGCACTAGAATACTTTTTTTTTTTTTTTTTTGGAAGAAAAAAGCCTGAGCAAATCCATGACTTTTTTTGCAATAAAAACACAATATGCTATAAAATAATTCAAAAGAAACTAAAAAAAAAAAAAGATTTCGCAGAACGGTATATGAAATGAATTGCTCCTGTAGCTCATGTGTATCACATGAAGGAAGACAGTGCCCTCTGGTGTTCTTCAGAAAAGATGTTTCTACCCACTCAGTGCTTAGGTTCTGAAACCAGCTTGACCCAAAACCAATCCAAGTCACTGGGAGAACAATCGCTGGTAAATGGATGGCACTTGACTGCCATCTTAATATGTTGCTGCATGCTTGGTGAATGCACATCATGTCAAAGTGAGATCAAAAGGGAACCGTATGTAACCCGAGGTACCACTGTATTCTATTGGGAGCAACCCAGGGTGGCTGGGGAAACCCGGCCAGATGGGTGGAGTATAAATAAATTATTATTCTTGTTGTTGTTAGCTGCAGGAGGATGAAAAGACTAAAAATCAAAATGAAAGAGGAAAGGGAGACAGAATGGGATATATGCAGCCTAATTCTCCACCACCATATTAGTGCCTAGTTCTATGATGGTATGGTGGTAATACAGTTCTCTACTCATGGGAGGGTTAATTTTTTTATTTAAAAAACCTAGCACTTTACTTTTCAACTGATTTTTCCCCCAATTCATAAGTTCAATAGTAACACTGGATAGGTGCCAATTGCAAATACAATATTAGGCAAGCTTTGCACTTTCAAAGTGCTTAGCTTTGCTTACCAAAAAGAGTTGACAGATTGATAGAATCATAGAGTTGGAAGGGACCCTGAGGGTGAGGATCATCTAGTCCAACCCAAATATGTAGCACAATGAACATGCTGCAAATGAAAAGCTGCACTTCGCAGATGCCCTGATTTGCATAGGAAAGTGTTTGGGTAAATTCCAACTATTTTTAAACGCGTGTCACTGCTTCTATCTATACTATGCTAGTGTAACATTTTAACTTGCCAAGTCAAATCAAATGCAAGTAATTTTTTGTAACTGCATTCATGGTCAATGGAAACCATCTTTTGGAGACTCCATGCAAGACATACAGAAATAGCAGGCAATTAAGTGTAGTACTTTACAGCCTAAATAAATGCAATTTACTAATTTTGATAAGTGCTCTCTTTCAATCTGAGCACCATCTCCTTTGTTAAATAATAAAAAAAGGTCACTCCCATTGGAATCATGATTATACGCAGGTGGAAGTGGCTTTTAGCCCATACTAGAGCATCCCTCGGGAAAAAGAAAAATCCACACAACTGCCAGCACACGACTTCCATTTCGGAAAACAGAAAGCCAAACACTAATTTTTGTATAACCGGCAACGGCATGAAATGTGACTTTATAGCCAAATTACACGGGCCAATCTCTTTCCTCATAAATGCCAGATGGAATTTTTGGGCACAATCCAGCCAAAGTTCAGTACTTTTATATACCATCAGTTTCAATGGCAGAGTCACACACATGTTTAACTTTAACAGTGCAGTCCTATGCATGTTTACTCGGAAATAAATTTAAAGCAAGAGCAGTGGGACATTATCTGAGGAAAACATGTGTAGGATTTCAGCCTAAAGTCCAATCTGTGCCATTTAGAGTCCTAGGTTAGAAGTAAAGATCCCATTCTATATGACATTTGAGTCACCTTTGAGTGGGGCTGAAGCTCATCCCAAATGGTTCCAAGCATAGTCAGTCATGTTCTGGAGTAGTTCTGGAGTGAATCCAATGCTGAACTGATTGACCAGACTATCTGTCTGTCTATCTATCTATCTATCTATCTATCTATCTATCTATCTATCTATCTATCTATCTATCATCTATCTATCTATCTATCTATCTATCTATCTATCTATCATCGTTTGGTCAATCAGACCTCGTCTATATATATATATATATATAGCCTGAAGATGACGAGTGAGACCTCGTCGAAACGTCGCCTAGACACCCCAACTTTTACACGGGAAGACACCCGAGGACACCAAAACCTGCATATATATATATCTATATATATCTATATATATCTATATATATCTATATATATATATATATATATATATGAGGGTGGCGCTGTGGGTAAAACCTCAGCACCTAGGACTTGCCGATCGTATGGTCGGCGGTTCGAATCCCCGCGGCGGGGTGAGCTCCCGTCGTTCGGTCCCAGCTCCTGCCCACCTAGCAGTTCGAAAGCACTCTTAAGTGCAAGTAGATAAATAGGTACCGCTTTATAGCAGGAAGGTAAACAGCGTTTCCGTGTGCTGCGCTGGTGCTGGCTCGCCAGAGCAGCTTCATCACACTGGCCACGTGACCCAGAAGTGTCTCCGGACAGTGCTGGCCCCCGGCCTCTTAAGTGAGATGGGCACACAACCCTAGAGTCGGACACGGCTGGCCCGTACGGGCAGGGGTACCTTTACCTTTTATATATATGGAATTTGTATACCACTTAATTGTAAAAACTTCTAAGAGGCTTACATAAAATATACATAATTTTAATTTTATACATTAAAATTATTGATTAAAGTCTCATGCCTGCCCTTTCCCCATTTTGCTCCCTGTTTGAAAATCAGCCCTGGCCCAGATTCACCTTCCTCTGCTAGCTACCATTTCATTTCCTCCCGCTCATTTCCTCTTTCCTTTACATTGACTTCAGCTCTGATCATCCGCTTTACCCACCTCCTACGTGGCAGAGTCCCTGGAAATGCTCATGTGCCATTTGAAATTGAGGAAGGGCTCACAGCTTGAGCTGGACGTCCTCCAGTGAGGCTCCAGATTTGGGAGCATTGTGGGAAATTTGCATGGTGGCTAAAACTGCCTGGAACTGCTCAGAGTGCCAGGCTTGGGGTTGGGGGGGATATGGGTGGGTTTAGAGCCGGCATCTGTAAAGGGTCCTGCCAGCTGCCCAAATATACAAAGTGCTGAAGGCATGTATGGCATTTACCACCAACATATGCTCACAACATACCTTTGTGCTCACCAGTGGCCATGACTGTTATAGACTAATTTCACATCTCCAAACGTGTTTACAGAGTGTTGACTCTACTTACATGATTCAAATGCATGTCCTTTTGTAAGCACCACGAACTGACTATACCTTGATTTATGATTATAAATATATATGGAATTAACTTTATCTCACATGCCAGCAAAGCTAATCCTCCCAGCAGCTGTTCCCACTCAAGTACAAAATGAATATGATTTTAACTACGCCTGGATCTAACCTAATAAATTCTATTGTTTTCCTAAGCACTTCTGCAAATTAAAGTGAACTCTGGGTTGCCATCCAGACACATGTATTGGGCTGAAGTGGCTTTTAGGCATGTAGCCAAATAGCTTCCCAATTCCCTAATAGGGTATATAGAACTCTCCCTCTAGAAAATATGTGCATCAAACGTGAAAAAACAAGCTCCTTTCCATTTCCTTTAAGTTTTTTTAAGTTTCCTAGCATTGCCAAAGTGCCTCGGCAGGGTTTAACTGTGTGACCCTGTGGCAAAGAAGTGTTCAGCCTCCAAGTCTCCCACCCTGCAGGCCTGTCAACTCCTCCATCAGCAGCTGACTCCCCCCCCCCTTATCCATTCTGCTCATAGGGGTGGACAAATCTATCTATTTCACTTTCTCATTTTCCAATCTCGACATTTCCCCATCAGCTCATTTTTTTTTAAGTCCACATGAGAATTCAGCAGCACTTTAGTGCAAATTTGTCCAAACTTAACAAACTTTTGTACACAATTCTACTGAATATAATGCATTTTACCGTATATGTTACTGTATTTTCAGTTCATTCTAGCATGTGCATTTATGTATACATTACGTGCTTGCCTGGAGAACTGCAGCACAAAATTATGAGAAAAGCACATTTCAAAGGATGGTTGTGATTTGGTTCACACAGTTTTGGGAAGTGCCAATTAGGTAGGTTTGCCTTTAAATAGAAACTGAATACCCATACCTATGTTGGCTAGGTTTAAATTTTTAGAGGAAGGGAACTTTTGAAAGACTAATGCAATGTTTCCCAAACTTATGATAGCTTAAACTGTTTTGCCTGTTAAACCTTGATTTCGGATTTAGGGTCCACAAAGGTGTTGGAAATGTAAATGTTTTAATAAAGATGATGGTGATAATAGTTTTATATGCCGCCCATCTGACTGGGTTGCTCAAGCCACTCTGGGTAGCTCCCAACAAAATATTAAAAATAGAATAAACCATCAACCATTAAAAACTTCTAGAGTTACAATTCCTGGGCAGAACTTTTCATGCAAGTCTGTTGTAAGGTGTTCCTAGTCAAGGGCTGTGGAAATGGTGGTACTCTAGAGGTTATTGTGCAGGACCAGCCCCTGACCACTGCCTATGCTGGCTAGGTCTGATGGGAGTTAAACAACATTTGGTGGGTTAGCTCCCCATTTCTCTCCTAGTCCAAGAGAGGCTTGATCACCTTTGCTCTTGTGTATTTTTACCATTGGTGTAAATATGTGATTGATTCTTTGTGGCACACCCAGATGTGTCATCACATAAGAGACAGAAAATCCCCAAGACGGCATGGGGAGAGATGGTACCTCAGGTGGGGGACATGTCATGCTCCTTCTGGGGCAGTTTGTCCACCTTGCACTCAGCTCTCACCTGTGGCTCCTAGAAGCTGTCAACATGTGACTGGCCACACGCTGGGAACAGCTTCGACTGGCTGGCTAAACCAGGTGAGGGTAGCCAATGGCTCTCAAGCCTTTGGTGAGTTAGGGACTTCGCCTGCATGTGAAGCCAGGTTCCGGCAGACTTGAGTGGACAAGACCAATAGTGGGGCCAACAGTCAAGAAGGCAGTTATGTAGAGGGAAGTGAGGGGCAGATGGGGCATGCCAACCTGGGAAGGTAGCCCATCTCGGGAGAAGGAAAACTCTGATCTTAAACCTTCACTGCCTTTGGGGATATATATCTTTGGGAGAAGAGGGGTGAAGGAGTAAACCCTGCACAAATCCAGGGTAGAGTCCCTACGACATTTGGACGGTGTCTTGTATGCCTCCTTCCAGCAACTCCTGCAGCCAAGCTGGTGTCAAACGTCTTGCTCTGCTTCCTTTTGGACCACATCAGCAAGGCCAAGAGGTCTTGTCATCTGGGCAGCCCAGGATCTCCATACACACTGCCCAGACTTGCACCTTGGGGAGGCCCCCTTGGTTCTGCCAACCCAGCAGTTTGACTTCACCCTGCCTGGAGGCACTTTCATTACTTTCATTATTCTCATTTTGTGTGTGGGTGTGGGTGTCTGCACATATGTGTGTTTTTGTATGGAATGTTTCAGAGGGAATAAGACGGTAAATAACAAATAACAAACTAAATATTGATGTATGTAATTTTTATTTCTTAATTATATTTAGTGGTAGCATGGTTGTATTGTTTTTTGTAACATAAAATCATTCAATAAAAATTATTTTTTAAAAAGCAGCAGCAGCTGGAGGCGCTTTACCCAGCCGGTAACTCAGGCATAGGCAAACTCGGCCCTCCAGAAGTTTTGGGACTACAACTCCCATCATCCCTAGCTAACAGGACAAGTGGTCAGGGATGATGGGCATTGTAGTCCCAAAACATCTGGAGGGCTGAGTTTGCCTATGCCTGCACTAACGCTTAAAACTGAGCCCCACTCGCGTCACAGGGCAGCGTTTGTGCTGCTGCCTTGAGCTGCCATTGCAACAAATCGCGCTAAAGCAGAACGAGGTGCCTATCTCGAGCGCCTCCTCTCTCGTGTGGCTTTCTCTCCCTCCCACCTTCGCCTCTCCTTCGGCGCTGCTGCTTTTTGCACGCAAACCAAGCTCCGCAGTGCTGGGTGCGGACGGACTCAAAAGCACAGCCAACACACAGCACCAGCGCTTCAAGCCGGCGCGCTCTCTATGGCGCAAGCATAGAGGCCGCGGCACCATCGGAGCCTAGAGCGGACTGATCAAACGCCGCTTCCGGATTGCGTTCCCTTAGAAACCAGCGGCGCTGCGACCCGGAAGCGCATGAGGGACAAGTTCCGGGTCGCCGCGCCATGGCTGCGCTAGGAGCGTCTGGGTGCTTGCAGGGCGGGAGGGTCGCCGTGGCTTCGCTGCTCCTGAGGCAGCGGGCGCAGGGACGCCGCGCCGCGTGGGGATGGCGGGGCCTCTGCCAAGGCCCGGAGGCGGGTGAGTCCCTCGGGGGGCGGATGCAGGCGGACAGGCTGCCCCCCACGTTGGGCGCGTGAGGCGACGCCGCGTCTGAAAGCGCCTCCAGTGGAAATGGCTCACCTGGTTGGGGCTCAAGGGCTAACCAAGGAGGCAGGTGGGCAGGCGGAACTTGCTGCTGCTGCTGGCTTTTGCCGGTTAACGACCCCACCCCAATAAATGGGACGCTTAGGGGAAGGGGCTGGGCTGGCACCGATCTGCTGGGCCTGATCCAGGCATCTTCGTTGTGCAGTGAAAGAAGCATCTCTTCCCCCGCCCCACGCCGTGCGCCTCTCCCACCCTCCCTGCACTGGCCCACACAAGTGGCAGGGCTCTGGCCAGGACCTTAGGGTTGCAGCCTAAGTCTTTTTTGTAAAACATCCAATATTGCAACCAAAAGTTAGTCCCCATGTGTTTAATGGGACTCTAAGATAAAACATGCATAGGTCATGCCTAAATTACAGCTGGCACCTTAGTAGTATCGTTAAAGTCTCACTTTTCAAAACTGCATTTTCAAAACAGTATTTGAGCTGTTGCTTTCCTGCAAGACCAGAGCTTTCTGAACTTTTCACATTGGAGATGCACTTTTTGGACATGCATTATTCCGCGGCGCAGTAATTTAGTTTTACTAGCAAACCAGAGGTTAAGCTAACCCCTTATAAGAGATATCATACAACACACTGCAGCTGACGCACTAACACAGTTTGGAAAGCTCTGTGCTAGACCAACCACTTGTTTTTCAGGGGAGAAGAAATCTGATGTTCCAAAACCTTCTTTTACGGATGAAAAAGTTCAGAACTTACTCTTCCAGATGACAGGACTGAATTTGCAGAAAGTCTTTAAGCCAGTAAAACAAGAACTCAACCCCCCAACGTACAAGCTCATGACAGAAGCGCAGCTGGAGGAGGTATATTGCCACTGTTCAAGAAATAATATATATGGGTTTAAGATACGAATAGAAGACACTTCTGGTTGTTTTTTATTTATTTGCTTTGGCCGTAAGAAGAGTTAGGAAATATAGGCACTCAAAACATTTATATATTTGTTAAGATGTGTATGTTGTGGTTCTAACATACCAAGGTAGTTGCGAAAAAACATTTAAAATATTTTAAATTATTCAGAGCAATACAATGACCATATAATATACCTTGAGAAATGTATTGCTTATGCAGTGGTAATAATGAGCATGAATGTTGAAATGTTGTAAACAGTAACTGATTCAGAGTAGCCCTGTACAGCAGGAAAAAAAAATCTCTCTGTCTCATTTTGATCCAGATGGCAATCAAGTACATGAAAATTGATGAAATCTAACTTGAAGTATGCTAATGTGGTCACAACTCTTTAATATCCCAGGCACTTAGTTATGGGGCATGTAAATAAGTATTTCCATGAACTCAGATCAATAATAGGGGCAGCTTGTTAAAAAAAAAATTATCTGCTCTTTCATTTGTCACTCATGTTTTTATTAGTATTTTTGAACAATTATCAAATGCTAACATGTTTTACCAATGAAATGACAACAAATAATAATTTTTGTGTAAAAAATTGTAGTAAGACATGCAAAAATATCTGAAACCTTTGGGTTTAATTGTCACCATTTCAATTTGCATATTTTTGCATGGCTAAACCATTTCTCCCCCTGTCCTTCAAAAACCTATATCTATCAAATATTTACATTTTTTATGTTAGATGATTTTCCAATATGACATTTTCTGTGCAATTAATTACTCACTTCTTTCTTTTAGGCCACAAAAGCTGCTGTTGAGAAGGCTAAAGAGAGGCTCAAAATGCCTCCTGTATTAAGTGAGCGGGAGCCAATTAATGATGTATTAGCAGAAGACAAGATTCTGGATGGAATAGAACCTTATAAATATGTATTTACTGACCTAGCATACAGCACCCCTCACCGTGTGAGTCTGTTAGCTACCTTGAAAAATATCAATGAATTTTACCCACTTTGCAGTTACACTAATAGACACCGTAATCTACAAGGAAATACACTGTTTTATTGTATACACAGGATCACAACAGCAGCTGCTTCTGGAATCATGATATGCAGTTTTAGGATAAAACAAAACAAATTCCTTCCAGTAGCACCTTAAAGACCAACTAAGTCAGTTCTTGGTATGAGCTTTCGTGTGCATGCACACTTCTTCAGATAGATAGCTGGGTCTGGTTTCTTTTAGGATAGATAGCTGGGTCTGGTTTTTTGCTTTTTAAAAAAATACCATTGATGGATTTGAAGAAAGGAAGAACTTTGCCATCCTTGGACACAGAGAGCTTTTTGCTCATGGCATGTTGTGACACTATATTCTTGGGCTGGCCTATACCCTCTTGTAAAGTAGTACTTGATGCTTCTGAAAAAAACACTTTTTCTCCATGGACCACTTGAATATTGGCTGAGTCTTGAAAGACCACATCATAAATTTGTTTTTTGTTCTACAAATCCAAACACAAAGCTCACATTTTAATAACTGCAGTCTGGCCTTTTTAATAGGATAGATGGGCCTGTTTTGTGAGCAAAGATCTGTGAAATTGTAATGTTTGTCAGCTTTATTCTCAGATCAGGTGCAGCATCCATCCTGCTGCTTCATTTTGAAGTATGCTGATGTTAGCCTTTTCACAGGCTATCACAGTAGAGATTGCAGACCACAAGTTTAAGAACTTGTGCCCTATCTGATCCCAGTTGTCCCTCAAGATACTTCCCATGGGGTCAACAGAGGCCTGAATCATTTTCTTTTGGATGACTGAACAGGGCTCTTGTTTCCTTTACTATGTTCTTTCTATTGGAATTAAGTTTACACTTGAACCTATAGAATTCATTGCTACAAGATGCTGTGCCTTAAATTCACGTAGGATATGGCAATAAAGGGGTACTGGGTATAATAGCTAAATGAAACTAAAGAGAATGATTTTCTAGGTGGCAATATCTTGTGTTCTGACTAGCCTGTGAGCTTTCTAGAGACTATTGGCTGACTGTTGTTGAGAGAACAGTTGGATTAGCAGAACTGAACTAGTAAGGTAACTCCCATACTCCTAGCTTTTTGGTCTTTAAATCCCTTCCAAGCAGCAGTAACGTCAGCTTCAGGTAAGCTGAACAAGCATGTTCTGTTTTCACTGTGAAGAAGACATGATACAATTTACTTTTTCAAATATCTTGATAGGAAGTTACTGAAAAACAATTGGCCTTTTAAGTTTGCACTGTTCCATATCTTAAAGTAAAGAGACATGGAACAGATGACTACAAGTGCCGCTTACTTCTCTTTTCAATTTCAGGAACGCTTTATTGTAGTTCGAGAAACAAATGGAACATTACGCAAGGCCACTTGGGAGGAACGGGACAGAATGATACAAATATACTTCCCAAAAGAAGGGCGCAAAATTATTCCTCCAGTTCTATTCAAAGAAGAAAACCTTATGGTAAAAGCTAGTATTCAGCCTTGTGCAAAGCAATTAATCTTACTCACGTGAGCAATATGAGACAAATATATTTGGCCTACTGCACCTTTGCCATTGTCTCAACTTCCTTCTTCATGATTTTCTAAATTATCCTTAGGCTATATGGCCCATTTGGAAACTCAGTTCTCTGTTTGCGAAACCATAGTTTAAAAGCTGGGAATGAGCAGTGAAAATACACACTCCATTCTCACTGTCTTCTGGTTTCCTTCCTGTGTGGGCACTTATTTCCTGGTATAATTAACCTGCAGTTATGTCCAAAACTCGTTTAATGAGTTTTACTTCCCAGAATCTTAAAGCACATTTTGAAGTTGCATTTAAGAATACAGTAATAGACTACCATGCTCAGTTTTGGTTATTAGAGAAAACTGCAGTTTAATTACACCAGGATGGGATGAGGAAACATATCCTATCCTTTGCAGCCTATGGGAAGGTGGGAGGACTCAGAGGCTGGTAAGGAAGGTGCCTCATCGCTTACTGGGGTCTGGGAAGGTCACAGGAGGGCCCTGAGACCTGCAACCTTCACAGACCCCAGTAAGCAGCCCTCCCATCTTTTAGTGGGGGCACTATGCACTATTTTGTTTTTGCCCATGGACCCCCAGAACAGAGTCCTCATGTAAATGGTGTAGTATAACAATCCACTGTAGTATAAAAATCCAATGAAAATGAAGCTGATAAAACTACTTTGAGATCAGGATCTTTGACAGTGCTGGTAATCTTGATAGAATCTATTAAAGAACGGACCCAAAACATTTTTGCAACTGCTGTCGGATGAGAACCCTAAATTATTGCCACTGCTTAGACCTGGACTATTACTGTTATTGAGTCTGGTTTTTTGATGCAGGATGCTTCATTTATATTTCATTCTTGTTACTATTGTTCCAGACGACGTTTCTTCAAGACCGCCATGAAGAACTCCTTGATCGTTGCCTTGTACAGTTTGAGCCAGATTCACCTGACTATATCAGAGTGAGTTGCCAACATTTGGGCAGGGAGTGTGGGGTTGAGACAGCTGCTGTTTCCAAAGGGGTAGTCATGTTTTTGTTGTAACAGTCTTAACTTTTTGCACATTAAACAAATTTATTATGGCATAAACTTTCATGGGCTGCAGCTGACCAAAGTGTTATCCTATATGCCAGATGGTATCATTCCTCAAAGTTGTTATCCCTTTGACACCACTGTTTACAATCCCCTTCTTACTTGACCCTGTAAGTTGGTTGTGTGTATACCTGCAACTCAGGATAACACTACATGCAGATGAAGTGGACTTGTCCATGAAAGGTAATGCTACATTTGTTTAGTCTTTAAGGTGCCCCAAGTCTTTGTTGTTTTTGCTACATACACTTATTCCGGAAACTTACTCAGGAAGCTATTACGTTTAAGCATTATTATGTTTCAACTTCTGCACAGGTTCATCAGCGGACGTATGATGATATTGAGAAACATGGAAAATATGATCTGCTGCGTTCAACAAGACACTTTGGAGGAATGGTGTGGTACTTTACAAATAGAAAGAGGATTGATGGATTGCTGATAGATATGCTCCAAAGAGATTTGTAAGTGCTGTTTATTGAGCTAGAGTTATCTAGGTTCTTCATGGCAATATAGAATTTAAAAGTTCATATTTAAGCAGCCTATCTGCTGAGATTAGTTGCACAAGCATCAAAGTTGCACTTGTTCAGGATCAAAGCACTGGCTGACTTTTATTCAGGAACTGTAGGCTGGGTTCTTAGCGATCATTAACATACTTTGAAAAAGTTTGCCATGAGACACCAGTTTAATAGTGTTTCCTGTCAATAATAGACTATGCCTAGCTAGCAATTCCTGCAGCTATTGCTTATTTTCATTTCCACCTGTATGGGTAGAATAATTCAGTTCCATTTATTATTATTTATTAAACTTGTATACCACCCTTTATATACTACTCCATACATCTCAGAGTGGTTCACAACATAAAAATACAAGAGAAAAAAAAGAGAAAATATATAATAAAAACAAGAATAATCCCCCCCACACATATTTTATTATTATTTACTCATCCAAAACATATTTTGGTGTCATCCAGGAATCAATTCAGTTTGAGTAAGGCTGCAAAACGTGATTCGAGTGTCAGGGTAAGGTATCAGATTGGATTTTCCTGTGAAGCTGCAGTCCTTTGGAATAATCCCTTTAAACTTGGTGGGAAGTAAGACTTCTCCAATACATGTTCATCAGTGATGCTGGATAGTTTTACAAAGGCATTAAACTCTAGTGGTGTTGGGAGGTAACCCAATATTGAAAGGGGGTTATTCATATTGTAAAGGTACGTGTGTGACTACAGAACGCCCAGAGCAGGAGGTGTGTTGGAGAGGTCTTTCTATGATATAATCCCTACTGCTGGAATGGCTCCTATATGGGTCTGAACCCAAATGGAGACACTACCTGCACAGGTGGCAAGGGTGAAGCTGAGATCGGAAATGAATTCAGCTGGGTAAAAACCCACCTCTTTGAAGATATTTGCTCATAGTGGTGGCTTACATCTGTTAGTAATTCCTCAAAACTTAGTTCTTTTAGCTAGTGAATTTAATAAAACAACAAGCTAGTTTAATGTGTTTGTGTGGAGTACTAACTGTGATGGTTCCTAGAAAAGCAATTAAGTCTTGAATAACTTCTGTATTTCAGAATCGAGGACGCAGTAAGCTTAGTTACTTTGTATCACATGCTCCATCCTGATTGCCAGTCAGCAAAAGAAGCACACGAATATGACATCCAAGGACTAGATTTAATTAAGGTATACAAATCTTTTATATCAGCCTCTTTTCATGTGATAGGTACTTATCACAGCAGTTTTCCTTTTTTGGAGTTTTGGGACAAGAAATATTGTACCCATTTGTGGAAGCAATTCATCCATGGAACAGTTTGTTAAAAGGCCAACATTTCATGGAGCTGAACTTATCTTTATTCAGTGTTAAATAATTCCTATATGGACTAGAGACTGCACAGCTTTTAACTTCATAACCTGTATCCTCCATTTCACAAAATGTAATTTAGAACATTAAGCTAGTTTCATCATTTTGAGGTTACCTGCTGGAGCCCAACGCAAGTAACACAGCCAAAAGCTTGCTGGCTACCTAATTATTATCATTTACATTTTTGTACAGGTTTTTGTGAAGACAGAATCACAGAGAGCTGGATACATTGAACTTGCACTCCAGTCTTATCAAGCAACTAAGCCTAGGTCTGCAGCTTCATAAAGAATTTACCAATCCACTTAATATGATGTTTGTGAGTGGAAGGGTGGTGTAAAATGTATATAGAATTCTGAATAAAATACTTTTTGCTGTATAACGTATAGGAAGTAGCTTTAGTTAGCTTTTAAAGCACAGTTGGCCTGTTTTGATTAACAGAAATACAGAGAATTTGTCATATCGAGTAGTTTTGTGGGTACAAGGCTTAGTAATCAAAACATTAAAAGGGAAACTACATTTTAAAAGACATTTATTACAAGGCATGGTCTTCATGTGACAAGAGCTTGGCATAGTATCTAAGGAGTTCTACACAACAGAAATAGATACTGCAATGCGTTTCACAGGTCTAACCCTACTTACTTGATCCAGCTTGCATTTAAAAACCAAGCTTCTTTCCACCATGAAGACTGCAGTAAATGAAGTTTAGGGAAAGAAATTTGTAAGAAATTTGGTCATTTTTTAAAAAAAAATCAGTCAGACATCTCTTCATCCAAATTAATATCGGTAGTATCAATATCCTCCAGGTCTAAGTTATCCAAATCTTCATCCAGCTCCAATAATGCCTGTGGCAGGAAGTACATAGAAGAAAATGGCTTACTAAATACCATGCATCTATCATTGCTAAAGAACTACTTACTGGGAACTACTTATTTTATTTCTGCAAGTTGAAATGCTCCAACTACTGCTTTAGTGTGATACTGGACTATCCTGCTACCACCATCCTAAACAACTATGGGCCTGCTATATATATTTGCTTATTATAAAACACAGACCCAAAATTTGGGTATAATAAGCAACTCTGATTTAAACCAATGTACAATCTGTATGTTGAAGGAAGAGGATGAATAACTTGTTTCTGACTTCATAAAGAATTGTGAAACCTAGAACACTTATCCAAACAGGGCCACTACACTCTGAGCAATGGTGATTAAGGAAGTTTTAGAGGCTGTATAATGGGACAGTATTTACATTAATATCTAAAATATTACACATTCCACAAGCAGAAGCAAGTTTACTTAGGCAGTAGAGATGAGGATGGGGCAGGGTTTGGTACAGTACAGCAAGTCAGCAGCAAGATTAAAATGAGGCTATTGGCAAGACTGGTTTTATCAAAGATATCCTGTGTTCTGTTAGGCTAGTCACGATCTCTGACACATTGACAATGAGCTACATCTGAATAAGGACTTCCTTGAGAAGTAGGTTTGTGTGCTGATAGAACTACTTTAAGGTTGTATCCACTGCTGTCACATATGAGAATGGACTTCTGCTCGCACAATGGGACTTCACTGTCTCCTACACACTTTCAATCTGCTTCAGGACTCTGGAGCAGAAATGGGGGAGGAGGAGAGGAATGCAAGTCCTGTGGCACAACTGGAAACCTACTTGTGCAACACTGGATTCTGTCCTAAAGAACCAAAAGCTAACAAGCTGAATGGAAGAATTCAAGTTTTTATGTAGCTAGGTTCAAGCCTGAAATCTATGGCTTTAGATGACAAGATAAGGGGCAATATCCAACACTAGTCATACTCTGGGCATGACTTAAGTCCACTGACTTCAATGGATCTACTGGGAATATGACTAATCTTGGATATCATAAATACCTATCTTGCTGGAAAGAGTTAGGGAACGTTCAGTTTTGCAGTCCAACTTGATCATGGTGTATAAACACATTAGGGATATGTGGGAGAAAGTTGAAGGAAGCATTCTTTTAAGCACACACTCTGCAAACAAGCTTCATGTGCCCAAGTTAAGAACACCCATCCTAAACAAAATCTGATTGCAGCCAAGAGCATGCAGTAAGGATGTACTGTGATGTACTGATCAGAAATGTAAACAACTACTAAGTTTCTATATTAAATTAAGAGGAAATCAATCCAATGGCAAACTTTCCTAAAGAGGTCAGATTAACATTTAGCCACACTCTGGTGAAAGTGTTATTTTCTCAAGAGCGCTCAAGTACAAATCTGATCTCAAAGAAAAATGTAACATAGGAAAGTGAGCAAAGTGGGGGAAATTGCAGAATGGAGTTAGCTTGTCACTGAATTGTTTTATGCAGAATGGAAATGTAATGGTAGAATTCTAGATTGTCTCACTCCCCAAATGATCTGCATTTAATGTTCGTACATTGCAAAAGTAACTAAACCAAGCTTAACCTCATGTGCCAGTTTATTACACGGAGGGAGATTTGCTATCGCCAGTCTTGAATCTAAAGCTCTGCTGACTTACTCTTATTCTGTATAGCCTGTAGAAAAAGTCTAATTTTGAAACTTCCAATGACAGTTTGGAACAAGAGAAATAAGGATTGCTACTGGGATTAGAACCTTCCCAGCTTTAGGATTTTTCATGGTGCACTTGAGCTTTTACCTTTTCATCTTTTATTGTTTCAATTGGGTCCTTCCCTGCAACCGGAGGCACTATCACAGGCTTAGGAACTAGTTCTTCCTCTTCTGAATCCTTATGACAAAAAAGGAAATATTTAAATATTTGATAAGGCTCATATAAGGAAAAACTGGATCCCGTTCTTAGGTTGCGTAACCCAAAGAAACGGATTCAGCAAGAAAGCGTGTAATACTAGCCCTACACAAAAGCAAATTTGAGAGAAGGCAACATATGGAAAGACTATGTACCATTTTATTCCATTAAGACATTGTTCCTACAATCTTACCTATTGCTCTTAGAACTCCTGATCTAATTGATACTCGCCCTGTTCAGATGACATACCAAATAATGACCTGGTTGTGACAAAAATAAACTCTAGTGAGCTACCCATCTTTCTAACACACACTCAATAGGGAAGGAAGCTTAAAATGTCTGGTTATATTTAAACAGGTACAGCTTTGCCCTAACTACAGTTAACATACCAGGATCTCAAAGCTAGTTTCAGATCCTGGTTTATTTGAATTAACTTTGGTTGGAACTAACCACAGTTGCACGTAGTTAGATGTAATGAAAAACTGCAAAATGTTCAAAACTGATCAAAAGCTTTAAACTTCTATCAGGTTGTTGGAGCAGAGCATTCAAGCCTGAGAATTCTCATTAGAGCAAACTATAGTTTATTGTGACGTGAACCAGGTCTCTCATTCCTGGAATGTGCAACATTTGCTCGCCATTCCTTTCTTACTACCCTTCCTTCTCCCTTGCTCTCAAAATTTAGTCTAGAAGGACAATCTTCTTAGATGTTGTGAAGTATATGTGGATGGCCTCATAAAGCGATAAATAATAAAAAGAAAACAGAATTTTGGAGCTGTTGCTCAGGGCTATTTCAAAGTGCTGAAAGCAACTGTGATGGGAAGAAATGCAGCAATGTTCAGGAAGACAACCGATTTATTCAGACACAGAAATCAGGAAAACTGACAGCAACAGAATTATCTGCATGTGTCTAAGTGCCAATGCTATCCATAATGGTTTCTATATTAAGGTAACATGGTATGAAAAGAACACAATTACAGAGCAATTGCTTATCACCAAAGTAAATGTAAAATATAAAGAGGGCGGGCAATCTAAATGGCTCAGTTTTGTTTTTTTTAACACAGTCCATAAAAAGCCACAGTCTACACTGTGGAAGTAAGGATTTTGAACATTTAGTGGAGATAACTCTTACTCCAGAATTTCATTACCACTGACCTGCAATGCTTCCCCTATTTTGGGTGTGAAACCTTTAGCTTCTTCCAGTATGTTTCGCTCTTCATTTGGCTACCAAAGAAAGAGAATATATCATTTGAGTAGAGACTTTTGCTGACACTAAATAATTCTCAAGGTTGTGCCAGATTCTATATGACATTGCTCATAACTTGTATCTACTTACAGTGACTAGGGGATATTTATTGGCTGGCCGCAAATCAGTTTGTGTTGCCTTGATGTATTCTTCAGCAACAAAAGCTTCCTTTAATCCAGGGAACAAGTTTTCATATTCTGTGGGATCGGCCAGCGATTCTGCAGCTTTCTGGTTGACTTTAGAGAGATTTTCTCTCCATAGTTTTACAACCCTATCGATGGAACAGATGGTCATTGCAAGCACCTCCGTTATAAGCAAAATATTTTTACAAAACACACACTAACACTTCAAAGTTACCTTGAAACTTGGCTCGGCAAATATGTCCGTGCTAGGAAAGCAGCTTCTGGCAAGCGTCCGGTTTTAATCAACAGCTCAAGACAACTATCAAGCCTACAATAGTACATTTAAAGAAAGTCACATTTTCATTTGTTTGGGTTTGGTTAAATAAAACAAAGCAAAAATAAAAGTAAAATCTAGTTTTTAAAATGTACCCATTACTGGAGTATAACACAAATGTGACAATACTATAATCAGAGGATTATGCTAATAGCAAACCATTGTGTTCAACGTTACTGGCAATGTGGTTTTAAAGGCTAATGAATGTCTAATGCCCTGATCATATGAAGCAACTACATGGGATCAGGCATAAAGCTGCTAAGGTTACTTAGAAGAAACAGGTTGTTCTCTTATACCATCTTGGCTGTGAGTCTTGGAAGACCTGCTCCCTGCCTTGCAGGCCTTTTTCCACCTGGACTGGGAGGGCAAGACCCTGACTGACTCCAAGTACAAAAACTGAGGCTCTTGAATAGATTCTTGGACTGGGGTACTGTTTAGGGGCTTGGGGGTGTTGCTGTTATTTATATTAATTTTATCTTTGTTTTAGATTACAATTTATGTTGGGAAACAGTTTGATTTGCTTGTGTACCTTTTGATGTTTTATTTATTTTTTATGATTACTTTTGTTACATTTGTAATTATGTATTTTTTCATGTTGTAAGCTGCCTTGAGCATGGTTTTAACTATGGAAAAGTGGCATACAAATAAAATGATGTATGTAGGTCTTATACTGGCACTGGCAAGCAGCTTTTGATGCTATTGTGCCAGACATACTCCCTGGGCCTCTTCGTGGTATATAGTTGTGTTATAAACAACACAGGAAACATAATTAACACCACTGTTATACAGGACTTTTGCATAGAGATGTTCAATTGCATAGACAATGGATAAATTCTGGATTTTCTTTTTGAACAGCTTTCAATATTGGATCCTGCACACATGCACTTTTTTACTTTCCATCTTCGTCTTCCCTCATAAGTGAATCCATTCCCTTACACCCACACCCTTTCCCATGTCCATTTAAGTCATAATCCATTTTATTGTCTTTCCAATACTGGCTCTCTCAAAATTAAAGGATTTCATTGACCTTCTTTCCCTATTGGTTTCCATCCCCCTTCCTCTGTTTCAGGTACTTATTAATAACTTTTTATAAATAATAATAATAATAATTTTTAAACTGCCCACTCACTACTGCCATTTGTTCTTGGTTTCTTCTGATCAGCTGCTAACTCACGACAGTTAGCCTTGGGCTGCTCTGCAGAATGACCAGAGGTCAGATCTTTTGTCAGTCAACACAACTCAGCTGTCTGAGCCAGCAGCAGAAGAAAAAGATTACTACTGCTGAGTGATTCAGAAAGCACTGCAAATCTGGCAAAGAAGAACTAATGCCAAAGCAATTTGGGGGCAGTTCTCTGTAGGAACAAGTCAAGTGCAACAGTAGGAAACCACATCAGCAAAATAAAATGATGATGGTGATAATATCACCATCAAAAATTTGCCAAGGGTGTGTGTGCATTCAGTTTGGGGATTAGCCACCCCTAGTATAGATGAGAGATTATTTGTTACTTACTTTCCTTGCAGGAAGTAGCTCATAAATGCGACATTGTTCTTCCCATCTTTTTCTGCCCCTTCGGCCAGCTTGTTCACCATGCTGGTATTTCCTGAAGCTGTGGCCAACAGCAGTAAGCCACCGTAGTCTTGCGCATGGTGCAGGCACTCTTGGGCAAGGCCAAACTGGCATTTACTGATAGCAAGCTCAGCCAGCTGCTTCCACTTCTGCTCAGACTGCGTAAACAGAGAGCAATTCCACATCAGCCGTGTTTGACATTGTTCTGAAGCCTATACAGACTAAATTTAGCCCAGTTAGTTTTTTTATCTCAGCTTTCTCATCTATAGTTCCTCACTTGCAGTGAATGTTTCATTCAAAGCACATGGTCATGCCTTAAGAGAAGATACTTATTGCACTATTTTGACACCCAAGAACTATGGGTATGCCTCTTCTAAAAATTAACTCTTGGTTAGCCCACAGAAAACTTTTCACTGCCTCAGTATTTTCAAACTATGCTCTGTAAACCAAAAACTATGAACCTGGGTAGATCTTGAGACTATCCTAGACATGTGGACTATCTTATACCACTGAAACATCATTTGAGCAATCTAGTCAAGATACTCCAGATAAGCAGCAAGACAGAAAATATATTTTAAAAAACACTTGAATTAAGCTGCTTGCTGCTGTCAAAATCTGGGGAAAGCTATCTTGCTCTCACTTCAGCATGACAGACAGAGATCATGTCAAATAATCTTGTTTAATGCTTTACAACAATATAAAAATCAGGAATTCTAGAACTTCAGTGGGCAATCAATATTTTGCACAGATTCCAGTAAATTCAGTTCAGCCTTGACACTAAACAACCAGGTTGACTTTGCACCTGTACGTTGGCATCCATTTGTCTCGAGAGACAATGGAAGAATGCACCTTCGAGGGTAAAGTCAAACCACTGGAGAGTTACAGCACCTGCTGTGGCTGCAGAGACTGATACAGGAGAGACATGTTTTATTGCAGGTGGGGCAGGTGTAGGTATTCTGTTTTGCTGCTACAGGTGGACCTTTATAGCCAAAACATTTCTTTCATAAGAGACTATTCTTCTGCATCTTAACATGGCCATTGGTAATTCCTCCTTTGTTTCTAAAATGGTGTCGGCATACCTCTGCTTCCACTGCAAGCTGATATGCAATCTTAAGTTCACCAAGCTGAAGAGCAAGCTCAAAGCGGTGTTCTGGGTCTGTAGATACTGCGAGTGCTTGCTGTTTGAAGCCCTGAATATTATAGTAAAAAAAGACATTAGTGAAGGAATCTTCTTAGCAAACCACAGCAAAAATTGATACACAAATACATCTCCCTTTTTATACAAACCCAAAAACACACACCATGATTATTTACTTTGTATTTAAGAGCATTTAAGTGCATAATAGATATGTCCACCCCGCCAAATTAAATTTGCAGCCATTTCCAATTCCAGTATTTTAATCCATATTTGTTGACCAAAGATTAATTTGATAAAATGTGACAAATGTTTTCACCTGCTTCTCAAGGAAGTGTGCAACTCTGGTCCTCTGTTCCTTTGGAATTGTGGGAAGAACTTTGTCAGCCATACTGAAGTCTCTCCTCATCACGGCAGTTTGATACTCTAGCACCGAGACTAGCAAGGAGTAACTCACTATGTTCAGTTCTTTGTCACCAAGGTAAAGTCTGTTGTCTTTGGGGATATATCCAAGTAAGTACATTGTCCTTTAAGGAAAGGGGGTGGGAGAGAGAGATTGCATTCATTAGAATAACTTCAGTCTGAGAAATCATCTGGCAGAGTAATCCTAATGTGGAGCAACAAACAGCAAAGTGGCAGTTGAACCACCACATCCCAAGCTCCACTGGCTCGGGAAGATGGTGGTGGGCTGGTTCTTCAGTATATTTAGTGCATCAGATCCTGGCTGGTGTAGCAGAGAGGCACAAGGACCCAACTGGGATGCTTTGCTTTCCACTGCTGATGGAACAACAGCTGGCAGCAGCTTTCTACTAGCATGGGCAATAGCAATGGTCTTACAACCCCCAGCACTCCTGCTGGCCAGAAGAGAGCCATTAACATACTATCCTAACCTGCACTCCTCTGGCCATCAACATCACAGTCCTTAAGATTGCACGCTGAATTATCAGGAAATTATGTAATTCACTTGAATTGGACTGATATGCTAAGGATAGTGAGTCTCTATCAAACTGTGAGTATGCTGAGGTACAGAAACTCCAGATCAGTGAGGAGACCAACCCCACCTCAAAGGAATTTTATTTCTGAAACTCTTCCATTTCCTTAAGTAGTAACACACTGGAGATAACAGCAGTGACGGATAGGAAGAATTTATGGCTTAGCACAAGTATAGAGAAACTTTGGTCCTCCAGATGTTGCTGAACTACAGCTCCTATCATCCCTGGCCATTGACCGTGCTTGCCAGGGCTGCTAGGAGTTGTAGTTCGACAATGTCTAGAGGGCCACACCTAGCTTAGTATGTGATCTTAAAGTTTAGCCCACACCTGACTTAGTGCCATATCTAAAAGACAAAATAATCTTCAAGAAACAGGCTACATGGGCAACACAAAAGCTATGCTGCTGGAGCATCCCACAGTCAGATTTACACTCTAAATAGCTTCTTGCTTAAGGACCACATTTCTGCCCATCACTGGCACAGTAATTATTTCTTGCCACAGAACTCTGCTCAATGTGCATTGAACTATCAAAGAAGTAGAACATGCTACACTTAATAGCAATAATTTCATATTTTACTTTGCCAAACCTTTATTAGGCGTTACAAATATAGGCCATCATAAAACCTCCATATAGAAAATTTTAAAATATATGCAAATAAACAGGTAATTTCATATCAATTAGAACTATATCTGATGAATAGCTGAACACTCACCGGTCCAAATGTGCAATGGTGACGATTTCTCCTCCAACGTAGTAGTTCAGTCTGTTCACAGAACTGGTATAAATAAAACAGTCGCCTACCCATAACCCCGTTTTCACAATCTCTTGAATTTCACCAAGGACCTGGAGGAACAAAGGTGTTTAGGCTTAGGACAATCTTGTTTACTAAACTCTCCATAGGCACTGGGTCCATTAAAAGAGTTTAGTTATATAAATGGGTCAACTCCATAGGCTTGGTGATGAAGAGTCCCATATTAATGGAAGTTCAGCTTAAAATATAAATCCACCAAAAAACCCTCTTCTACTACACCACAGATAAGATTAACAAAAGTTCAAATTCCCTATTCACCACAGTTCCTAGTAGTGGGATATGGTACAAGAAGTCCCATGTGACATATATGTACAAAGTAGCCTAATGATCTTTTAAAATCCAACAGACCAAAGCTCATTCACTAACTTTGTTGTCAACAAAATATTCTGAACCAGGAATGTGACCTTCCAGCTATTTTTGGATTCCAAACTCCCATTAAGTTTAGCCAGCATGGCCAAAGGTCAGAATGACAGGAGCTGGGGTCCAACAACACCTGGAGGGGCCACAGGATCCCCAGCCCTGCTCTATACAGATCAAGACAGCTGTACGATTCTTATTCACATGAAGCCTTATTAATATGGTTCCCTTGCTGCTGATGTTTAGGAGAACAATTAAATTGTTTCTTTTTCAATTAGGCTTTAGAGACCTCATGGGTATTTAGGCTGGTTATATTGTATTATATTGTCTATTGTATATCATTTTACACTGTTTTTATTTTTATTGTATACCACTTTGATTTCCTTAAAGAAAACAGGATCTAAATGATTTAAAATGACTGTGTGTGTCCCAAAGCTAATTTTCCAAGTCAATCCATCTTGTCAATTTCCACATTCTCCTTATATCACATGGCTAGTCTGTTAGTTGACAGCAGTATAAATGGTTTAAAAGACAGAATCAGATCCAAAAAGCCCATTAATCAATAAGTGTAGTTACCTCAAAGGCATCTTCAATGCCATCTTCAGTGACTCCCTCATGTGTCTCTTGGGCTGTTGCAACTTTTTCAGAAAGGTACTTCAGAATGAAGAAAGATTCTTCAGTGGCTATGCAGACGAGCTCACCAGAATCAGACCAAAAAATCTACATCAAAACAATGCAATAACCTTTAAGGTTCGGGCTCTGATTAAAAGACAAATTAAGCCTATTGTGGCACCAAAAGAGATAGAGCACACTAGTTCTGTTTTAAGACTCTGAAAGTTTCAGAATTAACAGCAGCTGACCTTGCAAGGTAAGCTTTAATTAATCAGCAAGTTGCAATTGGAACAAAACTCACATGTTTGGGCTGGATTTCAATTCTGCGTATCAATTCTGTATTTTCCCAGTCGTAAAATGCCAGGCCATTGACAGATCGGACACCCAGCAAGAAACCACCGTAGATACCTTCAGGGGACACAAGCAGAAGAAATTAGAAGCTTTCTGGACAGTGTTTAAAACTAGCTAAGATGGGTACAGAAGATAAAATGCATAACGTGCCTTCTGCTCCAAAGTCAGGTTTAAAAGACTTCTTCTCTTTGAAGTTTTTAAATATCTTGACACTGCTGTTGCTTTCCCTGATTGCATACCTGCACACAAACAAAAGATTTCAGTAGAACCAAGCTCTTATTCAGCAAGATTAACAAGCAAGGCCAGGAGCAGTCAATACTAGGCACACTGGCCATATAGATCCTGCCAATGTTCTCTTGCAGACTTGTATAGACAGGTTATTCCCCTTTTGCCAAAACAGCTGTGAAAGGACAGCTGGAATAAGGTTTAAATTAACTGGATGCAGTCCACAGGCCATGTGTCCTTGCCTCCACCTAGGCCATAAACTGAATTGGGATGCAGCCACTACAAAAACTGTTGGTTGCACATTTTAGATTTCATACTGAATTTTTAAAAAAAACAACAGCAGACCAAAGAGCTATGCAAAGGCGATTGCTGTTCATAGTCCAAAACAAAGCGTCATAATAATGTTAAGATTAAACAAAGGACTTACTCTGAAGAATCATGTGCCCATGCAAACTCTTGAGCAGAACCAAAACTTTTGTTTCTCAGTGCCATAGCTGTGTAAATGATGTATTCACCATCCCCACACACTACTACAAACCTGCAAGGTAGTAAAAACAAAAGAAATGTAAATTACAGTATGCAAGGAAGGTTTGTGTAAGACTTGTAAAACTCAGAAAAGCATGATCAGAAAGATACACACATACAATGTTTCTGGTCCTAAACAGAATTTAAAATTAATGAACGGGTTTAAATTTTTATCTTCAGAAAAAGAAATCCCTTACCGCCCATTGGGATTGTGCTGAATAGTCTGAGGATATATTTCACAGCTGCCCATATCTTTCACAGCAAGTGGCAGTCTCTCTCCGTCTTTGATTTCAGCATCCCCCATTGCTTTCAGATTAGCTTGCTGAATTTCTGAATGCTTAGCCCAAATTATCTTGCCATTAGCATCCATTGACATGGCTGGCTCTTCACGGCCAAGCTAGCAAGGAAGGAAGCATGAGGAGAGTAGATGTATACAATAGTCAATAAACCAATTTGCTTAAAAACCTTTTGACATTGACAACCAACAGTTAAGTCTCCAATGCAGTATTACAAATAAGAGTGGTGTCCTCTGTATACTGACCCCAATTATTTAATAAAAACATGCCAAGTAATTATTCCACTAGTGGACATCTAGCAGAGTTAAATATTTTCTAAGGCACATACCTTAACAATGATGCTACCTTCATCATATCCCAGAGCCACATTATTTGATCCTCTCAGGCTCGCCACACACCACACCCTTTCCATGCCATAATTCAGAGTACTTTCCAAACGGTAAGTGCTTGAATGCCAAATCCGAACAGTTCCTATGCAGTGGCAGAGTTATTGCATTCAGCATTACTTAGATACTTCAAAGGGGGGGGGAGGAACCCAACCCCCAATCATTATCATTAATACACTGTTTCATACTCTGTGCAAAACTGGGTTACATAAAGAACAAAGAATAAAACTATAAAATAAAATGCAACAAATACCTAAACTGCACAAATTGCCTAAATGCATAAAGGAGCAGAATCATAATGAAATAAAAGAATGAAAGCATCATCAAAAACTTTTCTGAAGATTTATGTTTCCATTGTCCACAGAAAGGCAAGTAGCTATTGGGCCAGGTGATTCCACATGCGTGGTGCCATACCTGAAAAAGCTCTCTATCCTGTTCTCCCCTGCAGGAGAACACAGCAGGATAGAGCCAGAAACAAACAGATACTCAATAAAACTTGCACAATTGCCCTCTCCAGGTGTTTGTAACCTGTGTACAATACATTGGGGGCAGGGCACAGGAGCTGTGGGGACGAGAACAATAGATCCACTGCCCCTCAGTCTTCTGTTGCCTTCAATGAGTTGGAAGGGGGCATACTCTGGAGCGGGGAGGCTCCCTTGTACCCGTGGAGGCTCCCTGCACGTTTTAGAACTGTGTAGATAACCATCACGTGTGCAGGAGGTTCCCTGCTTCAGATAACTGTCCTCCAATTTGTGGAGGGCATCAAAAATGATGAGGGGGCGTGTGGTTCTAGCAGCACCCCCTTTTCATTTAAATAACTTACAAATCCCTGAACCTAACTATCATCATAGTTACTGCAGTCCCAATTAGAAGTAACTGCTGCATTTTGAACCATCTGTAGCTTTTGTACATTTTTTCAAGGCAGTCTAACAAGAGATACACTAGAGGGACGTTGCCATAGCATGAATGACTGTGGCCAGGTCTGCCTTCTCCAGTCTTTTTATAAAAGGTAAGTATTTTCCAATCAGAGTATTAAGCATTTGTTTATCACTTCTGAGACATTTCTAACTGAGAAGAATTTAAATCTGCACAATAGAAATATCTCTCATGGAACAATTCTACCCTTCTTGCATTTCATATTTATTTATTTGTAATTATACCCCCTTTAAGCCTTTGTGCTTATTAAAACTCACAGCCTCTAGGTATATTTCACTTTTGTTTACAATGCTGCTCCAATAAAGGAGCTGTAAATGAAAACAGTTCACAAAGAAACCCATTAACAAGCCTACACTTTGGCTCTGCAACGCATCTATACAAACTATAACAGGACTACTTCTAATTGTCTCAAGTAATTTGTAAGCATCTGAAAGGAAAAAAATGCCCATGTCAAGCTTTGGTGAGATCTTAAGTTCTCACTGCTACAGAAAACCCCCATAAGGAAATAAACTGGCACTCTAAAAGGAATTAAGAAATGGCTGAATTTACCATCTTCAGAGCCAGTGATGATGATGGGAAGCTCAGGGTGGAAACTAACGCAGGACACATTTTGTGCGTGACCCTCAAGAGTTTGCACACATGTTTTATTCTGCAAAGGGAAAAAAGAAATGAAGCTGTGGATACAAAGACTTGATAGCACTCTTTAACATATGATGTTATAAACTATAAAACTGAATGACAGTTACAAAGTACCTAACTAGACCTTTCTGATGATGACAACAACTTTATTACTTATATGCCACCCATCTAACTGGGTTGCCCCAGCCACTCTGAGTGGCTTCCAGCAAAATATAATAATCTTCAACTGAAAACGGCCAATGAAAAAAATATTCATATACCTGATTTAAAAAACACAAAACCATAACATTTTTGCTTTTTCAATATTATGCAAATAAATGGTATAGGAACAGTAGGACACAACATACCTGATAGTCCCAGATCTTTACTAGGCGGTCATCTGCTCCAGAAATTAGGTACGGCTTATCACCTCCACTGTAGTAATCAATGCAATTTACGCCTTTCTCATGGCCTTCCAAAGTGAAGTTGGGTGATGAAGAACCAAGCTGCCACACCTTGCAAGAATATGAAAATGATTGGTGACTGGGTCTAATGAAACCCAGGAAACCCTTTTCAAACTTTCACATATCACTATTGGCTAATTTCATGTGTTTGGAACAGAAAACAAAGGGAGCAGTATAATTAGAAGCCTGTGTTAAATCCTGGGGCATATTTTGTCCCATCCGAATTCTGTGTGATGACATTTACCCCTATGATAAGAAGATCAAAAGGTAAACCCAGGGATCACACTATTTTGAGCACAATCTACACTACAAGTGTATCATGTGCACCAACCTTTGTATTGGATGCATACTGGTGCGGATAAATTTAAAAAATCTTCCCAGAGTATTAAAATGACTCAAAATACAGTTTATGCTATATCCTCCAAGCAGTTGTTAAGCACCTACAATACGGTGGTACCTCGGGTTACATACGCTTCAGGTTACAGACTCTCCTAATCCAGAAATAGTACCTTGGGAACTTTGCTTCAGGATGAGAACAGAAATCGTGCTCTGGTGGCGCAGTGGCAGCAGGAGGCCTCATTAGCTAATGTGGTGCTTCAGGTTAAGAACAGTTTCAGGTTAAGAACGGACCTCCGAAACGAATTAAGTACTTAACCCAAGGTACCACTGTATAAGAAGAGTATTTCACTTTAAATTTAAAATTCTGATTTTCAAGTAAGAAATCACTCTACCTTGATTGTTCTGTCCAAGGAGGCACTAGCAAACTGATTATTATCCTTAGGATTTATGACAATCTGCATCACATAATGAGTGTGCCCTTCAAACACTTGAGAACAGGACCATTTTTTATCCCAGTCCCACAGCTTAATAAGCATGTCATCTAGGAGAGAGAGAAAAAATATCTTCCATTATGCACTTCATAAGCACCAACGGGAAAGAAAAATAGTAATAACCTAATACTATTTTTCTTTTGTTTCCCTGAACATCTACCTGAAGAGTTCAATATGGCTGAAAAGCTTATCTTTACAAAATCACTTTTCAAGAGTCTACTCATTCTAGTGATATCAAATTTACAGTAACCTGTTTAGCAGTCCCACTCTCCTCTTTAATATGAAATATGCCAGCGGGACTGCATCATGCCTAAGTGCCATTGATCTGACAGCGCTCCCTTCCTCTTTTCCCTAGACATAACCTGGCAGAGGGTGTTTCTCTCTGATCCTACCTGGCCCCCCAAAAAGGTTCACAGCTAAGCCTCCTCCCCAAACTACTGTTATATTCAGATGCGCCATAGGAAAGCATGCACTGTTTCTCTTTCAGATACTGAGTTGCTGCTGTTTGGTCAAGTTTTATTCTTAATTAAATATGTCTATGACATATTCTTTCTAGAGCATGGATGGGAAATCTGTGGCCCACCAGATGTTGTTGAGGTGCAAGTCCCATCATGGCTGACCTTTGGTCATGCAAGCTGGGGTTGATGGGAGTTGAAGGCAAGCAAAATGTAGAGGGCCCCAGTTTTGCATCCCCATAATGAGAGTTTTATGATGCATAGATATGCATCATCATCATTATCAGCAGCAGCATACATTTAAATTCTTTGAGGTTTGACTACATCCTACCACAGTGAACTGGATAACTGAATACAGATGCTTGAGAACCATAAATACTTATGTTTTGTAAGAAGAAACTAGGTTTATGTTAAAATGGGACTAGCATATAATGCAAAGATCTGGGGAACTTAAGATATAAAACAACATAAATAGGAAGACTATGAGACAATAAGCCAGCTAATATGGATCTAGTTCTAATCAGGGATGACTAACCTGTGGCCATCCAGATGCTGCAGAATTACAACTCCCAATAGCCACAACCAGCACGGACAACAGTTGTGCAATTATAACTTGGCAACATCTGGAAGGCTAATGTTTTGTCAACCCTGTTTGATAGCTTCCGGTAGGATTCTGCAGCAATCTTGTTACAAGTTCTGAAGTCGCTAAAATATTTGCTACTTCAAGGAGGTACGCAGCTTATTTTCTTACAAAATTCTAAAGATGCTGCTAAAAAAGAATAACTCATTAAAATAACATTTAGTAATAAAATTAAACTCTTACCACTGCTAGTTAGAATGAAAGGTTGTGTAGGATGCACAGCAATGCAGCGGATATAATCTGAGTGTGCTTCAAACATGTGAACCCTTTCCAAAGTGTTGTAGTTGAAAACCCGAATTTGCATGTCATCCTATGAGAAAAACCCAATAAAAATCAGCTTCTCTATAAATGAAAACTGAATTTCCATTTCCAAATAAAGGATTGTATCTAATGCTGCCATTCTGCTTGTGCAACAGACTTCTATTTGTGCAATAGAGCTTTCCCTTCTCTCCTCTGTGTCCTACCCATGCACTCTCAAAACCTGCTCCAAAGAGTTGGGGGACTCTCTAGAGCAGATTGCGGAGAAGTGCAGGAACAGAAGGGAAGTCCCACTGTGTGAATGGAACACAACTCACAACGTTATTGGTTTTGATCTTGCATTGTTTTTATTAAACTTGTTTCTAAGCTTCCCTCATACAGAAAGATACATTTAAAAAAATAAAAGGTAACGCCTAGCATCACTTTGCATATCTTTTAGTGCAGAGATGGGAAAACAACTGGCCCTCCAGCTGTTGCTGAACTACAGTTCTCATCATGCATGACCACTGGTCATCCTGGCTGGGCCTGATGGAAGCTGAAGCCCAACATTTGAAATGCCGCAGGTTCACCACCTCTGCTTTAGTGGACTGTATACCTATATTTTTGCTAATATAGCTCCTTATACCACACTGTATCTCTCTTAAAAATCATTAGCCAGCCTCAGTCCATAAGGTTCCTCTGCAATTAAATTTGCAATTCAGAATTTCTTACCACTTAAATATCCTTCTTTTCAAAAAGCAAACCCCTAATTGATTAGTAGCTTCAAGGTTCCAAAATAAACAACAAAACATTCTTAGTGAAAGAAGATAACTTACAGCTCCTGTAACAACCCAGTTTTTTCTTGCCACAAATTTAGATGCTCTCACTGGTAGGTCACATACTTCAAAAGTCTTCACTAATGTCTGAAAACAAAGTTTACATTTTATGTTAACTTTTATTCATGAAAAAACGCTTTTTAGAAATCTCTTTAGCTATTTCAGATAGCTGTTTTTCAACTGTCGTAACACGATGGACAATATTCTAGAAACATAAATAAGTTACAAAAGTTACATAAATAAGTTGCAAAATGTTTCAAACACTTCATAAATTTAATATTCTTAGGAAAATAAATACACCACACAGTTCAATGGTCTTAATGTGATATCACAATCCCAATCAGATTCAGAGGACCCCGTGACTTCATAAAACACAAGTAGTCCTGATCACAAATCTCCCTAATCACATTTAATTGGGCCCTAATATCAATAATCATTTTACAACTTTTCACTGAACATATTTTATATCACACATTACCTGTGTTTCATGGTTCCAAACACATACGCTACCATTGTAAAGGCTAGCCAACATCCATGGCTCTGTGGGATGCAAGTCCACACTCTTCACTCGATCAGATCGAGCTGTTAGCTTACGCTTTATGTCAAGTCGAAGAGGCTAAATAGCAGAAGAATATAATGAGGCTGTTACAAACACATACAATAGCTGGTTAAATATATTTATACTGAAAGAAAACTGGACAGGACCTAAACAGCCAGTCATATTTACATAAGTGGTTCACACTAGCCTGATTGCAATAAACCTATTCATTCATTCATTCATTCCCTTACAGACTGTTCTCTGGAATGGCCCAAAGATTTAGTTTACCCAGGCCATGCTAAAATCAGCAACAGCTGTCAGCTTATTAAAACATTATTGTGAAAAATAACACACATTCATCATATACCTAGTCCTACGCTAAGAATTTTGACAATGTGTGAGGATTTCAGATATGAAAGAACAGTTTAGGACGAAATTATACTGCTACAATATTCACAAAAAGTGACACAGATAAAAGAGAATGTTCATGCCCTTTGTGCACTGCCCTTTTTTGGCAAGTGTAATAGAAGTACTAGGTAGGATTTTTTAAAAAACAACTGATGCCCCATTAGTATATATACAAACATCCAGGAAAACTCACAGGTCACCCACAAAGCACACTGCATGAATTTGACTCCAGGCTCTTCCAGTTAAAAGCATATAAATCAGCCGTAAGCAGACTCAGCCCTCCAGATGTTTTGGGACTACAACTCCCATCATCCCTAGTTAACAGGACCATTGGTCAGACATGGTGGGAATTGTAGTCTCAAAACATCTGGAGAGCCGAATTTCCCTATGCCTGATATAAATCAAGCTGCTGCTAGTAAAAGTTGGCAGTATTGGGCTAAATGGTCCACAGATCTGTCTCTATAACTGGCATTTTTATTATACTGCTTCGATCAAATCTCACACCCTCTTGGATAAATCTAAGCTAACCTATTTATACAATTCATAAAACCCAGAAATGTGCAAGCTTACTTTCACCCTCCATTTGTTTTCAACTCTAACTTCCATAAACCCCAGCCAGCAAGACTAACGGGATGATGGGAGTTGCAGAAGAACATCTGGAGGGCCACGGATTGGGAAAGACTGTTGTAGACAATGCACTTCCATTTCAGCAGGCATGAAATGGGACACTACATACAGGAAGCAACTGTGCCAATACCCTAACCACATGCCTGGCCATCGGGCTACTATCCATACCGCAGAGCCCTCAGTTTAAGATATGTACACAGGATACATAAGAGTGTGAATTACAATGGTACCTTGGGTTACATACGCTTCAGATTACAGACTCCGCTAACCCAGAAATATTACCTCGGGTTAAGAACTTTGCTTCAGGATGAGAACACAAATCGCACAGCGGCAGTACAGTGGCAGCGGGAGGCCCCATTAGCTAAAGTGGTGCTTCAGGTTAAGAACAGTCCTCCAGAACGAATTAAGTTCTTAACCTGAGGTACCACTGTACTTAATTCGTTCTGGAGGTCCGTTCTTAACCTGAAACTCTTCTTAACCTGGGGTACCACTTTAGCTAATGGGGCCTACCGGCCCCACACGATTTCTGTTCTTAACCCGAGGTACTATTTCTGGATTAGCGGAGTCTGTAACCTGAAGCGTATGTAACCCAAGGTACTACTGTACAGCAATGCTTGCAGGCAGTGCTTTTTTCTGGGGGGACGCAGGGGTACGTATACCCCTAAACATTTTGTGAATCAAAGTTTGGCCTCATTGAGGGGCAGTATTTCAATGTGCCCCTAAACATTTCCTAAACAGGGTAGGAAAATGAGAGTACCCCTAAGCATTTTTATTTTTTTTAGAAGAAAAAGAAGAAGAAGAAGAAGGGGGGGGGGAGCACTGGTTGCCTGCCTTTCACACATCTTCAGATGAGAACAGGCTGACAGCTGGTAAGTGGTGGCCAGGAGAATTTGCCATTTTCAACTGAGCAAATGCTTTCATTGAACCATCAACCATCACTCGGACCCCACCCCCAATATCTCTTCCATCACCACCAGTCCAGACGCTACTTGTGAATGTAAGAAGCACTGGAACAAAGGGAGCCTACACACAACCATGGGCTCCAAAGGGGAGCTGGCTGTGAACTTTGCGCTGCACAACACGAAAGATGCAGGCAGTTTGATAGAGGTAAATCCGCTCAGAGCTTCAGGAGAGGCACCTTTCCCGCCCCCCGCCCCATAATCAAAGCAGGCAGAAACCAGCAGGTGAGCCTCCTCCTGTCAAGGCGCCTCCATGCCGGGAAACACTTCACCTGCCGGATTTCTGCCTGCTGTGCGGCTTAAAAAGACGGGGGATCCTTGGCCCCGCCTGGCAGGCCTCTCTCTCCCCGCTTCCAGCAGCGCCTGCTCCTCCCCACCCACCAAGCCCACTTCCCTGGGAGACGCAGCCGGCCTCCTGCCTTCGGGCCCCGCTGCCGTCGCCCCTCCTCGCCCAGCTCACCATGGCTCTGGCTCGCGCAGTCCCGGCTGCGGCCACCGACGCTCCTCGTCTCCCTCACAGCCCAATTCACCGACGTGGAGCTTCCGGCTGCGGCGGTTCCCGCGAGAAGCGGGGGAACAACGCGAGAGCACCAGCCCTTCCGCCTAGTCGCCTCTATTTCGGCCAATGGGTGGAGCGGAAGGGAATGTTCATAGAGGGAGCCAAAAAGGGCAGAGTGACCGCGTATGTCTAGACACACACAGATACGGAGAGACTTATCCGCTTTCTATGGGCGCTGCTCGAATGGGGGGAAAGCACGCGCGTTTCTACCTCCCGTGAATATTAAGTGGACAATTCGACTTCCCAGTAGCTGTGAATAGGATTGCTCTGTTAAGGGGAGCCTCGCTGAATTTAGCAAGTGGGATAGCTCAGTCGGTAGAGCATGAGGCTCTTTATCTCAGGGTTCTGAGTTTGAGTCCAACTCTAAGTGAAAGATTCCTGCATTGCAGGAGGTTGGACTAGACGATCCTCGTGGTCCCTACTGAAATATACTCGGAGTCGAGTGTGGATTTCATGCTCTTTATTTAGCTCATAGTAGTGAGGAATGAAAGTTCTCCCAAAATATCTGCTTTATATACACTATTTAGGGATGCGGGTGGCACTGTGGTTTAACCACAGAGCGTGGACTTGCCAATCAGAAGGTCGGTGGTTCGAATCCCCATGACGGGGTGAGCTCCCGTTGCTCGGTCCCTGCTCCTGCCAACCTAGCAGTTCAAAAGCACGTCAAGTGCAAGTAGATAAATAGGCACCGCTCCGGCGGGAAGGTAAATTGCATTTCTGCGCGCTGCTCTGGTTCACCAGAAGCAGCTTCGTCATGCTGACCACATGATGCGGAAGCTATACACCGGCTCCCTCAGCCAATAAAGCAAGATGAGCACCGCAACCCCAGAGTCGGTCATGACTGGACCTAATGGTTAGGGGTCCCTTTACCTTTATACACTATTTACACAATGGGCCGCACGTGATTGGCTAATTCCGGGATTCTCCTGTAGGCCAATCAGGTTGTGGATTCACTTCCACCTGGAGCTGGATTGGGTGGCTCCTGCAGACCAATCAGACTGCTGCATTTTGTATCCTGTTCAACTCAGTACATAACACCTACCAACTCTAGAATTCTGTGATTCTATCTGCAAGTGTGCTTCGTTTCCCTCCATCTACCTATTTGCCTTCAGAAATAATCCAGCTGACCTCAATACCACTAAGAAACGCAAAATAAGCAATACATGTTTCACTCAGGTGGAAACAATGATGTATACTTGGGTAATTAAGGGATCTGGAACAGGAGCATGAAACTGTTAAGGTCACACACACATAATCCACTCCTATGTCAACTGAATAACCATCAATTTAGCAGACATTATCGAAACCCATCTAGCCAATGGGCTTTTTGGACCCAAATGTTGGAACACAGAAGTCTGTACCCACATGGGATCCATCTGTAAATTGTACACCATTGATCCCATTTAGAAAAGACTCAGCTCTTCGTTTAGATATCACTGCTCCACAGTCATCCATAAGAGCCGTGAACCGATAAGGAACACTCAAACCCTGCATCCTAGATAGCAGTATAAAAAAATCATCCCTTCCTCCAAATGTCTTTTCAGAACCTACTGAGGTCCTTCCTTTTTTAACAAGTCTTTTAAGTGAGGATTTTTATTCCATGCTGAATCTGTATTGGATTTGATACAGTTTTTAAAAATATCGAATTGCTTTGTTTTTATAAATCTTTCATGTTTTATATTTGTTTCCATTGTGGATGTTTTTATTGTTAATTTCATAGAATCATAGAGTTGGAAGAGACCACAAGGGCCATCGAGTCCAACCCCCTGCCAAGCAGGAAACACCATCAGAGCACTCCTGCCATATGGTTGTCAAGCCTCTGCTTAAAGACCTCCAAAGAAGGAGACTCCACCACACTCATTGGCAGCAAATTCCACTGTCGAACAGCTCTTACTGTCAGGAAGTTCTTCCTAATGTTTAGGTGGAATCTTCTTTCTTGTAGTTTGGAACCATTGCTCCGTGTCCGCTTCTCTGGAGCAGCAGAAAACAACCTTTCTCCCTCCTCTATGTGACATCCTTTTATATATTTGAACATGGCTATCATATCACCCCTTAACCTCCTCTTCTCCAGGCTAAACATGCCCAGCTCCCTTAGCCGTTCCTCATAAGGCATCGTTTCCAGGCCTTTGACCATTTTGGTTGCCCTCGTCTGGACACGTTCCAGTTTGTCAGTGTCCTTCTTGAACTGTGGTGCCCACAGGTCTTCTACAGGAAGCAATTCATAAATGGAAATAAATAAATGAATGAATGAATAATAACTCGGGCAGTGAGTGCCAACTGCCAGCACAAAATGAGCCACCAACACACACACACACACACACACACACACAGCCTGATAAAGACTGAACATACTCAGTCACTACAGAATGGTGAATGTCTGTTGGAAAATGAAAACAAAACTGCAGGTAGGAGAGAGAATGACCTGTTGGAGGAAGGCATAGCAGGTAGGAGGAAGGCATAGCAAACTGATTGGAGCTCTGAACAAAAGCACTGTTTTTGGTTTTGTTGTTGTTCCACTTGATTACTGTTAAGTTGTGGGTTGACATAGCAGACGACACAGCGATTTCTCCAAAGCAGCTCTTTATTTTGTAAGCTGGAATAGAACTGACTAGCAAACAGCTCAGCTGGCCTGCTTTTATTTATTTTTTTTTAAAAATAATATTTATTAAATTTTGTTTGACAATAAATATATATAAAAACATATCAATTTCAGATATCATCATTTCATAGACATCCTTGGACTTCCTCACGCCTCTTGTTCCTACTCTCTAGACTCATATGTTTTACCAGCAAATTATTAACTTAATTTAGTTTATCTAATTAAAATTTCCCAATATTCAAATCTCAAATTTAATCTTTTAGATTTCTTTTGTCAAAGGTTAATTATAGGATACCATTTATCCACAATTTATCTTATTTTTCAATTACATTGACTTTTATACATAAAGGTTATTAATTTGTTAGAGCCTTGATGTTACAGATCTTACATTTTTCTTAACATTCATACAGTTTACAATGCTTTTGCAGATAGTCTTTAAACTTCTTCCAGTTCTCCTCCTCCAATTCTTCTCCCTCGTCTCGGATTCTGCCAGTCATCTCATCCAGTTCCATATAGTCCATCAGTTGCATCTGCCATTCTTCCAGTGTGGGCAAGTCTTGAGTTTTCCAGCCTTTAGCAATAAGTATCCTTGCTGCTGTTGTAGCATACATAAAAAAGGTTCGGTCCTTCTTTTGCACACTCTGGCCGACAATGCCGAGGAGGAAGGCCTCTGGTTTCTTAAGAAAGGTATACTTAAATACCTTTTTCAGCTCGTTATATATCATTTCCCAGAAAGCCTTCACTCTAGGGCACGTCCACCAGAGGTGAAAGAATGTTCCTTCAGCCTCTTTACACTTCCAACATTTATTATCAGGCAAATGATATATCTTTGCAAGCTTGACTGGGGTCATGTACCACCTGTATATCATTTTCATAATGTTTTCTTTCAAGGTATTACATGCCGTAAATTTCATACCGGTGGTCCATAACTTTTCCCAGTCAGCAAACATGATGTTGTACCCTATGTCCTGTGCCCATTTTATCATAGCTGATTTGACCGTTTCATCCTGTGTATTCCATTTTAGCAGCAAGTTATACATTCTTGAAAGTATCTTAGAGCTGGGTTCTAACAGTTCTGTTTCTAACTTTGATTTTTCCACCTGAAATCCTATCTTTTTGTCCAACTTAAAGACTTCTTTAATCTGAGCATAATGTAACCAATCTCGCACTTTATCTTTTATTTTCTCCATACTCTGCAACCTCCAATTATCTCCATCTTTTTCTATTATTTCCCAATATTTCGGCCCAGCTGGCCTGCTTTTATAGGCAGCCGGCTGTCAACATTGTAGCAACAACAACCCAGAGTTTCCCGCCTAAAATAACTGACGTGGACCTGAGTGAAAACTATCTACAGACCTGAGTGAAAACTATCTACAGTATCCCCCTGCTGGCCCAGGGTGAAACTTCACTACATAACACCCCTCCCCACCGAGATAAGGCGTTAGTTACAATCGTAATGGTTTCCTTATATACAGCACTACGCGTAATGGTTCAATTAGGCACAAAAGCATATCGGTTACATTTCCCATACTTAGACCAACAGTGATACATGTCCAACAACATAGTCCTTTAAATAAGTTGGGCGCTTGGAAACTCTGCCAGACAGCCGGGGACTGGTAGCCAAGTCCGGAGGGCCACACAGTTCTTGCTGAGGCTGTGGTGCGACCCTAGGTGGCGTTGAAACCAAATCCCCTGGATCCGCTGCTGTGGGTGGAGCCTCCGCAAGTGGAGTGGTCTGAGTCTGTGGTAAGTCTGGCGGACCCTCTGAAGTGGCTTGGTTCGGCTCCACGCTGGCAGTTTGCGAGGGAGGTGTAGGTGGAGCCTCGCCATCTGTAAGTGTCTCTTCTGGAGCCACAGGCGCAGTTGGGGGCACCACGGTAGTGTCCAAGTCCCCAACCCTGCGCCTAAGCTGGTCTATGTGCCGGCGCCACAAGCGTCTGTCTTCGAGTGCCACCTGGTACGAGCGAGGTCCAGTGACTCCCACTACTGTGGCTGGCACCCAAGGAATGTCCCCCACATAGTTCCGGGCAAAGACCTGGTTTCCTGGGACAAATGACCGTGGCGCGTTGGCACAGCCTGGGGGTTCGGCCACGGCAAAGTCCGGGTGCAGCCGATCGAGCGGTGACCTGAGGCGGCGGCCCATAAGCAGTTCAGCAGGACTCCGCCCTGTGGCCGCATGAGGGGTGATGTGTTGCACGAACAAGTATTCAGCGACCCGCTCGTGCCAGTCTCCCCGGTCCAGGCGCGCCAGTGCCTCTTTTGCCGAGCGCACCATTCTCTCCGCTTGCCCGTTGCTGGATGGATGAAAGGGTGCCGTTAGGGCATGACGGATGCCCAGTCCCAAAAGATACCGCTCAAACGTGCCTGACGTGAACTGCGGCCCGTTGTCGGAGACAAGGACATCAGGACACCCATGCGTTGCAAACAGGCCTCGCAGCACCCGGATGACGGCCTCGGTAGTGGTGGAGGGCATCAGGGCCACCTCCAGCCATTTGGAATAGGCGTCCACCACTACCATAAAGGTCCGGCCGTGAAAGGGGCCAGCCAGATCGATGTGCACCCTCGACCAGGGTGTCTTTGGCGTCTCCCAAGTGTGTCCCTTAATTGCCGGTGGTGCAGGCCTCGACTCTTGGCACGCCTGACAGGCGGACACCCAGGCAGTGATGGCATCGTCCATATTAGGCCACCAGACGTAACACCGAGCCAACGCCTTCATTTTGACAATTCCCGGGTGGCCAACGTGCAGAGCCTCCAGGACGCGCTGACGGAGTCCCTGGGGAATCACGACACGGTCTCCCCACAGCAGACAGCCGCGATGAGCTGAGAGTTCATGTTGTCTGGTTGCGAAGGGCTGGAACTCCGATGCAAAAGGCCCTTGTGGCCACCCCCTCCACACCCAGTTGAGCACCAGCCGATACAGGCGCTGCTGGAAGATCCTCAATCAGGAGGAGCGATGAAGCTGGAGCCGGGTCTTCCACAAATGCTGGAAGAGGGCAACGGCTGAGGGCGTCGGCATGGCCCATCGATTTCCCCGGGCGATGGACGAGCCGGTAGTGGTAGGCAGCCAGGAAAACAGTCCATCGCAGCATGCGTGGCGAGAGGACCGGTGGAGTTGGACGATCACCGGCGAGGAGGCCCAGGAGTGGCTTGTGGTCAGTGATGAGGTCAAAAGTCCTGCCATAGAGGTACAGTGGTGCCCCGCAAGACGAACGCCTCGCAAGACGGAAAACCCGCTAGACGAAAGGGTTTTCCGTTTTGGAGGCGCTTCGCAAGACGAATTTCCCTATGGGCTTGCTTCGCAAGACGACAGCCCATAGGGAAATCTCCGGGACAGCGGGGAAGCGCAGCTCGTCTTCCCCGCTGTCCTCGGACCTCCTCCGAAGCCTGGCGGCGGGGCGGGGACACCTCCTCCCGCCGCCCGGCATCGGAACGATGTCCCGAAGCCAAGCGGCGGGGCGGGAAAGTCTCCCCCCGCCGCCCGGCATCGGAACGATGTCCCGAAGCCGAGCGGCGGGGCGGGAAAGTCTCCCCCCGCCGCCCGGCATCGGAACGATGTCCCGAAGCCGAGCGGCGGGGCGGGAAAGTCTCCCCCCGCCGCCCGGCATCGGAACGATGTCCCGAAGCCGAGCGGCGGGGCGGGAAAGTCTCCCCCCGCCGCCCGGCATCGGAACGATGTCCCGAAGCCGGGCGGCGGGGCGGGAAAGTCTCCCCCCGCCGCCCGGCATCGGAACGATGCCCCGATGCCGGGCGGCGAGGCGGGAAAGTCTCCCCCTGCCACCCGGCTTCGGGGCGGGAAAGCCTCCCCCCGCCGCCCGGCTTCGGGGCGGGAAAGCCTCCCCCCGCCGCCTGGCATCGGAACGATGCCCCTATGCCGGGCGGCGGGGCGGGAAAGTCTCCCCCCGCCGCCCGGCATCGGAACGATGTCCCGAAGCCGAGCGGCGGGGCGGGAACGCCTCCCCCCGCCGCCCGGCTTTGGGGCGGGAAAGCCTCCCCCCGCCGCCTGGCATCGGAACGATGCCCCGAAGCCGGGCGGCGAGGCGGGAAAGTCTCCCCCCGCCGCCTGGCATCGGAACGATGCCCCGATGCCGGGCGGCGAGGCGGGAAAGCCTCCCCCCGCCGCCCGGCTTCGGGGCAGGAACGCCTCCCCCCGCCGCCCGGCCTCGGGGCATCGTCCCGATGCCGGGCGGCGGGGCGAGAAAGCCTCCCCCCGCCGCCTGGCATCGGAACGATGTCCCGAAGCCGGGCGGCGGGGCCGCGAAGCCTGGGCGCGCTGGCAACTCTCCGCAAGGAGCGCCCAGGCTTCGTCCCCCCTGCTTGCCTTCCCAGGGGCTTTTAAATCGCCCGGACAGCGGAGAAGTCCTCCGCTGTCCCGGGCGATTTTAAAATGCCGCCAGAAGAGGTCGGGGGATGGCGGTTTCCATAGGAACGCATTAATTGATTTTCAATGCATTCCTATGGAAAACCGTGCATCGCAAGACGAAAAACTCGCAAGACGAAGAGACTTGCGGAACGAATTAATTTCGTCTTGCGAGGCACCACTGTATTCATGGAACCTCTTCACTCCAGCCACAAGTGCCAGTGCCTCCTTGTCGAGCTGGCTGTAATTCCGTTCCATCGGAGATAGCGTCCTAGAAAAGTAGGCGAGTGGTGCTTCTCTTCCGTCTGGAAAACGGTGACTAAGGACAGCGCCGATGCCAAAAGGTGAGGCGTCGCAGGCAAGGACCAGCGGCCTGGATTCACTGTACTGTACCAGCACACGGTCCGATGAAAGGAGAGCCTTGACCGCGTTGAAGGCCACCGTCTCCTGATGACCCCAGGCCCAAGGCGTCTTTGTGCTAAGGAGTCGGTGAAGAGGCTCAGCCACTGTGGCTTTGTGGGGCAGGAACATGTTATAAAAGTTCAGCAGCCCCAGGAACGCCTGCAACTCCGTCTTGTTCTTTGGGATGGGGGCCTGCTGGATAGCGCGGATCTTAGATGTGGTCGGGTGGAGGCCAGAGGCATCGATAAGATAGCCCAGGAACTCTACCTGTGGAACGGCGATCTGGCACTTCTCCCTCTTTACCTTGAGCCCGGCCTCTTGGAACCTGGTCAGCACGGCACGGAGGCGCTCAAACAGCTGCTGGTGTGAGTCTGCGGACACCAAGACGTCATCAAAATATGGTACCATGCCCGGAAGCCCTTGCAGGAGATGCTCCATGAGGCTTTGGAAGATGCCAGGAGCCACACTCACCCCGAAATGCCCCTCGGTGGGTGATGATCGTCTGGGCTTCAGCAGTGGCATCATCGACGGGCAGTTGTTGATAGGCTTGGGCAAGGTCCAGCTTAGCGAAGACCTTACCCTCACCCAGGGAATGCAGCAGGTGTTGGACAACAGGAACCGGATAAGCGTGCTGCTGAAGTGCCTTGTTGATCGTGCACTTGTAGTCAGCGCAGATTCTCACCGACCCGTCTGGCTTGACAGGCGTGACGATGGGGGTTTCCCACTTGGCGTGGTCAACCGGCTCCAAAACTCCTTGGGCGATCAGCTTGTCCAGTTGTTCGTCCACCTTAGCCTTGAGAGCAAAGGGAACCCGGCGTGGCTTTAGCTTGATGGGGGCGACTTGTGGATCAAGGCTAAAGGAGATGGGTGTACCTGTATATTGCCCCAAGGTGCCGTCAAAAACCTCGGCAAAGTCTTTGACCAGACCCTCAGTCTCTGCGTTAGAGATGCAGTTGATGCCGGTGACTTCCAGGCCGAGGGCATCAAACCAGTCTAGCCCTAGGAGGCTTGGCCGCTGACCTTCGACCACCACCAACCGGAGCAGGCCCGAAAAATCCTTGAAGGCGATCCGGAACCGGCCAACGCCTACCACGGGAATGTCGTTTCCCTGGTAGTCTCTCAGGTGTACGCGGTGAGAGTCGAGTTGCGTTTTGGACACTCTGGGTACCAGTCTTTTGATGGTGCTCCAAGACACGATGGACAGGGCAGACCCGGTGTCGATCTCCATGTCACATGGAGCTCCTTCAATGAGCACCGTGACGTTCAGCTTGCGTCGCGTAGGCGAGCCGGTTTGGCCAATCGTGGTTCCAGACGGGCAGCGGCAGTTGGTGAGAGCGAAACAACTTTCCTTGGCAGACTGGAGTGAAGACTTGGACTTGCAAGTCGGTGAAGGGGGGGTGTCAGACGGAGCCGTTCGGTAGACCTTAGCGATGTGGCCCCTTCTGGAACACTTCCTACAGATGGCGTCTCTGAATCGACACTTGGCACGGGAATGGTTGCCTCCACAGCCGGCACATTCTGGTTGGCCCTTGGACTTCTGTTGGAACTTCCTGCGCTCCCGCTTTGTCTGGTGCACGTCATCGTCTTCACTGGAGGATGCCTCATCACTGCTGGCCTCTTCATGATGCACCGGAACTGGCTTCCTATCAAGACGCGGGCTGCTGGACTTGCGGATCTCCTGGGCGGAGCGTTCAGCAGCTTCTGAGGCCACAGCCTCCTCAATGGCTTTCTGTAGCGTGAGGTCTGGCTTGGCGAGGAGACGCCGTTGCAGATGGATGTCCCGGACCCCGCAGACGATTCGATCCATCAGGGCATCGTCTAAGTCTCGGAACTCGCAGTGCATTGCAGCCTGTCGCAGGGCGGTGGTGTAGTTGTTGATTGACTCCCCCTCTGCCTGGTTCCGGTGGTAGAACGCATGGCGGGCAGCAATCTTGGACGGCTTTGGTGCGTAGTGGTTGCAGAGCTTCTCTTGGATTGTGTCCCACGGTGTTGCCTGGACTGCTTCAGGCGCAACCAATGCTCGGGCCGTCTCAAACACCTCAGGCCCACAGAGGCTGAGGAATAGGCCCCGCTTCCGCTCCTTTGATACTTCTGTCAGCTCGTTGGCTTGGAGGTAGCAGTCGAACCGAGCGAGGTAGGAGTCCCATGATTCAGAGGCTGGCGCAAACGGCAGTAGAGGCACAAGTGAAGCCATGATTCCGATGCCGGCGTGAAGGGCAATGGATGGAACACAGTGCTCTAGCCAGAACAGTCAGCTCTGAATTGGTTCTGTCCAGTGATTTCGCTCAGTGATTTCGCTCTGTGATTCAACTCAGTGATTCAGCTCAGTTCAGAGGCTGGCCGCATCTGGCTGTGCTCTGATGTCCATCCATCCCACCTTCGTCGCCAGTGTTAAGTTGTGGGTTGACATAGCAGACGACACAGCGATTTCTCCAAAGCAGCTCTTTATTTTGTAAGCTGGAATAGAACTGACTAGCAGAGCTTGTAGGGCAGCAGCTGAAGAAGGAGCAAAAAGGGTTTTCTCCTGAGTGTGTTTCTTGTGGCTGATTAGCTGCTCTCCCTGTGCAAAGGTCAGAGGGGGCAGGGTTTCTGTTGAGGTAGGTGATTAGCTGTGGGAGGAGCTTATCAGAGCTTGTAGGGCAGCGGCTGAAGAAGGAGCAAAAGGGTTTTCTCCTGTGTGTGTTTCTTGTGGCTGATTAGCTGCTCTCCCTGTGCAAAGGTCAGAGGGGGCAGGGTTTCTGTTGAGGTAGGTGATTAGCTGTGGGAGGAGCTTATCAGAGCTTGTAGGGCAGCGGCTGAAGAAGGAGCAAAAAGGGTTTTCTCCTGTGTGTGTTTCTTGTGGCTGATTAGCTGCTCTCCCTGTGCAAAGGTCAGAGGGGGCAGGGTTTCTGTTGAGGTAGGTGATTAGCTGTGGGAGGAGCTTATCAGAGCTTGTAGGGCAGCGGCGCGCGCTTAGCGGCGCGCGCAATTTGATCTATCTTTAGATTTAGGGGAGCTAGTCTCAAACGTTTGTTGGGGGGAGACCTAGGGTTTTGGGGGGGGAGTTACTTGTCCTGTCTGCAGGCTTCTTATGATGGAGGACCACTGTAGCCAGCCCCAACGACATGTTCTCAAGATGGAGAGTGAGGGAACAGCTGCAGTCTCCTGCGGTTCCTGCACAATGTTTGCCATCTTGCCAAAGGTTGCAGGCAGCTTTACCTGCAGCAATTGCATGTTGATTGCCCTCTTAAAAGACAAAGTCCAGCAACTGGAGGAACGTGTGTCTACGCTCCAAAGAATTAGAGAGCTGGAGCTCTTCTTGGAAGCAACAGAGCACACCGTCTCCACCAAGGAGGAGACAGGGGACTCCCCTGAGAAGGAGGCTAGTTCACCAACACAGGAGCCAAATATATGGAGAAACGTGACTCAAAGAAGTAGGAGGCCCAGGGTTCGCTCTGATTGTTTAGAAATACACAATCGCTTTGAGGTCCTCTCCCCTAGAATGGAAGACGAAGAGCAGACTCCATTTGAGGATCTCTCCCTCGTTACAGTCGATCAGGTATATGAAGACGAGCAGCAAAGTCAGTCCTCAGGGAATGTGCAGGCGACCTTGGAACGGACAGATCACGGAAGAACCCCGACCAAACCTAAGAGGAGGCGTGTAGTGGTGATAGGGGATTCCCTACTGAGGGGAACAGAAGCAGTGATCTGTGGGCCTGACAAGATGTCTCGGGAAGTGTGCTGTCTCCCCGGGGCTAAGATCCAAGATGTAACTGAACGACTGTAAGGAATCATAAAACCCACTGACAAATACCCCTTCCTCTTGGTTCATGTGGGAACCAATGACACTGCAAGCAATAGCCTCCAGAAGATCAAAAGAGACTATGAGGCTCTGGGCAGGAAATTGAAGCAATTAAATGCACAAATTGTCATCTCATCTGTCCTCCCAGTTGAACGACGTGGCCCAGGGAGAGAGAGAAAAATAGTGGAAGTGAACAGCTGGCTTCGCAAATGGTGTAAACAGGAACGGTTTGGATTCTTAGATCACGGACTGCAGTTCCTTGAAGATGGACTTCTGGCAAGAGATGGGCTGCACCTCACAACAGTTGGGAGGAATGTTTTTGCCAAAAATCTCAGAAACCTCATCAGGAGGGCTTTAAACTGACTAATGTGGGGGAGGAAGACAGTGCTCCTGAAGGTAGGAGTCTATCAATTGATGAAGATGAGCATCCAAATGTCATAGACCAAATGGAGCAAACAGCACGCAGACCCAGTGGTGGGAGGAAAAAATCCTTAAATAAGAGACACGGGGGAATGATTAATGGACTTCAATGTCTGTACACTAATGCGCAAAGCATGGGTAATAAACAAGATGAGCTTGAGCTCTTGGTACAGCAAACTAAATATGACATAATAGGTATCACTGAAACCTGGTGGGATAAGTCCCATGACTGGAATGTAATAATGGAGGGTTACAATCTATTTCAGAGAAACAGACCAGACAAGAAAGGAGGAGGAGTGGCGTTATATGTCAGGGATGTGTATACCTGTGAAGAGATCCAAGATTTAGAACCTCAAAGTCAAAGTGAGAGCATTTGGGTCAAAATTAAGGGAGAAAAGAATAACAGGGACCTCATTGTGGGAGTTTACTATAGATCCCCAAGCCAAACGGAGGACATAGATGATGCCTTCCTGGAACAGATGGCCAAGCATGCAAAAGGAAGGGAGATAGTAGTAATGGGGAACTTCAATTACCCGGATATTTGCTGGATGTCAAACTCAGCCAAGAGCATAAGGTCAAACAGATTCCTCACTGGCCTTGCAGACAACTTCATTGTCCAGAAAGTGGGAGAAGCAACAAGAGGAACAGCCATTTTAGATCTGGTCCTAACCAATGTTGATGACCTGGTTAGTCAAGCATACTAGGACTCAATTTCTTGACTTTAGGAAAGCAGACTTTATAAAACTTAGGGAAGTGCTGGGTGAGATCCCATGGACAGTAATATTAAAAGGAAAGGGAGTTCATGATGGCTGGGAGTTTGTTAAGAGGGAGATAGTAAAAGCACAACTTCAGGCAATACCAATGAGACGGAAACATGGAAGGTGCCTAAAGAAGCCAGGGTGGCTATCTAAAGAACTTTTAACTGAGTTAAGATTAAAAAAGGATGTGTACAAAAAATGGAAAAGGGGGGAAACCACCAAAGAGGAATTCAAACAAATAGCCAGCACGTGTAGACACAAAGTCAGAAAAGCTAAAGCACAGAATGAACTCAGGCTTGCTAGAGAGGTTAAAAGCAACAAAAAAGGCTTTTATGGGTATGTTCGTAGCAAAAGGAAGAACAAAGAAACAATGGGGTCACTCAGAGGAGAAGATGGTGTAATGCAAACAGGGGACACAGAAAGGGCTGAACTCCTCAATGCCTTCTTTGCCTCAGTCTTCTCCGATAAAGAAAACAATGCCCGACCTGAAGAATTTGGAGCAAATGATTCAGCAGAGGAAACACAGCCCAGAATAACTAAGGAGATAGTACAAGAATACTTGGCTAGTTTAGATGTATTCAAGTCTCCAGGGCCAGATGAACTGCATCCAAGAGTATTAAAAGAACTGGCAGATGTGATCTCAGAACCACTGGCAGTCATCTTTGAGAATTCCTGGAGAACAGGCGAAGTCCCGGCAGACTGGAGGAGGGCAAATGTTGTCCCTATTTTCAAAAAGGGGAAAAGAGAGGACCCAAATAATTACCGCCCAGTCAGTCTGACATCAATACCAGGGAAGATTCTGGAGCAGATCATTAAGCAAACAGTCTGTGAGCACCTAGAAAGGAATGCTGTGATCACCAATAGTCAGCATGGATTTCTGAAAAATAAGTCTTGTCAGACTAACCTGATCTCGTTTTTTGACAGAATTATAAGCCTGGTAGATGAAGGGAATGCAGTGGATGTAGCCTACCTTGATTTCAGCAAGGCATTTGACAAGGTGCCCCATGATATTCTTGTAAAGAAGCTGGTAAAATACGGTCTTGACTATGCTACCACTCAGTGGATTTGTAACTGGCTGACTGACCGAACCCAAAGGGTGCTCATCAATGGTTCCTCTTCATCCTGGAGAAGAGTGACTAGTGGGGTGCCACAGGGTTCTGTCTTGGGCCCGGTCTTATTCAACATCTTTATCAACGACTTGGATGATGCACTCAAGGGCATCCTGATCAAATTTGCAGATGACACCAAACTGGGAGGGGTGGCTAACACCCCAGAGGACAGGATCACACTTCAAAACGACCTTGACAGATTAGAGAACTGGGCCAAAACAAACAAGATGAATTTTAATAGGGAGAAATGTAAAGTATTGCACTTGGGCAAAAAAAATGAGAGGCACAAATACAAGATGGGTGACACCTGGCTTGAGAGCAGTACATGTGAAAAGGATCTAGGAGTTTTGGTTGACCACAAACTTGACATGAGCCAACAGTGTGACGCGGCAGCTAAAAAAGCCAACGCAATTCTGGGCTGCATCAATAGGAGTATTGCATCTAGATCAAGGGAAGTAATAGTGCCACTGTATTCTGCTCTGGTCAGACCTCACCTGGAGTACTGTGTCCAGTTCTGGGCACCACAGTTCAAGAAGGACACTGACAAACTGGAACGTGTCCAGAGGAGGGCAACCAAAATGGTCAAAGGCCTGGAAACGATGCCTTATGAAGAACTGCTAAGGGAGCTGGGCATGTTTAGCCTGGAGAAGAGGAGGTTAAGGGGTGATATGATAGCCATGTTCAAATATATAAAAGGATGTCACATAGAGGAGGGAGAAAGGTTGTTTTCTGCTGCTCCAGAGAAGCGGACACGGAGCAATGGTTCCAAACTACAAGAAAGAAGATTCCACCTAAACATTAGGAAGAACTTCCTGACAGTAAGAGCTGTTCGACAGTGGAATTTGCTGCCAATGAGTGTGGTGGAGTCTCCTTCTTTGGAGGTCTTTAAGCAGAGGCTTGACAACCATATGGCAGGAGTGCTCTGATGGTGTTTCCTGCTTGGCAGGGGGTTGGACTCGATGGCCCTTGTGGTCTCTTCCAACTCTATGATTCTATGATTCTATGATTCTATAGCAAACAGCTCAGCCGGCCTGCTTTTATAGGCAGCCGGCTGTCAACACTGTAGCAACAACAACCCAGAGTTTCCCGCCTAAAATAACTGAAGTGGACCTGAGTGAAAACTATCTACAGACCTGAGTGAAAACTATCTACAGTATCCCCCTGCTAGCCCAGGGTGAAACTTCACTACATAACAATTACAAAACCTCTAAGCAGTGTACGAACAATACAGTGAAAATAAAAACCAGTTAAAACTATAAAATATTCCATTGAGAATAATATTGTTACGAGCTGAGGGGGTAGGCTGTATGCCTGAGCCCCTTCTAATTCCCCGATTCAATTCTTGAAATATCCAGGCTAGCTTCCTGGTAAGGTAACAGCCCTCTGAGTATGGCCCATTAAGGTAACAAAGGAACTGGCTCTGTGCCAGACAAAAGTGGGTGGGCCCCACGCTCTCAACTCGCTGGTAATTAGAAAGATAAAAGACATAGTTGAGAGTTGAGGTGTATGTGAGCTAGAAGGTAGAAGCAAGGCTGCAGGCTGGGCAGCTGGGAGACAGAACCATGCCTGATTTCTGCTGGAATCCAAGGCTGTGGCTATGGGGGAAGCAAGACCCTCTTGGGCTGTTAATGCTGTGAACCCCTCCATCACAGGCTCAGGTTGTATATATGTGTAAACAAACCATATATCATTCTGAGAAAACCAAACCCTGGGTAACTGCCTAGAGTCTCTGGAATCTCACACAGCTAGGAGCTTGGGGAGGCGTGCAGCAATATAAAGTAACATTTTTTGCAGGGCCCTCTTGTCACACTTTAATACGGAATCTAAGAACAGCAGCCAAGATTCTAATCGTTATTCCGTCTGGATGATCCCAACATCCATGCTTCTATCGGTTTAGAAGCATAAAACGGGGCTACCCCCAAAATTAATTTAATAGTTTCTGCATACACATGACACGGCCCAGGTACAGAGACACATATAAGTTTTTTTAACTAGAAGAATAAACTCATTTATATGTTTGTTTGTTTTTAAAGCCTAACAACTTTAAAGTTGGAGTTTAACCACATCTAAAGGACTACAGGTTCCCTATTCCCAATTTAGCAGATTTTAAGTAGGTCCATGCTGGAAGCTTTTGAAGTGGCTTGTGGTAAAGGTGTATGGTACGGGCTCTGAGAATATCCAGGATGTACACATAAACAGTTCTCTTTTATTTGTCCTTTCTGCCACCAGCACAATAATTAATCATTTTCAGGTACATCACATGTATTCGCCATGCCAACTTCACTTGCACACATTTTAACTATATGATGCAAATGCCTTCTTCATTTTGCAGGGCTATTTGGTTATTGGTCTCCATGTCGTGACTTTCAACTAGTTGGCTAATTGGGATGTTTAGTTCAATGGCATATGTCCTTCAAGAGGCCTGAGCTGAAAGGATATTAATCCACTTCATTAACCCTTATTGAACAGATGGTAACCACTCTCAGATCATCCGAAATCCGTGCTGAATTTAAGCTAGTGATCTAGATGTGACAGGTTGTGTATTGCATTGCCCATCTGCTAGGCTATCCCACTGCTTGGCTGAACCTATCAACCAAGCACCCAGGAAACAATAAAATCTAGAATTGCTAGATGCATTGTATTATTTCTGCACGAAAGAATAATTAGTTTATCACTGGTGTACTTTCCTGAGTTGGTTCCTGCTGTCTGTCCTTAACAACATCCGATGATTAGCATTTGGACTTTGAACATGGAAGGTGGTGGAATATAGCGTGGAGAATGTGTTACAGCAAGATAGCCATTATCATTTGCCAAAGGGCAACATGGCAGCTTGTGGAACAGCAGGGAATTAAAGAAAGCAAACACCATAGAAAAACAATCAGTGTTTCTAACAGGTTGCTTTGTATCTGCTTAAATTTTTAGATTTACTCCTAAAAACACATTTTTACATAGCCTTATATTGAGTGAAGCTGCTAGTCTACTTAGACCTGTACCGTCTACCAATCTGGATGACAGTCGAACACCAAGTTTTCAAACTTTCCCCGCTCCAGAGCTGGCAGCAACTGAAACCTGACCTTCTGCATGTAAAATAGTGCTTTACCAATGACGCATGACCCGTTTTCTTGCAGACTTTATTGCACATGTTATCTTTCTGCCAGCTCTGATACTAGCCTTGTTCCCTACAACCAAACAAGGGGATATGTGGAGTCACTTTTGGTCACTTTTGCAGAGTCTATGTACGGTAAGTGCTCTTTGTGTGATCAGGGACTCTGCAATCTTGGTACAACAATTCCACACATACACACACATTCAGTAGCCTCTGATCATGTGTCTAAGGGCTGTTATGAAAGGACATGTCAAACGAGATTGCTACAGACTTCTAAAATCACTACCAAAACAGGCAGCCCAGAAGTCTATGGGACCATTACAAAATAAACAGTTTTCTTTTGAATACACTAGATGAAATCACACTGAACACAGCAACGCTATCCTAGAAATACTTCAATAACTTGCTTGGGGACTGTAACATACACTTCCGTCAAAATCACTGCCAACCAAGTGAGCCGCTGCATCAATATGAGTTTTGGTTATTAAAAAATAAAAGAGCACTTTATTTTATCTGTAATCAAGCACTATATGCTTCAAGTTGCAGTAATTAGATTTTGACACTTGAATTGAGTTTTAGAAAGTATAAAAATGAAAAATGCTATGAAACCGCTCTGTAATGGTAGGGCTTTGCATATTCTATTATTAACCAACTTACTGTGATTTAGGAGGTGCAATGAAGCAACAAGCAAATTGGAAACAGCTTGGAAGAGCAGGCTTTAAAAAGCTCGAAGGCAATAGCAACTGTGCTGTAGTGACAGCCCGTGTACCACTTCCTGCAGGGCTTGCCCAAGTTTCTTCGCTTGCATATAAGTAACAGTAGTTCCAAAATTGCTGCTATTTAGAAAGAGAATTTGGAATAGATCAGAAAAAAGCAATGGCCATCTGGATAGACTAATATACTAACACATTGACCCTAAAAAGGAGATACTGTACAGGACAATGCCTTTCATTTCACTGAAGCTAGAATTATTCCCTACCACATATTGACTCAGCATGTCTGATGCACATGCAGGGACTGCTGCCAAACCCTCTGTCCATGGTTCATATGGAAAAATGAGGACTAGTGGGATCAATATGTGTGACACATTCCAGATAAGTTCCTGTAATGTTAAACCCTTGTGATCCTACTGGGTAGTGGTTTTGAAAGTTTCTGACTTGCTCAGCAGGGAAGCTGGCTCTTATGCCAGGGCGAAGGTTGGTTTGGATTAAACAGAGGTATCCTTCTGCAAAGCTCTCCCATGGGTGTTGGCTAGTGATAGCTAGCAGAAGGCCCTGAAATTGGGTGTTTGGAGGTGGAGAATGGGAGCTGCAGTTTGCACGGTGGCTTAACAATCAACCCCTCTTCCCAGGGAACTCTAGGAATTGTAGCTGTGTGGGCGGAATAGAGAACTCCTAGCAACTCTCAGCATCCTCAACAAACCACAATCCCTGGATTCTTTGTGGGAAGCTATTACAGTTCAAAGTGTTAGGATACTGCTTTAAATGTACAGTGGTACCTTGGGTTACAGACGCTTCAGGTTATAGGTTATATATTACTTCCAAAATGATAAAATTCTTCAAAATATAAAATAAAGGTAAAATACTATCAGTAATGCATAAGATATAGCAAAAACTAATCTGTATAAAAGTGTGCCCCTTCAAAGTCAGTACTGCGCCCCTCTGAGGTCTGTGCCCTAGGCAGCTGCCTCATTGGCCTAGTGATAGCCCAGTGGGCTGCAGCTGTTGCCCAACAATACTAATCTCTTCCGCCTGCACTCCCCCCCCCCCCCGCCTTCAGAACCCTGCTAACAAGTACAATACAGTCAGATCGCAGGCATCTTTTACCAGAAATGAGAGAACCTATACGTCACAGTGCTACAACTTTCAGATTGCATGATTATCATCCCACGCTTCTATTTGAACGAAAGTTGTATCCTTCTGCTTTAGGGATTGCTCTCGGCTCAGATTTCAGTTCTGCTTCCAATGCTTGAAACTAGCAAAAACATCGCATGCTAAGACGCATATTTTACCATGCATTATTTACAAGGCAGCATATTTACGTAAGATAGCCTTTGGCAATGTTTAGGGATGTTATCAAAACTCTGCAATGAGCAGGTAGGCAGGGAGATGAAAACAGGTACACACTGTAAGGCTCCTATTAGTATGCCAAGGCTCAGTGCCTAGATCCGCTCAGCATTACTGTGATTACATTCACATGAGGTACCATTATATGTATCCCGCTTGACTGGATGCAGGTTTGTGGGACACATACATGCACTTGCTGGGAAACACTTTTAACCGAATAATATCTTCAGTTTAAACTGCAATCGTAAACACACTGATTAGGGAGTAAGTTCCACTGAACACAGTGGAGATGCATTTCTGAGTAAACGTACATAGGACTGCATTGTAAGACACATGCGCCTGCTATTTTGGGATAGATAAGATGGTCAGCAGGATTCCTAATGTCTGCATTCTCGTTGGTAGAAAGTAATTAAACAGCTTTCGTTCAGCAAATGCGCAAACGATGCATCTCTTAATGCAGTCCATTCACAACGCTTCAATAAATCACAGGCTAATGAACAGGAGTGCTCAGTTTGTTTTAATTTATTACATTTTAATCTCATCTTTGTCACCAGAGGCCCAAGTGTCCTGTGGCTAGGTTCGCCAGCTGCAGCCGTTCATGGCCAGGGATAGCCAGACCACGGTAGTCGATGCACTGGTAACTTTGAGGCTGGATTACTGTAAGGCATTCTATGTGGGGCAATCCTTGGGTCTGGATTGGAAACTTCAGCTGGTGCCAAATGCTGTGGCCATATTGCTGATGGGAGCTTCTGGTCGAGACACCATGTGACACCATTGTTAAAACAGCTGCAGTAGCTGCCCACCTGCTTCTGAGCCAATTCAAGCTTCTTGCATTGATTTACAAAGCCCTGAACAACTCAGATTCAGGATACATCAGGGATCACCTGAACCCTTATATCCCAGCTCAGTCACTGAAATAATCTGCAGAAACATCTTTGGTCATAACCTGAGTTGTTGAACAACAACAACAACAACAACAACAACAACAATTTATTATTTATACCCTGCCCATCTGGCTGGGTTTCCCCAGCCACTCTGGGCGGCTTCCAGCAAACTATTAAAATACAATAGTCTGTCAAATATTAAAAGCTTCCCTAAACAGGGCTGCCTTCAGATGTCTTCTAAAAGTCTGGTAGTTGTTTTTCTCTTTGACATCTGGTGGGAGGGTGTTCCACAGGGCAGGCACCACTACCGAGAAGGCCTTCTGCCTGGTTCCCTGTAACCTCACTTCTTGCAGCGAGGGAACCGCCAGAAGGCCCTCGGTGCTGAATCTCAGTGTCCAGGCTGAACAATGGGGTTGGAGACGCTCCTTCAGGTATACTGGACCAAGACTGTTTAGGGCTTTAAAGGTCAGCACCAACACTTTGAATTATGCTCAGAAATGTACTGGGAGCCAATGTAGGTCTTTCAGGACTGGTGTTATGTGGTCTCGGCAGCCACTCCCAGTCACCAGTGTAGCTGCCACATTCTGGATTAGTTGTAGTTTCCAGGTCACCTTCAAAGGTAGCCCCACGTAGAACACATTGCAGTAGTCCAAGTGAGAGCATGCACCACTTTGGCGAGACAGTCTGCAAGAAGATAGGGTCTCAGCCTGTGTACCAGATGGAGCTGGTAAACAGCTGCCCTGGACACAGAATTGCCCTGCACCTCCATGGACAGCTGCAAGTCCAAAATGACTCCCAGGCTGCACACCTGGTCCTTCAGGGGCACAGTTACCCCATTCAGGACCAGGGAGTCCTCCACACCTGCCCGTCTCCTGTCCCCCAAAAACTGTACTTCTGTCTTGTCAGGATTCAGTCTCAATCTCTTAGCCGCCATCCATCCTCCAACCGCCTCCAGACACTCACCCAGGACCTTCACTGCCTTCACTGGTTCTGATTTGAAAGAGAGGTAGAGCTGGGTATCATCTACATATTGATGAACACCCAGCCCCAAACCCCTGATGATCTCTCCTAGCAGCTGCATGTAGATGTTGAAAAGCATGGGGGAGAGGACAGAACCCTGAGGCACCCCACAAGTGAGAGCCCAGGGGTCTGAACACTTTCTGAACACGGCCCAGGAGGAAGGAATGGAACCACTGTATAACAGTGCTCCCAGCCCCTCTAGAGGGTCCAGAAGGATGTTATGGTTGATGGTGTCAAAAGCTGCTGAGAGATCCAGCAGAACTAGGAAACAGCTCTCACCTTTGTCCCTAGCCTGCCAGAGATCATCGACCAGTGCGACCAAGGCAGTTTCAGTCCCATGATGAGGCTTGAATCGCGACTGGAATCTCGTTTGAACAAGAAACCAAGCCTTTAGTGTCATTGGCCCAATCCTGTGGAACACCTTGCCACTAGAGATTCAGTGAGCACCTTCTGCACCAACTTTTAAACGCTTGCTGAAAACTTTTTGTTCAGCCAGGCCTATGCAGGCAAGTATGAGTACATCCATCCCACAAAATGGTCTATTGATGTTTTTAATTTCTTTTTTGCTTTTAGCTTGTTCTTAACTTTTTACGATGTTATTGCTTGGTTTTATATGGACATAAACTTCTGCGATATATTTTTATGATGCAGCGTTATATAAATATTCTTACAAATTGAAATATACTCAGAGTCGCAAAGTGATTTCATGCTCTTTATTCAGCTCATAGTGGTGAGGAGGAATGAATGAATGTCCCCTCAAAGTATCTGCTTTATATACATTATTTACACAATGGGCTGCACATGATTGGCTAATTCCAGGATTCTACTGTAGGCCAATCAGGTTGTGGATTCACTTCTATCTGGAGCATGATTGGGTGGTTCCTGCTAACCAATCATACTGCTGCATTGTTCTAGGACCAATCAGACTGCTGCATTCTGAATCCTATTGTTCTAGGACCAATCAGACTGCTGCCTTTTGGAGCCTATTGTTCTAGGACCAATCAGACTGCTGCAGTTTGGATCCTATTCAACTCAGTACATAACACCCCTCCCCTCTAAGTTCCAGTCCTGCCCGGAAGGTCGCATTCATAGTCCTCAAGGTACGCCGGTGGCCTACGTGTGCGTTGCGGCCTGGGGTGTTCCCTGGTCCGGGGTTCAGGTTCTGGCTCGTGTTCCAAGGATGGGGCTGTTTGGTCTGGCGCAACCGGCTCGCTCAGTCGTGGTTCTGGTTCCGGTGTCCTTTCGGCCTCGCGGGTCCTCTCTGTATTTACTGATTCTGCCTCTCCTGCTTGCCCCTGCTGCTCTATGGGCCTCACTGCCCCACTGTTCCCTTGGGACTCCTCTGACCTGTCCTCCTCCTCCTGGTTTTCTCCCGGGAATCGTCGCCGTATCTGGTCGCAGTGGCGGCGCCAGCATTGCCCCCCATCTGTTAGCACCTCGTATGACACGGGGCCCGTGACCCTGGTGACTGTGGCAGGTACCCATGCAGGGCCTGCCCCAAAATTCTTTGCGTACACTGGGTCCTGGGCCTCGAAGGTCCGGGGGTTCCTGCCTTCCCCCACCACTACCTCATCCTGAGCTCTATCGGGGTGAAGGCGGTCCAATCTGATTGCAAGGCGCCGACCCATTAGTAGTTCAGCGGGGCTCCGGCCAGTCGTTGAGCTGGGGGTGCTGTGCTGTGCTAGAAGGAATGTGGCAAGGCGGTACTCCCAATCCCCTTGCGTCATGCGGCGAAGGGTGTCCTTGGTGGTCCGCACCATGCGTTCTGCTTGGCCATTGGTGGCAGGGTGGAATGGCGCCGAACGGATGTGGCGGATGGCGTTCTGCACTGTGAAGGTTTGAAATTCTCCTGATGTAAATGCAGTCCCGTTGTCTGAGACGAGAGTGTCAGGGAGCCCGTGGGTTGCAAACAGCCTGCGTAGTACCCGGATGGCTGCGGACGTAGAAGTGGACGGTACCAGTGCGACTTCCAGCCATTTGGTGTAGGAGTCCACCACTATGAAGAATGTTTTCCCCTGAAAGGGGCCAGCGAAGTCCACATGCAGGCGTGACCATGGTGCTCGGGCGGACTCCCAGGACTGGACTGGGGCCCTTGGGGGATCTGGGCGGGATTCCTGGCAGGCCTGGCAGTGTTTGACCCAGGCCTCTATCTCTCCGTCGATCCCCGGCCACCACACATAACTCCTGGCAAGGGCCTTCATTCTTACTACCCCTGGGTGTGTCTCGTGTAGGGCTGTGAGGACCCTTTTGCGGAGGGGCTGGGGAACAACGACCCTGCTTCCCCATAACAGGCACCCCTTGTGGGCTGACAGTTCATGTTTGCGGGTTGTGTAGCCGGCGAATTCTGGCCCGGGGCTGCGGCTGGGCCATCCCCTCCACACCCAGTCCAGGACCCGGGAGATGACCCTATCTTTCTTGGAATGGTGTGCAACTTCTTGTGCCTGAATGGGGCGGTCAGGAAGCAGCTCCAGGCTCATAACCTCTTGTGCAGGTGCTGGGTCGGGGCCTGTTTCCGGTAGTGGTAGCCTGCTGAGGGCGTCTGCATGGCCCATCGCCTTTCCAGGGCGGTGAATCAGTGCATACTGGTAGCTGGCAAGGAAAATTGACCACCTGAGGACGCGAGGAGACAGCACTTGGGGGGTCTGCTTCTCGGGGGCAAACAAGCCAAGCAACGGCTTGTGGTCAGTCACCACGGTGAAGGGCCGCCCGTACAAGAAATCATGGAATTTTTTTACTCCCTTCACGATTGCCAGACCCTCCTTGTCGATTTGCGAGTAGTTCCGCTCGGTTTCGTTGAGTGTCTGGGAAAAGTATGCTACCGGTACCTCTCTTCCATCCGGGAGTTGGTGTCCCAGGACAGCGCCGATGCCATAGGGCGAGGCGTCGCATGCTAGCACCACCGGCAGCCTCTCGTCGAAGTGTGCCAAGACCGAGTTTGAGACAAGCAAGTCCTTGACTGCCTGGAATGCGGCCTCCTGGCGCTGGCCCCACACCCAAGGGGCCCGCTTGTCCAGCAGTCTGTGTAGGGGCTCCGCTACCACCGCCTTGTGGGGAAGGAAGGAATGGTAAAAGTTCAATAATCCCAAGAAGGCCTGAAGTTCAGTCTTGTTCTTGGGCGCTGGGGCATCACAAATGGCCCGTACCTTGTCCCCAGTCGGGTGAACCCCTTCTGCATCCACCATAAATCCCAGAAAGTCCACTTGAGGCACTCCTAGTAGACATTTTTCCCGCTTCACCTTGAGACCCGCCATCTGGAAACGGTGCAGAACAGTGCGGAGGCGGTCCTCAAACTCCTCTGGTGTGGGCCCGGCAATCAACACATCATCAAAGAAGGGGGTGACACCAGGAATCCCTTTAAGGAGAGAGTCCATTAGATTCTGGAATATGCCTGGTGCCACGCTGACCCCGAATTGCAGCCGCTTTACCCTGAACGCTCCTCTGTGCGTCACAATCGTCTGTGCCTCTGCTGTGGCCTCATCTACTGGCAGCTGTTGATATGCTTGGGCCAAGTCCAGCTTGCCAAAAATTTTCGACCCAGCCAGGGTGGCAAGGACATGGCTGACCACTGGCACTGGGTATGCATGGGCCATGAGGGCCTTGTTTATGGTACATTTGTAGTCTGCGCAGATGCGGACCGAACCATTAGGCTTGACGGGTGTGACGATTGGGGTTTCCCAGGGGGCATTAGGCACCGGCTCCAGCACTCCTTGCTCCACGAGTCGGTCCAATTCCTCGTCTATACGGGGTTTCAGGGCGAATGGGACCCGGCGGGCCTTGAGCCTGACTGGTCGTACTGCGGGGTCAAGCTGTAGAGCAATGGGGGGGCCCGTATACTGTCCCAATTTCCCATCGAAAACCCCCGGAAACTCCTTGCATATGGCGTCCACGTCCACTTGTAAGCTCATGTGGTTCACCCCGGTGATGGCTAGTCCCAGTGGTCCAAACCATGCCAACCCCAGTAAGCTAATGTAGGGGCCCTTGACCACAAGCAAGTCCAGTTGCCGCGTCCGCCCTCGGTATTGCACCCTGAAGGTCCCCACCCCCATTGTGGGGACCTTACGTTTCTGGAAGTCCCGGAGGGTGAATGGGGCCGGCCTGAGTTTGGGACCCCCAGTAGGACACAGTTTCCTTAAGGTCCTTGCCGAGATTATGGATAGAGTTGAACCCGTGTCAAGCTCCATGCGGCATGGGGCCCCCTCTATCTGTACCTCTACATAAATTTTCTCTACGTTGGGGTGGGGCAACTGGTATACCTGGAAGTCTGTGAGCTCCGTCGAGTTGCCTTGGTGCGTTGGGCCCCGGGACCTGGGGCTCTTGGATTGGTCATCTGATGCCTGGCTTCGGGTGGGCCGAGCCCGACACACCCGGGCGATGTGTCCCAATTTTCTGCACTGCCTGCACTCTGCGTTGCGGAAACGGCAGGTCCTCCTCTCGTGACTTTCTCCACAGCTTGCGCAGTTCCCTCCTTCTCGTCGAGGCAGCTGTGGTATGTGGGCTGCTTGAGTGCGCTGCTGTACTCGGTGCACCTCCTCCCTGTCGGATCCCGAGTCGTTGGTGAGGTCTTCGTGGTGGACCCTCGGTTGGGACGGCTGGCTCAGCCGTGCCTCTTGCGTCGACCTCTCAGCAGCTTCCGTTGCCAGGGCCTCCTCCAGAGCGACCTGGAACGTTAGGTTCTTCTTAGCGTAGAGGCGTCGTTGCAGCTTCTCATCCTTCAGGCCACCGACGAGGCGGTCACGAAGCATGTTCTCCAGCTCTGAGAAGTTGCAGAACCGGGCAGCTTGGCGGAGAGAGGTCACAAACCCAGTTATGGTTTCCCCAGGGGCTTGCCGCTTTGCGTAGAAGGCATTTCGACGAGCCACCACTGAGGGCTGTGGCGAAAAGTGCCCCTTCAGCTGTTCCATTATTGTTTTGTATGGAACAGTAGCGACGTCTTCAGGCGCAAGGAGAGCCCGGGCGATTTCAAATGTCTCCTCTCCGCAGACGCTGAAGAATATTGCCCTCTTCTTGGCGTCTTCTTCATTGGTGACCCCTTTGGCTTCTAGGAGGAAGGTGAAACGGGAGGCGTACGCTTCCCAGTCTCCAGATGCTGGGTTGAATGGCGAGAAGCTGCTGTCAGTTGCCATTCTGAGTTCCTTGTGTCCCGGAGCTGAAGCCTGGATACACGGTGCGAGGCAGCGGTGCGGCAGGTGGCGGTGCTGCGGTGCTGTGTGTGGCAGTCAGCTCAGCGGGATCCCACCTTCGTCGCCAGTGAAATATACTCAGAGTCGCAAAGTGATTTCATGCTCTTTATTCAGCTCATAGTGGTGAGGAGGAATGAATGAATGTCCCCTCAAAGTATCTGCTTTATATACATTATTTACACAATGGGCTGCACATGATTGGCTAATTCCAGGATTCTACTGTAGGCCAATCAGGTTGTGGATTCACTTCTATCTGGAGCATGATTGGGTGGTTCCTGCTAACCAATCATACTGCTGCATTGTTCTAGGACCAATCAGACTGCTGCATTCTGAATCCTATTGTTCTAGGACCAATCAGACTGCTGCCTTTTGGAGCCTATTGTTCTAGGACCAATCAGACTGCTGCAGTTTGGATCCTATTCAACTCAGTACATAACACAAATAAATAATAACTCAGCGGTAGACGAATAGAAAAGAAGGAGAAGAAGCAAGGATCCTTTGCCCTAGTGGAGCTTTTGGGGTCAGCAGTAGGGCATATTCGCAGGGACTTGAAAATGGTTCTTCCTAGGACCCAGCGCAGCTTTTCGGCCGCGGGCAGAAGCACCCACGCGGGCTGCTTCCTCTCCGCTTCTTGCTCCGCCTCCCGCAGCCCAGCCTCGGAAGCAGCCATGAGTTTGGAAGCGATCCGCTACCGCAGGGGATCCCTGCAGATCCTCAACCAGCTCCTGCTGCCCTTGCAGAGCCTCTACGAGGAAATCGGCAGCGTGGAGGACGGCTGGAGAGCCATCCGCGCCATGAAGGTGCTACGACGGGGAAGGGGAAACGCCTAAGGGACCCGAGCGATCTTGGGGCTCCCTGTGCTGCTCCCCGGCTAAGGTCTCGCACCTTTATCAGCTGCACAGCAGGCAGCGGCTCAACAGGAGAAGCTCTTGCCACGTGGAGGGGCAGTGATAGGGGAAAACAGCTCCCTTTTGAGTGCCAGCCCGCAGTTTGGGCGGTAGAGCTGCGGGACTGTTTATCATTCGGATAAAGGAACCCTACAAAGAGTGGCAGGCAGAGGATCCAGAAGTGAAGGCATATGAGCAGGATATCCCCCCCCCCGTATCGTGGGGGGGGGGAGGCAAAACATTAGCGGCCGAAAAGAATGGGGTTCATCGTGTGCAGAGGTGGATTTTATTTTAAAAAGGCAGGACACTTGGTTTTCTCCTTCGTGGCCAAAAATAAAGTTTGTAATTCCTGCTTACGCGAAGAGTTCCATCTGTTTAGCAGTCGCGCATTCAGAGTTGAGCTGATGCAGCTCCTGTTCAAAAAGTCCTTCGCAGGAAACTAGCGAGACAGGCAGGGTTTGTTTCTATTTATAAAGACAGGCCTGAGGAACCTTTGACCTTCCAGATGTTGCCGAACTACAATTTCTTGTTGGGGCCGATGGGAACTACAAAATGGAGTGTTGGGGTGGATGGGAACTGTAGTTCAGCTACATCTGGAGGGCTAAAAGTTATCCCTTACCTGGTTTAGAACATGTGATCTCTTCTCCCCCCACTGAAGGTCTGAAGTAATGCAGGCCAACAAGAACTGACCACGTACGATTCTGCTGTTTAACTTGCTAATTGCTATCCATGTTCTTTAATTTTTTTTCTCCTAAAGTTCCCATATGAGGCCATTAAAAATCAGTTCCCCACGGCACATTCTGTGTTAGGAGTGACATAAAAAAATTATCACACGTAATCTACATGCCAGTTGAACTGTGTGCAGCGTTGCCATGTGCCTTGTGGAGAAGTCACGTATGTTCAAGTGCACTTCGCACATGCTAGAAGGATCCGTCTCCCAAACAAAAATGCTTACACTCCAGTTTCCTTTCCCTTAGGTGCGAGGTGCTCCAGCCATCGCCATTGTCGGATGCCTGAGTCTTGCAGTGGAGCTGCACACCAAAGGAAACACAGAGCAGTCTGTGGGCAGCCTTGAAAAATTTGTGGCAGACTCGCTGCGCTACCTAGAGAGTGCCCGTCCTACTGCTGTCAACATGGCCCGGGCAGCTCAGGAGCTGGGCCACTTTGTTCGCCAGGAGGCCAAGCGTGAAGGGAGCACTGCTGAGAGTTTGCGAGAAAGGTGAGGGCTCAACAGCTTCCCAATCTCCCCACACCTTTTTTGGGGGGGGGGGTGAGAACACACAGGTCAATGTAACCTCTTGTCACAGCGTGATCAGCTGGGCGGAAGCCATGTTGGATAAAGACCTGAAAGACAACAGAAGCATCGGGGAGCATGGGGCACGCCACCTCCTGCAGCACTTAGGCAAGGACAAGGTGACTGTCATCACCCACTGCAACACGGGCTCACTGGCCACTGCTGGGTATGGCACTGCGCTTGGTAAGTTATACAGTGATACCTCGGGTTACAGACGCTTCAAGTTACAGACTCCGCTAACCCAGAAATAGTACCTCAGGTTAAGAACTTTACTTCAGGATGAGAACAGAAATCGTGCTCCGGTGGTGCAGCGGCAGCGGGAGGCCCCATTAGCTAAAGTGGTACCTCAGGTTAAGAACAGTTTCAGGTTAAGTATGGACCTCTGGAACGAATTAAGTTCTTAACCCAAGGTACTACTGTAGTTCGGAAGCGTCACCTAAGCTTAAGTACAAAACACGGGAAAGGTGCCCCACAAAAAAAGGTGGGGCACCTTTCCCATGAGTTGTGGTTTCCTCTCCCAACCCTCTCATATTTTTATCTGGTTCCCCACTGTCCCTCCCCGGCAGATAAAGGAAGGAGCTAGGAATCCTAGCTGCCCTTCTGAAAAAGCAAGGTTGTATATGGAGTGACACCTGGCACCTTCTCCCTAGTGTCAATATTTATGATGTTGCTTGGTAGGTGTCATTCGCTCTCTGCATGCCATGGGTCGTCTGGAGAAGGTCTACTGCACAGAGACGAGGCCGTACAATCAGGGAGCCCGGCTGACTGCTTACGAGCTAAAGTATGAGGAGATCCCTGCATGCCTCATTACGGACAGTATGGTGGCCGCCCTCATGAAGCAGCTCGTTGGTGCAGGTGAGCGCTGGTGTGCTTCTCTCTCTCTCTCGTCTAGTTTGGCCCTTAGCGTTGCATTTTGGTTTAGCAAGGAAGCTTGATATGTAGCAATCAGGCTGCCTTCTGGAGGTAGTTTTGCTATTGGAACAGCTGTTGGTGGCTCGAACATCTCTTGAACACGGAGGAAGAACTGGGACAATTTAGCCAATGTGGCACACTGGTTTGAGTGAGGAACCCAAGTCTGAGGACGCAGGCCCTCTCAGAGACTCAGGACATTTCCAGCTTTTGAGGCCCTTAAGTCAGTGGCATCTAGTGTCCTCTGGACATGGCAAGGCTGCTGTAAGGTCACAGGAGTGTGGCCAAGTTTTTCTGCCCCATCCTCCTTCCTTGTAAACATTCCATGGACACTTAAGCACTGCGATTTTACGATGACTTAGCACTCAACTAAATTGAGAAGTGTCTTACTTGGGTTTAGAAGCGGTGCCTGCTGTCACAGTTGCTCCTCTGCTGAGAGAAAAGTTATGTGGCCTCCACCCGTTCCGATTCTATTTTTTTATCATCTTTCTTTGCAAAGATACAGCGGACACTTAAACATTACAGTTTTATTAATACTTGGTGTTTAAAAGTGTCCTTCCTTGGTTCAGAAGGGCTACCTGCTGTCAGTGTCTAGAGTGGGCTCATGTCACACTGAATTCCATGGGGATTGCTTTCTCTGTCACCTGTCTTCCAAGGCTAAACATGCCACAGATTGTTAGCATAAGCACTGCTTCACCCATTCTGTAATGGGGGATTTCAAAAGGAATCAAGTGCAGCATGCAGCTGGGCATTTTTTTGATGTGTATGGCGCTTGTCATCATTTCCCCCCCCTCCTTTTTTTTACCCCAGCTGTCATCGTGGGAGCAGACAGGGTTGTTGCCAATGGAGACACTGCGAACAAAATCGGCACCTATCAGCTGGCTATTGCTGCAAAGTACCATGGGATCCCCTTCTATGTGGCAGCACCCAGCACCTCATGTGACCTGACCTTGGAACATGGCGGGAAGATCGTTATTGAGGAGAGGCCAAGTGAAGAAGTGACACACATCAACGGTGTGTGGGTTGCAGCACCAGGTACCAAAGCATGGGAAGGACGTGTGCAAAGAAATGGGTCACTCAGTGGGACATTTCCATCTTCAGTTGCAGTGCTTTAACAGGTAGACACACCAGGCTCTGTACACCCGTTTTTACAGTAAGCCTAAAAGAAAGTCAAGGAAAAGTGTCTCAAGTATCTCAGAATCCAGCAGACAGCTACTTATCTTTTGGCCAGGCATGGCCATCCTGTGACCTTCCTGATGTTAGACTACAACTCCCACCATCCCTTCTCTTTCCAGAGGCAAAAATGCATGGGCTCCTTTGGAAGAGTGGAATGCAAACGTAACAAATGAATAAATCATAATAAGCAAGCCTTTCCATTTCCACTCCATCCCCATAATGTTTTGATTTATGTATTTAGGGACTAAACATCTCTGAGTTCTTGTGACAATGTGCCTTTTCTTTTGAGGTGTCTGCCTCCTATTTGCAACACTGGGATAATGAAACATAGAAGCAGAGATTGGGGGTGTTGAGCTAGGACAACCTTTACCATGCTGTTGGACCAACTGTATTCTTTCTTCTTCCTAGGCATTGACGTTTGGAACCCAGCCTTCGATGTCACCCCTCATGAGCTGATAACTGGTGGCATTATCACTGAATTTGGTGTCTCTGCTCCCGCTGAACTTAAAGCAGGACTGACACAGGCAGCAAAGAAAGTCTGAACATGTTGAGCTGGGCTGCTTTCTGGATTTCTGGAGAAGAGTGTGACAAGGATGAATTAGCTGGAGAGATCAGTATTTGAGCTTGGTGGGATATATTCCTAATTCAGCTCTCTGGCTTTGTATTTATACACTTGTCGATAAATACTCGTTACCATTCCGCCAAACCAGTGGGGTCTATGCAAAGGACACATACTTTCCTTGTGTCTTATGCTGCAGATTGGAAAGCCAGATCAGAAGGGTTGTTCGTGTTTCCATCCAGTTACTGTACAGCATCTGTATTAAATAATACAGAGGATGGTTATCCGGATCCTGAGCCATTTGTGGCTCTTTAGATCCTTTGCTTCTGCCTCAGCCAAGAGAGATGTTCCTCTTTTACTGGAGCAGCAAAGAAGAGTTTGAGACTTCTTTCTCACTACACCCTTAGGGCACAACTTAAACCCTTGCATATTCTTTAGCTCCTTCGGAAGAAAGCTGTGAGGTTCTTCTTTGCACAAAAGCAAAATTAATTCATGTGTGAGCTTATCTGCCAAATTGTAGCTAGCTGCTTTGGTTTTGCACTCTGTATTTTGCATATTCCCTTTTTCGCTTTGCATTGTACCATGCTAAAATAGACTTCCTTTGACACAATGTGAAATTGTACAAATGCTGCATTCTACTATCATTTGGCTAGATTGGTGGGCACTAGGGTATTGGGGGGGGGAACACTGTTGATCTGCTTTTCTCTACTGGACTGTGTAGTGCTTTTAAACAGACTCATTCGGTTTTCTAAAAAATACAATAAAAATATTTAAGCTGAATTTTATGTTTTAAACACATGTAAGAAGCATCGTTGAAGGCTTTGTCCTGGAAGGCAGCATATAAATGCCAGGAGTGAAACAAAATAAATTGGGGGGGTGGGGGTGGGGAGCCTGGTGTAGGAAGAGGTAAAAGAGTGGAGTGAAAATCCATTTTCTGACAATACCTTCTGTAGTATGTAAGACTTGGTTTTCTGGACCAGACTAAATTTACATCAAATCCAGCACTCTTGTCTTCAAGCTTAGCCCACTAGCTGCCCCTGGGAGGCTTGCAAGCAGGGCAACAGGAGAGTAGCCATCTACCCTTGTTTGGTTGTCTGCTAATTAGAGTGAAATTGTTGCGGAGTTCATATAGGGAACATGAATTATTTGTTTAAAAGAGCTTTTCTGTTTTGTTTTCCTTGTAGGGCACACAGTTATTATTTTATGAAATTTTTAAAGTAATACTATGCAATGTCAAAACATCATTCTCCCCTCCAAAGTTACACTAATATGAATAGGTCTGCTAAGACTTCAGATGGCCTTGTTTAATTATTTCTTCATCGTCTTAATTTAACAATTGTTCCCCTAAAGTCTCACTTGTTTAGTTCTTTGACCCAAGAAGCTGTGATTCTCTGCACAACTGTTCTGTACCCTACTGGTTTTGACTCAGGAAATCTGTACAATACCCCTGTTTCCTGTACTCCCATCTTGAGTACATTTGCATGGCTGAAAAGTCACATTGATTAGCTGTTTATTGCAGAGGAGATGGCAAGCTTGAAAGAGAGTGGCTTGACTCAAGTCCTCTGGTGGATTCGTTGCCAAGTTCAGATTTGACTGTAGGATTTTCTTGAGCTACTTTCAGCAGGACTTACTTTCATGTATGATCAATACACATGATGCAGGAGAGCTGGGAAATGCCATAAAATGGAGAGTTTTGTAACATTTCTACTAAGTTCCTAAAAAGCTATCTAATAGTTGTTCCAGCTGCTAGCTCTTCTTACTCAAAAGATTTTCCATGAATTTTAGAGAAGGCTCTTCAGTAAACCTCAATTTTGATGCATATGATATGAACAGCATAAATAAATTTAGGAAGTTCTTTACTAGGATAGGTTTCCCCAGCCACTCTGGGGAAGTGGCTTTAAAAGATTAAAAATACATTAAAACAGTCGTTGTTAATAATAATAATAATAATAATAATAATAATAATAATAATAATAATAATAATTTATACCCCGCCCACTTCCCCAGCCACTCTGGGCGGCTTTCAAACAAATATTAAAATACAGTAATGCATCAAACATTAAAAGCTTTCCTAAACAGGGCTGCCTTCAGATGTCTTCTAAAAGTTTGGTAGTTGTTGTTCTCTTTGACATCTGGTGGGAGGGCGTTCCACAGGGTGGGTGCCACTACCAAGAAGGCCCTCTGCCTGGTTCCCTGTAACTTGGCTTCTTGCAGTGAGGGAACCGCCAGAAGGCCCTCGGCACTGGACCTCAGTGTCCAGGCAGAATGATGGGGGTGGAGATGCTTCTTCAGGTATACAGGGCCTAAAGTCACACCAGGTCCAAATTCTGTGCAGAAGTGAGGCTGCTCTGTATGAAGCTAGGCAAAGGAAAAGCACATCTTTAAAACAGTGTTCTGTTTAAGGTCATGTGAGCTAGCTCAATGGTTGCCCCTTCCATGCCTGTTTTGGGAGACTTACACCACCCTTAGCTACTCCAGCATATTATACTCTGGCTGAGTTGGGATTGGGGATTTACCACCAGCTGAGCCAGAGATCTGGTGCCTCCTAAGCTCATCCTGGTGGATCTTGCCATAGCATTGCCTCCTAAGAGTGGTCCAAATCTCTCCTCTGCCATGCCAGATTGCTTTATTCAAGCTGCCATCTCTCAGCTTTAGCACCCATTCCAACGTGGGCATAATAAAACTTTTGAAAGGCAATTGTAGAAACCACTGTGATAGTGTATAGGAAATGCTACTAACATTTAACATATGCTACGAAAATGCTGAGTCGTCTTAGCAGAAACTCAGCAGTCTTGCAGCTGTTAAAACCACAGAAGCTATGCCAGAAAGAGATATGCAAACTTCAGATAGAGAAGAAGGATTTCTGCATGGATGTCAGCTCCATTTTAGGGTCAAATTAGACATGATGCATCTTATGCAATTGGCAATGAATTTTTAAAATTGCAGACATGATGGGGCTCAATTTGAGTAGAGACCCTGACATGATGGTGGTGGGGATTATTTCAACCCCTCCTGCAGTTCTGTTGAGGTGGGTGCCTACTATCTGCACTGAGAAAAAAAGTTTCCACTGGAGCTCTGCCCTCAATGCAAATAGGAGGGATCAGACCCCAATCCAGTTCAGGAGCTTGGAGGGAGCAAGGGGTTAATTCCCCCAACTCTTCATGCCAGCACCATGATCTGTATAAGGACCCAAGCAATTAACGTTTCAAAAAGCCATTCGTATAATGGTTAATTTCTGTGAATGTCATCGCATCTAGTTTGGCCCCGAGTCTTTTCCGATCATCTGGGCATAAACCATTCATTTAAAATGTTTAACTTGGCCAGGCAGGGCTTTATGATACATAAGGGATTTCAAATTTCTAACAAAACGAAGGAGGAAAATAGAGGTCAAAGGAATATCCGTTTATCGTATAGATGAAAATTGCCTCCGGTAGGTTAAGTTGGCTTGATTGACCATCATTTGCAGCAGCTGCAGATCTGACCTTACGCTTTAAAATTTGTTTCATCAGTTAAATGAACTGGATTTGAAGCTTTACCAGTGTGTGTTATGACTGTTACACAGCTAGTGATCAAATTTGCAATAGCAGCCTGATCTGCACAGCTAAGTTGCATTCGACTGAGTCTAATGATTTTTGTTTCACCAACTCACAGATGGGCTCTTGATGCACTGTGTTCATGAAAAGTCCTAATGTGAAAATTTGCTTTAAGGTCAGGGTAATTTAAATAGTCTGTCAAGAGAAGCTTTTAGAAAACCCAGTGTGTGACTATAATCCACAAGATTTCTCATAAGGCATGCCTTATATTAAGCATTGATTTTGGCACCGTTCCTTCAAGGGGAAAACAGCTCTGTCAGCAGTGTGGGGTAATAGTAGGTGTTTTAAAAATAATTTCTTTCTCCAGAAGTTGTAATGCCTATTTAATGGTCTTGTTGGAAAGGGTAAAACCAGTGATTGTTCCTTAAAAAAAATAAATCAAAAAACACCTGGCATTTCAACTGTATTGTGGGTCAAACAATTAGCAATCACCCAGCAATCGCAGAATATATTCATTGCACAGTGCAGATGTTGGTATAACCACCTGAGACTTTGCCAAGACCAGGTTAACCAATAATTTACTCACTACAGTGAGTGATGGCGCAGCCTATGTACAGGCTATTGCTCTTGTTTTGTTGCATGCAAGGTGCCATATGTACAGCTTCCAGTTCACAAACAAATACTTTAAAAATAATAATAATAGTATTTTATTCCCACTGTTGCTTGCAGATCTCAATTTTTTTCTTTTCAACAGAAAAATAAACGCCACATGGGTTGTTTTGACTGCTGATCCACATGCAAAAATTAGTAGGAGGGGTTAGGCTTTACCATGGAGCGATTTCAAACAAGGAGACTGCAGAAGTAACCAAGAAACCCCCTGGTGCTTTGGGGTTTTGCTTGTGGGCAACGATTCATGCTGCTTGGGGTGAGAGCTTTGGTGAGTTGGAGCATGAGGGTGGAAGGTGTTGCTCAAAAGCCGAAGATCAAGAGTCTGATAGCGCAGAGTGGAGCCTCCTTCACGTGAGAGAGACAGAGGGAGGTTGTGGGCTACCCCAGGTGAGAGAGGGAGTGTGGGAGCTCTTGCTAAGGCCATTTGCTTCAGTTGGTTAAAGTCCACCCTTTCCCCCTCCCCATGTATTTGGTTATATTGTTGAACAGATTCTTGGGCTGGGGTATTGTTCACGAGGGGTTGAGAGAGCTGTTGCTGTTATTGATATTATTGTTGTATCTTTAGTTTTAGATCTATGATTTATGTGGAAATTGTTTCCATTTGGTTGTGTACTTTTTGATGTGTTTTATTTATTGTTTATGACTTCTGTTAATGTTTGTAATTATGTAAATCTTATCATGTTGTAAGCCGCTTTGAGCATAGTTTCAACTATGGAAAGGCGGCATACAAATAAAATGATTAAGGCAAGAGGCAGGACTGCCCAGAGTGGAATTAAAAGTCTGGGAGCAAGCAATATCCCTCTGGCTGAAAATCCATTACAATCCTAAGGGACTGTTACCTTACTTCCTGGCCGCAGTTCCCTATCCTCCTTGGCTTATGCAAATAACTAACAAGATCAAACAAATTGGCCTAAACCCTGAAAATCTTCTTACTGGAACTCTGAACAAGGCAAAAGTAATTATCACTCAGAGACTTTACGATGTCGAATTACAACAAGAAGACACCATAGTCCCGGAGACGTATAGATGTTTAAAAGCTTGGCCTAATTTTGCAGCTGCCCCTTACTTAACTAACATCACTAACGAAGCTTATAGATGGGCTTTCTCCAGAGCCCGCTTTGAGACAATGCCCTCAGCAGTGCTGTACGGCAAACTTACGCGGGTACCAGTGCATGCGCGTCTCTGCCCCTGTATGTCTAACAAGGTAGAATCTGTCACACACATCCTTCTATTTTGCGAATTTTATAGTGAAGAACGAGTTCAACTTATTTTGCAGCTTTCATCAAAATTTATACCCCTACAACATTATTTGGAATCCTCCCCTGAAATTCTACGAAAATACCTTCTGGAAGATTCCTCAAGCTCAATATCATATGAGGTGGCCAAATTTTGCACTTTAGCAATCAGGAAGCGTAAATCTCTTCTGTTGAATGGCACACTGCGAAGTTCCCTTGTGTAATTTTTTTTTTTGATGTTGTTGATTTCCTTTTGTTTGATCTTGTGGTGTTCTGTGTCACTGGCTTTTGCCGCAATAAAACTAACTTGAACTTGAATAAAATGATGATGACGATGAATTGGAAATTCTAATTTTTGTCCCTGCTGCGGTATAGGCTTGTTTTACATGGAATTGTGATATTATTATTTTAAATTTTTATTTATTTATTTGCCTTGTTTTTATGGGTTTTTATTTTATTTCACTATTCCCTGCTTTAGGATTAAATGTTTGGAAAGTTTGTATGAGGAGTTTCCATTTGTTTCAATTCTATTGCAGTTTTAGCTTTCTGTGTGTTTTAAATTACGGTATGACTGTAATTTTTTTAGTGATCATTTTATTGTTTTATATTTTCTGTAAACTGCTTTGAGGTGTTTTTTTCTGCAATCAAGCTGTATATGAATTTAATGAAATGAATGAATAAATAAAATACTCAATGAAGATCAGGTTATCAATACTTATAAATAAATAAAAACAATGAAAGTCTCATCTCCAGAATTTACTGCTTGTTGATGGTCATGAAAATGATTATAGGAGCAGGTGGACTCTGACAAACGGTACTGTGTTCACATGTAAACCTGGACACAAAATGGGAACTGGGGGCATGGACAATGAATATCCTAAACTCTTGGCAGTCTTTTGTGTGTGGTTAGATTTAGCTGCCATCATAAGTACACATATTACACTTATTAGGGTGTAAGTACACTTATCATCACAGGGTTTGGGCTGGGTGTTCATCAATATGTGGATGATACCCAGCTCTTCCTGTCTTTTAAATCAGAACCAGTGAAGGCAGTGAAAGTCCTGGGTGAGTGCCTGGAGACGGTTGCAGGATTGATGGCGGCTAACAGATTGAGGCTGAATCCTGACAATACAGAAGTAATGTTTTGTGGGGATGGGGTGGGCGGGGGTAGGGGACTCCCTGGTCCTGAATGAGGTAACTGTGCCCCTGAAGGACCAGGTGCACAGCCTGGGAGTCATTTGGACTCACAGCTGTCCATGGAGGCGCAGGTCAATTCTGTGTTCAGGGCAGCTGTCTACCAGCCCCATCTGGTACGCAGGCTGAGACCCTACCTGCCCGCAGACTGTCTCTCCAGAGTGGTGCATGCTCTAGTTATCTCCTGCTTGGACTACTGCAATGCGCTCTATGTGGGGGTACCTTTGAAGGTGACCCACAAACTACAGCCAATCCAGAATGTGGCAGATAGACTGGTGACAGAGTGGCTGCCGAGACCACATAACACCAGTCCTGAAAGACCTACATTGGCTCCCAGTACATTTCTGAGCACAATTCACAGTGCTGGTGCTGACCTTTAAAGCCTTTTAAAGTCCTGTATACCTGAAGGAGTGTCTCCACCCCCATTCTTCAGCCCAGACACCTCCAGCTCTGAGGGCCTTCTGGCGGTTCCATTGCTGTAAGAAGTGAGGTTACAGGGAACCAGGCAGAGTAGGCACTCAGTAGTGGCGCCCGCCCTGTGGAATGCCCTCCCACCAGATGTCAAGGAAATAAACAACTATCCTACTTTTATAAAACATCTGAAGGCAGCCCTGTTTAGGGAAGTTTTTAATGTTTAATGCTGTACTGTGTTTTTAATATTCGAATGGGAGACGCCCAGAGTGGCTGGGGAAACCCAGCCAGATTTGTGGGGTATAAATAATAAATTATTATTATTATCAGCCCCAGCCATCATGGCCTGTTGAGATGGGGCTGTAGCACAAGAACCTCAGCAGAGCCACAACCATGGGTTCCCCACCCTTGAATTAAGGATTCAATGCCCTCTTATTATAGCCTTGGTCTTCAGTCTTTTATTTGTAATGTTCTGCCTGCTTTGATATATAACCACTGTGGATCAATTTAGTGGTGGACAGAATTTGTACACCCAAACCTTAACCCCTGTAGTCACTTGTATTGGTCCAAATACTTTTGCATTTATCTACAATAGATTTGTCGAGCATTTCTGAAAACATTTAAAGACTCACTGAGTGGTGTGTTTCTGCGCACACAAACAGAGTAAATTTAAATGTCTGTCCCCTGCACTGTGATTAAGCACCACAGTATTTCAATGTAGCCTCCTTAATTTCTGATACAGTTTGGGGCCACAAATGCCATATGCATTTGTGTTATCAAGGCAGCATTTTAGAGCTACAGGACCTGTTTCATATGATTTGCCCACACACTAAAAGTACATATATTCTGCCACTAGGTGGCATATAGATTCTGTAAACTGTTCTAAAATGATCTCATCAGGAAACTCTTTTACTGGATTCAATTTTAAGTCATTCAGATTAGTTCAGTAAGTCCACTTACACTATTCATGTTTCTCGTCATTTTACTTGCTCTGTAAAAGCCTTCTTTAAACATAAAAAATGGAGTTTTAATACTGTATGGGCAGAATTCAATACACTTCTTTTCTTTTTAAAAGAAACTTTATCAGTGGCTACATACACTGTTAATGGATGTATTTTGATATAGTTAAAGTAGAATTAATACTTCCTAAGCCTCATCTTTCAGAAACTTTCACACACCCTTGCTCATATGTGTGATACCAAACAACACTGCATCCTGCCCCATGTCCGGATGTCTATGTAGAAACGACTCTTCAACAAAGCTGAGAGATGAATTCATGTATTGCATTCCACAATCAAAATACAAAGTTGGAAAAATGTATGTCACATTCCTAATGAGAATAAGAACTAGCCACATTACTTTCAGCATCTTAACCAGTAGGAGAGATGAAGCTCTGCAAACTGCATCCCAAGCTTCTGCCACCATAAAGCTTGTATCCAGCATAACTCTGCCCACACTACATGATGTCCATTTCCCCTCCTTCCCCTAAAAAAGGTAAGGGTAAAAGAACCCTGACAGTTAAGTCCATTCGCAGACTCTGGGGTTGCAACACTCATCTCGCTTTACAGGCCGTGGCAGCCAGCGTTTGTCCGCAGACAGTTTTTCTTGGTCATGTGGCCAGCATGACTAAGCCACTTCTGGTGCAACAGAACACCGAAACCAGAGCAGTGCACAGAAGTGCCGTTTACCTCCCCGCCAGAGCGGTACCTATTCATCTACTTGCACTGGTGTGCTTTCGACCTGCTAGGTTGGCAGGAGCTGGAACCGAGCAATGGGAGCTCACCCCGCTGTGGGGATTTGAACCACCGACCTTCTGATCAGCAAGCCTAAGAGGCTGAGTGGTTTAGACCACAGTGTCACCCACATCCCTCCTCCTTCCCCTACACCCCCCAATCTATCTGGAGCTGATTTTAAAGCATGGAGGGGAAGGGGAAGGAAGAGGCGGTTCCATTGCACACATGTCTGTTGCATTAGTGGAGGTGGGAGGTTGGACAAAGCCTTAAGTCTTTTATATATTTATAAAGATACTGTCTTCATTAAAAAATATATATATATTTCCCTGAGAATCCCGGGACCTTAGCAAGACGCCATACATGGCATATTGTGATTGACACCTGGGTGGTCCCATCTACTTGTCAAAGTTGGTCTACAGGAGAGTTGGGGACATATGGATTTGGCCTACCTGCCAGCCAGATGCATGTCTCTCCCCCCCCCCCAATTGTACACCCTTAAATGGGAGCCTCTGAAAAGGGTGAAAAGTCAGTTTGAATCTGAAGCAATAATTCCTAGTTGAATGTTCTTTTATGTAAGCTACATTTGACATATAATATTCCCCCAAAGTAAGGCTTGTTAACCCAAACTACTTTGAGACATTTGAGTATTAGCTTGGTTCAATAATTTCCTGTGCGACTTCCAGACTCTTGTCTGTTATAGCACCCTTGAATTAGCTGACCTTTGCATTTACTGGCATTTATTGTGCAGATGACAACTTCCCTGTGTGCTCGTTTTAGCAGGGATTTTTAGCCAGTGAATATTTCACACACCCTTTAGAATTTAGCATTTCTTCAACAACAATAATAATAAAAGTGCAGCTATTATATTATATTATATTATATTATATTATATTATATTATATTATATTATATTATATTATATTATTATACAATAATAAAAGTGCAACTAGTTTTTCTTTTCTTTACTTTAAGATAGTTTGTCGCCCTCATCTCATGGGCAGCATAGGAGTATGCTGAATTATCTTGTCTTCATTTGTTCTAAATAGAACCTGATTAATAAGAGGGGCGAATTTCAAATAATTAAAGAAAAAAACATTCTCTGCGCATGAGATGTACCTGCAATCAGTGCTTAGAGGTTAACTACAGTCTATACTGTAATCAAAAATGGAAGGAGCCACAGTTCATGAAATTGTTCTTCCAGTTTGAATGGCAAAAATTTCTATCCTTTATACATCAAGTTCCAAACAGAACAGAATAAACAGAAGTCCTTGTCACAGGCAGAAACCTGATTTTGTGTGTGTGTCTGTGTGTTACTTGAGGGGGACAAGAGATGCAGGCAGATTTATGGGGGAAAGACAAAATCAGGAAGAAATATGATTGCAGCCATTACAAACCCTGGGAGGTGAACACATTGTGTGTGTGTGTGTGTGTGTGTGTGTGTGTGTGTTTCTATCCCCTTTGAGCTTCCAACTTGTGGAATGTGACTGTCTGAACCAGAGAGCTTTTTTTCCCCAATCCATGGAAGCTCCTGACACATTTTGGAGCACTGGAAAAATCAGGGTTCCAAAATGCACAGGTACAAAGCAGCATAGAAAACTGCCTTATACCAAGACCTTATCTCAACTGCCTTAACCCAACAGCCCATCTAGTTCAGTATTACCTACGCTGACTGGTTTTCTCCAGGTTTTCAGGCAGGAGTCTGTCCTAGCCCAATGTGGAGATACCAGGGGTTGAAACTGGGGACCTTTTGCATGCAAGACGGATGCTCTTCACCTAAGCTCCATGGGCACAAGAGGCTCCCCACTGCAGAGAGTCACCTTCCACAAGCCGAAAGGTGATAAAAACATCCCTAGAGAGTGCAGTGAGCATACTTGCCCCCACTGCTTCCCTTCACATGTGTGCTGGAGACGGAATGCCACAGGAGAGACTTGGTCCACGATAGGGAACGGGCCGGTGAATCGGGCGTCCAACTTCCGCGAAGGTCGAGAGGGGTGGAGGTGGCGAGTGGAGAGCCAAACCAGGTCACCGACGCGAAGTTCCGGCCCCACCTGGCGGTGGCGGTCGGCCTGGGCTTTGTACGCTTCCTTGGCCTGGTGCAGTTGCTCCACCAAAAGCTGTTGCTGGGACTGGAGCTCTTGAAGCCACTCCGTCACCGCCGGGACCGCGGATGCCGGCAGCACATCTGGAAACAGCCGTGGATGATAACCGTAACTGGCCTGGAACGGGGTCTGCTGGGTGGACGCATTCACCGCGTTGTTGTAGGCGAACTCCGCCAATGCCAGGTGGCCGACCCAGTCATCCTGCTGGTAGCTGCAGTAACACCGGAGGTACTGCTCCAGCACCGCGTTCGCCCGTTCCGTCTGGCCATCGGTCTGTGGGTGGTAGGCTGACGAGAGGCAGACCTCTGTCCCGAGGGTCTGGTGTAATGCTCGCCAGAACCGGGATGTGAACTGAACGCCCCGGTCGGACACCACGCGCTCAGGTAGGCCATGCAGGCGGAAGACATGCTGAAGGTACAGCTGAGCGGTTTCCTTGGCTGTGGGTACAGATGGGCAGGGGGCGCAGTGCACCATCTTGGTGAAATGGTCGGAGAAAACTAGGAGGCAGGTACAACCACGAGACGGGGGTAAGTCCACTACAAAGTCCAACGAAACCGTGTGCCAAGGGCGCGGTGGAACTGGCAATGGCTGAAGTAGGCCGGGGGGTCGCCCGGTAGGGCCCTTGGCGCGCCGGCAGACATCACAACCAGCAACGTATCGAGCCACATCAGCCTTCAGGCGGGGCCACCAAAACTCACGACTGACCAGATGGGTGGTCCGATACCGTCCAAAGTGCCCCGCTGCTGGGGCATCATGGGCCATCCGGAGAACCTCCAGCCGCAGTGGCCCTGGCGGGATGTACAGACGACCGTGGTGCAGCAGAAGGCCCTGATGCAGGACCAGCCCCGGATACTGTGGGCTGGACCCTTCAGCCAGCTCCTGGAGTCGTTCCTGGGCCCAAGCGTCGACCCGCTGCTGTTTCCGCACCCGAGCCTGCAGTGGCTCCGCCTCCTGGGTGGCCAGGAATGCAGCTGGAGGTAGGATCGTGGTGGGTTCTGCTTGCTGTACCGTGTCTGAGTTGTCTTCAGGTTTCCGGGACAGGGCATCCGCCTTCTGGTTCTGAGAGCTAGGGATGTAGCGGATCCGGAACTGGAACCGGGAAAAGAACAACGCCCACCGGATCTGTCTTTGGTTCAGCTTGCGGGTGGTCTGGAGGTACTCCAGGTTCCGGTGGTCGGTTCTCACCTCCACCGGATGTCGTGCCCCCTCAAGATGGTGGCGCCAGACCTCAAAGGCCACCTTGATGGCCAGTAGTTCCCGCTCCCACGCAGTATAGTTACGCTCCGCTGGTAGGAGCTGGCGGGAATAGAAGGCACAGGGTAAGAGTGGCGCTTCAGGTCCATTCTGTTGAGACAAGACGGCACCGAGAGCCGTACTGGAGGCGTCGGTCTCCACCACAAAGGGTCGAGAGGGGTCAGGATGTTGTAAGATTGGCGCCCTCTGGAAACAGGCCTTCAAACCCTGAAACGCCTCCTCTGCCTCCTTGTCCCAGGAAAACGGCGTCTTTGGGCGCAGTAGCCGGGTCAACGGGGTGGTGCGATGAGCATAATCTGCGATGAAGGTCCGGTAGTAGTTGGCGAACCCCAGGAAACGCTGTAGGTCCTTGCGGTTCCGGGGTGCCGCCCATTCTCGAACCGCTGCCACCTTCCCAGGGTCCATCTGCACCCCATCTGGAGAGAGCCGGTGTCCAAGGAAGTCCACAGTCCGCTGATGGAACTCGCACTTGCTGAGCTTTGCGTACAAACGGTGCTCACGCAAGCGCTGCAGCACGGTCCGGACATGTCCCTCATGGCGAGCCGGGTCATGGGAGTAAACCAGTATGTCATCCAAGTACACCACCACGTACTTGTCTAACAAGTCCTGGAACACGTGGTTGATGTAGCGTTGGAACACAGCAGGCGCGTTGCACAAACCGAAAGGCATAACCAAGTATTCGAACTGCCCGTACCGGGTCCCAAATGCTGTCTTCCACTCATCCCCGGCTCGGATCCGAATCAAGTTGTAGGCCCCCCGGAGGTCCAGCTTGGTGAACACCTGTGCCCCTTGCACCCGCTCCAGCAACTCCGAGATAAGGGGCAAGGGGTACCGGTCTGGGATGGTAATTTTGTTCAGGGCTCGGTAATCATGGCAAGGGCGAAGTTCCCCACATTTCTTCTTAACAAAGAGCACTGGTGCCGCGGTAGGCGAGGTGGAAGGCCTAATGAACCCACGCTCCAGGTTCTTGCGCAAGAAGTCCTGCAAAGCCTCGCGCTCTGGCTCTGTTAGAGAATATAAGCGACTCACTGGTAAGGGCGCTCCGGGCTGGAGGTCTATGCCGCAGTCAAAAGGCCGATGCGGCGGCAGCTGGTCTGCCCCCCGTTCCTCGAACACGTCCTGGTAGTCCTGGTACACGGCTGGGAGCGTGGGTGCTGCCTCCTCCGTGGGCGCGGCCGCCAGCGTCTCGGATTGAGCATGGGAACATGGGTCTGGGAAGTGCACAGTCCGTTTGACCCAGTCAATCTGAACGTTGTGAGCTTCCAGCCAGTCCATCCCGAGCACGAGGGGGAACCGGGGCATAGAGGCAATGTCCAAAGTTCGCAACTCCCGGTGCTGCTGGAGACACAGGACCAGGGGCTGGGTCTCCTGAGTAACGGCTCCTGAACGTAGAAGCCGTCCGTCAATTGCTTCCACCTGGACCGGTTCTGGCTTGTTCCGAAGTGGCACCTGATGATGGGCAGCAAAAGCAGCGTCCATATAAGAACGGGTTGCTCCTGAATCCACCAAAGCATGGGTAAGAATCCAGGGCCCACCTGGAGGGTATAAACGTACCGGAACCATAAGATGTTGCAAGTCCATTGGTGCGGGCCCATTCTGCGCTGTTTGGGACCCCCGGTAGCTAGGGCCATCAGCTACTGGGGGTTGGCGGTTTCCCTGCGGCTGGCGTTTCTCAGGGCAGGACCGAGCGTAGTGTCCACTTCCGCCACAGTAGAGACATAGATTCCCCTCCCGACGCCGCACCTTCTCTGCGGGGGAAAGGCGTGGCCGCACTGCCCCGAGCTGCATAGGCTCCTCCGATAACTCAGTTGTGACCGTGGGGCTGCCGGAAGAAACTGGTGCCGAGAACTGGAGGTGTCGTCGGCCCTGGGCCTGGCGACGATCCTCCAGCCGGTCGTCTATCTGTAGACTCCGTTGAATGAGAGTGTCTAGCGTGGTGGGGCGTTCCATTGTGGCCAGCTGGTCCAGTATCTCGTCCGAAAGCCCTTCGAGATACTGGTCCCGCAATGCCGAGTCGTTCCAGGTCAAGTCCTGTGCCAACAGCCGAAACTCCGTGGTATATGCGGCCACCGCCCTGTTTCAACTGCCGAATCGCCCGGTTGGCTTGACTCCCTTTCTGGGGGTTGCCGAACGCGGCCTCCAAAAGATTGCAAAACCCCGTATGGTCTGCCAGCAAGGGGGAGTCTTGCCTGAGTAGCGGCAACGCCCACTTGGCCGCCTGGTCCTTTAACAAACTAATCAAAAAGTGCACCTTGGTGCGGTCGTCAGGGAAGTTCCGGGCTCGCCCCTGAATATACAGCTTGGCTTGGGCGAGGAACATGGGAAAGCTGGCCGGGGCTCCATCAAATTTCTCGGGCAAAGCCACTGGGTACTTGCCAGGAGCCGGGGCGTCGGCCCCAGGAGCCGGTAGGGCTTCCAAGCGCTGCTGAAGTGCCGTAACCGCGTCGCTGAGCTGCTGCACGGTGTGAGTCAAGGCCTGGTTCTTCTGGGCCAAAGCCACCAGCGCAGCCACCTGGTCAGCCATGGCCTCTGGCTCTTCCCGAACGCACCCCAACGAAGGGGGAGTGCGGGTGGGTGGGAGCAAACTGTGCTGGACCCGGGGGAAAGGTACCGTGAGCGTAGTCTGAGTCCACACGAAGAGGGGCGAGGTCCGAGGCGGAGAGCCGGGCGGGGAACAGGAACGCTGGAACAGGAGGCCGAGCAGGGAACAGGAACACCGGATGGTCAGGAACAGGAGGCCGAGCAGGGAACAGGAGCACCGGATGGTCAGGAACAGGAGGCCAAGCAGGGATCAGGAACACAGGAAGGTCCAAAGCCAACAACGACGTTGCTCCCACAACCTGGGACCGGGCTGACTGGGCTTTTATCCTCTTCTAAGGCCAGGGGCGGTCCCGGCCCCCAGGAGCCCCGCCTCCTCTGGCCTTAAGGCGAGCACTCCTCCTGGGAGCAACCAGTTCCCTTCGCCTCTCTGCCCTAAGCCTCTGCAGATCAGGAGAGGCCGAAGGGTTACTGGGCCCTGGAGGAGGCTCACCTGTAGCCACTGAGTCCTCAAGCCCCTCTGGGGCCTGAAGGGTTTCACCTGGGGCCAGCTCCTGGTGCTCTGCCACAGGTGCAGGCTCTTCAGCATCTAGGCCTTGCCCCAGTTCAGCCGGCCCTGGAGGCGGGGACTCCTGTGCAGGCTGGGATTCCTCTGGTTCATCCTCTGAATCAGAATCCCAGGCCATCACAACATGTTTATTTCCCAGCAGTTGTAACACCTACATAGGGGTTACAAGAAGCAAGAGATGTTGGAGCAGCAGCAGCAGCAGGAGGAGGAGGAGCATTACAGAAGCCAGAAACAGAAGGGAATAAAGACAAAACAATCAGCTGTACTCAGACCAGTTAAAAACAAACAAACACAACAGTGCTGGAGAAAAGGCACAGTGACAAGATCTCGGTAGCGGCAATTTCACTGGTGAAGATGGGTGCCGGCCATATTTGAGAAGACGAAATAGAGACCTACATGGGTGGAACCTTCAGAGGTTCCTGAAACAAAGAACAGGAGAGCCTGAAGAAAGGAAGATGGAACTCTGGAGGGGAAGGGCAATAAGCTATAAATGCATGGCCGGGGGGCGGGATGGGGAAGAAGAAGAAGAAGAAGAAGAAGAAGAAGAAGAAGAAGAAGAAGAAGAAGAAGAAGAAGAAGAAGAATAGTAGTAGTAGTAGTAGTATGGATTTGATATCCCGCTTTATCACTACCCAAAGGAGTCTCAAAGTGGTTAACATTCTCCTTTCCCTTCCTCCTCCACAACAAACACTCTGTGAGGTGAGTGGGGCTGAGAGACTTCAGAGAAGTGTGACAGGCCCAAGGTCACCCAGCAACTGCATGTGGAGGAGCGGAGACGCGAACCCGGTTCCCCAGATTACAAGTCCACTGCTCTTAACCACTACACCACACTGGCTCTCGTATGGAATAGTATGGAATAACAGTACACTTGGGAAGGGGAAGGAAGGAAGGAAGGAAGGAAAAATGCCTGTGTGACTGGCCCATAAGGTTTTATGCACATCCTAGTCTTCCTTGGGACTCACATTTGGGGATTTATAATAGCGTATATTGTCTGTATGCAAATCAGTGGAGAGACCTATACCCCACAAGCATCTTCTGCAGAAAACTGTTATGTTGTTTAGCGACTTCTGATTTGCTAACATTTTAACTAAATATTCATGTTTTCCATAGATTCAGTTCAGCCATCAGGAAAAGCAAATTGCTAATGCTTTTAGGGAACCCATTAGTGACAAACAGCAATCTGTGTTTTTAAGGAAGGGAAGCTGTTATTTTAGAGAGCGGAGGCTGTCTGTGCCATTTTTATCCTCTAACAGCAGAAATTCATTTTCCAGGTGTGTTTGCTGAATATTTTACCAGCATTTGCTTCTCAAAGAGGTCAGGGAACTTACAGGAGTAAAATGGCTTGCCATTTATTTTATTGTATATTAAAAAAACCAACACATGTAAGTTAAATGCCTGGATATCTTGGACTAGCAATGAAAGAAATATTTTGCTGTGACTCATTAGTGGTTACTAGCCCCAGTGGCTATGCCTCTGAATGCAACTTGCTAGGAATTATAAGTGGGAAGAGTGCTATTGTACTCCTGCTTGCGGACTTACCCTAGACATCTGGTTGTGAGAGTAGGATGCTGAACTAGATCGGCTTTAAGCCTGATCAAGCAAACTAGTCTTACATGCTTATCAAGCAGAGATTCTGTCACCCAGTGAAAGTCACCTGTCAGGAATATCCTTGAAGAGATCAAAGATGACCCTGAGGTTTGAGAAGCAAAGGTGATATTGTTGACCCACAACAGGAGCAGCAAACTCACGAAGGCAAATGTTTTCACTTCCAAAATGAGCAACTTTATGCTCATAGCATTTATGCCAACCTAACTTACTTCAGTAGCAGGTGATCATGAGTTCGGATCTCAGTTTAAGGACAGGGTTACATAAATGAACAAATGAATGAACAGTGGACCAAACTAATTATATAGACCTTTGGTCAATGAAGGCGAAAATTAGAGGTGAATTGAAACAAGGCCAGTGGAAGATGAGGACCAAACTCCACAAGACAGCAGTGTAAGTAGAAGACACCAAATATATATGCAAAACCAGTAGTCACCAATCTGATGCCCCCCAGATGCTTAGGGCTACAACCTCCATCAACCCCAGGGCTGTAACTGATTTTGATTACAATTCTCATCAGCTCCCATCAGCATAGCCATGCTTGCTGGGGCTGATGGGAGATGTAGGCCAAAACAGCTGGAAGGATGAACAACTGGAAGGATCAGCCAACAGACTCTTTTTATGTTCATCCTTCCATCTAGTCCATGAGGTTGGCAAAGGCTGTCCTAAATCTTACAGTGTTTCCAATTACTATAAGCAAAGGGCTGGCTATGTGAACAAAAGCTGGTTATAGTTGTTAAAGATTGACATGGGGTTTTGTGCAAGCAACCAAGAAATGGCATGTTTTTTGGGGACGGGGCACTGATCCTGGCTGTGTTGTTGTCATACTAACTGATCAACTGGATACAACTAAAGTTTCTCAGGCTTCTAGGCACCATAGTCTTTCTTAAGTCCAGCCAAGGAAGTTGTATTTCCTGACACAAGGGAAAAAAGCATGCTACCAAGTACTTTTCCTCCTGTGGCCATGCGCTGGAGAGACATGTTTAATGTATTATCCAGATAGGCGAAATGAATACTGCATTGAAAGCCCTGGAGAGGAAATCCTATATCAGAGAGGCCCTCTAGTCACATTTTATTGCCGGATAAACTTTATCCCCATTGCTTCTCCAGGGAAAATAATATATACCTGGGAAGAGAAGCTTAGTTTACTTATTACAGTTCCCTTCTCTGAGTATTACACTTACTAAGAAAAACAGATGGAAGAGTCTTGAGGAAAAACAGCGGGGGGTAAGTATTAATGCTGAGTTGAGGTGTGCAAAAGAGGATTAACGATTTAAATTGTGAAACTTGCTAAGGCAGGGGAACAAAAAAGATGGAAACGCGTTACAGAAGAGCAATTAAGGAAGACGGATAGATCAAATAGCCCTTGGCTGTAAAAACTGAAGACATTTTACAGTGAATTGCTATCCTAAGTCGAAAGAAGCACCCCAAAGGCAATACTATGGGATTAAACTGGTAAAGACCCTGTTTAACCTTCATGTCTCATTTTCATTTCCTCCAGTCAAAAATAGGGCTTCTGAGAACAGCATGCTTGACAGAGTTTACCCTAGTTGTTCATAAAGTCTTTAATGGGCAATTTTAGGTTGGACTAGGAGTATAAAGTATAACAAAATGGAAATGGCTAAATAAACAACAGAAAGCCTCATCCTGGGGTTGAAGATACTTTTCTCCACTGAAGGCCACATTCCCTCAGGGCCAAAGTCACCCCACAGTCTTAATTTCTCTCTAAAGGACACCAACAAGTCACAATATTTTTCTCTTTCTCAAATCCACACCTTTCATTTAAAACACATGGCTTCTTTCAAAGAATCCTGGGAATTGTGGTTTATGCTTTAAAGGTCCCCTGACCATTCGGTCCAGTTGTGGTCGACTCTGGGGTTGCAGCGCTCATCTTGCTTTATTGGCTGAGGGAGCCGGCGTAAAGCTTCCGGGTCATGTGGCCAGCATGACTAAGCCGCTTCTGGCAAACCAGAGCAGCTCACGGAAACGCCGTTTACCTTCCCGCCGGAGCAGTACCTATTTATCTACTTGCACTTTGACGTGCTTTCGAACTGCTAGGTTGGCAGGAGCAGGGACCGAACAACGGGAGCTCACCCCGTTGCGGGGATTCGACCCGCCGACCTTCTGATTGGCAAGTCCTAAGCTCTGTGGTTTAACCCACAGTGCCACCCGCGTCCCTTGGTTTATGCTTTACAGAGCTGCAATTTCTAGCCCCCTTTGCAAACTACAGTTTCTGTTGTTCTTTGGAGAGACCATGTACTTTAAGTGTATGGCATGTCTACAGTCCATGAGTGTGGACTGCTAATGGTCCTAGGTCTTCCTCTTTTCGTCACATCCACCTCACCCCATCCACCCATACACACCCATTCACAAGCAAATACATCTACAGAGAGAGAGCGCAAGAGCACCTCAGAACATTAGTGATATAAAAAGTTGCAGGATTTCAGCAGGACATTACAGGATATTGACTGATTAGTAGTGAAGCAAGGTGATGACCCCCAAATTCTTACAGGCCCATGTAGTATTGAAAGTTGGGTCACATATGACCGCCCCAGTAGCATCATAGGCACAACTTATCATGGGTGCGCAATAAAAAATAAAGGATGTCTGGAGGGGGCCTAATTGTAAATTGTTAGCCACAGTGCTGTTTCACACATTAAATGAAGGCAAAGCCAGGTTTACTACCACAGCTGCTGTCAGCTCTCTGGCACGCGTAAGTATATGCTACTCTCAACCCTGCCATGTGGAAATCCCTTGCGGACAAGCATCGTGCCTGGAGACAGACAGTCAGGTCGTGAATCAATCCATTGCAATGACCAGAGGAAGAATGACCACTGGGAGGAGTGCAGAGAGAAGAAATGCCATGGTGCACTGGAACAGCACAACCGGAGCCTTCATCTGCCCCAGCTGCAACCAAACATGCCTCTCCTGCTTCAACTCTACAGCCACAGCAAGCGCTGCAACCTTCTAACAGTTTGACTTCACCCCCAAAGGTGTCTCCTGAGATGGACGGACACCAAAAACTCCACACAGGTGTTTTTTGCATGGAATCCCATTTACGCTTTTTAAGTAAACACATATTCTATTTTATGTGTACACCTTCAAAATGTGATGCTTCAAGCAACTTAGCTGTTGGCTGGATTGATTAGGCATCACAACTCTGCCCTTCCACCTCTACTTTTCACCTTCACTTCCAAACTCTGCAATATTTCTTTCCAGATGAATTACTGCCGTCTTAAACTGAATTTGGTGGAGACAGAGCTTTTCATCTTCCTTCTTTCTTTGCCCTTCCTCCCCAGTTACATCCACTAATTCCATTATTTTCCTCAACTTTCAAGCGTACCACATAAAAATTTACATAAAACTCTTCTCTAATCAGAGGCATAGCTAGGGGAGCCTGCAGAGTGCCTGAGCCACGCATCTCCCTACAACTGAAAGGGAGGAGGCGGACTCCATGGAGGCTCTGCGCAATGTGTCCTGCCCTGGCTCGGCCCCCCCTGTGGGCAACTTGCTCCACCCTCATGGGCAGCTCGGCCCACCACCGGGTGCAGGGCGTGCACCACCCCAGATGCCCAAGCGTCTAGCTACATCCAGGTCAATGTAACTGTGATGGCCTGGGACTCGGGCTCAGACTCAGATTCAGAACCAGAGGAGTCTCAGTCTGCACTGGATTCTTTGCCTCAGGCATCATCTGAACCAAGTCTGGGGCCTGATCCTGAAGAGGCTGAGGAGGCTGAGGCGGCCCCTGGATCTAGTAACCCACCGAAGTCTCTTGAGCTGCAGAGACTAAGGTCTGAGAGAAGCAGAGACCTGAGTACTTGCAGGAGGAGTGTTCGCCTTCGGGTGAAACAGGAAGGTGAGTTGCCGGGGGATCAGGACCGGCTGTTACCCCGACAAAGATAAAAGGTTGTCGGACCCTGCCCCAGGTTGTGGGAGCAACACTACTGTATGCCATATCCTGCTTGAGATCCTGTACCTGTCCTTGCCTCGTGTCCTGCCTTGACCCTGTCGGACTGACTCCTAGCAGAATCTTCGTATTCTGGACCAGATCTGGACCGTGGTTATTGGGTTACCCCCGGGCCCAGCACAGCAACCTTCTACTGATTGTTTTTAGCATCTCCAGAATACATCCATTCCTTTCTAAATCTATTGCTTAAACTTTCATTCATGACTATACTTTCCTCTTATCCAGAATGGCTGCTATGGTCATATCTATAGTCTGAGCATGTCTATCACAAATCCTCTTCCCACATTGCAATGGATAGTGTGTTTGAGGGAGGCAAACAGCTTTGGTTGTTTCATTATTTTATTTTATTTCCCCCTGTGGAACCACTGCTTTTCCAGTTAGCTGTTGATAGCACAGCTTCCATGCCTGTGCACGTTCAGCATAACCTATGAAAAAGCCCGCAAAAGCTGCTTTGTACTAAGCCAGACTGTTGGTCCATGTAGGCCAGTATTCTGACTGGGCGTGGCTTTGCAAGCTATCAGTGTACTTTGTTTGTAACTGAATATTCCTGGGATTGAATTCGGGATTTTTTGCAAGCAAAATGTTATTTCACAGTTGGCATTATTTTGTGACATCACAGGGGCCTATTGCTTTTCTGATTATTCCACCATCTTCCCTCTCATGTATTAGTTTCTTAGTGTAATCAGTCACGGTGCAAGACAAGATCTAATTATAGCAAGTAGGAAGTGGGGAAAATAATTGACAAAATTTTTGCAGCTCTCAAAATGCATGTCTGGTTAATTTTCCTTTAATCTCATTTTCACAAAATGATTCCACCTCATCTTCCAGTCTTCAGATCTGCATAACAAGTGCAATCAAGAAGACCAAAATTAATAACCATCCCCACCACTACCCGTCCAATCACTCGCAAATTAAATGTGAAAAGAGCCTCTTCTGCTGTGTATGTGTGGGAGCAGGGAGGAAGGAAAAGGACCCAACCCTGCATTAAAAACGTAAGTGCATCTGTTGTCTTATTAATCTCTCTGCATTACAGCTAAATGTGAACTTGCCAATTAGAGCAGAAACAAATATTGTAATTAAATTGCTTCCTGTCTCCGTGTGTATTAGAGCAGTCTTTCTCAAACTTTTTGAACTGGGGCCCTCTTAAAAACTTTCCCAAGTCCCTTGCCCCTGCCACCCGGATCCCAACCATGTGAAAAAGATACAGACATCATCCTGGCATGTAGTTGTGTGGTGCATAGAACCTGTGGCTGTAGGTAAAGATCTGTGAAACATGACGTGAAAGGAAGAAGTTCTCTCTGGTTATTCTCCTGAAACCATTCTGAAGAATATATTGTAAAAAGAAAGTAGTCCCCACCACAAATTCACACCCAACTAGTGACGAGGAGTGTAGTTTTTCTCATTCTAGAAGAGTTCATGCTCATCCTCAACATGCTGCTTTCAATCTGGATTGAGTCTAGATCCTGTTCTCCACATTGGTGGGTGTGCTTACTTGAATAAAGTACACACTGTAGGGTGATGCAGAATCAATTTGCAACGAGCTTTTGTTTTTGGAATGAAACCAGTTTCTCAAGATGCACTTTTCAGGGCAAAAATATATATACAATAGATCTAGATATATGTGCGGATTGTGTAGGGGGAAAAGCAAGTACCCAGTCTCCATTGAAACTAGAATAAAATGTTGGGTGTATGCTGCCCAATGTAAATTGATGGGGGTTGTCCACCAGAAGTAATTCAATCCATGCAAAATCTTGAAAGCTGGGAAGGAAGGGATCCACTGCTGCTCTCTCTGTAGAACTTTGCACTTTGTAGAACACGGATTGCCAGTATTTTGGGACCCATGCACACATTTGCAAACCTAAGCTGGAATCCAACATGGCAGCCTGCTCTCACTCACCTGATGTAGCGTCGCCAATCACCTGTGGTTGCTGACCCAGGGGTTGAAGACTTGTTATATAGACATTGTTCTCCATGCCACAGCCCAAGTCCATATGTTATTCCTGCTATGAACTATAGGTCCCCCCGCCTCTCAAATTTCTATAAGGCTTCACAGCCAAGCTCCCAGAGCAATTAACAATAAAAAGATAAATGCTTCCAGTATAACAGCAAACTTGTGTTTAGAGCCCTCAGGAGAACAAGAGCTGGATAAAAATGTGGCAAGATGGATGTCCCATTGGAGGCAATAGCTATAGACTACAGCTGGAGAGGATCAGGGTAGAAAGTGGACTTCATTGAGTTGTATGTGGGTCATCTCCTGCATACACCATGCAAGGCAATGGATCAGACAAATGATAAGTGAAATGATAAATTCACTATGTATCTATGCCACTGGGCAGAGGTTTATTCTTTACACAAATTGCCAGCATGGGGTTCTGATTTGGGTTGGGGCCTTAACATGGCATGAGTGCATGTATATAAGAGACTTTAACTCCCGTGCCACCCCGAACAAGCCTCCTGCACCTGCAATTTGCATTGGTAAAAACTTTCCATTTGCTTAAATGGGAGCAAATGTTTGCAATACATCTTGGGTTCCCTCAGTACTGATTAGCATACAGCAGAAGACAAAGTGTTAAAAGTCCATCATGCTATAGTCCTGATCAGGATTGCTGCCCTCCATGCTGGCAATTTTCTAACCAAACGTGCCCTTAAGGGCACATATACGTAGCTACCATATTGTGTAGTTTGACTCCCTGATTCACATAATATTGCACTATCAAGGTGTTAAGAGGCTCTGAGTGAATGCTCTCTGATTTATTGGTCAGAACTCACCCCCGCCTTCACCCACCCAAATGCTAATGTTTCTCCTGCTGCGAGGAAGATAGCGGACTTTGTGGTAGTTTAGTAGGAAATTGAACATAATGAGCATTGTTGAAATCACCCAGTACTGTTGCAAATTGCAACATAATACATTACCTTACATGTGTTTCCTTTTCATAACATGCTGGTCTAAAGGACTGAGTTCATGAATAAAATACATTATGATGAATTTGGAAGTTTAAACTCTGTGTGTGCATGGGGTATGTGATTTTGTTTTATTTTGCACCATTTTTCAAGTGGCTAGTTCCCTCTTTCTTTCTTTCTTTCTTTCTTTCTTTCTTTCTTTCTTTCTTTCTTTCTGTTCTTGTGTGATCTTGGCACGTATGCTGACAATGTCAAGAGGGCCTGATGCGAAACCTGTGTCTCATTGCCACAGCCCCATGTTTCATACAGTCTTGACAGTTTATACTAGGCATTAGGATCAGAATTGCGCCCACTGACCCTATCCTGGCCCCAATTTCCACACGTGGATAATTTCTGTGCATTGAGCAATCAAAAGGTTACAGCAAGTATAAGAAATGACTGTACAGATCTAGGGGCTTAATGTGCCCCTTCAGACCTCTCTGTATCGCCCTTGTAATGCTCCCAAATCCACAGACATTGTTGACCATGCTCTGCACTCTCATAATGTGCTTTTGCCCGGCTGGAAAGTGTTCTTGGGCTGGTATCAGGACCAGGCTGCCCATGAGGCACACTGAGGCAGCTGCCTCAGGAGTCTGAATCCCGTGAGACTTCTGGTGAGATCTCTCGAGAGTTCCACAAGATCTCATGAGCCTATCAACTGGAAGCCACTGCCACATAACCCTGGTAAGCAAGCCTTCAGTGGTGGGGCAGTGGTGGAGCAGGGGCAGCAGGGAAGTGGCACCTTCCAATCCACCTCAGGCGGCAAAGCAAGATACGCCTGGGCCATGCCTGACTGTGATAATGCCCCTCGCTTTGCTGGATGGAGGATGAACAGGCATGTGTAAAACCTTTAACTCTGCATGGCTGGAATGTGGCCTCCTGTACAAAGGTACATTACTGGTATGCAGCCCCTGGGAGGTTGCCCACGAGGGAATGCAGCCCTGGGTTGGAAAAAGGGTTCCCCACCGCTGGGTTACAGAGTTCTCAGCCAGCTGCCAGCATCCACACCAGAGCTTACACTCACATTTTGTGAGAAGTGGAATTTGGCTCAAGAAGTCTTGAGACAGGCAATACAGTACTGATCCCCTGACAAGAGTACCTGTATGGTACATGTGCTTTAGGACACCTCTTGGCCACATCAGCCCTAAATGTCAATGTGTAAATATAGTTCCTTTATTTAGCCTCGGACAGCAGTTGAGATATAGCTGAAGCCATTATATGAAGCACTCTGATGTGAAGCACTCTGAGAGGCAGGAGTTAAATATGCCGTTGAATATCTGTGGCATGGGTTTTCAGAGACACCTTTCTGAGGAACACAAATTAGGTTTGTTCAGAGGACTTTCCCGATGGCTGTGATCTTCCTTTCCTAAATTTAATTTAGTGAACTAGCTGTTAGTGGCTTTGAGTCTCATTCCCAGCCCACTGAGCCATTTTGTTGCCTGAAACTAGAGTCCTGGTGACCCATAGCTAAGCAAGTTAGAAAAAGTACAGTGAACACGGGCTTTGCCCTCATCATCATTGAAATGTATATTAGACTGTCATGGAGTGATGGGCCATTGTCAAGATAAGTGTGCTTATTTCTTACATCGCTGCTGGAGGACATTTTGTCTTTGGTGCTGAAATGTTTTTTTGCCAAGGTTTACGTGGGGGACAATTAGAAGAACAAGACATACATTATTTAACTTCGGAAAGCAAGAGCTCTTTTAAAAAACCACGTAGGAGAGTGTTTGATGTTACTATAAGAGGTTTCCCACTCACTGAACTGAACAGCAGATCTCTGGCAGTGTCAAGGTTTTATTTATTTAATTCAGCAAAGAATATAATAATTACGCAGTGTGCAGCTGGATGGGATTCAGATCCATTTAATTCTTCTTCTTAAAGACTTGATGGCACACCTGGTCTTCGCATGTCAGCTCCTACAACATTAAAACCATCGGTAAGCACAGACAATTCCCTTCCAGACTTGCAGAGAAAACAGCTAAGCCAGAGCATTAACAGTGGGGCTGGGCTATTAAAAGGGAAAGAGCAGCGTATTTTATATAACCAATCAGCCAGCAAGCACTACAGGTTGCAGTAATTAGATTCTGACACTTGAATTGACTTTTACAAAGGATAAAAATGGGGAAATGCATAGGAATTGCTCTGTAACTGTGGGACGTTGCATTGTCTATTATTAACCAACATACTGTAATTTATTAAACTCACTGAAGCAACAAGGAAATTGCAAAAGGAGAGAAGGAAAAGCTTTAAAGGTAACAGGAGTTAAGTATAACACTTTGTCAATTGGTTTCCCAACAAAATGTGGACCTTTTCTCAGAATGTTATACCAACCCTAACAAATCCAGTCAATGAGATTACTAGCCAATTCTGAAGTTGTTTCATAACAATATAAAGCAGGTCTGGCACAGAGCAGGATAAGATTCTGGTTTCTGCAGGGATGAAATCAACCCAATGGTAATTTTGTACATCTTATTGACCTTCTTTTGCTAAAAGTGAAGCCAGAATTTTATGATCGTGAAAAGAATAGAAATGAGTAGGTAGCTTCCTATTGTACGTCTGTGAAATTAATCCCTCATCCCTTTAGACTGGCCCCTCAGAGTTTGCAAATAGTCAGTTTTGTATTAAAGTGAGCTATGCAGGCTTGGATAGTGACAATGTGAACAGAGGTAGAATGTTGCAAAAAATAGCAGCGGGATTTTTTAATTCCAGACATAATTTGCAAAGGTGTTTAGTTTTTTTAAATAATTTTGGATTCTTTTCTTTTTTCAGTTAAGTTCATATGGATAAGCTACTACCCTGTGGTTCTTCATCTGTAAAATGGGGATAATAATCTGTTGTGCAAAGCTGTTATCAGGGTGAAAGGGAAAGTACCACAAGCTAATCAATCATATGACTTACACTCCATGGTCCTCATTTTTAATTTAATTTAATGTAATTTCTAATACCATCTCCTTCACCCCTGCAGTTTGGAGAAAATTGTGATGTGTCATGGGGTACTGCAATGTTGATGAAGGCTGCCAAATTCTGTTTTAATCAGCAGATTTTTCAGTCCACCTGTGATAAAACTTTGAGGGACTAACTGGAATCTGGTGAGTGTCCACCATTTAGTATTGTTAAGCATTTGTGGGTGCCTTGACTCCCCTAAATTCCTGTGTCTAGTGGGCAGTGGATTATTAAGATGGACTATTAAGATGGGCTGCCAGACGTTGAATTTAACTGTGTCAAAATAACAGGCCAAAGCAGTTTTTCTGTGCTCAGGAAAACACCTGGGAGAAAAGCTATTATGGAGAACAAAAGAAAGGTAAGGGGTGATTAACAAAGCAGATACTCTGTGCTGGAGGGTAGATGAGCGCAAGCCCCTCCTTCCACCGAGAGACAAAGTGTCAGTCTGTTAAACACAGCAAGCTAAGCATAGGGACAAAAAGCCATGTTTGATCTCTTTGGATCCAGCAGTGGGAGAAACAGAACCCTCTAGGAGTGTAATGCATTGACCTCTCCATCATAGGCTCAGGTTGTATATGTGTGTAAATAAGCCATATATCATAAAGACACCACAGTTTCCACTGTGCCTCATTTCCAAAGGAAACACAAACACTAGGTAAGTGTCTGGAGTACAGGAATCTTGGACTACTCGGAGATTGGGGTGACATGTAACAGAAGAGCCCTGCTGGATCAGACCAAAGGATAATCTAATGTTGCCATATTAAACTACTGTACTACAATCATATCAAGCTACTAGAACTTATTGGAATGTACTGGAACTCAAGCGATCTGGTTACAAGGTTTGTTGAATCTGGAATCCAGAAGATGTTTCAAATATTTTAGGGATGAGGGTGAAAAAGTGCAGCTTCTAAACTTGCTCTGGAATGGAACAGAATAGTGGGACTTATAGGGAAGCTGAAGGGCATCCTTCAGGTGGGTGATTCAGAAGTTTACCTGAGAGGTTTGCAAGGCTGTGGTTGCACCTAAAATAACTTTGGATTCTGGGCAAGGACTGTAAAAATGTATACATTCGGAAGGTAACATTAAACACAGTTGTTTAGAGCAGTGATGGGGGATCTAAGGCTTGAAGCCAAATATGGCCCGCCAGGACTATATCATCTATCCATCCATCTATCTATCTATCTATCTATCTATCTATCTATCTATCTATCTATCTCTATCCCTCAGGAATCCCCTGAGCCCATAACTCCTTTTCATCCCCTTCCCTTTATCCCAGACCACACTTCCAATTAGCTTGGCTTTGCACTTCCTTGAGTGTTTTTGCCTGTATAGAATGTGTCCTTGGACTTTGATAATGCTTCTTCTTTGCCTGGATGGAGAACTGAGAGAAGTGTGTGTGTGTGTGTGTGTGTGTGTGTGTAAAGCCTACTGTAAAAAAGATAAAATTAACATTTGCTGCTCCACAAGCTTTTGCTTCTCCCCCAGCCCCTAGCAGTGGCATATGGCCCCCAGAAGGTTTTCATATAAGGGTATGTGCCCCTTCAGCTGGAAAAAAAACCAAAACCCATTGCACTAATTTTCAATTAAATGTGTTTAGAACGGGGATATGGAAAGTGTTTGAGAAAATTATTAACTCATCAAGCCATCCTGTTCTACATGGAGAAGATGTGCAAAGCCATTAGGGATTATGCAGCTAGATCCATATCAGAGGAAGTAAACATGCAGGTTCATTTCCAAAAGCTATGTGTGTTTGTCGGCTGAAGATCTCCATCTCCTTTGCCTGTTCATTTAGTTCACTGAGACTTGTGCCCGTAAAGAGCTTTGAAAACAGAATTGGAATGCTTTGGTTCACCCAAGTCTGCCTGTTCACTTTCCCAATTGTTCTTTCGAGTCCTCTTAATATGTAAACTCTCATTTATTTTTTCCATACTTCACTGACTGCTTATTTTCTTTACAGGCCCCTATAGCCCCACTCAAGCTTACTACATGTCAGGCTTGGACTTCATTTACTAACCCAGCTGTATGAACTCAGCTTTTCCAGTGGCACTAAATTATACGCTTTAGAGATTGTATATACCGGGTGCCTGATGGTTATTCTGAGAGCAATTTTCGGACCTGCTTTTCTGCATCATTCTTCTTACAACCCCCCAAGAACATATTTCCTGTAGGTAAATAATACTCCTGATAGCTTCAGATTAGGTGGAGGCAAATATATGCCTTTGTTCATTATGGCAATGATATGCTAGGAAGGGAAGCCAGGCTCAGAATAGTCAACATGGGCAGCAGCTCTCTGGGGTTCCCAGCCCCCTGGAGACACCAGGGCTTGAACCTGGGAGCTGCATGCAAAGCTACAGCCCTTTCCACAAGTTACTGAATTTTCCTGCAGTACTGCTATTGGTATACCTTTCAGGAGTGATTTCAGCTCTTACCAGATGCAAATTGTCCCCTTCAATCCAGTGTTTCCAGCCTCTGTTATTCTTTTCGCCTTTCTGGACACAGATTAGTTTATCACCATCCCAGGTCACCAGCGTCTGCAGGGATCAAATGATAAAGTTCAGCAACATGGTAGAAACGTGTGAGGCTAAAAACAAATTGGAATAAACTGGAGTCAGGGTGACATAATGGCAGCATAGAGTTGGTCGGGGTGGGGGTTGGGGAGAGGGAAGACATAGCAAGCAAATACCACCCCCTCCCCTCTCTCCCAACTCCCCAAATTTAAGTAGAAAGCCTATAGTGTCACTAAAAGTGTTTTATGTTTTCAATTCCCGGCTATTTCTCCTGACACAATGATCCATAATATACGCACAAAAGAAGATAATTAAATAAAGTGAATTTATGACGGGATTTGTCTCCAGAAAGGGGAGCACAGATATGAAATTTGCATTATTCCGTTCTCCCTCCGAAGAAAGCCACAAACGCACTGTAAAGCACAGCAGCAGCAAAAGCCGTGGATCATTTTAACTGCTACAACATTAATACACATGCACACGCACTTCTGTTGTGGATGCAGAGGGCATATTGGGAGGGAAGAGATTGTTCACAGCAGCTTGGATTCACAGCTTTTGCATAGGAGCATCTTCTAATATGTAAATGGTCCCCAGATTTATTTTCAGGCTAACCAAAACAGGTGTTTACTGCTAGAATAACGCTGGGGAGGGGGGAACAGAAAGGAAATGGAAGGAAGGGTGGAGTCAACCTTATGGTCAGACAACCATGAAAGACAGTTCTCTGTGTGCAAACAAGAGGCATCTTGGAGCCACTCCTCAGCTGGAAGTGCAATAAGAAGAATGGGGATGCCCTGATCACAGCTACTATAGTAGTGCAGGCACACACCAGAGGAGATATTTGAATTATAGTCTCTTTCTTCCTTTCTTTCATTTGAGTGCTGCTTCACTACAATTGTGATCGGGAGAAAAATATGACCTCTGTACATTCTGTAGCTGTCTGGCAACATCCCACATTCTCTGCACTGAAAAGAACAGATTGCAAAAGAACAGCTCTCTTTAAAAATAATTAATTCCTGAGCCTCCTGCAAAAACAGCAGCGTGTCGGTGGGGGAATATTGGGCAGAAATCATCTTGATAAGAAATCAGATAGAATTATAAAAGAAATAAGATGCTTTTTCTACTCTCCGTCAGATAACAATAGTGACGATAGGAGAAAATTGAGGTTATTGAAAGTTCAGGGAAGAGGCAGTTTTCTACCGGAGACAGGACTGGTAAAGGATAGCTTTGACAGAGGTATAAGGAGCATGCTGTGATGTCAGGGCATGAAAAGGTCACAGATAATAGGAAAGATGTTGGCTATGAGCAGCATACTCCTCCACATTATCTTGGGGAGGGGAGAGGAAATGATTTGGCTATTGTAATGCTTGCCATTCTGTTTTAGCTTTGTAGATACCAAACGGTGTAGGCACAGATTAGGTTACAATCAGGAATAAAACGTAATCCAATTGGGGGAGAGGGAAGCTACCCACTGAAAAGCAGCTATATGGGAAACAAGACCTTGGCTTCAGAGTTCCTTCACATAGAGTTCAATTCAATGGATGGAAATGAATTGAAATAAAAATTGCCTCAGAATCAGACCAATATCTTCTGAGAGACAGATCAATGCAATTATCTTCCCTCAAGGGAAATCCAGAGAGTCCCCACCCACCCCCCAGAAGAGTGGCCAGATCTTACTGTCAGGAAAACAGTAACAACAACAACAAAACACAGGAACTAACTTTTCCATAATAGCAGAGCCAGCCTGTCCATGAGGCATACTGAGGCAGCTGCCTAAGGCTGTGGAATCAGTGGGACGCCCTGCCTTGCCCCTGCCACCACCTGAGAAGTGAGGAGAGGTGATGATGGATGCTTCTGGCATCTCATGGAACTCTTGTGATCCTGGCAAGTGAGGCTTCAAAGGGAATGTTAGGGCAGCAGGGCGGCAGCACACTCCCATTTCACCTCAGGTGGCAAAACTAGATGTTCCATCCCTGCATATAAGGTCAATATGGGCATAACTATCTCACAGCTTGGTAAATGATGAATAAACCTATGGGCATTTCTATTATTATTATTAACCAGTTACAATTTTGACAGCACTGCTTGTCTTCCATATTATAATTTTCTCCTCAGAACCAGAAGCAATGGAGGAACTCGGGAGAACTTTGGGTGAAGACATCCTCTCCCCACTCTAAAACTGTGCAAATGTGACTTGAAACACAGAGGTGTGTGTGTGTTTGTGTGTGTGTGTGTGTGTGTGTGTGTGTGTGTGTGTGTGTGATTGACTTCACTGGATTTTAAGCCACTAAAGAGAGTCAGTGTGGTGTAGTGGTTAAGAGCGGTAGTCTCGTAATCTGGTGAACCGGGTTCGCGTCTCCTCTCCTCCACATGCAGCTGCTGGGTGACCTTGGGCCAGTCACACTTCTTTGAAGTCTCTCAGCCCCACTCACCTCACAGGGTGTTTGTTGTGGGGGAGGAAGGGAAAGGAGAATGTTAGCCGCTTTGAGACTCCTTCAGATAGTGATAAAGCGGGATATCAAATCCAAACTCTTCTTCTTCTTCTAAAGTGAACATACAAATACTCTCCAGCTGTGGAATGGCCCTTCCTATTCAGGAAAGGCCATTGGACTCCACTAGACAGGAAAGCATATAGAAGTCTTCCTATTTGAACAAGAGCATTCATGCATGAGCCACAAGGTTTTTTGGCTTTTGATGTGCAGGCCCCTCAACTTTCTGGCTCAGCACCTGGCTCACAGTTCTGGCCCACCACTGTCTATGATGTAGCCCTAACTAGGACACAGCTTGCATCAGGCTCACTTGACTCCTGGGACTCAGCTATACAGCTGCAAATAAAATGTTTTAAGTGTGTTTTAATTGTGATATACAATGTGACACTAGATGACGATGGTGAGCCTTATGGAAAATTCAATGCATTTTTTAAAATGCTTTTTAAAAAGCATTTTCAGAATGGTTGTTATGTGTGTATAGATTCCACTCTGGTTAAAAAGTTCTCCAGAAACAGGGAGCTACAGGGGGCAAAAATAAACTTACATGAAAAAAATGTGCCGCCACAGGTAGAATGGTCATATGCAGTAGCTCAGCAGTTGCTTCCACCAGAAAGCGGGATTTGCTTTAGCCTGTGGGGAGTCTGGAGGAGCCAGTGGGGGATATATAAGTATCTGGTGGAACCATGAGGAGTTGGAAAAAAAATTCTGTCTTGCTGTCAACGAGCTGAAAAACTGTCATGATTTACATATGGAATAAATAGTTGCAATAGAAAAACATCCACGTTTTGAAATGCAAATAGCGGCTTCTTTATAAATAAACATTTCTTTAACATTTATAATTTGCTTTCAACCTGTTTTCTTGAATGTCAGGTGCTGTTGTTGACTGCTGTGTAAATGGAAAGCAAATCATAAGTTTCTACCTTCACCACACGGTCGTCAAGCCCCTTGGTGTGCTCTTCAAATTCCTCTCCTACGGTGTAATTCACTTCATAGTTCCTGAAAGTGCTCAGCGTTTTTGTCTTGAAATGGTTTCCCTCTTGAATAATTTCTTTCGTTTGTGTCAGGTGGTTTGCAATTTTTCTCGTAGCAAGGCCAATGCCTGCAGACACACCAATAAATATGTTAACAATGGGCCTGATTAACTTCAAAAATACATTTATAAACAATAAAGTAATGTGTGCCCCAAAGGACTTTCTGCTTTTGGGGTATGTGTGTGGAGTATTACATCCTGGGCCATATGATACTGCCGGTATACAACTATCGCATTCCATCAGCATAAGGATTACTGTTTACACAATGGAACTTTCCATCTCTTCTTTCTCCATGTGTAGCCCATCTGCTCTGGAGGGTTGGAGAGTCCCCATAACAGGTTTAGAGGGTGCAAAGGGGGAGAAGTGGGGAAGGTTCTTTTGCACAAGTGGCAATCCTTGTGCTGATGGAATACATTACAGTTGTACCTTGGAATCAAATGGAATCCGTTCCAGAAGTCCGTTTGACTTCCAAAACGTTCGGAAACCAAGGCGTGGCTTCCAATTGGCTGAAGGAGCTTCCTGCAGCCAATCAGAAGCCACGGGACCTGCTTTGGATGTTCAAGTTCCAAAGAAAGATCGCAAACACTCACTTCTGGATTTGTGGCATTTGGGAGCCAAACCATTTGACTCGCAAGGCGTTCATCAACTAAGGTACAACTGTACTTAGCACTGCTGTGGAAAGATCACTCATCTGAATTGCACTTGCGCACAAGTTTAACTGTTTGGCCGGATTGTAATCTAAGGCAGTCCTCACTTATCAAGAAGTAACTCACTTTGGCAGAAAGCTGGTAGATATTGATATAGATTGGATCAGGCTTCCTCAACCTCGGTACTCCAGATGTTTTTGGCCTACAACTCCCATGATAGCTAGCAGGACCAGTGGTCAGGGATGATGGGAATTGTAGTCTTAAAACATCTGGAGGACCAAGGTTGAGGAAGCCTGGATTAGATAATACAGATATAGATATAGATATCTTTAGGGTGGTATTCAACTAAATTTTACTTAGAGTAGACCAATTAAAATTAATGAACATGATTATGTTAGGTCTATTAATTTCTGCTCTGAGTAAAACTTAGCTGAATACCACCCTCAGTGACTAAAAGTGTAACCCTAAGTATGTCTACTCAGAAGTAAGGCCTGTTGAATTCAATGGGACTTATTCCCAGGTCCCTATAGGACTTTTTCTACACTGCAACTGTTCAGTGTTTTTTTTTCTTTCTATTTTTATCTGACTAGCAATCTTGGCCATTGGACTGCTGGCTTGTGGCCAGATTCGCTGCATGAGCAAATATCGCCACGGAACAGGGTGTCCTGACTGCTGAGATGCTGCAGGGACATCCTGGCAGGATGACAGGCGGTAGTATAAACATTTGAGATCTAGGTACAACATGCTGCTTAAATCATTGAAACATGGTCTCAGTGACTGGTGGGGAGTGGGGGGGTCAGAAGTCCCTCTTGTACTTAGGAAAAATAGGGTGGCTAATGATCCATAAGTTCAATTAAAACAACCTTCCTTGCTTGAACATTCCACCCTCAACAATTTATGATGCAGATCAGGAGTTAAAATACAGGGACAACTGTGGCACATTTAGGGCCACTTTTCTGCTGTTAATGCAGAGATGACCTAGCTGGGGAGAGGGAGATATTTTCCAGAGGCACCACCTGTCTTTCAGGTTGTTGATTATGGCACCAAACTGGGAGCACAGAGAGCTTCTTATAAATGTCACCATACAAGAATCAAGCTGCAGCCCTATGCACACTTTCCTAGGAGCAAGACTTAGTCATCCTTACCTTACTACTCAGTAGATGTGCATAGGATTGTACTGCAAAGTAGGTTTTCTGACCCATTTGCAGTTTAGGTCAGTGCAAATCACCTGTACCTTTCAGCTATAGAATGCCTGTTCAATGATCTCTCATATATAGCATAGGTGTTGAAATATGACTGACAAATTCTTTTGTACGGGAGAAAGAGGAAAGAAAACCTTCAAAGAGAAATAAAATGTACTTGCTAGGAAGCATATTCCACTGTATTCACTGGGCTTACTTCAAAATATATCTGCTTAGAAATGGCTTCCTATAAAGGCAAAAGTTAATGTTGAATTAAATCTTATTCATTTATTTTTAAATTAAATGTAGAACAAAGTATCCCACCAATTCAAAATTCTTATTTTTATATTTACCTAAAGCAACCATGTAACCTTCGAAGTTGTCATTGGACACCATCACCCACGTTCCAGTGTAATCAATAGGCATTGCGGCTAGGATTTAAATCCACGGATGGCTCAGATATGGAACTTGGAAAGGAGAAAGAGCTTACTGTAATTCTGTCCTTTTTATATTTCTTTGGGTGAAGTTTACAGCTTCCAAGATAATAAAGTCTAAGGGTCAGCGAGATAACCTAAACAGAACTTTCCCTTCATTACCAAGGTTCAAGAGGACAAAGCAGAGGCAGCAAACAGATTTCTGAGGTCAGAGGTCAGAGAGAAAATGATGTTGCAATGACCTTTGTAAAATTTAAAAGAAGAGAAGAGAAACATTGATGGGAGCACAGCTCTGGAAGATGGACTACATAATATCAAGTTATATGAACCTGATTGTGTGTATGTGTGTGCTTATTCATAATTTCCTTAACTCCTGTTTACATTCTGTGGATGTTCTGGACGCATGAAAAATCCAACATTTACTTTTAATACAAATGTTCATGATGCTGTGTCATCCAAACAGAAAGAAAGACACACAAATCACATAAAGGACAAGAAAAGATCTTTTGCAAGTTGAAGGCTGATTGTAAGAAAGGCACAACCAGCCATTCCCTGCCTGTTTTGAGCTCCAAGTCACCACTTGTGCAAATGTTTAGTGCTGGGATAGTCAATGTGATGCCCTCCAGATGTTGTCAGACATGGTAGGAAATTAAAATGCTGGTTCCTGCCTGGGAATGATGAGAGCATTGATGCTGCGTGCTACTGCCACCACCAAACAGCAACTTGTCTGTCACACCCCTCCAGTGTAGGAGGTGGTCCATTCCTTCTCCAGGGCAGCTGGGGAAATGAACTAGTAGGAGGGATGAGAGAGGTACCTGTACTGTTGGGCCCTAGCAGGGTATTTAGGCTCCAGCAGCTGTCTAAGGAGGCTAGGTGCTGAAATAGACCCTACTACTGCAAACCACTGAGCCTTGGGCTTGCCAGTCAAAAGGTCGGCAGTTCGAATCCCTGCAATGGGGTGAGTTCCCGTTGCTCGGTCCCAGCTCCTGCCAACCTAGCAGTTCGAAAGCACACCAAAAAGTGCAAGTACTGCTCCTGTTGGAAGGTAAATTGCATTTCTGTGCGCTGCTCTGGTTTGCCTGAAGCGGCTTAGTCTCATGCAGGCCACATGACCCAGAAAAACTGTCTGTGGAGTGGACAAATGCCGGCTCCCTCAACCTGTAAAGATGAGCACCACAACCCCAGAGTCGTTCACGACTGGACTTCAATGTCAGGAGTCCCTTTAACTTGTTTTACTGCTCACCAGCACCAATCCTATGACATTATGGTCCAGACTGAAATAGCAACTGCAATTATCGAAAAGCTAGATACAAATATATTGATTGTATTTCCATTCTGTTTTCTACTGAAGTGAATCCCAATACAGCTTACAAGAGATAAATAACAACAGCTGCAGCACTGAACACCAGCTGTTGCAATGCCTGGACCATTATGAGCTGACCCCACTAAGTCGGGTAATAAAATTAGGAAATCCACAAGAAAACAATTATAAGTAATTGTAGTCTATACAAAAAGATGAACAAAAGAGAACTAAAAAGTAGTCTAAAAGTTGCTGCCTTCACCCATACTCCACCACACCTGCTATCTCAAATATCAGTTACTCTACTCAATTCAATGAAATACACTGCCCCACACACCTCTGCCTGGCACTCCTGACTTATGACTGAAAATCTCTTGCTTCGCTTGCTTATAAATTTGTGATTCCTCCGCTAGGCTTTTATGGACCCCTGTGTGAGTAGCTTGCGGTTCCTTTGGTGTGATAATGTTGGCGTTGTGGACAGTGATCCACGCAAACACAAGGTGTAATATTTGAATTTTAATGTCTCATGCATCTAGTCTTGTTCTTAGTCAAGGAAGCTGGCCAAGTGACCCAATATCGCATGTTCAGGCGCTTCCTTGCCAAGTTGCTTTCCTTATTACTATAATAGCTCCATCCAACAACACAACCCTGGAAGCATTTGCTTTGTCACTTTACAGCAGGGCTCAGTAGCTTCCTTTCGGATGGAGATACCGCTGAGGTCAGCTTCAGGTTTCATTAAAGTGACTCCTTGCTATCACAGGTCTCCAGATACAATGCTATTTTCTTTCTGCTTGCAGCTGCAGACATACCGAAGGAGGGCAGGGGGAGCTTATATCATAAGATGCAGGCACTTGTCAGAAAGTCTCTGAAAACAAATGGTAACATACTAAAAGCAATACGGGAAGCTACTTTCATGGCATTTTGAAGTAAGCGAAGAGGCAGGAGAACTTAATAAACCCCTGTGTTACTTCTGATTTCACTGAAACGAAGTGATACTTGAGAATGAATCCCATGACATTATGTGGAATTGCCCTGCTTTCCTCAGTGGCTTAAAGAAATATTTGGCCCTGCTAACCAAAAGATCTGTTGCCAAATACATGAAAAGCATAAAAAGTGGAGTTGAATCTCACCCTCTGAAGTCAGAGGAAATGTGGCATTCTCCTGCTGTCCCACACTTTCTCCATCCTAAATCCAGAGATTCCCTATGCAACTGGTGTGGCTTTCCTGTTCAGATTTTCAAAGCATAGGGAATCTCCAGATCTAGAAAGCACAAAGTGTGGGACAGCAATAGTTGGAGGATGCTGCTGCATGGACCAGGGGTAATGAAAAGGAGGCGTGGGGGTTCAGAATCCACATTAAGTTGAGATATGTGTGGTCCTCTGTCATACTTATTAATGTCAGTGGGGCTACTCTGAGTAAAACTCAGTTGCATATCACCCATGTGAAAGCTGGGCAAACTGGATATGCTCAGCAAAGGGAAAGTTAAAGAGACACGTCAGTATTTACACATACACGAAAACACAAAGCATCATTGCATATTTTACAAGCAAATTAACAAGTCAGAAAAATACCCTGACAATTAAGATTAGCAAGAAAGTGGGACAAAGCAAGTTGAAACGGAGGGATTTTAAAGCAAAGGCTGTTGAAATTCTGGCAAGGATGCTTTTGGGACGATGCTTTCTGCTTTTGCAAAAAGGTTTGTACTATCCCAGAGTCCCATTCCAGTTTTTATTTTGCAGTTAGTTTCCTCACAAGTGAATCAAAAATTTTCATAAAGGGATTTTCTTCATTCATACCCTGTACGTAATTGTTCTTAATTGCTAATTTGTAGCTGGTTTCCTTCGAGGTGTGTGGGTTTCTTTTTCTTTCGTTTTTCAAAAAGATTAGCTCTATTTCAGGAATTCCCTACACATGTATTTACTCAACACTAGCACCAGTTCCTTTGTGCCTTCTGAGGCATGGGTATAATTAGAAGCATTGCATTATATTCCACCAAAAAACAATGTAAACAGAGAATTACTGAAAATATGGAGTATTGACTTTAACAGACGGTTCTGCTGAGATTTTACAGTGAAGGGTTGCAAGGGCCTATGAAGAGACACCGCAGCTCAAGGGTCAATACTATGATAGGCAATAATGCCTCCATCAGATTCAAAAGTCAGTCTAAATTGCACAAACCCCCACAGACTCCAGAGGCTCTGTCATTGCAGGTGCGGCTAACACAATATTATTTCAGGGCTCCACTGGAAATACTTTATTTTGCAGGTCATTGATCCAACAGAGTCCTAGTGGTGTGTTGGGGCAATGAACTGACAACTAAAATGATCTGTGGAGTTGGTGCGGTCACAAGTTCACTTGCTACAAGACCTCCTTTGGCATTTTTGATAGAAATCTCTTGCTGGGAAGCCATTTCTAAGTGGGGAAAAATTATCTTGCTGTGCATTTGTCTATATATGCTTACAAAGTTGCAGTGGGCAAGTTCCAGTCATTTCACTGACTTTAATATATGCTCTGCACTTAGGATCTTCCTGTTACTCTTTAGACTGTCAGAAGCAGCAGCAGCAGCAGCAGCAGCAGCCTGGAAGCAAATTTGCTATTTTGTTGGTGATGATTCATTAACTCCTGCTTAACTTCTTCACAGGGAACTCTTATTGATGTCAATGGGACCTCTCTATGTAGAAAAACTGCAAGCCGGGCCCTGTGGTTCTTTTGCTTTTTCTAAGCACAGTGTTAAAATTTAACTCCAAATTCATAGTTTTATTCTACTTCAGAGTCAGATATAGTTATCTCAGTATAATAAATCATTGTTCATTAGATAGAGAAGGAGCACAGTGCCTGCACACAAGCACAGCTGATGTGGTGGTGCTGTTCCACAGCCTTCCTGACAACAGGGTCACTATGCTTCCTGGGCAGGGAAGGAGTGAGGTCGGGGCTAGGTGAGCATTCTGGCAGAAGCAACCTGCACCCCCTGCCAGTGTGTCCACACAGCCCCAGCCTTGCCACTTTCCTTCCTTCCTTTCCCCTGGAGCATATCATCTGTGGAGCAGAGGCATTGATCCTGTGGGGTGCAGAGTGCTTGTCTGCAAGTGTGCCTTCCCCACAGAGAAGCTGAATGTGAAGGAAGACCTTGCAGCATTGAACCCTCCATTCTCATTGTAGGAATGATCGCTGGGTCCGGAGCACACTCCCCACCTGCAGGAAGCCTCAGTCTGCCTGCACGCGTGACCTTGGGGTGCGGGGCACACTCCCCCTCACAGACAAAGCCACAGCTGTCTGAACATCTTGCCCTTTGTCTAACCTTTTGCGGTCTTAGTAATCTGTGGTGCCCTGTCTGTAACCTTTGTCTCTGAGACCTTTTGTCTCTTTCGTCATACATTGTGCAAGGGGAAAATGACACAGTGGAAACAGGTGCCAAAATAACTTTGTACCACCCCACGATCTCGGGACTGGAAGATGTGTAAAGGTCACAGCCCAAAATGTATCTACCTAGGTTTGCATATTTGTGTCAATAAAAGGAGCCTCCACAGAGCTGGCTGGCAGCTTGCTTGCAACTCACCTGTGCGCAGCTCACCTGTATTATCAACTCCTGCCTCATGTCCTTCACTTCACTCATGAGGGAAGTGGAGATGCCGTATCCCCCTCCCCACTCCCATCTGGCCCCCAGGACAGATCAGGGGAGCTGCGCATAGCCCTAATGTACAGTATCACCTCCCAACCCTTGTCCACCCTCAAATTTGGTTGCATGCTACTAGAGCAATGTGCAAACAGGCCATGAGCAGATGAGCAACCTGTGCGCATTTGGAAAAGAACAACTGGTGGAGAACAAGCAAACTTAACAGCGGCAGCTGGAAAAAGAAGGTGATTGTTGTCTGGACAGCAGATTCAGGCTTCAGCTTTAAGTTCTGCCAGTCTGGCATATTTTCTTGAGTGCTTGAGCCCCCTTTAAAAGCGAAAGCATAAAAATCCATTTTGAAATCAATCTTTTGAAAATAAAATGGCTGGCTTCCTGCCACCAGTGGCTGCTAACTCATCTGATCAATGCCTCTGTGTCTCCAGTCAATTCCTTGCCATCCTTTCCCCATTGCCATTAATCCCTCTCTTGCTGACTTCAAACTTCATTCTCATGTAATACTTGGGAGGAAACAGAAGTAAAACTCAAATGAAGCAGTGCATCATTTGAGGAAAGGAAGATGCCATTTAAAAATAAATTGCATGTCCTGGCAATGACAGAGAGCAGGAATGAATAGCCCATCGGTCAGTTTTGGTTACGGATAACATGGTTGTCCTGGCTGCACCTGTCTGCGTAGAAGAGGCGTCATGATGGTTAGACAAAGGTGTTGCAACCACCACCAGGTGTTTTTTATGACTGGTGTTTGCAGTACTGACAGGGATTTATTAGCAATGGTGCAGTTAGGTAATTTTAGACTCTGGACTTCATTGTCTTCCTCTCCCTTAAGATTGTAATGTGTTACTTGGCTTACTTAAAAATGTGGTAAGCCAGCATTGCTACACCCTCCTGCTCATTCTGGATGAATTCTGCCCTTTCCTGGTGGCACAACCGTTCTTCCATTCTTAATGACAGGCCTAGGTAGCATGCAGCCTCTTTCTTTCATTGGGTCCTTCCAATTTTTTCAATATTTTGTTGAAATTGTGTTTTCAGATCATGCCAACAGTGGGGAGCTGAGGAATCAAAGGCACATTGTGCATTGCCATGGATCTGCATGTTGCACCAAGAGATGATCAAAGAGACTCCTTTGGGAGGAAGGAGGGGATAGAATCTTAATAAGTAAAATGGAAGAGACAGTTGTAAAAAAACCCACAGTCTTCTTGTGGGTTTGTACTGGCTTGATTCCTTGGCCAGACTGCCTCCAGATTAATATCGGATGCCACCATTGATATATCCAAATAGAAACATCAAGCTTTCATGCACCGTTTGGATTCCCCACCCCCACCCCTTTGCAGAAATCAGACATTAATATCTATATTGTTCTAATTGTATTTATTCTGTGGCAAAGTTTTCTAATTGCTGCTGCCAGTTTCTATCTTCATCAGATAAAGGTTACAATATTCAGACATTGAACTGCACTATTGATGGATTGCTTTTGAACGGGAAGATTCCATAGAAAGCAATATGGTTCTTTCACCCTTCTCCTACCTCTATGACAAGCATAATTTAACTAAAAGGATATATATGCCATTAAGCTTTCTCATGCCTGACCAATGAGAATGCTGTAATGTCATTTATTACCAGTTCCCATCCATTACAGGAGCGTTTTGGAGAATGGATTTTGTCAAATGCTTTGCAGAAAAGTATTGCCTAAAAAAAAAAAAAAAAAAAAAAGCCACAAAAAAACTCATTGGGAAATCATGGTAAAAGTGCACTAACATTCTAGGCTTCTGTGGATGTATTTTATATAAATAATATCTACTGGTATAAAATACACTTGCATAAGCTGAAAATACTATACTTTTTTTTTTTTTTACAATGATCCTATGCCAGCTTTCCCCAAACTGATACCCTTCAGATGTTTTGGACTACAACTCTCAGCATCTCTGACCAATAGTCATGCTGGCTGGGGATGATTGGAACTGGGAGATCTGCAGGGCAGCAATTTGCCCAAGTCAGCCATATACTCTGGTCTCTGCAAACATACCTCACAATAGTAGTCTGCATGAGGTTGTAAATGGCTTATGAACTCAGCTTCCTCCCATTGCAACCTAGCAGAATGAACCCCCATTGTTCTGCTCAGACACTGAGGTCCAGTGCCGAGGGCCTTCTGATGGTTCCCTCGCTGCGAGAAGCCAAGTTACAGGGAACCAGGCAGAGGGCCTTCTCGGTAGTAGCACCCGCTCTGTGGAACGCCCTTCCACCAGATGTCAAAGAGAAAAAACAGACTTCTAGAAGACACCTGAAGGCAGCCCTGCTTAGGGAAGCTTTTAATGTTTAATAGACTATTGTATTTTAATATTCTGCTGGAAGCCGCCCAGAGTGGCTGGGGAAACACAGCCAGATGGGTGGGGTATTAAACTATAAACTATTATTATTATTATTATTATTATTATTATTATTAAACCATCGTCATGCTCTGACCTAAAAGGCCAACAAGTCAAGAAAGATGTCTAGCCCTTTTACATGCTCAGATTATGTAGAAGCCACACTTGTGGAGGTCTTGCGCCAACCCCAAACCCATGTAGTAGACTCAGTGCATATCTCCTCCAGCATGCGTATGAATTGGGGGTGTGTGCAGGTTTGTCTGCACAATCCTGCTTCCAGTTGTTCATGCAGCGCCTACTTGCAAACATTTGTACAAATGCAGAGTCCAGCCAATGTGCCTACGTCACAATAAAATGCATAATGGATATGGCATGAGGGTGACAGTCTCCTCCATTGCCCTGCATGCATGGATTGCAAATAAGTTCTGAAAAGACACATGCATTTGGGAATCTGCTGTTCATACCTAGGTCTTTTGAAACCTTACAATGAATATGCATAGGTTGGGATTGTGGCTTGCTGCTGAAATACCTAACCTTCCCATGTGCATTCGCTGTGACTGGCGCTCACACACTACATATTTAAAGCAGATTTAGTGTGCATTTAAAGTGCATGGCTTCCCCCAAAGAATCCCAGGAACTGTAGTTTGTTAAGGGTGTTCGGAATTTTTCCTCTGTGAGGGTTAAACTACAGTCCTCAGGATTCTTTGGTAAGAGGCCATGTGCATTAAATGTGCTTTAAACATATGGTGTGACTGTGAGAGGCTCATGTGTAAAGGCCAATTACTACAATGATTCCAGAATTAATTGTACTATTCATGTTTAGTAATGAAAACACTACATCTAAAGTGTTGTGGCCATGTCTGGGCACTGCTGCTCCAGAAGGATGGTGCAGCTGTAAACAAATGGGGATCATTGATGATAAATTGGAAAGGCTGCATGAATGCCTTGATTCTTATTTCTGAAATGTGCACACTATCCAATAAAAGCCATACCATTAAGGATAATGGAACCTAGCGTGGAGAAGACAATATGTTCACACACCACTTAAACCAGCTCTGAATAGATCCATCAGGACGGCTTCCAGGTTCTGCAGCTGTGATTTTAAGATGTGAAATGGACAGGGATGAATGGGTAACTGGCACGTATATCCCAATCCCTATTGATCAGGAATTGTTCCTCAATCGTGGCTTTGTGCCCTGTGATGAGGAACAGTTGGGACCGCTTTGACCATCTCTCAGCACCTGCAAAAGGAAATAAGAACGGTGCTGGCAATATGCTGGGGAACACTCTTTATCACCCCTGCCATGCTGCCAGGTTTTTGTTTTTATGTTCCGTGAATTCTCCATGAATGTTTTTCTGCAGCCACTGGCAGAGGAAGAGGGGGGCAGGGAGAGCACACTGCCCCTGGCACCACAATCCTGGTGGGGTGCCATCGCAGCTGCCCCCCCCCGCGCTGGGTGCCACGCCCCCGCAGGCAGCGCGCCACACCCCCAGGACACGCACCACACCCCTGGGATGCATGCCACGCCCACTGGGACATGCGCCAGCCACGCCCCCGTCTGCACTCCGCCACTGTCTGCAGCCTGCTACCAGTCCCAAATTCCTCAGTAGTCTTGTTTGTTGTCTTGGGTGTTCCTGGACCAGTGGTGTAGTGGGAAATTCAGAAGTGCACAGTCCTTTCCTGATAGTCACAACCACACCCTCTTCTAACATTGCACAGCGTTCTAAGATTATAGAACAATCTTGAAATGATACAGTAATAATAATAAGGGGTGCACTGCAACTATCAGTGCAGATCTCCATGTGTTTCCTTTCAGTTAGATCTACTATTTCCTGTGCAATTGATTTGGGGTGTTCTAATATGGTCTTTCAGAGTAATGTGAGCTCCTTGAAGTTCCATTGTACATACATAACACTGCATACCAGTATCTTGAATCTGAAGCGCTTTGTTTAGCTTTGGAGCATACAGAACAACATCCAAGTGTTTTTTCCATGCACCTTCCTCAGAGGGATCCTAGGAGACAATCCTCAGTGACTGACTCACATCCTTTCACCCTGATGGGCTCTAATCAGCACAAAGGTCGGACAGAATCAGTAGATAAATCTCCCCCTTTCATGCTGACTGGGTGGCTCTAAGCAGTGGCGGAGCTTCATGCTCCAGGACGGCGGGGGGTGGGGTGGGCAGAGAGCAGGCAGGGGAGGGGCTGGCACATGTCCTGGGAGCGTGGCATGCTGCCTGCGGGGGCATGGCACCCAGCATAGGTGGTGGGGCAGCCGCAATGGCACCCCACCGGGATCGCGCTGCCGGGGGCGGTGCGCTTGCCCCACGCTCCTCTTCCTCCGCCAGTGGCTCTAAGCCACTGGAAACAGGGACGCACCTGGGACCCTGCTGCAAAAGTAGTAAGAGGTCTTTGACTTCTCACAACCCCACAACTTCCCACCTCTATCCTGGACACTGGCCTACCTTTTCTGTGGCATGAACAAACCCACATTGGTCCTTCAAAGATGTATCCTCCCATCTCTAAGCCTGTAAATTCTGTTCATGCACATAGATCAGGCATAGGCAAACTCGGCCTTCCAGATGTTTTGAGACTACAATTCTCATCATCCCTGACCATTGGTCCTGTTAACTAGGGATGATGGGAGTTGTAGTCCCAAAACATCTGGAGGGCTGAGTTTGCTTATGCCTGACATAGATACACACATTCATTTATGTCCACACAGAGAGGGGAAATGGGGGTCATGGTCACTGGCAATGTCCCTGCTGCTGCAAATTCTTGGATTTTGTTTCCATGAAATGTATGCACATAAAACTGAACATGTGCAGCCTCCTTTGTGCATGACATTGGAAGATGGGCAATACAAACAGGAGCCAATGCTCATTTGGCTATGCATGTATAGGCACCATGCAAGCGTAAGCCTAGAACGCACAGCGGGCAGAAGTGGTGCCAGCAGGTGTGACACCAATTAGTCCTTGCCGTGTGTTTATTGCCTGTATAAAAGGTTCCAACAGTTGCTTCAAAGCAAAACATGGCCACAGCGCTTATTCTCTTTTTGCTGCTACATTAACCAGAGTTTCTCTTTGCTGGACATGCTTTTTAATAGGTTGAAATGAATTCAGCACAATTACTTTAGTGGAAGGAAGGTCAAAACTACAACTTAAGCTGGCAATCGCTTCACCTTGAATATCATCATTAAATGCTGCAATCAGTGTTGCCGGTGTCAAAGGGCAAAAAAAAATAAATGTGGAGGAAAGCAAAGGAGTGCTCTAAATGATCCTGGGTCTCTTTTATGTCGCCAATCAGATTGGAAAGTCATTCATTCCTTTGTAGGTTTAAGCCGCTATCTTTCTTTGAATCCTGCTGCACCTTCCTCATGCCCAGTGAGTAAAGGTTAAGTTGCTACGTGGCAGCTCAACTATCTCAGATGCCATTTCATTATTCTCAAGCCTCTGCAATGGTTCTTAGCAAAGATGTGCCCTGTGTTGATAGAGAGGGCTTGTGCAACAAGTTCAGCTACTATGCAAAGATAACCACCCACCCATCAGGTGATTTAAAGTGATCTTCATAAATTGAGAAATTTCCTGTGTTGTGCTATGCCATGGTTTGGCAGGAGAGGAACGAACTGCTCCTTCCTCCTCTGCCGCCCCTTACACATTCTGTTTAACTGGTTGCTTCTTGGCTTGCAGAAACTATACTTTGGCCTTTCACTCAAATGGGCAAACTAAGGGTCAGATTCAATGAACTAGTCCTACCAGTGGAAGCCTGCACAAGGACTTGCACTTGTTTAACAGACATTTCTCTCCCTCTCCTCCCACGTTGCCCGCCAAAGTCGCTCAGAGTGGTGTTGGGATTGAAGAACCCAGGAACAGCATGCAGTCAGAGGAGAGGTCAGATCATTCCATCAGGCAAGCGGAAATGGTTTGTGGATTGTGCCTGTTCTACAAAACAGAACTGCAGGTTGGGGTTTGATCCTGGCCGGGTTGAAAACCTGGTTTGCATCAGAAGGATCTCAAAAGAAAAGATAGACAAGGACTGGAAGGTGTTTAAAGAATATTTGCAAAATCATATTGAAAAACCAGAATTCCTATTAGAATAAACAAGTTCCGCTATAAATACTGAAATATCAAATAATATGGAGAACAATGTGCAACAGAAAAAGAAGTAGAAAGTTGGTTTAATAGTGTGTGAAAGAAAGTAATAGAAATGGAAAGAAATTGCAATTGAGTAGATTGGAAGTCTAGCACAGAGTGGGGTGAGGGGTGAGGGACGGTGGTGGGAAAAGGAAGTATGTGCAGGATCAAATGTGGATATGTATGAATATTTTTAAGGATTGTATGAAATGTATGTTTGTTTGTATATCTGTAATATGTATGTATAAATGTATTAATAAAAAAGAGGGGGGGGGGAGAAAACCTGGTTTGCAGGGGAAGTGAAAAGCACAGTTTGCTGAATTATGTAACTAAAGCAACAGAAATGCACGAGGGAGGGAAAGCGGGAACCACAGGCATCGTTCAGCCATTGTTTGGTGTTGCATGGGAACTGAGATTTGAACCCCTTTACGGTATACAGAAATAAGCCCATTGCCTTACCAACATATCTATAACCAGAGCAAGTAAAGCAACATATTTAGTACATTGGTAGCTAGAACAATCCCTATTCTTGTATTGCCTTGAAAATGAAAGGTGTTTTCTTTGTGCTTTTAAAGGCAGAATGGGGTTATTGGCACAGCAACATGTTAGGCCATATTTCTCCAAGCACATGATCAATAAAACCAATCACTAAGAAGAAAAAGGGGAATAAGGACAAAAACAGACACAATTTTTTAAAAGAAAAATGCAACAAAACAGGGATCTTCAAAACATGTTAAGCTATCCAGGATATTTCAGAAAAAGTAAAAAGGGCATACAGGTCCTTTTAGATCAGCCTCAAATGTTGCTTAAATTCATTGACTTTCAGAAAATAAACTTGGATTAAAAAAAATTAAATTAAAGAACTGTGACTAAAATGCAAAAGTCTCATGTGTTGAAAAGAAAGTGCAACAGAAATATTCTTCATACACAATGAATGGCATTCAGTGCCTCGCTCAGTTGTGCAAAAGGAATTCCTCTCTATCTCTTCTGCCCTGCAGCACACCGTGTTTCCTATAAGGCTCTCCTGAGGGTCAAACGTCTTAAGGAAAGGCCTGAGATATTGGGTGGTGGAGTTGCTGTGGGACTGAGGAATCTCTGAGAATTAGTCAGATGTAACTTCCACATGTGGAATCCTCCGAGCGTCTGGAGGGCCCTTATGGGGATAGAGGCCCAGAAGTTGCAGTGGGGAGGAGGTGGTTGGCAAGTCTTCCTCTCCATTGAGCACCAGATACTATCCCAGTGCTTTCTGACATTTCATCTTGAATACATGCTGTGATGGGCCTTGCTAGAAAACGTGCCTGCCTCAATATTTCTGCCGCACATGCCAAGCCTAAAAAATATATGAAGCAATCTTCAGTTCTATTGTACCTGAAAGCCCTGCATTCTTAGCTCTGGCTCTCATTATGCATCAACACAGCAAGTGGAGAAACAGATGTCAGAAAAGCTTTCAAGCTGGCAGCAGCCATCTCGTTCTCTCTTTCCTAGCTACCTTTGGCTGGAAACCTGGAGCGAAGCTTCAGTATGCAAAAGGCTGCTGTCGCTTCATGCAGGTCTGTGATCCTCAGCTTGTCCAGGAGGAGGGCGCATCATACTTCAGGGCCGAGAAGGGGTAGGACATGATGGGATGAGGAGGGTGGAGGCATTCCTGTTTTCCCCATCTACATGCTGTGCGACTTAAGGCTCTTTAGCCCCAGGCAAGACACGGGACTTCGCTGACACCGACTCCTTCTTTGTTCCAATCGCAGACAGCATTAACATTCTCTTCAAGCCCATCAGTCAAAAGCTCCCTGGAAATAAAACTGCATCCGTTTCTTTGATTCTATAGACTAAACAGGTTTCTTTTATATCTTTGGCTTTGAAAAAGCGAGAGGGGGAGCGAACAATGACACAAGTTAAAGCATTATGTATACAACGTGGCAGCCTCCCCAGAGAGCTAGTGATGCCAATGCTGTGATGAGAGCTTTGGGGAGGGGGAAGAAGTTTCATTAACAATCTAAGAACCTGAAAATTATCCTTCGAGGAAACACGCTGTATCTCTTCAAGGCCTACTGTTCTGGCAGTATGAATGGATCTGACGCTTCCCATAGGAAATGCTTTTTCTTTTGTCTTGGACTTCAGGAACATGGAAGAGAAATCTTTCTTTTCCTCATAGCGACGGGTGCAGATCAATGCTTCAAAACATTGATCTCTCATTAGACAGCGTCTTGTCTATTTAACAGTCATTTCCCACAGAGGATTCAATAATTCCTTCAGCTACTCTGATCTGGGCATTCGGCGCCTTCTCAGCTTTGTCTCCTTTAATATCAAGAGTAATTACAATGACCTGTGACTTCTATTCCCCTACCTTTCAGGTGTCATTATCTTTTCTGAATGCAGGGCAAGATTGCCTTTGCTAACTATTGTGAATCCAAAACAAATTCCTTCCAGTAGCACCTTAAAGACCAACTAAGTCAGTTCTTGGTATGAGCTTTCGTGTGCATGCACACTTCTTCAGAAGTGTGCATGCACACGAAATCTGAAGAAGTGTGCATGCACACGAAAGCTCATACCAAGAACTGACTTAGTTGGTCTTTAAGGTGCTACTGGAAGGAATTTGTTTTGTTTTGACTATGGCAGACCAACACGGCTACCTATCTGTATTGTGAATCCAGATGATCTACACACAGGAAGGAAGGCATTGTTTCTCCAGCACAGCAGTCCCAAACCATTTACTAAAGAGTCCAGATAAAGGCATTTTCCTTGAACTGCATGTGGCTCACCCTGCAGCTGCTATTACGTGACCTCAAATCCCTCCTTTTTGTTCCCATTGCACTTCCATGCAATTAAATGTCTATTAAGCTTAAGGTGGCTTGCATGGTTCTCCTTCTCTTCATTTATCTTAACAACAGCCCTGTGAGGTAGGTTAGGCTGAAAGAGTGATGGACTCAAGGTCACCTGGTGAGTTTCATGGCTGTGTAGGGTTTTGGAAACTGGTCTCCCAGGAACAAGTCCATCATTCAAACCACTCTAACCATCACACCACACTGCTTCTCACCCACTATTTGACCCACCATTATTTTGACCCACCAGGGCCAAAATAAAAAGGTAAAGGGAGCCCTGACCATTAGGTCCAGTCGTGGCTGACTCTGGGGTTGTGGCGCTCATCTCACTTTGTTGGCCGAGGGAGCCAGCGTACAGCTTGCGGGTCATGTGGCCAGCCTGACTAAGCTGCTTCTGGCAAACCAGAGCAGCGAACGGAAACACTGTTTACCTTCCCGCCGGAACGGTACCTATTTATCTACTTGCACTTTGATGTGCTTTCGAACTGCTAGGTTGGCAGGAGCAGGGACCGAGCAACAGGAGCTCACCCTGTCGCGAGGATTCAAACCGCCGACCTTCTGATCGGCAAGTCCTAGGCTCTGCGGTTTAACCCACAGCACCACCCGCGTCCCCACACTGCCTCTCACCCACTATAATAACCATCAGGGCCAGAATACTCCCCAATAATACAGAAGTCTCAGCCTGGGCCATAAATGCCTCCATCTCCCATAGCCCCAGTTTATGCAGCTTCCTTCTAGTGTGGCACCTGCTTCCACTTTTTCCCACCAGAGCAACCAAGAAGGATCAGAAGTGATGGAACCTAGAATGTGTACAGCACTGGGCTGCTTAAAGGCATGGGGAAGAGCATATCCCTGGCATCTCCCGGTAGGGTGGGGTCTTGTCTGAAGCACTGGCGCTGCACTACCAGCCAACTGAACTAAGAACATAAGAACCCTGCTGGATCAGGCCAAAGCCCATCCAGTCCAGCATCTTGTTCTCATAGTGAGCAACCAGATTCCAATAGGGAACCCATAAACAGGACATGAGCACAAGAGCGCTCTCTGGACGTGGTTCCCCAAAACTGGTTTGCAGAGGAATATCATCTCTCATACTGGATGCAGTAGACAGCCATCATGCCCTATAAGCCATCAATAGCCTTATCCTCCACCAGTCCATTAGAGGGAGAGCTGGACGTTGCAAGAGATGAATTAGCAATCTCATGCCGAATAATAACCTTAAATATTGTTTAAATAGTGCTGAAGAAATATAGTACTGGGCCATTGTCATGGACTGGTTGGATGCAAAGGAATGGTGGAAGGAACCAGCTGGAGAACCCCCAAGGGAAGAAGGTTCAGAGCCAGGGGATTGGTGGTGGGACGATGGGTGGTCAGAAGGAGAAGAGGAAGAAGACTGGGAGGAGAAGGTGTCAGAAGCTGAAGAGGCAACAGGGTTTAGTGAGTAGGAGGCGTCTGTGGCAGAGAGAAGTCTAGAAGCGGGGAGAGGAGAGGAGTGGGGCCAAGAGGCAGAGGTGAATGTGGCTAGTGAAGAAACCAGGGGGTCTCCCCCTCCTGCTGTGAGCAGCTCCCCTCCCCTTTGGTCTCCCAGAACCAGGAGAAGCATGAAGAGGGCGGAGAAGTTAGCTTTTTGCAGGTGCAGTCTTAGACTGTGTGAGGAAAACTCGGGAGAGGAGAGGACTTAGGTGGCTGTAGGAAGGCGGATACCTTCAGTGTCAGCAACTGCTTCATGGGGGCAATACCTGCCTGAGATGAGTTGCTGTGCTCATTAGGCCTGACACTCCCGTGCAGATCCTGCTTTTTGGTAATAAAGAGTTTACTCCAGAGTGCCCAGTGTGATTTACTGCTGGCTCGCTCCTGTCAGTTATTTATGCAAATCATTGTACCAATAAGTTCAGAGAGTTTGGAATGAAGCAGAGTGTTTTATTTTGCAGCTGTTGCCATCTACGATGATCCCATTTCTCCTGATTATTCTGCTAAAAAGTTGTGCTGCAGCAGTTAGCCTGGTTAAGCAAGCATAATCAAATCCAATTTAAATGGACCCTGATGATCAAACTAATGTGGACAACAGATGATTTTCCAAAACTAATCAATTTCTTCAAAGCTTGTGCTATCACTTATGCAGGGCAGAAAATCAATTTGTCTGGCCATGTTATTTTCCACTTCAGCTTTGTCTTCCCTCTTGTCAGTCTTCCCTCTTTGGCATCCTGCTAATATTTCCTGACATCATCTATTCTTTTACACCTCAGACATAGATCATTTGGAACAATATCCAAAACTGGTAGTTTTCCTTGCCTATTTCACGTACTTCTTCATGGCTCAAGGCTTTGGCTGCCCATCACAAAATGGCTACTGTAGAGCACAAAAAAGGAAGAGCATAAACAACAGGTAAAAAAAAATGGATCCTCTTGTATTTTGGATGAATTTCAAATCTTATTTTCCCCAGGTCAACATCAAATTGCTTAACTCATCCATTTCCATTGGCTGACCTGTAAAAATCACAGAACCAGCATTTGACAGCACCACCATGGCACAATACATGAGTCCTCATAATGAATCCTAAGGTGTGTTTTTTTTTACAAGGTATCACCAACTCACCCCTAACAAATCAAGTCTGACACTGGTGTGTATGGATACCATTATGAAAGTCATCGTTCTAGTGTTAACCAGAAGCATCATGACTAAAAAAAATGGAGCCGAGGCACTGATCCTCACATATCTTAATATTTTTACATGAGATTAGAAGGGAGCAGGTGGTGCTGTGGTCTAAACCACTGAGTCTCTTGGGCTTGCTGATTGGAAGGTTGGAAGTTCAAATCCGTGCAACGGGGTGAACTCCCATTGCTCTGAACCAGCTTCTGCCAACCTAGTAGTTCGAAAGCATGCCAGTGCTAGTAAATAAACAGGTACCACTGCGGAGGGAAGGGAAACAGCATTTCCATGCGCTCTGGCTTCCGTCATGATGTTTTGTTGTGCCAGTAGCGAATTAGTCATGCTGGCCACATGACCCAGAAAGTTGTCTGTGGATAAATGCCAGCTCTCTCGGCCTGAAGCGAGATGAGCACTGCACCCCACAGATTCCTTTGACAAGACTTAACTGTCCAGGGATCATTTACCATTGCCTTTTTACATGAGATTGCCCTCAAACTACAAAACATTATGGATCTGTGATTTGATGTGGATCCATGAAGATCTGTGCCTTGTACCCATGTTATGGCATGTGCAGAAAAGGTCATTTTGACAGTACATTCCATAGAAAACCATGTTAGTTTTAAATAGCTTGGGGATAAGATGAAACCCTGCAGGATAATTCTCATCAGGTCAAGCAGTTGTCCTCCATCTCTACTCTCTGGAAATGACCACACAGGGAAGAGTGGTACCACAATAACCCTGTGCTTCTAATTCCCAAACCATGGAGCTGGTCTAAGGGGATACTATGGTTGATTGTATCCAAAGCTGCTGAAAGGTCAAGAAGAATTAAAAGGATCACATTTCCACTGTCTCTCTTCTCTTAAAGGCAGTAAAAGAAGCAAGGTGTCCAAGTCAGTGGACCTGGTGCTGAAGCCAGATGGAGATGGGTCTAGATAACTCATTTACTCAAGTTTTCCTGAAGTTGAACTCCTAGCATCCTCTTAAGCACTTTGCTGAAAGGAAATATTAAACTGCAATCCTAACTACATCTGCTCAGAAGTCAGTCCTGTTGAATTCAACGGGACTTGCTCCCAGGTAAGTGGCGTTAGGAAGGAAGCTTTAGTGATATTACACATGCCACATTCCCAAAATACACTTTGATGTTGTGCATGTGCAAAAATTAGACGATCATTCAAAATCTCATAATAATATAGGACATCTGATTTATGATTTGACAAGTAAACTGAATTATGACAGCCTCAGTTCACTCATAATCAGATAGCTCTTTCAGATTTATTTATATATAATTCGATCCATAGGAGTACATATGTAAAATCAGGGCTTTTTTTTGGCTGGAACTTGCTGGAACTCAGTTCTGGCACCTCTCAGGTGGGCGCTATTGCCATTCTAAGAGAATGAGGTAGGCATTCATAATAAGTTCCAGCACCTCTTTTTCTAGAAAAATAGCACTGTGTAAAACTATACTATTCTTCAACAGCAATTCAGAAAAAGTGCATCGTGCGGCACCATACCCTATATATCCCTAACAAAATAATTAAGGGTTTACTAGATCTCGTACTATGCTGGTCCAATCTTTCTATAAAATTATTATATCATAGTCTGCCTTGTGAAGTTTACCATATGTGTTATTTTCCTGACTTTGGCAAGCCAAGAATATGGAAGGAGTTTTCCCATTTTTCCTTAATCACAATTTTTACTCCTTTTAATTCTGTGGGATTTACATCTGAATAAATTCTGCTTATGTTTATTCTACACTAAACCAGTGCTTCTGAGGGGGAGGGAAAGATTCTTATTTTTCTAAGGAAAATAACAAATCCAGGAATATAATTTTCAAGCAGTATCTTAAAGAAATGTGAAGAAAGTCTGCCAGACACAGTTTGTAAAAATAATAAATTATATGGGGAAAATATATGTAAACAGGATAAATAAATCCATCCATCAAAAAGAGGCAACGTCCCTGAATTACCTGTTGTCTTTTGCTCTGTCTTGCTTCTAAAAATAAGTAAATGTGTCGAGCAAAGGAGTTCTGCTTATTAAGGGTTTTTTTTTTATCCCAGTATGGAATAACTGTACAGTAATTAAAACATTTTCTGCTTGAAATTCAGCAGTTAAAATTGACCAAATCCCAGGGAATCGCCTTAGAAAAGTCTGGGAAGATTAAGGGGGCCATTTGACGGGCAATTACTCTGTAGGTGCCCATTGATTTTATAAATCTTCCAAGAGCATAATAAGAACCCTTTGCACTGAGCAGCTGAAAGTTTAAACTGTGTCCTGCTTTGTGGTACTTCCATCACCTGCTCAGTTACAGTTAGACCAATACAGCAAAGAGTGGCCCATCATTTTTATGACATTTTAAGATTTCATTTTGGAATAGTTACTTTTTTCTGTGTTTAGTATTTATTTTATTTGAAATTCCGCTAGGTTACATATCAGAGCAAAAAAAGCTCTCCCAAGGCATCTTACACACAGGAATAGAATTAGGGAGTGTAATTTCATTAGCACAACATAGTACATAATACTTTGCTATTATTTTTTTTCCTGGTATGCTTTCAGACATCAAGAAATATAGAAGGACCAAGAGCTTGTGGTAGGCCTCATTATAGATACTTACTTGTTCTTTTTCAGAGCAATAGCCAAACACCTTCTTACACAACACTATTTCTTTAACAATGAAAGGAGGTGATGATACTCCCTTATAGTGTTGGTCTCCGGTGTGGATTCTCTCCTGTGTCTTAAGGTTTCTCTTCTGATGTAGCTTTTCTGACACCGTGCATTTAAATAGCCTCCATCCAGTGTGGATTCTCTTATGCAGAGACTGGCCTCCATGGTGTTTCGGAGTACAACCCCCATCAGCCCCAGTCAGCAAAGCCAATAATCAGGGCTGGTGAGTGTTATCTAGTCCTAAACATCTGAGCAGCATCATGTTAGCAATCTCTGCTCTCGTGTAAGGTCTGACTTCTCATTGAACCTTTCCCCTGGATTTGCATCATTTGTATGGCCTTCCTCTTGTACAGGGGTGCCAACTTGCATAAAATATCGGGGGTGGGGGGCAGCTAAGGCCCACCCTGTATAATCAAACACATGGCAGGGCACATGCATACCATTTGAATGGCAATGTCCATCAACTTTGAGTGGCCCTGGATGCATCAAATATTTTATGGGGGGGGGGGGAGGTGAAGGGACCTCAGCTCCTAGGAAGTGGCTCCTATGCTCCTGCAATTTCCCTTTTAAAGAGCTCTCTTACAACTGAAAATGTCCCCATGCTCTGAACATTCATATGGTTTCCCTCTTGGTCAGGATCTCTTATGTGCTCTACAGAGTGAGCTTAAATTGAAGCATCTTCCAAAAAGGGATGTGCGTTTGTGTGTAGCCTGGCTCCCATTTGATCAAATTTACCATCTGTATTGGGAAAGTTGTTATCAGTCCTCTTCTCTAGATTCAGTACCAGCTCACTTTCTGTTGACTCACACACTACATTTATTCCCAGTCTGTAAGGATCCTGGTAGATAATGAGATATTGTACACCGTGTATATTAGGGGAGGGAGGAGGGGAGACATAGTTGATCTGCACAGGCAGTGAGAGAAGACTTGACAATATTTATTACTTCTTACATTTTTCTGTTTTATGCTATACAAATCTTCAGCGGCCATAAATTGTTGAAAAGGTATGAATTAGCCAATTCAATCCCTGATTATAAAAAGGGGACTATTCACTTAGCAAATGTTAAAGTTTATTGTGCCCAATTAGCATTCAGTTGGATCTGATAAAGTGAAAAGAAATCCTTAATTGGTCTTGCACAATGGCTTTTGCTCTATCATCATTATTCCACGGATTCAACCCTGTGTCACATTCTTTTTCCTTTTGAAAGCTGTGCCGAGGTAAATTAAAAAGAGATATTTTTTCTTCCTTATCATTTTACTAGGTTAAGCAAGAGCAGTGCACAAATGGTGTCTTAAAATTCTTCACTTTGTTTGCAGGCAAAGAAATTGAGGAGAGAATTCCACAGAATTTCTCCAGAAAAAGGATAAATTCTTCAACAGTTTCTAGGGGATGAAGATCAGTAGAAACTATTGCCCCCCACTCCAGCTAGCTATCAACTGAATTGTTAGTCTGGCCACCATTTTGTATACACAAGGTCCCATGCCTAATATTGTTCTGGCGAATGTTATTAGGCCTGGGATGGGGGAGACAAAATGGTTGCCTCAATCAATCAATCAATAACAATAAAAAAAGATTTGGAGCAAGTTCTGCAAAATTGTCTGTTTCTTGTGGTGGGGAAGTCAGGGAAGAGCGGTGTAGTAAGAAAAAGCTCAGAAATTTTCTTAGAAAAATGTCTTCTAATAATTTTTGGCTCAGCTCTCATTTCATTATTATTATTAGTGTGTGTTTCTGAGGTCCTAAACCCATTGTCCACAGAGTTTAAATGAACAGAAAACGATGTATTTCTGAGAAAACATAATTGCTTCATAATTTGCTGTGAGCCATGCGGTATTTCTCAATTTAGTGAACTTGCCTGAGGTTATCATAAAAGAAAATCGGATTTTTGTGTGCAGAGGCACATTTCAAATACAAAATACCGTTTTGGCACAGCATCCTGCAGCAGGGATGAGCAACCTAAAGCCTCAAACCCCACCAGCCTCAAACAATATGGCCAGCTGTCAGGGATGATGGAAGTTGTAGTCCAGCAATATCTAGAAGGCCACAGGTTTCTCAATGCAACCTGCAAGGTGTAGAAGCAGTGACTGGGAAAGACTGAGACCCAACAGTCAGTCATACTTGGACATCATTGTCTTTCCATTGCCCTTTCAGCCTACATAATAATCATTGCTGGATATCTAGGCAGGTAACCTATTGGTTGCTTTTAGCTGTATTTCTATTTCCGTGGGTTTCGAAAAGTCTTATAAAAAGTCTATTTTCAATAGGGGTTTGCAGAAAAATACGAAACAAGGGACAAAGCAGCTTAGATAATACCCTAAAAATCTGAATATAAACCATTAGCAAAAACCTTTTTCAAAATTCCATTTTCTTCACCGTTGAATCAGTACTTATGTTTTAGATAAGCCATTTAGCATTATTAACTACAATGCTAATCTTGCCCCTGTGTCAAATGTCCCCAAGGGGAGAATTTGTGTGTCTGATTACAGTAATAAGAAGCTTCAACAATTGGATTTACTTGACTAGCTGCTAATTGAACTGCTTATACCTTTCCACCATAGAGTTTGCGAATGGGATTGGAGAAAATTGGAAGCAATTCTTCTGCCCCAAAATCCCAACTCCACAGAAGGCCATTAGTTAAGTGTTCGGCTATGCTTTTCGGTAGCTCTCACAGGATGCACTAAGCAATTTTTAAAGTATCTCAACTCCAGCAAGAAGCTGCAGAAGGCTAGATGCAAAAAAGGGCATGACTCCTGTACAGTTGTGTAGAGCAGAGAATTTTGGTGGGTGCACTTTCACAGAATCATAGAATTCTAGAGTTGGAAGGGACCCCTGCAATGCAGGAATCCTGCCCGCAGCTATCCCTGGGTGGGCTTGAACCACCAACCTTCTTTGTCATGCAGGATTAAGAAGAGCCAAAATTCCCTTATCCACAAACCTATTAAGCGTACATGAACCCTAACTTCATTGCAATTAGTCATCCAAAGCAAAGCAGCTAACATTAACTGACAGGCCAGCAGGGTTGTAGGTATTGAACAAATCCAAATAACAATCTGTGGGTTTTTTTTTAATGAATCACCTGGGTAGCTTAGTACTGCTGAATATGGAAAATCAATCCCATGTTTGTTTGCTTTTGTGTGTGTGTGTGTGTGAGAGAGAGAGAGAGAGAGAGAAAGACACACACACACACACACACACACACACACACAGTGGTACCTCGGGTTACATATGCTTCAGGTTACAGACTCTGCTAACCCAGAAATATTACCTCAGGTTAAGAACTTTGCTTCAGGATGAGAACAGAAATCGTGCAGTGGCGGTGCAGCAGCAGCAGGAGGCCCCATTAGCTAAAGTGGTACCTCAGGTTAAGAACAGTTTCAAGTTAAGACCAGACCTCCAGAACGAATTAAGTTCTTAACCCAAGGTGCCCCCCCCCTCTCTCTCTCTCTCTCTCTCTCTGTGTGTGTGTGTGTATACACACACACACACACACACACACATGCAGTTTGCAATGATATCTCTATATAACATAAATTTACAATAAAAAACCATCCAACTAACAATTATTGAACTATTTTTTCTTAATCAGCCTGGTGGAATAGGAAGGGTTTTTAGGTTGCATTCAAGAGTTGAAACAAGAAGGCAGAGCATTCCACAGCTTTGGCCCAATGATGCTAAAGGCTGTATTTTGGGTTGATGTCAGATGAGCCTGGCCAACTCGGGGGACAACCAAGAACACTTCTACAGAGGACCTCAGTAATTCAGCTGGACTGTAAGAGGTTGGGCCTAAGTTGTCCAGGGCTTTGTGAATTGATAGTGCTAACTGACTAGTCATATATACATCGAGCCAGATAAAGAATCCAATGGTGTGTGATATAGTGGTTAGAGTATGGGACTAGGGCCTTGGAGGCCAGGGTTCAAATCCCCACTTGGCCATTAAGCCCACTGGGTGACCTTGGGCCAGGAGAGAACATGTATGCCACCTTGAGCTCTTTGGAGAGAAAAATGGGAATTTAAATGAAATAAATAAATTAATAAAGTTGCATGTTTCTCCCACTTGACCTAAGAGGAGCTTAGTGTGAGGCAGGCTAAGCCAAGCAATAGTGACTTAAGAGTCATTCACTCAGAAAGATGGGGCGTGTCACAAGTGGCATTGAGTGATTTAATATCTCAGCTACCAAGTGCAAGTTGCTCTCTGATTACACAGCTAATTGTAGCAGTGAGGGTCAGGGATGCCATGTTCCTGCCTCCCCATCCCCACCCCCCACCGCTATAAGCACTGCCTGAGGTGGCCAACTCCCTCTGGCTAATTATATGGCCATCCCTGTGTGACAACAATTCAAACATCAGAATTGAGCGCACATTGTTAAATGAAAACAAAAAAATATTGCCAAGCAGTTCTATATGTTTCCTTTCATAGGCTCAAATGGCAGCTTCAGAAAAGAAAAACAAACAGCATTTAAAGAAAGATTTAAAAAATAAATGGATAAAATCTCAGCACTAATAATACACACATTCCAACCTGCCTGAGACCTCTCTTGGGTGTCTGAAAACAGTTTTTAGAAGAGGCATTTATTGTATAAGGAATCCTTAAAGTGGCAATTTAGTGACCACCTCCAGTTGTTAGATTCCCATTCACCTCAAGTGGGGGGGGGGCGCGTGAGTAGTATGTCAGTATCACTCATAATCTATAGCTGAAGTTCTGGGCCTGCTGGGGTCAGTGATAATGCTTCTAGTGGCTTCATCTCTTTCGCTAGAATAGTCTCTTTGGAATTACTGTAAAGCAAATGTCTGCCTATCAACTTGGACCTTCAGGGTCTCAGCTCTCTCTTCCCTTGATGAAATTTCTGTTGAGCACCTGTAGTGCTTTAGCACTGGCATACAAATTACTAATTGGGTTCAGTGCATTAACACAGTGGCAATGAATTAGCATAGGGATTACAAATGTTTAATTTTTTAAATGGATATCATTATCTATTGTGCTACCCACACTCTTGGGACTCTCACTTTGTTTAGAACAAAAACATTTTCAGTATGTCTCGGTAAGTATTAGAAATGAAGGCACACACCTTAAATAGCACATAGTGAGGTGTTTTTCTTCAATCTATCCTCTAAAGTTCTTACCACATGGTCCAACAGAGTCTGAAAAGTCATACATTCCCACCCATGCTTGGAATGAAAAGAAAATTATCCACAATTGCACAGCTTATTTATGTTCCAGATCAAATGAACTGGATGTTCATGCCAATATATCTGAGGGGAACTTTTATTTACAATGAATATGTTTCGCTTTCAGATCTGCAAACATATCTTTGCTCCGAGTTCTTTCTATATGGGAAGTAAAGTACTGTCATGTTTGGAGTAGGACCTTTTGGATAAGTATCATAAAATACTTTCCCCAAGGAAGTCTGTTAGGCTTCCTCCTTATTTAGATTCGGGATCAAACTACATTTTATGTGGCTGATCTGTGATTGAATCTCCTGTTGTTTTTATTGTTCCTTTAAAACTGCTGCACAGTTTTAAAAATTGATCAGAGAAGTGGAACTTAGATCAGGAGATGTGCAACACCCACCCTTGTCTGTTTCCCTAATTACAGCTTCAGGAAGTGGGGAAATGGATGGAGGAAGGATGAAGAAAATATTAAGTCTCAAGCAAATATCATGTCCAGCTTTGCCACTTGAGATTTTTTAACTGGTGTCACATGCCGGTGGGTGCTCTCAGAAGATAGGGTCCCAGGCTGTGTACCCATTGCTGTTCACTCTGTCCCCAGTGGACTCCCACCCCTGTATTCTGAATCCATGTATGTGCAACATTATCCTTGATCCACAGGTATCCACAGGGAAGATCAGCCTGGCTTAAACTGGATATAAATACCTCCTCATTCCATTCTGTCCCTGGATAAATAATCCCCTTCCTCTGCATTTTCCATCCATTCTCCTTGTGTGGCAGAGAGTCTCTCTCTCTCTCTTTTAATTGATGTGAGCCATTTGGGAGACAATTATTGACTGGAAAGTGGGATACAAAAAAATATAATAAATCAATAAACCATCTTGGGAAATCTTGCCCCTTCTTGGTCTTATTATTGATCTGTAAGTTGTTCTTGGAGTCCTATCTGAAAAGATGGGTGAAACAGGTTTCAATAGCTAAAGAATAAATAAGTGCATTGATTTTATCCCCAATGCATATGCAGGAAAATAGCAGTCCATTGCAATGAACACATAAGCAAAACCCCCTTAGGAGAAACTCTGCCAACAGCAGCAATTGCCCTCGTCATCATAGGCTGGGGTCCACCTAAACCAGCTCCTCAAATCTAACAGTTCCAGAGAAAAGGCTTGATCATTCTTTATGTAGTTCTGCCATTTAAGCTAAGCAAGTCTGGACTCAGCATTGTATTTTATGTACAGTTCTGGTACAATATGCTTAGCAGTCAAAGTGAATATCAAACTTCACAGACAACCCTTTTTAAAAAACAAAAAAATCTGCATATTTATATAAAAATGAAATCACACATAATTCAGGTTTCATTAGCTTTAATCTGAACTTCTACATGATGATGATGATGCTCATTCAGACTCAACTATTGCTTTTTAAAATATCATATACGGTATGCAACAAAACCCACTACAGAGCTCCAATTAGACATGGCTAGATGTTGGCCATGGGCTCCTTTCTAGGTGTTAAGGGATAAGGTTTTTGTGCACTAACAGGGTTGTAAGTTTGGCAGCTGGTCCATCCATTTTATTCAACCCTCTTGGCCTCCGGGTTCAGGCTCATCACTGTACCTTCTTAAATACTTGCTTACATTTGACGCCACAAGCTCTTATTTCCTGAAAAAGAAAAGTCAATACTTAAATGCTACTTCTTCAAACACTGTGTTCTTCGTAGATAAACACTGATGTCTTCCTTAGAATCGAATAGTATTCATAGTCAAACAGAAATAGCTGAATGATTACATTGGGAGTGTGTGCCCCTTTCACAAACATAACCGCTTATCTGGGGACATTTTAAAATATTTTCTCAGTATGAATGAAGATATTAGCTATCCAAATAACAAGACACTTCATTCTACTCTTTTATATCTATGTGGCACATCCTCCCTCCTTTCTCTCATTGCACCTCAGTGGGCTGAGAAGGGCCTTTGGAGATGGCAATGTGGGCTGGGTAGGAACATAAGGGAGAGGCTTTTCATCAGGTACTGGGGTTCCAAGCTGGTTTTTAAACTTAAAATCAGCACCTCGGTCCTGGAAACAAAAGCAGAACCCAGCGCAGACAGGCAAAGAGAAGCACAGTATGATCAAACCAGAAGTGGATTTAGGGGAGTGCCACAATTTCGCCTGCACTGGGCACCAGAATTATGTTGTAGAATGGAAGGTGAAAGGTTGGGGGGCACTGAATTTTGGTGCCACACAGGGTGCCATTGAAATTTGAGACCCCAAGGTCTGCCTCTGATCAAACGGCTGTTAGCAATCCAGCAGCCATTTTGTGCACCAGTTGAAGTTTCCAACATATACACTCCAAAGCCCTTTAGACTAAAGGAAGCATTCTGGAGGTGTTTCAAGAATCTCTTAACCTTCAACCTGAGTAGTCCCCATAGAGAATAGGATATTTGCACCTAAAAGGAGAGGTGTGGGAAAGTAATTGAGATGGCTTTGATTTATTAGAAAAGATCAAACTTGTATTTTTAAAGGAGATACTTTTGGACAAAGTTAACGTTATTTTATAAGATAACACTTTTTTTAAAAAAAAAATATGACCTGGATGCTATGGGCATAATTTTCTCAGTCTAAAGAAGAACTTTTGATATCACTTCACAGAAAATATTAATCTAGTTGAGGAAAATCCATTCCTGGGGTGAGTGACCTAAAGCAGGTGAGTGTTCTGAATGGAACTGGAAGAGGGAAGAAAGTGCACTTTAGATTTCAAAAAGTACCAGAAAGTGGGACAGACTGAATGGAAATGATTCAACAAATGAAAAAATACTGGCACACATTCTGTTCATTTTTTGTGTCAATGGATTTGATAAAGGAGTAAATGCAGCCAGGATATGTGATCTCACAACAATGGGCTATCTATTGAAGAGAAAGGGACATCACAATACAGAAAAAACTCAGGAACGACTTGACAGCAGCAGAGAAATAAAGCCTAAAGTGGAATGGGAGTTAACATAAGATGTGTATGTTTTAATTAACTAAAAAATGCTGACTTGGAAAATAATCTGCCTGGAAAGAATGGTGAATAAATGCCGAAAGCTTATGGCAGATCACTTAATAGACGTTATAAAAGGATTAATTAATTAACATTTGGAATATTGTCTGAAGTTCAATAGGACCATAAAATTATTACTGAAGCATCATAGAATATTTTTTATGGTGCCTGAATGCCCTACATATTCAGAAACTCTCAAAGATACAAGCATGTGAAGATGAGATATCCAAATACATTAATAACACAACAGAAGTATTTTTTTAAAAAAATGAGGAGGGGAGGAAAGATGAATGATGCTTTCAGAAGCAAGTAAGAGAAGTGATAATTTAAGCTGTCAAAAAGCATAAATAAAATACAAACAATGGTGGATTAGGATATGGCAGTTTAGAAATATCTATCATCTATATCTATCTATCTATCTATCTATCTATCTATCTATCTATCTATCTATCTATCTATCTATCTATCATCCCCCACTCAAAGCCCTGATGTGCATAACTAGTTGAAAGTAGATGTGAATTTGGTCAGCACCTAATGCTGTAGTCCACTTATGTTTGAGTAAACTCCCTTAACTCAAAGGGATTCATTTCTGACACACAGATAGGACTGTAACATAGTTCTCTTAGAGGTACTCTTGGAGAGTAGAGTAAGGTTTGGAAACCGAAGGATCTAAATGGCTTGCCGGTAAATCACGTTACCAGAGACTCCACTCCCAACACACCACTCTTTCTAGTTACTGCTCCTTAACTTATGGTCTCATGAAGAAGTTACAGCCCTAGTGGTGGGAAATTATTTGCCAAGTAGACACATGAGAGCAGCAAAATAACAAGAATGTGGAACAGTGATGGGATAAAATCAGGCCAAATCTTTATTGACTGCAGCAGGCAGGGCAAGGGTTAAGCCCCATGTTGATGGAATTGATCTGCCGGGATTGGACCTCCCCAAACCTGTTCTGTGCGAGTCAGCCAGTGTTGAACCTTGCCATGGTGCAAGCCCAGCAAGCAAAGTCTCACAGGGCAACCAAGGTGCAGATTTCTACCAGGCAGAAACCCCAACCCGAGCTTGGGAGTGCCATGATGAATTATGTCCTCAGGCTACTTATGGGGACCCCCTGTACAATGTTGATCTTGCTCAATGCCATTTCCGCCCTCACACAAACAATGTTCTTTGCCTAACAAAGGAAGGCTGTAATTTCACTGAGGGAAAGGTGGGGGGAAATCCCTCAACCATGTACCAATCAAGTTGAGAGAAATATCCCTTTCCAGCCTTGTCAACCAGCGACCCAGAATTGCTCAGTGAAGGCTCTAACCCGAGGGTGGGCAGGCAGGGAGCTCTCAAGGCAAAATGGCCCTGAGTTCCAGGGGAAGCAGCCTTATTAAGGCATTCCCCTCTCCTTTGCAAGGGCTCATGGGACAGCTTTTTCCCATGAGCCCACCACACAAACAAGATACTGGGCAAAACCTTGCCCCGTATTTTGCTGCAATCTATGGGTCACGGCACCACCAGGCAAATGTGTCCCATGCTTATGGGGCAAGGAGCGAAGCCTACAGTAGGCAAGGTAAAGTGAGGCTCCCTAAGTGAGTGCAGCACCATATTACAAACAAATGGAGACACTGAAACCATTTCCCTATTCTTTAGTTAGGAACCCCCTCTGCAACAGACACACCAGTTATCCCCCCCCCCCCCCCGTGTAGTGATAATGGCCGCAGTCCTGGCAATGCTTTAATCAAAGCAAACTACATATTTGCTAGAGGATTATCATTCACATTCTTTCAGGTATGAATTCTACAGAAAATTAGCAGAAGGAGAAATTATGTGCAGCGTTATTATCACCATACATTTCTATAACACTATAATGGCTGAACTAAACTTCCTGTTAAATGTGTGTGTGTACTGACATTTTAAAGTGCCTTACCTTTTACTTTTAAAACAACAGCTTCATGGGGGCTCAGTCAAGATTGGCACCACAGGAAAGGTCAACTCTTCACTGTGCTCCTGGTAAAAATGGTCACTGCCAGCTGTTACTCATCCTGAGTAGAAAGCTGCCATTGGCCTGACCATTACAATACATTATTATCAATACCTAGTTTGCCCCTAAGGATGAGATCCTAATTTCACTTAAGTCCCATATAATTAGGAAAATGTAAATATATGGGGACAGCAGGAATAAGTGCACTAGCTCTGTGTTCTCTGTTGCAACTGTCTGAAGTGTGTGTGGAACCTGCACACTTTATAATCCCCAAATGTGTGATATCAAAGGCTCCCTGCTACTTTCCCAGGTGACTGAAAAAGCAGCAGAGGGAGCAGAGATAGCCTGCTTCTCTAGCTGCCCTCCCTAATTGCAATGCCTGCACAGAGCCTCTCTTGGAAAGCCTCTCCTCCTACCGGAGGGGAGGGGTTGTGAGTGGGAGACGATTCCCACGTCATGCAGGGGGCGTTCCCGGTTGGGCACCCAATAGGGAAGCTCGTGGGGGGTGTGGCTTGCTGCGCAAATGCGGCCGCGCCAGCCATCCCTGCCATTGCACACACATTTTCTTCGAGTCGAGAAATCCAGGAAACTCTTGAATCACGTGGTAGCGCGCAAAGTGCATTTTGTGAATGGCCTAGTTATATCTCATGATGATATCCGGATTGGCGACCAGACCCTATTCCGGGATGAGGGCGCTCATCTTTCAGATCGGGGAAACGACATATGGCTGGCTAACATATCTAATAGTCTTAGGGATTGGTTGCAGCTGTGAGGGTATTGGCGGCAAGCCTTTGGGCTTGGGTGGTGGTTAGGCATTGGAATGTGTTGTTGGTGTTTCGGGGGGCAAGGTGTGGCCATCGCCTTCCCTGACAATTTTGGGTATTCTGCTAAAGGAATCCGGCGGTCGTGCATCCTGTCCAATGTCAGTGTGGCGGGGGGCCATGGCACGACCCTCGGTGACATCAGGATAGCTGTATTAGCATCAACAGGCTCCCCCTACTGGTGGTTAACCCCTCCTCAGACTCACCCCTCTCTGAGTGGGTGGAATATATTGTTCCGTGGTCCAATGCCTAAGCCGATACCTTCTCACATGCTGTAATCAATAAAGTTGTGGCCTTTTCCTTACCCATTAACCTTACATACTGTGTCCACGTGTCTTTATTCCCCAAGTGGGGATCGGGTCCTCGAATCACAAGCACATGCCATTAGAATCAATAGGACCGGCTTCCAATCAAATATTCCTAGGATTAGAGTGCTGGCGTTGAAACTGTTGTCTCATTTTACAGATGGCAAAGAAGTTGAGAGTTATGCAATAAAGACTGCGGTGAGATTCAGAGGCATGTCTCCAAGTTCCAACCCAACTATCCTCTCTCTCATTTACTACCACTCGTCCTGTTGGCTTTGATGGAAATTCAAACTTGAAAGCTCCATCCATCTACAATCTCAATGGCTCACCTGGATGTTTACCAAGTTAGCATCCTAAATAAATGGTGAAGTGCATTTAGTAGGCAGTAAGTTCTCAGGGATGGGTTTGTAGCCCCCTGTGGGAAGAGGACTTTCAAGAGGGCTATAAACAAGATACTTGAAAAAGCAGCAGCAATAAACTTTATTAGGTCCTACTATCTCAGTAAGTCAGAAATAATGGTTAGAAAGAAAATAATACTTTCAAAAGGGAATTGCTCTCTTTCATTTCCTAAGCTACAAAAAAATTCTAGCCTTAAAAAGAAAAGAAAATAGCTCCCTCCTTCCACTTATGACCTGTGGTTTGGGATGCAAAAATCTTCCCCAGCCACACACCATTTTGTATCACAGAGCGAGTCAAGGGCACTTCTGTTACATGCTTTCTCTTGTGTAAACGGATCAAAGCAATTTGACAGTTAATATAAAGATTTGCTGAATTTAGAATGCTGCTATTTATGACAGGGACACGAAAGAGATTATTGCCTCAGAAGTAAATCAAACACAATGCCAATGCTTAATTACTCCAGAGTTAGCCAGCATAATGCACAAGCAAATTGCGGATTATTGCATTTAGCCATATGAACAAATAAAGACTTTGGGGAGTGGAGAGAGGTGAGGGAAATATATTTGAAACACTGCATGTCCTTACCAAGTGCATTTCGTCCCCTTCAATCCACTGGGTCCAGCCACGGCCTTCTTTTTCTCCTTTCTGTACACAAAGAAGTTTATCTCCGTCCCACGTCACACAGGTCTAGTAAAATGCATTAAAAAACAGTATGATGGTAACTTTTAAATTCATCAGCTAAAACTCAGTTGGGGTCAATTTCCTTTAGGAAGCAAAACTCAATACTGAATGGAAGAGCAATATATTATTATTATTATTATTATTATTATTATTATTATTATTATTACTACTACTACTACTACTACTACTACTACAGCTTCTTCCAAAAGAAGGCAACTGCTGTTTTTCCGAATAAATCAAGAATGAGGGAGATAAACTGGTGTAGCCTTCAGATTAAGTGAGAGATTCATTAGAGCCTAACTTGCTCATCCCAGTGGAACCTGCTATAGGATTTCTCCCTTAGAGTTGTTTGCAGAATACCTGGAGCCCAATGGAATGGGAAACATATCACCCTGAACAGACTATAATTTAATCTATTTATATGCTTTTTATGTTGTATAGATTATTTTATTTTGCATTTTTTAAAAATCTTTGTAGAGTTGGTTAAACTATTTAAGAGCAGACCATCTTTGGTTGGGGAAGATAGACAGTGGAAAGCGAGGAGGAAAAACTAAGGGAAACTGTTGGATGTTGAAATGTTAAAATCTTGAATAAATGGTTAAAAATACCCATCTATTTGGTTTCTCCGATTTCTCTGTTGTTGTTTTTTACACAGTAGATATACTTGGGTTAAAAGAAGGGGCTTTAAAAACAATCCACAGTGAGAAAAACACATCGTAAAAGCCAAGGAACAATAAAGTCCACTGTAGTTCAGCTCCTGTCTGTATGCATAACCTGTCGATTCGATAGGCTGCGGAAAGGATAGACTTGGTCAACAAATGTGCTGCATTATAGAATCCACACAGCTTATGCTAATTGGAGCTAGTTTAACAGAAGTCAGTGGAATTACACATGCATTTAGCACAGATGTAGCCAGAAAAAAAGTTGTGCCTGTCTAATGCCCAGTTCAAAAGCGGGAAATAACTAGATTCATTACAAGCACTTTGATCATTCCTCACTACAGTACTACGGATTCTGTTGACAAGGCACAAGCAGCTTTTCAACCAGCAGGAGGAGCCGCTGTTCAGCATTTTCAATCTTTGGCTACAAAGCCAATTGACCTTGGGAAAATGCAGCGGTTTTTATAGTTCCTTTTTACCAATCTTTCTTTCAAGTGATTTAGCATGGCTTCAGAAAGACAGAAGGCAAGGGACTTCTTAACCCAGCATTCTCATAATCTATGATTTCCAGTAACCCATTTCCCCCCACCCCCACCATCTTTGGGAACCATATGACTGTAGTAAGGGGTGCTTTCTTCCCCAGACAGTTCAAATAAGGCAAGCACCATGCTAAATGCAACACAATCTCCATTCACTTCAGTAGGACTTGCACAGGGCTGTACAAACACTGGTAACATAGGACCAGCGCCTGACTGAATATTCCCTGTGTCCTTCCCCACTCCCTCCCAAATGCAAGACACTGGATTCAGAGCAGCCAGTCCCCAAATATATAGATAGAAATATTTATTCCTGTGATAACATAAACTATAAGCCTGCAGCCCATGAGCTGGCTAATTAGTTCAAAATAAAGTGGTGCGTGAAGAAGGGAGCTGGGCATGTTTAGCCTGGAGAAGAGGAGGTTAAGGGGTGATATGATAGCCATGTTCAAATATATAAAAGGATGTCACATAGAGGAGGGAGAAAGGTTGTTTTCTGCTGCTCCAGAGAAGCGGACACAGAGCAATGGTTCCAAACTACAAGAAAAAAGATTCCACCTAAACATTAGGAAGAACTTCCTGACAGTAAGAGCTGTTCGACAGTGGAATTTGCTGCCAAGGAGTGTGGTGGAGTCTCCTTCTTTGGAGGTCTTTAAGCAGAGGCTTGACAACCATATGTCAGGAGTGCTCTGATGGTGTTTCCTGCTTGGCAGGGGGTTGGACTCGATGGCCCTTGTGGTCTCTTCCAACTCTATGATTCTATGATTCTATGATCTACACCAGGAACAAGGGGGAAATAAAGATGTAGTAGTAGCAGCTCCTATGAGACCATCAGTGACTCCTATTGACCAAGAGGCCACTGCAGAAGTGGCACTGGGTGGGCACTGGGCAGATCTGGCCTTCAAGGGGTGTGCTGCAGTTGTTGCTGCCACCACAGCAACAGCAGAGGATAATTCCGTGGAGGCTAGATCTGCTGCCCCTGCGGATCTTGCTGCCTGAGGTGGTCACCTCCCATTGCCTGCCTATATTGGGTGGGCCGGCCCTGTAGGGTGAGGTGCTCCAAGTGAGAGAAGGGCTGCCCAGCCATTGGTTGGTGAACTTCCTTGGAATCAACTGTGTGGGGTGGTGATGGAAGAGGAGAACGGGTCTTGGGATTGAAGCACCTGAACTTCCTGCTGATTCTATTTTAATGCTGCTGCTTTAATAGACTTTGACATTATTTCAATACCAATGTTTTGATTTTTAGATTTGTATTAAAACAATGTTTTAGATCTTTAGATTTGTATTATTGGCCAGTGTCTTTGGTTAGTTCCTGAAAAGGTTTTTAGTTAGCTAAATGTGGACATCTTTTTTCTTATTCTTCTGATTAACGGAGGAGATTGATCTCAGATAGGCTTAGTAGGAAAATTTAAATTAAGAGGCAGGCTGTCCTCATTGTGTTAGCTGGCTATAATGTGGATATAACACACAGTGGTACCTCTAGTTGGGGCCACGATCTGTTCTGGGGTGCCGTTCGCACCCCCAAAATCCCATGACTAGAGCAGCATTTCTGCGCAAGCACGAAGCACTTCTGCGCATGTGCGAAGCGCGCAGAACACTTCTGCACACGCACACATGGCAAAACCCGGAAGTATACACTTCCGGGTTTGCTGCAGTCACAAGCTGAAAAGATGCAACATGAACGTAACACAACACGAGGTATGACTGTATTAGGATTTATAAAAGGCTTTAAATGGATTTGGCATACTTTTACCATCTGGCCTGAAGGAGTGGGTAGAACCGATGGTGACCTGCTGTGACTTATTTGCAAAATGTTTTGAGAATAAAATTGCTTGCTATTATACCAGGTGCCTAGCACTTTTCCTTTCCTTTGATTCCTTTGATTCATTCTTACAAATGTCTCCTCACCTCCACATTCGCATTACCTCTATAAAAATAGATCTGACAACCTGAATTTCTTGAGGCAACATGTACATCCATCCTAAGTCAGATGTGTATAATATTTTAACACCACCTAGATTTCCTGAGACCTCTTTCACCAACTGCAGGAAAGTGAGGAAACATGAGTGCCTTTGTTTCTTATCTTAACACTTCTACTGTAAAGTGCAACAGGAAAACACATATATTTAAGCTATTTCTACACTGGGAGTTCACGCTTCCCTCCCCAGCCCCATGGAGGAGACATTCAATGTGTCCTTTGTACATTACAGTAGATGCATGAAAAGCACAAGCCATTGACACCCCCTGCAATTGCAAAAGAACCCTGGAAAGCATTGCAACATTGCAATGTTACTGAAGTTCACTAATGAATTCAGAAACATTTAAATCTCAGATTAAATATGTTTAGGGAAGGCAGTCTTCCTTTCTTTTGCAATCCACATATCCTGGAGCTATGGTGTGTGAGAGAGAGTCCTACTGGAGTTTACGCATAGAAAACAAAATGTTTTGGTTACCCCATGCCCAGGAAACTTCATTATTCTTTGCTAACTAGAATGTTTTGCATGGTGGCTCCTAGCTGGAAGATGCGCATTTTCTTTAAAATGTAATTTAGTTTCATAGCTTCTAGTACTAATGCTGCTGGTTCCATTTCCAATTGCGCATGAAACGTACTAAATCTTCCCTGTTGAAATTCACTCTCTTATAACAATTTAAAGAAGCATGTTTATTTTAAGTGTTTCCCAGTGGCGCTCAGCATCAACAACATAAGGGACCAGAACACTGCCTATGGGAAAGGAACAGTCAAGGATAACTGTGCACAGCAGGCAGAAAGAATTCCCTAGAAGGCAACATGTGTTCACCCTGGAGATAACACCTGTCTTGAAAGCTGAACAACTCTCCCGTTTCTAAACTTTGAGTGGATACACTTCTCATCCCTTAGAGTATACCACTTAGAAAACAAAACAGCTTGTTAACAAAAGACACCATGGGAGTGAAATATCAACTAGTACTTGGTGCTGCTGTCAGGATGCTAGATATAAATTCTCTGATGGAAGACAGATCTCACAACACCTTTAGCTACAGTTTCCTGATGGAATTTATCTGAGGCATGGGCACTGCAGTTATCCCTGGCCATGTGTGATTTCTTTGCCCGCTGTGGGTTTTACATTAAAACATGTTGAAAACAAAACAGTTAAAGGCAAACTGAGGCAGTAGCAGCCATGGGAGGAACTCTGTATGTGAACAAACAAACACACACAGATGTAACAACAACAACAACACAAAAGCAACAAGAACTGGCCCCAACAAATTGGTGGTATCTCAGCTCAGGTGTTCCTGGATGAAAAGGATTATTTTAGATCCATTTCCATTTGGATTCAGGCCTGTTTATGAAATTAAGAAGGCTGTTGTTGCCTTGGTTCATCTATGGTGAAAACTACATCTTGGAGGCTTTCAGAGCCATCAGTGTGAGTGTCCAAAAGGATACTGATTGACTTCAGTTAAAGTTAACATTGGTTTTGACAGAGAGCTGTGCATGCTGTTACATATCTCGCCTTCCATTTTAAAACAGTATGCAGAAAAGTAACTGGAAAAAGGACGCAGACAGTTCTTTTTTAAGATCAGACTGGTCAGAAATAAGCATTTTTGTGTTTTTATATTGAAAACCACCCTGTGATCCTTGGATGAAGGATATTTCAGGAAGTTTTTAATGTTTGATGCTGTATTTTGTTGGAAGCAGCCCAGAGTGGCTGGGACAATCCAGGCAGATGGGTGGGGTAAAATGAATGAATGTGATCATTCTAAAGTTTGACATGTGCTTATGCATGCACACAAAAGTATCAATTTTGTGCCAAGTTTCCTTACAACCATTTCCTCAAAATGCACGCATGGAGAGGCAATGCTGGAAATGCTAAGGACAGGCTGCGTATGCTGTGCGATCTGTTAGCACATTTCCTTGCTTTCCCCACTCCTTGAATTTCAACTAAATGCCAAATCATTGCAAGTTATGAGCAGGATAGGAATGGATTGTAGTGGATTGTCTGCAGCCCATATTGCTTTGGCACTCACTACAGGGAAGAAAAAGAAAGTCCACTTGTATCTCACTATTGTGGAGGAACAAATCAATTTTATGGCATGCCTGTTTGTCTCAAGGGCTTGTGGGCTGCGTGTGACAAGGTCTATAATTCTATCATGAGGATGCTAAAAGATGCACCTGGGCTAGAAAGACCACATTAGCTAGTCCAGGCATGATCAAGGACCTAGATACAGACCATGTACACGAAAATAGGCTCACAATAATAATTTTCTGCCCCCCCTTTTTTTTGGCATATCAGCATTCTGAGACGTTCCTCCCTTTTATATTGTTTGGGTTCATCGGTGAACTGTAGCATGGTGACTCTTTTAAAAGCCTTTGGAAACATGACAGTCTGAATGAAGAATAGGTTTGAAAAAACATGTAATTGGATAAAAAAGCAGAATGCTTCAAAACACTTTTTCAGACACATTTTGCAGCCTGCTGCAGATATGGAGGGGAGGGCTCTTTATAGTATACATGCCATACATGATTTAATCTTTAAAGCCTTAAACAGTGTAGGATCTGGGGATCCTTGGTGGCACCTAAAATCACAGACTTCCCAGACATGTTCACTTGGTGCCTTCTTTGCCATTTTTTTTAAGGTGCCAGATGAAATCTACTCTGTTCTTTTAAGCTGATTTCTTTTTTAGGCTGTAATTCAGGGGTGGGAATCTGATTTGGCCAATGCATTGGATCCTTCCCTTCCCTACCCCTCATGGGCCAAATTTGACAGGTGATTTGGGCTACCTACTTGTGAATCATCTGATGTCTGGTGACAATAGACAGGACTTCAAAGCCCTACACAGGGCTTGCAAAGAAGGAATTTGGTTCTGCAGCCAATCCAGCCGACCTGATGTCAGATGTATGGTAGGGGGCATGGTTTGGGGGCAAATGGCCTCACAAGCTCAATTTGACGGTGGAGATTCCACATCCTTGCTGTATTTCCATGCACCCTTACTTGAGCCATTAAATGCAACAGGGCTGACTTCACATTTATTTGTTGTTTTTTAAAACTGGGAATTTGCTCGCTGATCATAGTGTTTTATCTGCCTATTCATTTATTGAGTTGCATTTTTATATACTGGAAATGACTGGAGGCCATCTTCTTGATGAAAGGAGGGGTGTACCATGCTATCAATCAATAAACAACCAAGACAAGGCTTATGAGAAGATACAAATTTGATGAACTACTGCATAAAGCATGCAGTTCCAATTTGCTGAGCAGATTGCTAGGCTAGTGCTGTACTGTCTCCCTTGGGGTATTTCAAAAAGATCTTTGCTCCCTGTGAAAGAGATCTTTTTTCTGCATCTTTTATGGGGAATAATAGAACTTTGCCCCCCCAAAACCCCACCACCACCCAAAACATGAGTGTTTGTGTGTGTTGCATTTATCTTGTAAACTTAACAAGGTGGCCAAAGGGGTCTTTCTTTAACTTTTCCAAGTTACCACTAGTACCTATAGGGCAGAGATGTAAAAACACATAAAAATCTGTTTGCAATTTATATACAATATGACTGAAGTACAATGTATATATGTAACTCAGCTACTTGCCCAGTGTGGTATCAATGAGAATTGTGACATATAATACTAATGATGAACTTCCCTCCAAACACAGAGTATAACTCATTCCCCCCTTTTTATTTTAATGGTAGCAATTTGTTTTACTTGCTTTTCTGTCAATCTAATAGGAATATAATTAGTGGAATCTGTGACTCCTTTATAGAACTCCTTTGTAGGCGTAGATGCTTTTACTGCCCACTGCATGGCTGTCTCCTCCGGGCTCCTGACAGTAAGTAAATTGTCACCAGCTTATGTATGCTTGAAAGCACCAGCTCCATGCAAATTAGAATCCACAATAAATGCAAATTACAGCAGTTATGATATTGCTTTCAATGCAGGTTAACTTTTAATTTCAGCAATTAGTAAAAACAAAACAAAGCTGCTGTCTAGATCATGTGTATTCCCCTTAGTGCAATTTGAGTAGGCCAGTAAGCTAAAGCCATATTGACTTAAGGTCGGGAATATGGATGTCTGCAGCTTACCGAAGTATTCATCAAAATAATTGCTTTATCAGAAAACAATGTATTTTTGCCTTATGATCTACATGCAAGAGCTTTGGAAACATTTACTTATAGAGCATCAATGCCGTACTCACAGGTTAAGTACCACACCTGATCTATTTCACTGCTTAAAATATTGCACTTCTGGCTGAAAGACAACAATATGGAACAAAACAGTATGTCTTCCTGAGCAACAAAAGGCTACTCCCCTTAGCAGGTTTCATTTTGTAGCTTCTATCAAAAACCTGTTATTGGTTTCCCTTCCCATAGGGAAGTGCTGTATTTTTTTGAGCGTTTCTTCTTAGCAACATCCCCTAATAGCATCTTGATTTCATAATGAAGCCAATGTGTTTATCCGATTTCATGTGCCTCCACACTGTCAATGTTTGTGTTCCATTTCTGGACTGTTTGATGCAAAATCCTGCACCTCGCTAAAACTACTTTCCTAGGTTTGCCCTCCTATTACAATATGTAATGGGTCCAAGAGACATCAAAAGGTTTATCATGTTTCTATGATTGAGATGGTTCACTACAACGACCTTATTCACTACCATCATCTCTACCCAAGCTGAATATGCATAAGTGGGAACCTAAGAATGATTACGATTTACTTGTTGTGCTGCATCTCTCCATATGAACCAACCCAGACCCTGCAATCATGATCTGAGGCCCTTCTTCACAATTTCTCAGAAGACACCATTTCTCCACAAGAGTTCTGGATCTTTCTTTCTTTTTGCTTTCATTCTTTCAATGTGTGTTGCTTTTAATTAAAAACATTATTGGAAATACAAGGTTTGTGGAGAAGTTTGGTTTTCTGAGAAGTAGCTGCATTAATCCTGAAGCAGCAGCTGGGAGTATGAATGGCTCTCCCCCTTAATGAGGGAGCCCAGTCCTACTGGGCAGCTTGCCCAGCACCACCAGATCTCTGCCCCCTTTTCCATCCCATCCCATGAAGGAACTCTCATAGAAGGTACCAGACCAGAGTTGAACAGAGATGGTGGTGAAACCCAGAAGCAGATGCTTGGGTTTGCCCCATTGATCCTCCAAAGCTCTGCCACTCAGTGAGCAAGTGAGAGAGACACAAGGAGAGCTTTGGCATCTTATGCATGCTGTATGTGTCTCGTTTGTCCCATGGAGAAGCCATAGAGCAACACACAAATAGACAGTGTGGCTAGTCTTCTGCTTTGCGGGGAGGAGGGTAACTAACTTGACATTAACGTGAACTTCTTTGCAACACCAGAAGCAACTCAAGCCCCTCTTCAAAGAAGGAAACCCAAATCCAGCCCTGCACCTCTAATCCATAGCCTCTGGAATGGGAACAATTTCATTTCTTGTTTCTGATGATCTCTGGCTGATCCTCATCTGGGTAAACTGGCTCCTCCTGGAGCTTCCAGATGTCTGGGGGAAGGTCCCTCAGATTTTCCAGCAGAAAGCAGTGGACAGAGGTGTCGTTAAATATGTCTTCCTGAGTACTGAGGGTGAGAAGGAAGGGCTTCTTCATCTGTTGCTATTGAAACCTTTGCAATGTAACTGTAGTCCTTTTGGAATATCCTGCTCAGCACCCTGTCTTTAATGCCCTTGAAGCTGTCCCCTGTGATGACCAGTTGCTCCAGAGCAAGTTGTTATAGAGAGCTTTCCCGCAGTGGACCATGTAGAAGATTATGGATGCAGTGTTTCCCCTCCTTGAGCAGGAGAAGGAGGAAGGCCAGCTGGTATCGCGCTTGGACGCAAGAGGAGAAGTTCCCAGTGCCATAACACACGCACTGCAAGCCCTGGGCTCTGCTGCGGCTGGGCTCCTCCAGCAGCCAGGAGCTGGGCTCAAGAACTGACTCAGCTGGTGGTGTGAGCTTCAGCTTCTCGAAGGCAGAGAGAGCCTTCATGGAATGCCTGGTTGCCCCCTTCCCTGCTGCTGGGTGTTTGGGGAGGGATTTTAAGATGGTTCCGAGGCTTGAATCCCAGAATTCTGAGCTCTGCAGTTCTGAACACACCTCCCGCAGCCACAGACTCTGCCTTTCTCCTGCCTCATCAGGGCTCTCGGGCTCTCTGCTGCTCTGCTCATCTCTCCGTTGCTGGCGCCTCTGCCTCCTGCTCTCACCCCAGAATGGTCCTTTTTGGAAGTGGCTCCCCATTTGTGGAATATTCTCCCCAGAGAGGCTTGCCTGGAACCTTCATTACATATTTTTAGGAGCCAGGTGAAAAAGTTTCTCTATAACCTGAACATCCTATGACATTTTAAATATGCTTATGCAGGGAAGTTATTGGTTTATCTTATTACGTATTCTCATTTTGTATTTTTATGTTGTGAGCCACCCTGTTATCTTCAGATGAAGGAAGATATACAAATTTCAGCAACAACAATTGCTACTTTCCTCTTGCCTTCCTGTAGTCATTAAACTCTGTCTAAATGTCAATTGCCATGCTACCTTTTCACAGCTAGATAAGAGGATTCCTTTTTTGTTGACATACCTGTAATATCTCTTGGTGAAATTATAGCAAGGGAAGTCTCACAAGCCGGTACAAAATCAGCTTGCTTAAAATCCTTGATCTCAGGGGCAAGTTACCTTATGGAACAGTAATTACTTTTTGTTTAGGTTCGTTTATATGCCATTCACGTATCGCCTACTTTCCTTAAGCACACATCTTGATATCTGAGAAAGAGTTTAGGTTTAGTAAAATATAAATTTTACAAAAAATTAAGTTTGTGATGGATTTCTTAGTTTTATATGCTGTGAGCAGGCCTACAAAAATTCTCCTCACAAGTTTACAGTTTTGCACAGTTCACAATTGTTAGGAGTTTAAATGCTGTAACATCACCATTTTCATACTGTGTAACTGCTCTGGCTTCTGATCCCAATCCTGGATGTCCCATTTTGGCTCCCATGCTCAAAGATGCACTTTTTTTTTTGTCCCATGGCGGGGTGCAAATCAGTTGACTCACACCAGAGTGTGGGACCAAGAAATGGAAGTAAAGCTTACCTTGCCCTGCATGTTACCCCTCTTCCTCCTTCCGCTGTGGCTTTCCACTGATGTACCTCCAGAAGTGTTGTCGGCTTCCAGAAGTACATTGGCTTGCTGTGGCGGGTGAAGGTGTGAGGGAGGGAGCCAAGTGGGAAAGCATGAGTGAGAGGGGATGCAACCTCCGTTGAGGCCCTGTCCCAATTTCCCTCACTCCAGTGTTGGAAGATATCCATTTGAAACAGTTAATTCTACTTTTTAACATATCCCCATTTGCTCTTAATAACAGTGAACCACTTCCTAATGCAAAACAATGTTCCGCCACAACACTAAGCGGTGTTCCGTACAACACTAAGCGGGTGATGGTGGTGAATGACAGAAACTGCTAAACAATAAAAACGTTGACAAATATGGAGAGAAAATTCTACAAGGCAACCTTCTGAGAAAAAAAGTAAAATATCAGATGTCAGAAAAACAAAATATTCTGAGAAATTTCGGCTTATCTGCAGCCTCTTTTAGACCCTTAATCTATGAATTCCATAAAGAGATGTTTCTTTCAGTAATGAAGATTTGTCTTGATGGAATGGAATAAATGGGTGCATTTTATCTTCCAGCAACAGTGTACTTGCTTTCAAATGTGCATGGAAACTGTAGAGGAAATTCAGTCTCCAATTCAACAAAAATGCAAACATAACCAAACGGTTATGTTCATAATTGCTCAAGTGCGGCTGCCCTCATGAGTTCTCCAAAATACAGCCTTAGGATTGGATGACCTGAACTGTAATACGACTGAGTTGAGTTGTTAAGAAAAGCAATTTCTTCATATGTTCTATTTTCTAACATTATGGTTCATTTTTTCCCCTACCTCCCTGAGCCTTATTTAGCATTTGTACCCTGAGGCAAATCTAAAGGCTCTGAAAAAGTGACGGCACAGGTCTTAAACAGTCAAAAAGTGTTTCCAGGGCAAATTGTACAATAATGCCAATGACTCATGCCCCCCCCCCCCAAGCAGTTCTTGAGGTAACATCCTCACTGCTGTTTATGGCAAACAAAATAAATAAAAATCAAGTCAACAGTAGAGCTTGACATCGGAGATTGCATTCTTTCAACACAGCTATTGATTTGCCTTAATTTAATAACATCCTCTATCTTTGAAGGGTCAGAGAAAGTAACAGCGATAAAACAAAATACAAAAATGCAACGTCAGAATTAAAACACCCTCATGGCTGTTAAAAGTCAGGCAAATATGAATGTATTGCAGCACTTTTGGGTAATGTTCAGGCTCAGACTCTGGTGAATCTCCAAGGGAAAGGAGAACTGTGAGCATTGAAAGGAAACAACATTTCTTTATTTAAAAAATCCCAATATGGCCAATCTTATGGTTTTCTGTTCCTTGTGCACAGGCTATTTTGCACTGGTAGAATTCCTTGTGTTCACACCCTTAGCCATAAAGTAGCCAAGTTTGCAGGTTTAATCCCCATACAGGCCACCTGCATATTCCTGCATTGCAAGGGGTCAGACTAGATGACCCTTGGTACACCTTCCAACTCTACAATTTTAAGACTCTATGATTCTAAGTTAATTTTCCCTCTATTTTTCCCTAACTTGTCACTATCATCACAGGCATGCTGCTCTAGAACCCACTAATTATACCTGTAATAGAAGTCTGGCGGGTATGTGTTGCTTTATCGTGGTTGATGCTGTGCCATAAATTCTAGCACCCTGAAATACTTCTGTACTCCCTACGGATTGCCAAAACTTTCTGCACAACTTTAATAGGTCAATTAAATTCAGCCACTTGGAAAACACAAGTGTGGGGGATATGCCACATGGCACCCTATTTACATAAGTTGCTCTGTATGCACTTCTTGCACGTGTTTGCAAACTGCATATAAGGAGGGGTCCAGATAGGGAAGGCACATAACACTTTATGCGCGCTAATTCTGCCAGCTAGGATTGCCAGCAATATATCTGCTTGCTGTATTTTCCAATAAGCTTGGGAAACAAGGCTAAATTGTTGCCACATCAAGTCACAGTCTTGAGCTTGAAAATAACTTGTTCTTTAAATGAGGGAAGAAAGCAGTGGAGAAGCTAAACTTCAGCCATTGATAAAGGATCGATACACAGGGGTGGGTGGGAAGGCAGAAATCCCATTGTATGGTGAAGCAGATAATTAATTATAAGACAAATGCATCATATAAAATTGTACGCTAGGCTGAGCAGTTCATGTGCGTCTCAAATTAGCCATTCTATTGAATGCCGTTTTCCTTTACTCTTTATCCTTTGCATAAATTGCTTTTCCTTATTGTAATGAAAGAGTTGAGGCATTTTTAAAACATGGATTGCTTACTGTGCAGCCTTGAGAGGAATAAAGAGCCAGATTATAGTGCTTAGCTGGTGTGAGCAAGGGCAGGGATCAATTTTTAAGCCCATTGTCATTTAATTTATTTGTAATGGTTCATGATTTACCCAGCACATGTATTAGTGCCTATACAAAAATGGCATTATTATTTATACATATTTAAAATCCATCCACTTCTCATTAAAGACAGGAAGGAAGCAACAGCTTTGTGTACCAAGTTTTCAAGCAATTTATTCTCTTCTCACAGTTTTCAGCGATTCAAGATTAAATTAATCCAGTCACTGTACAAGCCAAAACAGCTTTGGGTCTCATTTTTAGTTGACACACCACCATAGGCATTAAGCCCAGAGGCCTCATCAATTCAGGGGAAGAGCTGCTCTTCAACTCAATTTAATATTTCTACACCATCCTTCATTGTATAAACCAGGAGAGTATTTGTGGCTCAAATCAGTCATCTCATGTCCTCATTCTGGAATCTAGCATAGAACATTTCCCAGGATTATGTGTTCAGGTCCCCCAGAGCTCTTTTCAAGTACAAAACAGGATTGGGATATGCTCTTCTAACTCTAGGCTAGAGAATTTAGGCCTTGTGCCTGTGCTTGTAGACACAGAAAAGCACAACAGCCTTCCTGAGGTAAATTCTAATGGAGGAAACTGCCCATGCTCATAGACCAAAACAACAGCCCCATCCTTGGAAACAGGTTTTTATTTCCCTGCCTGACACAGCCCCATCCTGAAGAGCTAGCGTCTAATGATTAAAAACAAGAGGCAAAAGTAAGAAGATGCGTCAAGACACTAAAGGAGTTTAAATGAGAAGCTCTGAACTAGAACAGTACCAAAGTTTTGTTCATTATCATTTCAGCAGACATCAGGAATTGCTGAGGGCATCAGAACTTTAAACAGCTATTGCTTCACCATGAAGGGTAAGGAACAGGTTTCCTGACATCTGTGACATCATGATCACAATCTTATTGCTATACAGAAGGAGGCTGACTGGCTTAGAGGGACAATGTGGCAGGGTAGAGAGGAACAAGGAGAAGGAAAGTCATTCCTCAAATGCCTTCTTGTCTCAGGCTTAGTGGATTTTGCCTTCAGCAATAAGGAGTATGGAACTTGTGCATTAAAAAAGTTCATACCCCATTTCCACTTACTTTTATAAGAAACCAATATTCACAACACTGATAGAAGAAAATATGAGCTTTACACCTTTTTGGAAAGAAGTTTGCCCATATCAAGCTGGTAGACAAGTAAAACAAAAAAATCTGGTTTTGTGTAAATGGACATAAAGGTGTTTTAAAAAAAAAACAACAAAACAAAAAACCCCAACCCTCAAAGCCACAGAATTAAGTTGCAGGAGACCCAGAGGAAAATGTGATTCACTCCCAAGTCTATTGGTAAGGCACCTGCCAGAGACATTTTGGCCTGCCTAATGATTTCTTTAAAAACTTCCAGAGGAGATTCCATCATTTATCTATGCAGCTTATTCCAGTGCTGAATAGATGAACTGCCGTAATAGGATATTGTTCTTAATGGACAGAGGAAAAGCATTTTCAGCATGATAGTCATTTTCAGCTTCAAAAAAGACTTCTGTTTTCCATCAACCAAAGCCATTGCTTTGCCTAGTCTAACTCCAGGCTCTTTCATTCACCAGCTTCTGCTATACCATACTGTGCTAGTAAGATACTGGGTGGGCATTTTCAAACTGTACATTTAAGTCCTATGTTTATTGTTGCAGTCACTTAGAAATAACCTTAACATAGGATACTAGGGTGGCGCTGTCGGTTAAACCACAGAGCCTAGGACTTGCTGATCAGAAGGTTGGTGGTTCGAATCCCCACGACGGGGTGAGCTCCCATTGCTTGGTCCCTGCTCCTGCCAACCTAGCAGTTCGAAAGCATGTCAAAGTGCAAGCAGATAAATAGGTACCACTCTCGCAGGAAGGTAAACAGAGTTTCCGTGTGCTGCTCTGGTTCGCCAGAAGCGGCTTAGTCATGCTAGCCACATGACCCAGAAGCTGTATGCTGGCTCCCTCATCCAATAAAGTGAGATGAGTGCCGCAACCCCAGAGTCGGCCACGACTGGACCTAATGGTCAGGGGTCCCTTTACCTTTAGTCAGGATACTAAAACAGGTGGGGAAGGGGGACTCATGAAGTCCTGTTGGGTCAGGCCAATGGCCCATCTAGTCTAGCATCCTGTTCTCACATTGGCCAACCAGATGCCTTTGCGAAACCCACAAGTAGGATTTGAGCATAAGAGCACTCTTCTCTGCTGCAGTTTCCAGCAACTAGTATTCAGAATCATCACCGCCTTTGACCGTGGAGGCAGAGCATGGCCACCACAATTAGTAGCCTTTACCTCCATGCTGTTATCTAATCCTCTTTCAAATCCATGAGGTTTCAGAGGCTGACAACCATGCTTACATCTTAATAAATTGAACAATAAAGGCTAACTCTAACACAACAGCTTCCGTTCTGAGTTTACTAAAGCCAGCTGATTATATATATTGTTCCAGTCACACAGAGGGCCCCCTCACCAGCCCTACAAGATCCTCAAGGTTGCAGACTCTAGCTTGGAGCTCTCCAGGCAAAAGTGGCTTTATATTGGTACATGGTGTCCACTGGGAAGCAGTTTTCGGTGACATCCACATGGGGTCTTTAACCTATGAACTCCTTACTGAGGTGGTCCCCTCAAAAAGAAAATAAAGAAAACAAGAGCAGTACTCTTCTCTAGAATGGGACTTGCTTCTTCCAAGACAGAAAGAGCATTTAGTTATGCTTGCTGATGTAGAACAGATTAGCAATGACTAATTCCTCTTACTCAGTGCTGTAACACCGTGCGCAAGGCTGTGGCTACATACTTGTAATAAGCTTCTTGCTTTATGCAACATCACAAAAGGTTGTAGTTTGATCCCAGGCCCATGGAATTCATAAAGAAGTCTACCAAGGATGCAGGTGAGGGCACAGAAAAAGAAAAACAGGTGGGCAGCTGAGCATGGAAGCTGTTGCAGTGATTGCATTGTTTACCTTGCATGATCTGCTGTTACCTCTCACTTTCCGTAAGCAGCTTGTCCAGCTTTCACGAGAAAAAAAGCATGTCTTTTGACTGGCATTAGGGTTTGTGTAACAGCACTGCTGAGCAGATGCCAAGAGACTGAGCCAGGGTTTTAGGTGCCTGTGCTGTACCATCGTGTTAACATATTTATATTGATCCTCAGTAACTACTCTCATATCTTAAGAGCCTGCAGACACCATTTTAATGGGTAAAGTTGATGTCGGGTAAATGGATACACACCAACCATCATCACCACAGTTGTAAACTTTCCTTTTCATTCAACTTAAAAGCATTACTCCGTTGAGAGATGAATTTATTCTTTAAAAGAAATTAGAATTTTAAACCATATTTTAACCCAAAGGCATTCCTCTTGAAGGAGGGAAGCATTCAAGTAAGCAAGCAAGCGCTAGCCCTTAACTCAGATGACACATATGGGGCATTTTCCTGAGTGATAAAAAACATGTTCACATGAAGAGGTAATTGGGAATTAAAACTGCTTGGTTTAACTGGTTAATCAATCCTTCTTATCAGTTAGAAGCCAGGTTCATGGTTCATGCCTCCTCTACACCATTGGTGGCAATGTCTAACAGTGTGCGGATGGCTGAGACATGGTTGCTGATGGCTATGGGAAATTTCTCCACATTAGCACACAAGCTAACCCTGCATGCATCAGTATCCCCTTAAGCAACTATATATAGCACAGGTGGGTTTCCTGCAGCTTCCAATGTCCTTTTATGCACCCATCGACTACTACTGAAGCTGTCCTGTTCTTCCACCCCATCCAGGATCCTTCCCTCCTGTTAATCTACACTTTATTTCACACCACTGCTGTTAGAAGTACCTCCCCCCACCCTTTCTATGTGGTTTCAAAATAACTGGAATGGGCGGTATTGTATTTCACAAAATAAATGGCTTTTTGAAAACATTCTTGGCTTGGAAAAAGAAGGCCCTCCCGCATAGTTGCCCGAAGATGAATTGGAAGGCTTCTGTGCGCTCTTGCTCTCTCTGTGTATAGTGCATTATGGTCAGAAATAAATTACTTTCACTTGTTTTCCAGAAAAGTATCTGTATCTGTTGTACTTCTTTTTTAAAAAAACACCTCTATATTTAATTGAGAATAACCCCATCAGTCCCAGTAGGGTTGAGTTCTGATTAGACCTGCATAAAAGGGGAAATTTAATCTGAAACAGCCATGGTAAAAATGGAGGCAGGGTGGCCTTCCAGATGTGTTAATCCAGATCATTTCTTTCCAACTCCACCCATTACTAGCTACTGGCTCTGCCCATCACTAACATGCAGCCCTCATCAGATTATTCCAGATTGTTTCCTGCTTGGCAGGGGGTTGGACTCGATGGCCCTTGTGGTCTCTTCCAACTCTATGATTCTATGATTCTATGAATGTGGCCCAACAAAGGAAAAAAGGTACAAAAAAAGGTACATAACAAATCTTTTCAAGTACAGTAGATCAACAGAATACTAGAATCATAGATTTGTATAGTTGGAAGGGACCCCAAGGGTCATCTAGATAAATCCTCTGCAATACAGGAATCACAACTAAAGCATCCATGGCTGATGGCTATCCAACCTCTGCTTAAAAACATCCGCCACATTTCATGGGAGTCCATTTCACTGCCAAACAGCCTGTTACCATCAGAAAGTTATTCCTGATGTTTAGTCAGAATCTCCTTTCTTGTAACTTGAATCCATTGGTTCAGGTCCTACCGTCTGGAGCAGCAAAAAGCAATAAAATCTAAGAGGACATGAGTATGAACTAAGGGTGTTTTCCAAATGAATCCCATCCCAAAATAGCAACAATCAATCTCAAATTGTGTAATTAAAGATGATTTGGTGCTCTTATGTAACAAACCTGCCCCGCCCCCAGATCGGACTACTTGCAATAAGGAAAGTGATGGGGAAATGCACTGGAAAGTATGGAATGACAATTTGCTTGATACATCGTATAAGCTCCCCAGAAATAAATCAGAATGAATGTTCGATAAAGAGCCAAGATTGCACAAAGCTTGCAGGGGGGTTAGACAAACAAATCAGGATGGATGCTCCATAAACAGGTCATCTGGAAGCAACCAAACTTACCCAGCAAGCGCAGCAACCAAGGATTTCCACTAAAAATATATATAAATGTAATGGCACGATGGCATGTTCTTCCTATGTGCAAACCCTTCAAGCTTCTGACCACCCTCCAAACAAAATAAAGATGAATTTTTTAATCCCATGATTCAGCTGGACAACCTTCATATCCAAATTCTCTTAAGTGTTAATGAGCCTCACTTCATGCTGTTTTACTCTAATGGTCTCACGAAGTCAGCCATGATATACTAAGGACTGTAACTGGTGTTTCATTTTCCTTATGCTCCCTCTATTAGCGATCAAGTTGTATTGTGGTATTCCTCTTTTTTTTGTCATGCACATTTTCAAAATGACATTTCAGGTTCAAAAAGACCAGACAGTTACCGTAATTGACTTTTTAAAAAAATGTTGGGCTAGTTACTAACCCATATCTTCCCTTGCATGCTCTTGCTATACTTGCTTCATGCTGGTTCTGCACAGTAGCTGCATTTTGTCTTCTAATTCATCTTTCCCAAAACTGATTTCTGATTCTGGAAGCAATTAGGAGTCATGTTATTGCTTTCCTGTCTAAGGAAATGGCTGGATAATATTGTCCTCATTAAGGGCCTAGCCACACTACCATTGGATCTGTGTTGGTCACGCCAAGTGACTGAAAAGGCTGCATGCAGTGCTTTCAACTCACAGCAAACTGGTTGTATCCACCATGGGCAATATCACAGCAAATGATTCAACACGCATGATGAATCAAAACCTAGGCACAGCATTATATCCATAGACTAAGAGGCATAATGTACAGGCTTTTTCTATGGTCAGCCTGTGCCTTCATAGTCATGTGACTATATCCTAAATCCTAGTAGATTGTAGTCTTGCTAATAATTCTTGTTTTGAGCTAGTGGTATATTTAAATAGAATTACCTGAACCTGGTACAATCACCACTATTTCTTGTTTGCTACAGTCGTGTTTACTTACTATGGCCCCAGCCGTGTATTTCAGAAAGCATGGTGGTAAATGCTACCTGCATAGCACCCAAGCAGCAAAGTGACATGTAGTGATAATTATAATTTTGCTACACTATGATGCTACACTGCAAGAGGGAGAGAGAGAGTTGGGTGTGTATCATTGAGGCCACTACCCAAACTACTTGCTTCCATACTTTTAAATATTAGCAGGTATGAGCTGTTGCATTAGCAGAAAACAGCTCTGAGGATCCCTTGGCTTTCTGATACTGCATCTGATATGATTTTGTGTGTCAGCACTAGACATGTTTGCCAACTGTGTAGTTCAAGGAAATACCCTGGGGAATTGGCATCCATCTATGCAGACTGCATATAGGAAATTAACCAAGTCTGGAACTAGGAGGGGTGATGGTATAAGCTCAGCGCCCTTTCAAAATGAAAATGTCTGTATGTGTTGTGGGTCTACATTAAGGAGGACTAAACTGAGCACAATGGTTATGCACCAAAGTCCAAGCAAGTGCTACTTCTGCTTTTGAGCCAGGACTCTTGATTTTATATGTGACTCTCAGTACATTTCCTCAAGTGATTCCTTAACTACCTCCCTTGTGGCAGAGCTGCAGGCCTAGGACCTCTGTTCATCAAGTCAAGGATGGAAACAGCTTGGGTTTCAACCGTTCAGAGAGAAAAAGAAAGTAATGAACAAAATTAAGTGACAACCTATTTTAGCAGCTGTATCAAAGGAAAGACCGGGTTAGTCAGTTCCAATTTGGCAGGAAGCTGTACTTTGGTGATGTGAAGCAACTGTATCCCCAGAAAACATGGGCATTAAATCTCACAGAAGACAACTTGATTTTGTTCCTGTGGCGTACATTACTTCTAATGCTTAACAAAATACCTTTAATCTTTGTTCTAAGGGAATGTGCAGTCCCCATGGAAGCAAGCCTAACCACTGCTTAGCCATCTTTTGCTTGCTGAAAAATAAAGTTGCTTATTCACAGGAGCTGCCACTGATTGGGGGAGGCGCAGAGGCTGCTCCCACTGCTTACCTATGGTTTGTGAGAGTCTTAAAATGCAGACACTGGTTATTGTACTACTAAGGGCTCCACCCCTGCTCACTTTGCTCGCCAACCCCATGTACCCCCCCGGCAATTCCCAGCCCCTCACAGCTCCTTCAACCCCTAAATTCTTCTTCAGCCCTTAACCCCATTCAGCCCCTTTAATCCCTACCCTTTTACAGCTCCTTACACTCCCAAAGTGGTGGGTGGAGGTGCTCTGCAGCTTTCCTGGTCCCTGTCACTTATCAAAAAGGGGAGGTGTGAAGCGTGTAGCAGACCTCTGAGTCTGCCTTCCTCCTCCTCAGTATGCAGCAGCACCCCATGGCAATGGGATGTGACTTCTCCCTTTTGAGTGGGGGTGGGGGTGGGTCGGGAACTGTGCCAGGGCTCCCAATCACCTTAATCCGACCCATTCCTGCTGAGTGTTTCTCAAATGAGGGCCCTGGGTGGCTCCCAGGATATTTCAAGGGGTCCACAGGTGAAAGTCGTGTCAATGGGTGGGTGGGAGGCACAGAGCAAGGCTAAGGGGCTGCAGAAGGAAGTGAGAAGGGGGGGGGAATCTTTTTTTTTTTTTAAGTCCTGATTGGCTGGCTATCAGCTTGGCCAATCACAAGTGGGTAAGGGGGCGGCCCACTAATAATAATAAATTTTATTTATATCCCGCCCTCCCCAGCCGAAGCCGGGCTCAGGGCAGCTAACAACACTAAAACAGTGCAACATTATAAAAACATTATAAAAATGAATTAAAATCAAAATTGATGGCAACCATAAACTAAAGTTTTGCAAAGATTGCCAAAGGAGGGAGTCAGGCTGCACCCTGACCAAAGGCCTGGTGGAACAGCTCTGTCTTGCAGGCCCTGCGGAAAGATGTCAAGTCCTGCAGGGCCCTTGTCTCTTATGACAGAGCATTCCACCAGGTTGGAGCCGCAGCCGAAAAAGCCCTGGCTCTAGTTGAGGCCAGCCTAACCTCTCTGTGGCCTGGGACCTTCAAGATGTTTTTATTTGAAGACCGTAAGTTCCTCTGTGGGGCATACCAGGAGAGGCGGTCCCGTAGGTACGAGGGTCCTAGGCCGTATAGGGCTTTGAAGGTTAAAACCAGCACCTTAAACCTGATCCTGTACTCTACCGGGAGCCAGTGCAGCTGGTATAGCACCGGATGAATGTGATCTCGCAGCGAAGACCCCGTAAGGAGTCTCGCTGTGGCATTCTGCACCCGCTGGAGTTTCTGGGTCAGTCTCAAGGGCAGCCCCACGTAGAGTGAGTTACAATAATCCAGTCTGGAGGTGACTGTCGCATGGATCACAGTGGCTAGGTCAGGGCGAGAGAGGTAAGGAGCCTAACTAGGGCCTAACACTGCTTTTTGCCACATGCATTTTCTTCAAGCAGTCCTGGTTTATTTCCAGAAGGAGGGGGCAATTAGGATTGGGGCCTTTGAATGTTGCCAAGGGGCACAGGCCCATCAGCAGCGTCGGCCCAGCTCTGCAAGGCGTGGGGTGAAATCTACCCCAGAGCCTAGCCGAGTGGGGTCGTCTGGTGCTGCTGCTGACTTGCATCTAGTGTTGTGTATTGAGTCAAAGGATTTTATATCTGTATTATTATTGTCTGTATTTGCATTAGGGTAAAGTAACTGCCTTTTGGTTCCAGAGGGTACAGCTACTATTGGTTCATTTAAGCTGCTGTATTTGGATCCTCTGTCTTATTGGTTGCCTCCAAAAGGCAGGACTGTGATTGCCTGATATTGTTCCCTCCAAAATGTATCCTTTCTAGCTGGTTCCCTGTCCCTATAAATGTAGCTCTCCCCTCCTCAGTCGTCAGTCTTGTTGCTTTTAATAAAGAAGTGTTACTAGAGAACTGTCTCCAGCATAATATGTCAAGAGAGCTGAAATCACAAACCCCACGTCACAACAACTGGCGACGAAGGTGGGATCCGCAATGCTGAGGAGCGGTTAAACGCAGCCCTGCCTCGGAGTCCGGATTGTAGCTAAGAACAAGACTCACTGGCCAGCTGAGAAGGCGACCCTGCCCACAGGACAATGGAGAGTCCAAGGGTATTGGAGCCCTTCCAGCCATCAGAGCCCAACACGTGGGAAGACTACGTCAAACGCTTCGAGTTCTTCGCAGTGGCTCAAGGGATCACCGATGCCAGCAAAAGAAGGGCCACATTCCTGAGCTACTGTGGGCCTGAGACCTTCAAGCTGGCCAAGGCATTGCTTGCCCCAGCGAAGCTAAGTGAGACATCTCTCAAAGATATTCTTGCCTGCCTAACAAGCCATTTAGCACCTACTGAGACCAAGATGGCCCGGCGGATGGAGTTTCATAAGAGGCAGCAGCGTGCTGGGGAGTCTGTATCTGCATTTCTAGCTGAACTGCGGACGCTCGCTCAGCACTGCGACTTCCAAGATCTGGAAGAGACTCTCCTGGATCGGTCTGTCGGTGGTCTGAGCAGCAAGAAAGCCAGAAGACGCATCGTGGCTAAAGAAGAGGTTACCCTTGCTTCAGCCTTGAAGGAGACCACCGCCATGGAGAATTATGAAAGAGAAGAGCTTGATGCCAGTCGCAGGGCCCCTAAGCCACAGATAGAAGCTGCGCATGCCATGGATGAGCTAGAAGCTACTCCGAGCCAGAGCCCAGTCCGTGGGGTTGAGTCAGTGCGTCAGGCCTGCACAGTGCACAAAGATCACCGAGGCAGGTGCCCTGGTTGTGGCAGAAACCATGAGCGGAAGAGTTGTCGTTTCCGGGATGCTATGTGCCGGACGTGTGGAAAGACAGGTCACATCGCCAGGGTCTGTAGATCGGCGGCGTTGGGAGCGACAGGAGCACCTAGACTGGAGCATCGCAGATCACCCACAGCAAACCATGTTCTAAAGGACTGCCACTACGTAACGGAGATCAACGGGAGGGTCGTGCAGTTTCCAGCGCAAGGCAAGGCACACATCAAGGTGAAGATTGAGGGTCAGCTGTGCGACATGGAGGTGGACTCCGGATCTGGATTCACTATCGTGTCGGACCAGACCGCGAGGACATTCTTCCCCAGGGGTAAGTTGCCCCCTCTGGAGCCCTTCCCGGCAACCTTGCAGTCATACTCAGCGGGCCGCATCCATGTCATGGGAATGTGTGCCGTGAGAGTACAGTTCCGGGACAAACAGGCGGTACTCAAACTGGTGATTGCGAAGGGCAGTCGCCCCAGTCTCCTGGGCACTGACTGGTTCCCCGCCCTGGGACTGAGTATATCAGGGCTTAATTCAATCCAAACCTGCCCTGAGATGAGCGAGGCATTATGCAAAGAATTTGCTGGTCTCTTTAATGGAAAACTGGGTTGTTATAAAGGGCCCCCAGTTGACTTCGAATTGGACCCTGGGGTGGCCCCAATCCGACTCAAACCAAGGCGAGTGCCATTTGCACTGCAACCCAAGATCGAAGCAGAGCTGGATAAATTGGTCAAGCAGGGAGTTCTCTCACTCGTGGACTCCGCTAAGTGGGAGACTCCAATCGTCATGCCCCTTAAAGCAAATGGGGAAGTCAGGATCTGTGCTGAGTACAAATGTACTATCAATAAGGCACTCAGGGGAAACTCATACCCCATTCCAGTCGTATCACATCTGTTGGCTAAACTGGCTGGGGGCAAGGTGTTCGCCAAAATTGACCTGGCACAAGCTTACCAACAGCTGCCAGTAACCCCACAATCAGCGGAAGCACAGACTATTGTCACACATAAAGGGGCGTTCAGAGTTAACAGATTACAATTTGGAGTTTGTGTGGCCCCAGGGATTTTTCAAGGGCTCATGGAACGCCTGTTAAGAGGTCTGCCGGGGGTCTTGCCATTTTTTGATGACGTTTTGATTGCTGGAAAAGACCCACAGGAACTGGTTGCGCGTGCCCGTGCAGTGTTGCTCAAGTTCAAGGAGGCGGGGTTGCAACTAAAAAAGGAAAAATGCAGTTTTGGGGTGCCAACTGTGGAATTCTTGGGGTTTAAAATTGATGCATCAGGCATCCACCCCACAGATGCTAAGGTTAAGGCCATCATCGAGGCACCACGACCACAGAACAAGACGGAGTTGCAGTCATTCCTGGGACTTATTAACTTTTATCATTCGTTCTTACCCCAGAAAGCTTCAGTAGCTGAACCATTACATAGACTGTTGCAGAAAAAGAATGTGTGGCGATGGGGGCAGGAGCAGCAGAAGGCTTTTGACTCCTTGCGAGGAATGCTGAGTAGCAAGAGCGTCCTGGCTCATTATGATGAATCGAAGCCGCTGGTCCTGGCATGTGATGCCTCTCAATATGGCCTGGGGGCGGTGCTGAGTCATAGGGAACCGGATGGGTCGGAAAAGCCCATCTCTTTCTATTCCCGTACGTTGTCGCCCACGGAGCGCAACTATGCTCAAATTGACAAAGAGGCGCTTGCAATTGTGGCAGGAATCAAAAAGTTCCATGATTATGTGTACGGTCGTCATTTCTCCATTGAAACGGACCACAAACCACTGTTGGGGTTGTTCAACCCGAACAAACGCCACAAATTCTCTCCCCCAGAATGTTGCGTTGGTCTATATTCCTGAACGGGTTCCAGTACACCTTGACCCATGTGCCGGGGAAACAGTTGTGCCACGCTGATGCGCTGAGTCGATTGCCCGTTCCTGGCGGGAGCAATGAGGATCCTGCTCCAGCGGAGCACATAATGATGCTGGAAACACTTCCGGGGGCTCCTGTAACGGCTACTGATATTGCTGAGAAAACGAGGAAAGATGCTGTTCTCTCCCGTGTGCTCACTTGGGTGGGGAGGGGGTGGCCAGGTGGTCCGCATGAAGACAAATTCAGGCCTTATGCAACAAGGCAGCACGAGTTATCCATGCATAAGGGTTGTCTCCTGTGGGGAGATAGGGTGATCATCCCAGCACCACTGAGAAACAGGGTTCTTGAGACGCTTCACATGGGACACCCGGGAATGGTCAGGATGAAGTCGCTAGCCCGATGTTATGTGTGGTGGCCTGGAATGGACCAGAACATAGAACAATGGGTACGAACGTGCAAGGCATGCCAAGAGGTGCGGCCAGAAGTGGCCAGAGCACCAGTTCACTGGTGGGAGCAGTCCAGATCTCCCTGGAGCCGGCTGCACTTAGATTTTGCTGGGCCATTCCAGGGGAAGGTCTTTTTGGTTATCGTCGATGCATATTCCAAATGGTTAGAAGTGGCGATGGTCCCTAGCATGGCATCAGCTGTCGTAATCAAGGTGTTGAGGCAGCTGTTTGCAACCCACGGGTTACCTGAGACCATTGTATCAGATAATGGGGCAGCTTTTGTATCCCAAGAATTCAGGGCATTCTTGGCTGATAACTTCATAAGAGGGGTCACATCCGCGCCCTTTCACCCATCCTCCAATGGGCAGGCGGAGCGCATGGTAAGAACAGCCAAAGAATCCATTGCGCGCTTAATGGAGGGTAACTGGTCAGCTCGCATCGCGCGAATGTTATTTTTGCAGCATGCGACGCCGTGTACTGCGACGGGCAAGTCGCCAGCTGAGCTGCTCTTGGGTAGAAGATTGGTAACGGTGCTGGATTATGTCCACCCGGATAAAATGCCAAACCGTAATTCAAGAGCAAACCCCCAGGCTGAGACTGACACAACAAGGTATTTCGCCCCTGAAGATCTGGTCTGGGTGAGGAACTATTCACGAGGTTCGCGGTGGGTGGCTGGTGTGGTCACCCGGGCTAGTGGACCTGTGTCCTATTATGTGACCTTGGAAAATGGGCAAGTTTGGAAGAGACATATAGATCAGCTGAGGCGCCGGGCGCTCAGCAGGGAGGAGTCTGATAATTCATCCCTGGCTAATGACGCAGAGCTGCAAGACCAGAGCGAAAATGGCCCAGAGGTGCAATCACCAGGGGCTTCAGCAAATGAACCAGGGTCTGCTAGTCCTCAGGATGACGAGGTACAGGTAGGGGACCCTGAGATGTCTGGGACTCCATCTGTTCCTGACGAAACCCCTATAGCAGCCCCTCTACCACAGGTGACACCCAATCCAGAACCGGCAACACCTGTTGTCAGGAGATCAAGTAGAAGTTGTAGGACCCCACAGTACCTGAAAGATTACGTGTGCTGTGCTCACTAGGGGGGGAGGGGTGTTGTGTATTGAGTCAAAGGATTTTATATCTGTATTATTATTGTCTGTATTTGCATTAGGGTAAAGTAACTGCCTTTTGGTTCCAGAGGGTACAGCTACTATTGGTTCATTTAAGCTGCTGTATTTGGATCCTCTGTCTTATTGGTTGCCTCCAAAAGGCAGGGCTGTGATTGCCTGATATTGTTCCCTCCAAAATGTATCCTTTCTAGCTGGTTCCCTGTCCCTATAAATGTAGCTCTCCCCTCCTCAGTCGTCAGTCTTGTTGCTTTTAATAAAGAAGTGTTACTAGAGAACTGTCTCCAGCATAATATGTCAAGAGAGCTGAAATCACAAACCCCACGTCACAACATCTAGTAAATTACTAATTGTCTACTCAGAAGAAAGCCGCATTGAGTTCAGTGGACCTTACTCCCAGGTAAGGACATGTGGGGCTATAGTGTTTTATCTAGGCAGCCAGGGCTCTTCCAGATGACAAAGTTTCCAGATCAGTGAGGACCACTTGCTTTTTAAAATTTTCCCATATATACAGAACTCCCTGTGCAGCTTTTGGACTGCTATCTGTAGCTTTCCCCCTCCGTGTCAAATAACTGGAGTCAAATAAGTGTTGTTTACTTTTTATAATACATGGAAGATGGACCTCTCTTGGGAGATTCTGGATTCTCCTATCTTGGAGGTTTCTAAGCAGAGGTTGGATGGCCATCTGTCATGGATGCATTCGCAAAGTTTCCTATGTTGCAGGCAGTTGCACTAGAAGGTTGGCCCTTGGGGTCCTTTCCAGCTCCATGTTTCTACGTTTTTCTGCTCCAACAATATTTCATTATGTTCCTATCATTTTATGTAATTGTATCTTGTATAAATTATAAAAAAATTATAAATAAAACGTGTTCTGTTTACAAACAAAATATTTAAATATCTGCCTTTCTACCAGTAGGCTGGGTGGGCATGGGCATAGCCAGGGTTTTTGTTAAGGGGGCAGGCTTTTTTAGGGTGGGGCAGAACCTCAGATTTGTATTGATTTTTTCATATTGGGGGGCAGCTGCCCCCCTGGCTACGTCCATGAGGGGCACAGTCAGAAAAAGGTTGGGAAACACAGCATTAGCTTTATCTTCAGTTTATTTGAAAATATGTGCCTTATTTTACTGGGAAGCAGAAGATATAATAGGTTGTCTAATCTTTAAAACTCTGTAACTGCTGTTTTTTACAGAAAATAATTCCAGTACTATAGAATTTATTCATCTTTCATTGTGAAATGCTTAATGGATGAAACGAAAGTAGCTAGTTTCAGATCCCATTCATGCCAAAAATAACTCAGCTCAACACTAATGGATCTAAGGCACTCTAGATTACCAATCAAAGGGACACAATGCAGCTAATATAAGCAATGGCAAATCATATTCAGCCCTTGCTTCTATTAGCCACATTGTGTGTGGGTTCTGTATCTGGGTTTTCAAACTGTTTAAAGCAGTGGTTCCCAATTGGGAGTCTGCGTAACCCACGTAGGGGATCCATGGCACCATCCACATAACAAAAACCACCACAGAGATGTCAAATAGTTCATAAGTAGGGGGTCTATGGATTGGATTTTGAAAAACAGGGGGTCCACAGTACTTACCGAATTTTGAGCCACTGGTAAAAAAAAATCTTAAAAGCCATTTGATTTTAACTTCTGCGTGGACTAGCCCTCCTACACAAGCTTTCGTGGTCAATCATTCTTTGCTTTGTATAAAATGTACAGATAAGCCACCTGAAGCATGACCATCGGAATCTGCACCTTCTGGCATATCAGATGAAGATTGAACATGTACCCAGTGAAGAATTGCACTAATTGGCCGTTGCTTGACTGTTTTTAAGTGAATGCTGTTTCCTCAAATATGCCCATGCCAAGACCTTAAGAAATAACTAAGCTTTCTCACCTAAATCTACCCTGCATTTAACATTCCTGGATTTTGAACTCCCAGCTTTCAACTTTAACCTGTGGGATAGAGATGTGCAGAACCTATGGCATCTGAAAAGTAGAGCTGAAAGACCCGATAAAACCAGATTCTCCAACAGACTGAACTGCAGCATCACATTAGCCCTCTTTAGATGATCAGTTACCAACATGTGAATGGGCTTTCAAGAACATTGGCTAGCCTTAAATCCTAGACACTGACACATATACCCATATCAATGCAGGACTGGCATTAATTTGAATGCACCCACTCTCAGATGAAAAAATGTTCCTGTGCCTGTGGAAGGAGAAGCACACACATAACCCCTCTTTAGGTAAAGGTAAAGGTACCCCTGCCCGTACGGTCCAGTCGTGTCCAACTCTAGGGTTGTGCGCTCATCTCACTTAAGAGGCCGGGGGCCAGCGCTGTCCGGAGACACTTCTCGGTCACGTGGCCAGTGTGACAAAGCTGCTCTGGCAAGCCAGCACCAGCGCAGCACATGGAAATGCCGTTTACCTTCCCACTATAAAGCAGTACCTATTTATCTACTTGCACTTAAGGGTGCTTTCGAACTGCTAGGTGGGCAGGAGCTGGGACTGAAAGATGGGAGTTCACCCCGCCGTGGGGATTCGAACCGCTGACCATACGATCGGCAAGTCCTAGGCACTGAGGTTTTACCCACAGCACCACCCGTGTCCCAACCCCTCTTTAGAACAACATAATTTACACATTGACCAGAGTGGAAGCTGGGGAAAGAGGGAAACTGAGAGAAACCAGAATTGATTCACCTGTTCCTATTTCCAAATGACAGATGAGGGCTATTGCTGAAACAAGCATTCTCTCTGTACTTTGCATTCTTGTTTGGTAGCCAAACCTACCTAGTTGGGCAGGCAACACATGCCCCCTTTCCTTGTATTTCAAAATTCTTCCATTTTTCCATTGTCATGGGATAAAGAGGAAATTTCTGCTGTTCCAAGGCTAGAGCAGGGAGCACCTCACTATGAATGTGAGAGTCTACTGTTTTAATTTCTCTCTTTTTAAAAATGCCTCCCTCAGTCAGATAACCTTGTGCATTTTCACTTTGGGAACCTTTACTCTTTTAGCAGTATCTTGCTCTCAGAGTAAAGCAAAGGACAGCAGTCAGGCTCTGACTCAGCTAAGCAGCTTGGTATTAGCGAAACTGTGCTGCTAATTGGTATTCCTTCTTATGAGCCACACAGTATTGTTTCCTTGTCAAAAGCTAAGAGCTCACAGGGGAGAATTCTTGGTGCTGTCTACTTCTGTTAAGGATGATGCTTCTCTTTCTGGTATAAATAGCTGTTTAAAGCATGTGCTGTCTCTCTGGGCTGATTCGGAATTGTTAGCAAAAGGTGGGCAAGAGGCAGCAATTGCCTTGCTTCTGCTACTCGACACAAGACGAGTGGGATCATACTGTGCCAGCAGCACCATTTCAACAGGCAAGTCTAACTGAAACACAATAAAGCATACATGTTGACCAAAACAGGATTGGAAACTACTTGCTTTATAAAACGAAACAGAGACACTCACCCCCCAACCGAGAATCAAATGTATATAATTCAAGTTTTATAGTGCAACCCTATGCATGCAGGACACAATTCCAACTATGTTCAATAGGACTTGCTCCCAGGAAAATGTGTGTGGGAGGACTGCAGCCTGAACAAAAGACAGTGACTTAATGTCTAGCAACACATTTATCATACGTAAAGTCTGTACTGATTCTGAAACTCTGCCTAAATATAGCTGTCAAACACAAACAGTTTCCTGGGGGGGGGGGGAACCACAGCAAAATGTCTGTGACCATTATGATGCAGGGTTTGGAAGCTTTTTTTTGTTTGTTTGTCATGAAACAGTTGCTGTTCTCATTCTTACCATGCATTTGCGATCATCCACCCCTGTTAAATCTTCCTCAAATTCCTTCCCTATATCAAAATCCATGATGTAGTTTTTAAAAGTGCTTAGTGTCTTAATGATCATGTGATCGCCATCTTGAATGATCTCTTTGTCCGGTTTGAGCATATTAGCTATTTTTCTCACAGCAATATTTACATCTGAAGGGAAGAAAGAGACCAGAAAAGAGTTCTGTAAAGATCAAACCTCTGGAGAAGCTTTGAAGATTTTCTTTTTTAAAAAATAAACTTGTAGTTCAATACAAAGTGAGGAGGTTTTAATACTTATCCCCACACAGAATGAAACGATAATCTTGTCAACATATATAGATACTTTTGCCTAAGATTTGGGCCAACCTTAACAAACTACAGTTCCTGGGATTCTTTGGGATAAGCCATGTCTAGTGTGGATGTGTGAAAGTTGCTATAAAACTCTAAAAATACATTCAACTGAAAACTATTACTTACTGCTACTATAGGTATAATATACCTGTTCAATGAGTTTCCTAATCAAATTTGTAGTTCAGGCTCTGCTACTCTTGTTCTGTCCCTAAGACTGTACACTTCCTGAGGTAAAAGGCTTGCTATAACACCAGCAATGTATGATAACTTCTGGATAATTAATTTTGATAATTCAGAAGTGTTTATTTATGATTATATACTTAACTTCTGGATTTTATTTCTTGCTCTTCCTATTGTTGAGGCACTTTTTATAAAAATATATAGAGAGGCATGGCAATATTAATAAAGAAACTCAGTAAAACCAAAATATTTTCATACAAAAGCCATACAGAGTGAAGTGGGACAATGTTTATGTGATTGATGCTACAGAAGAATCAGATTCAGCCCGGAAGGTATGGAGCTACGGTTGTGTAATAAATAAAATAAAATAAATAAAAGAATCTTACCTAATGCTTTCAAATACTCCTCAAAGTTGTCATTACTGAGCATTTTCCAATAGCCATTGAAATCGGCAGGCATGGTTGGTGCTTGTGTCCTCGTCAATATCAAAGCCTTTCAACTTGTGTGTTAATTCTGCACCATACAGCTCAGAGCTTTTTGCTGAGGCCAAGTCTGAACTCTGGTTTCTTTTATCTGTTCTTCTGGCCATGTAGTTATGCTAGTCCCTTTAAGCCGATTAGCGTCAAAGTGTTACCTTTAAATCCCCCCAAATATCTGAACCTTTTAGCTTGCTAATGACAGCAGGATGGCTTGATTTAAATGGACGAGGTCATTGCCCTTCTATACCGATGGCTGTATGGCCACCGATTAGCTGAGTTTCGATTTTAACTTCTTTCCCTTCCATGCGGCTAAGAAAAGAAGATGGCTTCTCCTGATACAGCATATCTTAGTGCTATATGTAGTGGACATACTAGGTGATTCAAGAAGTGGCAAATTATAGTCTCTGGATCGTCTGAGATCGTTGCCCTCTGTCTTCCAAACCTGTACTCCAAAGAGGTATGAAAGTTCTACCACACAAAAGGAACTGGATTCTGAATTGCTATATTTTGCTAAATTTATGAAGGAATCCCTGAGCAACAGGTGTTTGGAAGGAGAACTAGATGGCTATTAGATGGCGGAAAAAGAGCCAGTCATTATTCATTGAGCCTTTTAGTATTGGACATGCACCCCGATTTCAGTTGTCACCTAGCATCTCCAGCAGGACAGAATGTTTTATTAATCAGCTGAGATAATGCGACGTTTTTGCAGCCTAAGAAATAAGCAGTCCTTCACAGAAACCTATTAACTTCAGTGCAAGTAAGCTGGGGGCGGGGTGCGTACACACACACACACACACACACACACACACTGTGCAGTACTGCATTATTCAACAATACATTGCTGCTCGAAAAGAATCACTTGAGACTGTAAAGTCTTCTCATCACTTAGGAATACAGCAGGGAAATTTCGAACACGCTGCAGAACAAATAGTTTTCAGTGTAGCATGAGCTCAAGGTTAAATTAATTGAGTTAAGAATTCCAGGGCATTAGCTGCTGTGCCTCTGGATAAAGGCTAGCTCCTTCTCCCATGGGGCGCAAGGTGGCAGATTGTAATAATCCAGATTCTTATATGTATTTGATGATGTTTAGTTCAGAGTCACACAGTACTTATTTCACATACCTAAAAAATCTGAAATTAACGACCCATCTTCAAACTCTCCCCATTAACATCTGATAGGCATCCTGCTGAAAACAACGACCCAATATCTAAGAAATTCTGAAAGCCGAGGGGTGGTGGGAGAGATCCCCAGAGAAGCCTGCTCTACTTTAAAATCCTGAGTAACAAAGCCTAAGTAATTTGTGGCGCAAGGGGAAAATCTGGCAAGAGAAAATCTGCCAGTGGCAGGTGATTTTTAAATTTAAAAAACACAAAGACAGAAAGAACAGAGGAGCTGCGCCATCTCATGATAGGAGGGAAAACAACTTAATATGGGGTTGAATCTCTATGCCAGCGGCTCCCATTTATGGATTTGTGGGCCATATACTATTAGCTGCACGAGTCTGGCTTCTTTGCAATGGTGTTTGTGAATACCATAAACTTGCTTACTTGTGTTAATTTACTAGTGTGGGGCTGGAGCTTTGATGTCCCAGAGTGGACGGTCCTGGAACAGATATGCAGGCCCCTAGAAGAATCACCCAGTGCAAGAGATGAACCCCTGGCAGAACATGGCACAAAAAAGCAGGACTGCCAGGAGCCAGGCTGTGTCGATTTCATGCCCTCACCTCACACTACAGGAGCAAGTAGAGTGGTTGCATACCTCAGAACACAGCAAGGTGGCAGTGGAAGATACAGTGTACAGAATGATTCCTGCTGCTCACCAGAGAAGGAAGAGATGTGTGGTGGCAGCAGCTGATTCCCTATGGAGGGGGACAGAGGCAGCAGTGTGCAAAGGCATGACTCATGGTTTCAGTTGTCTCTACACAAATGTACAGAGTATGGGAAACAAGCAAAAAGAACTTGAGTTCTTAATACAGGATGGCAAATATTACCTAATAGGCATTACTGAAACCTGGTGGGTCGAGACTCATGAGAGGAATGTAGAAATTGAGGGGTACAATCTGCTCAAGAGATATTGATCAAACAAAAAGGGAGGAGGAGGAGCATTATAAGTGAAGGATGTGCACTGTGAAGTAGGTTAGGCTGAGAGTGAGCAGCTGGCTAAAAATTACCGTAATAGCTCATTCCATGAACTTCACAGCTGAGCAGGAGTTTGAATTCAGGCACCCCTTGTCTAAAGTCCAACATCCTATCCATTATTATTATATTGCAAGTTCTACCTGAAAAATGGACAGAAATTGAATCGATGAAAAGTTTGCCATATGGCACCCCAGTTTTGATTTGTCCTCCTTTCAACTTCCCTTGCTTTATTTTCAGCCCCACCCCCAAGCAGGGTAAGGACAAGGGAGTAGAAGAAGAAGAAGAAGAAGAGTTTGGATTTGATATCCCGCCTTTCACTCCCTTTAAGGAGTCTCAAAGCGGCTAACATTCTCCTTTCCCTTCCTCCCCCACAACAAACACTCTGTGAGGTGAGTGGGGCTGAGAGACTTCAAGGAAGTGTGACTGGCCCAAGGTCACCCAGCAGCTGCACGTGGAGGAGCGGAGACACGAACCCGGTTCCCCAGATTACAAGACTACCGCTCTCAACCACTACACCACACTGGCACATTGATTGTCAAGCTCTAAAAGACGCAGAAATAGGTGTGTTGAAACCAGTTTCCAGAAAAATTTACCACTTCATTTGCAAGTTATAAACATTCTTCCAAAAGTCATATGCAAAATAGGTATTTTATGAAGCTGTATGCAAAGCAATGTTTTATATATGGTATTCTGCAACCACCAGATTATTTCAGAATGATAGCAGACCCACAAAATTCAAAGAGGGAGTAGATGTGCCCCCCAAAGCACCATCCCTTATCATCTCACATTGAGCAGGAAGGTTTGAATGGGAGTTTTCTACATGCTAAATGTACTTAGAATCCTGCTTGTGCAGTGTTATTGGTCACAGGAATACAGTGTAAGCGTACTCAGCCAAACATGTGAAGAAACCCCCTTCAGACAATCCTGCATCTGGGGTAGAACCAATGGAGATAGAGACAATGGGCTGTGTCTTTATTCTCTCACACATTGTCTGAACTGCTGAGTAGGCCAGAGGAAAGAAGCATCTTTCAGAATTCTGACTTGTATTCTCCTCTCTTCGTAATGAGGTTGCTGAAGACATTTTTATAGATGATTCCCTGCGTTTGAGCAGGAAGGCAAGGCTAGACTTATTTCACTGGCACGAACCACATATAGACAATGCTCCTTTGAAATATTGCCCTGAAGTAATGGAACTCACAACTGTGTCTTCTGGGTTGGCTGGTGTTAAGATGAAATATGTTGGATCTTCTCTTTTGTTAAAAGCTGAGCGGGTGTGCCCCATGGCAGAAAACTGCATTGCTGTAGTATCTGTGTCACTGAAAATCTGTTGTGCCTGACTGGAAGCAGTTGCCCATCCATTGTGCTTAGATCCAGCTCCATGACCTGCTTAATTTCTGCCTGGGGAAATTTGTAACCAAGAACTAGTCTCTGGGTTTGTCTTTTGCTTCCTCCCTCCCACACCTTTTTTCCTTTTGTGTCATGTATTTTCGATTGTAAATTCACACCTGGTCTTTGTTTATTGGATTGCAAGTTATTTCTGAACTTTGTAAGCCATTCTGGGAACCTTTTTCAGCAGAACGGCAGAGTTAAAAGACCTTATATAGCTTCCACCCCCTGAATTTATTAGAAGAGCTTGTGAAACACCCATACAGATGTAAAGATGTCAGCTACAGAAAAATATACGTTTTCTCTCTTTGCGTCTTTAGAAACACAAATGCTGCAGTGCTAAAATACAATTTACAAGAAATATTATAAGTCCATTTATGAAGTGAGGGTGGAGGAAGCCTTCCTTGCAAATCCAGTGCTGATAAGTGGGACTGCAGGCAACGGCTTGACAACTTTGCAGTAAAGACACTGAAAGCATTGTGGAATTGCGATGTGGCGAAAGGCTTACAAAAATAATTCACAACATCCAAAAAGAAAGAAAAGAAAAGAAAAACCTCAAACAAAGTCCAGACTTAGAATTATAGAATTGTAGAGTTAGAAAGGACCACAAGGGTCATTGAGTCCAATGCCCTGCAACGCAGGAATCTTTTGCCCAACATGGGGTTCAAACCCACGACCCTGAGATTAAGAGTTTCATGCTTTATTGGCTGAGCTACCAAGAAACAGAAGAAGATTGTAACATCACAATCCCACACCACACAACGTTGGAAGTAAATCTTATGGAAATCAATGGGGCTGACTTACAAGTGAATTGTTTAGGATCACGTGATATTGGAGCTTGTTTTGATTCACTGTCAATAGTGATACTTAAAATGATAAACTTCTTTGCATAACAGATGGCAAGGCAGAAACCAAATGCAGCAGGCAGTCCTTGTTTTAGATTTCCAGTGCCTATAAATAGACTCCAGTGCTTGCAAGAAACATCAGGTGGAACGAGGACTCTCTTCTTCATTCATTTCAACAAGAGGAAAGACCTGGATCTACATCCCTATTAAGTGTGCAAAACTGTCTCCAACGCTGAAGTTCAGTGGGGAAGTCCCTTTGTGAACAGATAGGCTCATTCATCAGTTCTTCACCACAGCTTTTGACTGGCACAGACGGATTTTTCCATAAAATGAATTACTCCCATATTATCACAACCAAGCTTACTTTCCTTTACAGGCATATTGTTTAGGATTGCCACTCTGAGAAGTGGGTAACTTAGGGCTCAACCACACATCTACCTGCCCTGCTGCTTTCCCCCAGGAAAACCCACTGCTTACAGCTGAACTGGAGCAAAAGTCAGTTGGGTTTTCTCTGAATTGGCATTTGCCCTGATTTAGTGCTAACAGTGACTTTTTTGAGGGAAATAAGTAGGGCAAAGGTAATACTATTCGGACCCATGCCTAAAAATCATAGGAAAAGTGGAAACCCATTGAGACCCATGATTTCTAGGCACAGGGTAAGCAGAAGTGAGGACAAGCCCCATATTACCATCAGTCATTAAGAGGGCTGACGACAGAACAATATCGCTTAAGTGGCTGCAGCAAATCCCCTTCATTTCTTCGTTCAGTCTCATCCGTGTATATATTGTGTTGCTTAATATAGGAAATAACAGAATCTGGAACGAGGTATTTCACACTTTGCCCTTTGCGCAAGGCGTGCCTTATGTTTGTGGCACTGATTTCATTTTGAATCCATTCCCTAACCAAGTGGATATTGTGCTGGTACCTGCTTAAAAGTGCTGACTGAGAGATAAACTGAGAAGGATTGTTGCCAATGCGACTAATACAAACCAACCCAAATTTTCCCACTATTTCTAAAATGTGTTCTTCCTTCCAGAGGTTAGGTGTTTGAAACGTCTTCAGAACATCAGCTCCACACAGAAGTTTTAACTCAGGGACAACTGCAAGAACATAATATCATTTGCATTATTTTCTTTTGCTGAAACATCCCCTTTAGATGTACATTTATATTTGTAGTTTATACGAACACACACACTTAAAATTCAGTTACAGATAGGTAGCCGTGTTGGTCTGCCATGGTCAAAACAAAATAAAAAAATTCCTTCCAGTAGCACCTTAAAGACCAACTGAGTTAGTTCTAGGTATGAACTAACTCAGTTGGTCTTTCGTGCATGCACACGAAAGCTCATACCTAGAACTAACTCAGTTGGTCTTTAAGGTGCTACTGGAAGGAATTTTTTTACTTAAAATTCAACCAGCATCCTGCTAGAATCTACTGAAGTTAAGGCTGCTTACACAATAAACCTTTAAAGTACATTCTTTCCTCCAAAGAATTCTGGGCACTGTAGTTTGCCTCTCACAGAGTTATAATTTCCAGCAACTCTTAAGAAACCACAGTGCCCAGGATTCTCTGAAAGAATGTGCTTTAAAGGTATAGTGTGTATTTGTAAAATCCTCCATAAAGTGTATTATTTCAAATGGCAAATGGACATCATATGCCTTTGCCCACACGGACCCACCTGTTCCTGCAGTCATTCTCAGAACCCCTCCTGCTCGTGCACACATTCATCCAGCAACAACCATGAACAAAGCCTTCTCTGTTGTGCCACCAACATTTGGGAGCAGCCTCCCCACTGAAATAAGGCATACTCCAACACTTTCACTTCTGAGGCATGTTAGAAACACCTTTCTTTTCTAGCTTCTTCACTGCCTTGTCTACCATTATTTTTCTGGTGTGTGCGTTTAACACGTTCTGTCTCCTTTCATCTTCTTCATAAAGTAAACAAATGCAGTCTTTTCAGGATCTTTCTTCAGATAAGCTTCTACAAGAACTTAATAAAGCCCTGGCTGACTCTTTCTTACTCCAGCAATATCCTTCTTTAAAGGATATGAATGCAGGTTTCCAGAAAACGAGTGAACATTTAAGCCCACTTATTATACATCTTAATTTGCTTTTCAAATAAGAATATGCACACTAAGGAAGATCTCCACAATAACAAAATACAGGTTGCTTATTATTACTATTAATAATTTTATTTTGAAATTTTAGAGCAATCAATCTGTTCAAGCTTTAAGGACTGATCCACATATTTCAACAGAGGCAGCTACAAATGTGGATAGGTCCAACTTGTAATGCAAGGAGTTACAGATTCTTTGGGTTTCCAACAAAAGTTTCCATGTAGCAATGCATGACCATCTCTGAGCTCATGCTGAAAGTGGTCAATAATTTATCAGTTTTGGAAATGAACACACATTAAGACCTGAAGGACACTGGCTCTACCACCTTCCCATGCCCAAAGAAGTACAGGTACCTTTGGGCAGGGCAGAGACATGTGGCTGCTTCAGGAGCTCCAGTAGGAAAAAATGATGCTATGCACACCACTCCCACTGGGTTGCACAATCCTTCCCATTTGTAACCACCCTTGATTAAATTCTTTGAAAGAATGGGAAACTCATAGAGTTTCCAGCAAATATTTAGAGGTACAGTCATGCAAATATGCATTCATTCATTCACTATCTCACTCATTGCAACACATAGTTACACACAAGACTCTGCTTTACAGCTGCAAATAAAACGTTTTAAAAATGATGTAAAGTGCAATATACAAATGTGACACTAGATGGTGACAGTGAGGTATGCCAAATTCAATGTATTTTTCAAAACGTTTTTTAAAAAAGCATTTTCACAGTGTGTTTTTTTATATGTGTGTAGAATCTACCAGTTTCCTTCTCTTGTGTTGATGCTTTAGTTGATACTTTAGTTATGACAAACCATTATTTCCTCAGTGATTGTACAGAGAAAAAGAGTGTGGTTCCCATGTACATATGGGGGCAGCCAACTTCCCCACCCACACATATAGTGTGCCTTGTAGCCTTACAAGGGCAATGTACAAAAAAGAGAGGCTGCCCCTGCTCCATGGGAATTGCAAGTGGGAAGGGAGCTGTTGAAATTAGGTCCTCCTTGTGAGATTCTTACAGGCATCTAGACTAGATTGATTCAGCAGGGGTTACACCCACACCAATTTAGATAGATAGATGATAGATGGATGGATGATAGGATGTGTGTGTTTGGAAAAATCCAAACTATAAAGCATATTCTGAAGCTTGGGGTAGAGATTTATCTAGCAGGTTCCCTCTGAATAAAGATACAAGCAGCCCTCTTTGACAACCAACATCAAATGCCAACATGGTCAAGCAACATACAACACACTATCATCCATCATTCCCAACATTAAAATGTCTATTTTAAAAAATTGTAAGAACAGCGTAAGGCTCTCTCTTCAGAAAGGCATCAAATCTTGAAACCAGAATTGAACAACTAAATGGCTTTTTAAAGAAGGTTGCTGATAGAATCAAGTCTAGAGGGACAAGAAACAGGAATATAACTTCCTTAGACTTTTGAGGGCTACTGTTAAATAATGATCTTGCAGTTTCACAACTGATAATGGTTTTTCTAAACTGCAATTCCAGTAAGAGTGATTCAGTTTCTGTAGCATACTTGAACCTTTTTTTATTTTTGGTAAGGTTCTGAATGGAATATCTGAATCAATACTGGTAGCAAAAAAGTTATTCTAATACTCCATAATACCCTGCCAGAAATACCCTGCCAGAGTTAGCTAAAGGAGAAACTGCCACCAGCACAAAGCAGCTAGCTTTAACAGCCTGCAAGATCTCATTAAGAGACAAAACTCTCAAACCAAAACAGGTAGGAAACCAACCAGGTTATCTGCCCAAGTTCAATTTGAAATGAAATAAAGATCAAGGGTCTCTTATAAAAAGGAAAAGACTACTCTGTATGTGATGCTAAACTCGGTGACCCTTGTCGGAGATGTGAAGACCTACTAAAATAAGTTACACAGAAGCAGAAAGCGTTTTAAACTGATAGCAGCCCTTGTAAATATCTCAGAGGACCTTTCAAAAGGAAATAGCAAATAACTGAGATGTTCTCAAAAATGGCAGGCTTCTGTTGTACTAACAAGAAAGTAGAGATTTCAGAGAAGCCAGGCTCATTGAGAACTCATTAAAGTCCATCTCAAAGGAGATGCAAGCTTTACAAGGGTCTGAGTTCTTCTCCAGCTCAGATTGAAATCCAAGCTGGAGAAGAATTATAATATTTCCTGGTTGACAAATATTTTGCAGTCACGAGAGTGTTCTCTCTTAGCTGAGCTGAAGAAAGTTTCTGTACGCCACAGATCATTCAACCCACCCCCGGAAACTCCTTTAAGGAGTCTTGAAGGATGGGCTTTTTTTGACAGTCAGACATTGCACAACCTGCTGGATGTTGTACTTTCAATGTACGCTGCCGGAATAAAAACTAAGGTGTGGAAGCTTATTTCCCATGAGTGCTCCATCTGCACCCCCACTATTCACCCTGCAGTCTCTTTCCTTCCCTCTGTTTAATGTAATGGCATGACATTGAATAGAGGGTGATTTATGGAGCCAAAATGGGAATTGTTTTTCTTTGTTGCATACAGTAAGGGAAAAAAGTATTTGATCCCCTGCTAAATTTGCCCGTTTGCCCTCTGACGAAGAAATGACCAGTCCATAATTTTAATGGTACATTTATTGTAGCTGTGAGAGACAGAATAACAGGAAAACCCCCAGAAACCCAGAAGACAAAAGTCAGAGATTGATGTGCATTATAATGAGTGAAATAAGTATTTGATCCCTTTGCAAAAGATGACTTAGTACTAGGTGGCAAAACCTTTGTTGGAAATTACAGAGGTCAGACATTTCTTGTAGGTGGCTACCAGGTTTGCACACATCTCAGGAGGTATTTTGTCCCACACCTCTTTGCAGATCCTCTTCAAGTCAGTAATATTTCGAGTCTGATGTGTAGCTACTCACACCTTAGAATCATAGAATCATAGAGTTGGAAGAGACCACAAGGGCCATCGAGTCCAACCCCCTGCCAAGCAGGAAACACCACCAGAGCACTCCTGACATATGGTTGTCAAGCCTCTGCTTAAAGACCTCCAAAGAAGGAGACTCCACCACACTCCTTGGCAGCAAATTCCACTGTCGAACAGCTCTTACTGTCAGGAAGTTCTTCCTAATGTTTAGGCGGAATCTTCTTTCTTGTAGTTTGGAGCCATTGCTCCGTGTCCGCTTCTCTGGAGCAGCAGAAAACAACCTTTCTCCCTCCTTCAGCCCCCTCCACAGATTTTCAATGGGATTAAGGTCTGGAGACTGGCTAGGCCACTCCAGGACCTTAATGTGCTTCTTCTTGAGCCACTCCTTTGCTGCATCCTTGACCCATTTTCAATGCCCTGGCTCAGGGAAGGAGATGATTACCCAAGATTTGACGATACATTGTCCCGTCCATCGTCCCTTCAATGCAGTGAAGGTGTCCTGTCCCTTTAGCAGAAAAACACCCCCAAAGCATATGTCCCCTCCATGTTTGATGGTGGGGATGGTGTTTAGGGGGTCGTATGCAGTATTCCTCCTCCTCCAAACACGGCAAGTTGAGTTGATGCCAAAGAGCTCGATTTTGGTCTCATCTGACCACAACACTTTCACCCAGTTCTCCTCTGGGTCATTCAGATATGCTTTGACAAACTGTAGATGGGCCTGTACATGTGCTATCTTGAGCAAGGGAACCCTGTGGGCTCTGCAAGATCTCAGTCCTTCACAGCGTAGTGTGTTACCAACTGTTTTCATGGTGACTATGGTCCTAGCTGCCCTGAGATCATTGACAAGTTCCCCCCGTGTAGTTTTGGGCTGCTTCATCACCGTTCTCATGATCATTGCAACTCCACGAGATGAGATCTTGCATGGAGCCCCAGACCGAGGAAGGTTGACAGTTATTTTGTGTTTCTTCCATTTGTGTATTATTGCACCAACTGTTGTCACCTTCTCACCAAGCTGCTTGGCAATAGTCTTGTAGCCCAGTCCAGCCTTGTGCAGGTCTACAATCTTGTCCCTGACATCCTTGGACAGCTCTTTGGTCTTGGTCATGGTGGCTACTTTGGAATCTGCTGGATTGATTGCTTCTTGATAGGTGTCTTTTGTACAGGTACTGTAACGAGCTGGGATTACAGGTAAGACCTCTCCCTTATAGCAGGTGCTTTTAATCTCAGCTCGTTACATACAGTGAAGATATCAGGTAGCCTGACATCTGGCTGGTTGATAGGGGATCAAATACTTATTTCACTCATTATAATGCACATCAATCTCTGACTTTTGTCTTCTAGGTTTCTGGGGTTTTTCCTGTTGTTATTCTGTCTCTCACAGCTACAATAAACCTACCATTAAAATTATAGACTGGTCATTTCTTCGTCGGAGGGCAAACGGGCAAATTTAGCAGTGGATCAAACACTGTCCCCCCTCACTGTAGTTAGTATTGTTATTGTTAGTATTGGTCAAAATAGACCCACTGAAATTGATGGAGGTTAACTTAGGTTATTGGTATGGGTCTACTCTGTGTAGGACCTTGCTGAACACAAGCCTAAGAATAAAAAATGATCTGAGATCTTTCAAAATTTGTTTCTTGAGCTAAATCTCTGCATGCTTAGCGGAGCTTGCCTTTCTCTACAAAAAGTTCTTCCTTAAGTTGTGTTGTTGTTTTTTAAAGCAAGCGTAGAAAATATAATTTAGAAATAGTTAAGTAAAAGGGGTGTTGCAGATGCTGGGTTGGATCCAGGGCTCCCTCCATTTGTTGAAGGGACTTCCTCATGTTAGAGGAAAGTCAGCATAATTCATGGTTGTGGAATAACCTCCCCTCCAAGGTGAGTCTTGCACTATTGTTGTAGGCTTTTTGACAACTGGTGGAATGGATGCTCTTCCATTATCCTGCATTGCTTTTCTATACTCCTGTTAACTTTGCTGTTGGTTAGTTTTGTGTTTTTATTTTACGATTTTTAATAATAATTTGTACTGGGACTATTTGGAGAAGGGCAGGCTGCAAATACAAATCATATATCTATATGTATATGACCCTGGCCTATGATCCACGGGACAACGGGGATAACAGTAGTTACTAACACATTGTGCAAGGTACATATGGAAATTTTTAGCATCAGGCAAGCCTGTCAACAGCATGGGAGGGATTAAACCTAGCTTGGGAGAGATAAGCTAAAATCATTCACTGCTTGCAGGTGGTTGAAGAACATCTGTTGGGGTCTTGACTATGCATTACTAAATAGGAATTAAAAGCTCATTTAGGAGTACATGCAGGGAAGAGCGAGCAAAACTTGGGAGGAAGAGAAAAGGGCTAGAAAGGGAGCTAATCGGGAATTAAAACAAAAAAAGCATAGTTGTGGTTTTAAATTGAAATTTCGGCATCACTGGAATCCGTAGCATTTTCCAGGTGTTCAGGGAGGTAGGTCATGACACAACCTACGCACATTCATTACTGTACTGCTTCACAGGTTCTCAAACTACAATTTGAGACATTTTCTTTCATTTGTTTGTGAAACATGAATGCACACAGTGATGCAATGGCACTGCTGTGGCAGGCTCTACCTCTGTACACTGACATGTACAACTAAACACACAGAAATAAATTTCCCTCTGATTGCAAATCCTGCAAAGTTGTCAGCTGCTTGGAGAGAGCTCCCCACATGCTGTATGTGCAATGGATGCGAGGGAAATCTTGAGGCATGCTAACGAACCACAGGTAGTTGGTAGGGCAGAATCAGCCACCATGATACCAGCAATTCCTTTGTCCACACCTGGGAAGCTGCATCAGATACATCTCCCACAGCATTAGTTTCCCAACTTTTGACCCCTGGCTCCAGCCACAAGCATAAATAAATGCCCTATTTTCCTACTTAGGCATGGGTATTAATCTGATAAAGGTGCAAGGCATTATCATGTACACAAGGAACACTACCGAAAGCAGTAACAAACCTGTGAGTGATGAAGCAAACGATGCTCCGGCAGCCTTTTCTATGGGCCAATTGTTTTCTCCGGGCAGTTCCTTGATATGGTGTGATTTAAGCAATTCTTTGTAATGGTGCCTGTGTTAAAATAAAAGGCTCTGTGTAAGGTAATCCTCTCAGAGATACACAAAGCGATTATCTTGCACTTTCAGTTTCTAAAACTCAATCGGCTTTTGTGTACTTCAGGGCTTAATTAGATGGCTGGAGAACTTGCCATATTAATTCTGTGCATTGCAAGATTTGTGTCAATGGCGGCTCACATTCTTGTCCTAACTTGAACATCTTCGATTGACCATTATTTCTTTTTAACGTTGCTTTTACTCCTCTAGGAGATATAACGCATGTAAAACAGTATCTTTTGTTGGACTTCAGCTTTATAACACACAATAAAATGTAATAAAGATTTCAGGCATTTACAGAATAAGCTGCAAAATGGTTACATAAAAAAAAAAATCGCTCCAATTTCAAAAAGAGGAGAACAACAACAAAAAAGGTCATTGACTAGGCTCGAAGTTCTTCTTTGAGAATGTCCTATAGAATGTTTTACTTTTTATTCTTTTGAATGGGAGACACCAACAACATAACAGGAACTGCTTAGTTAGCTCCACAGTTGTTTGGATCCAGGCTGGCAAGGAAACCAGGAAGAGCTTTCTAAAAGGTGAGAACATAGAAATATGGAAGGGAACAAACGGAGTAACTCAGCACAGCAAAGCTTTGTCAGGAGATAGGTAAAGCAGATGCTCAGGGGTGTGAGGCAAAGGTGGTGACATCAAAGTGGTGACATCAACAGTGACATCAAAGCTTCTTAGTTGCCCAGACCAGTGACAAGCCTGACCCAGATCCTATTTACAAGGATCAAAGTGTCTCCCATGTGGCCTATTTGCGTCGAGAGGCTTCCTTGCTGATGTGACTGGTCTCCTTTGGGGAAGGCTGGATTGGGACATGCTGAATCGTGTCCTCACATTTCCCAGTTGATAGCAGTTCAAGACCCACCATGGAGCTCAATACTGAAAAATTCAAACACAAGCCTGCAGCTAGATTCCAGGAGCAGTTTTCTTCTACAATCAGAACCTATACCATTCAGTGTTGGTTTGTTTGTTCTAAATTGAACCCACTACTCTACAGGAATCCAAATGTAAGGAATGTAAAGTGAGCACAATGAATATGGTTGCCAAAACCGGTAGACAACTGTAGAGCTACACTCTAAGCAAGCTGCAAGCAATGTGCCAAACTTATTCCGAGGCCTACAAAGGTTAAGAACAAGCTCAATTCACCTCCATATGAACTTCCTCACACCTGAATAAGCAGAAGTTGTAGCTGTTTAAAATGTTAAAGACAGGAAGAAGGATTTTCCTCCTCTTGCATTCCTCTACTGGGAGATGTGCCAAAGCTTGACATCTTAAGGCTGCAATCCTATCTATATCTACACTCTCCTGGGAGTAAGTCCTGCTAAGCTCGTGGATGGGGGGAATTATTTCTAAGTAAACATGTATAGGGCTGTACTGTAAGTTAGATACATCACAACTAATGCTGATTTGTTTTAACTGATGTTAATGTTGTATTTTTTAAAATGTTGATATCTACTCTGGAACCTCATGGTGGAAGCAAATAAGAAATCCCAAGAAATAATAATAATAATAATACAGTGGTGCCTCGCAAGATGGAAAAAATCCGTTCCGTGAGTCTCTTCGTCTTGCGGTTTTTTCGTCTTGCGAAACAAGCCCATTAGCGGCTTAGCGGCTTAGCGCTATTAGCGGCTTAGCGGATCAGCTGATAAGCGGCTTAGCGGATCAGCTGATAAGCGGCTTAGCGGATCAGCTGATAAGCGGCTTAGTGGCTTAGAAAAAGGGAGGGGAGGAAAAAAAATCCGCAGGAACTCGCAAGACATTTTTGTCTTGCGAAGCAAGCCCACAGGAAATTCGTTTTGCGAAGCACCTCCAAAATGGAAAACCCTTTCGTCTAGCGGGTTTTCCGTCTTGCGAGGCATTCGTCTTGCAGGGCACCACTGTAATAATAATACAGTGTTAATTAAGATTAAGAAAAAAGCACCAGCTTTGGAGATGCAGTTTGCCAGCTGTAATTCTCAGTTTGATTCAGCTAGATATATGATCAGTGTCAGGAGTGCTGCATAGAAAGAATCCAGCCAAGCCGAGACACAGTATGAGTTGAGGATTACAGAAAGTACCAAGCTATGTGACGAATATACATTCATTTTGTACAGAGATTTCTTACTACGGTTTGATTATATTTTGCACTTTCGGCAGGCAGTACGTCAATCTACTCATATTGCCTAGCTTTTAAAGCATAAAGAACATACTTGCAAACTTGAATAGAAGGTTTTTTTTCTTCTTCTCTCTTGACAATTCTCAACACCTCTTCCCAAAGTCTGGTGTTGATGCTTTCCAGATGCAGCATCACTAGACATTTTACTTATTTATAGAAGTCCTCAAAGATTAAGCAAAGCAGCTTGTGACAACTGCCTAGCAGAATCTGTTAAGCATTAATTGAATATTGTAATTTTACAGGACAAGGAAGAAGGCATGCATGAACTCTCAAATCGGGTAATGTAAGAGAAATGGGAAGAGAGCTGGATTAAAAGACAATCAAGCAACATTTCTTTTACCGTATATTTTGTAGAATCAACAGCAATTCCTTCTTGTCAAGACTGAGGAAGGAACATCATAATAATAACAACAATAACAACAATAATAATAAACAAAATATAATTTAGATTCCAGAACTGCAGGGGGCTGGATTAGATGACCCTTGTGGTGCTTTCCAACTCTACAATTCTATGATAAAGCAAGATGCAATGCCATTATTGGAGAACTAGAATGTGATCTGTGACAGACATGAATAATTGTCAAGGCATGGAGACAGGAACAAGAGTATGTGCCTGTGTAGAGAAAAAGTAAGTGGGAATAACAGGATAATCCTTCCACAGTAAACTAGCATAAAGATCAGTACAATAGAATGGTAAGCAGGTTTTCAGTGCCTTCAGAAGCGAAAAGTACAAGTGCCTAAAAGAAGGACTGTGCCTCGTAGCTCTATGGGAGAAAAAGGTAGAGAGACATCTGAGATGAACTCTGAGAAAGAGAATTTTGGCTTCTTTGTTGAATCAGTTCTGCAGGACTATGACAAGAATATCCAAAAACTACAGAATGAGAAAATATCAAAGTGACATTGGTTGCAATGAAGCACAACGTACCCAAGCTGCAATGGTTCTAGGGGTTGCTCGTGCGTAAGCTGGTGCAAACACCTGGCTGGGTTGCCTGAGTGAACCTTTTCTGTCTGGACAGCCACTCACCCGTGGCTGCCTCAATCGCTGGCAGAATCCGTCCGTGGGCGTTTCTTAAACTTCTTCCAGCAAAGAAGCTCTTTGACGCCTAGTCTTCTCCTACTCTCTCTGCGCGAAAGCCTTCTGCGCAAGGAGGGTGTAGGCAGCGGAGGACCCCCACTCTCCCCGCTGGTCCCCGGCAAGGAGTCATGGGACCGCCTCGCCGCTTCCCCCATCTGCCCCCCTTCTCCACTGGTGCTACGCTGATTCTCTTCCCCAGAAGATGGGCTGCCTCTCCCAATCCCGGGACGCTCTCTGGAATCTCTCTGGATTTTGCTCTCTCCCTCCGGCACTGATGGCAGTTCCCTGACACAAGCCTACCAAAATTAAGCCTATAGAAGCCAGACATTAGCAAACAACTAGGTTCACTATTTTAATCTGATGCATATCAAAAGATGTCAGATGACTGAAGCAAGCAAGCCAAAACTCAAGAAAGCACCCAGATTTTTGGGGGGCGAGGACAGGCAGAAGGAAATCCAGGATCCCTAGCTGAGTTAACCTGTAGAAAAAACCTTCCTTGTCTCACAAGTGAAAGACTGATAGACATTTGATCTGCATAGGTGTTTTATTGAAATGTAAGACAAAAACATTGAAGTATACAAAGGATACAGGCCTTCCTGTGATCAAATGAGTTTTGACACAGCCCTCCAGTTTTGTGTCTGCCATGCCACAGCAATGAAAAATGCATTCAGACACCCATTCTAAGCCATCTTTGTTAATGATGACAATGCCAGACAAAGTTTTCCTTATATGAAGCAAAAAACCACACAATCCAAGGTGGGTCTTCTAAGGACTTCAGATTGTTCAACACATGGCCTTAGAAAGCACAAGAGACTTGGCATGAGGAGCAGAATATAAATTTAATCACAGGAATGCGAACAGCATCTGTCTGGAAGCAAGAAAAAAATACTACCAAAAGACATTTGGATGAAGCAGACATCAGGGAGTCATGGCTGTAAATGAACCTCAGACAATGAAACAGATAGCTGTATTTCATCACCATGTATCTCACAGGTGCAGATCCCTTCATATGTTAGTGAAGGGGTTCACACAGAGAAAGGGACAATGGTTTTGTGCAGCTGGCCCTGCTTCCAGCATCACAGTTAACCCCAGACCCATCCCCAACATCCTAGACATAGCTAGGCAAGCCTGAGTACATATTTCTTCTCTACACACAAAGGCTTTCCCAGGAACTGAAGTCTGCACCATCAGGACCTCAGGTATGCCCATATATGCTTAAAGGGCAAGGCATCCCCAGTTCAGATGCTTATGAGTGTTACAACCTGTTGTAGATTGGGAGGGGGAAACTCTCTTTAGAGGAAGTACATTAACAATGTATTCCTATGCACAGGGGGATGTTTACTCCCAGGTTAAGTGTGAGTAAGAGCCACAAAATACAATGGCAATCTGGAATAAACATAGACAGAACTGAGCTGTAATACTGTAATAAAGTGATTGGTAGAAATATCTATACAGCCTTCCTGTTGGAGAGGAGCACTGCATTACGAGGAGGGTAACTGGGCTCACCTTTGAAGTTCATCCATTTGGTTGAAAAGTATTAGTTTTCAAACACCAAAGGATATTTTCACTTAATGTTTATAGTGGCTTAGAACAGGCATGTCCAAAATCCATTTTGGGGGCCTAATCCAGCCTGCTGGTTGGTTTAATCCAGCCCCTGTGGCAGTTTATTTCCTGGGGTTGGCCCTTTGGTCTGCCCTCACGGCCCTTTACTTCATCAAATCTGTCCCTCTTCGGAAAAAGTTTGAACACCACTGGCTTAGATAAAAGTTACCTAGTACATGTGATAAGTTGCTGCACATTAACATGTTTGATTCAAAGGGAGAGCTTCTACAAAAAATAATAATCTAAGTTTATTTCTACAGGTATGACTCAAAGATTATCAGAAAATCTTGCTCCCCTACCTACTCTGAGCTACAGGCCCAATTTGTTGGCTTTGAAGAACATACATGTTTAGCTAGCAATAATCTAAAATAGAAAAATATTTATTTAGCTTTTCCTGTTATGCCATGATTGGAACTGTATACAGTGATTAGAGTATTCTTCACTCAGGAAGGTTATTGTTGTAATGAAATATACATAACAAGATTAACACAGCTTCCAGACTGTCCATTTAACCCTCCGCACTGTGTATGTGTGAAACCATCCAGTGGCCTGATGGGCTTCAGTACCCCTTTAAAAGGTCTTGGCTCCTTCCCTGGGAGATCAGCCACTTCTTCACTGCCAGCTTTACATTTCCCCTAGTCCTTCTCAAGACATTTTTGGTACACTGAAAGCCCAGATTTGTAAAAATGTAGCATAAGACCCCACTCACTTGAATTTCATTAGCTCATTCTACCCTTGGCGTATAATTTCGTAGTGCTGGCAAAAGATTCATAAAATACAGCTTATCTGAGATACCCCATGATTCTTTTGATCATCCAATGCAGAAGTAACACACACACAGAGACATCATCATTACCTGAGAACCACAACAGTCTCACTCCATTGCCTTTGCTCACTCTCCCAAGGGTCTACTCTGATCCAGTCGGAGGTCTCCAGTGCAAGTTGAGCCATGGCTATGCGATGCTTTGCTGCCGCCAAACCTTGCTTTCCATAGTCATCATTAACTGGTGAAATTATACCTCCAATCACTCGGTACTTTCCTTGGTACAGGGAGAAAACAGAAAGACAACAGTCCTTGTATATCTGTTTTGTAATGGTGATAAATGAGGAAATGAAAATTATGTAAACAATAAAAAGCATTGTTCCCTCTCCTTGGCGATTAAACTGTTCAAAGTTCTATTACTGAAGCGTCAACTCCATTAGATAGTACTAAAAGGAAAAGTGGATGTGTGTAAAGCCTTCTGCAAATAGAAACATTTTTCATTTATAATGCATAGGATTAGACAGACTGAAGATAAGGCTAATGAATTTTTAGTTCTAGCAACTGTACCAGAACAGTTTCAAGATAGCGCAGTTGATGAATGTTTTAATTGACCAGTGTTTATTTCTTAGTATCTGATGCATACTAGCTAACAAGATTATCATGCCTTATCCACATGCTGAAGGAATAATGCCATGTTTCTGTAGATGTTTTCTGCCACTCTGCTTAATAGTGCACAGCAAAGCAAATCAGGACAGTCAAGGGAGAAAATGGTTAATAAGAAAGGTTTTTCAGACCAAGACCAGAATGCTATGAAAGAAAAAAAGAGAAATCTTTAATTGGGCTTATCTACGACAAAGATCTCCATCCATATGATTGACCACGTTAATTAAAATGGAAACAGAAGCCCTTATTCTTCAACAGTGCAATGAAATCTTTGATGTAATAAGATTTTCAAGGCAGGCCCTAATGTCCTCAATTGAGGTTGGGGAAAGTCAATATGATGTTTTCCTAAAAGTTATCAAATTTATCCAAGTATAAATAGCAAGGGAAGCCTGCAGGAAGACAAGCTTTCATCCATCTGTTTCCCAACACTCTGGGGTGGATGAAAATGTCTAGCTAAATAAATGATCACAAATATTTTCATGGATTAACTTTGGCAACAACATCAACCTAGAACTAATCAAATATACAGCATTACTTATTGTGAACATGTGAAGCTGTATGACCTATCCAAGTTCAACCACTGGTCCATCTTAGTGCAGCGTTGTCTGCTGACTGATAACAGCTCTTCAGATCTTGAGGGGTCCTTCACGAGATGCTGGGGACTCGGTTTGGGACCAAATTAATGCAATATGTGCATACCACCACTCAGCCAACAATACCTCCCCCATTGCCTTCTTTATGAGCTCCACAGTTCATCACTGCAGTTCGGCGCTTTATTGGTTTTTCTAGTTTGTGCTTTCTTACAGCTGTTGGGTGGTACTCAGCAAAATAACTGCACCAGTGGCAAGGATTAGTGTTAGCACAACGGGATTTGCCCCTCTCCTCCCCATGTGATCCCCAAATCTACTCTGGGTAGTTGGGAGAACCGCTGAAACAGATTTAGGGGCTGCATGGGGGGAGGAGAGCAGGAGAACATTCTATTGTTCAAGAAGAAATATTTGCACTGTTGGAATCCACCTCAGGGCTACACTGAACACAACCCATTATCATCTGACTTCCTTCCTAGCTGGAGCTGCTCGTTTTAGGCTAGAGCAGCCTATGAATTTTAAAGCTCCTCTTGCTATAATTTAACCAGCTGTAAATTTTGCCAGTATCCAGGAAAAGATCTCCAAAAAATATTATTGCCTAATGTGAGCCCTCACCCTATAATAAAGTAGCAAAATCCTTATCTATCTTCTTGGCATGAGTCAAATGATTGCTCTGACATTTTCCAAAATCTCAGGGTTAGCAGATGCTTGGGAATGTTTTCTAGCATATTTTTGCAAGCAGAGGCTATACACGAACTAGCCATGATAGATGATTTTTCTAATCTTTTTTTTAGTAGGTTCCAGTAATGGGCACTCTAGACTTTGCCAGAGTAATTTATGGCCTCACTTCAGATCTACACTTTAATAGAAAGTGCAAACCTTTCTATTACAGTAAAAAACAAACAAACCAAAAACTGAAATGAGGTCATAAAGTGGTATCATGTTTATTGCTGACCAATTACTCCAGGTCATGCTCGCTACAATTAAAGTTAAAAAGTAGTTCCCCTACTTGTTGCCTGAGGTAGAAAAGTAAAAGCATGCCTGACTTGTATGTTGATTCTGCCGCCATTCTAAATGTAAGGTTAGCTGTCTTGAATGTGAAAGAATGTGTAAAAAATTAAAAGCTGCCTCTTCAGGCCAAGGGTTCATTCAAACATTCCTGCAGTAGCATCAACACCAGTTTTCAAAGTCCCTCCACACCTTCTAAGAGGACATCTATAGCCAGGCCAAATCTTGTTGTTGTTTAGATGTTTAGTCGTGTCCAACTCTTTGTGACCCCATGGACGAGAGCACGCCAGGCACTCCTGTCTTCCACTGCCTCCCGCAGTTTGGTCAAACTCATGCTGGTAACTTCGAGAACACTTGTCCAATCATCTTGTCCTCTGTCGTTCCCTTCTCCTTGTGCCCTCCATCTTTCCCAACATCAGGGTCTTTTCCAGGGAGTCTTCTCTTCTCATGAGGTGGCCAAAAGTATTGGAGCCTCAGCTTCAGGATCTGTCCTTCCAGTGAGCACTCAGGGCTGATTTCCTTAAGAATGAATAGGTTTGATCTTCTTGCAGTCCATGGGACTCTCAAGACTCTCCTCCAGACCATAATTCAAAAGCGTAAGAGGACATCTATAGCCAGGCCAAATCTTAGATCACAGTTTATTCCTACCTACAGCATGAAAAACCCAACTAAAGTCATTGTGGTGGTAGAGATGTGGGGAAAATGCCCAGATTCCAAAGCAGACTCACATGATTCAATCTAGTCCACACCCGCATCAGAATCTGCAGTTATGCAGAACCCTCCGTAAGGCAGTATGTGAACTGACGCAATGCCTGGTCTCTTTCTTTTACATTTTTTAAAAAGTAATCTAGTTGGCTAGCACGTGGTGCTCCTTGCCACCATGTACTCAGTACTGAAATACTGCAAGTCCACTTGAGACATTTACATGGGGGTAGGCAAGTCACATCCAACTCCGAGCAAGAGATCATCAAAGAAGACTTGCAATACTTCAATACAGTGGTGCAGCTGTGCAAAACACTACGCATGTGCATTCTGGTTAGTGACTGAAATAAATTGATTCATTCATACACATGAGCTGCTCTAGTCAACCGGACTCTCTTTTTTAAGGCTGTAAAAGAGCAGGGCTGCAGGACTCAGGCCACATAGCAAGAACTTGTATTTTTCATCACAAATGTTGCCTTTGTGCTTCCCTGTGGATTTTTAAGGATTTCCTCTTAAAAGACCACACAGAAATGCAATGCGCTTAGTCCTGTTTTCATGTAAAACTCAGGTGGACTGGACTTCAACAGGTCTTTCCAATCCTAATTTATATTTTAAATTCAACTAATCTAACTCACCCATCCCAAACTTATCCACTTATCCAAATTCTGCAACACAGTTCTGCTCAAAAAAGTAGAATTAAAAAAAGAAATTCTATGCTGAGAAATGTACATTATAGAGGAAAATGCACTGAAAAGCATGCAAAATATATACTAATGGAATGGAAGGCATACAAAATGTGTACAAAGTGTTTAAAATGTAAATACACATTTCTCATGCTTTTTTTAAATCCACAAAAAAAGAAAAAAAACCTGGCATGAAAATGCAAATAGGTCAAACCATCAATCCCTTGGCTGCATTTAAAAAAGCAGTTTGTTTATTTTTTACAGACATTTCCCTAACTGTTAATTTCCACATTAAATCTGAGCTTTCACACAACATAAAAGCCACTTCTGAAACTATAGTGGAATATAGCGCATGTTTAGCACTCATTTTCATATTATTTGCAAATAGGGTCCGTCCCCCCCCCGGAAGCAAATAACACAATAATGAGAAATAAACTTGTACTATGTTCCACTATAGTTTCAGAAGTGGCTTTTTCGTTGTATGAAAATTCAGATGTATACTGCAGAACGTAACAGGGAAAAGTCATGAAAATGGAATAAAGCGTCATTTGAATGCAGTCCTGCTGGTTTGTGGGTGGGGGTGGTCAGAGCATAGTTGAGGGCATGCTATGCAGGGAAGGATTTGCAAGCCTTGCCTGGGCGATCTGATAACTGCCTGCATTCCCAGATGAGTCGCTGAGAGCAAGACAACAGCAAGTTATATCAGCTGTAAAGGATCCTTTTCGGTCATGCAGCCACACACTTGCATTTGGCCAGGGCGGCCAGCCTGTACCTATGAACCTGACCCTGCCTCTGTCACTTTGCTGCTTTGGGGATACAGCTTAATGATCACATCATCTCCAGGAAAGCATTCAAGGAAGAGATGTCATTCCTGTGGATTGCAGCTGGTGCAGGGCCAGCAATGCAGTTATACTCTTTTTCTTCCTCTCCCTGCATATAAGAGCTGGATCATGTTTTATGCGCATAATGGATAGAAAGATTGCAAACACTGAAGGTTTTAGATATAATTCCTATGGGTGTTTGCAGGAGAGGGGAATATTTCTCACTATTATATGGCTTTGTTTGGTTATCAAAGCTACACCAAGAATAGGAACGTAAAGTAACAATAAATTTATATATTTATTTTATGTCTTTCAGCACCTTCTAAGCTCTGAAGGTTTGAAAAAGGCACTGTTGCCATCTTAAATAGAATTATCACAGATTACACTCTAACCTTTTCTCCAGATTACATGGAAATACCTTATCATGCAGTATTTAATTTCCCCAAGTTTCATTCTGTAATGGAAAATCAAAGTTAAACTCATGCCAGCAACTGCTGTGACATTAATTAAATCTGACACTAACCTGGCACCTGGGATCAAGCATTTTATTCTTTCAGTTGCATAGCTTTTGGTTTAAATATGTTGCAAATTTCTGGCAAAAAGGTGGAGGGAAGGAGGTGTGTTACATAAGATGCAGTCCCCTTGCTTTTATCAAGTGTCTGGGATCCTCATATGCATTCAGCACCTGTTAATGATGATTAAAGGGCAATTTCTCATTCTGTTGCTATTCTCATTATATCTTGCTGCTGGAAAGGACCTTACATTTTGCTGGCAAGCAGTGGACAGATATCTGTTCCAAGTAGAAGTGACAGTCTTCAGGAAGAATACACAGCTGGACAGCTGGATATGCAATGGGATTTTGCAGTGTACATCACATTACCTTGTGACTACTCCCAAAGAAGACAACACACAAATGAAGAAAGCCATGATGCTTGGGCCACAAGGACCATGCCCAGATGGCTTGTTCTGCACTAGGACAGAGATGGCCCCTTAGGATACATTCACACGGCCAGCCGCTGGTCATTTTCGCCAGATGGCCATGGACCATTCGTGCAGATACCCAGCCCATTGTGATTTACAGAAAATCAGGGCAATGAACCATTCTCTATGCATCTTTTCTGCATCCTGTGATCTTTGGTACTCCTATTGGTACTCCAATTGAGTTCCTACCGACCCCCTGCATGGAGCTTGTACCTCCTTCAAGGGAGACAACCTGCCTGCAGTTGGTCTATACAGAAGTCCTGTGCTACCCTTTCCTGGTTACTAATCTGTCCCATCTCCTTTATCATAGAAGCTTCTTAAAATAAGATTTTAACACTGAAAATGCTGTTGCAACTAACCCAAACACTCGATTTCTTTTAGCAGATATTTAAAGTTGATTATTACCAATCCTAGTATCCCACATAATTTCCTTCCTTTTTTTAAACATGACTACTCGTATCCTTAAAGGTTCCAGAACCTTATTAGTTAATTAGTGTTCAGCATTCTAATCTATTCTCTGTTGGTATGTGACCAGGAATATGTCAAACCAGAACATCCTTGTATTCAAGAAATGTTAATGATAACACTTAAACCTTCAAATTAGATTAAATGCTCCTTAGAGAAACTCCTAACTTGAGATCAGTGAAACTGGCAGATGATGTTGCACAGTAATCTTTGGGTGAAATCCACCCAAGTGGGAGGTGGTCTTTTTGCCCCACAGTAAACGAAATGGATGAATACTTTATTTTCTATCTAATATATTGACTGTACATAATTAAGTTTATGTAACACAACTGTTATATGGTCTACTGTTCATTTGGAAAAGAAGAGCATAGTGGAACTTATTTGCTTATGCCATGGTGGTAATTAAGTAATACTGAACACCATCACAACACCTTCAGACTCTCCATAGCTTCCCAGACTCAATACATTTCCTAGAACACCTATGGAAACTTTGGTCACCCACTTGTCTTCAGGGGCATTTTCTTTCTGATCCCTACAAATCAATGGAGAAATCTGGCTTTTTTTCTTTTCTTTTTGTCCCAGCAATAGTATCCACATGAGATGGCTTAAGACTACTTCCTTGTATAGGAAGCATTAGTGTGAAACTGACCATTTGGAGATAAGCAGCAACCCTACAATGGAAACAGCATATGGAATACAATACCATGATCATCATACAGTACTTTGCAATAGACCATGTTTCAAAACAAAGTTGACTGTGTAAGCCTATCCACCTCCCACCAAGAGTGTGAAATAAGAGCAAACCTGCCCAGTCACTGGGAATGGGAGGGACTGACTACAAGTAAAACTAATAGTATTCAAAATTTCTGAGCAGAAAGATCATATGTGCTTCAAAAACACACACACAAAAAACCCTGATCAAATTATATGCCATTGTGAAACAAGAAGGCTGAAAGAGGAATTATGCTGGTATGTTTGCATAGGAGAGGTATGCATTCCTTCCAAAATAACGAGATCGTAGGGTTAAGGGACTTCAAAAAATAGCATGCTGTCAGATCTGAGTGTTACAGCCTGATCTAAGACTTGCTGAGCCAGCTAATAAAGCTTCAGACCCAACCACTGCTCAAGTACAAACTCTCCCTCAAGTCAAACACACGTTCAAGTGGTGTGATTCAGGTACGGCTGATGTGCAGGAAAAAAGATTTAAGAGTGAATATGTTTTGGTAAATAATGTTTGTTCCAGTTGGTAAGAAACTGACTACAACTGCTTTTTTGCCAGCTTATTTTTGAGGTTTCCTCTGGTCCGCACAAAGACAGATGAGGAAGAAATGAATTTATGAAGAGAGGCACACTCCAAATGTTTTATGATAGAAGAAAAGAAAATAATGAGAAAATGACAGAGCAAGCTTCATATTATTATAATACAAGCCACCAACATTACAGATTCTTGGTCTGAATGGGAATTTTAAACCATCAGCACATTGTTCTTAGATTTATTAAAGCATATCTGCCAAACAGGTGGCAAAACCATGGGATGTGTTGATTTGACTGCTACACATGTTCATTTGCAAGTTCATTAGATTTAGTAGAACAGGCAAAATTGGATATCCGTTATTTTCAGTGAAGGAGTAGCAAGCAGCATGGGAGATCTAGCAGCTAATATTAGAGGGGAGAGCTGTAAGCTCAGTGGTAGAGCCCTTGTTTTGATGCAAAAGGTTCCAGGTTCAATCACTGGAATCTTCAGCTCAGGTTGGGAAAGGGAGCCATCTTAAACCATAGAGAACCTCTGCTAGTGATGTGTAGGCAATACTGAGTTAAATGGCACAATGCCTAACATGGTGTTTGCGAGTATCATATCTTCCTAATGTTAGAGACCAAGTCCGCTGCTGGTTTACATTTTTCTCATCTTTCCTTGACTCTTCTCAAATCCTTCTAGTTCAGAACAAAAGATCCATCTAGTCCAGCAGTTTGTTTCTAATAACTGCCTGCCAAATGTTAATATGGTATACATCTCCAATATTCATCTTAGCCAAGAAGAGCCTGCTTATGGGTAGATAAGGATTATACAAAAGGTTCACCTAAGCCCACAATCTGATGCTTTTTTTATACACTGGCCTCCTGCTCCACTGGTGGACAAAAATGAACAAATTCAAGAAAGAAGAGAAATAAAACCACATATGTTGTTATTATCTAACCCAGAGCACTAGGTGAGTGGTCTTGTATTTTTCATCTTCCCTCAGGCCGACATCTTACATTCCTTTCATTATGTAGACTGAAGCATTCTATAAAAAAGATTTCATTAAAGGTAAAATACATAGAAAATATAGATCATTTCTGACCTTCTTTAAATTGTAGGAAGCAATGGAAGATAATAAGAGCACAGAGGAACATGAGCATCTGAGAGCATTAGCACTAACAGATTGCAAAAAAGATATTTGGCACCATCAGCACGGTACTAAAAGGCACTTGTAGAACAAGGAATTGAATCGCATTATGAGACGAAATATCTAGCCATGCATGACAAGGCATGAAAAGTTAAATAAGGTTTCACATGAGTACTAATAAAATACAAAGGGGTGCATTGCTCTCATAGCTATTCACTGGTGTATAGTCACATCCATTGTATTTAGGAAGTGACTTCATAAAATTTGCCCACTGGTGTGAATAGAGGAGAGAGAAATTCACTTAACATACACAGCCAAAGTTGCTTGGCAGGGATGAATAGGATGCTGTGCTTGGAATGGCAAAAAGGAAAAGGAAAAGAAAGAGTTTGTGCTGAGACACCAACAAATGTATAAAAAGTTACCAAAGGAAACTCCTAAAGGGGTGGGCCCGATCCCCAACACTACAAGTTCATATTTGCACAATTAGGGATTCAATAGGGTTCAATAGACTCACTTGTACTGAGTGGAGGGGAAGGGATACATGGGAGTACCAGAGACATGCCCTCTAATGTCCCATCATTTTGCCTACTTGTATGCCTGTGCATGTGCAAGTGAAACAGGTGGCACTGAACTGGTGCTGGAATATTGCTCTATTGATCCCTATAAAAACTTGCAATGTACGGGCATTGCGCTCACAGAATCTGTTTATAATACTTATTGTGTCCCTTATATTCATAGCTGTTTACACTCTAAACCATGAAGAAATGGATTTCAAGAATTAGTTGGAATACTGTGAAAATGGGTTTGCTGGATTTGATGCAGACCAAGTTAATTGCACAAAGGCCAATTGAAATAATTGGGAAAAGTAAGGCATTAACAATGTTAATGAGACTCAAGTACAACTAATGTGCTCTGGAACCAACGCATGGATTCTGACTTGATGACCAGAGCTCTTTTTGTTACAAGGAAGTGTCTTCATTTAGGGGAATTTAAGAACCTGTCTTGAGCAAAGAACAGTGTCTGTTTTTACAGCCAAGACACTGAAGAAAGCAATGTGGGCCTAAGCAGCTCCACACAGTGCACATCCCCACAGATGCCAGGGTGCCATTACCAGGACCAGTTCCTGTGTGCTTTCAAATATGCAGGGTCAGAGGGCCACAGCCAAAGCCTCCTGATCAACCAAGGGCCAAACTAGATGTAACATTAATTGAATACACGAGCAATTAATGTGCACTTATGCCTATTTGTTCATTATATAAATAGCAGCCTAGGCTTTAAGCCTTGGGCCTCAGTACCAATGGTGTCACTGGAGGCTTCCCTAAAATGCAAATAGCTTCAGAAAGGGGATTTTTTTTGTCAGGACTGTGAGAGGGAAAGTCTTAAAATGCTCCTCACTGCCACACACAGGCTGGAGGTTGATCAGGCTTCCCTGTGATGCCATTTACCTAAACAAAACACACATACTCATGTCTAGTTTGGTTCTAAATGTCCTTCATAAGGGCAGGGATGGCTTTCTGTTCCTCTTGTTTTGCTCAGCAACATTCATTTATTTTACAGCTGTCATCATTTCACCAGTTTTGCAGGCTAATTGTCTCCGTTTCCCTTAAAACAACTTACCAGAAAGCTAAACTCAGACCTATACAAAACCATACACCATTAATAGCCTATACAGTTCAAACATTATGTGTAATTGAAGAGAACATAATTGTTAGAGACTGCAGTTGTTAGAGATCCAATTACTATGGGTTGGATAATAACCTGAAAAAAATATAGAAAAATATAACTGCTTGGTCACATCTATGAAAATGTAACAGCAGGGATCTCTTTAAAGCAGGGGAAAGTTTCAATATTTGTCAGTTCTAAGATTATACCTTAAATTCACAAAAGAAAAAACAGAAGCCAGTTATTGTTAAAATTTGCTAACCTCTCTTTTCCTTCTCTCAGTTGGATGAAGTCTGTCAACCACTTCACTCACTTTAGCAAGCTTGATGCTGAGGAAGTACCTCCCCAATTTTCTACTAAAAATCATTGGCTTCTACTAATAGATCCCTTCCCATTTTTCTCTTTTGCATTGTAGCACTGCAAGGGTAAATTGGGCCAAATATCAATATTCACAGCTTGCCTTGTCACTGGTCATTGAAACTGTATTTGAGTTCTGGTTCTGTAACTTGCTTATGCAAGTGTTATGATGTACTAATATTGCTCTGGTATTTTTGCTTCACCCAAGCATTGGAAATCTGCAATCTGCTAAATGCTCCTGAATTGTTTCTTGATGCTTTCCAAGCATCCATGTCCAACACTCCATCTGTCAATGATTCTGAGCCTTTAAATAAATAGCTACCTACTTATCCCTACCTTGAGGCTTTGCTGGTGCCTGAATGAACATGAGTTAGATGATCCAGAGAGCTATCCTGGTCATTTGAATGAAACACCAAAGCTGCTGAAACATAGCTCTTTTGCAAGTTCTGTTTTGAAGAAGCAGTTCTGCACCTTGGTGAATATGACCCCCTTCCCCATTTTCCCCTAGTGTAAACTGTAAATCTTTAGACTAAATTGTAAGACTATCATGCATATATAAAGTGTTTCTTTGCTCCTCGAGAAAAATGGGGCAGGGGGAGTAAGGCCCCTTTAAATAAGTTTAAATCTGCAACTATTCTACTAAACAGCTGACATAACTTCACCGTTGTGGTGTGAAAATCCCATTTTATATCTCCATATTTTGAGTCTTATTTTAAGAGGTGATAAAGGTGCAAAAATTCTGTTCAGCATGCTGTGAAATATCTAAGTCTTGAACTTTAATTAACAGGAATAAAAATGTGTTGCAATGATGTGAAATGTTGCCAATTTTCCGAGATTCCAATGGTTCCACATTCCAATTCTGCACACTGACCTGTTTGATGAAGGTGATCTCTTGCTAGTTCAAATAGACGCATATGCATGTTTGTTATGGGGTTAAAAGAGCCACAGGCAAGAAGGGTGAGGGGTGTCAGATGCTTCATCTAGGCAAGCAATCTTCTGCAGCAACACACCCTAAAGGGGTGAGGGGAGAAATAGCAATTATATTAGCTCATACAGCTAACAGCCTTCTGAAACTTTTTCTCAAAATGAACAATGAATCATCATTCTATTTTTAAAAAAGCAACCCACTGAAACATTATAGTAGATTAACAATGAATGAATATCCTAAGTACTAATGCTGAAATCTACATCTATATTGAAATAAATAGGAGCCCTGGGGAGGACTATACTATAGCTACACCAGATTTATTTAGTTTTGAAATCTATGTCTTCTCCCCCCACTATATTGTCCCATAGGATCTTCAGAGTGGATCAAATCATGAAGAAAATACAATGAAGTCAAAATCTTGTATGCAAATGTTTCAGAAAAATACTGCATACACACATGGCTGTGTTGGGTATCAGCACTTTTCCTATTCATTATCATTGTCCTCTGCACTGATAGGACCTTCATCAATATGGAATGCTCTCACTTTGCCAGTGCTACATGTCTAGCTCATCATGTGATAAACAACAGCATCTATTTCCATTACAGCGTAACTACAATTATGCATTAAGACTGCTGAGTTACTCCAAGAAAAAAGCTGTCATTTTTGCACAGTGGCTGTTCCCCTGGGAGAACAGGAGCTTCAACAATTTAGGAGAATTTTCATCAGGACCACAGGGCTTGTTATATCTGCACAGCCCTTTCAATGTGCAATGGTTTCTCCATCCTATACTCGTTTTGTTTTGAAAACAGAAGCTGACTCAGGAAATGTGGTCACCCTTGTCTCACGTTGTCAGCTCGGCCCTAAGGCCTCAAGACAAGTGTTTTCAATTCTGTGACTTCTCTGTATAATCTGAAAAGAGATTAAAACCTGTGAGGGCAGACAAGCAGCTCTGGATGTTTTAACGTTCATAACTCAGATTGAGTCTGCTCCTCTCTCAGCCTTTGTCCTGCAAACATTCATCTGAACTCCAAATAGTTTGTCGCTTCGAAACAACAAATATTTGTGACATTATATCAGACCTGTTATTCTGTCTATATGAGAATGAACTCCAAATGCTTCTGCTTCAGACTCTTTGAGCTATTTATGCCTTTCAAACCTAACTCTTCCTGTTGCTCAAGTAGTGACTCCCCACACAATCGTGGCAAATTGTGTTGAGGGTGGGTCTCGCATATTAAAAAGGTCACCAAGCGGTAATGCCAGTATATAGATTTTGAGCAGCTTCCATGTAGCAGTCACAACTTAAAATTTTGATGGTTCATCCCTCAGAAATGGGATACCAAGCCAGAGGCCAAAGTGAATTTAGGGGCTGTTGGCTCTCTGGCCTACCTATGACCAGAACCTGTTGATAGGTGCTTGGCTGTCTGTAAATTTTATCACTAGCAGAGTGGGGTCACTACAAAATGTTACAGTGTGGAGTGCTGTTCTTCAGTATTCTGACCACTCGATTCCGATCTGGTTTTCCATTCCACCAATCCCCAGGCAGTTTGCATTGGACTCTGGGGGGGGGGGGGGCGGTTTCCCCTCTTGGGGTTTATTTCTTAAGATTTTTTTTTTTTGTACTTCTGCAAACTTTGGGGTTCATCAAGGCAGCCTTTACCTCTTTCTTCTGCAAAGGTGGTGGGTGTTTTGGCTACATTACATCAGAAAAAAGAGAGAACCATGATAAATGGAGAAGAAATACTGACTGCCTGGATGACTGGAGCATGCAAGTTACCATAAGTCACACTGTATAAAAACAAGATATTCATATGCCCTGCACCCAACAGTCCCAATGAATCCAAATACTTTGTTCTCAATGTATTTGCTATGACTGCACTCATCCAAAAAAACCTACCACCACAACACTCAATAAATAAGTGAATGTACACACTTTATCTCTCACAGAGAAAATTAATGGAAATCTAATTAAGAATACAGGATGCTGGGAAGCAGCAGGTTTTACTTTGTGACTGTAACAGCAAACAGTGTACATTAGGGGGCCATTAACAAAGGTCCAGAAAACAGACCCCTTTGCTTAAAGAAAAGCGAAGCTCTTTCAAGCTGCCAACATAAGAGCCAATTTGCACCTTTCCAAAGACACTTACAGCACCCTGAAATAAACTCTGCATACAAAGTTTAGTCACTGAACAGACCTCGCTGAATTTGTTCCTCATTAACTGCCCCTTGTTGAGTAGACAAGTCAGTAACTGTATCACGGAAAATGAAGGAGAGGAAAAGCAGGGCAAGAGACACATGTATATTAGGGGGTGGGGTGTGAATAGAGAAAGAGAGAAAGAAAAGTAGAGGGCAGCTGGTCAAGAAACTTGTGTATAAGTGGGAAAGGGAGAAAAAGGAGAGCATATCTCCCTTCAAATACCCTCATGAAGGCTTCACTGGGCATAGGGTTGTGCTTTTGTTCTTAGCATGCCTAATGTCACACAGCTCCTTTACTCCATTTCCTGACACCCACAGGCTGAGCATGAATGTCTGCATTGAGGAAGCCTATGCAGAGACTTCTGGGAGTAGGCCAGAGAGTCAACAGCTGCTTGCACTTGATCATTGCACTTGATCCAGAAGCTGCAGTTAGTGGGACCCAGTCAGCACAGAACGCCTTTGCTGAGAGATCTCCACTGGTTGCAAATTTGCTACTGGGCCAAGTTCAAGGTGTTCCTATTAGTACATAAAGCCTTTAAAAGTTTGAGACATGTTTACTTATGGGATTGCCTACCCTGTATATTCCCAGTTGACTGTTTCCATCTGCAGAACTGAACCGGTTGCAGGTGCCACATAATACTTGCTCCACAGTTGTAAGAAATCATTCTTTCAATGTGGAAGAACCTATGTGATGTGAATGGAAGGCCTGGCAAAGGAACCAGTGAGATAACAGTAGGAGACAAAGCAGCCACAGCATCAATATTTCAGATTTATGTGTCCAATATCTGACTTTCAAGTAGCCAGTCCTGATTTAAGTGGAAATCATTAGCATCTATTTTTTTTTTTTAACCCTTACTCAAATAAAAGATATTGTGAAACCATCTTCCAGGTCTCTGTACCTTCTGGAATCAGAGAACTGTAGAGTTGAAGGGATCCTGGGGGTCATCTAGTCCAGCCCCCTGCCATGCAGGAATCTTAATGAAATCCTATGTACATGGCTGGTGCCTTCCAACCTCTGCTGAAAAAATTCCAAGGAAGGAAAATCCACCATCTCTCGTGGGAGTCTGTTGAACAGCTCTTACTGTTAGAAAGTTCTTCATAATATTTAAAAGGAAGTTGCTTTCTTTAAAAAGAAAAAAATGACCTGATGGGTTGCTGCTTCTATTCTAAAGCCTTTTTATAGAACAATCTGCAGGAGGCTGTTCACAGCTATATAGCTACCCCTCCAGCTCAGAAAGGGGCAGTGAAAGCTTCTACCAGGCAACTGGAACTCCCAATTCTACCCTGTTCAACTCTAGCTCAGAGCCAGAGAAGTTTTTAAAAATGGCTCTCTGTTTGCACCCAACAAGCACAGAGCTAAAAAGCAGGCTTCCGTCTACATTTGTGGCTGGGGAAGGGGCAAGAGTCATTCTTCCCACTCTGGTTTAAGGATTCATCTTGCTCACCAGAGCTTCGCTGACGTCTCACCATGGCAAGAGGGACAAGTAAGAATTTGCAGGCCCAGTCAGGAATCATTTCAAAGCTCATGACCTGAACTACTTAATTTTCAAATAGCTGTTGTACTTTCAAATGCTGAAAGCAGTTTCTTGCCACACTGCTTACAAACTGTTTTTGGTTTATTTGTAGTGCAGTTATCATACAAAGAGGATACAGAGATCTGCCCGTAAGCATTAACTTGAAACCCAGGGTTTGAACTTCTCTTACAAAGGCTTCTAGTAAAAATGGGGTATTTGGAATTCCAGATACAAACCAACCCTCAGGAAATCTATTTTAAGAACAGAGATTATTTTATTTCAAAATCAAGATGCACAAGTACAGCATCAGAAAGGAGGAAGGCACACAGCTGTAAGGTTTACTGCTTCAAAGCAATGATTTGGAAATACTTAATTCTCTTTGATCGTTGCAGCGCATCAATAATGTGTCTGCAATGACAATGAAAATGAAAGAAATGTCTCTTGCTAAAAATAGCCGACTCTGCTCACTAAGTACATAAACTTATGTACCCACATGGCTCTAGAAATCCTACGAAGGACTGCCACAAGCACAGCATGCCTTATAGCAGGGGTGTGAGCCTGTGCCCCTCTCAATGTAGCTGGACTAGAAGTCAACAACCCTTGATCACTACCCCTGTCAGTCTGGGTTGATAAGAGCTGGAGTCAAAGAACATCTAGAGGGCCACATGCCAGCCATCTGTACCTTACATACATCTCCCATTTGCAAGTTCTTGCACGCTGAAGTCTTTTATCTGGACCAAAACCCACACTCCACCCTGAATCTGAAGGCCAAACAAGATGTGACAAGGCAGCCATGTATCTCAGTGTCTGCCCTGTTCATACATAAAGCAGAGCTGGGTAAGGACCTATTCTTCACATGAAAAGGACCGTATGAGGGACGAAAGCCAAACTCATCACCCTGCTCTCTTAAACTATTGCACTTTTAAGCTGAGATCACTTCTGGTGGAACACGCAGGTAAGGTGGAGGAGTGAGTTTTGCTCCCCCACAGGCATTTTACGGCAAAGAAGATTCTTCAACTTTATTGTGCAAATGGAGCAGATGCGTGGATGGCTGCTCTGCCTTATCTAGTTTGACCCTGAGCACAGCTGCATTTTCAAGGACATTTATTAACACAACAAAGTGAACTGTTAAAACTGGAGACTGTGAAATGTGCAACCATAGATTAAAACATGGTACACTATTTACAAAGTCCAGTTTGATATATAGCACAGGAACAGTTGAAATTAAAAGGGGGAGCTTTATATGCTAGTACTATGCCTATGAAGTCTGTCAGATTTAAATATGACTGACTAGATTGTATAAAGTTTAAATATTCCTTACAATTCCAGATTATTTACCATTTAAGCAACACAAGTATGAGTAGACCAGCACACACCCAACACACCACCTTCAAATAAGGTCTGTTTAAGTCAGAATTCCCAATATATCCAAACCAGAGAACATTGGTTTTACTAACTGGGTACTCAGTCAGCTTTTAAGCCATAGTTTCCTCCTAGTTTACATCCTTGTTCATAAAGCAACATGGCCTGTACAGAAAGAACAGGAAGCAGTCCTGGAGTGAAGCCAGCACTCAAGGTGAGGAGACTAGGTAAAGATATGTACACACAAGTCTGACACCCATTCTCAGTTTGCTAAACTAGGGACAGGGAGATCATTCGGACAACTAAAAAAAAAAAAAACTGAGCCAACCTAACTACACATGCAATCAAGTTCCATGGCTGTGGAGACACCATAGAGAAGATCCTGTTCCGTGAGCCCACTAACTTGCCTTTCAAGGCGAGAACCTAAAAAGCAGGGATTCTGAAGTGAATCTTAAGGCACATGTAAGTTGATAGGGGTGCAGGGAATGCTAAAATAATCTGGTTTTAAAATATTCAGTGCTTCAAAGGTCATCACAAGCGTTTTAAATTTGGGACCAGAAACACAGTGGTACAACATACGTTGCTTCAACTGCCTGGCTCCAACAAACAACCTGAAGGCTGAATTTTGTACCAGATGAAGTTCCAAAACCATGGACAGCATTGCAGTACTCCAGCTTGAACATTACATGGGTAACTGAAGGAAGGTCCATTCTCTTCACACAGGTGAACCAGCTGAATCTGGTTAAGAAGGAGCCCTGGACCACCACATCATGCCCAACAGCATTCCTGAACTGCGAACTTCCAAACACAAAATCATCAGCAGCATAATTACTACCCTAAAAAACAATGGCACTGAACTAGTGATTGAGTCAAAGTTCAAATTAGGAGTCATTCAGGAATATGAATTGCCACAGTTCACAATGCCTCACTCCACTATGAGGCAAGCCTTCATCCTTCCACATTTGGTCACAGGCTTCTGCTTCTTAGCACTGGGGCTCACCCACCACCAAAATAGCAAGGAAGCAATCCTTAAAAGGTTTGGAAGAAAATGTCTGTTTATTTACAAACACACTCCAGCTTAATGCACGTAGAACACTTCTTCATCAGAGGCAGCTGGAACACATTCAGAAACTACCATTCAAACACTGTAGAATTTTACACTTTAAAAATATATATAATGCATTAAGTGTATGCCATTTAAAAAGTTGTTGTTGTTAAAGAATGCCCATGATGTCTTGGTTTACATGTACACATTGAACAATATTCTTCAAGGACTCTTACAATTCAATCCTATACATATTTACTCAGAGGTTCCATAGAGATTAGTGGGGCTTCCACGCAAGTAATTGAGAAAGCATTGCAGCATAACAACATACTATTCTATGAATGTTCACAATTATAGGATGAATGAAACAACTAATGCGCCATAACAGTTAATAACTATTATATAGTTAACTCATTTTTTCTGTTATAAATAAATTGTAGTGTTCACTTCTACTTTTTATGTATTTCAGTTATTTGCCTTTCATGACTTCCCAAAGTGGCTTACATTAAAAAGAAACATTAAAGCATATAATTCAAATTACAATAAAAACAGTCAATTTAAATAACCCTAACAGAATAACATTCAGTGAACATTACCAAAAGCCCCAGCTGCAGCCTATACAAAAAAGCATTTCAGTTAAAGAGAAGAAACCTTTTTAATTCCTTGCAAGATTACTATAAGAAAGCAAACAAGCAAAACACACCTAGCCTTAAAGGTCACTTCCTCATCTTGAATGAGGAGTTCCTTAGGATAGCAACCAATATAGCTGCCTACTTGTGGAAATCAAGGAGAGTTGTCCATTGTCAACATAAAACTAGGGGTTTAGGCTATCATCAGCCAATATGTTACATATTTTCACATTCTACTATTATGACCTGGATGGTGCTCCTAGTTCATGGTGTTTTCAACACTTCAATGAGTCCAAATTTCACAGGTCAGTGAAGTGTCCCCTGGCCAAACACATGGACAAACATCCCAGAAGCTATTTCCAATTAGTTTGCAAAAAGGTGTGTTTGTGTGGGAATCAAATGTTGTAAGAAAATGTACATAAGTTCTTCCTGCATCATTTCTATTCCTACAAGGTATCAATAATAAATGATGTTACCTCAGAAGGTTCTGCTGAAAACAGTCAGTAATTGGAGACATTTATGATTAATTACGAGAATCTACAACATAGTGATGAGCTTGCATTTTAATTTTTGAGCTTCCTGAGTGGGCTGTAAAAATTAGTAAAATGAAGGGCAAGAAACACAGAGATACAGTGGGCTGAAAGGAAACAATGAGATGGGGAGGTGAGGGGCAGAAAGCCTTTATTCTCTACATAATAATAACAATAAACCACTGGGATTCTTATATCAATAGACCATTCGACACTGCAGACTTCTTCACAGATCCTTTGCTAGAGACTATCTTTTACAAGCACATTGTAGCACCTGTTGCGAGCCCTCAGAATTTTCCATTTGCAAGAACTGTCTAGCTTAAAGGGATAACAATATGTAGATGCTGAGGGAAACCTTTTCATACTCAGCAATACTGATGTCATAATATATTATGTTGGAGAGCTTTTTTTTTATTTAATCAGTTTATTTAATAAAACTTGTCAATTTCCCATAGAATCAGAAAAATCAGGGAGTAACCATTATGCTCAAATACTCAGCATGTAGAGCTGAACTGCAGACCCCATTACGTGGTATAATTAATCAGGAGTTTCCTGATGTGCCCATTTTGTTCTCTGATACAAGCTCCTTAACATTTCCAAAAGCAAAGAACATACCACCTGCTATTTTACTTCGTTTGAAGTAGATATGTATCAGATTACATTGAAAATAACAGAAAAAGTAAATGACCACATACAAAAGTTTCCCCAAAATAATTAGGTTTTGAATTTGACACTGAGATTTCCAAAACTTCTCAGGGGGAGGGGGAATACAGAGCCTCAATTTTAGAAGTGTTTGCACACATTTTACATTGGCAACTTTTTGATTAGAATTCTATACCATAGTTGCAAATTGCTTGTTTCCTACTAGCAATTATTTGTAATTTGTTCCTCATGAAGAGCATAAATTAGCTAGGTCTGAACTGTGAACTGCCAATATTAAATAAACACCTGCAGAGGAAGGAAATGACTGTATGTGACGTGTTAATAAATACAGTCTACTTTGTATATATGTAGTATATATGTAGTATATATTACTACCACACAATGTAATGAAAAAAAGACTACTGCAACAGGGGAGACAAAATTTCATTTTTCCTTAATATGTATTTCATAATAATAAGACACTACTCAGGAGTGAACAATACATTATATGCCTATGTTTTGTGTGTGTGTGCTTTAAATGAAAAGGAACCAGGAGTTAATAGTACTTAACCTCTTCCTTACTCATTTTCTCCTCTAAATTATATCTCCCCACTACTGCCACCATGGCTCTTTTCCACCTGGGAGAATTCTAGGTGTGAACTGAAATCTGATGGAAGCAAAATAAGCTGGGGTTTTTTACATGGGGGGAGCTGTGAAGGAAAGGATTAAGCAGTATTCAATTTTTCTTTCTTTCTTTTTCTCTTTCTCTCTCTCACACACTATTTTCTAGCGCAAGCGATGATATACCTCCAGAAAGTATCCCATTTCCAATGCTGCTCTGACCAAAGAAAAATGATGACTGGGAAGGCCTGTCTTGAAAACTGCATATGTTCACAGAACCAGAATGACTTACTTCACTTAAATTAATTGGAATTATAATCCATTTCTATGGGCCATCATTCCCACTAAAATCTGCCCCATGTAACATACCACATTAACTATATTCACGAGCCTGTATAAAAAAGTGTTGCAGACTAAAGATCGTTTTCAAGCGTCTTGTGAAAAACACAATATATTTTAAAGACATACGGAAAAATAAAAAAATACAACCAGCCAAGAGTTTCATCCATACAGTACAGTATTAATCATGCCATACTGAATGAATTCAAACAGTTTACAAATGATATACAGCAGAATAATTTTAATACCTTTGGGGTTAAAAATGATAGTGATTTAACAGCATACACCATACTACCGTTGTAGCACAAGAATAATAATAGTCTCTCCAGATGTAATTTTCATTGCGAAGGCTATAAATACTAAAATTGTTGGTATTTAGACCCAGGATTGTTCTTACCACCAACATTCACCTCAATAGTTTTAAGAGCATTCATCTACTGTACCTTAAAATGTACCAGTCCAACTGACTTCAGAATTTAGAATTAAGCTATGAGCCTTTGAAGAACATATGGGCGTATGTTAAATTTCCCATTCAAGCACTAACTTCACAAAATGCATAAAGAATTCTGGTCATTATTTGAGGAAAGGAATCTGCAATGCAACTTCTGGATTAAAAGTAACACACCAACAATTAATTACGATCTCCCAGAATCAGATGCTAAAATACTTCGTTTTAATAGTTTAGAAGAAAATAATAAAAACACTTCACATACTGTATCAACCTAGCAGCACAATCCTGTGCTTGTTTACCATTGGGATTACATCGGAGTAAGCATGGCCAAGAGTACACTGTAAAAGGTCTATCAATGACAAGTGTGCACTGACTGGGCCCCTGATTGTATGTTCAGTGATGTGTGGGCTTGTTTGCAATCCAATAAGTGAGCAGAAGCTCTTAAACCAGATGGGTTCGGACACCATAAGCATATATACAGTGTTATACAGTATTTCGCTTCTCTGTGTATCACTTGACATTGAACTGCACTTCCCATTTTGAGCTCACCACTTGGGTGAGATCCTTTCCCAGCTCCTCACAGTCTGTTCTCACTATACTGAACTGTCATCACAGAACTTGACTGGCGCCTCAGGTGATTTATGGAGACTTTAAAAAAGACTGGTCCCAAGAGAGATTCTGGGGGTATCCTGCCTCCCTCTTGCGAGAAATGCGCATTCATCCCAACTGCTTGCTGCTCTTTAACCAGTTACTGACCCACGAGGCACTCTCATTTTATCCCATGCCTGCTGATTTGGGTCTCTCTGAAGTAGCACACAAGCATGGAAGTCCACAAGGTGCTTCTAACACTTAAATGACTAATAAAGCTGAACCTGGGGATCATGCAGAATCGCCTATTTTTGCACCAGCTGAGCAACTTGCCCCCCTATCCACCCAATGACAAAGTTTCACCTTTGCAGTTCTGCATAGGAAACCTTTCTGTTTTCACGGGCCAATAGCAGCAGCAACAGCAAGCCAGTTACTGTACTTCTTGGCTGTTCCTGGCCAGCTGGCAAAGGGGGAAGGGAATCCTACAATAAAATTAGTGGCTGTATTCTGCACATGCTCATGAGCACGTTCCCCGCCCCCACCTTAAGTTTCGTATACGGAGGACAGAATGAGACCTTCTTGCTGCTACAATCGCTGCCGGCAGCCTGGCACGAGACAGGAGCAACCAGAAAGGGCTGCGCGCGCCGCCTCAATAACGAGCCTGGGAAGAAAAGAAAAAAACACCACACGAGACCGCGCATGCGCACAGTCCTTTTCGGGAGCTCGCCCCTCCCCCGCGACGAACTGACCCCCTCCTCTCTCTCCTTCCGCTTGTTCGCACTCCCTGGTTGACGCGCCACCTTCCCGCCAACTCCCCTTACCAGCGGAAATCGGCCAGCTTGGCTTTCTTTCGGCTTCCTCTGCTTGATTGACAGGCTTCGGCCCCTTTCCAGGGGCGGGACTTTCACCCCGGGAGAGCCAACTGCGGCGAAGGGCGGGTGGGCGTTGCGGATTGGTTGAGGCGGGCGGGAGAGCGGGACTTGTTAGATGGCAGCCGGTCGCTTTTGCCTTATGCTTTCCTCTCTGGCCATTTGGGAGGCCGTGTGGAAAGCCCGTCCTTGCACCGCATCCAGTCTTGGGTGTTGCTGTTGTTTAGTCGTGTCCGACTCTTCGTGACCCCCTGGACCAGAGCACGCCAGGCACTCCTGTCTTCCACTGCCTCCCGCAGTTTAGTCAGACTCGTGTCCAACCATCTCGTCCTCTGTCGTCCCCTTCTTCTCAATCTGTACAGTGGTACCTCAGTCAAAACAAAATAAAAAAATTCCTTCCAGTAGCACCTTAAAGCTACTGGAAGGAATTTTTTTATTTTGTTTTGACTATGGCAGACCAACACGGCTACCTACCTGTAAGTGGTACCTCAGGTTAAGTACTTAATTCGTTCTGGAGCTCCGTTCTAAACCTGAAACTGTTCTTAATCTGAAGCACCACTTTAGCTGCCGCGCCGGAGCAGAACAATTTCTGTTCTCATCCTGAAGCAAAGTTCTTAACCCGAGGTACTATTCCTAGGTTAGCGGAGTCAGTAACCTGAGGCATATGTAACCCGAGGTACCACTGTACTTGAAAGTTTAGGACGGGTCAGCAACCTTTTTCAGCCATGGGCCAGTCCACCGTCCCTCAGACCATGTGGTGGGCCAGACTATATTTTGAAGAAAAAACAATGAACAAATTCCTATGCCCCACAAATAACCCACAGATGCATTTTAAATAAAAACACACATTCTACTCATGTAAAAACACCAGGCAGGCTCCACAAATAACCCAGAGATGCATTTTAATTAAAGGACACATCCTACTCATGTTTTTACTCATGTAAAAACACGCTGATTCCCAGACCATCCACAGGCCGGATTGAGAAGACAATTAGGCCGCATCTGGCCCCCGGGCCTTAGGTTGCCTACCTCTGGTTTAGGATAATGGTGGGACTAAGCCTTGGCCTGCTCAAGCTCTCAGCCCCACACCTATTCCCCCCCCCCCCCCGATTTGTCTTATATGCTTGTACTGTGCTCAACAGACAGGTGAAGGCATATCCTCTCTAACTAGGCCTTTGGCTGACTGACTTCTGATGCCCTTTAAAATGTGTTACTGGTTCGGTTTTTTTTTATTATTATGCATGTGGCTTTTTTATATTGTAAGGTAAAGGACCCCTGGATGGTTAAGTCCAGTCAAAGGCAACCATGGGGTTGTGGCGCTCATCTCGCTTTCAGGCTGAGGGAGCCAGTGGTTGTCCACAGACAGCTTTCTGATTCCTGTGGCCAGCATGACTAAACTACTTCTGGCACAACGGAACACCATGACAGAAACCAGAGGACACAAAAACACTGTTTACCTTCCCGCCACAGCGGTACCTATTTATCTTGCACTGACGTGCTTTCGAACTGCTAGGTTGGCAGGAGATGGAACAGAGCAACGGGGGAGCTTACTCCGCTGCGGGGATTCGAACCGCCGACCTTCTGATCGGCAAGCCCAAGAGGCTCAGTGATTTAGACCACAGCGCCACGTGTGTCCCTTTTTGTAGAGCTGAATACTGATTTACCGTAATACATAATAGTAAATAAATAAATAACAATGGACAACACCTGCAAATTACCGGTAGTACCCGCATACAGCAAGTCCCACAACAAACACTAAGTGTCGCCCCTCAAGCAAATGTGTCAATCCAGAAAACATGATACGGTAGTTTTCTTGGCATGAAATAGAAATGCTGCAACATAAAGTCAAAATTGCAGTCCATTCCTCAGTGCACTGAGAGATGACGATACGTGGCTAGTGAGGAAGATAGAAGAAGGTTGCTTGGCAGATTCTTTATCTCCCTTACTTTCTCTTCTATCAGTTGCAATTCTTATGACACTGAAATGAAGTTCCGCTTTTGCTTTCTGCTTTTGATGGGTATAGAAGGACAAGTGGGAGGCAATGCTTTTGTAATCCATGACTGTTCAAATCAATTGAAGTTAGTCTGGCTATTTAGTTCAGTGGGGTATGTGCCTTTGTTCATGATCATATGCTTTCTCTCTACTGAACAGTAAGAGACAGAACATCAATTTTATTTTCATTAATCTACAATTATAGAGCTCAAGGGGGTGTTCTAATGTCATCTTGGGGGAAAATAATAGCTTCCCAGTTGGCACCTAAACAAAACTTCCCTATTTGTATATGGTCCATTTCCATTTAGATGACCTTTCATTGTAGGGCTGCTTTTGATTTTTGCAGTTGAACTGGTTGTTTTTTCAGAATACCTTATTATAGTTCCTACCACATTTCTGTCACAAATTAATCACTGGCAGTAATTCAGAGCTTGGGAGAACATACAAACAGAAAAAATTCAAAAGGGAAGTGGAGATTTCTTAAACAATAGCCCCACAAATCAGTAACAACACTAACAAACTCTGATCAGGTTTATGTTGTCTCTTTTGTAATGAGTTTTAAAGTTATTGTTTTAAAACTGACTAACACCAGCACTCAAAGCCCAATGAAAGCAGATATGAAATAGTAAGTTGTATATAGGAACAAGTGCTGCTTATGAAGCTTTTGGCTGGGAAATGTTTGGCACACAGAACTTATGAGAAAATTGCAATCAGATGAGGTTAGATTAATTTTAACTGAGCGTCTAAATAAGTTATACTTTGTGTCAGAATATAGACTTTGTTTATCAATACTTACAATGATTAGGTTACATTACTTGGGGAGAGGAGAAAGAACTGTGTCAGTTGGGTGATGTGTCTGTCTGTCTGTCTGTCTTTGTTTTCCTGTAAACATTGGGGCATTCACATCTGGGATCCTACTTGAGATGCCCACCCAGAGCGAGCCCTGGTAATATTGTTGACACATCTACAATTACTCAGCATTCATAGTTCATATTAAAATATTCCTGTCATGCAAAACAAAAGAACATATCCCAAAGCAAGGTTTTCAGGCCCAAAAAGATAAATAAGGGAAACAGGGTTAAAAGAAGAGGGTAGAGTAGCAGATACAGCATCTACAAGCACAAAGATGTAGTCTCTCCATAATTCTCAGGCACAAGCTCTAAGAAAACAAACACATAACCAAAAACAATTGGGAATCTATCGGTGATATTCAGCTACATCATGCTGTGTCCTAAATGACTTAAGACCACAAATTTCAATGGGTCTACTCTAATGTTAGCTATCACCCCAAAAGTATACCCACACAATGGGGAAATCTTACTTAGGCCTCTGCAAGATCTGGAATTTTAAGGAATACCTTTCCTTAAGAAACTGAAATACACTGCAATTGGGTACAGAGATTTTTGAGGCGTTGTCACAAATATTTTTCTAGGCGTTGTTGGAAATTGCATGTAATTCCTCTGGATTCAAAAGAACAAAGAAAGCTGTTTTCTAATGTAGGCATACCTGAAAACTAGCCAGGTTGCAGGGTCTCTAAGTGACACACTATGCTGTTCACCCTTTAAAAGAAAAGAAAAGCAAAAGCTGGCATAAGCTGTCTTCTTTTGAAGAAAAAAAGCTACAGGGCTCTATCTGGAATGTTTCTGATCTGAGTTGGGGCCCCACACCAGTTTTCTGCAGGCACCTTTGTCCTGATTTCCTTCTTTGAAGAGAGAGAAAAGTGGTCTCTCTCTTGTGAAATGGAATAGAGAAATGGATAATAGAAGCCGATTAGATAGACATTAAAGAGATTTTCAGCATCATTAAGTCCACAAAGGAAAATACAGTGGGGTTAGAGAATAAAATTATCATTATTATTTACAAGTTTATCACAGATATGTATAAGCTGCTTACATGCAATAAGGCTGAGTATCAAAGTAGACATTTGTGTTCTGGAGGCACCTCACAATTGGCCTCAGAAATGTAGACTGTAAGATGAAATCCCCCTGATAACTGCAAAGAAAAGTGTTGGGATCTCTGTAACGACAGGATGTTTCTGCAGTGGCAACCTTGCTCTGCTGTACAATACATGGACTTGCTGGTGCAAAGTATCAGACTTGCATGGGTGGGTAAGCATATCAGCACTGCTGGAGACACAAAGGAGAGTGAGTCATGTGAGATGGCATAGGGATTGGGTGGGGAGCAGGAGATACCAGCCCAGTGTTCATGATTCTCTCCCTTGGCCCACATTTTGGACAGAGACACCATAAAGTACAACACTCAGGCTACATTGCAGATACCGTGGCAGAAAGCCATTCATTGTTGTAGGTGCAAGATCTCCAGAGCACCATCAATCCCCTGTAGGGCCCCTGCTTGGTTCAGTTACTGCAAAGGGTACTCAATCATAACATATCTTCTCTAGCCCATGTGGTCTCTGTTGTGTTTCTTTCCGTAGGCTATGGCTCTAAGGACTAGGAACTGCAGGATGTATGCTACCCTCTGCCATCCTCCGTGCAGCCCTGGCTGGGGTGTTGCAGGCACCAGTGATGGTAAGTTCTTTAGCTTACTACTTTAGGTATTTTACTCTCTTTCCAATGAGCTTTTTTGCACCCCATCCCAATCTCCAAGTGGTGTAAGATTCCAGGGGTTTCAGGCACTTGCTCAGGGTTTGGTTTCCCTAGAACAGCGGAGACTGTGGTATCTTTATGATATATGATTTATTTACACATATATACAACCTGAGCCTACATTGGAGGGGCTCACAGCATTAACATCCCAAGAAGGTCTTGCTTCTCCTGTAGACACAGCCTTGGATTCCAACAGAAATCAGGCATGGTTCTGTCTCCCAACTGCCCAGCTTACCTTGCTTCTACCTTCTACCTTCTAGCTCACATGCTCTCAACTCTCAACTCTGGCCTTTGCCTTTCTACTAGTGACTTGAGGGAGCAGGGCCATTTGATGTCTAGCACACAGCTACTTCCTTCACCAGGAAGCTTGCCTGGCTATTCTAGGAACTGAATCCATGCTGGATCCAGGAAGGAGAAGGGGGCTCAGGCATACAGCCCAATCCCCTGCCCAACTCACAACAAGCTGTTATCTGAGGAAAGTATCTACTTCCACCACTGTTTCCAGGGAGCCCTTTACAATCTTTATGGCACCAGGCAAAGACCTTCCTTTAAAAACTATAGCAGTTTTGTAAATTTTAACGTATTCTGTCAAGTTTCCCTGGACCATTATTTAGCTGCTTGATATGATGGGGGTTTTGCGCTGGCAGATGAGTTTACGCCTGTGGAGGGGATTTTGTTGATGCTTGCTGTTATATTTTAATTATGGTGTTTTATTGGCTGTGCTACTATATTTGTATACTCTGTCTTTGTTTTAAACTTAATAAGTCACCTGGATGTGTTTTTCAGAAATATAAGTATGAGGCTGATCAGTTGATTAAATATGCACATGAAAAAGACAATCATTTTGAGGGGGGGGGGGTCTTTTTTGATGATTCACACACATGAAGCAGAAAGCACACCCTTAGTCAAGGCACTTCCATTCGTGAGAGGCAAAAATGGGAAATGCCTCCCAAGAAGACATCTGCCTCCCATAGTTTTTGTAAGTTTTCCATTTAATCGGCAGCCTTGGTTTTTTGTTTTTGTTTTTAAGCAAACAAGGGTTTTGCAATAAATTACTCTGACCAGTTCATTGATTGAATGCTGCATTGAGCCTTACAACATTAGACCCTAGAATAAAAATAGGTTGCAAAAATTCACCAATAATCTTAAAGTAGTTTAAGGCCGTAGCAAAATTAATAATGTAACTTGAACTGTTATTCTTTATAATTCTTTATTTTTATTTACAACATCTGTATCATGTCTCTCCAAAACTCAAGGCAGCTTACAAAATAAATTAAAACAACAAAACCACATTCCAGAAAAATGCAAATCATTGCCACCTCTACACACACTCAGAACATCAGGAACTATATACTTCATACCAACAATAGAAGACCTTGGGTTGTGTACTGCAGTTTGCACAACCAACCTCTTCACCCCTGCAGTCACCTGTACCCTCCCCCCACAAAAAAAACACTCTGGAGACTGAGGGGAGAGATTGCTTAATATTGGGTAAAGAAATTTTATGTGCAAGGTTCCTCTGTCCTATTTTGGGCAGTCTCCCCGACACCACACCAAAGTTCAGTGTGACACAGCCCACAAACTGTCCAGGAGGAAACCCTTCAACCTTCTGGAGAGGCTTTTCAGGATGGAGGAGGGAAAAGAATGGCTTTCAAAGCCATTGAAATCCATCTCCTTATTACAAGTCAGTGTGCCAAAGCATTTTGGAATTGGTGTATTTTACAACTTCCCCGGACAGTTATGGCCCTCATTGCAGAGTTGATTCCATAGCTGTGGACAGGAGACATTACAATAAAGGGCCTGCCCTTCAGTGCAAATACTGTCGCATTGTACCGCATTGGTATATAGCATGGGACCCAACCTTCAGAACACAGACAGTGGTGAAACACATGGTGAAAAGTGATTTTTAAGGTAACAGATTAACTCACTGACCTATTGATGGATAACAAACATCACATATACACAAAAGACTGTAAGAAGTTGATGCTGTTAAAAAAATTCACAACTGAATCATCTGCATATGATTGTGGTGATTTCTTCCATATGCAATCACAGCATAATTAAAATTAATTAACTGTCCTGTTGTGTACTGCTGTTGTGTTTATTGGACAAGTATTAGAGGATATCTAAAGAAAAGTGTATCTGCAAAGTGTTTGCAAAAATGCCCTTTACATATTACATGGTTTGTGGCTCAGAGTACACAAATACCTGTGCTTCAGCAGAGAATAAGAGTACAAATGGGAAGCAAAAGCTTGCCAATTACACAGTATCTCTGGAGGATGCCCGAGATCAGCAGGCTTGCCAGAAGCTTGGCATTTACTGTGATCCTTCTAATTCAAAGTTCCCTTGAACTTCAGTTAGAGTTATGAATACAGAAATGCTGCAGAATTTAGCTATGAATTTCTAAGATCTGCCAACAAATCAGCAGAGCTAGTCAACACAGCCTTTTGTTCTTCTGGCACTGGTCCTTACCAATGCATACCTCTGGTATGAAGAAATGCATTGGGAAGACAGGAAAAATATATGGTACAATTCCTTTGGCAGAAAGATATCTGGTGATATCATAATTGGTTTCTTTACAAATATGTGGGATGAATGGGAGACAAAGAGGCAATCACACAGGCAGCTGGCAATTGCCCCATCTGAACATAATTTTTATACACCTCCAAATCAAAATTGGCTATCTCCCATGGAGATTCAAACAGATGGTTTAGGATGTATTTGCACACACTTTTCCAGGTAAAACTTGTTTGAGCCTTCAGCTGGCAAGCACAAGTGACACACTTTCCAGCTGATTGGAAAGGCAGTGGGCATTCAATGCTGTGTTGTCACACAGCAACCATTAGACCAGGGCTTGGCAGACGGCAGATTGATATATACAGTGGTACCTCGGGTTACATACACTTCAGGTTACATACGCTTCAGATTACAGACTCCGCTAACCCAGAAATAGTACCTCGGGTTAAGAACTTTGCTTCAGGATGAGAACAGAAATCGTCCTCCGGCGGTGCAGCGGCAGTGGGAGGCCCCATTAGCTAAAGTGCTGCTTCAGGTTAAGAACAGTTTGAAGTTAAGAACAGACCTCTGGAACAAATTAAGTTCTTAACCCGAGGTACCACTGTATCTAGAAATTGGAGGTGGATCAGCAAGAGTTTTGACTCCCAATTGTTTAACAATAGTAACAGCAAAATGACTCCATCTCTCTCTCCCCCCCCCAACACACACTCTCTCTCACACATACATGGTTCCTGAAATCTTACATTGGCTCTTACATTGGCTATTGAAAGCTTACTATGAAGGTTAAATAGGAATAGGTTACATTTACGTTCTCAAACCATTAATCCCCCTTTCTCTGAACACTTTGGCTGAGTAAACACCACTTAAGAATATTTCAGAGGAAAACATGAAGGGAGCATTAACAAGAAATGTGTCACTGAAAGAAAACACTTCATATTCTCAGGCTTTAAAATCTTTGTTAAAATTAACAGGTCTTGTGCATTCCTCCCCCCCCCCGAAGAAATTCAGGTTTAGCATTTGTTGGATCCCAGGTGAAAGTCATTTTATGTTCCAGAGCGGTAAGTAGCTGTTGAAACAATTTGCTTGTTCTTGTCATTTTACACTTTACACATAATAAGGGTCCACAGAAAGGAATCTGTTTTGAAAATGCCTGAGGCTTGCATTTCCTTGTGGCCAACCTTCCAAGGGCCATATGCCAATGGTGGGTGGAGCAATAGATGTGACTCTTATCTTTGTTCAGTAGGCTGCAGCCCAGCCTCACAAAAGCCAGAGGTTTCTGCATGTACATAGGCCTGAGGTTTCCCACCCCTTTATAGATTGTAATGGGTTTATCATTTTGAAGAAGAGATGAGGGCAGATTGAACTCTGCATGAAAAAAAAATAGAGGAATCAAATTTGTAAAGCAAATTTAAGATGGCACTATCCCATCCAAACTGATGTGGATCATACTTGAGCTAAGCAGTGCTGCCATCTGTAGGTACAGGAGGAGACTGTCAACACCTGCAGATGTGATGCAGAGAGAAGAGTTTTTCCACAACTGCCTACAGAGTTTTGTGAGAGCACAATATGTCATGGTCCATATTTTACTATGGACTCTCTAGGTAGAGGAAAGTCTCTTAGTGCTGACTGAATGGTGTTTAGTGTTTGCATCTAGAGTGGACTGTCTGGTAAAGCTGCCAGAATTTTACTAGCTAGATTACTACCTTGCTATCCTAGTCACTGACTGTCAACATGGCCTCTTCTACAGACCACTGCCATTGTATTATGAGAGTGCTACAATAAAGAGCAGCAACTAGGGTTGCTGCTGCTGTACGTCCATCCTGCTGCCCAGCAGCTTCTGTTACCAAGCTGGTGCTGGAAGAATCTGAAATGATAACTCCAGTGATTTCAACATCCATGCTTAGGCTGCCTCTAGTGTTCCAGTTTGGAACTTCATGGCCTCCATGATGATCATGTGGCTGCCCCAAGTTGTCATGGGGCAGTCCAGGTAGAGGAAGGGGTGGTGTGGAGATAGGGTGGTGGCAAATGTCACTCCATTGTCATGCTTGCACCATTCCTGGTGAAGTTTGGGCTCATGGCTCTTGTCCTTCCCCTTTGCTGTGGTGGTGGTGGAGGACTGTTCCCAGAGACTAATGGAATCCAATAGATTCCTGAATTCATGTGGATAGAGTAGGAGACCCTGTTGAAGCTATGATATAATGAGACATGAGACTCTTGACATGGTTGGTGAGCACCCTCTCCAGCACTACGAAGTCTATTCTGCATCAGAGACCTACAGCTGATGAAATACGCTAGACAACAGCTTGAGAGCACAAGAGGTGAAAGGCATATTGCAAAGTTGACTGAACATGAGTTAAAGCACATAATCATGCCTACTGCATGGTGGTGAGGGTAGTGAAGAAGGCCAACTTCTGTCATATTGAAAGCAGGGAGGAATTCTATGATTCTATGATTCTATAATTGACTTCCATGTTCACACTGTACAGATTTCTAGGTTCCTGGGCAAAGGCTTGTGCCAAAATTGATAAAAGTTCTGGCTTAGTGCTGCTGCCAGATATCAGCAGATGGGTTGCACTTGGATCCCATGTGTCTTCCAAGTAGCTCAAGAGAACATTTTATCATGGCAGCAGCATTGAAAGTTACTCTGGAAAATGGTAACTGGCCCAGGTCCATCATCAGTGATGGGGCCGGATAGTAACCCTCTCCCTGAATGCCACAGGCAGGATTATGCTCACTGTGATATGTCCATTACATTAGCCTAATTTCTTCCTTTGTCTTCAGCTGTAAAATACCATAAAACAGTTCTAAAATATAAATTCCAGTGGATGTATAAATCTGGTCTCTCTGTTTAAGAAATAAAACCTATCAGGTAAACCAAAGTTATTTGTGTGATTAAGCTGGGTTTTCCCCATTTGGCTATAAAATGTTTTACCCTCTAAGACAGTTTGATGGATGAGGTGATAAAGCATACCCAGAGTAACCTTGAAATATAGTTTTACATCATTTAATACACAGAATTCTACACAAAGTGGCAATTGGCTGAACAAATCATCAAATCTTCCATCCATCTTTATTGTTTTGTATTTAGGCCTAGATCCCCGCTCACATGCCAGATGACAGCTGCAGCAGAGTTTCAAGTGTTAGCTGCAGTTGATGAGGTGATAACTGTCTCTTGAGGACAACGGCCAGATTGCATATTCCTTTCAGTTAGAGACTATTGCTTTTCACTAAGGCTACAATCCTTGTACACACTTCCTTTGGGAGTAAGCACCACTGGAACCTTACTTCTGAGTAGGTACATATAGGATTGCACTGTACATACCTAGTCTGTATGTAGTTAATTCAAAAACTGACAGTAGCAGCTAACTTGTGTTCAGCCTAATCATTTCTGTAGAGCTCACCAGTGAAATGAGCCCACAAAAGGAGGCATCCTGTAAATAAAGAGCTGCATAAAAGCCAGGTGAAAGTTACCTTCCTTTTCATTACTGCCAAAGATGCAGTCCAAGTGCATCCTGGATACCTTTTGCAGTGGTGCTATGGCATAGTTTGAAAGCACATGATATAGCAGTATTGAACCTAAGCAGTTTGACTCTGATCAGGGCCTGGATGGGAGATACCTTGGGAACTCTCTAAATGGTTTTTTTTAAGTGTGTGTGTGTGAGAGAGAGAGTGAGTGAGAGAGAGATTATAAATGAAATAAAGAAACAACCATCACACAGGATGCTGTGGAGCAACTGTCAGATTGCACACAAGTGCACATGGTCCAAGAGCTGTGCCTCGGGATCCTCTGTAACAGCAATGGATTTTGGGATGTAGCTCTCATCTCTGCTATGCAATCTCTTTGGTAGGTGAAATGCCCTGACCGGACTTCCTTTGCTCCAATACATATTATCCCTGCAGATCAGACAGCATCTGTGATAATCTTAAATTGGTTTTCTTTCCATATTTGTCCAGAAGTACTGTCAGTGCTGGGGATACCTGTGAAATAACCTCCTGGCACTGACTGGATGGCTTCTGCCAGAAGTCAAAAATTATATATGTTTACTTTGGGGGGGGGGAGCTATGCTGCCCATTGCCTTTAATATGTCCCTTCTCCAGTCTTCAGTGAATGGTTAGAGGTAGGGAGCAGGATAAAGGTCCTTCTTTTCCTTCAACTCTGCAAGCAACCTCTGGATTCTTCCTGCTCCAGCAGCCAGGCAGCTGCAGATTTGCTTTGGGTTTTGTTTGCTTTTCAGATTTCCCCATGAATGGTGTAATCCAAATTAACACAACAAAATTGTGGGATGGGTTCTGATTGAGGGCAGCATCATGTGGACACTGCTCAGAAATCTTAGATTCAAACTCATGGTAAAGCCCAGTTTGGACAAGCCCACAGTGTCACAATCCATGAGATATACTGTACCTACAGTGAAGGAGTGTTTGTTTCGTGTTAACAGGCAGATACAGGTGAGCTAGTGCAGCATAGTTTATAGCAGCAGCAGCAGCAACAACAACAACAAAATATTTGTTGTTCATAGAATAATGTTTCAGTACTTTTGTCCCTCACAGGATGTACATAGCTATTTCCAAAAGATGTCTTACTTAAAGTAAATTCTCTTGTTTTTCTTCTGTTTCTCCTAGATTTCTAGGTGCAAAAGAGAATTATTTGCAAACAGATGAAAAACACCTGGCTCTGTTAAAAATAAATACCATTTACAAAACACAAGCTACATAATTAAGGTCTTAACATGCATTCTCTATGTCATGCGGGCATAACAGGATCAGAGTCAAACTGATAATACAACCTGCCCTGGTGTGAAAGTACAGCAGATCCGAAGCTGTGATGCTAGGGGGAAAAAATGAAGTTCCTTGTTAAATAAATATTAGGTGCTGTTAATCAATAGTCATGAATAGTGTTTGTTAAAGAGTGAGAACAGCATGTGGAAAGAAACCTGATAATGAGAATGTGCAAGGGCACAAGAGCAATGGAAGCTTTTTTAATACCTAATTGCTGCCAAAGCAACATTTTTGGATGTTCATATAGCTGGGGAACAAAGGTTTTCAGGGCCGTCTTTAGCATATGTGCCACCAGGGTGCAAAGACCCACCCGGGGGGGGGGGGAGGTCAAAGCTTTTTTTAGGGGCACAGCTCAAAGTCTTGAGGAAAGGAGCAGCAAAAACCGCTAACATGGGGGGGGGGAAGTGGCAGTGAAAACTCTGTCTTCTGTTTTTGCAATCATGCAAGATGCTTTAAAGTTTTGATCCTAGTAGGGACAGTGGGTTCTTTGGGTTCTGTGTCAAAAAAACCAAACAATGATATGGAATAGCACTAGGAGGAATTGGGACCACACACAAACACACACACTTGTTCTAGTCATCCAAAGGCCCTGTGCATAAACAGTGCACTAAAGCCCTTAAACATGTGCAGGTTGGGGCAGAGCCAGCAGGTAGGACCTCAGTTCTTCCATTCATGGGTTCACTGGTACAAAGATGAATGAAGGTACAGGACTAAAGAACGAAGAAGTATTAGGCAATCTAGTTCAACTCCATGCTTGATACAAGATATCTAGAGTTAGATGATGTACCAACAGTTGATGGTTCAGTCTCTGCTTGAGGATGTCCAGTGTAGAACTTCCCACCATTGTTCTAGGTAACTAGAAAACAGAGAATAATATGCATGTAGAAAGAGACACACTATGTAGGGTGCAAAGGGATGAGAAAAATCCTGAAGCAGGGCTGCTTTGGACAGAGTTGGGACTCTCTGGGTTGAAGCAGGAACTGTTCAAAGCAGGGGCCTCCGAAACTATTTAGTCCTTTGGAGAGCAGGATGTTTAAAAACACTGTGGATAGTGTGTCTGCAAAAATGGAAATCTTTGTTCTAAGCTTGCCATATAAGAGAAACAACAGGCTGTGGAGAGGGAGGTGGAGAGCTTTTTGAATGACTGATAGGTCTAACTTCTAACCAATGGGAATCACTTTACCAGGAGGGCTCTCCTATCACAGTGCTTTGGGGAAGGGATTTCAATGCAGTATCACATTGTTGTCTGTTCTGTGCACTTAGCTAGTAATGCTTGCTTAGAAAATGCTGGAAATTCAAGTCCTTCTGCCTCTGTCTCATGCCCACACACCCATTCCTATCAAATCAACTTTGCACTTAGTTTCTGCTACTTCTATTGAGCAGAACATAAGCCTAAAGCTTCTTCACACACCCCAGTTCATTATAACTATAGCTTTTGCCTCCATCCTTCTGATATTTTGCATGTTACTTTCCCAGGGACACCTCTACCACATCTCTAGGAATTTTTTTAGAATAACATTGTCGCCTTGAGTTCAACCACAGGGAGCGAAGCAAATCCCTTTTAGTTCTCCCCCAAATCAACTGCCTACCAAGTGCCTACCATAAGACCCTCTGAGCTGTAGCTTCTCCTGTCTTTTTTTCAAAAGAGGGAGAAGTCAGAAAAAAGAAATTCCCATCCCTTTTCTGAACAGAGAGAGAGTAAAAAGAAGAAGCAAGAAATGGATTCTCTTCCTCTGTCATTGCAGAATTCACAGTGATGATAAATACGAAGATTTTAGGATTCTACTATAACTATGAAAAGCAGGATTAGTAATAGAAGAAATTGTCAGTTGCATATTCTTAATCTGTGGAGTTCACAACCACAAAAGATAATTAAGCAAGCAAAATACTGTGCATGAACTGTTGAAAAAGGGCTGAATGCGTTTATGTTCTTTTATTGCAACATTTATGGCCTTGCAAGTGATGATAAAGGTAATCAAATCTCATGCTTCAGAGCATATATTCAAGAGTCATTTTCTTCCCCCAAATGCAAAATTTGGCATTCAACAATGAGCTGGAGTCTATGTTGAGTAATTGCTTCCCTCAGAATAATCAGTTACTGGCCACAGGTGAATGCAATATGATGCAGTGCCCGATCTCTTTTAATAACCTTGAAATCAGGATTCTAGTTCTTACAAAAGGTGGATTAACAATGAAATATTTTGTTCAAGCACCACAATCTTTGAGATGCACACTGCAGATACAACTCCTCCACTATCTTAACTAAAGCATCTTAGCTTCATTTGGAGGAAACAATAAAAGTGAAGGAGTTTTGTCCGACACTTCACATCTGCTGCTGCTTAAGGTGGTAGTTTGTCTTATATGTGACATCCGCTCTAGTGAGACATGAATTTACATAAGTAGGTTCAGTATACAAAGGTTACCCATATATAAGGTACCAAGTAAATAATTTTGATAAAGGTCTAGGTGGCATAGAATATTGGTTTAAAGTTTGGGAAGATTAATGTGCATGAGCTGCTCACTAGAGCTATGCTTTATCTTATGCTATCACCTACCTGTATGACAGGATGCAATTTACTTTCTTCGGTAGCAATCAATAGGAATCATTCACTCCAATGAGAAAGGGTAAAGGGGCTGAAGTTGGAGATACCTGGGAGCACTAGCTGCCCCAGCTCACAAAACTGAATGTTTCTCATTGAATTTCAGGATAGAAAATAATCAGGTGAGTCTAGCCCTGGTGATCCCACCATTGGTAGAGGGAATATGACTGCTGTTCTCAGCCTTCATAGCTTTCTTGACTGAAGCTCTGTAAATGGACCCCCAAAAGTTGAGAACAATTTAGCAGCATGTGAGTAGGAGTTGTAGCACAGGAAGCTGGGTAGTTTGGCATCCCGTAAGCCAACAGAAGTCGTTATACTAGAGTAGTGATGGTGGTGAAAGGCAAGTGTGCTTTATTGCTGCAGACCCATTGCAGGCATCTTCTCATATTTTATTGTGTAGGAGATCCGAGGACACTCTGTACCTGTGCCAGAGTAAAGCCTGATTATAATTCAGGGGATACCTCACTGATGGAAGAGGATTGGAGACCCCCAGCGCCACTAGGAGCCAGTGTTAGAAACTGAGATATGAAAGCTAGGAGCTAAATGGCACCTTATATCTAAGTTATAGGCGCAACAATGGAATGCCTAGGCACACTTTTTTAATAACAAGAATACAAAGCTGAAAATGAATGAACTGTAGCTAAAATCTTATGTTCATTTTTCACATGGTCTAGTCCTCATCTGAAGACTGCAAAAAACAAAGCCATGCTTCCCCTGCCCACCTCCCTAATATTCTTAAAGGATATATTCTCTGGTCTTCAGAGAGTGGCTGGAAGTGGGGAGGCAGAAAAGGGTCCTTCTTTCCTTCCACTGTGCAGTTTTAAACTGAAATCTTAGGCGCAGTACTGTGCCGAGAGCTCAGAAAAAGCTTGCGCTAATGAAATTCCCTGTCGCAAAATGTGCCTAGAACAATGGGAGTTTCAAATGCTGTTAGGAACCCAGAGAGCCCCCTGTCACGGTCATGCAACCCAAATTGCCCAGCTCCTCCAGCAGAGCACATATAGAGCCCTGCTTCAGCCTCAGACCATTTCCCCTTTACTCCCAGATATAGAAACAATGTTGGGCCTGACAAGAAGTCCAGAGCCACCCAAGGGGGGCTTGCTTGGCAGCCAGGGGGCTGCACTATCAGTGGTCTAGGGAAAAGCTAGAGAAGAACCGTTTCCCTGAATGTGCTAAAGTACAGTGTGACGCGGCAGCTAAAATAGCCAATGCAATTCTGGGCTGCATCAATAGGAGTATAGCATCTAGATCAAGGGAAGTAATAGTGCCACTGTATTCTGCTCTGGTCAGACCTCACCTGGAGTACTGTGTCCAGTTCTGGGCACCACAGTTCAAGAAGGACACTGACAAACTGGAACGTGTCCAGAGGAGGGCAACCAAAATGGTCAAAGGCCTGGAAACGATGCCTTATGAGGAACGGCTAAGGGAGCTGGGCATGTTTAGCCTGGAGAAGAGGAAGTTAAGGGGTGATATGATAGCCATGTTCAAATATATAAAAGGATGTCACATAGAGGAGGGAGAAAGGTTGTTTTCTGCTGCTCCAGAGAAGCGGACACGGAGCAATGGTTCCAAACTACAAGAAAGAAGATTCCACCTAAACATTAGGAAGAACTTCCTGACAGTAAGAGCTGTTCGACAGTGGAATTTGCTGCCAAGGAGTGTGGTGGAGTCTCCTTCTTTGGAGGTCTTTAAGCAGAGGCTTGACAACCATATGTCAGGAGTGCTCTGATGGTGTTTCCTGCTTGGCAGGGGGGTTGGACTCGATGGCCCTTGTGGTCTCTTCCAACTGTATGATTCTATGATTCTACTTACAATCCCACTTCAGAACTTCACACTCAGTGAGGGAAGGTTGGAAGTATGGGTGACACCATTCCTGCTCCACAGGATGCACGAATAGGGTTCAAGTGCCTTTTAGAACTGACATTGATTGGGCAGGGAGTGCTGCCCACTCCTCCTTCTGGATATTAAAGAAATTTGCCAGCCCTGATACAATGGTGGTTCCATTTGGGGTGACCCTGAACTCAGTTTTGCTCAATCATATGGTGCTTTGGGGGCCTCCACCAGTACCTAATGGTACATAAAGAGTATTTCAAAGAATTCCTGTTAATACATAGACTGCTGTGGTTTGGGAGATGGGAGAACAGAGGCAATTAACATACTGCATCACTTTAAGCAAAACGGTATATACTTGTAAATGGCCACCTTATGTGCTGATTCGGCAGCATCTCAAAATTGTGATCTATAAGCTTGGGACATCTGATCTATAGATGTCAATAGGGAAACTGCAGGGAGATTTGTAAACATGCCTAGCATTGTATTGGAGAATTTGCTTCTGCTTCCAGCTGACAATAGTACGGCATATACATAGCTTTGTGACAGCACATCAGTAGGCATTCAGTTGCTGCTCGGGGGCTCATAATGCACTGACTTACTATCTGAAGGGCCAAAGCCTAGACTGATTAAAAATGTGCATTAATATATCATTGTTTTACATGTACTAGTTTTAAGATCTTGTTTTCCAAGCCACACAATGGGGCTCACTGCATTTTTTACAAAGTTGGATTAAATACAGCACACAGCCTTGAGGCGCTTTAGAAGATCATGTCTGTAATTCATTGCGTGAACATGCTGATGCACAGACAAAGGTGAATTAGCTCCAGATAAAAATGCTTCAATGCTCTATTGAATAGTCAATTATTAAACACATAATAGGACCTGTGGTTAGCAGGGCATAGTGAAGATGTGCACAGTCTGCAAAATTTATTTCTGAAAAGGAATAGTATTGGGCAATATTTAAAAGGCAGACAATGAAAATCATATTTGCACAGACATTTTTGAAATTGTTCATTGAAGCTACTTTTTACTATTACCTTGGATATCACTTTGTGTTTCTTGCACGGTTGCTATAAAATGTATTTTATTGCAGCCTAAGAAGAAATAATGGAATGCACTTTTATCTGAGACACAAATATTCTTACATTAATAAATTTTACCTGAAAAACAACTTGCATTGCTTCTTAGAACTTGTTGGGTAAAACTGAATAAGTAGTAATTATATGTCAAGCGGTGGGAAAAGGTTACAGAATTCTACTGAGTGATGAATTATTATGTACTAACTAATGGGTGAAGGTTTGTGGATAATTTCTTTAGTAACGTAAAATAGTTTCATCTTTTACTTTGTATGAATAAGTTCCCTGTTCCATAAAAAAGAAAACAAGAAGGCAGCATTAGACATCATCGCTTCTGTTTGGGGAGCTATGGGCAGGATGCAAGTAAACAGTTCTGCTTGTGAAAGAAGCTTTGGCTGCACAATGGAACTTCCCTGTCCTCTCCTCTCCTGATGTGCTCCATACATGTCCAGTAAGTCTGCTCCAGAGGGTTGGAGGAACTCCCACAGTAGATTTCGGGGTTGCAAGGGGGAGTCACATAAAGAGAGGAGAGGATGAGGAATTTCTATTGTGCACCTAAAACTCCTTGCCACCAGCAGAACTGTTTACTTGCATACCACAACATTCCATAGCTCCCAGTTCGTGCACACATTAATTCATTTTTCAAAAGACTGCATAGTGTTTGAGGCAAAGGGAGGAACTGGAAGTTTTTAGGGGCTGAAGGTTCCTAAGACATTATTCCTTTTTGCCTTTGTTACAGATTTTGGTCCCAGATAGCTGGTATTAAAATAATTGATTACTGGTAGAAGACTACTACGTTTCTTTAATTTGGCCTTTATATTAAAGTGGGATGCCATTTCATTTTTCATTTCTTTGCTGAATTAACAAACCAAACTACCATTTTACCAGGGTGAATGCTGATTACCTAGACAGCAAATGGGGAAAACACATTTAAGAAAATATATATATAAGAATTGCATTTGATTCCATCCATAGTTCAATGGTAGAGTATATATGCTTTCCAGGCAGAAAGTTCCAGGTTCAATCCCTGACATCTCCAGTTAAAAGGATCCAAGGTAGCAGATACGAAAAAGATCTCCAATTGAGACCTTGAACAGCCACTGCCAGACAGAGTTAATCATGCAGGTCCAGATAAACCAGTGAACTGAATCACTACAAGACAGCTTTGGATGTACCTGATGTGTGAAAGACTATCCACGATACAGTCAACTCTCTGTTGAGTATAGTTCACATTTTGTGATCTTACATACAAAGACCAAGTACCTTGCCAAATGAACAGTGAAAGTATATATGGCAATGGCAACAGTAACACCCTAGCTACGCAACACCATGGTCACTGAAGTCTGCTGTTGTCTCTTTTCTGATATCAGCTGAAGATAGGTCTCTTCCCCCCAAGGCTTAGAGTTTTAAAATATTTGATCATAAAGAAAATGATGGCAAGCGAAAATGAACTAATTGCTTTGCTTTCACTACTAAGCTATCAGCATTGTTTCAAATAACTGCAATAATGTTTTATCAAGCATGTGTTAACATAAACAGCAATGCTAACATATTGTTGGACCTATACTCTGTTAAAAAGTTGTGTGAGCTAATTCAAAGCCAAGTGTTAGATGAAATGCATGGATCCAGTTGCAACACATGCTTTGCTCAAGTCTTCTCCCCGGTGCCATTATAACATCCAATGTTGTAAGTTCATATTCAATAAGTCAAGAAAGAAACTTTACAATATTTCGGCTCTTTTAATATTTTTATTGCTCCCAGACAATAAACTTAATCCAACCTTTTCTGCCACAACACTTCTTATCCAAAATTAATAAGGTGTTTGGACTTTGACATTTCTGCAACATCCTTGACTTTATTTAGCCATATATAATCAGTTCCTGCATTATCTCTGTTCCCCAGTATTATTCCATGAGAAATCTATACCAGCCAGTCAATCTACTATTCAGACTTTCAGACTTTCTTCTTCTTCTAGAATTCTCAAATGCTGTAAGAGCTGAGTAGCTGGATCTGTACCTATATAGGATCTGTACCTATATTTTCTCTTTTTTTGGTAGATGAAACTGATCTTCTTATTGCTTGCTGATTTGTTAGTGTAAAACACTCTTTTGGAAGCTTAACCTGTGCTGACATAATCTGGCTTAATCTTTTCCAAGTTTCCTACAAAATGTTGGCATTTCAGAACTGTGAAAATTGGCCCTGTGAGAAATCTCAATTTAGGTCAGATGCAGTAGAAGACATTGATGTCTGTGGCAGAAAATACAAAAGGGACCTTTCCTCCATTGTAGTGAAACTATAATAGTAAGCTAACAGACATTTTCTTTCTCTTTTAATAGTACCTCTAATGTTGCTCCTAATGGTAAGGCCAGCTCTGGGTCAAATTTTCATTTTTTATTTTTTGCTATTTGGATCTAGCAATATACCATAGACTGAAACTGGGGCGGTTTTTAAGTTCGTAAGATCAGCACTTCCCATTTCATCAGGTTATTCAGCTTCCATGGGGGTGAGATAATATTTCAGTGGAATCATTGTTTTGGTGGGGTTGTGTGCTAATTTCTTCACAAATCTTTCTTCCACTACAGTGGAACCTCAAGTTGCGGACATAACCCATCCCCGAGGCACGTTCACAACTCGAAGTGTTCGCATCCAGAAGCGCTGCGTTTGCGCTTGCGTGCAGTGCGATTTAGTGCTTCTGCGTGTGCACAAGCGGCGAAACCCAGAAATAACGGCTCCGGTGCTTCTGGTTTGCCACGGGACACAACTTGAAAAGACATAACCTGAAGCGGACGCAACATGCGGTGTGACTGTACTAAACAAATATGCAACAGCTTTCTGTTCTTTTCATCATCTTAAGTCCCTTCATCCTGCTCTTTTAGAGACACCAACTGGCTCATGATTTTATTACACAGGAAGATAGGAAGCTGACTTATACCAAATCAGACCATTGGTCCATTTAGCTCAATATTGATTATACTGATTGGCAGCAGAGGCACTCCAGATTTCAGGCTGAAGATGCTGGGGATTGAATCTGAGACCTTCTTGCAAGGCAGATACTCCACCACTAAGCTATAGCCCTTACCAACAAATTCAAATACCCAAGTGCCTTACATTCTGCAGTAGGAAAAACAGTTACATTGCACACACTTAGTTAATTGCACAATTGTGACTAAATGTGAAGAGTTTTAGTATGCTGTCCAAATCTCCCAATGCCTCTTCTGTTTTTCAGCTTTAGTTCCCCACCCCACTTAGAAGAAGCAAATTTCTAAGGCAAGCTGTGTTTAAATTGGCAGAAACTCTGGCCAAAAGAATGAAAAGATTTTTGCCGTTGCTGATAAGAAAAGATCCTATTAATGGGCCAACTAATTTAGGAAGGGAAACTGGAGCAAGACAGCTGTATTTGAGAAAGCAATGCACCATTTGTTCGGTTGCAACAATATTGGGATGCAGTGAATGAAGCTGGATACTGCTGTATTTAGAACATTTCTAAATTTTTACGATTTGCTCTCCGTCCTTCCCTGCCTGCTGCCTGGAGTCTCAAGGCCCTGGAGCCCAGCCTGGTCTTGCTACTGCGTCCCTGGCCTTCTCACTGAATGGCCAACGCCTTGCTGAATGGCCACCTGGCCAACACTCACTTACTCCTTGCTCAGTGTGCAAGTGGGTGCGGATGGAGGAAAACGGGCAGGCATTGACCCCAGCATGGCCTGGCCCAAAATTCCTCTCTGTGGGTGTCAGGGGAATACGCCTGCCAAGGACTGCATCAGCTGGCTGGGCTCCCCCTGTACAGACAGGCAGGCAGGCAGGCAGGCAATGCAGCGTGGCCCTGCTTGGCTCCAGTGGGGGGGTCACTTTGGTGGCAAGGGCTGGGCTGGCATAGTGGGCTCCATTCACTCTCCGCATCCTGCCCCTTTGGTACACACATGCCTCCCATGGGCACCAGAAAACCATGCTATGCCACTGTGGTGCATATGTTTTGTATTGTTACACAAGCCTGGTGCCTGCTCCCTCTCTCCGCCAAGCAGTGGCAAAAGTGTATGGGATCTCAGGCGCCCATGCAGGGTCTGTGTCCCTTTGGGGAATGGGAGACAGGGCGAAGACTGTCATGCTTTAAGAAATACGGTTTGATTCACATATTTACACCTTCAGTCTGCATGGTAATGGGGGCGTCCAGATCTTAGAGCATGGCCCAAGCATTGCAGGCAGTCCTTCCTTCTCCCTTCCCAAGTTGGATCTCACTCCTCTTTCCCTTTCTTCTTCCCAGAAGCCCCTTGCCCTCCTCCAGAGCAGTTACCTTGGCAACCTACCAAATCTCCAGTCTCTGGTCACACCTGGAACAAGAAGTTCCATTGTCTTTGTTAATGACCCACAGTGGTTCTCTCAACAGCCCTAGTTTGGTCAGGCTACCCAGGAATTCCTTTGCAGCTTATATTCTCTCTTCATTTCACAAATAACCCCAAATCCTAACATTTATTAATTTTAGTGTTTAGGAGGACACCCCCCCCCCAAGTTCTGTAACAGTATTTAGGAGTAGAGTTGCTCCAAATGTTTCAGACCCTTGATTTTTTCCACATTCAGGGGGTTTGTTTGGGGGGGGGAGGTGCTGACCAGATGGGCAAGGTATTATTATTAGGTGGGAGTGGAAATTTTGGTACATGAGGTAGTGGCACTTTAAAAGATGAGATGGTCAAAGGGCTTCCCAATTCCCTCTTTGTTTTTGTTTTTTATCCAAAGCTCTGGACTGCACTCACACAGCAGTTTATTCCATTTTTACGATGTTTCTCTAACGGTTAATTTCTACATTATATTTGAGCTTTCACATGACGTAAAAGCTGCTTCCAGAAATCTAGCAGAATATAGTGGAAGTTTAGTGCTCAATTCCATGTTAATGGCTTCCAGAAAATTTCCATTTGCAACCCCATTAAACCAGAAAATCACAGAAGTAAAGTGATGAAATTAGGGGTGATATGCCAGCGTACAGATGTTTCCTGCCATTTTCATAGGGGAACAGAAGTATGCATGTGTGAAAAGGGTGGGAGAGTAACAATGTTGTCCAATGGCATCTTGCTGTGTCACTCCATACCCGCTGGTGTGAATGAAATTTTTCATGACATGCTGGTATATTGGTCAAAAAGCCACAGCCACATAACAGCTACTGCAGTGTGAAAGGAACATTAGAAATGAAACAGAAGCCCTAGCGTTATAATCAGGAAAACCAACCCAATATTCCCCATGTCTGAAAGCATCTATAGCAGTCTTTTCCATGTTATTGCAAATGGCTTTTTTTCTGGAAGCAAATAACATGGAAATGTGCTATACAGTGGTACCTCGGGTTACATACGCTTCAGGTTACATACGCTTCAGGTTACAGACTCCGCTAACCCAGAAATAGTGCTTCAGGTTAAGAACTTTGCTTCAGGATGAGAACAGAAATCGTGCTCCGGTGGCGTGGCGGCAGCAGGAGGCCCCATTAGCTAAAGTGGTGCTTCCGGTTAAGAACAGTTTCAGGTTAAGTACGGACCTCCGGAACAAATTAAGTACTTAACCCGAGGTACCACTTTACTCCACTATATTTCCAGAAGCAGCTTTTCAATCATGTGAAAACTCAAATTCAATGCAGAAATTAACTGCTAGGGAAACTTTGGGTAAATGGAATAAACTGTTGTGGGGCTGCAACCCAGGTGAGTGCCTGTTAACTTCACAGCTTCCTTGCACTTTGAAAGGAGGTAGCAAAAGCCCCCGTGATGATGCTTTGAGTGATGCTGCAGCATTCCTAGCCCCCGTGATGATGCTTTGAGTGATGCTGCAGCATTCCCAGGCATGGTTTCCTATATGGGTCCTGACTAATATTCTGCAAGGAAAAATGTACTGTGAGGTACCACTGTATTGTTACCATAGTGCCATTTAAGATGGCAGATCGGGGCTTATATGATTCAATACTTCTTCATACCCACCCCCTCCAAAAAGAGATTTCTGTGTGTACAAAATTGGATGTCAGTGAAAAGGGTACTTATGTGGTCTTTTATCTGACATACTAGTTTTCTATGTGGAGGGAGGTTATTTTGATTCTGTTTTGTATGGGGGAAGAGTACAATCATGTGCGCTCTAACCTGTAATCTGAAGTGTTATAGTCCAGAGATAGGTTCACCCCCTTGCCTTTTGTTTATGGGGACTAAGCTTCAGTAAGAGGCCTCATTGCAAACACAATTTTATTTGAGCTTTTATATCAAGAGTGGCCGGGGTGGGGGGAGGACTCAGTAATACTAAGTGGTACCATAAATCTTGCTGATGTTGCCAAGTTAATAGCAAGACTGTAGTCTCCAACCTGTATCGAGATGGGTTCAGATACTGATTTGCCATCAGATCTTTCAAGTCTGACTCACGCAGGAAGTTCTATTATAGTGAATGTCAAAACCTGAGCTACTGAGAATTTCTCACAGCATAATAGCAATGTAGGAACTTGATCTGGATGACAAATGAAAATTAGTTTGTGATCTCATACAAGTTCTATGCTGTTATCTGTAAACTTTTCCTGGAAACTTCACTCATATGTCAGAGGAGGTATCATAGAAGCAGAATGCAGGTTGCTAGAAGCCTCTGCACAAAAACAACATGGTCTCCCCCATTGTTTCTTCCATTTCCATGATGTTGACATAGGATCAGTTAGGACTGCCCTCAGCATGGCTGCTGATCAGTCATCTAGGCATTGCACATGCCACCGGAGATGGTTCTCCCTTTATGTAGAGTGGCTGCCTCAGGTGGCAGATCCCGGGGTGATAGGCTGACAACTTGTGCACTGCCAAAAAAGGGGGGAAATTCATCACAGAAACAGAGGACACAGTTTGGCATAAAATATACATATGCTTGTGTGTGTGTGTAAATTCAAATTTACAAATAATTACTGCAATTTCAGTAAGATAAAAATTAAGATTTCCAGGCTGTTCAGCTTCTGTAGAATGGAGACACCATTTTCTCTTTTGTCTCAGGCAGCAAAATATCTCGCGACTCACAGGGATGAGTATCCCTCATGTTGAACTGCCCATTTAGAGAACTTACCATGTAACTTAAGGCCATCATGCCATGCTTCCCTTCCCTTTGTCAGATGGTGAATACCATGGAATTGGATTGCAGGTGAAGAAATCCACATGATGGGCCTGCCTTATGCAGTGAGATATGTCTGGGGTTGGTGGAGAATCAGCCATAATAATAATAATAATAATAATAATAATAATAATAATAATTTATTTGTACCCCGCCCATCTGGCTGGGTTTCCCCAGTCACTCTGGGCGGCTTCCAACAAAGATGAAAAATACACTAAAATGTCACATATTAAAAACTTCCCTGAACAGGGCTGCCTTCAGATGTCTTCTGAATGTCAGGTAGTTGTTTATCACTTTGACATCTGATGGGAGGGCGTTCCACAGGGCGGGCGCCACTACTGAGAAGGCCCTCTGCCTGGTTCCCTGTAGCCAATCTCTATGGTGGATGTAACAGCTACGTTTGTTCTCAACCATGGTAGTGGAATGTATCATAGCAAAAAATATCACCCAGCAGCCTGCTGCAGCATTCTGACCATAGTATTATTGTTGTTAAAATAGAAAATAATTAAAAAATACACAATAATTAAAAAACACTACAAAGCAATCCAATTAAAATAAAAATACTCATGATTAAATATGCAATAAAACAATCCTGTTAAAACAGCACAGCAAGTAAAGCAGGAGGCTTGGGACAAGAGAGCAAATCAATGCCTATGTAAACAGGTGTGTCTTCAAAAGGCAGTGGAATGCCAATATAGATGGGCGCCTCTTTTTCAGCAGGGAGTGCATTCCACATTACCAGTGTCACCAGTGAAAATGCCTCTGTACTACCACAATTATAATTGGCATATTTCAAATATAATAGTAAACAGCCAACTACAAGACCACAGCTGCATTCTTAGTGGTTGCTCCCAGACTTTGGAACTCCCTCCGTAGAGAAGTTGACTGGCTCTGTCCTTGTTATTCTTCTGGGGGCAGGTGAAGACCTATTATTCCAATAGGCTTTGGGGAGGTTTTAATGAAAGATCTGGTACCATGCTGTTTTTATTGTAATTTTCCATATGTTTTAAATAATATATATAATGTTTAATTGTTTTTTTAACAATTGTGGTTAGCTGTTCTTATTTTATTTGTAAGCTGCTTTGAGCATCTGTCAGGGGAAAAGGTGGGGTATTATTGTTGTTGTTGTTGTTAATTCTCATTCAGCAACCATTACATCTTAAATGAATCAACATATTTCAAAATAGAAGGACGATCTATTGTTACTACACACAGAAAGCACATGTATCAAAGATTCACAAACTCAAGGGACAGATAATGTATGTCAGACAAAGCTTATTTACTTCTTTCAAGGTTCCCATTTTACCTTTTATAAAAAGGAAACATTGTTATATATGCTTAACTGCCAGAGTATTATTCACACATGTGTTGATACTTGGTGTGGTGTGGAGGTTCTTCCTCATTGTAGGAGAAACCCACATAACGCTAAAACATAAAACACCAATCTTTGTGTGATAATAGTCACTATAGATGTACTTGAAATTCTGCATTGTTCCAAATCTCTCCCAAACAGCTACAAAAAACCCTCAATATCTCAAACACAACTATGTTCTGGGAATAAATCCCTATTTTTTCCGAAGAAGAATTTTTGCCTTAACGTGAAGAGAATTCCTAAGGCCCATTATAAAAACAAAAACTTTTGAAACTTTGAAGTTGGACTTTCTGCATTTTAGTGAAAATTACTTCCTTTGCCCTTTCTTCCTGTGTGGGGCAGCCCTGCTCTCTACCTCAGAGCGGGCAGCGCATAGCAGCTGCTTGTGGAGGAGAAGAGGCAGCAACTGACGAGGCCCAGCCCCATGTAACAGGCTGCAGCTTCTCCTCCTTGCCCTCGAGATCCCTGGCATCCGCTACAAGCTGCCTAAAGGAGAAGGCTAGCAGTGGCAGCCATGGAGAGGCAACGGGATGCTTCCTTGCAGCAGTTGCCACTGCCACTTGGGATAAGCGCCGGCTCACCCTCCTCCCTGAGCTTGATGGCGGCAGCACTGGTGGTAGAAAGAGGGACATTCTGGGATTAAATCAGAAGCTGGGATGGCTTTCATAATTCTGGGACGGTCCCTGGAAAATGGGGACACTGGGGGTATGTATCCCTCTTTTGTAATCTTCCCTACTGAGAAGGGCAATCCTGAAAGACTGCCTATAAATACTACCACCACCAATAGCATTTGGATCACAAGCTCCTTGGGCTGGAATCTCTCTCTTTTGCTTATGTCACTCATAAAGCTCTATGTACACCAACGACACTAAGTAAATGTAATAAATAATGTAGAGCCCTGTGAATGCTTGAATTAATCAATCCCATTGAAATGTAGCAAGATGGTTTTGGCAGCAGATGGGCCCTGTGCGCTGGACTGTAGTGTATGTGCAAATTGACTAGGATAAGCCTAATTTCTAGCCCTTCCTTCTTCGGCTTGTTGTCATGGTGGCCTGCTGGGATGCCGAACCAGGAATTTTCAGTTCCGTTCCTTCCCTTCTAGGACCTTAACTACCCTTCACTTTGCTTCTGTCTCTGTGTGTTTTGCATATAGCTTCCTTGCTCCAGGTATGTGTTGTAACCATTGCTCTGTCACTCTAACCAAACCCGAAGCTCAAGACAATGGCAATTGAAAGTTACTTCACTTGCATCCCTAGCCAGGATGCTCCTCTGACCACTGGGTTTACCATCATTATCTTTTCTATGATGGACATATATCTATTGCTGTCTTTCTCATCTTCTGGCTCTAATCAGACCAGCTCTGATGGTGGGTCCTGACAGAAACATTTCTGTCTATTAGAAATATAATATTTGTGTTTATAAACAGCATTTCCACATCTTCTCCCTAATGTGTGCATCTTTCTTGCAATACTAGGATTAGTTTGTGCTGTCTAATGTAGGAATCTGCCTTGGCTTGTTTCTCTGGATGAGGATAATTGTCTTGCCAAAACACTGGAAATTCCATTTCTCATGCCTTGGTGATGCTGATCAAGAAAACTGGTTATCTGTTGATTCATCTTTTTTCTTTTTATGCTATTTAATACATACATGAATTACTATCATACATGACTAAGGTGCATTAATTGCACATGGTGTATTCAAAATTTCTACAATGTCTAGTGCCATATTTCTGTTCCATAGATATAGAGCCTGGGGTTAATAAATCCAGATAATGCCGGACACAGTTTCATCATTTAGCAGTTTAGACATGAAATCTTGTGCCTGTCTACTCAGCTGCAAGCCCCAATGAATTTGATGGGGCTTACTTTGTGTAATAATAATAATTTTATTTTTTTTAATTTATATCCCACCCATCTTGCTGGGTTTCCCAGCCACTCTGGACGGCTTACAACATGTATAAAAACACAACAAGCATCAAACATTAAAAAACAAGATATCCTATACGAGAAATCAACCAACCAACCAACCAACCAACCAACCAGTAAATCAATAGAAAGCAATAACAATAATAACAATTATAGCAACAATAATAAACAGTTTACAGTTATACCCAAATTAAAATAACCACCAACCCCAACTAAACAGCTAACCAACAGCAACCTGACAAAACCAAAGCAGAGGAACCAACATTAGAACCCTTTAAAACTTTTTAAAACATTTTAGCCAATTGCCCCAACCCAAGAGTTGTTCCAGCAATGTCCCTCTGGCCTCCCAGAAGCCTCTTTTAGGATGGACACAAAGTGGCTTCAAATCAGTGTGAAGGTAAATACATATATGCATCCATGAATACAAGGAAATAAAATGAAATTAAAATAACAGCGACAATGTAAATACAAAAGTACTGTGTATTTTGGGTCTATGGACCCTAATAAAGTTGTGTGTGTGTGTGTGTGTGTGTGTGTGTGTTTAAATAAATAAAAATACAGTGCTATGCATTCCAAATTCTAGCATAATAGGATGGTGGATTTTTACTGTGGCCCTTATTGCTGACATAAAAAATAAGCGAGTGCCAAGTCAAAACAAAATTATTTGATTTTTTTAATACCATGACGAAATAAAATTTTGAGTCACTATTTCCATGAGGGCTAAATATCACACCCTTAGTCCAATGACAAACACATCATAAATCTCTCTAGTGTTTGGGCAATGTCAATCTGGCTGCAATGAACAAGTGGCCAATTAATTGTTTAGCTTTTATTTTTGTTTTTTTAAAATATGATTAAATCATTTGATAGACTTAAAGTAAATGAAGTTCTGATTGGTAGGCTTGAACCTTGAGAGAGCCTTACTTGTACCAGCAGAGGGAGCCTTGAAAGAGCCATAAACCTGAATTCACAGACAACGCACAGGTCTGTACCAGGAGCAGTTCTGATTGCTGTCACTTTTTCGGTATCAGCTGGCAAATTGCTCCTTTTTGAAGTTTTGCATGAATTTATGAGAGAATGCTGATTGGCAAGGTTGATTCTCCATGTATATATCCTTAGATGTTTATTTTCCATGGATAATCAATTCAACAAGCACAAGACAGAAATCTGTTTATCTGTATGGGCACAATGGAGCCTTAACAAGGAAAAGTCTCCATTGACACGGAATTCTAGGCATTCCTCTGACACAGGGATGCTGTCATGATTTGATCACCAGCACTTTACATATAGGATCAGGATTTTTTAAATATATCTGAAACGGAGCCAAGCAATGACTAAAGATCTGTGGCTGGTTGAGTCATACCTGTCATATTTTTCTCATTAAAGAAGACACAGCAGTGTGCCAAACTTGTCATTCTCTCCCATGAAAGACAGCTGATTTCATTAGGTGCAGCAGCTGACTGTATGTTTAAGTGAATACAGCAATAAAACTGCTAGCACATTTGCAAAGCTAAGCAGAGTCTGGTATGGTTTCAAATTGCATGGGGGGACCCTGTGTTGAGATTCCTGCATCTCCAGGGGGGTTGCACCAGATGATTCTTGGGGTCCCTTCCCATTCTACAATCAGTTCTCTTTCCCCCACCCCTCAAACTCTCAGGACACAACTGAGAAAAAAACCTATGGCCACAGCTATCTAGAGATATGTGGGGCTTACTGTACTTCTAAAAAGACATGTACAGGATTGCACTCTGTGCCTCTCTCAGATATTTATCTATCATATAGAATCATTCATAGCATTTTGGGAAAATCACACTTAAGATCATCTCTGTTAAGTCTTTGTCAATTACAGCAACTATTCCCTTTGCTTGCCTTTTATTAAAAATGTTTTAAAGATGAACTTTCCCTCAATCAACTACCCTGAGGCATTTTTAAATGCCACAACTGCTCTCAATAATGTCACCTAATTTAATAAAAAAAGGGATACAAATTAGACAATCACAGAAAGACTAAAGTCTCTAAGCAGCCTGCTCATATAATTAAGAACCAACCTAGTTGAGATGAACTTAGAAGCAGAATTTTTATAGAGGACTCTGAGGTTTGAGAAAATTTAGATAGTCTTTCCTTGCATGTGTTAGTGTGCTAAGATAATTTTAGCCTGTGGACTTTGATGATCTTACCTCTCTTTAGATAGCAAGTATTGTGTCATAAGCCAGCCCTGCTCCACTGAGGCCCAGCAGCCCTTTCATTAGACCTTTGTATCAGGTGGCATGTGCTTGGACACAGTGGTGGTAGCCTCCTGGCTGTTTTCCCCAAACCCCCAGGCATTGTGATAATATACTCCCTAAACTTGCCTGCTCCCCACAGGTGCAGTGGAAAGTGCTATCCCACTGCCAGCGTTGAAGTAAAAGTCAACTGCCCGTCAAGTTAGCTTCTGTATATAGGTGGAAGTGCCATCTTGCCCTATGCCTCTCTGCCTTTAAAATTCTAGGGGTCATTTTCTCCCTGTAGTAAACTGACTTTATTAGACACAATAGTAATATCTATTCAGATTTTTCCTAAATACCTCCTTTGGCCACAATCCTGTGTATCTGGGAGTAAACCACAGTGAACTCGGTGAGTTTTAATTCTGTATAAAACTCGTAAGAAATACTGGTCTACAAGTACAATTGATCTGCAGGTGTCCATTGAATGTATTTCAGAAATGATATAGGCTGAAATACATGGATGGTCAGGCTCACATTCATTGCTTTTCAGATCTTAATTCTGAGATTATTGACTGAACAGCTCAGAACTGGCAAGTGTTAGTATTATCCCACCTGATTGGTTCATGAAAATATATCTTGGAAGCTCAGTATCAATAGTCTATTAAAAGTTTGCTGCTAATATTTACTACTCAGTGTTTTACTCTGAAGTTGGGGGGTGCCTGTAGCTCAGAGAGAGAGCACATGCTTTTCATGCAAAGGCCCTAGGTTCAATTGACAGCATCCCCTGGTAAGACTGGGAGGGAATGCTGCTTAAAACCCCAGAGAGCTATTGCCAGTCAGTGTCAACAGTACTGAAGTAGATGAACCAATGGTCCGATTTGGTATAAAGCAGCTTCTTATGTTCCTAAACTTTTATGTAACTTCCTTTTCATCAATATGACTAGTGGTGTATATTTATTCTGCAAATGTCCAATCTTATTCAGCTCTGTAAGATGCCGTGAAATGTGTTGTTGCCCACAGGCAGGAAAACTGTTAAACTCTTCCTAAGCGAGCAGATTGATGAAAGCAAGAAGGCTAAAGCCACAGGTGAAAAGACAGAGCAGTAGGAGGAAATGTCATTGTGAAGATATACCGCATTTGTCAGTATTTTAAATCATGTGGCCTGCAAGCACTTCAGTTGTATTTGGATATATGTATGGGAATGCTTCACTCTGGAAAACAGGACCATTTTCAGGTCTTTCACAATTCATACAGTTTATAAACTCAGACCATAATTGTACAATTACTTAATTCTGTTTAACAATCCTGTAATACACATCTATTCTGTTCTCCCATATAAGTGAAATTGTGATTTCTTAAATGAAAAGTACATATTGCCAAGTTGTCTGTTTTTAATGTTTCATATTCTGATAAGTCCTTCTTTTTCCAAGATGCAGAAAACGTTGATATTTCTACAACATTCCAATTAATGTGACCTTCATGTAGAAAATAAATGGGGCATATATTCTTGAACATAACAAATGTATGAGCAGGATACATAGTACTGAGTGTCTTCTACCAGCACAGCAAATGCTACTCTGAAGGAGCAGGAAAGTACACCAAGCCTCTTTACTCCTGATAATATTCTCTGTGAAAGGTGCTGGTGCTATTTCTTGTTCATTCAACTGCAGCCTGAAGTTTCCTTCTCAGCTAAGGAGTGTTGCAGTACCATGCATCCTAACATTCATAAAATATATAAAAACTCTCAACTGTTTTTATTATTTAATGATCAGCCCCAGACACCATGGCCTGGTCTGCACTGTAAGCTCTTCAGCACAGGAGTCTGCTTTTTTCTTTAAACTTTCTGGTTTTTTTATTATGCAGACTCTTGTCTTGAAGAGTTTACAGTGCAGACCAGGCCCTGGTGTCTGGGGCTGACAGCAGTTGAAGGTGAACAACATCTGTAAGGCTACAGGTCCTTCATCCCTGCTGTAGCCTGTAGTGAGTTTAATGTGGTTGTAGAAGCCAAAGGAAGGTGAGACAAACATAACAAACCAATGGAGAGATGGGAAGAGCCAGGGTAACAGAATGCGTGTGACAAACGGCAGTTACATGTTATAAGAAAGGAGCACTCACTCTTTTCCTTGTGAAGTAAGCAGGTTGCAGGGGGTGCCTTTCTTAAACACTATCAACTGTTATCAACTGCTATCAACTGTTTTGCTTCCAAGCCAGGCAGCCCTTAAGAGCTGCACAAATTACTAGCAAGCTCTTTGGTCTGGCCAGGCAAGAACCCAATCAGTACCTTCCTATTTCTTCTCCTGAAAAGTATGAACTAGGCAAGGGTGGACTTTGGTCTTTCAAATTTCAGCGGCGCCTGGTATGAGGCCAAAATTCGGGAGGCCCTTGCCTCTTGCCTTCTGCTCTGCAACCATGTCAGAGTTGTGGCGCCTTGCGGCACATACTGTCTCTGATCAATCAGCAAGAGCATAGTTTCTTTTAAAGTCACTCAAGTTGGTTTCCATCATTTCCTCCTGTGGGACAAATTATGTTATGTTTTGTTCTAAGCGGGTGATGACAGACAAGGGGGAAAGCAAGTGACCCATAAGATAGAGGCCTGGGCTTTTGAAATTGCATCTATATGCCCTGGATGCAATACCTAGTGCACTGTTTAACTCAGGGAGGTAACTTTTAAGAGGTGCCCTTGAGGAAATATCTCTGTTTTCCTCCTAGATGGATTAACCCAGGGCAACCACTATCTTGTGGATTTATGCAAAACTCAGACTACATTCATCAGTCACCTTGCCATTATGGAAGGCCAGAGTTCTTGGCAGTTAAAGTGATTCTGAAGCAGAAAAGTCTGGAGCTTTGGATTCTGTTACCTATGTCTTTGGATTTCATCTTTTCACTTGGGGATTAGGACTGAGGGGTTTAAAACAAGGCTTCAGGGAAGCAACCTTCAACCTTTGTCTTCCAGAGAGATTGATTAGCAATACTGCTTTGTAGATTTTTGTTTGCTTTTTCACCCCTACAAAACGACATAACAGGCTTCTTCTTCTTCTTCTTCTTCTTCTTCTTCTTCTTCCTCTTTTCTTCGGTAGTTTAAAGGTTTGTATTACCTTTCTATTTTTGTGCATGGTAACTAGTGACTTGCAATAACTGTGTAAAGATTTAATTAGAGTACTCTGTAACTTCAAGAGAATTGGTACATCTATATACAGCCATTCACACCTCTTCTCTGATTTCTGAAAGATATGTCTGGTCCTCCTTTCCTCATTTGGTGACATATTCATCCTCCATTGTTTTACTCCTATGGTTTTCCAGCTGTCTGGTGGTAACAAGTTCATGTGTGTGATATGAGCCAATAGCTTCTGTTACTCCTACCAGTTTTACTGCTTCCAGTTTGAGGCAATATGTTTCTAGTTTCTAACCTCAGTAGGGATTTTAAATTTCTTTGGAAAGCATAACATTCATTTCACAAGTCTTTTATTCATAGTCTAGCATCTATCTGACTCCAGACCTCTCTCGTTTTATTTTCAACCTTTCACAGTAGTGTGGTGCAAAGTTTCTGATGGATCCTGGAAGGGTTTTGGCAAGGCAAAGCAAAGGCTTTCATTTTAACTCATCGTTTCAGCAGTCCCCTTATTTGTTGTGTGTGTTTGGCAACATAATAACTCTCTTGAACACTAAAATGTGGGAATGAAACTGTGGGTGCACATGGTCAAGCACAATTCTACACTTCACACTCAAATACCACCTGGATCCTTCCCTCTCATTTTCAAAGACAAGAAGAAAAATATATATTATAAAGTGATACAGTGGTGCCCCGCAAGACGAATGCCTCGCAAGACGAAAAACTCGCTAGACGAAAGAGTTTTCCGTCTTTTGAGGTGCTTTGCAAGACGAATTTCCCTATGGGCTTGCTTTGCAAGAAGAAACGTCTTGCGAGTTCTTCCGAGTTTTTTCCCTTCCCCCCCTTTTTTCTAAGCCGCTAAGCTGCTAATAGCCGCTAAACCGCTAATAGCGCTAATCCGCTAAGCCGCTAATAGCCTGCTTCGCAAGACGAAAAAACCGCAAGACGAAGAGACTCGCGGAACAGATTAATTTCGTCTTGCGAGGCACCACTGTATCTGCCTTGAAGATTGGAACATTATATTGCACATAGGACATGACACAGTTTCAAATTTGAATCCCAATTTGACCCCGCACCCATTTCAAAGAACCAGGAAATATGTAAAACACTCTGACTGATACTTAATGAGTTCCTTAAACGAACATAAGGCATTTTTTGATTTCCTTGATCACCCCACTTGTTGCAGCTACTTTGTTACATACCTTGCCAATCTGGAAGCTCTCCCATCATTCAGGAGCAGCCTTTCAAGGGGGACAAGGGGCTGCAGTGGTAGTAGTTTGTCTGGCTCCAACTCAATGTTATTTGTCTGGCTCCAACTCAATGTAAAACTCCCTTGAGCACTTAGATATCATTATGAAATTTGGTATGCACGTTTATGTGACCCTATCTTTGGAAAGACATCCAATGCTGCACAGTGTAGGCAATTCAATGGTAGATCGAACAGTGGTCTGACTTAGTATAAGACAGCTTCCTGTGTCTCTGGGGGGGCAATATGGATGGTGTTTTTTTTTAAGGAACCCAAAGGGTAATTTTGTCCAACCCCCTGCAAGGCATTGTTCATTATCATCATAGTAGTTTAGGAATCTTTTTACACCACCTTCAAGAGGCAGTTGCACCCTAAAAGGTGTGAGTAAGTAAGTAAATAAAAAGAACACCATCCTTTATTTGAAATTTGAATATGGGTTTAGCCACCACACCCATTTATAAGAGGCCTTGGAATGGCGTCAGATGCAGAAAATGCGATACAATGCTTATGGAATGAAATATTGGAACACTGTAAGAGTTGGTGGGTTGGTGTGTATTTGAAATCTTCCATTTGAAATTCAAATGGACACTGCCTCCCCTCCCACCAGCCCCCAGTGTCAAGAAGGGAGGGGAAATATGCAATATGTATTTCCTTTTATATTTATTATATAAAATTATTATATATTTATACTTATTTATCATAATTTTTGTTATTGCATTTTTAATGGGTGCTATCCAACATTAGTCACAGTCAGAGAAGGCTCATTGACTTAAGTCAATTTGAAGTCTATTCATTTCAGTGGGTCTACTCTGAGGATGACTTACACTGAATATCACTCATCATTTATATTTTTTATGCAAAATAGTCCAAAGAAACATGATGCATTCATTTTACAGTTCAAGTATGGACTCTACTTTAACTTCTGTGTGCATTTTAAAGGAGGCCAGGAAAGAAGTTAAAAAATGTTTTGTTTTTTAAAAATGCGATATCTGAAGTGAGACCTCTTCAACATTGACCTTTGCTAGTTTAAACCTCTTTTCTTCACTTGTAACAACATTGGCCATGTAATTATTTTCCTATTTCCTGGTCAAGTGAGCTGCTCCAGCTTTATTGCTCCTTCAGAATGTCAAACAAAAACCTCTTGTCTTTTTCCCCAGTTCAGATTGTCACAATCTAGGCTTTCATCTGAATTTACCATTGACAATGACACAAGTTTTGTGACACAAGTTAGCTGCTTTCTGTAGAAGCCAATGTACACAGGGCAACCCAAATCAATAGAGCATAGTCTGCAAAAGTTTATTGTGGCCTTGTTCTTCCACCATGCAGCATGGATTGCAATGTCATTTCTTATTTATTTCCGTTCCCTGGCCTCAATACTTTTTCAAAAACAAGAACACCATAATAATGTAAGCAGTTTTATGGAGCATTTCAATGCACAGCCATTGTAACGGGGTTTTGTATTGCGATAGAGTATGTCAAGGCAGAATATGAAAAATGTTCCATTTCGGAAGTTTTTATTCATTTTTATCATTTTTCTTCAAAATTGCGTGAGGATTTATGGAGGTAGATCCACTTGGCTGTATGCACTTAAATTCACAATGGGTAAAAAATGTGCTATTCCACCAATCCAATAAATCCCTTAGTGCTAATAACTAGGTCATCAGCCTCATAGGTAAGCACAAGGGAAAATCTATGTGCCTATGCACAAAACCACAAGCAGCTGTTAAACTCTATGGCTCTTTCAATGCTGCTAAGACATTTGAATTAATTGCCATATCTGTACTTACAGATCATGCGGACTGTAACCAGATCTTGAAAATTGAATGGCAGACATTGTATGGGGCTTTTCTGTCAGTGGAAGTGTCTATTGTGTTGGTGCCTTCCATGCTCCTCCCATCTTGTGTCAGAATCACTGGTGTGAAAGCTATCTATCCCCAACCAAGAAGGTTGTTCTAAACTTTGCAGTCGTATACTGATGTAGCATTCAACTTGACATTTCCCAGGAAGAGTGGAAAACTGATCTCTAAAGGCAAATACGTTGAAGAGAGAGTTTTGGCATCATAAAAGAGAAGCTTACCCTCCTTGCTCTTTTTGAAGTTCCCCACTACAAAAATGCTTTGAAAGGGTTCCAGCACCTGGGAGAACTCTCACAGGTGGTGACTGTGCCAAACTCTCCTAGATTACAATGGCCAAAACATTAATCTCATAATTCTTACCTGCTCCAAGGAAAGAGAAACTTAACAATGGAACTTGAAGAGCCAAGTTCAAGGTAGCAGAGGAAATATGAAGATCTATAAATATCCACCTCCCCAAATCTAATTACTCCAATCCTAATGGGAGCAGAGACTTAATTGAATGGCACAAGATAAATCTCATGTGGTAGGATCTATGCACATTCTGCATATGATAGCAATATCAGTAATATTTTCTTCTAAATGTATTCCAGTGACATACTCAGCTGGCATTATGCTTATTCTCAACCACTGAATAAAACAGACAAAGCAATGGTAGGTGAGATGTTACCCAGTATTTAGGTTGTCAGGTAGAATGCAATGGAAAACACTAGATCTGCAGTAGTTCATGAGTTAACTTCTTAAAGCGTTATGAACAAGACATTTGCATAGAATTGTTCTGCCGCATGCACCCTATATTTATATCATAAATATTGCTTCAGCAACAAGAAAACTCAGACTGCACTTTAAATAGCTCAATCTGGGTAGTTAAAACAAAAGCAAAATTGTTTTTTTTAAAAAGCGTAACTATCAAAACAGTTAAAAGCATTTAAAACAGCACATCTTCACTTCAGGAGAAAGCGTGCCTAAATAGCTTTGTCTCCAGGAGCTGCTGTCTGATACAAACCAAATATTGGGGTGCTGAACTCTATTTTGTCTCTGCCTGTACTCAGATATTTCATGTCATACTAGACTGAGGTTCAGGTAACCGTTTCAAATTTGTTTTATCTGAAAGCTGTAGCCATTTCTAAAATATCCATTTACACCCATGTTTATGAACCTATAAATAAAGCTGCTTGCAAAGTATCCAAATGATGCCACATTTTGGCAGTTTGGAATACCTCATAAATGCTTTTTATTAACCATGCTTAATTTTATATGGATCTCTAAATTGTGTAAGGTGTAAATGTCACTGTCCTTTGAATATTTATGTACCTTCTGGGTTCTAAATATGGACACAAAAGTGCTATCAGGCAAGAAAAAGAGGAAATTTGTAACAAAGAAGAGTTTAAAGTTTGCAGAAGAAAGTGAGAGGACACAATTTATTTCAGGCAGAGGAGGAATGTATGCTAGATGCTAGTTATTGCAACAGGTGAATGATTGCTTTTTATTCCAATCAACACTTCAAAAAACTTCTCTTACCTTCCAGTCTTAAGCTTTCTACACAAATAAAATCTGTATAGCAGAGAAGAGAGGCATGGAACCCTATCACTTGCAAATTGGAATGCACATCGGTTAAGTCATAACTCATTTCTCCGTCTTTCTACTTTGGATGATTTCTTGGAAATTACTAAATTGTTACTAAATTACTAAATTGTTTTGATTTTAAAGAAATGCTTTCCATTTCAGCTCTTGGCAAGTTCTTTTTAGGGGGAGAGGGCAAGCAGTTAAATGAGAAAATAAGAGCTGAAACAAACATGTGGAATATGTATTTTTCAGTCCCTGTTTCTTTCAGCTTGTGCACAGAATAATACTTCAGCTTGTATATATATGCCAATAATCCTTTTGTAGTGTTGGTGGGGGGAGTTATGTGTTTGCTGTGTTTTTGTTCTTGTTTTCATTGTGTATTTTGTGTTTTTATCTTGTTATCTTATGCTGTGAACAGCCCTGAGATCTACAGATGAAGGGCAGTATAAATAATATAGGCAGTGTCAATTTGCCACAACACACAATGCATCCTTTAGATCATTCATAACCCGAAAGAAGAAGAAAAAACCAAAAACCAATAAAACAAACTTCTCTTTATAAATCCACAGGTATATCCTGATGAGATTCTGTTTCATTCAGTCCTTTCATATATAACTCTAAATCTTAGATTTATCCAACAGTAAAAAAGAGTAATTATTTTAAACCATGACCACACTTATTGTACAAAGATATAAATATATTTATGTGGAACATAGGGTCTTCCTATATGTAATAAGGATGGTTTTAAAAAGCGTAAGGAACTACTGGGTGAGAGTCCATGGTCAGAAATACTCAAAAGCGAAGGGAGTCCAAGATGGATAGGAGTTTCTTAAAGGTGAAATATTGAGGGGACAGATACAGACAATTCTAATAAGAAAGAAAAGTGGGAAGTATCTAAAGGACTGCCTCTCCCCATATGAACCGACCCAAACCCTGCAATCATCACCTGCGACCCTTCTTTGTGTGCCTCCTCTGCAAGACATCCTAAAACAGCAACATGAGAACAGGCCTTTTCTGCAATGCCTCCCAGTTTGTGGAATGCTCTCTCCAGAAGGCTCGCCTGGCACCTTCGTTACATTTCTTTAAGGATTTGGTACTAAATGTATCAAAACTAATCACAATACCTGAGGATTCTCAATCCTGTATTAATATTGTCCAGAATAGTAAACATCTAGATGTTAGATTCCACCATCTCAAAGATTACGTATAACAGAAGTTTATCAAGTTACAAAACTGTCCAATAGACAACATGGTGGTGAATCTTTTGTCTAAACCTCTCGCCGAGGGAAAACATAGCAAACTAGCAATGCAGCTGAGACTGAGTGTGTAACCTTGTGATACCCAAGGGGGAGTGTTGGCATTCATACAAAGTGTTGTGGTTACCAAGCAGTTAACACACTGTATTAGGTAGGTATGCTGACTCAGGAAGTATGAGAGCATCATGAGTGGTGAGGAGTTGGCCAATTAGTCTGCAACTAGTTAGTATAAAGTATTATGATGCCTCTTGTGTGAGCTAGTGTGCTTGTGATTCCTGGATGCTTGTATTATAAGAAGACTGCATTATGTACCTTGATGAACCACGCAAGACTGCAACAGGAAGAAGGTTTGACCCCTGAGTGCTTCCTGTGAGTACTTTCCATTGTTCACAGTCTTTTACAAGACCTGAGTAGGTTTAGCCTGGAGAAGAGAAAGTTAAGGAGAGATGTGATAGTAGTCTTCAAACAGCTGTAGGGCTGTCATACAGAATGTGGAACAGATTTGTTCTCTCTTGCTCCAGAGCACAGGACTGGAACCAACACATAGGAATTGCAGAGAAACAGATTTCAGATAAACTTCAAAATGGTAAGAGGTGCTTAAGAGTGGACTTGATCAACCTATTTTGCTGGAGGCTGGATAGTCTTATGTCAGGTATGGTGTAGTTGCATCCCACATTGAACTAGGGGTTAGACTATATGGCTTTCAAGATGCCTTTCAGCTCTTTGAATCTACTGTTCCCTAGACAAGCATTCGGCTTTAAGGCAAGGCAGTTTATTCCATGAAATGACAGCCTGTTATAAAATTCTTAACCCTGAGAATCTTAGATATCAGTGGCACAATGCTTTCAAAGTAATTGAAACTGGTTGCCCGGATTGTGCCCTGAGTTCTGATCCCTTAAGTACATGAAGCCAGGCTTGAAAGCCTATAGACATTGCCCATTGAAAAATCAGAAGCTACGAGAAATAGAAGCAACATTCTCAGTGGGTCAGAGAGAGCTTACAGTAGCTTGCATTGTGCTTCGTGTGACTCATACAAGTGGAATAATGTTATAGCACTTATGTGGACTAATAGAATATAGCAGATGATATTTTGAAAAGCAAATACTGCAGTTTGTTATGTTAAAGCAAAAGGTTTGCCAACGTGAGACTAGCAAACTGAGCTCCCGGAATTTCCTATTTTAATCTGGTAAAATAGTGCCAGCTAATTGAAAGGCTCTTTTGGCTCTAACAACATAATAAGAACAAATTGGACAAGAATCTCACACATGAATACGAATAGGGAATCTGATATTGAGCAGACTGGGAAAGGTGACACTGTTTACTGAGATTTTGAACAAAGTGCCATTTTGGAAATGACAGCTGCAGGCTCTGCAGGGAATTCTGCTGGTTTCTTTGTCAAATGCCAGCATTGTGGCTCCCAAAGAGGATTAGAATGAAACAGGAGCAGTCTCCAAAGATGCAAGGCCATGTCTTTCAAATGTGTGCATCAGAAAAAGATCAAAGCTTTAATAGTCATTGAGTTGTTAATTAACTTACCATCTCGCCTCTCTCAAGCATGCCTAATAGGATATTTGTTTATTGGAAATCAAATAGTGAACATGTCTGTATATATTGATACAGAGAAATATGATTAGGGTTTTGTCTCTCCTGAAGGGCAGCTGGTGCCTCCACAAAATGAAAGTGCAATGCTTCCACCAAAGCCATTCCCAATACACCTTATCACAGCCTCACCACAAGTTGTGGTGTCTCTTAGGAGGGCTGGGAAAGCCTCCATCTGAAACACCGGAGAGCTGCTGCCTGAGGTAAAATATCCCCAAAATATAAAACTTTGACATTTCTATTGTGTTTTGTGTGTGTGTGTGTGTGAAGATAATCTTTATGAATTTCATTGTGCTTATATACACTGACTTGGAGTGAGCCGAACTCCACTCAAAAGGTGCTCCCATTTGTGGTGGCAGTGGTGAGGTGATTTTTGTCCTAGTTCCCCTTCTACTGTCCACTCTGAAAAAATCATCCGGAGGGGGTGGCAAGACTCCCTGGAACAATGCTGGAGGTGGTACAGGGGACTGTCAGGGCAAGGGGAGAAAAATACGCATGCATGTGTGTGCACGCGCACGCACGCACGCACACACACATACATACACACACACCTTTTACCAGTGGGAGCATCAACTGAATCAAAGGTCCTGCAAAAAGAAATTCAATGTGCCTTTTTATTATTATTTACCTTTTGTGATCAAATAGCTCATTATATTTCTCCTCAAGTCTCCCTCTCTCCCTCTCCATCTCTCTCAATGAGAGTTCTCTTCTGCCTCCTCAAATGACATAATATGAAGCTGAGAGTGAAAGTGTATCTAAAGTGTTTGAGAGGAAATTAGAGATCAGCTTCCTAGAAGCATTTTCCTTGGCAAATTAAATTTTCATTGGGGTTACTTGCTATGTTAGAAGAACGAAAAATAGAGAATTCCTTCCTCCCCCCCCCCCCACAAAACCCCCCAATAAACCTCAGGGATGACCTGGCTCATTTGTAAAAGCTCTCCACTTAAAATGATTAAATGCCTAGCAAAGCACTATTGACTGCAACTTTATAGTTCCCAATTTGAACTTAGAAGACTCTATTTCTCTTCTACCTATCTACCTTAATAGTTAGGGGGTACCTCCATGAGACTGTATTTGTGCATGTGGGTGCATGTATGAGCATACACACATGTATATACAGACACACACCCATACACACACCCATACACACACACACACACACACACAGAAAGTCCCACAGACTTAGCTATATATATGGATGACTGTAATGGGAACATGTTATTCAGTCTATAAGTTGCAAAATGCAGTGGTACCTCGGGTTACATACGCTTCAGGTTACAGACACCGTTAACCCAGAAATAGTACCTCTGGATAAGAACTTTGCTTCAGGATGAGAACAGAAATTGTGCTCCCGTGGGACGACAGCAGCAGGAGGCCCCATTAGCTAAAGTGGTGCTTCAGGTTAAGAACAGTTTCAGGTTAAGAATGGACCTCTGGAACGAATTAAGTACTTAACCCGAGGTACCACTGTATAGAATTGCTGCATCTGTATGCAGTGAATGCAGAAGTTTAAGCATCGTCATACACTCACTATGCACAAAAAATTATACCCAGAACAAACTTATTTGGTCTCTGAGGTGCTACTGGACAAGTTTTTAAATCTTTTTAGACTGCATCAGACCAACACAGCTACCTACCTGAATATGAGTTCAAAGTTTACTTTCAGGGCCAAAATGATACTTAAGCAATCAAATCAGACCCTCCAAGTATCCCTATTTTCCACGAAAAGTCCTGAATTTACAGAAGCTGTCCCGGTTTCTGCTTTGATCCAGGAATGTTCCATTTTTCCTTAGGTCATCCCTATTTTCATTGGAGAAATGTTGCAGTGTTTGTAAAATAGCTTTGCAGCTTGAATCACCAAACGTACTGTTTGCAACGGTAACATGGTTAGTGAAAATAAGATTGTACACAAGGTTACCAAATCCACATTTCTTGGAGCACCTTACACATACCTTGTCTCTTACCTCTGATAGAGACAGAGGCAGCCAGAGGTGTACGCTTTACTGTTGCCACATAAAGAGTGAGGAGTGAGACTGAGAATCTGGTGGGTTGAAATGGAGGCCTAGAATGCAGCATGCATTCTCAAGTGCAAATGACATGGATTTGGGGCACATGGGGGCAGAAATTTGTTAATATTTAGAAAATGGTGAAGAAAGGGATAAGTGGAATGAACAGAATACTAATAATTACCTATTCTGGAGGGGTGGGAGGGAGAAGGAAGGAGTTGATTTTCTGAATTTCACCATGAAGGCCTGGGGTTGCACCTGTGTAATGGGGTTCTCAAAGCAGTTAGGCATAGGTTGCCTGGATATATGTCACTATCTACCTCTGTGTTTGCAGATTGAGGCAGGCCTATTATTCATCCATCCAGTACTTTTCCAGTACTGGAAACACCTGGTTAAAAATAAAGAAAGCTTATGGGAGAGCTAGCAGCTTAAGTTTTGTTAGAGTTCCTAACGAACCTGAGAAAAACAAACATGGAAAAGAGGAAAAAGAGTGGAGTAAGAGATTGTAGGGAAGGATCCAGCTGGGGTTGAAGTGGTAGGCATAGCTGTCAAGCGTCCCTTATTTGAAGGGACAGTCCCTTATTCCAGCGCCATGTCCCGCTGTTGTCCCTTATTGATGGATGTCCCTTAAATGTCCCTTAAATGATGTCCCTTAAATTTCAAAGGAAGCAGCTCCTCTCCCTCCCTCCCTCCCTGCCGGCCAGGGAGGAGGGAGGCTCCAACTGTGTTGCTTGGCTGCGTTGCTCACCCAATAAGAAGTCTAAGAATGACTGGGGGGTGGAGCTTGCATGCCTTGTGCTGATCAAATTGGCTGCGTTGCCTGGGGACTCTCCTTTGCTCAGCGCTTCCCAGCGGAGAGGTGATGGTGGTTTTCCTTGAGGCTTCGTTTGGCTGCCGGCTGGGCTTTCTGCCTTTGGCTCAGAGGGGCTCAGAAGTTGAACATATCTGTGCTGAGGGCTCGGATCGGAATCGGATGGATACGTCATTGACGGCCCACTCACCCTTGCTGGTGAAAAGGTCTGTCTGGAGCGGGGGCAGATCTCGTGGGAGGGGGGGCTTTTGAATTTGTTTTGGAGGCTCCTTTGATTGACTTATGGGGGGAAAGAAAAGAACTGGTTGACTAAAATGGTGGGTGATTGGCGATCTCATGGCGAGGGGGGGATGCTGTGTGTGTGTGGCTAGTTAATGCAAGCTGAGGGGGGGTTTGAATGCTGGACGCCATTTTGTTGCACGTGCTGCTGCAAACTTTGCAGTGCAAAGCCAGGCCAGGGAGCCATCTTAAGTTGAGGCTGCATAGGCCTTGTGGTGCATGTGATTCAGATTCTATTCAGTTGAACCTCTGGTTACAAAGTTGGTTGGACAGTGTTCTCGAAGCTACCAGCATGAGTTTGACCAGACTGCAGGAGGACAGGAAGACTGGAGTGCCTGGAACAGGTGAGGCTGCAGGTCCCTTATTTTGGCTGCTTGTCCCTTATTTTCAAGGCTGCTGGTCCCTTATTTTCAAATCTGTAAGTTGACAGCTATGGTGGTAGGTGGAGGCTTCACAAGGTTCAGCACACTTGAGAAGTGCTTGAGACAGCTTGGGTAGGCAAGACTGAACAACAAGGTCCCTTGGGGACATTCATTTAAGGACTTGGCTTCCTAACAGGAAGTGTTGCCTGAGATAAGATTATGAGACTAAGAGAGGGAAAGGATACCTCCAAAACAGTGTTATGTAATCAACAAAGTGTCCCTGGCCATCTGATTGTTTGGTCTAAGGGGACAATGGTGAGGGTCATGAGCCAATCAAGAAAGTGTTCCCATGTTCATACTTGGACTTGAGTGACAGAAATGTCCTTTGTGCAGAATGATGCTAAAACAACTTAACCTTAAAGGATATAAATGAGCATTGACTAAGTTATTGGTAAAGCAGTGCCAGTTCAGAAGAAGGCTTTTGTTCTTGCCAGGGGTGATTAATGACTGAACAGAAGCTCGTGCCTGTATTAGCAACTGGCCAATGGCTCAGATACCTAATTAGACAGTTCTTGCAGCTCTCAATCCCATGATAAGTTTTTCTTTCTTTCTATGAGGTCATCTAGCATATGCCCATGTTTACTTTCTCTGCCATGCTTGCAAAAAGCCCACACTCATTGTACAGTAACCTGCAGAGTGAAGCTATAGGAATCAATGAGTTCTAGGGCATGTGTAGAGTGCAAGCTGGACTGAATATCTCAGTACTGTATTCATTAACAATAATCATACCTTTCCAAAAGATACCATGCACACGAAAGCTCATACCTAGAACTAACTCAGTTGGTCTTTAAGGTGCTACTGGAAGGAATTTTTTTATTTTGTTTTGACCATGGCAGACCAACACGGCTACCTATCTGTAACCATACCTTTCCAAGCTCAATCCTCTTCTGGGCTTCTCGGTTAGGCTTTCTCAACCGCTGCCATGTGTAATTTTGTATAATCCAATGAGAAGCTAAAACCTAATTGCTTATAACCAGAGCATAGGCTGTGAACTAGTAATTTAAGACATGTAAAATTGTATTTCCATGTCAGAATATGAGGAAGAGAATATGAGTAATGATCCTTTCGCTTAATCAACTGGAGTTACTTTAAGCTTTTTAAGTTTACAAACCGAATAAGCTTCTTTATTGTGCACAAGTAGGTACCCAGAGATAAAAAAAAAAGGCTTATTAACCTTTTTATGCTTCAGGGCTAGCTATCTGAGTGCTTTGAGACAAACAATAAATTTGATCAGAGACTGAACCTTATTTTTACAAAGAGCAGACAGTGAGTCTGTCTGTTTCTCAAGTATGGGATGGTGGAGGAATCCATTTTAAATATATATGGAATTTGGTAGTTCTGATCTGATTTAAGGGCCATAGCTCAGTGGCAGAGCATCTGCCTTGCATGCAGAAGGTCACAAGTTCAATCCCTGGCACCTCCAGGTTGGGCTGGGAAAGACTCCCTATCTGAAAGCCTGGAGAGTCACAGTCAGCGTAGATAATACTATGAAAGATGGATCTTTGGTCTGACTCAGAACAATTAGCTTCCTATGTTCCTGTATTCCAGTAATTAAGCTTTGCCCACATTGGACCACCTCTTGCATTGAGTGCCCACATATGACTGAGCCACTTGTGCATTGTTCCTGTTTTGTTTTTTAAAATTGTATGGGTAAGCTCAATATTGAGATTTTCTGAAAATCCTAACTCCCTTTCAGCTGTTCTTACTTCAGACTGCAGGTAGGGCTTGCATAATGAAATGTTCATTCAAATAGACTCACCTGCAAATCTAAAACTATGTGTCAAGTAGAAAGCTAAAGCCCTTTCCCTTGACACACTGTTCTCCCAATGGAGGTTATTATTATTTTTTAGAGAAGTATTCAGTATTTCAGAGGTCTGGGAGGAGGCTTGTGGTCACTCAACTGGATTTTCCTCAGGGCAGGTGATAAGGGGAGACACACAACTACTCAGCTGGAGCAAGCTTGAGTGCATCAAATAAGAATGGGAGAAATAAAAGAGAAGGAAGGCAGAGACACTGTATTTGCTCAACTTTCTCTGTGCCTGGACTATGGCTTGGCTTGTTCAGGAACTTCACTGGACTGCAAATTTGGGACTGAACCTCTGGATCTTCTTCAGAAGTGGGAACATGGCCTTAAGGTTTGACTTTGAACAGGTATTTGGTCATTGGACTTTCCCTTCCCTTCCTCTCTTGGGGCTGCTGTCAACAGCACTTTCAGCTTAGACCACACTGCTTGTTGTGTGCACTGTCATGACTTTGAGCATGCTGGAGTTCAAGACATATGGCCTGTGGAGAATCCAAAGGCCCAGGTAGAGAGGTCTGGAGGGCCACATTTGGTCCCTGGGCCTGAGGTTCCTCAATACCCACCTCTGTTTTATTGGATATGCTTTTGAAATGTCTCATGGAAATTAAGAGGTTTCTGCTCTAGTATGAGGAGCTTAGAAAGAATGCTTGAAGTGTTGTGAATGTCTGGAGCAAATTCCTCCAAAAGTTGGGGGCAAACCACTGTTGCATGTCCTGCTGTAGAAAGAGGAGAAATGTTTGTTTCTTTTGCTTTGGTGTGGCCTGGTTGATACAAGTGTTAATGGACAGTTGGCTGTTCCAAGCACCTGAAATATGTCACGGTTTCTTCCAGGGTAGTGATTAAGAGCAGCTCTTGCCTTGCAGAGTGGGTGAGGAAAGGCAGAAAATTACAGATGTGCGGTTTTGTTTTGTTTTGGAAGGCCAGGATCTGATGTGAATCAGGTATTGCCTGTGTGTTTATCTCTAATGCTGTAGGTTTGTAAATAAATAAGCAAAAAAGCAGCATAAATCACTGGTTCTTCCTGTTCCAGAAGAAATCTACCCAGTAAAGGTTGCTTGCCATTGTTTAAGGAATACAAAATACTACTTTCCTCTTCCATAGATAAAATAAATGCCAATTGCTTTCTTCTTTGTTAAGTTCTTTCTTGTAAGCTGTTGACTTTTTTCTCAATACTCCAGTTGGAAGACTGTCCAGGTTCACTTACTCAGTCCCAGAACACACTTGTCCTGGTTCCACTTTGGTCATTCCCCCTACCTAGCACATAGCTGTGAGTCCCTGAACTGCAAAAGCTGAGTCTGCAGAAGAGGTCCAAAGGCTGAGATTGCTGGGAGGACTGCACTCCACTTCAGCTGGTGCAGAATTCGCCAGCCAGGTTGCTCACTGGAGCAAGATGGTTTGAGCATATTACATTGATCCTGGCCCAACTGCACTGGCTGCCAATTAGTTTTGGGGTCCAATCCAAAGTGCTGGTTTTGACCTATTGAGGCAAGGAAGAAGGGCTACCCCTATGCTATTCATATAATCAGTTATCAGAAATCAATATATTCATATATGCTCACACATAATCAAGGCTTACAGTATTTTATAATGCATTTTGAATCAAAGGGAAGCTGTGCCTTAGCTAACTTAAATGGTTCAGGACTGCAATACCTCAGTGACGTCCTTTTCCCATATAAACCGACCCAAACTCTGTGATCATCATCTGAGGCCCTTTGTATGTCTCTATGAGAGGTGTGGATGGTGGCAACACGCAAACAGGCCTTTTCTGCAGTGGCTCCCCATTTGTGGAATGCTCAACCTAGGTAGGTTTGTCTGGTGCCTTCATTGTACATCTTTAGGTGCCAGGCAAATACAATTCTGTATAACCATGCCATTGGCTGATTAATATTCCTATGGCATTTTCAATGTGCTTGTGGGAGGGGGGTTATTGTTTTGTGTTTAATTCTGTTTTGTGTTTTTATCCTGTATTTTTATGTTGCGGACTCCCCTGAGATCTTGGGGTAGAGGGTGGTAAAATAATAGTAGTAATAATAGTAGTAGTAATAGTAATCTGAAGGTTTTACTAGAGATTTGTGGATAAAGGCAGTTCTGTTGTGACCCCAAAGAACTATGTTTTACAGCCTTTCTGTTGATCACCTCTGTCAGACTTAAACTCCTTGCATTTTCACTCGGGTATAAACATCCTAATCATTCATTTTTAAAAATCCTGGAAAATGCATTGGTCTGCCTTCAAACTCTAAATGAAAATTAACAAAAGTATGTTACTAGCTAGGTGCAAAACCAGAGGAAAAACCTGCCCCTCCCCCCGCATTTCTTCTCTTCCCTGCCCTTCACAGAAGCCTGAAAATAGCAATGGATAATGCTGAGACTAAGAGGAAAAATTCCATCTGTAGACTGATGGTGATTTACATACTCTGAATCACCTCATGATGTGACATAAGACAGCACATCATACACTGAGGAAAATTAAAGCTTCTTAAGTAGGCCACAGAGAGCATTGCTGATGATATTCATTTAGTCCTGAACTAGCAAATACTGCCATTCACTGCTGCCACATCTCGTGTGCCTGGAAGGACGAATCTACCTTTAGGAACCATGTTCCTCTCTCAATTAATTTTTGAAACCAGGTACATACTAAAGAAGTGATGGAGCGGGGGATGACTTATGACTCTGAGCACAAAGAATGCTGTGCTCATCAGTAGAATCGGCAGGTATTAACCTTTATGACCTGTAAGTTTACCTACAAGGAACAGATTGCTGCACACACACACACACCCCCAAAAAAATTGCAAGCAGAGAGGATTTTTTTTTAAAAAAAAAAAATTACAAATAAGTGCCATATCTTTTATTTAACTGGAAAACCTTTGCCTGGCTTCTTTTTAGAAACACATATACATCAGCCTAGATCTCAGCTAATCTATTGACTTTCACATGAATATTTTATAACAAGAACAGATGGTGATGGTGCACCTCCATACATGTGGGCAGGGGTGGGGGAGAAAAATCTGTTAATTTTCATTATGGCTCGTTCTGCTGAAGGGATGCTTCACGTTAATGATTCCTCCCCCTGGCTCTTTGCATACCTGTCCCTTCTGCAGCTAAAGGAGACTTTCAGAGAACCCAGTCCACTGGGAAGTCTTCTGTGGACTTTATGCATAAATTTTAACTGTAGGTTTGAAATAAGATAGGAAGCTGTTCTATACAGTGGTACTTTGGTTTAAGAACAGCTTAATTTATGAACAACTTGGATTAATCCCGGAAGTAGGTATTTTGGTTTGTGAACTTTGCCTTGGGAGTAGAACATGTTCTGCTTCCTGTTGAGTGTGTTCCATTTGTAAACTGAGTTCCCCACTGCTGTGGGAAAGCACGCCTTTGTTTAAGAACACTTTGGTTTAAGAACGGACTTCCGGAACGGATTAAGTTCGTAAACCAAGGTACCACTGTACTGAGTCAAACCACTGATCCATCTCGTTCAGTATTGTCTACACTGATGGGAAGCAGCTCTCCAGGGTTTCACGCAGGGGTCTCTCCCAGCCCTACCTAAAGATGCTATGGATTGAACCTGATCCCTTCTTTATGTAAAGCAGACACTCTACCACTGAGTTATGGCCCCTCCCTTTAAATAACAGCATGTTGTTGCTAAGATAGGGTCCATATTTATTTGGCACAAGTGCCTCATGGAAGAGAAAATAGCCCAGTTCACGCCTTCAAAAGTCACCAATGTGCAGAAGGAGCAACAACACATCCACTAACCCCATAATGACCTCTGCATGAATATGGCTATATGCATGTATCAGTTTGATTTATTGTGTTTAGCGAGCAACCATTACACACATAAAAATAATAACAAGAATACTGCTAAAGATAATGGTTTAGATTTCTACTCCCCAGCCTTTACAGGATAAATCATTTCCCATTACTTCTTTAAGTTTTATTACACAAATTTGTAAAGCCTTGGCAAGGAATTTGGATATTCTAAGGATATATACCTCTCTACTTCAGACAACTAAAAAACAGGTCTTAGCAAGAGATATCCTTCCCTTCTGCGATCTTAACAATGGGTGGATGTAATTGTTTCTGAGGGCATTATGACGAGGGCATTCAAGGAGTACATGAGCTTTATCTTCTGTTGACACACAGTTGCAGCCACAAACGTGTAGCATGTCGCCCCTCCCATGCACTCAAAAGTCCTGAGCAACCCTGTGTATCAGCCTGCTACCTTCCAGATGTTGTTGGACTACAATTCCCATCAGCCTTAGCCAGCATGGCTAAAGGTCAGGAATGATGGCTGTTGTAGTCCAAGTCATTGCTTTTAGTTTCCTGTTTCCTATTGAGGCTCATTTGTCAGGGTGAGGTTAAATGGCCTCTTCAGACATAGTCAACTTGAAAGGCAGTCTAGGATTTCTTGTTCAGTTCATGGCTTTCTATCATGGAGCAGTCACAACTGCCTGCCAGAAAAGGCAAGAGATGGCTCCTGTTGAAGGCAGGTCAGCAGACAATGCCTTGCTGAGGAAGCCAGTTCCTCAGCGGAGAGGCAAGCAATAGTGGCAGTAAATACCACCAAACCTCCTTATTCTCCCCTTTTAATGGCCCCACTTCCATCCTTATTTGCTGGTCTCTCATTCCCATCATCATTTTAAACCTCAGACTCAGCCACTTCCTCCTAGAGCAATGTACTGGCTGGAGAAAATAGCCTTGTTGAACGTAACTCTAAGCTAAACCATAGATTAGCAGAAATGCATGAAGATGCTGGTTTCGGTGAGGTTATTGTCAGTGTTAGAAACAGAGATATGAAAGCTAGGAGCTAAATAACACCTTAAACCTAGGTTATGGGCACAACAACGGAATGTCTAGGTGCACTTTTTTATAGCAAGAATACAAAGCTGAAAATGAATGAACTGCTGTTAAAATCTTATGTTCATTTTTCACGTGGTCTAGTCCTCATCTGAAGACTGCAAAAAACAAAGCCATGCTTCCCCTGCCCACCTCCCTAATATTCTTAAGAGGATATATTCTCTGGTCTTCAGAGAGTGGCTGGAAGTGGGGAGGCAGAAAAAGGTCCTTTCCTTCCACTGTGCAGTTTTAATCTGAAATCTTATGTGCAGTACTGTGCCCAGAGCTCAAAAACTGCTCATGCTAATGAAATTCCCTGCTGCACAACACGCCTAGAACAATGGGAGTTTCAAACGCTGGTGATTGTAGATACTTTGCTCCTCCCAAAGCTCAATGTGGCATGATAATTAAGTCAAGGTTTAGCTGAGTGTGTCATCCACAGCAAAGACTCATTAACCACAAGCTGCTGCTATTATTATTATTATTATTATTATTATTATTATTATTATTATTATTATTGGATTTTTTTTTGTATTTTGGAAACTGGTTAGAAGTCTATTTTGGCAATAAATGATAAATAAGTAGGACAGCTTACTTCATTCAAAACGACAATTGCATTTTTTAAAAATGGACCTAATAGAGCCCAATTGGCCCCTAATATCAACAAATGCCCCTTGCAGAACTAGGAGCCACAAAATACTTTTTACAAAATACTCCTTAACCACAAGCCGTATCCAAGGTTTGCTATAAACCATGGTTAAGGAGGCGAGCTAACAGGGCGGCTAACAACACTAAAGTAGTGCAACATTATAAAAACATTATAAAAATTAATTAAAATCAAAATTGATGGCAACCATAAACTAAAGTTTTGTAAAGATTGCCAAAGGAGGGAGTCAGGCTGCGCCCTGACCAAAGGCCTGGCGGAACAGCTCTGTCTTGCAGGCCCTGCGGAAAGATGTCAAGTCCTGCAGGGCCCTTGTCTCTTGTGACAGAGCATTCCACCAGGTTGGAGCCGCAGCTGAAAAAGCCCTGGCTCTAGTTGAGGCCAGCCTAACCTCTCTGTGGCCTGGGACCTTCAATATGTTTTTATTTGAAGACCGTAAGTTCCTCTGTGGGGCATACCTTCATTCAAGGTAAGACATGAATAGGCAGAGTCATATTTTTAAAGGTAACCTACTTTTAGGGATGTGACTTCTCAGTACCGCTTCTCAGTCATCTATATCATTCCTGTTTCCATGGCATTTCAAACTTGAAAGAATAAGCACTTCTACCACAACGTTATAATGGCTGCTTAGAAGAAAGCCCCACTAGATGAATATGTATAAGACTGTAGTCACTTCCTGTTAATTGTGGACCATCTGTGGACTTCTAACGTGTTTGTGAATGTTCTGTTTGGTTTTGAAGAAGCACAACCACAAAATACTCCCCAAACATAGGATGCTCCAAGCAGTGACAGCACCAGAAAGAAAAATGGGAGAGGGCATAGAAGGGGCAAAGTGTATTTCTGGATGGGTGAGCTGTTCTCTGTAGGGGAGTATATGTTAATGACGGTGTTCAGCAATGAGGGGGGCTCTTGGGGGGCATTTGCTGTTCTGTCCCCCTCTGGTGCCATGCATGGCACAAAGAATTCATTGCAGAAACTGGTTTCTTCTACCATGTGAAGTGCTGTTTTATGGAAGGTGTGTTTAATAGAGAAACAGTTTTGAGTCTATTCCACATAAGCACCATTTCTATCCCTTTTAAGTTTTAACCAAAGGGCTTTAATCTATTAAGTTATATAACGTTAGAGCCTAAGCTGTCTAAATATAGTTTAATTCATTAGTTTACATCTCTGTGAACCGGATCCTTACGGAGGTGTGCAGACACATCCAGAATAAGCTGTCTATTACTTCTTTGGTTTAATATGCCATTAACTAACAGTAGATGTGTCTTGTCTGGATTTAGCTATGGTTTATTAGCTTTAAAGCAGTCCATTTACTGACTTGAAGCAGCCATTCAGGATGGCCGTGGTTGCATCTGGATTCAATAAAAAAAAGAGGTAGAACTTAGTGCCATCTGCATATTGAATGCACTTAACTCCATCCACCCTCTCCCCATGATCCAATACAGATTTTTAATAGCACAGAACCATGCCACTGCAGTACAGATGCTATGGCACCAATCCTGAAACAACAACTTCTGAAAACTGCCTGCCAGGGAGGAGTAGAACCATTGAATAATAGTGCCTCCACTCCCCATCCTGGATAGGCGATGCACAAGGATTCAGTGATTGATGATGCTGAACATCCCTGACAGGCATTGTTCAGATAAGGCTCTCATTTACAAGACAAGTAGCATTGACCATAGACCAAAGCTTCTGGGCACTACTTCCAAAGTACTGCACAGGTACTTGCACAAATGCAAGCAAGTCATCATCTCATTACACAACAACGTCGTATGATTTACTTGAGTTTTGGACCTTTGGCAATCGCTGATCATGTCTGCAAATTAATTGTGGTCTCAGCATCGTACCAGAGCCACTTAGCTCTGGCTGACATTATGACTGTGCATAGTGTTGCCACTCCAAAGGTCAACCACATCCAGTGCATGGTGCTTACACCAGCAGAATGCTTTTCCACGGCATTAATCTCTGATTTAACTACTTTGGATGTTTTTGAGCCTTGATTGGAAAAGATTAAAGTAGCCTATAATAATTAGCATAACAGGGACTGAGCAAGTCCCAAGAATAGCAATAAAAATGATGTAAGATTAAGTAAATCTTACTTACATATAATGTGGTACTACAAAGACTGTCTTATTGTGATCTTCTCACTAACAAAGGCACTATATATCACCATTCCTAGTTGTGTGTGTTTTTTTAATCTAGCAGAAGAAACATAGCGAGGAAAACTGATAGGAATTGGCATTCAGCGGTTAAGTGCATATATAATTAAAGCAGTCAAGCAGAACTGATCACACCTCTTTAAAGTAGACCAACAGTCTTCCCCCACTAGGTCAAGCACAGGGGAAACTGCATAGCACAGATGGTCTGACCTTTCTGACATCACAAATCCACCTCATCTCCTCATTTCCACCAGATCAGTATTCTGGAGTTCAGCTGCAGCTCTACTCATTGATTCCACTGCATTTACCAGAATCTTTATTGGAGTTAAAGCAAATCTCGTGGTTCAGGTCATCATGCTGACATGTGCCCATGGGTGGCATTTAGGAGGTCACAGGCAAGTCACTGGCGTAAGGAAGCATTCAATTTACATTGCCTGCTGTGAATGGATGCTTTCAAGAAAGAGTCCAAAGTCAATGTGTGCTAACACTGGCACTTGCCAACAACCTGCACACAGCTGTCCCCAAATGGACTGATAGCAGCAGTAGTTGCCACATTGCATGTGGTATGAGAATAATCCCAATCCAAGTTTCAAGGAGAGTGTCAAATTTGGTTGGGAGGATACAGCAGCATGTATTCATATGTGCCTGTTGTGCTTTGATGGGTTGTTTTAGGTCCAAAGCTCTATAATTCAATTTAAATTCTCTCTCCTACAACCATTCTGCATATCAGAACCATAGAGGCTACCTCAGGGAAGAGTTCTGTAATGTTTAGTGAACATGTTTTTCCCCTGAAGGAGTGAGAAAGTAGTTAAATTAATAATCACTCTACCATACTTTAATGTTGGGAAACGCTAAAATATTTGACCTTAAAAAAATCATTAAGATGTAAGCTATGCTTCATTTACAATTGGGGGGGGGATCACAATTACACAATTTAATATTTGGATACATTCATGCATATACTTTGCTAAGCCATTCCTAATATTGAGGACAAAATATTGAGAAAGGTAATGCAATCTCCAGAGAATGTCCAGCTTTTTAAAAAATACTCTTTCATATATTGAATCATGAGGTGCAAACACAATTTTATGTTGTGTACTACATAGTTGTTTCCTCTCCACTGGGTAATTCAATTCCAAACAGTGTTTCCACACATACCCTCCAACCTCAGGGACATGATATTAGGATTTTCCAGGAGGTCTTTGACGAGTAGATGTTGGAGACTATGTTTTTACTCCATTCTCCTCCCAAGTCATTTTTAAATTTAGAATCATAGAATCATAGAGTTGGAAGAGACCACAAGGGCCATCGAGTCCAACCCCCTGCCAAGCAGGAAACACAATCAGAGCACTCCTGACATATGGTTGTCAAGCCTCTGCTTAAAGACCTCCAAAGAAGGAGACTCCACCACACTCCTTGGCAGCAAATTCCACTGTCGAACAGCTCTTACTGTCAGGAAGTTCCTCCTAATGTTGGAGCAGACCTGGATGGTTTCTGGAAGCAACATGTGAGCTTTACTATTCTGGAGTCTCCAATCTGGGCTCTGCAGGGAGCTGTCCAGAGTAGCACTGAAGCCTCCACCTCTGTTCTGCTGAGGCTATCACTCAAAACAAAACAGCTCTTCTCATTGTCCCATCTCTGAGTTTAACCTGCTGTTCAGTGACATGTCACAGGGCCTCCTCAGTAGCAGCAACCTGACTATGGAACTCCTTCACCCTGGGAGCATGGACGACCCCTTAATTTGCCGCTTCTGGCATCAAGTAAAGGCATATCTGTTCACCCATGTTTGGGTCAAAATTGATTGATTGCTCACTATCAGGGTAATTACTATCTATTACTAGTTGATTACTGTTTCTATTAATGTTTGACCAGGGTTCAAATCTCCACTCAGCCATGAAGCTCACAGGGTAACCTTGGGCGAGTCACTGTCTCTCAGCCTAAGCTACCTATCAGGGTTGTTGTGGGGATTCAGTGAGGTGGGAGAGAACCATGTAGACCACCTTAAACTCCTTAGAGAAAAAAGTGATATATAAATGCAATCAAATGCAATCAATCAATAATGACCCCATGTAATAAATAAATGGTTAATTCATGCCTTCGTAAATTATCACTTAGTAAATCAGCATGACCTTGGGGTATAGTGCCAACAATATATATATCCACTAAAATGCTAGATAGAATTGGAAGGGACCAGGGCTTTTTTCAGCTGGAACTCATTGGAACTCAGTTCCAACACCTCTCAGGTGGGCGCTATTGCCATTCTAAGAGAACAAGGGAGGCATTCATGGTGAGTCCTGGCACCTCTTTTTCAAAAAAATAGCACTGGAAGGGAGGTATGTGCACAAATACTGGTTTGGAGATAGTTGGCCTTATATAGACAAATGTAGACTTTGAATTTTTGTGAGCAACACAATTATTTAAGACACTGGTCTTACGTTTTCTTTTTTTTCAAATTTTCACAGTGAAATCTTGCCAAAGCTTTCCCAAAGGTCATCTGGCTATGAACCTAAGTTCAACTAATTAAACAAAGATAATTTTGAAGGTCAGAAGAAACCATACAGGCCATTATGAATAAATACCATGTACTAGGTCAGACAAGAAGTCAACAAGGGTTAGTGCCAGATGTTGAATGATGACAGATTAAAGGGGGGAGACCATGCACCAATGCTGATGCTAAGCAATTTTTCTTCAGTATAAACAGCAAATGATACAGAGACAAGATGTGCTAATACTGTGTTTTTGCCTCTGTTAGCCTTTTTGGTTTTTTCTTTGCATTTCTCCCTTGTCGTTCTTCTGACTTAATATTATGCTAACTTTACCAAACAGAAAATATATACCACCTTAAAATGTGGAAAATGCTAATCATTTGCATCTGCCTGGCAACATGTTAGTATGTGATCTAGCAGCATCAGTGTCATAAGCTGCTTTAATTGCTCAATTTCTCAGGGCAAGGCCTATGTTGTCTTCTGTACCTCCAAGCTCACCATCTGTACACTACAAATAAAAACTAAAATCAGAATTAATATACTATATTAAGCATCTGGGAGTGCAGATGCAGCTACTGGGAGAAGGGAACATGGGATGAGAAAATAATACTGATAAGGGGGGAAAAAGGCTTCCTAATTGTTTGGTAATAGATTTCCTCCCTGTTATCTTACCCTGGGGAAACATAGGTTTGATCAATATACCATTCACCCACCCCCACTCTATCATACAGTCAGAGGCATATTTAATTTAGCTACTAGCTATTCCTGAAGTGAGGGGAATGATCCTTTAAAATGATATTTAGAAAAGCTGAGCTCAGTCCCTATCATCACTACTAATGATACCAATTCACAAGTTTAGTGACTCAAACTGTGATCCACTGAACTCAATTTTGAGTAATTGCCCTGCATGTCTGGGCAGTGTTGCTCTGCTTTCTGCCTTTGTCATTTAACCGTAACTATATAATAGGAAGCATTTATTAAAAGCAATTGCATCTGTCCACCAAGCTTATGTTTGTTGGTCTTCAACAATTCCCCTTACACAGCAGAACAGAATTCTAGTTGGTATGTGATAATGGTATTGTGTAAATCAGTGACTTTCTAGTTGATGTTTGTAATTGCTGATGAGCTGCAGAACCCTTATGATTGATAATTATAATAAACAGTGCTTTTCTTCTAGGAAAATAGGTGCCTGTACTGCATTCCCTTGAGTACACCCTGAAAAAAATCACTGATAACAAGGAATGTTGGGAATAATGAGATCAATTGCCCACTTGCATTATTGATGGGTTGTCTGATCCAAATAAGTAAGAACCTTAAGGGATAGCAGAAGCCTTGAAATTGGCCATCTAGTTAGCACCTATAGCAAATATATCACTTAGTCACAGCTTCCTCACTATGGGGAGATGCACTGTATTTATATTTAATTTATAGTGACTATTTCCAAATTTGCACCTTTGCATATAAATTAGCATTCTTTTTTGGCAATGCATAAGTAGTCATACTAGTTTTCAAGCTTCTGTAGTAATTCACTCAACAATGAAATAATACATAACTCACTGATACATGAATTTGGACATAATGGTTAAACAGATATTTTAATGGAATACTGCACTGTTGGTATATTATGCACTATGAGATATAACCGCACACTACTTTCTTCTGTGTTCCTACTGGTTTTGCAAATTGACTGCTCCATGTTTTAATGTAATTCATCTTCCCAGACAGGCTCTTGTATAGCCATAGGGTAAGTTTTTGTGATAACATTATTTGCATTCTTCTAATTGTACCAGGCAGTGTACTGTTATCAGACACAGTCTTATGACAGTGCCTGAACAGAAAGTCTGGTCATCAAAACAAAGAACTGCAAGCAAGCAACAAAGATAAACTCACTGAATGCCTTAAATCTTACTTATTTAAAACATTTATAAAGCACTAAAAGTTCATTACTGAAAGGGATGGGTGGTAGACCCAAAATCAGCTGGATCAGCTATGTTAGCTGATTCTCTGAGGTTCAGTGGTAACACTATCTTGGTCCAGGAATGGCTGTAGCTGTCAAACCAATCAGCATGGGAAACTGTCACTATGCACCACTGACACTGCCTGGGGTTACCCCAAGCTATGTACCTGCTGCTTCAGAGAGATTTCCACTCAATCTGGAACAGGCTACAGCCCCAGTTTCTGGACCTACGAACCATCCTCCACAGCACTTCTAAATTGCTGGGATTCAATTTCAGTTTATTGGTCCTCATCTCCTATTACTGCCTCTAGGTGCCAGTTCAGCACCTGCACAGCCTTGCCTCATTCAGATGATACAGAGCACCAAATCCCCTGATAACCACCGCACCCAGAGGCTGGAATTGATTCCACACAAAATGCCTAGACAAAGTTTTTGATACCTTCTGTAGAACTGTACCAACAGTGGCAGCAAGGTCTGAGCAAATATGAACAACTTCCACCCCAAATTGCTTTGCAAATTTGATACAGCAGGCTGCTGGGTATTCAGTTTTTATTTGGAAAGCTATTGCCAGTAACATTTCACCATTGAGAATTTTACAACACATGAGCTGCAGAAATGTGGTGTAACGGTTATTTGTATTGAGCCAAAATTCCTGTAGGATCAAATGAAATTATGGTTTTCTTGTCTGACTTCATGTGTCTGTGACACTGCTCTTCTCTCCTTAGCATCTTAGTAAAGAGATAGTGAGTTTTGCCAAGGAAACTTACATACCAAAGGGCAAGTCAGCCTTCAGATCTTATTTTGGGCATATTGGCCTTTTCAGAGACCTATTAATTGCTTGGTTGAGCCTCCAAAGCGTTGGCACTATACTCATAACATTAATTCTTGAAGTCTGCATCTTGCACTTTTGCTTCCAGAAAGCCTCCAGCTCTGTTCCATTTATAATTCTAAATTTTAAAATGAAGAGACCAATAAACCAAAGTGTTGATGGCCCTTTATGAAACTATGAGCCCTAGTCAGTAAGTAGCTTTATTGGAGAGAGAATGGAATAAAAAGCAGAAGCTCCAACCTCTACTCTTCTGGCAAATCCTACTGTCAAAGACACTGTTCCCTCCACATCATTATTTTGACTCTAGTTGCCACATTGGGGTTCAATAGCACTCCTGGGAGTGTATATATCAGGAGTAACCAATGTGATATCCTCCATATGCTGTTGGACCACAGTTCCCATTTGTTCTCTTCAACCATTTGCCATGTTGACCAGGGCTAATGAGAGTTGCAGCCCAACAACCTCTAGCCTGATACGGTCCATGGAAAACCATTTGCTGGTCCCTGCACTGTGATGTCATACAACCTAGGCATTACTAAAAGGTTATGATCAAAAGACTAAAATAAGTATACTCAAAATGTGAAGATTTTATTTAATGAAATCTTATTTAATGAATGTTTAAATATATAAGTCATTAGTGTTGAAGCAAAAATGTCAGGAAGGCATGATTCAAGGGTAGGTATATGAGTTTCAGGCCATGGGAAGACTTGAGTGTTTATTAATTTGCCACTGAAGCTTTAAAAAAATATTCTGTAGTCTCAAGTGATCGAAAATATTTCCTCGCCTGTCTTGATTCTGTTTGGTTAGCGTATGTGTGAGCTTTTTCAGATCTTAATGATGTAAAATGGGCATAATCAAATGAGGCAGTTTATTACAAGCAAAAGTTCCAGTTGAGATCATATTAAATACGCAAGGACACCCTGCTGAAATAAATGCAGCACAGTTTTGACTGACTCAAACAGAGGAAGAAGGGCTTCTTAGCTGATATGGCTTTGTTGTCAAAGTAGAATGGTCTACTTGTCCTGATTTTGTCAGTACATTCTCCAGTTAGAAGCCAGTCATATGTGTAAGTGCAATGCACACTGGCCAAACATTTTTAGAAATGTACAGTAAAGATTCACCTCACCTTGCATCATGTGGTAAGTTCATACAGGTTATTTAGGTGAAATATTTTATTTATTTAAAACATTTTTATCCTGCTCTTCATCCTATAAAGGTCCCAGAGTGACTTACAAATATCAATAATAATAACAGAGCATGGCCAATGGTCAGAGATGATGGGAGTTGTAGTCCAGCAATATACAGAAGGCCACATGTTCCCCATCCCTGACAGGGAAGATGGGAGAGCAGAAGCTGCATTATCACCTTTCCTTAATCATTATTGTCAGATTGCATCTGACAAAATGCCCTTTTCTACAGAACCTTCAAGGCTACAGGTGCCTTGCTCTGTATTGCATCTAATCATTTTACAGGAGATCCATAGTCTTTGAATAGGTTCAAATTAATGATTATCACATGCCCAGCCTCCTCAGTGTGCTGGTCTTCCCAGGTATTTGATGATAGAACATTCAGACACACACTGAATCCATTCACTGGACTGGAGTGCTCATGAATTTCCAGAGTGGCACTATGGTGTTGGCGATAACATCTGTAATAGGATAGAAAGTTAATGCGACTCTAGAATGTGCTTCTGCAGAAATAGCAACCCTGATCCAGAACAGTAAATAAAGTGTTGACAAGAAATAGTAGAAATGCATCCTGGTGTTTTTGTATCAGTTAGTGGGTCACCTGTTCTCATTGTACCCAGATGAAAATGGTTAGATCAGTCCAGGGAACTCGGATGTTAATGGACCATAGGTCTTCCCATCTAAAATGATCTCCCTCAAATAAGTATTAGAGTGGAAACCTGATTTTATAGGTAGTGAACTTATTCATGATTCAGGAGGGTCTTGCTTAATTGCCTTCACTGCCAAAGGCCTTTTGCTTATTCTTGGATTACGTTATTTGGTTTTGCACAAGCCCTGGGTGGTTTGCAGGATAAGCAGATTAGAGATTAGGCCTCGGGTGGGATATTGGGAAATGTACATTATAGACTGTGAGGTCTACTGATCTCACAGTAATGTTGAGCAGTACTGTGATATTACAGTAATGCTTCAAGCAGTAAAAACCCTTGAGATAGGTAAATAGACTTTCAAAATTGCCTACAAAGCACCAACTTTACAAGCTTCATTTCCAGTCCTATGAATCTAAAACTCATACATTCTTGAGAGGTTCCATAAATTCCAATGGAATGTCACTAATACTAGTCCAGAAAAAAAAGAGTGTGAAGACTGTCCAGTAACAATTCTCATCAGCTCAGTATAGGCTGGATATGACTTCCATAAATGATTGCAAATGTAGTAATGTATTCTGTATGCAACAAATGTTTTCTGAATTGCAACAATTTCCAAAGGGGTAGCCATATTAGTGTTGCAGCATCAACAACGGACAGTCTTGTAGCACCTTTTGAAACCAACTAAGTTCATTATGGCACAGGTTTTTGTACACTAAGATCCACACAGTCAGATACACGAAGTATAGTCACAGTTGGCAGGTGTTATAAGAATGTAAAATGTAAATGGGGGGGGGACATGGGTGGCGCTGTGGGTTAAACCACAGAGCCTAGGACTTGCCAATCAGAAGGTCGGCGGTTTGAATCCCCGCAACGGGGTGAGCTCCCGTTGCTCTGTCCCAGCTCCTGCCAACCTAGCAGTTCGAAACACGTCAAAGTGCAAGTAGATAAATAGGTACCGCTCCAGTGGGAAGGTAAACGGCGTTTCTGTACGCTGCTCTGGTTTGAAATTAATGATGCTCTGAGTATGACTGTTGGAAGTACCCCAATGAAATTAAAAAGTAATAGCTCAAGTAGAGCATAAATATAAATAGAGAGCATAAGTAGAGCATAAATATATGCAGAATGGGCACACTATCCCTTTAAACACTATTAATATACTAAGCAATGCTAGTTGCATTGTTGTGGAATAGGAAGACATTGTTTCTATACAGACCCAAGTATTGAGTCATAATTCTGCAGATTCTGTAGTCTCCCTTTGAAGTTTCTTTGTTCAAGGATGACCACCTGAAGGTCAGTAGCAGAGCGATTTGGTAAAGTGATGTGTTCTCCCACTGGTTTCTGGCATCCCTGATGTCAGATTTGTGTGGGCTTTTCATTTTATGTATGGCGTGTCCTGTTTGTTAGTCCTGTGAAGAATGCCAGGAGGGCATGGTTGACAGATATCACACTGGAAGAAAAGATGTGTGAACCACTGATGCCGTGACTGACATTATTCAGACTCATAATAGTGCAGCCTCAGTAGATATGGGGACATAATTGGCATCTAAGTTTCTTGCAAAGAACAGTACCTGTGTTTGCGCCTCTGTTATGTGGATTGTTGCTCCTGACAAGTACCTAGTTGTTGTAGGTTTGGGGATTGTAAGAATGGACTGGCCTACCACACTAGATCTTGGAGAGGGAAACATGATTGTGCAGGATGGACTGTAGATCCTTGATGACAAGTTTTAACAGTTTTAGCTGGGAGCTAAAGGTTACAAATAATGTCCTATTATTTCCTCATCCGAGTCCATCCTTTGGTCGATTATTCCTGGGTACCAGTCTGACCTCCCCAACCCATCTGTGGTTGTGTTTACTTCATTGGGTTGGTACTGTAGTCTGAGAAATGCCTGATAAAAATCCTTAAATTGTGAGTTGTTGTCTAACAGGCGAGAATGGCTATTGCATTTGGAGAGAAGAAAGAAAGAGGCAAGAAACAAGGTATGGGGTTTAACTTGGGCCACTTTATTATCTGCAACTCAAGAACTTACAAACTATAGAGGGGAAATAAGAACACCTGTGGAAAATACGCAAATACCATCTCAAGCTCCTAAGCCTGTCATGACTGGGTGTGCCTACCTTGCAGAAATCACACTGGTATTAATTCTAGGTCTTTCACCTTGCCATACTCCTTCAGGTGAGGAGAGAGATCTTCGTGATTCACACCTCAGAATCCCTCAGTTCCACAACTCCATGCGTGTGACACAATTTAACACCAAAAGTGAGCCATACCCTGCCCCACAGGTCATTCTGGAATCACTCTTCACCTGAAAAAAATGCCTCAGGGTACTCGCCATTTGTGTTCACCGCTTCCCTCCCACCCCGACCTGCCAACTGACCCAAACTAATTCGCCTAATTATTCAGTTCCCACAGCTAACTACACCTTCTCAGCTCCTACCACAGCACAGAGGAGGTGAAACCCCATCCCACTTTCAGGACAGTTACAGAAGAGGACAAAAACTCCTGAACATGAGACGAGCCTACTGGATCAGGCCAATGGACCATTTAGTCCAGTATCCTGTTCTCAAAGTGGCCAAACAGATGCCTGTGGGAAGCCCATAAGCAGGCCTCTGTTCACCTGTGATTCCCAGCAAATAGTATTCAGAAGCATACTGCCTCCGACAGTGACATAGCTTAAAAATGTGGGTTGCTTATTGTATTCTTTTTTCATATTTATTTGATATTTCAGTTTTGTTTGAAATATGGAGTATAATAATAATAATAATAATAATAATAATAATAATAATATTATAATAATAATAGAATGGTCTCCCCATGGTATCTGGATTATTCAGATGACATATCCTTGGTCTTGGCCTGAAGATATCCCCTGTCTATGAGACAACACCCCCCCCCCCAATGTCCTCTGGGGCCAGCAAATGGGGCTGAGCTGCTGGAACTTTTTCAACCCATGTCTGAGGCCGGTCTTCCCTTGGTGATAGTTGACAGTTTATTTACTTCCTTTCAAAAAATTTATATAGAGGACAAAATAACCAAGCAGAGGCTGGCTATTTTATGTCTTTTCTTTGACGGGATCCCTCCTTACCCAAGCAGTTTAAACAGGAGCGCTTCGTTGCAAGATGGTTTGCAATTCTAAATAAAATCTAAAGGAGGAATTCCAGGTGGCTGAAGATTTTGTGTTTTGAAAGTTGAACCTATATAGTCAGAAGTAAACTCCACTGAGCTGAATAGAGCTTTCAAACAAGAATCTTTTCATAGGATAATAACCTTATCAACTGGATATTACACAATGCATTGCTGTAGCTTCTCTCCTCTCTCTCTCTCTCTCTCTGTGTGTGTGTGTGTGTGTGTGTGCGTGTGCGTGTGCGTTTGTAATGGATCAGCACAGCTTCCTCATTGGTGTGGCTGCAAAGTCTCTCCTAGGGTCATGGCAATCAGGACTGTCGTAATGAGCTCCTGCACTTCAAAATTTGCCACCGCCCCACTGTGTACAAGGGATGGAGAAAGAGCACCACCTCTGGGTAGCATCCTCAGTTTGACAAACAGCTGCTTGAAAATGGTTCACCTAATCTAGCTTCTGGCACATTGTCAAAGAAAATAACAGCAAAGCTTTTATAGGAGGTGCTTGGGGTTGCGATTAATTTCACTACAATGAATGGCAAATTAATAATTGTAAGTTCAGATAGTTTATATTCATCTCAGTGATGCAACCAGGAGAGAGAGAGGAAATATTCAGACTGAGGCTTTAAATGTAAAAAATTAGAGGTTTGTAATTACATGCTTGAATGGTGCATAAACAGATGTTGATATACAAGGGGATTTTGAAATGGGCTTTTTCCTCCCTTTTTAAAGGGCCTTGTTTTCCCCCAATGATTTTACCTTGGATGGCTGTATTGTAGTTCATCTTATTACAGACAGAGCTGGCACAGATAACTATAATTGAGGGTGCCTATTATAAAACTGTTTTCAGGGACAAAATTTAATCATTTGGGCTGAGATTTTCTATGCCTAGTTTATGCCTCAGGGTGAACTTTTTTTAAAGTCTCAGCAAAAAACAGCTGAGCTGTTTTTTGAAAAGAAACTGAAGAAGCTACTCTGTTTTCCCTGTAAATATTGAAGGGCACCAGTCACCCCTCCTTGGGGCAAAGGCTCTCCCAAGACAAGCATGAGTTGGTTTCAAATACAGTCAGCTCATTTGGTTTCAGTAGGGCCAAGCAGGAATTTTAGGTTCCCAATTCTTGACTTGGCTGCAAATACAGACCTTTTTCTCCCCCCCCCTTTTTTTAAAACCCTTTGGTTCACTACTGCTTCATTGTTGATTGAATAACTGGATTTAGGATGAAGCCTTCACCATATAAATAGGTCATTATAGGCAGGTTAAAAATAGATCATTGCTGATGAGAAGAAGTGTGGGTGAGCTTTGCTGGACCAATCTCCTTCAGCTTATCATCTTGAGGAGACCAGGGGAATATATTAAACCATTTCCTAGTCCCTTGGGCCTCATACCCCAAGGCTTACCAGTTTGTGGGCTGACAATGCTGACTTTATACCCTAGGCATACATTTCAGGTGTATTGAAGAGCAAAGACCAGTTATATCACTGACAGTGCTTGATGCCACCCACACTGGGTTAGCAGTAGGATGTGCCTTTTCCCAACTCTAACCAAAGTAGCAAGTACCAATGTAAGTCAGGCTGGCTTTGACCAGTTAAGAATCTTGCGGATCAGACATGTTGATGAATGAAGCTGTGGTTCACAACAACTTAAAAGGTTACAATATTTGGGACTTTCTATTTTAGAAAAATGGTGAATGGGGGGGGGGGGTAGTCCAATAGTGGTGGATGGAATTATGTAGGAAAAGTGGCTACAGTTTCACCCTTCTTTCTTAATACTGGGACCTGAGGTCCATCCCATGAAATTGACTGTTGAAAAACTGAGGATAGAGAACAGGAAGTACTTCTTCACATCGCACCTAGTTAAGCTGTGGAATTTGCTCTCACAAGATGTAGTAATAACCACCAACTTGGATGTCTTTAAAATAAGATTAGACAAACTATTGGGGGATAAGGCTATCAATGGCTACTAACTAGATTCCTACTGAGAGGAGCTGGAGATGAACTCAGAGTGTAGCAGATATCAGTTTGTTCCTTCAAATGTAACATAGAACATTGCAGTTCCACCCAGAGAGTGAATAATTGACTGGGAATAATAGAGAAATACCTGTGTTCACCATTTGGTGGCTTATGGTTTTCCCCTCTCAATTTCTACAGTGCTGTAGGAATAGGTATCATTATGCGGAGATTGAGTCTTCCAGCCAATATATTCCTATACTTTGTCATTCTATGACATTTTATTCACAGAGCCAAGGCAGTATATTTTTAGTTACTTGCGAATTCATCTTGCACTATGACTTAAGTAGTTCTGGTTCCAGATTAAGCCAATTATGATTCAATAGCCTCAAAACTGGGTATAAAACAGCACATTATGACATTATTGTTGTAGTTAGCACAACTAAAAGGATCTGAATTTGTCACAATGAAACATGCCTTCAATTACATAATCAATAGACACTCAATTGTAAATTTGTAGTGCTTATTATTTATTTGGATAGAGGCAGTTTGAAATCATAAATCACCACTGCAGAGGGTTCCATTCAATGCTCTCTGAAAGGACACCAATGGCTAATTGCCAATGGAAGAGGTAGAGGAATTCCTCCTTCCTGTTTTAGACAAAGGGAAGTAAGGCAAAGACCATTAGCACAAACACTGTGACCTCTTTGTGTGCATCAGAGGAAGACTTAAAGCAACTCTAACAAATGCCTACAGAATGTCAACTCTGCTCTTTACCTTTTAATTAAAATACCTACACCCCTTCCTCTCTAGCCATGAGCTATAACCAAGGTTTGTTGGAAAGAAGACACTCAGTTTCATATATATATAAACATACTGCTTAATGATTGTTCTAAACCAGGGGTCAGCAAACTTTTTCAGCAGGGGCCAGTCCACTTTCCTTCAGACCTTGTGGGGAGTGGAACTATATTTTTTTTTGGGGGGGGGGGATGAATGAATTCCTATGCCCCACAAATAACCCAGAGATGCATTTTAAATAAAAGGACACATTCTACTCATGTAAAAGCATGCTGATTCTCGGACCGTCCGCAGGCCGGAGTTAGAAGGTGATTGGGCTGGATTCGGCCCCTGGGCCTTAGTTTGCGTACCCATGTTATAAAAAGCTAAACCCAAAGTGGTTTGCTATATTTTATGAATAATTTGTATTTTCAGCTTTACTAACCAGATATCTATCCAGCATACCAATCCTAAACACATTTACTTGAAAGTAAATCCCATTGATATCACTAAGTAACATACTTAGACTATCTACCCAAAGGCTAAAGATAATTAATTCATTAATTACCAACAATAATGTAGTACTAACATAGCTATCTTTGCCCTTTTAATTAAGGAATGAAGTATAAGAATGCTTTTGTGCTAGGAAGCTTTAATTGTTTTTTCCCCAGCATTATCCCTGAAACTTAAAGACCAAAAAAGTGCTTAATTATTTGAGCATTTATGTTAGCTTAGCACCCAACAGCAACACATCTACCTGCACCCACATGATTGTTTATGTTCACAAGAAAATAGAATCCAGCCATTTTCAGGGTATTAATTTGGTGCCAAAATGAAAAAAGAGAACAACTGCTATTTCTTTCAAATTAGGAAGTGATACTAGCCCTATCCATCCATAAGTCATGTATAAAGTGCAAGTATGTAGTGTGTAGAGCCCTGATATTGCACCTGCTTTTTTTGTTGTGCATAGGAAATCCGATGTGTTAGCGCCTGCTGACAAATAAAGATCCATTCAATTCGAACACCTAACCAGGAGCATACTAGGCTTTCTTTACAAACAGCTATACACCACACATGGTTGTTGAAATAATAATAATAATAATAATAATAATAATAATAATAATAATAATAATAATAATAAATTTTTATTTATATCCCGCCCTCCCCAGCCGAAGCTGGGCTCAGGGCGGCTAACAACAATCAAAATAATCCAACATTCTAAAAACATTCATTATAAAATTAATTAAAATCAAATTGATGGCAACTATAAGCAAAATTCTGTGCCGATTGGCTGCGCCCTGACCAAAGGCCTGGTGGAACAGCTCTGTCTTGCAGGCCCTGCGGAAAGACGTCAGGTCCCGCAGGGCCCTAGTCTCTTGTGACAGAGCGTTCCACCAGATTGGAGCCACGGCCGAGAAAGCCCTGGCTCTAGTTGAGGCCAGCCTAACCTCTCTGTGGCCTGGGATCTTCAGGATGTTTTTATTTGCAGACCGTAAATTTCTCTGTGGGACATACCAGGAGAGGCGGTCCCATAGGTACGGTGTGATGTCAGGGGTGAAGCTAAATGTGCAGCCTTGCTCCATGCTATACACCTTAGGAATGGGGAATCGGGTGTCCTCCAGATGTTGCTGAACTACAACTACCATAATCCCTGTCTATTGGCCATGCTAGCAGGGGCTGATGGGAATTGGAGTTCAACAGCATCTGGAAGTCTACAGGTTCCTCATCCCCGTTCCATACCCTATGCCTACATGTGAGTAGCTCATATACTAGTGAGTAGCTAGTATAAATGTGCTAATTAAATTCAAAATAACTCTTTTTTTGGAACACAGAAAGCTGCTTATATTTTGTCACACTGTCATCCAGCTTAGTAGACTCTTGTCCACAAAATTTACTCTGTAGTAAATTGGCTAGCAGCAATTATAATTCTTTTTTGTTCTAGCTCAGTGTTCTTTAGTTTAGTGAGTGACAGTGGCTTCCCAAGGGTTCTGTCAGGGGTTTTTCATGACCCTACGAAGAGAGGCCAAGGGCTGGATTTGGCTAAGCATGTGCTCTGCCACTGAGGTATGGCCCTTCCCCATTCAGAAGAGCTGCCTTACTTACATTAACTGAAAACCACAGCAAGTGCAAATAGCCACAAGCACATTCAGCATGATTCCATGAGCTCAGGGGAACTGTTGACATTTCTTCTGCTCTTGAAAATCTGTTTCAAAAGCAAATTTAAAGCATTTGACTGTAAAAGCAAATTTCTATGTAGCATAGGACAGAGGTGGGGGGTTTGGCAGTGGTGGGAGAAGCAGTTGTTCAAGAAACACAAAGCTAACATTCTCTTAACTTACAAACCCTGTTTCAGAAGGGGTTTTTTTGGATCCTGGCCCAGGATTTTAAACTACCATTAATCATACATTTTCGTTTCCTTCCAGACCAAAAATGCACTTCAAAAAATGGTGCAAGCTATGTTTAAGGGAATTCCAGCTGAACCAAAAAGACTGAGGTTGGAATCCAATGAGATCTCCTATGTGTTTTTCAAGGCTTCCAAGCTTTCCTTTCCATCCCCTTTGTGCCTCACAAGAAGATGCTCCCAAACTCTTGGGAACTGTGGAAATGGTCTCTGATGTGGCACACAGGATTGTGAGCAGCAGCAGGAATTAGAAATGCTTCAGAAGCACTTGTGGGTGCTCACAGATCTCTTTAGAACCTGGCCTGAAATATCTACTGCCCATATTGATGGCCTGCATGCAATCAAGAAAACTTTCCGCACTCTTCACTCAGCACAGTAAAGTACAGTAAAGCCCTTTACTCAAACAAGTCTTGCATGGCAAAAAACATGCAGAAAAACCATATTGATCACATCATACTGTGACAGAGCCTCTGCAGCGCTGGCCCCAGAGCTTTGGAAAATACACCCTGTGGCGATCCAGCCAACTCATTCACTGTTCTCCTTTAGAAATTTATTTTAAAAGCATATTATTTCAATAGGATTTACATGTGAGAGTCCTCTGCTGTTTTCAACTGGATTTCACATTCACAGGAACTCACTCATGTATTGAAAGCATAGTGTGAGGGGTTGAAGTGTTATACCAATGGGTATGTCTGCCAGGCTCTCTCATTGGCAGTGGGTTCAGCACCTGTGTGACATGACCCTATGCACATACAGTGATGTGCACAAAGGGATTCTCCCTGTGAGAATAAATCTACACATTGTTTTTCTTGGGCAGGGAGAGGAGGGTGTGCTAGCTGATTTTACCCTGCAACTCGCCCCCCCCCCCCCATATTTTTAACCAAAAGAACCAACACCGTATTGGTTTTTAAAGTAGAGTATTCAGGAGTGGTGTCCGATAAGAGAAAGGATGTTTAAGCACATGTCCCCCTTTTAAATTTGTGGACTCTTGAAGAAGATGGACTTCTTTAGTTTTCTGTTTCTTGAGGTTAGACAAACAGTATTCTCAGCTCGGCTTTCTCCTCTTTTGTGCCAACTGGCTCTCTATGTTTTGGCAGTTAGTTGAGTTGTCACTCTCAGTTTAGCACATTTATCTTACCTGCAGCAGCCCAAGCATTTCACACCTGATCAGCAGTTGTGCCCCTATAGTACATTTGGCAGCTTAAGCTTAATCCTGGGCTGGCCTGCTGCAAGAGTGAACTTGAGGAGCCCCTTCTCAGCACACCCGTGCCTCCTGAGAACTGAAGATAAGGATGTAATGAAGCTGGAATAACACAATTTGTGGTTTTTAAATGTGCACCACTACAGAGCCTCTTGACAACGGAGAACTACTAAAAGCATTAAGGTAGTCGAGGTGGGGAGTGGGGATACTATAGCATATATCACAGCACATATATATATATGTGTGTGTGTGTGTGTGTGTGTGTGTGTGTGTATAATTTAACAAATTTATAGACTGCCTCATAACATAAAGCCATCAAAGCAGTGTACAAGATAAAATATTTATAAGAACAGCACAAGGAAATCGCAACAATACAGCAAGTCACCATAATAACTTTTCATGAAATATCATTATTTTTATTTTTTAATCACAGAATTTAGAAATATACCAGGATGCTTTGTATAGCTTAACAAATCATATTGTTACAGATCATATTGTTACAGATAGGTAGCCGTGTTGGTCTGCCATAGTCAAAACAAAACAAATTCCTTCCAGTAGCACCTTAAACAAAACAAAACAAATTCCTTCCAGTAGCACCTTAAAGACCAACTAAGTCAGTTCTTGGTATGAGCTTTCGTGTGCATGCACACTTCTTCAGATACACTGAAACAGAAGTTTCCAGACCCTTCTATATAGTGAGAAGGTGGGGAGGGGTATTACTCAGAAGGGTGGTGGGAATGGGTGATTGGCAGATAGCTGTGATGAGCCTGTTGACGACTCTTAACGACTGCAATAGGTCTTACAGGAGAAAGCAAGGGGTGAAAAGGTGAAAAATGGCCAGCAGCACGAGTTCACTCTCCCTATGAGATGAACTCACAGTTTCTTTCTGTAACTACCAAGTAAAGTCTGCCTTTCAGGAATCGTATGCTGAACTGAAATGTGAGTAAACTTTTTGTTACTTTACTCAGAAACAAGCTGTTACTTTACTCTTGTGTCAGAACAAACAAACTCAGAACAAACTGTTACTTTACTCTTGTGTCTTTATTCTTTTAAGAAGGAATAAAGGGAACACCAGGAAATAATCTTAACTAAGAGATTCAAATGAATCTGCAAACTAGCTTCCAGCTATATTGAGGGGAATCTGCTCTGCTACATCACTTCATTAGCGTGAGTGAATCCTTTCCTATATCCTTTCCTACCATTTTTAACATTCCCACATAGTGTCATCCCCTGAATACACAAAGTATCAGTTTCTGTCTGGCAGAGAGATGGAGAAATCATTAACACCATGATGGCCATTTCCCAGCTTCCAAAAGGTGTAAAATCACCTGGTGGTTGTGACTGACTTGTGATTGGTGGGACGCAGCCAGCTTTGATCCACCTTGTCACTCCATGTCCCTCAAAGTCCATCATCTCACTTGACCACCAACAGTGCTACTCTTGTTAATTTCTTGAAGCAACGTTCTGCCTCTTCATCTGTCCTCTCCCTTTCTTCATATTTATTCTGAATAAGCTTCCTATAATTTGGCTGTTGGTACCTTGGATGTATTGGTGCCAAAGGTCTAAGGATTATTCTAACCCTCCTGTGCCTAGTCATGCTATGAGTGGGGTTAGTTAGCGAAAAGAAAGCTGCAGTGGTCTCTGGAGAGAGACAGGTTAGCTGGGTGCTACTCTCTGCTTCTCCTTGTAAATTGAGTAAGGCTGGATTGAGAAACGTAAGCTTCATTAGTCTCTGGGAAGAGAGAAGTGAGCTGAGTGCTATCTCTGGTTTCCCTTATAGGTACAGGCACACCTCAGAGATATTGAAATAAAGTGAGTCACACACACATATATATTTGTTTCCCAGTGCATATAAAAGTTATGTTTATACTAACTGTTAAGCCAGACTGCCCCCTGGCTGCAGGGGCAGGAGAGGAAAAACCTGCCTCTAGCTAGCTCCATTCCTGTTATGTACTGAGTTGAATAGGATCCAAAATGCAGCAGTCTGATTGGTCCTAGAACAATAGGATTCAGAATGCAGCAGTCTGATTGGTCCTAGAACAATGCAGCAGTATGATTGGTCCACAGGAGCCACCCAATCCAGCTCCAGGTGGAAGTGAATCCACAACCTGATTGGCCTATAGGAGAATCCTGGAATTAGCCAATCACGTGCAGCCCATTGTGTAAATAATGCATATAAAGCAGATATTTTGGGGGAACTTTCATTCCTCCTCACCACTATGAGCTGAATAAAGAGCATGAAATCCACTCTTGACTCCAAGTATATTTCAATTCTTGTGTCCAGAAGAGGGGCAGTTGTGGAATGCGGGCAACTTCCTTCCTCTGGAAGTGGCTGGGCTGCTTGCAGCTGCGCCCTCGTGAGGAACAATACCTGCAAAGCACAATATGTATGTCTGCATTTGCCTTGGATTCCTGGAAAGCACTCCAGGGCTAGAGGAAGTCTAAAGGGTAGAACTTAGCCTTTGGTATGCCTGGTCTGGAAAAAAGTAAAAAGCTTATTTACCCCCCTTCAATTACAGAACCTTTCACTTCCTTGTCTCCTGCCCATGGAATCCCCAAAGTCTCTGAAGGTTTCCAGTGTTCTGCCATCTGAATTACCTGCCAGAATTTTTTTATTGTTTGCGAAAATGGTTGTACTCCCCCCCCCCAAAAAAAACCCCTGTATGCACTCATACTCCTTTTGAAACACCATGGGCATCCAAATCTCTTTCCCCACTGGCTATGTGTGTGTTAGATGACCAAAATGTTCATTGTTTACAGCTTCTGGGATTTAACCACAAATGTATAGAATCCTAAGCTATGTGTTCATGAAACAAGCAGGTGAAATACAGGTATATGATGAAGCAAGTTCAGTGAATTCTGGGATTAAGGGCAAAAGCATGCACTGTATTTTAAAAGGTAATGCAAACATTGGGGCAAGAGAGCACCCGCAGAGCAGAATCAATCAATCAAACCTACTGACTCCTCCCTGCAAATAGCAACTGAGGCTTTCGCCCCTCCAGCTGATCTTACGTCTGGATTCAGACACTTGAACATTTCCAGAAAAGTGAGCATTTGCTGTGGAGTAGTGGCAAGTGAGGAAGAGTTAAGTACCCTATAAATTATCCTCTGCAAATGTTCCCATCCCCACAGAAACATTACAATGAAACTATTTCTGCTGCCTTTTTTTTTCTTTTTGTAGGAGTGAGAGCACTTGAGTTCTGCACATAAATGCAAAGTCACAGCTATAGAACTATATATATCTCTATAGTTCTAGAGATATATTCATTTCCTGGATCAAGAACTTATTCTTCCTTTGCCAGCCCCCACATCTGAATATCCCTTTCTGTTCTACTTTGAGCCTTCTACAGAGAAGAATTTTATTTCATTTAGATAAATAGAAGGGGCGAGGGAGGGAACTGGTTGGCTGCAGTGCCTCACATACATTTAGTATCTTCTCAGTCTATATTGAGGCTGCGGCATGCTGGGTATTTTCCAAAGCATTTCATGAGAATCAAATTTGACAAGGCTAACTCGCAGGAGCAAAGCATTTATAAATAGGCAAGACCAAGAATACTTTTCCTTGTCCTTATTCATTCATTGGAAAGCCTTGGAATGATATTATTATAACCAAACAGGTGGCGTTATCACTTGGGAGGCAGCAGCAATCTAAGTATGTCAGTGCCCCACAAGGCAAATTACTAATTATAATTTGCTTTGTTAATAGCAAATGGACTCTGAGATGGAGTCTGCTCAAACACATTCACTACCATCAGGCTTAAGCAGTACCAATATTAGCCTACATTTAATTCAGGAAGTATTGTGCATCAGCATTACTGGTTTGCTGAAGGAAGTCAGGCATTGTTAAACCATTTATAAGGACAGACACTAGGGTCCAGGATCTATTGTATCCTTTAAAAAACACCATTGTCTGTGAATAACAGAGGTAAGAAATAGGCCTAGTTCAGATAAATGGCCCTGCAGCCTCCATGTAAGGTCTTGTCTGTGTGCCAACTCCTTAGATGTTTGTTAGCTTGCTCACCTTTCTTCTGAACTTCCTGCCTCTCTGCTTCTGAGTTTTCCGACTTTCTGTTTTGTCCACCTGACTGGTTGCTGCTGCTCTGCAACCCTCTTGCAGCCTTCTTGAGTAGTCTCTTGACCTTGTACCTAGGAGTGCAGTTGCCTCTGCCTTTCTAAGCTCTGCCTAGATCCTCCTAAGTGATCTAACAGAGTGCTCCATTCTAATTTGATTCCGTATGCATTTAAAGCCAAAAATCAGACTCCCACTTTCCAAAACACTATGCAAAGTGAAGCATAGCTAGTGAAATTTATGCTTACATTATCTGAATTTTGCAGTGTAGTTCTCTGACCAAACACTGTTTACAAAAAGGGGGAAGTTGGGGGAAAGTTGCAATAAAATGAAGACATTAGTGAAGATAACATACAAAAGTACATTCTATTGGGGCGGGGGCAGGAATTGCTTGAAAAAATGTTTTTGTTAATCAAAACTGCATATAAAAATGTGCTTATTAGAAGGAGTTCACAGTAAAGTGATGGGTTTTCAGTAAAAAAAGTTCACAAAATGCTGCAGAATTTAAGACTGGAAAAATTGAATGAACGCAAACTGATTCTATGTGCTCAGTACTCTATAATATGTTCTGTGCTGTCTAGTTCTGATATACTGCAATCAGAACTGACTGTGTTTTATTACAAAACAGCTGTTTGGTGCAATAATCACATGTAAATTTAAAAATGAGAGGGGCGGGGCAAGGCTGTCTCTACCCTCACTAATTACTACCCCTACTATTGTAGCACTTCTGCCTGGTAAATTCATCCCTTACCTTCTTCAGTTTTCTCAGTTTCATGACACTATTCTATCTTCTGAAAATATATTTTGTGGTTGACGTTGGCCTCCCCCAGCCGTATCCATTGATAAAGGCAGATTGTTGCAGTGACACACAAAACCCTAACAAAATAAAAAATTGAATATAGGTTACTGGGTGTTCGCTAGGCAAGGAGATCATGCATTCTTGTGTTTCGCCGCACATCAATTACTTTAGCAGGTTTTTTCTTTCTCAAAAAGCAAAGTGTGCTAGGTTTTTAGGAGGCACTTTGCACATATTTTCCCTCAAGCAGCCCCAGATCATAATTTCTTCCTGCAGCTGGGAGAACATGACAAGGCTTTTCCCAGAAGCTTGTCACTGTTGATCATTTTCTCAGCCCAGATGGGGCTCACTCTAGCAGAAGTGCAAAGCACTTGCTCCCCATGGAACTGCAAATGTTGTCTTTCCAACAAAACTCAGATGCATTCCTTTCATAGCTATGCACAAGCTGCAGTCACTCTTTGCCCCTGCTGCCACTCTTTTGTCTCTCAAATATTCACTTTCCTTTCTTTCACTTTTCTAGGAACAAAGTGAAATTCCCCATGTAAATCATAAGGTGGCCGACATTATAGAGTGATAAATAAGATGAACACATTCCAAAAAGGACAGGCTTTTCTTCCTATAAGAATTTTTAAAGAGACAGAACCACCATCCACCAGTGTGTCCCATTGAGAACTGAGCTGAAATTTCTCAGACTTTTTTTTTTTTTTTGAGAGAGAAATTGAGATTTGTCTTTTTCTAAAAAGCAAAGAATACTTCACATAATTTTCTCCACCATTTTTTTTTTATGTTGCGGGTTGCCATCATCTTCCCTCAAACACCCTGGAATGGCACTAAGGGCATGTTCACACGACCACTTACTACTCATCCAGTTCACTCATTAGCCACAATTAATATCAGTCCTGTAGTTCATTGACAACTGCTGCGTTTTTCTCAAATCATTTTCAATTTGACTTGAAAACGTAAACCGCGTCCACTTCCTTCTTAAGAAAGGTGTGTGCATTTGAGACAGCAGTTGCACACGCACAGATGAGCACACATTGCAGCCTCATCAGTTGGAGCTGTGGGGAGGGGGGGGGAAGAGTTGCAGAGGCAGAGAAACCCAAAAGGCCAAGTGGGTCACATGAAGACATTCCCGCCCCCTCTCTGATGTGAACAACACTGCACAAATGTGACTTGAAATGCAGTGGGAGGAAGTGATCTCACTGCATTTTAGCTGCTGATGTGAATCTGGCATTTCAGTGAATGCAGCAATAGTGGCCTGACTGTTTCTGTTACTTGTGGCAGTAGCAATTGCTGTGGGAGGAATGGGGAGAGATAGGAAAAGAGAGAGAAGCTCTGCGGCTGCCACTGCTGATGGTAATGACTATTTGAGAAATGTAATGAAATGATATGCCCCTACCCCATGCAATTTCTCTGGCTACAAATAGGGTGGAGAATATCAAGAGGCTATTTGCTCACTGCTTTAGTTGACTCACATAGTACTTTGAGGATGAAGAAGAAGAAGAAGAGTTTGGATTTGATATCCCGCCTTTCACTCCCTTTAAGGAGTCTCATAGCGGCTAACATTCTCCTTTCCCTTCCTCCCCCACAACAAACACTCTGTGAGGTGAGTGGGGCTGAGAGACTTCAAGGAAGTGTGACTGGCCCAAGGTCACCCAGCAGCTGCATGTGGAGGAGCGGAGACGCGAACCCGGTTCCCCAGATTACGAGACTACCGCTCTTAACCACTACACCACACAGGATGATTATTATGACTGCACCTGCTAAAGCTCTGTCCATTTTGGTGCATAGCACCCCAAAAAGTGAACATTATCCTCAAGTTCCATATGCCTATTAAGAGTAGTTTATTTTTTTGTTACTAAAGAAATGCTCCTGCTGCCACATATTTGCTTCACCACTCCCATGTTGTGGAAGTAACTTCCATTGTGTGTTTGTGTTACGTCATTTGCAAATTCCAAAATATAACTTTTGCACCTCGCCCTGCAAAGACATGCACAAGCTGTCCAGCATTGCAAGTCAGTGTGTCTCACTATGGTGGGGGATGGTGGCAGGCGGGATGAAAGTTTGACTTTGGACATCACAAAGGAGCATGGGGAAGAGGAAAGACATTTGCCCCTTAGTTAGATTATTTGACAGTCTGAAACTTGGTCACTTTTGAGAGTAAATGGAATATAAAAATCCTGGGAACTGTAATATATGAAAGGTATTGGGAATTGTGTCTCTTTGGATGAAAACTACAGTTTCTGGGATTCTTTTTTTTGTCGGGGGTGCTTTAAATATATGGCCTTTACCTTCAGTATCAAAAGATATGTAACCAAAGGTAGCCAATGTGGTGCCCACCAAATGTTTCTTGACTATAACTTCCTCATCCATGGCTATTTGCCATGCTGGCTGGGGTTGATGGGAGTCGTAACAACATCCGGTGGGCACTTCATTAGCTGTCCTTGATAGGAAGTGAGTGATAGTGTATTTTTTCTGTACTATTGCTATATTTCAGCTCCATTAAGGAGTACCTTCTCCTGTAAGTGAGACAGTAGCTCAGAATCTGTTCCTAATCAAAATTAGCTGGTCTTATCCATCAGCACATTAATGAAATGAAACAGGTATTGGCTTCATTCATATGCTGAAGCCTGAACTGAAACTACTACGTTTACCACTATCTCATCTTCATATACTGTTATCTCATGAAAAAGTTATTTTGTAGAATACCAACATTTTCATTACCTTTGTTTTTAATCTCCTTTCATCATCAGAGCTTATTTTAGGTATTAGGCGCTCCCATTGCGAAAATCATGCCAAAGGCAAGTCAGTCTTACATTTTCCATTTCAAACACCATCACTTTATCCATTAAAACAAAATTATATGTGCCTATTTAATTTGTTCCCCTAAATGCTATTTTCTGACTATTATAAAGGATAGTGATACCAATTTTCAACTAAATCAGCTACATCTCCACAATTAGCAATTAGAGCTTCTGTTCATCAGTACAGGTTGTGAGAAGATACGGTCTTTTGGAGCAATTTTGTCTCATTCAGTTTGCTCTTAAAACAAATGGGTTCTTCTTAGTGATCCATTGTTGCAGACACCTTAGTACAACCTGCTCTATTTAATATTTGGCTAATTTTCAGTAATGTGCGGCATGTTGGAGGGTGTGCATGGGGATGGCAGAAGCATGCATCTTTCTAAGCAAAGCCCCGTTGTATTCAATGGAGCTTACTCGCAGGTTCATGTTCATAGGATCTCAGCCTGTGAATGAGATGAAGAGCTGGACTCTGAAAGGGAGAGGGAGAGAGTGTGTTACCTGTCTGCACATATGCACTTGAACTGGAGAGATGTCACTGGAAGGAGTTCAGAGAGTGATTAGCTGAAGCAGAGAAAGCAAAGTGGGAGCTCATTGGGCAGGTCAGTGAAGTATATCTGCTGTTTTTGGGCTTTCATACAAAGAGAAACTGGCTGACTTGGGTGAGTGATATACTCAGTAAGCTTCAGGCAACAGGGCTAGGCTAGGGAGCCCTCTAAGTCAGATCCTATACACATCTTTGACCATTTCACTAGTACTCAATCTTCTTTGCCAATATGATCTGATTACTCGTCTTCAAACACCTATTCTTTTGATTGTAGATGTATCTCAAATGTAGGGTCAGCCAGTGAGTTTTCTGGGCAGGGAGGCAGATTGACGACAGACAGAAAGTACTTTCCCACATAACACATTATCTTTTCGCAATACGTTGTTGCCAGATGTGATGGCTACTGGCTTGGGTGGCTTGGAATTCAACAAATTAATGGAGGAGGGCCGATCTAGGAGATATTAGCCATGACAGATAAATAGAACCTCTGTGTTTCCAACAGTATATCTGAATACCAAATGCTGAGTACTGGATGCTAGGGACCTGCCATGGAGGAGAATGCTGGACTACATGGATCAGCAGAGAAAGTGTTAGCTGGTTCATAGGCTATTCCTTCCCTCACAAACCATATCCACTTTTTAAGGTAATCTGTAGAGACAGTACCTGGAGCTGCGCTTCAAGAGGACACCAGTTTGCATTTGTGAGAAGCTGCCTTTGTCTATGTGCAGAGTGCAGATCCTGTGGCTATATACCCAGGTAGTGTTTTCTCATGTCAAAATGTGTCGTGTCAGCTTGAGCTTTTAGGGGGATGACATCTGAGCTCTACATCAGGTGGCAAAATATCTTGTGTTGGCTGTGCTGAAGCTTGGCATAAGACAATCACTTGAAAATCTCAGCAGTGTGTCAAAGGCTCCAGGGAACAGAATGAGGCATAGCACAACAGTGCAATCCTATGCATGTCTGCTGAAAGAGAGAAAGAAAAAGAGGAAGGAAGGGGGAGAATTGATAGAATAAAGTTGGGGTGGCAATGAAATAATTCATTGAAATGATATAAATAGAACAGTTCATTTCTCAAGACAAGACAAATCCTAGAGCTGGCCCTATAATTAGTTCTTTAGCTGTTATGGGGCTTTTCTTTATTCAGTAAATGCATGCATAGTTTGCATAGTATAAATAGGGATTTTATTTATAACTCCTAAGTCTCTACACTCAAATAATATTAGCTTCCTGCAACTATTTAGTTTAATTCTGCGCAAACCTATGTAATACAAAAGACATAAAAATTAGTATTTATACTATGGCTCCATAGCCTTTAATGATGTTCTAGTTCTAGAGATTTCCTCTACAGCAAGGTCAGTTATGCAGCTTTTGCTTAAATCACTTTAATTTGTTAGAATATATTAAATAGCTTCAGTACAATGTTTGGACTGTAATATTAGACTTTGTCTCCATTTTCATTAAATTGATTAGTTATTTAATATGAAAGCAGAATAATATGATTGCACTGGAAATCCCAAGAGATGGATTTAATCTCTTACTATATTGGTGGGTGGGGGAGGGGGGATATAGGCAACTCTAATTTTCCAGAATATTAACTGGTAAAAAAAATCAGCAAAATAAAGATTTGTTATACTAAGTGGGGCTGAATGAGATGAGATTGGGAGAGAGAGAGAGAGAGAGAGACTCTCTTCCTCTGTCACAACTGTTGAGTTTACAGGTTTTGCAAATCTTTGTAGCGCTTTACAGTGCAGTTTCATACATGACTCTTCAGAATATCAGTAAGCCAAATTGAGTTCAGTGGGGCTTAATGACAGGTAGGTGGGCAAAGGACTACAGCCTTAAAAACCTAAATGCATTCAGTGTTTTCTACAAGCCAGCCACTGAGTTGGTCTTCAAGCCAACAGCGGTAATGAGAACTCATTCCAGGTTCTCCACCTATCTGTCTATCTACTCAAACATTTATAAGCTGCCTTTCGAGTCCCCCAGGAGGTTAGTCAGACCACTGTTGACTACATGGTTAAGATATAAATTACTGGACAGGGAACCTAAGCAACCTTAAGTCTTGGGATGGGAGGACATTGATAGTGATTAGAGTTGGTTGAAGTTCTTTGATAAACAGAGAAGAAAAAGAGAGAAAACCACCTTGAATACTGTGCTGACAGTCAGAATGAAAACTTGTGTGTGTGTGAAAAATACACCTAAATATTTAGAATGTAGTGAAATAGCTGCTAAGTAATTGAAATGTCAATAGTTCTACTTTAGTGAAGTTGCAAAATTGCCTTCACATATCATTGATTCAGATTTGAAAAGAACTGTGTTGATGGACAAAACGTTCAACCAAATGGAAGAAGTAATGGGAACAAAATTGCATTTACACAGATATTTATGTGTTTTCCTTCCAGATGTCTGCAGTAAACTTCCAGTTTTTGAATTGCCTCTAAGACTAATCCAGCTATCTGCCAGGCAGCAATTAATTTTCTTGTGCTATGTTGCTCATGCAAAATACACTTCTCAAAATAAACAATTCCTTGTCCAAGAATTGACTAGATGAAGCAAACAAAAGGAAGGCTTCAGCATTCTTGTGGTCAGACTACTAGCAGACCCTGAAAAGGGTGCACAAATATTAAAAGTATTTTAATATTTCCCCCTTACGCCATACATTTTCTTATCTTGCTTCTAAACTGGAAGCTCCTAGCACTACTGAATCAATGTTCTTTCACTATAAGCTACACTACACACAGAATTTCAGCTGAATTCCCGTACTTTAGGGAGATAGGCACCTTTTGTATGCATTTTGCTATGTTCTAACCATACTAAGGGACATGACATATCAATGTGAGGAAAGAAATGTGCAGTTTTAATACCAATTTTTATCAATACTTTGCACTAAAACACTTTTTAATTGACTATTGCATGGTTACCTGAATAACTTTTTGAAGTGTCCACTAAAATACATTGGTGCTAATTGAAAGATCAGCAAAAAATTAACCCTGTGCTTTAAAAAGCAGTATTCTTTTTAGATCACTTATATAGAAGCACTTTTTTTTTAAGGTGGGGAGGCTAACATGGCTCCCTAAAAGGGGCCTGATTACACCCCCCCTGCAAATTCTTCACTCCCCCCAAGACCCTAAAAGGTAAAGGTAAAGGTACCCCTGACTGTTAGTTCTGATCGCAGACGACTTTGGGGTTGCGTGCTCATCTCACTCTATAGGCCGAGGGAGCCGGCGTTTGTCCACACACAGCTTCCGGGTCATGTGGCCAGCATGACTAAGCCGCTTCTGGTGAACCAGAGCAGCGCACGTAAACGCCGTTTACCTTCCCTTCGGAGCGGTACCTATTTATCTACTTGCACTTGACATGCTTTCGAACTGCTAGGTGGGCAGGAGCAGGGACCGAGCAACGGGAGCTCACCCCGTCGCGGGGATTTGAACCGCCAACCTTCTGATCAGCAAGCCCTAGGCTCTGTGGTTTAACCCACAGTGCCACCTGCATCCCCAACCCTCCAAGACCCTACCAATATATAATTTTCTCCTTAGCTGATCTTCAAGAAACAGCTGAGGGTGGGGGCCGGAGGAAATGTCCTGTGTGTAAATCATGTGGGGTAGTCACATCCACTCCTTGTATGTGGTCCACTGGAGGTTGGCCAAAGAGGGCCAAAAAAGTGAGCCAAAACAGATGAATGGTGATAGACACACTCCATATGTTAAAACCGTACCCTTAGAAAGATGGATGTATACAGCTAAGGCGATCTACACCTTTTGATATTGCATTGTTGTTCGGCTCTTTTCAAAAAGGTCAGGTTTCCTGCGATCTGAAAAGAGAAAATACAGGAGAACAATGCTTTGATGGCAATGTCATGTAGAGTTGTAAAAAGTGAGGGTGTGTGTGTTTATTCCTGTGTAAATGGATAGCATGGAAGCACTCCCACAGTAAGGGAATGGACTGTCCCATGTTATTTCAAGTCTTCAGCTCTGCTGGATTTTTAATTAAGATTTTCATTAAAAACATATTGGGGTCAGAGCTTAGAGCTCAATTAAAGTCAATGGGATAAATGAAATGATGCACCTGAAAAGCTGGAGGTCTGAAGAAAACCAAATATGGGGGGAAATTCACATACAGCAAGCTGATGTGATTTTATTTATGTCGATGCAGGATTTAAATAGGTGTTTACTATTACTTTTTTGTTCACATATTCAAGCAGATTGACCTTTAAAAATGATATTAGTGTCCAAGGTCATACTTTATTGCATTGCCATTACTGTAGACTGCAGAAAAGATATTTGTGTACATGGATCACTATGGTATAAGTAATAATAATAATAATAATAATAATAATAATAATAATAATAATTTTTATTTATACCCCGCCCTCCCCAGCCAAGGCCGGGCTCAGAGCGGCTTACAAGCAATAATAAAAACAAATTGAATGATTACAACTTAAAAACAAAATTAAAATACAACATTAAAATATGGAAACATTAAAATGTAGCCTCATCGCAGGAGGAGAAGGAAAGGAAAAAAGAAAGAAAGGGAGGGAATCAAATTGGCTCCAAGCCAAAGGCCAGGTGGAACAACTCTGTCTTACAGGCCCTGCGGAAAGAAATCAGATCCTGCAGGGCCCTGGTCTCATGAGGCAGAGCGTTCCACCAAGCCGGAGCCAGAGTTGAAAAGGCCCTGGCTCTGGTTGAAGCCAATCTAACTTCCTTAGGGCCCGGGACCACTAGGGTGTTGCTATTTATGGACCTTGAGGCTCTCTGTGGGGCATACCGAGAGAGGCGGTCCCGTAGGTACGAGGGTCCTAGGCCGTGAAGGGCTTTAAAGGTCAAAAGCAGCACCTTAAATCTGACCCTGTACTCTACCGGGAGCCAGTGCAGTTTAAAAAGTACTGGGTGAATATTCTCCTGTGGCAGAGACCCCGTGAGGAGCCTCGCTGCAGCATTCTGCACCCTCTGGAGTTTCTGGGTCAGCTTCGAGGGCAGCCCCGCGTAGAGCGAATTACAGTAGTCAAGCCTGGAGATGACCGTCGCATGGATCACTGTGGCCAGGTTGGGGCAGGAAAGGTAAGGGACCAACTGCTTGATGCAGCAAAGGTGGAAAAATGTCGCCTTGGCTGTTGCTGTAACTTGCACCTCCATGGAAAGGGAGGCGTCAAGGATTACACCCAAACTCTTAACGGAAGGCAATGGCACTAATTGGGCCCCTGCAAGAGAAGGGAGTTGGTCCCTCATCCCCATGCCATCCCGACCCAACCATAGGACCTCTGTCTTCGAAGGATTTAGTTTCAATCGGCTCCCATGAAACCATCCAGCCACAGCTTCCAAGCATCTAGTCAGTGTGTTCGGGGCCGAGTCGGTGTGGCCATCCATCAGCAGATAGAGCTGAGTGTCATCAGCATATTTGTGACAGCCCAGCCCAAAACTCCGGATAATCTGGGCAAGGGGGCACATAAAGATGTTACAAAGCATCGGGGAGAGAATTGCGCCCTGCGGCACTCCACACACCAAGGAATGGCGCAACGACATTTCCTTCCCTAGTGCCACCCTCTGTCCCTGACCAGAGATAAAAGAGCACAGCCAGTTACGGGCTATGCCCTGTATCCCCACGTCTGCGAGGCGGTGGTCCAGAAGATCGTGATCGACCATGTCAAAGGCTGCTGACAAATCTAAAAGGATCAGCAGTCCTGACCCGCCTCGATCCAGTTGTCTATGGAGATCATCTGTGAGGGCAACCAGAGCTGTCTCGGTCCCAAAACCAGGACGGAAACCGGACTGAAATGGATCTAAAGCCGATGTTTCCTCCAGAAACCTACCAAGCTGTTCAGCAACCGCTCTCTCAATTACCTTACCCAGATATGGAAGATTTGAAACTGGGCGGTAATTGGATAGGTCTAAGGGATCTAATGAAGTTTTCTTTAAGAGTGGACACACTACTGCTTCCTTCAGTTCCCCTGGGAATGTCCCCGTGTCAAGGGACAAATTGATAATTTCAACCAGGGGGGTCTGCGCAACATCTGGACATTCCCTAATCAGCCAAGATGGGCACAGATCAAGGAGGCAGGTGGTGGGCCTACCAACTTGGAGGAATCTATCCACATCAGCAGGGAGTATCTGATCGAAATGGTCCAGCACTGGACCTGAAGTCAGTTGAGGGGCCTCCAGTTCAGTCACTGTATCTAAATTGGCAGGGAGGTCACGATGGAGCAACAGGACTTTCTCCGCAAAAAAGCTCGTGAATGCCTCACAGCTGTGGGTCGAATTTGTGCTTAAATTTGGTTGTCCTCCTAAGGATGTTATTGACCTAATTATTCTAAAAAGTTGTGCTGGGGAGAGCTAGCGGATGCAATGGAAGCTGCAAAGTAAGATTTCTTAGCAGCTTTCATAGCCATCTCATAGGCTTTCATAAGCGTCCTATAAGATGTTCTTGAGGCTCCATCACAAGTCCGTCGTCATACTCGCTCTAGCCGTCTGAGATCCCGCTTCATTTTCCAGAGCTCCTCAGTAAACCAAGGGGCCCGGTTTCGACGGGGTCGCAGAGGGCGCTTAGGTGCGATCTCTTCAATGGCTGCCAAGAGCCGGTTATTCCAGTCCTCAACAAGGTCATCTAATGAGTCGCCAGGAGGAGCAGGGTCCCGCAAGGCTTGTTGGAATCTATCAGGATCCATCTGTTTTCGCGGACGAGCCCAAGTAGGTTCGCCACCCGAGCAGGGGAGGAGCGGGAAGTCAATCTTGGCTTTCAGAGCGTAGTGATCAGACCATGGCACTTCCACAGGGGGGAGCATGATCACATCTATGCCAGCCCCAAAGATCAGATCCAGCGTGTGGCCTGCTTGATGAGTGGGGCCCAAAACAAACTGGGAGAGCCCTAGTGTTGCCATGGAAGTCACTAGGTCCAGAGCCTGTCCATCGGCATGGACGTTGAAGTCTCCCAAAACCAGTAGGTTTGGGAACTCCAAGGCCCAGCCCACCACCACCTCCAGCAGGTCTGACAGGGTGGCTGCCGGTGTGCTGGGTGGTCGGTACACCAGCCAGACAGCCAAGCTCTCCTTGGTGCCCCACACAAGACCAACACATTCAATGCCAGAGATCGCCGGTGATGGCAGAGCTCTGAAAGAGCAATCCTCCCGGATTAACAACGCTACTCCTCCCCGCCGACCCACAGTCTGCGATTGATGGAGGACAGAGAAACCTGGGGGTGTTATCTCATGTAGGGAGACTACTTTGCCTTCCCGTACCCAGGTCTCCGTCACGCAAGCCAGGTCAATCCCCTGCGAGATAAAAAAGTCACGCATGGTGGCGGTTTTGTTGCCTATGGACCTGGCATTGCACAGCAATGATGGAGGTGAGTAATCCTTGCTCCCCCTACCCTTATCCCTTGGGATGGGGCATAGATTGGAAGGGGTTTGAGGATCACTGCATCTCGAAACCCTTCGCTGATAGAGATATCTAGCCCCACCGCCATTCCTCCCTAGCCCTTCAATAGTGGAAATCCCAGACCCCATACTAGCCTCCCCAATAGAGGGGTAACATCCCCTCAATAACAAGTCATCCCTGGGCCAGGACTCCTGGGTCAAAATGGTATGGGGAAGAGGTGGAGGTTTGATAGGGTAAGTATCCCTAGAAGATAAAACCCAACCAACCGCACCCCAAGCGGGGAGGACAGTCCCATGGTGTTTCGTTAACTGTCAATCCCCCTCTCCCTCCTGGGTTGATTGGAGGATTGTTGGTTCTATCTGTGGCTGTGGGAGTATTAATGAGGTATGCGCTATGAAATGTGGATCACTGGCCAACAAAGAGCCAGCTTCGGAAGATCTGTCCATCCTGTCTCGCCAGGAGTACAGTAGAGAAGGTTAAAACAAAATAAAAAAATTCCTTCCAGTAGCACCTTAAAGACCAACTGAGTTAGTTCTAGGTATGAGCTTTCGTGTGCATGCACACTTCTTCAGATACACTGAAACAGAAGTCACTGTATCTGAAGAAGTGTGCATGCACACGAAAGCTCATACCTAGAACTAACTCAGTTGGTCTTTAAGGTGCTACTGGAAGGAATTTTTTTATTTTGTTTTGACCATGGCAGACCAACACGGCTACCTATCTGTAAGTAGAGAAGGTTGATCATTCTGATAAGTTTTTGGAACATTAGGCAAAGGTCCAGGTGTAGATTTGGTGCTGGATATCTCCAGATTGTCAGCAACATAGAGTTCTTTAGGTGTTGTTGCCATAGAAATGTTGGAGGTGCCAAATTCCTCATTTAATTTGGTGTCGTTTGAAAAGGGAACAGGGAGTTGCACTGATGTCTTTCTACAGGATAAAGAGCTGTTGGACGTTTTAAATATTGTGCTCTAGGCTCTACTGTCTTTATATTTAGGGTAGAAATTTCAGTCTTTATACTCATTAGCCTCTTCTTCAGGTCTTGTAATTCTAGGCTTACAGAGTTCTTTTTTTCCTTCGGGCAATTAGTGTTTCTAGTGTTGAGCTTGGTTTCTCTTATCCGCATTAGCTTTGACTCTATGTAAGGGACCAATTGCCTCCTTGTTTCGTCCTTAAATACCCTCACTGGGTGGAGAGAATGGAACCACCATAGAGTATCCTTTATTTCCATGAGTCGAGATGGGAGGGCTGATGACCTAAAGGTCATAAATAGGCGCGTTGTGTTTCTCACGGTAGGCAGGAAGTGGAAATTTTCTGGATCTACATTTCGGTAATGGTAATTCAGGAGCTGAGACAAGGACATAGTAATTTGTCTGCGGTTCATCCACCTATGAGCGTATCGGTGAATCTCAAGCATTATCTGGTTTGTTTGCAAGACTTGACAGGACCTCACTTCATCCATAGTTTGAGTTGGTGAGTTGTTAACAAAGTCATTTCTTATCATCCTTTTAAGCCCTTGGGCATTTAAAGGGGAGGAGCTAGTATCCAATTGTTTCTCAATGTTAACTATTTTGGTGAGGATTTCATTCAGTCTTTGGAGAACCAGAACCATAGTTTCTGCAGACAACATGCAAATCTCTTGGTAGGGGGCTCCTCTGATATCTTGTTCTAGAGGCCTGGGTGGGTCAGCGTTAGGAGTGGGAGGAATCCCTCCTGCTCCTGCCCTTGCCCTCTTGGACGGGTTAGCTTTTTCTGGGAGGAGGGAGGTCGGGTCATTGTCATCCTCCTTAAGGGGGGGGTAAGGTTCCCCCAATGTTGTTACTCACTGTTTGTTCTATTTGCTCCGTTTTCTTGGCTTCCTCAACCCGCTCTGTTTCGGAGTCAGGGAAGATGGCGTTGGTTCTCTGCCGATTCTTTGTTTTAGAGGAATTGTAAGTCCCAATAATGATCTTCTGGCTCTTTGCACCTCGTTTTCTCCTTCCGGCAGGCATTCTCAATAAGGAAGTGGCAGTTGGAGGAGTGTCACTCCAATGAGGAGTGACAGTTGGAGAACTAGGCCTCAAACCTTCCAGCCTAAAAGAGCAGGTTTTAGCAGGGAAAGCCACCCCCACCCCTGAACACACTCAGAGGTGGAGATTTAAAGCACAGACCTGGAAAGAACAGTGCAAAATTTAAGTGTGGATAAGCCCTTAGATTTAAAAAGAAGGAGATGTTCCTGCCTCTCTCATGGCGCTCAACCCTTCTGGGCTGCCCTCAGAATGTAGAATCCGTAATAAGTAATAAGTAATAGCCTTAAATAAAGCCCATACCATGATATTAAACTGACATCATAATCAAATACATCTTAAATGTATAGCTTAATTGCCATTTCTCTGACCTCAGGACTGGATTGATAAGATATTTCTTTCAAATGTAAGAGAAAGAAGGTAGATCAGTGATGGCCAAACTTGGCCCTCCAGCTGTTTTGGGACTACAACTCCCATCATCCCTAGGTAACAGGACCAGTGGTCAGGGATGATGGGAATTGTAGTCCCAAAACAGCTGGAGGGCCAAGTTTGGCCATCACTGAGGTAGATGATCTGTGCTGTTGATGAGAAAAATATTCAGAAAGAAGGAGCAACTGACATGAAAGCAAAGAATCTTCCTTGAACTGAAACTAAGAAGCTAATCCTATGCATGTTTATCCTGTGGGAATAAGCCCCACTGAACATGATAGGATGTTCTTCCAAGTTAATATACTTATGATTGTACTGCACAGGACTATAGAATGAAATGAAAAGTTTAAAATAAGATTTTAAGGCATTGAGCTATATATATATATATATATATATATATATATATATATGCAGAGCAGCTATATCCACCCCCATTTTTCCTATCTTTTTCTGCTATGCTGTCCAGGGTTGGGCATCTGATACAGCCAGCTTTCAGAACTGGGTGATTAATGGAGGCACATAGGACTGGATCCCTCTGAGATCTGTAGATGGGCTGTGATGTGATTGACCACATCAGAACCCATTTTAGCCAGTGTCACACTGAGGTTTGTGCTGCCCTGTGGTGAGAACAGCTGCAGGACAGTTGCATACTTAAAAGTTTAAAAAGAACAAAGGCTTTCTTGTGCTCTACGTGTAATAAAGGACTGTGATCAAGTCCTTTGGAAGGGGCGCTGGGCTTTCATCTCAGTTTAATTAATGCTTTGCTGAAAATGACTGACAGATAATAATTAATAGGGTGGTAATGAAAGACTAATAAGGACATTGGAACTAAATGGTTGTATATGCGACAGAAAATTTGAACCACAAGAGGGATAATGGGGAGACGATGAAAGAGTGAGAACATCTTCTAATCCAGGGGTGAAGAAACTTTGGCCCTCCAGCTGTTGTTGGACTACAACTTCAGTCAGACCTAACTATAGGCCATGCTAGCTGATGGGAGGTGGAGATACCTGAAGTGCCACAGGCTCCTCACCCCTGTTTTAACCAGAAGTAAATCTGTTCTTAGAGATGATTCTTAGAGATGATGATTGAGATTTGGTAGTGCATAGAATATTCATTCAGAATATATTGAAAGCAAAATGAGAGAATAAGGCCAAACTATAGTCCAAGTCTCTTGGGAGAAAAGCAATGACAAACCTAGACAGCATCTTAAAAAGTAGAGACATCACCTTGCCAACAAAGGTCCGTATAGTAAAAGCTATGGTTTTCCCAGTAGTGATATATGGAAGTGAAAGCTGGACCATCAAGAAGGCTGATCGCTGAAGAATTGATGCTTTTGAATTATGGTGCTGGAGGAGACTCTTGAGAGTCCCATGGACTGCAAGAAGATCAAACCTATCCATTCTTAAGAAAATCAGCCCTGAGTGCTCACTGGAAGGACAGACCGTGAAGCTGAGGCTCCAATACTTTGGCCACCTCATGAGAAGAGAAGACTCCCTGGAAAAGACCCTGATGTTGGGAAAGATGGAGGGCACAAGGAGAAGGGGATGACAGAGGACGAGATGGTTGGACAGTGTTCTCGAAGCTACCAGCATGAGTTTGACCAAACTGCGGGAGGCAGTGGAAGACAGGAGTGCCTGGTGTGCTCTGGTCCATGGGGTCACAAAGAGTCGGACACGACTAAACGACTAAACAACAACAATAGTCCAAGTCAAGGGTGGAGAACCACTGACTGCAACTACAGTTCCTATAATCCCTGGCACCTGGAGGACCACAGGTTCCCCATTCCAGGTCTAGACGGAAATCAGGCATAAGGATAGCCTGCTGGATCAGGCCCATGACCCATCTAGTTTAGCATCCTAGTCTCACCTAGATGGGAAACCATCAAGGAGGACCTGAGTGCAAGAGCACTCTCTTCACTTGTGGTTTACAGCAACTGGTATTTGGAAGCATGGAGGCATCAAACAGGGGGAGATTGAGGTATCAGTTATGGTACATGTTCACTCTATAAGCTGCATTTTTCCTGTGCCCATTGTACCAGCTGTTAGTATAAAAGGGTTCAATGGGCAGCTTATCATTTCAAATAGCTCCTCACTTATACTTAATGCATTGTATTTATTCAGTTACAAATCTACTGAGATTTGCTTTTTCATCTAATCCAGGTGATAGCAGGCAACAGATGCTGTAAAAATAGTGTTTTGAGCATTATGCTTTAGCTAAGTCATTTGTAAGCTACTGTGGTGGTAATCAGTTTCGGAAGTCATTTAAATGCACTTGTTTGAGTCCTTTATATATTCCATCCTTATCTCATTTGACCAAATGTTTTGGAAGGCTAAGCCTTCCAAATGTAGACTCTAGTGCAGGAAAAAGCAGAATGTTGAACCCATTTGATACCGTATCCAAAAACAATTTGATTTAAAAAAATCTGGCAGAATGTCACTACCTTGAAGCAGAAACTGTTAGGCTGGCATTCAAATTTGTATATGCTCTGAGAGCAAGTAGGGATATTTGCCAATATATCCCAGCCAATGTATTGACTTTTCCACTTTGACCAGAAAAGCAATTTTGAATGACTTTCATGTTGGATCCAAGAGAAAAGAAAGAGATTGGAGAAGTCCATTCTGAGTACGTGTCAGGATAATGGATGGACCCAAACTGTACATGATTTGGGATTCAGTAAGGGTAGCCTCAGATATAGTTAGAAGACTGCTAAAATCCTTGCAAGAATTTTGCCAGCCACAGCTAATGAGATACCTCAATAGTTTCCACAATTTGTTCTGTCACCTTTTTAAAAAAGGTTGATAATTTTGGCATCCCTAAAATCTGCTGGGATCTCCTCTCTCTCCCAATTTTTTTCAAGGAGTTTGTGAAGTTGTTGTGTAAGTTCAATTCCACCCATTTTGAAGACTTTGGCAGGTATCCCATCAAGTCTTCTGGCTTTTTTTGGGGGGGGGGAGTTAATAGCTGTACACAACTCTCCCAGATTTGAAGACACTGCAAGCTCATCTCTAATTTGTTTTTGCGGAATTTGTGAAACAACCGCAGCAGCTATGGGGGAGTTGCGGTTAAGGAGATGCTGGTAATGTTCTTTCCAGCACAATGCAATAGCTTCTTTATCTTTTAGAAGTGTGGTATTGTGTTGAGGGTAGGGGGCATATGCTATGATTTATTGGCCCATAGATGGTCTTTGAGGCTTTAAAGAAGCTCTGTGCATCTTGAGTATCAGCTAAGTGCTGGATCCCTGGAGCTTTTTTTTAACCCACCAGGTGTTCTTTAGTTCTCTGGAGTTTTTTTTAAATCTCAGCCTTAGCATTGGCATAGGGTTTTTTGTTAGTGGTGCAGTTTCTATCCCTTTGGCAGATCTGAAAGGCCTTCCTTTTTCTTGTTGATAAAGCATTCAATCTCACTTTCATTCTCACCAAACCAATCCTAGTGTTTCTTGGTTTGGTATGTTTGTTCACAGACTGCAATAATGGATGTTTTTAGCTTGGTCCAGTGTTCCTCGATGTTGTCAGGGAACTTGGAAAGCAGATGGTCCTTAAGAGTCGTTTGCAGTCAATCCTGTTTAATAGGATCTTGAAGGGCTTGATTGTTCATTTTGCTCCTTGGTTTCTTTCCTTGAATCCTGAGTTGACATATAATATTGACAGCCATCATGGAACATATTAATCGGTGATGTGTCCAGCAGTTGTCAGCACTCATCATAGCTCTGGTAAAGAGCATATCACAGTGATCTTCAGCTCAGACAATTACATAGTCTAAGAGGTGCCAGTGATTTGACTGAGGATGCATCCCTGATGTTTTTTTTTAAAAAAAAATTGTCGAAAGAGTGTGTTAGTAATAACAAGGTTGTGTGCCAAACAAATAGTCAAAAGTAAGATTCCATTCTGGTTGCTGTTGCCAATTCCTTCTTTCCCAATAGTCCCTGACCACAGATCAAAATCTCGCCCAACTCTTGCATTAAAATCACCCAGGAGAATAATTTTATACTCCTTAAGCATCTCTTATAGAATGGCATCCAGCTGAGAATAAAAATTTTCTTTAAAATCTTTATTGGCATCCAGTGTTGGTGCATAAGCGCCTAAAATAATAGCCTTTTGGTTTTTGGCAAGTTTTATTCAAAGGGTTGAAAGTTGCTCATTAATGCTGGTAGGGACTTCTGACAAGAGCTTTACAAGATCATAGGTGTCAGGTGCTGGTGTGGTTGCTCAAGAGCAAACAGGCAAGACTCCGACCTGTCTTTTCCAGGCTTTATTCTTAGTGCAAACTATTTACAGTGAAGAGCATCGTAAGTTCATGTCCGGCTCAATCACTAGCAGAATCTGGGAATGGTCGGTCTTTGTACCTCGCCAAGCATAACAGTCGTGTGACCCCCAACCTTCTCCACCCCTCCCTGCGCCAAAACCTACTGCACAGAGTGGGCGCTGGCAAAGGGGTGCTTGCCTTCCCTCCCCTTTGCTCAGCCTCGGTGTTGAAGCTCTCCCTAGCATCTTCTGGTCCCTGCATCCCCTCCCCACTGGAGGCGGGGCTTTCCTCCTCACCTGAGGAGAAACTGCTTCCAAGATTTTTGGAGGTTCCCTGTAACACAACTGCCCTCCACCTCTCGCCTCTGAGCTGATGGCAGTTCCCTGACAATAGGCATATATGTATAAATACACACCCCTATTTAGAACAGAGAAAAATCTTACTTCAAAAATAAAGTGGTCAACCCCCCCCCTTCCATTTTCCAAGTGGGACTAAGCCCCTCCCGAAAAAAGAACCACTGCATATTGGATACATTCCTCTACCCCTGAAAGGCACGTATGCCCTTGAAACAGTACAGGTAAAAAGCTTATTTTTCTCTTCTTTGATCACATCCTGCATGTTGAGGATCTAATTCTATTGGCTGAGGAATGTAAAATCTCCAGACTGAATGCTACTTGGTGCTAAAATTACATTATTATCCAAAAGTAGAATGATACTGACATGTGAGCTCTATACAGATTACTTCTTCACTAAATATAACTGTGAAAATATTGGCTAAAGTATCTATAGCAAATAGACTGTAGAGAAAGTGATTTGTCAATTGATCCACACACTGCCCAAACTAGCTTTTTCAATGGCAGAAATTTCTCTGGCGAGATAATATTCCTGCTTGATAGCATGAACTTCTGTGTAAATCACCACCTTCCCCTGCCTTTGATTCCATGGAGGTAGATAACAAATTTCAGAAGCTTGGACTTGAAATTTACAAGGTGACTCAATCAATTCACAATCTGGGAGATGCTGCATAATACACACTAGAGAGCTCTTTGTTTTCCATTCTGATTACACACCACACTTTGTTCTCTTTAGCCAAAAATACCAAGAAATGTTTGTTTAGCCTCTTTCTTTTCACACTAGCTATATTTATCAGCAAAGCTGATGATGTTGAATCCAGTAATAGAACAAGAGAGAAAACATATATAGGCACACATTTGTTGCACGTACAGTGTTGGTTTCATATAAAAGTAGTTCGTGAAGTCATGGCAAGTATAAGTCTTGTCCATTAGAACTTCCTGATGTGTTTGGTATCCAGGTCCCGACCATATTGGGTGCCTTCCGAGAGGTGTCTCTTGTGAGGTTATTTTTCGGTGCCTTTTAACATAGACTTCTGGCCCTTAATTTGAAGGGCTTTAAGTACTTGTGGTCATTTTTAGTGGGCAGGTTCTATCCGACCTGTATTTTATTTGTATGTATGTGGGGTTTTTAAAAATAGGTTTTTATTGGTTTGTTTGTTGCAACTGGTTTTAATGATTATACTGTGTTGTAAGCCGCTTTGGGTCACTTTTTTGAGTAAAGTAATAATAGTATTAATAAACAAGTTTGTGTTCATCTTGCATGCAAGTCCTTTGCAGCATCCACACCATCTTAAAAATGCCAACCTGCATTTCTAGTGGAAATCCAATGTTAAAAGTGACTCATTTGCAGTATCACAATTACAGTGTTAAGCCTCTACCATTTACTTGTAGGTAAGTCTCATTTATTTAAAGTAAATAGCATTTATTTTTGGACACGACTGATGTGGTAAACAATTCCTTGAGATGCTGCATTGCTAATTTGGTGTCTGCTTTAGTCTGCAATCTCAAGCATATATCCCTGGAACTGAAAGTAAGCCCTATTGAATTTGGAAGTTTTCTGATTAAACTCACTCAGGATTGCTCCGATTAGTACATTACTGTCGGTTAGTACACTACTGTTATGGGTTAAGGGGGCTGCTTGTGCGTAAATGGTTGAGCTCTAAACTCATGCAATCAGTTTCTAAACTCTCCCAGTCCGCGGAGCCATGGGTGCATGGCTACCTCAATCGCTGGCAGAATCCGTCAGTGGGCGTTTCCGGAATTTGCGCCAACATAAGAGTTCTTTGACGGCAACTCTCCTTCGGGATTTTCGGCGTGACAGTTTCCTGCGCGGAGTAGGTGTCCCCAGCGGAGGTCCTGAGCCTTCCGCGCTGTTCTCACTGGAAGCATCTTGGAGCCATCCCTCCGATTGAGTTTCTGCAGGAACTCTCCCTCTCCCCCTGCTGGTTCCTTCCTCCGCATCCGAGGGTCTCTTAGCCTCTGTGAGCCCTTCCACCACCTGACTCTCCGATGGCAGTTCCCTGACAACTACCTTTGACAAGCTGAACAGCAGCAACTCTAAGACTGTTATGGCTTAAATTGCAGCAGGGTCAGTTCCTCCTACTGCATTTCAAGTTGCATTTGCCGCACCACACCAGGGAGTTGGCAAGGGTGTCTTCACCCAATAAACAATATCTGATCTGTTTCCCCAGTTCTGCAGTCCCTGCATACTCATATTTGAGGAATATGGCACAGGACACATATGGATTGTGCCAATGTCACATGTACTCAGCTTCAAACACCAGTAGTGGGAGTGCACTGAAGCCAGAGTAAGTGTGTGCAAGAGATCAGTTGCAAATCCTGAAAAATCCCTTAACTCTGAACGTCTTTCCTCAAATAAGTATACTTCCCCATGCATCACTTTGTATCCATCCCAATCATTTTCCACTCCTCTAGCAGAAGCTCCAAATTTCTTTGCTCTCATTTGTGACTGGGTTGGAGGATGGATGAAAAACATTCTTCCTTGCCCTAAATAAGGAAACCTTCAGATGAGTAACTTTCCTGGATTTCTGAGGTTCATACTCTTGTTGCTGGACTGTAATATGAAACAATGGTGCATAGGTCAGCTTAACTTTGATAAGTTACATGCTCTGAACAGTAGCTGTAAATCTGAAAGTCTTCCTGCAACTTTCACTGCTGTGCTGGCAGTTCTGGAATGAATAGAAAGCCCTCTATAAACTCACCTTCAGAAGCTTGAAGGATTCATGAGGCTCTAAGGACCCATTGAAAGGTTTAGGATGTTTCAGGAAACCCTATAGTCCAGCTGGCACAGAAGTTCTGACAACCTTAACAGAATTAAAGATGTTAGGGTTGTTGTGTGTGAGAATAGCAGGACTCTGTTATGGCTGAATTAAGGCAATAAATTATTTCACAACAATCTGCTTGCTTTCCTAATGGGCTGGTAAGTATATAAAGTGGTGTTTTATATATTTGTGCAGGCTAAGGACATTTATAGTCAGTCTTCACTCCAGTCTTGAGGTCATACATGCAAACCAGTTGGGGTATCATATGGTATGAACACATTAAAGTAAATGGCATTAAATTGATTCAGAAAAACTAGACAGCCTTATTAGTTTCAGGATTGCTGATACAGAATATAGTTGAAATCTCTAACTGATGCCAATAAAAAACAGGGATGGGATTCTAGATGTGCTGGCAATACCTACAAAGGATTATATTACACACACAATTTTGAGCTAAATTTGTGAGCTGCCTTGTTTGAGACCCGTAGCTACTAATATTTGAAGAGAAAAGATTTGCCCTAAAGTCTATCTAACCAGCTTTCCCCCTTTTTGACTTCATCATCTTGGTCAGCATGATATTCGTTCTTTTCTTCCTGTTGTCTTTCCTACCAATTGTACTCAATTGTACTTAACAATTGTACTCAAATTACATACCTTTGGCTGGGTATTGCCCTAGGTCTTCTAGTGCCTTCATTTAAAAGCACTTTTGCTAGGTGGTAAGTAATAAATGGCACTTTTTCTAACAGGAAAAAAACCAGGTGAGAGCAGCTTTCTCACTGCTACATAGTACTATCACTGCTGGTCTTCATGCCATCTTTTTACTTTGATTTTTGTTAAAGTTATCACACTGGGGGATGTTTATTGTGCCCATTTTAGTGTTTCCAATAAAGTGCTGAAGTTAAAAAGCCTCCTTGGGTGCAGGCACGTACAGCTGTGATAGCTCTTGACTGAACTGAGGAGCAACATTTTTCTCAGGACTCATCAGCTAGCAGGCAGTTTCTTCTCACTTAGAGAGAGATGGGAGAGGAAATGGCTGTGAAAGAATTTCCACAGCAGGAGAAGAACTGGAGAGAGGGAAGCAGCGGGTGAGAAAGTGGGAGAGAGAGAGAAAATATTATACAAAAAAATATATATCTATGCAAAGTGTCCATAGAACCACAGCAGGAAAATATTAGGTTGTTCCTTGGATTGTTTGGGCTTCAGCCTGGCTGCTATTAAGGCTGATGAGGTGTATCTGTAAAATTGTAGTTTCCAAAATAAGTACTCTTTTCAAAAGGAATGGCTCTGAGCACTAGCCTTTGCGGCACTGATTCTATTGCTATACTTAGCACAAAGTACACTGGAACCCATCTAACTGGGTAAGCTCAGAGTACTTAGACCTGGCATATAAAGCAGCCTGCAGATAAGTGCACATTTAATGTTAATCAGATCCTAGGCCCTGCCTGTGTGCAAATCAGTTGGTCAGAGAACTGAATCCCTGCAGAGTGGTGACTTCGAAGGTGACTTGCTAGTGAAAAAGTAAGGGTTTGTGTTGCCAACCAAGGTGCCCCAAGTCTAGCTGAAAAAAATCCTGAAACAAGATAGTTGTCATTTATAATTGTGTTAGGGTCAGCAGTAATGGGCAATAAAACAAACAGGTTAGGAATTAAGGCTATTTGATGCAATCAAGATCAATTGGCAAGTTGATCCAAAAGTAGCTATCACTGAAACCAAACTGGAAATCATTCTCTCTCTCCCCCCCCCCATCCATTTTTCACCCTTATGTACACATTGCAGAGCAATAAGAACACATTGAATTTCAAACCACATGGCAAACAACAATTCACATTTATGCCCTTCCATATATGTGTTCCATTCTGTCATTTCCTTTACCTTGATTCAGTCTGATTCAGGTGCTGTGGGAATGTTTTGATAAGGTGTATTGAGTGGGTGGGGAATTAGAAGAAAATGTGTATTTGTTCAGCCAGTGTGGAGAAGCCTTGAAAATGCTGTGATAAAAGAAAAATTTCAGGTATCTATTTCTCTCTAATATCCAGGAATAGAGAACAAAGATCCTAATTTCAGAACTCGCACATTAAAAATACTAATAGTAGTAGCCACAGAGAAGCCCATATCAGATCAGGACTGAGTGATGGGGGGGCATAACTTAATTACCCACAAACACACAAACACCCCCCCCATTTAATGTTGCCTCAGGCCACACTTTCTTTGCCCTATTGGGGTAAATCTTTCAGATACCTAGTTATTAATCATACATTATTGCTTGGAGGGCAAGTAGTAACTAGTAGGGTCAGTTCATATGGGGAGAGGCCATCCTTGAGATATTGTGGGCTTCAGCCATTTTAAGCTGTATAGGTCAAAACCAGCACTTTGATTTGGGCCCAGAAACTAATTGGCAGCCAGTGCAGTCAGGCCAGAGTTGGTATAATAGGCTCAAACTTTCTTGCCTCAGTGAGCAACCTGGCCACCGAATTCTGCACCATCTGAAGTTTCCTGCCTTCAGAGGCAGACCCACGTACAGTGGTGCCTTGGTTTAAGAACAGCTTAGTTTATGAACAACTTAGATTAAGAACGCTGCAAACCCGGAAGTAGGTGTTTTGGTTTGTTAACTTTACCTTGGAAACAGAACATGTTCCGCTTCCTGCTGAATGCGTTCCATTTGTAAATTGAGTTCCCTGCTGCTATGGGAAAGCACACCTTGGTTTAAGAACGCTTTGGTTTAAGAATGGACTTCCGGACCAGATTAAGGTTGTAAACCAGGTACCACTATCTAACATGTTGCAGTAATCTAACCTAGAGGTTAACAGAGCACAGAAGTTAGGTTATCCCTGTCCAGATAGGAGCACAGCTGGGCTACCAGCTGAAGCTCATAGAAGGCACTTCAAATCACCAAGGCCACTTGACTCTCAGATGACAGCAAAGAATCCAGAAGTACCCCCAAACTACATTCTCGCTCCTTCAGAAGAAGTGTAACCCCATCAAGAGCAGGCAGACACCCATTCATCTGGTGTAACAGTGCCTCAGTATTATCTGGATTGAACTTCAGCTTGTTGGCTCTCATCTGGTCCATTAGTGAGGCAAGACAACTGTCTAGCACATCCACTGCTACACCTGCAGACATAAAGGAGAAATAGAGTATTGTGTCAGCATACTGCTGACAATGTACTCCAAAGCTCTGGATGACCCCTACTCTGCAGTTTCATGTAGATGTTAAACAGCATGGGGGATAAAATCAAACTGAGGAACCCCACATTGAAGCTAGTTTTTGTCAGTCAAGAATGGTTGAAAAAACCTAACCACCTATATTGCAAGGCATGTTCTGACGAGTGTGTGGCAGAGGCTGACCTAGCAGAGGGAGGCCAGTGGCGTTTGGTGCCACCTGTAAGGCAAGAACCAGGGTGGAAGGAAGGGGAAGAGTCTGAGCAGTCAGAGATGGAGGAGGGGGTGCAGGATGTGTTGGAAGCAGAGGAAGAGGCTGTTCAGGCAGAGCAGGGGATAGGCTGGCTGAGTCCCTGCTGTCCACTGCCCCACTGTCTCCTAGAACCAAGAACAGCTTGAAGAGGGAAGCACCATAGCGACGTCCATGCAGAAGACTCAGGTTGTGTGCACACACTCCATCAGATGAGGGTACATAAGCCCAGTTGTGTGTGTGGTCCTACTGTTGCTTCAACTACTCTGCCAGACACAAACCCAGGACAGTTCATGCCAGCTATATATTCTCTAGAAGTTTGTGTGTGCGTCTGTGTGCGCAGTGCACTTTAGGAGCTAGTGTAAGTGCATCCTTTTGTCAATAAAGAATTAACTATCAGCTCCTTGTCCTCTTTGGCTGGGTGGGTGCAGGACAATTTATTTGTATTTCTCCAGAGAAGAAGGGATCATTCTCATAAATCTCTGACATTTCAAATGTACCGGTATATAGATTCAGTCAATGTAGCAAATTAGGTTAGAACTTCAGTTCACTGATGAGGCATTAATATCTGTGGAGCAACTGAAACGTCTCAATTAACAAACCACAATGAAACTCTGTATATTAAGTTCAAAAATGCCTTATCTAGAGATTTAATTCATACAAGGCAAATGGGTATATTTTTAAAGCTCCTATTAATGCATTGGGTTTGAAAAAGAGGAAATGGCTTTTTTGTAACTTTTGGTGCAGAATTTCCATGGAGGAACCCTGTGGCAAAATGCTGCATGTACAGGACATCAAGGGGAAAAAAATAAAAGTCAGAAGCAATATTTCAGAAGTTCTCTGCCAAGATTTTCTGTAGAACCCTGTATAGTGCAGTATTCAGGGTATTTTAGGAAGAGATCAAAGCGAGGCAGAAAGCATAATCTAACGGAAGGCGTTTGGGCCATGGGATAAAAGGAAGGAGCTTATGAAAGAAGATGACAAGAGTGTAGAAGATGCCCTCATCAGAACTGACACAGGGTCTTAAAAAACAAACAAAGCAAGAACACAGATTGTCACAATCAGCCTAGCTGTCCCATCCTGAACAGAGACAATCTGAATGGGTCTGAGGGCAAATGAATGTCTTGTGAAATTCACAAAAGAAGCATTAATGTGGAGCTCTGCAGAATCATAACAAGCAAAAGCTGCCATGAAGCTTAATGTGCATGCCATAAAAGCAAAGGAACAGACTTTCAAATCAAGTATTTTAATTGAAAAGGCACTGAAATGCAATCAGAAGCTGTTTATGTGCTACAAGAAGCTTTCAAGTTCTCTCTCTGTGTGTGTGCAGCATACATGTGCTTAATAAAACATAGATGCCAATGCCTGATATAGATTTCCAGGTTTCTCTAATCAAATTAATCTGAGCTTCGGTTAGGTAGAATTCATTTCACACAGCATCTGGAATAAAAGGCCATTTCAGCAAGTTAAGTTAGAAAGAGTTTATTAACTTGAAGCTGTTATCAAAAAAAATGGGAGCTATGTGCTCTAGAAACATAGATTTGATGCTGCACGATGATAGAAGACTATCCTGTTATTGCTTCATGTAGCAGAGCCATATGTTGACTCTGGCAGCACTGAGTCTCAGTTGCTTTAGAAGCAACTGGAATAGTTTGCCACATAGAGACACACAAGAAAAGAAGACATGAGACACGAGTTGGAATTAATGGGCAACAACTTTAGAATTAATGGGCAACAACTTTAGAAAGTTAGTAAGATTGGCAACAAGCATTTTATCAACAAGCTGACTTCTCCTCAGTGCGGTTTCAGGTGAGAGTTGGGGAAATGATTCTCCCACTGCGAAACTGCCATTGCATCCCTGGCTCTGAGTACCAGAGCAGTCCGCTTTCTGATCTGTCTTTCTCCTTGACGGCTTAACCTAAATGTATGTGGATGCATTGTCTGTCTGTGTAGCTGTAAGAGGTTGGTTGGATAAGTGCCCCTTCACCATAAAGAGGCCTCAGGGTGCTCTCATCCACAGTAGCCTAATCTCCCTACTTTAGGCTGCAATGTCATCCGTATTTCTTTAGAGTATATCCCATTGAACCCAGCACCACTTGCTTCTGTATAGACATGCATAAGATTCCTGTACCTGCAGCTGTACCAAATTAATGTTGACCCTAATCAGTGAAATGTTCATATTCCCTCAACATTACCACAGCATGGAATGGGGGGGGGGGGCTCTGAATTCCTACTAATCCCATACTGTAAATCTAGGCAAGTTTAGCCTTTTAAGACTACTTGTGTCTCTCCTCTCGTTTGATGGCATGTGCTGCTTGCCATGATCACCACAGCAGTACAAGGGCTGCAAGGTTGTGTGTGCCAAATTTTGCCAAGGGCCTCCAAAAAGGCATGAAGGGACCACCCTACTTTATGAACTTCCTGAGAAGTAAGCCTTGCTAAATGCTGTTGGACTTGCTACTGCATCGGCATATCTTCACAGAAGTAACTACCACTGAACTACCACTCTGTAAAAAAAAGAAAGAAATGAGATTTGTCTGGCAGGGCTTGTTTTTGAGAAACCCATGCTTACTCTTAGTACAGTCATACCTCATGTTATGTCCACTTCATGTTATGTTCTTTCAGGTTATGTCCAATGGCGACCCGAAAGTACTGGAAAGGGTCACAGAAGCCTCACGCATGCGCAGAAGCGCAAAATGACATCACGCGCATGCACAGAAGCAGCGAATTGCAACCCACTCGTGTGCAGATGTGCCGCTGCGGATTGCGCTCTTTTCATGTTGTGAACAGGCCTCCAGAATGGATCCTGTTTGCAACCAGAGATACCACTGTAGTTACAGCATCCTTTTCTAAGTGCTCGCAGACCGACTGTTTAATTATTGGTTCTAGTACCTTTTTTGGTATCGACATCAAGATGACTGGTAGGTAGTTAACTAGGTAATACCCCCCCCTCCGTTCTCCCAGAATTCTCAAAAATTATAGACAGATTTTTATCACATGGTGGTTATCAGTTATTCTCATATACTGACATGGACTGTTATCCTACTCCTTGTGTTAAATTTGTTCTGACAAATGCAGTTTCCTCCTGGATGTGGCATTGTTTTGCTGATTGACTGAAACACTCTCTGTCTGGCATCAATACAGGCAGGACACAGCAGTCCTGGTTGCTTTGTTCACTTAGAGGGGCAATGCATGCAGTTTCTGTTAAACCAAATCTTGTTGTTTATTAGAGTGTGGAAGTAAGATTCACAGCCATCCTGGGATGATGTTAAACTCTGCAGCTGAGATAATATAAAAAGCTGGAAAACAAACATTGCACTGCAGTTTTGAACCATTTGAACAGAAAGTCCATTTGATTGCTCTAAGATACTGAGCAATCCAGGATTTTAGGAGCAGTGATACTGGTGGGTCTAAGTAAGGACTCAGAGCAGAAGGCAGCAATGGCTGTTTGTCGGTCAAAGTCTTCTCTTCCCCCAGCTGTACTTGGAAGTAGGAAGCAAGACAAGTTGTATGTGTCTCAAGGCTATGCTTCCAGAAGGGGAAGGCCACTGAGGTAGTTATGAAGTGGGTAAGTTGAAGCATAGTTTCTGTTATTTAGGCTCAGTTGCTTTCCTCTTGAGGAAACCACGTTATCCAACTTGTTGAACAGCTCCCTAAGCATTGACAGAGGAGAATCTAATTGTACAATACTGTGCACCAGCCTTGCCCAGCCTGGTGCTCTTCAGATGTTTTAGATTACAGCTCCCATCATTCTGACCATTTAAAGCTAGCCAGACCTGATGGGAGTTGTGGTCCAGCAATATCTAAAAGGCACCCAGTTGGTGAAGGCTTACATCGGAGTAAGTCCCATTGAACTCAGTAGAGTTTAATTCTGTGCAGTTGTATAGGATTGCACAGTAAGCCACCCATCAGTGGTGGCAGAAGTAGGGCACAGATTGCTTCTGAAAAGTCTACTAGCAAGCCATAAATGTAGGTGCTCTTCCCTACAGTTTGGCCTCAGAATTTTTTATTTGAAGATTTATAAGCTATTTCACAGCCAGCAGTTACTAAAGCAGTGCACAATGAGATGAGACAAAATACAAAAGATTGTTATTATTATTTATTTATTAAATTTGTTAGTTGCTTTCTCTTGTCCATGTCAAACCCAAAACAACTTACAAAGTTTGCAAACTCAGTAAACTAAAAGTAATAAAGTCACTTCTATAATTGTACGATTAATATTCTATTATATAACTGAGCGACTGTTTCTTCTATTATACCACTATTTATTTATGCTTCTATCTGGCATTCAAATACATACAAACAATGAACCTGAAGGTCCAATTTAGCTATCTTGGCTAATTCAGTTTTAGATGACAACTCACTTTTTCGAAGCCAGCAGACTGAATGTGGTGCCTGAGCCAATCAAACACTGTAGCATTTCCATTGCAGCTGAACTTTCCAGCTTTCTTATTTGTTTTCCTCAGAATGCAAAATAGCCTGCAGATCCTTATTACAAATGCCATACATTTTGGTTCTGAAGAGTCAACCCCTTCACCTTGTCTAGTCTTGTTCGACTTTTCCTTTTTCTATTTCAGTCTTTGCATGTTATCTCTTGATTTAATAGAGCTTTAATGGATCCTGCATAAAAATGAGTTTAAAATAGGCAAAGGAAGAGTGTTTGTGTGTTTAAAAGTATCTTCTGACTTAAAATAATAATAATCTGTTCTTTGTTGTTGTTTTTGAAGCCAAAACCAATTTGGAATTGAGTAATGTTATTTATCTGTGTTTATTTTAAATGAAAAACATTGGCGTGTCCACTGTAATATGGGGATCTGATTTTTATGCAACACTATTTAACTACCCGACATGTTCAAGGAGAAACTTTAACAGATTGCTAGGGGCAGACTGTAAGCTGGAGCTGCTTTGAGAGCCTGCTATAAATATTCTGCTTCTTTTAGTGGCACTACTGAAAGCTGGCACAATGCCATGCAAAATGCTCAGGTATAAAATAAAATATGGCCAGGTATTAAAACGGCATTTTCTCACCCTTTTTGGTATTTATTCATTATTTGTCTTTATAACCTGCCCTTCAGCAAATGGCTCCAGAAAGCTTCAGAAAAACAAAATTAAGTACAATATTCAAATAAAATCATTAGTAGAAACCACAAAACCAACCAATATCAGAATAACAAAAGGGCTATACAGAACTGCAGTGAAAAAAATGTATGATTATGTTAGTGTGATAAATGTCTTGAAGAACTGCTGAGTAATTTGGTGGTGTGTATTGTTACTTTAGGAAACGAAGGATCTTATTTTTATTGCAATCAATAAGTTGGATGCTTGTGAATCAACCAATGCCCAGTTTTCTAAGGGAATCTAAGGATTTATTGAGGAAAATCATTCTACAAGAGCACAGCGACTTGGATCCAAAAGTGGCTTGTACTAGTAGAAAGACACTTCTGCCTGAGCAGGGCAGCTAAAGCATAAACAAGCCAGCATATAAATTAGAAAAGGTTTCTGGATAGATTCATTTATTTAAAGAATTTATATCTCACTGTTCAGCCAATAAAAGAAAGAAAAGGCTCCCAGTGGTTTACAAATGACTACAATTCTGAGAAGGCATGTGGCATAGTGTTGGCCTAGGATCTGGGAGACTAGAGCTCAAATTCCCACTTGGCTATGAAGCTCACTAGGTGATCTTGGTCCAGTCACTGTCTCTCAGCCTAACCTACCTCACAGGGTGGTTGTTATTATACTTTGAGTGAAACATACATTTCTTCCAGATAAAACTGTAGCAGCACAATAACACACGGAAAGTAAATTTATTGATTAGCTTGGTTTTTTGTTTTCGTTTTTAAATGAATATAAAATGAGAGCAGGACTGAGTTTCTTTGTTTTCTATGCTTTAGTGATCTGATATTCATGGATAATTTCTGTGAAATATTTGAGTCCTTAGACAATGTAACGAGGAACCTGTGACCCTCCAGAAGTTGTTGAACTCCAACCTTAATCCAGCCATAGGGACCAAGGAAGATGGGAATTGTCATCCAACAACATCAGGAGGGCCATTGGTAGCCCACCCCTGATGTACCACATACTGTGTTCCACTGAGTGTATTTCACGCACACAATAAAAAATAATTGACCACCCATAAAGAAATTACAGCAGAAGGTTTGGGAAAAGATACAGTGCATTTATTGAGAATTGTAAACAAGAGTGCGATGGATGGAACCCCATTCAGGCAGCATACAAACTGCTGCTGTTTTTATTATACTTGATGGTACAAGGTAAGGTAAAAAGAAGGATAATAATGATGATACAGCATTTACAGTTTCAGCCACTGAAAATGAAAAACCACAGTAGCCTAATTCATGATGAGATGGCCAGTTACACCACAATTTTACTCCTGAGCAGTGATATTATTAATCGGTTTCCCTGGAAGCCAGCAGCTGTGAAATACTGTTCCCATTAAAGATACAGGCAAGTCGAACATGTTGCTTATAAAATATTTATCCACAGTTTAACACATTTTAAAGTGTGTTTCTTATCAATGACTTTAAGAGACTGAGTGCAAAGGCGTGAATCCATGAACTTTAAGCAGCAAACAGATTCCTATGAGAAGAGAGTATAGCATATACTATATAACCATTAAAAGCAATGGACACACTGTTACGCAGGGTACTTTCATCAATCTCTTTACATTCTGTTTTGTATTTCATTACAACATCTTCTAAAACTCAGCATTAAGTCCACATAAAAATCTTTAATCTATGTAAAAATAATAACTCAACAGAGCAAACTGCAGAGAGTATGTCATCTCTAATACTTTGTGATTAGAAACTTTGAAATCAAAGCTCCTGTCTTTCAAAAATACTGTCATTTTAAATATACTTCAGTGCTTCATATGTTTGGGAGTCAGTGTTGAAATAATTTGATTATCATACATTGATGTATCATTTGTTAAAGTTTCTCAAATTGCAGAATCACTTCAATTTAGTCTGATAATCAACACCAGCAATTATGGATCTACAAGAATTGTTAAAACAGGGGTGGGGAACTTGTGACCTTTCAGATGTTACTGGATTCCCATCATCCTTAGTCAGCATATTACTAATCAAGGATGATAGAAGTTGTAGTCCATGACATGAGCACCCACATGGATTTTTCCAGGGGCAGGTGGATTAAAATATTGAACAGTGGGAACAGGCTAGTTTCTCACCCAAAAAAGTGAGAAGAATTGTGCCTGTTCATTTTTCCTCATATCTCTGGTTCTACAAATATATGGACCTTTGTCGGCAAGGTGATGTCTCTGCTTTTTAAGATGCTGTCCAGGTTTGCCATCACCTTTCTCCCAAGGAGCAGGCGTCTTTTAATTTTGTTGCTGCTGTCACCATCTGCAGTGATCATGGAGCCCAAGAAAGTAAAATCTCTCACTGCCTCCATTTCTTCCCCTTCTATTTGCCAGGAGGTGATGAGACCAGTGGCCATGATCTTCGTTTTCTTGATGTTGAGCTTCAAGCCAAATTTTGAGAGCCAGTGTGGTGTAGTGGTTAAGAGCGGTAGTCTCGTAACCTGGGGAACTGGGTTCGCGTCTCCGCTCCTCCACATGCAGCTGCTGGGTGACTTTGGGCTAGTCACAATATCATGTTTGAGGACTGGGAAAGGTTGTGGACCAACGGGCTGAACTTCACTGCATGTAATGCTTTGAAGGAAAATGTAATGAAAATGATATATAGATGGTACATGACCCCAGTTAAACTTGCCAAAATATACCATTTGTCTGATAACAAATGTTGGAAATGTAAAGAAAATGATGGAACATTCTTCCACCTCTGGTGGACTTGCCCTAGAGTGAAGGCCTTCTGGGAAATGATATATAATGAGCTGAAAAAGGTATTTAAGTATACCTTCACTAAGAAACCAGAGGCCTTCCTTTTGGGTATTGTCGACCAGAAGGTGTTAAAGAAGGACCGAACATTTTTTATGTATGCAACAACGGCAGCAAGGATACTCATCGCTAAGTACTGGAAAACTCAAGATCTACCCACACTGGAAGAGTGGCAGATGCAACTGATAGACTATATGGAACTAGCCGAGATGACTGGCAGAATCCGAGACCTGGGAGAAGAGAAGGTTGAAGAAGATTGGAAGAAATTTAAGATTTATTTAAAAAAGCATTGTAATTTGGTTGAATGTTAAGATGGAGGCTAGATCATAAATAATTGACCACCACTAAATTAGATGCAATTAGGATGATAAGTGAGATTGAGGAAAAATCATAAACCTTTGGGAGAACTATTAGATTATATTCTAAATGAACGGGACATAAGAATGTAAACAAGATGATAAATTGCGGGCAAGAATTGACAATGATGCAAGTGGGAGCGGAAGACGTGAGGGAGTCCAAAGAAGTTAAGAAATTATGTTATGATATATGTTACATTGTTTATTATATTTGCATTTATGTTTAAAAAATCTTAATATTTTTTTTTTTAAAAAAAAGACTTTGGGCTAGTCACACTTCTTTGAAGTCTCTCAGCCCCACTCACCTCACAGAGTGTTTGTTGTGGGGGAGGAAGGGAAAGGAGAATGTTAGCCGCTTTGAGACTCCTTTGGGTAGTGATAAAGCGGGATATCAAATCCAAACTCTTCTTCTACAAATGCTTGAAGCTGATTCCTCTATTTATATTTTTACAAAAATGAAAGCTAGTACCTGGTGAAGCAACTGTCTCCTCCCACCCCACCCCCACATGTCCATGGTCCAACAACTTTGGGAGGGTTACAGGTTCCCCACCACTGTGCTATAACCAAATTTTTGTAGGGCAGAAATTGTGGTGTTTTTAAAATGTATGAAAAATTCACGTGTATAATGTATGGGAACAACTTTGCTAAACTAACAGTTTTGCATCTTACCTGCAAGATAAGGCAATGTCTGTGAGTTACCTAAATGTTATTATGAGTATATCGGACAAAGTAGTAACATAACTTTTACCAGCTCATATTCTCTAGGTCAGTAGTAATAATGCTGTTGTTCTTGGCATCTGCCTGTCTCAAGAGACATTGAAGTGCATTTCCAGGGGTGAAATCAAACTGCTGTGTTCTCCACACTGAAGTGACTTCCCCAGGGTGCAAGTCTGGGCAGTGTGTATGGAGGTCCTGGGCTCTCGAGACAACAAGGACACTCCCGACCCCCCAGCCTCACTGAAGTTATCCAAAGGGAAGTAGGGCAATATGTTTGGCACCAGCTTGGCTGCAGGAGATCTGGAAGGAGACATGCATGACATACAAGGCACCATCCAATCATCTTATGGACTCCACTCCAGATTTGTGTAGGGTTTACACTTTAGCCTTTTCTCCTCCCAAAGTTAACCTGCAAGGCAGCGGAGGTTTAGGATCATAGTTTTCTTCCTAGGTTGACGAGTCCCATTTACCTCTCACTTCTCTGTCTGGCAAGTGAAGAAACCACCTTCTTGACTGCTGGACTGTCATCCGCTCAGTCCACCAGAACCTTTATTTATATGCAAGGAAAGTCCCTAACTCACTGAGCGTTTGAGACCTATAGACTACCCTGACCTGGTTTAGCTGTCCAGCCATTTTTGGTTCAGGTAGTTCTTAGTGTTTCAAAAGAGTTGGGAAAGAAGTAATAGTATTGGGTAATAATTCTGGTGGGAGAGAAGCTGGAATGAATGGTTCCATGCTCCTCCTTTCCATGCTGTGGTTCCACTGCAGATCTTCAAGGTTATTGTTACTTGAAAGGATGCAAAAGTGGGGGAGGAGAATCATAGTCATAGGATTTAAATATACTTTAGCATGCATTTGGCCTTGTCATTTGTCAGAGCTGCCTCTAGGTCCCAGCTCACAGAGGACCAACGCCAGGCTGATGTTATGTACAAAAGTCTTTATTGAAGTTTAATTTCCATTTTAAAGCCAGAGCGTGCAGCCCTACGTCTAGACTCTAGATTGGCGAAGTCCCGTCTGAGTCTCCGCCCCTTCCACACCAGTTTAAGATCCTAGCCCTGCTCCACCTCCTGCACTGCTCTCTTCTCCTCTGGGTCCTCCTGCCCTCTGGGGCACTGCCCTTTCTGGACTCTTCCGACGCTGAGTCGCTTAGCTCCTCCCCCTGCCTCCGGCGGGCTTTAGGACCCGGTTCCCAATCCTCACTCTCTGCTGTCCCGCGCTCCTGTACATTTGAACTTGCTTCTCGCGCCAACCCAGTGACCTTTCTCCTAACCGTTACACTACTTCTATCACTGCTTCCCTCTTCCGTGACACTGGCCGGATCTGACCTCCCTTCTGTTGTCCGACTCTCCGAGGGAGGCGTGGTAGACTCTGCCTCGTCTCCTCTCCCTGGTGGGGAAAGCACTGGCCCCGATGCCTGGGACTCTTCCCCCCCACTCTGCTCTGGTGGGGAAGCTGGTCCTGATTTCCAACTACTGCTCTGGGAGTCCCTGCTGCCCCCTTGCTCCTGGGGCGTTCCCCTTGGGACCCCCCTGCCCCTGGCCACTGGCGCTCCCTTCTGTGAATCTTCCGATTCGCTGGAGAGGCTCATGGAATCCCTCGGACCACTGTCCCCTCCTACGCTCCCTTCGGATTCCTCCCCCTCGCTCTCCATCTCCCATCTTCCCTGTGCCTCAGCTCCTGAGCCCCTGACATCATTGAATTTTGTTCTGCTTATTGTTTGCTGTTGCTGCTCTGATGTAGGGAAGATACAGCAACACACAAAGGCAGCAAGAGAAGATCAAAGGAAAGGGAAAGAACTGGGGAAGTGCAGCAAGGAAATGTTAATGGGTCGAGCAGGACCCGAAATTGTCCCTGGGGGCGCAATCTCTAAGCGGTTTATAAATATTAAACGAAATGAAAAGTGCTGGCGATGAAAGATGCGGTTAGAAGTCAAGAGAGAAAGGAAGAATTTAAGAATTCTGGAAGTCAAGCCCAAGTTCCTGAAGTCTGACATGTTGAGCCTCCCAGAGTCAAAAAATAATATAATTTGCCTGTGGGGAACTAATATATGAGAAGCAAGACAGTATCCAGTTGTTCAGCGTTTGTATTGCATATTGCATCTCTGTTTAGTTCTTGGTATTATTTTCAAGTTTACTTTCAAAAATGTGCCTAGAGCTTCAAATCAACTCTTCTCTTGCATGTGAAGCAAAGCCCCTCCGACAAAGCAGCATTACCAAGGTGGAACATAATGGAACTTGATATTTCCTTTGAGCTCTAGGGGTGGTTGCTGGGTCTTAGTAGCAGCATGTGAGTCTGGCATTATAAATCACATAGGAGTCAAGATATGAGAGTGCTTTTATTATGTGACAGGGAACATTGATGAAATCTATGTGTTTCAACTAATTATTCAGCATCTGTACAGGTAATCAATGGGATAATTAACTGGCCAGATTATAAACCGGTGGATGTGTCAGATCTGTGTTAACTTCAGCAATGCTCCACTGTTTTCCATCAAGTTAGATTCTTCAGTCAGAAGTTTTAAATTGAATCCAGTGGCATTTTACATGTGGAAACTGTCACTAGGATCCATAAGGTCAAACCAATCTTCTCTTGAACGCTTATTTTATGTATAAAACTGCAGGATACATTGGCTTCAGCAGCGACACTCATGTTATAACAAACAGTCTCTAGTTCTGTTTTCTGTGATGGAGCACTGCATTTGTGGGGGGAAAAAATCAGGACAACTGTGGCATTGTAAACAGAGAAGCAGTTTCCAATGCCACCTATGCCCTTTTTACTTGGCTGACCCCCTGCCACAATATATCACAGTTTTTTATGTGCAAACTAAGTGGCTAGCAATTCTGGAAAGATAAATATAAATGTATAATGCATATATATTACTAGCTGCAGGACATACTGTTGCTACAATGTGGTAGAAAGAATGTAGTTTTCACAGTCAGATGGTTATTTACAAGAAATTTATGAGGGTTTTTTTAAACAGAAAGTGGAAATGTTACAGTAAGAACTTAGAGGCTGCTTTTTTATTTCAGCACAAAAAGAGTTCATGATAATAAGGATGGCATCTGCCATTTGTTATCCTCTATTTTTTGCTCCAAAAGAATTCTAAGCAGCCTGTTGGCTATACTTGTGGCACAAGTCAGTCTGTGATTTGGTCAACTACACTGTGCTAAAATGGAAGCAGCCTTTGTTTTAACAGTTGCTAGTCATTCAAAACAAAAAGAAATATATAACGATAAGAATTTTAAAAGACAATGACTCTGTTTCACCCTCAGTGAATGTTGCTGCATCATTGTGAAGATCAGGGATGCGCTGGTGAGAAATGTTGTGAGAATTTATTTTTTTTTAAAATGTGGAAGTACCATTTATTGATTGATCAGTTGGAATGTATGCAGAGGAGGGTGACCAAGATGATCAGGGATCTGGAACCAAGCCTTAGGATAATAACAAATTATCCTTGGGAAAAGTGACCACACGATCCAGATAACACCCTTTCCTCCATTCTTAGATGGTTAGGATGGTTAGGACACATGCCTCTGCTTTTTACACACAGTGGAATGTAACGTCCCAAGAATGGGATCCAAACTCTCTCTTTCTAGATCAGTGGCAAACCAATTCCAGACAAACAGAAAGCTATGGCAGTTGTTAGAATTCATGTAAATCCTTCCCACTGGCTAATGAAACTAGTGGCTGGTTAATGCAGTATTCTTGCTGGACCAGCCGACTCATTTGAGTGTCGTTGAAGTTCATGGATTGCTTAACTGTTAATCAGAAAATGCTCTCTAGTCCTAGCACTTCCCCACTTTTAATTTAATATGCATCACCACTAGACAATACGGAGTTTTAGTAATTGGTTGTGTGTAAATAAAATATGATTGGAAGTGTTTAATTATAAATGTGGTCATGTGTGAGAGAGGGAGAGAACAAAAGTCATCTAAAAGAAACACGATACACACAGGAGAGATGAACTACAAAGACATTGCTTAGAGCTAAAACCATAAAGTGCTGGGCATTTCTGTGATTTGTCACCTCTGCATTAGCCACTGACTCAAAGCATTAATGATAAAAGCAGATAATAATAGTGGTGTCGACTAGCAAAGGGGCCATTACCATTGGGTAAATAATAGACACGATAAAATGGTTCTAAGCTTGTGTTTATATAGTAAAGTTCTGTGCTCTTGTGCATGTTGGCCTGAGCTCATCCTACTTTCTTTTTGTATATATTATTATACCACATCAAAGGAAGAGCCAAATTAAACTAAGTTGTTTTAAAAAGCAGCTGTTTCACAGGCCTTGGATGGTTTTCCTAATAAACAAAGAAGCGACCACATTTTAGGGCACAGTAGGGGGGACCTAACTCTTTTGAATTTCTGGTTCATAGGCATATGCCATCACAATGTAGTGCTTTGGGCAACATAATTAGTGTTTTTAAAAATTTGCAAACAACAAAGAACATATAACTGTACATATCACATATCCTCCAACATTGCTCTGATGAAAATGGAGGTGTCCCATTCCTTATTATTATTATTACCCCACCCATCTGACTGGGTTGCCCCAGCCACTCTGGGTAGCATATAAAAACATAATACTGTAAAACGATACGCAATAAAAACTTCCATATACAGGACTGCCTTTAGATGTCTACTAAAGGTTGTATAGCTACTTATCTCCTTGGATTGGGTGTCGCAGAACTCCATACCCTCCAACGTTTCTCTGATGAAAATAGGGACATCCTAAGGAAAAGTGGGACATCCCAGCATCAAATCAGAAACTGGGATGGCTTCTGTAAATCCAGGATTGTCGTTGGAAAATAGGGGTACTTGGAGGGTCTGAAATTACAATTCCCCACAAATATATTTCTTTCTCTTGGGGTCAGGAGGGGAGAAGGTGCAAAGCCCTGTTGTATTAGCATAAGTCCTTGTGCAGGCTTCCACTTGCAAGACTTGTTAGCAGAATCTGGCCCATTAAATGAAAAGGCTAGATGAATAGTCTCACACCTGAGTTGCACAGTAGCGCAGCACTCTGTCTGTAAAGATAAAACAGTAATAAGAAGGGGGGAAAGAGAGAGTTTGTGTGTACAGTGGTACCTCAGGTTAAGTACTTAATTCGTTCCGGAGGTCCGTTCTTAACCTGAAACTGTTCTTTATCTGAAGCACCACTTTAGCTAATGGGGCCTCCTGCTGCCGCTGCACCGCTGGAGCACAATTTCTGTTCTCATCCTGAAGCAAAGTTCTTAACCTGAAGCACTATTTCTGGGTAGCAGAGTCTGTAACCTGAAGCGTATGTAACCTGAAACGTATGTAACCCGAGGTACCACTGTATATATACACACACTTTTTAAAGGTACTCAGAATAGTGTGGAGACACTATTTGATTGATATATGGAGAGTCAAGAACCCCCTAGGAAAAGAAGGAACTTTCTTTTCTGAAGCTCATTTGTCATGGACACGAATCGACCAAATATGGATAACTAAAGGACTGGCACCTAAAACTAGAAAAGTGGAAATCTGCCCAAAAACTTGCTCCGACCATAATGCTTTGAAAATGGAATTGAGACTAAACATAACCGGATCCTTCAGATGGAAAATGAATGACACTTTACTCAGAGATCAGGAGATTGTGAAGAAGGCCCAAAAAACTTTGAAAGATTATTTTGAGATAAATCTGAACACTACGGTGGAAAAAAGAACAATCTGGGACGCAAGTAAAGCGGTGATGAGAGGGTTTCTAATACAACAAAACACTGTAAAGAAAAGACTCTGGAATGAAAAGAAGCAGAAGATATTGGAGAGAATAAGTGAGGGTGAAAGGAAATTAAGATCTAGGCCCAAGTCTAAGGAAGTGCTGAGAGAAGTGAAATTTTTCCAGGCCCAATATATGAAACTGATAAACCAAGAAGTGGAGTGGAAAATTAAACAAATGAGACAAAGATCTTTCGATTCAGCAAATAAATGTGGGAAACTGCTAGCATGGCAGTTGAAAAAAAGACAAAAATTAAATACAGTTACAAATCTAGAGATTGAAGGAAGAATGGTTCAGAAGCCTGAAGAAATTAGGAAATGTTTCCAGAGATATTTCAAAGATCTTTATGCACAAGGGCCGCAGAAAGAATCTGAGATAGATCAATTTATTAAAACTAACGGATTACAAAAAATTCCTCAGGAAATGAGAACAACCCTGAATGTTAAAGTTACACAGCAGGAAATCGAGAGTGCCATACAGAACCTCCAATTAGGCAAATCTCCAGGCCCTGATGGACTTACCTCCAAATATTATAAGGTTTTGAAGGACTATTTGATACAACCCTTGATGGAGGTATGTAACCAGATTATGGAGGGTAAGAAGGCGCCAGAAACGTGGAAAGAAGCTTTCATCACATTGATTCCTAAAACAGAAACTGAAAAGACTCAACTTAAGAACTACCGTCCCATCTCACTCCTAAACGTGGATTACAAAATTTTTGCAGACATTTTGGCAAATAGATTTAAAAAGGTATTGAATGAAGTGATTCACAAGGACCAAGCAGGCTTTCTCCCGGGTAGGCATTTGTTTGACAATACGAGAAACATTATTGACATCTTGGAACTCTTACAAACAAATATTAACACTAGAGCGGCGTTAATTTTTATTGATGCGGAGAAAGCCTTTGACAACATTTCTTGGATGTTCATGAAGAAAAATTTGGAAGGGATGGGAGTGGGACGGGGGTTTGAAAATGGTATAGAAGCAATATATTCAGACCAAAAAGCTAAATTGATAGTAAACAATGTGGTGACGGAGGAACTCAATATTGAAAAAGGGACACGACAAGGGTGCCCTCTATCCCCATTATTGTTCATCTCGGTCCTGGAGGTGCTTTTGAATATGATTAGAAGGGACCGGTCAGTTCGGGGCATTGAGGTCGGAGTGAAACAATATAAACTGAAAGCATTTGCAGATGATTTGGTACTAACATTACAGGAGCCAGTTTCTAGCACAAAAAGAGTTCTGGATTTAATATCTGATTATGGTCGGGTGGCGGGATTTAAGTTGAACAAGCAAAAGACTAAGGTCTTAGCTAAGAACCTAACGTCTACAGAAACAGATGAGTTTTTGAAAGAGACAGGATTAAATGTGGTTAAAAAGGTAAAATATTTAGGGGTGTTCTTGACTTCTAAAAACTTGAATTTGTTTAAGGACAACTATGAGAAATGTTGGTCAGAAATCAAAAGGGATTTGGAAACTTGGACAAGACTAAAACTTTCCTTGTTAGGCCGAATAGCAGCTATAAAGATGAATGTTTTGCCGAAAATGTTATTTTTGTTTCAGACCCTGCAGATTGTGGACAAAGTGGTATGCTTCGAAAAGTGGCAGAGGGATATTTCTAAGTTTGTTTGGCAGGGCAAAAAGCCCCGAATTAAGTTTAAAATACTAACAGATGCGAAAGAAAGGGGGGGATTTGCCCTGCCAGACTTGAGGTTATATTATGAATCTGCAGCCTTCTGCTGGTTGAAAGACTGGTTTTTGTTAGAGAACACTGATGTCCTAGATCTGGAAGGGTTTGATAACGCTTTTGGGTGGCATGCGTATTTGTGGTATGACAAGGTTAAAGTTCATAAAATGTTCAAAAACCATATTGTTAGAAGAGCAATTTTTATGGTCTGGACAAAATATAAAGACTTATTGGAGAGTAAAACACCAAGGTGGCTTTCACCGGCGGAGGCCAAGGCACGTAAGAGACTTAACATGGAGGCCTACTGGCCAAAATATTGGGAACTAATTGAAAAAGATGGTGACAATTGGAAGCTGCAGAGTTTTGAAAATGTAAAAAGTAAGGTGCGAGACTGGTTGCATTATGCTCAAATTCGGGAAATTTTCAAAACAGACAAAAAGGTTGGGTTCCAGGTGGAAAAATCGAAATTAGAGACAGAATTGTTAGAACCTAAAGACAAATTACTTTCAAGAATGTATAACTTGCTGCTTAAATGGAATACACAGGATGAGACAGTCAAATCCGCCATGATAAAGTGGGCACAGGATATTGGACATAACATTATGTTTGAGGACTGGGAAAGGTTATGGACCACCGGATTGAAATTCACGGCATGTAGTGCCCTGAAAGAAAATATTATGAAAATGATATACCGGTGGTACATGACCCCAGTCAAGCTTGCTAAGATATATCACCTGTCTGATAATAAATGCTGGAAGTGTAAAGAGGCGGAAGGGACGTTCTTTCATCTCTGGTGGACATGTCCGAAAGTGAAGGCCTTTTGGGAAATGATCTATAATGAGTTAAAAAAGGTATTTAGATATACCTTGCCTAAGAAACCGGAGGCCTTCCTTCTGGGCATTGTAGACCAGAATGTGTTAAAGAAGGATAGAACTTTTTTTATGTATGCTACAACAGCAGCAAGAATTTTCATCGCAAAGTGTTGGAAGACACAAGATTTACCCACACTGGAGGAATGGCAGACGCAGTTGATGGACTATATGGAACTGGCGGAAATGACTGGCAGAATCCGAGACTTGGGAGAAGAAAAAATGGAAGAGGACTGGAAAAAATTTAAGGACTATTTACAAAAATATTATAAGCTATATGAATGTTAAGAAAATGCACTTTTTAGGAAATATTAGCCCCAGCAATGGTAATTAGGTGAAATGAAAATTAAGGCACAAGAAAAGAGAGGTGAAATTAAGAAAAATCTTTATTGCATTACGTTTTAATCACAATATATAAGATCATGGTCACAATAACTTTGACTTTGGTAACATGAAATTGAAAGATACAATAATGAACTGAAAGATACAATAAGTAATGAAATAAGATAATAAATAGCTGAAGATTTTGTATTATGAACATTGGGTTATAAATATATTGAAAAGGGTAACATGACAAAATGAAAGATACAATAAGTGATGAAATAAGATAACAAAATGCTGAAATTGGTATTATAAATAATGCAGATTCGGGAAGATGTGGGGAAGTCCAAAAGATTCTGTAAAAGAAATATGATTTATGAAACTTTTGTATTTTATTCTTTGTACTTTTTTATTCTGTAAAATTAATAAAAATATTTAAAAAAAAAAAAAAAACAGAATAGTGTGGAGACAGACAGAGTTGTGTAACCCATTTTACAAAACTCACCAGTGTCGATGTCATAGGTACCATCTAGCAGCAATTTTCTTAGGCATATTTTTATGGTAAACGGTTGAGTACTATGCAGCATTCTAACGTTCGCTTATGCGTATATGTTTACAGTTGTCTAACAAATATTTTGTCAACATGTACTGGGTTTCCAATAATTCTTTTACAAGAATAAACTCTTATTTTCAGTAGCAACTTGCTCATGGTCTCCATGGCACTCGGGAAGTCACAGTCCCTAAAACACTTATTTCTGAAAGCAGTGCTCTTTTATTAATCAGTTACCTCCGCCATTGCTGCCACTGCCACCAAGCAACAGATTTTGGATTGAGTGCTTGGAAAATGTGTGATTTCCTCACTAGAGAAGTGATACTTTGAGAAAAGATGTGTAGATTTTCTGGAATAACTGAATTACTGCTGCTGGTTCTTTTTGAGCTCAAAATCTAAAGCTCCATTACAAATTACTCTCTGAGGTGGGAGAACAATATTTTGCTCTGATCCCCACTAGGAAGGGAAAGGGACAGAGCTGACCTACATCTCAAGGATATAATGATGATCTTTGGAAATGAGCGCAACCCTACTTGAGTCAGAGCTGCACTGATACTTCCGCTGTAGTTAAATCATAGTGTGTGGTTGTCATTGCCTCAAGGTCTAGATCCTCACAAGGGACAGGATGACTTTGCACATGACTTTGTACCAACCAGAAACCTTAACTCTGGTTCGTAGCCTTTTTGCATGTCTGGCAGTCACCTCTGAATCTTTTGTGTACATTGTTCTGTGTGACATGTCAATTTTTAAATAGGGCAGAATGTCATTTCTAAACAGATTTGAAAGGAGATGCACAGCAGGAACAAGATGAATATGGAGAGGGAGGGGGAAAGAAAGAGCATTACTTTGTCTCTAATTTTAATTAATACTTCAGATGGAAAAAAGAAACACTGAATATATTTTTTTAAAAAAATCTCTGGAGGGGAAAATTGTCAGATCAGCAGAGACTGTTAGACAAAATAGTAGACAAACCTATGTGTAGGAAGATATTTGAGAAATATAGCTCTATAGAGAAAAAAAGTAAAGTTTGTCTTTCCAATGTATTGATACTTTAGGTGTGATAAATTCAAGCCATTATCTCCCAAATGTAATTTGCAGTAAATATGAATTCTTTCTATGGGCATTGTCACACACAGTGATGTGTGCACATATGTGCACCATTTTGAAACAAATTGGAAATATCAGACTTTTGGGCTGGGGTGTTGTTTGGGGTTTTTTTGTTGGTGATGCTGTTGTTGCTGTTGGTTTTTGCATGTTTATTTTAGATCCTGTGATTTATGTGAAAATTGTTCAGCTTGGTTGTGTATATTTTGATGTTTTGTTTGTTGTTTGTGACTACTTTTGTTATGTTGCAGTAATGCATTTTTTCATGTTGTAAGTTGCCTTGAGCCTGGTTTGAACTGTGGAAAGGCAGCATGGAAATAAAATTATACATGTATGCATGTATGGAAAAAATGGCTAAATCCTGTCTCTAGGATTTCACCAAAGTTGGGTAACGAAGGCCTACCAAGTCCTATACAGAACTGGTCTATGTAAGGTGGTCCCAGTGATCAGAGATAAGAAGAGCATAGTAATTTCCAACATGAAATTCTTTTTTTCCTTTCTATTCTTTCTTTGACTGCAGTAGGAGCCTTGATACTTTTCTCTCTTTCCCTCCCCATGTGGCTTTATATGTTTTTCAAAGCTTTGCTCATTTGGTTTCCCTATTTCTCTACACACTCCAGGCCTCCTTGCATTGAGTCACAACACAGGTGGGGCATTTTTTGTCATTTTTGTTGACATATGTGGGATGAGATACGGCAGTACATTATTTTTCTGCAAGATTTCCTCAAGGGATTATCCCTCATGGGCAAAATGATTATGTTTTCTCCGGTTTTTGGATTAGATACCTTAGGAAGGAAATATTTTGTACTTCATTACTACCATTAATCTCACAAGGTGCCCCTCTGAATAAAAATCCATTGTTATGTTTAAGTGGTAGAGACACTAACACATGTATCTAATCTAATTGTGCTTCCAGCAGATGCATCGCTTTTGTTGCCTGATGTTAGTTCTGTAGCATAATGCCCTTGAATGTTTCATTATATTATGGGTAACCTTTTCGCCACAGTAGGTGGACATGCACCTCCACTTTCTGTTAATCTTTGTGATGATGTAATTGTATATAATCAGCTGGCATGCAAAGGAAAACCTCTTTACTCTTTTAAACTAAATTACACAGAAGGAGACAGACTAGCTAATGAACAACAACTGTAGGTCCTGAGTGACATGAGACAATAAATAAAAATAGAACTAAAAAGTGAAAGCTCGTTATGTGCATATGTTTAGGAGCAACAGCACAATACACCCCCAGGGCCGCACCAGATGTTTGCAGGTGAACATTTTTGGTACCACAGTGGAGCTTAGAGGGAGGCAATGGCAGTGGGATAATGTTATCTGAAAGCCCTCCAAATGCCCATGTTTTTCATTCTAATTCCAAGCACATTCATGGCTTTGACCAGACTCCCAGCACTGCCCAAATTCTGAATTGGCTGTGTGAAGTAAGAAAAAATACCTTTGCATCCTGTCAGTGAGGAAGCCATGCACACTTGACCTTAACATCGCCCTGTGACATAACAGCAAGAGTAGAACAAATACTTCTATGCACACTTACCTTTCTCCTATGCACACTTACCTCATCCATGAATTCAATGGACAATGGGTTTTTTTCCTTCAGAAGTGCCCCACCAAGCACAACACAGAAGCATACAGTATGCTATACCCTTTTCTTTCCTGACATATTTCTTCTCTCTGCATGGTTATAGTGCCTTCCCCTCTCCCATGCTCTCTGGAATCTGATTCTTGCAATTCTGATCCAGGAAATGTTTTTGTTAGACATGATCTTGCTGACTTTTCTCCTGTAAGCTCTGGCCATAGGCATGTATGCCCTGGTCCCTAACAAAATAGACCCCATAAATAACTCTCCCGCGGCCACCCAAAGAAATTCCACTGAGGTCTGCATCACATGCTTCATGCCACATATACATTGAGACTGAAAAAATGTTCCTGTTAATTTTAAATGGTCAGATGAGGAACTGGTCCAGTTTAATGTGTTGTATTCCAAGTTCCTTATGTAGTCACCTCAGACCACTTCATTGAGAGAGATTCTTAAGAACACTATTCTTCCTTTGTGGGATGTGGCTAATCCTTGAGTTCTCTGTTAGAAGCCTTATATAACGTGTTTAACACCCATGTGGAATACACATTGCCCAGGCAGGTGCATTATGTGACCCATGAGAGCAGCAAAATAACCAGACCATATAACGGTGATAGGAGAAAATCAGACCAAATCTTAATTGACAGCAGGAGGAAGAGTAAGGGTTGACATGGCATTGGGGCCAGGATCAATTCATCATTCCACAAACCACATGTTGATGGGATGGGTCCACCTGGTTTGGACCTCTCCAAATCCATTCCGTGGGAGTTGCCCAGTGTTGAACCTTGCCGTGGTGCAAGCCAAGCAAGCAAGGTCTCACTGGTTGACCAGGGTGCAGATTCCAACCAGGCAGATGCCCCCAACCCGAGCTTAGGAGTGCCATGGCCAATCCTCCCCTCAGGTCCCTGTAGGTTATGCTATGTTGATCCTTTCCGATGCCATTGACTCCCTCAACGAGCAATGTTGTTCTGCCTAAAAAAGGAAGGCCATAATTTCACTGAGGGAAAGGTGAAACACAAACACAACCAGGTGGAGAGAAAGAATTCCTTTCCAGCCCTGTCAACTACTGACCCCAAATTAAATCAGTGAAGGCTCTAACCTGAGGGCAGGTGGGAAGCTCGTGGAGTGAAATGACCCAGAGCTCTGGGGGAAACAGCCTTACTTAGGCTTTTCCCTCTCCTTTGCAAGGGCTCATGGGGTAGCTTTTCCCCATGAGCCCATTGCATGGGCAAGATACTGCGCGAAGCCTTACCCAGTATTTTGCTGCAATCTGGGGGCCACAGCACCATTGGGCAAAGGTGGCCTGTATTTATTGTGCATAGAATAAGGCTTCTGGTTCCTACTATCCTTTCAGAAAGCTCTATTCCATGGGTGGGAGACCTTTTTGGCTCCATGGGCCAGATCCTTATCAGGACTGACTTCATGGGTCGTATGTGGCAGCTGGGTGGGGTTGCCCATTTGTCAGTCACATGATGCCATTATGGCATCACGTGATTGACATGTGGGGAGCCCTTCCCCACATCTCAAAATCCCTTGTGCAGAGTTACCAAGTGGCTGACAGCTAGTTGGCTGCTGTGTCCTTAGGAACTCATAATGACTTCAAAGCCTTTTTGCTGTTTGTAAAGTGCTCCAGACAGGCCCCATTCCTCCTTCTGAGCTTCCAGAGGCTCTAACGGGGGTGGGGGGGTATATTTCTATTCATTTTTTTAAAAAAAGAACTGCCTAATCATTAAACAAAGTCCCAATGGCTTGGTTTTCCCCATAAACAAAAGTTCCCATAGAAAAATAATGAAACAAATAGTCTACCATTCTTCATTATGAGCACAGATTCCTCCAAAACAATCACAGCTGTCTATTCCATTCGATCACCACCCTCTAAATTGATAAATTCAGAAACTTGAAGAGATGTGTCTATTTGCACAGAAGCAGCCTATGATTTCCTATAGCGATCATCATTGTTGCATAACATCTATACTGTATTACAAAGGAAATTGACTTGGGGATTATAATGTTAAGGAAAATTAAAGAGCAGTGAGTAAAATCGAACAAATTACTAAGCTAAAGCATAATCATAGCATCTTGGAGTCTGATGGTCTTATGCTATCACAAGTACAAGATAATGAAAAATTGGAATTGAAATACAGCATTTCCTCATAGCTTGCACAGAATGATTCCTAATTATGATCACTTCAACACATTCCACACAGCAGATTTGGAGGACCAGAAATAGAACAGATGTAAAACTAGTATGTGTTAAATAATCCCAGTGCTATTCTTACCTATTATGACTTTGATCTTTTAATAACTTAAACTACAATTTTAAAAGGCAATGTTCTCCATCTCTTACATTTATTTCCTTCTGTGCATTAGTTTTCTAAGTTGCCAACTCGGTTGTAGTCTCAGGGCAGAATTCATTCTCTCTCTCTCTCTCTCTCTCTCTCACACACACACACACACACACAGAGAGAGAGAGAGAGAGAGAGAGAACTGACTCAGTTATATATATATATATTTTTGTCTGCCATATGCCAATGCTAATTTGGGGCAGCTCCAGAGCACAGCTGATGTATGTTCATCTGCTCTGATATCATTTAAAACACGCTGCTTGAGCTCTTTTTTCCTGGCTCAAAATGGCATTAAAATGGCATCATTGTAAGGAATTTCCTAATTGCTATTAAGCAGATTTCCAGAGTTGCCATGCTCAGTAACAGTCAATTCTTTTTAATACAGAAGATTTGAGGTTCACTCCTTGTCCTCTGATATATAGGAAAGACGATTGCCTAAGACTTTGGTGGTTCATTACAACCAGGGAATTCAGCACAGGACTATGTGTTATTTAACATCTACATCAGATACAGGGAACCTATGGCCTTTTAGATGATATAGGACAGCATGCCCAATGGTCAGGGATGATGGGACTTGGAGTTCAACATCAGCTGAAGGGCCACACATTCTCCATTCCCCATCCTTGATCTACATAGCGATCATCTGGATATTTGGGCTAGATTGTTATCAGGGCCATCTGTACCATTAGCCAATATTAGGTGACTGTTTAGCTGGCAGAAGCTTGGAGGCAGCAGTTGCAACCCCTAGCTGTTACTCCTAAGGCCCATTGCCTACCATTGACTTCTGTTGAAGGGAAGAGCTCTTGGCCCCTAAACTATATTTCTGCCTCTGATACAGTGCAGGGTGCTATCCTGTCACCACTGTGGAAAAAAGATTCAACTGTCAGTCTAGTCAGCTTCTATATGTGGAATGGGGACTAGGTTCCACCTCGTCCAACACTTCAAGCATGATTGTCATCAGTACGTGGATGACATGCAGTTCTGCATTTCCTTTTCATCTGATTCTGGAGGACATAATTGGCTGGATAAGGACTAAGAAACTGAAACTTAATTCCAAGAAAACAGAGGTATTTTGGGTGATAGGTGTGTTTCCTTGGCCCCATGGCAGCGGGTGCCTGGGGCATACTGATATCACTGCAGCGTGCACAAGTGATGTCAGCACATCCCATAGCATGTGTGAGTAGAATCTTGAGGCCCCCCTGACCCCTTCATTTACAATTTGTGGGTGCTCAGGCACCCAGGGCCCCACTTAGTTGGTGCCCCTGTTGGGCGGAATAGGAGATCTCCTGGTATGGAGTTTCAGCCAGTTCTTGATGGGGATACACTCCCCTTGATATATAAGGTTTGGCATTTGGTAACCTTTGGTTGATTTTCTGCCCCTGCACTTACTACTGGAGGCCGGGACAGCAGCCTTGGCCAGCAGGGCATTTGCCCAAGTTAGCAGACCTATTTTTCAAGAGATCAGACCTATCCATGGTGAAACAGTCCTTCGTGACACTCTACACGAGGCTCTTCCAACATTGAAGTATTAGATTGTCGGATGGAATCAATAAAACAGAGTGGCAGTAGTGATTGATGCTGCTCCCACTCTGTTCTGGCACCATGATACATGAAGCCCTGCAGTTAAGTTGTAGAGCTCATGTTTTGCATGAAGGAAGGTCCAGGTTCAATCCTTGGCATCTTAGGTATTAAGGCTTGGAACACAACTCTGCTTTAGAGCTTACTGCCATTCCTGGTTGGAATAGACCATTGGTCATGCTGGCTGGGATTGATGAGAACTGCAATCCCAAATCTGTGGAGGACATCAGATTTTGGAAGGCAGACAGATAGGTGGGCCAGTTTTCTAGTAAAGTATATAGCTGCTTAATGTGACCATATTGTAAAGTGTGCCTCAGGTAGTGTTGAGAATGGTTTTTAATTGTTTTTAGTTTTCCCTTAAGATGTATTCCTGTTGTCCTTAGTGCTGAAGCCAAAATAGTTTCTTGCTAGGGACAGAGTGGAAGAGTCTGAAATATCACCTATAGTAGCAAGAAGGCATGTTTTCCCATTACAAGTCCGTTAAAGTCAGTTGGCTTTAAAGGCCGATAGTCATTCTTACTCATGCATATTCTAACACATCCAGTCTGCCTCTTATGGAAAAGTAGTCAAGGTCTGATTTCTCTTAGCACCTCCAAATCGAACCAGCCATTAACATGTAATTCCTTTGAGACATAGCATGCTCTCTTTAGTAAACTACTTTAAAATTAGATCAATAAATTATGGGGTCATGTTCTGTGCTTCTGCCATGACTTCAGATAGTTTTGTCTACCTAGCTCTGTCCACCACTTGATGTATAATCTGTTCTTTATCCAGTTCCATTGTTCAAGGGTTTGAAGCAATCCAATAGTATGCATATTATACCAAGAGAAGCCATTGTTTTTACCTATTTTCTATTACCTAATGTCAGAGAAAAACACAACAATTACTCTCTACAGAGGTAGGTTGGCAAGTGTGGAGGACTAAATTGCTATATTAGTTTTGCGTTCTGAGATTAATGCATAGCCAGATACTCAAGTAATTGGATTTAAGTGGTACAGGTGGGAGAAAAAAACAATCATGACCATTGTCTTTATCATATGTATTCCAAGTGCATACTTACTGCTATTATTCCTTTCATCTAGCAGCCTGCTGGCTGACACATCAGTTACTCACCCTTTTTAAAAGGAAGATTTGAATACTCCTTATAACTGCTCTTTGCTATCTCAGCTTTCTGTTAGCTTGAAATAATTAACTTGTTACATATGTAGTAATTAGCCTTCAAAACATTTATTTCCATTGCTCGAATGTTGGGAGACTTTATTCTTTTCTTCTTTTGAAATATACTGCTAGCTTGTAACTTATAAATCTTTCAAGTGAAGAAGGTAAGGATGCCAAACAATTGCTAAAGTGAATCTGAAAAGTGCTGGGCTTTTTTTCTTTTTTCTTGCACTGGCAGAAAAATTAAAAAGCCACACACCACATTCGTCGAAATCTCAGGCAGGTTCATAGATAGAAAGGTATATTATGTGTTCAGTCTGATATATGGAACCACAGCAAGGAACAGTGAATAATACTATCTCTCGTTATGAAAAAGCATCCAACCAAGAAAGGCAATGATGGGAGAAAAACATAATTATCATCGAACTCTTTGCTGACTCCCTTGGTAATTTTAATCTTTGATAGTGGAGTGCATATGGCACATCATAATTTATAATACCAAGTTTTAGGAAGAACAGGTAAATAGCATTTGTTGTGATAAACTAGGCAAGCTGTATTAATAGTCAGATATAATGCAATTCATTTGAAATATGTTTACATCTGCATAAATTATGCATACTTATTCCTCAGATGTGTATAAAAGTATTTCTGATAGATGTATGGATTCACATAATGCTATGCACTCAGAAACTTATGTATCTACTAGGAATAAATCACTGAAAACACATTAGAGACAAGAGGAATCTTGAATTATGCTGCTTTTTGTGGCACATATTTCTTCAAAAACAATTCCTTCAGACCTGTCTTGTAAATATTAGGCATACCAATCAATTGTTTTATTGCTTCTTAAACCACTCAGAGTTAGCTTCCCATCTGCCATTTCTCATTGCTTGCAAGATCTCCCAAATCCAAAGCAAACAGGCAGGTATCACTCAGGTTTTCTTTAGGAACAAAAGCAAACTAGGGAGGGAAATGACAAACGTTGCAAAAAGGCAATTAGCACTTCAAGTTGTTGGTACATTGTATCACACACACCCCCTCCCGAAAAAGGTTTCTACAGTGGTACCTCGGGAGTTATAGACATTTCAGGTTACAGATGCTTCAGGTTACAGACTCTGCTAACCCATAAATAGTACCTCGGGTTAAGAACTTGGCTTCAGAATGAGAACAGAAATCGTGCTCCGGCGGTGCAGCGGCAGCGGGAGGCCCCATTAGCTAAAGTCGTACCTCAGGTTAAGAACAGTTTCAGGTTAAGAACAGACCTGTAGAATGACTTAAGTTCTTAACCCGAGGTACCACTGTACTCACATTCATTCAAAGAGCTGCTTTGAATGGAAACACATTGAAAGCTCTAGTATCCTCACAGTCTTAAGAGGGTGGATGCTTTGAAATATAAAATTTTCTTTATTTTTTTACAGTATGCCAAAACATATTGCTTTTCAAATACATTCCATATTTATGATGTAGAACAATATAAAGTTATTAGTTTGTTGTTGTGTTCTAAGCAAACAATTTTCTGGAGTATTATTGCCAATTTCTTTTCCTTTTTAAAATGATAGCTGTATAGGTCTTTTACTGCTATAATGAGGGCTTAGTCACTAGATCTGCAACCCCTGATTCACTATGCTGGGTAAGATATGCATGTGCTGGATGGGGAAAGAACTTCACTAGCCTCTGCCCACAGAGTGTGAACATTAGCCCACAGAAAGACCCCAAATTGGTCATTTCAGAGGAGAGGAATGCCATCACTTGACAGAACTGGACATAGCACTGAGCAGGGGTTTGCCTTTATACAGCTAATGGGATTTGAACTGGTGGCTACTTATTTGGAACAAGACCTTGTGGTCATAGTGGCTAGCTCAGTGAAGTAGTATTAGTTATTATTCAATAATATATTGTCTGATGTTAACCCTAAAGCCCCCAGGTGGGCTACAATAATTAAAATTTAATGGATAACAAATTTCAACAATGCCCTTCCCGATGCTAAAATCCCCCCACCTCTTATGCACCGTTCTACAGCATTTTTTTAAAAAATATAAATATTTATTAAAGTTTTTGAATACAAATGCACAAATAATAAACAACCTTACTTATATCATAACGTGATTTCATCACTTCTTTGGACTCCCTCACGTCTCCCGCTCCCATTTACATCGTTAAAAGGTTTTTCCAAGCAAATTATCAACTTGTTTACGATCTTATATCCACTCATTTAAATATAATCTAGCAATTCTCCAAAAAATTTATGTTTTCTTTAATCTCACTTATCATCAAATTCAAATCTGATTTAGTGGTGGCCAATTTTTTATAATCTAGCATCCTTCTTAACATTCAACCAAATTACAATGTTTTTGTAAATACGTCTTAAATTTCTTCCAGTCTTCCTCAATCCTCTCTTCTCCCAGGTCTCGGATTCTGCCAGTCATCTCGGCCAGTTGCATATAGTCCATCAGCTGCATCTGCCACTCTTCCAGTATGGGTAGATCTTGAGTTTTCCAGTTTTTAGCGATGAGTATCCTTGCTGCCATTGTTGCATACATAAAAAATGTTCGGTCCTTCTTTAGCACCTTCTGGCCGACAATACCCAGAAGGAAGGCCTCTGGTTTCTTAGTGAAGGTATACTTAAATACCTTTTTCAGCTCATTATATATCATTTCCCAGAAGGCCTTCACCTTAGGGCATGTCCACCAGAGGTGAAAAAATGTTCCTTCATTTTCTTTACATTTCCAACATTTATTATCAGACGAATGGTATATTTTGGCAAGTTTAACTGGGGTCATGTACCATCTATATATCATTTTCATTACATTTTCCTTCAGAGCATTACATGCGGTGAAGTTCAGCCCAATGGTCCACAACCTTTCCCAGTCCTCAAACATAATGTTATGCCCAATGTCCTGTGCCCACTTTATCATAGCCGATTTAACCATTTCGTCTTGTGTATTCCATTTTAACAGCAAGTTATACATTCTAGATAGTACCTTAGTCTTTGGTTCTAACAATTCTGTTTCTAACTTCGATTTCTCCACCTGGAACCCTAACTTTTTGTCATTTTTAAAGACTTCTTTAATCTGAGCGTAATGTAACCAGTCTCGCACTTTATCCTTCATTTTCTCCAAACTCTGCAATTTCCAATTGTCTCCATCTGTTTCTAATATTTCCCAATATTTTGGCCATTTGGCCTCCATATTGGGTCTTTTTCGGGCCTTAGCTTCCAGAGGCGAAAGCCACCTCGGAGTCTTGTTTTCCAATAAGTCTTTGTATTTTGTCCAGACATTAAATACTGCTTTCCTAACAATATGGTTCTTAAAGGCCTTATTGATCTTAACCTTGTCGTACCATAAGTATGCATGCCAACCAAAACGTTCTACAGCATTGTTGTGGTGCCCGCTGCAGCACAGTACCGAGTGCAGCCAAACTGGTTGCACTGCCCTAAAACTGCCTCTGCCTCTGCTTTTGGTTGGCCACTGTGAGAAGAGGATGCTGGATAGATAGGCCTTTTGCCCTGATCCAGCAAGGCTCTTATGTTTTCTTGCTGCATTCTCCCAGGGTCCCTTTCAGCCTTCCACTCAACCAGTGAATTTGCTCCCCTCCTGCCCTTAGACTGTCTGACTCCTCTGACCTTCTTGATTTGCATTTGAACATGCCAATTTGCATCCTCCTGAGCTTTCCCTCATCTTTCCAGTACCATCTCTGTTCCATGGTGCCTATGATTAAGTTTCTGGGTCTGGGCACTGACTTAATTCAGAGGATACTCAGAATGGGTAAATTTTTGTCTCTATCCCAACTCCAGAAATATTGATGCTATACCAGAGAGTGATATTGGTGCCACACTTCAGTGCCTCACAGAACTCAAAGGCCAGTTCAAGCATTCTCAAGGAGCTCCACATGACTGACCCTAGAGATACACGCAAGTAAAGAATCAGATAACGTCTGAAGTGGGTCATCCATTTTTTAGTGTCAGACTCCTATGATCCTATCTAGCCATTGTCCATCATGTCTACTTCAATTCCCCTGGAATCTATTCTTGTATGTTGCTATCATACTCAAGGAGCTACCATTCACCACATGGCAAAGGTATGTCAGAAAAAGAATCCCAGCTACATGCCACAGGGAGCTACAGCTGACTGGGAATTCTGGTCACCTGTGTTAAGGCACATGTTTATAAGGTTTGCATATTACATTTGTGGTCTGAACAATAAAGGGTATCCCTTTAAAAATGTAAAGTATGAAGAGGACCAAAGTCATTTGCCGGAAAAGGGTTCCTTGTCCTTACAAAGAAACTTAATGATAAGCTAACAGGGGCTGATGGACGACATGAGATATCCAGACTCTATCAAATGCTTGTCCCACAGTGATGAAAAGTTATGCTTCAAAAAACATTACATCATCTGCAATAATTAAATTAAGATGTGTCTAAGGAGAGAGAAGAGTGGAATGAATTGGAAGAATTAAGGGACTGGCAGGGTGACAGCAGAGGTGGATAGGTATGTATGTATAATAGGAATAGCCTTTGTTGCATAAGCTATAGTGTGTGTAATTAAATATTGATTATTTAAGTCTTCCGAGAAGAAACTGTTTAGCATATTTTTAAAAAATAAAATGATGCCAGCATTTCATACTTCTTTCAGTGATCATCTTATAATAGTGGACCAGAAAAGTTAAATGATCATCTTCCGTATGATGTTTATTCCTAGTACAATTCCGTTTTTGTCATTCAAAAATCATGTAATGGAACACTGCTATGTGTGTTCTCAGAGAATTAGTTAATTCAGAGGGTGTATAGACATGGCTCGCCATGCTTCTCCTTTTAAGTCTGTTTCATGTACCTCTTCAGAGAAAATGAGAAAGATGCATGCCACCAGTCAGAGCAGATATTTTGACCCTTGATTTGCCTTGCTGCCTATGTTCCAGGTGTCTTTTAAAAAACTCAATTGTTTGTTTCTTTAAAAAAGGAAACTAGGCCAACTAACATTCAGCAAATGTGCCCACCTTCTTCATTATACTATGTTTCTGACAAGGCACTTGCATAATTGCTTTAGGGTTATGTGCCGAATTCCTGGCTAGTACTAATGCTGTTTCTCCTAAGAGAGAGAAGAGGTACTGATCTCACAGTGTTCAAAGAAATACAGGGGCAGTTCTGCCATGGACTGGAGTGGGGAGCAACTTCCTTTAAGTAGCACCATGAATGCAACAGGACTTTGTAAAATGCTGGCTTAAGTTCAGGAGGTGGGTCACTTGGGTTGTGCTTTGGGCAGTAAAATGCCTGGTGCAAGCACTGATAAGTGATTTTTCAGTCCTGCTTCAATTGTAACAAGAGACACAGAACAAATAAGTTTGGATCTTCATTAGCTCTGCTGAATTCTGACTTTGAAATCAAAGTTGCAATTTGTGCCTTAGCCATTCTAAACTGGACCAGAAATAACTGAGCCTTTTCACTCACTTATAACACTGGAAGCATCTCACCCATGTGATTTGACTGAAGTAGCTGGTAATGGTCTTCCTTGAAATTCTGGAGAAGAGGTAATGACTCTAGGAAATTAACAATGCTGAACAAAAAATAGGCTAAAGGGAAGATGAGCCAGCAAGGAAACCTGATGTATTCCTCTGATGACTGGAAAAAGAATCAATACACTCTGCTGCTGTTTTGTACCTAACCTTTACCCTAGTAACTTGATGTACAAGGCATTGAAATATGCAGAATATATGTATAATCAATCCTCATAGCCTTGAGTTTGGTATGTACTCTTTCAGCTTTAAGGGGACCAATCTGTTATTTATTTGGGAAGTTATAATTATCATCGTTAATTGTCTTGCATTTAAAATAAAACTAAAACCATACAAAATAGGCATTCATGGTAAAGGCCCATCTGTCCAGCTGTGAAAGCCTGCTGGAACAAAAATGTCATCAATTGTTGCCAGAAAGTGTGGGTAGCACACACTTCTCAGTGTCATATCTCAGTGGGAATGCTATTCCACAGAACAGTGGCCACCACACAAAAAGCACTGCTCCAAATTACTGCAGAATAGACTTCCGAGATAATTGGAACTTGCAGGAAAAACATTGCTGCAGACAGCAGTAATATACTGAGAGCATAAGGGGTAAGGCAGTGTCTTAAAGTCATTTGTCTGTTCATAGAATCATAGAATTGTAGAGTTGGAAGGGACTCATCTAGTGCAAATCCCTGCAATGCAGGAATATGCAGCTGTCCTATACAGGGATCGATCCTGCAAGCTTGGCATTATTAGTTCCACACTTTAACCAGCTGAGCTATCGAGGCTGACATTTACTATGCATTTGGACACCTCTTATGTTATCTTAAACAAAGTTTGCTTGCTGCTTCCGGACATCAAGGAGCAGGTTTTTGGGCTATGTTTGGATATAGTTGGATGCCATTATGAATCAAGATGGTGAGCTGAGCCTTTGATAACTACATTGATTTGAACCACTGATTTCAAAGCTGTGCTTTCCCTCCCCCCTTAGAATTTGCAACCAACAAGCACATGAAACTGCTAGTAGCTCTAATACCCTGAAATGTAGTGTGCAACAATCCATTACTTGTAAATTCATGTAACAAAATCCCAATAGATATTTCTAGGAAAATCGGTTTTGGGAAGGATAAGACTGATCAAAGAGGCAACATAACACACACACACACACACACACACACCATTACTTTCTATGTCACATTTAGGACATAGCTCAACCAAGGCAGCTCACAATATTAAAGCATAGCAAATCAACAATTAATAAAAGGCAGCAGCGTTAAACAACTGTTAAAATCCTTTAGCTCAAAACATAGGCCAAATATAAAACAACCAAGATCACAGTGGCTGATTAATGAACAACAGAAATAAACATCAGGCTATCTGATAAGAAGCCTTTAAATTGGATATTTTATTCTCTATGATTATTTTTTTAATTAGATACTATTATGTCAAAGCATGCATTGGAGGAGAACACCTTATTCTTATTGTCAAGGCTTTCTAAAAGTGTCCAGTTCCTCAGCTGCTGACATTAACAGATGAAGTACTGTACAAGCAACATCATAGCTGGGAAGATGCATTGTTTACAAAGCTGCTGCTGCCTATTGTTTACAGGGGATGACCCACCACATGGGGGCAAGCAACAGACCCCTGAAATAAAAAGAAATGTAGCCATGGAGGTAAAGGAAATGTATTTTACTGAACAATTGCACAGCTGCCTTGATTTTTCATTTTGCTGTTACATCGGCTCCACTGCTTTCGTAACCGACAGACTAATGTACTTGCTGTGCAGCCAGCACACACCAGGAGTTCAGCAAAAGTTTACATTCCTTACAACAAGAAATGTTCAGCAGCCCACAAAACCAACCAGTGCTCCATAAACACTAACAAAACATAATTTTCCAAACCAAAGCACTCCCACGGCTTATACTCTTCAGGCAAAAAAAGTACCGTACTTCAGGTTCAAACTCCAGCATGTACTGCCGAACGACAGGGGTGAGGGCTGGAGGGAGGAGGGTAGGACTGACTAAGCTATTCTCCAAGCAGCAGGGTAGTACCTTTTCCTAGTGCTTGAGGGTGAACTGGCAAATGAGGTCAACATGGTCATCCTCTTGGTACAGACTGACAGCATAGGAACTCACAGCAGGCTGATGCCATTCATTTTTATGTGAAGCTTCTATAAATGGAAGAAACTGGATGGTATCTTTGCCTATAAAGTGCATTGAAACTTTGTAGAATATAGGAAATTTTATAAACCTCTGTTTATAATGCATAATACAGACATATATTAGGAACACAGGAAGCTTACACCATTCTCTCTACAGACCAGCATAGTGGAGGAAAACTGGAGTAACTATTAGTCAATTAAAAAATGCACACTGCTAAGCTATGGTGGAAGAGTTTTGTCATGAACTTTCCCCTCCCTCTTTTCTGCTTCATCTTCAACATCCCACCATCATAAAAAGGACATTGTGATAAGGAAGGAATCTGCAAGGGGAAGGGGGAGTTTTATATCCCAGGGAAACTAAGGATAAGGTAAACTTAGAATGATGATAGACAGCTGAAGCAGTCAGATGAAAGGAAGAACAGATTTAGGACCTTTAAGAGGGAAATTATCCCTCTCAATGCACCCTCCAAATTATCTTAACCTGCAATTGCTGGATTGTCTTAGCAGTATATCATTCGCCTACCATTATGGAGCATATAGAAGTAGAATAAAAGTAACTGTTTAGCCCAGCTTTTTATATATATATATATATATATATATATATATATATATATATATATATGCAGGTTTTGGTGTCCTCGGGTGTCTTCCCGTGTAAAAGTTGGGGTGTCTAGGCGACGTTTCGACGAGGTCTCACTCGTCATCTTCAGGCTGGTGCTTTCGGCTTCTTGTTACTGGAACAGAGCAGGATCTCAGTGTTTGAGTTCCTATAAATACTGTAGAGGGGGTGTGGTGTATAGCCTCCAATGTTCTGGGCAGAGAGGAAGTTCCCAGGCTAGTGTGCCTTTTCTTCTTTTGTTCCTTAATTACTTGAGAGATATCTTGAGTGATTTCTTGAGTGATATCCTGAGTACCACTTAGGTGGGTCATTAGGTGTGGATTAGTTGTTAAAGTCTTTGTGTCTTGACCTCTTGAACTTTGTGAAGAGTTTTCCTGAGAAGATGGCTGTACTGTACTTAGTTGTGCTCTGGCTTGGCTTCGTGTATAGGGGCGAGCTGTGGTTTTGTGGCTTGTGTCAGCCAGATCTGTGTAGGGATTGCAGGGGGGTGCAGCATCCGGAGGTGCCACCATGGATTGGCTACTGGATGGTGTCTGTAATTCATCTGTGGAGAGGGTCTGGGTTTGGGTCTGGTGTGGTTGATTGGTGTTGGCGTTCTGTGTGCCTCTGGATCTGGTGTCAGTTTTTGTGGGGAGGGCTAATTTCCAGATGTCTGGCAAGCGGGATGTGTCGTCACGCTTGTTCATGTTGTGAGGGTGTTTCTCTATCTCGATGGCTTCCATGATTATTCTCTTGTGGTGATGTTCCGTGTTAAAGAGCAATTTGGAATCTGCAAAATTAATTTCGTGTCCTGTTTCTTTCATGTGTTGGAAAAGAGAGGAAGTTTTTTCTTCTTCGCCAACACCAATCAACCACACCAGACCCAAACCCAGACCCTCTCCACAGATGAATTACAGACACCATCCAGTAGCCAATCCATGGTGGCACCTCCGGATGCTGCACCCCCCTGCAATCCCTACACAGATCTGGCTGACACAAGCCACAAAACCACAGCTCGCCCCTATACACGAAGCCAAGCCAGAGCACAACTAAGTACAGTACAGCCATCTTCTCAGGAAAACTCTTCACAAAGTTCAAGAGGTCAAGACACAAAGACTTTAACAACTAATCCACACCTAATGACCCACCTAAGTGGTACTCAGGATATCACTCAAGAAATCACTCAAGATATCTCTCAAGTAATTAAGGAACAAAAGAAGAAAAGGCACACTAGCCTGGGAACTTCCTCTCTGCCCAGAACATTGGAGGCTATACACCACACCCCCTCTACAGTATTTATAGGAACTCAAACACTGAGATCCTGCTCTGTTCCAGTAACAAGAAGCCGAAAGCACCAGCCTGAAGATGACGAGTGAGACCTCGTCGAAACGTCGCCTAGACACCCCAACTTTTACACGGGAAGACACCCGAGGACACCAAAACCTGCATTCCTGTACCCGTGAAAATCTACGAAAGCAAATATATATATATATATATATATATATATATATATATATAATTAAGGTCTCTTAAAGTTGATGAGTTTTTGATGAGTTTAACACCATTATGAATCATTAGTGGTTTAAAAATGCATTATGTTAAGCAAATAACTATTTTTAATATCACTAAAATCCATTGCTGCTTTATAGTTGAAATAATGCATTTTATTCATATACTCGCTGAGTCAAAATGGGAGTTGGAGTCATATAGTCTCCACTCCACTCTTCTCTTTCCATTATCTCAACATAAATGATAACTTATATTTCCTCCCAAAATTATTGAGTTGAGAGTTATTTGGACCAGCTTTCCACATTCAAGATGCTTTGAATGTTTTGGATTACAACAAAGCACTGATGATGGAAGTTATAGTCTAATACAGGCATAGGCAAACTTGGCCCTCCAGATGTTTTGGGACTACAACTCCCATCGTCCCTAACTAACAGGACCAGTGGTCAGGGATGGTGGGAGTTGTTGTCCGAAAACATCTGGAGGGCCGAGTTTGCCTATGCCTGGTCTAACAGCATCTAAAAGCTGGCCTGGTTTGTCATCAGGAAACCGATATGGCTGGGAAGTGGCAACAAATATGCATGAAAATAGGGCAATTTGTAGTCATGGGAAGACTTTGAAAAGGAACTCCGGTGATGTAATACTTATGATATAGAATGGTGCAGTACTGAGGCTGTGCATTCAATTCTCACTTTGAAAAATGTCTTTCTTTAGGTAACCCAGTAAGGTGCACTGAGTTCTTCATGTGCTGGAGCTTTACAGGGCATTCAATGATGGGTCTCAGGCCCTCAGTGAGTTAGACACTTCCCCTGTATGTGACGACAGCCTTCGGCAGATTGAGCAAATAAGACCAATAGTAGGTCCAATGGTCAAGAAGAAGAGGAGTTTGGATTTGATATCCCGCCTTTCACTCCCTTTAAGCAGTCTCAAAGCAGCTAACATTCTCCTTTCTCTTCCTCCCCCACAACAAACACTCTGTGAGGTGAGTGGGGCTGAGAGACTTCGGAGAAGTGTGACTGGCCCAAGGTCACCCAGCAGCTGCATGTGGAGGAGCGGAGACGCGAACCCAGTTCCCCAGATTACGAGACTACCGCTCTTAACCACTACACCACACTGCACTTCATGTGCTATAAAGGGAAGGCATTTACTTCATGTGCTATAAAGGGAAGTGGAGAGCATGTGGGGGGGGGGGTTGGTCTGGGAAGGTAGCCCATCTAGGAGATAGGCTAAACCTCCATTGCCTTGCAGGATAACTTCAGTGGAACAAAAGGTTAAGCAGTAAACCCTACACAGATCTGGAGTGGAGTCCCTAAGACAGTTGGATGGCATATTGTACACCTCCTTCTGGCAAATCCCTCAGCCAAGCAGGTACCAATTGTATTGCTCTACTTTCCTTTGGACCACATGCAGGTAGAAATGCAAGAACAATTCAGTCAAAAGCTATGTTATGAAGAGAGCAGACATAAACAGGACCTTGGACAGCTCCAAGCAAGTCCTGCTGGCTGAAGCTCTGCCCTATTACAGTAGCTCTAAGAAGATGCTGTCTCAGCAGGAAATTAAAACCATCAGAAGCCGTATGTGGGCTGACAAAACCTGGAATGTGTTGAGTCCTTCTACACCACCTGAAGTAGCTGGCAGGTTTGTTCAAGGACTCTTACCTTGTTTTGCAACATTTGAATTCTACATTGCTGCGGAGATGGCGGTATGGAAGGAGCCTCACCCTCTGGGTTCAAGGATGGTGGTAAGGTTGTGACCTCCAGCTGGGAGCTCCCTGAAAAAAGTTACCAATTGTTCTGCCTTCAAGGAAGCTGCCATGGCCTCATCCTCATCATAGTTATCCACCATGCACTACAAGGTCCCGTGTTATGGCAGGTATGGTTTGGAATGGCAAAACAAAACATGTCCAGAAGAGGAAGAAGGAGGCTTTGGCACCTGCACGCAAAGCTTGCTGCTCCACATGCTGGTCTTCTGAAATGGTGCTAACAGGTTGAAAATTTGTATTTCTACATATTAAACTTATCAGTGCAAATTATTATGGCACACAGTGGATATAACTGAGCCTTTAGCAATGTACAGTGAGCATGGCCCAAGCATTGATTATTGGTGTAAGTACTGGGGTGTTGCAAGTGCCTATTTTTGTCAATGAAATTTACTGATAAAGTATCCTAAATGTACTTGCAAAGTTGTTGTTGTTCAAATGTGTTTATAAAAGGTTTCCCCACATCACTGGTGTTGCACTCTCCCATTTATCAAAAATGAATTATAAAACAAACTAATAAAATAATAAAAGTACAATATAGTTATTTAAAATGCATAGGGAAAAAATGATTACAGAGTACATGAGATAATACAAACTAACCAGCCAGCTGACCTTGGCCCTAAGTTGGTACCATGATCTAAATTATGTGCACAGTAGTATTTTATCCCAATTTTGTCTCCATTTCAAGCTTTCATTGTGCTGTCCTTTCTGTGTGTTTATTATAAGCACACTGCAAATTCTCAGTTAAGATAGTGAACCAATACAGGCAGGCAGAACCATTTTTATTGGCCATATGGAATTTCTCCTCAAGGATTCCTTTACACTGTCCTGGTTGGAGAAAACAAGGAGTTATTTTTAAAAAAAATTCCACCCTTGGAATTTTATCTGCCTCCACTGCCTTGTTATTTGTGGTGCTTTGGTGGCATATGATCACCTGCCACGAGGAGATGAGCTGCAGTTGTCAGCCATTTATTTTAGGCATTTTACTGTGCTTGATTTGTAGGATCTCAAGTTTTACTAGAAACAGAAAGTCATTGCTGTATGAAGACACATTTCTTCTTCCCTGTTAGTCTCCACTCTTTTATACCCCCTCCTCCATTTTGGAAGGGTTGTGAATTAATTGTTGTGTATCACTACTCATTTTTTCCACAACCAATTGTGTGTATGATTGTATCTGCAAAATATCAAAATTGTCCCCAACTATATTTAAACATGGCTGGAGTCTCCAGCCATATTTTAGATACTTTCCTCACACAATTTGGGCATATAAAACAATCCACAGTATATAAGTAAAGACAGGTTCGATTTACATAAACACAGCCTAAAACCAATTAAACAGAAAACAAAAAAGCAGCAACTTAAATTTGGGGAATTTCAGCCTGCATTGGCAAGCAACCATCTGCATAAACCAATAGGTTTTATAAGTTGACAGTGAGAACAGAGGAAGTTGCCTTCTGCTGGGTCAGACTATTAGTCTATTTAGCTCTGTGTTGTCTGCACTGACTGGCTGCTGTTCAGGATTTCTATAGGCATATTTTACAACCCTGCCCTGAGATACCAAGGATTGAATCTGGAGCAATCTGAATGCAAAGCATGCACCATATGACTGAGCTAGCACTCACAGTGGGGAGGGGACTAGACAAATTTCCCTTAATGGAAGTTCCATTGGGTGGGTTCGACTGCTGGCAAATCTTGACACTGAAAATTAGTAGATCTTGTGGTGGAAAATGGGTAGATGAGAAGAACATCTTCAGCAACCAATTCCAGTGTTTGGAAGTAGCCATTGCCTTATTGTGATTAGAACAACTTCACCAACACAACTTCATCTTCTTGTAAACATAAACAAGACCAAAAATAGATGGCTCTTCTCAGTGAAGGAAATGTGCTTTTTGAAAAGGAGGGTTTTTGATCAGTGTTCCTATTGTATCCCCCATGACTGCAAGGTCAGAACAGTTTACATTGTTAGGGGAATATAATGATTCAATTGGGCAGCTTTGGAACCTGAATGCAGGCATTTCAGATAAACATGTTTGAATAGATATGTCATCCCAACTGCAGTAGCAAAACCCCCAGCAGTACTACTGTTCTATATTCAATTGCTGACTGAAATTAGAGATGGGTAGATCAGTCTATATACCCAGTTCATGTCAATTTTGTTTTAAGTTCATTCATCACGTCCATTCCATTTTGTTTTTAAAGTAATCTGTTATTGTGTATTTTATTGCAAAACAAGTTATTTCAACCAACACATTAGTCTGGGAGGAACAGATCAGGTTAGTCCACACCAGACAGTTCACAGACTGTCCATTGTACAGGTACTTGCTATTAGCTCTAATTTGTGTAGAGCTCAGATATCAGCCATCACCTAGTATGTTAACTGCTTGGGGCTAAATGACATCAATAAGCTTACCATAGAAGCTTACATATTTGTTACAAGAAAAACCAAAACCAAAGAAGTGTAAATGGAAAACGAAACATCATTCTCTTACAATCTTTATGTTCTGCTGGAAAACTTTTCTGACATTTTCCCCAAAGAACCAAATGTAGAGAAAGTTGGCAGGTTGTAGCAAAAGAAAAGCCAATGATTACACCAAGGAGTAAGGTAGAGTATTGTTCAACATCTGTTGCTTAGGAAAAATATTCTTATGCACCATGTTCTAGTCTCACAGCATCAAACATCTGAGAAATGCTAGGACAAAATGCACATTGACACCTGAAAAATATTGTGATGATTTGGTAGCTGAATGTCTGGAAGCAGAGATAACAGACAGCTGTTAAAAGATTAGGCAATTGTTTCTATCAGTTTCTTTTCTTCTGTGTTATGCTGAATGTCAAAGGATGTTTATATAAAAAGATGATCTGTCTGCTCATTCCTTTTTGTATTAAACAGAACTTCACTTATTGTCATTAGAAAATATAAAACCTCTGTCTCTGGGTTCTAAACAACATGATCTGCATTTTTTAAAGACTATTAGAAGTCCATGGACAGATGGCAACTTGTTAAGGCCAAGTAAGTCTTTTTTTCAGAAGCATATGTTAGGAAAGTAAACAGATAGGTAGATTTAAAGAAAAATTTGGAGAAGATATCAAGAAAGAGACAAGTTGTCCCTTTGCAGTGCCACAGAGACTCTCAGATAGAGCCTATGCAACACTGAGCTTCTGAAATGGCATCATATACAATTGAGCAGTTATTATTAATTTGAAGAGTGCCTAATATAGTCTACAGCTTGATTAGTGCATTCTAGTAGACAGGGCATCAGTTTTCAGAGTTTACTGAGATGAATTTTTCAGCAGTGCAAGTTGTACTAAAGTATCAGTTTTGCTCTGATTCCTATATCCCTGAGAACACTCAAAATCTGTTGTTTGCCTGGCAGATCCACCCACATCTGGCCCTCTCCTCTAAGTATATGAGTGGTTTTGTCCACAATCCTTGGAATCTCTGCCTCCTCAGTAAAATGTACCACCTGTTCCTGGTTTGGTAGCCATTGCTCAATCTTTGCCTTCCAGTTGCTTTATTTCCAGTGTTATTGAACTCTGTGGATTCCATCTACTCAGCTGTACTGGCCATACTGTAAGCACCAAAAGCTGCTTATATAAAGTCAGAGCATCGGTCAATATAGTTCAGTGTTGTGTACATTCACTAGCAGCAGCTCTTCAGGCTTAGAAAAAACAAGGACCTTTTATAGTCCTATCTGAAAATACTAGGGATTGTACCTGGGATGTTTGGTATGCAAAGTATGTACGGTACTCTACCACTGAACAATAGTCCTGTTTTAGATTGAAGGGATGGATCAGCCCTACAGCCTCTATTATCCTTTGAATCTAAACGCAGGATTGTATCCCTTTGGGTATGAATTTTACTGAGGCTTGATCACATTTTTTACTGTAAATATATGTAAATAAACAAGGATTGCATGCAGAGGATTTACAAAGATGTCTTAAAAGCAGCATCCTTGCATTCTCAATCAGCATGCTATGTTTATTAGTGGGTGTTGTTGTTTGTAAACGTAAATCATGCATCCCCAGTGCATATTCAGAAAAGTTGTTGGATATGGAATTCCTATCTAGATTTTGGGATGAATCAATCTGAATAAAAGTTTCTAAATCAGCTTTCAGTTTGTGCTAGCAATAAAATGGCAAGCCTTCTTCCATTCTGCCTTGAAAATAATTAATAATAGACTGACTTCCGGTCGGCGCCAGCGTTTGATGGCGGTCCTAGCCTCAAGCTCCGAGGCAGGACTGCTCCGTAAGTTCGGGTCTTACCCGCTACGGCAAGCGGGGGACCCCTAAAATCACAGGCGCTGAAGCCTGTGAGCAAGGAGATTCGGTGGGCACCTTTGCGCCCCCCCGGCATCGTGAAAGAGCCTTTTTAAAGGCTCCGGAGCGGCATCGGGGTGAGCGCGGTGCTGAGGATCGCTACCCAGCTTACGGAGTGAAGCCGCGTCGCCATCAACGGAGAGCGCCGATTCCTTTCTGAAATCAACGATTGGCAACAACAATACCCGTGAGTAAGACTGCAAAAGTAAGACGGGACTTAAAAAATTTAGAAGATTTGGCTGAAAACGGGAAGGCAAAATTAAGGAAGTCAGCCTCCCGGAACTGCATGATTAACGGAGCAATGAAAAGACTAAGCTGTGTTTAAATGGACTTTCCTTTTAACTCTTATTAAACCAGACATCGAAAGGGTCTCCCCCCTGTTGTGCAGGAGAAGGGGGGGAGGAAACAGAATTAATTTAACCTGCAAAAGAAAGGGATAAGGAATAAAAAACCTCTGCTGCTGATACTTCTGGCCAGGCTGCCGGAGCAGCGATCGCCTGAAAAAAGGAACTGTCAAGTGAGCTGTCAAAGGACAGCGGCTACAAAATAAGACTTATTTTGAAACATACTCGGGACTTTGGTGGATTACAATTTTAACAGTAAAGTGCTACAAACTAAAGACTTTTAATGGGACTTTTGCCTTTGGACTTTCTGTTTCTTTGTTCTGGGTGCCTTTGGACGGTTACAATTTCCTCCTCTAGAGGGCTTTAGTTACATTACGGAGTATCCAGTGGGATTTTCCACTTGCAACTTTCCTGTGTGAATGACCTTTAGTTATGAGCAACCCGCCAGAAGAGATTTCAACAAGAAGTAAAACAAAGCAGGCTCAAAAACAAGCTCAAAAAAGAGGCTCCTTATCAGGAGCAGCAGCTGCACAAGAAAAAATAACAGCAGCATCAATGGAGTCAATGACACAGGCCCTGCTTAAAATAAATCAGTCACTAGAAGTACTTACCAAGCAATCTGCAGAACTCACTAAACAGTCTACAGAGAACTCAAAGAAATTGACGGAATTGACAACAAGACTAGACCTGAATACAACAACAATTTCATCTAATACAGATTCTATAAACCGTTTGGTTCAAGAATCTACGGAAACAAGGAGAATAGCTGAGAGTGCTAGGTCCACTGCTGAAGAAACCAAAGGAAAGTTTGCGCCTATTGTAAAAAAAGTACATGAACATGATTCAGCATTAGCTCTACTAGAACTGGAAAGGAAAAGTAAGAATCTGAAATTAAGACTGGTGCCAGAAGAGGAAGAGGACAAGCTCGGGGAATTCCTTACAGACAAATTTCAAGACTTCTGGAATGATGAGCTAGATGGAGAGGAAGATGAATTTATGATAACTTCAGCCTTTCGGATTGGCAGGAAGCAAGGGAAGAAGCCAAGAGATTGTTTAATTACCTTAGGATCAAAGGAACAAAGAGACAAAATATTGAACCTACATTTCCAGAAGGCCTTGGTCATTAAAAATTCTCAGATTCAAATCTTCAAGGATATTCCTAAATACTTTTTGGAGGTTAGATCTCAATTTAAAGAACTAGTTGATCTACTTAAGAAGAATAACATCCCATTTAGGTGGGAATTTCCACAAGGGCTGTCCTTTAGCTACAAAGGGAAGAAAATTAAAATAAAAACAAACCAGGATAAAGAGTTCTTTTTGGAAAGAAATCAAGAGGATCTTCAAAAAGGAACTGTCAGCGAGGAGGAAGTACCGGACATCTCAAATCTATCATTTGGACTGAACCGAGCACCGACCGAGGAGGAACAACAACTTGGTGCAGTCGGTGGAAGGTCTACCCAGTAACCAAAATGTCTCTGCAACTCTTCAGCTGGAACTGCAATGGTTTGAACCACCCTCGAAAAAGGAGCCAAGTATTTCATTTATTAAAGAAGGAACATCTAGACGTAATCTGTTTACAAGAAACTCACATTGCCAGGATACATAGAAAACTTTTAACAAACAAGAGATTAGGACAAGAATTTATATCATCAGATAGAGTCAAGAAAAGAGGAGTTGTGATTTATGTCAAGGAAAAATTTGAACCAAAATTGATCTTTAAGGATGACCAAGGAAGATACCTGGCAGTGGAAATCCAAATTTATGGAGAAAAAATATTGATTGTTGGAGTTTATGCACCAAATGAGGGGAAGGCTGAATTCTTCAAGAAGTTGCATGAGACTTTAATGGACTTTTTGGACTTTAAAATTATAATGATGGGTGACATGAATGGAGTCGTCTCTACAAACATGGATAAGGCCCAAAGACAAACAATATCTAATGACGGAAGACTACCAAAGACTTTTTTTGACCTGACTGACACTATGGATCTGATCGATATTTGGAGAACTAGGAACCCTCTGGAAAGGGAGGGGACTTTCTTCTCTGAAGCAAAAATGACATGGACTAGAATTGATCAAATATGGATTTCTAGTAATCTGGCATCAAAGGTTAAAAAAACAGAAATCTGCCCAAAGACCTGCTCTGACCATAATGCTGTCAAGATGGAAATGAAACTGACAACAGCTGGAACCTTTAGATGGAGAATGAATGACACTCTCTTTGGAGATGGGGAAATTTGCAAAAAGGCCCAAGAAACACTTAAAGACTACTTCGAGATCAATTTGAGATCAGACACAGAAAAAAGAATCATTTGGGACGCAAGTAAAGCCGTGATGCGTGGCTTCCTAATACAACAGAATTCAATAAAGAGGAAAAAGCAGAATGAGAAGAAAGAGAAAATTTGGAATCTAATAAAAGAAGGGGAGAAGAAATTGAGATCTAAGCCTAAATCCCAGGAGATATTAAGAGAAATAAAATTCTATCAAACACAATATATGGAATTGACGAACCAGGAAATAGAATGGAAAATTAAACAAATGAGACAAAAGACTTTTGAATCTGCAGATAAATGTGGGAAGCTACTGTCTTGGCAACTGAAAAAGAGACAAAAATTGAATACAGTGACATCACTCGAAGTAGATGGGAAGTCTATTAATAAACCAAATGAGATAAGTAATTGTTTTCAAAGTTTCTTTAAGAAATTATACAAACAAGGGCCAAAAAATGAACAGGAGATAGAAGAATTTATTGGAAAATACGGACTATCAAAAATCTCTGAAAACAACAGAAGGAGTTTAAACGAGAAAATTACAGATCAAGAAATAGAGAGTGCCATCCAGGATATGAAGCTGGGAAAATCACCAGGACCAGATGGATTAACTGCGAGATATTATAAAGTATTGAAGGATTGGTTAATACAACCATTGAAAGAAGTTTGCAATCAAATTTTGGAGGGGAAAAAGGCTCCCGAATCGTGGAAGGAAGCATTCATCTCACTTATACCAAAGACAGAAACTGAGAAACATCAAGTCAAGAATTACCGCCCTATATCACTTTTGAACGTGGATTATAAAATTTTTGCAGACATTCTAGCAAAAAGATTCAAAAAAGTGCTGTTAGAGGAGATTCACAGGGACCAAACAGGCTTTCTACCAGGCAGGCATTTGTCAGACAATGTGAGGAATATTATAGATATTCTAGAACTTTTGGAAACTGACATAAATAGAAAAGCTGTTTTGATTTTTGTGGATGCAGAGAAAGCCTTTGACAATATTTGTTGGAGCTTTATGAAGAGGAATCTCCAAGGAATGGGGGTAGGCAAGAACTTTGAAAATGGTATAAGTGCAATTTATTCTGAGCAAAAGGCCAAACTTATTGTAAATGGTATGGTTATGGATGAAATTCCAATAGAGAAAGGGACACGACAGGGATGCCCAATTTCCCCTCTATTGTTTATATCGGTACTGGAGGTTTTCCTTAACATGATTAGAAGAGACCAGCTGGTTAAAGGTATACAGGTCGGAACTAAACATTATAAGCTAAGAGCATTTGCAGATGACCTAGTTTTGACACTACAACAGCCAGAAACTAGTACAAAAAGAGTTTTGGAACTTATTGAAATATTTGGTCAGGTAGCAGGTTTTAAATTGAATAAACACAAGACAAAGGTGTTGGAAAAAAATCTCACGGTGGGGGAAAAAGATAGTTTTCAAAGAGAAACGGGTTTGGAAATTACTAAAAAGGTAAAATATCTGGGGGTGAACTTAACATCTAAGAATGTGAATCTATTTAAAGATAATTATGAGAAATGCTGGGCTGAAGTGAAGAAAGATTTCGATATATGGTCAAGATTGAGACTTTCCTTGTTAGGCCGAATTGCTGTAATTAAGATGAATGTATTGCCGAGATTGTTGTTTTTGTTCCAGACATTGCAAATTTTAGATAAGATGGACTGTTTCAAGAAGTGGCAGAAAGATATATCTAAATTTGTCTGGCAGGGCAAAAAACCCAGAATTAAATTCAAGATTTTGACTGATGCAAAGGATAGAGGGGGCTTTGCCCTGCCGGACTTAAAACTTTATTATGAAGCAGCAGCTTTTTGCTGGCTGAAACCATGGCTACTTCTTGAGAATACAGACATTCTGGACCTGGAAGGTTATGATAATAGTTTTGGTTGGCATGCATATTTATGGTATGACAAGGTAAAGGTACATAGAAATTTTAAAAATCATATTATTAGGAAAGCATTGTATAATGTATGGAATCGATATAAAGATTTGTTTGAAAGTAAAACCCCCAGGTGGCTGTCACCAATGGAAGCTAAGGCGGTAAAAAGATTGAACATGGATACAGACTGGCCAAAATATTGTGAAATTGTAGAATATGATGGTGAAAAGCTGAAACTACAGAGTTTCGAGAAATTGAAACCTAAAGTCCGAGACTGGTTACATTATTACCAGATTAATGAAACTTTTAAGCAGGACAGAAAACTAGGATTTCAGAAGGAGAGGTCAAAGTTAGAAACAGAATTGCTAGAACCCAATACTAAGAATTTGTCTAGAATGTATAATCTGCTGCTAAAATGGAACACACAAGATGAAACGGTTAAATCAGCCATGATTAAGTGGGCACAAGATATTGGTCATGATATTATGTTTGCTGACTGGGAGCAGTTATGGACCACAGGTATTAAATTTACGGCATGTAGTGCCCTGAAAGAGAACATAATGAAAATGATCTATAGGTGGTACATGACCCCAGTCAAGCTTGCAAAGATATATCATTTGCCCAATAACAATTGCTGGAAGTGTAATGAATGTGAAGGAACTTTTTATCACCTTTGGTGGACCTGCCCAAAGATTAAGGCCTACTGGGAAATGATCTATAATGAAATTAAGAAAATCCTTAAGTGGACATTTGTAAAGAAACCGGAGGCTTTTCTCTTGGGCATGGTCGGCCAATTGGTACCAAAGAAAGATAGGACCTTTTTTATGTACGCAACAACAGCAGCAAGAATCCTTTTGGCGAAGTATTGGAAGACTAAAGAACTACCTACTCTGGAAGAATGGCAGACCAAGGTGACTGAATTTATGGGACTGGCAGAGATGACCGGCAGAATCCGTGACCAGAAGAAAGAGACAGTGGAGGAGGACTGGAAAAAGTTTAAAATCTATCTTAAAAATTGTTGTAAAATTTCGGAATGTTAAGATGTCAGGGGATTGGACACTAAGAATTACAGCTATAAATCGAAATTTATAAAGCAGAAACTCTTTTTAAAGAGAATTAAATATAAAAATGGGATGAAGAATTGCTAAAAATTTTGAAATTTGGATGCAGTGAAGGGGAGGTTTGGGGAAGTCGCATTATGTTTGTTTTGTTTTTTCTTTATGTTGTAAAATCAATAAAAATTATTATAAAAAAAAAAAAGAAAATAATTAATAATAATTTGAGGCACTTTCTTGAACATACATCATTATGTATGTAAGACCAGTACCCATGTAGTACTTGGGAGTGTGTTCCAGTTATTTAAGGGGAACTTACTTGCAAGCAAATATCATTAAGATTACACTACAACTCACTGATATGGAATTCCTATGCACTCTTAACTGGAAGAAAGTCCCATTGAACATAACAGTACTTATTTCTAAGCAAACATGCAATAGGATTGCACTGCACATGACAAAATTATCAGTGACAATTACTTTTTAAAGATGACACAAAAGCATAAAGTCATCAAAATGTCCTCTAGATACTATTCTTGTTTAAATTTACTTAGTTCAATCAAATTAAAGCTCTGGAAATGGATAAATGTTTTCAGTTGCATTTTGTGAATGATGATGAGAAGATTAATGTATTGGGACATAGTGGGCATTGCCTTTGGAAATAACAATTGGCATGGGATTTTATGATGTAAACCAAGCAGTACCATTAGTCCATCTAGCCCAGAATTGTCTACTCCAACTCAGTGTCTTCCAGATGTTTTTGGACTACAGTGGGGTGAGGCTGATAGCCCAAAATATATGGAGGACACCAGAGTGGTGAAGAGTAGTCTAGACCTCAAGCAGAGTTTTTTCACATCTGTACTACTGGAGATGCCAGGGATTGAACCTTTGACTTTATGCATATAAAATGTGTGCTCTGTCACTTTGTGATTTCTCACTATGGGAAATATGCAGTGCTAGTCTCACTCAGCTAGTCCATTGATTTAAACAAGCCTGTTCTAAGTATGACTCATATTGGTTATCTATTGTCTTTACCAACATTAAAGCTAAAACTAAACATACCCCCATCCCTCTACACAATGCATGTGATTTAGAGAAAGTTTGATCACCTCATGCCCTTAGATTTCAAAGATTCTGGACATCAGAAGCTGTAGAATTTGATACCGATTAATGTTCCTTTTTATCAGATAGAAATTGTGATACTTTTTGCTTTAAATGTATAAATTTATTTTATATCAAATGTGATTGAATGCTTCTAATTCATTATTGTATACCTTCTCAAATATTTTATTTATTTAAAAATTATAGAAATTCTTGCTTACACCAACACTGTACAATTCAACTTGACTATGTGTTACCCAAATATGTTCAGTAGGCTGTCGATCTGTCGATACATCCATTCCTGCAACAGATATGCCAAATCTATAACTGGTGTGTGTGTGTGTGACACATACATGCACCCCTCTAGCAAAAAAAGAAAAAAAGAAAAAGGATCTTTTTAGATTGACTGCCACTGATGTCAGACTTATGTCAATAACTCCAAGTAAAGGCAGGAATGTGACCTTTTCCCTCTTATAATTTCCATTTCAAAAAAGCAATGAGCCATGTCGGATCAAAGCGAAACTGCACACTTCTCCATGTGGAGGATTTTTTTCTTCTCTTTTTAGGTTGTAGAAGTCACGTAACCCAGTGACCCTTGAGTGGGAAATAAATCTTCCAGGAATAGCCTGCCTTGAACCACATTGTCCATTAACATAATACTATAGGGAGGTGGGGAATCCAAAGAAGTTTTTGCTTCTTAGGACTGTCACCCAATTCAAGACATTATAGTTTATTAATCACATAGAATTATTTATTAAGTATTTTGCTATACTGTCCATAATGACAGTTGTGGATGCTGCACTAGGGGATAAAAGCATGAAACTTCTGATATCTCACAGCTGGTCTAATTGCACAAGCAATTACATCACTACTTTTAGGGACATCAGTGGAACAGCATGCATTCTGAGAGCTGCACATTAGCATATTTTGTGATGTTGCAAAAAGTGGTGGAGTGCTATTCTCTGATTGTGCAAATGAAGAGAACCCAAGAATAGGGTCTCACCAGCCTCTAAACCAGGGGTAGTCAACCTTTTTATACTTACCGCTCACTAATGCATCTTTCTTGATGGTAAAATTTCCTTACCGCCCACCAGTGCTCGATGGAAGGAGGATTCAGCTTGTGCCATGGAACCCCTACTGCCCACCTAGAATCCAGAAACGCTCACCTGTGGGCAGTAGGGACCCCTGCTCCAAACCATCGCAGAGATGGAGCTCATGTCTTGGACTCTTGGGGATGTACCACAGCTTAGTGGTAGAGCAACTGCTTTGTAAGCAGGTTCTATCTCCAACATCTCCAGGTAGGCCTGGGAGATGACACTGTCCGAAACCCTGGCGAGGCACCACAGACAATAGATGGCTCAATTATCCAGCTCGGTATTAGGCAGCTTCCTTTATTTCTAATAACTACAGTATGTGGTACACAGGCAGTACTGTGGCCATAAAATATCTTAGAGTAGCCCCCCCCCCCAAAAAAAACTGCCAACTGGAGGGCTTCAGCTGTTTCAGTAAGTCAAGAAACTCATCAGCATGGTCAGAAAGTGGAGGTGTTGACTTAAGGACACAATGACAAGTAGGACAATCAGGAGGAACCCACACCGTAAGGCAGGCTTCCTCAACCTTGGCCTCCAGATGTTTTGAGACTACAATTCCCATCATCCCTGGCCACTGGTCCTGCTAGCTAGGGATCATGGGAGTTGTAGACCAAAAACATCTGGATGGCCAAGGTTGACGAAGCCTGCCGTAAGGTCTCTCTCTGCCAAGCATAAACCAGCATGTTAAATATCTATTGATACTAAATGTAGTGGGCAGGTTGGTGAAAATAGCTGTAGATGCATTTCACTTCAGGTAGTTTCATGGGGAGGCATTTTATCCATGTGTCACAAATTATTCCAATAAAAGATAATGTCCTTTCTGTTGGGGACGGATGTGCTTTTGGGAAGACTGCTCTCAGTTTTGTTTTAACAACTGACAGGACATAGGTAGGGCTAAATATACTTAAAAGAGTTATGCTCTGCAGAAGGGAGTGAGTAGGTTTTAAGGCAGAATTGATCCAATACCCTTGGTGGTGGGAGTTCAACAGACTTGCTTGTGAATCCCAAATTTATCTCTCCAGTTCTCATCAATGACAGCTTTGAAATTGGTCCCACCTTGGTTTTAAACTTACCCCACCACATCCTGTGTTGTTTTTGCTTCATCATCCAGTCCAATGGATGTTTACTCAAAAGTAAATCACATGCTGTTCAAACGGGACCAACTTCAAAGTAAATGTGCATAGGATTGTGGCCTAGGGCTTATTTGCTAGTATTCTGCTAGCATTGAGTGATTCGTAATTTTGCTACATTTAGTTTAGCTTACCAATAAAGGAGGAATTAGCTCTGTCTTTGGGCGGGGGGGGGGGGGGGGCGCACACACAAATACAGGGTGAAGAAATCTTTCCTTTGATGGTCTTGTAAATCTGTGGGTATGTGTGAGAAAGTTACAGAGAGCTGAGAAACTGAGTAGTGTGTGTGTTTTTAGAACAGTCCCACTGCTCATTTTAAAATTGGCAACAGGTGCAGCAACATTTTCCAGGATAATAGAGTGGCTAAGGTCAGTGCTAGAATAGCATCTCATCCTGCTCTGCATAAATATCATGAGAAATGATACGGATGGACTGAATAGTAAATTCATGAATTCCTTTCTCCTTGTCAACAGTGGGATCTTTAATGGAGAGGTTATACTAGCACGGAGAACCTCAACACGTGTAAGCCATCTGTAAAAAGAGAAGGTGCATAAAACTGTGAAGAAGAGATATGTTGCCTTTTTATTCCTCCCTCTGTGTGTAAAATGGAACAAGCATGCTAATTTGGTGTGGAGGAGGGGTGATGCTACAAGGCCAGGATTACAATAACTGCAGAATATTACATACCACACATCAACCCTTTACATCCAAACACAGTTTCTATACCTCTCTTTTTACAAGCAACCATTTTGGATGTGTCAAAAATGAGGCCAGAATTTTACTTCCTCATGCTTCTCTGTCTTATTCAGAATCCATCAGGCCAGTCTCCTGCTGGAACCCACAGAGACGGTATAGGCACCAGGGAATACTAGGAAGATCTGGGATGCTCTCCATTGGAAGCAAGGAAGCTCTGAAACTTCCATGAATGCTTTCCTGCAGGTTGGGCAGAAATAATAGTTGTGTATATGCCATACATTTAAAGCACACATGCACCCAAATCCTGGAAACTGTTGTTTTTACTTGTTGCAGAACTACTGCTGCAAACACCCTTAACAAATTACAGTTCCCAGGGTTCTGGGAAGGGAGACAGTAAAGGGAAAGGGAAAGGTACACCTGACTGTTAGGTCCAGGCACAGATGGCTCTGGGGTTGCGGCATTCATCTCACTCTATAGGCCAAGGGAGCCGGTGTTTGTCTGCAGACAGCTTCCGGGCCATGTGGCCAGCCTGACTAAGCCGCTTCTGGTAGACCAGAGCAGTGCACGGAAATGCCATTTACCTTCCCGCCGGTGTGGTACCTATTTATCTACTTGTACTTTGTCGTGCTTTCGAACTGCTAGGTTGGCAGGAGCAGGGACCAAGGAACGGGAGCTCACCCTGTGGCAGGGATTCCCAGGTTTCTGGGTAGGGGGCTTTAAATGTTTGGAGTTATATCCAAGGCTAGTCCTACTCATATTGCACCCATTAAAACGAATGGCTATGGCTGATTTAGACACATTAAAATCAATGAGTCTCCTCTGATTAGGTCTTAAAGGTAAAGGTGAAGGGACCCCGGCCATTAGGTCCAGTCGCGGATGACTCTGGGGTTGCGGCACTCATCTCGCTTTATTGGCCAAGGGAGCTGGTGTACAGCTTCCAGGTCATGTGGCCAGCATGACTAAGCTGCTTCTGGCGAACCAGAGCAGTGCACGGAAACTCCATTTACCTTCCCGCCGGAGCGGTACCTATTTATCTACTTGCACTTCATGCTTTTGAACTGCTAGGTGGGCAGGAGCAGGGACCGAGCAACGGGAGCTCACCCCGCCATGGGGATTTGAACCGCCAACCTTCTGATCAGCAAGCCCTAGGCTCTGTGGTTTAACTCACAGATTAGGAGTTAGCTGGATACAATTCATGGTGTGTACAAAGAAAATAAAGAGGATCCCAGGTTCCTCTAAGAAAGTAAGGTAGGGCTTCACCTTTTCTTCTCTAAGAATGTGGAACAATGTTGCATTTGTCCCTGTCTTTTGGGACAAGCCTTATGAGGAACCATTGAGAGAGAGTTGGGTATGTTTAGCGTAGATAATAGAAGACTGCGAGGAGATACGATAACCATTTTAAACTATCTAAAGGGCTGTCATGTGGAAGATGAAGCAAACTTGCTTTATCCTGCTTCAGAGGCTAGGACCCAAACCAATGGCTTCAAGTTACAAGAAAGTAGATTCCAACTTAACACCAAAAAGAACTATCTTACGCTAAGAGCTATTTGATAGTGGAACAGTCTCCCTTGGGAGGTGATGGCCTCTCCTTCTTTGGAGGTTTTTGAGCAGACGTTGGATGGGCATCTGTCACGGATGCTTCAGCTGAGATACCTGCATGATGACCCTCAGGGTCCCTTCCAACTTTACAATTCTATGACTCTATTATTCTATGGCATGCAGGTAGGATAACAACTTAACCCTAACCCATATGACACCTTAAACACTTTTAAAAAAATGGCATAAATTTTATGTTAACAAATTTATTAAATTGTTGCATGACCCTTGGGTTGCTTTTTTGCAGGAGGATAACTCGTCTATTCCTCTGAAAATTGATGTGTATTTTTCTGTGTCCTTTCCCACACTTTTGCAGGGGATTCCTCAGATCTGGAAACCCCACTGAAATGCTTTTTTGTATGTTAAAAAGTTGATTGCTGTCCCAAGTGCCTGTGTGCCAATTAGAATTTGGATATGCAGATCATCACTGCAGATTTGTGTTCTGGCCTTGGAGAAATAGCTAATCGCTTTGCTAATCACTTTGGCTTTCCGTTGAGCATTGGCCAGTTTTGAGTGGGACAGCAGGTGGGAATGCTGTGGAATCAGCTGTTAACAGCCATTACAGAAGAAAGCAAGCAGGGAGGCACCTCCTGTTTATAGGGATTCAGCCATTTAGGGGCAAATGATTTGTGACAAATCTGGGGAGTTGAATGAGTTAACGAGGTGCTCACAGCAGTCATCTGCCAGGCAAAATGATGCTTGGATGAAGAGTCTGGCAAGGGGCCAACGGGCAGCACTGGGTGGACAAAGCATGCAGTAAAACAAATGGGATAGTGGGCTGTGTGTTTAGTCAGCAAGCAGGAGCAGTAATTTATCATAAATGCATAGTGTACATAGCTTGTTGGTACAGGCATGATGGTACATATTTATCTGAGCAGGGAGTTTCAAGACAGGGTTTCAAGAAATGCTTTATCCTTGAGGACAAATGAAATGGCGTGAAGACACTGAAAAACTGCTTCCCAGGAGTGGTGTGAGAGCTAAAGGGTAGTCACTGAGGGTAGGCACAGTAGTGAAGAAAGGCATTCTGCACATGCTCAAAAAGTCTTTATTTCTTTTCCCAAGGCTGGGCTTTAGAACAGGGATGGTGGACTGAAGGCATCTGCCAATGGTCCACCAATGAACCAGTGATCAATTTCTGATTGACCAGCTAGGGCTGGTTGCCCAAACTCATGCAAAGAGTAGATTGGCTTCATCTGGAAAAATACTTCTTATGTTCCTCCCATCACTTAACACAATGAGCGATGTTATATCTTTAATTGTGAAGCAATCCTGAACATGTATGAACTCTTGTTTTGCAAATTTGAAAACACAGTGGCTGGGCCCAATGGTATTGTGGCAAAAAAGAAGCAAAATGATGCCCAGGGCATGGCCTGAGGGCACATAATGCAATAACCCTGGTGAAGCTAAAGAGCCCAGAATCTGCCTGGATAGGAGACAGTCTGGGAATACCATATAAGTTGCCTTGAATAACATAACAGATGTCAGGCAAGGTATAAACATAACAATTAACAATTATATTAAAGGAAAGCACAGACCACACAAAAACCAAAATCATATCTCAGCTGTTCTCAAGTTAAAAAGAAAACCTGTTTCTGTTCTAAATAGGGTTAAACCAAAGGCTGGTAAACCTAGGAATGTTGCATGCACAATATAAATGGGACAATTTGCCCAGGTTTCCCCCAATCAGAAATGGTCATCACATGTTCATACAGTGGGAAAGGGGGATTATGCCTGTTGCTGCATAATTTCTTTCACACCAGCACTGATTATGGGGCAGGGCTTGTGGGTGTAATCCTGTTTCCTCTTGTGCAGGCATCCATTCCTTCATTATGCAGGTATTCATACATGAAAAGTATATGCACAATTCGCCCCAGTTCCTCAGTACTTTAGAAGGGGGTGAAAGAAAATTCGTAATGAGGCAAATTCTACACACATGTGAATGTATCCTCATGTGTGTATGAGATCATAAAGATCTCTACTATATCATGCTGTACCAAGTGCTGAGTTATCAGGTTATATGTACACACATATGTGAACCAGTTCCCATGGAAGTTCTACTTCTATTTCATATGTATAAAGTATGAAGAACACACAAAAGAAGCTTGAAATATCCCTGTTCCATTGTTCTGGAGGAATAGATTGTGAATGTTTGGCACTTTGCTCTCCACACCATCTGGACAAACTACAGTTGCCAGCCTTTTTAAGTCCATGTGCACATTTCAATTTTTAAGTGAGTGCGTGCTGTGAGTTCCACCCCTTTGGGTCACGTCTCTCCCATCCCCCAACCCCCCCCCCCAAGACAGACAGAAAGTACACCTGCACTTAAACAACAAAAAAAAAGGATTTAGGTCATATCCAATAGAATTAACTGGAATCTTGAAAAGCACATAGAACTGAAAGGGGAAGTGGGAACAAGAATTCTTATTCTAAATCCCTCCATCAACTCTATGTACTTTTCAAAAGAGAACAAGGAACACCTCATGACCAAGGGTTCAGTGAATAGAAGGCTTAGAGGTTTCATGGGCACCAGGGGAAGTTTTCAGGGGCATCACTGCACATTGGTGACTCCTACATTAAGCTAAACACCTACATTAAATTAAGCATATTTTGGTGTGTTTTTTAAAAGTGTGTTTAATAATGCCACTTTTATTTTGAAAGTAAAGCAGCCACTTAGCACTGTTACTGATTAGTGAAGGTGGTCAAATAGAAAATAACAGCCATCCCTTCTTCTGCCCTGGAGCAGAGAGTGGATAAGGAGGGATGTCACAAGCTAGGGAGCACCCTAGAACCATTGGCAACACATCCTGCTCTTGGGGGTGGGTGGGAATGGAATGTGCAAAAAACAAACAAACAAACAAACAAAAAACAACCACCCACAAAAAACCACAGGGTAGCGTAGCTAACTCCTCTCTCTCTCATGCTTTCTAGGTAACAGCAGAAAACCTTAAGAGTCAGCACAAGCAGCTGCCTCTGTCCACTTGTCCACCTTCCCTCTCTGGGCATTACATCACACAGGGTCACCTCCAGTCTGTCAGTATTTTGCAGGAGGGATTCAAGTGTATACTGGTAATTTAGGTTTGCACAATTTAAGTGATTAAACTGCTCTGTCACCCTATTGCAACAAACCCACTTTTTAAAAAAGACTTCTTGCCGCCAGGAAAGTGACACGGGAATGCAATGATAAGTGTGGGGTGAACAAATGGGTAACAGGAAATGCAAACACAGTGCAAGTAAATCAGGATAAATGTTTATTGTCCTATAGCATCCCTGCAACCATGGTCTAGCCTCTTGTGTAAGCTTTGGGCAAACAAATCTGGATGGATACTCAGTAAAGAGGTTGCTTAGGGGCTGGTCATGGAAGAAGCAGTCACCTCAACTTCATCTGCCCATCTGTGCTCTCCTGCTGGGTGGCACAGCAGTGGAGAGTGAGCCCAGTGAAAACCCAATCCCTCACCAACATGCTCTTCAGAGAGAGCGGGTGAGTGAGCGGGCAGTCCCTGCCCCCTATTTCCTCTGCATAACTCCATCCTTTCTATTGCTCTTTCGTAAGAAAGGGGACATATGAGCAGCAAGAGCCTAATTTCAGAGGGAGGGAGAGAGGAGGTAGGGAATCAAAGGCAGTGGCAACCATTAATGCCGAGCAGGGTGCGAGATTGTGCAAGGAGCAGCCCCTGGGATTTGACTAGCTGAGCTGCAGCCTTCTCCTCCAAGACAGAGAGCGCGAACTCAGGTGAGCAAGTGAGAAGATGAAGTGGCTGCTTCGTAGCCAACCTTCCGCGCTGCCCCAACCCGAGAAAGCAGGTGCGCAGCAGGAAGAGGTGGCTGCTCCCACCTTCGCCCGGGGCAGCCAGCACCCGATCCTTCTGGCTGCAACATCCAGAGAAGGCAGAAGAGGTTAAAGCCCCCAACTCAGAGGCTATTCCTGCGGAATGAAAGTGGCAGCCTTCTGAAAGCGTGCTTTCCTTCGCCGTAGTTTGCGCGCGCCGAACATCCTTCCAGCCGCGTCTCTTCTCTCCCCCCCGCCCCTCCTCCTCATGAATATTCACGCCTCTCCTCCCCGTGACGTTGCAGCAGTCCCGCGCTGAAAGCCGGAGAGCTGCTTTGGTCCTGGCAGTAAAGCCTGCGAATGACTGAGCAGTAGCCGTCATCCTCCTCTAGCAGACGCCGCGGCTGCTCCAGCTTTCTCCTGGCTTCCCTTTCACTCCGCTGCCACAGCCCAGCGACGCGAGCGGTCTGAGGGAGCGCGCGGCGCAGCCCGGAGCCTCCTCCGCCTCGACGAAGGGAGGCGGCTGTGATAAAAGCCGAGGAAGAGGAGGAGGAGGAGAAGAAAGCGCGTCCTGCTCGACCGGGTCGCCGAGAGGATGAGGCAGTGCTGGGAGTGGGCGCTGCTCCTGTGCGGGGTCGCCAGTCTCCTCGCCGCCAAAGGTAAGGGAAGTTTCCCTGCCTCCCTCCTCGCCTCGCCTCGCCGCCGCCTTCCCGGCAAAGCCAGGCTGCGCGCAGGTGTGAGGGGCGCCGCCTCGTCGCCCGCGCTTCCTTCCCGGGGCGATTGCGAGGGCGCCGGCGGCAGCGTTTGTTGTGTCTGGCGGGCTTGTTGCGCCGGACGAGGCTGTGGCGGCGCGCCGGAGGAGTTTCCTCCGCTTGGGCTGCCGTTGGTCTTGGCGCGGGTGAGGGAAGCGGGGAAGCTTCGTTGGCTGCCCCTGGAAACGGCAGGTGGAGACGGGGAAGCTCGCTCGCCTCCGGGAGAGAAGAGGGGGTGGGGTGGGAGGCGGCGAGGAAGAGGGACTCCCTCCCCGTCACGCATCCCTGAGGGAAAGAAAGAAGAGCCGGGGAAAGTTTGAGGCGTCGTGAGGGGAAGGGCGCGGGGAAGCCGCTGGAGTTGGGGGGCAGTTGGGCAGGCGCTGCCGCGATTGGGCCAGGAGGAGCGAAGTCTCTGGGAAGGTGAAGTGCCTCGAACGCCTCGCTCTTCGCAGACGAGCGCGCTGACCCTGGCGGGGCTTCAACGGGTTGCTTGGCTGAGCGAAAGGCAGCCAGTGGCTGCAAATGAGGAGGCGACACTGGGGCGGAATGTTGATTCGCCTCAGGGAGCTCCAGTCTAGAAAGGAGTCTGTTTTGCGTGGACCTCTGGCCAAAGGGCTTATTTGAAGAGGGTTTTCGAATCGGTAGGGAAGGTCGGTTGTGTGTACAGTAGTACACACTGAAACTTGGTATTTCGGCTCTTGCATCAGCAAAGTTGAAGACACCAAAACATTGAGTAGCCTGCCTAACACAGAAAATACTCGTTTTTCATTTTAGCTGGGGGAGCCCACTTGGCCCTGGAGTTTCCATTCTTCCACTTTGCAATACTCCTCCTTGGTTCAGTATGAAACACATTTAAGACTTTTCACCCTTGCTATGGTGTTGCTTCAATGGAAAGCAATGTTGTCAGAGAGAAAGGAAAACTTGGCAGGGAAAATAATAATAGTCTCTGTAGCATTAAACTGCTTAGATAACCCCAGGTGGCTTTTGGTATTCCCTCTATGATGAAACATGTTATTCATAGATTTATTTTGATAGTATGCATTAGTAATTTCTGTTTTTAACCCAACTAGTTCTACTGGTGACATCTGTGGTTCACTTTGCCTCTCAAAAAGTAAATGATTTCCCTTTCTCTGTCTTGCGTTTCTGCTGTGAATCTTTCTCTAGGATGCCAACTGTTCAGTGTTAAACAGAAGTGGTTAGAACTTTGCTAAGCACTGCTTTGAAAATGTCACTGTTTCTTAAAGACAGTAAATACCATAGTTATGATTTGAAAGTTTGTTCATTGTTGTTTGTGTATGCTTAGGACAAAACATTAACATTAATTCACAGGAACTTGGAGGACTATACTCTGAGAACCAGCAGAAATATAGATTATTTGAGCACAAGGCACTGAGGTCATCAGCCCAATTACTATAATCTTTGTCTTTTGCATGCAGTTTGATTGCAATATAGATTACAAACAATGGACAGAAATAGAGCAGCTGGCAGTTGTCCCTCTATTTATCTCCTTTATAATAACCCCCATATGATTTCCTTCTGGCAAACGTGAGAGTTTTGTCTGTAGGTGTTTGAGGAGTGCTATTCTATAAAAACTGGTACAGTACATATGAATTCTGTCAAAGTTACGAATTCTACTTTACCACTGGGGGGCTGCAAAGTGCATTGTTAGACTTCTACAATTTTACATGATGTTTAGTGCTTGATATAAGAAGACTTTTTAATGACCATTATAGAGACATAAAAAGATGTCAACAAGACATTATGCTTTCATTCTTGATGACGTATTCAAATATGGAGAATCGCTACAGTTTCCACCAGTTACTTTCCCATTGTGATTTTGTTTTCATTTGTGTAAATGTGTGTGAGAATTTCAAGTTTTGGTTTCTTTATAGAGAGCAGCTGTAGAACATCTAGATGAAAGGTACTGTGATTGCAAAGAATACTTGATATGTTTAATTGATTCCCCCCCCCAATATGATATGTTTGGGGTCACACATGTAAAGTGAGTTGCTTGGTAGCTTGAAGGAGGATGTTGCCTACCTTGAGGTCTTTGTACAGCTGATTTACTGTTTGGTTTACCTAGCAAGAGAGAGCTGCAAGTCAGTCCACCTCTTGTTATTTCCTGCTGAAAAACACAGAGGCTTCATTTTTTTTAAAAAATAATATTTATTGAACATTTTCAAATATAACAAAAAAAAAAAGAAAAAAGAAAAAGAAAACATCCATTTTATAACCTTATTTTCATTGATATCCTTTCAGGACTTCCCCGCCCCACCCCCTTTTGTATTCCAATTCCTTCAAACAGATTCAACAAGTTCTTACCCCAAATTTTAAACTTATTATGATTAACCCAATGTTAAAAATGTTTTTCCATCCCCTAAAATCGACCCCGCTCCCTTCCACGAGTTCCCCTCTTTAATATGCAGAACAGGTTAAAATAAAAAAAGATAGAAAAAAGAATAAAGTATAGTTTAACACCCTTTGGATTCCAATATCTCCCCCCCCCCTTTCCCGGTTGCGTTCCCCAGTGTCCATCCCTGCTGTCATCCTGGAGATCCCACCTCTAGGCCGAAATCCTTCACAAGTCCACTTTGCCGTCTTTTTAAAAGTCTTTGCCGCCTTTTTGGTCATCTTTAATTTTGAACGTCCAATCTTGGAAAAACTCTATCTCAAAAAGGCCCATTTTTTCCATCCAAATCTCTGTATTCAAGAGCAAAAACTCCAATTTTGTTTCTTTAGACCTTTCAAATCTGGATGTCCCAAATGTTCCCACTTCCAACTTTATCCAATTCTTATTGTTCATGTTGTTCTTGTTATTCTCTCTCCTCACTTTCCTCTAGTTTCATTTCCTGCTCCCCTGCAAAAATGTTCTAATTCCAAAAGCTTCTAAATCCTCTACAGAGGCTTTGTTATTCAGGAACAAAACTTTACGTCAAGTCCCTTCCATTCTTCAATAGATAAATCCATTGTCTCCTTTAGTGTAGAGACCTCTGTAGACAAAATAGTATTCCATTTCTGCAGTTTCCCAGGAGATAAAAAGTCCTATTCAAATTCCATACCAGCAATACTTGTAGTGTCCCACATCCCCTCTAGAGGGATTATAGTAACTCAGTTTCCTTCCAGATCACACCCAACAGTCAAAGTAACTTGTTATTCCTTATTTTAAACAGTTAATATCCAATTTGTAACGAATATAACCGGCAAAGTCCTCGTAACAAAGTTCTCTTTTTATTCTTCAACTTTGACAGCTCCTTTGACAGCTGTCAAAGCCTCTGTTGCTCCTCTCCCGGCGCTCTCGCGGATCGCTCCTGGTTCACGGGGGGGGGGGGGTACCTTTTAGCTCACATTTTACTTTTCTCCTCCAGCCCAATCTTATAATTTTCCATCGTGAAATTAGTAACTTTATCAAGATAAGGTAGCACTCGATCTTAGTTGTCAAATCCTTTGCTTTAATTCCTCTACAACCGGGGGGAGACTGACTTCCTTTTTGCACCTCCCCCACTCGCTCCGAATTTAATTCCCCCCCCTTTTTAAGTCCAGTTTCCAATTACTCACGGGTTGTTCTTTTTGATCCAAATTTTCAACGGAAGAAGTCAGCGCTCTCCGCTGAATGGCATGTGGCTTCGCTCGGCAGGGGAAGCGGAGGACTCATAGCACCACACCCCCAGGCACCCGCTCCGCAGCCTTTAAAAAGGCTCCTTCGTGGGTCGGGGGGGCGCAAACGGTGCCCGCCGAGTCACCATGCCCATGGGTTTCAGCGCCCATGGTTTTTGAGGGTCCCCGCGTCGCCGGCGCGGTAGGACCCAGCCCCTGCCGAGCGGGCTCCCTCCGGAGCTCGGAGGGAGTCCGCCATTCGGCGATGGCGCCAACCCGGAAGTCCGAAAAACACAGAGGCTTCAGTGTCAAGGAAGACATAAGTAACTGAGCAACTCACGTGCTCACTACCTGTACTGGCTACTGAAGGGAACTATCACTCTTTGGTTTATTCTGTGTATGAACAAACACATCTCTATCTGCTGTGGTTCTGGGATGGTACCAGTTGCTATTCTGAGGATATCCTCTTAGCACCTAGCCTGCTAAAGTTTTGTGCTTTGTGTGATTCTGTCAGGATAATGCAGGAAGCAAACAGTAGCATGAACTGGCTATTGTTCCCAATTGTAGTTTGACTTACCCTCTTTATCTGTAAAATGTAAGGACTCTGGATATATGAAAATACATACTCTATACCTGAATCCTTTTGCTTGGAGACATCATAAGTATGTCTGCTTGCACATTCTGTGGCCTTGGAAAGAGCAATAATACCTTTCCAAAAAACAACTCTTTGTCTACAAGTAAATTTTGGTATTCTGAATTTTATGACATGGGTTATATTAATTTTAGTTATTGTGAATCATGCTTTGAATCTTTGTTGTCTGGTGCCCTAGAACCTTTTGGGTGAAGGGCAGATCACAAATATCTCAAACTGTCCATAACAGCTGCAACCAAAAGGGAGCCAGTATAACTTTGAGATATATTCACATTTCGGTCTGTATAATCAGATACATTTATTACAAATATTTTATTTGTCACCACCAATGTACTTGGCACTTCTCTGAGTAATACGGACAAAAATACACCTCTCTCCCTCAATGAAGTTGCAGTCTATTTATCAATAAACTAGAATATGTCTACAGGCTTCTTCCTTATGCCTTGCAATAAATTTGTATGCAGGGCACTTCACTGACATTAGAGTAAATTGTTCACAGTAGAGAAATGTTTTGCTGAAGATCACCAGTTGCTGTGATAGATGTTGCTAGTTGTCGCTATTAGATGAGGCTAATAAACTGACGCTACCAAGACTTTTTGCCCTACTTTAATGTGATGTGTCATATTGTTTGTAGATATTTAGCTTAACGCAGGCCTACTTGATCGCAGGATACTTCAAGAAGCCCCTATACTCTTACGATATAGGTTAGTGGGTGTTTTGGATATAATATCCTTAAAATAATAATGGAAATAAGAAAAGAGCAAAGCTTGAGGAGCTTAAAGCTTATTGCCTGGTTCATGAATGAATGTCTGTTTAATCCAGGGAATGTCTCCTGGTTTACCATGTCATAGGAACCAGACCACTGATTGTCTGTATTAGGATATAGTCTAGCATTGAGAACATAGGAAGCTGTCTCATATGTAGTCAGCCCACCTGATTCATCTAGCTCAGTAATGTCTACAAACTGGCTGGCAGCCACTTTGCAGAGTCACAGGTTCAAGGACCATCCCCAGTTCTAGCTGGAGATGCTAATGGTTGATCCTGTGAACTTAGGCATTCAAAGCAGATCCACCACCACTGAGCCGTGGCTCTTCAGTATTACTGGAAATACTTAAAGTTGCTACAGTGTTTAGTTTTCTTGAAAATTAAGTTGCTGTACATCATGGGCTTGCAGTCATTGGTTATTTTTATATAAGACATTCTTACAGCAGCTCTTTTTGTATGGTAGATGTGTGACCTTGCACTATGAATCTTTTCCCTTGCTTTGTAAGCTATGCAAAAAGAAAACTCCTGGCGGGAGTTACTCAGCACTAGAGAACATCTGATATGAAGTGTCAGTCCCTAAGGCAGCTTACAATATTTTGTATCAGATACTGAAGAAAATACTTAGATTTGCTAAATCCTCATTTCAGTCTCTTTAAATTGCAACTTTGCCCTTGCCCTCTTTCTCAAAGTGCGTAATTCAAGGTCTCTTGAACAGTAACCTCAATTTTGCCTTACTTGCCTCAAAGAGATCCCCTCTTACTCTTAAGAGGATTATATTAAGAAAATATATAATTTTAGCTTGCCCAGTGCAGGGGTGATAGGAAATAGCTACCCTTAATAGCAAATTGTCCTTAATGCTATTTAATAAGATATCTGTGAGAAAAATGGGCAAAAAATTAGTAGCAAACTGATTGGAACTGCATCTTGTTTCTTCATCTGGTAAAATAATTGGCTAAACTGTGAAATATTAATACAGGCTAAGGTTATACAATTTTAAAGAAAGTAGTACCTTTTAAAATAATGAGGTTTGGTGTAGATGAAAATCAACTATATGTATTTCTCCCCACCAACACCACACAGATAGATTATGATGTGTCTATTTCTAATGACATTTTAAAATATATACCTAATCTTTCATGCAAAATGTTCCCGAAGCTACTTGGTCAGGCTGACATAGAAGGCATACTGATGTCATAATACTGATCCCTTATTGTGCTCATTAATGTATTTCTTGCAGAGCTTTTTTTTTTAATCTCAAAGGTAAATCTGACTTTCCCCAATGTTTAGAGAGCAATTTGGATCTATTGCCCAAGAGTAGATTTAGATAATATGTTGTAGGTGCGGGTTCTAAACTGGAGTAACAGGCACTCCAGATCAGTGGAAAAACCTCTTCAGTTGAACTATGGAAGATGGGAATGCTAACAGATCATCACATGGGGACTGAATCTATTTCACCTGAACTGCACCATGAACACCTGTCCTATGGTAGCTTAGGTGTGATCCAACTTGTGCTTGTGGTGGAGCAGTGATGTAGCTCCAGCACAGTTCAGTTCAAACAAGCCATGTCAACTTGTGAATTGGTTCTTACTGGAATGATGGCTATGTGGAAATATGGGTATTATTAGAAATGTGAAAAGCAGGAATAACACAACAAATCATGGAGGATTCTATAAGTATAAAAGGGATGGCTGAATCTGTAAGCACTAATAAATGTATATAGAATGTAGGATGAGAAATACCACTCTTGGGGAGAGATAATGGAGGCTTTCTGATATTTAAAGAGTCTAGCAAGAGCAGCCTTTCCCGACTTGGTTCTCTCCTGATGTTGAAGTGCAACTGTTCAGACTAGCCAGAACGGTCAATAATCAGGGAAGACTATGAGTTCGGTCTGGAAGGCTGTGCTTGGGGAATTAAACTAAATAATATTTGTGAACTGTTTTGTTCCTGTTGCTTTGTCTCCCTCTTTAAATAACAATAATGCTTATATCTTGCTTCTCCTCATGAGTAGCTATGATATTGTGTCATGGATGTTTAAAAAATAATCCAAATAGAAATACTACAAAATTCGTTTTTGTTTTTAAGAATTTGCTGTAGGGTGCCATAGTATGCTGTTGAACCTACAGCAGAGACTGCACATTGCAATGCTTTCAGATAGTGGATGAAATATAAATCACTCCATCTCAGTTTTGTTATTATCACCTGTTACCTTGATACTTTTTAATCTTGGAGAAGCATTTGTATTAATATAAAACCAGAGCCATGAGCCAGCAGCATTCTTAGTTGATGGTCTTCTTTCTTCCTCCTGGCAAGCCATACACTATGACTTGTTTGATCTTGTTTTCAGATACCATCTGTTGCAGTACTGGTATAATGTGAGTGTTCAGTCTGCATTGGTTGGAAACTGTGATCACATAGTGTTGGATCCAGACTTTCCTCTTGGCCAGTGGCAGCATTTCCTGAGAGGAGTTCAGCATCACCTCTCACAATGTCCTAGAGGTTTGTTGGGTGCTATATTGAGAAATGGAATTGGCAAAATATCATTTCTGTCCTTCCAGCCAATGTGCTGTATGTCGTCTTTCCTTGAAGACGACAACTCATAATGTTGAAAGAAGTGCAGAAGGCAACTGGACTACTGACTGGTTTGGCTGGAAGAATTTGTATTACACTGCTTCTGAGAGAATGGTGTTTTCTACCTATCCTAGTCCCAATTCAAGGTCTTGTCTTTGACATGCAAAACCCTAAACAACTGGGATTGCAAATACTTGAAAGTGCCTTGTCCTCTTGACTGATGTAAGAGTTAAGCTTGGCAGAGGAGGCCTTGTTGCCTTGTTGGCAATTCCATCACCCTCAGAAATCTGTGGGGTGGTGGCGTGTGAGAGGGCATTCTCTGCAGTAGCCCCCAGACTTTGTAACTTTTACTTTGTAGATGTTTGCCTAGTGCCAACTCTGCGTGTATTTAGAAGGCATGCAAGTGCACCTTTCCCCTAAAGCTTGTGGGGATATTTGATCATTCTGCATTTAGTGATATTATATTGGTTGTGCTGTTGTTTACAATTCGATTATTTATGTACTGTGTCGTAATGTGCTGCAGCCTAACACTTAAGAGAGAAGTCTGGTTAATTAATGCAATAAAATAAATAAATAAATAAAATGGAAGGAACCTTTGTATAGATCGATCCCATTATCTTCTGCATTCTTTCACAGTAACAACTGCAATTCAAAAAGCAGTATGCATGTGTACGAGCATGCACTGGATTCAGTTAGATCTGCCATGGAGCTGTAGTTCTTGTTCATCCATACTGCTCACTACATAGGAGAAACTTGATTATTTGGCAAGATTGCAGGCTCCTTCACACAACTTTTTGGTTTTTGAGATAAGCTCTGGATTATTCTCCAAACATGCATTTAAACAGCAGTGTTTTGGAAATTGCAGTCTCCTTTGCCTATTAAATTGCCGTTAAAATAATAATAATAAATAGCCACACTACTTTCTTTCCAGTTCTCATGTTGAGGTTTTTCCAATCACAGCTTAAGTGCAGGTTGCTTACCTTTGCCTCAATGAATCCATTAGGTCTAACAAAATTTTAAGTGAAAGTACAGCAGTTTAATTATGATTTTAATTATGTTTATGTTGTAGTATGTCTATAGTAGCATGATGAACATGCAATGTGGGCGTATGCAGTGCCCTCAGAAATCTCAAACAGACATGGTTTTAGCAATAGATATTTCAGGAATTGTAGCCAAGATAAAGACTATAAAGTATGTCGGTAGCAGGCTGCACTGAAGACCTAAACCTGACTGCTAATAACAACCTGACAGTTTTATGCACATTGGTCATCTACTGATAAATGCACATTTGACAAATGATTTTAGGTGTATAAATAATGAAAAATAATACGTGCAGTTGCTCTTAGCAGGCACACGAATGATGCCTGTTCTAATTATAAATGTACTGGAAACAAGCTCTGGAAACTTGTTGGAAGAGATACCACTGTATGTTGTGTCAGCAGGACTGTACAACGTACTCTAGTTAAATGAAATGGTGACTTCAAAATATAGATAGGTAGAACAAGTTAAGATGGCTTGCAGAAAAGGTTGATTTACTGTCCCCAGCTAAGCTTTTCAAAAATACTGCCAAAGATAAATATAGGATAGAAGGCGCTGATATTTATGAGGCAGCTGAATAGCAATCTTATTTAGAGTAAGGCTTTTTTAAAAAAAGACAAAGTTAACATATCCTAGCAACTGAAATTGAATAGTAACTTATCTACTATAGTTATTCATTCAAGAAATAAATAAATTGTAAAGGTCTTTGTTAACTTCACCCAGTTCTTTCACAGCTAGCTAAAATGTAAGAGATTCTCTATACTGCTTTGACATACTCTGGGCTGTTTATAGCTGTCTGTATTGTCTAAATGGTCCATGGAAACTAGTGAAGGAAAGGCTGAATATGAAAGCTTTAGTAGAGAAAGGAATATGCGGGTCTATGCTTGAACTGTTCCTTTTTAAATTAAAAATTCAACATAATAAACACCAAAAGACAACAATGTAACTGAAATTCACATTACGGATAGGAATTATTCTGATGAACTAAATTCCTATCCGCAATGTACAATGAAACATTTGAATGACCTGGGCCCTGAATGTTTTAAGGAACATCTTGCTCTGTGTTTTTATGTGTAATGTATTTAGATCCCACCTTTTAGTGGTGATACAGCACTAGAAAGTGGCTAACAACAATTAAAACCAGACATAAAATATAATAACATTCCATGAAATGCTGATACATATACCCTCATGTCACAAAATTATAAAATAAAAAGAAATGCAAAGGAATATGCAAACTATTTTAATTGAGGAAAAATGGACCATACAAAATGTGTATTTATGCTAGCATGTCACCAAACAATCATGCATGCTCGATCAAAAGCTTATATTAGCTTAAAAAAATGAAATAAACCAGTACCCTAGATATACCTTGAATATGACCTTGCTTACAATAGATGAATGAATGCTTGTTCATCTTGTTTTATCATTTGAAAAGGATGAATTGTGACCAGATGGTTAATATAATTTTAACAACACGGACTGCAGACCAGGAAAGGCTAAACCTATTTAGATGAATTCAAATCAGCAGGATTTGATGAAATTCACTCCAGGGTGCTAAATCTCCAAACAATTAGATATTTTATTTGGGAAGTCATGGATAACAGATGAGATCCTAGATGGTTGTAGAGGAAAACATGGTGCCCCTTTGCTCAGAAACAGTAAACAGAAGCATCCCTGATTCTTTAACATGTTGTTGGCAAAACACGTATCATTTTCTAATGTTTTTACTGTTTAACTTTTGAATGGTGTATACTGCCTTGTTGCATTTTTATGGAAGTGCAGTTATAAATATTTAAATAAGTAAATAAATGTGTGAGCGCTCGGAATGTCTAAACAGTAAACCAGCAAGGGCTGCTTCTTTTGAAAAGTTGATTAAACAGAATTTACCCACTAGCCACAAATAACAAAGCAATACACAGCCAGCCAGTCATTTTCAAGAAATTAGTAGCCTCCTATTTGTAATGAACAGTTTCGGAGACCCAGTTTGGAGATGGTCATTTTAGGAATAAAGGGTAGACTCAAATCCATCCTCCTGTTCTGTGAAGTGCTGCTGCTCTAGGCTAAGAAGTCATATCTAGTAAGTGTAGAGAGAGCTCAACACAAGCATCTTTTTGAAGTAGCTGTAGTTAGTTTATTTATATAACAGATTTTCCACAAATACATTATGCTCAGAGCAGTTCACAGAAGGGAATTTAAGTTCACTAGAGTGAGTTCTAAGAGCAGGTAGTGAGTAAATCCCCTGTTTAATGCAACAAGGAAGCAGTTTCAGATCCTGGCATTGTTGTTACTATGTATTCGATTTCTATCCTGCCCTTCCTCCCAAAACTCTTTAAACATTTTAAAAACACGCCAAATATTTTCACAACTACTTTCAATGTTGCTTTAAACAATATATTTCAACCACCAAACGCCTGGGTGAACAGCAATTTTTCTAAATTCTTCTGATTCATTAATAATGGGGGTGAATTTGCCTCTCACCAGAGAGGACATTCTGTAAGTGAGCATCACAATACCTGGTCATGGGTCAGTGCCAGCTGGGCACAGCCACCAACATGACCTTACCTGCCAGTAGTAAAACCTGAAGTCGTTGATGTTAGGGTGGGGGCAGTCACTACTTTAGGTACTTGGACCCAAAGTTATTTACAGCTTTGCATATTAGTACTAATGCATTTAGTTCACTGGCAGCAAGTTGCAGCACTTCCAAGACTAGCGATTCATTGGGCTGCCTACTCTCTAGCCTGACAGCTGCTTCCTGACCATCTTCCACAGTGGGTTAGTGGACCAGACTATCCTGGTCCAGAAGTGGTTTTGGCTGGCCAAGCAGCCTAAGCCAGGCATTAAGTGCTCAGAGGCCAGTTGGGACTCCAGTGGAACAATGAGGACTCCCAGCTATGAACTTGTTCTTTCATCTAGTCCATTGCTGCCTCCAATCACTTATCCAACACCTTCATAGCTGCTTCTGATTCAATTGGAATTTAGTTAATCATGTTTTTTTCCCTTTCCCAGTAACACCTTGTCGGCACTGGAGATATCCCAAAATGCACTACTCTTTAGTCCCATTGACATAAATGGGCCTTAAGTTTATAATTACTAATTTTTCCATTTATTTTGTTGGGAACAACTAAAGCATAACTAGCTTTGTCTGAATCCCAACCAATCAACTGAATTTTTTTTAGTTGTTTCTTTTTTGCATATAACGTATACAGTATTGAAACTAGCATATGCTGCAGTTTCTGGAATCCTGTGAAAACATGTATGAAAACACAAAGGTAAGGAGTGAGTATAGGAACAGTGGGGAAGGAACCAGACAACTAGTTAAACCAAGAATCTATGCAATGATTGTGCCATGGGACAGTGGGAGCACAGTAGGTATGAGCCTTGCCATATCAGAGACTATTCGATTGGAGCTGTTCCATGTTGTAAACTCCCTACTGAATCTTAGCCAGATCACTTCAATACCTATTTGCAGACAATTCATGTTGTGCAATCAAATAATTGAGATAGTTTGTACACATCACTATAGATTCTACTATATCCTCAAATATGTGGACTTTTTACAGTTACCTTTTCAATAATTCACCTCTATAAATCCCAAGATTCTTTTAAAACTCCTGGCACAACATCTGATGTACATTTCAGGTTTATTGAAAGCAGTATAATTACGCATGCTAACTCTATATTTGGATTTCGACCCCAAAGTTGAAAGCCATTGAGAGAAAAAGTAGGGGCTAGTAAACATATATTTGTGCATGCTACAGCTTGGTGGATCCTAGTCTTTTACTTGATCTGCTGCTCAGAGCAGATGAGTTATCAAGGAAAAGCAACAGGTTTGCCGTCATCTGTCCTCTTCCATCAGGATGTCAAGGGCAATAAAGCTCATCCATCAAGGCAACCAAGGGCGATTCAGTCCTGAATCCAGATTGGAATGTGCCCAGATCTCTTCCAAGTGTGATTATAGCTGAACAGCATCTTCCCTAAAAAGGGAATATTTATGTCCAGAGTAATTTTTTGATTTTTTTTGAGAAGTGGCCTTCTAAGTACTAGCCCTTCTAAGTGTAGCTGGTGCCACTCCTTCCCAAAGAGTTAGTCACACAGTCTGGTTAAACAAGCTCACTCAAATCAGACGTGATATATAAGGTTCAATGGAGGATGTAGTTTACTGAATGGCCACAAGCACCCTGCCTGCATCACTAGGCCTTAGAATCTGAAACTGATCTTATAATACTATACCAGATAATATACACCTCATTCAGACCTGTCACAGAAATGGCACCTGAGTTTCTATTGAGATGAGCAGCTTAAAGTGTCTTTCAGAATTGTCACAGCAGCCTTCTAAGGACACAGCATCCTGTTACCCAGGCTAGATATTAAAAAGCCTTATACCACCCAAAATAGCCTTTCTGGATGTATACTTTAAGATGAAAGTAGCTCTATTTTATTTACAGTGGTACCTTGGGTTACATATGCTTCAGGTTACATACGCTTCAGGTTACAGACTCCGCTAACCCCGAAATAGTGCTTCAGGTTAAGAACTTTGCTTCAGGATGAGAACAGAAATCGTATCCCAGCGGCGCGGCAGCAGCAGGAGGCCCCATTAGCTAAAGTGGTGCTTCAGGTTAAGAACGGACCTCCGGAATGAATTTAAGTACTTAACCCAAGGTAAAGATAAAGGTAAAGGGATTCCTGACCATAGGTCCAGTCGTGACCGACTCTGGGGTTGTGGCGCTCATCTCGCTTTATTGGCCGAGGGAGCCGGTGTACAGCTTCCGGGTCATGTGGCCAGCATGACTAAGCCACTTCTGGCGAACCAGAGCAGCGCACGGAAACGCCGTTTACCTTCTCGCTATTTATCTACTTGCACTTTGACGTGCTTTCAAACTCCTAGGTTGGCAGCAGCAGGGACCGATCAACGGGAGCTCACCCCGTTGCGGGGATTCGAACTGCCGACCTTCTGATCAGAGTCCTAGGCTCTGTGATTTAACCTACAGCGCCACCCGCATCCCTTCGTAACCTGAGGTACCACTGTACAATAAAACCTTAAGATAAGCATTCTATATACAAACCACCACACCAGAAGAAAAGATATATAGAAAGAGAAACTCTGGCTCCTTCTGGCCTGTTCTTATAGTCAGCATGACCTTGACAGGAAGAGATAACAGAACCAGTTTGAACCAGCTGTTCAGCTTCTATGAAGGAATAACCAAAACTTCAGGAACCTTCTGCTTGTTTCTAGGCAGAATAGAATCTTGCTTGTCAGCTGGAAACTTCCAGCTTGTACCACACAGAGAAGCTTCCAGAACCTTCTTGAATTGATTAGAATAGAAAAAACTCTACAAATTAGATCAATACTTTCTGTAGCAAAACAAATGCATACCTAACATTGCAGAACATTTTTTTGTCTGCACATTTGTTCATGTACTCAAAAAGAATTCTAAGTATTTGGCAGTGTCTTCCTTTTTCAGAAGCCATGTTGACTTTCCTCAGCTTAGGTTTTGTTTGCTCTTGTTCTCTTTCCATGTTTGTGCCCAGCAATTCTTTCACTTCATTAAAACAGACTATATTTTCCTAGCAATATTTCTGGACAAGCAGATTATTTCTGCTGAGATGGACTTTGTGCTCCCTGCTGCAAAGCAAAAACATACACAGCGGGTCATGCTCAGCAGCTAATCTTATTCCTTTAACTCTTATGTATGGTCTGCATAATGTTTAAGTTCTATAGCTCATATGAAAGATTCATTGGGTACAATTCAGTTTCTAAAGTGCTTTGGGGAAGCAAAAAATATGAAAAAAAATTGAAAATGAGTTAAGATATTGATTTCTTAAAACTGGTGTCCTCCCTACAGTTAATTAAGTTGTCTTTGTTTTTAAGATTTAACATAAGATAGTTATACACAATCCTTTTTTTCTAGAAAAATAGGTGTTGGTACTCACCATGAAGTTGTTACACTATGCGTCACACTTTTTAACAACAACAAAAAAGAGGTGCTGGTGCTGCGTATCATTGAGTACCCCCCCGAAAAAAGCACTGGTTATACACCTGGTAGACTTCCTTCCTTCCTTCCTTCCTTCCTTCCTTCCTTCCTTCCTTCCTTCCTTCCTTCCTTTTCACTATTCTCTCTTGTGATCTCATTTATAGAAAGCAGAATCCTGCCCAATCCTGTGAAGCAGAACCCCCCTCAATAGCTATTTGTAAATTTCACCTACTTTTCACCGGTGTAGTGTAATTGGTTGGCTCAGTGTGGAGAGTGCTGATGTAAAGCTGAATCATAGTTTGCTTGGTTTAACTCTGGGTTATATTTGTATGTCTGAACCTGGCTCGGCTCACTAACCAAATTTTGTTTGATGTCAACGAACCAGAATCTGAAACCATGGTTTGGTTTGTGAATTGCAGTTTGTGCTACATGTGCTTTGTCACTATGTTCAAGTTTGGTAGTCTTGTTTAATCCTCGTTCTCTGTGTCACCCTGCCCTTGTTTCCTGCTGGGCTACAAAGACATGAGAAAATATATCAAATGAAACTTCATGTGACTGTTGTTGGTGTTTTCACAGACCTCTTCCTCACTTTGTCTGGCAACAGTGTTTTCACCTACCTCTTCACTAAAAAGTCATTCTCCAGTTTGGCTGCTTAGCAGTGCAGCATGCCATGCAAATAATGCTTTTCAGAAGTATCATGGTATATTTTTTTAACCAATTACCTAACAATGGATAAATGTTAAAATCACACTTCTGCTGTTATCAAGCTATACCAACTGTTCAACAGATGCAGTTGTACTTAAAAGCCTCCACAAATATTGCCACCACATCTACCACCTCACTCACTCCCCACTCTCTGTTTCTGCAGTGATTTATTCATATAAACACATTTTTTATATATTTTAACTGGGGACACAAATTTGTGTTCACAATCCTGTGGCTCTTGGAAATAAGAATCTGGATTTGCACTGCTCTTGGTATAATTTTACTTTAGAGTTCCTGCTTTGCATACAGTTACGTGCAGACCAATGTTCTTCCTTGCAGAATTCCCTTTGTCCTGCTTGCCCATGGAAAGTCCTGGAGTGGATTAGTCTGTACTTGACCCATGGCTTTCTGAAATTCTGATGTGGGTGAAGAAATGGGTCTGCTATAAATACTATGCCAAATTATTGATAGTAGCCGTTTTTCTGTTTGTTTAGCACTAATGTTTTAGTATGGAAAAATACCTGTGGAAAAAGGCTGCTGCAGGAAGAACTCTTATTCAGGAGCGCTAGAAGGAAATGATTAACAAAGAGGGCTAAGGAAAGGCAAAATATTTATGTGATCTGAAGAGGAAACAAAAAAACCTCAAAGAGGACTAATGGAAGGAGGGAGAGATGCTTTAAGACTGAATTTACCTCAGCAGTGTTTTGAGTGCATTCAACGATCTGCTACTGCCCTTGTGTTTCTTCACACCTACATATGAACTTCTAACATACACGTTTGTTCATGGAGCAGTTTACAGATGACTGCACACAGCACATGCAACTATTACATGGTTTATCTTTAGGAAATTTAGCAATGCCCATTAACTGAAAATATTATCTTTGTGCTTGGGGAATTAGCAGTAATCACAGTTCATTATAATTATAATGTTTGCACAAAATGGCTGACAAGGAATAAAAGAACAATGCAACTTGAAATGCTGCTACAGAAATCAGAGGAAATTGTAAGTGACTACCTATCCCACATTGCCTAGAAACCATGGAGATACAGAGAGTTCTGGGACAGGTGTAAAGTCCATCAGAACCAAAAGGAGATTAAGACTGCATACACACTATTGTGTGCAGTTTGGACCAAGATTTAAAGCACTCTACCAAAGAATCCTGGGAACTATAGTTTAAGAGTGCTAGAAATTGTAACTCTGTGACAGGTAAACTGCAGTTCCTAGGATTCTTTGGGGGAGGGTGTTAGATTCCTGAAATTTATGGTCTGTATGCAGCCTAAATAAACCAGGAGTGGGAAAAGTTCACCTAGAAATAGTTTTGTGCTCAGAGCTTCCAAGAGGTAGAGGTAAGTAAAACTAATGAAATACAAAAAGGTAGGGAGAAGTGGTTACCTGTCCTGATTGTAGGGTGAACGCAGAGAAGCAAAAAGCACTTCTCACTGTAATGTGCTAGTACCCAGTCACAGCTAGATTTAGATGCTTGGCAGGATCCCATTTCTTTCATGTTTTCTTCTCCCTATCCAAATTAGTGGTCCTGAAGGAGTGGCTGACAAACTGACCCCAGACTCAGACCATTTTCTTTGGGCTATTTTGGAACCCTCCTCATAGTATAGTGATACCTTGGTTTACAACCATAATCCGTTCCGGAGGTCTGGTTGTAAACCAAAGCAGGTTGTAACCTAAGGTGCGCTTTCGCCAATGAGCCTCAAAGAAAAGAAAGAAAGGGTTGTAATCCAAAAAAGAAAAGAAAAGAAAAGAAAAAAGGTTGTAATCCAAAAAAGGGGGCACACACTTCTGGGTTTGACGTAGTTGTAATCCAAAACGATTGTAATCCAAAATGGTTGCAAACCAAGGTACCACTGTGTTCAAAAATTCCATTGGACGTTGGCTTGTGCCTTCCTATGACATGTCCTGGCTATTCCAAAGACTATAGCAAAAAGAGATCAGAGGCAAGGGAATGTGGCTGAGAGGCAAGGGAGAGATATTGGTTAATGCTAAAGAAAAAGTAAAGTCTGATGGGCTTCTCAGCAGTGGGTCACCATCGAATGCTTGCTCTGATGTGGTGTGTCTGTCTGCCCCATTACCGACTTACAATGTAAGCCATCCCTGTTTACCCAGGCATTTAATGGCTGAAAGATACTGGTAATGGGAATCTTGAAATTAGTAATTGTGAGCTTTATGATTGATTTAGGTGTCTCTAGATGGTTTTCAGTTGTTTAAAACATATTTTTATTTTATTTTAAATTGTATTGTAATATTTTCATGTTTGTCACCCTTGGTGCCTTTTGAATGAAGGGCAGGACAGAAAGATAATTATTTATTTATTCATTCAATTAATGATGATGATATGTTTTTCATTATGGTAATGATTTTCATACAACTGTATATAGAAGCAGAGTATATCTCTGTGGCACTGAATGTTTTTATCATGTCTGATATACCATATTTATTTACAGTTGCTCAACTTTTCATAAAGCTAGACCTGAAGAATTGGGTTTAGACTTGCTTGCAGTATTGGCTTGTCTGACTGGATCATTAAGGCTGCTGCTTAATTACAGTATCAGTTGCATGAATCTGGATGTGAAGCTTAGTGTAGTCTTTCAGGATGATGGATGGGAATTGATCCAGTCTTGACAACTTGGTGAGATAATGAGACTTTAGTGACATTCAATATTAACTGATTGCTTAATCAACAAAGCTTTGCATATGAGTGACTTTTTTTTAAGGCAGGTGCTGAGAAATCATGTTAATCATAGCAGGAATGCTTACATCAAATGCAGGCAGAAATATATTGAGGGTTTTTTTTTGGGGGGGGGGCAGTTTTAATTGATTCTTGGCTTTCAAAGATTTTGCTCAAATACCATGCAACTAATTACTTGGGGCAAAGTTTCATCCCTGTTCTGCTCATCTGGCACCTTCTACTTTCTACAACTGTGACCCTATTGTTGGCATGAAAAGTGAATGGTGAATTTTGCATGTGCAGTGAAGCTTCTGCTATTTCAATTCATACACCCCTTGCTCTAAATAGCAGTTCACTGTGCTGCTTTACAGACTTGTGAAATTTCGGGGAATTCTAAATGGCACTTAGAATCATAGAACTTTAAGTTGGAAGGGACACCAAGAGTAACCTAGTCCAACCCCCTGCAATGCCGGAATATCAACTAGATCATACATCACAGGTGGCTTGCATCCAACCTCTGCTCAAAAACCTCAGAGGAAAGAGAGTCCACCACATTTCATGGGAGTCTGTTCAGCTGTCACAATTAGTCAAAATTTCCTTTTTTGTAGTTTGAATTCATTGGTTCTGATCCTAGCTTCCGGAGCAGTAAAAAACAGGCTTGTTCCATTCTCTATATGACAGCCCTTTCGTTATTTGAAAATGGCTATCATATCTCCTTGCAATCTTCTCTTTACTAGGCTAAACATACCCAACTTGCATCTTGCAACCTTAAGTAAACTTGAAAGAGCCAGGAAGCTTTTTAACCAATGCATCAGCAGCTGTAATTTGTAAGAGCTAGGCATTTCTTATGGACGTAATTGATGTAGTAGAAGGGAAGTGCAGTATAATTCTGATTTTAAATTAGATTCTGTATCAGACTCTAGTAAATTAATGTAATCTGTTATGATTTATGCTGCATTATTGTTTCAAACAGGTATCCACCAGATTCCTTCAGTGTATTCAATACAGCCCAAGGATGAAGCCACTGTTTCTCTGATGCAAAGCAATATCATGGGTAAACAGCTACTTTGCTCTGTTCCAGAGTTTTTAGGTCAGTGGAGTGAAGCAGCCAAGCCAAGGTTTAGCATGTCATATGAACTTAGGATCATGGTTAAGGTTTCTCCTCTTCAAAGAAAATTTGTAGCCAAAGATTGCCCTATGGTTAAAGGTCATGCTTAAGGAGGAGAGACCAGGTTCATAAGATATGCTAATCCAAACCTTAGGTTAACTGCTGTCCTGCTCTAAAAAGCTGAGGACCAAAGTAGGTACCAGCTCTCCACTGGAAGCCATCATTTTCATGTGGTTATGGTAATCCATATTATGGCTTGCCCAGGCAGGCAGATTATGTGACCCATGAGAGCAACAAATTACCCCTTTCGGTAATGTAATTTATCAAGGTTAAGTGCAAGCTTGTGTTGTGTGTGTTCTATACATATAGGGAGCGGGTGGCACTGTGGTCTAAACCACTGAGCCTCTTGGGTTTGCTGATTAGAAGGTCAGTGTTTTGAATCTGCACGATGCAGTGAGCTCCCCGTGGCCTTGTCCCAGCTTTATGCCAACCTAGAAGTTCAAAAGAACACCAGTGCAAGTAGATAACTAGGTACCACTGCAGAAGGAAGGTAAACGGTGTTTCTGTGCACTCTGGCTTCCATCATGGTGTTCTGGTGTCTTCTAGGTTGGCAGAAGCTGGGACAAAGGAACAGGAGCTCACCCCATCGTGCAGATTTGAACCGCTGACCTTCTGATCGGCAAGAGTGCAACTTTGCTCGTGGTAACTCCACTTGGAGAGAGGCAATTTTTGCCAACCCTTCCTTCCCCTGGTGTCTCTTCAAAAGCTATTGTTTATGTATGGGGAATCCCCTCAAACAGTAGGGGATATGGCATTGGGAGCTGCACTGAAACACCTCTGCATTTCCCCAGCAGAACCCCTTGCTGGATCTTTCTCTGAATACAAGGTTCTAAAAAGATAGGAAATACTCCATACAACTAATATCATAATGTTTATTGTGGTATTTAATATCTCAGATGATACTTTAAAATTTAAATAAAAGCTTTGATGTTTCCTTAGGCACATTTTAGATCCTTTTCTAAATGACGTCTGTATTTCCCCCTGCATATTCCCCTCCCCTTTACTCCCAGTACTTATTATTTCTGAGTAATGAAATATTTAACAGAGGTGAAAAGATTAATGTCCCTGTAAGGAATTTTATTAGCAGTCATATGATGGCAAAATGTCCTCTTCATAATGTTATCCCTGTCTAAAGAGTTGAGTTAATGTTGAGCGTCCACTCATTAGGTTTTATAAAAAAAAAGTTATAAAGTCATATTAACTGGAATCTGAGATTTCTGTGAAGCTGCTGCGAAACAGAATAGCTGTTCTTGTCCTTCAAAAGTCATTTAACCCCATTATTCATACTATATTTTTTTGCTCCATTGATTTCACCAACATATGTGAATTTTTAACCAGCTGCAACAGGATTGTTTTAATTTTTTTTTTAATTATCAAATGTAAAGCAGGAAGAGAGATTTACAAAGCAGATCATCTGGCATTAATGGATGTTCAAATTACCTAGCCCAACGTCAACCATTATGTCAGCCATTTAGTCCCATTCTACACACACACACACACACACACACACACACACACACACAACTACAGAAAACGGAATACAGCATGCCAATAGCAGGTGGAAACAATGTGTCCATTAACTGAGAGGCATCCCTGTGATACCTAAGCCCCTAGTACTGATTACCAATACTGTATTGTTTCTCTTATAGGTACCGAAGTACATTTTATTTTCAGTAGCATCTCCCAAATAGTATCTACAAGATGAATGATGAAAATAAGCCACACTGAACACAGTGGAGACTTACAAGAAGAAATTGCACTGTAAAGCAGAGTTTGAGGGTTGTGGGAACTGGGGAATAATACTATTACTTCTCTTGGATAAGGGGAAATAAGCAAGGATTTAGAATGCATTCTAGGTTTTTAATATAGAGCTATCATGAGGTTTGCTCTTGGATTAGGTGCCTAGAAATACATGAAGCAAATTTGTTGAATTCACCAAACTTAAAACAATGGAAAAACCTGGCCTGAACAAAGACCTTGGATTCTTATCTCATTATACATGACAAAGCCATTTTTCACCTTTTCACCCCTTGCTTCCTCCTGTAAGACCTATTGCAGTCGTTAAGAGTCGTCAACAGGCTCATCACAGCTATCTGCCAATCACCCATTCCTACCACCCTTCTGAGTAATACCCCTCCCCACCTTCTGAGTAATACCCCTCCCCACCTTCTCACTATATAGAAAGGTCTGGAAACTTCTGTTTCAGTGTATCTGAAGAAGTGTGCATGCACACGAAAGCTCATACCAAGAACTGACTTAGTTGGTCTTTAAGGTGCTACTGGAAGGAATCTTTTTGTTGAATTCAATTAGGTCTTGCATGATGATTCCTTTTCAATAGTATATGAAGTATTTAGGTCTTCAAATTTCAGTACTATTTCGCTTTTATTCAAACAGTTCTGAAGATGAGGAGTTCAGACACAAATACCTGTTTATTATGGTATTGAGATAGTGATGCTCAGTTGTAATCCATATAGGGAAATGTCTGAATACACACACACACACACACACACACACACACACACATAGTTTATATCAAGCATCCTGGAAGTTTTACCACTTGGCATCCTTTTCAAAAACACTTTAACTGCATTTAATAGCTCATTTAAATGTTCAAGGAAGGTATGGACTAAGTGCTATTACTTTGGGTTTTTCCTACAGCTTAATGGAACACCAGACATTAATGAAATGTCAATGACTCTTCCTGCCAGTTCAGTTTTCTGGTTCTATCTAATTAGAATTAAATGCTTTGGGAGGTTAGGCAGACTAAATAAAAGAACAAAAAGTCCATTCTCCCAAACTATGCTCTTGCATTTGCCAAATCAATTTTAATTAGCATCATAAAGATGTCCAGGTTGTTCTTTGAAGTACAGTTTTGATTTTTCTTCCTTTCAGTAGAGTAAGATGTTATGCTGCATTTTTCTTTTGTAATGAAGCATCTCTTGGTTGATTAGTTTCAAATACAAACCCTCCCTTCCAGAAAACAACACCCTTTCTCTGTGGAAATCAGTTTCTGTTCAGTACATCTTTTTGATAAACAAATAGATTTTAATTTATTCTAAGGCCTTAGAATCATTTTTAATAAAGGAAGTCTCTGTATAGTTTTGTTCATTTTGGAACAGTGGCTGTGAGTTTTCACCATCAAGTTATGCATTGTCCTTTTGTTATCAACTTTAGTGCTCAGCTTTATATTTTTTTGTATTCTGAATAATTTTTACTTGACACACATTCATTTTTTTCTTTAAACCTCACACTTTCTCCTTAGTCTCTTCCTTCCTTCCTTCCTTCCCTCCCCCCACCCACCCCCAGCTGCTAGAAGGTATTAATTATTTAAGTCTTTCTTTATAGCAACAAACTCTCACCTTTCCCCCCCCCCTTTAGCTTTTCTACTCTTTTGAAAGGTAAGATTGTCCAGTTGAACAAATACCCTTAACATGAATACATCATAGCTTATGTAAGCGTTTGTTTCGTCTCTCTTCGTTTACATCATCACATAGTCAATCACTCTGATTACCTTATCTGGAATCTGCTTAATACAGAGAAATATTCACATGACATGAGAGGTTTATCTTCCCTTCTGCAACATGACTGCATCATACTTCCACTCTTTAGGGGAGTGATGCTTTTCAGAACTCCGGCTAGTCTGGAACAGAAGCCTTGTAGTAGTGACCAGAATTGTGTTTGTGTGTTGCTGGATGGATTTCAATTCCAAACTGATAGCAAACTTTGGAAGTGGAATCTACACATGGGAATAGGCACACAGCTACAAGACTTCTCTTCCCACTGATAACAGTCTTGGATGCTTCAGTAGTGCCTGTTCGGGTGAGTTACATCTAAGTGAGTTACATCTGCTGCATTTTGTATTCCCGTTACTCAAAATCTGTTTTGGTATTTGCTGCACTAGATATACAAACCTTTTCATTTCTGTTTCTAGTGTACCATTAGAAATGCAGCAGACTATTGGATATATTTCTCTGCGTTACTGAGCCAACTTCAAAATCTGTTTGGTGCTGGCAATTCTGACAAAGTCTGTCAGTTGCCTATATTGTCTCTTGAAGTAACAGAGACAAGACATAATTAAAAGCAGAAGAATATAATGTATGCTTTGCCATTTTGTATTTCTTCAGCACTGCACATTTACTTGTCAGCTTTATTTTGTGAATTTCTGACTGACAAGATTAATAAGTGATAATCCTAAATGTTTGTCTCTTGCTGCTTGTAATAGCATACAAATCTGTGAACTCCAATGTTTATCTAAAATGACCCAGTAGCTTTTCAATTTGATTGTGGTTTTGGAGAGAACATGTTCTTATTTTAAAGTGGTGTTTTTCTGTCATTCATTCCTGTTAATGCTTGAAGTCTGAAAGAGATAATTTGCTATTTGTCACAGACTTGTTCACTATAATTAGTTGAGTCCAATTGACAGCATCGTAACCATGGTAGACAGGCAAATGCATAACAGGAGGCTAACAATCAATTTGCAAGGTGTCCAATAGGGCTGGCCCAAAGTGACATGAAGCAATTCATTACTGTTTCACCCACCTTGAAATTTCCTAATTTTTTTACAGCTGTTGAAATGGAGCTCTAAAAGAATGGCTGCTGAAATGCAAAAAATGTATTTGCCACCCACTGGTTGGGCACTAGTTTGGTTTTTATGTGGATTACCCAGTGCCTATTTGCACCATTAAAATAATAGGAATACAAGTGGGATTGTCACAGAAAGTGGGTGCTCCTGTTCAGGGTTCCAGCCAGTCATGCCCTCTTACACAAGATTCCATAACATTTCCTTTCTTATCAGATTTCCTCCCCTCCCTGACAGCAGTCATTTGGCATTCCATCACCACTGGCTTTAGAGCAGGGGTGGAAAACCTCTCATTTGGGTATAAACCTTCACTCCTCAGGAAGTAGAAAAGCCCACGGTGATCATGTTGCAGGGAATGCCCAGAGAAGCGTAAATGCAATACTCGGGTACGTGAGGACTAAAGGCGGACAATATATACCTGCAGCCCTCAAACTGACTGAGGTCAAAGCCATTGTGCAGCTTGTGAATGGTGCCCAAGTAGGCCCCCTTACCAATTGCGCACCATTAGAACTGGTACAATCTAAATTCTTAAGATAAGCTCTACAAATGCCTGAACACACCTCCAATGCTACCGTACGTCTCAAAATTGGATTTGTAAAAATCGAAGCTAGAGTATGCCTTGCCACACTAAATTACTGGCTGAGAGCTATCCTTAATCTCGTGTGGCCTTTATCCCTTAACTATTAAGAGCAGTTTCCAAATGACATAGTAACGTGCAGTGTTAGACATAATAACAACTCTTCACCACGCAGATCTTACTCAACATGGGGTGTGTGTATGAACAAGCAAAAAAAAAAAAAAAAAAAAAAAAAAAATCCCAATCAAACAGCGTGTGGAAGATAGCGAACACCAAGCAGATTTAGCCAGGTCACCAAAATTTTTAATCAGAACACACCTCACCTACCAATTGCCATATATAACCAACCTTGAAATTCCAAAACAGCAAAGGGCTTTCACTCTGGCCCACTGCCAGGCCCTCCCTTCAGCCATCCAGGAAGGCCACTTTCAGAAGACATCGTATGAGGAGAGGAAATGCCCATGTTGCTCTGGGCAACTGGAAACAAAAGAACATGTCCCACCCCACCCCCCGCCAATACTCTACAGATATACAAGCTAGGTTCATCTTGCCTATACTATATAATTTCCCAGGTCACACAGAACAGCTTTATCCATATGTTTTATCTTATGCTGGTCTGTGACTGAAATACCGTTTGATACAGATACTATGGTTCCCATCAGCCCCAGCCAGCATGGTGAATGGTCAGGGAAGATTAATTTGTTTTAAAAATGCAAAAATGTAACAGGCAGTAACAAGAACAGGATAAACCAAACATAATCCCAAACCTTCCCAATACAAAGGTAAAGTAAAGGACCCCTGAACAGTTAAGTCCAGTCAAAGGCGACTATGGGGTTGCGGCACTCATCTCGCTTTCAGGCCTAGGGAGCCAGTGTTTGTCCACAGACGGCTTTCTGAGTCATGTGGCCAGCATGACTAAACTGCTTTTGGCATAATGGGACAACGTGACAGAAACCAGAGTGCACGGAAACACGGTTTACCTTCCTACCACAGCACTACTTATTTATCTACTTGCGCTGGCGTGCTTTCGAAATGCTAGGTTGGCAGGAGCTGGGACACAGCAATGGGAGCTCACCCCGTTGTGGGGATTTGAACCACTGACCTTCTGATCAGCAAGCCCAAGAGGCTCAGTGGTTTAGACCACAGCGCCACCTGCGTCCCATAATATACATACAAATTAATCATATCCAATCCGATGGGAGTTGTAATCCAACAACATTTAGAGGGACACATGTTCTCATCTGTCCTTTGAAGGGTGACATTCTTCAGTGACCTCCTCCTTATTCTGCCCTAAAGAATAAATTTCTGCCACTTAGAATAACTCCTCTAGTATGGCACCCAGGATTCACAAAAGGCCACGTTTACCAACACGTCTAGCAGTTGTCAATATGTTGTTGGAATTTTCTAGAACATGCAAAAGGTTCTACGGGAATAGGAGCTATTATGAATAGGAATGAATGGTCCAGGGGAGCTGGGATATGAAAATCTTGTAATAAAATTCTGTTAAGATCACTTAGCATTATATTTGGTTGTACTCTGTCGTTGTGAGTATATTTCTGGCTTGAAGAATAGGTTATGTGTTCTTCCTAAGGATTCTTTCAATGTGTTATAAGTTCTACTTTCATACTGTGGCATCTGGCCTGCTCCAGTTTAATTAGTTGCTAAATGTAATAGATTTATTTAAGGAACAGAACATCATTCTTTTACGGGTTTTAAAAATTGCTTTGTAGTCTTTATTGTGCAGTAGGTGTTACACTGTGACAGTCACCTGTAGAGTTGTTATAAATATTTATATCCTGTGTTGTGTACAAAGCTTTGCTCTTACACAGTCAGTGTCTTCAAGAGATCCTTAATGACAACACATCTGGTGGCATGAGAGCCAGAGGTCAGTTCTTTTAATATGAAAACAATTCAAGGAATAAAAACAAATTTAAAAAAACCAATTTCTGTATTACATGACTTTCATCTTTATGAATAGCTTTGTTGAGCTGACAAACTAGTAGTTAAGTTTGGTTGTGAGTTGGTATGGGCAAGATAAAGTGACTAACAAATTTAATAAATAATAAAACAATCAGTTATTGGATGCCCTAAGCATTAAGAAATACATGACAATTTTCATGACATTTTGTTTTTAGAGGAGCATAAAAGTAAAAAGCTTAACATGAAGGACTTGTATGAAATGCGGCATAGAAATAAAATCAATCACATTGGAGATCTATGAAATTAATTGTTGCATTTTAAAATCAAAGTTGCATGATGCAATACTTCCTTGGTAATATGTTGTTTTATATCAATGGAATACCCAACAGAAGGAACTGGATCTGAAATGAATGTGACACTGGAACTCAACCAAACTTTGAAGATTTAGGACAGAGATGACATGTTGAATTTGTACTGCAAATTAAATTTTATTCACAAACCTAGGCTCTTTCTGGAAGTTTTTAGTTTAACATGGATAGTTTTTGAATTTATGCTTCCAAATAAACCCTTACTGTAGCTTGTGGTTTGGATAAAATGCTAAAGCAAAACATGGTTTAGCTCACACTAGCATAGTATCTTCTCTGCCGAAACCCAATCATTTGTGCTAACCCATGGTTTGGCTTAACACAATGCAACCCAGCTCTGTGTAATGAAGTATATTGCTCATAAGTTCAAGATGGCAAAAATGATGCATTTCCTCATAGTATTCATTGCCCCAAGATGTGACGTTTACCACTAGGTGGATGATTTCTTTTAAAAAGTTAGACAAACTCATAAAATGTATTGATAGTTACCCCCTGTTCCCAGTATCTGGTTATCTATATGGCAACTCTATTCAGAGGAGTTCCATTGACTTACAATGGCTATCAGCTGCTCATAGTCATGCTTGAGAACTGCTAGAGACAAGATGCAAGATGGACATTTGCTTGGATCAGTATGGCAGATCTTGTGAGCTTATATCCCAGAGAAGTTGCTAAGAAGGCAAACTGTTATTTTTGGAGTGATGTTCATTTTAAAATGCAGCATTCAGCATTTTTGCACCTTCTTGGATGATCATGCTGACTATACAAGAGTTGTAGTATGTTGATGCAAGACATTTGTGACACACTCCAATATATAAGGATGCTGAGTAATTTGGAGAATCCATTGACAAGCGTTTTGGCATGTGATACCAAGATTGCCAGCTGTCTCTTTTGATAGATGTGTACCATGCACAGCACTTTTTGCCATTTAATGCAAGAAGCAGCACTGTCTCTTTTTTGAACTCTTATTGTAATCAATTAACACAGAGTACATTAAGAATTTCTGGAAAGTGGGGGGGGGGGCAGAGCAATAGATGAATCTGTTAATTTCTTAGCCTTGATAAGAAATTACAAGCCAGCAGTTGAAAATTGTATTGTCACTCCAGCTCTGAGTTCGTCCAAAGGAATTGCAAAAGGCAAAGCATACCTACTTTCTAATCTTTCACACCTCACAGAACCATACAGTTGAACACAGGCGAACTGGGACATAGGAGCCAACTCCCAGGGGCTGAGGTGCCTTCGCCCCCTCCCAATAAAATGCTTGAGGCCACCCCAAAAAAGTTGATGGGCATTGCCATTCAGATTGCGTGTGTTCCGCGTCATGGTTTCAGATCTGGGCCATAGCTCTGGATTCAGATGCTATGGAAAGTGTGACTAGTTTAAAATAAAAAAAAATGGAATCTCTCAATATCTAACATTTCAAAACTCATTTTCTCTAAATTATTTGTAAGTGTTCAGCTTCGTTAGTTTTGAAGTATAATATGCATTACTGAAACCTAATTTAATTTGCTAGATATGCATTTATTTTTTGATGTAGCATTAAAAAATCATACTGTTGGACAATGATTACCATATTTTTATGGGCTCTGTGTGCACAGGGGTGTGAATTTTTAGAGGCTGGGGCCGGGATGGTGGGTGTGATCTTGTGTCTCCTCCATTCATTGATTATATACAGTTTCAGGCCAAGTGAACAGGTTTATATAGTACGTAAGTTAACTATTTTGAGGTATAAGGTTTCTATTTTTATTTGCACATTTCCTCAACATTTTATCTGTATTGCACTTGAAGTGAAAAATGATTTGTAATGGCAAATTGCTTGCATCCTTCAGTCTTCAAGCAGGTGTGGGGGTCTTTTAAAGTTTTCTGTTGCAGTATGATGAGAGACAGACCTTAGGCCAGTTGAAAAGGACCAGACAGCATGCATCTTAAGCACAGAAACTTTATAGGGAAGAAGTTTGATTTTGTTGTGCCGCACTGAATATTAAAATATTTCTAGAATACGTGTAATGGAATATGTACATTCAGTTTACCATAATTCATGAAATGAAAATATTTTAAAACTGTAGTACTTAAAATTTTACTGCTGCATAGAAAAATCAAAACTGCTGCAATAAATTCTAAATCATAAAATACCATAATGTGACCCTGACTTCTTTGAAAAAAACCAAATGTTTACATGCCGTTTTGTCAGAACCAGAACAATTTGCGATTTGTTTAAAATCAAAGATAATGTTTCCAGTTGTTTAGTATTAAAAACAATTAAAATGTGCAAGAAGTGACCATAGAGTTATATGTAAACAATGCAACACTTTATTCATGTGGTGTCCAGGCGTGAAACTGATTTGCATACTCATCATCATCATTTTTTATTTGTATGCCGCTTTTCCACAGTTAAAAACAATGCTCAAGGCGGCTTACAACATGACAAGATTTACATAATTACAAAAGTAATAAACAATAAATAAACCACATAAAACCCCCCACAACCAAATGGAAAACAGTTTCCACATAAATCAAAATCTAAAACTGAGAATACAGCATTAATAACACAGTTTAAAATGACACAGGTAAAAAATAACAGCAGTTTTGAAGACAACAAAAAACAAAACAGAGCCCCCTCTGCCCAGCAGCAGCAGCAGCAGCAGCAGCAGCAGCCCTTTATGGAGCCCATCAGTCCCTGGCCCAGGCCAGGTGGTGAGTTGCAGAACTGGAGCCCTCAGGTGCTCAGCAGGGGAGTCTGCATACTAAAATAATTCAGCAGATTCCTTCCAACAGAGGTTCCTCCTCCTACCATGAAATAATGTCGGTGAACTAATTTGATGGTCTCTTCTAATTTTTGTTAATTTTTTTCAAGTGAAGATGTGTAGCAGCTTGTAGTTTTACTGACTGGAGCCTGTGTTTGTACTATGTACGTAGCTCTGTATGTATTTAAAAGCAGTCAAGCATTTATCCCTGTTTCTGATACGTAGTGCACCTGACACCAATTTAGGGTAATTGAACATGTACATTAATTAACTCGTGGTCCTCCTGTTTATTCACAGAAAAAGGTAATTAATCAGCAGGCATTTGGATATCTTAATTTAAGCAGATGTCTGATAAGACCCCTGATGTCAGCATATGACAACTCTAGCCCAAGGAACTGTACTGTTGCAAACAGTAGAGATGGTGAGTGGAATGGGCTGTGCTTATTGAGAGCGTCATTGAATCATAACAAATTGATCCCTCCAGCCATCTGGAAAGTGACAAATAAAAAAGGAGAGAAATTGGAGGCAAGCATGGGTAGCAGGCAGGGATAGCCAGAACACAGCAGCATGATTCAAAGACATTTCAAAGTCCTTCACTAATAACAGCTTTGCACAACAATAGAAAGGGTAATTCTTTTTACCTAGGTTTGTATATTGTCATGTTCATTTTTAATTTATTTATTTTTAGATAACAGTCTTGGACTGGCATTATGCTTTAATACTTTTCTATACCAGATTGCAGTGGCTCATGCAAATCCATTTCTCTTATCTATCATTTTATTAAATTTAACATTTATATAAAATAGTAGAATAATTAATAATAAAATAATCATGATGAAGAATAAGAGAGAGAATAGAGAATTAAACTGATGTAAATAAACTACAAGGATACATCACCTGCTACTTTAACATTCAAAAAAGGAATAAACATGGGCCAAAAATAAATTTACTTTGATAATTGTTATATTTTGTTTGTCGATTATGTGGCTCCTTTATCTGCATGAGTTTCCCGATTTTCCTAAGCCATTCTGTCATTGTGGGGTGTTTTTACTTTTCCAAAATTGAGCAGTACAGACTCTTGTCAATAAACTTGAAGATCAACATTTGTTATGTCAGACAGGATCATTCTGGGTATAAAATAGCCTGTTGTTTCCCATATTGTGTTCAGTATTATGGACCAGAATTGTTTTCCTTTGTTTCTACTTCAAAAATCTGTGTGAAACCTCTTTTTGTTCTTCTTGCCTACTAGCAATACATACCTGAACTGTAAATTTTGCTCAGTCAATGTGGAGTTAAGTGCCTTTCAAATGGAACCTTGAAGTAGTTTCCTTTAAGGTTTGCCCTTGGTAATAATGATGAAATATTTTTAAACATACAATCCCATTCTACTAGTGAGATTGTTAGATTAAATTCTGAGAGTTTTCTCTTGTATTGATTCTCTTTATGCCATCTGTGCCAAATTCTGAGTTTAATAAATAACAGCCTTGAGAAACGGCACAGTTCTTCTCAATACTATTCAATGTGATGTCTGATCTTGGCAATTTCTTGGCAAGAAATGCAGTTTCTTGGTTTCCAGTAGGGGAGATCCGTTAAGCTTGGTGCAGAAGAGGCGATGGGTCAAAGGTCAGGTAGACTGGTTGTGTGGTGGTGTTGTTGTTTAGTCGTTTAGACTTGTCCGACTCTTTGTGACCCCATGGACCAGAGCACGCCAGGCACTCCTGTCTTCCACTACCTCCCGCAGCTTGGTCAGACTCATGTTTGTAGCTTCGAGAACACTGTCCAACCATCTCGTCCTCTGTCGTCCCCTTCTCCTTGTGCCCTCCATCTTTCCCAACATCAGGGTCTTTTCCAGGGAGTCTTCTCTTCTCATAAGGTGGCCAAAGTATTGGAGCCTCAGCTTCACGATCTGTCCTTCCAGTGAGCACTCAGGGCTAATATACTTCAGAATGGATACGTTTGATCTTCTTGCAGTCCATGGGACTCTCAAGAGTCTCCTCCAGCACCATAATTCAAAAGCATCGATTCTTCGGCTATCAGCCTTCTTTATGGTCCAGCTCTCACTTCCATACATCACTACTGGGAAAACCATGGCTTTAACTATACGGACCTTTGTTGGCAAGGTGATGTCTCTGCTTTTTAGACTGGTTGTGTAGTATGCAGCAATTCTGTGCTTCCTCTAGTGGCTTCAAAGGTGCAAGACTAAGATATCCCTACTTGCCAGAGAACATACAGGGTATTTGGGATATTCTGCTGTGCAGGCTTTTTGATATGTAAAGTTAAATCTTATAAAATCTTTGGTGCTCTAGCACCATACAAAAGGGGATACAAAGATTATACTTTCGAACTCCTAAGTGTTTGGGGGTAAGAGATCCCATCAGCCCTGACCATAAGCCATGTTGATTGGAGGCTTATGGGAATTGTAGTCCAAAATATCTGGAGGACACCCTGTAGGTTATCTCTGAACTAGATATTCTAGCAAAAAGGAATATCTTAGTGTTGCTCTTTTAAATCCAACAGATTCAAATTTTATTAATTTACTGTATTGCGTTTGTTGTAACAGACATTTCCCATGTTGACTATCAGAGCAAAAAGATAAATGTTCCTTGTCAATCAAACCTTATTTTACTTGCAAATTATCCCATAGTAATGTTAAAGTGAAAGAGAGAATAACCTTTTATATATTTTTTTTCAAGAAAAATGCTCTGATACTTCTGTAAATTATAGTTTGGAAATTTGCAGTGTAGAAGAAAGTAAACACATGTGTATTGGTAAAATATAGTAAAATTATGGGAGAGAAGTGAATTTAGAAGTGGTATAAAATCTAACCTTTAAAATATGTTTTTACATATCATACTTCAGTCTTGGGTTAAGGTTTTCAGTCATACTGAAAAATAGATGTGGCCCTCTGAATGTATGTATATATGGATCCAGGCCTCCTCAATATTCAGAGGACATTATGCAATATCCCAGCTGGCCCCCAAATCCTCTGAAGAAGCTTGCATCTTTGGATGGCTAGGTTTTTCTTGAGCACTTGCTACTTGCTTCTTGGCTTCCATGATGAACAGCAGGACTGTGGAGCCCTCAGTTTTGACTCCCAGTTTATATCAAGCAATTGCTCAATGGGCCTTAATACTGATTTAAGATTTCATCACGTTAGTTATATTTATTTGTTTTAATTACAAGATAAGACTTGGTTCCGAAGAAGATAAGGCGAGAGGTAGCTCACCTAAAGGTGATCTCCATTTAATTATTTGTAAGTGCATATGTAATGTTATATCTAATGTTTTAACATTGTTACAGCTGAATACCTTCCTCTAGAGATCGAGGGTAGATTAGCAATGCCCTTTGTTTTAGAGTGCCTCTTGGCTGCACACCAAGAGCAACTACCGTAATGTCCCAGCTATGGTGATTGTACTCAAAGAAATTCATGAACCTGTTTCAATCAGGAACACATTCAATCTGTATTTTGTATACCAACCTCTCATAAAATATCAAGGCAGTGTTCAACAATATGTAAATGGTAAAACATGAAAAACTATTTCAAAGCAATACAAAGTAATCATTAAGATGCCTAGCTAATCAAGATTTTAAGCAGCCTGCGAGCAATTTTTTTTTAAGCCATCAGAAGCAAGGATGCCTGTCAAATATGTGCTGGAATGGTGTTTCACAGCATGTGTTCAACAATGCCTTTTGGTTGAGGCCGCTCAGGCCTCTGTAACACGAGGGACAACTAGCGGCACTCCTCCAGGTGATCCCAGAGGTTGAGATGGGATGTAAGGACTCAGAGAGGCCTTAAGGCCTCTCGGGCCCACAATGTTTAGGACCACAGATATCAGTGCAAGAGTTTTTAACCTGGCCCAGTAGCATAAGGACAGCCAATGCAGATGTTTTAGCAGAGGTGTGGTGACACATGTGGCCAGCCGTCTGCTCCCACCAGCAACCTAAGTGCCACATTATGCACTATCTGGAGCAGGCCTGCATTTATTTATTTATTTAAAGTTATATCCCACTTTTCAACATGTAGATCTCAAAGGGGTGTGCAACTCAAGGCAGAATCTCCCATCAAGGCACTGACCAGATGTTTTGTTTTAGCCAGTACAGTGGTATCTCAGGTTTACTTAATTCGTTCCAGAGGTCCGTTCTTAACCTGAAACTGTTCTTAACCTGAAGCATCACTTTAGCTAATGGGGCCTCCTACTGCCGCTGCACGATTTATGTTCTCATCCTGAAGCAAAGTTCTTAACCCAAGGTAGTATTTCTGGGTTAGCGGAGTCAGTAACCTGAAGCGTATGTAACCTGAAGTGTATGTAACCCGAGGTACCACTGTACCCAAGGTTTAAAATGTTAGTTAACCAGCAAAATTTAGAAGCTCAAGAGCTCATTAAAAAGAAAGAGAATGCATTACAATAATTCAGTCTTAATATTGATTATATGCACCCGACTTTTCTTTGTCTTTGTGAGCAACTGTCCTACACACACACACATTAAAAGAAACAAAAACCAAACCCAAGCAGCTTGCAAGAAAAACTAGTTTTTATATTAATATACTAAAGGTGTAAAAATCAGTTTAAATGATGGGGGGAAAGACTGTCATATCTGCTCAAAGTAAAATGCTAAGGGTTTTTTAAAAATAAAAATACACTTTCCATTGTCTACAAATTCTTGTGAAATTGGGCTTAGTTATGTGTTGGCTCTGTACATTAACCGTTCCCTGGATTTTGGTTCCTGTTCCTCCTCCTTCCTCCGCCTTATACTTCTATATCAGTTTCTGTCATACAGCTGTTGTGTGCATCAATAGTGATGGTGGCAGTTCCTGCTGTGAGGGCACTGAGTCCCCCAACAGTGATTTACTGGATTGGGTGCAGAGAGAGGAGATGTGGGAGTTCTCTTCTGCACCCAGGCATCCAGATGTGCTTGTGGTGGAGCCACATCTGTTTGACAAAGTGGGGCATAGCCCTCCCCAAGAATATGAGCCTCCCAGACCTCCAAAGTCATAGTTCAGTCTTTCTCCTGTCACCCAGGACTGGCAGGCCTCCACTCATCTCTTCTGGTCAGCTAGTCAAAATAATCATTACCATCAGGTCACACCCCTGACTCTGGCATCTCTGTCCCATAGAAACAGCTTGTGTAGGGCGATAGATTCTGTTGTCCTTTTTTTCTCTGTTGTTGAAGTTGTTTTGTTATCTTTAATAACAGTTTGATGTATTTAGTTGTATTTATTCTGGAAGCTTCCTTGAAACACAGCCAGAAAACATTTAATTAAACAACAGCACAGTCTAAAAATGGTCTAGTTTAAATTCTTGATTGTTAAAATGTTGCAGTATTCCTTTTATTCTTTTGTATAAGCAAATACGTTGACCCAGAGCTCACAGCATACTCAGTGAAGGACTATTCATGACAGGGTCCATTGTATTTTGTTTTAAGCATTTAATACCATACTTGTGGCTTTTTGCACCCTATTTTAAAAGAATGATGTATTGGTCATATAAATACTGCTGGGCCATGTATTTGATTGCTGCCTATTGTGCCCAGTAGTTATAGTACTTCTAGTTCAAATATACAATGTGGGTAAAAAATAGCTATTTGCCTTTTGATGCAAAGAATTGCAAGGGACTGCTGATCTGGATGTAAACTGTGTCCATACAGAGAGATTGTTCTTGTCACTAGCATACCCTTGTCAAGGGGTGTCAACAATTATTAAAGCAAGTGGGAACTTGCAGAACACTTGCACAGTTTTGTGAGAGCTATTAGTCCTAGTGAATTGCCTGTCAGGTTATGGTTGACAGCTCTTTGTCAATGGCTTGCAAAGAATACTTGTTGAGCTGAGAGTAACTATTGTTCAAAGGCATTTCCCCCCAGAAAGGCTTTAAATGAGATCTACAGTGAATGGATTTAAAGAGGATAAGGCTATGCTTTGTACTTGATAGTAGCTTAGCTGTATTTGATATTTTGCAAAAAAATGATGATTTTGTAGCTTGCCTGCCCAGTAGAAAAAAGTGCCTGCTCACAGGAGCTATGCCATATTATCATTGAAGGAACAATGTACCAGGAAAGGAACTAATATATGTGTTTGCATGAAAGTTTGTGGTTAGAGTTCTCTATAGGAAGTACTTTCCATGTTAACTGGATATACAGTAGCTGGTTTGTAGACTTCTGCCAAGACGCCACTATTGTCAAAATGTGATCTAAACTTCTACAAGAACTGTAGCTCAACCTTCAAGCAACTCACTTGAATAGATTTGAGTGTGGATGCATCAGTGGTCCTTTACTACATAGATTTCAAGATTCCCTGCTGTCTAGTTCAGGAAATCAGGTTCTCCTGGCCAGTGCAATATTATTACATTAATCTCTGTCTCGGTATCTACTATTGTTTGAATTACCTCGTTGAAGTAAGTTTCAAGTACCAATGTGGTCTGCTTCTGTACTTTGAATGGTAAGAGAGACACAACAAAATGTCTACAGCCAAGCTTATATATGGTGCTGAAGCAAGGCCTGGTTGGGAGGGCTACTTGCTATAGAGAGCTCCACTGTTAGGCCTGATTTTTTCTTTTTTCTTTTTAGGCAGCCCTACCACTATTCAGAGTGTAGACGTTGCCTTAAGCAAACAATTTTGTATGTACAGTGGTACCTCGGGTTAAGAACTTAATTCATTCTGGAGGTCCGCTCTTAACCTGAAACTGTTCTTAACCTGAGGTACCACTTTAGCTAATGGGGCCTCCCACTGCTGCCACACAGCCAGCACATGATTTCTGTTCACACCCTGAAGCAAAGTTCTTAACCCAAGGTACTATTTCTGGGTTAGTGGAGTCTGTAACCTGAAGCATCTGTAACCCAAGGTACCACTGTAAAGACAGAGCAACCCCCCCCCAATTATTTATTATTGTATTATTACTGCTGGAAAAAGGCACTCGTGGGCTTTTCTGTCTCAGGTGCCAGAATAATTTTGCCATTTTTGGGAACTGTAGACTTTGACATAGTGGGGACGGGGGGGGGGGGGAGGCATGTGCTGATTGCACCAGGCAGCATTAAAAATTTGTATCTGAACTAAGGTGTGTTGTGTTGCAGATTGAAAAGAAGATTATATTTGTGTAGCACATGGGTAGCCAATGTGGTGCCCTCCAGATTTTTTAGATTACAATTCTCATAATCCCTGACCACTGATCATTCTACCTCCCTTTGAAATGGAGGGGAGAGGTGGTATATCAGAAAGACTGATGGAAGTTGGAAATATATAAATATGTCTGGAAGGTAATCTGATTTTCTACAATGTTGCAGGGACTTTTTGCTCATGCTAGTAAAATAGCCAGGGTTGGCCCTGACAATTGAATTGTATGTGGCACTTGTAGGAAGCAATGCATTTGAATTCTGAGAAATGGATAATAAATCTTTTGAGTTGCATTTCGAAAGTGGCTTTGATTTATAGACCTTTTGCTCTATAGCCAGGATGTCTCTAAGAATTGCCTCATAGCACATTGCACATAATCAAAGGATCCTGCCATCATTGTTACTAACTTACTGCAATAAACACAGTAACAAGAATCAAGAAGAGGAAGTAAGGTCCAATGAGGCAACAAACTAGCAGAGAAAATGTAAAAGCTTGGCTAGGTTTAAGTAGATTTCAGGGCTACTGTACTACTATTTTTTCCTAATTTGCTACCAGTTACAGGGATGTACATATCTGCAGATCAGAAATAAGTTTAGAGCTTTATTTCAGATTCAGAGGATGTTTATAAGTCTTTTTTCCCCTCCATTTTATCAATATGGGTGGTATTGAACAAAAAAATTGCACTCAGAACTCTTTGGAACCGATGTTTTCATAATGCCTTAAAGATTTAGTGCCAAATTAGTAAGGGTTTATTTTTTAAATATGACAACTTGTGAGAGATCTGGCCCCAACTTACTCCAATCCTCCTAATGAACTTTTAAGATCTCTCCATCCAAACCACACTAGCCATTGTAGCAAACCACTGTACCACATTCTGCTTTGAATTGATAAATGTATGCCTTAAAAAATAATAATTAAAAAATCCTGACCAGCAGTGCCTCTCCAAATATCTCAGGCAGCATTTTATCCCCCAGCCGAGCTCGGCTATTTGAGATCCTTCTGGTGAACCATGGGCCTTCTGCATTTAAGGCACATGTCTAACCTATGACTTCTCCCCATTTAAGGGACAGGGATAGTAGATGTTGAGTCAATTGTTCTAAAATTATACTATAAACAAGGAGTGGGTCAAATACTAAGTATTTGGAGTAGCCATTCTTTGTAAGGAACTGTCAAATGAACTCTACCCTCTGTAAATGTTCCAAATTATACTGCAATAGTGTTTGCTCTAACCGAATCCAGCTAGGCTTGAATTGAAAAGCAGCATGCCTTTTTGTCTCGTAGTTTGATTAATAGTCTTGCCAAATGCACATATCGCTAACTATATTGACTGATATTTGGCAGGGAAAAGAGCATGGTGCTTATTATATAGATAGAAAATGGCCATTTGCTGTAAAATCAAAACATTAGCAATAAACAGCAAAGTGTTTTAATTAGCTGCAAAAATTCTGTTCATGGAAATATGACTCAAGTGTAATGAATTGCCCAACTCATCTACAGTGGACGCTTGAGTTGCGAATGTGATCCGTGCGGGAGGCCCGTTCGCAACCCGCAGCGTTCACAACCCGCAGTGCTGTGTCTGCACATGTGTGGGTCACAATTTGGTGGTTCTGCGCATGCGCGAGCACCGAAACCCGGAAGTAACCCGTTCCAGTACCTCCGGGTTCGGCGCGGTGCGCAACCGAAAATGCACAACCTGAAGCGTCTGTAACCCAAGGTATGACTGTATAGTATAGTAAATAAAGGAGGTTTGGCGCACACATTGTTGACTTCAAACAAATGTAGTATTTTGGGATTTGATATTAAAAATTGTGGCGACATGCCTCAGATAAAGTTACAATTTCTTTTTTTTTTTTTTTAAGTGGTTTGACTTATTGCTCATACTTGGGACTATTGTAGCTGACTTCTGTTTGAGTCATCCATTCATGATAGCCATACTATGTGAGTGGTCAATAAATCCTTCAAATCCTTTAAATGCTGGTTGCTATGATTTATCTTTGTCTCTACAGAGTGTGGTTTGAGAATACAAATCTTGGTTACTTGCTGATAGATCATACATATGTCTGCAAAGTGTGTTGCATGAAAAGGAGCCATCTTCACTTGTTAGAAAGCTGTTTACAAATCGATGTTATCTTTGCCCAGAGTCAGTCTTTAATCTCTGCCTGTCTTGAAACTGTCTAGCTGATATATATCCTGCTTCTCAAAGCCTGCTCAAAATTTTGTGAAATTGCATCACGGTTGAATGAAATGTAACACAAATCCTATATGCTTTGCATATGTGAGGAGATTTATCTGACATTTTCCTGACGTAATTTCTTGTGAGCAACGCCGAATCCAAGCAATGGCCTGGAGCATACTCCTCTAATGATAAGGAAGAGATTTGGACTTCATGGCCATTGAAGATAACCACTAGATCTGCCCAACATGTTACCAACCTGGTACACATAGCAAGTCAAGTTGTGCTCTTGCTTGCTTTTCTCACCTAGATAGAAAAATGGAACCCCTGCTTGTAGGACTTCTCTTCTCTTCTTTTTTTGTAATCCCTTGTCACCTTCATTTGCTATTGGAGTTAAGACTAGCAAGAGATACCTTGTTTTGCAAGTGGGGCAGCTATTAGAATGATCCATCTTCAGGAGCTAATGGAATTTTAATAATAATAATAATAATAGTAATAATAATAATATATTATTTATACCCCGCTCATCTGGCTGGGCTTCCCCAGCCACTCTGGGCAGCTTTCAACAAAATATTAAAATATAGTAATGCATCAAACATTAAAAGCTTCCCTAAACAGGGCTGCCTTCAGTCTGGTAGTTGTTGTTCTCTTTTACATCTGGTGGGAGGGCACTCCACAGGGCAGGTGCTACTACTGAGAAGGCCCTTTGCCTGAAAGCTCTTGTGAGTTTCTCATTGAGTTTTTATGTGTGCTCCAACTTGGATCAATGGAAAATAAATATTGTGGCTTGTTTTTGAAGCACGTAAGGATGAAATTGAATGGTGAATGCCTTCAAGAGACAGTAGTCTTGGCTATTTTGAGCTATGCAGCCGCTTCTGAAGAAGGCCTCACTCTTGGATCCATATATTATAACATCTGTTGGCCAGTTGCTAATATTTCTTTCCTGGGCAAGGCATATTTCCAGATGTTTTAGACAAAACTAAATTATCTTGTTTGATTTCAGGCCTGGATCTTGCAAAGAGACAGTCTTGGTCACCTGATAGATGGGAGACAACCTATGTTGGGAGAAAAACAGAAATTCAATTCTACGAATTGTCCTGGAATTCTCTGCGGCTTTTGAAAGCTTTGGTTCTAACATCATTCCAGATCAGCTGTCTGGAAACAGGAGGAGGGACACTGTACTATGGCAGTACACTGGGAAACTATTGCTAATTTCTGTGATATTCATGATACCTAAGGGTTCCATCATGTATCCCTTCTTCTTTAATATGCACAAGAAACCACTGAATGAATAATATTGAAGTGAGATGAAATCACCATGGAGATAAAACTCAACATTGTATCTCATTTTTCATCAATCTCATGTGAGGTTATGGAAGTTCTAAGCACTGACCGTGGTTCAGCAGTGGATTAGATAAGTCACAATAAACTGAAGGCCGATTGTTTTTAGACTGTGTTCATGAGCAAAGTTAGTCTGATTTCAATGTACATTAATGGTGAATAGGAAATCTGGTTTGTCATGAGTCTGCTTTGAGAACAAGCTCAATATGATGTTTCAGCATTTGAAGTAAGGTACTGGCTAAAACAAAGCAGTTTTGCATCTGGTCAGTGCCTTGATGGCAGATTCTGCCTTGAGTTCCATGATGGATGAAAGGCCAGATGTAAATCAGGAATGGGGAATCTCTGGCCCTCCCAGATGTTGTTGGATTCCAACTCCCATCAGCCCAGTTAACATGTCCAATGGTCCGGGATGACGGGAGTTGGGATCCAGCAAAATCCAGAAGGTTGCAGGACTGTCCAGGTCCCACAGGAAGTCATAGAGCCCAAATGTGCTCTTTATGAACAAAAATCCTATGACAGCGCCCTTCCCCCGATTCGCCTAGTGGCTCCCAGTAATCCCTGATATGGTTTACCACATCAACGTAGCATGGATTACCATATAGAACTCTTAACTGTGGTTTAAGTGATGAAAGGACCAAAATGCTCAAATGCCAAGCATTGCACTGTAGAGCAAATGGCCCTTCGGCTTGTTGTCGTTACATGCCAACTCATCACCTTTGGCAAACAGAAATTGGTCCCTGGTGGTGATTCAGAGCACTTGCTTTGCAGCCCATCCCCGGAATGAGACTGACCTTTTATTAAAAGAACAGAAATATATTGCTGATGCTCAGTTCCATGCTGCTTGAAATCTTGTCAATCTATTTTGTCCAGAAGAGAGTGTTTTGCTTAGTAAAGAGCTCTAATTAGCTGTTTACATTTGTTGCAGCTGCTATAATAGAAAACAGTGGAGAAAACACAGCTAGCCAGTCCAAACATACACTGAAATAACTATCCTACCCCATTCTGGTTTCCCAGTCACTAATGCATAGTCCCTTTTATACACTTAAATATGATGTTATGGTGCACCTTAATAATTTTACAATTTATACCCCACACATCTGGCTGGGTTGCAGTTTATGACTGGCCATAGTCATAAACAAAGCATCCAGGAGCACAGCTGGGTCTGGGAGGACCTTTAATTAGCTAAGAAACTGCTAATATCTTACCTACCCAGCATTTAGCATTTGCTGTTAACTTCCTAAAACATCTCCCACATCCAACTATTTGTGATGAGGGGAAAGATAGATATCAGAGATTATGATGTAATGAGGTTCTCAGCTTCATAAACGCTTGATCAGTAATAAAGAAAATGTGTTTTGGAAATGGAGTTTATGGGTGGTGGTGGTGGTGGGAACCTTGAGACTGCCAATTGTCATTAGCCTAATGGCTGATGGTGTTGAACTACTTTATCCAATTTGAACATGATTATGATCAGTCAAATGGGAACTGGATAACATAGTGCTAACTATGCATGGCTGATTAGTCAAATAATAACAACAGCAACAGTAATTGTTACTGTAATAATATGTCTCAAACTTATGACAGTCTCTCTGGGAATTGTGTATTTCCCGACTCGCTTCTGTATTTGCATTTGCTTAAATCTGTTATTCTTAAATTGGCATCAATTCACCTGTTGATTGAGGAAAATCTAATTTTTCAATGTGAGACATTGTGGAGCTTTGCAGCACAGCTTAAGCCTATGGAAAAGGGAAAGCATGCAAGAAGGGCCTTGCATGGCTTAGTTTCAAGTGAACGCTGCCTGATGTCTTGCAGTCTCTGGAGTTGTTCTGAGACCAACAGGAACAGAACACATAAAGCCCCCATTGCCACCTTCCCTAACCACCAGTTGAGGTAGGCAGGTAGTATAGCATGATTACCATACTGTTATGAAAAGTTGGTAGTTTCTTTTGGTCACTTTTACATCTTGAGGTCCCCTCAAGTGAAGCACTCCTCTAAGTGTCTGTGTTGTTGCCACTTGAATCAGAGCAATTATTTAAGTTTGTATTTGAGTGTGTCATTGCAAAGACACAATGCAGAGGGATGGTTATGATTCCTGGGCAGAATACAGCCAAAATAGATGTGAGATGCCTTTTTTTTTTTTTTTTTAGCAGATGAAGGTATAGATTTTGGGTGGATAATTGGCTGTGTCACCTGACATTTCTAGAACCAATGGAAACGGGGTATATGTTTTTTCCATGTAGTCTACACACAGTCTAGATACATCGAATATTTTTTATCATTCAAAGGAGTTATTGAGAAACTAGTTTCATTCTGGGGCGAGGTGGGGAGAGCTCATTGCAGATTGATTCTGCATTACACAGCAGTGTGTCCAATGAAAAACAGATGTAGGTGGTCTTGGCAATGGTGTGTGTGTCCACACCTGCACAGTGATGTTGTGGGTGGATATACCAAGAACGCAATCACCTCTTTCTTCTTCATTCACCTGGGATATGCAGGGAATAAAAGCAAGGGTACCCAAATCAAAGGGAGGGCTTTTGCATGTGTATCTCATAACCAAAACCACCCATGTATACAGCAGGATCTAAAATCAATCTAGACTGAAAGCAACATGATGAGCATGAATGATTCTAGATTGAGGAAAAACCACAACTTTGTGCTATAAATGAGAGTATGTGTATATCCACTGAGCCATCTGCAGGGTTCTCTTTAGGAGAGTACTAACGAAGAATCACCTCTCTTTTTAAGAAAAGGAAACTTGGGATTTTATTTCTTTATTTATTAAATTTCTATACCACTTTTCATTTGAGGATCACAGGGCAGTTTACTATATATAAAAACACAAAATATATAAAAACAAAAGAATATATAACCTAGTAACAAACTAACAAACCCCATCTTATTTTTCCATTTGAATCCCTTAATTATTAATATAGAAGTCAAAACAAAATCTGTATAACAAAGTAATATCACAGGGAAGATTGCCATTGTTAGCTCTTCTTTGGGGTTTGAAATCCTCTAAAGCTATAACTTGAGTTATATTTTCTGTGTTGGAGTATTATTATACCTCACACTGTAGTGGTTTGTAGTAGGCATAGAACTGATTTATTAACAAAGGATAAAGCAGGTTGCACTGGCTATCTCTGAGCAAATGTTTTTTGGTAGTGTTAAATATAAAGCAGATCAGACTGACACATCATGTTTATTGTTGTCCGATATGTCATAAGCTAGACAGACTTTTGCAAATGTCACTTCTGATTTGTAGTCCTACAACCAACACTTGCCATTGATCAAAGTAAACATTTTAAAGAAATATTAAAAGAGCTGTGTGACTATTTTGCACATATATTGATGGGAAAATAGGAGACATTCAACTTTTCTAGACAGTAGGGCCTAGGGATGTGATTATCTCTTAGTAACCTACTGCATATTAATGAATATTGAACTCATTCTTTTTTCTGATGACAAATCACAGCTGTCATTAAGCGATTTATTATGGCCTGTTTTACAGAAGTGTGAATAAATATGAAGTTTTGAAATAGGTTTTTTATTAAAGCAATATAATAGCAAGTCAGTGCTTCTGTCCACTAAAGCTCCCTCCAATATGGTATGGGAGGCCCACTTGTAACTGATATGCTTCTCATCTGTCACTAAACCTAAACACAGATTATTTACACTTCTGAAAAACGCTATGTCTATACTGCATCAAGGTATGTTTTAGTTGGGTAAAAAAAAAAAGTTTGATACGCTGTAGGAATTCATAATGATAACCTTAGAGCAGCATGATTAATCAGGGGACATAACGGACTAATTGCACAAATTACACAGGCTACCATTCTTGCAAGAAGCAAGGTGACTTGTGAATTACATTGCCAAACTCTTGTTTCAGGAGAACCAAATGTGCAGAATTATTTCTTCACTGGTTCTCCCAGTGACTTCATCCAAATTATTTTCTCTTCTGAAACCTTTGCAATATGATAAAAAAGCAACACCACAGAGAGACATCTTGATGAGAAAATCCATCCTTTCCCCACATCTTCTGCCTATTTGGTCAGTTTACAAGAAAAGCAGTCTGTCTTGCTGTTCTCTAAAAAGAAAAAAGAAAAAGCTCTTAGGTGGTTGAAATGTAAACTAGGTGGTTGAAATGTAAACTAGAGGGTATTTGCAGCAGGAAGAAGGTTGATCCCCAAACATCTAGTGAGCAGTCTTAACTCCTGAGGCTTCTTTTTTCATCTACATTTTCCTATCTTATCAGATAATTCTTGCTCTCCAGTATGGGGCAGACTCTTTGTTGTCAGCAATACACTTACAGGTTAGGAAAACCTGAGAGTCCTATGTCTCTCAGCTACCTGATGGGGCAGTTGCAGCAACAGAGAGGACCCACCCCACCCCCACCCTCAGCTTATGTATCTTATCCATGCAAGCAAGCAAAGACTGTGTTTGCTTGTAACCTGCTTATGCTACTCCCTCTTCAATTCTTGCTTGGTCCTGGGAGACAGTGGAGCAGGAAAGATTGGGGCAGGAGGAGGAGGAGGTGTGGAAGCCCTTGATTCATCACCAGCCTGACCTATCTCTCCCTCCTCTTGCACCTGTTCTTCAATCCTGCAACTTCTCAAGTCTCATCTCCTGGCTGTTACAGGCTCCACCAGACCTCTGATCCTTTCTTCCAAGTCTGTTTCCAATCCCACTTCTTCCAGTTCCCACTCATCAGTATCCAGCCACCACTCCTTAGTGTCCAGCCAGTCCCAGACAACAGTCTACTGAAACCAAATGTAAGTACAGTGGTACCTCAGGTTAAGAACTTAATTCATTCTGGAGGTCCGTTCTTAACCTGAAACTGTTCTTAACCTGAGGTACCACTTTAGCTAATGGGGCCTCCTGCCGCTGCCATGCGATTTCTGTTCTTATCCTGAGGTAAAGTTCTTAACCCGAGGTACTATTTCTGGGTTAGTGGAGTCTGTAACCTGAAGCGTCTGTAACCCAAGGTACCACTGTATGTTTAACTGGGTGTGGGGAGCAGTTCTTGCCTTACTCTGTAGTTTCCCCTGTGTAAAATTATAGATAGTAAATCCTCTGGGCCAGGAGCTGGCCTCTTGTTCTCTAAATATGGATGGAGCTATATAAATAAATATTTCCCAAAGGCCCCGATAGGCCATTGAAATAACTTCAGCAATACAGCCCATGTAAATTGTTTACTCTCAGTGCATGCAGAGGTCTCCATTGCATCCTGTGAAGTATTGGAAGTCCCTACACTTGTGCAGTAAGTTCTACTATGGATTGAAGATTTATCAGTATCTGTTGACTTGGTTCTTCTTCAGACTTGCAGCTTGTTCCATTTGGGATATGATTATCTGGCATAAATTCTGATCAGGCCAGAATTATTTATCTCTCATTAGAAGTACACTTAATTAAAACGTAAGCCTGAGTGAACCTTTACCATTTTCATTTATGTGATACTCTTATATGAAAGGTTAGTTGGTAATTTACCAGCTATTCAAGGCTGTGCACATTTCTGTGGATTTTAATCTAAGGGTGAAAATGGTAAACTGAGGAAGGTAACAAATGAGTTGAAGAATAAGTTTTAAAACAATGAAAATTGCATCTCAAAAAGCTGTTGTATAAAAGCAAGCATCACAAGGCAAGGCTGTAACACTAGGAGGAATCTAAAAACAACAAATCTGTCAGATTTTCCAACATCTGCATTGAGGTATGACTCTTTCCGTTGGCTATAGTTTGAATGCTATTGTAATTGAATTTGTATACTTCATAAATTTTTATCATTCAGAATGTAATTTATTATTCTCTGGTTGTTCCTAGTTTAGTACATTGTAAGTCAAATTAAATGAGGCTGGGACAGATGTACCCACTATAAAGTTCAGTTTTGTTCTTCTCATTCTGGATTCTTGTAGTTACTAAAATACAATGCAATGAATCAAATATTTAGCTGCATCTCTTAGGGTCATGTTGTGGCTCTTGTATGCATCTGTGCATAAGATCAAGAGAAGTCAAGTATACCAATTTAGTGATTCCCCCCCCCCCCATAGCAGGTGTTAAAAGTCACAATTTCCCCTGTAACCCCCAGTAAATAAAATATATTGTTTACTGAGGGTTACAGTTTGTATGTTAAGAGGTGTTGCTGCCCTTGATGTGCTCTGTGCAGAAGAACTTCACTGTTGTCTCTTGGGCAAAGTACATATTACATGTATGTGTCTCTTCCTTAAGACTGTGGGCATAGAAACTAAGGGACAGGTAGTTCAACAATACATTAAATAGTGAAACATGAAGCGTATTGTTCCACAGCAGTGAGTTTAAGTGACCCTGGCTTTTAATCATTGATGAATTAGCTCTTTTTGCTTCTCCTCCTCCTATCTAAACTGCACATTTGCTCATGGTTTCTGCTATTTTTGAGTTGCTGACTGTCCTGCTGAAGCCTTTGGGGATGGCATTAGAAAACACAGTGTTGTCTTCCAAATTAGCTCTTAATGTCTTCTGCAGTAAGTCAGCTATTGCATCCCAAATACCTGAAACCATTTTTGAAATATGCAATCTTGAAGATGACAAGTGATAACCATGTGATAAAACATTTTTGTTCATATTTTACACCTTTTTATTCTGTGTGGCAGAATGTATACTAAACTGCACACTTGTGAGAACTAAAGAATAAATAAACGTGAAGTCCAATTGTGCAGACAATTTGGCATACAAAATCTTAATGCTTTAAAAAACAAGACACCTCTGAATTGCAGTGGTTCCTTGTAAGTGCCATACTGAAAAGGATCCCTTCAGAGAAGCTCCACATTTTTAATAACCAACTGGTTTATTATAGATTGTGAACAAATACTATTTAAGAAAAAGTACCATCATGTATCTTCTTCTTTTTAAAAATTTGGCAGCACCTATTTGATGCATTTTACAAACAGCAAATATTACATAGGAGATTGTTAAGTGAGCATATACATCTTGTTCTTCTAATGTAAATGCATTAATTGGAGCAGCTTACAAAATATAAGATTATTATTTCATATTCTTCAACATGTTGAGGCTGAAAACTGGGATGCACGTCTTTCCAGCTGTGATCCCATGTGGGGACACATGTGAGATCATGGAGCCCAAAAACATGTGTTTGAGGGCTCCATGATCTTGCATGAGCTCATCTTGCACATTTTTTGTGCTGTGTTATCTCCCGATTTAATCAGGGCAGTTGGGGACTCCCTAGAAAAGTCCCTGATGTTGGGAAAGATTGAGGGCACAAGGAGAAGAGGACGACCGAGAACGAGATGGTTGGACAGTGTTCTCGAAGCTACAAACATGAGTTTGACCAAACTGCGGGAGGCAGTGGAAGACAGGAGTGCCTGGCGTGCTCTGGTCCATGGGGTCACGAAGAGTTGGACACGACTAAACGGCTAAACAACAACAATTTCATAAAAAAGAGGAAGTGTCAACAATTAAATATTGTCTGCCAAATAAAATAAAGGCCTGTAAGAATAAAAGGTATTCAGTAGTTGGCAAATAGAATGGAATATAATTCTTATATAAAACATATTTTAATGTGTTTTATATTCAGTTTTCCCCTTTTTGGCAGTGAGCAAGGGCTCTTCCAGGTTTGATGGTGGCAATGAAGTTTGCATCTCTGCATTCACATTTAAATGGTGTGTGCGTAGTTTTAACATCAAATGGGGCAGGCAGCTGTGAGAAGCAGAACCTCTCCCCTACACATATGTCCCCTGGATCCATCATTGAAACTCATTTCCCCTTCCACATGCCCTCAATGCCAGTTGTAAGTCTTGGACTAAAACTCTTGAGGCTTTCAATAAAGTGGGGGGTGGTTTGACTTTGATGTTAGCACAGGAATCCCAGGTTTTATATCATGGATGGGGAACCTTTGGCCTTCCAACTGATGTTGGTCTTTAGCTGTTACCATCCCTCCCCACTTGCAATGTTGGCTGGGGCTGATGACCTCTGTAGGCTCAACATTATGTGGAAAGCCACAAGTACCCAACTTCTGCTTTCTATAAATAGGACAGGTGTATGGCTGCTGTTGCCTTTGTCCATGGAGTTTTCTTGGCTGGGATACTGGAGTGGCTTGCCGGTTCCTGCTCCAGGTGGATCACGTTTGGTCAAAACTCTCCACTATGACCTGTCAATCTTGGGTGGCCCTGCACGGCATAGCTCATAGCTTCTCTGAGTTATTCAAGCCCCTTCGCCACGGCAAGGCAGTGATCCATGAAGGGGATATGGATATGGAACAACTGATTGGTTCAAAATTGGGAAAGGAGTACGGCAAGGCTGTATATTGTCTCCCTGGTTATTTAACTTATATGCAGAATTCATCATGTGAAAGGCTGGGCTGGATGAATCCCAAGCCGGAATTAAGATTGCTGGAAGAAATAACAACAACCTCAGATATGCAGATGACACAACCTTGATGGCAGAAAGTGAGGAGGAATTAAAGAACCTTTTATTGAGGGTGAAAGAGGAGAGCGCAAAATATGGTCTGAAGCTCAACATCAAAAAAACAAAGATCATGGCCACTGGTCCCATCACCTCCTGGCAAATAGAAGGGGAAGAAATGGAGGCAGTGAGAGATTTTACTTTTTGGGGCTCCATGATAACTGCAGATGGAGACAGCAGTCATGAAATTAAAAGACGCTTGCTCCTTGGCAGAAAGGCGATGGCAAATCTAGACAGCATCTTAAAAAGCAGAGACATCACGTTGCCAACAAAGGTCCGTATAGTTAAAGCCATGGTTTTCCCAGTAGTGATGTATGGAAGTGAGAGCTGGACCATCAAGAAGGCTGATCGCCAAAGAATTGATGCTTTTGAATTATGGTGGTGGAGGAGACTCTTGAGAGTCCCATGGACTGCAAGAAGATCAAACGTATCCATTCTGAAGGAAATCAGTCCTGAGTGCTCACTGGAAGGGCAGATCCTGAAGCTGAGGCTCCAGTACTTTGGCCACCTCATGAGAAGAGAAGACTCCCTGGAGAAGACCCTGATGTTGGGAAAGATGGAGGGCACAAGGAGAAGGGGACGACAGAGGACGAGATGGTTGGACAGTGTTCTCGAAGTTGCAAACATGAGCCTGACGAAACTGCGGGAGGCTGTAGAAGACAGGAGTGCCTGGCGTGCTCTGGTCAATGGGGTCACGAAGAGTCGGACACGACTAAACGATTAAACAACAACATGGCTGCTGTGGTCAAATAGTTTATTGTTTTATACAACCAAACATGCCATCAAGTGAGTTACATTAGTTTCCTAGTTTAAGTTCAGATCTGCTTGCTCATTTCTTTTCTAGAGAGTTTCCATGGCAGCTGCTTTAAGGGATACAGTGGTACCTTGGGTTAAGAACTTAATTCGTTCTTGAGGTCTGTTCTTAACCTGAAACTGTTCTTAACCTGAAGCACCACTTTAGCTAATGGGGCCTCCTGCTGCTGCCGCTGCGCCACCGCTGCACGATTTCTGTTCTCATTCTGAAGCAGAGTCTGTAACCTGAAGCGCCTGTAACCTGAGGCATATGTAACTCGAGGTACCACTGTATACAGAACTGATGTGGAGAGTCTGTCCATGTATAAAGGCTATCTTCGTTGTAGTAAATGAGATTTAAAACGTTACAACCCCTGTGTGGATTATTGCTATGCATAAATGTTTCTCAAGAGCCTCCACCAGGGAAGTATAACAATGAACTTGCCCTTAATTACCACGTAATTAAGTCATTTTGGCCAACTGGGGCTGTTTACGTGCTAGCCAATAAGGCAACAAGACTTTGAGGAGTAGGTACAAATTATGCTATTTGTACAAGCCTCCTTAATGTGTAGATGTTGCATTATTTTCCCCTGTAAAGTTCACAACATTAAATTATTTGATCATTAGTGTCTTTCATCCTAATTCCTTTTTGTCTTCCTATACGTTACACTTTTTGTGTGGTAAAAATATCTTTATTACCATGTTATTTAATTTGTCCTTAAAATATCCATTACTATTTTGACATGGCTAAACTCGCTAATTCAAGCAAGAAATTAGTGGAGACTAAGACGGTAACCTAAATGTCATTGCTTTTGACTCTGCACAATGCCTTCTTAGTGCCATCATTAAGTCATTTTAAAATTAAAGGGTTATCTGCTGATATGAGTAGTTGCATCATTCAGTTGTACTAAAAGCAGCCTGAGACAATTTAGGATTTGGTTAATAACTAATTAATAACTGTAATTAAAGAATTATGGTGATTAAGCAGGTTTCCACATATATTGAACTGCATATATTGAACTCCACATATATTATGACCCTGCATAATTCAGATTTTGTGAAAGGCTGTTGACAGGACTTGCCAAATACACCAAGAAAGCTGCTCTCGTACTATTCACTCCTGAGTACACCCATTAGCTTTATTTTATTTTAATCATTTATTTACTATGCTTCTATACTGCCTTTCATCCAAGAATATCACAAGACTATTTATAGTAAGCATCAGAATAATAATAAAACCAATTATAAAACCAATCAATATAATTGGTCAATTAAAATTACACAGTGTAAGCAGCAATATTAAGCTCTTCCAGTTAATTCCTACCGAATAGCAGAGTAAATTTGTAGGTCTTAAGATAGTGGGAAATCCACACCAACAATGAGGCTGTGCACAGCTCACAGGGGAGAGAATTCCAAATGTGGGGTGCCACAACAGAGAAGGCCCTGTTCAGTGTCCCCTCCCAGAGGGCTAAATTCATCAACGGGAGATCAAGAATGGTCTTACCTGCAAATCTCAAAGTCTGGCACTCCCAAATATTTTGGTCCTGAGTTGTTTAGTGAATAAAGTCTGAGATTTGTAGCCCTAGTAATACATTTTAATAAAGTGGATCATAAATGACATTTATTAAGGGGAGCAGTCAGTGGTATTTTGTCTTTGTCTAGAGTGTTACAAAAGTTATATATTAATATTAATCCATATATTAATCCTCTCCCTTCCACATAGAAAGTTATGGAACTTCTTATACATAGTATTTATGTGTGTGCCAATATATGCCCTAAATGAAGTCACCGAGTGCCTTAATTGATATGCGAGGCATAAACAGACTCTCATTGTAGGCATGTCTAGAGGTGTAAATGAGAATAATATTTTGCTGATGGACATAATTTAAATATGCTTGCCTAGCAGACATACCTGAGATTGGATTTGTTTTGTGATGACTAAATAGAAGCACATTTCCAAAGGCAAATCCAGCTTTAGAAAATCTTTTAGGACTCTTTGTTCATGTGTTTGTCTTCAACCACAATATGAAGCACACAGAAATGATGAGTTAGTGGGAAATGGACACTTTGCCATTTATCCTCCCAACCAAATTCTGCAAAGGATTCAAAAATCTTGGGTTTGGTGCAAGCTTCAGTTTTTGAAAAGTGTGATAGCTACTAGGTGTGATAACTGTAATTTCATTCTATTGAATCTCTTTGTATTGTATAGATCCAGTGTGGTGTAGTGGTTAAGAGTGGTAGACTCATAATCTGGGGAACCAGGTTCGCGTCTCCGCTCCTCCACATGCAGCTGCTGGGTGACCTTGGGCTAGTCACACTTCTTTGAAGACTCTCAGCCTCACTCACCTCACAGAGTGTTTGTTGTGGGGGAAGAAAGGAAAGGAGAATGTTAGCTGCTTTGAGACTCCTTCAGGTAGTGATAAAGTGGGATATCAAATCCAGACTCTTCTTCTTCTTTGTGCGAACTGGCTTCTAGGGTTCTTAGCTGGCAAATAACCCATTATCACAAAATTTGAAAAGGTTTTGGACCTCATCTAGTCCATAACGTATCATGCTGCTCCTTTGCCTCTATGCTGACCCTGGAATCCTCATACTGTTCATCAGTGGGTGAACCATCGGGGAAATTCAACCCAGGAAGATTCAACCTGGCCCAGATAAAGAGAATCTATTAAAGGAGACTCCGAATATAGCTCTGGACGAACATCAGACAGACCATAACTGTGACATAAAATAACTTACACCACATAGCCACACAGGCTGTGTGGACTATGAAGTAGAACTGTACACGTTATACAGATCTCACTCACCATAGCAGCGAGCAACAGGAATCTGCAAAGCTTAAATCTCTGGCACAAGAACTTCTAGAGATTGGTGACTTCCTGCTCAGCAAGGATAGCTACATGGCTAGAACCATTCTCAACAGCAATATAACCAGGAACGTCAAAAGGATCAGCTGATTCCTCCAAACAATCCCAAGCATTTGAGTGTTTCAAACCCATTGGAAGACGATTTTCTTAGCTCCTATAGGAACCTTCCTCGGGAAGAGCAACAAACAGTCATGGATAGGCTTGACTCTATGAGGTAGAGACTGATAATAGATCCAGTGTCTGCAACCATTTGACATCTATAGAAGTTCCCTGGGGCCAAGGAATATCAGATGAAGAAACCCAAGAAAGGGAGGGAGGTTTAACTTCTGGTGCTCCAAGAAAGAACCTAGTGGATATACCAAAATGCTCCCTACCCCAAGCTGCAGAAAATGGTTGTATCTGTGTAGAACAAAATCCTTCTCTGAATCTAATAACTGAACTTGATTGACTAAATTTCCCTAATCAGTCTCAAACCCAAAAACAGACTGTACACCTACTGTCCTAGAACATCGCTAGGTGGGAAAGCAAAGGCGGTGACCCAGATTTAATGAACTTATTTGAAGATTTTGATATAATCCCTTTACAAGAAACCTGGTCAACTAGAGACATCAAAATTAATGGTTTTACACCTTATACGATCTCTGCATCAAAACCTAACTCTAAGGGCTGGCCTAAAGCAGGGCTTTGCTATCTGTTTAAATACACCCTAGGGTTTGAAATCAAACAGTTAGAAAAATGCTCTTTATTTGCACAAGCTCTCCTTTTAACTTCTAAAAATGATTTTTTTTTGCTGCTTGTAAATATCTATATCTCACTTACTACATCAAGCAATATCTCTGTTGAGAACTGGTCACAACTAAACTTTTATATTGAAATTTTTATTGAAAGATACCCAAACGTCTCATTAATAATAGTGGGGGATTTTAATGCTAGGGTGGGTATTGACAACTAACAATTAAATAGCTTTCTAAATTGGAATGCCATCAATGAAATTGCACATTCACTGAAAATAGGAAGACTCTCTAGAGATAAGGTTATAAATAGGGAAGGCATATGCTTGCTCAAGCTGTGTAATAATTTTAGCTTACAAATTGTGAATGGTTCAGTAGAAATGTGGAAAGAAATGTGGAATTTACATTTAACGCCCCCCCTCCCCTGCCACTGAGGATGTAATGTCATCAACTATATGCTGGTCCCTTGCAACATTGTAAATCTGATAGTGGAATTTAGAGTTGGGATGTGGACCGAAAGCGATCACCAACCATTGTTGATGCCTATAAATGTAAACTTTGATTTAGAAATAACTAATTGTAACAACACAATATTTGTCAACATGAGCAAATGACCCAACTAAAATTGTCCCAGGAAATGAGTTGTAACAGTGGGGCAAAAACTTAGTTGATTTTAGAAACCAGGTACTTTTAATCTAAAGAACATAAATTCTCGTAGTGACATTCTGGAGGTATATAGTGACATTTTCAAAACATTTGAAGAGCTTAGCACTCCACCAAAAGTCAGGACACTCAAAAACAGAACTAGTCCCTGGTTTGACAATGAATGTCTTCCAACTTAAAAGAAAATTGCACAAAATTTTCCAAAGATAACCATACCAAACTAGAACCTTCCTACTCTGATGAAAAAAGAAAATATCACCTTGTTCTGGCAAAAAACTAAAACAAAAACGGTCCCAATTACTTGACTCCATCCAAGTCTATGATAGTCTATGGAGGTCTGAAAGCTGGCGACCAATTGGCTGTCCCATCAATTGCAGAATCTAAATGGTCTCAGTATTTCATTTCCATATTTAACGATCTACATAGTAAATTGAATGGAAGGGAGACCAATGATAACAAACTAGATAAGTCTACTGTCAGTGATAACTAAAATCTATGCTAAGCACCTTTTACTTACATTACTTACCTGGATGAAAAGTCTAAATTTACCAGGGAAAGAACAAATAGGTTTTTCCAAAGGCTGTTCTATATTAGACCATTGTCTCATACTTTCTGGTTGAAAAATATAGACTTCAAAATCAATCCAAGATTTATACAGCTTTCGTAGATTTTCATGGTGCCTTTGATTCAGTTGATTATGTGATATTGTGAAAGAAGCTTGTAGAGTTAGGAATCGATCAACACTGAGATTAATACAGAATTTATATTGCTTTAATATCTGCCAAAGCAAACTCAGTGCCAAAGGTCACCTCTCTTCCGACATCCCTACAAAAGGTGTAAAACAAGGGTGTATTCTTGCCCCTTTTCTTTTTAATTTATTTTTATCAAATCTTCCAGAGCATATTAAAAAAATAGAATCACATGCCCCCAAAATCAGTCAAAACCCAGTCCCACTGTTACTGTATGCGGATGATGTGGCCTTGTTATCACTATTTTGAAACCAATAAACTTTCAGTAAATTATTTTTACATGCCTGTTTATTTGTATATATTTTATAATTTTATATGGATGTTTTATGATGGCCTATATTTGCAATGCTTAATAAAGGTTTGGCTAAGTAAGTAAGGTTTGTAGAGTAAGAAAATGCAGTTAAAAGGATAGCAGATAGGAAACCATGGAAAGAGTGGAAGGGGAGTAAAAGTTAAGATATATAAGAGTTAAACAAGTTGGAGGAATAAGTTATGTTATCATTCTTAGTCGTTTATATATTTTCTATACATGTATATGTTCTATACTTATGCTATTGCTTTGTATTATTACCTTATGTATGTCTGTAACACAGTATGTGTTGATGATGTGATAAAATAGAATAGAAAAGAAAAAGATATTAATACTGCCATCCAGAGCAACAGATGAGAAGTGTGCTATATGTGGGACTGCTGCATGCTTGCAACAGGTGTGGCAATCTTGGGGGTCTCCTTTGTTACAGCAATGCCACCCAACCTGCCTCAACAACAGACTAAACACAAATTGGAAAAAAACAATCAAATAAAGAAGGACATAATTTTATTAATGTGTTTCTCTAACTTTACAAATATCTACTGTCTCATTCCTAGAAAATTTAACCTTTTTTAATTTCATGATTTCTCTTCCCAGGCCTTGTTTGCCTTCACACCTGGCGATGTGATTAAATCTGTCTGTGAATGAGCTGTGAGCTAAACCAGTTAAGGTTTCTGCAGCATTAATGTTTTTGTCCCTTTTTGATTCTTATATATTTAGTTCAACCTCTGAGCACAACTGTTTGCCCTACAGCATCTATTCATTTTTAAACTGTTCTTCTTGTGGAGCCAACAAGATAAACAGTGTGAACTTGTTCTTCAAGGATGGTAAAATGTAATGCTCAGCATGGCAGAGGAATCATTTAGGAAAAGATGAATGAAAACAAAATGAAAGTATTTGCTTACAAAAGACCTTTTTCTGCCTTATGCTTCGTAGCACAGCTTCCACTGTTTTCACACAGACTGGGTCATCTTACCTTTCATCGCTGGTCATGTTGGCATATGTTGTCTCCATTGGAAACATTTTGAAGTATATTTTTTTTCTTTTTACAAACTCATTGAATTTGTTGTTTGAGATAGATTATGACAGCTGGTTGAGGGACTAACTTCTTTTCTGATGGATGTTTGATACAGCAATTCGTTCAAAGCATGTACTTCACTTATATACTTGGGGGAAATACAGTACCATTGCCCTCCCCAGCCATTACCTTGTTCAAAGAAACTGGAAGCAGGTTTGCATGTCTAGTTATATTTGGAGAGCATAGCATTTTCTGTCACATGTGTTGCTGTGGTTTTCGTCTTGTGAGGTTAGGCTTTTAATGTTTGACTAATGTTTGTGTGGTTTTGTTGTATTTATTGTTTTAGCAGTTGTATAGCACCCCGGGGGCTTGACTAATGAAGGGAGGGTAATAAATTGAACCAATAAGTATTCATGGAATATATAATGTATGTATTTATACCGAATGGCTGTCTCTAGGTAATGATACTGGGGTTTATTTGCTGTGGCTCAGATCTTAAGAAAAGTGAATAGAAGGAAGTTCCTGGAAGGACTTACAGAGAGATTGTGGAGGGTGGGTCAGTAGGAGGTTCAGTTGTTTCCAGGGCTGGCACACCCATGAGGAAGGGCAAAGTGATCACCTCAGGCAGCAGGGTCCACAGGGCAGCAGATACCAATGTTGATCTCTCTTCCCTGCTCCTTATTCCTGATGTATATCTTCCCTCACCCTTTATTCACAGGTAGGGAGGTACCATTTTGGGATTGATCTCAGGGACCAAAATGTATTGGGCTGGCCCTGGTCCTTCCCTTAAGTCTCCTAGATGCTCCAACTCCAGGTGGTTGTTTAGTGTGTGTGTGCTGCATGGGGCCCAATGTTGAGGTCACATAAAATGGCTTAAGAACACAAAAATATCCCTACAGGATCAGAGAGATGCCTCTGGGAGGCCCACAAACATGGCATGAGTGCAACAGCTATCTCCTTAGAAATACTAATATTGATTGTTTTCTTGCAGTGTTTTCTTGCTGAAAGATATTAACTTTAAATCAAGGAACATAAAACAGATGGATTCAAGGAACTTTAAAGTACTGTGTTGTCCAGGGTATTTAGCTGTGTATTATCAAAATGGGTGTTAATATAGTGTTCAAATGTTAAGAACTTTCATTGAGACTTGATGCCAAACTAAAGAGAAGGAAACGGACACTGGGTTGAACTGGGGCCACTTAATTTATGAATTACCCGCCTGCAGAGGGAAAACACTGTCAGTGTGGGGGAAAACCTAAACCTGAACAAACAACAGCCTGTAGCAATGAAAACCCTTGCCTGCCAGAAGTGAAGGCATAGCTATTCAGTCTACCCCCCATTCCCAGGCCACACCTGATGGTGAGTAGGAAGGCCTATGCTGCTCCACCCCCAAGGCCCCACAGCTTTGAGCCAGTGAAGCACTTGCAACTCAAGGGCGGCCCTTATCCCACCACAGGGCCCAGAGAGTAAGCCTCAGGGCCAGCCCACCACCTGGAAATGTACCTAAAGGGGGTCTCCGGGCTGAAACACAACTACTCCCCTTCCCACACCTGAACCGCCAGAAGTGAGCAAACAGAAGATCTGATTAACCTAATAAACAGTACAGCCAACCATCTGATGCTACCACCCAGCTCTTCAGTATGGAGTAGGTGAAGAAACACGTGGATCACCCCAAAATCCCTACATGTCCCACAAACAAGCAACAAGTCACACTGAGAGATGCAGTGGATGGTGGGCAGGTGCTGCTGCCAGGAAGCAAGAGGGAGGGAGGCAGCTTTGTTGTTGTTTAGTCGTGTCCGACTCTTCATGACCCCATGGACCAGAGCACGCCAGGCACTTCTGTCCTCCACTACCTCCCGCAGTTTGGTCAAACTCATGCTGGTAACCTCGAAAACACTATCCAACCATCTCGTCCTCTGTCGTCCCCTTCTCCTTGTGCCCTCCATCTTTCCCAACATCAGGGTCTTCTCCAGGGAGTCTTCTCTTCTCATGAGGTGGCCAAAGTACTGGAGCCTCAGCTTCACGATCTGTCCTTCCAGTGAGCACTCAGGGCTGATTTCCTTAAGAATGGATAGGTTTGATCTTCTTGCAGTCCATGGGACTCTCAAGAGTCTCCTCCAGCACCATAATTCAAAAGCATCAATTCTTTGGCGATCAGCCTTCTTGATGGTCCAGCTCTCACTTCCATACATCACTACTGGGAAAACCATGGCTTTAACTATACGGACCTTTGTTGGCAAGGTGATGTCTCTACTTCTCAAGATGCTGTCTAGGCCTGTCATTGCCCTTCTCCCAAGAAGCAGGCGTCTTTTAATTTCGTGGCTGTTGTCACCATCTGCAGTGATCATGGAGCCCAAGAAAGTAAAATCTCTCACTGCCTCCATTTCTTCCCCTTCTATTTGCCAGGAGGTGATGGGACCAGTGGCCATGATCTTTGTTTTTTTGATGTTGAGCCTCAGACCATCTTTTGCGCTCTCCTCTTTCACCCTCATTAAAAGGTTCTTTAATTCCTCCTCACTTTCTACCATCAAGGTTGTGTCATCTGCATATCTGAGGTTGTTGATATTTCTTCCGGCGATCTTAATTCCGGCTAGGGATTCATCCAGCCCAGCCTTTCGCATGATGAGTTCCGCATATAGGTTAAATAAGCAGGGCGACAAAATACAGCCTTGTCGTACTCCTTTCCCAATTTTGAACCAATCAGTTGTTCCATATCCAGTTCTAACTGTAGCTTCTTGTCCCACATAGAGATTTCTCAGGAGACAGATGAGGTGATCAGGCACTCCCATTTCTTTAAGAACTTGCCATAGTTTGCCATGGTCGACACAGTCAAAGGCTTTTGCATAGTCAATGAAGCAGAAGTAGATGTCTTTCTGGAACTCTCTAGCTTTCTCCATAATCCAGTGCATGTTTGCAATTTGGTCTCTGGTTCCTCTGCCTCTTCTAAATCCAGCTTGCACTTCTGGGAGTTCTCGGTCCACATACTGCTTGAGCCTTCCTTGTAGAATTTTAAGCATAACCTTGCTAGCGTGTGAAATGAGTGCAATTGTGCGGTAGTTGGAGCATTCTTTGGCACTGCCCTTCTTTGGGATTGGGATGTAGACTGATCTTCTCCAATCTTCTGGCCACTGCTGAGTTTTCCAAACTTGCTGGCATATTGAGTGTAGCACCTTAACAGCATCATCTTTTAAAATTTTAAATAGTTCAGCTGGAATACCATCACTTCCACTGGCCTTGTTTTTAGCAGTGCTTTCTAAGGCCCATTTGACTTCACTCTCCAGGATGTCTGGCTCAAGGTCAGCAACCACACTACCTGGGGTATACGATACACCTATATCTTTCTGGTATAATTCCTCTGTGTATTCTTGCCACCACTTCTTGATGTCTTCTGCTTCTGTTAGGTCCTTTCCACTTTTGTCCTTTATTACAGTAATCTTTGTACGAAATGTTCCTTTCATATCTCCAATTTTCTTGAACAGATCTCTGGTTCTTCCCATTCTATTGCTTTCCTCTATTTCTTTGCATTGCTCGTTTAAGAAGGCCTTCTTGTCTCTCCTTGCTATTCTTTGGAAATCTGCATTCAATTTCCTGTATCTTTCACTATCTCCCTCACATTTTGCTTGCCTTCTCTCCCCCGCTATTTGTAAGGCCTCATTGGACAGCCACTTTGCTTTCTTGCATTTCCTTTTCATTGGGATGGTTTTTGTTGCTGCCTCCTGTATAATGTTGTGAGCCTCCATCCATAGTTCTTCAGGCACTCTGTCCACCATATATAAATCCTTAAACCTGTTCCTCACTTCCACTGTGTATTCATAAGGGATTTGATTTAGATTGTATCTTACCGGCCCAGTGGTTTTTCCTACTTTCTTCAGTTTAAGCTTGAATTTTGCTATAAGAAGCTGATGATCTGAGCCACAGTCAGCTCCAGGTCTTGTTTTTGCTGACTATATAGAGCTTCTCCATCTTTGGCTGCAGAGAATATAATCAATCTGATTTCGATGCTGCCCATCTGGTGATGTCCATGTGTAGAGTCTTCTCTTGTGTTGTTGGGAAAGCGTGTTTGTGATGACCAGCTTGTTCTCTTGGCAGAACTCTATTAGCCTTTGCCCTGCTTCGTTTTGATCTCCAAGGCCAAACTTGCCAGTTGTTCCTTTTATTTCTTGACTCCCTACTTTAGCATTCCAATTCCCTATAATGAGAAGAACATCCTTCTTTGGTGTCACTTCTATAAGGTGTTGTAAGTCTTCATAGAATTGGTCAATTTCAGTTTCTTCAGCACCAGTAGTTGGTGCATAAACTTGGATTACTGTGATGTTAAAAGGTCTGCCTTGGATTCGTATCGAGATCATTCTATCATTTTTGAGATTGCATCCCAGTACAGCTTTCGCCACTCTTTTGTTGACTATGAGGGCCACTCCATTTCTTTTACGGGTTTCTTGCCCACAGTAGTAGATATGATGGTCATCCGAACTGAATTCACCATTCCTGTCCATTTTAGTTCACTGATGCCCAGGATGTCAATATTTATTCTTGCCATCTCATTTTTGACCACCTCCAACTTACCCAGGTTCATGGTTCTTACATTCCTGGTTCCTATGCAATATTTTTCTTTACAGCATTGGACTTTCCTTTCGCTTCCAGGCATATCCGCAACTGAGTGTCCTTTCGGCTTTGGCCCAGCCACTTCATCAGCTCCGGATCTACTTGTACTTGCCCTCCGCTCTTCCCCAGTAGCATGTTGGATGCCTTCTGACCTGAGGGACTCATCTTCCAGCGTCAGAACTTTTATATGCCTGCTGTCTTTGTCCATGGAGTTTTCTTGGCAGGGATACTGGAGTGGCTTGCCGGTTCCTCCTCCAGGTGGATCGCGTTTGGTCAAAACTCTCTACTATGACCTGTTCATCTTGAGTGCCCTGCTCGGCATAGTTCATAGCTTCTCTGAGTTCTTCAAGCCCCTTCGCCATGGCAAGGCAGTGATCCATGAAGGGGGGGGGGGGAGGCAGCTACTCAGCCCTTAAAAGGACAGCCGGCCTCCACCAAATATTTGTATTATCACAATCTTTTGTAAAACTTCTTGAGAATTCTGTTGTTGTTGTTGTTCCATTTGAAATTCTTTTTCTTTTTTCACACTGCATGCAAAATAACTAGGTCCTGTGTGTGTGTGTGTGTGTGTGTGTGTGTGTGTGTGTTGAAATTTAAGGTTTTTCTCACCAGGCTGCAGCCTGTCTAGTAAAGACAAATAAATAACTGCTTTTTAAATTCAGTGCACTCTCCAAACAGGCATTAGAAACTACCCTGGCAATGCACACCCAATAAACACTAGGTTTTTTTAGCCTTTGTCCTTCGTGGCATGTCATAGTTTCAAGTAGCTGATGCATAAAAACTGGTGAGATTAGTAAGCCTTAACTTGAATTGACAACACATGCTAGAGTGCCAATTTCTGTACTAAGGATTTTTTAAATATTGTCTTCATGATGTAAAAGTTTAAATTTCAGCTTTGGTGTGGGTTTGGAATGAAAGTGCTTTGTTCTGCATAATTTTGTATCTGTCTGTACATACATACATACATACATACATACATATATAATTAGAGCAGTTAACTTATCTCCTGTTTTGGGCAGACATACTCTCATCAGACATACACTTTCCCTGCAGGACTGAACTCAAGCAAGCCAGTTTTGTTATTTCTAGCAGAAGCTGGCTGTGCAGTGTTGATCGATTAGCTCTTGTGACATTACAATGTCACCTCTGTCCTTCTCCCAGAACAATACTTAAAGTTTTAAATGTTTTGGTTTGTTTGTTTTTAATGACCATAAACCAACATTTGGTTGAATAAAAAGGGAAGGCACTCAGAACAACAAAAACTGGTTATCCTATTCAGCATGGTGTTGCAGGGGGAGAGCAAAGAGAATTAGTGTGGTGTAGTGGTTAGCATCGGATACTCACATGGGAGACCAGGGTTCAAATCTCCACTTGGCCATGAAATTAAGTGAGTGGCCTTGGGCTAGTCACTGCCTCTAAGGCTAACTATGACCTTAGGCTAAAGGGTGGGTAATAAACAGTAATAATAACAACAACAACCTACCTCAACAGGGATTAAATGGGGAGGGGGAGAACAATGTATGCCCTCCATGAACTCATTGGAGAAAAAAAGGTGAAATATAAATTAATTAAATAAACAAATAAACAAAGCAAATATTGATATTGGATTTTAAGAGATGTCCTATTTGAGAAGTGAATATGTAAGCAATCTGAGATCATCCTACAGGAAAAAAAGTGCTTTGATTCCTGTTTGTCCCTAATGTTGGTAAAAATCCTGTGTGTGTGGTAATGATGCCTGTCTTCAGATTATTAATCTTCTATTTATATGCATTGCTTTATATCAGCTGGAATGTGCAGATACATGTAATGCATTAAATATACATCAGATCAGGACTGTGTTTGCATGCAGCATTAGAAATTGCTTCCCTCCCGCAACATAAATAGGAATGCATTACTTTTAAAGAATTCAGTTCCTAAGTATTTTTCAAAGTGTGCCTTGCTGTCTAGCCTGTGGTTTCCCTAAGGATGCATCATGATGCAATTCCGCCCCCACCCTCCTAAAATAAGCCTTGCTAGTAAAACTATGCAAGGCTCTCATGAAATTGCAGTAATAATTCCCATGTAGCTGAGATCCTTGGCTCTATGTTTATTTTTATGAGACTTGCAAATGGAAAGAGCTTATGAATGTGCATTATTAAAAGAATCATTAGAATAAGTGAAAGACACTCAGCTTAGAACTGAAGCAAATTGGTCTCAAATATATTAAATTAGACTCATTCTATATATAGAATGAAGTTTAAATACTTGTTTTAATACCATCATTTCTAGCAGTACCTTTAAAATGCGGAAGATCAGTATATTTTACCCTGGATTTTAGCCATGCTCAATACTCTGTTGCCCCTACAGCTCATGAGCAGAAATAAATTCCCTACATTTATTCTTCTTATCCAACTATCATGCAATTACTTGAATTACATCGTGTAGCTCTCTCCTGTTTCTTATCCCCCCGTTTTTTTGTTTTTTAAAGCACAACAGAAGTGCATATTACATAGGCAGGCTGATATGATTATGGCTGATCTTTATTTAGTTTTTTTGTGATATAGCATAAAAATTGCATGCCCAGGTGCAATGAGCCTGCTGCCAGGGATGCTGTGTAAAGAAGCAAGAAGACACTGTAGGAATAACAGAGATGACGGGAGGTTGAATGCAGGTGAGCTGTGCAGAAGCACTATGGCAAGCATGCTCCAAAACAAGCTGCTGGCTAGCTCTGTAGAGGCTCCTTTTATTAACAATTGGAAACAGAGGTGAAACCACCCTGAACATGACGTATTTCCATCTAAGCACATTTCCAGCATTAGCAAATGCACGTGTCAGCAGGTGTTTCCCTAAAATGTTCCCTGATACTTGATTACGTCTGTGTCCCCAGTCATGCTCAAGCCAAGCGTTATGTCTAGTAAACAAATCTGTGAGAGGACAAACAGTCAGGGGGAAAACACTGTTTTCTAGCCAAGAAGGCAAAAGGTCAGGGAGAGCAGGTGCAATGCTCCTTGACATACTGTTGCATGTCTGGTGCGAGGTTTGCCTTCGTAAAGCGGAGCGTTACCTCCACAGACACAGTACAACATTTTTGGAATTAAAACAGGCCACAACTTTACTGGTTGCAGATGTAAGAGAATTTCAGCTCTGGCATTGGGTAACTCTGGAATCAGCCAATCTGCCTGCTGACTGCTATTTTAGGATTGGTCCTGCGATAGGACTGTCCTATGACATCTGTAATGGTTCTAGGGGTTGCTCATGCATAAGTCGTCGCCACACCTGGCTGAGTCACCTGGGTGAACCCTTTCTGTCCGGACAGCCACCCATCTGTGGCTGTCTCAATCGCTGGCAGAATCCGTCAGTGGGCGTTTCTTGAACTTCTTCCAGCAAAGAAGTTCTTTGCCGCCAAGTCTCCACCTACTCTCCCTGCGCAGAAGTCTTCTGCGCAGGGAGGGTGTGGGCAGTGGAGGACCCGTGCTCTCCCCGCTGGTCTCCGGCGAGGAGTCATTGAGCTTCCTCACCGATTCCCCCATCTGCCCCCCTTCTCCACTGGTGCTACACTGATTTCCTTCCCCCGCAGATGGGCTGCCTCTCTCCCTCCTGGGACGCTCTCCGGCATCCCAGTGGAGCCCTCCCTCCTCCTCTGGCTCCGATGGCAGTTCCCTGACAACATACATCAACTAGGTGCAGCCCAACAGGATTGCTGCCTTGGGGAGTGTTTTGATCTATCCGGGCGTTTGGACAGAAACACCTTCCCTAGGATCCCTTTAATAGGATACCCTGTTTTCCTTGGAGGTGAGGGCAAGACATACAACCCCACCTCCAATTATGACTAAGGATCATATCCAATGCCCTAACTACCAAAGTTATGCCAGTTGCTAAGTAGGCAAAAACCTAGAAGACTGGCCCAATTTTTCTAGAAACAGAATTCCTTCCTGGTCCTGAATACAGCAACCAATGAATCCATAGTAAGGTCTTCATACCAGTCATCCAGACATTGTGAAGTAGCAAGCCATGAAATGGAGGGAAAGAGAGTGGGAGAAACAAATCTGACTGCAGTACTGGGTGAGGAGCTGGGCATTATTTAAGCTCAGGGAGTGGACCTGAGTGAAAACCCCGACCAGAGTCTCCACCCAGCCTGCCGACTCTGAGCCCACCACCTGCAATTGACCAAATAGGCAGGTGGACCGGGTTCAATTTTCCTGGCCAGCAGTTTAGGCCAGGACATCCCCCACTGGTTGTTAGAAGTCCAGGGGAGCATAGCCATGGCAGCAAGCTGCTCTGCACCAGGCAAGAGAAATATAAACAAGGGCCAGGCAATGACATCAGTGTAACAGAATTTATGGGAATGGTCTAAAGCAGAAGCCAAATCTGTTCAAAATGCATTTCATAGGTACGCATCATGAAACTCCATTTCATGGCATTTTGTAACTGCAGATATCTAGATTTTTATTAGAGCAGAGCCAAAAGGCTTTTTACAGGTTTGCCACCACTTTTGCACGCCGCAAAGATTTGAGGTTTATATGAGAGGAGGCAAAGTCTGGAGTGAACCTACCAGTTGTGATGGTGACAATGCTTCTTGGAGTACAAGTGGCAGTCAAGCGTAATATTTTTCCTCATGAGAGTAGGAAGTGTTATTTCCACTCTGAAGACAGACCATTGGTCCATCTAGCTCCATATTGTAATCACTGACAGGCAGTGGCTCTTTGGTCTTTTGAGAAAGGGTCTCTTCCAGCCCTGTCTGGTGCTCCTGGGGATTGAAGATGGGATCTTCTGAATGCAAAGCAGATGCTGTTCCACTGAGCCACTACCCACATCATTACATTGCACCAGCATGAAGTCAACCAGAATGAGGATGTTTCATGTTCTTGTTCTGGAGTCTCCTAGAAAGAAAGAAAAAAATGGCTGCCAATTGAGGCTTCTAGGAGTTTCATCGCTGCCACCACCATGATCACAAAATGCAGCAGCGCCACTAAAATTGGTGAGCAGGGAAAAGGACAGTTTTGTATAACTTTTCACCCATCCCAGAATCATGCCATTTTGAGCTAGAAATTGCTTTAAAGGAGGTTTTGGCTGTCTCCTTTTTATTATTAAGTTTTGGATAATGTGCTGCTATCATTATATGCATTAATGATCTCTTAAGGAGATTGCAAGGCCCCTATTCTCCTCCTCTGAATAGGTAAAACAATGAACTAGATGAGGACCCTTTTATCGTAATGCAAAGCCAAATGTTTTACGAATAGTATCCCAAGCAGATTATGATGACTCTGATTAAAATGGTTGCTCTCTGCTGTAACAGGTCAACACCATAAGCTGTTCCCTTGCTTTAAAAAGGTAAGAGATTCATCTAAAGGAATGTTTTAGCTGGATGTGTTCTCTGGCTGAAATGTTATCAGGCAGCCAATCAATATGAGAGTGCTCTTTTAAAAGCCAGTCATGTTCTTGGTGGTCTCTGAAAAGAATCTGACAATAGTTGTTGTCAATATAGTTGTTTTGGTAAGACTAGCTGTCCATGCTGATTTACAAATGACAACAGGACTATAGGCTGGCTCACCTATTTTTCGTTCATGACGAGACTGAATGTATTTAAAAACAAGAAAACACAAGGAAGTATAACAGAAATGATTGATACATTTTGTGCCTTTCCCAAAAAGCAGGCTGGGAACCTCAAACCCTACATAGGTTTTATACACCCCCACACCCCCATCCAAATTTTGATTTGTTTCTTGCTCTGTCCTACCCATATCCCACCCCAAAACACACTGTTTTCTGTCCTCAGATTAGAATTGTTGAGAATTGCAAGTAAACAAGATTAAACATTGCCAAATTTGCCACTTCCCCTCAACAGCCACCCACTGGGTAACTATGTCAATTAAGATGGAGAATGGGTTGGCTGACTCATAAGGCAAGCAGATTCAGATATAGTCACAGCTTCTGCTGAAGCTTATGGTGAAAGGGTGTTGCTGCATTACTTTTATGCATTTGGAAAGAAGGATCAAATGCTTTTCAGTTAAGATACAAGTCTGTAAGAGTTGCATACTTTATGGATCTCTCTCTGCTGCTGTTTCAAGATGCCAAAATAAATAAAACTTCTGCCTATAACAACATTATGCCTTTGAGTATTGTCACATTACTTCTGTTACGTACCAAGTTTTACATCAGAAAACAGACCCTATGGGTAGACCTGCCATTTTTGAGAAAGAGGCAGCCAATAAATCTGCATAATGATTATAAATGAGTTGTGTTCCCAAAATGGAAAATAATTTCTTAAAGCATAACTATACTTACAAGTACATTTTATTAGCATAGTTTAATTGTACCACCAGCAATTACAAATATACTTTATGTAAAAAGCAATTGCTGTTAAAAAAAACCCCATCCCAAATCCAATTACATGCTGATTGAGCATGTCACTCAAGATGTACATTTTTAATTGATATGTGTGAACATTTAACACTACAATTTTATTTTGAACAAAATAGCACATGCAGATTACAGTATAAAAGGAAAGGGTGATGTGTACTGTCAAGTTTGTCTTTATTCTATTTAAATCAAATGGGTTAGAATTAAAATTTAGGGGGTCAGTACTGAACACAGCTTTCAGCAAGCTGTGAAAATTGTTCTGGTATGTGTGGAGCATCCAAGGCTCCTGTGGGACTTTAACCAAATGGTGAAATGATTAGCAGTTTAAAAATATGGTTCCATTACATAATTGCTAGGAGGAAAGCTGTTGCTGCATGGGCAATATGTAAACCTTAACTTTCAAAGAAGTTGGAATATAAAATAAAACAGGGAATATGTAAAATGCAGTGCAATATTTCCCTTTAATACGGAGATATCAAAGGGATGCAGGTGGTGCTGTGGTGTAAACCACAGAGCCTAGGGCTTGCCGATCGGAAGGTCGGTGGTTCGAATCCCCGCAACGGGGTGAGCTCCTGTTGCTCGGTCCCAGCTCCTGCCAAACTAGCAGTTCGAAAGCATGTCAAAGTGCAAGTAGATAAATAGGTACCACTCCAGCAGGAAGGTAAATGCCTTTCTGTGTGCTGCTCTGGTTCACCAGAAGCGGCTTAGTCATGCTGGCCACATGACCTGGAAAAACTGTCTGCGGACTAACGTTGGCTCCCTCGGCCAGTAAAGCAAGATGAGCGCCGCAACCCCAGAGTTGTTCGCGACTGGACTTAACTGTCAGGGGTCTTTTACCTTTTCCTTTTTACTGAGATGTCAAAATGAAAATGTGGCATGCACATTCAGCACACATTAATCTCATGCTTTAAAACCAAGTTCTAATCACATCTGCATACCCTCCAACATATTGAGTCCCAAAACTGGGACACACACCTTTCCATGCTCCCATGCAAGATGATGAAATCCAAAATATGTTTTTTTTGGTGCTGTGCTTGCACAGTGCCCAAAGACACTGCCCCACAAAACCTTTTTTTTTGGGGGGGGAGAGATATCGGTACCCCAAATGGCTGCCATGTTCTCATGAGAGAAAATGGGATGCTCCAGTTTCCCCCCAGAAAACTTGTGGGGTATGCATCTGTATGGCCAAAACCTCTCAAAAACACTGTAACTTTAGTAGTATGGAACTTGATTGCTTTATACATTAGCTAGGAAATTTTAGTGGAGTTAAGAGTTCTGTTATAAGAAACATTAGGTACTAATGTCCATAGGTACTAATATATTTTTGGGAATGTTAACATTAGAAAAAAGGGGGATCAGTGCACATCTTTAACCTGATCTTGTTTCTGCCTGCCAGCTATATTTTTTCTTCTCAGCAGCATCAAATTATATCACACTCTACAAAGCCTGAAAACATCAACCAGACTTCATTAGCTTAAAGAGTTTGAGGCAATCCATAACCATTTATGTGTGTCAAGACGAAGCATATCTGCAAGAAGCAGAACAATTCTTTGGGGTCTTAGAACATAAATGCATAGTCAGCTGCCTTTATGTTCATGCTTGTTATGTAGGAGGCATTTCACTGGATATTCAACAGAATGTGCTTCTACTGTAGTAGCTGAGCAGCACACTGTCAGGTTGTAGATAATTAACGTTCGTAAAGTGGTAGTATCTTCCAAGAAAGATACAAATGAAAATGGCAATCATAGTTCGTGAAAATACTGAGACACACATATTATCTGAGGTTTTGTTTTTGGTATGGTGATAATTTAAATGGTGGGATCAGTATGCACTGTGCTTTACAAGAAGGCAAAGGTATTACCAGATCTGCTTGTTTGCCTTTACACATATACGCTTGAACAACTTGAACAACTTGTGTCTTTCATGCATGTTCATAGAGCTATCACTGAGGAACCTCACTTGAAACAATTGCATGTACCACAGAGGTTATTGCAATGGACCAGATTGCTCTAGAAATGTCAGTCATTGCATTTCTTAAAGGAAATTAGCAAGAGCGCACACTGATGATTAAAATGTTTATTTACACATAATGGTAGATATACTTTTCTCCATTTCTTTCAAACAATGTTAGATTGCTTTAAAAAACCACTTTTCTTTCACCAAAATCACCTCAAGGTCATTTGTGTAATAGCAGTTTGATGCTGGCAATTTTCGATTCAACCCCTGTCCTTATGATCCCTAACATGGAATTCCATTTTTTTTATGGCTGTCCCACACTAGGTTCACATTTTTGTTGAGGTATCCACTGACTACTGCCAATTCAGGCTCTATTTAGATTTTTTTTTTTTTTGGCCTTATCTACTCTTAACCTTTTCCGCACCTACCTGCCAGCAATGTGACCAACTTAACCATGAAAACAAATTAACCAAATCAACAGTACCAGCCTCTAAACACCCCTCTGAACCTACTACATACAGAAAAAGTGTTTGACAGAACACCTTGCTTGCCCAAATGTGCAAGAAAAAAATAATCCTCTCAGCCCCAAAGCAACTACTAGAACAGAGGGCAGGCTGGGTGCATGTGAGAAATGTTCCAGAGGCCCTTAGGGTTTCAGCCAAGGCTTACAAAGACTGTACCCACACACAGAGAGAGAGACACCAGTGGTTTTGTGCATGTGTGTGTGTGTGTCAGAAATGTGGCTCACCAGAGCATAAGGGAAGAGTCAGAGTCAGAAACTGAGCTAAGTGAAAGAGAGAGCGACTCTGCAGATGAGAGCTGGCTAACAGTCGAGACAGGGCACTTTGACTCCCCTTCCCGACAAAGACACTGTCAGCTTTCAAGAGGAGGGAGAGTTGGAAGGCAGGCAGAGCATTGCTAGGCAATCAGCAGATAAGTAGAGGACTGAGACTGTGTCAAGTGAAAGTGGAGAGGGTGAAGGCCAGTCTCTTAGTCCCCATTCTAGGAGACTGGATAAGATCAGAGGGCAACGGTAGGGCAAGAGGGGAAAGGGAGGAATTGGGCGTCCTTCCTGCTGTGGGAGGGGTGAAGATTGAGACTGACCAACTATCGTTAATGTGAGCAGGCAAGACGCTGTGCTCTGGATGTGTTTTTTTGTAAATAAACGTACATAAAACTGCCAGAGGGTCATTACTTTTTATCAGGGCTTGCTTGCCTGCCAGAGGGTCATTACAGTGCTCACACCAAGCAACCACGTCTCCGCACCCTTTCCAGGGCATGCCACAATATTGCTCCAGATGCAGTGTTGGCAGGTGCAAGCTAACTGCAAAAGATGCATGGGAGCAAATGCAGACCTCAGCTTGCATTCAAGGACTGTGCATGAAGTGAGCATCTCTGCCAGCTGAATCTATTACATCATACTGAGCTCCTTGGAAAGACTGACATCTCAAATGAACGCAAATACTATGTATTACTCAAATCTAAGGTCATATTATGGAGAAATTATTATGAATAATATCTTGATTTAATAAAGTCATATTTATAGTGATTTAATAAAGCAGTGTTTTAATTTAATTTCTATCACACAGAGTTTCTTATATATTTTTCCCTCCACAATCATAGTGTTAAATCCACTGTATAAAATATGAAAATTAGGATTTAGCTGTAAATTAGCCACATTTATATTTTGCCAAATCCATAGCTTTCTATAGGAAGGAGATTGTTACATTAAACAACGTCTATACTCCCCACCCCACATCAAGGAAACTAGCAGAATGGATGTTGTAAACTAATAAAATCATAGGCTTAGTTTATTCCTTTCTAAGAAATACTTTCCATTGGAATTTTTATTTTCTTCCCAACATAATCATAATGATATTTTCAGGGTAGGGATTACTGCTGGATGCTTTGCGTTATTAGATATGCTCCTGCTGTCGTTACATTATTAGCTAAAGCTAACCCATTCAGTGATGAGACTAGTATTGTGGGAGTGGGCAGGCATTAGTTATTTCAGTCACATAGCTGGAATGGAAAACATAATGTGCTGCAGCAAGAGTCAAAATTAAAGGTGACTTTTTAATCAGTGATTTCATTATAGCCATCATATGTATCGGTAACTCAATATAATGAGCCTATCCTTTCAGGTAAGAGGTCCTGATTGCTGATAAATGGCAATTCACAAACATGCTTAGAACAAGAACTTTTAAAATAAATCCTCAGGTAGGTGATCCATTATTACCGCTGCACATTCAGGATTAATAAGTAGGGAAAAGTAGGTTAGCATATGATGGTTTATCAAAGATAGCTTATTTATACTGTATAGGAATTTGGCTTATTTATACTCTATGATATCAAAATAATGGCTGGAATCCAAAGAAATGTTACAGGTATGAGCTAGTAAATTTGGAGCAGTTTGGAGGAATTCTGATATCCTTAACTTTGAACACAAAGCTTGTGGAAGTTTCTGCAATTCTAAAAGTGGTTTGTCATGGGAGCTGCAATTCTGTAGTTGGAAAACTCTCCAATGGCCCCTGAGCCCTGTAGAGCTAGTTGTTTGGTTTTTGGATCGTATGCTATATACAAAGCTAGTTTTTTATTTTTGTTTTTACAAAATCACGTGTAGCTTTGTTCTTAGTCAGGAAGCTGTGGTTAGGGGCTAGCTAAACATTATTTATTTAAAAAAATATTCAAAACCCACCCTATATAAAATTGATCATTAGTAAACAAGGAGTAGTTCAATAAATAAATAAGCAACATTCTTAAAACATAAGCATTTTTATCAAGAGTGAACTCAAATGTCTGAGAAAATAACCAGGATGCTGAAACAAGGCCATAATTGGCACCAAATAATCCTTTGAGGAGGATTTGCAGAATTGAGGAATCACTACTCTCCTGCATCATCATGCGATGTGCAGTTTCCAGTGGTGGAACTCTCAGAAACATCTGCTCTGAATATTTTAATACCTGGGGAGGACAATACTGTGAGGAATGCTCTTTCATGTGCCTAGGTTCCAAATTGCACATGATTTAATATGTCATCAGCACTATCAACATTTTTTGGGATGTTTTGGGACTACAATTCCCACCATCCCTGACCACTGGTGCTGTTAGCTACGGATGATGGGAGTTGTAGTCCCAAAACATCTGGAGGGCCAAGTTTGGCCACGCCATGCCTGGTTTAGTTGAATGAAGCCCAATGAACCTGCTGGTTTTTCCTGTTTATAATTAAATTTATTGTCTGCTGTTTTTATTGTACATTGCCTTGATTGTGTAGAAAGGGATGAATACATTTATTTTTTAATATTTGTATTCTAACCTTGCTTTAATCAGTGATGGCAAGAATTACAGAGCTCCAGGTTTAATAACTGCGAGTGTGAAGCAGCCTTAAAGGAATAAGTGAAGGGTGGTGGTCTCAGCCAGATGGTGTCTCAAGTCCAAGCAATGATTCTGGGAGGTTTAAGCAAGGGTTAAGGTTCAAGCAAGACTCTGAACAGCTTTAAGAGGAGCTGAGACAGAAGACATGCACATGAATGTAGCAGGCTCATATGTTGCTTCAGCAGCAGATAACGCTAGAGAGAGGTTTAAGTATGGTATGTAATTCAGTCTGGGTGGCTATCTCCACTTCAATTGGGACCAATCTCTTGTGGTTAAATGGGCCTTGTCTGATTGGCTGTAACAGGGCCTCTGAATGTGTTGTGATTTCCTTGGACTCTGGGGAAGATGGCAGTGAAACTTCCCCAGACCAGGAAAATGGGAATATGCTGTCTTCATGGGGGTGAGACTTCTGTGGGGTGAGGGCAGCTGGAGTCAGTGTTGAGGGCAATATCTCATAGTTTGTGGTCTCATCCTTTGGATTTTTTTTTTCTGTAATGGGAAATAAAGATGTAATTAATCTTATTTCTTTGATTTTGTAGTTTTTCTTGCAGCACTACAGACATCAAAATTATATGTAATGGAGTGAAGTGCCAGATTGTAAAAGAGGCCTGGGGTGTTCATGTCATGAAAAGAGGAAGTGCTTAATAGCTGTGAGGATGCAGCGAGAAGTGATCCCAATAAGATTCAAAATTTCATGTTTTCTCATCACATAATGCACATCAGCTTATAAAATAAGATAAAATTTTGTTGGTGACTTTATATAAGTGTAGACCTGGCTTTTATTTATTAACATCTACTGAAAGCTGCTTAAAAGTTTTATTTAACAAATGTTAAACAAAACCTTTTTAAGGAAGCAAAGTACCAGAAATGAAAATTTAAAGCACCTTTTAAGGTAGAATCACAGAATTGGAAAGGATCCCAAGGGCCATCTGGTCCAAACACAATTTACAGAACTTACCATTAAGAATGATCACGGAAACAGCAATGTTTTGAATGTTCTTTTGTAATTAAACTTCTCAGCTTTATATGAAAAGAGAACTCCTGCAAAACCCTGGTTCTATTCCACTTAAGACTTCAAAGACTAAAACCAGTACGTGACTTGAATCCAGAAGTCAATTGGCAACCAGTGAAGTTGACTGAGAATTGGCTTATCTGCAAGCCCCAGACAAAACCCTGGTGGATGCATTATGTACAAATAAGTTTATGAACATTCTTTCAAGAGCAGCCCTATGTACAGTAATGATCCAGTTTGGAAATGGTTAGGACAGCATGTCAGGTGATAAACCCTTGTCAGTTAAGAGGGTCATACACTGCTTTGAATCCTGATTGATCCTGAACCTTTGTTTCAGATTTTGAGTGTATGGATTCCCTACCACATTTTAACATGCACTTTTATTACATGCTTGGTTTTAATGCCGTGTTGCCCAACTAATATAACTTGTGTGTTCCGCTTGCCTTGTATATTAAAATTCAATTGATGGGGCAAAATCAACTCAGATCAATTAGCCTTTCAAACCTTTTCTCAGTTTAGCTTCTTCATTTAAGTTAATTTATGATCTGTGCTCAGCCTGTGGTGGGGGCTGATTAGTGCAAAATGGCTTCATTTTCTCTCAGTGGACATGGGACTGCATAGCAGGGTGGCATCAGTCTAATTAACATTTCTTACCAGACTTCTCCCTATTGGTTTGGGTGTCTTTGTAGCCTCTCATTCTTTTCCCTCTGAAGAAAACAAAACATGGGTACAATTGCTTTGATAAAATAGGAACGTGATGAGTTTTATAACTGAACAAATGACATTATTAAAATACTGTGTCTCCCTTTGGAAACATTCTACATTCAAAGTGAAGATTTAACAGGTAGCCATTAACGAAAGCATAGGATTTGTTTTGATAATAGACAATTAGTTTCAGTACAGTTTCATAATTGGCGTCCTTGCTCTTAAAACTAAAAGCAGCTGTGTTGGCCCATAAGGTAGTTTTATTTATTTATTTTATTATATCAATAGTATGGAAAGGCTAAAACAGATCAACAAGCAGGAATAAGCTTGCACTCCCCCTGTCCTGCTCCCTGCAAAGGGCATCCATCAGGAGGAGGCCCAGTCAAGGTGTTCCAATAATGGTTTCTGAATTATGGCATGTAGAAAAATATATACCAAGATGTGTAATTTCTTATGTGACCCCTGTAGAAGCTGGAGCACGGCCTTAATTGCAATTATGTTGTTGAAATCTGATTTGTAATGGGCTACAAATGACAACAATTGACCCTTATTTCCTGAAGTACTGAGAACAGTACTTCTATGACCTATAGATAGACTGCCAACTACGTGGCTCTTCACAGAAGAGATCTTTCACACACTTCACGGGAGATAAACATCATCATCATCATCATTATTAAGGTGAACATTAAGTAGTGAGGCTTCCAGGTAGTGGAATGGAGGGTTCCAAATTGACCTCCCCGCCCCCATTTAGAAATAATGAGCTTCTTACAATCTGAGCCAAAATCCCTTTCAATTCAGTTTCACTCATCAAAACCAAACTGGCTTCTGCATAAGGATTGGACCAAACGCCTGTCTAGTTTAGCATTCTGCTCTCACAGAGGTCAGCAAGTTACCTGTGAGATGCCTGTAAGCCGGGCATGTGCAGAACTGTACTTTCCTCTGTTTTGGTTCCCAACATCAGGGTCTTTTCCAGGGAGTCTTCTCTTCTCATGGTTAGTAGCCATACCCTTACCCTCTATGAATTTTCTGAACCTCTTTTAAAGCCATCTAAGTTGGTGACCATCCCTACATTATGTGGGAATGAATTCTATAATTAAAATACTGTATGCTCTCTGTGAATAAGTACATCCTTTTGTCTGTCCTGAATCTTCCAACATTCAGTTTCGTTGCATGGCTTCAAGTACTAGTATTATGAGAGGTGGAGAATCTCTCTGTCTTTCTCTACACCATGAGTGATTTTATATGGTTCTAGCATGGCCCCTAGTTGCTAACTAAAAGTCTCCAAATGTTGTAAGCTCTCTCTATAGGGCCCTTGGTAATTTTGGTTGCTCTTTTCTGAACTTTTCAAAGCTCTCCAATATTCTTTTTGAGATGCAGCAACCAGAGCTGAAAACAGTATTCCAAGCCTGGTTGCACCATAGATTTCTACAACAACATTAGGATATAGGCAGTTTTATTTTTATTTATTTTCCAAATGATCTCTAACATGGAAATCACCTTTTCCACAGGTGCTGCACACTAAGTTAATATCATCAGGCTCTCCATCACCTAGATCTTTTTCCTGGTCGGTCATAAGCAGTTGAGAGCCTGTGTATGTGTGTGTAGCTAGGACTTTTTTGTGACAGTGTGCATCACTTCACACTTTTTTAGAATGACATTATTGATGTTCTCAAATAACTCTTAAAGGTTAATAAGACAGGAAACCATTCAGTTGCTCTTTCAGAAAGGCTTAGCCTTTAATATATTTAGTGATTTAATAATGCTTTCCACTTGTGTTCTTGGAACAGACTTTAAGCTAAACAGCCTGTAGTTTACAGGCACATGCACAATGATGCAGGGGAGGGAAGCAGAAGTACAAACATGGTAAATATCTGGAGCAAAATAAGACCACAGCTTGAGTGAGGAGTTGCAGTGCTGGCCGATACACCATCATCTCAGTATGGGGTTGCCTTATGTTAGGGTCCACCTCAGCATGTATCATTTTAGGCAAACCCTAAATGACAACCTGGTTAAGGGGTGCTATGGCCTGTCAGCCCCAAGCTGCACTTCTGGACAGCATGTTGCACCCTCTAATTTCCCTTAATGGGAACTCCCGTTGGAATGGGGCTGAGTGCCCCTACCCCCATCCCTTCTAAGGGCCTCTTCCGCCATTACAGAGTGGTGACATAACATGAAAATAAAATAAAAGCAGCAATAAGCATTAGTTATAGGATAGGCAACCTGTTCCCAGACTGTGGCCAATCCATCTGCCATAGTCCGGGAACAGGTTACCTATCCTATTCCTCCCTTGCTCTGAGAAAAGGCAACTGGCTGATGTCCATAGCAATGCTGTGCAGGGAATTTCCCTTTAATAAGGAATTCCACCCAAACCGTATACCAAAGGAGTGAGTGTAGATTAGGGACAATTTGCATATTTTTGTTAAAAGATCAGCACATTTGAGTTCTTTAAGAACTCTTGGGTGGATGCAATCTGGACCCAAATGTTGGTCAGATTTATTTTATCATTATTATTGGCTAATCAGTGTCTGCCAAAAAGAACCACATGCAGTTACAGTAAAACTATCAATTCAGTGTATTGCTCACCTGAAACAGAAACAAAGACCAAGCACACAAATTAATGGGAAGATGAGAAAGCTGTGGGAGGAACAAACTGCTTATGCCAGTTCTAAAAGCATGTGTAATCTGTTTTGCCTGTCATGACATCCTACCACATTTATTTGAGGTATTACAGACAGAATAGAAAAAACAGAATTGTAAATCTGGAAGGGACCCCAAGGGTTACCTAGTACCAGAGGCAGCAAGTGGTGCCCAACATGGGGGGAGGAGGGAGGTGGCGGCGGCAGCCTGTCATGAATGTGCATGAAAGTCACATCAGAAGGAGATCTATAGCGGGAGGAGGCTGAGTGCAAAGCCCAGTCACGTGGCATTTGGCTCCTGCCATGCCAGCCTTGTCGCAGCTGACCCTGCGGAGTAAGTGAGTTTGGTGGAAGGGACGGAGAGGGATGAGGTGTGATGGGACTGTATCAGGAGGCACAGCAAAGGCGATGATCCATTGGGAGACAGTGCAGCAGCAGGGTTGAAAAGGGGAGCCGCCATTTTGCTGCTGCTCCAGGTGACGTTGCAGGCCTCCCACCCCCTGAAATACCTGCGGGACAGTCCTGGCTGCTCTGTTGTGAGAAAGAATTTGGGCGAGTGGCAGAGGGGCTGTAGTGATGTGGGTCTTCCCTACGGTGTGGGGGAGGGTTCAGTTAGGAAACAAGGCCGTGCAGTGGGACCAGGGGCTAATTATCACACTGGGAGCAGGCTAATCATCTGAATCCTCAAGATACGGGGAGGGGCTCAGCCCCGTCCCAACATACATTGGGGAGCTGAAGACATCTGAGACCTATAGATTTGGCACGTATGTTTAGTACAACCCTCTGAAATGCAACTAGATAATACATGACAGAAGAGACCATAGACATGTACTGTACATGCAGTGCTTCTTGCACATGCAGTTGTGCGTGATAGGCACATACAGTGCTATCTCTGTTTATGAACTTAATTTGTTCCGGAGGTCCATTCTTAACCTGAAACCGTTCTTAACCTGAGGTACCACTTTAGCTAATGGGCCTCCTGTTTAGCTAATGGGGCGATTTCTGTTCTCATCCTGAGGTAAAGTTCTTAACCTGAGGTACTATTTCCGGCTTAGTGGAGTCTGTAACCCAAAGTGTTTGTAAACTGAGGTGCTTGTAACTGTTTAGAAACTTGACATCTTATATCTAATATTTTAAGATACCTGTTTGCAAATCTTAGATCAACATTAAGCATGGCATATTCATTCAATTAAAAAGCTAAGACTTTGAACCTTTCTTTAACATTTTTTTTGAGAAAACAAAGTTGTTCCATATGTAGCTGCAGCTAAGTTTCTGTGTGTTTCACAAACTTTGGCTGAGATGTTAAAATTGACAAAGCTGGAATGGCTTTTCCAGATCATTAAATTTTAACATTTCACATTTTCGAGTGTTTGGCTACTAACATTGCATTACTTTTAATGAGAAAACTCCAAGGCTGATTCCTCGCCAGCTGTCACAGTTAAATAGCTTGACATTAGAAGGTATCTCAAAGAATGAAAGAAGAGACCCATAAAAGACATTAGTGACTAAATAAGACATGTTTGTTTTGGTGTGTGTTTTTAAACTCTGCCACTTGTAATATGTGTTAAATGTTTCTAAGGTAACTACATTATCCTCTAGGGTTTTCAGTTTTTCTTGAAATATCTCAAAGTACTTGACACAGTCAAAAAATGTTTCTCTTTTTAATAATAATTTTTTGAAAAATAATAATTATAAAAAAATAATAATTATAAGAGATAGCTGCTCATCACAGCTATCTGCCAATCACCCATTCCCACCACCCTTCTGAGTAATACCCCTCCCCACCTTCTCACTATATAGAAGGGTCTGGAAACTTCTGTTTCAGTGTATCTGAAGAAGTGTGCATGCACACAAAAGCTCATAGCAAGAACTGACTTAGTTGGTCTTTAAGGTGCTACTGGAAGGAATTTGTTTTGTTTTGGTTTTAGTTTGGAGCATTATCCATCCTCAAGGTGGCAGAGGGCATGAAGCACATTTAAAGCACATTCTTTCTCTCAAATAATTCTGGGTATTGTAGTTTACGCTTCACAGTTACAATTCCCATCAGGCCTTAACAAACTACTTACTGGCTCTTTGTGGGAATAAGAAATAACAATGCAACAGAGCTTGTTCCACTCACCAGACTTTAGCAACTAAATCAGGGGTAGGCAACCTAAGGACCATGGGCCGGATGCGGCCCAATCGCCTTCTCAGTTCGGCCCGCAGACGGTCTGGGAATCAGCATGTTTTTACATAAGTAGAATGTGTCCTTTTATTTAAAGTGCATCTCTGGGTTATTTGTGGGGCCTGCCTGGTTTTTTTACATGAGTAGAATGTGTGCTTTTATTTAAAATGCATCTCTAGGTTATTTGTGGGGCATAGGAATTCGTTCTCCCCCCCCCCAAAAAAATATAATCTGGCCCCCCACAAGGTCTGAGGTATGGTGGACTGGCCCACGGCTGAAAAAGGTTGCTGACCCCTGAACTAAATGGTTGTCTATAGGGCTGTGACAGATTTCAGATAGTAATAGATTCCACAGGTTAGAATAATGCAAAAACCGAAAAGGCTATGGTGAGAGTGTTGTAAGAAGGTTTTTCTCTTTGTGTTATAGGCAATGAATAGGTTCACATAGGGAAAGATAGTGCCTCAGATTTTCTGAGTATAGCTAACATTGGATATCACCCACTAGAAACAGTTGAAAAGCATCCCTTGCTTTTAGCTTCAGCTGTTCATTTTGATTTTCCCTACTATCGAGGCAGGGAATGTGGGAGAAGGAAAATTTTCAGAGTGTGCTATGCTATTATGAGCAGAGCTGAACTTTGGAGGGAAATGGTCTTGCTTTGTGGATTGTGCACTTTCAAAACAGGAGTATGTCTCCAAAGCCCCTCTGTCACCAAAGTTATTCTTCATCTCTAGTTCCTCTACTTTCAGAAGCAATAGTATCTGTTTAGGAACTTCCCATGTGAGGAATGAATCTTTATGGTTTTGTAGCTTTCCAGAAATTGCTTGAAAACCAGGAAGTCCTTTTGCAGAAATGAACAGACCTTGATTGAATTTCCATGATAAAAAGTCGTATTTATTTTGTTCTCTTTTTCCTTAGGGTAAACTCTGAAGGAACTTATGGAATTATTCTGCATTTTGCCTTCTGTTTGAGATGAGATATTGGACCTTAGCATTTTGAAATCACTTAATATATTTTTTTCCTGGGCAAAGTATAGGCTGTAGGGAGTTTCCAGCTACAAATGATGAAGGAAATGTTCTGAAGTAAAATAAATCTTTTTAAATCGATTTTCTCTGGTTGGGGATAGTGCTTCTTTATGTTCTGCTTTGATATTTGTATGTGACTCTTCACCAGTAGACATCAGTATTTCTTTGAATGTCTTCTAATTATGTTTTTTATTGATCACTCTGTTGAAGATAAGGCTAGGTACAGTCAATGAACTATAACCCTCAAAGAAGTCTGTTGTGCAGTAGTTTAAAGCTTTTGGAAAAATTAGAAAAAGAAATAGATACAGCCTTAGAATGTTTGTAATAGAATTAATACACTTGATGTTTCAAGCCAGAAGCAAATGCCAGGCTTACTTTGCATTAAATAGTGGTCGGTATCACCTTAACAGAAGGCTGTAAAATTGCAGTACAGTATATTGTATTCAAATGTCCTACTTTGCTATTAAAGCATTGCCTTAGAGACAAAACTGATAATTTGATTTTTCACGTGGTAGTACCTGTGGTGTGGGACACATCGTGCTGCTTCTGGGGTAGTTTGTCCCCCTCTGGTCTCCACCCTGCGCTTGGTTGTCACCTGTGGCTTCTAGAAGCTGTCAGTATGTGACAGCAGCCACACCCCGAGAATGACTTTGACTGCCCAGCTAAATCAGGTGAGGGTAGCCGATGGGTCTCAACCCCTCCGTGATTTGGGGACTTCCTTCATGTGAAGACATGCTCTGGTAGACTGAGTGGATGAGACCAATAGTGAGTCCAGCAGTCAAGAAGGTAGTTTCTGCACGTGCTGTAGAAGGGAGTGAGGGGCAAATAGTGCTTGCCAACCTGGGAAGGTAGCCCATCTAGAAGAAGAAAAACTCTAATTCTAAATCTCTGCTGCCTTGTGTGATATCTGTGGGAGAAGAAAAGGCTATAGAATAAACCCTACACAAATCTGGAGTGAAGTCCCTAAGATGGTTGGGTGGTGCTTTTTCCACCTCCTTTTGTCAACTCCTGCAGCCAAGGAGATGCCAAATATATTGCTCTGCTTCCCTTTGGACTGTATCAGTTCCTGTTCACAGTTCCTGTTCACGGCAATGATATGATTATAATTACATAATAATTACCTAGAGTCGGTGGTCTCCAGATGTTGCTGAACAAAGGTCCTAGCTTCCTTATGATTGACCATGCTGACTGTGGCTGATGGGAGCTGGAGTTCAACAACATCTAGTGAGCCATTGGTTTCCCATCTCATACACAAATGGGGAGTGTGTGCGTGCATGACTAACCTAGGGGTATTAATTTCAGTGGATCTACTTTGTGTAAAACTTAGTTGAATAAAACCCATTGTTTATAGTATCTCTTGTGATTTATGCTGTGTGATTGTGTGAGTAGTTGTATTTATCATATTTGCCTTTTCCTGAGACTTATTCGTATGGCCCTGCTTTATATTTTTTTAAGACGGCTGCAAGTCTTAGTATGCTTACCTGAGAAAGTTCCACTGAATATTGTGAGTCTTGCTTCTGAATTAGCTTACATGAAATACTAGATAATGATTAGTTGTTTAATGTGCTGGTTAGGAAACCTTTTCACTGTACAGGAAGCAAGAAGCACTGAATCTTAAAACAGATTCCTTCTTCTGTATATTGTTATGAAGGACTTTTTGTAGGGATAGAATTTTGCCTCATGTTTTCTCCCCCGCCCCCATTTTTCAATTTTTTCATTAGTTCACCATGACTGTCTCTTCAATAAAACTTTGCTTCTTGTTCTTTCTACATCACTTGAAACCTTATTTTGAGATGACTTTATTTCTCTTTGAGTATTCACATGCATAAATTACATCTGTGGGACAGAGAGTGAGCCACAGAAAATGCTTTAAAGCTCCATAGAGCATTGGCTGCTATAGATCTATTACTTCTGACATCTCACTTTGTAAATGTAGGACTCCCATGCCCATCAGTGTGTATGTGCGTGTGTGCCCCCCCCCCAATAAAACACAAAACAACAGATATTTTTGTATTGTCATGAAGTTTCTTCTCAACTAGCAGGCTTTATCCTAAGCCTGTCTCTTATAGTTCTAATTATTCAGTGCTAGTGGCATGCCAAGACTTAAGAATGCAATCAGAAAAAGCAAATTATTAAAGTGGTAAATGGAGATGACTTTTATTAATTAGGTAACTGCCAAACATTTAAATATTATCTGGTGTTCTTTCAGCACAATAAAATATTATGCCATAAGAGCATAGGCTTCCAAATGGAGATAAATTGCAACAGGTCCTCCTTTGTCAAATCTAAAAATCCTTCAAAAAGGAAGGTGTTCTTTTGGTATAAAGGGGATTTGCAAATGAATTCACTAGGCAGCCCCAGTATAAATACCTTGCATTGTCAATACTGCTATGCCACTGCCCATAAAAGATGCAAGGAAAATATGTATAAATATTTAACTGTTATAGAAGGGTAGGAATTGAACAGAAAGATCCTTTACATTACAACAATAGCTTGTCTCTCTCCATAATCTGAAAAGTAAATCAGCTACAACTCTGGATTCAATTTCATGCAGCGACTTTCTGCACTGCATCAATAAGTGATTCCTGAAGCATATATGCATGAAATGGTATAGACAAAAAACCACAAGTCATCTTTTAAAATAATCAAAGCCACGTTTGTTAGTACTTAACCATAACACCACCGCAACAGTAAATGAATGAAATTTGGGATGATTTGCACACAGTGCAAATTCCAAATAAGTGCTAAAGTTCTAGTCTTCATTTTGATCATTTGTTAGTAATTTGCCATTCAAGACAAGTTTCAACTGAGCTGGTAGAAAATAACATTGTGTATTCTCTCAAAGATCAGCTGCTGTAAGAATACAATAAAGAGAATCAGACTTACATAACTAGAGTGAAAGTAAATTGCCTGATTCTGCTCAGTGGTGTGAAACAAAGCATAACTGTTGTGTAAATTTTCATTTCAATTTGTTGTCTTGTAAACATGTAATTTAAAGAAATATCCCCAATGTTTAACTAGAATTTGTAAATAATTTTTGTTTTGAACAAAGCAAGACTATGGGCTAAAGATGGAAAGGCTCTTGTAACTTCTAAAAAGATTTCCAAATTTTTGGATTTTAGGGACAAGAAAAAACAGTGTCTTCTGTTTTGGAACTTTGCCCTCCATATGAAAGGATATTATTTTGTCACTATGTTGTCAAACCATATGAAGTATTTAATTGTGAAAACTCAAGCTAGTAGTCTGTGAACTCACTGATGTGTTGTAAGTTTTTCATGCACTAGATTTTTGTGCAAAATCTGATATAAGCTAGTCTTTTTTCTGCATTAATTAGTTCGGTATTTATCAGTTTTTCATATTAATATTTTCACTTCCTTTGTCAGTCTTTAATTGCTCCTATGCTTGGTTGTTAGGATACATCCAATGCATATGCCACAGCCTACTTAAATCTGTAATCAATAATGTTGTGGCCTGCTTTGATCCAAAATAACTGTACTGTGGTTATTGTTTCTACCCAAATCCAGCTCTTTTGGAGGTTGACCAATTGTGTCTGGGTGCTCAAGATTGTTATGCCTGAACATGTGAAGAGGATGTATTATACATATGTTATTCATATTAAGGAAACATGAAGTCATATCAGTTCACTTCAGGCCATAGCGTGTAGTATCCCATGGGTTCAAGAAGGTTACTTGCTGTGTGAGGAATTAAGAAGGATGCCTCAAATGATTATATTAAATTAGCTGCGGTTAATGAAACCCACATTTGAAAACTTAAAATATCACTGTTTTAGTGGACCATTAAAAAGTTGTAGGCTGTAGCTGGGACTGTACAAGAATGGATTATTGAACAACTTCAGTATTTTCTGGTTCATGAAGTTGTCATTCATCGCTTTTAGTAGATAATGCTCACTTCCAGAGTCCACATTGAAAGGAAACAAGCACAAACATTTCTTGAATTGGTAACACATTTTCAGTTACTTTTGCTGGCTAATGTGACTCAGTATAAGCTTTATCTCTAAGAAGAACTGAACACTGATAGGAAGATTTGGGTTTTCGTAAACACCCATATGAAATTGCCAAGAAAGTGCTTTTTCTATATGTGCTTTTGGGCACCACGGTGAAACAATTTGAAACAGTGTATTTAATGTGTAACAGGACTGACAGGTATGTTCTTTCCTGTCTTTATGCCAGTGTTTTATGGATATGTGGCCCACACCAGACAGGGTTCGCAACCTATTCCAAGCTCTATTCACAAACAATCTATTCTGGGTATTATAACTCCAATGTGTTCATGTCAGAACTGACATCTGCTGTCACAGTTTCAGAGCAAACGTTCTTTTCTGTGACTTGAAATATACTACAGTTTTGTCAAATATTGATGACCGATTGCTCTGGAGGAAAAAAGCTTCAGTATTTTGGTAATGTTTTTCTTATCTTCCTTATGTAATGATGCAGAAAACACAAAGCTAACAAGTTCAGAGCTCTCTTATTTGAAACATAAAAGAAACAATACTACTGTTCACTTTCCATTAAACTGTGAATGAACTGTACACAGAAAGGATGATGATTCATTGCTTTCCAGAGTATTAAGGTAATACCTGCATAAAAGTTAAGTTAGTATCCCCCTTCCATAGACACATTATGTACCTTTATTTTGCTAAAGGAATCGAGCATAGAATTTAGGATTATTTTCTATAAATATGATGCAAAATATTGCCCCATGGTGAAAAACAATAGAAAAATTGGAGTATATTTTGGTTACATGGGGGTGTTAACCATTTCAGATAGGTTTGAGCCTCATACCTTCAGGCTGGTTTTTTTGCCATTGCTGTTACTTGATAGTATAATGTCAAATATACAATATCATTCAAAATAATATCATAATGGGATGGGGAAGACAAGTACAGATAATATGATGAGCCCAAATGATAAGAATAGCAATATATTTCTGAAGCATGTGTGAGGTACAGATATACAGTGTTTTAAAGACACTGTATTTAAAATAACTGTGTTCAAAATAACACCACAGATTTCTATATCTCACTTTCTATATAGAACTATTAAAAATCGTTATAAATAAAATATGTTCATATGGTATTCTCTCTTTGGTTTGTTCTTAAAAATAGGATGATAATCTATATTCTAGACAGAAAAGGACATTAAAATATATTTTTTACTGTTCTGAAGTGTATTTATTCAGACCATAGTGACAAACAAAATGTTTAATTGCCAATTAACTTTTATTTGTTCTGTTTGCAAAATGTTACTTTTCAGACAAGGTTATCATTGTAAGCGCCGTTTCACAAATAATCAGAAACAGTGAAACGTTTGGCGCTAGATTTTAATAACCAAACAGACATGCAGATATAGGAATTTCTGTAATGAATCTGAGTCTCACAATTCATAAGTAAAAATATCCTTTTAGGCTAGAATCCCATATCCACTTAAGAGGGAGTGAATCCTATGGAAATCAATGGCACTTACTATTGAATAGACATACGTTTGTATTGTTAACATTCTGCTGCTCTCTGCCATGCAGTTCCTAAAGGATTCTAGATGGGGACACTTTTGCAAGGGTGGGGTGAGGAGGTTGGGCAAGAAGCCATTTTATCTCAGGATGAAGCTAGCAATTGCCAGTAGTGGAGAGGAATCAGGGGAGGCTATAAGTGGCTTGGCTGCCCCCATTGCCTCTCCTTTAAATAAGAAAGGAGACATCCGACACCCAGCTGTCCTGTCCTGTATGCAGTGAGAGGTCAGCTGGTTATTGTATTTGGGGCAGAGTAGGAAACTTTTTATTTCATTCTGCGATTGGTTGGCAGAAAGGGCTTTATTTATTTATTTATTGCCTATGGAAGTTTAATAAATAATAAGACTGTGGGTGTATTGTTTCTGTTTGTTATTATTAACTGTTATTATTATTATTAATTGTTATTATTAACCACCCTGTGATCCTTGGGTTAAGGGCGGTATAGATATTTAAACAGAAACATTAGGTCATCCTTCATAGCACAAAACCCCTTGACATGAATTACTTATCTTCATCCTCCCTGTGCCAATCTGTTACATCAGATGTTAATAACATGTATAATGTAAACCAGGGATGTGGAACCTTTTGTTAGGGTTTTTATCCACCCGTGCTGCTCAGTAGTAGCACTATGGTTGTTTATATCATGTGAGTGTCTGAGAGCGTGAGACAGGAAGTCTCAGTACTGTTGGAGTATTGTTGGAGAGTTTAGTTTCACTTGTGTGTGATGTTTTTCTGAACTGCTGTTGAGAGAGCACAGATGGATTCTTTGTATATAGACTGTAAATAAAGTAGTTTAGAGCTACTGATTGACTCTTTCTTCTGCTATGAGATGACAGAAGACGAGTGTGCTCCTCTCAGGAGGGAGGGGTCGCTTATCATTGGTCTATCTGGACTGAGGAAGATTTACAGCCAGAGAGTGAGCATCGGAGAGATGCCCCAGTGTCTTGGGAAGATGGAGGCCTTCCCAGGCATTTTCCCAACAAATGGTAGCAGAGGATGGTTGCGTTCCATCGGATCTCTGCTGTTGCTTTGAGATGAAGCTCAGTGTGTCTTTCATTCAGGGGAGAAGCTGCACTCCTGCCGGACATGGATGGTACTCACCACGGGGACTGCAACGCACCCAAACCACGTGTCTCCGCCCGCTAGCTACCCCCCAGGTGTAGGGTGGCTGAGGCCCTGGCCCCTGTGGCATGCTCCATCCTTATGGGTGCTGCAGGCCCCATCCCGTCCTTCCCTAAGGGTGCCACACGCCACACCACACCCCTCTGGGTGCCACGTGCCCCCTCCTGTCCCTCCCTAAGGGTGCTGCATGCCGCCCCTATGGGTGCCGCACGCATGTCCCTATGGGCTGTTTGCCCTGCCCCTGGGCGCGCCTCCCCAGGTGCCAGAGAGGCTTCCTCTGCAGAGACTTCCGGGTTAGCGCCAACGTCTAATGGCGGATTCCCTCCGAGCTCCGGAGGGAATCGGCTCTGCAGGGATCGGGTTCTACCGCGCCGGCGACGCGGGGACCCTTAGAAACCACAGGCGTGGAAGCCTGTGGACTTGGTGACTCGGCGGGCACCATTTGCGCCCCCCGACCTGCGAAGGAGCCTTTTTAAAGGCTTTGGAACGGGGGACGGGAGCGGTGCGGTGCTGAGAGTCCTCTGCTTCCCCTGCTGAGTGAAGCCGCATGCCATGGATGGAGAGCGCTGGCTTTTTCCTGAGAACATTCGGACTAAAAAGCAACAACCCGTGAGTAATATAGAAATTGGATTTTAAAAGGAAATTTTTTCTTTGAATTTGGAACGACCGGGGAAGATACAAAAGGGAAGTCCGTCTTCCCCTCTTGTAGACAACTTAAAGCAAGGACTAAATAACTAAGGTCGAGAGAATATCTTTTATTGTAATTGAACAAAGTTATTAATTTCACGATTGGACAGTATAAGTAATTTTGCTGGAGGATAAGAGTGGATTTTGAGAGCTGCGCAACCCCCCGGGACCCGGGAGTCATCAGCGAAAGAGCCTGCCGGAAAGATACAGAAGACTTTGACAGCTGTCAAAAGTAGCTGTCAAAGTTGGGGAACACAAAGTAACATTGTTTTGCTGCCTTTGCCAGTTGGATTTGTTACATTTTGGTTATAAATTGTCGAAAATTTGCTATTTTGTCTTTGGGACTGGAATTAGAAGGATAGTAAATATCCACAATCCCTCTAGAGGGGGTCTTGGGACACTGCAAGAATGGCTGGAAGTGGAAAAATACTCACAGAGTTCAACAAGACTTTTTATCTCTTGGGAAAGCTTCAAGAACAAAGTAATATTTTGGCTACTGGGGTCAGGGGACTGAATGAAACAGTAAACAACTTTACTGGAAATGGAAGGGATTTGACTCAAGTCTTTGTCTTTGAACCAAAAGCCCCTGTAGCGGAATTAAAAGACTTTGCAGCTGAGCAGGGAAAGAAACTTGACAAACTTGAGAAAGTGGAACAAGTGGAAGAGAAATATGAGGATCTGGAGGGAAAGGAAGGAGGAGTTATAATGTTGCAGAAGGCTAAGGAAGGCCAGAGGCCTGGCAGGAAGGTCACAAAGGAAAATAAGAACTGGATGATGAAGATTTGGCTTGAATTGGAGAAGGAAGAATGGAGAGACTTATCTAGAAGGAGACCTGAAGACTTGTGGATTACAAATTTGATTAAGATGGATGTTCGAGCGCTTGGGACATTTAAATTTATGAATTTTTCCAAACATGGAGGCCTGGCCGGAAGAAATATGGACTTTTTTGGGATTGTGCTCCTCCGAGACTTGGGCTTTAATATGAAGGACTATCTAAAGAACCGGCAAAGAGGAACTGAGAGAGACTTAAAAGCCTCTGATGTGAGATCGCCAGGCTGATAACATATGGACTGATGGACATTGGTTTGGGGATCGAAACCGGGAAAGGGAGGGTGGGGTTTGATCAATCCAAAGGTTGTATAAATACTTTTTTTGATATTTCTTATTTTGTATTTTTAGTTTGGTATTAATATAAAATTGGGAAATTCGTGGAAGGGAATTTGGGTCGACCTTGGAAAAAGGGTTTAAGTAGAAGGACTGATATAACAATGAAATAAGGTGAAAAATTTAAGAACTTGTTGAACTAAACATTTGGAATTGGAATATAAGAAGGGGAGGCGAGAGGAAGTCGTGTGAAATAAGGTATAAGAAAATAAGGACTGAAAGTATACTTGTTTTGTGTGTTTTTTCTGTCTTTTTGTGTATCTGTTTTATTTGAAAATTCAATAAATATTATATTAAAAAAGAGAGAGAGAGGCTTCCTCTGCAGATGGATGGGAGTTGTGGTTCAGCAAAATCTGGAGGGCCAAAGTTGCCCGTGCTCAGAGCTTTTTTTCAGCTGGAACTCACTCATTTCTGGGGTGGGCTCCATTGCCTTTATAAAAAAAACAAGGGAGGCATTCATGGTGAGTTCCGGCACCCCTTTTTCTAGAAAGCTAGCACTGCCCATGCCTTATGTAAACAATATACAACTTTACAGAATACTACTCTACCAACATCCTTCAATGAACTATGCAACTTGGACCTGTATAGTGGGCTTGAACTAGGGATGACAACAGGCATTTTGCTGCCTGAGACGAAGATTCTGGTGCTACTCCCACTTCCTCTTTTTTTTTCTCTCCCCATCTGCAGTAGAGTAGCAACTGACCTGCCACCCACTGCCACAACATTCTTTTTTATGAATGCTAAGATGCTTTGGCCAACAGAGATTCTGTGAAGCTGGATTTTGGTTCTTTATTAGACCTTTCAGCAATCTTCCTGTAGTTCTGAGACACAATGTATATATATTCCAAGACACAAATCCTTGGCCATGCTGAAAATACATGGTTTTTCATTGGTGTATGTTTACCCCAATAAAATATATTTATTTTCCATACCTGTTATATTAATTCTTTAGTAATAACCGGTGGGTACTAGATAGAATGCCCTCTTTCCTGGTAAAACTGCTGAAGAATAAAGATAAATGTTGAGGTTCACTCCCAGTATGATGCTATGAGGGAACCCTGAATTCAGCCTCAGTTAGGATGTTCATATTTGTTGCTACTTTTTATGACATTTGTTCCCTGCCATTTTTATCATATTGTCCCGGGGCAGGTGGCGTTTCCGTGCACTGCTCTGGTTCGCCAGAAGCAGCTTAGTCATGCTGGCCACATGACCTGGAAGCTGTACGCTGGCTCCCTCAGCCAATAAAGTGAGATGAGCGCCGCAACCCCAGAGTCGGTCACGACTGGACCTAATGGTCAGGGGTCCCTTTACCTTTACCTGGGGCAGGTTGCAGCAATATGAAAATATAATATTAAAATCATTTAAAACAATTTAGAATCTGAAGACTAAGAAGATAATTGGAGACTCCAAAGGTGAAGAATCTTTTGGTGCTTCAACTGAATACATTATTTTCATGGGGATGAAGAACTAAATGTGAAACAAGCAGTTGAAGAACTGCAAACAATTGGAAATTGAAAAAGTATAGATCCTTTGTTATATTTCAAATTGTGTTACTAGTTTACTTTGTTTTTCCTTGTTCCGAAGGGTAAACTGCTTTGCTTCACTTGTTCCATTACTTTGTTTCTTCCTGTGCTTAACACCCTCCCTATTGTTTAGTAAGCTCAACTTGTCTACCAAGGTCACTGCTAGACACATTCTGTTCAAATGGATTTTGTAAGTGTGTACCTTGACATTCTTGGTTATGTGCTCACATTTTATGGGGTGTGTGAATTGTTTTAATTACCTAATTGCTAGAGTAATTGGGGCTAAGACTCTTATTTTAATGGAAGCCTGAAGCACAGTGCATCGGCAGCAGCTTACGGGCTGTTGTAGTAAATAACCAGGCAGTGCTGCTGAATATGACAAGCCAATAAAAGTAATTTGTGTCTCTTTCATTTCATAGATCCTAACACCTTTCAGTATGTCCTTCCAAATTCCTCACTGCTGTTATTTAGAAGGTCATCTTTAGAAATTGAGCTAAATGAATTTATTTACCAAACCCCATTTAGATATGTAGAAACAAATTGGTGTATAAAATTTTACTGAAAATGCATTACTTTAAAAGACCATTATTTCCTTCCAATTATGAACTTGCAAAGGTGGAGAAAACCCTTTTATCTGAATCATGGAGAAAAATACATAATTAGATAGATGCCACTTGCCATTTGTCTGCAGAGGTGTTTTGTTTTTGTTTTTTAAGAATATAACATGACATAGCCTCCAAAGCCATTAATGGAAGGTAGAAAGTTGCATTTTTTTTTGTATTAAAGTGAAATATTGAAAAACACACACACGAAGACCAATAATGTTTTATGCAGTGAATTCAGTTCTAATGATTATACAATTATAGCTCTAATTTCTTTTCTAGTGTGATATTTTTAAAATGATATTTCTGATACATATTTCTTATAGGAAAATGATACAGTAGGGCAGATGCCATGATTCATACCTGCAACTTTATACTTAAATGAATAAATCATAAGAAATAAATATGTAAGAAACAAAGAGTTTTGGCATATGGGGGAAAGCAATCAAAATCTATATTTTTATTGAGCTGTCAGGTGCTCCCTGGACTAGCCAATAAATCCATTTATTATCATTGATCTAGTGTGCAGAGCCAAGGTGGGGGTCACTCTATATGGAGGTCCCATATGCCTCCCCAGTTCTGTATACCATCTTGAATGGAGTTAAATCCATTCTGTTTGCTGCAGATCCTTGTGTGTTGATTCTAGTTAATAGGGCATAGATTTTTTAACCCCAGCTTTTGTTTTTGTGTCTTTCTTTCTAGTGAGTGAATTTTGGCCCATCAGGACTGATCATGAGAGTGGGGGGGGGGGAGGGAGGGAAATCACATGCTTTGCACTGAATATTTTGTGTGATTTTCCCAACCTTGATCAGTATTTCAATTTATGTTGGGGAAGTCTTGGGTTTCCCTGCTTTTAAGAATAGCTGCAAATGGGCACCATTTCATGAAAAAAGATGTAACAAATGAATAAATTAGTGCACGTTGAAATTATGCCATGTATTTGCTTTTTCTTAATGTTTGAATTAAAATTGACTTCAACAGAAAAGTAGAACTGAATAAGACAAATTATTCATTTACATTTTTTTCAGGAAATGGGAAGTATGCAGTGGTAATAATTTTTGTACTACATTTCTTGATGTATTTTTTATCACTCTTGTGTTTTGGATCTTCAGGTAGGAAACGATGCACACTGTGAGGTTATTATTTTTTAATACTATCAACTCATGTCAAACTGAGCTTTAATCCTAAGAAAACTCTAATTTGCTTCTGACTGTGCGTACCCAAATCCTTCTTTTAGCCTTAATAGCATTTTTAGTGATTTTATTATAACACTGTAATCTATCCAAATCTCATTGTAAAACAGTAGTTAGAAGGAGCAATTGACATAGCATACTAATAAAATAGCAGAAATCCACAATGCTCCGTAGGGCTGAATCCAGTGTTACATGAGCAGAATTCCATTTGAGCAGCAGGGGCTCATCTTCCTCTCTTCTATCCAGTGCCCCCCACTCCAAAAATCTGCTAAAAGGTGTCCCCCAACCTGTCAGAAAATATTTTGAGAGTGCACAGAGCAACTGTGGGCAACCAGGGCCAATTCATTCATGAACCTAGGTCTGAACCCATATTGGAATGGACTGTAACCCCACTGAACTCAATGGAAATTGTTTTGAAGTAGGCATGCATATAACAGAGTTGGATATGTGTTCCTTTACCAAAACATTCAAAATGTTACTTTACAACTTACTATATTTTTGTATTGAAGAACTTTCCCGTTTAGTCGCTTTCATACTCTGTATCCTTTTTTTCTTCTCAGTTTTATATTTTTATTGCATCCAATGTCTCAAAACACCTAGATGCACAGAAGTGACTGGTGTAGTGTGAAGGTGTGCTGGAGCTCAGCTATCTAGATATGTGCCTGAGGTGAACCTTGATGTTGATCTCTTAATGAGTATGATATGCCCGTCCTGATTAGCAGAATGACAGCTCATGCATCTTGTGTGCTGTGTAAATGTTGCTCACCTAACCCCTGCCTGTGAACAGCAGGATGTGAACAGCAGAATTTATTACCTGGTTCTGTCTGTGCTGAGTCAAGAGAAATCCATAATGAAGTAACTCACCAAGTGTCATGTTATCTGCTGGAGAGCTGGATGTCAACTGATAACTATCTCCAAAACATGCTGATTAACTGTGAGTTACTCCTTACCCCAGTATTTGTACAGATACAATTCCTGGGGAAACTATGCATTTATTTATTTCTGAAATAGATTATTTTAACACAAATGTTTGGACACTTAGATTTCCTCACTCTCTTTCTGTGTGTGTGCGCGCACACACACACACACACACGTATGTATTTAAAAAACAAAGCTTTAGTTGAATTTTGATTAAAGTAGTTATTTTATTCCACCATTATTATTTTTTTTCTATTCCCTAATAATATTTAAATTATCAGAATACTTTTATGAGAGTAGGGAACCTGCAAACAACACCTGTAGCTTGTACTGTATAAAGAAATCTACTAAACAAAAACACCTTTTCATGTTTATTTTCCATGCATTTATATATACACATATATACACATATACAAATATCTTACTGGAACTCAATGGTACTTATTCAGCCTCGACAACTGTCTAACAATTGTCCCATATAGAGCAGTTTCTCTCTTTCTTTTTTAAGTGGTTGGGCATGCTGTGGAGTAAATCTCCAGACCATCACCCCTGCCATCTTTGTTTCACAGAATGTTGTGCTTCTGGGCCTATCTTGGACGCTGGATAATGAAGATGATGGGCTATCCACTTAAAGACAAAATTAAAACAGCTTGTTACGTTAGAAGGTGGAAGAGGGAAGACCAACTAGGAAGCAGACAGGAGTGCAGGAAGGTTCCTGTTGCTTCCTCCAATAGTTTTTACAGGAGGTTTGGGGGGGAAATGGAGCCTGACAACCTCTGTAAAATGTTTAAAACACCGGGGCCCCACTTTGTCCCTCCTTTTACCCTGTGACACAGTACAGGGTAAGAACTTAATTTGTTCTGGAGGTCTGTTCTTAACCTGAAACTGTTCTTAACCTGAGGTACCATTTTAGCTAATGGGGCCCCCCGTTGCCACCGCACCGCCAGCACGCAATTTCTGTTCTCATCCTGAGGTCAAGTTCTTCACCCGAGGTACTACTTCTGGATTAGCGGAGTCTGTAACCTGAAGTGTCTGTAACCTGAAGCATCTGTAACCCGAGGTACCCCTGTACTGAGATGCTCGGCAAAAGGAAACCTGAAAGCTCTGTTTAAAAAATCTGCACACATGGGGTTGGTGATCCCGGGTGAAACAGGAAATTTGTGAAATGTTTTACGGATTTGCTTCATTTAGTAACATCATTTATATGCCACCCAATAATGGTGTTCTCTGGATGGCTTATAAGACTCTTGGAATATGGTCATTTTTATTTATGAAGAGATATAAGGGATACATTTAATGTTTGCTTTTGTTACTAAAACATAACTTAAAAACTTCATTTGCTTTTTGGGGGGTCATATGTTGCACCATCATCTATATCATAAACTTTCTAAAACTCTTCAGGGGTCTTCAGCCACATGCCTTGGAACACACCCTGCAGATTTTCCTCCTATAGCGTTCACTAAAAAGGCATTCTAAGAAGCTGGGGAAAACAAAGTAAAAATAAAAGTAAAAGCGATAACAGACACCACTCAGCCAACTCAGTGATTTTAAGGTAGCTTCCGCAGGCAAATTTCTGTGCCCCCTCAAAAAATATCTCATTGGAATCCTTTCCTACTTCCATAAAGTGGCAGGAGGGAAAAAAATCCCAGTCTTGTGATGTACCAAGACATTGGTGAAATGGGGCAGGTTACCAGCATAGCATGAGTGTAGACCATACTGAGCTGATGAACCAAGGTTTTGATATGCTGAATTCTAGTCCAAATACTGAAGTTACAGTATGTGTGAACTTGTTAACAGTGTAAAGAAGTTCTTTAAATAAAGCGGTTCTTCATTCAATGGTTGAGCAAGATGTAAGACAGATACTTGCTGATACATAATTCTTTTAATATTGGGCCATAAAAAAATCATTAAAAAATAATTATTTTAAAGCATGAGCAGTGGATGTTAAACTTTCTGTCTTCATAAATAAACATTTTGTGTGAAAACTTTAAAATTTGATAGCTTCAAAACTTCAGAGATAGTTTATTTGCATTATTTGGGTTCTGCATCTTTTTTTTTTTTTTTTACATATTAGACTTTCAATCTCTGTCTAACCTCGGAAGTAAATGGGGTAAATGAACTCTTTTCACAAAACAAGCTGTATTAGTAGACCTGACTGATAATGCCATGCTAATATAAACTAGTTTTATCATCATCATGTCAGAGATAAATATTTTATCTGCAGTACTATCTAATCATTAAGAATTTGGAGCTTTGGTTAAAGAGTTGTTCAGAATTCTATAGAGAATGTGGATGTTCACTGAATATTAGGTAGCCTAGTTTAGCAGAAGAGGGCATTGCTGCTGCATGATAAATGAGGATCAAAATACATTTACATGAGGGACTGAAATGCTGCTTTTCAAAGTATGATAAAGGAAATAGCAATATATCACTCTCTGTGTACCAGTCATGAATGATAGATTTTGCATTCTGTTCTGATTGTCCGAAGACCTCTCTGCTGTGTGGAAACCTGGAGGCTCAGCTTATCTGTAATTTTTATTATGTGCATGAAAGTAACTGTCAGGCAAAAATTTCTAAAGAAAGATTGCAGTACAAAGTCTCAGTATTTTCCTGAACAGGCATTCTATTTTACTGCCATTGTTTGCTGCTAAATGTTTTCTCTCTGGGGCTGCTCTTCAGAAAATGAGAACCATACTGCTGGATCAGACCAAAAGCACATCTAGACTAGCGTTCTGTATCCAATAGTGGTTACAGAGAGTCTTCCAGGAGTCCTACAAGAATGCAACAAAGCAATCTTGGTACTTATAGCCTTCCCTGTTGCTGTCTTCTTCCAACAAATTTCCAAAGCAAAAAGGCAGGAACGAAACAGATGTCAGGAAAGCCAGGGCATGATAAAGGACACTTATTTAAATTCCCTTTGGTTTTTTCGTGATATAGGATTTTCATGGGAGGTGCCGTTAGTGCTGGAATACAGGGAGCTGTAACTCTTAACTTGGCCTGATTCAAGCAATTGAACCAGAAGGAACTGTAACTGCAAAGCTGAGGATTCCCATTGGCAATGGAGGCTTCTGTGTGCGCTCTAATAAAAAGTTCCCTTGCTCTTAAAGTATAACAATAAAAGATGTCACAGATTTGACCTCAAACACTTCAAAAGATGGCAAAGTTGCAGCTGTAATACAGACATATTAGGGATGTTTAGAGAGGAGACGCTTGTGCATTCCAAGCCTTAAGAAACCAGAGTGGCTCTATGCAGACAGTGCCAGGTTTAAGTGGGCCCTCTCTCATCCCTCAGCACCAGGGCTGACCCAATACATTTTTGGCACCTGAGGCAGACCCCAAAATGGTGATCCCCCCCGCCTTCCCACGAGGGAAGAAGGGCTGAGGGAAGATCTACATCAGGAATAGGCGGGGAAGGAGGAGAGAAAGAATGATATTGGGATCTTCTGTCCAGGTGGATACTGCTGCCTGAGGCGCTTACCTCACCTGGCCTCATGGGTAAGGCATGCTCAGCATTATGCTGGTGCCCCCTATAAGTTCAGGAAGTAGTGGTGCAATGGGGATGGGCAGGAACAATCAGCTCAATGTTGAAAAAAAGGGAACACTCAGTAAAGTAGCTACAGCAGATGCTGCCATTTTAATTTCCCCATAATCCCTCTGGGACCTGGACTAGTTTTCACAGTGCTCTGCTGAATGCTGCTACAGAATTTATTTTTAAAGGGAAAACATGTAGGCAATCACCACCAGTGGTGGCCAGTCCTCTGGGAATGGTGAGGGACACCCCCTTATTCTAGGTGCTGATGGTGGATCTATCTACAGACCTGATTCCAGTTTTTTGAGGGCCCTGAGAAGCTGTCTGTAGTGCACCCCCAGCACTTACCAGCTGTGATGCTTTAGCTACCAATTTTGGACTTTCCTTCATATACAAATGGTCTTATTATCACAGCCCATTGCCATTGGATGAGATTGGTGGGATGCAGAAACCATCAACCTCTAACAGGGCTTACCAGCAGCAGCACCATTGTAGTGGTCTAGGATAAGGAATCAAGTGGTAGTGGTCTAGGACAAGGAATCAAGGATTCATTTCTAATCCATTACAACATTGTTACCTGGTTAGTCCAGTCACAGGTACAAGGAGATGGCTGGTGCTGCCATGGGTGGATTAAAAACACTGCATTTGGATGTGGCTCCGACATTGTAAACAAGGACTGCAGGAAACCTTTTTTAAAACAACAACAACAACAACATTTTGTTGAAAGATTATATGCATATGCATATATTTTGAATTGGGGCTGGGTGGGAAAAAGAGAACAGAAAAGCATGCATATAAATGAAGCATGTGTCATCTAGACACTGTTGATTTATAGCCAAAATGCACACACTTCCTAGAGATCAGAACATGCTTTTCTATCTTGGATGGTGAAATTAAAAAAGTGTGTGACTTAGAAAGCTTCCTTGAAAACATACAACAAAAGAAAACCAAACTAGTTCTATCTATGACAGAGGTTACAGAGAGTTGATACCTGTGTATAACAATGATAAGACTGTATGCATGCACACATATCGGATAATAATAATAATAATAATAATAAATTTTATTTATATCCCGCCCTCCCCAGCCGAAGCCGGGCTCAGGGCGGCTAACAACACTAAAACAATACAACATTATAAAACATTATAAAAATGAGTTAAAAACAAAATTAATGGCAATGGTATCCCATTGAAGCACCAAGCAATGATATCTCATAAAACAGCTTCCAGATCTTACAAAATAATCTCTATACATGAGCAAGTGTCTCCTGAGCATCTTGGATTCATCAAGACAAGCTGACACATAAGATCAGGTCTGTGCAGCGGGGGTGGGGGCAGTAGCTGTGCACACTTGGCCCGAGCCTTGGAGGGCTAAGCCAGCCGGGGGGCAGGGGAAGGGACATGTGCCAGCAGCCTACCAGACTTACGTTGTCATGACAAGAACTGTCCTTGCTTCCTAGCTGACTGGGGATTTAATGGGCAAAACAGCCATGGGCAAAATGTCCATGCTTGTCTGTATGCACTGCAAGGTTTTAATAGTAAAATCTGGACCCTCATTACTGCATGCTAGCCGTGTAGCATCAAAGTAGGCACCACTGTGGTGGTGTGTGTCATGGACTGCAAGTCTGTGGAGCCACATGTCTGTTACCAGCATTATCTTGTGTTGGCAGGGCTTGGATAAGAATGAGGAATGTGCAAGCATAGTCGAGACTCCTGCCCAGGCCTCAGTCAAACTCTGCACGGGCTTGCATAAGATGATTTGATAGAGTAGACAGTAGGAATGGAGGGGGGTTTTTTTGTCAGAATACTAGTAACGTTCACTATTACTGTATTTTTAGTCAGTAAACATTATGAAAATAATTATGTCATTTTCTGTATTGTCTTTGATAATTCCACTGAGATGCATTCAAACTGATTACCTAATTCATTACATGATTGCTCACATTAGTTTTGGCACAGCGGAAAGTGAGATAAACTACGTAGGTTTCAGCAGAAGCTGAACTGTAGCAGAACAGAAACAGCTGATTGTAACGAACTCAGGTAATAAGATAAAAAACCCCAAAACACTTCCTTATATTCTTAGTAGATATATCAGTTTTCCTGTGCTCTTTCAACCTTATCTTGTAAGAACAGCTCACCAGACACTAGTGGCAATCAATGTGAGTGGAATTGGATCAAAAACATCTGAAAGTGAGGCACAGCTGTGGAGGTCAAGGTTAATCAAAATATGGTATAACAGCTTTTATGAAGGATAACATTGTTGAAAACAAGAAGATCTGATGTTTGTAAGCTTGAGAATTACGAATTAACTGCATTCTAAGACTGATGCAGATGCTTGGGAGTTGTCCTATAAGGTAATGGAAATAATTCTGTTCAGTGTGAAATTGTGGCACTGGTTAATTCCTCTCACGTTTTATTTAAGAACAACCAGGATTTTACTTGATCTGCCTCAGTTTGGCATCACTATTGTCTAATATTGAACAACAAGGTTCTGTTCTATGAAGCCATTTTATTTAACCTAGGAAAATATCCCAATCCATGCTTTAATTCATCACCATATGAAATTGTGACTTTGACTGTCTTTACTTTCTGTAAACTGCTTTGAGGGCTTTTTCTAAAATCGAGTGGTATATAAATTTTATTAAATAAAATAAATAAATTACTGTTCTGCCTTTGAATGAAATATGATTTGATTTCTGGGGCAGTCAAACCTAGTTACTAAAGATTCAAGGTTTTCTACTCCCAATCAAAGGCATTTAAAAACAAAATGTTTTGTGACTATCCTTGAGCTGGATAAGTGCATTTATCTATCACAAAAAACCAATATAGCAGGGGCAGAATAATAACAATAACATTTTAAATTCTCTCCTATTGTGTTACAGATAGGTGCTGTTTCTATTTTCTATTGGCACATATTGAAGTCCCTCGTTTTCCAACAAACATTTTATATTGAGATTTTTATCCCATTCTGTATCTGTATTTAATATGAAATTGCCTTTATATGTGCTCTTCTTGCTGATGTTTTTATCATTAAATCTTTCTGTGGGAAGCAGTAAATGAAATTGAAAATAGTGCCTCTTTATAGGTAATTCTGATCCACTCCCTAGGGCTTTCATGGCTGAAGAAAGCCCCCACACTCTCACACCCCCATCTGAAAGTTGCAAAAGTGAGAGTACCACTCACAGGGGCTGGCCTCACATTCTCTTTAACTTTTGGCCATAAAGGCTTACCTGGAGCAGTGATGGGAATTCCTTTCTCTTCCATTTTTCTTGACCCACCCACCTCTGCCACTGCAAGAAGACTTCATAGATCTATACACTGTGGGATTGCATTTGAAGTCAGTTGAGATAGTGGGCAGCCACCATGAATGGGGCTCGAGTTTTCATTCCTTTCAAAAGTGGTACCTCCACTTGCTAAAGCTGTCTGGGGGTTGTCAGGGAGGGAGGTGAGTGGGATGGTTATGTGAATGTGGCAGTGGCAGAAATTCTGTGTAACCATGGCCCATGGGGACAGTGTTAGAGGAGGCATTGATGGCATTGTGTCAAGGTACCACTGAAGTTCACCTCTTGAGTAGGAGTTAACGTACTTGGAATGTGCAGAGGGGCAGCAAGAGACACGGTGAGTGGGGAGAAGTTCTTGCTGGGTTGAGCCTGTCTGCCATAGTCTTACAGCCCATTCTGGAGCTTCTTGGTGCTGTGGTACTGTGAGGCAGCGTAAAAAGACCAGGTATGCTGGCTGGTGCTTGTTTGGGTTAAAATAATCTTAAATTGCTTGATCTGACTACAATAAAAAAGAATGCAGTACTACTATTCCTACAGCCTGAATCTTACATTATTGCATTGTTTAGCAGGCCAATCTGTTGCACTTTCGTCTCTTAATTTCTTGCCTGCTCAAGTATAGACCTTAAGCTGTTGTGTCACTAAGGAGTAGTGAGTGATTGCATGCAATTACTGTATCTCATCTATAGGATCTGCTGTACTTGGTATCATTTACCATATGCTGTAGTGCATCCAGAATTGATTTATTTGACAGCCAAGAGCATGAGGATGTGAGAACAACCTTTAAGTAGTGTTGGTTAAATCTTTTAGCATGGATAACAGCATCCTGCCGGCTCTCCCTTGTCTTATGAAAAATAATGATGATAATATCTGGAGAGAGATATACACTGCATATAAAGTAGTCCCTAAACGGTTAATAAGTGCATTTCACTGGGAGCTCTGTTTTTACCACATTCCTTTCCAAATTCAGACAGTATTGAAAGTACAAGGTATTAGCTAACATTTTGTCTGCGTACCCTGTGGGACTCTAATAACCATATTTTGTAAAGCAATTCAGTATATTCTGAAATACTTTTTGTTCATATCTTACCATAATCAATGGCAACTGCAGCCAACATATTGCTAGATGAAAAATAACTGGAATAACTAAAAATCTGTGAAAAACTTTTGTATTATGCTGATTCAAACTATGCAGTACTGATCATTGTGCTTTGGAAAAGGGAGTTAACAGACTGCCAAATTTATTGTGCCCTTAATGTTAGGTGGTGCTTCGAGTGGAGCAAATAAATCAAAAGTTAGTTCAGATCCTTTTCATCCTGCTTTAAGTGCCCAGACACTCTCTAGGACTAAACATACTTTATTTTTGTTTAATTAAGGCAGCAAAACACTAGCTTTATTGATTCTTCTTTTTTACATGATCAAATGGGGGAGCAGGGAATGACCTGCTTAGAAGTTTAGTCAGATGCCTCTTCTTATTTCCACAAGAATTTTACACTTGCTGTGGATTAATAGGTCAAAAGGCTTTTCAAAATTTCAAGCTATCTTGGGAAAATCAGTTTGCATTTTTGCAGATGTTCATTTCCACTAAAGGGCTTTTTATGCACTCATTGCCATAGCTGACAAATTCATTGAAGCTACAGCTCAAAGCTGCAAATCTCTTAAGATGTGCCCTCTTGGAACCCAATGCAATATAGTTTCATAGAGATTTCGCTTTTCTGAAGTGTACAAAGAAGAGATTAATGCAAGCTCTCATTTGTGAATTCCAGTTGTGTCTCTAGCAGATTTCCCCTTGGATCAGTAAAAGCACCCAACTGTTTCTTACTGACCCTATAGTCCAGTTCTGGAGACATTATTGAATGATTGTTATCAATAAGAGACAACCCTGCATACAAGTTGCATTGATTCTTCTTCTTTTAAATATAACAAGGACTTTTTTCCCCCAACCAGAACTCACTGGAACTCAGTTCTGGCCCCTCTCAGGTGGGTGCCATTGCCATTGTAAGAGAACAAGTTTCATGGTGAGTTCCGGCACCTTTTTTTCCAAGAGAAATAGCACTGAATATAATGTATACCAAGGACAATATATCTAGAAACAGAAGAGTTTATTTCTACTCTCTATGTTCCTGCCAGGTAACCTCAATATTTTACTTAGTTTATGAAAGCTGTTCTTTATAAATTTAAATTCGTTCAAGTCCAACTAAATCTATACTGACAAGTGACTATAGTGGTAAAATTGTTTTAGGTTGCTGTCTTAGAACTACAGCTTGTTTATTATGGGACTTTCATGCAGAGAACTGTGGCTCTCCAGATGATGTTGGACTCCAGCTTCTATCAGCCCCTTGCCAATGACCAGGGGAGATGGAAATTGAGAAAACACAGCACCCGGGCAGCTACAAGTTCCTCACCCCTATTTTAGAAGTAGCATTAATCTGTCACTCAGTTATCTGAAAAGGAAGATGCTGTGGGATGGGCTTGGACTAGATGAACCTCAATGTCCCTTCCACTGTATCATTTTAATTTGATGGTACTGGTTGCGAGTTTAGAACATGAAATGGTAACTTCAGTTGCATGATAGCTTTAGTTGCACAGACTCCCATGTGCCTAGTTGCACCGACTCCCATAGTCAAATTTGGGGTTGTCACTTTGCTACTGGCAGCCGTCCAGCTTCAAGCTGGTGGTGAAGCTTCAACCACAGGATAGGATACCTCTCATAGAATCATAGAATCATAGAATCATACAGTTGGAAGAGACCACAAGGGCCATCGAGTCCAACCCCCTGCCAAGCAGGAAACACCATCAGAGTACTCCTGACATATGGTCGTCAAGCCTCTGCTTAAAGACCTCCAAAGAAGGAGACTCCACCACACTCCTTGGCAGCAAATTCTACTGTCAAACAGCTCTTACTGTCAGGAAGTTCCTCCTAATGTTTAGGTGGAATCTTTTTTCTTGTAGTTTGGAACCATTGCTCCGTGTCCGCTTCTCTGGAGCAGCAGAAAACAACCTTTCTCCCTCCTCTATGTGACATCCTTTTATATATTTGAACATGGCTATCATATCACCCCTTAACCTCCTCTTCTCCAGGCTAAACATGCCCAGCTCCCTTAGCCGTTCTTCATAAGGCATCGTTTCCAGGCCTTTGACCATTTTGGTTGCCCTCCTCTGGACACGTTCCAGTTTGTCAGTGTCCTTCTTGAACTGTGGTGCCCAGAACTGGACACAGTACTCCAGGTGAGGTCTGACCAGAGCAGAATACAGTGGCACTATTACTTCCCTTGATCTAGATGCTATACTCCTATTGATGCAGCCCAGAATTGCATTGGCTTTTTTAGCTGCCGCATCACACTGTTGGCTCATGTCAAGTTTGTGGTCAACCAAGACTCCTAGATCCTTTTCACATGTACTGCTCTCAAGCCAGGTGTCACCCATCTTGTATTTGTGCCTCTCATTTTTTTGCCCAAGTGCAATATTTTACATTTCTCCCTGTTTGTTTTGGCCCAGTTCTCTAATCTGTCAAGGTCGTTTTGAAGTGTGATCCTGTCCTCTGGGGTGTTAGCCACCCCTCCCAGTTTGGTGTCATCTGCAAATTTGATCAGGATGCCCTTGAGTCCATCATCCAAGTCGTTGATAAAGATGTTGAATAAGACCGGGCCCAAGACAGAACCCTGTGGCACCCCACTAGTCACTCTTCTCCAGGATGAAGAGGAACCATTGATGAGCAGCCTTTGGGTTCGGTCAGTCAGCCAGTTACAAATCCACTGAGTGGTAGCGTAGTCAAGTCCGCATTTTACCAGCTTCTTTACAAGAATATCATGGGGCACCTTGTCAAATGCCTTGCTGAAATCAAGGTAGACTACATCCACTGCGTTCCCTTCATCTACCAGGCTTGTAATTCTGTCAAAAAACGAGATCAGGTTAGTCTGACATGACTTATTTTTCAGAAATCCATGCTGACTATTGGTGATCACAGTATTCCTTTCTAGGTGCTCACAGACTGTTTGCTTAATGATCTGCTCCAGAATCTTCCCTGGTATTGATGTCAGACTGACTGGGCGGTAATTATTTGGGTCCTCTCTTTTCCCCTTTTTGAAAATAGGGACAACATTTGCCCTCCTCCAGTCTGCCAGGACTTTGCCTGTTCTCCAGGAATTCTCAAAGATGACTGCCAGTGGTTCTGAGATCACATCTGCCAGTTCTTTTAATACTCTTGGATGCAGTTCATCTGGCCCTGGAGACTTGAATACATCTAAACTAGCCAAGTATTCTTGTACTATCTCCTTAGTTATTCTGGGCTGTGTTTCCTCTGCTGAATCATTTGCTCCAAATTCTTCAGGTCGGGCATTGTTTTCTTTATCGGAGAAGACTGAGGCAAAGAAGGCATTGAGGAGTTCAGCCCTTTCTGTATCCCCTGTTTGCATTTCACCATCTTCTCCTCTGAGTGACCCCACTGTTTCTTTGTTCTTCCTTTTGCTACGAACATACCCATAAAAGCCTTTTTTGTTGCTTTTCACCTCTCTAGCAAGCCTGAGTTCATTCTGTGCTTTAGCTTTTCTGACTTTGTGTCTACACGTGCTGGCTATTTGTTTGAATTCCTCTTTGGTGGTTTCCCCCCTTTTCCATTTTTTGTACACATCCTTTTTTAATCTTAACTCAGTTAAAAGTTCTTTAGATAGCCACCCTGGCTTCTTTAGGCACCTTTCATGTTTCCGTCTCATTGGTATTGCCTGAAGTTGTGCTTTTACTATCTCCCTCTTAAGAAACTCCCAGCCATCATGAACTCCCTTTCCTTTTAGTATTACTGTCCATGGGATCTCACCCAGCACTTCCCTAAGTTTTATGAAGTCGGCTTTCTTAAAGTCAAGAAATTGAGTCCTAGTATGCTTGGCTGCTCCTTTCCGCTGTATAGTAAACTTCAGAAGAGCATGATCACTCGCGCCTAATGATCCTTCCACTTCTACCCCACTAACCAGGTCATCAACATTGGTTAGGACCAGATCTAAAATGGCTGTTCCTCTTGTTGCTTCTCCCACTTTCTGGACAATGAAGTTGTCTGCAAGGCCAGTGAGGAATCTGTTTGACCTTATGCTCTTGGCTGAGTTTGACATCCAGCAAATATCCGGGTAATTGAAGTCCCCCATTACTACTATCTCCCTTCCTTTTGCATGCTTGGCCATCTGTTCCAGGAAGGCATCATCTATGTCCTCCGTTTGGCTTGGGGATCTATAGTAAACTCCCACAATGAGGTCCCTGTTATTCTTCTCTCTCTTAATTTTGACCCAAATGCTCTCACTTTGGCTTTGAGGTTCTAAATCTTGGATCTCTTCACAGGTATACAAATCTCTGACATATAACGCCACTCCTCCTCCTTTCTTGTCTGGTCTGTTTCTCTGAAATAGATTGTATCCCTCCATTATTACATTCCAGTCGTGGGACTTATCCCACCAGGTTTCAGTGATGCCTATTATGTCATATTTAGTTTGCTGTACCAAGAGCTCAAGCTCATCTTGTTTATTACCCATGCTTTGCACATTAGTGTACAGACATTGAAGTCCATTAATCATTCCCCCGTGTCTCTTTTTTAAGGATTTTTCCTCCCATCACTAGGTCTGCGTGCTGTTTGCTCCATTTGGTCTATGACATTTGGATGATCATCTTCATCAATTGATAGACTCCTACCTTCAGGAGCACTGTCTCCCTCCCCCACATTAGTCAGTTTAAAGCCCTCCTGATGAGGTTTCTGAGATTTTTGGCAAAAACATTCCTCCCAACCGTTGTGAGGTGCAGCCCATCACTTGCCAGAAGTCCATCTTCAAGAAACCGCAGTCCGTGATCTAAGAATCCAAACCGTTCCTGTTTACACCATTTGCGAAGCCAGCTGTTCACTTCCACTATTTTTCTCTCTCTCCCTGGGCCACGTCGTTCAACTGGGAGGACAGATGAGATGACAATTTGTGTATTTAATTGCTTCAATTTCCTGCCCAGAGCCTCATAGTCTCTTTTGATCTTCTGGAGGCTATTGCTTGCAGTGTCATTGGTTCCCACATGAACCAAGAGGAAGGGGTATTTGTCATGATTCAGCCCTGCTCATGATTCAGCCCTGCCCATACCTTGAACCTCCTTAACATGAGGAGCAAGGGAAGCTGAACTGTCCTAATGACCTCAGTAGTGTTATTGATCCTAATATGCCTGTTCGTGACTAGAGATCCTCACATCAGTTGCCTGGGTTCCTGGGTAGCTATCAGTCCACCCCTCCATTTCCCTTAGAACCATAGGGATAAAGAAGATGATAAGCCAGAGATGGGAATTTATGAGCCACTGCTGTAGTGCCTGGCTAGCTGCCTGGCAGGCTACTTGAAAGGAAGAGGGAAGCATACAGAAACACATATGTGGATCAGAGCCTGACTGAGAGCAAAAAACAGGTGTAGTTTCTGTGTAAGACCATTGCTTGTTTTCTGGAGCAAGAGCTCTCCTCATAGCTTACAGTTTCCTGGCCTGGGAAAATGGACTGTGCTATACTATACTATACTATACTATACTATACTATACTATACTATACTATACTATACTATACTATACTATACTATACTATACTATTATCTTAATATTATATTTGTTAATAGAGTAACCATTAACAGCTGTAGTTTCCCTGCACTTTGAAGCCTGAGTGAAAGCCCTTAACACAATTTGTTACACTGAAAGGTGTTTTTGACAATTGAATAACGAGTTAGACTTTTATTACATCTATCTACGTATTGTTTGCACAGTGGATGGCTGGGGTTCTCTGGGATTTCAAATAAGGATCTTTTATAGCCCTATTAGGGACTGAACCTGGGACTTTTTGCATGGAAAGTGTGTGCTCTGCTATTGAGCAGTAGCCCTTTCCCCTTTTTATATGGGGCTTTCCTCCTTCAAGTATTATTGAAGTGTGTTTAGAATAATCAGCTCCATTATAGACTGTGGCATGAAAACAATTTTAATTTAACCTCCAGCTTAATTTAAAAGACGTTAAGTTTGCAAAGCAGGGCAAGGAAATTAAATTACCTGTTCCCACACTATTGCCTTGCCCAGTTTATTCTCTCAAAGTGCTTTACTCAATTTTAATATAACTCTTCCCATTACATCCTAGCGCTTAATCAAAAAGTGCAGCTGGGTAGAAAACAGCTCAGTGTTTGTCAGGAACAGGATTTACTGTTGGTGATTTTGAGGAAATGCTTGGGCTTCTAGTTGGTGGAAGCTCTTCTGGTGGGGTTTGCTGCTGAACTGAAGCTCAGTCATCCATCAGCTAAATCTAATTGAGTCCCCGGTAGTTAGGATGGGGGGTGGGAAATAAAACTTCTTCCCTGACAGCTGTGGAGCTGAGCACCATGCTATCTGTAGCTTGTTGATTTCATTTATGTTTTATGTTTTCAGAAATGTTTTAATAATATCCATTTTGCAAATCCCGGGGGGGGGGGGGTGAGTGCTTGCTCTATTAATGCAGTAATAGCTTTATACATGAATTTGTAAAATAGTGCTCAAGTATTTATTAGGGCTGTGCAACCAATCGGGCTGAATCCTAAATCAGACCTCTAGCATGTAATCTAGTGCTAGAATTTCATACAAAACTCCCCAATTACAGGGCTTTGGGGGAAGGGTGTGCTTGGAGGCAGGAGTATACAAATGTGCTATTGATAGATTGATTGATTAAACTGATGTCCCACTCTTCCACCCAAAAGAGCCTAGGGCGGAAAACAACATGCTGTAAAACTATAAAACTGGTGCTGGTATGGAGAATCTCGATGTGACAGGGTTAATCCATGGGTCAAGCCACTTACGTTGTTATTGCTGTAGGAAGCTCCTGCTATGTAGACACATTTTTTTGTCAGCTTTCACATGATTTTTTTAATAGAAATTGCTACTTGTGGACAGGGGTACCACGTCCTATTTCACTGCTGCTGCTGCCACCACCACCTACCTGCTTGTGCCACTGCTGCCTGCTCTGGCACTCATTTTCACACAAAATGGATGCAATCTTGCAAAAAATCAGAGGCAACGGTGCTCTTCTGCTGGCGGGAGCAGGTGGGGCACCTGGGGGGTATGCCACCTTGGGGGAGGGGTTCTCTTGCCTGAAGCAGTGGTTTCATGGGTGAGATTCTCAGCCTGCCTAATGGCTAAGATGGCTCTGCTTGTGGATTGATAAATGCAGCAGGTTCGTGAACTGGAGCCAAGCCCCACAAGTTCTGTTGGAAATCAGCCTTTTATCATTTTTTTCAGAAAAGCAACATAAAAGTAAGTGTCATGTGTACAGAATAGACATCTATAGATCAGGCTACAAGTTAGTAAAGACATAAAATTAATGTTTCTTGCTGTTGAATCTGTTCTTAAATAACAGGGAAAAGCACACTACTTCTTTTTCCAAAGATGGCTTTATACCCCTTGTGGACCAATTCTGATATACTTTATACAGGGAAGGGGATTGCTGGCCACTGTGGACCTAAGGCAGCCCTGTTGTTTAATGTAATTTTTTTACACCCAAGGTTTTTTGCTATAGGCCACATTTATTACAATCTATTAGCGAAGCATCACTTATTGTACAACTATCAATTAATCTTATAATTACCTTAGACTTTATTTCGAATATAACACCTCTCTGGAATCCAGTCTGGCAAATCTTTTAGCCCTGGCTCCCAGGAGCATGGGGAAAACAGCCTACACATTCAAATATATTTTTAGTTAGATGTTCTAGGAGACAGCCAGCAAATTCTGGTACTAGCTCTGGTGTGGCTTGTCATATTTTATGCTCTATGGTAGCTACACTGATTAGATGAAATTTTGGGATGCTACTGAATGCTGTAATTCCTTGGCGCAGACTGCAAATCTTGGCATCTAATTAAGAGTACTGCTCTGGCTCAAATTTAATCAAAACGTCGAAAAAGGCCCCCTTTTCTTCCGCTCATTTACTTGGCTGCTGTTCCATAAGCTTCAGGGAGATGAGAATTTTTCTCTGTCCTTCTGCCTTGTGCTTGATACCCTAGGGAACATACCTTTTATAGGGAGGACATTTTATTATTTGAAAAGCATTTATATAACACTTAATATTTGAAAAATAATTGCTAAAAAAAAAAAAGGAATGTTGGGTGTCTTTGGGAAACTATATTTTATAGAGACCACAATTTCCTTCCTTGTCATCTGATCAAGAGCAGTTCCTCAACAGCAGGAGAAGGAGGGTGGTGAGAGTGCTTTCTTGCCACCAGAGCAGCAGAGATCAGGTAATCAGAGGGGACTAACTTGTGGCCCTTCATATGATACTGGGCATGCCAAATTCCATCAGCTCCAGCCATCAGGGCCAGTGGTCAGGGATGAGGCAAGATGTAATCCTATCAACATTTGGAGGGCCACAGATAATCTGAAGTAAGGAGGTTTCACAGAGACAGAATATTTTACATTCACATTTAGAAATGTTGGAAGGGAGAAGATTTCTTCATCTGTGTTTCCCATTTTTTCTTCTAATTGCTAGTCTGAATCAAGACTTGAAGCACTCACCCATCTCGGAAGAAGATGAAATTCAGGTATACTCCAGCAGCACAAGACAATAGGTAGTGCCTCATCCATATCATGCTACCCTATTAAACTCTGGAGACAAAGGCAGATATTTACACAGTTCCTTTCCCTGCACAAAATCTGCACTGTTCTCCCCATTCACCCCTCATCACTGTCAGTTTCTTTGTACCACAAGTGAGTTACCATTGTAGTTTCCCCCACCCACCCTTCCCAGTTTCTGAACTGGCCTCGTGTGCTCTGTCAATCCCAAGCAAGCAGTTACTGCAGACTTCTGAAGCAAGTGATAGCATGGCTGACAACTTAATAGCTGTTTTCCTGATCAAAGGCATAGTTTTTCTTTTCCCTATAGCTCTTCTCCAGTCCATGTGAAATTAACATGTGTAGTGAAGTTGGTTCAGCTGACATTTAATCTCCCACATCTTGAAGACTGTTCTGCTGTCGAATACAAATGAAAGCTGTTCATATAAAATTAGATTTCAAAGAATTAACATGCTGTAAAGTTAAAAAGCTGAGTGTAATGAATGGTTCGCTTGCATGTACGTTACTGTGAATGCCAGAGTAAAGAACTGTGCAGCAATGACATTGCAAATAGTTAGGAAAGCCAGGTGAAAGGAAGCAATGAGAACATCCTGTTTCCAAACTGCCTGAAGATTTGCAGCCCTCGTCTGATTTCTGTTAGACAAATAATAATAATAATAATCTTCTGACTGGGGCCCCCAAACAATCATGAATTTGACAGGGATTAACATTTCGTATTGGCTCTGGAAGAATACACTTTCTTATGGAGAAGACTGAAGACTTGGAAGAGACAGGGAGATAAGGAACAGGAAGCCTCACCCATCAGAAACACACAGATGTTTGAACTCACAGGGAGGAGCTTGCAGTACATTTGATCCTGACTGGTATTGTTTACTCTCATCCCATGCTAGGTCAGGGTTTGGCTTAGTGTGTTGTTCGCATCCTGGCTCATGGTTTAACTTTCCCCTTGCCAACCATGAGCTGTAGCCAAGAATAAACATTTGGCTTATCACAACAGTGAAACCAGGCAAATCTCTTTCATTATTTTATTTATGAAATTTTAACCCTGTGTTTCCTCTAAAGAGCTGAGAAAATGGGTAGAATGTTCTCTATCCATACACTACCTTTTAATAAATAAATCACAACAACCTCTTGGGAGAGACTTGATCAAGTGTGACTGGACCACTGTCACATAGGAAGCTGGCTTTCTCCAAATCCTTGTTCAACTCTCTGACCAGCACCAAACTGGATTTCCAAATTAACTGTCTAAAACATACCACATTAAATATTTAATAACTGATTTAGAGGCATCTGAAGGCATACTTTTCCCAATCAGGATAGGAATGGGGTAGAACATGTAAATACAAAAAGTGTTGCTTTATGCTGAGATTAAAATAGTTTAGGTGGTAAAACTACCATAGGATTGTGCTAAACGAGACTGATCATATGCAAATACATACAGCCCACTGGGAACAATTGCATTGAAATTGTTACATAGAACAAGATAACATTTTATTTGAGGAACATATATTCACCACCTTTTTAAAAAGCATGCTTTTTGTAGTTCTGTTATGACAGATGCTTCTAGATGAATATTCATGTTCAGGTGAGTTTTCAATAAAGGATTTTTCCCCCTTTACCAGCTTTGTTGGCCAGTGGTTTTCAGAACGCATAAAATATTTAGGCCTTCATATAATTGGGCAGAGGGCGTTGGCACATTCTGTAATTCACTGGTAGCAGTAGACATTCCTAAAGTATAAGGAGGAAAATAATGGGGCTCTCGCTTTTCAGATTTCTGCTATGACAGAACAAAGCTTCTATTGAGAAGAAAGAAACTATTATGAAGGAAATATAAATGGCATGAGTTTTGGAGAGGGGGAGAAAGATAGAGAATGGTTGCCCAAACTCTCTTTCTCTCTGTCTCATTTTCCTCCATCTGAATCCAAAATTATTTTGATCTCAACCTATTATTTCCTTCTGAATTTAATTTTTTTTATATTTTTTTCCCTAAATATTTTTTCCAGTGGTATATTGAGATAGTATCAAAGGAGGACAGAAAGAAATGCATAAAACTATTTTAAAATGCAGTCTGGGTGTTTGGGGACTTACAGTGGTAGTAGAGGAAAATGTATTCCTCAACGTTGTTACGGCTCAATATGATAGTAAGTATACACAAGCTCACCGTTGCGAGGCACTATAATGTTCATAGGAGAAGGAGGGCCCTGTGCATGAAGACTTTCACAATGCCACTAAGATTTCAGCTAATACATTTCTATATTTACATCCGCTTTTAAGATTCTAGACCTTGGGTATCTCAGCACTGTCTCTGAGCCTTGCTTCCATACTGTGTGCATAGCATAGCTCGCAGGAAAGCCTTTCCATGTCATTTGGAATATATGATTCATGTGGTTTCTGATAGCTGTTACAGCAACACAACTGAGAAGGCATGATGAATATGGGCTGATGAACTAGACATGTAAAGTAGCAAAGGATTCACTTGATTCATTCCTGTTCCTGAACACAGGTGAACACACAGACCACAGCAATTCCCACCTCATTTTTTTAAATTTTCATCAAAATTCTCCATCATTCCTGTATGCCAGTATAACAACCTATGAAATAAAACTATGACTTGCATATACAGTGGTACCTCAGGTTACATACACTTCAGGTTACAGACTCCGCTAACACAGAAATACTACCTCGGGTTAAGAACTTTGCTTCAGGATGAGAAAGACTCTCCTCCCTGAAAGAGAGGGGAGTGGTTGTGGGCGGGAGCCCGAGCACCGCCCAGCAGGGGGCATTTGCCCCCTGCCTCCAGCTCACCTGGCTGGCGCTCACGCCCCCCCCCCGGTGGCCATCCAACCAGGTGCCACGGAGGGGGCGTGTCCAGCAGCCTTTTGCTGCAGCGCCAGCCTCTTCCTGGCCTCAGTCCTCGTCGTCCCGTCCTCGTCGTCCTCGTCGTCCCACCCTCCACTCCCTTTTAGTTAGGGCCTAGGTCATTGGCCTTGCTATGGACCTTAGGTTGGTTGCCCTGGTTGCCCAGGGGGCCTGGTAGGAGTTTTTCCATTTGGCATTAGGCTTTTTGGTTTTTTCGCCTACCTCGTAGCAATCGTCACAACTTTTGTGGTATTGGTGGGTAGGTTAGGCATTGGAATAATGTGTTGTGGTGTGTCGAAGTGCTAGGTGTGGCCATTGCCTATGCCTTCAATGTTTAGGGGTATTCCGTTAAAGGAATCTGGCGGTCGTGTATTCTGTCCAAAGCCTGCTTGGCGGGAGGCCATGGCACGACCCTCGGAGACAGCAGGAGGTGAGCCTATAGTTGGATCAGCATCAACAGGCTCCACCTACTGGTGAATAAACCCACTTGTTTCGATCCAATGCCTAAGCCAATACCTTTTCATTGCTGTAATCAATAAAATTGTGGCCTTTTCTAGCCCATTAACCTTCTATCACGTGTCCTTGTGTCTTCATTTCACTCTTTGCGGGGTCGGGTCCTCGAACCACAACAGAAATCGAACGGCGGCGGCGCAGCAACAGTGGGAGGCCCCATTAGCTAAAGTGGTGCTTCAGGTTAAGAACAGTTTCATGTTAAGAATGGACCTCCGGAACGAATTAAGTACTTAACCCAAGGTACCACTGTACAGGTATAGTTTGCACATAATGCTAATCCAAATTGGCTTAGTGCGAGCATGCAGGTTCCTAGGGAGGAGGTCAAAGCCATTATGGTCCTCCTCTAGAGCTAAGCCATAGCTTCCATTTTGGATGGCCCTTGGATTTAATTACACTCTGTTTATGAGCCAACGGCAATCAGCCCAACTCTTGTAACGAATCCTTATTTTAACCTTCCTTGGTTCAAAAACTATTATTAATTCTAGCTAGTATTAATGTTTGAAGTTTTCCAAGTTGGTGGTTTCACGGCACTGCACTTTATAAATGCCCATACTGATTAGAACTTTTATTTTTCATAATGATCCAGTAATGTAATGATAATGCAAGTAATAGCCCATACCTAATGATTTCTTGTCCAAGGACTAAAAGAATTAATGTAATATATTTAGTGCCAAGCTCTGAGAGGATTTTTAAGCTAGAGCATTTACTTGTGCACTTTATTACCCATGTGGTAATAAAAGTGAAACGTTTCTACCCAGCTGTCAAGGAAAAGCCTTGTAAAATGTGTGCAAGATTCTTAATTTTAATACAACCATTTGGCAGTAATACACCATGCAAAGAAAACAGCTGCAAAAACTTGTTCAGTAGATCTAGGGGATACACACAAATAAATAAATACTTATAAAACAGGCAGCAAAGCTCAGATGCAAGACAGGGAAAGAATCAAGCAAATTGTTTGTGCCCTTCATAGATCTGACATAAAGAATATAGCAGAAAAGAAAAGAAAAGAAAAGAAAAGAAAAGAAAAGAAAAGAAAAGAAAAGAAAAGAAAAGAAAAGAAAAAAGAAAAGACAGTTTCACTACATTGGGGCAACACAGGCATCACATTTTCAAGTGAATTTGAAAATAACAGCAGAACAATCCAATAGCATCTGGATAAACACTGTTTCAAGTGGGATTGCTAAAGAGCAACCCAATTCACAAATTATTTCCTACCAACTTGCATTTTGGTGACATAGTAATGGCCACTTTTCTCCGCTCGCTGCCTGAAAAATTATCTCTTCTGCACAGTAATTAAAGATATGAACTTTATTCAGATATTTCTTATTTGCTGGGCATGTTTATTTGGAACAGGTCCATATAACCAGTTGTACCACTCACGTGGACAATCTATGGTGCCATACAGGACTGTTAACAAGGGATCCTATAAATTCCCCAAATCTATGGGGAAATATTATTCATCTCCCTCAGCTTATTCATGTCTGCATCGTTCGCCCCCAGAATGAGGTGTGCGCTATTGCTCATTGTGGGACCCAGACACAGTGAAGCTGCAGGTGGCCTAAGCATGGGAAAATTGCAAGAAAAACTGGGCAACCAGTTGGCCAACACTTTATTGATTACATATGTCAGCAGGTTTTGGTGCAGGCCTTGGGTGTGTATGCTGAATCAACTAACCCATCTGCTAGTTAGCTATGTTGGCAGCGTTAATCTAGGTTACAGACTGCCCTATGACACACACCAAATCAGGGAAACCTCACCCAGTATCACCTTAATGGAGCTATCAGTCCCCATCTAGGCATCTGACAGAAGAATCTCCACCATGGATTCCTTTAATGTGATACCCTGATTCTTTACATAGGGTAGGTTGTGACTCTGCTACCCATCTAGACTCAGCGTACACCCCCAATGCCTTATCTGCTGTCAAGTTGCGGCAATTGCTATGTGGTAGGCAAAATACCCAGACAGTCCCAATTTGTCCAAAGGCCCTGAATACAGCTACCAAAGACTTCCATAGAAAGGTCTTACATGGCCAGGGCTTGCCTTGCCTGCTTGCCTTCAGGGAGTCCCACTCATAGAGTGACAAGTGGGTGGGTGGGTGGGTGGGAAGACCAAGATCTGACTGACAGAGCCCAGGAAGCCGACCAAAGGGGAGCCAGGGAGACAAAGTCTCCCCTCTCACTTGCTCCCCAGGCAGTGCCCCCAAGCTTGCCCATGACTGGCTAGTATCGTGGGAGAGCCCCAGTGGATGGATGTTCGCTGCCAGAGCTCCCACCAGACCGCAGACACTGCCCCTCCCAGCAGCCAACATGTCACATAAAGAATAGCAATAATCTATTTTGTGCTGTTTTTGTAGTTAGATATATCTTTCTATGAAGGGTAAGTGCACCCTTGATCTGATTTAATATCCAAATTTTGCGACAGTTATCGTGAAGTGCTACATGATAGCAGCATGACCTTCTGAAATAGCACAAAGAATGATTTCTGCGTTGTAACAAAAGTGCATGGCAACTGCAAACTCGGATATGCTGTGAAAAATTGGAGTCAAAGTTTATTTCTATAAAACTGCATCAAGGTGCTTTTAACCTCTGCTGCTTTTTGTAGCAATGATTTATATAGTATATATATGACTGCATTTCCGGACCAGGTTGTAAGAGAGATGTGAAGTATGATTTTTGTCAATTATTTTTTTGACAGCAACTACTAAAATTAATATAACATGGTAAGCTTTTCTATTCTTCATTTTATGCTGATTTTACTTATAAAAATGAAAGTTAGTTGAAAGATGCAACTGGTTCCAACTGTAAATTATCCCAAATGTAAAGGTAATCCTTTATATCCTACCTGATCATGGATCAGTCTTTGCAGGAGTCACTGTTATTGGTCCCTCATGCACTGGCGGAGGAACGGGGGTGCAGAGGGAGCAGACCGCCACTGGCACCACTATTCCAGTAGGATGCCATCGCGGCAGCCCCCCCCCCAGACATGCGCCACGCATTCCCCCATATGCCAGGTGCCACGCCCCAACGGGTGGTGCACCACGCCCCCAGAATGTGTGCCACGCCTGCCCAGGTGGTGTACCACGCTCCGGGATGCATGCCACGCCCCCACGGGTGGCATACCATGCCCCCGGATGCACACTACGCCCCCCGGGGAGCGTGTCACACCCCCCGGGGCAGCAGCCATGCCCCCGGCTGCTCTCTGCCCCTGGTAGCGGAGCATGCAGCTTCGCCACTGCCCCCATGGCTCAGGTGCACAGCTTGTATCCATCAGAACCTGTGGGTCCCTTCTAGTTGAGTTCGGGCAGCAACTGAACTTCTGGCACCTACTGAAAACTGTTTTTATTGCATCAGGTATTTTAATAGAAGTTTGATTTTGTAGTTTTAACAAATTTTTACTTTTTCCTATTGTATCCTTGTAAAATGCTGTGAGATTATTGTGGTTATGTAAATTGTTTATTCATTTATTAATTATTATTGTTGTTGTTCTTGTATTAAGTCTGGTGAGATATGTGTACCTTACTGGAACTTATATCTGGAACTTATATCTGGAGAAGAGTGACTAGTGGGGTGCCACAGGGTTCTGTCTTGGGCCCGGTCTTATTCAACATCTTTATCAACGACTTGGATGATGGACTCAAGGGCATCCTGATCAAATTTGCAGATGACACCAAACTGGGAGGGGTGGCTAACACCCCAGAGGACAGGATCACACTTCAAAACGACCTTGACAGATTAGAGAACTGGGCCAAAACAAACAAGATGAATTTTAATAGGGAGAAATGTAAAGTATTGCACTTGGGCAAAAAAAATGAGAGGCACAAATACAAGATGGGTGACACCTGGCTTGAGAGCAGTACATGTGAAAAGGATCTAGGAGTCTTGGTTGACCACAAACTTGACATGAGCCAACAGTGTGACGCGGCAGCTAAAAAAGCTAATGCAATTCTGGGCTGCATCAATAGGAGTATAGCATCTAGATCAAGGGAAGTAATAGTGCCACTGTATTCTGCTCTGGTCAGACCTCACCTGGAGTACTGTGTCCAGTTCTGGGCACCACAGTTCAAGAAGGACACTGACAAACTGGAACGTGTCCAGAGGAGGGCAACCAAAATGGTCAAAGGCCTGGAAACGATGCCTTATGAAGAACGGCTAAGGGAGCTGGGCATGTTTAGCCTGGAGAAGAGGAGGTTAAGGGGTGATATGATAGCCATGTTCAAATATATAAAAGGATGTCACATAGAGGAGGGAGAAAGGTTGTTTTCTGCTGCTCCAGAGAAGCGGACACGGAGCAATGGTTCCAAACTACAAGAAAAAAGATTCCACCTAAACATTAGGAAGAACTTCCTGACAGTAAGAGCTGTTCGACAGTGGAATTTGCTGCCAAGGAGTGTGGTGGAGTCTCCTTCTTTGGAGGTCTTTAAGCAGAGGCTTGACAACCATATGTCGGGAGTGCTCTGATGGTGTTTCCTGCTTGGCAGGGGGTTGGACTCGATGGCCCTTGTGATCTCTTCCAACTCTATGATTCTATGATTCTACATCAGTTCTTAATGTGTAGCACGAAAACTGGCCCTAGCAATATAGCAGCAGAATATTATAATGTCTGCATTAGCATTCTAATCAACAAAACTGTATGTGGGCTGCTAGCTCATAGGAGCAAAAAAATACGCAACAAACAAGCATATACACAGGCATCTGTATCTTCCTGGAGGTGTGGTGTTCTGTTTACTGTTAGTGTGCAATTGGATTTTCAACCTAATTAATTACTCAGCTGTTGAGCCAAATATATACGTATGTGAAAGTAATTAAAGATTATTTTAAAGCAGTCAAGCAAATTAAATGCAGTAACTCGATAGTGTGACCTGGGAGTTTGATGGGTGTGGGTGTGGGTGTGGCTGGAATGTGGTTTGTTTGGTTGTTGTTGTTGTTTTGCTTTTGTTGTTTTTAAGGGATGGCATCCAATTTCGTTGCACTTGTGCAATGTTGCACTTGTGTAATGACAATAAAGAATCTATCTATCTATCTATCTATCAAGCTCTTATCAGTGTTTTTGCCCCATTTTGGTTGAATGTTTCCATTGGTCAAGTTACTCTGCACATTTAAGAATTGTAAGCATTTGCTGTATGCTAATCCCTAGAGCATTAGTTGTGACTTGTTTGTTGTCTGATTCCTAATTAGCCTTGGATGCTATCTAATATATTAAAGCTTGATACAGCTTGTAGCAGTAGAATTCCTTCTTAGAAACTGCATATGTACTTTGTGAAAAGGAAAAATTTACAATATAAGGCACAAGCCATTAGGTAATTTCCATGTATTAAGAAAATAAGTGGACTTGTTAATGAGTTATTGTCAACTTGAACTATCAAGGTAAGGAACATCATAGAATAAACAAGCAAGCAAACAAACAAAACTTTAGGCAAAATATCCATTATAAGTACATTCGGAAGCACACTGCAGAATTCAAGGGCAAACATTGATTTTTAAAAATATGACAATAGTATTTTATACTAAAATCATAAGTTGCCATCAATAATTTTGATATGATCAGTCAGGGAGAATTTCTAATTTTCACAAATATTAAGAGTTCATTGTGTTCATTATAGACACAGTGATGAAAGGTTTGTGCCATTCAACCAAACACTACTGTTTCAGTTTCATGATTACTAAAGTTTCTCAGAAATAAACTTCAAATAATAGAGTGAAGTGGGAAATGGCTTGCCCAGTTATATTCTGCATGACTAAACTGTATAAAACCCTAATTTCTATGCAAATAGACTACATTGTTTAGTATTACCCAGAAACTGAGAGGAGCTGAATATGATGGAGAACAAACAGGAGATAAGAAACCATTTTGAAGTGCAGAGCTGGGAGGAATAGGTCACACAATGCTGAATAAAGACTAAACCATTTAAAGTGTGTGACAGTTGAGTTTCGAAATTTGTAGATGTACTGTGAGAATGAAATAGCCTTCAAAAACCTTTTTCTTGAAAAATGGAAGTATGCATAAAAAGAGGAAATTGCATTAAATATCACATTTAAAAGTCAGAACATTTTATCATGGAGAAACACATGGTCATGAAGATACATAAACTCTGAACAACCTGATGTGCATTTGCTGTCTGATTACCCCAAATGGAACCTTCACCATGATTTTGTTAAAGGGACATCTAATGGGAGCTAGAGCCTTTGACCAGGCATAGGCAAACTTGGCCCTCCAGATGTTTTGGGACTAGAACTCCCATCATCCCTGACCACTGGTCCTGTTAACTAGGGATGATGGGAGTTGTAGTCCCAAAACATCTGGAGGGCCGAGTTTGCCTACGCCTGGCCTTTGACAAAAGAATGTGAATGTTTCTTAGGCTGCAATTCTTTGCACACTTACCTGGGAGTAAGTCCTATTGAACTCAGTGGGTAGAGCTGCACAGGATTGCACTGTTAATTGTTGTGGATGATTAAGTTAATGTGAGTTCATCTGTAGGTGTCTTGATTCTGCAACTGGCACACAAAGATAGAGAAAGGTCCAAGTTGGCTGAAGATGAAGTTCCTTGGGGTATGGAGGAACTTTCTAGAGATCTAATGTGGGGTAACACATTAGATCTTTATAGGCTGCCACTTATACTCTGCTTGTGCATACGTAAAAAACCCAAGTATTACAAATGGATGACAAGCCTCCAGCTCTCTCTCACTGAAAGGAAACTAAACAGTCACTTTGCCCTTGCAGTTTTCAGTGCTCAAGGAAGTGGAAAATGTGCAGCAGTGTTCTCATGTCATAGTAAACCAGTGTTAATGATTTACCCTGGACATATAGATGGTTCCAGTTTCACCCCTGTCATTGGTTTCACATCAAGATTTGTTTAGAGAGAAACAAACTGTGTTTCCCCAATTTATGTGTAACAGTAAGTCAGGAGTGATGTGTTTTGTTTTTTTGCTCCTGTGCACCCTACAGAAGGAACAGTGTGGAAACCATCTGCACATGCTCAACAGGCCGTTTAGTATGGTTTATTGTAATGTGTGAACATAGCTGAAATGTTAAGTATGCTCCATGATTTGAGATGGATATTGATTTTCTGATCAAACTTAAAATTGACACAGGTATCTTTGTTGTGGGAACAAGAATTCATTGGAAGGTTGATACTTCATTCTTGGCTGCAGAATGTAAACCTGTGCCTGTCTTACAATAAACCTGTAGATTTTTTTTTTTAAAGGATTAGGCATATTGGGATTCTCTACCAGGACAAAACAAGCCCCCTGTAATTGGTTGTAATTCATAAAACAATGGGCCCAATTCCACTAAGTAGGTGCCCTAGCAGGAGCCAATGCAAGGCGTTCTGCTGATGCAACCAGACTTCCCCTCTACTTCTCCTGTGTGCCCCCCAAATGAGCTTGGCAAAGGGTCCAGAGAACCCCCAGAATAGCATGCAAGAGAGGGCAAATTGTTCCGTTGTGCAAGCTTGTGCTGATGGAAAAAATGGAGGAGCATGATGTTGAATTTCTCCTAATCCTTCCTTTTCCTCTTTTATGCTTGATTTTAATATTCATAGAAAACAATTCAGAAAACTTGTCAAATATGCTCATTTTTAATTCAAGATGAGGTCAAACATGTCTCTGGGAGCAAAGAGCTGTGATCCACCCTCCATTTCATCATTGTCTTTGGCAGCTGACTCAGGGCTGATATTATTGGGGCTATAGAGTTCTTACAATGTCTAACAAGTCCAAGCCCAAGTACTGTTAGAGTTGCTATTAGATTAAAAGTCCACTGAAGATGCACACACAATACATTTTGTGTGTAGAAAGGTGGTGGTAACCGAGCATTCAGACTTCATGGAGTGGCTATTACTTGTAAAACAAGATGGTGTTTCTGCTTTAAAGGTAGCTCTCAGACCACAGTGTGAAATCTTGAAGTGTGGAATATGAAGGTCTACTACATGCTGATGTGCACATTAGTCTAGGTGGTGTGGTTTGTGAGGTTCATTTCAAAGTGTTCCCCATTTCTCAAACTTCCATATGGCCCTAATCAGGCCAGTGGTCGAGCTCTCCAGTGTCTCTAGCAGAGGTCTGTTTCGTTACTTCTTCCCTGGTCATTTATCTAGAGTTGAACCTGGGATCTTTTACATGCAGGGTATGTGCTCTATCGATGAGGGATGGCTCTTGCTCCCACCCCCCCTTGTAATATATACTCAGAGTCCCTACTCATATCAGCTGCATTATCATCTGCTTGATCAATCACCAAATCACGTTTCTGTACTTTGCAAAACGTTCTCGATTAATGGGCCTGCCTGACAACACAAGGATGGAGATGTTCATAAAAACATGGAGTAAAACACATACATTTAATTACTTCCCAGAATATATGCCGTAAGGATCTTCTATGTGAAACTAACACTATAATACATTCTTAAGTGAGAAACTGTATGTGCTCTCTTGAAAGTACATCCTATAATCAATTCAGAGGTGAAGGAGATATGGTAGCTGCATTTTTCAATACATTTTCCCCTCCATTTTTTTCCAGAAGGATTTTAATTAATCTTATCAGTAAATGAATTGCCTTTTTTAAAAAAATAGATTGCTGCAGTTTGACATTGATGAGGTTGAAAGATTATTCTTTGTAGAGAGAGGAAGTAGCTCAGTACTGTACCACATGCTTTGCATGTAAAAGATTCTAGGTTTCATTCCTGTCACTTCAAGGTAGGGCAAGGAAAGACAACTGTCTTGCCTGAGTTGTCTATCCCATCAGAGCTCTTACCCCCTTGTTTGTTTCCTCCTTATCTCCCCCCCCCCTGGTTTTTTAAATACTGGTATGCTTTCCCTCTTTGTGTGTCGCTTCAGAATAACTAGAAAGGGAAGTAGTTTATTTGATATCTAATGTTGATTTTTCATTTTTAAAAACCATTTTTCTGGTTCTTTAAGTTGGAAGAAAAGACACAGACACACACATCTCTGCTTCGTAAGCATCTGCTCTCTGTGTGTATGTGTGACAATAATGTCAGAAAGGAGTTGATTTCACTTGGCTTTACAGTACAGTAGTTTCAATCTGTTGTACGTAAAAAAAATGCCTCAGCAAGATCTGGGTTTGTTTTGTTGTGTTCCAGTCCAATGCTGAACCCCACAGAAAAGGTGGAAAGGCAAGAGGTGAGGCAGGACAGGACTAGGATGGAGGCAAGGCTGGTCAGAAATTTCAGGACCACAGAAAGCTCCAAATGAGTAACTTACTTTGAGAAGGGTTGGGAGCAGGCTGAGACCTTATTCTCTGTTTCCAGACTTCCTCTGTCAGGTTGTACCTACTTCCCCTTACGGAGAACTTCAGAGCCTTAAAGGACCAATCCCCTGGTCTGGAGATGGGCACTCTTCTTCCATTCCATAGCCTTCCTCCCTGTGCCACTGGACTGATGAAGTGGGATGTGAGGCATCTGGATCTTCAAGCCCAGGGGAAGGTACTTGTGAGGTTCCAGGCTCTAGCTCTGGTGATCCCCAAGGTCCCTTTGGAGAATCATGTCTGCCAGCCTCAGTTGCTGTGGTTCTCTGATCTCTAGCAGTCAGCTTAGAAGTAGAACTTGGTCCAGCTCCCTAGGTGGTGCCTCTGCAGCATCTGACTACTTGTCTGGATTGCTGCTGGATTCAGGGTTCATTAAGTGTGTTGATGGTGTAATGTTGATGATGGGAATAATAATCATTTCATACCAGTTTCACTTGCAGCTAAATTTTGGTTGAGGAGGGACTCATTCTATATTTTTCTAGTGACCCCCCCCCATAAAAATAAAATCATATAATTAAGCAAATTGAAAAGAGAAAGGGGAGGGGAAACTCTTATACTAATGAAAATTGTTTCCTTTCTTTTCCTAGTAAACAAGCACAAGCCATGGATTGAAACATCTTATCATGGAGTTATTACTGAAAACAATGACACAGTCATTTTGGATCCTCCACTGGTTGCTTTGGACAAAGATGCCCCTGTTCCATATGCAGGTAGGAAATATTTTGTTCAATGTCACCATAAACTTTGTGTGAAGCTCATCAAATGGATTTATACAATTTGTATGCAGTATACTGATAGCACATCACACAAATGCTATGCTTCAGTGTTCATTTGCCGAACCATCTAACTTGAAACCTGGGCCCATAGAGCTTGAAATGAAGCGTGTTTATGATTGTTGTGCATTCACTATAAAGACAAAATAGATCATAAGCAATGTAATACAGCAAGTTTTTTTGGTTGTGGCTGTTTAGAAACTACTTGTTAGAACATCAATTTGGAGTTTGCTTTATGTAAATTGTGTATTATGATTGCCTACACTAAGCTCATTTGCTTGCAAGCAGTTGGTGAGCTACATAAAGAATATTTTACAATCACTTGCATCATGTTTAATGGTGTTTTAAGTTATTATAGTCAGAACCAAGATGGGAAGTGTTAATGGAGGGTTTCAAGATTCCTAGTGTCGTTTGTTTATGACAGATGTCTGTCTTCAGAAGTTTACAGTTGCAATTTATTTTCCTATATAGTTAATTATGAACTTCTTGAACAGAAAATGACTACCTTCTTTGTCGCATTAAATGATGTTACAAAAAGATGGGATAAAACTACTGTCTGGTTAACAGTGCAAGAAATGTAGCATTTTATTTAAACCTTTAAAGCGTGAGCGTTAAATATGAGATTTGTGTAGATTTAAAGATGTATGGTTTTGGAACATCAAGATTTATTTATCACTTTGGCTTGAGAATCTCTGTCCCTTCCATTTATGTGATACCTCTAGTAGTAGTATTTACTGTAGTTGTTGTGCTTTCATTATCCAATTTTCTCCCCCCTGTTGTGTTACAGTAGTTTCCTACATTTGTAGAAGCTGTCACCAATATAGATTGCATGACTCAACTTCCCCTGGTCCCTCAAATTCTGCCATAAACTAATCAGTTCCTGCAAATGGATGTGCATATTGTTAGCTTTGAAATAGTGTTTTCGTATATTAGGATGAAGCCGTAGAAAACATTTTAAGTCTTGATAGAAGTGAACTTGAACACACATTATGAGTCCTGAAAACAAATGCTTCAGAGTGCAGTGAATGGTGTGTCCAAATTATTTCTGGCACACCTATATTTTTATATCAAAGGAGATTGTCTGGTAAATGCCGTTTCTTGGGCCTTGTATAGAAGATAATAATAGTTCTAGCCTTGATTCCAAGTGCACTTTTCTTCCTTTTTCTTCTTTCCTCTCTTTTTATTGTTATTGTGGAAATCTATTATGACTGCATTCTAGCTTCCCTTTTTTTTTTCTTCTTGTGACATTTCTTGTCAACAATTAATTGATGAAGCCACTTAATTTCAATTGCTGTACCTTAAATCTGTTCTGAATTTTATCAACCCTTTTATTGATTCTCTGCTGGATATCATAATATAGTATTAGTTGGAAAATTGTAAGTATCTCTTTGATATAAACAAATGAAGCATATCTATTTTGGTATTGATTTTTGTCACAGCCACTTTTTATGTAACTACAAAATGTCCCTATTCCAGAAGTATGGTCTATATCGTTAATAAATGATTTAGATTTCCCCCCATGGATTCTTATTATGGAATTTTTGTTTTGTATAATTATATTGAAATATTTAATGAACTGTTGGATCATGAGTTTGCAACAAAGTCAAACGTCAATCATTTCCTCCAACTAGAGGTTGGTCCATGGTATTCCTCTCACATTCTGGAGATACACGGTATTTTCTGCAGTGGCTTAGATTGCAATCCTAAACACACATACTAGGGAGAGAGCTCCATTGAACACAGTGGAAGCTACTTCTGAGTAAACAAAGAGAGAATTGTGCTGTTAATATATTTTCTTAAAAATCTAGAGCAATCTTTTTCAGTGGTGCTACCACTGGTTGAAAATAAATGGTGTAGATGTTAGATGTGGAATAAATATTTATTGATGTGGGATAAATATTCCTCAGTTTTTTTTATAAACTGTAAAATGATGGCTGGAAAATATCTCTGTTGTTGTTGTTTAGTCGTTTAGCCATGTCCGACTCTTCATGACCCCATGGACCAGAGCACACCAGGCACTCCTGTCCTCCACTGCCTCCCGCAGCTTGGTCAAACTTATGTTGGTAGCTTCGAAAACACTGTCCAACCATCTCGCCTCTGTCGTCCCCTTCTCCTTGTGCCCTCAATCTTTCCCAACATCAGGGTCTTTTCCAGGGAGTCTTCTCTTCACATGGTTAGTAGCCATACTCATGAGGTGGCCTCAGCTTCAGGATCTGTCCTTCCAGTGAGCACTCAGGGCTGATTTCCTTAAGAATGGATAGGTTTGATCTTCTTGCAGTCCATGGGACTCTCAAGAGTCTCCTCCAGCACCATAATTCAAAAACATCAAGTCTTTGGTGATCAGCCTTCTTTATGGTCCAGCTCTCACTTCCATACATCACTATTGGGAAAACCATAGCTTTAACTATACAGACCTTTGTCGCAAAGTGATGTCTCTGCTTTTTAAGATGCTGTCTAGGTTTGTCATTGCTTTTCTCCCAAGAACCAGGCGTCTTTTAATTTTGTGACTGCTGTCACCATCTGCAGTGATCATGAAACCCAAGAAAGTAAATTCTCTCACTGCCTCCATTTTCTCCCCTTCTATTTGCCAGGAAGTGATGGGACCAGTGGCCATGATCTTAGGTTTTTTTTGGTTTTTTTATGTTGAGCTTCAGACTATATTTTGTGCTCTCCTCGTTCACCCTCATTAAAAGGTTCTTACTTACCTGGCAGGGGAGACACCTTGATCATTAAAAAGTTCTTTAATTCTTCCTCACTTTCCGCCATCAAGGTTGTCTCATCTGCATACCATACACTTCAGTTTTTGACCTGAAAATTTAAATCTTAATTTTGAAATAATGATTTCAGTTTATGTTATTTCCAAGTAAGTATGAATAGGCATACTATCAAGATATATTTTTTTATCAAATAGGAAAAACATGTATATAGTCCTTAATGGGTAAGTTTGAATACACCATCATTTTATGATGCTTAGGAACATTGCTCTTGGATCAAAGTACATTTCTTTTGGTCTTCTATGCTGGTTAAAGCAGGAATAGGGTGTTATCTCCAGAGCTTCGGCAGTGACTTAAACTCAACCTACAGCTGAGTTTCTTACTTGGCCTCACACTCTGAATCCAAAGGCAGGACAGCCACAATTGCTGGTTAACTTGGTTGCAGGTTTGTGGTCTTTGCAATTACGTATGAATTTTTCAGTCCATCATTTCCCCCAAGATTAACTCAAAAGTCAGTAAATGCAGTTGACCCATTGTACTTGCTAAATTATATGGACACCTCATTAATATAGTCATGCCATTTAACTAACTTTCTGGTACTTTCACTGTTGGTCAATGACTGCTTATTTGTCAGATGTGTTCACTTGTTCACTTGTTTCGCAACTAATTTTCACTGGAGGTTGTTCCATTATCCACTACCTGTGACATACTTGATCTAAATATGGTTGATCAAACTACAGTTAGTTAGTTATAAGAAACACATATAAAACAGCAGTTTTGGATCATGATTTCTCAACTAACTGAAGTTTGAAATAAGTACAACTTTCAGTATTTGGAATAATGGGAGACTGTAGTTTGTTACAACTACAATTTATAAACTTTCTTGTCTGTTTATAACAGAAAATCATGTTACATCTGAACTGGACTAATCCTAAGGCTTGAACACAGCTTTGATAACCCTTATAAGGAAGATATTTCCTTGTGAAACAATTAGCAGTGAACAAGCTATGAAAGAGTGACCTCTGTCAAGGACTTATTCTGCTGTATATGCACCAATGCCAGAAATGAAATCACTTGTCAATATTTCCACCACTGCATATGTAGTAGGATATATGTCTGTATGTAGAAGAATAAACTTACCTAAATCAGATATCTGATAAAACATACAGACCCCAACACTTCTTTTTCCATGCACATTCTGCACATTGAAGGTACACATAGTCTCAATAACTTTCTCTCATCTTCTATCTCTCCTCTAACCTTTTAAAACTAGAACAAACTTGGCATAAAAACAATGGTGCAAGTTCATTTTGTGAAGCTTTTCACTTGAAACATGTTTCCCAGGACAATATGTTACTAGTGTAAAGCATGTAATTGTGCCCCCTTGTCCAATTTTCATTTGCCCTTAATATAGCAAGGAAAGTCAGCCGCCGGAGCAACAGTTTCCATCTTTCAGAAAGACTGAATTGTCAGGAATCTTATAACCCACTGATGATGTTTAGGAAATGTTCTGGATCACTCAGGTAATGTGATTTTGATCATGAAAAATTCAGGTTGGAGTGAGCAGACTTTGCAGGGCTCTTCCAGATGAGGTTTCTGTTTTGTACTTGTCCTGCCTTATTCACTGCCTTATTTCAGAAGATCACATTCTTAAATTATGGTTTGTAAAGGATACTAAGAGTTGTTACTACAAGTTGTTAATAATACTACAAGAGCTACAACTGCCAGAGTTCCATGGGAAGAGAGACTGACTGTTAAACCGCTCTGGGAATTGTAGCTCTGTGATGGCAATAGGGTTCTCCAAACAATTCTCAGCACCCTTAACAAACCACAGTTCTTAGGATTCTGTGGAGGCAGCAATAACTGTTCTTCAAATGAATGGTGTAGACAAGGCCTTAGTGAAAGATACAGTAAATGGAATTGTTGTAGCGTGTAACATATGGGTACAGGACAGGATGTGTTAAGGAGAAAATTAACACGTGATCTATAATAAATATACTATGCATAATGCTCTTGATATATTGTTCATTTGATACACTTGAAATGCTATGATATGTGGGCAACTTGCTATGAGGAAAATGTGTCCTTTAACTAGTTCATCGAATTTTGAGGGAAAGAATTAAACTTATCTGGTTTTCATAGGATGGTCTGTTGTTTACTCCACAAAGAGTAAATGGCTAACAGTGATAGAAATCAATGTCGTATTAGAATTCTTCAATGCCTACTGTTGATGGACTTACCAGTATATAAACCATTCATTTATTCATTCATTCCAGCTCTTTATATACTGCTTAATTACTGATGTTTCTCAGCACTAATAGTCTAAATTACGTCAGTGCTCAAAGATAAATAACTGTGCATTTACAAGTATTTTCATGAATTTAAATTCCAACATAGGATCTGTCAGTCTGTAATGGGAAAGGAAAGCACCTAAAGATATACTGTTGCACTAGACAATGATTCGTTTACAGGCAGCAGCCTACTTCACGATATAAAATTATGGGATCGCTGCCAATGTTAGTAACACTGCTAAATTGGGTTGAATTAAAGCCTCCTACAGTTAATATTATGCAGGTGCTTGAGGGATTTCTAATGAACTTATGGGTTCACTGTAGGGAGGTGAAACATTTAGAAGGTTTTAAAGGCTTAAAATCTTGAATCAGATGCATTAAGATCTTGGAGATAATGGAGCTATGGTAATCTATGTTCCTTGTGAGCATTCTGTCCTTTTTCAAGGACACAGACTATGGAGAATCTATGGCACAATATAATTAGATTATTATAATATCCCTTCCATGTTGGAAAAATAATCATTACATTAGTATGGTTACAAAAAATTAATCTGAATTTGCACTGAGGATGGCAATTCCATTAGTTTTCATGAACTATACTTATTACATTTTTCACTAAATCTGGTCTTAGGTTTGCTCCCAAGATTCAGAGGTCCTCAAAAAATAATTAGCCTAGTTCATGTGCTCTTAAATGGTAAAATAAAATTGTTCTGGAAACCTGGACTGATTTTCAACTAAATAAAATGGGAGATTTCCTGCAAATATTTGGGAGTGCAATGCAATCTTTAAATACTATACTGCAGTTATTGATATAGCTGATGAGAGGATTCTTACAGAAATTCTTTTATTTCCATTTGTTATCTTTCATGTGGGCCATGAGCTGAATACTTGGTGATCCTTAAACCTATGTTATAATAAATGGATTATTGTCTCGGGAGAGTTCCGTAGTAAATGCTGTTGGCTTCTAAAGAGCATATTTAAGAGTTAAAGTATATAATTCCAAATTTAGACATAAGTTAAAAGGTCAATTGAGGACTAATTAAAAATACAGGAAAGTTATCATAAACAACCAGCTGGCTGTGTCAACATACCCTGCAGCTAGTTTGCTACAGTTTCAGGTTCTTTCCTGGTTTATATAACCGTTTAATTAGAGATGTTAGGGAAAACTGGGTATTATTATTTATTATAGTTTATTTTAAACCACTAGCAGTCTCTTTTTCTTTAGCTAAAGCCAAAATAATTTAAAACCTGCCTGTTGAAAGTAACAATTGATATAGACCGTGGCCACCAAAATAAAGTGGCCGCCAGTACTTCCACTTCGTTGATCAGTTCCTCCCTGTTGGTGAGGTCCAGTTCCAGGATAGATTTTTGCCATCTTCTGTGAGGTGCAACATGTCTCTTGCCAGAATTCCTTCCTCAAGGAAGTGGAGACCATGGTCCAGAAGCCCAGTCTTTCCTGGTGACGCCACATGTGCAGCTTCCTGGGCCTAGACACTCAACGCCTGTGCTCCAAGGAAGTGCCCATAAATCTAACCTCCTGGGTGCTGCTTATGAAAACCTGATGATGCCTGACTTTGGGGGGCTTGTTGAGTCAGAAGTAGCCTAACAGAGTCTTTACTACTTCTCTGCGAGTCTAAAGTTGCAGTGGGGCAGGCTATCACAGACACATAGGTCTGTGCAGGCATGTGAACCCTTCGTATGGTCACCAAGCACATGTGGCTGCTGAGGTGTGTGGACTGTGGTAAGGATGTCTGTGCACCCCCCTCAGTGTGTGAGAAGCGAATACTCTGATCACCAAACTGCAAAGGAACAATATATCCTTCATAACAAGTTGCATCCACTGTCTGGAAGATCACCAGACCGGAGTGTCAGAAAAGTATGCCGTGATTGGGAAATGCACTGCTCCTAATGTTTGATGGATAAACATGAAGTGTGTGGGGAAATCACACATCATTACAAGACTTAGGGCTTTTCGGTTTAGAAAAAAATGCAGGAAGAAAGGACATTAAACATGCTGTGGAAGAAAGTATTGTTGCATGCCTCCCTAGTCTCTCAACAGTGTGATATTCTAGGGGTTTCAGTCGTTTATCCAGGGTTCGTGTTTTTCTTTTGGAAATGATGCACAGCAGAGACTGGTTTATGTACAACCTGAGCCTGCGATGGAGGGGTTCAGAGCATTAATAACCCAAAAGGATCTTGTTTCTCCTATAGCCACAGCCTTAGATATTGGCAAAACCTATTGGTGTTTCGCAACTTTCTGACTAGTTGCAGGACATTAGCCAGACCTAGCAGAGTTAACGCAGAATCCACGGAAGCAATTGGCAACTTGGCTGCAGACAGGATAGACGAAGCAGGAACCAGGAACTTGTAGTTAGTTGTTTATTATATACAGTGGACTGTATACAGGAACAGAACACGGATCTTTTGCTAGCTCTCTCTGACACGACTCACAACTCCTACACTGACACAGAACTCTGAACCTCTGAACTACCACATTCCAATTAGTAGGCCATTAATTATCACTCCCTTGAGAGAGCTTGACCAATTGGGGAGCTGTCTCCATGTCTCTGTTATCACCAGGCAGACTTACTCCTTCACATTGCCTTCTGGTTGTCTGCCAAACCTTAATTGACTCTGTGTGAGTAGCTGCACGTACTCAGATTCCCAACATTAGATTCAAACAGAAGTCACATGTTGCTCTCAAGCATTCCTCTGACTCTCTCTCCAGCTTGCTGCTTTACCTCTAGGTCCCTCTTCTTCAAACTCTGGCTTTTTCTGTTGCTGTCTCACCACCAGACCTTTAACCCACCTTAATAGTTTATCACCTAGTCCTAGGCTATAATCTCACCAGGAGGCTAGCCTGGCCATTCCAATAATTAGAAGCCATGGTTTTAACACTTACTGGATCCAGGGATTAGAGGGGTCTGGCATGCAGCTTAACACCCCAAACTCATAACAGTTTGTTGAGGGGGATTTTTTCTCCTTCCCTTAGAACCCAGAGTCATCCAATGAAATGGATGGAAACGGACAATTCAAGACAGAGAAGAAGTACTCCTTCACACCGTAAAGGAAGAAGATATCCTAGAATAAAAAAGTTTAAATACACTTTCAGATCTTTCGAAAAATCTCATTTAATTTCCTATTGAAACTCAGAATGTTGCTGCTAGGCTGATTTTGAACACTAGATGTAAGCCATACTGTCCCCATTTGATGTTTAATAGGACAGTTGTATTCTAGTATTCTATTTCTGTATTCAAGTGTTCTGGGTCTCCCCCCCCAAAAAAAATTAACTGTGTAATAAAATTGTTGCTGCACAGCAGGTCTAGCAATAAAAGATGTGAGATAATGAAGCAAAACTTTTGGGTCAGCTCCTGGTGGATGAACCTATGGGAAGAAAAGTTATCCCTATCAGGTATACGTTCCAATTACTCTTTCTCTGCACGTGCTGAATCTTGCTGTTTGGTCCTCCTTTTTAAATTAGGACCGACAAGCCAGTCTCTCACTTTAGCAAGTGTGAAGGAATGTAATTGCTCCCCTGTTTTATGTTCCCCCCTTTCTTTTTCCCTGTAAAACGGTTGCTTTCTCTTCTAGAAGCTTTTCTGACCAAGAGGTTAAAAAGTTGACAGGAGAGTCAAGAGTTCAACCCGATAACTGACATAGATTTCATCCTGCTCTTGAAACTGAAAGGGGGAAAAGAAGCGAAATAAATTACAGTTAAGATAAATTTAATTGTAATGCTAACTCTATAGCCCTTCTAATTGGGCAAGAGATGGGAGAGGAATAGAAAGAAGTGAAATCTGGCAGAGAGAGAAAGAGAAACATGGAAGAGAAATCTAAATTCAGGGGATAAAAAGGATCTTTCACAGAGATGGTTGGAAATTGCTTGACTGTTAAGTACTGGCTTACGTAGGGAAGGAGCCCAGACCATTCCTAGCTGGGTGCATCTTTCTATACTACATTCAGTTTTCTCTTAGTAAAAATTAGATTTGTTTTTGAAAAAATCTTTTAGGCTTTCTTATTCATTTCACACCTAATTGCCGTATCACACAACCAGTACCAAGAGTTGGCTGGGCCTGTAAACAAGTTCCAAAGAACACCACCAGAGCAGGGAGAGTGAAGTCTGTAAGCTGTGAACTGTTCAAATGCAGTAGAGCATCTTTCCAAGGCCTTTTTAAGATGCTAAGAGGCCCAGAGTAACCCTGGGTAATGTAGTTTTTTAAAGAGAGCTGAGAGTTGTTAGGAGACCCTTAACCAACCACATGTCCCAGGATTGTTTGGAAAAGGCCATGACACTTAAAGTGGAATAAAAATATTTTAAATGTATGGTGTGGATGTGGCCCATGTGTAGCATTGTCAGTCATGTCCAGTGAGAACTGAAATGGTATGATTAACAATGTTTCTCAATGTGATAAAAGCTGCAAGAAATTAATTAAAACCATAATATTTGGAAAGGTTTCAAGGAGAGTTAAACAAATATTCCCCTACATCAGAATCACCAACTTTAAAAAGCATCTATCCTTTTAACATGGCCTACCACGAATAATTATGAATATCCATTTCTTATGTTGATTGTTTCCATTTTATTTGGCAGCCAATACTTAAATAAGGTCTTTAAAATGTCTCTGCTCATTTGAAATTCAGTGAGAAGTGCAGTTGGGACAGCTGAGAGGAAATTGACTGTTTTAGTTAACTCTTCTTGGCAAAATGACTAGACTGAGTTGAGTAAGTACTTTGGCACCAGTTCAGAGCCATATTTTATTACCCTGTATATGTATATGTATATGTATATGTATTCTTGATGCTGTCTATAATCACATGAAAGTAATCAAAGGCCAGATGTCCTTGGTGAACCTTTAAATTTATATAAGATAATTAATTTTTATGTGTCATTATCTTGGGTTTTTGTGTGGTTTTTTTTGGAGAAGAGTGCATAACAAATAACACTCCAAATATTCACTCACAATGACACTGATATTTGTTTGTTTGTTTAAGCAAGCAGCTTAACTGTTTACTGTTAGCATAAGAATAACCTGTTAATTTGGGGGCAAGCTTAGTTTCCAAGTGATGTTAACCATTAATTTCATATTGACTTATTCAGTGTCATGCTTGTAGTAGCACCAAAATAAGCAGGTAGTCTTGTTTCAATCTTTTCTTCTTCTGCCTTAATTAACATCAGATTTATATATTTGGGCATTGGTTAGTGAGAGTCCATGAGCTTTAGAAAGCTGCATGAAAATAAAAAAGGCAGTTAATTAACATGGGAAACTGCCAGGGTACTTCTCTTCAGCTTCAGGGTACTTCTCTTCCCTTGTTGCTGTGGAATCAGAGTTGGCAAGGCTGTGAGAGACTGCACTGAAGAACGATGAGTCCAATGACCATAATGGGCTGTGGCAAATGGAGAAGGGAAAGATGGTCCAGGACAGGCGTTGGCAAAATTTTTTAGCAGCGGGCTGGTCCACTGTCCCTCAGACCTTGTGGTGGGCCGGAGAAGCTGCACCGGTGAGGGGGGAGCTGGAAGAAGAGGCAAGGGGGGGCAAATAGTCCTCCCCAGCCCCAGCCACTGCCACCGCTGCTGCTGCTTCTCGGTAGGCAGAGCGAGCTCGTCTGCTCTGCTCTCTGGCCCACAGGAGCACCAGGGCGGCAATGGCGATGGGAGGAAGCGGTCGAGTCGTGGTGGCTCTGCCGGTGACAGGAAGAAGAGGCCGAGTGGCAGCAGCTCTGCTGGTGATGGGAGGAAGAGGCCGAGTGGCGGCGGCTCTACCAATCAAACCCCATGCCTGGTTTACCTTAGTGCGGCGTGGGGATGTCTCTGCCGATCAAACACCGCTGAGGTGAGTGTTTGAGTGGCAGAGCCACTGCCGCTCAGCCTCTTCCTCCTGTCGCCATTGCTGGGAGTCTCGGCTTTGCAGTGCAGGCCAGATTTAGGACCCAGGTGGGCCTGGTCCGGCCCAGGAACCATAATTTGCCGACCCCTGGTCCAGGATACGCACCTTTAAATGGCCCATTAGAGGGCAAGTTGTAGGTGGATATGGAGAAAAGGAAGTCACAAACTGAATAAAATTAAATAATGCTGGATAGAAAGCCAGAGAAGATATCTGGGGCATAGTGAGAGATGGTCAAAAAGGAAGGGCTGGCCAGAGGGCAAGATGGAGAGGCAGGTAGCTAGACTCTGCAAGCTCCAGAAGAAGCTGCTACCCTTGTTCTGATGCATCTATGTCAGTTATCCATGCAGCAAGGCAGGACAATAATTGCATCTTGATCTAACAAAGGCTATAGATCAAGAGGCTTTATGAATGTTCTTTTCCAGTTCATTTTTGCCAAGTGCCACAATCCCCTGGCTTGCAGGTAAGCACTTCCTCACTTGTAGGGAACTGAATCTGTGACGATCCTGTGTCAGGCTTTGGACCACTAGTCTTAGGTTCCATGTGCTCAAAACTACCTAAAAAAATAAAGAAGCTACCTACTGTTTCAGCATCAAATATAAAGGGATAAAAGATCCAGCTTTTAGTAAAGACATATTTCTTGCAATTGGAACATAGCAGCTATATTGTTTATTAAAATGGATATGATTTATACCAGAATGTCACAATTAATCTGAATGCATTTTTTAAAAATAGAAGGGCAAAGGGGTATAGAATAATTAGTGTCACATAACCGTTCTTTTGTTGATTTGACTCTATAATTGCTTTTAGACAATTGATGTGGAGTTATAGCTATTTATAGGTTATTTATTAATGTAGTTTTGAAAATAAATATATAGTTGCAGTCTGAGGTTGTTCCTCTTGGACTTTGATGGATGATTAAACATTTAAAAGGTTCTATATGGGAGCACATGAATTAGACTCTAATGTGCTTTTAGAAAAGTCAAGTAGGCTAATAAATATCACACGAGTTATTTTTAAAATTGTTATGGATGAAAATGTTCAGTGCAAAATAATTTCCTTCTCCAGGTAAGTTTATTGGGCTGAATCCAAACCTTAGTAATGTTTAGAGTAGACTCACTGAAATCAATAGGGCTTAAGTGACAACTAACTTGAGTCTCACTTATTTCAGTGGTTCTACTCTTAATGAATAAGTCTGAATGCACTTTGATTTGGAAACTAACTGGCAGCCAGTATAGTCAGGCCAGGATCAATGTCGTTTACTCAAACTGTATTGCTCTGGTGAGCAACCTGGCTGCCAAATTCTGCCCCAGCTGAAGTTTCTGCACTATCTTCAGAGGCACCCCATGTATAAACATGTTGCAGTAATCTAACCTAGAGGTTACAAGACAACAGAAGTTAGGATATCCCTGTCCAGGGGCATAGCTGGGCCACCAGCCAAAGCTGATTGAAGGCACTCTGGGCCACTGAGGCCACCTGAACCTCAAGTGACAGCAAAGGATCCAGGAGTAGCCCCAAGCTCCTTCAGAGGAAGTGCAATCCCATCAAGAGCAGGCAAGCTCCCACCCACCTGGTCCAGGGAACCACCCACTAACAGTGCCTCAGTCTCATCTTAATTGAGTTTCAGTTGGTTGGCTCTCATCCAGTCCATTATCGAGGCAAGACAGTGTTCCAGCACATCTACTGCCACACCTGCAGATATAAAGGAGAAGCAGAACTGCATGTCATCAGCATATTGCTGACAATGTACTCCAAAACTCTGGATTACTCCACTCAGCAGTTTCATGTAGATGTTAAACAGCATAAACATTTAAACATGTTTTCTTCATTCAGCTCCTTTCATGCAGTAAGAAGTTTCCTTTTCATCAGTTGTGTGTATATCATATAATATTAAATCCTTACTTCTTCCCATCTTGGGACTAAATTTTGTTTTAAATTCTTCACCCCAAATGTGAATTAGAAATAATGCAGTTCTTTTCCTACGCAGTCCAATGATAAAATGCCCCTTGATTTTAAACATTCAAATGTTTAAATGTTAACATTCACATGTTTCCAAAAAGAAAAATACTATCCTAATTATGAGTGAAATTGCCATGTATTCCAATTGTCCCTTTGAAGACACACTGTTTATACCTCTAGGAAGCAAAATGGCTAAAATTACTACTGAGTGTTTATTAAGAATATTATACCTATCTGGGGTGTACTATCTTTTATATTCATAACTGGTCATTTGATTAAAAACACTATTTTATTTTATTTTATTTTATTTTATTTTATTTTATTTTATTTTATTTTATTTTATTTTATTTTATTTTATTTTATTTTATTTTATTTTATTATTTTTGGAAATGGGCACTCTACTAAATTATTGATTTGTTAGTGTGCCTGACAGGTGTAATAGGCATTTCTGACAACATTTCTGTTGCTCAGTGACTTGGTAGACTTGGAAGACTTCCAATCATTTTAATGAAGAGAAGTTACGAGCCAAGAAAGAAACAGGCAGCATTTTGTTTAATGCTGAATTTGCAGCATAGAAATCAAATGAAGTACATGTCTACAATTGGCAAACTATGATACAAAATACAGAAATATACTAATACCACATTCACAACTATTCAGTTGATGATCTGAGAATTTAGCAGCACAGTAAAGAGAAACTTAAATAGAAGTTTACCCTGGATTAGAAAAAATACAAAATAATCCAAGAAAAAAATACAAAAGATATGAAGACAATTCCAGCATGGTTAATGAGCAGTCAAGGAAGCTATAAAAGACAGGAAGTCTAAGTGGAAGTCCTTCCTAAAATGAATAAGAATGCAAATTCCAGAAAACCAGGAGTCAGTAATAAGGCACGTGAGAAAGTTTTGAGGAGTATATTGCTAGAATTTTAAGCCAAACAATAAAACTTCTTAAACTATATAAAAAGCAAGAAATTAGCCACAGAGGTGCTTGCACTTTATTTAAAATGATGGAGTGAGAATATTACTTAAGGAGGACAAAGGGTCTGTAGAGGTGAGACGATACCAATTGTTTGCATTAGTTTCCAGAGCAGAAGAAATTGGACAGATACACACACCTGATCTGTACGTGTGTGTGTGTGTGTGTGTGTGTGTGTGTGTGTGTGTGTAGACACTGGATGAATTCTGTCAATAACTAACAGGAGATGAAGTTGTATACAGATTTGTATAAATGAAAGTCAATAGGAATATATTTTATTAAAATATACGAAGGAACTCATATGTAGAATGATTAATCTTACACAAATATGCAGCATCCCATATCAGATGTTTGGCTCAAAAGAATGCAACACTAATATTAAACGAGGTGTGAAAATACTTAACAAAGTCTCTGGAGAAATATGAAAATGTCATGGAACAAGAAAATGTGACTCGAGGGTCAAAAGTAGAGGATCAGGATAAATTGACTGTTTTTACAATTAAGTGAGGTTATTAATTGAGTTTCCTAAGCATCTGCATTGTTATTTAATTTATTCATAACTAAATTAATTATGTAATGGTGTTAGAGTGACTCATGCCGAGGACAAGGTTGTGGATGATACATGATTAACCAGGATAGTGAGGAACAATGCAGTTTTATTTTTCAAAAAAAACACCACTTTATCCAATCCAAAAAGTGATTCATGCTCTTAACTAAGTGCTTATCAAGATTATGTCATATATTGATTTGTCTGTGTGTCTTCTCTTTGTACCTCATACAGCCTTGAATCATACCCCTCATGAAGCAGTCACATATTTGTTTTATGTGTATCCTTGATACATTAAATATATGTATACATCAGAGATATGTGTTTGATAGTGGGTTCCAGTCTACAGAACATTATTCCATAATGCATTTGTTAGTCCTGTGGCACATTTAAATCTCTCTGTTTTTTTGCTGCAGTGGAATAACATGGCTACCACTGGGAGTATGTCTCATTTGTTTAATACATTTAGATGCATTAATTTTACATAATTTAACACACTTCAGAGCACTTCTTTATTTAACACTTCTTTATTTAACACACTTCAGAGCACTTCACCAAACAGACCCAATATACAAATTAATAATTATTAGGAATAACTATAATTCAGTATAACTGGAATGGTTAGCAATGGACAGTGTCTTGAAAGTTCTATGAGAATAACTCATTCACTGTCCTGCTCCCACCATGTGATCACCTGTATTTCATCACTTAGTTAGCACAATGGGCCAGGAATTGGCTTCACCTGCTGAGTAGCAGCCTGAAGGTGCAGAAGGCAGAGTGACTCCACCTCCTGCTGATCAACCTTCTTGCTCCTGATGTGAACCAGCTGGTTTCAGCTTTCTTAAGCAGGGTTTCCAGCCTTAACCAATTGCTGAAAACAGCATTTGTTGTTCCTGGACAGACTTTGCTGCTTCTTGTTTTTTGTGAGCTTGGACTCTCAACTTTCTTGACCCCTGGACCGTCTGACTGAACTGAGATACTCCTGACCTTAGGACTGGACTGAACCTTGCATTCAGACTCTGTCCCCAGGCAAGTACCCCCCTGAGACTTGGCTGGCCTCGCCCAACACACAACTCTGTCATGGCTGAGCAGCACAAGACTAGAACACACTATAGGGGAAGATATTTACAGGTAAGGCATAAGTACAAACACTTCTGGTTACAATCTAATATTGCTTGAGGCTCAAAGCTTTAGGCTTTGTCAGTACATCTGACCTTTTGCAGTTTCTGGAAGAGAGCACATTGTTAGGATCTCAGGCTCTTTAGAGGAACATATTCAACTTTAATGTAGTGCAACACTGTATAATCTTCCTTTGTTGACACACTTGAGACCCTTCTCTGCTGAGTACTAAAACCTGTCTGTGGAATTATCTAAAATCATCTAGTCATAGTGGCAGGGTTATGAATTCTTAATTTTTGGTGTATTGATAATCCTGATAGGCTGAACTGTTTTCATAGACAGACCTGTCCAATTACTTGGAATGACAAACACCAGTTTATTGATTAGTGACAACCAAGCTAGCTTTGTTTTAAATGTTGATGAAATACAGTACTGTACAATATTTGAAGTTAGCTTGTAAATCTGAATCCAGGGGATGGGGCGGTGAAAATTCAAAAACATTCAGAAAACAAAACAAGTTTCTTTGCACTGTTGATAAATTAGAGAAGGAACATTGGGTCAATAGCAGGTTCATATATTGAGGATGGTTAATAAAGTATGCATTGCTGTTTTTAGTAACTGTTTACTTGAGATAATCAGGCAGCATGCATTGTGAATAGTAGTGTATGTTGAGAACTTTTTTTCAGTTTCTTGCAACAGCCTGATCAAGCAACAACAGATTTAGGTGCATCTGAACAATGTGTGATTGCTCACGCTACTTTCCAAATCTGGAAACAAAAACATCATAAAGTCATCATGAAAAGGGGCTTCCATTTGCTGCTCTTTTAATATAAAGCAAAGGACTGCTTAATGTGACATATGTAAGAATTTATAAGAATGGCTAGGAAAACATGACTACAATTTTAGGGAAGAGTTTGCTGGCTGACATTCAGGAAACTTGGTTTTGTGAAATCTCTCAAGAGTAATTGCCCTCTCTAAAACAGTAGGGAATTTCAGAAAGGAGAGTTCATTGACTTTAAAAAATAAAATGAAAAACCATACAAAATCAAAAGGAAATAATTTGGGAGTTACTTGTCTTCTATATGCAGCATCTAATCTGCTCTTATGGCTGGAGGAGACAACCAAAAGTGTTAAATACAGTGTTTTGTCCAGATGCTCAGTTTCTTCCTTCAAAAAGTATGCCACACTGTGTTTTATACTAATAGAATGAAAAGCCAGCAACCTTTTTGACCACAGTACATTTATTCAGGTCTGTCTTTCAAGATGGAAAATGACCTCTGGTTCCACTATTACAGGTTGTTGAGGGGTTTTTTTTATTTTACTTTTGCTCTTATTAAATATACATGACTATGCTACAAGGAAACAAAACACACATTAAGCTCCTCAATGTGCTACCTTCAGAGTGGTCTTAGTTAAGGGCTGTTCAGATGAAGTGTGTCAGGTAATTTGGGGTCACCCAAGGTAGCTTTGCTATTGAAGTGAAACAATTACCACTTTTCTGATGTTGACTGTAGCATGAATTTCAAAAGAGATAATGCATTGTAGTGTTTTTTCTTGTAAGTAATATCATATATTATAGTTACAGTACACCAGTCACAGAAACAAATTAAATTACATCCTTGCAGACTTTCTCAACCTGGTGCCCTTTAGATGTTTTGTACTCCCATTGTCTGCTTAATGTGACAGATTTTAAAATTTATAAGAATGTCTCTCTCTCTCTCTCTCTCTCTCTCTCTCTCTCTCTCTGTGTGTGTGTGTGTGTGTGTGTGGATGGTTAGCACTGGTCAAGAATAAATGAATTTTTTATCAAGCAAACCAAAATAAGTAACTACACAGTTGTGGGCAGTGAGCCAGAATAAACTGAAGACACAGAAATTAATATTTTAGTATTCTGCACTTAGACCATTACATGTTGCTTTTTCAGTGGCATTGAAAACTCAGCTTTCAAGGTGAAAAAAGGGCATGTGTAAGAACTTCTTTTATCCATCAGTACAAAAGTGAGCATTGTTATTTTAATGTTATATAACCCTGAACATGGGGATCGCGGGTGGTGCTGTCGGTTAAACCTAGGACTTGCTGATCGAAAGGTCGGCGGTTCGAATCCCCTTAACGGGGTGAGCTCCCGTTGCTCGGTCCCTGCTCCTGCCAACTTAGCAGTTCGAAAGCACCTCAAAGTGCAAGTAGATAAATAGGTACCGCTCTGGCGGGAAGGTAAACGGCGTTTCCGTGTGCTGCTCTGGTTCTCCAGAAGCAGCTTGGTCATGCTGGCCACATGACCCGGAAGCTGTCTGTGGACAAATGCCGGCTCTCTTGGCCTATAGGGCGAGATGAGCGCGCAACCCCAGAGTCGGTCACGACTGGACCTGTTGGTCAGGGGTACCTTTACCTTTACCTTTTAACCCTGAACGTAGTGTAATATGTTGGTCATTGAGGGCAACAAATCATTTTCTTCTGTCATTAAATCTACATCCATTTACAATTTGTTACATGTTCCCATTGGAGTTGTGATTTTTGTACAATTATTTGGGTTTTTCCAAAGGGAATTCCTTGTCACTAAGTCTCTCAAGCATGCCTGATACATAGTATCCCTAGGAGAAACTATTGCCTAGGAACTCTCAATCCTTTTATTGCACATTTCACAATGAATCCATTACAAGGAATTTGAAAAAGAAATTAATATCCAAGTGCAAAAAAATTGTAGTATAACATTGCTTCCTCAGTAGTCCTATATAGGACGTTTAAAACCAGTTACAAAGCTGACCATTTTCTGACAATTTACTAACTACTGTGTCTTTCAGTATTTGGCATTGGCTATATTACTATCCCAAGACAAAAGATTGTGGGATCCAATAGACAAATCATTTAAGATATATAAATTAGTATAGTTGTCTTCCTGTCAGTTAATATACTCTAATTGATATTTGCTGTATTTATTGTGTTAACATTATTTCCATGTTTGTCTGCGAGCTATTTAGCTTCATTAATTTAACATGAGCTGTAACAACACTGAGTCATGGTCTTACCTGTTCATAAGTCAAGGAGGGCTTCTTACTGTACTTCTTACTGTACTTCATTAGTACTCCTGATTGGAGAGCTGCATTTGTCACTATCCACTTCTATACAACTATAAGTGTATCAATAAACTTGGGAGTCCCTGGATGCATCCGATGCCCTACATGGACAGTTTCATCACACCAGTTACAGATAGGTAGCCGTGTTGGTCTGCCATAGTCAAAACAAATAAAAAAATTCCTTCCAGTAGCACCTTAAAGACCAACTAAATTAGTTCTTGGTAAGAACTAACTTACCAAGAACTAATTAGTTGGTCTTTAAGGTGCTACTGGAAGGAATTTTTTTATTTAGTTTCATCACACTTTTCAGAGTACTAAAATTCTCACATGCGATAATATTGATAGACAAGTGATACAGCTGTATAATTTAAATAGGACCCAGAAATATATCTCAGTACAATGAAAATCAGTTTTGGAAAGGCCTTGGGTGCTATTTCAAACAGATTTAGAACCTTTCTGTTTCATAACTAATCTGAGGTCAAATTTAAATAACCCATTTCCAGTAATAAATGAAAAGGCATTGCACTGACTTTTAACAATCCGATCTACCCCCTTGGGTTTATTCAGAATAAATTTTGCTATTCTTTTAAAAAAACAAACAAAAAAGATATAGGAGAGATTTCACTTCTTGCCTATAGAACTTTCAACCGGGGTGCCAACTTCGATAAAATATTGGGGTGCCCAGTTAAGCCCCACCCTGCATAATTGATCACAAGATGTGGCACATGCACACTATGTGAATGGCAATGCCCATCAACTGGGGATGGGTGGGGTGGCCCCCTCAAATATTTTATGGGTTGGGCTTGAAGATACATCGGCCACTAGGACTCAGCTCCTATGCTTGCAATAAAATGTTTTTAATACAATGAACTCAAGGGTATCACAGTTCCTGGCTGTCCGCATTTGAACTTCTACCATGCATAGTTTCACTTGGAATTTTCACACAACGTTGTTAAGAACATTGTTTTACTTTTCAGGGCACTTATCACATATACTTTCACAATTGCTATTTGTGGGGAGTACTTGCTTTTAGGCTATTTCCCTTGATTATGTTTTATTAATGATGCTCTCCATTTGAAACAGAGCCTGGCAATACCATTCTCACGCTCTGTCAGATTCCCCCAGCCCTAGTGAATGAAATTATTTTCTGATCACCAGACCTAATCTGATCCTTCGGATGAAATATAGTCTGCCTTCCAAAGGATGAATCCTTGATCATAATTTCTATCTGCCTGCAGTTAAGTTGCAACAACTAGTGGAGGGGTCTCAGTCAGAAAAGTTATAGCATGCTGTAATTTGAGTTCAGAATTTGAAAATTATTCCTACATCTCCGTCAAAAACCCATTTTGTTGGACTCAAACATAGTCATTTCTTAGAACAGACCCTTAAAACCAATAAAGCTCATATCCTAAGTCCCATAGGTTTCAGGTAGCACTACCTCACCATCACACAGTCTTTGAGAAGGGAAGCTGAGCATAGCTTTGAAACATCTGTATAAATTTGTGTGGCTGGTTCCGAAATTGCCTGCAGTGAGGAAAGAGTTAATATTATTGGAAAAACAATGCCTTATTAAATGAATAGCCCAATTCAGTAGTAGTAGTAGTAAAAATAATAATTCCAGTCCCCCACATTCAAAATAGCTTAACTCAATTTTCCAGAAAAAATATATATACAGCCTTCCAGGCATGATGTCCCTGCTTATAGCAGAATACTCTTTATACAATGCAGGTAATGGGGCTCAAGGGCTACATTTTAACTTTGTTTTCTCTTTATTTTACAGCCTACTACATGGGTTGAAATGGGGCTGGAAACTTCCTTGGGAGGACATTTATATTTAAAATATAAAAATAAAAATGAACATTCTCATTTGCTACTTGGGGGTAGCCATTTCCCCCCATACAGTGTCCCAGTGAGCGATGGTCTATTATTTTAACGTGCATTCCCTCACATGAGGGATCCCACACATCCCCTCTTAATCACATGGTCATTTCACTTAGTTGTTTTGTTTGTACAGAGTACTCCCTCTGGTGCTAAATCATGAGTTTCACCATCACCCAAGTACCTATTTCTGTGCTCATTTTTTTAAAAAAAACAAGATATGAAGGCAAAGTGATATAGTCCCTTCCAGCATGCTTTGATACTAAAAAGTAAAGGTACCCCTGACCATTAGGTCCAGTCGTGACCGACTCTGGGGTTGTGCGCTCATCTCACTCTATAGGCCGAGGGAGACGGCATTTGTCCTCAGACAACTTCCGGGTCATGTGGCCAGCATGACTAAGCCGCTTCTGGCAAACCAGAGCAGCGCACAGAAACACCGTTTACCTTCCCGCTGGAGCGGTCCCTATTTATCTACTTGCGCTTGGACATGGTTTCGAACTGCTAGGTTGGCAGTAGCAGGGACCGAGCAACGGGAGTTCACCCCGTTGCGGGGATTCGAACCACCGACCTTCTGATCGGCAAGTCCTAGGCTCTGTGGTTTAACCCACAGCGCCACCCGCGTACCTATTTCTGTGCTCATTTTTTTTTAAAAAAGATATGAAGGCAGAGTGATATAGCCCCTTCCAGCATGCTTTGATATCCGAGATTTATATAATGCTGCAGCTGGTGTGCCATGGTGAGGCATGGTTACTTGGAATACTATCCTCCTTTCTAATGGTGGGTCAGCAGAAGGAACAATTGTTGGTAGCCATTTGGGGCCATCCTTTGGTTTGAGTTGCAATTCCCCACCTTCTCCACACATGCTGTTGCATTTTCGACTACATCCCAAGCTCCACTCATTTCGTCAGCCACCACAGTTATTATGCACCAATATCATAGATCCATGGCACTGGCACATCTTCATGCTCATTGGAAGAAGCAGACTTAATAACATTCCTGTCCTTGCTCAGCAAGTATTAGTTCCAGGTTGGGCTCATTTGGTAAGTTACTTTGGCAGATTTTTATGCAGTTCTGGGGACCCTTGACATTCAAAAGTGTGTATATGAAATTGATAAATGAGCAACCAAGTGTTAAATTAGCTTCTGCACAGAAGTATGTATTTTGGGAGACACTCAGCAAGAACAAGAAAGTCTGAGCACCATCCATTTGCTGTTACTTGTGGCAGGAAATCTCCCATGTTTCATGCCACAGGGACCATATTAATAAATTTACCAGAAACCACATTACAGAGGGTGAGGGTGGGGCATGTTGATATCATTTGTCAAAGTGACCTAAGTCTAATTTCATCTGCATTCCATTTACAGAGTTACAGGGTGTTTAGAACAGTGGAAAAAGCAATTTGCATTAGCTTTTGATAAAAACTTTTCAGGGCTTTTTAAATTTTTTATTAAAAGCAGGGTATCTATACTATCAGTGTCCTTCACAATGTATTCCTTTGTAGTTGATGAAAACCTAAGGGTCAAATCCGTTTATTTAGAAAATTAAGACTCCTTAAAGAGTATAGACTTCAAAATATTAATACAAAACATGATTAGCATCTCTTTCTTCCCTTTGGGTAAAGAAATGCTTTGAATGCCTTAATGAATAAGTTAATTAAGAGTAAAAAAATAAAGTTGAAAGTTGAAATTTGATTACAATATTCTACATTTGCTGCTTCATAGCAGTGCTTTAAATGTGGAAAGTTATAAACAATATGAGTGTGTGTTCCTTAGGTTAATACTTCTTATTAAGCCCTGCATTATATTGTTAACAGTCCAAGTTAAAACTCACCAACTGAAAAACATGAAATTGTAGCTGTGCATTGTGGCTTTACTGTTCATTTGCATACAAAATACAGTGGTGCCCCGCAAGACGAATGCCTCGCAAGACGAAAAACCCGCTAGACGAAAGGGTTTTCTGTTTTGGAGGCGCTTCGCAAAACGAATTTCCTATGGGCTTGCTTCGCAAGACGAAAATGTCTTGCGAGTTTTTCCGACTTTCCCCCCTTCCCCCCCTTTTTCTAAGCTGCTAAAAGCCGCTAAGCCGCTAATAGCGCTAATTCGCTAAGCCGTCAATGGGCTTGCTTCACAAGACAAAAAAACCGCTAGACGAAGAGAATCGCGGAACGGATTCTTTTCGTCTTGCGAGGCACCACTGTACATGCTTTTTCCACTGAGAAATTTAGCTTCTCAAGACCAAGGGAGGGAGCTGAACACTGAGGGATTACAATGCTAGCCTAAACAGGAATAAAAAAATCAGGATTGCTCTGGCAAATCGCAATAATCAGAGCCTTAACTCTGTCACAACTAGTAGCACCTTAAAGACCAACTGAGTTAGTTCTAGGTATGAGCTTTCGTGTGCATGCACACTTCACGAAAGCTCATACCTAGAACTAACTCAGTTGGTCTTTAAGGTGCTACTGGAAGGAATTTTTTTATTTTGTTTTGACCATGGCAGACCAACACGGCTACCTATCTGTATCTGTCACAACTGCCACTCATGCGGTTTATCCCAGAAAGATTGGAGTGATTGTTCCTTGGGAAAGGTTTGCCAGATCATTCTGAATCTAGTTTAGTTGCTTTTGTTGTTTATGATGACTATTCTTGTCCACCCTTCCCCATTAATGTCCCAAGACAGGTTACGACAATTTAATTATAGTGCGTCTTCAGTATAAAACAGAAACTTCAGATGCACGTCTATGAGAAGGGAATTCCATAGCTTAGTGTAGTCACAGAGAATGCACCTCCCAAACTTCTGAGAGTGGTGGAACTACCCAGATGGCCCTCTCTGCTGATCTTAACACTTGAGAGGGAGGAAGGAGGTAGCCTTTCAGATATTTGAAGTCTAAGTAAGGCAGGACTGTAAATATTATGAACAGTTGATGTGCAGAGAGTTCAGTCCTCATTTGTTAGGATACACCAGTGGATCCCCAGTAGGAACTGGCTGGCTTGTCAAAACAGAAAGCAGGTTTCAGTCCTGATTGGTTTCATATTATTGGATGCCAGATTATTGAAAGATGAGTGGTCTACATCTACTGACTTGGTTAGAAAGGTAGTAGTGCTGAAGAGTTGATGGAACACTTAACAACTTTCTGGCTCAACACTACAAATAGCCCATCAAACCTAGACACAGCGCAGATTCCTGGCACTGGATATATTCAATAAACATTTGTCTGTCCTAGAATGGTGTTGCACCAAGTACCCAGGCTGACAAAGCTGTCTTATCATAGTGTCATCCAGCTAAATCACTGAGGTCTTTGGTGTACACCGCTTTGAGGTTTTCTACATTCAAGTGGGAAATAAACGTTATGAAACAAATAACATACTCATGTCATGTTGGTCCACTCAACCACAACCAAACTGTGGATGATAAGTGCTTTATTATGGGCAGATCTGCTGACCAGCACCCACAGATTCTGAAATACTATGAGTGAAGCAGAGTGTGTGTGTGCGCGCGCAAGTGTGTGCAAGAGTTTTGATGTAATTAGCCATACCCACTCTGTATACCTTTGCCCAACCTCCATCCCTCCCCTTGCCCACCATCATGAGGATGGCAGTTCCCCTCCTTCTCCTGCGCCATTCCCAGACACACAATCCCCCCAACTCACCCCTAATCACAGTAATAGAACAAAGACAATAAAATGACAGATTCAATCAACCCAGCCACAGCCCCTCCACTGCTCTCCTGGGGCATTGCACACACTTTCCACCTGTCTCTCATCCATGGAGGTTTTCTTCAACACACCCATAGACACCACGGCAGGCATTCACCCTGAGTGGGTCAGGTGACATTCCAATAAACAGGAAAACACATATCAAAACAAATATTCCAGCAATAAAAAAGGATGTTACAGGGTTGCAGAATTTTTGTCCGCTTGGTTTGATGTTTCTCTTGCTGTTGTTTTCTTTACTTTAGTTGTATTACAAGTCATTCAAATACATTCAAAGATTGTATTCAAAGTCATAATACATGCAACAAAGCTGAATGCAGAGAAATGTGACCAGAGTTTATAACACCAAGTTTTCAGAGTTATATCTTTTAAGTTATGAATAGTAAAAAGACATACTGATGTTCTTTTTTTTTTCAAATGCAACAACTGCAAGCCGTAATCCATTGAAAATCTCTTTACAGAATGAAGCATAAAGTGTTTATTTCTGATTTTCAAGTATAGCTCCTGTCCAACCTATATTATGACGGGATAATTCAATATCCAAATGTTGCATTACTAAAACTCATTTCCTCCTCCTTTAAGTCCACCTTTCCCCCCCTAACGTTAGGCCATCTTGATTGCTTGAACTTCACTTACATCCAACCATGCCCACAGTTAGATGGTCATGGGCAAAAATCAATTTGCTTGGAGTCACAGGTTCTTTAACAGTATTAAAGGCTATTTGGCTTATATGATAAAATATGCCTCTAACTCTTAGCAAGCAATTTTTCTAGGATAGCTTAAATATAAGAGTGGAATTGGGCTTTCAGCTGTTAATACTTTTCCTTAGGATTTAAATGCAGACATATCCAATACACTGGCATAAAACCTTCAGAATGATTGAGTACTAGTTGGCAATTTATTTAGCATATAACTGCCGTTAACGCCCAACTGAAATGTGTTGAAGAGTAGAAGCTTCAAGAAACGACTATTTAAGGCCCTGACATCTATAAATTACTTTATAGAAATTTATGTAAAATACAGTGTTTGATACTTAAATCTTTTTCTTTTCCTTGGGGAAAATTTCTGTGTTTCTAAAGTACTTTTTGAAGTAATAGCAAATAATATTTTAGATTTGCCACTTCATAAAATTTAAAAATACAGAGAATCTGAAGGCTTAGAGCTTTAAAGAATAATGAACAAAAACATGCTGACAAGACACTTTCACTGTTGAAGCAGTATTTAGTTATTAAATTTACAGACAGGCATTATGATGAGTGTTGCACATTGCAACAAGCACAAGGGTACACTTTGTGCATCAGATTACAAACTGGCCTTTGAATAAAGACAATAATTTCCCCTGATAAACAAAACTTCCTTAGATTCCAGATTCTTTATAATTAAATATTTGTTCACCTTACTTGTGCATGGCTACATGTCACATGAAAAACAACAACATTCTGTAGCATTTTCTCTCTCTAATCTCTAATAGAACAGTCCTGCATGTTCTGTTTAAAGAGCTTGTTCTATGTTCTACACATCAGTACCCACAATTTTTACTCCATTTAATGCAATCAGTGGTGGCTGTTCCATGCACATCACCCTTGAATGCACATGATTATTCTGTTAGGCAGTAGAAGCTGTTTCAATATTTCATTTTCACTATTGATGCCCTGGAATATCATCCTGTTCTCTTCAACATATAGTATAAAATATATTTTTAAAAAGTGATACCAATTTAGAACATCATTAGTCACTTAAAAGACTTAATTATTTTTGCACTAGAGATTGTTTTATCACCTATCTATCAATAAGGAATCTTATATACCAAATATTGAATGGCATATTTGATCATGTAAGCCAAATAGCTTTTCATATAGTTAAAGCATCTGTGAATCCTAACAAATCATTTTTTTACCTTTCTCTTACATATAAAATATTGGATGGTATGCTTTAAAAAGTTACTTTGATTACAGTTAAGTAGGATATAATTTGAAGAACCATTTTTTGTAAGTTATAGGTCATAAAGCTTGGCTATAACAGAACAAATGGTACATGGATTTCACTTTATGTGTTTGTAATTACAATATATGCAATCATTTGTTAAATCACTTGATGAGATAAGCTTTCTCTCTGGAGTTTCTGTAGAGCTCTGTTTACTATAAGTTCATGATTTAGTATTTTTTGCTTGTGGAGAGCTAATTTAGGTTGTAATTGTAAATGAGAACCCAGTTTTTTTCTGTCTCATGAGACTCTTGATGGTCAAACTGCCAGCAAAAAATATGCAAAATGGACAACTTTGATGGTAATTAAACTCTTCTTGCCCTTCCTCTCTTGTCCTAATCTCTTGTCCCCATGCATATATACAAGCATTGCTGCTGACACTGACATTCAGGCTCTAGGAATACAGTCCTCCCACACTCTAGTGCAGCTTTCTTTAGGTCCCCAAATACTGTGGGACTACAAAGCCCATCATCCCCAGCCAGCATGGCCAGTGGGTGATGGGTGTTATAGTCCAATGACATTTGGAGATAGTAGTGCTGAGAAGGCCACATGTCTTGGACATATGCTGCATCTGCTGTGGAATCAAGTGTGGTTATGCACTTTCATTTCCCGGCCCCATGCAAAGGGTCTAGAATTGTGCCTATAAAAATGCTTTCTTATTTTGTTTTCTTAACTTACTGCTCAGATGTTAGACAGACTTTATTTAACCAATCCTTTGTTTAAAAGGGATTTCAGTGATCTGTAAGAAATGTGCAGTTCCGAAGTGTCTTGGGAAAGGCTTAAAGAAGGTGGTTCTGTGGGCTATTTGACTTAGTAACTGGGGAACTACTCAAACTTCCCTTTCTTTTCATTTTTCTCTAGTCTCTAGCCCACAGAGTGCCATGAATTTCTACTCTTCCATGAAGTGCCTGCCCAAGTTCATGGCTATCTTTCAGCTGTCCTGAGATCCTTTGAGGGAAGGAGGGATGTGATGAGGACAATATAGAATAGCCTTCCCATAAATGATGATCTAGAACAGCAGGACTGGTGGAAGTTGTAGTCCAAAACCATGTTGAAGAGCACCATGTTGAGGAAGGTTGGTTTGTTGAAGAGCACCATGTTGAGGAAGAGCCCCTCCTATTGGTCTTCTTCTGTATTAGTTATGGCTGGTCCATAGCATCCTCCTATGAGCAGGTTTGAAATTAGTTTGAATTTGCCTAAGTACCAAATCACCATGTGCCTTTCAGCTTCTGCTCTTTTACCTAAGGGTTCTTTTCTTATGGTACCTGCTCAGAATTTCATATAGTTCATTCCATCCCTTCTCCAGTTTTCCATCTTCCACCCCCTAAAACAAAACAAAAAAGTGGAGAGTCAGCATTCCATGGCTCCTGAGCATGCACAGTGGGCTATTTCAAGGATTCCTCTAAGGAGTTTTTTCTTCTTCTAAAGGTTGGTGGCTTTTTTTGTTTTTAAAATCTTGCACAATGTCCACCTGTTTCTCTGTCACTCAGATCTCATGTTATCCTAGGGGTAGGGGGATAACGTTCAAGTGGGAGGTATAATAGGAAAGGGTTATGTGGCTTGCAAAATAAACAAATATGCTTAATGTATTCTAAAGAACTTGATTATCCCAACTCTCTTTCTATGGACTCCAAGTCCTGATCTTACAATGTTTCATCTGGGAATGTACCAAGCATGAGCCCAAACTTGCAAAATAATAAACAGGTAGTTTCAAGTAGCACAAATACAAGTTTACTCTTTTTATATCAGGGTTATGGGTATCCCTGCTTGAAGAGAGATTACATACTGCCCTGCAGTTCCAGCCTAAAACTGCCTAGTCAAGATACTCAAAAGCAGACTTCAAGATACTATTTTATGTGAGTTTTTAGTGCATTCCGCTTTCAGCTGTTAGCATTCAGTGGGTCACATTTCACTGCCATGTTTCATGGTAATCAAATAGAGAGGCAATGGGAGCCTAACGAAAAAGCTGGTGTTACAATTTTGTTCAAATGCTAATTATGTAATTAAATTGTCCTTAAGATGCATAATACTGTAAAAAGAAGAGTTTTAATATGGCTATGTTATAGGCAACAGTTGCTTACAAGAACTTGGTGTCAGTTCCTTTTATGACCTCATTGCCCTGCTGATGTTGGAGGTAGATGAACGTAGCAAAGTTTAATTGGAGATTTAAGAGGGTCACATTTCTTTTTATTGGATGATTAAATTAATACAACTATTATTTAACTCTGTCTTAAATTGACACAGAAAAATAATAATTCATTAATCAATGTTTCATGTCACTTCAGTAAAACTAATCACTGTGTGGAGGTACCAGCAATAAAAATTAATCCTATTGGGGCTGTTAATGACACTAAGGTGCATTGAATGTCTTATTTGCCATTCAAACATTTTTGGATGTTTGAAGCATCAATTTTTTTTGTTTGATTTGTTTTTGGATCAGCCCAAATCAGGTAAGGATTTACAGGAACTGATGATGTTACAGGAATTTGCCCATGTCTGCCTAAAAAACAAAATTGAACTGATTTTTACCACTCATCTTACCAAAAAATCTCTCTTCTTTCCATTTTTATTTCTGTTCTAATAATAATAATAAAAAAAATATTATTATTTATACCCCGCCCATCTGGCTGGGTTTCCCCAGCCACTCTGGGCAGCTTCCAACAAAATATTAAAATACAGTGGTCTGTTAAACATTAAAAGCTTCCCCAAACAGGGCTGCCTTCAAATGTCTTCTAAAAATGGTTCAGAAAGAAAGAAAAAAAGGTGCTGAGACAAACCTTAGATGCTTTGACCTGGGAAAACTCCCCTCAATGCCTGGTTTAACTCTATTGATCTAAAATTATGCTGCTGTTCTCCTGAACTTGCAGAAAGCCTAGCTTTCCTTCTCCAATATTTGGTAAGGAATATTATGGTGTGCTTGCAGATTGTACCTAGGAAATGTCCTCTATTTCTCCTAATGAAATTTGAATGAATATGCGGTGCTTGACCAGTTTGCAACATAGCTACCCATGTGACAGTCTTTTCTCTTCCTATCCTAGAACATTGCAGCACCATTCTGTAACTAAGGGAAATGCCAGCTGTCAGCAATATCTGAACAACAAGCATTTCTATTGGTGTCTTGTTCTCGGTCTTATAACGACCATGCAAATTTATGCATCATTTTCACATTCTTACCTTCCTTCTCATGATTTATGCTATAGCAAGAGAGCCCAGAGGCAAAAGGAAGTGATACTTCTGAACAAGGACTGTAAATGAGTAGAATTCTTATAGAAGCTGAAATAACTTGAAAGGAAATAAGACAATGAGAAACGCCTAACAATAACTTGCTAGAAAAAGAAATGATTAGCTGAAACTGTGTCAACATTTAATTGACAGAAAGTATGAAGACATTTTCCCTCTACTAGCTAAATAAGTCCAACTGGAATGTTTTAATATTCTATTCATAGAGTTCAGAATGGAATATTCCCAAGGGCAGAATTGTTCAAAGGAGGAAGGACTAGATAAGATATGTTAGAAAGTATAGCGTTAAGGTCATTTCACATATATTTCTTCACTGTTTTACAGTTTCACTGGACGATAGAATTACTTCAAAAAAGAGTCCTAAATTAGTAAAATTAGTGCCTTTTATTTTCTCTCTTTTGACACTTACATCACATGCTGCACTGTCACTATCTGATTGTGAGCTACATTTTATTATGTGTCCAGTTAACAGTCTTTAAGAGAACCCACCGTTAAACATTTCACTGAAAGATCTGGGATATAATTTATTCAATGTTTATTAGCAGCTGTTGTATACCACTGAACAAATATTTTTGGGGGGGTTGTACTGGGCAGATTTAACTGGCTTGTTTCATTCTGCATGATTGACTACAATATGCAGGTAGATACCAAATATAGGATGCTTAAATGTCATAACAGAGCAGGTGATTTTTAACTCGCCAAAATTTCTGGGGAAGAGCTGATTCAATTTCATACTCAACCAGGCTTGAGCAGGAAAGTATTATCAAATGGTAGTCAATGAACATGGAATGGCTGAGAATTATTTTCATGTTCTCCCCATTTATATACATATATAATGAAAACAGAAATATCAGTGCACAAAGACATACAGTTCATACAGTACTACACAGCATAGTGTAAAACACTGTAAAACACAAGGTATGAATGGGTTGTGAGGAGATATCTACTGTGTCATGAAAAAAATCATGAAGATGTCAAATCATTCAGCTAAAGAATATGGAGTAGCAATTTTCCAGTACTTTCCTCTTCCTACATTGCTAGTTTTCCAGATATCTGTGGTAATAGAAAGCTGTTCTCAATTATCCCTTTCCACCTAAAACTCAGCAGAAAGAGAGAGGTTTTCTTCTATCCAATAGTGAGAGATTAATCCTGACTGAGTTAGAGAGTGCTGTTTTCTCATTTTAGAACACAGCTTGTAAATTGGCCCTTTTCTGTTAAAGGTTTTTACCTGCATAACAATTGGCGTTCCCCCTCTCCAGCACTGTTGTAGATGGGGATTTGTGGTATTCTTTCTTCTTGTCCATCATTACAGAAGAGGAGATCACTGAGATACGGGAAATTACAGAAGAGACAAAGGTGCATGGATAAGAAATTGGGGTCATAGAAGGCATAGAGGTCACACACATCAGGAACCTAGACAAGAACTTTATTATCTCTCTGAAATGAGAACAGAAGAGTACCAGTAAACTCCTGATGCCAGCTAGTGACTAAACTCTATAATGATACTACCTGCATTATGGGAGAGGTCCCAATAGGATAACAAGATAACACAGTGAATAAGAAGGTAGTGGCACTGTGCGTAGTATTGGTGCTTTCATTGCACAGTAAGGACCAGTACTCCTACAGGATCACAGACTTTCTGCTTGCTGCTCGGTAATAATAATCTATATACAGTACTGAATAAGTAAGCCTGGATGCATTTTGACACATACATGCAAATACATTCACATAGATATGCAGACAAACACCCCTTAAATGAATCTAAGCATAATAAACATTTAAATGGTGCAGAATACAGCTCAACTTATTGTCAGAGCCCAGGACCAAGGGAGAGGGCCAACAGTAAGATAGCTTTCATGGACTACTAGGAAGTAGCCACCAAAGTAATCACAAAGGTAGAGGGGGACAGTGACGACTCCATTATCTGTTCTTGAGAAGGTTGCCCTACTTAAATCCATTGACTCCACTGACTCTTCCCCAGAACTGCCTGCAGCTGGGGGCAGGGCTGGGGGAACCTTCCATTACCATGCCAGTGTCACGATGTTAATCTCAAATCATTTTCCTTCTGAAGCAGTGGGACTTTGGACAAAACATCCCATAAGAACCACTTAGAAACCACCCACATTTCTGGCTTGTCTGTTGGTCCTATAGCTGCCTTTACCTTAAATCCAGTCTCGCATGATATACCCCTGAAGGGTTTGGCAGGAACAGAATTGAGGTTGGTTGAGTGCTGGTGTGTAGTTGATATTTAGCTAATACACAGATGAGTTCATAAGAAACAGCAATTCAGTATGCATTCTGCAATGTGTGTATAGTTCTGCAGTGTTATTTTGTATCAGACCTTAAACAATTTTGATGTATTAGAGAAGTAGTTAGAAAACAGTATCTATAATTTGATAATGTAGAGATATTAGAAAGTAGTTCTCCATATTTTCTGAAATAAATTTCCAGAAAGTTAAAACTAATGTGCCAGTCCCGCCTGTTCCTGGAGATCTCTGATCTGGCTGTGGTGGCACATGCCTTAGTTGCATTCCTTAGCTACATTGGATTGTTGTAATGGGGCATATGTGGGGCTGCCTTTGAAAAGTGCTCAGAAACAGGGCCAAACAGCTGCAGTCAGACTGTTGACTGGGGCTGGTTGCAGGGAATGCATGATTCTCCTGTTACAATAGCATCACTGGCTACCAGTCTGTTTCCAGACATGTTTCAAAGGGCTGGCTATAATCTACAATGCACAATATGACTTAGGTCCAGGCTGTCTGAAGGACTCTGTTCTCCTATATGAACTTGCCCTGGGCTCTGCAAACTTCGGAGGAGTTGCTTTTCTCAGTCCCAGCTCCCTCAAAGGCATGTTTGGTGGGAATGTGGGAGAGGCCTTCTTGGTAGCTGCTCCCAGGCATTGGAACTCTATTCCTAGAACGGCTAGGGTAGCTCCTTCCTTTTTGCCCTTCCCCCACATATATAATTTAAACTAGGGTTGCCATATGTCTAGCTTTTCCCAGACGTGTCCACTTTTGGGGGGTAAAATTTGGCAAAATGTCTGGGTTTTTTTGTTTGGTAGCAGGCAAGCATTGGGAGCGTTGGGCCCCCTTTGCACAGCTCAGCAAGGGAGCAGGAAGGCTCCCAATCCCCAGCTGAGCCAGCCATTATATATATATGGCAACCTTAATGTGAATACAATATGTAAACACACACTCACGTGTGTGTGTGTGTGTGTGTGTGTGTGTGTTTACATTGTTTAAATTCCATAGATTGCTGAATTACTTTTTAAGCATAATCTTCTATATGTTTTTAGCTATGTGTGTTTTATCAGTATTTGTTTTATTTATTTTTGTCAGCCACCTTGAGTCTCAGTTCTGGGGGGAAAGTGGGATATAGATAAATATTTATTTATTTATTTTTTAGTTATACTCACTTCCACTAGTTTATGAATACTACTTCCCTTGGATTTGACAGGTTAAGCTTTCTTTTCTTTTAGAAAACCCCCTGAAAGATTTGGTTAATATGATTGAATGCCTTCATCAAGAACAGACTGGAATTGATGATAATGCCCTTCTGAATTTTCATATTCAGATGCTCTCACTTCCTCTTTAGCCAAAGTAAAATAAAATTACTATTTCCATTGTTTGACATAATTAAATAAGAGGTTTAAACTTTATTTTACTCATAGCATTCACCTACTGTATTTGTACATAGGAAGCATTTAGCTAAATGGATCTCAGTCTTAGCTGAGGTTCAATTTCTGTGCCGTTAGAAAATTTGCTATTGTGCCAGCACAAATTATTTTCTGATCATTGTAAATGTTATCACAAGAATGCCTCCCCTCAATTAATAAGATGTGTTCATGATTAAACTAGAAACTTGTACAAATATTTGGAAAGGAATACTCTTTAATGGGTTCCTTGAACTTCACTGAATATGGAAGAAATTGGAAAACAGTATCACTCAGTTTAGCAATATTACTTCAAGTTCTTTATTGCAATCTTATACAAATTGTGTAAAGGGGAGGTGGGTTTTTTAAAGTCTTTGGTGGAAACCGTTTTTCTAGGTACAGGATGTAGCAAAATCAAGAGAATGAAGAACATTCCTAAGCATGGATAAAAGAAAAACAGCATTTTACCAAAGTCAGACTATCACAAGCCATGTGGGTATCATCTAAATGATAATAACACAGAGTTGACTAGCCAACCATACAACTCACCTTAAAGGCCCCACGTTGGACACCAGTTTCAACTGAATGCAGCAAGATGATTCTTAAAGTGCATAGGGAATATCCCAGCTGTTACTATGCTACTCGTTCTGCATGTTAAGTGGCAAATATATTGAGGAAGAAGACTAGCTTCAGTTTTAAAATATGCCTAAAATCAACATCAGGGTCTTTTCCAGGGAGTCTTCGCTTTTCATGAGGTGGCCAAAGTATTGGAGCCTCAGCTTCACGATCTGTCCTTCCAGTGAGCACTCAGGGCTGATTTCCTTAAGAATGGATAGCTTTGATCTTCTTGCAGTCCATGGGACTCTCAAGAGTCTCCTCCAGCACCATAATTCAAAAGCATCAATTCTTCGGTGATCAGCCTTCTTTATGGTCCAGCTCTCACTTCCACACATCACTACTGGGAAAACCACAGCTTTAACTATACGGACCTTTGTTGGCAAGGTGATGTCTCTGCTTTTTAAGATGCTGTCCAGTAGCTAAAATGATACAGGCAGCAAACAATAAAATCATATGGAGAAAGTAAGCAATCATTGCACATTCCCAAAAGCCTGGGTAAAAAGAACATCTGCATTGTTGGGGCCAAACACACATCAGGCGAAAGGGAGTTGCAAATCTGGGGCATTACAAATTTGTCCCATGTACCTCCATCCCCCAATACTCTGTTGGTGGTGGAAGCACCAACAATATAATATGCCTCTGAATACTGGTTGCTAGGAATTACAGGTTGGCAGAGTGCTATTGCATTCATGTCCTGCTTGCAGGCTCCCCACAAGTATCTAGTTCACAACTGAGATGGGCCATGGGCCTGATGCAGCAGACTCTTCTTATGTTCTTTGAATATTCACAACTGGTTGCTGATTATTAAACATTTCCAGGTAGTAATAATTGAAAGTGATCCAGTGTTCTGAATGTTCCCTCAGGATATCTATAACTTTGGTATCTCATTCTATGGGAATCTGAGCAATATTATTCTCAGTGCTTTTTTCTGGGGGTACGCAGGGGTACGCATACCCCTAAACATTTGGCCTCATTGAGGGGCAGTATTTCAATATGGGTATGAAAATGAGAGTACCCCCTAAACATTTTTTTAAGGGAAAAAAGCACTGGTTATTCTCATGGTTCTTTATTTATATGAATCTCTTATGCATTATATGAACACTATTCATAATTAGTTCAGGTAAACAAGTTTCATTTCAGATAAAAGTTGAAGCTGCTCAGCTGGACATTGTTCAAGTATTTCAATGGGTTGTTTAAGTTTTTCACAGATGGCATGTTATGCCTTCTAAGATATTTCATGATGAAAGCTAGTTAAAATAGTGGTTAGAGTATTGAACTGGAAATGTTGAACTGTTCTGGGGGTTCTGCACCAAGCCCATATTGGGGATGCACAAGGAGAGAAGAGGGGAAGCCGGTTATACAAGTGGAAGTCCTTGTGAAAGATAGGGCTGGTGAGATGATCCCACCCTTTTTAATTATTATGATTGCTGTCATGATTGCTTGTCCTCAAATGATATGGGGACAATATTATAACAATCATTATATTGCATATCTGAATGGACAGGGCAGTATACTTTGTTTCTTTTCCCTTAGTTGCAGAAAGCTCTCAAAATGGCATATAAGCATTACTTTACAACTGCACTTTAGAATATCAAATTAATAATTAGAAGTTATCAAAAGGTTTTTAAAAGGATCCCTCAGGTGAGATCTTGTGAGATTATAAAGAGTAAGTGACGTGATGACTCTTTTGCTTTGGTTCTTAGCAGCAAGCAGCCAGCATTGGAGAGAAAGAAAAAGTTAGGCTGAAAAAACTGCATTGCATTCAGACTCATTCTCTTCAGGAGGTACTTAACTTGGGAGAAGATTGCAGCCCTGGGTAGATGTGGGGAGGAAAGCAATAAAGTAAACAATAAAAAAGTATTTGTCACTGGCAGCTTTATTGCGAAGCATTACTGTGCCAAATGATCCAAGCAGAACATTTATGTTAATTAAATTGACCATAAACTAGAGGCTTTGCTAATGTTTTATTTCACCTTTCTGTTGGGACTGACTATTATTATTTTGGCACAGACATTTCTTTCATCAGAATTACACTGCTTTGTCGAAGAACTCACATTTGTTGTTGGTAGAGGTTTTTAATCTATATTAATTACAAGCCAGTATGGAAAATGCAATAATTATTTTTGTACATTTTCTCAGTCATGAAATGAAGCCCTGCCCTGTTCTGAAGTCAGAGTTATGAGTAATATGGGATCATCAAATGGAGGTAACTAATGAGCCTGAAAAAACGGGAAATAAGAGGCAAATTTGTGACTTCTGTTCATAGGCTTGCTTCCTTTGTCAAAAACAAAGAGATGAAAACTAAAGCAGTAACAAGGTGACCTGGAACAAAATGTTGTGGTACAGATTGTACAGAGTTTTCCAGGGCACTCCATTCCATCACCACCTATTTCTAGATCTGACCCCAACAATAAGTTAGCACCACCATACCTTTTAGGGTTCTTATTAAAGGGTTTTCTTGTTGTTCTTTAAGCCTTGGGGTTTCCCAAGCTTCCTGGTACCCCCTTCTTGTCTGTGCATGGTACTAGAACACTCCATAGTAGAAGGGAGGCAATTGAAATGGTAGATAGTATTTAAAGCGGCTTTTTGCATGGTACTATCAGAGAGACTGTCAAAGTGCTCAGAGACTTGCAGAATGGATGGGTAGTGATTTAGAATTGTCTCACCTTGAAATATGGGAAGGTTAACAGGGAAAGAGTGTGTTCTATTTATTTCCTTTGTAATTAACATTCTTTTAACAAACAAGCGTTAATGGAATATATAATTGAATTACACTGTTGACTAATTTTATTTTAATTATTTTGTTTGCAACATACTGTTTTTCGAATAACACACTCGGCAACTTAATAAATTGGAATGGTGATAGCAAGTGACAGTGTAAGAAATATAATTTATCTAGAGCAGCTTCATCATTACTATTGATTTTAATGCCTTGCTATTCACCTCACAGACACTGTAAATAATCGGAGTGAAAACTAAGGCAGCTGCGTGGTTGGTTATAAAATGCTTCATTAATGGGAAATAAATATGTGTGCACATGTTATTACTCTATGTCAAACATCTTTAGGGTTGTTTTCCAAAGAATGATTAACATGATTTGCCAAACAATGAAGTCATGCTAATACCCCTACGTGGGAATCATTGAAAGTCATTAAAAAGTAGAAAGACAGCATGAAGTTCTATTTAAATTTTTAAATTAAGCTCAAACCTAATTAGTTTTTAAAAGTTCACCACAGTGAAAACTTTCTGGGTTGTGCTTCCTGGGTAGTGGCTTTGCCTTAGTAGAAAGTGCTTCTGCTTAGAGGGCTGGTGAGATGAATTCCAGTTTGAAAGACAGAGCACCCAATTCTCATCCCTCTTCTCTGTCTACTGCATCCCTCGTGTCCCAGGACTAGCCAATGTTTTCTTCTTCTAGATGCTGTAGGGCTATAATTCTCATCACTCCTAGCTCTTGACCATGCTGCCTAGGGATGAAGGGAGTTGGAGTCCTTGAATAGCTCAGATGGTAGAGCATGAGATTCTTAATCTCAAGGTCATGGATTTGAGCCCCATATTGGGCAAAAGTTTCCTGTGTTGCAGGGGGCTGGACCAGATGACCCCCTTCCAACCCTACAATTCTATGGTTCTATGAAATCAGCATAGAATCCTTCATAACAGTAATTGACCCATTTACCTGAACACAAGCGTGGCCCAGACCAAAAATAAAAATAAAAATGAGGCCTTAAGCATTCTTCAAATAAATCTGAGTCTTCTGACAGTTTAATGTTAAGAAATTGCTTAAGTTTAGATCAAATATATTTGTTGGCTGTTAATGAACATTCTAGCCTTTGCCTCCTACAAGAAGGTTAGGAGGCAAAGAATTTTAGTGCTGAATTTCATTAAGCAATAATGAGTATACCTTTATTGCAATATAGCTCTATTCAGAGAAAGAAATACTGCAATAGAGAACATACCTTGTGCAATATTCTTAATAGAGAGGCCTAGTATAATTATGACCAAAGAGTTTTGCTGAGACATAGTAGAATAAAAAATATTTATGCCTTTTAGCCAAGGTTCATTGGAACACACTTTTAAAGGTGGAAAGACATCTACCAGCCTTGCAGTATTTCACACTGCAAAGAGGTTTAATGTCTTGTCTTTACTGTGCTACTTGCAGAATGTCACCATATAACCTTATTTCAATCCTAAGTGGTTATGCCAAGCAAGAACGTATATTAGTCCTGTAAAGTGATGCTATCAGAAAGCAAGCAAACCCCTAATAAGAGGGTCAAAATTAAAATCAATAAAAAACTATTGATAACTATGAATGATATCCCTCCCTCCTTATGCTGGTCTACAAGCATAATAAAGTGTTGTTATTGTTGTATGAATGATAACATTATTTGATACACATGTGCACTAGGTGGTAAATGTTGTTACTTCAAGATTTCAGCCTTTCAACTATTCCATGTAAAGAAATATTAACTATGATTTAAAAATTACAATCCTTTGTATTCACCATGCAATATGGTCCCTTTCTTAAGGAGTGTATTTTACTGATTTGCTTTTAGAAAACATATTTCCATATTTTTAATGAACATTATGACAATCACAATATTAACTTTCAAAAGCCACCCTTCAGACTTTTTTTTTTTTTTTTTACAACTGCCCCCCTGAATTAAAGGCCACTTGCCATAGTTGCTGAGGGACCAAATGGGATAAGCTTATATTACAATCTACAATGCAAAACCAAATATATTTTCACTTTTTAGGACTTCCAGATGAGCTGCGTAAGGTCCAACTTGTAAGAAATTTATTTTCCTTCTGAAGATTTTGAGCATTTTAGTGGAATTTTTTTTACTAAACTATAAAAAATAAAACTAAATATTCTAGTGTTCAGAAGTACACAGAGAAATATAATTCTTTAAAATGTCTACCACTGTGCGTGTAGCATTTTACCATAGGAGCCTACTGCATACAACAGGACACAGCTAAGCTAAAAATTGGTTCCCTAGTGAAGTGTCTGAGAGTACTCTATTTCTATTTTCAGGTGAGAAAACCATTATGGGCTCATGAAATGGTTTTCAGCACTGAGAAAGTCAGTGAACCAGCACAGCAGTGAAATAAATACTGTACTTTGAAGTTCATGAACTTAAACAGTGAAAAAAGAACCAGAATCTCTATGGCTGCACTTGTGAGATGCAAGGATTGCTAATGCAAACCCTAATTGAGAAAGAAATAGCTTTCTGAGAAAAGTTATTAGGTTACTGTTACTGCTACTAACTTACTGTTGAAGCCAACTGAATTAACTGAGGGTCAAACTAGATGAGACATTAATTGTGTGAAGGCAATTATTATATGCATTTTTGTTATGCAAATTTCAGTCATGGATATGCCTTGGGAATGGGAATGGGAAGTTTAAGTTGTTTTCTTCTCCTTAACATAACTGCCTGCCTAAGCAACAACACCTTTCCCAAGTTGTTTTTTTTTTTTTGTATTTCATGATATGCTTACATTTGCACCAATTAACATTGCTTCTGATTTGACACTTAAAGGGAAGTAAGTAGGCATTTGAATGAAGTATGGTTCGCAAACAAGAAGTTGTGGAGACTTTAGCACCTTCTGGGAAATCGTGTCCTCCATCATGGAGAGCACGTGTTGCAGTGAGATCACCTAAACTGCCTCCCTGTTGTGGGGCGGGACCATTTGGATAGCCACAACACCCCATTGGTTGCCTCTCGGTTGCTGGGGCAAAATTTTGGCCTGTTGGGTTGTCTATTGGCTACCGAGCGGCTGTTTAAGCTGCTGCACGTCGCTGGGAGCTTTCTCTTTCTTGCGACATGCATCGGATCACCCACCCTCCCACCCTATAGTTAGGCCTGTTCTTTGGCCTTGCTATGCCTGTCTAGGGTCGTCTGTTTTGGAGCAGGGGCCCGGTAGGAATTTTGCCATTTGGCTGATTGGTTGTCGCCAGTTGGTTTTTCCTACCGTGTAGCAAATCGTCACAACTTTGTAAGGTTAGCGGTTAGGCATTGGTTCAATATTTTGCGGAGGGGAAGTGGTTGGCTGTGCCTGCCCCTCCATTGCTGCTTCTAGGGAATTCCGTTAAAGGAATCCAGGGGTTCACCTTGCTTTTGTCTGATCATCTTTCAAGGGTTAGGGCCACACCAGAGTCCCTGGGAACATATGGAGTGAACTGGAACCTGCACTCAACTCTGTGCTTCCCCCAGTATGTTTTCCCTTACTGACCTCTGGTGGAGTCCAGTTGTCAGTCCTGTCCTGCCATGGTGCAGGGTCAGGTAGTCAGGAACCAATGCCTAGGCAACCACTCACATGCTGTAATTCAATAAAGTTGTGGCCAAATTATTGCCAAAAACCTTAAATTAAAATTCTGTGTCTATTGTGTATTTATTTTGGGGGTCTTCACACGCACATACCAATATTGGCGCAATGCAATTTTTTTAGGGTTGGTTTTTAAATCTGACTTGCATACTACTTTTTTTTTTACTTACAATGCACAATTAAGTTACAATACACAAATTCAGGAAGCTTTCAAAACAAGTATTGCTGTATCAACTGAGTCTTACTCCTAGACAATAGATGAGGATATTTTACTATTAGCTTAGAAATAATTGGATGATTGATGATTGAAGGCACCGTGACAAGAGGAAAAAACAGTGCTGCAATGCGATACTGGTCTTCCATTTCTAGATAATATGCAATGTGGATGTGAAGGCAGTTATCAGAAAGAAACACAGAGGTGAAACTTCATCATTTAGTATGGTAATTTGTTCTATCACAAAGTTGTATGTCAGTGTCTTCATTTCCATTACACCGATGATTAATGTTGGAATGTTTGTAGTTGATTAATGCCGATACAGGCAATAGCAACTACTGTACTACATATGTAATTCTTTCTCTTTCTCTGTCGCACTCTCTGACTTTTTCTCTGACTTTTTCTCCCTCTCTCATACACACATATCCAAGCTTTTCATTCTGGTGTAGTCTCTAGCTAGACTGTTAAGTGATTGATTGTAGCTATAATCAGCACAATTAAATATGTTGCATTCTGTGTGGCTAGAGCATGGACAAAATGTCATCAACTTAGTAATAAATGTTCCTGCTGAGAGATATCTGGTATATTTATGTTTCAAAAGCAATATATAAGAAATGGCTCTTAGCAAAGACATTGCATACACATTCCACAATGTAGTCTAGGATTGTTGTTAACTATTTGTCTATCTAAGCCCCGTATTGTCTGTGAGTGTCCTGTATCTCACAAAGAGGACTTTCACATAATCTAATGCCTAACACTTTTATCTATAATTGCCAAATATTGAACTGTGGATCCTTTTCATGCAAATCACTGAGCTATGGTTCCTCTGTTTGTACCAAAACCAATTATTCATGCAAAATGTTTTCTGTGCAATTTCTGGTTCAGATACAGAATTTCCATTAAGCTTACACAGAGGTTCTTGTGCTTAATATCTAAAATGAGAGATGCTGGAACTCAAACATACCCGGAAATCCCAAAGCGTGTTCTTGAAACTCTTCCTCAAATCCCATATTTATGATTATTTATTGTGGTTTCTCAGTGGCAACATGTGTTAAGATGCATTGTCACATTTCCCCATGTTTGAATTGTAGCAATGCAACTAGTTTCTTTGTCTAAGCTCTGGTGATATTTTGCAAAAAAATAAAGCAGAATGTGCTTAGGTTAATATTTTTAAAGCCACTGCAGAAATGTGTTACATTGAAATGTGGAGTATTTATAAAATACATAAATGCATACATTTGTTTGCATATAAGAAATATTTGCTGTATGGCTCACTTTCAATCTCATTGCTCTATCTACAGTATCTGTTCAAAAGATTAAACAATTAACACTTTTTCAATGCGTTCTGATGTGATTTTGGCACACAAATCTAGATTAGTAGCATTATGTCATTATGAATTGCATTACATTATATAATTTTTTTTTAGTTTAGCTTTATAAATAAGCTCTCAAATAAGAAGCTAGGAGAAGACCACTGACAGGAACTTTGTAGATCATCTGCCACTTCGACTGTGACAGCACTGGACTATGTGGATCATTGGTCTGTGTTGGTATAAGGTTGCTCCTTATATTATTGCAGTCTGGTTGCTAGATAGTTGAGTATGAATCTGGAAGATCCAGGTGCAAGTTAACCAGGACAGATTTTTTTTTTTTTTGTGGGGGTGTTAGTCATTATCTTTCTTTAACATTATGAGGGCAAGCTAAAAAATAAATAAATACGCAAAGTACGTTGCAAATTTATTTTATTTTATAAATTACAGAGGGTCTGTCTTTTAATCAGTTTGGGTCCAATGCTACCTTTGTCCTGTGTTTTTCTGTTCCAATCTGCATTTAATTCATCTCTAAAATTTTATGCAGTCTGTTGTTTAGCATATGGGCTGAGACTGCACAATTATTTTACTACAGTGTTGCTTTATCCCTATAGTACCATCTGTGGGGAAGTAGAATATCATCAGTTCAACTTCTGTACTGTATGTGTTTTAATATTCTTTCTGTCTGGCTGGAATTTTTCTGTCTGAGAAATAACAATTTAAAAGCTTTCTTCAATGTCCCATATATATTAACAATAGTTTTAACATTCAATATCACTAATTCTCCCTCTGACTGCTCAGATTGCTCTGCAGATGATTTACACAACAGAAATGTGTATATTTATTGCATTCATGCAATAAGTCATGCCTAGTTTTCCCCAAGTTGTCATATTCTGCAACAAGTTTGTTAATAAAGCCTTTAACAAATAAGCATTTCAGTTCCTTCCACTAAATGCACCAAAAGCAAAATATATTTAAGAAATTATTATGTAGGGAGAAACATATGGTACTACTTACCCTCTATTGCTGTTCCTCTAATTAATGTAACTGTAAAAAAGACAATATTGAAATCTAAGACAGTAATTGTTAAAATCCTAATTACAGCCATCTTAACATCAGCAGTAAGGTAATACTATTTTATTATTAGTTCCACATTTGAGGATCAATTAATTCACTGTCAAGGCACTTTTACAGTAATTTCTATGCAAAGCATTGCCAAGTACGCATGTCTAATGGATAATGACTTAGTTATAAGCAAGTACACCAAGTCATTGTACCTTTAAAATAGGATACAAAAGAACTACATTTGGGACATACTGTATTGGGACTTTCAGATTAGTTAACTAGTCATAAATTCAAGATGTAGAAAACGAGATTGCATTGGGTCTGAGGAAGATCAGAACATAATGATAATGCTATTCTCAACCTTTTGCTGGTGGCACTGTCTTGGTTTTTTTTATATTTCCAGTCTTATGTATGTGTTTGATTAAATTTAAGCATTTTGATAGGCACTCATGATGCCATGGAAGTTTTGTATTGCATTATTATATTGGGTAAATGGCCTGAAGTTTGTTAGGAACAATAAAAATGGGTTGAAATGTACTTTTCAGACTCACAATCTTGTTCCAGAGCACAAATTTGCCATGAAATGTTCTTGTTAGCAGTGCATGTGGTACTGATCAAGTCTTACTACCTTTTTATCCAGTTGTTATAATCCTGATCCTTCTGAAATATTGTAAATATTGTTAATTGGACGGCAATATACAGTACACTTCTTTGCATTTGTTTGGGAGATAAGATATCAGGACCACAGTGATGGTAATTGATTGATACAGTCCCTTAATAAGAGAAGTAGCTGTGGTAGTCTCTTGTAGTGAAAACAACAAACTTTTGTGGTACCTTGCATATTCACAAAGGTATTATGGCATAATGTTACATGTACTACAGTTCAGTATCAGTAAAGTGTGTGGGTATAAACTGAGCTGTAATATGTTAAGCAGCCAAGAAGAGTTTAAGTATTATGTTTGCCATTAGTGGGATGTGGGTGGCACTGTGGGTTAAACCACAGAGCCTAGGACTTGCCGATCAGAAGGTCGGCGGTTCGGATCCCCACGACGGGGTGAGCACCCGTTGCTCAGTTCCTGCTCCTGCCAACCTAGCAGTTCGAAAGCATCTCAAAGTGCAAGTAGATAAATAGGTACCACTCCTGCAGGAAGGTAAATGGTGTTTCCATGTGCTTCTCTGGTTTGCCAGAAGTGGCTTAGTCATGCTGGCCACATGACCCGGAAGCTGTATGCCAGCTCCCTCGGCCAATAAAGCGAGATGAGAGCCACAACCCCAGAGTCGGTCACGACTGAACCTAATGGTCAGGGGTCCCTTTACCTTTTTGGCATTCGTAAATGGACATGCTTGCTTTTCACCATGTTATATGCTGCCAGCAGCATTTCATTTGGGTTGAAAGCATTTCCTGATTAGACCTGTGCCTATTCTAGAAATCGGATGAAATCGGACGTTGCGCAGCCTGGGATGTCCACAGAGCTGTGCTGCACTCTGCTTCTATTCTCCAAGGCTTCTGGGCATACAAAGTGAGGTCTAGCATCAACCTGGGAAATAGAATTAGATCCATTTAATAAATAGCATGGGAGATGGGTACAATGTGGCCTGGATCACCCCTGGATGATTTCATGTCCCTCTCACATGCCTGGGGTTTCCACTATACTGAGACTGGATGCTAAGCCTCTCTTCCCACATATATTTTGGAATCTATTCCAAAATCTGAAGTCTATCTAGCATTTTACCACAGCAAAACATGTCACAATTTTGCTTTCTGGTCAGTGTGCTCTCTACTGGTAGTGGGGAGTTGATATTCTCTGGCAGCTCCCAGCAACACCTCCCACACTTATCTGGATGCCCCTCCAATTCTCTGGAGCAGTGTGTGATGAGATGGCACTGGGGGCCACGGGGAAGGAGAAGGGAATTGCCAGCTGGTGGATTTGCTGAGTGGAGCTTCACTCGGGATGATCCTGCCCATGGACCCTGGAGTCTGGAACTAATCTGTAGTGATGGTACTGGTAGGTATTGTTTTATGTTCTTATTTTGTAATTTTTTGTTTGAACTGCCCTGTGATCTTCAGGTGAAGGGCGGTATACAAATTTACTATAAATAAAAAAATAAAGGCACTGTAAGACTGGTGTAATGTGCACCCATTACTCCAGCTCCATGAAGAGATCGTTTGTTTCTTCCTTTTTCAAGCAGTGATATTTGGGAACTTCTCCACCTTGAATACATAAATGCGGTGTTTACTAATTAGCATGTCAACGCTCCAGATGTATTTGTATTTGCGACATTTGTACGCTGTCAAATAATATAAAGTTCCCTGGGCCTCTGTTACAGCTTCCAGTGCCATTGAGCAGCTCACAACATTTAATGATCTTCTGCCTGAGCAATTCAGCTTCTGGAAAGTTAAAAATTTATGTTTCACTGGTGTGATAGCAAAAGATCCCCAAAGTTCCCCTTATTTCTGAATTGTGCAGTGGTGGCATCAGCCATCACAGGAAGTGTCAGGAAAGTGACTATTAATGTCACTACACATGTCAGCATCAGACTATAAAACTGGCCAGGTATTGCTGAGTCAGTTATCTTGGGAGGCTCAAGATGAAGCTACATTGTTACCAGCATTAGCAAATATATATTGACAGATATTCTTGATATATTGAGAAGGGTAGAGAGTGTGCTAGGATTAATAATGCTTTGTACTCTGTTTAAAAGATTGCTTCCATGTTACTGCTTCATAGGAGGTGAATCCACTGGTGAAACAGCACACCCTTGCTATAAAGTGGGGTCCTTGTATTGAAGAACCCTGCGGCTTATGGCCAAACTGCACAATATGTTAAAAGTTATTTTTAATTAACATGCAGGCTTTTACAAATAGTATCACTTGGCATCAATAAGGGGGTCCCCCAATGCAAATATCAGCTTCAGATTAAATATTTTTCTGAAGACTGCTGTAGGACAGGAAAAGTTGAATTCCTTCTCCGTGGCCGCTGCAGTCCAAATAATTAATACCCTCTTCCATTTGGTGCTATTTGCATTTTAAAAAACACACACAGCAACTGCATATTAAATGCAAGAACACATTTAAAGACAGTTCTTCTTTATTAAAAGCAAAAGGCAGCTATAATGAAAAACTTTCTAATGTAATAGTGAGATAGTGGGATAAAATGTTCATGTTTGAAGCTTAAAAGTAATTATAATGCATTATAAAACTAAAGAGTTACATCATCATCATTTGCCTGACAAACATTAAAAATAATTATTAATTTTAGAATTTATTATTGGTTTGGATGCATAGTTTGAAACTGGTGCCATCTCACCATCATTGCCATGCATGTGCAACACACACACACACACACACACACACACACACACACACACAATCAATGTCAATGTGATATTATATTCCATGTCAATACATCTATATAAATGCAGAATAGCATTCCTGTTTATAGTTACAGAAGTGTGTCCTGCTTTGGTTTAAAGGTATGGCTGAGCCACATCCAAAGTGTCTACTTTATCTCTCCCAAGATAACTTATTCAGAAAATCTGAGCAGTTTTATAGCATTTCTTATTCATGTATGTTGTAAATTTGGGAGGGAATTGTTGTGGTCACATGTTTTCCCATGCCAAGTAAGGCATCTTACTCCAGTTTAGTGAGATTACCCTTTAGTGCATGAGTATTACTTCCACTCCTAATTACTTTGCCCTTAGTAATGATGTCATGCAGCTAAATCTGATCCATGATATGATGCTATATGATGGGATAATACCAGCAGTGATGAGAAACAAGCACTGGGAGCAAAAACCCCAGGTTTTTGTAGGAAATACTTTGAAACCCCCAACATAAAAAAGAAAAGAAAAAAGAAATGAACATCTGGTGTAGCCCTGTTTAATAGTCTTTGTACATCATCCCCTCTTTAAATACCATAGAATTAATTTACAGGTATACACAACATTACATTCACCTCTAAGGAATGAATATTTGATCTCAATTACCTTGCTGTGTTCTGTAATAGACTGCTACTTTCAGTTTATTATTTTAGCAGATCAATAGGTACATTTATTCTTACAGAAAGCCCAAGCCCTTAGTTTGAAGCTAAATTTGCCAAGTATTTTTTAATTAGTTGGGTTCTCCCATATGGCTGTATTTCTATAGGAGAATCATAGACAGAAAAGTAATTCACAAGAGCAAAAGCAAATCGTGCAGAAAATGCCAATATCCATTGCTTAAACCGAGTTGTAAAGTGATTGCCAAGAATACATTTTCCAGCACTGAACTTTAATAATGCAAGTAATCATAAACAATGATCAGGCAGGAGAATTTACAGGTGGATGGTTTAACTTTAGAAAGTGACCATTAACATTAAAACTATCTGAGCTTTAGCTATCATAATATTCTGGAACTGCAAGGTCATGTACATAGGTTAAGTACATAGATTTGAAAATGCAGGATTATCATCTGGGAAGGTACCTCAAGAGTATGGAGCTCTTTAGCCTTAATGTAGTGATGCATAAACCACTTTAGGTAAAATCAAGTTATTTTTAGCTCATGAGTGTTTTATGACTAAAATGTTTTAATGTTCAGATCATGGTTAAAAAAATAGCAATAAAATATGTGTTTTTAGGAAAAAGCAGGGGAAACATAGAAGATGCATTGTACCATTTTTTTCTATATAAAATGGGAAAAATCTTTTTCCCATCCCTATCTCCTGAACCAGAGCCTATTCACAACCTTACAAGTTGTGACAATTTGTTACGCTGCAGGCAAAACCCAAATGGCAACAGTCAATCAGCCAAGTGGGGAAAATTACTGCCATGCCCCTGTCCCAATGACAGACGACACACGATGGCATAGCAAGGTCAAGCGCAAAACCCTAAAAGTAGGAAGAGGTGGGTGGGTGTTCCAAATGCACAAGCCGAAAGAGGAAGCTCTCGGTCATGTGCATGGGTATAAATAGGTCCCTTGAACAGTTTGGACTGCGTCCCATTGGCCAGATTGTACTCAGCTACAAGGGACCTACCAATCAGGTGTTGTGGCTGACCAGTCGTACCCACCCACAACACAGGGTGTCGGTTTCCAGCTCTCACCGGAATACTTTAAGGGAGGACCCGATTTACTTATGAACTATAGCTCCTTCTCTTCTCTTTCTTTGGCTCTGCTAGAGACTTTGGGATCATGGGAACTACATTCCCCATTATATATTGTGGCCCTGGGCACTACTACATTACTTCTGGCACCCTTAAGGACACAACAAGGGCGCCACTCAAAATTCACTCTGTACTCTCCTACTCTGTACCAAAAATATGCATCTACCCCAATATTAAAAAAACAAAAACTCTATGATTTCTCCACATAGAAAAGCTCAGTATGATTTTATACTTTTAAAAGCAATGCCATTATACTTGATGTATATTTTCAGAATGTAATTACTTAACATATTTTGCTAATTTGATCATTTGATCCAATTACAATTACAAAAGTATAAAAATCTATAAGTTAACTGTAAATCCAGTCAGTGTACTTTCAGTGTGCTATTTAGTCTTCTGCTGTTTTCATTTTGCTGTGTAATTTTGTTTGAAATTAAATGAGTAAAAAATGATGGGGAAATGATTTCTCCACAGAGCCCATTAGGCTCCATTCTTCTCTTCATACAGGAGTACAATGGATCTTGAATGTAAATGGGTCTAAATTTTTAATGGTTTAATTTCGAGCATCCATTGGACTGTAGTCACTTTAATTCAGAAATTGTGGAAACTTTTTGTACTTAGTAAAATGCAGGGGCAGAAAAAAGACAAGGAGAGTGTGATCCTGTTGATTCTTCTTGATGTCTCACTGGCTCGATTATTCTGGATCTCTCAGCAGCATCAACCATTGCATCGCTCTGGACAAAATGTTCAGTGTGGGAGACATTGATGGTGGTTCTGCTTCTACTATGATTGCCATTCTCAGAAGGTGCTTCTGGAATATTGCTGTAGGACCAGGCAGGGAGAGGGCATTTTTGGTAGTGGCATCCCAGTTATGGAACAGCCTTCCCAGCACAGTTTGTCTGCTGTCATTTTGGCACCAGATAAAGATTTTTCTGTTCACCCAAGCATTTTGAAAACCTCATGTACTCAGGCACTCTTAGTTTTTAATTATGGATATTAATTTTGGGGTACCCAAGAGTTTTGTTATCTTCCTTCACCTATACTGCTTTTGATGTTACTGTTTTGTGTCTTTTCTGGTGTTCAGGTTATTTTAATATTTATTATAACAGTTACTGTAAGCTATAACATGGAATAGCCCAGGGCTTAGCCCTATAAAACAAAATGCCCAGCAATTAAAAAATAATAATCTCCAAAATATCAAAGCCACACTATTTCCTGTCCCACACATCCTTCCACAATGCATAGGAATGTAGAGAGGCTCTGGGAGCAATTTCTGGCATTCTTCTCTTCTCTGCCCAGTCGGCTCTCCACACCACTCAGCCAATCACAGTGCAAAAGTATTGCTATGGTCAGGAGGTCCATTACTTCAGACACACTATTACTGTTTTACAGTACTGCTTCTTCCACCTCAATTCCTAAATTGAACCCACAAGCAGTTTTAGAATTGGTGGCATTCTTCTTTAAAGCAAAGTGCTGAAATGTACTAGGCAAACTTAAATATAAAAGTGCACTTCATCATCATATATTATTTAAGTTAACTCTAATTTACTTTTATCTTGCCAAGAATACAATGTAAAATATTTATCACAAAAAGCATGTGAAAAATAAATTATAAGGCTCCCCCCCACCCATTCTCTAAATTTATTTATTCTGCATCTTCTTTTTGTATTCTGGATTAGTGATAAAATCTCCTTAGAACATCAAAATTCAAAGCTGCATGGAAAGCCTAACTAAACCTATATGAATTACAATTAAATCACCCTTTCTTTTTACTGTTTACATATGACAGCAGCCTTTGAATAAGCCATACTTTCCTTGTCCTTTTGCCTCCCTCTCCAGCAACTCTTTGAGGTTCTGTCTTTTGTTTCTTATTCCTTCAGATCTCCATATGTGGTAGAACTGTGTTCAGGCCATGCCTCTGAAAGTGGGGACTCACAAGCTTCATAACATTTTATCAAAATGTTTAAACAACAACAACCTCTTCGCAAATCACAATGTGCTAGGTAGAAGAGTTCTAGCATAGCCTTCTGTCTGAAATGCAGGTTTCCAATGTGCAGGGGAATTTTTACATGGCAAAGCATTCAGTGTTGAGTCCTCACCTGTAATCTGAGCTTGTACATTCCTGTTATATGTCACCACCTCAGTAAAAACTAAGCTTCTTTCAGGTGTGTCTTTTTGCTTAAACATATAATGGAAGTAATGGAAGTAGGGACGCGGGTGGCACTGTGGGTTAAACCACAGAGCCTAGGACTTGCTGATCAGAAGGTCGGTGGTTCACATCCCCACAATGGGGTGAGCTCCCATTGCTCGGTCCCTGCTCCTGCCAACCTAGCAGTTCGAAAGCACGTCAAAGTGCAAGTAGATAAATAGGTACCGCTCCGGCAGGAAGGTATACGCCGTTTCCATGCACTGCTCTGGTTTGCCAGAAGCGGCTTAGTCATGCTAGCCACATGACCTGGAAGCTGTACGCTGGAAGCTGTATGTTATGTGAGCCATGGCTCTGAGATTATATAGGTCATATATTCTATATATTTTAAGAGAAAAAAGCAGCAATGCACATACATCCACCATTCCTCATATATCTAACATGTTTAGATCTGCAAGTCTGTTGGTTGACTTTCTAGCGGATAGTCAATAGACCCAGACAACTGATCTAAAGCAGATAGGCATCCACTTTAAGTACATGATCAACTGCAACAGTTGATTAAACAACAAATAATTGATTGGTTGTCATCAAAGCTTGGCCACTTATCAGTAATGTTAACATGTAACAGCTGATCAACACTGTCATATTGGATTTGCATTCAAAATTGGGTTTATCTTTCTGCCTTGCTGCATTTTTATGATGCACAGGTTTTCATATACTTACGGCACCAGACTGCTGCAATTTGGGTCAATTCAGTTTTCTTCTCCTATTCATCAATAATTTGGGGCCTGATTAAATCTATATTTAATTTGCCATCTTCCTTTTCAGCCACTAGGGCAAAGACAAGATGGCATTTAAACTATTATTATGATTTTATGACACCTTGAGAGCTGAAATATAAATATATTTTATTCTCAAGAGAGGATACCTATATGAAGAATGTTTGTTCTTCTACTGTATGTCCTTTGATTTGTTAGATTGGTTTCAACTAGGGCCAGGGCCTTTTCAGCACTAGCCCCGACTTGGTGGAACGATCTGTCGGGATCTGTTGGGATTTGACATCTTTCCGCAGGGCCTGCAAGACGGAGTTGTTCTGCCTGGCCTTTGGCTTAGCCTTTCTCAACCTTGGGTCCCCAGATGTTGTTGAACTACAACTCCAATCACCCCTAGCTAGCAAGGCCAGAGTGAAGGGATGATGGGAGTTCTAGTCCAACAACATCTGGGGACCCACAGGTTGGGAAACACTGCAAGTTACACTCACTCTGACCCCTTATATGGGATTTGGTATATAAATTTTCCCTTGGCTTTTTTGCAGGCCCATGTAGGACCAGCATGGATAGCTGGCTCTGGTGAATATCTGATGCTTCTTCCCTTTATGGTCTTGATTTATGGGCTACTACTAAAATGAGGCTGCATTTTAAGCTGCAGTTTAAGCTGTATTTTAAGCCTTATTTTAATTGTTTGTTTGTTTGTTTGTTGTTTTCTCTTTTACATTTTATTGTAATTTATATTTGGTGTTAGCCGTCCTGAGCCCGGTCCTGGCCGGGGAGGGTGGGGTATATATATAAAAAAATATTATTATTATTTCTTATTGTTCGCTGTCACCTTAGAATTATGTAAGAAAATTATGCAGCTGAAAGAGAATATATAGACTAGATAAGTTGAAGGTGTTAGAGGAAGGTAGATACCAGATCAATCCATGGATGTGTTCTCGTTCTCTCTCTCTCTCTCTCTCTCTCTCTCTCTCTCTCTCTCTCTCTCTCTCTCTCCCCCCCCCCTTCCCCTTACAAACTGCTTTAATCTCATTTGGTTGTTGTATCCAATAGTGTTCCACATGCTGATGAAAGACTCTTTGATCCAAGAATGGAGGCTTTCATTAGCAGAATAGCATGGAGATGATTTTTGCCAATTCCCGGTGGAGTCCACCCTCCCAAGTTGTTCTGAAAGGCACTACAGATTTGGGAAATGCACAGGAGACTGTAGGGGGAATTGACAAAACTTGTGGCTCTCTCCATTGTGCTGACAAGGACCGCTTACCTTCGTATAATAGCAAGGGGTGATTGTGGCCTAGCATGATGAGTGTGACCATGATCCAAGCCTGGGCAAACTCCCAGACCCATGTGGCCCTTGGGAGACACTCCATCCTCCTCTGGCTGTGAGGATTGCTGGGAGGCTTGTATTCAAACACACTTATCACAGGCAAGATGCATTTTCTGGCAGGCAAGCAGGGGGTGGGGTGGTTCTTTGTGGCAGACTTGGTTGAAGACTTCAGCCCTTGGTCTTCACTCACTAGGCATATAAAGATGCCTCGTCTGGACTCATCATCTCAGTCAAAACTGGATTCCCCCTACCCACAGAGTAACAGCTATGAGATACCTCACCAAAAGATTAGAAACAAGGGGATCAGAGCGCAAAAAAATGAAATAATAGGCAGCAGAAAGGTATATGAGAACAACAGTTTAAGGGAAGTGAAAATAAATCAGAGAAATGTACTAAAGTGAGAACACAGATACAAAATGGAAAGATCCAGGTGTGCTAATAGAATAGAAAAATGCTCAGCTCAAGTGTAAAACAGGTGATGCTACCAAAACTAGCACCTGAAGGCAAGAAGAACAATTGTGTTATGAAAGCTGGGCTTTGAAAGGTTTGTCTCTGTCAGAATGTGGGGAATGGAAATGTTTGCTTTGAGTAAATTTGTTGTATGAAGTACCGTACTTTTGTAGAAGATATGAATGTATAAGAAGATCTTACTGCCAAATTGAGCAATTAATAATAGAAAGCTTGCTTTAATATAACTTTCAATTAATCAGTTGCAGTAATATTTTTTAAACAATTTTACACCATTAAGGCAGGGGTGTGTTATTTTTGGTTGTATTAAAAATCTTTGGCTAGTCTTTGGATTGCACCCCCCTCCTCCCCCCCAAAATCATATACTTTAATGAATCTAAGCCAATTTGAAACCTGAAGATTTGACAATGAGCAAATTGAGCTATTAAATGTTGATGGGTCATCAATTTGATTTATGCATCTCTAACCTTTTATTATTATCCCCCCCCTTTTTTTTTACACTGACAGAACAAGTTAGTGACTAATGACAAAGTAGTCCGAAAGGGCACATTTTTACAAATGATTAAGATGCAGATTTGTATAAACCACAATTACAGTTTCATTGGCTTACAACTGTCTCTTTTAAACATTCAGAATCACCAGGGCAGAGTACTGCAGTATTAAATACTTAAACTAGGACCCTTCTGATGCTGTGGGACTCTTTGCAAGCAACTGAAGATATTGTGGTGGATCAATAGAGTGGGTTTGTTGGCACTACTGCAGTATAAGATTTACCATATTTTTTGCTCTATAAGACGCACTTTTCCCCTCCTAAAAAGTAAGCGGAAATTCACTCTTATGGAGTGAATCCAGGCGGGAGGCTCTGCTCAGTGCTTCCTTTAAAGAACCGCATGGAGCGTGTGTGCGGCTCTTGGGGGCTTTCCCCCTTGGGGGCTGCCCTTCTCCCTCCGTGGGCAAAAGCCCCCAAGAACCTCGCACACACTCCACAAGCTCTTTAAAGTGAGTGCAGCTCTTGGGGGAGCCTTAGCCATGCGCTAAGGCAGGGGGAGCCTTTATCCTGCTGCCTGAGAGAGGCTGCATGCGGCTATCCCAGAAGCCAGGACAGCCAGCAGGATCACTGCTTCTGGGATTCAGAATATTTTTTTTCTTGTTGTCCTCTTCCAAAAACTGGGTGCGTCTTATGGTCTGATGCGTCTTATGGTCTTATAGAGCAAAAAATACGGTAACTACCAACATATGCATTATTGGGGTAGCTGGAAAGACTGAAGACTGAATAATAATTGCAGTATACTTCTCTCTTTTTTGAACCCATAGCTTTTTTTTAGAACACATCCTAAACATGAACTTTTGAAAGTGCTGTAAATTAAACTGTACACATTTATACTTCATTATGTGTACAAAATAGTTCTTGGCAAGCTAGCTTTTGAATACTTTGAATAAGCAGCATAATATTTCACACACTTTTTCAAGCATCATAATGCTTTACTAATATCCCATCTAGCATTGGTAAAATTGAAAAACTTGCCTTCTGTTAAAGGATATCCAAATCATAATTACCTATCATGTTGGCATTGTTTAATTGAATGATGCCATATATCAACAATATCTTTCTGCAACCTCAAGTAAATCTGAATCGCAAGCAACTTCCGTTAGGAGTCATTGGACCCCTAGAACTTCAAAGGTTATTTTTTATCACCTTTTCTGCCTCACCGTTCATCCGCTGGGTAGAAGTTGGACACTAGCTTAGGCTTTATAGACCCTTTGTTGTTGTTTAGTCGTTTAGTCGTGTCCGACTCTTCGTGACCCCATGGACCAGAGCACGCCAGGCACTCCTGTCTTCCACTGCCTCCCGCAGTTTGGTCAGTTATAGACCCTAGCTTAGGCTATATCCACGACTTTGCCTGGTATTTTAGAGCTTATTGCCAGAGTCTAAATCTGGCTTCCTCAACCTCAGCCCTCCAGATGTTTTTTGCCTACAATTCCCATGATCCCTAGCTAGCAGAACCAGTGGTCATGGGTGATGGGAATTGTAGTCTCAAAACAGCTGGAGGGCCGAGGTTGAGGAAGTCTGGTCTAAATGGGAGGTTACTTGAGTGTGGACACTATGACCTGGTTATCCAGAAATGGCTGTAGCTGGCAGATCAGCTGGAATTTGAAATAAGCACTTCTTACCACTGAAGACATCTGGGCTCCCAGCAACAAAGTGGAATCTAGGAGTATCTCCAGACAATGGGACTGATCCTTCAGGCAGAATGCAATGCCAGCCAGAACAAGTCAGCCATCCAGTTCTAGGATCTGTGAACCACCAATCCAGAGCACCTCCATAATGCCAGGTATTAGCTTCCATTTATTTTCCCCAAACCAGCCCATTACAGCCTCCATACTCTGATGCAAGCTTCACAGTGGTGTTTCAGATGAAAAGCAGAAATAGGGCCAGATGTAACCAGTATACTAGTTAGACCTCAACCTAAATCCTTGGGCCACCTTGCCCAACAGCGTCATACAGATATTACTTCTATCAATAGTCCAATAGACATTTTCACTACTGTACCTATTGAAGTGACGAGCAAACTGCACTGAAAGCATTGTCATTCCAAATGCTGAGAGTTCAGCGAAGTTCATTTCAAATGCGAAACCACAGTTTCACTTTATGTTTTAAGAGTTTCAAGTTTATATGTTCTCTCTTCTGTTCTCCAGTGGTATAGTTGTGAGATTATTGAATCTCATTCTCATTATTTACAAAGATGGATGAATTGTGGTTAGTCTTAACATTGGTTTATTACAGGGGTCAGAACCCTTGACCCTGAATGTGGCCCTCCTGGATCCTCCATCTGACTGTCATAGCCCTACCCAGACCACACCTACTCAGACCCTGCTCTTTGCCATAATTTTTGGGTGCTACTTGCCTGTCTAGAATTTGTTGTTGAATTATGATATTTTCTCTTGCTTGCATTGTTGTTTAGTCATTTAGTTGCGTCTGACTCTTCGTGACCATGGACCAGAGCACGCCAGGCACTCCTGTGTTCCACTGCCTCCCACAGCTTGGTCAAACTCATGTTAGTAGCTTCGAGAACACTGTCCAACCATCTCATCCTCTGTTGTCCCCTTCTCCTTGTGCCCTCAATCTTTCCCAGCATCAGGGTCTTTTCCAGGGAGTCTTCTCTTCTCATGAGGTGGCCTCAGCTTCAGGATCTGTCCTTCCAGTGAGCACTCAGGGCTGATTTCCTTAAGAATGGATAGGTTTGATCTTCCTGCAGTCCATGGGACTCTCAAGAGTCTCCTCCAGCACCATAATTCAAAAGCATCAATGCTTCGGCAATCAGCCTTCTTTATAGTCCAGCTCTCACTTCCATACCTCACTATTGGGAAAACCATAGCTTTAACTATACGGACCTTTGTCGGCAAGGTGATGTCTCTGTTTTTTAAGATGCTGTCTAGGTTTGTCATTGCTTTTCTCCCAAGAAGCAGGCGTCTTTTAATTTCATGACTGCTGTCACCATCTGCAGTGATCATGAAACCCAAGAAAGTAAAATCTCTCACTGCCTCCATTTCTTCCCCTTCTATTTGCCAGGAGGTGATGGGACCAGTGGCCATGAGCTTAGTTTTTTTTTATGTTGAGCTTCAGACCATATTTTGTGCTCTCCTCTTTCACCTTTATTACTGAAGAGATATACATGGATAGATGCAGAAAGGAATCTGGGTCTTTGGCATAGTTGGGAATGTAGCCTATTGTTCAAATGCAAGTGTACCATCCATTGCTTCACCTACTTTTGCTTCTGTTTCCATCTTTGCCATCTAATCATACCCATTTTTGCTGCCCTTCTTGAATCTTGTTGCACAGAGGATAAAACTCAATTTTCACTTTATTTGCAAAGCAAAATTATCTGTTAGTTGCTTATCTGACATTGCTGCAAACATCTTGAAATTGTGTGGAAAATATTTAAGTCAGATTAAAGACTTAAAAGACTAAGCAATTGCTCACCCATTTATACTGTAAGTAACCTGTAAATTTTCCCTTAAGGCATTTTTGATTATTGTGGCTTGAGGCAGTAAGACTGTAGTGAATCTAACTTGTATCTTCACACAGTTATGCATGTATTATAGTGCTGTGTTCTTCTGAAGGGGTGTCTCTATAATTATATTTTTATTGCACTATAATTTTATTTTATAGTGCTTCTTAGTTTGACTTTTAGTTTAGAGACCATGTCCCTAAAGCAATTTTGCAAAACTTTGTAATACTCATGTTTAATGGGATTCTTTCCAAGATTAGTAGTTTGAAGACTGGGCCATGCATATAATTTTAAGAGCACATTTTAAAATGCAGTTCTGAATAAATTATGCAAGATCATCCAATACCTCTGCTTGGTTTTGTTTGGTTTTGTTTTTATCCCAAATATCAGTAGCTTTCAGATTTTGATAATGAAAAGGGGTGGGGAGAGAATGGTTGCATTTGGGCAACTTCAGAGACTGCAACAGAAAATATGACTGTATTCTTCCATATTTTCTGTTGCAGTCTCTGAAGTTGCCCAAATGCAACCATTCCCCCCGCCCCCGCCCTTTCGTTATGAAAATCTGCTTTGGAAGCAATGATTGAGATTCAGGAAGTATGCTCTACTCTGTTCCCAAATGCCTTGGAAACATTAAAAAATAAAAATAAAAAGGACAAACACTTCGGAAGAAAGCAACCAGAAGGGAACATTTAGCCTCCTGGTTTGAACTTCTGTTGCTTTATTGTTTGCTGTTGTTTATAATTCTCACTATTGCTGCCTTATCTGAAACTTTAATATTGCCTTATAAATTATTTTGTGTTAGAATTGATGTGGATCTTCTTTCTTTAAGATGGGAAAGCAGCATGTGAAGATCAAAATAAAAATAAGCCTGTTTTTTTGACTGCTGTTTCTCAGCTGTAATTGAAACTCCGTCAGTTTTCCCCCTGTGGTCTTCAAAACTGTGGATGAGGCAACAGGGGATGAATTTAGCAAAACTAAAAAAAAAAAAAAGAGCATCAAATAGCACCCCACTGATTTCCCCCAGGGATTGCTGTGAAAACAATTATGACAGGAGTGGTAGAAATATTTTGCTTCCCCGTCGCTATCCACCCATACTTTTTTCTGCACTAAACTGAAATGGTTACATATTTGAATGAGTTGTGAGGACTTTGGTTGGTTCCTTTGCCATGAACACGTATTACTTAGTGGAATTTGGACTTATGGAGGCCCTGGAACTTTGTAGAATGCAGAACCTATTTGGATGTTAGTTCCACAGAGGCTGAAGGATCAAAATAATAATAATTATTGCTGTTGTTCTGAAAGATATTTGTGATGGGACTGGTAGTCCTGCTGAGGCCTGATTAGTTTCTGACACTGGAAGATGACTTGGCCATAGCTGTCAACTTTTCCCTCTTCTTGCGAGGAATCCTATTCGGAATAAGGGAATTTCCCTTTAAAAAAGGGAACTGTTGACAGCTATGCTTGGCTGATTTACAATATCACTCCTTGGTGTCTTCTGCTCCTAGGCAGTATTCTAGTGAGATAGTAAAGTCTTTGGCAGCGCACTAGGATTAGTTTGCTGTGGACTTGCAGGTGTTCAAACTCCATAGAAAAAGAGATAATGCAAAACATACCTGACATGCTCTGTATACTTTTGCATATGTGCAACCAGAGGACATGGAAAGGATGCTTGGTGGGATGAGTTTATCACTTGTTCTCTTGATCCTTGCTCTTACTGACTGACTAAACCCTCCAACTGTGGAGCTGACATAGTGTAATGGAAGACATGGACACTATCTTGAGGGAAGGGTTGATCCCAGCAGCCTTTGAAAGAAATGTTCAGATGTCTATTGAAACCAGTTTTTTATCTTAATTATGCAGTTGTGACCTTGAAGCATTTCACTTTTGCAATTTGTATTTATTTTTGTGTGACTTGGACTGTTATGATAACTGTATATAACAAACAAGAAACAGCTTAAAATAGAAACATTGAATTGATTCCATATGCTTTGAGAACTATTTTTTTTTTTAAATGTAGGCCACAGAAGCCTACTTATATCTTATTTCGGGAGATACTAACAGATCAATCTATTTTGTGTCTCTGTGTTGCATGTGCTGACTTATAATACCTTTCTATCCTAGTTTTTTCATTAATCTGCAATTTAAAAATATCAACGCAAAAATATGTTTTAAATGTGCATTTTATTATAATGTACATAATGTAATATAGTCTGGTACATTTCACCCCTAGAATTATATAGAAACATTATGTGAAATGTGAAATCCAAAAGATAATTATGTTCCAATCTGCCCGTTTATCCTGGAGATGCAGGGCAAGGGAGTTCAAATTAGAATCCACAGAAATTGAACTTCTAGAAAAGGTGTTGTTGCTAATTCCCCATGAATTGTTGTCACTGTGTGAATGCCAGTTCATATTATCTTCTTAATTATCACATGATTTTAATCTCCCTCTGCTTACATTAGAATCTAAAGCATACTTCCTTCCTTTACTCATAGAAGCTGTAACGGTTTCTACTTTCCTACTGTTTCACAATATAAAACACATGAAGAAGAAAGGAAGAGGGGGAGGGTTAGAACCTTGTTCTTTAAAGATTAGCAGTATCTCACTGGCTTTGGCTGAGACCTTCTGCCCCACCCAGTTATCAATTTTGAAGAGTCAGGGGTGGAATTCTAACTCAAGAATATGGGTAAAAGGTGAAGGTAAAGGGCCCCTGACAGTTAAGTCCAGTCGCGAATGACTCTGGGGTTGCGGCGCTCATCCCACTTTACTGGCTGAGGGAGCCGACTTTTATCCCCCAGACAGTTTTTCCGGGTCATGTGGCCAGCATGACTAAGCCACTTCTGGCGAAACCAGAAGCAGCACACAGAAACGCCATTTACCTTCCCGCCAGAGCGGTACCTACTTGCACTTTGGTGTGCTTTCGAACTGCCAGCTTAGCAAGAGCTGGGACCGAGCAGTGGGGATTTGAACCACTGACCTTCCAATAGGCAAGCCCTAGGCTCAGTGGTTTAGACCACAGCACCACTCGTGTCCCATAAGAAGATGGGAGGCATCCTCAAAATATAATGCATAGGGTGTCTCATATATCAAATTGTGACCGCCTTCAGGGGTACATTCAGCTTTAAGCACCCAAGTCCAGCAAATATACAAGAAAATAGTTGAGGTGTTCTAAAATTTATAATAATCTAATCCAGGGTGATCTAACATACAGCCTGAGGCCTTTTGGGGCAGACCTCGGCAACATTTGATACACACACACACACACACACACACACACACACACACCAGCCCTTGTGCTGCCTTGTGCTGGGTAAGCAAGGCTCTGGGCTTGGGAAGGGGGTGTGAGGGCTCTGACAAGGTCCTTAATAATAATAATGTTAATAATAATAATAATAATAATAATATACAATCTGTTTGATTGAAATGGCTTGAACACATACTCACTGCCATGAAGTTGTGTTCAAACTGCTTTTACTACTTTTTTAGTATGTTTTGCCTTCACAGTTGGTTCATAGAGTGTGGAATCTGTATCCTCCAAATCTGGAATGAAATCAGCCATGAATTCACTGAGTGGTCTCTATTCCCTTCACTTCGATTTCCCTCTGTAAAATAAGAAGATTAATGGTGTGCCTTCTAGAGGTACTGTAAAATAAATGACAGAAGATGAGTGATGTAGGGAAAGCTAGGCACATTTAAGCACTGATGTCTCATTGATTTCAATAGGAATTAACTGTGCACTTACACATCACATTGATTTTATTATTTAGTGGGATTTAGGTAGCCTAACACTAATGCTCTCCCTCCACAGTCAGAGGTCGTATGCTTCTGCATACCAGTTGCTGAAAACTGCAGGAGGGGAGAGTATTCTTGTACTCAAATCCTGCTTACAGGCTTCTCACAGGCATCTGGCTGGCCACTAGGAGAACAGGATGCTGGACTAAATGGGTCAGTGGCCTGATCCAGCAGGCTCCTCTTATGTTCTTACGTTGTTACTATGCGCATTGTGTTAAATGATGCATTTCTGAGCCCAGCCAATGCAGAAATGACCCCTATCAATGAAAGTGCATCTATTGTTGTAAAAGGAAGCTCCCTACCAGTTGTGGACATTTCCCTCTCATGAGCAAGAACATGGAGATCTATGCATGCATGTTGCACTATAAATGGGCTAGAATAGAAAACTGTATGCATTCGGAGTATGGGTTTGTACAAATTCTGGTACTTCCATAGTGGAAAAATAAATTAGGGGTAATAGTAGCTGCAATGTTATAATCTCTCATTAGGATTAATCAATGAAAGCTTCTACATATTGGATTAAATATAATTCTAATTAATTGCCAATAAATCTAAGTGATTATGTGCTTTGAAGTGGAACTGTGAGTCAAATTCATATTTGTCTTTTGACTTTGTCAGACCTTCAAACCATGGATAAAATTGTGCTATATTTATTCTATGTGGAAAATACTGAAACCTTTTAATTTTTATTTTCTTTTTTTAAAGTACTGGTGCATTTGCATATATTTTTAGAATAATTGGATACGAACAAGATGCATTAACTTTAAAACATTTAGCATCTGGTTGGTTGAAGTTCAGATGAAACCTGAACTTATGAATTAAAAAATGATACCTTTCCAGTGACCTTCACTATGCTAAAATGAAAAACCTGCTCAAGTTCAGTACATTTGTTAGGTTTCATGTTAGGTGTATTAATAGAATACACTTCAGACAGCAGAGGAATTTGCATTCCAGAACTATCTCACCTGACCCATGATGCGAGCCATGTTTTCTTCCCCATAAAAATCCCATGAAAGGACAGGATGCCATCACATCCTAACACTGCAAGAGACATAAACACAGTGAGGGATTATTATAAGGATATCATAAGCAGCTAGTGGTACTAGGAATCCAGTGCCATATAAGAAGTAGTGACCTAGGAATGAAGGCCCAGATACGCTAGGGGGAGCTTGAATGCATTTGGGCCACACAAGGACAGAGAGGATTGAAAGATCTGGGAAATGGAGACAGAAAAAGAGAGAGAGGAAAGAGTTAAAACACTAACAATTACTTGCTTCAGGGAGAAGAAAATGAACAGTATGATAGTATGAGCAGTATGATACCATTTTAAACAGCTGTGGCTTCTCCCAATGAATTGAGTTGCATTTTGACAATTGTGTTTGTATTGGTAGTCTATGTGTGAGATTTGACCAACTCCTGCCCATCTTGAGCTGATACAGGCTCGTCTTATCTTGAGCCCAAGCAGAGCGTAGAGATGCAACGAAAGGATAAGTAGGTAATGTGCTACATGCTGAAGTTTATTTACAAGCTATGCTGAGAGCATACAGACATACATCTTGCCTCTGTGAGAGCAGAGAAGCAACTCCTCTCGACACAAAGAGAACCGAGAGAACAGTGAAAAACAGGAAACCAATGTACATCACATCCAGTCTCCCATTCCCGTGGGAACCCAACAGTAACTCTGACTGTGGAATGTAAACAATGTCTTGTGACATGCATTTGCTGCTCAGTGAAGAAAGCAGAAACCAACACTATGGTCATGACAGAACTTTTGCTGGTGGCCACTATCTCTCCTCCCTCCCGCCCCAAATTTCCTGCCCCAAATAAGCCATCATTGCCACTCATATTGCGTCATTCTGAATGACCTTGCATTTTGATAGTTAAATTACCACAAGCATACGTCTGCATTCTATGCTTTGTAGAACAACGCTCCTGTCCAGTTATTGTGAACTAACTCTTACAGTTGGTAGCCAGCGTGCCATTTCTCTTAAAGACTTTGGGAATTGATTCTCTTTCTTAATAATGGAAATCTAACTGTGATCAATACTGTTCTTCTATGTCATTTACAAATATCCATTTATTAGGTCTATCCACACATACCTTAAGCATTAGCTGAATGTCTGATACCAGGTTTCTTTCAATAAAGTTGCATAATTTTAAAGATAATGTGTTTTATCCGAAACATTAGTCCAACATCATCACGCTTCCAGAATTCCAGGGATTCTTTGTTACTGAAACAATTGTTTTCATTCTTGCCTTCTTTCTTTCCTTCCTGTCTTTCACTTTTTATCTCACTTGCAAAAATGTTGCAGCACAGCATCCTTTTCTTGGATATATGATACACTCCAGGAATGCCTCCCATTTTTAGCTCTGCTGTCCTGCAGTTCTTTATGATTAAGCATTGTAGAGTTCTGCCCACAAAAGTTTCTGCCAGGTATTACAGTATAGTCCTTTTCACAGTTTTCCATAGGTCAACTCTTTTTGGCTGAAATATGCATGATTTTAACAGCATGACACATTTCAATTGTTTTTCCCAGTCTGAGGTCTATAACCTTCAACAGTAGGTCTCTCAGCTTGCAATTTGCATTTCTAGAACTATATCCATATAATCTCAGACAGTCAGAAAGCTCTGCGGAATTACATGGCAATGTTGCTGAATTTTTGTATGGGATGGAAGATTTGTAACTCCCAACCCCTCAATTTTGCAAATACTGTACTTCTTTTGCTTATGATCCAACCTAACATTTCTTTATTATTCCATTCCCAAATGCTTCTGTGCCTTCTGCTTGATGCTTCCCGCTTTTTCAGCACAAGCCACTGCTCCCCTTCCGCAGTGCAAGCTCCTGGACCTGAGAACACCCTTTCCAGGTCTACGTTGATACAAATGCCCATAACAATTTTCGCACAATTTATATATAAGAGGCCTGAGCAAGGGGATTGTTTTTTTAAATTTCCCATGAAGATAGTGATGGACAGAGTACAAACATTCCACAGGGATGCACTAAGGAAAAGGCATGTAGGCAGGATATAATTTGGTGGAACCTGAGAAAGAAAAAGTAGAGAAAGTGCATGTAAAGAACAGAGGGGGGCCTCATGTACTGCATGTTTACATAGAAATGAGTCCCACTGAGTATACTGCCAAATGTGTGTGTAGATGTGTGGCCTTAGATGTCCTATGATTAATTTTTTTTTAATAATAATTTTTATTCAGTTTTTAAAACACATAATTAAAAAACAAACACATCACAAAATACAAACAAACATAAACAAATCACACATAAATAAATTCATAATCTTATTTTCTTGTAACTTCTTTCAATCGACTTCCCCTTACCTCCCTTTCGCTGCATCCTTATTTTAAAATTTTTTAGCAACCCTTTAGTCAATTTATCCATTTAGTTCCCTTCATTAAATTCCCATAAATTTGTTAATTACTGCTGTAGTTCTCTGCTTCTTACCCCTTGACATCTTAACACTCCTCAATTTTACAACAGTTTTTAAGATATATTTTAAATTTCTTCCAGTCTTCCTCCACTGCCTCTTTCCCCTGGTCACGAATTCTGCCGGTCATCTCTGCCAGTCCCATGAAGTCAATCACCTTTGTCTGCCATTCTTCAAGAGTAGGTAGTTCTTGCATCTTCCAATACTTTGCCAGAAGAATTCTTGCTGCAGTAGTAGCATACATAAAGAAAGTCCTATCCTTCTTTGGCACCAATTGGCCAACCATGCCCAGGAGAAAAGCCTCTGGTTTCTTAGTAAATGTCCATTTAAGGACTTTCTTAATTTCATTATAGATCATTTCCCAGAATGCTTTCACCCTCGGGCAGGTCCACCATAGGTGATAAAAGGTACCTTCATTCTCATTACATTTCCAACATTTATTATTGGGCAAATGGTAAATTTTTGCAAGCTTGACTGGGGTCATGTACCACCTGTAGATCATTTTCATTATATTTTCTTTTAAGGCATTACATGCCGTAAACTTAACACCAGTGGTCCATAACTGTTCCCAGTCAGCAAACATGATGTCATGACCGATATCCTGTGCCCATTTAATCATAGCTGATTTCACCGTTTCCTCCTGTGTATTCCATTTAAGCAGCAAATTATACATTCTTGACAGATTCTTAGTATTGGGTTCTAACAGTTCCGTTTCTAACTTTGACTTCTCCTTCTGAAATCCTATTTTCCTGTCCTCTTTAAATGTCTCATTTATCTGATAGTAATGCAGCCAATCTCGAACTTTGGACTTTAGTTTTTCGTAACTCTGAAGCTTTACCCTTTCACCTTCATATTCTAAGATTTCACAATATTTTGGCCATTTAGAATCCATATTAAGTTTTTTCACCCCCTTGGCTTCCATTGGTGACAACCACCTGGGAGTTTTAGTTTCCAGTAGATCTTTGTATCTGCTCCAAACATTATATAATGCTTTTCTAACAGTATGGTTTTTAAAACCTTTGTACACCATTGCCTTGTTATACCATAAGTATGCATGCCAACCAAAACAATTATCATATCCTTCCAAATCTAAGATGTCTGTGTTCTCAAGAAGTAGCCAGTCTTTCAGCCAGCAGAAAGCTGCTGCTTCGTAGTATAATCTTAAGTCCGGCAGGGCAAATCCCCCTCTATCCTTTGCATCAGTTAAAATCTTAAACTTAATTCTGGGCTTTTTGCCCTGCCAGACAAATTTTGATATATCTTTCTGCCACCTCTTGAAACAATCCATCTTGTCCAGAATTTGTAAGTTCTGAAACAAAAAAAGCATTCTAGGCAATACATTCATCTTAATAGTAGCAATTCGACCTAACAAGGACAATTTCAACCTTGACCATGTTTCTAAATCTTTCTTTACTTCTGACCAACATTTTTCATAATTGTCTTTAAATAAATTCAGATTCTTAGATGTTAAATTTACCCCCAGGTATTTCACTTTTTTCGTTATTTCCAAACCTGTTTCACTCTGAAACCTCTCTCTTTCTTCCATTGTTAAATTTTTCTCCAAAACCTTTGTTTTCTGTTTATTCAATTTAAATCCTGCTACTTGACCAAATATTTCAATTAATTCTAGCACTCTTTTGGTACTAATGTCTGGCTGTTGTAAAGTCAAAACTAGGTCATCTGCAAATGCTCTTAGTTTATAATGTCTGGCTCCGACCTGAACTCCTTTAACCAACTGGTCCTTTCTAATCATATTTAACAAAACCTCCAGGACTGATATAAAAAGTAGAGGAGATATTGGGCAACCCTGTCGTGTACCTTTTTCTATAGGTATTTCTTCCGTTACCACATTATTTACAATTAACTTTGCTTTTTGTTCCGAATATATTGCACCTATACCGTTTTCAAAACCTTGGCCTACCCCCATCCCTTGGAGATTCTTTTTCATAAAGCTCCAACAAATGTTGTCAAAGGCTTTCTCCGCATCCACAAAGATCAAAACAGCCTTTCTATTAATGTCAACTTCTAACAGCTCCAAAATATCGATAATGTTCCTCACATTGTCTGACATATGTCTCCCTGGGAGAAAGCCAGTTTGGTCCTTATGAATCTCCCCTAGTAACACTCGCTTCAATCTTTTTGCCAAAATGTCTGCAAAAATTTTATAATCCACATTGAGTAAAGATATAGGGCGGTAGTTTTTAACCTGGTTTTTTTCAGTCTCTGATTTCGGTATAAGTGAGATGAAAGCCTCTTTCCACGATTCAGGTGCCTTTTTCCCCTCCATAATTTCATTGCAAACTTCCTATGATTAAAGGGCAACCCTTCAACCCTCTTATATTGAATAAATAATAATAATATTCCAGATTCCCCTTAATATTGCAGTCCCTGTTTTCCAATCCTGGCAGAACATTCTCCTGTGATGATAATGTTAGCAGAGCCTTCTTTCTCTTGAGCTATCCAGATGTGGAATCCAAAGGTCATTCAGTTGAAGTATTCAAGTTGTGATGTGAATTTGGGGCACATTCCTTTGACCTTTTCTCAAGATAGGCTTGCATTAAAATATTTAAAAACATATTGTGGAACTGCTGTGCCTGCCATGGTCACATGGATTGGCAACATCTTCTAGGGGATTTTTTTTTTTAAAAAAGTTTAACCTATTGTTTTCCTTTGGATTACACAATGTATTTTAAATTATTTATTGATTTTTTTTATATACAGAACAGTAGAAATGGCTTATAAATGGCTTATAAATGGCTTTTTTATAAGCCATTTCTACTGTTCTGTATATAAAAAAAATCAATAAATAATTTAAAATACCTTGTGTAATCCAAAGGAAAACAATAGGTTAAACTTTCTTTATAAGCCATTTCTATTGTTCTGTATGGGTGGCGCTGTGGGTTAAACCACAGAGCCTAGGACTTGCCGATCAGAAGGTCGGTGTTTCGAATCCCCGTGACGGGGTGAGCTCCTGTTGCTTGGTCCCTGCTCCTGCCAACCTAGCAGTTTGAAAGCACGTCAAAGTGCAAGTAGATAAATAGGTACCGCTCTGGCTGGAAGGTAAACGGCATTTCCGTGCGCTGCTCTGGCTCGCCAGAAGCAGCTTAGTCATGCTGGCCACATGACCCGGAAGCTGTACGCCAGCTCCCTCGGCCAGTAAAGCGAGATGAGCCCCACAATCCCAGAGTCAGTCCCGACTGGACCTAATGGTCAGGGGTCCCTTTACCTTTACCTTTACTGTTCTGTATGGTTCCTCCAAAGATCTCAAACTGATACTTCAACCTCATCACAGAACCTCTAGCAAAGTTAGCACGACTGCCACTTGTCCAAGGCAACCCATTAAGGACCAGTGTAAATATGGGTACTGCTACCTAGGTATGAGATTAATGCAATATCATGATACTTGTGAGATTCCAGAGGCCTGGAAAGGATTGAGTCTTACTACTGCCAACTGCACCTGAGGCCTGAAATAAATACATAGACACATAAAGTTGTATAATGTTCACTTTATGTTGAACAAAAATCTGCAGATGGAAACTATAGATGTGGGAACTGAATATAAACTTGGAAATCCTGCATCTATAAGGGTGACTGTTCCTCTGCCAGGCCACAGGCAAGCCAATTTGCTTACTCCTTACCTCAGCCACACTCTGAAGGGGAGTAGGGAGGCCCTCCTGCACCACCACCCTTCAGGCCCTCATAACTCTGGGTGAATGATGCAAGTTGGCCTCATAGGCACCCCCTATCCTGCCCCTGGGGGGCCTTACAGCTCTGAGTTGCAGGCCTCAGTCACTGCCAGTCATCTCAAGGGAGCCTAGGAAGGTGGTCGCCAAGCAGCCCTATTGCGTTCCTCTTCCCACATCTTCCTGCCAAAGTGACCAGATTAACCTATTTAAGAAAACAGAACACTTAGATTAACCTATCAACCAGATCAACCTATTGGCTAGCATAGCCAATAATTAAGACACCAACCTGAAAGCCTCTAATTCCAAAATCACAGCACTGAGTAGGAAAAAAATCCACCTGCAAACAAGGCAGGAAAATCAAAAAATCCTGCTTGGCCCTAAAGGGATGAAGGGGTGGGTGCCAGCAAAAACAAAGGATTAGAAGAAGGCAAAGTGGGTTTAAAAATACTCCATTCCCCATCCCAGCATGCTGACATGCAATGTTTGTAATGTGCATAGGCATATCATCACCCAACATGGCAGCAGCAGCAGCAGCTTCAGTTCTGTCCACAAACTACCCAAAGCAAGCTCAGGCAGCAGAACAAGGATCTTGTAGGAAAATTGGGATATTTATTTATTTATTGAATTTATATACCGCCCTATACCCGGAGGTCTCAGGGTGGTTCACAGAATATCAGTATGTACATGCTGTTCTATCCTTACTCATATGTTACTTGCAGGTAGGGCATTACCATGTTTAATCTGGAGTAGAGCTACATTTTTATCACAGCCACCAGCATTACATCTCATTCCCCCAACAACTGCAAGTTGCATGTGGCTGTCTCAACTGCTTGCATTTTGGGGTTTCTTTGCAAGCAGTGCATGGTTTTTGTAGGGAATATGGTATTGGAGTTGGGGTGGGCAAGCAGGCTAATCCAGACCTGCTCCAGATTAAGCAAAGTGAGCAGTGCATGCTTTGTGTTTGCCTTTCTGTGCTTGCAACAGAAGTAATGTCAAGTATGATTTGGCCCTGAACCTCCCAGCCAAGTGGAGATGTGAACATGGTCTTCCCTTTTCTACCAGTCATTGTATCACACATGTTCTCTGGCTCACTGCTGGATTGCTGAGCACAACAGGTCCTTTCCCATAAATCCTTAGTGTAGTGCAAACCTCATTAATTTCCCTTGTGCTGCCTCTTCCATATTGTTCTTTGTTGCTAGAAGCTATCACTTCTTGTCCTTGCACACAGTAAGCCTAGCCAGTAATTTGTCAGTTCCACTGTACTGAGGTTCCAAGAGCTCCCTTAAGGGTTGACTATCAAGACAAATGCATGCTGCAGTAATGTGATGGAATGATGTTTCTAAGTCATCCCCATACAACTGAACTATGTAGTAGAAGAGAGTATTTTTATCTCTTCCAAACCTGTTTTTGCTCTTGGGCACCATGCAGTGAAAATATACTCTCAACAAATTCTTTCCTTATGATGGGCAGACCCTGGCACAGAGGAAAGTGAATTCAATATTAAACACCTTTCACCAAAGAAGCTCCCAGAGCATTCAGCTGCTGTCCCTAGAAGTAGGTAGCTCAACCACTGATTAGTTTAACTTAATGACTACCTGCTTGTGAAATGATAACATTTGAGATTCAGGCATTCCATTGTGGACCAGTGGGAAACAGCTGCAGTTATGTACTTTTTAGTGGCTAATGCAATTTTGTATGTCTATGTAAGATACCCTCATGCAAATAGATTTGCTGTTATCTGCTGTGACTAAGAAAAAACTGCTTAAACTACTTTTAAAGGGCTTATCAATGCCTTTGGGGCAAAAAAACCGTTGACACACCAACAATCTGATTGCCTTTTAGGTTTTCGGTCACGTCACAAGTCAATGGCGGTCGCTCCCTGTAGCCCCTCTATGGGCTGTGAGGAGGTTCAGGCAGGGGAAAGCCAGGATTTATGAGGCACAGAACCTGACTGTGTTCCCCAGTGGGGTCTGGGGAGCTCACTACATCCCACTCTGCTGTGCAAGCCCATGTCTGCCAACTTAAAAGGTAGAACTGGTGCGACCTGGGAGTGTGTCCTTGCCATGGACAAACCTCTGTCTCCAGCATGATTTGTGGTTGTTTCCTCTATAATTTGGACAATTGGGATTAATCAAGAGGTGCTCCTGGACCAGCATATGCTAATGAGCTGCAACCAGTCAGCTGCCAAAAGGACTGGGCTTGGCTCTTTGAATGTATCTGAATGTTTTCTTTGAAGCTTGAGAATCCTTAGAACAGCTGGCAAAGGAAGGGGAGGACAAGGTGCTTTGTGCTTTCTTATGGCTTTCAAATGGTATTTTTTCTTCTTGTCTTCCCTTTGCATAATGAAAGAGGTGTGTGTAGCTCCTGCCGTGTTACTCTGTTACTTCAGAAAAGAGGGTGAGGGGGATTTTGATATATGCTCAACAAGGAATTTAACAAGGCCCTTGACCGAGGGTGAATTGAATTAATTTAAAATCATTCCTAGACTGGACAAAGAGTGCTGTTGGAGGAATGCAGTGGGGGAGGGGGAAGAATGAACTGCTGCCAAACAGATGCGGTAGAGGCTGAATTTGAGAAAAGATCTTGCTTTTAACTGTGTGCCGAGGAAGAACTCCAGAGCGAAATTTTAATGGCAGAGTTTGGATATGCACTCTGTGAGTTATTTATTGCTACAGCTCGTACACTAATCTGTAAACAGTGGAAGGAAAGGAATATGACCTTGTACCATCCAGATAAACACTGCAAAAACTGAACAATGGAAGATAGTAATTAACTCTCCCAACATACCAGGTCCAGAACAACAATGTATATGAAGGACATGAAATTGATTATTTATTTATAATATGTAACGGAGGTGATATTTGTAAGGTGAAAAAAGTGGCCAGCTGGAAAAATGGTTTAACGGCAAGTGAAGGATGTCAACTGGACTCTAAATACGAAATGATGCCGCTATGCAAGGAAATGGTGATAATCATATGTTTGGAACTGGAGCACAAAACCTGATTTTAAGAAATTGTATTAATTTAATTTGGTTTGATTTGTAATAATTTGGAAATAATAATAATAATTTGAAAAAACCATCTGATTGTCTGCGGGAATAAACACAAGTAAATTTTCAGAATCTATTGCAAACGAGCTATACTGAGGATTATGGCTGACCTGTTGCATGTGTGCTGATGTACATGAACATAGGAAGCTGTCTTATACTGAGCTGGGCCCTTGGTCCATCTAGCTCAGGTTTGCCTGCACTGTATATAATATAAGGTCTGTTTATAAGGCCATCTGAAATGATCTGGCTGTTGTTAATAGCCTGATCCAGTGCTTTTTATTCACACTATATAAAGCCAAAAGGGAAAATCCAATAAGAACAATTATTTGCTGCCCTCAGTTGCTTTACAGTGTTTCAAATGAAAGTTTTTTTTTTTTAATATTGTTGTTGTTGCTTTGAAAAAGGTCAGTGATATTGCTGTTATTGCAGTGCAAATGACAAAGCTAGGTAGGGCACCATGTGCCTGCTACAGTTCACCTTTTGATGGAGGTGGTACTGAATAGAGCCCCGAGCCTGCACAGCATGCAGATACTGGACAATGTCACCCTGTTAACAGTGCTGCTCCCATCCCCATCCTGGGTCATGCTGTGGGTTAAACCACAGAGCCTAGGACTTGCCGATCAGAAGGTCGGTGGTTCGAATCCCTGCGACAGGGTGAGTTCCCGTTGTTCGGTCCCTGCTCCTGCCAACCTAGCAATTCAAAAGCACATCAAGTGCAAGTAGATAAATAGGTACTGCTCTGGCAGGAAGGTAAACAGCGTTTCTGTGCACTGCTCTGGTTCTCCAGAAGTGGCTTATGTCGAGTTGCAGCTCGGCATCCAAGGAAAAATCAGTCTCACACCATAATAGGTTCCGAAATATAGCTGCTTCTAGGGCTCATGCAGCACAGCTTTTATTGTGTGAAATCAGAAAGATACAAAGTACAAGCCAAGCAATTTGTTCTAGCAAGCAGATAAGGACCTTCGCACTAGACCATGCGAGCATCAGGCCATGCCACGTTAGCCAATCATATAGGACAGCACGAGCTGTTCACGCGCTGTTCATGCTCCAAGGATGCTTCTAGCTATGAAATCACCCTGTAACAATAAGAACTTTGCTCATGCTCTCATGTACAAGCAATCATTTTCCCACAGGCTTAGTCATGCTGGCCACATGACCCAGAAGCTGTACGCCGGCTCCCTCGGCCAATAAAGCGAGATGAGCCCCGCAACCCCAGAGTCGGTCACGACTGGACCTAATCGTCAGGGGTCCCTTTACCTTTACCTTTCCCATCCCCATTAACAAGGAAGCACTGACCAATACCTGCATGTGGTTTAGAAGCTCTGCTAAGAACCACTGCTGACCCTCCCCGCCTCCTCCTTACATCATCTATCTGTTATAGTAATCTGATTTGCTGCCATATTATCCTCCAAGCAAATATGACGCTGCCATTTCTCTTTCACAAGGCCCAAGTTAGCCAGCTTACCCTGACTCTTTTTCCAAAAAACTGCATAAATACTGAATTCATGTTTAAGAAGTACCACAGGGTAATAATCCACTTACCTTGCTCCACCCACCCCAAATCTCCACAAGTACATTTTTGCAGTACATTACAATTCCACGATTCTTCCTTAAGTGACACATATTTTCTCTTGAGGCAACAATATCACCACTTTGCCAGCAGAGGAAACTTTGGGGCATGTGAGTAATTTTATTGCACATGGATTATCTGCTGTCATATGTTGGATGTTTGTGAAATTTTCTTTCATCGGCAAGTCTTCCTGCTTCTTGATGTGATTGTGCCTTTATCTCAATTTCAGCAGGCATGTGTCCTGCTGTGATGAATACTGCATAGTACAATAGGCTCAGCTTCTCATCTCCTAAGGTCAAGGATTTGGTCCTTGGAATTTCTGGCAAGATTCAAATTGGCAACAATTGTGTTGTTCTCTCTAACCCCAGGCTCACATCTGATCATATTAGATCAACGCCGTATTTGTACATATAGGCTTGAATGACAGGAGTCCACTAATTCAGTTAAGGGCGGCCCCTGCTTGTAGATGTATTGATAGACATTATTACTGGATTCTAACACACCTCATTGAAGAAGCAGCAGCCAGTACCTTTCCTTTAGACACTCAGCTTTGAAATACACAAGGAGCAGGATAAAAACTAGTTAGTTAGTTAGTTAGTTAGTTAGTTAGTTAGTTAGTTAGTTTTAAAAAGAACTACTACTAAAGCTGGGTTTTAAAAAAGTGGGGGGAGAAAGCCAGGGGGGCATGCAGCAACAAAGATAGCTAGAGAAATTGCTGCTGCAAACCTGATCCATAAATTTAAAAGTACTTCTAGAATATGACAATGAAAGAGCTTTGGGAGATGATGAGGAATAGAATTAATGGTCCTGGAAAATAATCATGGCTTTGTTTCTAACCTCCACTTGAAGCCTCAGGGGTGGGAGGATTTTTTTTAATTTTAACATCTATAGGAGGCCATAAAGTGAGTGTCTGATGGTTACTTCTTGTGGGGAAACAGCTTCAGTCTGAAGGGAGCTGGACGGAGATGCCTTCTGAATCTTTCTTTAGTGAGGTTAGTTATAGTGACCTAGTTTTTATTTCTCTGAAGGAAATATGCCTTTTGAGTTGTAGTAATATGCATGGAGCTATTCCTAACTTGACGCAAGAAGGGATTTGATAGTGATAAAGATTTGGTTTATGGTTTGTTTGGGTTTATTGTTTTTGTTTTTTACAAAACAAATCCAGTTTCAAATTAATTGCTTATCTGAGTCTCTCCTCAGAACATAAAGGATTCCCTTTATTCAGTTCTGGTCAGGGAAAACAGTTGAGCATACTGACAGGAATTATATATGTAAAATTAATATATGCTGTCAAAATGGGTCAAACTGTTGTGCACAGCAAAAACAGAAAAGAAAGCTTCACATGATCACATAGATTGGATTCCTAGAATAAAAGACAAGTATCTCTTACAGATCAGGTAGCATGAAATCTTTTATCTTAAGTTAATATCCACTACACTCCATATCAGATATCCTTCAAAGCAAAATTCTTAAATCAGTTTCCATTGAATATTGGAAAATACACCCACCCACACACCCACACACACCCACACACACCGTTTAATGCAACATCAGAGCTGCTATTACTAAATATAGTATATAAATCTATAATTGTGCCTGTTAATGCACCCATATATATTTATATATAACTCAGGAGCATTCAGAACTATTGCAGTTTCTCTTAGCTTTTTATCCATTAGTTTTCTTCATACATTTGGCAACTTGAGCTTTATGAATAACTTAGCATACTAGTTCGTTTTTGCTTTAAGTGAGTCACTATGGCCTTAAATATAGCCCTAGATTTAACTTAAGAAAATGGAGATACTGTGTGTGTCCAATCTATCCAATATGGTTGTCTGAATTTGTTAATGTCATTTTGTTGCAGACATTTTCATTTTGGGAGAGGTCATATAGAGGCATGTAGAATACAATTTGGTATGCGATAGATTAGCGAGGATTCTTACAAAAACCTTACCATTTTGGTGTGTTTTAAAAAGTCATTATTGCAGAACTTAACATTGGCTTGAGCTTATCTTTATGTGTGCGTAAGACCAACTATTACATCCCTTCCCCCCGCTTGATAACTTCAGTCTCAGCTCCATGCACACAGTTAAATGTTACATTTTGTTGTAATTCTGACTTCAGTGGCCATCACTGGGTCACAAAGGGATTCCTTGGATGGATGCTGCTTGGAATTTGGAACGCCATACATTTAAAATACATTTAAAGTGCATTTAAACTATGGGAACCATAGTTTTCCCTCATAGAGCTACAATTCCCAGCATAGTTACCAAATTACAGTTCCCTGGATTCTTGTGGGAAGCCACATGATTTAAATGTATGGGGTGGGTTTGTTGGGCTAGTGGACAGGGGTGAGATAATTGAAACGTTGTTGAATTTCTTCCTGAATCCAAGGTAGGGTTTTTTGTGTGGGAGGGGTCTCATTTGGGAATGATTATTTATGGACCAAAACTGGGACTTCAGAAACCCTTGGCGGCAGGAGAGACAGTTCCAAGTTTGAGGAGGCTTTTGGCAAGGTGTACTCTACTGGGTTCCCTACTCTGTTAATGGGGCTGGTAGCAGGCAGCAGAATGAAGTGGCATTTATATTTCACAGACTATCCAAAGTGACACTGCATCAAGGACATTGTGGGCAATTAAAATGGCAGATACTGTGCCCCCCTGGTGCTGTTCAGAGTACTAGGCCTGAAAAATGTAAAGGGTGGGCCCTGACAAGTGCCTAATGAGGACCGGATTCTGGCCTTGTGGGACAGAGATGGAAGGAAGGCATACAGAATCCCTTTCTTCCAACTTCTCTTTTCTTCCTTTCCTTTGTCTTCTCTGTTTTTCAGATGTACCCATCACAAAGAATTGCCAACCGCCAGCTGAAATTCTAGAATCTTGAGTAGCAGATCATTGCATAGTGTTTTGCATTCTTAGGGTATCTTTCAACATGACGCAAATGTCCAAGCTGGTATTTGTACTTAGTAGGGCTCAGTAGTGCATAAAACATGTTAGGATTTCACATTTTAGGTTTTAGTTGAGAAGGACGTATCTATGCTGTAAATTCAGCAAAAGAAAGCTGAATTTAATTTCTGACTGAAAAATTAAGTATCAAGTTGTTTTCTTCTTGCACTCCTCAAAAGAGGCTACTAACCTTGAAATCTATAGTGAAGACAGAATTACACAGTGATAATCAGCAGTAAGTATCTTATTTGTGTCCCTACCTTTTAGTTCTGTTATATTGTAAAAATCAGGGTCAAGGCTATTTCTGGAACCCTTCTTCTAACAGCAGTTGAGTATGCTGTGTCACTTACTGATGAAAATGCTGCTAGTCTTGTCTCGTTTAAAAGGAAGAATAAGTGGAAGTACTAAGTTTTATGTAAATGCTGTAGTCTAAAAATAAAATGGTCTATCCTGGTACACAGTACCTTTCGTTGAGCTACTATTAAGAGTAAAATGGTCAAGGGACAAACCCTGCTGCAAATGCTGATCTAACTGCACAGGTCTCTGGAATACAGTCATTTTTTTAAAAAAGAAAAAGATGTATCTGCAGGGAGTCTGATGTATGATATGTGAAAAGACTGCTGTTGTGCCAGTAAATGGGTCCTCATCATATTGTGCATCCAAAAGACTGTTTAACCAAGTATTTTGAATTCACTTAACAAACACCTCAAATCCTTCTTAAGCATTTCTGATGACATGCTTTGTTCCTATAAACATTTCATAGTTGCTGAAATGCATAAGAAGGAGAATATCTAGGATTCCGCTTCTAACAGACTGCATAAAACCCATTTCATAAACCATAGCACACATCACTCATTAGAATTGTGATTAATTCACATCTTTATATTTGCTATGGGCCTACTGCTGATGTCAGCCTTTTAAAGCATATTGTATTTGTATAGCTAAAGGTAAATTTAAACTCTTTCAAGATGTTTGAATCATTTCTATAGATAAGGGCTATGATAAAGGAGTAAATTTACATAGACTCAAGTGTCTTGTATTCCTCTGTCGTTTCATGGAGAAAGTCCAAAGTGTTGCATTATCTTGTGCTATAGATCAGCACTCACAATGTAAAGTCCTGAGAAGAAAGTTCACTGTCTAAAAAAACAAGATTGCTTTTGATGTCTAAAAAAACAAGACAGCTCTGTCGCTTTGGTTATGATGTGGGAGCTAGCCAAGAACTCATTCACAGTCTTTATTCATTATCAACAGGCATACACAAGTTCCCTGTGGATTATGACCCTGTAATCAGGATCCAGAGTTGCTCTGCCCAGATCTCTACTAATTCAAAGCTTGTCATGTTTTTGTTTTGTGGACAAATTTTGTTTTATTAACAAATTCTGTTTTGTTAACAAATTCTTTTTCTGGGTCGTTGCACCTTTCTAATTGTAACGGAGGATGTTAAGAGAGAAAAGATGCTATAAAGAGGAAAACTTTGTTACAAGACTCCCAAAAGTTTGTAAATTCCATAATATATGTACAGCATGTTGCAGACTGCTGCTTGTTGTTCTGCATATTGTGCTAAAGATTTCTGCGGAGATACTTTAATAAGATTTCATAAAATGATACGCAGCTATAAATGATTTATGAGAGTAGTAAATACTCTGAGAAGTTGTACATATTAGTTTCCAAGGTTCCATTTTGTTTTTGTTTTTTAAATTATGGATGTTCAAATGCTTTACATTCCTGGTTACTTTTGGCAGAATCTAAGAATTGCTTTGCCTTCCAACTTTTTTAAAAAAAAATACTTGAAAAAACCACATATAATACGTATATCTGTTCTCTCTCTTTTGTTGTTGTTAGTTTTGCATTTGTCAGAGTGTTATAACTTACCATCTGCAGAGTCAGCCAGAATTTTTAGCCTTGCAGAGGATTTTATTTCATTTGAATATTTCATCAAATCCCAACATGGAACAAGATTTCTTATGCTTGAAATCTGCATTGTTAAACATGCCTTCAGTTTTCACACATCAGTAAGTGTAATCAAATGCCAAAGTGTTTTACAGCAGAAACTGAATCTTTTGACTATTTTAAATCATTTATCATTTCAGGATATCTGTGGATTTCTCTGTATATCGCCCTTTCTCTCCTAAGATTTAAGGGCCAGTCACGTGATTTCCTCAAGTCTCATTTCTAGCTGGCTGCCAAATCTAATGTGTGCAGAATTCCTCATTTTTTTGAGTTAGTGTATGATTATCTCACCCCACAGTGAAACCTTACCCCAGGCTTACTATAAACAGCAGGTGCTGTGGCATGAGGTGTTTGTGTGAATAAGTGTGGCGAAATGCATAAATGCAATATGAGTTTTACTCGGGTTTTACGCAGGTGGCGCTGTAGTCTAAACCACAGAGCCTCTTGGGCTTGCCGATCAGAAGGTCGGCGGTTCAAATCCCCATGACGGGGTGAGCTCCTGTTGCTTGGTCCCTGCTCCTGCCAACCTAGCAGTTCGAAAGTACGCAGTGCAAGTAGATAAATAGGTACCACTCTGGCAGGAAGGTAAACGGCATTTCCATGCACTGCTCTGGTTCGCCAGAAGTGGCTTAGCCATGCTGGCCAAATGTCCTGGAAGCTGTACACCGGCTCCCTCGGCCAGTAAAGCGAGATGAGCGCTGCAGCCCTAGAGTCGTCCGCGACTAGACCTAATGGTCAGGGGTCCCTTTACCTTTACCTTTACTGCTAAGATAAACATAGATGGCAAAGCAAATAATTTTTAATGGCATTTGATCAGACCAAAGGCACATCTAGTCCAGCATCGTGATCTCACAGTTGCCAGCTGTCAAATACCAAATGAGAAGCCTGTAAGCATCACTTGAGTGCAGCAGCACTCTCAACTTGTGATTCCCAGTTTCTGGTATTCAGAGTCCTACTCCTCCCAACACCCAAAATGGGCAGTATCTTGCATGTGTAAAATGTTGAGTTAGAATCTATTAAATATAAAATTTTAAAATACAACATACTTTTAAACGTAATTAAATTTACAGTAAGCTGTATGCTAATATTTATTTCATTTCTTAATCGCTACCCATGAGGCATCTCAAAGCATTTCACAAAACAATGACATGTGCGAAATGGTTACCATACCTAAAAACAGTTGCATATGAAATCAATTTATTGGGGGGGGGGCTATAAATACAAAAACTGTTTTAAACACCACCACATGCAAATCAATTCAGATCCAAGAAAGATACCAACTGGGATAAAGATTTGATAGGGCTTTTTGAAAGCGGTAGGCACCAAAAAGCCAACATTGTCCGATAGGCAATTGGGGGGGGGGTGTTCCAAAGGGTAGGTGCTGCCACACTAAAGGCTGATTCTGATATCTTGTGGAATGAACGTCATGCTAGGATGCCCTCTCCTGCAGAACACAGTGACTGGTTGTGTATGTGGGGAATGAGGCAACCATTTAGGTATACTGGCCCCAAGCTGCTTAAGGCTTTGCACGCCCATACTAGCACATACCCTCCAACATTTCTGAGATGAAAATAGGGACAACTCTTTAAATTGCACAGAACAATTTGCTTTAATTTATTTTTCAGTACATTGAATGGAAAAGAAAGCATTGTTAATTGTCTTTAGTTTGCTTTCCCATGGCTTCAGGACCAAACACATGGGTAAAGACCATTTACCATAATTCTGACGGTGGTGGCCGTTCTAGCCCTGCATGGCTGCTGGGGAGCTGAGGGAGGGAGGGAGACCATTAGCTCCTGTCATCAGCTGACGTCAGGATTGGCCTCGACCAGCCTCAGGTGGCTGGGGAGATTGCCCGCCAAATAATTTTAAATTTAAATGGGCCAATCACAGGCCTGGAAGGGTGGATGATGCCCCATCGGCAGACCTTGCTGAACCAGTTTTTGGTTGGGTCAGCTTACAGGGCATAGAAGCTGGTTGCGCTGGTATCTGGCTTTAGTTTGATTTCCCATGGCTTCAGGACTAAACACATGGGTAACTGTCATGATGCAATAAGGCCTTAAATTGCTCATCTTCACCAAGTTTACTCCTAAAACCTGAAACTAAACTTTACAACCAAGAGTCAATTGTGTTACCAAAAAGTAATGACATTTGTAACAGTAAGAGAACTACTGTTGAAAAAGGCACCCATTTCAGTCTTTCCACTTTTAGCTGTAATTGGTATTAAGTATATCTGAAACCTACTGCTGCAACAAAAAGATCCTTTTATTACATGTTTCCCTTTAATTTGTCATCAGTGGCATCATGTTTGGTACTGTGTGCTATGTGTTATTTATATTGTACTATAGGCAGTTTTATTTTGCTAGAAGTTCTGACGGCTTGGGAATTCTTAAAGCACGATAAAGATTTATTATTCCTCTATTTTGGTATGGTAATAGCTTTCGATGTGCTCTTTGGGTAATTTGTCTTGTGCTGACTACATTTTATGTATATCTGACTGATCTGTTTTATCTTTTAAAGCATTAATCTTAAAACATTTCCTCTTTGATGGACTGAGGGGTTTTTTTTTAATCAAGCGGGGAGATTATTAGTATCCTCATTCAATTTTCTGGTTTATTAATTGGATCAATCTACTTGTTCTCTCTGTGTTTCTGCTGTGTGGTAATTTCCAAGCTATCTTCAAATGCAATTACCCATTCACAGAAGACATCAAGCAATGACAACATGACCTCATGTCACCCTGCCTAGTAATACACTGTTTTCACAAAGTACCACCTCCTACCTAAACACATTCCCTGAAACAATGGACAGAAGTGCAAGAACACATACAAAACTATAGGTTCTGGCCTCCTATCAGGCACTTGACTGAATCCCCTGACACAAACATTATTTGAAAAATTATTATCTTGAGGTTTTGTAAAACCTTGGGACATGTCTTATTCTAATAGATTAATACACTATTAGGAGAATTGAGAAACATTGATAGGGGAAGCATTGCACACATTAATGAGAGTTAGCTAGCATTTGCTGCAGCTGCAGCTGCTAGTAACACTAAGGCTCTTCTAACCCCACATACACACTTTAATTATTCAGAAGAGAAAATGGAATCTGCCCACATTAATCTTTATGGACAAGAAAGCTGAATACCTTAAACTGTACTTAGATGGCTGGCAAAAATCTCACTCGTGGCTGAATATGTCAAGGTTGCTGCTTAATGCTTCAGATACGGTATAGACGGTCTCCCTGCAGATTTTTGTAAATTAAATCAGGAGGGGATATTTTTGTAACATATAATCACTGGTGGAACAGATTATAGGTTAACCTGCATACCGTATCAGCATATTGACATAATTTAATGTGGGCTGCACAATGACAGCAAAGGGAGGCAATAATTAATTTGTCATTAGCATGTGTTGCAATTGTACATTTCCATGAGTTGTTGGCTTTAGTTTTTGTGCTTTTCACCTGTTTAAATTTATTTCACAAGATTTATATATTGCCTGATTGTAATAAAACCTGAAAGTGGTTACAGAGAGAACCAGGCATTATTCCCCTCCCCCAAACAATATATTTCCATTAATGTAAACTTGTGGAGCAGGCACATTAACTGACCGGATTAACACAACCAGTTTCCCATGCCCCTGATCACAGAAAGTGCCTCTCCTCAAGTTTTGTTGACCACCCCGTCTTATTTATTTATTAACTTACTGTCCTTCCCTTCCTCCTCTGCCCCCTACTCAACTGTCCTCTGGGCCTTAGGAAATTCTTTTTGCCTTGAGCCCCACAAGGAAGAAGGTGTAGGAAATCACATTCCACCCACCCCTTTTGCATCTCTGCATATAGCTGAAAGGCCCACACAAGCCATGGTACAGGGCTCATCTCAGAAAGGCTTCAACCACCAGCCGTGGTTCACCACTTTGTGGTTCACTGAATCTGCCAGTTTCAGTTTCTCTCTTATTCGCATTTTTACAATCTTAAATTCATTTTTCCAATTTTCTACATCAGTTTGTGATCTAAAAGGAAAAGTTTCTCATGAAAATTCCTCAGCCTTTTAATATGGATTTTGACACGCACACACACACACACACACACACACACACACACACTTTTGCAGCACAATTTTCTCTAATACAATGCATTTTAGATGTTATTTCCACTAATATGTGCATTTCCATGCACATTTTACCTCAGAATGCACATTTTTGTACTGCACACACTTGGTTGAAGAACTGCATTGCAAAATTCAGAGAAGTGCAAATTTCAAAGGATGGCTGTGTTTCAGTTCCTGTATTGTTTCTGATAGTGTAACATAGCCTTTGAATGTGAACTGAATCAAAGATCTCCCTAGGTCCTGCTGGTTCATATATCAGCCTTGTGACCATGCGACACTGGGGACTGAAGCTTTTGTCAGAAAAACACCATATTGCTGCAGGCACAAATGGAGCTTTTTTTAAAGACCAGAAATAAACAGCTCAGAGTGTACTGTTTGCAAAGGTGTCCACCACCTGATGTAGCATAGTAATCACAGACAAGATTTATGGAAGTATAGATTTACAGTGGAATTCATGACTATAGCACAGGTGAGATTTTATAAATGTGAATTTCAACCAAGAAGCAGATTGTTGCCATAAACAGAACTTGAGGAAGATGGCACCGGGTCAAGTCTCCACTGAGTCTCTGCTGAGTGAGTAGGAGCTCTATTTATAAAATTACTCTGATAAAATAGGCTCAAGCCTTGAAAATAAGCACCAACTCCTGTTAGAAATGGACTTCAGGATCTACCGGGCTGATAATTCACTGGTCAACAACAAATTTGTTGTCTGTGTTTTTCAGTTGATTTAGGACGAATCTGATGTGCTGAATCCAAAAATCACATTGGTTTTGCTCAATCAGGTCAAGTTTCTGAGCTATGGCCACATGTCATTTTTTAATGTTTTTGTTCACATGTACGCTTGTGTGGAGCATTTTAGAAGAAGTTGGTGGGGGTAAAATGCCATGTCGAATAATTGTTTTGATTGGAAATGATTATTTTAATGACAAGAAGTATACAGGTCCAATAGTTCTGGGTGATTATGTCGAAAAGGGATCAGTTTGAAGTCATAAAACCTCAAAATCTTCCATAAATTGGTCCGGCAAAGCATAAAGTTGGGGGATCAAAACTAAGTTAATGGGGCAGCCGCCCCACGAAGTATCCTGATCTTCAATCAGCACGTCGTCCTGTAGCTCATTGTGATGAAATTCCAGTGCCTATCTTCTGAGAACTTCCTGACATTAGTGACGAAGATGCCTCCAGTGTTGAAGAACATGAAGAAGAAGTGGTTCTTGAAGATGATGCTCCACATCCATTTTCCCAAAAGGAGTTGAATGATCTAGTTCGCGACCTCAGCTTGTCAAAGGACTCTGCCAAACTGTTGGCATCCAGATTGAAGAGAAAAAACCTCCTCTCTGACAGTGCTCGCATCAGCTTTTTCCGCATCAGGCATCACGAGTACCTCCGTTTTTTCTCGGAAGAGAAGGACTTGGTGTACTGTGCAGAAATTGTGCAGCTTCTGCTCAAGCTTGGAGTGCCATAGTACAAACCCAAAGATTGGAGACTGTTCATTTACAGCAGCAAGCGACCACTGAAGTGTGTTCTGCTACACAACGGCAACCAGTTTGCCTCTATACCCCTGGCTCACTCGAGTACACTGAAGGAGAACTATGAAGCGGCGAAGTATGTACTGGAGAAAATTGGTTATGATCAGCATAAGTGGTTTATTTGTGTTGACCTGAAGATGGTGAACTTTTTGTTGGGACAACAGTCTGGCTTCACCAAGTACCCATGTTTTCTGTGCATGTGGGATAGTAGGGACCGTGCTCAGCATTACACGAAGAAGGACTGGCCTGTGCGGGAGGAATTGGTGTCTTGCAAAGAAAGGAACGTCATCAACGACCCTCTGGTGGACAGAGACAGAATACTCTTCCCACCACTGCACATCAAGCTCGGCATAATCAAGCAGTTCACCAAGGCTCTGGACAAGGATGGTGACTGCTTCACTTACTTGTGCCAGGCTTTTCCAGGATTGACCATGGAGAAGTTGAAAGCTGGCATCTTTGACGGTCCTCAGATCCATCAGCTCATCAGAGATCCAGAGTTCGGAAACTCAATGAACGAAGTGGAACTGGAAGCGTGGAAGGCATTTGTTCTGGTAGTGAAGAACTTTCTTGGCAACAATAAGGTCAGAAACTACGCAGAACTTGTCAACAACATGCTGACTGCTTTCAGAAACCTGGGCTGCAACATGAGCGTCAAGACGCACTACCTATTTTCACATAGGGACCGGTTTCCTGAGAACCTGGGTTCAATGAGTGACGAGCAGGGAGAGAGATTCCATCAGGACATGAAAGAGATGGAGACCAGGTATCAGGGTCGCTGGGACGCAGTCATGATGGCTGACTACTGTTGGACTCTGAAGAGAGACCTCCCTGCCGCTGAGCATTCCTGGAGTTCCAAGAAATGGAAGTTCAAGCCCTGAAGTTTGAAAAATGGTGAAGCAACATGCAATTTATGTGTACTTACCTTTATCAATGCCCACCATTCAGTTTACAGTAAACCTGACCTGATGGAGAGAAACGGGTGCCATTTCCTGATTCAGCAGTGCAAAATACCCTAAATCAGTTGTAGAAATCTAGACAACATTCAAAAAGTAAAAAATTGTTGCCCAGTGGATCTCCCCCTCCTTTTGAAGCTATTTAAAACAATTAGAACTCCTCCCAAGCAAAGCCCTCAAAATCGTGGGCCAGAAAAAGCAGCTTCAATTATTTCTGAGTCCGAGCATGGTATTCACAAGACAGTGCTACAAAGAACTGGGAATTTCCCCCACACAACCCACAACAACACCCCCAAAGAAAAAGCAGGTCAAAATTTCATCCTCCTTTCAGCCTAAGGCAAGTGAAGCAAACAATCCAGGAGGTCTAAAAGCAAATCATGTGATCTTATGTAAATAAAAGTAAGCTCACAACAAGGTTCTTGCCATGTTTATCTTAGAGGTAGTCTGCAGAGTTCAACACACCCAATAGGAAAGGCTTGTTTGTTTTTTGCTTTGTAGAAATGCATCTTCATTGTATTATCTTCTATTAGAAATGTAGTAAATGAAAAAGAAATGACCTCATATTGTTATCTTCTGCTTCAAATGGAATAGCATACAAATTTAATAGCATACATACACGCACAACAAACGAACAAACAAACTACTGAAGTATTAAGATATTAAGAGCACTGTAAAGGATATGCTATTCAAACGTTTATGTAGCTTAGACGAGATCAATGTACATAAACCCAGATGGTTGTTTTGATAAGTTATCATTGTCATGATTTCAGATAATTCAAAAAGTTGCATGAACTTATTTTAAGGGATGGGAGGGCTGTATGTCTGTTTTCTCCAACGTATTCTTTTGATATAGTTATTCAGACATTACAAGCTTTAAGAGCTCAGGGAAATGATTTTATTCTTTGTTAAAAATGTACATTAATAATAAAAAATGTACCGTAGTTAACAAGTAAATAACCACATGATTAGGAACATGTAATACAGACTGGAAGGCCCCCATAAGTAGGCATGCCAGAAGAATCCCTCAAAAGCGAACTATCAAGCAGATTTCTTTCTCTCTGTCCGTTCAGCCTCCATTGCAGCAAAGACTCTGGCTGTCATAGGTATTTGCCTTGGTTCTACACAATTTTTAAAGCATGCACACACTATACACAAATAGCTTTGCAATATATGTTCTTTACATATTGATGTATATAGGTGCCTATTCCCTGTGATAACTGAAATTATCATTTGTCGTGGCCAGACAATACGACAATCTTCCAACTATTTCCTTTTAAGCACTGGCATTCAGTGGTAGAGATGAGGATGCTGCAGCCAATGTAATACAGTGCATGGAGGGTTGAACTGAAATGGATGCCATTTACTAACATTATTTATATGATCATCCACTCATCAAACAGGCATCTCCCCACCTGTCACTATACCACAACAACCGTTACTCTTCTAACAGAACATCTCACTTGCTAGCACTATTCCCTAACTTTAAAAATCACTGCTAATCACTAATATTTCTATTTTAAAGAGACAAGGGCCCTGCAGGACTTGACATCTTTCCACAGGGCCTGCAAGACAGAGCTGTTCCACCAGGCCTTTGGTCAGGGCGCAGCCTGACTCCCTCCTTTGGCAATCTTTACAAAACTTTAGTTTATGGTTGCCATCAATTTTGATTTTATTTAATTTTTATAATGTTGCACTGTTTTAGTGTTGTTAGCCACCCTGAGCCCGGCTTTGGCTAGGGAGGGTGGGATATAAATAAAATTTATGATGATGATGATGATGATGATGATGATGATGAATGGTTTGCCTAAGTTTACCCAGAATCTGTTTTTTTGGGGGGTGGGTGGGTTCTGTCTTGAGCCTGTGGAGACGTCCTGGCAAGATTCATTTGAAGGGGAAGGAGGATTGGGATGAGATTGCTGAGTATAATGTCAAGGAGGGGCTGAGTAGTGCATTGGGAGACATCATTGCCCTGCTAGGGCTGGACATCCCAGCAGAGGAGGCAATGTCACCTGGTCTAGCCCCACACCACCACCTGTCAGCATGGTTGCTCACGCAACTGGGGAGATGAGTGACAGACAGTGAGCTGGCCAAGTGTCCATCACTAAGGATGCACCATCAAATGTGCCAGCCCATGCCTAGGAGCACCAACTTGTTTACCCAGTTCCTTTGCTTGGGACAAGAACATTTTGACTTTGCCTGTCCTGCACTTCAAAAACAAGAGCCCAGGGTGGGTGGGTGGCAAGTACTGAGTCACCACCTTAGCTTGTTCCTAGTCATGCATCATAGAGCTCTGTTCTGGAGCTTATGAACTATATAGCCTGTAACCTGATCTGTGCTTAAACCATTTACTGACTTGTAGAAAATAGTATTTGGGAATAATCAAGCTGAGAGTCTCAGAGTGAGAGCCAGGACAGTTTATCAGAGCCCAAGTCCATCTCTCTATCTCTTTGACCACAGTAGCTCTTGTTACTGCTTGCAATGTCATAGCATGATACCATGCACATTTATTCAGAAATAAAGTTCAGTTTGTTCAGTGGGCCTTACTTCCAGGTAAATGTGCAGAGGATCATAGTTTTATTTATTTTTTAGTAGCTTTCCTTCAGAAAAAATCTTTTTGTATGGGTTGAATGCCACTTAGTCTTTGCACACTTATCTTAATTATCTTCTCCTTTTATCTGAAGTTGTGATGAGATTTTAAAAATTAATCCAGTAAAAGAAAGGTCAGTTCTGAAACAGTACACATAGTTAAATTACAAGGAATAGATTCTTTTAAGTACATCTTTAAACCTTTCAGTCAAGTATGAGAGTTGTTGCTAAGTTTTCACTAAGCATGAAGTGTAGCTCTTGTTCAAGCAGTCTTTTCGTTTGCTGGATAATCAAGATTTAATCCAGCTCCTGTTCCACACATTTATCCTTGGGAAAGCTTTTCAACTATGGAATCCTGCTGAAGGCATCTCTTTCAGAGGTAGAAAAAAGGAGAGAGAAAAAGTATCCTCAGTTTGCTATATGTTATTTGACGGGATTGTTCAAGTTGTTTACGGAATCAGTGATCCTGAAATGACAACTCTCTTTGATCTTTGCTTGACAAGATTAAGGCTGGAATCCTATATATATGTACTGGAGACTACAGGTAGAATTCAGTGCCACACTACGACAGACATTATGTCTTTGCAGGGATTTCAGCAGGGGTGGACTTGGGTAATATGGCTCCCTGTGCGATGGCCAACCAGCTGCAATGAGAGGCTGGTGGTATCTTTCCCCTCCTCCTATCCTAGCCTCTCATTACTTTCTCGCTTTCCCCCCAGCCTGATTTTCCCACCCAGGCAAAAAACAAACATACACAAAAACCCACAATCTTACAAAGACAGATGGAGGGATCTCCCCCTCCCCAACCTTTCCCTCCTTCCTCCCCACTTTCTATCCAACTTTTTCAAGGAGAAAGAAAAATCCAGAGTTTCAGAAATCCCTCCTTTCCCTTTCCTTCCCCTTTTTGAAAGGAAGGAAGGAAGGAAGGCAGGCCATGGATCTTTTTTAAATTTCCCATCGCAAACCATTCCCCATCAGCTTCCCGTTTCCAAACCTGCCTTACTGCTCTTGTGTATTACCTCTAAGAAAGGGGTGCAGGGATTTGGGGGGTTGGGGGAGGTAGATCCTGCAATTCAGTCCTCCTACTGGGTGATGAAGAAACAGCTCTGCTTCTTAAAAAGGGAGGAAGTTGCAATCAGAAGAAAGGGGGGAAAACAGTATGTGAAGGTGGGAGATAGTGAGTCACCCTGCTCATAGCCCAGGAAGAAACGCTTTTTGGATTTCCTGGACTTTGTCTTTACCCCTTTCTGTTTAAGACAAATCTCACTGTGACCTCATTGTGCAGGATGTGGGGGAGACTCCCAGATACAGCCAACTGCTGCCCTCTACTCCCTTCGGCTTGGCGCCCTGTGCAGTGAAACTGCCCACAATGCCCTAAATTTAGCTCTGATTTCCGCTTGGCAGATGGAACGGTCTTCTCTCTCCTCCCCACACATGCTGTTCTGGGGGTTCTAATGACCCCTCCTAGCCAATTTTGGGGGTCATGCACGGGTCTTCTGTTCATGGGGCTCATTTGGTGAATCCTGCCCTAAGCTCTGGTGAACAGTGGGACATACTTATGAGTAAACACATGTATAGTATTCCTCAGTATGGGATTATATTCAAGGATAACCATATGTCCCTGATGGATCAAGCTATGTCCCCCCCCCCCCGCCGCCCCGATTCCTCTAAACCTAGGCCTTGATAATAAAATCCACATAACTTCAATGTGCTATGTGAAATTATGCATCACCAGAACCACACAAGTCACATCCACTGTGGAAATAAATATGCTGTTCATCAGAGAGCATTCAGTTGCATTTATTTGAATTGAGAAGCCCCTGCTAGCAGAGAGTTCTGTGTGTGCATTGGAGACCCTAAATGCAACTGGTATTAGTGTATTAGTGCTTTGCTCACTGTCACTCACCCACAAAAACACCACCATAGACTGATGCTTTCTTCCATGCTTTTGCTGCCTGGGTTGGACCGATGATCCACCAAGCCTCAACATCCTGTATGGCATTATGTGCAATTATATAGATGCCTGCATGCTGGTGTTTGTCTAACTGCTAATGCCCAGCAAATTAAAGCATACCACATTTCATTTATTAACCTCAAGGTTAGATTACTGCAATGCATTATGCATAGGGCTGCCTTTGAAGACGGTTTGGAAACTTCAGCTGGTGCAGAATTCAGCGACCAGGTTGCTCACCAGAGCAAGATGGTTTGAGCATATTACACCAATCCTGGTCCAACTGCACTGGCTTCCAATTAGTTTCTGGGCCCAATTCAAAGTGCTGGTTTTGACCTACAAAGCTTTAAATGGCTCAGGACCACAATGCCTCAAGGACTGCCTCTTCCCATATGGACCTACCTGGACCCTGAGATCATCTTCTGAGGCCCTTCTTCGTGTGCCTCCTCAAGAGGTCAGGAGGGTGGCAACATGAGAACGCGCCTTCTCTGCAGTGACTCCCCATCTGTGGAATGCTCTCCCCAATAAAGTTTGCCTGGTGCCTTCACTATACACCTTTAGACACCTGACAAAAATGTTCATTTTTAACCAGGCCTTTGCCTAACTTGATCTATAGCCAAAACCTAACAAATTCCTTCCAGTAGCACCTTAAAGACCAACTAAGTCAGTTCTTGGTATGAGCTTTCGTGTGCATGCACACTTCTTCAGATACACTGAAACAGAAGTTTCCAGACCCTTCTATATAGTGAGAAGGATCTATAGCCTATACTCTTTTTAAAATGCTTGCTCTTTTTTGGGGGGGTAGGGGTATTGGGTTGTTTTTTGTTTTGATATTATGTACTTGATATTTTATGTGAACTGCCCTGAGACCTTCAGGTATACGGTGGTATAGAAATTAAAATTAAACAAAATATCATCATCACCATTATTATCATTATCATATGACTTGGCCTTTGCTGTAAGACCATAGGACAGGTTACAGCAATAATGTAGGATCGATCCCTTCACTTTTCAGCTCACTTTCAGAAATGTGACAAATGCTGCCAACAAAAGCTGTTTTCTACTGGTAATGCTTTGAGACATCTGTCTGTACAGATGTATTTTATTTACTGTGACTTGTTTTGAGAATCCTTAATAGAAACCATGCAATGGATATTAACATGATTTTGCAAAGGTGGATGCAGTTCACAATTCGCAGCAAACACAGTGACCTTAAATTACTCAACCAAGCAAAGCAATACTGATAAAACCATCCTGAGATTGCTTACAGCACAGGGAAACTATTTTGAGTGCTCTAAATACGTTTGAAATGCAATGTAACATATTGACCGTTGGCATCTCTCCTGTATAACATATGCAGGTTTGTTTACATGACTAGCTAGCTATTCTGAGATGACTGCTTCATAGTTGTGAAGAACTGAGTGAGAAGCTTAAGTAAGGAGAATGGAAGAAAAGGGCCTTGGTTAATTATGGATCTTTGTTTCATTTTGAATTCAGTGATAATGCAAAGTATGGAACACTCAGTGGCCCAGGTTCATACCCTTCACCATTTCTCCAATGAAAATAGAAGAGTCCCTTCCAACATTTCTCCTATGAAAATAGGGACATCCTAAGGAAGATTGGGACATTCCGGGATCAAATCAGAAACCGGGATGGCTTCTGAAAATCTTGGACTGTCCCTGAAAAATAGGGGCACTTGGAGGGTCTGTGGTCTTTATGATACTATAAATCAAACTGTGACTTATTGTAAATGCACAACTGGATGCCTTCATCTGCCCCAGTTGCAGCAAAACATGTCCCTCCTGTATCAGTCCCCACAACCACAACAGGTACTGCAACCTTCCAACAGCTTGACTTCACCCCCAAATGCGCACTCCTCCATTGTCTCCTGAGACAGATGGATACCAACCAACAGCTGTGCAGGCTCCTGGAGAGGAAGATGCAGCTCTCTTTCTCCTTCTCAGTCTTTTTCTACTCCTGCACCATGCTGAGCATATCATGTGAACCTGGACTTGTGGTTAAGCCGTCTCTCATCATGAGCTGTAGCCAAGAACAAACCTTCATCTTTTCTCCCAGGCCCTAAAAACCCATATAACTTATCAAACCCATGTTACCAGAATGGAATTGAACTATGCTACAAGGAATGAGCTATGTAATGTAATAAGAGCATATCAGGACACAGCCAGGACATGAATAGTAGAATGTTAATATAATGACACTATAAGATTACAAGCAGCTGATAAATGAGCACAAATACTTTGCTTTCACTGGGAAGGTTTGCTGTTATTTATCCTGTCCTCCTTGCAGCAAGTGACCAGGAAATACGGCCCCCAAACTACTGTAAGACTCTCTGTGCGGTGACCTGAAAGTAGCTGTATCTGATGTATGTAGAATATTGTGTAACAAAAGGGCAATGGAAGGTCTTTTGCCCCTTTTCCATCATATGCTTCCCACAGTTTAAAAAAAGAACAAAAAACCTGGGTGCAAAGAAACAGTTTTTGTTCTCTAGAGCATAAAGGCAGCTGTGAATGAGTTTTTCCCTTCCTTTGTGCTATGAACTTAGTCATACAGGTTTTCTTTCCTCCTGTTATCAGGAGGACAGTACTGATCTTTGTGTTTTCCAGTAGGGAGGCCTAGTTTTAGCATCAACAAAGGATTTGGTTTATGTAACAGATTTTCTTCCTCTTTTGCTAGCTCTTCTGTTACCTACGTGCAATTAGGGAAACCAAAAGACTGCTCACGAATAACTTATGGCAACAATACCTGAAAAGAGGTGGAGTGGGGACAATAACCACGAAAAGATGTACTGAGTGCTGCGTCACCACCATGGATGATCAGACAAAAAGACTGCAGTTGTAGTCAAGTCCAGTTCTGTCAAGTCTTTGCCCTCCATCCTCCTCCTGGAAACAGTACCTCAAGGTTAGATTACTTCAATGCATTATATGCAGGGCTGCCTCTGAAGATGGTTCAGAAACTTCAGCTAGTGCAGAATTCAGCAGCCAGGTTGCGCAGTGGAGCAAGACGGTTTGAGCATATCACACCGATCCTAGTCCGACTACACTGGCTACCAATTAGTTTCCAGGCCTTCTCCCTATCCCAATATTTTTTTTCAAGAAAGTGACTGGGCCTCCTCAATATCCTTTGGTGACAGACACACATCACTAGCACACACTGTGTGATGTGCTTGCATCACGCGCACACACCATGCAATGTGTGCATGACACGTCAGCATGGCACGCAATGTGAGCGTGTAACTTGAGCACTTTGTGCAGCATGCACACATGACTTGAGCATGTTGCATGGCGCTGGCCCCCTCCATCGCGGGGGCAAGCTGGGGCACCTGGTATGCACAGTGTAAACTAATAATACTGTGCTGACAGCTACATATATTTTACAGAATAATTCTGACTCACAGAAACAAAACTTGTTTTTAAATGTTTCTATATAGAATGCATGCAGAGAGACCAGGAGTATTTCAGTCAAGTGTTGGCTGTTATGACACTTGAAAGTGAGCTCAGTGCCATTTTCTAGACAACAACACAGCATAACATGTTTGCCCACTGTGTAACAGTAGATGTCAAATCATTCCCTAGGATCTGAGATTAAAAGAGCTGAACTAATCCTTAAATCCTTATCTACTGGGTTTGTTTCCCTACCGGAAAAAACATGACAGTATGTGTCTTTCTGACAGAAAAATTGGAACATGCTGTCATATATATATTGGAATGTACATGGAACTGGCCTCTTACTCCTCTGAGATATAATGGATATTTATCTTGCTGTTGTCACAATAAAGGAAAATAATACTGGCCTACTCATTTTGTTTTCATACAGCATTAAGGAAATACTGCGTATCTCTGCCTCTTAAAAGTATGTGGTAGAACAGTGGAATTGTAGAGAGAAACTAGTTCTCAAATGCCACTGAAAGAAGCCCTTGTAATAAACAGATTTCCATTTGAGTTAGAGGTTAGGGGTTATCCCTAAAATCTGTTTTTGCATTCGACTGTCTAGCATGTTAAATAAAAAAAACCAGATGATTCTAAGTAGACTTACTGAGTAGACTTGTTTTGTTCTTACAAAACAACCCCACATTTCAGGGATTTGACACCACTGCAGATGGTGTCACAGGAGTTTTGCACTTAAGAAACTTGAGCGCCAATATCAGCCAACCACCATCCAACAGAAAGCAGACACTACATAAATAAAACAATTTCCCACCGAAAGCATATGACAGAATAGTTCTCATACACCAGTCAGCTACACCTTGATCTTGTTTTAAAATACCTGTTAGAGTGTCTCTCCTTTTTTACTGTATGCTAACACTGCTGTTTTTCATATCTGCCATTCTTTTGTCTAAAGCTAGACAGAGGATCAAAGAAATAGCTGGAGGAAAGAAGCTGAACAGATTTGGTTGATTTCAGACATAGATTTCTTCCAATTACTTCATGCAAGTTACTAAAATAGGTTTAGATTAATGTTCTACAGATATGTCATTTCCCTCAACAGTTTCCACTGATGGAATCCCTTCTCCCTCTCTTTGATTGAACATTTGAAATTGCATACTTCATATTCAAGTCTATGTGTTCCGCTCTGAATAGGAACATTTTTTTTAAGAATATGGAATCAGATTATAGAAAATGTATTTTACCGATTTTGTTCACTGTACTGAACTGATTCTGTTCACTGAAATTAATTCAGCAATTGGGTCTCCCAATTACTTTTCAATCTGATTTGATGACAGGAGTGAAGGTTTCTAATAAATAAGCATAAATAGGAGGGGGTGTTGGTGAGAAATTGAGGCAGAGATAAAAAGCTCTTGCATGGATTGTCCATTTTCTCCTTCAGCAAACGTTCAATCACAGAAAGAACTCGTGTGCATTAGAGCTTTGCACATTTTTTTTTTAAAGCTAGTTGTTTCTTTCTGTAAATAATGTTGGGAAATTGGATGGTGGGGGACAATAAAATACATGTCTTGCTTTAAGAAAATACAATCTCTGGTAGGTATATGAACATTTATTTCAGTGTGTTTCTCTCAAGCAGTTGTGTTGAACTGTTCATAATACCAAAGTGAAAAGGACAGTTCAAGTTTCACATAGATACATCAAAACATTTTAATGAAACCCAATAGAGGCATATTAATGAAATGATGTAGGCTTTTTTTTAAGGCATATTTTCAATACAAACCAAATTTTTGCAGAGAAACACTTCATACCCCACACCGCTCTGATGCTCCAGGCAGTAATTGTAATTAATGCTTATTCATCACTTGTGATGAATAGTTGCTTTGCAGGAAACAGTGGAACTTTGTCCCTTCCCCCTCCAAGGCTCCAAGTAATATGACACAAATAATTATAAAAAGTTAAATTCTCAGTTCATTTGATCCAGAATCTGAGAGCTCAAACAGTGTTTTGGGATAATGTATAATTATCCCTAATTATAATGTATAATTAGACATATCAAGATTCTTAGGTTATGAAATATACACTCTTTGTGTTTAAATGTTAATTTATAATATGGATATATATGAACAAATAATAAACGGGCCCTTTCTTGTTGCTTTTTTATATATTGAAGTATGATGGTTGGCAAGAACTAATTCAAATGGAAAAGAATTTGGAATTGAAAAATGGTACACGGGGAAAGGATGAGGAACCCTACCCTCACTTCTTCATTGTTGAAGTTTAATTACTGTATTTCCAAGGCTGCTATTTCTTTAAAAAAAGAAAAAGCTTTTATTGGACTATTATTTCAAGTGACATCCATTGTGGTATAGTGGTTAGAAACCAGAACCAGAACCTGGGAGACGAGGGTTCAGTCCTCACAACCATAAAGGTCACTGAGTTACTTTAGGCAATCTCTCAACTTAACCTACTTCAGAGGGTTGTTGTGAGAATAAAATTGGGAGGTTGAGATCCATGTATGCCAATTTGAGCTTCTTGGGGACATATAAAGGTAATAGTTATAATTGGGATATAAATAGGCAAGTGACGGGGGCAGCGGGATGGTGGGGTGTGTGCCCTGTTTGCCCTCCCAAAATATTGGGGGTATGGAAAAATGGTAAAACAAATGTAATAATAATAATGGTAAAACAAATGTAATAAAACTAACCATGGAATAAGAATCCGTGTGACAAAAGATTTTTTAAAAAGCAAATGTTCTTAATACCCCTCCCCACCTTCTCACTATATAGAAGGGTCTGGAAACTTCTGTTTCAGTGTATCTGAAGAAGTGTGCATGCACACGAAAGCTCATACCAAGAACTGACTTAGTTGGTCTTTAAGGTGCTACTGGAAGGAATTTGTTTTGTTTTGTATTGTCTTTAAGGTGCTACTGGAAGGAATTTGTTTTGTTTTGACTATGGCAGACCAACACGGCTACCTATCTGTAACTTTATTATGACCAGACCTTGCCACAATTTTGTGACATATTCGTTGATCCTAATAAAAATATTGCCCAAGTGTGGATTTTGAAGTTTCCCCTAAAACATTAAGTGTGTAACAAATATTAACAGTAATGTTAATACTAAAAACATAGAAACTGTGTTGCTTCTACTGCTACTATACTTTATTCAAACACCAAAATAATTTATTCCTGAAGAATGGTGTCCTGCCTTAATCCATTACTCATAGTTGAATAAATATAAGAAGTCTACTGAACTTGTCAATATAAATCAAAGCAATCTCATAAGTTTTCATTCTATGATGTGCCTTGAGGGAGAAAAGGACAAGGGTTTTGTTTTGTTTGCCTTTCTTAACAACAGATTGACTTGCAAATATACAAGAATACAAGAAACTGGCATAGCAATTCAAGCCCAACAAATGCACTTTTGGGACGCGGGTGGCGCTGTGGGTTAAACCACAGAGCCTAGGACTTGCCGATCAGAAGGCTGGTGGTTCAAATCCCCGCGACGAGGTGAGCTCCCATTGCTCGGTCCCAGGTCCTGCTAACCTAGCAGTTCGAAAGCACGTCAAAGTGCAAGTAGATAAATAGGTACCGCTCCGGCGGGAAGGTAAACGGCGTTTCCGTGTGCTGCTCTGGTTCACCAGAAGCGGCTTTGTCATGCTGGCCACATGACCCGGAAGCTGTACGCCGGTTCCCTCAGCCAATAAAGTGAGATGAGCGCCGCAACCCCAGAGTCGGTCATGACCCACTAATGGTCAGGGGTCGCTTTACCTTTACTAACCCAAGAACTACAGCTCAGTGTTACAGAGTGCTTTCTTTCTTGCAGAAGATCCCTGGTTTACTCCCTGGCATGTGCAAGTAGAGCTGGGAAAGGCTCCTGTCTGAAATCCTGGAAAGCCACTGCCAGCTACATGGAGCCGTGGCAAATTCAGTATGAGATAGCTTTCTGTGCTCCTTCCTATTTATTACTACATGGCTTAGGTTGTCTGTGTGACAGTGCGGTATGGCACTGTTCCTTCTTAGAATCCGTTCAGACACCTGGGAATTCTGCTCAGTTGTGTAGAGAAACCTACCTCAAGCATCCTTCTCTTCACCCCCGCACCAGACCGCTAACTAGTCTATTGAGTGTGAGACCAAAGACTCCAAGCACAGCATTGACTCAGTCTTGTGGCTCAGCTCTGTGCCCCAACACCACATGTTCATTGTTACTTAGCTCTTTGTACACCCAACTTCTAACTAAGGTCAGGGAATTTACTCCCATCACACTGCTGCTAACAGAAATTACTGACTTTCTGTGGTGGGGCTGGGCGGGAGAGAGGAAAATAAGTATTTGAATATAAGTTTCAATTCAAATCTGAGAAGAAGATGTGTATTCCAAAACAAGCTTTCAAAGTATCACTCTGTTTGAAAGAGAAATGAAGTGAATTGAATATAGCAGAAAGCAAGGCCATATGGGAAAAATCAATTGGTACACATGACTGGGATCTGTAGTGAAATTAATGAGTCACATTGTCTGACATGCTTTTAAAGTAAGATTTAATCAATGTAGTTATTAATGGAATAATTAATTTTCACAGTAATTGACAGATGCTGCTTGAGTTGTCATTAATTTGCCCATTTATGTGAGAGACTGCTTTTCAGTGAGTGGGGAATGATTTTAATAAGTGTTTGTCCATAAAGTGAACAAAGTGAAAGTTAAAGATCTGGAAGGTTATTTCTAACTAAATTATATGCCCAGAAGCTAGTCAATATTTGTCAAATAGAGATTTTGTTACGTTATGTGACCTCTCAATCTCCTTGTTGGTGGTTATCACAGTCAGGCAGAGTCCTCAGAATAATGATGCTGACATGAGCTCCATCAAACAGCCAAACAATATCTCTTTGTTATTGGCAGGAGATAAGGAGGCACCTTCCCTCATGTTGATAGTTGAAAGAAATTGCTTCTCTTCCTGAGACAGTTAGCATATACAGAGCCCAATTTCAGCTTCAAAACTACTTTCTGCAATAGAGGGCAACATTCTTTATTGCCACATAATATTTGTGGATGCTAGTTCACCTTGCTGACTTGTACTGTACCCTTTTGGAAGTGTTACAAAGCACAGGGAGGAATCCAATGCTTTGCTCTTATGATTATTCCATCAGTGCAAGCATTTCTGCTCACCAGACAGAACAGTCTCCTTTCTTCTCTCCCCACACTGTTCTAGGGGTTCTCCCAACCCCACACAGTCAATTTGGGACAGGGGTGTGTGGCTCGGGAAATGTGCAGGGGGAGGAGGGGCAAAAGTCCCATTGTGCTAGTACTAGCAGGACTTAAGCTGGGTCCCACCATTAGTTTTGCTTTCAAACCGCACAGGTAAATGAAAACAGGTGACCTGATGTCTAGTGATGTTACTGGACTGACAGGTGGGCAACCTTGCCCACTCATCTAACTTTGTAGTGAGGGTAATAAAGATCTGTCTTGCATGCCAGATTCAGTTCCACAGCCTAAGGTAGAGAACAAGACTCCCACCCTGGGCCTCAGACAAGCTTGGCAGTTGCCTGGCCAGGGTTCTTGGGATGATGGAGAAACAGGTGCACCACAAGAATATGAGGCATGTTGAATAATGGAAAATTTTCAACACCTTCCGAAATAAAAGCTCAGTTGAATTCATTCTATCAATACCTCCAAATAAGAATGTTTCTAATTAAAAAATCTCCGAGAAAGAAAGAAAATTAATATGGATCTAACGTGATTTGAAAAAGTAATAAATCAAGAAAGTGAAACACTGAAGTTAATGCCTAGTATATATCAATGTTTTATTGCCAAAGATGAAACTAAAGTAAATTACTTTCAATTAAGATGGGAGAGGATGTTACAGATAAAGATCATGGAGGAGGTTTGGAAAACACATATTTACTACTAGTTTAATTGTCTCACCATCAATAAGTATGAAGAAGAAGTAATGCAAAATTCTTTATTGCTGATATTTGACTTCAAAGTAATTAGCAAGCATTTACCCAAACCTTCATAGAATTGTAGAGTTGGAAGGGACCCAAGGCTCATCTAGTCCATGCCCTGCCAGCCTTAGTGACTCTTGTTGGAAACATAGACAAAATGAAATTCACTTCACATATGTTTGGTGTAGTTGCAGTAAGGTTAGAATTTATTGGGAGAAAATATTAAAGATAATAGAAGATATGGTTATTCCAAACCTTTAAATCTATTACATTTATTATTAAATAATAATAAAAAGATGTCTATCCAAAACATTTGATTTTAGTAGTAAATCTATTGAGAGCAGCAGAAATTTTAATAGCCTCTAAATGGGCACTTCAGAAGTACCCACAGAATGAGAATGACTTGACAAATATTTTGTGAAGGAGTAATGCAAGTGAGATAAAGAGATAAGAAGTTTGAAAGTTGACAGTCCTTTTTCATGAGATATGATACTAATACAGTTTACTATATACAACTACCCTATAGTCCATAAAGAACATATACCACTATATGTTATTTATCAAATATAGGGTAGTAGTATATGATATGTTTTGGTATGTATTTTGTATCTGTATGTTTAATAATAATAATCTCAAGCCACTCATAGATTTGCGAAATGACAAGCTTGATCCACATGCTTCTTGGCTACCTTCCAGTGGTGGCGGTGGAACAGGTGCATGGTCCTTCCCTTCTGCTATGCATTCTTGAAAATTTTTGCTATGCATTCTTGAAATTTTTGCCTACCTCTAGCATAAAGCAAATCAGAGGTATAATACAGAATGCAGAGGTGAAACAGTTAGTTTGAAATTGACATTGTTTTAAATCCTTTCTCCCTTGTGTTAGCTTTCCACAAGGAGGAACACTTCAAACAAGCAAATTCCTTCCCATGCATAGCTGAGGTGAAACAGTATTGTAGGGGAAGACTGCCCTTCTGACCATGCAAAACCACTCTGAGTTCTTCTTTGGCGATCACTCATAGCCGAGTAAGATTATCTTCCATGAACACTGTCTTACCAGTGAGTCCGTAAGTGACTGTGGAGGCCAATTCTGGATCCGCACGTCTTTCCACAGTGGGGACATAGGCTTCCGGGCAGGAGTTGATCATGGTGAGGGTTTGGCAAGTATGCCTGCAAGGTCCATAACACCTTTGGTAAAGGGTGTTCTTCAGCTGGAGTGCTTGCAGGTGTTTCCCAGTTATCAGTGCTTGCGTTACATCTGTTTTAGATTTATCAACAGGTGGCTGGCACATCCCTGCAGTCTTATTTTATTTGCCGTTACATTGAAATCACAATGCATCTCCAATAGTTGCAGATTGATTTCACTACATGGGATGTTGTTTATAAGAACCAGTAACCACACAGGAATCTGTAAAATTTTATATAAACTGAGCTTGGTCCATGGAGTGCAGCCATACAGCTTTTTTCAGCTGTTTAGGGGAGGTCTGGGTCCCATGTCTCCCAGCAGAACGAACTCCATTCTTTTCCAACAGGATAGTAATTTTCTCTTGTTTCTGCATCATGGATTCTACTGAGTTATGATTTATGTATCAAGCATCAAGAAGTGTGCATTCAGAAAGGAAATAATTTACCAAACATAAATGATTTGTGGGAAATGATGCTTTATATTAATGCTTGCATGCTGCCTTTATAGCACTGAACAAATTAAGGATTATTTAGTACTGTGGTTATAAAAATGCATATTTTTATGTGGGGTGCCTCAGGGTTCTGTCCTCTCCCCCATGCTTTTCAACATCTACATGCAGCTGCTGGGAAAGATCATCAGGGGTTTGGGCTAGGTGTTCATCAATATGCGGATGATACCTAGCTCTGCCTTTCTTTCAAATCGGAACCAATGAAGGCAGTGAAGGTCCCATGTGAGTGTCTGGAGGCGGTTGGAGGATGGATGGCAGCTAACAGATTGAGGTTGAATCCTGACAAGACAGAAGTAATGTTTTGGGGGGAGGTGGGGAGGTGTGGAGGACTCCCTGATCCTGAATGGGGTAACTGTGCCCCTGAAGAACCAGGTGCGCAGCCTGGGAGTCATTCTGGACTCACAGCTGTCCATGGAGGCGCAGGTCAATTCTGTGTCCAGGGCAGCTGTTTATCAGCCCCATCTGGTACGCAGGCTCAGACCCTACCTTCCCGTAGACTGTCTCACCAGAATGGGTGCATGCTGTAGTTATCTCTCGCTTGGACTACTGCAATGCGCTCTACGTGGGGCTACCTTTGAAGGTGACCCAGAAACTACAACTAATCCAGAATGCGGCAGCTTGACTGGTGACTGGGAGCGGCCGCCAAGACCACATAACACTGGTCTTGAAAGACCTACATTGGCTCCCAGTACGTTTCCAAGCACAATTCAAAGTGTTGGTGCTGACCTTTAAAGCCCTAAACGGCCTCAGTCCAGTATACCTGAAGGAGTGTCTCCACCCCCATCGTTCAGCCTGGACACTGAAATCCAGTGCCGAGGGCCTTCTGATGGTTCCCTCGCTGCGAGAAGCCAAGTTACAGGGAACCAGGCAGAGGGCCTTCTCAGTAGTGGCACCTGCCCTGTGGGACGCCCTCCCACCAGATGTCAAAGAAACAACAACTACCAGACTTTTAGAAGACATCTGAAGGCAGCCCTGTTTAGGGAAGCTTTTAATGTTTAACTGACTATTGTATTTTAATATTCTGTTGGAAGCCGCCCAGAGTGGCTGGGGAAACCCAGTCAGATGGGCGGGGTATAAATGATAAATTATTATTATATTATATTATATTATATTATATTATATTATATTATATTATATTATATTATATTATATTATATTATATTATATTATATTTATTATATTATATTATGATTGCTCAAATAGAAATGTCAAAACAGACTTCTATGTTTACAGCAACATTTCAGATTTAGAATTCATTAAAAGCTGATATGTAATCCTACTTTGATAATTTGCATCTCTTTTGAGTTATTTATTGTAAGCTTTGAAGAAAGTACACTATGTATATTTTCATTGCCTTTGGTTTGCCAACTGAAACTGAACATGGAAAGTGAATTGAAAATCAGTGCTATTTGGCCATCTGTTCTGCCTCAGCAGTATGCAGTGTCAAATACCTCTTCAGTACCTTTAATGGAACAAAGAATAACCCTTAGAAATGAATCACTTCTAGTTTGTCCAATAATGTATTGAAATATGCATTTGTTTTCTGCACACAGTTGATAGGGTGTTAGCAGAGTGTATGAATTGCTTACTGAATGATAATCTTCTGATTACTTCTGCTGAAAATGATATTGAAACTCCTGTTCTGAAAATGAGAAATCCTATTTCTTGATTTTCCTTATCATGGGGAATTTGGTTGGTGACTTTCCCCTGTAGTTTGTGATTCAGTTTAATTGTTGACTCTTTCCTTCCACTTGAGGGGCAATGATTTGGTGGAGGCTAATCAACAGAGATGAAAATCAGAAGAAATACGGATTGAAGCATAAGAGTGCTTACCTGAGGGCACAGGGCTAAATTCAGATAGCCTATCAATCTCTGTGAATCACAGTAAGAATTGTGGTGGCCCAGGCTTGGATCCTGTTAACCCAACACCTCACCACTTACTGCCTTGACAACCTAAATGTGTTTTTCTTACCAGCTAACAATACATTGTGAAGTTTTGTTTGTTTGTTTCCTGCTAACCTCCATGAAAAAAAAGAAGCCTATTTCCTCTTTGACTATTATATATCTGCCCCTCACTTTGTTTCCACTGTCAGCATATAACTCTAAACCTTTATATTTTCCTATGCTGGTTAACTTTTCAGTACCTATGAATGAACCCAGGATAAATCAAACCAGAGTACTAAGTTATAGGTCCAAAACATGGCATTATAAATGTATTGTCACTTATTTTATATATTAAAAGACTATAAAGGGTTGTTGTTGTTGTTTTTTTTTAAAAAAGGCTTACTTGGATGACTTGTGGTATCACTTAGTTACTGTTACAGTCATACCTCGGGTTGCAAACGTGATCCGTGCAGGAGGCACGTTTGCAACCCGCAGTGTTCGCAACCCGAGGTATGACTGTACTTTAGAAAGCACTGAATATGTAATAAGATTACTGGCCCTATTCAGAAGGTTGCTCTGTAAGGTTGCAGTTCCACCCTCTAACCAAGTCCTATCACACTCCTTTACCAATTGACACACAACTCTAACCGCACACAGAGGACTGTATGTACAGTCTTCAAGTTGGTCCTCACTTCCTTCACTTCAGGCTACTTTCAAGATTGCAGCTGTGGTCTCCAACAACTTTTGCCTTAGGTTCCAAACAACCACCTGTCACATAGCAGTAGCCCTTTCTTGAAAGCTGCCACAGAGCCTGGCTCCCTTCTTAGCAGACCTCCTTCAGTTCTTTGCCCAAGCTGCTGGGTTGAATCTTCAGCTTCCTTTCAGATTTGCCAGTGCCCATGGCTTCCTTCTGACTTCTATTGCACTTCAGCTCCACCAGCTACTCTACTTTCCTTGAAAAGCACTGAATGTGGCTTTTTATTTACACCAGCCAGGCTCTTATCACCATCATCACAATTTGGGTTAAATTCCATCCTCCTATTGTTTACAGTTATGAGTCAGTAAGATGAGGTAGAATGTCCACAAACAGATTAGTTAAAATAACAGACTTTTGATGCCTTTGATTCTGCATATACAGTAAAGTCAAGAACCTCCCCCAAACAGACCCATTCCCCTCTTGATACAATAAAACACTTAGTTTAACTGCCTGCTAGTTTGACTTCCATACAGTGTATACCTCTAGCTCCTTGCAGCAACATAAACCAGTTTTCAGTTAACCCTTTACAGACATTGTCTTGTTTGATATGATATAGCATTCTTATAACTTATAACTTATTGCAGGTGAGCTTACTTCGGTTGCATGTCCTTGACCACACAGTGGACAAACTAAAGCAGGCTAGAGATAACACTGTGTATGTGTTCTTTTCTGAATGCTGAATTTGTTTTTTGTTTTTAAAAAGAGTTTCTGGAAATAAGCCTAAATATTGAAGTCATCTTGGGAAACCAAGATACCTTGCATTGTAATCTCAAATACATAAGAAGGGGATTACATGTAGTGTCTTGCTAGTGTAGGTATATGGATCATTTGCACATACTGTAACATGGTTCTCTCTCTCTCTCTCTCTCTCTCTCTGTGTGTGTGTGTGTGTGTGTGTGTAAAAGTCCAGATTTTGCTGGAGGGTATATTATTTTATTTCTCCCTCAAGTGTGATATTCCATACCGTTTCTCTAGTAAGCTCTAGGGTGTTGTCTGTTATCAGAAGATGACAGTGTATTTGCCTAATACCTTGCATTAGATGTTTTGTTATGGGACTGAGCTCTCCAAAATAGATTCTTGGGGTGGGTAAGCTTGATAAGCTTTAGTTCAAATTAATCTTTGGATGTGGCTATTTATAGTTTGTTTGTTGCATTAAAATTTTGAAAGTTAGCTACATATAATGGATGTGAAAGTCTGCTGAACTGTTAAGTTTTCCTTGTATCGTGTAAGAAACCTGACAAGGTTTCTGTTATGTTCAATTAAAACTAATGCATTAGCTAAAACAGTACATGATGCCTGTAAAGTCAACCCATTAAATGATGAGTTGCTGTGTTAAATCAACTGACAAAGGTAAAGAAGTCCACATACAGCTGTGCTATTGATTAAATGACTATCACTGTTATAGAAAATGGATTTTTTCTTTCGCTTTCCTGAGTTTAAATTAATATGTAAACAGGTCTCTCTCCCCTTCAAAGTGTTAGGATTCACAGCTCAGCTGCCTCTGAAGGCATCTTGACACAGTGCAAGGTCAACTCTTTCTGTCATTATTCTTCCTTGCTGCAGAAAGGAGTTTTGTAGCAATCAAGAGACCATGAGGTGGGATGCATCATATCTGACCGAAACATTTAACACTGAAAAACAAAATGTCAGGGGTCTTAATTGATAAAAGGCATCAGTGAACACACGAACTGAATTCTAAACCAAAGTGAGGTTCTACAAACCAGTTTGTCTGGTTTATTTTAAACCAAATATGCTGAAGTACATGCATTTGGACGGATTCATAGCCGCATAGGATGCAGCAAATCAAAACAGGTTACTAGTGCAAATTGCTAAGCATGGCAGATGAAGCAGTCACACACGAAATAAAATTTCAGTGTCTTCTTTCCTGTTACACCTTCATCTCTTATCCCTTACTCATCTACTAAAAATTTGCCACCAGGCTTTGGAATCTATTGTTACATGCCACCCCAATTTCTGAGCGATGCAATATTCCAAGGGTACCAGGTGTGCTTACGAGGGTCTGTGTTCCCTTTTGGATAACAGGCACAGCAGAGTCTGTGGTGTCTTTATGATATATGGTTTCTTTACACAGATAGACAACCTGAATCCAATGGAATCCAGCCTTACATTCTGAGAGGTTCTGGCCTCTCTCATAGCCACAGCATTGGATTCAAAACAGGCATTGTTGTTGTTGTTTAGTCGTTTAGTCGTGTCTGACTCTTCGTGACCCCATGGAGCAGAGCACGCCAGGCACTCCTGTCTTCCACTGCCTCCCGCAGTTTGGTCAGACTCATGTTTGTAGCTTCAAGAACAAAACAGGCATTAGTATTCTGCTTTTTTGACTCTCCAGCCCACTCAGTCCCTTAACTCTTAACTGCCATTCTAAAACACTGGCATTATCTTTAAAAAGTAAACCCTCAGTTGAGAGAGGCTGGAAGCCAACACATCTGCAAATGGGATTTGCCCTTTCATCCTTTGTGTCACCCAAATGGCTCATCCCCAGGCTAATACCTCAAAAGGAAATTAGCTGAGTTTTGTGAATTCACCAATAGCTTAGTTGGTTAAAGCATGGTACTAATAATGCCAAGGTTGCAGGTTCAATCCCTGGAACAGACAGCTGCATATTCCTTCATTGCAGGGGGTTGAACTAGATGATCCTCTACAATTCTATGATTCTAATTATCTTTAGCTTAATTAACAAGGTCAAGTTAAGATATCCACCCAACCTTTTATACCAAACCCAATGTTTTGGTTTCAAAAACCATTGCCTCAAAAGCCAGAGAAATATATTCCCACCCTTAAATAGGCAGAGAGCTTTGGTTCATTTTTCCTTTAAATGAAGCGTGTGTTGTCTCTTTCTGTTCAGATATAGAAATGAACTACATAAATCATTAGGAATCATTATTTTGATTTCCTACGAGAGCCAGACTTAAGTTAATAATCACTGGTTCTTGTGTGTTCTGTACTTACGAAGCCTCAAGTTTTTCTGCCTATGTTGCTTTTGCTTCTACATAATATTTAACATTCATACTTCTTTTGATGTGACTTCAAAGACTCCGGAGCACCTGTTTTCTGTATAAGTTCTTTGATAGACATTACTATATTGATGGGATTTTGGCAGCAGTTGTGTTTATCTAGATTGGAGGGGATTTACCTTTCAACATCTTATATTTCACAAAAAGACTGGCACGTTAATAATTTTGTTATTGTTTTTAGATGACTTTCTGTACAGTGTAATTCTTTTTTGTCTGGAACATTTAACATTCGTTGGCATGTCTCTTGCTCTGCAAATTGCTCAGATGTCAGTCTTGAATCAATTCTTCAGCTTGTGCCAAATATTTTTCTTTTGTTACTTAGTAAGAGGGTATCACATGAGATCAGCATTACATTATGACACATCAGTAATTATGTTAGCACCAGAAGATCCATTACTTTAATTGACTTGACTCTTAACCAGTTTGTAACACCAGTAAATTATGAGCTGCATTATGCATAACTGGCTGCTGGTTCTTGTTTAAAAGAAGAAGAAAATATTATTTTGTTATATTTGCAGTGCCATAACTCCAAAGGACAATTTGAAGGATGTTTAGGGGAAAGCTACGGCTCACCTGCTTTATATGCAACAGGTCCCAAAATTGATCCCTGGCTTCGACCAATAGGCATGGGAGTGTCCCTGTTTCAAACTCTCAGCACAGAAAATTCTGAACTGGATAGACCAATGGTCCTCCATTCCATCCCAATCTGTTGTAGCCATGTAACAACATTTGCCCATAGCAGAATAGGTTGGACATGATGTTGGCACAGGAATGTCAACATCATTCCTTCTAATGTAAAACTGTCTAAGGCTCTTGAGTTATTACTTGGGGACAGCTGAGTAAGAGTTGCATGATTTAAGTAAACACCAAAGACATTGAGAAAGGTATCACTTTCCTCTTGTAATTTATTCTTTTATGTTTGTAGCTTCATTACAACTAATTGTGAAACAAGCATGTATATCAAATATATTGTTGTGGCTCTCAACTCTCGAAATTACCCATATTTTAAAATTAATCACGTTCAAGTCAAACCATCATGCTTTCTGCCTAGAGAGTAATGTTGGGGATATGAAATGCCTTATTTGAATGTTGCCCGTACACACACACACACGCAGTGCAAACACAAAACAGTGCCTTTAATTAAAAACAGGGTGGCATTTTGGAGGGGGTTGGAAAAAGATAAACCTGAGCTAGTGCATTAGCAGTTAATGTTAATAATACATTTCATTTTGAAACGCATTAGCATATTTCTAGTATCAACATGTTTTCCAATTTGAACAACGGATAGCTTCTTAACTTTTAAGAAGATTTAACATAAAATTGTGACTTGGAGAGACATTGTTTTGATGTTCTGGGGGCATCTTATAATGCTCAGCTTGTTTTATTCACATAATAAAAGCTTATCACTACATTTCAGGAAGTCAGTCATGCTGTCTTGGTTGCTTGTGTTTAGTGGTAGAAGAACCTGAGAACTGAAAATGCACAGCACCAGAATTAATTGCATTTGTCTTTAGTGTCTCTTGTTAAACAAAGTTGATGGAACTGTCAGGCAAAATGATCTTGTAATGTTTGATCACCAGACAGTCTACAAAAGTGGGTAGTTGAAATATACTGTAACATGTAAGGAATAAATGATTACATTTGTAAAGCAAATGACACTTTACCTCCAACAATGACAATGTAACAATGTAAAAAGACATAATGGAAATCTTGACATTATTCCTGTAAAGCTATACTCTTTGGAGTCTATGGACTTAAAAAAAAAAAATCAAAATCCTAGTACCCTACCTAAATTCAGACTTGTTAAAATAAAAACTGTTGTTCTGGATGTCTACCCATCACTTTGGAGCAGATAGACTACAGAGAGAAGAGGGAGAAGTACCATTTTGCAGGTCCTTTCACTAATGACATGACTTTGTTGGATATAACCCTACGTATTTATATCAAATACTTAAAGTGACATAGCAAAGATAAGATAAAAGGAAGACTAGATCTAAGTATGAAAGTATCATTTTAAAAACCCTTTGCTGCATTTTGATATACTAGAAAATGTTACATTCTGTTCATGGTTTTCTTCTAAGTGTTTACATTTCTGCAAATACATAAAGTAGTTAGAGTAGACTGACATTGTAAAAACAGTGCAACAGTGTTAATACAGATGTAAATGTCACCTATTCCTGTTTACTCAGAAGTATTATTCTAGTGGGTTCAATGAGAATTTCTCTAAGGTAAGTGTTTATAGAATCATCAGTGTAAGGTTTGTTTGTTTGGCTAACTATATAAATGCACCTAAATTAATTGTAAAGTGTGATAAAAATGCTTTGTTTGCATTTCCTACCGTTATGGTGGTAATTTATCTCTGAACCTTCAAATGTAATTTGCTACTTTACATTATTGAGGAGTGGTTAATTAAAAACTATACAGATATTTATTGTCTCTTTCGAAACAGTTGGAAGAATTTATTATCGTTGTGTCTTTTACACTATTACTTTTTATTGCTTTGTACTGCACATGTTGAGTTTTAATTGTTGTATTCTCCATTCCATTAATTTCAAATTAAATATTAAATTGTAATGAAGATTCAATCATAACGTCTAAAAGGTTGAGAGAGACTGCAGTCTAGGACAATAAGTAGATGAAAATATTGTTCTTTCTTATTTTGATCCTTTATATTTTATATAAAGTTACCTCTTCACAATCAGTATTTGCCTTTATCTGCATGTAACATAATGAATGTTTTCAGTGGTTTGCAAACTTCATTCACAGAACTTTCTTCACCTTATTTCATCTCCCTGCATGTCCACCACCCTGCTGCATGGCAAAGTATTACTGGGAGTTGTCCAGAGCACATGAGTTGTCTCAGATCACATGAGGCACTTGCCAGGCTTTGGGGCTTAGCTGTCATTTCTTGTAAGCCATCAGTGCATTCATTTACCCTTTCCCCACCTCACATCACTGAATGTCATTTGCAAGGGCTGGGCAAGCCATAGCTCAATAATGTCAAGTCATATACAGTGGTACCTTTGGATGCGAACGGGATCCGTTCCGGAGCCCCGTTCGCATCCTGAAGCGAACGTAAGATGCGTCAGCGGGTCGCTTTTTACCGCTTCTGTGCATGCGCATGACGTCATTTTGAGCATCTGCTCATGCGCGAGCGGCGTAACCCGGAAGTAACGCGCTCTGTTACTTCCGGGTCGCCGCGGAGCACAACCCGAAAATATTTAAGCTGAAGCGTATTCATCCCGAGGTATGACTGTGTCAGCCTGCTTCACACATCACACTAAGCCAAGGCCAGATTAAGGTGGTTGGGGGCCCTGGTGTAATTTCCAAATTAGGGCCCCCTTCTATGGTACTACAAAGTAAGTCAATGTGACATCTTAAAGACTAACAAATTTATTTTGGTATATGCCTTTGACATATAAAAATTAACAATACTCTGAGTTGGTGGCGCATCAGAACTAGGGCTGGGTGATATCAGCTTTTCAACCTTGTGATGTATCAGCAGCTGGACATCGTAATATGGTGATACATCACAATGTTGAAAAGGAAGGAGCATCATTTGGCCCTGGCCCTGCGAGGAGTTGGAGTGAAACCTCCGCTGCCCTCTCTGCCACCCCCTCCACCACCCCCTCCACCACTAGCACCTGACATGGAGGAAGGCGGAAGGAGCACCATCCCAAGCCCTGCTGGGGTGAAACCACCTTAGCTTCCGACATCACCAGTGCCCGACGCAGAGGAAGGAACAAGCAGCATCAGTCGCATTCCCATGAGGTACCGGTGTGAAACAGCCTCAGCTCTCTCCACCGTGTTCTCTTAGAATGACACTTGAGAGGTGCTGAACTGAGTTCTAGTGAGAGCTGGCTGAAAAACAACAACCCTGTTTATATCCCTGAAGCTATTCAAATTCAATCAGTGAACATTCAAAATGCAATTGCTATGAAGAAAGCCTCCCACACTGAACATAATGGGACTTGATTGTGGGGCCTGAAGCAACAGGGATCTCCTCCCCTGGAGCCCACACTTTCACATTTATGCTAAGCCATGGTTTGGCTTAGCATGACATGCAAACCAGGCCATTGTTTAGATTTATGGCAGAACTGTGTGCACTTCTTAATATGCTGCTTCCAGAACTTCTAAAACCAAAGCACCAGGGTAGCAGTACAGGAAGCATCTTAGACTGGGAAATGCATATGTATTCTCTTTCCCTTTCTGTATGGACACTGCTGCTATGATTTGGTACTCCAGTTGCCTGTTACTTTGCCATTAAATGTCTTTACTTAAGATCCGGCTTAGATGGCTAAAGTTACATGCACAACCAAGCATTTTAACTAAACAAATTGAAACATAAACCTAGATTAACAAAATGCTCTTTGCTAGTACCAAACCTTTTGGATGATTATAGGAACAGCGTCCAATGTTCTTTCTTGCAGTATACATGGTGATCAGAGATGTCTGCTGTCCAGGCTTTTTTTAAATAAAATAAAATAAAATAAATTCCAAGGTTTTCTTGTCACTGTTGTTTTGTTTTTATATGCTCCTACAAACAAACAAACAAACAAACAAACAAACAAACAAACAAACAAACAGAAATATATTGAGAACTTGTGTTACTTGCATCTTGTCCTTTGCTTATGTGTTAAAATTTTAGTCACAGAGGCAAAGAATAACTCTGATAAGGCTCTGCTTTTCCTATTGTATCATAAAGCTGTTCAGAACCAAATGCTATCGTGCATTTTAATAAGGGATTTACAGAGAAGAACTACTGAAGTGCATTATTTCTACTTCAGATGCTTAGACATAGATTACTCAGAGCTACAAAGGTGATACAAAAACTTGAAACCTGCAAAAGTTAACTGCCCTTTATTCCCAGGATTTTGAGTGGGAATTATTTATAATTTTTTGTTTGAATCATCATTTATCAATGAGGGTTAAGTGCAAAAAAACAAACAAACCAAAAAAACAACAACACCACTCTGACAGCAGCACATAGCTGTCCACTGGAAGCATTTTATGCAGGGTATATGATATGGCATGCATATACATCATCATCATCATAAACTTTATTGCACTAGCCAAAGGCCATGGCATCCACAAAGGAAACAAAAAGAAAAGCAGCAATAACCATAAAAACATCAGGCACTGCAAATACAATAAACCACAGTTACATCTTATTTGTTGCATACGATAGAATAGCAGGGGGTTCTCAGATAAAATGTGCCAGCTTAAATGTCCGAATCACCTTTATCATGCATCTACATGCTACTGAGATGAAGGGGTCATGGCTTGGTGGGTTCCTTAAGTCTGGGCCCACTTTCCTCTTCCTATGATTGTGTTCCAGCACCCACCCAGCCTATCATAGGTTGCAGTGTTGGTCTTGCTGCCAGTCACTGTGGAGCTGAGCAGGATTTTTTTGCCAGTCTGCAAATTGGCTTCTTCATGAAAGTGGGGGAAATGTTGTAAGATGAGCAGGTGAGCATCCTTTGGCACCTTCATAAATGTATGTATTTAGACTTGCTTATTCTAAACTGTGTGACCTGTGGGGTTGGCTATAGTATGCCTTTGGGGGTAGTAGCCAGAAAGTCTCCCTGTTCACCTTAAGAGTTGGGATCGGAAAGAGGTTATGATCAAAGTCATCCCTTTGCCATAGGCAAGGTGGTTCCTCCAAGTTGAGTTGACTCATAGCATTAAGCCACTGCTTAGACCTCTGTTGAATACGCTGTTCAACCCTCATATTTGTGTCTTGTCTTTACATACTCTGGCCGCAAGGTATATACAGTATAGTCTTTTGGAGAAAGTGTAGCTGGACCACACCTTGGAAATAGTCAATTTGCTACTAAAACAGATTTTGTTGACATATAAAGACCTATACTTGGATATTTGAAGGAACACCTGGCCCCACATTTGCTGAGATCATTGGAATATCTCCTGATGCTGCTGTTAACTGAGGCATAGCATCATAGTGCAGGGACCTAAGGAAGGTATTTTCTGTTGTGGATTTCTGTTATGGAATTTCTTCCCCTCTGATATAAGGCAAGTGTTGACTGTGATGAACTTTTGACCTATCTGTTTACCAAGCCCTTTGCTGTCTACCAAGTTGGAATTCCCAGCTTGGAATAAGATTATTGCTGGCTACAGTGGGTGGAATTTTACAGTGGGTTAATCTTTTTAATGTGCAGTTTATATTCCTGTTTTATGTTTGTATTTTGTGAACTTCTCTGTTATTATTTGGCATATAAAAACATATAAATGTTTTAAAATATGGAATTACTACTCTGGAAATACTTTGTGTTGAAGAGTAGCATATAAATGGATTCACATTACAAGAAAGGAGATTCCGACTAAACATCCTTGTGGAATAATTCTACCATTAATAGGAGGAATAAGAAAAGTTTTCCGTTGATGCAGCTATTGTAATACTGAAAAAATATTATATTTGATAATACTGAATAGACTTTGAAAGACATAGAATGTGACTAACACTTATTGTTCTGAGGGAGCATACTGGTCTATATTTATAGAAACTATATGCTGTCTTCTTCTGCAAGTATTTTCTTCAAAGAGTCCAAAATATAATAAGGGAGAAACATAAATTGACTTGCTTCAGACAAGGTCATGTGATATAAAGTGGATGCTGTGAGACGTAGATTTCAAAGGCTCAGCTTCAAATTCCAGCTAACCCATGGACTTATGGTGGACAAATCTCTGTCAGGCTCAGTTGTGCATTTTCCCCATACAGGAATAGTGATGTGATACCTCTATTAAAATAGGTAAGCTGGGGATAGAGAGACCATTTGTATGACTGAAGTGCTGCCTGCTGGAACAATATGGTGTGCATCCATGAGAGCAACGCCTGGTTTAGCAAGATGGGAATGACTGTTGAGCATGAGCGCTCCTCCTTTAACAAGGCTTCCCTGCAGCATTTTTCTGTCTGAGAGGGGAAGAACAAAAGTGGAATGGGTGGAAGCACCCATTATAATACAAAAGCAAAGAAGTCTGACAGATGAATCTTACTTCATGACAAAATACCACATCTGAGGGCAGAAGACATAGGGCTCAACAGATTCTGTCTTCTGTGGCATTAGCTACCCCTTCCAGTTTAGTGTCATTAGCAGATTTGATGAGCATCCCCTCAATTCCTTCATCCAAGTCATTTATAAAGAGGTTGGACAAAAATGGGCACAGGAGAGAACTCTGAAGCACCCATTTGTTATTTTTTCCAGGATGACGAAGAACTGTTAGTGAGCACTCTTTGGGTTTGGTCAGTCAACCAGCTACAAATCCACCTAACAGTTACCTCATCCAGCCCACATTTTAGCAGCTTCTCCACAATGGTATCTTGGGGGACTGTCAAAGTCTTATTGAAATCAAGACACCATACATCCACAGCATTCCCCTGATCCACCAAGCATCTATCAAAAGAAGAAGTGAGAGTCGTCTGGCATGACTTGTTTATGAGAAAAAGTTTCCACAGTGAGGGACTTTCAGTCTCTGTTGTGGCTGAGTCTTTTATGCCAAAATTGTGATTATGCATTGTTGAGGTTCCGTTATATGGGGAAAGCTGAGGTTGCCTGGAAACATATTATCATCTCTTGTCAAGTCCAGGTTAATTGACTAATTAAGTTTTCATTAGAGGAATATGTAGCAAAACCTCTTACTTGGGATAAGGCATCTCCAGCCCCATTTCTTGCACATTTATGCTTCTAACATTGGAAAGTCTCAACCTCAAATGCAAGCCTATGAAATAAAATATCATCTGAATTTTCTGGTTTCATGCTGGATGATGGAGAGTGTTAATTTCAGAAGAGAGCAAACACATTTCTTCCTATTCTTTAGTTGTTTGCATCCCCCTCCCCAATATTCAGATTTCTACTTCAGATTGGAATGAATAAACATGAACTGTTGACTAATCTTGACAGTCCTGTTACCAAACAAAATTACCATCTATGTTGTTTAGTCCATTATTCCATTCATATATATCATTGTTGATTTTACTATGCAATGCAAATTGCACCGTTTCATCCAACACAATGCAAGGATAATGAAAATAAAGGTATTCTTGGATGTGAAAGCATGGTGGGTTCAGCTCAGTTATTAGCCATGTTTTAGCAGAGTAAAGGTTTGCCGTATACCCACCACCATCCCCACATTCATTCACCATAAAAGTGGGTGGGATATTCAGAGATTTTCAGGCCAGGATTAAATTCTAAGTATTTTCAGGTGTGGATGGTAAAACTGGTAGTAGTGTTGCAATCTGTTTAATTCCTATGTAATGCTGCAATCCTAATCCTTTTTACCTGGAAGTAAGACCCACTGGAAGTAATAGAACTTACTTCTAAGGAGACATGGTTAGGAGTGTGCTGAAAGCAACAAGCTTTCCTGATCAACCACAAGCAGATAGATTCTAGCAAACAATTCTAATTTCTCGGTGTAACTGGACACTAGATAACCAAAACGGTAGATATTATTCCATTCTAGCTCTGCAAGCCCATTTCTGTCTTCATATATGTAGAATATTGGCGACACGACCTTCAGATACTATGACATGTTAGAAATGCATGATGCTGAAAACATTTTTGTCCTCCCAGGTGTTAAGTACTTTCAAAAGCTGAACTGAAGCAAACATCACCAGGGGAATTTGTTGGAACCAGACAACAGGGCAACATTGTTTTGAGGGTCCATGCAGCTAATGCTATAGCTGTGATACTTTAAAAGAAAAAACAACAACTGTGTTTTATGTTTAAGAAATATCAAAGCCATCAAGGACTGGCCTTAAAAAGACCCCAATGTGTTATATAGGGTGGCTTATCTTTTGGAACAACAAGGATAGGATTATACGCTGTAGAGACCTATCTATATCTTCATTGGTGTAGGTAGTTTCTGGAATCTTCCTAAACTATGCATATTTTTAACTTCACAGATAGAAGTGCAAAAATATTTTTAAATACAGTTTGGATACTCAAGCAATGCAGGTTACATATTTTAGGGTTCTTAACAATAGTTATCAACTTTGTGTCATTTTTATTTGTCCCAAAGTTAATGAGCAGCCCTGTTCCTGGTTTTCACATAAGACTGGAGAAATGTTGGCACTGCCTCTGAAATAAACCTTATTTAAAAAATGAATTTACTCGCATAAATCAGTTTTTATATGAAAAACTGGCATGCTTCAATTCCTTAGAATGTTGTATTGCTTACAAACTGGGCCAGAGGGTCGATACAGTAATAAAAACAAAACCCAGAAAGTCATGATTTGTATTGACGGATTGTATATCTGCGAAGAAAGCCAAGCACAAAAAAGGTTTCTTTTCCTGAATTTAGTAGATCAGATTTCTCTATTATGCTGCTGCTACTTACATACTAGTGTAAGGAAAGATACTAAAGTAAAATGAAACTGAAGTCAACAATATTAATACAAGGATGTTTCTGAAAGAAATGATAACATGGTTCCCTCCACTGTATACTGAAAGATGTCATTATCTTTCCAAAACAGCTTTATAAAGATGTATAAATACATACTTCAAATACAGACCTTCAAAGAAAATACTGTCTTATGAGAAGTTATTATGAAGGAGCTTCAAATGCACCTTCATTTTACAACTCTTGTAAACGGCAGTCAGAAGCTACACACTGATAACCGTGAGCCTCCTCATGCATGATCCTCAGTAACTGCAGAAAGCACCAGGGGAAGCAAAAACAAAACTTACAAAATTAGGTTCGTAAGTGGATCTTGGATCAATCCAGTACCGGTTTCCAGAGCTACATTGAGAATGAGTGCCTCTGTCTATTCTGGGAATAATTTAATAGCCCAAGAGCCCTAATTTAACACGATATTTACTTTTTATTAAAAATCATATCATTGGTCTAAAGATAGTCTGAATACAATTTGGGAGAAGAGGTGTATTTACACTTTCAAGTTCTATTCTAATGCTTTATTGTACATATAGAAACGTGTGCGTAAGGTAGCTTCCAATCCTGTAGGTGGCAATGGACTGGGGAACGTAGGCAATTTTCCTCTCACCCCTAGAGCCCACAGCTCTCCCCTAAATATGTTTTGTTGTTGTTGTTCTGTATGATCACATTGCATCTATATTATCAATATTATACAGCATCCAATTTGTTGAATCAATGTGAAATCTGTATAGGTTATATATTCTGTTAAACTGGGCAGACACAAGATATCCTCTTGGAATGCACTTAGTATTGTTTGACTTCTTATTCAAACCACAAAACATAATAGTAATGTATAGAATATTCAGATTAGGAACATCTGAATTCTGTGATAAAAATAGTCAGTATAACAAAATGAAACACAATTTGTACTGTCAGAAAATCACCATATCGTAGTGAAAGACTGGGAATCAATAGGGAATTGTGTAGGAAATATGAGAAAGATTCTGTATTAAAAATCCCAGTCTCAACTCCTGAATGTTTTCATTTTCTCAAACTGCTTTCTGAGCCATAAGCACATAATTTCCTTCAGTTGCTGATGCTTTCTTAAGTAAAAGAAGGCATACATCTTTTTTTTATATCAGTAATGGAAAAATGAAGTGCCTAAGATTCTGATATCCATGATAGTTTTCCAGAATAAAACAGTTATTTATTTCTGCTCTTTTGCTGCAGAAATACTGTTTGTTGGTAACTGTTGTTTACTGTTGTATTCAGAAACCTGTCCACCTTGACTTACACAGGGTGCCATAATGCTCAGCATCATTTAATCAGTAGCATATAAACCAGCCTGCCTCCCTACCATGTAATTTGTGTTCTGTTTATTCCTTACAGGTGAAATCTGTGCTTTTAAAATCCATGGACAGGAAATGCCCTTTGAAGCTGTGGTGCTAAACAAGACATCTGGAGAAGGTCGTCTTCGAGCAAGAAGTCCAATTGACTGTGAACTGCAGAAGGAGTACACATTCATCATCCAGGCATATGACTGTGGCGCAGGGCCTAGTGGAACAAACTGGAAGAAATCTCACAAGTGAGTGACAACTGGGAGAGCGAGGCAGGGACTGTGGAATGTATTTACAATTCATGCTGAAGAGAATCTTTTAATGCTTTGCTTGCCAATGCTAGTCGAAATCAGATCAAAGTACTTCTATCACAGGAGATGATTTTTCAGCCTGTTCACTTCTGTTCACCCTTCCTGACTGCCTGAAATTGACTTCTTTTTATAGTACATTCAACTGACACGTTAAAGGTCCTAATAGGACTCTGGATCAAACTGTCTGCTGTTGAAAAAGCCCTACCATTAAATACATTGGTGACTTTTTGAAACATAAATACTGAGTGTTAATTGATCTTCATGTAATCAAATCATATTGAATTTCCTTGCTTCTTCATCTTCCTTTTTATATTTTCAGCATTCCTGTAGCATTGATTATTATGTTGGTGGGCATTCTTATTTATGTCATATAATAATCATAGATAAGATGGAAAATAGTTATTTTGTGCAAGCATACAAAGTATTTATGTATGAAAAGGAAAATACTGCTTGATCCAGATTTACACTTTTTTTAAGTGTGAGAGGATGGGAACAGTTCAAGAAGCTATGATGCTGTGATCCAAAGAAGCTTAACAAGTTATTGCCATAGGGTTCTCCTCAATCTTAGTTCTACTTACAGTAGAACCAATGGAATTCATAGGCATGACTAATATGGGTTAATAATAATAATAATAATAATAATAATAATAATAATAATAATAATTTTATTAATATCCTGCCCTCCCCAGCCGAAGCCAGGCTCAGAGCAGCTAACAACAATAAAAGTAATATGGCATTCTAAAATCAATTCATTTTAAAATCATTTCAAAATCAAATTAATGGCAACCATTGGGCTAGAGTTCAGTGAGGATTACCAAAGGACTGTGCCTTGGCCAAAGGTCTGGTGGAACAGCTCTGTATTGCAGGCCCTATGGAAAGATATTAATGGGTTTACTCTGAGTAGAAAGTTGGCTACAAACCTAAATCGCAAAATCTGAGTTACACAAGGCCACTTGTGCAGATCTCTCTTCTAACCCCCCCTTTTTAATGTGTAGTTCTGATGTCATCACACGTAGCATATACTCCAAAATTTCTCTGATGAAAATAGAGATGTCCCCATTCCATAATGAATTAATTAATAATATTCCACCCATCTGACTGGGTTGCCCCAGTTACTCTCCGCGGCTTCCAACATATATAAAAACATAATAAAACATCAGACATTAACAAACTTCCATATACAGGGCTGCTTTCAGATGGTTTGGGAGTCAGATAACTCCATACCATCCAACATTTCTCTGACGAAAATAGGGGTGTCCCCATACCCTCCAACATTTCTCTGATGAAATCCTAAGAAAAAATGGGGACATTCCAGGATCAAATCAGAAACCAGGACAGCTTCTGTAAATTCAGCACCGTCCCTGGAAAAAAGGGACTCCTGAAGAGTCTACAATTTGTATTTCCCACTCTGTATTTTTCCTAATTTTGCAAGGCTCAGCCAAAGATGGAATCACGGACAGGGAAAGAATAGCAGTGCATGGGGTGGATTCTGACCCCTATAGCAACAGAAGAAGAAGCTTTTGTAGCCAGAGTCAGTAAGTATTCCACCCTTCCAAGCCAGGTGGAAATAAGCCAGCAAAGCAGGAAAATTTATTGATTGTTGGGGAAATAATTTGTTTTAGCTAAACTTGTTTCAAATCAGCATTACGGAAAGAAGCCCAGTGCCATACTCTTATTTAAAATTTAGAAATTGTTCATAGACTCACAGTGTTTCATTTTCCGTAGCAGTTCTTTGTTTAATTTGAAAGTTGACATATTTGAGCACAAAGTAATGCAAATACAATGGAGTGCTGAAATGTAAAGTCAAGTAATGCAGTACCGGTAATTTATTTCAACAGAGCTTCAATTTAATGCATATATTTTAGTTTTTACAGCTTTTTCTTGCATGGGTTCCCATTCATGTTTAACTTTTGCATTTTCTACATGTCTTTCCTCTTATTTGATTGTCAGGATTGTGTGAGACTCACTTTTACATTTTATTCTACTTAAAATAAATATAGAATATATAAATTTTAAATGTTAACACTTAATGACAGGCTTGGATTTTGCATTGATATTTGCATTCTATTGTGAGACTCAAGCTGATCTCTCTTCATTTTAGGGCTGTGGTCCATATCCAGGTAAAGGATGTCAATGAATTTGCACCAACTTTTAAGGAAACATCCTATAAGGCTTCTGTGACAGAGGGAAAGATCTATGACAGTGTACTGCAGGTGGAAGCCATAGATGAGGACTGTTCTCCTCAATACAGCCAGATATGCAATTATGAAATTGTCACAACAGATGTTCCATTTGCCATTGACAGGAATGGTGAGTGCTTATCGTTGCTCAGTTATGAATTCTGAGCCACATCTTTATTTATGGGTTTTTCAGCTTGCCTTTCAGGGCACAGCCCTTCCCAGTTGACTCACAAATTAGAACTGCATAAAACAAATAAATTATAACAATTCCAGTCTGAAAGGTGGAAGATTTTAAAATTCCAGCACAGTACACTACAAAAATGTATTCAGCATGCATTTAAAGACCCGTACAGATAGGACCATATGAATGCATACATCTCTAGGGAGAGAATGCTGTCATTGCTAAATTGGCCCAGTCTCTAGTACTCTAGTACTCACCAGCTTGATGAAACTTACTTGATTGATGTACAAAGTAGTCCTAAATATAGGAAGCCAGTGGAACTCTTTTTTCAGGCAGTCATGTTTTGACTTTTCTCAAGATAGTGTTTCTATTCTGGTGGGCACTGACTATATCCCTAGTCAAACGATAATATTTTGTCAAAACAAAACAAATTCCTTCCAGTAGCACCTTAAAGACCAACTAAGTCAGTTCTTGGTATGAGCTTTCGTGTGCATGCACACTTCTTCAGATACACAGTGTGCATGCACACTTCTTCAGATACACTTCTTCGTGTGCATGCACTTCAGATACACTTCTTCGTGTGCATGCACACTTCTTCAGATACACTTCTTCAGATACACAGTGTATCTGAAGAAGTGTGCATGCACACGAAAGCTCATACCAAGAACTGACTTAGTTGGTCTTTAAGGTGCTACTGGAAGGAATTTGTTTTGTTTTGACTATGGCAGACCAACACGGCTACCTATCTGTAACTGATAATATTTTGTGTCAATGAAATTTGATTTTTTAATCCGAGTTTACTTTTAACTGAGTGTGCTGTAGGAAACTGCTTGAGTTATTGTTGTGGGTATCTGTTTGACAGTATTTGTAATACCATTAGCATTTCTGTGAAATCTCACCAGCACCAGCTGGCTCCATGCCCATATTTTTTAATGCCCATTTTAAAGTATATTTTTAGAACAGTCTTTATAGCGTCTGATGGCTTCAGTGCTGGAGTAGTTGAGGATATGAGAGTGCACATACCGTACTTTTCCATGTAAAAGACTAGGTTTTTAAATTTAAAATAAGGTTAAAAATCTTGGGTCGTCTTATACACGGATAGTGCATATGCCCATTTTCTAAATTTGGGGTCCCCAAAAGTAGGGGGCATCATACATGGGGGCATCTTATACACGGAAAAATACAGTATATTCCTTCAAAAAGAGGTGATATACCCAAGGTCATCCTTGTGCCACTCCCATGACATGTATTGCAAATTAATTGACTCTTCATTCATTATTTAATTATTTGCTGGCTATGCACTTTTCCTTCTTCAAAATATAGATATTCCTCAACCAACAGCAATGTGCACTACACCCTCCCATAAACCCAAAAAAGTGCTGTAAACGTAATATATATCCTGTGCTGCTATTTCTCCTGTAGCAAATATATTTTCCCATCCATCATGTGGGACAAGATGTAGCGCTATTGTCTCATTTTAAAGAGAATCCATAGGAGCATCACATGAGGACTAAAATGTGGATTCTTGCGCGCTCTCTCTCTCTCTCTTGGCAAAAAAATCATTAGTTTCATCAAATTTAAAACCCTCAATTTTGTTTGTTTCTGAGAACCACCACAAGATGACCACTCTTTATATCCCTTACAGCAGAGCAGGGAGTAACATCTCTTTTCCACCAGAACAATTTAATATTTGTCTAATTTCAGAGATGAGCATCTTTTATATTTGAAGTTCCATCTGAGGGTTGCCAACACTATAAATTAAAAGTGTGCACAGGGCTTTTGTTTTCTCTTAGCAGCCATTTCATGCTGCCTTGCTTTATCAGAAGCATCTCCCCCATTTGACATGGATCTGTCTTTATTTGAGCCGATTTCTCACAGAGCGCAGCTGAGCATCAAATCATAATAACCAGTTAGCGACAGTAAAATGCAAATGGTGGTAAAGAGAATCCCTGCTCTCATTACAATAGCATGAGTGGAAGGGAAATGTTTTGAATATTGTATGGAGGGAGCAATCAAGATGATTGAAATGGAGTTTAAGTAATCAAGAGCTATTTAGTATAGCTGTTTTTTATTGGAGTGGATGCAATGACATGGAATTTTTAAAATGAAGTATAAGGTGCACGTGCTGAATAAAATGTGCACGTGCATGATTCCTTTTGTATTTCTAGATAATTTCTCTTTATTCCAAATTTTGAAGACAATCTGAGTATCTGGAGTTTTCAGTTTTGATACATTTTGTTTTGAGTACTGCATAATTTCAACAGATTTATCATGCTTGCTTGGGACATGCATCTCAACACATCTGAAAGCAATTATCTCCATGTTCAGGAACATAACTGACTGAGAAGAGTAATTATTCTGATGGTAGGGGAACCTCTTCATTTTGCCATACCTGGCTTTATCTATGCCAGAAGACAGCATGCTGTCAGCCTGGTAGAAACTAGCACATTTTATCTAATGCATAGGGGTGCAACATGGCTAATGTCAGAAAAGCTTATCCTGATAGTAAAATCCCAGCAGCACTGTTGCTTCCATTTACTGGGGGGAAGGGCAAAGTGGCAGTGAAATTGGAACTGCACTGGTGGAACAAACCAGATATGCTGGCATACTGAAAAAACCCAATATCACCACCACCTCACCAATTCCCATCACAGTAATTGGCAGTGATGTTGCTGCTGGGAGGCTATTGCTGCCGTTTTGCCCAGTGTGTATGAGCTGCTCCTCCCAAAATGAGAACAGGAGTAGAATCCTTAGGAGCAGAATGAAATTTTTAAAAGGCAAAGGAAGTATGAATTCCTTTGCCATGGCAGAGCTTTTATGGAGTAAGGAGTGATGAGGTGCAGAGACAGAAAACCCATTTAGGAGTTCTAGGAGACTGATTTCTTGTCACTGTGACTGCTTTGTTGAAATCACACTGTGTTCAGGGTTCAGAAACCAGTTATGATCTTAGAAGAAAAATGGCTGAAGAGGTGTTCCCAAGGGAACAAAAAGGGTGGTCAGTGGGCCCTGAATAGAGAACACTAGACATTTGGTGAGTGTGTGTTGTTGCTAGTCGAAATGTCACAGAAAAAAAGCTAATGGCTCTCAGTTTTCAATGACTTGTGAGGTTATTTCCTAATTGCATTAGGAAAATTGGGACATTGACTATTAGATGTCTTAAGATTTCCATAGCCTGAAGCACAGAGGGCCAGGCTCTCTCCTTTCCATTTTAAGCATTTAAAATAGGATCTTTTTCAGATAATAACAAAGAATACACCCCCCAGAACAGTACAATACTATGTTCCAACATCAAATATTCAAATGTTCAGTACAAGCTAGTTCTCTTTTGTTTTTCTATAAATCTCCATGAGATGCAGGTGGTCTGTATCCATTAACAGCATATGAAATAAAACATGGCTATGACAAGTTTCATAGCTGTCATGAGATGGATGAATTCCTGTACTTCTACAGCAGAAATGATTGCAACAGAATTTGAACTCTGGTGGCATGTAATGTCAGATTGGACTGGTCAATGAAGGTTGAGCCATGTGTCCTATCACACTATTAGTGAGGGTGACCAGACTATGTGATGTGTGATGTACTATGAAAAATGTGACACAGTTTATTTTATAAAGTAAACCCCCTAAGAAATTATGACTTTCTTCAACCAATGGATATTGCCAAATCCCACCATCTGTGGAAACAAAGGTACAGTGAAGGTGGTGAGGGCCTTGGTACAGCCCTAATAAAACTCTGCTTGCTTGTTAAACCCTCTGTGTGTCATTGCCATTCTTTGTTTCAAAGATGAATAGTCCAACTTATCACTGGAAATTGTTTTAAGAGCAGCTGGGTTATAACAGCAACAGCAGCAGTAACTGTCTGGCAGAACAATGTGCCCTGAGTCACATGCATATGTGGCAGGACCTGGCAAGGGTATCTGAGAACACCTGTCATGGTGAGCAGGTCAGGAAAGAGCCACAGAGGGTAGAGCTTGATGAAGATGTGGACAGAATGGGCAGGCAACATCTCATGGTTTTCAAGCTGATTCGGGAATTGCAAAGATCCTGAGTTCTACTGCTGTTGCTGCCGCCACCAATTCCATAGACAGATACAATAGCAAAGAGCAGATATTGAGAAGAGATTATGATATTTTACTTTTCTGTTCTTCTAAAAAAGCATTGTAATAGGATAAGTGCTGGTAAAGTCTTTCTCTGATTGGCATGTAGACCTGCCAGTCATAAAACTCCACACTGACAAGTGCTTTCCTTTGATAGAAAGACTCAGCATAGTTTTCAAGTGGTTCTGAAGCTTTCTTCACTTTGGACCACTTTGTTCTGATTCACTTTGGACCACTTTGGTCAAGAGCCTGTTTACTTTGGAAGTGATCCAAATACCACCAAAGCAGTGTGCTCTAGTTTGCTCTTCAGACTTCATCCACAGCACATCCACACCCCAATGTAAAATCATTTAAATCTAGTTAAGGATGAGATGGAAGATGAAGTGTTACAAAAGCTTACCCTCACATGATTTATAATAATCCAAAATTTAGCCAGAGTCCTGGCAACTCCTGCTCTTTACTTTCTTTTTGTGATAACACTGTGCCCTATATACCTCACTCATTTACTTGGTTGAAAACTTTGCTCTCTAAGCCTTCCCATTCCATGGACAGTCAAGTCTCTGAAGGGCTCTTAAACCCCATCACATTGTAATGGATAGAAAAAATATTAAGAAACCAATTCTGCTCAATTCCTTTTAGTCTCATTCACAGGATAAAGGGCCACGTGTATTTTTATTTTTTTATTTTTTGGTGTGCAATTTTTAAGTCCAATAATGTTATCAATACACACATTGATTCAACAGCCCAGGTACATGTTTTCAACGCGTGTCTCTGTCTTAGTATAGGATGCTTGCTGCATTTTCTTCATCTGTAGAGGAATGTTCTATTTGTGTCATGGGATAATGAGCACAAAGCACTGACTCACATTTAAGAGAGAACTGCAGCCCCTGCAGCTTCACCTGAGCCCTGTAGAGCTGTGGATGACTGTTGTGGTGTTTTATTTCCTTTCCTCCTAGGCACTCCATGGCTCGAGTAGTTTCCCCCCCACCTGATTAAAAGTGTTTGTAGAACTCCATCTTGTACCCCATGGATATATCGGCTTGCAACTTTTTATTCAGCTGTAGGGGATATTAAGATTGATGTGATCATTGGGACTGTGTTTGTTAAGAGCACTGTGCAAATGGAAACTGTGCTTATAATGTAGCCCAAATGTACAGAGGACCTTTTTTATATTTATTTAATGGCTAGAGTGACTGCCAGACCTTGAGAGAGAGGTAAGTTGCTAGCTATTTAGCTGTCACAAGAATGAACTCGTTTCTGATATTGTTCTCCTGGAGGCTGTTTTCAAGCTGGTTGAAGTCAATGGCAAGTTGATGGAGTGATTGCCATCAACCTGAGTGAGTTTTGGAATGAGTGCTCATAGACAGTTACTTTTGACACGTGCTACTAAAGAAAAGTTGGGGGAGGGAAGGACGGGAGAGAGAGAGAGAGAGAGAGAGAGTATGCACACACTTTGAATTGATTGATTGATTGATTGATTGATTATATACCTTCACACCCATTTTCTCCTATTTCCTCTTCATGCTGCAGCCTCCAGCACTACATCCCGTGCTGTTATGGAAGTACAGGAAGTTGCAGTGGGAATGAGGAGCAGGCTCAGCTCCCTTCATCCCACAGAGGTTGGGATACATGACCCATTGTTCCTGCTGTCTACCACAGGCTAAAAAATCAGTCCTAAAGGGTGGGAAGAACAGGTTGAGTCCATGGCAATGCATGGCTTTCCCCTCCCTTTCCTGTCTTCATGATTGTACAGAATCTATTATAGTTACCCAGGGTAGGCACCAGAAGTGGATCGCTGCCACTTAACAGGAGGGAGAGGGTCAAGGCACATTGAGGTCAGAGCACCAGACAGGCTCTTCCACTGTTAACACAATGTGCCAAACTCCCCACCACCTCACCCAACACCCTCTCAGTAAGTGGCTAGGAAATTAGTGTTGCCATTGTGTCCCACTGGACAAGTCGCTACTGGTATTAGGCACTTAATGATGGTAATTTTTCTGAGATATTCTGCTACTGGCATATGTCAACATTTGCTGAGTTTCCACTTACTGTATAGCCTACTTACCACTGATCTACACAGGTTCTGTTTAGTTTCAGATTAGTTATTTTCCATATTCATTTTCTTTACATGGATTTATTTAAATTCCAGATGTGTAAAATGGTGTATCTAGGGGTTCGCCAGTGAAACTCATGATTTACCACTGAATCCAAATGGCAATTGGGTTTTCTGTCGGTCCATGCTTTTTAAGCATGGGACAAGTGGAAGTATGGAGAAGCCATAGAATCCTATCAATTTCCAACTCTCTGAGCTGAGGTTCTTGGACTTCAGACTTTCTAAGCTTTGGAACTTGTACTAGATAAAGTTATTTTTTACCTGTGTATATCATGTAAGCTGCCTTGTCAGGCTTTGCCCTAAAAGGTTCCCTAAAATACATTAAATAAACAAATACATCCAGGTGTTTTGCCTCATGGGGGCTGGGAATTGGGCCATACATAGCATAAAGCTTAAAATTTAAAAGCTAAGTGAAAAGAAAATTAGTTAAATAAAGAACATGTAATAAATCTATGATCAACCTATATTTTAAAAATCTCCAAATGACCTTGCAGAAAATATTTTTAAAATACTCATAATTCTTGAATTGTATCTCTCTTTTTTCTTTTCTTTTTTTTTAAAAAAGCTTTAATGAACTTCAAATAGCTTTAATGAACACATTGATGATTTTTTAAATGTTGGGGGGGTCAGTTGATATGCCAAGGAAGTCCCAGAAATCTGCTAATGTTGATTTATCCAACTTCAGTGTCTTGGGAATTCTCCCTGCAGATCACAGAGTAAAGCATTTGTAAAGCGAACACAAAGTAGACAAAGGAATATTTATAAAAGGAAATGTTAATAAAATAAATACACCAAATAAATAATAAGCAAATAACAAAAATGTGATAAGTAGACCCATTGTATAAAGTGCTAACTTGGTAGAAGAGAAGCATTATTTAGACAATTTGTGGAAACTATTTGGTTTTATGATTTTAGTAGAAACTCAATATGTTTCTACATGTCTGTGAGTTCATATACCAATCTAGTGCCAAATGTATTGCTCTAATTTCCTGTGGACCACATCAGTGAGTCTGGGGGGAGGGTCTTAGCGTCTAGGCAGCCCAGGACCTCCATACACACTGCCAAGGCTTGTGTCCCGGGAGGTCATTTTGGTGTGGCAAACACAGCAGTTTGACTCCACCCCTGGAGGCGCACTCCATTCTCTCTTGAGACAAATAGATGCCAACAGTGCAACATATACTATGGGTGCCGTCTAATGCCTCTTTACTGAAACTTCAGCTAGTGTAGAATTTAGTGGCCAAGTTGCTCACTGGGGCAAGAAAGTTTGAGCATATTATACTGATCCTGTTCTGACTGCACTGGCTGTCCATTAGTTTCTGGCCCAATTCAAAGTGCTGGTTTTCACCTATAAAGTCTTAAATGTCCCAGGACCGCAATACCTCAAGGACCGCCTCTCTCTATATAAACCTACCCAGACCCTGAGATCATCCTCTGAGGCCCTTTTTCATGTGCCTCCTCCGCAAGAGGACTGGTGGTTTAAGACTCAAAGCTAAATGCCATAGTTATTTTTGTTGGAAAGCTTAAAAATCATAACTAATTTTGACAAAACTATTTTAGTCATGTAATCCACTTTAGTGAATATGTAGACTACAGTATATAGACATGAATACATGTTGAAAATGTTCACAGCTTCAGGATATGAGAAAGATTAAACATTTTTTTGTGACAGAAAACTTTAATCTGTTAGCACACATAATATGAAATGTATATTAAAGTCTGCCAACATTCAGCTTGCAAAGGAACTGTCATTCAGCAAAAATGGCCTGAATTAAAATGCTGAACTCATTAGTTAAAGAGACTACTTTAGAATTGTAAGGTCCTCTACCGTTCCCGAAGGTGGGAACTGCAAGTTCCAGTTCCTCTCTGTTCCTTTTTTTCTTGTGAACACTGCCATTTCTTTGTTACCACGACAGGTGATTTGTCACATTTATGCTTCTGTCAGCTTGATTTTGTTGCTGCAGAATTTTATTTTTCATCTGGTAGCACAAAATCCTATCATTTAAAAAAGCTGGTCAGATTCTCCAAAGAGAAGATAAAGGAAATGCTTTCACCACCAACTAACTTTTCCAGTGTATCCACACAGGTAGCAGAAAGTTTGATGAAGGATACTAGAAAGACAACAGACTCTGGAGTGTCACTGTCATTTTTTCCTGATAATCAGTGTTGCCTTTGTAAACCAGGGCGAAAATCCATATTTGTGCCGCAGCCGGAGTCAGGAAACAGAGGCACCATGGGCATATTGTTTCTCCTTGAAGACCCAATCACATATGCTGAGATCCCATAGGCTGTAGGAGGAACCCTAGCCTAGTGGAGCAGCTCAGATTTCATAGGCATGGGATCCTAGGTTTGAGTCCAGAATATAGCTTCTGCTCTGTCATTATGATGTGGATGGGATGTTGATGGACATGGTTTCCTTCTTCTTCATCAAGGGAACGGGGGTGGGGATTTTCATTCTCCTGGCACTTTAATCAGTGGAAGTTTTCGTCATTGTCAGGGGTGTGTTCAGAATATGTAGAGCTAAATGATTTGATATTTTTGTCCTCCCCTTTCAATGGTAAAGGTAAAGGACCCCTGACAGTTAAGTCCAGTCATGAACGACTCTGGGGTTGTGGTGCTCATCTCTCTTTACTGGCCGAGGGAGCAGACAGTTTTTCCGGGTCACGTGGCCAGCATGACTAAGCCACTTCTGGCGAAACCAGAGCAGCACACAAAAACACCATTTACCTTCCTGCCGGGGCAGTACCTATTTATCTACTTGCACTTTGACGTGCTTTCGAACTGCCAGGTTGGCAGGAGCTGGGACTGAGCAACAGGAGCTCATCCCGTCGTGGGGATTCAAACCGCCAACCTTCTGATCGGCAAGTCCTAAGTTCTGTGGTTTAACCTACAGCACCACCCACGTCCACCCTTTCAATACCACCTATATATTCACTTCATCTGGGCTGTCCTGCCAATGAAGTTGCACTTGAACAATGGGCACACCACCATTTCAGAATAGCTGTACCAGTCTGTCTTTCACACGGCAGCATATCTCACATTCCATAGCATGGCAAGATTTATGCCTTATCTCATTGCAGCTCATTGCCTTTTAGCCAACGTATCTCATATCTAGGTTTTTGCCCTTAATGTAGAAATAACCATAAGGGTTTTGGTTTCACCAGGGCTGCACTGAATATTTTTTTCAAATTATGTCTGGATTCTGTTTTGTTTCCTGTGTCTGTTGAACCCAGTCCTGAAAGTATATGCTCCGCTCTGTGTAAGAAAGTAGTGTTATTTTCATTGTTTGAAGGAGGGGGAAAAAGGAAAGTTAGATTAATAAGAAGCATTTGGGAAGGTCAGATCTTTCCTTTTGTCCTTTCTGCCCCCACTTTCTGTTATATCTGAGTCCTTTTGTATACTTCAGGCAATTATTGCTGCTTTTATTATATAAACCCAGGATCTTGACAATGAAGCAATTGCAGTTTATTGTCCTGTTTCACACCTGCAGGGAATATCAGAAATACCGAGAAGCTGAGTTATGACAAACAGCGTCAGTATGAGATAATGGTAACGGCTTTTGACTGTGGGCAAAAACGTGCAACTGAAGATGTGTTGGTACGAGTTGAAGTCAAGCCTGTATGTAAGCCCGGATGGCAAGGTAGGGATTGTGTATTGTTGTTTCTTTGGAAATGTTGATGATGAATCTTGAGATACAAATAAAATGTTAACTCTTTAAAATTGTAGAATATTGGCAATTTCTTTTTCTTTTTTTTATGTAATGCGCTTTTCAAGTGATATAAATATTCAAAGCAGAAAGCAATGATAAAATCTTGAAAAAAAACCTTCAAAACAAAATAATTAAAATATGGGGAAAAGCAGGGGAGATAAACCAACTAGTTCACTAACAGGTAGGGGCTTCCCACATTCAGAAAGCAATCCTACAGCATGGTTCAGCTCTGTCACAAGACCTAACAACCCAGTGTAACTTAAGCTGGCAAAAAGGGTAACTCAAGCACTACTTTAAAGGCTTGTTTTTCCTCTGCTGTGCTTAGGTTGGCTTAGCCAGCAGCGGCCCTGTTCCCGGATCTGGCTTCGTGTGCATAGGTCTGCTCCCTTAATGACTAGGTGCCTGGCTAAGGCAAGAATGACACCGTTCCTGGGATGCCTCCTAATATTCAAGGGCAAGTTGATGGGCAGCTCACAAGGAGCGGCAGTAGCAGTGGTCACCACCTCTTCCAGGAGAAAGCATCAATTCATGCTGTAGTCCAGGGCCCCAGCTCTTACTTGATACCATGTGCTGGCAACAAGTCTGCCTGGTTTTTTTAAAACGAAAGTTTTTGTTACAACTGAATAGTGCCACATTCCAGCGAGAGATGCTGGGGTTTGTAGTCATAGCATCCACTTCAGCAGGATTGGGCATTCAAACCACACCTGCTTCCTCTTATGATCAGTGTCGGATTTACGTACAGTATAAGCTAAAAAAGCTATAACTTAGAGCCCCACTCTCTTGGGGGCCCCTCAAAATATTTAAAGGAAAAAAACAACCGGGTGTACATTTCCAAAATATCAGATAAAAAAACAAATAAAATAAAACCTACATACAGCAACAGTGTTTTGCGTTGTTTAGGGTCCTATCATGTAAGTAATGGGCCCCGCCTGCTAGTCTGCTCCCTAAAATATCACTGGTTTGCTCATATCTCTATATAGGGGGCCTACATTCTGCATGTGCAAATGGCTTTAGATACCTATTAGGTCCATAAATTAACATATAGCATATATTCAACACAAAAAACAGCAACCATTTGTTGCTGACAAAGGACAGCTGGACATATAAAGGGCCCCATTACCTTCAGTAGCTTAGGGCCTCATCAAACCTAAATCAGGCCCTGCTTATGAGTACCCTCTGTTATTGCTAGACCTTATTGCTACTTTTTATTGCTAAAACTGAATGAATCTGAACACGCATCTGGAAAAAGGTCCTCCCATATTATGTATCCAGGATTCAGTTCCTAAAATGCTTTAGTTTATGAGTTGATGGGTTAGGTTTCAGCCTTACGTACTACTGTTTGAGGCAATATGCCTGTGAATGCTGGTTACCGGGAATCTGGGATCACAAGCAGGAAAAATGCCGTTGCCCTCAGGGCCTTCTTATGGAATTCCCATAGGCATCTGGTTGGCCACTGTGAGAACAGGATATTGGAACAGATGAGCCATTGCTTTTCTTCTGTTCTTATTACTCAGCTCAGGGAACACCAGGTACTGATCCCTATTTCAAAGGAGCAAATATGTGCATTCCTCAAAAGTTAGGATATCAATGGTTTTCTCATACGTTTTAGTATATTTCTCTCTCAGTGCAGAGAATACTTGAGATGCTTTGTTTGTCCGTTTTGTTTCTGATGATTTGTGAATAGTATGTGGCACCACTCAAAGGTTCATTTTTAATATAAGACTTTCTTATTGCAACTGATTATGTGTCAGATGTGACCTATTTAATAATCCATTGGGATCAATGCAGAGGTAGGACAAGACCATTTGAGGTAGGAAATCTAGGTCACACTCCTTTGTGATTTCTACAGGTGCTTAAAAGTTGTTTTCTTTTTTTTAACAGAGAGCAAGCATTGCTTTTAATGGATAGGGGCATAAATCTGGAATATCCCCCCCCCCACACATCCCATTTTGGAAACAAGAAACCTATGTGTAGGTGCAGCAAAGTGTGTAGGTGGGAAAGTGCAGCAAAATATATTGGATGTGATTGTCCACTTATTTATTGTTATTTTATTTTTATTATTATGATGGCATGAACAAATTCAAACTTCAAACAAATTTCACATTCAGGATTTTGAAATAGTTAAGTTAGTTTCCCCCCACCCCCACCCCAACTGCAAAGGTGATTGCTGCTTTTTAAAAATTCACAGCAGATTTAGCCCTAGCAAATAAATTACTGCAGGACAGAATCTGAGCACTTGTCTCTCAATTCTTCTAAGCTTTAGAATCCGCAGTCTAGTGAACTTTCAAAAAATGGAAGAAAAGCAATGCTTATCTTAGGGATATAAACTTGTGACCTTCTGATCTCCTGATGTGCAGTGCCTCAAAATGGAATTCTATGAAATAAGGTATTCAAAGGCTGAAACACCAGAAGTGTTTTCTTCTTCAAGATGTATTATAGCTATTGATCCTTGACTACTTAGACATTCTTTGTGTATGTGGCATAGGCTCAGCAGGGCATTGATGACCTGTGATATGTTCTGCAACTTCCTGTTTCATTGATATTAATAGAGCCATAAAAAGCAGTACCCATCCTCTGCATTCTACTTATTTATCTTGGATATCTTGGGGTTATATTCCAGACTGCACATATCCTAAAATGCCATTTATTTGGACCTTGTCAAGTTTTTCATTTCATCCAAGTTTCATAGAATGTATAAATCAAAACACCTGTAGGCTATTTTGTAAGGCCTTTCTGCGTAGTAAACTTTCCTGATTCGCCAGGAACCTTCATAATGTGTCTTTGATAATTGGGTTGGATGTTTCCTTGATTTAATTCTTCATCTCAAGATCTCCCTGACCATTTTGATCAAGGGGACATTTGCATATCCACAGTACTAAATTATTGTTGGGGTATGATACTACCACCCGCAATGATTCTATAGAGGGATCTGCCGCTTTTGAGATTTCCAGCTTTCAGGACTCTGTGAATGCCACAGAGTAGACAAACCTTTAGTAGATAAAGTTACCAACAAAACCCTATGCCAAAGAAATGCAGAGCCAGTAATAAATGATGTGTTTTATGAAACAGAAGGGCAATAACATGAAAAAGTATACCTCTTTAAGTCATAGGAAATATTATGTGCATTATTTATTCTTGTTTTGCAGAGGAATCAAATTTTGCTGTAGGACAATGATTGACACTTTATATGCTGTATTGTGATAAGGTGATAGAAAGATAGTGTTCAAAATCAAACAGCTGCTGAGCTTATGTATGAATTCATACTGTTGCTTGATACTCTTTGCACTAACAAGTAAATACAAAAATTGCAGTGATCATCCATCACAATGAAGGGTGCACAACAGCAAATGCTCTTAAAAAAAAAGTTAGGATGTAATTTTTAATCAGATTTATCAATATAATTCAGTTCTTGTGAAACTGGGATATAAGAAAATGTAGAAAGAACATGCCAGCTTGCTTCAGTGCCATGCTAGCACCATGGGGCAGCCCAATAGTTCTATGTGTTGGGCTTTGAGGAGAATGAAAGGCATCAAAGTATGTAATATGAGACCAGACACCAACCTAGTCCAGCATCTTGTTTTCCACAGAGGCCAGCTATTACGAATCTGATAAATCTCTAAGAACATGAAGCAGCAACCCTGTATAACTGTTGCTTTCCTGCTGTTCAGAGGCATGATGCCTTTGATCCTGGAAGTATTATATAGCCATTGATACTCTTATCCTCCCTGATCATTTGTCTAGTCCCTGATCCTACAGTATACTCTAACTTCTACATGTTCGGATAGGCTTGCCTAAACAAAGATGTTGCAAACAGGTGCTGGAAAAAATACAGCTGAAGGTGCTTGCCTTATGTTGGGGACTTCCAGAGTGCAGGAACTGCCAGGCTAAAAGATTGATATCTTACCACTGTAGAATGAGCATTATGTGGCACTTGTAACAGGGCCAGTTCTGCAGCTGGTGTACAGCAACATTAAAGCAAAAGACTAACAAACAAAAACCTTTAAAAGCAGTACAGAATAACTGTTAAAATGACTGGCTATATGTAGTTAAGCTCATAGCATGAGTAACTGTTTAAAACTATTTTGTAGCCTTTTGTGCTCCCAATTAGGTATTTACTTCTCCAAACCCTTTGTATGCACTTTCATTGCACATCAAAATTTGATGCTTGCCCCCTTCCCCACAACAACTAGGAGGAACACAGCCTTGACTGAATGGATTTGGCCTGGAGTGATCTATGCATGTTCATCCTTCCCCGTCTATCCACATACGTTAAACCTTTGCATATCCTCTGGCTATTTCAGTAAATAAACTGGTAGTGTCTTGACAGTGAAGAATAAGACCTTGACCTCCTTGCAGTTGAAGAATACGCCATTTCAGTAAAATCACATTGTCCCTGTCACTCAAGGCTTCAAATGAATTTATTTACGTTTATATAAGAATATTTCATTTTCCCTGGATCTCATTAGGAGCAGACTTTTTAAAATTGCTGCAGAAGGGAAAGGTGGAGCTGAGAAATTCATTTTCACAAATTTCACTCAACATATCCAAATGTTCATGTTCAATTAGGGATATCACATAAAAACCATGTTCTCTGCTTTCTGTTTAAGCAGTGGGCACCAATTGCACCGCAGACAGAGCTGTTCAAAAGCCCCCAAAGGCGAAATAGTAAGGCTACAGAAACTCTGCAGCCCTTGAGCCATGGCAAAGGGCACATCCCAGGGAAATGGCAAGCCTTTTTCATAAGAGAGCTATGCAACATTGAACTTGTCTGATCTAGCTCAAGGAAGATGATCTCTGACCTGCTTCAGGTGAAGCATAGACAGAATACCTTAGGCAAGAGCAGAGCGCTACCATCATGTCACATGACTATAGGTGGGGCCTGGGACAGAACTGGATCAGCACTCTTACCTAGGTCAGTTTATCTAAATCTTGGGTCCCTAGCTGTTGTTAGACTACAATCCACATCATCCCTGACCATCAGTACAGGCTGGCTGTGTCTGGAGGGACTTGTTGTTTGGGGGACCAAAAGTTTGGAAAGGCTAGTCTAGGGAATATAAAGCAGTACTTCAGCTAATTATTATTTTTGAGTTCTGGACTTGGTGTGCATTGCTTCAGTTCTGAAGCACACAATTAACATTTCTCTTCTCCTTATTCCCACTCCCCAATTTCATGCTTTGCAATTGTTTTTATATTCCTGATTTGCTAGAGCAAAACAACGAACAGAAAGTATTTGCCCTCCCTTTAAAAAGGAAATACTCTGAGCATGTGCAGGTTTTGCATTTTAAACTCACTTCAATCATAGTAGCATCATGACTCTAGAAATAAAATGGAGTTTTCTCCTGCTGTCTTGATGCAAAACTATTTACTTGAAAATAAGCACTGTTTCGTTGTTGGAAAGTTTGACATTTTTTTCAAAGCAAAAACAGTAAAGTGTACATTGTAGCTGTGTATGTTTCCAGCTGGCTTCTGCTGACTATAAATCACTTTTAAAAATAAAAGGAGAGGTAGGATGTTGTGGTGACCAGCATCAGCCCCAGTGAGCCTCACCATGTCCCTCAATCCACTTGCTAATGACAAACCCACTTGCTACTGCTTTTATCATTTGCTGCTCTCTGAGTGGGATCCCTGAGCTTTGGGGTCCTAGATCCCAGCCCCCCCCCAGTTATAGGCAAAGCTACAAAACTCAAATTTTATTAAGGAATTCTGCTTAAGCTATACACCCAAGCTTTATTAGCCAAGTTTAGGAATTGCTCAGCAGCTTTGCTCCAAGTCTCAAGCACCTTTCTTGTACGTTGTTAGTTCAGGGACTGCTTGGTACTCTGAACATTCTTCATCAGCTTTTGCATGCTTCCTTTTTCAATTGAAAGTAGGAGTAAATTTTTGAGTGGGCAACAGTCAACTTTGGCTCATCCATCAGAAACTAAAACAATTTCCACATGAATCTCAGAGTACAGTCCCAGTAAATCTTTTAAGAGTGAACTAAGGAACTGGTCATAACTGAAGCAAGATTTGCAATTTAAACTCCATTTACACTTAAATAATCTGAGCACGTTGTTCTCTTTCCTCCTCGATACAGAAAGTTTCTCATTTGCGTCTTGAGTCAAACCTTGAAGTGAATGAACATTTGATCTGAAATGAGTTTTATTCCATCCACCGCATTCTTATGTGTGCAAGGCTAAATCAGACTGACTAGATATGCATATTATCAATGTGCACTGTCTGGAAAACCTTACAAATGAAATATCCAGATGTGCAGATTAGTAGAAGAGCTTAACTGGGATGGTTGCTTTAAAGAATCATCTGCAGCATCTGAACACCTCTGTGATAATTAAGCAATATGTTTGCACAAAACCCATTGTGCAAACCTGAAATACATGCATTTTTTTTTTTTTAGTTTTAATAGACCAATATTTTGAAGGGATCAAAGTCTCTCATCTGAAACTGTTTGCAAATTCCATATTTAGTCAGATATTTGAAAATAAAACTCTCTGGTTGAGAAGGTCAGTGTGCTACATGCAGCACAGCGTGTGCTGCTGTTGATGGCTTAAATCTTCTGGGTCACCAGACGTCTGGCTGAACAAACTCTGGATTAGCCTGTTAAAGCTATGAACCTGAAGAATTCTTTCATAGACAGCTTTGTAACTTGCTTTTATTTATGCAGTTATAGATATTATTGGGGGAAAGTTTGAACTGTTTTTGGAAGCTGAAGCCCTTTGTGACAGAGTCTGGATTTGAAATAATTTAATTGTAAATCTAGTTATTCTGGTAGCTGCAGACTAATCCTCAGAAGACTTTTGCTCATGCTCCAAAGAAACAATATAAACTGATAATTATTGTCCAGAGACTGCAAGTCTCTTTAACAGCAATATGCTTTGTTTTCTTGGTTCTCTGCTGGGGAAATTGTGAACAACAACCATTCCAATTATAGAACTGGAAGAGCGATTGGAGATCATATTGTCACACACGCCTTGCTCAGTCCGAGCTGTACCAGGCTACGCCAGCCCTGTTCCACTTTCTATCAGCTCTCACTATTAGGAGAAATGCCCTAACAGCCAAAATCTGTCATTTTTGTATGTGACAGGCCTTCAGATATTTGAAGGCAAGCTATCATGTGAGGTCTTCCCTTCATTTTCTCTTCTTCATGATAAACATAAGCAACTCTTTCAACTGTTCTTGTACAAATTGATTTCCAGACTTGTTACCTACTTTTCCCTCTCCTGTGTGCACACTCTAGTACAGGGGGCAAGGAGACCTGCATGATTCAAAGGGAGGTAGAATTCTGTATCAGGGACATCTGGAAATGAGTGGAACTGTTCAGAGGGGTTAGGACTGCATAGGGGAGGAATAGAGGGCAGGGTGGGGATGGATAGGAGGTGCAGTATTGTGTAGAGGAGGTGAGACAGTGTTGAATGATCAGGGCTGTATAGAGGAAGGGAAACTGTATACAGGATGGAATGGATAGAGGGGCTGGGGTGTCATGGCAAATGAGGTTATACTGCTAGCACAGTGTCTCGTTGGACTGGATTTTGGAGGTATGCTTTTTTATGTGTGGTTCCATTTTTTATTTTTTATTTTTTGCCTATTCAAGCCCCCATACCATCCTGGTCCCTTTCCTCTGGGCACACTCCAGGTTTTCAATGGCTTCCTTGAAATGTGGTATTCAGAAGTGGACATAGTACTCCAGATGTGGCCTGATCACCAAAGAATATGGTCCAAATGTTATTTCTCTTGATCGGAGACATTAATCCATATTAACAAAAATATGTGTTTCAGTGCTTTTCTTTGGCTCGTACAAGTGAACAGTAATAATAATAATAAAAACTGGATAATGGACAGTCAGATAATATGTTTTTGATACTTCTGCCATAAATTTATACATGTTTTAGGAGTAGGGCAGGTTCCACCAGTCTGGCCTTCTCTGTGCTGATTCCTAGCTATGCTGGTGCAACATGGGCAGAGTTGAGCAAAGTAATAGTATCTACAGAAGTCTGTATACATATACATTGCCTTTTGGTAAGGCTCTGCGTATAAAGTTATCCAAGGCTTTCACCAGTATCCCAAAGTCAATTATGTAAATTTCACTCATTTTTTAAAAAACAACAACAGCAAGCAATTATTTAAACTCCATAGCAGTGTGAGTGATGGGATGCAACCACACTTCTGACACTGGAATTGCTGTTGCTTACCAAGATGGGGCAGGGCACCAGTGGTGTTCCCTCACACCATCCTCAACCATGTAAGCCAAAATGATGCTGGTGTTGAGAGGGCGGCTCTGTGGCTCCATCCCATCACATGTGTTGCTTCAGCTGCAAATATATTGACATTTCCTGTTTGTTTTCCTGTGTGGTATATTTGACTGGAAATGCAAACCAGCCACCAACAGAAATGGACCTGATGGGGCATGGCAGTGGTAATAAATAACATTTCCTGCAAGTATATTAAAGAAGAAGAGTTTGGATTTGATATCCTGCTTTATCACTAGCCTAAGGAGTCTCAAAGTAGCTAACAATCTCCCTTTCCCTTCCTCCCCCACAACAAACACTCTGTGAGGTGAGTGAGGCTGAGAGACTTCAAAGAAGTGTGACTAGCCCAAGGTCACCCAGCAGCTGCATGTGGAGGAGCAGGGAATCGAACCCGGTTCACCAGATTACGAATCCACTGCTCTTAACCACTACACCACACTGGCTTCAACCAGTGATTCAACTGCACTTTTTAAGGTTCTGATTTTGAGAAAAAATCAGCTGAGGGAAGTTGTGACATTCATTAAAGCAAGGAGTAATAATAGAAACTTCTATTGGAGCCCAAAGGGAAAGTGTTAATTATAGAAACATAGACACTCATTCTAAGTCAAGCCGTTGGTCCATGTAGATCTGTAATTTCTGATACTTGGTTTCTTGCTCATTCTACTTTTCTGTTTGCAAAATTTATAAAATACGAATAATTTTATTCTTGTGGAAATCATTTGATAGTGTTGGTCACAATACAGTGTGAATTAATGTTGTTATTCTTTCTAGACTGGAATAAGCGTATTGAGTACAAGCCTGGTTCTGGGAGTATACCGTTATTTCCTAGCATTCACCTGGAGACTTGTGATGGACCTGTTTCTTCTATTCACACCACCATTGAATTGCAGACTAACTACATTGGAAAGGGCTGTGATCGTGAGACATACTCTGAAAAATCCTTGCAAAAATTATGCGGTATACCTTTAGCATTTTCATGAATTTACTTGGCATTACTATTTTGAACATTTTTATATTTACCCAGGGGTTGCTTTACAGGTCATTGAGCACTCTGCCCTCTTATGTCTCCTTTTCCTGCCACTTCCGGGTCACTGTGATGTGTGCATGTGTGGTTGTGCAACAATTGGACAAGCGCAAATCAGTTGTTGCCTGTGTTACAGACTCCCTGATATGTATACTTATGGGCTCAAAAGTGCAAGCTTGGCATTATCTCTAAGTTGAAGCAGGCAGAGTCAGAAGAACTCCTGCTTTCTCTATCTCCACTTCTGCTTTAATATGCAGTAAGATCTTCATCTCCAAATGTCAGTTGAGGCTAAGGGATTCCTCTGCAAATAGCCCAAGGAGAAGTAACAGGCTGCTAGCTGTTACACTATGCAACCTCTATGCAAGCAGGAAATGCAGAATTGTGCCCCTTGTTTCTCTCTCCCACTTCATTACTTTAGCAGCTCATACATTTATATCAATGAACTTGGGGAAGGGCAGTAATAAACCTCTGAACCCCTCTTTTTACAAAATCTGAAAAATTAAATAAGTTATTCTAGCCTGATGATCCTGCTTAATTTGCATTTTGCCAAATGTGCAAGCATTAATAAAAGTGAAAGCAACTTCTCACAGAGTAATATTTAGGACAAATCAACATTAAACACACACACACACACACAGAGAGAGAGAGAGAGAGAGAGAGAGAGAGAGAGAGAGAGAGTTGGTGATGTGCACAGTCTTGCTTATTGCAACTGAAGAAATAAAATTCCTTTTGTAAAAAAATTGTTTTCACTGGGTAGAACTCTAGGCAATTTTGCAATGTTTATTATAGATTATGCCATCTGGGTAAGCTGAGCTTGAAGCTTTCCAGTAGGTAACATCTGTGTATTAGGGAGCACAAGCTGGTATATTACGCACAGTTAGCGCTTATAAAAGCTTAAAAATGTATGTAGTCTTATTTGTTGATGCTGTTAATTGAAATGACATGCAAATGAGGGAATTAAGTTCATTAAAAATATACCCAACCTTTAAATATAAACCTAGGGTGGAAAACCTTCCAGAAAATTCAGTGGAGTGCATGTTTTGCATGTAGACGCTCCTAGATCCAATCTCTGGTGTCTCCAGGTCGGGCTGGGAAAAATTGCTGCCTGGAAAGCCACTGCCAGTCAACCCTGACATTACAAAGCTAAATTGCCTGACCTGGCATACGGCAGCTTCCTAATATTTCAGAACAGTGATACAGTTCTACAGCTCCTTCAATTAATTCTTTAGATATGTATTTTGGATGCTAACATCCCACACTTGGACCCTAGCAACAAAGCTGAGAAGGGGTTCTTGCCATCTGGGCAAACCAGGATCTCCATACACACTGCCTGGGCTTGTGCCCTGGAGAGGTCACTTTGGTGCTGCAAATGCAGTAGTTTGATTTCACCCCTGGAGGCGCACTCCATTGTCTCCCGACAGATGGATGCCAACAGCCAATCTGAATATCATTCTAAACCATAGATAACAACTTCTTCTTCTCCTCCTCCTCTCCCTTTACCATAAGGTCCTGGTCAGGTCACAACAATTTAAAATTAAACATTTAAAACAAATTACCATCAGAATAATAGAATGGGTTCTAAACTATTGTTTAAATGTAAACATGGCATATGTCAATGCACAATGCCGAAATTGCAGGTGCTTCACTCCCCTTCACACTGCTGGGGAACAAGTCATAGTCTGGCTTAGCATTATGTCCAAACCCCAAAATAAGTCACAGGTGGTAAGCAAAGAACAAACCTTGGTTTTAGCACTCATTGAATTTTTATGAGGGGATGAGAATGCAAAATGATGCAGAAATGTGGCAGACTGAATTTAAGATTGGAGTAAAGTGAGAAACTGATGGAAGTCAGTCTCTGAAGATGCAAAGGGCATCAATTCCTGCCCAGAGATTAAGGAATTTGAAAACCTATATTTCCCCATGTAACTGAAGCATCATTGCCACCTGTAATCCCCTTCCCTGAAGCAAGGGTCTTTTGTATACGTTTTTGGGGGAAGCTAGAAGGGGCTAGCAGGGAAGAATACGAATTCCATTTCAAGCTGGACCCAGTAGGAAAAGTTTGCATTTGAATTATTTAGTTAAAATCTGACACCATTAAAATAAAAAACTTTAACACCTGCACAGTATTCAGCTGGTACCTTGACTATTCTATGTTTGCACATAAGATATATCTGCGAGTTCCACAGTTGGCTTGCTTTTGAAATATGTGAAAATAAACCGTTAGTCAGATAATGTTGCATGGCGGCAAACAATTAACCCTGAGGAATACTGCTTTTCCATTATAAACACAACTACACAAACCAATTGCTACTGGTTAAATGTTCTGTGCTTGCTACTGCAAGTCTTCAAACACTAGAAATAATTATTTTGAAGAAATACTGGGCAACCAGTAAACATTTTGTGGTTTATTTGCTTTTTCATTCAATGAAGGTATGGTTAATGAGAAGTGAGGAAAGAACTCTAAAGAATAGCAGCACGTCTGCCCAGGCCCATCACAGCTCATAGGACTGTAAGCATCCTTTTCCACAACAGTAATCTTAGCCCTGGATATATTTGCTTCAGGGCTCCATACATAGCACAGTGTGAATATGCTTGTATTCCATGAGTACCTTTGTTCACCTCCACACATTGGTACTTCCAGCTGAGCTCTGTCTCAATTATTCCCAACCACACTAGTGGGCGATTGTTAATATGATGTATCCACACTGTGTGGTGTTGTCTTCCCCCTCAGTGAGAGAAAGGTTCTGAAGGGCTTCATGCACAGTCACCATTCTCTAAACTGGCAAAAGAGTGATGGCCTGCATATTAAGAGGATGAACACCTTGATGACATGGGCAGAAGTCCTCTTTACGCATTTGTCCCTAGTATATGTGAACTTACCATATGAAGCTGCATTGTAAGGAGGCTAACTATTGGTCCATGTAGCTCACTGTGGCTCCCCAGATGTTGTTGGACTTCAACTCCCATCAGCCCCATCCAGCATGGCAAATGGTCAGGAATTATGGGAGCAGTGGCCCAGCAACATCTGAAAGGCCATAGGTTCCCCATCTCTGCTCAATAGTCTAGTAGCATGGAAACATTTATGTTTGTTTCATGTTTGGGTGTTTTTTCAGCACTTGAAAACAAAGGCAGCATTAGCAATAAATGAGAGGGATTAAGTGTGTCAGAGTGTCTCCTACAGTGAATACAGCTGAACAGCTTTCTCATTAGTGTCTCATCAGACTGTTCATTATATATCATCTGCAGGGGCGTCATCAGGTGCCATTGACTTGTTACCAACTCCCAGTGCAGCAACTAACTGGACAGCTGGTCTTCTGATAGACAGCAATGACATGATTTTTAAATTTGAAGGGAAACAAGGAGCCAAAATCCCTGATGGAATAGTACCAAAGAATCTAACAGATCAGTTTACCATCACCATGTGGATGAAACATGGCCCAAGTCCAGGATTAAGAGCAGAGAAAGAAACTATTCTGTGCAATTCAGATAAGACAGGTGAGTCAGCTTTATTTAAAACTGCATTTTCTTCACCCTTCTCCATTGCTTGACATGCTGAATAGAAGTGCGTATTGAAAAATGTTTTATATTCAGTCATGAAAGTTGGCCTCAGGGTACTTCTGATATTGAAAAAGTGGACTTTAGAATAAGACAGGTAAAGTGAAAACACACTTTGATTTCAGTAAATAATACAACCAAACTAAATAATAAAAACCATTAAAGTTTTTATCCTATTAATATATCTTTCTTTTAGAAATGAATCGGCACCACTATGCACTATATGTGCACAATTGTCGCCTTGTGTTCCTGTTGCGGAAAGATTTTGACCAAGCTGATACCTTTCGACCTGCAGAATTCCACTGGAAGCTCGACCAGGTACTTAGTTTATTTTTTATTACAGTAGTTCCTAAATTTCATCCAGTCACTGTAGTGGATAGAGTGAAGAACCACTAATAGACACAAAAACTAAACTATTATTTGAGTACAGAAAATTTCTGTTGCACGTACAATCTTGCCACTGTTATCCACGCCAAGTAGAGAGAGTTATTGCTGACATCCAAGCTAGATTACAGCAACATATTTTATGTGGGATTGGCCTTGAAGAACATCTGGAAACAACGACTAGTAACAATCCTTCATACAGCAAAGTGATAGATTTTCTGACTTCTGCTCTTGTTGCTGCCGATATTGATGGACACAAAGCAATGAAAAAGGAAGGAAAGGGATAAGGCAGAGAAGGCTTTGGACCAGGCATATAGAATAGACATACAAAAAGGAACTGAATCAATATTGGGGCTAACTGACGTGGGACAGCATCTAGATCCACAGCTTTCTTACACCTTCCCCATCTCTCTCTCCTTATGGCCAATTGGTTAGAACACTGTTTGAAAGATAGAAAGCTGGACTTTTGGAGAAAGGCCTGTGTGTGTGTGTGTGTGTGTGTGTGTGTGTGTGTGTGTGTCTGTGAGACACACACACACACACACGGGCAGGGGGGAGGGGGGAGGGTTAATCAGGCCCTAATAGGCTCTTCTGTCGCTATGGGCAGCCCCACAGTTGGCTGATAGATTTTCAGACTGATTGCCTCCTGACTGCCACTGAATTTCATAGGACAGATTAACACTGAGGAAAGCGACATTAAGTGACAGTGCTAAATTGTACTTGTGGATATTAATAAACAAGGTAGCTTTATCCTAAAACAATATAGCAAAACAAATTTCACACTAAAGCAAATTTTATGTGTGAAAGAGAACAGTCCAAGGGCCCAGGCAGTTCTTCCATCCTAGATTTGCTCCCCCTGCCCATAAAGAAGGAGGTCTGCTATATCATCATCATCATTTTTTATTTGTATGCCGCTTTTCCACAGTTAAAAACAATGCTCAAGGCGGCTTACAACATGATGAGATTTACATAATTACAAAAGTCATAAACAATAAATAAACCACATAAAAAAACACACAACCAAATGGAAAACAATTTCCACATAAATCCACATAAACACACACTATGGTTCATGGGAAGCCGTTCCAGGGTCCACAGAATTGCATTCTTAACAGCACTAAACTTTACAGCTAGTACAAATTTTCTCCATTTTATATTTTTATTCCTAATTATTCTAGAAAATATGTGCATATGTATTAACACAGCAGTTTACTGGAAAATTTATACAAACAGGCCTACTATGTTAGCACAAAGTGGGAATGAGGAGAGGAGCTTTATCAGATATGGAAGAGCTTTCATCTCTAAATTAAATTTTATTCAGTTTTTATGCCAATAGGAATTTTAATTGTTTGGTGCTTTTGAAGCTCAGACAATTTAACTTGATGTCTTTCTCCCTGAGTTGATGTGCAGCTTATGACACAAACCACATTTATAAGATACACAGAAGATTAGAAAGCTCCTTGTTTATACCCTATACAACAAGTAAGAAAGAAATTGGTAGATGAATCATGGTAATCCTGCAATAGAGAGAAAATCATTTCAGACATAAATCAGACACACCAGCATCCAAAGACTTCACAGCACCTTATCTTTTAGATCCATAATACGTTTTCTAACCTAGATTATGTACTGTTCTTTATTAGTCTTCAAATCCCCTTTTCATCCATTTCTGCGGAATTGTCTTGTTTACCGCAGTATTGCAGAAACACAAACGGTTATTATAGTGATGCTGACAATTTTAGTTGATGCTTATTGTTACATTTATATTTTAAAAGGATGTGGTGTCTTAAATTGTTGTAAATGGTAACTGGGATAGATGCATGCTAAAAATGTAATAAGGCAAATAAAAGATAGATGCATGATTTACTCAAATATTAGTGACGCTGGGTGTTTTGCCATTTTAAAACAAAAAAGAAAGCTGGATTTAAACAAGATTATGTCCTCTTCATTGATCTATGAAGCTAATTCATCTAGGCATGTTTAAATTATAACATGACAGAAGACAGACATGCTGCAGTTATGGTTCATGATAATCAGTGCTTTCAGGTACTTTCACTGTCAATGTGATAAAAAGGTTTCATTATTTAAAGCTCTAATTAAACCATCCATATTTCCAGGAATGCAACAGTGAGCACAGTGGCATCTGCATATTGTTATTCTCTCAGCATAATCCTCGCAAGACTGTAGCATCTATGTGTGCTGCTAAGTGGTCCCCTTTCTTTTGTTTTGCTTATCCTTAGACATCAAAGGAAGGTATCTGTTTTGGCCCTGACACTTGTCAGCAATGAGGGAGTTTGGGAATAATGGACCACAGGTGTATATTTCTCAAACTTTATTGACCGATATTGTCCTCTTGTACGTATAGATTGTCTGGAAGAGATACTATTCTTAAATGAATAATACTGTTTAACCAGGCTGGCTGTAAGACAATAAACAGAGGCTGCTTTTGTACTGAAATCAGTCTTTGTTTGTTTTAATCTTCACAAAGTGGAGAAGGAGAGAGAACTCCATTGTTTCTTGAGACCTTCGGAAGCCAACAACAACAACAACTCTTTCATTGTGTATGCTGTAGACCAGCCTGTTGTACTATATTCCACTTGTCTTATTTGTATATTTATATACTCCACATGTGCGAAGCATGCAGAACGCTTTTGTGCGCGCACACACACAACGAAACCCAGAAGTATACATTTCCGGGTTTGCCGCGTTCACAAGCCAAAAAGACTCAACATGAGCCTAACGCAACACAAGGTATGACTGTATTCCCATATTCAGGTGAGCCCATTTTTTCCTCAAAACCCCTGAGCACCAATACTAATCAGACCACTAAAACCTTATGAAATGCCATTATGTTGCCTTTTAACCCAATACATTTGTACAAATTGGAATAATGGTAATAACCAAACATCCAATCTTAATTTCTTTGTTGTAATTTTATATCCTTAGTAAACTCCATTTATTTAGGAAAGTAACATGAAAATGACTTTTTAAAAGAAAAGAAAGGGTTTGAGATAAGTAATTAAGCTGATTTCACATTACAATGAAATCACGCTGACAATTTTGCCGTTCTCTTAATTTAACTTAAACGATGGCAGGAATATCAAATTCAGGTTAGCAATGCTGGTATGTGATAGCTGGGTTTTCAGTTGCTATATACATGATGCTTGAAGGGTTGGTGGAGTCTTATCCTATTTGATGCCATTATAGCTTCACTTTGATAACTGACTGCCCTAGAGAATTGCCTTTTGGCTGATAAATTCTCAGCTGCAGTTTTTGGTATGACAGATGTAGCGTGAATGTAATTTCCCACCCTGAGTGCATTCTGTCTTCACACCCTTCAGATACTTTTAGTCATCCTTGAGAAGCATGCAGGAGGGGCCCCATAATGTGTTAGTCCATTCTAGATGTGCTCTCTCTGTAATGTCAGAAGGAGGTTTCTGGCTTTTCTGCAAAAGGATAAATAGTGTAAAACAACTTATGGAATATCAACGTTCAAAACATACTGGCATCATAATGAGATTTCTCTGTGTGATCACTTTTGAAACACAAGCCACTTGTTTTAATGTAGTTTGATGGGAGATCTGTAAACAGTGCACATCTTTTAATGGAAAATCAAAAGGAGGGATAGGTTGTCTTTTTTTGCTCTGTTTTGTAACAGTTTGATAGAATACCTTTGGAAATATTCCACTCTGCTGGCTTCTGCTAATCAGATGAGGATTTCTTTTAAAGTCCATTTTACACACACACACACACACACACACACACACACACACACACGTATGTATTTACATGTTCCAACATGTGATTTCCGTTATGTGTCTCTTTCCTTCAGCATTTGTTATAATTCTTTTAAGCGGATAGCAGAATGATCCCGTGCCAATGATGTGGCGAATGAGCATTTATTTTACAGAAAGCTGTAATTAACAAAATTTGCTGTCGAAAATGGCAATTTCACACACACAGGGGGAAGTATGTGTCCAGAGTGTGATTCTGTGCAGCCATCCATTGTGGGTGTTGTTGTTTTTTTGGCTGCAGAGTATACTGCACCTGAACCAGGAGCCTGAGCTCAGTAGAACGTATCATATACAGTCCCTGAAAATTGAATGTACATAATTTTGGAGTAGAAATAGGAATGTTTTCTTGGCAGCCGCATTTCAGAAGCACATATGAAAGTTGTATCCATGTGGTACTGTTCTTCTGATAGCATGAATTCCTGTTCTGCCAAAGAAGAGGGTTTATTATTAGTAGTATTAGTAGTATTAGTATTTGTATTATTATTTGGACAATGCAAATGGCACACTGATTATTTTCCTTGATAGATAGATTTCATTTTTAGGCAGAGTGAGAAAACCAACCAAGGAACAAAGAGCAAAGGAAAAGCAAAAGGCAGAGAGCCCCCTCATTAAAGCAATGGACAGACTCCTGCAATGGCCAGTATGTAGCATCTTCTGTGTTCTTGGTCTATGCTGAGGTTCATGAGAGTTTACAAGAGACTATGTGACTAGATATCAGTGCTCCTTTCACAGGTGATTGACCCTGAAGCACTGCCAGGAGCTTCTTGTGACTAAGTGATAGATAAGAAATTAGCCACCTTATCAGCAGGTGTCAGAACACAAGGTAAGAAATGTGTCTGGCTAATAATTAAAGGATCCCAGACACCCAAAATAAGGTGCAGACACAAAAAGAGCCATTGTGGTGGACCACCAACTCCTTGCAGTACCAAGGTCCTCCACATTTCCATTACAATTCATCCTAAATGAATAAACCAATGAAGGGCAGACTAGATAGTTCTACTACTAGTGTTGGTTCAAGCTCAGTTTGGAGGTACGTGTGTGTGTGTGTGTGTGTGTGTGTGTGTGTGTGTGTTTCTGTTTCAGTGCTTTTCAACAAAATAGGCAGTAGTGTATAACAGACTAACCAAACCAAATACTATATGACTTCTATGTATGGCAAATTTCCACACAATTGTTATATATGAAAAATGAAAAAACAACAACACATTGCAAACAAATATGGCAATATAGAATGTGGTGGTCCATGTAGCTGGCAGGGACATACAACCAGCATTGCATTCGATTCAATGCAAGCATGTCCTGTGGAAAAGAAAGCAGCATTTTATGGGCTTTTTCTGTAGTACCGTACTTTATTCTTTAATTGGAAATGGGGGTGCATTTTGAATGTTCTGTAAACTATGCTTATGGAGCTAGTCATGTCTTGTTAAGAAAGACTGGAATTCTGATCCATAAATTTGCACTAGCATATGTTTTTGCTACTCCAGTGTACCATCTCTGTAGCATAATGATGATTTTATGGCTTCTTTGTGGCCACATATAATCAGGAAGATTCTGTCATAAGCAGCTGTTTATTGGCAGAGCAATGTTGGTATCTTCATTCAACTTTCAGTCAGAAATACCGTCACTTGTATGTATACTTGCTTTTCTAAGTCGGAACTGCTAATTACGTGATCTGAACCTTGGAACTTCAGTCAAATGCAGATACTTTTCAGGGGCACTAAACAAGTATATACTAAAAAAAATGACCCTTCTTTTTTCAAATAGACAGTTAAGGTCATGATCCCTGTTGAAAGCAACAGACATTTTAGAGAGTAATGGACAGAATGGCCACCCATAAGCACTTGGATTTAAGCTGTACTGGCCCCCTGAAACAAATGGGATGCTGTTTAAAACTTAGGTGTTTCTGCATACACTGTTTGCATATTTGGTTGCAAATGTCTTCAGAATGTTGGACTACACATGGGAGCATAGAATTGGCACTTAATTTGTGGCTATCTTCCATATCCAAGAAGTCACTGCAAACATCATTGACAACCTATAGATGCTTATACCACAATTGAAAGGAATTAGATTTCTAAGTCCCAAGTTCAAGACTTTAAATATGGAAATCATTCTGATTGTCTGATTGGATGCATATACAAACTGCTTCAGATGCTTAGGTTTGTCTATGCCAAATCAACTAGATTTCCAGGAAACAACTTCATGGTATTGAACAGGCTTTCCTATGTACAAACATCTTTGTAAAGTGGTTATTTCCTACAGAATACCATCTGTTGGCAAAGACTATACTTTAACTATCACACAGGCTTAACAGGTACATAATTACCTTGTCTGTGGCTCCTGGTATATAATCACTCTGTCTCTCTCTGTGGTGTTAAGAGATATAATTAAATAGCCAGAAGGTACCATTTAAGTAAAGTGTCCGTGCATAATACTGGGGATGTATAACTTCCAAATTGATTCCTTATTATAAACAGATAAAGTGAAGATCCATACTCATAAGCACACTGCCAAAGATTGTGTTCTGACTGTAGAATCGGATAAGGAATAGCCAAATATTTGTATGTGCCTAAATATATCATCATGACATAAACTGAAGTGCCATTTATAAAAGCAGCTCCTTCATGGATGCTAATAAATTGCCTTCATGTAGTTTTAAAGTGTAAACCATTTATGGTTTACACTGGAAGAGAATATTTATCCTTCCTGTGTTTAATAATTGGCTAGCCTTCACTCTTTCCCAGGTTCATTGCTTTCCTTCCCTCCTTTTCTTTTTTAAAAATTTTCTCTATAGTTCCTGGGGAGGAAACTTAACGCTAAATGAATAAATGGGGGCAGCAGAGTTTAAATAAAAATAGTGGAAGATCTAAGAATACTGGGAAACAAAAGAGGCAGGCAACAGAATAGCCATGCTTCACTCATTCAGTTTCTGGATAACATAGGAAGCATTCCCTACACAAACTTATGACATTCTGCACTTGTCATAGTTACAGTGGAAAACAGTGCGCAGAGAGTGTAAGTACCATTTCATATGCTACTATTCTGACTTGGAGGCCACATCAAGCTGACTGTCACATCTTTGGCCACCTCTAAAATCTCATTTACATTTACTCCAATCAGCATGGTTACTTCTGTCATTGAAGGGCAGGAAGGACCATTGAAGGACGTGGTATGCTGAATATACAGTAGTACCTCGGGTTAAGAACTTAATTCGTTCCGGAGGTCCATTCTTAACTTGAAACTGTTCTTAACCTGAAGCACCACTTTAGCTAATGGGGCCTCCTGCTGACGCTGTGCCACCAGAGCATGATTTCCGTTCTCATCCTGAAGCAAAGTTCTTAACCCAAGGTGCTATTTCTGGATTATAGAATCATAGAATCATAGAACTGTAGAGTTGGAAGGGACCCTGAGGATCATCTAGTCCAACCCCCTGCAATGCAGGAATATGCAGCTGGTCCATACAGGGATCGAACCTGCAACCTTGGTGTTATCAGCACCATGGTCTAACCAACTGAGCTATAGCGGAGTCTGTAACCTGGAGCGTATGTAACCCGAGGTACCACTGTAATTATGTTAAAGTAATCATGCAGGTCTATGTGCTAGGAATGGATAGATCAATATAGCGTTGGTCTACATGACTTTTGCTTGTGTTCACTCATAAGTCTATATGTTATTCATAAGTTCATCTGTCTGTCTGTCTGTCTGTCTGTCTGTCTGTCTGTCTGTCTATCTCTCTCTCCCTCTCTCTGTGTGTAAATATGCATTGAAGTACACGCGGGTGGCGCTGTGGGTTAAACCACAGAGTCTAGGACTTGCCTATCACAATGTTGGCAGTTCAAATCCCCACGACGGGGTGAGCTCCCATTGCTCGGTCCCTGCTCCTGTCAACCTAGCAGTTCAAAAGCACGTCAAAGTGCAAGTAGATAAATAGGTACCGCTCCGGCAGGAAGGTAAATGGTGTTTCCGTGCACTGCTCTGGTTCACCAGAAGCAGCTTAGTCATGCTGGCCACACTGCCCGGAAGCTGTACACCGGCTCCCTCGGCCATTAAAGAGAGATGAGCACCGCAACCCCAGAGTCGGTCACGACTCGACCTAATGTTCAGGGGTCCCTTTACCTTTACCTTTTACACATTTTCTAACAAATGAAGGATTTAATGGTAGTGGAACTGGCACCCCTGCCATCAGACATGTTGAGGGCAAGTCAGTACATAAGACCATATGAGTTGAGAGTAAGTGGTATGGAAGGCACTTGACTCTAGAAAGTTGGGCTTGGGTGGAGGCTTCTATGATGTTTCTGGCTCAGCTCCGGTAGCCTCCAAACCATAAGCATCAGAATTTGCAGACCCATGACCACCAGTTTCATGCTCAGCCTCAGAAGCCTAACCTTGTTTCCCAGCCAGGGATATAGGAGCATCCTCTTCTGACCTGGAGCTCAAGGACAGGACAGTGATCATTGTTTTCTGGAAAAAAAGAACTCTCAACATGTTCAGAGGTATTCTGCCAAGGTATTCTGGTAAAATAAGCTACCAGTCATTTCTATGACTATATTCTGCTGACCCTTTTTTCAAGATCAGAGCAGAAATATAAAACACCTTGACTGATCTCTGGGGAGCATAAGAGCTAGGATATAGCTAAGAATCAACTTAATCCTGTTTCAAAAAGTAGAGGAGACTGAAAGTTTCATTAACCGTTTTTACCATTACATCTAAACTGAAGCAAAACTAAAAGAAACTATTTTCATAAACAACTTGTTAGAAGGTGGCTTATTTGAGTAAACTTGATTTAAGTCTAACCTCGGTTGGTTCAGGTTGATATGCCACACTAAGCTGTGGTTAGGCAAAAATAGAACCAAATACTGTCAAATTCCTGTGCCAGAGGCAGAGGAAGTAGAGAAATCATGTGAACCTGAGGCCTGCAAAGGCTCATTCTCATAATGCTAAATCATGGTTTAGTGCAGGATTGGGGAAGATTTATTAGCTTGAGGCCCATATTCCCTTCCAGGTAATCTTCTGGGGACTGCATGCCAGTCAAACATGAACAATGAAAATATGTTTTACCTTTGTATAGTAGGCTAGTTTCTAAACACACTCACACTTCCCTCTCTATCATCCACACAGGCAAGCATGACTATTATCAGAGTTAAAGGACACGTTCCAGTCAGGCAAAATCACTCAAGGGTGATATGAAACAAAACTGGTGAGGGCTAGGGGAAAAGATGGTATGGCAGGGAAGGGGGGGGGGCTGGAACGACTCCCAAGGCCAGATAGAGAAGCTTGGGGAGTGCATTTGGCCCCTACTTTTGAGTGTTATGTCCAACAAGGCTATTGAGCGTGGTCACTTGCTTTGTATGTTTAAAACACACTCAGTAGACTTAGAGACACTAGTGATAACTGGAAAAAATGTATAAAGTAGTCAACACTGATCTGAGCCAACTTGGTTTTATTTCACTTGTAGATGGTATTTTGATCATAGAGTGCCCCTCCCCCCATTTCAGTGGTTCCTGCAAATCAAGATTTAAGCCTTTGCGGTGTTTCACCCTGCAGTGCAGATTTTACTTCCAAAGTCTTAACATGTTTTGCTATTTCTGCTGAATCTCAGAATTAAAATTGGAGGTGGGGAAGAGCAGAAAATGTGGAATATTTTGCATAAAAGAAGGCAAAACACAAGCAGCGGCTGAGTAACAGAAATATGAGTTCACCCGGTAGTGTGAGGATTTACATAAATAATACCTGTAGAGATTATAGCAAGGTTTAAAATTTATTGGTAATATCCCTAAGCACATGTCTCTGGAAATGAAAACATTTAACAAATTCAGAGAAATGAGCTCCATTTTCCACTGGGGCAGAATTTATTATTTGAATTATTCAGGGGAGGTTTATATATAGCCACAAAGATATGTGATATGCTAACTAATTTCTAATTATATTAGTCAGAAGCGCTCTACTGGGAACACTCTGTTTTCTTCAGTCAGGCTAAAGCAATTCACATATTACGGGTTCTAAAAATATATTTATTATATTACCAGGGTCCATAATGTAGGCGTCTAAAGAGAAAATTAATTTTCTTGGATCACATCTATTGAATATTTAACTTTATATCTGAGGAATTCATTTATCTAAGGACCAAATAACAAAAAAATAAAGATGCTAATCATAGCATTGGTCCTCTCTCTGTAGGAAATGACCAGGCAGCTTAACAGACATTTGATTGTCTATGGCGCCTGACAATACAGAGAATAGCTTCAAGAGAGACCATGCTGTGTATGAGGATAATAAAATTTAATCTTACCCTTCTTTCTTGGCTGTTAGCCTCCAGTCATTAAACCATGAGTGTGCTGTTAGCAAAAAGCAAAAAGAAGAAGAGAAATAGGTGCACTTCTTAGAAGAGTATTTCTATTCCTTTGCAGCAGCATCTTTATGAGAGCATTTTTTAAATTATTATTGTTATCTGCTATTCACAATAAGATTTCTGCATACATGAGTCTTACAGAAAGTCATTTTCTGTAGTAAAAATGAATTCTAGTGTGTCAAACTCCCATCACTGGTTCTGTTTATTCATTTCCCTTTCAGTAGCTGAAGATATGGTGCTAAGCACACATGGAAATAATTCCCACTGAAAGAAATTACACTGGTTTTTTTTAGCGAACATGGTAAGAATCCAGTGCTTAGGCTGCAATCCTAAACACTGGGGAATGCATTTGATTGAATTCATCAGGTTTTCTTCTGTGTAATGCATAGGATTAGGTGGTTAATCCTTCTTGGGTAGAAGGATAAGAGAGAGAAAGAGAGAGAAGCCAATTCTCATAGAAACCACTTTTTACGGGAGGAGCCAGAGCTGCAACAAACAACCTGATTGCACATCCCCAGTTGAGACAAGTTTGTTCAGAGATGCTGGTGCCTTTCAGAAGTGGGAAGGACTATTTCTTTTTTAATGGACTACTGCCTAATTGGCAGGCAAGCCTTGAGATCTTGTGTTATACGGAAGGAATACGATAGGCATTCTTTCTCTCCACACTTGGCATTTTTAAAAAGCCTATTTTCTTCGAGGAGGTTTACTGTACCTCCAAATGATTTGATAGAACGGTTGGGACAACAGGGCAGTGTGTAATATGTATATCCTGGGTACGGATGCAGGAAGGGAGAGATTTGATTTAATTTGCATTTAGAGGTGGACCTACCTAATATACACTTCACACTTTCCTAAATGGAGAAGGAATCCATAATGGCATGCTTGAAGGGCTAGAAATAAAATTGATATTATTTTTTAAAAAGCAAGCCTGTGTGATGTAAATCTATTGTGTAATAGAGCTCACACTGCAATAAATTCAGGCCTGATATCAAATGGTGAGGCCTAAGTAGGGTTACCATATTTCAAAAAGTAAAAACCAGTATACCCGGAAGGTTGTTGAGTTGTTTTTAAATTGTTGAGCTTCGATTGACTTGCCTAAGATCCTGGACAAAGTGCCCCCTTTCATAAATCCCCCCGGACAGCAATTCCGCCTTTGAAATACCAGCAATGTCCAGGAAAATCCGGACATATGTTTGCCCTAGGCCAAAGCATTTTGCAGGACCCACCATTGCTGACACACCTCAATTTTTAAATATATTTTTTTTAAAAAGTTGCACCAAATACTCACACACCTTGGTACTTTCCCCAGACCCCATCTCACTCCCCTGACCATACTCCTCTCTTTGCTCCATACCCCTGCAGGTGCTTTTGCCTGGCTAAACTAAAATAATGCCTTTTGACTGCTTGGCTGGAGAGAGATGTGTGTCAATGGTAAAGAAACCTCTGGCTTTTGTGTGGCTGGAATACCACCTGCTGAGAGTTACAACCATTGATGCATCCCTGTTTATCCCTGTCCCCACCCACCAGTAGAATGCAGCCCCTGGTAGGCTCTCTGCCTCAGTTTGAAAAAAGTTCCCTGCCTGTGCAGTAAACCTTGAAAATATATTTTATATTAAACCTTAGTGACTTAAAAAATAATAATCAAATGGTCTATACATTTTGTTGAATAATCAATCAATCTTTATTACGGTCCAAAGACCCAACAAATCATTACAAAGCAATGCACAATGGCGTAAATTTCACATTTTCCTTTACTCCCTACAAATTAAGTACCCTGGATCGCCATTTTACATTTCTGTTTTATTTTTGCTTAGGAATTGACCGTTGCCACTCAGTTTAGACAAGCTTTAAAAAAAACCAAAAGAAAAGAAACCTGAATGGTGGTATCTGCAGAATTTTTAATTGCTGTGGGTCAGCTATAAAAAAAAAAAATGCATATCAAAATAAAAACATTAAATTGCTGCTGACAATAAGCCTGTTTTGCATATGGCTATTACTTTTTAGTAGGCTATGCATTTTACATAAGTATTACATTGCAGGTGCAAAGGCCATTTCAGTGCCTTTTGCAAATTCTTGGCTGAATAATGCATGGCTCAATGACCTACTTAAATATGTATTAACTTAGTATATTATCAAAAAGAAAAGATTTGGGCAATCAATATTACTTAAATAATGAATCTTTATTATTATTATTATTATAAACCTTATAGTGAAGATGTGAGCAGGGGAAAAAATCCCAAGGAGTATTTGCTGAGTTCAGACAGCTTAAGAAGAGTAAATTAAATGACAACTTGTTTTAAAGATTATCTCTCTGTATGGAATACAGTGCAATTATGAATTTCCTCACCTGAATCTGAATATAGAAAGAAATATCTAGTCCGGTTCCTATTTTAGGCTTAAATTTAGCTTCCAATGTGAACTTTTACATATCTTGAAGACTTAACATAGTATAAGCTACAGTTGATCTGAACTTAGTTTTGTTTTCATTTTTTACAAAACGTCCTTCTGCTTTCTGTTAGCTTACTAATGCCCTATCAAAATTTCATCTCCCCACCTCTCCGCTTCCTCAGTACTAGAATAGAGTATTTTGAAAGCTTCCTAGCTTTTGTGAAGCTGAAGAAGCAAGTTCAGGAATTCCACAGCTTCCTTGCTCTGTAGGCTCAGGCACCTGAGATGCAGTCCTGAACTTGCCTGTCCAGGGTCATAGAAGCTCTCCAACCCAAGTAAGGTTAGGGCAAAACTCTATGTTACATTTATTGTATGGTGTGTACATGGGGTGGCACATCCCTTTTTACCACTTGAGGCAAAAAAGGAAGTACTGCCCTCCTGTTGCTACTGTTTCTGCTGCTCCCATCACCACCATACCTTCTGCTGTCTGAATTGCCTGCTCCCTAAGAACTTGCTCGATTTCGGGCGAGAAGTTACCCAAAATGGACTCAATCTTGTTCCAAATCAGCACTGATGGCAGTGGTGGCAGGGCAGCTATGAGGGTGCTGCCCGGAGGGTTCTGCAGTGGTTTCACCCTGTCTAATGGCTGGGCCAGCTCTGGTGTGTACATCTCTCTCTCTCTCTCTCTCTCTCTCTCTCTCGATTAAATAAATTATAGGCAAGGGGGGTACAAGTCCTATTGTAAATGTGTGTGATTAGCAGAGGTTTGCCTGTTCCCTTCCTAGCCTTGATTGGAATGATAACCAATCCTTCTACATGGCTGGGACTATTAAGGTGGAAATTCACATTGACGTCAGTCAGAATTGCCCTGGCTCCTAGTCACTGTCTGTGGATTCTTAACAGGACCTAATTCAAATATGTATTGGAGTCTGGGAAGCAAAGAAACAAAAGTAAAGCATGTTTCTTTACAAACCATCCCTTCTCCCATGAAAGGATAAGAAGGAAACAGATTGAGAGAGCAATGATAGCACACACAATCTTTGAGGGAAGGATCAGGTAAGGCAGCACATGCAACTTTGATAATAGTCCTAAATTACATGTATTGAAATAAAATAAATAAAACCGTGCTAACTTAGCTCAGTTTTCAGAAGCAGCTCGGGAACTCAGATCTTTCCAAGAACTGCCTTGTCACCCCTTTCCCGCCATATTGAGTAATAGTTTGCTAGTTCTTTTGTTTTGCTCTCTGTAGTTGCAAACATAATGATTATAAATTCAAATGTTTGGGGGGGGGGTTAGTTTGGAAAATAAAAAAGCAATAAAGACTTGTAGTGTACAGGTCCTCTTTGTGCTGAAACTTTAATGCCCATATTCAGAGTACTTTCCCCCTTTTCCAGATATTGCCTGTTCAACAAATAGACATTGTGGTTCGAGGACCCGATCCCCCCAAAGTGGAATGAATACACTCGCGATGGGACGACGAAGAGTGAGGCCAAGGAGGGGCTGGCGCCGCAGCATTTAGGCTGCTCTACACGCCCCCTCGGAGGCACCTGGTTGGGTGCCTGCTGATGGGCGTGGGCGCCAGCCAGGTGAGTGGAAGGCAGGGGGCTAACGCCCCCTGCTAGAGGTGGAGCTCGGGGTCCCGCCCACAACCACTCCCCTCTCTTCCAGGAGGAGAGTCTTTAAATGAACACATTGTTCTGGATACCATGAATTATATGAAGCAAGGGGAAATAGTCATTTCTGCTATTGGTGGGGTTTTTCCCTGACATCCCATTCTGCCAAGTCCTTTAAAAAGAATTGTATTGCAAATGTCGTTCCCATTGAAATTTTGGTTTCAAAAGCTTTGCCCATATTCCTGCTGCTGCTGAAGCTGTCGACTGAAAATGCTCCAGAACAGCACTAGTTTCCATTGAAGTTGCCCTTAGCGGGTAGTCCTGCCTCTTGAGCTATTTTATTTAAGATATCTCTCTTGTTGTATTTATTTCTCTTCATACAAGTTTTTAGAGATAAAGCCAGTGCCTCTGGAGATCAGTCAGAACTCTTTGGTGAACTTTGTTAGTCTTTTACTGCTTTAGATTTCAAGTGCTAAAGCAGAATCAGGAATAGTCACCCATTGGGAAGTATTTTCATTTGTTTTATTTAAATGTTTACATTTGGGTCTTGTTTTCTCTTTTTGTGTGTTCTCATTTTGCCAACCAATAATCATCAGACCATTTAGACACTAATGCTGTGACTGAATGCCGTACAGCGAGAAGCCATGCTAAGCAGAAGACAGCACTGATTTGCCACCAAATTCTTTAGCATACGAAGCAGCTATTTTAGGCAATACTGTAAGTGCTTCCAGACAACCTGTGTAATGAAAATCCAGCCTGACTTCTTTTCTAGAGAGATTAGAGCACACGGGCTCTTTAATGAGCATTCATCCTAATTTGTTTGTGGGGTGTTTAGATGGTGCTGCATCAAGCAGGTGTTATCCCAGACTTTTCACTGCATTTTCCTATCATTTTCCTTACCACAAAGAAATGCAGGCTTTGGGGGAAGTGAAATTGGTTTGCAAGAGTTCCAGATTCCAGCCTTAATGGTACAGTGGTGCCCCGCAAGACGAACGCCTCGCAAGACGGAAAACCCGCTAGACGAAAGGGTTTTCCATTTTGGAGGCGCTTCGCAAAACGAATTTCCCTATGGGCTTGCTTCGCAAGACGAAAATGTCTTGCGAGTTCCTGCAGGGTTTTTTCCCTCCCCCCCTTTTCCTAAGCCCTAAGCCGCTTATCAGCTGATCCGCTGATAAGCCGCTTATCAGCTGATCCGCTAAAAGCCGCTAAACCGCTAATCCGCTAAGCTGTCAATGGGCTTGCTCCGCAAGACAAAAAAACCGCTATGCGAAGAGCCTCACGGAACGGATTAATTTCGTCTTGCGAGGCACCACTGTACAACCTGAATTTGCCACTATGTGATTGAATCCCACCTGAAAATAATGACAGTCAGGAAGCACCTTATGGCTCTGGACCTTGCCTCTCACCTGACACCTTGTTTTGTACTCTGATTACTTGGACCCTGACCTTGGACTGCCCCTAGATACTGTTTCTGCCCATGTTGCTGTTGCTGCTGGCAGGTACTCTGATCACCCAGGAGCTTATTGAAAATAGCAATTTGCCCTATTTAAGTTCGCCTGCGCGGAAGGGAAACAACACTAGTATCCTTTTTTTGTTTCATAAGCTGAATATTTATTTATGATTATCATGAGCATTTGCAAAGTAAACCCAGAATGAGGTGTAACCCTGTGCATACTTTACTGGAAGTTAATAATGGGACTGACTTCCAAGAAAACTTGCATGTAATTTGTGAGCCAGGAGTAAATAAATGAACTATTGGGAACATGCATTAAAAGAATATAAAAGAATAACCACACTTGGATTTCCTGTGCTATGCAAACAGGAAAGGTGGCACAAAGAAGATTCATTCACTACTTGAGTAATGCAATTTGTGATGCCATATCTATCTATCTAAGAGTCACTTTTGTTCTAGTGAGATTGCAAGACAGCTTTAATCGTGGTTCTTGTTAGACCCAGTTTAAAATACAATTTCAAAATTCAAAGGAATCTTCTTTTTCCAGTAAAACATGACTGTCATTAATGCTGGGTTAAGCCCCTGGAGGTGGCACAGCCAGAAGAATTGTCCTTCTGCTAGCCAGATAAGAAATTGAAGGTCACGATGTAAGACAGGAGTGAAAATTATGGAACAGGTGGCACCACATTCAGGGTTCCCCATGCCTGCTCCCACCTAACCTGTGTGATCGACATTGTAAATTGGCTTTCCTGAAATGCACAACTTGGCCACATGATCCAGCTGCCAAACTACATACCTGCTTTGCCAGTATCTGAATGAAATCAGGAGTGTTATATCATACCATCCCCTTCTTTTCCTGCTTTAAGAATCAGCAAAGACCTCAGGACCACTTTCTACCTGACTCAAAGTGTGAAAATGAAGGCACACATTCACATCTATCTATCTATCTATCTATCTATCTATCTACTCACACAATTTCTGTTGCATAAACCATTCTCATCACTATTAAGATACTTGATACCAGCCCTGTCTGGGCATAAGAAATTCCTGCTACCACTAACGGGGCCTGGGAAAACATGCCCTCTGTTTCAGTTAGAAACTCTTCTAAATCAGCCCAGCAAAAGGCATGAAAGAATATTGCAGACTGAGGAGGAATATAAATATTTATAAATACAGATGCAGTGCCAACTTTTCCTAACCATCACTTCTAGAGGCAGAGGTTCCAGAGTTTTAATAATTGCAATTGGACCTTTGTATGAAAACTGAAGTGATTATCCAACCACAAGGAATAGGAAAGAAATTCAATTCAGTTCATATTAAAAGGTGAACCTACCTATTTTGCACTTTCCAAAGCAATATATGAACTGAAACCTAGCCTTCCTTCAAAATTTGCATATATCTTCATTTTGTGACACAGTTCTAAGTAATGTATACAAAAATGCATATATTAGGATATATTTTAGTGAAAAGCATATTCAAAATTGCATTGTATTAGGCAAAATCCCTTTTGAAAAATGTGTGTATTGGACAAATTTGCAGTAAAATGCTGGTAAATCTTCATTGGTCTTAAAAAAAAAAAAAATCATGAACTGAATGAGAACTGGTGCCTATGACATAGTCAAAGAAGAATTTGCCAAACTGTTACTGGTTGATTCTAAATGGACTGCAAAAAGTGAACAAATAAATGTGGCCTTTGTCCTAATGCTTTTATATTTTCCATTAATTTCCCACTCAGAGCATGGTGCCTACTCAATATAGCTTCTTTTTTATCTTTGGGAGTTCTTTGACTTAATACAACTGTGATTCATACTTTCCATATATTTACTAGACTATATTCTACCTAAAGGAAATGTGGAGATTGGAAAAGTGAGAAACTGAAAATTGGGATATCTACCCAAACCAAAAGTAGAAACAGCAAGAGTGGCACATTTCCAGTACTTAGTCTAGGACGAGAACAGACTGCATCACAGGAGAATTGAACCTCTCAGCAGTTAGTGTTTGGGACAGTATTGCTATTGCCATCTCCTAAGTATAGGAGTACTGGACCAAAGCAAAGCAATCTGCCTATTCCTTTTACTAGTCACCACCAGCTGTCACTATATACAATCTTGCTCAAAGAGACTGTGTGATCAAACACAAACCCTTGTTACACAAGCTAAATTCAAGTGGTTGGTTTGATGTGTGGGAAGAACAGGCGACTGTGTTCTTTATTGCAAGGAAAACCATGAAAATAAAAAAGAATGTGCCATCTTTCAATTCATATTCCTTTAATTGAAGTGGCTTGAGTTTACTGGATCTTTTTTTATTTCTTCTCTCAGACAAAAAAAAAGCCTACAGTCTTTATCATTGAAGTTAAATGGCTGTCAGAGAAACCAAAAGCATGCTCAAATGTTTATAGGAGCTAAGTGGGGGAATAACTACTCCAGAACACTAATTTTAGCAGTGACCATTGCAGTATAAGTCATTGGGACTCACTTTCCCCTAAACATGCGTGCTTGTTTTGTTTTTTTAATTTATTGGACTCTGATAGAAGCTTTTACTTTCAGATAGCAGTTCAGATATCTAACTTGCAAAATTATAGCAAAAATCTGCAACAAAATGTTGTGAAGTAAGTAAGATAAAATGACTTCTAAGATATTACAGAGAAGCCTAGCTATTGTGTTTCAGGTATTGTTGCATATCCTACACTTCCACAAATGGTGTAAAGTCCAGGAGCAATGACATATAATTCATTTGTATTTGGATTAGATAGCATTAGCATTTTACAGTGTTTGTAGTATCTGTTTTAATTACAAATATAAACACAAAATACAATTTTGTATGCCAGGCTACAAAAATTCTCATTATGCATCTTTTAATGAGTACATTTGTACTCTACTCCCCCCCCTTCCATCATGGGGCTCAAAGCAGTGTGCATGGGTATTTTCAGACAGATACTAACTAGATGTAGACTTGCTTAGCTACAGCAATGTGTCATCGGCCTTCAGAACATGCCTTGAGATGTCCCACAGAAATTGTGTGGACCCCTGCAGCTAATCTTGCAACTTCTGCCTATTTTTGAAATCAAACTACAGTACTGATTCTAGCTGTCTTTCTGTCCTTCCCTCAAACTCTCTCATGGGTGTCCCATTTTCAAGGCTGGAGAGAGATGTCAGATGTTATAGGACATCAAGCTGCTTGTTCAACAAGTTTGTCAGGCAAAACTCTTCTGGTCCTCAGAAAAAAGATATAGGTACCCTACAGATCTTATTGAAAAAGAAGATAAACTGACAAGTTAAGAAACAAACAAAAATATACGTACATATTAGGTGATACTTGGGTATACATAGTTAGCTGTTTATATATTTACAGTTTACTTAGAATAAACAATCCATGTACCAATATCCAATAAATTTTATTTTCCCCTAGACAAAACTATTGCTGAAATGACTTCTAGGCCATTTCCATTAAGGGAGGCAGGAGGATATTTACAGTACTACCCAAAGCCATTGTCCCAGTCTCAAATGCATGGTTTTCTTTTACATAAATATAGACTTCTATTTACTATTTCAGAGTGGTTTGCCACTGCTATCAAACTGAATTTCCTTGTCATAATGGTTTCACTTTTCTCCAAGTCCTTGCACTTAACACATTCTCTAAGATGAATGGGTTTCTCTAGCACGTGTACGACAAGATCAAAGAGAATTTACATGTCACCATGAGTGTATCCCAGAAAGCAACTGTCTAGTTCAATAAAGCCAGAAAGCTCTGGCAATGTTTCACTACAAGAACAGGTAAATACTGGTTCTAAAACAACACCACACAGATTTTCCTACACGGGTTAATTACTTTCTTTGGAATCCTCCTCTAAACATTAGCTCAGCCTTCACAAAGATAAGAAAAATCTTTCTATGACCCACATGATGCCACCTTTCAAAAGCTACATTTCCCAATAAATAGTTTGCCCTTGTCAATTCATCCCAGTTTCTTTGTGCCCCAATCAGTGGAAGAATTCAGTATGGCACTAAGTTAATGTTCCTTAGCTGTGCTAGCAGAATGCCTTATGTAAGTTATTGTGGTTGTTTAAGCAACAGATTGTTTAGCCCCAATACTTCCTGTTGCACAACCTGCTGCACAGCCAATAGGCTTCTGCTAGCACAACTGTTGCATGGGATTTCATATTGTGCTGCCATTATGAAACTATTAATTCATTGAATAAATGATGCTTTGGGTTGTTTGCTGTGAAGCCTAGTGGGTGATATTTAAATGGAGACTTTTTCAAGATGAAATGGAGACGTGGAAACCTAATGTAAAAATCAGCATATGAACTGTAGGCACTTGAGTGTCTAGGCCCCCTGTACTCATCCTCTGGAGACATTTAATATTCACCAGCAGCATTTACACTTACATGCTGTTTTTGGAAAGAGCTTTCTAATAGAAAAGGTAGGCCAGGAAGAAAATAAAAGAATGAAGAAATTGTATTTTTGCCTTTTTTCTGAAATAAAGTCTAAAAGCTCATGTATTTTTTTCTAAAATATTCCTATATTCATGAGGAATGAGGCATTTAATCCACTCTAGGAGTGACAGAATGCCTTTGTGTTCTCACCTTCAGCTCACCTCCATGCAAAACTCATCAATCTCACACACAATGACTCATTTCACAAACAGAATAGTTACAGTTCTCATATGACTTCTGGGGCAGGTGAACAACATACATATTTTTAAGCTTAAAAATTCAATTTAAATTCTGGAGTCTAAGGAATTTCTGAAATGATAAGTCTGTATCACCTGTGCTGAGTTTCTTTTCAAAGGCCATTTCTATTCTTTGAATGTAAAACTGTCTGGAGAAGATACTGATGAAGCTGTCTTTTCAAATCTTGAGCATCATTTACCTCAGAAGTAGTAGTTTGTCTGGGGCATGGAGATGACAGGCAGCTTGTGTAGGATATTCTAATGGAATATATATATATATTCCAGTAACAAGATATATTAACAATATAGTAACAATATATATTCCAGTAACAAGCTCTGTTCCAGTAACAAGAAGCCGAAAGCACCAGCCTGAAGATGACGAGTGAGACCTCGTCGAAACGTCGCCTAGACACCCCAACTTTTACACGGGAAGACACCCGAGGACACCAAAACCTGCATATATATATATATATATATATATATATATATATATATATATATATAATGTTTCTCTCCCTCTCTTTGTCTGTTTGATCCATTCAACTGCTTGTCATCTGCATAAAAGGAATAGTGCCAAATCTTGTTCACAAAGCTCTTTTGAAAAGGATTATTTGTAGTTTATAAAGCCTGATTCAATATGTTTTGCTCCTGCCCAATCATGATTATTTACATCTAATAATGGTCTTGCAACCGTGTCTTTGGCTGAAAAATTCCAATTAGTTTCAGACTTCCCCCATCTTTATGCTCCTGGCCACTTTTTTGGACCCCACCCACAAAAAACAACAACCCAGTAGTTTTTTCCTTTGAAGCCAATGTCACAGAATACCTCCTCTTCTAAGAATGTGTGGGGTATTTTCCTTCAGCCTCACTTTCTTAGTGGCTATCAGCTTACTGCCTATGCCCTTCTTTCCTACAACTCCTTACGTTCCTGCTTCTCCTGAAACTAGGGGTTCACCAATACACACACAACTGTCCTATGTCCAAGAAACAAGCAAAAACTTAGGCTAAAGATAAAATGGTGCCATATTTGCTTGGACTTCTCCACACCACAAATTTAAAAGCACAGGACATCTCTCAAACAATCCTGGGAACTGTAGTTTAAGTTAAGTTTAAGAATCCTGGCAAGTGTAGTTCCCAGTTAAGTGTGCTGGGAATTGTAGCTATGAGAAGGATAAACTTTGGTTCCCAGGATTCGGGGGGGGGGGGGTCATGTGCTTCAAATGTATGGTGCAGATTTTACCTAACTTCAATAATCTGTTGAATCTTCGGTTATGTGAGGCAAATTCCCATCCCACACTTCCAATTAAGGAAGCAGGCTTGCAGGTCATATGGCAAGAATCTCACACAGGCCTGAGACCCAATACATTTCTTGTCAGAAATTTATGTATTCATGTTACATTTATATACCACCTTTATCACCCGAGGATCTCAAGGTTCTCCTCCTCCCCGTTTCATTTCATCCTTACAACATCCCTGTGAGGTAGGTTAGGCTAAGAGATGGTGACTGGCCCATGAGCTTCATGGTTGAGTGGAAATTTGAACCTTGCTTTCCCAAGTCCCAGTCCAACACTCTGAAGATTATGCCAAACTGGCTTTTCCACCACTTTCCCCTCATAAGGTGAAACTAGAGAACCCAGTCTTTCTCAACATGAAGTAGAGATGTGCATAACCTTCACTGGATCTTCCTTCATCTTCTAGTGAAAGTACAATGAAAATTTCTGTAGGATTCGTGCCAAACATGCAACACTTTGGTTGGCTAAGGCAGGGGAGGGGTCTTAGTGAGATAGTTGGGTGGCTTTTCCATGCCCCTCCCTCTTGTTTTACAATGTTAAACAAAAGCAATCTATTGCATGTATTGTGGTTAAGAGTGGTAGTCTTGTAATCTGGTGAACCAGGTTCGCGTCCCCGCTCCTCCACATGCAGCTGCTGGGTGACCTTGGGCTAGTCACACTTCTTTGAAGTCTCTCAGCCTCACTCACCTCAGAGTTATTGGTGCGAGGGAGGAAGGGAAAGGAGAATGTTAGCTGCTTTTAGACTCCTTAGGGTAGTGATAAAGCAGGATATCAAATCCAAACTACTACTACTACTACTACCCTTCTTCTGCTTCTTCTTCTTCTTCTTCTTCTTCTTCTTCTTCTTCTTCTTCTTCTTCTTCTTCTTCTTCTTCTTCCAAAACACAATGCACAGGGAGAAATGATATCTGACCCCACAGGCCTATTGGAGTTACTTTCCCAGAACCATTCTTAAGAGGTTTTTAAAGCAACCTGCCTTTGACTGCTGAGTGCACTGGATTGCCTTTAGTTAACTTTCAAAAAGAAAGAAAAGAGACAAAAGATAGAATTCCTGGCCACCCCATCAAATAGTAAACATCCTCCCATCCCAAACTCTTTTGTCTCTCCTCTGGGGAAATTCAGCAGGGTTGCATGTTCAAGTAAACACTAACAAAAACCCATCCCTGGTTCCACTCTACTCAATCCCTTGCTAGCACCTCCTCACAGAAATGCTTTCTGTCCAACCCAATCTTTCTCCATTGCCACCACCCAAAAGGCAAGTTCCCTGTTATCCCAGCAATCTCTGGTGCGAGAGCTCAGCCAGGAATCTCTTCTCAGTACCAGCACTGAACCTATGCTTTGCATCCACAAATTTGCTGCTGACTCCGTCTTTCACCCACCCACTTTCTTCTTGACAGTTCTCAGTCTTATTCCGGTCCCTGACACATGCAACTGTTGCTGCTGCTTCAAGTACATTACAATATAAGACGTTCTCTGGTGGCAGGCTCTGAAGCAGATTTACAGAGCATGTGACCTCTTGTGTAGTAGAGCAGAATGTTTGATCTGGGTGCTGTGGCTGAGAGGATAATGCTAAAGCCCTCCAGCTAAGGATCAAAGGAAAATTTTCCTAGCTGCCTGTGTTATTCGCTCTCTTGCAGTTAAATAAAAATGCAGAGCCTAAGCTAAACTGCATGTTTACCAACTTTTCACAACGGTGACATCTCAAAATTCTGCAGAGACAGGCTTAGCAATTGGAATTCTACGCCAATGCTGAAGATTTATGTTTGAGCAGTGTGGATGTGTTGTACTGCAAAGTCTAGAGGGGATTCAAAGCAAATGGGTTGCTTGGGGTACACCCTGCTGCATAATAAATACTGTAAATGCACTGAGTTAAGACAATGAGTTTATGTCATTAGTTGTGATGCTTATTTTAGTAAGCAGGCGAGCCAGTTATCATGGCTTCTCATTAAGAACAAAGCCACTTTAGATTTTCCTCACCTTCCACGCTGTTTGCATGAGCATGCAGAAATGTGCCAAATGCATTAAAGGAGACGAAATAGGATATAACAGCTCTCCCCCCAGTGTCACAAGACACTGCTATTTTCTGAAATGGACTCATTCATGATCATGGCCCCAAGGGGTAAAGTCACATGGTGGTGCCTATAAAGCAGCTATTAGTATTCAGGCAAGTCAGAGGTCTGTGCTTGCTATTGATATTACTCTGTTGTAAATGGAGTGTTATACTCTCTTCCATTACCATCTTGATCATAAATAGTGGCTCAAAGTACAAAAAGTATTACTGGTTGCAATGTCACTGAGCTGTTGGGAACAAATAGCTTGAAAGGACAGCAAGGAGAATATTAGAAGCTGGGCCTTTGCTGATGGGCAGGACCTACGCAGCCCTGCCCACAAATTGTTTGGATAGAAACATCTTGGGGGGGGGGGGCGTGCAGATGCTGCATTGACACCATTACTCATTACTGTCCTTGCAGTAAAGTTTTGGAGATATACTACTATAAGAGCAAGACATGTTTGGCTTTGTGATGACTATAATAAGTGGAGCTTGATATATGACAGGTGGCTCTCCACATGTTGCAGAACTAAAATCCCCATCAGCCCTAGTAAACATGGCCAATGGTCAGGGATGGAGGGCAACGTGTGGAGGGCCAGAGTATCCCCACACCCGATGTATGATTATGCCTGGTTTAAGGATCTCCAGAGTTTTGAGGGTATAGGTTTTGCAGTAAGGATGTCCTCGATTGTCTTGCAGTAATTTAAATTGTCGTGTATTTGCTTTCATGTGCAAGAAAGAGAAGACCAAGGATGTCTTCAAACACTTTTCAATCTCACAGCTGGCAAGTAAAAGAATATGTGATGTTTCTTTGCCACAGAGCACCTAAAAGAATTACTTATTCAGTGTAGATTCCCTCTCATTTTCCATGGCTCTGCGTGTCATTGATAATAGTCTTTGCACTTCAGTTCATGTGGTATGGAAATTTGGTATAGGCTGGGGGTTTTCTTATCTAGTGGATCTTTAGCACAGAATTCTAGACTTGCTGATTTTGCAGCTTCCTTTTCATTTGAAGAGCTATTTTGCACTGATATTGTTCTATAATTTTCAATGCATTTTGCTATGATTTAAATGCAGGAGTTCAAGGGAGACAAATCAGCCCCACTGTGCCAGTTATTTTATACAGTAGCCAGCAACTGGCATTGTATGGAAACTGTTTTATAAAAAAAAGTAAAAATACCGCAATTTATTTTCTCTGTATTTTTAACCTTAATTATACACTGCAGTACTTCAAAGAATTAAATACTGCAGGTGCATAGTGGGGAGAAAAAACATTAACAGTGGAAGAGAGAAGTAAAGGTAAAGGCAATTGTGAAAAGATATGTTGCCGGATAAGATCTGAAAAACAGATGGGAAGTCAACAAAGCAGAGAGAGAAGGGATGCTGTTATGCTCAGCAGGAGCTGAATAGGAGGTGTTTTTCATTTCAACAGTTAAAGAAGATAGTAGAAAGAGACTGGAGCTAGATAATCAAAGAGAGAATCTGATAAATAACGGAAAAAGGAAGGGCAGAATAGCATTAACTCATTAGATTGCCAGAATTCTTTTAGCAAAACTATAGTCTCAAAGGATATATTTTCAGATGGTATGCTCTACAGTCTAGTAGCTTCTTCACATTAGTTCCATAGATTATTATGGGCTAATTTTAGCAAATGCCTGTAGTGCAGCCCCCAACTGGCACTGCAACTTATAGTGGTAAATTTTAGAAGGTAGAACAAGATACCCAAAGGATTTGTGTAAGAAGAAACGGGTATTTAAAATTAATGAATATCTTATGTAAACTCTCTTATTCTTCACAGCTTCTCTTTAATTCCAAACCCAAAACACAGTAACGCAGAACAAGAAGATAAGGAACAATCAGTGACATGCTAGAACTCCCTGTCATGTCCTCACTCCCTTGTTCTCTTAGAATGGCAATGGTGCCCCACCTGAGAGGTGCTGGAATTGAGTTCCAGTGAATTCCGGCTGGAAAAAATCCCCGGGAATAATAATAATTGTACTGATGGTCTTCTTCTGGGCTTTTAAGGATTTTATAAATGTATTCAAAATAACTAGGCTGTGATTTTCAGTAGTTCCATTATAATATTCTCCCTAAAGCTCCTCCTTCTACTTGTTCTTCCTTGTTCTTTGTTTTAAACAAAAATCTAGGAATAGGGTAGGGTAGGTAAGTGAAGGAGAGCTATGCATGAACAGGAAAAACAACAAAGCATTCCAACTACAAATTTACAAGGGTCAAAAATTACATCAGTGGATCTGTTGTGTTAAGTTTTCTATGCATTATGTATAAGGTCTGCGCCATGCATTTAAAGCAGTATCATACCACTATAAACAATCTTGACTTTCCCCCCCAAAATTATGGGAACTGTAGTTTGTTAAAGGTGATATAAGCTGTTAGGAGGTTGATTATTAAACAACTCTGGGAACTGGGAGGGGGATAGGGGCCTTGGCACAACTCTCACCACCTGTATAAAACTGCAGCTCCAATAATTCTTTGGGAGAAGTCATGACTGTTTATAAAGTGGTATGATGCTGCATTAAACATATAGGTGAGGCCTAAGTGTGTGTGCAAATAATTTTATTTGTATGCCACCTTTCCACAGTTCAAACCTTGCTCAAGATGGCTTACAACATGTAAAAATACATAACTACAACATAACAAATGTAGTCATAAACAATAAATTAAGCATAAAAAAATACAAACTGAACATTTTCAAGATAAATTACACCAAAGCCTCGCACAAAGATACAAAAAACCAACAGCAGCAGCACCCCAACTCAGCCTCAGCTTTTGCAGCTGGAGTCAGTCAGGGCTCCACCCTCCCTGGTCAGGTGGAAAAGGCCTTCAAGGCAGAGGAGCAGGTCTTCCGGAACTCACAGCCAAGATAGTCTCTGGCCTTTTCAGCCTCAGCTTCTGCAGCTGGAGTCAATAATAAGAAAGGCAGTATGTCTGGCCTATCTGTTCTAGTGTTTGAATGAAGAGGTGGGTATGGGCAGAGCCTGTATCCTTTCCTATGCATGCCTGTTCTACACAGTGGAAGAATGCCTAAAAGTTTTTGCAGCTGTTCTCCTAGCTGTTTATTAAGCCCAATTGCTGCATTCTATTTCTAAAAGGTAACGAAATTGGCATTTGATTATTGAGAGGGTATAATTACTATAAGAGTAAAATTTTAAGCGTGTGGGGTGGTATTGACTTTTGAAATGCTTTTGCATTTTATTTTATTTTATTTTTAATGACAGAATATTTTTTCATTTGCTTGGACAAGTTTGATGTGGGAAATAACTTTGAAGTAAATCACAGTTCTGTATTAAAATGCATGTGTATGAACTGCCACAAGATCACTGATACTTTGCTTCAAAGGTCAAAAAAAAAAAAAAAGGTCCTTTTGATGGCGTTGCAAGACTCTGCGCATTAAAAACAGGTGCTAAGTATATTTTCTCTCCTTTCCTTCTCTTTAGATTTGTGATAAAGAATGGCACTACTATGTCGTAAATGTTGAATTCCCAGTAGTTACTTTGTATATGGATGGTACAACGTACGAACCTTACCTTGTAACGAATGACTGGCCTATTCATCCATCACACATAGCAATGCAACTTACTGTTGGCGCTTGTTGGCAAGGTAAGTAGAAGACTGAAATGTGTAAATTAAGATTTGAGGACATCTACTGTACAAAAAAACCTCAGTAAAATTAACCAAAAGCAAGGTCCTATCATGTGTGTATGTGTGTGGACTATGCTTCAGAACAACAACACTGAGTATAGTCTTTATGTGGTCTCAGAAATGCCAATGATTTCATTTGTGTTGTTTTTTTTTAAAAGAAACAGTTTCTGGAGATAAGGATATAGAGTTAGGACTCACCTATACAGCTGCAAATAAAATGTTTTAAATGTGTTGCAAAGTGCAATATACAAATATGGCACTAGATGGTGAAGGTGAGCGATGCCAAATTCAGTGTATTTTTCAAAACTTCAAAGCATTTTCACAGCGTGTTGTTTTTTTAAAAAAATGTATGTAGATTCCACCCTAGAGATCTAAAGAGAGGGCTGCGCAGGAATACAGTCATACCTCATGTTACGTCCGCTTCATGTACGTTCTTTCATGTGATGTCCCACGGTGACCCGGAAGTACCGGAAAGGGCTACTTCCGGGTTTCACCACTCACACATGAGCAGAAGCGCAAAAGGATATCACATGCATGCGCAGAAGCGGCAAATCGCAACCCGCTCGTGCACAGATGCGCTGCTGTGGGTTGCGCTCTTTTCATGTTGCAAACGGGCCTCCGGAACAGATCCCGTTCGCAACCAGAGGTACCACTGGAGTAAAGTGTCATAGGGTTGCTCCAAATCCAGCTCCTTACTGCCCGACCAATAAAGCTCCTGGCCAAAAGTTTGGGGTTTTGTTTGTTCTTTTGGTTGATTTCAATGTTTTATTCTGAATGGCTTCATTTATGTGTGTCACTTAGATATGCAAACGATTAAGTAGCATATAAATGTATTAAGCTAACTTTTTAAAAAGGAGCCCTATTCTCTGGTAGTGTCATCTAGTTTTCTGCCCTTTGGGGTGCCACTAAAGCAGCTGGTCTGAAGGAGCAACTAGAGGTCTAGGGTATCCAGAGCCCAGCTGACTCAGTCAGGTGACCTGGGGAACCAGTAATGTGGCATATTGATTATAAACCTTCAAAACACCCACCTGCTCTTTGGTCAGAACAACATCTGCTCCCTACCTTGCCTGACTCCCTAGGTTCCTTATAAGACTTACTAGGCTCTCACCTGCAGTCTGCTTTCACAGTTTTGGTTGCAACTATCCCTTTGAGTACCACCACCTGGAATCATTGTATTTTCCTTCCCACTAACCTGATGCCACTGCAACCGTATGAACTGGCTCTCCATCAAAGTTGCCAAGAAAACAGACTTCTCCTTTTCCTTTCTCTGGCATTATTTCCATAATTTGCTGCTTAATCGCGGTGCAAGTACTTTAATTTCCCTCCTTGCAAAAAGACTGAGCAATGTGCTGTGTTCATGCAGTAATCTGGCCCAAAATGGATTTATAGTAGGGGGGATTTTGCAAACAGTGTGACAAAAATATTGGACATAACTTGAGCAAGAAAAGAGACGTACTGTTTGTTGTTTTGATGTGGGGAAAGCTTTTGACTGCCTGGAAGCAGGTTGCCTCAAGGTTGTCTTTTTAACTTACTGCAAAAGAAGAATTTGGGAATGGACTGCCTTTGGGAAGTCAGAGCTTGATGCTCTTAGCAAAGGTTAATAACTTCCAGTGTGGAAAATTTCAGATCAATTGTTGGAGCAAGTAGGGATGCCCACTTTCCCTTTGAGTATGACATTCCAAGGCAATGCAAAGGCCAAGGGAATCCAAATTGAGGATAACTGTCATAAAATTAGCTTATTTGCTGATGGCATAGTTCTTTGACCAAACTGGAAGCACCACCAGCAGCCCTATAGGAACTAGTTATGTGTCTGTTGTAGAAACTCCTTATGTTCTGCTAACTTCACAAAATCTTAAATGTTTCTGGTCAGTATCCCTGATCAGTGTCCGAATCTGGGGTTGCGGCACTCATCTTGCTTTACTGGCCGAGGGAGCCGGTGTACAGCTTCCAGGTCATGTGGCCAGCATGACTAAGCCGCTTCTGGCAAACCAGAGCAGCACACGGAAATGCTGTTTACCTTCCCACTGGGGTGGTACCTATTTATCTACTTGCACTTTGACATGCTTTCGAACTGCTAGGTGGGCAGGAGCAGGGACCGAGCAATGGGAGCTCACCCCATCGCAGGGATTCATACCGTCAACCTTTTGATCGGCAAGCCCTAGGGTCTGTGGTTTAGACCACAGCACCACCCGCGCCCCATTTAAGGTCTCATTTAAAGGTCTTATTTAAAGAAAACCCAGTTTAAAGATGAAGAACAGTAAGCAGGGAGAGTCGGAGACTTGAGGTTGCACATCAACAGTTAGCAGCACCTAGCCAGCTGGCAAAGCTAGCACACTATTCACTGATGTCTTTCCAACTATGGTCAGAGATAGTAGTGGCTGGTGATGCAGCATGGGTGGGGCTGCCTTGCCCTTCCACCTTCCCAGACCATGCTAGAGGAGAGGACCAATGCAGCAGGGAGCATGGTGCAGGCACTGTGACGAAGCCAGTTCTTTGCTTCTGAATCCTAATGTGCCAAGCCCACCCCGTTCACAGTAATGAGCAACAAGGCACGGAAACCAGGAAAGCAATGAAGCCCCATTGTGCCCACCACACAAGCTGCTGCTGGTCAGATGTGGTTTGTTGGTTGTTGTTTTTATGACAGTGATTGTTTCTAAATTTGCATAAAATATATTCATATAAATTTATTCATATAAATTGCCATGTGCAATATTTATGCAAGTTTGTTTCCTCTTTTGGTGATGCCAATCCTCTTTTCTTTGGCAATGCATAATATCCCACCCCCCCACCCCCCGCTAAAGTGGTAGTAAATTTAAACTTTTGCAGCCTTGTGGGATGGACTGGAGCCTGGCTCCTTTTGGTTCTTAGAAACTGCTTTATCAAGAGGTTGGTTTAAAAAGCTGGGGAATTAATTCTGAGGTGAGTTCTTTGAAGATGGAGGAGAGTCTGAGCAGACTGCAGAGAGGGAGAAAAGACTATCAAGAGAAGGCAGAGGAGGAAAAGGAATCTGCATCCTTCAGTGGAGGCCGATCCATGAGCTCCCTTAGGCAGGCCCCACCTTCTTGTCCTCTGGCATCCAGTCCGGGAGATGACTCTGTGTGGCAGCTTCCTCCTTCTCCATCTCAGTGTTGTTCTTGTAGCACTTAGCAGGAAGGAGGATGCAAACAAAGCTAGAATTAGAATACAGTCATACCTCAGGTTGAAGTAGCTTCAGAATGAATATTTTCGGGTTGTGCTCTGTGGCGGCCCGGAAGTGACAGAGCGCGTTACTTCCGGGTTTTGCTGCTCGCGCATGCGCAGACGCTCAAAATGACTTCACAAGCATGTGCGGAAGTGCCAAATCGCAACTTTCGTGGATGCAGGTTGCGTTCACTTCTGGATGCGAACAGGGCTCCAGAACGGATCTCGTTCCCATCCAGAGGTACCACAAATCTCAGAATTCCCTCCACAACAAGAAGTTGCTAGGAAGGAAAGCTGAATTACACAAGATTAGCTACAAATGGATCAAGGATGCTTGGAAATACCCAGTGCTTTTTTTCTTTAAAAAAATGTTTAGGGGTACTCTCATTTTCCTACTCATATTGAAATACTGCCCCTCAATGAGGCCAAACTTAGATTCACAAAATGTTTAGGGGTATGCATATCCCTGCATCCCCCCAGAACAAAAAGCACTGGAAATACCTATGGGTTGCATATTCCAATAACCAACTATCCAGGATTCTAAATCATAGAATTGTAGAGTCGGAAGGGACCCTGAGGGATCATTTAGTCTAACCCTCTGCAATGCAGGAACATGCAGCAGTCCCATACAGGGCTCAAATCTGCAATTTTGGTGTTATCAGCACCCGCTCTAACCAACTGAGTAATAAGTTTAAAGGACAGCCAGGATTTTAAGAAAAAAACTTGCAGGTGCAAGGTACATGGAATGCATCATTGATGACATTGGAGGAGCTGTGACGATGGTGATATTTCTGCAGCTGTTATATTATTTTCAGACCATCCCCATCTGCATTCCACCAAAAAACTACAGCACTGGCAGAAAGCACTAGATGATTTTGTACAGAAGGAGTTTTATAGAGTCCCTTCTGTGGCTATAAAATGCTTACCTAGCAAGGTGAGACCCAGGGTAATGGATTTACACTCATATCATAACACAGCCCATTTAAGGCCTGTTATGCATTACGTAAACTCTGCCAAGCAAAATAAATGGTTAGAATAAAAGATAGAACATTCCCATTCAGAACTGCAACTCCTAGGCAGGGATGAGGGCAAACTTAATTCAGTTTCCATTTAAAGGAAAGTTAGCTAATTCACGCTTCTTGAAATAATACATAAACCGAAACACAGCCATCATTGAAGATGATTTTGCAATGTAGTTCTCCAGCCAAGTAATGGGTATACAAAAATACATTTATTAGGATAAAGTATGGATAAAAAAGCATAGCTTACTGAAAGCAATGCATTATATTAGACAAAATTCCTTTGCAAAAATTTGCATTTTAGGAGAAATTTGTACTAAAATGCTAGTGAATTTTCATTAAAACTTTTTTAAAAAAATAACAACTCACTAGCTGATGTGGAATTATGGAGAATTGAACTTAAGATTCAAAAAAGGAAAAACTGAGAGCGGCCAAACTTGATAGATTCACCTAACTCTAATCCTAGGCATATAACTTCATGTCTTTATAAGAAGTTAGGATTTTACAGGTGGAGTAGTAATTCATGATTATATGGCTTTCTCTGTTATAACTGTGGCTGAAATTGTGTTTATCTCAGCATTGCTTATACTGTATATAGTAGTTCTATGGATCTGTGATTTTAATAAACCTTAATGGTTCATCTCCCAAAGAACCTTAATTATGAAGGATCTTGGATCACAAAATGGGGATTAAGATTTGGCTCTCTGTTCCTCTGTACTGAACCTGTAGTTTCCAATTTAAAAGGCATTAGAGAAATGTTTTTTAATGTAATATCTCATTGGCACCAAATCCCACACCTACTGTTTCTCATGAGCAATCAGCATTCTAATTATTGCTTAAGTGCCACAAGGCAAGATCTCTCTCTCTCTCTCCCTTTCTCCCTTTCTCTCTTTCTCTCTTTCTCTTCACTACTGGTGATGAGATTCTGGAATGGAATTATAAGACATATCCCAAATGTTACAGGATCTCCCTCACCATTTGAGACTAGGGCACTTTTGCTGGGAATTCTGGATGGAGAGGGAATCTCCACAATTAGCTATGTTCATATCTTTGTCTTCTTGGTAGCAAGTAGAATTCAAATTGTGCTTAAATGGAAAGATAAGAATCCATCTCCACATTTTGGTTGTTTTTACACAGAATGGGAAGCACTTATCTTAGACAAGATATCTAATTAGTAAAAAGTAATATCCATTTATAAATCCAAAGAGTGGAATTCAATGTCACACTATTACAAACATTCCATTTACATAAGCATTTCAGTTTCCCAAATGGAACATCACCATCCCCTCTGCTCTGTTCTGGGGGTGCTCCTGACCCCCCTGAACCAATTTGGTGTGTATTTGGTGCACAGGGGGAGTTGGGGCCGAAAAGGCCCATTCCATAAACAGAAGACCTAACTGAGTTTGTTTGGTAAATTCTGTTGTAGGACATTTATTTATTTACTTATTTTCAAATATGAATTCTTTTACTTATCAGAAAAGTGCAAATACAAATGCCCATACAAGTTTTTGTCAGTCCTTGGCAAAAGCTGGTAGGAAGAAGTCTGCATGCCATTCTAACTAACTCAACCCCAGGCACCAACACAGATGGGGTAGGATTGTGTTGTTATTACTTGTATCAGTTTTCTTCATTATGGGACACTGTATCGCACTATATCTTTGTTATATAAATGAAATCCACTAAATGCAAGAGGAGAGACTGTATTGTCTGTGTTCTGCTGCAGGAAAAAAACCGACTTTCCTTTTTTTGCAACTATTGCTCATGGCTAACAGATATACAGTCTTGTTTCATTGATTTGACCATAAACAAAACAAAACAAAACAAAACAAAACAAAACAAAACAAAACAAAACAAAACAAAACAAAACAAAACAAAACAAAACAAAACAAAACAGCACTGTTGGCATAATTCTATTCCCTAGTAAACAGAAAGACAACAAGTTTTGGGATAGATCTTCGAATGAATCCTCACCACTCATGCCTTGAGATCCTACATGACTAAGACCACATATGGCATCTCTTTGAACCACAAAGAAGAGCAAAGTTTCATGACAGGAAATTTTGGTTGTACAAAAAGTATTATTGGTAAAATGTAAGGAAAGTCTAATAAAGTCAGCAGTCACATTCACATGCTGCTTATGTAGTAAATCTGGATCAAAGCAGCATATAGATGTCATATTATTGCATTTCCAAACCTGACCTCCAAACAAAATGCCAACATTTCAAAGGACATTAATCTGTGATCACTATAGTACTGTTTTAGAGTTATTATTTTCCATTCTGTTGTATTTCCAGAACAGCGTTCAAGTTCAAAGCTTAATCCTTTGCTTTAAAAGCAGGTCATCCTTTTTCACCCATACTTATTTGCTCTATCTCTCTTGTATGACCTTTTGTGCATTCATTGATTTCCATGGTTTCTATAAATAAATAAATAAATAAATAAATAAAGCAGGCTGGATCCCTTGCAATTAGGATAACCAGCAGGAGAAGGACAGACAGTCCTGTCAGCATCACCCTTGAGCCAGTGCCACCAACTGCACTCATCCACTTCAGCCACGACTGGGCTAGGTGAGCTGGGTAGCACTTCCAGAGACCACCTTCTGCACAGGAACAGGTCAAAGTGCTGTGGACTCACAGCTTAGAGTTGTGAGCACCGGATTCACTTCCACAAGAAGACAGTCATCGCACAGCAGAGTATAGCAGAGCATAAATGACTCGGAGAGCAGCTCTGTAGAATATCTTCTTTATTCTATCTACAGCTATAATACACAACTATATACAGAGCTAAATGAGGTCTGAACTGCACTGAGTGTCTGCAGCTCATCTTAGCAGCAACCTTATCTATACACACGATCTCTCTCTAACACTCAGTCTTTCTCTCTCTGACACTTTGATGTGAGGCTGGAGCGGAATAAGTAGAGAGCAGAAACCGCCCCCTCCTCTCTGGAGAATTAGCAGAGAACATCAGCAGATTCTTGGATATGGGAGGGGTGAAATCTCCTCAAGTCCAACAGGTTAAAAACCTTCCAGATTTTCTAGGATTTATTAGGTTGCAGTTTTGTGAGAATCGGGATCAAAATCCATTCATGCCCCAAATAGTAATACTAGCAGTAGGAGAAAATGTAGGAAAGAAAGAAGAAAAAATCGGGATGAATTCTATTTAAAAATAAAAACAAAGGTCAAAGGTAATGTTTAATGCATTACTGCTAACTGTGAAGAAAAGTCTTTTTCCAAGATAAAGACATTTCATTTCTTGTCTGGAAAACAGGATTTGTTTCATGCTGGCTGCCTTCTTAACATGCCTTAGATCACAGGAGAAGCAGGGCACTCTTACAACTGATACATTTTAATTCTGTTTACCATAGGTGAACTCACTAAAATAATGCTGCTTATAAGTCTGTCTGTGTCTACCATCATGAAATGAAAGGTGTCTAACACCTTTCATGAAAATATCATAAGCAAGATTGAGGGAACGTATTTGTTCATAAGGTATTGCTTCTTAACAGTCTTTTGGTATAACTTTTTAATTTGATAACATTATTTATATTATAAGGTATACTGAAATGCTGGCAGCTGTTATAAGAACCAATCCTTATGGAACTTAATGTGTCATGTGCTTCCCAGTTGAAATACAGGACTGCCGATACTCCATTTGGAATCAACTGTGTACACAAAATGCAGTCTTCCTAAAGTTGTTCTCTTCCCACCCCCACACCCGTTGTTAAAAATGTAAGATAAGCCACACAGAGTGACCCACACTTATATCAAACTCTAGATTTGATGCACTAGTTAAATCCATACTTTGTGAGGCTACCTTAGAAGACTGGAAGTCTCAATCAGTGCCAAATGTGACTGCCTGGATGTTCGCACTGTCCAGAAGGCTAGAACAGGTGACATCAATTTTGCACCAGATGAATTGATTACCGTTGCATATCTGGACTCAGTTTAGAGTGATCATGTTAACCTTTAAAGCCCTTAACCATTTGGGTCATTATTTGCATGATTTTTTTTAATGTTATGTAGGTTATTGATACATTTGTTGTTTTAAATTGAGTTTTATTTTACTTCACCCTAAGATTGTTGTTATGATGGATGGCTGAGCTATAAATATTTTAGTTATAAGCAGCTGCTTATAATATACTTTTCTATGTTGGTCCCAGGCACCAGCCAAACATGGTGAGTGCCACTCTGTTTGCTGTGGCTATTCCAAGAAATGGCAGAATTAGCCTGACAAGGATTTGATACCAAACTATACATGGGGCAGGAGGTGGGTGGGTGGGTTTGCTGATGCACAGTGACAGAAAATATTGTAGTAAGAGGGTTGTGTTGCATCCTGTGCACTGTGGCTTTCAAAAATACATTGCCCACAAGTATTTATTTTTAATTAGTAGAAGCTTCGTCAGGATCCGCTAATGTATAGCTGCTTTCATCAAGCTGCTTTTTTAGAACACAGTACTACTATCAGTGCTTGACCTCCCTACTCATGAGGTTGTAACCTCCATACAGATTTTATTTGAGACTTATTTACAATGTGCTCCTGAAATAGAGCAGCTTATAGACCTTCTGGGGTAGTAATGTATGGTAATGCTTGTCTTGACCAGGTGAGTAGAAAAAATAAGGAATTGCTGTATATGCCTTGTTTTCAGTTTATGAAAGGCAGACTTCTTGAATACACAAATTGACAGTGATAAAACTTTGTTGGATCATGTGTAACATCTCAAAAGGTCTCATAGAGCATTTGCATCAGTACCTGGTGTCTCAGTATTGGTAGTGATAACCAATAGAATATAGTATGTTCCTCTTCTTTAATGTTTGCAGTTCTTTTCTGAGCTTTCAGACAGTAAAATCAGATTAAGTTTGATTATCACATTGTTATATTTAATAATAGCACTCCTTGGCAGCAGTCTTTTAGTTTTATAAGAGGCCATTGTGTTCTGATAACAGTTCATCTGCCAGTGTGGCAAAGAACCTCTCTTACTAAATGATGACTTCAATAATGCCAAGGTTTAGATGCTCCCTTTGGCTCTTTAGTTACCAACAATCATTTTGTGGCAAAGACAGGCAGAGAAGTAAGCAGGTTATATGAACTCTTTTCCCACAGATTTCATCAGAGTATCTTTGAAAAAAAAGATAAAGTCTCAATTTCATAGTGTTCCCCTCAGGAACCAATCCTTTCTATATGTATAACTCTTTACCTCCTGTCACTATAGCCGTGACATGAGTTAATTACTGTCAAAAGGTTGCACTTCCATTTTCCATAGCTGAAAAGTCATTACTTCCAATACTCCAAAGCCATTTTGGTATCTTAAGAGTTGTGGTGAGGGATGAAGTAATTAACTTGTGTCATTTCCACAATGGAGTCAACACTGAGTAGCTTTTTCAGACAATGCCTCCTAACAAATTAAGTCACATTACCATATAAACAATGGAAGTAATTTTGCTGTTTTCTTCCCCTTCCTCTTTGTGTCCTGACAAACCATAATCCCATGTTTAAAACAACAACAAAACAGATTAGTGAATCACCCTCCTTTGCTTTTTCTGCCTAAAAGGCATGGTTGGTCATATAATCAAATTAATTAAAACACAACTTTATTTAGTGTAATAGGACCAAGAGTGTTTTGTAGTAAGTGTTGATGCTTCTAAGGACTGCTAACTATATTTTCTGTTGCTCATTTCTGTCCTAAAATTCTCACGTGACTACATGATACAGAACAATTTTAGTTCACACATATTTCAGACCATAACTCTATCTACTATAATCATAGTGTGTGCTTCTTTGTTTTTCCACTTCATATACACTGCAAAAAAAGTACATGATATGATAAACACTGTACACAATGTGGAAAAAATGTGTATATGGGCCTCAGATATTACCAACTTAGTGGGTAGGCTTCAGAAGACTAATATATTTTGCTCATACACAAAGAACACATGGGATTTGGGTATATTCTTGCAGGAGGCAGAAACTGACACTGCAAGTCAGTGTCATCACCCATCTATTCAAGAAGGCCACACCAGGCTTCAGAAAGCATATCCTATTTGAATTTATAATTCCATGCTCTAATCACATACTTAATAGTTGTATGTGTTATGTTGTCCTGAAAGTCATTATTTATTTATTTGACAATTGGCAACTTCATATTCAGAATTGCTCGGGATTTAAAGGAATCCCCCCAAAAAAGTGCAGTTTCAAAGGTTGAGTCTACCATCTTGATTAAAAATGGTGTCCAACTGGATCCGAACACAGATGGCAACCTGCTCTTCGATCTCAGGAACAATTATGCAAAATGTGGTTATGTTATCTTAAGAAGCATCCAAATACATAGAAAACAGATATACGGACAAACAGCTTCCCAAAATATAGATGTAGTAGATTTCAGTTGTATCACACATTGCCACATAAATGTACCCCAAGTGGCTTCCAACACAACATCAAAACATATAAATCAACACATCATTGCATAATAGTCTAGATGCCACTTCATTTCAAAACATAATACGTCAATTCATATCATGCAAAAGTCTCTTCTCCCCCCCCCCCCTTTGCTGGCCACTCATTACACTGAGGTAAGGGATGGGCACAGAAGGAGGGCCTCCATTTGAAATCTTAATGTGTGAAAAGGATGGTACAGGTGCAGGCCATTCAACAAATTATTTTTCATGAAGTTGCAAATAGAACCTGAGAATATGCATCTCATGTGAGATGGGTATTTTGTGTCAGAATGCAAGATATACTGTCCTTTCTTTGCTTATTTCAATACAGATTAGTCTTTCTTGTTCAATTAGCTTCTCCTAATTGAGGTATGAGTGTGCAGTTTATGCTCTGTTGTTCGCCAAGTAGAATTCATGTGCAGTACTAATTCCTTGGCATAGGGTGTGATTTTATTGTTTAAGAGACCCTTTGGAAATCGAAACTGGTGACGTTTTTTGATACCTGAAACAGATTAAAATTCCGTTAGGAAAAATAACTAAAGTTTTATTTAACAATGTTTTTCTTTCCTTTCCAAAGCTGATATGGTACCATGAATCTAAGTGTTTATGGGTTTTCCATCATTGGTAATAAAAGGACAAAGTCATAAAGTATGAATGAAGCCTTTTGGCAGAAGTAGACTGTCCTCTCAGTTGTTCAAATTGTTAATTTTTTTCCTAGGAAGTTAAAATAAATAAGCCCATCTGTGTGTCATTTCAATGTTGACAACACTGTCACTCCCTTTTTACTGTTGTTGTAGCTGTCCTTGCAAGTTACTAAATGGTTGTGAAGTTTGGCTACATTTGGTTGGGCTCAGGTGGTGCATCAACACTATGGTTCATCATTAATTTTTATGATGCAGGTGGGTTTGTCTTCTCTGCTGGATCTATAAATAAGTTTCAATTGGACTGTCTCTTTTATTTATACTAGTTGTCTGGCTGAAGCTGCTCAGGTGGACCTAGAAGGTGCTGCCAATGGCAGACGTGACCAGTGTCTGTACTATAACCCCTTGAGAAGGATAACTGTTCAGCTGGATGCTTATTTTTAAACCATAACGCTTCTGATGCATTTGTCAGTGCTGTGTACTTCTCTCTATTTGTGTCCCAAGGAGGGTGTTGGTTAGCTTTTGCAAGTGACACTTTAGGGGCTTGCATTTCTCTAACAATTTTAAAATACAGTTAATGCATCTTGTAAAATGGGAAATATTAAAAATGGGAAATATTAAAATTTTAATAAAATAAAATTAAAATATTGTTGTCAGTTATAGTCATTCTGACTCTCCCTCCTGGAAATGTGGCTTCTTCCTTAAAAGCAATAGTAGTTCATTGTTAATACGGAAATATACATCATATGGGTTAGTATCATAATGTGGTGCAGATGTAGAAAATATAAAACCAAGTAAAAATGTTCTGTGAAATATTTGGTGGTAGCATTTGCAGGCTTGATTCATATTATAAGGTACCGAGTTTCAGGAATCAGTAAGAAAATCAACCTCAGTATGCAATTATGATATTGATGAAATAAAACCAAAGCAGCCTATACCCCAATAAATCAATGTGCATGAAATCAATGTGCAAAATCCAATTGCTTCTGATTCACCCATACCTCACCCACTGGCATGACTGAAATCAGATGTTAATCTTGAATGGGTTTATTTCCTTAATTTACTCCATAATGAGTCTGTTTTTCTTTCCTCTATCAGCCACTCATTTCTATTTAGTTTTATATATCACAGGCAGTCATTACTAAGCAGCATAATGTCAGTTTATATAGAAGGTAAGCAAATTTGGTAGGAAGGCCATTTTGTTAATTTAACAGTAACTAATTGCATATTGCTTTATAAGAGATTTACTATTCCCAGGACCAGCAAGCAGCATAGATGGCCTTTTCATTTGGTTGGTGCTTTGTTTTTAAACAGCATGTTATTTTCAGGTTTCCTTCTTCATCTATAGAATCACAAATATCTTCTAAAATATAACAGAGTTTGATGTTTAGCTTTATGCTGCTTCTAAATTAAAATCGTAGAAGCAGCTTTTACATCACTTGCTGCAGGGCCATGTCTCCGACTAGAATGCATTTTCACATCAGACTCCCATATGAAAGCAGGAGTTTTTAATAATATAAATGGTGATATTGAGACATTCTAATCCCTCACATGAGGGAAATGAGTGTGCTAGCTCTACCTCCCTCTGTCATCATACCTGACACCTTCCACAAGAAAAGGTGGGGAGCCTTTTCTTCCAGGGAAATTGCATGGTAAGTAGAGCAGGATCGTCACTGCACACAGATGATAGGGACAGGGATGGAGGGGGCAGAGCTAGTGCACATGCCCCCACTTTCCCTCATGCAATCTAATTGCATGGGAATTAGAATGTGCAAATAGGTCTGGAGCATTATAACCATAAATAGTAACAATGTACGAGCCATTTTCTATTTGGAATTCTGTTTGGGATTACAACAGCAGCTGGATTGTCAATTGTCTCAGACGTTTAAAGATTGTGTTGGAAATATTGATAGCCATAAATAAAAATGTATCTATGAATTATTATCAGCTACGATTTGTGCTTCTTTTTTTTAATAGGAGGTGAAGTCTCTAAACCCAGATTTGCTCAGTTTTTCCATGGCAGCCTTGCCAGCCTAACCATCCGACCAGGCAAAATTGAGAGTCAGAAAGTGATTTCCTGTTTGCAAGCCTGCAAGGAAGGTTTGGATATTAACTCCCTGGAGAGTCTTGGCCAAGGACTAAAGGTGAGGGATGAACTGACATCATTTTTGATAACATTGAAAGCTGATTTATGAAGTGAAGAGCACAAGGTAGAGTACAAATGTATTCCCAGAAGCCATCTAATATGCTATGAAGTCATGCAAGGAAGCAGCTGAGCAGAAGAGGAGCTATGTGGCGCTGAATGCTTCCATTTTTGCCTTTATAAACCTATAGGTACCAAGTGCCATGGGTCTTTCATAACCCTTCGGCTTTTCAGCGTTCAGTTCTGCTCATGGTATGTTTGAGACATTCTAAAGAAACATGCACGTTCTCCAGGAGATACAGCACACATATCATCAGGCTTGTGCTACAGTTTCTGTAGCACCTTGAAGATGTCTACCATTAGAGCAGGGATGGGTAACTGGATGGAGGAGGCAAATGGGATCAACAATTCAACCACCACAACCCCATGGGCCACTGGGACAGGCGCGCAGCCCCGCCCACCTGCCAGTCACCTGACATTACCACCAAATGTGATTTCTCCCCCTCTTGATTTTACTATTTTATCATTTGTAAATGACTTTGATGAGTCTTTTAATGACCGAGCAGTGTACACATTTTATGAAATAAATAATAAAATAAAAAATAAACTTTCCCTTCATCATCAACACTTTTTTGTATGCCCCTTTTCCACACAAAAGTTACTCTCAGTGTAGCTTACAAAGAAACATCACAAAATCCACAATTGCAAGTATAATTTCATAGTAACAGCAATAATAAACAAAGCTACATTGTGTTGCATGCAATGGCATACAACGCCCCCCCCCCAAAAAAATCAGTATTATAAATGTAGCAACATTACACCTCCTAGCAGTGGCAACAATAACAAGGGAGTTTGAACTGTTTGTCCTTGGTCCTAGATTGGGTGTGGGAAACAATAGACCCTCCAGATGTTGCTGAACTACAACTCCCATCAGTCCCAGTAAGTATTGCCAATGGCCAGGGATTTTTGGGTACAGTGGTACCTCGGGATGCGAACGGGATCCGTTCCAGAGCCCAGTTTGCATCCCGAACGGAACGCAAGACGCGACAGCACGTCTGCGTGTGCGCAGGTCGTGTTTCGCTGCTTCCGTGCATGCGTGTGACGTCATTTTGAGCATCTGTGCATGCGCGAGTGGCGAAACCTGGAAGTAACGTGCTCTGTTACTTCCGGGTTGCTGCGGAGCGCAACTCGAATGCGTTCAACCCAAAGCACATTCAACTTGAGGTATGACTGTATTGTAATCCAGCAACAAATGGAGGGTCAAAGGTTCTCCACACCTGTCCTAGATGTCCTACCCACTGTTGCTATGTCTGCTACAACTTAGGCAACAATCAAGTTAATCTGATCAAGCATCTAGTTCTCAGCTTTCACAAAGAATCCACTGCCCTGTTAGCATCGCCATTCAGGCAGTAACTCCTCACATGGTTTACTCACAGTTTCTCTCCTGCAGCAGCTTCTTCTTACACAACTACAAATTCAGGGGGTGGTATAGCTGGAAACACCTCTGTGCCTCTCCATCTTACATTGAAACTACAAACAAAAGATAATTCTTTGGATCCCTGGCTTGAATTCAAGCTGTCCCTGCAATGGAAGATTATTTACTCCTTGAGCTTGAATTCAAGACCAGGATACAAAAGAAGAATAAGGAACATTTTATAATTTAGTTTACGTGTTGCATTTATGTTCCTCCTTTTCTACAAGGTGGGGTACATGGTTCACCCCCTCCTCATTTATTCCCCACGACAACCCTGTGAGTTAGGTTAGGATGAGAGGCAATGACTGGCTCAAGGCTTCTGGGCTTTGGGAACCCCAGGACAAGGGACTTTGTCAGCCCTGTGCTCAGTGCTTTGGGGGAGTGCCCAACACCACTTGGGCACTTGGAAACCCCTGTACAAAACAGCAGAAAGCAGGCTGGGTGGTTGATGTGTGGGAGAGCAAAGTTTTCTTTTTGCAAGCTTAAAATCTAAATATCATAGTCGTAGGTTAACAAATGGAAATATTTTCAGCAGTTGCTTTTCCGTTGTAATGATGCAAACACATGATTTCCCAGGGTTTTCTTCGTCTTCAAAGAAACAGTAGCAGCTAAATTCACATTTATCAAACATAAATTAAAAATATTTTGTATAAAATCTTGGCTGTGAGCAAATATGTATAAAGAAATACGTTGTTTATTAAAAATGTATGTTGCCCTCCATCAGCTCTTGCTTATCTGCTGATCAATAGGAAACACAGTTTGTACACTGCTGTTTGCAGCTGACAATTCTTTGAAGCCTGCTTGAGGAGTGCCAGCATTTCTTGTCTTCTGTTTTGCCTCCCAACGGCTGATCTCGTATGGACAAGCGGCTGTCTCTGTGAAGCAGCTGCGGGTGGGAGAAATAAATGCAAGAGTTTAATTTTTCAGCTTCAAAACATTCTCTGTCTCCAATCTACAAGCTGGCATGGCTCAAGATCCTCCTTTCATTTTTACCTTTTCAGCTATTTTGAGAGTCAGTGTGACAGCAGGAGAGGAAAATGAGAGGAGCTGTCAGAAATAGGGTCTCGTGCAGCGTTTCCTAGTTGGCCTGACAGTGACATGTCCTGATGAAAGAACTGCAGTTGGCCCTAGAGTTGAACAGGACAGTAATAAAGACAGATTGTGCCTGTCTTTCAATAAAAATAAAAATAAATCTGTATACAAATCATACCTGTACATAGAAGCAAATCGTGTGCATGCATGCCAAGTAGCTTTTTCATAAAAATATAAAACACAAATCTGGAACAAAGAGATAGGAAGCATTGTCTGAAACGTTACCTAATTTGGGAAACAAGAACAGGATGAATGTGCAGGTGAGCTTGGTAATTAGATGTTCACTAGTCATCTGTTGTCACACTTGCCATTTCATATACATGGATTGTGCCATTTTGTCTAGGCCCATGGTTCCCAACATGGGGCACATGCCCCACAAGGGCGTGATTTGATTTTTAAGGGGGGCAATTCAAGAATAAGTTATTAACAGTGAATGGTCTATTAGGCTTCCTCCACATGAATAGGAGTTCATTTTTTGAATAATAAGAATTATATGTCACGGGGGGAGGGGGAGGGGGTCAGGATTTTAGAGATGCTTAGGTGGGGAATGGCCAAAAAAAGGTTGGGAACCACTGGTCTAGGCTAATAAAGTAAACAAAGGTACCGTAAATAAGGATACAGATGTTGAGATTCTAACAAACTTGAGCAAGCGAGCACAGTTTCTTTCATCTACAGTGAATTTAGCAATGTCTAGTGACGTATAGGTGAAGTAAAATATAATCCTGATCTCATATTTATTTCATTTATTGAATAAAGTTTATATTCTGCATGATTGTTTAAAGCGGTTTACAAAAAAGGAGAAAATCAAGAGAAATTTTCCGCCATACTTTAAAACATACAAATGCTAAATTACTAAAACAGAGTAAAATTGCCTCAACTTTCTAAACATAATTAACATATCATACAACCTGCTGCAGGCGATGACATTCCCTTTCAGTGTTTACATGTTGGATAATTAAAAAATATGGCACATCTTCCTGTAGTCAGAAGTTGTATTTATTAGTCTCTACTAATTCATATACGCACACCATATTCTGCTTCATGTATGGACCACTAGGCCAATAGCATTTTGTGATTTGGATTTACTAGACACTCATTGCTATAGTGGAATAAGAAAGCATCTGCCCATTTAGAATAAAGATTTGGAAGGAATTGACAAAGTAGAATATTTTTGTTGAACTTGCAGAGAAAAAATGACCCCCATATTTCATTGTAATAAGCTGCAGTTATGGCAAAAGCATGATGGTTAAATATGAAGAGTAGAGGAAATTGTCTTGATTCAAAGTGCTTCCACTGACTTCTAATTTATTTTACTGTTAATTATAGCTGCAATAATTACTAAAAGGTATGGTAGATGAGTGCCTGGTGGGTGCTTGATCATAAATGGCTTTTACATATAGAACAAACATTAGCTAATAAAATTACAGGGTTGTAGGTTTGTTTTTTTAAAAAATTGATGGGAATATAACTGGTCTCTGTGAAACAGTTTTTATGACTCATCCTATATTACTTCCCTAAATACTAATTATATTCTTTGTCCCCCACCCACCAGTATCACTTCAATCCTTCCCAGTCAGTACTTGTAATAGAAGGAGATGACATTGTGAATATAAATCAAGCTCTCCAAAAGGTCTCCTATATCAACTCAAGACAGTTTCCAACTTCAGGCATTCGCCGTCTTAAAGTCTCATCCAAAGTCCAGTAAGTTATACTCACTGAGCTTGATTCAACCATTCCTTATACTTCATTAAACCTCATATCAAGAACCTTACAGGTTTGGATGTGGAATAATGGCATGAAAATAAAATCTATCAATATAATTGGTCTTTTAATGAATTGGCGAATAGCTTAAGAATTACATTTACTTTTACAGTGAAATAATTTCAGCTATACAGTAATTTCCTAATTCCTGCATGCCCATTGACTTCAGATAGAGTTCTGGATGTGTGTGAAATGGCCTCCTGATGCATTCAGTGTAAAATGGATGATTAGGTTCGTGATGCACATTTAACAAGATAGCTATATCAAACCCATTAAGTATCAATTTGAGTACCTAATGTAAAATGCCTAACAATTAGAAGCCATCTAATCAGATTTAACAATTGACTGTTGGTTATATGTTATTTAAGGGGTTTAAATGGTATGTGTGCATTGACCTTACTAAAGATCATGCCTACCAATGATATGCTCAGCTACCCTTTAAATAATTTGAGTAATTGTGCTCCTAATGTTCACAGGGAGCTGAGTAGGTTCATAGCTGCCCTATGGGTAGACAGGGGGGAAAGGCAAATGTGCTAACATTCCAAAAAAGAAGAAGAAGGAATTGGCTGAAATGTTTTTTCATCAGACTGTGTGCTTCTTGCAAAGGAAGAATGTACACTAAAACCTCTTCCATGAAGTTAATGAATAATATATTTTTCAGATGTTTTGGTGAAGATGTCTGCATTAGTATCCCAGATATAGATGCCTATGTAATGGTGTTTCAGGCCAAGGAGCCCAAGATTACAATAAGTGGGATGGATCATTTTGCAAGACCGGCTGCACAATTTGAACAAGAAAGAGGCGTGATTCTTTTACCGGATATCAGAATTGTCAGCACAGTCACTAAAATGGAACACCCTCCTGACTTGAAGGAAACTGAAGATAGAGGTTTGTGGGTTTTAAGAGTTTATGGTTTCTGTGACAGTAGAGACTGAGCACCAGGTAGCAAAGAGAAGGACATATTACTGAGACAAAACCTATTGCCGTGTAGTTGTATGGCCAATATAGTTTCTGTGGCATGCAAATGTGCCCATAGGGTCTCAAAGATTGGTGGTTCTTGTTTCTTGTTTCTTTCTCTTTTTGGCCTTTATTGACATAAGTTTAAACAATAAAATCACACAAAGTCATCCAAATACATTGATAATCCAAACACATACAATATATAAAATACTAAATAGCAGCCACTGAATAAATCAGACAACTTTAGCTTTAGCTTTAAATATCTCGGCTAAATACCCCAAAACAATCTTGATCGTTTTGGGAGTACCACCCCTCAACAAATATTGGATTACAAACTCTTTGTAAATCAATATTTTAAACTGTAGGGGAGTCCCTAGGAGATCTCTGTGAAGGGTGTCAAAAGGAGGGCAATCCAAAATTATGTGATGTATTGTATCTGGTGGGTTCTTATTGTTAAGCTGGTTGTTTTTAACACAGTAGGTCTCAGTTGGCAGGCACAATACATGTGGAAAGAGGTAAAGAGAGGCTGGAAAGTTATAGTCAGCATCCTGATGAATCAGACTGCTGAAAGGAGGCTTACCTGACCCAACCTCTCACAGGAAACATGGGGAAGATGCCATAATCCTTAGGTTTATTACTAAGGTTGATTAGCTCAGTACTCTCAGTCTAAAGAGTGTTCTCTGCGTATGCAAAAGGTGTGGGTTGTGAAGAGCACCAACCAGTTTAAGGCTGTTTTAACTGATACTTGGAACTATGCAGGTCAGGTTCTGAAGGCTGCCCATCAGAAACTAGTCATGGGAATGGATGTTCTTGACTTTCACCTTAGTAAAGGGTATAATTTGTACTGAAAGGAGGTAAAATGGTTTTAATTGATCACACACAGGTCATCCTTATCTGCTGCCCATGTCTTCATTCCAGTGATATGGACGGGATGTTGGCAAGGAGTCACACAAACTCAGGCTACAATCCTCTATGCCCTTAGGAGTTCCAGTGAGTCCATTGGAGCACACAGTGCTTCTCTTGACTCAGTAGAAGAGCCAAATCTTGCAGTGGACTGATACCCACAGTAGCTCTGCGGCAAACAAATCACTATTATTATTATTACTGTTATTATTAAAGCTGAGGGACATGTACACTAAAGATAATTAAGAATAGTTAAAAACAGAAAAACAACAGATATATTTAAATAATGACAAAATACCTTCTATTTCCTCCCATTCTCATTCCACTTCACCACAAAAAAAGCTTTTATTCTTGTTTATGCAAGGTAGTGAATGAGAAGCCCATAATCACACAAAATCATACAGATCAAACTGTGCATACAATTGTTTTATTTTACATCTGATATTACAATAAAATCAAAGTCTCAGAATTCTTAGCTGCCCCAGTATAATTAAATGAGAGTCCAAATGAAAAGTAATGCTGTATATTTTTAAACAATTTTATATGAAAGAGATGTAGATGGAGCAGGAAATTACACTCTGAAGATATGTTCAGTGGTTGATGTTAATCCAGCACTGCTGTAAAACTAGAAAGTTCAATAAGAGAGAAAATAAAGCTAAGTGGGGAAATAATGAAACATGTTCATTTTCTTTCTCTCAAAACCACTTATCAGTTTCCCCCTTTCTCTGTCATTGTTAGAGCTAATTTTGTCTTTCATTTCTGATTTTTCAGGCATCGTCTTTCACTGCTTCCTTCCTTTATCCAGGCATTTGCTAAATTTTGATGCTGCTTTTATCCATACAAACACATGTGCATGTACATGAACACACCAGTTTGCCTGCATCAGTAGCATTTTACCCCGATCCCTGCCTTGGTCATGCCCCATGCTCCACAGGACAGTAAAACAGATGACAGTGCTACTGAGCTAAACTGGGTCAGAAGACAAACATTTCTCATGGGCGGTTATGGCATTGTCAGTCCCTGAGCCATGTAGGAAATACTTAGATTACAACTAGAATTATGTATTATGGAGCTTGAGAGAGGCTGAAATGTTTCACAGTGAGGAATTATACAGTAGTTTCCTGAAACATTGGTACCACAATGCATCTAATTGTTAGTTGGCCACAAACTATTTTGAATGGAATTGAAAGCATTTGCTAGCAAATGTTGACAATCTAATTTTGAAAAGCATTCGGGTCCATTGTAGTTATAAGCTTATGCTCTTTTTAATTATAGCTGGAAAAAGTGGGTAAAGCAAATTGCCGTAAACCAAGTTGCTACCACCATTAATCATTGGCTCACAACATTGAATTATATATTTTATCAGCGTCCTATTTAACTTGGAACTATTTTTGTATATGTTATGTTTTCTTTGGTAGCTAAAGCAATATTAAAGTGCCTGTCTTTGCATCTATGAATATATATTTAATGCACTTGAGGGAATCAGTGCAAATGTCACTCACCCTCAGCATAAAAGAATAAATGGGCTATATTTTAGTGCAAACAAAGAAACTAGGATATAGTGCTATGTTAGGACTAGGCTTCCTAACGTATTGGGATAATTTTGTTTATGCTGGAACCCTGCAATCCAATTTAGACATTACTTTTCCACAATCAGATTTCTGAGAAACTCTTTTTCATGTTGCATTATATGCAATTCACTTACATTACAAGAAAATTGCACGCAGGAACTTTACAGGAGTACAGTGGTACCTCGGGTTACATACGCTTCAGGTTACAGACTCCGCTAACCCAGAAATAATGCTTCAGGTTAAGAACTTTGCTTCAGGATGAGAACAGAAATCATGCTCCGGCGGCGTAACGGCAGCAGGAGGCCCCATTAGCTAAAGTGGTGCTTCAGGTTAAGAACAGACCTCCAGAACGAATTAAGTACTTAACCCGAGGTACCACTGTACCAGGGATATACAGACTGGCTTGCAGACCCTGACTTCAGTTCTGATTATCACAGAACATACAGTGTTTTAAAATGTTATCCCAACAATACGAGAACCACCATGGTGGAAAGGTTTTCAGCAATCACATGTGGGGGCCGAAGCCTTTCATAACTGCAGAAAGACTTTACTACAAGAGACATTCCTTTTATATTTTTCCAAATGTATCCCATGAGAGAAACAGTTTAAGTCAATTTTCCAGCCACTTGATGCCAAGTGGACCAGAGAATTAAATATGAAATTTGCATACTCTTCCTTCTGTGACAAGATAGTTGTTATTCTCCGTAGTGAAATAGAGGAAGTTTATATCTCAAGTTTTACAAGCGTTGCCCATTAAGAATCATCAAGTTGCATAGATGGGTGGTACTGGATTTTGTCTCCTTCTTTAAGTAATAAAGTGACTGAGACAAATGTACTGGCAGAGAAGAAGTCTTGCTCCAGTTCACAACTCCTTAGTTTCATGGTTTCCATACTTCATACAGTGTAGGCCTTGTCGGTGTCAGTACACATTGACAACAGAACAGCAAAACTATCCATATGTAAATTTGTTTCCAAGATTAAATTTTAATTCTGTGCTTTCCAAATAAAGTCCAGGACCTATACTGTGCTTTAATACACCTTCCAAACGGTGTACAAACTGAGATATGAAAGCTAGCAGCTAAATGGCACCTTAAGCCTACAGGTTATGGGCACAACAACAGAATGTCTAGGCGCGCTTATTTTTATAACCAGAATACAAAGCTGAAAATGAATGGACTGCAGCTAAAATATTATGTTCATTTTTCACAAGGTCCTGTTCTTCCCCTGCCCATCCCCCTAATATTCTTAAGAGGGTTTCTTCTCCAGTCTTCAGCTGGAAGTGGGGAGGCAAAAAAGTTTTGTTTTTTTTTTAATCTGAAATCTTAGGTGCAGTATTGCGCCCAGTGCTCAGAAACTGCTTGCGCTAATGAAATTCCCTGTCACAAAATGCGACTAGAACAATGGGAATTTCAAACACTGCTTCCAATTGTCCTAGCGCAAGGGTTACCAATGTGGCACCTGGGGGAGCCAGTGTGCCCACAGTGCCTCCTACGTCACCTACAAAAATCTACGTAAATGTTTCCTCAAAAATCCAAAATGCGCAAAAGACTGTTTGTACTTCCTCCTCAGTCTGCATTTGTACTGGCTAAGTCTTTCCTACATTGAAAACCCTCCCCTCAATGGCCACATTTCACTGGATACCAGGATTGGATGTCTACCCTCCCATTCCGTTCTAAATAGGGGAAGGCTGCAAAAAGCCACTTTCTCCAAGTGAGTGCAGCGTTGGCTGATGTAGGTGTATTTCCCCTATTAATGGGACAGCTCATGTTGCAGCGCATTGTATAGTATCACCATAAGCTGCTTTTTAACTTGGATCTTTTGTGTGTCTCCTGTTTGATCCTCAGTCCATAAACCAGTTACCCTAGAAGAAATGCACCATAACTTGGATTTTTGTGACATTTTGGTAATTGGAGCAGAACTGGACCCCACACATGAATGTTTAGAACTGGATCGGAAAGAACTTCAAGGAAAACACTTGGATGCTACAAACTCCACAGCAGGGTATTCAATATACGGTATGTTTTATTTCTTGATCTTTCCTCCCCTTTTCGACTTATTTTCTAAGTTTAAAATTAAATGTTCTTTTTTTGTGATTTGGAAGTTACAGCCTTTTGTTTAAGGAAAGAGTAGAATTCATTAGCATGGCGAAACTTAGAAAGAGTTGCTTCAAATCCATCATGTGAATAATTGTTCTCTGAAGGATGTGGGGTCCTGCTATGGGGGAGAAGACCCTGCCTCCATTTGGGTGCAGATGACCAGGTTATTGCTGACTTCCAACAAGTAAATGCTTTAGGTTTTCTGTACTAGATCAGGTCTTGCTTTTTAAACCAAAGAAATAATAAAATACCTCGGATTTCTAAATACTGTTAATGTAGCACTTAGCAGAAAAAGAAGTGGTGTTTATAATTTGAATAACAGTCCCTAAATATATGTCTGTTTTCTTCAAAATAATATGAATGGAAAATGTTATATCTCTATAAAAAGATGCAGCCCTAAAGAGGATTGTTATTAGCCACCAATAGTATTTATTATTTTTGCCAGTTATGCCTGGCTTTTGTTCTGTCCATGTTGAGGAATATATATCCTATCCTGTACTACAAGATGGTGGGATGTGGGCTGATATGCCACTTCAGATTTTGGGGGCAAACACATATGGTTTCCAAGAGGAAAGGGAGCCCACCTGAAAGCTTGACCCCACCTCCTACAGGCACTGGTCTCTGGCTCTGTGTTAAGAAGGAAGGTCTGAAGGGGGATCTCAAGATAAGGGGATTTTCAAAGTAAGGCAGGTATCCCAGTCATGGGAAGGATTCTCTTTATATTCCTTAGAATCTCCCTTCAGACCTTCCCTCTCAATGTGGGGACAACTGTGTGTGCATCTCTCCTCATTTTTAGCCCATGTTTGAATAGGGCTAACATGGGGAAAACAAACTTCGATTTTCAGTGTGTATTGTGAAACTAGCCTTATTGATTTAATACTAGTGATGACATGTCTGTTTGTTCCCATTATGATTTCTAGGCATATAACTTTTGTTTCATGCATTGATCAGATGCATGTGTTTTTAATGTCATATTTTAACATTCAAATTATTAAGCTATTCATTTGCCAAAACAACAACAGCCCTATTTTTATTTCATGGCTATAGTCTGTGCAGTGTATGTTTTCATTTACTTACTGATGATGTCTTATGGCTTCAGGTGTGGACACAATGAGAAACTACGCACAAGTCTTGCGACAGTTACGCTATCGTAATTGGCACACATCTTCCATCTTTGACAGGAAGTTTAGAATCAAGTGTTCAGAACTTAACGGACGTTACACCAGCAATGAATTTAATTTAGAGGTAAGTCTTGTATAAAACATATGTTGACCACTGTTTCCATATTAAAAAAGGAGTTTTATTTTTGCCTAACTATTCAGCACAGTAAATGTTTAAAATCCTGCATTCAAGAAGTGTGAAATTTATTCGTTTCTATAATGTGCCCCCTGTACTTTCAGTGCATTTCCATGGATCACTTCAGATGTAACACTACCCAACAGGCTAGGACGATACTCCATCTCCTCTCCCAGCTTTCACAAACCCACACACTGAAAATCTGTAATTAACATAGCTATGATTCAGCATTACCAGAGTTCATGTGTATCATAGTTAGATTTTAAACCAGAGATTAAAACTGGTATTTTTTGCCTGTTGTGTTCATATAACATTTACCTCAGAAAATATTGCTTCTTGATAAGCATTCTCCAGTATTTACTGGAATATATGAATAAGCAATGAACATAGCCATTTGTGGTCAGCTTGCATGCCAATTTAACCATTGACTTGTCTGGTTCCAATGTGTAGACTAGGCAGTAAATGATAGCAGTTGAAATGGTAGAATTATAATCAGATCAGAGGCACAGAGAGCCCACTATCTGTGAAGCAGTTCTGTACATCATGTTTTCCACCAACACCCAACAACTGCATCAATCCTGTTATGTAATGCATTTTCCCAGTATCCTATTGAATAGAAAAGCAGGGATCATGGCAATAGCTTACTTCAGAGAGCTAATGGAGGTGTGCTATTTACCGTATTTTTCGCTCTATAACACGCATGTAGTTTTTAGAGGAGGAAAATCCGTAGGCATGCCACCCGTAGGCATTCCCTCCATAACACACACAGACATTTCCCCTTACTTTTTAGGAGGAAAAAAGTGAATGTTGTGGTGCAAAAAATACGGTATTTATTTACTTATTCCTCAGATATTACTTGATAAATATACTTTCAGATATTTAGCAACTGTGAGAGTGAATTTCATTATGAGTAGTTTCAAAGGTAACACATCTGATTGACATGGATTGGCAAGAAATTCCAAATGTAAGTCCAGGAGAGGAAAGAATTGATATCTTCCAAGTATATTAATAGGACAGAAATGGGGACTTAAAAGCATTTATGATGCCTGTGATGATTCTTTCCTGCATGGAACCCACTCTGCACTCTCTTTTAGTTACTAGACACGATGTATGTGGGGGTCCCACCTAAGGAGGCGCATAGTTGGAAGGCTTAGCCTTAGACACTTCTGCACATGCATGGCACATGTGAAGTATCTGGAAATGTTATTTTATGACATATTGTGTTACCCAGTTGGGCAGAATTCCTCGTGCCAGGGTGCCATTCTGTTTATAATTAGCTCTCCTTCATCCATCTCTCTCCTAAATTCAAAGGCTCTCGACTATTTGTCTTGTGCATACTAAACTGCTGTTCTGCACACCTCTCTGGCTCTCAACTTCACACACACCATGTAGATAGCATTTCACTCTAAGAGCAACAGCTGCTGACTGTGGCAGCTCTTGTCAGAGACATTATGCAGTGTGTAAGCGAAATTGGGCAAAGATGAGAGCAGACAGATGGAAGGGACAGAAAACAACTCGAAGATAGAACTAAAATTGCATTCCCATCATGATCTTCTTTCATCCTTTTTGTGGGGTGAAACAGCATTTCAATAAGTCTCACTAAGGACTTACAGCATCCTCTGCTTTGTAGAGAAAAGGGATTTTCCATCACTGTGTCAGGAGTTTCTACTTGTGGACTTCGTATCTCCTTTCACTAAGTGACTGTCAATTGCTCATTACAGTCAGAGCCATCCTATTTTGATATAACAGCCCTGCCATTTCACAGTGGCACATGACCACTTCTCCATCACCCTTCTATCACAGTCTTTTATCTATCTTTGCCAGCTAAACAACTTCCTAGAGTGCCCTCCTTTGCTAGAAACTCATATTTTGTGAACTCATATTTTGAGTGCCTGTACTTATGTAACCAAAACAGCAGATCAACACAAGAGGTAGTTGAAGGCAAGCTTGGGGGAAACCTGAGGGTTGCAGAAGTTCAGCAAATATTTCAGGGGCTAAGGGAGAGGAGTCTAAAAGCAGCTTACTGAATACTGAGGATGCTGAACAAGCATAAAATGCTTACAGACTGACATTGGGAGCAGCAGGGAAAGAAACTGATGACTATATACTGCTTAATGCCAAAATAGGCTTCTAAGCAGTTTACAAAGTATAAAAAATATTTTTAAAAACCACAAATATCCATAATTAAAAGAAACAGTTAAATGGTACCATTAAAACAAATAGGAAAGGAAAGCACAAAGTGAAGGAAGAGCTACTTGGCTTTCTCCATCTATTGTTGGTCCTTCATCTTTTCTCTTAGGGAATGGTTATCCCTGCTCCTTATCAGAGTCTAATAACATAGAAAAGGGAGGGGGATAAACAATGAATGGAGAAAGGCAGTCAGTAGCTTCTCCATAGGTATGAGTGCTCCAGCTTTCTCTTACCATTGGTGGAGAAACTTTCAGAATAGCTTGCATTGTGTGTTCTGCTCCCATAGAGTGGCTATAATGTTAAGTGTGCCCAAATTGATGTATAGCATTTCACTGTTAAAACCTGAGAATGTTGAATGTTGTCATTGAAACTGACAATGTAGGGAAATATTCTACATTATTTGAGTCTACAAATGTCTAAAATACTGAACAGCTTATGACTTCTCTTGTTGGTCATTAAAAAAACAGGAAATAGCAAAGCTGATAGAATGTTATTATCAAATATTGCTCTGTGTGGAAGATTCCTGCACCCAGCGGATAGCAGAGCCTTTCATAAAACTCTTGTTGTAAATTTATGCCAGTGTAAGATTGTGCTGAACTGTGAAACTTCAGTCATTCTTTCAGGGTGACAGGATGCTGAATAGCAGCTGGACCATTTCATGCCACTGCTCCACTTCAGATAGACAAGGATATTGACATGACACTGTAACACTGCCTCATTTACTGTTTTGAAATGTTTATGCCGCCAAACCATTCAGTCCAGACTCATTCTTCTTATGACTATAACAAATGTTCCCCAAAATTCCTGCCACCCCCAAAGTACTGATGTCATAGTGCCGACAATCTGGTTTTTCACAACCTTTCCCTCTAAATGAGCATTTTCGTCTCCTAATGCATCTTTTTGGGCAAATTTTGAGGCTGATTCTTCACATCAAGCCTTGAATTAACTGCCTTCTCTCAGAGGAAGGGAACGGCTCAAACATCTGTTCAATGATTAACTTTTCTACCAGAGTTTTAGACAGAGAGAGGCAGGTGATTGAACTGCCCACTTACTCATCTGCAGCATCAATCCTCTTTTTCCTCTTCTAGGTTAATATTCTACATAGCTCCAACTCCAATACCATGGAATATGTAAATCATATGGTAATACAGCCGCAGTTTCTCCAATCTATTCATCACCCAGAGGAAAGCATAAACAGTATTCATGGCTCAGGTATTAAATGTATTAAGAACATATTAATTGCCTTGTTGGATCAGACCAAAATCTATCTAGTCAAGCACTGGGTTCCTGGTAGCAGCCAAATTTCATTTGGCTCTATAAGTGGATGCAAAGGTGATAGCCTTTCTTTGTTTGTTGTCCTCAGCTTCTAATTCAAAGGTCAACTTCTTTCATATAGTCTACACATGCAGCTATCAGAAGCAACAGGCACTAGTGGAACCACTTTCCTTTTTTCTATATAAGAAAGTTTTTTTGGGGGGATCATATTAGTAAGTATGCTGGGAGGTTCCATATGCAAGTTCCAAGCGCAAAAGGCAGTTCAGATATGTAACCTCCATTACAAATGAAACTATTATTTTTCACCAATTCAGTGTCATGAAACTACACAAAGGGAAGTGTGACTGTGGCATTGACCATTGTTTTTGCTTGTTGCCATGGCCAGAAATAAGGGGGGAGGGTCACAGTAAGCATTTTAAAATGACAGTAATCTATAATGAGTATTTAGTTATATGTGCACATATTTTCATGAGATAGAAATACAATAATATCTGTTTAGAGGTGCTATAGGACAGCTATGTTTAATTTTCCCATTTTTGTTTCATTTCAGTACTTCCAAGTGTGGCTACTATTGTCATAGTTGTCTGTGTCAGTATCTTAGTCTTCATAGTAGCTTTGGGAGTATATAGAATTCGAGCAGCTTACAAGCACAGCTCAAAGGAGAGTGAAAGCAGTAAAGAAAATGAAATGGACTGGGATGATTCAGCTCTGACCATCACTGTCAATCCTATGGAGGTAAGTAGCAATGCCATGATGCCAGATGTTGGGAACCTTTGGGCTCCAGATGTTGCTAAACTACAACTCTCATCAGGCCCAGCAAATGTGGCCAGTTGTCAGGAATGATAGGAGCTGTAGTTCAACAATATGTGGAAGGCCAAAGGTTCCACACAACTAGTCTATACCATCTATTTATGATGACCCATACACAAATGTACATGTATGGGCACACCACACAGTCTGAAACTGCACAATCACAGTTTCAGATAGAATAGATTGTCTGTGCAGCTGTACACACCTAGGCACTCATTTTAGACTTCCTGCCATACAAGTATAGAGGTCAAGAGACCAGAGTAGTGGATATGTCAATGTTCTGGAAGCTCAGCATCAGTGGTAAGGAACTTTTGAAAAAGGCTTGTGAGTTCTTTGAAAACCCTAAAATCAAGACAACAAAATGATCTGGACTCCTTGGCAGGTTTTGAATAAACATCCACAAATGTATTAGTTGAACACATGATAAGACAAGGATATGTACAATTTTATAACATGCAGAGAACAATATGTTTAAAGAAATCAGACAGAGGAGCTGAGGGAAGTCCTTGATGGGGGAAAATAATGTAATTTGATTATTTGGACTGATGATTTTCTACATTGAAAATGAAAAAATCATGGAATTATATATGATGAAGGGTTCTCTCCAGTCTGCTACTCAGCTTTAGGATTAATCCTCTCCAGTTGCAGGGGAGGTGCAAGCATGCCTAAGAACTGCTTCCAATATTACAGGCATAGGCAAACTCGGCCCTCCAGATGTTTTGGGACTACAACTCCCATCATCCCTAGCTAACAGGACCAGTGGTCGGGGATGATGGGAATTGTAGTCCCAAAACATCTGGAGGGCTGAGTTTGCCTATGCCTGCAATATTATTTTCAGCAGTGTAGCTGCCTCAGTGTGTCCCTTCCGGTTTTAATTGTATGAAAGATGCAGCTTAATAATACTGGAGTCACATTGTCATATGGGATGAACCCATTCTGCAGCTCCATCCTAACACCAGCAAAATGTTAGAACTGGAGCCACAGCATGGGCTTCTTCCACATGATCCTGGCAATCTAATAGTAGTGATCGTGGGAGGGAATAAACCATGGCAGCTGTTACACTATTGAAGATTAATAAACTGAAGAGGACGATAGCTTGGTCTTAACTTTTGTCAATATGCAACTCTTTTTTCAGTCACATTACTGAAAGGAACCTTGTTTGATCATCTTGAAGGAATATAACACTCACAGAACTCATTTTTTTCAGACTTCAATCAAGACCTATTATATTGGGGGTGGGAAGGACATTAATTATTTGGAGCTCTCTGTCAGTCAAGCACTGGTGGATATTATTCAGTAGAATTGCTTTCTATAAATAATTATTTTAAGCTGAGTTTGCTATTTTAGAGAAGACTTCAGGTCATATGTGATTGACTGACACCTCAATTACCTTTGTTTTCTAGCTCTATCCTTTAGCTTGCCCCCTCTTGCAATGAACATCAGTTTCACTTATCACATGATAGATAAGTCTCCCATGCAGTCCAGCACAGTCCCATTAGGGTAATAGCAGCTGTCAGATTATGGTTGTGTATTGAAGCATCTGAAGGCAAAATCCCAGCTTCTTAGTACTTCATCTCACTTTTAAAATCAGGAAACTTCTTCCCCCATTATGTTTTTAGCCTTTAGTAGTACAACTAATCTCTTAATAGCAGCTGTTACCTGTATTCCTGCACAATACAGAAATATGAAGAACCTCGTCATATACAAGAAGAAAGCGAAGAAGAGGAAGAGGAAGAGGAAGATACAACCAGTGCTGAATCAGATGAAAGTGAAGAGGAAGAAGAGGAGGAGGAGGAAGAGGAAGAAGAAGCAGCTATTGGAAATAAAGGAGACAAACAAAATGCAACCAGGCAAGATCAGCTGGAGTGGGATGATTCAACACTACCCTACTAGAAACCCTTAGTTTTATTGCTCCTTTTGTATACACCAATACTGTGTATTTCTGAGTCAATCCTACTGCGTCAACCCCATCTTGGATCTATGAGTTAATTGGCAGGATTTAACTCTATTGACTTCAGATGATAGAACTGCATTGCCTGAATTTGATGTAGTTGTATCAAACTGCTCCAGATAGTTATTCCTTTCCTAGTGTATGGGTAATGGCACCTGGTAAAAGCACAGGATACAACCGTTTATGTCTCACCTGTGATAACACCAACCTGACGCCATATGTTCCTTACCACTTCTCCCTTTCCAGGAAACTCCAATATCTTCTAATAAGATAAATAAGAATATGCAAAAGTCCTGTTTGCCAGACCATAAAGGATACAGTTCAGCTTTTCTTTTTCTTTTTCTATTTAAGTGAATTCAAGTCCAAGTAGACATACCCCTTTCTGGGTTTGGTTCGACTTTGGTTAAGAATCCTATGTTCCGAAGGAAAAATGTAGCTGCTACTCATTAAGGCAACATTAATTTGCTCTCATTTCCACTGTTCTGTTTTAATTAATTGCCTTCTGAAAGAGGGATTCAGAGTACTTTAAATTGGGTGTGTGGGTGTGGTTGTGACATACACCCAAACAAACACAGGAATGGATAATCAATTTCACTGCTAATGTTCAAACTTGGCAAGGGGAAAATCCTTATCCAATCCACCTACTCATACTCAACTGTAAAATCCTATAAACTGATACCTTTGCATGTGATGACTTTTCCCTCTATCACACAGATGAACCAAAATCATGCAAAATATAGGTTTGACTGGAGTGTTACTTGGGTTAAGACCTTTGCTTCTGATTTACACAGAAAATCTATTCTCTGCACTGTAAATCATTACTTTGTTGACATACCTTATGGCAGCATTATACAGTAGCTGGGCTTGGCTGAGATTTAGACAAGTGCTGTGTGTATGGAGCTAAACATATGTAGCCTAGGGGAATTTTCCCTAGCACATATTAGAAAGAAAGACCCTGATTTTATTCCTGCAGCTAGAACTGGTATGTTCTGTTTTCTACCAAAATATATTGGTCACCAAGCAAACAAGGCTACAGCTGAAAGGTCTCTCATCTAAACCCCAGACTGGTTTCATTTTTGTTGTTGAAGGAAAGGCATGTTTGGAAAGTGCAAGATAATGAAACACAGAACTTTAAAGCAAAAACAACTAGTAGAGTTTTGGAGGAAATGCAGTTTATAGTATAGGGTAGTTTTGGTTCCCTCCCTTCAACCACTGTATTCTAAATGTTGAAAAGGCATTGGCATGTCTGTGTGGTTTGTTGTATAACCCCTCCCCCTTAATTTTATCTGTCTTTGCAGCTACATGATTGTGGAACACAGCATTACTTGATGCTGTGCATATTTTAAACATATAGAAGCCAATGCATTTTGATGCAGAAGCAACGAACGTTGTTTAGTTTCCAATTTCTAATTTTATATTTTCCCCTAAAGGTTTTTGTGTTTGCTTTTTTATCTCAACCTGAGTTTTGGGGGAATGCCATCTCATCACCCTGTGACAAGAAAGCATCAATGTGTTAACAGAGGTTAGAGCAGTCTGTGGGGTTTGGTAGAGCAAAGTTTCTGCTGCTGCTATTTTATTTTCTCCAGGAATAAGTTCTGAGCAAAGGGAGTGCAGGAAGCTGCCTCTGATTAGGTCAGACTATTTGTACATCTGTCTTCGAGTATGTCTAATCTGACTGGCAATGGCTCTCTGGGGTTTCAGGCAGCAACCGTCACTTGCTAGCAAATCCTTTTTAACCAGAGGTGCCTGGGATTGAAGCTGGAACATGCTGCATGCAAATCAGGTGTTTAACCACTGAGCTGTAATATAGGAAGGAAGGAAGGAAGGAAGGAAGGAAGGAAGGAAGGAAGGAAGGAAGGAAGGAAGTTCTTTCCTGCTACCTAGCTGCCAGAGATTAAGACCATAGACATTCTAAGGTTCATGGATAGGAGTGCCATTTTGAAGCTAGGATGGGCTAAAGAGAATCTATCTGGACAGCTGCATTTCTCATTTGAGCACTATGAGATTAAATATTATCCAGGCATGAGCCCATAGGTCTTTCATACCAATGAATGAGGTCTGAAACATTTTAAAGCAGAAGCAGGGAAATGAGAGAGAAAGGTAGTGTGGGGTTTGCCTTCTTAGTTAACCCATGGACAAGCACTCAATTAAATAATTTCTGTGTTAGAATGTATCCATATTTCTTTGGCAAAGTAAGCTGGGGGCGGGGGAACCAATATTTAAATTTGTTTTGTTTTAGCAGCCTACATGAAATGTTCTGACAATAAATTAACACTTCCCAAATATAAATTGAATTTTTAAATTTAAGTTACACCAATTTCTGTACTAAAAAAAAAAAAGTTTCCTTCTGATTACCAAACCAGCATAAGAATTGCCATACAATTAACTTTGAGAACTGCAGCAAATTTTATCATCCCCATGTGGATTCATAGAGGTCCAGAGAGGGCAATGACATGCTTGTGTGTCAAAATTCTGATGATACTCAGAAGTGCTCAACCATTCGGATGCACCCGAAGGAAGCAATCCTGTACACAATATGCTGGTGTAAAGCAAGCCTGTGTAAGTCAAGATGGTGTAAAGTTACACCCAGTCCAAACTGTGTTCAGCAGTGGGGCTACTGCTGAATGATGAGGCTTAGGCTTGGCAGAGGGGAAGCAAGCCTATAAAAGAGTGTTCTTTGCCAGGTAACATGACTGAGCTGAATGGACTTAGGATCCAGCCTAAGTCCTCCCACTCTGGTCCCACCCCCCAGAACACCTGTTTTCTTATGCTGGTTTAAGGTTTGCCAGGCTAGCTGAAATGGGGGTGATACACCAGTATATATCTGGTGGAGCTGAGGTTGGGGGTTTAAGCTGGCACAGCCTGACTAGCTCAGCTGGAGATCCACTTACCTAACCCGTCCATCCCAGTAGATCTTGCGATAGAATTGCTCTCTTAATCCGCAATTGACTGGAAAAGAAAGGCAAAGTTCAGCTTCACGAATAGGCCATTCATTGTTATTTTTTACATTCAGAAGTTTGTAATCAATTAGACTCTGTAGGCTAACAAGTGTCGAGTTGAATTGTTAAATCTGTTAACATTGGTTGCACTTCTTACATTAAAAAGGGAAAGAAAGAAAGAACAATGTATTTCTCAAGAGAACCACATGGGAGAATGTTTTAATGAATATGTTGAACAAAAATGCTAAGGTACCTGATGAAAGTCTAACATGCAAGACTTGTATTAAAGCTGCACAGACAAGTCCATTGTAATCTACTTGCCCTAGGCATTCAAACAAATACCAATAATCTGTAATTAGTTATTAAAAATAAATCTGTTCAGATTATGCTGGTTCATTATGGAAGGCAAAGTTGCTTTATTTTTAAAATTGTAAATATTTCCAGATTCTGATTTCAAAGCCAATATGCCCTCCACAGTAGCATTACACAATTGTTCTGTACTCTGCATATGAGTGCTATTTTGCTCATGTTCTGCTTATGGACAACTGAGAGAACAGAATGCAGGGCTAGATAGGCCTTTGGCCTGATCAAGCAGCCAGATCCTGCTAGGCTCTTACGTTTCAATGCATTCTATATTATCATCCACGTACTTTGCATGATACATCCATGTAAATCAGGGTGGAGAATGTTTGGCTGTCCAGATGTTGCTGGACTGCAAACCTCTGATCATTGACTATGCTGGATGAGGATGCTGGAAGCTGGAATCTAACAACATCTCAGTTCCTTAACCCTGAGTTAAATGCTCTACCAGCTCTGCTTCATATAGTGAGAAACTCTTATTTTCATCTAGAATTCTACAGTAATGGTGAAAACAGAAAGAATTGTGCTAAATTCTCCCTCCCCTGGTTCTCAGCAGTATTTCTGACAGTCATTGATTTATATTTCCTTTTGTTCATTTCTGTTTCCTTGTTTACAAGGTGCTATCTTGATTCTTAGCTTAAAACTATCAATTATTTAGGGATCAAAAACAAAGAAAGGATTTCAGACATCCGCACCTTCTCAGAAACATGCGGCCTTTCTATTTAATGAAAACACTTCGGTTGACCAGAGCTACTCCAGTTCTTTCTGCGATATCTATCTTAATCTGTACTGAGATTGCCTGTGCTCCATAGGAGTATCTTTTTTAAAAAAATAATTTTTATTAACTGGCCAATCACATCAAATTAAATCACATCGCATAAATTCCAAATTACAAAGCCAAATTTTTAAATTTTGTTGGGGGAACCCATAGTTCAAGATCCAAAGGGAGATTCAGATCATCTTCTTATTACTGCGTTAATGTCCAAATCAGTCTCAATCAGACCAAACAAAGTTCATAATTCTATCCAGTCTTATCTTGGTGTTTCCACATCATATCTTGTTCATATAATTTCTCTTTTTCCTTTACGATCTCTTCTCTTAGTCTCCTTAAGCCGATAAGCAAACATAATAATCCTGTGTGGATTTCCCGTTCCTCCAAACTAAGTCCAGATGGTTTCCATATATCTCCTTCGTAGATAACATCGCTCTTTCCATCATAAATTAGGCATTTGTCACTCTTAAGTCCCACCGAGAAGTTGATTTCTCTCTTTCTCCTCCCAGACCCAAGAGCTCCAACAATGCCTCCCAAAATGGCGACGGCATTTTTAACTGCGTCATTCCAAAACTCTTAAGGTTTCCAGCTTCGTCTTGAAACATTGCTTTGGTTCGAAAGTTTATCTCCACACAGCCTTAAATCCACAGCTTAAGTCCTTAATTTCTGACTCGTTAGGGGAGGGGATTCTTGTTTAATCACATAAAAAAAAGGAGAGGCAGGTTTTTCCCCCTCCCCCCTCAGTCATTTGTCGTACCGTATCTTGACGTATCTTCTCATATTTTATTCTTGTCTTGTTATCAGAGATCTCTTCTGTCAGCAGTCTTTACTCCCCCTTTTTCCTTGAAGTATGTGCAATTTATCTTGTCCAAATTGTTTCTTTTGAAGATTCTTGCAACTAGCGGCGCGGATCAGGGACGGCGTCCAGGAGTGCCGGAATCCCACAGGAGGGCTTTGTGCCTAGTGCCCCCACCCCCACAAATTTGGGGGTGGTATAGGGCACAGCAAGCAAGGGCCGTCCCCCCCCACAATCTTGGGGGGGGGGTTTAAGGAGGCTAATTACCCCCATCATAGCCTCCAAATTACCTCGTGTGGATAGGAGAGATCTTATTGTCAGCCATCTTCCGATGCGCCACCTAGTGCCCCCCCCCCTCCATAGGAGTATCTGTGGTCTTTCAGAGTGAGATATACATTTACACTTTTGTGTGCTATAAGACCAATATAGTTTGCTGCATCAAAGTCCCAGGTCTTGGGATGCTTTGGGTATATGGTTGCTGTGTCTACAGAGCTGATTTTCTTCCCTGTGCTTGAGAGGGTGATGCTTGGCTTGATCATGTTTATGTGTGGAGTGGTTTATAATCCTTGGGTGCATTAGCAGAAATGTTCCATTTGTAAATGCATAGATATGTAGTAGAAGGTACTGGGCACACCAAATGAGTGTCATTGTCCATCTTAGATCTGTTAGAAGACTGGCCAACCAATAAATGCAAGTAGCATGATGTGGAGGAAGAATAAACTCAAGTTTGTCTTTTCAGGTACAAGTTTGTCTTTTCAGGTACAAAACTTGCAGCATTTAGGAACAAGAGGGCGGTCAGAAGGCTGAAAGAAAAAGAGGGCTTGCAGCAGGAGGGCTAATGGCAAGTGTAGGCAAGGTATTTGGAGCAAATCTGTGACACAAATAAGTTTATCTGGGAAGCCACTAAGCCAAGTGCAGACTTTGAGGGTTATGGCTTTTGCCAACATTTTGTTCCAATTAAGGAGCGGCATTAATAAATGCAGGCACATAGCTTCATGTTTGCTGATATCTAGATGCTCAGCAACTAAGGTCCAAGGCCTTCAGGGACAGCGGTTTCCAAGGAACCCCAGTTGTGTTAGGATACAATGGGAATTTTGTGGTGCCTAAATAATTAAAGGCACTTGAGATATCATTGGTATGAACATGGATCCTAAGATCTGTGTTACAAGGTGTATCTGTGAATTTGAGTGGTCAGATAATAGGTCATGAGCACAAAAAGGGCAAGGTAAGAAAAGGAAAGGAAAAAAAATCATTATAATTAATTTAGGAACAGATACACAATATGTATCATATGATTCAGCAACTAAAATCACTTGTCCCATCAAGTGAATTTAATTCCTCTTCTTACAGCCTGTTTGAAGTGCAACATGTGCTACTTAGCAAAGCTGGCCTGATGGGAGGCTGGGCCATACCTAGGCTTAGTGAGACCATGCAAAAAGGACAAGGACTCAGGGTTCCAACTTGTGATTTGTGAGAAAAGCATATAGCCATGAGTCATGGTTGGACAACACATAAGCCAAGTGTTGGCTTAGCTCCATGCAGCACAGCAGTAGGAAAGGCAAAAGAGGAGCAAAGCTCTGAAAGTTTCCCTCTAGAGCCTGAGAATGCTCATTAAGCCAAGTTTTGCAAACCAGACCACAGGTTCTGTAATCACCAAGCGATTAGAAAATGGGCACATTTTACGAAGGCCATGTTCTGATAATCCTATCTTGATTTATAAAACTGAGGTATCAATGAGCTTTCTGCCTGCATAGCATATGCAGGTCCTTTGCTCTTTCCTTCATGGATAAGCAACCAAACCAGGAAGATTCTAATTATAGTTTCCAATTTTGTCTTAATTTACACCCATTCAATCAGCATGAGCTGTCAACCAAGGACATTTGTTATTAACCGTAGAGTCTCATATCATTGAAACTGGGAAACTATGGTTATCTGCTTTGGAAAAAGCCCAGGTAATTAAAACAATGGTTTGAAGTTGATTCAATATCCTGACTTGCTTCATGGCTGGTAACTGAAATTCCCAATTTTGAATAATATGGGGAACTATGGTTAATCATATGGTTTGACTGCTCATGCCATGAAGGGTCTGAGTAGCTGGACAAAACTCTTGTTCCTATCTTGATTTATTAAACTGAGATATGATCATCCAATGCACACCCTCCAGGTAGCAGCTGATTATATTAATTATAAATGTGTGAGAGTTGTGCCTGTTTATTGAAAATAACAATGTAATGCTCATAGCGCAATTTAATTTTCATGTAGCCAATTTTCAGCAGCCTTGTTTGAGGGAAAGGAACCGTGTGTAGTAAATCTTGATGCCTGCCATATGATTAACATCCCAATTTTTGTGATTAATGTTTGCTCTGCCATTGTGAGTTGCTTTCTCTTCCCCTCCAGTGTTCTGTGTGCTGTTTTTCTGCTTCCTTGCTCAGGTACTTCTGTACCAGCAACAGATGGCAAATATCCCTTGGACAGGAATAAAGGTGTCGCAGCCATTTGAAATGTGACACATGAAATGTAACTAGGTATTTTTTTTTTCCTGTCAGTAACACAGCAGAAGAAAACCTGCTTGTTTTATGAGCCTGAGGAAACTGGCAGCCAGAACCTCAGAGTAATCAGTCTTTTTAAAGTTATCACAGCAACAATAGTGAAATTTCAATGTTGGTAACGTATTAATATAAATATTAGACGATCCCCTTTGGGCAAATTATGGCGTATATTTTAAAATTATGCCTCTTCGCTTGTTTGCTTTGTCTTTGCCAGATTATTATGATTATTATTGTTATCTTAGTGAATAGGAGAAGCAGGGCCTTTTTCAGCCAGAACTCAGTTCCACCACCTCTCAAGTGGGTGCCATTGCCATTATAAGAGAACAAAGGAGGCGTTCATGGTGAGTTCTGGCACCTCTTTTTCTAGAAAAAAAGCACTCAGGAGAAGAATCATGGATGTTAATCAGTGTAATCCTATATGCAGGTTTACTCAGACGTATGCCCCAATGAGTTCAATGGGGCTTAATTCCAGGTGAGGGGTATAGGATGGCAGCTGAAAATTAATTAATTGGTATCTTCTTACAGTCTTCCTGTGCTGCAGTCTACTTAAATGTTGGCTCTGACTGACCACATGCAAGTGTTGAATTAAAGAACCTCCAATGTCTTTTGCCTTCAATGGTTGTTAGGCAGGAGAAGAAAGAACTTGATGGTGCTCCAAGGCTAGGTTAATAAGTTATTGAAGTTGTGTAGTTACCACGTTCCTAAAGAATGCAGTTGTTATATTATTTAGTACTTTTTTGTATTGTGCCTTTCCTCCAAGAAGATCTAGAGAGGATATTAGAAAATGAGCTGTGTATTTATAATGTTCATAATTTTGAGTGCATGATTTGGACACTTATCCCCAAGACTTTGGGTGAAATGCTAGTGTCATTGAAGTCTAGGTACAGATCCAGTGGCCCTTGAAAAACCTGCCTTTCCCATCATATAATACTGCATTCAGACCATTAGTATAATTGACAGGGGGGGCAGGTAAGCCCCACCCCACATAATCAATCACATGATGCAGTGTACGCACACCATTGGAATGGCAATGCACATCAACTTTGAGGGGGGCAGCCCCTCAAATATTTAATGGGGAGGGGAGCGAAGCGAAGGGACACACATTCATATAACTCAGATTGAAGCACTGCTGTCGGAAACAGTAACCACGACATAGTTCTTCATATTCACCTAACCAAAGAAGTTCAATTTAAAGATAACTACAGGAAAATTAATAGTGTGATTTTGTGAATGTGTTTCAGAAGATCTGAGATATGTTGTCTTCTGAAAAGAATCCCTAAGGAAATGAACATTTTTCAAGCGTATTTGTGCATCAGCTTTCCTTAAACACAAATCACAGAGTTACTTTATGTAAAGAATTTTTTCAAGGAGTATGTCAGGAAGCAGATGAATGCATAGGAAATTATCTATCCATTTTGCTATGAATCAGAGATTTGCTGCGCTTCCTTTCTGTGCAAACTGCATCCAAATCCTTCTAAAGTTAGAGAAATATACACATATGGATAATCAGATCTAAACCCAATACTGTTCTTTTGTCCACTTTAATTGGATTTTCTGCAAAGGATATTTAACAAGATGAAATGCATTTCAGAATTACTAAAGAAAATAAAGAGGAACCAGGAGATATTGAATGCTCTTATTGATCTTGCCAAAAAGGAAAGCATCAGATGTTGCTGTTTCATTTTTATGTTTATTGTTTTCCCTATTTTGTATTAAGGAGTTCTGGGAAACCTTATTAAATGTTAAGTGCTGTTTGGTACTGCCTGGCCACCCAAGTGAGATAATTTTAGTCACAATTCCCTTGAGCAGAGTGAAAAGGCACATAGTTCTGATTTTGTAATATGTCATGTCAGGTATTAGGTAAAGGTAAAGGTACCCCTTGATCGTTAGGTCCAGTCGCAGATGACTCTGGGGTTGTGCGGTCATCTCGCTCTATAGGTTGAGGGAGCCGGCGTTTGTCCGCAGCTTCTGGGTCATGTGGCCAGCATGACTAAGCCGCTTCTGGTGAAACCAGAGCAGTGCACATAAACGCCGTTTACCTTCATGCCGGAGCGGTACCTATTTATCTACTTGCACTTTGATGTGCTTTCAAACTGCTAGGTTGGCAGGAGCTGGGACTGAACAACAGGAGCTCCTCCCGTCGCAGGGATTTGAACCGCCGACCTTCTGATCGGCAAGCCCTAGGCTCTGTGGTTTAGACCACAGCGTCTCCCGCATCCCCTATGTCAGTTATTACTTGGCTCTTAATGTCTCTTCATGCAGGAAAGTCACAGTTCTTAATGAGTATGCATTTTGCAGTTTGAAATTGTTCTGTTTTAAAAAATGCCACTTATTCCTAAATATTCCAAAAGCAAGGGTTTTATATTCTTCGTCTCCAACTGTATGCTTTGGCAACACTAGGTGCAGTAAAATGCTTCTTCTTTACAAGTGCTGTGCCAAAAAGTTGCTTCAACCCATTTTTAAAAACATTTGCCACCAGTTGATGAAAGAAGATGCTGCATTCAAAAGCACATTAAACAATTCTTTGAAATTGTTGTAGGTAAAAGGTTTTGTGCTTACCTTACTTTTAAGGTGGCTAAGGAGTGTTTGTGAGTGTCGTTTCTTTCATTATACCAATCATCTTTCTGGTGGTCTACAGTGTACAGCCTTCCTGGGTGATTGCCTTTACTGAACTCCTCACGACATTCTCAGCTGGGCTTTTCTGTAAGCACAAGAAGACAGAGCGACTACTTACTGTGCAGCAGTCAGCTGTTGTTGTTTTTCAAGTGAAGACTTTTCATTTTAAAATAAATCAGTTTGTTTCTTAGTTTGTTTTTAAGCAATAGGAAAGGCAAACCCAAATTGGCAAGCACACAATCCCAGGCATGCGAGGAGTGGCAAACCCTCCAGGTTTTCCAGACTTCAATCAGGAAGCCCAGGAAGTCCAGGCAGCTGTGGAGGCTGCAGAGTGCTGGGGAAATGTTTAATAGAATGAAGCCTCACATCTGTAAAGTAAGCTTAATCCCAAGTATTGTGAAGAAAAGCCATAGTGTTTTGGGAATGAGTGTATAAAAACAAGAAATTACATTCTTAGACCAAGAAAATGTGGCTGTCTGTTATATAGGATACTTAAGCATGATGGGTGAGGGCATTAAATCCATAGAAATAACAGCTGCCACCCTCTCTTCACTCCTCAAGTCTTAACTGGTGTTATGAAACCTGGATAATAGATTTAAGAAACAGAGACTCATTCCTTCTCCATCCAATCGGATTTCATCAATGCATGCTAGTTCAACTGGGTTTTGGACAAAGATGCCAGCTGTATAATAATTTTTCTCCTGAGGCATAAATTTGATGTCTGACAAGTGAGACTTGCAAAATAATGTTACAGTGCAGAGTGCTCCCTATTCAGGATCCCAGCTACTTCACTCAAAACTCCCTATTCTTGTTTTACGTTTTCTCCCTCTCAACTATAGGCCAGCATTTGATGCCCACTAAACAGATCTAGGGATGCGGGATAAATTCAGTACAATATGAATTGAAGGCAAACTTACCTAATTCATTCTTCCCCAAACAATATGCAAACAAAAACACTGTCATCTTTTGAAAGTAACACTTATTTGAATTTTGCTGTACAATTATCTAGCCAAGTAATTTGCACAAAAATGCATACACTGGGGTAAAGAGTGCACACACAAAAAAAGCATGTTGGTGAAAATAACATACGAACATCCATTATATTTTTTAAATAACATGCAAAGATCCTTTGTAAAAATGTAGCTATTAGGCAAAATTGAGTACAAAAATGGGTACATTAGGAGAAAATTGCAGTAGTATGTGGATAAAAAAGAAATGCAAACTGTTGTGGCAGTGTGGAAAACTGAAAGAAAGACTGGAAAAACGAGAAAGCGAAATTGGCACGTACACCCACCCCTACCCAATCCTCACTGGGCTCTTTTGAGGTATTCCCCACCAAGATAAATACTTTTCGCCCTAATGGTTTTGTTTTTGGACAGCCTTGGGGTTCTCTCAAGCCTGCTCATACCTTCATTGGATGATGTCCTTTGGTCTACAAAAGGGCACCAAAGATTATTTATTTAAAGTATTGTGAAGCCACTCTTTAGAACTGCATCCTGTCAAAGCAATGCATAAAGAAGTAAAATATGATATAGAAAAATAGCCACAGCAGAACAGATGTCCAGATTAATATAAGAAGCTTTGTACTGCCACAGCCAATTGTGGGAGCAAATTAAGCCATAGTCTTAAAGTGCTCTTGTAACCCTGCTTGTGGTGTAACACAATAATGTGTGGTGATCAGATTCTTAGGCTCATTGTACAAACATTTTAAGTAACCTTGGCAGAGACTTCCCCTTATAATTATTTCAAGTGGTAAGTGATGGCTTTTATTAGTATTTTATTTTATTTGAAATATTGGCATGCTGTCTAGACTCCAAGGTGGCTTGCAATCATAACCAAATGAAAAACTTCATAGTATTCTTCAACAATGACATTAAAGAGAAACATAGACACTTGAAAACAATAATGGAAGCATTAGTCCCCTCCCAGCTCAGCTATTAAAAGTATAGACAAATTAAACAGTTTTAATGTTACAGCATGAAAGTATGTTCTATAAGCACCACTAAAGAGCAGGTCTTCCCAATACCTTTCACCTACTTATATTTTGAAATGTAAGCTCCCAAAGTAGATCCCCTGAAGTTCATATATATCAGAGGCGAGAAGGTGCCAGCACTCTGAATAGTGCCCAGAAATATACGAGAAGCCAGGCAGTATCTTTTAATAATGGAAACGGAGTGACAATTTTAAACTGATCTGCCTGCCATAATCTGACATTTCTGAACAATGTTAAAAGGCAGGCTCATGCGTTACTTTAATCTACAGTAAACACTGGTATTTTGGTAGTAACCTTTTGATTTTTGAAGAATCAGCAAGACCCAAGATTAATTGGGCAATGGTGTACAGAGAAAGTAAGTTTATTGAAAGTTGAGTGGTGTGAAAGCAGGTAGAATAGAAGAGTGTCTGAACAATCAGAGTAACAAAGGTCAGGTTGGAATGTGTGCAGAGGAGGGCGACCAAGTTAATAAAAGGGTCCTGGAAATCAAGCCTTCTGAGGAACAGTTGAGGGGTCTAGGGACGTTTAGCCAGGTAAAGAGGAGACTGGGAGGAGATGATAGCCATCTTCCAGAATGTAAAGGGCTGTCCCATGGAAGATGGAACAAGTTTGTTTTCTACTGCTTTAGAGGCTAGGACCCAAACTAATGATTTCAAGTTGCAAGAAAGGAGATTTCGACTAAACATCAGGAAGAACTTTTTGGAAGTAAGAACTGTTCAAGAGTAGAACAGACTCCCATGATTCAACTTTTCAGCAGAAGTTGGATAGTTCTCTGCCATGAATGCTTTAGTTGAGATTCCTGCATTGCAGGGGGTTGGACTAGATCAGCCTTTCTCGACCTGTGGGTCCCCGGTGGTTGTTGAACTACAACTTCCATCACCCCTAGCTAGGGATGATGGGAATTGTAGTCCAACAACATCTGGGGACCCACAGGTTGAGAACCACTGGACTAGATGACCCTAAGAGTCCCTTCCAACTGCACAGTTCTATGGTCCTATATGCAACCATTTGTGCTTGATATTTTTGGTTACACGAAAGTTATTGACTTGATAATAAAGTGCAGTGGGAAGTGTTAAATTGATGAGTGCTCCCTATTTGTAGTCCAACAACATCTGGGGACCCACAGGTTGAGAACCACTGGACTAGATGACCCTAAGAGTCCCTTCCAACTGCACAGTTCCCTATTTTAGCTCCCTATTTTAGAATAGACTAATATTATTCCAGAAAATTTATCATCATCACCATCATCATCATTTGTATCCCTGCTGATCATCTAAAAAGGCCCCCCAGAGCAGCTTACATGCACTCCATTAAAACAAGCCCCTACCCACAGATGTACCAGCTAAAAACACTCAACATACAAAGGTAAAGGGACAGGGAGGGAAGAGGAAAATAAAGAAAAGATATTTTCATGTTGGTTCTTGCCTGTTCTCTGAAATGGTCTATGTGTACTACTTCAAATGGACATATGTTCAATAGATGTTAATATGGACATAGATAGATATTTTACTATGAGAACAAATAGAGGGATATTTCAACTTCATTCCTTTGGTATAAAATTTCACAGGACTTTTATGAAATCTTCCCAAAGGTTTTAGCATCTGAACCACATGGCTCTTTAATAGGGTCAATTAATCTAGGTTTGCAAGCATTCATTAATTCAAAGTGGAATCAGCTTGAGAAGTGGGAGTATGTTTTTTTCAGGCTGCCTCAAAACGCTTTTGATTCTACTTGACTAGGAATTAGACCATGTTTCTATCTGATCATTTAATTTTGTATCTTGTTTTTGAAATGGTATTGATCTAAATCAAAAACATTCTTTCTCATTATTTATTTATAATATTTGTTGACCATTCAGTCAACAAAGTCATTTGGGCTGTTTACACCCAGTTCAAATAATATCCTGTTAAACCAATATTTAAAAATTGATTAAAAATATTAGAAACATTGACTATCAATAGGTTCAATCTCCTGCCTAAAACCATCACAAGCAGAATAACATTTTTTTAAAAAAGCAGAAGTAATCTATTCCAAAGGTAAAATATATATAGTTCTAAAACGATGCAGATAGTTTAGCTATGGAGACATATTGATAAGTTCTGTTTTATAGAATAACAGCTATTCAGACAAAGTCATGTCTAACTATGGCATCCACACCCAAATCACTCCATCCATAACAGTTCTTCATTTTGTTAGAGCTTCACAGGAGTAATTGGATTGTGGGCTGTAGGCCATGTTTGTTCTTTTGACAATAAAGTAATACCACAAACTCAAGCTGGTTTTGTATTCAGAATCAGCTACTAAGTGGTAAGAGTAATGGTAAAAGAGTTAGTCATCCAACAGTAATGGTAGATTCACAAATGCTGACATCTTCCTCATGCATCCTTATGCACAAAATGTATATTCCATCTATCTGCTCTATCATAATTTTTTTAGTGATAAACATAGTAGTATAACTTGTAAGACTTGCTTCTACTGTTCTCAGGATTAAGCTTACACTGCCTCAAATGGAATAATATTCAACATGATAAACTAGTAGAGTACATCATAAATATGCTTTTAACATTCTGTTTAACTTTCAATAGACTACTTGCATACTGGTTGTCCTAATATCTGCATCTCTGTGTGTTGTTAAACAGTAACAGTTCTTCATTATCATTTAGGCTGCAATCCTATACCTACTTACCTGGGAGTAAGCATAGTCTCATATTGTTAAAACTTTTCACATGAATATATATATATATTCTTGTTGCTATTGCTTCTGCAAATATCTAAATTGTCTTCAATCTATGCATTCCTCTCTCATCATTATTGCAGGCTCTAGTAAATTATTTTCTTTACCAAACATGTACATCACTTCTTAGGTATGGCAGCGCATCGTTTTGTATTGGAGATGATGTCACGTAGTGTCGTAGAAGGCTTAGGAGACACAGTGAACAAGAAGCTCATTGTCTTTCTCAAACAAGAGCAGTGCTACCTAGTGATTAAACTCTGCAGCAGTATAAACACCGTTTTCCAGAAAGCTAAAAAAAAAAAAAAGTACAAAGAGCAAGGACATGCACACACAAACATACACATATTCAACATGCAGTTGAGCCCTAATAGCCTATCATTTACAGCCAATACGAGAAGATACACCCTATGCTGGGGTTATACATTGACTGGCCCATACTGCTTACAATGGGTCCAGCAACTGATATGATAGGAAAACATGGGGTGACCTCTTTGCTCCGGATCTATCCAGGATTTTTCTAGCTTCTGGGGCATTGCCTGTGTGTGTTAAGTGACAAACCAGTAAGTGGTACAACTACTCCCAAGAAGTGCTTTTTTTCTAGGAAAAAAATGCTGGAACTCACTGCCTCAGTTGCCAGACCAGATGCCAATGTTGATGCCATCTTGAAACCAAAATCACGTGACAAGATAGGGAGGTTCAGATTATTTCCCCTTCTCAGCGTCTTCACTCATTAACAGGGAGAAAGATGCACATGTACACTCCCAGCCAGGCTGCAGCTTGAAATCCTCATTTCTTTGCGGGGGACTCACCACGCAAGGCCTTGCCATGCAGCGCAGATCCTCCATGTTGCATCCGGCCATGGCAGCAGCCATCCACCTCCACCTTCATCTTCTGGCTTCAGAGAGGTAAGCCTTGACTGTTGGAGCCAGCTGGAGTGCCCCTGCCCCAACCCACTGCTGCTACTGCTGCTGCTGCTGCTGCTGCACCACCTGCTACTTGGAGCATGTGGTTGTTGTAAACAAGCAGCACTATCGTTGTCAGGAAGCGGCCCGCAATGGCACCCACCTGCGAGATGCTGGAACTGTGTGTTCTGGCAGAGATGAAGTCCCGCTCCCAAGACAGTATGCTTCTGTAATGTTCCTAATAGTCCTAGCACCTTCTGCCAAACAGAAGTAATGTGCGTAAGATGACTGGTTTGGACACCAGGTAGCTGGATACCCTTCTGTAGTTCTGTGCCTAGCTTTGTCATGACACTAGGGAGAAGGCAGCAGAGACATGTTACCATGGCTGCTTGGATGAGCACGTTGACGCCTCTGCATATTAAGGTCTCGAGTCCATTTCCTTACAGAATTACTTTGTATTCCGCCCTCCATGCTTTATTCCTAGCTGATTAATGTTCATTGTTCGCAGTAGAAAATGTTGTGATCTACAAACTGCCTAAACAGCGGTTGCACATAAACAGGATTGAAATTAATGAAGTCAAGGTCGCAGTGTGTTGTTATTGTGAGCAGACAACAACAATGCAAAATAGTTGGGGTTCCTGTTGAAAAAGTAAAGAAAGCCACAATTTATTACTAAGAACACAATACAAAGGGGGAAAGGGGAAAGTGTAAAACTGAAGGAAAGAAAGGGTATGAGGATAGGACAAAAAAGGCAAGTACTTGTATATTTGTATTGTAAAGCACTGTATCCAACTCCTAAAAACCACCCATAGTAGCAAACAATTGGATTGTGGATTGCAGCTGACAACTCAATACACAACTGGGATAAGCTGAATACTTTCTTTATCACAGTTTTAAGATTCCTTTATCTCAGCAGGCATTTTTTCCCTCAACAAATGGGTGTGTAAATAGTGCATAAAAATGGGGTGTTTGATAAGAATGGCGTGTCTAAAAATGCTGTCTAGAAAGCAAGTGAAGAAATATTTAAGTGAGTCGGATAAGGGATGCTAGGTCATGGTCCTTGGAGGAGTAATCATTTTAGCAGAAGTTGCCATGAGGTTTGCATGGAGCCGTCTGCTAAAACACTGAGAGGAACCTCTATTTTAGCAGGTGATTTGAGGCGATCAGGAAGGGTGTTGCATGGAATCCTGCTGAACTGATTTCCACTGGTGAGCAGCTGTAAAACCCTGCTCAGTTTGGCTGCTACCCCGGTTCCCTGCTGAGGAAAGGGGTTTAACCCCACCTTTGCATCCTTCACAGGATGCTACATTTTCCCATTTGGGGAAAACAGCCTTGTATACTGATTTAGATGCTACACACACACTTGGGAGGATAGGCAAAGAGTGGCCCATGTGCCAGAGGTTCCCCACTCCAAGTCTAGAAGTCTTAGCTGCCATATTAAAGCTAAGTAAGTCTGATCAATACGTGGATGAGAGACTGCCCCATGCATGCTTTCTTGAGATTCATGGGAGATACTAGCTAACTAAATAACCAAACCGAGCACCACAATTTTCTTTGCTGTTTTTTGGGAACAGAAAAGTGTAGGTTGGTTCTAGAGAAAGGCCAGCAGAATAATTTCTGGCAGTGGTGCTGTTCTGTGAATTGTCATGCAGAGGAAGCAGAAGACATAGTGTGATTTTGTGCGTCTTTTCTGCAATTGAGCATTTCAAGACCCTGTGGCACATGTAGTGCAGGAAACTTTTCTAGTTCCTTCCACAAAAGGAAGCACACCCCTGGATATCACTTTTCTCCTACAAGGATCTTGTAAGTGCCAGAAAAGGCCCTTCTTAATATGAAAAAAGCCTTCTCCTTGTGGAAGGGCCCCTCTGATTCCAACCCATTATGATTTAGTGCACTGACCAATCAGCAGCCAATATTTTCCACAAGTCTCCACATTGAAATGCCAGGATGTGGGAAGTGGTCAGAACAGTTTCATTTCACTGTATTTCATACTAACTAGACAGTAAAAGTGCTAGTTTGCCAGATTGGAGAATGCAGCATGTAGTAGCTTTTCCCATAAAAGTTTTAATTTGTATGATTTGCTTCCACAGTGGCCCATTACTTCACGTTGATCAGCAATAATTCTAGCCTTTGGCTTTCTTGTTTCAGTTTCTGAAGGTTTGATTCCCTTTGCCAGTTTAATTACTGAACAGCCCTGGTCACCGTTAGAGACAAAACAAATGTGATACAAAGGAATCTTGCGTCTATTCTTGGTTTTGAGCCCATTTATGTGTCTGAAAATCATTCTCTTCTGCATTAATTTGTTCATTACACTTAAATATATTGTTGTACATGAGAGGCAGTCAAACAGCATCTGGAAGCATCTTGTTGCAAGTGCTAAATGAAATTTTAAAAGGGTGGATCTATATAATATATGCAGGGAAAGGAGTTCAATGAGTATATGCAATTCAGATGGGGAATATGAATGCTTTTTTTTGAAGATGACTATAGTATAGATCTGCAGCTTATTGTTATTTTTTAAGAAAATTCTTTAACAAAATGTACAGTTAGAAATGATCACATAATAAATTACAATTGAAAAATTAAATTTGTTATGTAGATAGATTAAGTTTCTTTATGCCCTTGCCATTCCTACCCGCAACTTTGTGATGTAAATCTTTGTCACTTTGAACAATAAATTCTGAATTTCAGATTATAAAAGATTCTGGTTTTTACCACATGATTTCTCAAACGCTTATGGAAAACCAACCTGTGTTTTAAAAACTTGGCCTGTATATGTATATTTAAAAAAAGAAAATCATATTTTTTTTGTGATCACTCTGGCACTTTCTGTGAATTGGCCAATAAATATGATTTTAGGATTTCACATAAATGGTTATGTTTGGTTTTCTTTGTCTTCCCTGTATGGGATTGCCATTCACATTGCATGAAGGGAAATACATTTCCTTTCATAAGTACCGTATTTTTCAGTGTATAACATGCCCCCGCGTATAACGCGACCCCGATTTTTTAGGACTCCAAATTAAGAAAATGGAGGGAGATTGCCCAGAGTTGTTAAGCTTTTTATGGGGGGGGGATTGCCCAGGGTTGTTGAGCTTTTTGGGGGAAGATTGCCCAGAGTTGTGGAGCTTTCTTTGGTGGGGAATGCCGACAACCGCTCACCCGCCTGACCGCCTGCAGCTGACAAGTGCACGCCTCACAGGAGACACCAATCATCTGCCCAATCACATCCAGAAGCCACAAATTGCCCGTGCAATTGCCACAACAACAGCCAATCCCAACCAGCCCTTGCCACATACACCAATCACCCGCCCAATCGCCGCTGTATATCTCTGACTTGTGGCTGCCAACAATCACCCTGCACTACCCATGTATAAGACAACCCCCAATTTTTTACATTACTTTTTAAATAAAAAACCCTCATCTTATACACAGAAAAATATAAGTGGAATCAGACCAAAGGAAAATGGTCCTCTTCATTTAAAAACATAGTCATATGTGGCTGGAGGAGGAAAGGGAACAGATTTAGGTGTGCATGTATACATGAGTGAGAGACGAAATGTATGATACTGAGTGTGAGGCAATAGTTAGTGCATGCTTGGTATGGGGAATGCTTTGAATGCATGAAGTGGCTAGGGAGAGAGATCAAAAGATAAACTCCTTCCCCTTTCTGCCCCCCCCCTTTACAAACACACCTTGTTTTATTGAATATTTCAAGATGTAAGTGGTACATTTGACTGAAGGAACAAATGCTTTAACAGATGGAAGGCAACTTCACTTCCAACATAGACAAGTTCACCAACCAGTGAGGAAGTAGCAGTGTAAAAGTGAAATATGTCAGGAAGTAACAAACTAGCTCTTGAAGGTGTTAGGAACACGTAATACGAATGAACTCTAGTAATTTGCTGTACCCTCTTTGCTGCCATCTAGTCTTTATTTGAACTGGGACTCAGTCCCGGAAAACATGAAGTCATAATAAAGAAGATGATAGTGCCTTTGATCATGCACACACGCACAATGGAATTCAACATCATGCTTTTCTACACATTCCATCTGTGTAAGTATATCAGCTTACAGAACGGAACGATACCCCCACTACTCCTTCCTCATGCTATTCAGGAGGTTCTCAAGACTCCCCCAATTAGGGAGGCATGGAGACAAGAGACAGAAGACTTGGGAAAGCCCCATTGTGCAAGTGGACATCCTTGTACGGACCTTCCACTTACAGGGTGACTATGGACTCAGACAGGTAAAGAAAAAGTGAGTTAAATGTGTTGTCTGTGTGACAAAATGTTTGGCCACCAAATGGCGATGTGGAGTCCTGTTTTCCTCTATCTGTTTTCCCTGTTTAAATTTACAGTGCTTTAAACTGAAAAGTTTCTTTGATGTGTCTAGATCCAGCCTATCACCCATGTATTTCCATAATCCTAGCCAAGTTAGTTGTAGTAGTACAATTGTAACAACACCAGGCCTTCCAACATATGATGTACTTCCTTCTCCAAATCTCACATAACCGTGAAGTCATGTATCATCTGGAACAAATGATCTATTATCTGCTTTAATATGATATTTGCATTCATTTAAAAGCATGCTGTAGCTAAGAGTCTATTTAAAAAGCCATGTTTACACATAGGCAGAAGAAAATATATAGAAAAATGACTTCTACCTGCTAATCCAGAATGGTATTGGGGGGAAAAGTTTAAATTTTCCTTAGTAAAAACTTCCCAATTGTTGCAACAGATTCAATAAATCCCATAACTGTCATTAAGCAAAGTTAATACCTGCAATGACAAGGGCATTACTGTCATGTTCTAGAATATTTATGAAACTAACAGTCTGTAAATGCTTCAAGAGATTGTGTTAATACCTTACCAAGCTGCCTTACTAAGTAGATGATCATCTGCTCCTAATTCTGGTTATATTTCGCAAATTTTGGTGATGGCTTGAGAAAATTGAAAGAACAAATTAAATGGGCTGTGTTGGGCTCTTCTGCTGGAAATTGTATCACCTTTCACTATTACATAACTAGTTCATATTAGAAAAAAAGCAAAGAAAGGCAAACCTTAGCAACAGCACAACAATACTGAATGCTATTAAAGTAGTTTCAGTGCCAGTCAATGCTGCAAAATTTGTGAGTAGCACAGCCTGGAATTCTTGGAACGGAAGACTCTTTCAAGATCAACAAAACTGGCATTTTGGTGTGTAATTTCTAGTGAAAACAGAGGGCAAAATACTAACTTACAATAGGGAAACATGGGCTGTTACCTTTCCTTGACCAATTTGATCTCTACATATAATGTTACAAATAGCCAGATAACAAATAGGCTGGTCATGTATGCTATATAACAGAGGACTTGCAGCTGTCCTCTATTTGAAGGAGGCCAGTTTAAACATAAAAACCCTAAGAAGGGAGAACAGTGGCCTTAAAGTTGCCCATCAACTGTGAACACCTTGACAAGCAGTCTGAGCAAGGACACAAGTTGCTTGATCAGTCTTGCCCCTTATGGTCAGACATATTTCTATTTCAATTCCAGTAATTACTTTCAATTTTGCTTCTATAAACAGAAATTAACATTGGCAAGCTTTATGCAAATCTGCGTCCTCTTTTGGAGTGATGCAGCTCATCTTTTTTGGCAATGTGTAAGCAGACCACTCTAATAACAACCTTTCTACCTGCTGTGCTCAAGACCAAGGGCAGGGGGTGTGAGCTTTGTTGAGGAAGACAGTCTCCTTTTGCTTTTGTACTAGCAGCAGGACTGCAGTGACCTCGAGTGGGTCAGAGGAAATATTTTATTTTATTCACTGTCCACACTGTCCTACTTCTTCTTTTTTACCTTGTTAACTAACAGCATTTTTTAACCAACATTTAGGAGTGACCCCTCTCTATTCTAAAGGGAACTTATTGTACAAATACCTGGTTCAGTTCAGGTTGTGATGCACGAGCAAAGGCACACTGAAATCCCTCAAGTGCGTCACAAACTGGAGATTTGTCACTCCTAGTTCACAGAACTACTGTTTCACTTGATACGTTGAATCCAAATTCCTATCAACTCCTTCAGATTTAATAGCTGCTATTAATATAGCTTATGCTTCATTAAGCATGGGTTTGAAGTGAACCATGCTCCAATGACCTGGTTCAATAAAATGCTGAAGGACATCTAGAAGAACAACTATTTTTATTGCAAGAGGTGTTAGTAGAACAGGCTGGGATGAATTACATCCTCAAAGTCCAGGGAAACCATTTTTGGAAATATAATTTTTATATATTGATTCTCATGTGCACATTGCTCTGGGAATATTTAATACAACACTTGGCAAAGTCTTATTTTTGCTTGCGGATCTTATCAGAAACATTCTGTTTTAGCTAGTCATTATTCCTTATTCACAAGTGGGGGCATGCAACAAAATACTGTAGTGATATATGCTTCTGTTCAGTATTTTAGCCAGTCAGCTATGCATTTCCGTGATCTCCATTCCATTCCTCCTCCCCACCACAGCCAGTTTTTCTGTTTTTTCCCCTACCCAACAGATGCTCAGCGTTTTGGTTTTTTTATTTGTTATATAACTGTTTTAATTCAGCACTTAAATTCACTACATATATGGTGATGACGATTCTGGCTTCATATGGGTATCAGTATTCTGCTTAGTGACGCTTAAACATCGAAGTCAGAATTGCTACCTGTTGCAACTTTTGTCCGAATAGTAAAAAATAAATAAAAAATCCCTACTATATCATGAAGCAGCCATCTTTTTCAGGAGCATGTGTTCTAATAGGATTGCTATATGTCAACTTTTCCCAAGACACTTTCTTTTTTTCCCATGGGTATGTAAAATGAGAGTAGTCATAGTGATCCGGTAAAAGTAGAAGTTGGCAAATGTGTCCTCTTTTTTGTTCTTCAAAATATGGCAACTCTACTACAGGTATATTAGGAAAAGAAGCTAAACTGCATTCCCGTCAATTTTAATCTGATGATTTCAATGGGACATTCATTCAAACAACTAAGGGAGAAATTCTAACCTCAGCCCCAGAGTGGCAGGGACTGAACTGCATCCACAGCCCTGCCATGGAGAACAAGCCAGAAGCCATCACATTACGTCAGTTAGTCAAACTCAGCCCAGTCCTTCCCCTGAAAAGTTCTCCTCTAGGGCTTGCCAGTGCCTGCCACTGGCAAGGATCCTTCCAGTAGCACTTCTGCTCAACAGGGCATTTGGCAGGTGGAAGCAGGAACTCCATGCCATTGGCCTCCCTCCACTGGCACTGAGCAGGAGGCCATCAGAGCTAATGCAAACTGGGGGGAGGCAGACCTCTGCCCAACACAGAACTCCAGCCCAACACAAAGGGGATTTGGATTCCTCTGTTAGATTGCTCTGATCAAGAACTTTAGAAATGTACTATACCCCTGAAGAACACAGAAGTAGAATCTGCATGGCCTAAACACTGATGAATCAGAATGGCATTTTACCTGAATTCATTATGGGCTTTGTGTAACTTCAGGTGTACACCACGTAAATATATTTAAATAACTGATTATTCATGCATACTGGATATCACATAGGCCATTTGTGTGAATGAGGCTGTTCTCTCTATTTTTTTAATGCGTTTTTTGAAATCTTGACTGTAATCTACAAGTTTAAAGTGTTTTCTTTGCACATCTGTTGGCCTTCCATCCAATTTACAAGAAGGCTCCCCGAAAGATTTATATGAAACCTTCAGGGTTTAAAAAGAATTAGAGAGTAACCCATGTTCACATTCACTGCATTGATGGATTGGAAGTAGGAATGATTTATTGTGGTTCTTAAAAACAAATCTTGATGATTAGGTTAAGGCACACAAATTCTGAAATCAGATCAAAACAAGAAGGCAAGATTGAAAACCCTACTTTGAGCCCAAAGGGTATACTTGTCAGAGGCCTGTTAATCAATTCTGCCAGAGAGAAGCCCATACATCAAGGTGGTAGGTTGTCTTGGGGGCTTGTGGTACTGTATATATAATATACCCTGAAGCAAATTGTGGTTAAGGAAGGCATACTTTGGGTAAAGTACACAGATTGTGTATCTCAGATTAGCCCCAATGAATCAATCTGGATTAATCACTATGGAATTACCACTCTGTGCAGCACTCCTAACCACATTCAATTGAAAGTAAGGACTGGTGCATAATACTGTATACATTGAACATTGTGCATGCAATCAATCTTTTAGAATCAATTTCTGAGCATAGTTTTGCACCTATAAGATCAACTCCTGGTGGACAGTTTCAGACATGGGGAGCCACCACAGAAAAGGCATTGTTGCTTGGGGGCCAGTTATGCATTGCCAAGAAAGAAGACCACCAGGAAAAAAAGGCAAAACAGAAACCAGTCTCTATTATATTTGCATGTGTTAATTTGTATAGATAGAAGTTTAGAAATAATTGCTATAATTACAATAGAAATACATCTCATCATAGTGGGGACAACAAATCAGATGTCTTATGTGCCTGCTCAGTTTGTTTACCATGTACTGCTAACTGTTGACTGGCAATTTCAAGGCTCCTGGTCAACCTTTTTATGGTACCTTATCTTTAAACCAGGTGTGGACCTGACAGCTTTCAAACAGAACACATCTTCAAACAGTCCTCTTACAGCCCTTCAAAACAGAGGAATATCCTCTGTAAATAAGCCACATGGACACCCTTCACTTAAATCTTGTCATCTTATGAGTACCTGTAGGACAGCAAGAACGGCATCTCTGGAAGTTCTAAATTCCTGGACAAGATTATACAGAAGGCTGCAATCTTTCAGGTAAGCTAGTCTCAAGCCATTCATGCCAACCACATCTCAAATGGTCTCTCCAGTTGACCTTAGTGGATGGGCAAGAATGTATAGGAAGAAGGTCCTTTACTTAATTCTAATCCAAGTCTTTTAAAGCTTTAAATATAATAACTAGCATTTGGAAATGGATCAGTAGCCAGTAGAGTGACTATAAAAGAGCAGTCAAGTGCTTTAAATCAGCAGCTCCTGCCAAGACTTTAGCAGCTGAATTTTTCCTCTTACAAGTCTGAAGTTTCCAGACACTTCTTAATTTCACCAGGTCCTTTACATTTATTTATGTTAGTTATTTATTCCCCACACTTCAAAGAAACTTTCCCAGAGGCAGCTCTTAAAAGTTCTTACTGTGAAAGTTGATGCATCTTGTAATGAAAGTATGAAAACAATGAGAGGTAATCCAGTTTTATAGTACTGAATTAAAATCATGTTTCCATAGAGAACCTTTTTTTTGCTTCAGTACCTTAAAAAATTATCTTTCCTCTTTCCTCTTTGCTGTTTTATTGTTTAAATGCCAACAGCACATAATACGGAGCGAAGCCTACTTACCTGGGGAGCTTCTGACACTTCTTTCATCCATGTCTAACACCTTCACATGTCAGCAGGGAGAGAGATTTATGGTCTGTTTTAGTGTAATACTTAACTCAAATCACTCATATTTTATTGCGCCTGTAAAAGAACTGTTGATCCTTAATGGCCCAAATACCAATATCTTCTGATGTGCATCTATTCAGGTACCACAGCTCTTCATCTCATTGCATTAATACCCTTTATCCTATCCATTAATATGCTGCCTCTCATTTCCTGGAGTTTAATACCACCTTGTATTATAATGTAGCCTTTCCTCATGCACAGTAAATCCTTGCTCTTCAGATGAAGCCTGTCTCTCAGTTATTATATTCTTCATAATAGGATCTGTTCACTCATTCCCATGACTCATCCAGAGTGTTACACAAATGTCATCTTATTTCTCCCGGTCAAACTTTCCCTCCTCCCCCTTTGGAATGTGGTAACATGGCAGAAATTCTCATTCTGTCCATTATGTACCAGCAAGCCCTGTCATGTTACCTTTCAAGTGAGGTGAGATTCTGGCTCATGAATATTCATTTTACAGTACTGAAATACTCTGAATTGTGTGTTGCAATACAAGAACAGTACAGTTTTGTTTGTTTATTATTTAATGTAGGGGTGGAGAACCTCTAGCCCACGAGCTGAATGAAACCTGCCAAACCTCTTAATGCAGCTCACTTGACTCTCCCTAATCTGCATTCCCATGAACTCTGCACCACCATCTCCTCAAGTGTCCTGGGACTGGGATGTTGGAATTGGGTACAGCATGCTGGCAAAGGAGAGCACACTTTTCCTGCTTCACTTGCCTGATCTCATTCCATATTGGCAGCAGAGAGAGTAAAGGCACCACTTCTGCCAGAACAGAAGTTGATCAGGCTGGCAAAGAAAGTATGAAGTCCTCTGCTTTGCCAGCCTGATTGGCTTCTGCACTGGTTGTAGAAGTAGTGCCTTTACTTTCCCCATGGTTGGTATGGAAGGAGATTGAGGTGGTGAAGCAGGCTTTCCAAGGAGTAATAAATCACTGTCTTCCTCCATGGCCAAATCACTTATTCAGTGTACTGTAGAGAAGCCAAGTGAGTTAGCCTACGAGTATGACATCTCCAAACACTTCCCTCCAAAGGAATTCAGGGAGAGAATGATCCCCAATTCCTTATTTAAAGTATTTAAAATCCTGCTTTTCAGCCCAAGAGAACTCTTAGTGGCATGCCCACACTCTTGAAATAAGCAAACAAAATTGTTACCTGAGAACTTCCGCCAACTTTTTCCAGATAATTCTTTAATAAGGGCTACAACTGTATCTATGAGAACTTTGTTTCATTTAATATTCTGGAAAAAAGTTCAAGCAAGAAATGCAAAATAAATAGTTGGTGGAACCCTCACCTAATTCTCTGCAATCCAAGCACTGCTCATTGTAGTATTTTCCATTCTCTTTCACAATCATGCCATTATCACTGATCAGCTGGTGACCCAAATTTCCCTGGCTCTTCTGCTGATGATTGACTCCAGTTTTCTTGCTGCAGTTATTTTGGGCTCTCCTACAGGCAACCCAATAGATCAGAAGAGACTAAGAATATTAAAGATAAGCAATAAGAAAAAAATGGATGAAGCATATTTTCACACTTTATTAACTTTACAACAGAAAAGTTAAGCAGAAGAACAGACAGCTGCTTCAAGAAACACTAGCCAATATCCAATGCAAAATTGGTTCTTTATTTAGTGAAGCTAAACTAGTGGCCAACATTGTGGAAACCTTTAGGGAAAGTTGTATTTCTAAGGTTTGATGGCTCATAACCAGTCTTTAAAAAAAAATAATACCAGAAAATTATATATCATTAGAAAGATAAATTAATGTAGAATATAATGCAACAAACTGTGAATTACCTTTATTCTATCAAATGTTATAGCCAAATAACCAGAAAAAGAAAGCACTTGTTACTGCCTCATGCAACAAGAAATGGATTTCCATTACTTAAAACAGACCAATGACAGAGTGGAAAGAATTGAGTGGTCACCTATAAAGCAACCATGACTTGAATCCAATAGAAAATCTGTGGAGCCGATTACAGAAACCTGATAGTCAGAAGCAACCAAGGAATAAAGCACAATTGACAGAAGCAATCATACAATATTGGTTTCACATTATGACACCTGATGAACTAATATCCTTGGTTCACTCCATGGGATAATATTGTAGGGCTATATACCAACAGAAATATTGAGAAGTTTTGAAATGCCCTTCATCATGGTTTTGTGTTTGTAACGTCTTTTATTTGGTTATAACTCTTGATAAAATAAAGATAAATTCAACATAGTACGCTGCATTATATTCAGCATTAAATTATCTTTCTAATAATCATTAATTATTGTCAGCCCCAAGCAGAAGCAGCTCACTGGGAGGGGAAGAGCTAATAATCGTGCTTGCTTCCCAGCAGCCCTGTGGCCTACCAGGAGGGAGAAGTGTGAGGTGGAAGGGAGATGCCCCACACCAGGCATAGGCAAACCTGGCCCTCCAGATGTTTTGGGACTACAACTCCCATGATCCCTAGCTAACAGATGGAAATTGTAGTCCCAAAACATCTGGAGGGCTGAGTTTGCCTATGCCTGCCCCACACCAACCTCCCTACTTGCTTACCATGAACATGTGAAACAACTGTAGGTGGGTCACTATTTTGGAGCTAATGACCTACTTTTAAATACCTGTTCAGGTACTGTACATGGTCAGAATACCTGACTGGGAATGTAACAGCAATGTCATATGTCAGCATTTCATTACAAACAACTGTAAAGATTACAGGGTTGGCATATCTGGCATCTTCTGTGATGTTTCATATCCTTCTAAACGCATGATAAGTCTGAACTCCAGCAGCATGTTTGAAAAGGACACTAGCCTTTTCATTAGATCAAAACAACATCTTAAAACTTTATCAGAGAGACAACGGGGAAATTATATTCTCTAGTTATTTGAATGTTCACACATGCACATGTGTATGGATTAATTAGTATCCTGTCCTAATAGATAGAATCAGGACAATGCAACTGTTACAAGCGCTTGAAAGAAAAGAAAAGAAAATTCTATTTCAAAGCAGCCCTGGATAGGAATAGACCAGAAGGAAAAAAACCACAAATTATCCAAATCACACCACACAATATTGCAGGCAAACAGCAACTATAAACACATTGACCACAATGCTAATCACTCCAGCATGTTCAGAGAAAATGAGCAAAAAGAAAAACAGCCACCAAAAATAACAAACAGGCAAATTGGCATCAAGTTCCCAATTAACCGAGTTGCAAACAATAAAATGAAATGAAAACTCCACCAGCTTCAAAAACATACTGTTTCTAAGGGGTATCTTTCTGAGTGGTAACTTATTACAACACCTTGAATTTCTAGTTCTCAAAGAACACACAATATATGGACAGGCAGGTACCTCATTCCATTTACTAAATTTTGAATGAATAGCATTTAAAACTGCCCCCACCCCCCAAGATAAATGTGCCAACAAACCTTTTTGGGTCTTAGATATTCAGTGAGAGTACTAGCCAGCTATTTGGAGGAAGAGGGAACAAAGAACTATGTCTAACCCTCTCTTCCAGCTCCTAAACTGCTGTTGCCAATTTTCTAATTCAGGCTATGTGTTCACAGCTGCAGCAGATGAATAAGGGGAGCTCTGCATTCAGATAGGGAACATCTGCAAAAGAAAATCAGGAACACTGTATAACAAAGAATACAAAATGGAACTGCACACTCCTGTAATAACCTTACTACAGGTTGTATCCAACTTTAGTGATATTTACAGTAGACTTAGACATGGATGTAAGTCATCTCCATTAATTTCAGTGGGCCTACCCTGAGAATCACTAATGCTGGATATAATCCTATTCTTGATGCTGATATGCACTGATATGCAAGTTCCTAGACATTGTAGAAAGGTTAAAAAAACAAGACAATCCTTACACATAGGTGTCCAAACTAAGAAACACAATACAAAACAAAAACTTGATGAGTTGGGCGCAAGATAACAAGGAAAATTATGCATTGGTTCTTAATAATAATAATAATATCTTTATTGTCATTGCCCCCTCTCGGGGACAACGAAAATTACTTGGCTGCTCCATCCACCCAGGTAGGTACATGCTTGTTTTGCTGATGATCAGCTTCCAGAGCAGGAAGAAAAGGAGCCAAGCAATAGGTGGTCTCTCAGCCAAGCTGATAGAGTGGGCCCCACTCACTACCATCTCTTCCCTAAGCTTTAGCCAGATGCAATGAATGCCATTAGCTATAGCTGGGGGGAAAGAGGAGCCAAAAGTCAGGTGGTTTCAGGCAAGCTGATCCCATCTCTCCTTCAACTGCAGCTAGGTGAACTGGCTTCTAATAAGTAATAAGAACTCAATTTATAGATGGGTTTATGTGGAGATAGGTAAAGAATACACGGCCAGCTGATCACTCAAACTCTGTTGCCTAGAAAGCCCCAGACTCATCAAGGCTTCATTGTATAAGGATATAAACACTTTCAAGCATAAACTGGGTTGTAAAATGGTTATACCAACAAGAATACCACCTGCCCCATTCACACACAAAAGGTCTGTGCTCATAGTATAACAATATGTTGTTTCTTGGTTGTCATATATTTTTTTTAAAAAATCGAGCTTTTTTTAGGAAACCCCAAAAGTTGTTGAGGTTTCTTTTTTTCTTTTTTACAAAAAAACCACAAAAACCGCGATTTTCTGATTGACTTGCCTAAGATCCAGGACAAAGTGCCGCCTTTTGGAAATTACCACCGGACGTCAATTCCACCTTTGAAATCCTGGTAATGTCCAGGAAAATCCAGACGTATGACAGGCCTACGGCTGCTGCTTTTGCGCATAATGCTAAGTGATGCCATTGCTAAGTGTGAACATGCAGCATGCTGAGAAGGCACTTGCGACTGCTTTGCTCATCCCCAGTCCTCTAAGTTTGGGATGACACAGATGAGTATGTCAGCCAAAACTCAAGACCATTTTTGAGCTTCCATTTCCTTAACCATGAGCCGGGGTGTATATTTAGGGTTCTGGCATGTTTCTTAGGGTTAATTAATTTTCAAATATCAAATGGCAAGACAAGAGCCAGGAGTGCCACACACAACCTGGGAACCTGAAACAATCAACATTAAAGCAGCCAAAGTGAAAAGATTTTTTTCCCCCATGGCAATGATATAGGTTTCGGTAGCAGAGAAAATTGAGAATAAAAACCAAACTAAAGGTATTTCTAACAGTGAATATGGATTTTTAAAAAATCAAACCCATGGGCATTCATACTCTAAAATACATATTACATAAAACAATTTATACTAGAAGAGGAAAGTCTGCCTATAAAGTGATATTCTTGACAAAACTGTAGAAAAGCTGCCTCAGTTCTGTAAAGCCAACTGATATCACTTCAAATAAATTATCTAAATGCTTTCCATAATAGAAATCATTTTGAAGATATTTTTTTTCTGACATTCTCATCCTTTGTTCCATCAAAATATTCATCGTTATTGAAAAGTGGGTTGTGTTTCTGCTCCTAATGTATAGTATATATTTTCTTTTTGACATTTTAAAACTCAAAAGCCAAATGATCACAGCAAGCTTGAAAGGACATTGAGTACTCCTCTATGTGATAGGATATTTGAGCTGGAAGTAAAGAGGGATGGTATGACAATCCAGAAATTTACAAGAGAAAGTGGAATGGAAGAGATACATATCTGCAGGGTATGCATTCACAGACCCTGTGTATGTGTGCTGATAGGGAGCCCTGTTTGCAAACACTGAAAAACAACAACATAGATTCCTCCATTTTAGTGCTAATCACTGTGTGTACTTTTCTTCCTCCTTCTGAGTCTCAACAATCTATTTTTCTGTTGCACTTTTCCCACCTTGTTGCAATTGATGAGCATTAATTCCCATGTAATTTAGCCGAGGAGTTTGGAGCAAATTGGATTTGCTTTCTTTCATTTCCTGACATCGTTTGTTATGTCAACTGTCTTAGAGGAGATTTCAGCTTAACTCTGGGGCAGTGACTGAAAAACTGGGTTTCGACATAAGATACCAACTCATTCAATGAATAGCTGACCTTGCAGAATCTTAGGCCGAACTGAAAATTGTCTGGGGTGGACTTTCTTTTGCTTTGGTTGTATGCTTTTCATTTAGTGATATAGCAGCCTTCTGAGAAACTTCATCATGGTGACAAAAATTAAAGAAAAATAATGACATTGCTGCACAATGGAAACTTCACCTTGAAGCCTTTAAAATGTTGCTCCCCACAAAAAGGTGACCCCCTGCCTTTTGCCAGATGTCATGGAAAGTTCCAATGTATCTAAAGGCACCCAAATTATCTATTAATGAAAAGCATATTAGAATTATTTTAAAGAATGAATAAAGAATAAATATTTATTCCTGTCTCAAGAACCAAGCCGCCGAGACCACATAACACCGGTCTTGAAAGACCTACATTGGCTCCCAGTACGTTTCCGAGCACAATTCAAAGTGCTGGTGTTGACCTTTAAAGCCCTAAACAGCCTCGGCCCAGTATACCTGAAGGAGCGTCTCCACCACCATCATTCTGCCCTGACGCTGAGGTCCAGTGCCGAGGGCCTTCTGGCGGTTCACTCATTGCGAGAAGCAAAGCTACAGGGGACCAGGCAGAGGGCCTTCTCGGTAGTGGCGCCCACCCTGTGGAACGCCCTCCCATTAGATGTCAAAGCGATAAACAACTACCTGACATTCAGAAGACATCTTAAGGCAGCCCTGTTCAGGTAAGTTTTTAATGTGTGACATTTTAGTGTATTTTTGGTTTCTGTGGAAGCCGCCCAGAGTGGCTGGGGAAACCCAGCCAGATGGGCGGGGTACAAATAAAAAATTATAATTATTATATAATTATTACTGCAGAAAGCCAAGGGAAAGAAAGCTGCATCAACGGAAGTCTAGTGTCCAGATCAAGGGAAGTAATAGTACCACTCTATTCTGCCTTAGCAATACCACACTTGGAATACTGTGTCCAGTTCTGGGCACCACAATTTTAAAAGGATGTTGATAAGCTGGAATGTGTGCAGACGAGGGCAACTAAGATGATCAAGGGTCTGGAAACTAAGCCTTATGAGGAGTGCTTGAAGGAGCTGGGTATGTTTAGCCTGGAAAAGACATAAATCTGATAGCAGGAATCACAAGAGAGAGAAATCAGTAGGAGAACACTTCAATCTCCCAGGACATTTTATACAAGATCTCAAAGTTGCTGTCTTATTACAAAAGAATTTCAGAAATAAAGAGAAGTTGCTGAATTTCAACTTATTACCAAAGTTAAAACCATGGAGAGACCTGGTCTGAATAGAGACATTGGATTCTTATCTCATTATACACGATTAAGCTATTTTTAGCCATCTCACCCCTTGCTTTATCCTGTAAAACCAATTGCAGTTGTTAACAGGTTTACCACACCTATCAGCCAATCACCCATTCCCACCACCCTTCTGAGTAATACCCCTCCCCACCCTCTCACTATGTAGAAGTCTGATGACTTCTGTTTCGGTGTATTTGAAGAAGTCTGCATGCACACAAAAGCTCAAACCAGTAACAAACTTAGATGTTCTCTAAGGTCTACTGGAATGATTTTTTTTATTCTGGAAAGGGGAGACTGAGAGGAGATATGATAGCCATCTTCAAATTTCTTAAGGGCTATCAAATGGAGGGGGGAGCATGCTTGTTTTCTCCTGCTCTGAAGGATGGGACCTGAACCAATGGCTTCAAGTTGCAAGAGAGGAGATTCCAACTAAACATTCAGAAAAAACTTTCTGACAATAAGAGCTATTCAGCAGTGGAACAGACTCCCACAAGTAGTAGTGGACTCTCCTTCTTTGGAGGTTTTTAAGCAGAGGTTGGATGGCCATCTGTCATGGATGCTTTAATTGAGATTCCTGCATTACAGGGGGTTGGCTTAGATGATGCTTTGGGTCCCTTCCAATTCTAAGATTTTATGATTTTATGATTCTATGAATTAAAAGAAACTGGCATTTTTTTAAAAAAGTCAAACATAGAACTTCTTGTGAATTTATGGGATGTTGATAGCATCTGGGCTTCAGGGATGGGCAAAACCTGTACTTTCTCTACTCCAGAAATTCACCCCCCTTCCCTTGAGAGAATTGAACAGCGCCAAGCTTCCAGACTGTCTGGAGACAGGAACACACATCAGCTTGCATTTTGCGGTAGATCTCATTTGGTCCCTTCATTAGAGAACTTCGGTGGTTTGGATCATTTCAGATTCAAGTGAAACAGGGTCAGCCAAAAACCAGTTAGTAGTTTTCTACATATGTGGTATGCATGCAGTGATATATAAATGTACAAATAAAAAGCACACCAGGGTCAAGCTAAGCAGTTGGCTCCTTATCTCTCTCACCCTGACCTAGCCACTGTGATCCACACGACAGTCACCTCCAGACTGGATTATTGTAACTTGCTCTACGTGGGGCTACCCTTGAGACTGACCCAGAAACTCCAGCGGGTGCAGAATGCCACGGCAAGACTCCTTATGGGGTCTTCGCTGCGAGATCACATTCATCCGGTACTATACCAGCTGCACTGGCTCCCAGTGGAGTACAGGATCAGGTTTAAGGTGCTGGTTTCTAACCTTTAAAGCCCTATACGGCCTAGGACCCTCGTACCTACGGGACCGCCTCTCCTGGTATGTCCCACAGAGGAACTTACGGTTTGCAAATAAAAACATATTGAAGATCCCAGGCCACAGAGAGGTTAGGCTGGCCTCAACTAGAGCCAGGGCCTTCTCGGCCGCGACTGCAATCTGGTGGAACGCTCTGTCACAAGAGAAATAAAATTTATTATTATTAATATTATATGCACTTTCAGGTCTTATGGAATCTCTTGATGATTGTGGATCCTAGAGACATAAGAAAATTTAGATCAACTCACCCAATTGTCATTCACACTCAACACCAAGGACAGAAACTCCTCGCTTTTTCAAGTGGGCGGGATAAAATCTTGTTGGCCAACCACAGATACACTTGAATCCTAGAGATTCAAGAGAGCCAGTGTGGTGTAGTGGTTAAGAGCGGTAGATTTGTAATCTGGTGAACCGGATTCGCGTCTCTGCTCCTCCACATGCAGCTGCTGGGTGACCTTGGGCTAGTCACACTTCTCTGAAGTCTCTCAGCCCCACTCACCTCACAGAGTGCTTGTTGTGGGGGAGGAAGGGAAAGGAGATTGTTCGCCGTTTCTCCAGAAACTGAATACACTATTATTTCACTTGCCTTTTTATATGTAATACCTCACTTTATTGCTGCCAGCTTTGACATGTAAACATCTGTGAGGTATGTTTGGTTGAGAGACTGCACCTGGCACCTGGCTGCTGTTAGATCTTTATTTTTGGCTTTGTTTTTAAGTTTTGGTTGGAATATATGTTGGTTCTTATTGCTTCTTAACACCATACTGATGCAGAAAGCTATATAACATAACCATAATACCCATAGTATTAAAATATTATTATGCTTAGGTTTAGTATTGCATTATTATTATTATTATTATTATTATTATTATTATTATTATTATTTGGCATACATTATTTTTTAGAATGAGGCAAATTTAATTGAAGTATTATAATGCCAGTGAAGGTCCACTTATAACATGCAGCATGCCACTTCAAAACTGCTGCCTCTTCCTTCATTTAGAGGCCTGCCTTTCCAAAGAGATGACTCATTACAGCCAATTACCGTCTGCTTTTCACTTCCTGTTTCCCCACCCCCACCCAGGTATTACAAGCTTCCAGGCCACTTTCTGGCTGTGTACAAAAGAGATTCACCCAGAGTTTTCTTCCACTGTCAGGCGAGGCTTCAATTCTAAACCTGTTTCTGGAGGACATATTTCAGGATTGTCTTTTAAGCCCCTCTTCACAAACTGATTGACAAACGGCAGCCCAATACCTTAGGAATTCAGAACTGACACACACATACTGGAATGACATGGAGTAATTGGCTGGCTAGAATAGCTCAGCTTGCAGGCAAATTTTAAAATCACGACTGCCTCTGGGGAATGCTTCTTATCATATGTCATGTTGATGTCATCAAGCAGGTTCCAGGAGTTTCTAAGTATTATAAATGAAGGGTTCTCCCTTGAATAATATCACACAAATGGTATGTATTTATATCACTAAGTCTATCTCCACAGTTCAAAAGACAAAGGTTCTGATTCATCATTGCATTTGATACCATCAAGGTATTCCTGATCAAACTGACTGCATGGCAGGTTACTTTTTTACTTCATTGTGTGTTTACTTCTCTCTAGAGCTTAGGAGTTGACTCATTTGCTTGAGTCATCAGGAGAGATATATTCTGCAAGGTCCTTTCCATTCCTGCTGTGCACCTGTCATTGGGATTACAGGCAGTAAACATTTTCTCCTGCTGGAAATTGCCTTTGGGGGGGGGGGTATGAAACTGTTCATAATCTCAAGCTGAGCTTGAAATAGGAGCTGAAACCCCGTATAAGTAGCCATCTCCTCCACCTGTCAGAGAAGCCTCTTCATTTAAATGGGCCCAGCATGAATTAGCATTTATTGGCTCTGGCACAACTGGAAAGATTCATTCCACTAGGGCTTCTGAGTTGGAGTCCTCAGACCAGAGATGGACCAACAGAATGGGTTCCTCTTGGTTGGCCATCTGTCAGAGATGTTTTAGATGTGATTCCTGCATTGCAGGGGGTTAGATGAGATGACCCTTAGAGTCCCTTCCTACTCTAGAGTTCTTTGACTGTGTGATTCTCTTGCACAACTGGTTCTTTCCTTTCCTAGTCTGAAACCTTAGGTTCATCTCTCAAAGACATAAACTCAGCCAACATGCATTTTCTACATATCCAAAAACCAGATGTCATCAAATTTAAATAGGGATGGGGAAGTAATGTGATTCACGATGGGGAAGTGCCGTATTTTTCTGTCTATAAGACACCCCCAATTTGGGGGGACTCAGATTTAAGAAAATGGGGAGAGGAGAGATGTATCCATGTATAAGATGCCCCCTAATTTTTGACATTATTTTTAAGGAAGAATCAGAAGAGGAGTTTGGATTTAATATCCTGCTTTATCACTACCCAAAGGAGTCTCAAAGCGGCTAACATTCTTCTTCCCTTCCTCCCTCACAACAAACACTCTGTGAAGTGAGTGGGGCTGAGAGACTTCAAAGAAGTGTGACTAGCCCAAGGTCACCCAGCAGCTGCATGTAGAGGAGCGGAGACACAAACCCTGTTCACCAGATTACGAGTCTACCACTCTTAACCACTACACCACACTGGCTTATACACAGAAAATATGGTAATTTGATTCAGTTCACGTTGTAATAGGACCTTATGTAATTCATCCCTCTCAAAACAACATTTGAACTGAAACAGTAATTCTTCAAAATTTGCAGTTCTCTAAATTTTACAAATTTTGCAGTTCTCTAATAAAAAAGACATGTAAAAAAGGAGAGTATAAAAATGCTGCATAAAAATGCATATATTGTCAAAAATAACAGGCAAAAATGTATAATATGTGGGGCAAATTGCTTTGCAAAAATGTGTATACTGTGGTACCTCTAGTTACAAACTTAATTTGTTCCGGAGGTCCGTTCTTAACCTGAAACTGTTCTTAACTAGAGGCATGATTTCACTAATGGGGCCTCTTGCTGCCGCTGCGCCACTGGCACACAATTTCTGTTCTCATTCTGGGGCAAAGTTCTCAACTCGAGGTAACTCTTCCAGGTTAGCGGAGTTTGTAACCTGAAGCATTTGTAACCTGAGGTGTTTGTAACTTGAGGTACCACTGTATTAGGGGAAGGTGTATTTAAATGCTGGGAATGTTTTGTGATAGCTTATTTTTACAAAAAAAAAAAAATAGTGCAAATTTATGTGGAAATGGGGCAAACTGAAGATAAGATCATAAAAATGAGAAATTAAGAGAAACCAATATTGATGGATTTGTCAATTCCTAAATTAAAATAGGATGTCCATCCAAACATACACACACTATGCTCCACAAATAATGTGTGTCTACATACAACTAGAGCTGAATCTTAATAGGATTCTTGCCATGGAAGAAGCACTGATGCACAATGAATTTCCTCTTCCTGTCCCCATCTAGAATAATGACAATGGAAATAATTTGTTTGCCTCAGCAACATTGGCTACATGGAATCATTACATTGTCATATTCATGACACGATCCCTAACTGGCTGAGATCATACGGCAAAGAACACATTTCAAATGTAAAATTTACACTAAGGAGGACCAGATTGGAGCAGTGTGGTGGGGGAGAGGCTTAAAACAAGTGTGAAAGTTTCACCCACAAAAAGTGGAAAGTAATATATTATTAAGAGCTTGCTTGTATGCGGAAGGGAAGATTAGTGATAGATTTTTCCATCCTTTAGGTAGGCGGTTTATTTTGAAGGCCTTTGGTTCCCTTCTACTGTATAATTGTCATAGGAACATAGTCAAGTGGAGGGTAGGACCTTCACAAGGAACCTGAGTATATTGGTAACTGTAACACATGTTGTTGTTGTTTAGTCGTTTAGTTGTGTCCAACTCTTCATTACCCCATGGACCAGAGCATGCCAGGCACTTCTGTCTTCCACTGCCTCTCGCAGTTTGGTCAAACTTATGTTAGTAGCTTCGAGAACACTATCCAACCATCTCGCCCTCTGTCATCCCCTTCTCCTTGTGCCCTCAATCTTTCTCAACATCAGGGTCTTTTCCAGGGAGTCTTCTCTTCTCATGAGGTGGCCAAAGTACTGGAGCCTCAGCTTCAGGATCTGTCCTTCCATTGAGCACTCAGGGCTGATTTCCCTCAGAATGGATATGTTTGATCTTCTTGCAGTCCATGGGACTCTCAAGAGTCTCCTCCAGCACCATAATTCAAAAGCATCAATTCTTTGGCGGTCAGCCTTCTTTATGGTCCAGCTCTCACTTCTATACATCCCTACTGGGAAAACCATACCTTTAACTATATGGACCTTTGTTGGCAAGGTGATGTCTCTGCTTTTTAAGATGCTGTCTGGGTTTGTCATTACTTTTCTGGTGCATGATTATCTTGTCTTGCTGGAAGATGATGGACTGGTCCTTATTTTTTTTTTTATGGCATGGATTACAATGGGCTAAAACTGTTATCTTCCAGAATGAAAGATTCCACTAGGCTTTTTGGGTGATGGGAAACACTGGCAGTCCTGTAATTCATCAGAGAGTAACTGAAGGGGAAGATCAGGAAAACCTTGCTACAAGTCATTAATGGTCCTACAGCTGGATTCTAAATGTTATCATTCGCACTGGCATATCTTCATTGAACACTGACAGAATTTCATGTAATTCTTACACTACATCACATTTTTGTAACATTGCTTTGCAGTTAATACCCTTTATATTAAATTCCTGTTGGGTGTCATAGCATGGCTAACATTCCAACAATTCATCTAGGACTTTAGTTTTTATACTAAAAATGGTGTGTCTGTGACCATTCTCTATTTAGTAGGAATATGATGTGTTTCCCCCCTCTTTAAAATCAAATCTAAGTGATTGTCTCGACTGTAACAAACACTTTCAGCTTAGATTTCTTTCTTCTTTCTAGGGATTTTGAACTAATGTTTAATTTAAATTTTATCAAAAGACATTGACACAATAATTTGTCTTACTGAATAGTTACAGAATGCTTCTCCAGAGAGATGAATGCCAAACTGTAGGAACCTGTGGAATACTTGTAGCATTGTGACCAGGGCTCTGAAAGGCACTTATCTTCCTGGACATTTAAGAGCTCAAAATAAAGGAACATGTCTCTTGTGTCACTGGCAATATCCATTTAGTAGTCCCAGTGTGCTCATTTTCTTCTAGGTTAGAATGTCTCCCTCCCCCAAATATGTATAGTATGCATTATCTTGATATTTTCTGTCAAAATAAACTCAATTTTTTGATTATTTATTGGGTGATTAAGCTTTTTTTCTAATTAATATGTATGCCAGATAGGCTCTCATCCATATATATTCCAGTTGAATTCCCCCCCAACCAAGGTGTTTGATTTTTTGAAGTTGTCATGCATTGAAAATCAAGAGGAATTAGTTCTTTTGAAAGTGACTACACAGTTTATTATATACTAGACAAGCTGTGAAAATCCAGATTATACAGTGATTTGGGCTGCAGACTTACTCTGCATTGCATGCCTTTATACAAATTAGCTCTACATGATCTAGTGTCTGGTTGGTGACTGTAAAAGCAAATGCTCATTGGGGGGAAACTGCTTAAATGAGGGGTGGCTAACCATTTTTGTCCGAGAGCTGCATTCACAATTGGTCAGTCTTCTAGCTTTAGATATGATTTTCAAGCTGTGGCCAGGAGCATGATAGCACCATTTAGATTGGTGTGCCAGCAACTTCCTTTTCGAGAAATTCCCGGTCCGTCTGTGATGTTCCATGCAGCCGGCTTTGAACACATTTCATAAGGCTTTGCTAATTTCTCTCTTATTTTCCCCACAACCCAGATGAATATAAGGGGCTACTATGGGCAGTGCTTTTTATGCCCTCACTTTTTTCCAGCAGACAATTGCTGTTTTCCATATTTGACTCTGAAATTGTCAGCTATGTCACCTTCCTTTGGGTCAAGGATAAACTCTTGAAAGATCTTCTCTTGGAGAGCACATACTAAAATTAACATCCCTGCTAATAGTGGGCAAGGCAGCAGGAACAAAATCCATTAAGACCAAGTTGTATGTGCTTAATTGCTTTCATCGAGAATGCATAATGTCGTCATATTGAAAGTATTCTCTTAATCCGATGTTTAGGTTTTTAGAGGTGAATCCAGCATTCTGGGGACCATTGATCTGTTTTTGAAGCTCTCTCTGAAATACATTGCTTCGAGCTTTATGCCGTCTCTCCAATCTTTACTTTTTTATTGATGTTATCTTTTTTTTAATGATATTTATTAAAAGTTTAAAGATTACAGAAAGAAGAAGAAAGAAAAAAAAATTAAGCAAAACAAATCAATACATTACAATACACAAAAACAAAAAACAAAAAAACATCCAAAACAAAAATAAAAGCAAAAACAGTTAAAAACACATCCAATTTTTCCATTTCTTTGTCTTTCATTTACTTGTTTCATCGACCTCCTCACACCTCCCTTTTTTGTATTCTAGTTATTAATTATTTCAGCAAATCCATTCTTATCTTAATTTATTTTAACCTTATCTTACCATTAATACCATAAAACTTATTTGTACTTAACTCCTTATATCATTTCTACTAAAGCCATGTACTTTCATTCCAACATTTTTCTAACACTCATTAATTTTACAATATTTCTATAAATAACTTTTAAACTTTTTTTCCAATCTTCTTCCACCGTCTCTTCTCCCTGGTCTCGGATTCTGCCAGTCCTTTCTGTCAATTCCATATGGTCCATCAACCTGGTGATCTTCTGTCCGAGGCTCTTAACTCTTTTCCATGTCCCTTCTGCGGATCTTCTTCATATTTATACATACGCTTTACTTTATCTTCTGCTGATCTTGTTCTTAGTTTCCTTCCTTTGGCACTGAGGAGTAGATCTCGGGGAAGCTCCAACCTAACAATGTCTTTATTCCTTCTTGACAGGTTAGCCCATTCTCCGTACTCAAAATTAATGTCCAAAAGATATTTCAGGACATGTTTCAAAATCCCTCCAAAGCTGGAGGCCCCCACAACTCCGATCTCCTCCTAACGCATATCAAAATCCCAAAAGCCAGAACATCCCTGTATAAGGGGATCTGTCAATCTTTCCTTCTCCAGTCCAAGCGAGGCTCCGATCCTCAAAATCTGACTTTCTCTAAATTCAGTCATAGAAGGCAACAACTTATATTCATCAAATTGCCTCTGTAAGGCTGCGGCTCTCTCCACTTGTATTACTTGAGGTTCAACAACCACTTCCTCTCTCGCCTTCTCCACAACTTGCCATGTCGTAGTTTCTGTATAGATGTTCACTTTTTGTCCCAAGTCAGTCACATTTTGTCCCAAATTATCAATTTTAATAATCATAACATCTGTCTTCTTATGAAGCTGATCCAATAAAGCACTTATCTTACAAAATGCAGTCACTAAAGCTTCTTCTGTCGACATTCTTACCCATTCAAGGTCAATCCCTGATTCTCACGGTCTTTTATCTCTGCAGCTGGGAAATTCCCTAGATCCACTCCTGTAACAGTTTCAAAGACTCCCTCTAGAGGAAACAATTTCTATTTGTATCAATCCTTTTAAACGCAGATCCAGCAACAAAATTAGTTTCAATTTTCCGTTACTTTTGCTCCTTTTTGAGCGCAGAAGGAAACAATGGAAACAAGATATTTCTCTTGTTTAGCTATCTGTCCACATAGGTTTTATTCACAGTCAATGAACTTTCCCAAAACGTCACTTTTATTGGCAGCCCTTTTCCAGGTTCAAAATGGTGATAATTTATCTTTCTTCGCTCTCTCTCCTGCAGGCTTAGACAATCTAAAATTTCCCCCCTCTTCTCCTGCTTCCAAGGGGGGTTTAACAATTTTAGCCAATGGAAATTTAATTCTTTACAAAAGACTTTCCAAGACTTTAGCTTGCAACCTCTTTGCTTTAGTCTATTTACAAAAAGGGGAGGCGGACTTCCTGTTTAAAACCTCCCCCGTTCGATGCCAAATTAAGACGTTTAAAAATCCAATTTTCTGTTCTACTCACGGGTAGTTGTTTCAAGATCAAGTTGTCCACAGGAAAAAGTCAGTGCTCTCCGGCAACAGCAATGCGGCTTCACTCCATGAAAAAAGCAGTCGATTCAAAGCACCGCGCCACTCACCCCACGTCGCTCCGGATCCCCGAAACCGGGTTTCCCCGCGAGTAGGGGAGGCGCAAAAGGTGCCAGCCGAATCCCATGTCCACAGGCTTCTCCCGCCTGTGGTTTTTAGTGGGTCTCCGCCTTCGCCGTGGCAGTCAGACCCTAAAATCCACAGAGCAAGTTCCTCCCGATCAGAGGAATTCAGCCATTGCCGGAGGCACTAACCCGGAAGTCTTACTTTTTAAATTTTTTTTATTGATGTTATCAACTAAAGTATAATAAGCTCTCTCAGGATTCTGTCATTGGAGGCTAATGAGAGTGTGACAGTTGTAGAGGTCATTTTGTTAATGGTACAGTAATGTGGTTGACTGAAGTCCAATTCATATGTTCCTGAGTCAGCATAGTAGTTACCAGGGGGTGGAGGAATGCTTCACTGTCATTCGGGCTCATGTTGCCTTGGTAACATATGAAACTCAGATCATTTGGGAATGTGTTGATCATGTTCTTACAGTGGAAATGGCAGGAAAAGATGGACAAAATTCAATATGAACTGGCTGAGCCCTGTGTACCTCCATGGGGACAGGCAGAGAAAACACTTTGTGCTATTGTAGCAATGTATGACTGATCACACTGCTTTTGCTTTAAACTGGTATTTTTGGGTCTCTTGCTCAAAGATGGCGAAGTTGTGGAGAGGAAGCAGTAACACTGAACACAACCACAAAGCCTGCAACTCTACACAAATGGTGTGCTCATATAGTGTTTTCATAATGGAAATGCATTTGAGAAGACAAAAATATATAGTTTCTTGCACCAAGATGCAGCTGTAGCTTTTCTGAGGGATCAGAGTGCTAGGTACTTAAACAGCAGTTAAAATCGGTATATTTTTTAAAACAACACACAACTATTTGTTACTTACCATATTTAAAACATTTACTACCATATAAATCTGAAGCACATGTGACTGATAATTGTTTTTCATTTATCATCATCAATCATTCACCACCAAATCACCTTTTAAGCATCATGGGATGAAAAAGGAAAATAGCTACAGCATTTTCAGAAATCACGATGATATTCATTTTAGTTTTCAGACATAAGGGTTTCATTCAGAAGGCAGTTATTAACCACTGACATAATAGCCAGATAATTATTCATAATCAGTGAACACAGTGAGTCAATAAATGACTATCCAGACATTTCTTGCTATTTGTTGTGTTTGCCTTGCTATTTAGGAACCCAGGGAATCTTCTACTTAGTGAAAACATTCTGTATACACAAATATTTTCAGCCAGTCTGCATATAAACAACAGAAATAGTAATGCAAGGATAACTATTCTGAATTGGATCCATATTTCATTCTGGGCTTGATAAAGATATCAGGGCATTAAGCACTGTGAGGGAATTTACTAGAACACAATATCACCAAAAAATAAAGAATTGGAGAGATTGCCTGGTGGGCATCAGAAATAAGCTGAATGTACAACCAACCACACAGGTCTCTGAATTCCCTGAAGAGGCTTTGGAATTTGGCTTGATATCCTGGGTTGAGACAGTAGCAACAAAATTTGCTTTAAGTAGGAGTAACAGTGGAAGTGTTGCATCCTAAGTGAGGGTAGGTCCCTCTTTGCTAGCACTGGAAAGGTTTTACACCATAGAAAACTCCTCCAAGGGGAATTGAGGATTTCTAGGGAGAAAGAGGGCAGAATAACAAGCATTGCCTTGCTTGCCCAGAATGAAATGCTACCTGAACTCCCTGGCATCAAATAATAGTCCATGCTTGGGGTTGAGACTACCAAGGAACCCAAGGTATGCTTGGCTGAGTTCACAGAATAATATATGAATATAAATAAATGCTGATAAATGAAGCGAGCACCATATGAATGCACAGTGTCACAGACATATTGCACAGTCTAAGGGGCTTGCTGAATGCTATAAAGGTAAAGGGACTCCTGACCATTAGGTCCAGTCATGACCGACTCTAGGGTTGTGGCGCTCATCTCGCTTTATCGGCCGAGGGAGCCGGCGTTTGTCCGCAGACAGCTTGGCCAGCATGACCAAGCTGCTTCTGGTGAACCAGAGCAGCACACGGAAACGCCGTTTACCTTCCCGCCAGAGCGGTACCTATTTATCTACTTGCACTTTGATGTGCTTTCAAACTGCTAGGTTGGCAGGAGCAGGGACCGAGCAACGGGAGCTCACCCCGTCATGGGGATTCGAACCTCTGACCTTCTGATTGGCAAGTCCTAGGCTCTGTGGTTTAACCCACAGTGCCACCCGCGTCTCTTATGCCATAGGAGGTGGCTAATCTGTGGCCTTCCAGATCATGTTAAACTCCAACTCCCAACATTCCTGACCATTGGCTGACGGGATTTGGATTCCAACAACATCTGGAGGAATACAGGTTAGTCACCTCTATAGTAGAGTCTTTCTCAGAGGCACAGAGATGTTTATGAAACTTGTACTTCCTTAGGAACTCAAGATATAGGAAAGACCAGGGACCTCATGTGATTGTATTAAGAATATATACCTGTATAAAGATTACCTTAAAAGAATCTAGAGCCCAGAACAATTCCATTTAGAACTGGCTCCAAATTCAAAGCCATAGCTGTTTGCTTCTGTGGAATGAATCCACATTTTTGTTTATTTGTTTTATTTAGAATATATTGTGGTTGGTTCAGGTTCCTAGCCCCTAAGTTTGTAGGATGTAGAATTAGTGAGAGCACCTTAAATGCTCTAGCCTTGGAAGATTTTTCTCCAGGCTTCCTGTGTTGTGACTGCTTGCTGATTTATTTATTCTTTATTATTATTATATTGCACTATCTTGTGTATTTTGTTGTTTTATTATGCAAAAACAAAAAACAAAAAAAATTGCAGCAGGAACAACATCAATGTAATATCCTGCAGTTTGGGTATAACAATGAGTAAAAAAAGAAGAAGGTGATGTTAGCACAGGGTATGCCTAAATGAGGAATCTGAATTAATTTAATTGACTCTGCATGCTATCCTCATAGTCCTAACTCTGGAAACTGTAATCCTGTGAAGGGCATATGAGGTCTGTAACAAAGCACCCCTAGAAGGCATTAAATGCTGCTTCCTCCAGAATTGAGCAAATGCTAACCAAGAACCTTATCTAACAGAATTTGCTTAGCAAAGCTGTGCTGCTAGCAAGTAACACTCTGAAGTCATATGTTATTTCTCTGAAGAATGGAAAACGTGTATGCTTTTAGAAAAAAAAGCATTAGATAACTATCAGCAAGAGAGAATTATTTTAAAGAAGTTGACAAGGCAAGTCAGTTCAGATAATGATCTTGGTGGGTAATGATCCTTTCTAGAGACTCCCCATTGTTACTTTCCCGGGTGATCAAGAACAGTGTGACCAACATTTGAAAACACAGGGAAGACAAATGAGAGAAAGAAATCCAGATTGCATAAACTTAAGGGAAGCAAACAAAATATAAACTTTTGAAAGCCCGTATTTCAGATGGCATTCCCCCCCCCCCCCAGTTCTGCTATACCTTTTATGAAAGAAAGCACAGCAAAGTGTCACATATAACAGGGCTGGGGTAACCCTCTACCTGTCATTCCTAGGCATATGCTCTCCCCCAGGCCACACCCTCTCTCCCCAGATCACACCTCTCACCAACCCCACTTCATGCCCTCAAGTACTCTTAGCCGGCTAAACTGTGAGCCCTAGTGCCTCTTCTTGCCTACATGGAAGATGGGTGTACTGCACAAATCCATCACTCAACCTACATTTGCATCTGGTCCTATCCACGTTTTTCTCTCTCCCTTCACATTGGCATGCAACTCCTGGAAGGTTACCCATGAAGGAATGTTGCTCTATGCTGAAAAGAGTTCCCCATGCCTGATTTATAATGTGGAAGATCCCTAACCTCTCACATTGTCTCCTTGTTCTCATTCAGGCTATGTTCTGTCTGAATTTCTGCCCTTTTTAGGAGAGGCAAGCATTTACCATGACTATTTGCTACAATTGCCCTTGACTTCATCCAAACACTAGGAATTCCTTTGAATTTGTGAAGTTTTTCAATGTAACAGAAAAGTATCTGACAATCGGTGACTGCTTCTTCACATATCAATGCAATAATGGGAATCTTCACTGTGGATCTACGGGAAACAATTTGTTGTGAGCAATACAGTACTTAAAAGTTAGGTACAGTGTTATCCCCCCTGTGGGAACAGCCAAGACTGAGCTTAAAAGGAGTGGGGTAGAGTTATTCATAAGGCAGGATGGCATAGTGTTGGTTTATTTTGTGGTCAATCAATTGAACCAGGACACATTAGAAACCACAGGTTACATGTTTTCCACAGGAAGGAATACATCCAGATCTTAAAGATGAGCCTACTGTATGAAATAGAACAGCAGGGATCATTCAGTGTGTGACTTAAGGGGTTAATTTTGTCATTGGCTTAGCTCAGGGCAGGCTCTGGTTATTCCAGTCAATTGGGTGTTAGCTGTCAAGGAGCAAAACAGTTCAGATTTGACAGTTTTGAAGAAGACTCTTGTGTAGGGTTGACCTAAGAAAGATAAAGCTCCCTATTTATCCTCATATTATGTACTATTTTTCTTCAGTAAAGTATTATCAGTTTCTTTTCTCTCTGGACTTCCATCTACTTTATTCCAATCACTCTAACACCTACAATCATTTTCCTGTGACTATCCAGCACTCCCTGTTGCCAGTTCTCTTCAGAACTGTATTGGGAAGGAACCTCCTCTGCAATTCAAGGAACAAGGAAGATGTCTCCTCCCTGGGCCTTGCCTTTTCAAGGTTTCCTGAGTTTGTCTCAAAATTAGCAAGAAACCTGTAGCAATTATGAGATGACCTGGGGGAAGCTAGCTTATCGCTAGCCCTTAGCAGTGTTGTGGTCCTATGATGGGAGATTCAGGCAACACTGCTCATGAGGAAAGTTGGTAGACAAGATATGAACATTCAGTGTTCAATATCCAATGTTAGAGTCAAAGGCTGACTGAATCTCATTTTAAGTCAAAATATTCAGTTCACATTGCATAGGTATGTGAAAGATGGAAGTGAAGACAGCTGAAAGCGTGTGATTAAGTATGACTAAAATGAAATGATTATTTTTTAACCATCCTTGTTACTTGATCCTTGGGCAGTTGACTGAATGTGGACTTGAAAGTGGGCTGGTACCATTACCATGTTAAAGATTATAATTTTGATAGAGTATGCATGTTTCTGATGTGGCAAAATATTAGTATTCCAGAGTCTGTTAGATGCTGAGATACCAGCCCACATAATAAATAAGCTGGTCTTGTCAGAATCCTAATCAAGATCCTAAATGAAACATTAGGACCAAGTCAAAGCCTGCAGCATACTCCTTGAGAGCTGAATTTAGTAAAAATAAAAATTGCTTCCCATCAGTTATGTCAGCCAGATAGAAAAAGTACACTGGGGTCTTTATATTTCAGCAATGAAAATAACCCAACTGAGAGTACACCGCTGTTCAGTAATAGAAGAATATGCTGATTTAGTGATCCCCCTTGACTAATACTGAAGCTCGGTTTTTCCCCTTAAAGCTAAAGCTAGCACTCAAAACTGTAAAGTTACAACTCCTCTCCCATCCTCCCTGGAGCAAAGCAAACTGAAAATAATATACTGCATACTCCTAACTATGACTATTCAGAAGTAAGTTCTATTGAATTCCATGGGGTCTCTTCCAAGAAAGCAGGTTAGGAGTGTAACACTGAGCAGCAATCCTGCACCTACTTTAAGCCTCATTAAACTCAATTGGACATTTCTGAGTAGACATGTATAGGATTGCGTTGTTAATGCATGACATCATCCTGAAGGTATAGTTTTTGCAAACTTCCAAGCAGCAAAAACAAAAATAATATTCTAAAAGCATTTTAAATTTGGAGAAATTATTAGATAGTCTACTCCAATCCTAACTATAATTTTATCTTTGGCGTGAAATGGCGCCTAAATTAATTTTGAACATCAACCAAATCAAACTGAGGAAGCTACCCGTTCCATCCATGAACCTGCTTGTTTCCAGAAACACATTTTGCAAAAATAACCTAGTGCTACACTTTATGAGATATATTTTTCATTTGTTGAACAGATTTTCACCTTTCAGCAGTCATAACAAAACAGTCTTGCTCTGAGATTCCCTCCTCCCAGCCAATTTGCTCTGTGCCCTACATGTTTTTCCTGCTGAAGAAAACATCATAAAAAAGATGGGTGAAACAATCAATATACTTACCCAAAATAATAATGAGCCAGTCACAGAAGCAGGAGATTTCTTTGCAAAAATTCCAGACCGCCTATTTACAGAAAGGAAAACTCTATTTAGCTGTGCTATCTTTAAGCTTAAATAATGTATTTCCTAGCAACAAAGCAACAATAGCAGCGAGGATACAAAAAAGGGAAAAAAAATGTATTCCATCTGCGCTGATTTGATAATTATGTCTGGGAAATTGTTAAAGTGTGTATATGTCAAGTGTATGTGTATCTATATCTCTCTCTTAGCCTCCCAAATAAATTGTAGGCCGGTAGTGTTAACTGGCTTCATATAATTCTGGGCAAAATTTATTCTGTCAAGAATCACATTCCCCCAGGAGTAATTTGTCAGAGGCCACCGAGCAGCATTAGTGGGGACCAATGGAGGCTAAAGTAAAAAATGGATGGGGTCATCACAGTCAAAGGTGGGTGAAGGAGGCAACTCCTTTCTATCGCATTCTGTTGCCCCCTTTCCCGCCTCTTTGCCACCTGCATGAAATTAGGGCAAAGGCTGCATAAAATTGGGTAAGAGCCACATGCTGGCCCAGATCTACAACCTGGGTAAGTTGACAAAGGTGTGATGGTCTCTCAGGTACACCAGTAAAGACAGATCTCAGATTTCACAAATATAATGTAGTTTTGCTTATTTTACAATCAGAGGGTAGTTTTAGTGTTTCTTTATCATAGCCCTGTCTGTGCTTGCTGCCTCACACATCTCTCATCAGCAGTCTGCCTCTTGTTGAGGCGCCACCTTCTACATAAACCTCCCAGAGGTTTTCCCTCCAAAACATAAGCACAAAGCATTCATAGCAACAACAAAAGGCAAATGGAAGGAAACTATCTTCTTCAGTTTAGATATGGAAAACAAAGACATTATCGGATTTCAAAGGCAGCTGGAACTAGTGTTCAAATAGAAATCTGAACACACATTTGGTGAATTAGAGGGGCATGAATCTGAAATTTCGAATGAGAGGAAACCTTTTTGGTTTTCCTTGCACTTCCATTGATAATTCTTGGATGAAATTCCTGAGCTTAGGAAGCTGCCTCAGATGGATATAGGCCACAGGTGCAACTGGCTTAATATTGTCTACACCGATTTGCAGCACCTCTCCAGGATTTCTGACAAGGAGCCTTTCCCAGAGTTACTTGGCAATGTCAAGAGCCTGAACCTGGAACCTTCTGCAAGCACAGCATGTGTTCTGTCATTCAGCTGCAACATTTCCCATAGCTCAGTGTCAGAATGTCATCATTCAACCTGCAATTTTATTCTAGGAAATATCTACTGACAATTCTTTTTCTCATTTATCTGAAATAAGCTACCAATTTTGAATCCTCCACAACACTTACATAGAGGACACCCAGAATATGGAGTGAGTCTATACCGCTGACCCCTCCCTAATGTCCGCATGACTGAGCTAGCCCCACCTCATTGACCACACATTGTGTAAAAACAGCTGCCCACGAGTAGGAGCTCTCCTTGAGATAGCTATGTTCAATCCACTCTTAGCTCAATACAGAGATGCCAAAGGGAGGTGCTCACCAAGCCATATGATATTGGGGGGAGACTAAGCATATGACACATCCCACTCCTTGGTGTGTGTGTGTTTGTTTGTGTGTGTGTGTGTGTGTCTGCCTTCCACGCAAGTAATGTGTGAAGACAATGTGTTTCTTTCATACCACAGATTTCTGTAAAATCCAACAAGTTCACACATTTAAAAGTAGCTTCAGTAAAGCTGCCTGATGTTTTCTTCCCTTGCATTGTTCTCTTCCCTGTCTCTATCTCCCATAATCTCTTGGATAAATTGGATGAATGCTTGTCGCATACAAAATGGTCGCATGCATTAGCTTCTCCCTGAAATCCTGCCCTTCCAGGTGATTTGTCTTGGGGAAAGGTGGACAGGCAGAGTGATGATAACAAAATGTATGTGGCTAATGACAATATGTGATTGTGTTTATCTACACACTCATATTAGGAGGAGTCTGTTTTCTTATGTTTTTCTTGGGCTGCATGGCGATGGAATTCACAATATGTATTTAGGACAAAATTTCTTCACTTGTTTACCTGAACTGATCATCTCCATAGTTCATATTTATTAAGGCTCAGACAATTCCAGTGTTTGTTTCTAGAGATCAGTTTTATGTCATGAACAATGTCAATAATATTTAAGGGCCAGGGTCCAAATATATATTTAGTTTCAGAGGTGGTTTTCCCTGGGACAGAGAGACACATTCAAACTTTCCTCGGGAATGCAGGACTTATTCAGTTCAATAGATCCAGTTCATTAGATCAATGGTTAATAAATTTTGAGAATGGATGTTAAAAATCTGTACAAGAAAATGTGCACTGTAATGTAATCTTAGCTAATAGAATAACCAGATTTCCTAGGCATCATAAGACTTGGGTGTTCATAAGCTCAGTGAATGAAAATTGTATTTAACCAACATTGCATTTTTTATTTATATACAATCTGTGACAAGTATATTGTAAACATAATTTAATGGTCTTTATTTATTAGGTGAATCTTAGTATAATTCAACAAAGAAGTTACTTTTTGTTACAATACTTTGGTTTTTTTATCTCTCTCATGCTATTATCAGTGAGAAATTGCTTAGATAAAAATTGGAAAGAGTTTCTAAAACACGGGAGAATATGACACTGCTCTAAAAAAGAAATCTAGCACTCTTGAGTTATATTTTTAATTAAGACATGACAAAGCCAACTAGCAGAAAGAATGTTCACTTTACTTATAAAGAAACTACATGTCATTGCAGTATGATACAAAGATATATTTAACTGAAAATACAGTAGAACTTATTCATTCTGATGGCTTATAATCAGTATGTTCAGAAGAATTTGATGGTAAAACCTTCCTTAGTATCGGGTGCTACCAATGGTGCACAGTTGCTGCTGCCACGTATTAAATTCCCCGTCATGTTAGCAGTGTTAGAAAGAGGTATATTTAGTTTTATTCTATTCTATTTATATGGATGCTTACATTCCATAAAGGCCTATTATTGTTATATTGGCATTGACATTCTTCTTCTTATGCACAACTCAGGGTGACCTACAAACATTTGCAATCACAACTGCATGATTTCCACAACACTAGCATAAACCTTGGCTACAGCTCATGATTAGTCAGGACAGAGCTTAACCATGAACCCAAATTTGGATGACACACTAAAGCAAACTTTTTTTTTTTTTAAATAGTATTTATTACTTTTTAAAAAGGAAAAAGAGACAAGAGAGAAAAAAAGAACAAGAAAAAATAAAACAATACAATACAATATATAAACCATACAAAACACAACCTTAACACATTATCTAACACAATGAACAAAACAAAACAAAACAAAAACATTTTAAAAAACATACATCATACCTTTTCCATATTCTAACTTTCATTCCCTTATATCATCGACCTCCTCTCACCTCCCTCTTTGTATTCTACTTCCATTAATTGTTTCAGCAATTCCTTTCCATCTTTCTCCATTTTCTATCATATAAATGTCTTAACATATTTTTAATCTTATTTCCATTAAAATTAGTATACTTATTTAAGCTTAACTCCTTATAGCATTTCTACTAAGGCCATAAAAATTCATTCCAACATTTTCCTATCACTCATTAATTTTACAATATTTCTATATATAGACTTTAAATCTTCCAATCTTCTTCCACCATCTCCTCTCCCCGGTCTCGGGCTCTGACAGACACTTCCGTCCACTCCATACAGTCCATCAACCTGGAGATCTTATGTCCGAGGCTCTTAACTCTTTTCCACGTCCCTTCTGCAGTTCTTCTTCATATTCTTTGATGCTAAAGAGCAGATCTCGAGGAAACTCCAATCCAACGACACCTCCACTCCCTCTCGACAGGTCAGCCAAATTTCCACAATTAAAGCTGGGATCCATAAAGTATTTCAGGGCATATTTCAAAATTCCTCCAACTCCAAAGGCCCCCCGAGCTCCAATCTCCTCCTGACCCAAGTCCATATTCCAAAAGTCAGTTAATCCCTGCATAGAGGGATCTTTCCAACTTTCCTTTTCCAGTCCAGGCCAGGCTCCGATCTTCAGAGTCTGACTTTTTCTAGTTTCAATCATAAAGGGCCTCAACTTATAGTCTTCGATTTGCCTCTGTAAGACTAAGGCTCCCCCTTGTATTGCTTTAGGTTCGACAACAGCAACTTTCTCCTCCTTTTCAACAATTTGTCCTGTTAAAATAGATTCCTGTGCCAAATCTTGAATAATTTCTGTATTGGTGCTCACTTTTGGTCCCAAAATGTCAGTTTTAGTAATCATAACATCCATTTTTTTATGAAGCTGTTCCAGCAAATAGTTTATCTTGCAAAATGCAGTTACTAAGGCTTCTCCTGTTGACATTCTCGAATGTCCAAGGTCAATCTCTAGTTCCCACACTTCTTATCAAGCAGCTGGGGATTTCCCAGCTCCACTCTTGTAACAGTTTCAAAAGCTCCCTCTAGAGGGGAACAGTCTCTACTTGTATCAATCCTTTCAAAGAAAGTTCAAAAAGTAAAGTTGGTTTCAATTTTCAGTTACTTTTCCTCCCTTTTAAACACAGAAGCGGACAATGGAAACAATATATTTCTCTTATTCAACCGACTGTCAACATCCGTTCTCTTCGCTGTCAATGAACTCTCCCAAAACGTCAATCACTGTCAGTCCGTTCCCAGGTTCAGAGCAGTGGCAATTTAATTCTAATCACTCTCTCCTGCAGGATACACGGTCCAAATTTTTTTCCCTCTTCTCCTGCTTCCAAGGGGGGTCTAAAAATTTCAATCGATGGAAGTTTAATCCTTTACATAAGGCTTTCCAAGACCTTAACTTGTAAGCTCTTTGCTTCAGTCTATTACAAAAGGGGAAGGCGGACTTCCTGTTTTGAACCTTCCCCGTTCAATTAAGGTATTTAAAGATCCAATTTTCCGTACTACTCACGGGTTGTTGTTTAAAGTCCAATTGTCCACAGGAAAAAGTCAGCGCTCTCCGGCAGCAGCAATGCGGCTTCACACCGTGAAAGAAGCAGTCGATTCAAAGCACCGCGCCACTCACCCCACGTCACTCCGGATCCCCAAAACAGGGTTTCCCCGCGAGTAGGGGAGGCGCAAAGGGTGCCAGACGAATCCCAAGTTCACAGGCTTCTTCCGCCTGTGATTTCAGTGGTTCTCCGCCTTCGCCGTAGTGGTTCAGACCCTACTTTTCACGGAGCAAGTTCCTCCCGATCGGAGGAGCTCCGCCATTGTCGGAGGCGCTAACCCGGAAGTCACACTAAAGCAAACCTTTGCTTAGCCTCAGTATGGAGTAAAAATCTGAGGATTCTTCTCCAGGAGCCCCTAACATCTGCACAGTGTCAGTAAGCCACAGTTTAGCTTGTACAAAGCAGGCCAATGGCATAAAGTAACAGCATGGTCAGTGCCTTGATGGGTGACTGCCTTGAAACCACATGTATAGCACCTTGGACTCCATGACAGAAGAAAGGTGGGGTTTAAATGCATGAAAATTGGAAAAAGAAAATTAGATGCATCAGTGCACAGGTTCCACTGAGGTATAGAAATAAAATGAATTATTATTATTATTAATATTATTATTATTATTCTCAGAAAACAGAAAAACCTTTTTCCTAATGCTGTGGGGAGTTAGTTTAAATTACGGACACCATGGCATCTGCGCTTTGAGGTTTCATGGTAACATTTTGGTCTGATATAAAATACATTTCATGTCTATGGATATGTTATTCTGTAAAATAAGTGATGCTTCCTTAATGTAAGAAATTCTCTAAGTACGAAAGGGCTGTTATATACTTAATTATTAGCACCCTGCAACATTTGCAGTAGAAGCAGGGATGAAGTGGGCTGGAGGCACTATATGCCTCATTTCAGATAAAAGAGAATTATTGGTGTTACTAAATTATAAAATGCATGAACAAAACAGCTATAAATCTCCAGCTAGCCGATATCTGAAGATTTCAGGGTCATCCACAAGAGGTCATAATTCATGTCCATACTTCCGGTATCATTGACAGTAGATGGATGAGTCTAAGCTTTTGTTACTATTAAATAAGACTTATACAGGAAATAGACTCATTTATAATGTTCTAGAGTTGCAAAGGGGGAGGGGGGGTTTCTACAGCTTGTATTTCGTTGGTGATAAATTGTGAGCTGGTCCATCAACGGTCAATAGGATATCTAGGCTAACTAATGGAGGGTAGGAATATCAATAACTATAATTGTGGGTGATGGAATACAGAATGTCAAAACGAGCCTGTGAACAACATTTCATAGGATACTTCCATGCACTGTGTTCTTGAACATAATAACATCTATTATCTACATCTGTTGCATATATAGCGATCACCACCAGCCTCATCCATCAAAGCTATTCATATTGTCTTAGCACAATTTTATATGCAGTAAGATCTGGACTGGACACAAAGCAGATCAGTCTGAAGCGCCACTGTTTTGTACCTACATGTGTTGAATATTTACTTGTACCGCTTAGTGCAAACATGCATTTATAATTATTTACTTTTGGAGGCGGAGAGGGATCCTCAATGTTGCCTTTAAGTGACTGGATATTTTGAGAACTAGGCTGCAGTCACTAATGAGAAGGCGCTACTGAATATGTGCACATTTATTTATATTAAAATGTAAATATCCCACCTTTCCAGGCAAAATTCTTGCTCATGGCAGATTACAATATCTTAAAATAAACTAATGCAACAAAACAGTGTTGAGTATAAGAAATCAAGAGATCAATCTAAATAAAATTCAAATAGCAAAAGCAGCAGCAGAAATTAATACTGCAATCCCAATCATGTCTACTCAGAAGCACATCCTATGAAATTCAATAGGTCTTACTCCAGAGTTTTTCATATCTCTTTCCCAAAAGTCTTCACAATGTTTTGTCTTCACAATTGTTCTATCAATTTGTCATGCTTCAAAATTATGAGTGTAGGATATAAACCTGGTTTGGGCGGAGGGTTGGCAGTACTTGTGAAATACATTGTTCCCTGAAGCTTTAGCTGTCTTTTATCTCATGCAGTAGACTGTCACATGTTTACCTACCTTATCCATTTACTTATTAAAATGAAGGGCTTGGACATTTACTATCGTATTAGGTATTAAGTTGTGTCCTTTTCCCTTTGCATATCATCCTTTCCTTTCAGTTCCCCACCTCACCTTACCTCACTTTACAACATTTCTGTAGCCTATGTTTCCCCCTCGCCTTCACCTTAGAGATGACTGAATTCTAGGAGTGAGTGATGGGTTCTCTTAGAGGTGTTTGCAAAGAGGTCAGGAGTGGAAAGCAATATGAAAATTTAAGTCCTTATCAACATGGTATTGTTCTAAATTATGTTGTTCTTCCCCTTAATATATTTCATTTTCTTTTGCATTTGTCTCCCCTTCTCAGAGTGCTACATCTTTCTGTCTCTGTGTCATTCTCCATTCAATCAATCATCCTCTTCACAGTGCTCTATCACATCTTATTATTCTACCTGGATAGTGCTTTGCCTTTCTCCTATATGGAATCTTTGACACATAGATTCACACATATACAGTAATAATCCATTGCCAATTCAAAGTGACTTTGAACATTGACGAAAACACCAAAGCCTGGCAACTTGAAGCATCTATCTGCATTCTGAGGTAGCTAAAGTAATTTCCTGAGGACTAATGGAATTTCCATGAGTTGAAGAGGGCTTAGGCTCCATCCTAAGGTGGGGAAGGAAAAGAGATGTAAGTGGGAGTCTGTTAGACTTTGAGGGAGAGAGGGAGAAAGACTAGGGATAAGTGAAAGAGCTCACAGCTTTTTGAGTGCTTCTATTGAACACTAAAATAACTTTCCTCAAGAGGCTTGTTGAATGTTTGATTCAAATACTTGAAATAACCTGGCAGCACCTGCCATCACTGCCGCTGTCTCCAAGCTTATTTTGAAGAAGGATTATGTAGAAGAAGCTCACTCAGCAGCAAAGGGTGCCCCTGTATACCTGCAGAATCATCTTTTCTCACCAAGGAGTGGAACTGCAAACTCTAGAATAGAACAGGAAATTAACACCGACATCTTCTCAAACAACAACAACAACAACAGTGGGTGTTGGTTTCCCACTGAGGATCCCGGGGCTTGTAGTTCCTGTGCCATTTCTTGGAATGAAAATGCACTGTGGCAGGTGTGTGTGTGGGGGGTCACATCTGCCTCTACCTTCCCACTCCCCAAAATAAAGTGGGCAGGTTGACTTTGGGAAAGAGAGAAGAGAAATGACAGTAATAGGGATGGGAGAGAAATTGGGTTCAGTTCGCATTTGTAATTCAAACTTCCTGAAACAATATGTGAATTGAAGTGCAAATTATCCTTTGCCTTTCATTAAGTGTGATACAGTTCTCCAACCAAATAATGTGAACAAAAAGATGTGCGTTGGGGAAAATGTACATAGTAATCCATATATTAGTGAAAATAACATATAATGCTCTATATTAGGGTACCGTACTTTGCTTCCAAAAATGTGATATAAAAAGGAGTGTATTGGGAGATGTTTGCACTAAAATTATTAAAAATTCAAGCCACAACTACAATTTCCTTTACACCCATGGCTCGAACACTTCCATGCCTGATGTCATATGAGACAAACCTAGGAACATGCCAGTAAAGTCTCTACAGGTTATGTCTCCTAGTGCGCAAGACTCCATAGCAAATCCACATAGCTTTGCGGGGTCTAAGCTCATGTGCCAAGAATCATGGATTTACTATTATCATCCTAGGAGTAATCAGAAGTCCTAAAATGCTCCTATCATCCTCGGAGTGATCAGATGCATTAAGCAACATTATCATTTGTAACTCAGAGAAGCATTTTTTAAAGGAGACTTGCTTGCCTGTCATATAAATGAAGTCTGCTATTTTTAAATCATAACACTACATCACTGAGAGCTATTGGTGTTTATGTTATTAATTGCTAAACACATCTGTGCCTTAACAGTGTGATGCCACTGTTGTTGCTTGCCTATTTTATTTATTCATTTAAGAAGACAGAAAGACACCTGTCTCATTTTATTGCTATTAGATTTGCTTGCAATACAAATAGTTCACAAACTGAGGTGATGCAAGCACTCAAAGTAATTTGTATGTGGAATGCTCAGGTTTGTGCAATGTTTATTTTTCTTCTTATAAACTGCATTCAGTTCCTTACTGAAAATAGCCTAGAAAATTATATATGTACAAACACTCACATATACTTTATCCCTTCACTTAACAATTTGTATACATTATTTACATTTTTCCAATACATATTGTCAGGCAGCCAGATATTTTTAATTAAAAAGTTGTTTTCATTTAAAACAAGTATTGACAAATTATGATTACACACTGAAGTAATATTGGCAACCTGCTTATAGCATGGGTCTCTGTGTTGCATTTTATAAACACATTTTTGGTCCAACTGCTTTTGAAGTACTTAAAGAGGCATGAATGAATATTAGAGCATTGCATCTGCTATGCTTGAGTGTTAGACCACTGCATCTACCATACTTTTTTTGCCTCTTATAAGGAGACCCAGCACCAGATTTTGGGGGTTGAGATCTGCTTGAAGATATGACACAGCATACAGCCAAGTTCATACACTCAGCAGAATCAAATGGGTAAGCTTTTCCTGGACTGTAGCATTTCAGATGACCAAGGAAAGAGAAAGAGTTCCACGCTTGAATATTCCCAACAGACAAAACATTTTACACATGGAAAGCTTTAGTGCCCTCCTCAAAGCGTCCCTTTTCTTGTGCAAGGTATTCTATATCCTAAAATAATGCAACCCCTCCCTCTCCCATTCATACCACCACCAGATGCAGCGTAAAGTTGTATGTTCACACAGTCACTGAATTATTCTGGCTGCACAAAACTGTCTATCCCTTGTCTGAATGGAGGTACAGATCAGCATATATGTGTGTGTGTTCTATGACTCTTTCACATGCATTCAATCATAAGTCAGAACAACACTGTGCTTACTATTTTCAAACTATCCAGTCAGAATTCTGTAAAGTCTCTATTCATGGTGACACCTTGATACAGAAACTAGATTCATTTTGAATCAGGTTCAGAGACTCCAGATGGAGGGGGTGTGCGAATGTCAGAGTTGTCCCCGTGCGGGGGCAGTTAGTGCTACCAATGCCTAAGCAACCACTCACATTGCTGTATTTGAATAAAGTTGTGGCCAAAATTATGCCAAAAACCTTAAACAAAAATTAAGTGTCAATTGTGTTTTTCTTGGGGGGGGTGTCTTGGGGACCTCGATGCACAAAAGGTTTGGACATCTTTTAAGCAGGGGCGGGCTGTTACTGGGGAAATTTATATGTTGCCATTTATTGATTGACAGCCCTATTTGTTAAATACATTGCACGCAGTGACAAACTTCCTCTTTTCGCTGCGTGCTTTGGATCACCTGCCCTCCCTTCCCTAATGCTAGGCTGTTTGCTTGACCTTGCTATGCCTGTCATGGGGTCGTCTGCTTTGGGGCAGGGGCCCGGTAGGAATTTTGTCCATTTGGCTGATTGGCTGGTGCCATTTGGTTTTTGCCTACTGCGTAGCAAATCATCAAAACTTGTAAGGTTGCGGTTAGGCATTGGTTTGGAAATTGGTTGGTGGAGGGGTATGGATTCGGCTGTGCCTGCCCCTCCAAAATGCTGCTGCCGCTGCTGCAAGGGTTTTCCGTTAAAGGATCCCAGGGGCTCCCCATGCTTTTGTCCGAAACCCCCTGGCAAGGGGCTAGGGCCACGCAAGCCCCTGGGAGCATTCTGGGGAGAGGTGAGGCATGGTTCCCAGTCCCGTCTTCTCCCCAGGTGACTTACCCTTGCTGACTTCGCGGGGGGTGTGAATGTCAGAGCTGTCCTCGTGCGGGGTTAGTTAGTGCTACCAATGCCTAAGCAACCACTCACATTGCTGTAATTTGAATAAAGTTGTGGCCAAAATTATGCCAAAAACCTTAAACAAAATTAAGTGTTATTGTGTTTTTATTTGGGGTGTCTTGGGGACCTCGACAAGCAAGTATTGGCTCCAAAGAAGGCGACAAGCAGGTTTGTGGAAGATGGATCCTGTTATAGGTAGATACTACTGCATGGAAAAGGCGGTCCAGTTTTGGCTGGGAAGTCCACTCAATGCTTGGGCAGACTCCAGTGAGAACTGCTGAGAGTTCCCCTATGCAATTGCCTCATTCAGTTTAGTTTGTTATGACTATCATCTCCCGTGTCATGGTTTGGCTCACCTAAATTCCAGTGAAAAAACATAGGAGTGTGTATAAGTTCTACTTGGGGTACACTCACTGAAACGGACTTAAGTCTGTAGTAGCAGTAGCAGTTTTTTTTTCCACCCTAAAGTCCCAGGGTGAGTTACTAAAAACAATGTAACACAAGTTAAAATCACAGTAATAAGGTGAGTCCCAAAAATATACATCTGAAGTTTTCAAAAGCCAGGGTTAAGTGATGCATCTTCAGCATTCATCAAAAGCTGTATAATGAAGATGCCAGATGCCGCTTTGCAGGAAGAGAGTTCCATAATTTACCCATGTTCATGCATTTCCATGGGTCTACTCTGAGTAAAGTTAGACATAACCCAAAATTTTTGGTGTCAAAATAAGTAATCTGAAGAATGTTTTGATGTTAGAGGGTACCGCTACTGAGAGCCCAATTGCCTCTATTGTGTGATTGACAGTAATGCCAACCCTACTACAAATGTCATGAAAGTGGAATGTAGTTTCAGGAATCTGATTAATTTAGAGAAAATTAGATTAGATTTAATATTCATACCACACTTTCTTAGGCAGCAATTCCAGCCCCACTTACATGAGAGTAAGCCTCATTGAACTCATTAGGGCTTGTTTCTGAGAACACATGGCTAAGATTGCACTGTTAGTATGTTAAAATTGTATGTGTCAAATACATTGCTAATTGGTATAAACATATTCACAGTAAATGCTTTTAAATAACCATGAGCAATCCTTTGCTCTGCTCACCTTAATAAACCCAAAACAAATAATTAGAAGCACAATTTACTTTTTTGTACCAAGAAAGCCTAATCACATGACTATGCAAACCATAATATCCCCAGTATTTGTTGCTGTTTTGCTAAGGGCTAATATAATGTTGTGTTCCTATCACTTCTCCTTTTAATTTTCTATCCCTTTGCAAAACGATTTTGTAATATTATTAAGGTAATTACATTAAGGTATGTAATACAGTTCCAGAGCAGTAAAAACATTTTTTCCCATTTATTGAGCTAGTGGATAGTGAAAATATTTATATGCATAACATTATAGCCCATTGTAAATCTTTTGCATAATAAAACCTTTCCACGAGCTAAAAATATAAGCAGAAGTGAGAGAAGAGAAAAGTCAAGTATTTTTAGTCAAGTTTCTCCCGTTTTCTGGAGTCATTAGTTTTTAGCCCTTAAGAGGTCAACATTTCAAAATGTGCAATGTTAGTTAATCTGAGAAATAGCTAAGAAAATATATATATATATATTAAAAATTGATTTAATAAACATTGGAAAGATGATCATATCTAAAATGCAGGGGCACTAAAATGAAGGATGCATATCAAGGAAAGTAACCTTTGTCTAGGTTACAGTATGAATGCAGTACTGATGCTTCCTTGATGGATTAGAAAGAGGACAGCTGATTAGATAACAGATTAGAAAGAGAGAGATTATTGGCTGTGTCAACATTACTGTGCAACTGGGACTAAAGAGGTTTGGTGGAAGCATGTAACTTTCGTTTTTCTAGGAGGTCAATTCCAAAGAGTTCAAATGTGGCTTATGATTTTATCTTTTTTCCTGACTAAACTAACAGAGCAATCCCAAAGTAATATTATGCCTGGGAGTATGGGGTGCATTGGTGTGGCAGCTGTTGAATCCAATAGGGTTTGGTTGATATTGTTACGGGTTGGGGTCAGATTCCTCTAAATTCCTGGATGCCAGATCCTCCTCATAAAACCTGGATTTAGTAAAAGTTAGAATTCATCCAGGTTTGATTAAACTTTGCAAAACACTGAAAGCCCTGGATTCAGTTATGCTAAGGAGCCAAGCCAGTTTTGCAGAGCTAACTGGATGGCCTATTATCAAGGGACAAAGGCCAATAATGGTTTCTCCATCAAGGAAACCATCAGAGAACAAGACTGCCAGGCAAGGGGGAGTGGGGCTAGTGGGTAGAGGCAGGGGGCTGGGTGCTATAGGGCAGAGGCGGAGATCAGGTTTAGGGTTTCAACTTTGAATGATGCAGGTTGGTGGGAGGCCCTTGGAGAGAGAAAGAGAAAGAGAAGGGACAGAACTCCAAGTAAGTGGGAATAACAACAACAACAACAACAACAACAACAACAACAACAATAATAAAAATATTTTATACCCCAGGTTTCTCCAGGCTGGAACTAAGAGACAAAGAAGATGGCTTTTTGTTGTCCATTGCATCCAATGCTGCCCTTTAGGAGCAAGCCAGACACTCATGGGACATGAATGCTCTGCAATCACTCCATCTAGGTGCAGGTTGTGTAGATATGTTTAAATAAAACCATATATCATATGGACACCACAGTCTCTGTTGTGCCTCATTGTCCCAAAAAGGAACACCAACCCCGGCAAGCACATCTGCAACCACTCAGGGAGATTGGGATGGCATGTAACAATAGTTTGCCCCAGCTTTCTTCAGGAATTTGACTGGTTAGTGGTGTGAAAAGATACCAGGCAGGATAAATTCTATGAAATATTCTTTGAGTTTGGTTAAATAAGGTGATGAGTCCCCCTCCCCAATTGATTTCTTCTTCTTCTTCAAAATTACCATGCAGCCACTCAAAGCAAGATTAAGATGCAATAGAGCCCGCCAACCCTGCAATGTTTCTGATGGAGTGTGGTGTGTGTGACTAGAATATCCATGTGAACGTTTCCCATCATTCCTTCTTAACTTTTTACTTCTTTGGAAGCACATTTCAATAGACTTAGGGTACTTCCAGAAACTGTTGATGCTTTGCAGGTAGGGTGCTGTCTCATACCAGCAAATTCAGATTGTTCAATTAAATGTGGATTTAGTGCTTTTGCTCAACAAGCCTGCTTTCCGCCCCCTTTAAAAATAGAACATTTTGCAGCAAGGAAATCCCACTAGAAAATGTGGGATAATGATTGCTTGACACAATGTTGAATAATTTTCCTTCAAAGAAACCAGAATGAATGCTCAGTGGATGTTATATAACCTTCCAGAAAACTTTGTACAAACAAATCAGGATGAATGCTCAATAAATAGGTAGCAAGCTTGGACATAAACCTAACCATTTTCTCCTGAAGGAAGCTATTTTATCATTTCCAAGTTTTATTCCTGCCCATGACAATTTCATAATCCTCTAGCCTAGAAAACCTACCAGTGGAAGCTTGGACCCACTCTGAAACAAGAAAAATGAATTTGCCTTTTAAAATGAAAAAGGCTACACAGATGAAGGATGCAAAGTCCCTATTCAATTGTGAGCAGTTTATTCATCTGCTAATGAAGTCTTCAATGATAATCTCAGAAGCAAGCATGCAAGCAATATGAGAGGCGTCTGATTCATATTCAGGACGTTGCATGCTTTTCCATGTGGAAGGCTTTGCAAGATTAATGCTCCACACTGATCTGTTTACTTGTTTGATCATATTCACAGTTGAATGCAGCCATGCCGATGTGAAGACTAACAGATGAAATGTTTGTAAGGAAACATTACTGTCTATGCTGCACTAATTGTTCACATACGAAGCAAAGTGGAAAATGGAAGCATTACGTTCGCAGCAAGCAAAAGAAAATTCAACATTTGAGGTTATGAGAAATTGTAAGTTACGTGTGATACCTGCTCTTGCAGGTATGGGTTCTTGCAGATTTATTGCTCAGTTCCCTGGACTTTGTCACCTCCACACTACAACCAGCCAAGCAGCAACTCCTTCCACAAAGAAGTTAACTAAGGCCTAGTGAGGTGACCAGCAACTTCACACCAACCAATTGTGAACAGTGGTGGCACTGAGGTAGTTGATGAACAGAAACTGCAGGGGCTGTGAAGCAACTGAAGAGAGAGGGAATTCCCACCCTAATTTCAAATGCTACAAAGTAATGGTGGGACCTTTTCAGCACTGTACAAACATATGGTTACTGGCTGGATAGATGCACCAGGCATGACTTTTCTGAAATCAACAGGGGCGACTGTCCAGACAGGAAATATACATGTGGTGGAGAATTCTACACATTACAGCTCTTACAGAGCAGCTGCTACAAGGAGGCCAACACCTCTCACACATCTGCCTTAGTTAAGTTGGTATAAAGTATGATTAACGCTACAATAATTAGAGGTATGCCATGCTGGCAAACAGTCATTTTGGATTCCGTAAAGGAAAGCCAAACTTCATCTGCCTTTCTGAACTGTTTGTTTGTTGCAAAGTGTGTGCAACGCCAGCCATACAGATATAATTGTAAGGCCACAAAGATGTGTTGAAATAAGTTGTTCCGTGAATTACGTTAGCAATCAAAATCTAAGAAAATAAACAAACAAAAAAGATAAAAAAGATAAATAATAAGATAAATAATAAGATAAAAGTCCCAGTAAGTAGAGCGGCAACCTCAGTGTTCACAGGTAGCCCTTGAAAACCAAAGGACCTCAAGTTGACATACGGTACATGCTTTTTCTTCCTCTCTCCACTTTATCCTAACAAGAACCTAGGCTGAGAGCCCAAGGTCACCCAGTGAGTTTCGTGGATGCATGGGATTTGAACCCTAGTCTTCTGGGTCCTGGCCCAACACTATCCACTGCACCATTGACCCACTTGTAACCTTATCCTAGATAAACAGTCTTATGCATTAAGCTGTTATCACTAATATAACTGTACAGATGGTTATTGTTTAAATGAATGCATATTTCAAGTGCCCCCCCCCCCGAACTAAAAGGTATTGTGTGTGTGTTTCAGAATGATGGCCACTTTCATGTTGCAGCACTACGAGTTGTTAAGTGTTATTGGCAATAATGTCCTCCTTCCCAGGCTCTTAGTTGAATATTGAAGATGATTTTGGATAGCATGAGATAGATGGGGTAGTTATGAGGACGTGAGCTGTGTAAATAACAGAAATCTCTACCCTCTGGTGAATGAGTAGCAGCTGTTCCAGCCTGCCAGGTAAAACTAATTAAAATATTTTACAAGAAGTGAACTTTTGCATATAATTAATAGTGTTTACAAAAATAAAGATAAATCAATGAATTCCTGATGGTGTTAAGGGGGGAAAGAAACAAAAAAGAAGGTGACTTCAGATTTGTATTTACAGAATATTAAGACTCATTCATAAGCCACTCATCTGAATAGTGGTTCCCTCTGTCTCATTCAGATCCACAATACTGATAAGAGGGGCCTGGTGCAGGGAATATTCTGGCAATTTCCTAAAGTATGTGGTGTGTCTGTTACTCGGTATTTTAGGTATCATGACAAGATCTGCATGGCTGAAGTTCTATAGATGGCATATCACATAGTTATTGATCACATGGCTAATGAAGTCATCCAAATATGCCAAAAGAGATGAAATGTTGACTGAGCCAAGACTGCTATGTCCAGCCTACAAAAGTGTTTCCTACTGAAGAAGAAAGCGCTCACCTGAAGGAACTTGGCACATCTTATACACAAAGCATGGAAAGATCTCTCTAAAAGAAAAATCCTCTAAGCTATGTCTCAGTGGAAGGTCAGTGTCACAAGGCCTTAATGGACTCCATTTATCTCCCAAGGTAAAGGGCACCCATTTGGGAATGATATGTCATTAAGTCATGTGGCAGAACTTCTAGTCATGTGGGGTTATCTTTGAGCCTCAGTTTAACAGCTGTCTTGGAGAAGTTCAACAAGGGGGGAAAGGCATGTATATTAGTAAAACACATTTAATTATAGGCACAAAATGGCCACCAACTCCACATTCACACCTGGGGGATGGGGAAGTAGTACACCGTCCTAAATGTACACCTACGTGCAGAGGAAGGAAATAACTGTGAAATGGCAAGTCATTCCTGCAGTGGGAGATAGCAGTCTTGTTGGACAGACTAGCACTGGCCTTTACAAAGCTGCTCTTCTATAGGAAGAATGACAGAACCATGCATGCAAACTAAGTCTTAACACTGTGGTGTACACATTTTGGAAGCTTTTGGTACAGCACTCCTGGGATCACGTAATTTCAAAATGTAGGTAGGAAATAATGAAAATGCTCCTTCAATCTGCTTGACAAACTAGCTTTCTACAGGCAGAAAGGTTTTGGCATTTGTTCCCCTTCCCCCATGGAGGAAAAAACAACACTCAGACATGTAGTCTGCCATTTGCTTTCTGAAACGGTTCAGTCCCGCAAGCACTGTAGCACATGTCTTTTTTGCTTAACAGGTTGATTGGAGATTACTTCTAATCTCCATATGCAGTTTTACCAGTCCCGTCCCTCCAGAGGGCACAACTGCAAGACATCTTCACCACAAATGACAAGTGAAGATGTTACTCCATCTGAATTTTGAGAGGTTTCGCCATAGGATTGAACAGCAGATTTTCCCCCTGTTGCAGATCAGTCTCTTACACACCTTCAGCTAGAAATGCAAGTTTTCTTATGGGCAAAATAATGTAATGAGAAGAAACTGCTAACCTATCCCTGGACCCTTGCTTAACAAGCCAGAGGTTAGCTTTATTATTCAGGGTGGTCCATTCTTGAAAGTGACTTATGAATTTTATAACACCCTGCCAAAGCATTCAAGCACTGCTGTAGCAGTGAATTAGCAGGCTTGGTCAAAACACCCAATAAATATTTCAGACAATTGCATATATCCTCATTTCTTTATCTAAGAGTTGGCTGTTGTGTTCTGGAGCGATTTCCAGCCCTGTTCCTTGTCTACAGCATATATTTAAAATCCAGTCTGGTGGAAAGTAAGCTGCTATCAATATTCAAGAAAGGGGTTAGCAAGCAGGTTATAGAATGGAAAACAACTATTCATAAATAAGCTCTCAGAAAACACAGAGAAATTTGATAGGCAGTTGATAGCAAACAGAAGAAACAGTTCTTCCTTGACAATTGAGCTGGGGAGTACAATAGCAGATAGGCATTAAACTGACTCCATTGGCAATCTGGGATGCAACTCCTGTTTGTGAACGTGGCCACTATAACAATATGTTTTGGGGCTTTATCCTATTGTCTCATTGTCACAGAGGAATACTAGTAAACTTTGAGCTATGCAGATCAGTGTTCAGCTTGCAATGATTATTGTTACAAGTGGGAGTTCACAAAAAACTTTCAGATTCCCCCCTCCCCCGTTAATCTATATAGCCTGTTCATTTTGAGAGCTGCTGCACTGACAGTTTCACTCATGCATCAAACAACAACGTTTTATTTATATCTAGTTCATCTACTCAGCATACAACATAATCATAAAACCATATAAGATGGAGAAACCCTGTTTTCCTGAGGTGCAATGTTACTGTTAGAATGTTGCTGTGATTCAAACACTGATGGGTATGTAAATTGTTGCCTGCATGCAAGAAAAACCTTGTATTTTACCCCTGGCTGGAGCCAGCGAGATGCTACTAGAGGTGTGCATCTGCTCTGTATGAACCATGAATCAGAGCAGAAGCAGAGCAGAAGCAGGAGAGAACTATGGTGGATCTCAGCAAAGTAAAGAGGAGCTCCCAAGAGGTATGACAGCACAGTAAAAGGGATCATATATAGTGCTTTGTTGCACTTCATAATTCAACTTACCTATATATATTTAAAAAGCCTTCATAAGATGCATATATCAGTCAGTCAATCAGTTTATTACAGTCAAACACCAGCAGTTAAGGTGCATATAATATCCTGCCATGTCTTGTTCTCTAATCATGAGGGAAAGGTCAGCCTAGGGTGGGATAAAGGTTGGGCTTTCTGTACAGGAAATTTACAATGCATAAAGGAAATGTGTGCTGAGCAGGAGATAAAAGGATGTCCTGTTTTCAATCAGAGGGGAAGGTTTCTGTGGTTCTCCAATCACAGCTGTTTTGGGGAAGGATAAATAAATATGGAAAAAACCCAACGAAGGAAAGTGATTCCCTTTTACTGCTTCCCACCACAACAGCCGTGGAGCAGGGGCAAAGGAGAGAAAGAAGCCTTTTCCCCCTCTTCTTCACTGCCCCTTCATAATGGTAGATTGGGCCACATTCTGGTCTGTAATCAGCAAAATTTTGCAACTCCAATTTACCTGAACATACTGTGTATGGCAAGTGGATTCATACCGACATTTACACACTGCTTAAATAAAGATATCATTTCTGCTTCATTAAATAGCACACGCTTTTCCTATAGCAATTTAGGCTTGTTAGTTCCCTTCTGCTTTCTTGTAATAAAAGTTATTACTTAGGGAAGATTTTTTTAAAAGAAGGTACTGTACTTGAAAATGACAACGGCAGATATGAAATGCACCTTAAGGGTGCTTATCTTCTAAAGTGTCTAGATAAAGTCAATTAATGTTAATGTATTGGTACAAAAGTAAATGGATTTCAATAGAAATCCCTTATGTTCCGATTCATCTGGTTTATTATTAAAATATTTGTTATTCATAGTTTCTTACAGCATGTGTGTAAAATCGTTGGCAGCACTTATCTCACTGAACTCTAAAATATCCTTCTGAGAAAGATCAATTATTTCTACTTTATAGACAGCGAAGTGAGGCTGAAAGTCTTAGGCCACACTGTGAGTCCGGGGGGGGGGGGGGAATTTGAATCCAGGCCCCAAGTGCTCAAATCTCTTTACATTCAAGACTAAACTTACTCTGAAAATGCCAATACAGGCATCTGAGCACATTCAGTTGCTGTTTATCTCCAGTCATTGACCTTAAACCTTCTAACATCCTCATTGCAGTTGTTAGAGATGTTCACTTTGGGGAGAACTAAATGCAACCGTGAATAGTGGGTTCCATTTCGTTATAGAAAGTACTCTTATTCAGGCAATTTGCATCACATGGAGGGACAGCAGGTCCAGTTGCAATTGTTCCACTTCCATGTCCCTGCCAGGCTCCTCCCTTATGCTGTTCACATGTTGGGTAAAATTCTGAAATGGGAAAGCCTGCTGCATGTGCTTTGACGGATCCCTTGAACTAGAACCCAGAGGGTAGAATTCAACATAGCGCTAAGGAGATTAGTTCCATCACTGCATGCATTTCTGTTGGCCTGATGGAACTCTCTCTCCTTCTCCCGGCCTCACTCATGATGTTCTGGGTCCCCCCCAACCTTTCAGAGGAAATTTGAGGGAGGTGTGGGGGCACATTGGGGAGGAGAGGGGAGAAATCCCTGTTGTGCCAGTGGGAGTCATTTCATTGGCTTTTGCTAATAAAACCCAGTAGTTGACTTCACGGGAATAAATTAATTCCTAGAAAGTATTCTTAGAGACAGATAGGGGGAAATGATATCCCACTGACCTTGGTATACAGTACTTTTCTGCAGTTTTTAATGCCAATATGGTATAGTGATGAGAGAATCAGGCAAGGTTCAGGGGATGGGAAACAAGTTCAAATTATCAGTTGAATCTGGAACTCGCTTTGGCTCATTTTCTTTTAATCCAACCTACCTCACAGGGTTGCTGAGGAAACAAAAACTGGGAGGCAGGAACATATCCTGTATGCTGCATTGAGCTTCTTGGATGAAAGGAGGAATACCAGTCTAATAAATAAGTAATAAAGACATGCAAAGATTTGCCGGTCAGTCCACTGCAAGAGTGAGTTTTTATAGGACTCTTCCGAAGTGCTCTAGTTTATTCTCAGCAAGAATATCCCCAAGGGCCCTATGATGACATATCATATTCCTGGACATTTCTGTTTCCCACAGGGTTTTATATGTGTTCAACTTGTACAGGAGGCTACTGGGCAACACTATACAGAGATATGTTTGTTGCCAAAAATATAGAAATGACAAGTAGGACCTGCAACAATTTTTTTTCAATCTGGAATGCTCCTGTTCCAGGCTACTCCATTTAAACCTTCTCCCCATTTCATTTTTTAAAAAAAATAATATTTATTAAATTTTGTTTGACAATAAATATATATATAAAAATATCAATTTCAGATATCATCATTTCATAAACATCCTTGGACTTCCTCACGCCTCTTGTTCCTACTCTCTAGACTCATAAGTTTTACCAGCAAATTATTAACTTAATTTAGTTTATCTAATTAAAATTTCCCAATATTCAAATCTCAAATTTAATCTTTTAGATTTCTTTTGTCAAAGGTTAATTATAGGATACCATTTATCCACAATTTATCTTATTTTTCAATTACATTGACTTTTATACATAAAGGTTATTAATTTGTTAGAGCCTTGATGTTACAGATCTTACATTTTTCTTAACATTCATACAGTTTACAATGCTTTTGCAGATAGTCTTTAAACTTCTTCCAGTTCTCCTCCTCCAATTCTTCTCCCTGATTTCAGATTCTGCCAGTCATCTCATCCAGTTCCATATAGTCCATCAGTTGCATCTGCCATTCTTCCAGTGTGGGCAAGTCTTGAGTTTTCCAGCCTTTAGCAATGAGTATCCTTGCTGCTGTTGTGGCATACATAAAAAAGGTTCGGTCCTTCTTTTGCTTATACTTAAATACCTTTTTCAGCTCGTTATATATCATTTCCCAGAAAGCCTTCACTCTAGGGCACGTCCACCAGAGGTGAAATAATGTTCCTTCAGCCTCTTTACACTTCCAACATTTATTATCAGGCAAATGATATATCTTTGCAAGCTTGACTGGGGTCATGTACCACCTGTATATCATTTTCATAATGTTTTCTTTCAAGGTATTACATGCCGTAAATTTCATACCGGTGGTCCATAACTTTTCCCAGTCAGCAAACATGATGTTGTACCCTATGTCCTGTGCCCATTTTATCATAGCTGATTTGACCGTTTCATCCTGTGTATTCCATTTTAGCAGCAAGTTATACATTCTTGAAAGTATCTTAGAGCTGGGTTCTAACAGTTCTGTTTCTAACTTTGATTTTTCCACCTGAAATCCTATCTTTTTGTCCAACTTAAAGACTTCTTTAATCTGAGCATAATGTAACCAATCTCGCACTTTATCTTTTATTTTCTCCATACTCTGCAACCTCCAGTTATCTCCATCTTTTTCTATTATTTCCCAATATTTCGGCCTAAACCTTCTCCCCATTTCAGTTTCCAACCCTGGCAACAGAATGTCAGCACTCTGTGGCCATGGAGCATGCTCAGTCTTACCTAGGCTGTTTTGGTCCCTCCCTCCCATACAGATGGGTTCTGCATCCCACCCACTTGTGCTTGTGTGTTTCTGCAAACAATGGTTCCGATTCTTCTTTATTCTGAATGGATGGTGGGGTTTTTTGGCTGCTTAAAGACTGGTACATGGAGAATTATTTTGCTATTAGTGTATGTGACGTTCAAGCATACCCCTCATTTTCATTTAGCCCAGATCTTTCTTTGTTGGTGCTTATTTATTTATTATTGTTTTATTTCTGTGCCACCCTTTAATGTAATTCTCAGGGCAATTTACAATAAAATTCAGTTAAAAGTACAATTTATATTTCAAAAGACCCTATAAAACAACAATTAATAAGGCAGTAAAACTCAAGCAGCATAAAACAGTTTTTAAAAAGGCCATAAAAGATTAAAAGTATTTTTTCCCTCATGAACAAGCCCAGTAAACAAAGAACAGTTATGAAGGTAGAAAGCCATCCCGTGTGGCTATCTAGGGTATTGCATAGTGTCACATGAACAATGATCTGCCTGCAGGGCAGAAGTCTTGGGTATGTGTTCAGTACAAAGGATTTTTGGCTCTCATTGAATATTTGTTCCCTGGAGCTGAGCTGAGGAAGGCAGAGAGGATTCCACCTATGGAGGCATGATAGCAGTGTCCCAATTCCTGGATGACAAATCCTGGTTTCTCCTGGAGAATGAGGGCCCTTGGGATAGAGGACATTTCTCTGAGGAAGAGAGAAATTATCTCTTAGAAGTACCTATTCACTGCAGGATGAGCTGATATCTTCTTGTACCTACAATAGGCCACGTGAGATGGATAGTGTGGTATTTCTAGTAGTAGACAGTTATGTAATTAGAAACAAAGAATTGAGTTTGTTTCATTTGAAATAATTTTTTGATTGAGTTTTCAAGAATAACTAAATATGTAAGCAAGGGAATTTATGTGTTCAGTAAAGTATGGTGATACAATTGTATTTCACTATTGTAGTTCCCCTCACTCAGCAAACAAACATACACAGAACTAGGTTTGGAATTAAAGTGTAGTCTTCATGGTGACTTGATTGTCTTAACTGAACATAGTCATTGTGGCTTAGAAGTACCCATTCACTGCATTAAAAAACTGCAGAAAGTCTGAGACTGTGAAAATGTATCCATATCTGTTCTGAGAGCTATAGCTCAGTCAGTAGAGCATGAGACTCTTAATCTCAGAGTTATGGGTTTGAGCCTCATGTTGGGCAAAAGGTTCCTGCATTGTTGGAGGTTGGACTAGACAACCCTTATCCCTATAAATCCATGATTCTATGATTCACGGAATTTATCTGTTCATCAGTCTACATCCATGCCCATGTTGCATTTCAGCAACTTAGTCAGTGGAGTTGGCATCAGGTTCTTGCAGCTTAAAGGACAATGGTCCCATTTTATAAATGCAGTAGCTTGCAGAGCTAAAACCCCCTGGCTCAAAATGACAGAATAGGCTCAAACCCAGAGCCTCTAATTTCCTCATCTGATTCAACATTTTTACCTTTCTAGACCATCTTGCTTTGTTCATTGGCAATTGATTGCTACTGAATACATAAGCCAGCACTAATTATGTTGACAGCTCCTTCCCAAAATATGAATACATGATCTGTGACATATGGTTGTTCATTTGGAGAGCAGTTTCCAATGATCCCTCCTTGCATTATGTATATTTTCATTCTGAACAACATATTTTCCATAACAGCAGGCAAGCCATTTAGTCATAAACAATGATAATTTGTAGTAATGAGGCATTTTCAAGGGAAGAAAACCAAGGTAGAAGTGACTTACGCAGAAGCCAACAGAACTGGTTGATTCCAGTTTAGTCTTCCCCAAAAGGTGTGCACTGTAGTGGTAAAAGTAGTATTGTGATATGGGTGCATCATCTTTGATTGGATAGGCTAAGTATTTCTTCTGTTTCGTGACTCAAGTTGCCTTTTAGCAGGTCAATAATTAGAAATACTGCACATAAACAATGGAGGAGAGTCTCATTTTTATAAAATTTCAAAATTCCTACACTTGTAAAGTACAGTAGTTTGTAAGGTTACAATCTGGTACCTCTGATTAAAGATAGGTATTTTTTACTATTCTGTAAAACAGGTGTGCGGAAGCCTTGGCCTTCCAGATGTTGCTGAAGTCCAACTTCCATCAACCCAGCAGGCATGGCCAGGGATGATGGGAGTTGTAGTTCAGCAGCATCTGGAAGGCCAAAGATCCTCTACTTGCTGTGAAATGTACACATTGTCTACTTTTATTTCTCTCAACCAAAAATTGAGTGAGAGGAGTTGGAGATCCTTACAAATGCAAAGTTTAAACTTGGTAGCAACCATCAGGTTTTGCTACTTCCTCTGCTATTGGGTAGTAGTAGTGCTAGAAAATGCTGATTAGCAATATCTGGCAGTCAATCACTTTGTAAGCCCTTCTTCTCATTCCTTCCCTGATGTTGCACAGAACACATGTGTAGAACCATCTGAGCCAATGCTGCCTATCTGGTATCATCCAGTCAACACTGAGGAATATAGGACATGTTGTCAGCCTTAGGTGCTTTCTATTATCCTTTCACCAGGCATTAATCTTATTTGCCATGTCAACGAAGATCTACTGGGAGCTACAGTACTTTCAAATGTGTTAAACAGCACAGCTTGCCACAACCTCAGAATTCAATGAGACTCACTCCCAGATAAGTATCATAAGATTGCAGCCTAAGGCTTCAGTCCTTAAGACACTTTGCTGAAAATAACCCCCCTGACCCTGCACCCCGTGCTGCAATCTTATGCATAGTCACTTGAGAGCAAGTCCCATTAAGCTTGATGGGTATACTTCCAAGAATGTGTGTGCAGGACTGAATTGTATTTCAAAGATAGCAGCCAGGATCTGAAATACCATGCACTGTGTTCTGTACATGCAACAGGACTTGTTTAGCCCCATGCGTGGCTCCAAGGCTGCTTTTTAAGACTGGGACCTGGAAGAACAGTATGCCTTTTTGGTAGGACTGGGATGGTCATCAGATTGACTCAGGATTCCCCCTGCAACTGTTTCCAGCCACCATCAGGAGAAATTCAGAAACTAAATAACAAAACAACCACACCCCAATCCAGTGCAATAAGAACTTCAGAAGGCTTGCCCATGCCTACCATAAGGGCAAATTTCCACATCTGTGTCTCAAATTGTGTCCAGCAGTGCAGTGGTCTTCTGCACTTAGCTGCCAACAAGATACTTCTAAATTCCATTTTTTAATATGCAGAATGAATACCAAAAAAAAAAAAAGGCATCATGCCTCACTTTGCAGCAGAAGTTCAGCCTTGATTCAGTGAAGAGCTGGAGTGTTACAGCTATGAACATGACAGTAAGTAAAACATCTAGTTGGTATAGCAACCTTAAACACTTGAAAAGAAAAATGCCTCCACCCATCTGTCCTTCTGAGGGAAAGCTCTTCAGAACAGAGCTTCTATCACCAATGATTGTAAGAGGTTTCTATGCAGGAGGCCTTGGTGTGCAAAAGCACAAGATCCAACGAAAGATTTTGAACTTCAGTTTTAGTGATTTCATGATTCTGACTCAGGAAAAGTAGGCACCACAGACATTCCTGAAAGAAGTGCTAAAGCAATGATAAAAAAGCATGCAAACTCAATGAACCTATGGCAATTGCAGTGACACCCTCTAGCAACAAACTATTAATTAGAATTATTAGCTTGTCAACCTTACTTCAGAATGCAACCAGTTCCGCAAGCCAAGCCCACCTTTACTGAGAACTACGCAATGACTTAAGAAGAACTTGGTGGTGGGAAGTGAATCAACGTATAAAAAAGGAAGAAGCTATTTGACCATTCGGAAATTGGTTTCAAATTGCATGGATCCACCGAACTTACATTTTCAAAGTTACCATGTGGGGGAGGGGGTAGTGAGGGGCAAGTTCAGTCTCCTTCCAGCCAGAGGAATGTGAATCCTGTGGAGTTGTTTTTATCCATAGAGATTCCCTGTGGTTTTTGAAACCTTCTCCCCGAAAGCAATGGCAATGGCACTACTCTTGACATAGTGCCACTGCCATTGCCTTCTGGGGTGGGGAAACAGTGGATTAGAGACAGCCATAGTCACTTTTACTTACAGGAGAACAAGTGAGAGAAGGAGCAACCAGGAAACAGATAAGCTAGACAACTTAAGAAAGAGACAAGGGAAGCAGTGCTTCCCCGCTTAAATTTCACCAGTGTTCCACCACTGCCACTAAAAACTTCCACTATTTAGGTGGCTGTTTCAGCCAGGGTGGGTACTATCCCAAATGGCAGTGGCTGTCCAGGGTCTAAGGAAGAGATCTTCCACAGCACATGCAACCTAAAGTTTTTATAACTAGCGATGCCAGACATTGAAATTGGTACCTTCTGTACACAGAACACATTCTCTACCCCTAAGCTACAGTCATTATGGAGATTTCAATGAAAAGGGGCATTAAGCTTCAACTCCACTTATTTTCAAGTATTTTGATTTGGAGTATGAAGTTCACTAAACAGGAATGCAAAAACTGAAATACTGCTCCTGTATTAATTCAAAAATGCTAATGAAATATTGCCACTATTTATGCATGCATCCTATTTATAGGTTGTCCCACAACAAAAAGTTATCTGGATGGCTTATGGAGTAAAACAGTAAGATTAGAAAACCATGGTACAATAAAACACAGCAAACAAAACACACCAATTAAGATCAAGGCAGATAAATTAAAAGCAGGGACCAGAGGAATGAAACAACAACAATGCAGCTAAAACAATATTAAGAATCACAGCATAATTTAAAAGGCCTGGAAAAATAAGAAGGCCTTTGCCAGGCCAAAAACTGATATAAAAGAGGATGGCATGCAAGCCTCTCTGGGTAGGGAACTAAATTTATCCAAGGATTGGAGCAGTACTTCTTCAAGTCTCATTATGCAGTCTTTCATCCCGTTTGTTCTGGGCCAAATGCAGTCTTTTCTCAAAAGGCAGTGTGGAATGCATTGCAGTAATAAAAAAAAAAAGGCAGATGATCAGGAAATGGATCATTGAAGCTAGGCTATCAATGTGCTGGTAGGGTCAAAAGAACATAAGGAAAGCCCTGCTGTATTACACCAAAGGCCTATCTTGTCTAGCGTCCTTGTCCCACAATGGGCAACCAGAGGCCCACAAGAAGCCTGCAATCAGGACTGGGTGCAACAGCATTTTCCCCACTTGGGATTCTGAGGAACTAGTATTCCAGCAGTGGAGGTAGGCAAAGCCATTGTGCCTAGTAGCCACTGACAGTCTTATCCTCCATGAATTTTTCTAATCCACGTTTGGTGGCCATCACTACGCTGTGCATGTGCAAATTCTGTAGTTTAACTAAGTGTGACAAAGTACTTTCTTTGATCTCTGCTGAATCTTCTAAAATTCAGCTTCGCTGGATGACCTCAAGTTCTGAAGTCATGACAGAAGGAACAAATATTCTCACTATCCCCTGCCTGCACACCATGCATAATCTTACACATTCCTATCCTCGAATGGAAGAATATTTTTAACTGTAACTGCTTTATAAAAACTGCAACTGTTTTAGAATGTTTGCAGCCCATAAAGTACTAGGGAAAAACGGTATGCCTACACTTACTCAAGTTAATTTACTGGCAAACCATGTTAGTTATATATCAAGCCACCTGAATTTTTTTCTTTTCTTTTCTTATCTACGTATCAGAAATCTTCCTGCTTTTTGAAAATGTGAACTACAGGATGGGGCGGAGGGGAGACATACAGACAAATATAGCCATTATTTCTTAAAAGTCAATAGGATGATTCATCAGATATATCTGAATGAAACGGCCCATTCAGCTGCTAATGAGTCTGTGGCTTCAGGGTCAAGGATGATCAGGCGTCTGCACTGTATCTATTTTTACATTGGTTTTAAAGTGTTTTAGTTTGCTTTTGTCATTAAAGCACAGACCTCTGCCTGGAAAGAGCAGGGCAAAGGATAAGCGTGGATAAGCTCTGACACTCTAGCCAGTATACCTGTGAGGCTGTGGCTGCGTTGGTTTATATTCTCCGGTATTCTTTGCTTTATCTGAGGCTCATGTATTGTTCAGGAATAGCCCATGAGATACAGAAACTGAAACCTATGCACAGAATGTGCTCGTCAGCCCCCTACAATAAAAGACTAAGACCAGGGGTAGTTAATGTGGTGGCCTCCAAACGTTGTTGGACTCCGCCTCCCATCAGCAGCAGCTAGCCTGGTTGATGGTTTGGATTTGGATTTGGATTTGATATCCCACTTTATCACTACCCGAAGGAGTCTCAAAGTGGCTAACATTTTCCTTTCCCTTCCTCCCCCACAACAAACACTCTGTGAGGTGAGTGGGGCTGAAAGACTTCAAAGAAGTGTCACTGGCCCAAGGTCACCCAGCAGCTGCATGTGGAGGAGCGGAGACGTGAACCCAGTTCCCCAAATTACGAGTCTATTGCTCTTAACCACTACACCACACCACACTGGTCAGGTATGATGGGCAACAACATCTGGAGAGTTTGCAATTGGGGCTGAACTTCTTAAAAACCCTGGTTCCCACCTTCTCCCCCATGCTGCCGCCTGCACTCAGCTTCTTCTTCTTCCTCCTCCTCCTCTTTCTCTACTGCCAGGGCTGCTCCAGACCCGAGTCCGGGCTGCAGGGCGGAGCGGACCACAGTGAAGCCATGGCTGGCCTCCGGGCAGTGGTCACGTCATCTGGAGGGTACTATGTTGGCTACTGCTGGGCTAGGCAACAGGCATAAGAAGTCCACAAGAAATAAGTTCTGGCTGTGGGTGTAAAACCCAGCAGGATTATCCAGCAGCCTTGGAAACCCTTTGAAAAGCTGCTGTCTGCCTGCAGCTGATGTTCATACATTATCTCTGGCAGCCAGGATGATTTCATCTGTCAGTATCAGTTAAAGAGAAACAGAAATGCTGATCCGCAGTCACCTGAGTCAGGTTCCATCCAAACCAATCATAGTGGGCCGGAGGAGATTGTAAAAGTACCTGCATAGAAGTGAGGTGGCACTGAAGTGTTTGCCATGAAGCAAGGCAGGGGAGATTTTGTAGGTTCAGAGTATCATTAGCTTGCTGACTCACTGCTGCACTGCCAATACATCTTTTTTAGTCTAGGTAGACTACACTTCTGACTGAGTGTAGAAGGAACATGCCCTCCCTTCAAGGTCATGTCACCATCTTCATTTCTGCAAGCTTATTTTTCCCTGCTGTACCCCATCATGTATTGTTCTCAATGTCTATAACTTTGGGAGAAAGAAGAGGAGCATATTTGCATTATAAAAGGTATTGATTAAAGTACTGCTGGCTGTGAGTGCAACAGCGCTCTCCAAATATCAATATCAAGTGATGGTCTCCTCATGACACCATAGATCACCGAGAGTTCAGAACCAGAAGATTCAAATAAAGATTCCTGAGTGCTTGCCAGAACAGTTAAGAGCATCTCCCACTGGGTTCCCCACAAGATTCTAGAACAGCAACAATGATGAAGTGCAGCAACAAGACATAGGCAGCAACAAGAAGAGCAAAACAGACTCACTAGTTCAGAGGTGGGGGCCTGCAGCATTGGCACTGAATGATGCCCTCCAAGCTGCCCTATTCAGCCCTCAGGGCTCCCCCTGAATCACAGCCCTCTCATCTGCCCACAACCTTCAGTGACTCTGTTCCCTGTGCTCTTCAAGTGATTTTATGTGGTTAGAATGTAACATTGGAAGGTGATTATGTCTCTTGTTTTGCTGGATTGAAGATGGATATCTACATAGCTGGAATGTAGTCTACTGCACAGAGGTAAGAATCCCATCCGTTGCCTCACTCAGTCACATCCATTTTGCCTCTGGTCTCAACCACCACAGCCAAGTGACTCCCAGAAGGAATACAGCCTTCAGAATGAAATAGTTCACTTCTCCCTGTAGTCTTCTGGGTGGTAAATAGCACAAAACATTAATGTATATGAAACTTTCTACTGTGCCAAAAAGTCCAGCTGACGCTTTCCAAGGGACATTTAGGGGAAGAACAAATAGAGAAACTTGGTGCAATGTTGTGAGCAGGGATACTTGTGCTTCAGGGTACAAGCGGCAGTCTTGTCTCACCTCTTTGTTGTTCTTATTGAAGGAGGAATTTTGTCCCCACTGGTGGTGGTTACACCCCCAGGATGGTCCGGCAAACATTTCCCCCAAATACATCTCTGGAAGAAGGCAAGACTGGTATTGTTGCATCCTTTGCCTCACTCCTGTTTTGCCACCCTGGGTTCCTTGGGGAGGAAGAGTGGGATATAAATGCAAATGTTGTTGCACATTTACATCATGGTTGTTATATTTTTATGGGGTTGCATTGTTCTGTATTTTTAGTTATATTGTGTTCCAACAATGTTGTGCAGTTGGATTATATTTCTGTAAGCCATCTGGGCATTGAGAGATATAAATAATAATAAGCCATTCATCCCCACAAAACAATTCCCCTTGCCATGGTGATTCATAAATGATTTAATTAGGAGTGAGCAATGAGGTAGCCCAGTGTGTTGATGATACCAAAGGGACTGTGAAGAACTCCAAAAGGAACTACCTAGAATGAGTGAATTTGTCCCATGAAAATACATTGTCAGGACTTCTCAATGCTCTGTGTTGCATTCCGATTTTTCCATATGGTTTGACCATATGCCTCATATGAGTACAAGAATTTGAAGCATTAGTTGCCCTATTGTGACATATTTTATGATGCAACTGACAAGCCACTTTCACATGTGAAGAAACACCCATCCTCATTGGTAAAAGCCATTGTGATGTCATCATTAAGCAAGCACAGCTTTCTAGGACCAAAAGGGCCTGGAGAAAACCAGTATATCTTCCTGAAAAGTCATGCCTCGCGCAACATGTCACTGTTGCTTGACATGTCCATGTTGCCCAGGTTGTCCGTGCTGCTATGAATTAGTTAGGTTTCGGCGTTACTTGTTCAGCAGATCCATATTCGCATGCTGCTTGTGTTGGCGTTTTCTATTCAGCGATGAACGGAACTGTGACTGCTTCTACTGTCCACACAGCGAAGATGAAACCTGTCAGTGCTGCCACTGCACATGCTCACAGAACCCAAATTGCCGCTGCTGCTGCTGCTCCTGTGCTAATAATCCACACTGCAAGTACTTGTGCTGCACAGATGAGAATGATGACTGCCAGTGCTATGAAAGCACGTGCTGCAACTACCTCAACTATATACCTTACAAGCATCGGTACAGACTTAGAAGGTAAGAGTTTGACAGAACTATGGTTTGTTTTAGAAGCCAGTAATCATTAACCCATTTACGAGCTTAGAGTCCTTTGAAAAACTACTGTGGAAAAACCCCAATGTTAGCAATACACATTTAGCCTCTTTCCATTTTAAACCTTCGTTAATACACATACATTTCCATTTGTGCATCAATTAAATCAATTATACTTAACACTGGGGACTGACCAAGGGGCTTTCTACATGCCCTTAATCAATGGGGTATTAGGCAACACAGATATGGCGTCCTATCCTGTGGTTAGTTGGGTGCTGTCAGTGGCAAGAGGGCCTTCTCAGTAGTGGCACCAGCCTTGTGGAACTCCCATCAGATGTCAAGGAAATAAACAACTATCTGACTTTTAGAAGACATCTGAAGGCAGCCCTGTTTATGGAAATTTTTAATGTTTGAAGTTTTATTCTGTTTTTAATGTTCTGGGAGTTGCCCAGAGAGGCTGTGGAAACCCAGACACATGAGTGGGGTATAAATAAATAAATAAATAAATAAATAAATAATAGATCTGCATCCTAGATTTAAGTCCCTATTTATTGGACTAGACACAGGGAATCTATGCAACTGAAGCTGCCATCTCATACAACAAGTACCAACTGATGACCAATACTACCCATATAGAATGATATAGGGTCCTTGAATGTTACCTAGTCCAATCTTCTGCTCAGTGCAGGATAGTCACAGGTGAAACATTCCTCACTTCTCCTGTGCATCTCTCAAGCAGGGTTTTGATTAGCTTTGTTACCCTGAAGCAAAAATACTGTGCAGCGGGTTATTTACCCATAGCACAGAATGAGCAAAAGAGCTGAGAAAGAGAAAGAGTGCCTTACTTTAAGGGTTTTTTGAGTTTGTGGCACAGGAAAGATTCACGCCACATATCTCTCCAAACTTCATATGAGTCTCATCCCATGCAAGCCTCCTTGTCTTTTCACTTGCAGACCTAGTAGCAGCAGGACCAGTGGGAAAACCTTACTGCGAGGCCTCCATGGAAGGCCTTCATCCCTACCATCTAGGACATTAAACAACATCTCAGGAATCCTGGGAAAGCTGTATTTCCCAAGGTCAGTAGCACCTTCAGGATTGCCATTGCAGGATTTCTGGTGATACTGAGATTGCTAACAAGATCACCATTCTGCACCTGCCACCCCAAACCACGAAGTAGGGAAAACATTTGACAGGAGACAGGGAGGAAAAAGGAACATAGGAATTCTGGATTGGGTTAAATCTAATCCACAGGTGCATTTTAGGGGTAAAAAATATAAAGGTCCCTGACAGTTAAGTCCAGTCGCAGACGACTCTGGGGTTGCGTCGCTCATCTCGCTTTACAGGCCGAGGGAGCCGACGTTTGTCCGCAGATAGTTTTTCTGGGTCATGTGGCCAGCATGACTAAGCCGCTTCTGGTGCAACGGAACACCGCAGCCAAGCATTACTCATAACATAAGGTCATATTACAAGTTGGGTAATTATGAATGTTGGTGGCTTCACTCTCTACAACTGAAAGTTTTCTTGGTTGTTGTTTTTTATGCTCAGACGCAAGTTGATAAGCAACTCATCTGTCATTTCGCTGGATAAGGAATCATCGGGACATGCTTTTCTTGACCAGCTTATTTGCCCTTTGTGCCAAGAGCTGTTTCTCCGACCTTTTATGCTGCCATGTAATCACTGCATTTGCGATAAGTGCATAATGAAGAGCCAACTTCAGGCTGAGATCACAGAGAACTTCTTCATCATCACATGCCCCATTTGCAACAAAGCCCACTGCCTTCCATTTGCTAAGAAAATCCAGCTGAGGATGAATTACCTAAGAGCCAGATTGGCCAGGAAATATATGCGTCGATACGGTTTTCTGCGGTGGAGGTTTGACAGAAGCCGGCTACCAATTTATTGCCAACTTTGTGATGAGCGCCGGAAGGCCACCAAGAGATGTGTGACATGTCAGCTGAATTACTGTAATCTTTGCCTGAGGAACTTTCACCAGGATATCTCGTACCAAAATCATGTCTATGCCAAAATCAGTGACGAAGTTTGGGAAGAAAGAAACTGTTTGATCCATGGTGATTCAATGATCTCAAAATACTGTCTTGATGACCATGAACTGCTTTGTGAATACTGCGCTGATGCCCACCACACGGATCATGACACAGTTCCTTTGCCACTAGCATGTTCAAAACTGTCTGCTGCATTATTCGGTTCTATTGCAAAGTTTAAAAAAGGTTCCTGTTTGTATTTAACTACTTTCCTTCTGCTTGATTTGTTATTGTAATATAGGCTTTGATGAATCTCAAAGTGCAATTATAAGCACACCGGTGCAATGGCACCCACAATGTGTAAATCTTAGGTTTGTATGTACATTTTATCTGAAAACCACTGAAACAGGAGTGAAATAGACATAATGTAGGGACATCTATGGATGCATGCGCACACTATACCTTTAAAAGACATTTGTTTCCTTCAAAGGTTTTTGGTTACTGTAGTTTAGCTCACACTGATTTACATGTCCCAGCAACACCTTAGCAAACCACAGTGACCAGAATTCTTTGAGGGAAGGGGAAAGCACTTTGAATGTACTTTAATAGTATCGCATGTAGACAGGTCATCAAGGCCTTTCTGAAATTGTAAATGTAGCTGCAGGGGTCAGATTGGGGCAATGCTGGAAGTGTGCTAACCCTCCCCATGATTTCTGCATTATGTAATCACTCCTGAGCTGCTGTTTGTTCTTTGAGGTTAAGCATACAAGCATGGTCACATCCATCCCGTGCATTTATAGCACATTTCTGCCAATTTAACAGTCATCATTTAACTTTCCCCACAAAGGATCCTGGGGACTGTAGTTCACTCCTCACAGAGCTACAATTCCCAGCACCCTTAAACTACAGCTTCCAGGATTCTTTAAATATATGATGTGAATATGACCAGTGTATGTGTTGATGCACAGGACTAATGCTGTTTCAACAGAGAGTGTTTATATATGGGGAAAACACCAAAGGAGAGCATTAATAGCACCCATAGCTCTGTTCCACCACCCTCTGGTGGCTCTCTTCATTTAAAAACACTGTGGGAAATCTGTTCATTGTTTTCCAATTTTTTAAAATTTACTTTGAGGAATTGTTCCCACAATGCTGTACATTCAAATCCAGTTTACATTGGGTTAATGTGACTCCAACTTACCATTTGAACTGAACTAAAGTGAAGCTTCTGTTTCTAATACATAGTGCGCCAAATGTAGTCAACCTATATTAAACCCTATCTCACTTTTAACTTTTACTATATTTTGTGAATGAGTAGATGGACAGTGATGTCATGATTATTTTTGTGATATAATGATTGTTTTTGTGTGTTTCAGTACGATTTATAATTGATAATGATCTAATGGAAGTCCTTGTATTAAAAAACAATTTTAAGTCCTATAAAGAAACAAAAAGGAGGGAGATCAGGAACGGTTTCATGAGGTTACAGAGCATCCTTCAACAACGGGAGAAAGAGCTGATGGAGGCAGTAGAAAACCTTGAGATTCAAAAACAGAAGGCACTTTACGAGTTTGCCGAATACACAAGCAAGAGAATTGATCAGATGGACAGCCTTATGCAGTATTCTAAGGAAGCTCTAAAGGAACAAAGCCAGCTTGCATTTCTGCAGTCTGCATATGGGCTAGTAGTTGAAATAGAAGATGCAATTGCTAATATTTATCAGCCTAGCCCACTTCTCAGGGAAGACCCTATTAAGCACCTTAAAGTCAACTTTGAGGAACTTGCACAAAAGTTACAAACCATTTTCCCAGCACTTTCAAAGAAAGTGTATGATAAAACAGGCAAATTTCCTTATCCTTGCCGTTCTGACATAATGATTCCAAGGGATGTTTCCAGTGCACACGTCCCAAATCCATTAGGAATGGATCGTAGTCAGTCTTTAGCTTCATTTACTTCATTAGATGAAGACATAATGAACGACATGTATCTAAGACCCAAATCCTTACCTCCTAACTTGAAAGATAATGGGATGTATGCAATTTGGGATGCAGCATCAGATACTTCAAGAAGCGATAGGAGATTTCAAAACCAAGGTATTCACTACAATCCAGAATTACATGGAGAAGCCCAATCTACCACTGTTCCTGGCATTGTTATTGTCTACCAAACACTTGTATTTCCAACTCTTGCTAAGGTAAGATTTTTTTACATAATGTTTCTTACACATTGTACATGCACTGAGGGTATTTGTAGGCCGAGGGCTCATCCCCACTTCCATTTGTGCCATTATTTTTAGGCACAGGCCTGTGATTTCTAGGCACGGGTCTGAGTGGTTTGTTGTTGCCACCCTGCCAGTTTCCCTGGGGGAAACCTGCTGAATCAGAACAAACATAATTGAGGACTGACATTTGTTCTGATTCAGTCGAAAACAGTGGGTTTTTCAGGCAAAAATGGCAGGGGGGGGGACCAAAAATATCTGTTCCTACAAATCACCTGTGCCCTGACACCCCTTTCTGAGAAAGTTCTCAGTATGGAAAAGATGTACAGATGTTTTGTTCAGGTATTTGCTTGAAAATGTGATTGCTGCATCTGAGAACAGGAGGCTCCCAAGCCAGTGCATGTTGCCCAGTGCAGTGGTCCCCAACTTTTCCTGTGTTGAGAAAGTAAAGAGGTACCTCAGGTTACAGATGCTTCAGGTTACAGACGCTTCAGGTTACAGACTCAGAAACAGTACCTTGGGTTAAGAACTTTGCTTCAGGATGAAAACAGAAATCTCACGGTGGCAGCGGGAGGCCCCATTAGCTAAAGTGGTACTTCAGGTTAAGAACAGTTTCAGATTAAGAACGGACCTCCAGAATGAATTAAGTTCTTAACCTGAGGTACCACTGTACTTGTTTAACTGGGGGATTTTCTTTGTCAGACCTGCTTTCCTCTCCCTGTGATTTCCTCCCTTGTGCTTCTCAGCTGAATGGAGAACAGCAGAGGGTGGGGTAAAGGAAGTTTTTACCCTTGGAGCTCCATCTGTTCTTCCTGTTGCTCTGCTGGGAGGGAATGTTGTGAGCCCCGTAAGATTAGGCTGTGGACCAGAAGCAGCTTGGTGGCTGCAGATTACAGACTTCTGAACTAGAGGTAGAGGGATCATATTTCTTGGACACCTGAAGGCAGCCCTTTTAGGGAAGTTTTTAATGTTTTAATGTTTCAGGCTGTGTTGTGTTTTTAATATTCGGTTGGGAGCCGCCCAGAGTTGCTGGGGAAACACAGCCAGATGGGCAGGGTATAGGTAATAAATTATTGTTATTGTTATTGTTATTGTTATTAATTGGGGACCATGTATACTAACCAGAGAATGTGCTTTTTTGCCTGGAGAATGTACAAAATGCAGTTCAGATACACACATTCCCCAAGGTCAGTTGGATACTATGCACAATGTCATTCTTTTTATTTATTAGCTGTTTGTCTCCTGAAGGTCTCCAAACATACTCAAATAATAAAAGCAATAATCAGACACATTAATTAACAAATAAACAAAACCCCAACCTCCACCTAGTCAAAAAATCAGTCACATCAAACCAACAATTTTTCTCTCTTTAACCTCTCCACCCTGTCCATCGACTGGACAATGTACAAAGTTCTGTCAAGATAGGCACCCCCCCAAAGCCTGTTAGGAATCGTGCATAATGGCCAAAGAAGGTACAAAAAGTGCAGTCAATATAAAGACATTATCCCGGGCCTATAGGGGATTATGCCTATTGACTGGAAAATGTGCACATTTCCCTCTTCATTGATGAATTATGTGCACATTTTACAGGCACAGAAGAAGGCTAAAGTTATTTTTAGAAATCTCATGAGAGAAACATATGGACTTGATGGTGGTGAGCTGATGAGTGTATTTGTGGATTCCACCTCCCATTTTGCCACCCCATCTGAAGGTGGCAAAATTGGAATGTTGGAAATGGGGGGCGGGTTTGAAAGGTCTTAGTTAATGTGGAGTGTCTCTGTGCCCTCCTTGTAAGGTTATTAGATTTAAAGCTTACAAATAGCAAGCATTGAGATGTTGCTACGTGATCCAAAATACTGGTATGGTAGGAGAAGTTCTCTCTCTATATATATCATTGACATATTTCAATGGAAAATTTAATTATTTTGCTAAAAAATTCAAACTCTGTGAAACTAATGGTATTAGCTCATTAAATGCAACATGAAAATATGGTCAGTGTTATCTTTTTGTATGTAGATTTACTGGACATGTCCTACAGAAGAAGTAGATAGCTTTGAGGTTGCTTATTATGAAGTAGTTGATGAAGAGGCAGCTGAGAATTTAATTCAGCCACAACTTGTAGGAGTGCTAACTGGGATCGCCCAACAGAATCTGGAAATACATAATCTGACACCTAATACAGAATATCTCTTCAAAGTCCGGGCTGTCAACGAGCATGGTCCAGGCCCATGGAGCGAAATTTGTAAGGTACAATCTATCTACTCCTTCCTGCTTGTACTTTTCCACTGACGTCATACCATGCATACAAAGGCAATAATAAAATATTAGATAGGATATGTTTCTCAGTAGGTTATTTTGCTGGTTGAATTAACCAGTGCTAGATACTGCCCCAGCCCCATCAGTCTCAAACCATACTTTGTCAACAGTTATTAGTGAATTGTTTGTAACAATCAGATCCTGTGCTTTATTGTAGCTAGCTGACTCTTGTGTGAGGACCATGTAGGAGAAAAGGAAAATAAGGTGTTCTTTAAACGGTTGATTGTGGTCCAAGAAAAATCAGCCACCAAACACTTTTGATACCCATTTTTGTGCTCCTATCTAGGTCACATCTAAGACAATCCTATTGCTCCCCCTATGACAAGAGAGGTAAAGATGAGGTTGCAGCCATCTCCTCTCCACCCCCTTGCAGTTCCTACACACCATACCCCACAGCTGTCCCGATAAAATTGGGACATCCTGGTTTTGGATGCCTTGCTCTGAAAAACAGACCCCCAAAATGCATGTTTTGGGGCTCAGTGATCTCGCACGAGTCACATGACTCACACAGAAGCAGGGTCAGGAAGACAAGTGTCCCAGTTTGGGAGGTCAATATGTTGGAGAGTTTGACTGACACCGACACGCACACATCGTGGTGTCTTCTGGCAGCACCATAAATACTACTATATTATTGTGGCATAGATTTTCATGGAACAGAGTGCCCTCCCTTTTATTGGTCTAGGAAAGCTCAAGCCACACACAAAGTTAAGTCCTTAGGGTGCAGCAAGACTGTCAGCACATATGCTTAGTCAAAAGCCACTTCCTCCGAGTTCAACAGGGCTTCAGTATGCATGAATAGGATTGCAGCTTTCAGCACAATGAATCCACTGGGCATGGTTTCAGAACTGACATCTCAAATCAATCTGAACGTATGTGCTGCTTTTTGTTTGTTTCTTTATGGTAGAAATTGCTTGTATATTATCAGGGGTCAGCATTTTTTTTCAGCAGGGGGCAGGTCCACTGTCCCTCAGACCTTGTGGGGGGGCCGGCTATATATATTTTTTTGGGGGGGGGAATGAATGAATTCCTATGCCCCAGAGATGCATTTTAAATAAAAGGACACATTCTACTCATGTAAAAACACACTGATTCCCAGACCATCTGTGGGCCGGATTTAGAAGGCAATTGGGCTGGATCTGGCCCCTGGGCCTTAGTTTGCCTACCCATGGTGTACAGAATAGGGGCCCTGGGAGACAATTCAATGTGTCTCTTAACATGAGAGCTTCCCTAATGGACACATTTTGTGCAGTATGTCCCCCGCTCTTAACAATTTGAGATGCTCTGTGGTCACAGTAGCACGGGTGCATGTGGAAGACTTATGGGCAGCTGACCACAGAGTGTTATCTAAAGTGCAATACAAGCAAAATTGGAGGTAGTCCTTCAGGCTAAATATCTAAGAAACTCTGAGAAAAGTTAAAATATTTTTAACTAAAATTCCTCAGGGAAGTGGTGCATATCTTTGTCAGTCACTAACTGGAATATGTGCATCTTCAGTGGGGACTGAGTGAGGGGACAGAAGCACTGTCCATTTCTATAGCAAGGGTTACCATAGGGCAAGAAAATCAAAATCTCCAAGCTCCTGCTGAATTCTTGTCTAGTACTGCACATCTTGCAGGCACAGGAGAATGCCTAGAAGACAGTAGTCTAACTTACTTGTCTTCCTCACCCACTCTCATTCCAGCAGTAGGGTAGGCTTAGGAATGGAGATATGAAGGAGGCTGCAAAGTAAAAGGAAATATTATCTGCAACCTCTTAGCAAGTACAGCATGAATTTCCTTTAGGGAATAACAACTAAAGTAGCACCTGTAAATGCAGGATTAGGGATAAAGACTAGTCTTCCCTGCATCTGTGGAGCAAACATACATGTCCAGTAATGTGTGGGATTAAAAAAAGAAAAGAAAAATAGCCCAGTCAATTATATCCTGATGGATGTTAGTAGGAAGGCATAGTCTACAGAATTTCTCAGCTGCAGACAAGGGAAGAGGAACTTGAAATGCCATTCCTCAAACGAAATAGCAATGAACAATGTTGCATCAAAACAGAAGCTATTTCATTTGGAATAAATTGAGGTATACTGTTTTTTTACATAGCAGATTGTGAAGAGGGAGTTATTTAAGCCAGTTTGTAAATTCCTAGATTTGAAAACAGAAGTCTGAAATAAAGTGTGTGTTTTGTTTAACAGAAACAATATTTTTCTGGTTCTTATTCATCCTTTTTCAAACGTCAAAACATATTGAATAGATTCCTTATTTTTATTGCCCAGCTGTTATTGCAGCTAGAACATTCACCACATTATTTGATTTAAAAACCCTGAAGCTGCAATCTTATTCCCGCCCCCGCCCCCCCCGGCAAAGCATGGTGTCAGTTTCCTCCTCTTTGTTGCTTTTTTTTTTTATCCCATTCTGTACAGAGTAAATTATTGATTTTATATATCTCTATGTTCACCAGTGGACCTAGATTCTGAGCTTTCACTTATAAAAAAAGAACAGTTCCTAGATCTCTTTAGAATGAACATTGTTGAGCAAAATATGCAAGCAAAATTCAAAGCAAGTGTTTTGTGAGGTATGAGCCTGCTTCCACCTTTCAGTGGTTTGCACAACTGAATGAATTCACAACTGTGATTGATAAGTCCTTCAGATAAGTTTAGAGTCCCCCCCCCCCCAAGGCTTCAAAATTACTCAGGAAATCCCTTGTCCTGCTTGGTTCATCTTCAAGATATATACTGAGTCATTTTGAAGTTCCCTCCCCTTCTTCACCTTCCCTGATAGAGGGGTGACTGTTACCCAGAGAAAATAATTGAGAAATTCAGCATGTTAGTATCTCTGTGATTGGATAGTATGGGAAATATTAAAATTGTGAAGTGCATTCCAGCATTGTTATCCACTCCTTTCCCTTTCCCTTTCTCTTTCCCTTTCCAAAATGCAGTTGGGCAGGGCAGGCTAAGTTGACTACATTAGTAGGTGGTGCAGTTGGGCTGCACTGCTCTCTTGACCTACCTCTGGCTGAGTTGCTGCTGCAGACTGGGAGGTGCAAGGTCAGCATGGTGCAAAATCACTAGTGGAGGCAATCTAGCACTCCTGCCAGTGTTTTTGTACCACACTGACCATGCTACTATCTCACTCATTACCCTCTTGATCCTGGTATACAGCAGCAATTCAATTGGATGGATGTTAAGTGAGCACTGAAGCCTCACCATGCCCTCTGTGACTGGTTGATCATAGTAGCAATGCAGTGAGAGAGGAAATTCGTTACTTTCCCAGCTTCAGAGGAAAGCAGAAGACTTTGATGCAGCGCAAATCCTTTTTGCTTGGCCTGTACTGATAAAGGTTGCTGCAGTTATTATGAAGTGTAAATAATAAATAACCACAACAAAGGCTCTTAGAATATTCTGCCTGCTTTTTAACAATTCAATCCTGACTTTATCAAAGCAGGGGTATCTGAACTTTGGTTGCTACAAATCTTCAATCTCTTGTGACTGCTCCAGCCATCTGAAGCAAAAATGTCTGGTCTTGCCCTGAATATAGACACGTCACCCTAAGATCAACTGATGAAGTACCTACCATCACATAAGTGGTTTACCACTCAAGAAACGCGATTTCTTTGCATGGGTTAGGGTTAACACTGGGTGCTATTCACACTATTGTGTCTTTTAATATCTGTGTGTGGCAGGCAGAGATTCTGCACATTAAGCATTTTCAAGCCTTTTCAAGTATTAATACATTTATGGGGAAAAGCTTCATCTATTGACATTCTGGCCTTGCCCACATTTCAGCATTAGTTCTGCACACACTGGAATTTGTATATGAGGAGCAACATTTCTCTTTTTAAAAATAAATTAATAAATAATGTTTATTACTTTTAAACACTACAAAAAAGAAAGAAAAAAGACAAACAAACAAAAAACAACAACAATACAATACAATATAAAAACATTACACAGCACTAACACCATAAACTAAACAAAACAAAACAAAAACACTTTAACACACATCATACAATTTCAATGTCATATCTTTCATTTACTTGTTTCAACGACCTCCTCACACCTCCCTTTTTGTATTCCACTTCTGTTGATTGTTTCAGCAATTCCTTTCCATCTTCCTCTATTTTCTATCCTATAATTAACATATTCTAACCTTATTTTCCCCTAATACTCTAATAATCTATTTATACTTAATTCCTTATAACATTTCTACTAAAGCCGTATAACTTCATTCCAACATTTTTCTAACATTCATTAATTTTACAATATTTCTATAAATAGTCTTTAAACTTTTTCCAGTCTTCTTCCACCGACTCTTCTCCCTGGTCTCGGATTCTGCCAGTCATTTCCGCCAGTTTCATATAGTCCATCAACCTGGTGATCTTCTGTCCGATGCTCTTAGCTCTTTTCCAAGTCCCTTCTGCAGATCTTCTTCATATTTATACAAAAACTTTACTTTGTCTTCTACTGATCTTATTTTTATTTTCCTTCCTTTGAAGCTGAAGAGTAGACCTTGGGGAAATTCCCACCTGAAGATGATTTTATTCCTTCTCAGCAAGGCAGCCAAATCTCCGTAGTTAGACCTAAGATCCAAAAGGTATTTCGGGGTGTCTTAAAAAATTTCCACTCTTGGCTGTTGTACCTCCAGGCTCCTCTGGTAGTGCCAACAGTCTCCCACTCTGTTCCTCTCCCTTTTCCCTCCTCTTCCAAGTCTGAAGGCCGTCACAGTTTTAATCTCTTCTTGACCCAAGTCCAAGTCCCAAAAATCAGCAAATTCCTGTGTGAGGAAATCTATCATACTTTCCTTCTCCAACTCAGGTAGGGCTCTGATCCTCAAATTCGTTTGTTTTTCTTTAAGCTCAATCATAGCAAGTGTCGACCTATGGTCATCCAGTTGCCTCTGCAAGGCTGGGACTCTCTCTCTCTCCAATTGTGTTACATTACATTCAGCAGCAACGGCTTTCTCCCTTTATTTCCTCCGCAGTCTGCCATGTCAAAGTAGATTCCTGTCTCAATTTCTGGATGGTTTCTGTATTGATATTCACCTTTTGTCCCAAATTATTTATACTTTCTGTATTTAAATCGATTTTAGTAGTTGCAGCTTCCACTTTCGCATTTGTCACGTCTACTTTCTTGTTAAGCTGTTCCAGTGAATCACTTATCTTATTTAATGCAACCACTAAGGCCTCTTCTATCGACATTTCTCTTGATTTTGAATATGCTAGTACAAAAGCAGTAGTAGAAGAAGCAAGGGGGCCTGATGTTGAGGCTCTCCTAGATTGCTGCCAAGTTCTCCCAAACCTTAATGTTTTTTCAAGAATTGACTGGTCAGTTTTTTCCTTTCCATTAACCATAACACTTAACCGATTCAAGGTCAGTCCCAAAGTCTCAGTTTTTTATCTTGCAGCTGGAAATTCCCCCAGCCCAGCTCTTGTAACAGTTTCAATGGCTTCCTCTAGAGGGAAACGGTTTCTATTTAAGTTAGTCAGTAATGTCCTTTTTTAAAAACACAGCTCAAGCAATGAAGTTAGTTTCAATTTTCAGTTACTTTTACTCCTTTTTAAAAGCAGACGGAGACAGTAGAAACAATGTATTTCTCTTATTAGCTAGCTGTCAACGAATGATCGCTGTCAGTGAACGTTCCAAAAAAGTCAGTCCTGCTAGCAGCCCATTTCCAGGGTCTGAGCGGCGGTATTTTAACTCCCCCCCCTCTTCTCCTGCCTCCAAGGGGGGGTTTAAATATTCTTTACTGATGGAAATTTAGTCCTTTACAATAGGCTTTCCAAGACTTCAGCTTGCAGCCTCACTGCTTCAGTCCATTTACAAAAGGGGAAGGCGGACTTCTTGTATTGAACCTCCCCGTTACGATACCAAATTAAACATTTAGAAATCCAATTCTCCCGCTTCAGCTCTACTCACGGGTAGTTACTTTAGATTCAAATTGTCCACAGGAAAAAGTCAGCGCTCTCCGGCAACAGCTATGCGGCTTCGCTCCGTGGAAGAAGCAGATGATTCGAAGCACCGTGCTGCTCACCCCACGTCACTCCGGACCCCTGAAACCGGGTTTCCCCACGAGTAGGGGAGATGCAAAAGGTGCCTGCCGAATCCCACGTTCACAGGCTTCTCCCGCCTGTGATTTTTTGTGGGTCTCCGCCTTTGCCATGGTGGCCAGACCCAGATTCCCACGGGGCAAATTCCTCCCGATCAGAGGAATTCCGCCATTACCGGAGGCGCCAACCCAGTAACATTTCTCTCCCCTATTCATATCTGTAGCCATTCCCTTTTGCATTGTCCCCACCTTCTGATTTGTCAATTCTGTAATACCGATTAACAGTTGCAGGAAAGAAGGATGCAATAACATATATGGATGGGAAAATATCACGGAAAAAACTGTAATACCGATTAAATACTGACAGGGCAGGCACACAGATAGCTGTACACAAAAGATGGCAAATGTAAATTCTCGGCACACCATTTTTATTGTGTTTACCGTCTGCAGTTCCTTTTTTGGTTTTGTGTAAATATGATGGGTCAAAAGATAAATCTATATATCTGTATGGCTATGCTCAATTCAAAAGCATGCCAAAAATAGTTACGAGAATCAAGGAGGAAATGAATTCAGTGGGCTGTTGAATTGTCTGAAGGCATTCCTGGTTGAGAGAAAAGACTACCAGGGAGGATTCCTGACTCTAAAGAAATGTGCAGTTAGGCAGTTTCATCCTTGAGTACGAAATAGCAGCCTAGGCAGTAGCCAGATTGCTGTCAGGAAGAATGCATCTATGTGACTTGGTGGATGACAATTGGTATTGTTATTAACACAGTTCCGTCGGTAAATGGTCTCATTGTCTCCTTGGTTTTCGCAGTACATTGTTGTTGCCTGGGATGTGTGACTGGTGGTAGTGATCCATGATGGACTGAGATATTGGAATGATTGGGCTGGTGGTGCATTTGTGTATATTGATGGACATGTGTGGGATGCAGGAGTAGAATGGGGTGGGTGATATTGAATGGGTAATAAATATGTTAGGATTAGTAAGGCATAAATTGAGCATGAGGTGTAATATTTTGTTAGTCAGGATGCTTTTGACAAGTGGGAGGCTGGAGAGGGAAGGAATTCCTGACTCTAAAGATGTTTCAAAATGTGCTGCTGCTGTTTTTGTTAATTGAGATATTTTATTGAATTGTGTTGTAGTGTTCTTTAATATTGCATTGCATTATATTGTAGTTCCTCAGTTTCATTGTTTGGTATATAATATTGATATGCCGTATCTTCTAAATTGCTTAGAGATCATTTGAGTATTAAGTGATATATAAATACATAAAACAAATATTTAAACATGCCAATATATGATTTCCTACTATGTCTAAGACCTTTATCATATGCAGTTACTATTCTTATTACTAAAACTCAGCATGGATTGCATATTGTGTGTTCCACTAGGTGGTGACTCCAGAAATTCGTGCGAAAGTCAAAGGCAAATGGGGATTGCTACGAAATGTTCAATCTGCTTTCCATAAACAGTCCTGACCTGCAAGCCAACCAACCAAATTTTTAAAGCGATGACTCAGAAGTAAACCACTGGATAGAAACCAATTATATTTTTTCAGATGCCTTTCCTTTTCTTCTAAAGTGAAGCTAACTTGCAAGCTGAAATCTGAGAGTAAACCCTTCAGAATAAAGATCTCCTAGCAAATTAAAGTCTCAGCCCTTTGTTTTATTTTTTTCTACATTCCACTGAAACTGGAGGAAAACATTGCACTGTACATGAAATATATAATGAAAAATCCCTGAAGCCAACTCTGTGGTGTAGCAACCCTTCAAAGGAATGTAGCAAACATTTTCATTGTTGAGAAAGTACTTTCTCAGGGGCCACTCCTCATGCTATATAAAGCTGGGCATATGGCTTGCAATATGTGTCATTTGGAAATGGGTATACAGCATAAAAATCACCTTCCAGATAGACATCTGAGTGATGCTTGTTATGCCTTTAGCCTTGGAGTTTACAAGAAACTCATTTACTGCTCTGGCTTTAGTCTCATGCTTTGGCTATTCATGGAGAGTTCCAGAGTCTGTTGCCACCAACACTTAGCAGAGTCCAGTTCCAGTGTCCATTGCCACCAACACTAAGTTTTGTCCCAACTTCTTTATTTTTTGTCATCTAGAGCAATGCTGAATAAGAGCTTCGTGGCTAGAAGCAGAACAAGGCAATCTGATCCCACACAAAATAGTTCAGTCTCGGAAAGCTTTTAACAATCACTCTAATAGTGAGTTCTGATAGAGATGGAGTCATGATGGGGTCACTGAGAAAGAAGAGAGGCATTGGCATGCACAGGGAAACCAGAGTAGAAGCACAAAAAGCAAGGGACACATTCCCATCCACCCTCCAAAAAGAACAGCACAAAACTGAGCATGCTCAGTAGCCAAGAAATGTTGAGTACTGTATTAGAAAAGGACAATGGAAAGCCTTGTTTTGAGCTCCTTGTATTATCCCAGAGAAGGACACATCTGACTAGAAGGAATCTGAAAGAGGCGCACTCTCCTTCAGAGTTGTGAATAGGTTGTTATGTTGCTAGTCCTGTTGTACTTCTCCGGTTGTCACGTTAGCATTAATATTGAGCAACCACCATGTTACCATCCAAATATTACAATGCCACCGTGAAATATGTTTGGGAGATCCATAGGAACTTCTCAGCAATTTTATGGGGACCTTTTGCAGGCTGCCACTCTGCGTGCCTGAGGAGAAAGTATCTCAAAATCAAGTTGATTAGAGTGTGATGCTGATAACGCCAAGGTCGCAGATTCGATTCCCATATGGGCCACCTGCATATTTCAGCATTGCAGGGGGTTGGAGAAGTGTCCCTCAGCGTTCCCTCCAGCTTTGCAATTATATGATACTAAGCTCCGCAAGACCTTTTTGCCTATGATAGTCTCAATTATTTGGGTTCATTACTGATCCAATCTGACAGTGCTGCCTGGACCCACTCATAATTTTTACTGCCCAATCAGAAAGTTGTCTTTCTGGCCATTTGCCAGAATCTGAGACCATGAAGCTAGGAAAGAAGTCCTGCAGAAAGTTTGCATCACTTATTCTTTCCTGTTACAGATAGGTAGCCGTGTTGGTCTGCCATAGTCAAAACAAAACAAATTCCTTCCAGTAGCACCTTAAAGACCAACTAAGTCAGTTCTTGGTATGAGCTTTCGTGTGCATGCACACTTCTTCAGATACACTGAAACAGAAGTTTCCAGACCCTTCTATATAGTGAGAAGGTGGGGAGGGGTATTACTCAGAAGGGTGGTGGGAATGGGTGATTAATCACCCATTAATCCCCACCTTCTCACTATATAGAAGGGTCTGGAAACTTCTGTTTCAGTGTATCTGAAGAAGTGTGCATGCACACGAAAGCTCATACCAAGAACTGACTTCGTTGGTCTTTAAGGTGCTACTGGAAAGAATTTGTTTTGTTTATTCTTTCCTGCGTGTGACAGTATTTTTCACGATATTTTCCCATCTATATATGGTGTTGTATCCTTCATTCCTGCAACTGTTGAAACAGTTCCTCACTTGAAACTTTATATATTACCAAATATACCAACGCGAATAGAAATCACAAGACTGTAACTGTTAAATAAGAGATGGAATGTAATGGAAATTATTAAAATTTTGAAACTCGGAAAAATGTAGACAAATGAAGCCATCAAATCTAGCACACGAGGAGGCCACTTTAATTAAATTGTATAATTTGATATTTGAATAATTGGCATTAATGATGGTATTAATTGGATAAAATTGGTATTATTATAATGAGGCTGCTATTGGAACGATATTAGAAAATCAATAAAAACATTTTTAAAAAAGATAAGAGGATCATAAAAGTAGCTGGTTAAATTTTCCAGGGTGCATTTTCTAAGATTGCACTGTGTAAGTAATTAACAGACCAGAGCAAAACCCAAACTCCTTGTCCTCAATTAAATGGCTACCTGAGCCATCACTCAGATCACTGCTGCCATAAGCAAGTAGACCAAATTCCTCAACCTGGCAGGGCAGTCTTCACAAAGGAGAGGCACTCCCTGCACATGTTTAATGAAGAAACTCTGTACAAGTTCAGAAGTCTTGTGCCATAGGAAGCAGTAGAATATAAAAGGTAAAGGACACCGGATGGCTTAGTCCAGTCAAAGGCGATTATGGGGTGCAGCACTCATCTCGTTTCGGACCAAGGGAGCTGGTGTTTGTCCACAGACAGCTTTCCAGGTCATCTGGCCAGCATGACTAAACCACTTCTGGCCCAACGGAACACCATGACGAGTGACAGAGTCCATGGAAACACCATTTACCTTCCCGCCGCAGCAGTACCTATTTATCTACTTACACTGTTGTGCTTTTGAACTGCTAGGTTGGGAGGAGCTGGGACAGAGCAACGGGAGCTCACCCCATCATATTTTAGACCTCAGCGCCACCCTCTCCCTTACAGGTAGCAGTACAATAGTACCTCGAGTTACAAATGCCTCAGGTTACAAACTCCGCTAACCTGGAAGAGTTACCTCAAGTTGAGAACTCTGCCCCAGGATGAGAATGAAAATTGTGTGCTAGCGGTGCAGTGGGAGCAAGAGGTCCCATTAGCGAAAGCACGCCTCTAGTTAAGAACAGTTTCAGGTTAAGAATGGCCCTCCAGAATGAATTAAGTTTGTAACTAGAGGTACTCCTGTATTGACATAAATAAGGTTACAATCCTATCTGTGATCCTTTTCCTTTCTGCCTAATTCTATTCCCAGCTACAACAGCATGGTATTCTGCCAAGCGTATACATATTTTTCCTTCCCCTTTTCCCAGTTTGTTTTAACTGCTTCTGCTCAGACTAATCTTCATTTTTTAAAATCAAATTTAGAACACTTGTTGAAAGGTCAGCTGTAAATCTTAAACAAACAAAATATTCATGGTTGTTATGTCCTGATTTTTGCTTAGTGATCTGAGTTATTTGCTGAACCTTCTCATGTTCTGCATTTAATTTAATATTTGTCTTTAGCTTGCTCTCTGTAGCCCAGACACGATATGAATATTTCCATTTAGTTGTATTTATAAATTCTGACCTATTACCCCAACCCTGCACACATGTATTTTGTGGCACACTCAATGGACAAAGTTGCCTACTCAACAGCCTAGGAAATTTAATATTGCACTGACTTATCAACCTTCCTTTTCCTAAATGTGAAAATGGATTTCCCCACCTCCTTTTGAGACTTCATTCTCAAAATTATTCAGATTCATGCAGTGGGAACTCCCTGACTGGTTAGCACCATCATTGTGTGTCGAGGTCCCCAAGACACCCCCCCCAAAGAAAAACACAATTGACACTTAATTTTTGTTTAAGTTTTTTGGCATAATTTTGGCCACAACTTTATTCAAATTACAGCAATGTGAGTGGTTGCTTAGGCATTGGTAGCACTAACTGACCCCGCCCAGGGACAGCTCTGACATTCGCACCCCCCGCGAAGTCAGCAAGGGTAAGTCACCTGGGGAGAGAGACGGGACTGGGAACAATGCCTCACCTCTCCCCAGAATGCTCCCAGGGGCTTGCGTGGCCCTAGCCCCTTACCAGGGGGTTTTGGACAAAACCATGGGGAGCCCCTGGGTTTCTTTAACGGAAAACCCTTGCAGCAGCAGCAGCAGCAGCAGCATTTTGGAGGGGCAGGCACAGCCAAATCCATACCCCTCCACCAACCAATTCCAAGACCAAGACACAAGATCTACCCACCTTGGAAGAATGGCAGATGCAAGTAATGGATTATATGGAAATGGCGGAAATGACTGGCAGAATCCAAGACCAGGGAGAAGAGTTGGTGGAAGAAGATTGGAGGAAATTCAAAGTCTATTTACAGAAACATTGTAAAATTTTTGAATGTTGATGACACTGAAATGAAATGAAGGGGTTCTGGTAATAAGGTAAATTAGGTAAAAATGGTCTGAGGATAGAAGAAGGTTTGAAGTTAATGAGCTTGCTGAACTAACTTTTAAAGTGGAATACAAAAAAGGGAGACGTGAGGAAGTCAGGAAAATAAGTTAATCAAAGAGGAGAGAAAAAAAGAGGGATTTTTGTTTTTTCTTTGTTTTTATGTTAATTGTGAGAATTTTTTGTATTTCTGTACTTTTGTGTTTATGTATTTTCTTTTCTGTGTTTCGTTATTGTATGTTTTTTAACCTTTTTTATTGTTAAAACTTAATAAAATATTATTTTTTTAAAAAAACAATTCCAAGACCAATGCCTAACCGCAAACCTTACAAGTTGTGACGATTTGCTACGCAGTAGGCAAAAAACCAAGTGGCACACACTAATCAGCCAAATGGACAAAATTCCTACTGGGCCCCTGCCCCAAAGCAGACGACCCCATGACAGGCATAGCAAGGTCAAGCAAACAGTCTAAAATTAGGGAAGGGAGGGCGGGTGATCCGAAGTAAACAGCGAAAAGAGGAAGTTCGTCACTGCGAGCATTGTATTTAACAAATAGGGCTGTCAATCAACAAATGGCAACATCTAGATTTCCCCAGTAACAGCCCGCCCCTGCTTAAAGGATGGCCAAACCATTTGCTTGGCAACAGTGAGGTGTCTTGTCAGCCCCGCCCACAACCTGTGCTCTCCATGAAGGAGAACACACTTTACCAACTTTTAGGCACCAAGCAGAAACTGTCCTGTTCTCTCAATCATTTTTTATCTTAACTGGGCCGTATGGCCTAACTATACCCAAGTCTGTATTGGTGTTCATCATTAGTTGGGTGGAATAGGATTCATCCTTTGTATGTTACGGCAATGTAAGAACTTTTAGTTAATTAATGTTCCGTTATTATTTTTTAAAATATATTTTACATTTTGTACCGTGCATGCTTTTGTCATTGTAGCTTGCTTTGAGACATTTTGCAGCAAGTGAAAGATAAATGTTAATCGTAACAATGACTGTATGGACACAGCTCCATTTCTGGGCCATTTGTGAAATGAACCTCTGCATAGGTTTAAGGCAGTTAAAATATTCATTTTGGTATATATTTTGAGCCAAGAACTACACTGCAACATTCAGGAAAGTGTGAAATATGATGGATATCTATGCTTCTATTTGCCCAGAAGGTGTGGGTCAAATCTGTTCATACTTTAATCTGCAAAAGGACTAATTCCTCAAGCATCCCTAAACAGATGTCAACTGACATGCTAATGGTGATGATCAAAGGCAGCCCTCATCACTTTCCTGCCCATCTAGCCAATTGACTTTTCCAGAGAGCTCCCAACAAATGAGCAAAGCCTCTACATTTTTCTGTTGACGGCTCTGGAATCTGAGCTGCCCAACTCACCTGGCACTGCAGCCTTGGTATTCTGAGGAAAACACATCTTTTCATATTAGCCTGTCTTTGCTTCATCTCTCCCATCTGCACCCATCTTGCATTTTTAAAAATAAATAAATAAAGCAAAATAGGAAAATGTGTTAAATTCCTTAGACATAGCTCAGCAACTGTCTTCTGCGAGCACAGTTAAATCCCATGGTGATTGGTTGTCTGCGGCCCAATTTATTGTGCTCCTTTCCTCAATAAACAGTCAAGGCAAAGCATGGCACAATTTTTCTTATCTATTGCTAGCTGCTCATTTCAGTGGGGGCGGTTGCGCTACCTCATAGCCGGTGCATCTGGTGGTGGTGTTTTTTTTACTGCTGCATGCCCCAAAATTGAAATTTTGAGCTGTTTATAAATAAATAAAACCCACAGCAAGATATTTGCATAATTACTTTTCAAGGTAATGAGTGAGACAAGAGGCCAAAACATAGACGTTGAATATCTTCCAAGCAGTCTGTGCTGCTAAATAAACACACCGCTCATGTAAGTGCTGAGCTGTAGGGCAGTCTGAGCAGCACATAATTTATTTAGGGGACAATGAGCAATCTATTTGAGTTAGATGCCACACCAAAGGGAACACATGAAAGACATATAGGTAATTGAATATTAGATGAAGCATTATTGCAATTCAGAAATGTTTGTCTCCTGGAACCTCTATAACCAGCCACATCATTAAAAGAGGTCACACATATAAGGTGTTTAACTGTTTATCATATCAGACGCATTCCAAAGCTGGGAGTTTATTGGTCTGAACAGCCGGCCCGAATGAGGCAATCCCAGCTGAATGGAAGCAATCAAGCACTTTGTGATATGCTCAGACAATTATTCACCCAAGTCTTCTTTACTGACAATAACTTTGATTCATTTGGCCTGAATTGACAATTTAGTTACCTTCTCTTAGCATTTTTTTCTCAGGAGTGGTTATGCGCTGATCTCTGTTTCAAAACTAAAGAAAAAGAGGTGTGCTCCATCAGAAGGCAATGCACACCCGTCCACTTTGAACTCATGAAAAAAGAAAATGCAAAAAGCGGTCTCATACAAGACCTGCTTGTCATAGACTCAGGTCGCTCATGCTTTTATAGTGTTGGAGAATGCCTTCAATTCAAAATGCATTTACTATAAAATAAGTCCCATTGGGCTGGGGAGACCAGAGCACAACATACTTCGGATGAGGCTGAAATCCTGCCAATTTCTGTACCCAAGATGTACTGATATGTGCATATTGATACATGTACAGTCGTGCCTTAAAAGTCAAACAGAATCCATTCTGGAAGTTCGTTTGACTTCTGAAACATTTCACTTCCAAAGCATGGCTTCTGATTGGCTGCAGGAAGCTCCTGCAGCCAATCAGAAGCTGCGGAAGCCCCATCGGACGTTCAGCTTGCAAAAGAAGGTTTGAAAACCGGAACACTCACTTCTGGTTTTCGATCATTCAGGAGCTGAGGTACGACTGTATATGAGCTTTAGGTCAAGAATAAGCACTCTGTCTTAAAAATATGAAACTAGTTGGTTTAATAAATATATTGCATTAATATGGATTATTGAGGAAAGAAAAGCTATTCTAGTTTCCCCACAAAAGCCCCTAGATTTAATTAATCCTACAGGCACTCCTATGTCTACAAATTCAATCTATTTCTGCTGAAGGTATTCAAACAGATCAGATTTTTTATTTAATTTAATTCTATTTTATTTTTATTTTTATTTTTTAAAAAAACACATAGTGATACCAATACAAGCCCACTGAAGCCCGTGCAAACCTCTAGTATATGGTTTTAGGGCTGAAATGCCTGGGTGTTTGTTTTACTGCGAACCAGGGGTGATAAGCAGAAGACTGTTCCTTGAGTGCCTCGTACTCATATAAATGCAAGCACACATCCAGGAGATTACTACAAGCACAAATCCCCTAAAATTTATAGACTCCATGTTAGTTAGCATTGTGGAAGGAAAATAAGTGAACTCTATTAAAATGATTGATGAGTTTGCTAGGAGACACTGAGACGATCAGGATTTTTCTCTGTAATGATGTTTTTAAAATGTGCTTATGTAAAACATTTAAGGCGATATTTTAAATATATTTTTATTTAATGTGAGAAATCAAATTACTGAAGTATTTATTTTAGGATTCTAAAAAAACCAACCCTTGGATTTAACGGCACTTACAAAATCATTCTTGCATTGGAAGAGAATGTTGTTTTTAATTAAGATGTCCCTCTACACTTCCACACCATCTACAGAACTATCCAAGCTCCTGATCCACCATGCTGGAAGGAGTGGGTGGTTCTGCCAGTGAGGAGCTCCCAAAACATTCACTCAAATGGGCAGATAGAAACTGTATCCATCAGCAGCCCCTCTGATGGCAGTCAGTGGAAATCCCAGAAGACAGACATTTTGAGGTCAGAAAGAGAGGGGTGGGACGCTCTGTGTCCCGTGTAGTCCCTGCTGCCTGCCATCATATCATGATGGGACCTGGCACATAGAAGGGGCATTTTTCTTGTCCTCAGCATGCCAGAGTTGCCGACATGGTGCTGACTATGCCACTCTATCAAGCCTGGCCAGGGATTAGGATTGCACCCTTTGGTGCTAAATGGACTTGATTGGATCTGAAAGTTTCTTTCTGCCAATACAGCCTTTCCCAACGAAATGTTGGTGGACTACAACTCTTGTAAGTCTCAGCCAAGAGCTGGAGGTTACTTAGCTGGGGAATGCAGCTATAAGAAGACTCGTTCTATTGGTGGAAGAGAAATTTTATATTTAACCCATTGCACTGTAGCATATTAAGGTCTTTTAAAAAACATAATTTTATATATACACAATAGATTTTCACCAAACCAGTGAAGGGCAGTCCTCTGCATTCTCATTAAATGTTTGATAGAATCTAAACTAGCAAGAGCAAAAAGCTGGTGGAACATAAAAACAACCATCTCAAAAATAGGATCCCTGCACTTCACAGAAAAAACTTTGAGCTACCATCTAAGCCATTCTAAATTGAATTTTTCAGAACTTTGGTCAGATTATACCCATCAACAGGTAGAATCCCCAAGCCAAGTTTTATACCATCAGAGTGTCTTGTTTTTATAATGAATTGCATGACTGAAACTCATCTGCCTGACCCATTCGGCTGCTCTACCAGCTATATAATGAAAGAAGGGAAAGAATCTTATTAAAGCATTTTATTTATTTATGAAAATGTATATTTACAGACCATTCCTTCATATAAAATCAAGCACTGTGTAACAAATTTTACAAGCACAATAAAAGAAAAAATATACCCCAAAAAGGCAATAGAAAATAATGATGGACTCAGCTTGAAAAAGCTTACAGCTGAATAGGCTTGCTAGCATAAAAAAAAAATATTCAATTCAATTGTTGTCTGAAAATTAGTAGCAAGAATGCCTGCAGAATATCCACTGGAAGAGTATTCCACAACATGGGACCAGTGATGCTAAATGCCTGGCTTCCAGTTGAAGCCAGTTGGGCTTCTGGAACATGGGGAGTAAATAACAGTGCACCTCCAAATGATCTCAGAGATTGAGCTAGGATATAAGGTCTCAGGTGGGTCCTTGAGGTATCCCAGACTCTGGTTTGTTCGAGGCTTTGTATAGTAATGCAAGAGCCTTGAAACTGACCTGGTAGTGTATGGCCTGCCACTGCCTGCCCCCAACAGCAGTCCAGCTGCTGCATTCTGCACATCTGCACATTGATAGATATAAGAAAGCTGTCTTCCACTTCCAACTATCCAATGAGGCAGGACTTCTAATTAGCTGCAGAATCTGGTTACTCAATGAAATTATCAGCAGATTTAGGACAGATAAAAGACTGAAAACTCTTTCCATGGATACATGATCTTATTATTTCTCACATAACTACTGGAGCACAAACTAGCACAAGCTAGCAACTGCGCACGCGCGCGCACACACACACGTGTTCTCTTTCATTCAGTGTTTCCACTTTTCTCAGAAAGATAACAATGGTGTTGAGTTTTCTTTTTTAAAAATGTTCCTTTAGGTGTCCCTTGATAGGGCTATAGGTGGAGGTGTGCGGACAGCATGCAGCAATACTAATTTATATACTATATTCAATGAGTTGTTTACCTGGTTCAATTACCTGTAGCTTTAATGGGGTTGTGTTTTTAATGTTGAAATCTTGTCCACGTGGAAATTGTGAATGTAATTTAGAATGACTTTGATGTGTGTTTTGTGTTCATCAATCTGCTTTGATGCCCTGTCTTCCCTGTGGACAGGAGAACCAAAACTAGTAAACTTTGTGCTGTTTTTGTTTTAAAAAACCAACTTATAATAATACAGAAACCACTTGCCCAAATTTAGTCCTGCATTACATGATAGCATATCATATGGGTTTGCAACTTGCTTGTACTGGGCCTAAATAGCGAGACAAATCAGATGGGTTCAGGATTTTATTTCCTTGTTATGGAACCTCTGGCATCTATTTTGAAAATAGTTTCATTATTATTTTTTCTCTTCAGTGCAAAAAATATTTTCTAGGTACTTGAAATCCCCTTGGTTGATTTCTAGTCATGGGATATCCAGGGTTAAAGTATCACGTAACATCCAGCCACCAAGTTTTGAATTAGCTCTGTAAGAACACAATCTGCCGCATGTCAATTGCAGATGAGTTAAGAGTTCATATTTTATTTTTATTTTTTATTGCCTGACTATAAATCCTTCTGTGTTTATTTTTATTTTATTTTAAATCAATAACATTTCTTTCTCGTTTTCAAATGCTCTGATTGGTGAGTTTGCACATTCAGATTTACTAAGAAGCCTTGCCGTATGTAAACAATAATAACCTGGGAAATACAAGCAAACAGGACAATAGAATCTCTATGCCCAGGTATAAGGAAGGTGGTCAAAACCTACCCAGAAAGGGACTCTTGGGATAGCTTCCAAAAGGAGCCCTCCTACTTGAGATAGTAATAAGACTATGTGGAACATGGTGTCAGCTATGTTTGTATCAGAACATGATCCTGAGTTTACTCAGTCTTGCCTTTCTCCCTAGTTGGGATTCAAGGCAGCTTAAAGCATGTAAAAACATTTCAGATCTTTCAAGCAGCCTGGGCCCAAGCCATAATGAACCTATCCAGTGCTTTTTTTCTTTTAAAAAAATGCTTAGAGGTACTCTCATTTTTGACTCAAGAAATGTCACCATTTTATAGCTCAAATGGGGAAAAATAAATACAGTAAATGCACAAAAGTACAAAGATTCACAAAATGTTTAGGGGTATGCGTCCCCCTCCATCCCGCCAGAAAAAAAGCACTGAACCTATCATGTTCATTAATTTCAAAAGTCTGCTTTGAGTAGGACTAGCACTGAATACCACCCAATATAAGAAATAAAAGAAGCAGCTAAATATTTAAAATCAACATGAATATTGAATGTGATGGATGTGCCATCTCCTATCTTCAACTGCAGATCTATAGGCCAACTGAATGAGTTTGCAGATCATTGTCTGGGAACCTCTGCTTTTAACAACACACAGCGTGTTCTCCTTCATGGAGAGCACGTGTTGCGGTGGGGGCCGACAAGACACTCCAAAGTTGTGGGGCGGGATAATTGATCATTGGCCACTGTTGTGATTGGGCTTCCCTTGTTGTTGGGAAGAAGTTAATGTTGCCACTCTGTGATTGACAGCCTGAAATGTTAAAACTCCCTGCACGAAGTGTAGAGCTTCCTCTTTTCACTCCATGCATCGGATTGCCCGTCCCCCCTCCCTATATTTAGGGTGTTCGCATTGACCTTGCTATGCCTGTCATGGGGTCGCCTGCTCTTGGGGCAGGGGCCCGGTAGGAATTATGTCCATCCTGCTGATTGGCTGGTGCCATTTGCCTACTGTGTAGCAAATCGTCACAACTTGTAAGGTTGTGGTTAGGCATTGGTTTATGGTTTGGTTGGTTGAGGGGCATGGATTGGCTGTGCCTGCCCCTCTAACGCTGCTGCTGCAGGGTATTCTGTTAAAGGAATACAGGGGCTCACCATTGCTTTTTTCTGAACCCTGTCAAGGGGCTAGGGCCACACAAGAGCCCCTGGTTGCATTTGGGGAGGGCTGAGGGCAGGTTCCCTGCTCTGTCACTATCCCCAAAATATATTCCCCTTTTCTGACTTCCACAGGCTTGTGAAATGTCAGTCTGTCCCCACTGGGGGCAGATAGTCGCAACCAATGCCTAAGCAACCACTCACATATTTTGTATTTTAATAAAGTTATGGCCAAAATTATGCCAAAAACCTTAAACAAAAATTCTGTGTGATGTATAAGTTAATTGGGGTGGCTTGGGGACCTCGACACGCAAATCATTACTTCTTAAATATATTACATATCCACTGCACCATGATTTTTGTTATTCAATAACTCCAAAAGGAAAATTCACTTTCTGGTACCTACATTTGTTGCCTGTGTTCCTTCCACGCACAACTGATGGATTGTAGCATACAGTATTTGTATATACAGGAAGGATCCATTAAACTCCAATCCTTTGCACAAAGGGCTCTTGCCACTGTGGCCATATATAAAATCATTTCCCTATGTGCCTGTGATTTCAGTGCAAAACTGCTCCAAAATAAATGTCTCTAGGACTGCACTTTTACCTGAAGTCTACTAAACTAGAAGAGACGGCTTAATACAAGTACAGTATGTAAGAAACATGAGCTGCGATCTTCAATTTAACTAGAAATACCCCAGGGTAAATTCTTCGAACACTGCAGTGTGTGTGTGTGTGTGTGTGTGTGTGTGTGTTTGCGCTAGACAGACAGAGGTGGAACCAAACAGAGGAAATATTGTTCTCTGCATTTTCCTGCAGTGTTTAATACATAAACACTACAGTATCCAAATGCTGTAAATACAGTAGGCAATAAACAACTCTTATGGCATCCAAAGGAACATTGATGAGAAATTTTAAAAGTTGCCTCTTTTAATAACCCAAGGCGATATTAGTTTTAGTCACAGAAATGTACAAAACACATGACTACTGACAAGACATAAATATATTCCATATAGCAGAGACAGCCTTTAGACCCTTGCAAACAGTCTGGCAGGTATCATGGGTACTGCAAGGAATAAAACCAACTATTATTAAAAATGACCAAATAGGGTTTATAAAGACGAGACAAGCTTCAGATAACATCAGGCTGGTAGTGGATTTGATAAATTTAAACAGAAACAGTCAAGATTTAGCTATACTATCTCTAGATGCAGAAAAAGCTTTTGAAAACATCCACGAGCAATATCTGGGCAAAGTATTGCAAAAATTAGGTTTTCCATTAGACTTTATAAAATGGATAAACGTATTATATTGCTTCCCTACATCTAGAGTTAAGTACTGAAAACAACTGTCCAAATTGGGCTACCTTTGAATATTCCTGTGAAGCACCTTTAGAAAGATGGGCAGCACTTGGGTCTAAATACATTAATACTCAAGATGCTTTTGAAACAATAACATCAGTTCGAATGATATGGCACCACATGTCCAAAAAATATAACTTTAACCTTTTCTCCCATGCCAAAATGACTTTGTGGGGAATCCCATCTTTAAAAATCAGGAAAGAAATGGTCATATGGAAGAGGTGGATGAATTTGGGTATGTTAACATTAGAGCAGCTGATAAATGAAGAGGATACATTTTACATCTATTCCTTCTTAAGAGACAAATACAGGTTACCTACAAATGCTCAATGGCAATATATCCAGATAAAACACTTGCTAACCACCATCTATGGACCAGCAGTATTAACAGCCTCAGGAGAGACCCCAAAGACATTGAAGCAGTTGATTAATTCTTACACAACAACAAAAACGGCCATCAACATATATAAATCTTTGTCACTAGCAAACCAATTTGATATACAGGTACTGAGGAAGGAATGGCATAAAGAATTAGAGATTTCAGTTTCGACCACACAGTGGGAAACTGTTTTAAGTGCTATAACAAAGGTGTCTCTGGACCTTAAATTGAGGCTCATACAACAAAAAAATAATGTTTAGAATATAGTAGACCCCATTATGTTTGTTTGAAAAAGGGCTATCTAACGTATCTAACTGTTGCAGATGCTATAGGGATAATGCTTCTCTAAAACGTATGTTTTTTCATTTTCCGGTATTGAAAGAATTTTAGCAGAAGGCTGGGCTGGATGAATCCCAAGCCGGAAATAAGATTGCTGGAAGAAATATGAATAACCTCAGATATGCAGATGACACAACCTTGATGGCAGAAAGTGAGGAGGAATTAAAGAACCTTTTAATGACGGTGAAAGAGGAGAGCACAAAATATGGTCTGAAGCTCAACATAAAAAAAAAAAACACTAAGATCATGGCCACTGGTCCCATCATCTCCTGGCAAATAGAAGGAGAAGAAATGGAAGCAGTGAGAGATTTTACTTTCTTGGGCTCCATGATCACTGCAGATAGTGACAGCAGTCACAAAATTAAAAGACACCTGCTTCTTGGGAGAAAAGCAATGACAAACCTAGACAGCATCTTAAAAAGCAGAGACATCACCTTGCCAACAAAGGTCCGTATAGTTAAAGCTATTGTTTTCCCAGTAGTGATGCATGGAAGTGAGAGCTGGACAATAAAGAAGGCTGATCACCGAAGAATTGATGCTTTAGAATTATAGTGCTGGAGGAGACTCTTGAGAGTCCCATGGACTGCAAGAAGATCAAACCTATCCATTCTGAAGGAAATTAGCCCTGAGTGCTCACTGGAAGGACAGATCGTGAAGCTGAGGCTCCAATATTTTGGCCACCTCATGAGAAGAGGAGACTCCCTGGAAAATACCCTGGTGTTGGGAAAGATTTAGGGCACAAGGAGAAGGGGACAACAGAGGATGAGATGGTTGGTCAGTGTTCTCAAAGCTACTAACATAAGTTTGACCAAGCTGTGGGAGGCAGTGGAAGACAGGAGTGCCTGGCATGCTCTGGTCCATGGGGTCATGAGGAGTCAGACATGACTAAATGACTAAACAACAACAAACAAACTATCAACAGAACAACCTTACATTTACAGAGCAAAATATCCTTTTGAATCATATACCCAACACATGGAACCTTACAAAAGAACAATATGAGTGAACTCTCCGTGCCCTTACCACAGCAAAAAGACCAATACAGATGAACTGAAAAAATAAAAATGTGGCTCCCTTCTATAATTGGTTTGTGGGCTAATACAAACTCACAACATATGAACAACTTGCATGTAAATGCAGACTTGCCATGGACAAATTTAGAATCCATTCTTACACATACTGTAACAGGTAGGCTAAGATCTGGTGAAGTAGAATAACAACTTTGTAAAGTGTACAGTTTTGGGGTTTCCCCCCCTTGCTTTCCCTTCTACACCGCTGCTGTTTCTCTTTTTCTTTCTCTCTCTTTTATTTACATCTCACCATGTTTAGTGCACATATAATAATGTACTTTAAAACTTTCAATAAAGATATCTGGTGTGGGGGGGAAGTACCACAGGTCTTAAATCAGGCACTGGGTCAGAGGTCACTGATCAGAAGTGGGGGAAAAGAATTCAATTTAAGGTATACCAATTGTGCCACAGCCCAGAATCCATCTGGTCTTAGGAATCAGATGATTTTAGGGAGCCATTTCTATTCTACTGCTTGCTACAGAGCTCTTACATGCCCATTTTGGTTGCTGGTGAAAAAGCCACTAGGCTATCCATCTGTCCTCACTATCTCAGGTAATTGTTAGTATTTGGACCTGAGTTTCTGATGCAAGCGAGGCTGCAGACTCTATTTTTTAAAAGGTTGGAATAGTTTCCTTTGTTGTTTTGAATCCTACCGTCTGCTTTAATTTTTTTCTGCATGCCAAGATGATTATATTTCTTTACTTTCCATTTCTCACAGGTTATAGTTTCTTTCCTCATTCCACTTGAGATTCTATGCTTTACCTTGAAATGCATTCCTGCTTATCTGTGTATTTTCCTGCTCAGTCTCTGAATTGCTCAGCTTCTTTGTTGCCTGGTATCTCTCTCTATTCCTCATCTTTCCGCTTTGTCTCTTATTTGTTCTTGGGCATTTCTCCACTGTTGTTTTAATAAATTTACTATTTTATCTCTTACCAGTCGACCGTGTAAGCCATGGGTTGCCAAAGCTGGGCCTCGCAGGGGCCAACCAAATGCATATGTGAAGCTCAGAAACTGCAGTGAGTCAAACAGATCTCTCACGTTTTTCAACAACTGATATTTGTGGTTCGAGGACCCGACCCCCGCGAAGTGAAATGAAGACACAGGGACACGAGATATAAGGTTAATGGGCTAGAAAAGGCCACAACTTTATTGATTACAGCAATGAAAAGGTATTGGCTTAGGCATTGGATCGCAAAACAAGTGGGTTTATTCACCAGGGGTTCATCACCTGTTGATGCTAATCCAACTATAGGCTTGATGCTAATCCAACTATAGAATACACGACCGCCAGATTCCTTTAACAGAATACCCCTAAAAATTGAAGGCATAGGCGATGGCCACACCTAGCACTTCGACACACCGCAACACATTATTCCAATGCCTAACCGCCACCCGAGCTAAAGGCTCGCCGCCAATACCTTCAAAGCTGCAACCAATCCCAGATGCTTCTGCTGACACTAGCTAACCAAATGTCGTTCCCCAGATCCGATAGGTGAACACCGTCATTCCGGTACAAAGCTTGGTCGCCGATCCGGATACGGTCATGATAAATGACACGGCCATACATAAAGTGCACCCAACGGGCTACCGCCCGATTTACGAGTTTCCTGGTTCTTTCAATGGCCATACAGCTTTGCGCACCACGCCAAACAGTTCTTTTCAGGAAGGAGGACCAGAACACCGCCGTTCTGGGACACAAGGATGCAAATGCATTCAAGTCTCTTTTTATGCTCCACAACAAGTCCACGCTCCTTCTGTTAGAACTTGGCTGCTAGTGAGCTAAATAATTTTTTTAATTAAATTTAACAAATATGTATTATCTGTCTCCATCTCATCATCCTGTTAATTTGCCAGACTAGACCGACTGTTTTTAGTGTTTGCGATCTTGCTTGTTGTCCTTGCAAAAATCTTGAGAGCCAAGCAGAAACCTGTCTTTTCTCTCAATAATTCTCATTCCTCAGGACATGCAGTCTGCATGAAGTTTAAAATTACGACCAACGGTTTAGGTCAATTATATAAAGATTTGAAACTAAATAATTTGCTTTCATTGTTACATCAATTAGTACGCATATAGGTTCAGGAAATAGATGGATTTCAAAATGGGATCAGGCTGCTGTTGGTTTTAAATCTTGGTACTTAAAAAAAAAATCATGATTTTAAATGTTTTGATTTTAGGTCTATACCCCCCAATTTCTGATGGCCATTCCTTCAGGCTGCAATTGAGGGGGAGAAGAAAATCATTTACTCCACTGACAAGCCAATTACCTGTGACTCTTCTTCTGCCTTATCGGTCACCTCACAATGGCCATCCCATCAGCCAACCTCAACTATTATTATCCCAGCTAGTTGTTATAAGAATTGTAACTCTAAGAACTGGTTTCTGGGTTGTTGTTTCCTCCTCCTGCCCTATCCTTTTTTCTTTTGTGTTGTGTCTTTTCGGCTACAAACTGATGGCAGGGACTTTCTTTTCATTATCATAGCTGCTTTGGGAGTAGGGTAAAAATGTTTTAAATAAATAAAACAAAATAAATGTGCTGTGAGCTGTGAAACGCTATACATTAGGTATCTTTACATATCACTGAGTGAACAGCCCACAAGGAATTCAGCCTGAAAACAAAAGTATTTTCCTTTATAGCTGCTAAGAAAGTCTTTCTTCAGCTGCTAAGAAAGTCTTTTCCCTTCAGAAAGGGAAAGCAAAAATCATATAATGAGATTTCCTGCCGTTAATGAATGCTCTGTAGGGCCTAGAGAGGTGATTTGGGAAGTGCTGAAGAGACAGAACTATTTGAAAAGTCAATGTTAATCCTGCTCAAAGTTGGATATATATTTTTTCTCTGTGGTAAATTCAAATAACCACTTGCAGCTTGCCAGAAAGCTACATCTATTTTCCTTAGCAACACTAACACCTTTGAGAACAGCAACTAAGACTTATTCCATCACCTGCTACAGGTCCTGGAATGAGACACAAACCAAAAGTAATTCAAGAAAGCTTGTAGGAGAGTAAAAATTGTGCCATTCCCATGTAAAAAAATATTAATGCACACAGTAAAACCACTTAAAGAAGCTATTGTAATTTGTATTGGGCAACATTGCTAGAATATTAATTTGGAATTCTTAACCCAGGGCCTAAAAAATTTCAGGTTTTGCTCAGAATTATTGTATGGGTGGGTGGAGGGAGGGATAGGACTCAAACACTTGCATCCTTTGCTTCTCCTCCACTTATGCATTGTAATATGCTTTAGCTCAGGAACGTGCTTCAGAGAGCAGCACAGCTGTGACATTCCTTGGGGATTTTTGTTCCTTACTGAGTCCTAGCCCTGACACCAACCTAAAGAGATACAAGATTCCTCCATTGCTCCTGCATTTCCATATTTCTCTCTCACACACACTGCTGCTGTAAGTGCTTCTAGTGGAGGGTGACGAGATACTGATCCTTCAGCTATATATCCTTGCTTAGGGTAGACAGCAGCCGTAAGCACCCTGTACCTAGGTTTCCAGCATGAGTTTGACCAAACTGCGGGAGGCAGTGGAAGACAGGAGTGCCTGGCGTGCTCTGGTCCATGGGGTCACGAAGAGTCGGACACGACTAAACGAATAAACAACAACACCTCAGTTTCCTGCATGAATTCTCCCCTTTTGCTTCAGGTTCACCAACCATGCTAAGAACTAGGAGTGTGCACTGACCACAATATTTGGTTCAATCTCAATTCAGCATTTTTTTTAAAAACAAATTTGGCTCAGACCAATTAAGCAGCTCCCTGGTTTGATACAGTGTTCTGAGTCCACTTCATTTCATCCCCTTCCTCATTCACTTTTGGGGAAATCAAAATGCAGCTGTAATAATTTTCCTGCTGACAGAAGTGGGTGAAATCAGCAGGCATAGAAGCCCCTCCAGAGTGGATAAAACATGCCAAATGACTAGCAGTTAGGTCAATGGGCTTGGGTGCTGGACACCTAAAATACAATTTCTTTCCCCCAATTGTTTTGTGGACAATTGGTCAGAAAATTGTAGGCCTGATAGAAGAGCTTCTGGGTAAGAAACCTGTCAAATTGTGGGCAAATAGGTTTCACATGGCTTTTGCGCTAGGCTTCCCTAAAGTTGATTTGGGGATGGAAAAAAACCTAAAATGCTTTCACTTTCCGGGTAAAAATCATGCCCTCTCATTACAAACTAGACCACCTCATCCCAGTGTCTTCCTTAAATTTCACAATTGCAAAGCTGCTCATTTCTCCAAAGCACTAAGATTACAGAGTGCTGATACAATCATTCCCTCTGATTACAAGCTAAACTTGCTAGTCATGCTCAAACTCCAGAGTCTCTCCCTACTCTACCCTCCACCCCACCCCACAGGTTTGTGGGATTTTAGTATGCTTAGAGATATTACATTCACTTTCAGAAGTTGTTAGTATGCAGCATTATTTTGATGTCAGGATTGCAGAATTGGCATGAAGAAGCTGCCCCTGCTTCAAACTGTGCCATCTTGCTGAGGTCGTGCTTCATCTCTGACAAGCCCCAAATACCTCTTCTTTTCAGGATTCATCCAAATTCAATGCCTACACCAGGCTTCCTCAACCTCGACCCTCCAGATGTTTTGAGACTACAATTCCCATCATCCCTGACACTGGTCCTTCTAGCTAGGGATCATGGGAGTTGTAGGCCAAAACATCTGGAGGGCTGAGGTTAAGGAAGAAGAGAAGAAGAAGAGTTTGGATTTGATATCCTGCTTTATCACTACCCGAAGGAGTCTCAAAGCGGTTAACATTCTCCTTTCCCTTCCTCCCCCACAACAAACACTCTGTGAGGTGAGTGGGGCTGAGAGACTTCAAAGAAGTGTGACTAGCCCAAGGTCACCCAGCAACTGCATGTGGAGGAGCGGAGACGCGAACCCGGTTCCCCAGATTACTAGTCTACCGCTCTTAACCACTACACCATACTGGCTGCATACTAGCCTACACCAACCATGAACAGCTGACAGACCAGGGTTCCTGTTACTATATCATCTGGGTTCCAGACAATGCATGGATTTAAAGGTCAAAAGTAGCCATTTTAATTGGCCTTGGAAGCATGCTTGCAGCCATAGCAATTAACATAATACAGGCTGAATATATTCTCCCAGTCCAAAAAATAATGGACTGCTTCATTCCATGGCAGTCAAGGTTTTGAAGGTGTGTTTAAGGGCAGCCCCATTTAGATGACATTAAAAAATTCAAGGCTAGCAGTTACAAATGCAGGAGTCAAGGTGAAAAGGTCCATTCTATTCTCAAAGGGGTGGAGCCTGTGTAATATGTTAGCACTCTTAGCAGTTGCAGCAATAAGAGACAATTCTGGAACAATTGGTTAAATAAAACACCTTTCTGCAATGCAACTATTCTCTGATTGGGCCCTGAAGCAGAGGGGCTAGGCTAAATGACCCTTCAATTCTTTGCAGTCCCATGCCTTTGTGATTTCATTTCTGTAGACTTACAAGATAGGTATACCTAACCCAGACATGAATGAATAACAATTTTATCTTCTCCATTTGTAATAAAACCACCTCCAGGCCACCCTCTGCAATGTGTGCCTGAAAAACATCCCAGTAGGATAATTCAGAATGTAAACACTGGTAAATAGCAACCATTCCTTAGCTTGAAGGCTGCCTATTTCTCTTCCAACCCAGTAGGGGATGGCTGTAAACACCACTAATTGGGGAAGGCAAAAGTGCCAGCGATTTGCAAACAGAACAGGTGACAATTTCCTTGGCAATAATTGAAGGCTAATTATTTTGAGTTTGCAAATGGTCACCAGGTGGTCTGTACTGCTCAAAAGGCAGCTACTGGAAAAGGAAAAATAGCATGAGGTGGATTGTTGTTGTTTTAGACAAAAATTCTGGTAGGAGTTATTTCCATGTGTTTTTCTGTTATTTTATGTCTCTAGGCCCTGGGTCTACCATGAAGGGCTGGTTAGGATGTAACGATAAACCATAGTTTAGTGTAACAAGAATGAGTCAGTTGTGTGCAACTTCTTGTGGTGCAGCTTCAGAAGAGAAATTTGTAAGCTTTTGTTTCCATTTCAGATCAACTGCAGTTTGTTGTGTTGTTCAGTCTTGAACAAAATGTGGTTAATGTTAACTACGGTTAATGGAAATGAACCAACTTCAAACCATAGTTTATGAAACTTAGCTTGTATTAACTAACCATAGTTAAAATTAACCATAAACCTATTAAACTGTTAAAGCTAGATAAACTCCTTTCAAACCTCACTGGAGAGAAAGACTATACAACTCCAAAGCTAATGTGTGTGAAATAAGCCACTGCAGGGAACTTGTGTTTTTGTATTAAAGAAATGTTTACTGCGAGTTTAGATAACTCTTGTTTCTGAAACCATTTTAGCAATGTTTCTCTTTCTTACTATAACACTTGATATTGCAAGGCAATATAAAGTCACTATATAAAAGGCATTTCAACCAGACAATAATAGAGAGATAATATCTGGTTTGGATGCATTCCAGATAGAGCTTGGGTAAATTAAGATTTAGATGATTGCTTAAAATTGCTTAATGCTGATCATGCTTGCTCAATATTAACAGAAAGTTCCAAAGTATCAGTCCTGACACACAAAAGCATTATCATACCACTTTAACTGTCATGTCTTCACTTAAAGGATCGTAGGAACTGTAGTTTGATAAGTATGTAGAGAGTTATTAATGACTAGTCCCTCTTTCATGGGAACTCTGGTGCCAAAGTGGCTGGGGAAACCCATCGAGATGGGCAGGGTATAAATAAAATTATTATTATTAATAATAATGTGTCATAGTCTCATTGCTGAGCAACAACATGCAGAATTCAGTGGAGTGGGAGGCCGGCCAACCAGAAGAGTCTCTAAGGTGTACTTACCTGGAGGCAGAGTCAACATCCAATGTCGGGTCCAGTCAAACAACAATGGTCAGATAATCCAGGGTGCAGGCAGCGGCGGAGCCTGAAGGGGAGGGTGGGTGGCTCAGAGGGTGGGTGGCTCAGAGGGTGGGTGGCTCGAAGGGTGCCCTCCCAGGCACAGGATAGCCGCTCGGGTTCCTGGAGCGGCGCGTGCACCCTGCAGCCAGGGGCAGAGTTACCCTCTCACGGGGGTGGAGCAAGTAGCCCATGGCGGACATTCAGTGCCCCACCTGCCCATGACTCCCAAGCCTCCCCCAGCTTTCAAAACGAAGGGGGAAGGGGGGAATACCACCAGCAAAGTGGCGCAGCTCCCCACCTTACCCCAACAGCTCAGGGTAGGCTTGGAAGTCGCGGGCGAGCAGGGCACCAAATGTCACCCCCCTCAGTGAGGGCACACGGGGCTGTCCACCTCCTCTGCCCCCCTTCCTACACCCCTGGGATCAGGGAAGCTAATGGTCAAGAGTCAAGACAATCAGGAAGCAGCAAGGTAATTCCAGGAGCTACAAGCCTCGTTACCAGCACCTGACTGCTGCCGGAAGCTCTGCTGAAGAAGGCTGAAGCCAGCTGGTTCTCATCAGTGCCTTCTCCTCTGTGTTCTTGCAGGCTGATCAGCTGCAGGTGGAGTCACCCTTGCCTTCTTCCCTTTCAGGCTGCTGTTCAGCAGGCAAAGCTGACTCCTGGCCCATGACATCTGGGGATTATAGCTCTGTGAGGGGAATAGGAATACAGTGGTACCTCGGGTTAAGAACTTAATTCGTTCCAGAGGTCCGTTCTCAACCTGAAACTGTTCTTAACCTAAAGTACCACTTTAGCTAATGGGGCCTCCTGCTGCTGCTGCACCGCCAGACCCCGATTTCTGTTCTTATCCTGAAGCAAAGTTCTTAACCCGAGGTACTATTTCTGGGTTAGCGGAGTCTGTAACCTGAAGCATATGTAACCTGAAGCGTCTGTAACCCGAGGTACCATTGTATTCTAACAACTCTCAGCACTTTAAGAAATTGCAATTTCCATGATGGGGGGCGGGGCTGTAACTGTTAAAGTGGTAGAACAGTACTTTAAAAGTATGGTGCAGATGTGGCCTCAAATTCTCTTAATACCTGATGTGTGAGGCCCGTCAGAGGCTCATTAGTGCTGAGAAAAAAAGGGACAAACCACAGCAGCTTACTGACACATTTCTTTTCTGAATTTTTCCTTCTCCTAGTCCAGGAGAAAGACCCAGCATGGAAAACAAGTACATAGTAAAAGTAGGAAATAATTTCTGTTTTATTATTGCTTCTGCCACTGCCTCCAGGTGTTGCTGTCAAAAAGGAAGCTTCTTTCTAGTTCATGTTGAAATATAATAGGCACAGTCTGTGGAAAGTTTTCTTACATTGAAATGAATTGGAATTGAACAAAAACAGCTGCTGTTTCTTATTTGTTCATGTATGCTTTTGGTTCTTGGTTTTTTTATGACACTTAATTATTTTAAAGTAAACCAGTTTACTTTAAAGTAAACTACAAACTTATACATCAGAGGTGGGGAATCTTATTATCTCATTCTTCCTGGGGGATACACCTCCCACTTGCCCTGCTCATAGGGAGAGATGAATCTGTCAGTTTTGGTTTCTCAGTTTCTCATTTTTCCAGTCTTAAATTCAGTTCTCCACATTTCCACAAATTGCTAATTTTTTATTTTAAAAAATCAGCATTTTAGTGCAGATGTAATATACAGCTTTTTACATGCAGTTTTGACTAATATATGCATTTTTGCAAGCAATTTCCCCTAATATAATGCATTTTATATACAGTGGTACCTCGGGTTACAGACGCTTCAGGTTACAGACTCCGCTAACCTAGAAATAGTACCTCGGGTTAAGAACTTTGCTTCAGGATGAGAACAGAAATCACGCGGCAGCAGCGGGAGGCCCCATTAGCTAAAGTGGTACCTCAGGTTAAGAACAGTTTCAACTTAAGAACGGACCTCCAGAACGAATTAAGTTCTTAACCAGAGGTACCACTGTATTGTTTTCACCAATGTGCACATTTTCATGCATACATTCCTCTAATCTATACATGTTGATACACTGTATATACATGTATAGATTACAGGAACCTGTGCATGAAAATGCGCACATTATACACATTAGTTGGTTGGAGATCTGCATTGCAAAATTTAGAGGTGTGAGTTTCAAAGGATAGCCGTACTTCACATGTTGGTTCAAAAGGTTTGATTCTCTAGTAGTTTATCATCAAAATGCAAATAAAATATCTCTCCCATACTTACCTGCTCTGCACTCACCTTGTGTGCTATACCCTGGCTAGAATGTTTCCTTCCTCCCTCCCTTCCTCCCTTGTCAGGATGCAAAAATGTATATGGTAGGGTGGTGGTGTGGAAAGCTGTGACTTCTGCATGACTGTATCACTCGCTTGCAGCCCCTGGAAGGTTTCCCATTGAGGAATGTGGTTCATGGGCTCAAAAATACTTCCTGATCCATTATACATACTTACCTGGAAGTACATCCAATGGATGTTGCGGGAGCTTACTTTTGGGAAAACATGCAGGATTATAGCGTCAGGGTCACAAATGGCACTGGCAACATTCATTTCAATGAGGTGGCAGAGTAGATTTTACCCTTTGGCTTCAGAATGACATTCACTTGACACTGCCATACTTGTTTTTGGCTTGATTTACAACACCAGTTGGAAGGCCCCCGGTGAGTTTTAATAACACATATTTTATTCACTCTAGGTTCTAAAAGATTAAGCCAATGAGGGGTGGCTATCCGGGAACAATTACCAAATGATGAATCACTTCGGCTTGTAGTATTTCATGAATGGGAAAGGAAGTTTTAAATTAAAATGTCATACCATGGCTGTGTGATCAGGACTCTCATCATCGATCATCAAAAATGATTTCATTTTTGTGGGAGAAGAAAAGTGAGTTGTGCTATGTTTACAGATATTTTAGAGTTGTCTTCTACTTAAGGCTGAAAATGTATGGTTTTGTAATAGCACTGAAGTGAAAAGGGAGGACATATCTGGTGAAAAAAATTGCCTTCCCCTCCCCGCTGCCCCAGTGAAACATTCCGTTTTCAGCTTTCCCTCCTCTCTTCCATGCAAAAGAGTATGAAATTATCTGCAGGGAGGCATTCTCAGGTCCACCATTTTTGGCTGATGCAACGCACCAAACCAAAAAATAGGGTTCACCTGCTCCTGTCTCTCCCCTTGCTAATTTGGAAAACTTGGCTAAACAGAAGTCAACAAAGTCGTGTGTGTGTGTGTGTGTGTGTGTGTGTGTGTGTATTTCTAATCTACTCTACATTCAAAGGATATCCAAGTAGTCCTCAAAAACAGACTATTAAGCATATTGCAATATACAAATCATAAAACTGTCATTTACAGTGATAAACGTATGCAAAGGGAGAACACAGAATCAAAAGCATGCAAAGCACAGACCTAATCTTGTCCAAAGACTTTAGGGATGTGACTTTCTCTTTCCTATCTTACTTGTATGCAGACTTCCTATCTGCATCTGCCTGGCCACTGTGAGAACACAAGGCTGAATTAGATGTGTGTTTGGCCTGATCTAACAGGGCTTGTCTTATGTTCGTACCACTGAGTTATGACTCTTCCTTTTCTCCTTCTCTAATGGGAACATTGCCATTGAGAAATGACATCAACATGTTGTGAGAACTTCCTTGGGATATGGATGAAAGTTGTGTGTGTGTGTGTGTGTGTGTGTTGCACATAATCTTTCCCTTTCACCAGACCCTAATTCTTCTCAAAAATAGATGTCCTAATCCCAAGGTCCTCAAACCAGATTTTTCTACTTTTTCTTTCTCTGAATAAGTTGTCACACACAATATCCTCTTGCAAAGTTCCATGCTGTTAGGCTATAAATCATTTAAGCTTTCTCACCCACTCATATTTTCCTTAATTAATCATGAAAGCTGAACTTCTGTATCATAATTGTCTTGGCAATCAGTTACCCTCTAGGTGTCCTATTGGCTGATTGTTGTGTGTCTCAAAATAAGATCTTCAAAGCCCTATTTCATGACTTCCTCGGTCTTTGAAAGTATGACTGTGAGAAAACAACTTGTGCCTGAGAGCTTTAGAAAAATCTGGCCCTCTAGGGCTTTATTTGGTTTCTCCATTGATTCTAATTAACTTTGCACTGACTTGCAAATGTGATCTTGGGTAAAAAAGTATATTTCTGCCAGACTTGTTTCTGTGACTTTAATAGACATGTACTGTTCATGTCTTTATTCTAATGAATATGCAAATAGGGCAAAATAGGAGGGAAACTTACTTCTCTGTTTTAGCCAAGAAGAATGAGAAAAGTGATTCGTAAGGGGAAGGAAGTAATAAATCATGACAACTGATGCCATTTTAACTCTTGTGCTCTGAAGTATGCCACATGTTCACAAACTGATCCTTGCAACCTGATATATAACAAAGAAGGTTTTATAAAGGAGAAGCAGCAATCATTTCTGGTTTCTTGTGTTTCAGAAGAGTTCTCCAGTTGCTTCATTCTCTCTAGTAGCGCTCCTAGAGCAATAGATCCTTGGGGCATAATTAAGGTATGTTTTCATCCTGTGTGAAGATTGTGTCCTGTAATTACTCAATATTATTATATTTCTCCTAGTGCACATTAGTGGATACCAAGCAAACATTGTAGAGTTCTGTCAGAGATTCCGTGGACTTTGGGGAGTGAATAATCCATTTTTTGCTCAGGAATGGAACATTCAGAATTTGACAGTAGGATCTGAACTCTTAAAGGCAGCAGCAGATTCCGAACTTAGGGTGAAGGGCAAGAGGCAGATGCAGAATGAAGAAATTATCATGGGTGGGTTTCAGGGCTTAGGTCATGCTTGCCTTGCTGAGGGATGTGGCCTTCATTGTACAAATTATCTCAACAGCAGTCTCTACTAGGGCTAGAAGGATCTGTTGGTTCTTCCAGGTTCTCATTTTTCCAACACAAATTCAGTTTACTATATTTCTGCAATTTGTGATCTTTTTTTAAAATCCTCATGAACATTTTTCAGGATTTTAGTGTGAATTTCTCCCAGTAAATACATTCTTGTATGTAGTTTTGTCTAATGTAAAAAAATTGCAAGCATTTTCTCCTAATATAATGCATTTGGGGTTTTATTTCCACCTAATACATTCCTTTTTATGACATTTCCCCCTCATACATACAGGAACACGTGAGAAGGCTAATAAGGAAGAAAGCAGTCTTTAAGATATGTAGTCCTTTGCTGTTAACTACCTTATAGCAAGAGTGTGGCACCTTGGGCCTGGGAACTATAGTAATGCCTCCTGCTTGTCTGGAAGGAGAACGTAGCCATACCTCGCTCTGTCTCCTTCGCCTTCTATCTCTGTGTAGAGGCCTCTGACTTCTGTATGACTGGAATATAGGCCAATGTGCAAAAGTAAGAGTCACATGCATTGATGCACTCACTTTTGCCTCCAGCCACTATTTTGCCTCTTGCCCTGTACAGCACCAGCAATGCAGCTCCTAGGAGGTAGCCCACAAGGAAATGCGACCTCTGCTGCATCAACTGTTATCACCAGCAACTTTAGTTAAGCCCAGAACAAACTGGCAGCCAGAGCAGAACCAACAAGACTAGCATGATCGACTCAAAGCAGACAGCACCCCTTAACAAACCAGCTGCAGAAACCCAAATGGTTTTCAGAAGCAGAGCCACATAAGGCTCATTATCGTAACCTACGCTGAAAGCCAACAGGATATGAGGTGCCGTGGCAAAGTCAAACTTTCTGTCAGGAAGGGTTGTAGTTGGTGACTCAGCTAGAACTGGAAAAAGTCATCACAAGGCTGCCTACCTACCACTGATTTAAAACCCAAGAGGGGGAACTGAAGGAAGGCCGACAATTAAACCCCATACTCAACAGGTAAATGTTCATTTTGAAAAATGACACTCAAACCCTGGTTGAGATCAGCTATCCTTTGATATATGATAGAAAAAGTTCTAAGGCCTGCAAATGTAACAATAATAAGAAATAACGCTTCCATCACTGAGTTGTGATATGTGCTGGAAAAGCCTGAATTCTATAAAAGAGGCAGTATCTAGTTTGCTTTATTCCTTAGAAAGGGTTGTAAAGAATATTTGTACATTCTTAGCTGTGTTATACTAATGGAACTAAGATATTTATGCTGGCTTCAGTTCCACCCAAATCCTATTATGCAAGCTTCTATGAACTTGCACATTTTTCATTTAGCTGTGTAAGCCTTTTTAATAAACAGACCTGTACGAACCTTCAAAATGAATAAGCTTCTAAGCTTCTTATTCAGGATGTGAATATTATACTTTTCTTTCTTACTGTTAGATGACAAAAACAGGAAAATCAGTATTCAGCAGAAATTTGGATGGTGGCCACAGTATTCCAAATAAAAGGGTAACTATTCAGTGCTGTGCAAAGCAGAATGTTGACTGCAGCCATCTAAAAGGAATGCAAAACAGACCTTTAATATTGTTATCCTACAGTTTTATGTTTTTTTAAAAAAAGTCAAATTAGGAACCCACAATACCAACATAAAATCCAAACAACCAACACTCAGATTAGTTCAATTTAATTATGTTACTAGGGCCTGACCACTTCACTCATCAACCATGGCTAACCCATCACCACCCCACACCTTGCCAAACCAGCCATCCCCTAGGTCTCACCAATGCCCCAGCTCCTTCACTCAGCAAACCCCACCTGCTCCCTTGCCAAAAGCCCATCACCAATGTGTGTGGTCTGTGTGCAAGGGAGAGTTGAAAAAAGGAGGCAGGATAGTAGGAAAAAGGGGTGAAGGTAATAACAGCTGGTGGCTATCACAAAAGAACAGGGTATTAGTACATTGCCTTTACAATGTTTTAATAAAACAGCAGAGCTAGAATATCAGAAAAGAATAGCCTTCCTCAGAAGTCAAAGACTGGACAGAAAGTCCAGAAGTATAACAAAGGGAAGTCACATATTCAAGAGGCAAATGGTACCCTGCGCCCCCAAAAAGAACAACATCCTGACAATGTTGGAGACCCTTGCAATTAAGATGCTAATTGAGATGTACTGTGGGAAGAGGAAGTGGCTCAGGTGGTCAATTTCTTAGCCACTAGAGGCAGAAAAATATATAAGAGGGGCAAAGCCATTCTCAGGCAAGACCTTTGCACTCCAGAAGCAGTGTTAAGCTTCCATCACAATCTGGCTCTGCTTGTCCACCACTCTGTGCTACTAGACTGGTCATCTGCTTAAACACTGATCCATAATCAAGCCCTCTGCAGTGTGTGTGTGTGAGTGATTGTTGTCTTTGTTTTTCTGTATTGTATTTAATAAACCTGGCATTTTGCATTTCACCCCATATAAGACTCTCAATCATTTTTTTTAGCTTGGGTATCATGAACATATGACCAACGTTGTGCCACATCCATAATTCAGAGGGTGTTAGTTATTAAAGTGATGGTGAGGCACCAAGATCACAATGCCAACAAATGAGATACTATGTTGAGGCCATGGACCATGCTGAACTAGTGGAAGGCAGCGTAATTCCCCTTAGTGCAATGGGGCTTTTCCCTCTTTCTTTCCTCCATGAGCCTTCTCTCCTCCACAGAGCTGCTTTGAAGGGTCAAGGGAACCACCAGAACAGTTGTGGGAAGAGGAGAGGGGAGATTGTTCCATAAGGCAAACAGAAATGCTTGCACTGATGGAACAATTCCATACATCCCATTCTTCTGCGGCTTCAACATGACAATCCTTTCCCAAATAAAGATGGGACATGTGCTCCCAAAGTTTTCCATATACAGTGGTACCTTGGGTTAAGAACTTAATTCGCTCTGGAGGTCTGTTCTTAACCTGAAACTGTTCTTAATCTGAAGCACCACTTTAGCTAATGGGGCCTCCTGCTGCTGCTGCACCGCCGCTGCACAATTTCTGTTCTCATCCTGAAGAAAAGTTCTTAACCCGAGGTAATATTTCTGGGTTAGCGGAGTCTGTAACCTGAAGCATATGTAACCTGAGGTACCACTGTATTCCCCTGTTTGAACAATACGTCCAGATTTTATTGAACTTTTTCCTAGGCTTTTCAAAAGAAGCCCAATCAATATGAGTTCTCCTTTACTATTCAACAGTTGTAACTTGTAACTGTTTCACATGCATTCAACAGCATTCAACAGCAATTAAGCCTAAAACAACATTCACTAAAACTGAACTGTAGTTGGTACACAGTTATTTGTATAATGTTGACACAACAAGGCTACAGATATGTTCAGGTGTGATATATCTGAAATTTTACAATAAAGCTGCTGTACTGGAATTGTGAAGGACAAAGACAGTTGGATTATCTTTTGAAATATCGTTCAAAAACACCTTTCTAGCACATACTTCATTGATCCGCCCTCCCCACAATGGTCACTACAGCAAAAGCATCTTATTGATTAATTTAGATGCTGAGGTAGTTTATACTTTCGGGTAAGAAATACTTTTCTGTGCTCACTGTTAAAAGACAAAGGGGGATTTGAGATCAACTTAATGCATGGTTATTAAATCACCTCTGAGATGCATGGCATAAGTGAAGGGTTGTCTGGCTGTGTGATAGATTGACAGTGAATTGGCTGGAGAAGAGATACAAACAACCTAAACTGTGGCCCCTGGATGGATTTATAATTTGGTAATTTGTTAACTTATTGGCATGGGGATGGAAGCGCTGCTCCCATATGCTGATCTCCACATCAACAGAATAGCTCAGGTGAGGCTTGACCCCTTGAGACTGTCCAACGGCTGTGTGAAGATGCTGTCAATGATTAGTATGTTATTTTAGTCTCACAGATTGAGTTATACATAGAGGTGGAAATGATTAGCTTTGTCAGGGGCTGTCTCTGGCATAAGAAATTGGCTCTGTTGCATTGAACAAATCTGTTTTGACTTCAGCATTTTATAAACGTAGGAAGTCAGCATTGCAGAGTAACAGTTTACTAATTTTCCAGCTGATTCCATAGGAGTGCTTCTCAGGGGGAATTGTGCTGGCTATACACATGGTACAGTTTTAGATTAATTGAATTTGCTGGATTACTGTTTGCAAGCAAGGATTCAAAGTGAAATATATTTTCATTATGACAGAGTTTGAAAGAAAAACAGTCATACACAGATCTCTCTCTCTCAGTCACAGTCACACATCCTTCTTTGACCTTTTTGTATTCAACACCAAGCTTCGAGGACCTTCTGGCGGTTCCCTCCCCACGAGATGTGAGGTTACAGGGAACCAGGCAGCCCTGTTTAGGGAAGTTTTTAATGTTTGATTTTTTATTCTGTTTTTAATCTGTTGGGAGCCACCCAAAGCTGGATGGGTGGGGAATGAATGAATGAATGAATGAATGAATGAATGAATGAATAAAATTTTATACATTTAATGTTGTGCTTAGGGTCATAACTAGGGCATGAGCAAGGAAACATGACAATGGGGTTGAGAGAGCAACTTGCACCAACCATCAGAAGTTGAGCTCATTGTTTTGCTGAAACAAAAATCAACATTTAACATCCCTTTGTCTTAAATAAGGGGAAAAAATAAGATATTAATGACTAGTCAGCAGAAATAAAATATCCCAATACCCACATGCAAAGATTCCTATATGGCTGAAGGGAGCCCCATTTCCCTCTCCGATTTGTACCCAGACTATTTTTCACTTCAGTACAGGTTATCTGCAGCTTGTGCTGCACATAGAGCAAAAAGCAGCTGGGAATAAGGAAGACAATACAAACCATCCGTTGGGGATACAATGATTGCCTGTCTCCATGGGCACTGCAGATAAAAAGGTGGGGGAAACTGGCCTCATTTTACATTCTGGTGGGAATTTTCCATATACAGGGACTGCAAGAACTATGGGACTTTATCATTCCCATAATCATTCTGATTAAAAATTCAGAAACATACTTTTTAATGCATCTAAGACTTTGTGCATTTCTATGCTTTGTCCTTCAGTCTGCAGCCTACTTGCATTGTACAGGTGTCTCTGGTTTCTTTCATTTGTTTTACTGGGTTTTGCAAGACCTGATTAAGACACTGAGTTAGATCAGCTATTAGATCAGTATAATGTGAAATCTAAAAAAGACTGGATGAAATTTGCATATATGGCATCCCTTTCAGAGCAAGCAATTAAACCTACTAAATTTTAGGCAAGTACATCCAAGTGGGCTTGTTCAGGGTACCTTTAATAGTAGTAGTAGTAGTAGTAGTAATAGTAGTAGTAGTAAACAAAGGGAAAGTTTATTTTGGATGCAGTTTGCAGGCACGTTGATCAATTCTGAGAAGATGAAGCCTGACAAATTTCAAAATTATTGATGCGGTGGTTCTCCAAAAAGTCAACATTTGTGGGTAGGTACAATCAGAATTCCAGAGATGGGGAAAGCAACAACATGAATCTCCCAGAAAGACTGCAGTGGGGAAAAGGCACCGCCAGAAATGTTACCTCAAGGGTAACATTCTGCTTCTTTTCCTCAATCCCACCAACAAAATTTGGGGGGGATACAGCCTCTTCTCATTGAAAGAGAGATATAGCTCCATTGACTAGCAGTAGGAGAAGGAGGGTAGAAAAATAACAAAACAAAACAAAAACCCAGGAAAACTGGCATGGGGCAAATGTCACCCTCAGCAAGGACATGGTTATACCAAGGGTTTTTTGGGTAAGGGGATTATGCTCCCCTCAGATTTTTGGGGTACACTTAAGATATCACTATTGACTTCTATAGGATAAAATATAAATCCACATGAAAAGCATACACCATTTTAAATCCTTTTCTCAAATCACTGTGATTGGAGTGTCCTTGGAAAATAATTCCCTATGATCAAAAGTTAGATGTGTCCATCAATAGAAAAGATCCTCTCAACTCTGCAGTCCCTCTAAAGATGCTGATGTTATCCCACTAAGCTTGATTTCATTTCTTACGGGGGGACGGGGACGACAACAGGCATCCACTTTTTTGGAGATGTGAAGTCTCAGAGTTACTTAGTATCTTAGGCAGTCCCTGATCCACCTTGAGATAGCTTGTTAATGATGCAATTGAACTCTGAAACACAAGAACTTTCCCTGAATCCCCTAATTCATCTCATAATTTGGGGTACAGGCAAAGCACATCTCTAATATTTATTGGCTATGTAGTAACTTGGTGGGGGGCATCTTGAGACATTTCTAAGCTGTTCTCAAATTTACATAAACAGAAATTTTCAGCATTCCTGGATGTGTTGGTTGGTTGTTTTATTTAGCCTTGTAAACAAGCTGCTCCACATGCTACAGTTTGGCAATTTTCAATACAACCCAAGGGAAAGTAATTAGGGTAAATATCGCTACTAGTTGTTCACATCACTTAATCATACTTTACACAGCTTTGAGCAAAAATGATTTGTCATAATTTCCTTGGCATGCCAAATGTAATGCATAGTGGTTCTCATTTTAAGAAGCGGGTTTTATTTTCCTTCAAGTATTAGTCTTTCTTTGAAATGTTACTACTAAGATTGCTGAGTCTACAGATGAATCAACATTTATTGGCAGAGATTCTGTGATTCAAAACAGAAGCTGCTGTCGTTTTGAATCTGTAGAGGAATATTTCATTTTGGAACACTGAAGAGTTTCAAGTTCCATGGTAATTTTATGAATCAATTGATAGGTTGTTCCTCCTCTCCCCAGCATATTAAAATATAAAAATAAAAAGCTTTGCAGTTTCATAACTGGATTTTTATTTTGTTATTTATTAGCTTTAAATCAATATATGGAATTAATGCAAACTTGAGTCCAATTGTTGATTAGGTATGTAGCTATTCTATTATGCTGTCAAGCAAATGAATAATTTATTTTATAATTGCATGGTAAGTATTTTAAATTGATTCTGTTTGCATTAAATTAAATAATTGTAACATAGCTATGGTCTTCAGAAATTGCTTTCATTCCTTGCCTTTTATCTTTTCAATGATTGGTTAGCATTCTTTAACAAAGAACTGAAATGTTTCTAAAGCATTAGCAGATTGCATTTTCAGGTGATATCTGAATACGACATCCAGTAACATCATACTGGAGCATTTGTGTGAATGGCTTTTTCAAAGTTGCTGGCACAGTAAGCAGGCAATCCAGATTTGGACACTGTAGCAGGCGGTTTTCACCCCTTTGTCACTGCTGTGGTTGAAATCTGGATTACACCTCCAAAGCTTTCATTTGCACTTCGGACAGAGGGAGCTCCCATTGGAGCAAGTGGTTGTGTTTGGAATTTGAGAGAGTCCTGTGGAAGTATTCTCATAATTTAAAAATATACTCCTTGATCATTGATGAATGATAAGTGTATAGACACATGCATACACACCTCCCTATTGGCTGAAACAAATAGCATGCCAAATAGGCATTGTGATACAAATTACAGGTCTCTGTGCTTCCATTTCTAGAGAACAGAATCAGCCTAGGTGTCTGAGCCATTTATCAACACATCCAAATGCACAATAGGAGAGGTAGCCATCCAAGTCAGTAACTGGTCCATGTTTGCAGCTTTTGCATAGGTCAATTCCTGCTGATAAGCCGGTGGCTCTGCAGTCTGCATTGCAACACAGCTGTGAAGTAGGACTGAGCCGGAGTATTGAAAGTGCTCAGTGTGTTCACCTGCACAAGAGAGCACTCGAGCCTTATTCAAATGGGTTGCTCATGTGTAAAGGCTACATATTGGGAGAACAAGTGGGGATTAACATACTAAATTCTGCCCCTGTTAGCAGTGCTGGTGCCAAGCTATTCTGTACCCTATGCAAGGCAGGCTACTTACACACACTATCAAGATGATACCTCAGCGATTTCAAAACATCAATCCAACTCCCCATCTTGTTTTGCTCAATGGCTTAATAGGTATGCCTGTCTGATACATGGCTGGTTAGAATTTTCCAATGCTGAGTCAGTGCAGGTAAATAATTATAGTTTGCATGCGCTAAAAGAAAAAGTTCAGGATAAATTTTGGAAACAGTAGGGTCTTCTCTCCATGTAAAACAACTTGCTGAATGGACCACTGAATAAATCTAATGTATGAATGAAATGACGGCGGTGCCTTGGTTTACGAACTTAAACCATTCCAGAAGTCCGTTCTTAAACCAAAATATTCTTAAACCAAGGCGTGCTTTCCCATAGCAACGGGGGACTCAATTTACAAATGGAACACACTCAACAGGAAGTGAAACATCTTCCGCTTCCAAGGCAAAGTTCACAAACCAAAACACCTACTTTGTAGTGTTCTTAATCCACGTTGTTCATAAACTAAGCTGTTCTTATTCCAAGGTGCTTAAAAAGTGATAAATTTCTTCAAAATATAAAACAAAAGTAACATATATAATCAGAAATTTATAAGATATAGCAAAAACTAACTGGTAGAAAACTGTGCCCCTCTGAGGTCTGCTCCCTAGACAGCTGCCTAGTTTGCCTAGTGATAGTCCTGTCCCTGCCCGTTAGTCTTCATGAGCTGGATAGTGAAGTCTGATGGACTACTTTGATTGATTGCTTCCAGGCATCTCTACCTGCCACCTTTTTCTCCCCCTCCCCATTTAATCCTCACAATAACCCTGTGAGGTAGGCTAGGCTGAGCGACAGTGACTGGCCAGGGTGTCCACCTAACATTTATAGACCCATTTCCAAGTGATATTAATTAATTAATTTAATACATGCATACACTACCATATTGTTTGATTGAAATAGTATTTGAAAAGGTCCATAGTGGAAGATCTGTGCTGGTATTCATGGCTCTTTAATATAGGACTTCCTTTCCCCCCTTCATGCTTTTTATTAGTTTTCTTATTTGATAAACACATACAATAAAGTAACCAACATAAAAAAATGACAACAAAAACAAGAAACATATATACAACCATAAATCTGTAGGTTTTTACACACGAACTTATGTCATCATATTCTTTATTCCCAATTCCTTTTCTTCTCTGACAGACTTCCGTCTTCCTGTTTTGTCTATTTGTTAAACTGCTTCTTTTATCATTTCATCCTTTCTACTCTTTTCCACATACTATACTTACAATCCATATTATGGTTTGCGAAAATTAAAGCAAATCCAGGTTTTGACTTGGGGGCACTGCTTTTTTTAAGTAATCTCTATAAATTTCCCATACTTTTTGGAACTTTTGGTTAAACTGTGTCCTAGTTTTTATCCTGCCATTCCTCTTTTGTTGGTACTAATTCACTAATTCACTGGTACTAATTGGTGCTGCAGTTGTAGCATATAAGAATATTCTCTTTAAAAAATGAAAAGGAAAGTAATAATAATATAGGACTTCAGCTGCTTCGAAGAAAGTTGACATAAGTAACTGCCTCATTTTTATGTTTTCATGCAACAATCCTAACAATTTCTCTCAGATTTATCTGTGCATGCATTTTATTACATATGGGTTGTGTTACCCCCCCCCCAGTAATTCAAAGTGAAGAGCTCTTTGAAATTTTAACGATGGATTCTAAAATGCAGTGAATTACCATATTTATCAAAACATATAAAAAGTGTGCCACGCCATATTCATCTCAGAAAGTGTTAGCTAAATAATTACTGATATTTTAACCATTTTCAAGGTCCCCAAAAATATCACTTTCAAATTTCCTTCTTTTCCCAGGTGATCTAGTTGTTTCTCACTCTACATTTTAATGTGAACTGAAACTATACTCCACAAAAACAGATGCCACTTCCTAGTTAATTCATAGACAATTACTATTCCTATTTCTACTTAATGGGACTTCTTGGCAGTTTTTGGTATACCACATTTATCCAATTAAAGGACTGAAGGTCTTGATAAGGAAGGTGAGCAGGGGCTGGCTGGGTAATTGCTATGCATTAAAGCAAACAAACATTCAGTGTAAACACTTCATTTTAAAACAGCAATGCATTACATCTAAATTTATTCCTGCAATGTGGTGTTTGATTTGGCTTTATCACTAATGACCTGGTTTGGGTGTTTAAGAATTCTGTTTTGATAAAAAGGAAAACAGTTCTATGAATAATTTAGGCTTGACCTCAGCTTTGCATTATACATATAAAGTAGCAACATGAAAGAAAGTAGATCAGTGTTAAAAATAATCTATTTAATGCCATATTGATGAAGTGATCTAACTTTCTAATTGATCCTGTTTTTCATTACACACTTTATATAGCTCAAGATTGATTAAGTGATAATTGCATTTGATGTAGAACTTATGAAGAGGAACAAATGGCTCATCAGATGAAAAATGATGAGATTGCAGGTTGAATCATTGACTGATTCATGCAACATTTATCTCAAGCTTCCCCACATTTAGGACTATTACTATTTCCATTAGAAAATCGCAATATTTGGGTGGTTTCAGAACCACCTTCAGTTTCAACCTCATGCAACATGGGAATATGCCAATAGATTTTTAAAACTTCATGAAATTGCTCAACTATTGCTCACTAAATTAATTAAAATGGCACTGTGGCTTAGTAACAACTGAATTTAGGGACAAATCCAGAGGCTTCTTAGGAAGAGAAATCCTTCAACATATTAAAGGTTCATGGTTTGAAATCATATGATTTCAAACATCTCCACCCCCATCGTTCAGCCCAGACACTGAGTTCCAGTGCCGAGGGCCTTCTGGCGGTTCCCTCATTGCGAGAAGTGAGGCTACAGAGACAGAGGTCCTTCTCGGTAGTGGCGCCCACCCTTTGGAACGCCCTCCCATCAGATGTCAAAGAGATAAAGAACTACCTGACATTCAGAAGACATCTTAAGGATGGCAGCCCTGTTCAGGGAAGTTTTTTAATATGTAACGCTGTACTGTTTTTAACACTTGATTGGGAGCCGCCCAGAGTGGCTGGGGAAACTCAGCCAGAGTTGTTGTTGTTGTTGTTGTTGTTGTTGTTGTTGTTGTTGTTGTTGTTGTTATATTCTGCAAAATGGTATAGGAACCTGAGACCTGTGTAGTAATGTTCCATGTCCATTGTGTATTCTCTTCCTTAGATTCTAGAGGCAGAGGATTATGAGCCTTCTAGTACTGTCAGTTTGCAAAATGCATGAGTGGAATGTACTGTAATAGAGTCCCTTTCTTCTTGGACAGGAGAAGGACCAAATGGTGCATTGGAAACATATATATTGTAAGACTGGTGTATGCTAGTAAGCACAATATAGAAAGGATAGCTATTCCACTGTGAAGTCTCAGATTTCATTGGAAGTCAGTGAAAATAATTCATAATAGATATACAATATTGCATGCATCCCACTGCAACATTGGCGTGCATTTTTAATAATGCTATGTTTTTTTTAAAAAAAGCATTTTTTTTTTAAAAAAAGAAACCTTCTTTTTCAATTGATAAGAAAAGAAACTGCATTAAAAAAATCATCACAGGGAAGGTGCGAGGAGGGGAATCGGTGAAATTTGTCTGGGTGGGTTTTTGCTACATTTACCTAGGGATGCTTGCTACTGCTCTTTCCTTCATTCCACAAATCATTTCACCAGTGATCTGGACTCTGTGTCTGTGCTTCCTTTAAAGTCCAGGGTGATACATCTTCCCATGGTTCCCTACCCACCCAGATCAGGAAGCATGGCTGGCTAGGGAGACTGCAGAGTCTGGATAAATGTTTAGAGGGAAAGCGGGGTGGGTGGGGACCAGGCACCACCCTTCAACTCCTCACAATGATTAGGTAAGCTCAAAACCTGACACTCACTCAAATTCTGAGGAAATTGTAAAGTACCCTGAGAATGGGAGGGGGAAGAAAGCTTTTGAAAAACTGGAGGACAGATTTTGGCACACCACTAACTTCAAGAGACATAGACCCTGTGGCCTTGAAGTGGGACAGTGTGTTTAGTAGAGCTGGTTGTCTCCAGTTTTTTCTTTCTGAGCATAAGAACTGAAAAAGAAGAGGACGGCTCGAATTGGCAAGGTCTGCTCTAGTGGGTGATTAATGCTGCAATCCTATACATGTTTACCTGGAAGCAAATGCCATGAACACAGTGGGACTTACATCTGCATAGGAATGCATTTGTTACTCTCCAATGCCCTTGATAGTGCTTGGTATCACAATACCAGTGGCCCACCAATAGCTCTATGTGGTGGGCCACTATTCAACCCAATAAATAATGACATGATTAATGCTAGCAAATGAGTCCATGACTGTGGGTAAAAACAGCATTGGCCCAAGATTTCCAAGGCTTTAATTATTCTTCCACTCACCTGCATGGCTAGAATAACGAGATGCAAAACATGGCAGACTTGTAACTTTAAGAGTTGCATAGTTTTCAGCTCATCCACCTTGTCATCACCACCACCAATTGCCTTCCACACATGTCAAAAAATGCAGTAAAACAGCTGAAGACACAACATAAAAACAACGCAAAGTAGACACTAATAGAAGAGACTTATTTACCCAGCTGAACAAAAATGGGGGCTTACCCAGTCAGAGAGTGGGCAGCTGCTGCAACCCAATGTGCCAGCCTCCTTCCCTTTAGGAGCAACATCAGGATGAGGCAGCCGGTCATGGGGAATTCCCAGACTGGCTACTGGAGATTGGTGGGCTTTCCTGCCATCATCTTATATGAATCCTGGCTACTCCGGCTGGTCCAGGTAGGAGGGGCTTGGGACCCAATAAAGAGCGGTTGCGGCTGACCCCAGGCACTGCTGAGTTACTGTGGAGTAGGCTTCTGAGATCTTTGGAACGTGAAGGAGAAGCTCTCCTGAAGATCACAGTGACCTACTGAATAGATAAGGGATAAGACAATCTCTCAAGTAACCTGGTCTTAAATTGCATTTTTACATAGCAGAAAAGCATAGTGTTCCAAAATAGCTAAAAAGCAGAATAAATTTACAGAGTTTATGAGGACTATTTTTTGGACAATATAAACTCTTTGAACCTGGGTAGGTCAGTTGACACATACAAATTTCACAAACAGTTCCAGACAGATCTTTCACCTTCCTGACCCCAAGTTGTTTGTCTTATGATGCTTAAAAATTGCGTCTGCTCAGACATATCCCAGAAGGACTTTTAAACTCAGCCAAACCTGAGATGAATATTGTTCAGAGAAGGAGTGGGGGGAGTATTTAAAATTCTTTTTTTTATTATTCCAGCACTACCTAAAATGCAGTATTTTTGAAATCATTTAAATAAAACTTACAATCTTCTAGTGCTTGCTGATTAATATAGATATGGCTCTAAAAATAGCCATTAAGCAAGATAATTCTATGAACAATCACAGTTTCACATCTCAGAAATGCCTTCTTCGGGATTAACAAAAAAAAGCCTAATGTCCCGTTTATGTTGTTGCGTAAGGGATTTTTTTATCCTGCTCTTTAGCCAAGAAGAAGAAGAAGAAGAAGAAGAAGAAGAAGAAGAAGAAGGAGGAGGAGGCTTGCAGAGCAGTTTAAATGTCACTAAAACCACCTGGGTGACAACCTGGGTGAAAAAGTTCAAGCAGATGAAGTGCCAAAAATTACTGGCCTCTCTGCTACACTGATGGAGTAGTCCTGCATCCCTTCTCTTCCTTTGTAAAGTTATGAATAAAAGTGAATAGACATTTATTATCAAAACAAAATAAAAATAAAAAATAAAAAAATTCCTTCCAGTAGCACCTTAAAGACCAACTGAGTTAGTTCTAGGTATGAGCTTTCGTGTGCATGCACACTTCTTCAGATACACACTGAAGAAGTGTGTATCTGAAGTGTATCTGAAGTGTATCTGAAGAAGTGTGCATGCACACGAAAGCTCATACCTAGAACTAACTCAGTTGGTCTTTAAGGTGCTACTGGAAGGAATTTTTTTATTTTTTATTTTTATTTTGTTTTGACCATGGCAGACCAACACGGCTACCTATCTGTAAACAGACATTTATTATGATATTATAACATATATAAAAGTTTCTCCAGGAGACAGTGAGTTACAAGTTGAACATTTTTTGTTGCTTTTGAGATGATTATTCTTTGGTGATTAGAAATTATGTTTTCTTAAACTGTATTGTTGGATGAACCCTTTTATAGTATGTTATGGTTTGTATGGGTGGTTGTTTAATTTTCACCTGAAAATAGCTTTGAAAGCGACTCATGCATTTAATAAAATGTAACAAGCCAACCAACCAACCAACCAACCAACCAACCAACAAACAACATAGGTCAATGATATGCAGGAACATTCAGATTGTTAGGATATTTCCATTCCACCTTAAAAGGGAGCAGGCTTTGTGAGTCACAGAGTCTGCGTATTTCCTGTTCACAGGAAGTTTATGTTTTCTATTGCTTTCGTTTCTCTCTCTGTGCCTGAACACACAAGCAGGCAGTCATGTTTTTTCCTTTGTTCTGACCAACGCTGAATAAACTTCTAAATAATGCTCTCCTGCGTGCATCTTTCGCTGTACGAATTCTGCTGATAGAGCGTGCATCAGCTCTGGAATGTGGCAAGCTATTTTCTGGAGCTCGTGTCGCTAATTGTTGATACTGTATCTACGGGAGATCGATGGATCGTCCGGAGGCGATGTGGGGGCCATGATGGGCTTTATCTCCCTGGCAGTATCCCAACACAGATGACTTCTGAACAATTGGACAAAATAATAATATTGCATTGACTTCATCACCCCAACCAGTATCTGCAAATAGCTGTTTTGATCTATCCAAAGTCTGGATAACTGAAATCAAAAGGCAACTGAGCTAACATCCTAGGTCAGGGATGGTAAACCTGTGGTCCTCTAGATAGGGTTGGACCACAGCTCTCATCATCTCTGACCATTGGTCATGTTGGTTGGAGCCCAACAATGTCTGGAGTGCCACAGGGTCCTTAACCCTGGTCTACCTAATTTTTATTTAAAGGAGCCATTTAGTGTTGTGGTTAGAGTGTTGGACTAGGACCTAGGAGACCAGGGTTCAAATCCGCACACAGCCATGAAGCTCACTAGGTGACCTGGGACCAGTCACTCGCTCTCCGAACAACAAACCTCATAGGGTTGTTGTGGCGAGAAAATTGAGGGAAGGAGAACTATGTATGCCACCTTGGGCTCATTGGAGGAAGTTGAATGCAACAAATAATTCAGGTGAATGCAATAAATCAGTCCAATCTACCGGTTGATCGTGGGGGTGCTTCAGGTCGATCAACTCTGGACTCTACTTCCTACTGAGAGTAGAGCTTTTCCTACTGGGAGTAGATCGCAGTCTCTTAGGAGTTGGACGTGCCTGCAATAAATAAACAAACAATATATTTTTAAGATTAATCTATCACTTAAATATGAAATAAATAAATATAATAAATAAATAAATATAAATATGAAAGAAATATGATAGATAAAACAATTTATCCTATATATTCTTATTAAGCATTCTCAGTACGTAGGTACAGTAGTTTGCTGTAGGTACATTAAAATTATTATTAGAAGATGCTTGAAAAGCATAAGCTACCCTAGTCTGCCAACAACCATAGCTAATTTCAAAGCCTAGTCTTTCTACTATGAGTTTCTTTGTTGCAGGTAAAATGGGTTGACAATGCTTCTCTTAGCAGCAGCGGATGCTCCTTAGGCAATATTGAAAATCAGTAGATGAAGAAATAGCAGAATTCATAAAGTGTAACAGGAGGGAGACGAGTGTGATTTTCTGTTGGGTAAGCAGAGAATCAGGTTAGTTTAAATTCTTTGAAGGTTTCTTCCTTTTGTATTTCTGAAGTTTTATAACAAAGCAATAAAATAAAACAAAATAAAGCTTCACCTGCAAGAAAATAGATATGTGAGAACCTCAATTTATCCCATAAATCTTTGCAAAGTCTTTTTAATTCCACTATAACAAGGGTAACCAGCGTTCTGATGCCCATGGGCACATTTGCAAAAGTGAGAAACTATTGTGGGCACCATGCACACACTACAACCAAACATACACCACCACATTTTCTACTGGCTACAATACAATGTTTTCTTCAGCAGAGGGAGCGGCTGAGGGAGGGAACCATGTTAGCTCCAGAGAAGGCCTCTTGGGCACATGGGTGCACAGGAGCACCACGTTGGCAACTCCTGTGGCTATAGTACCATAAATAAAGACCGAATACAATTGCAATGCATGATGAAAATGGGTTCAGGGCTAAATTAGGTCTGAAGTATTGCAAGCATGTACGTTGAGGGACTCTGCAGGCCACCAGAGGCCACTTCAGTAGTTAGAGTCATTTAGCAGAAAGTGTTATGTTCTTGCTGTAGCATGTTTTAATTTTGACTTGGTTTGAGTTCCACATAGGAGACACAAGGCAAGCGTCATTTCACATCTACATGTAGTGAGTGCGTATTTGTAAAATAAGAGCAGTACACATTGCTATCATTCATCAACATGCATATAACATCTACAGATGAAAAGTGCTACACAAATCTCATTCCTAGAAGTGGAGTATGGCTGGATCATTGCAAAATAGACTATTCCTTTATTACTATGATCTTTGCTTCAGTCGTATAATAAATGTATGTGATAGCCCAAGCATGAAATTGCTATGGGCAAGAGACATTAACAAATCAGCAAAGCAGGTGCCTAGAGGAAATAACCAAGATGAACTTGCCTATCTTGAAACATCTCTTCCATCACTGACAAAGAACACAGCGACTTCAAGTGCTCCGAGTACAGGGGAAAGGCAAAGCTAAATTGCTTTGGGGGCTACTGACCAAAGGAGCTGTTTGGCAAGGAAACTTCATTTGTAAGCACAAAGAACTACAGAAGGGTACTCAGATGGAGTATTCAGTTTTGCTCCTTGTGTGACCATGGAAGAGACATTGTCACATTGCTGGATCATTTATTCATGTGGCATCTAGTATCATTTTTCTCAGAGACTGAACCAGAGGTAAAAATCTTTTTGTGTGTGCTTTAAATGGCTCATTATTGCATGCAAAGGTGGTGGTCACTCCCTTCACGGAAACAATTTAATTCACGTTCTCTATTCTAGTTCTAGAAACCAAATTGCCTGACCAGGGCATGGTTCATTCCAAATACTTTTGCTCATTTGTGACCCAAACAATGAGGACATAGCCAATATTACACACACACACACAGCTACCACAATTTGCTCCTGGGTCATATTGTTTGCTGCATAGTTCATACTATGCTGTCCTTAATATGTGGATTCAAATCCCTACTCAGCCATAAAGTTCACCAGTCATCAGCTCTCAGCCCACTCTACATTGCTGGGTTGCGAGAACATAAAATGTTGGAGAGGACCATGGATTGCATTCAGCATAGCACTAAGGTGAATGCTCTTTCAATGCAAGGAATTATTCATGGCCCTCTTGCTAGTCATTACCGTATGTATGTATGTATGTATGTATGTATGTATGTATGTATGTCTTTGTCCATTGATGCGTTTGAATTATGGTGCTGGAGGAGACTCTTGAGAGTCCCATGGACTGCAAGAAGATCAAACCTATCCATTCTGAAGGAAATCAGCCCTGAGTGCTCACTGGAAGGACAGATCGTGAAGCTGAGGCTCCAATACTTTGGCCACCTCATGAGAAGAGAAGACTCCCTGGAAAAGACCCTGGTGTTGGGAAAGATTGAGGGCACAAGGAGAAGGGGGCGACAGAGGATGAGATGGTTGGATAGTGTTCTCGAAGCTACAAACATGAGTCCGACCAAACTGCAGGAGGCAGTGGAAGACAGAAGTGCCTGGCGTGCTCTGGTCCATGGGGTCACGAAGAGTCGGACACGACTAAACAACAACAATTTCATTTTAAAAAAGGTAGTGTCAACAATTAAACATTGTCTGCCAAATAAAATAAAGGCCTGTAAGAATAAAAGGTATTCAGTAGTTGGCAAATAGAATGGAATATAATTCTTATATAAAACATATTTTAATGTGTTTTATATTCAGTTTTCCCCTTTTTGGCAGTGAGCAAGGGCTCTTCCAGGTTTGATGGAGGCAGTGGAAGACAGGAGTGCCTGGCATGCTCTCGTCCATGGGGTCACGAAGAGTTGGACACGACTAAACGACTAAACAACAACAACATGTATGTATGTATGTATGTATGTAAAAAGAGAGTGCAGAACCATTTTCAAGTGATCCACAACCTTTCTGCAACCTGAATGGAACTTGTAGACCAGCATAACCTCTGCTTGAAAAAAAGGCATATAACCCCCCCCCCCCCCGTGAGATCAGCGTGCTTTTTGTCCTATACTACAGGATTCAAACACTTTCAAAATCCAGAATCTCTGACTAGATTATCCTTTATGAGTGGGAGAATATTATCCTGCACAAGTAGAAGAATATTAAACTCGTATAGCAGATTTTATTGAAATGGAAATCTTTGTGCATGTGAAACTCTTCTATAGATTTTAGAACAAGAGGATCAAAACACTTAATTTATGCATATTACTTCAAGAGGCAAAATATAAAATCCCACACTGGAAGGAAACTGGGTCAGTTCGACTGACTGCTTTGCTTCCTGTAATCTTTAATTTCTGATCCAGGTTTGCACTGATCTGCTGTAGAACAACACAAATCCAATCCCCGCCTTCCAAATAATATGTTGATCTATGTTAGCTGGGTGCAGTCAGTGAATGCATTAGGAGCGAACACTTAAAGAATGCCTTGCAAGGGAGTGATTAAAAATTAATACTAAGCCAGAGCTCAAATGGTAAACATGTGAAGCCTATTCAATAGGAACCATAAATAATGGAAAAAAAGAAATCAATGTAAATAAAATGCTGACAAGTGCTAGGCTGTGGCTGTTCTGTGCTGTAAACCTTCTCTCTCTTCTCTAGACAATTCTGATTATGCAGGACTTTTATCCAAGCAAGCCAGTTCTCTCCACCCCTCCCTGCTGGAGAGTGATGTCTCAGTCTTTCACTATATAACTGTATAGCTAAATCCCAATTCACTGAGTGAAGATGTTTATAGATGGAGGGAGGAATCGTTTACTGCTCTTACCAGTTAGTTTGGGCATTTGAGCAAATCTAGCTGCAAGGAACAGGTTAGCTCCAAGGTGGCCTATATTAACATGGGAGTGGGATGGGGAACCAGGCAAAGTTCACAGGTGAGCCTTTTGCTATATGAAAGGTTAGCAGGGGTCAGCAAACTTTTTCAGCCGGGGGCCGGTCCACTGTCCCTCAGACCTTGTGGGGGGCTGAACTATATTTTGAAGGGGGGTAAATGAATGAATTCCCATGCCCCACAAATAACCCAGAGATGCATTTTAAATAAAAGCACACATTCTACTCATGTAAAAACACACTGACCATCTGTGGGCCGGGTTTAGAAGGCGATTGGGCCAGATCTGGCCCCTGGGCCTTAGTTTGCCTACCCATGGGTTAGAGACTGTAGGAGGTAAAGCAATGCAGTTTGTGCTGGAGAGGTTTATCCACGAAAGATGCATCCTACGTAATTGCTGCAAGCAGTTTGTTGAAGAAGGAGGCAGCCTCGTTACTCAGAAAACTATGTACTGGAATGGTGCTCACACTTTTCGCTTTGCAACTTTCATTCTAAAAGGGCTAGAGACTTTAAAATAATAATAATGAAATCACAGAGTCAGAGTCCCCTGCTGGTACAGCATAACCCTCTACCCCAGTCTGGGCAACCCTTATGTGCAGAGAGGACACCAAACAATGCACATCCTCAGATGAAAATTGGGACATTTCTCACTCCCTGCAGCTGACCCTGCTTGACTCCCCATTTTATGTCCCCCTGCCAGCAGAGCATTTCCTATCAGAAGAAAGAGGAGTGCCAGCACCTCCACCACACCAACAAGACACAACATACACGCTCTCCGCCGTCCCGAGAAAATGCCTGAATCCTGATTTTATTTTATTATTTGGTGTCTTTACAACAAGAAAAAGCACACAGCAATAAATAAATTTTAGAAGGGGGCAAGACATGGAGACACAAAGCATTTAAAGAAAATCAAGACTCCGCCTTTCTTATCGCCAAGGCAACCCTGCCCTCTGCCTGCACCTCAGAGCCGACATGTCACATGGGGCTGGGCCTCAGCAGCCGCAGCCTCTCCTACTCTTTGCTTGCTCCACAGAAGCCACTACGAGCTGCCCAAGGGAGGTGGCCAGCAGCAGCCATGGAGAGGCTATGGTAGGCTCCCTTGTAGTTGCCGCAGCCGCTGCTCAGCACAAGCACAAGCTCATCCTCAGCAGCAGCACTGGCAGGGAAAATAGGGACACTCAAGCATCAAATCAGAAGCCAGGGTGACTTTTGTAATTCCAGGACTGTCCCTGGAAAATCTGGGTACTTAGAGGGCACCTCAACATAAAGTCATGCCTGAAAAAATGGAGGGTTGCAGAACAGACTCATTAAAATCAATGGATGTGGCCAATTTAAGTCCATTCATTTCAATGGGTCCGGTCTGTGCAAAAATTATATTGGATACGACCCTGATTACCTCGCTCAGTCCACACCCTTGCACACACGACTCAGAACCGGGCAGCTGTGAAAAGACCACAGCACCTCATTTGCACAAACTTGTTTTGTCCTGCATCGGAAATCCAGCAGCTTCTCAGGAAACTGATTTGAGTCCAGCTGTGGGAACAACACCTTCACAGCAGCAGCTCCTGCCATACTGTACATGCCATGTTTATACTGGTGCCAGGAGAAGGGGAGCTAGTATTTTGCAGGGGAAAGAGGCTCACGTAAGCAAGGAAGGACTGAAGTGACATCAAGGTCAGAGGAGGGAACGCTGTGTGCTGATAAAATGATCTGTCATCCTATCAATCAAGAAGGGGGGGGGAGGGCAGAGAATCAGAAAAAGAAAACGACAGCTCTTTGTAAGCATTTCAGTGGTGTTGCTCTACGTAACAAACTCTCCGGGCAGCAAACAGGGTTTGGTTTTGTGCTGTTGTTGCTCTCCATGAATTTTGAGGGCAGCAAACGTAATCTTACTGAGAGAGCTTTGCTAAAGCAATACAGAACTCAGCTAGATTGGACTTTAAGGGTTTACTTCAGAATCCTGGCCTTCCTGTGTTAATGCCTAACCTTCTAGTGCTATGCTGTAATATTTTAAATATAAAGCTTCTGAATTCAGCCATCCTCTTATGCCTTAGTTTTATCATCAGAAAATTTATTGTCCCCACCTCTTGTTCTTTTTCTGGCTGGAATGAAACATGGTGCCACCAGCTTTCTGTAATGGGAGAGAATTACAGGTATTTTTCCCCAATCTTAAATTCAGTTCTTCACATTCCCAAATCAATTTGCTTTTGAAAAAAGAAAGTCCTCATGTGAATTCTTCAGGCATTTAGTGTGGATTTCTTCTAATGTACACATTTTTATAAGCTGCTTTCCCCTAAGATAATGCATTTTTGTATGTTTATATGCATATTTATGCACACTTGACCATGGTAAATGCATTTTTGGTAAAATATTTCATTAAAAAAATTATAGCAGATATTGCAAGAAACCAAAACCACAAAACAGAAGAGAATACATATTAAATATATGAGGCCATCAGTGCACAATAAACAAGCATTTTTAGATAAGGCACACAAGAAGTTTAAATAAGTTCAACAAAGAAAAGGAATCAGTCTGATACCAGACCTAACCATTGTTAATTATGTGTTGTTGTTGTTTGGGGGAAGTGCTTTTTATTAGGGCCAGCATGTTGAATAAAAGGAAAACCAAGCAATAATAAAATGATCTGTATTTGTCCTACCCTGGGCTATTTTGATGCAACTGGTCTTTTTTTCCTCAGACAGCAATTGTCCAAACTCTTGTTATACCACACATCTAACAAACCACAAACCAACATGAGCCTTTGTACACACTACTTGGCTGGCGAAATTCATTTGCAAAATTTGGGAAAATGTAAATTTTAGAAGATGGTTTAGTTTCAGTTCTCAGATGGTTTCAGAAAAGTAAGTTAGGTAGATTCACCTTTAACTGGGGAACTGAATCATATTTATCCCTTAACCCTCTCTACAGTGTTGGGCTTTCAATTTCCTTCTATGAAGGCTTGTCTTTTACATAGTACTGAAAAGCCGTAATAATAGCCATAAAACTGCACAAATTGAACTTCTCCAACCATCCTACTTCTATAGATTTATACTATGGCCTCCAACCATATATATAGCAAGTAAGGAAATACTCCAGCTCTTATTGTTTGCGTAGTAGCTAGTTAGCGGAATAAACTCACATATGGCCTTAGTATTCTTCAATAAATATCTAAAAGCTGTCCAAATAAAATTATCTGGGACAGAAAAAAAAATCCAGGCTACTGCATCTTGTTACAAATGCTAGGAAGCTTTCAGTTAAAATGCAAGGGTACCTAAAGAAAACTCAAAGGAGTAGCATGCCCTCAGTATTAACTGTTTATTGCTATAGATTTGTGGGGGGGGGGAGGCTCCTAAACCCCCAAAATAATAAATGGTACGATTTTGATTATTTGGGATGTGAAGGGAGAAATACAAGCCTATACAAAATGATCTGGCCAAGTTACAGCCATTAAGAAACAATGGGCCATTGAGAGCCATTCACAGTGCAAGAGAACTCCTTCCCCCTTGTCCTGAGGTGTGAACTGAGATTGGGGATTTGGAAGGTTGCCTGGATAATTGGGTGTGAGGTGACAGGAAAATAGAATTTTTAGCAAGCTGTTCTGGCAGGAAGGAGGAAGAAGAAAGATTGGGATCCATCTTGGGCAGGTTAGCTGAAGGCAGGCTGGGTCCTTGGACTCCATGGCTGCACTCCTTGGGGGGACAAGTCCCTCTTGAAATGACCATGCTGTAAGATCAGGCCTGAAAGTGTAAATAACTGAATAAACCATATTTCTTAAAGCTACCACAGTTTCCACAATGTTTCAATTCTCCAAAGGAACACAGACCCTGGGTGAGTGCCTTAGAAGACATCTGAAGGCAGTCCTGTTTAGGGAAGCTTTTAGTGTTTGATATATTGCAGTATTTTAATATTTTTTGGGAAGCCGCCCAGAGTGGCTGGGGAAGCCCAGCCAGATGGGTGGGGTATAAATAATATATTATTATTATTATTATTATTATTATTATTATTATTATTATTATTACCCCATGGACTCTTGCTACTGGTCAGCAGAGAGAGGAAGAGACACCCAATCTTTGTAACATTATTTACATTTTGCTGCTGTTGTGTTTTTTATGCTGTGTGGTGCTCTTAATCCCTATTTTATTTTTTTCATTTACATATTATGCTGTTTCAATACTCTGTATGCAGCCATGGTCATATTTTGGTCATATGGAATACTATTCAATAATTTAATTAGTGATGGTGAGCACTTCTGTACCACTCTTGGATTGATTTGCAATTAGGATTAGCAAGATGAGAGTGGATTTGGCATAGCACTAAGGAGGTCATTCCATCACTGCAAACATTTCTGCTTGCCCATCAGAATGACCTCCCCTCCCGTCCCCCTGCATGGTCTTCTGGGGGTTCTCCTGACCCTCCAGTGCAGATTAGGGAAGTTGCAAAGGGGGAAGAGGGGGGAAGCCCTGTTGTGTTAGTGCAGCGGTTCTCAAACTTTTTCCTCTGGGCCACACTTTCAGAATAAAATTTTGCTCATGCCACACTGAATTTTTATTGCTAAGAAATACATTGCAAAACAAAAAGAAACATCTCCCAGCAGTGCTTGATTTATAATGTAGAACACAGCTACTTTATAATATGAGCATGGGACATCCAGAAAGTATAACACAATGCAGCTACATAAGAACATGAATCATTCCCAAAATATAATTATAAATGAGTATTGGCTGCAGGACCGCAGTGCAAAATTCAAAAAAGAAGTGTGGAGTTTCAGTGTTTCAGTTCATATATTGTTTCAGAAATTGCAAATTAGATTCACCTTTATTTGCAAATGGAATTACGGTACATTTCTCCCCAAAAACTAACTTCACCTAATTTTCCTGCAAGCAAACCACAATGAATGCCCAGTAAACAGGTCATCTGAAAGTGCCCTTAGTGTTAAGGCCCACTTCAGATATTTAAACCGGACACAGGAAACTAGTTTCTAGGGTCTACAAAAGGTCTAAATGTCCTAGCATGCTATTGGAATTTACCTTTATGCTGCAACAAACCAACACAGCTATTATTCTGCATCATTATATCATAATGCCTTCTCTTGTCTTTTTCCTGTGATGGTGAATGGAATCAAAGATCATCATCTTACCAAAAATGTCTAGTGGTTTAGGTTGTAAAAAATAAAGAAACTTTCACTTGGTCCTAGTGATAGGCTTTGCTTCAATTAATCACGCTGCTATTCAGTTAATTATATTCTTACAGATAAATCAATGTTGTCTCAGACCTGGACAAAAGAATACAAAAGTCTTTTTACTGTACCCCTTCCTGACACTGACTGATCATGCAGCATGAACAACTGGGGTTTTTAGACTGCCAGCTAATGAGCCACAGAACAAATATCTTGATACTAAAGCAAGATATACCAGTTCTTTGTGTCTCCCACATGCCTTTGTGAAATGCAGAGAAAAACTGAAACCTGCAAGAAAAGGTCACCGTTTGTGTCCCTCTCCTAGCTCCTAAGAGGAGTTCTCTCATCCAGGGCTCTAACCAGGCTTTACCTGGATGTACTAGACGAATGAATCAGAATGTAGAAGACCTCTGCCCCAGAGATGCACTACCAACAGTGGTGGCTTTTGAGGTGGGTCAGAGACGTGGAGCCAGTGGCGGAGCAAGCCATTCGGGTGCCTGGGGGGGGTGTCCCCTGTGCCCAGGGAACGGGCCAGCTGCCATTGGGTGGGGCAAGCCAGGGCAGGATGCTCCACAGGTCCTCCTATGAGTCTGCCTGCCTCCTCCCACTTGACCGCCCTACAGCTGAGGGGGAGGTGGTGGGCAGACCATTTGGGGCAGCGCAAGGCCTGCGGGTGCCCAAGCCACAGCGTCACTCCCAGGAGAGACGTGTGGCTCGGGGGCACTGCAGGCCCAGCGGTGAGTGCCGCCCGACATTTTGTCACACACACCACACTCCTGCTGGTGCACGCCTGCAGCAGCCCCATCCTCACTACAAGCCTGAACATTATTTTTATTTTTATTAAGAAATAAAAATAGTCTCTCTTTTTGTGGCACTGTCTTGCTAACTTATCTCAGCAAGATGCTATGATTGCCTTGTCCTCTGAATTGTTTCCCCCTCTGTTAGCATATTAATTTCCATGTGTTGCTGTGATGTGTTACTGACTGTGATAAGCATCCTTTCCTATAGCATAATATAAATATCATTTTATTCTACCACTAAATGGAACACCTGCAGCCCACTAGGATTAAAAATATCAATAGGGTTGTGGAATAATATGATATAAAATATGCTTGTGGCAAATTTGCTAAGCTCATGCCGATTTACAATATGTTGTTTACATTGACAGGATTTGTTTCCTTTCCTTTGTAACTACTCAGTATGAAAGCATAACTATAGAAACTATTAATGGTCAAATTTCCTTCACCTACTTTAGAAATTGGTTTGTCAAAAATGAGCTTTCTTGGTGAACATTTGGAGGCAGGGAAACCCCTGAATCTGAACATTCTCTTCTGGGTCATAATGTTCCTGTAGAGCATGGGTAGGCAAACTAAGGCCTGGGGGCCGGATCCAGCCCAATCGCCTTCTAAATCTGGCCTGCGGACAGTCTGGGAATCAGCGTGTTTTCATGAGTAGAATGTGTCCTTTTATTTAAAATGCATCTCTGGGTTACTTGTGGGGCATAGGAATTCATTCATCCCCCCCCCCCAATATAGTCGCCCCCCCAACAAGGTCTGAGGGACAGTGGACTAGCCCCCTGCTAAAAAACTTTGCTTTTACCCCTGCTCTGGACCTATTGTCCTGCTTTCACATGGTCAAAAGATATCTCCATCTTTCAATGAACTTTCAACTACAGGTACTTCTTAACACTATATCTATTTTTCATCTAACTGCTAATTACAGCTCAGCTACAGCCCAGCCCAAATTCAACTCCAAATTCTTACTCATATTTGATCAGTTATCCTCGGGATTTGTGGCTTTTGCTCATGGCTCTTTGGAATACTAGGAAGCCATAAAGGCTCCACAACATCAGAGAAGGCACTTGGGAGAGATCATGTTGAGTGTTCTTTCTGTGTCACTTCCATATTCCATAGCAGCACCAGGACCTCAAGAGTAGCGCAAGATTATTAGCCAGAAAATCCCTTGGAGCAAATGCAGAAATCCAACAAACAATAGATGGGGGCGGCAAAATGGTACAGCTGTAAAATCTAGGAGTAAAGTGGCGGATTTTAAGAGATATTTAAATAGGCCAAGAGAAACAGCCAAATGGATGTCAGGTCAAATGTTCAAATGCTAAGGAGCAGCGAGGGTTACAGTCAATTAGGGTGTGATTATGGAGGATGTCTCGTATACCCCAGGTAGTGTGGTTGCTGACCTTGAGCCAGACATCCTGGAAAGTGAAGTCAAATGGGCCTTAGAAAGCACTGCAAATAACAAGGCCAGTGGAAGTGATGGTATTCCAGCTGAACTATTTAAAATGTTAAAAGATGATGCCGTTAAGGTGCTACACTCAATATACCAGCAAGTTTGGAAAACTCAGCAGTGGCCAGAGAACTGGAGAAGATCAGTCTACATCTGAGTCCCAAAGAAGGGAAGTGCCAAAGAATGCTCCAACTACCGCACAATTGCACTCATTTCACACGCTAGCAAGGTTATGCTTAAAATTCTACAAGACAGGCTCAAGCAGTATGTGGACTGAGAACTCCCAGAAGTGCAAGCTGGATTTAGAAGAGGCAGAGGAACCGGAGACCAAATTGCAAACATGCGCTGGATTATGGAGAAAGCTAGAGAGTTCCAGAAAGACATCTATTTCTGCTTCATTGATAAATGGAATAAATGAGTGTCAACAGAAAAAGAGGCTGACAAAAGTGGCCAATGATTTGCCAACGTAGCCCAGAAATTATGAAAGAGACTAAAAGCTTTAAATTTAGCGAAATGAAAAGAGCAAACTGTATAGTTTGAAATTATGAAAGTGGGAGTAGGAACTGGGGAGATAAAGTGATGTGGTGATAAAGATGTAAAAAATATATAGCAATTACAAATGGGATGAGCAAAAAACAGTAGAACTATGTAACTGGAGAGAGAAAGACAAAGAAACAGAAACAGGGACAGAGAGAAGTTTAGATGTTTGTTTTAAGGTGAAAGCTCTAGAATTCATTCATTCATTTATTTCACTTGTGGAACTGAATTACCTTCTTACGACTCAAAATGGCTTGTGTTTGCAAAGCATTTGGTCTTGTTGGATCAAATCAATAGTTCTAGTGTAACAGAATAAACTCCTGTTATTTGCTGTCCTGGTTTTTATTTGTACCTGTTCTTTCCCCTCCAACCTCCTATAGTCATCTGCAGTGATGGCATTTCTCCATGTGAACTGAACAGGCCATTAGCAGATCTTTAATCTCTTAACACAAAGGCTCGTAATTATGTGTGGCTTGTAGCTTGGGGTTATTCATTTTATTTTCTAACACATACGACAAGAATTTTGAGAGCTGCACTGTGATTAGGTGGCATGGCTTGGAAATTATATTCTAAGTCACACTGATGCCATTAAAATAATGAAAGCCAAAATTCATGGAGACTGAATGATATATAAATTAGCCGCTGTGATTTGGAACAGCAACATCAATTAAGCAACAATAAAAATGAATTTACTTCAATCAGCAGGCAAGTCCTGGTTTACAAATGACAGCCCCATACCCTAATCTTGGCTTCAGAATTCAGCCTGAGGTAGTTTCCAGCTGCCAAACAGGCTATTTGAACTTTTCCAGACCCAGAAGATTCTAGCCACTGAAAGTGCAGCCACCATAAGCAGTTGTTACAGTCAGAGATGTCCTTACACCAAATGTTCAGCAACAACTGTTCAAAAGTGCAAAACACATTTATAGAAGTGATGGCCCTAGGGAGCACTTCAAACTCCAGAGTAGAAGAAAGCAAAAAACAAACAGACCCTAGCATATAGGTGCTCATATGTGAAGACCACGCATGCATCCATTTCAATTATGTATTTGTGGTAGAGTCCCATTTCTGATTACTTCTCTTTGTGAACCCCTCACAGTCTCAATTCAGTGTAAGACATATTCTTATAGATGGGTTGAAAAGGAAATTAGATAAATTCCTAGATATACCTGTAAGTTGCAACCTATTGCTGCAAGATAATTAACACCTCCTGTGCAAATATCTGATTTATATTCCACATCCACATAAGGCTGTCTTATTATTAGAATTGCATATGACTGGGCTGTTTCATACGACATTTCCTGGGGTATAGCAGCATGGGTTTATATAGCAACAAAAGTGGCTATTCGCTGCTAGATTCAGAAATTAGCTTAATAACTACGTCATTGTCATGGATGAGGAGGAAAGCTGTGTTGTAGGGAGATAAAATTAATTCAGATGGCAACAAGATTGGTCATTTTTCACTCCTACAGGAATTTTCTTCTTCTTAAGGAACATGCTTTAAGATTGTTTGAGAGGAAGCTTATTCTCCCCCCCCCCAAAAGAAAATGTCTTCTTTTTAAAGAAATCTTGAAATGGTATTAAAACTCTTGTCGGGGGAGCTTAGTGGGGAGGGGTTCCAGGTACAGCTCGCAGCACTACATAAACCTATAAAACTTGTTTGACTAGAGGCTATGACAGGACACAAAAAATGAACATGTGTAGGACGACCACCAATAGCACCACAATGCTGCCTTAAGCCTCCAAAACGTTATCATCTGTACACAGTTGTAACAAATAAAACCAAGTGATATAAACTGCGTGATTTGGGAAGATGTAATCATGTAGCCTTTCAAATTGTTTAACTAGTGGGGTATCTGATAACATTGTTTTCTATCTGTGTTTGTGATTAAAAATCTGTTTTCTTCCTGTTAAGGAAATCTTATTGGGGCCCTAAAGATAGATAGACTGCCTCCTGGGAGCAGCTTACAAAAGTATGTTGATTAAAGGACAAACTGTCCTTTTATAAGTCTCAGAGGAGTTTTTTCCCTTCACTTTTTAAAACGTCAGATTTTCTTTCCGTAGGATTTACAGACACTGTAATTCAGATGGGACTATTTAAAGGCACCTATCAGGAAATGTTCCTGAATCTATAGCATCATTATGTCCTTCCTTCTTACAATGAAAATATGAGTTGTACAGTTCTCTGTCCTTTTTATTCCTAATCGCAGTAACAAAAATGGTCATAGCTAGAAGGTAAGAATCAATGGAATGAGAGCACCTTGTTCATTGAAGACATTCAACAGTCAGGATAGTGAAAAACTGATGGATATACCCCCCCCCAAAAAAAATACTATGAAATATGTACCAGATCCTGAAAATTATGAGGGCCAGGATACAGAATTGAACATTGCAAAGTATTCTCATAAACTCTTTTTTTCCTCAGAAGCACCTCACAGGAGGATGTTCTGAGGGTTCACAATCTCTGAAGAGCCGTCTTTGTGGGGAAGAAGTACCATTGGGAAGGAGATGCTGAGAAGCTCACGCCCCCCCCCCCCACTCACTTCTACAACTGTGGAAAGTGCACTGGATTATAGCTAGAGCTAGTCCCTTGTTGATTGAGTAACACCATGATTTCCCCAAATTTCTCTTTGAAATGATGTGAATTAGAGCTTCAGTTTGTTTTGCTTCTAAAGTAAATCTGGGGTGCTCACAATTTTAGCATAAATCTAGCCAAAATAGAGATATCAAATCATCCTCAATTATGTGATGAAATAAGTAGAGCTGACAAACGCAGACCTTAAAATCTAAATTTTTATGAAGTGCTTGATGTCAGCTAAGGATGAGCAGAGCATAACAGCTCCATTCTGAAATTGTCCCAGGAGTGCAACTTCTGGCAAGTTCCACTCTGATCTGAAATTCCCACTTCCTAATGATTGAGGGTCCCCCCCCCCAGTCTCTCTCTCTCTGTCTCTGTCTCTCTCTCTCTTTCTCTCTCTCTCTCACACACACACTGTGTGCTTTTCATTGATTTTTGCTGTTGCAAAATTATTCATTAGTTTAATTACAACATCTGTTTCACTATTGCACAATTCTATAAATAAACAAGTAAATAAACATGGGGAGTAGAAAGATAGACTGCTTAAAAAAGAAATTATGGTGAGGAGATGCTGCTTTTCCAAAATTTTAGCAGACTGGTTTTTTCTATAGAAAAGTATCACAACACTCCTCTGGAATTCTACTAGTTTCCAACCCATCTTATTTTGGAACCATTCTAGTACAGAACTACAAAATTCAGGGCTGAATTCAGTTCAGGTGGATTACATTATTATCATTACAGATAGGTAGCCGTGTTGGTCTGCCATAGTCAAAACAAAACAAATTCCTTCCAGTAGTCAAAACAAAACAAATTCCTTCCAGTAGCACCTTAAAGACCAACTAAGTCAGTTCTTGGTATGAGCTTTCGTGTGCATGCACACTTCTTCAGATACCTTCAGGTATCTGAAGAAGTGTGCATGCACACGAAAGCTCATACCAAGAACTGACTTAGTTGGTCTTTAAGGTGCTACTGGAAGGAATTTGTTTTGTTTTTATTATTATCATTAGTTTCAGGCTTCAGGTTGAATGAAATTTCCAATTCAACATTGGATCTACCAAGTGCCTGAGTGGCAATGTTTACCTCACAAGTCAATTTCTTTTTTTGTTTTGTTTTAGTGTTGCTGAAGGCAATCAACTGCCACTCAAAGCATGAACACTTATTTTGTGTTTTCTGATACTGCTGTCTAGATTTTATTCTATCTCTTAACCAGTAAATCTAAAGCCAACTGATGAATATGAATATGAGATAAGACCTTGGATTCTTATCTCATTATACACGACAAAGCCATTTTTCACCTTTTCACCCCTTGCTTTTTCCTGTAAGACCTATTGCAGTCGTTAAGAGTCGTCAACAGGCTCATCACAGCTATCTGCCAATCACCCATTCCCACCACCCTTCTGAGTAATACCCCTCCCCACCTTCTCACTATATAGAAGGGTCTGGAAACTTCTGTTTCAGTGTATCTGAAGAAGTGTGCATGCACACGAAAGCTCATACCAAGAACTGACTTAGTTGGTCTTTAAGGTGCTACTGGAAGGAATTTGTTTTGTTTTGATGAATATGAAGAGATACATATTCTTAGATTTGGATCTTGCTTGATACATCTGTTCTGTCAAATATGAAAACTCTGACAACAACCAAATGAAATCTCTTTGATTTGTTCTCCCCACTCATCACAGCAGGAGGAGAGAGAGTTTGCAAGTGCCTACAGAGAGGAAAAAAGCAGTGATAGGTAATCATTTGGTGAACACTCAAAAAGCACTTTACAGGAGGGTTTCTAGACACTTATTTTTCAGGGGTGCGAAACTCGGGAGCAGGATAAGTGTTAGCTTTGGGGCCAATTTGGCTTACCTCCACAGAACTATGTGAGAATGGCTTAGGGAGACCTCCTGCAATAGGTATGGCCACTGAAGGAAAAGGCAGTGTGCCCATTTCCCCCAAACACAGAGACTAAGTTGTCTTGTTTTACTTGGAAGCTAGTTTTTAATATTTAGGCCCACACATGTTGACTTGCAGATAATGCTGCTAATGATTGGTTTACCCCAAATTTGTGTATTTTATTTCAGGGCGCACTCACAAAACATTAGCAATAACTGGCCTCTACTGCTCCCATCAAAAGTTTAAGTAAGGCTGGTTAATTATTCTTTGCTGAGTATCCTATCTCCCATTTAAAATCATTTCTAAGTAGTTCAGTTTATTCGTTTTGAGGTAATCTGGTAAAGCAATTACATGACCAAATTTACAGAGGAAAACTCACTGTGCCAGTCAGTCAGTCAGTCAGTCAGTCCACTTCATACCACCCCCAAGCTGTTGTGTAACAGGGTCTATTTTCTGTCTTGATACATGGAAACTAGCGTGCAAAACTGAATGAATGGGAGAACACTACTTCCACAGACTTTGGTGTTCACACTGATCTGAGGAAATACACGCCTGGGTTTAGTAGCCTTTGCTCCTGGAGAGAAACAATGTTGATTTCTCAGAAACAAAATATTGTGAAAGTAAACTTAATTAAAAGAAAGCAAGAAGGTTATGGTGTCATATTATAGGACTGATATCAGCTAGCACTGACACTTCTTGAATTGTGTCTTCAGAAGCAGTGGCATTAGATATGTGGATGTGTGCATTACCATTTTTATTTTGCTGTAGCACACTGCAATTTTCAGTGAAAAGTGAAATTACTGTCAGTCCCTATAGAGCAAAGACATCTTCTTTGTGTGCTGTCTTATAAAACTGTCATCATTAGGCCCTTTCATATCTGTCTCTTTGTTTCATTAGATTTGACATACATTCCTCACGAAAGGCAGAGGCTAAAATGTTTCTGCTTTCAGAAATTTTTCTCTCACGTCCTTTACCTTCCTCTTTTTTCTCTTGTGACCTGAAGGCCTTTCTTGATTCTCATTAGAAATGTACTTGTACCACACATCTTTAAATACCACGGTGCCTGTCTGATTACATGTGTATTTTTATGTGTGTGCTTGACCTCCTTCCTTTATGGAGCTGAGTGATTGCCTACCTTCAAAACTCTTACCATTTTTTAATTAGGGCTGTGGATGACTCAGCCTCCCACCTTCACTGGACTTTCATCCTCCAGCAAAGATGCAGTGAGAATTTTTGTGGCTATTTCCACAAAGACGGCCTCACTTTTGGGAGGATAGGGTTCATGCAGTTCAACGAGATGGCCAGGTAGTTTTGCAATCTCTCCCCACCCTCTTTTAGGCAGGCTATTGCACTCAGCACCAAGACAAAGGCTGGCAGGCGGTGGTGGTTGTCATTAAAATTTCTATACTGCCCTATGCCCATAGATCTCAGGGTGGTTAACAACATAAACTCACAATATGAAAAACAGAAAATACATAATAGAAACAAAGCAAAGACAACCCAATAATTTAAAAGGGTATCCAAAAAATGTTTATTTCAGATGACACGGCCTTGACAGAGCTCTCTGAAGAAGCTCTACAGGGACTCATCAACTCATCAATCAAGCCTGCAAGGAGTTCAGCCTTACCATGAGCCTGACAAAAGACCAATATTCTGGGTCAGGACATCACCAGCACTCAGCACATCAGCAATGATGACTGCCCCCTTGAGGCGGTAGATGATTTCGTTTACCTGGATTCCACCATAACCAGCTGGACAAGCGTATTGGGAAGGCATCTATGGCAATGGCTCACTTCTCCAAAAGGGTATGGGAGAATGTGATGCTAACATCCAATATCAATATGAAGCTCTACCAGTGTGCTGAGCACACTGCTTTATGCAAGTCAGTCGTGGGCAACTTATAAGCAACTAGAGTGATGCTTTCCATTTGTGTTATGTCGGGAATATATTTGCCATAACATGGCAGGCCAGAGTCTCAAACAAAGAAGTGCTCTTCCAAGCCCACATTTACAGCATGCTCTCACTCCTGTTTCAGCAACATCTCTGCTGGCTTAGTCATGTCCAGAGAATGGAAGATAAAAGAATCTCCAAGGATGTGCTCTGCAGGGAGCTGACTTCAGATATCGTGCCCATTAGCAGATCACTTCTGCATTACAAGGATGTCTGCAAATGTGACATGAAGGGTGGCAGTATCAGCCACACTGTATGACCAGGGAAGCAATGACTGCTGGGAGAGTGCCATGGTGCATCTGCAACAGCACAACCAGACACCTTCAACTGCCACAAAACATGTCTCCAGCACATTGGTCTCTACAGCCATAGCAGGTGCTGCAGTGTTCCAACAGTTTGACTTAATCCCCAAAGCCACACTTCTGCATTGTCTCCCGAGACTTATGGTTACCAACCTGCTCTTCAGAACTTCACTGTCATTGTACAAACATCTGAAGAGCAGCCTGGCTGCCCAAGGACTTTGCGGGCTGGGCTTACATCAATCAATCAATCAATCAATCGATTGATTGATGGACTTACATGCAATTTCTGAAAACACACACACACACACACACACACACACACACATATATATATATATACTTCAGCCCACCAGGTGGAGACCATCTTTCCTTGTACTGTGTTGCCTTGTTTATGGGGTGAAATGGATAAAGGCAGCAAAAAGGAAAATAAATTGCTTTGGTCAAAGCATGTTGACAATTATGGTCACAATTCAACAGAGTTAAATTCACTTAAGGTCTCTGAAATCAGGGGGCTTAGGTATGCTTAACTCAGGGTTGGATTGTTGCCTGTATTGTTGCAGCAACCCCTGTCTGAGGATTTACTTACTTTGTTAAGCTTTCCCAGAAACATTTCTCTCTATAACTTGATCTGGACAAAAACAAATTGTAACCGTATTTGGTTGAGTCCCCATATATTTTCAGCTGGATGCTGCATATCAGCTGTTGGTTAAATCAGTTTCAGCTCACTATTGGCATTCAGTAAGCTTATAATGTAGATAAGGCCTGTGATATCAATCAGGTGTCTACAAACACAAATAAAAATGCATCTCACTTGACAGTTCTGTTTTATACAATTTCTGTACTTGGGTACCAAAATGCATTGTGTTATCTGCTGACTTCCCCCTCCCCTTTCTTTCATCTAAATAAGTGTTTGCTTTTAGCAAGTAAAGAAAAGAATGACATTCTTCTTTACATGTAGTGTGCACAAAAATGCATATATTGGAGTCAAGGGTGTATATGAATGCATATATTAGCGAAAATAACATTTTGAAATGCGTTAGAGTGGGAGAAATTGCTTTGCAAAAATATTCATATTGGGAGAAATGCAAACAACAATTTGTATACTAGGAAAATTCTGATGAATTTTCATGAAGACTTTGTTCAAATTGCAAACTAATGTGGAAATGTGGAGAATCAAACTTAAGATTGGAAAAATGAGGGAAACCAAAACTGACATATTTGCTCATCTGCAAAATCTACTCTCTGCAAAATGTCACTGGACAGTGCACAAAATGTGCCTGGACCGTGCCCATGTAATATTTCCTTTCATCAGTGAGATGAGTGATTTTGTAAGCAACCTTGTGAAAGTTTTAATTCATTTTTAATAAATGAATAAAATCCATATGCACTCGGGTTCCACTGTAGTTTGCAAAGATGTATTTAGAATGTGAACACAGCTGCAAATGAATGATTGAACTTCGATCCATCGATATTCAAGGGTGCTTAAACCTGCCCCAGACAAACAGCAGAAAACCTACTACTTGGGAAATAAGCCTAGAGTGGTTGTGTTGTTAGCCTTTGAGATGCTTTCTATGATCCAGAGGACTTGCTGCTTTATATGCATAGTGTTCTCTGGGAAATCCTTTAACCTCCTTTTGTGCTTTCCTGAAGTAGAGCCAGAGTGTGTTAGATAATTACAGGGAGAAAATTGAGTTGGGCCATGAGGGACCAAGAAGATGAATGAACTAAAGCTTAGTTCACTATTACAGGATTTTCAAAAGAACCAGTTTTGGGGGGAAATTTCTCTGGCAGCTCTTGACATTGGTCTAGCCTAGGCTCATGTTTCTGGCTGAGGAAGTGATTCCAGCAGATCCATTATTTGATCTTGACCAGGATCTCTGGGCTAAGCATAGATTCACCAGTAAGCAGATCAGTGGAAACAGAATTCTTAAAGGAAGGGCACTAGTCTGCATGTAGCTGTGAGCAAGCAAGGAATTCGAAAATAAACCTGTTATCTAATAACAGGTTCTTAACCTGTTATCTAATAACAGGTTCTTATTTCTAAGATTCTTAAGCCTCTGAGCACAACATTAGCAAGGAACCTTTTTACTGGTTTGTGGGTGTATCTCCCATGCTGGTGTCTGGAACTGCTGGGTCTGTATGCAGTTCTCCCATGAGGCAAATGTTGGAGCTACAGGTGATATAGCATCTTAGTGAAATACAGTACTATAAAGCCATGGATCGACTCTGCCCATTGAATCCTCCTGGACAGGAAGAGGTAGAAGAAGGCTTTCTGTTCTAATTGAACCTTGCTTAACCCAAATGGTTATCCTGAGCTCTGGTCTGTTTTTCTGTTCTGAGCCATTTTTTGTTTCTGAACTATTGGCTGGTCCTGCAGTTCTGGGTTTCTGGTTCAGAGCAGACTGCTACCCACAGCCAATGGCTGAAAGCCGGATAGGGAACTGAGTGCACACATTGATGCTGTACACAGGCAGTTCTCCACACCAATCCAGCAGCTACAGCTGCACACACTCATTTAAAAGAAGCTAGAATTGCATGACCTAGCCAAGAAAGCAGGCAGGTGGATATAATTTCCTCCTCTACCCCTTACCCATATCCTTCTATCGACTAGGCAGACTACTGCTGTAGTTTCCGCATGATGTGTGCAGCAACAATATTTGGGGAAAGTCTCCTATGAATTCACTATTATATAGAAATAGATACCTCACTGAAAATTATTGCATTTCTCAACAAAAAGTACCATACAATATAAGAAAAAAATGCAGAGAAGCATATTGCTTTGGCATGTGAATAAGTCTTATGGGTGCTTCACTTCATATCTGAGCTCCAATATTCAGGCTCTGATGGCAGAGATATTAGCAGGCACTCATTGGCTTAAATTGACAATAGGTATATTTTTATGAGTTTCTTCTTATAGTTCCTTCAGCTCCCTGAAATTAAAATAATTCCACTAACATAGCAGGACAGGTTCTCTTGATATTTGTGCTGGATGAAGAAAGGAACTCCCTCATCATTTGCAGAGATACCATTGTGCCGAGTGCACGAGGCTTAAATCACAAATCCAAGAGTTTGTCCCTTTTTAAATGAAGCAATTTAAATTTGTAAAATACCAAAAACCTAGATGGCATGGTATAAAAGTGGAGCTTTCAGTGTCACTGCAAATCCCTCTTAAATAATACAGCTCATTTTGAATGTCTGATCTAGTTCATTTATCCAAAAGCTGACATTTTGAATCATATCATTTTAAAGGAATGAAATTGCTTTTGTATCTTGACATGATTGATCATTCAGAGGTTTAACCAGCAATCTGTCTTAGAATCCTTAGTTCTTTTGTGTGCGTTTGTATGTGTACTGCAACTTATTAATTCTTGCAGAAAACTATATATGGAATGGCTATTTAATTTGGATGGTACATCTAATCACACAATTCTCATTTTCTCCAGTGAGCATTACATTGCAATAAGATAGTCAGTTGTTCCCCAGACTGTGAACCACTTTGAGCTTGATCCTATTCAAGTTTACTTGGAATCAAATCCCACTGAATTCAATAAGGTTCAAGAGTCATCCCAGGATCCTACACAGTTCTACTTTCTTACAGCTTTTAATGAGAAAAATAAGAATCTCACAGACAGAAATCTATTCGGTTCAAACAAAAATTATTGACCAGAAAAGTCTGAAGCATTACATTGTATCTATTAAGAGAGGTTTTCCGTAAGGTGTGTGTTCATGTCGAGGGAAAAAACATGCTTCTACTGAGGCACCTAACCATAAGCCTGCATTTTTATCAAAGCTTCTATATATTTCAATCAAGGCTTGTATTTAAAAATGAGCTTAAAAAAAGGATTTTCAAATGTTTCATGCCAGGCAGAGAAAACCTTGGCCATTCTCCTAAGACAAGAGGGCCCCATTGATTTATAGTAGAAAAACAATTCTCAAAGTCATAAAAAGGGAGAATTACATATGCTGCCCCAAGGCTGAAAAAACACTGGGCAAGATAATACTAATGTGCCTCCCAGTAAAATGAGCCAGATCTTCTTTCTAAGGTTGAAAGGCCAGGAGCAAATGGAAAGAAAAACATTTAGCTAGAAGAAAGAGAGCATTTTTGGGGAAGTCTTTTTCTAAAGCCATTCTTTCTTAAACTGAAGAGGCTTCTTTTAAAAGCTGTGTTTTACTGAGTTTCTTCCTTTTTACTTTGAAAAGCTTTATTCTTTTAAGAGGCTACCTATGATAAATGTATGAAATATATTAGCTTAAATATATTGGCTTAAATGTAATTATGCAAAGGATTTAAGGAATGCTAGATTCTTATTTCATAGAGTCATATTGCAATAGGAGACCAGAGGGGCAAATGAGCCTAGCCCCCCCCCCCTGCCAGACAGAAGACGCCATCCAAGCAGTCTTGATATATAGTTGTCAGGCATTTGTTTAGAAACATTAAATGAAGGAAATCTTTCAATGTTGATGTGAAACTCAAGATCCTTGACATCTGTTGAACATAAAAATGTAAGATTAAACATTTGTTTTAGAAGGCAATAGGGCAAGAAGGGCAAGAGGTGAGCTGGTAATTAAGATTCCATGTAAGATATATTATTACTTATATGTCATATATATAGCTCTTTGTCTCCCTTATAAGGGCAAGGAAATGGGTGTATCTTTTGTGGGTGTATTTTTTGTGATTGGTTCTAGCAAACAGCCAATAGGAATTTCAACCAGGCTGATTGGACAGAGGCAGCCACAGGAGGAGCAAAGGGGGCTGGATTAAGGGAATATAAGTGCTGGCCAGAATGGCAGGAGGCCAGGCCAGAGCTTGGTAACCACGTACCACTGAGCCTCTTATTTATTTGTCTGACAAATAAATTACTATTTTAATTTCTCTATTGCTGCGTTGAATATTTCATTCCAGCTAAGCGTTAACCACAAGCAGGGTGCTACATTTTATGGTGCCGTGACTCGGATAAGTGGTCTGCTGGAACGCAGCCCCTTCGCCCTACTGGGCAGGGTACAAGAGAGAGGACAACTGCTTACCCAAAGCGCGCACTGGTAAATTTTTCCAGGGGAACGCAGAAGACTCGTCTGTCTGATACCCTGCTCACTGGCGGCGACGGACCGGGGGAAACAGGGAACCAACCAAGGGTAAGTGCACAAAGGGATTTTTGGCCCTCCAATTAATTAGGAGGAAGAGAAGTCTTGATCAAACTTCTGCGTCTCAGTAAGGGGAAACTGAGTACGCTAGGTGGTTGGGTACATCAGATGGTGATCTGGTGTAGGGAAAGGGAAAAATTGGGAGGTAGAGTGTGGTGAAGTATCCAGCGCATTGTATGTGTGAGAAAGTACAGAGCAATCTGTAGCTGACCCGAGTGTGGAGTGGGCAGTACTTCGGTTCCTAGTAAGGCGACTTCACTAGGCAAGGAAACCCACAAAGCGCGTCTGTGAGTGACTGAGTGGATACTTCACAGGGCCATACAATGGGAGTTGGGGGTTCAAAGGGGGAAAATACACCTCTTGAGTGTATGTTAAATAATTTTAAGAAAGCCTTCTCAGGGGCATATGGAGTCAAAATGACGCCAGAGCGCTTGAGAACGTTATGTGAACTAGAATGGCCAAAACAAAATACTGGATGGTCATCTCAGGGAACTTTTGATATAAATTTAGTGAGCAAACTTTGGACTGATATCGCCAAAGAAACTGGAGGGTGCCCAGAACAATTTCCATATATAGATTCCTGGCTGAGCACATTAAATAAAAATCCTCCATGGATAAGGGAATGCAAAGTCAAACGATGCAAATTATTGGCTGTAAAAGCCGAAGCTAGGAAAGGAATCTTGCCAAATAAACTCAAACCCATTTTTGAGGGGCCAGAGGAAGAGGTGCTTCCACCTCCACCCTATGCTCCACATCGAAGGGAGCTTAATCCAAACACTCCACCAGTTGTAACCCCAAGGCAAGAAACTGGAATGAATAATGGGAGTGGAGTCACAGAGTTTGATTCCTTGATAGATTATGATAAATATCTTCAGGAGGCATTGGAGTCCTATAATAAAGCCCAAGCAGAAGTGGTTATTCCACCTGTGACTCCTAATAGACCTCCATCTACAGTCTCCTTTAGTGGAACAACTGATTGCCCACCCCAAACCCCTGTACATCCAAGTCCCAGAGAAATATTACAGAAGTTACAGGGAGACCTTGCTCGGTCAGCAAGCAATACAGCCAGGCGTATAAAGCTGCTAAAAGAACGCCTTGCGACAGATACCATCCCCTATGATTTGAGGCCCCTAGAGCAAAGTGAAGAGAAAGGTCACGTAGTAGCCCCTCTTAGAAGAGTATTTGATGCACTTGAGGAGCCTGCGCTGGTTAATGGGCAACCCGGACCACGGCCACCTCGAACTTCGACCCTGCAATATATTCCATTCACAACTACAGATCTGATGAATTGGAAAACACACACCCCATCTTTTGCAGAAAAACCTCAGGCTATGATGGACTTGGTGACTTCAATAGTAAATACTCATAGTCCTACTTGGACAGATTGCCGCCAGCTCCTGAATACTCTGTTCACCACTGAGGAAAGGAGAGACATAATTGAAAAGGCACAGATATATTTGCGTGAGCAGGCCAGAGTGGGAAATATTTATAATATTGACCGTCATCTCCAAGATAACTTTCCCTTGGAAGATCCTAATTGGGATCCAAACAATGCAATTCACCTGGCCAGACTTACCACCTACCGCCAGACACTTGTGCAAGGTATCCGCAGGGCATGCCAGAAGCCCACTAATATGTCTAAAGTCTCAGAAGTAGAACAAAAACCAAATGAGAGTCCGGGAGACTTTTTAGAGAGGCTGCAAGAAGCCTATCGTATATGGACTCCTTTTGACCCTGAAGCCCCTGAAAACAGTAGAATGATTACTGCTACATTTGTGGCCCAGTGCGCTTCTGACATTCGTAAGAAAATTCAGAAATCAGAAGGATGGGAAGGGATGCTGATGAGCCAAATTATGGCCATTGCACGCCGAGTTTATCGGAATAGGGATGAGGCTGAGAAGCAAGAGAAGAAGAAGTGGCAGAAGGAAAAGATGGTAATGCTAGCCACAGCAGTGAAGCAAGACCACCGCCCCTTAAATGGAGGGCGAGGGCGAGGAAGGAATCCACCACTGGGAAGGAATCAATGTGCAAATTGCAAGAAGGAGGGTCACTGGAAGCGGGAGTGTCCTGAACCCCTGAGGTTGGAAGAAGTATGCCCAGGCCCAGGCCCAGGCTCCGGCCCAAGAAACCAGGGACGGGGACGGGGAATGATCCGAGATGGAAGATATCAGAGACCAGGACAGGGACGGAGTAGAGACAATTTCATTGGACTGGCAGAAGAGGATTTTACTCAAGACTAGGAACGACCGGACTCCATAAAGTTAGGCTTCCAGGAGCCCACGGTCACGATTCAATTAGGGAGCCATTTAATAGACTTTATGATTGATACTGGGGCTGAATACTCAGTACTCCCAGAACTATTGCAGAAAAAGGCATCCAAAAGTGTAATCATTAAAAGTGCCACTGGACAGTCAGCTAAGAGGTCTTTCCTCCAACCTTTGGAATGCCAGATTGGGGGACATCGTTTAACCCATCAGTTTTTGTATATACCTGAGTGTCCAATACCTCTCTTAGGCAGAGATATGCTGTCCAAATTGCAGGCCCAAATCACTTTCACTCCTCGAGGTCCAGAAATGAAACTGCCATCAAAAGCAGCAGGAATAATTACCCTCTCAGTACCTAAGGAACAATCATGGCGCCTAATGTCAGCCTTGCAAGTCCAACCCACATTGGATACAGAATTAAACAAGCTCCTCCGAACTCTACAGGTGCCACCAGGAGTATGGGCCGAAAATAGCCCACCAGGAATGGCTAAGAATATAGCTCCAATTGTAGTAACCCTAAAACCTATGGCTACCCCTGTATCTGTAAAGCAATATCCCTTACCCCGGCGAGCAGCGGAGGGCATCCAGAAACATTTGGACCGCCTATTAAAATATGGTCTGCTTAAACCTTGCCAATCAGAATGGAACACACCCCTTTTGCCTGTTCGAAAACCTGGGACAGATGAATACAGGCCAGTGCAGGACTTGAGGCTCGTAAACCAGGCTATCGAGACCTTGCACCCAAATGTACCAAACCCATATACCTTGCTGAGTTTGATCCCACCAGAAGCAACATTTTTTACTGTATTGGACTTGAAAGATGCATTCTTCTGTTGCCGGCTGGCACCACAGAGCCAACCTATATTTGCCTTCCAGTGGGAAGACCCTTTGACAGGAACAAAAGGCCAGCTAACCTGGACAAGATTGCCCCAAGGATTCAAAAATTCCCCAACTTTATTTGGCACTGCCTTGGCGAGGGATCTAACAAGTTACCCCTCAACACCGGGAGAAAAGGTGGTTCTGCAATATGTGGATGATCTTATACTAGCTGCAAAGGATTTTGATACCTGTAAAGAAGGGACAGAGGAACTGCTCCACTTGCTCTGGGAAGCTGGCTACCGAGTTTCCCAGAAAAAGGCACAGTTATGTTTAGAAAAGGTCAAATATTTGGGCTTTGACATCTCACACCAACAACGAGCATTGAGACCAGAGAGGAAAGAAGCTATTTGCCTTATCAAGGAACCTACCACAAGAAAACAACTTAGGGGATTCCTGGGAACAGCAGGGTTTTGTAGACTATGGATACCTGATTTCAGTAGTCTGGCCAAGCCCTTACATGAAAGCACTCGAGGTGCAGAAAAGGACCCATTCGTATGGGGACCTGAGCAGAAACAAGCCTTTTTAGTTATCAAACAACGACTTATGGAGGCACCAGCCCTTGGATTGCCTAATTCGGAAAAACCCTTTCAGCTGTATGTACATGAACAGAATGGGATTGCAGCGGCAGTCCTGACCCAGAGATTAGGAAGTTGGAACCGTCCAGTAGCTTATTTGTCTAAACAATTGGACTCAGTAGCAAAAGGATGGCCTCCATGCCTAAGGGCAGTAGCAGCCACTGCGAGCCTTGTCAAAGAAGCTGATAAATTTACCTTTGGCCAGACGATGTATGTGAATGTACCTCATGCTGTTCTGACACTCATGGAATATAAGGGTAGTTATTGGCTAACGAACCCAAGGATGGCTAGATACCAAGGCCTATTGTGTGAAAATCCCAGGATTCATCTACGAGTAGTGAATATGCTCAATCCAGCGACTTTGCTGCCCCTACCAGAGGTAGATGATGAAGAATCACATGATTGTCTCCAAGTAATGGATGAAGTTTATTCCAGTAGACCTGATCTGAAAGATGAGCCATTGAAAAATCCAGATGTTGTATATTATACGGATGGTAGCAGTTACCTGCATGAAGGTGCCAGACGAGCAGGATATGCTGTGGTCACCAATGAGGAAGTTGTGGAAGCTGAGGCTTTGCCTGCTGGCACCTCAGCACAAAAGGCTGAACTTATAGGTTTAACTAGAGCTCTGCAATTGGCAGCCGGATGTAAGGCAAACATCTATACTGATTCAAAATATGCCTTCTTAACCCTGCATGCACATGGAGCTCTATGGAAAGAAAGAGGTCTAATCGGAGCCCACGGGAAGGCTTTGAAATATGGACCTGAAGTAGAAATCCTGTTAGAAGCAGTATGGGCTCCAGAACAGATTGCTGTAATGCACTGCAAAGGTCATGGACGAGGAAGGGATCCAATAACCAGAGGAAATCATGCTGCTGACAAAGCAGCCCGAGAGGCAGCCCAAAAGCCTGTGGGAGGATTTATAGCAGCCCTCATACCAGAGGTAGTTCCAGAAGATGTTAAACCTCACTATACCCCAGAAGAGAGGAAGTGGGCTGAACAGGAAGGAGCAGTTGTGAAGTACGGTTGGATGATCCTGCCAGACAATAGGATTTATGTACCTCATCATCTAGCAGGCACAATTGTAAGAAATTATCATGAATCTACTCACCTTGGCGGTACTGCAACTAGAGAGAGTCTCAGTCGGAAGTTGTATATTATTAATCTATCACAATTAGCAACTTGCATTTCACAGAAATGTGTTCTTTGTGCTAAAAACAATCCCAGGCAGGGACCGGTACAACCTCCTGGAATTCAGCATGTGGGATACGTCCCCATGGAAAGCCTAATTGTGGACTTCACAGAGCTGGTCCCTTCTAAGGGATTCAAGTATCTCCTTGTGTTTGTAGATACTCTTACCGGATGGGTTGAAGCTTTTCCCACCCGAACTGAAAAGGCACGAGAGGTAACTAAAAGACTCCTCACTGAATTGATCCCAAGGTTTGGATTACCTAGATGCATTGGAAGTGATAATGGGCCAGCGTTCATTGATCAAGTAGTACAAGAAGTATGTCGAGTCCTACAAGTAAAATGGAGACTGCATACAGCATATAGGCCTCAGAGTTCAGGGAAAACTGAAAGAATGAATCGGACTCTGAAAACCCAATTGGCAAAATTAACCCAGGAAACGGGATTGGGATGGGTAGATGTGTTACCCATAACACTGTTTCGTGTTCGGTGTGCACCCACAAAAAGACTTAAGTTGTCACCTTTTGAGCTCCTGTATGGGAGACCGCCCTCCTTTGTTCAGGATATTCCAGCTGACCTTAAACAAATAGGAGATCATGTGACACAGGGACAAGTGCAATCTCTCTCCCGTGTTTTTGTTTCTCTTAACAGGTGGGCCCTCGAGCGCACGCCGTGCAGCATTGCCGAGCCGATTCATCAGTTCCAGGCTGGCGATAGCGTATGGGTGAAAGAGTGGAAACGTGATCCACTTGCACCTAAGTGGCGTGGACCTTACACCGTCTTGCTCTCTACTCCAACAGCGGTGAAGGTAGCTGAGGTGACCCCCTGGATTCATCACTCTCGTTTGAAGAAGTCCGAAGGCAGTTGGACGTGCAAAGGTGACCCCTCTAATCCTTTAAAACTAACTCTCTCCAAAAACCCCTGTATCTAGCCCTACCGGGAACGGGCTAGGTCACGGGCAACATTTGACGACCGGCCTGCTGCAGCCACAACCTGGAAGCTGGCTGACCTGCGCACGCCTGAAGCTTGAGGAGCGTCTGAACCAGCGACTGTGAACGGAAAGATTCTCTAATACAATTGATTGACTGCCCCCCCCCCTTGTGGAACAATTATCAGAGATATTACTCATTGGGGATCCTCGGGATATATGTTTTGGTCTTGGTGGTTCCCCATTTCTGTCACTGGGGGAATTATATTGGGGCTAATAATTATTTGCTATCACAATAAGGTAATCTTTTGTGGAAGGAATGCATATACTAGACATCAACATGATTTTATTATTAATCCTGATCCCTTGGGAAGGGGAAGGGTCCTTGAATCTGACCAAATTGGCTAAATATGGATTCAGCCATGACCACAATATGTGGGTAGGTTTAGCTGAAATGGTAGCTAATGTTGCAAATAGGACCAATTGCCTTGTTTGCTCTCTTGGGCCAGATGATTCAGAGGGAGGTATGCCCTTATTACCGATACCATTAGATGCTATTGGTATGGTAAGCGAAATGCCACACCAAACTGAAATACAGAATTTCCCCGGATGGAACTCAACTAAACCATTACGAGTTATACCTGTACAAGGGGAATTCTGTGTACATAAATCATCAGATGCAGCTGATTCTCCCATGATAGGCTCTTCTCATTGTCACTATACTTGGGATTATAAGAAGAATAGTCATACCTGGGCACACGGTACTACCTATCGAACTCGGAATACCTTGCCCTGTGCACCTCCTTTTATTCACGCATGGAAAGTGGTGTGGAACATAACTGTGACAGAGAAAGGCAATCTAACATACTGCACTGTAAACTCTCTACCCCTTTTGGTATTTCGCCTTCTGTATTCCCCGTACCAAAAACCTCAGACCCGATGGTTGTGGTGGATATGTGGAGAATGGGCGTACAAGAAACTCCCTTCCAAATGGAGTGGGACTTGTTTCTTGGGTTGGGTATTACCACCAATGTGGATTATGCCCACTAGTTCGGCCAGGCGAACACGAAGGAATGCTGATATTTCTCATATAGCAGGAGGAAGTACCCAAAGTTGGAGCGGTACTGATGATTGGCCACCAGAGCGCATTATAGCCTATTATGATCCTGCCTCCTGGAATCCTGGTGAGCTCATACAAGGGGCACGGGATCCTATTTATAATCTAAACAGAATAATTCGATTGCAAGCAGTAGTGGAACTTGTAACCAATGCAACGGCCCAGAGTTTGAGACTTATTGCACAACAGTTGGATGAAAGTAGAGCCGCCATTTTGCAGCTGAAAATGGGAATGGATTATGTACTTGCCAGGCAGGGAGGCCTATGTGGAGTCTTGAACTTGACAGGGAATGCCTGTTGCTTTAACATTTCTGATAATGGTGAGGCAATCCGTGTGTTGGCCACAAAGATGGAGAATATAGCACATGTCCCAGTACAAACATGGGAAGGATGGGATATGGGATGGCTCACCAATTGGTTACCTAATGTCACAGGACTCAAAGGGATACTATTGTCTTGCTTGTTTTTCTTGACAGTAGTAGTATTGGTTTTATGTATGATGCCATGTATCATTTCATGTTTTAGAAGTACAATTAGCAAGATGGTTTCAAATGAAACTCTACCTCATATCATGGCCCTATACAGAGCTTTACCTCAGGAATATGATGAAGGTCAAGCTATCAAGGACACTTGGGATGAAGGTCCTTGAGCTTGAAAGGGGGGAATGAGGCACCTAACCATAAGCCTGCATTTTTATCAAAGCTTCTATATATTTCAATCAAGGCTTGTATTTAAAAATGAGCTTAAAAAAAGGATTTTCAAATGTTTCATGCCAGGCAGAGAAAACCTTGGCCATTCTCCTAAGACAAGAGGGCCCCATTGATTTATAGTAGAAAAACAATTCTCAAAGTCATAAAAAGGGAGAATTACATATGCTGCCCCAAGGCTGAAAAAACACTGGGTAAGATAATACTAATGTGCCTCCCAGTAAAATGAGCCAGATCTTCTTTCTAAGGTTGAAAGGCCAGGAGCAAATGGAAAGAAAAACATTTAGCTAGAAGAAAGAGAGCATTTTTGGGGAAGTCTTTTTCTAAAGCCATTCTTTCTTAAACTGAAGAGGCTTCTTTTAAAAGCTGTGTTTTACTGAGTTTCTTCCTTTTTACTTTGAAAAGCTTTATTCTTTTAAGAGGCTACCTATGATAAATGTATGAAATATATTAGCTTAAATATATTGGCTTAAATGTAATTATGCAAAGGATTTAAGGAATGCTAGATTCTTATTTCATAGAGTCATATTGCAATAGGAGACCAGAGGGGCAAATGAGCCTAGCCCCCCCCCCCCTGCCAGACAGAAGACGCCATCCAAGCAGTCTTGATATATAGTTGTCAGGCATTTGTTTAGAAACATTAAATGAAGGAAATCTTTCAATGTTGATGTGAAACTCAAGATCCTTGACATCTGTTGAACATAAAAATGTAAGATTAAACATTTGTTTTAGAAGGCAATAGGGCAAGAAGGGCAAGAGGTGAGCTGGTAATTAAGATTCCATGTAAGATATATTATTACTTATATGTCATATATATAGCTCTTTGTCTCCCTTATAAGGGCAAGGAAATGGGTGTATCTTTTGTGGGTGTATTTTTTGTGATTGGTTCTAGCAAACAGCCAATAGGAATTTCAACCAGGCTGATTGGACAGAGGCAGCCACAGGAGGAGCAAAGGGGGCTGGATTAAGGGAATATAAGTGCTGGCCAGAATGGCAGGAGGCCAGGCCAGAGCTTGGTAACCACGTACCACTGAGCCTCTTATTTATTTGTCTGACAAATAAATTACTATTTTAATTTCTCTATTGCTGCGTTGAATATTTCATTCCAGCTAAGCGTTAACCACAAGCAGGGTGCTACACTACTTCAAATCATGTGGTGGCAGGACTTAGCCTTAGAACCACAGGCCAGAGTGTATGTTCCATGTGAAGCCTCTATAGAGGGTTTCTGCTGTCTCTGGGTATAGCAAGCAAGAAGGAACATGTGTGCCTAGCAGAACAGATGTTGCTGTGTTTTAGCGCTGTTAAGGGGACATAGAGATGTAACAGTGGCAACAAGGATGGGGTGGACTCACACTGATTGCTGTGCTGATGGAACTGCATTAACAGCTATCAGCAAAGGAGCTGGCAAATGAGGGTTTGACTTGAGCTGTTTGGACTGTTACTGGCTGAGAAGTCTGTGGGCTGAGGAACATGTGACCATCCAGATTTTTTTGGACACTAACTTTCATCAGCCCCAGCCAGCATGACAGATAGCTACAGCTTCCCTGGCACTGTTATAAAGTCTCCAGCTAATCTTTTCCAAGATAAGAGTTGTAGTCCAGAACATCTTGAGAGTGCCAGGATGAGGAAGGCTGGACTAGGCCCAGGCCCAGGCCCAGGCCCAGGCAGGTGTGTGTGTGTGTGTGTGTGTGTGTGTGAGAGAGAGAGAGAGAGAGAGAGAGAGAGAGAGAGAGGGAGAGAGAGAATCAAACCTCAAAGCTTTTTTTTTTAATGGGATTGTCCCAGACATATGAATCTTTTTAATAATACTGTTGAAGACTGACTTATAGACTGAACATCAAACAGTATTTTGCACTCAGTTATATGATATGCTGGATGAAAAGAAAGTGATCTGCTAAGACCAATTATTTGCTTTGTTTCAACTCAGGGCTGCTGTCCATGGTAGAAGGGGCAGACTTTGATAATAAGTCACCCTGAATGACGGCAAAATTTGCCCACCCCCAAATATTGAGTAGTTACCCACATTAATATAGGTATTGTTATTATTATGCACAGTATTCCCACAGTTAATAATAATAATAATAATAATAATAATAATAATAATAATAATAGATGGTGGGATTTATTCTTGACAAATATGCACTAGCTTTTATGAAGAAGCTTACAGACTAACTGCTTTCTAATCATCTAGGATCTTTTCTGGTATTGAAGTCAGACTGACTGACCTGCTGTTTTCCTAGAATCTCTCCTTCCTTTTTTAAAAAGATTGCCCATCATAAAGCAAGATTCTTATATCTGAACCTGGCTATATTACCATTCATGTAATTTAAGTCAATTTCTCCCTGTGCATCCCTGGAGGGCAGAATGAACCAGTCTTTCCCTTTCCTTTACCTTCCTTTCCTTTCCTTTCTTTTTTTTAAACATTTCAAACTATAATCACATCCCACCTACTGAATATTCTGTTCTTCTCATTCTTGTTGTTTGTGGTTGCCTTTACGCTAAACATACCCAGCTCATTTCCAGACAACCTGGTGGGGTTTTTTTCTTTAGCATTCATCCTTATTTGTTTGCAGGGAGATATTAGACAATGTTGGCTATTTATTGAGCATTCATTATGATTTGTTTACAGGAAGCTTAGAGGACTTTGACTATTTAATTAGTATTCATTTTGATTTGTTGACAGGTAGGTTAGCTGATGTTGCATGAAGCAAATGTTTTCACACACTTCCCAGTGCTTGTGTGTGTGTGTGTGTGTGTGTGTGTGTGTGTTTTACACTGATTTCCCAACTGCAACAAAATCCAATCTCTGTAGGTTTATTGCACATGAGCTCCAAATTAATGCTAATTGTGCAACCTGAATTTGCTGGTTTGTGATTGAATCCCACATCATCATCTTCATTTATTACCTGCCCTTCACCCCAAGGTCTCACCTAAAATACAGTTTAAAACAGTTTTTAAAACTTGCCCTATTTTTAGTGCATGTATTTTCTAATTGTGAGTCCTGAAAATATACATCCCAGTTGTCAAAGGCCAGGGTATAGAGAGATGCATCTTCAGCAGTAACAAAAAACTCTATAATGAAGTTTCCAGAAGAACCTACGAAGGCAGAGAATTCAACAACTTAGGGACTGCCCATAGAGAATGTCCTAAACCAGGCCATCCCCATCCTCGAGTTGTTGAGGGCAGTGAAACCACCAAGAGGGCCACCCTCTCTGGAATTTAGCACCTAAGGAGGTGGTATTCCATATATTTGAGGCTTGGATCATTTAGGGCTTTAAGCACTAATGGGAGCACCTTGATTTGGGACCAGAAACAATCTGGAAACCAATGCATCTATTTGAAAACAGGGGTTATATATTATCTAAATGGGATCCCAGCCAGTAATCTGGTTACTGCATTTGGGACCAGTTGAAGTTTCCAAGTCATCTTCAAGGTCAGCCCTACACAGAACACATTGCAATAATCCAACTTGGAAGTTACCAGAACATGGAGTACAGTGGTCAAAAGGGGGTGTGGCTGGCAAAACTGGTGCAGCTAGAAAAGGACACACTAAGACTCCAGTGCTGACTCCAAGCTGTGGACATGCTTATTCCAGGGAAGTCCAAGCCCATCCAAGACAGGCCCTACCTCCTGGACATACATAACACCTCTGTCTTTTCAACATTCAGTCTCAGCAGTTAGACTGGAGACATCCTAATGGGATTTGTTTTTAAAGCTACTTTCTGAATCCTTTCCAAAGGGCCACTCTAACTGCATTTGCAACTAAGTGGTCACTTGAGACAGCATTGTTTTTACAGCTGCCAGCAGAGTAGCATGAAATCCCAAGAGTGTTCTGGTATTTTCTACTACATTGCAAGGAATCCTAGGGTGCACCTGTTGTGTTGTGAAGTACAGCTACTGGAGCAGTGAGATGTCTTGGGCCATCCCTCCTTCTTGTGCTTAATAACATCCTTAAGAACATATAAAGCCCTGTAGGATCAGGCCAAATGCCCATCTAATGCATCACTCTGTTGTCACAAGGGCCAACCAGAAGCCTACAGGAAACCTTCAGATTGTCTTTTGAATAACAATCTGCAAAAATGAGGTTTCCTGAATCCAGTGCTGTGTGGAACGACATTAATTCCAGACTTTTGAAATCAGTACAATGGTACCTCGGGTTACATACTGTCAGGGGCTCAGGAGCAGAGGCACAGGAGGGGGAGGAAATGGAGAGCGAGGGGGAGGAATCCGAGGGGAGCATAGGAGATGACAGTGGTCCGAGGGATTCCATGAGCCTCTCCAGCGAATCGGAAGATTCACAGAAGGGGGCGCCAGTGGCCAGGGGTAGGGGGTTCCCAAGGGGAACGCCCCAGGAGCAAGGGGGCAGCAGGGACTCCCAGAGCAGTAGTTGGAAATCAGGACCAGCTTCCCCACCAGAGCAGAGTGGGGGGGGGGAAGAGTCCCAAGCATCGGGGCCAGTGCATTCCCCACCAGGGAGAGAAGACGAGGCAGAGCTGACCACGCCTCCATCGGAGAGTCGGACAACGGAGGGGAGGTCAGATCCGGCCAGTATCCCGGAAGAGGGAAGCAGTGACAGAAGTAGTGTAACGGTTAGGAGAAAGGTCACTGGGTTGGCGCGAGAGGCAAGTTCAAATGTACAGGAGCGCGGGACAGCAGAGAATGAGGATTGGGAACCGGGTCCTAAAGCCCGCCGGAGGCAGGGGGAGGAGCTAAGCGACTCAGCCTCGGAAGAGTCCAGAAAGGGCAATGCCCCAGCGGGCAGGAGGACCCAGAGGAGGAGAGAGCAGCGGAAAAGGTGGAGCAGGGCTAGGATCTTAAACTGGTGTCAGAAGGGAGGAGACTCAGACAGGACTTCGCCGATCTAGAGTTTAAGACCTAGGGCTGCACACTGCGGCTTTGAAATGGAAACTGAACTTCAATAAAGACTTTTGTACATTACGACAGCCTAGCGTTGGTCCTCTGTGAGCTGGGACCTAGAGGCAGCCCTGACAGTAAGTCCTGTCTCTCTAAAACCTCGCAACGTCAGTGGGCGCAGCGAGGGGCGAAGATTGGTGCTTCGCGAGCTCACGAAAGCAGGGCAAGATGACTACCGAAGAACAAATGGCAGCCCTGCATAATGCAGTGACACAGCTTAACGTGGAAATATTAGCTTCCAGAAAGAGAGAAGACGAAGCAGCCGCTGCCTGCCGAGATCTGCAAACCAGGTTGGAAATGTTGACTAAACAGGGGCTACCGGGAGCCAGACCAGAGGGGATTGGTCTAGGAAAGAGAGGAGGCAGCCTCGTGTCTCATTTCGATGGGAACCTGCAGCAGTATCCTAACTTCAGAGCAGACGTGGCTTTTGCGCTGAAGTTGCTGGAGAAGGACTTTAGAGATGAGCAGGAGAAAGTAGGCTTCATACTAACTCATCTCCATGGAGAAGCTAAAGCGTGGTTGCGCAATCTGTGGAGAGATAATGACCCAGCCCTCCGAAATGCGGATGCCTTCATTAAGGCGATGGATGCTTGTTTTTTATCAGCGGTAGATGTAGATGTCGCCAGAAAGGAGATACATGGATTGAAACAAGGCAGAGCCACTGTAAGGCAATATCACTCCCGCTTTTTTCAATTGGTCAACGCGCTGGGGTGGGAAAAAGATTCAGCTGCCGTCCGGGACCTGTTCTGGGAGGGGTTGAACGGGGCTGTGAAAGACGAAATTGCAAGGGGGGAGAGACCCCAGACCACGCAGGAGGTCGTCCAGAGAGCGCTCGCGATAGGGGTGCGTCTGGAAGAACGCCCTTGGAGCAAAGATGAAGGGCGTTGGGGACGCACACCAGCTAGAGCACCTCCTTTCTTTCCCAGGGACACAGCGCGCGCTCAATCCATGCCTCCACTGGGAGGAGGAGAGGAGCCGATGGAGTTAGGTGGTGCCAAGCCTCAGTCAGCAGCCGGAGCCCTAACACCGGGAGCAGTCAAAGCGAAGCCTCCTAGAGGGAACAGGAAGTGTTACGTCTGTGACAGTGCTCAGCACATGGCGAAAGAGTGTCCCCAGAGGCTCCACAAGCACAGTGCAGCCTCAGCAACAGTAAAAGAAGCAGTGCAGCAGAGAGGACCATTGCAGGGAAACGGAGGAGTCTGGCTGGAAGCGGAGGCACTGGGGCCCAGCCAGACGAGTCAGTGAAGCAGTCCCCAGGAATTTTACAGCCCATGGATCCCCTCCCACCCAAACCAGTGGTGCAGCTCACCGCATCACTCCAGCTTCCCAATGGACTCACCATGGAAGTCCCTATCACCATTGACTCTGGCAGCAATGCAGACTTTATAGGAGTGGATTTTCTCAAGCAACATAACGTAGCGCTCCTACCAGCCACGATGCCCCTGAACGTCATCACGGTAGACGGCAGAGAGCTACTGGGAGGACAAGTGGTGCAGCAAACACCACCAATGGTGATGCGAATTGGAAATCACCGCGAAGTCATCAGCTTCAACGTCACCCACCTGTCGGACACGCCCATAGTATTGGGCATGAGTTGGCTGGACAGGCACAGCCCGGCATTAGCATGGTACCAGCGTCAATTGACCTTCTGCTCCTCCTATTGCGCAGAACACTGCATCCTCGCTAACCAAGAAGAGGAGGGGCACGAGGATGGACCACAGCTACACTTAGGCATGTTGCAAGCAGTACCCAACAAGTACAAAGAGTTTTTGGAGGTCTTCTGCGAGAAGGAAGCGGACAAGCTGCCTCCCCACAGGCCCTACGACTGCAAGATTGACCTCCTGCCAGGGGCGACGCTGCCGACCGGGAAACTGTATTCCATGTCTGAGGATGAACTGCAGGAACTCAGGGAGTTCATAGATCACAACTTGAAGCGGGGATTCATCCGAGAATCCAAAGCAGTGGGGGGCAGTCCTGTGTTCTTCGTGAAGAAAAAAGACACGCCCCAAAAGAGGCTTGTAGTTGATTACCGGGTCATAGATTCGAGGACAAAGCCCACGGCATTCCCCATGCCCAAGATCGACGACCTGCTCGCGACGGTGAGGAAGGGGCGCATCTTCACCAAGTTGGATCTACGAGGGGCGTACAATCTTATACGCATGCGGGAGGGCGACGAGTGGAAAACAGCCATGTTTACACCCCCAGGCACCTATGAATATAGAGTTATGCCGTTTGGCTTACAAAATGGCTCCCACTGTTTTCAAGCCTTTATGCACCACATCTTAGCGGGACTCCTCTACAAGAAGTGCGTCTGCTTCCTGGACGACATCCTGATCTTCTCGGAATCACAGGAGGCTCACGAGAGGGACGTCAAAGACGTTCTGGAGAGACTAAGGGAGCACAGACTTTACGCCAAACTGGAGAAGTGCCAGTTCGACATGACGGAAGTGGATTTCCTGGGCTACAAGCTGTCCGACAAGGGACTTGCCATGGACAGCGCCAAGGTCCGCTCGGTGTTGGACTGGAAGAGCCCGCGCAATCGGAAGGAGGTCCAGAAATTCATCGGCTTTGCCAACTTTTATCGCAAGTTTATCAAGGGATTTGCCATGCAAACGGCGGCCATCACTGACACCCTCAGCTCCAAGAAGAAGAAGTTCATCTGGACGGAGCAGGCAGAGCGGTCCTTTCAGACGCTCAAGCGTCTCTTTGCATCCAAAGAGCAACTGCTGCACGTGAACCCCAGCAAACCCATGAGGGTTGAAACGGACGCCTCAGACAGAGCCGTGGGGGCAGTCCTGTTGCAGCGAGACCCGCAAGGGGACTGGAGGCCGTGTGCTTTCTACTCCAGGAAACTCAGCAAGTCGGAGCAGAACTACACCATCTGGGACAGAGAGTTGCTGGCCATCCATGCAGCCTTCAAGGCGTGGCGGCACTTCCTCATCGGAGCCAAACACACAGTACAGGTCCACACGGACCATAAGAACCTGGAGCACTGGCGCACGGCGCGGTTCCTGAACCAGAGACACATCCGCTGGGCGGAGTTCTTTGCGGATTTCGACTTCAGGATAGAATACATCCCAGGAGACAACAACATCATGGCGGATGCGCTATCCAGGAAGCCGCAGTATCTCGAGGAAGAGGCACCAGCGGCGGCCAAGCACATTTTCGCGCCGAAAGCGTGGACATGCGCCTCAGCTACGGTGGACCTGGACGCGGTACGTCGCGCGCTGCAGACGGACTCCTTCGCACGCTCCAAGATGGAGGAGGTGCGAAGCGGCACAGCGAAGGACGACGAGTTCCAGATACGCGACGGGCTGCTCATCCGCAAAGGAGCCCTCTACGTGCCAGGAGACGACCTCCGCGCGAAGGTACTGCAGCAGTTACATGACGCGCCCAGCGCTGGGCACTTTGGCAAGGACAAAACGGTGGAAATAGTAGCCAGAGACTTTTGGTGGCCCAAGATGAGGGGAGAAGTTGCGGATGACGTCACGAGGTGCGACACATGCCAAAGGGCCAAGCCAGTACACAGGCCGCCGGCGGGACTGCTGGAACCGCTACAGACACCGCTCGAACCGTGGGAGAGGGTGGCCCTGGACTTTGTCACGGATCTGCCCAGCTCGCGGGGCAAAACAGCAGTACTCGTGGTCGTGGACATGTTCACCAAGATGGCCCACTTCATTCCGTGCACGAATGTGGCCACAGCGGAACAGACCGCCAAGCTGTTCATAGACCACGTGTTCAAGGTGCACGGTCTACCACGGTCTATCCTGTCCGACCGGGGGTGCCAGTTCATCTCGAACTTCTGGCAGAAGCTGATGGGCATCCTGAACGTCAAGATCAACCTAGCGTCGGCAAGACACCCGCAGACCAATGGACAAGCGGAGAGGGTCAACGCCATCATGCAGCAGTACCTGAGATGCTACGCGAATCAGCAGCCTTCGACATGGGTGGACTACCTACCGCTGGCCGAGTTCGCCTACAACAACACGAAGCACGTGTCCACAGGGGTGACACCGTTCTTCGCCAACAATGGGCGGCATCCCAGAACCTTCCCGGGATTAGAGAGAGTGGGGGAAGGGGAGCCACAGGGAGCAGAGGCCTTGGCAACGGAGTTGCAAGAGGTCCATGAGCAACTCCGAAGGCAGTTAGAACTAGTGAAACACGCCTACAAGATGCAGGCAGACAGACACAGAAGGGTTGGGGAAGACATACAGGTGGGAGACTGGGTCTGGTTGGCAGCCCAGGCAGTACCGACCAGATCGTTAGCTAAGAAGAAACTCAGAAACAAGCAGCTAGGGCCTTACCAAGTCGAGGCACAGATCAATCCAGTGGCCTTCCGGTTGACACTCCCGGAGGGATCCAGAATGCACCCGGTCTTTCATAGATCAGTGCTCACGCCCTACAAGGCACCTCACAGATATCAGGCGCCAGAGACAGCACCAGGCCCGCTTAGGGAAGAGCCCACGAAGGGGGGGTCACCGAGGGTGGAGCCACTCAACGAGGCCACAGAGATTTTAGACTCGAGATGGGGGGAGGAAGGGATTGAATATCTCCTCGCCAAGGAAGACACCCCGGCCAGCGCCAACAGGTGGGTACCGGACTATGCAGTGGAGGAGCAATTACTCAAAGACGAATTCCATGCACTTTTCCCGCACAGACCCATGCCGGCAGATTATTTCGACGAATATCTTTTCACACCCACACTCTCAGCCAGCACGTTCCAGGGGTTCTCTTCAGCTGAGGACACGACGCCGGAGACTAGCTCACCAGAGGGATCCCTCTCAGGGTTTGGCACAGGCGGATCTTATTGGTGGGAAGATCAACCTGAGGTGGGGTGGCGCAGAGAACTGCCGAGCGAGCCCTCGCAAGCAGCGTCACACCAGGCGACAGGGGGAGAGGGAATCATGGTCGCGTTGGGGGAGGATCCAGGGTTCGAACACACCTCCAGAGAGATAGGAGCTGCGGAGATCGACGTCAACGAGCCCATTGAGGACTGTCCGGATCTAACCGGCTGGCTGCACACCACGGGGGAAGAACTGTATCCTGCACTCACCCCCACAACACTGGAGCACCCAGAACCCACACCAGAAGAGGGGGAGGGGGGAAGGGGGGCTTTGAGGGGGGATGGATGTCAGGGGCTCAGGAGCAGAGGCACAGGAGGGGGAGGAAATGGAGAGCGAGGGGGAGGAATCCGAGGGGAGCATAGGAGATGACAGTGGTCCGAGGGATTCCATGAGCCTCTCCAGCGAATCGGAAGATTCACAGAAGGGGGCGCCAGTGGCCAGGGGTAGGGGGTTCCCAAGGGGAACGCCCCAGGAGCAAGGGGGCAGCAGGGACTCCCAGAGCAGTAGTTGGAAATCAGGACCAGCTTCCCCACCAGAGCAGAGTGGGGGGGAAGAGTCCCAAGCATCGGGGCCAGTGCATTCCCCACCAGGGAGAGAAGACGAGGCAGAGCTGACCACGCCTCCATCAGAGAGTCGGACAACAGAGGGGAGGTCAGATCCGGCCAGTATCCCGGAAGAGGGAAGCAGTGGCAGAAGTAGTGTAACGGTTAGGAGAAAGGTCACTGGGTTGGCGCGAGAGGCAAGTTCAAATGTACAGGAGCGCGGGACAGCAGAGAATGAGGATTGGGAACCGGGTCCTAAAGCCCGCCGGAGGCAGGGGGAGGAGCTAAGCGACTCAGCCTCGGAAGAGTCCAGAAAGGGCAATGCCCCAGCGGGCAGGAGGACCCAGAGGAGGAGAGAGCAGCGGAAAAGGTGGAGCAGGGCTAGGATCTTAAACTGGTGTCAGAAGGGAGGAGACTCAGACAGGACTTCGCCGATCTAGAGTTTAAGACCTAGGGCTGCACACTGCGGCTTTGAAATGGAAACTGAACTTCAATACAGACTTTTGTACATTACGACAGCCTAGCGTTGGTCCTCTGTGAGCTGGGACCTAGAGGCAGCCCTGACACATACGCTTCAGGTTACATACGCTTCAGGTTACAGACTCCGCTAACCCAGAAATAGTACCGTTGCTTCAGGATGAGAACAGAAATCGTGCTCCAGTGGCACAGTAGCAGCAGGAGGCCCCATTAGCTAAAGTGATGCTTCAGGTTAAGAACAGTTTCAGGTTAAGAACGGACCTCCAGAACGAATTAAGTACTTAACCCGAGGTACCACTGTACTCTAGTCATTACTTGATTCTTGTTTGGGGCTAAAGAAGCATGTTGTTTTCTTACATTTACTAGACACAATGGGTGGAATTCAACGTTGCATTAAGGCAATCATTTCATCACTGAAAGCATTTCCAGACAGAACAATCTCCCCTCCTGTCTCCCTTGTAGCATTCTGGATGTTCTTCCCAAAGCCATTTTATGTCCCTCTCTGCCCTTTAAGCCTATGAGAAGTAGCACTGTGGCACACTGTGGTCCCATTTAAGGTTTATTATTTTCTAGCATTTACTGTCTGCCATACAGAGCCTCCTTTTCACCTTCTGCCACCATCCCATCCCCTTTTATCCATGGGCCCAACATGTAGCAAACCCTCAATATTCACTAGCTGGTAGAATTCACAAATTCTGCATTTCCCAGGAAAAGTTTAGAATCTATGATTTATAGTATCAATACACTATTCAGGTTGGTCTGTGATAAAATGCAGAGTCTGTAATACAGTGAATGTTGTTATTCACCTCATGATTTTTCACAGATAATTAAACCATAAGACGTTCTGCCTGAGCCACTTCTCTATGGTGTAGTTAGCAGAAGGGTTTCTCCAGCTCTGTGTCCTTGCTAAAGTGTTGTGCAGCGACTCTGCCTGCCAGCTTCTGCTGAAGCTGATCGAATGGGTGTCCATACACTGTTTATCAGAGAACCTTTCATCACAGCAAAGCAGAAGGATCTGCCTTCCTTGTTCCTTCCAAAGAAAAGCCTGCCCAATTCACCCTGTTTATGTAACATTCTGTGAGTGGTCTTTGACTATTGTCAGAGTTCTGTCCCCGTTATTATGCTCCAGCTGTTTGCATCCGGCATGTGTAAAAGTGGCACATTTCTAGGTCCAATTTTGTGTCATCTCAACAATCTCAACGGACAGTTCTATGTTCAAGATAATCAAATCTGCACTGAATCAGTGTTGTTTGATTTTCACACAAATAAATGGTATGCTGAGGCCTCGGTTCTTTTCATTTCTCCAAAAGCAAATGAAACCACACAGACTGCTTTGTGTTAAACTGCTTGGAAATACACCTGTCAAGGATCTTTGTTGCACAAACCGGGAAGGAAAAGGTCTGGTGTCCTCAGATAAGGGCCCAAAGCTACTGTTTGAGCCAAGTACTGCCAATTTCTTTATTGTCCAGAAATCTAACCTGCTTGTCTTTCCTTTATGTAATTTTTCAAGTGCCTCTCAACGCCAGGACTCAAGAGAATAAGAGCATGTCCTAAAGCAGCCCTCCACATGCTCATCCTTTAACTGAGGCATGGGAAAAGAATGACTCTTTTTAAAAGGTGAAATGTACATGAATGTGCCTCTGACACTTGTGCCACTGAACAAGCTATGCCAACTATGCTTCTTATAGCACTTCAGATTAACATGGCTCCAGCATGTGCATACTATGCTGTTAGAAATGTACACTAGAGTCTGTCAGGTACATCTAACTCACAACTTCATCAAGATATGACCTGTTTTTGTTTTAATTTGGGAAATATCCCTGGCACTGCTAAAGATGGCAAAGGTGTACAGGCTATAAGTATACTAGTGAATGTCAAGGCTTGATGACTTGTGATGTCCTAGGTTTTTCCCCCCTTTGGGTTGGATTAAATAGGGTTGCCATATTTCCAAAAATGAAAATCCAGACAGAAAAGTTGCTGAGCTTTTTAAAGTTTTGCCCAAAATTGCTGCAGTACTCCCACTATGTCCAGGAAATTCCAGATGTATGGCAACCCTAGGTTAAAATATGAGCTGGAGAAGAAGTGCTGGCTTCTCTTTCCACTAACAACAACAACATTTTATTTATATCCCGCCCTCCCCAGCCGAAGCCAGGCTCGGAATGGCTAACAACAATAAAAATAACACAACATTCTAAAATCAATTCAAAAATAACACAACATTCTAAAATCAATTCACTAGCCCTTGCCACCATTGCTGTTTCCATAAAAGCCACACACTGCCACTTCTCTTCCTATGCTTTCCCTTTCATGGCATGCAATGGTGTGACAGCCTCGGACTCACAAGTAGCACTGCTACTTGCACCGCTTCTCTATAGCTGTCTTTTGCTGATTAGGTGCATCCTTAAAAGCAAAGCCCTGGGAATCTATGGGAAATACAGTTCTTTGAAGGGCTCTTCCAATTGCGACAATTTAATGTGTTGTGCTTTGAAAACACTTACGTTATCGCTTGCAACTCTTGAATGAGACATTCTACACAATGCATCGCTTGATTTCTTTCTTCTTTGAAAGCTAGCGCTCTTGTCGTAGACCAAGATTGGCAAAATCATCACCATCGGTATATCTCAGCCTACATTTCTGAAAAGTCAAAAGCAAATATTATCTTCACAGTGCCACTGTGACATTGAATCACAGCTGCAGAATGATCTTAAAGTTACCAATGATAATAATAACATCAATAATAATAATAATTAGAAATATTTCTGGAAAGAGAAATTGTTAGTCCCCAGTGAACTGAACATAGGTGGTTTAGTGGGGAGTGCTCAGAATGGCAACATATCAGTATAAAATATACCAGGTCTTGAAAACCTAACTGAAGCATCTCCCTAATCAATGTGTGACATATTTTTTGTTGCTCCACTGGAGCAATGGTGGCACCCAGTGGTCAGAATGTAGGAGCAGTTTAACGTAGAAGACTCATGCCAAGTTCTTAAACACTGAGCATTATCAAAATGCAAGGAAGCGGGAAATTGTTTGCTTAGTTATACTGCCAATTGAAAGCTGTGTTTGTACTGTCTGTCATGGGTGTCCTTTTTGTATTGCTTAAAAGAATTCATATTTTGTTGGTTTTTGTTTTCTTCTTAACTTCCTCTTTTTATCATTATTATTTGTCCGTGTGTGTGTAAGGTAATTAATAATAATCAATTTTCTCTATATATTTTTATGTTTAGCCCTTCCCAGTCTTTAAACAACTTTATGGTTTAAACACACATACACACACACACACACACACACACACACACACCAATAATAAAACCAGGAATCATAGAATCATAGAGTTGGAAGAGACCACAAGAGCCATCGAGTCCAACCCCCTGCCAAGCAGGAAACACCATCAGAGCACTCCTGACACCAGAGAAGAAGCTTACATTAAAATCTCACTAAGTGTGATTACAGAGTTAGCTCTGAACACCTAAAATCTAAAGTCTAACCATTAGCAAAAGGGTATTGCAAGAGAACATAAACATAGACCTGTTGGATCAGACTGCCAGTGTCCAACAGTGGAGAGAGAAAGGCTTCGGGGAAGCTCATAAGCAAGTTATGATGTCAGTAGTTGTTTTTGTGTTCTTTGTCCTCAGCATCAAGTATTCAGAGATACATTGCCTTCTGACCATGATAGTTTTATTTAGCTCTGGTGGCCAAGAAAAATCTCACATAAATTTGTTTGCAGGAAGCTGCCTTATACTGAGTCATACCACTGGTCCATCTGGTTCATTCAGTATTATCTACATCAGTAATGGGGCCATCATTGGGCCATTACCTCCAACAACTCACCAACACACCTGTCAGGTATTGAATGGGTAAAAGATGGTAGGTATTAGCTGCCCACCAGGAACTGCCTCATGCAGCCAATGAGGCTGATCAACTGATGAGTGCTGAGAGAGGGGCCCTTCAACACCCGCAGAGCTCAAAGGGGCTACCCTCTCATTGCCCACCAGTGGCTAGGAGCTCCTCTAAACATGCAGAACTGATAATCTAATAGGCACTGAGAAGGAGTCCCTCTGAGGTCCATTTGCAACTCAATATAGACTTAAAATGAGCCTATCACCTGGTTGGTGCTATGCCTTCAAAATACTGACCTTCATCCCCAAGGACCTGTCCTAAGGGCACCACTGATCTATAACATCAGAACATTTTGACCAATGCAAGTCGTTTGGGAATGAACCATAGATTTATTGCATAGTTCAAGCTTTGCAAGCAAAATATTCAGGTTCAGTAACTGGCATCTCCAGTTAGAATGATCTGATGTCCCTGAGACCCTGGGGAGCCAGAGTAGCCATCACTGGGACTGTCAGATGAATGGTCTGACTTCATATGTTTGTAAACAAATAAGTGAGAGACGGGCCATAAAGAAGGCTGATCGCCGAAGAATTGATGCTTTTGAATTATGGTGCTGGAGGAGACTCTTGAGAGTCCCATGGACTGCAAGAAGATCAAAAGTATCCATTCTTAATGAAATCAGCCCTGAGTGCTCACTGGAAGGACAGATCCTGAAGCTGAGGCTCCAATACTTTGGCCACCTCATGAGAAGACTTGACTCCCTGGAAAAGACCCTGATGCTGGGAAAGATGGAGGGCACAAGGAGAAGGGGACGACAGAGGATGAGATGGTTGGACAGTGTTCTCGAAGCTACAAACATGAGTCTGACCAAACTGCGGGAGGCAGTGGAAGACAGGAGAGCCTGGCGTACTCTGGTCCATGGGGTCACGAAGAGTCGGACACGACTAAACAACTAAACAACAACAACAAACAAATAAGCATTGAACCTTGCTGTTCTGTGACCATGCTAAAAAATTCCTGAAATATAGCAAGTCACTTATTTCTACCGTAAGATATTACCCTTTAAAAAATTAACTTTATTTATTTATTTATTTATTTAAAAATAATACCCCCACTTAACAAAAAAAAGCATAGTATGCAGTGAAAATACAGCCTAAGAATACACAGTCAGCAGTGTAAATTGTACACAGTGGTACCTTGGTTCTCAAACTTAATCCGTTCTGGGAGTCCATTCGACTCCCAAAACCTTTCAAAAACCAAGTCACGGCTTCCAAATGGCTGCAGGAGCTTCCTGCACTCAAGTGGAAGCTGCGCCGGACATTCGTCTTCCGAAAAATGTTTGCAAACCAGAACACTTACTTCTGAGTTTGCAGCATTCGGCAGCCAATTTGTTTGGGAGCCAAGCCGTTCAAGTAACAAGGTACCACTGTAGTATGATTTAGCCTGGAGAGACCAAAAAAGTCTGGATGTCTGCAAAAGTTTATGATTTTATTTTCTTCCTCTACCTAGTCACATTGTGTTGGTCAATTTCTATATTAGAGCCGTCTGGCACTTTTAATCCACTTTAATAAGGATGCCCATTCCAAGTCTTTCCTGTGTCAAGTCTAGCTATTAGCAATAGATAGCCAATAAGAGATTTAAATGACACATTGGCAATTTGACCCTGAAATATATTCCATAAAGCGTACTCAGGGCACTAAGTGACAATGATAGTATGTATCTCTAAAAACATTATCTCCCCAAAGGTGATACCTTAACACAGGTATTATCAATGAGTGACTGCAACCTTATTAATATATCTCTCCATGGCAAAATGTGCTCATGATTGCAAATTTATAGGCCTGCAATCTTTACTTCTGAGCACACAGGCTTAAGATTGCACTATAAATGTCTAATTAAGCTATAGCTGTGAACTCTGTGGCATTTTATCTTAATATGCTAGTTTATTTAAATGCATAAGAAACCAGTTTCTAGTTTAGAAAGCAATATTACGAATAGCATTAATTTGTTATTTGTCTGTATAGTGGGCTAAAATGTATGTATGTTTTTAAGAATTAAAATAACATTTTATTCATCATAAGAAATCTCTCCACTCTTGCCGTAAGCATCACAATAATAATACATCAACAACGTGCATATGTAACAAGATGTTGAAGCAATTGAAAATCTAACCACCATAATAAATCTAGGTATTAGAACAATCATAAAGCATGCTAAGTATAATTAGTAATGTTTTATGGATTCGTGACTTAATTATTTGTTTTCAAACATTCAACGATTATGATCCTGGTAATTAGTCTATCAACAATATTCTACCATTAATCATGGCACTCATGCAATTTGTCATATATCTTGCTAAAAGCAGACATATATGAGCTGCCAACTTTTACTTCCCTAGAATTAATACAAAGAAAGATTTATGTAAGGCTAATTCTGCTACAGTGCAGTGGATATAGCACTCGAGACATTTAACATACTTGTAAATGGGACTTGGGACATACCCAGTGGCCACATCTGGAGAGGAACCAGTTCAGTAGCAAAGCATATACCTTGCAGCAGGTGGGGAACCTGTGGCACTCCAGATACTTGTCATACTCCTAAGCATTTGTCCCACTGGCTGAGGCTGATGGGAGACAGCATGTAGTGGACTTCAGTTTCCCAATCCCTATTGTAATGCATACATTTTGCTACTAAACTAGGGTGCTTTCCAGATCTTTGAAAGTGTTATGGCCTGACCGTGCCATTTAAAAGTTGGCTAAATCTCTCAAGTAAGGTTGCAGGATTCAGTCTCTATCAGTTTAAACCATGGGTAGGCAAACTAAGGCCCGGGGGAATGGATCTGGCCCAATCACCTTCTAAATCCGTCCCTCAGATGGTCCCGGAATCAGCGTGTTTTTACATGAGTAGAATGTGTCCTTTTATTTAAAATGCACCTCTGGATTATTTGTGGGGCCTGCCTGGTGTTTTTACATGAGTAGAATGTGTCCTTTTATTTAAAATGCGTCTCTGGGTTATTTGTGGGGCATAGGAATTTGTTCTCTTTTTTTCCGCTTCAAAATACAGTCCGGCCCCTCACAAAGTCTGAAGGACAGTGGACTGGCCCCCTGCTGAAACAGTTTGCTGACCCCTGGTGTAAACAGATCTGAGGCAGCTAGGCTGTAAAAGTATGATGCTGCTAGAGTCTAAACAGGCTGTCTAAATTGGCAACTGCTCTTACTCAGCTGCCTCCTCTTTTCCTAGATGGATCCTATAGTAATGTTCTGGAACAAGGAAGAACCCATTAGCAAAAAGAAGTACTTGTTAAAACAAGACAACCCCATTGCAGAACTCAGTCTGGTCTAATGTGGCATCACGACTAAGGTACCTGAATCACATTATCCACAGTTATCCACAGTTATCTTTGCCTGTTACTGGGGTGTTGACTGGTACAAACACCCTTTGAATGCCCCTCCGCACACATGGTGGAACAGGGGGTTAGATTAAGTCACATCAACATGGTAAATGGTCAGTGGTGATGGGAGTTGGTATCCAATAACACCTAGAAGGCCATGGTTCCCACCCTGTAGTAGACATTGCCTCACTAAAATTGATTGTATGGAGGCATGGTGAAAGGAGTTGCAGGAAGGTGTGTTTCTTTAGTAAAGGGTGAACTCCCCTTAGCTTACCTGCTGTTCTGTTTTAGCTTTTCTTGCTAGCCATCACCTCTTCGGGAGAACAATATTCTTATTGCTGAGAAGGGGAGTCACTGCAGCCGAGAGGGCTCGCTGGGGTAAAGAGAGACGTTTCTGGCTTTTTCCATTACGCAAATGACACTCCAGAGGTGAGCAAGGAAATTCAGAATACATTTGTCCTCTGAACTGAAGCAGAAAGCAGAACAAATTTCATGCTGACAAGAAATTATGGTACCAGCATTCTCAAAAGCTCCTTTTCCAGTTAAGGAGAGCTGTGAAAGATCTCTTCTGACCCTCTTCCCCTTCATAAAATTAAGGGTTATCTGTTTAAGAAAAGAAAAGCCAACTGGCAAAGATTTCTGGCTGCATACAGGAAGAAGCAACCCCTATGGAAAAATGGATATGGGATCAAGGTGGTCTGAGCCAACCTTGCAATGGGATGAGGTTGCTTTTTTTTTTTTAACTGGATAAATTTGCATTCAAAACTTTCCCTGTTCAAACTTTGTGCAAATCAAAAGTAGTAGTAGTAAAGGTAAAGGTAAAGGGACCCCTGACCTAGGGTTGCGATGCTCATCTTGCTTTATTGGCCGAGGGAGCCGGCGTACAGCTTCCGGGTCATGTGGCCAGCATGACTAAGCCGTTTATTAAATTTCTATGCAGCCTTCATCCAAAGATCACAGGGCAGCTTACAAAATAAAATCACAAAATACATACCATAAACACAAACAAAAACAATTATCCACACATAAAGTCTGAAAGGCGATAGATTATTTAATTAGCCAAAGGCCTGGGAGAAGAGGAATATTTTTGCCTGGTGTCAAAAGATACTTAACAAAGGCACAAGGCGAGCCTCCCTGGGGAGAGCATTCCACAAGTGGGGAGACTCCACAGAAAAGGCCCATTCTTGTGTTGCCACCCTCCAGAGGAGGGACACAAAGATGGGCCTGAGATGATGATCACAGGGTCTGGGTCAGTTCATAGGGGGAGAGGTATTGCGGTCCTGAATAATTTTAAGGCTTTAGAGGTCAAAGCCAGCACTTTACTCTGGAGTATACCAGGGAGCCAATGGGCTCCATGAAGTGGGAGAGGGCACTACAACCTGAGGCATTCAGATGTTCAGCCAGGGCTTTGACAGGAGCATCAGTCGTATCAAAAGGAAAATTACCCAGAGACATCTCGGAAATCCATTGGCTGCACCAGCCTCTGAGGCTGGGCCATCCTAATAGGTCCCCCAACTACAGTGGTACCTCCAGTTATGAACTTAATTCTTTCCAGAGGTCCATTCTTAACCCGAACTATTCTTAACCTGAGGCATGCTTTCACTAATGGTGAAAGCTGCTGCCGCACTGCTGGCGCATGACTTCCGCTCGCATCCTGGGGCAAAGTTCGCTACCAGGAGCACCTACTTCCGGGTTAGCAGAGCTCGTTACCCGAAGCGTTCGTAAGCAAGACGGTACGTAACCCAAGGTTCCACTGTATTAGAGGAGGAGAGGTGCTGAAAAGCCTAAATCTCAACAGGAAGTGATATGACCATGTCATGCGATTGGTGTCAATATCCCCCACTTTCTGGTCACTCACTTCCTGCCCTGTTGAGAAAACAAAAGTTTATATGCAATCTGATATATTGTTGCTGTAAAGGGCTCAGAAACTAAGAGCGAGATCTAGCTACAAATCAATGGAGGTTTGTATTGGTTTCAGTGAGAATCTGATTGCAGCCTAAAAGCTGGTGGTTTCAGCTCCTGCTATTCTTGAACAGGCATGTTCAAGAATACTGTGAGTTGAAGACATAAACATTTAGGCTGCAAACATTGTCCCACTGAAATCAATGCCTATCTTTACCAGCAGAAATAGCTGCTCCTAGTTCAAGTAAATTGCTTTTGAGGCTCAGTTGCAATATAAATGCTGCTTCATTCATGGGTTTACATTTGGAAGCGACAAAATACATCCTGATTTATTAGTTTTTTTGATAGTCATCCATATCAGTACATTCCTGCTCATAGTTCCATTAAGGAAAAGTCCTATCTATCTATCTATCTATCTATCTATTGGTCGATCATCATACTTTAAATGCCACCCTGTATTCACAGGAATTTTTAAATCAGGCACGGTAGATCACTAGACGACTGTGGTAGATCACTGGTAGATCACTGGCTCCCCCCAAAGACGCTCAAAGACTTTGGCTCCCCTAAAAAAAAATTCAACATTTTAGCCCTGCACCCCCCCCAAATGGGGCTTCCTCCCTAAAGAAAGCTCAACAACTTTGACCTGAACCCCCCAAAAGGGGGTAGATCACTGCCAGTTTTTAACTTGTGAGTAGATTGCAGTCTCTTGGGAGTTGGCCACCCCTGTTCTAGATCATGGGATAACTTGGTGCAACATCTCAGGGTACCATGGTAATTGGGTCTCAGTGGATGTTTCTGGCTTAAAGCTATATTGAAAATGGAAGGGCCACAGTACTTCCAGTGGAGGCCAGGGGAGGGCCTGCTTAGCTGACATGCATCTTGAGGTATCCCATAACCAGGCATGATCGTGTTCAATCTTTAGCCATCAGGTGATAGCTAAGCCAAAGCCTACCTTCATCTGTAATCAATAAAGTGGAGGCCAGTTTTCAATTCCAAAAAGTTGTTCTGTCCTTTTGTTCCATATTCTTCTGCCTCTGGGGGTGGGGGTGGGGCATGCTGCACATGGACCCGCAAAGCCCTATTGAACTCACTGGGCCTTACTTCTGAGTAAGCATGTGCAGGTTCAGTGCTCAGAGCTTACTTGCAGACCAGCTGCATTTGTTAACAAGAAAGTAATTTACCACTGCTTGCAAAGCCCTGTTCTGCGGCTAGCTAGATATGGCTGAAAAGTCATGGTAAAATCACAAAGAATGCTGGAAAAGTAGTTCAGCGAAATGAAAACTTTAAAAAGCTACTAGAAAGAGCTGAGTCTGGAAAAGAAAGTTCATATATATATACACCATCAGCTCAATGATTAATAGCTATTAATGCAGAGATGTCTTAAAAACTTGTTGGGAAGCTTTCCAATATTATCTTTCGACAAGAATTCCAATAAAAAAGTGTTTAATGGGATAGGAGAATATTTGCAATCCAATCTACTTGGTGAAGTCCCTGAGTCTTTAGTCAATGTTTGCAGTTGAGCAAGATCAATACTTTATTTAAAAAGTCCTCCTCACTGTCAACCTTTATTAAATTCCCTCAGAATAACATTGTAGAAATTCCTGTGACATTATTCAGCTAATTAGTTGGAAGACAATTTTAAAATGTATTGAACTAAAAGGGTTCATATCAGTAAGGAAGTCTGGTTCTTCTTGTAGTTAAAATTCTGCAAAGGTGCAAAAGTTAATTGTTCTGGATGGGAAGGTAGATCTATGCATGCTCTAGTTTTAAATGTGAGACTGCAATGTATTTTATGTGCAGAAAAGCTTTATATAACTGGAGGGGCTCAATTTCAAAAATAATCACCATGAAATATTCATAGATTTCTAAAACTGAATAGACAGTGTTTTAATCAAACCAGTTTCACTTTTGTGGTGATTTTTAACACGAATGTGTCAGTAATTCTAAAATTGTTCACAGTACTTGAAAAAAATATCTAGTTTATGCAGATTATGGAAAACTCAGAGGAAACATTTAATGTTTGGAATCAGATGAAATAAAAATTACCACACAGAACAGACAATCAACTGTTCATCTTAAGGGCACTTAACATTCACACTTTCACTCTCTCTCTCTCTCTCTCTCTCTCTCTCTCTCTCACACACACACACACACACCATTTTATTGCAGCTTTACTGTTTTGTTAGTACCATCTGGTTGTCCTTATTTCTGCCTCCCCACCAGCCATCTACAAAGCTAGCATGAGGTAATTATTTAGTACCTCTTTATGTTTAATTTTTCACCTTTTAGCGCCATTTGTTACATTTGTTTCATGGCATTTTATCTTCTGTGCAGTGTGCTTGTTTGTGTGTGTTGTTGAGGATCATTCCGTCAGAGGAAGTCCCAACTTGCAATAGAAGTATACACCAGGGACAAAGGTTTAATGCCTCGGAACTAAGTAAACATAGGTAGGATTTGTCTGCTAGATGGCCAGAGGACCTCAGCTACTGTTTCCTCCCCTGCCCTCATAGCTTTACAAACCGTGTGTGAAAGTTCGGGAAAGGGAGTAGGAAGGAAACCTACAAATGAGAAGGGTGGTATCAAGTCACTGCTAGTGTCTGCAAAATTTAGAGAGGGGTGGCCTCAATTCTTAACGGCATGGAGATTTTAAAAACTGGGGAAGTTTGTTTCAATGCTCAGCCATTTCCAGAATTCTTCTCCAAATGTAGCACAACAAGAATTGAAACTGGAGACATTTTTGCAGCTTAGCTCTGATGAGGTGACTGTAGTTCTTGAAAATTATTATATGACCCTGTGTGGCACCGCACCACCAATGTGACTTGCACACCAGTGCAGCATCCAAGCTTCTGATGTCTCGCCCAAGCCATGTCAGGACACAGCACATTTATCATGAAATAAATCATTTTGAAGTGTTTGGTGACATGTCTCATATTCCAACCCAGGGTAATATGTTGAGCATGGAAATCATCATGTCCCCACAATGCACAATGAAATCCCACACTTTCTGGGTATAAGCAACAGGAAATTCTGCAGAAGCTAAATTTCGGTAGTGTAAGACGTTTATAAAAATAAATAGGGAAACTCATGGCATCACTACCAGTGGAAGATAAAGGATAATGCACTGTTGTGGATGCTTGCTTAAGTTTAGAGTAATTCCTTTTTGGTTATGGACTTTGTTTGAGACAGAATCCATTAGAAGCTCAATTTGTCTTACCTAATATGACTATTCATATGTTAATGTTGTGAAACCGAGATTCATTTCTCATTCCCAGCACAGAATTTCACTTGGTTCTTTACATTTTGTTTTAGTAGTCCTATCAGTCCCTTTAAGTGAAACAACTTTCTTTTTTAATAACAATGACAATATTAAGACTTTTTAGGGATGGTTACATTTCTACCTAATTCAATTTTTTTTCCATAAGACAATGCACAGTGCTCACTCAATATCATGGAATATAGCCAAGAAAAACAAAAGAGCAGAGCCAGTAGAACTTTTCAGTGCCTGGGAAAGGCATCCTCAATCCAAGCAAAAACTGTTGCTGCCAAAGGGAGATTTGAGCGTGAATAACATTTATCTAGCAGGGATGAGACTTGGACTGAAATCCCTGGCCAAATAATGCATTCTTTCCTGCATAAAATGGAACCAGGCAGTTTCGAAGGGGAGTCCCTTCAGATAATAGTAATGGCCTCTAACCTTTTTTTGCATCAAGAATAAATAACAGCAAAGAGCAATGAATCGTGACGTAATGTAGAGCATTCGCTTTATCACATTTTGGGAAATATATGGCTATACAACAAATTAGAATCAGATGTGACAATTGAAATGCATTTCATCCCTAATGTTTTAATCACCAGATTGGGATGCCTTCAGGCACATTAGTAATGGAAATGGCACATGATGTCAGAAAGAGATAATAATCTGCGAAAAGGAATGCCTTTAGAATAAAAAGGAACACTAGGGGTTTTTATGTTACGATCCAAACATCTCTGGGCTCCACTGTACACATAGAGCTCTGTGTAAGCAGGGACTGCAGCACCCATTGTAATGTCAGGGAAGGCTTGTGGGGCTTTTTATGAACCCCAGAGCCTGCAAACACACACTAAAAGGTTTTTTTCCTCCTATCGTGCATGTCCTATGATAAGCCTCAGAGATCTTGGTGCCAGTTCACTGCCACAGTTCATAACTGAATTGAAAAGGTATCGTGGAGCTTTGGAACCAGCCATGGCAATGCAAAGGTCCCCGGTTTCTTGGCACCACTAAATTGATTTGCTTGCTGAAAAGCTCTGCCTCACTTGCTTGGGACTGTAACCCCCGCGGAACAAGCCACTGCTGCCGTCTCTACAGCCACTGTATGTATCTCCCTATTTTCCTTGTTGTAAAATATTATGTTTCTAGGAATTGTATGCATCGCGTGAGACTCTTAATCTCAGGGTTGTGGGTCCAAGTCCCATGTTGGGCAAAAGATTCTTGCGTTGCAGGGAGTTAGGCTAAATGATACTCATGGTCTCTTCCAAATCTACAATTCTATGTTTCTATCACTGAACCATAACACACTGCTTTTAGTCACTTTTCCAACAACAATAACAACACCCTATTGATCTGATATACAGCCTCTCTATGCTATATTATCAGATTCCTTCTTCTTGTCTATGGTCCTCTCCACTATGTAATTAGTCTGGGCAGTGCTGGATCTATGTATAAGCTAAACAATCTATAGCTTAGGGCCCCACTCTCTTGGGGGAGGGCAAAAAAATTAAAGGGAAAAAACTGGATGTACATTTCCAAAATATAAGATAAAAAACAAATAAAATAAAACCTACCGGTACATACAGCAACAGTGTTTTGTGTTGTGTAGGCTCCTATGATGTAAGTAATGGGCCCCGCCTGCTAGCCTGCTCCCTAAAATATCACTGGTTTGCTCATTTCTATATATAGGGTGCCTATATTCTGCATGGACTGGTTGCATGGCAACATGTGCAAATGGCTTTAGATACCTGTTAGGTCCATAAATTACCATATAGCATATATTCAACACATAAAACAGCGGCGATTTGTTGTTGACAAAGGACAGCTGGACATATAAAGGGCCCCATTACCGTCAGTAGCTTAGGGCTTCTTCAAACCTAAATCCGGCCCTGAGTCTGGGATATTGAGCCAGAGAGCAGAAACAAAGCCACGAGGAAGCAGCTGGTGCTACTGATGACAAGCTCACTTATTTAGCAGACAGAATGTGGGAATTATTATCTGGATTTGTCTGCTTCCATCCAATCACATGTTATTTGTCTCTGCCATAGGCAACAGGCCTGCTGTTGGTCACAGTTTGATATTAATTGTATTTTTTATTTGCTCTGTTTAGTTTATTCCTTTGTAACTAATTGTTTGAAGTGAAAGTGTGGTAAAACATAATTCTTTGAAATCTCAAATTACCCATTCATTTCTCACTTGCAAATGAGAAAATAAAATGAATACATTATAATTGTTGTCTGAGTCTTGAAAGATGAAAGCAGCTTCTTTCAGTAGTTTAGAAAACAATCTTAATAGGCTCTCGATAGCCTCCAGATTTATTCACCTTGGATGGGTTGGTTGGTTATCATTACTCCACAGTGGCATCCCTGTGGGTTCCATGCTTTGGAGAAAAATAGATTTTCTGAAGTTACAGAAAGGTCAAGAACAAACAGATGTAACATTTATTAGAACCTCGCAAAAGTTCAGTGTCCCCCAATGTATCAACAACCTATTCCTAGGTTGCTTCTGTTGGACTGATCCCTTATGTTCAGTGATCCAAAGAAGATCAGGCAGACTGGACTGGCTGCAATCCTTGGATTTGTCCTCCAGCCCTCCCTGCTCCCCAAGGAAGACCTTGACACTCAATTGACAGCCCTCCACCATGCCCCGACTTTTATTCACTGCTACTTATATCTCATGTCTCCTGCCAGCCCTGAGCATGTGGACTTGACAGACTTATCTACTGGATAGGTGGGCATCAAGAAGAACCTACTGTGCAGTTTGGCTATAGTGGCTTCTTCCTATCCTGAGATGTCACTTTAACCTCACTCAAACCAAGGACTTGCTGGTTAGGAGTTTAACAAGGTGCTCCAGTTGTGCTCTGATTGCAAAAGCCACTGTGATGGAGGAATGGAGTTCTATAAACCCAGTAAGTCCCACTGAAATCCCACTGAAATCACCAACTCCAGAGTTGCAATTCAGATGTTTGTTTGTTGTTCTTGTTTTGCTTCTCTTCACTCAGCAATAAACCCCAGTTGTGTGGTTCTTCATTTCCCACAAGGAAATGTGCACAGAAGTTACTGGAGTCAAATGGATATATTTTCTGGGCATTTTTACAGGGACTGAATTTAAATAAGAGAAGCTGTTATGCAAGGTTTTTCATCTGGTACTAATAACTTATTATAAAGCCCTTGGGGATTATCTTCTAAAGGTCTTTATTACCTTACCTGACGCGCAGTAAAAATGGTGAAAAATGAGAAATGGTGAGCTATTTCCCACTGCTAACCTTTATCATGGTATTTGCAAATGTTTTGCAAGTATCTCCTGATATAACTACCACTGAAGAATATTTCACAATGTGGAGAACTTGAGATATAGAGAATCAATGCACATTGACAAGCCATTTAAAAAATAAAAACAATCTTAATTATGTGATTGAGCACAAGATTGTCTTGAGGTTCTGTTTGTGTAGACTTTTGTCAAAGTACAGGAGTTTATGTACTCATCAATAAAACTCACAAAAATAATCTTCATCTGTCGATAAGTATGATCCCTCCAAGACTGCCAAACAAAACAATAGCTTTCCAATGCACACATGTTCACCGCTACTGGGGGTTAGAAAGGGAGATCTGCTTAAACAGATGAAAGTGAAAGCTGAAGCTAACTGTGCATGTTCCAGCTCTGAAATCAACCTCTGAAATTATCTTCTTAGCTGATAATTACCTATGTGTGCATGTCCAGTGAGAGAGAGAGAGAGAGAGAGAGTCAGTTCTGTGGTTGTTATCTATGCCTACATTCTACTGGAAAAATCTTTGATATTTTCAGGTGTTCATGTACTTTTAAATTATATTCCTGCAATATGTGGGCTAACAGCAGGACAACAAAAGTGGATTTTTCAAGCCCTTGTGGTTGCAAAGAGGCTTATACTTCAATAATGGATGAACACCAACAGTCTATTATGCAATGGTCTGAGGACCTCACTGCCTTTGCTACATTTAAACATATTTTCTATCTTGTGTGAATACCTGTTTGGAGGGCTTACCTTGACTTACATGTTTATCTTGGGCTCCATGATCACTGCAGATGGTGACAGCAGTCACGAAATTAAAAAACACCTGCTTCTTGGGAGGAAAGCAATGACAAACCTAGACAGCATCTTAAAAAGCAGAGACATCACCTTGCCAACAAAGGTCCATATAGTTAAAGCTATGGTTTTCCCAGTAGTGAGGTATGGAAGTGAGAGCTGGACCATAAAAAAGGCTGATCGCCGAAGAATTGATGCTTTTGAATTATGGTGTTGGAGGAGACTCAAGAGTCCCATGGACTGCAAGAAGATCAAATGCATCCATTCTTAAGGAAATCAGCCCTGAGTGCTCACTGGAAGGACAGATCCTGAAGCTGAGGCTCCAATACTTTGGCCACCTCATGAGAAGAGAAGACTCCCTGGAAAAGACCCTGATGTTGGGAAAGATTGAGGGCACAAGGAGAAGGCGACGACAGAGGACAAGATGGTTGGACAGTGTTCTTGAAGCTACCAGCATGAGTTTGACCAAACTGCGGGAGGCAGTGGAAGACAGGAGTGCCTGGCGCGCTCTGGTCCATGGGCTCATGAAGAGTCGGACATGACTAAACAACTAAACAAGAACAACAACAACTGATGGTTATTTTATTCTCATGTGAGCTGGCAGGATTTTTTTGGTCATTGCGTTGGTTTCCCTTTCCCTTTTCTTTTCTTTTTTCTTCTACTGTTATTATTACTCTTGTCTGTATATATGTTTGTTGTGGTCCTGAAAATAAATTTTTAAAATGGCATATCAGAAGCTGATCTCTTCCATGAGCACCATTATTCAAATGCCAAATTTCTTGGTACAGTAGCTGTATCAAAACACACTTCAAGAAGAGAAAATGGAAAGTGAAGAAAGATAATAGACACTATTAACATCACTCATTGACAAAGAAGATCCAACATCAAGCTAAATACTAAAATGGAATACGATATATTCTTGTTGAATAAAAAGACATATAAATATTCACTTGAACTTGGATCATAAATGGCTTAAGCTGCTGCATATTATGCAATTTATCCAAAGCTGACTGCATTATGAATTTTTGGAATACAATTTCAATCTCAACCTAAAATCAAACAGAGGAGTAAAATAGAAACGATAGAAGAAAGTATGTTATCGTCATAATTCAAACTAACCAACAGTGTAGTGTTCTTTTGAATATTTTTAATCAGTTTACTTTCCTGGGAAACCAGGGCTGAGTTCTCAGCTGAGCGAAGCACCTCCCACTCTGGCATTAGACAAGTTTTACCATCTTGAGTTATGTACCTGGTAGGAAATGAAAGAAAGACTATAAAATGTTGTGCATGTTCATTCATTTAAAAGAGTTCTGTCCTACTCTTCACCATAAAGTAGCTTCAGTCAAGTAATTACAGTACGCTGAAATGCAAATAACATATACAATTAAAATGTAAAAGAAATCAGAATCTGAAAAAATATAAGTGCACAATGAATAAGCACATAGATTCTGTGCCTGAAAACCACAGTAATCTGTTGTACTTTCCCACATTCCCATGTGGCAGTTTTGTGCTGTGAACTTCGCACTGAAAAGGATAAATGTAGGTTTGCCGCATATAACTTTTTTCAATTGAACCTAAGCTGATGTTACAACATGACTAGAATACACTTTTTGTTCCTTTATGGGTAAAAATCTATATCATTTTTAATGCAAACCCTAAGAACCTATGAGTTGGGAAAACAGAAAATAGTTTTTTTGTTTTGTTTTGTTTTACAGGATTACTTTGAAAACTCACCTCCACTTTGGGAAGTTCAGCTTTACCTTATTCCCTATTCCTTTTATCTCCTTCCCTACTTTAAAGAAAAAAGAAAAGAAAACCGAAACCCATCACTCAGGAGTTGACTGCAGGGAGAGATAACCTTCCACACCTGCTTAAAGGTGGTGCATTGACTATTTGCTCAACTGATTAAAGGATGAATAAACAATAGTATCTGTTAACAAGCACTGATAGCTCTTCAACCTGACCTTGTGAAAATGTCCTCTCATGGGCAAAGGATGACTTTAATATTGCATGGGAGCTTCCTTAAGTTGATGAAATTGTTGCTAGAGGGAAAGTCTTTAAATAGCATAATTGGAATGGATTCTCTTAAATGAAAGTAATATTTTGCTTTCCAAAAGATGTGCTCTTGATGTTTGTTGTGTTCATTCTGGGCTCTTACTCAGCTGTTTAGTCACAACAATGGTGCTCAGGTAATTTAGGAGTTTGATTAAAGCATCCAAAAGGAAGGAAATAAAGGCTCCTTGCTAAACCTATTTGTTTTCTTTACCCTGAAAACACGGGAGGAAATTCTTCAAAATGTGTTTAAGAACTATTCTTTATTGCTAACATCAGAATCCATACTATAAGCCCTAAGCCATAAAGCTAATCTTTTCACAAAGTGTATTTAATGTGATTTTTACAGCCTGATTACATTATTTTGTAAATAGAGGAACAGGATATTAGAGATGTACACGAACATTTTTTTTCTTTTGGCTTTCAATTTGTTTTCATTACTAGACCCCTCATTCATTTGACTAATCCTTCACAGAAATCATATTCCTTTTATTACTCACATTTGTGGTTTTTGTTGGTGTTTTTTCTTACTCCTTGTACTGATTTTGCTGTTAACTGCAGAGCTACTTCTTCTCCTGGCAGATTTTTTTATTAAAAAACTTGCCCTTCATCACCACATGATATCAGAGTGGGACAGAATAATGGAACTGAAAACAAAAGAAAATAAAGAGGCCAATACAATCATCAATAAAAAGAGCAGATTAAAAATACAGCCATCAATTTCAGCCCAAATATCCAAACCGCAGCCCAAACAAATCCAAAAGATTTTACCTACACACTGTGCCCTGGAATGATGTAAAGTCTGGGGCACTGTGGATAATAAAGTGGCAGCCAACAGGAGATACCCATTGAGAAAGTCAGGATAAAAACAACTAAAGATGGATTGGAATTGAAGGTATTTGAAATCTAGATATGGATTGGACAACCTTTTTCTTGTGAAGGCTACATTCTGGAAGTAAGGGTAAGGAGAAATCAGTCAGGGGTTGCCTACCAGCAGTAGATGGGGCTGCAGTCAAAAGAACCCAGAGCAGAAAGTGGGTTGGGTGGATCCAATGGTTCTGTGGGATCACACCCTTTTATCTCTCTTTCTGTCATGCCTTTCCTCCTTGTCTCTCTTTATGCTACTCCATTTTTCCCTGTTCATGCCATCCTTTCCATCTCTCTACTATTTCTTTGTCTTCTTTCGCCTCTTTGCCACCTACATAAAATTAAACAAAGGGCCACATGTGTCTTTGCCCACATAAAAATCAGCTTGGAAGAAAGAAAACAACGAGGTATTAGCACTCTGTTTGTCTATTTGTCCTATTAACAGGAACCATTCTGGTCACTCAAGCAAATAGTTGATTTCTTAACAGATAATTAAATACCTCCTGAACAGGATAAACTTGTGGTCAAGAGAGAGCTATTAAAAAGGAGATTAGAGGCCATGAAACAAAATAAAATGGAAACTCCACTTTTATGAATTGTCATTAGTTTGACATAGAAAGATGCTAGTAATTGTTCTTGACATTATGGTCCTTTGAGTCAGGAAAGCGCCACAGTTATTGCTGTGAAGCAAGGTGATGGAACATTCTATTGTTTCACAGGGACTGCATGTTTATACTTTAGATGGGCACAAGGCCTGTGGAGGAATTTTCCTGCAGTACTCCCAGGGTGACTGCTATTCCTTTAGCTTGAGAACAGCTGCTATATTTTACAAGACTGCTAATTTGACCTTATGGAGAGTTTGCAGGGTTTCTTTGTTAGCAGAAATGCTTATTACTTGTAGGACACAAATACTCTCATTAGAAGTATCCTGTGATCCTTGCTGGGCTCTTTAGAAAAAGGTATTTTGCTGTAGGAACTGAAGGAAGCTCTATGGGCCAAATGAGATTGTGAATGTGATGAACAGGGCAGGGGCTGTCTGAAACCCTGAAGACCTGCTTCCAGTCAGAATACACAATACTGAGCTAGGTGACTAGGTGAGCTAGTCTGACTTGGCATAATTATTTTATTTTATTTATTATTATATGCTGCCAAAGTGGCTTAAAAGAAACATTAAACTACTTCAAAACATAAACATTATCAACATCTAAAATGCCATTGGAGTCATTCCTAGGCAGCTGGTGGTGGAATTGGCCTGCGGGAGGTAGAAGCACAGTTTGAGGTCATCTACTTCCCTTCCTTCCTCTGATGAATGTTCAATGGTAGTTCACCTATATATATCCTGTCTTGTCTTGTCCTAACACACACATTTTATCTGTCTGTCTACCATTATTTCTTTCCGCTGTAGACTTGGATAAATTCTCAATCAGAAAAGAATGACACGCAGGTATTCATTGCACACTCTCCAGAGACACCAGGGAACGTGGCATGGATAAAAGGTTTTATAAAACATATTGGGGAGTAACATGCTTTCCGTTTTGCCTCCTCAAGTGGGAAAAAGAAATTTATATTTGGTAAGAAGCCACTCAGACCTGTCTCTGTTTTCCTGTTGCAGAAAGAGCAACGTCAGTCTTGCAGATCTCCATTCAAAGGATTCAATCAGTTCACTTGCTGTGAATGTATAAGGAAAACACAGACACAGAAATTTGTATTTTAGAGGGATACCATTATAACTGAGGAGCAAGAACAAGAAAACTAAATCAAGTGAAATCTGAGTCGAAGGCACTTCATTAGCTCCCTTCAACGTGGACAGATCCATAGGAAATCCTTTAGGGACAGACCGGATAAAAATGATACCTGCCTGCCACGGACAGTATTGTATTTCTGCAAAACCATGGTCTTTCAGGGATAGGTAAGTGTGAAGGGAAAATATATTCTCTATTAAAGATTCCCGCAGTCCTGGTAGTCTATCCTCCATCTCTACCTCTAGAGTGCAGTTACTCTTGTGAGCTGCCAAGTATTGTCGGTATCTGGCATCTTCCAATCTTGTAAGGACATGTTTCACACACAGGTATAATTTTCCCCGTGTATATTTTAATAGCATGATGATGAACATTTAAACAGCACCATGATAAGGGGGGAACACTATTTGGGGGATCTATGGGACAGTCTCAATAGCCACCGAGTTGCTGTTGCCTAAATGTACATGTTCTCTATTTGCAGTAGTCCATCCTCATTTGGATGTTTCTGAGTGGCCCCTGTACATACTTTTCCAGCATGTACTTGTAGCACATACCAAATAAAAACATGCAACGAGGGATATGCTCTTTAAAGTAAACCTTGCAGTTTCTGGGAAGTTGTGTGACATCTACCAAAACTATTCTGAAGCAGCACAAAGAATGATCCCGCAAGAAGTTTTCAAGGACATTTCACTTGCTGCTTTTTAAGAAAAAGAATGAAAATCCCAGCTACTATTAAAGATCACCTGTTTGTGGGAGGTTTCTGAGAGACCACAAGAGGAGAAATTGATTTGGGAGTCCTAGAAAATCATTTTAGTGTCTCCCCGAGTGCACCAAAGCTGCCGTCTGTCTGAGAAGAAAATATGAGCAAAGATTATATACATAGAGATGGAGTAGGTGGAAAAGGCTTAATCAAATCATGAGAACACTTTTCTTGAAAGAATGGCAGAAGTATAAATTTAATGGTGTGGGAAGATTGTTCACCCTAGTAAGAGGTGTCTCCCGCAAGCAATAATGCTGGATTTAAGATTCCTTAGTATTCTACTGAACTACTTGCTACCTTTATTCTGTAATGAGGTTCCTGGGGCATTACCATACATAATGTATCAGTGATCTGTGCTCATCCTTCCATTTAGCAGAAGGTATTTTAAAAGCTCATCGCAGGTTGTCTTGTAGCAGTTTAGAGAGCCAGACTTTTTAGAATGTGGGCTGCCCAATTGCCCTCGTGTAAACTGTGCATGTGTTTGCTGTGCATGAAAATGGGTGTTGCAGTTTGAGGGATTGGTTTGAGAAATCATCATTGAACCGTAAAACAAAAAAAAGGAGAGGGGAGGGGAGACTTGGCTGGGGTTTTCAGCAGGATATGAACAGTTTTCATGGCTCTATTTTTTTATTGAGGGTAGTTAAAATTTGGCACCTACGTCACTGAAGCTAAGATTCATAGGAATGTCATCAAAGGTATTCTCACTTCTCCTTAGCACAGAGCTTCCAGCCATCTGTGACATCAAAGTCCATAAACCAATGGTAGCCAGAGAAGGTGGAAACTCCTAGAAACAGAAACCTAGCTTCCTGTGACTTCAGGATATATCAGCCAGAGCCATCTCCTAATACATTAAGAGATGTGGGGCTGGTGCTTGTGTCACATACCCATGTTTGAGGAATGGACCAGAATATGAACTTTCTATCACCCCATGAACTGGATCGTGGTACTAATCAGCTGTTGGGTTGATCACTTGATCCTTGCCCTATGCCAAGTTCTTATTTGTGGCCATTTTAAACTCTTTGACTTTGGTCTACATCTAATTCTTGCTCCCTTGCCCCCAGTTTCTCTTCATTTTTTCTCTCTGCTGCTGTTCCCTGTGTTTCCCTGTAACTTCCTCAATTCTGCCCTTGGTTAATTTGCTCCATTGGATTCTTGAGCGGGCTGTCTTTTTGCACTTCTGCACTTCAGTCTTGCCATTCCCATGGTTCATTGGCAGGTACAGAACACACAGATGGGATGGGATTTTCAACAGGTGCATTTGATGTTGAATTAACAAATGTCAGGTGGTGTCAAATGATTGATAGGTGGCTAGCCCAGCTGGTATATGGTAAACTCTGGGGAGAGATCATACCTGAGAATATCACATATCGACACCTTCATAACAATAAAGGTAGATGATTGTTAAAATGGCTCAGTCGGTAGGGCATGAGACTCTTAATATCAGGGTTGTGGGTTTGAGCCTCATGTTGCGCAAACGTTTCCTGCACTGCAACAGGTTGGACTTAGATGACCCTTATGTTCCCTTCCAGTGTTACAATTCTATGATTCTAATATGCTTTTTCTTTTATGTTCCATGGTTTTATATTAGAACTCACAAAAACTGGAATTCTAATATCTGCAAAAAGTTTGAAACATAGTCTTAGCTAAGCAGTCATGCAGACACATTATGCAAATCAAACCTTTTGAACTTGCTGGGAGACTGAAGAGGAGTGCTTCACTCTGCGACATTTTGTTGCACATCCACTTGTAGCTCTATCATGGAATTGTGGGGAGAATATCTGTTTTGCTGTTGATACTGTAATATTGAATAAATAATCTTAACACATTTTGTGAACTTGTGCATTAGGTTAGCTGAAGAGCAAAGTACCGCTGAAAGCTTACAATTTCAATTATAGAAATATTTATTGCTTGAATAGAGCCAGGCAGGAATATATAATTCGAGCAACCGCCTGTGGAATGTGACCTTACAAAACACAATCTTTCTTTCCTCCTGGTTGTTGTTTTTTTAATGAAGAAAAAGCATACATGGTAAAATGACAGAGCCCATATGGCATGGTTTCAGCAAGATAACGTATTTTCTTTGTTAGCCACGATTATGGATCCTTTAGCCAATGAGAAATCCTTTTTTTCTAATTAGGCCTTGGTAATTGGTCATAAGACATGAATATTCACACCTGAGAGGTTAGATATTGCTGTATGTTAATGTTAGTCCATTTCAGCTGACATTTGGCTCTTTTTGAAGAACGAACAAAGAGACACAGAAATTTCCTGTTAAATCCTAGAAGAGCTGAAAACTGACAATAGAGGTTGAGCAGTCAGCGGATTGCAGGAGGCATTAAAGGCCAGGAGAGATTATTTCCTTTTTTTCTTAAGAGTCCAAAAGGGTGAACATATAAAAGATGTGGGGTCAAGAGCTGTCCATCAAGTTCATATACTAACCAAGAGGAAGAGCTTCCAGGGATTTATTCTTTAAGTTTTTGAAATATCAGTTGTACAGTGAAATACTAAGGATGTTTATTCAGAAGTAAGTTGTGTTTAATTTAACAGGACTTTCTTCCTAATAAGTTGTCATGGATATGAGAGAAAAATATATTCACTTTTATCCCAGAGGTCTTTGCACTCTTACTTAAGCATTCTTTTTGTAGCAGCTTGCATGTACTTGACACTTGTAAGGCTCTTGCTAAGTGAACAGCCTGACTAATCATCTTAACTTATCATTAATGCCTGTCGCTCATAATATAATACACTAAAGGAAATAGGAAAACATTTCAGGATGTTTGCCTCCTAAAGTAGGTGTTACAATAAGTGCTGATCGGGTGACTGGTATGAACTGGATCCCACTGGGATTGACTGCATTCTGGAGTTCCTAATGGGGAACTTGAGGGCAGCCTATTCTTGCGAATAGCAGGGATTGCAACTGATTGATTGGTGATAACTACAGCTCTGTTAGGTCTGGCTCCAGGGATGGTTTTTTGCAGTCCAAGCCAGTCTGAAAAGGCCTTTTTTCATATGAAGCAACAGCTTGAATTGAAGCCCCCAGGCTGCAGTGGAAGAAAGTGGGGGAGGGGGAGGGGAGATCCTTAGAGCACCTGAAGAGTATTGTGTCACCTAATGTCATGGTGTTGACAGGTGGTTGACAGGTAGGCAGTCCCAGGGCTGCCCACCCATGAGACAAGGTGAGGAGACTTAAGGTAGCAGATTCAGCCTCCAAGGGAGCGGTTCTCAACCTGTGGGTCCCCAGATGTTGTTGGGCTACTACTCCCATCATCCCTGAGCTCTGTCCTTGCTAGCTAGGGGTGATGGGAGTTGTAGTTCAACAACATCTGGGGACCCACAGGTTGAGAACGGCTGCTCCAAGGAATGCATCACCAGTTGTTGCTTCTGCGGTGACAGCAACAGCTGCAGCAGTCTCCTTGGAGGCCAGAACTGCCCCACCCCAAGGCCAATTCTACAGCAACCTCTTAGCAAATAGGGCACATAACTGGTCTCTTCTCACATAACTGATCATTATTTCCCCTATGTTCTTGGTGTAGATCTTCTCACCTCTTATTCTGTGGTGGAGGGCAGCATTTTGTGGCTCACCTCATATGCCAAAATGTTTTGAGCTGGACTTTGAGCTGGACTTCATATGTCAAAGTGGCCCATAGCAGGTGGGAGAGCTCAGGAACCAGTGTTCTGTCTGGATCCTGTTCCCTGTCTCTGTGACAAGCTGAACCAAGGCTTAGCCCTAAGTAGCAACTATACCAGAGGAGGAGCAAAATAGCTATTATTTCCTCCTTGGGAACCAACACACTTGCATGGTTTGGCTTAGTGTTTCATGTGAACTGGGTCAGCGAAATAGTGACACTTATCCTAGTTCAACATCTGATATTTTATCTACCACTGCTCTTTTAAACACAAGCTAAAATTGCTCTATCGTGTGCATATATAACAACAATAACTTTATATGTGGCCTTCTTTGAGTGCTTCCAATGTACTGTATCTATTAGCAGCTAACACAGGAAGAAGTGCAATAATCCTTAACACATGAAACGTATCAGCTCCAGGAATATAATTTATTCCTGATAGCACCAAATTATTGGCATGATCAAATGATCCGGCATGGACAAAGTTAAACCACTTAATGATCTATTCATTCCAATGGGAGAGATGTACCGTAAACTTACGACATATGGCTCCTAATGAAATCGATGGGACTCAGAAATGCTTCATTTTGGTTGAATCATACCCTAAATTGTCAGGAGCAATTTCACAGTTTTGCCTTCTTACCATTCTCATCTCAACCACTGCAGATTATTCCCCTCCCCCCTTTTTGTAAATGCTCTTTGCAGTTTCTGATGCAAAAGTGATATATTAGAGCTAGAGTGCCTCATGGATTTTGCAAATTATTGTCTTGCAGTGTGAAGCTTTGACCTTTTCAGCACTCTAATTTCATTTGCTGTCTTGGTTATTTAGACTCTTCTCTCCCATTGTAAAATGAAAGTAACAGATGGGAATGGCTGAGCAGCTGAAATAGCTATTGCTAGGGATGGTGTGGGTGTATGGAATCAAAATAATATAAAATACCCCTTCCATATTTCTAAGCAACGAGAAATTCCGGGGGCAATATGGAGACAATTGGGACAAATGGTGGGCATCTTTGGCCATCTTTACTCATAGCTGAGTAAGGTTGTCTTCCATGAACACGGTCTTAACAGTGAGTCTGTGATTGTGGAGGCCAATTCGGGATCCACACGTCCTTCCACAGTGGGGACATAAATTTATGGGTGGCAGTTGATCATGGTGAGGGTTTGCCAAACGTGCATTCCTCTTAGCACGTTGCTCCTTTTCACTCTGAGCTCATGCTTCTTAAAAGTCCACAACACCTTTGGTAAAGGCTGTTCTCCAATTGGAGTGCTCGCTGGTCAGAGTTTCTCAGTTATCAGTGCTTATGTTACATTTTAAAATATTTGCCTTGAGTGCATCTTTAAACCTCTTTTGTTGTCCACCAGTGTTTCATTTTCCATTCTTGAGTTGGGAATAGAGTAGTTGCTTTGGAAAAGGATAATCAGGCATCCGAACAACATGACTAGTCCAACAAAGTTGATGTTGAAGAAACATTGCTTTGACACTGGTGCTCTTTGCTTCTTCCCGTACACTGACATTAGTTCACCTGTCTTCCCAAGTGATGTGTAAATTTTTTTGGAGACACTGTTGATGGAATCTTTCGAGGAGTTGGAGACAGCGTTTATAAGTGGTCCATGTTCCACAAGCGTACAGTGAAGTTGGCAGTACAATAGCTTTGTAAACAAACATTTTGTTTCCCTGCAAATGTCTCGGTCCTCAAACACTCTGCACTTCAACTGGGAGAAAGCTGCACTTGCAGAGCTCAGGCAATGCTGGAATTTACCATCGGTGTTGGCCCTTGTGGAAAGATATCTGCCCAGGTGTTATATTAGAACTCACAAAACCTGTAATTCTAATATCTGCAAAAATAAAATTCTGCCCAGGTAGGAGAAGTGATTGGCACTTTCCAACGTGGTGGTGCTGCAGAGGGGTTGTTTTGTGCTTGTTGGTGCAGCACTTTGTGTTTTGTTTTGTTTTTGGATATTGAACGATAAGGTAAGCTTTCCGTAAAGGTAAAGGTACCCTCTGACAGTTTGGTCCAGTCACGGACAACTCTGGGGTTGCGCGTTCATCTCGCTCTATAGGCCGAGGGAGCTGGCGTTTCTCCACAGACAACTTCCAGATCATGTGGCCACCTATTTATCTACTTGCACTTTGACGTGCTTTCAAACTGCTAGGTGGGCAGGAGCTGGGACTGAACAACAGGAGCTCACCCCGTCGCAGGGATTCAAACTGCTGACCTTCTGATCGGCAAGCCCTAGGCTCTGTGGTTTAGACCACAGTGCCACCCGCATCTGCAAAGATATTTAGGATGGTTTGGAGATCATCCTCTGAGTAAGCACACACTAATGGTGGGCATATCCACACTACAGAGCATATCCAAACACCCTTAAAGCACATGACTTCCCTCCAAAGAGTCCTCAGCACCTTGTTAAAGGTGCTGAGAACTGTAGCTCTGTAATTCCCAGGATTATTGATGGGTGTGTGAGCTTTAAATGTAGTGGTACCTTGGGTTACATACGCTTCAGGTTACAGACTCCGCTAACCCAGAAATATTACCTCGGGTTAAGAACTTTGCTTCAGGATGAGAACAGCAGCAGCAGCAGCAGGAGGCCCCATTAGCTAAAGAGGTGCTTCAGGTTAAGAATGGACCTCTGGAACGAATTAAATACTTAACCCGAGGTACCACTGTACTTTAAAGGTATCCTGTGTATTCAGTTGTTATTTCTGTGGCAGATTCCTAGAGCATAGCCAACTCCAAAGTGGCAATTCTGATAACTCAAAATAAACTCTCAGATCTCTGTCTTCTCCTCCCCACCCCTCCACCCTGCTTTCTGTCCATTCGAACTCTTAGCACCTTGCTTTCTCAACAACTCTCTTGCTTTCTCATGCACAATACCCTGAAGACAAGTCTTATTCCTGCAGGTGAGCTGCTTATTCAAAGGACCATCTATAGTCATCAACAAACATTGACATTCACCCTTGAATTTCAAAAGACAGTATTATATGCAATTGCAATTATGATGTCACTGATATATTGCCGTAGTAGAATGTATGAAATTATTTTAGGTGCTCAGAGCATGTAATGTTGATGTTAATGAAGTTAGACAAACATGTTTTAACTACAGCTTCTCTTTTGCACCCTTAGAAGCATAGTATGGTATCTAGTGCTCTGGCAGTTTCTGCTTATATGCTTTAAGATAGTTCATTATTTTGGATGAACCAAAATTTAATCTGTACTCCCATAGGATATCCCATCGTGGAACCAAGGAATAAAGGTTCTCAAAGGAAAATGAGGAGCCCAAACCTGAGAACGAATCCTGGACTTTTTAAGAAAAACATGTCTGGTCAGAAATTCATATCCACCCACTTCAACAATTTCAGCAAAGTATCATAAATATCCATCCATTGATCACAAGACAGTATCTGCTAATCAAAAGCACATTGCAGAACATAAATTTCGGTCATTTTGCCATTTAATCTGACAGTGAGAAATCTCCTTATATTTCTGTCTCTAGGTTCATGATTCCATATGGCCTTATGAGCCACAGTTGATGATCCAGGTGGTGTATGGTCTCTGGATCAAGTGGTGTGTAGTCTCTTGCTTAAGATCGGGAGAGTTGCTTGTCTTCAAGAGTGTGGCTATTTACAGCAGCAGGAAGGGCCAGAGGGACAAAGATCTCCTGGTTGTTATCCAACAGACTATGAACTCCTGAGAACAGAGTTGTGATTCTTTAACACTCCGAGCCACATTGACACACAGATCTTGTAAAGGGAGTCAAACACTCTGGAACAGATCTGAGAAGGGTAGAGGGAGGGAGGAAAGTCCTATTGAACTATCATTAATATTTGCACTAATGGGAGGAGTTGGTAGAATACTTCACAATGAATCTACTCTGAGTTGGATACAACCCATTGATAGTATTGTTCTTTCTATCTTGGATATTGTAAACTGTTTTGAAAAGAGTTTCTTTTGTGGAAAGGTGATATGAAAATGAAATAATTTAATATTTCAAGCATATTTCTGCAAAGCGACATGGACTAGCAACATGAAACTTATGGAAGCTGTTATTCCAGTGAGCCACATGGGCAGCATGTTCTGCATTAGAGGGTCATCTGAGTAAAGGAGGTGTCAGAGAACTGCCATCGGAGAGTCAGGTGGTGGAAGGGCTCAAGGAGGGTAGGAGAGCCTCGGATGCTGAGGAAGGAACCAGCAGGGGGAGAGAGAGAGTTCCCACAGAAACTCAGTCGGAGGGATGGCTCCAAGATAATTCCAGTGAGAACAGCGGAGAGGTTTCAGGACCTCCGCTGGGGACGCCCACTCCGCATAGGAAACTGTCACGCAGAGAATCCAGAAGGAGAGTTTCCGTTAAGGAACTCTTATGTTGGCGTAAATTCCGGAAACGCCCACTGACGGATTCTGCCAGCGATTGAGGTAGCCATACGTCCATGGCTCCGCGGACTGGGAGAGTTTAGAAACAGATTGCATGAGTTGAGAACTCAACCGTTTACGCACAAGCAGCCCCTAAACCCATAACAGGAGGCTAGGCTGCTGTGGTTTTTCTACATTTCTTCAGTCTCTTCCATATGATCTTGTTCCATATAATCAGCAAGCACATAAATCCAGTCATCTGTCATTTTAAAATATTGTTAGTTGATACCAACTAATAACATTTATGAAACCACATGGTAATTGGAAGCAGTCTTCCTCTCAGCCAACCTGCAAATGTTTAGGATAGGATTGCACTTAATTTTTTTAAAAAAACTGTTGGTAAAATATAAAAATGCCAAAATCTCAGACCTTTCTGGCAATGGAATACTAGCATACCCTCATATTTCTTTTGTATTGTGCTGGTTCAGCAGTTGATACATCATCTTCATTTAACTTATTTGGTAGCTCAACAAATCATAGAATCAGACCATGTTCATATTCCATTTTGCTAACAAAGAAAAATGTAAAATACTTCAGAGTCAAATATTAAATCAGTCTCAAAAAGATATCTTTCTCACTTGACATCATCTCTAGAAACCTAAAACAAGTATCCTAATTATCTCATAAAGCCAACTAACAAGAGTGCTTCCTTGAAGTCACATATATATGCAGGATATGCAGTTTCTCTGGAAGTCATTTTTGCAAGTGAGAAATTACTTTTGGTTGCTCCATCAGCGTTAGTTCCTGCAGCAATAATGAAGCCGAGCTGTAAAGTGTGTCTGTGCCCAGAGCAGTCTCTCAGCACCACCGTGCTAATCTTCATCCAAGTCAATCTTGAGTGTGAAGTGAAGCATCAGAAAGCACACAGGAGACATATGCTAAGAGCCTACTAAGCGAAGGATATAGTGGAAGGACCTGATGTTTTCAGAACCTCGTTAAATTGTAAAGTATCTATTCACAGCTATTGAATCAAACTTGCCCTTTTTGCTATATTATGAACGCTGTAAGGATTGGTTTGTGTGGCTGTTGAAGATGATCTTTCAAATTCCTACCCAAACTGATGGATTCAAGTTACAAGAAAGGAGGTTCCAATGATACATCAGGAAAAACCTTCTGGTGGTAATACCTGTTTGACAGGTGGTAATACCTGTTTGAACAGACTCCCTTGGAAGGTAATGGACTCTCCTTCTTTTGAGGTTCTGTAGTTTTGGGGCAGTAACAACTCGAAGACGTTATAGGAGGTTAAGGAGGAGGCAAATGGAGTTTTCATGCACTCTGGCACTCATCATGGTGTTCTGTTGCACCAGAAGCAGCTTAGTCATGCTGGCCACATAACCCTGGAAAGCTCTCTGTGGACAAACACTGGCTCCCTCGGCCTGAAAAGCTAGATGAGCATCGCTCCCCGTAGTTGCCTTTGCCTGGACTTAACCGTCCAGGGGTCCTTGACCTTTAACTATAGTCTGCACATAATGCTAAACTACAGTGAATGTAAATTAAGGTTTATAAACCAGCTACAAAGCTTGGATAATGAATTGCCCTTAATCATAGTTAATAAACCACAGTTTGCTGCTGGGCTAGAGTCACACATAACACCAACTAATGGTTTAATAAACTAGAGTTTAAAAATAGATTGACATATTCCTTATATTTATATTTAATTAATTCTAAAAAGTTTATGGTAACTTGGATTCTGTTCAAAGGGCAATACAATTAAAGTGATACCTCTGTCAAATGTTCTAGCTAATTTTCAGTTTCAGATCTACCTGAATAATTAAGTTCAAATAAATTTAACAGATGAAAGTTGGCTAGTCCACAAATTTCTCTGCTTAAATCTAAGGCTTTTTATTCTGTTAGACTACTGGAAGTACATTTCAGCTATATTTTCAATCATCTCAGTAAATTTTGTTCTCTCTGTGCCCCCCCCCCCATGTCCCAAATTTCCATTATCCAGTTTCAGCTGGCAAGCACACTTTGGTCTTCCTTCTCAGCTCTTGTACTCTTTAGTGAATATGTCCATTCATTTAGATTACAGAGAAATTGTAAGCATTTTAGATGAGCTAACCTACCTTGACAGGTGGTAACACCTGCTAAGAAATAATAGCAGAAGGGAGGAGTTGCTATAGCAACTATGACAGCTGTAAGTCTACTGAAACATACCAAAAGCTGTTTTTATAAAGGGAAGAATGTAGATGAAAGAGGAAAAACAACTCTTAGGAACAGATATTGGCCAAAGTATGATTCAGGTCTTGGCTGAGGTCAGTACATACACATCTCTTATATGAATTTCTTGTCTATTCAGTACCCACATTTTATTTTATTTGTACCTTTTTTGAGGGGGCAACCTTGTCAGAGCCATACATGCACATCATTTGAACAAAAACCCATTTGGGTGGATGTGCAAAAAAAAACACACACACCAAACCAGAGCCCCCACTCTAACACTACTCAATTGTCCAAAAGAACTCTAGAATCAACCTGGTCTGCAGGCATGCTATTTTATTTTATATTTTACCCCCAAAGCTTAATGCATTGTTCAAAAGCTCACTTTGACCATTCTAAAGACTTTTTGGTCTTTATATAAAAGGTCTTACTTGTTCTCTCTGCAGTATCCAGCACACATGGAAAACAGGAGATTACATCAGCACTTTCTATCTCATCTCCTCCTGAAGCAGGTCCTTCCAGACTGGTTCAAAATCCAGAAAATGCCACTAGAAAATAATTATCATAAATTATAAAACAGTATTATATACTATTTGGTTCCTTACCTATTTTTAAAGGGTCGTGTGTATCAACAACTAGTAGCCATTGATAGCTGTATCAATTGTCTAATCCTCTTAAAAAGCCATGCAAGTTGGTAGCCATCTCTGCATCTTGTGGGAGATAATTCTATAGTTTAACTACATGCTCTGTGAAGAAATACTTTATTCTGTCATCCTGGGTGTTCCAACATTCAGTTTCATTGAGAAAGAGAGAAAAACTTCCCTCTAGCCCTAAAACATCAATATCCAGCTCTCATATATTCCCCTCATTCGAAATGTCAGCACACCAAAGTATAGCTTATTTTAAAATTTCTAGTATTAAAAAAACCACACCAGGTGAAGATACATTGAAGAAGGAGGCTTTCCATGAGCAATTATAAACCTAAATATAACCACCTTGTTGTTTTCACTGATTATATAATGGATTTCACCTGCGGACGTACAACACAACACCTCCCCTGATTTTCCATAATGGATAGTCACAGGGATCTGTATTTTCAGCATAGTGTGCCTATTGTCTACTTGATTTGTAACCTCGCTCCCATTTTTCAGTTCATTTTCATGTAATGTCTTTCTCAGATGATATTGGGTATTAAAACTGCAAGTAGCATAAAATGAATGAAATACTGGCAATGGCATTGCAGTGGATATGCTCTATGAAAAACTCTCATTTACATTGTAATGGTTCCTTTATAGCAATGCAACCATAATGTCATTAAGAGTACATAGGATACTACCATTGCCAATGTTGGTGAAATTGTATATCATTTCAATGGCTTCCTGCATTTGTTTCTGTACTTGTATAGCTGTGATTACTTTTCCCCTATATTGCTAGAGTTAAGAGAAAACAACCTTGCAAAATCTACTGTGCTTACTGCAAAAGAGATGAGCACATTTCATTGAAAACTGTGTTCTTACTTTTGATCATTGTAATAAAACTTAGATATAATCCAACCTATTATAACTATTTGCTGTTGTTTATTTCATACATTTATTATATGTAGAATTAACTTTTAATAATCCAACATCTTATTCTAATTCATATTCGAATAAAATAACTGACCTTTGATTTTTTTTATATATAAAATAATTATTCTACAAAGTCCTGTTTTTCTCTTTCATTCAAAACATTAACTTCACTGATTTAGTCAAAATTCAACATTTAATTTGTTGGAGTGTGTTCTTGTTTCCAACCTTGAGCTATTAACCTTTTTAGCTGTAATCAGTAAATTCATTCCTTATTTCTAACCCAATTCTGTTCAAAAATCCTTATGTTTGTAAAGATATATTGGGTGTGATGATTAAACGTTGCAATGACAATATTTATAAAATAATTATCATGATGAAAAATGGTAATAATAATATAATGAAAATAAATATTCCTGACACTGAAGGTCTTGAGGAAGTCCTTACAGGTATGGAAGCTCTAAGTAGACAGTAGAGCTCTTCCACCAGCAGGGAATCAGGTCTTGTGTAAAAAAAATTGGTAACTTGATATATCTTTTGTAACTCAGTGTAATTTTTCAGAAGGAATATGTCACAAATTAAAATCAAATATTGGCTATTAAATAGTGTGTTGTTGCACAAAGAAATGCTCCCGTTTACAGGGGAGATAAGCAGTTTGGGGGAAGCTTAGCTTCATGATACCTGATTGGGGAGGTATTTGTGCTATGGAAATACAGTGAACTTTGATTGACACCACAGCAATGATATCTATAGGCAAGTTAATTAATTTGGTAACTAAAAGTCATGGTTGAATGGTACTGGTAAAATAAGAGGCTATTTTCCACTGTGATGAAACATGTTTATATGAGTTGACTATGCTTCAATAATATGCGGGTAGTCTAACAAGAAATTGAATTGGATATAGAAGTGTACCATTATTTAAATAATTTTCCAAAGTAACCCAGCTCAAAGGAAAATGCCATTTTCTACACCAACAGAGCATGTAATGGTTTGTTATTACAAGTAAAGTTTAATTTACACAAAGACTCACTCCCACTCCTTGCAATCCTTTTTAGAAGTGGTGAATCAGCTGCTCTGTGACATGCTTTATTTACATATCACTTGTTGTTCCTGAATTCTTTGTGTTCTCAGCTGAGGGGGGTGGATATCAGTCTGTTGTGATTAATCCATTATGTGTGCATATTGCTCAAGGATTAAATGCTACTTGTATCCATCATCTATGGGTAAATGTGAAGCATATTGCCATGAGAGCCAGTAGTGGTGTTCATTCATTTTAGAGCAAATGGAAAACTGGTTCAGATGGGCCTATTTGGTTGAATTTTAATTTGTGCTGCAATAAATGCACAAAGTAATGAATGGCTATGATTGGGAGTTCCAGTCAGAACTCCCATTTATACTCATTCATTATTTCTTTGTAACCATTCAATTCTTAATGGATGAACAATTTTACCTCCTTTGCAGATCTTCCTGAAACATCACTGAAAGTGGCTGCTTTTTGCAATTGCTGACACCATTGCAGCAGAACCATAAATTTCAAATAGGTTTACATTTATCTTCAGCTTTGAATTAATCAATTACCAAAGAAATTACCCACCTTTCTGTTTCCATCCCATCCCATTGATCTTTATGTGCAGCTGAGCGCATCAGTGCAATCCATCCATTTGCAAATACAGACAGAAAAGTTCTCTCAAGACGTTTTCCTGAGAGGTCACTATTATGGATGGCTATGGAAATCCATCTCACTGGACACTTGCCAACTACATGTTCTACATCTCCTAGAAACAATGCAAAAATGCATAATTTTATGGCTTTTCCTAACTGAAATTAAATTTAGAGCTTTTATATCTGTTGTGATATTTTTATTGATTTATAGCTGGATATTGTATATAGATTTTTTAAAAAAATGCATTTTACCTCCATCCTTTGGGAATATGGTATTGTGGGTCACAGGATCATTCCATTTCATTGATAGTGCAGATCAAAAGGGAAATAAAGCTAGTGAAGAACCTCTTCTGCTGCTCATTTTAGCACTGGCACCTTTTACTCATTGACTTATATTTAGCAAGTCCAACAGTGGAATAAAGCACACATATATCACAGGACTCCAAACTGAAACATCACAGGGAAGACAGAAACTGACTCTGCATTTACAACCTTAGTACTTATAGCCAGAGCCAACCTTTCTGGAGTCCAAAAAAATGATCCTTTATCTCTGGTTTCTGGGAAGAACCCTTCCTTTCTTGACTGGAAAGTCTAGAGATGTATTGGACAATGGCTTTAAAATGCTAAATGCTAAATGGCTTTAAAAATCAGAGGGTAGTATTCAGCTAAGTTTTACTCAGAGTAGCATCACTGAAATCAATGGACCTAACTTATTAATAGTCATTAATTTCCATGGGTCTACTCTAACTAAGGGACGCAGGTGGTGCTGTGGGTAAAACCTCAGTGCCTAGGACTTGCTGATCGCAACGTCGGCGGTTCGAATCCCTGCAGCGGGATGAGCTCCCGTCGTTCGGTCTCAGCTCCTGCCCACCTAGCAGTTCGAAAGCACCCCTAAGTGCAAGTAGATAAATAGGTACCGCTTTATAGCGGGAAGGTAAAGGGCGTTTCCGTGTGCGGCGCAGGTGCTGGCTCGCCAGATGCCGCTTAGTCATGCTGGCCACGTGACCCGGAAGTGTCTCCGGACAGCGCTGGCTCCCAGCCTCTTGAGCAAGATGAGCGCGCAACCCTAGAGTCAGACACGACTGGCCCGTACGGGCAGGGGTACCTTTTTACTCTAACTAAAGCATATTGGATACCACCAACAGTTTGAAATATATAAGATGCTTTGGGGCCACCTGTTTTTAGAGCCTTAAAATAGGCATATCCCTGTAAGAAATAGGCATAATTTTTTTACAAATGTGGCACGATAGTTTAAGGCACTGTCTGAGCCGAATCAATAGATTCTCTACCCAAGTACTATGAGCAGGACCCTTCAAGATATCCAGAAATGCAATTAAATAGCGGTCCATGGTCTATTGGAATAGGCTACATGCAAAGCTAATGCATCATCAATAAAGCTATAGCTTGTCTTTGAAAGGTGTATGTTAGGTGTGAATTGTGGTTCTCTGTTTCATAGTTGACCTTAACATTGACAATGTCCTTGATTTCAGCAGCAATAGTTGCACTCTCAAATTTATGTTGAAGTATTTTGTTGGATGGTTATACATGACACCTTAAAGGATCATAGTTATGCAGAACTGAACTTCTTAACTCTCTAGGACTAGTAGCACTCAGTATCTCCTCAAATGCTGACATACTAAATAACAATAATGCCATTATAGTATTGAATTTTAACTACATCTTCAAATCATGAATTAAATATAGTTCTGTCATTCATAGTGTATGAATAGTTACAATCCATGTAAAATTTGCCCTTCATTTTGTGTTAAAGTTTTCCAGTTCACCTCAAGGCATTATAAAAATCCGTGTTTCTTTCAGACATGAAGGATTTCTGCATTGTTGGAGTGGGGAACAGTAACTACTGGGAGGTTTTTCTGCAAAAAAAAAAATCACTGAAAGTAATCAGAAGTACCACTTGTAAAACTATAACAAGGTAGAAACTTGGAACCTCTTACCTTGTCTGTCATTGACTAAGATGCTCTGAAGTTACAGAAGGCTGGATATATAGGGAACTATGTCTGAAGAAGACAAGTTACTGAGGGAATAATATATAACAGACGCAATCATTAGCTGAAGGAAATGGTCCACAAGAAAAGGAAATTGGCAGGTGGGATGAGGAGGTCCACTGGAAAAAAATAGAAACAAAAAAATGGGGTCAGGAAAATGAGACAGAAATGCATGGAAAAGGTGGGATATCCAAGAGTTACCAAGGGGAACAAGGGGTAGATATGAAGAAATGGAGAAAATGAAGGAAGGAAACAGTCAAGACAGAAAAAAGATGTCTACAGAGAGAACCATATACTAGAATCAGTTGGAATCAAGTTCACACATTATTGCATTTGCCCCTCACATCATCTCCTATGGGACAAGCTCAATATAGAAGGGCTAGCACTTTAAGAATCCTTAGAGAGCGTCTGAAATGTGTTTTGGGTTTACTACAGTTACCTATTGTGTCTTTTCTGTATGCTCTATGTTCTCATATCTTGTTATCCTGGAAATAGTATTTGGAACTCCAGTAACAAATAATATTTGAAACTTAACTAACCTATAACCCTAACTAACCTTTCTCCCAACTAATAGGAGTCATAATTAACTCTGCAATGCTTTGACTTTACCCTGAAGATGCACTCTTCCATTGTCTACTGAGGCAGATGGATGCCAATCACAACAACAACAAAAATAGCTTTTAAGGCCCCCATAAAATATAGGTGCTTCTTAATGGGCAATTTTACACATTCTGGTTAACACAAGTGAAACAGGATTTTCTTACCTACTGGTATGTGAAAACCTATCTATAAGAAGCATGCAGAGACAACTGAGCATGAAGTGAGTCCATTGATAAAGCAGTGGGTGGGATTCCTCCCATTGCCCTTGAATCAGAAAAGAGTTATTGGAGATATAAAAGATTGCACCATATAGTAACTAAGTAGATTGCAAATAAGAGAAATTACCAACAGCAAGTTTCAGAAGCCATAAGCAGTGCCTAGCATTCTCTGTTTGCTAGCACAAGAGTCCTTGCACTAGTGGGTGGCAGTGTTTAAAGTGTGCACAACAATGACCGCTCCCCGCTTAAAACGGGGGGTGCCCTTTGCATGGACGCGCGCAGCCCTAGATCTGGAGCGGCCCCATCAGCATAGGCTTGACTTTGCCTTCCCTCATGTGGGATACCTGGAGGTCCCCGCCTACCTCAGTCAGTTGTCCAATCCCATCTGGGGGGAGCGTTGCCAAGGAGACCAGGCCAGGTAGGGGGAAGAGGCAGCAAAATACATTGAGGAGGGCTTTAGGGAAGGTTTCCGCATCCCAGTGGTAGGCACCCCTTCATGCACCAATCCCCCCAACCAAAAGTCTGTCCGAGATATGCCACACATTGCCGAGAAGAAGATCACCAAAGAACGCTTGCTGGGGCGAGTGGCAGGTCCCTTCACAGAACCTCCATTTCCTAACCTCATAGTGTCTCCACTAGGTATCGTACCTAAGAAGGCCCAAGGCGAGTTTCGATTAATACATAACCTTTCTTACCCAAAGGGTGGGTCAGTAAATGATGCCATTCCCCAAGAACAATGCTCAGTCAAATATGCATCTCTTGATCAGGCAATCAGGCTGGTTAGGGAGTGCGGCCTGGGCGCGCTCATGGCAAAATGTGACATCAAATCAGACTTCCGTCTGTTACAAGTCCACCCCAGGGACTTCTGGTTGCTAGGTTTCAAATTCCAGGACAAATGGTACTTTGACAAAGCTATGCCCATGGGCTGTTCCATCGCATGCGCTGCATTTGAAACCTTCAGCACATTCGTGGAATGGGCCATGAAACGCAGGTCAAGGTCCCACTGCATTTCCCATTACCTAGATGACTACTTTTTGGTCCAGCCAGCGGGCTCAGACGTGTGCGCTAGGGCGCTGGCATGCTTCATTCAGCTGGCGGCTGAACTGGGCATCCCGTTGGCAGTGGACAAGACCGAAGGTCCAACCACTGTCATCTCATATCTGGGTATTGAACTGGATTCTGTCAGCCAAACCTCTCGCCTGCCCCTGACCAAACTCGCCACATTGAGGGAATTGATAACTACCATGATGGCCCAGAAAAAGACCACGTTGCGTCAGGTTCAGACACTCTTAGGACACCTCAATTTTGCATGCAGGGTTATCTCGCCCGGTCGCGCCTTTTGCGCACGCCTAGCCCGTCTTATGGCTGGCGGTGTTGCCCCCCATCACCACATCAGGGTCACCCACACCATAAGGGAAGACCTCAAAATATGGCTAACCTTCCTGGAAAGTTACAATGGGGTGTCCTTTTGGCAAGATTGGCTGCTGCCTAAGGAACAGCTACAGGTGCACTCTGATGCCTCTGGTCGCTTTGGCTTTGGCGTCTACTTCAGGGGTCACTGGTGTGCGCAGCCTTGGCCGACATCTTGGCACGCAGAGGGCATTACACGTGATTTAACTTTTCTTGAGTTCTTCCCAATCCTAGTGGCTCTCCGTGTTTGGGGGCACCTCCTCAAGGACACCAGGGTGTGCTTCTGGTCGGACAACGAGGTAAGAATCATTGCGAAGCAATCTGCAAAATCCAACAGGGTAATTCACGTGCTCCATCTCTTCGTGCTGGAATGTCTGAAAGGTAACATCTCCTTTTCCGCACGGTTTATCCCAGGCCTCAATAACGACATTGTCTCGCTTTCAGATGGAGCGTTTTCACGACCTAGCACCCGAGGCCGATCAACTCCCAGAAGCCTTTCCAGAGGACCTCTGGGAACTTGGACGAGAGAAGTGACTGCAGGAGTTCTGAGCGCCCTTGCACCATCAACACTGCAGTCCTACACCAGAGCATGGTCCCAATTCAAGGGGTTCAGAGATAAGTTTGGTTTACGACGCAGACGTGCAGCTAAGGAGTCTGATGTTCTAAAATATTTGGTTCACCTAAAGCGTAGGGGCATGGCCCTTAAGACCATCAGCCTGCACAAGGCCGCTATCTCCTACTTCAGCAACTGTTTTTGGCTCCCAGACCCCTGTAACACTTTCCACGTAAGGAAGCTTATTGCAGGGTGGCGTCACTCCCACCCGCCCATTCCAGATAAGAGGAGGCCAGTAACCATTGAGATCCTCCGGCTGATATGGGATGCACTCCCCAGTATTTGCTGGTCCAACTATGAGGTCAGGCTCTTCAGGGCGGCCTTCTCCCTGGCCTTCTTTGGTGTGCTCCATATCGGAGAGTGCGTAGGGGGCACATTGTCACCTCATCGCAGGGGCTTGTCTGTGGCTGATATCAACCTTGACAGGCGCATGATACAAGTCAAAATCCGAGCCTCCAAAACTGATCAACTAGGTAGGGGTTCCACGCTAAGTCTAGCTCCTCCCCACACACTGGACCATGCCCTGTCGCAGACACACGCAAATTCCTGAAGGTACGTCCTCCGGGACCAGGCCCTCTCCTCATTCATGCATCAGGCCACCCCATGACCCGTTGCCAATTTGTCTCAATATTGCGTAAGGCCATCCATGCTTGTGGAGGCGACCCGGCACAATTTTCCGGGCATTCCTTTCGTATTGGTGCAGCAACCACGGCAGCTGCAAGCGGCCTCCCGGCAGAACACACACAAAAATGGGGCGGTGGCGTTCAGCTGCCTTCAAAGGCTACATTAGATACAACCAGCAGGCACTGACAGATACCATATAATCCTTTCTTTCAGGCTCAACCCCCAAACATGTGTGGATCTTCGGCCACATCATAATGCATTGGGCCGCCGTCCATGCCACCACTGGTCCAGACGGAGAACATCTGGGTCTGCAGCCAAAGATCTCCATTTCCTGGTTCGGACAATGTGGAATGCGATGGGATGCCCTGCTCCCTTGGTTGTGTGACGAACTTGCGTTCCGCCACCCGCCAAACGCAGTTGTGCTCCACCTTGGCGAAAATGACTTGGTCGTGCGTAAAAGCATAATTCTGATCAAAACAGCGATTGCAGACCTGGAAAGCATACATGCCACTCACCCAAGTATCACGATATTCTGGTCCGACCTTCTGCCACGCTTGCATTGGAGTGGCAACATCAAACCCACTAGACTTAATTACACTGTTGAAAAAATCAATAGGGCAGTGCGCTCTGCAACCACTCGCATGGGAGGTCGGGTTGTGAAACACCCCAACATTAAAGTTTACATGAAGGAGCAATTTCGGACCGATGGCGTGCACCTATCGGACCTTGCTAACGAGCGTTGGCTGAGCGACATCAGGCATGGCCTGATTGAATGGTTGGAGGATGGCAAAGGGGCTTTTCAGATATAGGTAGTCTTTGCGGTCTCGGGTGGCGGTATCAGGCCTTGGGCGGAATCCTTTAGTCCATCTTCCTCTTTGCGGCGGCGATACCAGGGTTCCCCGTTAAAGGGGTTTCTGAAGGGAGGCTTTGACCGTACGCCGAAAGGTCGTCATTGCTCTCCCCTGCGGCGGCGGCGGCGTAACGGGGGCGGCTATCTCTGCTTAAACATATGTTCTCCAGAGCCGGCCCATCCCCCCCCCACACACAGTGGATAACCCTGAAGCTCCCTAGGTCCCCGGCTGGGGACTGGGGAGGGAGAATACCCAATGTCTGAGCCAAGGTCTACCCACATTTGAAATTTAATAAAGTTGTGGCCAATTTAATCCCATAGCACGTTGTCTTGAGTCATTATTCCACATGACGGGGGGGACCGCTTGGGATCTGGGGACTCCGCCTGTCCACGCAAAGGAATCCAAAACAACAATTGCACTAGCAGAAGCTTGTTGCACAGGCGATGATTTTTGCTGTGCAATATTTTGCACAATTGCATTTGGTAACAGACTTGTGTTTTTCCTTGTGCAACGATGGTCCACCAGGGCAACAACTATTTAATGAATTTAATAAATAATAATACCAGGGCTATTTCTTATTGGTTGTTATGTATGTAATTTTGTGTTTTTATATTGTTATCTACTCTGTGATGAAGGGCAGTGTAGAAATTTAATAAATAATAATAACAACTACAACACTAAATGATATTAACTTAGTGTAACCTAGAATGCAACCCTGGTTGATGATGATTTAATTTTTTTATAAATAAATAAAATACATTGGCCCTACTAATGATTCATTTATATTTAAGACAGTATTTGGTATTATATTTAAGTCGGTTTGGTAAAGGTGCATACCAGTAATTTGTTTATATAGAAGTCAATAACATGTTGTTTGCCTCACTCATTGTATTGTCTGTGTGCCCACTTTATTTGTAGTCATCCCCTGGCATAGGCCAAGCACGGAATATCCAGAGGTATGAGGAGACAATGACTGAGGGCTGAGTGATGGTTTCCTCTCTATTTTGTGGTATAATTAATCACACTGTGATTGATAAATTAGAACTTTTAAGTGCCATCCCAACATATAAGCTTTTGATTTATATAATATATATCTGATTCAGAAGTCATTTCAATAATTTATTGGCCAGAGAACTAATTTATCGGTCAAGCACAAAATATATGTTGCCCAATGGTTTCCTAAATTATGCAATTGATTTATAAATCATTTAAGTGATTTATAATGTAGAAAATTGAATTGGTGGCAAGAGAGTTATAGGTTAAGCAAAACTGAAGACAGACTTAGATCACCTTCTTCCCAAAGGCTGGTCTTTGCATTTTTGTTCCCCACCTTCACTGTGAGAAGGTAAGACGAATTCTCTCCCATGCTATGATGTGACAGGAAGAGAAAATATGGATGAACTTGCTATGAGACTTGAAACAGTAGAGCATTGCAAACTTTAACACTAGTGCCATTGAAAAGAATAGTCAATAGTTAATGCTTTCATTGTGTCAGTTTCAACAGTTTTTTGTTGATGATGGTGACATCTTTTCTACACCCATCCTGAGCTTTTATTCTTCTGCCACATCCATATAAATCATTCCCTCTACGTATTGTCAATGTTCAGTGTTGGCATTTATGTTGCCAAAACAGTACAATCCACACATGAGAGGGATGTACTGTTAGAATTCCTGCTCTGTGATTGCAGTCATGGGATTTTTGTCTATCACATGACGGTGTATGTTTTGACTCCACAGAGTGGGAAGTGAGGGAGACAGGATGTTTGTGTTACTGTGTTCCGTGAAGTGGAACTATTGTCCTTTTTCTCTTTGCTGTCTGATCCTAGAGAGAGAGGGAACCATGTTGCAGTGCAGTGTGTTTATATGTAAATAAAGTAGATTAGCCAAAATGCTGAGTTGCTGAGGTCTGTTACGCAAGTTGCAAAGACTCTGCTGATCCCTAAGTGTCCCCCTGTCTGTTGGCATCAGTCGCTGTGCTGTTCGGGCAGAAGAAAGCTTTTGAAGCTCCTGAATGATCAACCAGGAGGGAGAGAACATGCCAGTCAGGCATGTGTCTCTGCCAGGGTCCTACTCGAGAGTAGGACGAGCTCCTGACATGTACTACCACACATGGGAAAACTGCACAGATTGCAGGAGTACCTGCACTGCCCCCCAAAAAGAGAAATTCTAGAAAAACCCTACAGGAGAGAGATGCCCAACCTGCCCAGTGCATAATGAGCAGGGAATGCTGACTATTGGTGGGGAGAATGGAAGGAGGAATGGAATAAAGTATTGTGGAGCAGATAATTGTGGCTGGCTGGAGCGCCCAGAGAAAGAGGAAGAAAATTGCGACTTTCACAGTTTTGCAGTGTACCTTACAGCTACAGATGGACGGGACTGTGGCTTTGTTACATCAGTATTAGACGGGTCCAGTGACTGTATAACACAACAGGACTATACAGTCTCTCTCTCTCTCTCTCTCTCTCTCTCTCTCTCTCTCTCTCTCCTGACAATTGCTCTGTATGGCTCACTTCTCCACAACCTCCTAACACTTTAAGCCACTTATTTTTCAAAACAGTGTTATAAAGGTCACACACACCTTTCTGGTCTTCTCCTTTTAAAAAGAGGAGGCTACGGTAGACAATCCAGTACCATTACTGGGAACCCCAAATTTGTATCAATTGAATCCACTTCTTATTGAAATTAAGGGGAAATTTCTTATGGGCTTTAATGGAGCTTGGAAATATGGCCACTTTTTTGCATGCTTTTTCGTTCAATATTATACAGTGTGATTAAGGGAACACCAGATTCAGTCATCTCATATTTGTATGCATATCTTGAATACTTCTGATCCAATGTGAATGCCATGGTGATTAGCTTTGATGCTGGCTTTGCAATGTACATCATCACAATTAACTTTATCCTAATTCTGCAGGGCCAGCAGGTACCTACGATCACTCATCCAAATAAGAACATCCCAAAGGTCAGGAGAAAAGCCAGACCAGCATTCCAAGAAGATATCTTTCCAAAGCAATTGCATTAAACTTATTCATAAAATGTCTCATGTTTCTTCTCTCTCTCTCTCTCTCTCTCTCTCTCTCCCCTCCCCCCTTTGTTGAAGCTGAGGGCTGAAGGGCAAATCTACTCATTATTTGTGAGTCTTGTAAGCAAAATCATGGCACATTGTACACATGGCTGGAGGAAATATATTTTAATTGCTGAAAGTTGGTCCTCATTAATTATTTTCAGCATATTGTATAGTGATGCCAACTCCTAGTGTGTTCTTCTATACAGACTTCAGCTCGACTGAAGTCTAAACTATTGCCACGGGCCAAATTCTCAGTGAGGTTAAGTCTGAACAGCATCACTGATATCCCAGAAATTGCCTTTTTATATCATCATTTAATTCTCTTTTTCCCCCTATTGCTATGTTTATCCTATTCCTTCATTTATGACTAAAGAGCTGCCCAGATAAGCCAGGGGATTGTCATGGTTTTTTTCCATCTATTGAAAAAAGACAACTTTGGGCTAAAACACTGTGTGTGTCAGAGTTTTGAATATATTGCACTTCTCTGGAATTATGTTTGCAGATAAATGATAGTTAGCCATGCTTAGAAACAGAATCTTTCCTAATAAGTTAATCCCTTTAGACTCTTTTATAACTTTCTCCTGCTTTTCGGGACATTTAACTGGCTTCAAAATCCTTCCACAGTATCTTGAGGTTTTATGCAAAATATGCATTAAAAATATACTTTCTTCTTATGAAGTTTTCACAATTAAGAACATAAGAAGAGCCTCGCTGGTTCAGGCTAAGGGGTCATTTCAGGGCTGGATTAACCATTAAGCAAAATAAACACGTGCTTAGGGCATCAAAGGAAGTGGGGCACCACAGAAATTTTCCATTGCTGGATTTTTAACATTAATGCTCACAAATTGCTCAGCTGAAGTGTATTCAAAATCCCAACAGAACAACTATGCAGCAAGGCAGACTGCATGCCTTATCTCTACTAAGTATAGAAGCAGATGTGCTACATAAGATTAGTTTTGAGGATCTGATCAAAGACTTTGCAATTAGAAATTGTGGGAGAATTTTTTTGAAATATAAATAAAGTGGACGTATACAAAAATAAACATTATTTTCCATCTTGTTGTAGCTTTTGTTTCATTTCGAAAAATAAAAAATTATTTTACGGTTCATTATTGCTTATATTTTGAATTAGATATATATGAGGGAACCAAAACCTTTTAAGTGCTTATGGCCTCTAAAGGTCTTAATTCAGCCCTGGGCAATCTAGCCCAGAATCCTGATCTCAGAGTGATGAACCAAATGCCTATGGCAAGCCTTGCCAATATTGCACCCACAGGTCCACATGCACCTTCAGACCCCTTTTCTGGCACCCACAGGATCCCACCCTCTGCAATCAAGTTGCAACAACATCCCGCTCATTCTGAGCTTTGTGTGAATATATCCAAGATGGGGGAGTTCCTACAGAAAGAAATGTAAAACAAGTTGCTTAGTAACAATAAAAGATAACTCATAATATGTTAGCCAGCTGAACGACAAAAGCAATGTCTGCTCAATAAATCCTGAAAAACATTTCCCACTAAACTATACAGGCAATCCAGTCAATATTAAGCACATTTCATCCTCATTTATTTCAATGGGATAATTAAGCACCTGCTCAAATCTCTCCAGTCAATTGACTTCGGTTAAATTGTTCCTCATGCTTCTCATAGATGTACAATAGCCTGAACAAAGAAAAGGACCTGCCCTGTCTGACAAGCCAGTCTGTTCTTGATGGTGCCAAAGTACAAACAAAAGCAACAAAGCAGTTGTGGCCGTGTCAACACCTGCCAACATAACTTGACTACAGTAGTACCTCAGGTTACATATGCTTCAGGTTACATATGCTTCATGTTACAGACTCTGCTAACCCAGAAATAGTACCTCGGGTTAAGAACTTTGCTTCAGGATGAGAACAGAAATCGTGCTCCAGCAGCGCGGCAACAGCAGGAGGCCCCATTAGCTAAAGTGGTGCTTCAGGTTAAGAACGATTTCAGGTTATGAACGGACCTCTAGAACGAATTAAGTACTTAACCTGAGGTACCACTGTACTAGATAGATATTATGGGTGGTAGCCAATGGTAGTCCTACTCAGAGTAGACTCATTGAATATAATGGACATAAGTAACTTAGATTCATTCATTCCAATGGGCCTCTACTGAGTATAATTTAGTTGGATACAACCCAGATCAGGGGTCGGCAAAGTTTTTGTGGCTTGGGCCGGTTGACAGTTCTGCAGACGCTCCGGTGGGCCGGAGTGCATGCATGCGCACGCATGCACAAACGCTATTTTCGGTGCTCCTTCTGGCGTGGAGGAGGTGCATGCAGCTTCCCATTGGCTGCAGGATCTGACTGAGGGGCGGCGGGGGTCCCCAAGTGGGCGGTGGGGGTCCATGGTCCAGTTAAATGACCCCCATGGGTCACTTGTGGCCCATGGGCCTTAGGTTGCTGACCCCTGACCCAGATAGTTGTATTCAACTGATTCATACTCACAGTAAACCCACTGACATCAATGGACTTCACTAACTCAGCTCCATTAATTTTAGCAGACCTACTTTGAATACGGCTTCATAGGGTGCAGCCCTATTTATTTAACATCTTCGCAGAAGCATAAATATGTAATGCTGTCACCGCACAGCTCCCACTGGGAGGCTTGCAGTGTTGCATCACAATCCTGGATTTGCATGAAATCCAAGCACAGGGCATGGAAAGGGAGCAAAAGAGAAGGCAGGTTTGAAAATAGCAGCTTTGAACAACAGCAGAGGTTTGAATAAAGGAAACAGAGAGAAAGAGAGTTGATTTTAAACGATGGCAGAGATGTGGGCAGAGTAAACATCGCAGGGGAGAGAGTGGCCATGTTAGCTTGAAATGTTCCATAGTACCTTCCCACAGTCGTGTATTTTACTCCTGGTACCAGGTGTTGTCTTCAACACGAAGTTCCAGATTCAGTGTTGAAATTTCAAAGCTATATTTTATCAACCAGCAAACACCCATATATGTACAATATCCATCAGCTGAACAAGCTAATTGACAGGTTTGCTCAGAAGATTCTAGTCATCTTAAAGATCCAGTCATATATATTGTCCCATTAAACTTTAATTAGTTTAATGTAAAGTAAATGTCCGGTGCGCTTCCATCGTCTCAAGTCCCACAACAGCAGAGCATTTCGCGCAGCAGTTTAAGAAGGTCAGGAGAGGCAGTATTTCTTTTCAAAGAGGAGTCTTGGAGCAAGCGGTTTTGGAACTCAAAGAAAGGTTTATTTACAAAAACAAAAAAACCCCGGCGACGAACCACACATATCAGCAAACACGCCCAAAAGGGGAGAAGGGAAGAACAAACACACGGGAGACTATTTATACAAACTCATGTTCCTGGAAGCCTAATGACCTCCAGCTGCTCAGTGATTAGAGCGTTTCTGCTACCTTTTAACCCTTTGATAGCAACACCCCCTCTCGCTCGTAACACTGAGCTGTACCAACCTTAATTCAAATTTAAACCTGAACAGAAACATTTATGAGATTGCGGACTCAAAGCTTTCGTAAAACCGTCTGCGAGATTTTCTTGGCTTGGACAATACTTTAGTTCAATTAAACCTTGTTTTACACTTTGGCATACATTTTGATAACGAATATCCAAGTGTTTTGTGTGTGCCTTGAATTGACCTGATTTAGCTAGTTTAATACAAGGTTGATTGTCTTCCCACACTCTGATAGGTAGGGAACATTCTCCAAACAATTCTTGTACCAGTTGCTTATAAAATTCCAGTTCTCTACATACATCTGATAATGCATTAAACTCAGATTCAGTTGAACTTAAAGCTATAAGTGATTGCTTTCTTGATCTCCAACCAATTAGTGCATTTCCAAATTTTATCGCCATTCCTGACACTGATTTTCTATCTGGTCCAGCATCTGCCCAACTACTGTCGGCCCAACATTCAAGTTGTGTGCTGCCCTCTGCTGATAGTTTTAAGCGAAACCTTTTGGTAGTTTGGAGATACCTTAAAACTCTTTTTACTCCTTGCCAAGCATGCATTGATGGTTTTTCAGCTTGTCTACACAGCATGTTGACAGCATATGTTATATCGGGCCGAGTCCACTGTGCAATGTGGAGTAGACTGCCTATCGCTGACTGGTAAACCCCGGGATTAGAGAACTCTGCCTGTTGCTCGGCTTGAGCATCCTTTATGTAACTTAACTCCATTGGGGTTTTAACACCAGCACAGTTGTCCATTTTAAACCTTTCCAGCAACTGCTGGATCTTAGCTTCTTGGCTGAGCCAACAGTTCCCATTTTCATCTTGCTGAATTTTAACTCCTAGATAAACAGATACATTGCCTAGTGATTTTATCTGAAACCTTTCTCCAAGCTTTGTGGCAAATTGTTGTGCAAGTTTATCATCCTTTCCACTGTATAATAAATCGTCAACAAATATCAAGACTGCTTCTTGTTCACATCCCGAGCCTTTTAGATAAAGACACGCATCTGCTGCGCTCTTTCTGAACCCCATGCTCTCTAGAGCATCGTTTAGGCAGGAATTCCAATTACGGGTGGACTGTTTCAACCCATAAATGGATTTGTGTAGGCGCCAGACCTGGTTTGGCTTGTCTCCTTCAAAACCCGGTGGTGGTGTCATATAGACTTCCTCCTGTAAGTCTGCATTTAAATAAGCCACATTGACATCAAAATGAAACAGCTTATTTCCCTTCTTAGCTGAAGAGGCTAAAAGCATTCTTAGTGACTCCGATCTTGAAGTAGGGGCATAGATTTGAGAATAGTGAACACCTTTGCGCTGCGAAAACCCTTTTGCAACTAGTCGGGCTTTATATTGCAACTCTTCAGTAGTTGTGGGCTTTAAACGATATACCCATCGACAAGCTACAGCTTGTTGCCCTTTTGGAAGCTCTGTACTTGTAAACACACCGAGAGACTTCATTGAAGCCATCTCTTTTTCCATTGCTTCCTGCCACTTTACGGCTTCTGAGCTTGGAAGCTGTTGTACTTCCATATAACTATCTGGCTCACACTGTGCCATATTTACGTATACACTTGTCACCTTAAACCGCTCTGGCGGCTTGCCCTTTGTGGCACGGTTTGACCTGCGCAATTGTTCCTCTTGTGCCCCCTCTGACCGTTGGCTGTCAGAATCTGTCTCAGACTTTACGTCTGGATGCGCCCCTACGGATAAAGACCTCCGTTTAGATACCTCCCTTGGGCTTGGTGTTGCAGGCGACCTGCTTCGCTTTTGCTGTCTGCTAGGCCTACTGACTGGCGATGTTGGAACACTCCTAGATTCTGGCTTTTCTACCTTAGGAGAAGAACCTTGTGCCTGGTCAGAATCTGCATCTGAACCATGTGCACCATCCCCTTCTGGCTCACCACTCTCTGGACTTTCATTCTCAGCATGAATGCCTAAATCATCTCTCAAAATGTCAGGGTTACCATGTAAGTGAGTCCATCCGGACTGCTAACAAAATTCAGCGCTCCTACTGAGGACCACTCTTGTAGTATCCCCATTTGGGTTCACGAATCTCCAAGATTTAGCGTGTGGTTCGTACCCACAAAAGATGAATTTCCTAGCCCTTGGACCTCCCTTTTTCCTTAACGCTTTTGGGATAAGTACATAGGCTTGACATCCAAACACCCAAAAGTAATTAATTTTGGGCTTCTTCCCATATAAAGCAAAATATGGGGTAGTGGCAATTACAGAATTATATACTCGGTTCAGAATATGAGTAGCCGCCTGCCAGGCTTCCGCCCAGTAACTTTGAGGGAGTTTAGCATCAAACAACATAGAGTTTGCCAACTCTTGCAGAACCCTGTTTTTACGTTTGGCCACGCCTCCTTCTTGGGGGGAATAAGGTGTAGACAGACGATGCTTAATTCCCTTTTTCTTAAAGAAATTCTGCAACACAGACCCGGTAAATTCTGACCCTCTGTCTGTTTGAAAAGCAAGTACTTTAGTACCGAATTCAAGTTCTACTGCATGAACCCAATTTTTAACTGTTTCTGCAGTATCTGCTTTTGTTTTGAGAGGAAAAAACCATGTAACCTTCGTTTTGTCATCCGAGAGACACAGTGCATACCTCGAACCTCCCATGCTAGCAACAGGCATTGGGCCACATAGGTCCATATGCACAAGTTGGAATACTTTGTCAGATTTCCTATCTGAACTGGGATAGCTGCATCTATGAACCTTCGCCCTTTTGCATGCAGTACAATCCAAATACTTGGTACATTTGTTCATTTTGCACCCTTCTGATAATTCAGGTTGCCTTTTAACATACTGAAAATTAATATGTCCCAGACGGCGGTGCCATAAATGAACACAAGAATTATGGGTAGGCGTGTTCACACAACCAGCATGAACCTGTTCAACTTCATCTGGACTTGTCTCAAAATAATATAACCCATTTCTGCATTCCACCTGCAAAAGAGATATGTTATTCTTTGAAATAGTGCAAACCCCATTTTCAAACACAGTTTTAAACCCAACTCTATCAAGTTCTGACACAGACAAAATACACCCCTTCAATCCCTTTAGCACGTAGGCATCAATTTCTGTTTGCAAACAATTCAAGAACACTGTGCCTACGGTCTCTAAGGAACGTTTAGTCGAATCTGCCATTGTCACAACTTTAAGGATTTGCAAATGTCTGCAATTCTGCAAACAGACACTAGATGGCGCCACCAGGTGGTGAGATGCACCACTGTCGATCAACCAGCGTAGATTGCTGCCTTGGCCACGCCCTTGCATCAACGCCATTGCTGAAGCCATGTGCTGTGTGCTGTGGGAGTAGCCACAACCTCCTCCTCTTCTTCGACGTCCCCTGGAACTCCTTGTCTGGTAACTAGGGGTAACGGCCTTGGTGCTGTTTTGACCAGGTTCACATGTGCAATTCCTGATTAGATGGGAAGGGGAACCACAACGAAAACAGTGTCTAGCTGCAAAAGCATTTACTGTGTTCTCAAACTCAGCATCCCCACTCTTAGGCACAGCATAACTCCCCTTTGAAGACAAACCTCTTTCTCTTTGCCTTTTATCCTGTTCATCTGCAAGCCGAGATGAAATGTATTCAAGGGTTAATTCAGTTGAAGGCATAGCTTCCAAAGTTAGAGCTAGAGTCTCATAGCTCTTATCAAGAGAAGACAACAATATGTATGACTGCTGCTCCATAGAGAAAGGAATGCCCAGCTGTCTTAGTTGATTAAAGGCAGACACCATTTTGGCAATATGTTCTTTCACACACGCTCCCGGTTGAAGACGTAAATCAAACAAACATCTTGTAGCATGGATCTTGGCCCCCGCAGTGTTTCTGGAATTTAACCGCTGCAGAACCGTCCAGACCTCATGCGTGTTCTTTAACTCAGAAACGTAAGGCATTTGCTCTGGTCCCACTGCCAAAACTAGTAGACCTTGGGCTTTCCTGTCGCGTTTCTGTGAAGCTGCTGCTGCTGCTTTGTCTTCTGCAGACGCGTCTGCAGCTGCTTGTAAAGGCGGTGCTTTAGTGCAACTCCACAACTCTTTTGCTTGCAACCAAACCCTTACTCTAGCCTTCCAATCTTGCCAATTTTTCCCATTGAGTCGCGTAAACGGGACAGAAAAACTTTCCTGGGACTCTGCCATCCTCCCTGGGGCTTAGGAATGATACTCACACACCTGTAGACCGTCTCCCAGCTGCTGAGGTGGCTCCTTGTGGAATAAGACGTCTTCCAGCGAGTACAAACTGCTCAGTGCCTGTTTAAAACTTTTCTAGGCACGTTGCAGGACTCAAGCTGCTTTGAAGGCTTTCGTTGTCGGCAACCGCTTCTGACTTCGCTCCAGTCCTTGCATAAATCACTCTGAACTGCACTCCTTAGCTCCTTCTTGATGTACAAACATCCATAACCTGTCCCATTAAACTTTAATTAGTTTAATGTAAAGTAAATGTCCGGTGCGCTTCCATCGTCTCAAGTCCCACTACAGCAGAGCATTTCGCGCAGCAGTTTAAGAAGGTCAGGAGAGGCAGTATTTCTTTTCAAAGAGGAGTCTTGGAGCAAGCGGTTTTGGAACTCAAAGAAAGGTTTATTTTCAAAAACAAAAAAAACCCCGGCGACGAACCACACATATCAGCAAACACGCCCAAAAGGGGAGAAGGGAAGAACAAACACACGGGAGACTATTTATACAAACTCATGTTCCTGGAAGCCTAATGACCTCCAGCTGCTCAGTGATTAGAGCGTTTCTGCTACCTTTTAACCCTTTGATAGCAACATATATCAGCCAAGGGGATGTGTGCAAAGGGGGCTGCAGAATAGGAGAGAGGAGGAGCCAGCATGAAAACAGGGATGATCTGCATGCAAGAGAAATGAAAAAAGGAGGTACGGGAAAGGGGGCTGAAGGTGATAATTGTGTGCAAGGGGGTACACGATAGGAGAAAATGGGAATGCAAAGGGGATTGTAAAAAAGAAGGGAGTAGGAGGTAAGAGTTGAGAAGGGAAGAAGCAGCATGAAAGCATCTGTAGAAAAGGAAGGGACGGAGGCTTCCTAACTGGGGAAAAGGTGAAAAAGGTGTTTGTAGTTGCAGTGTGTTGGAGGAGGAAGATGCAGAAAGTTACCATGGGGTGGTTTGTGTACAAGATGGGGGGGACACAAAAGAGGAGGAGGCATGGACACGGTTGTGAAAATGAATACCAAGCTGGGCTGTAGAACAGAAGACAGATGTAGCTTCAGAAATGGAAAAGTGAACTTACTTGTAATAGTTGTATGGAGTGGGAAGTGGAAGCTCTAGGAGGGTAATATTTGGGAGAATTTCAGGGGAGCTGGTGAGCAGAGCAAGCAGGCACACAACCCTTAATTTATTAAAACAACTTATATACCATCTTTCATTTTAAAAGGAAACACTGCGAATGAATAAAACAATAGCGCATATAAGAACAAAAGGTCATAATAAAACCAGCTTAATAAAGCAATGCTCATTAATCACAGTGACCAGGAGCAGCAGGAACCTGTATTATGGTCAGGGAGATGCCTGGGCAAACAGGGAGCCTTTAAACTGCCAGTGGAATCATCTTGCAGTTGGAACTGATCAAGATCATTCAACAAGGTAGGCACTAGCACAGAAAACGCCCTCCTCCACATCCCTGTGAGATGTACAACTGCAAACAATGCTGCAGTTAATAGGGCCTCCTCCACAGATCACAACAACCCAACCAATCTATATATGGAGTCACATTTTTCCACCTAGCTTGCACATGTGCTGTTTAGGGTCTTGTAAACTAATACAAAACAAAAAAACAAAACAGATCAATGGGTAAGACAGAGAGATTTACAAGACACTGAAGTTTACAAAGAGATATTTCACAAGATGAAAGGGACAATGGTATCAGAAGAGTGTAATATAAAGCAAAAGAAAGGAGAATCACCACAAAAGCTGAAAGTAAGCGAATTAGACATGGTCTGCTTCACATATTACAGAGCAATTCAGGTTTTCTCCCAAATGCAGTCAGTGGGAAGGTGCTTCTGATGAGAATACCTGGCTTGATACACTATATATTCAAATGCCTGTTCATCAAGTTAGAATAATCCATTTTAAGGTGTCCCCTGAAAAGCATCTTAGGTGTACATCTAAAAAAAACACACACAAAACCCCTCTCATAATGTGTGAAATGGCTCTGCATGGCTCAAAGGTCCCTAAGATGGGAGTTGTGTGGTTTGAAATGAAAGAATCAAGGGTTTCCATAAAGCAAGAGTTTGACAAGCAGGACTAATAAAAATTAAAGGGTTCAATGGAGAGCAAAAATAAAAGAGCACAAGTCAAAGAAAAGGACATTCATTAATGAAACAGAAAAGGGAGTGGAGAAAGCACTGATGATAAATGGCAAGGAGAATTGAGAGAAACTCATCGGGGAAATTGCTAAAGGCAGCAAGCTGTTCAAATATGAGAAAGAAACAAGCCAGAATTGTACAGAAAGTTTGATCAAAACTCAGAAGAAGAATGCTGGGGGCTATTTTTCTGTTCTGAAAAGCTTCCCTTGCCTTCTTCCTTGCTAATATCCTTGCAGGAGTTCATGCCGGGACTTTGGATTCCTGGAAAATGACAAGCAATAAAGGCTCAGGTGCCTTTGAACTTGTGCCAAACAGAGTGCCTTTTCATTACCACTGAGGTAGCCCTCTTTGAGCTGAGGTTAAGGCTGGAAGACATTATTTGCCTTGAGACACACCACCTCTCCTTTTTACATCAACAAAATACACTTCAAAAAGCAATTCACACAGTGTCAATATGGTTATCGTTTACCATCCACGATATGGGAGGAACATTGACATATTTGCAAGGAAAAAAAGAGGAAATAAAGGAAATGGTTTCAAAGTCTCTGATAGCAGTAAAAAAAAATGATTCCAGGAAGCAGGTGATTCTGCTTCTAGCCAGATGACCTTTGAGCTACTGTCATCCTGGCTATGAAAGTTGATCAGTTAGTCTCAGAAAAATAGTGTGTCTTAGCAGCATTTTGTATTCAGCTTTACAGCTGGCTGCACATGACAAGACTTCGTATGTCTACATGTACATCTTTTCTGAAAGTAGATAAATTGAGTTGCTAAGCAAAAACTAAATGCATATGACAAACACCTGCAAACTTGTTCATGGGTTCTTCTGAAGCGATGGACCAGGGTCATCCTTCTGTAAATGCACATGATCCAGTCAGTTTGTCATATACTGGAAGCGTAATGCTACATAATACACCCAGGTGTCTAGTAGAATTTTCTAGATAGCATTCTTTTATATTTATCCCTACACAAATAATAATTTTAAAAAGCTTAGGTTATGATGCATAAAATATTGTTTATATAGCCAGTACATACCAATATATATGGTAATAACACATGAAAAGGGTACAGAGGCCATGGACACTGACCCCCTATTCTCCCATGTGTGCTGTCCCCACCTATTCCATCCCACCTTTCTCAAATGTAGCAGGAAGGTCTGAAGGTGGCTTCTGAGAACATTAACCTTAACATACTTAGAAATCTCCCTACTGTTGAAAATATTGACTATACCAGGTTCCCGATCATGGAGAAGCTACTAAGACCTTTTCACTAGGACAGGAAGGTTGGACTGGAGCATGTGGAACTGGTGTGCAGGGGGACAGTGAGGTGTAGGGAGCATGCACAGGAATAACAACTGGATAAGGTTTTGAATAGCACCTGGATAAGAATGCAGATACTATCACCCAATGGTTGCATTCACATGGCAGTTTATTCCATTTCCCTAATGTTTCCCTAGCTTTTAATTTCCACATTATATGTGAGCTTTCACACTATGTAAAAGACACTTCCAAAAATCTAGCAGAATATTGTGGAAGTCTGACACTCATTTCTGTGTTGCTTCCAGAAAAAAATCAGTTTACAACCTAACTAAGCCAGGAAAATGTGGCAGTTTAAAGTGATGAAATTTGGGGTGGTATACAGTTCTGTCCTGCTGCTTTGATGGGTGAGTCATGGACATTGTCCAATGACATTTGTTGTTGTGTCACATTATGCCCACTAGTGTGAATGAAATTTATTGTGACAAGCAATTTAGTGCAATATTCCCCACGTCTGAATGCAGCCCTAGATTGCATTTCATTGTGAACAGAACTGCAGCTTTACAGCACAATCTTATACATACATATCTACTCGAGTTCAATGGGATTTACAGGACTGCAGCCTCAATTGAGATTGATTGTTCCTCTTGTTGCTGAGACTCAATGACTTGGTTTACATCAATGAGCCCCTAGTCTGTAAAACCAGTATTATGCATTTTGGACACCTTGTGTAAAAAAAAATGACCTTGGAGAGATGGCCACCCTAATTTTTTTTACATTTAAAGATATTTAATCTGACACATGATGAGTGAGTTTTTCATAACAAGGAAGAGAGAGATATGAAGAAAAATGATCAAGATAAATTAATTTTGTCTATGATTCATTAGGAGGACATCTGTGTGCAAGTCTTGTCGGGGAATAGCTAAAAGAGCAGATGCTTCAGTTATCTGCCAGTGATGAGTATTCCCCTCAAGGTGGAAGTCACTGCTATTCGAGGCCTGCTATCCATATGTTATTGCATCACATTTCTCGATCATTTTCCTATTCCCTATGATGCAGTTGCTTCTTCTCTGGGAATCACGAGCCTCCTGTTTGTTTTGTTTTTCCATTCACTGTGGAAGATGAGGCATTTGGAAATGAAAAACAGAAGTGTCAGCAGAAGGAACATAGTTATTATTATTATCATTAAGAGTAGTAGTGGTAGAAGTGGTAGCATTAGTACTATTGCATTTAGATTGTGGAAATAACCAGACTACAACTTTGCGGTCTTACTCTGTTGTACATCTGTGTGCAGAACTGGAGGAATGGCAATCACACAATGTATATGGTTTATGGAAATGAGGGACTGGGAACCTGTGGTCTGTCTGATGCTTTTGGACTCCAGCTCCCATCAGCCCTAGCAACCATGCCCTCCAAAATGATCTCCTTCCAAAATGATCTCAGCAGCATCCTTAAGGCTCCGTTCTTTGAATGTCCAAAATGTGAGAAAATGTCAGAGATGCCACTGCTTTTCGTGTTCAGACCCAGAAAACTCCCCCCCCCCAAAAAAATAAATTCACACATGACTCAAATTTTGGTTTGGTTTTTGGCAGAATTTAGGCCACAACTTTATTGATTACAGAAAGTGACTGGTTGCATAGGCTCTGGTTTGACTAGCTCTCTGCCATGCAGGTAGCGCTGACCCAGGGTTCCAGCATAGGTCAGCCAAGGGTGAAACCTGGATAAGCGGAAAGCCGGGAATGGGCTAACTCCGCCACCCAAGTGTCCCCCTGGACTCAGGCACGGGCACAACCCCCTCTCAGGTGTTGACCAAACCATTGAGTCCCTGGATTCCTTTAACGGAATGCCCTTCACATAGGGATGGCGAGAGCGTTCTCCCAGCCCTGTCACCTGAACCAGAGCCTATCCACAACCTTACAAATTGTGACGATTTGCTACGCGGCAGGCAAAACCCAAATGGCAACAGCCAATCAGCCAAGTGGGGAGAATTCCTGCCGTGACCCTGTCCCAATGACAGACAACATACAAAGGCATAGCAAGGTCAAGCACAAGCCCTAAAAGTAGGGAGAGGTGGGCGGGTGTTCCGAATGCACGAGCCGAAAGAGGAAGCTCTGGGTCATGTGCATGGGCGTAAATAGGTCCCTCGAACTGTTTGGACTGCATCCCATTGGCCAGATTGCACCCAGCTTTGAGGGACCTACCAATAGGGTGTTGTGGCTGACCAATCGTACCCACCCACAACACAGGGTGTTGGTTTTCCGAGTCTCACTGCAATATGTGCCCTCTTTAAGGGAGGACCCGATTTTTAAATGTTTTGCAGATGTTTTTCATGTTTTATTTTTTTAATGTTCACAATTGTTTTAATAATGGATTGAATGTGTTTTTATTGTAATGTTTATTGTGTTGTGTTATTACTTTGCTGTTTACTACCCTGGGCTCCTTTAGAATGAAGGTCAGGATAGAAATTGAATAAGCAACTAAATAAATACTTCCCATGAATTGTCGCTTCTCCCAGCAACTGAAATAACACTGAAAAGGGAAGGAGTCCTATCACAGTGATCAGCATGTGGTCAAATCTGATTGCCTGTATGGTGTCATGATGTCAATCTCTTGACTGTGTGATTCCCAACTGAGGGTTGTCTATACTCTAGGAATCATTCTTGACTGATTTTTTTATTTTTATTTTTTCTAGGATCAGTCACCTATTTCATCAAGGAAGAAAAAGATGAAAAGAAAAACATGGTGCCAAAGGAGAAGGAGAGGGAGGAAATGAGGAAAAGGGATCAGAAAACCAAGCATACTCTCCATTTAGAAAATTTCTATAGGAGTATTTTCCTATGTTGTTGCAAAACAGCTGAGGCCTTGGGGTACATTTAAGACTAAAACATTTATTATTGCATGAACTTCCTGATGAAGTAGCTCTAGTTCATGAAAATATATATCATCTTCTTCAGAAAGCAAAGCACAATGGAGAAAGTCTGCATGAAAGCTGGGTTTAAAAGTAGAGAAAACGAAGAAGACAAATGGTACATTTTAACTGCAGTTTTTAAGGGGATCGTGACATCATTACATGAGATTTAGTAATGTATGTTAGAGGTGAGAGCGACATTCTCAAGTGGCTGTGAAATGCCTAACCTGCTAAAGGAGAAAAAGATCTTAGGGCTGGTTGCTATGAGATGTTATGTACTCAGGTGTGTGTGTATGTGATTTTGTTTTGTCAGCCACCCTGAGACCTCCAGGTATAGGGCGGTATATAAATTCAATAAATAATAATAATAATTTAAGGAGGAAGATATATAATCTATGCAGACACAGCTCACTTTTGAATATTTATTTGTTTGCTTCTCAAGTATTCATTCTGAAACACAGAAGGTCCCATAGGAACCAGTTCTTAGATATCTGATATTCCAGCTATTAGGAATTATTTTCCTCTTAACCACTCAGTTTGGTGCCTTAGTATTCCAGCTATCTTCTGTAAATAGGAGATAATTTAAAACCATTAGTTCAAAGGACAATGACTTAGGGGTGCTTCTAATATCCACATTTAACTGTGGATTTAGAGATTTTGATTTCAATATAATTGAATTGATATCTTACTGAAATCTACTGGTGACTGCCACTTTACCAGCCCTCTGTATGAGCCCTACTGGTCTCCTGAGACTTCAGATTGGATCTAGCCCAAGATTTACCATGTGAATCCCAATGTTGTCCTGCATCTAATAGAACTGGAGCTCACTAAGAAGTGATTGCTAGTTGATACTGAAGCCTCAGCCTCTTCCAAGCACCTTCTCAAAGTCTGTGTTTCTGTGAAGGTGCTATTTACATATTGCTTCTTTTTACTCACAGTTGCCCAAAGTGGTGAACAGCATATTAATACAACAAAAAGATCTCAAAGTACAATGAATAGAATAAAGAAATCATTAAAACAATCTGAACAGCAAAATCACAAATTTTTTGATGGTGATTACTTGCCCAAAGAATTGCATGCAATATGACGGTGACTGACCAACCTTGGATTGCCTCACTCAACCACAGCACCATCTTTCACCTCAAGCATTAGCCCTGCAGTCACTATCCTCCCTCTCCTATCCTATCTTAGGACAAACAAGCAGACACCCTGTGCCCTCAACTTTCCACTACCCCAGTAAGGTCTTGGCTTGAAGATGCTAGCTCCTCGCCTTCATCCCAACTCTCCAAATATACCCCTTCTGGAACTTCCTATCATCTCAGGGCAAGGCTTACAGAGCTGCCATGTCCTCCCATGTCCTCTCCTAAGACCCTTCCTAATAGTCCTTAACATGGAGAATTAGGCTATACAGGGGCAGTGCTTCCCATTTTGCCACTTGAGGCAAATTGAGAAGTGCTGCCCTGCCATGGCTGCCACTGTCTGCATCACCAACACTGATTTCGGGTGAGATTTTGTGAAACCTCATGTACTCTGCAAGATCTCTCATGATTCTGGTGAAATCTCGCCCATCACTGGCTTGATCTTCACTGAAATTGGCCCCAATGCTGGCGCTGCTTCTCTGCCAATGGCAAAGGCAGGGCAGGTGGCTGTACCAGTCCTGAAACTATCAGTGGCTACTAACCCGAAAGGCTTAGTACTACATGCATTGCCGGAGGCAGTATGCTTCTGAATACAGTTGCTGGGAACCATAGGAGGAGAGTGTGATGTCTGATGTCGCACTCAGGTCGTGCTTCTGGGTTTCCCAGAGGCATCTGATTGGCCACTTTGAGAACAGGATGCTGGACTAGATTTGCCCCTGGCATGACTCTCATGGTATTGACGGAGAATGAAGGGGAGGAGGAGAGACAGGCAGAGGAAGGGGGGCAGGAAGTGGCGGTGGAGGAAAGAAGGGAAGGCCAGGAGGAGGGACAGCTCGCAGATGTTGGACCAGAGCCTCAATACCGCACAGGAAGTTCTGGCACAGACATTGAAGCAATGGCTGTGCCGTCTGCCAAGAAAAGGAGAGTGTTAAAGAGGAGGGACAGAGACATCACATGAAAATTCCACGTCTTTTCTGTTGGAGAAGGGGCGGGTATAAGGCACTCCAAGAATCTGAGCCGGAGGATTCGGATGCAAGATTGTAACATGCTGCTTGTACATATGTAAAATAAAGACTGTATATACGTATCTCTGAGTGAGCAGAGGCATTTCTTGCAGAGAGTGTTCACAAGCCATCACAATGACCCAGTAGGCTTTCCTCATATTAAAAAGCCCAGTAAGCTTTCCTCATATTAAAAAGCCCAGTAAGCTTTCCTCATATTAAAAGCCTGTTTGGTGCATCCTTCCCCATGTGACTCTTAACCTAAGCCCAAAGGAAGGAGGTTATAGCATGTGATGTAAAGTAACATCAGCTAAGTTTTATTAAAGTCTTGGGAAAGTCTGGACATTTTTTGTGAGCATAATGTGAATTTTCAGGATAATGATGACACTACACCAAGCAATTACAAATAATAATCACTTTCTGCTATACAGCTATATTATTTTTTTAAAAAAAGCTTTGGGGCCCATCTAGAAATAAAGTTGTCCTTATCCTAGTGTAACTAATATTATTTTAACCTGAACTTACTTTGATGCCTTGAGGTTGTGAATGGGAAGCTTGTAAAAAATAGTAAAAAAGAGGTTTCATTACAGAGCTCAACATAGGAACCGAAAAGCGGATGCCAGGTGCCAAATATGAATTTGAAGAAGTGCCCGAAAAATGAGACTGAGGAAATAGGCTGGCAAGGAAAATCATGCAAATAGAAAATGTTTGAAGATCCTGCAGGGCCCTTTATTGTAAGTCAAGTGAAATATCTTCAGATCAATATAAGCGTGAACCAGAAGTCAATGTATGACTTGAGAACAGCAAGAACACATTGGGGGGGGCAAGCAATGAATGTAGCAATAGCATTTTGCATTAATTGAAATCTCTGGACTAAGGTCTCTGGCAGAAGAGAACATGAATGCATTATTCAGGTTTAGAAGTAATAGAGAGATAAATGTCAATATATCTTAAAGGCACAGAGTTCAATCTAAGTAAGTGACGGAAAGTGAATATGAAAGTTTTCGGCTTGGTTTTACATAAAACGAGTCAGTGGCTAAACTCTAAAGGAGCACAATGCTTCCTAATGCAGAATGGCTCATTTTTCTTTGCATGGCATGTAGAAGATATGCACAGCCTGCACACTTAATCAAAAGCCACTTGTTGAATCCTGGGAAGTTCTCTAATGAATATCAGTCACACAACTGGTGGAGGGCATGTTCATATAGATGCACTGAGCCAAAAAGCACTAGGGCAGCACACAGGTGTTATTTTGTATTAAGACTCCAGAGTCTGATTAGAAGTTCTTTGATCTGAGCCAATTTTGCCCCATTGACTTAAATTGAAGTGCTCTGAGAGGTAGAGTATCTGTTTGTCGGACCCCCCCCCCCCCACAAATTAAATACAGTACAGCAATTTCACTTGGATTTTCTGCAGAGCAACAGTGGAATCAAATTTAGATTCTCATTCTCATTAATACATGAATTTCCACAGGAGCCCAATAAACTTGTGAAGCTCTTACTTAGCAAGATCAATATTGAAACATCGTCATAAAAATGGGCAAAAATGTTTTATTGGGTAAAGGAGAATTTATTTCCCCCCAAAAAATTGCACCAGACACAGAAACACACTATGTAACAAGAGCTATCACTAGTTTCTCTCTCTCTCTAATGCATTCAGGTCTTAACACTGCATTTCTGCCTTTTATGTCTGTCATATGTATGACATAAAAAATGCCCCATTATTGTTAGGTGAGGCAGCTGCCTCGCCTTGTGACTATTGGTTGCTTGATAGAAAGTGTTCTGTGCTTTTCACTCAAACTCAGTAAAGAATTGTAATTTTAATGCTGCTTGTTCATCAGGAATGCAGTAGTGTAGGAGATGATGATGTGACCATCAAAGTTGATGGAACACAACAAACGTCCCTCTAGTCCAGGAATCTCTCTCCATTAAGAGAGAAATGAACCCATCCAAATTTAGGGCCTCAGATTACCTCTTTACACTCTTCAGGTGATATTCAGGGCCTTGCTGTTTCTAGTGGCAGATCTGCCTTGGCAGCTAAGCCTACTGTGAAGAAAAAAACAAAACCACATAACTTTAAAATTGATTCCTAATCAGATTATAACCAGAGAAGTGAAAATAGAACATTTAGAAAATTATTTCATCTTACTCAAAAGCCTGTTGCTCAATGGTAGGGTATATGGGTTGCATGCAGAAGTCACAGGGTCAAATCCTGGCATCTCCAGTTAGAAATATCTGGGAGCAGGTGACAAGAAATACCCCTGCCTGAGATCCTGGGTTATACAGTATAAACAAAAAGTCTGAGATGGTATATGGCAGTTTCTTATGTTCCTAACATCACAATAAGTTGTCATACCTATCTATAACCACTGGTGCAGTTATGGCAGGACTTTGTGGCAGAAGTCCAGGACCCCAGTCTACAGAATGAACAGAAGCTTCCTCAACAGCAGCAGACCACATTTTGAAGTAACACACATTCTAATCTACAGAGAGTGTAGAAGGTAAGATCATGAATTCAGAGTCAAAAATTCCCTACACAGAATCATAGAATCAATTGTAGAGTTAGAAAGGACTCTGAGGGTCATCTAGACCAATTCCACACAATGCAGGAATCTCAGCTAAACCATACATGACAGATGGCCCTCCAACCTGTCCTTAAAAACGTCCAGGGAAGGAGAGTCCACCACCTCACATGGAAGCCTGTTCTACTGTTGTATGCCATTATGCCCTATTGGAATCTGTATAACGGACTACAACATTGCTATAACGGACTACAACATTGCCTGTAACAAGCTTTCCCCTAGGTTCAGCTGGAACATTTGAAGAGCATCCTACTCATCACACACCTTCACATGATGCCCTCCCACATGGAAGAACTTTCCAGCTGTTTCTGCATGGTAGTTGTACTACAAAGCATCCTGAAAAGCCCAAGAAAAGAAGATATATATTGTTGGTGAATATATATGAATTTTAGAATTGTAAATCATAGTTAATTAGCAATTTTCCAGAAAGCAAACGAACTTTCTTCAACTCCATAGTTGGGCATAATTTAAAAACACACACCCAAAACCCCTATTTATGGAGTTTCCGTCGCTGTAAAACAATCCTGGGAACTTGATGACAACCAGGTAAGTGTTTAGTTAGAATATTTTTCACTTGTAATCTGAGCATCTTGGTCTAGAAATCACTGCAGGACAATAAATGCCAAGCCCAGCTTCAACACACCATCTCCACAGATACATTTAAAAGTAGAAGAGCACTTTAAAGGCACAGTGAGCAAATATTGATTTCCTTTAAGTTCTTTTATGTCCCTTTCTTTTAATCACAAAAGCAGTTACCTCCTGCGTATCTTTAGTGCACTTCCTCATGTTATTCAAAGTAGACTCCAAAGCGTGACTCATCTGCGGTAATATTTTTGCCAGCTGCTTCTTGAATGTAGGAAACGTTTAACTAGCACTGGCCCCCGTCTTCAAATGGTGCTAATGTTTCTGGAACAGCTGTGTCACATTCCACCTACAACTGGTCTATAAATTAGATGTCGAATGCTTGTCCCCCAGGTGATCATAAGCAGTGAGTGCCCTGACAGTACATCAAGGTTCTGTAACTTTTCTTCTTCTTTTTTTTACAGCCATGCTTACCGAAATTCTATTATTCTTATTATCAGGTTTGGAAATGCTATTCAGGGGGAAAGATGAAATTGAATGATATTTTTTCCCAAGCTGAAATAAGAAGTTGGGCGCAGCCGGACTCCCTCCTTTGGCAATCTTTACAAAACTTTAGTTTATGGTTGCCATCAATTTTGATTTTAATTAATTTTTATAATGTTTTTATAATGTTGCACTCTTTTAGTCTTGTTAGCCACCCTGAGCCCGGCTTCAGCTGGGGAGGGCGGGATATAAATAAAAATTATTATTATTATTATTATTATTATTATTATTATTATTATTATTCTGCTTCTGAGATCAAAATGGCAGAGCCAGTTGTTCAATTGTTTGTAAAACAACAGTTTTCAAAACTTGAAGAATGAATGTGAAATCGCAGTTGATGCAAGCAGTGTGTAAGCTCTGGCCTGAAGAATGCAGTCTTCAGATTTTATTCAGGTCCATCTTCAAGCTCATATATGAATCAAGAGAAAAAGTTATTTATTTATTTATTTATTACATCCATAGCCCTTCTTTCTTTCATCAGGGATTATCCATAAGAAACTCAGGTCTCCCATCGAGATAGCATCCAGACTCCAACCTTCTTAGTTTCAGCCAGGTGGTTACTTTCTGTGCAATTAGACCTAATATACAACTAGAACAACTAGGGACGTGGGTGGCGCTGTGGGTTAAACCACAGAGCCTAGGACTTGCTGATCGGAAGGTTGGTGGTTCGAATCCCCATGACGGGGTGAGCTCCCGTTGCTCGGTCCCTGCTCCTGCCAACCTAGCAGTTCGAAAGCACGTCAAAGTGCAAGTAGATAAATAGGTACCGCTCTGGCAGGAAGGTAAACGCCGTTTCCGTGTGCTGCTCTGGTTCACCAGAAGCGGCTTAGTCATGCTGGCCACATGACACGGAAGCTGTACGCTGGCTCCCTCGGCCTCTTCCAGTTGTAATATTCTAATTCTAAATGCTGTTTAGATTCTGAAGCCAAATCTTGGGTGACGTTCAGTCTTTCTGAAAGATCCAAGTTAAAAGATGCTACATAGTCAGAACTCACTACAAGCTCAAAAACTTCCCTTCCAAAATGTATCTTTGCCTTAGCTGGGATAAATAAATCAAATTACTGTTATTAAATTATTTTCTCCATTCGCTAATCGTTATCTTCTTCATTTAACTCTCTCTTTCACCTCAATTATTTGATTACACAGCAAAATAACTTCCTTGGTTTTTTATGTTCTGTGTTTTTTCTGCAGTGGGTATGGGAAGAAATAGCCTCTCCAGTTCTTTCTCAGAAGAAGCTTTTGAGAGCAGATGAACTTTCTTGCTGTGCTGCTAGGACATATTATTATTTCAAATGCAAATGTTTGCCTGGACAATATGCTCAAAGTCTTTCAGTTTTTATATTCCAGAATTTTGAAAAAAAGAGCTTCCCCAGTTTTCATACATTTTCCCAGTCCTGGACTTTCTGGCAGAACATTGATTGTGCCTTAGCAGCGGGAAAGTGGTTGGCCTTCTGGGCCTCACACATGACTGCAAATTGCTCTGTCTGGTCTGCTCCTGAGGCCTGAAAAGTGGGCTCTGCCTGCTCGCCTCACCTTAGTCTTGGCAGACTGGCAGCATATCAGCCAGCAAGTAGGCTGGTTGATTAATGGATCTATGCCCAATACCTATGCCAAGCCTATTGTTCTCTAATCAATAAAACTGTGTGAGGAGGAATTAAAGAACCTTTTAATGAGGGTGAAAGAGGAGAGCGCAAAATTTTGTCTGAAGCTCAACATCAAAAAAACGAAGATCATAGCCACTGGGCCCATCACCTCCTAGCAAATAGAAGTGGAAGAAATGGAGGCAGTGAGAGATTTTACTTTCTTGGGCTCCATGATCACTGCAGATGGTGACAACAGTCACAAAATTAAAAGACGCCTGCTTCTTGGGAGAAAGGCGATGACAAACCTAGACAGCATGTTAAAAAGCAGAGACCTCACCTTGCCAACAAAGGTCCATATAGCCATGGTTTTCCCAGTAGTGATGTATGGAAGTGAGAGCTGGACCATATAGAAGGCTGATCGCCGAAGAATTGATGCTTTTGAATTATGGTGCTGGAGGAAACTCTTGAGAGTTCCATGGACTGCAAGAAGATCAAGCCTATCCATTCTGAAGGAAATCAGCCCTGAGTGCTCACTGGAAAGACAGATTGTGAAGCTGAGGCTCCAGTACTTTGGCCACCTCATGAGAAGAGAAGACTCCCTGGAAAAGACCCTGGTGTTGGGAAAGATTGAGGGCACAAGGAGAAGGGGACGACAGAGGACGAGATGGTTGGACAGTGTTCTCGAAGATACAAACATGAGTTTGACCAAACTGTGGGAGGCAGTGGAAGACAGGAGGGCCTGGCGTGCTCTGGTCCATGGGGTCATGAAGAGTCGGACACAACTAAATGACTAAACAACAACAATTTAATCCAACACATGCCTTGTTGTCACTATGCACCCAGGGCTCCAGCACCCAGACCCATAATTGAAGGATAAAATGGCTTGCTCTCTGTACTGAAAATCTCACTTTAGGAGAATTTTGGTAAAAGCGTGGGAGAGCTTTCTGAAATCATATATTGGGCTGGGTGTGGGGTTACCATTCTCTAAGGTGTCTGAAGTCCCCGCCCCCATGCCTTTTCTTTTATTTCACAATAAAAACACCATAGCTGCTTCGAGAGGTGGCAGAGTAGCCTGGGAACTTTCAATTTTTAATAGAGGGTCCCATTGGGGTGCTACATTACAATGTATTCTCTTTTCCAGGGTCATTCCTTGGGAGAAAGGTTGGCTCCCCGCTCCCCTCATTCCCATTACTTAATTAACATTACACACATGAACATAATTATTGACTTTAAATTTCATGATGGGAGCTTGTCTGAAGACTGAGTTCCCATCATGAAATTTAAAGTCAATAATTATTTAAAAACCTTTCTGATTAAAACAATAAGTGCGTTTTCACATCCATTCTTTAGCACATGCAAAGAAAGAGATTTGCCTCTCTGGTATTTGTAGAACAGCAGGGTGCCTATCACTAGATAATCTGCAACCTATCAAATGTTTCACATTATCATTATTCATGAACTCTCTAATCAAACTCCATCGCTGATATGAAATATTTAATTGGCTGAAAATTTATTAATACCTCATCATGAAATCTTAATAGTGACCTTTTGCTGATGCAATAGCTACTGTAAGTTCTTCACGCATCCAACCACTTTCCTTTTCCCCTTGACAGATTTTGATGCCACTGTCTTAGTTGCAGTAATGGAATATCAGTACCATAAAGGTGACAGAGACTGAAAATTATGGTACGCACTTCCACTTACCCGTTTCAGAGGAACAAAGTACAGCTGACAACCTGAAAAACATGTCAAGAAGGATTTTAAATTTTTTTTTCGCACTCTTGTCTTTCCCACTGGAAAAGAGGAGGTCACTGTGATTAACTCTCAGCAACAAGTCTCCAGCATTTACTCCAGCTTAATGACTTGCCAAATGCAAGATTCAGGAGGCACACAGGGCTGAACTGTGAAACGGCTAAAAGTGCAATTAACTAAAGCAATGGTAACAACATGTGCGGGAGTCTGGTGAATTGCAACAGGAGTACAATAAAATGAGGGTAGTTTGTCAAAAGAAAAGCATGAAGGCTGAGCGTCGTAAAGTTTGTCACCGCATGGCAAACATTCTGCTCATTGCAATTGTTGCTATTCCTTTTAACGTTATATAAACCTATGCACATCTATCTGCCTCTTTTCCCCTCCTGCCTGCCCTCGTTTCTCATGCATGCCCACATACATATGCCCACAATTCCTCCCTTGTTTTCACATTTTAAACATAACTTCTTTTTATCACATCCAGTGATGAAAAGTGGATTTCACTGGAAACCCACAATATGATACCAATGTGATACCAGATAAGGAGGCATGACTAACTTCCCAACCTCTCTCACACAGAGAGTTTTGTAAAAAATTAATGTTCAGGGGGAGAGCACATTATTAGTATCAACATAAGAGCCCTGCCGGATCAGGCCCATGGTCCATTCAGTCCAGCATCTTGTTCCCACATTGGTCAGTCACCCAAATGTCTATAGGAAGCCCGCAAGCAGGACATCAATGTAACAACACTCTCCCCTCTCCTGAATTCTTCCCAAATTCAGCTTTGCTCCCCCTCCTTCCCTTTCTTTTCCTCTCCCTCTATGACTTCAACATTTTCATTTAGCACTCTAGCAGAATCCATTCACTGAGCAGCATAACAAACATCAGCACTTTTATCAAAATCTAACAAAAAGGCAGACAAAATTTCACAGGCATCCTTTACTCTTCAGCCTCAAGTTTGCTCCTCGTTTTTCATTTTAAAAAAATCCCAAAACAGTTCACAACAGTGGACTAGAACACTTCGATAAAGCAAAACAATCAGTACAGAAGGCTATTGACTCAACACAGAGAGACTCCTGAGTGAAAACATACATTTTTGATAGGTGATGGAAATAAATCAGCATTGCTGCCTGCTGTATTACAGAGGACAGTTAAGCACCACTGTGGAGAATGCCTGCCTCCATGATACCACAAAGTGGAAATATACATGACACAAGGTGGCCAACAAGACATTCTTCAAAGATTGTAGTGATCTAACAAGTCTACCTTCATTCTTATATATATCCCATAATATTCCTGTCTTGTCTTTGTTGCTCTGCTCTTCCATCTCTCAGAGAGCCACCCTTTGCCCCACCTCAGAAGTTTTCTTTTCTTGGTCTCTGGTTCCATCTCCAGCCTTTGCTTTCATGACTTCTCCCTGGAAGAGGCAGGAAACTTGTCACCAACTCCACCATCCCCTTCTGAATCGAGGAGACAATGTGGAATGCCAAACATTGACAATACCCCACTCCCCACTGTTGTTGGGGTGGGACAGGTCATAATGAGTGCTCACACCTTACACTGTGGGCACCCTTTGCGGGATCACGCATGGCGCCTGGGGACCTACTGGATGATTGGGCTGGCCTGCCTCTCAGTGCTATTCTTTGGAGGGTCCTGCCAAACCTCATTTAGCACTGCTGGAGGTGGGGCCAGTCACATAAATAGGAGGTGGAGCTGGCAGCAGCCAGGCAGTCGACTCAGGAGCTTTGCCCTCCCAACACTCCCTTAGTTTAATGTTCTTTTTGCAGGTTAACCTTTTTATTTCTGTTTAGCGGTCGCTGCTACGGTCTTTTGACTGGTTGCTGTTGAAGAGGTGGGAAGAAATTTTCCTGCATTGGCAGGTTTTGTCTTCCCCGTAGCAATTCATCACAGCTTTGGCAGTTTAAGGCCTTGGGCAGAATCCTTTAGTCTTTTCTTCCTGAAAATGGGGGGGGGGAATGAAGTGGTAACTCACCCCCCCACCTGCGGCAGTGAATCCAGGGTCCCCTCTTAAAGGGGTTGTAAATGGATGTCTCTGGCCATACACTGAAAGGTTGTCAGTGAACTACCCTGCGTGTGGGGATATAGGGTGGGATGCCTGCGTACACATGCGTCTTGCAGTGCACCTCCCATATCCCATTCACCCTGAGGAGCCCCAGTCCCCCCCAGCTGGGGGGCTGGGAGGGATACACCCCCAATGCCTAAGCCAAGCTCTTCCTACATTTGAAAGTTTAATAAAGTTGTGGCCAAAATTTTAATTCCATAACACGAGTCATGGGTCATTATTCATTCTGGTGGTCCCTGGGGGCCAGGGGTTGGGGCTCCGCCTGGTCACGCAAAGGATTCTGCCAACGACAAGTTATCATAATGCATAGCAGAGACTTACATCTTCGCAACAAAATTTCTAATGAGAGTCAGAGATGTAATATCGCTGACAAATTGAAAGTGGTGTAAGTAAAAGAACAAAAACAGCTCTTTCAAATTTCTTGGACATTCCATTTTTCTTCTTCTTGGTAGCATGGCTTTAATTTTTCTTCTTTGCTTCTTCCAATACATAGCATGGCATTTCTGAGTACTGTGTAAGAACATTTCTTAAACTCTAAATTATGTTACACTTCGCTTCCTTTTGTCACCAGTGCCTTCCTTAATTGCTAGGCTAAATATGTGCTAAAATTGTGCTTTGTGAATGAAGCCACTATCTAATTGAAGCAATTAGCACTCTCTTCCAAAAGCACAATCATACAGAAGAGTGGGGTGAGGTCTGTTGCACCACAGATGTCACACCAGTAGAACATTCTGACCTGTACTGATCTGGGGTGTCATTGCAGCATAGCAACACTTATAGCAGCCATCAACAGCAAATGAGTTGTTGGTCCATGCTGCAAAACCAAGATATGACACATAAAAGGCTGCAACAGGGAAAACTGGTTTTCTTTGATAGATGTCTTACATGCATTTTTGAGCAACTACAAAGCAATCTACATCAATGAAAAATATTGCATACATACCCATATGCTGTTGCAGCTTCCTTTATTTACATTGGATTTGGCACATAGTGGGAAAGCTATTGCAATGGCACATATCTTTATAACTGGTGCACCCAAATATTTGCATACTGGAAAATAGCTGGTTTCTTATTTTTCCTGATTCATTTTGTGTAAGTCAAAAGCTTATATACACCATCACCTCCAGAAGTTGAGCCTATCAGAGTTAAGCCCTGGAACCAATTTTGAATTGGTTTTACAAGGAAGCTACACCTGTGTGTACCATTAAAGAAGTACTCAGAAATGTTATGTCATATTAGATTCAGCACCCTTCTTTATATGAACTAAGCCATGAAATACATCCTGAAAGATGTATTGGGTGACTTGTCTATTTTATACGTCGGAGAAAGTATTTATGTTGCACTTTATATTGTAGCTCCAACATCCACATGTCTTTGCAGAATCCACATGTGGATTCCTGTACTGCATATGGTCAATGCATGAACATGCAGGGGGAACCTTGCATGGCATGTTGCACAGCTATTTGTGAATATGAAGAGAACAGTGGACATTTGCCTATAAGGACTAAGGACAAATACAAGAAAAGTCCATGAATGGTACAGCAAGGAAGATGTGACCTCTAGGAGAGGTGAAACGGCAGCAATGGAAACATTACCCAGAGTGGACATTTATGTGGCATCAGTTAAAGCTAAAAGACAGCAATGCCGGACTACATAATGAGAGAATCTGCTTTCTTGTCACATTGAACTATTGTTATTAGAATGAATTTAGACCAACAGGCTTGTTTCATGCAAGACTTGAACCAGAACATGACAGAAAGAGTGCTCTATCTCCTACAAGGCACGGGATTCCCCTTAGAATCACTGCATCTATAATTTAAGGAAGACTTTCCTATGGTTTAAGAACATTAAGACTACCTTCCAAATTCATTTGCAGCACTGCAGTCATAAAGGCAAAACACATTTCTCAAAAACTTTAAAGGCTCAATAAGCACTATTCTTGAGCCATCAATATTCACTCTCTCTTCTTGAAGGCTTTCCTACAAATCTCAGTGCTCTCTGGTTGCTTGAATTATGGAATACCTGTTCAATGAAATTGATACATTTGAAGCAGTCGTCCTATTTGCATGAAAAAATACATAGCACATGTTTTATTGTATTCAAAAGGCAGAGGACTAGTGAAGGGAATAGCATCCATTAATTACTGTGGTTTCTGTTCTGCACAAACCATCTTTTCCTCTTTCAACACATTAAAATAATATTATTGAACTGGTAAATAAAATTAATATGCTTGCAAATTTTAAGTAGTTACAAATAGTGATTGATTGATTTTTACATCCATTGCTTTAGGAATTGTTTGTTCCCATATATAACTTGGGTAGGGTTCTATTCCCACAGCTACAGCCACAGACAGTAGGCTGACTAGTTTCTCTAATTTGGGGATCCAATAAATGTTAGTGTTTACCTGGCAATTCCTGACAAATGCACCAATGTTAATTGGGTTCTTCAATCAAGGTTCAGATTTTCTCATTAGCAACCCTGTGAGACAGAGAGGAAACCACAACTATTAATAAAGACCACAGACTCAAGATTGTAACTGAAACAAATCAGTTGGTTAATTGGAGTACAATGCTTCACTCAAGGCATATTATTATCTTCATTTAGAATAACATGATGTTATGAAATCTGGGTGATTCATAGGGAAACAGAAGCATGCATGCACATAAAGAGTGGAAATATATCTAATAACACCCACTGTTGTGTTACACCATGTCCATTGGTGTGAATGAAATTTAGCAACATGATGGTTCACAACTCCATAATGCAACAGGTATGTAAAGGGAACATTTGAAACTGGGACAGAGGCACTAGGAAAACTAATACTATAATCCCCACATTTGAATACACCTGTCTTGATTGTGTAAGTTCATTTAATCGGCCCATGGGCTGAGTAGGTTGATGGACAAACAACCTAGTTTCCATCTTGGTTCCGTATTCTAATGTGAACATGGTTGTTCTCATATAGCATTCTAACTCTGTGGAGTTGTGCAAGGTGGAAAGAAAGGGTAAGAAAATGTACAGAAGTTTTCTCTGATTCTTCTGCACATTGAGTATGCCAACAACACCATGAACATCGAAAAGTTCATTACCCTGGAATGATTACACGGTGAACATTACCAGTAATTGGTGTTGATAGATACTTGGGATCATCTCCAGATTCAATCCAATCTCTTCTGTTTACCATTCATTCCATAAAGGGGGCTGGATTTGTGCACAGTTAATGAAATTGAACTGTATTTGTTTAATCAACATAAACACTTGTGACAGGAGCCCTTAACTCCATTGATATCCCTGACAGATTCTGTAGGGCTTCCCATAATCCTAATCACATAGTCTATCAGTCACAAGTATCTGTTCCACGGTGTTGTCAGCAAAAATGCCAGGGAAGGTGATATACTAGACACAATAAATTGCATGGATGACAAGGTACGTTTCAGCATTTTTTTTTTTTTTATTAATTTCATAAAGTCCTTGGAGTAACCCATTCAACTGGCCATATCTGAGAGCATTTGTCCTGTTGGGCACTACATTGAGGAATTTTGTGCAATTTAGCTCTGTATAAGTTTTTCCTCTTTGCTGAACTCTTTTTAGAAAGAGACAAAAAGTCAGAGCTGCAGGATTTTGCTATTGTTTAGAATTGTGCATAGAATGTTTTCTATGCCACAGCATGGTTTAAAATACATTGGATATACAATGGGTTGGGCAAATGAACTTCACGGTGATAATGTTTCTAACTGATAATAGAATTTTCATCCAATATTGTAAAGATGAGAATTGAGAACCAGACAGACACCTAACAGCAGAATAAGTAACCGAATCTTGGTAAACCCAAGAGTCCATTGACTCATTTGGAATCTTTGTTGTATGCACTGGATCCATTCATTGCCCATATGATCATAGTTCTACACTGCCACATACCAAGCTACATAACACTGTTATAATATTTTGATATTTCCCCTGTAATATGTTAATGCAACCCAGTCCTATCCAACCAGATGGATGCAGCAATAGACAATGCCTGGTGTACTTTGCTTTGGTGAGCCAGGCAGATAGCCTCTTCCACTGGCAGACAGTACCCCAGGCAAAATATATTACTGAGAAAACAATGTCTAGGTTTGGACTGTCATTTCAGATTGTTAGTTTATTTGAATGACATTGATGTCTTATGCTCTTTCTTCTCCTGAGCAGTTATCCAAGAGCTCTTATGATTCTGGACCAGCATCACAAAATGATGCACTGTACATACATGCAGACACTCCATGAACAGATCTTGAGAACCTGGTGCAGCTACTTCCCTTTGGTCTGCTTCATTTTTTCCTAATTAACCTGCCACTGCGGTCTAAGCACGGTATTGGTAGGTTTATTAAGGGTATAACTGTTTTTTGTACATTTGGTCAGTTAAGAATGCAATAAATTTAAACTCTACTACTGCTAACAAACCCCATCAGGACTATGCCCTGTGTATCCCATCTTCTACATTTGAGAAAAATGATTGCTTTCTACCCACAGATAAGATTCCCATTGTTACAACTGCAAAAGCTCATTTCTAGTACAGTATTGGCCGGTTTAGGTAAAAGATGAGTGCAATTTACCAATGACACAACAATAAATTATGTTTTAATAAAGCTTTATAGACCTGCGGCTGTTCTTTGCCCTGAATCCTTTAGACAATAACATACAATTCAGGCAATGTGAAAAACAGACCAGGTAATGCTTATTTAGAGGTTATCAAATATACAGCATCCTCTTGGCAGACTGATGGGATAGGCTTCTGTGATTTATTTTGTGTGAGGCACTAACCTTGCTGGAGTGTGAAACCCAATTAGTCTTCAAATCTTGGAATATAATATATGCTTAATGACTTTTGAGCATCTCCATGGCATCTTAGTGATAAGCTCAGTTATAGTCAGAATACTGGCACTTCTTCAACCCAATGCTCTGTTTTGCTAGCAAACCATACCATGATCTGTAAAATTGAGAAATCTAAGCACAAACCATGATACCTGCATATTGACAAAAATGACTGATATATTGAGGCTAGTAACAACTGGGAAATAAAGAACTCAGTGGAGCACTTGAATAGATTTGTCCTAATTCTGCATGATGAAAAGGAAGCACATTCCTTGGGAGGTGATGGAGATGTTGAAAGAATAGGAAGCCCAACCCCTACAATTCGTTTTTCTATGTTTGAAATGCTCCTGATGTGCAAGATGGGGGCAAAAAAGTAAAGCCTGTTGTTGTTGTTAAAATTAAAATTTATAACCTGCCCTCCCTCCCAAAAGGAGTTGAGTGCGGCTAACGTACAAATGAGAAAACAATTTAAAAACATCTAAAAAACATCTAAAACCTGTTCTCTTTGCATGCATACATTTGGTGCCATAGGAAAGAAAAGTTTCGCTGCAATGTAACTTTTTTTGCTGGCATGTGTGTTTGTTTGTGTGTTAATATTGCAACAATATTGAAAAGGCTGATTGCATGGTTCTCTCTACTTATCAAGGCTTTCCTCCCTTCCTCCTTTCTTGTTGCCAGTTGTGTAGAATAATCCCAAGCAACTGGCCCTGCCCACAGGATTGCTGAATTCATTCATCACCACATGAGATGGCGCCCATACCAAAAGCATAAGTGGCACTCCACTTATGTGTTGATTGAATGGGAATTCATTCATCACCACATGAGATGGCGCCCATACCAAAAGCATAAGTGGCACTCCACTTATGTGTTGATTGAATGGGATTAGGAAACACCCATAGCACCAGCATGGGATTGCACCATGAAGCATTTCCCACACTGTTGGCTTCATGTGAAGGTGGAGATAGAAACTGCCATATAAAGAACAGTCACGCTGCAACAGTGTCAGAAGCTGCTGGGGCAACCCACAGATGTACACTGATGGCCACGTGGTGAGCCACCAAGACCATTGGTTGCCCCTGACCTAGAAGGCTTCATTCAAGGTGGGACCCTGTTTGAGTGGCAACAGCAGTGAGGGTTTCAGTCATTCCAGAGGTGCCTGCCTTCTGATTCCTGGTTTCTGGCTGTTGACTCGTTCAACCTCCTGGCTTTCATATCACAGCTGCCTACAGCCCAACACAGGCAAGTTGCCACTTTAGAACTTATACATTTAAGATGTCCCTCAAGTGGGAAATGCATTTATTCAAACTGGAGTGCCAAACTCTAAATTTCTAGGGATAAGCAGAATCCATCTAGACTTCTTTTCTCATTGCCTCAACTTTCTACAAAGTTCTAGTAGAAAGAAGAATTTACCAACTGCTCTGTCAAAACTTGGGTAGGTTCTATAATGACTTCCAGGATCCATTCCAAGCATTCCAATTCAGTTAAGTCCTATTCAGAATAGACCCAGTGAACGAAGTTAGTAATGTCTATTAACTTCATAGGTCTACTATGGGCTACTCTTGAATACCATCCATAGACATTGAATGGTCTACGGATATTTCAAGCCTCTAAATATGAAGGCATAGGGCCTTCTCAGTGGCGGTGCCCTCCCTGTGGAATGCCCTCCCATCAGATGTCACGGAGCTAATGAACTACACAACTTTTAGAAAACACCTGAAGGCAGCACTGTATCAGGAAGTTTTTAATGTGTGAAGTTTTATTATGCTTTTATATTCCACCGGAAGCCACCCAGAGTGGCTGGGGCAAGCCAACCAGATGGGTGGGGTATAAATAATAAAATTATTTTTAATAACTATTATTGATGCAACATGCTGGCTCTGGATGCAATTAGGACACATGAGGTGGCATCTACCATTCCCTGGACTAGGCATTTCCTGGACTACTTCTGTGGCTCAGATTCAGTTGTGCTAGGCTAGCAGAAGTCACCACAAGTCCCACTTGCATAATAGGGCTTCCCTTCCTCTCAGTGCCCCCATGCAATTGCAAATCAGCTCAGGGGACCAGAAGAACCCCCAGAACTATGATCAAGGGGAGCTGAGATTATTTCACCAGGCAAGCAGATTCACACAGTTTTAGAATGTGGAGCTGCTTTTGCCCCAGTGTTTACTCTTTTGCATGTCTGCAGAATATCCTACTTCAGTGAAAGGCTGAGTCAAGACTGGGCAACTCTATTAAAAAAAAAAAAAAATTATCACACAAAACCTGACATGGTCACTCACTAGTACATTGCAGGTGATGATTTATTATCCCAGTCATATGAACATGAAAGGGATTTCCCCCTCCCCTCCACTGTCTGCAATTGCTTTGGAAACACTTGCAGTCAGAAAACATTGGGGAATTGCCGAAACTGTGACAGAATGAGAGGAACATAAGGTGGTTTTCCATGACAAATGATATCCTCTTAGTGCTAACTAAAACAGAAGAATGCACATCTCACTTGATGGAGCAAAATTACATTAATACGTTATGACAGTGTGGGTATGTGCATGTCCCTGGGTTCCAGTTCTGGTTTAATAGGGTACTAAATAAAAGAAATTTCCAATGGCTAACAAAATAGCAAATATTCAGGTGACAAGTTTAATAAAAGTCTATGAATATATGGCATGAAGGTCAGGCAAAATCAGCCTAGCACTTCAGAGATGTGAGCCTCTTCATGAATCGGAAGCACATACTGCAATTCTCATAATGGGTATGAAGATTAGACAATCAAAATGGCACTAAATATGAAACTAAATTATTTATTTAACAAAGAGTACTGCTTAAAGTCCCTTGAAATTAATTTTAAGAGTTCATTCAAATATTAAATGGGATGAGGAAAAAGGTACTTAAAAGAGCATTCTTGGAGATGTGTAAAGCTAATATTGGCTTGGAGCTTTCAAAAGCAGAATTATCTGGCGTTTTCTTTTTTAAAAAAATAGCCATTGTAATGGGATTAGTTTTTTAAATCTACTACCTGCTTGCCTTGAAAAACAACAGTTAACAAAAGTTTTTCCCTCAGATATTCTTTGCATCAGTTCTACTGTCTAGTCTAAAATCTCTGTATAGTTCCCCTGTAGTTTCTTCTTATTCCCACTGTGCTGATTTCCGTCAAAACAGTACTCTCTGTATCAGGATTTAAAAATGTTCTCTTTTTTTAACAATGAAAACCAATTTCCTACTATCCTTTGAAACTCATACAAATGGTGTCTATGGCCATGGGCATCTAGGAATTTCAGTGGCTCTGTGGAATCAGAATAACTATGCAAATCTATCCATGTCTGCTAAGAAATAAGGACATAAGAGTCCGATGGCTCAGGCCAATGCCACATTTAGCCCAGTTTCCTATTCTCACAGTAGCCAACCAGATTCCCATGAAAAACCTGCAAGCAGGTCCTGAGAATAATAGCGCCCTCCCCTTCTGTGGTTTTTAGAAACTGGTATTCAGAAGAAAATAACCTTCACCATGGCTAGTAGACACTGATGGACTTCATGAATTTGTCTAATTCTTTTTTAAAGCTATCCAAGTTGATGGCCATTATCGCCACCTTTGGGAGTGAGTTTCCAAAAAAGTACTTTCCTTTGTCTGTACCAATATTCAGCTTCATGTTTACAAGCTCTAGTGTTATGAGAAAGGGAGGAAATCATTTCTCTCCCTGCTTTCCCCATGCCATGCATAATTTTATAAATTTCTATCATGTCAGCTCCTGCTCACCTTCGTGCTAAATTTTAAAAAAGTCCCGAATGCTGATCATTTTGATTGCCCTTTTCTGAACCTTTTCCAATCCTGCACAATATTCCAGATGGGGTCTCACCACAGACTTAAATAATGGCATCATGATATCAGCAGTTTTATTTTCAGTTCCTTTCCTTAGGATCACTAGCATGGAACTTGTCTTTTCCACTCCTGCCAACTCTAGATGGGTTCACATTTTCATCAAGTTATCAATTACAACACCAAGGTCTCACTTCTGGTCAGTCACTGCCAATTATGAGAGCATAATCTAAAATCAAGACTTTGCATCAACATGCATCATTTTAAACTTGTTGCATCCCATCCACTCTGCCACATATCGTAGGTGACTATACAGACAGTTGAATGCTATCCCATTGGCAATGGGGTAGTGTCTTCCATGGCATCTGAAGGCAGAAGGTTAGTCCAGGGCAGGCAGTTTGTGATCTACCGGTAGATTGCTGCATGTCTGTGGTAGATCACTGGTAGATCACTGGCTCCCCTCAAAGAAGCTCAACAACTTGGGCTCCCCTAAAAAAAGCTCAACAACATTGCACTGAACTCTAAAAAGGGGGGTAGATCACTTCCGGTTTTTAACTCTATGAGTAGATCACAGTCTCTTGGGAGTTGGACACCCCTGGTCTAGGGGAATGCTGCCCCCCCCAGCATCTGCCACCTGGGGAATTTTCTCACTTTGCCTAATGGCTCTGTAACAGAATTCTCAGCATCCTAAGCACTAGGATACTTTGGTGGCAGCCTTAACAGTTATACTAGTCTAAAAGTATTAGAAGTCCCTTTACAGCTCTCCATTGCTCTCTTCATCAGTACCAATGAACACCATACAAAGTGTTCTCAACTTCTTACCCTACACCTCATGCAAGTTTGAAAGAAACCATACTTCTGAAAAACTTGGTGCTATATGATAACTTCACCCCCCACCCACCCACTTACTTGAAGTGTATGCAGAGATTTTTCGGGGGTGGGGGTGGCATTATATCATCCTGCATGATATAGTATGCTATAAAACTATTCAGACACTCATGAGGGCTGTAATTGAACATACGCTAGTTGTCTATGTGCTTACTAAAACATTTATAGACAAGCATTAAAAATGTTATAGACATATTATGGCCTTATAAATTAGAAGCTCTGCTGGAATGAAGTAGTTTAACAATGGTGCTTTGCAACAGACATGCAAAAAACCAGCAGTTGTACTGGCATGACATGTTAGGAACAGCCTATTTGTTCAATGAGTCATCCATTCACTCATGTAAAACCCTCCTGTTCCAATGAAACCATCTATCCAATACAATGCCTCTGACTTGTCTGGCCTGAGCTTCAGCTTCTTGGCCATGTTCCAGTCCATTATAGATTCCAGACACTGACTGAGCATGTTCACAGACTCACCTAAGTTAGATGAAAAAGGGAAAGAGGTGGCTGTCACCAGCATACTGATGTCATTGTACTCCAAATGCCTAGATGACCTCACTTAGCAGCTTCAAACAGATGTCACACAACAGAACTCAGAAGTATGGCACAGAGCAATTGTTTCCCAGCATTCCTGTATATCAAGATAGGAACAGAATCTTTGAGACAATCCTTATAATGCTCCCATCCCAGATATCTAGTCTAGAAAGAGACCATGGTCAATGCTATCAAAAGCCAGTGCGAGGTCTAAGGAAAACTTCCTTGCTCTTCATCCCAGTAGAGGCTATCCATCAAGGGCAACCAAGTCCCTTTTTGGTGCTGAAGCCAGTTCTTACACCAGATTGAAATGCATCCAGCTAATAGGTACAATGCAGAGAGTTGGGAGTAACACAACCCAGCCTGACGAGCAATTTCGCTCAATAGTAATATGTGCCACCAACTGTTAGAATTATTTCCAGGTCTACAGTGGACTCATAAGCTTTCTGTTAACTCCTCAGCAGATAGGGTGCAAATAGGAAAGATTCAGCAAAGAAGAATTCTATTCTAGCCTGCATGCATCTTAAAACTAGTTGAAAGCAAACAGCTTTATGCCATGTTCTGTTTTGTAGTGTTGGCAGTGGCACAAAGGAAAATGTGGAGATTTAGAAGTGGTGTTAATGTGTAGGTTACAAGAATCCCAACTGCCCTACTCTTCATGTCTCTTGTCATCCCTGAAGCTGCTCTAAATCTCTTTGCACTAGAGCTGTTTCCAGCCCTACTCCCAGCTCCATCTGCTTCATCCAGATTGCCCTCCCCAATTGGTGCCAGTACAATATTGATCTGTTGAAATGCTTTGTTATTAACTGTAGCTGTTAATGTGTTTTTAAAGTCAAGTGTCATGGAGCTGTAATGATTCTGACCCACCCGTCAGGGACAGGCTGCTGATATTGCACCGCCAACATACCTGTTTTCTCCAGAGCTCATAATGGCAGCATAAGAATAGGCTGCCAGCTTTGAAGAAGAAAAAATTAGAGCATTAGCTGCCTAGAGGAAAGCATAAATTGGCTGGTACAAGGCAACTTGAGCAATGGCCAAACAGCTTTACAATATGAGCAAGAAGGAAAAACATCCTAACTGAGATTTTGCATGCCTTCACTTTAGTTCAAAGGAGAATTTTTATGGCTGAGTTGTAAACCTTTTAAAGGATGGGATTTCTAATGAAATTGTGAAAAGCTTAACTATAGCAGCAAAAAAATGCATAGCTATAATACAATTTAATGGCATATTCAAAATCCTATAATGGGCTTGCCAGTGAGACTCATTTAGCTTTTTCACAGTCTGTAAACCTTTTGCTTGAGAGAAATGAGCCTATTTTCATAAATGTATGTCTGGAGAAATACATAAGAATGTATTTCATCTCTCCCCACCATGATTGACTAGGCCACCTCTGATATATTTGTTCCAATGTTTTGCGGCTATTGAAATACTACGCAAGCAAGCATAATGGGATTGCTTCCATGCCTAGAACCTCAGAATGTCCTATAGCCTCATCTATATTTTTCTAGAAAGGCTTGTGGGGCAATCAAATCTTGATGACGGAGGAGGAGGAGGAGGAGGAGGAGGAGGAAGAGGAGGAGGAGGAGGAGGAGGAGGAGGAGGAGGAGGAAGAAGAAGAAGAAGAAGAAGAAGAAGAAGAAGAAGAAGAAGAAGAAGAAGAAGAAGAAGCAGCAGCAGCAGCAGCAGCAGCAGCAGCAGCAGCAGCAGCAGCAGCTACATTAGGGCTCATCCACACTGCTTGTCCCATGTCTAGAAAGCACAGGTCCAAAAGGTTTTCTTCTGCTTGTTCTGTGCTTTCTGGGCACAGGTTTGAGTGCTCTTCCATTTGTCAATCTGCAGAAAATCCAACTGATGTTTTCTCCAATTCAGTAGTAAAGAGGTTTTTCTGGGACAAAGTGGTGAGGCAAGCAGAAATATGGACAAGCCTTTACACTGAACTATAGACTTTAAGGTAGCCAATACAGCAACCTTACTTAAGTGAGCAGGTCAATGTCTTCAGGTCAGTGCTTTGATGTGGAGAAGAGAAGACTCCCTGGAGAAGACCCTGGTGTTGGGAAAGATTGAGGGCACAAGGAGAAGGGGATGACAGAGGACGAGATGGTTGGACAGTGTTTTTGAAGCTACCAGCATGAGTTTGACCAAACTGCAGGAGGCAGTGGAAGACAGGAGTGTCTGGCGGGCTCTGGTCCATGGGGTCACAAAGAGTCGGACACGACTAAATGACTAAAAAACAACAACACTGAGGATTGTACATGTGCCACATTGAGTTCCGTGGAAGAATAGTAGGATAGAGATATCACAAATAAATAGGTGATAGGGTTTATTTACTTAGACTCCTTATATCCTGCTTTATAGTCCTGAGACACTCTCAAAGTAGCCAATAAAAGATCATCACAATAAAAATCACTTGTCTGGATGGATGGAGGCTAGAGAGGGATGTATGTGTGTAGAAACTATTCTACTGTATAAGGGTAAAATTTACGGTTGTTGCTCTGCTCACTTTTGTCTCTGGCCCTGCCTAGCCCTGACATGTGGCCCTCAGCAGGTTGCCCAGATGAGAATGAGGCCCCTGGGCTAAAAAATAAATAAAAATAAATGCCCAGCCCCTGATTTAGCTTTTCAAGTTCAAAGCAGGAGCAGCCAGAGCAATACAAAAAACTGTTACTGTAAAATATTGTAGCAGTGACAGTGGCATAACCAGACTTTATTCGGGAAAAGAAAGATCTGACCTACACAAGTAGCTCAGTCAGTAAGAGCATGAGACTCTTAATCTCATGGTCATTAGTTCAAGCCCTGCATTGGGCAAAATATACCTGCATTGCAGAGAGTTGGACTAGATGACCCTCTGATCCCTTCCAAATCTACAGTTCTATGATTCTACACAAGCCCAGCTTCTGCAACCTTTAAGTAATACCTAGTGAACCTCTGGTGGCTGAAATTCTGCCCCACAACTTATGGGTAAAGCAACTTACCAACTATATAGGTAGAAATGAAGCCTTGCAAAAAAAAAAGAGGGGGGGTTGGAATCTTTGCCGCTGAGCTCCAACCTAGAAGAATTATGCCATCAAGTAGAGCTTTTGGTGCTTAAGTTCTGCTCTGGTAAGCTCTTCTAAGCAGGGTGTGAAATAGAAACTTGAAATTAATGGTCCATAATGAGAGAGAAAGAGAGAGCTGCCAGGCTACTGCAAAGCAATCCTGACACACACACTTGGGTAGTTACAGTCCCCTATGGCACATGACAGCTAGAGTCAGTGAGGGTGACAAATATGACAGTACTACACATTATAAATATGGCATTTATTTTTTAAAAATGCACTGCCTATCAAACTATTTGATTTAATAGTGATCTATCCTGCTGCTGGCAACTTTGATCCATTATCATTAACCAAAGGTTTGACAGAAAAGTGCCTTGATTTAGTAGAGAATTATCTGATAAGGGAATATGTTAGATCACACAGACTTGGCACTGATCTACTGCAGGTCCACAGTGCACTGACTCAGCAAGTGACTTTTTTTTATCAAGAGTAACTCCAACTTTTAAAAATGAGCTTCCTTCAATGTCACGTCACATATGCCAGCTTTGCTTCATTTCACTTTTTAAAGGGTAATTGCTTGGGAAAGGTGCCATAATGAAAGCACTATGATCTAAATATATCTGCAGAACAGATCAATGAGAGTTGAGGGGGGGGAGGGGTTCCTTCCCAGGACTGACTCTTTGGGAAGGCGGCAGGTGGCAGGTGGCAGAATTTGAACAGGGCTAGCAGGCAGCAGTGTCTCGGCTTAAATACATTTACTTATTACAATTATATGTAAAATGTGATCTTGAGTATGCGACAAAGTATTTAAAAATGAAATCTGTGAGATCCAACATAGCGTTTGTGCAGGAAATTTAGGAACTGGTATTGCTCAACAGTAGCACATGTTATTTGATGTCATGGTATAATAATCACATTCGCACAAGGGGGTTGCACAAAAACATACATTGGAATCAGCTGTTGCAAATGTTCAGAAGAAAGTACTAGAGGACTGTGCATCACTCAATAGCACAGTATAATGTACACAAATGACTTAAATATGTGGCTTGTGGGTACTACCTATTGTTGCTCTGTGACAAAGTTCTCTGTTTTGAAGAAGGCCAAGGTGCATACATTGGGTAGAATTGCCATTTGGGTTTTGCACAAAATGTTTTGGACCCACCTTCACCCTTGTAGTGTTCTGTCATTTGCAAGACTTACTTCCTGCCAAGTGGTTGAAAATCAAAATGCCTTCTTGCCATTCACACCATTAATTATATTTTAAATGAGCTTGCTATTCACTTGTCTGTTTACTTGTTTGCTTTAAAAATATTGATATTCTTCTCTGTCCTTTTATAGTTTAAGAGTAACTAACAAGAGCAATTATAAAATACAAGGAACAGCAAAGAAAAATCAACCAGAATCACAAGCCAGAAAGGAAAAAAGGAAAGAAGAGCAACTACAAAGAGCATCCGTATAAAAACTGTGTAAGAAATGCAGAAGAATTATACATCAGTTGTGGCAAGGGCACACAGTAGAGACCGGCCTCTAAAGGTCACACGATTTCTTAAACAGGGAAAGTCTCAATGGTGTGGCAAAAGGCCAGTGAGGGGACAGAACAAATCTCCCTAGGCAGAGAGCTCCAACATCTGAATGCAGCAACAGAAAAAGCAATTTCTCTTGTTTCAACCAAACACCAGTTTAGAACCAACAACATGGCCTCTACAGATGATCTTAATGAAACAATGATATCTGGCCTGGAGGGTTCAACACTGATCTTAAGCAGCGCAGGATCATATGTGAGGAGATGGTTCTTCAGGTATCCTACTTAAAAACTAAATAGGGTTTCACAGGTCAGGACCATCCTTTTGATTGGGACATTGAAACTAATAGCCACTAATTTGCCAGTAGTGTTGCAAGGTGTGGAGCATCCCGGACTCTGAGATTTCAGGTCCAAACCTGGAGGTCTCAGCCTTTGTATTATAAAAAATACATTGCCTTGTAAATTAATAAAGCAGGGTGGATCAGAAAGGACAAAAGGAAGGAAGGATGGATAAAAGTCTGCAGTGCATAGAAATATAATTCATTCATTCATTTCCCCTCTCTTCAGAGGCGTACCTAGGGTCCCTTGCATCTTTGGCAAGTTGTTGTATCAACACCCCTGCCCGCCCCCCCAAAGAACCCACATTTGATCTTGCCACATGGCGCCACTCACATATATGTCCTACCAGTGCTATTTTTTCTAGAACTCAAGCATGCTAACAAGACCAGAGAAGCTTTGGTAGCTTTTCAGCACAGGCTCCAAGGTAAGAACAGTCCCTCATAAACATCTCCTTAGAAATCAAAGTTTGTGCAGTTCCCAAAAGTTGCTTCACTGGTCAGTGGGTACACAATGGCTTCTCTCTGGTCCTCTTTGGAGACTTTGGACCAGGTGCCATCTGGGCCACCTCCTGCGGGTCATTTGTCACAGGCCAGTGCTGTTGTTTCAACAGTAATATGTTCCTGATGACGAGCTCAAGGCCACTGCACTGACACATCAGAGATGGTTTCATTAGGAAAGTATAATAAAGATGGTGGTCTCATTGGAATCCCTTCTCTAAATGCAAGAAACATACAGTAGGAATCTTCTTCACCACCCTATCCAAAAGGCTTGCTTGTAACCTGCTTTTTATTCTTTAGGACTTAAAGATTTTATTATTATTATTATTCTCCCGGGTTCCTGAACAGATCTCGAGCCAGTGGCTTTTTAAAAGTTCTTTAAGGACTCTGTTTATATTTAATTTTACTGCTTCATTTCTGCTGTGCTGTGCTTTACATTGTAATTGCTTTTCGTTGCTTTTATCGCATTTCACACTGCAATTTTTTTATTGTTCTATTGTATTTTAACCATTTTTATTTACGCTGCCCACAGAACTCTGCTTATGGGGTGGCATAAAAACATGGTAAGTAAATAAAAAGAGAAAAGAAATGTGTAACAATAAGGATCTTTAATGACACAATCTTTTGTACTTTTGGCTGGAAATGCCACCATCAGCACAATTACTATTTTTTTTTTTATGGCAGGTTTTTCCTGATATTTAAATCAAACTCCGCCCCTGCCCCAGTCTTTGATTCAGTTCAGTTTTATAGTTTTAGTTATAAGCCATAACAACATGCAGCACAGTACAAAATGCAAGGTATACAGTATTAGAATCTAATGTGTGGCTGCCCTTCCCACAATTTATACACCTTCCAGTTTTGCAGAGTAGGGATTGTGCATAGAGTTCCGACATGCACTTGGTTATGAATAGCTGAGTTTCCTATGTATAAACTGGATACACGAACATGTAAAGGTCAGATAGCAGCTACAATCCTAATTCCCCTCTCCATTCATTTACACTTTGGATTATCATCCACAAAGAGTGTAGAAAAACTTGCCTTCTCGTTTAAAATAATGAGAATTTTCATTGAAGATTTGTAAGGGCACCTGAAACAGGGTCAATTTTTGCAGTATCCCTTCTGTTGGTAAATTCACAACACAAATACACACTACATTCTCTGAGTTACTTAACTAAAGGATGACAGACATCCCTATGATAAGGGAAGTGGCTTAGAGAACAACCATATGGCAAGGTCAGCCAAGGTGAGCAGCGTAATGATACAGCAGATCTTATGCTGGAGCTTTCCAGTCCTACGCTGGCATAATATGTTCATTTACTCAGACTGAATGTTCTGGTTATAAAATTGGAGTTTGGCTCCAGGAAACATAATAGAGAACCGCTGATAGATACAAAAGGGCAGTGTTCTGGTTGTAGGAAAGTCTTGGAGAGACGCATGAACTTCCCAAATGCTAAAGCCGGAGACGCAGTTTTGGTATTCTACTTCTGACAGCATATGTCTCAAGTTGAGTCCTGGGCTGCAGCTTTAAGAGGTGTGACTAGGCGCTGTCCTTTAGGGCCAATGAGGTAAGGAAGGTCAGATTTAACATTACGGAAATAAATGTGGGATATTCCTTACAGTGAGGGACACTTGGACAGCCTGCATTCTATCAATAACCAAATTGCCACGGTAAATCAGTCCCTAGGCCATATAACTGTCATTTTAATGGAAGGGAAATGCACAAACACAATATTGTTTCAGTTGATTCATTGGAAGTTGGCGAGCTGCAGCCTCTCCTTGAGAGAAATAGGACAAAAATGTTTAGTGCATTGAGGTGGGTCAGCCACCACAGTATAGTAAAACTCTCTAGTTCTTGCTCAGATGAAAACTAGATTGTGAAGTGTTTTGTTTTTTAAAAAAGCTGCCTCCTTGACACAAATATTGTGACTTTTGGTCTCTTGTGCAGCAACTTCTGGGGATGGAGGAATCCACAACTGAGGGCTGCCATTACTATTACTACTACTACTACTACTACTACTACTACTACTACTATTTTTACTATTATTACCAGTGCTTTTTTTCTGGGGGGACGCAGGGGTATGCATACACCTAAACATTTTGTGAATCTCAGTTTGGCCTCATTAAGGGGCAGTATTGAGTATGAGTAGGAAAATGAGAGTACTGTACCCCTAAAAGCACTGATTATTACCCACTCATGGCACCTACCATGGGTTTCTTGGCATGTCCCCAAATGACATAATATATGGATTATTTGTGGGGGGACACAAAATGGTGTTGCAGTGGCTGCTGTCACCACCAAAAAAAGGATAAGACCCCTCCCCAAATAAAATGAATGGGCACAAACAGGTTCCAAATGGGACTCCCATTTGTACCCATGCATTCCTATTCCTCATTAATTTCTGGTATAACTATTAAGTTTTAGAAAACTGCCTTCAGACCTTTGGTCTATCTAGCTCAGGGGTAGCAAACATGGTCGCTTCCAGATGCTATTGGACTACAATTCCCTTAAGCATACCCTGCATTGAGTGGGAGTGCATTGAACATGTTTACAGTCATCCCCATGATCAAGAGCCCTGTGAGTTCCCAATCACCAGGAACTCAGCTACAGTATGTTTTAATGGGTTATAAACATCCAACACAAGATGGTGCCAGAGAGCAAAAAAAAGAGTGTTTATATGGATTTTTACATAGCCCCCCCCCCCCTTCGTCGTAACGATTTAATTTCTGACTTATAGAGTTTTTAACCTGCGTCTGGATCCAGCCCTGGAGGACTCCAATTGTACTGAGCTGGATGTGATTAAAATACTCTTGCAGATCTTCTCACTGAGCAGGAAGAAACAGGCAGAGTACAGGACCCTGCATACTTTCCATGGATGCAGTTCAAGAAGCTCTGAATAAGGCTATAAAATGCACAGGATTAGGTGAATGAGGGATTTCATATTATTACGTAGCTGTATGTCTATCACAGTCATGGGCAAATGTGATTTGTCCTATTTATTCTTCTTCAGAAGTTTCTGAGCCTAGCAGTTAGGTATAGCCTCAGAATCTTTCCTGCATGCTAGAATGGTCATAAATCGAATATAAAAAAAACCAAACATAAAGTTTACGCTGAGGGTTTTCAGGAAATGCTCGCTTGATCTCCAGAGATAAAAGAACACTTAGTCTTCTAGAGCCTTGAAATATCATTTTCTACTTCTATTGTAGATCACAGCTGGTGATACAGACCCACACATCGTCACAGCGCTTCGTCAGAGGTCACTGCTGTTTTCTCACTAACTAGAAAACTAGCCTCAGGCTGCAATGATTTTCATAAGCCTATCAACAATTTGATGTGTACCATTAATAGTAAGTCCTACTAATTATCACACCCTGTTCCACACGTAAAAAATGATTAAACTTATCCAAAAGGGCCAAAAAACTTGTGGGTATGAGGAACAGAACAGAGTAAATAAATAGCCTTTGAAATTTAATCAGTCTTCCAGATTGCAGTAGAAATAACTCTGGGAAACATCGTCCGGAAATAGTCTGTGGTAACCCCCACATTTTGCTTTCTTTTGGGGCCATCTGATAAGATGAGGGAGGTCTGGTATGAAGGAAGGACAAATCTTCTGCTAGAATCTTCTTTTGCTGTTGCTGTGAACTTCTTTCCTCTCTATACAGTATATGGAGAAACATATGTTCAGCATATGTACAGCATATGTTCAAATGTCCACTGAAACATCTATAACAGATCCATATCAGCCTATCACACCCTGCAGTGGCTCCCAGTACATTACCGAGCCAAGCCATTAGCATACAAAGTCATAAAGAGTCTGGAATCAGGTGACCTGAAATATCATATTGACCTTCATCCACCAGCCAGACCATGTGGAAGAGCCCTCCTGACTGCCCCACAGATAATCTCATATTCATTTATTTTCCATGCAGACCAGGGCTTTTAAGATAGTGGCACAAGGAATTTGGAAGGCTGTCCCTATGGAAATCAGTCAAGGGCCTACGTACAATCCTGATATTTTGTCACCTGTTCAAAATAAATTTGTTTTGCCAAGCTTTTATAGAGAATTAATCCACTTCCGGGTTGGCGCCATCGCCGAATGGCGGACTCCCTCCGAGCTCCGGAGGGAGCCTGCTCGGCAGGGGCTGGGTCCTACCGCGCCGGCGACGCGGGGACCCTCAAAAACCATGGGCGCTGAAACCCATGGACATGGTGACTCGGCTGGCACCTTTTGCGCCCCCCCGACCCGCGAAGGAGCCTTTTTAAAGGCTGCGGAACGGGTGACGGGGGGGGGTGCTTTGAGTCCTCCGCTTCCCCTGCCGAGCGAAGCTGCATGCCATTCGACGGAGAGCGCTGACTTCTTCTATTGAAAATTTGGACTTAAAAGAATAACCCGTGAGTAATTGGAACCTGGACTAAAAAGGGGGATAAATTTTTTTAAAAAATTCGGAGCGAGCGGGGGAGGCGCAAAAAGGAAGTCAGCCCCCCCCCCCCCCCCGTCGTAGAGGAGTTAAAGTAAAGGATTTGACAACTAAGATCGAGCGCAACCCTATTTTGACAAGGTTACTAACTTCGCGATGGAAAATTATAAGACTGAGCTGGAGGAGAAAAGTGGAATTGAATTAAAAAGCACCCCCCCCCCCGAATCCTGGGAGCGATTTGTGTGAGCGCCGGGAGAAGAGAAAGAGAGGTTTTGACAGCTGTCAAAGAGCTGTCAAAGCGGAAGAACAAAAATGAGAACTTTGTTACGAGGACTTTGCCGGTTACATTTGTTATAAATTGGATACAAATTGCTTAAAACAAGGAATAACAAGTTATTTTGACTGGTGGGCGTGATCTGGAAGGGAACTGAGTTATTGCAATCCACCTAGAGGAGCTGAGGGATATTACAAGTATTGTTGGCTTGGAACTTGAATAGAACTTTTTATCTCCTGGGAAACTGCAGGAATGGAACACTATTTTGTCTACAGAGGTCTACACACTAAAGGAGACAATAGATTTATCTATTGAAGAATGGAAGGGACTTGGCATAATGTTTTGTTCCTGAATAACAGAGCCTCTGTAGAGGAATTAGCAGCTTTTGGAATTAGAACATTTGTGCAGGAGAGCAGGAAAAAAAAAAAAAGGAGGAGAGGGATTAACAAGAACAACAAGAACAACAAGAATTGGATAAAGTTGGAAGTGGGAACATTTGGGACATCCAGATTTGAAAAGTCTAAGAAATAAAATTGGAGTTTTTACTCCTAAATATAAAAATCTGGATGGAAGAAATGGGCCTTTTTGAGATAGACTCCTTCCAAGATTGGACATTCGAAATTAAAGATGACTGGTAAAGGACTATGGCCTAGATAGATGTGGGAGCTCCAGGAAGACATCAGACGTTGATGAACATTGGGAACGCAACCGGGAAAGGGGGGAGGGAAATTTGGAATCCAAAGGGTGTAAAATTATATTTGATTATCTTAATTATATTTTTACAATTTTATTTTAATTAATTATATTTGATTATTTTAATCTGTATTGTATATTAAAGGAGGGAACGCGCGGAAGGGAACAGGTCGATTTTAGGGGATGGGAAAATATTTTTAAAACTGGGCTAATGATAATAAGTTCAAAATCTGGGATAAGAATTTGCTGAATTCATTTGAAAGAATTGGAATACAAGAGGGGGAGGGGAGGGGAAGTCCTGGAAAGATGCTTCTGAAAATAAGATTTTAAATTGGGATGTTTTGTTCTTTTTATTTTTTTTGTAATTGGAAATTTCTAATAAATATTATTTAAAAAAAAATATAGAGAGAGAATTAATCCAATTCATGGTTGGTCATTTGTTCTGCATTTTATGATTCTATGGTTTTATGTTGTTATTGTACACACCGCTTTGATAGGTTTTTTTTTTTAATGAGTTGGCAGTTTATAAATAGTCTCATTAGATACCGGTAAGTAAGTATTGAAAATGATACTCACCTAACCCCATTCCTCTACACACATATATGGAGCTGTGTACATTTCCAGCTGTTTATCACACGCTGATCAGTAGAAACGTGTTAAAAACGTAAAGTTTGCAGCAGCTTGAAGTTGCTACCAAGCTTAATGAAGTGCACATCATTTTTTAAGACCAAAGTGTTCCTGTGAACACAATTTAGCAATTTTTATCGCTGAGCTTATAACACAGTTTGCCATTTAACGTAAAAACCTACTAAGGAAAGCACAGGTGCTTGAATGCCTTTATTTGCATGTGACTGTTTCATTGCATTGTGTTTTTAATTCCCAGTGAGACCCTGTAATTCAGGGGTCAGCAAACTTTTTCAGCAGGGGGCCAGTCCACTGTCCCTCAGACGTTGTGGGGTCCAGACTATATTTTGAAGAAGAAAAAAGAACAAATTCCTGTGCCCCACAAATAACCCAGAGATGCATTTTAAATAAAAGGACACATTCTACTCATGTAAAAACATGCTGGTTCCCAGACCGTCTGCGGGCTGGATTTAGAAGGCGATTGGGCCAGATCTGGCCCCCAGGCCTTAGTTTGCCTACCCATGCTGTAATTCCTTGATTGGTGTGCATTTCCTTTACATATAAATAAACCTGTACAATCCTTTTGATTATAAGTCCGTGAGGACATGTTTCCACCAGAGTCTCTCTGCTGCAGTTTGCCACATCTTATTTTGGATTGTCACTAATAGGCCTTGAGAGGCTATCTCTTTAGTACATTCTGTGTGCTCCCTGTTCATACATCAGTTTAATTTCTTTCTTTCTTTCTTTCTTTCTTTCTTTCTTTCTTTCTTTCTTTCTATTGTGCTAATGTGATTTGGAATGGGATCCGTCTGGTGAGTTTGTCCCTGGCTCAGTGAAATGCTTGTCCAGAGTGAGAGCGTGCAATTTTTATGTCATTCAAACAAGAGATTTTGATGTGATGAAGTAGTCTTGGAAATGCATGCATATTTCTTGCAAACTCTGTATTTCTTGAGACTCTGTGCATCTCAACAAAGCCTGGTTTTGTATAACCATGGTGGAATCTCCAAGCCCAGTAAAATCCAAAGTCCACTCCTCCCATGAGAATTGTTTATTTACTCCAAGTGCTGCTAGACTAAATGTGGTAGCTCTTCCTACATTCATGATATAAATAATTACTTCAATCTTATTTCTAAACCTCCCAGATTGGGATTGCTTGTGGGCTGGTGTTAACACATTTGGTATAGGATTTAAATGAAGCTCTCAGCCAGTGGCGGAGGAAGCCTCTCTGATAGCCGGGGTGGGGCGTCGAGGGGTGGGGCGAACCGCCCAGTGGTGCATGTGCAGTGCCCGTATGGACTGCACATGCACGACAGCCTGTATGGACTCCACACAAGCGACACCCATACTGACGGTGCATGCGCCCTCAGCCGCTCTACAGCTTGAATATTTAAATTTTAATAAACATTTAATCATACATACATTCTTTCTTTCTGTTTTCCCCTTCAAACACTGGCGCATAATATAAAGCCCGTACAACAAGCAACCTGCCAAACTATTTTTTTTTAAATAATATTTATTAAGAGTTTCCAATTATAACAATATAAAAAAAAAAACATCCAAATTTAAGATCTTATTTTCCGTAACATCTTTCCAGGACTTCCCCTCCCCTCCCCCTCTTATATTCCAATTCTTACAAATAAATTCAGCAATTTATTATCCCAAATTTTAACCTTATTATCATTAACCCAATTTAAAAATATTTTCCCATCTCCTAAGATCGACCTATTCCCTTCCGCGTGTTCCCCCCTTTAATATACATAATAGATTAAAATATAATAAAATAAAATATGATTTTGCAGCCTTTGGATTCCAAATTTCCCTCCCCCTTTTCCTGGTTGCGTTCCCCATATTGATCAACATCTGATGTCTTCCTGGAGCTCCCACATTTATTTAAACCATAGTCCTTTACCAGTCTTCTTTAATTTTAAATGTCCAATCTTGGAAGGAGTCTATCTCAAAAAGGCCCATTTTTTCCATCCAGATTTTTATATACTTGGGAGTAAAACTCCAATTTTATTTCTTAAACCTTTCAAATCTGGATGTCCCAAATGTTCCCACTTCCAACTTTGTCCAATTCTTATTATTCTTGTTGTTCTTGTTAATCTCTCTCCTCTTTCTTTTCCTGTTTTCCTGCACAAATGTTCTAATTCCAAAAGCTTCTAAATTCCACTGCAGAGGCTCTGTTATTCAGGAACGAAACATGATGCCAAGTCCCTTCCATTTTTCAATAGATAAGTCTATTGTCTACTTTAGTGTGTAAACCTCTGTAGCCAAAATAATGTTCCATTTCTGCAGTTTCCCAGGAGATAAAAAGTTCTGTCAAATTCGATGCCAACAACTTGTAATATCCCTCGGCTCCTCTAGGTGGATTGTAGTAACTCAGTTCCCTTCCAGATCACGTCCACCAGTCAAAGTAATTTATTATTCCTTGTTTTAAACATTTTGTATCCAATTTGTAACAAATATAACCGGCAAAGTCCTCATAACAAAGTTCTCATTTTTGTTCTTCTGCTTTGACAGCTCTTTGACAGCTGTCAAAACCTCTCCTTGTCTTCTCCCGGCGCTCTAACTAAAACGCTCCCAGGTTCCCGGGGGGGGGGGTTGCTTTTTGAATAAATTCCACTTTTCTCCTCCAGCTCAATCTTATAATTTTCCATCGCGAAATTTCATAACTTTATCAAAATAAGGTTGCGCTCAATCTTAGATGTTAAGTCCTTTACTTTAGCTCCTCTACAACAGGGGGGGAGCTGACTTCCTTTTTATGCCTCCCCCGCTCGTTCCGAATTCTTTAAAAATTTCTCGCCTTTTTAAATCCAAGTTCCGATTACTCACGGGTTATGCTTTTAAGTCCAAATTTCCGATGGAAGAAGTCAGCGCTCTCCGTCGAATGGCATGCAGCTTCGCTCGGCAGGGGAAGCGGAGGACTCAAAGCACCACCCCCCCTGTCACCCGTTCCGTAGCCTTTAAAAAGGCTCCTTCGCGGGTCGGGGGGGGCTCAAAAGGTGCCAGCCGAGTCACCATGTCCATGGGTTTTAGCGCCCATGGTTTTTAAGGGTCCCCGCGTCGCCGGCGCGGCAGGACCCAGCCCCTACCGAGCAGGCTCCCTCCGGAGCTCGGAGGGAGTCCGCCATTCGGCGATGGCGCCAACCCGGAAGTCCGCAACCTGCCAAACTAAATACAGCTCACCAACCAAACAAATGGGCTACTTATAGGAATGACTGCAAACTTTTTAAAGTTTAATGTGTCAAAAGTTGTGTAGGTTTGGCATAAAAGGATTTTAAATATGTTGTTCACTGTGTATAAGACCCCCAGTAGTTAGAGCTGCAGAATAGTTTACAGTTGTACCTTGGATCCCGAATGCCTTGGCTCCCGAACAAATCTGCTCCCGAATGATCGAAACCCAGAAGTGAGTGTTCCGGTTTTTGAACGATTTTTGGAAGCCAAATGTCCGGTGTGGCTTCCACGGCTTCTGATTGGCTGCAGGATGCTTCTGCAGCCAATTGGAAGCCATGTTTTGGTTTCCGAATGATTTGGAAGTTGAACAGACTTCCAGAACAGATTCCTTTTGACTTCCAAGGTACGACTCTACAACTGGGGGGGAGGCAGCAGGCCATCTTGTCACACACACCCCGGGTGGCACCCGTGGTGGACCGCCCCCCGCCCCCTCACGCCCCTGCTCTCAGGATAGTCAGCATAACAAAGTTCAGCCCCGTTTTGAAAGTGAGCTAGTATCAACTGTTGTAAACACAAGTTCTCTTTCCTACTGGCACATAGTTTAAAAAGGTGCCTGGGTCATATGGTGGAGCCCACTGGTGTTTGGTTGATTTGGCAGTAGAGCCACCTATTTATCTAAGATGTATAACTAAAGCATGATAAGGAGGCCTTTCTCTGCCTTACTGACCCAAAGCAAAGACAACAAATATTTTGAGACAACAGACCTGTTGTGCAAGCCCCCCACATTCAGCTATCATTGTGCAACCTGAATTGACAGTCTGAAAGCTCCCCTGGATGCTTATATCTCTTGGTGCAAGCCCATTTAAATGTAGACTGCATTTAGTATCTCACTGAGAGAAGCAGAGGATTTAGTGAAACCAAAACTATTTGTTTTGATTAAATTTCCTAATGTATATGCCTCACGCACTAAATATATTATGTGCCTTACCGCCACCCACGTTCTCTACTAGGTGTCCAGGCCTGTTTTATTAAAAATGCAATTTAATGTGATGAATTGGTCATTGACCTATTCAAATGATGAAAGAGGGACAACTTGTCCCTGAGCTTTTAATTATGCTTGGAGTAATACATCATGTATCATCTTATGTAATACCGCCATCTGTTGTTCAGGAAAGGAAAATGTTAGCATTTGTGAGGCCCTTAAACAGATATTAAGGAACACATGAAACATTAATTCATAGAACCAATATAACTTCAGATAGAATTGCTTGCCTCCTCTCTGTGCATTCTTAATAATTAATAATAATAGTAATAGTAATAGCTCCAGAATCTTTTAAAAAAGCAAAACTCGAGAAACTCAAGTACCAGGCTACAACCAACCAATGAAAATAAAATCCTGCTAAAATTAAGATTTGCAAATTAAGATTTGCAAACCAGACATAGGTCATTATCAGAAGGCAAGAGTAGTGCAACATATAAATGACTGTTGTCTCTGTAGTAGTGGCATGAGAGAGGGCCATGAGTCCAACAGAGTATTGCCTGGTTGTGGTCGGGGGGAGACAAGATCTTATTCAGCTTCATATTCATTTAATCAAAGGTCCCATCTGCACTATAAATTTTTTTAACAGTCATAGCTTCCCACAAATAAGCTTGGGAGCTGCAGTTCAAGAGTGCTGAGAGTTGTTAGGATACCTCTTTTCCCTCTCACAAAGCTACTGTTCCCAGAGTGGTTTAAGAGCCATTCCCTCTCCCCTGGGAACTCCAGTGCCCTTTTCCAAGACTATTGGGACCATTGCTTCCCACAAGGATGCACTAACCGCACCCTGGATTCACTCAGTCATACTCCCTCAGCAAGCTTTAATAATCGAAGAGAAACAACGGTGGAGTAAACATGTGGTTGGCTAACATCACCACAAGCACATTGTCTGTTCTCCAGTGGGTTTTGAAGGGTCTAATACTCCTTTGGGACGCGGGTGGCACTGTGGGTAAAACCTCAGTGCCTAGGACTTGCTGATCGTAAGGTCGGTGGTTTGAATCCCCGTGGCAGGGTGAGCTCCCGTCGTTCGGTCCCAGCTCCTGCCCACCTAGCAGTTCAAAAGCACCCCTAAGTGCAAGTAGATAAATAGGTACCGCTTTATAGCGGGAAGGTAAACGGCATTTCCATGTGCGGTGCTGGTGCTGGCTCGCCAGCTGCACCTTCGTCATGCTGGCCACGTGACCCAGAAGTGTCTTCGGATGGCGCCGGCTCACGGCCTCTTAAGCGAGATGAGCGCGCAACCCTAGAGTCGGACACAACTGGCCCGTACGGGCAGGGGTACCTTTACCTTTTTAATACTCCTTTGCCTGGAGTCTGCAGACCTTGGAGAAAATGTTGGGGTAGACCAGGCATAGGCAAACTTGGCCCTCCAGATGTTTTGAGACTACAATTCGCATTATCCCTGACCACTGGTCCTGTTAGCTAGGGATGATGGGAGTTGTAGTCCCGAAACATCTGGAGGGCTGGGTTTGCCTATGCCTGGGGTAGACCATCTAAACTGGTCTACCACCCCTGTGGACAGGCAGGCTTTAAGCCCAAACTTCTCCAGGAAGTTGTCTGATTATGACAGAGGGATGGTACACACACACACACACACACACACACACACACACACACAATTTCCAGACCACACCTTCCTCAATCTGGAGCAAATACCAAATGAAGGCTATATGCTGCCCTATGTGTCAGACCAGTGGTGTGGATAGGACAGCATGGATGTTGAAATCACCCAAAAATATCATTCTACGTTCCTTCAGCACAACACTAGAAACCACTACCAGTTCCACTGGGCAGCAGGGTGGACAGTACAGCAGTAGTAAACTCCATAGTCTACTATGAACAGTGGAAAGCACACAGGGCCCATCTAGACATGCACTCACACCCAGGGAAGTTCAGCTTTCTGCCAACTTCAAGCTCTCATTATGAGGACATCTGGCCAAACACCTCACTGCACAGGCTCCCACCCTCTGCTGGGTACGTTGGTGCATTGTTCTCTCCCTACCACCAAGCCTCATCCCAGTTGAAATAAAAAATGGAAGGGAGGAGCCCCCTCACCATCAGGACCCCTCAAGTGCATTGGTAGCTGGCTGGAATCCTAAATAGCAGCATTTTTTGAACTACATTTTGTTAAAGGTCTCACTTATCATAATAATAATAATCAGATTGTGTCGGTTAATACTGCTTGTTACAATAAATGTCTCCCGTTTTAGCAAAGCAAACTGTTTAATCACAAATTCCTCTGTTGTCAGGAGCAGCAGATGCCGCTCTGAATACTGGCATTTTCACCGATCTGCCAATCCTTTTAGGGGATATAGGATCTATCCAAGATACTGCTAAGAGGCTAAATATTAATAGGATTTCTTGATATAACACAAGGAGACCAATGAGGCAGAAAGCAACTTTCGGATGATAATACAAATGTTTGCGCATGAAACAAAAGCCTACAGATGCAATTACTTCTTTAGCAGATTCTAAATTCTACTAAAAAAATTTTTTTAAGTGAGGTGGATTATGAACCAGTAAATCAAGCAACTTATAAAGATGAGAGACTGAAGGCATTTCTAGAGCAGCGGGTGGGTGGTAGTTAGGGCTGGGCAATATCAGCTTTTCAACATCGAAGTATCGTGAACCAAACATCGCGGTTTGGTGATATACCGCAATGTTGAAGAAACAAGATGCGAGACACCTGGTGAAACTGCCCCAGGTCTCACCTCGAGAGCAGAGGCGGTTTCATTCAGGCTCACAGGCTGGGACAATGCAGCTCATTTGCGCCACTCAGCTGGGGGGAGGGAAGGTTCCCTGCCCCCCAGCTGAGATAGCCCTGGTGCATAGATCCTACAAGAAACCCCCATCTGGAAACACCCTGAGGAAAAATATGTACAAGACCTATTATCCTGGCTCATCGTCATACCTTTTGAATTGCCCTTGCATGTCATAGTTTCTCTTTAAGATGGAGGATAGTTTAATAGGCTAGCAGCAAAATATTAAAAAGTTGGTGGCCTTAAACACCGTTAGGATAAGGGCAGATAGATCGCCTCTTATTGAAAAGCTCTGCTTTTCCTTAAAAAAAAACCCCACACACTTTGGAATGCTGTTAGAAATAGAAGAATCCTGCATCAATCCTCGAGAGGGGTCGTCCACAGGGAGCTATTCTGCCATGAATGCTTCTGCATGCTGCCCTTGATGCATCATTAATGCTAAAAGATGAGTTACATGCCCACATAAAATGCACAGCTTATGGTTTTACTGTCTGAAAGGTAAGTTGATTTTGTTCAGTTGACGATACATCCAGAAAACAAGTTCACCAGCTACAATCCATAAATCATTAAAGATTTTCTGTGCTTCGAGACCCCCCCCCACCGGAAAAGTAGGTCACCTCTGGTTCCCTACCATATTGTAAAATAACAGAGAATGTGTGCATGTGGATGTGTCCGCTAAGTTTCTCTCCTCTTACCATTTGCGACTTTCTTCGACACATAATCAGCTTAGTACAAAATAAGAAGGTTCCTGGTAATTTTTACCCCTCAAAAAATGCCTTCCCAGGGAGAGAGCTAATAATTGCCACGTAAAATATGTGTATAGCACAAAAAGTTCATAATCTTTATTTTACATATGAACAAAATGATGTTTCACAAATATTGTTATTATAAATGCAAACCCATACAATGTTGCAATTGTATTCATCAAATCACATTATTATATCTATTTGATTGATGGTCTACAGTCATGCAGCTCTCTGTTTACTTCTTCCATCAACCTTTCATTTCATTTCATTTCATTTCATTTCATTTCACTTATTGTTTATATTCAGCTTTTTCCTCCCTGGAGAAGCCCAAAGGAACTCAAAGTACCTCATGGTGAATCCATGTTAATGAGCCTGTGGAGTGAACTTTTTGTGTTTTTTGGTTGTTGTTTTTTTAGTTAACTTAAAGGCAAATGAACTTTCAATCAAAATTTCATACACACACACAAACATACCTGAAGGCTACTGCCTATTAGCATTTTGAGAAATCTAGGTTGTGTAGTCGTGTTACTGAAATGTTCCTAACTTTCCCAGTAAGACCCATTCAGCACACCAATTTGATGCTTGTAGTCAAAATCTTATGCCTTCAGTAGGCATATGTGAGCAAAAATATTTTGAAGATGTCTTCCACATTGATTTGAACAAGAGAACCATTAAAGCAATTATTGCTTGCTGAATGAAAGTGAAGATTTAATGTACTTATTTATCACCCCAGGATGATCTATCAATCAGTATACAATAAACACTGCAGTTAGGTGAAATTGTGTGTTTTGTTGTCTGACTATAGTGTATTGCAAGGTAATAGGTAAAGGTAAAGAATCCCTGTTAAGTCCAGTCAAAGGTGACTATGGGGTGTGGCACTTATCTCGCTTCAAGCTGAGGGAGCCGGTGTTTGTCCACAGATAGCTTTCCGGGTCATGTGACCAGCATGACTAAACCACTTCTGGCACAATGGGACTCTGTGACAATCAACTTTGCCTCCAATAACTTCAACAACCTCCATATTAAACAATAAGTCTTTCCCTCTTTGTCCACAGAAGGGTTTCTCCACTGTAATCGTATACTGAAATAATATCCCGTAGTTCTTTTCTTGTTATGCATTCATTGATTTGCATCCAGTTCTGTGTCTTCCATTCCCATTTCCAGATGTATTTGCCATGGTTTCCCATCTTGATTTTTTGGGGGGAAACACCCCTTCCCTTTACACATCTTCCATTCTTTTTCCATGAAAAGCACCAGAGATTTGATAGCTTTTTCTTCTGAGATGAACAATGATTTAAAATTTAAAGAAGCTAAAATCCCTGGTTAAGGAGCTGCTTTGCATGCCGAAGGTCCCAGTAGGGCTGGGAGAAAACTCTGTCTGAAATAATGGACAGCTTCTACTAGTGGCAGGAGCCTTGAAGCTGCCCATTAACATCTAGCAGCACATGGTCAGCACACTGAGCAGACCAGTCATCTGGTTAGTTGTCCCCACTGTGGTGAGATGCATATTTCTACTTAAATTTTAATCCTTATTTATAAATGTGCATCTATACATGTGCATCACAATATGCAAATTTAATGCAACATTGTGTTCTCTTTTGTACCTTTTTCTGCTGATGAGAATCCTCTTTTTTGGTCACCCTAGTGGGCACCAACTTCTGGAAGGAAAGCAGGGACTCCAGGCTGGGTAAAAAATATAGTTACATCTGGAATTTATTCATACTGACCCACACTGACGTTTGTTTAAACACTTCCAGGAGCCAGACAAGTCTGGAATACGCTTGAGAAGAGCTGCATAAACTCAAAATAGAAAACATTTTCATCTCATTGGCTGGTTTGTGTGGAGAGAAATCAGTTATTTTCCATGACCTAAATGATGTGTTTTTAAATAGTTTTCATTCCTCACTCTAGGGTTCTTTTTGACACTTTAACACCTTTAGAATGTGCCATTTTAGTTCTTGTGGGAGGCGGCAAGCAGTTACTGGGATTAGGGTTTATGGTGAATGCAAACACAGCTAAGGCTTTGAGTAATGAAATGTTTTACAATCTAAAAGTAATACAAAAAAAGTTGGGAGTCAAGTGAAGTGTCACTTTCTTTTGATTAAACTTCTCAAAGCTAAATCTATTCAGCTTCTCAAAAGTATGGAAAATTAAGATATCCATGGAGAAATGCAAGCTTTCAAACAGGAAATAGGATAGAAACATCAGTGCAGTCTTATTTCTATTTTAAATGTGTGCGAACCTGTCTTGCAGTGTATATTTTTCTTATATTTTTATTTTTGATGCAAAAAGGTCGCTCACCATAAACTTGCTGTAAGCAAAGAAGCACATTTCATTATCTAAGTACAGCCAATATTATTTCAGATTACATCAGTTCACAAAAACCTTTGCAAATATATATGAAGTAATGATTTATTGCTTCAGAAACAAACTGTGAAGCACATAATAAATCCTGGTCTATGGATTAATGAACATCAGGGTCTAATACTGAAAAATATTCCTCACCTACCTACCTCAATTGCTTTTAGCTCTTCTGGTGGTGATCAGGTGAGGAGGGAGAAAAGGAATGAGACCACCCTCAAGATTGTTGATGCCATGCCTGGCTTCACAGCCCTTTGCAGACCAAGCTTTGCAGACCAAGGGAACCTGCTGTATAGACTCCCTACATAATTTAGAACCCAAATTGTGCAGGGCTGACCCTGTTCATACACAATCCAGTGCATCAATAGGGGTAAGCTCCAGGTTGCACCCATCAAAAAGGATGGTGAGATGCGGTTGGGCCCTTTTAGCTCCTCCTCTTTCCCCCCAGTACTGTATTGGATGGGTATTGGATGAATTCAGCACACAAATGCATCGTGTTTTCTGGAAAGCAGGACATAGTGTTGCATCCAATGATACCTTTGCCACAGCATAAAGCACTTCTGCTTGCTCAAGTCAAGCCACCATGTGAGCATGCACATTCAGGCTGGGGGGGGCTTTAGTCCCATCCAGGCCCTGCCCCCACCAACCATCAAGGTTTGGGTTGATGTCTTGGTGGGGCTGCTCAGATGTGCATCCATGACCTTTGATGGCTCCCCACCCAGAGCCTCACAACTGCACCCAACCAGACAGGCAATGGCAAGCCTCTGTGTACGCTCTCTATACAGATATTAATTTGTGCAGCATGAAGCACAAAACTGACACAAAACATTGTCCAGACCCATAAGTTTGATTCAAACTTTACTTGCAGAACTTTATTCAAAACAGAACAAAAAGCAGTAAACGATATAGCTGAACAGTTCCATAAGATCATGTGCATGTCCAGCACAGGCCTATCTTGTTGGATATAAAATAACTTTTAATCAGAGCTGACAGACATCTCTCTCACACATAGGCTCCATTAGCCTGCATTCCAGCACCAAGGCTATTGAGGTCCTGGAGAGCATCTTATCACATCTTTCTCCCATGGAACAAAAGATCAAACAGCAACTCCCCAAGATGGTGATTTGCAATTCAATAGCCTCCCATGTGATCTAAGGTTAAATACCACATGACAGTGTAGTAGTTACAGCAACAGTTAATTATCAACCCCTCTAGGATCTCAGAGAGCTTAATATGACCCCATGGAAAATGTGAAAGCCTTCAGTAACACACATTCAGGCATACTCCATTTCAGTGTGAATTAAACAATGATACAATGATACTCTCTGCATGTCCCATGCTCACATCTCTGGCTGGACATGACTCTTACCTAAACATGCCAGTTATTGAACCTAGGACCTTCTGCATATAAAGCAGAGCTTTTCTACTGAACTACAGCAGACTAATCTCAATGGGGCTACAGCTGGGGTTTTTCTTGGGGCCTCTGGTGTTAATGGGTTTTGCTGTAAAGCTTAAAAGTTTTGCTCACTGAAAGGTTGATGTGAGATCACAGATTATTATTTTTTCTCTCTTTTTTAAAAAAAAAAAAGTGGAGAAAATTAATTCCCATTTCAGTGGTCATTGCTCTCATCTTGGTAGCATTTGTTAAGAAAGGATGTTTCACTTTTAATTTGACTCAAGCTATATCTCTATTGTTTTATAATTACATTTCTAGCTGAGGTTTCATCCTGCTATTTGGATGGCCTAAATTACCCACATTTCATTTTTTATGGTACCCAAGTTACAAAATTGGAATGTTCCTTCACATGTGATTAGTTTGAGTAATTGTCAAGAGTTTGCCAAACAGCCTTGTCCACTGAGACATGGGTTGTTAAAAACGAGCCAGACTGTGAATCTTAAAGGAGAGTTTGTGTAAGAGATAAAGACCTGGAATTAACTGGTAGTGTTTTCATGTGTAATTAGAAAATGCATTGCTCTCCAATTAAGAAAATTAATTAAAACCAACCAGATGGTAATCAAGGCATATTGTATTATAATTGTATCTGGCACCTGTATTGCTTTTATGTCCTATACGTGTATTGATGCACTGTTGTGTTTGACTCAGAAAATATAGCTGCAGGAGAATTTATCTACAATGTACTCAGCCCAATATATTCACAGCACAATCCACTCACAGTCAAAAGCCCACTTCAGAATGTGCGTGTGTAGGTAGAAACGGCTTCAAATCACTCAGAGCACTCTTGAAAAGCATCACATGGCAATAGGAGGGCCAGTGTTATGGAAACAGTACACAATAGTGCCCCCAACATTGTGCTAAAGGTAGGTGATGCAGTAAACTGAAGTGTGTCATGTGTGTGTCAGAGTTCCCACAATACAGCAACCAGATTACTGGCCGGGGTTCCATCTAGAACTCATAATTCCTGTTTTTAAACAGCTACATTAGTTGCCAGTTTGTTTCCAGGCTCAATTCAAGATGCTCATGTTAGTTTTTAAACAACGTAGGCTCCAAATATCTGAAACTGCCTCCTTCCCTTCAAACCCTCTCAAGAACTGCAGGTGGAGCCAGGGCCAGATTTAGGTTTGATGAGGCCCTAAGCTACTGAAGGTAACAGGGCCCTTTATATGTCCAGCTGACCTCTGTCAACAACAAATTGTCACTGTTTTTTGTGTTGAATATATGCTATATGGTAATTTATGGACCTAACAGGTATCTAAAGCCGTTTGAACATAACAAAATAAGTATTTTATCAAAGTTATTGTTGAACTGAAATACAATTAAGAAAAAGTATAGTGAAATAATTACTAACCTCTAACTGTATGTAGTTTTATTTTGTTTGTTTTTTATCTTATATTTTGGGAATGTTCATCCAGTTTTTTTCTTTTAATTTTTTTTTGGGGGGGGCCAAGAGAGTGGGGCCCTAAGCTATAGATTGTTTAGCTATTTCATAAATCCAGCACTGAATGGAGACCTCTTATCACCCTCAAAAATTTGGATACAGGGTTGTGGCAGCCTGGAAGAGGGAATTACCGGTATCTGTGACAGCCCCTAAGTCGTTGAACTCCCCACAAAGATGCATCTTGCAATTTCTTTATGTACGTAGTTTTTTTTATGAATGCTGAAGATGAACTCGAGGGAGATATTTTTAGGACCCAGCCTACTTTTATAATTACAGTTAGTTTAAAACTATTTGTAATGTTGCACTTTAAATTGTTGCAGCCTGCCCTGGGGCCTCAGAGTAAAGGCTTCTTCTTGTTGTGTAAGGAGCCAGGAATGCAAGGTACCTTCTACTGAGAATTAAGGATGAGGGAGAAATTCTGTTCATTCTGGATTTAATGTGAACCTATCTAATCCACACTTCCTGAAAAGAATGGATAAACTGAAAGACTTCTCCAAATGTTACAATGCAGTTGTCCAATGGAATAATGTGTAAAGTCTCTAAATTATGCAATCCAGGTCTCCAGCTAAGATGTGTACAAAGATACATGCGCGATGGGAATGTTTTGCATAAACATGCTTATATTATTGAATGTAACACCCCAAAATTGAGTATATTAAGAAAACTGCATACAAAAATGTGTGTATTATGCAAAATTGCATACAAATTGTGTGCATCAGGAGAAATACATACTAAAATGCTGAAGAAAATTCTCTCTCTCTCTCTCTCTCTCTCTCACACACACACACACACATATATATATAACACAACTGATTCTGAAATGTGGAGAACCAAATAGAAAAGTGGAAGGATGGGAAACTGAGAAAAACAAAACTGACACATCTCTCCACCCCTACAGACACTCAAAACATTGCTTATTTCAAAAATGATTTCAAAATGTTACTTATTTCCTAGAACATAAAACAATTTTGATGGCCAAACGCATGAGATCAACTTATTGCCTAGAATATTACAGAAACTGTTTCCTGGGAAATGTGTGAATTGACCCCAGTTTGTCCAAATGTGCCCAGATAATACGTTATGATCTTCACAGCAGCCATTCATTGGACATAGCAGATGTCTGCTGCTTGCAAATGAGCAGTGCTCTGTATGAACTCAATTATTATTTAATCCATTGACCGTGGCATAATGAAGACACAAACTGGTTTAAAAAGACTGGTGACCGTATGTCAGATACAACACACCGCTCTAGTCTTCATCAGCCAAGTGCCAGTGCAGTTCAAGAACACATTCCGGCCATGCAAAAGGACCTGGCAAAAGCTCAGAGCAAGGTGAGTGAGGTATAGGGTCTGGGTAGAGTGGTGAGTCCTAGGCAAGAGTTCTGAAGGATGAATGAGGTTCCCCACTCCAGATCCAGAGGGAAAGGCAAAGATAAATGAAAATTCATTTCCTTGCTCTTGTAACTGTTTGCTCACTCAGAGATGGCAGATGAACACATCATGATGGCAAGGAAAAGGAGCCACATCCTACGGGACCACCTCTTCTGGTATACCCCATGGAGGACCTTACGGTCTGCTAACAACAACACCTTGAAGATCCAGGGAACAACACCCAAGGGAAATTAGACTGGCCTCACCTAGAGCCAGGGCCTTTTCAGCTGTGGCCCCGGCCTGGTGGAACGTTCTCCCACAAGAGACCAGGGCCCTGTGGGATTTGACTTCTTTCCGCAGGGCCTACAAGACGGAGCTGTTCCACCAGGCCTTTGGGCAGGATGCAGTTTGACTCACTTTCCTTTGTATAAAACAAGCCTGAAGGAGGCCCCCAACCCGCTCACAGGTCCTTGTATGATCAGTGGAAACAGTTGGTCCTGGCAAGTATTAACCACACTCAATTCCACCCTAATAATTGCCACCTGCCCAGATTTTAACTTGTCTGAGTTAATTTTAAGATGTATTTTAATTAATTTATGTCTGTTTTTATGCTTATTGCGTTGTTTTTATGATGTTAGCCATGCTAAGCCTGACCTCGGCTGGGGAGGGCGGGATACAAATAATGTATTATTATTATTATTAATTATCCCAGGGCCTCCAGGGCTGACAATGGGAGCCTCACTGGGTGGGTGGTCCTCAGCAATTGTGTAACAATATGCCTGTTGAGATGCTGGCCCTGAACATAGGAACAAACAGTTGTATCCAATGCAATGCCAAGTTAAAGTGGTATATTTGAGCTGGTGGGATGTTGTTGCTTGAGGGGAAACACATGTACAGTGGTACCTTGGGTTACGTACGCTTCAGGTTACAGACTCCGCTAACCTAGAAATTGTACCTCGAGTTAAAAACTTTGCTTCAGGATGAGAACAGAAATCATGTGGCGGTGGCGCGGCAGCAGCGGGAGGCCCCATTAGCTAAAGTGGGGCTTCAGGTTAAGAACAGTTTCAGGTTAAGAAAGGACCTCCGGAACAAATTAAGTATGTAACCAGAGATACCACTGTACATCATTGAACAAGATTTCTGAAGAAGACTCGGCTGTTTTGCAAGGGAAAATGCAAGCACATTAACAAAGATTGCAACAGATTGCACAACAAGAACCCAATATTCCACTGGAGAACTGGAAGGGTAACCTTTAAACTCACATCTGCTAGTGCAAGGGCTAGCACAGGATGCTGGATCTGTCCACTTGGATTGGATCCAGACTAAGACAGTCCCGCTGAAATCTGTGGGATTTTAGTTACCTGTGAGCAACTTGGCCATTAGGACTAAAGCAGGGTGGCCCAACTTTCCATACCTAGTAGGCCGCAAGAGTACTTCCCACCCTGCCTTGACACGTGGGGCTGGAGGAACAAGGCCAAAATTTGATGCCCCCTTCCCAGCCCTCATGCTGCCTTCCCAAAGCCAGCATAACAAGGCACCAGGTTTTGGGAAGGAGGTGGGAGACTCTGGCAGGGTCTTAGAGCCATCCCACTTCCTTCCCAAAGCTGGAAAAGCTCTAACTGGGCTTTTGGAAAGAGGTGGGAGGACTCTAGGGTCCTATCAGAGCCTTCATGCCTCCTTCCCAAAGCCCAACGCCCACTGGAAAGGCAGCCCAAGGGCTGGGGGGCAACATCAACTGTTCCCGAAAGCCACCAGAAATGGCCTTGAGGGTGACATGCATGTTAGACCACCCTGGTCTAAAGTATGACTAACTTAGTCTGGATCTATTCCAATGTTTCTACTACAAATTATGGAGCAGAATAGGACAGGGAATTGTGAAAGGGCTTTTATGGGGTTTTTCTTTTTTTAAAAAAAATCATTTAAAGGTTAAGTCAAAGTTCCTGAACATCAGCACAACTTTGGAAACATTGAAGGATTGAAGTTGGCCCTGGAATGATTTTATAATAATAAGGTGCCCATCTTTTCTTTAAATGGCTGGCAGTTTATCACATTTAATAAAGATTACAAACAATTTTATAACACATATTTTGCAGGATGCCACAGGGATAATGGATGCTTTCAATATGAAGCAGGGTCAGAAAATAATAAGCCTTTTGACAATAATAAATCTATAGTCCCAGCATTGCCATCTTCGATACTAACAAATAAAATGAACAGGGCTTTTAAATAAAAATGGAAATGGCAAATAGACTACAAGGTTTGCTCCTTCAATCTCACCACCTTGCCTAACCCCCACCTCCCAGTAGAATCTCTACTGTCTGGCAAAACAGTTTCCCTGTTCGGATTTTAAATGGCCTGTATTTTAATGTTTCCTCCATTCTGCTTGGCAACATCCCTGTTTCTCACTAACTATGTAGTTTGGAAACTTTTGATAGAAAATAAATTATTCTGCACAATAATCCCATTATAAGGGCATTGCAAGTTGATTGATGCATACACATTCTAGCACAGGGCTATACTGGTTTGTGATTATTTGCAAAGATAGTGAGATACTTCAAATCTTTGATGGGGCTTTTCATTATTAAGACATCTGCAGTTTCCAGGGTCATTTTTTTATTATTATTTGCATTCCTTTCTCTTTTTTTCTGCAATAGTTATTTTCTATCAAAGCCTGCAAAAATTAACCACACAGAGCAAGCTGTGGTATTCAATTAACCTTTACTCAAAGTAGACCCAATATAATCAAGGGGCCTAATTGTGGCCCTCATTTGATCCAGTGCAATGTGTCCTGACTGGTTTTTGGGCAGAGAGATTGTGATGCTTTGTCACACGTGAACTTGGCTACCCACACTCATTTCTGAACCTAGCTACCTCCTTCCCCACTTTTATTGCTGCTGAGGCATAGAGTTAGGATTACAGAGATATAGATCATTTATATGAGGGATAGTGTAGAATGGGTTCATAATTGTTGCTTGATTGTACTGCAAATTTTAAAGGGAATAACATTTTTTAAAACAAAAAACAAACTCTTCGTTTGTTTTATTATTATTTTTGTACCAAACTTGGTTTGAGGTTATTTTCTCATCTCTGCACTTGGAATATTACACATATAAATCCAAGTGCGTGACAGTGATAAGGATATATTCCAGTGTTTATAACCCTTATTTTGGTTTTCCGATCTCAGTTCTTCGCATCCTTAGTGGAATGTTATTGCTCTTTTTGGCAGTGTGATATACTAGAATGGGTTAATCTTTTCCCCTTTCCTATGATTTAAGCTTTTACGACCAATATACCTTGATATACAGCAAACTCCCAAACTTCTTCAATTTCACTGTGCTATCTCTGTGACAAAAAAGCCAGTGCAGAGATAAATTAAATGAGGCTGTCAGCACTTTGGAGTTTCTTTAAATAAAATCCTAAAGGAAGCATCTCTTGAAGGGTGTGGGGGAAAGTGAGAGGGGGTGGAAAACTAGCCCTGAATGAGAAACTAATTTTCAGATGCATGGTTAAAATCATTTACAGGCAAACTGATGATCCGAATGTTCCTGTGGTACAATCCTTGCTGAACAGGAAAAAAGCCCGAAATGCCAGTGAATCGCTTCTCTGAGGACTGCAGCCAAGTGCTATTACACATTTCTTTGCCCCCCACTTTCCTCACAGTATGAAAACAGTCTGCTGACTGAAGAGAATTCTCCTAATTGCTTTAGGAAGCTGATGAAAGATACAAGCCTGCTCTGTTAAAAATGCAAAACAGTAACTGAACCATGTCAAGCAGAAGTGAGAGTCGGTTCACAGAGTTGAAGCTGCTACTTTATCTGTCACCCCAGTGGACGCCTCACAGAAATATAAAATTGAGTGGACGGGGTAACAGCCAGTGAAGGCATGCATGATGTAAATTAGCACTATGCTGAACTCTGTGCTCCAGTTTCACAAAATATTTCTTTCCCTGTGAAAGATAGTTCTGTTTTTCCAGCTCTATTTCTTTATAATTTCAGTGGCTGCAGGATTGAGCCCCTTCCTTCCTTCCTTCCTTCCTTCCTTCCTTCCTTCCTTCCTTCCTTCTTTCTTTCCTTTCATTTTTTTCCAGCACTTTGCAGCCTCCCCAGCTGCTTGGGCTTCCTGATCGCAAACATCCCTATGGGAACAATTGCCTTTGTTTAAACTGAGTGTGGAAACTAGTGTTTCCACTAGTTTTTCACTGATTCGTTTAAAAGTAAAAAAATTTCACTTAAAAATAAAACCAACAATGAACAGCAGTTAGGAACACCTTTGTGCAGACCACAGTGGAGGGGTAACTGAGGCCTGGGCAGCCAACACACCCTTCCAGGCCTTACTGTCTGGCCACTGGAATATCCGAGGCCACACCTACTTCCCAGGCCACTCCTCTTGCCACTCCTGCTTCCCATCCTTGAGTATTTTTGCCTGGCTGGTAGGCATTCAGAGTAGTTTTGTTTTCAGAGAGTGAACCCAGATTGAAACCATTGGAAGACTTAAGGAGCCAAGTTATGGACTGGTTACAGTATCACCAATTACATGATATGTTAAAACCAGACAAGAAAAATGGGTTTTCAGACCAAAGCTCACAATTACAAAGAGATTTATTACAGAACAAAGATAATTTTTTGTCAAAAATGTATATGTGGAGTGGTGGGCTGGCCCCACTCCAGTTGTGATACCACCATGGTCATTCATTCATTCATCATCAAGGCTACCAATTCAAAACACAACAGGAATGGTTATCTGCTGAATCTCAATCTCATATTTTAATCAGTGGCCAGGAGCTCCGAAATCCGCAGTTGAGTTGTGTTTTTTATTAGTACCAATCACAAGGTCACAAAATTGTAGCAAGCTTTCAAATTCTTTGAAACTTTCCATCAGACAAGCTATTACACGAGATATGCAACAAGATATGCAACATCTTGCCTGACAAAGAGTTCTGGAGAATTCAGAAGTGTGGCACTTTTTTTGACATTTTGGTTGCTCCAAATGAAGTTATTGTCCATAAAGTCTTATGGACCAACATGGCTACCATTGCTTTTGATGCTTTAAGAAATCACACTTTATCTTGCTGCATAAATAAGATGTTCAGATATTCACATGCATAAGTCAACTTTCAAAATAAAAGGACCGGAAGTACTCACTAAACCCCTACTCCACTTGTTTGAGTTCTCTACCCTGAGCACCATCGTCTTCCTTCAACACCATTCCTTCACTCATTTCTGATGGTATGGTTCCCAATCCAAGGGTCTTCTCTGCATTGCAGTGTCTTTGCTTCTGGCACAATACAGAAACAAAGATGCGCAAAGAACACAACATTCCAGTTCTGAAACATCTTGGCCGGCTGCCAGTCTGTTTCCAAGTACTCTGCTGTCATTTTTTTAAAACTGATAATATATAAAAATAATAAATACAGGCATAATGTTGTAGCACCTTTTGCAAATAAAAAAATCGGCAATGATGCTAACAATAATGCTGGAAAGCAGCATATAGAATGCTTTCCGTGAACCCATTTTCATCTGTCACTGAAATTGCTTGGGAACAAATTTATTCTTCTTTCTTTTTTACATGTTGCACTTTTAATAGTTTGGCATTTTACAAATTATTATTATACACATGTCCATATGCACTTGCCAATGTGAGCTCAGTGCTTGCCCATAAAAACGTAAAAGGTAAAGGGACCCCTGACAATTAAGTCCAGTCGCAAATGACTCTGGGGTTGCTGCGCTCATCTCGCTTTACAGGATGAGGGAGCTGGCGTTTGTCTGCTTCCGCAGACAGTTTTTCCAGGTCATGTGGCCAGCATGACTAAGCCGCTTCTGGTGAAACCAGAGCAATGCACAGAAATGCTGTTTACCTTCCCGCCGGAGTGGTACCTATTTATCTATTTGCACTGTGTGCTTTCGAACTGCTAGGTTGGCAGGAGCTGGGACCGAGCAACGGGAGCTCACCCCATCACGGGGATCTGAACCACTGACCTTTCGATCGGCAAACCCAAGCGGCGCAGTAGTTTAACCCACAGCACCACCCGCGTCCCTCATAAAAAGGTACACTCCAGTAAAATCATCGTTGGTATCTGCTTTAATGCTAAGTTAGGACAAATGTATAATATGGAAGCATCATAAGTAACAATTCAGTCAATCAAAGCGCAATTCTGTGTTGGTGATTTCTTTAAAGCTTTGGTCCTGGGTACTTTAAGGACTGCATTCCCCCACTGTTAATACTGTGCATTAACAGTGCAATTCTATGCATGTCTGCTCAATATGAAGTCCTATTGAGTTCCATAGAACTAACTCCTAGGTAAATACAGTGGCGTAGCGTGGGGGGTGCAGGGGGGGCCGGCCGCACCGGGCGCAACATCTGGGGTTAGGGCAAATCCACGGGTTAGGGGGTGCAAATTACTTGCCTTGCCCCGGGTACTGACAACCCACGCTACGCCACTGGGTAAATATGAATAGGATTGCAGCTGAAAGTAAGTCACTTGGAACCCAAGGGGATGTACTTGTTATTGCAGATATTAATATTGTGCAGCTTGAAGCAACTGGATGCACGGAAACTTGCTACTTTTGGAATAAAACATTGTCCAGACCCGTAAGTACTGTTTCAAACTTTACTAACCGGAACTTCTTTTTTTTAAAAAAAGGTGCAAAACATTCATCCAAATAATTCCATAAGACATATGCCTGTCGAAGCATCTTCTTAGAAATAAGATAACTTCCAATCAGAGCTGACAAACATAGCGCTCTCGCGCTCTCTCTCTCTCTCTCTCTCTCTCTCTCTCTCTCTCATAGGCTCCATTAACCTGCATTCCAGCCCAAGGCAGTTGAGCTCCTGGAGTGGGAGTAATTTGCACATCCTTCTCCCACGGAGCCTAGAAACAAAGAAAACAGCCACCATTCTTCTAAGGTGGAGAATGATCACATGATCTAAGGTTAAACATTCATGTGAGAACTACCAGAGAACAACAGTTAATTATCAATTGAGCTAGAGCTCAGAGAGAGCTGTTTCTGGCTTAGTATACTCCAATGGAATTTTCCACTGTTAGACTCTTAGCAGCATTCATGCATTCTCCATTTCAGTGTGAATTAAACAATTATACTTAACACTTGTGATTTCAGGATTGTTTTCTAAGACTGATGTTGGAAGACCTTCTCCAGAAGAGTTCACCATCAAAACTTAAGAGACAATTGGGGAAAGGCCCATTCTGACTACAGTGCTCCTTAGCAGATATGCAGGAGTTGCTTGTTAAACAAGGCAATAGGGAAAGGCCTCTCTGAAGATACAGATTTCAAAAATCAGTGCTCCAGGGCGGTAATGCCTGCTAAATTGCTGAGCTGATATTATCTAATTGTTTGAATTAATTCAATACAAAAGCTGCAGAGGCATTCACAGTGACTTAGCACACTGGAGTCTCTTCCGCTGACTGATTCCATCAGCGATACAAATATAGATAGCAATGGTTAGATACAGCTGTCATTTCAACTTGCCTTGCCTGCAGATTGTAGCAGATATGAGTGAGCAAGATTCTGATTCAGTCCCTAACTATTCTTGCCTCCCTGCTGTAAATGAAGCAGTGGGTCCCCATCAGCACGGCTGCATGCTTCATTTGGCACACACAAAAAATCTATTCCTCCTTGGCAATATGTTGAAATGGCAAGGAAAGGTCAAGCTTCCCTTATGCTTTATTATATTTGTTTGTCTAACAAGCAGCTAGGAGCAGCATCTGTCGTTCTTACATTGCCATCTGGTGAGCAAATCTTGCAAAGCAGGCAGGTGCAATCACAGGCTGAAGTTTAAATGCAGCCAAGAGGCTGAAATTTAAATGCAATGGCGAAACAGAAAGGAATCTCCACTGGAGCAGAAGGAAAAGTCACGGGTTCTTCAGAATATCATGAGAAGTGTGAAACAGCTGCAAAGGCCTAGCCAAGGAGCTACTGTAATGGGGCTAACAAAGTTTGTGGTGGGCATGCATACTTGTGGTATGATAAGGTCAAAGCACATAAAGCGTTTAAAAACCATATTGTCAGGAAAGCACTGTTCAATGTTTGTATAAGATATAAGGATTTGCTTGAAAATAAAACTCCAAGGTGGTTGTCACCAATGGAAGCGAAGGCTCAGAAAAAGCTCAATATGGAGGCCAAATGGCCAAAATATTGGGAAATTTTGGAACAAGAAGGAGACAGATTAAAATTGCAGAGTTATGAAAAACTAAAAAACAAAGTGCGAGATTGGCTTCATTATTACCAAATAATGGAGGCCTATAATTTGGACAAGAAAATTGGTTTTCAGGTGGAAAAATCAAAACTGGAAATAGAATTGTTAGAACCCAAAACTAAGAATTTGTCGAGAATGTATAACTTGCTGTTGAAATGGAATACTCAGGATGAAACGGTTAAATCTGTAATGATTAAATGGGCAAAAGATGTTGGACATAATATCATGATGGCTGACTGGGAACAGTTATGGACCACAGGTATGAAGTTTACGGCATGCAATGCCTTAAGAGAGAATATAATGAAAATGATATACAGGTGGTACATGACACCAGTCAAGCTTGCAAAAATCTATCATTTGCCTGATAATAAATGTTGGAAATGTAAAGAGACTGAAGGTACATTCTTTCACCTTTGGTGGATATGCCCAAGGATTAAGACTTTCTGGGAGATGATCTATAATGAAATGAAAAAGGTATTTAAATATACCTTCCAGAAGAAACCAGAGGCCTTTCTCCTGGGCATGGTCGGCCAATTGGTGCCAAAGAAGGACAGAACTTTTTTAATGTATGCAACAACAGCAGCAAGAATACTCATCGCGAAGTATTGGAAGACACAAGATTTACCCACCCGGGAAGAATGGCAGATGAAAGTGATGGACTATATGGAACTGGCGGAAATGACTGGCAGAATCCGAGACCAAGGTGAAGAGTTGGTGGAAGAAGATTGGAAAAAATCAAAGTTTATTTACAGAAACATTGTAAAATTAAGGAATGTTAGAAGGTTGTTGGAATGAAGTAATATGGTTTTAGCAGAAATGATATAAAGGATTAGGTTAAAATTGATTTATTAATTGGTGAAAGACGAGAACTACAGTATATTAAGATAAATTATTAGGTTAGAAACAAAGCTGGAAAGGATTTGCTGAAACATCTAATTGAACTAGAATACAAAAAAGGGAGGTGTGAGGAGGTCAAGGAAATAAGTAAAGGAAAGAAAGCTATGTAAAGGTCTGATCTGTTGTTTTTTTTAATTGTTTGTTTGTATTTTTTATGTTTTTGTTATTTTTCTTTTTTATTGTTTCTTTTTGTAATTTTCAAAATTTGAATAAATATTATTAAAAAAAAAAAGTTTGTGGTGTACTGCAGCCACAAGATTTGTCCTGCATTAGTAGCTGTAGTGTTTGGAAGCAGCCCAACAAATCTTTTGTCCCATTGTGGCTCCTCCAAAGAGCCAAGATGAAATCTGTTCCTTTGAGGACAAGCTCACTCTTTCATTCCTCACAGAGTGTTCAGCTTCCAGCACTTGGCCTGAGCACCCCTTAACCAGAGGCTCATCTTGGCACAATCCAAACTCACTACATCTGGAACATTATAGCTAAGGGGTCCCCTTTGTCTTCAAACTCAAACAGCACACTTTTCCACAATATATAACGGTACAGTATATAAATTTAATAAACAATAATAATAATTTTGGATCCACTCTGTGTCATTTGTCATCCATGTCTGAATCAGAACTGTTAAATCAGAAGCTAGTTTGCCCCCAGTGACTATGTAGAATCTAAAACCTTTGCTTCTAAATATATATATATGGATGGCTTTTTTCAGATAAAACTCAGTGGAACTCAGTTCCAGCACTTCTCAGATGGGTGCCATTGCCATTATGAGAGAACAAGGGAGGCGTTGATTGTGAGTTCTAGCACCTCTTTTTCTAGAAAAGCAACACTCTGTGTGTGTCTCTCTCTCTCTCACACACACACACACACACACACTCCTTTTCACACAAGTGGATGAAATTTAGAAATAAAGTTGTTCCTCAATGATTGATGAAGCCTGTCAAATTTCAGGCAGATCCAGCAGGCAGCATGGGAGTGGGAGGGGTTTTCCAGAGAACATTTAAACTTTTTTTCTGCCAGAATTGGATTCAAACTGCAGGAACAATTTCCCCTTCTGAGAGAATGAAACTGGTCACTTCAGGAAGATAGGTGGAGCAGTTCTCTCCTGCAAGGGGCAGACTTTAATGTTTTGAGGTGGGAAAACAGAACTCACGTCACCGTCTCCAGGTTTTTTTGTGGGCAATTCATTCGAAAACTGGGCTCCCCAACATGCATGAGCAAGTAGCATTTTCTGCTGAAACAAAGACCACCACTGAACGACCTCTAGCTGTGACTGGATGAGTTACTGCGATGTCATGGAATGTCTAATTGTCAGAGGCACCAGCTTGTGGAGGAGATTGGGGTGGCCGATAAATGTGTGTGTTACGTCACAGGAGCCAATTTCCTTTTAAAGCTGCATCAGAAGCAGAAATAATGGAAAGGTTCGCTGCCTTAACTAGGGTTGCCATATTTCAAAAAAGTTGTTGAGCCTACATTCCAAGAAGACATTGTTTTTTCCCATAGCCTCAGCAGCCGTGCATTCAAAAAGAAAATCAAACATTGCATACCCTCCATCATTTTTGTCTCCAGAATTGGGATGTCAGGAAGGGCACAGCTTCTGTTCTGGTGCTCTGGCACTTGTCAGCTGGGTTGCACCTGAGCACCAAATCAATAACAGTATTATTTTTAAAGTGCTTAGTTTCGCTGTGTACATTATATTTGTTGTTTCTTTACTGAGTATGCAACCTTAGTTATCGATTTCGCAATATAACTCTGTGTTTCTTAAATGAACACTAGATGGTGCTTGAAGCCATGCTATCATTTTTTAAGAGAGACCATTCAGTTTTGAAGCTCCTGCTGGCTTCAGCGCTTTGGAGTGAAACTTGGAGTATATAAAGGAACTTGTTGACCACACACGATTTCCTTCTGTACACTGTGCATGAACCCTTCCCATAACTAGTGAGCAATTTTATCACTGTTCCATGTCAAGCAAAGTCTTTCATGTCAAGCAAAGTCTGAACCATCCTGCTTCTATTACAAAGTCTGAATTACATCTATAGGATTTAGAATTCATTGCCTAGCTGAAAAAGATACCTAGCTTCCAAAATTTGAAGGAGCAAGATAGGCACATATGCTTTATAGGAAGTGATGAAGGGTTCATCCAAGAATAGTGAGAAATGTACATGTTCCTTCTAAAATTACATATTTATGATTGCTGTGAAAATTGCAATTAATTGCCCTCATGCAAATTCATCAGCATTTTAGTGTGAATTTCTCCTATTGCACACATTTTTGAACACATTTTGCTCAATATACACATTTTTGCAACCAATTTCCTCTAACATTTATTAATTATTTTATTTAACATATATTTTGTAGGGTATTTTCAATAATATATGCATGTCTGTGCACACCCTAATATTCACATATGTGCACACAATTCTTGGCTAGAGATCTGCATGAAAAATTTGGAGAAGTGCAAATCTTGAAGGATTGCCAATGCAAATTGAACCAAAATTCTCCCCCTTCCCAAGGCCACCTGTTGATCTGGCCTTGCTCTGCCCTGTGTAGCAGCCATCAATCAGCACAACCCAGGAGCAGCACTGTGTAACAAACAGGTATGGTAAAAAGTCTACTAGTTCCACCAGCAGTCTACTAATGTTGAAGCAACACTTGTCTCCTTACTACTTCATCCATTCCACAAAACAAAACTAGAAAGTTCACACCCTGAAACAGCACTGTAGTGGCTAGCCATGAGGCCTCCTATGGATTGGTAAGACCCACCAGGCGTGTAGAACAAGTTCATGCTAGGTCATGGCTAACCAAACTGAGCAAGTGATTAACTTCTTATGGCAAGACCTGACTAAAACAAGCAATACAGGAACTGCCAGGTTACATTCCTCTGAAACATTTTTATGTTGTATGAATGCCTAGAAGAATCAGCTAATCCAAATCATAGTTTAGGCTTAGCTATATTGGTTCCATTTTTATTTTTTGCATTGTTCCGAATCTATGCACCTGCTATACTCTGAATCTTAATCATCATTTCCCTAAATTTTATCAAGCTGAAGCCAAAATCATCTTAGTACAGTGGTACCTCGGGTTACATACAGTGGTGTAGCGTGGGTTGTCAGCACCCGGGGCAAGGCAAGTAATTTGCGCCCCCTACCCCTTGGATTTGCGCCCCCTAACCCGTGGATTTGCGCCCCCTAACCCTAACCCCCAGGTGTTGCGCCCGGTGTGGCCGGGCCCCCCTGCACCCCCCATGCTACGCCACTGGTTACATACGCTTCAGGTTACATATGCTTCAGGTATGTACGCTTCAGGTACCAAGAAATATTGCCTCAGGTTAAGAACTTTGCTTCAGGATGAGAATAGAAATTGTGCTCCAGCGGCGGGAGGCCCCATTAGCTAAAGTGAAGCTTCAGGTTAAGAGCAGACCTCCAGAACGAATTAAGTACTTAACCCGAGGTACCACTGTAGCCTGTTAAAATGACCACAAACTGACTCAGATTTTTTTTAAGGGCATAGTTACACCTTTTACAGTATAGCTCTTCAAGAATAATACCTACTGGATTCTCTGCCACCTTCGACTCCCCCACTCGGTAATCTCTTGGTCACCCAACAGATAATTGTTATATATTCAGTGGTCTGTGTTTGCCTGAGCTTGAGTCTGGACTAAGGATTCTGAGCCCCTGTGTTTTGATTGGATTCATGATATTCAATCACAGAACATTTCAAGATTTGGTCCACTGCCACTGGCCCTTAAACTCTGAGTTATGATACACAGCTTGGGAGTTTAGACAGCCAATCATGTTGAGAGTGGGAGGGGCTCAGAAATGTATATAAGCAGTTGCTTTGCCCCTGTTGTCCAGTTCCGTTAGTTCTATAACAGTTCTTGCTGTTATCACTGTGTCTTGCTTTGTGGGAACCCACCTACATTGCTGTAACACTTCATGGCACCATGCGTCACACTATCCAAATATGTAACACACCCCTCATACTGAGGAAGCCAATGACTTATAGGACTATGCCTCTCTATGAAGCTGCTTGCTATTACATTGATTTTGTTTTGCCTGACAAGGTGTAAACATCTCTATATATCCAAGCTAATGCTTTGATTTTTAAGCATGATGGGGCAGATTATTGACTTTGAAGAAAGAAAAAAAAATGGCATGAGGAATAAAGTAGCTTTTATGCATCAATATATTATGAGTGCAAAGGAGCCAGAAACCTGCCTTCACCGGGGGATATATAGGGACATAAGAATTACTGTTGCGTCAGATCATATCAGCATCTACCTAATCTTAGCCATTGATTTGTACTAGGCACTTCAAAAGAAGATGCAATTATGGATCAGACCTCCCATTTGGCAAGGCCTCCTAAGCCCAGCAGCTAGTGAGTGTGCTATAACTTGATTTGAGGAGGTAGGGTTTCTCTTTGTACTTCCTTTATTCTTTCAGATATCTTTGTGAATAGCTGTGATTTCAAAGCTTCCATGCATGCATATTGGGGCTTTCTGTTTCTCTTAATGCAAAAGAACTCTCTCTTTCTCTCCATGTTGGGAAATCACCATGTATCAACAGAACATAAAGCCTCTGTTCCAGCCTAAGTTTTGGTGCCAGAATATATGGGTTTCACAACTATTCAAGTGACTGCTTAACCAAAAAACATGTTTCTTGTAACTTTACATTCACTGCATGGATTTAATAGAGCTAAATATGCATGCATTAATCTTTTACATTTCTTTCTTTTTCACAGTTCTTGGGGAGGATTCCTTTATATTTTATAAGAGCCTAGCCTGATTTTATTACCTCTTGTTGCATGGAGTTAAGGCTGCATGCTGCCTAATTATAGACAAGAGAATTGCTCGAATTTACATTTCTTTTCTTTTGGCTTTTAAATTATCCTTACACTTTAGCTATGTGCTGTTAGACAAACCCAAGTTAAAGTTAGACTAGTCCTTAATTTTAGGAATTAAGAACTATGACCTCTTAATTTTTTTCCCTTTGGCTGATTTATTTTTTCTCCCTATAGCAGATAAAGCAATTTTTTTCTATCTTTTAAACTTACACAAACATTGCAAAGTAAACATTGTATTCCTTGGGGTAAGGAATTCGCCCACTTGTCCCTCTGTAGTCCATTGTTACTGTTACCTATGTACACTATAAAGAACTCTGAAGAGCTCTTGACTGTTTGCACTTCGCATGATTTGAAACATTTCTTGACACAAGGGGAAAGCCTCCCTGCAGGCATTAGAGAGGCCATCGTGTTAAATTCATTCAGAGTTTACGCAAGAAAACAGTTCAAAAATAGGTCTGTCACGTCTCATTCAGATACACAAAACCTTTCCAGTGCTTGACAGCTTAGGTAAGCCATACCCTTTCCCTGTTGCCATCTCAGAAGTACATCTCACAGTGAACAGCCAAATGCCTGTGGGAAGCCTATGATCAGGACATGAGCACAACAGAACCCTCCTCACTTTTGTTCCCCAGCAGCTGATATACAGAGGAATGCTGGCTCCAACCATGGAGGTAGAGCATGGCCATCATAGCTCATAGCCAATTATGCATTTGCTTTACTGGGCTTTGCTTCATCCATTGACAGGCAATATTGCTAATGGAAAACACAGATTTTGGACATGTAGAAATGGCTGGTGGTAAAGGGTTGTGTACATTCTTAAGGGTGTATTAGGTTTACAAGGCAACGCTATACATTTCTGCCCAAAAGTAAGTTCAGCTACTTTCAGTGGGGTTTACAGGTTTGCCTCCTTATTTTACTACTCGTCTATGATCTTATTTTCAGCTGGATATGTCCATATTTATTCAGTTACACATTACCAGAGGTTGCTCCAGAATCTGGCAGAGCCGCTAGCAGGAAGATCTCCCACCTTCCATGATGGAATCCTGGCAAAGCAGTACGTATCTATTCCATTCTTGACACACACAAACCCCCTTTTTGACGAAGAACTGAGTGCTTCCACTTATCCCTTGTCATTATTAATTCACTTTGTCTTTTCATTCTTTTATCAAGGAAGCTGCCAGCTCTTGTTGCTTTGAGCATCTTGATCTCTCTAAGCTCCCTTCTTCCCATCCATCTCCTGCTATGAAAATTCCTATAATGACTACTGTAACAACCCTCTTTCTGCTTTTGTAAGTTTTCATTTCATCTCCTCCCTCTGCTGTCTGCCTCACTCTGCTGCTCAGCGTGTTCATTCTGCTTCTTGTGTAATTATATCACTCTTCCTTTCTTCTTTCTTCCTCTCCACTCTTCCGTTTTCTCAGTAAATGTTTACATTCTGTTGCTCCAGGGGATCTTTTCTCTTTTTACAAAGCACATGTTTCCCTTGTACCGAATCCCACCTCCAACTTCTCCAGCTTCTCTTATTTGGTCTGGTTCCTTTCTTTAGAATTGTCTTCCTTCAACATTTGGACAACTCCATATCTTTCTCTTTAACAAAGTTCTACAACTTTGTAGGACGTGTACCATCCTAGCTAGTTTCATCTCGAGCCCCTTCCCCATTGTTATTTTCGTATCTTAAGTTGATTCTGAGCAAGGATTTGCCTTTAGGAGAATAATTTTTAACTGGCTAATTACTACTATTAAGAAGAGAGCTCAAGAGTTTTGTTTTGCAAATCCTTATGATCTCTTCAAGCAGTATTGAAGCTGTAGCTACCATGATGCTCTCCAGATTTGACTATTAAGGCCCATCATCCCTGACAATTGGTCAGAATGAATGGGGCTGATGGGAGTTGCAGTTCAACAACATCAGGAATGGACCATGTTGTCTACTCCTGCAGTATTATAATTTTAAACAGGAAGCAATTTCCTATTCTAGGGAAGGAGGATAACTAGAGAAATCAACAGACAGAAGAAATTGATGTGATTTATACATACACACAAATGAATACACCAGACAGGAGCCAACTCCTAGGAGCTGAGGGGCCTTTGCCCCCCCCAATAAAATATTTGAAGAGGCCGGGGCCCCCAAAAGTTGATAAGCATTGCCATTCAAATGGTGTGCGTGCACAATATCATGTGATCAATAATGGGGGTGGGGCTTACCTGCCCCCAATATTTTATTCAAGTTGACACCCCTGCTACCAGAAAATGATATGGTGGCTAACAGCATAATGAAAGCCCTGTTCATGAGACATATTCATATATAAGAACATATGGACAGGGAGAAGTGTGGTCATGCCTGTTAGTTTACCATTCCACATGTCCATCCACAGGTCTGAACAGAGCCTACTCATGAACAACTGCACATATGACCGGGCTCCCTACCTTTTGCTGGGTCGCTCCTCACACAGATACATGCGTATAACTTTTAGTTATGTAGGCTGTTAGGTTCTTTGGCTGAATGTAGAGATGCTGGAGATGGGGGCCAGCAACCATGACCCACAGAAGTCTAGTGATAAATGAATTCATGGAGGCTAAAAATATATAATGTTTGTACAGCATGTATACTCAGGAGTACCAAGTCCAATGAGATTTATGTAATTACATAGACTGGCTAAATTAGTGTTCTAGACATGACAAAGAGTTAAGGTTTCTAGATACCAAAGTGACTGTGCCCTAGAACAGTTGGTTCTGAAACTGAATGTCAAGGAGCCCAAGTGGGGCTGCTGTGCTCATGTCATGTTGTTGTTGTTTAGTCATGTCCGACTCTTCGTGACCCCATGGACCAGAGCACGCCAGGCACTCCTGTCTTCCACTGCCTCCCACAGTTTGGTCAAACTCATGCTGGTAGCTTCGAGAACACTATCCAACCATCTCGTCCTCTGTCGTCCCCTTCTCCTTGTGCCCTCCATCTTTCCCAGCATCAGGGTCTTTTCCAGGGAGTCTTCTCTTCTCATGAGGTGGCCAAAGTATTGGAGTCTCAGCTTCAGGATCTGTCCTTCCAGTGAGCACTCAGGGCTGATTTCCTTCAGAATGGGTAGGTTTGATCTTCTTGCAGTCCATGGGACTATCAAGAGTCTCCTCCAGCACCATGATTCAAAAGCATCAATTCTTCGGCAATCAGCCTTCTTTATGGTCCAGCTCTCACTTCCATACATCACTACTATGCTCATGTCATACTTATGGGCTTCTCATAGGCATCTGGTTAGCCACTGTGAGAACAGGATGCTGGACTAGATGGGCCATTGGCCTGACCCAGCAGGATTCTTCTTATGTTCCGAAGTTCTCACTCTCTAGCAAGGGTGCTCAGGATTGCAGCCTTTGTCAAAATAGTGTGCTAACCCCCATGCCAAATTAACACATGAAGCTTTTGCAGACACAGTGTGCTACAGAGCCCTATTGATCCCTAACAGTAAATTGTAAACACATTTCTATCAGTAATGCAGTATCTCAGCGAACACAAGTCTTTACTGATGAATAAAGGAGGCATTGTTCCACTAATTCATTTGTAGAAAGTTAAGCATGTTAATATGCTAGTCTAAATCGTAGCACTATTTCTTTCCATGCACTGGTACGTTCTTATTTATTATACTGTATATCCAGTGCACATACTATGGAAACTATAACTCACATATTATTAGCATTTAAATAGCTTAATATCTAGTTAAATACTTGTATAAAAGTATGTTCTACCTGGCCTATATTTTGTTTTTGTTTGTTTTTCCAGTATGCAGCTGCCAATGAACAATGCACTAAATTATTTAAAGGGGTAACGTAGAGAGTCTGTTAACTTATTAAAATGGTTCAGAAATATATATTAGCATATAAAAGATTAATTGGAAGCTTGCATTTCTACAGCCCAACTCTACTGATGTTTAAATAAATTTTGGCATTTGTGATTCTGTGCCTGGTGGTGAACTTGAAGGTATTAGCTCTGGAAACACTCTTGCTGGGTCTGTTGACTGTATTTATTTAGCTTGAGTTTCTTTCATTCTGGATGAATATAATCATAGATGCAGCTACATGCAGTCGTGTTTTGCTGCATGTGACTGTATCAGACACAGCCACCAGTCTTACTATATAATAAAAATGTAAGAGAGTCATCATTTGAAAATGCAAGCACTGATAGATGGGGAGAAAGAAACTTATTTCTCTCCTTACCCATGCCTCCCCATCTCCACTGCTATTAGAGGCACAAGAAAGAAACTTACATTTTAAATTCCAGGCTTCTTTCTCAGGCTTCCCCAAGCACATGGGCATTTGGGAACCCTGCAAGAGGAAAAATGTGGGGAGAAGGTTTGGTGAGTGGAGCAAGGGTACAGCCCAAGTATAATAAAAACATAGGAGTATTGTCATGCTGCAGTTTGTTTGGCCACAGATGGGTTCAGTGTAGTCATGTTGCGGAGGGACAGCTAGAACAGTCTGCAAGAATTTGTGTGGCCTGTTCTCAAAGACAGTCACTGAACTAGCACCGGCCTATGGCAGTGTGACAAACTATACTGTACTGAATTTTGCTATGCAGTGGTACCTTGGTTCTCAAACGCCTTGGTACTCAAACAACTTGGAACCCAAACACTGTAAGTGTTCTGGTTTGCAAACTTTTTTTGGATGTAATGGTTCATTTGGATGCAATGGTTCTAGGGGGTTGCTCATGCATAAGTAACCAAGGCAACTCTTGGCTTGGTTGCCTGGTTGAACCCTTTCTGTCTGGACAGCCCTTCACTTGGTGGCTGTCTCAGTCACTGGCAGAATCCGTCAGTGGGCGTTTCTTAAACTTCTTCCAGCAAAAAAGTTCTTTGACGCCAAGTCTCCTCCTACTCTCCCTGCGCGGAAGTCTTCTGCGCAGGGAGGGTGTGGGCAGCGGAGTACCCGTGCTCTCCCCACTAGTCTCCGGTGAAGAGTCCTAGAGCCTTTTCTCCGATTCCCCCCATCTGCCCCCCTTCTCTCCTGGTGTTACGTTGATTTCCTTCGCAGCAGATGGGCTGCCTCTCTCCCTGCTGGGACCCTCTCCAGCATCGCTCTGGAGCCTTTCCTCCGCCTCTGGCTCTGATGGCAGTTCCCTGACACCGGACATGCTCCGTTTTGAGCGTTACACTGAGGTCTGTCTGTTTTTGCTATTCATTTTGCGTTTTTGTTTTTGTGGCTTTTTTGTTTTGTTTTTTTGACTGTGTGGAACCCAGTTCAGCTACTGATTGATTGATTGATTGATTGATTGTGTGACTGCAGTACATTGCTTTATTGCTTTCATTTTATGGATCAATGGTCTTGTTAGATAGTAAAATTCATGTTAAATTGCTGTTCTGGGGTTGTTTTTTAAAGTCTGGAACGGATTAATCCATTTTGCATTACTTTCTATGGGAAAGCGCGCCTTGGTTTAGGAACGGATTTTTGGAACGGATTAAGTTTGGGAACTAAGGTACAACTGTACTTCATGACTTGTAGTTTAATCCAACTCGTAACTTTGCACCAGGGAAGGGCTTTTGATGCAGTGCACACCTCCATTAATGGAATATGTGGAGACCATTTTTGCCAACTCAACCTTCCATCCTGCAGAGCCGTCCCCCATCCATGCCACCTCTCATTCTGTTTTGGAGGGTCTTCCAACCTCTGGAGCCTATTCAACTCTCCGACTCTCTGGATGTTGGAGACTGCAAAGGAGAGATGAAATTGGCAGAAGTCATCTGCCCTCTTCCATTTGTAGAGGCATCTGCAGGATCAGAAGTCCTTCAGCGAGCACAAGGGCACAAATGGATTCCGCCCAAGCCTATATATAGACAAGCCTTTGGGGATGCATGAATAATGGAATATTACTAAGCACATGTCTCATAATTATGTCTTAACTTTCCTAGGTTACAGAGATGTGCCTGTATTTCCTATTTCTCCTTTCATCCACATATTTTTCAAAATGTGAGCAAGGAAATGTGTCATTGCAAGGGATGATGTGCAGTGACCAGGAGCAGGACAAGAGTCTTCCCTCAAGGCAAAATCAATTTTGGTACAAATTCTGCCCTCAAAACTTCTAAGGATCAAAGTACTTTCTACACCCTTACCGCACAAAGGGATAACGAAGACAAATAAAAAGTGGAGAGTGTCTTCTTTTGAGGCATGTTTAACTTGGGTGCAAATTCTGGAGAACAAAGTGTGCACAACTTGCATTAGGTGTGAATACCAAGCATGTGTGCCATTGAACATGTTCCCTTTGAAGATACATGTTAGCACAACATATTTTAAGGCAAAGAGCATAACTGACTCAATGCATTTGTATCTTGTGTACATCTGGTTCAGGCTAAGTTTCTTTTCAATTGTCCTACTGCATCTGCCAAAGTCTCTGAAAGGAGAGCATTTAGCCCATCTGTAAAGCAAGCTCATCTTTACATTCTCTTACTTCTCTCTCTGACAGCTGGAGAAACATTATTCAAGTACAGCGTCTGTATGGAGTGTGTTATGTTGTGGTTACAGCGGATAGGCTATAGTGTGGGAAATGTAATACTTCATATATTCTCACCCCCATCGGGCTTGACAGTGTTTTGACTGATCTTGGAGTTCAGTCTGGAAAAGATTTCCATACTTGCTGCAAATATTTCAACACATGACTTTCTTACTAGAACACTGACTGTTCAATGTATCTTCATTATGGCCTAGAAGGTAACATGATGTTGCTTTTAGTAACAAAGGCTTCAAACCAAATATGCAATGGGAATTTTCACAACGGCACTCAAATATACTATTGTCCATTGGGCTATAAAGGCAAATGTGTAAATCTCAACATAGATGCTATGCCATATCTGCAGAAAGGAAGAGGGATACCCCAGAGTGTGAAAAAAAATGAAAAGCATCTGGTGTACAAGAAGGTAATACCAACCTTGTGTGTTTTTAATATGAAATCATTATTGAAGCCTCGAGGTACCACCCTTTAATAACATTTTCATCTGAGAATAGTGTGATTTGACTATTAGGAAGCACACACATTCTACCTTTAAAATGTAATCAAAGCACATTCATGCCCACAAAGAATTCTGGGCACTGTAGTTTATTACAATCCCCAGCAACAAACCACAGTGCCCAGATTTATTTGAGGGAAAGAATGTGCTTTGAATGTCCTCTTAAGGCACAGTATAGACAGAATCTCAGTTCTGTAGTCAAACTTCAGAAACAACTTTTGAGTAAGAACAAAACTACATTGTAATCTACACTCCTCAGGTATCGGCTTGGCATTGCGTCATTTTTGTACCCAACAGCTCTAGCCTTTTGCATCTTTCCTGTCTAAGTATCTGACAAAGTGGAGACTGTAGAAGAAGAAACAATTGTTTTAGTATAGGGTTTATGTAAGTAAGGAGAACACTTCCCACAGTGAGAGCAATAAGCCATCTAAACTCAAGAGTGTGGGATGGGTGAATGTAGGCAGACTTCTCTACTTAGTGAAGCAGTCAGATGTCACCTTCACCATATGCCCATTTTTAATTAAGCCCGTATTTACCGTATGGGGTTGACAACTTTGTGGTAGCTGACTTAAACATGAATTGAATTACGAACTAGGAGTTGACTTGTATCCTGATCAGTCGGTGGGGCAGGATATTTGGGAAATGGGGAGTGAGGAGGAATAAGACAAGTGTGAATGTGGAGAGAGAGAAAGAGGCAGATATTGTATAATCACTACAGAAAAGAAGCCTGATGGATCTGAGGCAAGGAAAAGAAATATCAGAAGTAGCAGAACTGAGTTTACCAGCAAGAACTTTAGATATGGTAAGGTGGGAATCATAGAATCACAGAACTGTAGAATTGTAGAATGGAAAAGGATGCTGAGGGTCATCTAGTTCAACTCCTTGCAATGGAGGAATCTCAGCTAATGAATCTGAAGGCAGCCCTGTTTAGGGAAGCTTTTAATGTTTAATAGACTATTGTATTTTAATATTCTCTTGAAAGCCACCCAGAGTGGCTGGGGAAATCCAGCCAGATGGGCGGGGTATAAATAAATTATTATTATCCATGACAGATGGCCATTCAACCTCTGTTTTAAAACCTTCAAGGAAGGAGAGTCCACACCCTCCGAGGGAGTCCATTCCACTGTTGAACAGCTCTTACTGTCAGAAAGTTCTTCTTGATGTTTAGTCAGAATCGCCTTTCTTGTAACTTGAATCCATTGGTTCAAGTCCTACCCTCCAGAGCAAAGAAAATAAGCTTGCTCTGTCTTCCATATGACAGCCATTTAGATGTCTGAAGATGGCTATCATATCTTCTCTCGGCCTCCTTTACCAGGCCAAAACATACCAAACTCCCTCAACCGTTCCTCATAAGGCTTGGTTTCCAGATCCTTGAACATATTGGGCCCTCTCCTATGTACACATTTTAGTTTGTCAATATCCTTCTTAAATTGTGGTGCCCCAAATTGGACACAGTATTCCAGTTATGTTCTGACCAATACAGAATGGAGTGGTACTATTACTTCCCTTGATCTGAACACTGTACTTCTGTTTGGTGTATACTTTTTTATACTTCCCAACCCCTGCTTGAGCACCATTCCTGTTTGTGAATGTGCATGTCCATCTTAAAATCTTTACAAGAAAATTTGTGTAACTAACTTCAGTGCTTGAAGGTTATACTAATCAATACTATGCCATTTCAGTTAGCAGAAACAGCATACTGCAAATGTATATGGGCTTAATTTAGAAACCTTGACATATTTCCAAAGTGAGATGCTTCAACAAGATAAGTTTTAAATTTATTCTAGCACACAAAGTTCATTCAGTGAATGTGGTAAACCTTAGATGTACAACTCACAGTCTCCTTCTTCAGTTGAATGAATCATGGACTTACCAAGCAGGTGGGGGCGGGGAAGAAATATCCTTTATTTACTTAGTATTCACAGAAGTAGGATGTCTTGAGCATTTCAATCCCTCCCAATCCTTCCAGAATTTTACACTGACAAAGAGAATGGCAGGAATTCTAAACAGTGTATATAGATCATTTCTTTAATGCTGTCTGGCATTATTCTAATATGAACTTAGAAGTAGCACCATTTTCCCAGTTAACCTTGTATCTTTGTTGTTGTTGCCATCCATTTGTCTCGAGAGGCCATGGAGTGCACCTCAGGGGGGAGTCAAACTGTTGCATTAGCAACACTGAAGTGACCTCCCCAGGGCATAAGCCTAGGCAGTGTGTCTGAAGGTCCTCAGCTGCCCAGACAACCAGACCCCCCTCTTGGCCTTGCTGATTTGGCCCAAAGGAAAGAAGAGCAATACAGTTGGCACCAACTTAGCTACAGGAGTTGCTGGAAGGAGACATACAAGGTATCATCCAACTGTCTTAGGGACTCCACTCCAGATTTGTGTAGGGTTTATAGCCTTTTCTTCTTCCAAAGAGGTCCTGCAAGACATCTTTACAATGAGAGTTTTCCTCTCTCAGATTGACAAGTCCCATCTACCCCTCACTTCTCTCTACAGCAGCCTTTCTCAACTTGTGGGTCCCCAGATGTTGTTGAACTATCACCCCTAGCTAGCAAGGCCAGAGCTCAGGGATGATGGGAGTTGTAGTCCAACAACATCTGGGGACCCACAGGTTGAGAACCACTGCTCTGCAGCATGTGCAGAAACAGCCTTCTTGATAGTTGGCCCCACTAATGGTCTCGTCTGCTCAATCTGCCAGAGCCTAGCTTTGCATGCAGGGGAAGTCCCTAACTCATTGAGGGTTTGAGACCATTGGCTACCCTCACCTGGTTAACTGGCCAGTTGAAGCTGTTCCCAGGGTGCGACTGTCATATGCTGACAGTTTCTAGGAGCTACAGGTGAGAACTGACTGCAGGATGGGGACCAAAGACAGACAAAGGGGAAAGTGAGAGAAACTGCTGTTGGTCACACTGTGGAACAGCTCTGATAAGGCATTAAGATTGTTGGGGCCAAGATGTTCCCAGTATCATAGCCTACTAGGAAACATTGCTACATTTGTGGGAAGCACTTTACAGCAACTTCTCAGAACTGTAGGAAGGAGCAGGAGACAAAAGTTTTGTGAGAAGGCCACGCACCAGCACGAATCCAAATAAATACATATTTATAAACCACCAGAAATAATCAGTTCAAGCACAACCTGCAATTAGTGTGAAAAGGCAAACCCCACACTCACTCTCTAATAATAGAGCCATTTGAGGAAACGTGCAATCAACTGCAAATTCATTCTTACAAGCGTCAAATCAAACAGCAACTCTTCCACTATAGATTCTAAGTGTGAAAAGGCCTTCAGTGCCACTGTGTGGCACTTTTCCTTGTCCCATTGTTTTGTAAATGTATCTTCATGGAACTTCTTACTTCTGGTCTGATATTAACACACTGAACCAAGAACAGGAAGAGTCCCTGCTGCAGACATACTGCTAGTGATTGAGAAGTACATGTGTTCCAATAATTGCATTGTTAAAATTTGATAAAACAGCTGTCCACTTCTTTCACATTTTTTTAGTTCAATAGTTTATTGGAAATAAGGTCATAATTTGAAAGGGATGGTATATGTGAAGAGAGCTGGAAATCACAATTTCTGCCTTAAGACAGGCTAATCCTTTGCACCTGTTTTCCTGGATCATTTTCAAATTTGTTTCAGTTGTTCATTAAGCCTGGAAGATTTGTTAGAATGAGGACAGAGAGATGGTTTCCCTAACTGAGTTCCTGTTCCAGTACTATCAAAGGCTTAAATCCCACAAAGTTCTCCAAGTGATTGATGAAAAGCCAAAAACTAGGCTGGACATTTATTTCAGATCAGGTTTTTGTTTTACCCATATTTCTTAAGGCCATGACCAACACAACTCTTATTTGTTCTTTTCCATTAGTTAGTCCTCTGTCAAAGGTGTCTGTGCTTCAGACATAGCTTATATATTATCTCAATGATCTGTACAAATCCCATACATTTTTTCCCTGAAAGTGGCTGCCATCCACCTTGTAAAAATAAAGAGAACAATCTGTGATATTACAAGTTAAAAAGTTAATATGCATTATCACAAATAAGAAGCTTCTTTTCTCTCTCAAGAGACGCCACATGTGATCATTTCATTACACCAGGTTTCAGCCTTTGGGAATGTTAGCAAAAACATTCTTCTTAGTACCAAGAGAAACCAAGATGTGAAGAACACCATTTAATACATTGGATGATTGGGAAAATGATTCGTTCCAGACTGGAAGAGTGCATTTTAAAATTCGCATTACGTATCATAGAATGGGGTGGACAAAACATAGGCTGGGGCCTACTGATAGCTCTCTGGATGGTGTGAAAGAAATCAGCAAGGATTTCTGAAACCCAATTGTTTAACAGTGGCAACCACAAAGTGCTCCACCAGATGATTTGTTTATTAGGCATTTATCCTTATTTGCTTGCACAAAAGTTGCATGGACTACAGCCACACCATTGAGCATTCATTCTGATTTGTTTGCGGTGAAGTTATAAGACAATAAGCATTCATGGTGCTTGCATGATGTTTGTACATTCATCCCACACTTCACAGTGCATTTCCCCACTATTTTCTAACTGCAAAAAGTTTCTATTTGTGTTTTTTAAAAAATAAATTTGTTGCACTAGAACAACAGAGCATCTTAATCCACCTTAATTTTGCAAACTTACATTTCTGGTATGTGTCCCAGCGACTCTGGGTGGCTTCCAACATATATAAAAACATAATAAAACATCAACCATTAAAAACTTCCTGATACAGGGCTGCTTTCAGATGTCTTCTAAAAGTTGCATAGTTTGTTTTTTATCTCCTTGACATCTGATGGGAGGGCATTTCACAGGGAGGGTGTCACTGGCAAGAAGGCCCTCTGCCTGGTTCCCTATAACTTTACTTCTATGAAATATACTCAGAGTCGCAAAGTGATTTCATGCTCTTTATTCAGCTCATAGTGGTGAGGAGGAATGAATGAAAGTCCCCTCACAGTATCTGCTTTATATACATTATTTACACAATGGGCTGCACATGATTGGCTCATTCCGGAATTCTACTGTAAGCCAATCAGGTTGTGGATTCACTTCTATCTGGAGCATGATTGGGTGGTTCCTGCCAACCAATCATACTGCTGCATTGTTCTAGGACCAATCAGACTGCTGCATTCTGAATCCTATTGTTCTAGGACCAATCAGACTGCTGCATTTTGGATCCTATTCTAGGACCAATCAGACTGCTGCAGTTTGGATCCTATTCAACTCAGTACATAACATTCTAGCAGTCAGGGAACCACCAGAAGGTCCTCAGAGTTGGACCTCAGTGTCCGGGCTGAAAGATGGGGGTGGAGATGCTCCTTTAGGTATACTTTCTGGGGTGTGGGTTGTTTATTACTTACTGGTATTTTATTTTATTGTTTTCACTAAATAAATACGTATTTTAGCTACAAACATTTTCAGGTTGCTGAAAGATTAGCTCAAAGTCCACAATCTTAAAAGTCATCAGGGTCAGTGACCTTCATGCCTTTGGGATGAGGGCATAATGTAGATAGAAGAACACTGAGGTTTGATCCAGGCATGTGAGAGCTCTCAACATGTTTTGTATGCTGACATGTTTGAAGGAAAGCAAAGCAAAAGAAGCATCTAATCTTGCAGGCTCTGACATTATAGCACAGAAGGGCCCCAGCAGCTTTCATCTGCTTCATTTCACAGTACCCCTTGGAGTTCTCAAACTTTAAAATGGTAGCATAGCACAACCATGGAAAGCCATGGAAAAGAGCTCCAATTTTTAATGACATCTTTGTCCCCAATCCTACCAAAATCAAAATAGATTCTGCTTTCTGAAATTATTCAGAAAAATGGGGTCATCCCAAAGTTGATCACTTGTTGGATCAATATACGATCAGTCCTTCTGCTTCTCTAAATGATCTTGAGCTTTCTCATTAGTGCACATTGTACTCCCGCTCAGCCACCATTAAATGCTGGAATGAGTAGCCAGCATACAGCAAGGGAGCACTTCAAACACTGAAGTATTGTACCTTTCATGTGGTACTCTTCTATTCTAGCTTATGGTGTCATTTTCTCCCAATATTGCCAGGTATAAGTCCTAATGGTTTCAATGATTTTTCTATAATAGCCTCCACCATATTTTTAGTGCATGTGGTGGCTGCTGCCTTTAGGACATTTATCACCTTTATTATCCTGCCCTCATAGTTATTGGCTGCAATCCTGCTGCATGCAGTTAGGGTGTTTAAATCCCAAGGAGATTTCAGCAGCCAAATCACAGGCAAAACTGTAGCCTTTGTCTCTTTCTTCAGTTTGCTTTATTGTGCTGTTGTCCAGCTAATGTCCAGCATGCAAGCTTCCCATTGTGAGAGCAGGGTGCTAGACTAGCAGGGCCAGTGGCCTGATCCAGCATGCTCATTTTACGTCCATATGCTTTATATGCAGGCATGTCCAACAGGTAGATCGTGATCTACTGGTAGATCATGGTGTGTTCCTGGTAGATCCTGGTTGATCTCTGGCCCCTTAGCAATCCGCTTCCCCCCAACAACTTTGGTCCATTCAACTGTCGTTGAATGGGTAGATCACTGCCAGGTTTTTTTATATTGTTGCAAATTAAAGACTTTAGAAATTCCTTATTAGCCTATCTTGAAATATAGAATACAATGCCCACTGTTCTTTGGTTTACCTTATCTCAGCTTTCACCAATCAGCCAGCACTACCCTACCCTACCCTACCAGAGCTGGACCATAAAGAAGGCTGATTGCCGAAGAATTGATGCTTTTGAATTATGGTGCTGGAGGAGACTCTTGAGAGTCCCATGGACTGCAAGAGGATCAAACCTATGCATTCTTAAGGAAATCAGCCCTGAGTGCTCACTGGAAAGACAGATCCTGAAGCTGAGGCTCCAATACTTTGGCCACCTCATGAGAAGAGAAGACTCCCTGGAAAAGACCCTGGTGTTGGGAAAGATTGAGGGCACAAGGAGAAGGGGGCGACAGAGGACGAGACGGCTGGACAGTGTTCTCGAAGCTACTAACATGAGTTTGTCCAAACTGTGGGAGGCAGTGGAAGACAGGAGTGCCTGGCGTGCTCTGGTCCATGGGGTCACGAAGAGTCGGACACGACTAAACGACTAAACAACAACAACAACCCTACTGACTGGGACTGATGGGAATTGTAGTCCAAAACAGCCGAGAGCAATAGGTTGGGGAAGAGTGTCTTATCTCTTCAGTAGCATACCATACAAATTGCTGATATATACAGTACATAGTTGAATATCTATATAATCATAACAGGCATGAAATAATACCCTTTCTTAATTAATTGAGAGTGTTGTTAAACAAAAGGCCAAAGGCAGGATGTTGATAGCAGGGCCAAATAAAACAGTTCACACTTACAACGAACCTTTATGGGGTGAGGTGGGCTATGTTACAGACACAAATGACAGAAGCAGGTGACGAGTCTTTCAGATTTCATCCATTCACCTATGGAATGGCGTTGTTGCCAGAATGTTCCAGGCTGTAATCACAATAAGCTAAGTGGGATCAATTCAGATGCACCTCAAATTATTTAAGACTAACTCATCTTACGTATGAAGTGCAGCTGAGAAAGCCACTATGCAATGCAGTAAGAATTATGACGGATGGCTATGTTATAAATTGAACAGAGGTAGTATCTGGGATAGGATGTCAAGGCTTTAGAAGATCAATACTTTTACTTTAGAAGAGTCTGCACCATATGCATTTTTTATGCAGCTGCTTCTAACATATTACAGTTGACATTTATCATGGGGGGTGGAGGGGATTCCAGCATATTCTCTAAACTCAATATTACTTGCAAAGGTGTTAATTGATATCTGTCTAATTTGATTTTTTTCCTCAGTGCTCCCAATTATGTATATTCTTTTCCTTCTTCTTTTTTAAAGAGAAATGACTTAGTTCCATAGGTTTTCACACAGATATCGCTACCAGAATAAAAGTCTCTACCAGGAAAAAAGTCACAAACACAAATGGATGCCGAGTTTCTCATTTCTACCAGCCAGGCTTCATGATGGGACTATCAATATTCCAGGGATAAGTTTATTGAAGAACTGTTCATACTGAATGTGTTCTGTATTTTTAATTGCTATTTTTTTAAAAAAAAAATTACTGCCAGTGCATGATGTACATTAAACTGCAACTCATCTCACAGTTTGGGTTTCTAATTACAGATAGGTAGCCGTGTTGGTCTGCCATAGTCAAAACAAAACAAATTCCTTCCAGTAGCACCTTAAAGTAGTGTATCTGAAGAAGTGTGCATGCACACGAAAGCTCATACCAAGAACTGACTTAGTTGGTCTTTAAGGTGCTACTGGAAGGAATTTGTTTTGTTTTGGGTTTCTAATGTTTCATCAAGTGCTGTTGGTAATTGGGGTGCAAAAATAATTTTGGGATTACATTCCATACATATTTCGTGATAGAACAGGCTGCATTTTTGAAAGCTACAGACTTTCTCTGATTGCACATAAATATTTTTATATTCTCCAGACTGGATTCAGATAGTGGCAATACCAGCCAGACAAAAGTATTTAATTACAATGGAGTTTCTTTTGGGATTCACATTTAGGGAGTCTGAATGTCTGTGGCATTTCTCTGTTTTGGCAGGATATGGAGGTTTTTCATACCTACCATCACCTGATCACCAGCAACCCAAAATAATACTCAGTGACCTCTTCAAATCAGCAGAACTGGCTGTCTGCCCTGCTGTCTGCCCTACTCCTGTTGCTCTAATGGAAGCAGGGTAAGCACATTGGGTCAAGAGACACAAATCCACGCAGTCAAAACAAACATCTGGGCATTGCTCCAGGATGGCTTTTGCCTATCTAGAAGCAACACTGTTCTGAAGGAGGTGTTGAAGGGACAAAAAATGGTGATGTGGGATGCACTGTTGTCAGTTCTTCCTGCACACAAAAAGTCACATTGAAGAACATTCAGAACCTCAAAATAATGTGTTCAGTGAACCCAGGAGGAGTAGACCACAAAACCTCAGAAACTGCCTGACTAAAAAATTGCTGGATGCAGTATGCTCTGACATATTTATTTTATTACATTTATATACTGCCCTTCATCTGTAGATCTCAGGGCTCTTCACAACATACAGAATACACAAAATACATAATAAAAACAAGAACTCCCCCACAAACCAATAACCCCCACTCCCAATAAATTGTGTTCTCCCCACTGGTTTTTTTTTCCGACGTATTTTTTAAAAAAGATATTTATTAAAATTTTACAAAAAGAAGAAGAACATAGGTAATAGAAAAATAATACAGACATACAACAAAAAGAAATACATCTAAAAAGAAAAAGGAAAAAAAAACAATAGAAACGTTAGTAAGAAAGAAAAATCCAATTTTTTACTTCATAATTCTATAACCCTCTTTCTTGTCTTTCTCACATCTCCCTTTTTTGTGTTCCCCTTTACACAATCAAGTTCGGCAAATCCTTGCCCTCTTTCAAACCTCATTTATAATTATATGTTTCAGCCTATTATGTCTCCAGTTTTTCTTCTCTTTTCACATCAATTTTTGCCTATTCTTTATAACTTAATCCCTTGTACCACTTTATATACATCTGACATAATATTACTCTGGTCTTTCCCCCTTTCCCTTTTAATCATCTTTGCATACTCCTTTTAACCATGTCACTTATGCCAAATTATCTTTATATCCAACATCATTTTAACATTCAAACAATTTACAATGCTTCTGTAAATAGTCTTTGAACTTCTTCCAGTCCTCTTCCACCGACTCTTCTCCCAGGTCTCGGATTCTGCCAGTCATTTCTGCCATCTCCATATAGTCTATTACTTGCATCTGCCATTCTTCCAGGGTGGGCAAATCTTGTGTCTTCCAATGCTTTGCGATGAGTATTCTTGCTGCTGTTGTTGCATACATAAAAAACGTTCTGTCTTTCTTTGACACCAGTTGGCTGACAATGCCCAGAAGGAAGGCCTCTGGTTTCTTAAGGAAGGTATATTTAAATACCTTTTTCAGTTCATTATAGATCATTTCCCAGAAAGCCTTAACCTTTGGGCACGTCCACCAAAGGTGAAAGAATGTTCCCTCAGTTTCTTTACATTTCCAACATTTATTATCAGGCAAATGATAAATTTTTGCAAGCTTGACCGGGGTCATGTACCACCTATAAATCATTTTCATAATATTCTCTCTTAGGGCATTACATGCCGTAAATTTCATACCGGTGGTCCACAACTTTTCCCAGTCAGCAAACATAATGTTATAACCAATGTCTTGTGCCCATTTAATCATAGCTGATTTAACCGTTTCATCCTGTGTGTTCCATTTTAACAGCAAGTTATACATTCTTGACAGTATCTTAGTTTTCGGTTCTAACAGTTCTGTTTCCAATTTTGATTTTTCCACCTGGAAGCCTATTTTTTTGTCCAATTTATAGGCCTCTCTAATTTGATAATAGTGCAACCAATCTCGCACTTTATCTTTTAATTTATCAAAACTCTGCAATTTCAATATATCTCCTTCTTGTTCTAATATCTCCCAATATTTCGGCCACTTGGCCTCCATATTGAGTCTTTTCAGAGCCTTAGCTTCCAAAGGTGACAGCCACCTTGGGGTCTTGCTTTCCAATAAATCTTTGTATCTTATCCAGACATTGAACACCGCTTTCCTGACAATATGATTTTTGAATGCTCTGTGGGCTTTAACCTTGTCGTACCATAGATATGCACGCCACCCAAAAGCATTATTAAAACCTTCTAAATCCAAAATGTCAGTGTTCTCAAGAAGCAGCCAATCTTTCAACCAGCAGAATGCTGCTGATTCATAATAAAGCTTAATGTCTGGCAGGGCAAACCCGCCTCTTTCCTTTGCATCACTTAATATTTTAAATTTTATTCTGGGCTTTTTGCCCTGCCAGACAAATTTGGAAACATCTCTCTGCCACTTCTTGAAACAATCCATCTTGTCTACAATCTGCAAAGTTTGAAACAAAAATAACATTTTTGGCAATACATTCATCTTTATAGCTGCAATTCGACCCAACAAGGAAAGCTTCAGTTTTGACCAAATTTCTAAATCTTTTTTAACTTCTGACCAACATTTCTTTGATTATCTTTGAATAAGTTCAATTTTTTTGCAGTCATATTAATCCCTAGGTTTAATCCCACTTTCTTAACCACGATTAAACCTGTCTCATTCTGAAACCCTTCTTTTTCCATTGGTGTTAAGTTTTTCTCTAAAACCTTAGTTTTTAGCTTGTTTAATTTAAATCCTGCCACATGACCAAATTCTTGAATCAATTCTAAAACCCTTTTCATACTAGATTCTGGCTCCTGTAATGTCAAAACCAGGTCATCTGCGAAGGCCTTCAATTTATATTGTTTGGCTCCGACCTGAATTCCTTTAATCAACCGATCCCTTCTAATCATATTCAATAGCACCTCCAGGACCGAAATAAATAGTAGTGGAGAGATAGGGCAGCCCTGACGTGTTCCTTTTTCTATCTTAAATTCTTCTGTCACCACATTGTTAACTATCAATTTTGCTTTTTGTTCTGAATAGATTGCATCTATACCATTTTCAAACCCCTGTCCCACTCCCATTCCCTTAAGATTTTTCTTCATAAAACTCCAAGAAATATTATCAAAGGCCTTCTCCGCATCAATAAAAATTAATACTGCTTTTGTATTAATATTCATTTGCAACAGCTCCAATATATCAATTATGTTCCTTGTATTGTCAAACAAATGTCTGCCTGGTAGAAAGCCTGCCTGATCCTTATGTATCACTTCAGTTAACACTTTTTTTAATCTGTTGGCTAAAATATCTGCAAAAATTTTGTAATCCACATTTAAAAGGGAGATGGGACGGTAGTTCTTAAGTTGTGTCTTTTCAGATTCTGTTTTCGGTATAAGTGTGATGAAAGCTTCTTTCCACGACTCCGGCGCCTTCTTCCCCTCCATAATTTCATTGCAGACCTCCTTTAATGGTTGAATTAGATAATCTTTAAAAGTCCTGTAGTACTTGGAGGTTAGCCAGTCCGGCCCTGGAGACTTGCCCAGTTGCATATTCTGAATGGCACCTTCAATCTCCTGTTCTGTAATTTTATAGTTCAACATCATCTTATTTTCTTGAGATATTTTTTGTAATCCATTAGTTCTTAAAAATTGGTCTATGTCAGTTTCTTTCTGTGGCCCTTGAGTATAAAGTTGTTTAAAGAATCTCTGGAAGCACTTTCTTATCTCCACCAGATTCTGAATATTTTTCCCTTCAATCTCAAGATTTGTAATCGTATTTAACTTCTGTCTTTTTTTCAGCTGCCACGCTAATAATTTTCCACATTTATTAGCTGATTCAAAAGTCTTTTGTCTCATTTGCTTAATTTTCCACTCTACTTCCTGATTCATCAGTTTCATATATTGTACTTGATATAACTTAATTTCTCTCAGAATCTCTTGTGACTTTGGTTTCAATCTTAATTTCTTCTCTCCTTCTTTTATCTTCTCCAAAATTTTGTCCTTTTTCTCATTTTGAGATCTCTTTTTTATTGCATTCTGTTGTATCAAGAACCCTCTCATCACCGCTTTGCTTGCGTCCCAGATTACTCTTTTTTCAACCGTGGTTTTCAAGTTTACTTAAAAATAGTCTCTCAAGGTCTTTTGGGCCTTCTTGACAATCTCTTGATCTCTTAATAAGGTGTCATTCATCTTCCATCTGAAGGAACCGATAGGTGTTAGTTTCATTTACATCTTTACAGCATTATGGTCGGAGCAGGTTTTTGGGCAGATTTCCACCTTTTTTATCTTGGGTGCCAGTCCTCTAGTTATCCATATTTGGTCAATTCTCGTCCATGTCATTTTGGCTTCAGAAAAGAACGTCCCTTCTCTGCCTAGGGGATTTTTAGTTCTCCAGATGTCAATCAAATCCATATTGTCATTCAATTCAAAAAAAGTTTTCGGTAGTCTGCCCTCTTTTGTTACAATCTGTTTTTGTGCTTTATCCATGTTCGTAGATACCACTCCGTTCATATCTCCCATCATAATGATGTTATTGTAATCCAAATAGTCAAACATTGTCTCATGCAACTTCTTGTAAAATTCTGATTTCCCCTCATTTGGTGCATAAATTCCTAAAATCAAAAAATTTTCTCCTTGGGTTTGAATTTCAATTGCCAAAATTCTTCCTTGCTCATCTTTAAAAAGAAATTTTGGTGATAGGCTTTCTTTTGCATAAATAACAACTCTCTTCTTTACTTTATCCGATGAAATAAATTCTTGGCCTAGTCTTTTGTTATTTTTTTGTTTGTTTGTTTGTTTTTTTCAGGTAGTCACTGCATTTTATTGGAAAACATTGATATAATTTTATTTTCACAGCTTGAACTGAACACAACACCACCTGCTTTCAAAGACATTCTTGCTCCAACCTTCCCCCACGCCCCCTGCCTAAGTTCTCAGGTGAGATCCCTCCACCTCTGCTCAACACAGGAGTGAAGAAGACAGGAAATAATAATAAGAGGGGGCGTGGTCAAATCCGCCACGGACTGCGCAAAGCACTCTTCTTTCACCCGGTTTCAGGGAAATTCTGCAGCTCTGTTTCGATTCCCCCTCCAAAACTGGTTTTTTTTTTCTCTTCTTCTTCATTTATTTAATTTTTTTTTTTTTTGGATTAAAAAATAAAAGTGAAAAAAAAGTAAAGAGAAGCAAGTTTGCGGCCCATGCTGTTTTGCCGTGAGGGAAGGGGGGGCGGGTGGGGACGGGCGGAGTTAAGGAAGCAACATTAAAAGAGCACAGACACTGAAGCCAAAGGTGCGGCACAAGCGTTAAAACCGAGAGAGCCACTACGAAAAAAATGAAGCGTCGCATGAGGAAGGCGGGGGGGGGGAGGGAGGGAGAAGAGGGCATTCTGGCGCAGTTGGCATTCACTCAGCAGCGGCTTCACTGTTTTATTGCGGTTCCGTTCCGATGCCTCCCCCCCCCAAACCCCTCAAGCTGCCAATCAAAAGCATTCGCCATACGCGGGGCGACCCCCCCTCCCCGCAAAAGGGGCCTGTAGCATCAGGTATTTACATAGCAGCTCCAATGTCTGGACACAATGCTTAGGAAACTGTAAGGACATTTACAATTTATACAAGAAGGTTAAGAACAAAGACAGAAGTTAAAATTATGGGCGGGTGGTTCGGTTTTGCGTGTGTTTTTTTTCTTTTCTTTTTTCTTTAAAGAGCCAATCGGACAGTTGTCGGACGCTCCCCCCTCCCCCTCTTTTTAACAGCCTCTTCTCCCCACATCATGCTGACGGAGCTCTCTGGAACCCGCCTTCAGCCACAGGCACCCCGGCGGTGGGATAGCGCCCCCCCTCCCACGAAAACGAAGGGGGGGAAAAACAACAACCCAGTTTCCTCCTTGCACCCCTCCTCGGTGTTCCCTGGGGCAAAACCTTCGGTGGCAACCGCCATGTCAATGCGCACGACCACAGTGCCAGACACATGCAACACGATTAAGAAGGTTTTTGCGCTCTCTCCACCCCCATCGTGTGGATTCTTGAAAGAAAGAGAAAGAATCTGCGCCCTGGGAGACAGGCCAGCTCTGGCTGCAGAACAGAAGACCCGATGGAAACAAAAGACATCCACAAGGTTGGAGGTTCTCAGGGAGGTTTTTTTTGGGGGGGGGGTGCACCAGAAGATGTGGAAGGAAGGAAAGGCGGGGAGGGGGAAGGAGGGAGAGCAAGAAGAAGGAGGGAGAGATGAGTGCAATCATGCAGCTTGGGGAGTTTCTTTTTTTTTTCCTTTTTAATTGCTTGGTCAGATTTATTCCACAGCCGATTGTTTTGCTTAGAGAACCAGGTTACTTAAGTAGAGAGAGTGTGTTGGAGAAAAGTATCGAAGGAGAATGGGCATTGCCAGCCACCCACTCTGCGGGCTTCACTTTGCAGTCATCATCTGCACAAACTCTTCATAGTTGACCTGCCCGTCCCCATCAATATCTGCCTCCCTTATCATTTCGTCCACCTCCTCGTCAGTGAGCTTCTCCCCTAGGTTTGTCATCACGTGGCGTAACTCTGCTGCTCTAATGTAGCCATTCCCATCCTTATCAAACACTCTGAAAGCCTCTCGGATCTCCTCCTCACTGTCTGTGTCCTTCATCTTCCTTGCCATCATGGTCAAGAACTCTGGGAAGTCAATTGTGCCGTTCCCATCAGCATCAACTTCATTGATCATGTCTTGCAGTTCTGCCTCGGTGGGGTTCTGACCCAGAGACCTCATCACAGTGCCAAGCTCCTTGGTGGTGATGGTGCCATCCCCGTCCTTGTCGAAGAGGGAGAAGGCTTCCTTGAATTCTGCAATCTGCTCTTCGGTAAGTTGGTCAGCCATGGCCGGGTCCGGGGGGCGGCAGCAGCTGGAGCGTCGAGAGGCTTCGCGGAGCAGCGGCGGCGATGTGGGGCTAGTCTTTTGTTAATTAAAACTTTCCTGTGGAGCCTAATCACGTGTGTTTCTTGTAGACAGATTACATCCAATTGCTCCTTTTTTAATAAATGAAAAATTTTCCTCCTCTTCTCAGGGGAGTTCAAACCATGAATGTTCCAACTTAATAGTTGCAGAGACATGTTGAGGTAGTTCTATTTTCCTCCTACTGCTCCCAAAAGTTCTTCCTCCTTTGACGGTGGTATCGCTTTCCCAGGCTCGTCAAGTCCCAAGGGTGTAAGTACAGAACTTAATGGTCCGGATCTTAAGGCTCTTAGTTCTTCCTCAGTCCCTTTCTGAAGGTCTTCTCCGTAGTCACTCAAAAAATTTTCCTTGTCTTCAACAGATCTGATTTTACCTTTTTTCTCTTTAAAGGTAAAGGATAGCCCCTGGGGGAACTCCCATCTAAAGACAATTCTGTTACTTCTCAATGATGTCACTAGATCTCCGTAGTTGGATCTAAGGTCAAGTAGATATTTCGGGATGTCCTTGTAAATTTCCACTCTTGAATCTCTGATCTCTAAAGTCTTCTGAAAGTGCGCACTCAGTATTTTATCCCTTTCTTCCTTCATTCTGAGGGAGATCAGGCAGTCTCTCGACTTGATCTTCCTCCCTCCCTTTCCGAGTCTGAATGCACTTATGATCTTAAAGTCCTTATCCTCTTCCAGAGACCAAAATTCTGCAAATTCCTGTGTCAAATACTCAATTAAGTCCTCCTTTTCAAGTTCTGGAACTGACCTAATTCTGAGGTTATTTTGCTTATTTTTCAATTCTATCATAGACAGAAGTGCCTGATGTTCACCAATCTGTTTACGCATAGGTTTAATTTCTTCTTGCACAGCCTCTACTTTCTGTTTAGCCTCCTCAGCCGTTTTACGGTTTAATGTAGTGTCTTCCAATAATTTCCCAATAGATTGAGCATTTAAACTGACTTGCTGAGTTAAATTATTAATACTGACTGTATTTTGGTCAATTTTAGTTGATTGTTCAGTCACTTGTTTGCTTACATCATCCAATTTTTCAAAAATTTTATTTAACACTGAGGTAAAGTCCCCTCCTGTGGCCATTCCTTCAGGCCTAGTTTGATCTAAATCTTCCTCTTGTGCCACAGGGACAGTGGGAACCGATGATCTGCGTAGCTGTGAAATTATGCTAGGCTGCTGTGTTTTGGCTTTAGCTGATCTTGTCTTCCCACTCATCCCACTTCTGTCTATGAGCCAAGGTCAATCCCACAGTCTGTTTTTCCCATGGAAAATCCCCAAGTCCAAAGATGGAAAAAATCCCCCAGTAGTTGTACAGCTTCAATACTCCACTAGAGGGACACTATGTTTCTCTTAAACAGTCACAATTTATAAAGTCTTTCCCAAATTACAAAGTGTCCCTTAAAAGTTTGCAACAATAACAGAAAACCTTCCAAGTCCTTTAACTTTTGCAGAGTTATAGAAAAGTTACAGTGTCTCCAAAGAAGTGCGAGTTGCAATATGACAGTTCAAGCAGCCTGACAGTTCTAATAGTTTGGCAGCCCGATCGCCGGGAGTTCAAAGTATTTTGTAAATCCACAAATGAAGAGGTAAAAGTCAAGTTTTCCCTCTTTCACCTCAATTTGGTTGAGGTGGAGTCCTCTATTTGATGTTCAGATTTAGTTCTTTTGGATTCACAGTTTCCAAAGCATAAGTAAAGTAATCGTCGTTGCTTTAAATCTTTAAACAGAGCCGGGAGACGGACTTCCTGGTTGCGTGTGTTCTCCCCACTGTATGCTCTTGAATAATAGCAACTACTACTATTACATAAAATAAGTTGGATTCTGACAAAGTTCCTCAGTCCAAAGGAGGTTTCCTCATCAACTCGCCTCCCCTTCTGCAGCTCCTGTGTCAACTTCATGCTCTCCTGAAGGGCTCCACAGCCCTCCAGAGCAGATTTTCAAGCAACATGGGAGTCTGAACACAAAGGTTAAAAGGCTATATATATATATATATATATATATATATATATATATATCCCACCCTCCTTCTGTTAGTGATCAAAGCAGAACTATGGATTATGGATCAAACATGACAGCAGCAGCAGCAACATTGTCCTTTGATGTCCCCAAAGCTCAGGATACATTACAGAATAAATTGAGGATAAAAGTTAATACTACAAAATTGAAAGGCTATGTAGCACATATCCAACTGAATAGAAAATTTAAACCCACAGGTGCCAGCCTGTTCTGCACACATTTTCCTGCATTCTTATCTGATTCCCACATTGCCTCAGATATAATGAACCATTAGCAAACTTCAGCTTACAGAACAGGATTTCCTTCTCTATGGTTTCCTGTGCACCTTGAAAACCCAGCCCTGAGTAGTGGAGAACCATTAGCAATCATGTTTGATACAGAAGGGATGGAGCATAGGAAGCTTCCTTATACGAAGTCATGAACAACGATCCGTCTAGTGGAGTACTGACTAAACTGCCTTACAGCAACTCTCCAGGGTTTCAGACATGGGATATTCCCACCTTATTTGGAGATGTTGAGGACAGAGGTTGTGGGTGGGTAAAGGAATCTATGGAAATCTAGGGCTTTCCATGTCTCAGTGGAAGTCCTTTTCTGCAGAATACAGTTGGGATCTAAGCCCTTATATCACTCCCTCACAGCCTAAGACTAAAAGCTCCACCATCAATAGTCACAAACATCCCAAGCTAAACAATCAACACCTAACTTGGAATCTGCCCCACAGAGTTCCTGCAGAGTATGAGGAGCAGCTTGATGGTAGAGTCGGGTTTTCTTCCTGTAGTTTCCTTGTCTGGTAAATAATAGCTTGGGGTTATGATAGCTTACAGTTTCTACAAGGAAATTAAAGTTGCTAGGTCATTTGCTTCTAGTTTCCAAGGACTTTACAACACTGAGAAGTATCTTATTATGAAATCATCTGAATGCCAGTTACTTTACTGGTGTCTGTAAACAAAACTTTTCTCAGACTTTAAAATGTATGTTGAAAATGTGGAAGGATGTGAGTCACATTCTATTATTTTCATGTCTGTGTGCAAACAACAGAACAACCTGTTCCTGTACCACACAGAGGGGGAAATCCTAATAGAAGAGAAAAGCTCTTAGTTTTCCCAAAATCAGCTCCAGAACTTAGAAGTGAGTTTATTTGGTACACTAGGATTAACATTCTACTTCCAATAAATTTGAGACCATAGTTGTTATTATTATGGCATTTATTCTCAGAGAGCTTCAGCATTTGTTCTATCTAGCTTCATCAGGCTCTAAAGCTTGATACATCCCGAGTCATTCTGTCTGGTATTGCATTGACCAGAGGTCAATGTAGTTCCCATGAGGAGGGGCAAATATTTACATCAAATGGTAAGAATACAATAACACTCCTACTGGTTCAGGCCAAGGGACCATCTAGTCCAACACTCTGTTTTCACAGTGGCCAGGCAGAGGTCCACAAGCAGGGAAACCCACAAGCAGGCTTATGCTCAACAGCATTCACCCTACCTATTTGCAACAACTGGGGGGGAAAGAGGCATACTGCCTCTGACAGTAGCTGGTAGCCATAGATAGTCTCTGCCTTTGCCTAGTCCTCGTTTAAAGCCAACCATGTTGGTTGACATTGTTACATTTTGTGGGAGCAAATTTCACACTTCACCCAATGCACTGCTTTGAATCTTTTGCTTCATTGGATCTCCCCAAGTTCTAGCATCATAAGGAACAAAAACTTCTGTATCCACAATCTCCACACCATCCAGAACCTTATACACCTCTAGCCTGTCACTTCTCACAATCAGTAGTGCTAGTAAAGGGACGCAGGTGGCGTTGTGGTCTTGGGCTTGCCAGTCAGGAGGTTGGCTGTTCAAATCCGCAAGATTCAAGATTGCCAACCAAGCAGTTCTAAAGCACACCAGTGCAAGTAGATAAATGGGTACCACGGCAGTGGGAAGGTAAATGGTGTTTCCGTGTGCTCTGGCACTCATCACGGTGTCCCGTTGCACCAGAAGTGGTTCAGTCATGCTGGCCACATGACCCGGAAAGCTGTCTGTGGACAAATGCCAGCTGCCTTGGCCTGAAAGCGAGATGAGTGCTGCACGCCATAGTCACCTTTGACTGGACTTAACTGTCCAGGGGTCCTTTCCATTTTAGTGATAGTCATTGGAAGGAACCTTAACTTGAACTACCCTCAAAAACCAGCACTTTATGGTACTTCTGGTAGGTAAGTAGACTTGCCAAAGTGCTGGGATGAGTCTAGGAATAGAAGCCAAACACCTCTTTCTGTCTCATCCTTAGGTTTAAGAAGCTCTGAGAGCTTCCTTTCTCCTACCTTTCAGCATAATGAGAAAGCCAGTGCAACAACAGAAATATCAATAGTGCACAAAGAGCTAAGAAACCTACCATTCCCTTCCTATAGTTCTGATGTTAAGAATGAAGCAAATCTCTGTCACGGTGACCTGTTTTTTAAATGCTTGTTTTTTAAGTGATTGCCAATATACCAAAGAAAAATTGCCCATAAAGTCCCCCCAGTGCAGCTGCATAAAGCAAGAGGTGGATGAGGCTCTCTTAAGTTGCAAAAGAAAACACCCATGGCCAGAATGAATCGATACAAATAAACATTGTTAGCAAGGGCTGATCCAACAGATAGTGAAAACAGAAAAATGTATAATGCTTTGTGGAGTTCAAAGGTAAGTTTACAAAATCTGATTGAGGCGCGTGTAGCACAGTGCTTTGAGGCTGTTAAGTGCCAGAGAGGCTCCATTATTGAATATTTTGAGAGAGCCACTGTGCTTACACATTAATCATCTCATTGAGTCAATACATAATGCTGCACCTTCTTTTGCTGAGTGATAAAGTGGTTCCTATACCTCTTGCCTGCCTTTGTGGCTAGAAAGGTTAGCTTCTATTCCTGGCTTCTAATTTTGCAGTTTATGTATCTCTTCCCATTGCCTCTCCACCTATGAGGGGAATACTGTGGCCGTAATCCTAATTGAATAGTGACTTATGCATGCAGCCCAAAAGGATCCTGGGCTTGCATTTCTGAAAGAGCCATTTCCATGTAGGACTAGGAATATCCCCTGAAGAGTGGCTGCCAGTCAGTGTGGACAGTATTGTGCTAGATGGACGATTGATCTGATCTGGTATATGGCAGCTTCCTATGTGCTGTTCTAAAATCATCTTCAAGACTTCCAAAACATATATTTGGAAAGATTCTTCTCTCTGGTATCAGTCAATAGCTAGCTGAGAACAAAACAAAATGGTTTCCCCCAACTTGTGGGTTAAAACTGGGGAGTCTGAATTGCCAAGTGACATACAGTACTCTTTTGCTTTCCCTAGGATATTTAGAGACAAAGAGGTCATGCAAGCTCATATTTCAGGCACTGAGAAGCGAGCACAGTGAGGAGATTTCTTTGCTTGTTTTGTCAGAATGAGAGCAAAGGGCTGGAATCAGTCAGTCAAGAGCATATTTATAGAAAGTGGCAAGATGACAAAAAGTGTTTTGACATCAGGGTTCAATTTGAGGCAGGGTTCATCAGAACTAAGCCCTCTACTCTGGTTTCAGTGCCATGCTAATTGTACAGAATGCTTTTCTGTGACCACTGAGGGACCACAACTGCTCCTTCACATCTGGAACTAGGAGAAAGGCTCTTCAGGGGGGAAAGGCCCATCTTGCATACAGGCTTCAGCCCCAGCATCTGTTGTTTCACAAATTAAGTTTTATGTGGCACTTAAGACTCAGTTTGTCAGTTGCGATGCAATGCCAAGCCACAACAGGCCCAAACTGTGGTTTGTAAATTAGCTTCAATCCATGGTTTCTGATTCTAATCAGCAGCCAATCAGAAACCATGATTATAGACTCATACATTATTGTAGCAAAACAGAGGTCACCCACATGTTGGGGGCCTATGGGCACATTTGCACACGGGAGAAACTATCATGGGCTCCACACGTACTGTGACAAAGCACATACCACAACCTATTTTACCGGTTACAACAGGATGATTCTTTAAACCTAGTTTCAGCTGAGGGATGGGACCCTGTGGGTGCCATGGAAGGCCTCTCAGTGTGCATGTACACCTGTGGGTGCTGTGCTGGTGACCTTTACAGTAGAACTCGCTGAAGCAAAAGCATGTCTTGGTGTGATGGCAAAGGAGCAGAAAAGTTCACAAGGGCAAGGAAGAGTAGGAAGACAGAGACATAATTCCTCTGATTCAACAAGCACTTTTCATTACTGAACTTCCCTTGGAAATGACAGTTACATCATGTTAATGGTTGCATTTAAAAACCTAATGTTTTATTTGCATTTGAACTTAACATGAATCTGAAGTGTTGAGATATTAGCTGCACTGCATTGTAAGGCACACAGTAGAAAATAAAATAAAACCTGACTGAACCCAGATGATGGTTAACTGATGGTGAGATGATCCCCTTTCATTCCCTCTTCGTGGGTGGACATGTGTGTGGAGGGGGCGGTTGTGTGCAGCTTTAGGAGGGAAAGACAGGGTGTGGCAACCGTGGATTCCTTACTTTTGCTGCTGAGCCAACTGAAAGTTAAATCAGAGAATATTTAGGCAGTCACCTCCTTGCCCTCTTGTCAGTGCTTGGCAACAGAATGCATCAGTACCAATTCAAGGCTCGTTGTAATGCCATGTGCAGGCCAACAGGAAAGGATGGTGGGAAATTAGCTGTGTTCCTTACCTCCATTCTTAAGGAAATCAGCCCTGAGTGCTCACTGGAAGGACAGATCCTGAAGCTGAGGCTCCAATACTTTGGCCACCTCATGAGAAGAGAAGACTCCCTGGAAAAGATCCTGACGTTGGGAAAGATTGAGGGCACAAGGAGAAGGGGACAACAGAGGACGAGATGGTTGGTCAGTGTTCTCGAAGCTACTAACATGAGTTTGACCAAACTGTTGGAGGCAGTGGAAGACAGGAGTGCCTGGCGTGCTCTGGTCCATGGGGTCACGAAGAGTTGGACATGACTAAACGACTAAACAACACAATCCCCACTACATGCCCTACATTTAAAGCACCAATAATTCTGGGAACAGTAGTTTGTTAAGAGTGCAAGGAAGTTGTTTGTGAAGGGTAAACTACACTTCCTAAGGTTTAAGGGGCAGGCGAGTGCTTTAAATGTACTGTGTATATGTGGCCACAGAGAGAACTTGAGTAGTCTGTCCCTCTCCCTCAGATATAGCATAGATGGCAATTCTGAAGAAAAGGCCAATACAGAGGAAAGCTAAGATTCCGAATTCTTCACCTTATCCTACCTTTTACACTTGTGTGACACAATCATAAAATGCACCCTGCCGCAACATCCTTGTGTCTTTGACATCTCTCTATGGGATTTATAATGAAACCCAGGCCATGTGCCTTTAAGCAATTCATAATTTACCTCAGTAGTGTTTTCACTTGCCAGCTGGATTTCCCGGGGAAGATTAAAGCCCTTTCCTATTAAAACACACATTCATTTCTGCCAGGTGTTTGACCGGCAATGTGTGTGTTTTCCAAGTGTGTGTGCCATAGAGCAGATTTCATTTACTCTGGAAGAATGTGAATTTCAGATGAAACCTGACATGGGAGTAATATTTCTACCTTTATGTATTGCCATTTCATTCCCCTCAAGCCCCCATGCCACCCTTTTGATGAAGAAAGCATTTGATCCAGGCAGATCATGGAACAGATGTTAACCCCTGTGACGGCTTCTATGACAAAGGCTCACAACAGCTATTTGAAACAGACAGTAGAATTCATTGTACTTAATAAAAACATCAAACACATTAGATCACTCTTCCCTTTTCTTTTCAGCAGCATAGACATAGTAACACAATAGGCTTGTCAGTCTTTTTTCTCTAGAGAAAATTTTCCGCTTCGGGCAGATACTTCTTGTAAATGTGATACACTTTTAACGTCAGTAAAAAAGGAACAACCCAACAGATCTTGCTGATCAAATTGAGCCTACATAGGAAAACCCTTAATCTCTAAATGCGTGGAGAGTAGGTATATAATGCCATGAAATTTACTTCAGCGTGTATCAGTCTCCACAGCTGAAACAGAGCAATTAATACAGTTGCTTCACTGCCTATACCCAGATAAAGTAAAAAAAAAGAAAGTGTCAGTTTCCTGTCATATGTCTTCCTAGTTCTTCTTTAAAGGGGCCTTTATTCTTCTTCATTGGGACACGGGTGGCGCTGTGGGTAAAAGCCTCAGTACCAGGACTTGCTGATCGAAAGGTCGGTGCTTCGAATCCCCGCGGCGGGGTGTGCTCCCGTCGCTCGGTCCCAGCGCCTGCCAACCTAGCAGTTCGAAAGCACCCCTGGGTGCAAGTAGATAAATAGGGACTGCTTACTAGCAGGAAGGTAAACGGCGTTCCGTGTGCTGCGCTGGCTCGCCAGATGCAGCTTGTCACACTGGCCACGTGACCCGGAAGTGTCTGTGGACAGCGCTGGCTCCCAGCCTCTAGAGTGAGATGAGCGCACAACCCTTGAGTCTGTCAAGACTGGCCCGTACGGGCAAGGGTACCTTTACCTTTACCTTTATTCTTCTTCATACATGCTACTATGTGTCCCCTCTCTACCTATGTACTGTATATTACACCCAAACAACATGTGTTGGAATCTTTAACCCATGGCATAAAACGTTGTTTTTAATGGTTGATGTTTTTTATATTTTGTTGGGAGTCACCCAGAGTGGCTGGGGCAACCCAGTCAGATGGATGGCATTTAAAACAACAACAATTACTTCTGAGAAACCATTACAAATCTAGCACATTTCAAAGCTCTGGCATTCAGAGACCTATATGTTAATGTTCCAGATGCTGAGTTCTTAACTGTGACGCAGGTGTAGGCATCAACAAACATGAATAATGTTGCCCCATACATGTACATTTCCTACAAATAAGATAAAAATGTAGGCCTTGGATTGATGGGGCTTTGAAATGTATTCCTATTGGCTGAGGAAGGCAGACAGTCATATATGATCGGTTATACTGGTAGGCAAAGAAGGTCCATCCTTGACATGTGATCAAAATGGTTCTCTTAGCACCATGATAGGGCCTGCCTCTATAGGTAGAGGACTGTGCACCATTCATGTCCCATATTCCTACTGGTTGGGATAATGTGAGGGCCACTCCCAGGGTAGCTCAAAACACTGGGGAATTTTTAATGTGAGACTATAGTTTGTGGGGGCTGCTCCCTAAGGACCATATGCATGGCATGGACTCAAAAGCCTATTCCTTAGGATTAGGGATAAAAAGAAAGGAATATAGAGGGTTTACACTCCAAAACAATATTTTCTGTCATTGGGCCCCAACAACTCTTAGGGAAATAGAAAGTCAGGGCCACTTGAAACCAGTTCCTTCTGCTTGGGAACAATGATGTGGTCACATACAGATGTTGCACAGTGTCATGAACTAGTAAGACAACAGGGAGAAGAGGATCCTGGCTAGGGGTGTAGCCGGGACTGGAACACACCAGGCAAGCAGGGAATAGAGAATGAGAGTTCAATGAAGGAAATACTCACAGGGTGATAAAGGATAGCAACAGGATGGGATCAGGGCACAGGAACCAGAGCAGCAGGACCCATAACCAGAGCCAGAGAAGCCCCTGTCTCCACAAACACAGTGGGCTCTGAGACGTAGGGAGGCTGAGGCAGGCAAGAGCCCATAGCCCAGATCACTAGCTGGCCAAGTGAGGCTCGTTAGCTCTGGGAGAAGGGGTGTGATTCCTCAACTTGAGTAGGCTTGGGGCAGGTGAAGGTCACTTGCCTCGTCAAGCCCAGATGCTGCAATCAGCATGCATAATAAAAGGGCAGCAGAGCTGAGGTTCTGTGTCTGCTTAATTGCCCATGTTGATGGACCATCAGCACCCCAAAATAGTCTTTATGGGGAGGGGAGAATCCTAAAAGCAGGTAGTGAAAAGGGGAGTGGGGCTGGTAGTCCTTGATCCAGATTGGATCAGCAATTATTTGGTTAAATCTATAGAGGGCATAGGGCAATGGGGGAGAACTTGTAGTCCTCCGCATGTTGTTGGACTCCAACTCCCATCAGCCTCAGCCAGCATGGCCAATTGCCAGGACTGATGGGAGCTGTCATCTATCAACATCTGGATGGCTACAGTTTTCCACCCTTGACATATGAGATAACTGAGTAAGATGAAGCAGAGTGTGAGTAATATTGAGAAGCTTAGGAGGGGAAAACTAACACCAAACATGAGGGGAACCAAATCAGGTAAGGGGAGCCAAAATGTAAAAAAATATCAAGTTGGCATGGTTGATAACTGTTTTGAGAGTGAGGAGTGAGAGAGGAAAGAGAGATCAAAATAAATATATTTTATATGTTAAAGTGAAGGGAGTAGAAGGTTGATCTTCCGCAGGGGATTGCCGTACCCTTGCATGAATAGGTACAAAAATAAAGTAAATGGTGTTGGGAATGGGAAGCAAAGGACCACAAACAGAAGGCTGAACATCAATTCTAGCTGCCAATTCCTTTTAAAGGCTCAGTTTTTAAAGTGTTTTTATTAATATTATACAATTTTGCACTGCAGTCAATCTGGAGTCCCAAGTAAATTTATTAATCTGACATTAAAATTTCCCTACAACTTGGTATATCTGCACAGCCATTAATATTTTACTCAACTGCATTTATAGCACTGTATGCATAAAAGCTTATGAACATTTAATTCCATATCTAAAATTCACTGGAACTGTTCACATCACATTATAGTTAGCAACTTCTATGATGGCTGTTGCTGGTTTTACATCAGCAATAGTTTTTGTGTGTTGAGAAATCCAGGCAAATGAGCTGAAAGGACATATCTGTGGTTTGCTTCTGCATCATAACCAGCAAAATGTCAATGCTAATGTTTACAAGAATGTACAATCAGGAAAAAAATGTGTCTAAACAATATTGTCAGTGATAGAGTAGGTTATGAAATTTAGGCTTAGTAAAAAGCAATTTCAAAATATAAAGGTCATCTGCACTCTTTTCTAAAAGTACCACTTAATATATTAACCTTACAGCTTTGGGGCTCCATTTTGAAGCTGCGTCCATCTATAGCAGGGGTGGCCAATGTGGTGCCCTCCAGATACAGTGGTACCTTGGGTTAAGAACTTAATTCATTCCGGAGGTCCGTTCTTAACCTGAAACTGTTCTTAACCTGAAGCACCACTTTAGCTAATGGGGCCTCCTGCTGCTGCCGCGCCGCCGGAGCATGATTTCTGTTCTCATCCTGAAGCAAAGTTCTTAACCCAAGTTTTATTTCTGGGTTAGCAGAATCTGTAACCTGAAGTGTCTGTAACCTGAGGTACCACTGTACTGTGGAACTACAAGAGCCATTGTTCCTGGCTGTGGCTGATGGGAATTATAGTCAAACAACCCCAACATCTGATGGGCTCCCTATTGGCTACCAATAACCTGCATATTACATTTAAACAGAAACAGGATGCAGCTTATGTGAGGCACACTACTGCTGCAGTTTCTTCTCATGAACGACAACACATGGTATTGTTGTTTTATCTAAAATCTGCTGCTTGGATTATATGAATTAGCTGAACTAACTACACTGAGCAGACTCTCTTGGAAGGTGGGGGACTCTCCTTCCTTGGAGGTTTTTAGGCAAAGGTTGGGTGGCTATCTGTTATGCTTTATTTGAGATTCCTGCATTGCAGGGACTGGACTAAATGACTCTCAAGGTCCTTTCTAACTATACAATTCTAAGGTAAGTTTTTGCATGGACTTCTTCTCCCTTGCATGGACTTCTTCTGGGCTTTGCCACAATCTCTTGTTTCTTCTTGTTTCTTCTTCCCTTAGCTATCTTGTGTCTTTGGAAACTGCCTTCCAGAATATGCACATGGTACTATTTCTCTCTTTCATCAAATCCCTCCATCAAACCTACCTTTTTTGTTGTAATGATGTAGCTTGACCCAGAGATGAGGAATCTTGGGCCAAATGTGGTCCTCCAGGCCTCTCTATGCTCTTGGGGCTCCCCTAAGGCCACACATCCTTCTGAGCCACACCCCTCACCAGCCCGGATTTGTACCTTCCTCACTACTGGCATTTGGGCCCCTGGAAGGTTGAGTGGCCCTCAGGTTCTTCACTACTGGCTTCACTTCTTCAACTTCATCTCAAACTGAAACAAATCTTGGCTGCATTTGCTCATACTTCTTACTTTGGCTCTGCCTCTCCTTGCAAACGGCAAGATGACAGCCGAACCCCATGGAAATGTCAAATCTCAGCAGTGCACTTATTAAATTAATGGACAGTATTTAAGGAGAGCTTGCTATTGATTTGGCTTGTTTCTGCCAATGATAATGTACATTAATTTATACCACAAAAATGCCATTAACTTGCCCATTAAGCATAAAGCAGTACATCTGTGGAGGAAAAGGTACAAAACAGAATACCTAAACAAAAATGGATAGATAAAAACACAGTAAACAAAAGAAAATAATGACAAAGCATAAATCTTAAGTCCAAAAATAGTATTAGGCAGTTTTCCTTCAAAGCAGGAAAGAACATTTTATCGCTGCTTGCTCCACAAACCAACCACTTACCTTCTTTTTTAAAAGAAGTTGACTGGCGTCTTCATTTTTATGCTCTCCAAATCATTCACGGTGTGTAAATACTAACACAAGTTAGTATTTCACAAGTTGAGAGCCAGTGTGGCGTAGTGGTTAAGAGCGGTAGTCTCATAATCTGGGGAACCGGGTTCATGTCTCCGCTCCTCCACATGCAACTGCTGGGTGACCTTGGGCCAGTCACACTTCTCTGAAGTCTCTCAGCCCCACTCACCTCACAGAGTGTTTGTTGTGGGGGAGGAAGGGAAAGGAGAATGTTAGCCGCTTTGAGACTCCTTAAGGGGAGTGAAAGGCGGGATATCAAATCCAAACTCCTCCTCCTCCTCCACAAGTTAAAGCAATGACTATACAATGCCTTTGATACTCTAAGGTGGCTAACATACACAGGTAAGTGTTTGATGATTCATTATATATTCAGTTTGCTAATTGCCTTATGCAGGGCAATGTCTAGGCGTCTTACAATCAAGTTGGGGAAAAACCACTTAACAGCCATCAATAAGTAAACACTGTAACTATATGAAAACAGGAGCATTCTTAAATAAAATTAAAAAAACCCCACTCAGAAATGTTGTGAGCATCTAATGAGATACTCTTAGGAAGTAAATATTAATCTAATGTCTACTGGTAGAATTATGTGTGAAGTTCAGCAAGCAAATTGCCCAAAGAGCAATCTGAAGAGCAGATGACTTTTCTGAACTTACCAAGATGAGGTCTCCAAACTGGAACTGGAATCAAAGGATGGCCTTCCTGTGGGAAAAGGCTGGCAGAAGGTCTCACTATGGGGAAAGTGATTAGCTTAATATAGCATTCTGAGGAAATGCTACAGAAAAGGTGGTTCCTGTCTCAGTGACAAGACCAGTTTGGCATGATGAGCAGACTGATCCTGTCTCCTGGCCTGATGGTGGTACTATATGAATTGGAAACTATGCTATCTGGACATCTGGGAGACAACCAGCATCCTTTGTTGAATGTCACCTGCCATCCTATCCTATGGAGTGGGAGCTGCATTGTGAAGTGTCCTGGAATGTGAATGGCTGACATGGAGAAAGAGGCTAAAGGGTGAAATAAAATACTGAGAAGGACAGAAGTGATGAGAGGCATGACTGTAGGTATGGTAGAAACAGTACAGCCCCAGCATACTAGGACAAATTTGATGTGGTTCAGTTTCTATAAAACAAGGTACTCCATAATACAGACCATTCTGTTTCTGACTTTTCCATTGGTTTGAAAAATATTGTTGCAGAAATAGCAAACGGTAGGGAAGGTAATATACTGCCTTGGTGGTTTGTGAGTACAACTCAGTTGTATTGCTTCTGCTTTGTACAAGTTACTTGAGAGTGAGGAAGGAAAAGAGACATGCACCAGCAGCAATTTGGACAGTAGACTTTATTAGAAACTTTTTTCTTCATTCTTCGGTAAATTCACATTAAAATATGCTGAAGGCAGCTCAGTCTGAACATTCGCCAACCTGCCTTTACAACAACTTCCAGTTATAAACTAGATAACTGATCAGGCAGAGAACTTTGAACAAAGTAGGAAATGCAAAAAAGAAAGCAGTGTCTTTAAAAAAATAAGTTGATCCCGACAAATGAATACAGATTGCAAGCAGTGGAGAAGATGACAAAAAAGCCATCCCCTGGGGAGACAACTTAAAATTGGATACTCTGTACAGAGCTTTGAACAGATATGCAAAATACTGTGTCAAATACATATTAAAAGAAAACCCAGTATTTGGAATTCATGAAGTACAAATGATTTTTAAAAATCCAACTTAAAAAGTGACATATTTTGAAAGCCGAGGGAGGGGGTTGCTGTTGAAAACACCAAATTGTCAGCCCAATCGGCAACCAAGTTAAGCTAGAAAACACTGATTTGAGGAAATTCCACCCTGCTGAAGCAACAGAACGAAAACCAGCTGAAATGTGCTAGCTTAACTGATTTTCACATTGAGCTGATTTTCTTCAGAAAAGATCAACTACCTTTAAAACCAAGACACAGCTGTTTTATGACATAATTTAAAATATGGTGGGTTGGGTACCAAGAGCATGTTTTTCTGAAAAGGCAGAGCACCTAAAAGTAAAGGCCACAAACTAACAGTTCCAATGCAGCTCATATGCTCCGTGCGCACAAAGATTCCTAACTCCCTTCTACAGAGTTTGTGGGAATCTAGTGTGCAGTCCAGAGCACTTTCCTTCACAAATGAGAAGAGGCAACCTCTATGTGTAAGGAACTTACTTTGGATCAAAACAGATGTCTACAGAAAATGTGATTCCTTGGCATATTTTACGAGTTAAATCTCTGTGATGTTGTTATTCTGGTTTTCAGAAACCTCCAAACAGGTTATTGTTTTTTGGGTAGCCCACGTTTAATCTGTACAAAGGGAGTTTCTAGCCCCCTTTGCTCTAGGGCTGCTTTTGGGGATTAGATCTTCATCTGCTGCATAGCCAGCGCCAGACCTAAGTCAACATACAGAGCATCTCTTTGGATGTGACCTGTGAAGACAAGCAAGCTTTGGATTCTGCGTAACAAGGCTGCTAACAGTGTAGGCAACAATAATTTCACTGAAAGATCTAAACCAACTCAAAGAGTTTTCACATTCCTTAGTAGTCTCCAAAATGTTCTGCCACGGTTGATTAAAAAAAAAGAAACGTTTAAAAATAATAATTAAATAACACTCAAAATATCCACCACGAAGATTTATATTCTGATGTAAACAATTTCTGCCATTTAGAGGTCTAGAATTCGTATTACTGATATTGTAAATAATTTTTCAAAGACTGAGGCAAAGGTAGAGTTTCTATATCATGCAGGCGTTCTCTGCCCAGAGCAAAGCGGATTGATCTTCGGCACAGGTCCATGAGAGGCAGGGGTTCCGCTGAAAAATGAAACAGAAGATACAGTATCAATGTATTTTCCCCCTTCTCCTTTCGTCATTAATTGCACTCATCTTTTTTATAATAGCTTTCCCGACTCAAAATGAAGAAGTTAATCAACTAACATTTCAGTAGAATATTCAGTGCAGACCTTCAAAACATGCATGGAACACTTGAATTTAACGCAAAGCTATACTTTAGCACAGCCTTCATGTGTGTAGTGGTTAAGAACGGTAGTCTCGTAATCTGGTGAACTGGGTTCGCGTCCCCACTCCTCCACATTCAGCTGCTGGGTGACCTTGGGCCAGTCACACTTCTCTGAAGTCTCTCAGCCCCACTCACCTCACAGAGTGTTTGTTGTGGGGGAGGAAGGGAAAGGAGAATGTTAGCCACTTTGAGACTCCTTAGGGTAGTGATAAAGCGGGATATCAAATCCAAACTCTTCTTCTTCCTTCATTTGTTGGGGTCTACAACTCCCATCAGTCTTAGCCAGCACAGTAAAAGCTGCCTTAGCAGTAGAACAGCAATATATACCTCAGTCAACATGATACAAAGCAGCACTGGTGGTACATTTGCTATTTGTTTCACTGTACATATAACGGCACATATTTGGAAGTTCAGATTCTAAAATAATGACTCAACAGATCCCCTATTAGAAGGGTTTTCATAGAAACTCAAGATCCTTTAATTAGATTTAGAACACAATACTCTTTACAGCTGGGTTAATGGCACACCATTATTTTATTTAATTGTTTAGGAGAGAGAAAAGAATGTTGACTATCCTTGTTCTAAGGCAGTGCTCCAAAACTTAGGTCTCCAGCTATTGTTGTACTACAATTCCTATCAGCCCTGACCACTTGTTCTGCTTGCTAGGGATGATGGGAGTTGTAGTCCAACAACTACTGGAGACCCAAGCTAGAGAAACGCTATTCGAAAGGAAACCTTTGACAACATGTCTTTTCTTTCTAGGAGTTGAGAGTAAACAGAACTAGGGGATTCCCTTTCTTCTTCCATGGTAATAAACAAGCTTTGTTAATTTCACTAGAAAGCCAGTTTGCATTAAACAGCTTTATGCAAATACATACAATATAATATTCACACCCACCCGTGGTCATTTAATGGACATACAATGGGACATTAAAGAAAACAGATTCAACTACACTTAAAAGGGGAGATAACATGTAGGAAAGCTTTAGTATAATTTCACTATCTTGGGCGACAGGGGGGAACTATGACCATAGCTCTGTCAGACACTCTACAAGTCCAAGCACACTGGGACAACTATACACTTAAAATGTCCACACAAAGGTCTTTCCCTTTCACTGGAGCTACTAAATCAGAACTTACATCTGTAACAACCCTTTGCTGATTGCTGCCCCAGAAATCTTGGACTCAGTGGCAACGCTGAAACCATGATTAAAGACGCAGAGTGGTCAAAATTCCTGGTGGTCTCAGAATGCTAGGAAACCACCAAGACTAGCAAATGCATGTAAGCAAAAGCAATTTGATGTTCAACTAAGGCCTTCCAGAAACAAAAATATAAGCAAATGCTAAAAATGGGAGGGTGAGGGAATCAGCGAATTCTTGCAGCAGCTGCTAGCTTTCAACCTTCAAACACTGTTTTCTAAGGAGATATTTTAAAATGTTTTCTTCTTCACCCCACCCCCGCTTCATTCTTAAGAAACACACATACACACACACACACAAAAGTTACCGTATTGGCAATAATTAGGTTCACAGTCTTAATGAGATGATTGATATTGTTGGCAGTTAAACACATGGGGGGTTGGGGGAATGGACAAGATGAAAGCACTTCTATAGCCATGTAATGGCTGTGAGTTATTTAATTGTTTTGAGCAGATGTACACAGAATTGTACATTTCTCACAGAGATACCCTCTTTCATGTTGTTGTTGTTTTCCGGAGGGGGGACGATTGAATATAGTGGATAGCTGCTTTTCAACATATTGTTTCATGAATATTTTATTTCGTAATTTTGAATCTTACTTTACTTGCAAATCACTTTGGGTCTCCTTTTGGCTGTGAGAAGCAATAAATAAAGGCAAAAGCTAATAATAAAACTGTAAAGAAAACAGCCTAAACTCCGCTGAATGCAACCTGTGCATCTGGGATGGGACAGCTCAGCTAGGGCACAGGATTTTCAAATATTTCACTAAAACCTGTGACAGAGTTATGTCTTTTAAGACTACTTGCCAATACTAACCCCCTAAACAGGAAATAAAACTTTTTTTTAATTCTGAACTTTTTCTATTCTTTAAGTACAGGTAAATCTACACTAGCTGTTTCTCCATTTAAAAAAAGGGAAAGACCTTTCGTTCATGCATTTGCTATGTTTACTTTCCCTATCCACCCCCTTCTGAATTAACCTGAAATGCTACTAGCTCGCTAGCCACATTCCTTTGTAATCCCTCCATCAGCTTTCAGTTTTCAGCCATATCAAATTGATTCCTGGTCATGACCCGAACTCATGAATGATCATCCTCCATCTAGATTGCTCTCCCATTTTAATCCCCCCCCCTTTTTTAAACCACCACCACCCGGCACTGGTCTCTTCCTTAGTTAGACTTTAGTTACTAAAAGAGCTGAATTTCTGGTAATCTCAAAGCTCAAAGTTGGTCTTCCATTTCTATCACTTGTCTTAGCATGAGTCAAACAGGAGTCATCAGAAAACGCTTGCTGTACAATTGCATACCACTGTTATTTTAACAGCAGCCGGTGTCTTCCAGGTGTTTTAGACTACAACTCCCATCACACACACACATACATGTTTTAGTCCAAAACATCTGGAGGGTACCAAGTTGGTCAAGGCTGTTATTACAACCCAAAAAAAACTAGAGGAGGAGGAGACTCATGACTTGATCCAAGTCTCTGGTGTACCAAAAATTCTAACATAAATTCTGTACCAATTGGTCTTATGGAAATGATAAAAAGCATTGTCAGCGTGTTTGCCATTTAATAAGGTAAGGATACTCCAAAGATACTCTCTGTTTACTGTTAGGAAAACACAACCAGATAATACCCAAAATGATGGGGCAGATTTTGTGTGTGGTGAAAAATAAAGAATATGCACAATATAAATGCAAACTCATGCCATTCTTGGTAAGTATGTGTTGTTGTTTTTTAAAGAAGACTGAAAACATAATTTGTGCAACTGTACTAATTACACACATTGCACAATTTAAAAAAGGAAAATGCAGGATTGAAAATATTTTAAGTTCTTTTAAAGTTTTTTTAAAGTTGAGTTTTCATACAGAATCATGAATCCTTTCATTCTGATTTTTGAATAACAAGAGCCTAGATGTAACCCATCAAACAGTGAAACATGAGCTTCCGCTGATATCTCTCTCTCTCTCTCTCTCTCTCTCTCTCTCTCTCTCACACACACACACACACACACCTCTTCACCAGGTACATACTTTCCCCTCCAATTTATCCACATATGAGCAGCTGGAAGCCATTATGTCAAAATCCCCAAACCTATGGGCAACAGATGGCACAATTATCTGTTATCAGCTAAGAACAATAAATAAAAAAAAAAAACATTTTAGTGACTTCAGAAGTTGTTTTTTTAGGAGAAATGAATTTTTACTTTTTCTCACCTTCCCTTATTCAATTTAATTAAAGTAAAGAAAAATGGCTGGCATTTCAACAATGCATCTGAAGAAATAGGATTCTGCCTATGAAACTTCATGTCGCAAGAAAGCCAGAAAGTATAGGAAGGTACCATGGTATTCCTTCAGCCAAATCTTGACATCCAGATTCACCCCTGATTCACACCCTGTGCTCTCAAATAGCTCTCAAAAAGAGAGAGTGCCCAAGTGACATACTTTGACCAAGAAGCTGTCTCATGATTACATTCATCAGAGAACTCCTGCACAAGCTAATAGGAGTCTGTCTAGGTCAGGAAGACCATTTCACACACAAATATCATCTGGATCAGAAGTATCATCCACGGAACAAATTCATCCTATGGTAAAATAAGCCTGCAAGTGAAACCATTCAGTAGAGATCGCACGTTGCCATTTACTTTTAGGACATATCTGGAAAATTTATCTAAATAAACATGGGCTCTCATGTAGGAGCCCCTGGGTCAAGGATGCTAGGCAGATTTGGGGGCCCCAAATCCATGTGATGATTTATTTCAGTTTAACATTTACTGCACGTTTTGCCATAAATTGTCATGGAAATAAGTACAAGAACCACTGCATGGAGATCTTCCTTTAAGATTTTTACTTGACATGTTGCCCTTGGGACTTTTCCTGCAGTCAATATCCTGACCAAATCACACCCCTCACTGACTCTGCTTTGCACTCTAACTTGCTGGAATATACCCTAAACTCTGATAATAGTATAGTCAGTCAGAAATTTCTTGCCACCACAGGAAAGGGTTCATTTACTTTCATGTACAATGCATATGAGTGGCTAGAAAAGAAAAGATGATATAGATTCTACAAGTCCAGTGCATTAGAATACCTCATTTATTTTAGAAGCAAAATTGGCCCACGGCCCATCTAATTAGTTTCATTAACGTTCCTGCCAAAAATACCATCTTAATTCTGTATAATATGGTCTTTACCCAACTGTAAAGAAAGATGATACATCAATGTGAGAATTAATTCAAGAGATCAGTCCAGGAGATTAATACTTGGATGAAGTGAGACTGATATTGTACAGTATGGGCACGTGTCAACAGGAGATTTACAACAGGCATACAGTAAAGGATGGAATTCAAGAAGGGTTTGGAACCATCCAGTAACGTAACAGGAATCAGCGGCAGAACTGTTTTCAAGCTGGTTTCACATTTCCCCCCTCCCAGTTAAATTACAAGTTTCCCTTATGGGGAGCTTCCAGACAACTTGTGTACTGAGCATTCATGCTGATTTGGGGGTGAGCGGGCAGCAGGGATAGATGAATTTGCACCAAAGCAAGTGTTATCTCACACTTCCCACTGCATTTTCCTGTCCAGTCATTTGTTTGTTTGTGCGAGATCTCCAAATCAGCTTTAAGTGTGCAGCCTGAATTTGCCAATACAGTGGTAACTCGGTTTACGAACTTAATCTGTTCCTGAAGTCTGTTCTTAAACCAAATTCATTCTTAAACCGAGGCGCGCTTTCCCTAATGAGGCCTCCCGCCACTGGTGCCCTTCCACTGTTCGGTTTCCGTTTGTAGACTGAGGTGAGGTTCGCAAACCGGAACACTACTTCCGGTTTTGCGGCGTTCATAAACTGAATAATTCATAAACAGGATTGTTCTTAAACTGAGCTACTACGGTATGTGACTGAATCCCACCTCCAAGATATGGGCAGTCTAGAAGTGGCTTTTTTCTCTGCCATCTCCCCATCTCCATCTATAGCTTTGGAAGTCTGTGTAAGTGTAACTTTGAATGCATGGAACAAGGAATGAATTATAGAACTTTATTGATTAGCCTTCCAGTCAAATCAAATTCTATGCACAGAACAGATGCATGTATTTCTGTAGATTTTCTTTTTTTCAGAAGTGCAATGATAAAAAGCAGCACTGGAATAACAATTATGCTAAGTGTGTTACAGAGCAGAGCAAGTTCTTCCTGCAGTGTCAGATTGATTCTCCATTTCACAGAAGAGTGTTGCTCCTTTCTGGTATCTGAGCAGAGCAGAGTCCACTTGAAGGAGGCTTACAGATAATGAGTCCAGCCAGAGAAGCAAAATTAATTGTTCTGTTTATTCTTCAGTGCAATGCTGAAAGTAGCCCAAAGTAGCCCATTTGATTTCCAGAGTTTCTAAAAAAGATGGGTGGGAATAGTACAAAAAAACAAGTTTAAAGGGAAAGTCGGGAGAGGCAAATCTCTATGGAAAGACTGAGGGTTATTTAAAACCACAATAGAAACTCAGCTAAAATATATACCACAGATCAGAAAAGGTAGCACCTAGCCAAAGCCAGTGTGGTTATAAAGCACAAAGAAGCTATTGGAGGGAAGAAAGCTTCGTTCAGCAGAATGAAGTTTTGCTCAAATGTAAACCACCCCTCTATACATTCGCACGTGCACACACAACACACACACAACACACACACATGGAGTAGAGTATGGGGACCATCATTAGAAACAGACACAACAGCAATAAAATTATAAACCAGAAGCAGAAAACCAGCTGGGGAGATGAACAGATCATTGGATAACAAAGTCTGAAGAATAAGGTGGTCAAGTCTGTGGGTGACACCTCAAACAAAACGGACATTATGAAGTGCTCCCAAAGAATCCCTCCAAACTGTGTTAAAGGACAATCAACTGTAGCGCCAGGCAGGTATTTTCCGTCTCACTGAATTATAGTATTTGTGAGCGGTGACAAAAAGACAGCATCTCCAAAGGGTTAGGAGGCATGCGAGAAATCTGAGAATTTTGGGACAGCGTTGAGTTTACAGATGAGAACACTAAGGGTAATTCTCTCTCCCCCCCCCCCTTAGAATAAAGTCTCAATAGCTGTGATCAGTGGCTGGCAAGTCTCTCCATCACTGCAGCCCTCTGACTTTCTTCCAGTCGCATTGCCCTTCCTGTGCCAGATCAGCACTAGTGTTGTTTCCAGGGTGACCTGGCACAGAAAGAGGAATGAGTCCAGAAGGAGCTGAGTACAGAAAGATGTGGAGAGGTTCACTGGCAACTCTGACTGTGGTTGCATTAAAAAAAAAACTGGGTAAAAGTCCCACCTTTGAACACCTTGGCTGTAAAGAAAAACAAGCCAACTCCCTCCCACCCCAAAGATTTCTTCAAAATATGCACAGCCAAGCAGAAAATAACGAGAAATTTCCTCTCCATTTCATGCATGGGGGGTGTTTATTGAAAATAAGCACACCCTTAATAAAATGGCAAAAGTTTCCGTCAGTAAAGCATGAGACTATTGATCTCAGGGTTGAGAGTTTGAGGCACACATTGGGCAAAAGATTCCTGCATTGCAAGTTGTTTGGACTAGATGACCCTTGCGGTCTCTTCCAAATCTATGATTCCATGAAATCTATAACGTCATCAAGTGTTCAATGATGCACCCTGGGGTTCGAACAAATAAACAAAATCCTTGACTTTGGAGCAAAACGGATATTTACAGAAAATTTGATTCCTTGGCATATCTACTAGTTAAATCCCTGACTTCACTATACATTGAAGGGCCTGAGCTGGTAGTGACAAACCAGGATCCATGCTTCGGCTCATTGGGAAAGGGATCAGAAATAAATTTGCCAATAACATGGTGCACCGTTTTGTATAATCTATGGTGGAACTACACTTGAAACAATATATAGTTCTGGAAATTGTCCACCTGGAAAAAGGTTTGAACAACCCTCCCATGGAGAAAAGGTCACATTTTGGACTTCTCCATGTTTAGTAACATGGCAAGGGCTGACACAATAGAGATTTATAAACTTACGCATAGTGCACTAGAACCAAGGGCAGACCCACAAAGAGTCGTCCACATTTTTCACATGACAGTATCCTTCTTCTTCAAAAGGGATGTTCACACTAACTCGTGTGCCGAAAACCCCATACGCAGCATAGATAAGATGGACTTGAGAATATAAAAAAATCTCTTGTCTGAAGCAAATCCTCTTAGACAGCCTTCACTAAAGCTTCATCTGAAGCCTCCAGATGTTGTAGGACTACAGGAATGAGGGAAGAGCCAGAATGGTGAAGGCTGCTCTTAAAAATAGCATCCTGGTAGCAATTCCGAACAAAAATCTAATGCAGGCATGTCCCAAGTTCAGAATCTTAAAACTGCCTCTCATATCACTGTAGCAGAAACTCTCTTCGAAACCAAAATTAAAGTTTTATTATTGTGACCAAGTCATTCTTTGTCACGGCGATGAAACGTGCAAGGTTATAGCTGCTTTTAAAACTTACAAGTTCTGTGCTTGCTTATTGAAGAGTCAGACCCATGGTATTCACGTATTTTGTTCCCAAGGGTAAATATGCACAGGATTGCGGTTTAAGCATCCAATAAAACTTTCCATTACATTGTAGAAAAACTGCCCTACTGGTAAAGGTAAAGGTAAAGGGACCCCTAACCATTAGGTCAAGTCGTGACTGACTCTGGGGTTGCGGCGCTCATCCCGCTTTATTGGCCGAGGGAGCCGGCGTACAGTCATGTGGCCAGCATGACTAAGCCGCTTCTGGCGAACCAGAGCAGCGCACGGAAACGCCGTTTACCTTCCTGCCAGAGCGGTACCTATTTATCTACTTGCACTTTGACATGCTTTTGAACTGCTAGGTGGGCAGGAGCAGGGACCGAACAACAGGAGCTCACCCCATCGCCGGGATTCGAACCGCTGACCTTCTGATCGGCAAGTCCTAGGCTCTGTGGTTTAACCCATAGCGCCACCCGCGTCCCTGCCCTACTGGGTAGGATAATAGAAAGATCTGTTTGAGTGCTACAAAGGTTGACATGTGATCCCTCCTGCACACCCACCAAAGCAGATCCTCATGATGCATTGAACATCACATGTGACATCTGACTTAAGAGCAAGCTTCCTCAACCTCAGCCTTCCAGTTGTTTTGAGACTACAACTCCCATCATCCCTGACCACTGGTCCTGCTAGCTAGAGATCATGGGAGTTGTAGGCCAAAAACATCTGGAGGGGAGAGGTTGAGGAAGCCAGTTTAAGAGAATCCCTGCCTTCTGGTATGTGCACATATATCCATGTCATAACCATGGAGAACGGGCTTCATTAAATTATCAGACAGGATTAACAAATTAAAGAAACATGCTGTTTTTTAAAGAAGTATTTGATTACTGAGCATTGCACTGCATAACCTTTCCTTAACCCTTTCAGTTAAAGATGATCAATGCACACATGTACACATATGGGTGGCTGGAGTGATGAAACCAGCAATGGCCCTTGTGTTCCAAAAACACTTTAAAAGTTTCACATAGTGTTGAAGGCTTACAAAGCAACACAAGGATTTTAAATAATCAAGTTAGTCGAGTTACAGTGGCAAAAAGTAACAATGAAGGCTGCTTAGGTGTTGCATAATGAGTTACAATTTTGTTTAAGGGTTTTATTGCTCCTTTGTGAAAGGGCTGTTTGACATAGCTGTCAGTCTGTCAGCCATTAATATCAACACATGGTCACAAACATGTTCAGGTTAAATGCTACAATCACTTCATGTGGTGTTAACAACAGCCAGCATGAATGCATTCTGTGAACTTCCAAATAAATTTCTACTTTCCCATAATCATAGAATTGTAGAGGGTCATCTATTGCAACCCTGTGTGGTGCATGGATCTCAACTAAAGTATCCATGACAGACTTTCCTCCTCCCTCTTTCTCATCCTGTCTCTTCCATTCTCTTCCTGACCTTACCAGATTAAGCACGCTTTTCTTTCTTGATGAGACATTTTTTCTCTCTGTGGGAAGCAGCTCTGCAGACTGACTGGCTGGTTGGCTGAGTGCCTGCTCAGTGCAGCAGAGAAGAGAGAAAGATTCTCTATTACAACCGCTGATTTTTCAGGAGAGTCCTGCAACCTAAAAAACCCCCCACCGAAATGGTGCTGGCCGCTAAACAGCAGCCCAGTTGACATATAGCACTAAACCATGGCTTAGTGTTGTGTGCCTGAACTGGAAAAAGCTACAGAAAAACCTGAGTCTGTGCCCTCTTCCCTTTCCCTCCTAGCAGTTTTTAGTGTTGCTTTCACCAAATCATGGCTTGTTTCCTACAAACCAGATTTTGTGGCTTATAACCAACTCTGGTTAATTTCAAATCTTCAAGACAAAGATGATAAAGATGGCTTGTGCTAAACTCTGATCTTTGGTTTGCATGGAACAACTCTGGATTGTGTGCCTAAGTCCTCCTCTCATACTACTGCAGGAGGAAGAGGGAGAGGGAGAGGGGTGTTTGCAAGCCCACGTCTCAGGATACAGTGGTACCTCGGGTTACAGATGCCTCAGGTTACAGACTCTGCTAACCCAGAAATAGTACCTCGGGTTAAGAAATTTGCTTCAGGATGAGAACAGAAATCATGCTCCGGCGGCGCGACGGCAGTGGGAAGCCCCATTAACTAAAGTGGTACCTCAGGTTAAGAACAGTTTCAGGTTAAGAACGGACCTCTAGAATGAATTAAGTTCTTAACCCAAGGTACCACTGTATTCTAACTTATACAGGCAGTGCTAAACCAACTTACAGAATCTGGTGCCCTCTAGATGCTTTTGGCTGCAACTCCCATCATCCCTGACTATTGGTAATGTTGGCTGGGGTTGACTGGAGTTATATTCTATAACATTTGGAGGGCGCCAGATTTTTGACCTGGGTCAGCTCCTACAAGATGTGCAAGAAAGTTAGAGGTGAACTTCTGCCACTTGCCCTGTCACCCTTTCCATTCACCTCTGTGACTTACATAGTGACTTTCCCCCATTACATCTGCAGTATAGATTTTTTTACTAGCTATGCCAGTACAAAATGCACCGGACGCTTTAATGTACACATTGATCACCCCTAAATTATAAAAGGTAATGAGATTCCAGGCTTTTTTTTTAAAAAAAAAAGACAGACCGGTTGGCTAAATACATTTATAAAAAGCCAACATAGTTTCTTTTCAGACTTATTTAACATCAACTTGATTTTCCATAATGTTCCAATTATCTCTTGGTTTCGAGAACAGCCTGACAACAGCGGTTAAGTGCAAACTTATACAGCTAATTCACTACTGCATTATCAGAACTATCAGGTTTACACCTTCCAGGTTGAGATGCACTTTGAATTATTCATCGGGTTCTCCCCTTGATCCTGAAAAAGGTCACACTTTTTCATACAATTTACTTTATTGATGTACTTTCTACATACAAAAGCAGGACCATGCATTATTAATCACTGCCCTTCATATGCCTGATAACATCAATTAAATGTGGGTTTCCTAGTCCCTCCCTTTCATGAGGCTCTAAACAATAAAAGCTGATCCATGGCAATAAATTGACACAACCACTTAAAGGACAAGTTGTAGACATCTTTATCATCTAGACCAGCTTCTCCCAACCTTGGGTCTCCAGGTGTCATTGAGCTACAACTCCCAGTGCTAAAGGCATACTCACACAACCAATCCTGTTTTCATTCCTAACAGATTTATTTATTTATTTATTTGCAGATTTATAATCCACACTTCCATAAAAAATACATCAAAGCAGTATACAATGTACAAAAATAAGATCACTAAAAAACACCCATAAAAGTATTGTTAGAAACATCAATAAAGCATTGATATATGCTGATGGTTTAAGAAGAGAAAATTAATATTGCAGAGGCTTGTCTAAACATTATAGTTTTCAAAAGACATCTGAAAGAAGGAAGACATAGTTCCCACTGAACCACTATTTGGTAGCGAGTCCCTTAGAGCAGTGTTTCCCAACCTTGGGCCTCCAGCTGTTTTTGAACTACAATTCCCATCATCCCTGACCACTGGTCTTGCTAGCTAGGGATGATGGGAGTTGTAGTCCAAAAACAGCTGGAGGCCCAAGGTTGGGAAACACTGCCTTAGGGCATAGAGTGAAGGCCAACCCAACCTTAGGGCTTGGGGGAAACCACCAAAAGTGCCCCCTCAGAAGATATCTGTGATCAATGTGCAGCATAAATAATTAGGTGGTCCTTTCGACACGCAACAAAGTTGTTTTCAAAACACACCATCAGATACACAAAGGGAAAAGCAATGTTAAAATATGCCACCTGATTCCATAGATGGGCAGAAATGTCTTGTGATCAATGCACACCAACAGATGGTTGCTTATAGACCTGAACTAGTAAATCTACAAGCACTAATTGGTTTAGGATTGACTCTGGCCCCCAGTGTCAAGAGATGAAAACATGATAAAATCAATCACACATCCGTGCCAAAAATACCCAGTGTGTTACCCTTTCCCCCACTAATCAGTTTGCATATACCTGCTATTAAAGTTTAGAGAAATGTAGGAGTGGTCCCTTGAAACTTTTCTGGAGTGTCTTCACACACACTTCACAGAATGTTAAATGCTTCACTTTTACCAAGGCTCTTTATTCATAATGAAAGGGCACAGCAGAGACACAAGAGCATTAATCTGCAGATAACTTCCTTCTGCTTCCTTTATTAGAACTCAAGAGGAATAAACACAAGCTATGGGTAATTTATTTAATTCGATTCTCTCTTCTTTCTTTATTACCTAGGGCCCTCCCCCCCACACACACTTCCCTGTAGCTTGTGTTCATTCTTCTTGATTTCTCAGCACTATAAAATATATTTGGCCTAAACATGAGATATGCAGTTCCCTCTTCCAAGCAAGGAAGACAGACAGCTGGTGTTAATGCTTCATCACAGGTTACTTAGGATCAGCACTCTGACACCTTAGCATGCCAATTAATAAGCCCTATGCGTATTAACCATTCCTTCAGCCAGCACGGACAAGATGCTTCATAATATAACCTCATATTTGGCACCTCCTCTCTCTTTCATGTCTATCAGTATTTTCTATTTTATTCTTGGTTTTCCCCCTTGCCAGATATATTTAGAAATATCTTTTTGCCATTTGTTGAAGCAATCTGTCTTGCAGATCACTGGTATTGCTTGAAACAAAAATAACATTCTTGGTAATACATTCATCTTTATGGTCGACACTCTGCCCAGCAACGAAAGTTTCATTCTATGCCACATTTGCAAATTTCTTTTAATAATCCCAGGTTTTCAAATAATTATCTTTATATAAATTTATATTCTTTGCTATTAACCATACACCTAAATACTTAACCTACTTTTCAATCTTTAGACCTGATATATTTTGTAATTTATTTTTACTCTCATCATTCATGTTTTTTACCAGGAGCTTGGTTTTATCTTTATTAATTTTAAGACCTGCTATTTCTCCAAACAAATTTCAGAACTGACTTTATTGGTTCTTCTACAGAGATCACCAAGTCATCTTCAAATGCTTTTAATTTGTATTGTCCCTGTCCCACCCTTATTCCTTTAATATCTTGATTGCATCTTATTCTTTGTGCCAAAACTTCTAAAACTAATATAAACAATAAAGGTGACACAGAGAGAGCAATGCTTGTTCTGCCGTGAAAGAAGGCAGAGATTTGGAGTAAGCTTAAAAAGAAACAGCTAAAAGATTACAGAAGACACAAGAAAGAATACCACTCAAGACAAAACGGTGCCGTTTCTAAGCAAAATGCAGTGCCACATTTGATGGTCACGGTTTATGGCAGATCCTTTAACCTAGGAGGGTCTATTTACGACATATTAACTAGAGCAGAGCCAAAATTGTTAAGTTTCAAGCCAATATCTGCATGTACAATGAAGAACCTACAGATAATAATTCCCTCCCTCCCGAAAGTGTTCCCTGCTGCACATACAAGTTCTGAATCCTAATTACGGCTTATATAAAAAGCCTCCAAAGGCTGATTTTTATAAGCACACAAATCACAGTCCAGGGAAACAGCTGACTCTCAGGGGCAAGAAAGCTATGCATTTCCCAAGCTCATCTAGGTTCATATCAGCAAAGTTGCCCGATCCAACTGAGCGAAACTTTAGGCAGAGGTACATTCCCTTCCTTGTCCCTTGTAACTGGTAGGACTTTCACTTCAGACCTACCTCAGACACCCTACCCACAAGTCCATTCACACTGGCCTTCCCACAGTCTATGTACGATGGAATGTGGAGCCTACGTGAACTGGATTTCAGGTTTCTCAAGGAAGCTGTGTCTCCTGGTTTGTTTAAAAGCTTTTCTATCACAAACTGTAGGTTCTTTTGAGATTTCTGAATTTGAAGAAACGTTTGAAAACAAATTGCTCCACATTTGAAAGGCAAATACCAAAATACTGCATACCTGAAGATCTTAATACAATTACCAGTAATGATAGTTGGGATCTTTACTACACCCATTTTTGCTGAGATTCGCTTATCATTTGGCTTCTAGTGAACAACTGTGGAAATACTGCATTGGAACCAAATTTAACTGTTTTTAGACATGGAATGTTTTGCACATTTTTGCTTTATAGCTACAATTGTTTTTATAATTAAGTTATTGCTACAATGTGGTCTGGGATCTTATCTTCATCATTTTTGTTTCTTGGAGGGGCCATAAGTCATCTGCTCCAAGCAATTTACCTGCTCCTTCTGCCTCTCAAGGCTGCAGTCTCCTATGTTTGTCTTTCTCTGCCATTGATCAGCAGTATTACCATTACAAATTATGAGTTGTTCCTTAATGAAGTAAAGTATCACAGAAAGTTGGATGAGTCCTGCTGACTCTTAAGGGGGCGGGGAGAGAAAACTGGTTTTGAAATATATTGTGAGCAAATTGTGTGTTTCTTTCTCTTTTGATAAATGTAAAGATAAATGTAAACTCAGTAAAGAGAATGAATGAATGGTTTTATTAAGGATAGAAGGAAAGGAAGAAGGCAAACAGGAAAAAAGAGGTTGAAAATAAATGGAGCTTTGTGGCTAAAACCTCTCTGAACCTTAACTTACTACTTACAGCAAGACATTCTGGTCTCCTGAAGAGTAAAGTTGCCAGGCTGGAGGTCAGTAAGGGACCAGATGAATCCCTGATGGGAAGGACAAAGGTTGTACAGTGGTACCTCGGGTTACATACGCTTCAGGTTAACCTAGAAATAGTGCTTCAGGTTAAGAACTTTGTTTCAGGATAAGAACAGAAATCTGGCTCTGGTGGCACGGCGGCAGCAGGAGGCCCCATTAGCTAAAGTGGTGCTTCAGGTTAAGAACAGTTTCAGGTTAAGTACAGACCTCCAGAACGAATTAAGTACTTATCCCAAGGTACCACTGTATATCACAGTCCATTTTTAAGGATTCTCTCACCCATGTTGGGCTGAGTGACAGATGCCTTTATCTACAAACCCTTCCTGCTTCTGTATCTGAATTAACCTTCCTGAAGGCCTTGCACAACCAACTCCTGTCACAATCCTGTCAAGACTCTCACTGCACTCCCTGGGTTCTCTGCTGCTTATGGACCGAGCAGGAAAGATCAGGATATAAGACTGAACATCACAGCAGGCTGTATAATTTTTGTGCTGTTGAATGCCATAATTTCATCACACAGTTATACTGCAACAAACAAAAAACTTATCCATGATGACACACACGGCAATGCACTTACAGACCATCATCCCTGAGTGGTCAACAGGCAGTAATTTATGGCCACTGTCCACCTCACCCAGGGAAAAATATACATTTCCTTTCAAAAGCACATATGTTTAAAAATCCAATACCTGAAGACATTCAGCGTCTCATACTGCGCAATCTCTATCAATTGCCAAGGGTATGAAAGTAAAAAGCAAGTCATTAAAAAGAAGGTGACCTTTATGCTAGAGTGGATTCCATTAAAGCTGTTTTCACAAGACGAGGGAAACCTTTAAGTTGCTACCGGATGAACGTTCAGAGTTTTGATTGAAAGTAAATTTGTTCATTTAAAGCAATGTGTCAGTAGCAGAAATCCACAGGAAATCCAAGCACTTCATTTCGACAACACGCAAACAGCTAAGAAAATATCTGCACTATACAAATAAACAAGCCCCAGTCTCTTCACTTCACTTCACAACACAACTCTTCTCTTTCCACCCACACATGATTTTAGAACTGGAAGTGAAATAAGTGAAAGCAGATACTGTATTTTTCCCTGTATAAGACGGTGCTTTTTGCTAAAAAAAAAAAAAAAAAGGCAAAAATTGGGTGTTGTCTTATACACAGATAGTGAATGCGGAGGGGGGGACACGGGATTAATGGCAGCAGCAAGCAGGAGATTGGCAACGGCTATTGGCCGTGTGATTGGCGGCTGCGGCAAGGTCTGCTGGTGATTGGCTGTGGCTGCAGTGATTGGCGGCTGCGGCAAGTGGGCTGTTGGTGGCGGCGAGCGGGCTGTGGGAGAGGTGTGCAATTGGCAGTGGCTGTGGCAAGCGATCAACAGTGGTGGGCAGGCGGGTGAGCGACTGGCGGAAGTGACCCCCCCCCTCCAAAAAAGCTAAGCAACTTAATTTCTTAATTTTGGGTTTAAAAAATAGGGGTCGTCTTATACACGGAAAAATATGGTATAGTTTGTCATGAAATAGGTTGAAGGCTGTTAAAAAGAATACTGCAGGGCTTCACAAAAGGCTATTAAACAGAGTGCTTTACCATCTAATTTGATCTAAATCTTCATGTAGGCTTTCAAAAAGAGTTTCTAGCACAGGGGTCATTTAAACGGCCCACGAGCCACCCCAGAACCGAGCCACCCACTCAGTGAGTCCCCACACGCTGTGCTAAACCAGCGCAGAGTGGAACGGGGACTCACTTCCCTGGCGCCGGAAATCGCATCTATGCAGATGCAGACACCGGGAATTGCATCTGCGCAGACGTGATCTGGCCCATGGAGAAATCTCCACAGGAGTGAACCGGCTCAGGCGAGGTAAACCTTGTTACAGCATCTCCTTTTTGTTGTAAGGCTTATCTCATAGCTCTACATAGTATATTGCAATTGAGTTACTTTGCACATTTAAAACTAGAAATCTGTCCCAGCTCAGAGTACACACGCCTCCTTCCCTGCAGCTTGGAAAACTACAATGACGAGAAATTTATTTTTTCCTGGGACATGTCTATGGCAGGAATTGATGCCTTGCAAGGGGGTCTCCAGTTGGGGGAGGAAGTGAACTGGAGGCTGCTGAGACCTGCCATGTTCCTAACCATTAGAATCTGAATTTCAGAACTGGCATGGCAGAGAGTTTAGTGAATGATCCAGACTCTGGCCACTAAGTGGCAGGACTTTAAGGAGCAGCAGAGCTACCACTGCATCTGCACCCCTGCCATGCATGGCAGCTGGGGATTCAAGGTGGAGGGGGGCATGGCAGTAGTGGGACTGGCTCGGGGTCCAGCTAATTCCAGGGAGGCTTAGCTCCTCCCAAACCTGCCTATTGAATGGTCTTGTTTTAAGGGTTACTTTGTTCTGCTTCCTGTCATGTTCTTGTCGTTTATTAATGCTTTTTTAACTTGGTGTATTTAGACAGTCAAACTCCTTGGAATGATAAGAAAATGATTTGAAATAAGAAACAATACATCTCTTCTATACTTCGTGCATCGTCAAACATTTAGGGTTACATTCAACACAGTGCTATGCAGCTAATTTTGTCACCAGCAGGAGATCTCCTTGCACAATGGAACAATCCCCACCTCTCGTCCTGCCACATGCCCCCCAACATCTCTTCTGGGGGTTCACCAAACTCTCCAGAGCAGATTTGGGAACAGTGCAGGGTTCATGCAGGGGCGAGAAGACCCCTAGTACATTACATTAGCCCTTCTTTTCAGCTGGGTTACATACTGCCCACCACAGAACTGTGATTACTTTACAGTACTTGAATGCACCTTGGCAAGCCTTGAGAAAACGTAGAGGCTGACTTCCCCAAATATTTATATTTCGTGCAACTGGGAAGCCCCCTGAATCTGCAGAGATAAGGAGTAGGAGATGGTTGTTGCACTGATATTTCAGCGGTCAGGACGTGCATGTTCTTACACTCCCATTTAGGAGTAGGCCTTTAGGGCATAAAGACAGGTTCTGGATAGTTCCCTTTGGTATTATGTACCAGGTTATAAATCTAAATATATTTCAAAAAAATGATGAAGAAAGTCATGGTAGAACAAGTGAAGACAGAAAGGGAGGGAGGGAGCGAGGGGGGGGGTCATAAACTTCCTATGAGGAACTTGTCAAGTCCATACTTTTCCATTATTAAATAATTCCATTTAGAAGGGTAGTAGAATAAGACAATCAATCATTTCTCTTAGCCATCGTTAAGCTTTTGAACTGCTCTTTATCCTTCCAACATCCTTGAAGAAAGGCAGTGGGGTGGGGCACGAGCGAAGAGAGATCTGAGCAGAATTGATTGTCACCCATGGAAATAGTTGAATTTTGCATATATATAAAGAGAAACATTGCAACATCAACAATTCTAATGCACAGGAAGGAAATGGACCACAAAAATTGGAGGCCTATTTTGTCAATCAACAGCAATTAGAATGCAGCAAGCTAGCTGGCCAGGCTACCATCTCAACTCCCTCTGTGCACATGGGTGTCTGAATACCTAAAATCCAGGACTAGAAAAGGCCTACCTCAAAGTTCTACTTACAAGTTAAACCAATACATGGGGGGGGGGGGACAGGGCTGGGCTGTGTAGCTCTTGCCTTTGCATCTGTGCACACAGCAGAAATAGTTGCTGGCCTTTGAGAATAGCTGTACTTGTAAAGGCCCCCCTTCCAGCACACATTTGTGCTGTGTGTACATGCCAGCGAGAAGCATTTCCAAGCATGCACAGCATGGCTGGTGGTGGTGCTACTCAGCATGGCCCCCTGCTCCCCCCACATGCTCATTAAATAGAACACTTGTCTAGGGCTACTGTGTCAAATTAATCACGTTAGTTAAACAGGTTATTGTATAAAGTAGTAGTATTAGCTTTCAGAACAGGACCATTAAGACAATCTCTGAAACAAGTCTCTGAAACAAGCTACGCAGAGTAACTGTGTCAGTCTTCTGCAGTAAAAACACAATTGTCCCCTGCAACTTCTATCAAGAAGTACAGCTGTGGTTCAATTAGCACTGATCTATTTTGCTATCTCCTAGGAGATGTAATGAGGTTAAGATAAAACCAAGTAGTTTCTCATTTACCTGATGCTCTCCGACAGTTCTCTATACAACATTTCTACTGTTTTACAATCTAAAGTTTGTTCTGGATGTTGATGCTGCAAGATGTAACAGAGGCTAGCTAGGTCAATCTCACATCAACATTACTCACCAGAAATCCTGTTTTTAAAACTGAAGATGATTGCATTTTCTCTTAACAGACCACATCTGCAGTGCTTTAATTTTCCAGGTGTTTTCTTGCACCTAGAAGGTGCCACATAGTATTTATATTTTATTTGACTAAGATATAGTATTTTTTCTTATTTAATTGATTTATGCCAATGGTGATTACTAATGGCCAAGGAACAAAAATCACCCTATTTGGTATATTTTTCAGGCAATGTTCCATTTGTCAAGCACTACAATTCATCTTTGAATTTCCCACTCTATTTGCCTTTCACAGAGCTTGAACGCTCTTCTCTGTTTCTCTTAATGCCTGTCATTCACACACTTGTTTGGGGCTATTTTCAAGTTTCTCTTCAGAGGTCCTGCTCTAAGTATACTTGCTAAATGAGGTGAGGTAGGAAGGAAAGGGGCCATTTCGTAATGGCACCCCAGTTATAGAACAGCCTTCTTAAAGTGATTCACCTGGAGCCATCTTTTGGGTCTTTATAGCACAAGTTGACTACCTTTTTGCCCACCCAGAACTTTTAAATAACTTATGAACTTACATTTAGTTTTAAATAGCTGTGTTTTACTTATCATTTTGTATTTTATTTCAATAACATTTGTTTTGTGAGCCACCCAAAGAAATTATGATATGGGGTGACCAGACAGTCATCAAATAAGAAATCAAGGTTTTATACTTTCCATCCATGGTTTCTTTGGTAATTTTTCTAAATTAACATACTAGTTTTTCTAATATTTTCTGGTAAGTGGATCCTTCCAGGCTTCTTAAACCATGTTTATTATTATTTTTCAGTCACCAGTATGTTAGATAAATTTCAGTAACTTTCAAATACCCCTCTATTCCTGAATATTAAAAGTCCAAGTCAATTATTAAATACATAAACACACATACAAGCCCCTTTTGACACCATATCCAGCCCTACAAAGCCAAAATCTAGTGCTAGTGGTGAGGTGAAATTTTACAAGTGTGTGTCCCTCCGCATACAGAACATAAACCTTCTTTGTGCTAGGCTATTAAAAAATGGGTCGACATTTTAAGGCACTCAACAAGATTGCAAATACTGATGACGAATACACAGTTTCACACAGTAGTAGAGAATTGTCCCTTTGGGGGTGAAGTCAAACTGTTGGAGGGTTACAGTACCTGCTGTGGCTACAGAAACCAGTACAGGAGAGACATGTTTTGTTGCATCTGTTACTTCTGTAGTAAAAACACAATTGTCCCCTGCATCTGTTCAAGTAAACACAATTGGATTTTGGGATCATTCAAATGGCTGTAATTAGTTTCCATTTTTGGAGATGGGAAAATATTCCTGAGATGAGTGTGAGCAGTACACACACACACACACACACACACACACACACACACACACACACTTCTGCTTTCCCAGATGGATCATCCAATACTCTAGTGCACTGAAGGTGCCTAGTCTATTTGATGTTTCATCAAAGGGAGACTGTGAATGGTGCTGCAATAAATCTTGGAGAATGCTGAGCCAAAGAGGATTAAGCGTATGACCGAAAAAGGCCAAAATTCCACAAGAGGAAGCTGCTTTATTCAAAGTCAGACCACTGATCCTTCTAGCTCAGCATTTCTACTCTGACTAGCAGTGGCTAGCCAGGTCTCCAAATTGGGGGTACAATGGGCACTGACTCCCTCCTACTACAGCTTCCACACTGCTCCCAAATACACTACTGAGGAGTTTCAGCACTTTTTAGAGAAGTGTCTGTTACAGCTGAAAGGTATAGATAACTCTTAAGTTATGAGTCTTTTTGGATCCAACCCCAAAGCTACTAATACAGTCTTGTCTACCACTCATACTAAGAAAAAAAATGTATATAGTAACAATGCATCAGATAGAATATACATGTAATAAAATTAGCTATCTTTCCTCAAAGGAGCTCATGGATGGTGTACGTGGTCCTCCTCCCACCCACCCCAGCTTTAAGCAGGTTAAGTTTAAATTGGGTGACTGGCCAAAGGTCACCCCGCGCACTTCAAGGTCACCACTGGTCCTGCTAGCTAGGAATCATGGGAGTTGTAGGCAAAAAACATCTGGAGGGCTGAGGTTGAGGAAGCCTGCCCTAAGCACTCCACCTCCTTTGCTCTCAGCATAAAAGTGCTACCTTCAGAAAAAGCTTCCAAACACATTACTTTATATTAGGTCAGACCAATGGGCCATCTCACCTAGCAGGTGTACCTGTTGTATTGTCAGGGGTTTGGACCATGTTGGCTACCACTAGTTTACAGACTGGCAGAGTAACGTAAGCAAAAAGAACAAGAAACGGGCCCCAGGATGCTTGCATGGCCTGGCAATTTGTTTGCTTTGGCTTGAAAGGAAAAGGAAAGCTGCTGTAGTCTTGAGTGCCATTCATGCAGGAATATATAAGAAGGGTACCATCTCCATCAATATTCAGTATCTTTTCACCTGGACCAACCGTATTAAATTTTGCTCTCAGTCTGAGCTTAAGTAGCTAATTGGCACTGGGTCTGTAACCAGAGCGTCAAGCAAAACAGGCAACTTCTGCAGAAAGCTGGATGTTTGCTTCTGACAAGACAGCACCCACTCATTGCTCCCGACAGCTCAAGGACACTCCATTACAGGGACAGCACTTCAAACACAACAACTGTCAGTTCAATTGCATAACCACAAGTGATGCAGGTTTACAATCTACTTTTCCTGTCTGCTCAGGATTTTAATCATTCCACACATGTCAGTGCATTAGACACATTTCATGGATGGTTCTTTCACAAAATTGGAAAGGAGGGCTTTATTACTTTTACTGCTTATCTGTAGTTAAAAGAAGGATTTATATAAAAAAAAAGATTAGGCAACAGACACCTTGGCCTGAAGAGTTCAATGGATGAAGTCTGTGGCAGCCGGCCGGGTCTGGGCTAAAAGACTATATTATCCCTACCCAAGCAGCACATTAGAAGCAAAAGCAGCACATAGAAAGAAATTGGCACCTTTTCTCGCCTCATTGCCAGAGCTTTACCTCTGGCCAGCCTCTAACTCTGACTTGAGAGAACAAGAAGAGGGACAGGAATGTCATCAATCATAGGAACACATGACACTGCCTTATGCAGAGTCCATCTAGCTCAATATTGTTTATGCTGTGTGGTGTAGTGGTTAAGAGCAGTGGACTCGTAATCTGGTGAACTGGGTTTGATTCCCCGCTCCATCACATGCATCTGCTGGGTTAATCACACTTGGGCTAGTCACAATTCTCTGAAGCCTCTCAGCTTCACTCACCTCACAGAGTGTTTGTTGTGGGGGAGGAAGGGAAAGAAGATTGTTAGCTGCTTTGAGACTCCTTAGGGTAGTGATAAAGCGGGATATCAAATCCAAACTCCTCCTCTTCTTCTGACTGGAGAGGCGACTGCCAGGGTTTCAGGCAGGGGGCAATTCGCTTCCCTACCTGGAGATGCCAGGAATCGAACGTGGGACCTTTCGCCTGAGGTGTCAATGACCTATCCGTGAGCTACAGTCCTTCCCCATGACAGAAGAAACACAAACTACATAACCAAAGGCCCAGTTCAAATGTGTACTCTGACATGGCACCCTCCAGATACACAACTGCCCCAACCTCACATGTTGCTGGTGCTTACTTCCTAGCATACCATGGGAAAAACATGCCCCATAATACAATTTCAAAGAGAAAGTGTATTTGAGTGCCTCTTGTATTGGATGAATTTAATACAATATATCAGGTCTTGGGGCTGAATGTAGTGTCTTTGAACCAGGATAGTGTCTACTGCTTTCCTGTATGTAGAGATATATGCATACAAACACCTGGATTTTGCATGGCAGGAATGCAGCTTACTATAAGAACCATGTCTATTGCTCTGCCTGCTTTTTGCCTCTGGTCTGACCCACAACTGGCACTTTGGCCCCGAAAGATTGTTCCTGAAGGAAATGTTGCATTCGTGTAGGGAAAAAGGATCCCCACCACAGCTTTAAACAACACTTTGACATGATCAATGTCAGTTTTGAGAATAAGTTCCCAACATCTCCCTTTGTGTCTTCTGTGAACATTTAATCACCTGTAAACACCAAAAGTGGTGTCTGCAGTTTTCAACACTACCACATGCATTTGATGTTGCATAGATAATTAAAAGTCACATCCTACTACATTTGATTAAAATACAAACTGGAGCAAATACAATAAGCCAGATCTCAAAATGCATGAGATCATGGATATCCAATGGAAGTTAAGCACTGAAAGATTCACACAGCGTATAGGTGGAATCTATAGGTACAGGTGGAACCTAGTTGGTGGAAGCACCAACTAGGGAAGCTTTAAAAGAGTTTATAGACAAATTCATGGAGGACAAAGCTATGTTCTATATTCATAGTCAGAGGCATTATGCCTCTGAACAACAGGGAGTAGCAGGTGGGCAGAGTGCTACTATACCCAAGTCCAGCTAAGCCACTGTGAGAACAAGATTATTATTATATATTTATACCTCTGCCTTTTTCCCTGGCAGGAACTCAATGCAGCTTACCAATAAAATAAAAACAGAGAAAAAAATCTTTAAAAACAATTAATAGAATTAAAACACACAAACACCTATGAAAAGCATACAGATAATTGCAATAAAAACAGCATGGCACCAGCCCTTTCATTAAAAGTAGTCAGTTCCCCAAAGCCTGTTGGAATAAGGAAGTCTTCACCTGCCAGCAAAAGGACAAGAAGGAAGCCAGTTTAAACTTTTCTAGGGAGCGAGTTCCAAAGTCTGGGATGCTGGTGAGATGAGCCATTCGCCTGGTACAACAGGCTCATCTTATGGTCTGCCCCCACAAATATCAGTAAAGTTTCTTATCTTAACAGTCCACCTACTCATATCCTGTTAGGAAGAATTTTGTTATGTATTTACTACTGGGGTGTGATCTTTTCTATCTAGGAATTGCCCATTATTCAATTATCTCTTGATCCAGCTGCTTCAACAGCTGTGTGTTTACTTCGCAGACAGAGAGGACACTTATTCAAACAATTAAGATACAGAACAAGGCTTCTGTCAGCACTCAGATTAGCCCTTTAGTGGACTGGTAGGGAGCGACAGATAGTGCTGCTTTTCAGAGGGTACTAGAAACCAAAAGGTTACTTTAGTTTATGCCAAGAACTGGAGACCAATAGGCCACGTCCACAGTGCATTCTTTGATAAATTATTGTACCTAATCCTTGCAAATTATGCATTCACATATGGCAGTGTACAGCTTTTGCTTTTGCACGTGAACAGGGAGGAGCTGTGTGAAAACAAGGCTAAAATTACCCAGGCAAGACATGTAAAGCACTTTTATGTCATTTTATCACTCATGGTTTCCCCAAATAATCCAGGGAAGTATGGCTTCTTAAGAGTGCTGAGAGCTGTGAGGAGATTCCCAGAGTTCCTTGGGAAGAGTGATTTATTGTTAAGCCACTCTGGGAACTGCAGCCTTTGACAACTCTAAGGACACTCAACAAACTACAGCTCCCGAGATTCTTCAGGAGAAGGTATGCCTGTGAAACGTGGTAATGCATGGTGCAACGTGGCCTAAAAGTAAGAACCCACCATTAAGGGTTCATATCGACATTTTAACATATGGGGCTAAATGAAATCGAGCGTCAGAACAACTTGGCCACAATAAGGAAATTTTGCCCATGGTGTGACTATTTTCCACCTACCCATTTCCACTCTCTGGCACGCTATCTGTATAACCTAGCAATTCTAAAATAAAGACGCGCTTTTACTCTCACAAGATTGAATTTATTGCCCTCGGCTGTACTTGAGGGACAATTCCAACAGATTCCACACGAAAAACGTTTATGTCCCTGTGGAGATGGCAGTACCGAATTGGTGGCGCATGCACTTCTGGCCTGCACTCTTTATAAAGACTTGAAGAATGAGGTTATCACCCCTCTTTTCCTGTCCATTCCGGGTTGTTCAACCACTGCCACAATGTCTTTTCTCTTGGCAGATCAAGATGAGCAGGTGACAGCAAAGGTTGCAAGGTTTTTAGCTTGGGCAATTAGAATAAGATCCACTATTTGACTATTGATTCAAAACCCTAAAATCTATTTTATATAATTGACCTTTTTATTTTTATTCTTTGTATATCATATTGTTGTTTTATTGCTATGGTCATGGCTGACACAAATAAAGATTCATTCATTCATTCATTCATTCATTCATTCATTCATTCATTCATATGGGGCTGCAATAAACAATAACTGGAACTTTGGCATTGTGTCTATGAAGTTAAACATTCCCTGTGCACACATGCATGTAATATTTTACTGTGAGGTGTAGGTGTTATCTTTACTGCTGATGCAAACTACTGTTGATGGGTTACCTCACTGCAAAACGTGACTGTTTATGTGTTGGGGAAAGGGTGGCGCCACTGTGTTTGCTAGCTTGAAGTTTCCTGACTTTGGGATTTCATCCATCTGAGCACTGTAGGCTGTACAAAATGAACACGTATCCTGGGGGCATAGGAAATAGTTACCCGCCCCCACAAAAAACCTCACATATATCACAGAAACAATTATACCGGGCAAAACACAATGCAAAAATAAAATACGTCTTTCTGATAAATTCAAGATTTAATAACGATCTCAAAACAGCAGGCTGTAGCAGACTATATTCCTCCTTAACTTTCCGAGTTCTCTAACCAATGACTTCATCAGTAAACACTTTGCTCAGGAGTAGTACTAAATCTCTAGAACACCTATGTGAGGAATGTGTGATGTAGGGAGCAGGAAAGAGAAGGAATGCAGACCAAAAAAGAAACCCTAGAATTGTGCTTAGCTTTCCACTTACTGATAAAAGATTTGCCAATAGTTTTATAGAGTTAAAGCCCAACAGTAGCCAGATATTCTCAAATAGTTTTGTTAGAGCCACAAGGACACAGAATATAATCAAAAGAACCGCCAGGCCAAAAAAGATTAAAAAGTATGAATTTGCTACATGGAATTCCCGCACAAGTTTTTTTAAAAAACAAAAATCCCAAAACACACACACGCACAGAGACAAAACCTTGAAAGTGAGGAAACAGTCATATAGCATTGGTTACTTGCTAAGCAAAGACATGTTCTACCAAAATGCCAAGAAAAAAATTAATGAAGAGAAGAGAGTAAAGTGGGAAGGAGATTGAAGATAAAAGGTTTCATTATCTGACTTCAGGGAGTGTAAAAGCATTGCAATTCTACACTGTTATATAAATTGTTACTTGCTGAAGTAAAATTATTTATGGCATTTAAATCCTGCCCTTTCCTGTATCTCAAAGAGACAAAAACAAAAACGGTTCCATTTTATTCTAGTAACTCAGTGAATTGAAGTTAGGTCAAAAGATAAGAGAAAATACAGTGGTTCCTCAGGTTACAGACACTTCAGGTTACAGACTCCGCTAACCCAGAAATAGTACCTCGAGTTAAGAACTTTGCTTCAGGATGAGAACAGAAATCGCGCAGCAGCAGCGAAAGGCCCCATTAGCTAAAGTGGTACCTCAGGTTAAGAACAGTTTCAGGTTAAGAACGGACCTCCAAAACGAATCAAGTTCTTAACCCGCGGTACCACTTTAACCTAGTGCAGAAGCCGCACTATGTATGGCAAAGTCGAAACTGCAGCCTCCGGAACCTGGTTTGGCCTGATACAACCACAGAGCTCTGGGCACCCCGACTTCATTACTCTGCGGAAAAGATTGACAGGGACATGGGGAGGAAGACTACCAGCCAGTGGCAATGCACTTGCCATGGTGGTTGTGAAGGCAAAAACACAGAAGCCAGAGCCTGGGTTAGTCACATATTTTAAAATGAGGAGTTCACTTTTTGGAGTCCGCCACACTCCTCTAGAGTACAGCAAAATGTTCACACTGGGCTGGACGATGAATTCCTGAACTAAAACTGGTCTATAATGTGAATATCTGGGAGGTGCCCATTTGATGGTCCTGCACCATCCTGAAATTAAACATGCTGTGGCACAAAAAAGGGTGAGATCTCCTGGCTCTGGAATGCCCTCTCCTCCCAAATCAGATTGGTGGCCAATTCTTTTCCACTTTCAGCACCAATTAAAGAGTTATTTATTTCTCCAAGCCCTGGGGTGATTCATTTGCCTCTACTGTCTGCTGCTCTTAAGTTTATTTTACTGTGGTGTTATTTTATATTTTTACAGGCTGCTGGTGTCTTACTTGGTGCTTTATTGTTGGCAATGTATTTTAATGCTGATCCACTGCAACCTGCATTGTGTAATGAATAGAGGGATAAAAACAGTTTGAATAAATAAACATTCACAGGGGCAAGCCAGTCAAAGCCAGTATCACCTTTGAGGCAACTTCACTAACTTCCAGCTTGTTCCTGGAAAAATCAAAATGCTACTTTAGACCAGTGTTTCCCAACCTTTTTCTGACCATGATTCCCTTTCTGTGCCTCCCCATGGGTGTAGCCAATGGGTGGGGGCAGGAGGCAGCTGCTCCCCAATAAGTAAAAATCAGCAGAAATCAATACAAATATGAGGTTCTGTCCCACCCTAACAAAAATCCTGGCTATGCACATGCCCCGTCCTCTGTGCTATCAGTAGAAAGGTAGCTATTTAAATGTTTTGTTTGTAAATGGAACATGTTTTATCGATATTTTTTATAAATTATACAAGATACAATTACATGAAATGATACATAATGAAATATTGTTGAAGCTGAAAAACTTAAGCGTGGAACTGGAAGGTACCCCAAGGGGATGTTAGAATTCCTGCTCCATGATTGCAGTCATGGGATTTTTGTCTTTCACATGACGGTATATGTTTTGACTCCACAAAGTGGGAAGTGACGGAGACAGGATGTTTGTGTTACTGTGTTCCGTGAAGTGGGACTATTGTTGTTTGGTTTTTTCTCTTTGCTGTCTGATGCTAGAGAGAGAGGGAGCCATGTTGCAGTGCTCCGTGTGTGTTTATATGTAAATAAAGTAGATTAGCCAAAATGCTTAGTTGCTGAGGTCTGTTACGCATGATGCGCAAACTCTGAGGATCCCTAAGTGTGCTGGTGTCTGTTGGCATTGGTTGCTGTGATGTTTGGGCTGAAGAAAGCTTATGAAGCTCCCAAACGATCGACCAGGAGGGAACATGCCAGTCAGGCATGTGTCTCTGCCAGGGTCCTACTCAAGTGTAGGCTGATCTCCTGACAGGGTCATCTTTCTAATGCAACCCCCTGCAACGTAGGAAACTCAGCTAAAGCATCCATGTCAGATGGCCACTCAACCTCTCTTTATGAGTTTGATGCAAAATATTTGTACACCTTGATACAGCTGGAATACTCCCCAGGTTTGTTTTTTTCTTTCAGACTAGCACTTTGAGTTATCATTTGTGATGTCAGCAGTTATTTCAAACCAATTACTGGAATCGGATCTTTCCAGACAGGATATATTTACAACAGTGTCTATAGTGCCTTACAATAAACTGACGGATGATTCATGCTATTTTTCTTAGTTGAAGTCATCAGAAGTAATCTGGAGCCACAGTGACAGCATAACTAGATGTAATTCTGTGTGATCTGCCACTTTACATGGGACTAAGGATTCAAAATATAATTTGCTTTGATTTTTAAAAAATGTTTTGCTGATGGTAAAGATCAGAACACAAATGACAAAGTATTTCATTGCAGCTTCTTTTAGTAGATAAGTTTCTTAAGATTTCAAATGACAATCCTGGAAGAAGAACCAACTTCATGTGGAGAACAGACATGTGTCTTTCTTTAAATGAACAAATAAATATTTCTCCTACCAATTCGAGATACAATCAGAGACAGTACCATTTTATTGCCATTAACAGCCTACAATTAATTAGATTCTGTATGACTATTTTAATGTGTTAATAGCTTGCTGCGGTGTGGAGGCAGTGCTAGATGTGCTCCAACTGTGAACACTAGCAACAATCCAGAGCATACATATTTAGCGGATAAAAATTGAACCATTATTTATATTCCAATTACTAGTCAGGAGGAATCCGCACAACACAGATCAAGGGAAGGCCTTGCATTGCCCCAGGTTCAGTCCCTGACATTTGCAGGAAGGACTGAGAAATATCTGCATGAAACCCACTTTCAGCCAGTACTGAGCTAGAGGGTCTGACTCTGTCTAAAGCATCTTCCAATGACCCCAAGGAAGAGCTTATCACCAGGAAAATCCCACTTGTGTGAACCTAGCCACATTTTGATGTAACAAAGCATGTCAGCCTGAATGCTTAATATATATTTATGAGATATTATTATTATTACTATTATTATTATTATTATTATTTACATGTACTTCTCAATTCTAAAAATATTTCCAAGGAACTAACTCCAAATACTTATAAAACAGAGTCATCATCAAAGGGCTTTAATTAGGACTGATGTTAAACCTGAATTATTGCAAATCTCTTGCGACCCGAGCCTTAAACTCTTGCTTTTTGCTGCTCTCCTTGAGCAGCAGAAATCAATTCTTCAAGAGCCTCACACTGCATTATTGATGTGGATATGGCAAACAATATCCATAATCCCATTAGCTGACCTCTAAAAGAAATGTTAGCAAGTATGTGATATTTAAGGGGGGTGGGAAGAGACTGTGAAGCCCTTCCCTAAACTCATGCCTAGTTGGACAGCTCAAGGCTTATTCTGGCACATGGCCTATAAAAACAGCTGTCAGTCAGGTGCTCATGTATTATTCAGGAACTCCATGGGCTTTGTGGGCCCAAACCTCTCTTGTCTCTTGTTGTGAGCATTATCTAGTCAACCATGCAAGGCATTCAGGTTACTATGCAACGTGAGTTACAAGAAATAAAAAGAATAAGAATGCCTTTCTTCCAGTTTAAGGATGCATTGGTTGTTGTACAAGTTTAAATCATCTTAGGCCCGCTACCATTTGGGGGCACTTGTCTGTGAGAAGTGTCCCATTTGACACTCAGATATTCATTTTCAGCTGCCTCCCCATTCTGGGCAAGTGCCAATCTGTGCTTGCCCAGCTTTCACTGATCTGACACCTGTGACCCACCCCACCCCCGGCTTCAATATTCTGTGTATGAATATTGCTAATGAAGGAAAGGAGTCCTAAGAGGCACACTAGCTGACCTAGGATTTTCATTCACATTTCAGAATATTTAGTGTCCTGTGCAAAATAAATATCTCAACCGCATGTGCATTCTTAGAATTGCCATGTCTGCCCGTTAAGTTATCATTAGCATGTTGCTAACAATGACTTCCACAACTCTGGAGATGCCTGGATGATGCCCGAGTCAGAAATTTTTGTATGCCTCTGGGCAGCACAAAACTCCTACCTCCATCAATAAAGTGCAGGTGTGTACAGTATACCTGAAGGAGCGTCTCCACCCCCATCATTCAGCCCGGGTGCTGAGGTCCTCCTCTGAAGGTCTTCTGGCAGTTTCCTCACTGCAAGAAGTGAAGGTACAAGGAACCAGGAAGAGGGCCTTCTCGGCAGTGGCACCTTCCCTGTGGAACGCCCTCCCATCAGATGTCAAGGAGATAAAGAAGCACACAACTTAGACATCTGAAGGCAGCCCTATATTAGGTAGTTTTTAATGTCTGACATTTTTTCATGTTTTGATATGCACTGTAAGCCGCCTAGAGTGCCTGGGGAAACCCAGCCAGATGGGTGGGCTGTTGTTGTTGTTGTTGTTGTTGTTGTTGTTAAAGAGAGATCATTTCCCAAGAGGGCAAAGCCAGTGGCCAGAAGATGACCCAAGAATTCCTCAGGCACTGAATCTTTCAGATGCATTTTCATTGTTCAAAGCTGCTTTGAGAGAATCTTAGATGAAATGCAAGTTATCAAAATGTCTATGTTTCTATGATTCCATATAACAACCTTCTATATAGAGGTGGGTGCTAAAATGTTCACAATATGGATTTCTTCTGAGACCTTCTTTTAAAAAAGGAAAGAAATGGAAGGTATTTCATTTTTCAACAACTGAAAACAGGAGGCATGCATGCTATAAAACCAAAGTCAATTTTGTTTAGCTTGGCTGTATCCCAACCTAAACTTTTGGGCTTTAAGCAAGGGGGGAGCTATACAATTTCCCTGCCCCTTCAACCCCCCACAGTTGTTATTTTTTTAAAGAATACTGGGCTACTTAATTTTATGAGCAGCTCTGCCAAACTAGAATAAACAAGTCTGAAAAACATTCCCACAAAAAGGTTTTTCACATAAACACGCACATAAGAAAAGGGTGGGGGAGAAGTCAAACCAATGGGGATTGGAATATATACAATTGAGTAATCCAGGGAGCTAAAAACTCACATGCCAGCTGCTGAGCATGTACGCCTTAGAATAAAATTTCCATTTCCACAAGCTCTTTGCTACTAGGTAAGGTTTCAATGGACATGGATTCTGTTTCCTAATGAGCAAATCCCACACAAACAGACTCTGCACAACTTAGAAAAGAATAAACAATGAACTTTTTGCCAGTCTTTTGGATTCCCATCAGCAAAGATGAGCATTACAGATAGCAAAACTTCCTTTGGTTTTGCAGTCTATGTGGTCAGTGCTAATGCACTATAATAATGGATCGGTGGTCAAAGTCGTTAGCTAGAAACTAAAAACGCAGGACAGGAAATAAATCAGGATCGCAATTTTTTTCTTTTCTTCTGAAAGCATTTTTGGAATGCGTTGCACACAAACTCAAGGTAAACCCCAATATATAGCTACAGAAAACAGGAGTGTGTGTGTGTGTGTGTGTGTGTGTGTCCATCCAGTAAGTAGGTTTGCTTGCAAAGGAAGTCTAGCCTGCGTGTTCAAAGTTACACAAGCTCTAGGCACAAGTTACAGAATAAGAGCTAACAAACTACATTGAGGGTGTGGGACCTAATTAAGCCCAGTAGGTCTCTGAAAATTTGGCTGGTAAGGCCATTTGGGGCTAACTATGCCCACCTCATGTGACATCTGGCGCAGGGATCTGTTATCTCAGAATTAAAAACTAACATTGGGGATAAAAGATCTACAGTGGTACCTCGGGTTAAGAACTTAATTCGTTCTGGAGGTCCGTTCTTAACATGAAACTGTTCTTAACCTGAGGTACCACTTTAGCTAATGGGGCCTCTCACTGCCGCCACACCGCCGGAGCACAATTTCTGTTCTCATCCTGAAGCAAAGTTCTTAACCTGAGGTACTATTTCTGGGTTAGTGGAGTCTGTAACCTGAAGCATCTGTAGAAGCGTCTGTAACCTGAGGTACCACTGTATTCTCTCTGATCTTAGCTCTATGCACCAGAATGCTAAGATAGGAGATAAGCTTCTACAGCTGTCTTTTATCAAAGAAGAGAATGTGCAAGCACATACATAGTACTAAACTGCTTTCAGCTCTATGTATCTTTAAAGGGCAACCACCCTTACCTCATTATGGAGGAAGTGGGTTGGGAGATGGTTTCTCAGGCAACAGGGTACCACTGCACCCATAAGGTGCCATGCTAATGACCCCAGAGTTGGATTAGTACTCTTTTTAGTGCCTGTTATTTTCATTTGTTGATAATAACCCTGGGAAAGTTTTTGGACAAAAGACTTTGGAGATCCGCTGCCAGTCATTACAAAATGGGCCAATGATCACATGTATTGAAAGGCAGCGTCAGAATATTCAGTCTCCACATCCAGTGTAGGTGTTGCTTGTTAAATGTTCATGCTGCAAGAAGCCAAGAACATTATTTTGTATACTTGCTGCTGCAAAACCAGCAAGGTTACCCTTCTAAACTTTCTAGCAGAGGTTGCAAAGATACACCTTTTGTGAATCATGTGGCTTGCTTATACAGTACTGGCTCCAATATATTGCAAAATAAGCTCCTGTAAGAGTAAGTCAAAGCAGAGACTCCGTTTTTCTTCCCCCAAAGGGATACTGTTTACACACTTTGAAAACAAAACACAAATAATAGAGATGTTTTATGGGTCCTTGAACAAGGACAACACAGCATTTCCCCCCATTCCTCATGGTACACTCAGCCTTGCAAAACAACATCTAAGAGCAGATGCAAAGTGTGTTCTGTATCCCACTCTTCTCCCCAGCTAGAACATTAGCCTGTCACTGCCCGAAAATATTTTTCAATATTCTATACAGAACGTTCCTGCATGCAATTACTTTTAATGACAAACTGCGACAGTCCAGAGAAGTACTTTTGCTCTCCTACTTCCCCGAGAAACGAGATATTATGTTCAAGTTAGCATTTGTAAAGAAGATTTACCACCTGCCTTGCAGGCAGGAAAAAAAATGGGACTAGTAAAGGGGGGGCAGATAGCCACCTTTATAAAAATCTATTGTCTTAGTAGCATCGCCAACCTTGGGGGTGGGGGTGGGGGCTCCTGTGGACACATTTGCAAAATCAGAGAAACTGTCAGGAGCAACACACATAACCACACAACGAAGTGCATGCACATTCTTAGTATTAAAGAGCCAATCTGAACTGTCACATTATACTAAAACAATAGTTTGCTTCTTACTGAATATCCTCCCTTTCTATCCATCTGCATTTGGCACTGACATATGCAAACCTCCCCATTTAAAGTACTGTATCAATCCCTTTCAGACATAAGTACGGCAATGATGGGGCACGTCAAAGATGATAAAGGTAAGTGATTGGAACTGGCGTTTTGTCCTGGAAACATCTGCTATCACAAGTAGGATGTTTAGGAGGGAACAAAATGGTTGGAGAGAGCATTAACTTGCTTGTTCTTACATACAGCTATCAATTATGAGGCCTTTTCACAAGAGATACAAGGAGGAAAGGGGTTTTGTCCAGAACAGGGGCTTTGTTATTATTGTTGACATGGGATGGAAAAGTGGAAGAGTGCCAACTTTAAAAATCAGTTGCCCATTGTGGCCGGTTTTGAGTGCACATTTACATTTCAGTAATGAGAAATGCAACACAGTACACAGATCCAAGTGACACTTGTGAAAAACACCATGATTTGAAGCAGTGTACAACAACAGTTCAGCTGTAACATGACCCACACCCACAATTAGAAAATGTGAAAGCACCACACCCATGGCTGTTATGGTATCTGCCCTGTTCTTAAATCTTGGGATAATTATTCCTGTCTCTAAGTATTTCTCATCTACAAAATATAAGGCATCAACTAGATGCCTTTCCTGAGTCGTGCATTAGAACTCCTTGTCTATAGCCATTAGGGAAGGGCCATTGCTCAGCTGTAGAGCATCTTCTTCACATGCAGAGCAGCTGAGGTTCAATCCTTCCGCCTCTCCAGGTAGGGATGGGAGAATTTCCTGCCTGAAATGATGCAGAACAGCTGCCAGTCACGGCTGACAAGACTGGGCTTGATAGTCCAATGGTCTGATATAATATAAGGCAGCCTTCCTATGTTACTATGTACAAACTCTCAAGAAGTGCAGCAGGTTATCCCCATCATTCTACATTCTTTGCATATCCCCTTGTCCCAGGGTACTGTTTTTAACCGTGCTCCACAGCTGGTGAACTCTGGGGTTGTAATTTACACAAAATAGCGGGGGGGGGGGGGAGAGAGATTTCATAAACAGGAACCCTCTGCCCAATCTGCTATATAATCCTCAGAAGGCAGTGTTACATCTGCATCAGTTCTCTGTGCTCCTCTAAAATTCAGTGGGTCAACCTTATTTCTCTCTGAAGCACTGAAACGCATCACTGAAATTGGAGCACTACCAGCAGCCATATGGTTTATACCACAATCAGACATCTGAATAAGCAGTTTCACTTTACAGTGGCTTTGGGGGAAAGAACTCCAGTACTTTTTTAAAAAAAAAACACACCCCAAAACTCCCATGTCCTATATAAATTAACATGTTCTTAAACCAATTCACTTAAATATAACAAGACTGAGTTCAGATTCAGGGAAATAAAAACACCAAGGCTGTCTAAATAAAATACTGACATGCATTCCTAAAGCTCAATTAAGTGAAAGGCAACTTATCTACATGACTACTTATCCCTCAGATACAGCCAACTCAGTACGGTCAGGGTAAATAAGAGAGTAATTTAATGCATTTGAAACTGTGACAAAGACTGACATCTATATTCAGTCAGTGGCGGAGGAAGCGCTGCAGGCCCCGTGGTGAGTACCACCCGGCATTTTGTCACACACACCCCCAGTGGTGACACCCAGAGTGGCCCGCACCCACCACATACTCCTTCCTCCGCCCCTGTATTCAGATCTACCTTAAATTAGTAAGGTAAAGGTAAAGGACCATTAAGTCCAGTCAAAGGTGTCTATGGGGTGCGGTGCTCATCTTGCTTTCAGGCCGAGGGAGCCAGCGTTTGTTGACAGACAGCTTTCCAGGTCATGTGGCAAGCATGACTAAACTGCTTCTAGTGCACAGAACACCGTGACGAGTGCCAGAGTGCACGGAAAAGCTGTTTTCACCTCTGCTGCAGTGGTACCTATTTATCTACTTGCACTGGCATGCTTTTGAACTGCTAGGTTGGCAGAAGCTGGGACAGAGCAATGGGAGCTCACCCAGTCGTGGGGATTCAAACCGCCAACCTTCTGATCAACAAGCCCAAGAGACTCAGTGGTTTAGACCACAGCGCCACCCATTCCCTTCCCTTCTTTTACCTTTTAGTAAAGATGGAGAGAGGTCTGTCATTGGGGAATAAATGCTGCCGCCTGGCTTAAGCGTTGTGTGCTAGTCAAAACAAGGTTAAAAAAGGCAAGGATTCAAAGATATATTTTTTGCATGCAGCCAAGAGCATTACATCCAAATTCCACTTCAACAGTTCCTACTGAAGAGCCAATACGCTTTTTTAAACTGCATAACAGCTTGTCATTTCAGCAGTGGGAGCTGCTGAAGTGAAAACAGAAGTGAAGCTCAAGGCAATGCAAACTGTGTGCAAAATGCACACATAGGTTCTTCTGAAAACCAGCCAAGAAAATATTTCCTAAACACACAATGAATGGAATCCAAATATCCACTTTAGGCAAGCCCAAGGGTTTGGCACATGATATATTTTGCCTTTCAAACCCACATGCCATATGAAAAATGCTTTTGAAAAACTCTCCATCAACCTACCCAATTTAAAGAGTGGTTTGCCACTTGACAAAGGAGACTACAATATTCATTAGCCATTCCTTTATAAAAAGCCTAGGTGCTCAGGGAAAACTCCTGATGACATTCCAATACACAAGCTAATAGAATCCATAATTATAAATATTTGTGGAGTTTACTAGGACTCTACTGGTATTAATTTTGCATTGTGTAGTTTTTGAATTTGATGGCCCCAAGAGTGCATTTTTCCAAGTTGATTACAGGCTCTTTTACAAAGAGATACCAATCGAGGCCACTCAAACAAAAACAAAAACAAAAACAGAAGACCATAAAAGTTAGGAAAGATATTGAGCAGTACATAGTCTACATCAACTTGCAAGTCTGCTGAATCTACACAGAGGAAGAGGCCAATTTATTTTCCTTTTCCAAGATGCTTAGCCAAGAATGTGAAGAATTTAGAATGAACTGAACCAGCAAAATGTGTAGAGATGGTGTTATTAGACATTTATAGTTACTTTACAAATATGCTAGCAGCAGAAGGCAGGACCCTTCAACTTTCACAAACATATATGAGTACTTGGAGCCAAGAAACAGCATAAAACTGTGTGGCATATTTTAGAGGGCACACAAACACAAGCTTGTTCAAATGACAGACAAAATCTCTTTGACGCAAACAAGGAAATAATTTTCAATTGCACTCTCCCCTCAAAATGAAACTCTTGTCCATTAATTGAGGGAGGAGAAAGATGGGTGTAGGAAAGTTCTCTACATCATTACTGTAGTTATTACAAATAAATAATAAAGAACAAGAACATTCAAGAACATACCTCAGGTCACAAAAATCCCTTATAAGACACTTTCCCTCTTTAGAATAATACCGAAACGGCCAAGGAAAAGCAGCACGTTTTGAGAATTATGCAAAGCAGTGAAAACTAAGATAACTTTTGTAATCTGGCATGGTGAAAAAATAGGTTGCAAGCAGCAGCATAACAGAGGAGCAGACCTTCAATAAAGTCTTGAAGGGTGCCCCAATAAGCCTCTGCAAATATGTTAAAGTATTAACTAATTGTTTGCTTCCCACTGAAGCATCCCCATCCATTCACTTATTTCATATACAGTGGTACCTCGGGTTACATACGCTTCAGGTTACAGACTCGGCTAACCCAGAAATAGTACCTCGGGTTAAGAACTTTGTTTCAGGATGAGAACAGAAATCGTGCTCCAGCGGCGCAGCGGCAGCAGGAGGCCCCATTAGGTAAAGTGGTACTTCAAGTTAAGAACAGTTTCAGGTTAAGAACGGACCTCCAGAACGAATTAAGTACTTAACCCAAGGTACCACTGTAAAGCCTAACAAATATAGACCAAAGCGGTGAGCACAATGGCCATTTACATTTTTCCGCAAACTGGAAAGCTGGGGTGTGACAGGGAGAGGTGGGGCAGGAAGGTGATGAGGTTGGGATTGTGCGAGCACCCTAACAGAAACCACTCTGCCCTGTCTCTGCTTTGCTTCAGAAATTGGCAGCAATGCCACTGTCAGGAGAGCTATGACATGGTCTCGGTATGGCTGCTTCTCTGTCTACAAACCTGCAAGAGAGGGCCTTCTCGGTGGAGGCTCCCAAACTTTGGAACTAGAGAAATTAAACTGGCTTGCTTTCATGTTGTCCTGTTGGCAGGTGAAGACTTTCTTGTTCCAACTGGATTTTGGGAACTGACTGCTTTTAAGGAAAGGGCTAGGGCAGGCTTCCTCAACCTTGGCCCTTCAGATGTTTTGAGACTACAATTCCCATCATCCCTCACCACTGGTCCTGCTAGCTAGGGATCATGGGAGTTGTAGGCCAAAAACATCTGGAGGACCAAGGTTGAGGAAGCCTGGGCTAGTTCTACAATGTTTTTGATGTAATGATCTGCGTGTTTTAGTACACATAGATCATAATTCTATTAATGCTCATTTGTTTTTAATGATTGCTTCCCCTCACCTATGTTTTTAAGCTGTTTCTGTTTTAGCTGTAAGTTACCATGAGTCTCTGTTAGGGGGAAAAGGCAGGGTATAAGTAAATATAATAATCATGAAATTCACATTCAAGGGGAGGGGGGAATTTGCACAATTTTTCATAATTGGCTAATGTGTACTTTTTCTTCCCAATAGGAATGTGTCCCATCGCTCATTCATCAAGCATTCTTTGGTGAGGGCACAATCCAAACTCCTACTTGGGAGCAGTGGGGATCAAGCTCTTGAGCTACTTGTGCCAGCCAGGAAGGGGAGGGTGGGGCAGAAATTGCACTATTCTTTTTAAGTCCTAACTCCTTTCTGCTCTTTGCTTCACCTAACAGAAGTCACTGCAGGCAACAGAAAGGACCTTTTTCTTAAAGTGCAACATCCTTCATTCTATAGCCTGGGTATATTAAAACCAGTGGGAGTTATATCATAGGATTTATGTGAGATGTGAAGATCACTGATGGCTTACAACTAGCGATAGATGGGGGCAAACTGCGATCCAGTTCACATTTAAAGGCAAACCTTTAAAAATGTATTTGATTTAACAGTGATCTATCAGTAGGCTTCATGGCTCCCCACTGGTCTCTGAAGCTCACACAGTCAAGGCACTTAGACAGGTTTCCTTAATTACTTTTTCTAGGAATCGTTTCTTTCCCTCCAGAGAGTGAACGTGTGGCTCTAGTATGTTGGATTGTTGCGCAAGTATTGCAGCTATACTGCAGAACCTGAGATTTGCCCAGAGAAGCCAACTGGGTGCTGTAACAAGTTGAGAAGACTTCTGGGAGAAGCAGATATATTGTTGAAAGAAAGGGGGTTTTTTTACCTAAGAATATCTACCTGGTTTTCATAAGTACAATAAAACATTTTAAAAGAATATTCGGCTAAATGTTACTGGGGCATTGTGTTACTAGTATGCTGATGATGCTGTTGGTACCCAGCTCTATTTTGTAGTATCTGAATCAGGAGAGGCCATGCATGTCCTAAACTGGTGTCCAAATGCACTTATGAGCTTGATGACGGCTAGTAAACCATGGCTGAATCCTGACAAGATGGATGGGAATTGGGTGTGCCTGGGAATTAGATGTGTACCAGCTTTTGGATGGATATCCTATGAAACCACAAGTGAGTGGTCTGGAGGTGCTCCTAGATTAATCCCTGTTATTAGAGGCCCTATGTGGCCAGACAGCCCACTATGAATTTCACCAACTACAGCATGAAGCTACTAACATGAGTTTGACCAAACTGCGGGAGGCAGTGGAACACAAGAGTGCCTGGGGTACTCTGGTCCATGGGGTCACGAAGAGTCGGACACTAATAATAATAATAATAATTTATTATTTATACCCCACCCATCTGGCTGGGTTCCCCCAGCCACTCTGAGTGGCTTCCAACAAAATATTAAAATACAGTAGTCCATCAAAGATTAAAAGCTTCCCTAAACAGGGCTGCCTTCAAAAGTCTGGTAGATGTTATTCTCTTTGTTATCTGGTGGGAGGGCATTCCACAGGGTGGGCACCACTACCGAGAAGGCCCTCTGCCTGGTTCCCTGTAACTTGGCTTCTCGCAGTGAGAGAACTGCCAGAAGGCCCTCAGTGATGGACCTCAGTGTCCGGGAAGAATGATGGGGGTGGAGACGCTCCTTCAGGTATACTGGACCGAGGCCGTTTAGGGCTTTAAAGGTCAGCACCAACACTTTGAATTGTGCTTGGAAACGTACTGGGAGCCAATGTAGGTCTTTCAAAACCGGTGTTATGTGGTCTCGGCGGCCACTCCCAGTCACCAATCTAGCTGCTGCATTCTGGATTAGTTGTAGTTTCCAGGTCACCTTCAAAGGTAGCCCCACATAGAGCGCATTGCAGTAGTCCAAGCGAGAAATAACCAGAGCATGCACAACTCTGGTGAGACAGCCTGCAGGCAGATAGGGCCTCAGCCTGCGTGCCAGATGGAGCTGGTAAACAGCTGCCCTGAACACAGAATTGACCTGTGCCTCCATTCAGGACCAGGGAGTCCTCCACCCCCTTCAGGACCAGGGAGTCCTCCACACCTGCCCGCCTCCTGTCCCCCAAAAACATTACTTCTGTCTTGTCAGGATTCAACCTCAATCTGTTAGCCACCATCCATCCTCCAACCGCCTCCAGACACTCACACAGGACCTTCACTGCCTTCATTGGTTCTGATTTGAAAGAGAGCTGGAGCTGGGTATCATCTGCATATTGATGAACACCCAGCCCAAACCGCCTGATGATCCCTCCCAGAGGCTGCATGTAGATGTTGAAAAGCATGGGGGAGAGGACAGAACCCTGAGGCACCCCACAAGTGAGAGCCCAAGGGTCTGAACACTCATCCCCCACCACCACTTTCTGAACACGGCCCAGGAGGAAGGAGCGGAACCACTGTATAACAGTGCTCCCAGTTCCCAGCCCCTCTAGACAGTCCAGAAGGATGGTATGGTTGATGGTATCAAAAGCCGCTGAGAGATCCAGCAGAAGTAGGAAACAGCTCTCAGCTTTGTCCCTAGCTTGCCGGAGATCATCGACCAGTGCGAACAGTTTCAGTCCCGTGATGAGGCCTGAATCCCGACTGGAAGGGATCCAAATGACTAAACAACAACAACTACAACTACAACTACAGCATCTGAAGGGGCACAACGTTCCCATCCCTAGTCTAGATTTCGGCCAATGGTTTCATTCATATATATATATATATATATATATATATATATATATATATATACACACACACACACACACACACACACACACACAGAGTGAATCAAGTTCAAAGTTTCTTAGTTAAGTAAATTATTACAGTGGTACCTCGGAACTCAAAAGTAATCCATTCCGGAAGACCGTTCGACTTCCAAAATGTCCGAGTTCCGAGGCACGGCTTCTGATTGGCCGTCAGCTTGGTTTTTGCACAGTGGAAGCCGCATTAGACATTCGTGTTTCGAGGAACATTCAAAAACCGGAGAACTGACTTCCAGGTTTTTGACATTTCAGAATGGAGCTGTTTGAATTACGAGGTAACACTGTATAGAGAAACAAGACTACAATCATGCTGTTACATAAAATACTCATGGAAGTTTTGGTAGATAAGCCCTTTGCAGGCAGAGGGGTAAAATCCTGTTTTGTCTGTGAAGTTGTTCCTATTTTTAGCTATCTGAACACAGCCTTGCTCAGGGCGATTTCTATTTGCTTACGGTTCGTTTTCTATTCAGCCAACTTCTGTCAACTTCCAAAAGAATTACAAAGCATTTTCTGTACAGATAATATTTCCCAGGTTAACCTCAATTGCTATAAAACTTTGAGGTCCTTTTATCTTCCTTTTAAGATGTTAGAAGTTTCATTGAAAATACAGCTACAGTGTGCTGGCAAGAGTTCAATTGATAAAAACTCCTAATGGGAAGGGGCTATTTTAAAAATATAGTTATAAAGGTGAAAGTTAAAAGGTCCAAGCCTTTGTGATTTTTTTAAGAGCTAGCACACAAAAACAGAGAAAGTTCATAAGGAGAATAATTTAGACATCCTTTTTGAGGCTAAATGGAAAGAAAGTGGAGCTAAGAAAGATGCAGCCAACAGTATTTGTACCTTTTCAGACGATGCTCCTTTTTGCTCACTGGTTTTATTTAGTGAGCCAGATCACCCTATCTGCAAACTGATAGGATAAATTTAAAATGAACTTAAAAGCTTAGCCTTGCAAGGTGTTTTTGATTTTTTTAAAAGGTATGGGTTTAGTCAACCTTCATGGTGTAGAACTTGAACCCTCTTTATATATAGAAATACACACATGGAAAAGGCCTCAACATACAACACTGGCAAAACTCCACATGGCAATCCATTTTTGCAAGTCGCTGCCTGCTGATCCTTAGAGCAGGAGTTAGACCTCACTTTGACAGAACAGAATAAAGTTGAAGGCCATTGATGCTTCAAATCCAGACTGGGAAGCAGCAGATTGAGAAATCTAGATCAGCCTGAGTTCTCCCCCACTATTTTGGCATCACAGTGATACCTGCATCAGAAAAAGTTTTATTTGTTTCTATACCACCAAACATAAAAAAGTTAAAAAAAACCTCAATATGATCACCAACGTAAAATCACCAAGGAAAAGAACAGTATAACTTGCAATTCAAATTAATCATGAACTTAAGCAGACCACACCTCAGGGATAACTTGAGTGAACAAATGAGCATTAAGCAGGCTCTGAATCACCAGGACTATAGATATTTGAGAGTGCATTCCAAGGGCAGGTCTTGTTACACTAAAGGTGCTGTTTTGAGCAAACGTAAGATGAACCTTATGAGAATGCAGCAGTACTGAAATTGTCTCTCCCAACTGCAACTCCCATCATCCCCAATGGTCAGTGGTGGCCAGTGGACAGGGATGATAGGAGTTGCAGTGAAGCAGCATCTGGAGGGCACAACATTGGCCATCCCTGATTTAATGTATGAAGCACCAGCTGTAAGTGTAACACTGTACAAACACAGGTGCAATCCTGTCCAAGAGGAGGGTCACAGCCCATCTATCTTCAACTGTACTCCAGAGCTATAAATCTTTGCTCCTGCCTAGTGAAAGGGAAAGCTGCTTCTATAACACAAAGTGTTTTTACAGAGATCTCAAAAAGTGGACAGATCAGAACCCAGTTTTCAAGCCTGACTTTGAAGAATATAGTTTTGCAAGGCATTCCATCATCAATTCAACAAGAACCCAGTCTGCAAACATTAAAAAACCTGATACTCTATAATTAAAACTTCCACTGCTAATCTACATTTTTGCATACTTCTAAAAAAGAAGCTTAAAACCACAAAAGCATAAAATAATACTCACACATTAATTCCACAGAGTTTTTAGCCTGAAAAAAATTGTTGGGGAAGGAGGACAGAACTGCGGCAACATGATGTAGGCGCTACAGTCATTTTAGATATTTGTCAGCCCAGCACACTCATCTTACTACAGCTGCAAACTACAGATTATCAGCAGCACCATCACCCAGATGACATTATTTCACCAGAAGGTTACAGGACAGGAAGATGCAACTTTTCCCCGACTGCACATTCAGTATGGAAGAAAACTGTTAAGCTGGCAAAGCTAGAAACATGTTTAGGTGTTTGGGAAAAAGAAATCAGAAGTGTGGTGGAACACTTACGATCAAGTCCGTTGATGTATCTCATTGTGATTTCACAGTGCCCCCATACCGCACTGACTATAGGATAGAGTTTTTTCCCTTTTAGTCCCCTGAAGGCCACTCCGAGGTACTGTCCATCCACAATGAAGCTAAGCGTCCCTTCATCCATATCCAAAACCACCAGTAAGGAGTCTGGGAGTACAAAAGACTCGTCCGGTTCCAAAAATACGGGATATGTCACCCCAGGCTGATTTTTGCAGTTGTGATAAAGTTTGTTGCGCCCAAGGTCCCAGCCCCATGACTCATTATTGCTACCAACCAACGACGTATATCCTACAGAATGCAAAGGCGCTTCTGCCGTTGACACTCCAACCACAGCGTGTGTTCCTCGCTGCCTGGCGGGCCAGTGGATCTGCCAAACATGTAGGCCCCTTGTATACCCAACTTTGCCTCGGATGCAGTCTGTGCTTTGGGCTACTGGATGTCTGTGAAATGTCAGTTTGTCATCTTCCTTCACAAATATATTTAAGGATCGGTCTTCATTGTTCCAAGCGTGCTTGTACTGGACCTCCAAATGGGCCGGGGGCATATCCAGCAACATATCCAATCTCGCAGGCTTGCAGAAATCTGGACCCCTCAGTTCTCTTTTAACAGGTCTGTAAGGGGGTTCCCGAACATCGACAGACTTTATGCTCCCTGAGATTTTTTGGCCCATTGCTTGGCTGCAGATTGCTTGGCTGCAGGGAACGAAGGGTGGATCTGGTCCCAGTGTTAACTCATGAAAACACTTTCAAGCTGAGCCAGTGGACTCTGTGCATGTAGACTGGATTTACTCTTGCCTTCTGGACCCGTCTAGAGCCAATGTTTTCTGAGAATACACTCCTAGGGGGGAGAAAAAGTAGAGAGAGTCTCCAGTTAAAAAGCAGTCAACTTATAACCCACATATGTATTCCTAAAAATTTCTATGATTGGTGCCAAGTTATTTTAAAATGAAGAACTGACAATTCTCGGCTTCATGGGCTTTGTACAACAGCGGCCACTAGCCAGACTGTCAGCAGGATATATTGAGCCTGCAGTGTTCCAAATACAGACAGCAATTTCCGTCTTTTCATAATAGACACAGACATTCCACACCTTTTGCCCTTCCACCCATATAGTCTAGTCAGCGCTGTCACGTTGTACAAGAGCTTTTCTCTTCATTATCAGGTATGCATGAGACCATCCATTTTCACTTGTGCTTCTTTATAGTGCTTCAAAAAGAAATTCTTTCGGCAAGCTTTTTACCTCTAGCATTTCTCTTTTCTAAATCTGCCTTTCTAATCCGAATACCTTGTAAAGGAACCCAGACTAGCATAGCTGGAAGGTATCCCTGGATGATAGCAAACAGCTGTGAAACTTGATACTTCACCTTTTTAAAAAAAGTCATGCCCCTTAAATAAATATATACGGCAAAACTTGTTTTACGATTTGTGATGGGCTTCTGAAAAGGAAGCTGGAGAGATTTAACAAATGTTTATGGTTCTGAAACGTCTTTTGACCAGCCCATCCTGTGGATTGTTTGGTTTGAAAATACAAATGGAGGTGTTAAGTGGTGCTGCTACTATGTTGAAAAGCCTGAGCAGGATACTGCCTGCATATGTATTTATTTAGGCTACATACCATGCTAAAAATCCATGGGTCTTTGACATGAGGTATTTCCCATCTGACATGCTTTTTGATGGTGCATTACATTAACCATCTTGTTGAAAAAGACACACTGAATATTCACTTGTATTTGTGCTAGGGAGCAACAATGAGCCACAAGTTGTGTGCTAAGACAGCTCTGCGTGTGTGTTTAAGGACACCCTCTCAAAAGGTTGCAATGTCCACACAGCTCAAAAGAAAGCTACATGTCTTAAGTTTCCAGACTTCAAGTGATGTATATTCACACAACAGCAATTCTGAATGCCCAACAGTAAAGCACCAGAAGTAAGTTTCACCAAGGCTGCACATAAACAATGCCAAAATCTCATCTAGACAGGAAAGAATACTCCCAACACAGAAGGCTGGTTTACTAACTGTATAATGTCATGTGTTAAAAGACTGTGTACTTAATTGAAGCTAGGCAAATTCTTGGCTAGGTTATTAGAAGGCTGCTGAATAATAATATGCAAGCATGCAAAGTCCCCATGCATGAAGTCTTCATAGCAACTTAAACAGAGCATTTTTATTAAAGCAAGCAGTAAAGTCATTAAATGTACAGTCATACCTCGGGTTACAGCCGCTTCAGATTGTGTTTTTTCAGGTTGCGGACCACCAAAACCCGGAAGTACCAGAACGGGTTACTTCCGGGTTTTGGTGGTCGCACATGCACAGAAGCGCTAAATTGAAACTTTGAGCATGCACAGAAGCGCCAAATCACAACCTGCGCATATGCAGAGGTGGGTTGTGAACGCTGCGGGTTGCGAATGTGCATTCCACACAGATTACGTTCGCAACCCGAGTGTCCACTGTATTTAAGTGTTCACACACACACATACATTACATTCAGTATCATCACAATTTGATGTTGTATCTTGTTCAAGAAACCAATAGCTGGTGAGTTAAGGGAGATGGCCATCTAATATTGAAAAAATCATTATCTTTGGTGACCTTGAATGGACTGAGTTGAATGCCTTCAATAACTACTTCTAAATATGATTTCAGAGCATCTCAAAGTATATTGAAAAGTACTATGGCAGTCTTTCAGGAATCCAAGAAATTTTCAACCTGCATCTGAGGCAAAAGAGGGCTGAGCATCACCTGACAGAAGGCCCCCATAAGCATCTTCGAAAAGGCAACATCCTTCAGAGTATAATTCCATAAAATGTATGGAGCTGCTGCAAGAAGTGAAAACATTTCCCTAGTGCACATACAGAACCACTTCATTGGCTTTGAACCAGGTAGCAAGCATCATTAGATATTGATGGTAAAGGTAAAGGTACCCCTGACCATTAGGTCCAGTCGCAGACGACTCTGGGGTTGCGTGCTCATCTCGCTCTATAGGCCGAGGGAGCCAGCATTTGTCGGCAGCCAGCTTCCAGGTCATGTGGCCAGCATAACTAAGCCGCTTCTGGCAAAACCAGAGCAGCACACGGAAACGCCGTTTACCTTCCTGCCAAAGCAGTACCTATTTATCTACTTGCACTTGACATGCTTTCAAACTGCTAGGTAGGCCAGAGCTGGGACCGAACAACAGGAGCTCACCCCATCGAGGGGATTTGAACCGCTGACCTTCTGATCGGCAAGCCCTAGGCTCTGTGGTTTAGACCACAGCACCACCTGCATTCCCTGATATTGATGGTACACACCTCTAAAGTTAGAGAACTCTCAACTGCTCTTGTGTCTCTTCTTTCTCTTATAAGCCACTATGTGTCTAAGAGTGACTTAGCAGTTATTTTTCTTTAAAGCAGTTATTTTTTGCAAAGCTTTTCATGGTGGAGAAATCCTTGGGGCACAGAAAGTGGCAGCGATCTCAGCACATTTCCTAACCCGTTCTCTAGTGCTCACACTGCAAAAACAATCTGCTCCAGGACTCTAGACAATGAAAGTGAAGGTAAGGCTAGAAAATGCTCACAACTAGAAATGCCTTCACACATGAACACACAAAGAGGTTAGTAGATATAGAATTCCTTGCAAACCTTCATGCCGCCTATAGTCTCTGGAGGAGAACAACTGGCATAGCAGTTTATAGTTTCTTAACAAGATTGCCAATATGCGATGCTGATGGAAGGATACAAGCGGCTAACTCTGCCACACACACAAAGCCTTGCACATTTATAATTCTCCTTCTATTATGGGAGCGAGGGAAAGAGGCTATGTGATTCCTCCAAGTTCGTTTCAATGGCATGAGCTCAAACAAATACAAATTCTTCCCAATAAACTGAAGCGGGAATGGAAGAGAGTATGCCCAGAAATCAATATTCAGTTTTCCTCCGTTGTGGGATGCAATAAATAGTACCAAAGGTAAGCCAAAGGGCAAGCCTGCCTAACTAACAGCATTGTGATCAGCTCCCTTCCTGACCTTTTGCAATACAGAATGCAAAAAAAAAATTCAATGTGCACAATAAGGAATATTTACACATGGTGCATGTTAAACAATCTCCTCCTGATTCACTTGCAAATTGCAAAAGCATACTTTAAAAGTTATCCTATATTACATGCCAAGTTCATGCCTTTACTGGTTGTTGTTTTTAAGCCATGGTAATTTGCTCAAGACACATCCAAATTCCCATTTCTCTGCCAAAACATTTTATGTTTCTGGTTAACTTTTGGCATTTACAGAAGCCGTGTACTACTGGCCACCTCACATAAACTGAACACAGTGGCAAATGAACAGAGGGCACTAACACTCTGGTTAGCTCTGCTGAAAGAAACTGATTCATTGCAGAAGCCTGTGCATGTTTACTCAGAAGTCAGCCTCTCTGTGATCAACAAGATGAACTGCTGGGTAATCACGTATAGGACTGCAGCCTTACTTTTTTGAGGAAAAAACCCATTAACTCCTGTAGGAGGCAGAAATATTTCTGTAATGGTTTCACAAGCATCCCCCACATAGCTGGGAAATGGTCAGATTAAAAGCACGGCATGCACCCAGCAGTGAGCAAGCCAAAGCCAAGCCGGAAAAAGAGTGTCAGTTTCACTTTCCAGCACTCTCAGTGGAGCTGCCAAGACATTAAAGAATGTTATTCTCAGCACTAACAGTTAAATTGAAATCTTACCCGAAAAATTAAGTTGGGGAGATTCTATTTCACCGTTAAAAAAAATGCAGCCTGATACTGGGACAAGATAAGCATGTCAGACTTCTTGCAACACACAACGCTACTGAAAACATCCGGAAAACATTTGCAGATCTAGTTATGATCATTTCTAAACATCGAATTAGATACACTCTTTGATATGCAGCAAATAAAACCATACAGAGATCTTGAATGGATAGCAGAATGATTCCATATAGAGATACCAGGGGTTTGGACGTGTTATGTTTTTCTTACTATTTTTACTTGCCCAGGCACCTGGTTTTCCTTTTTCAATGAAACAAACAACACCCTCCCTGTTTACACACACAAATCCCTCACTACTACAGTATTGTAAATGACTGTTTTAGAGAAGAGCTGATGTTTCCACCCACTCGCCCGATATGCCCACAACGCTTACCCAGCCTGGTCCCACTAGTGCTCTCCAGATGTTTTGGAGTATAATCCTACCAGCCACAACCAGAGCACCTAATGGCCACAAATGATGGGAGCTGCAGTCTAAAACTTCTGGAGGACTCCTTGCATAAAAGCCTCCCTATGAAAAGAGAACCTCACAGTGGAATCTCTTGCTCAGGGTGGACCTAAGCATACACAGAATCACAGAACTGTAGGAGTTGGAAGGGACCATGAGGGGCATCAAGTTCAGCCCCCTGCAATGCAGGAAACTTTTGCCCAATGGGGCAGGTAAAGGACCCGTGGACAGTTAAGTTCTGTCAAAGGCGACTATGGCGTTGCAATGCTCAGCTCGCTTTCAGGCCAAGGGAGCTGGCATTTGTCTACAGACAGCTTTCTGGGTCATGTGGCCAGCAGGACTAAACCACTTCTGGCACAACGGGACACCGTGACAGAAACCAGAGCGCATGGAAACGCTGTTTACCTTCCCACCACAGCAGTACCTATTTATCTACTTGCACTGGCGTGCTTTTGAACTGCTTTGTTGGCAGGAGCTAGGACAGAGCAACAGGAGCTCACCCTGTCGTGGGGATTTGAACTGCCAACCTTCTGATTGGCAAGCCCAAGAGGCTCAGTGGTTTAGACCACAGCGCCACCCATGTCCCAACGGGGCACTCAGAGCCATGACCCTGAGATTAAAGAGTCTTATGCTCTACTAACTGAGCTATCCCAGCTATCTAACATGGCAAAGGGAAACTCTTCCTTGACCCAAGAAGGACCCCTTTTATCATTCCTTACTCAACCCTGCATCCTCTGACCACCACCCCTCCCAAAGCCTATCAACTTGATACTTCTGTAGAAAAGTCCCCCCCCCCTTCTGTAGGTGACATACATATGCCAGTTCAGGGGCAGCTCTCATTGTTCACACGAGTGACATTATTTGTGCAAACCAATTTGCACACCATTTCTATCTTTCAGGTCTTCTTAAAGGCAGTAGCGGGCATGGTATCCTTCCCATTCTACACATTCAGATAGAGAAGAAGAGAGGCGATGAATTAAAGGCAGTCAAAAGGGTGGGAAGCGGGGAAGAGTTCAAACAAGAACGGATGTGCCATGCAGAGAATTCAGCAGGGCGGTACTACCGAAGCCACCAGAGCACAATTCATTTCTGCCAACACACTTTATTCCTCTCCGACACAGAACTGTCACGTTGCAGGACTGTGGTTGCTTTTAGAAGCAATGGCTTTTAGTCTGGAATGAGTCACTTCTGAATGTTAAGAGTGAAAATGCAAGGGGCCCTTCTCTTTAAAAGAACCTTCGGTCTGGTCAAACTGCACCGTCGACAGCCTCTGATTATGACTTTGAAGCAGCAACAGGCTGGTATGAGGGAGGAATTTCTTCAGGTAAGCTTCTGGGAAGGCATGCCTCTTTCAAACGCCTTTGGGAAGTCACAAGGAGAACATGAGGACCACAGTTCTCTCTTGTTGTTGCTTCCCCAATGACTGACATTCAAAGGCAACTAGTAGCCACTAATAGCTTTACCTTCCAAATTTGTCTAAAGCTCTCTTTCAAGGCATCCAAGATGATGATCATTCGCTGGTGCCAGCAAATTCCATAAGTTAACTATGTGCTGTATGAATAACTGCTTCCTTTTGTTTGTCCTGAATCGCTGCCAGTCAGCTTCATGTGGATGACCTTGAGTCCAAGTGTTATAAGGGTGTGTGTGTGAAACCTTTCTCTTCACTCTCTCCTCATAAGCAGATACCCCCACCAACCCACAAAACAGAACTAATACTATTGCCCCTCGCACCATTTCGAAATTATGTGCAATGCTAAAGCGAAACCAAAAATCTGTACAACTCAAAATAGTGGGGAAAGGAACCACAAAGGGCTGGGGGATACACAAGACACAGCACACCAGTAATATAAACTACCAGAAATATTTCAGGAACTGACATTATTACTGAGACATCTGGAATGTTAATTTAAGTCAGGTGTAACTAATCTGCTCCGAGAACAGGCCCAGAAAAAAGGTCACAACCTTGCCTTGTAAAGACAAATAATTTTTTCTTAGAAAGCAAATGCTGTAGCATCCAAACACTCGATTGAACCGTCAGACATATGGAGATGGCCTGAAGGAATCGTATGTATAAAAATGGAATAATGATACATGAAAAGTATAATTATGAGCATTGTAAAATTATCACCTCAACCATATGACCTCTCAACAAACTAATGATTCCTTTGTGATTTCATAAATTAAGCCTCAATGCTCCATATCCAAATTTGGCAGCAGACTAGGGACCCGTTTGGCAACAGGTTAGGATGCAGAAGAAGCCCGTTTAATTGTATTGTCATGGTTTGACTACAGCTGGGTTAAAACTCTTGTTGCCACAGGCTACCTTTTCCTAAATTCCTGTTGCCCAACAATATACTAGCATTATCGTGTTTTTCTACACAAATGGAAGCTCCCAGATCCCTGTCACAATGACCTTTAAATCTGTTCATCTTATTGTAAAAGTTTTATATTAAAGCAAAAAACTTAACTAACAGCCCTTTAGTTTCCCCATTTGTTAGTACCTTTTCCAGTTTTGTTTTCTCCAGTTGTAAGTTTCCCAACCATGTATGTTGGACCGAGTGCTTTTGGTAAAATACTCTTCAAGTATTGTATTGGCAGATATTGAAAACATTGAGGTCTCTCCTCCAATTATTAACTTTATTCTGTGTCTAGACAATGCTTGCTCATTTATAATAAAGGGGTTGAATCTGTCCACTTTATTTTTTTCTCAGTTTTGAAAAATATGAGTATACCCTTCTATACTGTCTTGTTATGGTATGATATTAAAAATGGAAGTTTGTGTACTTGCAAGGTCTAGAATCATAGTTCTGTTTTCCTATAATGCTACCTACGTATTTTGGAGAGCAACTAGCTCCTATCTCCTGAAAATGAAAGCTAAAAGTCTGACTCAGTTATCCTCAATAATATTTTGCCATGTACAGTGGCAGAGGATACAGTTATGGGTTTGTTGTTGCTTTTTAATTACTATTATGTCTTTGGCTTTTTAAAACACTTTTGCACCTCAACTTCCAAGTCTCTCACACAGGGGCATGCAGATTATGGTAGATTTTACCCTTTAGTAAAGGCAATACCCTCAGCAAAAATGGAAAGCAGAAACTGGTGAATAATATGCTTTCATTAAAGAGTGATACTCTTAACATTGAAGAGAGCTGCCAATTGTATGAGAGAGATTAAGGGATTGCACATTGTTCCCTGAGGAAGAGGTTTGCTAGTATAATTTGGAGGAAGTATTATAATTCAGCCAAGCACTCAAAATGAGGTTGATTAGTTTGCCAACAACAAAAGGCAAGAATACACCCCACTGAGACCTGGCATTCTTAACTTTCCAAGTTCTACCATCATCTGTTGATTATGTGAGAATAGCTTTCAGCACCACAATGGCTAAAAAAGACTTTGGTGGTAAAGGGGGCTGGGGGAGTAGAGATCTCTTTATGCTATGGGGCAACACTCTTAAGAGAATTTCAATTATAAGAACGTAAATGGAGTCTGAATGGATTCTACACATTAGTTGCTGCTGAGGATTTACAGCTTAGTATCACGTTTCTCTGAAGATTCATGCTCTTGATTTGTTTCTACTGCAGTCCTGCAAAAAGACTCAAAAACCACAAACATTAAAGAGCACAACTAAAAGCCACAGTAGCGCCTTAACACAATCTAACAGAATTTTCTTTGGCAAACTATTTTTTCAGAAGAACCAACTGTACCACTGAAGACAAATTAAGGTTTCTGAAGGTCACAAGATAAGGCATTATCTATCTATCTATCTATCTATCTATCATCTATCTATCTATCTATCTATCTAATCTATCTATCATCTCCCACCTGGCCTCTCACTAAACTGAAGGGTGAGACAAAATCATTTACGACCACAATAATCCCACAGTATAGAGTTATCCTCAATGAATTCAGTGGGACTTATTTTTGAGTAGCCAAGCATAAGAGCAGACATCAAATATTTGTATTTGACAACAAATTTATATGAGTAAATTAATATGAACCCTTGAAAGTTGTTAACAATTTATTCAGCAGCTGCCTATTTAGGAAGGCCCCTAGGAGACCGGTAACAGGCTGGTTAGTCCTTAAAGGAAAAGGTACCCCCCCTGTTAGGTCCAGTCGCGGACGACTCTGGGGTTGCGGCACTCATCTCGCTTTACTGGCTGAGGGAGCCGACATTTCTCCACATAGTTTTTCCAGGTCATGTGGCCAGCATGACTAAGCCGCTTCTGGCGGAAATACTGTTTACCTTCCCACCAGAGCGGTACCTATTTATCTACTTGCACTGTGACGTGCTTTCGAACTGCTAGGTTGGCAGGAGCAGGGACCGAGCAATGGGAGCTCACCCCGTCAGGGGGATTCAAACCGCCGACCTCCTGATCGACAAGCCCTAGGCTCTGTGGTTTAGACCACAGCACCATCTGCGTCCTTAGGCTGGTTCAAATGCAGTGCTAATAATACCACCAGGTGGATCCAAATATATATTGGCCTATTTCTACCTCTCTCTTTTTTTAATGGTGACCCAGGCCATTCGTTGTGAGAAAGTTCCTCACAACTGTGAGTGGAGTGGATAGAATTCCAAGGATGTGAGTGAAACAGTCAAGATCCAGTGATCCACTGGCATGCACCTCCAGATGATGGATATGTGAGGCACCATTTGGGTCCCCAGGCATCTTCACTTGGTTGCACTTGGCCAAGAGCCTGGTGTAAAATGTGCCTGGCACCTGGGTAATTTTGAACACTGGTTATGGAACAACTTGCCCCATGAAGTATGATTGGACCATTCCACCATTTCAGTCTGTTATTAAAGACCGTTTGAAGGGATATTGTGAAGAGGAAGGCAGAGACCAGACAATCTGCCTTGCATTATTTGGGGAAAGCATGCAATACAAATATTAAGATTCTATTTATCTGCAAAAGTTCATACGCAATTTATGTGGCCAAAATTTTACTTGCTTCTATAGAACTCCTACAAAGTTCCTAGACAAGGTTTGATAGATAACAAAGTACACTAATACTACATTGAATAAGACATGAACATTTTTAAATAGCTGCTGGAGAAGCCAAGCGTGTCTTGTAATATAAAGTGCCACCACATATTTAAACCTCTGTAATTTAAAACAGAACATTTGGAAGTGATGGACATAAAACTTTCTATTTCATACAGAGCAGCTTTATTTCATTAAAAAGGTGCAAGTGTCTGTGTGGAAATGTGGAAAGTTTAAGCACAGGGGATATCTATTAGAATTAGAAAGTTAATTTATTTAGCCACAGGCCACAACAAAATATTTAAGCAAACAGAAAGCACAACAAATTAAACAGATGTAAGTTGTTCAATTTATCAGCAACTAAACCATGCCCATATTTACAAACTCCGCTCTTACTAGAACTTCCAGGAAATAAAAAAAAGTGTAACTGTGATAAAGCACTTAGCCCTTCTATCATAATCAAGAGTATTTTGTCTCTAGTTATGTTATGTTTCTTGGAAAGAACAGTACAACTGGAGGACATCTGAGTATATGGAACATTATAGGAGGACATGAGATTTTCCTGAAGCCTACACAAAATGAGATTTTTGGTACACCAGAAGGGACCTGGAACGTCCACAACTGTTTGGTGATAGGTCACTGCAGCTATCACATTTTACTTCTCTGATAGGACTTCCTCCTTCACCGCTTTTGCTAGAAAGATTTTGACTGTCAAGGCCTTTCCCATTATGTTGGACCTAGAGTGCAAAATTTGGCATATTATGAGAACTCTGAAGGGCATATACAACTGCCTAAGTTTTCAAAATACATGTCAGTGAAGCAGTACTGGATTTGTATTTGCATATAGTAAATTATTTATTAGTAAATAATTATCTATTGACAAATACTTGGAAAACACTAGTATAATGTAGACAGGGCCCAAATTTTGGCAGCCTTAGCAGCTATCTATAATTTGTGGTCACCCCAACTTCACACACATCATGCAAATTTATCCCAGGCTCCTGGTACACAGAAAAGAGATGTGTAGCCTGTGTCTCTTCCGATGTCACTGGATAATGGACGTTTCAGTCCAGCAACATCTGGAAGGCCACAAATCCTGCATCCCTGATGGAGGATGCCGTGGGAGTTCTGAGTCGGTCTTGCACTTCATGTTAGGCTTTGAAAAACCCCAGAAGCAGTGAAGTTAGTTCTTATTCCTTCTAACGGTCTAAAGTCCAATGATGTGAGAAAGTGACTGTGTCTCACAAGTTCTCTATGGATTCCAGAAAAGCTAAGAGAGGAACAAAGTCTGTCTCTCTTGTTGGGCATGAAAGACACAGTCCCTCCAACTTCCCTAACTGCAGGGGTAAGGTCTTTCACTTTGTACTAGCATCCAGGGCAGGTAACTGCTGAAAAGATTTGCTGCAAAATTTCTACCCCAATGTTTCTTTATAAATTCAAAGCAACTTGAGAAAATGACCAACACAACAGTCAGCATAATAATAATAATATACCAATACTAAACTACACTAGAATGTTGGTGAAAAGCCTAAAAGCACACACATGAAGCTTAAAAGAGAGGGAACCAACCACAACTTTCTAGGGAGGGAGTAAAAGACATGTAAAAGACATTGTTGGTCCCCAGAATCTAGCTCAGTGAACAGATGTGGGAAGCATGGTATCACATTCTGCCTAAGGAATCTCACTGCAGGGTTAGTTCCCTGGAAGGACTCGTTGGTGGTCTTCTTGTGGTGAACTAAATAAATTGAGACATGCATAGGATTGAGTGTACAAGACTACAATCTTAGGCTGAAATCCTACACATACTTACCTGAAAGTATCTCCCATTAAACTCAATAGGACTTACACCTGAGTAGACACACATAGAATTGCACTGATGGTGGCAGAAACTACAGGCACAAATACAGACTTCTGTGCCAAAGGTTCTTAAGGCCAATTTAAAACATAACTCAGCCCTAATGTAGACTACTAAAAGGGGAGGAAAATGTTTCCACAGAGCAGCAATCTGTGCAAAAGGAGTAACATTTATAATGAGCTTATCATATAAACCAGACCAACAATGGGGAGTCTATCTCACAGACACACCACCTGGCAGGACCTGGTATGCATTCACATTCCATATGATTCAGATAGATGATCCAATAAACCTAATTACAATCATTATCTCCAGTCACCCCCTACAAAAGCTTCCAACACATCAGCTCTGAGATAACTGCAGCCTTGTGGGAGTACCCTCTGAACTGGTCCTAGTCTGGAAGTTCCAAGTCAGCAGCCTGAGTGCAACTTTGAAGTGGATTGTAAAGAGATCTAGCCAGCAGCCCTCTCCTACAATTGGCTTAAGATAAGCACCAAAGTACTCCTGAGTCTCTGAACCATCCTTTTCCACTGGCACTGGACTTGGTTCAGTTTGTTTTCCAATCCTTTCTGTGCTTCCCTCCCATTTGTATTCTCATCCCTTGTGTTTTGAGAACTTTATTCCATGCTTTGACAAAGGAGAGATGTGTACACTGAGGGTCATGGTAGTCTGTTTGTTGGAGTTTTCTAAGGGAAGGAGGGTATTCCTGAAAAAGAGTGAAAGAGACAAAGAGAATGTATCTATTGTGTGGATGTGGTTTCAGTTAAAAATCATGTTTTGCAGTGCACTCTTTTGCACAGGAGGGAAGCGGGTGACGCTGTGGATTAAACCACAGAGCCTAGGACTTGCTGATCAAAAGGTCGGCGGTTCGAATCCGCGTGACAGGGTGAGCTCCCGTTGTTCGGTCCCTGCTCCTGTCAACCTAGCAGTTCCAAAGCACATCAAAGTGCAAGTAGATAAATAGGTACTGCTCTGGTGGGAAGGTAAATGGAGTTTCTGTGCACTGCTCTGGTTTGCCAGAAGCGGCTTTGTCATGTTGGCCACATGACCCGGAAGCTGTACGCCAGCTCCCTCGACCAATAAAGCGAGATGAATGCTGCAACCCCAGAATCGGCCATGACTGGACTTAATGGTCAGGGGTCCCTTTACCTTACTTTTGCACAGGCATAGGCAAACTCGGCCCTCCAGATGTTTTGAGACTACGATTCCCATCATCCCTGACCACTGGTCCCATTAGCTAGGGACTATGCCTGCTTTTGCAGATGGAGTTGCAATGCTGGCTTTGTTCATACAGTGCTTCTACTTCTCCGTTCACAAAGCTAGGGATCTTACCAATTTTTTGCACATTCAGGTAGGTAGCTGTGTTGGTCTACCTATCTGAAGAAGTGTGCATGCACATGAAAGCTTATACCCAGAACCTAGTTGGCCTCTAAGGTGCTACTGGACATTTTTTAAATTTATTTCAATCTTTTGCACAGTTCAGCTGCATCACCCAGATACCTTGCAGTGGCATAAAACACTGTCACCTTATACCCAAGACACTCGGCTGCTATCCTATACAGGTTAGCCACTCCTTGACAGTGGATATTGCCAGGTTTTTAATGAAAAATAATGCTTTGAATTAATTCACAACAGCATCAAATTGAAAACTAAATAACTCTGGGTGTCCCGTCTAAGCATACTGCAATTTAGACTTTGTAAAAATCCACAACATAGAGATTGCTGTCAGACTGAACTGCAAAGTTGAAGGCTATATTATGCCTCTCATCTACTAAGAGATGCCTTTTCAACTGTGATAGGGATGGAATGGGAAAATACAGTAAAGAAAGAGCCAAGAGTTCTGTATTCCGAATTGAAATCGTAGTAAGTGTGTGACCCGCCACACACTAAATTGCCCTTGCCTCCTGATTGCCCAATGTACCCAGAATTCAATCCAGTGCCTCATTCTGAATGAAGCCCCTATTTGAACTGGTTATAAAAGAGGATTGCTGTAAATGCAGTGTCATTCTTTGGTTTCCTGCCAAGCAGTGTTCCAGAGTCTGTTCAGCTGGCAGACAATCCTCTTTGCACAATGTGTCATCTAAAGTCAGCTTTTACAATACTGGGGAAAACAACCTTTATATTGCTCTCCACTCTTATTGCTCCAGTTAAAAAAAGGGGGGGAATTGTGTGTTGTATATCATTCTGCTATCTATTTAAGATAAGCAAAGGAAAACTCTGCCTGGCAGGCTTCACTACTTACTACTATCAGCAACCCAGTACCTAAGTCAGGAACCTGTTTCTCTGAAGTTGCTAAAATAATGTTGGCACAAAACACCGATAACAAACAAACCCCTTTGGGTAAAAGTCTCTATCCCACTCTGCTCTTTCCCAGAGGAGGCTGTCTTCCCAATCTCCAGAAATGAGAACTGCTTATACAGTGTCTCTCTGTCTTATCAGGATTAAGTCATAGTTTACAGACCCTCATCTAGCCTGTCAACAACCCCAGGTTAGATCCAGCACATCTACAGATTCTCCTGAGTCAGAAGGAATGGCTAGCTGAGTATCATTGGCTTTCACATTTCAAATTCTCGTAAATGGAATCCTGTGGGACCCTAAGCACAAAAGCTATGGGGCGAGTCCTTCAATGCTACTCTCTGCTAGGAATTCTCTATGTTGAAGCACCATAACACTGTGCCACCAATCCTTCGAATTACTTCAGGAGGGTGTCATGGCCCATGGTATCAAAAGCTGCCAAGAGAGCAAGGAGAATCAAAGGGCTAGTATTTTTTCTGTCTGATAAAGGTCATCAGAGAGGGCAACCAAAGCTGAAACTGGGCCAGATTGAAATGGGTCAAGATAATTCACTTTATCCAGATGTGCCTGCAGTTACCTGGTCACCACACTCTGGATTACTTTGCCCAGAAAAATAATCTACAAAGTGGAAGCTGTCCAATATCTCAAGGTCCATGGAGGGCCTCTTTAGAAGGGGTCATGGCATCACCTCTTTCAAAGCATTTGACACAATTTTCTCCCACAAGGCATTAACAATTCATTGGGCCCAGCCAGATAATTCTTGGCTAGCGTGTACCCACCATGAGATTTTGTCCTAGACTTTTAACTTACACTTACATTCTTGAAAAAACATCAAATGTCTTTATGGTAAACTACCCTTCTAGTAACTGAAGGTGACCTTTCAGACAATCTTCCCTACCATCAACAGCTCCACCAACAAACATTTTAAACAAGTATTAGTACAATGTCTTTCTTCAAGCAAACAGACACCATTTCTCAGGAGAAAAGGACAGTGTGATCCTACTCAGTGTAACCCTATGCATGTCTACTGAGAAGTAAGTCCCATTGCGTTAAGTTAGATTTTTTCCCAGGTAATGCAGAAAAGGGGGAAGCTTCTTTAAAAGGTAACCTAGCATGGCATGGTGCTAAGAACAATAAAACATGGAAGATCAGAAGGCAAGGGGCAGAATGTATTGAATGTAAATTCAATGAAGGGGGGGAGGTGAATGAGAACACTAAAATGGGAGCAAAAACAAGTGGAACATGCAGAACTCTAAACTCTACCCCCGCTCTACACTAATAGTATAGCAAAAGCTGAAAATGCACAGTTGTTGCATCAAAGAGGAAAATGAAACATAGAAGTTGGGACACACATCAAGATTTGAGGAAAATAGAGACTCATGAACGGGCAAGCAGATGGTGATTGACTTCTGCATAAGAGTAATTGAAAATGCAAGTCATAGACACAAAGAGGGTGGCAGACAACAAGCATAGTATTGGCCACACATCCTTGGAGCAGATGGTTTGTGCTGGAATAATCCCATGCCAGCAAACAATGAGAAAAGCATGTGTGCCCAAGAAACAAGAGATGACAAGCGGTTGTCTGGCCTGGTTAAGCCAGGACTGCAGGGCAGAGGGAGCAGTGGGGGAGAGACCTAGCTGGCAAATCCTGCTGCCAAGATGTATCCAAAAGGGCACCTTTAAAGTTAAATTCACAGGCGCCAAAGCTGGCATGAAGAATGTGCAAACTCAACATCTCAGCTGCTTTAAATACCAATAAGCCATGCCATCTTCAACTTCTAACCTGGAGTCCTCTAGGTGTTTTTGACAACAACACCCATCAACCCCAGCTAGCATCTTCAGAGTACCAGGTTGGGAAAGGCTGATTCAGATAATCTAATTTCTTGCTGTATACTGACATCCTTCATTTTTGCAACCCCCGTATTAACTACCATATTTTTTGCACCATAACACTCACTTTTTTCCTCCTAAAAAGTAAGGGGAAATGTCTGTGCGTGTTATGGAGGGAATGCCTATGGGTGGCATGCCTATGGATTTTCCTCCTCTAAAAATTACGTGCGTGTTATGGTCAGGTGTGTGTTATAGAGCAAAAAATACGGTACATTGCGGCCTTGTTCCTGTCCAATAATCATAATGAAATAAGGTTTGCTTCTTGATTACAAAATGAGGCCATAGATCCCCGTGGAACTGCTAATTCTATGCTCTGCTGGCCTAAGGCCTGGATTTGCAAGTTCCACAGTATCAGAGAATTCCAACTTAAGCCGATGCAACACCAGCTATACTCCCTCCTCACTTCAAACACATGAAAAGCATTTTCTCCTCAGAAGTTGAGTGGAAGCTGGGGGATCTTACCATCATCATTCATAATGAAATGTACAGCTTCGGAGTTGTGCTAAAGTGAAGTGTCTGTCATGTCATGGACGAAGATTGCAAATAAGGAATGTCAGAAGAACAGCAAAATTAGCTGGTGGCAACTCTGTGGTGTTCACATGTTGACACTGAGCCCAGGTACATGTTGTCTCTAAACACAAGCGTTTGTGTGAATGATACAGGTACACAGACTATACATTCATTGAATATTACATGTGAATATGTACATGTAATATACATTCGGTTCAACTATCTGTGTAAACAGGTACACAGACTGTACACTTGTTGAATGTAACATGCAAGCATGCCTACTTTTTCAAAGCCAAAAGAGAAAGGACAGTAACAATTACTAGTAATAGTTACCAACTGCAAACAGCTTATTAGGCAAGCTCAACAGTTTGCAACTTTTTAGGTTTGTTTACAAAAGACAAGTAAAATAAAGTTGCTAAATTAGATCACTCTTTAGGGCAGGCAGGGCCATACTCAGTCCTCCAGCTGTTTTGGGACTACAGTTCCCATCATCCCTGACCACTAGTCCTGTTAACTAGGGATGATGGGAGCTATAGTTGTAAAACAGCTGGAGGGCAAAGTTTAGCCATGCCTGCTTTAGGACATAGCCCTCCATATGTTGCTGGACTACAACTCCCAACATTCCTGAGCATTAGCCCTCCTAGCTAGGGATGATGGGAGTTGAAGTACAACAACATCTAGGGTCATAGATTCCTCTCCCCCAACCTCTATGATATCAGAAAATTTTCCAGTGCAATCTGAAAGATTCCCAGTGCAAATGACCCTAATGTGCATGGGAACATTTTCCAAACATTCCTGTTGGAAAAGAATCCCAATTCAGAAGTTTCTGGAAAACCTACATCACTGCCCATGAACATCAAAGATAAATCCCAGATCAGCTTAGACAGGTGGTGAACCTATTGTGGCTGTCAATTGCAACCTTACAGGTCAGGGATGTAAGTGGGGTAAAAGTGCTTTAATATGGAGACAGGCCATGAACAGGAGAATTAACTCTTGCTCCTCCAGAGAATGACAAATCCAACAGATGGAACACCAGCAAAAACAGGACACAAAGACGTTTCCTTTCAAAGGGAGTTAGACACTGACCTACACAAAGTGGGACAAAACAGTATCTAGGGAAGAAAAGGAGACAGAAATAGTCGCCTGCTCTTGGAACATGGAAAATCCATTACACCAAGCTCACACTGCCCCGTGCCACAAGAAGTCTGCAGAGTTAATAAGGAATGCCACGGACCAGCTGGATACAGTTTTCACTCAGCAAGCATTATGCTACAAGATAATATTTCTTTTAAGGTAAACCAAAACCTGCATTTTAATGCTTTCCTCTGAAGTCTAAACTACTCACCTCCTCATCCCCCCAAATACCCATTATCTACACTGCAATTATCCAGAACCTGTGCCCTTTTGCATGTAATTTAGTATCCACTTACTTGTAAGATATTAAGGCTGCTGCTTATCTGGAAATTATGCAAGCGCCCCAAGCAACGGAGATGTTCTGTAATTATCTTCAACTTTACATTGCTATGCAAACAATCTCACCAGGATTGTGTAGGAGACCTATTATTATCCCAAGCAGCAAGAAACTATTAAATAATGAGATTCATTGGGAGCAATTGTCCAGGGAGAGCACAGGCAACCACTCCCGAGTCCATTGTTTCCCATAAACAGTTAATGCAGGGCTGTGGTTTTTCGTTTCACAGCTCCTAGTCCATCCACTGGGCTCCCTCCTCAGCAGTGTCTGAGAAAGTCAGAGTGCCTCATATGCATTAATAAATTAAGCCTCAGTGCTCTTGCGACAGGAGGGGAGGAGTATTATTTTTCCCCTAAGTGCAAGTGGTGAAACTGAGCAAAGAGAGGTTGCCCTAGGTCAAACAACGAGACACTGGCAGGCACAAATGGAAGAATGGCTTCCATTCTTGCATTTTAAACCCCACAAGCCTATTTCTCATGAAAGCCATGACAATTACGTGGACCAGCAGCAATCTTCTCCCCCTCAGTGTATACTCACACAACTTCCTGCTGCCATTAGCAAAAAGTAAATAAACGAAATTGCATCACAAGCTACAGGCTGTCTGAGCTACGAAGATCTATTACCCCTCCACACACATACACACACAAAGATGAAAACAGTTGCAAGGCTGAAAAATAGTCCTTTGGGAGCAGTCAGTCTCTTCTCTCCGGATAAGTCATTTCACAATGCAGTGTTATCTCGTTATGAATGGATTCTGTCACCGAGGGCAGGCAAGCACTGTTTAAAGGGAGGGAGGGGGGAGCCTAGGCTGATTGGCGCTAAGGATTGCAGCTTGTAATCAAACGGGAGATTAAAACAGTTGCTCATCTGTGGACAAAGAACTTTTCAGGTGGGATATTTCTCTCTCTCACACACAGCCCCCCACACAAAAAATTACTTGCTATCCTAAAGGTACAGGTACTAAAATCAGAATATTATTCTGTTTCCCCACCACCACCACCCGCTTCCTTTTTCTAGAATGAATGAGATTTGGTGTCTGAGAAATTCAATAGGGGTCTTTAGTGAAACCCCACACAATATAGCATGAGATGTGGGGCGTTCTGAATGGAATTTCAGCAATTCTGCAGAACATCTCTGGGAAAGGCATGAGCAGAACTGATGCCTTTCAGAAGCCTCCAGTTCCTACAAATCTAAAAAGTCACCCTTCCCCCTCCCCACCCCGCTCCCGCCAGAAAAAAAGAGCAAGCTTAGCTTTGATTCGTGAGAGAAAAACTCCTGCCTCACTTTTGCTAAGGACAACTGCACAGATCTCGCTCAGGACTCTTTCACAATCGCTCGTTTGAGAAGTTGCTAACAAAACCTTCAGCGACTGCCAGTCACAAACCACTTGGCCAGGGACAATAAGGCGCTTATTTATCCGAAAAACCGTTTGCTTAGCTCGCTGCTACAAGACTGGACAGACCAAAGATTTTTTTTAATGGGAAAAAATAGCCTACGCTAGTCATTCGCAAAGCAGATCCACTGAAATCAATGGGCACGTTTAAATCCATTGATTTCAATGAGTTTACTCTTGAGCATGGCCAGCGTTGGCTATGATCACATACGCCAAAGCAAGGGCTGGAAAAGTTCTGAACCTTTCGCCTTTCGGCTGGAAAAGTTCTGAACCCTTAGCCTTTCGCTCCCGAGTCTCAAAAACGAGCCTTTTCTTGTTCCAGCATCACCCCTAGTAACTAACTGGAGCTGAACAGAGCCGTGGCTATTTTGGAGTCTGGCTGTGCGTAAAGCAGCCTCCGGGAGCGGCCCCTCTTCCGAAAACTTACCTCCAAGGGAGCAGAAAAGCATCTCTGGCTGGATCCCGGGTTATTACTTTTCCCTCTCTCACTCTTGTCTTTTCGGATGTTCGAGACAAAATCCAGGAATGCTGGTGGAGAGGAGAGGAGAGCGCGCAAGCCTCTAGGAAGGCAACAGACAACAACAGCACGAGATCTTCTTGGGACTTCCCGAGAGCATTTCCCTGAAAAGTGGCGGAGGCACCAGACGGATCCAGGCAGGTTAATATTCCGCGCACCACCCCCCTAAAAAAAGGGGGGGAGGCTGCGGAGACTTTGGAGGGAAGTTGGAGGCGACTCGCGCCAAGGCCCCGCTTCCCGCGCTCCACGCGCCCGCCCGAGACGACAGAGGCGCAGACAGGAAACTCCCCGCTGGAAACTCTTCCCCAGAAGGAAGAGTGGCCTGGGAGCGAGCCGGTCCTGGTGCTTCTCCGGCCCGCGCGCCCGCCCGCCCGCCTCGCGACTGCTCCTTCAAAGGCTGCCGTCGCTTTGGTGCCTCCGCTTTCTCCTCTGCCCTCCTCCTCCTCCTCCCTCCTTCATGACACAGACAGCCCAGATGGGAAGAGCCTGCCGCTGAAGCCAGGCCGGTGCCCCATCCTGAAAGCTGATCCTGCTGATCTCATCACCGAAGGCTACTAATCCAATGGCCAGGGAATTAAGAACAGATGGTGACGCCCCTTCTCTCTCTCTCCTCTCTCTTTTTTTCTAACCTCCCCCCACCCCACCGCAAAAAAACACGACCATTCAGCCTACAGGCAGAGAAGCAAGCAAGCGCGCACACATACGCGCGCGCGCCCCAGACACCCGAGTCCACACCAACAGGCTGCAAAAGGGCAGCGGATCTCCTCGCCAGCGGTGGCACAGGCTGCGTTTCCTGCCGGCGTGCCACACCAGAGTTCCCTGGCCGGCGTTTTACACCAGGCGGGGAAGCTGCATTATTTAACCCCTTGTGCATAATCGGTGCGAGTCAACCTCTGGAAAGGTGGGGGGTGGGGTAGTTTTTGCAATTTTAGGCGCATGGGAGAGTTCTTACAAGGGTGTGGCTTGTCTATTGTGTCACTAGCCATTCAAGGTTTTTTTTGTTTTAGAACATCCAGTTTTGTTTTGTCTTCTGAATGGGGTGTTTTGCAGAGTTATTTATTCCCTGGCTTTAGGGGACACTGGGGTGAGGTGAAGAGGGAGAGCAGATGCATGTATTACCGTTGTATTTTTACTGCCAGGGCGGGGAAGAGCTGCGTGTGGGATTTTCTGCCTGCTGTGCCAAAAGAAGCAAGCTGGGTACTACGCACCCTTTTGACATTTGCCGCTCTGGCTTGGGCTGGCTTGAGCTGACCGAGAGTACTCCTTTTTTTGTCTGTGCTTTATGAAAAAGCATAGATGCTATTTTTCGCTCTTGCTGGACATAATGGGAGCTCAACAAGTGGAACAGCTTTTATTTCTTAATTTGCATTCATTTAAATTGGGTCCGTCCTTTCAGTCTTTAAGTTTCAGGGGTTCAAAACACCTCTTTTCATGAGAGTGGTTCCCTTGCAAATAAATATTACAATTTATCAGCAGTGATATAGTATTCCCTCCCCCTAAAAAATGTGATTTTATTTTTATTTGTCTTTCACCACCACCTTTTTCCAGGGCGGACCTGTTTTGTTGACACAAAAGGGCAGATTTAACAGATCCTGTGTTCAGTTGGGAGGAGTTCAAGTGTGATTTAAACATGCATGAAATAAAATATTTTGAAAAGGATTTTAATTTTTAATTATAGGGTGGATTATTCCTCCTGCTTCAAAGCCATTTGGATTATTATTATTATTAGTAGTAATATTTTATTATTTATACCCTACCCATCTGACTGGGTTTCCCCAACCACTCTGAGCTGGTTCCAGGAAAATATAAAAACAATAGAACATCAAGTATTAAAAACTAGCCAATATAAGGCTGCCTTCAGATATCTTCTAAAAGTTGTGCTGTTCTTTATTCTGAAGAGTCTCTTAAATCCAGTCTATCTTTAAGGCAGTTTTGTTTGAAAAAGCAGTGCTATTTCTTAATTTATTTACTATTTGTATGTATTAGCTATGTCATAATATACATTTTCTAGGCAATGGTGTTTCTACTATAGCAATTGTGTGGAGCAGCTAATCGAAAAGAGGACGCATACCCTTGCAATATTGTCATGCTCAATGCTCTCAAAAGCTTCCATAAATCAATAGGTACTCTGCTAAAGTTCAGTTTTCATTTACTTCAGTCATCTCCATTTCAGATCAACATATAGTTCAGCATACTGTTAAACTTAAAATACCATGTGTTGTTTCCAGTGCTGTGCCTGAGGTGTTCTCCTTGCACAATAGGATTTCCCCTTCCTCCCCTTTTCCCATACAAATATGCTCCAGAGGGTTCCCAAATGCTGAGGGTGCACAGGAGGACAGCAGAGGTGGAAGAAGTCTTGTTACAGAAATGGAAGTCTAACCCTAACCCCATGCAATCAAGACAAATGAGTTATTTATTCACTCTACCTTTATCCCACCTTTCTTTTATTGAGCTCAGTGCAATGTTCATACATTTACCAGGCATTCTCCCATCGAGGCACAGACCAGAACCTGATTAGCCTAAACAAGATTGCTGCATCATGTGCCTTTGGATTATAACCCTGACACAATTGACTACATGGCCAATATAATATATAGTGTCTGGATGACTTCATTGCGGCCACTGGAATTTGGCTAAAGCAGCTTTCCTTGTGTATAGCATGTTATATCTTGAAATAAGTACTGTAAGATTTCCTGCATTGCAATGGGTTGAACTATCCATGTTTCCCAACCTGGAGTCTCCAGCTGTTTTTGGACTACAGCACCCATAATTCCTAGCCACTGACCTTGCTAGCTAGGGATGATGGGAGTTGTAGTCCAAAAACAGCTGGCGACCAAAAGTTGAGAAACACTGGACTAGATGACCCTTGGGGTCCCTTCCAATTCTACAGTTCTGTGGTTCTATGAATCAGTATGGCAACACCCCACCCCCTGCTCACACACAATCAAAACATGCTGCAACCAACTACGACTTGGACCCTCTGATCTCTTGCACCAGCAAAAACAAGATGCCTATCCATGTGATGCTGAAAAAAAGCTCCACTCATGTACTATGTAAAGAATGAAAGTTTAGTGTCTCCCTTGAATTTCCCCATTCCCCATTTCTCTTTCCTCCTCAACCCCACATTGCCTTTAAAAATAATTTCTCAACCTGACTGCAGTTGACCTGTATGAAGGATTCTATGATTTGAAAACAAGAGACACTGAATGACCTTTTGTTACTTATGGGAAATCTTTTAATGAAAACCTACCTTTCAAAGTCAGTATTGTACTTTTTTATTGATAAACAGACAGAAAAGTATACATTCCCTTCAGTGTTACAGACTACGTCAGAAACCTATACAGTTGTACCTTGGAAGTCGAACAGAATCCGTTCTGGAAGTCTGTTCGACTTCCAAAATGTTTGGAAACCAAAGTGTGGCTTCTGATTGGCTGCAGGAAGCTCCTGCAGCCAATTGGAAGCCACAGAAGCCGCGTTGGATGTTCGGGTTCCAAAGAATGTTTGCAAACCAGAACAATCACTTCCGGGTTTGTGGCATTCAGGAGCCAAAACATCCCAAGTACCAAGGCGTCCAGGATCCAAGATAAGACTGCATTTTGTTTCTGAATACCCGGTGCTGGGGCTACTCACATGTGGGGAGAGTGCTATTGGGTTCAAGTCCTGCTTGTTAGCTTCCCATAGGAATCTGCTTCGTTGGCTATGTGAGAACAGGATGCTGGATGAGATGGGCCATTGGCCTGACCCAACAGGGCTCTTCTTATGCTGTATTGATGTGCCAATGAAAAATAAGTGTTGTTGTTGTTTAGTTGTTTAGTCGTGTCCGACTCTTCGTGACCCCATGGACCAGAGCACACCATGCACTCCTGTCTTCCACTGCCTCCCGCAGTTTGGTCAAACTCATGTTCGTAGCTTCAAGAACACTATCCAACCATCTCGTCCTCTGTCGCCCCCTTCTCCTTGTGCCCTCCATCTTTCCCAGCATCAGGGTCTTTTCCAGGGAGTCTTCTCTTCTCATGAGGTGGCCAAAGTATTGGAGTCTCAGCTTCAGGATCTGTCCTTCCAATGAGCACTCAGGGCTGATTTCCTTCAGAATGGATAGGTTTGATCTTCTTGCAGTCCATGGGACTCTCAAAAATAAGTGAACTGCTAGTAAAAGTTACAATGATCTTTTTTTCTTTAAAAAATGACCCCTAATGAAACACTGTTTAACTTCTACGTTATAACATAATGTGGTAAATAGAAAGCTTTCATGCAGGCTCCCAACCAGCATATTATCATCTGCCGAAAAGAGCACATACTTTTGTCGAGGTTTATCCCCAGCATGTTAAAAATAGCAACTGTCTGTGCTACAACCATTATTTCATTACTGAAGATGGTATATGCTTCACTTAAAGTGGAAAGCTGCTATGACAGCGTATATAAAATCCAAACACTTCCTCTGACAACTTGCATAACTCTCCTTAAAAGAGGATCGGCGATACTCTCAGTAGCATTATCCATTTTCAACTTCTTCAGAACCTGACCTTTCTCACACAGAAACACTGCCAAAGCAACTGATTTTGAAAGAGATGTGGTATATGTGTATAAAGGGAAGAAAGAAGTGTGTGTGTCTTTCTCTCTGTGTGTTGCTAAGGGATTTTTGTGAGAGTATATGTTCAAAAGGAAAAATCACTTGCAGGACAAGTAGGCAAAAAAAGCATCATAGGCACCGCACTGCCACTGCCCAAGATTGTCCTCAGAGACTCTGTTCTTGGGCAGACCACTAAAGTTCGTCAAGTAAGTAGATACTAGAAATAGGGACTTTTCAGTGGTGGCTCTATACTTGTGAAGTTCCTGCCCAAGAATTTAACTTGCCCCCCCCCCAGTGGCTTTTAAATGGTCCCTAAAGGTTTTTTCATTCCAGCAAGCTTTTTATTGATTCTAAAAACATCAAGGGAGATTGCACCATGAAATCACAGAATTACAGTTCATCCAAATGCCCGGTGCTATCACTTGTGGCTTGGTTTTGATCGCAATACATGCATAAATTAGTTTACAAATGCCAAGGTATCTGTTATTGTCAACAACAACTGTTTCAGGAATTATTACCTTACTGCATTGCATTTCCCTCTGATCTCGTTGTGCATAACTCCCTCCATCCACTGTATATATATATTTACATAGTCAGGATAACACTTCATACACCTGATGAAGGGAAATGTAGTCCACAAAAGTTCATTGCACCCACATCAGGTCTTCTCTAGGGGAACAGCCAGTTCCTTCAGAGCTCCAAAAAGCACAACTTTATCCTTTTCTTATTTTGATGTAGTCTACAGCTGCTGCTTCCTTTAATTAATTTTTTTGCACAGACTTTTGGCTTGTCCTCGCCATCAGAATAAGCATGAATCATCTCCACCTATCACAGTTTGGGTCATCTTAGCTCCCATTGAGATGGATATCCAGAACAATATGGGTTATCAACACTACTTTGTCAAGCCTCAAGAGGTATTGTCTCAGGGAAACGGACACTGATAGCTCTGCTCACAGAATTCTGATAGGAAATGCATACCAATATGGACATTCATGCAAGATACATTCACAAGAGAGCCAGGATTGGCTGACCCGCTCCTGCCAAGTGGATATTTGGTAGCAAACTTAGTTTTATTGCTATGTAATTCATGGAATGGGGCATAGAAACATGAGTACACTAACATCCCATATGCACTTAACTCACATGGATGTACCTTAAAACATTGTGGGTACATGAGCATGAGTGTGTGCACACACTTTAGGAAAAGCCAGTTCTCCATTTGTGTTCCTGAAACCATATTTCTCCCATATATCACAGTGATCCTGGGAAACGTGATTTACCCTACACAGAGCTACAATTCCTAGCACCCTTAAACTACAGTTCCCAGGATCCTTTGGGGGGAGTCATGTGCTTTAATCGCAGGGCATGAATATGGCCAAAGTGGAGGCAGCTTCAGATTTTTGTCTTAGTCTTTTGAAGAAACTGAGAAAAGAATGGTAGGTAATCTCTTGCTTTTATGGTTCATTGCTTCTCTGAATACATTGCAAATATAGGTATCATAAAAGCAGTACAGGCCATGATAACTTAATTAATGTTGGCCAGATTCATTCTCGTTTTCTAGGAAGAGCTGTCTTGCTTTCAGGTCTGTAGCCAAGTTCATAATGTGTAATCTTTCAAGAAATGATTTGTGATTATTATTTTTAAAAAATCCAGTTGCCTTATAAACAGTGCTTGTCATTGTGTGAAAAATCAGACTATGATATCAACAGGCCTGCAAGCCTTGGAACAAAATAAACTCTTTTGAGCCCCAGCAATGAAGCAAGCACAAACCAAATATTTGTTTTCCTGACTGTTTACAGGAAACATTCCAAAGTAAAAGAAATGCCTTCACAATTCCTTTTACGCTTTGCTCATGCCTCACTCTCATCAAAGTTGCAGTCCTTAAGGTTATGTCAGGTTCAGCTAACGTAATTTGATTTCTCCGTGGATCAAGGATGCTAATATAAAACTATTTCTCCATGTAAAGTGGAGAAAGCATTTTTGCAACTCCTGTTTCATCCATTTTGTACACAGCTTAGCAGAAAAGATGGGCTCCCTTTCCTCCAACACACTGGAAGTATAATATCACTGAGTTCGGGCAAATGTAGAGCTCCCAGAAAAGGAGATTGAATCAGTATTGAATAGATCCATTTATCCTGTATTTTTTTTTCTTTACCAAAAAAACAAAAACAAAAACAAAAACAAACCTATTCAAAAGAGTGGCTCAAGAGTCCAAAAAGTGATGGAATATACTCTGCAAAACCTTGATGTGTAGTCCAGAATGAGCCTATGCACAACACCACGGTAAACTGAGAGGCCTGTGAAGGCACCTGTAGCAGAGATGGAAAGTACTGTATGTGGCCCTCCAGATGTTGTTGGATTCCCAAATTCCATCACCCTCAGCCAGCATGACCAATGGTTTGCCATTCCTAACCAAGGACATGCACACACACAAACAACCAACAGGATTGCAGTGAAGAGAAGAGAGTAAAGAGGGGCAGCATGGCTGGTTTTAAGCAGAGGTTGGGTGGCCATCTGTCATAGATGCTTTAGTTGAGATTCCTGCATTGCAGGGGGTTGGACTAGATGAGTCTTCCAACTCTATGGTTCTATGATTCCCTCACACTGACGGAATCTGTGGAGAAATGGCAGTGGTTGTGTCCTTATAAATATCTGTTGTTTTCTTCCATGGCCAGCAGGATCGTGAAAACCCTTGCCCAAAAGATGCTTGAATCTTTAAGAATTGTACTGCAGAAGGAACTGAGTTATTTACAGTGGTACTTTGGGTTAAGTACTTAATTTGTTCCGGAGGTCCGTACTTAACCTGAAACTGTTCTTAACCTGAAGCACCACTTTAGCTAATGGGGCCTCCTGCTGCTGCCGCACCGCCACCACATGATTTCTGTTTTCATCCTGAAGCAAAGTTCTTAACCTGAAGCACTATTTCTGGGTTAGCAGAGTCTGTAACCTGAAGCGTATGTAACATGAAGTGTATGTAACCCGAGGTACCACTGTATTCAGAAGTACCAAGATAAAATAGTTCCCTCAAATCCCACAGCTAACATTTTCTCAGTCCTACATGGAGAATGTCACTGACCAGGAGACTTAGTACCACTCTGCAACCATATAGTGGTAAAAGCAGACTAAGGTACTCTGGTTTAAGTTAATCAGGATTTGCAAGACCCATTTTCTAAGATCTGAATCAGTGTCACTCCCAAGAAAATTGGCTGGGTGTCAATTTCACTCATGATATCTGATCCAGAAAAATGGGGAGCTAATCAGCCATGTGCATTTGGATAGCAGAACTCATATTAAAACACTTCCACCCAAGCTTCCAGATTCAGTAGACATTTTTCCACTATGCTGGGTCATGTAAAAGTGAACTCTTTAATTAGCATATTGAATAAGCCACAGTTCATATCACTTCACTAAATTTTTATTTCCTTCATTAAGTACCGTCTCCTGTGCTACATAAACAGAAACACAAATGCCTGCAACAATTCATCATTATATCCCCCCAGCCACTCACAGCTCTGTATAGCACCTAACTAGGAGCAAGTTAAAAAAAATGACTGCATTCTCCCTTGCTTACTCATATTTCTTACGCTTCCTGCAAGGAACTCAGAACAGCTTATGCATCACTTTGTTTTATTTATTTATTTGCTTGAGAAGATTATCGGCTGCTGTTTAGTACAAAACTCCCAAGACAGCGTACAGTTTAAAATAACAAATACAAGAAAGCACAGTAAAAAAAGAAAGCAATATGGAATCTTAGAAGCAGCCTCCATAAAGGCTGTGAACTCAATAAAATCAGAAAAAGCCAGAAAACAAGAATGGAACCCTGCGAAGGAAGATCCAACACATTGAAATACCTGAGCAAAAAAGAGTCTCCTGTCAAGGCTGAGAGCTTCTAGGAACCACCAGTGAGAGTTGAGTATTGGGCAGGGACCAAAGGTGGGCAAACTACCCCAGATGGACATGATGTGTCCCTCACCAGAGGTAGTAAGGTAAAGGTAAAGGACCAGTCAGAGGCAACTATGGGGTTCCAGCGCTCATCTCACTTTCAGACCGAGGGAGCTGGCGTTTGTCCACAGACAGCTTTCCGGCTCATGTGGTCTGCATGACTAAACTGCTTCTGGTGCAATGGGACACCATGACAGAAGCCAGAGTGCACGGAAATGCTGTTTTCTTTCCCACCACAGCGGTACCTATTTATCTACTTGCACTGATGTGCTTTCAAACTGCTAGGTTGGCAGGACCTGGGGCAGAGCAACGGGAGCTCACCCCGTCTTGGGGATTTGAACCGCTGACCTTCTGATTGGCAAGCCCAAGAGGCTCAGTGGTTTAGACTACAGCACCATCCGTGTCCCTACCAGAGGTAGTAACCCTCCCCTAATACCCCACAAACCTGAACAGTCTTATATAACAGACTGAAAATGATAGAGTGATCCAATTGTACTTCATGGGGCAAGATATTCTATAATCAAGGCCATGACAGGGCCTCCTTCTTGTCTCGCTCAAACAAGCTTCTTTGGAAGGGGTCAGGATGATATGGAAAGAGACAATCCCTAAGTATTCTGTGTCTTAAGCCATTTAGGGATTCAAGAGTAAGAACCAGCTTTAGTTCCATGGACGTTTTCATTGTAGCAGAGGCATATTACTGGAGTCAAGTTACATATTTCAGCTGCTTCATCTTAAAACATTCAGTTAGTATTTTGCCATATATATATATTGTGTGTGTCTGTGCGTGCGCGCACACATATTGCAAGACTCTGCAAATAATCCTCCTGAGGGCTTTGTTCAGTGTGGCCCAGATCCAAAATTACTCAGCTTCCCACAAGCCCGTCCACTGACCTTGGTTTATTTATTTAATTATCTTCCTGCCAAAATATCATGCAAACAAAAGTGCTGCTATATCTGAGTTTGATTAATATGGTTTGATTCCCCCCCCCCCATAATTATCATGATGTATACTGGGACAGAGTCAAAAATTAAGAGAACAAAGTTTTACGATTAGCAAATCAATCTTCTCTGGCACTGTTTTTGCTCGCCTAAACCAAATGATACACAAAGACTTTGAGCGACCATGATAGCTGATTTAAAATATCAGGGAATACATTTACATAAATAGTCTTGAAGATTGATTCCTGCAAATGTACTGCCAGTAAAACAAACAATCAAAATACAATATATCTGGAATAGCAAATAAGGCCTACAGAGTTATTTTATTTCACTTCCTATCCTACTGAATTGTATTTCCTGAACCACAGATTATTACATTATTACAAGTTTGTGTGTGTATGTGTGTGTGTGTGTGTGAGAGAGAGAGAGCTTACTTCAACAAAAGGCTTTCAATTATGCTTAATAATCTCCTTGAGTCTTTAGTTTAAATTAGTTGCTTTACTGAGTTTTGCACAAATATGGATGTTTTGGCCAATGTGCCCACTTGCTTTTTAAAACTTGAAAGTGCCTATTTAATTTTAAAGCCTGAAAAACACTGTATCACCTATTACTGAGTTTGAATATACAAGGGCTGTGTGGCTGCTGAAAACCATCTGGGGGCTAAGAACACAAAAGACGGCTAGTAAGGGTGCAAATACAAAGGATCCTTGGGGATATGGACGTGTGCACCACACAAAGGCTGCCCGCTGTCTTTTGTCGTGTGTGGTATTCCGGCGCCCTCCCCCCCCCAGTAAAAGAGGGTGGGGGAGAACACAGGATCATCTAACAGAGAGCTGAACATCAGGAAGTCCTCCTCAGATGGCAGCCATCAGTTTTAGCTGGGACAGATGGTGAACAAAGGTGAAACACACACAATACACACGGGCCAACTAAGCAAGCCTTTCTACCCTTGAATTAAGCATTTGTTTCTGAAGATTTGATAAGCAAAATGTAGCTTTTGCAGATACAGAATTAGCAAGCCAAGTTGCCAGGTCTTTACAGGACTGCAATCACTTTCATATAGCTGCTCCTCTGACATTAAAGCTGTGTGTCCCAAAAGTTTTAACGCAGACCCTCCAAGTGTCCCTATTTCTCATTTGATCCCAGAATGTCCCACTTTTCCTTAGGATGTCCCTATTTTCATTGGAGAAATGTTGGAGGGTATGGAGTTATCCACCCCCCAAGCTGTCTGAAGGCAATCCTGTATAGGGAAGGTGTTTTTTTAAAAATGTTTTATTATGTTTTTATATATGTTGGAGCCTGCCCAGAGTGGTTGGGGAAACCTAGTAAGATGTGTGGGATATAAATAGTAAAATTATCATTATGGAATGGGACGTCCCTATTTTCATCAGAAAAATGTTGGAGGGTATGTTGAAGTAGGTGGGACCCTCCTGTAAATGGAGGCTGTGCACTATTAAATTAGCCAGCTGGGGCTGATGGGAGTTGTGGTCCAAAATATCTGGAGGGCACTAGGCATCCTAGTATCTTCTTTACAGAACAGAACTATAACAAACCAAAGTGGGGGGGGGGGGCGGGGATTTCCAAAAGGTGGCTCTTTGTCCTGGATCTTAGGCAAGTCGATCCAAAAATCACAGTTTTTTTGTAAAAAAAGCAACAACCCAACAACAACTGGTTTTTGCTTTTTGAAATATGGCAATCCTACTGTTTGTGAATATTTGAAGTGATTTATCCATCAGAAACTCAGGACATTTTATTGGCCCCCAAAAGCTAAAGCTCTGAACTACTCAAGGAAAGTTCCCTGCACCCCGGAACTTCCTTTCTCCTGTATTTCTGAATGCTAGAATATATTATCTGTTCCCATTGTTTGGCTTTCCTTTCATCAAAGTTTCTTAGTGATCAACTGGAATTTTCTACTATCAAACATTTGAATTTATTTTGAAGGATGAGGCAATTCAAGTAAAAAAACAACAACAAACCCATAAAGGACCTTTCATAGAAATTTGTGACGGGACTGTTTTGACCCTCTTCTGGGTTGTGTTTTTTTGGTGGGGGTGTTCAGTGGGAACAGAGAGTTTTGCTATCTTCTCGCTGAAATTTATCTGCTTATCTGATAACAACATGATTCTAGAAATGGAATTTGGCAGAGGAAATATGGACAGTAGACTGATTTATCATTCAGAGCACTAAAACAATAAATAATCTATATTTTGAAAGTGGTTTTTTAATCCCTAAATCATTCATGATCACAACAACCCTGTAATATCTCCCTTGACATATGGGACTTATTTTGCCCGTACCCCAGATTTGAACACATTTACTGGAAATTCAGTCATACTGACATTTAATGGAATCTGCTTCTAAGCCAGTTAAGCACCAGAGCTTGAAAGTGTATAGCTCAAAGTTATCCAGTAAGTCTATAGCCAACTTACAGTTTTCTTTCAGTTTAATTACACTGACTATGTGTGCAGACAGACAAATAAATACACTTAGATTTTATTCAAACATTTGGAAGGAGTGCATGGTAAGTCCTTATGGGACTGTGCAATCTCAGCATGCCTGTGGGGTCAAAGTTTAATGTCACTCCCATGTCAAAATCCCCTTAAAAACTGGAAAGCCAGTGTATCATTACAGCGGTATTTTTCAGAAGATTGCCCTGTTTGAAGGTTACTGTGTTCCTTTTCTTTTTGCCAGTGTATATCTAACTTCTGCTCATGAGTTGAAAAGGCAAATTCGTGGTGTTGCCCAAACCTGTAATTACTCAGTTTGGAATAGGGGTTTGGCAAAAAAAAATAGCATAGATCTGTGTTCCAAACCAGTTGCCATACTCTGGTTATTGCTCTTGAGCATGGATTGTAAGCTGAGCTATGTAAAAAGTTCTCTCCACACTAATTTCCTTTCTCAGTGCTGCAATAGCTGTTGTAGTGGTGTTTCCATCCTGGCAGGGCGTGGAAATAGCTCAGTTTCCTCAGCCCAATTCTGAATTGAGATTCACCCATCACCATCACTAATTTCAAGAGCTCAAAACATCACACATGAGGGATCCCCTCCCCCCTCCTACCTCTGGTGCTATCTCGAGTTTGGGCATTCTGAGGCAGAAAGCTGTGATTAAAAAATAAATATACTGCTGCACTACCATTGCCACCTTTGGTAAACCTTCAAACCTTTTGAGCCCTGCCCTCTCCAGTTGTCCTTTAAATGCCCCCTATCCCAGCCCCAAGCCAAAAGTTATGCAATGACAAAGATGGGCTCAGAGCCACAAAAGTGATGTGTGCCTTTGAACATACATATGCTCAGATTCAGAGCCTTTTGGGGGTTGGTAACGGAGTCTATTGTCTGATTCCATCCACTGTAGAAGGAAGCTGGTGTATGAATATACATTGGCTCTTTATGGATTAGCCCATCTGCCTTCTGAAATGAGAAAAGAGGTAGCACAGCCATAGCAGCTGCTTACACAGGGCAAAGGAGACTGAAGAGGGCAAGACTCCCCCCCCCCCCCGACAGTGAGCACCAGATGAGGATCATATAGCCTGTCTATATTATCTCCACTAGGGAATATTTTGTTAAAAAAGATTGTTTTGTTGTGGTGGTGGTGGTTGTTGTTGTTGTTGCTGCTGTGTATGATACTTTTGTTTTGTAAGCCACCTAGAGGATTTCATTGATGAGCAGTGGTGTAAATCTAAACCTCCTTCCTCCTGTGGTCAGCACATTGAGAAGCAGAAAGAACTATGTGCATCTTCTTCTTTGGTGATCACTTGTAGCTGAGTAAGATTGTCTTCCATAAACACGGTTTGGGCAATGGGTCTGTAAGTGACCATGGAGGCCAGTTCTGGATCCACATGTGCTTCCACAGTGGGGACATAGGTTTCCGGATGGGAGTTGTTCATGGTGAGGGTTTGCCAAGCATGCCTTCCTCTTAGCATGTTTCTCCCTTTCATCCTGAGTTCGAGCGTCTTCAAAGTCCATGACATCTTTGGTAAAGGCTGTTCTCCAGTTGGAGCGTTCGCAGGCCAGTATTTCCCAGTTGTCGGTGTTTATACTACATTTTTTTAGATTTGCCTTGAAAGAGTCTTTAAACCTCTTTTGTTGCCCACCAGCATTACGCTTTCCATTTTTAAGTTCAGAATAGAGTAGTTGCTTTGGAAGTCGATAATCAGGCATCCGCACATGACCAGACCAACGATGTTGAAGAATGTGCATACTGGGATGGTGGCATAGATGTGACAAACAGGAAGGCGATGATGCGGGGGCGGGGGGCATACAGACTGGGTGCTGTGCAAATCTCAACTCTGGATCATGGACACCCATGTCTGCTGTGTTGAATCGTACCCTGTGCCCTGTTACTTAATGGATATTGTGGCTTTGTTTTGAAAAGCAGCTCTGTGCTGCATGTAGGACTACATTTGTACATTATTTTGAAGTTGCAGTGAGTGCAAAATGCAGCTGCTAATTCTTATGGGTGCTAGGGTGCTCTTCAGGTCATCTGTGAGCTGGATACAATAAAGACCTCTAAAACCTTACCTGTTTACCCAAACTTTCCTGGACCCTGATTTTTATTTTTCATTTTGGTTCACTTTGTACACTGTTTTCTTTTTGAATGTACAGCTACATTTTGTTTTCCTCTCGTTTTCAAGAACGGTTGTCATTTTTTTTTGCTTTTATGTAAACTTAACCATTGTTTTCATTATAAAAAGTATAAAAAGTTGCAAATGAAAAAAATAAATGTGAAGTGTAAAAAGAATGGGAAGTTTTGCTTTTAACTTTAAGGAAAACAGGCTCACACTTTTTGAATGCAACTGGCATGAATTGCAACACTTGCTTTTAAAAGAACTGTTTTATTCCAGGCTCAGCTATTAGTTAGGGAAGCCTGTGGAAAAGCTGACAAAGGTATTTTGTAATACTTTGGTATTTAGTTTGGTTCTGGCTCATTTTATAATTGTGCTAAAAGCCCTATTTTGTGGAAGGGGGTTGCATGCTGGGTTAAACGATGGAAGACTCAAATGCCATGCGAAAAGGAGGCGATACAGTAAGCAAGCAACTTCTGGGAAGCTGGAGAAGCTGAAATTTCACAGGTAGCTTAGAATATAATGGGATCACTTTTCTGAACTCTTGCAAAAACTGTTCTTAGGTTCAGACAGGCAGTTGCCTCTTATAGGCACGTGCAAGAACCCTGAACTTACTTTGTTCTCTGTACATGCTGGTTTCACTGGAAATTATGCTCTCTCTAGTTTAATTAACCTGCCGTATTTCCTCCAGCCCCCTTCTCTAGTAGAAGTCAAATGGATAGAGAACAGAAAGGGCTGCGTCCCTGATGAATCTGCTCTTTTGCAATAATTCCCTAGCCAGTAGACACATGGGAGTAGCTGCTAAGACATTTGTATCTTTGCAAGGAATATGTTACAACCATATACTAAATGTGTGTCTGCACCAGCTGTTTTTCCTGGGTTTGTTCAAGCTCATAGGAGAACAGCTGATACTGGTTGAACCTTGCCCTGCCTACATCACATCATATTTTGAACTGGGTTTTATTTATTTTATGTATTACATTTATATACCACCTATATCTTCCCAGCATCTCAAGGTTTTGTCCCAGGTTAACCAGCCATTCATTAACAAGCTGCTAACTTCCTTCCTGGGACATGGGTGGCGCTGTGGTCTAAACCACTGAGCCTAGGGCTTGCCAATAGGAAGGTTGGCGGTTCAAATCCCCGTGACGGGGTGAGCTCCCGTTGCTCGGTCCCTGCTCCTGCCCACCTAACAGTTTGAAAGCACCTCAAAGTGCAAGTAGATAAATAGGTGCCGCTCCGGCGGGAAGGTAAACGGCGTTTCCATGCACTGCTCTGGTTTTGCCAGAAAGCGGCTTAGTCATGCTGGCCACATGACCCAGAAAAACTGCCTGCGGACAAACTTTGGCTCCCTCGGCCAGTAAAGCGAGATGAGTGCCGCAAGCCCAGAGTAGTTCATGACTGGACTTAACTGTCAGGGGTCCTTTACCTTTTTAAACTTTCTTCCAATATGTCTCTCAGGTTGTAAAGACATTAATGATGTGATTGGCTGCATTCATGATGTGATTAGCAATCACTCTCTCTCCTTCTCTCTTTGTCTCTCTCTGTGTGTGTTAAATGAATAATAGGCACAGTGGGGAGTGGGTGTGCACAGGGAAGGGAGGTTTAAGCCTGAAATCTCCAGGAAACCCCTCCTCCCCTCAAGAGACTATTTGATTCAAGTTACAAGAAAGGAGATTCTGTTTGACAGTGAAACAGACTCCCTCTGGAGGTGGTGGGCTCTCTCCTTCATTGGAGGTTGGAAGGCCATCTCTCATGGATGCTTCAGTTGAGATTCCTGCATTTCAGGGGGTTGGACTAGATGACCCTCAGGATTCCTTCCAATTCTACGATTCTATAAATAACAGAATTTTCCCATTTGTTGATTAATCTTAAAATATGCAAAGTATTTCAATCTAAAAATTAGGGTCTTCTGATGGAAATAATATCCAAAGATAGAAATAAAAAACAAAATGGGAAAACCTATTCCCAAACTAACATATCAAAGAAGGTCTGGAGTTGTACATGGCACAATAATCACACAATCCTATGTATGTTTTACTCAGAAGTCAGTGCCGTTGTGTCTTCCTTGAAGGAAAGTGTGCATAGGACTTGCAGTTAAGGAAAACCTTGATGCAGTTATTATACTAAAAATGCTGGAGATACTAAGAAGGTGAAGCAAATCTTGTGCATATTGTGAAAATGTAAAATTATAAATAACTTTTGGGCAGACGTTATAAGAACCATACAAGAAACAGAGGATGATAGGTTTGCAATTTTATTCAAGTGGTTCTTTTAAATGATACTGCAGGCTGTGTCAGAAAGAAAAATAGGAGCATAGTGGGGAAAAAATATGCTATGGGCAGCAAAAATTCTTATTACTAAACACTGGGGTGGGGAAAATAGAAATAAACTCTCTTGGGAAGAATTCTTTAAGAGTTTGGAATGTCATGTTTACGTATAAAATTACTGAAATATCACATCTGAGACTGGATATATAAAATAGCAATCAGGCATCTACAGAAATGTGGCAGCTATTCAAAGTTTATTAGAACTGTATAAATATGACATGGGAGATTTGTGTGGTGTGGCAGTTAGTGTTGGACTAGGACCAGGGAGATTCAGGTTCAAATTCCAATCAGCCACGAAGATAACTGGGATCTCAGCCAGTCAAAATCTCTTAGGCTAACCTACCTTACGGGGTTGTTGTGATGATGAAGAGAGTGGAAAAAACAATCCAGCCTGGTCTACCTGAGGAATCATATTCCATGCATTAAACCATAACCACACACCAACAGCTTTTAAGAGAACTCACCTACAGTATTAATTTATAGGTTTAAGTCATACCACTAGAACAAATTTGCCATGTGAGATAGTGGGAAACTACAGTAACTACCGTATTTGTATGTTCATCTAAATTTTAAAGGCAGGAACAGGCAAATACTATTTACCCATAACCCAGACTTTAAAAATGTTTGCTTGGTGGGAAAAGGTCCACTGAGCTGGATCCAAAGTTAGTCATGCTTAAAGTAGACCTATTGACATCAATGGAACTTAAAGTAGACCTATTGAGATAGATGGAAGTAAAGTTCCATTGATTACACTGGGTCTGCTCTTGACATGACTAAGTCTGGATCAACCCCATTGTGTCCAATGAGATTTACAACACAATCCTCAACCTGTTTACTTAAAATTAACCCTTAATACAAAGGTTATTTTGTATTAAGGGTTAATTCTAAAGGTTTATTGAATATTTACAGATGAATTATAAACAGATAAAAACATTGGCAGATTATTGTAATAACCTGCAGTTTTATAAGAGTATATATTTAAAGAAGATGATTAAATGAGTAAATTAAGTTAATTTGGATATGCAGAAGATATTAAAAACAAATTTAAGGAACCGCAGAAAGTGAGGGAAGGAAGTTTTGAAATATCAAAATGATTGTAAAATTAGTGAAATGTATAAACTTGAAAAGTATAAATAAATAATCAAAAAGACAAAAACCCCATAATTAACCCTTAATAAGTGTGTTTACAACTGTAGACGTACACCTAAGTAAATGTGCCTTACAAATCAAGGCAACAAATTTGGGACTGGACCTAATGGTCAGGGGTCCCTTTACCTTTAAGGTTTAAAGAAAACGTATCTGCTACTCTGTTTCCAACTTTATTTTCCAACAGAAAATTCTGTTGTTGTTTTTAATCTATTTTTGTCTAGTGGCTGAATCTTCTCCATCCAAAATGACAATGACATGCAGATTCTGGAAAACACACTGATGTATAGCAGGCAGGTGTCCTATATTCTGCTTCTCCCTGTGTTACCTTTTACCATATAACAATTTTACTGCCACAAGCAGAGGGCATCTTAAAGGGGATTGATGTTGACCAGGTTTTCAGTTTGGTCAACATGGAATGTTGGGAGGCTTGTTTGCAATGGTTTGCAATAGTTTTTTCATATCTTTTATCATGACTGAACATCAGGCAGCTGGTAGGTCCCAAAAGTCTACCCAGGTGAAAAGTCTTCTAGGCAAGTACTCTAGTCTATCAGAACTATTCACACAATATTTTCTACTTCCTCAAATAGATTATCCTGGACAATTTAATGTGTCATGAGCAAGGGAAAAGGTACACTGTCAAGAGTAGTAGTTTTGGAATTATTTACTGTCACAGTTATCTCTTGTTAAATTTGAAATGGCAAAAGGCAAACAATTCTGCTGTACTGTAAATAATACAATTTCCTCCAATGTCTGCCAAAATGTGAAAAAGACAGCAGAAAATTTTCTATCATTGAATTTATTCAGGTACTCTGGTCTGTCACTCTTGAGAATATGAGTAGTTTGTCTTTTTTTAGTCCAGATTTCATCTGTATTAACTCCTCCATCATTTAGGAAGTTTTGCCTGGAATTAATTCAGACAAGAAGAGACCACTTGCCTTTGGATCCTATTCTACATGCTCAGGAACCTCACCTTGACAATGATGCTTGCCCCACCCCCAGTCCTGTTGTCCAGAATGTGGAAGGTGACAGGGAATGGCCTCTAGAGGGAGGCATTTTAACAAGGACCAAACTTAACAAATGTCAGGCAAGAGCTGGGGAACTCTGTGGCCCTCCAGAGGTTGTTGGACTCCAAATCCCACTGACCTAGCTTGCGGCCCATGTACAAAAATAATGGCAGTTTTAGTCCACCAACATCTGGAGGGCCATAGGTTCCCACCCCTGCTTTAGACCATAAGATAACAGCTAATAGCAGAATAAATAAAGAGATGATAATAACAGAATGCCAATTAATTTATGCTATTGCTTTCACAGGTTCATCAGCAACCCTTCACTCTTATTCACAGAATGAGGTCATTTTGCTATTAAAACACTTGGACCAGGAAGTGAAATTTTTAAGCATTTGAAACTGATTCAAGCATTTTAATTAGTCTAGATTGATCTAGTGTGGCTATGTGCTCATCCAACTCTTCTGGGCTGTATTTCTAGGCACAGATATCTCAGTGTCCAATTGCTTTTTCCCTTTTCCCCTCTTTCCTTGTGAAAATCCACTCTTTACCGCTGAATCGGAACAAACAGCAATCTGCAGAAAACTCCAATTGCCTTTTGTTTTGCTCAGTGTTAAAGCGAGGGTTTTCCTGGGGAAAGCGGGGGGGGGGGGGGAGAGCAGTCAGACACAGAGCTTTAAAGCGTGGACCTGTGTCTAAGAAGCAAAGGGCAAAACATAAGTGTGGATGAACCCTATGTCTCAGAATGGAATTTCATCACCACAAATACAAGCTACTTAAATATCACAGCTTCCTTAAAGGAGCAGCACAATTTGCTGTTTTGTGCCCAGGCTAAAAACACCCAGTGACAACCTCTGGCCTTCCACACAAACTAGCTGTTCTCAGGTGTCTTTTGGGAAGATGCAACAACTGTATTGAGGTACAGGCACTGAAAGTTTTTACTGTAGTCAATAAGTCTTCATTCCACCAGGTTTTGTTTGATTTTGCAGATCACTTAAATCTTCAATTCACTCTTCCAATGTGTAAACAAATGAGGAGTTTGTGTAAATTCATAGCTTGCTGTTTTAAGATAACCAATCATGTTATCAGGTCTAGAAAAAGGAGCAGAATGTGAGATTGGCCAGTATGAAATGAATTATTGTTACACCAACTTTAGTGTTCTAAATTCAGGAAACCTATCTGTTGGAGGTTATTGCAATTTCTTACTAAATTATATTTTCTAAAAGGCTATCTTTGGGGCACGTTAGTCAGACAAGGTCAAATACGTGTGGCTGCAGTTTTCTCCTTTTATAAAATATCCTATCGTAATAAATACAAACTGCTGGATTTGTAGTTGAGTGCTTGCTTCAGAATTCAGTGGTTCAAAGGCACACAGCCTTCAGTCCACTTGCTTCTTACATACAGGAGGCACATGATAATTCCCCCAGAAAAGTATAGCCTGTCACATTTTATTACTCGAAATATTGAAAAGCAGATAAGTATCCCACTTAAAAGAGACAGTGCTTAATCTGTAATCACTTCAAAGACCTTTCTAATGACTTGGCACAAGCTCATCTCTCTTCAGTTTAACTCCAGCTTTGATGTTCTCACTAATCTTCATCTAACCCTCAGCTCAGAAAAACATAATCACACATGAGTTCTTATGAATATGGCAAGCACCCCGGACATAGAATATGTCAAAATCAACCTGGCAGCCAAGCATATTAGAAGGTTAAAATAGAACGTGGGCTTGAATTCTTAGTGGTCCTACAGATAGGACAACCATTTGTGACTATCCTAAACAGAAGATTTTGCTCTGTGATGGCTCCAGGAGACCAACCATGCCACAGAATTTTCAGACATTTGGAAGATGAGCTTTCTCAGCCTGCTTCAGCTTCAGCTTCATTGACCAACTACCTGTGGGTCAGAGGTTCCTCATGCCTGCCCTATATACATTTTGGGCATATGCTCTGTATATATCTTACCTTTATTGACCTTCCTATTAGTTTCTCCCATTTTCCAACTAATTGGTGCATGCACTGCATATTGTCTCCATGGCAACCAGCCCTTGACTGGTTATGCCACGTTCCTTAAACCGTACTCGTCAATTGGGCCTCCTTGACCTAGTCATTATCTCATTCCAAGACTGTATTTCCTCCTCACAACATTGGCAGAACATGGGTCTGTCCAGCTAAATTAATACTGTATGAACATTTGTGGCATGGGTCAAAAAGCTTTATGCAAGGTGGCTTAAATTGCTCACACATTTTGTAATTAGCAGAATACACATGACAGGGGTTAAGATGCAAATAATTCATAGTCATCTTTATAATTGGGAATCCATTCAGAGGGAAATAAAGGGCAAGTTAATGGTACCAAATTGTTTCTAACAGAGAAATCCTAACTATAGGAAGCAGATGTTAAATTCTGTAGACTGAGCCAGGGTGAAGAACTTAACACTGGCATAGGCACTAAAGTCAAAGATCTGCCAAATCAAATTATCTCATCCTGGCAGATCTTGGGTTTGGATTGCTCTGCTAACATTTCTAGCAAAGATGCTATCGTAATAGTCACTTGGCTACCACAAGGCACGTTTCATGAAGCAAACCTACATGGTTGCTATATTGTAGAAATGGGTAATAAGAAGTCAGGAAAGACTGATTTGAACTACACTGACAACAATGTGGTTTATTAAACTGATACAAACTACTCACATCTATGAATAGCTACATGTTTGAGGGTTGGTGATCTCTGTGTGAAAATAGTTCATAATAATAGTCATTTAGATAGGCAGAAAGGTTTCTGTCTGCCATACCTTTGAACGAGGGGATTTTCAAGGCACTGTTAACTTGCCTCCATGTTCAGGTTGCATTTGTGTTCTAGAGCAGACATGGGCAACCAATTGCTCTCCACATGTTGTTGGAAATCTGGCTATTGGATAGACACCCCCACCCCAGGATTGCTTATGCTATTTTAATATGTTTTGTGCTTTAATAGGCTAGAAGCCTAATGGAAATGGTGTCTGAAGGGTTCAATGGGCCAACTCAATGGGGATACAGTTGTAAGTCATGTGTACAGGGTGACTATCAACAGGGTGCAATGCTACCACTGAAGTACTCAACTCACAAGGTTGAGTAAGATCTTTATATTTCACTCACTTCAGAAGAGACATTGGGTTTTATTGATTTGGGAGAACATCATCAAATAGTTTTTAAAGCATTATTCATCATGCAATTCGAAAAACCACAACTACTTAAGTTTCTGCCTGTATAATTGTGAACCATAGTCAACTTCCATTATTTCAGCAAAACTCCAATTTAGTAAAAAACACACACAAAAAACCCTACTTCATTTCCTCAAAGTTGAAGGCCAGTGGAAATGCACTAACAATAATGCAGGGTTAATCCTGTTCCTAAAGTGCATTACTTTAGTACTTGCCAGGGAGATGGGAATATCAACCCCAGCTGCTCTGGGAGAAAACCTTCAAGTTTTGACTGAAATACATTGTTCTGATCATTATTTAAAGTACAACAAAAATCAAGAAAAGGTCTCTCCTAATCAGAAGAACGAGAAAACCAGAATGTTGTTACTAGATTGCCTCAGCCTGCTGACACACAAATTGCTTTTACATTTCATGTATCAGCTAAAAGTCACAGCCACCTGCATTGTTGTTGTTGTTTAGTCGTTTAGTCGTGTCCGACTCTTCGTGACCCCATGGACCAGAGCACGCCAGGCACTCCTGTCTTCTACTGCCTCCCGCAGTTTGGTCAGGCTCATGTTTGTAGCTTCGAGAACACTGTCCAAACATCTCGTCCTCTGCCGTCCCCTTCTCCTTGTGCCCTCCATCTTTCCCACCTGCATTATGCTTACCTAAATATTACTATTTGCATAGTCTTAGAAATATTGTATTGTTACACACCCTAATTTTTGAGTGGCGTAAAATTCCAGAGGTTCCAGGTGCTTACACAGGATTTGGTTTCCCTGGAATGAGGGACAGCGGAGACTGTGGTGTCTTTATGATATATGGTTTACTTACACATATATACATGATGAGCCTAAAAAGGAGGGGCTCACAGCTTTAACTGTTTGTTTTTAGTATTTTGGTTAAAGAATAAATGGGGAAATCCTTGGCTGCCTAGATCCAGATTTGAGGCAAGTACTCTTTGGTGAGAGAGCCCTGGCAGAGATTTAAAATCACAAAACATTCAGCAAAATAAAGTGTGGAAATATAGGCTATTAGACCTTTAAAATATACCCATCTAAGTTGCTTCCAAAGTTTCCCACTTCCCTTAGCATAGAGATCACACATGTGATAAGTTAAAAATCGTTTACTTACTAACTCTTCACAGGTCAGATTCATGTGCTTTTCCATGGAGCAGTGAGAAAGACAGGCAGTACAACTTAGTTTCAAAAAGTGGTAAAAATTATTTTATAGAAACACAAAGATGGCTTGCTAAAGCCATGCAATCTGGGCTTGGAGCAGCCAGCCAGACATCCTTCCTGGTAGGGTTACATGCTGGGAAATAAGGGAGAGAATAACGAGTTGGACAAGCCTTCCTTCCAAGCTAAGCCTGGCAGGACAGCTTACTTTATGGTCTTAACCCCTTCATTCATTAATTAGGCTTAAGCATGTTGGTTATATGAGGCTGAATTATCCCACATTCATGCTCCTAACAGGTCTTGCTTCTCCCATAGTTACAACCTTGGATTCCAGCAGAAGGCATGCATGACTCTGACTCCTAGCTTCTGCCTGCAGTTTCTGCTCTCAGCTCCCACACATAACACCGGCCCTCGTTTTTGTCTTTTACCTACCAGCCAGGTGAGGGAGGGAACCCACCCATTTGGTCTCTGGCACAGAGCAACCCTGTGTGTGTGTTGCATTTCCCTCCCTCCTTCCATGAAAATGGGTGTCAAGCTTCAGTTATCTGGAGGTGAAGAATTGTATGCATGAAATCCCATTCCAATATTTCAGCATTCAGCAGGTATTACAGACAAACTTCCAAGTGGAATGCCAGTTAGTTTAAATAACTAAGCACCTCAGGTCACCCACCCAATGATAGGTAGCTGTGTTCATTATTTCTACAAATAGTAATTCCACTTAGGATTCTCTGAATCTAAGCCAAGTGACTTCAAAGAGTCTCATACTTTGTTTCCGAAAGCTCTGATAAGTGTATCAATCAGCTTCAATGTTTTACATGTAATGGTTTTAACCTGACATTTTCCCTATTTTTCTGCAAATATCTAAATGGAGCCCAAAATAATGAGCTGAGGAGAGTTCTCACAACTCCATTTGCTATGAAAACATATGTTGCAGAAGGAAACTTGAGTCTTGAAACAAGAGCAACAAAAATTAGAAGCAGTTTTTTCGTAGAAGTGAGTCATATATACCACATGTAGCCACTTACAACTAGGATGCTCAACATGAAGTTGATGTGTTTAATCCTACCAATTAAACACAGCTGTAACTTTGGAGGCAGATTCTGTTTATTTCTCCACACCTGCCTAAGACCTGTCAAACAGGCTTTGCGGTTTTAAAATCTGCTGGTTCTTCCAGCATATTCCCCTGATAATTTGTTATTTTTGAGGATGAAAATTTTCTGCTGTTAAGGGAGGCGATGAAGAGAAAAATAACTGTGCTCTCCTTTTTATACCCTCTCCATGAATGGAGCCAATTCTTCTGCCTGATAACTTCTGACTAGTAACGTTTTATGCATTCAATTAGATATTTCCATGGGCGGATGGGCGGGAGGAACACAGCCATCTTAATGACAGAACAGGGTTATCTTTTAATTACTCTAAAACGCTAGCCAAGGAAATCACTAGGAAATAACTAAGACCAAGTCTAAGGAATGAGTAGTGCTTGTTTGTTTATATCTGGATTTTCCTTCAAGGGGAAATCAATACATTTATATCTGGATTTTTTTCCAAGAGGTTCAGGCTGGTGTACATGCTCCATGCCCATTTTATACTTCAGGGTGAGAGAGTGGTCATCCAATGAGCTTCAGGATTGAGTGGAAATTTGAACCCAGATGTCCCCAGTCCCAGTCTAGTACACTAACCACTATTGACATGGAGCTCCAGTCTGCTCCGTCAATGAGAAAGCAGATGAAGTTGCTGTGCTACCCAACCAGTTCTTCCATTTATCATTTCTCCTAATAACCTCCCCTGCTTGCTGTGGCAATAGAAGGTCCATAGAAGTTAAAGCACTAGAGTAGGTGAAGAAATGGAAATTGTATGGAAAATGTCACACCTGTTTCCTCTGCTTTGGGAAATCATGAGTATACTATGTGATAGAACATTACTAGAAGACTTCTGGTCATGAAGGCTAGATGGCAAGGGACATAAGTAACCCCCAGTCAACCAGTTATTAGAGAGCAGATGTTTGATCTACAAAAACACATAGCAGCATAAAGCATAATTTACAAACAGCTCATTCACCCACCTTCATCTAGTTAGTGGCTGCTTCTCACATTTCTTTGATTGCTTTTCTCACATTTTCTTGATAAACTACTTAAACTGGATTTACGGAGTGACCTGGGGCTTGCTCAGGATTGAATACCTACCCCATCTGGGATCCGTGCATGCTACAAGTAAACTGAGGTGCACAGGAATCATAGGGTTACATCCAGCTGGCAGCAACACTAGAGGACTTAAGAAGAGTTCAAAACCCTGAGAGATTCAGATCTACAGTTGGAGCTTCATACATGCAGATGGCCACCTCCTTCCCTGCTGAAGTCAGGGAACGTGTACAAGTAGCTACCGTGCATATGGAACATTTTCCTAATTCAAACAAGCAACATAATAATACATTGGATATTCATCGGAATATCTCATTTGGTCAGTCCCCATTCTAACATATTACTTGAAATCACAAGCCTGTCTCAGCTACAAGAGCTAGCCCTTTTCTTTTGTAAAGGTCCTACAAGGCTTGTTGCAGTGGGGTCAGTCAAGGATTAGCCTGTCCTGTGAATAAAAAGGATAAAAGAGTTGGGCAAATTAAGCTTCCTGCAGAAGAAAATAAAATAATTCAGAAACAAAAGGAGGGTTGAGGATTATATTTTTTTTACATATTTAATTGCTCCTTGCTGTCATGCTAATCGCAAAAGCTTTTAAATGAACCCCAAGAAACTAATTTAGCTCATCATCACAGAGATTGCATTATTGGTTTACATCTTTTAAACCATTCAGAATTAGCCGTGCTTTTCAAAGGAAAGGCTCTAGGTTCTTGTTGCATGCTGCAAATACTCCACAAAAACAAGGGATACTGCAAATGCCTTGTGTTCTTTGCTGTGGATGTGAAAACTGCCTCACTGTAGTAGGGAAGGCCTCATCTGCACTATAGCAGGCATAGGCAAACTCGGCCCTCCAGATATTTTGGGACTACAACTGCCATCATCCCTGACCACTGGTCCCGTTAGCTAGGGATGATGGAAGTTGTAATCCCAAAACATCTGGAGGGCCAAGTTTGCCTATGCCTGCACTATAGTGTTGCAGGTTTGGCGTGGTAGGGGTGGGGTGGGGTGGGGGTCAAGTCTGCATGATGTCCTTTCCAATTTGAGGGTCCTGTACCTAGTAAGGGTTAAAAGCTGATGGATTCTAATGCTAACTAAGCAGTTGTAAGATAATGGCCTTAGCTTGCCACTTAAGTACTTTCATTAGTATAACCAAAGAAGTTGATCTGTGCTAGGTGGGTGTTCCTCCTCATCTCACCTAGCTGGTAGTTAGAAGGAGAACAGCAGTTTTTCTGTGACATGAGCCAAAGGCAGACTACAGGCTGAAAAGCTGAGACAGACTCACACTTGATTTGGTTGGATCCAAAGCTGGGAGAAGCAAGATCTGTTTGGGTGTTCCAAAGATACAAAGTTCTGGGTAAGCTCCTGGATCCCCTGGAATCTTTCACAGCTGGAGGATTGGGGTGGTGTGTAACAATACAGTGGTACCTTGGGTTACAGACGCTTCAGGTTACAGATGCTTCAGGTTACAGACTCCGCTAACCCAGAAATAGTACTTCGGGTTAAGAACTTTACTTCAGGATGAGAACAGAAATTGCGCACTGGTGGTTTGGCGGCAGCAGGAGGCCCCATTAGCTAAAGTGGTACCTCAGGTTAAGAACAGTTTCATGTTAAGAACGGACCTCCAGAATGAATTAAGTTCTTAATCCGAGGTACCACTGAACATTTAAAGTGATATTGTATTACTTTAAACAGTTATGGCTTCCGCCAAAGAATCTTGGGCAATACAGTTTGTTAAAGGGTGCTGAAAGTTATTCGGAGACCCCTATTCCCTTCAGAGAGTTACAATTCCCAGAGTTCCCTGGGAAGAGGGATGGATTGGTAAAATACTCTGAGATGACCAGTGTTGTTGGTCATCTCTGTTGCTGGGTGGGGGGGAATCAGCTGGCTTATGTGTGCCACAATTCCCATAAGTATCAGAAATAGTTTCATGAAAATAGAATGAGTCACAAAGCTCCATCAACATGCATGGCAAATGTGGAAAAATGAAATTCAAACAGAACTCAAAAAGACCTAAGTTCTATGAAAATGCAGGCTCAGCCTGCACTACAAATGAAGTTAACTAATTGTTCCAAAGAGAATTGCAGGACCAGTTTACATAGCTATGGCTATTTCCCCAAATAACTATATCTAGTTGACGGGGCTTCTGAATCTAAACAGACCTACTTTCCCAGGACATGCTCCTTGCTGTTCCTTCTCCACTCACAGCCAAACAACCTGGGGGATAAGAGTTCTCTGACAGTGCTTCACCAGCCCAACTGGCTTTGTGCCAGCCACTGCTGAAGACAAGACACTTCCTCTGCAGCCAATATGGAAACTGATGAGCCTAAGGAAGCACAGAGTGCTTTGCTGTGCCTCCTAATAATCCTCTGCCACTGCTTCACAAGCCTGGTCAGCTCCTAGACATAAAAAGGTAAAGGGACCCCTGACCATAGGTCCAGTCATGACCGACTCTGGGCTTGCAGTGCTCATCTCGCTTTATTAGCCGAGGGAGCCGGTGTACAGCTTCTGGGTCATGTGGCCAGCATGACTAAGCCGCTTCTGGTGAACCAGAGCAGCACACGGAAACGCCGTTTACCTTCCCGCCGGAGCGGTACCTATTTATCTACTTGCACTTTTGACGTGCTTTTGAATTGCTAGATTGGCAGGAGCAGGGACCGAGCAACGGGAGCTCACCCCGTTGCGGAGATTCAAACCGCCGACCTTCTGATAGGCAAATCCTAGGCTCTGTGGTTTAACCCACAGCGCCACCATAATCCTCTGCCACTGCTTCACAAGCCTGGTCAGCTCCTAGACATACTGTACTGCTAACCCCACACATGGGACTATGCATTCCCCTCTTCTCTGAAGCTCAGTTGCTTCCCAATTAGCTGAGCTGTGAGAAGAAAATCACGAGGATTGGCAGTGACACAGCTAGGCACCAAATGATTCCTTAAACCAGGGTTACAGTCACCAAAATGGAATGCCTAGTTGCCGGTTTGGGGGCCAGGTGGCTTGAAAGACATATTTTTCAATATGACATTTTGGTTCCTGAAATTCGTTCTGACTGTGCAGATAGAGTTCTACAGGATGTGTTGCTAGTGTGTGAAAACAGTCAAGATCTAAGGATTCCCCAGGCATGCACCTCCTTGGGCATCTTCCCTTGGTCACAAGCGGCTGATAACCAGGGGCAAAACATGCCTGGTGGATTTGGAATGCTGCAGGTGCATATGGCTGTGCATGTGTGTATTTGTGTGAGAGACAGCCGCCCTCTTCTTACTGATCAGGGGCTCTGCAGCCCACCCCCCTCTGCCCTCTGCATTGCAGGAAGCTGCAGTAGATGGCCTTTGGGATCTCTTCCTGATCTGCAGAAGTTGCATGTGGTGCGCATGAGAGAAAGAGTGAGGGTGCGGTTGACCATGCTCATTGCCAGCACTGGACTACCCACCTGGCTTTTGGCCCCAACCCACTGCCAGCATAGCACGCCTTATCCCAGTAGACAATGTTAGGCTTGATGGACAAAGAGTCCATTATATGTATCACACCAGCAACTAGTACAGCTGAACCTTTCGTCTACTGCACCTGCCCAGTTTTCACCAGTGTATGGCTAGAGAACTCAAACTTTCCTTGACACCAGCTTTCCCTTTCTGTTCCTATGACCTCATCCTACACATACATCTACACACCACATTTCCCAACAGACATCTGAGTGTTTATTCACTAATCTCATGCCAGGATGTCTTCCATTACTCATGCACTAGTCGTCTCAAAACATTTCAAGCAATTTACCAGCAAGACTCGTTTGATGTTCTCATGCAAATTGCACAATTGCAGATAAATTTGGAGCGTTCCAGTCACACAGAAAAAAGAGTATATGCCAACATTTATGTAAAATGTTGTTTTACCTTCAAACATTTCCTCTCTACGTTTTGTCTCAATAGCCCTAACTGTTACTATGACTGCAAAAACAAACCATGCAAACTGAACGTAGGCTGAAAAAGCTTGCAAATTAAACCATTGACGAAACTCTTCAAGTAAACAGGAAATCGTTGTTGCAAACAAGTCTCTATAACTGTGGGTGGGGAGCCTCAGTCCCCAAGTGGGGTAGGGGCAAAATGCAGCCCATCACCCTTTGTTTTCTGGGCCTTCAAAGGTGATGGTTTCACACACAACCTCAAGTGCTTTTGCCTTGCTGAAGGTGTTGCTGAACTCCAGTAATGGCTACTGCTTATCTGGAAGGAAAATTGACATGACATTCTTTTAATCTGACCACTTTTGCCTCTGGTCCAGCCCATCACTGGCAAGTGACCCCTGGAAAGGCTGCCAATATAAGAGAGAACCTCTCAGTCTGAACAAGCTTCCCCACCCCTGATCCACCCCTGAACATGCAGCCGCTCCTTTTAAAGAATCTAGTGTATTTTAAGAGACTAACAAAGTGAGTTATTTTATATTTCTTGCCTGTAAGAACTTTTTTAAAAAATAATTTTTATTAGTTTTCCAACACAAGTAAACAATCATATAGAATTTTCCACAAATTTAGTTCTATTTGGACTTCCTTCAGCTTCTCTGACAATCATCCATATATACCTCTCAGTTACACATTTCTTCTGTTTATATTGCCATTAAACTTCCCTCCCACTTCTATTTCTTTTTAACAATATATCTCAACTTTCACAGTTTTTCTTGAAACCCCACTAGCGTTGTTTGCACATCACATGTTCTTTTCAGATATTCGACAATTTCCCCCAGTCCTCGATGAACTTTTGGTCTTGAAGATATCTAATTTTCCCAGTTAGTCTGTCCAGTTCTGCATAGTCTGTCAGCTTCAGTCTCCATTCTTCTACCGTCGGTATTTCCTCTTGTTTCCATTTCTGGGCCAGTAGAATTCTTGCTGCCGTAACTGGAAGAGATTACAGTCCTTTCTTCTTATTTCCTTTCCTGTACAGTGGTACCTCGCAAGACGAATGCCTTGGAAGACGAAAAACTCGCAAGACGAAAGAGTTTTTTGTTTTTTGAGTTGCTTCGCAAGACAAATTTCCCTATGGGCTTGCTTCACAAGACAAAACGTCTTGCGAGTTTGTTTCCTTTTTCTTAAAACCGTTACTGTAATACTGTACCAAGTTTGAAGCGAGAACTGGGCTGGCAGGGAGCGAGCGAGGGAGCGACCTACCTTTTCCAGTTTCAGCCTTGGGGAAGGAGAGCGTCTCGCTCCTTGAATGAAAGCAAGGCAAGAAAAGAGCGGGAGCAAATCTCTTCCAAACGCGATCACGAGCATGACAATTAGTCCTGAGTTCCAAGCAGAATAACCCAATATGAGAGAGAGAGAGGGAGGGAGACTCCGGAGACAGAGCGTGTGCATAAAAGTGCACAAAAGAAAGACTGCAGAAGGAGCCAAAGAACAAATAACGGACTTGGGCCCAACAGAAGCGGGATCTAGCAGAACGACGCAGAGGGATCCTCTTCTGGAGAGGGCACAGAGGAGGCAGGTGGGCTGGGATCCAGCAGATCTGGCTGGGTCTCTGCGCTGCCGCCGCCTCTGCCTCTCTCTCTCTCTCTCTCTCCCCATGTGGCTGCTCCATTTTGCCCTAACTGCGCGAAGGCAGGAGGAGGGGACCAAGGAGGAGGAGGAGGAGGAGGCATCCACTGCGCTTGGGCCGCCGCGAAGGCGCCTTTGCAGGGGTGGGAAGAAGCCGGGAGCAGCTGCCGAGACTGTGGGGAGCCTGGCGGCGTGGCGCAAGGTAACGGGGGGAGCAAGGGAGAGTCCGCGCCGGGCGCTTCGTGCGTCCGCCCTCGGTTCCTGGGCTCGAACTTCCTTTGGCACCTCGTGGAGAGAGAGGGAGAGGAGCGGGCTGGGGCTTTGATGTGGGACGCGGTTTGGCGGAGCGAAGACGCGGCAAGGCTTGGCGACAGAGGAAGGGGGCTGTTTTCATGGGGAAGTGGGAGGGGGTGTCTTTGCCTCTTCCCGGCAACAGATCCTCCAGGCTGGGGAAACTCCTCCTGCTGGGGAGCAACCCGCTTTGTGCTTTGGCCGCCATCCCATTATAAAAGGAGTACTGTAATAATGTTCATAATACAGTACCAGGGTGCATCCGTGCTTCACAAGATGAAAAATCCGCAAGACGAAGAAACTCGCAGAACGAATTAATTTCGTCTTGCGAGGCACCACTGTAATCCCTAAAAGAAAAATCTCAGGTTTCTTTACAAATGTATATTTTAACATCTTTTTCATTTCATTGTATATCATCTCCCAGAATTCCTTCACTTTCTTACACTCCCACCACATGTGATAAAATGTTCCTTTTTTTTCTTTACATTTCCAACACTTGTTACACGTCTTATACATTTTTGCTAATTTTACCGGTGTGATATACCATCTGTAAAACATTTTCATAACATTTTCTTTTAGTGCCATACAAGCAGTGAATCTTAAGTTCTCCTTCCACAGTTTTCCCCAATCCTCAAACTATATATTGTAACCAAAATCTTTGGCCCATTGTACCATTACCGATTTAACTTCCTCATCTTTCATATTCCATTCCAACAAAAGGCCATGAAAAGACTTAACATGGAGACCAATTGGCCAAGGTACTGGGAAATTTTGGAGCAGGAGGGTGATAAATTGAAATTGCAGAGTTATGAAAAACTCAAAGATAAGGTGCGGGATTGGCTGCATTATTTTCAAGTAAGAGAGGCCTATAATTTAGATAAAAAGATTGGCTTCCAGGTGGAAAAATCAAAGTTAGAAACTGAATTGTGAGAACCCAATGCCAAGATATTATCAAGAATGTATAATCTGCTGCTGAAATGGAATACTGTGGATGAGACAGTGAAATCTACTATGATTAAATGGGCACAAGATGTTGGACATAACATTATGTTTGCTGACTGGGAACAGTTATGGACCACTGGAATTAAATTTACGGCATGTAATGCCTTAAGGGAGAATATTATGAAAATGATGTATAGGTGGTACATGACCCCAGTCAAGCTTGCTAAAATTTACCATTTGCCCGATAACAAATGCTGGAAATGTAAAGAAACTGAAGGTACATTCTTCCACCTTTGGTGGACATGCCCAAGGATTAAGGCTTTCTGGGAGATGATTTATAATGAAATGAAAAAGGTATTTAAATATACTTTCTTGAAGAAACCAGAGGCCTTTCTCCTGGGCATGGTCGGCCAATTGGTGCCAAAGAAGGATAGAACTTTCTTTTTGTATGCCACAGCAGCAGCAAGAATTCTCGTTGCAAAGCATTGGAAGACACAAGATTTACCCACCTTGGAAGAATGGCAGATGCAAGTAATGGACTACATGGAAATGGCAGAAATGACTGGCAGAATACGAGATCAAGGAGAAGAGCAGGTGGAAGAAAATTGGAAGAAGTTTAAAAACTACTTACAAAAACATTGCAAAATCTTTGAATGTTGAGGACACTGAAATGAAAAGAAGAGGTTCAAGTGATTAAGATAAATAAGAATATGAAAGAAGGGATAGATATTGGATGAAAATTTGAATAATATAATATTTGAAGGAACTTTTAAAGGATAAAACTAATATAAATGAATTTGCTAAATTAAATTTGAAGTGGAATACAAGAAAGGAGGGCGGGTGGAAGTCAAGAAAATAAGGCTATGAAGGATATGAATTTGAAAAGAGTGTTCTTTTTATTTTTTATTTATTTTTTTTCTATGTTAAGTGTTTGTATTTTTGTATTTTTGTGGTTTTGTATTTTTCTTGTGTTTTTCCTATTTATTGTTTATAATTTCTTTATTGTGGAAATTTAATAAAATATCATTAAAAAAAACATATTCCATTCCAACAATATTTTATACATTTTTGACAAAATTTTACAATCGTTATTTATCACATCTGTCTGGAACTTTGAATCTTTTTCTACATAACCCCTTTCTTTAATGTCTTTTTTAAACATTTCATTAACCTGAAAATAATGCAACCAATCATAAACATGTTCTCTAACTTGTTCATATGGCTTTAGTTTCCATTTTCCTCCTTCTTTGGTTATCAATTCACCATATGTAATCAATTACCTCTCATATTTATTTTCTTTACACTCATAACCTCTAGTGGAGACAACCAGTGTGGAACTCTAGGTTCTAATAAGTTTTTATACCTATCCCATATTTCTATTAGTGGACTCCGAAATATGTGGTTCCCCAAACCTTTATGAACTTTGTTCTTTTCACACCATAGATACGCGTGCCATCCAAATCTGTTATCAAATCCTTCTAAGTCTAGTAACTCCTTATTCACTAGTTTTATCCATTCTTTCAACCAGCAAAGGCATGCTGCTTCGTAGTATAGTTTCAAGTCCGGCAGGGCGAAGCCTCCTCTTTCCTTTGCGTCCGTTAATAACTTAAATTTAATTCTGGGCTTCTTGCCCTGCCAGATATACCTTGAAAGTGCTCTTTGCCACTCTTTAAAAATTACTACCCCCTTTATTATGGGGATAGTCTGAAACAAGAATAACATCTTTGGAAGGGCACTCATTTTTACCATAGAGATTCTACACCAAAAAGATAACTTCATTCTTCCCCACATCTCTAAATCTTTCCTTATTCCATTCCAGACCAGTATATAGTTGTTCTGAAACAAATCAATGTTTTTAGGAGTTAACCAAACTCCTAAATATTTTACCTTTTTCACCACCTCTATCTCTGTTCTTTGTTGCATTATTTCTACCATACTTTGATCCATATTTTTGACAATTATTTTAGTTTTCTTCTTGTTTAGTCTGAACCCTGCCACATTTCCAAATTTCTCAATCTCATCCAATACCTCTTTTACACTTTCTAATGGTTCTTCAATCGTAATTACTAGATCATCTGCAAAGGCTTTCACTTTGTACTCATTCTGACCAACTGTTACCCCTTTTATTAATTCATTTTGTCTCATCGACCTTAAAAAAACCTCTAGGACCATTATAAATAGTAGTGGTGAAAGTGGACATCCCTGTCTGGTTCCTTTTGTTATTTTGATATCTTCTGTAGTCACATTATTAACAATTAATTTTGCTTTCTGCTCTGTAAAGATTGCCTTTATCCCATTAAAAAACTCTATCCCTACATCCATATACTCCAAATTCTTCAACATAAAATCCCAAGAAATATTGTCAAAGGCCTTTTCTGCATCTACAAACATTAATATAGCTTGTTTCTCATTCCTGGCAGTCAGATACTCCAAAATATTAATTATATTTCTTATATTATCTTTCATCTGCCTGCCTGGAAGGAAACCCACTTGATCTTTATGAATAATTTCTTGCAATATCTTTTTTCAATCTATTCGCTAAAATCCATGTGAATATCTTATAATCTATATTAAGCAGTGAAATAGGCCTGTAATTTTTAACTTGTGTTAAATCTGAGTCCTGTTTAGGGATAAGTGTAATAAATGCTTCTTTCCGCGTTTCAGGGATGTCTCTTTCTCTTGCCCGTAAGAACTTGGGGCTGTTGCAACAGTTCTACAGAGATGTGTTAGATCCCTGTTTTGGGAGTTTTCATAACAATGTTTCACAACTAAACTCACAGCCAGATAATACTGAGCTGAGTACAGCTGGTGCCACTTTTTATTTTATCTCTGTGTTTGTTAAATTTATATCCTGTCCTTCCTCCCAAAGGAGCTGATGGCTTTAGGCTTTGAGCCCATTCCTGAGCCAGCAGCTGGCAGCAGCCCCACTCCTGAAAGGAGTTTGGAACACGGGTAAGCTACACCTGCATAACTTACCCTGGTGCAAATCACACTCACTTCCGAGTTCAGATTGCTCTGCCCATCACTTCATCTGCTGTTTGCGAGAAATGGCTCAAAGGTTCGAAATTGCTTTCAGTTCCTCAAAACACATTTCTGTCCAAGGTAATCACAAGCAAACTGTCTATTGGTATAATTAAAAATCCAAATTGAGGTGAGGTAATTTATTCTTTGCTTTAAAAACATTGACTTAACATGAGGCTATCTCCACAATGCACTCATCCTGGGTGCTCATGATGTAACTTGCTGATAAGAATCTCAGCACAGCATCTTTCCTTGCAGAAATGAAAGATACTGTGAAAGGTTTCCACAAAGAAGGTAGGTTTTTATCACATCTACCAGTGTACTTTGCAATTGTTTCAGGTTCTGATTAGAAGAGGTGGATATATATTCAGCCAATGCACATTTTTTTAAAATGAGATTAGCATTTTGCTAACTATTCATCATTGGCACAAAATGTGCTTGGCTTCTATGCAATATATTACGACGTCAAACCCTTTCATGACCAATGTTCTCTGTATGCCTTTTGTAAATACATTGCACTGTGCAGAGGTAGACAGTATGCAAAAGCCCATTAGGCTTTGGCATGGGGTGTTTGGAGATGGGCACTATCTCTGGTGGGGAACACTTCATGCTCCTTCTGGATAGGTCATCCACCATTGGTCGCCCACTGTACGTCACCTTCATAGATTTGATGAAAGCCTTTGACCTTGTCAGTCTGAAAGAGCTCTTCACACCGCTCAATGAGATAGGATTCCTACCTAAGCTTCACATGATGATGTCCTTCCACAAGAACATGCGCAGCACCATCCAATATGACAGCTCATCGTCAGATACCTTCCCTATAAAGAGCTGTGTGAAACAGAGCTGTGTTCTTGCCCTAACTCTCTTTGGCATATTCGTCTCCCTCTTGCTCTCATATGCCTTCAGCTCAACTGAAGACAGTGTGTGCATATATTCTGTAGGTAGCCCTGTATAGAGAATTTCAGGATGACTTTGGTTATCACATGGCAGGACAGACTTTCAGACAAAGATGTGCTCTCCCAAGCCCACATACCCAGCCTGTTCACACTCCTGGCTCACCAACATCTATGTTGGCTTGGTCATGTCCACAGAATGGAAGATCTCCAGGGACATTCTCTACCCGGAGCTGGCTTCAGCCACTAGGCCTGTTGGCAGACCAATTCAGAGTTACAAAGATGTCTGCAAACATGACATGAACGCTGGCAACATTAACCCTGCTATGTGGGAATCCTGTGCAGATGACCACAGGGCCTTGGAGACAAGCAGTCAGGTCATATATCCATAGCAGTGATGAGAGGAGCAACGACTGCTGGGAGGAGTGCAGAGAGAAGAAACACCATGGCGCATCTTGTCGCACCAGTGCCAGAGGAGGAAAAAACCTAAACACCTAGCAGAGTTTCCAAAAAATAGACCAGAGGCAATTGTACCACATCCAGCAGAGCTTTACTGGTACTGAAGGCAAATGAGCATAAATGATCACAAATCCAGTACAATCAGGATTGGCACAGTCCATAAAAATTCAGTTGCAGCACTTACAATAAAACTTACAAACTTATAATAAGATTTAACCTTAACACTATGCATACAGAAACAGAACACTAGAACAAAAAGAGATAGAAGAGAAAGTGAGTGAGACCCAGGCTCCTCCTGGTCTTACTATTATAGTCAGTATGACCCTGACAGAAAGAACAACAAAACCAGTTTAAACCAGCTGTACTCAGCTTCCCAGCAGAAATATAACACAAACAAAAAACCTTCTTGTTTCTTTCACACAGGAAGAAAACCTTTCACAAAAGAGCAGAAACATTCTAGAACCCTCTTGAACTAATCAGAATAGGAAAAATCTCTACACATCAGATCAATACTTTCTGCACTAAGAAATGCAGCACAACCAGATGCCTTAATCTGTCTGAGCTGCAACAAAACATGCCTCTCCTGTCTTGTTCTGTACAGCCACAGCAGGCACCGTAACTCTCCAATGGTTTGACATCACCCCCAAAGGCACACTCCTCCATTGTCTCCCGAAACAGATGGACGCCAACATTATGCTTTGGCATGGCAGTGGAAGAAATTCTGAGTTGGTTAAAAAAGAAGTAAGTCAACACAGAGAGGCCTGAAAAGAGCCATGCAGGTTGTTCTTGCATGTACACATCAACCATCAACACACTTTAAATGCCTATTCAAGCAAATGTCTGAAGATGGTTGTTATCTTCTCAATAACTAAAAGAAGAGCAAAGGCTAACGATTTGTCGGCAAGTGAAGTCACACTTGAGAGTAGACCCACTGAAGTTAATTAACCTCAGTTTATTTAATGAATTACAGCATGTATCCCACTTAATCACAAAAACCATCTAAATGATTAGTCATGTTAGTTACAGTCATTATTTCCAATGGGCCTCCCTCTAAGTAGGATCAAGAATGGATACAACCCAAAGTTCCTGGGTTGTTGTTTTTACCAATAAACACACGTTATTATGTTCCCATTGCAGAAGATTGCTCACGCTTTCGTAAAGAGTGAGACTTTGTTATTCACATTCTTAGTCCAAGTTCCCCCTGATGTACGCAAACTGAATATGCTCCTTGACAAGCAACAGATGTTGTCGTGGATGCAACTTAATCCTCATTGGGATGAATGGGAAGGAAAGCGTGTGTCTTTAACACAAATCCTGTTTGTACTGATCAAACAATGGTTGTGGAAATATTTCTGCAGCACTCCACACTTTGTTACATGCTATATAGATAGACTAGTCAGTCATGAATGTCAGGGGATTTATGCATTCATATCTCTCTCTTTTTTTTCTTCAGAAGCCAGTGGAGGCACAGGAAATTAAACTGGAACCCTCTAATCTCATGAAAGCTCTCTCCAAGTCACTTGGGGATGGCACTTATGAATTTTTCATTGTGGCTCTGTGGCGGGGTTGTCAATCAAAGATCAGCTGAGAACCTTTCCCAAGAAAGCTTGCTGCAAGGACACAAGTAAACATCGTATCAGACAGTTCTCTCCACCTGAAGAAAGTGGAAGTACTGGAAGCAGACCAGACTTTTGGAGAAGACACTGGTACCACAGAGTGTCACCAAAGGTTGTGTTCTGTAATGGCTCTCCATTACATGGTCATTTTGATTCCCTTCTCAATTCTTTTGTATGGTGCTATTTTGTAATAATGTCAGCATCATACAAAAGTGCCTTTCTGGTAGCAATTGCACAGATAATTGAAATCCTCACCATTCTTTGTAATCAAACTCCCTTTGAAAGCCAATGGGTTCTTCTCAAAAGCACAATCATCTCTAAAATCTCTGTATTTTTCCAGCATATACTTTTTATTTCACCCATTTTGCAGTTCTTAAAGATATGATTGAAGGAAATTGATTTTCAACACCTCCCAGATCTTAAATCAAGCAACTGTTGATCCTTTCAGCTGCTGATATGCTGACATCTTCCAGTGACACACTAAAGGTGCCAACTCTATATGCAATTACCTGGGATTAAGTCCCACTGAGCACAGTAAAACTTATCACAGAATCATAAAATTGTAGATTTGGAAGGGACCCCAATGGTCATTTAGTCCGACCCCCTGCAATGCAGGAATCTCAACTGAAGCATCCCTGACAGATGGTCATCCAACCTCTGCTTAAAAACTCCCAGTGTTTGAATCCTTATGTATAGGATTGTCCTGGAATTTTTATTTTTAATGATAGAGATGTTTAATTTGAGTCCATTATATTGTATGCAAATGATATCCAGAATGGAACTGTAAGAGCTTGCTGAATGCAAATGTCTAAAATGAATTATTCTTGCACACTAACTCCAGTGGATGCATTTATTGTTAAAGGAACAGGAAACGCTTGTTTATGTGTAGGAACTCAATATTCTGGATCAAATTTAAACCCTACTACCACATTTGGGGTGCTTGCTATCTTCTACATGGCATTTTCTTCAAACACTTTGTGAAAATTTCTTCAATTTCCCTCAGCATGGCTTTTACCTGATCCGATACCTGACGTTCTGACTCAGAAGATCTTAATCACTGTTGAAATTTGGTCGTTTTTGGCTTATAAGATTCAGAGGGCAACAAAAATCTCTTTTTAAGAAAACAACTTCATGCTTTACATTTTGCAACCTCTAACTCAGATAAAATTCTCTTAGCATTAGCTTGGCATTATGTGGCTCTTCATACGTAGCAGAGGTAAAATGATGTTTCATTGTACCCTGATAGTTTCTGAAATTAATCAGAGTCTTTCCACTGACCTTTGACTGAACCGAACACATCAATAATGGTAATTGACCGTGGAGGTTAGAAATCCATTCAATATTTGATTATCAGGAATTCTTATTTACTGCTGATTGCCATCTATTTGTCTCCAAAAGGAATGCTGCCTAGACCTATGGAAATTCTCACCTTGCATACTGATGAAGGATGACTGCTAATTTAGCTGTAGGGGCTTTTCACAGCTGAAAAGGAGACATTCCTTTTAAATAAAATTAGGCCATTAAGATGATGGTACCTGACACTTACCGTATTTTTCGCTCTATTGGACGCAGTTTTTCCCCTCCAAAAATTGAGGGGAAATGTGTGTGCGTCCTATGGAGCGAATGCAGGCTTGTGCCATAGCCGCGCGCAACCCCTCCGGCAGGGAGAAGCTGCACGGGGCTATGGCTTCTTTAGCCCTGCGCAGCGTCTCCCGGGAGGGAGAGGCTGCACGGGGATAAAGGGGAAGCCAAAACAGCGAGTGGGATCCATCCCACTCGCTGCCTTGCCTTCTTCCATAGCTGTGCGCAACCCCTCCGCAAGGAGAGGCTGCACAGGGCTATGGCTTCTTTAGCCCTGCACGGCATCTCCCGGGAGGGAGAGGCTGCACGGGGCTAAAGGGGAAGCCAAAACAGCGAGCGGGATCCATCCCACTCGCTGCCTTGCCTTCTTCCATAGCTGCGCGCAACCCCTCCGGCAAGGAGAGGCTGCACGGGGCTATGGATTCTTTAGCCCCACGCAGCCTCTCCCAGGAGGTAGAGGCTGCACGGGGCTAAAGGGGAAGCCAAAACAGGTTGTGTGCAGCCTGTACGCTGCTCTTTGGGGCTGGGGGGGAATATTTTTTTTCTTGATTTCCCCCCCAAAAAACTGGGTGCGCCCTATGGTCCGGTGCGCCCTATGGTGCGAAAAATACGGTACCTAGGAATTACTCTCATTGAAGTCAGTGCAACTTGCTTCTGAGTAGAAATGCCTGGAAGTGCACTGTAAAGATGCTACCTTTAAGTCCATTTTGTACAACGTAGGGCTTGTCCACACCAGTTTACTGTGTGTCTACAGGTAAACAACTGCACTCCCATTTAATAGGCATAGTCCACATGATGTCACCCTCAAACAACACCAGACTTGATTCTTTCCCCCTGTATTTGGGGCAGCGGTGGAGCAAGCCGATCGTGAGCCTGGGGTGGCGTGCGTGCCCTGCGCCCAGAGGCAGGGCGAACTGGGCACAGGGCCTCCAGGGCCTCCAGGGCCTTCCACTCAGCTGCCCTACAGCTAAGGAGGCGGCGGCTTGCGGGCAGACAGTTTGGGGCAGCACAGAGCCTGCGGGCAGCCAAGCCACCGCATCACTCCCAGGAGAGCCGCGTGACTTGGGTGTGCTGCAGACCCCGCAGTGAGTGCCGCCTGGCATTTTGTCACCCCCCTCAGTGGTGACACCCTTTGTCACCCCCCTCAGTGGTGACACCCAGGGAGACCCGCCCTCACCGCACCCCCTTCCTCTGCCCCTGAATTGAGGGTTTATGCCGTACAGGGAAAATCTGATAAATTTGGGGGAAAATGTGCTCCAAACTGTTCCACTCAGGGTTGCAGATAACTTGTTTCAGTGTTTTTGAGTGGGTGGCTCAATTGTCACTTTCTGTTACCCTAATTTCCATGCCCACTACTTCCTCAAAGCTTTCATTTCTTTTCCAGTATGCTCCTGAACAGAGGATTTTTATTTTTTGCTTTTGATTCCTCCAATTGGCCCAAACCAGAAAACTACGCAATCAAACCACACAGAGACACAAAGCAGATATATTCTGCAGCGATCTGAAAAGTGTGCGCTGAGAATTTACATTTGCTTTCATTTCATTTCTGGCTGTGCTCCTAACTATGTCCAGCACATTCTTGAATAGAGGAATGTAGCCTAATTTTATTCTTTTGATTCATTAGATTTGTGCAGAAGCGGAACTCTGCACAAGCAAAGAACTTCTAAAATGCCTATACCAGATATTGTGCAGCGATCTCTGAAAAGTGTGTGCTGAGAGGTTACAAATGCTTTCGTTTCTTTTCAAGCCGTGCTCAATACTTTCTCTCTTTTTTTCTTTCCCTCAAATTTGCACAAAAACTGCACAAGCAAATTTGCAATTGCCCAACACTGTGCTTTTACATACTTCTTGGGAGCATTTTTTTAAAGATGTGCAGGCAGCTATCTGCATGCATACCCTGTCAGTACTTAATCAGCATGATAGAATAAACAAATTATAAGGCAGAGACAAACACAAAAGGGAATGCCTACTGCTATGAAAGGGAAAGACTGTAGTTTGTCCTTATATACAAATTCAAATATGTGTGGGGTGCATGCCCCCAGTCTAATTCAAATGGAGAAAAAGTGGATTAACAGCTAAATACTCTTTCTTTCACCTGCAAAAGCAGTTCCTCTCTGTTCTCTTGACCTCTCTTCTTAACTAAAACAGGAGGTAATGACATGCCCACAAATTCTAGTTATTGATTGAAAACCACAGAGTTACTCTCCTGTAGCTACAAATGCATGCATGATTGTTATGTATTACAGGGAAGCCAGCAATCAAAAAGTACTGGGTTTTTTTAAAAAAAATAATCATTAAAAACCTTTATCCTTTCTATTAATTCTTAAGATGTCTAATGTTGCAAAGAAGTGAGGTTGGCCTTTGGAATAAATTGACCAAGCTTTTCTCCCCTTTCCTGTCCTTATTTTTTCACTTTTGAAGAAGATAAGGAACTTGGTAAGATAAAAATAAATCAAGCTGCAGCTGACTTTGTGAGCGGATGGACTCTACCTGTTTCTTTTAGATACAGTGGTACCTCGGGTGAAGAACTTAATTCATTCTGGAGGTCCGTTCTTAACCTGAAAGTGTTCTTAACCTGACGTACCACTTTAGCTAATGGGGCCTCCCGCTGCTGCCATGCCGCCAGCGCACAATTTCTGTTCTCATCCTGAAGCAAAGCTCTTAACCCGTGGTACTATTTCTGGGTTAGCGGAGTCTGTAACCTGAAGCATCTGTAACCCAAGGTACCACTGTATTTTAGCATGTAAAACTGTAGCCATCACCCCCCACTCCTATTCTGACATTCTATTTATACCTTACTAGACATGCTGCAAATTTCAAACAGACAAATGAAGTGTTATTAATGAAAACCCCAGAATGAAATCTCTCCAACAGCCCTGGAAGCGGGGCTGCTGGGCTAGAAGGATCATTTGCCTTTTGCACAGCCCATTTCACACTGACCTCAACCTCATGTCAGAGGTTGTTAGCTTTTGTAAAACCTTTTGTAAAACCTCATCAGGCCCCAGGAACCAAAACTGAAACAAAATTGGAAAAATTAACGTATGTCCCTTCCCCTCCCTCCCTTCCCCCACCCCCAAAAATATATATGGTGGAAAATACAACTTTTAAAATCAAAGCTCCATCCATTGTCTGCTTTCATCAGTTATTCCCTCCTTTACAGAAAGTAGGTGTTCAAACAAAACACCTTTTAATGCAAAACACCTTGTGGCGAATCTGTGCTGCAAACAACTGCCACGAATTCTTTACAAATGTAGTCAACCAGTTTGGTGTTGCAGCTTCTCTTACTATGGGAAAGAACTGCAAACATAGGCTTTATCCTCCAAGCAGGTCCGATTCCATCAGGCTCACAATCAGATGATTGCTGAGGGTTTGCACAGAGCCATGCATTGCACTTTGCAAGCCCTGAGGTTCAGCTGTTTGTCAAAACTGGCAAAAACACGGCGTCTTTTCTCTCAAGGTTTGATTTCAAATCCCATGGGCAAAACATCTACCCCACACATCCCGAAACTCGGCCCTCCAGCTGTTTGGGGACTACAATTCCCATCATCCCTGACCACTGGTCCTGTTAGCTAGGGATGATGGGACTTGTAGTCCTAAACCATTTGTGGAAGGCCAAGTTTGGGGATGCCTGCTCTACCCTGTACACTCTATGCAGAAGACAAGCCAGTCTACCATACTTTTTGTCCAAGTCAAACAAACTGTTTATTATCACTCATGAGACACAGTTTCAAAACATTACCTGCTTCACCTCCTTCACAGACAGTCAGAGATGCTGCACTGAATTTCATTAAACAAGCCATTGGATACTTTCCCTCGTACTAGTTTCCTGGAGTAATTATATCCAAATCCATAGTAACTATTGTACTATTTTTATTAATTCTATTTAATTGTATTTGTATCACACCTTCTTCTCCAAGGAGCTCAGGCTGGTGGACATGGTTCTCCCTCTCCTTAGTTAATCTCCACAACAACCCTGTGAGGTAGGTTTGGCTGAGAGGCTGTTACTGGCTCAAGGTGACCCAGTGAGCTTCAAGGTCAACTGGGGATTTGAATCCTGGTCTCCCAGGTCCTAGTCTGACACTCCAGTCACCACACCACACTGCCTCTCCTAGTCCGTCAGACTATTTGATAGCCATTCTCTCTTGACTGCTCATTGTCCTTACTCTTATTCTCTCTGTAGCACCATTTCTGCCTTTATTACAGGAGTACAAAGGCAACCCTGCACTCCTTTGCAGCAAATAATGGATTGCAAGAGGAGACTATGTCAGAGAAGACACCCCTTCACTATTCCTGTCCAGGAGGGGGGAGGAAATAATAATTACTCCAAATCCCCAATCAATCTGCAGTGTTTCTTGTTCTCTCATCTCCTTGGGATGTTCTGAGTGTTACTGGATTTTTCAGCCATAGGATCTACAAGAAGCATTGACAAGGGGAAAACGTAGACCAATAGCAACACTTTATGTGGTAGTAGCCCATTACAGTGCATTGTACAGCTGTCCACAATCATTGATTTATCCAGGACGGTGTTAATCACCTCTTAAAATTCATACACACGAACACAAACCCAGCTAGGGGACATTGATGCTAAGGGGATGTCCCTATTCACCCAACACACATACACAACCTTCCCCTTTTCTTTACCGGATTTGCTTAAGAAGTGATGTAGGTCCCCCACCACCACCTTACTGCATGTATACAAAATTGACAGGTTTTTCTCCTTGCATTTCATAGAGGACTGCTGACAGGCTCTCCTTCTAGCAATATGAACCGCAGACAAATGAAAGATGAAAGCACTCACTAAAAATCAGTGTCAATGTGTCTTAATCTGGATCTTACACAGTAGTGGTGGGATTTGAACTTTTTAAATTTTTGATGCCCTCTGAATATTATAGGCCAGAAATAATATGAGCATTGTTCAGTTTACATTCCCAAAGTACTGGATAAGCTATTTGAGGCTGCCTTTCCTTCCACAAAGATGCAGAAGGTTTAGTTTATTAAAGGGTAAGAAATTTTATATTTAAGAGAAATGAAACCATTCCTTCACTAGCCTCAAAAATGTGCCTGATGTGGAAGATTTGATGTAGTCACATTTAAACAGCATTAATTTTATTTATCCATTTATTATTTTAATATTTATAAACCACATTTTTGTAAAAATACAACAGGGCCATGTACACCATACAAAAGTTACAGCAATGATAAAAACATCAATAAAACATCAGTTTAAAACATCATAAATACTGGTTGGTTAAAAAATAAAAATCTGCACATTTCAAAAGCCTGTCCAAACAACATTTTTAGGTGATGTCTAAAAGAAGACAGGGATAATTCCTGCCAAATCCCTACTGGCTGAAATTTCCACAGGGCAGGGTCTGCCGCACTAAAAGTTTGGTCCTTAGTAGAGGCCAATCAAACCTCAGGGGTGTGTAGAAACACAAGAAATGGCCTGTCCAAGGATCTTCAGTGACTGAGGTGGCGCATAAGGTGCCAGGTGGTCTTTGGGGTACTTTGGGCCCCAAGTTATTTAGGGCCTTGTGGTTTACAGAAAAACATTGAAACCTGCCCAGCAGCAGCAAATTGGCAATCATAAAATCACAGAATTGTAGAGCTGGACAGGAACACAAGGGTCATGTACTCCAACTCACTGCAATGAAGGAATCTTTTTGTCCAACATGGGGCTTGAACCCACAACCACAAAATTAAGAGTCTCATGCTGTACCGACAGATGGATCTATCCATGCAGATCCCTCAGCAGAGGTGTAACATGTCGCAAGTGGTCAGCTGCTGTGAGTAGTTGCTGCTTTCTGTGCTAGCTGCATCTTCTGGACCCAGATACAAGGGCAGCCGCTCATAAGCTGTTTTATAGTAATCACAGTTTCAGCCACATTGGTAAAAAGCAGTCCCAGCCACAGAGGTCACTTGGGCGTCTAGGGCCAGAGTGGACCAAGGAGTACCCCAAGAGAGCAGACCTACTCTTTCAGAGGGAGTGCTGCTCTTTCCACTACAGGCAATTAATCTGTCTCCCAAGAATGGGAATCATCCACTCTGTTTTACCAGGATTCAAGCTCAGTTTCTTAGTCCTCATTCAGGTACCTGTTCCAGGGCTTGCACAGCCACTCCTGACTCAGATGTGATGGAGAATGAGAGTTGGCATCATCAGTGTATTGGTGACACTTCAGAAATATTAATGCCCTCTCCCAACTGCTTTCATATATATGTTGAACAGCACTGGAGAAAGGAAAGTCTCACACTCCCAAAACTACTTTTAAAGCATTACCTTGTCTTTACCCAGTTTCAGATGGCTTACATAAAATTAAAACAAATACTTCGATAAAAATAGCTACATCAACAGACCAACCAGCAAGACCAACCACAGAACAATGGAAAACAATGGAAAATCAACAGTATCTAAGATCGGTAACCAAAAGCATTCTAGGAAAGAAAGGAACACTTCAGAGCTTTGGGGCAGCTGACCTGATTTAGCAGAGCAAATTTTATTTACTTATTTTCTATTCTTGCATACTACTTTTTGTCAAACATGATCTTAGTAACACAAGCCCTAGAAGAGCATAGACCAAAGGCAGTGGTGGGGCCATAGCCCCTTCTGTATACCAGAAGACTAAACAAGTAGACAATCTTCAAGCTGTTGACAACCTGAATAAACTGGCAATGCAAAAACACATTTTTCAATGTGACATGTGGCAAAATTGGCCTTAAACTAATGTCTGAAGAAAATTACTTGAGATCAGTTAAGTGATATATGTCATGAATAAGAACAATGGAGGACAGAATTGATGTAAGTGTGCCCTCAAAGTCATGAATAGCACCAGTGTGGTGCTATATGAAACTTTACATCCCAGTCATTCATAAATTCATGAACTTATTTTCTGCATTGCCAATGAATATGTTGTGTGCAGATAGCATTCTTCAGCACCAACAGGGGAGCCACTCTTTTGCAGAAGTCCATGTGTGCACTTGGGTCCTTGTGCCATGGTGGCAGACAAAATAATTATTTAGACATCTTATTATAAGGCTGTTTTATACAATAAGCTTTGATACTTGTATACTATGCAGAACTAAACAATGCATGCAAGTTACATCAGCTGTGAAGGCTGCACATGTCTACATGTATTACAAGTCTAACTGGCTGTAAGTATTTATGGGTTCTACTCATGTATGCTGATAAAGACTAAGAGGGCACAGATACACAATCTATGGCCTGATAGCAATATCCATCATGAAAAGGCGATTTCCCTGAATCTTAGCCACTGACTGTTCTGGGTGAGAATAAAGCTTTGCTTGGAAAAGACTGGTGAGTGTTGCCCATTCCTCACTTGATGCCACCACATTATGTCCAATATACTTACTTGCACATGCTATTCTTAAAATCTTTTACATCTAAAAGTTTTCCATGCCTCAACCTCTGTCCAAGAGTAATATTCATTTAGAGAAAACCAATCTGTTCACATTTTTTATGCAATGCAAACATATATTTAATTTCTGGAAAAATGCTTTTGATTTAGGTTTTAGGACCATTTCAGCTGAAAAGTTATTAATCCTGAGTGTATGGTTAAGTACCACTTGAACAAATTGCACTTTCAGTATGAGACACGGAGCTTGTCTAAAAAGCTACAGTTGAAGTTCCATTTTCCCAGGTTCCACTTACAGCTCCTTCTTGTTTCCCAAAAGACCTTTACTTCCCACAAATGTACCCATTTTGACTTCCTTTTCTGAGTTTCCTCCCTCCACCACCCTTTTAGAGCTCTCTCCTTTCTACAGCAAGATGCTGGCATCTACTGCTCTCCTAATAGCGACCTTTACCATTTCTCAGCTTCAGCAGGAGTCTAGCAGCTTTCTGCAACCGTGACAGCATAGACAAAGTGTCAACTACCAGCCAAATAGATTTCTCACCCCAGTTAGATAGAGGCACCAGTTTGGTCCATCAAATATTAAGGCTAAACCTGTCAATCATCAGCAATATAAACACAGCAAAAGTGAGGGAGGGGTTGACCATATATTAGGAACTCATTTATCCAAATGTAAGACAGATTTTGAGGATGGCAGCTACACTGGAAGAGACACACCTTTGGGGTCTGCAAGGCTTTGAGGATGCCTGGTTTCCCATGGACATTTGGTCCATTTGGTCAACCAATGTGAGAACAGGACACTGGCCTGATCCAGAGGGCTCTCCTGATGTTCTGATGAGTAGGCATTACAACTGCAGTGAGATGGGCAGTGCAAATTTGTTCCCTGTAACTTTAAGGTATAATATCATTGCAGCTGGAAATAATTTGCATCTATTTTTATATAGAAAGGGTTTACTCCATATTTGTGTCTTCTAGAAAACACACACAAAAGAACCCCTCCCTTGGTTCACACATCTATCCATTCATCTGCTGGAAAGAGTCAAACACATCTATTAAAATCTAATGGAGTCTTCTAAAAATAGCCCTTTCCTTGAGGCATTTCATTAGTAGCAGCTGGAAGATTAAAACAATATACATTACAACTGGTTCTGAACTTTTATTAAGAATTAAATGTCTGATCTACTATATATAGCTACACGTATTCCAACAGTAGTCTTATGGACTCATTATATTGTCTTAAAAAAAAACCTGTTTCCAAACAGAGGTCATCCTTTCAATAATCGTTTTAAAGGCAAACGTAAGATCTTAGCCTCTTGCTGAAGTTTTCTACTTAAAAAGAATATTGCAGTAGTATCTATGAATAGCTAAAAATTTATGGAATCTCTCATACTTTATCTAAAAATATCACACACTTCATTTCTGTTTGGACTGACTAAAAAGCAGAGGCTATTGTAACATGCAAGATTTAACAAGAGATACAGGCAGCATAAGACAAAAAAACAAGGTCTTCATTTTTCCATCACTTGATCCAAGATAAAAATAGAACACACTAAAATTAAATTAGTCTAAGCTCCTTTATCTGGTCTTAATGTTTAAAGTATTTCCCTCAATGGGTCTAAATAGGCCAGAAAGCCAATATTTTTGTCCTCCCCTCTAGCGTTTTTTCATAGGCAATATATGCTTTGACAACAGTGGACAAAATGGAACTCGAGCCAAAGAATATATTGCCTTTTAAAAAGTGCTAGAATTTTAAGACTTTCTTCCAAATTAGTATAAAGAGTTTCAACAGGAGGCCAAAGTGTTTTTCAGGTCATTCTGAGAATTCTAAATATAGCAACAGTTGCTGGTCAACTGGAAGTCATTATCAGAGTTCTATGTACATTTGGTGAAAACAAGATGAAAGGGGGTGTTTAGGCTCTGGAAATATGTAAATTTACTAAGTGCTTTTGTCAGAGCTGCTTGAGACAATGGCTGGATTCAGACATAACTAAACTATAGTTTGTTTAGATTAACTCAAGTTTGGTTTTATATCCAATACTACCACACACAAAAACCTGCTAATTGGCCCACCACCACCAACAACAACAAACCACAATCTGAAACCATGGATTGAAGTTGACTTGAAAAACTCTGCTTGGTTTGTATCAGTATCCTGGCTCAGTATCCTGGCTCACTCCTGGTTGACGTGTCACTCTGTCCTTACCCAGCCACGGAGATACAAGGGAAGAGAGGCTGGAAAATGAAATAATCCAGCCACCTAAGAAGTTCTCACTGGTACTTCCATAGTCTTCTCTCTCCCTCCTTTTGCTGCCTAGCAACAGCATCTTTTCTAGATCTACACTGGCCTCCAGCCCAGCTACTTCGCTCTGCAGGAGTAGCCTTGCGACAAACGCAAAAAATTTAAGGGATCATGGGTGCTTTTACCTATAACAATGACTATGTTAATGACTATGCATACTTTCACTCTTAGCAAGCTACATGAACAGTTCAACCAGTGCAATTATGCAGTTTGATCACTAAATTGTTTCTGCAACAACTTGCCCTTTCCACCCCACAAGACCCAGGTTATCGCTAACACCTGTTTTTCTGCTTAATATTTAGTAACATTTTGGCCCTGAAAAAACCACATCCATCTGCCTTTAATAAAAGAGCAGTCACAGCTGGAAGGACTTGGGTTCAGGAGGTTTTAAAAGAAAGAGTTAATGAAGAGATGCTTTAGGACTCTGTTTTAAAAACAAGGAAGATTTCCAAGGTGGGAAGTGTTTGTGTGTCCCAACCCATTTATGCAACTTGTCAAAGGCAAGAGAATTGGTACACATCATGGCTTCAGTATATCCCCTGGGAATTCACATAAAAGGGGTCAGACAAAATGACATTAGGCAATACAAGCCATCACCTGCAAAGGATTCTGAATTTCTTCAGCAAACCATGGTTGAAATAAACTATAGCTTTAATGTTCCATTTGAACACAGTACAGGCTGCTTGTGCATCAATGTGACCAATATATATTTGTGACCAATAGCTATTTTTCTTATTCTTGGCCATCAGAGATTTAAAGGAAGCTTCTCTTAATTAGCCTTTATTGGGGGGGCACTAGGGGCGCATTGGAAGATGGCCAACAATACCATCTCTCCGACCCACGTGGGGTAATTAAGAGGCTGTTATGGGAGTAGGCAGCCTCCCTTGTTGCCCCAAGGGAATGGGGAACACTGCCCTTGCCTGCTGTGCCCATAAATCACCCCCAAATTCGAAAGAAGGGGGTGAGGTCACTAGGCAGAATGCCCCCATGTGGACCTTGGCTCTCCTGGATGCTGTCTCTGATAGCGCACTAGCTGCAGCAATTTGGAATAATTAATTACAAAAGAAGCAAATGCACATATTTCAAGTGAAGAAGGGGAGTGAAGACTGCTAATTTAAGTGACCTCTGCGAAAGAAGATGACGGGTTGAAGCAACAGGAATATTTTACGATGAAGATATATCAAAGGCTGGGTATGTCGGCAACGGGACTGAATGGGGGGGGGAACCTTTTTTACTTTTCTTCTATGTGATTTACCAAGAACCCCTCCTCATTAGAACCGTCGATTTAACTGACCCAAGCAGGAAGATTAAGGTCTGTGTGGAAATAAATTTTAACCAAAAGTATGCTTTATGGAGATCGAGAAGGAATAAGAGCTTTTGGAATGGCACAGCAATTAATTCGGAGTCGCCATCTTGCCAAAGGATTTATAGCCGGGAGGAGGAAGGGACTTGTTTTCAGACTGCATTCCTGGTGAATCTCCTCAGAGGTTTGAGAAAGGAGGCAGATTGGTGAAGATTAATGACGCTAAGACTGTTTTGATGTACGGAAGTGATGTTATATGGAAAATGTCTGGATATGGCTACTGGATAAAAAAAATATCCACGCAGGATTACAAACTGTTTTAACCAGCTTGTGGAGACTATCAGAGGTCACAAAGAGAAAGGAAAAATATATGAAAATAATAACAAGAGATGTGGAAAAACAATAAGAAAGGACTGGATAGTACTGTGAACATCATATGGTTAGATTTCTGGACATTAAAACAGCAGCAAGAAGCAAGAAGTTGATTGGATCCCCTTCGGAACTTGAAATATGGGTACCCCCAACAAAAAAATAAAATTCGGCTGTGTAATTTGGAATTTATGTAATTTGGTTTGATTTGATGTGATTGGTCAGTTAATAAAAAATTATTCTCAAAAAATAATTAGCCTTTATTAGGTTAATCATTCCAATTCAATGGTCTGCTGCTTCACAAGAAACATTCTTTTTTAAAAACAAACAAACAAACATTTGGTGTTTTCCAAGTTCAAACTGCAGCTTTTAATATTCCTTAAGCAATGCAATATTTTATTTTGCAATCTGATACAAAATATTTCTCTATTTTGTGAGGCCATTGGTCATACTGAGAGGGGCTGATGAGAATTGTAGTCCAAAACATCTGAAGGGCACCAGGATATACAAGCTGCAGTATTGGAAACAAAGCTACCATGCTGTTCCACAGCTCCCTTGCATTGAGCATAGCTCAGTGGTAACGCATATGGTTTGTATGCAAAAAGTTGTGGGTTCAAACCCCACCATCTCCAGGTCGGACTATGAGAACATCTCTCTGGAACCTTAGAGAGCCACTATTATGTAGCATAGAAAACCCGTGGCCCTCCAAATGATGCTGAACTACAGCTCCCATCATTCCTAACCATTGGTCATTCTGGCTAGAGCTGAAGTACAGCAACACTTGCAGAGCCACAAGTCCCCCATGTGTGATACAGACTCTGCTAAGTTAGATGTACCCATGGCATGACTTGGTATAAGAGATGCTTCTTAATGGGTTTTGTACAAGAAGCTTGACTAGTGGTCTGTCTCCAAAGACTATGCATTTTCTCAAAAGCTTCGTTTATGAAAAATGAACTATTTTTAGCTTCACAAATGCACACGGTGTGAACACACAGCTTTCTATGCTAATGTCAAACAAAATCATGCATGAAAATCAAGTCCTAGTGTAATCCTAGAAGTGCTCCCCCAGTAGATAAAATGGCAAATGCGCAGCTCATTACAAAGGAAATGTTGACAACTAATTCAGACAAGCTATTTATGGCAACTCTGCATTCATCTTTTAAAGAACAATGCAAAGGCATACAAATTAGCTTGTGCAATTTGTCAAAGGCTGCAGAGAATCTGGAGCATAGGGCAAAGTAATTTGGGGTTCTCGTTTCAAACTTTTCTACCTGCTGGGATGTTCATTGTGACCCAAGAGAACAAATGTTTACCTTGTTTTCTCTAGCTCTATTTTATAGAAAACTCCACGTCACTCGTGATAGTCTGAAAGTCACAAGGCTGGTGGAAACACTGGACAATGGAATGGGTGTGTTGCCCATTGTGGGGTACCTCCTGAGGCATCTACCTCACACTGGCTCATGAGTGGGCTGGCTCTGTCCCTGCCCACACACAGATAAAAAAACCAAGATCACTTAGTTAGGTGCAAGCCAATAAACATTCCCAATTTCCCCCCAACTGCAACCTTTGAAAGCAGTTTCCATGTATACCAGGTGAGTGTGTAGTTTTCTGCTATAGAGCAATTTTATACCCAGCAAGTATGGTAGATGTCAGGCAGTCTGTTCACTTACTTGTCTAGTGAAAATTGTCAACAGTCCACAACTTTCACCCTAAAATCCTTCTATCAAGCACCACTCATAAGAAAGCCGGTACACAATTCTGTAGTAAGAAAGGAAGAGTTACAAGAAGCAAAGGGATTAAAAGCATCATATTGTTAGTGTCAGTAAGTCACAAGCTGATTGGCTGTTCTTGCAGTCTATCAATCTTGGGTGGAAGAACGTCAAACCATAAAATCTGTTGCTTGTGAAACTAGTTCCACTTCAAAGGGTCATTCTGCCAGTATATAGCTAGCCTTAAGAAAAATATTATTTTGATTACAATGTCAATATCTAATGGTTCAATTATTTCCATTCAGTGAGCACCGAAATGAAAAAAGGCTACAGAGTTACTGAGTGTTTTTCTTCTTCAAGATAAGTTTTACAATCAACATTTTAAAAAAAAAGAAGAAGTTGCACGAGGATCACTCAAAAGTCAATTTGCATATAAACAGTTTGATTAACTAATCTGGAGGAACACAAATTGTGTACAACACTAATTAACCCCGCTAAATTGGGAACCAGACAGACATGGAAATTTTCTTCATAAAATAAAGTAAAATACATAAATCTCTAAGTCATATTTATTAGGAGGAAATACTGTACACAAACCACACCAGAACAAACTACTGGCTCAATGTCTACAATATGAACAACTATGCTATCTAAAACAGAAAGCCTGGTTAACATTATTATCACTTGTGTTATAATTCCTTAACTGCATCCTAGCCCTCTTTAGATCAGGGGTGGGGAATCTGTGCCTACCCCCGGGTATTGCTGGACTACAAATCTGTTCGCCTGGGTCCTACCCTAAAACTCTAACCACTGCACCACACTGGCTCTCATTCCATGTGAAACAAAGAATGCTGGTGATAACATGAAGGTTTATGCACAGTTTCTGAAGGGTGAAGCCATCGTCACCAGAACTAATGGCACTGAATTTATTGCAAAGCAGGTTCACCATCACTCATCTTGTCTTGCATACCAGAAGGGAGCCAAAAAACCTCAGCCCAAGAACAAACAGCATGAAAGGCAAAAAATACTGTCTCTTTGCATGACAGTAAGGTGGTACATTCCACAGAATGTTTCTATTTTTATTGACGAGAAAAACTGTGAAGAAGGAAGAATTTATCTGCTAAAAAATATTTATATTCATATCCAGTACATGTTTTCTGTAATAGAAAATGGAAAGCCTGGAAATGCAGATAAAGAAGGCATATTGAGATAGGCCAAATTCACACATAACGCTAAGTTAATCCAAGGTTTATTCTTGACTAAAGCTTGTAGTTAAGGAGAAAAGAGCTTAACCACCAGCCTGGGGTCAGATGAGCCACATGAGCCAAACTTTCGCTTAATTGCCAAGCCAGGTTGGGTTTCCATAGCAGTGAGCAGAGGGGAAATGGCTGCTGGGAGGAGCACAGAAACAAGAAACACCCTGGTGCATCTGCAGCAGCAACACTGAGCGCCTTCATCTGCCCCAGCTGCAACGAAACATGAATCTCCTGCTTTAGTCTCCACAACCACAACAAGTACTGCAACCTTCCAACAGCTTGACCTAAGCCCCAAAGAAGCACTTCTCCATTGTCTCCTGAGTCAGACAGATGCCAACAATACTGACCTAAAAGGACTGGGCAGGGACTAAGTGGGTGCTGGCTCCTCTGTGGTCTGCAGTCTCAGTAAACTGTAGTTTGGCTTTCCAGGTCATGTGAACCAAGGCTGTATATTGTCTTCCTGCTTATTTAACTTACATGCAGAATTCATCATGTGAAAGGCTGCACTGGATGAATCCCAAACCGGAAATAAGATTGCCGGAAGAAATATCAACAACCTCAGATATGCAGATGACACAACTTTGATGGCAGACAGTGAGGAGGAATTAAAGAACCTCTTAATGAGGGTGAAAGAGGAGAGCACAAAATATGGTCTGAAGTTCAACATCAAAAAATCGAAGATCATGGCCACTGGTCCCATCACCTCCTGGCAAATAGAAGGGGAAGAAATGGAGGCAGTGAGAGATTTTACTTTCTTGACCTCCATGATCACTGCAGATGGTGACAGCAGTCATGAAATTAAAAGACGCCTGCTTCTTGGGAGAAAAGCGATGACAAACCTAGACAGCATTTTAAAAAGCAGAGACATCACCTTGCCAACAAAGGTCCGTATAGTTAAAGCTATGGTTTTCCCAGTAGTGATGTATGGAAGTGAGAGTTGGACCATAAAGAAGGCTGATCACCAAAGAATTTATGTTTTTGAATTATGGTGCTGGAGGAGACTCTTGAGAGTCTCGTGGACTGCAAGAAGATCAAACCTATCCATTCTGAAGGAAATCAGCCCTGAGTGCTCACTGGAAGGACAGATTGTGAAGCTGAGGCTCCAATACTTTGGCCACCTCATAAGAAGAGAAGACTCCCTGGAAAAGATTCTGATGTTCATATAAACCCCTGGGAAAGATTGAGGGCACAAGGAGGACGACAGAGGACGAGAGGACAGTGTTCTCGAAGCTACTAACATGAGTTTGACCAAACTGTAGGAGGCAGTGGAAGACAGGAGTGCCTGGCATGCTCTGGTCCATGGGGTCATGAAGAGTTGGACACTAAACGACTAAACAACAACAAATTTCTAGTGAAATAGATAAGTGCTTATCTGGATAGTGGTTATCTAGTGAAATAGATAAGTCTATTTCTGTGAAGCCTGAATTCCTTGAGCACCCCTACAGTATCAAAGGAATTGTTGGTGAAAATGTGTTTATAGATGTGCCATTCTGCAGGAGTCTCAGTACAAAAATCACCTGTGAGATGAAGCTCAGTTGTGAAAGAAGCATTCGCTTAACAGAAGGCTGCAAGCATTCAAGCACTGGATGCAGCTTTTGCTCTGAGCAAGAAGACATTAAATGTGTTGACAGATGCTGATTTCCAGTTCCTGAAACATATTCTTGAAGGAAAGGCTGGTGCTCCAGATTTATTGAAACCACTCTTTATATGCTTGCTTGCAGGGCTTTATTCAAGAAGAGGAAAGGATAAGATAACCAAAAAGATAGTTAAATCATTCTCTTGTTATATGTTATATTCAGGTACTACTGAGAGTCTGAATCCAGCAAAACATCTTTAGCTCAGGATGGCTATAAATGGCATGATTAGAAGGCCACAGATGTTCTAAACTAGGAACGGGGAACCTGTGACCTTCTTTCCCAGAAGCTGAACTACAACTCCCGTAATCCCTGATCATCAGCCATGTTGATTGAGGCTGAAGGGAATTGAAGTTCAGCAACATCTGGAGGGTCACAGGGGTCAACTATAGTATAACTGAGAAGTGGGACATCCTGGGCATTTTCATCAGCAAGTCAAATGTGGCCGATCTTGTAAGCGATAAGGTGCATTCCTATGACCTCTTTTGTGTGTTCACTGAATGTGTGAGGGGTTGGAATGGTTAACACACTGGCTGGCAATATTCCTGGCAATCATGGGTGGTATTCAACTAAGTTTTAATCAGAGTAGGACCCACATTGAAATTTACAGGCCTAACGTAGGCAGTTTTCATTAAATTCAATGGATGTACTCTGAGTAAAACTTAGTTGAATACCACCCCATGCATTCAGTCACAATGTGAAGTGAGAAAAGGACCCTAAGTGTATACAGCCGTAAGCATGTAGCATCCCTTCACTGACATGGGAACCCTGAATGGCCAAGCCGTCCCAACTGGATAGAGGATCTGCAGGGCACCAATGCTGGATATGCAGTTGCATATTCTACTCCTCCATGGATATGTGAAGGGGTTTATATGAACATTATTATATGTCTAGCTTATGTAAATTGCTAAAGTTAATAGCTGAAAAGCAACTCAACTAAACACACTTAAAAGAAGATGGTGTGCATTTGATACTATGATGTCACCAGCAGTTCAGATTAAAGAAATACTGAAGTGGGTGGGGTGGAATTCAAAAACATTCACTGGCCAACTACCCCAGCAGAAGTTCTGGTCCCTACTTCAGATCATTATCTCTGGCTGTAGTTTCACCAAGCAAGTTTCATTGTTCCTGCATTAGAAGTTAACACATCTGAACCACATGACAATCGCATATGATCTTGCAACTACAAAACTGGCTTTGACACCTTAAGAAGAACCCCATACAGTCTGATCATCCAGTTTCGATGATTTCACATCCAGAGAAATAATCTATTTATTTTACAATTCATATAGGATGCTTTATTCTGGGCAAAGCACTTCACACACATTCTAGAGCAGCTGTCTCAGGGCACCCTTGCTTCCAAAGAAAAGCTTTGCTTTGGCATAACTATAAAACTACACAAGATAAGCTCTGAAGATTGAGAAAGAACTGCAAGTGTCATTCTTATTCAATATTCATATCCTAGAGAGGAGCAAAAATTGAGGGGCTTGTTATTCTCTGTGTTTTCTTCATGCAGGGAGTCCCCTCAGGCACTCTTTGTTCTTCATGCTTCTGTGGCTGGGAGCCTGATTAGTGGCCAAAGGCTAGTTTATGCTGATGCCTGTTTATTTGTACTAAATCTATTCTTTGCCCTGAAGAAACCTTACTTTACCATACACACCTTGTCAGCTGAGGAAAGAATATGCACACTTTTTGACTCAGGAGTTGGTTAGAGGAGTCAACGAGACGCAATGTCAAAAAGCTACTTTAGTCAGCTTTGCCTCTTTTCTTTCTCCTTTTAAAATTTGTATTTATTTATCATAGCATGTAACAAACTGTTGTATCAGCCAATAAACATGAGCCATAAGCCTGTGCAAAAGTGGCAAACTATCTGCTTTTCACACTTCTGTTTCACTTCGAAAGTTTCTGTGAGTTTGAGAGGTGGCCTTGTCATGTGATCTTCCTGAAATAAATGGTTACCGTACTGCAGGCATGTCCAACTTTCCATACTTACCATACTGCATGAAAATGCAATGGGTTTGGGTCAGCTCTGGCTGTTTTGTCTCTTTCCAAAGGTGAGGTTGCAACCCAACAGTAGAGCAGTTGATTTGTATGCAGAAGGTCTCAGCTTCAACTCCCCAGGAGTGGCCGTTCCAGTGGGGTGTGCCACTCAGCTGTACTTCTGACAGCAGCATCTCTGCCACTTTACCAGAATAGGGCAGGGTTGACCGCAAAGTCAGGGCTGCTCTGGTACACTGGCAGGAGCATTAGATTGCTCTGCCAGTACATAGCCCCCACCAAGCTGCTACCTTGCCCTGCCCTGTCCCTGCCCTGTTTGTGTAAGTAGAAGTGACACTGATGTTGGGAGGACAGTCACGCAGCTCTGCCCTACTTTCTGGCTGCTCCATTATCTCCTATTAGGGCTGAGAAATATCATTGCCTGAAACCAGTGCTTTTTCTTCTGGGGGTGTACGCAGGGGTACACATACTTTGTGAATCTAAGTTTGGCCTCATTGAGGGGCAGTATTTCAATATGAGTAGGAAAATGAGAGTACCCCTAAACATTTTTTTAAGGAAAAAGCACTGCCTGAAACCCTGGAGAGCTGTTGTAAGTCACCACAAAATATATTACTAAGCAAGGTGGACCCAATGGGTTGAATATGGCACAAGGCAGCTTCCCACCTCCATTCTTGTACCTTTCCCTGACATAACCTAACACATACTTTCACCACTTAGACACCTCACATGTAATATTTACACATATTTTCAAAAAGTAAATACCAGGATGAATTAAGTTGTTGAGCTTTTTTTTTTTAAGGAAACCACCGAGATTGTGGTAAACATATGACAGCCCTATGTTAAATACTCTTCAAGTTGAATATTTATTTTGCTAATCAGCAATTTTCAAATCACGTAGGCCATATAACGTTGAATCGTGTTAGCCAACTTGCTTTGAGTGCAATCCTATGCCTACCTTGATGGGTAGTAAGTCCCACTGATCTCAGTGAGGCTTACTTGTGAGTAGGCTTGAATAAGAGTCCACTAGAGAGGTTAGTTTGACAGCATGGAACCTTATAATGGAACATTACAATTTCTGTGAGACTAGGAAAGTGAAAGTAATCGTGCATAGCATTTCACTCAATCTTGACAGATGGTCCTTTTGTTTTGCTTTAGTTGTATTCCACCGCACATCTCCTATTCTGCACTAAAGCAAATATGTTGTTCAATGCTGGTTCAATGGAATAACCCAACAGCATTTTCATTGAGAACAGATTAGTATCTCATGTAGTTTCCTGGATTAGAATCCGCAAAACTAGGAATTAATAATAGTAATGATGGCACAAACTAAAATGTCCACCATAAACAATGCTCTAATTACAGATAGGTAGCCGTGTTGGTCTGCCATGGTCAAAACAAAATAAAAAAATTCCTTCCAGTAGCACCTTAAAGACCAACTGAGTTAGTTCTAGGTATGAGCTTTCGTGTGCATGCACACTTGGTATCTGAAGAAGTGTGCATGCACACGAAAGCTCATACCTAGAACTAACTCAGTTGGTCTTTAAGGTGCTACTGGAAGGAATGCTCTAATTACTTTGTTTATAGGGGCGGAGGGGGACTCTTAACTTGCTGACTTTCACAATGCCTAGTCATGCAAATGGTATTGACAACTCAGTCTATTATTACATGGTCACACTATGAGTAATGAACACATTGTCAAAAATGTGGTTCATTATTCCTATCACATATGCATATTGCACTTCTTATATACATTTCTGGTTATCAAATAATACATAAAATGATAATGCCACACAGCTCATGTCAATGAAATGATCAGATTGTGAGACAAAGAAGCCTTGTGCTTTCAAAACGTGAGATAAATTAGACAAGTCCTGCAAAATTCCTTTAAGCTACTTCATGAAAACAGTTTAGACTGCAATCCTGTGTATAATTTCTTAGGAGGGAGCTCCTTTCAACTCAGGTTTGAACTGTACAAAATATAATTATGGACAAAAAATGTGGAAAATGTTACACCAGAATGCAAAATCCACAGACCAGATGTAGCAAGGTGCCATGCAGATGTTGCTGGACTACAACTCCTATCAGCCCTGATCATTGACCACATCAGTTGGGGCTGGTAGGAACTGTAGCCCAACATCTGGCTGGCATCACATTAGATATCACTGCCATGGACTATGTGGGAAAGTATACTGGATTTCCTTACAACAGGGGTGGAGAACCTGTGGACTTCCAGATGTTGCTGGCGACAAACTCCCCATCACCTTTGATTATTGGCCATGCAAGCTGGGGGCTGTCCAAAAATACCCTTGAAGCTCACAGGTTGCCCATTCCTGCCCTACAGTTACTACCCATGGATCTTTTCAGTAATGCCATGTGGATTTCTCCTTGTAACATAGCATTTTTCATAAGCTGTTCTCTACAAGAGTAATTTGAAAGCACTTTGCTGGATAAAAATAATAGATTGGAGCCAGATCTTAATAAGAGCAAAGTACAGGAACGGCACAGGAATTTCTCAATGCCAGAAATAGCTCCCACATTTTGAAATGGTAAATTCTATTGCTTGACATAGTCCAGTTTACATGATCATTCCCAGGCCTCACCCCCAGTTCTGTCAGTTTCTTCAGTGGATCTGCACAAAACAGGAAGAGAAGCCCCTGTATAGACATGGCATACATGTAATTTGGTACACAATGGCTACACCATACCCCTGCTGTCAGAGGCAGTATGTCTCTGAATACCAGTTGTTGGAAACAGTAAGTGGGGAGACTGCTCTTGTGCTCAAGTTCTACTTCCCATGGGTATCTGGTTGGCCACTGTGAGAACAGGATGCTGGACTAGATGGGCCATTGACCTGTTCCAGCACGGTTCTTAAGTTCTTATACCATATTTTTCGCCCTATAGGATGCACTTTTCCCCCTTCAAAAATGAAGGGGAACTGTGTGTGCGTCCTATGGGGCGAATGCAGGCTTTCGCTGAAGCCTGGAGAGCGAGAGGCATCGGTGCGCACTGACCCCTCTCGCTCTCCAGGCTTCAGGAAGCTATCCGCAAGTCTCCCGCGCCTGGCGGGAGGTCCCGCCGGGCACGCGAGGCTTTGTGTGGCAGCCTGCATCCCGAAGCACGGGGTGCCCTCCTGAGGATGCCCCGTGCTTCGGGAAGGTGTCCGCAAGCCTCCCGTGCCTGGCACGACCTCCCGCCGGGCGCAGGAGGCTTGCAGAGGCAGCCTGCATCCCGAAGCATGGGGTGCCCTCCAGTGGACACCCCGTGCTTCGGGCAGATGTCCGCAAGCCTTGCACGCCGGGCAGGAGGTCCCGCCGGGCTCGCAAGGCTTGCAGGCAGCAGCCTGTTCTGGGGGCTGGGGTCGGGGGAAGCTCGGGCTTCCCCCGCGCCAGCCCCGCGCCTGGGGGGGAAATATTTTTTTTTCTTTATTTCCCCCCCCCCAAAAAAAAACTAGGTGCGTCTTATGGGGCGGTGCGTCCTATGGGGCGAAAAATACAGTATTTCATTGTTACTGGTTTGATACAAACCTAATAATAAGCGGCTCAGGACTGCAGTAACTCAAGGACCACATATAAACTGACCCAGGCTCTGTGTTCGTCATCTGAGGTCCTTCTTTATGTGCCTCTTCCACAAGAATGGGCCTTTTCTGTGGTGGCTCCTCATTTGTGGAATGCTCTTCCCAGGGAGGTTTGGCTGGCACCTTCATTATATATCTTTAGGCCCGGGCGAAAACATTCCTCTCCAACCAGGCCTTTGGCCGATTAATATTCTCCAGCCTTTTAAATGTATTTGTGTGACAAGAGGTTATTATTTGATTGTTTCTGTTTTAACTGTTTATTTGTACTTTTATCTCATTTTTTTATCTTGTGAACTGCCCTGAGATCCTTTGATGAAGGGCAGTCTATAAATCTAATAAAGAAAATAAAGAAAGAAAATAGTTGGGTTCAGCAGTTTTGTATGGTCTGTGCACCACACTCCAAATAGGAAAGAGAAGGATGAATTAAAATGTATGGTGCGGAAGCTGAGCTGCAGTCAAATCCACGCTTTGCGTTATCTTCTGCTGATCAGCATTCACAATCAAGCAGATATTTCAAAAAGTGAGCTTGTAGGAAATAGAGAAAGTGTTTAGCTCCTATCAAGGCAGTAAATCAGAAAATGACATTCTAGCCAGGCATCTGTGCCTCTTCTTTCCGTTTGATATCTGAGACTCTATTTCAATACCTAATTTCTTCCTTACCAAGGCTGGATCTAGACACATCAAAGAAGTATTTCAGTTAAATGCGTTGTAAATTTAAACAGGGGAAACAGTTAGAGAAAAATGGGACTCCACAGCGCCTTCTGGTGGCACAATGTTATATCACATATACAATGCATATAAATCGCTTTTTCTTTACCAATCTAACTGAGTCCCCAGAGATATCATACTGAGATTTGACAGCTCAGTATAAAAAGACATGTAATTTCATGTACGTTATATCTTGTGGAATCAAATCAGTTGCCAGCACTTCCCATTAATTTTTCTGAAAAGAAGTCTTTTGGGTTCAGTTTCTTGCTCACATTAAGCTGTCCGCTAAAGTAAAGTAATAAATTACCAGTTTCAATTGACAGTGGACTCCACAAAATATTTGTGTAAGAAGTGCACTGGGGGAGGGGGATATCTACCTACGCAGCTATCTATCATCTATCTATGTATGCATGTCTTACATTTCCACAGTTAAAACTGTATATAATGATTCCCAAGGAAATTGATACCAGTATTGATTTCTCCTTTCTTATGCTCTGAGCAATGTCATGCTATCATTTATACAATTCTATTATACACACACACACACACGCACACACACTGGGAAAGGTTACTACTGTATATGAGACTGATATTTATTTTAAAAAGACTGTAGAAAATGTAAATAAGGAACACTTTTTGTTATATTTTTAAAACATATATTCTTAAACTGTATTATGTTCTATGAACTTCAGATGTCTTTTAAGAAGTAGAATCCTGGGAGAAACTGTCAGTGTTCAGTGGCCCAGATTTCAGTAATCAAACACAGTGAATTTTTTGTAGGAACCTTAGCTGAGTATTTTCTTAGATGTGGATGAAAGAGAATTGACTCAATCTAATGATCTACAGGATTCCAGCATGACCATAAATCTCCACTCAAAAATTCAAGTTGTCCATCAGAGAAGCAGTAAAAGGCTGTCCCACAACCTCTAAGTGTTGGGTTCACCAACCATCATCACTCATTGGGCTAGATTGACTAATGGCCTGACTCTGTATAACACAACTTCATATGTCACTAAGTGTGTTCAATTGCCCTTATACCTCTAGTTTCTTGGTAGAGATCTATAATTGTCAGTTCTAGCAATCTTTGTGATGGTCAGCCATATATTGCGCAATCCTTCTAGATCAGGGTGGTCCAACTTTTCATACCAAGTAACAGTACTTGGGCACAGAAGCCATGGGCTGCACACTGCCTTATCACAGCAGTGGGGGGGGGGGCAAAATTTGATGCTCGCCCCCGCACCTTCACATTGTCTTCCCAAAGCCAGCTAAGTGAGAACCTGGGCTTTGGGATTGAAGCAGAAGGCTCTGGAAGGGTTCTACAGCCCTCCCACCTCCTTCCCAAAGCTGGGAAAACAATAACTAAGATTTGGGAAGGAGGTGAGAGGACTCTAGGACCCTGTCAAACTCTTCCTTCCCAAAGCCCAGAGCCTCACTTACCTGGCTTTGGGAAGGCAGCAAGTGGGCTGGGACATCATATGTTGCTGAGGGAGGTCAAATTAGGCCATATGTTGGACCACCCTGTTCTAGATAAATGGCACAATACCATAAGCATGCAAACATTTTGGGCAATTGGAATCTTACTGAAGCAAAGACAAAAGCTTTAATAAATATGTTTTGATAAGGGCAAATTTGCATGAGGTGCCCTAATTTCAGTTTTTACCTTGTCTATCCTCACAGACTCAAACTGACTTCTGATCATATTAATATGTAATATACTGCTTTGAAAAACCCCTAATTACTCAGCAAATTTTCCTATTCTCTGCATGTTTCTTAGCATAGTCTGTAATCCACATTTTGTACAAAACCACAAGAATTAATGCCAGGCTTCCAGTGCATCATGCATTTTTCAAATCCTCCCGTAGTATTTGACTAGTTGGCATGACTAATTGCAGTGCATCTATCTCCTTCTGCAAGTATGAATTCTTTTCTACCCCTTTAATTTTTAAAAAAACTTCCCATTTAAGTATGACTGAGGGCACCACCATATGCTGTGGGCAATGAAATATTCATTATCATCCAAAACAAGGAGAGGAATGTTAAATTTGGGCATAACTAACTAAGGGAATCCTGTACTAATGGTAAGGAGACTGATCTTGCCTCAGAGGTGAATCCAAAAGGTTCCTCAAGACTTGGATCCTTGTCCTATCTCATTTGCAACCCATTGATTCCATATCATCATGCATTAGAGACTAAAGAATCATCTCACAAGGTAGAAGAAGTTGGAGCTAAACAGTCCTGTCACCATATTTCTTTGAACAAGAGTCTCAATGAATAGGAACATTCAAATTGGCCGTTGTTCCCAAGAACTCTCGGTCACACAATTTAGTTTATTCACTCACCCAGTAGCAAAGACCAGCAACTTATTGTTGGCATGTGAGAACTATGGGTTGGCGAGTGAAGACTAGCAGCTCCAGATGTTCTGCTTGTGCAACGGAAAGCACTCTCTTTCCTCCCATTCCCCAGTCCTCCTAAATCTGTCCAATCCTCAGAGCAGTTTAGGGGAGGACACGGGGCGTGTGTATGGGGAGGACAGGAAAGTCCCATTATGCAAGCAGAAATCCTTACACTGCCAGGATGTGTTAGCTGAATGCCACCCACTAAAACATATCTCCTTCTTATATATGAACTGTGCCAGTCTAGAATGTAGCCTCAAATGGCTGGGGGCTGTTGCTGTGCTGAAAATTTCTCCTGTGTCAACCACCATTCTCCAACAATTAATGAGAAAAGAAATGGCATTCAAAAATCATCAAAGGCGAGAGAAAAATTCCATGAAATTCTCATGTGTGGCATGGGGGATGCAGATTGCATGTTGATGGGCACATGTGAGTGTCCTTTGTTTAACTTTGCAAATCTTCTCACCAATGATCTGTACTCTGCAGCCTTCCTGAGTGACTGCTATTCCATCAACCCCTGGATAAGATATCCAACCATAGAGATTACCTTTGCAAGATAAGATAGATATGACCACACTGAATTCTAGTCAGTTGCCCCTTCAAAAATGGAAGAATCCCTCATTACAACTCCAAACATCTTGTTCAGATTTAATCTAACTATTCATTATAAATTTATTAAGCAGGAATTCACTGCTTGGCTTTTTGGTATTTGTTTTATGTTCTATGAGGAATTAAATGTTGCTTAATCCTCTGCAGGTGCACTAGCTGAAATTCATTAAGCAGGTTACTCATCGTTCTAAAAGAATCTGAATCCGTGATACAATGAAACCGGATTCATCAGTGTGAAAAGTATTGGAAGGATACCTGGCCTTAGTCTGCTGATGAGCTGACACAGAGCTGAGATGTAGGAGCTGGAAGGGGCAGTAGATAAGGATGCTGTGAAAGATAAAAGGGCTGTGTCTGAGAGCGTCCTCTCTTGGTCCCAGCTGGAAGCAGCAGGAGGAGAGGGACAGAACCAAAGGAGAAGGAACACAGATAAAAGAAGGAAAAAGCAAAAAAGAGAGGAACAGTAGGGAAGACGAAAGCGGAGGCAGAGATCTAACAGGGCAGGCCATACCATTAAGCAGGGCTGCCAGAAAGGGTTTATTGGAAGGAGGAAAAGGAAAAAGAACTAAGTGGTCTTAGTAACAAGTAACAAGTCAGTGGGAAAGGGAGAAAGGACTGATAGAAGCAGACACCGTATATGGAGAAAGGGAAGTAAGACATGGGGTTGTCCAGATTTCCAAATAATAGCATAATATAAGTATCTGTGATTAAAAAAGTCTTGAAGTAAGGTTCCCACCAGGCAGTTCTCTGAAGACAAATGGTCACCTGGGATTCTCATGACTCTTGGGACCTCAGGCAGGTAAGAAATGAAAACCAGCTGAGCAGTAGAGGGGGACATCATTGTAAGTGAGGAAAGTAGGCTTGGAGAAGAAGGGATCAGGTTTAAGGAGACACAGGTGGGTTATATAAGGATGTCTTACAGAGCACATCCAACCGATGCATTAGAGGTTTACCACCACTGCAACACAGCTCAACCACTGAATGGTTTGATAACTGAGGTAAGATATGAACTAAGGGCATCTAAGCTCATAGTCTTAACCAGTAGACTTACACTAGCCAAAAATATGAAGACCTACAGCTGTCTATATATCTGAGGATGGTGAATAATGATGACAGATGTCAATTGTTGCTATTTTCTTTTGCAGATACCCCTTTTTGAAAACCCCTCTTGCTCCCTCTTGCACAATGAGTGGCTGAATTATGCCCACAACATACCTCTGCTATTTGCAGCCTCTTTACATGCAGAGTACACTCTCGCCAAGACAACTCCGCATTTCAATTGCAGAAGCTGTCAGCTCTGCAAAACTGACAAATGCAGGCTGAAAAGACAAGGAGCTGAAATAAAAGCACTGAACCATATCAGCCTGAGAAGAGATGAAAGGCTGAAGTTTCAAAATGATTTACTTAATAAACCCAAACACTGATTTCAGCCATGAACCTGAAAAAACTTAATAAATGTTGCATGGAGGCCACAGACAATTTCTTGTGCAGTTTAGAATAAAAAAAACACGAATTGCTTTCGGGGGGAGGGGGAGAAAAACATTATCCCATAAGAAGGAGCTCAAGATCCAGGGGGAAAGCAAACTAAATTAAAGACTTATTCAGATTACATTTGCAGAGTCCTGTCCCACTTGCTGCTCACGTTGACCTGGTAGTGACCTCATAATAGTTTTGCAGAATGAATCTGGAGCTGCTTCTATAGTCCCAAGTGGAAGTGGTGAACAGGCACACCAGCTGCACCCTTTCTGGAGAAAGAAAGACCTGGTCACAGCTCTTCATCCCTTACTTGCATTGAGACTGGATTACTGTAACACGTTCTGTGACCCTGCCTTTGAAAAGCATCTGGAATCTTCAGAGAGTTCAAAAAGCAGTGTCATAACTCTTAACTGGAGCCAGTTTTATGGAGTACATTATTCCTCTTTCATGCTAGTTTCCACTTCATTTCTATATGCAATTCAAAGAGCAGCTTACTACCTCTAAAGCTTTCAACAGTTAGGACTGGTATGCTTAAAAGCTCTCTCACACACTCCTCTATGATCCTGCCCATCCACTGGGATCAGCAGGAAGAACATTTTCCATGTCCAGCAGTGGACAGCAGGGTGGGGCAACAGCCTGACCTCCTGGCAGCTGAGTAGCTGCTGACTATTGGGAAAGTAAGTAGGGGAAGAAAGGCAGAGTGGAGGTCAGCACTGTGCAAATGCACCAGTGGAGCCAATATGGTGTTCAGGTGGTGCAAGTGCAAAGCATAACCTTTCCACCTTGCTCTTCCTAGTCATCCTCCCAGTAAGCAGCAACATGACTATCAGCTACTGTGCATGTATGCAAGCAAACTCATATATTGTACTACCGCCTAAAAAGGGATGCCTCTTGGTAGACCTCCATGTAAACAATGCCTTAGGTTCACCATCTAAAGTTGAATGTGGAAAAGGTCTTCCCACTGCGGTGGTGACCATCACTGCATATTCTGGAAGGAAATACCATAGTTTAACTATGCATTTTGTGATGTTCTGCCTTTTGTCCCTCCTGAATCTCTCACTGTTCAACATCACTGGATAACCCCCGTTATGAGGGTGGGAGAAAACCTCTTTGTCCACTTTTCCAAACCACCCATATCATGCTCTGCACAACCACATTATTTTACTTGCCCTTTTCTGCTCACTTGCCTTAGTTTTGTGAGGTGTCTACTCTGCAAAAATAGGTTACTTTTGATTATCCCACAGCTGTGGTCTGAACTGTGTTGATCTGTAGGGGTTTGATATCAGCTGAAGACATTGCTTGATGTCAGGAGATATATAAGCAGGTACAAGAGCTGTACAAATCTCTTGCCACAAAGCAATAGCATATAGACATGATATCAGACACCTACAGGTCAACACAAACCAGAACACAACTGTGTGACAATCAGAAAGCAGGAAATAGCCTCAGAAAAATAGAGCGCTTTCTGGCAGCTCCACCTCCTAACCCCTGACCTTCCAAACTGTGCTGGGGAGTTAATTTGGCAGGTGAATGAACTTGCAACAAACCCTCTGTTGCAAAACACCACCCATCACTGACAGAATATGACATTTCCTCTGCACAACATTTTTTGTTGTTAGAAGTTTATGGGGAAAAGTGTTTTCCAAATATTTTTCTCTGAGCAATGTTTAAAAGGAATAGTTCCATGTATCTCTTTGAAAAACTGCTGGGATTTCCCTTCACTATTCCAGTGCATATTCATTCATTTGATTCCTTTGACATTATATTGTGTGTGGTTTTTTTTAAAAAAAATATCAAATTCTGTCCCCTGAAAGATATTCAACACTTGATGTTTGGCTAAAATTGGTTGCAGGAGCAGCAATTTCTACCTGTGCTGAGCCTGAACAGACATAAGAGTAGTTGAGGGCAACAGAGGAAGTGATTGGCTAATCACCAGTGCTTAAGAGGCAATTACCAGGCCTGAAAACATTTGCACTGGGTCATCAATCTACTGCCAGCTGTGATAAGTTGTCTGGATGTTAAGACCACCACATTCGTCTTTCTAAAAAAAAAAAATCAAATCCAACAGATGTCCACTGCAACTCTGATTTTGAAGACTCCATGTCCTAGATTGCTCAGTTTATGAGATGAATGAATTATGTCTCTTGAAACAGCATTGCAGGCATTCAGGGAGCTTATAACCACCTCACTAATTTCTAGTCTCCCCCACTAAGGCAGCAGCTGCTAAAAGCATATTGAAAATGGGAGCTGGTGAGCTGCTCATTCTCACAGTGCTCTGATTATAGAAATCTTTAAGGAAGAAAGGAATGTTGGAGAATTACATCATTATTAACTTTATAATTAGTAGCAAATATATACATACATTTTATACATAAATATAAAATGCAACAATGCACTTGTGCATTACAAATACACATACATAACATTAAAAGCATCCATAGACACACTTACAGTTCCTCTGAGATGAGAATGAAAAATAGATGAGATATTTTATTTATATTCTTGATTTAGGTCAGGAAAATAGGTAAGTCCCCTTCTCCCGCCTCCCTATTCCGAACCTTTTACAAGTGACAGATGTAAAAACTCTTTTTCAATGCAATCCTATGGATGTCTACTCAGAAATAAGTCTCATCGAGATCAATGGGATTCACTTCCAGGTAGGAAAGTATAAGATTACATCTTGAATGTCAAGTTTCTATGTAGCAGCTTCTGTTCAAAGCTGTCACAGTCATTTATCTATTAAATTTAATAAACTTTATACCCTGCTTGATTGTAAAAAACAAACAAACAAACCCTCAAAGTGGTACATCCAGCACAATTAATATTACACAGGAGAAGGGGAGAGACTGGACAATATATGGGTATTGTCCTACTAATGGACATTAGCTGAACTTCATAGAATGACTGCCAAGTGGATGACCAGTGATGGCATAAGTGGTGCAAGAACTATAGTTCTAAACATTAACATGAACCAGCCCAAGAATACAGTCCATGCTGCTTCATAGATACAGCTGTATGTGGGGCTTCCCTTGCGCTGCTTGATCCGGAAGCTGCCGTTATTGCAGAATGTTGTGGTGTGATCATGTACAGGAGCAGGATCCTGTCAACACATAACATCTCTGCTCAGAGACCTGCACTGGTTGCCCATTTGCTACTGTGCCATGCTAAAGGAAAAATGAGAAACAAAGAAACCAAAATTGACACATCCTGCCCACTTTCCTTCAAACACCCCCAGCGTCCTTCCTGAAACTTAAGTGCCAATAGTAGCAGATTATCTGAATAGTATTCTTCAGGCACACAAATGTTAATTTTAGGGCTGAGACAGCACCCAGAAATATCAGACAGCTCCCTGGGATAAATGGATTCAGTGGTGTAGCTAGGCAATTTCAGACCCCAAACTTAATAGTCTTAGGGGGAGTATGCAAGGCTTTCAGATGACCGTCCATATTACTTCAGCTATGAAGTACACAATTAATATTTCTCTTCTCTCCTCTCCCTGCTTCCCAGCCTTCCCACCATTCCGTGCTTTACAACTGCTCCTGCATTTCTGATGTGTTAAAGCAAAAAAGCAAACAAAGAGAAATACCCTGAGACTACCCAGAGTTTCACCAAGCACATTTCAATCATGACCATGTGGAGGCATGGAGTGGTGAAGGATAAGCCCCATTTTGTTGCAGAAAATGGACTCCAAATCCCATCAGCCCCAGCTAACATGGCTAATCATCAGGAGTGATGTGAGTTATCGTCTAGCAACATCCAGAGGGCTACAGGTTCCCCACATTTTTACTGTTTCAAAGTAAAAATAATAATACAGTGAGTACCTGTAATCATGTATCTGCTCAGGCAGCCAAACTATAAATTTGAGAAGGATAAGAAGCCCCAGTGAGCCCCAACATGTCCGTGCTAGCCCAGCTGCTGATACAGGCCTGTTTGCCACTCCTACAATCAACTGATATTCCCTGGGTAGTCATTTGAAGGGGCTTGTGCTGTGGCCCCAATGTCCAGCCTTAGCTGCTGCAGACCAACATTCAGCCCCTTCATCACTGGTTTACTCCCAATCCGAGCTATGTCAAACACCAGAAAGTATTACCTGAAACAAGTGATGAGCCAGTGCTGCATTGAGACAGCTCCATGGATCTCATGGTAGCCATTGAGCTGGCCCAACCAAACTGAAATCCTTGGGAATAATTCAAATGGAAATTCCCAGGTGTCAAAAAAGGTTATTTATGTATTCCACTACTGCGGCCCATGTTTTCTTAGCCCAAAACTGGAAAACGAGCGAGGTCCCAACTAAAGAAGAATGGCAACTTAAACCAATGGAATATGCGCAGCTTGCGGACCTAGCATATAGAATAAGAGAACAAGAAGAACATACGTTTAAAGAAGATTGGAAAATGTTTATTGAATACACGGGGAGAAATTGTGTACACTTGAAAATGTTGGCAGCCTTAAGATAAGTTCAACAGTGTAAATAAGTTTTGATGGATGTAATAATAGAATACTGAATGGTTTAGTTTATGCAAAATGTGCAGGGATTTAATATTTTAATGTTCCATTATTTTAATGTTGTATTTTATTTTTGTTTTTAAGTTGTAATCATTCATCTTGTTTTTATTATTGTTTGTAAGCCGCTCTGAGCCCGGCCTTGGCTGGGGAGGGCGGGGTATAAATAAAAATTTTTTATTATTATTATTATGTTATGCAAAATGAACCATGGAAGAGAAGAAGGGAAGTCACTGATATTTTAAGGTTGTTTAAATGAATATTCTAAAATGTAAAACAGAAAATTTAATAAAAATTATAGGAAAAAAAGAAAGCAACTGAAATCCTGAGGGTCTACGGTCCTTTGGTCTCAAACCAACTTTGCCAGCTCTCTCTGTGTGTGTATATAAGAGAGAGAGACTGCATGTAGAAAGTTCAAACTGGACCCAGCTTTTTTGTAAAGTAAAATGTCTAATGTCCCACATTGGGACATTTCTTAATATTATAATCTAACTGTGTTGGCTTTCCTTCATTTTTTGACACTCTCTTCTGGCAGCAACAAAGGCCAGTTTGTCCAGGCTAAATCCAGGCAAAGTCACAGGTGTTTCTTCTTTAAAATCATTTTCAGTCTTTTCTGTCTCTGTTTCTAAACAGTAATACTGATCCTTCAGAATAGTAATAGGATAGCCCCATTTTAACCTTATTATTTTGCTTTCGGATAAAGTTGCTCACTTTTTAACTCCTGTCAGAATTTTTATGTTCAACCATAAAGAAAGGAGCAGCCGTAAAGCCTCAAAAGTGGGCAACATTCTGTCATGGAAATCACCAGTGAGATTACTCAGAATTGAATGTATAGTTTCCTCCAGTTAAAATAATGTTAACACCACAGAATTTTACAGCTTTAAGGATCACAACTTTAATTTCATAATGGAGCCTATTTTCTTTCCCATTGACCAGAACATTTTTGTTTTTCAAAGCATAAAGTTCATGAGGGTTGAGGTAACGTGGTACTTATAAGTCAGTCTATACATACATGTGAGCACTTAGCTCTCAGCAAAAATCCAAAAAGAAAATAAATACGCTTCTATTATCTGAGTCAACAATATAGTCTTGTTTCTTGGACCCATATCAACCGTAACAGACCCTGTGATCAATAGGTGAGTCCTTTATAGTGGTGCTGTCATCAGTGGCTGACTTGGAGCTCTCACATTTTATCAGAGACCTGTGCAATGCTGAAATGTTGTGTCCCCCAGCCTCTCATGATTCATTTGACACCATTGCTATGCCCCCCCATGGCACCGGCACCCAGTGCCTTGGAGTCCTGGGAAGCCAAGGAGGATGGCTACCAAATGCTTCAGATCGATATACTCATTGATTTTGTTTTTAAGGGAAGTGATTCCCATGATAATTTCACTGAATTTTTCTCTTTCCTATGATCATTTTCAAATGCAAGTTCTTTTCTCGTTAATTGATGCATAATGACTGGGGATTTGAGGAGGTACTAGCTGAAACAACAGCTTTCATCCCAGTTCCAAGTTCAAACCTTCCTGACCTGGGCCAATGGACAGGTACGGTATATAAAGACAGTAGCAGATGATCTCATGCTGGGGCAGTGGTGCTCACCTGACCTTCCAACAGATGATTCACCGCAGTGGGGTGGGGAGGGGAGGTCAGCAAATGGGGTAGTGGTTTCTCTACCAACCAGGCTAGTATATTCACCCCGCCTCTGCTCCACAGTCCATCCATTGTGCAGTAAAATACATTGCTCAAATTGTGATGGTGTCATCTTTCTTTCTTTCTTTTTTTCCTTTTTTTAAAAAAGAGAGTTCTGACTGACATTATTCCTTAACTGGTATTAGACTGAGAATCTGGCATACCTTAAACACAAATGCCGTCTAATTGACACGTGTGATCTCACTGAGCTGATGTAAACCTGGAGGCTTGCCAATGAGTATGAATAGATGTAAACCGTTGGATGATGCTGTTCAGCATCGTGTTCGTGCAAAGTTCCAAAGTCCTGGCTAGACATGATATCACAGGCTAACTCCCTGGCACTGTTAGCCCACACCCAGGTGATGGGCACCAGTCTCCCTTCATGCTTACTAATGCTTTGAAACCACTTGCACAGCATCTGGAAAGCACCCAAGACCTGACCCCTCAAGCGGTATTCAAGCCCTAGTCACCAAAGCGATGCACTGCACTTAAAAAAAAAAAAGCTGACCAAGGCAACTTTGGGGTAGTTGCTGTCCCTCAGCCTCACTTCGCTTTGTTTATCTATTCACGATTGTCAAAAGTGCTTCACAAAAACAGCAAAAGCTATCAAAGTGGTGTACATAAAACAAAACAAAAAGAGAGAATATAAAATACAAAAAGATTGTGAACTCAGTGCATAAAACCCCTTCTACAGTTATATGTTTCAGGGAAAACCACCTTAAACAAAACCGCTGCTGCATGGTTGATACGTTGATACTTGGCTACGAGTGATCGCCAAAGAAGAAAAAGAAAGTGGGTGGGTGTATGGAGATGGGAAGGAACTAGGAATGCCACTCTGAGAGATTTGAAAGGACAGCTAGTCAACATCAGAGGACAGATAGACAAATGTGTCATAACAAAGACTACAAGCTGGGTCTGGTACATGGTTCTGCTGGGTTTCATAGAGTTCAATAGGTAGCTACAACCATATACACCTTGCTTGCAAGGGAGAAAAGGAACCTGGTAAGGTGGCAACGTGGTTCAGTAGCATTTTCCAAGCAAAGGAGGGCACATCACCCCATTAACTTATTCAATTAACTCACTGACCTGTCAAGCACAGCAGTGTTCAACCTAGCTGGCAGGGACTGCCAGGGTTTCAGAAAGGGGCTCCTGCCCTGGTCTAACTGCACATGCTAGTAACTGAGCCTCTTGCCTGCAAGGCACGTACTCTACTTGCCCTCATCAAAGCCAAGCAACTCACGCCACTGTTTGCACAGCTGCATTGGAAGATCACACTTTTAGCATTTGTTATGGAGTATCAGTCTGTAGTGTGTGTCTGCACCCTTTTCACCGATCTTGATGGTAAAAATGAAAACAAACTTTACCAGATAAGTGTAAATACCCAGGGAGGACTGGAGAAAGATATCTTAAAGGTGGGAATCCTTAAAAACAAACAAACTGCTTTGAATAGATAAAAACGTATTTATTCTAAACTAGGGATGATAAACTCTGTCCTGACTTACCCTGAGGGAGACTCTGCTGGGGACTTCAAGAGTTTTAAGCAACCTGTTACCCAAATGACATTTTCACCTACCTTGTAAAAATAACGAGAGCTACTTTGAAACTAGTATTATGCAGTCTATAAAAAGCTTACTGCACAGCAATAAAAGCTGAAAAAAAAATGTACTAATATCAGAAGCTTTTATTTAATCATATTGACATTATAAAAGTACAAATCCCAAAGTGGGAAAATTATTATCTGTATCATTTAGATCGTCTTTCCACTCTGCATTTTGCACATAACCACTCTTAGTCACAGATGAATAAAAAGAAATCAGAAATTGTCATGGGAGGGGGATTGAATGTTTTAATCTCATTTATAGGAGGGGGGATCTTTTAAAATATTCATTTCCATTTCTGTCCCACTTAGAAGGCTTTTTTATGTGTGTCACCCTTAAGACAACCAGAAAAACAAGACCATTAGGATTAGGATTATTATTAAATTTATATGCCACTTAATACCAAAATAGGTTTCTAGGTGGTTGTCCTTATTATAGCTTGGTACCAGGTGAATTGTTCCTTTGTGCAACCGAGTTACACAAACCATTAAAGTATAGGTAAAGGTAAAGGGACCCCTGACCGTTAGGTCCAGTCGCGGACAACTCTGGGGCTGCGGTACTCATCTCGCTTTATTGGCCGAGGGAGCCGGCGTACAGCTTCTGGGTCATGTGGCCAACATGACTAAGCCGCTTCTGGCTAACCAGAGCAGCGCACAGAAATGCCGTTTACCTTTCCGCTGGAGCGGTACCTATTTATCTACTTGCACTTTGATGTGCTTTCGAACTGCTAGGTTGGCAGGAGCTAGGGCCGAGCAACGGGAACTAACCCCGTCGTGGGGATTACAGCAATTAAAAACAGGGGACAAGTGAAGAAATCTTAGGAATTCCTGTGTGCATTTAAAAGCCAGTCAAATGCCAATATAGAAGAGGCTGCTTTTATTTCAGCAGGGAGTATATTCCATAAAAACAGTGCTACCACTGAAGCAAACCACATCTGCATTACCATACGCTTATAATCATCAGATAGCGACAAGCCTAACCAGACTCCATTTGCTGATCTTAATGCCCTTACCAGGAAAGGGAAGTATATCTTTCAGGCAAGCTGGTCCAGAGCTGTTTGCAGCTTTATATGTCATGAACAAGACCTTAAATTTGGTTCAATGGCTAATAGGCAGCCGGTGCAGGTTCCTCAGCACTGGGACAACATGCGCCTGGTATGAGGCACCATTCACAATCCGAGCCACAACCTTCTGAACCCATCTCAGTCTCCAGACCAGTCATAAGTGAAGTCCCACGCAGAGCACATTACAGTATTCTAAAAAGCGAAGCCTCTTTCTAGTCACATTCTCTACATCATGCATACTTTTAATATCATTATCAGAAGAGCCCTACTGGAGCAGATTGAAGGTCTGTCTATTCAATAATGGGTTTTTAAAAATTTTAATATCAGGCATGTGGGGTGTTCGTGTCTGATTGTCATTAGCAAGTAGGAGAGTGAGAGAGCTGCTTTTCCTCCTAATGCTAATTGCCACATGGAGTTGATCTTTACCAAGATGGTCGCTGGGGAGCGAAGGCTTAAATCTCCCCTCCCCTGCCATGTACAGTCAAACCTCGGTTGTTGAACGTGATCCATTCCAGAAGCCCGTTCAGCTTCCAAATTGTTTGACAACCGAGGCGTGGCTTCCAACTGGTTGCAAGAGCCTCCTGCACTGAAGCGGAAGCTGCGTCAGATGTTCAGCTTCTGAAAAACATTTGAAAACTGAAGCATTTGCTTCCCAGTTTTCGGCATCAGGGAGCCGAAAGGTTCCAAAACGGAGGCATTCGGGAGCTGAGGTTTGACTGTACAGTGGTACCTTGGGTTAAGAATTTAATTCGTTCTGGAGGTCCGTTCTTAACCTGAAACTGTTCTTAACCTGAGGTAACACTTTAGCTAATGGGGCCTTCCACTGCGACCGCGCAATTTCTGTTCTCATCCTGAAGCAAAGTTCTTAACCCAAGGTACTATTTCTGGGTTAGTGGAGTCTGTAACCTGAAGCGTCTGTAACCTGAGGTACAACTGTACTGCACTGCTGCTGCCAATCTACCTACCACGTGGATCTGATTTAAAGCAACAGCAACCTTAGGGTAGATTTTACTGACTGAACAAATGTCCTGAGGAAGCCACAAGTAAGGCTGGAGGGCACTATTCGTTTCCTGCTATTCCTGCCCAGTATTCAGTGACAAACCACTTCTGTAAAAACAGTTCATTGTGACTAATAGCCAGTGACAGACCTGTTCTCCATTATTCTTCCCTAATCCCCTCCTAAAGCTATATAAGTGAGCATCCATTATCACATCCAGTAAATACTCAACTTTTTAAAGACAAAAGTATTGTGTTTATAAGGTCAAGTCAATGCTTTTGGCGGGGTTAGATGTTTGTCAAATGAGTAAGTTAATGGAGTATGCCCTTTCTACATACCTAAATATGATCAAGGGCTAATCTCTCCCCACCACATTGACGTTCTATAAATCCTGTCCGTTTACAAAATGTCTGTTCAGCTGAAAATTGTGGCTGTGAAAGAACCCATTATAGAGAGGCTGAACTGTGCATATTAATCTCTGTTCCCTATGAGCAATCCTAAATAAACTGGAATTTGGAATGGGGATTGCTTCCTTCTGAAAATGAGCTCCCACTCCACTGCTAACAATAAAGGGAGAATCCACAATGTAAAGTGGCAGGAGGACACGCATCTGGAGGAAGCAATATAGATTTCTGGCCATCAGCCCAGCCATCCTGTTCTCCTGGGGAAAGAGGAGGGCAAAATGGTTCATAAGATTACACCTGTCCTGAAAGGCTGAAACATCTGCTCAGCTCATTAGTTATTGGATTAGTTCTGCATCAGGAAGCCATCCTGTGGTACCCATCATAATAAAATGTAATTGTTGGTTGTAAGGCTTTCCTTGAACCAATTCCAAATTCCAAATTGGATTTTTCTTTTTAGGCTTTTCAGCTGGATAAAGTGATCAGTGATCAGAATTTGTGTCCATGCATCTGCTAGAAATGCCTGCTCACACTTTCCACAAACGGCGAGGTTTTCATGCGTTCACACAGTGACCACAGCAATCAGTGAAGATATATGTCTCTGATCACACAAGGCCTGGAGGTGGATGCATGAGCAGAGCTAAAACCACCTGCTATTCTCAGCACATGCCAATGCATGTTTACAGGAGCAACTTCCTCATTCAGGTGTTGTGGGGCTTGTCAAGGGGACCTCATATGCTGTGTCCAGAGGCTGTGAGAGGCTGGGATGCTGGGCAGCTCCTCACTCTACCTGCTGAAAACTCCAGGCAGATGGAAGTTACTTCTGGAGGTATCCTCACCAGTGCAGCCAACATTTACCCTGAAATGGGGTGAGGAGAGGCCAGCTGTAAGATGTCTTTCCCAGCCTTCACTATGGGGTCCCAGGGCAGGTTACAACCATTTGAAAATACAAAATTAAAAGTGGTTAAAACAGGTTGCAATCAAGAGCACAGGATAGGTGTGTGTTTGTGTGTGTGTTTGTTTGTGTGTGTATCTATCATCTCCAAATATATATGGCTACAGGTACTTCTTTCTTGACCAGGTATAAGCGGAAGGCCCAGGATTTATTTCATCCAGTCAAATGACCTTTGCTAACTTTCAACTCTTTAATGTCAGAACTTCTACAAGGCCTTTTCAGCATAGCCCATACCCCCACACCCTAACTCCCATGCATCCCCATTATGCAAAGTGACATGCATTTATTTAAATCAGATTCTAAGTTCTGTGTCGTCTCAAAATACATCTAAAAAAACAAAGAAACCCCACCGATGATATACTTGGCTGAAGGCAGTTATGTGCACTGAGCAATCTTAATGCACCAGCTTCAAGAGCTTGTTCTAATATAATCTACAGTTCTCTCCAACCTGTCAACCGTTTAAACTGCAGCAATTTTACAGCAGTGTATTAGATGAGATTATTTCAACAAGGAAAGCAGCTGTTTCCTCAGGAACTCTTTCTAATTCAAAGTTATGACAAACTTGATTGCAGATAAGTCACAGCACAGTTTTAATGTAGAATCCATCTGTGACAGAACATATGCACAAATAAGATTCTGCAAACAACCTTCTAGTATTTACCATCAAGGACAGTTTTATAGCTATTTATAAAACTAAGTCTAGTGAAGATATAACCAAAGACAACCTTTACACAGCAGTCTGAATTGACAAATCTTCTGCTCAATCTTCCTGAAGTCCCAGAACTATTCTGAGTGCAACATTTAAAATCCCAAACCCCCAGCAGAGTTATCAAGATGAGAGGCAAAACACAGAGGCAGAACTCCTTTTTTTGAGACACTGTCACTGAAGGAAGGGTAAGCAGGCAATTGCTGCAGATTGCTCCTTCAACCTGTACCCATCTGTACCTGCTGCCTCTCAACCTTGCTAGGGTGGAAGCCTCCATTGTATTGTAGTTGCTTGTGTGAATTAAAGTAATCATTCCATTTGGGACAGGCACCTCAGCACCCAATCCAATAAGATCCATAGAATATGAATGATGATTCCTGGGGAGCTAGACCACACACAGGGCTGAGGAAAGCTAACTTAGAAGCACTGCAAGGAAGTTCAATAAGGCTTCAAGGTGAAAGAAAAGTATAAACCTATAACTTTAGTTTGTGGGTGTTTATTTTTAAGTATTGACAAAGCACCCAGTTCAAATACCATCTCCATTTGTAACAGGGTCTAAGATAAACTAAAAATTCAGTTTTCTCAAGTCTTCTGCATACTTTCCTTCAGAGCCTGAATCAATCCTGTTATAACACCAGAGTTTCCTGCTCAATCAACCAATGTACAATTAAAAAAATTAATGAACACATTACTCTTTATCTAGGTCACAATGATAAAAGCAATTCACCCTTACAATGATTCTGAAACTGTTGACCTAGAATGAGCATGTTTTCTATTGCCTGGTATAAAATATTATTTTATGATGCACATCAGAAAAATTGCCTGCTCTGACCTGTGTGGGGTGGAGGAATCACCGATGATATCAAGCAAGAGTAATCAGAAACTGCAGGGAACAAAGAAGACAGATATACACTAAGGTAATGTGTCCTGGATGGAATAGTTAATACTAGGAAACACCTGGCAGGAAAGTTCTGGAAAGGTAGCTGAAGGACTAAAGGCAAGAACTGAAGAGCTGGTGCTCCTACAGCACCTTATCATACTTCCAAGTGTCATGGAGGGAACTTGTTGATTAATTTGTAAAGCAGTCCTTGGTTTACAAATAGACACACACACAAACATACATATATTCAAGATGCTAAAGGAAGCCTGGGATGATCATAATTTTCAACTTTCTGCGCAGTTAATATTTATTTCATTTATTAATCACTTTCCATAGTGACTTACATTGCAATAAAAGCACATACAAACTGTTACATATATAACATTAATAAAAACAATTGCATATATAAAAACAGAAGGATGTTAAGAATGCACACACACATACAAACAGTGAGAACTGGCCCTTTATCTCCATAGAACTCTGCAAGCAGAATGGATTTATTGACATGAGAACTAGTTTTACACTCTCCAAAATTCAGTTTGCAACTGTCACCTCTTTGCCTTAATGGCCACATTTTTTAAGAACCTCCAGCAAATGCTAGAGGCAGCAAATCAATATTGTTAAGAAAACATCTTGACTTTTGAGGCCAGAAGTCTTAGAGGGCGAAAGGACCTTTAAATCAGGGCAGGAAATGATAAGAGTTCCCTGTGGTTTTTTAGCCAGTCAGATGCTTTGACGTAATATTTCAATAAACTGAACAGCGCAGCCACAACACATCCAACGTAAAGTGTATCCTTAAGAATCAATGGCTCCATCGGCACTAGCATGAAGTCAACTTTCTATTCAGCTCCCATCTATATGCAAATAAGAAGGGACATGCATGGGGCAGTGGGGGAAAGAGACTCTTATAGCTCCTCTAGAGACCAATGCATATATTTCAGCTCTGCAGACATGTATTCGATGTGCATTGTATTTTCACAAATTTACTGTACTTTATACATAAGAACAATCCATTGGATCAAACCAGTGGCCCATCTAGTCCCGCTTTCTATTGTCACAGTGGCTGACCAGATGCCTATAGGAAGTCCGTAAGTCAGACATAATCTCAACAGCACTCTCTCCTCCTGAGGTTTCCAGTAACTGATATTCAGAGCCATATCACCTCCTACAGTGGAGAGGTTAAAGGTAAAGGACCCCTGGATGGTTAAGGCGACTATGGGGTTGCGGCGCTCATCTAGCTTCAGGTCGAGGAAACCATTGTTTGTCCACAGACAGCTTTCCAGGTCATGTGGCCAGCATGACTAAACAGCTTCTGAAACAACAGAACACCGTGACAGAAACCAGAGCGCACGGAAACACCGTTTACCTTCCCACCAGAGCGGTACCTATTTATCTACTTGCACTGGTGTGTTTTCAATCTGCTAGGTTGGCAGGAGCTGGGACAGAGCAACGGGGGCTCTCTCTGTCATGATGTGTCTTGGGTAAAGTTCTGTGGGCCAGATAGAGATGCCTGGAGGGCCACATTTGGTCCCCAGCCCTGAGGTTCTAGCCCTGTCCTAAATAAACAATCCATCTTCTCTGTTATTTTGATATCATCCACTCTGTTGCTGAATAATCTACTTAACTAGTTACTGACAACTGTTAACCAACCAGCATAATTAAAAATAACTTAACACAAGCTATGTGGCCATTTGTTCACCGTCTTATTGCTGGTCAATATACTCAGCTGCTTTTATTGGATTCCCTGCACTGGTTTTATTGGTTTCCTCTAAAAATTCACCAACATAGACATGAGTGTTATTATTTGCAAAAACTGAACAAAACCAGTTCCAATTCTTTTCAGCGCTCACAGCACACTTCACCCACTTCCTTCCTTGGAAAGAAATTTCATGCTCAAGTGCTCTTCAATTCTCCCTGTTTCTTGGTTGCCCATAACAATTCTGGCTGTCCACAGATGGCAACATAAACAATATATATAGGAGATCATTTTTATGGGGTGTTTCAGTTCCAGACAGGGGAAAGGAAGAGAGTGAAAGTCTTCCCTCAGTAAGTACCTTGAGACTACGGTTGGTTTGGAAATATTTTGTGATTCACTGAGTTTCTACAGTAGCAGATGTTACTAAAAGCAGTTTAATTAAAGAAATGTAGCTACTTGTGGAATTGTGCACAAAATACGACTTTCAATATTATTCCACAGTTGTAGCGCCTAACTTCAAAGCAGATAAAGCAGGGGTCAGCAAACTTTTTCAGCAGTCCACTGTCCCTCAGACCTTGTGGGGGGCCGGACTATATTTTTTGGGGGGAGGGGAATGAATGAATTCCTGTGCCCCACAAATAACCCAGAGATGCATTTTAAATAAAAGGACACATTTTACTCATGTAAAAACATGCTGATTCCCAGACCGTCCACGGGCCGGATTTAGAAGGCAGTTGGGCCGGATCTGGCCCCTGAGCCTTAGTTTGCCTACCCATGAGGTAAACTAAAACAATGAACAAAGCATGTATTTGTATCAAGAGCCTTTGAACAGTTTTGTAAGCAGTTATCATACTTTATTAAAGCACACAATTTTCAGCCCAGTTCAGTTAATTCATCTGTGTGTGTCTCCCTCTTTTTGCCCCTCCCTCTCTCACACCACACCCATGCCTTGTTTTCTGGTACACCACTATAACTTACCTGAGCACATTGTAGCATTAAAAAAGACTGGGGAGCAGCAAAATTACTTATCATGTTGTCCAAATCAAGCCATCTACTATGTCTTTCTGTATGTTTATGGCTTTGGATGCCTCTTGAAATATTGTCACCAAACTCAGCATGAGGGTTCCTGAGGGAAAGGTGATGGTCTGTATCAACATGTGAGTGCTGGGCACCATTTTGATTCAAGGTGCCAGGCCAAAACATGACTTCACCCTATTTATGATGTAATGGATCAAATCCACACCAATTTGGATGGATCTGAAGATACTGTCACCTGGTTCAATTTGGATACCTTTTGAGATGGCGTTGCTCAACTCAGCATGAGGATTCCCAAGGCTAAGGTTGTGGTCCTTTATGTTGGCCATCAAGTGCTATTTAAATCAAGATGGTGGACAAAAACATGGCCTTGGAAGCCAAATTGGCATGATGAGCCCTAAAACTCACAAATTGCATTATCCATTTAAAAATCACATTTGTTTTGGTTTCTTATAATTTCCAGGCATCACTGGACACTTTCTGTATAATAAGCAATGGTTGAGTACTTGCATTGTATTGAGTAAGTGATTTCTAAGATATGTAACAGAAATGAGAAACAACTGCCTGATGGGACGCCAACAGAGGAACTCAGTACATGTGTGAAAACTAGCAATTTTCACTCCACAGAGTGGAGAGGTGGGAATGGATGCTCTCATGTTCATTTTCCAGATTGCTTCAATGTGTGCTATAAAGACAGCTAGGCAATAGGCCTCAGCATGTGCAAGAATTGCTTATCTTTTCTGTGAGCAACAAGAACAATCTAGCTTTGTTAATAGATGGTATTCCCAGATCATATTTCCCCCCAATGGATCTCCCTTCTTCTAAGTAGCTGCTTGTGGAATGTCTTACTAAAAGGGGAATCTTATGAAAAATGCCTGCACATATAGAAAGTAAACCTTTCTTTCTTTCTCTTTCTTACGATCAGACTCATCAATAAAATCCATTTCGCTTAATTGCTGTACAACTTTTGCAATGGTGTGCTTACTAACATATTAATAATATTTGGAGGAATTGGTGGGGGGACATTGGAGCCAAGTCTCACAAGGAGAAAATAAACATGCCAAGATGAGAAATGTAAAAATGCAACTGAAGATGGATGAGAATTGAAATTGTTTGTGTGAAATGCAAGTCTGCCTGATAGGATACAGTAAGGCCTCAAAGATGCTAACCATATGTTCAGGGGGCGAGGGGAATCCTTCCAAGATTTTGTAGCTCAGCTACTGCCATAGTGAAGAGCTAATACTTTTATAGGGTGTCCTTGATAACATCTTTCCCTGATCACAGTGATAGGTAGAGTTAAAAAAATAAAGTGTAGTTCCAAAATGTTGGGGATTGCAGCCATTATTGTTCACAGTACACAGAGTCTTGAATTACTGAATTAAGATAGAGAATTGAAGATATGCAGCACAATGGTATGCACAGGCATCCAGAGGAGGGGGCTGCAAGGGCAGCAGTTGCCCCCTCCCCAGATAAACCACAAACCCAAGTTTTCCAGATTTCATTTTAAAGCAAAGAGTGAGTTTCTAGCATTTGCAGAACCTAAGATGTGGAAAAAAATGTGAAGACACTATTCTCATTTTTTGTGATAAACTAGCCTGCTCCTGCTTGCAATGTTTTATTGCCTGACCCCACCAAAACACCCCCACACACATTCTGTGGGCACTCATCATGCTGTGCCTATTACTCACAAGAAAGTTTCACTATATTGAAGGGGGCTCAGTACCAGGGTAAATCTGCATAGAATTGCAGTCTTTAACATGTGCTGTCCAGCAAATATATATGACATGACTGCAGCTAGGTGTCAGGTATACACATGGCAATCTATCCAAGTTTTGCTCAGGTCCAGTTTGAGGAGGGAAAGATTCTTAGTCTGAAGAATATAAGCCTCCTAAATCAGCTATTTTCTCAGCTTTGCCAGCATCCTGTCACCTTCCCTTTGTTATGAAAGTTTTAAAATATTGAATAAATGGGTTCACAAAAAATGAAGGAATTAATCAGAAATGATTTCCCCCCTAAAGCACAACACTCTTCATCTCTCCAGTCCTACTCCTTCTCACAGACATGCACCCATCCACGACTTAAAATGTGTTTTAAGTATTGTTTAGCGTGTGAAATAGTTTATTGATGCAAGATTCATAATACATTTATTGTTTTCCTCAGAACTTAAACCTGAATACCAGGAGAAGAGGGGACCATTTCAGCAATTTTCGCAGTGCAGAAAACACAGGTGTTGACATAAAACTGAGGTGCTTGCCATTGCTTATGTAGCAATACCATTTTTGAGACAGAACATAATTTGGTGCTTGCCACTGTTCATACACCACAGAGGACTTTATGCTAGATTTGAAATACCTCTCAGCTTCGTCAGGTTGTCATTTACCATCTTCAAAATAGACACAGTACAAATCTCCCTCTAATCATGGATTCTGAGAAACATGTTTCTCTGTGTGGGTGTCTTTGTGCCTGCTATTTTGAAAACGTACAACATTCCGAATATCTTCAGAGGTCTTAATGTTTGAGATAATTTGATTTTTGTGCATATGTTTGTAAAATGTGCAATAATAAATGACAGAACCACAGGAATAATCTTAACACTTGCAAATGAGCAGTAAGTTAATTCCCTTTGGGGGAATTTGGTTTAGTTTAGGAATTAAAAAAATATATGAATCCACTGATTTCATAACAACTGCTCAACGTGTCTGAGACCTCATTTTTCTGTGAGGTCCAACATGTGTTCACCTTCTTCGCAGTTCCAGGTTTACATACACACATAAATTCTGCATGTATCCATTTGACATAGTTGAACATTTATACAATTTCACTCTGATCAGATTTCCCTGTGGATTGTGTGTCATTCTTTCCCCACCTATTTTCTTGTTAATCATCACTCCTGCCGGCTCCTATTTTCTTTCTGCCAGCCTGTGTCTATAATGTTTTTGCAGGTAGAATTGTGGCAGTGCTATGTGTTGAGTTTTCACAGAAACCTTACTTGAAAGTTAATGCCATGCAACACACAAATTAGTATTCATTTCCTCCCCCATTTAAAAACCTTCATTTGACCTATTTCACCAGGGACTGACAAGACGTCCCCATTCTCCAAAAAGGAAATTAGTGGATGGATGTGGAAACTGGTGTGCGAGGCTTAGAGAGACAATAGCAATACTTGTATGCACAACATCATCTTGCTAAATCTTTTGAGAACTAGGCACAAAGACTGCGAGCAAGAGGATGAAACTGAAATTATCTCTGCAACTCAATCTTGAGAGCCCCATCTCTTATCAATTTCACTTCTTCAGTGAAGTGGCTTCAGACTGACTCAAAGAGGTGAAGGGAAAGCCTTAATAATTGCTCTTGCAGTCTTTTATACACAACTCTTGGAACTTAAAAAAGATGTTGTGCATTATCACAAAGCCAACAAAAACCAGTGCTAAGACTGAGGACTTTCCTCTCACCTCTCTGCAGTGGAAGCCTCTTCAATCTAGAGGGTGAAGACAACAATTTCTTGTCAATGTCACTGTCATAGCAGATGGAGTTCAGACTGACAACAGAGGGAAGGGGGGAGGAAGCTTTCTTACTTTCACTACTGCTCTTTGCAGTCTTTGTACACATTTAAGTTAAGCAAGAATATGAACGTTACCCAGTTCACAGCTGTAATGAATACCAACAAGTGGCAATCCAGCAGGAACAAGGAGTATCAACAAGGCACTCTACCCCTGTAGCTCTTTAGCCTGGCAACAGTCTAATTTGCCAGCACCTAAATGATACTGAGCCTCAGAACAACTTGGCCACAATAAGGAAATTTTGACCATGGTATGACTATTTTCCACCTTCCCATTTCAACTCTCTGGCAGCCTATCTGTATAACCTAGAAATTCCAAAATATAGACGCTCTTTTACCTTCACAAGATTGAATGTATTGCCCTCAGCTGTACTTGAGGGACAATTCCAACAGATTCCACACAAAAAATGGTTATGTCCCTGTGGAGATGGCAGTACCGAATCAATGGCTTGCACTCTTTATAAAGATTTGAGGAATGAGATTATCACCTCTCTTTTATTGTCCATTCTGGGATGCCCAACCACTGCCACAGTGTCCTCTCTCTTGGCAGATCAAGATGAGCAGGTGACAGCAAAGGCTGCAAGATTTTTAGCTGGGGCAATCAGAACAAGATCCACTATTTGACTATTGGTTCAAAAACCTAAAATGTATTTTATATAATTGACTTTGTATTTCTACTCTTTGTATATCGTATTGTTGTTTTATTGCTGTGGCCAATGGCTGACTCAAATAAAGATTCATTCATTCTTTAGCCTGGAGGACTAACTTCATGCATATACATATACAGTACCACAGTAAATACAGTATGAATGGCAATGGACACCGATGTAGTTAATAATTACCACAGATCCCACCATCTAGAGATACTCTACAGCAGGGCAAAAGGTGTTTACTACCTACTGCTAGATATTTGGGTGATCTGAAGTAGATTAACCTGGACTTCTGACCCCCAACAGTGTGCTCCCGCACATAAAATTATATTGCTGAAATGAAGAAAGCTGCAACTAGCCAGGAGTGCGCAGCAATTTCATAGAGATGAAACACATATGCCAGGTGAATAAAGAATAATAAATAGGTCAATGTCAAAATCAAGAAAAGTAATAAAAGTTTAATTTTTATAGTAGCTAAAAAAATAAGCAGTTACTTTGTAATAAGAAAGGAAGGCGCTTGTTATCAAAAACACAATTCTTCCTTATTTTACTACATTTACAAACAATTATATCACAACTCAACAGGAAAGGGGTAATTCAGCTTTTATACTAACACTGATTAAAATGACAGATTTGGAGAACTGGTATGGAGCCAAGATTCTAGCAGTCTAACATCCTCCACTGAGAAATCTGAACAATTCTATTGAGAGACTATAGAAGGACTCAGTTACCACCTGAAACTCATTCATGAGGCCAGTGTCCAACTGTTCCTGCTTTCTTATTCTGGACCTTCAGGTGGATACAGACTCTACCTCTCAGTCCCTATTGTACATGCTACAAACTATTGCCTATTCTCCAGGTTCCCAATGGCTCAAACAGTACAGACAACATGTCTTCACAAAGTGTAGACCAGAGATGGGGAACCAAGTGTTGCTGGATTACAACTCCTATCAGCCCCAGCCAGCAAGGCCAGTAGCTGGGGATGTAAACCTGGGGCTGAAATGCTCCCTTCTGGCTTCTAGTACTATGATATTTGCAAGCCTACAGGACATCTTTTTTTCCTGAAAACTATTGATTTAGCCTGATTTTACTGCCATTTTAAAAAAATACAATAGCAAGTAGCAGCGCCTCAGCAAAATGAAAATTATAGGTACAGTCTTGACAAATTTAAGTACCCTGGAGTCCCACTAGAATCAGCTTTAAGCACAAAGCTGATTTCAATGGAACTCTAGTGCACTTAACCTTCTCCAGATAAAACTGGCACAGGACTCTCTCCCACCCACCGTCACCTGATCTGACACTTCAGATGTGTTTGGGAACAGGGAATACAAGTTGGAGGCCCACCTGAATAAAATGTCTCTGCTTTAAACTTTAGAAGCTTGAGCCTGCTTTGGTGGAGTTTGGGAGAACCTATGTAATTATTATAATAGGCTATATTCCAAATGAAAATGAGGAATTAGATTATTATCCATTATTCCCTGTTTAGGGAAGTTTTAAATGTTTGATTGCATTATTATTATTATTATTAGTATTCTGTTGGGGGCCACCCAGAGTAGCTGGGGAAACCCAGGCAGATGGGTGAGGTATAAATCATTTATATATTTATGATGATGATGATGATGATGATGATGATGATGATGAAGAATAGAAGCCAATGAAAAATACCATAATTTGTGTTTGCTTCAGATTTCCTCCAACCCTTCATGTTTCATTGCCCTCAGTGATAGTTATTTCATTGGCAGTAGGAAAAACACACGGGTAATTTCACAAACAAGAAGCCGGTTTATGACAAATCAAAATTAATAGGTGTAATTTAAAGGAGACTGAACACATGTACAAGACACTGAAAAACCACCCAACTTTCCCTGGATTATCAATTGAGCTCTTTTCATGATCCAAAATAAAGCCACTCATCCCGTGGCAGAAGGGGAAGTTTCCAAGATGGAACAAATGTCCTATCCAAAGCTCTGTCACCTCACTGCAGCCAGGGTGGGAGGTGGGGAAGCTTTCCCCTTTTTCTCTTCAGAAGCTTTTAACTATACTAATTCCAGTGATTGGTGAAGGCTCCTCATGGGTGGGATGTATATGAAGAACAAGAAGCCTTCAGTTCCTTACACTAGGATCAACAACATGTCCCCCAAATCATACATCATCTGGACCGCCATTCAGCTTTCCACAAGATACCACACGGTGTACAGCAGCATGAGAGCCATCCTGCCAGTGCGACGCCCTCTATGATGGCAAAGGAGCACTTATGCCACTTCCAACAGCCCTGAACTTGGCCTTTGGATAGCTGTAGGATTGCTCTGTCCATCAAGGTATTATTTTATCCTGAACTCCATGCTTGTAGATGGCTCGTGCATTTTGGTGCCAACAATGAGTGTGTTTGCAAAACAAGCCGCAGTGGCTCTCCCCATAATTTTATTTTTTATATTTTTTATCACAGATCCTTACAGGAAGAAGGAGCCCCTACATCTTCCCTTCAAGTGCAACACTATCCAATCATGTCAAATCGTAAAAGAACTGAATATTAATCAACAGCAGCAACAAGGCTGCAAAGTCAGCAATAAAACTACTTTTATGCCACGCAGTGCAGTCAAATATTATCATCTGCAATGGAAACCTAATGAATATTTCATGTAGCATAGCTTCAAAATCTGAAGAGCTTATTTTCATTAAGCTCTTGATTTGACACCTGTCTCTTTAAAAGGGCTGTGAATTTTATCTCAGGTAATCAGAAGCTTGACTAATACTAGTATAAATATATTTATTGCATATAAAAACTTCTGCAGGAAGCAGTCTTCCTGGATGTGCCTTTTCATGTGATGGGACTTTCCCTTTAAATGTGCAAATCAAATACTAGATGCTACAAATTACAAAGATGCTGCCAAAATCAGCTGCCTTGAAAACTCATTCTCTCCCCTGATAATGTCAAGTAATCAAAAATATATGACATCACTGTGTTCCAAATTCTATGCCTCCGCTAGCAGCATCCAATGAAATACAGTATGGGTGAGGAGGGAAACTCAGAATGGGGCAAAATCATATTCTGAGCTTTTGATGACTAGGCATTTCAGAGGAAAGAGTAGAATAGACATTAATGTATGTCATACTTCTACAAAGGAACTTGTGTTCAAGGCGGGCCAGCAAACAAAACAGCAATAAAAATTGATTGGTTTGGGTACATTTCAGTAAAAATACATAATATATACATTTCAATAGAGTCTCAATACAATTGAATAAAACATTGTGTGTGTGTGTGTGTGTGTGTGTGTGTGTTTAAAACCAAACCAGAATGTCTGCATAGATATATACAGTGGTACCTCGGCTTACAAACACTTCAGGTTACAGACTCTGCTAACCCAGAAGTAGTACCTCAGGTTAAGAACTTTACCTCAGTATGAGAACAGAAATTGCGCGCCAGTGGCGCGGTGGCAGCAGGAAACCCCACTAGTTAAAGTGGTACCTCAGGTTAAGAACAGTTTTAGGTTAAGAACAGACCTCCGGAACGAATAAAGTTCGTAACCAGAGGTACCACTGTACTAAAATCTAATTACGCACAAAAAACACCATCAACAATCACCCCATCAATGCGAGTTGTAAAACAAACCCACCCACAAATCAAGGTGCCCACCCCTCACATCTATCTGGAGTAATATTGCACAACATGCCCTGCCCCAAGTATTCTCAAAATATTACCCTTCCTCTGCAGGGCCAAATGTAAATCACAATCTATTTATTGGCAGCCAGGGAGTTTCTCTCTTTCCGTACAGATGAGGAGATGACTCCTGGGCTATGGTTTATAGCAGTATCCACATGGCATTCATAATATCTACTTTCATCCTGTGGGATAGTCACATGATCAGTGGGCTCATTGTGGCTTCCACTACCACGCCTTGCCTAAATCACTGCAGCAGCTAAATCATTATTCTCAGGGTTGGCATAAGGAGGCAGTAGTGTCAAGTTCACCTTCCAGCAGAGAGAGCTTTCTGGTAAAAGCCCATTGGACCTGCCCCATCTCTTCATTGTAGCAACCTGTTTATTCACCTGCCTTGTGCACTGGCACATACAGTGAAGGAGCAGTACACAAAGGCGCATCAGTCGAGGCCAACTTGCTCATTGGCTCTCTGCCTGGCAGGCAAGCAAGTAGAAGGAACGATGAGCAGCATCTGGTACTAATGCCACTCAAGAGCTAGACTCACCAAGGGAGCGATGAATGGAAGATGTTTTGTCCAAGGCCCTCCAAAGCCTGGAGCCAGCACGGAAAATCCTGAATAGGGGAAAGAGAGCTATATAAAAAAATCCTTTGCCTATAAACACACACACACACACACACCAATGTGCAACACTGATGGGCAAACCTCATGCTATGGCCTCAACTGTGAGCAACAGTAACAGCCAAGTGTCTGGCACAGAGGACAAGCTACCAGTTGTACAAGAAACAACAGTGGTACAAACCATGGAGGTATAGGCAGAGACTGTCATTCAATACCTCCTTGAGGCACAAACTAGACTCCCCAGAGACAGTATCCTCTGAGCAAGATTTCTCTGAGAAACTGGTCCATTTTACACCAGGGGATTCATACTTCCCAGTGCCTGCTCAGCAGTACAGTGGTACCTCAGGTTAAGAACTTAATTCGTTCTGGGGGTCCACCCACCTTGAGGTACCACTTTAGCTAATAGGGCATCCTGCTGCTGCTGTGCCACCGTCGTGCGATTTCTGTTCTCAGCCTGAGGCAAAGTTCTTAACCTGAGGTACTATTCTGGGTTAGCGGAGTCTGTAACCTGAAGTGTTTGTAACCTGAAGCGTCTGTAACCCGAGGTACCACTGTATAGGCAATGCACAGAAAGCTTAAGCCCACAGGACTTCCTCTTCAAGGCTCTCCACTCTTCCAGCCCAATAAAGATGAAAGGCCACAGGTGGGTATCAGAACTAAGCCCAGTGAGGGTTATATTCACCACTGTTACCATGCTTACAGCATCTTAGCCATCCACCCCATACTAGGGGTTGAGGTCTACAATGGGGGATCCTGCTGAGTGTGCCTGGGCAGGGCCAGTTGGTTTGGCCCCTCACACCTCTGTGAGGAGCAGTTCCACAGCTTAGGGGCTGCCACGGGGAACACCTTCTCTTGAGGTTCTACTCAAGCTTCTGAAGGCAACAGAACTACCAAGAGGGTATCTCAGCTCATGGAAGAAAAAATTGAACTGTCCTAATACACAGAAGGCAAACCTGATTTGGCTGAGCCAAAAAGAAAAATAGCCAAAGACTGAGCAGTAACATACACACTAATAATGAAAAGAATTTCAGTTCTTCAAATGTTGAGGCTTCTCTAGGACATGTGTTAGCTAAACTGCCAGCAGCAAAAAATATGATTTTTAAAAATTGTCCTCAACGTTGCATATCATTTTCTGGAACCATAAAACTACTATACACATAGATAAAGGATTCTCCAATCCTTGTTTCTTTAACTCTCCTCATATACAAACCAGGGGCAAATCTGAATAAAACATTCCACTTATCTCTGGCATATGATAAAGTGTGCTTGGTGATCCATAGAGAATAACTGAAAGACTGCCACTCAGAATGGCAATGTGGATAATCACTTGCAACCCACCCTATGTCATCTTTTACAGAAGTCTAACCAGTATTGTATCTGCCCTGGGCTGAATTTGTAATTTGCAAGCCTTTCAGGGCAAGGGCCTGTCTCTTGTAGATTGTGCAGCAACATGCACTTTGATGATGCTATATAAATAACAATAAACCCCTGCAAACTATGGGGAAAGGTCATAGGTCGGTATCTGCCTCAAATGCAGAATGTGGCAAGTTCAAGCCCCAACATTCCAGGGAGGGTATGAAAAGAGCCCTATCTGAAATCCTGGAGAGTTGTGGCCAATCCCTGTAGACAATACTGAGCTAGATGGACCAATTGTTTGACTCAATAATATAAGGCAGCTTTCGATGTTCCTTTGTTGCAGTCTGGTGGCATGGATGCTGCATTTATATATGGGTAGTGTCATGGGTTTACCCCAGTGTGAGCAGATGTGACTGTGTAATGCGCAAGCACACAATACATCGCCCTAGCATTGCTCTGAGCCGAAGACTGTAAATGCATCAAAACCTTTCAAATGGAAACTCAATAGATGGTCACTTTATTGGTGTATTTCCCCCCCTAAAATAAGCATTTCCCCCTTTTTCACCATACATCAGTGGTTAACATTATTTGGCTGCCCCCCATCAAGATGCCCCCCCATTTCCCTGGGCAGTGGGTTGGGGGAAGCAGCTGGGCAAGGAGCATGTACTTTTGGGTACCACGGCCTAAATGTGCCCTGGATGTTTTCATGTAATGGTATCCTCTGCAATCTCCAGCTGGTCTTTCATGGTCTAGACCTGACAAGGCCAGCAGGTTTGCTGGTTTGGTCACTTCAAAGATTAATAATAATAATAATAACAATAATAATAATAATAATTTATACATACATACATACATACATACATACATACCCCACCCATCTGGCTGGGTTTCCCACAACCACTCTGGGTGGCTCCCAACAGAATATTAATAATAATAAAAAGCGATAAAACATCAAACATTAAAAACTTCCCTAAACAGGGCTGCCTTCAGATGTCTTCTAAAAGTCAGGTAGTTGTTTATTTCCTTGACATCTGATGGGAGGGCATTCCACAGGGCGGACGCCACTACCGAGAAGGCCTCTGCCTGGTTCCCTGTAGCTTCACTTCTTGCAGTGAGAGAACCGGCAGAAGGTCCTTGGAGCTGAATGATGGGGGTGGAGACGCTCCTTCAGGTATGGGAAGAAAGCTGGCTTCTTATTGTAAGGAAGGAAGGGGGATGTGGGGCTTGGTGAAATACAAAGGTTGAAAAGGGGTGTAAGGAATAGTCAGGTTTGGTGAGCAATGCGAGCATGGACAGCAGTTCCTCCTCAAGCAGACCCGTATTTTTTTGCTCAGACCTCACTTTCGACATATACACATTTTTACTTATCAATGGGTTTCTTGCATACATGTTTGAAGTAAGTCAAGAGTCCCTTCAAGTGGGGCTTTAGTCCATGTCTTTCTACAACTTTAAGTATATGTAAGAGACCAAAGAGAGCTTTATTTGATTTGGGGTGCAAAGGAATTGCCCCATTGTCATGTTAGAGCTAGAATTTGGACAACACTGCTAGATCAGAGATGACAAGAAAGAAAGATGTTAAATAGTCAGGTCAAAGCACTGATGAAAAAAATCCTCATTAATTCAATTTCAGTACCATACTTTAATCAGCAGGGAGGTTGCCTTACAACTGCAATTTGTACTGTATTTAAACTTCCTTTTGTTGAAGCTTTAAGAAGCACTGTCAACCAGTTTCTCTCTTCCCAGCACAAACCAAATCTAAAGAGACATGAATAAAACTCAGAAGACTCAAGTAAGTACTGGGGATTATGGAACTACAGTGGTGCCTCGCAAGACGAAATTAATTCGTTCCGCAAGTCTCTTCGTCTTGCGAGTTTTTCGTCTTGCGATGCACGGTTTTCCATAGGAATGCATTGAAAATCAATTAATGCGTTCCTATGGAAACCGCCTTCCCCCGACCTCTTCTGGCGGGCGGCATTTTAAAATCGCCCGGGACAGCGGAGGACTTCTCCGCTGTCCGGGCGATTTAAAAGCCCCTGGGAAGGCAAGCAGGGGGGACAAAGACTTGCCCCCCGGCTGCCTTCAGAAGAGGTCCAGGACAGGCTTCGCGGACCTCTCCGCAAGCAGCGGGAGCGCTCCTCAGGCTTCGCGGCCCCGCCGCCCGGCTTCGGGACATCGTTCCGATGCCATGCGGCGGGGGGAGGCTTTCTCGCCCCGCCGCCCGGCATCGGGACGATGCCCCGAAGCCGGGCGGCGGGGGGAGGCTTTCCCGCCCCGAAGCCGGGCGGCGGGGGGAGGCTTTCCCGCCCCGAAGCCGGGCGGCGGGGGGAGGCTTTCCCGCCCCGAAGCCGGGCGGCGGGGGGAGGCGTTCCCGCCCCGCCGCTCGGCTTCGGGACATCGTTCCGATGCCGGGCGGCGGGGGGAGACTTTCCCGCCCCGCCGCTCGGCTTCGGGACATCGTTCCGATGCCGGGCGGCGGGGGGAGGCGTTCCCGCCTCACCGCCCGGCATCGGGGCATCCTTCCGAAGCCCGGCGGCGGGAGGAGGTGTTCCCGCCCCGCCGCCAGGCTTCGGAGGAGGTCCGAGGACAGCGGGGAAGACGAGCTGCGCTTCCCCACTGTCCCGGAGATTTCCCTATGGGCTGTCGTCTTGCGAAGCAAGCCTATAGGGAAATTCGTCTTGCGAAGCGCCTCCAAAATGGAAAACCCTTTCGTCTAGCGGGTTTTCCGTCTTGCGAGGCGTTCGTCTTGCGGGGCACCACTGTAACTTACTGAGAAGCTACATCGACTAGATTAAAGCCAGAGACATAGTTCTACAACTGATTCCCCCAACCCACCAACCCAGCTATGAACTAGTAATAGATTTCTATAAATAAACACACCCCACAAGTTGGGTGTGCTGTCACATTTTTCTTCCTTAGCCTTTTCTTGCAATCATGGTATTAGCACAAACTCCATTTGCTGGAATTCAGTCATATCAACCTGAAATCATAGAGATTATTTCTTAGTAGAGACAGTTCTTTTTCAGAGAAGTAAAAAAATACTTCCACCGCCTGCCCTCACCCTCTTCTCTACCCTTGACACTTCCCTTTCCTGTATTGTGTCTTCCTTTCAGTGCTAGGGAGAGAACTGTGAGGGCTTTCTTCCCACTTGGACAGCATGATGGCACCACTCTAGAGCAAACAAACAGTCACCTTTTGAGTCACCTTTCTCCAATCCCAATATTTTATTCCTTTTAGACTCACCAAACAACTGGGGACATGTAGCAAAAGTACAGAGAGCTGATACGACAGAAGCAAGTGGGAGAGAGCAGCCCACCCTATCTCGAGGACAATTCCAAGGATAATTCCAGCTTCAAGTGACAGTGTTAAGTTGTGGGTGAACATATCAGACGACACAGCGAGTCTTCAGACAGCTCTTGTTTTTTCACAGGCCAGAACAGAACTGAACTGAAGGGTGCAGTCAACCTGCTTATATAGAGCTCAACTACAACACAACAGTAACAACTTTCTGTAACTATCCAATCACTGAACATCACTTTCAATTCCTTATTTGCATATGTGGACCTCAGTGAAAACTATCTACAGTATCCCCCTGCTGGCCCAGGGTGAGAACTTCAGTACATAACAGAGTTGGGAAAGAGACAATTCTTTCCTTGTCCTCCACAGTCCTGTTGAGCTTCATCAAGCAAACATGTTATGATTAGATGAGGGGTGGCCAATACAGTTCCATCCAGGTGTTGTTGAACTATAATTCTCATCAGTCCCATCCAGAATGGCCAGGAGTCAGGGATGATGTGAGTTGTTATCCAACAACATCTGGAAGACACCCCTAAAACAGACCAGCTACATTCATAGATAGACAGACAGATACATCAAAGAGTAAGGAAGCATTAAGTACTGCACAGTTATTTCAAGGACTACTGGCCTTTCAGAAAACTAAAGCTATTGGATAGAAATCAAAACTTCAATGGCAATAAAACAGAATGAGACCCCTTTGTCTTAAGCATGAAAGTATACTGCTACAACTAGTAAAGCCCCACTGGATTTAATAAAGAACTGCCTTTGGCATATGCTAAATATTCTTTTGACACCCGCCATATATACAACAACAAAGCTGACCTTACCTCAAGTAATCTATGACCAGAGATTCCATAGTTAGGAATTAAAAGTCCGCTTTATAACATAAAAGACTGACAGCAGGAAATTGTGCCTTTGGGTTAAAGTTCTCTAAAATATACATCAGAAACTTGCAATTAATACGAAAAAGAGGCAAGCAGAATAGACCAGAACAGGTGCTTAGATTACTAGAGATAAATGCCTACTCAAGAGCTTCTGTTCTAAGGCTAGTGGCCAAACCAGCCAATAATGGCTTGAGGACAAGAAATAAAAATGAAAGTACTGTCCAGCCTCATTATCTTTCTAGCTTTGGGGAAGCCAGACAGACTACTTGTGTTTCGTACTATTGGAGGTCTATGATTAGGGTTATAAAAATCAGCACATTTATCCATTCTCTGGGATAGACATGGGAGGCAAGGAAATAAGCAAGCTGCTTTGACCTCTGGGGTGGGATAAACAGCTAGAAGCTCGCCCTTTCTTCCCCAGAAAATGGCAAGATGTTGGCTGAGAAGGGCAAGGTGCCGAATGTAAGAAGGTAAAATGCTTTTGGGAAATGATTTATAATGAATTGAAGAAAATGTTGAAATATACATTTGTTAAGAAACCAGAAGCATTTTTACTAGGCATTACAGGTAATGAGATAAATAAGAAAGAAAAGAAGTTATTTTTATATGCAGTAACAGCAGCAAGAATATTGATGGCCCAGAAATGGAAACAGGAGGGATTACCTACAATAGAAGAATGGAGAACTAAAATGATGGATTATGCAGAACTGTACAGAATGACAGGAAGGATCCAGAATCGACGAGATCAAAGATTTACAGAAGATTGGGAAAAGTTTATCCAATATATGCAAAAACTGAGTGATAATAAAATTACGTTTGTAAGCTTTAAGGAAGCTCTGTGAGGGGAAAGGGTTAAAAGGGCAGAAATGTGTAAAAAGTAACAATAGGAAGGAATGGCAGACAAATTGAGGGAAGTCAAAAAAGAGAAGTAAGATGTAATTAAGATGTATGGAATGTATAAATTTGTTTTTGTATTGGAAAACTAATAAAAATATAATATATAAAAAAGAGAGAAGGGCAAGGTGCCTTGTCTAAAGTCTCTGCATAAGTAGGTTGGTCGACAGTGCCCAGTTTCTTCCCTTTTCTGGGGCCTGTGTTACCAAGGAGTGGTGGTGGTAGCAACTACTGAATAGTAGGAAAACAAGGAAGGGGTGTAAGAGGCTTTCCTGAGCCCCCTTCTCCACAGGGAATGACCTATCAACACAGAATACATGCATACATCGAAGGGGTTTCTATGGGTTTGGTTTTTGCTTTTGCTTTGGTGTATAAGTGCTCAAAATAAATCTCACCCTCAACATCTCCAAAGAAACAAGCAAGAATAATGCAGAATTTGGTGCTGTGGTAGCCTATGTCTTTGGGGGAATGAGCAGTACTGTATATCATTTTCCCACTGGGTCCATTCATGGTACACAGGCAGCTTGGGTAAATTCAAAATTAACAAGTATATTGAAAGGAATTGGATGGTTCGTTTGATTTCTCAGAAAATTCCCAATGCAGCAGTATCTTCAAATGTGAACTCCTTTCAGAAGTCCCTTGTTTACCTGAGGCAAAAAAAAATGAGTCAAAATAAAGTAATTAAATATAGATTTTTTTCATCTCAGAAAGCTAAAAAGCTAACACCATGTTGCTGGGGGGAGGGGTGGAATATAAGAGTGTTCACAGCTCCCAATACCTGTTACAGGCAAAATAAGCCAGCAGAAGGTATATCTGTAACACTGACTATAAAAATTCAGCTACTGGAGCTAAATTCTCCTTTGTGGCTGGATGATACACAAGCGTGAAAGCGTTCTGTGTTGAAGAGTATATTTGACATCTGGATTACATGAGGATAGAAGCAGTGAAAGTGTCTCTTCTGCTTCAATAGCTGGGACAGGCACCAAAAAATCACGCCTGAAACTTTCTCACAGGAATTTAAACAATGCCAACGTCCAAGGTTTTGAACTCTTTATGCCAAAGGGCTGAGAGACAGATGGATCGGTGACATTTTAAGGTTGGATAACTCACGAAGTTCTAAAGCACAAAAGCATTAGCATAACAACTGAAAGCAGATAGCCTGCAATTTCTACTGGTTTGCAATATTAATTTCTCTCTCATGCAGTTAATGAGATATTGGCTACTAAAGTTGCATCCAGTATGAGTAGAAAGGTGGGGGCACAATGCTCTTTCATGCCTACCATTCATTAGAGAAGAATGTAAGAACATAAGATGGGTATGCTAGATCAGACCATCTAGTATAGCATCCATTGTTAGAAACTCAGATATATAAACCAGGCACCAGATATATAAGCTAGGCTCTTTAAACCAAGATTACAGATGCCAAAATAGAATGTCTGGTTGCCATTTTGGGGTAAGACAGCTAAAAAGTCTTATTTTTCAAATGATGGACTGACTGTGATTGATTTTCACTTAAACATCTGACTGGTTCAAATGACAACCTTGAGCTAGGATAAGAACTTTAAGAACTTAAAGAAGAAAAGTCATTTGATCCAGCGACAGTCCACACACACACACATCTATATTGGCCTATTCCAACCTCTTTTTCTTAATGGTGACTGCTCCTGCAGAGGCTGCACAAAAAAAGCGTTTTGGATTCTGAAATTCATTCTGATTGTGCAGATAAAATAAAACTGATAGAATACTACAGGATGTGGTATTAGTGTGTGAAAACAGTTCAGATCCAATGATTCCCAAGGCATGCACATCTAGAAGGTGATGTCAGGTGCCATCCTGGCACCCAGGTATCTTCACTTGGTCACAAGTGGCTGATAGCCAGGTACAAAATGCGCCTGGCTAATTTTGAACACTAACAGCCTCCTGTTCCCAGCACTCTGCTCACCTGCATTTCCCACCAAGTGATATTCAGAGGCACCTGCACTGTGGGAGATACAGAATATGGAATATGCTTACACAAGGAAACATTGTTTATGGGGTTACCCTATGGCTGATTCACACCACTGAGCTTTATCCATCAGATCATGTAACTTTTCCTTTACAGCTCACCCCATGTACTACTCAGTTCACATTATTTTTTCTTCACAGGTATGGCTGTGTGTTCTTATACACATGGTGGAAGGGCACCGGCGGCAGGAGGCCTCATTAGGGAAAGCGCGCCTCAGTTTAAGAACAGACTTCTGGAACAGATTAAGTTCATAAACTGAGGTACCACTGCATTTGGGTACAATAAGGTTGGTTGATTCAGACTCTTCTGCTATCCAGAACTGCCATATATTATTTGTTTGCCCTGTGTGTGTGTCCAGAGTGACTGGGGAAACCCAGCCTGATGGGCAGGGTATAAATAATAAATTATTATTATAAATTATTATATGTATTTTTTCCAGGGGAAGTTTCCCTGAGGCAAAAGAACAAGGGGGAAAACCAGACAATTTTTGGACCTGCCCTATTGAGTCTTCACATTAATCACTAATCTTCATTATTTTCCATTGCGATGTTCTGCTAAAGAAAGCCCACTTACATTCGTCATGCTTTACACGTGCGGTGAAGAATTTGAAAATAAGCTTCTATTCAAATGTGTTTCTTGCACAATAACTTGAACTACAGAAGAACTCTATTTAACAATTGAGAAAGAGAAACAAACATCTTAGGGCTGCAATCAGAAATTGGTTTAGATCCAATGTGCATAAATATTATGGCAGAAAAAAAGGGGAAGAGAGAAATGCATTTGTTTAAATCAAATGGACCAAATCAATACCTACTCCACATCTACTTCTTGTGGATCAATCATGTCAAGGATAAATCTACAATTCAGGCAAAGCAGCATTTAGTTTTAATCTAACTTAGTCTCATTAACTTTGTAAGCTTTGGCCCCATTGACTTTTTGTGTTCTTAGAGTAAATGACAAAACACACTTTCTTACGCCAGAATGTTCTTGTAAAGCATCTTTGTGGTCCTTTAAAGTATTGATTTTTCATCAGGTGATTTAATACAAAAACAATGGAGCAAATTAAGTTCCTTTCAAGCAGCTTCACTAACCTGACTAGGAACAAGTAAGAAGCACAGAATTTTCAAAACACTCTACTCTTTATTGTTAAACTCCTACACATATTGTCTATCCTTAATATATACCATAAGACGCACCTAGTTTTTGGAGGGGGGAAACAAGAAAAAAAATATTCTGAATCCCAGAAGCCAGAACAGCAAGAGGGATCTGACTTCTAGGATAGCCTCTTGTCCTGGTTTATGGGATAGCCGCACACAGCCTCTCTCGGGCAGCAGGATGAAGGCTCCCCCTGCCCAGAAGAGGCTGCGCTAAGGCAGAAGCCAGGACAGCAAGAGGGATCACTGCACGGTGATCCCTCTTTCTGTCGTGCCTTATGGGATAGGCACGTGCAGCCTTTCCTGGGCAGCAGGAGAAAGGCTCCCCCAAGAGCCTCACTCCTTTTAAAGAGTTGCACACCCGCTCCACGTGGCTCTTTAAAGGGACCGCTGAGCAGAGCCTCCCGCCTGCATTCGCTCCATAAGACGCACACACATTTCCCCTTACTTTTTAGGAGAGGAAAAGTGTGTCTTATAGAGCGAAAAATATGATACATTGAATCTTCAAAGCATATACATTTCGGTAATCCTTGAGTGTCAGCCAGGTGCAAAAAAAGTGGCATCCAGACTTTTTGAAGTGTTTGCAAATGGAGAATCTTTAGGCACAAAATGCACCTGGCTCCCTGCTAATTTCAAACCCTGTGTGGAACCCCCTCCCATCAGATGTCAAGGAGATAAAAAACTACACAAATTTTAGAAGACATCTGAAGGCAGTCCTGTAGTTTTTAATTTCTGTATCATATTTTTATATGTACTGGAAGCCGCCTAGAGTGAAGAGGGGTGTTGTTGTTGTTGTTGTTGTTGTTGTTGTTGTGGTTGTGGTTGTTATAAAAATGGTTGTAAACTGTCACGAAGAAGTTTGGTCAGTGGTGAAGTCCATAGTTAGTGAAGTGTAGGTAGGTTCCCACGAGGCAAGACACAGTGATAACAGCAAGAACCTTTACTGAACTAAAAGAACTGGACAACAAGGGCAAAGCAACTGCTTATATACATTTCTGAAGGCCTGGGTCACTCTCACTCCCAACGTGATTGGCTGTCTAAACTTCCAAGCTGCGAATCATGCCTCAAGAGTTGAAGGCCAATAGCAGAGGCCCAAATCCTGAAATGTTCTGTGATTGGATATCATGTATCGAATCAGAACACAGGGACTCAGAATCCTTAGTCCAGACTCAAGCTCAGGCAAACAAAGACCACTGAATACATAACAGTTAAGACTTGCCTGGGATCATGACACTTTGGGACTGAGAGGCATGGAGTCCAAGCTCCATTAATACAACAACAATGGACAACATTGACATTGATAAGTGAAAAGGAGGCCACCACAGAAGACGGGGCACTGCCAGGAAATATGATTAACTCCCCTCACTTCCTCCAATGTTGGGACCATAGTAGTAATAACCACAGCACTTCCATATGTGTTTGTATTTTTCTAATATCTTTCTTTCTCCAAGTTGTGCCAGACTCCCAGCATCTTCTTGATCATATCACTTCCATCATCAAGAGCTTCCCTGAAGAAGAATAAATTTAGTTGCATGGCAGTATGAGATACTTTCACTTTATTCCCAGCAGACATTAGGCCTATTGGGCATCCAATACTCCTATATGATCAGAATTGTGTGAGATTGCTGGGAGTATTTCCTCTATTGTGTCTCCCCTGTGTCTGGTCTCACTAGTTTCCATATGAAGATCTCTTGTGGGGAGCCTGCTATACTCGTGGGGGCTCCCCACACAATTCCAAACACTGCACGATCAGGGTTTTAAATTGTACAGGGAGCTTCCCCAGGTTCACTGACTCATAACTGCAGACATTTGTCCTCCAGCACATAAAGGGTGCTTGGGGTAGGAAGAGGGATACAACGGAAAGGGGTGAGGAAGCAAGCTCATCCCCGCTCTCCCTTGTCCAGTTCTAATCATGTGGTAGAACTGAATGTCCAAAATGTAGCAATTAAATCCTTGGATGTGAAACCAAGGTTCTGTACCAATATGTAGACCAATATTGATTCTTCTGTGAGATCCTAATACACACACACTGAAGATTACCTCTGAAGCAAAAGTTCAATTCAGATAGCAAAAGATATCAAAATCTCCCCCTTGATTTGGAAATCAGGAACACCCTGGACGTTTTTACAATCCCTCCTTCTCTGTCATCTTCCCTGTTATGCATAATTACCTTCTGCCTCTGCATGTTTTGTGAGTTTCTGTATCTGGATCAGGCTATCTGTGATTTAGTACTGCAAGCTAAGAATTGCCTGCAAACTACCACTGGAAACCAGCCCTGGAAGAAGGTTGCAAATCATGGTTTGGAAGGCTTTGAATCACGTCCAAAATACATAGCAGCTCACCTATGATGGCATGGAAGAACAGAACACAGCATTGGCATTAACATCATCTAAATAACTAACTTCCACCAGCAAGTATTCCCTTAGGCAATTATGAGCCTACTGCAGGCAGTTTACATAGCACTTTGGTCCAACTATTTTCAGACTAGATTAGCATCACAGCATAACATTAGTGACACAACATTAGTAACATTCATTTCATAAGGCACAAATCGTTATACAACATGTAGTGTAATTAATGTTAGAAATAAAAATAAATGCCAGGAGGAACCAACAGTTGGGAGTGAGAATGTTAAAAGGGAATGTTCTCAAAAACTATGAACTCCATACTCTAATTTTACAGAAGCTATAAAGCATTTTTAAATGCTAAAAATTATTCATTCAAAAAACCTATATAAAGAGAACAAGAAAAGGCAGGAAATAATTAGTGAATGCACTATACAGAGCCAAAAATGAAAATAAGTACACAATAAATACAAAAAAAAAAAAAATTAGGGACACGGGTGGCACTGTGGGTAAAACCTCAGTGCCTAGGACTTGCCGATCGTATGGTCGGCGGTTCAAATCCCCGCGGCGGGGTGAGCTCCCGTCTTTCGGTCCCAGCTCCTGCCCACCTAGCAGTTTGAAAGCACTCCTAAGTGCAAGTGGATAAATAGGTACCGCTTTATAGCGGGAAGGTAAATGGTGTTTCTGTGTGCTGCGCTGGTGCTGGCTCGCCACAGCAGCTTCGTCACGCTGGCTCCCGGCCTCTTAAGTGAGATGAGCGCACAACGCTAGAGTCGGACACGACTGGCCCGTATGGGCAGGGGTACCTTTACCTTTTTAAATACAAAATTAAAAACAAAAATATGGATATGGATTATGGCAATATTAAACTAGATTAAAAAATCACAACATATCAAGGCATGTTCTTAAAAATAACCTTGCATTAAAGTATTTCTTCTTGCTTCAGCAGAATCCCATCAAACTCAATGGAGTTACTCCAGAGTAATTAATTGAAGTACATTGTGTTAATGAGATATATTTTTCCCTGCTCAGAAATTGCTAGTACTTGTACAATATTGCTGCAATTTGCTTGTGGTGGTTTCAAGGGTGCTTAGATTCTGCAACTGAATATATATTCAGTTCAACAGTGCCTTACAAGCTCGTATTAACATAAGATACATTATGTTTTCTTTTCTGAGGACACAAAAAGTAAACCAAATGGAGCCAGTGTAATACAGTGGGCAGAAAAGGACTTAGAGCTGAGCTATATATCCATCACCATGAAACTTACTGAATGATGACTGTGAGTCAATTACTCTCTTTCAGACTAACTTATCTCACAAGTCAGATCCCTTGCAGTTTATTTGTACCTCCCAAGTCTCTCCCAGATAATGGATAAAATGGAGGCATATACTGTATGATGCTTTGATCTCCCTGAAGGAAGGTGGGCTTGAAATGGAATACACAGTAATTCTTAGTAACTGAACAATATTCTTTAGTAACTGTGCAAGATGATAATAATTAAATGGAAGCCAGTTCATACAACAGGTTGAAACATAGAAAGGCTCCCCAAAGCAGGCTGATTCAGAAGAAGATGAGGCACAAACTCAATGGCTCAATTCAAAACATAGCTTTCTATGAAGGGAATGTACCATGATAAGTTCTACCCACAGTTAACTAATAAACTAGGATCTGAAACTACAGTTTGATACTGGTGGGTTTGAACTAACACTGGACAGAACAAGCCAAGTTTCCAACATTCAAAGGTTATGAGATATTGCAGTGTGTTCATATCAGAAACTTAACTTCCTTTTCTCTGCAGCAAAGGCAGAGATAATGAGTGAAAGTTATAAGAATGCACCAAATTGTCCTCTTAATACTAAACTATGGTTTAGTATTATGAGTCTATGCTTTGCCCTTCATCTGAAACAGATCAATGTGTGTTGGAGCATTACTTTACTACCCCAAATGCCCCAAATCGTCATTGTGTAAATAAATTCTTAAACGGAACTAAAACTTCAATCCTAAACACATTAAAAGACAGTAAGGGAGCAATGTTACAAGAAGGTAAAGCAAGACCAGAGTAAATTAAGCCGGCATAAAGTACACCAGATCCAAACTCTATTCAGGAGCAGGCTTGTTGATGGCTGAGGCAGCCTAAACCTAAACAAGTCTTTGAAAGAGTGTTTGAGTTGCACCACCTGTTTTGCTGGCTTACTTTCTTCCTGTTTGCCAGGTCACATGACTGAGCTGAATCAGTTTTGGATCCCCCCCTCTGGCCCCACCCCTGCCACGCCCCTTTTTCATGTTTACACTGGCTTAAGATCCACAAGGCTGACCTCAGACAGCTGGGATGGGAAAAATACACCCAGGTATCTCTAACTGAGCCAAATATAGGGAGTTAAAAGGATCCTGCTGACCCAGCTGCAGCTCCACTGGATCCAGATCCTAATTCCGCTTATCCCAGAAGATCTTGTAGCAGGGTCAGCTTTCATGACGGTAAACATTTACAACAGGTACTTGGCTCCTATGAGATATAGGTCTACTTTCATAGATTACTACTATTATGATGGTTGGAAAGATAGCAGTTTACCATCTGAACCCATCCTATGTAAGAAGAGCCTTACAACTTAATTGCAATTTACTCATGGAGGTGAACAACTTCAATGGAATTCAGTAATAGGTGCGAAAATGATAGCAGCCTCAGCAGGTCAACCCAATTATCTTGTCTTTGATGATGGGCATTTGTAAACGCCACACAGGAACTGTGCAAAACTCTACCCAGATTTTTATTCATCTTCTGTTCTGGTCTTCTAGGAATTATGCTGTGCAGTCCTATGCCACTTTACTCAGAAGTAAGCCCCTCTAAGTTCAAGGGGGTTTTCCCCTTGTAAGTTGTTAAAGATTGCAGCCAAACCAGGGTGGGTTTTTTGTTTTTTTGTTTTTTAAAAAACCTATATCCCAAAGTTGCTTACAATAATAAAATATACATTAAAATGAAACCAAATCCTCAAAACGCATTAAAGCACCATCAAAAGAAACAACCAACATCATAAACACAGAAAAAAAATCCAAAATCAATAAAAGCAGCAACTCCAAAAACCAAGTGAGCATACGGTAAAAGGAAAATTGGCCTAAACATATTCATAATGGGTGGTAGTCAATGAAATTTTATTCAGAGTAGGCCCATTGACATTAGAACACAGCTAAATGTAAAGGCAGCACTGTATTGAGTAGTTTTTAATGTCTGATATTTTATTATGTTTTAATATGTACTAGAAGCTGCCCAGAGTAATTGAGGAAACCCACCCAGATGGGCGGGATATAAATAATAAAATTGTTGTTACATTAAGTCCATTAAATTCAATGGGTCTACTCAAAAGGTCTTCAGCTAAAGGTCTTCCTAGAATACCACATTACCTGTATGGCCAAACACCTAAACATATTAAGTGTCAACGTTTGGTGAATTTCAACCAGGAAAGCATTCCACAGAGAAGGGTAAGAAAACAGAATACAAAGATGTATTTTGGTACATCAACCATAACTTTCATTACTACATGAATTTCTCTAGTTCTTTTATATAGCAATCTCTATAAAAGGCATATAAAAAGACATTTACCTATTTGTTCTCCTTGTTCTTGCGAATCACACATATTATCTCACTGATTAAGCTGGTATTTATCACATTTTCCAGAACTCCAACATTTCATTTCAGAAAAGGATAAATTATCCTTGCAGAAATTACCTTTCAAATGAACAACTTTTTATAGTTTCTCAAAAGCAGTCTCCGTCTCTGAATGTCCTAGGAGTAATAAAGATAAGCTGTGTCCTTCACATGCAGAAAGCCCTATCTCTTCAGTGAAGCTCACTTGTTTTGATAGGAAAGGATTTCTTGTTCTAATAACTATAAATCATATCTTTAAAAAACACCAAAAGCCAAATGAACTATAAATGGAAATTAATTAAAAGTGTAGTTAAGTGCAACAGCACACAAATCTCAGCAACTGGTATTCAGAGATGGTGGAACATAGTCATTGTGGCGAGTAGTTATTGCTATTATTATTATTATTATCACCACCTTTAGGTAATCTTGTATAATCCTCTTTTAAAGCCATCCAAATTGGTGTCCATCTCTTCAATTTGAGGGAGTTAAACTCCATAGTTTAACTATGCAATGAGTGAAGAAGTGTTTCCTTTTATCTATTCTGAATCATCTAATGTTTGGTTTCATTGGATGTCCCAAATTCTGATGCTATGTGGGGATGGATAGTTTCCACATTTTTGTCAAACGATGTACAATCTTGACAGCTCTACCCATTTTAAAAAATGAAAAAGCCCAAATTGTTGTAACCTTCGCTCAAAGTTGGCTTAGCCCCATGATCATCTGGGTTGTCCTTTTCCGAACCAATAGCCAGTCTTAGTGGCTGATCTTCGGGACAGGATACATATTTTTCATAGAAAAGCAGCAATTTCACCTTTGAGTTATTTGAGAGCCCTCAAGTTGGTGCCATCTGGGATCGGTGATTTGTCAGTAAGACCTAGAACTTCTCACCACAATCTGCCTCAGCTCCTCAGACTACCTTCCTGAGAAAGTTATTTCAGACACTGGAATCTGCCCTTCATCTTCGAATCTGAAGACAGTTGCAAAGAATTAAATCAGCTTCTCTGCAATCTCCTTTTCCTCCTTTAGCACACCTTTCATTTTCTTGTCATCCAAACATCCATCAACGTCCTTGATTATTCTCCTATTTCCAATATATTTAAAGTTTTTTTTGCTAATGGTCTTTATGCTTTCAGCAATGTGCTCCTTGAATCTTTTTATTTGTTTGTTTTTGCACCTGTGAGCACACATGAGGTCTTCCTTGATGCTCACAGAGTCCGCTCCCTCCATCAAAATTGCTCTTCAAAGGAGTATTCAATTATAGCCAATTGAATAGGTTGCAATGTGTGCCTGGTTGCAGTGGGTGTGGTGGCCATTATAGTTTCTGTCCTTAGCAGATATGCCCACAGGCCAAAAGAGAATGCCGATTCCTGCCTTACTATCTCCTTGCACTGCATTTCTTGTGTTCTCTTTTTTTGTTCTCCCCATTTGGACAATACTTCCATTTTTGGAAGGAAGTCTTCTTGCCTTTAATAGCTTCTTTGACACATTAAATTAACTATCCTTCCTGATCTGCAGCATACATTCGAGCTGAGCTTTTATTATTGTGATAGAGAACGTATTACTGAATAATTTCATCGTATAATTCTGAATTGCCTGGTGCATTCATCATGATCACAGTTCTTGCACCTCAACTGGGTACACCTTTGATCAAATTCCTGCAAGCTACCTTACTCCAGAATGTTGCTGACTTTCAAGATTTTGCCCCCAGTAAGATGGGGGAAGAAATATGGAGAAAGGAACAATACACGGAGATTACAACAGATACTATAGAAAATACATTGTGTGGATTTAAGCAACTGGTATGAGATACTTTGGATATTTGTGGTCAAATGGTTGAGAACTTAATGGACCATGGAAGCATCTAGTAAAATTAGGATGAACAGATTGTCAGAAAATGTTCCATCTGTTGAGTGGCTAGCCTGCTCAACCTGAATGGCACGAGTTTGATCTATGACATTCAGCAAGTAGATTTCCTTCCTGCAACCAACAATAAAATCATGGTATCTTACAGTAATAACTCTAAATTCCTCACATGCAGTCAATGCAGAGCTACTCTTTCCCACCTAGTCACAAGTATTTAAAAATAAAAAAGGGTATTAATGCTGCATTTCAATTAATAGCTCTCATTTGCAAGCCCTGCATGGTGCTTTGAAGTCCCAACTTCAGAACTTCAAAGCACCCTGTCACCTGACATTATTGTGACATCAGGTGATGGACGGGTGGGCAGCCTCACCCACGGTGCTATGTTCCAATAAAGATCTGCCTGCAGTGCCAAAAACAGGTTCCGCACCCCTGATTTACAACAAAGCAGCTCCACTAACAGCTGAAACCTAATGAAAGAATATGTGCCAATGTTTCCATTTTCAACCTCAAAGGGAAAATCATTCATGCTTTCCATTCACTCAGACCCTTACTAATAAGCAAGACCCAATCATTCATCTATCTTATAAAAGCCTGAGATGGCCAGCAGTTATTCTTTTCATATTATACCCATTTCTAGAGGGTTAGCCAACAATCTGGGTTAGTCTGCAGCAGCAAAAGCAGTGAATGGTCTTGGGCACCTGATGTCATCATAAATTGATCGATTGACTATAAATCTATTGGCTTTCACGTTGTGGGACCTACAGCAAAACTTTTCCTTTCTGTGTCTTAAATGTGCCCAGCACAATGGCCTCCCCCTGCGTCTAAGCCAGGAGCCAAAGTAAACAAGGAAATCCAAATATAGATAGGTAGCCGTGTTGGTCTGCCATAGTCAAAACAAAATAAAAAAATTCCTTCCAGTAGCACCTTAAAGACCAACTAAGTTAGTTCTAGGTATGAGCTTTCGTGTGCATGCACACTTCTTCAGATACACTGAAACAGAAGTCACCAGACCCTTCTAAATAGTGGGAAGGTGGGGAGGGGTATTACTCAGAAGGGTGGTGGGAATGGGTGATTGGCAGATATGGAAATCCAAAGTAAGGGATGTAAGGAAAGAAAACTCAAAGAGCAGCAGTTCGCGGTACCCCCCCCAAAAAAAACCCCTTGGAGATCAACAGGTTCATACTGTGACATGAGGGGGGGAACCCCCACTGGAAACAAAGCTGCATTTCAGGCACAAGGTGCTTTTCGACTGAGATTTGGCTTTCTTTTGACAGCCACGACCCCCCCCCCCCAAAAAAAAGAACTTCCGAAATCCACAGCTATATAGGTAGGTTGTGCGTGTTTCGTAAAGCGGGGAGAGAAGAAACGCAGGCAAAATGCCATTTTCAACCCAAGACGCGCTCGAGAAGCAGACAACCGCGCCATCCCCTCGATAAGGCAGGTGCGCAAGGGGAAAGCGAAACCTCCAAGCAGCGCGGCGTTGCGCCTTGGATTAAAGCAGAGGGAAACTGTCTCCTGGTCCTTGCCTCCTCCCTCCAAACTTTCCCGGGCAGTGGGGATACGGCCTCCCCTCCGTCTCCACTTCCCAAGGGGTCGAACCTTTCCATCCAGGCGCCCCTTGATTTCGCTGCGCCCCCCATGCCACGCCGGGGGTCGAGGAGGAAGAAGGAAGTGGTTGCCTGCCCATCCCAAACCTCCCTGCCCGGTTCCCGGGGAAAAGAAGATCTTAGCACAGAGAGAGAGAGGCTGGCAAAGCTAGGCGAGGAGCGAAGAGACGCCGTGCCTGGGAATGGGAATCACTCACCGCGCGCCCGCTTGCCCTGAACCCGGCGGGAGCAGCGCCCTTTGGAGCAGCCGAGAGAGCCCTCTGGAGCTCGGCGGGGAACTTCATCAGCTGCCCTTCCTCGGAGCCGGGGAGTCTTTTGCTGCCGGCGCCGCCGGTTCCCCTTTGGCGCGCCGCTCTCCGCGCTGGCTCGTAGGCTCCACCAGTCATAAACAGCAGCAGCGGCAGCCTCCGCCGGGGAGAAGGAGGGCGCACGGAGGACCAGGGCGAGGCCACTGCTGCTGCGGCTGCTCCACCCTGCTCGGCAGCTGAGCTGGGACCGTCACCCAGCAGCCAGGGTGGAAGCAGGAGGCGCTGCGAGGCTGCACCAGGGGCGCCCACAGGGTCCTAGCGCTAGGATGGCGCATCTCCGAATGGGTGCTGGGTGGGGGATGGAGGGAAAGGTCGCACGCGCACATACATTGTCAGAGAATCATAGAACTGGAGAGTAGGGGGGGGGGGAGCCCGAGGGTCATCTAGTCCAACCCCCGGCAGTGCAGCAATCTCAACAAATCATACATGACAGATGCTTAAAACCTCCAAGGAAGGAGAGTCCAACACCTCCTGAGGGGGTCTGTTCCACTGTCGAACGGCTCTTACTGTCAGAAAGTTCTTCCTGATGTTTGCTGGTACAGTGGTACCTCGGGTTAAGTACTTAATTCGTTCCGGAGGTCTGTTCTTAACCTGAAACTGTTCTTAACCTGAAGCACCACTTTAGGTAATGGGGCCTCCCGCTGCCGCCGCGCCGCCAGAGCACGATTTCTGTTCTCATCCTGAAGCAAAGTTCTTAACCTGAGGTAATATTTCTGAGTTAGCGGAGTCTGTAACCTGAAGCGTATGTAACCGGAAGCACCACTGTAATGTCCTTTCTTGTAACTAGCCTCCAGAGCAGGAGAAAATGAGTTTGCTGCACCCTCCATGTGACAGCCCTTTAGATAATTGAAGATTCCTATCACCTGTTTTCTAGGCTAAACATACCCAACTCCCTCATAAAGCTTGGTTTCCAGACCCTTTATCATCCTCCTCTGCACACATTCCAGCTTGTCAATATCCTTCTTTACTTGTGGTACACAGAACCATGGGCATAGCCAGGATTTTTTTTGGGGGGTGGGGCAGCCAAAGTTGGTGAGCCCCCCTGCTCCCCCCCTCCACATCCATGCACAGAACTGGACACAGGTGTGGTCTGACCAAGGCAGAATAAAGCAGGACTATTCCTTCGCTTGATAGGCACACTATATTTCTGTTGATGCAGCCTAAACTAAGATTAACCTTTTTTGCTGCTGCATCACACTGTTTACTCATGTTAAGACCCCTAGATCCTTTTCACATGTACTGCTGGCAAGACAGTTGTCCCCCCTCTTACATTAGTGCAGCTAGTTCTTCCTGCCTAAGTGCAGAAACTTACATTAGTCCTTATTGAAATTCATTTTCATAGTTTGTTCCCAGTTCTCCAATCTGTTAAGGTAATCTTGCATCCCAATTTTTTCTTTGACAGCATTGAGTATTATGAGTATATTACGAGTATATTTTAATGATCATATATCTTATTCAAACCCAACTGAAAATAAAAGCTGTTGCCTTCTAGCTGAACTCCAGTCCATAAAAGCCTATCAGGATTTTGTATAGTTTTTGTTTTTATTATTTCACATTTATAACCACCCTCCCTCCCCAAAGGGAGCCCAGGGCAATGTACCTTAATAAAATTACATAAAAGCAATGTAAAACAGCACTAGAAGATATAGCAAGACAGCAGTTAAAACCATCAGTGTAAAAACTTCACAAAACTATTAGTCACAAGCCAGTATAAACAAGAAATGGTTACATTTAATGTAGCACAAAGTTAAAGTTAAAATTTATGCAGAATAAATGTAGTGACCATTCATAAGAGTGGTAACTAGTGACCTGTTATTGGTAGGAATAGTTTTGCAATTGAGTGCTAGTTAAAGTAGGGCTTAGAATTTAATCAAGGTAAATGTTAAAATATAAGCCAGGCCAGTTTCCTGATCAGGAGATGAGCCATTTAGAGAACAAGGGGAAGTCATTAGGAAAGACAACTGGGCGGCGGGGGGGGGGGGGACATTTGCCAAATGGCAAATGGGAGAGGCCCCTCCATCAACTCAGAGTTAGTAGACAAAGTCAGAGTTTGAAGTAGAGTTTTAAGAGTCGAATTTGTGTGATGTGACCTGGAGAAAAAGGTGGCAGGCAGTTAAAGTCAACAAGCTGGAAAGAGGGTCAGAGCATGATAGTTTTGAATCCAGAGCTGCGTCTATGGGAGAAGCAAACCTTTTTGGGGTGATTATGCTTTGAGCCCCTCCATTGTAGGCTCATGTTGTATATACCGTATTGGCCTGAATATAAGCCTCACTTTCCCCCCAAATTCTGACCACGAAAAGATAACGTGTGGCTTATATTCGTGACCTTATGGTATGCAGCCAGGAGTGCGGGGCAGACAGTGCCAGAGGCGCAGCAAAGCAGTGCCAGCCCCATGTATAGTCCCCCATCCTCTCCCCCAAGGCCAGGAAGGGAGAGAGCAAGGAAGGGTAAAGGCCACTGGCAACACAGTGTGCCCCCCCCCCCCCAGTATTCAGCCAGGAGCAGCGAGGAATGGAGCGGCTTATATTCTGGTATTTTTTTCTTTTCCCCTCCTCCAATTTTAAAGGTGTGGCTTATATTCGGGTGCGGCTTATATTTGGGCCAATACAGTAGTACCTCAGGTTACAGACACTTCAGGTTACAGACTCTTCAGGTTACATTATCCGCTAACCCAGAAATAGTACTGTACCTCAGGTTAAGAACTTTGCTTCAGGATGAGAATAGAAATCATGCGGCAGTAGCGGGAGGCCCCATTAGCTAAAGTGGTACCTCAGGTTAAGAACTGTTTCAGGCTAAGAACGGACCTGCAAAATGAATTAAGTTCTTAACCCAATGTACCACTGTACGGTATGTGTAAATAAACCATATATCATAAAGACACGGCAGCCCCATTCCCAAAAGGACACAGGGACCCTGGGTAAGTGTGCCTGGAACCCCTGCAATCAGAGATTGGAGTGGCGTGCAACAATATGTCCTTTTAATGCCTAACATCCTTCAATCTGCAATGACACCATTAGAAATAAAAAGCCTTTCACATTTGGAAAGTAGGAGGATCATGCTTTCCTGATGGTGCAAACCTGCTATTTCTAGTCCTGGTGAATCATGATGGAGCAGACTTTACATGTGTCACTGATCAAAGCCATAGTATTTCCTGTCCTGAACCTCACCCCTTAGGAGGAAAATCACAGATGGAAAAAGGGAAGGCAATTTTATTTCTTTGCAATTACAATGTAATGGCTCTGGTTGGAAAGTTTCTACAGCTTATGATGTGTCATATGGTATTCTAGGGGACATGTCTGAGATGGCAGGATGTGATTACTGCTATGTCAAATAGGAGTGCACTTTATCATAAGAGAAAACCACTGTCCACTGAATGTCTGGAAAATGCAAGGACAAGATTTATAGCAGTGGGCACACCCCTCTGATACCAAATCATGTGTATGCATGGATAATCAGAAAGGGTGGGTTTCTAGTGATTGATTTATTATTTAATTTTTATACTACTTGATATATTTAAAAATATCTCTAATCGGTGTACAGTGGTACCTCGGGTTACATACACTTCAGGTTACAGACTCCGCTAACCCAGAAATATTACCTCAGGTTAAGAACTTTGCTTCAGGATGAGAACAGAAATTGGGCTCTGGCGGTGCGGCGGCAGCAGGAAGCCCCATTAGCTAAAGTGGTGCTTCAGGTTAAGAACAGTTTCAGGTTAAGAACAGACCTCCGGAACGAATTAAGTACTTAACCTGAGGTACCACTGTACAGAAAACCGAAGCAACAACAGGCAACTTAAATAAAATATTTCAAAAATACACAGTTACGCATATTTGAAATGTTACATTAATACGAAGTTACAACTATCTAGAAATCCATATCAGTTTATTTTCCTTCTGCCACACCTTCCCTGTCAGGCTCTGGGTTCTTGCCCAGGGTCCAAACAAACTCCCAGCTCACCCACAGAAGTCTCATAACACGAAGAGTTTCTGGAAACAACGGCCACCCCTCTGGTCTCCCACTCTAGACTTGCTTTTTATGGACAGGCCCAAGGTGGATAATACTTCCTCACAGTGGCGTAGCATGGGTTGTCAGCACCCGGGGCAAGGCAAGTAATTTGCGCCCCCTAACCCGTGGATTTTAGTAGGGGTAGAGAGCTGCGAGTGCGAGCGCGCGCGCCCCAGATGTTGCGCCCGGTGCGGCCGGCCCCCCTGCACCCCCACGCTACGCCACTGCTTCCTCAGGCTGCCCCGTGCCTCTTTGGTGCCTCCTGCCTCTAGCCTTCCATTCTGCTCAATTTGCTACATCCTAGCTGTGATGTCCTGTGGTGCCCCCTAGACTCAGCACCCAGTGCAGTGGAACCAGTCGCACTGCCCTAAAACCACCTCTGATGCCCACCAGCACAGCTCAGCAGAAAGCCCTGAAATAGGATGTTCCAAAGGTGGGGCTGGGGCTGAGCCGACTCAGGATCTAGGGGATCCTGTGCTGCTCTTACAACCAGCATCTGGTACCAGCAAGCATCTGCCTGCCCTCCACTTTCTGCTGCTACCACCACAAATGGCCAGACTGAGTATTTGGCCATAGATCCACCACTGTGCAAAGCCTTGGCATTACCTCTGCCTGAGTGCATGTGCAACATGGTATGCCAGTTACTACAGATGCAGGGCTCCTCTTGTTTGGTCCTAACGGTTGGCACCCCAATTAGGGAATACTTCCACCAGGGCAGCTTACATGGCAACCACTTTGATGTCATTGCAGCATCAGGAATAGACCTTTTTATTCTGCCAGGCAATCTTGAGTTTTATTTCCAGCGTTTGGTTTTTACGCTGCTTGTTTTCCTACCATTTGAGTTTTTGTCATTTTGCTGCATTTATTGTGGGTTGTTTTTCGCTGTGTTTTTTATTTTTTCCTGTCCTTGTTGTAAGGCAACTTTCCAGGAAGGTGCTGTATAACTATCTTAAACAAACAAACAAACAAGCGAGCGAGCAAACAAACAAACAAACAAACAAACAATGTCTCCATGGATCTAACTGCTCTTATTATAGAATAGCTTCAGCTTAGGCACACATTTAGCAACATGACTGAGATGCACAGGCATGCACACACACACTTTTTCATGGATTGAAGCCCTTTCACAGAGATGAATTCACATAGAATGAATCCTGTGTATGTTGGCGAGAGAAAACAGACGTAAGCTTCATATATCCCAGACCTTTGTGCATTCATTAAAATGTCTGTAAAGATGGTCCCAACCTTCACACATAGATGCCGGGACTCTTTGGAGACATTCCAAACAGAATAGATCAGGATAGACCCTGCTGCAATGAAACTGCATTACACCAATGTCCACAGTGGCAGATTTACAGGTATTTGTCATATTTTGCAGAATCAGGGGCTCCTGTGACTGGTGGGCCCCCATGTTATTAGTATGCATTGTTAACTGAGAAGATACATTTGAAATGTGACTGTAAATAACAAATCATCATTGTTGAATTCTAGTGTTTTAGTCTGTTGCATTGTTTCCACTCCTCATTTCTCCTAGACCTGGATTAAAGTCAGCGGAGGTTAGTATATTAGGACAGGGGTTGCCAGCTGGGTTTGCATGAAGTCCTTCATTGGTGTCCCTCAACAGGGAAGCCAGACTCTGAGCTTTCATTAAAAAGGAAAAAATAACTCTCTAGCCCTTCTAGAAAGGAAGTTAAGAAGCATAATGTGTAAGTACCTTTCTAAGCCATTTCTGTTAAATGAGCCATCCTGGCTGCTCCCACTCATCAGTGGTTTTAACCAATGAATGATGCCAGAGCTGTGATTGATAAATAAGTTGTGTGGACACCAAGAAACAGGAATCCTAGAAGTTATAACAGGACTGGATTTATAATGGTGCAATTGGAGGAACTGCACCAGGACCCGTGCCAGCAGGGCCCCCAGATGCTGAGCTTTCATTTTTTTTAAACAAGTAAATCTCTAAGCTTTCTAGAAGAAAAGTTATGGAGCATAACTTCAAAGCTGGGGGTCACCAACCCAATGCAAGCAGATAGACAAGTATAATGCTTCTTCTAGCTCTGCATTATGGAGCACTTGCTGGAATTGGAAGGACCTACCCATTTCTGACTCCTATTATGATCATCATCATCATCATCATCACACTTAATTTATTACTTGCCTTCTATACTTCTGTCTCAAGGCAATTTACACATAACATAATTAAGATCAGTTAAAAACACAAAACCACAATACAGTTTAAATCATATTAGATGGAGAGGAGAAGAAAGGTAAGACAGTTACTACACCTCTGGGTTTTTGGAGAATGTTGGTGTGAACTTGAGCTGAACATGCGAGAATCGAAAATCTCTACTAGCTACGATTGTTATGTTCTGCCTCCACTGATGGAGGCAGGATGCTTCTGAAAACCAGTTGTTTGGAATCACAAGCTGTTGCACTCATGTCCTACTTATTGACTTCCCACTGCCTCCTGGTAAGCCACTGAGAGAACAGGATACTGGAATAGATCAACCTTTGGCCTGATCCAAAAGGACTATTCTTCATTTATAACATTTCAGTCCACCTGTATGCCCATTAACAACATTTTAAAAAGGCGGCCTCAGAATCTTCTCAAACTAAAGGCAACGTCTTGCCAGAAGATGAAGAGTACATCCGTACTAAGCAGGAAATGTTGAAGAACACACATGCTTAGTATTGCAGTGCTGTCTATATTGACCTCAGCTCAACTGTAATTTAAAGTGGCTCAGTTGGAATACTCTCCAATTTCTTAACCGGGTTGATTGTTAATCAATGAAAACTCTGCTTAGTTGCTCACAAAAACCCTGTAAATCCCATTGCTGTCATGTTTCCTTTTAGGGCTAGGCCGAGGGATTTAGTTGCCTGAAGCAAGATGAAGGTGACCAGACTGGTGGTTGGATTTTATCTGAGCACTGGCAATGGAACAGCGTCTTTCACCACACCTGAAGGCAGCAGACAAGCACAGCGGATGCTACAGGGTAAACTCAGCTGTTCCCTAATATCTCCATCTCCACCCTACCTGTGACCCAAGACAACCACTCCACTCCGCTGAGTAGCAGAGCCTGCCCTGTTTCTTTTCTAGGTTGAAGGGGAAGGAATGATTGTTGTGTCCTAGTCAAAGGATTTAATCCATTTAGTCTTCTGTTACCCCACAGCTTGCAGGACATCACGTATAATTTAGGAATAAGACCTTGAACTACCTACCCTAAAGTCTCAGGAAATAGCAAGGAATATGCTATGGTACAAACAATGTTTAGAGCTGGTTTTTAAATGAATCTGTTTCTCATTTGATTCTCCCACAATGTTAATGAAAATGCATTTACTGTGCTAATGTTAAGCCACAGAAGAATTGCTCAAAGTCCTAGAAAATGGAACAGAATAATGCACAGTAAATGTCTAATAAAAGCTGTAGGTTCACTTTAAGAGGTATGCTGCACCTGAAGACTAACAATATGGTCCTGCTTCATTAAAGAACTAAACATGAGCATGAATGTATGTTAGAATCCTATTGAGCTAAATGGGATTTTTAAAAAGCCAATTCTTAAATACTTTTTCTGGGTAGAATATTTTTGTGACTTGAAGTTCTGATTTATCCCTGATATGACCTAGTTTTAAAATGTTAATAAACCTGGTCTAAAAACAGGCACTCATTTTCTTCATGAGCCTAAGTTATTATGGGCAATAAATCTAATATGACACACTCATGCACTGTCTAGTAATAGATCTGAAACCAGGAAATTACATTTCCTATAGTAAAACACAGTCTCATATGGTACTGCCCATTATATTTTTGTTGTAGATCAGGAATCAGACCATGAAATAGTCCAGAAATATATGTGTGTACGTACGTAGGTACACAAACACACACATGTGACACAGATGGTCTACTATATAAACTATGCTAGATTATATAGGCCACTACGTTAGTATGATAGATGCTTGGTCCTTTCTTCAGTACAGATTAAGGTAAAGGTAAAGGTAAAGGACCCTTGGATGGTTTAGTGCAGTCAAAGGCGACTATGGGGTGTGGCACTCATCTCACTTCAGGCCAAGGGAGTCCGTGTTTGTCCACAGACAGCTTTCCAGGTCATGTGGCCAGCATGACTAAACCGCTTCTGGCACAACAGAACACCATGACACAAGCCAGAGCGCACGGAAACGCCATTTACCTTCCTGCCTATTTATCTACTTGCACTGTTATGCTTTTGAACTGCTATGTTGGCAGAAGCTGGGACAGAGCAACAGGAGCTCACTCCTTCACGGGGATTTGAACTGCCAACCTTCTGATTGGCAAGCCCAAGAGGCTCAGTGGTTTAGACCACAGCGCCACCCACTCCCTCAGTACAGAGTAGTAGGCAGCATATCCGCACCTTTTAAATACACCTCAGGGTTAAAACTGAGAATAATGCCAGTTATCTAAGCCAGCAGTGAGTTCACTGAAGTCTACTCTGCAGATATCATGATTCACACTTGATATCCAACACCTCTAGCTAATGCTAAAGATTCATTAAGAAAGCTTCGGTTTTTCATGTATCATGGACCATTAAATTTGCTATTTCATATGCTTCAGATGTATTTTTCTGGCAAGGTTTGAAACATTTAAGGATGATTTCACTTTACACTTCTGAAATGATCTTCTTTAAAACTTTGCAGATTGGCTATGCAATTAATGTTGAAGAATGCTTTTATTACAGCAAACTCAATGCTTCTGCAGTGGGCATTTCCTAGGGAATAGCCATGCTTTGTCCTCCCAACCTTTTATGGGGCATCTGCGTGATATCATGAAAAAAATTCTGATTCCATATTTTCCCAGTTCAGCTTCATTCCCCCTGAGGGGTGTTAATGCAATGAACCCCTCAGGTTGTAAATAAACCATATATCCTAAAGGCACCACAGTCTCCGATGACCCTCAATCCAAAGGAAGCACAAGCCTGGAAGCCCTGGAATCTCACACCACTCAGAGACTGGTGGCATGCAACAAAGTGATGTGTCAGTGGGACTCAGCAGATTTAGGAAGGATAGGAATCCCCAGCTTTAAGTCATGAGGGGTAGGCTGTGCATTATCCTAAGTTTTTCTTTTTTCTTATTATTGCTTTATTGATTGTAAAAAAAAGAAAAACAGTCAACAAAGGGAAAAAACAAAGGATAATATAAATTACCCAAAAAAATAAAAATCATTTCTGACAACACAACTTCTATTATGACTTCCAGTCACCCCATCAAGAGTCCCAGGTTTCTTTTGAGTAGTGCACTTTTCATTATCACTCCAAACTTCTCCCAAATTTTTATTTTAATAAGGTTTTCTATGTTCATACAGGGGTCATTCTAAGCCTGCCAGAGAATTCACATTTTTACAATGCTCTTTAAGATATTTTCTGTAAATTTCCTACTCTCTGATAAATGTTTGTTCTGTATTATATCTAATTCTTTCTGTCATCCTTGCTAAATCTGTGTATTCTACTAATTTGGTCTGCCAATCCACTTTGGTCGGGATGGAATCTCCCTTCCATTTTTTGGCTATTAAGATTCTTGCTGCCACTGTTGTGTATAAGAAAATCTTCCTCACATTTTTTGGAATGTCTATACCTATTATACCCAGTAGAAAGGCTTTAGGGGGTTTTTTGCAAAAGAGATTTTAATCATCTTTTTGAGCTCATTGTATATTATATCCCCAAATCCCCCTATTTTTCTATAATTCCACCACATGTGAATCATTGTCCCCTCCGCCTCTCTACATCTCCAACAAATGCTTGACCCAGTTCTATACATTTTCGCCAATTTTGATGGTGTTAGATACCAACGGCAAAGCATTTTCATGAAGTTCTCTTTCAGGTTATAACATGCAGTAAACCTCAAGTCTTCAAGTTTTTCTATAATGTGGAGAGAAACATCATACTCTGAAAGAAGATTTAAGAAAGATTTAAGAAAAACTCCATCTCTTACAAAGTTTTAAGGAAAAAAATTATTTGGTGCTTGTTAAAACCATAGCTGTGAATTCAAGCCATTTCTGGGATTTAATGCCAGGAATTAATTAAATGTGCCCTTTGCATTTTGTTTATATTATTGTGCTTCTACTCTTATCATCTTATTGTCTTATTGTTTAACTTCTACATAACCTTGAGATGGATTGTAATAGGTGGCTAGGAAGTGATTCATAAATTAAATGAATTATATTCATAATAATTAGCAATTAATAACAAGCAAAATATGAAATTAAGGCTGCAATATTATACACACCTAGAAGAAAATTTCATTGAGCTCAGTAGGACTTACTTATTGGTAGACATTTGTAGAATTTCTCTGTAAAAGGGGGAATTTGGGTATAAGCACCATTTGTTTGGCTACATAGCAATTCTCTATTATAACCTTTTAACAACAACTAAAAAAAACCCCACCTGCCTCTAAATTTGGTAAATCTACTATGCTTTTGCTCCACATTAGATGAAAATTGTGAATTTTTTATGTCGACAGATTAGTGCTTTAGCTGTCATAGCTGACTAAAAGAACCAACCAATTCAAAGATTGCTTATTATAATCTGGTGCTAAGAAGACAAGTTTTCCAAATGCAATGGCTTCAGCAGAGGGCTAGAATATATCCTTCCTTATCCAACAGCTTTTGAATATAAATATAAATGTAATCCTAATATTAGACCCGTTAATAGCAAATGTCAGGACTTGTACATTTCTTACTGCTGGCTCTACATGGGGTCAGTTTTGTGCTTGTTAAGATGCAAACATTTAAACCATTTTGAAAGGCCTGCAAGAAAATTCGAAGTATTAAAACATGAATCAAGAGCTTGGTTTCCCATCTTTGCAGTTGCTCAGTTATATGTCTTATATACTAGATATGAGGGATTATGCTTTTTGAAGTCTTCCACTGTTCACTGCCCTGTCAATTTAGATAGTTTCAACGTGATAGTTTCAACTTGAATTGTCAGGGAGAGATCATTAAATTATTTCCTGATGTCTTTAATGAATTGTTTAATGAATATGCAAATATCAGTCATGAAGATTAAATCATGTTTCTATATTCACAGTGTAATGCAAAAGAATAAATTATTGAACAAAGGAGGTGAAGTCAGTCATCTATAAATCCATATAGAAAGAAAAGGAATTCTCTTGATCTCTTGCCGGATTCCCGTTCTACACTGGCCTGTGTTAACACAACACAGTAAGTCAAACTATGAATGTGCTACAAGGCTGCAGCTTGTGGTTAGTGAGAAGGATGCTTAACTACAAGCTCAGGTTCAGATGACATGCTAAGCCAAACCTTGGCTTAGCTCAGGGTGGCAAAGGAGTGAACGGGACCACAGAGGAGCCAAGTGGTTGTAAGTTCTGCACATTCACACAGTCCCACAAGTCATAGTTTGGCTAACCATATCATGCAAACCAGGCAGTTGTCCATGCTGACCATGCCCTGGTTTCCACAAAATTCTAAGCCATGGTTTATAACCAAGGTTTAATTTGATCATTTGAACCCAGCCCAGCTTATTAACCAAGGTTGAGTAACCACAAACAAACTCATAAGCCATGGTTTGTGGTTGGTTTTTATAAACTTTTAGCGATGGGCGCAAGTGAGGCCAGTATACACTGCTTGAGCCATTAACACCATTTCCTCTGGAGCAAGAGGTCAACATGTATAAACCTTTATCTTTAAAAGCCAGTTCATCAGGGATGAAGAACCCTTGGCCATCAATAAGTTGTTGGACTACATATTCCATCGCTGATCACGCTGACTGGGGCTGAGGGGAGCTAAGAATCCAACAATATCTGGAAGGCCACATGTTCCCTATCCCTGCAATCTACCCTTCAAAAATACTGTATGTACGGTAATCTAATGCACCATCGAATCTAATGCACACCTCAAATTTCAAAACCTTGACACCAAAAAAGTATTTGTTGGTGAATGTGTTTTTCAAGTTTGCTGTCAAATCTAATGTGCCATCAAATCTAATGCACACCCTAATTTTAGCGACATAATTTGGCCAAAAAAGGTGCGCATTATATCTAGCAAAGATTCCTCATATTCCTAAACTGCTTGCTCTGTTGCAGAGCTTTTTATTTTAATATCCCATTTTGTGGTTTAAACACCATTTTGTCTTCTATTATCAGTGGACTGCGCACCCATCTTTCCTGCAGACCTTTAAATAGTTATTTATTATTTGTTGCATTTAAATCCCACCTTTTTCTTCATAGAGCTCAAGGTAGCATAGTTCTCTCACGGCTCATTTAATCCCCACAACAACCCTGTGAGGTAGGTTCGGCTGAGAGGTAGGGACTGGCCCAAGATCACCCACTGAGCTCCATGGCCAAGTGGGGAATCTCCCAGGTCCTAGTCTGAACCACTACACCACACAAGGACATTCTCCTGTTTAAAAATACCCATCTGCTAATGCTTTCCCCACTAGGATTTACTTTCTAGACACCTTATAATAACTATAGCTGTCATCTAAATCATTCCCAACTTCTTAGCATCTTTCTTAATATTGAATAGAAATCTCTGTAGGAGAACATTCCTGCAAAGTTTTTAGTAACATTTTGACCTCATTCCGAAGATGAAACCAATTTAAAAACCAAAATAAAATCTGGAAGCAGAACTATAAGCAGATGAAGCAATCATTTTAGGGTCCATATGCACTATACTTATTCCCTGGGGTAAAATCCTAAAAACCTCAAGAACTTCAATCTTAAAAAAAGGTCAACAACTTTGGTTGGCTCACACGGCCCTTCACTTCATTAAATCTGGCCCACTGCACTATACATTAAAAGCAGGCATAGCTACGGGGACTTTCATGATTAGCTTCTACACCATTGTGTGATGCTTGGAGAATTTGTGGATCTAATCACTCCCAGGGCTACAGTTTCCGGAGTTGTTTAATCACCCGTTTACCTTTACCAGGAATTCTTGAATTATAGCTCTCTGAGAGGAACAGGGAGCTCCTAACAGCTTTCAGAACCCTTAACAAACTATAGCTCCCAGAATACTTTGGGAGAAGTCATGGCTGTTTAAAAGGGCACCATGGTGCTTTAAATGTATGTCATACCCTCTAACACCTTGAAGGCAAAAACTGGGATCTTCCCATTTTTTTCTCATGAGAGAATGGTGACCATTTTGGGTGCCATGATCTTGCACGATTTCTCAAAAAAAAAAAAAAAAAAAAAAGCACTTTGGGGGCATGCCCTCCAAAAGAATGTGCTTTGGGTTGCCATGCAAGATTGCAGCCCCCTCCCAAGTGTTCTTTGGAGGGAATAGTGGTGTGAAATTGTATGATATCTTGGTGCCCAAACTGGCCAGTGTTCTCTCATGAGAAAAATAGGATGCCTCGGGTTTTCCGGGACAGTTGCTGGGTATGATGAGGTGTGAATGTAGCTTTACTTCTGTGCAATAGGCTACATTCCAGCCACACCAAAAGCCAGGGACTTTTCTACACCCACCCACCCATCCCTCCAGTCTCCATCCAGGCAAGCAAGCAACATTGATTCTCACAGTTCAGTAACACTTTGCAGTGTTCTTCACTTTTGGTCCCTCACTCCTGGTTTAGAATATAAGTCTGCACGGGCACGTTTCATTTGAATGTGCCCTAAAAATAAGCAGTTCAGAATGCATCAAATGTCTACACCACTTTCACCGAACTCAGACGATTGCCTCTGTCCTCACCTTTACTGAAGCAATTTCTTGGGAATATAATAGAAATCTGAAAGGAAGAACAGATGGGATTCTGTCTGCTCTGTCATATTCCTAAGATGCTGCGATTGTTGCTCTGGAGAACACCGTCTTTGCAGATGATAATGATGCAGTCTGCAATTTAACACAATAAACTTTATTCTGATGGGAGCATCTCAGGTCTGTGCGTTTTAAAGAGTAGCAGTGAGGAATGAAGCAGGTAGGAGAAATAATGTATCTTAAAGCACTGTAAAGCAACTCAAGACTATTAATAGGGAAGCTGTTGCTATTCATTCATTCATTCATTCATTCATTCATTCATTCATTCATTCCTACACCACTTTATGCCAAAATAAACTGGCCATGACAAGGCTAACCAGGCTCCCTTCGTTGATTGCTCCCAACACCTTTACTAGGCATTGAATGGGAAGTCAGTCTTTCAGGTAACCTAGTCCAGAGTTGTTTAAGGCTTTAACACTGGCTCAGTGGCTAATAGGTAGGCAATGCTGGTTGTTCTCAGCACCTGTGTGATATGTGCCCAATAAGAGGCACAATTCACCACCTAGCTACCTCCTTCCGCATGTAACAATTCTATCAACATTCAATCTTTATGATGTCCTAAAATGACAAATCAAGCTTTGCAATGAATTCCAACCTGGAATATCACAGTAGAAACTAGATTCACATTGTGTCAGGCTTCAGGGAATCTGCTTCCTCCCCTCTTTGGCAAGTAGATAAGCAGAGCAAAGGAAAAGGAGTCTTCTTAACAGTAAGAAACTTTAATGATCCCAGCAAGAGAACAAAGAATCCCTTCCTAGAAATGGAGGTGCTCCCAATTAAGGGTTCCACCTACTTCTTCCCTAGTCACCCATGTCACTACCATGTCTTGTAACCTGATCTTGTAACCACCATGCTTTCTGTGTTGACGCCTTATCAGCTCTTCTTGACCTTGGGCTGAGCGGATGGATGTTTTCCAGAGACAGTGAATCTGTTAACTCTCTCTCTCTCCCAGTGCAGCTTCTCCTAGTTGTTCCCCATCCAGTATTTCCCTGCTTCTGCCTTTTGAACTATGCCCCTCTACAAACCACTGTTCCAAATCTATACTGTCCTCCTGCTCCTGGGAAGATTCAGGAACCTGATCAGGAGCAGGGGGAGAGGAAGGCTCCCACCATTCCTCCACAGTTCAGCCCTCCTCAGCACAGTTCCTGACAAATTGGAAATTATATTAGAAGGATTCAAAGATCTTAGAATTCCGCCTCATGTGCTTTTGCATTTTAAAATTATTTTTTCTCATAAAGGGGGCCTTAATAAAGCTGTAGTAAGCACAAACATTAATAATAGATTGGCAGTAATTAGATGCTATGTCATACTGTGCAATTTTCCATGGACTTTTTGAAATACTGGGGGGGGCTTGATACTCTTTCTCGGCCTTTTGGCTAAGATCAAGTGTAGTATCTGTTTTTATCAGTTTAATATCTGACATGTCCTCTATTTGAGGACTATATATTAAATGGAATTTTGGAGTTGGTTTTTTTTGAGAGCCAGTGTGGTGTAATGGTTAAGACCGGTAGACTCGTAATCTGGTGAACCGGGTTCGCTTCCCTGCTCCTCCACATGCAGCTGCTGGGTGACCTTGGGCTAGTCACACTTCTTTGAAGTCTCTCAGCCCCACTCACCTCACAGAGTGTTTGTTGTGGGGGAGGAAGGGAAAGGAGATTGTTAGCTGCTTTGAGACTCCTTCGGGTAGTGATAAAGCAGGATATCAAATCCAAACTCCTCCTCCTCTTCTTCCCTCCCAGCCTTCTTTTCCCTGCTGGGCAACTCTTCCTCAGCTGGTTAAATCTCCCCCCTCCTGCAATTCCCATGAGGACTGCTCCAACACTGCTATGAAGTTTTTTCCATCAAAACTGAAGGAAAGGGTGCAAAGCTGCAACATTTCCCCCATCTTGCAATTCCCCTTGTGCTGCTCAGCTGACTAGGAAATAGCCGAGTGCTGACTGCAGAAAAAGGGGCTCCTCTGGCTGAAGAACAGGATAAATTCAAATCATCATCATCATCATCATCTTTATCTAGAGCCCCACGTCTTCCTCTTGCTTGGCTGACCAGTGTGAGGGCAGTGGGCCAGAAACAGTGCATGCAGAGTGGATTGCACACTTCTGAACAAGAAATAGATAATTAAATAAATGAATATGTTTAAATAAATTAATTTAATTTATATACTGCCATTCACCACAAGATCTCAGGGCAGTTCACAGAATAAAATGGCATGTTTCTTGTAGGCTATGCATATTGACCAGATAATGTGCAAAATGCAGTTGAGATATGCATATTCCCCAAGGCCTGTAGGAGACTGTACTTAATGGCTGGAGAATAGACAAGAGTCAGCAGCGGAATGCACATGCCCAAGACTTACTGGGGATTATGTATATTGACTGGGAAACGTGCACAATCCCCTTCATGGAAGGATTATGTGCACATTCCCCATAAGGCCTAGTGAATGTGCACAATTATTATGCACATTAATCTCTCAACTTGCATTCATTCCCCTTCACACACACACACACACACACACACACAATTTGCTTCAAGTGTCAGTGTTAATCTTCGGCAAGAAAAAGTATTTCAAATCCAAGTGTCCATTAATCTTTTTAAAAAACAAAACAATAAAACTCTGAGGCACTGAAATTGTTATGCTGGCTCCACTTTCCCAAATGATGGAAAGTCCAGAGATACCGGTACAAAGTTTAGTTTCCTTTGGATAAGAGTTTTTTGGTGTAATACCCATGGATGTTTTAGCTATCTTCCATTAAAAACTCCAAGTTGTTATGTGCCCATGGAAAAATACTAGGTTCTAGTTGTCTTTTTGTCCTTTCTTCAAACTCGGATGCCTATCACATTCTTAAGGTAAGTAGAGACATTTCTAGCCATCAAGAAAATACAATCTGTGTTGTTCAATCCCAGCTACCCATTGTTGAGTCTGGCAAAAATATAGTTATAGCTCCATCGCTGATAATCAAGACTATCAAATACTAATTGTGCATACCAATAATTAATTAATTGCATGGTCTTGTGTGTCAGGAAACCTGCTGGGGCTCTAGTACCTAGCAGAACCCACCATCATTGACCTTCGACTTCCACGGTGGATGTTGGTGGGTGTTACAAATTGCCCTTAAAGTTTCCCACAATGCCCCCAGAGCATTGTGGGAATGTATTATGCTATGATCTTAGAGCCATTGTGCGGAATATAAAATGACAGCTCATGGGCATCCATTACTACTGCCAGGTAAGCCTGTGAGAGTGGGGATGCTCTGACATGAGAGATGGTCACAAAGAGCACCTTGCCCTTCAAATGCACACATGTTCCCAATGAGGTGTTGCATGTGAATATAGGAACTATACTTGAAAGATCTTGGGCATCTGACTGTAACAGATGATAATACTAGACAATGGAGCTTTGGTCTGAGAAGATTCACTGCCCAAACCTGCTATTAATTTCAAAATCAGATTCCGAGTATTTCCCCCCACCCCTTTCCTTTTCTGTTCCTTAAAATAAATGATAAAATTATGTAGGAAACGCTCTGCTTTGGTTTCTAAAATGCTAAATTAGAACACACACATTATCCTGACAGGCTAAGGAGTGCAATTTAACAATGACTCCTTGGAGAGAGATCGGTTAATTAGAAGGGAGCCAGTTGCTTTTATGCTACCTTGCTCTGTGAGATCATGTAATTTTAGATCTCCCTTGCTAGCAATTTTGAAGAAGATAGGATACAAATTACATTAAAAAAATAAAAGAAAAGTTGGTGGCCAGATGCTAATTTAACTCCTTGCACCATAACAGTTCCTAATCATTTGGTGAGAATCCTCATCTTTCAGCAGCTATGTTGTTGTTTTTATTGTTATGCATTTAAAATTTCTTCCTGTTCCCCACATTTCTTTGCCCTCTGATTTTAAAGCAACTCATTTTGTACTCGGTGCTAGAGTGCCAATAATGCATTTTAGATACCTAAAACAACAGTTACTTTATTTGCCCCTCTAAACACCTATTTCTTTTCAGCATTCTAATTGAATCTCCTAAGCACACTTGTGAGAAAGCTGAAGATGGCCATCCTGGTTTTATATGGCAATAAAGATAATTGAGAAAAATGAGGCTGTGTGTCTAGCTCAGAACCATATATTCACTGTGAGAGGTGCATTAGGAACATAGAAAGGAACTAACAGGATGAAACTATGAAAAATCAAGGTGATCTATGATTGGATGAATATCTTTTTACGGTTCCTGAAGTCTACCTAGCCACCGCTCCTTCAATGAGAGGCTCCCATGTAGGTCAATAAAGCTACACAGCAATATAGACAATCCCACTTGAGATCCATAGTCTGTGACTGTAATGGAAGAGTAGATTATAACTTTCCCAAGTAACTTTTCTTATTAATTATTTTTCTTCATTTATTCAAAGTATGTATAAGCTGCATTTTAGGACCATGCCCTCACAAAGGAACACACACTCAGTGTCATGTGTGAAGAAGCCTCATGAAACAAGCCTTTTGGGTAGAAAGACTGGTTTGAGTCACGCCTGAATCCCAGCAGTTTTCATTTCCCAAAATGAATTACTGCTCCTCCCGTAGCCTTATGTTTTCCATCTCCTTCAATTTATGTTTATGAAGATTTTCAAACACCACAGATAGAAAGCGACAAAAGGGCAACCTATAATTATTATGAATGAAAAATTATACTGTCATTATTCATGTGTCCCCGTCGGTTTCAATATGAAAGTGAACAAATGCTAGATTGTGAGTGCATTTTTTTCCCCTGGACAAGAGAAAAGACATAATTTGTCTTAATGGCTATTTTATTTGAAAGGTTTTAATTTTTTCAAATTGCTAAATTAAACGGAACTGAAAGCAAGGCTCACGGAAGGCGCCAAACCTAATGCTACGGATTATGCAGAATGAGTTTCTCCGCAGAATAAGAACGTCATCAACTCGGTGATTGTCAGTAAATGCAGCTTTTCTATTAAGGGCTGATTGCTTTTCTTTCCTCTTCTGTTAGCATTTGCATTTGTGCTAATAGGAATGTGAGGAGGCAACCTGTGTGTCTCCCGTGAATCATCTCCATGGGAAGGAGCCTAGTCTGATAATACTCTCAACCACATTTGGCACTCCTGTGACAGCAACATTCCTGCAAAGTCATTCCTGTAAAGCCAAGCCGGACAGGGAATGACATTTGTCAGATGCCACCATGTTCAAAGCAGGAACCCTGCAGACCAGCCATTGACTCCCCTTGAGCCACCATGGCCGCTGGTTGGAGAGGAAAATAGACAGAAGCTTGATGTAGCAGCCAATGGGTCAGTCTGGTCTACAGAGGATACAAAGATGCACACACTTGGTCAAAAGCTACTGGTGAGTCTACTGATCTCTTCCTGTGCCTTCAGACTTCTAGCTCCCAGTCAGCCTATCACTGGTCTATCACCTCTTACTTGACTTCTACTCAACTTGCCTGCCCTAACATACCATTTGGCTTGAGCATTTGAAAACAAGTAGGGATGGAGAAAGCATCAGTAAGTAAGGGGCTAAAAAACAAAGCCTCCCTCTCAACAAGAGAAAGGATAGAGCTGCACACACATTTGCCTGAACCTGCAAACTGTGGACTGGATGAGGGGCACACACATCCCTCAGAATCCAACTATCTCCAGTTTGAGTGAGGAAGGTCTGCAAGGGGCTTCTACCTACGTTCAAACACAAGTAGAAAGCCTCACACAGAGATATCTGACTTTATGCCTCTCCTTCCTAGAATCACAGAATTGTAGAGTTGGAAGGAATCCCAAGGATCACCCTAGACCAACACCCTGCATTACAGGAATCTCAAAGAAATCATACACAACAGATGATCATCCAATCTCTGCTCAAAAACCTCCAGTGTAGGAGAGTACACCATCTTCTGTGTCACAGTCTGGTTCATGAGCGATCAAAGTCCCAGCAGGGACCGGGGGCAAGATGGCGGGGTGGGAGCAGGAAGGGGGTCCAGAAGCCAGGAGTCAGGAAGCGAAGAGTCCAAGGGTCAGAGAGCCGGGAGTCAAGAAGCCGAGGGTCCAAGGGTCAGGAAGCAAGGAGTCACGAAGTCAGGGGTCCAAGGCTCAAGAAGCAAGGAGTCAAAAAACCAAGGTTCAAGGATTAGGAAGCAAGAAGCCAAACACAGCAAGGCAGGAAGGGTGTTGCTGTGGCAAAGAGCTGAAGGGAAATGCTGACCTTATATCCCTTCCCAGCTTTTGCCACCAGGTTACCAATCAGCCTCACCTGTGAGGCCACTCCTTGCCTCTTCAGAACAAACTTAGGAAGGCTCCAGTCCTGCAAAGTCCTATTGGTCACAGGGCCTGGCTCCTGCATGCACACCTGACATTTTGAAGGAGTCCGTTCCACTGTTGATCAGCTCTTACTGTCAGAAAGTTCTTCCTGGTGTTTTGTTAGAGTCACCTTTCTTGTCACTGGAATCCATTGGTTTGGGTCCTTCTCTCCAGAATAGTCTCCTCTCACAGGGCAGGCTACAGCTGGTGCCACCACACAGGCAAAAATCTAACTGGTACATTTTCCTGTGGTGAAGATGAAGAAAGGGGGAGGGGAAAATTAGGCCTATCATGTTGGTGCGTATCAGACAACTGAATTGTTAAAAGCACAGATTGTTCATGGCCAGATCAGACATTACCCATAAACTGGAGAAACTCAAACACAAGATATGAGGACTTGTGATTCCCTCTTATGATGAGATCTGTGAGGTCCAGAGGTTATTTGGTTGTGGGAGTTCATGGTAGATAAAAATACACAGAGGGCAGTGCGGGATTATTATCTATTCCTTCTGCAGCCCCTCCAGGGCAATGTCTCATAATTTAAAGAAACCTCTAAATGTTAGTGACCATCACAGCCCCCACAGAGCGGGGAAATGTACTTTCCGTGGTTTCTCACTCACAATCTGAGACTTGTGGCATTAAATGACGTAGTGCAAAGCTGCCAGATCAAATGTATTTATTTTAGTCCTTTCTCCCAATGTAAATAGCCAGCGTTAACTTTATGGTGTGCACCAGCAATAAGCTATTGAAGGAAATGACCTAAACCCAATAAATTCTTACATGAACATAACAGTGTGTGTGAGGAGTTCGCTTGAACTTTAGAAGCAAATTGGCTCGAGTAATGTCAACAAAGCAAAACTACTTCAGCTCACAGTAGCAACACACATTCTGCCTCTTTCATGTGTGTGCATGCGCAGATACACGCCAAACTCCTCCCCCCCTCCCCCGCAGATGCCAAGTAGGCTTGCTGGAAGAGAAGCCCCAACAACAACCCACATTTAATTATGGCAGGCTGAGTGATGTAGCTTTATGATGGATGGAGAAAAGCTTTTCTCAGAACATTAGAATTCATGGACATCCAATGAAGCTGAATTTTGGAAGATTCAGGATAAGATAAAAGAAAGTACTTCTTCATAGTTAATCCGTGGAATTCACTACAACAGGAGGCAGTGATGGCCACTAACCTAGATGGTTTGAAAAGAGGATTGAACAATGGTCCATCTTGGTCAGTATTACCTACAATGACTGTCAGTGGCTCTCCAAAGTTTCAGATGGGGAGTTTTTCCCAGCCCTACCTGGAGATACCATGATTGGACCTGGGAACATCTACATGCAAAGCTGCTGATCCACCATGGAGCTACATCTCTTCCCCCTTTATTTAACTCCCCCATGAACTCCACGACTGGGCAGCCGGCTGTTAAAGGATTAATAATTGCTAGCAAGCCACTATATGAGCTAAATGATGAAAAGAGGTTATTGTTGGCCAAAATATAGCTGTTAATACAATCATTAATTCATGGGAGGCCTGGTTTAAAGCCCACAAACATTTCTCACTGCCTTCGCTGCATTTTCCATAAGATCCTATACATTAACAGCTAATGTGTTCTATTAATGAGCTTGTTGCAATATTTCTTAAATACAAAAAAAAATATGTATTTCCTACTGTGAAAAGGGTATATATTATTTGGTATAAATGTGCAATTGAGTGACAGAAATGTTTTTTAGAAGTATGAGCTAAATGTAACTGTTAGCTATATGACACGACTAATTACTGATTTATACAACCTTTATAAATTAACTACCAGAGTTCATTTGAAAAGTGGAAAGTGTTAAGAAATATGCTTGCTGAGATGTCAGTAAATCAATCAAACATATTAAGTAATTAAATGTTAAACACTTTGGTATAAGCATTGTAAAAATGTAAAGGAAATTATTGTCTCTGGCTCTGTGCTTAGATAGATAGATGGTAGATAAATGATAGATAGAGATATAGATAGATAGATGATAGATAGATAGATAGTTAGATAGATAGATAGATAGATAGATAGATGATAGATAGATAGATAGATAGATAGATGATAGATAGATAGATAGATAGATAGATAGATAGATAGATAGAGATAGATAGATAGATAGATAGATAGATAGATAGATAGATAGATATAGATAGATAGATGATAGATAGATATAGATAGATGATAGATAGATAGATAGATAGATAGATAGATAGATGATAGATAGATAGATAGATAGATAGATATAGATAATATTGCTTTGAACTCTCTGATACAGCAGCAATAAGACAACCACCATCTGCCCTCCTTTCCCAACACCAATGGCAGTAGTGGAAGTCATTGCTTTCTCCCTGCACTTTTAGTCTAATGCCATTATCAGTTGGTAAGTCAAGTATTCTAACATTTCAGTCCATCTGCATCACATTTCAAGAAGCTTGCTAAAACAAAATAACAAGAAAAAAAAGGAGGGGGGATACAAAGTCCACTGAACCACAGAACAAGTTCTGCTGCCCGACCTCTGCCACTGTTCGGAAAATCACTTTTGAAATAAGGAATTTCAAAACATTTTGGAAAGCTGCTGTTTCCAAAGAAGAAGCAGGGGAGATCGAAAGTCTCAGAGGTACGTCTAAAACAGTTCTTGGGAATGTAACTCATTTCTTATTGCCATTTTACACACAAAACTAGACTTAATGGGTTGTATTCAACTAAGTTTTACTGAGAGAAGACCCACTGAAATTAATGGTTCTAACTTAGCTGTGTGCATTAATTTCAACGGTTCTACCCTGAGTAAACGTTAGGAGACCAGCACCCAAAATATTTTGTTTTGCTTTCTTTGCATGTTCAGCTCTCAGCAGGCTGGTGATCAACTTCATGCAAAGCTTATCTCCCTTACCTTTAAATGTAGTAGAAGCTCTTCCTTGCAGCCTTCATTAACTTAATTCTCTATATAACATTATCGGGGAAACCTCGGTGAAGAAATCATACTGTGGCCTTTTAGACAGACCAGACCAGACCAGAAACAACATTTCTGGTAGATTTAAGAGGTAGATAGAGGATTAACTACAAAATCCTATACATAGAGTTTGCCTTTTTGCTAATGTGGAAGAATAACTGAGCTGCCTTCTATCACAACATTTTTATGATTATACAAGCGCCTTCTATCATAAAGATTGCATTCACAAGACAGTGATTCAAAACTCTATTCATTGAACGCCACTGAAATGCAGCTTAGCTGCAAGGGTAAACAGAGGCATCCATCAACGGACAGGCTGAGAGAATAGCAATGAGAAATTTCTACATGCAATCTGATATGACAAATCCCCATTCTTAAAAGAAGTCACATGCTTTCTGTTTTATGAGAATGGCTACAGTCCAAAAGAGCATTGATTCTTTAAAAAATGACAGTTCCGTGTAAGGGATCATTAGGAAAGGAATTGAAAGCAAAACTGCCAATTTCATAATGCCACTATACAATTCTACGGTGTAACAGCATTTGCAATACAGTGTACAGTTCTGGTTGTGTCACCTCAACAAGGATATTGTAAAGAAAAGTTCAGAAAAGGACAACCGTTACTATCAAGCGGGTGGAGGACTCGCCTATGCTATGAGGAAACGTAGCATTTGGGGCTTTCTCATTTAGAGAAAATGGTGAGTATGATGTTACATCACAGAAATGTATAAAACTGTTCATCATCCCACTAGAACTCATTGAAGCTGAATTCTTGAAGATTCAGGATAGATAAAATAAAGTATTTCTTCACACAGTGCACAGAAGGCAGTGTTAGCCCTGGGCAGGCAAACTAAGGCCTGGGGGCCAGATTCAGTCCAATCGCCTTCTCAATCTGGCCCACGGATGGTCCGGGAATCAGCGTGTTTTTACATGAGTAGAATGTGTGCTTTTATTTAAAATGCATCTCTGGGTTATTTGTGGGGCATAGGAATTTGTTCATTCCCCCCCCCCCAAAATATAGTCCAAGGTTGCTCCCCACAAGGTCTGAGGGACAGTGGACCGGCCCTCTGCTGAAAAAGTTTGCTGACCCCTGGTGTTGGCTATCAACCTTGGTGGCTTTAAAAAGAGGATTAGACAAATTCATGGTGGAGAGGACTATCGATGGGTACTACCACAGCAAGAAGCAGTTATGCTTCTGAATACAAGTTACTAGAAACCACATGTACTGGGAGAACAGGATGCTGTACTAGGTGGGCCATTAGGCTGATTCAGCAGCCTCTTCTTATGCTTTTATAGTTGTATCTGCTCTCTTACAGTAAATGGAACACCTCTGGCCCACTAACTCTTAATGCTACAGATAGGTAGCCGTGTTGGTCTGCCATAGTCAAAACAAAACAAATTCCTTCCAGTAGCACCTTAAAGACCAACTAAGTCAGTTCTTGGTATGAGCTTTCGTGTGCATGCACACTTCTTCAGATACACTGAAACAGAAGTTTCCAGACCCTTCTATATAGTGAGACCTATTGCAGTCGTTAAGAGTCGTCAACAGGCTCATCACAGCTATCTGCCAATCACCCATTCCCACCACCCTTCTGAGTAATACCCCTCCCCACCTTCTCACTATATAGAAGGGTCTGGAAACTTCTGTTTCAGTGTATCTGAAGAAGTGTGCATGCACACGAAAGCTCATACCAAGAACTGACTTAGTTGGTCTTTAAGGTGCTACTGGAAGGAATTTGTTTTGTTTTAACTCTTAATGGTTCATGTTCTTGTTTGATGAAGGCCACACAGCTACTTCCTAGGAGACTTAGTGTCAAAGGTTGAATTATAGGCAAAGAACCTATGGGAACATCCCCCCCGCCCAATGATGTGTACATACTATACCAGGGGTCAGCAAACTTTTTCAGCAGGGGGCTGGTCCACTTTCCCTCAGACCTTGTGGTGGGCCGGACTATATATTTTTTTTGGGGGGGGGATGAACGAATTCCTATGCCCCTCAAATAATCCAGAGATGCATTTTAAATAAAAGGACACATTCTACTCATGTAAAAACATGCTGATTCCCGGACCGTCCTCAGGCCGGATTGAGAAGGTGATTGGGCCGGATCCAGCCCCCGGGCCTTAGTTTGCTTACCCATGCACTATACATTTAAAGCACCCTCCAAGAACGCTGGCAACTCACAGCACCATTAGCAAACTACAATTCCCAATATTCTTCAGGGGATGTGCTTTAAATGTATGGTGTGCTTGCAGCCTAGTCATTTCAGAAATGTAGTTTTCATCAGGACCAAGGAAAGAATGAGTCCCCCCCCCCCCCGCAATTCCCTACAATGATCTGATATTTATCAGTCCCTCAGTTGTTTTCTTACTTTTTCCTTTTAATTCAAAGACATTTAATGTCTCGCCTAATTTGGCCCTGAAATGCAGCTGAAATGTGACCTGCTCCAAAAGACTTCTTTATAAAGCCAGTGTTTTGTAAAAGTGAAAGTTGTAAATCCCAATTCAGCTAATCTGAAACAGATTGCTAATTTTTTTTAAAGGCATGAATGAAAGGAGCAATTCTTCAAGGTGACTTTGGAAAAAGTTACACAGCATCAAATTGCTATGCAGGGAACTTTATTATCATTCCATTTTGATTACCCTGTGGCAGAGAAACTGTCAACAGGCTAGTGGGCAAGAAGAACTCTGAGTGATAGGGAAATAATCATAGGGGAACATGCAATCACCTGGGAAATGAAGCTTCTCCCAGAGCAATCGCACATGTACTTGTGGCAGCCTAATGTGCCAAGAGCTATCCCCATCCCTTTTAAGAGCAATCACAGATGAACATATAAGCAGAGCTTCCCAGCATCCTCAGAAACATCTGTTTCTCTTCAGAGATTTTGTCCAAAAACATGTATACATACACCCAATCACTAAAGTGGGCACAACATCCCCGCCTTCTTTGCCTCGTCACCACTGACTTACTAATTGCCCTCCTAAACCCCCATCTCAAGGCAATATACACAATAAGATAATCAAAAGCAGCTAAAAACACAAAAACTATAGCTACATTTAAAAGACTAAAAGTAGACACTCATGGTTAAGACCCATTTATCCAGATGGGAAGGCCTGTCAGCACAAACATATTTTCAGTTGTTTCTGGAAAGTGCAATAGTGAGCACCTGGTGTATCTTGGCAGAAATGCTACTCTGCAGAACAGGGGCAGCCACACTAAAAGCTCTGCTCTGAGGTACTTCTAAGGAGGATATTTCTCTGTCAGCATCTGAATTCTAATAAGCTCAGATTCATCTGCAGTACAGTGGAAGCTCGGTTCTCAAACGCCTCCATTGTTGCACGGGTCGGTTCTCGAACGCCGGAAACCTGGAAGTAAATGCTTCCATTTTTGAATGTTTTTCGGAACCCGAACATGCAATGTGGCTTCCGTTGAGTGCAAGGAGCTCTTGCAACCAATGGAAAGATGCACCTCAGTTCCGGAAGATGAACGGGCTTCCGGAACAGATTTCGTTCAAGAACCGAGATACCACTATATCACCAAATTGCAATGAGCCCTCACTACAGTGACATCTACACCATACATTTAAAGCATTATTACATCACTTTAACAGTCAAGGAGAATCCCGGCAACTGAAGGTTGTTAAGGGTGCTAGGAATTGTAGCTCTGTGAGCTCAGCATCTCTACTGCGTCGGCATGTCTAGAACTGTTAAGCATGATGACTCTGTATGGAGATAGCAGAAAACCGTTTCCCCGCGAGCTGCACTTGGTATAGTAAACATGATTAAAATCTGATTTACCCAATCAATTTGCATGTGGCTTGTCTGCACGTCAGTACCACATGTCGCTGGCACTCCTGGGACAGATTGCAGACATGGCATGCAATTGTGGAGACTCAAGCAGAAATTGGCTTTGAAACTATCACAGGGTTTTGCTTTCTGTCAATCTCCATTTCCATCAGCCCAAGACACATCACTACTACATTTTGAAGTCTTAATTACCGTACACATCAACACTTTAGGGTGCAATCCTAAGACTGCATACTTAGCTTCAGTGGGTTCAATATGGCCTACATCCAGCCAGCATGGATAGGATATACATATACATATACATATACATATACATATACATATACATATACATATACATATACATATACATATACATATACATATACATATACATATACATATACATATACATATACATATACATATACATATACATATACATGCCTTGCTTAATCATAGGGATTTGTAAGGATCGGGCTATGTGCTTTCTAATTTAGAATTGTTAAAATCTAGCTAGCTCAGCTCACTTTAAGAGAAAACACCCTGTTTATACTTCTCTAACTACAGAACATTTGTCCATATTGAATGTATAGACAGCTGCTGTCCAGGCCTTTTGAATTATGTATGGAACCACCTGGCATAGTGCAAGTTCAGTGAGATGCAGAATATATTTTCTCATATAGCAGACACAAGAAGAAGGATTCATTATCTTGATGATTTGAAGTTTCTGCGATATCTCTTTAGATAGTCTCTCTAGTCTACAGCATAACTTCTAGCTATCTTGGCATAGCCAAAATTTCTGAATATGCTGAAATGCAATTAAACCAGGGTCATAGGGTGACACTGGAACACACAGAGAATCTTGGATTAGCTGGTGGTTAAGCTGACCAAAGCTTAGATCATGGGAATGAGAATGCATTCACGTTATGGCCAGAGAAAATGGGTTTTATTCTGGGGCACACATCAGAAATATCCACTGATACTCCCTGAGAAGTTAGCAACTTGACTCTTTAAATGACAGCCTTTCATTTTACAGGCACAGCAGTATTTGTATATCTGTAAAATCATATGCTGAGATGCTTACCTGCTACTGAGTGCCAAACCAAGAAGGATCTTGAATACAAAGTAATATATTTAGGATGCAGTTGTCCTGAAATTGCAACCTGGAGATACGGAGCCAGATAACAGACTCCACTTGTGATCATATAAAATCCACATATTTATTCTAATCATATTGCTGAAATGTCAATGAGTATGTTCTGGATGCAAAGTGTGCACAGAAGAATCTGTTCTGAGACAGAACAATAACCATGATAGACACATTGGCAGCATCACACTGGTTGTTTGCATATTCATGGTGAGATGCTGATTTCAATTCACATGAACCTTTTCATTGTATGGAACAGCTAACAGGGGAGTATGCAAAGTGGCAATTTCCCACAAATAGATGATGAATCTGACTAGGAAAGAGAGTTGTTTCCTGCTGGGGCATTGTTGCTATTGTTGATACGACTGGGTGGCCCTGTGGTCTGATTTTTCACTAGTGGATGTGTTCCATTAGTTGAGGGTACCAACCAATACTTTGCTATGGTTACTTTTTAAAGAGCTTGGGGTAGAAAGAAAACCAGAAAAACATCATATCAGGGGGGAAAAACTAGATTTAATGTTTTGGCAGATGCTTACTTATGTACAATATTACTACCTAAGTTTTCTATTTGTGTCTATCCCTAGCACATCCAACTTACACTTTCAAAGTCCTTATAACTGAAACATAAATACTGAATTTTGATCATGGGCAATGTGTCTGAACTCCTCTGATGCAAATGGAAAAGCAAAGGCATCATAAAATGCTTACTCTGGAGGAGCGATGGGAGATTCTGGCCATTTTGGGTCTCTCAGTTTCTCATTTTTCCAATCTTAAATTCAGTTATCCACATTTCTGTAGCAGTTTTCAATTTTTAAAGAAAGATCCTTTTGAAAATTTATCAGCATTTTAGTGCAAATTTCTTATAATAAACACATTTTTATGTCGTTTTGACTAATACACTCATCTTTCCAAGCAATTTTTTGCGTAATAGCACTTTGATGTGCTATTTTCATTAATATTATCATTTTTAGGCACACATTTACCTAATATATGCATTTTTGAAAACAATGCTTAGCGAACTGCATGACAAAATTTGGACAAGTGTGCATTTTGACAGATAGCTGTGTTATGCTTCTCATATTGTTTTGGAAAGTGAGCATTTTAAAGATTTAAATGCAACTGAATTAAATTTCCCCCCATCCCTACCTTGATGTATTCTGCCCCAAACTAGACCAGGACTAAGTGGTTTGAGACAGACTGAATTTTAACAGCTTTCATGCTACATTAAAATAATGCCAGAGAGCTCTGCAGGAAGCAAAACCTCACTCTGGATGATACATCATAATTTGCCTGATCTTGTGGCTGATTCAATGCTGTCACCTGTCACTATCTGGAAGTGCTTATCACATACAAATGCTGATATGCTCAGCGCTGTTGACGGAAGAGTAACAGCATGACCCCAATCTGCAGCTTCTCAGATAAGGAGACAAGTATGCTTATCATGTTGTAGGGTATCACCTGTCAGTTTCACAATAAGGAGAACAAAGTGCACGCTCTCTGGAATACAGGATGGGTGTGCATGTAGCATCCTCAGTTGTTATCTGAAACCCACCTTGTTTTTCAGTGGAAATTGTGTTAAAGAGTTCCACCTTTGTCTTTTGTCCTTTTTTGGGTGAGGCGGGGTGGAGTGTGTAGGGTTTCCTGTCCCTTTAATATATTCACATTGCACAGAAATTAAATTTCACCACTGAGTTTTTTTCAATGTTATTCTCAGTGACTACGAGTGTCTTTTACCAGCTCTGTTTGATAAGACAGCTATGGCCATTTCTGGACTGGGATATCTTGACCACTGTTGCCAATGTAACTTCATTGGGGTGGAATATCGCCATCACATTGCACCACTACTGAAATAATTGCTGCCAGTTAGCTACTGGTTTGGGTTCAAGAGGTTGTTCTTGGAGTACAAAGACCTATGCATCTTGGAGCCAGGATATCAAAAGATCATCTCATCTCCGACACACCCAACTGGTTACTGCTTTATCCAGAAGAAGTCTTGATGTCAGAATTGGGCCTTGGAACTCCCTCTTGTTATACAGCAGCCAGGCAGCATCTCTATTGTCCTCCATTGTTGAAGACAATTCTCTTTCAACAAGCCTCCTTAGTGAATTTTTAAAAAATCCTATTTGGTATGTGAATTAGTTTCCCAAGCTTAGTTATGTTGAGATGGCGCTGTGTGAGAATGCATCTATTTAAGATAATGTTTCAGCCGGCACCTGGAATATGGAGTATAGGATAGCTTTGTAAGTTATCTATGTTGACGTCCTCGCAGTCTTTCACTCTGTTGGGACAGTCAAATGCCAGCTGTGACTTATGTAAACCCACCATCACTTTGGTGGGAACAGACCCCAAGGGTATGTAAGCCCCAAGAACACCTTTGTGAGCTGGAACCTCTGTGTCAGGCTATCCCAAAAGCTCTGCATACCGGCAAGCTCCAGATGTGGAAGTCATACCCATTGTCATTTGAGGGGTTCTCTGACAGTGCCAGGGCTGTAAGATTATGGCAATGCTTTGTAGCTTTCTTTGGACTATTTAATTACTCATTTGCTTGTTCACTGTGTTCCAAATTCAAAAAGAACCATTTCCCCTTTGGTAATACATCTGTTAATGATGTTCACAGAAAAAGGTGCTAATATTTTTCAAGATAGCACCAGCCCTGTTCAGATAGGACCATTCCCAGTGATCCTTCCCCAGCTGGCTCCACTTCTGACCTTCATATGTTTCAGCATGAAGGTCCCAAGGGGGCTTCCAACAGTGTCCATTTGAGTGTCCTTAGAAGCCTCTTTGGTGATTCGTCAGCATTCCCAATATGCCTATTCAGCTCAACAAAGTTGGTGCCCCTCAGATCTTCACACTGAATGCATAGTGATCAAAACTGGAGCTGATAACGATGTTACGGGTGGCAAATAGCCCGTGTGTGAGTTATTTAATTCTGGTTCTAATAAGACCTGAATTGGGCTGATAGTCTATTGAAGCAGAGCTGGATTTAGGGGAGTTCAGCTGGTTCAGTTGCACTGGGCATAGAGCCTCAGAAGCTGGAGGTGCCACATCTATGAGGTAGAATGGAAAGCTGAGAGGTGGGGAGTGCCAAATTTTGATGTCACACAGGGAGCTGCTGAAATTTGGGTCCATTCACATGATATTGGATATCGCCCATGAATCTTTCTCCAACACGCACTTCTGGGATGATAGTGAAGTCCACAGCTAGAATCACAGATCCGATAGAATCTGGTATCAAATGGTTCTTCATTAAGTGTGGCTTTTAAGACAATAGAGTAGTTTTGGGAATCTAAAGCATATGTTTCCCATAGCATGGAGAAGGAAGTCCTTCATCAGCCATTATTAGAGCCCTGCATTTTCTTGCTCTTGATTTGACCACTAAAATTAACTTACAGCTCTAAACTTGGCTCACATCTATTTTAGGCTATATTTCTTTTTAATAGCACTAATAAAAATAGCATAACTGTGTTCTCTTGAATGTAAGTCATCGAGCTTCAGATTGTCAAAACAAATCAAATCAATTTGTTATGTGTTTGCATGAAGGGGTTGTGGCAAATCAGCGGTCCAAAGAAAAGGCTAAAAAAAGAGAGAGTTGTATAACATCTAAAATCAACACCAGCTATCAGTGGCCCTTTGAACTGCCATATGTAGTTTTATCTTCAATCTGCCTATTTCCGTTCAACCATGTCTTTTTTAAAAGCAGAAGTCAAGCAAATTGACATTTGGTCTTAGGATAAATTGTATTTTTACAAATCTGACATGGTATTTTGTCTATTTTGCTCTGGCATAGGAATGTAAGGACACAGGGCCAGCTTGAGGCTGCCAAGCAATGAATATACTTCCTTCCAAAGAGAAGACATCAATAGTATAAATCAATAGATGATAGCTGTGTACAAGCTAATCTGTTGGCAGCACAAAAGTGTCTTTCTGCTCACTCCAAAATCATTTGTGTTGGTCCTGAACATGCTGCTTTCACTCTGGATCCTGCCATACATAAGAGTGGTTGTGATTACTTGAAATGCATTTGAAAACCCTTCTCTTGGTTCGGTTATCCATACCTTTCCTCCCCAGCGCATACCCAGGAGAATGAAGGAGGAAATGGTGATTGTGATCTAGGTACATGCCCACACATAATGTCATTGGGCAAAGGTGAATACACGCCCCATTGCTGGGGCCACATACACCTGTTTTTAAATGGACACAGTGTTGGGGAATGAAAATCAATCTGCAAGGAGTTTTTATTTTTAGAATAAAAGCAGTTTGTGAAGAAGCCCTTTTCAGGGGCTAAAAATATGTAATGCATCTAGATTGTTTGTGGACGATGTAGAAAAAAACAAGTACTCCATTGTTCTGGAATAAAATGTTGTCTTGAGCCTCATATTTGCTGCACGTATAATACTGCCATGAGGTTATTTACTTATTTATAGTTATCTCCTGCCTTTCTCCCCTCATGCTGTTGGCAGACTATGCATCTTGAGTGAATTAGAGTGGAACTTACAGTTTCTGGAGTTAAAGGGCTTTATTCATGCAGGAATAAATTTGCAGACTGAGTAGAGAAGAGACAGAGAAAGTCACAGACATCTTGTCATATGGAGAGAAGAATAAACAAAATGGTTCAGTTTTAAGGGTGGAGTTAACTTAGACAAAGAGGCTTACAAAGAAGTGCTGGCTGGATTGCTAGACTAACTGTGCCTCCTTGCATTTGCTTTTCTACAACACATGGAACCCAAGGTGGCATACACGTCATTCTCAAAGCACCCATCAGTCCCATACCTGCTTAACTCCAACAAGGTGATGGCCTCATGAGCCTTCAGCTCATACATAGATCTAGGGAGCAATCCTATGCACAAGAAGCTGGCAAAAAGCTTGCTGATGTAAGTTAAGTTCTAAAACTTATTCAGCTACGGGACTGCAACTGCTGCTCAACCTAACCCTGTCAGAGGGAAAATGAGTCTTTAATAAAGTGTTCTATGCTGAATTGCCAGATTACATGACAACCTGAATGGGCTTAGGTTCTAGCCTAAGTCTCCCCTCTCTGGGAGGGGAGGACTTGAACCAGCCTTGGCTTAGTCAGCTTTGACTTAACTGACTGAGCCAGTATGAGCCAAGTTATCCCAGCATATTTTCAGTTAAGCCAGGGTTGGGGGCTGAGCCCAAGATCTGCTACATCCTGAGCTGTTCAGTTTAGCAGATCTTGCCATATGATTACCCCCCGCCAAATGCTAACCACCCATTTGCCTTCATGATATATGGCTAAGGCATCCCTCACCCCTCCTCAAAGTGTTTCAAACAGAGCTTACTGCTAGATAAGCATGCATCTAAATTGCATTTTTGTAGTGTTTGTATATGCATGGTTTCAGGATTACAATAGCGGATAACCCAAGCAGTGGTCCTGGCATGCCAGAGCTAAGTGTACACAACTACAGTAACTATAAACAGATTTTATTTTTATTTGTTTCTCTAAGATGCAATGTGCTTAATAAGGAACAAAATGTGTTAATAAACTGGCACAAAAGACTAAAGTGTATAAATTGTTGCTACGAATTAAGGGAATAGTTATTGCAAAGCACCTCCCCCTTCCCTCTTCGTATTATGGTTGCTACCTACACAGTAGTGCGCAGATATCTCATAACGTACTTTATAGCACAAAAAGGACAGTAAAGAGAAGCCAAACATTTTATTTAAATCTCAGGGGGAGCTTAGTTAATGAAAGCATGATATAGTAAAACAAATCATAGCACTCACTTGGAAATCTATGTAACTGAGAAGCTGTCCCTGCCTTCTAAATAATTGGTTGTGTTGTTCTCCTGTTACCTAGCATTTTTCAATAAACATAATCAAAACGCTAGATTATTTTTAAAAAATTGGGTAGGAGTAATTGTAAACATAAATCAGATGAAGGAGCACCACTCCAAAGGGCACAAAAGATCTAACGTGTTTGGTTTGGGGAAGCTTTTATAGGTTTTCATTTTTACTGTGCTTATTATAGTTTCAATCAGCTTTTATTATTCAAGAGGTTATTAGGAAGTATAAATAGGCTTGGCAATAAACTAAATAGGATGGTTTTAAGACTGAAATAAACAAGGCTAGAATGTAATTTGAGAAAAATGACGCATCTAATTTTTTTCTTCCATGTGCTCAAGCCCTGTTGGATAGGACCAAGGTTCCATCAAGTCAAACATTCTGTTTTGATATCCTATGCTTCCAGGAAACCCACAAACAAGGTAGTATAGCAGCAACTTTTGTTGCCCTCTGCTAAGTGGCATCATGTTATGGACTGGCTGGATGCAGAGGAATAGAGGGAGGTGTCAGCTGGAGAACCCCCAAAGGGTAAAGGCTCAGAGCTCAGGGATTGGTGGTGGGATGATGATGAGTGGTCAAAGGGAGAAGAGGGAGAAGATTGGGAGGAAGAGGTGTCCGAAGCTGAAGAGGTAGCAGGGTTTAGTGAGCAGGGAGAGTCTGTAGCAGAGAGAAGTCCAGAATCTGAAGCAGGAGAAGAGGGAGGCTAAGAGGCAGAGATGAGTCAGGTTGTGAAGAAGCCAGGATGTCTTCCCCTCCTGGTGTGACAAGCTCCTCTGCCCCTGGTCTGCCAGGACCTGAAGAGGTATGAAGAGGGAGGAGCAAAGACAGGCACATTGGCATAGCCTCAGATTGCTTGGGAAGGACCTAGGAGAGGAGGAGATTTAGGTAGCTGTGGGAAGGCTGGGACCTTTAGCCTCTACAGTTGCCTCAGAGGGGTAAGACCTATCAAGAAGAGCTGCTGAGCAGGCCTTGTTTCTTCCCAAAAAAATTAACTTTACATACGCTGTGTGATTTATTGCTGGCTGGCTCCCAGACACATACTGACTCCCTGCTTGTAATCCTGATTATTATCACCCCGACCCAGCAGATGTTATTTTCATTTAATACAACAACCCCTAAACACTTGCATATTAACTGAAAAGCACAGTCAAATCCAGGACAGGCAAGCAGATCTAGGACACACATCAGACAATGAGGGTAGAGGAGCCAGTCTTGCGGACTAGCCTGCTAGCAGCCACTTTAAAGAGCTTCCTGTTGCAGATATGAGGAGCTTATACCACCCAAAGAAAGCCACATGGCATTCAAGGAACTGCAGGAATGCAGAGTGAAAACTGACACTTCAATAGAGTTAGTCCCAGCTAATGACAGAAACAGGGACGCGGGTGGCGCTGTGGGTTAAACCACAGAGCCTAGGACTTGCTGATCAGAAGGTTGGCGGTTCGAATCCCCACGACGGGATGAGCTCCTGTTGTTCGGTCCCTGCTCCTGCCAACCTAGCAGTTCGAAAGCACATCAAAGTGCAAGTAGATAAATAGGTACCGCTCCGGCGGGAAGGTAAACGGCGTTTCCTTGCGCTGCTCTGGTGTGCCAGAAGCGGCTTAGTCATGCTGGCCCCATGACCCGGAAGCTGTACGCTGGCTCCCTAGGCCAGTAAAGCGAGATGAGTGCCGCAACCCCAGAATCGGTCACGACTGGACCTAATGGTCAGGGTTCCCTTCCTTAATGACAGAAATATGTATATATGGAAATACATGTGGTGGCACTGAAGCCTGCCTACACAAGTAGCTGATATCATTTTATGTCTCGGGCTTATCAATTCCAGGCTATCGAGCTCGCCTTCCTCTGATAATAATGCATATCCCCGACTGAGCAGGTGAAGTGAATTAGGAAGAAAGGGTGGGCAGACATGGAAGGCTTACATAACATGGTATTGTAGGATTCAGGCTCCTGCAGCTGGCTGGGTGGCTCTGATATCATCTGCATGTGCTGCTGTTATAATAATCATGGGAATGAATCACAGAAGTATTTGCAGTTTCTGTGCATAATTTCCCTTCTCTTCACCCCCCCCCCTCCCCACCAAATGCTTTAATTTGGGTCAAAGCTTCCCATGATGGAGACGTCTCATTAGCTTATAATAGTTCTCCCCCTCACTCTCCTGCTCTTCATCTCATAACTATTATACCATTGAGGAAGGAGAAGGCGGGCTCCATCACAGCTCAAATCTCTTCAGAAACGCTACATAAGTAAATCCTATCCCTGCTATGTCCCATAACCATCCATTTCTTTACATATTGTAGAGTGGGTTGGACAGGAGAGAGTTAATGGAGCTGGACAGCGCCTTGGTATAGCTAAGTTACCATCACCTTCCTTTGTTGAAGAAGATTGTCTGATGGCAGTCTCAGTTGCTGGCCTTTAAAATGGCTAGGACTGGGGTAATATTATTATTATTATTATTATTATTATTATTATTATTATTATTATTATTTATTATTTGTACCCCGCCCATCTGGCTGGGTCTCCCCAGCCACTCTGGGCGGCTTCCAACAAAGATGAAAAGTACACTAAAATGTCACATATTAAAAACTTCCCTGAACAGGGCTGCCTTCAGATGTCTTCTGAATGTCAGGTAGTTGTTTATCACTTTGACATCTGATGGGAGGACGTTCCACAGGGCGGGTAGTCAACACAATGCCCTCTACATGTTTTGGACTACAACTTTCATGGTCTCTGACCATTAGCTGTTTTGGTCTGGGATTGATGGGAGTTGTGGCCCTAACTACCTTGGAAACCACAAACAGTGACCCACACAGCCAAGAATGGCATGACAACTTGTGCCTGCAGTGTGACGTTAGGTCACTACACACGGTCTGTGTACAAATTACTGGCTTACAACTAGGTTATTCTTTTTCTCAGGTTGCATCAAAATGCAGTATTTCATAAGAAATGACAGACTAGATCTGAACTGTGGCCAATGTCTTGTGTGAACTGCTTCCCAAACCAATGGTGGGATTGCACCGGATTCCGAGTAAATGAGATTGTGCACACAGCTTATGATGGCTGGGAATGCATGATCAAAGATGTGAGATCCCAAGAGAACATCTAGTTTTGTACCAACTGAATGGCTACAGGCAGGGTGCCAATGGCAGTAAAACACAACAGTTCCTGTTTGCCAAAGTATGTGACGAACATTTCCCCCTTACGTCTAGACTGAGAATGTTTTCTGCTGACACTCTAAGTTAGAAAATGAGGTGGCTATTACTAGAAGGTTGGATTGAAGTCAGTGGTGCATTCAAGTACTTTTAAAGCCATGTGCTCAATTGGAATCTCAGCGATAATAAGAATATGAAAATTGGCTCGTTAAACATGTCTAAAGAAATAAGAGCAGACAATAACAAGATACTTAAAAATGTAAATGAATCACTTTAGATTTCACAGGGTTTGCTACCCCCACCCCCAGAAGAATAATGAAACTGAACTTTGGTTATCAAGTAAAGTTCTCCATAAACTTATTTTATTTTATAAAACAACCGCTATGCCCTACAGTAAATGATTTGTCCCATTGGGGTATAACTATTAATGATTTCAGCTAGAGAAATAGGCAAAATAAAGCTGCTTAATGTTTTATTGCTGGCTGATGCTTCCACATTGCTACTGGTCTTTCCCCTGTTCCACATGCTAGAGAAGGCTTCTCACACAGATAGGTCTGATTCAGTATAAGGCAGTTTCCTATGTTGCTAGGGTGTGAGAGTTCAACTGATCTGGATGTTTAAATAATAGCAGCTTCAAGTGAGTCATAGAAACTGTAGTGAGATGCACTTTGACATGAAACCGGGTGTATTTTGACATAGGGACAATTCCAACACACAACCTCCTCCCCTCCTGCTGACAGCCACCAAAGAAACCATGTCACCCTCCGGTGTCCAACAGATCTTCACTGGACAAGTGCTTTTAAACATGTTCATAAAGAATCTGGAGTTAAGGGTGACGAGGTGTAATCTTTGCTGACGACACCAAATTATTATGTGTTGGAAATGGTGGAGTCAGACTCAATGGTAGGCAGATTTTGTCTCCATCCTCCTGCATTCTTCAAGGACAAAACTGAGACAAAGAAGAGGGGTGATGCCCACCTGGGGTACAGCTAAGCCATTCGGGACCAGTGAGTCTCCCACACCTGCCCTCCCCCTGTCCCCCAGAAACAGTACTTCTGTTTTGTCAGGATTCAACCTCAATCTGTTAGCTGCCAACCATCCTCCAACCACCTCCAGACACTTACATGGACAAGAGGAAGCGTGTCTTCACACAATGCAAAGTGATGACTTGAAACTGGTTCTAATAGGGCTATTCATCATCATCATCAACTTTATTGCACTAGCCAAAGGCCATGGCATCTTGCACAAAGGGAACAAAAAGAAAAGCAACAATAACCGTAAAAACCATAAAAACATCAGGCACTGCAGATACAATAAACCACAATCATGTTTCCACAAATTTATTTGTTGCATACAATGGAATAACAAGGGGTTCTCAGGTAGAATGTGCCAGCTTAAATGTCCGAATCACCTTTGCAATTGACCGCTATTTTATCTAGTTCTTTTCTCCTGATCTTCTTAGCTGCCAACGCATATAGTGCTACTTGATAAGTTACGAAGTCATCACTCAGCAGCCATTTCACCCTTTTCACCCTGTTCAAGTGTGTTCCATTCGTTAGCAGGGGTTTTATAAATCGGTCTCTTGGTTCTATATACAGTGGTACCTCAGGTTAAGTACTTAATTTGTTCCGGAGCTCTGTACTTAAACTGAAACTGTTCTTAACCTGAAGCACCACTTTAGCTAATGGGGCCTCCCGCTGCTGCCACGCCGCCGGAGCCCGATTTTTGTTCTCATCCTGAAGCAAAGTTCTTAACCTGAAGCACTATTTCTGGGTTAGCGGAGTCTGTAACCTGAAGCGTATGTAACCTGAAGCGTATGTAACCCGAGGTACCACTGTACAGCGGGCACTGCAATAAATAGTGGTACAGGCCCTCTATGCAAGGTTGCCCACACAGGCAAAGTCTCTCCTTGTACTGTACTTTGCCATACCAACCATCCACCACCGCCAAGGGCATCAATTGGAATCATAAATCTGCAAAAGCGATTCTTAGTACGGCAAGTGGGAGCTTTGTCAAATAACTAGCTTGTATATGCTCTGTTTTGATAAGTGGGAACCCTGGTGAACTTTTGGTAGAGGCAATTGATGTTAAATCCCTTTCTGCATCAGACCTGAACAGACAATCTCTTAAGTGCCTCTTATCCCTCTTCATGATCACCTGAAGATCTTGTAATTGATATTGGATCAAGAAGCGTTGGATGCAAGGGCGATCTGGCTGCGACATCTGTGACCCCATTGATCACCAGGGTTGATTCGGCTGATCTGGCTGGCTAGGCAGGTATCCCCTTCCTACCTCACTGCTCCATGTGCGTCCCTCCCGAAGCTGTGCACTCGGTGGAAGAGGACAACCATCCTAGATAGAAGAAGTGTACCATTCTTCAGTCAAGGGTTCTAATAGGAGACTAGACAGATTCATGGAGGAGGAGAAAGCTATCAGTGGCTACTAGACATGCTAAATGTATACTACGTTTGAAGTCTTTCTGTATGTAATTAGTTGGGCACTGTGAGGAACAGGGTGCTAGACTGGATAGTCTTATGTTGACATGATATTAAATGCACACCCTCCAACATTTTGAAGCAAAAATTTGGGACGACGTCTTATCATACGGGTATCGAAGGTGCAACCTTGGCATTATCAGCAGCATACTTTAACCAACTGAGCTATCCATGTAACAAGAAAAGACTCCAAAGAACTCATCAGAGACATGAAGAAGGCAAGCATCAAGGGGGAATTTGATTAAGGGTTTGCATCTTTGGTGTCTGTTTCCTCAAAGCTATCTTCGTATCTTGCGTAAGTGAGGGAGAACAAAAGAGCACTTCTACGACTTTAAAATATAATTTGACAAATGGCTGCCTCCTATTTTCCAATTTGAAGGAGGCTCATGAGTTGTGGAACAGGCACAAGTCTGACTACGTTGGATAAAAATAGATTTAAATCTCTACTGCAAACAGAAAGGATAGCCAAATGGTAGTTTTTATAGATACCTCATTGGCACACACTATAAATTTATATCCGTTTGATGTCTAAATTGTTTCAAATAACGGCAAACAAAATGAATCTTCTCAAAAAGCAAACAAAAATTTGGCAGAAACCCATCAGCTTGCCAGAATCTCCAGTTGAAGATGACTTATTCTCTCCCCCCCCCCCTACAAAATGATGCTTTTCCATCAGTATCAAGTCCGGAGTCAATACATCTTCATCCCAATTGACTACAAAAGTCAATAGTGCTTTTTAAAGGTTTTTGTGGTTGTTGGTGATACAATTCACAGCAGCAAATAATGGGGCCAGAGAAGCTTGCAGTCAAAATACAAGAGTAAAGGCCAAGCTTGACTTTCCTTCCATAAAGGTCATATAATATATAACTACTTTAATAAATGGGCAGAGCAATGCAAAAGGAAAGGGGTGGGAAGGTAAACAGATGAACCGCCTTTCTCAGTGCCCCTCCTGAGGCATACTATCGCCCTTTCTTGTATATATCATATCATATCATTGGAAATGTAAAGAAACTGAAGGTACATTCTTTCACCTTTGGTGGACGTGCCCAAGGATTAAGGCTTTCTGGGAGATGATCTATAATGAAATGAAAAAGGTATTTAAATATACCTTTCTGAAGAAACCAGAGGCCTTTCTCCTGGGCATGGTCGGCCAATTGGTGTCAAAGAAGGATAGAACTTTCTTTATGTATGCTACAGCAGCAGCAAGAATACTCATCGCAAAGCATTGGAAGACACAGGACTTACCCACCTTGGAAGAATGGCAGATGCAAGTAATGGACTACATGGAAATGGCAGAAATGACGGGCAGAATCCGAGATCAGGGAGAAGAGTTGTTGGAAGAAGACTGGAAGAAATTTAAAATCTACTTACAAAAACATTGTAAAATTTTTGAATGTTGATGACATTGAAATGAAATGAATGGGTTCTAGTAAAAAAGGTAAAATAAGAATATGAAAGAAGGGATAGATATTAGATAAAAATTAGGAACAAATAATATGTGAAGAAAGATAACTAAGGATAAAATTAATAAGAAGGAATTTGCTAATTAATTTTAAATTGGAATACAAGAAAGGGGGGTGTGAGGAAGTCAATAAAATAAGTTTATGAACGGTAAGAAATTAAAGAGAGGGATTTTTATTTTTAACCCTTTGAATTTTTTTCCCTTTTTTTAGTGTTCTAATTTTTTCTTTCTTTTTCTCGTGTTTTTTCCCCTCTATATGTTAATTGTTTGGTTTTTTTTGTATTATGTTTGATTGTTTATATGTTCTGTGTTTTTTTTCTTTTTATGTAACTTCTTTCTTTGATAAAACTTAATAAAATTATATATATATATATATATATATATATATATATATATATATATATATATATAATATCATAAACAGTTTCTAATATTGTATAATATTGCATTTTAATATTAATGCTGTGTTTTTTTGGTATGTTTGTTTATTACATTTCTATTCCATTTTTCCTCCAAGGAGCTCACATAGTTCTCCCCCCCCCCCTTTTGATCCTTGCAACACCCCAGTGAGGTAGGTTAGGCTGAGAGACTGCATCTGGCACAAGGACATGCAATGAGCTTAAAGGCCAAGTGGGAGCAGAACCCTGGTTGCCCAAGTCTTAGTCTGACACTCTGACCACTACACCACAACCCATCTGGGGACCTCATGTGATGGTGGTGGTGGTGATAAGTCTCTCTATCTTCTATCTATCAGCAGTCAAGGGCTGACATCTGTTTTCTCCATTTGAGGGACATGTCTGAAGATTAGAATAGCTATGGATCCTTCAGATCCATGCCTTTCACCAGATCACCCCCACTTTGCCTCTATAATGTTGGTGCTCAGAAGCTTCAGAAGTTGGAGCAGTGGTGGACAAAAGACCTCAAAAAGTGGGATTCCCCTGTCCTAGAGAAGATTTCAGTCTTTCTCCACCTGCATGGAGGGAGATCCAAAGCAGCTTATGACCCCAGGGATGTCCTGAAGTGGCTTTCATGAGATACCTCTTAGCATCGGAATGTAATCCATGCCTTCCCTGATCTTTGAAAGACATATTTCTGAAAAGTGTAAACTAATTTCTAACTACAGCGTATAATGATCAACTGGCTGGACATTTGTTATATATGCACAGTGTTGGGTGCTGGTCTTCAGAGACAGCAGACTACCAATCACAACTCTCACATTTGTACGAGTTAATTGAACTGTTAAATTCCTTAGTGGACTTGAAGGTTAAACTTACGACCGCATTAGAGCACAGCATCATATTGCACAGAGAGGTATGGAAACTAAGATCTATGTTTTTTAGCTGCAGATAATTTGTGTTACATAATAAAAGGCTATGACTTGTAAAAGGAAAACTCATCAATAGCTTGCTTCTTTATTTACTTGCATGCTTAAATATCCTATCTTTTCCCCAAGGTGATGTACATAGTTCTTCCCATCCCCATTTCCTCCTCAAGGAACCAATCCTATGAAGTAGGTTATGCTGAGAGGTGGCCCAAGGATGTGCAATGTGCTTCGTAGCCAAGTCCAATACACTAACCACTACAAGTGTGCTCTATTCATTGTGACAACATTCAGTCCTACCCTCTGTTCCCATTCCTAAGGCAGTGACCAACTCATAAGAAGGCTATCATCCCATGATGGCTAAGTTTGCTCAGTAGCCCTTAGTGAGGGTCTAGATTTTTGGCAGTACATGGCGGCTAGTGGATTCCACAAATGCACATGTTACCTAACACTTTCAAAGACTCCTTCAGGGTTTCCAAGTATGCTGAAACCATACTGATTCTCCACAAGGCTTCTCCTTGGATGTGTTTTAATGCATCAATTTACTAAGGACAAATGTTAAGGTAATGGGTGTTCTCTCCCAGCACTGGACTGGACCTCCTGCCTGGCCACATCAAATACATAATTGTATTTCTACCGTGATCTCACATGAAGAGGAAACGAGTCAACAATACTTAACAATAGTGCATGCTTTTGCATCACACAGACAGGGGAATGATGCCAAGCCAGGTATTCTGGGAAGTGAGAATCACAACTGGAATCTGCTCAAACTGAAAGTGGATAATATGTTTATAGTTTAATTGCATTGTAGTCCCTGTTTAACAAACACAAAACCAAATAAGCCCCCCCCCCCGCCTTTTTAAGCGAAGCTTTTGAAGAAGTCTGCATGCCATTCAAAGCAGCCAGCAAATTTGATGAGATGTACAGCAGAGACAATCTGAGTTAATTGCTATGGGTGCATAAAAGCTTAGCCATCTGTGCTATTTGATAACTATCAGATAAAATAGTTGGCTGATTATTCAAATTGTTTTCAAATAATTCATTGCAATTCTGCAAGCAACACCCAAAGAGATGCCATCATTATTATTATGCAAATTTTGAATGGCACATCAGAGCCATAATTTTTGTTATACGCTTATGAAGAGTCTCCTCCTATCAACTCAAAAGCAAAATAAATAAATAAATAAGCTCAACTGGAAAAAAAAAACCAAAATAGAGTCCAAATGACTTCTGCTTGGCTTCCTGAAACAGTTTGGTGAGGCATTTGTGGTGTTTTAAAATGCTACCTTGGGATTGCTGTCAAGGCACCTTCCCCACCTACATGTGTTCAATTCACATGCAACTATGTATATATTCATGGCACTGGGAAATAATTAAATAACAAAACCAACAACAACAACAATTTATTATTTATACCTCGCCCATCTGGCTGGGTTTCCATTTAATCCATTTGAACTGCAAAAAGGCTCAAAAAGATCAGAAACAGCCAGAAAAGAGTGGGAAAACTGCAAAAAGAGTGTAAAAAATGGGAAAATAACTAGCAATCCCAAGCACTTTGAGGTACTGGTATACCTCCCACTCCCTGCTTGTCATTGCTTCCACATTGTCCTCCAGCGGTGAGAAAGATGGAGGGCCACAATTGCCATCATTCATGCCAGTGCTGCTGGGTTTTTTAAGGGTTTCCTGAGGTTTAGGGGGCGGTTACAGGCTTTTTAGATGATGTTCCCCACTATAGGTGATTTTACATACCCTGGAATGTAGCTCCTGTGTAAGTGGGGAGATATCTGTACATCAACACATACTGTAGACATCTTTTTTGGATTAGAAGAGAGCCATTTAAAAAAAAAAAAAATCCACTGAGGAGTATCTGGAAAATAGCTGTCCTGCTCACGGCATTAGCATTGAAGCATGGCAGATCTGGACTCCACCTCTGAAATAATTTTCATCAGCCTACTACTGGCACAGACGTATTGTGGACAACCGCTACTGCCATAACTGTGCCTCATTGCAAGTTGTCTGAGATCCTGCACCATCCAAAACAAAACTCCCAAATCACTCACAACTCTGTGGACTCTTCTCCTATGTCTGTCTACGCCATTTTGCACATTGGGGCTCATCCCTAGGAAAGTGTGCATGGGCACCAAAGTCCGAGCTGCAGCCGTTGCATATAAAAATACCTCCCTAAAGGCATTCGGGATGTCCCTGCCAGCAATACTTAACAGAAATGCCTCTGGTCTTTTTAAAAAAGTTATTCCAAACATATTTTTTTTTGTGACAAAGGGGTGGAAGGAAGAAGAAGTCCCGACAATAATGGATTGGCATAACAAGCTACAGTGGTACCTAGGATTAAGTACTTAATTCATTCTGGAGCACCACTTTAGCTAATGGGGCCTCCTGCCGCTGCCGCGCTGCTGGAGCCCGATTTCTGTTCTCATCCTGAAGCAAAGTTCTTAACCTGAAGCACTATTTCTGGGTTAGCGGAGTCTGTAACCTGAAGCGTATGTAACCTGAAGAGTATGTAACCCGAGGTACCACTGTACAAGAATTTGCTGAAATGGCGCAAATTCTTTGAATAGCCTGAGAGGCAATTCAAAACAAAAATTTATGGAAAAGTGGGATAGATATAATATATATGTTCAAAAATACAGTAAAGGTTCTCTATCTATGCTAGCATTCGAGAGAGCATTGGAGAGAGACTGAGAAATAAAACCAAGGATACATATTGATATAAGAATGTATTTGATAAAATGTAAAGAAATATACAATAATAAGAGTACATTCATTTGTAAAAAAAGGAATGTACCACGGGATAGACAGGAAGCCCAAAGTGTTGGTACATATATGATTTTAGAATACTTTTTTTGTCCTTGGTTTTTTTCTTTAGGCATATGAACTTTGTATATACCAGTAAACTTTGTATACATGCTGAAAATTATATTATAATAAGCCTTGTAATGTAGTATGATAATGTAAATAAGAACGTTAATAAATAAATAAATAAATAAATTGTTTAAAAAGGGAAGTGTACATGGGACTGAAGCTTGAGGCATGTACCCGTGTCTTATACTGTCTGCATTTCACTGGACGACCCTTTTGTTCCAGTTCACCTGACTTGAAAAACATCTTTCACAAAAGATGAGAAATCACTTTAATGAATGGTTGGTACATTTTATTTTAGACTTAGAATCATAGAATCATAGATTCATAGAGTTGGAAGAGACCACAAGGGCCATCGAGTCCAACCCCCTGCCAAGCAGGAAACACCATCAGAGCACTCCTGACATATGGTTGTCAAGCCTCTGCTTAAAGACCTCCAAAGAAGGAGACTCCACCACACTCCTTGGCAGCAAATTCCACTGTTGAACATCTCTTACTGTCAGGAAGTTCTTCCTAATGTTTAGGTGGAATCTTCTTTCTTGTAGTTTGGAGCCATTGCCCCGTGTCCGCTTCTCTGGAGCAGCAGAAAACAACCTTTCTCCCTCCTCTATGTGACATCCTTTTATATATTTGAACATGGCTATCATATCACCCCTTAACCTCCCCTTCTCCAGGCTAAACATGCCCAGCTCCCTTAGCCGTTCCTCATAAGGCATCGTTTCCAGGCCTTTGACCATTTTGGTTGCCCTCCTCTGGACACGTTCCAGTTTGTCAGTGTCCTTCTTGAACTGTGGTGCCCAGAACTGGACACAGTACTCCAGGTGAGGTCTGACCAGAGCAGAATACAGTGGCACTATTACTTCCCTTGATCTAGATGCTATACTCCTATTGATGCAGCCCAGAATTGCATTGGCTTTTTTAGCTGCCGTGTCACACTGTTGGCTCATGTCAAGTTTGTGGTCAACCAAGACTCCTAGATCCTTTTCACATGTACTGCTCTCAAGCCAGGTGTCACCCATCTTGTATTTGTGCCTCTCATTTTTTTTTGCCCAAGTGCAATACTTTACATTTCTCCCTGTTAAAATTCATCTTGTTTGTTTTGGCCCAGTTCTCTAATCTGTCAAGGTCGTTTTGAAGTGTGATCCTGTCCTCTGGGGTGTTAGCCAGCCCTCCCAGTTTGGTGTCATCTGCAAATTTGATCAGGATGCCCTTGAGACCATCATCCAAGTCGTTGATAAAGATGTTGAATAAGACCGGGCCCAAGACAGAACCCTGTGGCACCCCACTAGTCACTCTTCTCCAGGATGAAGAGGAACCATTGATGAGCACCCTTTGGGTTCGGTCAGTCAGCCAGTTACAAATCCACTGAGTGGTAGCATAGTCAAGACCGCATTTTACCAGCTTCTTTACAAGAATATCATGGGGCACCTTGTCAAATGCCTTGCTGAAATCAAGGTAGGCTACATCCACTGCGTTCCCTTCATCTACCAGGCTTGTAATTCTGTCAAAAAACGAGATCAGGTTAGTCTGACATGACTTATTTTTCAGAAATCCATGCTGACTATTGGTGATCACAGCATTCCTTTCTAGGTGCTCACAGACTGTTTGCTTAATGATCTGCTCCAGAATCTTCCCTGGTATTGATGTCAGACTGACTGGGCGGTAATTATTTGGGTCCTCTCTTTTCCCCTTTTTGAAAATAGGGACAACATTTGCCCTCCTCCAGTCTGCCGGGACTTCGCCTGTTCTCCAGGAATTCTCAAAGATGACTGCCAGTGGTTCTGAGATCACATCTGCCAGTTCTTTTAATACCCTTGGATGCAGTTCATCTGGCCCTGGAGACTTGAATACATCTAAACTAGCCAAGTATTCTTGTACTGTCTCCTTAGTTATTCTGGGCTGTGTTTCCTCTGCTGAATCATTTGCTCCAAATTCTTCAGATCGGGCATTGTTTTCTTTATCAGAGAAGACTGAGGCAAAGAAGGCATTGAGGAGTTCAGCCCTTTCTGTGTCCCCTGTTTGCATTTCACCATCTTTTCCTCTGAGTGACCCCACTGTTTCTTTGTTCTTCCTTTTGCTACAAACATACCCATAAAAGCCTTTTTTGTTGCTTTTAACCTCTCTAGCAAGCCTGAGTTCATTCTGTGCTTTAGCTTTTCTGACTTTGTATCTACACGTGCTGGCTATTTGTTTGAATTTCTCTTTGGTGGTTTCCCCCTTTTTCCATTTTTTGTACACATCCTTTTTAAATCTTAACTCAGTTAAAAGTTCTTTAGATAGCCACCCTGGCTTCTTTAGGCACCTTCCATGTTTCCGTCTCATTGGTATCGCCTGAAGTTGTGCTTTTACTATCTCCCTCTTAACAAACTCCCAGCCATCATGAACTCCCTTTCCTTTTAGTATTACTGTCCATGGGATCTCACCCAGCACTTCCCTAAGTTTTATGAAGTCGGCTTTCTTAAAGTGAAGAAATTGAGTCCTAGTATGCTTGGCTGCTCCTTTCCGCTGTATAGTAAACTTCAGAAGAGCATGATCACTCGCGCCTAATGATCCTTCCACTTCTACCCCACTAACCAGGTCATCAACATTGGTTAGGACCAGATCTAAAATGGCTGTTCCTCTTGTTGCTTCTCCCACTTTCTGGACAATTAAGTTGTCTGCAAGGCCAGTGAGGAATCTGTTTGACCTTATGCTCTTGGCTGAGTTTGACATCCAACAAATATCCGGGTAATTGAAGTCCCCCATTACTACTATCTCCCTTCCTTTTGCATGCTTGGCCATCTGTTCCAGGAAGGCATCATCTATGTCCTCCGTTTGGCTTGGGGATCTATAGTAAACTCCCACAATGAGGTAACTGTTATTCTTCTCTCCCTTAATTTTGACCCAAATGCTCTCACTTTGGCTTTGAGGTTCTAAATCTTGGATCTCTTCACAGGTATACACATCCCTGACATATAACACCACTCCTCCTCCTTTCTTGTCTGGTCTGTTTCTCTGAAATAGATTGTATCCCTCCATTATTACATTCCAATCGTGGGACTTATCCCACCAGGTTTCAGTGATGCCTATTATGTCATATTTAGTTTGCTGTACCAAGAGCTCAAGCTCATCTTGTTTATTTCCCATGCTTTGCGCATTAGTGTACAGACATTGAAGTCCATTAATCATTCCCCCGTGTCTCTTATTTAAGGATTTTTTCCTCCCACCACTAGGACTGCGTGCTGTTTGCTCCATTTGGTCTATGACATTTGGATGATCATCTTCATCAATTGATAGACTCCTACCTTCAGGAGCACTGTCTCCCTCCCCCACATTAGTCAGTTTAAAGCCCTCCTGATGAGGTTTCTGAGATTTTTGGCAAAAACATTCCTCCCAACCGTTGTAAGGTGCAGCCCATCGCTTGCCAGAATTCCATCTTCAAGAAACTGCAGTCCGTGATCTAAGAATCCAAACCGTTCCTGTTTACACCATTTGCGAAGCCAGCTGTTCACTTCCACTATTTTTCCCTCTCTCCTGGGCCACGTCGTTCAACTGGGAGGGCAGATGAGATGACAATTTGTGCATTTAATTGCTTCAATTTCCTGCCCAGAGCCTCGTAGTCTCTTTTGATCTTCTGGAGGCTATTGCTTGCAGTGTCATTGGTTCCCACATGAACCAAGAGGAAGGGGTATTTGTCAGTGGGTTTTATGATTCTTTGCAGTCGTTCAGTTACATCTTGGATCTTAGCCCCGGGGAGACAGCATACTTCCCGAGACATTTTGTCAGGCCCACAGATCACTGCTTCTGTTCCCCTCAGTAGGGAATCCCCTATCACCACTACACGCCTCTTCTTAGGTCTGGTCAGGGTTCTTCCGTGAGCTGACCGTTCCAAGGTTGCCTGCACATTCCCTGAGGACTGACTTTGCTGCTCGTCTTCATATACCTGATCGACTGTAATGTTAGGTTACTGCCTAAGCTGGCATTTTTACTTCAGTTATTCTACTACTGACTGAACGACCTGACACATCCATGAGGAAGCACAGAAGAAAATGTAGCTACGTAAAGAGCCATGAAATGTGGCCTTTTGCCTCTGTCCCACACTTATTCTGCTGAGAAATGTTAAGCATTAGGGTAGAAACCATTTTTAACGGTATTACATAAAAGTCTGTTTCTTTTTATATAGAATAGATGCACTTTCCCAATGAGAGGATTATTTTTGTGCTTGAACCATGTCACAATTTTGCCAGAGGTAGAATTTGCATCATTCACTCTGCGATGAGCTAGGATAGCAGGGGGCAGGAAAAAGAAAGAAAATATGCACTGATTTTTTAGAACAACAACAGCAACAAAACAAGTTAAAGAACACAAAGTCCTTAACTTATCTTTGTTCTAAGTATGCTATATTGTCAGTGGGCATAGCAAAGAGTAATCGTGGCCAAGGAATATTACCGGGGGGGAGGGGGATATTTCACTTTCTCTAGCTCTTCTCAATTGTGCAAAAATATACTCACCTACTTTAATTTCTTCACTTTTAGCAACGATGAGCAAACCATTTGTTTCCACCACGACATCAAAATGCAAAAGAGATCAGGTGATCAATCCATTTCAGTGGCATAACTTACATTAGTATATGACAAGTTAATTCTGAAGTAAGTCAACTGCGAGGCAATTTACTGAAGCAGAAAAAAATGTGAATCTCTTTGGATAGACAGCACGTAAATTAACAGGCAGCGTAGTCCTCTTGAAATCAATGGCAAAGCTCCCATTGATTTAATGGAGCAGGGATTGCAGCAAAATACTGTAGTTTGTGTACTTCCTTACTACAGAGCCAAAATCTTCTGGAGGCCACTGATTGGAAATAGATGGCACACATCCAACGAAATGCACTGAAATCGACCTGGATTGGCTCTTGGCATGCTTCATTGAGACCTCAAAAAGCTTACCACAATAATATATATTCCGGACTTATTTCAGCATGTGCCATTTGCCTGAATATGACTGGCATTTACCTGTGACAGCATAGCTGGAAGCAGTGTAGATTGACTGAAAACTACACTTGCCATACGCAGCAGTTGGCAGCCAGGACCTTTCTGGGAGGCTTCAGGCAAGTCTGTTTCTCAGCGCTGGATATCATTAGGCAGAGTGAGGTGGCGGCTGCCTCAGGCAACTGATTTGGGGTGTCATAGTAGGGCAGCAAGTTGCTATTAATTATGGTTGTGTTTTATTGCCAGTGTGGGAGAGAGGTTTCAATGGGATTTTCTGACTAGGGCACCAGAATAACTCAACTGCCCTTGGGTACTATCTACCCTGACAGGCAAGTCATTTGCTAATCCTCTGGCATAATAGTGTCTTGAGCCAGCCCTGTCAACTCCTTATCTGTACAATTGATCAGACTTAGTCTAAGGCAGCTTTATATGATCGTGTTAATCATTTTACATGGGATTGTCCCCTTCCATGCATTGGGGACTTGCTCTTAATTTTTATTCATGTTGCTGCTACTTTATGGGAGACAGGTTTGAGAAGAAAACCAGCAACAGTCAGATCTACAACATATCCTTTCTCCAACAAGCATCAAGCAGATGGCTCTTAGGAGGTCTTAAGCAGCTTTTAAGAGAGAAGCCCACATGGCTTCTGTAGCAAAGCTATATCAGATGTCTTCAGACTTTTGACTGGGCCAGAGCACAAACCTTGCTCACACCTGCTTGCACCTAAGTTTCAATGAAACAATTTAGGTTTGAATCTATATAACAGCCTCTTGATATGAAAGTGGTTAACATTGGTTGTCCTTGTTTGGACAAAGGTATATGGTATGGCTCCTTCGTGGATAACTGCCTTGTTGGGGCGAAGGGGCTTGAATAACTCAGAGAAGTTATGAGCCATGCCGTGCAGGGCCACCCAAGATGGACAGGTCATAGTGGAGAGTTTTGACCAAACATGATCCACCTGGAGCAGGAACCGGCAAGCCACTCCAGTATCCCTGCCAAGAAAACTCCATGGACAAAGTCAACAGGCATATAAAAGTTATGACTCTGGAAGATGAACCCCTCAGGTTGGAAGGCGTCCAACATGCTACTGAGGAAGAGCGGAGGACAAGTACAAGTAGATTCAGAGCTGATGAAGTGGCTGGGCCAAAGCCGAAAGGTCACTCAGTTGCGGATATGCCTGGAAACGAAAGGAAAGTCCAATGCTGTAAAGAAAAATATTGCATAGGAACCTGGAATGTAAGAACCATGAACCTTGGTAAGCTGGATGTGGTCAAAAATGAGATGGCAAGAATAAATATTGACATGGGCATCAGTGAACTAAAATGGACAGGAATGGGTGAATTGAGTTTGGATGACCATCATAAAAGAAATGGAGTGGCCCTCATAGTCAACAAAAGAGTGGCGAAAGCTGTACTGGGATGCAATCTCAAAAATGATAGAATGATCTCAATACAAATACAAGGCAGACCTTTTAACATCACAGTAATCCAAATTTAGGGACGTGGGTGGCACTGTGGGTTAAACCACAGAGCCTAGGACTTGCCGATCAGAAGGTCAGCGGTTTAATCCCTGTGACAGGGTGAGCTCCCGTTGCTTGGTCCCTGTTCCTGCCAACCTATCAGTTCGAAAGCACATCAAAAGTGCAAGTGGATAAATAGGTACTGCTCCGGCGGGAAGGTAAATGGCGTTTCCGTGCACTGCTCTGGTTCGCCAGAAGTGGCTTAGTCATGCTGGCCACATGACTGTACGCCAGCTCCCTTGGCCAATAAAGCGAGATGAGCACCGCAACCCCAGAGTCGGCCACGACTGGACCTAATGGTCAGGGGTCTCTTCACCACTGGCTGTGGTTTGAAATGGTTCTCTGTTGCTTGAGAACAGCAGCAAGGGAGTATGGTATTGTGTTCATTCATGTTCTGCTTTTGAGCTTCCTAGGAGCATCTCTTTGGCCACTGTGGGGAAAACAAAATTTTGGGCTCGATAAGCCTTTGCTATGATCCAGTAGGGCTCTTCTTATGTTCCTATGGCTTCAAGGAGACTATCTGGTATTGAGTAAAGGGAATTAAAAATCATGCAGAAGCTGAATAATAAAGAGAGGCAAATAAGTAGTGAAATAGTGCCGTAAAAACTGCTGTGTCTATTTTTGCTCTGTTTATTCAAGAGGAGCAAATGGGAAAAGAACACAGTTTCATTCTAGTGGGATTCAAATGCTTCAGTGCCTAGCCTAGGGCTGTTACCAAAGCAGAATCTTTGTGACAATGGCGTGTGACAGTTTCTTTGCCTATGATAAAAACAGAAGATGAGCCTCTTGGATAGGGCTAATGGCATTCTGTTCTCACAGTGGCCGGCCAGCCAGATACCTGTGGGAAGCCTGCAAGCTGGGCATGAGGGCAATAACACTCTGCCCACCTGTGATTCCCAGCAACTGGTTTTCTGGCAGCGGAGGCAGAACACATCCATCATCGCTAATAGCCATGGATAGCTTTGTTCTCCATGAATTTGTCTAATCCTCTTTTAAAGATATCCAAGTTGATGGCTGTCTCCAGTGGGAGCAAGTTCCATAGTTTAACTGTGCACTGTATTCAGGTAGGTAGCCGTGTTGGTCTGACGCAGTAGAAATAAATATAAAAATTAAAAAGTTGTCCAGTAGCACCTTAGAGACCAACTAAGTTTGTTCTGGGTATAAACTTTCGTGTGCATGCACAGTTCTTCAGATACACATGTGTACTGCATGAAGAAGTACTTTTTTTTTTAATCCACACTGAATCTTCCAAAATCCAGCTCCATTGCAATGAACCATACTGGTTGCTGTAGGTGCTTCTTTCATTGGAAATGTAAGCAACAAAATTATAAAGAACTTTCAGGAATAAATCTTTGCCAAGACCCACTTTTGTGGCCATACCATATTTGTTGTTGTTTAGTCGTTTAGTCATGTCCGACACTTCGTGACCCCATGGACCAGAGCACGCCAGGCACTCCTGTCTTCCACTGCCTCCCGCAGTTTGGTCAGACTCATGCTGGTAGCTTCAAGAACACTATCCAACCATCTCGTCCTCTGTCGTCCCCAACATCAGGGTCCTTTCCAGGGAGTCTTCTCTTCTCATGAAGTGACCAAAGTATTGGAGCCTCAGCTTCACGATCTGTCCTTCCAGTGAGCACTCAGGGCTGATTTCATTAAGAATGGATCGGTTTGATCTTCTTGCAGTCCATGGGACTCCCAAGAGTCTCCTCCAGCACCATAATTCAAAAGCATCAATTCTTTGGTGATCAGCCTTCTTTATGGTCCAGCTTTCACTTCCATACATCACTACTGGGAAAACCATAGCTTTAACTATACGGACCTTTGTTGGCAAGGTGATGTCTCTACTTTTTAAGATGCTGTCTAGGTTTGTCATTGCTTTTCTCCCAAGAAGCAGGTGTCTTTTAATTTCGTGGCTGTTGTCACCATCTGCAGTGATCATGGAGCCCAAGAAAGTAAAATCTCTCACTGCCTCCATTTCTTCCCCTTCTATTTGCCAGGAGGTGATGGGACCAGTGGCCATGATCTTCGTTTTTTTGATGTTGAGTTTCAGACCATATTTTGCGCTCTTCTCTTTCACCCTCAATAAAAGGTTCTTTAATTCCTCCTCACTTTCTGCCATCAAGGTTGTGTCATCTGCATATCTGAGGTTGTTGATATTTCTTCTGGCAATCTTAATTCTGGCTAGGGATTCATCCAGCCCAGCCTTTCACATGATGAATTCTGCATATAAGTTAAATAAGCAGGGAGACAATATACAGCCTTGTATATTGTATATCCCTTCATGGATCACTGCCTTGCCATGGCGAAGGGGATTGAATAACTCAGAGAAGCTATGAACTATGCCAAGCAGGGCACCCAAGATGTAACATGTAGCTGGGCCCTAATACAAAAGTTTCATGTATTCGGATGTAATACATGAATGTAGCAGATCTAGGGTGTGCATTACCATCTGCAATCTTGAATGGAGGTTTTTGGCTTGAATACAACTGGATGGATTGAATACTAGGATTAGATAATTCCTTTATGTAGTTTTCCTACAGCACCTGATATGCTGTAGGGGAAAATCATATTCTGTTTGCATGGAATATACAAGCCCAACCACTGAATCATTATTTTCCTTTCTCGAGTTAAAAGTTCAATATTTTTACACATGTCCAATATTTTGTTAGTGCTAAAAATGGCACTTAAATTTTTAATCCATTCCCTGGAAGGATGTCAAGATTTTAGACCACCCTTACAGCAAAATGAGATGGCTGTCATGTTGTAGCCTACCTAACCTCCTTGGTAATCATAATATATCATTTTTGTTGTGAGTAATTTGAGCCATAGTCCCAGGCCTTCAAGCATATCCAGTATCTATCTGCCTGGAAATCCCCTAAGCAACTTGTGAGTCATTCAATCACCGAAAAGGCTTGGAAGCATTTCTACTAGGAAAGAAATCACTTACAACCTTTTATTATTACACATTTTTAAGCAGGCTTCGAAGAGTGAGAGACCTTGGGGAATGATGGATTTGTGGTTTATGCCAATACCTGTGAAAATAGCTGAGCAAAATTGTCATGAAAATTTACTTCCACGGGAACAAAACCTACACAACTGCTTTTACCGGACGGTGAATGTTTCTTAAAAAAAAATTAATTATATTTAACTTGAACATCCATCAAAGCAAACTCCCTTCAGGAAAGTAGACTAGTGCAAAGCTGTGTTTAGTTAAGAATTAGATAGCTTGTGAATTGGACAAGCAGAAAATAACCCATGCTCCAAATTGGAAAGTGAACCCCATGGACCGACTGTTCCCTATAAAAGATTTTATAGGATGGGGTCTTTTTTTAAAAAAAGGCTGAGGCACTTGGCCAACAACATTAAGGTATCTATTGAAGTAACAAATGCATTGCTTCACCATGGAAATTGAACCCTTCCTGATAAACAAAATTGAATGCCCCGATTGCTGTGTCAGGATTCTTGGCAAGGTACAAACAGGTTATAGGAAAGATGAGCAAGAAAGAATAGGCCATGGATGGTGCCTTTATAGCAGAAATGGGGAATCTGTGGCCTCCACTTATTGCTAGACCACAGCTCCCATAATCCCTGTGCAATGATGCTGGAGACTTGTAGACTGGGCAGTATCTGAAGGTCCACAGGTTCCTCAACTCTGGTTCATAGAAAGCTGCCATACCTTGATTCAGACCATTGGTCCCTTGAGCTCAGTAAGGCCCACACTGACTGGCAGTATCTCTCCATGGTTTCAAGACGGGATCTGTCCCAGCCCAACGTGGAAAGGCTGGGGATTGAACCTGGCACCCTTCTACATGAAAAGCATGTGCTCTACAACTGTGCCATGTCTACAGCCTGCCTTTACTGTTGCTTCTCCTCACAGCTGTTAGAGAACAGCTGTGAGGAGAAGCAATTGGATGCATTTCCTTAATTCAAACACCTCTTTTCCTCTGTTTCAGATCTCCAGTGTAACTCTCATCCTTCCTTCTCAGTGGATGTTCCAAGAGTGGATTCACTGGGGTTTTTTTTAATAAAAAAAAAAACAGCTTGCAGAAGGAAGATTGTGCCCCATTTTTATTGCAACGGTGGAACTAGTGAAACTAGAGCTGGAGGGTGTTTAACCGACGTAGTGTGTCTCTGATCAACAGCCTGCCCTGGAGGAGGAAAATGTTATCTATAACCGGAAAATAGGAACCTGCCCTATACTAAGTCAGACCATTGGACCATCTGGCTTTGTATTGTCTACTTTGACTGGCAGAAATTCTCCCGGGTTTCAGACAAGCTTTTCCTAGCCCTTCCTGGAGACATCAGTAATTGAACCGAAAACCTTCGCATTCAAGGCAGATGCTCTTACTTATTAAGAAATCAGGTGATCTAATCATGGATTCTCCATATTACACTGGCTTTTGACCCTCAGTACCCTATGGCAAGGTGATGGACCTTCCTGGCCTGATCTTTATCTCCATTGCTGCCCCTGAGCCAACTTGGACAGATTCTACAAGCTCTGTGCCTCTCTCCAGATCACCTGCCCTGGCCTCAAGGAAATGCATTTGTTCACTCTGGGCTGGAAACGCATTGCACCCATGACTTCTGTCAAGCAGGCAGATAGTCCTACATGTGGCTTTCTATGCAACCCCACAGCCCTGCTAGTCTTCTACTTGCACACCCATTATGTCAGTTTACCTGAGAGTTGTTAGGTCACTGATGGGAGGTGCAGCCTGGTTTGCCCTGCTGCTGAATTTGCCCAGTTGTTTGTCACTTGTTCCCTTGGTTTGATGTTTTGTCGCTGGTGCAGAGATGCTACATCTGCTGGGGCTTGCCTCTTGCTTGTGGAACAGATTCCAAGTAGTCATCATCATCGTTAGTCCCTTAAGCAAGGCACTTCTATATAAAATATTAGGGAGTATTGCACTCAGCTGCTGTAGCTGACCGTATTCATTTTTACTTGAATCTTTCACCTATTTAACATCCCAAGCTACTTAGCATTTATTTATGGAGTTTTAAAAAGTCACTTTTCATAAATAGTATTCTAATCAGGACACCAACATCAGTAAGGTAGGTCAGTACTGTATTGTATTCTCAGCATAATGCCAGGCCACTTATACACTGACTAGATCACTTTGATCATCTGGAGGAGCCTTCTCGATTGTCCTATTATGTCATAGTCATTTAGTTTATATGCAAACTAAAGCTTTTGGCATAGTGGTGCCAGTACTTTGGAACACTGTTCTCATTGGAATCAGCAGCCAACGACAATTCTGATATTTTACCACGGGTTGAAAAGGTTTCTCGTTTCATCCATTATTATTAGAGGATGAGACTGATTCAGAGTTGGCAATTTCTTTTGCACCTTATTCTTTTGCAATGCTTTAATTATTGTACTCTATACCACCATGGTATTTCCCCCTGAATGCTGGTTTAAAAACTCTCCTGTAAATAAAATTAATTGTACAGAGGTGTGTGCGCTTGTGTGAAGGAAACGAGGTAGTGGCTTAACTAGTGAATTCATAGCCAAGGTGACATTTGAACCAGAGACTTCTTGACCCCCCGTTTCTGGCCTGAGACTGATCTAACTGGATTATTATTATTTGCGGATAAACAATTAAAAACTTAATTAAAAACAATTAGAAACTTAATGACCTTGCTAAAATGGATAAATGGCCCCAAATCAGTAAGTGTGATATCCTCCAAGGGCAAAGTAGCAGTATCTCTTAATGAATATTGGCAAACTTTAACCCCCACTCCCACAGCCAGTTGAACAGTTCCATGGGGATTTAGTAGGAGTTGCAGTTGCACAGCTTGCAAGACAAGCAAGGCACTAGATATCTCACTTCATTGCATGTAAGTTCAGGCACTCTCCTTTGACTTCCTACTACTTTTGCCCACTTTTTCCACACAATGCAAACTTTTACAAACTATTCCTATTGTAATATTCCATTTAAAAATAAAGAAATAAAATATTGAAACCATGGTTTCCCCCCTATACTAACCTTGTATTAAATTTTATGCTTTTCATCTTGTCAGCCGGTCTGGAATATTGTCCTAATGGAAGTTCACCCAATTCCCTCTTCACTGTCTTTTAGACAAACTGAATATGTTTCTTTTATTCCAACACTTTCAGTGTCACTGTTTTTAGACTGACGTTTTTGACTACCACTTTTAAATTGTCTTCTTTTAAAATGTGTATTTTTTTTGTATTGAGAGACTTGTTTTATTTTCTTTTATTTTGGTGTAAGGTGCTTTGGGTGCTCTATGACCAGATAAGGGAGGTACAAAAACATTAAGCTAAAATCCCCCTTTAGTGTTTCAGCCTTTGCTGAATTCCCCCACCACCACCAACTGAAACTCAGTAAGCAGTCTGTATAAGGCAAATAAACAGCAAAGTAGGGCATGGAGGATGTATTTTTGGCTAGTATTCCATTACAAAAGGAAAAGAAAAGAAAAAACCTCATGCAAGGCTAATGGATTTGAATAAACACATTTTATTTTTGAAATTTTGAGCAGTCCAAACAAAAAGTTGTCGATATAATATAAATACAAAAGTATTTAAAGCACATCATTGACAGCCAACTACATGGTATGCAAGAACTATAGCAAACCACAGGAGCAGCAGAATATTTGAATATTGGTAAATAACAATGGTTTCCTACGGCATCACGGTATGTTCACATATACAGGGTATGCAGACTTTTTGAAATAAAACTGAAATTGTATAGAACTTCAGGTCTTTTCAGAAACAGAACAGCATTTTTAAAAGAGAGTAATACATTTACATAGGCACACATCAGTGTTCTGCTTGTTTCAAGAATGTAAAAAGAAACTTGATAAAGAGAGTCTCCAATTTGTGGGTCTCCATCATTCTGCTATCTGCTATCAGAAAGAATACAACTATCAAGATAAAAACAAACAGAATGGAAAACAAACAAACAAATTCAACATCTGAGATTTGAGTATAGGCGTGGAGCATTCTAACATTGGGCTGGGATTCAGACAAACAAGATACACAACTCCATATGCCCAAGCAGGTTTGGCTTTATGTTTCTTAGGTTGAAGCTTCCCAATGTCATATGGCAAACCACTTTTCACACTAAGGAGAGTTTCAAGACAGCTTGCAAAAAAAGAGAAAGAAGCAAATAAATGAATTGGGCACATCTAAAGTAGGGCTCTAGTTCCAAGCCCTGGATTAAAATCCAAGACACTTGTCAGAAAATCCCTTTCTGATAAAAGAGACTTTAAGCCAAATAGTATTTTGCATTGGTACCTTATAATGACAAATTAGTCATGGGTGTTACTTGTTTGTTGTGTAAATCAAAAACCTTTATTCAAACCATTTGTGTATATCCAAGAACAAAGTTTATTTATAATGATTTTAAAAATTATACACCAAAGCTGACTTTGAAGGTTCTCTTTCAATTCTAGCTGTGCAATATGCATGTTTATTCCTTGGTTTAATGCTGTTTTGTGTTGAATTTTAAACACAGGAACAAAAATTTAGAAAGTACAGGTTTACTTGTTTAAAAGCATCTGTTATGGCTCATTCCCACAATGTGTATGGCACTCAACCAAATATTTTTCAAGAGCAGAACACAAAACAGTTTGACACACCAGATATTATTTCAAGGATGCATCCTTCCTGCATTGACATGTACCATAGTGCCACCTTCTGGTCAAGCCTACTGTATACATACAGCCTCACAGCAAGTTTTCAATTATAGTGTGTAAATTGGGTGTTTGAAGTAGTTCAAATATTGATTTTCCAATGCATTGTGGTTGAACTCCACTTTATCAAAGATATATTTTACTAACATAGCCAAATCACAATTAGGACAGGAACAATTTCTCCTTGAATTAAAATGGTGTTAATTTCCTACCCCACCAATCATTGACAATATTTCAACCATGTTTTTGTTATAATTATACAAGGAAAGATATGGACAGTTTTTGGGAAACAGTTCAGAGGTATCAACAGTTTAAAAACATATAATTGGTTTAATAATAGCTGCATTTAAAGAAGTACCCTGTGAAATGCTAGAAGCCAAATGTGAAGGCTGAAAAGATAGGATTTTAATATCAAGAGTCTGCAATCTAGTGTTATTTCTAAGACGGTTAAATGGAAGAAACATCAACTGTCTTAGAGACTCTAACTTCAGTAAAGAGAATTACTTTCTTACGGATTCAAATTTTGCTACTATTAGGATCATGGGGTAAGTGAAGTATAGTGGCAATGGCAAATATGTTTAGAGAAAATTGTTCACTTCATTAAATAACCACTTCCCAATTTATTACATACGATAAATGTAATATGTAATAAATTTATTACATATGAGGGGAGTGTAAACTTATTACAACCCACATTCAACAAATGTAGACCTTTCCAATTGGAAAGGCAACATTTCTTATTATCAGGCAAAATCATGAACTTGTAATAATTGAAAGTGAAGCTCCCACGGTGACACTAAAACATCTCCATTAAACCCAGGGGTAATTGTGGTCATATAGGGATAGAGTGGTCTGTTTTGAAGGAGCAGAGAATGTGGGTTCATGTAGTTGACTTTGTGTGACCGCATGCAATTTCAAAGTCATTGAAGTAGCTTCTGAAAGGGTTTCCATTCCTGTGACAGATTTGGTAAGTCACATTTCATAGTAAACTAGATCTGACTGTTCAGAACAAGTATGGTTCACTAAACTTGTTTAGACGATTTATTACCGTTGGAATTCCACTCACAATCACTACACAATGGGGGGAACTCTTGGCTGACCAAATCCACCTGAGTGTTGACTTTTAGAAAAACAAAAAACACAGAAAAACTCCCCCCCCCTCCCTCAGGCTTATAATTAAACAATTTAACATTTCACACTTTGGCCTTTGTGTTGTCCTTTAGCACATTTGCCATTTCTAACCCATGGATGTCAGCAGCAAAATCTACAAATATTTATATGCAGGAAGAAACTAGGTTAAAACAGAGGTTATTGAAGAACAGTTCCTTTAAATAGGTTTTCATATTAATCACTAAAGGAATATGACTACATTTGCCAAGTTTATGGTAATGTGCGTATAATGGCTATAATGAGATCACTTACAACATTAAGGAAAAGAAGTAGACTTGTTTGCTCCCTACTGAAAAAATCTGACAGGTCACTGTTCTTCATTAGTGACTCTAGCAAGTAGTGCTGAACACTATCTTCAGACCAACGGTTTGCAAGCCTACATTGAGACATTTCTGCCACAGGCCAGAGGACACAGAAACCAAAAGAAACTGCTGTTCGGACTGTGCACACATTTGACAGTCCCAGCATTATTTGGCCTAGCAAAATAAAGCCATGATATGCCTGTTTCTGCACAGTTCACAGAGGAATAAAATGTCACTTTTTTTTTTACAACTTTTGCTTGAGCTGAGCATTACAAAGATTAGGGTACAGGACTGCTAAGAGGAAGCACTTATGTTTAATTGCTTTAAGTGAGTGAGATATAAACACACTCAACATTTATCTGCTTTAGGGTGCAATCCTATAAAGACTGAACTGGGAAGAAGTCCTATTGAACTCAACAAGGATTATTCCCAAGCAGAAAAGCATCAGATTGCACTCTGAAAGTACTAGACTTTGGGCAGGGTTGTGCTCTAAATTACAAATCTTCTCCCCAGTGTCATTACCATTTAACACAGCTACATTGTAATGACAGGATGTATGTTAAAAGGTAAAAATGTAGGGTGTGTTTATTGTTAGAACCAACCAGTTATCTGCATTATTTCGAATTGCCTGCTTTATCAATGTTGCTTTTCAGAGATAATGTGAATCAAGCAAATGTCTGCTCTTAAAATGTAGCAGTGAATGCTGTGTAAGAAGCATTAAGATGTTCAAAGCCAAACATTGGGAAAAACCACTTATGTGGTTTTCTGCAAAGTGCTTCAGGAGGAAGCAAGGAATAAAGCAAAAGGTGATGCCTAAACCCCAAGGTATTCAATTATCTTCTCTGGTTCATTCTAAGCCACAATCTTAGCACTCAATTTTGGACACGGCCGAAGTGTGCCCTATGTGTTACTGAAATCTGGTAGAGTTTGGAATTCTAGTTACTACAGTATTAGGTTAGTTCAGATAAAAGCCCTAGATGAACTTAAGTTTGTTTAAAGCGAGCACAATGCTGCACAAGCACCCGATATCCTGCTCTTTAATCACATACTGTTTGTTGGTTTTCAAGGATTTAAAAGCAGCATGCGAAAAGCCCTTCCAACACACCAAGCCAATTTCTCTTTGCTGGTGGTTTGCTCCACAATGCTGTGATCCTTAATACATTTAGAGGTGTTTTAAGTTCCAAAGGGATTTATAGACACAAATTGTACAAACTGAAGATAGGACGATTTGATTTCAGGTGGATCTTAAGGCTCTTCTCTATTTCCACGGTAGAAAATACTCAGGGCAATTAAAACAGTATACCACTGCAACACTAGAAATCCCAGGGTCTGATATTAAAGCAACTGGAACTTGATACAAAACGAAACAGCCTGTCCCCCATCTTCACCTTGACAAATAAAGGCCACCTTTTCTGTAGTAAGAAACCTAAGGTCCCTGTCAGATCCCCTGAGGTAGTAAAGCGGGAAGCTTAGTGAATCTTCGTCTTTCATTTTATTTCAGACTGCAAAAGTGGAGTTTCAAGAGATAAGCATTTATGAATCTGCTTTAAATGTACACAGGCATACCCTTCAAACTGGCTACTGTGCAGTAACAGAAAATGGATTTTAAACCAGCAATGAACACGAGTCGAAAAAAAGATGTACGCTTTCCAGTGAGAACACACATATTATTATGCCCCTCCTTGCTCACAACCAAGTGTCTGATGCTCACTGCATAGCGTTAGAAAAGTTGACACAATAGGAGAAAATTGCAACGTTGAAATATGAGGAGTTTAAAGGCAATCCTTTAGGAGCAGCTTCAGATCATCACATTGCAAAAGATGCCATATGATGAGGCAGCCTACCAGCCTTCCATTTTGTCCATAGCTGCATGTTCTTGATAGATTTTACTCCTACCTACCCACACTGAGAGTTCATGGTCCACTGCAAGCTTTTGGTCTTCCATCTTCCTGAACACAGCTGGTAATATTGCTATCCATTCAGTAAGTAGACTACCACTTCATACGTAGACATCATTATAGCTGTGTTTGGAATCTGTCTAATCAGATGCGTTGTTAGGCCACGGTATAGGGCGTTATAGCCTTCTTCTCGCACAAGCAAAGACAGTGTCTGAAAAAAAGACCTGTACTTTGTTCCTTCTTCTCGTAGTCTTGTTCGTACAACCTCTGCATCAAAAAAGGAGAAAACATTTTATCTTCAGGACAGCTTTCCACAATCTTGGAAGGATTACAACGCTTGCCTACTTCTACAATGCATTACTTATTTCATCTGTTGTAGGACACACTTTTAGCCAAAACAGTACTCAAAAGCAACATATTAGACAATAGAGCAGTATCTAAAAAGAAAAAAAGGGTATTAATATACTAAAACTTGTGCACAGTTCTCAAAGGCAAAATGTGATAAATGTATTGGGTTGGGCAATGGGAAACTTCTGTTAAAAATAGCAAAATATTTACCAAAACAAAAGTAACTTATCTCTTGTACCGGGGGAAAAATATATTTGGTTGCTGATTTGCTTAAGAAAAGCCTCCCTTACCGTGTGGATAGGCTATGGATGTAGCACAAGTTTTCGAAGTAGCTGCAGCCATCATCATGCCAACAAAGTCAGATGCTTCTTTGACAGTTTCATCTTCCTCATCCATAGCAGAAGCAGACTTATACTCCAAAAGTCTTCGCTTAATACTCTCATAAATAACAAAGTGAATAACAGTTTCTGATATGCCTGCATAGCTCGCAGACATTCCTCGGTAAAAGCCTTTAATTCCATCTGTCTGATAAACCCTGCGCACACATTCAAAAGCGCTCATCCGTTTTTCTCCACGATTCCTGAATGAGGGGGGAGAAATTCAACACTCAGAAGAGCTTTATTATATTTTGCCAGATGCAGACACCACACACCATATTTGTAAAGTTTCCCATTTCATTATTTCATTTCATGAGTGTACTTGCAAGCTACAGAAAACATACACCTTTCATATGAACACTGAAATGATATCTAAAACTAACCCAGATCTACTGAAACAGTTTTCAGGTTATACTGATTGAGATGTTACAGAAATCATAAGAGGTACTGATGATATGATACCTCACACCCAGCAACTGCATATAGATATAAAACAGCATTGGGGACAATATTTACATTTTTTAAAAGAGTTCAGTACCTTGCATCAAGTTGTAATCGTGTCTTTATTAGCCAAATTGGATTGGTTGCGGTGATTGCAGTGAAACCTAAATAAATATTAAAAAAGAAAGATTAGTTTTGCAAACATAATGAAAAACAGCAAAGCTAAAACATGAATAAAGATACAAGTTGACACAAACTGACTTGTGCTATGCTAATGGTTAAAAACCAAAAGTAGGCATCTTGACATTTTATTGTTTTTTTCCAGTCCACGTAGCCAATATTTGTTTTTGCAAGATTTCAATAAAGTAAAATAAAGCCTCTTTATTCTTCTTAGTAACTAGCCATAAGTACATCTAGAACCCAATTTGTGCCCATTTATTCATACAAATCCCTTTTTGACACCTTTCAAACAGCCAGAGTGAGACTAGGCTAACTGAATTTAAATGCACTCCAAACAAAAGCAAACTGCAGTGAAACTAAAGCATGCCAGAAGAGTCTAAAATGTTCTCTGCAAATTTAATTTATAAAACAAATCAGATCATAAAAACACTTAATGTCGTACAGCTTAGAGACACGTTACTGTACATCAACACAGTATAGTTTATACAGTATAATTTAGCAGGATGTTGTATTAATTGTGCCAGTGAGTTCCACTAGCAGTAAAAGCAAGGATTTTTGGTTGGTCCCAGGAATACTTGTAAAAACATACAAAAATGAGTTGTGAAAGGAAAGCAGCTACTCAAAATCTAAACGGGATTAACAGCCAATAGTGTGATTGTTTTGCAACTTGTAAATAATATTTCCTACACTACACTACCATAAAGAATAGAAAAGCAGTACAGGAGGGCAGCTTTTGAGAACTGTACAGTTATAATATAAAATGCATTGCATATCAGGTAAAATGTCTGCAGAAGGGAGGTTGGGAATTTGTTGTGCTCAAAGTACCCAATTTATTACTATTTATTCAACTGGAATGACAATTCCTCTAACCATGCAAATCCTGCTCTCCTCTTGCAGAAGTGAGTGTTCAGGAGCACCTTGTGCGGTGCATCTCCCATGCACATTTCAAAACAGAATGGAAAAGCCTGCTAGTGAACTACACAAAAAGGAATGTTTGCAAACCAGTTTCCCGCCCGCCCCACATGGGGGGGGGGGACTTTGCACAAAAGTGACTGAAAAGGTTAAAAAAAAGAACTGCCAAAGGATCTTAACTGTTTTAAGGTTTAGTTAATGTTACAAAACTTTCTCTTACTTCATGTCACAAAAAGCACACTAATTACTTGCACAGAAGCAGAACTGGTAATTAATATTGTTTGGCTAAATGGCAATATGCCTAGCTAATGTTAAGCTCCTTTTAATGTTTGCATCCCCCAAGTCATTGTTCTTCCTAAACACAGGTATCATATTTGGCTTTTAGCCACAGAAATACTGCGTAAGGGCATTAATGGTGGGAGGGTTTTTTTGGTTTCATATTGTTCAAACAAATCAACACACCTGGAGAATTGGTTTAGACATTGCCCATGCATACGGGATATAACACAGGACACAAAAGGAACTGTGCCCTAGCTGCCCTAGATTAATCACTATGAAATGGTTTTATGGAGAGTTAACTAAAAGGTCTGCCTGCCAGTGATGTTTACTGCTTACAGCACATGCAAACACAGGTCTACTAAGAAGCAAGCTCCACTGAGTACAAGGCGGCTAACTTCCAGGTTAAGTGTATAGAGGTCTGTAGCATTAATGTATTTCTAATTGGTAATCTAAAGGGGAATAGAAGCAGAGAAGAGACTGGGTACAACATTCCATGAACCCAACTTCAAGTCCTGGGTATAAATGGAAGCAAACATGCTTATACTTAGCATCTTTGGAACCTATGCAAGCTTAAAAAGGAAGAGAATCAATACACTGCATATGTTGGACAATGTTTATGTCCCTTGTTCCAACTGAGGAAATAACAACATAATGCAACTCAGAAGAGTTTTTAGCATTGGGCAGATTGTGCCCCGTTTTTACTTTTAAGACTTAAGCAATGTTCAGCTTTATAATACTGCAATCCCAAATTTAAAAGCACCAAGGTGCTTGGACACAAAAAACTGCTGGAGGGAAAGTTCACAAATACAAATGCACATGCTACAAAAGAGGGATTACTCTTTTGGCAGTTGTTGAATCAATCCATCAGATCACATTTAAAACTTGGCTAAATTTTAAAAGGTATTATGAGGGTTCAAATGCTGCTCATAGGAATGTCTCATGCCAAAATGCATTTGAACAGTGACTACATATGACTTCAGCTTTGATCCAGCTGCATATCTATAGGGCTGGATCGAAATTTTCCATGATCAGAGGAAAGTGAAGTGATTTTTTTATGTCAATTCCTTCTTTTCCCTGAACATCTGCTCCAGAGGGTAGAAGACTACCCAAATAGCATAGGAGTGGTGCTAGAGGCTGGAGAATCAGCAAAAATTACCTTCTCACACTCTCCATCCTCCAGTAGGAGCCTCCATTGGATCAGAGTCCCTTATGTGAATGGAAGAAGCCCTTTAGTTTGTGTAAACGCATAATGTTTTAGTTAATTATTATCTTTAAATACTGGAATTCAATGCAAAATATTTAAGGCCATTTATATGGCTCCATTAAAACAAAATGAAACAAAACAAAAAGTTGCTCAGTGCAATCCTATGTATATATTTATATTTTACTCAGAAGTCCTAGTATGCAAGGGGAATTATAGGCCTTATTTCAGTATGCTGTTTATTTCTAAAAGCAATTCCAGTGAACCTCTAACCAAAGAAGGAGCGCCCTCTCTCTCTCTCTCAAGATTTTTGGAGCAAAACAAGCTTAAAAATAAAACAGCTAAGATCCCAGGCATGCATCTGCATTGTCTTTGTTTGCAAGGGATAATGTATTGATAAATGCATGTGAATACATATTATGCCAACAAAATTTAAATAGAAAGGAAAGAGTGTGGTGACACATACAGATAACTGTACTATTATTTAATGGCAGTTCTGAAATACTTTGCCTAAATAAAATAGAAATATATAAATTAAAGGTAGGAATCCTACGGATTGTCAATAAGGAATGTAATTTCACCAACTTGGCTAAACACGCAACAGTAGTCCATAAAACTGTTTTTCCACCTTTCCCCAGCTGCACTGGAAGGAATAGCTGGGTGATGTATTAAAACAATGTATACAACTGGAATTCAAATAAAAATATTCCCCTTACATTGTTTGTTTAAGAGTGGTTACAAACCCAAGGTGTGGTTCTTACGCTAGAGGCTGCAAGAGATGCTCAGTTCAGTACTCACGAGGTTTAAGTTAGTCCATATTTCTGCAGGAAGTGACCTGCGGATGGGGAGCATGAGATGACACGATCTCACTCTTTTCACGGGAGAAATGTACAGTAAATGCCTAAAATAGACACAGGCTTTTCTGTATCATAACAACAAGCAGTGACCTCATCAGACATATGTGACAAAACTGAATCCCAATGGAAGGATTTGTGAATTAGTAAATGTGAGATCTAACTTTTTTAAAAAGTTTAGAACAATAAAAAAGGAAAAAAGGTAGTACAGGCCACAGGTATTTTTTTAAAAAAGGTTTTCAAAATGCACTGAGTACTGAAATTTCTGCCATCTGCAGCAGTTTAACCATTTAATAGCTTGCAAAATACTTACCTATACTTATTTTTAAAAGCCCAAAGTGCTGGGTGTGTATGTGCGCATGTCAAATAAAAATGCTAACCTTGTCACAATGGGCAGAAAAAACAAGCCTTAATGTCAGGTTGAAACCAGTTTAATTTAAATTTTGAGACATGCCTGAACTGAATAACTTGTACGTATTTTACAAATGTTTGAAGTTATAGATTAAGCTAATTTTGAGTCTTTGGGAAGTATAAAGCAAGGGGAAGACAGGCAAAATTAGAACAGATCATATAATTTAATTAAGCCATTATCTTCCCTCTTTGGCTCAAAATGGGCTATAACGGAATGCAGGACTAACCGTAACTGGACAAAACATCTTCCATACAACTTTTTAAACTTTGTCTATGAGTTGGTTCTATGAAAACAGCAAATGATTTAATAGTAAAGGCCCTGAAGTTATCAAAGATTACAGAGCATGTTGTAGTTGATGGAATAGGAATGCTCCTTAGAACACAACAGCTTCCAACTGTTCCATCAAACAGCTGGGTGTATAGTGTTAACAAAATCACAAAAGAAAGTGTCACTGCTCTTTAACCCAAAGTAGCATTGCTCTCCATTACGTGTGAAACTCTGAAATTCACAATGCACTACCTCACCGCAACACCACCTCAAAGGACAAGGTAGAATGAAATGCCACGCTCCCACACATTCAAGAGGGTTTATTATACTAAACTGAATCATGTTGTTTTCTGCTGCTCCAGAGAAGCGGACACGGAGCAATGGTTCCAAACTACAAGAAAGAAGATTCCACCTAAACATTAGGAAGAACTTCCTGACAGTAAGAGATGTTCGACAGTGGAATTTGCTGCCAAGGAGTGTGGTGGAGTCTCCTTCTTTGGAGGTCTTTAAGCAGAGGCTTGACAACCATATGTCAGGAGTGCTCTGATGGTGTTTCCTGCTTGGCAGGGGGTTGGACTCGATGGCCCTTGTGGTCTCTTCCAACTCTATGATTCTATGTGTCATGGACTGGCTGGACACAGTGGAATGGTGGGAGGCACCAGGAAGAAGGCATCTCAGAGCCCAGGTTGGACGATGATGAGTGGTCAGAGGGAGAAGAGAGTGAAGACCAGGAGAAGGTGCTGCTGGAAGCTGAAGAGGTAACAGGGTTTAGTGAGCAGGAAGTCTAGCAGAGAGGAGTCCAGAATCTGAAGCAGGAGCACATGGACCGAGATGAGTCAGACTGGCAAAGAAGCCAGGGTGTCTCCCCTCCTGCTGTGACAAGCTCCCTTCCCCCTGGTCTCACAGGACCCAAAGTGGTATGAAGAGGGAAGAGCAGAGACAGACATATCGGTCGGTGGAGTCTCAGATTGCTTGGGAAGGACTCGTGAAAGGAGGAGACTTAACCAGCTACGGAAAGGTGGGGATCTTCAGTCCCCACAACTGCCTCATAGGGACAAGATCTACCAGGAAGAGTTGCTGTGCTAATTAGACCTGGCTCCTCTGAGCAGGCTTTGTTTCTGCTAATAGTTAACGTCACGTACTCCTTGTGATTTATTGCTGGCTGGCTTCCTGACATTCTGTATGCACACTGGAGTGTATGCAAGGCTTTAGACTGAGATGATAGACTCATTTTGGACCTAGCTTTTTTTGTAACTGAGGCAACTAAATATCTTTGAGGAGTTCTGTTAATTTCCCTGTACAAGTATAGTTTGCAAAGGGGGAAAAAATCCAATCAGGCTTTCTTTACATTCTTAGACTACAGTTTATTTTTGCTATTTCTATTCAGCAAAGCAAATGGAGCTTAAAAAATAAGGCGTTTTGTTGACTGAACTCATTAGGCAACATATTGAGGGTGGAATGGGAGCATGATGGCAGTCTGGCTGGCTAAGGGTCCCCTGGGTTCTGCAGCAATTCTATCACTGAATACAAGTGGCCCTGTATACTTGTCTAACTTAACCCCAAATACATTCCAGAATGAAGGATGATAAGCAATTCCAATAAGGGTTGTGAAAAAATGTCTGACAAAAATGCTTCTCCTTCGTTAGATAGTAAAAGTACAATGAAGACTAGGTACAGAATAGCATGAATTTTAAACATTTCAGACTTTGAAAGTTGTTTTTTAAAAAAAAAAATTAAAAAGGAATACTGTCTACAAGGTTTCAAATAAAAGCTAATTTAGAAAATAGTTCACAACCAAAAAAGAGTATAGCATAGCAATATTCTGAGTGTGTAGTTTTGAGACTGTTTTGGTGTCAAGTGACTCAAATCAAATGGTATATATATTTACAATTGCTAGTGATATGAAAGCAATAAAAACATCTATAAACAAAGTTTCAATAAAATATTTTTTTTTGAGAAGCCAAGACAGAAAAAAGCCTCATACTTCTTAATTGTTTAAGCAACTTTGAATTTTAAGCCAAAACAGACCTTGTGGGTACAATTGTTAATAGCATAATGTAGTGCATTCAATGGAAGTTTTAAGAAGCAATTAGAAAAGTGACAAGGTTAGCATTTTTTCTCACAAGCTAAGTTAACGGCCCTTTATATTAGTTATATGGCTACACAGCCAACACTATGAATCAGTATTTTATGCATCTTTAGCGGAGGTTTTAAAATGGAGTCTATGGGATTTCTAGCATCCTAAAGCTATGCTAGTTCAAGAGGAAAAAAATAGCTACCTTCCGAGCCAATCTGCATGGGACATTCTTTCACCAACCATGTGGTTTAGGTGCATAACTGCAAAGCTGAATGTTAATGCTCCGTCAGTATTTCATGAGCACAAGAGCAAAATAATTTCAAGTGGTAAGATCAAAGCCACAGAAGTGCAAAAGAGGCAGCTTCGCATTTTAAAAGCAGAATAAAATATGGACAGGTCTTGAAATGATAAACAGAAAAATCTAAGTGTCTCAAGAGATTCAAAATTTAAGTTTCGTAAACCCAGGGTTTATATAGCAAAAATTCAAATACCAATACAGAAATTATTACTGGACATGTATGTAGATATGAAACCTGCCAACAAATCAGATTTTCACATCTTTATTTAACTGGGCAAAGATGCACATCTCTTTCGAAAAACAGATAAGGAACCTTTAAGTTAGTTCTGAATAACCTTTTGTGTGCAATATACATTGCATAAACTAAAAAATAATCTTAAGATTACTAATCCATTTTCTTATCTTCTGCTCTGCTCTTTTGTCAAGAGAAATAATATTTCTTTAGAAATTTCTCTGGAGGGAAAAAAAACACAGGTAACAGAATAGTCTTTCATATTAACAAAGCCTCTGAAGCAATTAATTGAGGTGCAGTTTCAAAAGAATAGCCAATAATACAGTTATCCCTCTCCCACCAAACCCATTTCATTCCCCATGGATTCCTTCGGTGGAGTGTAAAAAGAGATAAACTATATTAGAAGTACAGTTCTAAGCATGCCAGACAATTATCTTAAGAACACAGTTTTCTTTTCTATTCATTTCTTAGATCTAACATTTTTAAGTTTTAAAAAAAGAACATTTGGGCCACAGTGCCCACTTGGGGAGAAACACTATGCTACAGGGTTGGTTGAATTATTGGGCCATTATAATTTTCTTTCATCAGAACTATTTGTGAGCCACTCTAAAAATGTCTAAAAATATTTGTATGCTATATAGAGAAGATTCACAGCAGAAGCTATCATATTCCCTGCAAGTATCATAGAGTATTAAGAACTATTATGTCCCACTTTAGCCCCATTCTTCTCTTTTGAGGAAACAGAAATAAAAAACTCTACAAAACACGTCATGGCTGTTATGCTAGAGGAAGTACACAAAAAGAATCTACATGTAAGCCATGAACTGAAACATTCAGTAAATCCCCCTGATTCAGGTGGGGCTACTCTTGGGGGAAAGGGTACAGCATTGCACCCAAAGGCTGTAAACCCATGCACAATGACTCTGGAGTAAAGCTCATGAAGTCAGCAGTACTGCAAAGAATTGTGCTGGATTGCATTTTTATTTCCCTCTTTCCCCAAGAGGCTTATTCATCTCCAAAACAGGAAAAACATATTTACTGGCTTTCTATCGCCTTATCAAAAGGGGGGGGGGACCAGATTACCTAATAGTGCAGCAAATTTTAAATATTTCAAGCATAGGAGGGTGACCAAAATCTGCTGGTATATTATTACAGAAAGTCAGAGCGGTTGTCTTAACACAGGAAGGAGTTTCAAAATAAAATGAAGGGGCAAGTAGAAGTCTCATTGCTGGCTTCTTTAGTTCCTATAAAATTTGCTTAGCAAATTTGACATTAAGTCCACATGACTTAGCTATCTGGAATGACAGCAAGCAAGTCTGTTCATATACCATAAATTCTCTATTCATTCTCAAGCCATAAACTTTCATACGTAGCATTTAAGACCAGAAGACAGTCTGCCCAGCCATTCTGCCGCTATACCCCGAACCAACCATTTCCCGTATTTCTGCAGTTCCCCATTCACCATAGCCATGCTAACACTAAAAGGCTTTCCACATAATTAAAGCACAAAGTTACAGATCCTTACCTGCTACTCCAGCTGAGGTCATGTGTACCTTGGTAGATTCTGGCTCAAATATATTATTCAGCATTTCCTTGCAATTGGAGTATGCAGCAAAATATATTGCTCTGAAAGGAAAAACAAGTTAAATATGACCAATGCAATATAGCTTTGTAGTAAAACTAGTAACAGTGATGATAGTTGCATGGAAGTGCATGCCAAGCAGATAGGTCTTTTTCTCCATTGAAATATAAATGTACCATTGAAAGCAATAAAAGAAAGCAGTGCTAGTTCTTTCAGATGTTCAGCAGAAAGACCCCAGCATAGATCCTCATTCTCACCACACTCTGAACTTCCAATTCCTCTTAAATCTGCATCATATGAATTACTAGAACCTGCTGTTAAGGGGTGGGTGGGGTGGAAACAATACACCATTTAGAATAGTACAAGACAATGACCACCTTCCCTCAGACCTAAAAAGTTCTAACTTACAAAATGGCCAGGTCTGAACTGTGACAAGTTGGTATGTTTCACCCTCTGTTGGATCCTTCAAGAGCACCAAGCAAGGGCAATACAGTGGTACCTCTGGTTACGAACTTAATTCATTCCGGAGGTCCGTTCTTAAGCTGAAACCACTCTTATATTGACGTGCGCTTTCGCTAATGGGGCCTCCCGCTGCATGCGATTTCCGTTTGCATCCTGGGGCAAAATTCGCAACCAGGAGCAGCTACTTCTGGGTTAGCAGGGCTCATAACCTGAAGCGTTCGTAACCAGGAGTGTTTGTAACCAGAGATACCACTGTACTGAGATGCTGCCATACAGTCGTACCTTGGTTCTCGAATGTGTTGGTACTCATACATTTTGGCTCCCGAACACTGAAAACCCGGAAGTGTCCAGTTTTTCAAAGTTCTTTGGAAGCCAAATATCTGATGCAGCTTCCACTTGAGTGCAGGAAGCTTCTGCAGCCAATCGGAAGCCGTGCCTTGGTTTGTGAACGGTTCCAGGAGTCGAAAGGACTCCTGGAATGGATTAAGTTCGACAACCAAGGTACCACTGTATTATGAAGTCATTTCAGTGCAGTTTTATATTTACAAAAAAGAAAAGAGATTTAGAAACTATATTACATTGCCAAATGGAACATTACAAATAAAAATCAAATGCAAAATGCAGCCACATTTAAAGCTGCAAGATAGGAAAAAAATATTCTTCTAATCAAAACAATAGACACCCACAAGGGGTCTTGCTTACAGTTGCAAGTTAACACAAGCAATAAAATGTTTTGGATGTTCAAAAGTGTTATGAATCACCTACTATCACAGTTTCTCTCTCCACAGTCACTGAAGACAAAGAAAGTTGACCAGGCAACAGCTACATGTAGTAGGAGCACACAGTGTACTTGCTAACACAGCTGGTGAATACAATTTTGTATTTTTATTTTGTGAACCACCCTGTGATCTTCAGATGAAGGCCAGTATACAAATTTAATTAATTATCTAATTAGAGCTAAGTAGTAAAAGGTTCTTTAACACTTGAGCTAGGATTTTTTAAAAATCCAGCGTTTTTTTTAAAAAGTGGTCCACTTTTTAAAAAAGGGACTCAAAATTGACACAGAACACACCCAAGCCCTTCCTTTCTCAACCTGTGGGTCCCCAGATGTTGCTGAACTACAACTCCCATACCCCTAGCTAGCAAGGCCAGACCTCAGAGATGATGGGAGTTGTAGTCCAACAACATCTGGGGACCAGATCCAGCACAAAAACTAGTGCTTCACTTCATTTTCCTGTTGAGATGTTTTAAAGTGCCTGATAGGCAAGTATATATATTTAGTTTTAAATGTTTAAAGCAGATAACAAACTACCTTAGTAAACATATATTTGTTGCAAAAAAATTTTTATATAATCAACTTTTTGCAACATAGATAATCTTGCCACAAGGGGGCAGGAGAGAATTTTCTACAATCTTTATTATATATATTATTTTAACAGCTTTGTTTCAAATTTGTGCCATTCGGACAGCGCTGGCCCCCAGCCTCTTAAGTGAGATGGGCGCACAACCCCAGAGTCGGACACGACTGGCCCGTACGGGCAGGGGTACCTTTACCGTTACCTTTATATTACCTAAGAAGTCCCTTAAAACATATTTAATGTACAAATAGTAATTAAGCACACACCAATGAATACTTCTGTAATACTCTAAAATTTAACTGATGTACATTGACTTTTGAATGGTAGTAACATTTTGCATGTTATAACAAAACAAAACAAAACCCACACACAATCAGCAGAGGTTGCTATATGAACAGACTCTAAATCTTCATGAAACAGAACATTAAGTTAACATCATTAGCTCCTCAAACATGTGGCCTTTCACAAGGACCTGATAAAGTGGTTGTTTTACGTGATGTAATGAACAAAATGGAATCCATAATCAATGGTGTATGCTATACATGTCAAGAAACAAGCTTATTCAAACAGAGAGAAGCTGTTAAAGCTACTTAGTGGATGTTTAAATGAAACAAAAAAGTATTTGTCCATGGTTGATGACTGGAAAAAGTGTGCTATGTTCATTCATAAGCCTGAGAATACATTAGCAAATGGACAAGCCTAGCATGAAAATTGGGTAAAGTCCACAGCCACATTTTAATGAGAAAGAGAGAGAAACAGGTTAAGTTATTTCCTGAGGCTAATCTGAGACACAAAATACACAAGGCTGCCTGCACCTTTCTATAGCTTAAGGAGCTATACACCAAACTATTGAATTAAACTTATTAGAATACTAGTCCCATCTTATGTGATGCACCTTACTTTTGCCCACTTTCCTGGCAAATTAATGCAAGATGGCTTCTACAGAATAATCTCTTATTGACAAGTTTAAAAGGAAAGCATCTGGTGGGTGAGGAAAAATGAAGCGTTCGCCTTCAAGCCTCTTCCAGCTCTAATGCTGAACTCATATTACAGACACAAATCTATGGGCCACAATATTAAAAAATACTGTGCACAACAGCACCCCCAAATGTTTATGAAATGGAAAAGGGATAGGTAAAAAGAAAAATGCTGTTTCAGCAGAAACTTTTAGTAAGGAGTGGAGGTTGCAATACTAGGATCTATCATCAAGACAGAAACCTATTTCATTTTTATATTGCTGTGGTTTGTATTGTCTGTTATTTTGCACAATAAATGTGATTTATATGAGGTACTAACCAGCCAGAAATTAACTTTGGCTGAATTCCAACCCTAAAGTCAGGGTTTTAATATCAAGAAGCAAAGAGAATGGCTGTGAAGGAATCAGATACAGCTGCAATTTCTGAATGAGGAACAAGACACACACACAAAAAAGATTTTACAGTGTTATTTTGTAGACACAATTCCATTAAAACCAGCCATAATGATTTTTTTACACAAGATGCCTGGGACTAGTCCACTATTGTAATCTGCACTTTGTTTTAAGGATATACAAATGGTCCTTCTTCCCTCTGCTTACCAAACAACTACAATTATTTGCCTATGTGGCAACAGCTTACAGCAGAACAAAAGCAAACAGTATTTAGCATTATGGAAACTTTAAGCAGAGCAGTATCAAAAATGGAAATGATACAGTACTGAAAAAGCAGTATGTTGCACACAAAGCAAAAAAACTACCTAGAATAATATTATCATGTCTGAATACATCCATGAAGTCTAAAGTGCTTCCGAGCAACCAAGTGAGAGTGGGCTGAAAGTTGGACCTGCCAGAATCAAATCTTTATTTCGTACAAAAGGTGGCTGGAGTGAATTCAGAGGAAACAGATCACTGTGTCTTAGTGTGCATCCAAAACTGGGCGTGCAGCCACTGTGACTCATGCACAGAACAGCTGTTTCTTGGCATATGCCTCCACCACTTTTGACATTACAATCTAATGATTTTTTTCCATCGCTCATTCCATACATTTATTGTCTTCTACAGAAACAAAGCAACAAATTATCTGCATTAAGTCTATTCTTCTGTTTCACTTGTGTATTTTGTACAGTATAAAAAACAGAAAACCTCTAGGACTTGTTATCGACCTCCAAATGAAATCACATCAGTTTCACAGTGTAATCCTAGCCCTGTATTGCTGACTGCAGGGGAGAAGTGGGGCGTAGGATGCCAACTAGGTGCTGCTCTGCTGGCCTCCACCAGCAGAGGAGGAAGAGGGGTGATGGGCTTCACCATGGCAGAGATCACAGCTGCAGCCTAACAGGTGGAAAGCTATCACTGGTGATAGTAAGTGGAAAACCCTGAAATGGGGAGATTCAGGTGACAAGCACTAGTGCCTTTGGATTCAAATCCCCATGGATCCTCCAATGGACCCAGAACTCAGGTCACTCAGCCATCAGCACAAGCATAGCAGTATGGAAGGAAGCACTGCCCTGCACTTCTGCTTCTGGTCAGTGCAAACTCACAGGGATTGTCTGCAAATTTGATGCACTGGTCCTCCAAGTCCAATGTTAACATTGCTCTGCCGGTCTGTCTTTGGCAAAAATGGTATATACAGTGGTACCTCGGGTTACATACACTTCAGGTTACATACGCTTCAGGTTACAGACTCCGCTAACCCAGAAATAGTACCTCGGGTTAAGAACTTTGCTTCAGGATGAGAACAGAAATTGTGCTCTGGAGGCGCAGCAGCAGCAGGAGGCCCCATTAGCTAAAGTGGTGCTTCAGGTTAAGAACAGTTTCAGGTTAAGAACGGACCTCCGGAACAAATTAATTACTTAACCTGAGGTACCACTGTAATAGCCTTTATGCCTTGGGGGAACAACACCACAAAGTTAAAACTGATCATAAAAAAAAAAAAAACATTTGACAACCATGGGGCATGTTTCAACTCAAAAAGCATGCTCATTTTGTGAAAATGTTGTTGGTCCAATAAACACATTGTCTGGAGGCTGGTGGGGAAGGAAATGGCAGGAATTGCCTACCCCAGCAAAATCTGGAGACAAATCATTCACTGACCCTGCAAAAATGTTGCCCAGTGGCTTCAAAAGAAGGAAAAGTATTAGAAGATTTATTTGTGTGATAACATGATTACTTTGAAAACTCTGCACAACTCCTAATCCTAAATAAGCTATGATAACATTTGTTCATTTTACCTGGATGGAGCCACGCCTACCAAATTAGGACCCAATCCCCGGAAAAGTGAGCGAGGGCCTTCCTTCTGTAAAATCATCCTGCAAAAGAAGCACACATGTAATAAAATACATATTTAGGAATACTGAAGTTATATTGAATCAAATAATTTTATTTTGAAGCACTAAACATATACAAACAGGCATATGTATACACTGCACGTTTCTACACCATAGAAACTAAACAAATGTTGGGGGCTCTTTTGTAATTTTGTACATTTTTCTTTTTTTTAAACAAGTCCCACACTCATTTGCAGGACTCTTTGTAGACAGGATCCCAGCCCAGCACAACTTCCATGCATTACATCATCCCACCCCTGTCTGACTGGGGATCTTGTCTACAAAGAGTTCTGAACTACTGTGAGCAATTACTCCCTACCACCACCTTCCATAGTTCTTCCTCCACTCTCACCCCCAGCCACACCATTCACTTCTTTTTTTCCTACATTGCATGCTGCATTGCTGCAGCCTCGCTCCTTAAGCAACAACCATTTCTGTGTATGCACTGTGCATGCAGAGAGCAGCTGCTGTTAGCATCTGTCCAACCACAGGATACTGTGGTCTTGAGGCCCACTGGTGGCCCCTAGTCCACAGTTTGAGAATGCTGACTTAACTGTTCTTGAGTCTACCCTACAATTGCTCGCATGCAGGGAACCAAGGCTAAAAGTACAGCACATAATGTCACTGCTGATTTTAATGCACTTTTATGATCGAATGGTCCTGGTGATTTTATTCTTGCACAATTGTTTAATTTTGTGTTGCTGGCTGCCCTGTGCTCCTAACTAGAAGAAAGGTGGGATACAATAATAATTTAAAATTGCAGTAGCTGAGAGCTGGGGCAGCTGCAACTGTTCTTGGATGACACATATTAGTCATATTCTAGTCTGGGTTCAGGCCTGGCCATTGGAATTAGTCTCCCTTGGTTGCCCTGAGGCATGACCTTTTTACAGAGAACAGGACAAGCTCCTGCTTCTTATGAATATTTTTTTATTATTTTTAATACCTGCTTTTAACTATTATCATTACTGCAAACTACTTGGAGGATTTTTTAATTTTTTTTAAAAAAAAACAAGTAGTACAGGCCCACCCACCCACCATCATTTAGTTCAGGGTTTCCCAAGCTTGGGTCTCCAGCTGTTTTAGGACTACAACTCCCATCATCCCTAGCTAGCAGGACCAGTGGCCAGAGATGATGGGAACTGAAGTCCAAAAACAGGTGGAGACCCAAACTTGGGAAACACTGATTTAGTTTCCATGTAGCCCCAGAAAGCCAGAAGTGGGGGAAGAGACCTGATGAGCCTCAGCAAAGCCCCACTGCTTTGCCAGCTGGCAAGCAGACCCTCCCCAGTCTGAAGTGGACATCCTCTTTAGGCTCCAGGGGAAGTCAAGGGGACAGCAGGGCTTCCTTGACCAACTCAAATGATGTGTGGGGAATCTTTTTCTGTGTGCAACAGCAGAGCTTTGTTGAGCTGACAGGCAGCTCCTCATTTCACGCAATTTCACTGATGAATGCGAGGGTTCAGAACGTAACCTCCGTGTAAACGGGAAGTCGCCTATAAATTTTTTAACTAAAAAATAAAAACTGGCCACATCAAAAAGTGCCTTTAAAGAGAAATCACATTTCCTAAGAAGTCAGCACAGAATTTGTTTAAAGCTGGATGAGAAGAGTTAGACGATACACGTATCAGGGAACAAGACACGACACTTAACATTTGGGTATTTAAATTATAACCCTTAAAATATAGTGCTCCAAGGGCACTAGGAATTCAGGATGAATTCAGGTAACTTTAGGTTCAAAGCCAAACTTGTTATCTAATCAGCATGTTGCAATATGCACCATATTATGCTTATCAATACAGATAAAGTGTCCAATAATGTCAAATTTTCTTTAAAGCACTTCTTGTTCAAACAGAAATACAGGTTAATGACATAAAAAACTAAGCAATCTACAAACAATGTTGCAAGACACATTCACTTGGAACTGTTTGAACTAATCCAAGTACCTACATTCATTTCAACACAGTGGTTTAAAGATTTAGTTTATTTATGCAGCCTGCACTAGAATAAAAATCTCGTTCTGCCTCATTCTTCTATCCAAGTGCAAGATCCGAAGTCATGTTTGAAGCATGTAGTTTTAAAAAGGATTTGCTTGTAAATTACACTGTGCCATTTGTAATCACCGCTGAGAGGTCTGAGGTATGTTGCACAGCTGGATTCCTGAATGCCAATGCATCTAAGATTCATTATGTAAGGTATGATTTTGCAATCTTAACTATGGAGTATGTCACTGCACAACACCAACAACAAACAGTACAGCAAGCAATACATGAAAGATACTGCAGGAATTGTAGTTAATTTCATTGTTACGTTTAAAACCATTTCTTAATCTTAAAAGGCAAACTTTAATTCAGGTTGAAATTGGCAAGCATGCCACCATTAAGTATCCCACAGGGTGCAGATCCTGATTCTACAACTGGGGGCGGGGGGCAAACCCCATGAGGAATACAGCAGCCTTCCAGGCACTTTAGTTGCCACTCCTTAACATTTCTCAGTCCCATAAGCACAAATAATTATTGAAGTGAGTGAAGTATGAAAGGCTCAGTACCCCACAGTTATTTATGCTTTTAGAAAACTTTAGAAAAGGCAGCATGATTGAAGACAACCCATCAGCCCATTCTCAGCACAGGAGGATGGATCCCTCTTTTCTTACAATGGATCCCTCTTCTTAAAATGACACTGTAAGACAGGTCATTATTACCTATCCATGTTGTAGATGGGATGAGGTGGCTGGGGCTGAAAAGACAGAATGCCCAAAGTAGGACTTCCTAGTTCAGCACAAATATTAGCTAAAAACAAATCTGTAAAAGCAACTACTTTGTACAAGTCGCTTACTGTCTGAGAAATACTGATGAAAATACATTTTAATCTACTTCTTCTTTATGGGTTTTCTGCCAAATGATTTCTCTGTGCTTTTCTATCAGAACCGTTTTGTCCTTTGGACTCAGATCTAAATTTGTAATCCTACTTACATAAGCACTACAGAAACATAAACTGTTCACAGTTCATATTGAAAGATGCCCGAATCATTCCATGTTATAGATCCTACAACTGCAAGCTGCAAAGAAAACTCAAGAACACAACACTGTATTCTCAAAAATTAATTAACATATTATTTCAAAAACAACAACACTTGAGTTCTTCATGCAGTGGTTGTTCGTTGTCGCACCTTAACTCAAATCAGCAGCAATCTTTCATCTGTCTGATAGCCAGACCACTTCAGATTTCTTTAAACTACGGTGAGAAACAGTTTGCAGCCTATATTACAGACTTTTCCCCTGATGCCCTCCAGACATTTTAGACAACACCTGCCTGATAAGTTACAGCCCCAAACATATAGAGGGCACCAAGCGAGGAAAGGGTGGAATAAACCAATTGCCCTGCCAAGGAGGGAGGGACACAGAACAGTCCCCACCACTATGACACTAGCTTTGCAATGGAAAACTTGTTATGCAAATGCTCGCCTAACCAACAATCTCCTCGGAACGCATTGTGTTTGATAAGTGGGACCTGAGTGTACATTAAAGGTGCCAGATGCTCACCTGTGGGGAAGGAATCCCACAATTTAGTGGCTGTCACAGAAAATGGCCACTCCTGGATTACTCCTTCCCTCATCCTCTGAGGGTGATGGAACTACCAAGAGGTAGTCTTAACACCCAAGAATGTATGTAGGAAGGAGGCAGTCATGCTCCAAACTGGGTTGACGGCCAGACAGCTGTCACACTGAAGAGATAGAATTATAATTCTGAAATATTGTTACAGAATTATGTCTAGGACCAATTGTATCTCAAGACAAGAAGCCAAAGTGCAAAGGATTGTGCAGCAGGCCATTATTATTATTTTCCATTTCAAGGACTTTGTTTACTTCAAGAAATCTAAATTTGCAAGAGCCAGAAGACAACCATTTCCGCAAATATTTAACCTTCAAAAGTGTGAATGAAATATAGATTTATAGTTAACACTAACATCCAGAGACTCCAGGGTATCCAGTATGAATTATTGTCAACCAGATATCAGTGCAAGAAGAAATGGAGAAGGCAAGACCCCTTTTGTCCATGACAAGTATATCAGAGCACAGTAATCAGACACTTTTGTTTTTTGTACCCATTAAAGATGGATCAAAATGGTGGGTTTCAGCTGGCAGGGCACATTCTTGTCTGCAAATAGGATTGCACATTGTCTTAAGTATGGGAGGTTGTGCACAAACTGTGACCTGGAGCTTACTTTCTAAAACCTGAAAACTCAAGCTCAGAAGCAACCAACTTCAAAAGAAGGTGTCATAAAGATAACAGAATAAAAGTCATTTATTGCTCGTTTTGTGATGACCCATGACAGGAATCTGTGGCACGCCCACCCTGGTAAGATGTGTCTGTCTCTCTCATTACTGGCTTTCAAGAGAAATTTAAAAACATTCCTGTTTACCTAGGCATGTTATGGCTGAAAGATATTGTTCTTGGCAACCCTGAGATAACTGGTTGAGAATGTTTTAAACTGCTTTTTATAATGTTTTAAAATTGCTTTTAGTATTTAAAAAATATTTTTTGTGACTGCTGTGTCTGCTGCCCTGGGCTCCTTCCTCTGGGAAGAAGGGTGGGATATAAAGCAAATAAATAAACAAACATAAGATATTGTGTACAGTACTCTGGTTTACCATATAACCCAAGACAGTCACATTTTTACAGTAATATCAAAATCCTGCAGAACCTCACACTGCAGATCAGAGGAGTAAAGATAAGCTAAGGAAGGCTACCTACAGCAGATGAAGTGCATCTCCAGCATGTCTTATTTGAATTTTTCCTTATATAATTTTCTCTTTTCAAGGGGCATAAGGGTATACAGTGGTACCTTGGGTTACATACACTTCAGGTTACATACGCTTCAGGTTACAGACTCTGCTAACCCAGAAATAGTGCTTCAGGTTAAGAACTTTGCTTCAGGATGAGAAAAGAAATCGGGCTCCGGCGGCGCGGCAGCAGCAGGAGGCCCCATTAGCTAAAGTGGTGCTTCAGGTTAAGAACAGTTTCAGGTTAAGAACGGACCTCCATAACAAATTAAGTTCTTAACCCAAGGTACCACTGTATAACAAAAGGGCACCTTTCAGCAGACTTAAAAACAGGAAAACTCAAGGAGGTTTGGTACTCACTTTAAGCAATGGAGAGGCCCTGGGGAAACTCTAGTTACACGATTAACACTGGCACCATTCACAGTATTCAGCTGAACTTCAGAGATGTAGAGTGTAACAGAGGAAGACTGCAGCCGTGTTTTTACAACTTCTAGTGGACATGTCAGAATTGCACCTACGGTGCCCCCACATCTGCAAAGAAGAAGAAGAAAATAGTAAGCCATCAAGGAATGTGGAATGATTACAATCAAGCAATTTTACAAGATGGTATAAGATAGCCAGGAACCATGGCAAGACTCTTGGCAAGGAATACTTCCTTCCAAAAGTAGCAAAGCTTTGATGTAGTATTGCCCTGGCGTTATGCTCTCTGTAGGCAGTGCATGCGTGTATGACATTTAACAGAGATATGCACTTCGTGTAAGAAATCCTCAGCAAATTGTTTGATAATATGGATTTCTGTATTGCTTCTGTACTGAAACAACTAAAGATTGCAACTCATTCTTTTTAAAAAAGTTCTTTGTTGACAGCTGCTTTCATAAGCATTCAGTACTTAATTTCTATCATTAGCTTAATTTGTAAATATGGCTGAATAGCTAAAGCTTCTAATATTCGTAATCAGATCTAACTCAAGTTGAAGTCGATTTCATTCTCTCAACCTTCTTTTAAGTTACCCAAGATATACAATTAGACTTTCTAGTTCAGTTGTTTAAAGTGCATCATACAATGTTCCAGTGTTTTCCTATATGATTTTGCATGTAATACGGTGCTATATTAACAGAATTACGATAGTGTTAGGGAGGGGTAGAGAGAGACTTTTAAATGCTAGTGATGAGTGATGATTGGATGAGCGTTTGAAAGGGGTTTTCAATGTTGGGGGTATGACACTTCAGAGTCAGTGGAGTGGAGAGTGGAGCTGAGAAAGGGTGTGAAAGTTGGTGGAGGTTGGGAAGCAAGGTTTGTTAGTTAAGAACTACAGGGAAAGCATTATAATAGCAATTGATGTCACTGTAATAAGATAACAATTAACAGTAAGATGTTATTACATCTGTAACAAGATAACAATTAAAATCAAATGCCTCAAGTAATCATATAAGCTTTGTTTATTATTTCTCTTTAACAAATCAGTTGTCATGTCTCTTACTTGGCTCTCTCAAAAGTGAAGTCTTTAGATAAATATTATTTGTGGTGGCAGCAAAAATAAAGACGAATGAGTGAAATACCCATCAAAAAACACCCCAGCTCATAGCTGTACATCTTATTAAGAATGAAAAAGTGGTACAGGGCTGAGTGGGGAGTGCCAGAGCATCTCAGAGAAGGAGGGGTGGAGGCTTCAACACATGAATGCAGAAAATTGCCTGCTGTGTAAATGTTTAGTTTCTTGGACTAGTTATTCTAGTAACAAACGACTGTAACTTGGCATATGTTCAAATACACCACAGCAGCACATGAAAAACTACCAGAAAATAAGCAAAAATAGAAAGTCAACAAAGCACAGTAGACATATGCAAATATTGTGCTACAAAAATAAAATGTGCACCCTTAATTTGAGGCATGTTCAATGCTATTCTTAAAATTTAGCAAGCTCTAATCCTTGAGGCCTTTGGTGCTGAAAGGGCCAACCAAATTGAAACTATAGGCTTCTCTGTTTTTCACTTGCCACCTTCCATCATGGTGAATGCTCTATAGCTTGCTGGCAAGCAACCACTGTCCCTCCCAAGCATGAAGCTGCAAAGATGGATGGGAATCATTGTGCTTGCTGCTTCCCCCAGCTTAAGTTTCAGAGGAAGGCTAGATGTTAAGTGACAAATGTGTGGCCAAGGATCCTGCTCTTTGATTTGGTGAGGGTCACTACAGGCACCTCTGCCAAGCAGTGGTCAAAGCTGCCATACTTTCTGTGCTCCCTGCCCCTTCTCCTGAAAGAAAAGGGGACTAGCTCCCTTGGTAAAGGCAATCTAAATTAAGCTGGTTGAGAAGGGGAAACAACCTGATGACCACAAATTTTGGCTTCACTATCGAGCCTAGGCAAAAACTGTGGTCCCCTAATGGTTGCAGAATGCTATCAGTCAAATGCTCTTTGCTGCTCAAGTGTCCTTCAAATTGGAATCTGCCTCCTCATGAAAACCAAGTAGATTAAATTTCTGCATTTTTAAAGAGATAACACTTATTTGTGAGCAGCACAGGAGCACTAGGCTTTTGTCATTAGGTCTGTCATTAGGTCTACAGGCGAACAGTCAAGCATAGTTAATTGAGGCATAAAGACAACAATAAACTCTCATCTAGATTACGTTTCATGCCAATGACCTAGATGTATCACTTTACCGACCCTTTCAACTATCTTGTCTTTGCACCAACACCAAAGTAGCATCAAGTAAGCTTCCAAGTTTATAAATAGAAATGAATTACAATGTGCATTTTCAAATTCATTCATGTGATTTACCCTCTGGTGAAGAGACATTCTCTCAATGATAGCAAATGATACCACGTCATGCAGCGTTTTAACATTGTTTTACTAGTTCTGACTATGGGATGCTTTTATTTACAACTACTTGTGTGATCTGTACAGAATAATGTTTCAGGATTGCCTTTGAACCCTGCCTGGGACCTATTTTTACCCTTCATTTATACCGTATTTTTCACTCTATAAGACGCACCAGACCACAAGACGCACCTAGTTTTTGGAGGTGGAAAAGAAGAACAAAAATATTCTGAATCTCAGAAGCCAGAACAGCAAGAGGGATCGCTGCACAGTGAAAGCAGCAATCCCTCTTGCTGTTCTGGCTTCTGGGATAGCTGCGCAGCCTGCATTTGCTCCATAAGACGCACACACATTTCCCCTTACTTTTTAGGAGGGAAAAAGTGAGCCTTATAGAGCAAAAAATACGGTAATCCTACTTTGTTACATTCAATTTCCCCCAAATGATCAAAATTATAGGCTGCTTGCTTAGATAAAACTTCACACTTGAATGCCACTTTAGGCAAGAACAAGCGTAAGGAAGCCTTGGGCTCTCATGCTTCCTCCTCCCCAGTGTGATTGGAAGGAGGAGGAATCTGGAAGCTTTCACTCCTCTTGTCAGTCAAACTAGGGAAGATGAAGGGAAGGGGGGGACACAAGCCAGAGATTTAACTATGCTTGCTGATGTTACCCTAGTTTAGTGTGACATCCTAATGTGGCCATTCCATACTTAAAGAAGTGATAATCTAGAACACTGCAAAACACTGTTGCCAAAGTGGGAAACATTGGACTAGGTAGTCAAATAGGTTAATCTGGTTTAATGACAGCTTCTGATGCCATTCTCTGGTGGTACAGCCTCATGAAGGGACCATATCAGAAGAACTGAAGCTGCTAGTTTCAACAACACAGAATGCACTGCTTTCTGTCTGAGCTACAAGGAACTAGAATCATTTGGTACAAAGAACTAAACACATTTTACACATATATACATATGTTTACTGCCCAGCATTTCGTACTTCAGGTACATGTTTTTGTAAAATGAATTTTCCCAAAATAAGATCTGCACACAAAAACTGAAAGCGTTCAACAGAGCTCTTAAAGAAAACAAATGTTATTTCTGTACGAATTAGTCAGACAGCCAAGTGCCTAAAATGGGACTAAAGTATCTACTCTTAACAGAACATGGGGGACTCTGTATTGAAAGATTCTTTTTTCCTACCTGGACTGTTTATTTACCAAACTTGTTACCAGAATTATAGCAAAGGAAACAACAAGTGATTTGTCTGCATCAACCTGGAAGGTCATTAAGACAAACAGGTACCAGCAGTACTGCAAACAGAATCTCGACGTATACAGCCACAAATACTTTTCATTATAGGTTGGACTCTTAATAAGCAGTCAGTTTAAAATGTTCAATAGCTCCTATTTTCTGTTATCACATATCATTAAGCTATTTTAACTGCATTAGCAAAGTATTATCTCTACAACATGAAGTGTTAATAATATTATTTGGGTTTGACTTAGCTCAGTGACCAGCACAGATAAATATATGAACTGTGCTAGCTGAACAGCTAAAGTACCTGAGCAATACCAAATGAAGAAAACAAAATAGTAAGTTCCCTTTCTCAGTTCTTTATACCTTTTCTTGCATCTAACAAAACCTTTGAAACAGATAACAGAACTCATTATGAATATCTCAGGAAACAAGCTTAACTCCCACATTTCAAGGTCAGTTTGCAGAGCTGAAACTTAAAAGATCAGTTATGCATTTATGCATAAAAAGACTCATTGGATGCACTTCTTCCTATTCTCTGCTTTACATCTCTTTTACAGAGTGCTTTACAATCTGTGTGTGTGCATACACATTGTCTCCATTATTTAGCCTGTCAATAATCAGCCAGGGTCAGGGCTAATTACTGTGAGTGGGACAGATATTATATTTAAAAAATTAATGAGTATACAAAAATGAAGGGAGAGGCTTTGAATGTCACACAGAGTAGTCATCAACCTGTGCCTCCATTTTATGTATTTTGTGTATCAAGTGAAAAGAAATCAAAGAATTACAGAATCATGGAATTGTAAACACACAAACTACTCTTATATTAGCTCTCCTTCCCATATTCTGTGTAACACTCAAAGCAGCTCTAAACAATCTGAAAGGGAAATAAAGAAAAATAATTTTATTTCCCCCCCAAGGCGCAAGGCTGGGGCGGGGGAAGCCCGAGCTTCCCCTGACCCCAGCCCCCAGAACAGGCTGCTCTCCGCAAGCCCTCCTGCGGCTTGCGCGGAGCTACCCGAAGCCCCGGCGCGACTGCTCAGTGCGCCGGGGCTTCGGGATAAGAGGCAGCGACGCGCAAGCCGGGGGAGCCCAGCGGGAACTCCCGCAGGCTCTCAAGGCTTGCGGATAGCTTTCTGAAGCCTGGAGAGGGAGAGGGGTCGGTGTGCACCGACCCCTCTCGCTCTCCAGGCTTCAGTGAAAGCCTGCATTCGCCCCATAGGACGCACACACATTTCCCCTTCATTTTTGGAGGGGGAAAAGTGCGTCCTATAGGGCGAAAAATACGGTAAATTGATTTTACGTATGTGCTGTTGCTTTAAACTATATTAATAATTTTTTTAAAAAAATGTAATTGTTTTAAAGGTTATATGTGTGTTATTATGTGGTGAATCGATTCAGGCTGCTCCATGGGAAGTGATTCATAAATGAAACAAAAAACTATCAAGCTATTGCTGGATCTATGAGAGGAGTATTCATCTATTGGTTAGTTTACATGGCCAGAAAATGTGAGTGGCTTTCCTGGATCAGGCTAGAGCTTTAATGAAACGAGAGCTATTTCTGCGAGCGATCAGTGAGATGCCATCAGACAACTAGCACAACGAACGTCAAGGAAGAGATAATCACTCTGTTTGCCCTGAAACTTCATAGTGTTATGAACATGAAGATTCCATTATTGGTTGGAGCTATAAAAGTAACCCCTCCTCATCGAGGAATTTGTTGATTAAAAAAAATGCTATCTACATCAATGGCCCATGACATGGCACCAGTGCATCATTTAGAGATGTAGATGGTGAAACATATGAGGAGGACTAAGTTTGCTGATACTTGGCAGGAAAGGTAAGGTTCGAAATGGCATTCATTTTTTAAAAATCCTAATATAAGTAAAATAAGAACAGTCAAGGCTTTGGTACTATTTTCAAGACAAACTGTGTTTTTCTGAGAAGTTAGCAATGACTCAAATAATCTGAGCCAACACCAATATTAAGCAAAACTGCATTTCTAATTTTCAGAAACCATATCAGGTTTTTCATCAACCTCAAGTGACCCTGGAAGGAAAGTCTAACAAGAATCTTATTGTGACAGTTAAGGTAATAGTTACCTATAAAGCAAAGTTAACAGACAGACCTAATGAAGAGATGTAAAAACTTTATTTTGAACATACATATTTCTAAAACTTGCAGATGGCAAGCACTATCTTAAGAGGCATTATTTCTTTAATTGGACAGCTGTGGTATGAGAGCCACAAAACCAAGTCAAAAACAGATTCATAGTTGGAATAATTGTATCATTTTTAGGAAGGAACTATAAATGATGGAATTTGGTATCAAGATTTGAGTCTTAACACTGATGGGGGTTTTTTAATTGCAGACTTGCACATACACAGAGGGGAAGGGAGACACTGTTGACATTTATGAAGAATTGAACACAGAACTCAATATTCTTATAGGAGTCCCTCACATCCAACTCAAAGAAGACTTTCCACAACACGTACTATATTGCTACAATAATGAAATAATCCAGGTGTCAGGCTCTGGACATTATTGGCAGAAACTGCATGCATCCAAGCTCACTTTCAACCTCCTGCAACAGACCATAGTAATGGGCTGTAAGAAATTTACTACATCCAGGCAACCGTCAAGCTTCAAAAATCCACAAGTAAATGATTAGCCATACAAGCTGCTGAAAGCCCAGGCAAATACCATATTTGTACAGCAACACAGGAAGAAGCCTATTGTTGTCAAAATAGTTTTTTTAAAAAAATAAAATAAGAGACAGGCATTTAGAAGATAAAGCTCCCCTTCCCCCACAACACAGCTTTCCAGTACTATAAATACTTTCATCTACCTGCCTTAAATGAAGGGTGACTTCTAATGTCACATGATGGACATTCCCTTTTGTCGCTTCTCCACTGCAATTCCCCAAGCAGCCCAAATCTATTGAAGAGAGTCCCTCAACCCCCTAGAACAGATATTGGTGGAACATCTGAAGTAGAGAAGAGTAATCTGTTCCACCAACAGAGTCTTACAGTGGTGCCTCGCAAGACGAAATTAATTCGTTCCGCGAGTCTCTTCGTCTTGTGGTTTTTTCGTCTTGCGAAGCACGGCTATTAGCGGCTTAGCGGCTATTAGCGGCTTAGAAAAAGGGGGGGAAAGGGGGGAAACTCTCAAGACGTTTCCGTCTTACGAAGCAAGCCCATAGGGAAATTCGTCTTGCGAAGCACCTCAAAAACGGAAAACTCTTTCGTCTAGCGAGTTTTTCGTCTTGCGAGGCATTCGTCTTGTGGGGCACCACTGTATTCAGATGGTGGATGGGCACAATTTGATTTCTCCAGGAGTCTGAAGCCATTATACTTCAGGCCTGCCTTAGATTATATCTGCTCTATCATCAGTTTCCCTTCTAGGAAAATATGCCTCAAGTGTAAATCTAAGACTTAAGATGCCTGCAGTTTGACTTCACACACCTGAAAAAAGTGGTTTATAGTGAACAGTTATATTCTGAGAAGGAGAGGAAGTCACATATACAGAGCACAGCAACATCACAACGTTCAACCTTTGCATAATACCACCGTGCTGAAAAGAGAAATGTTTTGCAATGTGACCACTACAAACTATTTCTTAATCTTACTTTTGTTGTATAATCCTATACACATTTAACTTACAGCTCCAGCAGCACACATGCCTTCTTTCTTCTTCGGCGATCACTTGTAGCCGAGTAAGATTGTCTTTCATGAACACGGTCTTAACAGTGAGTTCGTAAGTGACCGTGGAGGCCACTTCTGGATCTTTGTGGCTTTAAAGAAACTCTGTGCATCATGAGTGTCAGCTAAGTGCTTGATCTCTTTAACTTTTTTTATCCACCAGGTGTTCTTTAGTTCTCTGGTTCTTCTTTGAACCTCAGCCTTAGGGTTGGCATAGGTTTTTTTCTTAGCAGCGCTGTTTCTCTCTTTGCCAGATCTGAAAGGCCTTCCTTTTCTTGTCAATAACACTTTCATCTTACTATCATTCTCATCAAACCAGTCCTGGTGTTTCTTGGTTTGGTAGCCAATAATTTTTTTAAAAGGCTGCAATAATGGATGTTTTTAGCTTGATCCAGTATTCCTTGATGTCGTCAGGGAACTCCGAAAGCAGATGGTCTTTAAGAGTCATTTGGAAGCAATCCCGCTTAATAGGATCTTGCAGGGCTTGAGTGTTCATTTTGTGCCTTGGTTTCCTTCCTTGAGGCCTGCGTTGAGGTATAATCTTGATAGCCATCATGAAATGTATTAATCGGTGATCTGTCCAGCAATCATCAGCACTCATCATAACTCTGGGAAGGAGCACATCAATGGTGATCTTCAGCTCAGACAATTACATAGTCTAAGAGGGTGCCTCCATATGTTTTTAATTTATTTTTTGTCAAAAGAGTGTTTCGGTAATATCAGATTGTGCGCTGCACATAGTCAAAGGTAAGACTCCATTCTGGTTGTTGTTGCCAATTCCTTCTTTCCAAATAGTCCCAGGCCACAGATCAAAATCTCAACCAACTCTTGCACTAAAATCACCCCGGAGGATACCTCAGGTGCCTCTGATAGCATGGTATCTGGCTAAGAGTAAAAAATTTCTTTAATGTCTTCATCGGCATCCAGTGTTTGTGCAGAAGCGCTAAAAATAGTAGCCTGTTGGTTTTTGGCAAGTTTTATTCAGTAGGGACTTCTGACAAGAGTTTCAAAAGATCATTTTTGATAGCAAAGCCTACTTCATGTATTCAAAGTTCTTGCTCAGGTAGACCTTTCCAGAAGAATGTATAGCCTCCCTTTTCTTCCTTCAGTTGTCCCTCACCCGCTCTTCAAAATTCCTGAAGCACTGCAATATCGATGTTAAAAAGTCACAATTCTCTTGCAATGATGGCAGTCCTGCTTTCAAGACGTTCATTATCTGTGTTATCCAACAAAGTTTGTATATTCCATGTTCCAATGTTTAATTGTCTTTTACGACCACAGGGTGGTGGTCAGGGGAAAGGGGAGGCAGACTATGTTTAGGGGGTGTTTTCTAGCCCCTCTCCCTATTCAGGGTGAGCAGAGTAGATCCTAAATAGGACTGCTTAATCATGGGATACAGCTGCCGAGCTACTCAAATGCCGCATTCCTTGAATCAGAACAACTGAATCTGTATCCACCACCCATGTGCCGGTTCATGACTAAAGGCTTCCAAATTTCATGGTCTGCCCCCATTACCATTTGCCGATTGCCATAGGACTTGTTAGGGTTGGGGATGGGTTTTTGGAAGACACCTGTGCGTGAATTTGTTTTATGTGTGTAGATCAGTGCATGCTGACCAGCGCAGAGTCTTCGCAGTAAGGCTCTATGCATGAGTATCACGACGACTGGTAGATTCTTATCTGCTGCAGTCTTCACCCACCTTCACAGCCGTTGTAACATACCACTTGTTATCTTCCGCCTGTTCTGCCGTCAAGGACTTCTTGGATCATTCCTTGTCCAGCTCCTCCCCACTGACTTTACTGCCTTGGGTGACCCTGCTGGGAGTACGAGACTCCCAATGGCTTCACTCACAAGGGTCATAGGAACGTGCAAGCCCACTTACCATGACAAGGTGATGATCCAAGGAGTGAGAGCATGTATGCCACTTAACCAGGCAGTGTGGTTTAGCCATCAAGAGTGCCTGACTAGGACTGCAGGGACCTAGATTCAACTGGTGACCTAAGCTCTCAGTCTAACCTGTGTCACAGGGCTGTTGTGAGATCATAAGAGGGGAGAGGGACCCATGCAAGCAGTCTTGAGCTCCTTAGAGGAAAGGTAGGATATAACACTTTGAGGGTTTTTATCTGCAAACAATAAGCGTTTATGAAATAAATAAATAATAAAATATAAATGTAATAAATATATTATAAATGAAGAAATAAGTCCTAGTAAACTACCACTTTTAGCTTAGGTTATCTATTGCCAGGGGGAGGGATCTATTTGTAAGTCATTTAGGACCTATGGATGCTCAAAATTCCACCCTTCCTTTATTGTACATTTGATACGATACGATACGATACGATACGATACGATACGATACGATACGATACGATACCTTTATTGTCATTGCCCTATACAGAACAACGAAACTGAAAAATCTACATAAGACATTCAAAACCCCCTTAAAAACTCTGAAACCCCATTTTAAAATACAATATACTCCTATAGACTCTCCTTATACTGCGCTTAAAACCAGTGCAGTAGAGCGCAGAAACTGAAAGAGATCATTTCCGGGGTGCACATTACCCTGCGCTATCTCTGCAGCTTTCTTATGGCACCTGGCAGCATAGATTTAATCTAAGGTGGGAAGAGTGCACCCAATTATTCTCTCTGCAGTCTTTACAACCCTGGACAGCATTGTTTTTTCCCTGACCATGCAGCTCCCAAACCACACACACAGACCATAAGTTAATACACTCTCCACAGTACAATGGTAAAATACCATCAACAGGTCCTTTGAGAGATTGTTTTTCCAGAGGATTCTCAGAAAATATAACCTCTGCTGTGCTCTCTTCATCAGGTCTTTGCTGTTTTCTCTCCAGGTTAGGTCATCTCTCAACTGCATTCCCAGAAATTGAAACACCGAGACCTGTTGCACGCACTTCCCCTAAATAATACGTGGCTGAATATTCAGTTTACATTTCCTAAAGTCCACAATAATCTCTTTTGTTTTCTTTAAGTTAAGGAGTAAGTTGTTTTTCCTGCACCACTCCCCCAACTGCTCAACTTTCTTCCTATAGGCCGCCGCCCCCTCTCCAGGCGTGATTAAACCAACCACTGTTGTATCATCTGCAATTCCCTGCCATTGCTACTACTGAAAGTTAAGTTTTGGGCAAAGAAAACGGGTGAGGGAAGAAAGCTTCCCAGACTCACCAGGAAAAAGAAAGGGGGTTGGTGTTGTTGCATGGGGGAATAAGAACAAGGTAGTCTCTCCTACAGCCATTTATTCTTCTCCTTTCCCTTGACAAGAAAGCTTGGGAAAGCAGAAAGAAGAGAAAGTGACTGCAAGAAAGATTGGGAACAAGTTGTCAGAAAAATATTTGCAATAAGTAAGGTTTTCTGAAAATACCCTGCAAAATGGAGCTTTCTCCAATAATTCCCTGAAACCAGCTTCAAAAGACCAGCACCACCCAAGCAAAGTTAGAAACTATCCAATTAACATTTACAAGCTAATATGATTTGGGGGGAAAAAACAATGTTTCCCTTTGGTGCTGCTGTTTTGGTATTATCAACTCCTTTGTCTATCTCAAATATATACTGTATAGTCAAGTGTAATGATCAATAAAAGTGACATACAGCTGCTATGTGTATTCGGTAGTCAAGATAAAATGGGAGAGAGAAGCATGCCACTCGAGAAATGATGCCAGAGAGCATTCCCCAGCAGCTAGGTAACAAAAATAGTTGAGACGGATGACCCCGAGTTACTTTCACTCTGCTATGCATGTGACTATATGCATATTTTGCAGCTCTGCCGATCCAGGGTTTGGGGATAAATGTTCAGCTGCTACTCCTAGAACAAGAATCTCAAGGTCTCTACTGTATCTTCTACACAATATGAACTTTGGCCAATTCCATGGGACCTTGAAGCAGAAAACAGATTCTAGCTCAGCCACCTTCCAAAAAAAAGTGGAAAATTACTAGCTTCAAGCAAAAGTCATGTGTCTCTGAACCCAGTTATCTAGTTATACAACACTGGTTTTCATCCACACACACAACAAAAGGGGTGTAGAAAAATGTGCATTTGTGGAGGAGACAGAATAGGAAGAAATATTTGTAGTTGGTCTGTTCAAAAGCAGCACAATAAAAGAGATGAATAGTAAAACCTGTGAAAAACCTGTGACCATTCAGAAAAGGAAGGCTAAGATACTATTTTCTCTTATCAAAAAAAGGACAGGGACAACAAATGTGTTTCCCAAGAAAGTAGATGAGATAACATTGCTCTCCTGCTACTCAGAGCTGCCTGGAAAAACTGAGACCACACAGCACAGTGTTATTCACCCAACACAAAGCAGTTTTCCAGAGAGTTAAGGCTAGTGTTTCCATTTACAACTAACAAGTCCTACCACATTGACATAAAACCACACATATTCCATCCCATTGCCTTCAAGATTCAGTCACAGTAGAGTCTTTTGTAGGTTAGTTCCTGAACTCTACCTCTAAAGTTACTTATGGATACAAGGAGGCCTATCTTTAAAGCAACTTAAATATCTGCTTTTTAGTGCACAATAAAACACAAAACCTTTATTTATTTATTTATTTATATATTTGAAAAATAATGTTCAGCAAGATACTTACAAACTAATCCTTAAAAAGAAAGGATCCTTTAAAAAAGGTGCAGACGTATTCAATGAGGCTTATTCCTACATATATCCAGGATATGTATGTATACACAGGATTGCTTCCTAACAGTATAATCCTATGTATGCCTACTCAGAAGTATGTCACCTTGAGTTTAATGGGTTTATTCCAGGTATATGTGACTGGCCTATTTACTAGTTATGTAGAAGACAACAGTATTACAGTAAATTTATTCCAAGATGCCATGAAGCCAATCTAGAAAGAAGAACACTGTGTCAGGCAATGTGAAGTATGCTTGATCCCTCCCTTTCCCTTATCAAAATAAAAGCTACTACTTTTATGTCACTGCTCTGCTAGGATTACAGTTCCCTCCAACACAGCAAATTTGGATGGCTGAACACCTATCACTCTGGAAACAACCCCCCCCCCAAAAAAAAACCCTAGCAGTTTCTACATACCCAGAAAACTTCCTAGGGACATGAATACACTTTCAAATTTAAAATCCCAAACGCAGCCTCACCATGATGGGTGAGTTGCCACATCTTACATAATGTCAAAATCACTTGAGCAGGCAGACAAAAGAAATCGATAGGTGCAAATTTAGAAGAAAATGGTTAAAGCCTTAAATTATAGAAGGTATTTTGGAGAAGGGAGATAGTAATCTGACCAAAAACACGCCCTTCCCAACACTATGGAGGACTGTATTCTGGAGATTTTCCTGCAGGTCCCACTTGTAACTATTTATTAGAAATGCTGACTTAGTCGCCACTGGTGAGGCATAAAGATTATCTACATAAGCAGGCCAAAATCAACCCAATAAAAACAGCAGTTCTGTCTCCCGGCGCCCGAGGCGAGCCTCCTCTACCCCGTTCTACACATTCTGGGCAGAAGAACTAACATTTCCTCAGTCACCCCAAGCAAATAAGTTTCGTTTTCCCTCAGCACTTGGATGCTGAGGGAGAAAGTATGAGTTGTGCAGAAACGATAGAAAAGGAACGAGGGAGAGAAAAAGGGGAGAAGGGCAAAAGGCCAGTGCCAATTCCCACCTACCCTCCAGCAAACAGGTGCACGAAAGTGTCTTTCTGGTTCATCTTCTCATGCTCGTCCCAGGAAGACACTCGAGGGGAAGGCGGCGAGAGGATCAGCCTCCGCCCGGCGCTCCTGAGGAGAGAGGACGCGGGGCCAGGAGCGCTGCCATCGACCTCGGCGAGGAAGGCAGCCCAGGAGGGAGCGAGCAGCCTCGGCCCTGCCGCGCTCAGGGGCCCCCACACGACCCTCTCCCAAACGGTTCCTCCTGCCTCAGCCCCAGAGAACTCCCCACCCCGCCGCCTCCTCGCCCAGCCGGGGATACGCAGCGACAGGCAGCTTCCAAGGCACCGAACGGCCAGGCCCGCTCGCTTCTTCCAACGCGAAACGAGGCCCAATATAAACAGACGCCGCCATTGGCTCGCGGGCGACGTGACGTCGCCGGCCCAAGCTTTAATCAGGCTTTGCGCACGTGATCGGAGGCGCTCAGCGCAGCCAGCGCATCAATGGAAGGGAAGGAGGCGGAGGAGGAGGAGGAACAACCCGATGCATTTGCAAAAGCTCTGGTGGAGGGAGACAGCGTGCTAAAACAAGCTGTAGCTTAGGGCCCCACTCAAATTTAATTGTATTACACTGCTAATATACTTCTTCTTAATTGTATTTCAACAATTACTTTGATAAAATACATATTTTGTTATGTGCAAATGGCTTTAGATACCTATTAGGTCCTATAGCATATATTCAGCACAAAAAAAACAGCGACAATTTGTTGTTGACAAAGGACAGGCGGACATATAAAGGGCGCCAGTAGCTGAGGGCCTCATCAAACCTAAATCCGGGCCAGATCCTATGCCCGCGCTTACTTGGGAGCAAGCAATGCCCCTTGGACTTTTCGGGAGCTACCCACCCCCACCCCCCAATACTGAGCGCTGAGACGTGCGGTTCACAAGGGAACGTTTAAGCGCGCTATCTGCCCGGATTCCGCAGCAAGGAAAACGCTCACAAGCGTTATCTGCCCGGATTAGAGGGCTCTCTCTCTCCACCTTTGGCTCTTACAGGTAAGGGGGGGGGCGGACGGACGCACGGGCTGTGCACGCCGCCTGTCTTTTGCAACTCGGTTGCCTGTCCTCTTGGGCCAGAGGGAAAGGGAAAGGAAGTGAGCCTTGTTCAAATCGTTCCTAGGCTTTACAAGATTTGTGCTCCTTAAGCTAGAGGTTTCACCCCAAAGCCAATTCCATCTGCCTAGGAGAGGATCTGCAAGCAAACAGGGTTGTTTTGTTGGGTTTTTTGTCCCGGGGCGGCGGGGGTGTGTGCATATTTAATACCAGTCAACATCTATATTGGAATTTCTTTTAATGTGTTTTTATTTTGTCACTTTTTTTAATGCCCTGGGCTACCGAGGGAGGGAGGGCTAGGTGTGAATTTAATAAACAAACCCCAAGATACAGATTGGTTCCCTCAAAACCAAGATCAGAAGAAATTTGGTAGAAAACTGGATTTTTAAGGCTTGGAGGAAAAGCAAATGGTACCCTTCTCCAGCTTGCTGTTCTGTCTACTTCTGTCAGATCATGCAAGTGTTTGATAAATACTAAAGGCGAGCGTGGGGGGGGGGAAGGTTACATTTACTTTTTGAGATATCTAGTTTCCCCACCATTTTAAACTTCCTGCCCCAGTGGTGTTCAGCAGCCAGGCAACCCCTGTTCTTAGGGCATTTTCCAAACTACTTGCTTCTTTCATGCAATATTTAGTAATTCTTACTGGGCCTCAGGATCTTTTATTGTACTTTAAGCAAGTTTTTTGGTCCCTGGTATTGGAGAAATAGGATTCCCCCATTAACACTCCAAAAGCGTGATTAGTGTTGAATGGGATTGCACAAGCATCATAAAAATAACATAGGTGTCACTCTATGCCCCTCCTTCAGCCACCAACATGGGCATTGGGATTGCATTGCTAGGCTACAATTCTTACCTGGGAGTCAGCCCCACTGAATTCAGTATATTTTAGACATGTATAAGATTACATTAACATTTCAACTGCCTCCCCCCTCCTTTCGATTCAGCTTCACACCCAACACATTCTTGTGTCCTTTTGGCCTATCAATTAGCTGAATTGTGAGAATGGAAATTATTTTAAGTCAGACACATTTGTGCTTCTATCTTGTATTTTTATGTTGTGAACTGCCCTGAGATCTACGGATTAGGGACAGTATACAAATTTAATAAACCAACCAACCAATAAATAAATAAAAATGGAATCTGGCTTAATCAAGAGCAACATCTCATGAAGAAAAGCCTTTCCTTGTTCATAAACCTTATATAATTCCAGCTCTATGCACATTTACACAAAATCAAACCCCATTGAATCAAGAGAGATTTATTCCTGAACAGAAAAGCAGAGACTCTGGATATAGAAAAGTGTCCTTAGGATAATTTGGTGGAGGTGGGAGGGAAGCAGATGACCACATTACATGAATCAATTGGCAGAATTAGAAACACAAAATAAATAGGCCACAGTATATAAGAGAAACTAAGCTGAATAGGTATAAAAGTTGGGTCTAGCCCAGGAATAGGTAATTATTATTATTCAGCTTGAGGGCCACATATGTAAAACCTGATGAATGATGAATTTATGTGGTGAACTGCCCTGTTATCTTTGGATGAACGGCAGTACATAAATAATAATGAATGTAAACTCTCCCTTTATACAGTAGGCAAGTTTCAACACACATGCATTCAAACTCCTCTTTATCTACCATCCAGTGACCTAAGCAGCATTGTCAGAGGTAAAAGACATGTTTTAAACCATGCAAAAACATGAGAGCCAGGAAGCAGGGTGGCTAAGGGGGGGGGGTGGCCTGCAGAGAATCCAGAGGGGAGAATCATATAGAGACCAGGAGGGCCACCCACCAGCCCCCAGGCCTGAGGTTCTACACCCCTGATGTGGGTTTTTAAAGCTGCAAGCCACATAATATAATCTGAAACAAACAAAAAAATTGCTTCCAACTCTACGATTCTATGACATTTTCAGCAGCATGCACTGAAAAATTTGCTCGGTTTTCTCCCCTAAATGGTTGCTCCTGTACTACCATGAAGTAAGGTGTCCTACATAAATAGTCCAAATATTGACATCTTCGTCTTCGGGATACCTGTGTGCGCAACCCTAACCCCACTTGTCTGGAGGTAAAACCCCACTAACTTCAGCATAACTTGCTTCTGAGTAGTTGTGGTCAGGATTGCAGAATGTTGCTTAATTAAGTCCCACACAAAACCAACCGGTGTAGAGCCATTGTCTCCTCCCCTTTCCCCCCAAGCGCAACATACAACCCCAAAAGGTGACGTCACGACCTTCCCAATTAAGGATGCGAAAGCGGGGGGTGGGGAGGGAGAAGAGAGAGATACGGAAGGAAGAGGCTCCTCCGCCCAAAGTCAACACAAGGCGAGAGATTCCGAGAGATTCTGCTCCTTTGCTACCTTCCCACCCCACTCGGGCACTGGATCAGGCCGGGTGCCTGTGCAAAGCGTCTCTTGTTTTGTCAGGAAATCAGCCCTGCCGGATTTCAGGATTGCAAGCCTTAGCGCCTACCCCACCCTGCAGCAGTTGCTGCTCCTGCTCCATTTGTACCGCGGCTGCCGCAGCCCAACCAAAAAGCAGAAGGGAAGGTTTTCTCCGGACCGCCGCCTCGGGTCTCTCCCCAGGCGGGCCCGCTTCCCTCCGGGAGTCCCCTTAACACCCCCAGCCAGTCGCCTTTTCCCTCCCCGGCAGGCCTTGTGTAAGCAAACCGATCTGGCCCGCTTGCTCCCCGAGCGGATCTCTCTCGCGCTCCTGCAGAGGCAGAGGCGCTGCGTTCACACGTTCCTCCCGCGCGCGCCCCCGGCAGCCCCCGCCCGCTCGCACCTACCCTCCAGCAAACAGATGCACCAGGGTGTCTCTCTGGCTCATTCTCTCTCATTCTCGTCCCCAGCAAAACGGGAGGGAGGCCGGGGAAGGGAAGGACGCGAGGCGGCGCGGCGCACTTCCTTTTCTCCCAGGCTGCTCAATGGCGCAGCGCCGAAGGAGGGGCTCTGCCGGCCGCCACCTGCCGGCCGAGGAGCGAACCGCGTCTCTGCGGGACGAGGAGCGAGCGCGTGCCAGCGGAGGAATCCGTGCTGAAGTGGGGATAAAGGGGCGTGCAATAGCCGACTCTAACCTACGGATCACCTGCCCAGCCACCCCCGTTTCTTTCCGTCGCGCAGGCTCGTAGGTTTGTGCCCAGCATTGGGCTAAATAAATAAATAAATAAATAATCCTGCATCGCAGGGGGTTGGACTAGATGACACTAGTGGGCCCTTTCGTCTACAGTGGTACCTCGGGTTCAGTACTTAATTCGTTCCGGAGGTCCGTTCTTAACCTGAAACTGCTCTTAACCTGAAGACCACTTTAGCTAATGGGGCCTCCCGCTGCCGCCAGAGCACAATTTCTGTTCTCATCCTGAAGCAAAGTTCTTAACCCGAGGTAGTATTTCTGGGTTAGCGGAGTCTGTAACCTGAAGCGTATGTAACCCGAGGTACCACTGTATTGTATACAATTCCACGCTGAACGCATGGAACTGCTATATAACGAACTGCCAGTGGTGCCCAAAGTGGGCAGTAGCGCCGCCAGGAGGGACACGGTGGGATTACCTAGAGGGAGCGCTGAAGGTGTACTAGCGGCCTTCGAAAAGCGGCTGGCTACCATGGGGTCAAGTTCATCCACTTCGTTTAAAACATTGGATTTTGAAGAAACGGGCAATTAATTGTTACTGTTTCGAATTTTGTTGTGGTCCTTCCCTAGTACAAACCGCGATTCTGAATAAGGTTTTTTAGAGGGTAGCGGGCACTGGGGATGGAACCAAGAGGCAGGAGCAGGACCAAATTTGGGAACCCGGGCTTCTCATAACGTCTCTCCTGCAAAGCCTGCGCCTCGCAGTCGGTTTTTTGCCTTGTGGGGGCAACGCACAGAGGCTCTGCCGCAGGGCTCTTCAATCGGGGCTCTTCAAAGCTCTCCGGATCCCAGACGGCTGTCCCTGAGCCAGACAGACACCTTCCATATGTGCCTTTTTTGCAAATCCTCCTGCCACCGTCCCTCTCACCAACCCTACTATTTCTATTAGCAGCAACCCTTTATGCTTCAGCTCCTTCCTAATTCAGCATTCGCAAGCCGGTAGGCGGCACAGCGCCACTTCATGTCCAAACCACACAGGCCTTGCATAGTGAGCTTCTCCCTTCCTCCTCCTTTGTATCCAGGATCCCCTCCTCTTCCTTAAGGCACACAGATCACCTGATCACAGGCTCTCCCACAATGGCAAGATGTACAGTATTGTAATTCTATCTAAATGATGATGATTATTTTTTTAATGTGCATCTCTACATATATGCCAGTATAATCAAATTTTGGCATCCCTGCGATGGGGTGAGCTCCCGTTGCTCGGTCCCTGCTCCTGCCAACCTAGCAGTTCAAAAGCACGTCAAAGTGCAAGTAGATAAATAGGTACCACTCCGGCGGGAAGGTAAACAGCATTTCCGTGTGCTGCTCTGGTTCGCCAGAAGCAGCTTAGTCATGCTGGCCACATGACCCAGAAGCTGTATGCCAGCTCCCTCACCGGCGCTCATCTTCCTAAAGCGAGATGAGTGCTGCAACCCCAGAGTTGGTCACGACTGGACCTATGGGTCAGGGGTCCCTTTACCTTTACCTTTATGTACCTCTTGTTTGGGGATCCATAAGTACCTAGACTTACCGGTACTTCAAATGGCCTTGGGAGGGGCTCTTTAGTTTAGATGGTGCTTTAAATGGTCTTATGTCCCCCTTTAGATAGTAAGATGTTAAAATGTGGTAAGCCAAACCTTCCTTTGTTTGGGGGTCTGTCTCCTGCTGGGGGACTTCTGCTGCAAATTTCTGCCTCGATGGGACCACGGGACATGTAGAACCTCAGAGATGAAGTTAAAGAAGTGTTCATATGGTACAGAATGTGAAGCCAGGAGAGGGAAATAAATCAGTCCGACAGGGTTTATGCACTCAGTTTTGCACCTGGATGCTCAGGTGGTGGCTGCAGCTAGGTGTACCTTTCCCAGCTTATAGACTAGTGCACCAACTACATCTGTTGGATGATGCCAGCCATGGCCCATGGTGACACATGCCTTAGTTATATCTAGATTGCCTTGTTGCAAGGCATTGCGCTTTATAAGTGCCAGATGCCAATTTGCTTCCAGGACTCATTTTGTGTTTTAGGAGGATAATTTGATGTACTTTTTAATATGTACCTAATGTAAAAACGGGACACAGGTGGTGCTGTGGGTTAAACCACAGAGCCAAGGGCTTGCCGATCAGAAGGTCAGCGGTTCGAATCCCCGCAATGGGGTGAGCTCCCGTGGCTCGGTCCCTGCTCCTGCCAACCTAGCAGTTCGAAAGCGTGTCAAAGTGCAAGTAGATAAATAGGTACCACTCTGGCAGGAAGGTAAACGGCATTTCCGTGCGCTGCTCTGGTTCGCCAGAAGCGGCTTAGTCATGCTGGCCACATGACCTGGAAGCTGTATGCCGGCTCCCTCGGCCAATAAAGCGAGATGAGCGCTGCAACCCCAGAGTCGGTCATGACTGGACCTAATGGTCAGGGGTCCCTTTACCTTTACCTAATGTAAAAACACACACCAAGAAAAGCATCACTGGAAAGTGTTCAGAGGGAGCAGCTGTGGGAGAGGCCATTTTTAGTAAACTACATAGCTCAGTCGGAAGAGCATGAGTCTCTCAATTTCAAGGTCATGGGTTTGAGCCTCATGTTGGCCAAAAGATTCCTGCATTGCAGGGGGTTGGATTAAATGACCATAGTAGTCCCTTCCAATTCCACAATTCTATGATTCTACCCCACCCCCCCACTCTAGTACCCCTTCTTGCTACTACTTTTCTGATTGAGCTGTTTTTCAGTGCAAAGTTGGGACATTGTTACATGTTGTGCAGCTCATCTTTACTCTCTTTTCATACAAGAAACCTAAAGATTCCTGGCAAAAAGTCACCCTTTGTCCTCTTATCAGAACATTCAGTCATATTTGGGTATGATGTTTTAATACTGTTTTTCCATGTGAGCACAAGCATTAACCAATTATACATTTTGAAAGAGTCTGATTGTGTACATTGCATGTGCCTCAAATATCTCTAAAAGCGTTTCAAATGTCTGGACAAAGTGAAAGACTGTGCAATATTAGATAACATCATGCGGAACTCGTTTTTCCAATGAACTGCATCACCACTAAATAATAATAATTATTATTATTCTATATTAGTATTCAGTTGAAATTGAAATTCAGTAACCTTAAACAGTCAAACATGAATCAAAAGTGAATAGTGACCTTTAAAGGCTCCTCTCTTCTGAGGATTTCACCATTCTTTTATAATGCTTCTGGTGTCATTTTACCTGCTAGGCAGCTGGTTCTGTGGCAGGCAAGATACCATTAGAACATTGGAATCACGGCCCAGTCATTAGACGGGAGAACGCTGCTGCTTCAGGCACCAGAAATGTGCGCCCCCCCAGATGAGTGCCCTGTCTGCTCTGCTGCCTCCACCAGCAGCACCAATTTGGGGCCTGAAATCACATGAGATCCTGTGGTGGATGCAGCAGGGCGGTGGTGTGGTGGTTGCAGGAGCAGGTAGGTTGTGGTGGAAGAGGCACAAGTGGCAGGGCACAGCAGCACTTCTGTAAGGGGCTGGTCTGGATTGGAAGATTGGGAAATGCAATCACAGAGAGATCAGCTCCTAACAGAAGAGGAGGGCGAATATCCCCCCCCCCTCGCTTCCAGTGTTTCCAGAAGCAGAGAGACAGGCAGACACAAGCTGCTCAGTTCAGAGAGGAGCTACCCAGCTATGAAATAGTAGCTAAGCAACTGGAAGGGAGGGAGCAGCTGGGCGATACATCACTCGAGAGTGCGGGAGAAGCACCTCCCTCCCCCCGAACTTGGAGGTCTGAGCATGTCAGAGAACAAAGGAGACACAGGGGGACTTCCCATTGGTGTGCTTCTTGTTGCGGAAGTGGGGAGGAGTCACAGTAGGCAACTGATATCCTTGCGGAGGGCTGCCTGTTTGTGCTTGCAACATAATGCTGTAATAAAAGGACTATAAATCTACCAAATGCTCATTAATTCTTATCACTGAGCTACCAGAAGGGAGAGAGGAACTCCTGTACTTGACAGCTTCCCATTTTGCCTCAAATGGTGAAATGGGATGCATCCCTTCTGATTGGAGTGAAGCGTCTGCAGTCCCCTTCTAGGCCATGCTCTGCCATGCACAACTCTCATTAGTATTTCACTCGCTTGGCAGAATAACCCAAACCCTCTTTGCACCGGTTTGGAAAGTATGTGTGTCCCTACCTACCTCTGCCAGAGTCCTACCAGCTCCTGCCTGCTGAGTGACAGCAGAGAAACTCCTCCTCCCCCCTCTACTCGTCAAATGATGGCAATGCTAGTAGCAGGATCCCCACTGGCTGCTGCCAGCAGAAAGTCCCCAGAATGACTCTCACCTAGCAATGGAGGAGGAATATGCAGAACTGAAATTCACAAGTGGACTCACCTGATTCAGTCCCGATAAATCATGACCCAGATCTACTCACGAGTCCACTATAAAGTGTTTTTATGCACTTAGAAGAAGTCTTACATCCATTTACATCTGTTCAATTTATCTCTGCATCGAAGTATAATAAAAGCTTCATACTCTGAGCAATATCTCTGCACTATCATTTAATTAAAAAATCCCTACACCCACTACATAGGCATAGTTGAGAGATGAACAACTTTTGATGCCCCTTTACTTGGGCTTTTCCACCCAGGTCATTTTTTTACAACCTGTTAATGGTTCAATTTGCTCTACACTGCTTTTAGATATTTTTCTATTTTATGTTGTATGGAAATGGTTTTAAATAAATGAATAAATATAAACTTGTAACTAAGAACTTGGACCTAAGTTTGTTTATTTCCTTCTTCCCAATCCATTTTCCTTTTCTGTCCTGCTTTTTTAAATAATACACCTGAAGACAGAGGCAGTCCCTAACCCTAACCTTTGTGGGTTGAAGAACTGGATGAGAATTCTTTAAATAATGAAACAACTGACATTCTATCTTCTCTAAAACTCATTGCTGGATCTAGTTGGGTATTTTTCTGTGGCCAGTAACAGTTAATGCTACCTGCATTGCCTTTGGCTCCTTGGATTCCACAGCAATCAAGTCCCCTTTTAATAAGCTTTGGCTGCTAGAGGGAGAAATGCAAGTCACAGCTTGCCAAAGAATGGAAATGTACTGATTAGGCTGGTTGACAGCAACTGCTACCTGTAGCTGCTCTCTTGTTTCAGCCTCTCACAGCAGGAAGAAAAATACAGTTTGCCCTCTTTCCCCCTGTCCCCCACTTGATCCCATAAGCAGTAAAGCACAATCTTTTAGGGCTTTCTCAGTGGTTGAACCCATATTATGGATACCCTTTCCCAACCAAGCTAGAAGTGACTCCTTCTCTGGTCTTCTGCTAGTTTAGCAAAGACCTTTTTTATTTATTCATCCCAGAAGGCTTTTTAGGTGGATAATGTTTTGTCTGAAGATTATCCGGTAGGCCTGCCTTTGATATTACTGCTTTATTTTAATGTTGCCACTGTGATCTTTGCATTGGCAACCTCAAGACTGGATTACTGCAACATGCTGGGGGGGGTGTTCCCTTGGTTAAGGAACCCAGAAACTGTAGCTGGTGCAGAATATAGAAGGCAGGTTGTGGAGAGCACCCTGCCAACACCATATAATCCCCTGGTGGCAAACAGAGTCTCTTCCCTCAGAGTTCTTCCTCTGGCATACAGCTCCCTTTTGACAGGCGGGAGGCATCAACAATGCACCTGAGACCATTATGGCACCAGGTGACCCATGTTTCTAGTGTAGCAAGCTGTGCTAAAAAGGAAATCCAACCACATTCAAGTGGGCCTTGAAGTTACCACTGATTGCTTGGTCGGTGGTGACTTCTAGCACCACTTTCTGTAGGGGTCTGCTGTACTCCTGAGTTTCCTGTGGAAATTCACTCAATTGCAACAGCTGTCCCAGAGTGGCAGGATATTTCCACTATATTATGATTCTTCATCAGGGTTCAGCCCTGACCTGTTCTCTTCCCAGCCTTCTTGACGGACATCGTAGCAGTAGATCCTATGCCCTTTTAAAATGTGACTCTTTTTGGGTGAGAGGTTATTGGGTGGTTGTTTTTATTTTGATTATATATATTGTGGTTTTTACGTTGATCTTTTCTGTGAACCGCCCTGAGACCTCCAGGTATAGGGCGGTATATAAATTCAATAAAATCATCATCATCATAGATCTAACAACACAACTGAAAGGAGCAGAGATTTAGTAGATTTAGGTTAAGCTCTGTGTTCAGTCATGGAACTTTCTGAATGACTTTGGGCACAAATCCAAGTCGAAGTATATGTCACATTAGTCTTGTAACTTTCCCCTTAAGTGCAAGAGTTTTCTGATTTTGACAGATGTCAGGGGCTGCACTGAGGAGGAATGGTGGGGACCGCCCCCCCCCTTCCAACACTTTCCCAAGAAGAGGAGGAAAGTATAGATTTAGAACAGTGGTTTGCAGAAGGTCATAGTTCAGAGGCTGCAGTAGGGAAAAGCTGGGAAATATTGGGAGAGGAGCAGGAGGGGGGGAGCACCAGGGGAGAGACATCTCAGTGTCTCTAGAAAGCACTCCTGACCCCCCCCCCCCAGGACCAGACGGGCATTGCGGGTAGTAGATAATGGCAAATCCAAGAGAAACCGCAGTCCTTTGTGTGTGTCTCTGTGAATATTGAATAAACTACTGGTAAGAACAGTTCTTGTCTATCTGCTTCTTGGCATCCCACTACACCAATCCAGAATAGGACCCTGGCTCAGGAGCTGGAGGGGCTTTAAACATTTTCCTGTCCTGCTGCAGACCTGATCCTGATTGCTGCTCCCTCAATCTGTAGTATGCATTGCTGAAATGGTTCCAATCTAGGTAACTTCCAAGTGACCTCATTGAAGCCCACTTCAGGAAATGGACATGTGACAGCAGTTACCGTGACAAGTAATTTCCCTTTCTCCAACTTTGTTAGCATCAAACAATAACCATAGAAAGGGAAAACCAGAAACTCATGTGAAGCATGGGAATGGAATTACTGCATTTGTACTATGAGTACTTTAGGCGTTCCAATTAAATTAAATTCTGTCTTATGCAGGACGCGTGCCTTTTAAAACAAATGATTAATCTTTCAGTAGAAATATCTTTGCTCATGCCATTAGCTGGTACACAACTCACATGTCCCTCAGTGGGAGATATCTCTGTTATTGGGATAAGTCCAGCCTGGTTACATGCATCTTGAGTGCTGGACAGAGAGAACCCTTTCATCAATTATGACATCCACTGAGATTTTGATTATAGAGAGTAGCAATGAGAGAGAGCACTTTTCCCCCTCCATGAATGAAATTGAGCAAGTAATCAAAGTGCATATGCGTCTGATATATAAAAATGGTTCAGCTGCCAGCTTAACAGAATGGATCTTGTATTCATTCATCCACTGAAGTATTTCAGAAGCTAATTCTAGGATATGTGGTGGATATTAGGCGTGCGCACTGATCACAAGATTTAGTTTGGATGCCAGTGCTTTGGGGGGACATCTTGATTCAATTCAAAGTGCTTCAGAGGTTGCCCAGTTTGGTTTGGGGACAAATCTTGCTTCAGGAAAAGATTTAGTGCTTACCCTATTCACTATTATGGGGAAATTAAAAAACACAAGCACACACATACATAGGAGCCAACTCCTAGGGGCCAAGATTCCTTCACCTCCTCAATAAAATATTTGAGGGGGCCGAGCCCCCCAAAGTTGAGGGAAAATCCCATTCAGTGTGTGTGTGCGCGAGCACGCCATGTCATGTTATGTGATTGATTATGTGGGGAAGTGCTTACCCGGCCCCCACTCTTGGAGAGTGGATCAGGTATGTTACCTGACTATATTTAGTTCCCAGATTCAGTGCTGTCTGAAAGTAGCACTGGTTTTATTATCCCTTTGCCTCAAATCACCCTTGTAACACTGTAACTCATTAATGCAACTCAAAATACTATGGCTAAATGTCAGTAATTTCTACACTTTGCAGCACACAGCCAAAGATATAAAACGTGGAAATTATAGCTTACCAAGCAATTTATACAGGAGTCAGTTCAGGGGGAGTGGGAGAATCTGAAGAAATATGATTGTTTGTACATAGGAGACAATTGAATCCATTAGCTCTCAGAATGGTTTATTGTTGAACACAAATTACTCTTGCACTTATTGATTTTGTGTGTGTAATAAACCATTTTTATGGAAACCATTAGACAAAATTACGGAGTAAACAGTTTTATGGGACAAGGGCCAACATGTAACAAGGGGAGGTCTTGTGTACAACACAAGATAATTTATTGCATGTATACATATAGCAACTATACTCAATAAAATAATCTTTTCCTCCCTGAAATACCTCCCTGGAAAGACTGGAGAAGATGCAAACAATTTACAGACAAGTCTTCTCCGAACCACCAGAGTGTTTCACCACCAGTCACTTTAATGCAGTCCTGGGGCTGTGTGGGTTTGATTGTATCCATGTGCTCTATTTGCGCGTGACCACCCAAATTTAGATAGTGGTAATAATAATCTTATACGTAGAGTAAAGGAAACGACTGTACCTTGTGGGACACTTTCATGAGAAGAAAGGGCTATGGAGTAAACCCTACACATATCCAAAGTGGAGTCCCTGTGACACAGGGCCGTCTTTACCTGGGGGTGCAAGGGGTGCGGGGCACCCAGGTGTGGAATTGGGGGGGGGCAGGTGCCCACCCCTGAAGCCACCTAAGCTCTTAACTATCTACCTGTTATGAAATAATAAATAATTTTGATCAAGCTAGAAAAACAAAATACATATATACCTAGATACTACCAAAATGAATGGGACGCGGGTGGCGCTGTGGGTTAAACCACAGAGCCTAGGACTTGCTGATAAGAAGGTCGGCGGTTCGAATCCCTGTGACAGGGTGAGCTCCCGTTGCTCAGTCCCTGCTCCTGCCAACCTAGCAGTTCGAAAGCATGTCAAAGTGCAAGTAGATAAATACCGCTCTGGCGGGAAGGTAAACGGTGTTTCCGTGTGCTGCTCTGGTTCACCAGAAGCGGCTTGGTCATGCTGGCCACATGACCCGGAAGCTGTCTGTGGACAAACGCCGGCTCCCTAAGCCTATAGAGCAAGATGAGCGCGCAACCCCAGAGTCAGTCATGACTGGAGCTAATGGTCAGGGGTCCCTTTACCTTTACTACCAAAATGTATACCTACTGTTTCACTAAAGGACTTTCAACTTTGTGCGCTCATTTACCAAAGACGCGCCACACCAGCGGCGACGCTTGTCATTCACAATGGTGGCGCTTATCAGACTCAACGACGGCGCTTGTCATTCTCAACGGCACCGTGCACGCGGAATTAACTAAATTTGGGGAAGCTGGGTGGATCTTTGCACCCTAGCGGTGCATATGCTACAGACGGTCCTGCTATGACAGTTGGATGGTGTTTTGTAAGCCTCCTTCTGGCAACTCTTGCAACCAAGCTGGTGCCAAACGTATTTGGACCACATCAGTGAGGCCAAGAGGGAGGTCTTGTTGTCTGGGCATCCCAGGACTTCCATGCACACAATCCAGGCTTGTGCTCTGGAGAGGTCACTTGGGTGCTGCTAATGCAGCAAAAACAATGTGAGAGGTAGCAGTTATGAGCTACCGGTCTCTGCAGCCACAGCAGGTGCTGTGATTCTCCAGTGGTTTGATTTCACTCCCGGAGGCACACTTCATTGTCTCCCGAGACAGATGCCAACAACAGTGGTAAGATGCTTCTGAATTGAAATTTACAGAGTGGCTGGCAGGAGGTATTTGACTGGTCAGCTAGCTAGTATCTTGTGAATTCATATTTCCAAGGTCCTAGTGTGGCATTCATTTCTCAGTGATGTCTCCCTGTAAGAAGGGAAACCCTGTGTCTTGTTTTGCCTCTTTTACATTTTACAAAAGTCAGAAACGCTATTTCCGGTTTCTGTAGAGAGGAACAAAAATTTCAGTACAGGTTCCAAGGCATTAGTGTGCTTGTTCATTACTAAAAATATTAATAGACCAGTCTTCCTCCTTACTGATACAAGGGGGAGGCACACCATAACACTGTTGCAAGGGACCCTTTTCAGAACATGGGCCACATTCCACTGTAGGGAACCTTCCAGGGACTGAGTGCCAGTGCTAGGTAGGGATCAGAGGCAGAGGGGAGGGGAGCAGCAAACACAGCTCTTACCTTTGTACAGTAGGCTCCATTCCAGCTCTGCAAAAGACAGAGGTTTCAATCCACTTAAGCAAGAAGAATGATCAAAGTTCAAGGAAATATTCCAACAAGGCAAATGCGCTTGAGGGTGTGGAGTACAGCTGGTGAGGAGTATGACCTGGAAGGAGACTGGAGGACCACACTTAACATGTGGGCTGGAATAAGACCCAAAATTATTTGTATTCACAGTAGACCTATTGAACCAATAGATTTAGCTGTTTCGATCCATTTATTTCAGTGAGTCTGCTCTGAGCATGAAGCATCTGGATATCGTTTCGGTGATTTAAAACATCGGCATACAAAAGTATGGTACTAAAAATAATTAAGCTAAGGAAAAGGCTGAACTACTAGTTTCACATTTGAAAAAAGTAAGAAGGTGAAGAGCACTTTCTTTATGTGTTGGGAGATCCTCTCCTTCTTCCACTAAATGGTGTTTCAAAGAAAGGGATCAAACACATTATTCAGACTGCAGCCATTGTTTACAGTCTATTGCAAGTCAGAGATGTCACGTAAAGCCCTGCACTTCGCTTTTGAGATGAGTTGTGTTTGCTTACAATCTGGTTTTAAATGGAGCTGTGCCAACAGGGATTAGTGTTTATATAAAGCAAGAAACCGCTGGGGGTTTTGTGTGTGTGTGTGTGTGTGTGTGTGTGTGTGAGAGAGAGAGAGAGAGAGAGAGAGAGAGAAATAATCCCACAGTCCACCAGTTCTAACATTAGCAACAAAAGTTATATAACTTGTCTCAGAGTCAGTAAGAAATCTGGTGCTGGGAATTTTTGACATCACGGCTGTTGAAGATACCTCATGTCATTTGTTTGCTCAGTATTCTTACATCCTATTTAAAATAGTCACATAGATGTTTAGAAATATGCCAGTTTGTCATGTCAAGACTTCGCACAGAAGGATGTCATTATGTTTGGGCACACAGATAAGGTAGATCGTTCCCAAAATTGATATTCCAGGAAACCAGTATATCCCTTTGTAAATGTGTTAATCTAGGGACCAGAATCAGACCCCCCCCCCAAAAAAAATTAACTGGAAATACCTTTTGAAATAAAAGCACAGACATGATGAAAGTATACTAACTTGGCAATAACTGATTAAAATAATAAGAATAGGAACTAATAGAGTTCTCTGGGAAGGGAATAGGGCTCTCCTAACAACTCTTAACAAATTACCTATCCCAGGATTGTTTGGGGAAATTCATAGAGCTTCATCTGGAGAACTATAATGCCAATCTCCACCAGCACCTACAGTAACATGGAATAACAGTGCACCCTTCAGTGCATCAACTGCACCACTCCAAGCCATGTTTTGACAAGGACTGAGTTAATGCCCAAAAAGTTCTTGCTGCCACTTACAAGGCTTCTGTATCCAAGACCAAACCAACAGCTGCAATGGACTTCCTCCAGCAGAAGAAAAGAGAAGCCATGAAGAAGACGTGGGCATGACCTATCCAAGTAACCAAATCCAATGATTCAGCCACCTTCTGGCATATGGTCGCTCCCTGGGCTTCAGATTGAGGAGGCTTTCATAGATGACCTTAAGATACTGGGGAAAACATACAGGAAGAAACATTCTGCTAAGTAAAGGTAAAGGGACCAGTCGTGACCGACTCTGGGAGCTAGCGTACAGCTTCCGGGTCATGTGGCCAGCATGACTAAGCCGCTTCGCACAGTGAACCAGAGCAGCGCATGGAAACACCGTTTACCTTCCCACCGGAGTGGTAACTATTTATCTACTTGCACTTTTGACGTGCTTTTGAACTGCTAGGTTGGCAGGAGCAGGGACTGAGCAACGGATGCTCACCCGGGGATTCAAACCGCGATCTTCTGATTGGCAAGTCCTAGGCTCTGTGGTTTAACCCACAGCGCCACCCGCGTCCCTATTCTGCTAAGTACCACAGTCCAAATCTGTGATAGCCCTTTATAGTTCGCAATCAACACCTTAAATCAGGACATGTATGTAGCAACAAAGATGAAAATGTTACTTTACTGGATGGTAGTTGCTCTCCTGAAGATTGTTAGCAAACAAAAAGTAAGGCTTTTTTGTTGCATTTCCTGTTCAGGACAGAGAATGGCATGACTCCAAGTCTCTGATAAAGTAGCTTTTCTCTAATCCATCCTTATCAGCTGTTTTATGTCTACTGCAGAAAGAAGGTCTCTTTGGAGCTTTTTTATCCATTAGACACAGAGCAAAACATTAGACACAGAGCAAAACACACTTAGCTGCTGAAGATCTGACAAAAAGAGAGGGAGGGAAAAAAACCCTATCACAATAAGGTACAATGTAGAGTAAGTTTACGTTCGTTAGTTATATCCCAAAAAGGGATAATTTACAGAGTCTTTTTCTCTCTACTTGCCTGTGTTTTTTATATAAACAATTTTAGAGGGTGGGGGAAGAGAAACAAATGTGCTCCTTAAATTTCCAAAATCTACATAAGGCTGTATAAATTTCTTGTGGCTGAATTTCTTTCTTTCTTCTTCTTCTTTTTTTGGGGGGGTAATTAATTTTTATTGGTTTCCAAAATAGAACATAAGAAAAGAAGAAGAAAACACAAATAAAATTCAACAAAACACAACCAGGTATAACCTTCATACAAGTGGCAGGCCAATACATACGACTGAATAGAATGTAAAATGAAGGGCTTGCAAAATCCATACATTAGTAAACACCTTAGGAACATGTCTGTTGTTGTACAACTTATTTGTAAAAGCAATAAAGGTCCCCCACTTAGCCGAGAATGTGCCTTTGGCTGTGTGTACACTATACCTCTAAAACACATTCTTTCCCTCAAAGAATTCTAGGGACTGTCATTTGTTAAGAGTTGCTAGGCATTGTAACCGTGAGGGGTAACTACTTTTAATTTTAAATCATTTACTTTGCCGACGGTGTTTTAAACTATGTACTGACATGTAAACCAAATGCTTAAACCTTCAGAAGCTGGTGCAGATCTGGGTGTAGTGGTGATATCCTGCACTGATGATGTTCTGCTACAATCACGCCTGTCACACTCCACACTGAGGGATTAAAAGTCTTGAGGCTAATGCAATAGCTCTATTGTGCTGATGAATAAGGAATAGTAGAAAAAGGTTGCAACCCTTGTCATAAGGAAACTTGTAAGAACTTGTGATGGGCCTTGTGACAAGCCCTATGTTCAAGTACTTTAATACTTCCTCGCACAAGAGTTCTTTCAAAGACTACATGGACTCAGATACATATGTGGGCCTTTGTGAGGCTTAAAACCTGACCCAAACATGGAAATACCTTATTACACATTCAGACAGATTTTGTTTGACATGTCACAACGTTCCCAGAAGGTCTTTTTGGAAAGTACAGTATAAGAGATCCAGAATTTACTTGACAGTTTACATATATGTCCTCATGACCATTGCTGGATTTATGTATAAGCTAAACAAGCTATATCTTAGGGCCCCACTCTCTGGGGGCCCCCCTGAAAAATTTAAAGGAAAAAACACACCTGGGTGTACATTTCCAAAATATAAGATAAAAAACAAAACAAAACAAAACAAAACATATGTTTGCATTATTAAGTTTGTTATGAATAAAAATCATTTTAAGTTAGAGCTTAATAATTATTTCACTATTAATATACTTCTTAATTGTATTTCACTATTAATATACTTCTTAATTGTATCTGAATTCAACAATTACTTTGATAAAATACATATTTTGTTATGTGCAAATGGCTTTAGATACCTATTAGGTCCATTAATTACCATATAGCATATATTCAACACAAAAAACAGCGACAATTTGTTTTTGACAAAGGACAGCTGGACATATAAAGGGCCCCATTACCTTCAGTAGCTGAGGGGCTCATCAAACCTAAATCTGGCCCTGCTCATGATTGCTTCAGTTTGCCGAACTGGCACTCTTACAAGTGCCACATAATGTTTGTTCCTTATATGTAAGGAATCGAGCCTTCATTGTGCCAGCACCTACACTTTGGAATTCTCTTTATTGCACTGTTTTCAGCAGCTGCTAAAAAACCTTTTGTTAAAGCAAATCTAGCCCGACATGTAAATCTGAAAAGTATTTTAATATGTAATTAAATTTTATAATGTGTTTTTAAAAACAACAACACCTGCTTATTTTATTTTGGAAAATAATTAGGCCAACTTGTTTTAGCATCTGATTTTACTGTTAATTTTAATGTATATTTCATGTTAACCTCTTAGAGCTTTGGATGATTAAGTGGTATATAATTTTGTTATATAAAACAAAATAGAGTGAAAAACACTGAAAAATAAGCTCAAAGCAGTTCGCACATTACAGAAGTAAGTAATTTATCTGTTTTAACAATGCTAAACACTGTATCCCCAATATGCAGTTCTTTCCTTTTTCTATCTTCTTCCCTTGTCATCACCATCATTATTTTATTTCATTAATCACCTTCTATACAATTGTCTCTTTAATTACTTCAATCCTATTAATTTATGACTATTGACTATTTAATGTAATTCTTACGAGATATTGCAGGTTAAAAGAATGGCAACCTCCTCCTATTATCCACTAGTTATTGCTCCTGTGTAGAAAATTTTCAGAGAATCCTTTCTTCTTAACAGAAAGACTTGAAGTCGAAATGACACATTAACTCCAGCTTTGATGCTTCGCTTCTACCTTGACCCAGGATATCTTTTGCATAACTGTTAATGCATCTCGTGCTATGCACCAGTACCTCGCTAAACAGATGTTGCTTTGTTCATGTGATTGGCACATGTGATTGGCTGGTGGATAGAAATAGTATAAATTGGGATTTCTTTTATGTGTGGTTCAGTTCCTGGTGGAGGAAGGGATAACAAATGCTATTCCCTCTTTCTGGGAACATGAAGAAATAAAGGAATATCACATAAGAGATAACTTGCACACAAGTATGCACACAGAGGTTTTTTAAAGAGTTAAGTTTGTGATGTAAAACAACAACCTAATCCCCATGCTTGGAGTTGGGATATTTAAACTGATATCTGGTTGATATTTTTACCCCACCCCATTGCAAGAATCTCCTGATCTGATGTTTTGAGAAAGGAGGGGGTGGAAACTACTCTTCTCCTCTTTTGCTCCTGCCTGCCTGTCTGACTGACTCTGTGTGGAGAGAGCCTTATCTATGTAGTGATTAGATGGCTGAGTGGGAGCTATAACACTAATGCTAGCCAGTAGTTCTTAGTTTGTAGTAGCTATTAGAAATAAAAGGAGTTATGCTTCACACCTAGTTTCCGCGTTATTTATACTCTGCAGAGTTTGGTGCTCTCAATGCACAGTTGTGAGTCCAGTGCACTGAGGCCTGCTTTCCAGGATTGGAAGGTCTCTGTAAACGCTCCAGTCGCCTAGCCCAGTTGGGGCAGAACCAGTTATTGAGCCCAGTCTCTGGCATCGGTTGAAAGGCGTACTGACAGGTACTAGGGCATGTGGTACCCAGGTCCAAGAATTGAGGGTTTTGGCTAATTCTGGAAAGTTGTTCAGGGAAGTTTTTAATATGTAATGCTGTACTGTTTTTAACACTTGATTGGGAGCTGCCTAGAGTGGCTGTGGAAACTCAGCCAGATGGGCGGGGTATAAATAATAAATTATTATTATTATTATTATTATTATTATTATTATTATTATTATCATCATCATCATCATTATCATTGTTATCATTGTTATTATTATTATCTCTGAAGGAGCAGGTACAAAGCTGACGACTGCTCTTGGAACCATCTTTGTCCATAGAGGCCCAAGTAGCCCAAGTGAAGAGTGCCAAAGGTGGATTTAGGACAGCGTGACCGGTTGCCCTGCACAGGGTGCAGGGGCCAAGGGAGCGCCTTCCTGCTGCCTTCCAAAACCTAGTTAGCATTTGCCCAACTTTAGGAAGGAGATGTGAGGGCTCTAGGACCCAGCCAGAGCCTCACCTCCTGCCCAAAGCCTGGTGCTTCCCTGACATTGCTTTGGGAAGGTGGCTTTGGGCTCAAGTCAAATTTTGGCCTCACACAGGGCATCATGATCCCAAGGTCTGCCCCTGAGAGGGCTTATCACCAACTTCAGATGGTGTGTCAACTGCACCCTTTCCTGGACAGAGATAGCTGTAACAGATACTTATAGCCTTGGCATTATCAGCACCATGCTCTAACCCACTATACAATTGTTTTATTGTGTATTGTAATTATGTGTTTTCGCTATGGTTGTTTATATTCCAACGCTTGTGTAATTGGTTTTTAAACTTGCAAACTGCTTAGAAAACTGCTTTGGCATTAAGTGGTACTTTGTATAATGATGATGATGATGATGATGATGATGATAACAACAGTTCAGGCAACTTATTCTGCTTTCACAACAGCATTGAAATGGGAGTCTGTGGGAAAGAATGTTATTGGAAAGAAGATTCATTTACTTGAAAGCTCACTGAGAAAACCAACCACCCAACTCTGAGCTTCATTTCAGTGTTTTGTTGACTTTCTAACCTTTATCCAGAGGTAACAATAAAGCAGTGGTGTTTGGGGTTTGATGGACACAAAGTTGTCTGTAAGGACTGGAATTTCAACAAGAATTGCACAACTATTTTTGTTTCAAACACTGTCTGCTAGATGTCTGCCCTCTGGTGGTTAAGAAACAGTGTGCATCACTCTGCAAAAAATATTCTTTAAAACAGGACTTCCCATTCTGTGGATTGCAAGCTTCATTTGGGAGGTGATTTCAAACAGAAGTCTTTCACAGCCTGACCCGAGGATGCCAGGATTGAACCTACAACCTTCTGCACACAAAGCAGATAGTCTATTGCTGAGCTATGACCCTGCACTGACATTAGTGTTTAAAGCCCTAAACGACACAGGCCCCAAATATCTGAATGATCGCTTCCTTCCCTACAGACCTTCTCAGGTGTTAAGCACACAGGGCCCTCTTGGTAGTTCCACCAACCTCATAAGTTTGGGGTGGTTGCTCAAGAAAAGGCATTCTCTGTGGCAGCTCCTAGGTTGGGGAATTCCCTCATGTGCCTGTCACCTTCATTGTGCAGTGTTCATGGTATGATGAAGAGGCAATCTCTTTGTCCTGCCCTTTGACACCGGACATGTTTTCAGTGTATTCCTGTGACTGTGTATTCCTGTGACTGTGATTTGTTTAAACTGATTTTTTAATGTTGAATTTCAGATTGTTGTAAGCTGTCCTTGGTCCTGCTGCCAAAAGGTGGATAAAACATTTGGGGCTGTTGTTGTTTAGTCGTTTAGTCATGTCCGACTCTTCGTGACCCCATGGACCAGAGCACGCCAGGCACTCCTGTCTTCCACTGCCTCTCGCAGTTTGGTCAAACTTATGTTGGTAGCTTCGAGAACACTGTCCAACCATCTCTTCCTCTGTCGTCCCCTTCTCCTTGTGCCCTCCATCTTTCTCAACACCAGGGTCTTTTCCAGGGAGTCTTCTCTTCTCAATATTTGGGGCTAGACTCAACTAAATATTTGTGCTAGTGGGAGCCACTGCAACTAATCCTGCTAGCGCAACAGGACATTCTTAAATTGAGATTCCTGCATTGCAAGGGATTGGACTGGATGATTCTCGTGATCACTTCCAACTCTATAGTTCCATGATTATATTTTTCATTCCCTAACATCTACTCATTGCTGCCAGATGGATGTAACTCTGTGGTTCCTGTGCACTTAAGGGCTCCTCCAGCCAGTTTATTTATTGAATATTCATCCTCATTTGCTTGCACAAAGCTTACACAGAGGTGTGATGATATCTGATCTTTAATGAGCATTCAGTCTGTCAGGCATCCCCAAACTCAGCCCTCCAGGTGTTTTGGGACTACAATTCCCATCATCCCTGACCACTGGTCCTGTTAGCTAGGGATAATGGGAGTTGTAGTCCCAAAACATCTGGAGGGCCAAGTTTGTGGATACCTGGTCTAAATGGTTTGTAGGGAGGTTATCTGGCAATGAGCATCCACCCTGATTTGCTTGCAATATGTCTATGGGTCTTCCTGTTGATCATTCAATAATTCCACACTTTTCAGTGCATTTTCCTGTCACTTTCCAAACTGCAAAAAGTCTGATCCAAACTCTTATCCCAGAGGATCTTGGGTTTGGATTACAGAAGTACAAAAAACGATAATCAGAAACCTTGAAGGGGAAGGCTCAAAAAAGCAGTCGAATGATTACTTTGGGGTGTCAATAGTGAAAGGAAAAATGGACGGTGATGGGGAATGGAATGGGCTGTTTTGAGGAAATAATTGGCTGGAGCCCTGAACAGGAACAAGCCTATCAGGAGGGAGGATACAGTGAACATCTTCTTGCAGCTCCCACAATCATTTGAAATACTAGGAGTTATTGAGAAAGGCACAGGCTAGAAATATTTTGTTAAATATCCTATGCTTATCTCCGTTCCATCACTTGATTTTTAAAAAGTATATTTATGTGAACTATATTTGCGTAAAGTATCACTGGGAGATCCCAAGCTAAGTTATTAGCTTGAATCCCAAGATAAGGTAACTTCTCTAAGTTCCCATTTGCTTTCCCTCCATCAGGAGTGCCAGCTTGGCCCTGCAACTGTGGGTGCCCGGGGTTGTGGGTGCCATGCAGTGTGCATGGCCCTGGCACCAAAATTTGTGGGTGCCCAGCCCCTTCATGGGGAATTTTGCTCGGGCACCCAGAGTCCCAGGGAGTTGGCACTTATGCCCTCCATATGGGCACCTGAAGCCCTCTTAAAAGCCTCTCCAAGCAGTTATGGGGTCCTTCTGAACAATGTACATTGCAGAGAGCTTGGGGGTGGGGGGTGAGGAGGCAATGGATGTGGAACTTTCATTCTGTAAGTTAACTTATCTTCAGATCCAGGCCCAATCTGGGGCACATTTTCCCTTCTCCAGCAGCTGTAGATGGGACTCCAGTGGCTCAGATGGATAATGGTAGACTCTGGACTTATTGGTCTGATTGGGGCTGGATGGGGAAGAGTAGACTGCAATCAATTATTTAGATATTATTGACTTATTTCCAAATGTGTTGATCTCACCCTGTTGAATCTGGGGAACTGCCTGCTCATTCTGAGCCAAGCCCTGAATTTCTGCTCCCAAAATCTTGCCCTAATGGCACCACTGATGGATTCAGGCACCAGCTGATAGGAAATATGCCAATGCCAGTAGCCACCTTTTTATTAGGAGTGCTTGTCCACAATACATTCCTATGTGGTTGCGGAAGCACGCTATGAGAATTAATAGTTTCTTCTGGAATACTGATACAGTCACTGGGTTGTTATTTTGGGTGAGATATTTCTGATGGATTCGCTGCTATTTTTATTTTGATTTAACTGCTGAAATAGTAATGGTATTGAGTCATAGTTATTTGCAGTCTTGGTCTAGACTGGATCCGAGTGATGCACAGAAGTCACACAGAAAAGTGCTTCAGTTTCAAGGCAAAATAGACCTCTCTTAGTGTGCTACTCATATACCTGAGTTTATATTTCTCAGTTAATCAAGTCTTAGATTTGACTGCGCTTCTCTGCAGTTGCCTTATTCATTAGGTGCAAGTAGTTTGATTTGGCATTTTGGGAACTTGATTTCCTTGAACATTTTTAACGGGAAGTTTATTTATTGATCTTGCACAATTCAGCAAAGTTTTCATATCTGAAACTGAGATCCTTGAATCAGAGGTACATACGGCTTGCAATGAATCAACTTTTTATTAGTTCATACCTCATAGAGAGGTCTCTCTCCACTAGAAACTGGAGTCATGCAATAAAGCTGAATGTTGTGAGATTTAGAACAGATAAAAGGAGGTCTTTATTTATACATCACCTTGTTAATTTATGGAATTTGCTCCCACAAGAGGCAGTAATGGCCACCAACTTGGATGGCTATCAAAGCAGATTAAAGGTAAAGGTAAAGGTACCCCTGCCCATACGGGCCAGTCGTGTCCGACTCTAGGTTTGCGTGCTCATCTTGCTCTAGAGGCTGTGAGCCGGCGCCGTCCGAAGACACTTCCGGGTCACGTGGCCAGCGTGACAAAGCTGCAGCTGGCGAGCCAGCACCAGCGCAGCACACGGAAACGATGTTTACCTTCCCGCTATAAAGCGGTACCTATTTATCTACTTGCACTTAAGAGTGCTTTCGAACTGCTAGGTGGGCAGGAGCTGGGACCGAATGACGGGAGCTCACCCCGCCGCAGGGATTCGAACCGCCGACCATATGATCGGCAGGTCCTAGGCACTGAGGTTTTACCCACAGCGCCACCCGTGTCCTTATCAAAGCAGATTAGACATATTCATAGAGCATCAAGCTAAGTTCTACCTCTGCTATCAGAGGTAGACTGTCCATTGTGAATGTCCATTGCTGGGAATCACAAGTGACTCAGATTCTGCTTGTGGTCTCTGACAGAACAATATTCTGGACTAGGTGGCTTTTTGGTTTGATCCAACAGGGCTTTTCTTCTCTTTATAAAGGTCATACTCTGTGTTCAAAGTTTCAGAACTGTAAACTGATCATATTGCTAATTGTAGCAAATTTGCTTATTATAAGAAATTTCATACTGTAGTGAAATGGCTGGTGCGCATGCACGCGCGCGCGCGCGCACACACACACACACACACACACACAGCCATTCTTATGCTTTTGCTCCTTAGATAGAAATGAAGGGCAAAAGAGGGATAAATATCCCATTTGTAGATAAGCTTAGTGCCACCAGATCACCCCTTACCAGAGTGCAATGGGACCACTGGTACTGCTGTAGTCCAGGCATGTTTCATATGTTGCCTTGGTAATGTAACAATTACGGGGGGGGGGGGGAGATTCTTTTTGGTTGAAGTTCATATGCCAACATATTCCAGAAGTGCAAACATGTGCAAGCATCCATTTCATAAGCTTACAACCCCCACAGCATCAGGGCTAGTCCTAAAGCATAAGATGTAAACATGTGATTTGGCAAGGCTATATGTTTGGGCCTCATATGTGTTACCACTGTAATATGGAGCACTGTGCATACAAAAAAGCATCTTCACTGCACACCATAACACCAAAGTAATGTATTTCAGATAACAGCTCAGAAATGCTTGCTATTACAGCAGGGGTGGGGAACCTTTTTGATACGATAGGCCAGATTCTTATCACTTTTGCAGACCAACTTTGACTGACAGGTATGTTGTCTCACCCACCTATCCCATGGTGTCATAATGATGTCAAGTGATGGACACCTGTCCCTTGCCCCAGTAACTCAGGAAGCTGATTGTTATGTACAGTACTGAGCTGAATCCTAGAACAATAGGATCCAGAATGCAGCAGTCTGATTGGTCCGCAGGAGCCACCCAATCCAGCTCCAGGTGGAAGTGAATCAGCGACCTGATTGGCCTGCAGGAGCAGCCAATCAGGCTCCTGGATGAAGGGAATCAGCAACCTGATTGGCCTGCAGGAGCAGCCCGGAATTAGCCAATCACGCAGGGCCCATTGTGTAAATAATGTATATATAGCTAGATGTTACGGGGAAAGTTTCTTTCATTGCTACTATGAGCTGAATAAAGAGCAGGAAATTCACACTCGACTCCGAGTGTATTTCACTGACCATTGGCCCATCCAACTCAGTATTGTCTATACTGGTGGTAACTCTCCTGGGTTTTCTCCTACTTGGAGATGCCAGGGATCCAGCCAAGTACCCTATGCATGCAAAGCCTGGTTTGCTTTCAGGGTATTTATACATCTTTTTATTCATCATTCGCCCCTCCCATGCTTTTCAGTGCATTTCTCTGTTGCTCTCCTAATTGCAAAAAAAAGTCTTTTGCTTTTTTTTAAAGTGGATTTGTTATGCTATGGCTACAGAGCGCTTTCATCCTTTTTTATTATTATTAAAGATTTTCTTGGTTTACAAAATATGTGCAATGTCTCTCTCTCTCTTTTTCTTCAAGTAACTTTTTTTGCAGATCAGTTTCATTTGTTGAGACATTAGGAAGAAAAAGGGGGAAAGAGATGGAGGGAGGAAAGGTGAGTGGGGGTGGGGTCAGGTGGCGATGTTTCTATTTTACATAATATATGTGGGGTTTTGTGTCAGCATCGCTTGTGCAGGTTTTCTGCTCACTTGTGTTTCTTTGGCGGTGAGAGAGGTTGGAGTTGGCCTAGGGTGTGGTTGTTTGTTTGTGATTGGTTGTGGTGATCTTTGTTTTCATGTGTGAGTGGGGTGGGTGGGTGTTTTGGATCAGGTTAGCCATATTGATTTGTATGTTGTTGGTGGATTTTTGTTATTGTCTTGTCGGGCTGTATATGTGATAAAGGGGAGTCATACCAGGGTGAAGGCGTCTTCTTCTATTTGTCCCATGTCAGCTTCAGTTTATTGGTTAATTTTTCTAGTAAGGCTGTTTCCCATACTATTTGGTACTGCTTTAATCCTATTTAATTGTGAAAACCTAAATTTCTGGCATACACTTGAATTCCTCCCCCAAAATAGTGACAGCCTGGAGGCACCCAAATATTGCATGTAGCCTTAGTTGTCTCCCCACAAAGACAACTTTGCAGCGTCCTGAACAGCCTCTTGAGATACAGATAGGTAGCCGTGTTGGTCTGCCATAGTCAAAACAAAAAAAAATTCCTTCCAGTAGCACCTTAAAGACCAACTAAGTCAGTTCTTGGTATGAGCTTTCGTGTGCATGCACACTTCTTCAGATACCTGTATCTGAAGAATACAGATACCTGTATCTGAAGAAGTGTGCATGCACACGATACCTGTATCTGAAGAATTTGTATGTTGATTTGTATGTTGAATTTGTATGTTGTATGTTGAATTTGTATGTTGTATGTTAAGAATTTGTATGTTGATTTGTATGTTGTTGGTGGATTTTTGTTATTGTCTTGTCGGGCTGTATATGTGATAAAGGGGAGTCATACCAGGGTGAAGGCGTCTTCTTCTATTTGTCCCATGTCAGCTTCAGTTTATTGGTTAATTTTTCTAGTAAGGCTGTTTCCCATACTATTTGGTACTGCTTTAATCCTATTTAATTGTGAAAACCTAAATTTCTGGCATACACTTGAATTCCTCCCCCAAAATAGTGACAGCCTGGAGGCACCCAAATATTGCATGTAGCCTTAGTTGTCTCCCCCCAAAGACAACTTTGCAGCGTCCTGAACAGCCTCTTGAGATTTCAAGGTAGGAGGTGAAATATCTGGGGGTAAACTTAACATCTAAAAACATTAATTTATTTAAAGATAACTATGAGAAATGCTGGCTTGAAGTGAAGAAAGATTTCGATATGTGGTCTAGACTGAGACTTTCCTTGTTAGGCCGAATTGCTGTTATCAAGATGAATGTGTTGCCTAGACTGTTGTTTTTATTCCAGACATTGCAAATTTTAGACAAGATGGATTGTTTCAAGAAGTGGCAAAAAGATATATCTAGGTTTGTCTGGCAGGGCAAAAAGCCCAGAATTAAGTTTAAGATTTTGACTGATGCAAAAGATAGAGGGGGTTTTGCCCTGCCGGACTTAAGACTCTACTATGAAGCAGCAGCTTTCTGCTGGTTGAAACAATGGCTACTTCTGAAAGATACAGATATTTTAGATCTGGAAGGGTATGATAATAGTTTTGGATGGCATGCATATTTATGGTATGACAAGGTAAAAGTTCATAGAAATTTTAAAAATCATATTGTCAGGAAAGCATTGTATAATGTATGGACTAGATATAAAGATTTGTTGGAAAGTAAAACCCCCAGGTGGTTGTCACCAATGGAAGCCAAGGCGGTTAAAAAGCTTAATATGGAGTCAGATTGGCCAAAATATTGTGAAATTATAGAGTATGATGGTGAAAAGTTGAAACTACAGAGTTTTGAGAAATTAAAGCCTAAAGTCCGTGACTGGTTACATTATTACCAGATCAACGAAACTTTCAAGCAGGACAAGAAACTAGGTTTCCAGAAGGAGAGGTCAAAATTAGAAACAGAATTGCTAGAGCCCAATACTAAGAACTTGTCTAGAATGTATAATTTGCTGCTAAAATGGAATACACAGGATGAAACGGTTAAATCAGCAATGATTAAGTGGGCACAAGACATTGGACATGATATTATGTTTGCTGATTGGGAGCAGTTATGGACCACAGGCATTAAGTTTACGGCATGTACTGCCCTAAAAGAGAATATAATGAAAATGATCTATAGGTGGTACATGACCCCAGTCAAGCTTGCAAAGATATATCATTTGCCCAACAACAAGTGCTGGAAATGTAATGAATGTGAAGGAACTTTTTATCATCTTTGGTGGACCTGCCCTAAGATTAAGGCTTACTGGGAAATGATCTATAATGAAATTAAGAAAATCCTTAGATGGACTTTTGTAAAGAAACCGGAGGCCTTTCTCTTGGGCATGGTTGGCCAAACAATTCCAAAGAAAGATAGAACCTTTTTTATGTATGCAACTACAGCAGCAAGAATCCTCCTGGCAAAGTATTGGAAGACGCAAGAACTACCTACTCTGGAAGAATGGCAGACCAAGGTGACTGAATTTATGGGGTTGGCGGAGATGACTGGCAGAATTCGAGACCAGAGGAGAAAGTCGGTGGAAGAGGACTGGGAAAAATTTAAAATTTATCTTAAGGACGTTTATAATATTATGGAATGCTAAGATGTCAAGGGATTAGACACAAGGAATTACAGTTGTAAAATTTGAGTTTGATAAACTTTAATAAGAATTATATTTAAGAATTGGATGAAAGAATGCTAAAAAAATTGATAAAATAAGGATGCAGCGAAGGGGAGGTTTGGGGAAGTCAGGTTATATTTTTTGTTTGTATTTTTGTTTGTTGAAAATTAATAAAAATTATTTAAAAGAAAAAAAAAAGAGATTTCAAGGTAGGAAAGGGGCCTCGGTCAGTACACTTCTTTGCTGCCAGAGGGAGCCTGTGTTCCTTCAGTAAGTGTGTGACTTAATGAACACACATTCATTTCTGCTCCTTTCAGTTTTGAAAATGAGAAAGGGAGAACGAAAGTGCTGCTTGTGGATTTGTCAAAAACAACAACAGTCCTTACCATTAGCATCTACATCAGTTAATGAAACTAGTTTCCCTATGATTGCCTGAAACTGATCTTCAGCTTCTAGGTCTTCGCTACTCCTACCCCAAAGTGGATCAGTCCAGTATCACGGACACCTGTGCCTTTTGGGCTTGTTTTGGTTTTTTTAAAAGAAGAGAGAGAAAAAAGAAGTCAGGAGAAATGGGCAGGAGGGGAGGCATTGCCAGCGGGAGGGAGGGTGGGAGGGAGAGAATATTGAACATACGGTTTGAGAGCAAAGATGGATAAATTTGCTTCCATTTGCATTTTAATGTAAACCTACCTAATTTGCATTTGCAGGGCTGAATGACAAGGGATTTGCCTTTTAGCCACCCCAAATCATTGCCACCCAAATGGTAAAAGGTGAAGGTAAAGGACCCTTGGGTAGTTAAGTCCAGTCAAAGGCGACTATGGGGTTGTGGCACTCATCTCACTTTCAGGCCAAGGGAGCTGGTGTTTGTCCACAGACAGCTGTCCAGGTCATGTGGCCAGCATGACCAAGCCACTTCTGGTGCAACAGAACACCATGACGGAAACCAGAGCGCACGGAAATGCCATTTACCTTCCTGCCACAGCGGTACCTATTTATCTACTTGCACTGGTGTGCTTTTGAACTGCTAGGTTGGCAGAAGCTGGGACAGAGCAACGGGAGCTCACCCTGTCACGGGGAGTCAAACCACCAACCTTCTGGTCAGCAAGCCCAAGAGGCTCAGTGGTTTAGACCACAGTGCCACCCATGTCCCTGCCACCCAAATGACCAGGATGTGAGAAGGTGCATCTGGTCAAACAAGGTTAGCAAGAGGCATCCCCACTGCATACCATGGCTACCCAGCTCTGAACCAAAATGCTGCAACTGAGCCCCAGTTGGGTTATGTGAGCAGTAGGAAATGGCAAAAAATATCCACCTGAGCCTCTCAGCCGATCTAATGTATAAACCCCACGTACATCATGTTTCTTCCATGAATAAAGCTGTCTTGCTTATCTTCAAATTTGGATTACCCCATAAAGCTAATTCAGCATGAGCATATGGATCAAATTGTAACTGAAGAGCCAATATACAGCATTTCTGTCTAGTTGCTAAAACTGAAGATGGCATCAGAACCATAGGAGCCATCTATGTAGGGCAGTGGGGAGACACTGCCACCCCCCAGTGTTCAATGTTTCACATTGAAAGTATGGCTGCAAATTTTCCCTGATTTTATTGTTTTATCTTTCTGCAAGCCACTTTGAGGGTTGTTGGTTTTTTTTTTACAGTCAAGCAATATATAAATTTTATGAAATAAATAAAATAGAAGTATTTCCTGAACTTTCTTGCCAATCCGTTTCATAAAAAAAACACACCTAAGAGACACATAATAATCTAAATACATTGTTATGCTTCCTCCCACATCCCTGAGTAGTAAGAAGTTTCTTTAAAAGAACCCCCCCCCACACTTTTAAGAGATGCTATTGCAATTTTCAGAAACACAGATAGCATTAGAAGTATTTAAATGTTCTGCTCTGCTCAGGAAGCCTTGTAAAACAAATATTCTCTTCCAGGAAACTATAAAAAGGATAAATCGGCCAGCTGCAGACCATTTAGTATACTAACAGCTATCTTCAGATGGAAATCACAGTTTATCAACAACATGGATGCTCATTACATTTTAGAATATCCAGATTTTTTTCTAGTACTTCTCCTGTGCCTTTTAACAGCTGCATGAGAAGGAACAAATAATCAGGTAAAGTTGATGGAATAAGTAGGAAAGTATTATCACTGGGTGAATTTTCTTCAGCTCTGCAGATGTTAAAAGCATAGGAGTGTTGCCAGGGAAAGTAGTCTCATATTTTAATATGGCATAATAACATGTTCTATCTATGCTACATCCACAGGGCTGGAGAAATCTTAAGACATGCTAAACTAAGGCTGCCATGCTGGAACAGGCCCACAGGCAAGAATCAAGGCTGAGATAGCTACAAACAGAGCAAACCTAGTTGAATAACAGCAGCAACTAAAAATTAGTTAGCTGGTCATAGGCAGGTGGGATTCAGAATGCTGACAGCCTAGGTCTAATTCAGATGTCCGCAATGGTGTGGGAACTGCTGCAACAATGTGACTCCTACATCACTCCACAATGCAGGACACTCTTAGCAGACTCTGTAAGGCTGGAGGAGCCAGGGCAAGAACGCTTATGGTGTTATGGGAGGGTAAAGCAACTAGACAGGATCCGAAAAGTAAGTTTCCTCAGAATTATTGACTTGTCAGTGCACCTAGGTAGCCCTCAGCTGGTTCTGACCCAGCCTGCTCAGGTGTCAAAGATAGCTGTCTGACATTTAGCAGTTCCTATCTCCATCTGAGGGACGCGGGTGGTGCTGTGTGTTAAACCACAGAGCCTAGGAATCCCTGCGACAGGGTGAGCTCCTGTTGCTCGGTCCCTGCTCCTGCCAACCTAGCAGTTTGAAAGCACGTCAAAGTGCAAGTAGATAAATAGGTATCACTCCGGCGGGAAGGTAAACAGCGTTTCCGTGTGCTGCTCTGGTTCGCCAGAAGCGGCTTAGTCATGCTGGCCACATGACCCGGAAGCTGTACTCCGGCTCCCTCAGCCAATAAAGCGAGATGAGCGCCACAACCCCAGAGTCGGCCACAACTGGACCTAATGGTCAGGGGTCCTTTTACCTTTACCTATCTCCATCTGAAGACACCACATTCACACGCAAACAAAAGGTATATGTGACAAAATTATTATTATTATTATTATTATTATTATTATTATTATTATTATTAAATGTAAATAAAGAAGGTCTTAGGATGTGCTACACTAAGGACCATATTCAAGAACCTAAAGTGAGCTCAGGATGGAAAGATGTTTGACCTCTGAGTGCACTGATTCAGCACATCCAGCCCCAAGGTGAACACTGGGCTGATCACCACCAATCTTCCTAGCAGAGTGGAGGATAGTCAAGATCTGCATAGGTGGCAAGTTCAAAAACAAGGGACTGCTTACTGCTGGCAAAGCTCTTGCAACTTTGTATTGTTTAGTTCCTCCCTTGAGTAAATAGGCTATTCCTGCTCATTTTCTGCTTTCAATGATCAATATTTTTTTTAGCTCAGTAGATGCACTGAAAGTGCTTATCACATCAGACTTTGAACCTAGATTGTCCATCCCTGGACATTTGGAATGTTGATCATCAGGTCACTGTGGTTCTTTATACACAGTGGCAGGAATGTGAGGTTAACTTACACTAAATCAGACCGCTGTGACATCTAGCTTAGTATTATGTAGTACAGTGGTACCTCAGGTTAAGAACTTAATTCGTTCTGGAGGTCCGTTCTTAACCTGAAACTGTTCTTAACCTGAGGTACCACTTTAGCTAATGGGGCTTCCCGCTGCCACCGCACAATTTCTGTTCTCATCCTGAAGCAAAGTTCTTAACCCGAGGTACTATTTCTGGGTTAGCAGAGTCTGTAACCTGAGGTACCACTGTATACAGTTAATAGAATGGCAGTGGCTCTATAGAATCTCAGGCAGCCCCCCCCCCCCCAATCATGCACTCTGAGATCCTTTAACTAGAATGCCAGACACTGAACTAGCGGCTTTCTGCATGTACTGAGCTATGACTGTTCTCTGAATTACCTTCTTTGACTAATATCTGATACTACTGTAGCAGAAGCATTCTTATTTTCCCATTTAAAGCAGCACCACAACCTTTCTGGATCCCTTGAATACTGCAATCTTATGTACACTTGTTTGGGAATAAGTTCCTTTGGGATTTACTTTGGAGTAAAGCTGCATAGGATCAAGCAGTGCATCTTAGCAAATGGGTGACAGTGAAGAGACTAGGTGGATCTTTGATTACTTTCAGAAACAATTAGCATCAGATGTCTCCAGTTCTACTCTGATCCTTTGAATGTAAGCATGAGCAAGATCAATCAGTGTAATGAGCACAGTGGAACAGAACATGTTTTGCAACTGTTTGTCAGACGAGGATAACCTTGTTTTCTGATCTCTGCAGAAGATGCAATAGAACTTGCTTCATCCTGCTTCTGGTTGCCAGATGGCAATTCTCCCTAAAGGAACAGGCTATGCAAATCATAGGTTTCTGCATATTTTCTCTGATATATACAGTATAAGAAGAATGTTTCTCACAGGCAGGCATGAATGTTGGAGCCAAGAATTTCCTGTAACAGTTTCTTCTTCAGAAATTGATTTCTTTCTCCAGTTGAATGAAATCTGGAACTTGTTTAAATCCCTTTCTTTTAGATCTCATTCAGGTAAAAATGGTGAGGTGTGAGCTATTTAGTGACTTTTCTTTTCACTGTTCCTCCTTGCTCACCCCCACCCCTACCCAAACCTACAAAAGGGATTATAGGGGTGCACATACATTTTACACTAGAAGGGGAAGAAGGTAGGTGCTGAATAAATTTGTGCCATTCCCTTGTCATTCTTTGAGCTGCGGGCGGGGCAAGGCGAATGAGGCTGGGAGCCAAGCAGAGAATAGAATTTCAGCAATGGATGCTGTTTCACCAGTAGAGAATGCCAGTTAGCCAACTTCAAGTTTTTTTAATCTTTGTACATAAATAAAGCATTTTAACAGTTTGGGACCAATTTACTTAAGGATCACCTTGCCTCAAATAGGCCTATTCAACCACTTTGATCTGTGGAACTTGAAGTTTTATATCATGCTTGTTCTGCACCTGCGAGGAGCTGATCTTTTAGTGTGACAGCAACTTTGTTTGGGAACTCCTATCCTATTCACATCAGGCAGGTGTTTGCATTGTTTTAGATGCCTGCCAAATTTATTTTGCTTAATCTCACCAAGCCTATCCAGATATAGAATTTCATCAGCTGTATTTGCTTGAAATGTTTTGCTGATTTTATTTGCATTTTAATGATAATTGTTTCATATTTTTGATTTGTTTGTGGATTTTATTTGTGCTGTTGTTTATTTACTGCTTGGAGAGCTCAGTGATTAAGTGATATATAATTTTTTCTTCTTTAAAAAATTGAAACAAATTGTTAAGGGGTCACTGTCATTGAGGCTGAAGTGTGTGGTAGGGGTGCCATTTTTCTACTCTGAGGATCCCCACTGGAGATTAAGCTTTCCATAGGATTCCTCTTAGAGGGACTGTGACACACAATATTATGAGTAGGTTCTGTTGCCGATCAGAAGGTCAGCGGTTCGAATCCCCATGATGGGGTGAGCTCCCGTTGCTCCGTCCCTGCTCCTGCCAATCTAGCAGTTTGAAAGCACATCAAAGTGCAAGTAGATCAATAGGTACTGCTCTGGCAGGAAGGTAAATAGCATTTCCGTGCGCTGCTCTGGTTCACCAGAAGCGGGTTAGTCATGCTGGTCACATGACCCGGAAGCTGTACACTGGCTCCCTTGGCCAATAAAGTGAGATGAGCGCCGCAACCCCAGAGTCAGTCACAACTGGACCTAATGGTCAGGGGTCCCTTTACCTTTACCTCTGCCCTTTCAGCTGCCAAGAGTGTTCCTAAATGCACCCGTTTATTTTGCCTCTTTAGGAGTCAATAGCGGCTATGCACTAGCATGGGAGAAAGTAAAGGGAAGTCCTCAGGAACAAAAAGCTGCTGAGAAATTTGGGGGAGAAACTTGATTTCATTGCATTTTAATGAGGAACTACCTACTTCACACATTCCAATCCAATATGTGAACTGAAACACAGCTATTCTTTGAAATCCATGTATCTCCAGATTTCACAGTGCACTTCTCCAACCAACTAGTGTACTGCATATTCAAATGTTTTCTTCTTCTTCTTTGGCAATCACTCATAGCCAAGTAAGATTGTCTTCCATAAACATGGTTTTAATAATGAGTCCGTAAGTTTGTGGAGGCCAATTCTGGATCCATATGTCCTTCCACAGTGGGGACATTGGTTTCCGGGCAGGGGTTGATCACGGTGTGGATTTGCCAAGCGTGCCTTCCTCTTAGCACGTTTCTTCCTTTTGTCCTGAGTTTGAGTGTCTTCAAAGCTCATGACACCTTTGGTAAAGGCTGTTCTCCAATTGGAGCGCTCGCAGGCAAGTGTTTCCCAGTTGTTGGTGTTTATATTATATTTTTAAAAATTTGCCTTGAGACAATCTTTAAACCTCTTTTGTTGACCACCAGCATTATGCTTTCCATTTTTAAGTTCGGAAAAGGGTAGTTGCTTTGGAAGATGATAATCAGGCATCCACACAACATGACCAGTCCAACGAAGTTGAAGTTGAAGAATTATGGCTGGTGATCTTTGCTTCTTCCAGTCCACTGGTATTAGTTCGCCTGTCTTCCAAAGTGATGTGTAAAATTTTTCCAAGACACAGTTGATGGAATCTTTTGAGGAGTTGGAGATGGTGTTTATAAGCGGTCCATGTTTCACAAGCATATAGTAGGAGAAAGGATACATAAAAATGCATGCTCTCATGAAAATAGCACATACTGTTTTAGGGGAAAATGCTTGCAAAAATGTGAAAGGTAGTCAAAACCTGTGCATAAATATGTGTACCTTAGGAGAAATTTGCCTAATAATTCTGATGAATTTTCATGAGGTCCCCCCCCCCTTTAATTGCAAATTGCTGCTTCTATTATGATTGGAGAAAATGAGAAATGGAGAGAAACCCAAATTGCCAGATTCATCCATCCTTTACTATACCTCTCAGCTTTTATCTGCAACTCTTTTCTGTGTTTTATGGCTTTGCAAGGCTGTACTTTTAATTGTTCCCACAGTGCTTGGAACTGGCCATATGCAAGCAGAGGCTGCTATCTCTGGATCCTTCCTGCCTATTTGGTTTTACTTAACACCCTTCAAGGCAGCTGTGTAGCCTAGCTGTTCCACCAACCAGCTTCTCTACATCAATCAGTCTGATTTCTCACTCCCTTTTTCTTGCAAGACCTGTTGGCCAAGAAAACCGTCAGCTCTTCCTTGTAATTGCTGCTTATGTTTCTCATTTTCCCAAGTGTATCTTGACCTGCTAGCCTGAAGGGATCATTAAACTTTGCCCAGAACTCTTACTGTAAAACTGTTGAATAATGCTCTTGGAAAACGAGCATGGTTTTGCATTGTTTTGCTTGTGAAATGAATTCCAGTTAGCAGAGCGTCTCTCCTACCACCTTCTTCATTGATCTACTCCCTGCCACCCTACATTTGCCTCTCAAGCAGATCTTTTTCTTCTTCCGTTTAGTAAATCTCACTTACTGTGCCCATGACATACAGTAAACAGGGCAGTATTCCAGTGAAATATTGTATTGTGTTTTGAGAAATATGCTTTTTTTAAAACGGCCTTGCTCTTGTATTCCCCTTGAAGACTTGGAGACCATTTAGGCTTCAATGCACGTCCATTAACTGGCAAAATGTGGGAGCAAATTAGGAGCCATTTTCTGGTGTGGATTCTGTGAAAAGTAGCTAGCCATCCTCAAGAATTATTTGCACTGAAGCAGGTTAGCAATTTTTCTGAAAGAATTAATCAGAACACCTATGAAAAACCCTTTGAAGGAGAGGGTTTGCAGATTGCAGCATTAGCCCCCATCTATAGACTCAGACTCAGGAGAATTTGCTCTCATGATGTCCTAGTTAAATACATTGCAATTGTTTCGAGTTTTGCCATTTGCTGCAAGCATGGGAATCTGCAGTGCACTTCCCAGCCACCATTTGCAAGTGATGGTAGTGATGGAGAGAAAGTTGCTTCTCAGTCATCACACACTGGGCAATGGTGGGGACCAGGATTCAGGCCAAAGGTACTGTGCCTGTACAAAGAAGCCTATAGCAATGTAGGGTGAGACATGCTGATTGGGAGTGCTTGGCCCAATATACCTGAAGGAGCATCTCCACCCCCATCGTTCAGCCCGGACACTGCGGTCCAGCTCCAAGGGCCTTCTGGTGGTTCCCTCCCTGTGAGAAATGAAGCTACAGGGAACCAGGCAGAGGACCTTCTCGGTAGTGGGGCCCACCCTGTGGAATGCCCTCCCATCAGATGTCAAGGAAATAAACAACTATCTGACTTTTAGAAGTTTAGGGAAGTTTTTAATGTTTGATGTGTTATCATTTTATCATTATTATTAATATTATGTTGGGAGCCTAATAATAATAATAATAATAATAATAATAATAATAATAATAGACCTTTGCAGAGGCATAGCTTTGGAACAAATGGAGCCACCGTTTGTCAGTAGTCACTTAGCAGCTTCTGTTCTTATTAGATGACTAATTTCTTCCAGAATGCTGGAAAACTATACATATGGAACCAGGAGGTTCAAGGTGCCCCTTCATAATAATAAATGAAGATCTGCTCACTTCTTGTGAGCAATGCCCCATCTTTCTTTCCTAAATGCTTGAAGATAGCCAACATACTCTCAAACTTCACACTGGCCTAACTCCATAAGCAAGCTAAGTGGCTGGCAATTCTGAGTGGCTGGCAATATTTTTAGGGCCATGAATGTACAATCCAAAAAATGTTCTGTAAGATCCCTTGCAATATTGCCCCTCTGTTAGTAATGTTTGTATTGAGTTATCACACAGCAGGTGTTCATAGCATTGTGGTCAGTTGCTCAGGAAGGACAAAAGAAAATACTCTTTTGCTTTACTGTAAAACCCTATTCTGTAATGTGCCTTGCCATAAAATAAAGGAGAAACAGTGAAGTACCAATAAACAGTTGCTTGTGTAAGTCATGGTATGGATGTTCACCAAACGTACTTCCTAATAAGGATAGCCCAGCTACATCAGACCAACTAGATGTCTCTAGGAAGCCACAGTACGTGTGACAATCACTGTATCTGGATTATTATGAGCTGAAATACATTGCCGCCGCTGTGAACATGTGCCTTTGACCTTTAGATTTCTTCTCCCCTAAAGGATTTCTCCCATTAAAAATCATTATTGTGCCTAGAATATATTCAGATTGTATGCATTATAGTGGATAAGAAGTGAAGAACAGAGCAAAAGGAAGAAGAAAAGAAACCAGAGACTGACTATTATTCTGTAGCCATTCTGCTATATTGCTGTACAGAGTCCTTCAGAATTGTAAGTGTATAATTTTTCAGAATTGTGCACGTCCATGAATAAGGTATTTTCCCTTAAGACCTATATTTGTTCTTGTGCCATTACAGTATAAAGCTTAGTAGACAGGTGATTTTCTGCATTGGAATGTCCTTGAATAATCCTCTCCTATATACTTTAGAAGCTCTCCTTTCCTACAAGAGAGTTCCTTGATTATACATTACCCAGACTTTGCTTGCCTGCTGCCATTGAACTATATTACTGAATAGCAGTTCCTTTTGAATTAGACTCTTCTCCTGTACTTTTCTGACCCCCTTAGAGAAAACTGTGCTGGGCTGTGAATGGCTAGCGTGAGTTATCTTTTATTCATTAGGATGCTAAATGTTATTGAAATATATGCTTAATTATTCCCTGCTGAAAACAGTGGTGTTCATGAACAAGTGTTTTGCATTTCACTATGTCCTGCTGCTAGCATAGTTAATAATGCATGTAATAAAAATCAAAAACTATTATTGCAGAAATAATAGAACTTATTAACATGATTCAATTTAGGAAATTGTTACTTCTGTCTTTCAGGAGCCATGAGCAGCCGTCTCTGAATAATTCAGGTGGCTAATCGTTATATGGAACTTTAGAGCTGAAATGCCAACATTTCCTGTTTGTTTAGAAAGAAAATCACTGCACACTGTGCTGCGAGTGCCTTCATCTTGGCATAGTAGTTCAAGAATTCCAGTGCCACCCCAATGATTCTATCCTGGGGAAAAAGCTTGCCACTTCCCCACCCCCCTTATGGGCAGAAATTTAATGGGCAAAGCTTTCCTCACTACTGCATTTCCATGCTGGCAAGAGTTGAATTTTTGCCTATCATTCAAGTTGTTGAATGCACAAAGCCTCTGCAGCTGAAGGGATATGAGATATAGCTGGGGTATTTGTTGGTTTTTTCCCCCAATCTCGTGGGGAACACATGCAAAAGTGAGCAGCAGAGCAGTGGATGAGCTAGTAGCCACTCACACACAAGTCAAAGGTATCCATAGTACACACAGCCCTCTGTCTGCATCCAGGCAAGCCAGAGACACCATCAAAGGATGCATTCCAGATGAGCAAAAGCCTTTGAGAAAGTTGTAGACCAGGAGCACTGAGGAGCCAGTGTGGTGTAGTGGTTAAGAGTGGTAGACTCGTAATCTGGGGAACCGGGTTTGCGTCTCCGCTCCTCCACATGCAGCTGCTGGGTGACCTTGGGCTAGTCACATTTCTTTGAAGTCTCTCAGCCCCACTCACCTCACAGAGTGTTTGTTGTGGGGGAGGAAGGGAATGGAGAATGTTAGCCGCTTTGAGACTCCTTCGGGTAGTGATAAAGCAGGATATCAAATCCAAACTCTTCAGTAAGGCCTGTGAATCAGATGGGGAGGACTGTGGGTCATAGGCAGCTTTGAGGTTCATCTGAGGCTTGTGTAAACCGCATAATTGTTTATGGGTCCTGGTCATACAAAATACCTTATGCTGCAGACATAGGGAACTTGCGGTCTTCAAGATGCTGTTGAATTCTAGCTCCAAACATCACTGAGCACCAGATCATGCTGAGTTTGAAGCTGCGGTCCAGCCTCAACCCCCTTGTGCTGGGCTGTGAGGGGTTTGGACTGAGCAGGGGAATCCTTTTGCTCACTTCTGCTGGCTGCTGAACATGCAGGTAGGTGGAAGGCCTGCTAGCAGCAAGCTCCCAAATGGGGTATTCCAAGAGTGGGATGGGGTGGGGATGAGCTAGCCCAGATCTGCTGGATTCTGAGTCATTCTCACTGTCAGTACTGGCTGGTGTCTGGCTCGAGCTGATTTAAATTGCTGCCCACCCAAATCAACCCACCCTGTTAAACAGAATGAATGAAGCAAGCAAGAACTTTTCACTATGATAGAATAGAGCAGGAACATTCCTCAAGCAACCAAAATTTGTTCCCAATAACTAAGATTAAACATAAACCTGCACATTATATGCTTTTTCACAAATGTGCCTAGATATGCTATTGCAATAATTCTCAATTTTTCTCCAGAAGCTGATTATCACCTGCCTGGCTTTGTACCTCCATAGCCCTCCTTCCAACAATTTTCAATCACCAGTGCTTGCTAGGCTCCCACTGAGACCTTTCACAATATATAGTTAATTTCTTCTTTCAGAGTCGTCTGTTGCAGTCTCGTCCAATAAGTTCCCCATCATTCAAACACACATCCATGGTTGTCCCTGACAACCAGTAGAGCCCAGGACCTGAGTTCCTACCTAGATCCTGCTGTATTTTAAACACCTGGAGGCCAGGAAACCAATAACCATCTAGTGATTTCACAGTTACATCCAAAATGGTGAAGAGAATCTTTAAGGAATGTAAAGGAACAGCAATTGGCCGGGAGCCACACACACAGATTACGTCTTTTGCCTCCTCCAATTGCAAAGCCTTTAGGGCAGTGAGGGTGAGCCTGTGGCCTTCCAGATGTTGTGGACCATCAGGTCTCACCAGCCCCTGTCAGCATAGCCAATGGTCAGGGATGACAGGAGTTGTAGTCCAACTACACCTGGAAGCCCAAATTTCCCTAATCCTGCTTTAGAGCTGTGATTGGGTGACTGGTGGATTTCGAACTGCTAAATTGGTAGATCTGAGATGCTGTTTCTCCCAAATTAAGTCTGGCAGCACAGAAGATTAGTCCCACAAAATAAGGCTTAAAGGCTCACATTCTAACATCCTGTTCTAATAGTGACCAATGAGTTGCCTATGGGAAGCCTGTAAGCCACAGGTTTACTCCTAATTGAAGTGCAGAGTGTTTGAGTACTGGGACGTTCACAGGGAAACCAAAATGCTTGTTTACAAAGCTATTGTACTACCAACCTTACTTTATGCTTGTGAAACATGAACCACTTATAAACGCCATCTCCAACTCCTAGAAAGATTCCATCAACGGTGTCTCTGACAATTTGTATACATCACTTGGGAAGACAGGCAAGCTAATGCCAGTGTACTGGAAGAAGCAAAAATCACCAGTGTCGAAGGAATGATTCTTCAACATCAACTTTGTTGGACTGGTCATGTTATTCCAATGCCTGATTATCGTCTTCCAAAGCACTCTATTCTATTCTGAAATTAAAAATGGAAAGCATAATGCTAGTGGTCAAGAAAAGAGGTTTCAAGACTCAAGGCAAATCTTAAAAAACTGTAGCATAAACACCGACAACTGGGAAACACAGGCTTGTGAATGCTCCAATTGGAGAACAGCCTTTACCAAAGGTGTCATGGGCTTTGAAGACACTCGAACTCAGGACAAAAGGAAGAAACGTGCTAAGAGGAAGGAATGTTTGGCAAACCCTCACCATGATCAACTCCCACCCTGAAATCTATGTCCCCACTGTGAAAGGATGTGTGGATCCAGAATTGGCTTCCACAGTCACTTACAGACTCACTGTTAAGACTGTGTTCATGGAAGACAATCTTACTTGGCTACGAGTGATCTCCAAAGAAGAGGAATCCATGATTTTGTCTAATCTCCCTTTAAAATCACTTAGGTTGGTGGACATCACTACATCCTGAGGTAGCAAATTCCATTGTTTAACAGCAAAGAAGTGCTTCCTTTTGTCTGTCTTGCATCTTCCAATAGTCAACTACATTGGATGGCCATACGTTCCACATTTACTTATGTGTACCACATCCATCCAAGGAGGCCAATGTGATATACATAGTTCTCTTCCTCCCTGTTTTATCCTCACAACAGATCTTTATTTATCACTGAGAGAGACAGTGACTGGCCCAAGGCCATCCAGGGATCTTCATGACTAAGTGGGGATTTGAATCCTGGTCTTGCAGGACCAAGTCAGTCACTCTACCCACTACACCATCCTGGTAGGGGGGCGGGGAAGTCTCGCTAGCCACTATTTCCATACCATGCATCGTTTTAATGCATCTCTCTTGTATACACCTCATCTTTTTTCTAAACTAAAAAAGGCCCATACACTGTGACCATTCTTCTCCCAAAGCAGCTCACAATCAGAAGGTTATAAACAAAAGTTACAGTAACACAACATTATCAAAAGCCGATTACTTACGGTAGCTGCTCGTTTAAGCATTTTACAGAGTGTTTTGCCTCCATTTGTTGGCCATATATTACATATATGATAGGACAATCACAGGGATGGCAAATCCCGATGAAATATGACTTTATTTGGTATGCATAACATTTGTTTTGTAGTCTTTCTGTATTATGTCAAATTTTGTTGCACATCTGATTTAATGTCTCTTCTTTTTCTTTTTCAATTCCTTACTGGGTTGTAATTTTAACTTCCTAACAAAGACTTGGATTATTATTATTTAAGCTGATGACTAAAAATCGCACGTTATCTAGAAAGTTGGAAAATGCTAAATTCTTAAAAATCTAAACATCTTAAAGTAAAAACAGAGTAGCATCATAACACTGCATAAAAAATGGTAAGAGGCAGCCAGTTTGCTGGAGTGTCAGATACAACAAGAACATAGGAACCGGGGGAGGAAGAGGAAACACTAGCTTTTATTGAAAGTTGTGAAAGCCTCTGTAGACTTCAGAAATGTTGCCTTATGGAAAAAACAAGATAACAGAAACATCATTATGCAAAAACATCGCCTTAGAGAGATTTATGCCCCCAAGGAAGAGCTTTTGACAGCATCTAAATATTTACTTTTTACCAGAGTTTGGGGACTTCATGAGTACAATAGTCTTAATCTACAAAAGGTTTTTTATTGTGCCAAATTTTTAAAAATGAAAGATGATTTTAGGGGCCTGCAGCAAAAAGTAAGCATTTAAGACCCAGTTATTTTACATAGCACCATTAAAGAGCTCATTATTTTGAAAGGAAGACAAAAGACATTGAACGTGTCCCTTTGATTCCCCCTTTGAAGTATCAAGAGGGATTTTGAGATTCACTTAGCATATTTGAAGCTTCTTTGTGTTTATTTTTTCTTCTTTTTGCAACCAAACCTGAAATTAAAAAACATCTCCCTGATATTCCCATCCTCCATCTACTTGTAAATATCCTACCTCAAGAAGTCCGAAAGAAACAATTGTTCCAAGGCTCTGCAGACACACAAATATTATTTTTAGACAAACTGTAAAGTATAATTACTTAATTGACACTGAAATGGGGAATGCCTGAATGTGTACTCCTGAAGGCTTTAACATGGGGGATTTTCACTGGAGTATACTAAGTGGTCTCTGAGCTCCAAGATGGATTGATAATTAAGTATTGTTGTTTTCTGCTAGCTAACATGTGAGTGTTTAACCTTAGATCAGGTGACAAAGGCATTTGGTTGCAAATTCTCTATCTTGGAAGGGTAGTGGCTGAGTCTTTGTTCCCAGGCCCTGTGGGAGTAAAGTGTCTTTCCAGGAGCTGAACAACCATAGGGGCTAGAATGCAAACAAATGGATCCTGAGGGAGAGAGAGCTATGTTGGTTAGCTCTGATTATAATTTTCTTTTATTTTTAAGAAGATGAACCTGTGCTGGACTTGTACAATATATTCTATGGAATTATTTGGATGTATCTTTGACGTTTTTGTCCTGCTTTAAAGAAAATTATGCAAGTAAAGTTTTGAATAATATCTAATTGGTCTGGACAATGCCTCATTCCAAAAGAAGTCGGTTTTTGTGCATCCAGTCACTTCAAGCTGCAGAATATCAATATCTGCAATATAAACACTGATTGATGCCAAAAAAAAATTTTTTTTTTAAAAAGAGGTGATGAAAAATATCAAGGAAAAGGAGACTTTGAGGGTAGGCAGACTCTTATGCAGCTTTCTGAGTGGCACCCTGTCAAAAGCTCGTGAATACTTCTGAACTATCTGGAAAACTATAAAAGAGCTAGACCTCATATGCAAACACACCTCTGTGGTCTGAGCACTTTGATTTCTTTTCTTTTCTTTTCTTTTCTTTTCTTTTCTTTTCTTTTCTTTTCTTTTCTTTTCTTTTCTTTTCTTTTCTTTTCTTCAAATCAAAACAGATCCCCCCAACCCATACATACACATAAGAAAATCTGGACATACAGACCAATCTGCTTGACTAAATCACTTCCACCTCATTATGATGTTAAGTAATGAATGCCTTTTGTGTCTGCATGGTATTGACTAGGGGGTCTGATCGCAGCATTTAAGCTGGCATGCCATATGGACTGCTAGAATAACAAGAGCTGCGTTGTGTGCCCAGTCTGAACAGTTTGGCTCTTTTGCAATCAGGTGAAGAAACTTAATTGTGATTTTCTGTAGGATAGGTTTTGCAGAATGGTTCCAAGTGTGTAATGCAAATCTTCCTGTGACCCTTATCCTAATAGTTATGCACTGCTAGCAGCTGAACAAATCTTGGGAGCGACAAGATTAAACAGACAGTGCTGTGAGGCTCCACTTCACTCTTAATAAAAACTCTCTGGAAATTCTGTGGAGATTCTTGCTATGAAGTGGTTCTGTACATTTGATCTTAGTTTCTTTTTCTTATTTGTATTAGAAAGAAACATTCCTCTTTTATGTATGTACAATAAAATGTCTGTGCAATGTTCAGTTACTGGTGTGTTTATTTTATCTACTTGCCATGCTTTTCTGCTTTCAATCAAAAACATCTATTTTTTCTGTTCTTGAGATTGTTTATATCCGTTAAGAAAGTAAGGCTTAAATAATAGATTTTTATATTTTTTAAAATTGCATCATTTCCTTCACAGTTGGACAAACTTGTTGTAGAATTGAGTAACATTTGTGTGAAAACAGATCAATATCACTTAAAAAAAAATACTTCAGACTGCCAAACTATACCTAGCAACCTGCGAGTAAGCCCAGTTGAACTCAGTGAGACTTACTTCTAAGTAATAGCACTGTCAATTATGTCACTACGTACTGGGAAAGATGTCTCTTCATTTTTAAATTTTGCTGATGTTCTGTTTGATCCTAACACTTTAAATGCAATTTATGTTCTATACGTTTGCCAGTAGTGTATCCTAAGGCAAAATTCACAAAGAGAATGAGTCAACAGGATGTGGAACTGATTCAAACTGTACAGAATCTGATAGAAATATAAAAAAAGCTTTGATCCAGTCTTAAGAATCAATGCAAATACTGCAAAAAGAGGGAACAAGAGCTAATAGAGAATGAAAAATAAAGGGAATAAAAGATACTCAGGCATAAATTTCTGTAAAGAACAAAATCACACTTTGATCTGATAGCTTACAGTTCCAACTTATGTTTGAACTATCTGTATGCATTTCACAACATCGGGAAATTCCACTGAAGTATACTAAGTGGTCTCTGAGCTCCTTGTTGGGCTAATAATTAACTATTGTTGTTTTCTGCTAGCTAACACATGAGTGTTTAACCTTAGATCAGGTGACAAAGGCATTTGGTTGCAAATCTCCATTTTGAAAGGAGTTGCCTGCAGTCTTTGTTCCCAGGCTCTCCAGGGACTCAGCAGGCTAATGGAGCCTGTGTGTGTGAGAGAGCCATCTTTGTCAACTCTGATTATAAGCACTTTTATTTTTAAGAAGCTGTACCTGTGCTGGACTTGCACAAGATATTGTATGGAATTATTTGGATGTATAGTTGATGTTTTATTCTGTTTTACTCTGCAAGTAAAGTTTTGAACAATCTAATGAGTCTGGCCAATGCTTTATTCCGAAAGGAGTCAGTTTTTATGCATCCAGTCACTTCAAACTGCCCAATATTAACACCTGCAATATTAACTGTGCTGATAAGCATCTAAAAGCATGAGAGCTGGAGAGACGTTGGGCTCATCCACACTTTCTTTTATGCCATGTTATTAGGCACAGGTCCGAGATTTGCAGGTCAGTGTATGAGCAGATTGGGGGTTTTTGGTCCCAGTGATTTCCCCAGGGAAAGCCTGTGTTTTATCTCTGAATCAGAGGAAATGGCAATTGGGTTTTCCAGTGACACGCCTTGCTCTGTACTGTGACTAACAGAAAAGCAATATCTTTTGGGGCTGATAATGCTGTGAGCCCCTCCATCCTATGCTCAGTTTTTTATGTGTGTAAATAAATCCATATATCCTAAAGACACAGCAGTCTCCATTGACCTTTATTCTGAGGAAAACGAACCCTGGGTAAGCTCTCAGATATTGGGGTAGCATGTAACAATATGAAAACATCCTCTGTCTTTATAAAAATGCCTTATTCCTTGGCCTTTCTTTGGAATTGTAACCTTATTATCATTTGATTCATTGCTGAAGCTCTGGGTTCCATGATGTGTTGTTAATACTCCCCTCTCCTTTCAAAATGCTATTGTTATATTTTATTTGTGCATTTTATCTTGCCTTTATAAACTGCCCTGGGAGCTCTGCAGAAGACTGGACTATTGATCTTTCAAACTAATAAGAGGATATGAAGACTGAGAAACAAGTTTACAAAAAAAAAAAAGCTGATTTCTAAAAAGTGGAAAGTTAATGCATGACAAAAACAATCAAGGCGGTCACCCTGCTGTATGCTTTCAAGTTTTGGGCGATAACATTGTGGGGGTGGGGAGTGGAATTGTGATGGCAGAGTGAGAGCAGCTGAATAAAAGGCTTGATCTTTTTTCACATATATATTTTTTTAGTTCTCTTTAAGATTGACAAAAATAGCTGGCTTCTTTCCTGTAGCTGTGTCTTCTCCCTTTAATGAATGTCAATGAAGCAGAGGCAAATAGCTCCATTTTCCTCACGCCGGGGCAGCTGCTCTCAACATGTAGTAATGTTTGGTGCTAGGATACAGATCTAAATTTAATCTTTCCTTGGGACAGAAGCGCAGGGGGAGATTGCAAATTAACTTGAATGTGTTTGACAGTCCTGTGAACTCGTGAATAACACATGTGGGATGGTGGGTAAACATCTCTTGACTCTTCCACCCGTTTGTTATGCCAGGGGCCGCGGGCTCTGTGCATTCTGGACGGTTCCCATGTGTGCAGAAGGAAGAAAGAGACCCTTCTGTGGATCCCTGCAAAGAGGCGAGTTTCTCTCCGGGCTAATGTGCACCCAAATCCCACACCAATTAAGGGGGACTCTGCAGCATCCCATTTAACGCAGAGAGATAATTCCTCATTTAATCATTGCATTAGATAAAGCCGCAGCATTCGTTTTGGATCTGGGCTCTTCTATGCAACTAGGAACTAGGGCTGAGCTTATGGAGAGGTGTGTTTCACAAACATTTCAAATGGTATCTGCCCTTCTTAGTCATGTTGTGGGAGGCTGTTAAAGGAGGGGAAAGTGGAAACTGAATCCCCACTGTCTCCGCACCATTTACTAAATGATCACCTGGTGCTTTGCATGTGACAAACTGAGTCATGCAAGGTACCAGACATCATGCTAGGGATGAGCAAATTTGTTTCAGTTTCACATTTTTCCAATCTTAAGCATGGTTCTCCACATTTCTACATCAGTTTGTGATTATTATTATTTTTAAGTCCTCATGGCATTTTAATTTTGTAGGCACTTTTGTCTCACAGACACATTTTTGCAAAGCAATTTCCCCAAACACAATGCATTTTGGTATGCTATTTTCACCAAGCTATCCTGTTATCTGCATTTTTTCTACACGTTACTGGGCTGGAGAGCTGCACTGCAAACTTGAAATGATGTATTTCAATTCTCATATTGTAGGTTCATCTTTAAATGCAAACCAACTAATAATAAGAATAATTTATTTGTACCCTGCATCTTAAAAAGCAGAGACATCACCTTGCCAACAAAGGCCCGTATAGTTAAAGTTGTGGTTTTCCCAGTAGTGATGTATGGAAGTGAGAGCTGGACCATAAAGAAGGCTGATCGCCGAAGAATTGATGCTTTTGAATTATGGTGCTGGAGGAGACTCTTGAGAGTCCCATGGACTGCAAGAAGATCAAACCTATCCATTCTGAAGGAAATCAGCCCTGAGTGCTCACTGGAAGGACAGATCGTGAAGCTGAGGCTCCAATACTTTGGCCACCTCATGAGAAGAAAAGACTCCCTGGAAAAGACCCTGATGTTGGGAAAGATGGAGGGCACAAGGAGAAGGGGACGACAGAGGATGAGATGGTTGGGTACTGTTCTTGAAGCTACCAGCATGAGTTTGACTAAACTGCAGGAGGCAGTGGAAGACAGGAGGGCCTGGCGTGCTCTGGTCCATGGGGTCACAAAGAGTCGGACACGACTAAACGACTAAAGAACAACAACCCTGCCCATCTGACTGTGTTGCCCCAGCCACTTGAATCCCCGCCCCCAATTTCTAGCTAAGGCCTAACACATTTCATTCTTAAATCTGGACATTTCCAAATATCTCAAGAGCTGACTCATGGAAGAGGGAACAAGAAAGGGGATTCTGACTAAACATCAGGAAGAACCTCTGACCACAAGAGCTGTCCAACATTGGAACAGTCTCCCTCGGGAGGTTGTGGACTCACCTTCCTTGGAGTTTTATAAGCAGGGGTTGAATAGCCATCTGCCATGGATGCATTAGCTGAGATTCCTGCATTTCAAGGGGTTGGACTAGATGACCCTTGCAGTCCCATCCAGCTCTACGATTCTATTAATGCAATTGAGATGCTTTGGCACCCAAAGCATGGCAGGAAAATGTTCAAAGTTTTTTGTTTCAGATTGATGTTGTGCTGAAGGAAGCCTAGTAAAAAGCTGTGAAGTGACTGCTCTGTACTGTTAGATGAGTGTAAAAAGGGTTAGGGAATGTGGGATTTTGGAAATCATTGCTTTTCCTGCTGCCTTCAACATGTGTAGCTGTTAAAGCTGAAGAGCAAAGTGACAAGGTAATTCGAAGCTGTCATGGGAAGCAGCAAAAGTGAGTCACAGGGATACATATACCTTCATTATTCAGGTAAGAGACAGCCAGGGGACACACACACACACACACACACACACACACAAGCATATACACACACTCAAATCAATTCACATATCTAGGTCAAGTGAAGTCAGCCTACCAAGGTTCAGCCGAAAACAATCTTGGTGTCAGCTTCTCCAAGTAAATAAGCCATATTTATTTTTCTTTTCAGTTTTGAGTTAAAAAAACATGCATTCACACACACTATTTGGGATTAAAAGAGCAGGTGCCTGAGCAACCTTCACCAGAAGCAAATTACAAGGAATCATGGCTAGAAAAAGCAGTGCCTAGCAATGGATATAATGCATTTATTTCTTAAATTGTTAAGCAGCCTCAAGGTTGCATGCATAGTTCTTCAACTCCTCATTTTACCTTCACGACAACTCTAACAGGAAGTTCCCTCAGCCTTTTTAGTTTTTTTTAACTAGTATCCAGTATCTAGTTTTATTAACCAGTTTTTTTGTTTTTGTTTTTTTAAAAAAACTAGTATCTTAGATTTATCTGCTTAGCTTGTTTAGTGCTTCTGTGTCCTGGTGTTTTTTTGATAATTGGAGTGATAGCCAAATACTGCATATTTAGAGCAGACCCATCTAAATCAATGGATTGCAGTTACTACGTCTATTGATTCAGTAGGTCTGCTCTGAACACAACTAATCATGGAGATAATTGTTGGGTTTTATGACAAGTGCAGCCCTAATCAGCTGTACTCCACACCCTCAAGTGCTTTGCCTGGTTTGATGAACTTGGACAATGCTTCTTGCTTAAGTGGATTGAAATATGGGTGGGGTGTAGAAATCTCTGGCCTTTGCAGAGCTGGAATAGAGCCCACTGTACAAAAATAAGAGTCATGTTGGCTTCTCCTCTCCTCTCCTCTCCTCTCCTCTCCTCTCCTCTCCTCTCCTCTCCTCTCCTCTCCACCTCTGACCCCACACCCACTATTGGCATGCATTTCCTGTGCTGTAAAAGGTCCCCTACAACAGTTTTATGGCATGCCCCTCCCTAGTATTAGTGTCAACTTTTATTCATGTGTTTCATATAAAATAATTTAGAAAAATCTCTGCACAGTGTACAATGTAAAAGCAAAAAATTGTATCGTTAAGGCAGAAATGCGACCCAAAACTAGTAAAAGATTAGTAGAAAAGCAAGTTTCAAAACAAAACAAAACAGGATTTCAAAATTCAAATAAAGAAAAACGTATGGATGAGGGAAAGTCTGGGCCAAGAAAGAGAAAAAATGTATTTGTGTGTAACCAAACCACCTAGAAATAAATTCACACAGGACTCAAATTTTAATTTGAGGTTTTGGCATAATTTTGGCCACAACTTTATTGATTACAGGCTGTGATTGGTTTGCTTAGGCATTGGTCCAGAATATCTGAACCTGTCCAGGACAGGAACAGAACTGACAACTGCTGGCGCAGAGGTCAGTGAAGGTATGCACCCTGGGAGATCGACTGGGATGGGAGCAGATCCCAAGATCACGCCCAGAATGCTCCCAAAGGCTCGTGGCCCTATCTCCCTTTCAGGGGTCAGACAAAAGCATGGTGAGCCCCTGGATTCCTTTAACAGAATACCCACACAGCAACCATTGGAGGGACAGCAAGGCCACAGCAACACCTAGTCCTCTCCACCACACATTAACCAATGCCTAACTGCAAACCTTACAAAGTTGTGATAATTTGCTACACGGTAGGCAAAACCCAAATGGCACCAGCCAATCAGCCAAGTGGGAAAAATCCCTGCCGGGCCCCTGCCCCAAGAAGGGACGACCCACGATGGTATAGCAAGGTCAATCAAACCCTAAATATAGGGAAGGGTGGGCGGGTGATCCGGTGCATGAAGCGAAAAAGAGGAAGCTCAATGCGATCGCGCAGCAGTATATAAAAGTCCCTCAGATGCAAATTTAAGCACGCATTGGTCAGAAGCAGTCTCATGCCTCTGAGGGACGAATTGGGTAGTTGTGGCTATCCAAACATACCCACCCCACCAATCAGCAAATGGTTGTGGTGATCTCACCGCAACACGTGATCTCTGAGGAGAACCCGATTTACAAGGAGAGCGAGCTCTGGTGCAATGTAGGGACTCAACATGTGAAGCCCTGGGTTTGAATGTCACCTCTGCTCCTCAACTCAAGAGAATGCCTTGGGGGAGGGGGAAATGTTTTTCCCCTCAGTTCCCCTCCTTTTTCACTGCCTCACATACATATTTTTAATAACATTTGTTGTTTTTTAGTTTTCTCATACTTTTTTTTGATGCATTCCATATATTAAGTGGTATAGGTAAAGGTAAAGGGACCCCTGACCATTAGGTCCAGATGTGACCGACTCTGGGGTTGCGGCGCATGACTAAGCTGCTTCTGGCAAACTACAGCAGCGCACAGAAACGCCGTTTACCTTCCCGCCGGAGCAGTACCTATTTATCTATTTGCACTTTGGCGTGCTTTCGAACTGCTAGGTGGGCAGGAGCAGGGACCGAGCAACGGGAGCTCACCCCGTCGCGGGGATTCGAACCGCCGACCTTCTGATCGTCAAGTCCTAGGTTCTTTAGTTTAACCCACAGCGCCACCTGTGTCCCATTAAGTGGTATAGGAATGGTCTAAATAAACAAACAGAATAATAAAAGGTATCAGCTAGAAAGAATATACAGCTGGGAAAAGTTGAAGAATGAACTTTTCTCTGTACCTGACTGTCATTGATGCAAATGAGAGCCCGTGGCTGGTAGGGGTGCAGATGAATTCCAGGTAGGCAATTAATAGGCATGCAACAGGTATGAGTGGCTCCCCTGCCCCGGGGCATTCTGACTTGTCTCCAAGCAAAGCCACAGCTCATGCATATTTTTTGGAGAACAAGCACTTCTTAGGCACTTCATAGATCAAAGAATGAAACTGCCATTTCTGGGTCCCAACTGTGCTAAAAATAGAAATATTATCTTGTTAAAAATGGGAAAACACAGAAACATCAATGCTGCTGTGGCTGGTTGGAGAGTGAGTAAAAGCCATGAGGTGACAGCATTTCATCTCCATGCAATGAAATCCTTCCAGAGTACCCAGAAGCCCTCTGTAGTGCCAGCTAGTTTGTCTTTCATTTGCTCATATAATTTTCAAATCTTGGCCTGGATAAATATCTTATTGACTGGTGTACAGAATTGGGTTAATGATTCTTTGTGCCTTATTGCATCAATGACTTCGAACAAGGCAACATTCCTCCATGGCGAATGCACTAATCCATTGCTAGGTTCCGATGCTGACATGAAACTATGCTTTGTGCTAACAGAACCAACACCATTGTTTGGGCTTTCAGGCATATAACAGACAATCCATGGTGTCTACTTTTTGTTTCCCATCTACTCACCGTATTTGACCTCGTAAGCTCATAAATGTACTCCTGCTTCCATACTGCAGTAGTCTTTTGAGGCTGAGCAATGGCACAAGCTGTAGTTCTAGATTCTGGTTTTTCAGACTCAACCAACCATAGTTTGTGTGAAGCTCAAGTTGTTTGAACCATAACTTATGTCTGAACTTATCACACCCATTTAGAATTCTTTGGTGACTGGTGACTGGGAGTGGCCACCGAGACCATATAAGACCTACATTGGCTCCCAGTACGTTTCCGAGCACAATTCAAAGTGCTGGTGCTGACCTTTAAAGCCCTAAATGGCTTTGGTCCAGTATACCTGGAGGAGTGTCTCCACCCCCATCGTTCAGCCTGGACACTGATGTCCAGCTCCGAGGGCCTTCTGGTGGTTCCCTCACTGCAAGAAGAGAGGTTACAGGGAACCAGGCAGAGGGCCTTCTCGGTGGTGGTGCCCGCCCTGTGGAATGCCCTCCCGTCAGATGTCAAGGAAATAAGCAACTACTTGACTTTTAGAAGACATCTGAAGGAAGCCCTGTTTAGGGAAGTTTTTAATGTTTGAAGTTTTATTGTGTTTTTAATATTCTGTTGGGAGCCACCCAGAGTGTCTGGGGAAAACCAGCCAGATGGGCAGGGTATAAATAAATGATGGTGGATAATGATGATGTGTGTGATAAGTCTAGCCAGGTGAAAGATATCTGTGACAGGAACAAGAATAGTATATTTAGATCTCATAGCTTCAGACCCAACCAAGTGCAAACTCAACAGGGACCCATAACTAATCACCGTTTCATTTAATTGCAAACATATCTGTTGCTTTTACATTTAAGATGTTAGGTGTACACTTAAGGTCCTGCTTATGGGCTTTGCATAATCATCTGGTTGGCCTCTGCAAGAACAGAATACTAGATAAGCCTTTGGCTTGAACCGGTAGGGTTCTTCTTAATATCTTATGTTAGGCATACATCTATGTTTTATAAAATATTATGTGTGTGAACAGCCCAAATAACCTAGTTAACGGTTGTGTATATTTCCTAGTGTTGTATTGGTTAGTAAATCTTGTGGTGGAAGCAATGTTGACATCTGACCTTCATGCTCAGTGTTTGCAAGGATGTACAACATGCACAGTACTATTGCATAATAAATCCCAGCTCACACGTGTTAGGAATCATGAAATCCTGGGCACCTGGTCTCTTGATAAATGCCAGAAGGTGGGCAGAGCTGTCCTTCTCACTTTTGCTTAGACTCCAGGAGATCCTGTGTTTCTCCTTAAGCACTTAACTGCTTATAATTAAGTAGTAAATCCTACTTACAATTAAGTACTTTTACAAAGGTACTGCCAGAATGGTTCTTGTCAAGGGGATACAGATGATATACATAAAGAATAAGTACCAAACTTAGAATCATAGAATTGTAGAAGGCTGATCGCCGAAGAATTGATGCTTTTGAATTATGGTGCTGGAGGAGACTCTTGAGAGTCCCATGGACTGCAAGAAGATCAAACCTATCCATTCTGAAGGAAATCAGCCCTGAGTGCTCCCTGGAAGGACAGATCGTGAAGCTGAGGCCACCTCATGAGAAGAGACGACTCCCTGGAAAAGACCCTGATGTTGGGAAAGATGGAGGGCACAAGGAGAAGGGGACGACAGAGGACGAGATGGTTGGACAGTGTTCTTGAAGCTACGAACATGAGTTTGACCAAACTGCAGGAGGCAGTGGAAGACAGGAGTGCCTGGTGTGCTCTGGTCCATGAGGTCATGAAGAGTTGGACACGACTAAACGACTAAACAACAACAAAGAGTTGGAAGGGACCATGTGAATCATCTATTGACTGCAGGAATCCTTTGCCCAATGTGGGGCTGGAACCCATGGCTCTGTGATTAAGAGTCTTGTGCTCTACTCATTAAGCTATCACAGAAGGCAATTAAATGACAAGGCTGTTAAATGTGCCTTTTCTTTTAATGGCAATTTTTAAAAAAAGGCAAATTGCATCAGCTGGTGCGATGGGATGAGGACCACAACTAGAATCAAAGCCAGCATGGATGAATATTTAACCCTTTCCTTCCTTGTTGTGGTCCTGAGGCAAACCCCAGCTTTTAAAGGTACTCTTTGCTTTGGAAGAAAATCTTCCACTGGTGCCAACAGGAGATTTCCCTTCGCTCCCTGCTCCAAAGCAAATTCCATCATCTGCAAAGAAGACTGTTTAATTTTGTCTGGACTGAGTATTTGTCATCTGAGTCTTTCAAGGAAAATGCATTTTCTTCTTTTAAGTATTTCTGGTTTCAGCCTGGGCTAGGCAGGCGAGCTGATGTAATTCCCATAAATATACTCCATATGTCACTTTCTCTGCTGCTTATTCCAGGTTATAAAACCTTGGAAAAATCTGAATAATAATATGTGGAGAGTGGTTGGGTTGGCGAGAAACATGTTGGCAAAATGTTACCAAATTAAGACATTCACCCTCTCTTTCTCTACCTTATTTATTTAGTCATGAACAGAAGGGAGAACTGTAGCATCGCTTTTGCTGCAAATCCCTTGAAGCGAAATGGGCACAGGGGACTGTCAGGCCGGATAAAGATAATTTACTTGGATACAGACTTTCTTGAGTGACAGGGAAGCAATAGCAACGAAACTTACAATGGAATGCAATGGTCTGACTCGTGCTTCAGTATTAAGGCACCTGCATTTGAATCAGCCATGTGTAATTATTAGTCTCTTGACTCATCACCAGCTTTCAAAACAAGATAAAGGCGGCTACGATCATTTCTTTATGCTTTATTAAATGGGACGCAGTCAGCATAGCCACATAAATCCTTCAATATTAAGCTGCGAATAGCAGTGCTTTATTAAGAACCCCCACTCAAGCCACAGGAAACACAAGGAATAATGTTTCACTACCTCCCAGTGAATGGTGAGCAAGTACAAAGGACGATGGGAAATTCAATCAAGAAACAAATTCTCCTCTCTGTGAGGTCAGGCAATAGTATTATGTGTGGATGTGGTTTAGAGACAGCCAAATCGGAAGGTTGTTTTTTTATTTCCCTGTTCCATAGCTGGCATTTCCCTCAGCGAGCAGGTGTGCAAGATACTCATTTTGCATAGTAGAAAGCATATTTAAGGTCCTCCCACTGTCACTTGAAGCACTGCGGGCCATTAATTATAATTTTGTGGCGGCATACAAAAACACCTTTTGTAGCTAGGCAGTACATAAGCACGTTTTGAAAAGCCCTGGGCACAAAGAGCTTGCAAGGTAAGCAACAGATAAGAGACAACAGGTGAATGTAAGCTAAGGATGAATCCACGTAAAAAGATAGGGCTCAGCTCAGCAGCTGAAATATCCTTTGCTATAAGATGTATTTAATAAATGGGACCATTTCCTACAAAACAGCCTATTTGTATTCCTACACTTTTTATAAGGCTCTTTTGTGTTCTTATAAAGGCTTGCTGGGAAAGTTAAATGTGTTATTGGCTGCAAGATGTCAGGGATTAAAAGCAGGTATTCAAATGCCATAGGTTAGTGGAATGAGTTATAGGCATTATTTAAAGCTCCAGTAAGCACATGGATACCTGGGAGGGCCAGGGCTCCTTTCTTCTACATGTCAGAAACATTGTGTGCTCTATTTGCATACAGGGAGTAGGAATGGAGAAGAAATCTGCTTCAGGTCACATTAAAAGCGAACATACATAACTCACACTTTCCAAAATAATAGGAGTAGCAAAACACAAGTCACCCTTGGAAATCTGTATTACTCTGACTTTTGAAACACAGTTTTCCAACCAAGTAACGAGTACAGAAATGCATGTAACATTAAAAAGGCATTATTTTAGGGGAAATTGCTTTGCAAAATTGTGTCTGTTGAGCAAAACAGTGTGCAAAGATGTGCATTTGCACTAAAATGCTGATGAATATCCAAGAGGATAGAAATAAATAAATCAGTGTCTCATGTGGGAAATTAAACTTAAGACTGGAAAATTCGAAATGGGGAGAAAATGAAATCCCTACTTTGCTTTCTTGTTCTCTTGATCCACTTACCTGTCAGAGCTGTTGGTTTGTGGTATAGGTTTTAATACATGGATCAGGAGTGCTCTCACAATACAGATGCGTGTCTGTTGGTGTTTGAATTATTGAACTCCACAGGCCATAGCTTGGAGGCAGCTCCCATCCTTTGTACACTGGTTCAGTCCCCAGCATCTCCAAGTAGGGCTGGGAGGACTCCTGCCTGTGATGCAGTAACGCTGCTGCCAGTCAGTGCCAACAATGCTGAGCTAGACAGACCAATAGTCTGACTCAGTATAAGGCAGTTATCTATGTTCCTCATCCCATTGGCTCTTCTCCTCTCAATTTTAGCAAAATTGTGCTCTTCTGCAGCCTTCTCAGAAAATTTGTCTAGGTGGGTCGACTCAAAATGGAATACACCCCTACTGGGCCCTTGTAATCCATAGAATCACAGCATCTGAGTTGGAAAGGACCACAAGGGTCATCTAGTCCAACCCTTGCAATGCAGAATTATTTTTGCCCAATGTGGGGTTCGAACCCATGAGCCTGAAATGAAGAGTCTCCCATGCCTTAAAGCCCTATACCACAAAGAACAGGCACATGAAACCATTTCCCAACAGCCTTGTTGTGCACCTGAAGAAGTTAGATGCTTAATGAGAAATGACACTGTCAGGATTAAAATAAGGCAACCTCTAAAATAGCTGGTGAAACAAGTAATGGAACACATGATTATATTATGAGAGTATATTACAGTAAATCTGGTTCCTTGATTATTGCTGAGCTTGATGAGGCTAATCTTATAAGAGCATTTTGAGAAAGTTAATGCTGATGAACAAGGAAAGACAATGTAGCATTTGGGAGATATGCAGACTTTTTTGGCTATATACTTACTGGACTGTAACAACAGATAAACTGGCATGGAATCCAGCTTTAATACCTATCAATAGGCTTGAGCAGGGCTCCTGCAAAATATCTCTCTCTCTCTCTCTCTCTCTCTCTCTCTCTCTCTCTGTGTGTGTGTGTGTGTGTGTGTATAAGAGAAACAGAGCTTACACTTAATGGTGTGATGAGTTGCTTGGGTGAGTCAGGATAACTGCTGAGTCCCCTTTTGCCACCCAAATTTGCAGTGGAATAGCAAACAGTCCACAAACATGATGTGAAGTTTCAGTACAGGTGTTCCCTTGTTGCAATGATGTTGATATGTGGCCAAGGTTGGATGGAGATAAAGATGTGATGGAGAGCAGCAGCCAGATATGCTATCCATCATTCCACAACTAAATTAAACAATGTTTTATCCTCTGTAGGGACTTGAGAGCATCTTAGGTTTGGGGAGAATGTGCAGTGAATCCCCAGACCTGTTTCAAACGAAAGGTCCCCTTCATGTACACAGTGTTCAAGCACAACATCAAAGCGGAGATGGATAGTCTTTATCAGGACTTAAGTAAAAAGGTCTGAATATTATTTTGTAAGCAGATGGTTTGCCTTCGTCCCACACCATATGGTGTACACAACAGATGCATCACATTTCCTTCCGATTATAATGGATAGTTAACATCAGCTACATGTCTCTACTTGTATGATGTGCAAGAAAAAGTACTGTATGGAAATACAGGAAAGTACAGGTAGGTTCAGTCTAGCAGCTAGAATGTGAGCATTTGAGTGGGTTTTCAGCATCTGACACCTCAGCTATGGACTCACTGTGAGAGGGCATGAATCTATTGAAGTAAAAAGAAAAAAGCCTAATAAAACTGAAATGAAGCATAAGTGACTGTCTTCACTTAAGGATTGCAAAAAGAGAACTGGAGGACCAGACATGGAAGGAAATATGTATCCTAGGAGGATGCAGGGGGGAAATGAAAATGTATGTTTCCATTTGTGAAGGTTTTTAAGATACACAAAACCTTTAACGACTTGGACCCATTAACCTGTCAAGCTGCCTATTGTGGGGTATTTCCACACCTCCCACAACAACCTATTTGATATCTGAGGGATGCAGTTCTTTAATTACACACATACATACTTTTTTCATACCTGGCCTCAGGGCTTTTTTTCAGCCAGAATTCATCAGAACTCAGTTCCGGCACCTTTCAGGTGGGCGCCATTGCCATTCTAAGAGAATGAAGGAGGTGTTCATGGTGAGTTCCAGCACATCTTTTCCTAGAAAAACAGCACTTCATTGTCCAGAACTATGAATGGGCATCATTCTTGCAACTGCAAGATAGGCTCAATTAACATTACTTCCTGTTCTCTCTAATGCTCAGTCAATGAAGATTCTGGGATATGGCTATACTTCCTGGGCAATGGCAGTGTTTCCATAATTCCACTATAAAACGACACTCTGAGCTACTAGAAAGAAGGCTATGATACAGATTAATTAAACCAAAGGCAGACAGAACTAATTCAAGTAAAGCTTTGACCAGATGTCTTTCATGGCACTGGATATTCTGTAATAACATGCAGAACTTTTGTATCTGCAAACAAAGGAAGCAAGGCGGAATGTTCCATGCCTATATTACATTCCATGCACATTGGCGTAAAATGACGCAGACTGTTCTGATTATGAAGGGACATTATTCTTTTCAGATTGTAGATTGGTTCTTTAAGTACTCGGATGTGTTGAAAGAGAGAGAAAATGACAAGGCATTCAAGTCTGTAATTAGCAAACTTAAAGCAGCGTTTGCTAGAAATGAGATACTATCAGAAATGGTTAGTGACCTCTTGCTAGAGGAGGACTGAGGGTTTTACAAAGCATTTGGGGAAGCTGTTCAAAGCATTTGAGCACAACCAAATGCTATGGCTGAAAGGAAGAATCCAAACCTTAAAATTATGATGCAAAAGAAGAAGAAAAGCAAGAAATCTCTTCCTCAGATTTCAGAGAGTTTTCTAAATGGCATGCTAAATTTCTCCTCTTAGTATTGCACATAGCCATAACTTATCATTCATTCTACACCCATTTCAGATTTAGCAAAAGAACAGTCCAGTTACTACATTGGCAACTTGAGTCAGCAGGACAAGCAGAACCCCAGCCTGCATCATTGCATCACGAGGCTCTGAAAAGCCACGCCAAACGAATAACAGAATTCCTATGTTATGGAGAAGGGAATTTCAGCAGCTCGCAATCTAGGATTACAAAATTCTGTCAAAATGACCTATTCGGCACAACCGTTAGAGATATTGGGGACCTCCTCGGCCTTTGTGTCTAGGCATTCTAGCAATATTCCAGCATTTGACCCTAATCTTGCAAAGTTCAGTACAGGTTGTAAAATCACACCCGAAGAGGTTACAGTTGATGGCACACTGGGAGATTCAAGTGTCAGCACTGATATGAGATAATAGTTCTGAAGACAGCAATGAGGCAGGGAGCAAACAGGGATGTAAGGCAGTGAGAGAGAGGTTAAACAGCAGTTTCACTATGTGACAGTCTGGGAACACAAGAGGCAAAAACAGATTTAGGAGTCTTTGCAGAGCATAGAGAAGAAATATATTTTGGGGTTGGGAGCACATAGGATGGTATCAAAGAACCGTGAACTATTAAATATTTTTTGCATGGGAGCAAATATTTTTTTCCACAAGCTATTTATCAGGCAATTATGGAATATACTTCTAGAAGGCAGCCGGTATTGCTGCTGACATTTTTATGTTTTTTGGTTCAGCACACAGTGGTCCAGACCAAGTGATAGTCACATATACTAAGGCAGGGATGGGGAACCTGTAGCCCTCCAAATATTGTTGGGCTAAAACTCTCAACATCCCTGAACACTGGATTTGCTGGTTGAGGCAAAAGGAAGTTAAGAGTCCAACAACATCTGGAGGGACCCGGGTTCCCCATCACAGCACTAAGGCATACTATTTGAAATGTAGTGACCCTACATAACAGATGGGCATGTATAGTTGTAAGTGGATATGAAGGTGCATTCCCATCCACACTATCAATTCTTATGGAAATTAAATTTAATAGATTATATCTGTGAAAGCACATCTAAATCCTCTGATGTTCACTTAGTTTTTCATGCAGGCCATGGGTCACCAAAAAGGCTCCCACAAGGATCTAGTTCTTGGTTCTTGCTGCTTTTAGGCCTGAAATCAATCTATCTATCTATCTATCTATCTATCTATCTATCTATCTATCTATCTCTATCTCTATATCTATCATTTATTATCTATCTATCTCTATCTATCTATCTATCTATCTATAGTACACACACACATATATACATATACATATATAAAGACTAATTGTTGCTGTGGTGGTGGCATGTATGTTTCTGATTTTCCTGAATTTTACAGCCAGGAAGAGAAATTTAACTCTCCAGTAAGATCATGGTCTTGCTGGTGATTTGCAAGGTGGGGAGAGCGAGTGTGCATGGCACTGTGATGGATGTGTAAGTTGTAGTGTATGCAGGATGCTCACAGTTTCTCTGGTTGGAAATACGCCCAGAGACCCCCTGAAAGCTGATCTAGGGCCATGAGTTACATAAGGATCTTTGATTATAGGATAAAGGCATCCAACCAGAAGAAGCTGGTGTATTGTTGAATTGACATGTCCTGACCCAGTCCATGTCTTGACACAGATTTTCTCTGTTATTGGATTGAGACGACTGTCAGGAACACATGGGAAAATTTTGTATTCATACAGATTTTAGCAGCACTCCAAACAACTATCATTGCACTAGTACATTTGCCAGTTTTAAAAATTGATTGATGTTTGCTGTCCATCAAATCATTTGGCAAATTTGCAAACAACAAGATCTGCTACTGTCTGTAATAATGCCGTGGTATGTTTCCCTCTTTTTTACCTTTCCTGATACAAAAAGGGTGTTCCGAATGCATGGGGTTTGCTTTGCATTATTACCTTCAAAAATTAGATTGTTCAATCGTTATGTGAGTTATATAAAATGTACTGAAAGTATGGATTCAGACTCTGATATTTTACATTTTTATATGAAATTAATCTTACAGTTCTCATTACATGACCACTGGTTATCAAGTCTTACAGAGCAACCCAATACTGCTGGCTGAATGGGGCAGAGTATTTGGTAAAAGTCCAGATAACTTGAGATATGCTGCCAGTACATAAAATATGCCAGTGGAACTGCCCTGCTTCAGGGATTGTAGAAAGAAAGGAGCAAAGTCCCTTAGTAAGTGCTCAGCCATGATGGAATTACAGGCTCAGTTTCAATTGGTCCACATCTGCCATGCCATGCCTCTCTGTCACCTGGCCCTTGTCTGTATGCTGCTGGGGTCTGAACACAGGTGAGCCACAGTTAGAAAATCAGGCAGACAGATTAGCACTACAGTCTTGGCAGAAGTCCACTTTTTCATGCTTCCACCGGCATTGGAGCTAGGTCATGGTGAACTCAGGTTCCTTCATCCTGGCCCAGACCCCCCTCCCAAGTCTCTGTGCTGTGGGCTGTGAAGCTACCTATTGGGAAGGCTGCTCAGAAGAGAATGTGGCTCCCTGAAAAAAATGTTTGTCACCCTGGTATATAGGATGGTTCAGTTCATGGCTTGAATGTATGCTGTATGTCACAAAGAGGGCCATGTAGGCAGCACTTCTGTTTCTCCTAGGTCACCCAAATGTCCTGGGTGTTTCACAGAAGATAGGAGATTGCACAGGGGGAAATCTTTTCATACACTTCTTATGCTGCAAATGGAGATCCTCAGTAAGCTCCAATTATCCAAGAAAATTAATGTGGCTTGGGTAAGCCCATGCATGCTACACATGCACTAGTATTTTCATCAGAGCAAAGGAATTCTGTTAATGAAATTGAACTGACTTAATTAGGACGGAACAGATTGGGAATTTCGCAGTGTCAGTTCCATAAACATAGTCTATAATTTTTATTTTTATTTTTAATGATGACACAAGCCTTAACCCAAGAGATGCAAACAGATGTCATCCTGTATGGAATGCAACTTCAAGCAGTATTCTAGTAAAAATGTTTCAGACACAGCCACTGATACATTGACAGTGAGCCTGCAGCCCACCCACACTTCCACTTGTGCTGTGCCTAGAAAGCATGGGGGTGAACGATTCCCCCCTTGCCCAGCTCCTTTGCAAGGGAAAAACTGCTCCTTAGCAATAGATCAGAACAAATGAAAATTTGGGGGGAAACAAAATTGCTGTTTGCACTGATGGAGTGCTAAATAGTAGTTTTCCCCAGGGAAAAGCAGTGGGTCAAGAGGAAGTATGCATGAGCCCTTAACCACTTCTTGACAGGTGACTGGGCAGCAACCAATGAAACTGAATACTGACGATTCAGGAAAGACAAAAACTTCATACAATGCACAGTTAACCTGGAATTCCGGGAGCAGCTTGTTCACTGGGGTGGAAGGACCTGCAACAAACAATGGCCTCCAGACCTCAGCAGTGCTGCCACTTACTGAGACTTACTGGTGAATCTGAGGCTACCAATGCATCCATGCATCCCTACCTTGCTCCCACTGAGATAATTTGCTCCCTTAAGATATTTGTTGCTGTTGTTTAGTCGTTTAGTCATGCCCGACTCTTCGTGACCCCATGGACCAGAGAAAGCCAGGCACTTCTGTCTTCCACTGCCTCCCGCAGTTTGGTCAAACTCATGCTGGTAGCTTCAAGAACACCATCCAACCATCTTGTCCTCTGTCGTCCCCTTCTCCATCTTTCCCAACATCAGGGTCTTTTCCAGGGAGTCTTTTCTTCTCATGAGGTGGCCAAAGTATTGGAGCCTCAGCTTCACAATCTGTCCTTCCAGTGAGCACTCAGGGCTGATTTCCTTAAGAATGGATAGGTCCATGGGACTTTCAAGAGTCTCCTCCAGCACCATAATTCAAAAGCATCAATTCTTCGGTGATCATACTCATGGGGGATGAGGGTATCAGTGGCTACAGTGGTACCTCGGGTTAAGAACTTAATTCGTTCTGGAGGTCTGTTCTTAACCTGAAACTGTTCTTAACCTGAGGTACCACTTTAGCTAATAGGGCCTCCCGCTGCCGCCGGAGCACGATTTCTGTTCTCATCCTGAAGCAAAGTTCTTAACCCGAGGTACTATTTCTGGGTTAGCGGAGTCTGTAACCTGAAGCGTCTGTAACCTGAAGCGTCTGTAATCCGAGGCACCACTACCACTGTATTTTACCTCCAATGTTTGAATTCTACATAAGGGAAGAACCTTTTGCTCAGGTTCTGGTTTGTGTGCTTCTCATAGTGGGTTATTGCTTCTTATAGGTAGGGCTATTGCTTCTTTTAGCTGTTATTATTTTATCTGTAATCAAAACTTGAGTCCCTGTCAGGGCAGATAGTGGGGTGTATAAGCAAGCAAGAAGACAGCCAGCCAGCCAACCAATTTGTTATTCACCTCTTCTTCACTGGAGGCTTTTAAAGCGGAGGTTGACTAGCTACTAGGCAGGGTGGTACTTGATATTACTGTATTGTAGGGGGTTGGACTAGATGACCCACGGGGTTCCTTCCGCCTCTACGATTTTACCACGGCTCTGCTTCGTCGGCACAAAGGCTGCGGGGCAGCCAAGCACGTCTTGGGGGGAAAAAAACCCCATCTCTTAAGGGCGACGACGCGCCCTTATTCCAGGAACCTTCGCTTAGGGAGCTGTGTGCCCGAGCGGAGCAGTCGCCGCGCAACACCCTCCCACTCCCGCCTTCCCGCCAGCCTGAGGATTCTCTCGCTCCCAGCATGAAAAGGAGGGAGAAAGAGAGAGCCGGACGGGAGAGCGTTCTCACAGCGCAGGCGCGCGCCGTCCTCGCCGTTGCGCCGCGCGGGCGGCAGGTGGCGCTGCCGGGGAAGCCTTCCCGGGCGGCCAATGGATGAAAGGAGGGAGGCGGAGCTCCGGCGCGGAGGGAGAGCGAGCGAGAGAGAAAGCGAGCCAGTGAGCCGGAGCCACGGTCGGCTCAAGTTGGTTCGCGCGCCGCGACGGCGGCAGCAGCAGCAGCAGCAGAGAGCGAGGAAGGGGCGAAGGAGCGGCTGGGCTGAGAGAGCGAGAGAGCGGCGGTTGCGCTGGCTGGGCAGGTAGGAGCTGGAGCCGCTGCTGCTGCTGCTGCTGCATGTTCTCTCCATTCCCACCCCTTGGAGCCCTTTTCGCTCCTTGCAGAGAAAGAAGGGGGGGGGGTCTTATCTGTCAGTCAGTCAGTCACCCCCCCTCCCAATTTCTCCTCCCGAGGGTCCCTTCTGCGCCGGCCTTCCCCTTCTGCAGCCCGGAGGCGGGACAGCGCTTCTCCCAGCGCCCCCCCTCGCCCCCCCCACGCGTCCACGCGCACCGTCGTCGCTCCGGCTCCGGTGTGGCGGCAGCGCCTCCTCTCCTCCTCTCGCTCTGAGTTCTCGCTGGCTGTTCAGGCTGCTGCTTCCAAACTGATTTACAACCCCCCCCCAAAAAAAACTAATCTCTCCCCATCGCTTTCTAGGCAGGGACTCCCGTCCCCCTCCTCCCTTGCCACTTCTCTGGATCTATTGCTCTCCAAATCTCTCCTCCTCCGTTCCACTTTAGGAGCCTTTCCTACAGGTTGTGGGGCGGGGAGAGAGAGGGGGGGCGGTGGCTACGGCGGCGTTTCTCTGTCGCCTAGCCCCACCAGTTGAAGCCTTTGCCTGCCCCATGCTGCCCAAACCTTTCCTTAACGCTGCGTGGTGAGATTCCCATGCCTGTCCAAAGTCTCTGCTCCCCCCCCCTCTCCGCTTCCTCCTCCTCCTCTCCAGTTTTAAACTCTCCCGCAGCCTCCCCATTGATACTTTAGGTCCTCTTTTTCTCCAACGTGTCCTTTAAAGATGCTCGCTATGAATTGGCTCGGGAGGGTGCTTTCGTTTTCAGTTCATTGTTCGCTTTCCACTAGAGGGGCGATTGTGTTTGGTTTCTTGGCACGGCATCAGTTTGCAGAAGGTGGACTTCAAACCCGGGGGACTAGTATTTGGCAAGCCTCCTTCGCATCCTTTTATCTTCTCTCACACACCTTCCGTAGCTCAGCTGAGCTCTGCAGCGCTTTTGTCCCCTTTTTAAAAAACCACCCCGGACGATTTTCTTTCTACACCTGGGTTTTGCTCCCTGTTCTCCTGAGCCAGCAGTGTAGTTAGTGAGCAGTTCTTAGGACCATCTGCTGCACATCTTTTGCTGTGCATAAAAAGAAGGAAGCGACTTCATGTAGAGAGCTGAGTGAGGGTTTGCTATTGCCCCACCCTTTTGTCAGTTTGATACAGTATATAATACGAGTGTATTGTGGTAACTTTGTGATTTAATGTCTCTTCCCCTTCCCTGGGGGAACAGCAAATACAGAACTCAGTTTTCCCTCTTCCTTTATAAACAACAAATTCATCTGAGCCTAACATAATTTTCCTTTGCGGAGGGTGCTGTACCCATCAATTAAAGCTTCCACTATTTCATACTTTAATTGTCCCAAGGGTCACTTATGCCATGGCACAGCAGTAAAACTGCTAGCACATCTGCAAAGCTAAGCACGCTCTGGTATGGTTTCAAATTGGATGGGGGGTTGGACTAGATGACCCTCAGGGTCCCAACTCTACAATTCTTTAATTCTATGAGTGCATCAAGTTGACTTGCAAAAGCTTCTGCTAGTGTTAATTTAAGTTCTTCCATAGTTCATTTGAAATGAAGTTATGCAGTACAGCTGTTTTGATCTCTTTTAGGAAAAAACTACATGGAGACTGCATGTGGTTTTATCTAACCAGACACCTACTTTAGTTTAAAACTTTGCTTCACCTTTGAAAATACATATTTGTCTTCTGTGGAAGAAATTGATGGACTAAGTGGATGTAGTAATGAAGGACTTTTAAAAAATGAATTAGATATTCATAAAGAATATTGTGTTGATAGTATGAGTAGAATACAGTATTTAAATTGTGCCAAGTGGTGCTTCTGAGAGCCATTCTACACATAGACACAGACTATGGAGGTAGAATTCTAGAATGTACCACTGCAAACTACAGGGGTGTGTGCGCGCATGCTATTTTGAGTATGCGCCATATAACAAGGTCCTTGAATATAGAATACTTGCAACCAAGGTTTAAGGAGAAATTAGATTCAGTTTGCATTTAAAGGCGGAACTACCAAATTGCTCTTTCCGAAACAGTATATGAACCAAAACACAGTAATCCTTTGATCTCCAAATTTTGCAATGCTGTTAATTCTCCAGCTAAGCAGTTGCACCTACTTGGATAAAGTGTGTATAGAAAGGCATATAATGGTGAAAATAACATACAAAGTGGCATTATATTGGGAGGTGGAATGCTTTGCCAAAATCTGTATACTTCATGACAGTGAGTTTAGGAGAATGTTACACTAAAATGCTGATAAATTTTCATGAGGGTTTTTTTAAATCTGCAAATTGCTGCAGAAATGTGTAGAACTGAATTTAAGATTGGAAAAATGAAATGAGAAAGCTGAAATTGGGAGATCTGTCTCTAGCTATTACATTGGGGAGAGGGATAAAGTTTCCCCATTATATGTTGGATTCCTATGTTCAAAGAGTTCTTAATTTGGGTTGCATTCAACAGTACAGCAGAATGAAGTACTAGAATGGACTGTCCTGCTTGAAAGTTCACTGTACAGTAATACCTCCGCCCATGTTCTCCTCGTCTAGCGTCCATTCCGGCGAACGTCCATGGCTAACCCGGAAGTACCGGAATGGCTTACTTCCGTGTTTGCCACTTGCGCATGCGCAGAAGCGCAAACTGCACCGCATGCGCAGACTCAGCGCTTTGCCCTGCGTCCTTTTCAGCTAGCGGCCAGGGCTCCAGAACGGATCCCGGTCACAAAACAAGGTATGACTGTAGATACAAATCTAAGAGGGTAGGAAACGGTCTAGGTTTGAATTTTCTGCCTGATGTGCTAATTTTGTTTGTGTGGAACTTGGTTTTTTTTATCTGGGAACGCATTAACCATCTTGATCAGCTTTTTATGCTCTTGTTCACTTAAGCATTTGGCTGTAAATTGATGCCGTATATTATGATGATACCCTAGCATGTTCTGATGGTTATCTTTTAGCAGGGTGGGGTAGTAGTTGTCCTTCTTATGTTATTGCAGGTCGAACATCTTTAGTCAGTGCCTTTATATCTTTTTGATGTTGGCGGCATCTGTCTGTCTTGGGCTACAGTGGAGGAGTGCACCTTGAGGAGTAAAGTCAAATTATTGGAGAGTTCTAGTGCCTGTCGTGGCTGTAGAGACCAATACGGGAGAGACATGTTTTATTTCAGGTGAGGCAGATGAAGGTGTCCAGTTTTGCTGCTACAGCAAAATGCACCATTGCATTTCTTTCCTCTATGATCTTTCTTTTTGATGTATACTAAATATTTTATGTATCCTCTAATGTGAGGCACCTTGAGATATTTTATGAAGTAGGTGATGAACAATTGCAATTAATACTACTACTTCTAAAAATAGTATCACCTAATTTCCCATCATTCTGCTGCATGTGTTGACGCAGACTCAAAAGCAGCTGTAACACTGATGTCCTGTTTTGACATTTATGAAAGGAGGATTAGAGCAGACAGAATTTGCAGTAGGAGGATGCGAGTAGGATGTCAAGTAAAATCTTGTTAAATTTAATCTTTCAAGCAGGTGGCTGAAACTACTAGCACAGAGCATCAGATCACATGCGTATCTTTTATCTAAATGGTGAAACGTGGGCTTTTAATTATATTGGGTATATTGTGATACTAATTTTGATTGTTTAATGCAGATCATTATACTGGGATGATTCTTTGAGAATTACTAGGCTAACTGGGTTGTCTAAGTGGATTTTTTTCCTGCTATGCTGAAAAAAAATAATTGCACTGGAGCAAGAGCAAGTAAGATACTTCAACTGCAGTCATAAGCATAGTTAATAGGGTGTCCCCTTGAACTCCATGTTTGTACCTCTGTGTAAACATAGGATGGGATCGCAGGGTGCTTGTTAGAATAGCTGTTTAGTGTTTTTCTATTCTGCAGAGTCTGGAAAAAAATATCTAAGATATTTTTTGCCTCTCATTATATGTTCTAAATCTAAGTGTGTGTTAGTGTCAACTTTTGCACCATAAATTCATTTTGTTCTAAAACATATTCTTTTTTACAGATTTTATATCTGTTCTCTGTGTGATTAAAACTCTTTTTAAAAAAATGATTTTGTTTTAAAGTTGTTTAATACACTTAAGTGTAAATGTGGTACCACAATGTGGGGACTAACCTTGGGGAAGCCTTCCCTAAGTTGGGGGCCACCACTGAAAAAGCCGCCTCTTTTAAGAGGTGATCTTACTATCCTTGCATGTGGCGTGTAGAGCCAAACAGAAACATCTCTTATATCTAAACTTATGCTGTATCAGATCCTTCCAGTACCCAGAGTGGTTCAAACTGCCTATATTCATTAATTACAACTCAGCTAAGAAAAAATGCCATTCCCATGAGATTTGATAGATCTATGTATCCCTTTAGATCTCCACTCATTGTAGTTGGATGCATGCTTGTAGCTGATTTCTCATACTCTTATTTCAGATGAGATCCTCCAAATCTAATTACTTGTAGCAGAAGTTGGGGGAAGCTAGTAAGTAAGGCAAGCATGTATGAAGAGTCTAGCACTGCAATCCTGAGGGTAGGAAGATTTAATTTCTTGTCAATAGCAAGTGACCTCACTATACTATTTATTTGGCAAATTTTATGCAAACCTACATTGTCTGTTGTAATTTTTTTAGTGTGCAATGGCTGAAAACGGAAAAAAATATCAGTGTTTATTTTTTTATGATAGTTTTGTATGGTGCTGGGTTCTACACTTAAGTTTACATGGATGAGTGCCAAAGCACCAGCAAATGAGGACTAGGCAATAATTTCAGCTTCTGGACAGCTTTCAAACATGTCATCCGTGTGTTACAGTTGTCTAGCAGGATCTGCAGTAGTCATGGTTGCTGGAACAAGTTTCAGCTAAATGGCACAGTGTGCTTTAATCATCTTAAAGTTAGAGTTTAGCCCAGGGTTTCCCAGATTTCTGAGACATTGAGTCCCTGATGAGCTTATAAAGTCGCTGTTGGCTCCAACTCCAGTTCTTAGGAATGTAAATGAAATAAAGTAAAGAAATAGCGATGCATAACCAACATTTATTAATCTGAATTGATGGGAAAAAGGAAGCAAAAAAGAGGACGAATATTAGTAATGGGCTTTAACAAACATATGAGTATTGGGCTGCAGGTTTGTGAGGTGCTCATGCCTTTTATATTTGAGATCATAGGTATTCTTATTTTTTGTGCTGTAGCTCATGAACTTCTTTTTCCCTTGGGCTGTTTCTGACCCCTTTTTGCTCCCTGCACAGTCTCAGTGACCTTTGGGGGGGGGTAAATAGTGATCACTTTAGGAGGGACAACTTCCAGCCTAAATATTACTGAAATGTGTAGTGTAGTCTGTTTCATCAGGAAGGGAAGGGAGCAATGTAACTGCCACCATTACTCCATTCATCACCTTGACTAGAAAGGTAAACTAGATGGTGGCAAGTATATGAGTCTAGCAGGCTAAACAAAGCAGGGGTTTCATAATATGCTCCTTTAGGAAGGCAGAAATTGCCAATTCTTAAATGGAGGCATTGACTAAATCAACTTCCTTACCATAGTGACATTATCTAGAAAAAGCAAGAGCCAAACACAGATGTCGTTGACTGTACATGGTAAGAAAAAGGTTTCAGCTTATATAGTTAAAATCAGGAAGGTCCTGGAATCTCTGACGTAGAATCTGTAGTCAGAGTTAGTCAGAGTAAGGTTACCTTGAGAAATTTATTTGAAATTCTGACCTTGAATTTTTCCAGTGGGTCATCATTGCCCACTTCAAGGTTGTTGTTTTTACTCTCTCTCTCTCTCTCTCTCTCTCTCTCTCTCTCTGTGTGTGTGTGTGTGTGTGTGTGTGTACAGTGGTACATCGGGTTACATATGCTTCAGGCTACAGACTCTGCTAACCCAGAAATAGTACCTCAGGTGAAGAACTTTGCTTCAGGATGAGAACAGAAATCGTGCTCTGGTGGCGTGGCAGCAGCTGGAGGCCCCATTAGCTAAGTTGGTGCTTCAGGTTAAGAACAGTTTCAGGTTAAGAACGGACCTCCAGAACGAATTAAGTACTTAACCTGAGGTACCACTGTACAGACACATACCGAGACGCACATATATATGAAATAAATAAGTCATAGGTTTTTTATGGTTCTGTCCAGTATGTTAAAGGCCATTTAATCCATATGGGAAAGCATCAATTGACTGTACTACATGTATGGTTACAGATAGGTAGCCGTGTTGGTCTGCCATGGTCAAAACAAAATAAAAAAATTCCTTCCAGTAGCACCTTAAAGACCAACTGAGTTAGTTCTAGGTATGAGCTTTCGTGTGCATGCACACTTCTTCAGATACACTGAAACAGAAGTCACCGGACCTTTCTATATAGTGAGAAGGTGGGGAGGGGTATTACTCAGAAGGGTGGTGGGAATGGGTGATTGGCAGATAGCTGCGATGAGCCTGTTGACGACTCTTAACGACTGCAATAGGTCTAACAGGAAAAAGCAAGGGGTGAGAAGGTGAAAAATGGCTTTGTCATGTATAATGAGATAAGAATCCAATGTCTTTATTCAAACCAGGTCTCTCCATAGTTTTAAGTTTGGTGATAAGTTGCAATTCAGCAGCTTCTCTTTCCAGTCTATTTCTGAAATTCCTTTGTAATAGAACAGCTACTTTGAGATCTTGTATAGAATGTCCTGGGAGATTGAAGTGTTCTCCTACTGGTTTTTCTGTCTTGTGGTTCCTGATGTCGGATTTATGTCCATTTATTCTTTGGCGTAAGGTCTGGCCTGTTTGTCCAATATAGAGAGCTGAAGGACACTGTTGGCATTTTATGGCATACACATATGTATGTATACCCATACATGTATGGGTTGGTGATCGCATTATGGTTTATTCCACCATAGAGTAGGTTCAGTTGAATTTATTCCAAGTTACCTGTTGCTGTTATTCAGGTAGTCAGTCCTACTAAACAATTGCCCACCCAGTTCTTGGAACATAGTCTTCAAGTACCAAAGAGTTTAATGTACACTGATCCGTTGAGGAATGCATGCCAGAGGATTATATTGGCTGCCTAAATGAGACCTGTACTTCAGATAGTACTAGAGTTGCAGTAGGATAGGAGGTGCAGTATATTTATAGTCCCTATTCAAGTTACTTCTTGAAACTCATTAGGCTTTGGGACAGTCTTAATAGACCCACCACATCTACATTGGAACGAACTGTGACTGTGTCAGCAGTCACCCGTTAATGTCCTGTACATAACAGTAGTTACTGCTTTCCCTCACCCACAGAGCATCACCCACTCATTCAGTTCAAAATACTGTACCAAATCTAGTTATGAGTTGATTGGTTGATATCTTAGCAGAACCTCATTCTGGTATTGAGTGTAAAGCCAGGCCATCTGTTTCATGGCATACTTGATGATGAAGACTGAATTATTGTGCATCACCAAAATGCTACTGCCACTGATCCCAGCCTGATGCTGAACAGTGAACCCAGCACATTCCCAGACCTCTTGGCTGGCTCAGCATTTTCATTTGGGAACAAGTCCTAGATGACCAAACTGTAACTACTGAGTTGGCTTTATAAGGTACCTACCACAAAGTTAGCAGGCACCTAACTCTGTGTGTAGGATTCAGGAAGAGCTGATAGGTTTTAATGTTCTATTCCCTCTTTCTCCCAGATGACAGCCCTCACTTTTCAATGTCACATGCCCTTATTGTTGAGAACTTAGTTTTCATGGGCCTCTCCATTCCTTTATGAGACATTTATATGTAAAATTTATACTCTGCCCTTTTTCATCCCAAAAGTGCCCAGTGTGACTGACAATATACGATGAAGTGAAACCATATCCCATATGCAATAATTAATACGACAGTTACAAAAATACAGTGGCTAACTGTACCTGCCACTTTCCAAGTTCCTTTACAAATAAAAATGTATTCAATTTTTTATTTGAAAAGAGCTAGGGTACAGAATTGTCTGGCCTCTCCTGGTAATTCCAGAGACACCAGAGAAAGCCTTTTGTGTTCACATCCTCCTAGACATCCATGGTATTAATTTAAGAAGGTCCTTTGCTTTTGTTGGTGGACATATGGAGAAGCCATGTCTTCAAACACTTGAGTTCCAGGGAATTTAGGGATTTGTAGTATCAGCGTCTTGAAGATACGGGCAATTTTCAGTCAAATTGAAAGATAAAATGGAAGAGATAAAAAGGAAAGGAGTCATATGCTCAATTTCAATAACCACCTCTTTATTTCACTAAAAACATCCCCTCTTAACAGAGAAATGTCTATATTTACTGGCCAAACTCATTACTATAACAAAGGTTCAAAACCATCTTAGCCCATTGTAGGGAACGTAACAAGGAATAGTAGATCAGTAACTAATATTTTCCTCTCATAGTTTGACACAATAAAACAGCATCTTTTGACATTATCTTTTGGGCAGCGACCCAGCAGTGAGCTGCCCTCCCTCCACCTCCCAGTAAATAAATAATCATCCCCAATGAAGTACTTAGAAGTCATTGTGGGAGGATATCCAACCCGTAATAAGGCTTTGGTACACTATAGAGTTGCATGGTACTCAGCATGAGGTTCGGTTGTAAAACTGTTGCTGTTGAGCTAGCATACCTGCTTTATTTGGGAAATGCCGTACTTTTCCATGTATAAGACTAGAATTTTTTCTTTAAAAGTTATGTTAAAAAGACAGGAGTGCCTGGCGTGCTCTGGTCCATGGGGTCACAAAGAGTCGGACACGACTAAACGACTAAACAACAACAAATGTTAAAAATTGGGGGTCGTCTTATACACAGATAGTGTATCCCCCCCATTTTCTTAATTTGGAGTCCCCCCAAAAATGGGGCGTATTATATGTGGGGGCGTGTTATACATGAAAAAATACGGTATATGAATTTTGAAGTGGAAAACAAATTGATAATTCAAATCAACCCACACTGTTAATAATCCAGTGAATTTGTATTTGATGCAATTGAGAGAGGAAAAGTCTGATCAGTTGATATGAAGGCAGATGTAAATGAATAGTAGATATTGGTCTTGTTAATTTATGCTTGTCTAGAAAATTAAACAATGCAGGATTTTGTTATAATCTTTCGATAACTTAGATCACTCACCCATAGTGCTGTGCTTTGTGTCTTTCTGGTTGACATTTTCGTCTGCCACCTGTGGAGACTGTTGACCTTTGGTCTCTGTTAATGATTGTATAATAATGACAAACTAGTCAAATACAGCATCACTTTCAAGTTTTTAGGGCCGTCACTGACTTGCTTCTTCCTCTCCCCACCCCAGTCACATCATCAACTGCTATTTTTGTAGTTGAGTTATGTTTTTTGTCTTCGTAAAATGCTTGCCTCAACTTGAATTTCTGTTTAGTCATTCAGATAGTTTCCATGCAGCTTTCAGGTTTAGGATAACGTTTTACAAAGAAAAATGTAAACAGAACATTTATGTTTCAAGTGGAAGAGTTTAAAGGGTCTTTGTGTGTAGAAATGTTTAGCTACAGTGATTATTCCCAAGGGATTTGCTACATAGGGAGTAGCTTCAGTCCATTTTCCAAATGCTGCTTTCTGTACTGTCACAGTCTTATCCTTGCATCTTAGAGGAGCAGATCAAAAAGTTTTTAATTTAGGCATAGTTAATTGTTTACTTTAGACTGCCTCAGTGGGGGAGAGGAGGTGGGGCTCGTTGAGCATGCGGTATATCTTGCCCCTGAACTTCTTCCACTCCAACTGCCATTTGAACTTGAAGAATTGGTGCCTGAGTTTGCTTTTTCTCTATTGACTCCCTGTCTCTTTTCTCTTCTTGAACTGTCTCTTAGATTATAGTCCTGTGGGTAGAGACTGTCTTACTTTAATTGATTGTATTTAAGCTGCTCTGGAAGGGGTTTTGGCTGAAGGGCAACGTATAAATGCTATAAATAAACAGTTGCTTCCCAAGGAAACTTCATTTAGAAGTATCAAGAAAAGTTACTATTTGAATACTGTATATCAGTGGCTAAAGAAATCTCCACAGGACAACAATTGACCACTGGCAAATTTATCACACAGAGACAACAGTTCTTCTGAATAAGGAGTTAGTCCACAAAAGTCAATTTTTTGGTGACATGTATGTGCTTTAAGCATGCTTTTGTTTTTAAAACACCTAATGTAAGCATTAACTTTTATATTTATAGCTAATATTTTTAAACATGAAAGGGCCCAAGTGCAGTACAGTCATACCTTGGAAGTTGAACTGAATCTGTTCCAGATGTGCAGCTTATATTTGGGTGCGGCTTATATTTGGGCCAATGCGGTATATGAAATTGTAATATGGAAATATGTCCATGCAGTGGTATCTTCTCCATACATAGGTCCTAAGATTGTAATCCTGACTTAAATCTCAAAGCATGGAAAGTCTGACTTCCTGATTTAATTGAAGAGACCTCCTGCAATAGCTGTACAAGTGCATTTCTTCTTTGTTGCTATAACCTAAAAATGTACAGAATCATTTGAAGCTTTTAAAAGGATACTTGTTTGGACAGGTTATTAATGGGCTTTGCATAAAAGTAGCACTCCCAGTGCAGTTGTTAAGTTGTGCCAGTGAACAGACACTGTCAGATATTACTCTGTATCCTCAGTGATACTTAATTCTTTCCCCCTCACAGGTAAAAGTAAAAGAGAAGGTTTATTTTTTTCAAATGCAACGGAGAATTGGCAAGCTAGATTTTTTTTTATATAAATCATGTCTTCTACATGCAAATTTCCTAAGAAATATGCAGCTTAATCTTAACATGAGTATGATGAACATAAAAAAGGACATTTTAACCGGACACATGGTGTGGACTCACTTTGACTGACTAAAGTGTTAGCCCTTAGTTCACTGCTATTTCTGTGGAATGCGGAATTTCATATCAGCAAGCATAATCTCTGAGAATAATTTGTACTGTTTCGTTTTACAAGATTTCTGTTTGTCTTGTATGGATTTTGCCTTGGACCTTCTCAAGAACCATAGAAGAGTGTTAGCAGTAGCGACTTAAGCTGCTTCTGTTCAGGCTTATGGGTATCATTTGAAGCAGGAAATTGCACCTGTCCAATTTAGTGACAGAATATTCACCACCCTTGGGCAAGATATGGAAGGTTCAGAAGATAAAAAACACATTATGTGCTCTCACTGGGACATGAAGTTGCTTATAAAAGGAATTTTAAAGTAAAGGGTTCTTGATGTAGCAGCAAGCACAATATTGCATGGGTGATGCAGTTCGTACTATCTCTAATTTTACAAGACTTACAAATTAACACCCCAAACTTACTAGCCATGTACGATACCTGTATGTAGCGAGTGAATAGTTTTACCACAGGGTTGCTGCATCTACTTCTTGGTAGGGTCTGGCCATGTTTTGCACTTTCTGCAATTTGTCAGACTACATGAATCAATGTTGAAAAGATGACCAGCTTTCCATGGTAATTCCTCTGTGCATGTGATGATAACACACATGCGCGCGTGCACACACACACAAACCCCCCCCCACACTCTTACTTTTTTACATTCCATTGCTTTTAATTTGAATTCTAACCCACATATAAACATTCTAAACAAATATGTTGTCTATTTGTTCTGAGAAGAAGTTCATGTGTGTGTGTGAGAGAGAGAGAGAGAGAGAGAGAGAGAGCGCGTGCTGAAAAGAAGCAGTTTTGAGTTTTTTGAACAGTGTCAGAGACATGCGAAGAGAAACACGTTAAAGGGTTTCTATTCTTCCTATTGCAATGCATGTTGAAACTGTGAATTTGTAAATGACAGTTTGTTATAGTGATATTGTAAATCACCAGGGGTGCCTCCCTTTCAAAAGACTCTGAATTTTCCATGCTGTGGGCAAAGAGACCAAGGACAAAACAACCACCCTTCTTTGTTTCTAGTTCTGTGTCACAACTTTCCTGGGGGATAAGACTGATAGCCAGTCTATTATTATTACTTGTTTCATTATCCAGTTTAAAAGTCTGGAGTTAGAGTTGAGGACTGTGGTTTGGTTTTGGTTCTGTTTTTTGGTTCAATGCTTTCCAAGCCCCAAGTTGGGTGAAAGATTCCTGCATTGCAGGGAGTTGGACAAGATGATCGTCTTGGTCCCTTCCAACTCTATGATACTATGAATTCTAATAAGAGATGATAAGTGGGACATACTCTAGTACATTCTAATAATTATTTGCAGTATTTCAGCATTGACTTACACCAGCACTTTTCATTGACTACATAACTATCATAGAAGTAAACATGAATAATTTTTGTTCATGTGTAGTCTTCCAGTAAATACATTTAAAATTTATGTAGTAATAAATCAGAACAAATAAACAGCAACACTTTGATTTGAATCACTTACTTCGCCAAACCTTTATTAGGCATTGCACATATAAGCCATCATAAAACATCAATATATAAAATTTTAAAATATGTACAAATAAACAGCCATGTAAGAATGAGGATTTTCATTGGAGTTTCTTCCCGCTAAATAGTGGAATTCACCACTCTGAGAGACTCAGTTGATAAAAGCTCAGCCACCCTTGCAGTTACTTTGGCATTGAGTTTGCTTTGGCAGATGTTAAAGGAATATAACTTCTGTATTAAGATCAGGAAGCGTTGATTGATTCCTAACTCTACAAGCTTCTTCCACAATATCGCACAATCAGCTGAATCAAAGGCACCATGAAAATCTACGAAAGCTGCATATAAATCTTGGATTGGTTTTTAAGTCTATATTTTTCAACCAAATTTGTAAGTATGAGACAATCGTCTAAGTTAGAGCAGCCTTTGGAAAAACTTATTTGTTCTTTTCCTAGTAAGTTTAGATTTTTCACTCAGGTAAGTACCGTATTTTTTGCTCTATAAGACTCACTTTTCCCCTCCTAAAAAGTAAGGGGAAATGTGTGTGCGTCTTATGGAGCAAATGCAGGCTGCGCAGCTATCACAGAAGCCAGAACAGCAAGAGGGATTGCTGCTTTCACTGTGCAGCGATCCCTCTTGCTGTTCTGGCTACTGAGATTCAGAATATTTTTTTTCTTGTTTTCCTCCTCCGAAAACTAGGTGCGTCTTGTGGTCTGGTGCGTCTTATAGAGCGAAAAATATGGTAATTTAAGTAAAAGGTGCTTAGCATAGATTTTCCCTATCTCTGACACTAGACTTATCGGTCTGTAGTTCTTTGGTTCATCTGGATCACCTTTTTGGAAGATTGGAATAATTATTGATCTAAGCCATATTTTAGGAATGATTTCATATTTATCAATAAGAGTAAATAGCTGAGCTAGGGGTTCTGCCCACAAATCCGAGAATGTCTTAAATAATTCTGTTGGTAGACCACGCGGCCCTGGCGTCTTGCCCAGTTTGAAACTATTAATTATCTGTCTAATTTCCTCCTCTTTCATCATTGGCCACTCCTTTAGTTTATCTAGTTTGTTATCGTTGGTCTCCTTTCCAAGTGTGGAGACAGTGTGGTGTAGTGGTTAAGAGTGGTAGTCTCATAATCTGGGGAACCGGGTTCGCGTCTCCGCTCCTCCACATGCAGCTGCTGGGTGACCTTGGGCTAGTCACACTTCTCTGAAGTCTCTCAGCCCCACTCACCTCACAGAGTGTTTGTTGTGGGGGAGGAAGGGAAAGGAGATTGTTAGCCGCTTTGAGACTCCTTCGGGTAGTGATAAAGTGGGATATCAAATCCATACTACTACTACTACTACTACTACTACTACTATTCTTCTTCCTCTTCTTCTTCTTCTTCTTCTTCTTCTTCTTCTTCTTCTTCTTCTTCTTCTTCTTCTTCTTCCCATTCAATTTACTATGTAGATTGTTAAATATGGAAATGAAATACTGAGACCATTTAGATTCTGCAATTGATGGGGCAGCTGATTGGTCGCCAGCTTTCAGACCTCCATATATGGGGATACCTCGGTTCTCGAACACCTCCGTTGTTGTACATTTCGTTTCTTGAACGCCAAAAACCCAGAAGTAAATGCTTCCGTTTTTGAACATTTTTTGGAACCTGAACATACGACGTGACTTCTGCTGAGTGCAAGAAGCTATTGCAACCAATGGGAAGCTGCACCTCAGTTTCTGAATGTTTTGGAAGCTGAACGGGTTTGCGGAACTGATTCTGTTCGAGAATCGATGTACCACTGTACTATCAACCAAACTGCTTTGTTATTTTTGTTTTGGATGGAATCAAGTAATTGGGATCATTTTTGGGTGGCATATTTTTCTTTTTGGCCAGAACAAGGTGATATTTTCTTTTTTCATCAAAGTATGAAGGTTCTAGTTTGGTATGGTTATCTTTGAAATTTGGTGCAATTTTCTTTTAAGTTGAAGACATTCATTGTCGAACCGGGGACTAGTTCTGTTTTTAAGTGTCCTGACTTTTGGTGGAGTATTAAGCTCTCCAAACATTTTGAAGATTTCACTATATAACTTCCAGAACGTCACTACGAGAATTTATGTACTTCAGATTAAAGAGTACCTGGTTTCTAAAACCAACTGTAAGTTTTTGCCCCACTGTTACACTCATTTCCTGGGACCATTTTAGTTGGGTCATATGCTCATGTTGACAAAAAAATGTATTATTATGATTAGTTATTTCTAAATCAAAGTTTAAATTTATAGACATCAACAATGGTTGGTGATCGCTTTCGGTACATGTCCCAACTCTAAACTCCACTATCAGATTTACAGAGTTGCAAGGGACCAGCATATAGTCGATGACATTACATCCTCAGGGGAGGGGGAATATGTAAATTCCCCATTTCTATCCCCATCTATTGAACCATTCACAATTTGTAAGCTAAACTTATTACACAGCTCGAGCAAGCATATGCCTTCCCTATTTATAACCTTGTCTCTAGAGAGTCTTCCTATTTTCATTGAATGTGCAATATCATTGGTGGTATTCCAATCTAAAATGCTACTTAATTGTTCGTTGTCAATACCCACCCTAGCATGAAAACCACCCACTAGATCTGTTCTAGATCTTTCGGAGTCGGGGGGAAATCTTGTAAGTCTACTGGCTGTCTACTGTTTTAAATCAAATTTACGGGGGGGGGGGGGGTTGTTGCTGATTCCAGTACAAGATTAGTTATTAGCATTCTTTTCAGTTTGATGGATCATATTTTGGTCTTTGGATATCCCCTGTTTTCTTTCATGGAGTGATGTATGCGCAGGCAGTATGGTCTGATTAAAGCTGAAAGGTTGGAAGGAAAAACAAAATAAGTAGTGTTGCAGGAACCCCCCCCCCCAAAAAAAATCATTCAGTTTGTACAAACATGGCACTCACACACGACATACGCGATGCTTCTGTTATAAATTCATAGAAAATCACCCGTACTTCGGATCTGTACCGTTCCACTTTTATTTTACACCATGAAGGAAGGACTATCAAAGGGGGGGGGGGGGATGTGACTTGACACAAGGCAGCCAACACGTCCTCAGCGAGCTCTACCCAGTTGGCATGACAACCTTGATGGTCCTAGACAGAAGATCATTACAGTCACAAAAGACCTGCATATGGAAGTAGAATCAGTACGAACTGAAACAAAGGACAGTGATCAGCCCTTCCCTCTGGGGGCAAGAAACTGCGAACTCCCCTTTTTCCTCTGGAAAGTACTCATGGGGAGGGGGAAAGGAGGAACCGGCCAAGTGACAAGACACTCAGGTTAGCACCACAACTCCTCCTTCAACCCCTCCTTTCTGTGATGTATCAATGATGTAGTCATGATGTAGTGATGTAATCTTAGGAGTGTAGCATGAGGGATTAGTAGCTAATAAAAGTTGGGGTCTCCTTTTGTTCAGGGCTTCCATCTTGCTTCATCTTGCAGTGGGTGGGAGTCCTGTCGCGACAGTCTTCTTCTTTTTTTAAAAAATAATATTTATTAACATTTTAAAACTGCAAAAGAAAAAGAATTAAACAAAGCAAAACAATACAATACAAAAACAAAAACACCACACAACACCAACCCCCAAACATTAAATTAACAAAACCAAACAAACACAATTTTTTAAAAAAATCTAATAAGTTCAGTATCTTAACTTTCATTTACTTGTTTCAACGACCTCCTCACACCTCCCTTTTTGTATTCCACTTTAATTAACTGTTTCAGCAATTCCTTTCCATCTTCCTCTGTTTTCTGTCCTGTAATTTATCTTAACATATTCTAACCTTATTTTTCCCTTTAATATATTATTGTCTTAACATATTTTAACTTTATTTTCCCTTTAATACTCTAATAATCTATTTGTACTTAATTCCTTGTAACATTTCTACTAAAGCCATATAGCTCCTTTCCAACATTTTTCTAAGACTCATTAATTTTACAATATTTTTATAAATAGTCTTTAAACTTTTTCCAATCTTCTTCCACTGACTCTTCTTCCTGGTCCCGGATTCTGCCAGTCATATCCTCCAATTCCCTATAGTCCATCAACCTGGTGATCTTCTGTCCGATGCTCTTAACTCTTTTCCAAGTCCCTTCTGTGAGTCTTCTTCATATTTATACATGAACTTTACTTTGTCTTCCACTGATCTTATTTTCATTTTCCTTCCTTTGAGGCTAAAGAGTAGATCTCGGGGAAACTCCCACCTAAAGATGATTTTATTCCTTCTCGACAGGGCAACCAAATCTCCGTAGTTGAATCTAAGATCCGAAAGGTATTTCAGGACACCTTTCAAAATTTCCACTCTTGACTGTTGTTCTTCTAAGTTCCTCTGGTAGTTCCAACAGCCTCTTATTTTGTTCTTTTCTTTTTTCCCTCCTCTTCCAAGTCCGAGAGCCCTCACAGTTTTAATCTCTTCTTGACCCAAGTCCAGGTCCCAAAAGTCATCAACTTCCTGTGTAAAGAAACCTATCAAACTTTTCTTCTCCAGTTCAGGTAGGGCTCTGATCCTCAAAATCTGATTTTCTTTAAATTCAATCATAGCAGGCATCAACTTATGGTCATCAAATTGCATCTGTAAGGCTGGGACTCTCTCTCCCTCCAATTGTCTTACTTTACTGTCACGACAGTCTTCAATAAAGACCAAGCCTACTGGCTGCTGTTTTGCTCCAATTGTCCTTGTTGGTGTCTTTACTTTTGGTCCAAGGGAGCCCTCGGATTTCTCCACTGACAGTAGAAAAATTGGGTTAGATGTGGCCATGACAGCTTGTAGCCTCAGCCCCAAGAATGAGATTGCAAAATGAAGATGCTCCTCTGAGGTGCTACAGATATTGAGTTACGCAATATTTAGAATCTTGGGATAAAGAAACAATGGTTTCTTTCTCCATTTTTTAAAAAAGAAAATGAAGTCTGTTTGTAATCCAGGTGTGACCAATACCTTAAACAAAACACACAGGCAGAGAGCAGAAGTAAACAGAAATGGGGTATTCTGTTATCATGGCAAAGCCAGGAGTTAAACCAGTTAAGTAGTAATTGCTGCTTTATCTCAGATTCCTAGGTGTGCAGCCAAATATTGAAGCCCTTCCTTTCACCTTTCATTTTGGAAGCGAGTGTACAAGCTGACCTCATGGATACAATACCCTACTCTTTTCTTTGTTTTCCCTCATCCCAGTATTCCCTGCTTTGTTTATATTTTGCCTGCTGAAGAATTCTGGAGAACATAAAAGCTTACCACGTTTTTGTGTCTTTTTGGTTGATCCTAATAAAGATGCTGCTTGACTGTGGACTTTTGGAGTTTTTTCTTGTGGACCAGCATAGCTAACTTAGTTTATACTTATACAGTGGTACCTCGGGTTACATACGCTTCAGGTTACATACTCCGCTAACCCAGAAATAATGCTTCAGGTTAAGAACTTTGCTTCAGGATGAGAACAGAAATCGTGCTCCGGCGGCGCGGTGGCAGCAGGAGGCCCCATTAGCTAAAGTGGTGCTTCAGGTTAAGAACAGTTTCAGGTTAAGTACGGACCTCCGGAATGAATTAAGTACTTAACCCGAGGTACCACTGTACTGGCATAAAACGTATACACACTTTCTCACACATTAAGACCAAATTCAGAAATGCTGATAGCTGTTTGACTGATATTTCCCTTCCAATTATTCAGTATTTTACTATTCCCATTAAACTGTGGCAAAGCAATTGATTGGTAGCAAAATATCTCATGCGGTAGCTGGAGGAATGGATATAATAGGAATGTCATCTCTTGCTATACAGATTGGTCTAGGAAATGCTTTCAGGAGTTTCCTTGACAACTGATTTCTAGTGCAAGAACAATTTTGTATTATTACCTTGAATAAAAGCTGTAGCTTTTATCAACCTATGCGTGCTTTTTTTGTAGTTCCTGGTACAGTGTCCATAGAATAGCACAATAGAAAGCAAAGACTGAAACTGGTAGCAGGAGGAAATAATGTAATGACAGGACAGATTTCCCAGAAATGCAGATTATGTGATCAAGTCATCTAGGCTTGCCACACATCCCTTCTTCATTTTGCTTGGAACATGTATTTTTAAAAGTGTGTGTGTGGTTTATTTGTTTTTAAAGCCTGAATAAACTCCTTTACCTCATCATTTTCTCTGCCTCTATAATTTCCTGTGCTCCTAAATAGTACCTTGCTATCTAATTGCATATGTTAAGTTATTCCCAAAGGCCATTAATTAGCTGATGGCCTACGTTGGAGAGTGCCTTTTGGCCCCTTGGCATTTATGCTGTGAAGTGCCACATGACACTATTTAATCCTCAGTGCAGTTGAATATATGAAACTGTTGGGAGTATGGAGTACGGTGCCATACGTATGCTGACAACACTCAACAATATTTCTCTGGAACATGTAAAATAGCAGAGATTGTGTGGATCCTAGATTGGTTCCTGAACGCAGTGGTGTGCTGGCTGTGGAAAAATAAACTGACCTTGAATCTTGACAAGACAGAGGTGCTGTGGATGAGAAATTGGCTAATTACCTGCAGTCTGGAGATTCTTCTGGATCTAGCTTTGCCACGGGAGGCCCATGTGGCCTTGGTGGCTTAGCAGCACCTCTTGTTAGCATATGATGGCTATTGCTGTTCTGCACAGAACTTGGAGAGTATCTCAGTCATATCTCCTGGCCGTCAGTGTATCTCTGTGGAACTAACTTGCCCAGAGGGAGGAGAGAGAAGATAGAATAGCATTAAGTTGCCGAACATTCAGCTTGTACTAGTTCCACATTAGGTGGTCCAACCTTCGCACATCTTGTCACCACAGGGATACTGAAGAACAATCTTGCCTTGAGGAAAGGAGAAACAATACTTGGAGAACTTGACTGAAGAGCAGTCATAATGCAGTGAACACAGAGACCTGAATGCAGGCAACTGAGAGCAAATATCTAAGGGAGGTCTTCAGTCGCATGCCAATTTGGAGGAAAATGGTTCTTTTTGTTTTGTCCTACTTATTAATGCTTGAACTCATGATGAAAGTGCTAAGAGGAAGGCACATTTGGCAAACCCTCATCGTGGTCAACTCCTGCCTGGAAACCTATGTCCCCACTGTGGAAGGAAGGACTTGCGGATCCAGAATTGGCCTCCACAGTCACTTACGGACTCACTGTTAAGACCGTGTTCATGGAAGACAATCTTACTCAGCTATGAGTGATCACCAGAGAACTACTATTAACACTCACCTGTTGTGACATAACCAGGGATGAGAGAATTCCCACTCTTCCATTCCTTTATTGTAGTTGCTATTCTGTATTATGAATCTGACTTGTTTTTTCCTTTCTGCTCTGCTATCCTGTGTTTATTGTATCACACTTGTTATAGATTGTTAGTTTTTTTAAAAAAATAATCATGTAAATTGTTTTGAGATGCCTGGTTTGAAAAGAGGCATACAAATACTACAAATAATAGGGTGTTCCGGTTAGTATATAAAGCCCTTAGCAGCTCCAGGCCAGTTTACCTTTTCATATTCATGTCCATTTAACCAATTTGATCTGCAGAACTTACACTTCTGCAAGTGCCAAATAGTGTTCATTCCACATCTGCCAGTAATTAATATTTTAGTCCGGCAGGGCATATTCTCTGGAACAGCCTGCCTATTACAATCAGGCTGGCATCCTCACTGTACTTGTTTAATGTCTGCTAAAACTACCCAGACATAGGGTTTTATTAGGTATACATTGTTTTTAAAATTTTGTTTTTAATTGGTACTTCCCCATAAACATTTTACAATATTTTATGTAAACAACTTGCATTTTGTTCCCTTTATTGGCATGCCTGTTCAAAACAGCGCTCAACATGTTTTGTGTGTGTGTGTGTACAATTCTTTCTAGGTTGTGCTTTTAAGATGTGTGTGATAAGACAGAAAAAGCAAGAGATTAAGAATAACATGACACCACAAGTCCGTAATATTCTTTGAGCTACCCTGGAGTGGAACTGCAGGGAAGCCAAAGCATGTTAACACTATGAAATAAAGGATCTCAGTCTCTTTGCCTGAGAACGTGCAAGGAATTTAACTCCAGTAGATATTGAACGCAGCATATAACCATTCTTAGTTGATAAGAACATGATTACGTAACGACTGTCCTGATGGGTCAGTCCAAAGGTCTGGTTAGTCCACCGTCCTTTTTCCCACAGTGGCTGACTATATGCCTATGAGATTCCCACAAGTGGAACATATACACAATGACTTTAGTGTGTGATTTTCAGGGCAAAACTGTCCCCAAGTACTTTGCATCAGAATCATAACAAGCACTGTGTCCTAAGCTATTAGAATACTTGCAATTTCACCAAGAGCTTTTAGGTGGTACTTAGAAGTTTGTGAAATATTTTTGATTTAATAAAAACGTTTTCCCCATGACAGGAGATAGTGGGAATTTTTAAAAAGTGGTCTTTTACAAAGAGTGCAGAGAAAGGATATTTTCTTTAAAATAAAGTTCCATGTTTTTTTTAAATGACGCAGCTGTTATTATCTTTGGGCCTTGTGCAGGTCAAGAACTTGTTGTTATTCAAAGAAATGCTCAGCACTTTGCTTTTAAACAGAGGAAAGCAAGGCATAATCTCCGTTCCAAATCTCTCCAACACTTCCCCTGAACACTTTGCTGCTCACTTCCAGCACTGCAATTTGTAACAGAAAAACAAGTGAAACACATGATTAAAGAGTTAATACAAACAAATTATCAAATGTCTTTTTCTTTCTTATGTTTGCATTCTATCTTTTCCCAATACTTGGGACTCTACGGACTCTATGATTTTGCCATAAGTGAAATCTTAATAAACAAACAAACAAATAAATAAATAAATAAATAAATAAATAAATGTCTTTGCACTAACTCTGTATGACAAGAGTGGTTAACATTTTTTGGCCTGAGAGTCAAATTCACCCTTGGCCAACTTTCTGGGACCACATGCCAGTGGTGAGTGTGGCCATCTCACAAGTTTACAATACTGTTCTACCTTTTTTTCCTTTTAGTTACTATGTCTTTCCATTAAATCATACAAGTAGCATGAAAGTTACAGCTGGACACTAGGAGTGTCTAAAACAGCTAAACCTGTGTTTAAATGCAACCTAGACTCAAGCTGGGAGCATTGCAGTCAAAAAACAGTGCTACTCTTGGTTCTCTCCTTTTTTTCATAGGGGCAGGATAATTCTTAGATGTACAACGAAACAATAGTGTAATGGCCAAGTGACTTATCTAGTGAAGTTGAAGGGGGATAGCAGGAGAATTGAAGGCTTTTTAGAATAATAAACAATGAAACTTGGGGCCTTGGATTCAAACCACCCATCTTTTGCATTTGCACAGCATGTATGTCATCAGTTTCTACCCATTCCATTCTTCCTCCTCTGCCATGTGTGCACAGTGATTTCCCCCCCCCCCCAAGTTCAGAAACAGCTTTTCAGGCAATATGAGAGGCTGCCTCAGGAAGGGTCAGTGATAATTATACTGATGTAGAGGGAATGCTGGTCTTGGAGCTGGTGTGCAAGAACATTGAAGATTCAGAATATCAGATGTGGGGATGTAGGGTAAAAGGCCATGTTGAGCATAATTCCATGATCATAGGCATGACTAACAAGTATATTCGGTGGCTGACAAAGGAAATAGGGAGGGCTTGGAGAGGGGGAGATTAGAAGCTCTGTATTTGCAAGAATCCAATTACTAAATAATCCTTTCAAGCTATTACATAATCCCCACTGCCTTTTCATTTAAAAAATGGCTGCTAAAGAAAAATTGCAATTTTTATGTTCTTCTACCTCTCTCTATCTATATATGGATTTGTTTTGGTTTGAATAATTAGGACCCCCCCCCCCAATTAGTGTAAAATATTGTGTAATAGTGAGAGGTGCATAACTGATGGCATTTCTGAGAATTATTTCCACAACTAAATAGCTACAATTATGTCGTACTCCAATAATCTGTGAAGTTATTATTAAGATTCATCCTCTTGAAGAATATAATAGCTGTTTCGCACATAATGCTAAACCAGATTATTTCTTAGCAAGAATGAGTATGCATACAGCCACTCAGTTGGAAAATCATGGCTGCTTTGTTCTTTTTGCTGCTCCTGGTGCTGCCATGCTACCTAGAACTAATGGCATGGTTTGGTTTACCGTTAGGTGTATACCTGGGTTTGTGTTTGTCTTGCTCCTAACAAGCCACAAGCTGTAACCAAAGTTTGATGTTTGTTTACTGCATGCAATTTGTTTGGGGAAGAAAAGCATTGAGACTGGTTTAGCAAATGCTGAACCTTAATAAAACTTGGTGTGAGTGTGTAGCAGTGACCATTGTAGTCCTTAATCAGGTGAAGTTCAATGTGTGGAGATGGGGTTTCGAATTTATTCTTGTAACCCATTACTTGAAACACTTTGCTTAGACATATGTAAGGCTGGAAGAGGTTGATTCTTAATAAAAAATTCCAGTTGTCTGAAGCGCGGGCAGCCAACTGGCAGCCCATAATCTACATCCGGCTCCTGTGGCAATTTTTCAGTCCCTGGCAATGCTAGCAAAGTTGAATCAAAGCAGTTAAAAAATAGCCCATAGTTTCAGCCATGAGGATCATAAGAAAGTTTTCAAGATGTAAGAGAAAGAGAATCCATAGTTACATTTTGCATCTTGCTGGTGCATAAATGTGAAGCGTATTTTGGGATCCAGGCTACTATCTGGTGAATGGCTGGAGTGATACAGGGTTAGCCATTCTGGTTTAATATTTTCAAATTTAATTTTCCCCTCCTTGGCCCCTTCTCTTAGTTCTGTGCTGGAGCAGTCCTTAAAATGTTTTGCCCAAGCTCAAATTAGCTATCTGTCACACTGACAAGGTGTTGAATTCAAAGGACTTACTGCAGCTTGGTTCTTGTAACTGATCAGAAGCCTTTGGAAGCAATAGAAATTTACTGCACAGTCTAATAATGAGATTTACTGAGGGTGGGAAGCAACTCATTTGTGCAAAACATTCTGGATCATTAATATACGGAGACGAGGGCTGCTTTTAGTTGCCATGACAGACTATGAAGTACAGTCCTGCGATTGTCAGAGATTTCATTTACAGAAGTCCATGACTGGGCTAGTGATATCTTGTCGTAACTTACAAAACAAAACCGTAAATAGAGCAAGAAGAGCTGGTGGGCATCAATGTATTGTGGGCAGAGCACACGGGTGTGGGGGGGCAGTATTCTCTCAGAATAACACAACAGAACTTAGTGGTGAGCCTAGAGTACGCGGTCCTTCCTGCTATCTTTCCATACAATGTTATACACACGAATATCCGAATAAGGCTACAGATTGCACCCCTTGATGCATTTGGAATGCAAACGCTTGGCTCTTCTGAACAATATCTTAATATTTTGTGCTGGAAATTTTCTTCAGATGTTAGAAATATTTTCTACAGTAATTAGGGGAAATCATAAGAAAACTTGATCCTAATACTCTGTGTGCTTGTTAACTCCCAGTTTGTGTCACAGAGAAACCTAGACTTACTGGGTTGCACTTCAGAATATTACCTGCAACCCTCAAAAATTAATCCTGAGGTTTGGGGGAGCCTTCATAACAGATTTGGGGCTATGGCAGCAGAGGAAGGGGAAGTCCCATTGCACAAGTGGAGCTCTGTTCATGAAGCATTGGATCAAATGCACATTTTATTTAAAAAATTCAATAACTAAAGACATAAGATTATTGGAAGATTAGTCAAAACATTAAAGATGTGCAGTCGGTTGATTTTTCTTGAGTTCATTAATCAACACTCTTCAGTGACTAGTTCAAAGATGCAAAGTGAATCAAAGTCTCAATAGGATCAGGAATATTGATTTAGAAAAGATCTGCTAAATCACTTAATTAGTTAATCAAAAATTTCAGAGTGCATGAATTCACTTTGCAGATTGAATTGGAAGGAAAATCAGTGGCAGGTGGTAACTTTGTTAAAGGTTAAAGTTCTGGGTTAGCAGCATTCAGGAAAGGGATCAGCAGATAAGCAGAAGACATGAGAATAGTCAAAGGTAGAGTGAAGATAATGCAAATTAGCCACCCAGTAGAACTTGGAAAGACTAGACTAACAATATTATTCATTTTGAGTACAAAGAACAGGAACAATGTTTTCTTGTGGGTGTCAAGCGCAATGTCTGCTCAGTGTCACTCTCTTTCCATCGCTGAGGCACACACAGAAGTGTTCACCACAGCAGCGAACAGATCTTTGCAGGAAGGATTTGGAAATTCCTCCTTTTGTTCAGCCACCCAAGGGACTCTTCTTTCCCCCTATCTGCTCCTGCTAGAGCTACAGGACAGACAGAACTTCCAGGTAGAATGGGAAAGGCAAACTGCCAAGCAGAACTGAGCTGAGCTCATGGCACATACTCATACCTGTATTATTCTGTTTTATTTCTAAGCAAGGAGTTAAGGGTCAGTCTCTCAATATTTATTTTTCATAGCTGTTCATAATAGGTGAACAGAAGCCTAGAGGCCATTAAGAAACAGTCAAATTGTGTTTCAGCCAAAAATTTGTGTGCTATTTACAGGAACTTACTGCTATTTACACCAGTGGAAAAAGGTAACTCGGTAAAAGAAGTGTGAAAACATTTCCCCAAAGATATAGTGCATGTCTTTCCTGATTTTTTATGTGAAACTTTAAAAAGTGGAGAATAAGATCCTAGGTCCCCCCTGCCTCGCCCCACAAAACAGCTATATTTTAAATTTAACTTCTGGAGTTGCTAATAGTTTGAAAGGTCCAATAACTTTTGAAGAACTCACAAATAATGATTCCTTATGCTCTAACCAAATCACTGAGAGCCTCTAATGGGACACTTCTTGAGGTTCCTCACACCCCTGAGGTTTGGTTGGCAATGGAGACTTGGTTGGCAATGGAGTGGTGAGTTTTTTCATTTACTGTTTCTCTCTCTCTCGCTTTCTCGTATTGTGTCAGTTTGCATCGTTCTGATCTCTCACACCAGATAAGTACAGTAATTTCATGGAGGCAGACTTTGAAGAGTGCTATTGATTATTATGGAGACAAGCCATTTTAATCAATTCATTTAAGCTGTCACAGTGATTCAGTGTAATAATGTGTTTACTCTGGGCGAGACAGAAGACTGCTGCTCTAAAGTAGCAGAACGATGGGCTGCTTCTGACTCCCACATGAAAGTGACCAAATACTCTTTTGTATGGTGGCTGAAGCAAAAACTGCGAAACCGGCAGCTTGACCAAATTCTCTACACAAGTTTATGCTGCACAATCTAGAAGGGCACCATTATGGAGTCCCTTGATGGGATTAAGTCAAATCACATGGTCATACTGCATTGCTGAGAATAATTTTTTGGTAACCTCTATATACAGTGGTCTATTATATGAGATCCAGGTTGTGAACTCAAGACTGCTTCATGTTTTTATTATATGTGTCCATTAATTTAAACAATCTGGTAGCTGGCTGTAGAAAGAACACTGCAGTGAGATACCAATGACTCACAAGTGATGGTGATGTGGGTTCTTTTGCTAGGCTGTTTCTGGCTGACAACAGTATTCGTAGAAAGAAAAGGGAGTGCCAGAAAGATTAGAACTCATAGTGGTAGTATTCATTGTCTCTCAGGGGCTTCACATGCAACATTTCTCCTCCTGCTCCATAAAGGGAACCTGAAGCATCTAGTGTACTTCTTAAAGAGCCCTGTGTGATGCTGTCACTTTGTAGAACAGCTCAGGTTGGGTAGATAAGTCTTCTCAGGTTTATTGATGGAAAAATGCAGCCCATGCATAGTTCTGAGGCAATGGGCTGCTTTTATTAAAAAAAAAAAATTAGGAAAAGAGAGTGTGTGGCCCAGTTATTATTATTGTTTCTTACATTTCTATACCGCCTTTCATCTGAAGATCACAGGGTGGTGTACAGTATAAAAACACCAAAATACGTAACATAGTAACAAACAAAACAGTACACCCCAGTTTAAAAGGCCATAGATTGTTTCATTAGCCAAGGCCTGGGAGAAGGAATTTTTTTTGCCTGGCACCTAAAAATATGTAACAGAGGTGCTAGGCAAACCTGCCCGGGGAGAGCATTGCATAACTGGGGACCCTAGCTACAGCCTAGTTCCCCACTCTTCCCTTGTTGTCTAACTGTTTATCTGTAATTTCAACTTTGTTGATATAGCCTCATGCCGTACATCTTAATATTTTAGCTATATTTCCTTTCTAGCAGTTAGATACTTCTAAAAGGTAAAGGTAAATGGATCCCTGACCATTAGGTCCAGTTGCGGACGACTCTGGGGTTGCGGCGCTCATCTCGCTTTATTGGCCGAGGGAGCCGGCGTACAGCTTCCGGGTCATGTGGCCAGCATGACTAAGCCGCTTCTGGCGAACCAGAGCAGCGCACAGAAACGCCGTTTACCTTCCCGCCGGAGCGGTACCTATTTATCTACTTGCACTTTGACGTGCTTTTGAACTGCTAGGTTGGCAGGAGCAGGGACCAAGCAACGGGAGCTCACCCTGTTGCGGGGATTCGAACCGCCGACCTTCTGATCAGCAAGTCCTAGGCTCTGTGGTTTAACCCACAGCGCCACTTCTGGTGGCCTTCAAATATGATTAATAATAATAATAATTTATACCCTGCCCTCCCCGGCCAAAACCGGGCTCAGAGCAGCTAACATTAAATGTATAACACATTAACATAAAATCAGGCAATCAATTAAAATACATCCTAAAATCAGATTGGAATCAGAAAAAAATCCAATCAGATGGCAACCCGCAGATTAAGAGATGAGTATTATTATTTATTTCATTTGTGAATGTATTGCTGCATGTATGGTGGTCCTGTAACTTGATTGCATTAGGTTTATTTGTTTTCCTGTATTCTTGTATGAGCCCCCCCCCCCATAATAGATTATGAAAGACTTGAAAGTGACAGTTTTAATATCCTGGCTGTGTGTCATTTTGTTTGGCAATGTAAATAGTTTTTATTGCAGTATTATTCATGAGTTATATCGTATTATTGTAGTACTTGTACCTGATCCCAAGGAAAGCCAATATCAAGTAGCACCTGAAAACAAATTGCATTGGCAGCTTCTGTTGGGCACAGTTGTTCATTGGGAATGATCCCAAATCAATCATGGATGGCATAATTACTTTTATTTATTAGATGTCACAATTTTCTTTTAAAACACCGGTTTTGCCTTGCTCTGGTACTTGAAAGCCATTGGCAGTCCAGGCCTACATTGACGAGAGAGAGAAATTGATGGGGTGACCTGCCAAAACCAAAACCCTCCTGGGCCAAAACCCAACTGGACAGATGCTGGGCTGTCGTCATTCTCTTTTTCCTCCTTTCGTTGATCGTTTTTTCTTGAAGAGTTTTCCTTCTTCAAGGGAAGCGAAAGAAAATACGATTGCCACCTCAGGAGCTAGTTCCACCCCCACCCCCCCATTCCAGGGGTGTCCCCGGGAAATCGAAGGGTTTTGAATCCACTGGATCCAGAGCCACACATTACATGTCCTCATAACATCTCCTTTTTGCCCTCAGCAGTGGTGAGGGAGTATCAGTCACTGTCCTTACATTTTCTTTGATGGCTGAGATGGAAGTTCTCAAGGTGGATTTAGCCTTTAAACAGTTACTTACCGTACGTTACTTAAATCCACTTACTTCAATGGGTCTATTCTGAGTGTAATGACTTTGAATAGTTGGATACCACCCACTGTTACCCTAACTGCTTTGTACAAAGCAAGATTTGGAATTATTTGTATGACTTTTGAAATGCTCAGAATATCAGTCCTCAATCGCATTTTGAAATGAGCTAAATGAATTTTGCTGAATAGTTATGTATTAAAACCTTTATTTCCCAGTAAAGGGCCCCTGGCACTTTACAACAGGTGGAGAACAAGTTTGGGAATTTGCTTTCAGGGAAAAATAAACTTAGAATGGAAAAAAGGCTTAAAGGAGGAGGCAACAGGATGACTTTTTTTGGTATGCTGGAAACCATTTATTGAATATTGCAAAGGGAACTCATTTCTTCCTCAAGCAAAGCCAAACCTCTTTATTATTTGAAGGTAGGGATGACAAAGGTGATACCCTCCAGCTCAGGGGTCAGACTATATTTTGGAGAGGGGAAAAGAATGAATTCCTATGCCCCACAATAACCCAAAGAGGCATTTTAAATAAAAGCACACATTCTACTCATGGTAAAAACACCAGGCAGGCCCCACAAATAACCCAGAGATGCATTTTAAATAAAAGGACACATTCTACGCATGTAAAAACATGCTGATTCCCAGACCATTTGCGGGCCAAATTGAGAAGGTGATTGGGCCACATCCGGCCCACGGGCCTTAGGTTGACTACCCCTGCTCCAGCTGTTCCTGGACGGCATCTCTCATAGGCCATGCCGGCTGAGGCCAATGGGAGATGGAGCCCAACAACAACTGGAGGAGGCAGCACATTATTAGCTACCTCTGTTCTAAAGTATCAATTTAAAATGGAATTTGTAAAGATACAATTGCAATTTATTAGTTTAATTCAGTAATCAGTAATAAAGTGATAGTAATGAAGTGATTAATAAAAGTATTAGGTAGTAAAGGATAGCAAGGTAGGCTGTGGTGAATATTGTTTTGACTTTTTCATATAATAAATGTGTATATTTTCTGTCTGATCTTTTTGTTTTATGGAAATAGTTATTTTACTAGTACTTACTAAAAAGAATTTAAAAAAAGAAAGAAACCATGTCCTTTTTTTCTTAATCCTGGAGCTTCAGAGTTTCTCAAAAGGGTGAGGGTTATCTCTAATGCATTTTTTTTGTATTTGTGTTGACAGGAAGTATCTGACTATGGAGGTGAAATCATGAAGAAGTAGCAGAAAGAATAATAATGCTTTTCCGAAATCGTTTTTTGCTCTTGTTGGCCTTGGCAGCCTTGTTAGCCTTTCTGAGCCTTAGCCTACAATTCTGTAAGTATACCTTGGTTCACATTATGTGAGAAGTGTAAAGCCTCACAGCATTCACCATGGCGTCTATTAAATTTGGCCTACTTTCTGTTTGCCCCCAACCTTTCTTTGTAAACCACGTATTTGAATATAGCTCAAAGGAAGTTGATGCCAAGCTGTATATGTGAATGGGAAATGAATGCCACCACTTTTTCAATTCTAGAAACATGAGTTCTACACAGATTCTAACCAAAGTCATGCTGATTGTGATGATTTCCTGGTTTTCATGTAACATCAAATCATTTTAACTTTATTTGCACACAGTGGTGCATACTTCTATAAAGTCCCTGATGTGATCCTTCCCTGCTCTTGTATACCAGAGAAGAAATAAGTCGGTGGCTGTCTTTATGTATTATGCAAACCAGTGCTTGTGGATTGTTTATCTCCAACAAACCATAAGCGATTGCCATGGTTTCTTGGAGAAACAAACCACAAACACTTATTTTCACAGAACACAAAGTTGCTCAGTTGGTTAGAGCATGGTGCTGATAACGTGAAGGTTGCAGGTTCAATCCCTGTATGGGACAGCTGCATATTCCTGCATATTCCTGCATTGCAAGATGATCCTGGGGGTCCCTTCCAACTCTATTATTCTGTTATCCTTTCTGGCATGGCAGGGGCACGGAAAGGGCTCATCAGGAACTTTTGAGATGCATGCACCAGTATGCTGCTCATTTGTGTTAAGCCACAATTAGTTTTTCAATGCATTTTAATGCTACATGTGAATTGGACTGATTGAAGGAAAAGCCCTCCCCACAACCCTGTCTATGTGCTTTCAGATAATTGCTTGATGATTAAAAAAATATTAAGAACTATGTTTTCTTTAAATAGAAATGCATTAATTGCGACTCTTTCTACAATTTGAGTAATTAAGTAAAGCATAAAATGTCAGGGTGATTCTCAAACACAAAAGCTTGGTTACAGACTGGGGAAAAAAGAGAATATATATATATACTTATTTATATTGGAAGCTAGATGTGGAATTTGCAGTAATACGATCAATGCAAACTCTCTTTCCAGGGTTGTCATGCTGTAAATACTTATATACTTTCAAACAGTTAGTTGCTTCTGTGCTGGTCTTATGTGCTTATGTGATTGTGGAAAAACTTATCTCAAGATGATTTTCCATTGATTAATTCAAACTGTGGTGACTGTTGCTAGTTTTTGAGGTCTCTGCTTTTTTAGACTTCTTTAAATAACCGTAGAAGGAAAGGATTATAACCTCTCTTCTTTGTAATATGTGGACCAGCCCTCATGTATTGAGACAGTGTGCCTTTTTGTGATGGACTCTTACTGATTCTGATTTGGCATGTTTTGCTAAACAAATAGATGTTCCTTTTGATTGGCTGTGATACATTTATATACAGTGGTACCTCGGGTTACATATGCTTCAGGTTACATACACTTCAGGTTACACACTCCGCTAACCCAGAAATAGTGCTTTAGGTTAAGAACTTTGCTTCAGGATGAGAACAGAAATCAGGCTCCGGCGGCGTGGCGGCAGCAGGAGGCCCCATTAGCTAAAGTGGTGCTTCAGGTTAAGAACAGTTTCAGGTTAAGAACGGACCTCCAGAACGAATTAAGTACTGTAACCTGAAGTGTATGTAACCCGAGGTACCACTGTATAGCGGAGATCTGCACTGGTTGCTGACTTACTACCAAGCTAAATTCAAGGAATTCTTATTATTACTATTATTTACAGTGGTTCCTTGGTTCTTGAACTTAATCCGTTCCGGGAGTCCGTTCAACTCCCGAAACTGTCCGAAAACCAAGACACGGCTTCCGATTGGCAGCAGGAGTTTCCTGCACTCAAGCAGAAGCCACGCCAGATGTTTGGCTTCTGAAAACGCTTACTTCCGGGTTTGCGGCATTCGGGAGCTGATTTGTTTGGCAACTAAGCCGTTTGGGAACCAAGGTACCACTGTAAAGCCCGTAACAACTTGGGACCAGTTTACCTACAAGATCACCTTAACCCCCCCCCTACTTCCTAGGCTTTTTGACTGATTTGACGTTTGCATTGGCAGAATGTCTGTTGCTTTATGTTTAGCATGTGCTAAAGTATGTTTAGCATACTGTATGTTGAGTGCCTTCAGCACCACACCTCTGCTGATGGCTTGTTCTGAATTAATTTTTCTCTTGTCTATTTGTATTCATATTCCATATTTTTCTGGGGACTAGAGTTGCTGAAGATCTTGCTTCCTTTAAACTCCATTTTTGGGATCTCTTGGCAGAACTGTTCGCTGGCTCAGTGTACATTATTGGTATGATAAGCTTGTGTTTGTTTTCTCCTATACAAGTTCCATAGTATGGGAAAACAAGGAGTCTGTAGCAGATTATTAGGATGAGGTTCAGGGGACTTGACACAGGTAACTCAAATGATGTGTTGTTTTCTTGCTTCTTAGCAAGTTCTACAAATTACTATTCCACCCTAACAATTTGTGACCATGTTTGGGTTCTTGCAAAGATTTCCAGTAAGTAGACATGGGGAAGCAATTCAAAATGAATCATTCACAGACCGTACTCAAAGATGACCTCTGAGCTGCAGCTGTCTATGAATTCAGCTTATGAGATAGTCTGCAAGCAAATTGTATTGATTAACATTTTAGCTCAATATTTTTAGCTGAATGCATCTTGGTTGACCATTTATAATTGAAACGTATGTGCTTAGGAGTCATACTTACAATGCACATATTATGTCAGAACTGCTGTAAGGGACTGTGGAGGGGGGGATGGGATTTATTTATTTAAAACATATTTCTTTTTGGCAGTATGTATCAACAGACAATATATAAGGGTTTTGTTGATGGCTGAAGATCCTGTTGCTGTATTATTTCTGTGTGTACAGAAATACACATTTCCTCAGCAAATACTTCCTATAGGTTAGGCTGGTGTTTGCCAACCTCCAGATCTTATGGACTACAACTCCATATGTCCGAACCAGATCTGCTGCCTAGGACTCATGGGGGTTGTAGTTCAAAACATCTGGACCAGGTTGGAAGTAGGTGAAGGCCATGTTAAGCACTACACTTGTGCCTTCTAACGTTCTCCTGCCATGGTTTGACCTTCATTAATATTAGGATGGGTACTCCATGCCTCAGCTATTATTTATGCATAAAAATATTTATCATGTTGCTATGTCATAAAAATATGCCACAACAGCTTGCAGAAAGAAAACAAAGTTAAAAACAGGCATCAGTTAACCATTGTTAATGGTCATAGTGGCACAGGGGCATTTATGACTGTTTGTTTGTTTTTGTTCTTCGTGGACGGCACAGCATGTTGGCTATCATTCTACCCTGAGGTTATTTTGTTCTTTCATAAACATTTATCAAATCATTCCATGCTTTCCCTCCAGCCCTTTGGTAAAGCAATGAACCTATATTAGTATAGGTAAAGGTAAAGGGACCCCTGACCATTAAGTCCAGTCGTGGCCGACTCTGGGGTTGTGGCGCTCATCTCGCTTTATTGGCCGAGGGAGCCGGCATACAGCTTCTGGGTCATGTGGCCAGCATGACTAAGTCGCTTCTGGCGAACCAGAGCAGCACACAGAAACGCCGTTTACCTTCCTGCCAGAGTGGTACCTATTTATCTACTTGCACTTTGACGTGCTTTCGAACTGCTAGGTTGGCAGGAGCAGGGACCAAGCAACGGGCGCTTACCCCATCACAGGGATTCGAACCGCCGACCTTCTGATCAGCAAGTCCTAGGCCCAAGCTATATTAGTATAGCTGCTTTTATTTATTCATTTGGCTCCTTTGCTAATCTGTTTGATGCAAAGGAGGAAAATCTTTGTTGCAGTGTTACATATACAGTTTTTCTTTATTAATGTTTATAAACTTTACCCCCTTCTCTATTTCTTCACAAATATCTCATGCTTCCTACTTTCTGTCTTCCTTTTGCTTGTCTTTTTTTCAGTTTCTGTCCTCCTTCCATTATAATATAATAATAATAATTTATTATTTGTACCCAGCCCACCTGACTGGGTTGCCCCAGCCACTGTGGGCAGCTTCCAGCATACTGTATTGGCTCAGATATAAGCCGCACCCGCAATTAAGCCTCACCTTTAAAATTCAGTGGCTTGGGAGCCGCAGACAGGACAGGTGCAGTTGCCCCATGCTCCTGGGCTGCTCTGTGCAGGGAGTGGGAGCCACACCACTTTGCCGGCAGCGTAAGGTCATAAATACAGTGGTACCTCGGGTTAAGTACTTAATTCGTTCCAGAGGTCTGTTCTTAACCTGAAACTGTGCTTAACCTGAAGCACCACATTAGCTAATGGGTCCTCCTGCTGCCGCCGTGCCACCGGAGCACAATTTCTGTTCTCATCCTGAAGCAAAGTTCTTAACCTGAAGCACTATTTCTGGGTTAGTTGAGTCTGTAACCTGAAGCGTATGTAACCTGAAGTATCACTGTATAAGCCGAACTTTAACTTTTCACAACTGGAATTTGGGAAAAAATGTGGCTTATATTCAGGTCAATACGGTATATAAAAACATAGTAAAACATTCTGGTCTGCGTTATCAAATGTTTTGCTGCAGACCAGAATTAGCAAGATGTCATCTTATGAAGCCATTTCAGTTGTAAATGGTGACATGTGTACATTAAAAATATAGAAACATAGAAAATGGGTGTATTTAAAAGCTTTCATTAGCTAGAATGAATAGTTGATTTACTGTATGTATGTGGGAGATGCAAACAGCAGTTGAATTATTGTTTAGTTAAATGGAAAGTAGCAAACAAGCCAATGGAATCTCCCTTAGTTTACAATATATTCTTTTGAAGACTCTGAGCTCCCAGAACAGATCCATTATAGTGTTGAAATAATAGAAAGACAAGGATTTTGGTAGTCTAAATCGCTGCAAGTTTTTTATTATTATTTGGCAACAGTTTTTAATTGACTGTATTTCACCTGCTTTGAGAATAGGAAAGCTGTAACACCTCATTATGTCACTTAGCTGCTGTCTCCTAGAGAAAACAAGTCAACCCAATAAGTTCTGTCACAGTGTGATGTAGAGCTCATGTGCATTAGATCCTAGACCAAAGATAGATGTAGTAGTGAATAGAATATCCTACTAAGTGGATAATGTGTGCACTGACCTATTTTGCATGAACACTACAAATCTGTACACATTTGAGTCTTGGTGGGAGTGGGTGATGATATATTTGTGCAGTACGTATTAAGTATGTAAGCATTCGCTATATAGGCAATGGGGAGGTTAGGTAAAAAAGAGATGTGGTTTTGAAGCATATAATGGGATCCCATTCAAGACTGATATGAGGTGATAACTGGTAATTCCTTTGCAGTAACTACTCTTAAGTGCATTGCATGATTATATGCTGTTTGAAATAGGCTTGCTTAAAGCAAAGTCAATTTCCTTTCATAACTTACGTTAATACTGTGCCAGCCTAGCTAACTGTTGCTGGGTGGTGAAATCCCAATAAATAGAACTATCATATAAAGTTCACTGATTGGTTGCTATTACTGTATTTGTTAGATTTGGGCTGTCCAAAGTTTGTCAGTAATTCACATTTCCACAGGTAGCATTTAATGCATGGATGAGCCTCCTTAAGTCTAATCTGGAATTCAGGTTTTGCTAGTTTAGTGATAATCTTCACATTTGTTTCTGCTGCACTTTTGGCAAATGCAGGTCATGTTCCTAGCAAGACTGTAAATTCTGCAAAAATGTAAAAATAAAAAAGCAGAATTACTTTTAAGTTACATTGTTTTACTTTATCTATTGGCTTCACATGTCAGTTGCTTTTCAGATTTCTACCAAGGTGTTATAATTACTGAGCTACAGTTACATTTTATGCATGATAATTAGGTGAGGTTGTCGATACTTTGCAGTAATTTCAAGGAGGAGAAGTGAGTAGGTGTATGACTACTGTCTGAATTACTTTCTGTAAGAGTATGCGAAGAAAAAAATCCGAATAAAGTTTTCACATATATAATTTTCCTCCTCCCATGTGGAATAATCTCTGCATAAACTAATGGGAGCATGCTTTTAAACTTAATGCTAGTTTAGTGATGCTTGCACAGCAGTCTGGATGTCTACTGTACACACAGTCTGAACAGATGTGCATCTCTCTGATGGGTATCATCCTCAAGTATATAGGGGTCTCCCCAATGATTGAGTGAATGGGAATACGGGAAATGAGAATATGGCTAGTTTTAGCCTGGGTAGTTTCACTGCCATCACCACATTTCCTTGTCAGAACCAGCAGCACATTTTAAATTCTTAAGAATTCTTACTTGGTAAGCAGGTTTGAAAGGGAAGGAGAGCTGTTTCAGAGAGCAATCCCGCTGAACAGCACAAAATGGGGTTATCTAAGCACTCAATAGGTTTTCTTTATAGACTCAAAGGGAATGGCTTACAGTAGAAAAACAGAAGGTAACCTTATGGAGCAGTTTCACAAAAAAGCAAATCTACTTCCTAAACTTTAAATATGCTGTTACTTAAGTATTTCTACTTCCCTAATAGCCATTGAAAGAGCAATACAGCCGTAGAGTACAGAACTTATACCAGATCAGTTGTCTCATTACTGAATGCTTCTTCTCCTGAGATCTAATGGCCTGAGAGCCAGCCACCAAGGAGTTAATGGCCAGTGATTGTTGTGCTATGTTTGCCTGCCACTCCTGGAATCTGTTAAGAAGGAAGGAGCTTCCCTCTTAGACAGACTAGGCAGCTCCTATGACCAGTCTCCCAAGTTGGTAAATTCACTTCATCACAGTGTCCATTTGTATTGTCTCATTATTTTGAATTCAATGTGTGATAAAAGACCACTCAACTAAAAGGTAAATCTGTTCAGGAAGTTGTAAAACCCATTCATCCTTGCATTCCAGGTGGCATTGTAGGTTCCCAAACATAGTTGGAAGCCTCCATTGGGAACAGTAGAAATTTAAAGATGGGGTCTCAGCTGGTATGTTTGGGAAAGAAAGCAATGGGAAATGCTGGGAAAGATTGGCAGAGATATGACATATGTCTGGTCTTTCGGAGATTTTACATAACTCATGAGAAGAGTTTGTTATTTAACCAATGCATTTTCTTCTGTACTTGTGTTTGAATTTCCATTGCTGGGTAAGCAAAAGTGATCTCCTGCAATTTCAGTGTAGTCATATTTTGAAATTTGTCTTAGCTGGACTAATACTGGGGATAACCAACAAGTGAGGCTGTTGAATTGTTTTGCATTACTGCCATTTGTGTTAGAGCTTTCCAGACACCCTAGTTCCCAGTAAATTGATCTTGTTTGGAGTTGTATGGCATGGCAGTACAGTGGTGCCCCGCAAGACGAACGCCTCACAAGACGGAAAACCCGCTAGACGAAAGGGTTTTCCGTTTTGGAGGCGCTTCGCAAAACGAATTTCCCTATGGGCTTGTTTCACAAGGCGAAAATGTCTTGCGAGTTCCTGTGGTTTTTTTCCCCTCCCCCCCTTTTCCTAAGCCCTAAGACGCTTATCAGCTGATCCGCTAAAAGCCGCTAAACCGCTAATAGCGCTAATCCGCTAAGCTGTCAATGGGCTTGCTTCGCAAGATGAAAAAACCGCTATACGAAGAGCCTCACGGAACGGATTAATTTCGTCTTGCGAGGCACCACTGTACGACCATTCACCCCTAAGGATCATTTTTCTGCATTTTCTTTTCTTTCCTTCTAAAAATGTAACTAAAAATCTGTTTTCTGTTACTGTATTTTAGATAGGAAATAATTTCAGAAGTCATAATTTATGGATGTTTACTGCGGTGTGTTTGTCTGTCTTGTGTTCTCCAAATGTGTAATGAGTTTCTTAGCAAAGTATTGCACGTTGAAAAGCAATCATACTGTTCTGTCTTATCACTGTGTAATCTGCCTCATTGGTACATGTGGATATTGCTAATGTCTTTCAGAAGGAGGATTAAAATGATGGAATCTTGCTATGGCTGGTGATAAATTTTATCTTTAGACCCCTGGGCAAATTTTTATAGAGGTAATTAAAAGAAAATGGTTGGAAAGTGGCTCAGTACTTCCTGTGTTGTGCCTTGAGCATAAGACATGTTCGCGGGATGAAGATTGCTGTTTATATCCATGAACACATATTAGCATGTGAGATAAGAATATGAATTCTCTTTCAGTTTCAGGGCGGCGGGGGTGGGGAGAGATGCATTGTAAAATGCTGATGTATGTTCAGTTATAACTGGCTAAAAATTATCAATATTGTCTGGTCTCTCTTTTCTTAACCTGTAGGAGGCATGTGAAAATGCATAGGGTATGTTAAGATGTAAGTAACAGTTATCATGTTTTTTAAAAACCAAAAATATTAGGTGCGGGAGGCAGTTTTTATTGGGACCACAGTACACAAGGAAGGTTCATTCCAATCTATGGTTGAAATGAAAATCAGGAACATTTTCCTGCTGTGCACCTTAGGGGGGGGGGGGGACTCCCGTTGACACCAATGAATTGTGGTGCAGGAGCTGTTTCTATGAGGCTGGCTATTCCACAAGGAACTAGTGCAGCCAAGTCCATCAGGCTTGAAGTCAGTGCCTCTGGTAGTGCTTGCAAGCCTCTGTTGCCAGGGAACAATAGGGAGAACATTTTAATAGTTCCTTCTTTTTTATACTGCTTAATATATTCAAAATATCTCTTAAGTGGTGTACAGAAAACTGAAGTTCTACAAACAGCTTAAACAAAGCATTACGCAAATACACAGCAACATATAAAAATGTTACACTGAGACAAAGTTACAAATATATATAAATCAATATAGGTTCATTTTCCTTCTGACACACGCTCCTTCTCAGCCTCTGGGTTCTCTCTCAGGGTCCAACAAAAACAGCGAGAAGAGTTCCTGGAAACAGCAGGCGCCCCCCTGGTTTCTCACTCTAGACTTGCTTCTTATGGGCAAGCCCATAATGGTGAATGGTGCTTCTTCAGGCTGCCCAAAGCTGTGTCCCATTCAGCTGCACATTTTACACTCAGTTTCAGGTGCACCAGGTTTCCTGAGCTTCCCAGGGAGTTCAAAGGATGGGAAGATGGCCCCCCCATCAACTCAGAGCTTTTTCTTCCCCTTTTGTCTTCCTCTCCTATGCCTGACCCACACCTGGCGTCATATATGACACCAGGTGTGGGTCAGGTAGGTGTGGTTTTGGATGAACCACAGTGCCAGCTGGGACCTGTGCCAGGACTAATTCAGCTCACAGACAGGAGATAACACACCCCTGTTTTAAAGGGATCTCTGCAAGCAACGCTCAGGCCTTGCCTGAGGTCTTGGAGAGCTTCTGCCAGCCAAAATAAATCATGCAGAATTTGAGTGATTTCAACTAAAACACACACAACTTTTTCAAAAATTGCCCTTTACTGAGGATACAGTGGTACCTTGGTTCTCGAGCTTAATCCGTTCCGGGAGTCTGTTCGACTCCCAAAACCGTTTGAAAACCAAGGCGCGGCTTCCAATTGGCTGCAGGAGCTTCCTGCACTCAAGCAGAAGCTGTGTCGGACGTTCGGCTTCCAAAAAATGTTCAAAAACTGAAACACTCACTTCCAGGTTTGTGGTGTCCGGGAGCCAATTTGTTCAACTACAAAGCCATTTGGGAACCAAGGTACCACTGTACTTTAGTTATTAGCATTGTGTTAATATTAGTTTGTCAGCAACATAAGTATGTGTCACTTAATGCTTGGCTTGCAAGTTTGCTCTCAAACTTAGGAAGCTGTTGATGGTTTCCTTTTTAATATAATATTATTTCCATGCTTGTCAAAGGTAATGGAATTTGTTGATTTAGCTACTATACAAAAGTCTCTTGTTATAGTGTCACAATATTGTGATATTTGTAACTGTCTTACTGTAAACTGAGAGGCCTCTAAAGCTGCTGGAGCACATTTGTTGCCTGACTGACTTGGCAAAAAAAAAAGACTTTGCTTAGTCTGCTGTCAAGTGTGCAAATGTAGGTATTTAGTAATTTGTTTACTTTGAAGTCCCCTGTATTTCAAAATGTAAACACAGTAAACAGTTTCATTCTCCGTTTGCATTTCTGTTTAAATAAAGTGTGTACAATGTTACTTTATTTCTGGTTTCATCTGCTCAGTGGCATAGCGTGGGTTGTCAGCACCCGGGGCAAGGCAAGTAATTTGCGCCCCCTAACCCTGAGTGAGCCAGGTAGGGGCAGAGAGCTGCGAGTGCGAGCGCCCCCCCGATGTTGCGCCCAGTGCGGCCGGCCCCCCCTGCACCCCCATGCTACGCCACTGCATCTGCTTCTGTAAATCCTTTTATCTCCCTGTTCCGCAAGGAGAGTTGAAAGATCTATCTAGTAATCTTTTATTTCCTTTTTCTGTTTGGAGGGTGTCTTCTATTTGTGTGAATTATGCAAGGCTATATTAAGCACAAAATATATACTAAAGACCATTCATTTGGAACATACAACACATTTTGAATTGAAGGTTTAACATACTTTCAAAGAAGTTTTGTTTGCGATTTCTCCCTGTTTTCTCGTACTTTGATAGGAAATGGACCTGCTGGACAATGCAGCACAATAAAAACAGGGCCACTCTAGGAATGAAGGATTGAATGGAATTGGGGTTAGGGTTAGGGTTAGGGTGGAGATGGGAAAGACATGTTAGGGGTTAGGAGGAGGATAGTGCATGAGTTCTTACATGTCTGTTAATATTCACATCCTTTCTTCATATAGCGTAGTGGTGAAAAAACTTTCCCCCTGGAGAGTTGCATTCAAAGTGGGAATGGCCTCAGCCCCTGATCACACTGGGGCCTTATCAGGGCCCTAGTTTAGGGTGGGGCCTAGAGGGGGTTTAACTCTTTGCTCCCTGCTGTGGTTCTGATCTGGACCGAGGCTCCTGCACATTCAATTTGTATTGCCAAAGGATTCATTAAACTGAATAGGTTCTTCTTTTGACAATGCTGGCAATAAGCCTTGGATCTCTATTGTAATGGAGTAGTAAAGGGACCCCTGACCATTAGGTCCAGTCGCGGACAACTCTGGGGTTGCGACGCTCATCTTGCTTTATTGGCCGAGGGAGCCGGCGTACAGCTTCCGGGTCATGTGGCCAGCATGACTAAGCCACTTCTGGCGAACCAGAGCAGCGCATGGAAATGCTGTTTACCTTCCCACCAGAGTGGTACCTATTTATCTACTTGCACTTTGACGTGCTTTCGAACTGCTAGGTGGGCAGGAGCAGGGACCGAGCAACGGGATTCGAACCACCGACCTTCTGATCAGCAAGTCCTAGGCTCTGTGGTACTATGGCATTAATCCTTTGCCCTCCACTGTGGCCCCAATCTGGAGTGTATCCAGTGGCCAACTTGTTTGTTTGGCAATATGAAGACTGAATTATTTCAAAACGTTAGCAACTAGGAAACATCCACCAATAGTCTGTATGCACTGGCATGCTAACAGGCTGTAATCCTGGCCCCACTTACCTAGAAGTAAGCCCCAATGAATTTGCTTCCAAGTAGACAAATAGATGGAATTGTGGTGTAAGAAAGCTCATACTCCTTCAGAGTTCACCACAACCCATGACTGCAATTATGCTACAATCCTAATTATGCTACTCAGAAGTAAGTCCTGTTGCATTAAGTGGGGCTTACTCCCCATTAAGTAGGTGGAGTGCAGTAGACTTGAAGTTCTATCATTCCTTCATTTTTCTCAAGCAATTGACATAAAAGATGTTAAGTAGTCCCAAATATACAACTTTATAATTGAGTCTGGCATGATAGTAGTCCTTAAATTGGCATAGCAGATGGTAAGATTTTCTACAGTGCATTCTCAGGTTTGCTTTGTGTCTGAATTGGCATTTACCCATTCAGCTGTCTAATCCGTATGCACCTTATCTGTCTCCTCCAGGCTGGGTATTTTGGGGAAGGGGGCATAATATCTGCCACTGGGTTTTCTTAGTTAACCATCCCCTCTCTTTACATAGCATATATCCACCCTTTAATGTGCTTCTGTGCTAATTAGTCTCTTACTTGTGTTTTACTTTTTTCTGTATTGGTATATTTTAGTGAAAACTACTTTGCAAGATTTGGAAACCACAAGCCCCTTCTTTAGGGGAGAGGGATAATGAACTTTGAATAGTTCTTATTATGCATATTTTCTCTTCCATGCTGATGAAAAATTGCCACGTAACTTGAAAAAGTATTTGCTGTGTGACCTACTTCCTACGTCAGTGAAAAAGTTTTAAACAGTTTGGTTGCATGGAACTGAAAGAACAGTCTGTATTTAAGGCTACCACTAAGAAAAAAATTCCAGACTGAAATGGCTACTTTCTCTGCATACTCTTTTTGGACCGTTTGTGGTTGCAAAGGAAAAAGAAAATGGGAAACAGATTTCCTTTCTTTTATTCTAATTTTAGGTAAATGGTTTAAAATTGATGATTTTGCTGCAGCTGCTTTCTTCCTTCTATGCCTTTTTGTAATGCTTACATTGCTTCCTATTCTGATTACTATGCTTCAGACAAAAAGTAAATATATCTTAATGTTTTGCAGTCCACTGAAAATATATATAAGACATAGTCAGTGATACTGAAATGCAAGTTTGTAATATTGATTTGGCTTATTGCACGGGTCTTTCTTTCTTTAGAAGTAGCTTTTATCGTGGCCACTGTAATGCGTATATTCTTCCTATTAAAATAGGAACATTTATTATTACAAGTATTTGTATTTTTGTGTAAATGTAGAACATATTATGAATTTGTAGCCCCTTTTAAAGGTGCTATTGTAGGACTGTGGAGTAGGGTTGGGGAGGATAGCAGATGGGCAGAGATTCCAGGTATATTTTGAAATATATGGTAAATTGCACTTGCACCACAGAAATCAGCTAGGTTAATCTAGCGGTGTGGAAAATATTTCAGTGGCCGGGCATCAGTAGTGATGATTCCACATTTCTTTTCTTTTTTTTCCTGTTTCCAATCCCCCACCCCTTGTTGTGTGTCACACTTATGGTATGCCTAATGTAATAGGGATATCCTGGAAAACATTTGTATTTATATTTTGAGTCAAATGATAGAGCTTTAACATAATGCAACAATAGAGCTTTAACATAATGCAACAATAGCAGAATGATGCTTATTTGTGAATGTTGCTTATTTGTATTTTTAGTACACTTGATCCCTGTTAACCCTGTTAAAGAAGATGATCTTGGCTCCAAGAATCGAAAGAGAATAATGCCTGATCCTTTGACGGAGACACCTGCTATAGATCCAATTTTCGAAGCCCAGTTTTATTGTAACATTCCCAACATACCTGAACGCAGTATGGAAGGTAAACCTGTTACAGCATTGTGTCTGCTGCTTTATTTCTGTGTAATTACTGGTGTTTTAATTTCAAATGCACGCTTTCTTGATACAGAGTGCTCTTAAAAAATTTCCAGGTAGAAGCAAGCTTCTATAGTAAATAAGGTAAAAAGCAAAGCTTTGACAACCTCACCACCTACTTGGCTCAATTGCAGTCAGTCCTACTGGATCAGACCAAGGGTTCTTCTAATACACCAATGTGTTTCCTTTTTTAAAAAAATAACATTTTATTGATTTTCCAAAAATAACAAAAAAACAAAAACAATGCAAAAACAAAACAAATTGACTTCCATCTAATCCCTTCCTTGGTTCTATTATTTATAAAGATACTGCATGTCCATTGTTAAATTTGTAACATATTTAAATCACGTATTATCCATTCATAATAAAATTACAAGTTATCTTAAAACCCTGCTAATGTATTAACCTGTGTACATTGCTTCTGTATATATGCAATAAACATCTTTCATTCTTCCTTAAATTCATTATCATCACTTCCTCTTCATTTCATCGTCCATTTTGCCACTTCAGCGTATTCCATTAGTTTAAATTGCCAATCTTCTTTGGATGGGCCACCTTCTTCTTTCCAATATTTTGCTACTAAAGTCCGTGCGGCCATTGTTGCATACTTAAACAAATTCTTTGGTAATTTTGGTAGGTCCACTCCTATAATACCTAATAAGAAAGCTTCTGGTTTTTTAACTAAGGTTATACACCAGTTTGTTTCTAACTCTTGGCTGATTGGTAGGTCTTGGAAACATGAATGCAACACGCTTCCTTGCAAACAGACGTTGAAATATATACCACCACCTTTTAAGATAGGCTCTAGAGCAATCAAGAATCTGAGGAGGCCCTCTTAGGAAGCTATCTGAGTCAGATAGGAAGCTCCATTAAATTCAATGGCATTTACTTCTGAGTATGCATATATAGGATTGCACTGTAACTTGCACAAAATGTTGAGGAAGAGAAGAAACTCCTCATTTATGTAAATTACACATTAAATGCTGGCATCTTGCAAAACTGAACGAAATTATGTTTGTGAGAGACAAAAGAGGATGGATTGATAAATGAATTTGAAGAACTGGAACATTTAAATAATCTTTTGGAATGTTGAAATAACCTTTTGGAATTCCAAATAGAAAATTACCGTATATACTCAAGTAGAAGCCGACCCGAATATAAGCCGAGGCACCTAATTTTACCACAAAAAACTGGGAAAACTTACTGACTCGAGTATAAGCCGGTTCACCACACCACAAACCTCCTGGTGGGCTGGAGTGCGTGTGTGTGCGCGCATGCGCACACGGCAAAGGGGGCTTCTCTCTCTCCCCCAGCCCCTCCCGTCCCCCTGCCTACCTAGGGTGCTGCCGAGAGGCAGAGGCTGGTGGCGGCAGCGGCGGAGGAAGAACAAGGAGCCCAAAAGGGCTGCTTTCGGGCTGCTCATTTCTCCACCACCACCAGCCGCTGACAGGGACCCTCACTTGAGTATAAGCTGAGGTTTCCCCCCCCAGCATAAAACATGTGCTGAAAAAGGTGGCTTATACTCGAGTATATATGGTATATCTGATAATCCTTTTCCCATTTTAGTATTTCCCCTCCCTGTTCTTGTCTTCTTTTAACAGTTTATAGCATATTAGAATAATGCATCTTTGTTGCTGTTGGATGTTTGCTTTTGTGTGTGTTTATGTTCTGTTTATTTTTTGACTTGTAAAGATCAGCTTATGTGTTTTTTCCTTTATTGCCTATATTATATGTAGCTGAATATATGAACTTGGTGAATTCTAGACTTCTAAAACTGATTGTTGTTGTTTTAAATCAATTTTAATCTTTCTTTTATAGGTCATGCACCTCACTATTTTAAACTGAATTCTGTTCATGTGCTGATTCGCCATGGGGACCGATATCCTCTTTATGCCATTCCCAAAACGAAAAGGCCAGACATTGATTGTACATTAGTGCCCAACAGGTAAAAGTTTTGGATTTTACCATTTCTCTCTAGGCTTTATTTGTTCAGTAGAATGCAAGTACCCATAAATAGTCCATAGGCATTCTGTATCGGATTTCCACATGCTCAAGTAGAGACATATGTACTTTAAAAGAGTCCTTTCCACCCATAGTGCCTAGTCTATATGTTCACACAAAATAACAGCTATTTTCTGCTCTCCTCTGTTTCCATCTCTTGCATAAAGATTTCTAAAGGTTCAAGGGATGATGAAAGTGCAGATAAATAATGGAACCTTATTTTATTTACTGAATTTGTTTGTGTGCCCATCAGTTTAAACACTCTGGTTGACTCAGACAACAAAGAATACTAAACTACATTAAAATAGAATAATTAAAAGGCAATAAAGACAATAAATGCAGCATTAAAAGCCCTCCTTTAGAGCAAAGGAAAATAAAATCAGTTAGCAGCTCAGATTATAAAATAAGTGCACCTCAATTATTAAGACCCCACACAACTTGTTTTGTTCTACTTCTGTTTTATAATACAAGTTGTTTAAAAGGTCTGAGTAAATAAAAGACTTTCAAAAGGAAGACATCTAGTGAGACTCTTTGGAAGCCATTCCATTACTGAGAAGGGCCCTCTCCATCTTCTCACTTTGTTTACTAGGGACACATGGAACTTTGCCTCTGATTATGATCTTACGGATACACTAGGTGTATTCAGAGTAAGGTGGTCTCTAGGTAAAGGTAAAGGGACCCCTGACAATTAAGTCCAGTCGCGAATGACTCTGGGGTTGCGGCACTCATCTCGCTTCACAGACCGAGGGAGCCAGCGTTTGTCTGCTTCTGCGGACGATTTTTCTGGGTCATGTGGCCAGCATGACTAAGCCGCTTCTGGTGAAACCAAAGCAGTGCACGGAAACACCGTTTACCTTCCTGCCGGAGCAATACCTATTTATCTACTTGCACTTTTTTGGGGCGTGCTTTCAAACTGCTAGGTTGGCAGGAGCTGGGACCGAACAACAGGAGCTCATCCTGTTGCGGGGATTCGAACCACCGACCTTATGATTGGCAAGCCCAAATGGCACAGTGGTTTAACCCACAGCACCACCAATTTAGCTAACCTAGTCCCAAGCTATTAAGTGATTTAAAGATTATAATCAGCACTTTAAATGAAACCAAGGCTGGAAGCCAGTATTGCATATAAAGCCCTGCCATAATATGATATAAACACCTTGTCCCTGTTTCAGATCAACAGTTTTAGACCATTGTTAAAGGCAGAACACATTGCAATATCCTAAATTTACCTCTGGGAGTTACCAGAGCACCTGTAACTGCAACTGAGCTATCTTCATTGATGCATAGTAACGCTAGTTTATCAGCTGGAGTTGATAAAAAGGTGCTTTGAGCCACAGAGGCCACATGAGCTTCTTAAGGCAGTGTCACATCAATAAGCACCCCCACACTGTGAACCCGATCCTTTGGAAAGTATGTAACTCCTTCCAGAGCAGGTTGACCAACACTCATCAAGGGTATCTTGGTTTTGTCTGGGTTGAATCTCAGTTTATTACCCCTCGTCCAGTCCATTAAGCTGCTCAGGCAGAGTTCTTCATCCACAGTTCTTCTGATCTGAGCTGGACATATTTTCCATGCTGGTCAGTGTCCAGCTGGAATTGACCAAGTGCCAACCACATCTGTATTCTCAGCTTCCAGTAACTGAAAGCCATCTTAGAAAGATGGGACCCAATGATGCTGTATGTTAACCACAAGGGCCAAACAATTTCACCCCCAGAGTGTCCTGCAAATGTGTAACAGCTAGCAACTGAGTTCTACCTTGGCTAGATGGTAATTGGCCCTGCAGCACTCAGATATGCTCCTCTGGACAATGATCGAGGAGGAAAAAATGCTTTTCCCACCTCTATCGTTGCCACATTGTAGGCTAGATAATGGGCTGTAATGCAATCAAACTCATCATAAGTTTCTTTCTCCTTCTATGTCAGGGTGTTTTGAGGCAAGGAGAACCACAGAACCACAGAATTTCCCTGTCTCTTCATTCATCCGCTCACACTCTTAAAACAGTTTGATATATTCTGTTTGACAGTTCTCTTTCTGTAACGTTAGCTGTAGTGTCAGCTCAGTTTGAGAATAATGGTGTCGCCCCCCCCCCCCGTTTCTGAACACTGTGTGCTCCTTCAACAATAGTGAGATCCTTCTAAGCAAGGAGGTTGACTATGGATTCAGTGTTAATAAACTGCATTCAGAGGTGTTAAAATAAATGACACATTCATGTTATAAATTGCTTATTGGCATCACAGATGGGAGTCTAGTTTACTTATCTGATGGTTTTGTCAGGATAGCCAGCTAGAAAACAAAAGTTCATTTTTGATGCTATGGAAAGGGTCAGAACACATGCTTAAAGATTAACTAGAATTGCTAAAGGAGGACAAGTAATATGTTGCATGAAGTTGTATCATAATTATAAAGATAATAGTTAAGACCAATCCTGGTTTGTGTTAAATGTATACCATTATGCAAAGGTGAGGAATGTAACACGATCTTTTTATGTAAGTGTTCAATATCTGTAAAATTGCATATAATTGAATTTGGAGGAGGGAGAGAAACAACCAACAGCGTATTGCGATAAACACATTTTCACAAAAAAACCCTGTAGAATCCTGAAACAGGGAATGTATATTATATGCTTTTAGGGTTGAACCTACTTGGTGTTACCAAAGTGTACTGGCCACGGCAAGCAATTAAATTCTATAATAGGATAAGCAGTTAGTAATGTGCTAATTGCAGTGATAGGATTTTTTAATGAACTTACTCTAGGGAATGAAACATTAATTGAAGAGAGATAATTCAAAGCCATTTGGAAAGCCTAGAGGGTTTAGCAGTCTCGGCTCTAAAATGTCTTGCTTTATAGCATTAAAGAAAATATTTTGCAGAGTTGTCAAGTGCATGTGACAGCGGTAGAAACCTTTTTTTTTTTTAAAAAAAAAAAACCCTTAGAAGCTGTATAAAACTTACCGTATTTTTTGCCCTATAGGACGCACTTTTTCCCCTCCAAGAATGAAGGGGAAATCTGTGTGCGTCCTATGGGGCGAATACAGGCTTTCGCTGAAGCTTGGAGAGCGAGAGGGGTCGGTGTGCACCGACCCCTCTCGCTCTCCAGGCTTCAGGAAGCTATCAGCAAGCCTGGGGAGCCCGCAGGAGTTCCCACAGGGCCCCCCAGGCTGTGGATAGCAGCCTGCCACCCGGCGTGCGGGGCGCCCTGAAGCAGAGAGCCCCGCGAGCCGGGCAGACATCGGCCAGCCCCACAAGCTCGGGGGACAGCGGGGAGGCGCAGTGCCATAGCGCTGTTCCCCGACCTGGTTTTGGGGGGGAAATAAAGGAAAATAATTTCCTGCTTGTTTCCTGCTTGGCAGGGGGTTGGACTCGATGGCCCTTGTGGTCTCTTCCAACTCTATGATTCTATGATTCCCCCCCCCAAAAAAAAACTAGGTGCGTCCTATGGGATGGAGCGTCCTATGGGATGAAAAATACGGTAGTTGTAATTAAAATCAGCAGACCACACTGTAGAGAGGCCCACCATACATTGAATTTGGAAGGTCAGTTTTTTATTATATCCAGTGAGTTACTTCATCAAAATTTATTCAGATCTCCTGATTTAGTTGTTCTCACCAATCACTTGGGAGCAACCATAACATTTTCTGAGAAGAGAATACTGTGATATGTGTGACTTTTGATATGTTAAACTAATTCATTCCTGGCGTTCCTTGAACACGGATGCAAGGTGCTGTGTTGACTTCTTTCCACCAAGCAGAGAAACTTGGTGGACTCTCAGATGCTCATCCATACGGAATTTTTATAATTGTTTAATGTGGCTTCTGTAACATGATTGGATAGAACCCCCATAGAGGCCCTCTGTCCCTGCCCCCTCGCTGAAATAGGGTGACTGGTAACCAGACACATCCTTTCTTTTGAATTGTACTTCCACTGAGGCATAGTCTTTTTATTTTCGATAAATGTGTAAAACAGTGATATACCTAGCAACCTTAGGATAACATGCATCAAATGAATTGGACTCTGGTCCATCAAACCAATAATAAATCTGTTAGGCTTTAAGATGCACCAAATGTTTTTACTGTTTTTTTTTTTTTTTGCTGCAAGAGTTTAACACAACTATTTCTATGGAAGTTGTTACTGGGCAAGCATTCTGGAACATGTTTCTTGGAGAGCCATTCATATTACCTCCAAATTTCTGCAATGTGCCTACATGCTGGCTGCAAACGTGGTTCTCTTGCTTTTTTTCTAGAAAAAAAGAGGTACTTTGACCGACAACTCTAAGTTGAAGAGATTTTTTCAGGGGGAGCAAAACCTTTTTTGGGGGGGGGGGGAGAAACGCACTGCCCCACAACCTCCGACACATGCACACAGCTGCCAGTATGCTACAAAAGGCTGCCAAAACACACCAAAGAGGTGGTGGAACTCAGTTCTGGTGAGTTACGGCTAAAAAAAGCCCTCTTAAAGGGCTTATCTAAAGCTAGAAGAGAGGGAGATGAACTTCATTGTGTGACATCTCGGAGAGGAAATGAGGGGATCAGCAGCTGTGGAGGCAAATTGAGCAAGAGCTATCCCTAAATAATTGCAGGACTATTTTAGGAACTTTCTAGTTAGGCTTGTAGTGTAGCAAAGAAAGTTCTTAATAATGACATAGTGACTTCGGTGAAAGTACAGTTGTTTGTAGTGAGAATTAAAACAATGGTAGAACTACCACACATACATTTATAGTGACAGCTGTTTAAGATCAGTTATTTTTTCATTATAATTTGTATTTGTTTAAGCTCTTTGGACTTTGTCTTGCATTAAGTATCCCATTTGTATTCCACCCCATTCTCCATTTCATTTAGTATTCCACAGATGGAGTTCATTAATTACGCAGATTATGCTGCAGCCCTATGGACTTCTAATGGATATGCAGGATAGCTTAAGGGGTCCTGCTTGGGCTTTGTGAATTAAGAAGTGTGGTATATAAATAGTGAAGAATGAATGTAAGAAAATAGACCAAGTCCCTGGGGATTTTTCCTGTCAAATTTCAATTAACATTTTCAAATCAAGGTAGATTTCCACAGAGAAAACTTGTTTTTGTAGCTGTTCACCAGAATAATTAACTTTCTATTTGTGTGTGTGTGTGTTAGGATTTAGATACATCATACTTCGGCTTTGTATTAATTTCAGATGTGAAAGATATGCTGCTTGATTAAAATCTGTTCAGAATGCCACCATCTAGTTTTATAAAAAAAGGTAAAGGACCCCTGACAGTTAAGTCCAGTCACAGACGACTCTGGGGTTGCGGCACTCATCTCGCTTTACAGGCCAAGGGAGCCGGTGTTTGTCGCAGACAGTTTTTTTCAGGTCATGTGGCCAGCATGACTAAGCCGCTTCTGGCGCAACGGAACACTGAAACCAGAGCAGTGCACGGAAATGCTGTTTACCTTCCTGCCAGAGCGGTACCTGTTTATCTACTTGCACTTTGACGTGCTTTTGAACTGCTAGGTTGGCAGGAGCAGGGACTGAGCAACAAGAGCTCATCCCGTCGCGGGGATTCGAACAGCCAACCTTCTGATCGGCAAGCCCAAGAGGCTCAGTGGTTTAGACCACAGTGCCACCCACGTCCCTATCTAGTTTTATAGTCGATAGTAATGAAATGGCAAAAAGAAAAGAAATGTATATACCAGTTAAAAGAGGCAAATACAAGCTCTGTTATCTGATACTTCAATGGCTATAACAACAACAATGGCAAAACTAACATTATTTTTTTGAAACCTAGTCAGGTAAGTTTTCATTCCATGGATGTCATTCAGAGGTGCTCATGTATATAGTGTACAAATTATTCCAGCAGGGTCTTTTGTGTCTGATGTCCTCCCAGCAACTCCTGTAAGCAAACTTCTTGAGCAGTTAGAGATCCACCAGGCAAAAGCTAACGCCATGTGTTTCTTTTTTTTTAATAGAATATTTATTAAAGTTTTCAGAAATAATACAATGAAAAACCAGAAAGAAAAAACAACAAAAATACAAAAATACAAAAATACAAAAATACAAAAATACAAAAATACAAAAATAAAAACAACCAAAAAAAGAAAAAGCACATAAAGTTTCCATTACTTATTTTCTTTTAACTTATTTTCCAGACCTCCTCATACCTCCCTTTCTTGTATTCCAATTGAAATTGTTAGTTCAGCAAATCCTCACCATTAGTTTTTACTTATTTCTAAACCTTATTTTTCATATCTCTTAAACATTACAGCTGGAAACCACTTAATTTCTGTCCAACCTCATTCTAACATTCATTAATTTTACAATATTTCTGTAAGTAATCTTTAAATTTCTTCCAATCTTCTTCCGCCGACTCTTTTCCCTGGTCTCGGATTCTGCCGGTCATTTTTGCCAGTCCCATATAGTCCATCACCTTCATCGCCATGTGTTTCTTTCCCCTTTAATCTCTTGATCAGCAGCTGTTATGTCAAGGGAGCTTAAAATGGGAGGTCTGCTTGTCGATGTCAAACTTTTGTACTCAATATGCATTTCAGAATATCCTCTGATTGGCAGAACATTCAGTTGGAGGGTTTTCTTCAATACCTTGGAAGTGCTGTAAATGAAAAAGAAAATTAGTTCAACTAGTAAAAATATGGGATGGATTTCAGTTCGTGCCTTTACACTCATTGAATAATCTTTGAGCCATAGGTGGGGTCTGCAAACAAAAGGGGGGCAGATGCTATTTTTCTTGGCCGTCTTCCCTCTGTAGCCCCAACAGCCCTGATAAATTAGCCCCAGAGACTTAGGAGATCCTCAGAGCAGGCTGCAAGGTGTCAGTGGAAGGGGAATCAGCAAAAATTGCCTCCCTTTCTCTTATTTTTATGGCATTTGTGCATCAAAAGCTATTCCATGTGTACAAAGGCATAAATTGGATTCTAGCCATGGTTAGAGTTATAGGCTTTCCGATAATGCACTTCAACATGCTAAAAATTTGTTGATAAGTTTTTTAAATTTTATTTTTGGACATATGAAAGCATCACGTTAAACATTGTTACACCCCCAAGGTATTAAAAAGGGCCAAGTTGTGTAATTAATCTCTTGCATTTTTATTATTTCCATGTTTTTATGGAAATTAATTTTTAAGAATCTCTCTGGAGGCTTAAGCTTTCAAACTACACAGACTAATTTATTTGTGTTCCGCTCAGCCCCAGCAACTTTCACGTTGTTGCCTGGATACTCCATCTCCTGAAGTATCTGTAAATTGGCCAATTCAACAGCAAGATTGCTAATCTGATTTTTTTTTAAAAAAAAAAAAAGCATAGGGAAAGGTAATTGGCCTAGCAGCATCTGAAATACTTTTTCAAAATCTCTTTGCCACCTCTTCTTTCCATCCCTTCTCTTGTGAATTATCACAGTGGGAGACTTCTATGTAGGAAGCTTCCTGTATGGCTCCTAGAGACTAGCTTGCATTGTTAGACTGGCATGCAACAAGGAAGTTTTCTATTGCTAAAAACGTTGAGATTTCAAAATACAGATTCCCCCAGTTTCTCGTAAATGCCACCATCTGCAGAGTATCTGCTGAATTAATTTGTGGCATGGCATACAAATATAGATACAGAAGCCCAATTTGAGACAAGTGGTGAAGTGAGTATATGCGCATCTATTGTGTGCCAAGCAGCTCACGAAAGACTCCTGAGTAACCTTAGCAGTAATGGAATAAAATGAGAAGTCCGCTTGTGGATCAGTAATTGGTTAAGAAGCAGAGAGCAGGAAAAACCGGACAGTTCTTTCAGTGGAAGGATGTAAAAAATGAAGTCTGTGAAGGAGTCTGTACTTTTTAAGTTGTTCATAATCAATTTAGTGTCGGGGTGCGCAGTGAGGTGCTTAAAATGAAAAGAGACCATGAAGAGCTCCAGAAGAATCTCTACAGACTGAGTGAATGGGCAGTAAATTAGCAAATACAACTTACATTAAAGTGTAAATTGATGCACATTAGGGCAAACAAGTCTTATGCTCCATTTAACATAGTGGCACTTACTTCCAAGTAAACATGCATAGTTTTGCTTTGTAAATGCACATTCAGACTTCTGGTATACCAAATAGGTATTGATGTGGTTTTGCATAGGAAGGCTGCGAGTGAACTCTGTAGAATTTGCCCATGTCACATTGGTTCTTAAACACAAAAGGTCTCAATGTCTTCTATTTCACTTTTCCCTTCCTGAAATAGTATTATATCTACAAATCCAACCATAACTAGAAGTTTTCTCATTTGTATATTCTGTACTTTTCACTATGTGAAAAGTAAGGGTAAGGTGTCATACAGTGTGCTTATATTGAAGTGATAGCATGGCACCCCCTTGTGGTTTAAGTTAGTTTTAAAAGTCTGATAGAAAGTAGCAAAGAGTTGCCATTTAATTGACCAATTTCTTTTGAACACTTGTTCAGACACAGAATGGAACTTAAGTTAACATTCTTTTTTAAAAACCACCTCTATTGCCTAATGCACACATAAAAACTCGCAACATTTTATATTAAAATATATATTTTAAAATTCTTTTTTTCTTTTTAAAGAAACCTACAATAGCGCAAATGTCAATGCAGTGAATGGAGTAAAATCTTTGTAGACAATGCAGTGTATTGAGCTTCAAGAACTTTGTGTTATATAATCTCACATTAGGACATTAACCAAAAGTAATAGGTTGCTATTGTAATTCCAATAATTTTTAGTAGGAAAGACTGATGAAAGGTATGTCTAAACTGTAGTGGAGATTATTTTATTTTGTGTTCAAGAAGCTGTACATCTCTCAGCTTGACTCTTTCTAATAATTGGTATCCTATATAATTTGTATATCTAAGAAAAGGTTTTGTGCTGGGAATGAGCAGCAGGAGAGGCAACACAGCTTTGACCAAGAAAGTAAATGCCATTAGATGCAGGACAGTGATCTCTTTCAGCTTCTGCCTTCTGGAAGAAGGTACAGGGTTATAAAGACTAGGAGTAGCTGCCTGAGAAACAGTTTCTAATCAAATGCGATTTTGGTTTTAAACACAGTGTAAGGTAGTCTCTATGGGAGTATATTGTATTTAATTATGGGGTATCAGAGTTTTTGGGGGGCTAACCAGGCTGGGATAGCTGAGATAGCAGGCTTGTTGGTTTTTGAATGTCTGATGAAGATTCTTTCAGTTTCATTGTTCTGTATGGAACAATGACAATAAAGATGATCGTATCGTATCGTATCGTATCAGACCACCCTTAACTCACCACTGCATAACTTAAGAGCTCTTCAGAGTTGTCCAGATGTAAGAGATTCCTATGGTGGCAGGGTTTGGAAAGTTGTGAAGGCTTAGTTGTTACTTCAGAAAAAGAGGAGAGGAAAATACTTTTGAAATAAGTAAGCAGTTAAAGAGTAAAAACAACTCAGACTCTTCATTGATTTTTAACTGTGGCTTGATCGCATTGCATGAGCAGAGCACACTTCTGCCTGCACAGGTAGGAAGTGGCAGAGAAAGCCATCTCTTCCATCTGCACTCCCTGTGCCTCCGAGACAAGACTTCAGATGTAGGAATAGCTGGCTATCTTGGACATCAGCAGAAGAGCCTTTCATTCTTGAAGTGGGATCCTAGGATGCAAACAAACAAATGTAGCTGCTTTAAAACAGACACCAGAACACCCCCTCCTCCAAAGTAATGTAATGAAATTGTTGTCGTCTTTCCCCCTTATATACGAAAGTCTTGTTGGAAAGGTTTAGACCAGTCCTGATGCTAGTAACTGATTTGCACTGTGATTTCATGGGATCCTTTTAGCAAGGGGTAGCTGGCTGCTTCAGCTTTGCAAAATGCCACATGCATTTATGATATTAATCAAGGTGTCTAGGCTGTGCAGTGGTAAGAGCAAACCTGTCTGTCAGTAATGGGAAAGAAGCATATAAGAGCAGAGCTGTTAATGAAAACTGTTTTGTGGCTTTGGTCTAATTTTCACTCCACTGAGTTGCTGTCCTCTGGTTTGTGCAAAAGCACACTGTTACCATGTCACTCCTGGATTAAAATGTAGTTTGGCAGTTTAGTGGGTGGCGGCTTGAAGTGAAAATGAAAAGAAGCACCCAGCTGTGTTTCATTCTGATTTGATTTTTTTTTTTTTGGTAGTTTTCTGAATGGTAGCCAGTTTCTTTAAATGGTTTTTCCTGTGCTAGGTTTTTAAATTGGCATGTACTGATATTTGGAAATTGGCTTATGAATTTAAGTTAACTAGATTTAAATACAGTCATACCTCGAGTTACAGATGCTTCGGGTTGCGCACCAGAACTGGTTACTTCCGGGTTCTGGTGCTTGCGCATATGCAGAAGTGTTAAATCGTGCTTTGCACATGCACAGAAGTGCCGAATCATGACCTTCGTGTGTGCACATGCAGCGCTGTGGGTTGCGAACACTGCAGGTTGCGAACATGCTTCCCGCACGGATCACGTTCCCAACCCGAGAGTCCACTGTACATCCAGATTTATGCATTTTATTATTTTTAACTATCTAGAGACTCAAAGCACCATGTAAAATATAATACTCTTCCAAAAGGACTTTACAGCATCAAATAGCCTATGGGTACCTGTATTGTATTTGAACTGATTTTATGTATGTGCTGCTGCTGTTTTAAATTGTACATATGTAATTGGTTTTTTTAATGTTCTCATAGTTTTTATATATGCAGTTTTTATATATGCAGTTGCTTTAACTGTATTCAGATATGTAACTGTTTATATTTGCTTTTGGTTTTATTATTTTGTATATCGTTTTGGCTCATGAGAAGTGATTTGTAATGAAATAAATAATAATATGATATAAGAAGGTGAAAATGCAGCCTAACTTGCATGCAGCAATATTAATAGTAATTTAGAGGAAGCATGGATCTCCTGCTTTTCTTGTTCCAAGCTAGACTTTTTCTGCTTATTTCTTATCTGACATTTTCATAGGATGAAACCATGTACTATACAAACGTGTTCATCACAGTAATTTCTCACCTCTCTTTTAAGAAAATAAATCCCCAGAAATTGGTACTGAACCATCCATTGCCTACCACTCCACACACCAGATACGTTGTTTTTCTCTTTTATGAAGATAGTAGGTCATTTCACAGAGATCATATAGAAAGCTAACATTGTCCTGACAGCAAAATAGTAGCTCTGAAATAGTGCATCCTGGGTTACAGCAGCACAACTTCTTTGGAGGTTTTCTTATGTATTTTTAGCTGTTGCGTTTCTTCCCTCTTCCTCCCATCGCATGCTGGTTTTTTTCAGGCCTTAACACCCATCTGCGTGGCTGCATATTTCATTTCTTTTAAGAGCAGAGTTTTGTTGTTCCCTCCCCCCCCCAGCAGTAGGTATGCCTTCCTAATGAAATGGTGTGACTTGACATAATTAGAGCACTTTAATCTTTACAGCTTCTTCATGTGTTTAAGAGTTTTTGTTTGGTTTATCTCCTTTAGGAAACCTTCCCATCCTCAGCTTGAAGCTTTTATTAGCCATATGTCTAAAGGATCAGAAACCCAAATGGATGGCACTCTGGGCAGCATGCCTCGTTACCCCAGCCATTCACTGTGTGAAATGGGAGAGCTTACACAGACAGGTGATTTTCTACAGCTGTTTTATTTCCATGTCCAAAAGAAACCAGCATGTCAAGAGGCTCTTTGGTTCTTAATTGGAACTTCCTAGGCGTTTGTTAAGGGTTCAAAAATGATTTTTCCAGGGGACATCACTGGTACTTTCTGAAGGATACCATGGTTGTAGTAGCAATATCCCAATTGTTTATGGGTTGTTGTTGTTTTTTTAAAAGAGAAAATTCTCATATTTCCTTCTTGCCTGTACAATCATTTAAGACTTGTGCAACTAACATTTTTGAAAAATTAATACTTTTTATATTCTTAGCATGATCTGCCCACCTCAGCCATTACCCTTTCACATGGATTGTATGAAGTGACTGCATGAGCAGAAGGCAGCTCAGGCACTCAGTATTTTTATACTCCTTCCTGTGCAGCCGCATGTACCCCCAAAACCTTCTCGGGGGTGGGGGGGTCACCAAAGTTTGGTGAACGTTTGGAGCTATGTCACATGGAAGGGAAGATGCTTCTGAAATTGGACAGAGAGATTTTGTGCCATTGTAGCTGCCACTGGAGCAAGATCGTTCTGTTCCATTTAAGATGATTTCCCCCTCACATCACAGCCCATGTGACACAGCTCCCAAAAGGGTCAACCTTTGACCCTCTTGAGAGGATTTTTGACTGGTACTTCAGAGGGGAAGGAGGGGAAGAAAAAGGTAGGTTGCATGAGCTGCCCTATACCCAGGAAACTGCTGGATACAACACAATTTCTCTAACAGTGCAGTTGTACCTCTAGTTATGAACTTAATTCATCCTGGAGGTCCGTTCTTAACCTGAAGCTGTTCTTAATTAGAGGCATACTTTCGCTAATGGGGCCTCTTGCTGCCACTGCGCCACCGGCACACGATTTCTATTCTCATCCTGGGGCAAAGTTCTCAACTCAAGGTAACTCTTCCAGATTAGCGGAGTTTGTAACCTGAGGCGTTTGTAATTCGAGGTACCACTGTACAGTCTTCCCAAGATGACTCTCAAATTATTTCATAGAAGAATGCTTACCACCTTCTTTTTCTTTTTTGAAGGGATTGTACAGCACTTGCGAAATGGACAACTACTGCGGAATATTTATATAAAGAAGCATAACTTGATACCAAGTGACTGGACAAGTAAACATTTGTATTTGGAGACAACTGGAAAGAGTCGAACACTACAGAGTGGGTTGGCACTACTATATTCCTTCTTGCCGGAATTTGATTGGAAGAAAATTAACTTTAGGCACCAGTGGAGCACAATTTTTTGTTCCGGAAGCTGCGATTGCCCAATAAGAAACCATTACCTAGAGGAGGAACAAAGGCGTCAGTACAGCCTACGGGTGAAAAACATACACTTGGAGAAAACGTATGCAGAAATGGCAAAGATTGTCGGCATACCCACAAGGCAGTTGAGGGCTTCTAACCCTGTAGATTCTATGCTGTGCCATTTTTGCCATAATGTCAGCTTCCCATGTACCAAGAATGGCTGCATTAACCTTGAGCACTTTAAAACAATCAAGACGCATCAACTTGAAGATGAGAAAGAGAGGCAGGAGAAGAAATATTACTACTTGTATGCGCTACTGGCCACTCATCCTATCCTTAACCAGACAGTCAATCGTATGCAGCGCATTGCAGAAGGCAAGAGAGAAGAACTATTTGTCCTTTATTCCGCTCATGATGTCACCTTGTCCCCTGTTCTGAGTGCCTTAGGCATCACTGAGGCCAGGTTCCCAAGATTTGCAGCCAGACTAGTCTTTGAGCTGTGGAAAGATGGAAAGAAATACAAAGAACATTTTATCCGCATCCTTTATAACGGTGTTGATGTCACATTCCAGACTTCATTCTGCCGGGATTATAACAAACATTACACCAAACTGATGTGCCCCTTAGAGAAATTTGTTCGTTTTGTTAAACAAGACATGTTCTCACCTTTTAATAGCACCAATTACTATGATGCATGTCACAGGAGGCCATTCTAAACAAGGGAGGAATAAAATGTTACATTTTGTATTGTCAAAAAAATTGTCTTCAAGGCAGTTTGACACTGTCAAATCCTAGTGTGCCTAAGTGCAAATGAATATAGCTTGAAGTGGTTTTGTCGTTTCCCCCCCAAAAAATGCATTCTAGATTGATTTAAAATGTCATCAATTCATAATGTTTGTCAGCCTTAGCAGCACAGGGTCTATGTCCTTTTGTGCTCCAACTTGATTTGTCTCTTAGCTGCTGTAAAATGGATATTGCTTGAAGAACTGAATGAGTGCATTCTGGTTCCTTGTTGTTCCACTGTAAAAGTTGCCACAGTAAACACAAACCATACTTGTCATAATTGAAAGTATCCTTCATTCTATGAATCCATTCATATGATCTAGCTAAAGTAGGAATCATTTTTTCCTTAGGGCAAAAGTGTATTATAGGCAGGCTTTGTTTTTTGTTTTTTTGGGGGTGTTTTTTTTTAAAAAAGGTGCATGGATTCAAATGCTTCTGCAAATGCTTCTGATGTGTTTTCTTGAACACATCACTTCTAGCTACTATACAGGGACTACTTCATACATGATGTAGATGCTGTAAAGATTGTTACTTTATGGTAGAGGCTGCCATGTTTGACATGGCTTCTTGTTGTGTTTGGTTAGAACACATGCGAATCTACATCAGCATAGATGACTTCCTAGGAGGCATTAGCATTGTCAGAAATACTTTTTTTTTTGAAATCACCTGTACAGGCAATCCACACAGGAAGCCATTTATATATAAAATCAGCCTCCTTGTGGAACCCCCAGCACATAGAAGTGTTTGGATTTTCTTTAGGTAAGGAGCTATCATATGATATACAAAGCAGCCCCTGGGGTAGATGAAAAGAAAAGTTCCGTTCTTTGCACTTTTAGCACTTTATATGTACTTCAAACACAAAGTACAAGTTGTGTCAGATGCTAGAAAGGATTCATACACAAGAAGTGAAAACTTAAAATCGGGCTTCGGATACATTCTTTAGGAACTGTTTATGTTGTTCAGATCATTTGTGCTGTGATAATGTTATAGCCGTATGTTGTAATGGCTGCATGTAGCCAAACAAGAACTTGACTTAATTTTGTAGTCCATTTAGTACTTTTATAGACTAGGAAGACATTTTATAAGCTCAGTCTTGTTTTTTACTGTCTGGTGATTGTACTATAGTGTACTAGATTTTTTTTTTAACCTTCTTTGTAAAGGGATGCCAAAAGCTGTTTTTCAACACTTTACTTTGGGCGTAGTACAAAGATTCAGAAATCTATTATAAATAATTTTACTGGATAAATTAATAATGCATATTAACTCAAATTTTAGATTCCTTACATCGGATTTTTAGACAGCTTGGAAAAGCATTTTGTTACTATTGGAATGCTGAGTTTTGTAACGTCAAGAGTTTTTAACACACCCTGAAACCAGACTTTAGTGTAATTTGTATTGAAATGGTGGTAGCAATTAAAAGGAGCTGTAATTTGTGTTCTGACTTTATTGGCATTTCAGCCCCCTTTTGAAAACAATGCATTTGAATGTTCTATAAATAAAGTTTTGAAAAAAAAATCTTTGATGTGGTTCCTAAAAGCCAATATTTCTGTTTGTGCTCTTCAAACCAGAGTTTGCAAAATTGATCTTTGCCTAATCGGTTATGTCAAAGGTTTGTTGCCTTATTGGTTGTTGAAATTTAATAGATTCTTAATTAGTGGTGCTTGATACACCACAAGGATACTAAAAGCTTCATAGAAAATATGTAACTGCAAAGAAAGTATGTAACTGCAGAAAAGCTTCAAGCTCAAATATGAAGCTAGGTTACCGCAGTATTTGTGATAGTTGTTCCAATGAAAAACCTGCCATTTTATTCTATTCAGTACATGTTCAGGTGGTTTTGCTCAGAATAAACCTGTCAGACTGCCTATTCCTCAAGAGAATCCTCTTAGACAAATGAGAAAAGCAGGCACAGAAAGGAGAATTCTGTGCTTTGCCTCTAAGTTTTGTACCTTGAGTCAAACAAAGAGGAATTATTCCCTGACCAGTCAAGACCAAAAGAGAGTATAAAAAATGGGGCTGAAACCTGCAAAGTGTTCTAAAAAAAACAACAAACCTCATATACAAAATGTGGCAACTTCTAAACACAATAATGAACAAGAGTAAATGCAACCTTAAAAGCCTTATGGTTAGGACCGAAGGAAAGGTTTATTTAATGAGCTTTGCATGGGTACAATGCTACATTGCCACCACTCAAGCAGATATTGTTGGCTGTTATAAACAGCAGTATGCAGAAAAAAATCCTATCCAGAAAGAGATTAAATTATACATAGAATATCTTCCTTGTTCTTGCATGCTTTGCATGTAAAAAGTCCCAAGTAAAATCTAGTCTTTCGAGGTAGCGATGGGAAACCTTGGAGTGGCTCTGCCAGTCAGGGTTGACAAAATTGGTGCACCAATGTTCTGACTTGGTATAAACTGCTTCCCATGTATCTGCAGACATAGAATCATAGAGTTGGAAAAAGTTAAAGCATTATAGTTAAAGCATTATATTAAAGCATTATTAATAGCATTATGGTGCTATTCACCAGCTGCAGGACTGTTTTGAGAGAACCAATTGGGATATTTTCGATCGTTCAGACCTGGAGGAGCACACGGCGGCAGTTCTGTGCTATATCAATCACTGCACAGACACTGTCACAGTAAATAAATCCATCCGGTTTTACCCCAATCAGAAACCCTGGATGAATAGAGAGGTCCAGTGCCTGTTGCGGGAAAGAAACAGGGCTTTCAGGTCGGGCGAGGTGCAGCTTTACAGTGTGGCAAGAGCAAACTTGAAGAGGGGTATTCGACGGGCGAAACTGGATTATAGACAGAGGATTGAGGATAATTTAAGGAGCAACAACACAAGACAGATGTGGCAGGGGATTCAGCATATTACCAACTACAAACCTAACCTTGGTGCTGTCGACGGTGACCCTTTGCTGGCGGAGGAGCTTAACCTCTTCTTTGCTCGCTTCGAGAGGGAGCCACCTGAGACGTCGGTATTACAGCCACCAGCCCATAGGGGCCCCTCATTCACTGTAGAGGAGCACGAGGTGAGACAGGTATTGAGGATGGTGAATCCGAGGAAGGCTGCTGGACCTGATGGCATCACTGGAAAGGTGTTGAAGGGCTGTGCGGATCAGCTGGCGAGGGTCTTTACTAAGATCTTCAACAAGTCCTTACACCAGTCTATTGTCCCACCCTGCCTGAAGTCGTCAACTATTGTTCCTCTGCCTAAAAAACCCACTATCAGTAGTTTGAATGACTACAGACCAGTTGCACTGACTCCAATCATCATGAAGTGTTTTGAGAAACTGGTGCGCCGTCACATTATTTCCTGTCTTCCACCAATTTTTGACAACTACCAGTTTGCATACAGGGCAAATAGATCCACAGAAGACGCTATCACCACCACTCTCCATGCTGCTCTGTCCCATCTGGAGCAGCCGGGGAGTTATGTGAGGCTGCTGTTTGTGGATTTTAGCTCTGCTTTTAACACTATCCTCCCCCATAGACTGGTGTCCAAGCTAGAGGCGATTGGACTCTCCAACTCCACCTGTCTCTGGGTTTTGGATTTTTTGTCAGAACGTTCTCAGAGGGTTAGAGTAGGGTCACATATGTCCAAAGCCCTTAGCCTTATTCCAGCAACAAAATCATCAAGTTTGCTGATGACACTACGGTGGTGGGGCTCATTTCAGGAGGGGATGAGTCCGCCTATCGGGACGAGGTGGAGCGGCTCTGTGTTTGGTGTGGAGAGAACAATCTGGCTCTTAATACAGCTAAGACCAAGGAATTGGTGGTGGATTACAGGACAAAAAAGGCGGTCATTCAGCCCTTGTATATCAACGGGGAACGGGTGGAGAGGGTGGCGGAATTCAGGTTTTTGGGAGTGACTATCGATCAGGGCATGACTTGGAGCGCAAATACCACTGCTCTGGTGAAGAAGGCTCAGCAGAGAATTTATTTCCTCAGACTTTTAAAGAAGAACAATCTGAGTGAGAAACTGCTGGTGTCCTTCTACCGAGGCTCCATAGAGAGCATTCTCACATACTGTATTTGTGCTTGGTTCTCCAGTTGTACAGCTAGGGAGAAGAAGGTGCTCCAGAAGGTCATAACCACAGCCCAAAGGATTATTGGTCATCCTCTCCCATCTTTGGAAGAACTGTACGGTTCCCGTTGTCTTAGGAAAGCAAACAACATCCTGCAGGATTCATCTCACCCGGGATACAGTCTGTTTGCACTACTGCCTTCTGGCAGGAGATATAGAAACATCAAGTCAAGGACAAATAGACTGAAAAATAGTTTCTATCCAAGAGCTGTGGCCTTTTTGAATGCTGTAACTCGATAGTGTGACCTGGAAGTTTGATGGGTGTGGGTGTGGGTGTGGCTGGAATGTGGTTTGTTTGGTTGTTGTTGCTGTTTTGCTTTTGTTGTTTTTTTAAGGGATGGCATCCAATTTCGTTGCACTGTGCAATGTTGCACTTGTGTAATGACAATAAAGAATCTATCTATCTCGTCCAACTAGCTGTCATTTTGCAGGAAATTCTTTACTGCTTTACCCCTGTAAACCAGTCTCTTGCCTTATACAAGCTTCAATGAAAGAGAGTCCTCCAAGACTATCTGTTACACATTTGAACACCTCAAGGCATCAGAGAGTGTTTCCTAATGTTTTATCTTATCAGAATTTCCATTCTGGGGATTGCAACAAAAGCTGGCAAAAAGATGTTATTTCTTCTACGCTCTTATTCTTAGATCCACTTTTTTTGTAGACGTGTCAATCCTCTGCAAGATTTTAAACCTCAACGCCACCCTGTGGCAACCTTGATTTGATTTTTCATGTTTTTTGAAACTGTGTAGGAAAGGCTTAGGCTTCCCTCTTGTGGCCAAATGTAATAGTACCTTGGAAAGTAATTGTAATTAAAAGCTATGCTCCTAAGAGGAAAAACAAGTAAAGTTCTTTCTACAGATTTTTCTAAACAAGCGGATTGTCAGCATTCTGACTAGAGAGATCAGTTTAGGGCAATATTTACATCCCCAAACCTTATACATTTACAGAATTATTATCAATGACAAACACATATTATATTGCATCGTATTTATGTGAACAAAATGTAAGAGACGTCAGAACAATTGTGGAAAGTCTGGCCCAGTATATAATGGCAGAGGTTTTCCATTCTTCCACTCCTCAGCTGCCACATGTGAGAGAAATAAAGGACACAAACCCTGAAAAAGCTGATAGTCATTTATTCAAACCTCTGCCATTGTTTAAAGCTACTACTTTCCTCTCAGTTTCCTCCATCCCTGCTTCACTTAAACTTCTGCCGTTGTTTCAAACCCCTAGTCTCCCCTTTCACTCCCATGCCATAGCTGCTATTGTGCAACCTGCCTTCACTTTTTCTCCTCTATTCCACCCTGACTTCCAGGCTTGTGATGAGGCACTACAAATCTTCCAATGGGGGCTGCGCCATGACATTATTACGTTTTTATTATAGAGAGAGATATGTTCCCCCCTAATTCCTTAAGAGCCAGTTCACCTGAGACAAAAGTAGCTGTCCACCAAACATTATTTTGGAATGACTTGCCTTCACAACTGTTGTGCAATTGAGAAATGCAACCCTTTTGATCACAGCAGTCTGCACACAACTCATGCAACGGGGCAAGTAGTTAGTTCTGAACTATGCCTTGGCAGAAGTGCAAGTAAATGGCAACCAGGCAAATGGCTTGGCTCAAGTGAAGCCACTCTTTGCAGCTATATGGCAGTATCCTGGTTCCCATGATGGTGATCTCAGTTTTTAACCTGGCCCCTACAACAGGAATCCGTATGAGCACAAAAAGAAGACCCTAGTATCCGCATGTGGAAAACAGATTTCCAAGGCAGTTCGCATGGTTGTCAACAAGGTTCCTTGGGGATCAAGTCTCATGGCATGCAAAGCTAGCTCTGCCATATGATTTAGTTGACAAAAAGTGGCAATTAGAAATGGTGTCAACTCAAAGCAAGAAGAACAATGCGCTGGGTGCATTGCTGCCTTGGGCTAACATCTGTCACACTAAATATTTGCAAATAAACAAACCTATTAAAGTCAAAGTCTCCTTATGGATAATTTGCAAACATGAAAAGCGGATAAACTAATTTGATAAACAGACTGCCTTGAATAGTTGTCCTTGACATAAAAACGTGTTAATCACTTGTTTTTCCATGGAACAGTGGTGCAGGTTTTTTTTTTAAAAAAGAATAATAATTGAAGCTGTAAAGCAAACAAGGCTTGAAGTGTCCTTGTTGTTTTCTATGAAGACTAGTTTAAGACACAGAAACGCAAGCAATCTACCCACCACAGACCCACAAGACTAACATAAATAGGAAAAAAATAATAGGCCAGTTCTAAAAGGCCACTCACTATCTCAGCACAGGTTTCCAGGTGTACATCCAAATGTGTACATGAAAAACCTTTCAAAATATAATAATAATAATAATAATAATAATAATAATAATAATAATAATATATTTGTACACCGCCCATCTGGCTGGGTTTCACCAGCCACTCTGGGCGGCTTCCAACAAAGACCAAAAATACACTAAAATGTCACACATTAAAAACTTTCCTTCAGATGTTTTCTTAATGTCAGGTAGTTGTTTATCTCTTTGACATCTGATCGGAGGGCGTTTGGAAAACAAACCTTTTGTACACAGTGGCTCTATATGCAAATCTATCCCCTCTATTGAAATGAATATAGTCTTGAGTATCCTCAAGAGAAATATGCTGTCTATACGATCGTGTCCACACTAAACATGAGAGTAATTCTTCTCAATGATAAACCCTACACAAGAAACACATAAGACAATTTCAATACATTTCCACATGTTTCTTTGGATAAATCATGTCAAAGACGCATCAAACACAACAAATCGGGACTATTTGTAGAAATGGTCCTACCAAAAGCCTGCATTTTGAGGAAAAGGGAATACTTTTGGAGGGGTTACATAAATCCTTTGATCCAAAAATATAGCACAGGCACATATTTAAGAAACCTACAAAATGCCTGTCTGAAGAGCATGTTACTTTAAAACATGGGGGGGGGGGCTGCTCACCAGTCTACCTTGGTTTACAACCAGGGAGGGGAGCCAGTGGCCCTCCAGTTGCTGTTGGACTACAGTTCCCATGATCCCTGATCACCGGCCTGCTGGATGAAGCAAATGGCAGTTGGAGTCAACAACATTAAGAGGGCTATAGGCTCTCTAGCCCTCATCTACAACCTGGCAGTGATGGTTGGCCTGCTAGGTATTGAGTGACATTAAATCTTCCTCATTTCAGGAGACGATTCTCTCTTTTAAAAAAATATATATATTTATTAAGTTTTTTATACACATACAGCAAAACCAAAGAAAGAAAAAAACAACATACAGAAAAATAAAATTAACAATAATAAAAAAGAGGTAAAAACTCCAGCTTTTAAATTCATATTTGAGTAACTTTCTTTCCTGACTTCCTCACGCCTCCCTTTTTTGTGTTCCTCTATACCTAATCAAATTCAGCAAATTCTAACCCTCTTTCAGAAATCATTTCTAATTATTAAAGTCACTCTATTATATCTCCAATCTTTCCTCCTTATACTTAAATACCCTTAACATATTATTTACCTTCGACATAATAAAACTTTTGTCATTCACCTTTTTTCTATTACATTTTTGCATATTTTTCCACACTGTATCACTAATGCCATATTATTTTCATATCCAACATCCTTTTAACATTCATAAACTTTGCAGTGTTTCTGCAGATAGTCTTTAAACTTCTTCCAGTCCTCTTCTGCCGATTCTTCTCCCAGGTCTCGGATTCTGCCAGTCATTTCTGCTAATTCCATATAGTCTATTACTTGCATCTGCCACTCTTCCAAGGTGGGCAAATCTTGTGTCTTCCTCAGGAGACGATTCTCAATGGCTAGGTTAAATATTTTGCCACCAGGAGTTATGATTTACATGCCCTCTCTTTTTTTCACCATGTGAACCTGACCAGTGAGGATGTCAAAGCTGGATGCTCCAAGCCCAGACCGTATGGCTTTAGCAAGCCATCTTTGTGTTTCCATACAAATAACTGAGAAACGCTTATCGTTTTTGAAACTAAGTTGTACTGCCTGTCTTTTCTTGCTGCTGAATGGGAAAGCACATGAATTTGACTTTGAAGAGTTTGTAAGCAAACCATTTCTAACTTACCAAATGTGTGGTCTTTCTATACTAAAGGAAGTGGATAACTTTGGAAGCAACTTAGAAAGGGATATTTTAAAGATCTGAAAGCCTATATTTCCATGCTTTACACTGCTGTATGTTTTGTGATTTTAAATCTCTGCTAGGCTCTCTCACCAAAGAGTACAGTGGTACCTCGGGTTAAGAACTTAATTCGTTCTGGAGGTCCGTTCTTAATCTGAAACTGTTCTTAACCTGAGGTACCACTTTAGCTAATGGGGCCTCCCGCTGCTGCCGCACAATTTCTGTTCTCATCCTGAAGCAAAGTTCTTAACCCAAGGTACTATTTTTGGGTTAGCAGAGTCTGTAACCTGAAGCGTCTGTAACCTGAAGCGTCTGTTACCTGAGGTACCACTGTACTTGTTCCAAATGTGGATCTGGGCACCCAGAGAATTCCCCTTTTATTCTTTAACCAAATACAACCAACCAACAGCAGAAGCAAGCCTTAAAATCCCAGAAAGTTTTGCATATGTATTGCCTTGGTTTTGCTTTGGCTGTGATTGACTTCAGAAGTGACTTTTGCTTTGGCTGTGGTTGGCTTCAGGAGCTAGCTTCCAGGCAGAATTCCCCGCCCCCCATCTATAAGGAGAGAGGGTGGAGGTGGTGGGGAGGTAAATAAGGTACAGGTGTACCAATGGAGCCAATCCTATGCTCCTAACTGTGTTTGTTCACACAGGGCTGACATCCCTACAGCCCGCTCACCCATCCCAGTATATGGCAGTGGTGCTATTGCTGCTCCATTCAGAAGGGCAAGCCACTTTTGTTGTTTTGATGCTAGGGTTGCCATATTTCAAAAAGTAAAAATCTGGGCAAAAAAGATGTTGTTCTCCCCCCCCCCCAAAAAAAATACAAAAAACCCAAAAATGTCTTTTGTGCTCTTTTTTGCCGGGGGAAATCGGCAAAAACAACACTGCCAACATGGCTTGGCCTACACCTCTATTTTCCCGGACATTTTGCCGATTTCCGCCCAGACACTGCTTCTGACTGCAGTATTCCGGGTATGTCCAGGAAATTCTGGAGGTATGGCAACCCTACGACTCTCTTTGGCATATTAACTATCATTGTTAGTTATTTTAGCAAATGTCTATTTTATAGTTTCCTTTTGCTGCAACAGATCTTCCTGTAAACTTCTTTGATTGATATATTAACAGACAAACACAATATACAATATCAAATAAGCTCAATTATGAGCTGAACTGTTTATTTTAATTGTCTGTTGCTCTAAATAGCACTGAGAGATAACAGCAAAAGCTGTAAGTATCCTAACAACAAGATTTCTTAATGTTTTGTCGATTCAGTAAAAAATAAACAATGCTGCTTAAAACATAGCTGTGATGCCTTTGACAACCTACTGGCTTTTGTTTGTTTTTCACAAGGGTGTAAACTCTTCAGCCTTTCCAAAATGGAGCCTAGCTCTATGTGAATATTTCATCTGTCAAACCCAAGGCCCAGAATGTGGCAGCCTTGAGGTTTCTCTCCAGATCTAGTATCCTCAGGAGGGTGCAAGTCTGTATTTCTTCCATGGGCTCCTGCCAGAAATCTCCGTTGGGGGGTGAATTGAGGCTGGCTGAAACCTACTATGTTTCATTATTTCCTCTCTCTTAACCAAAGAGGTTGAGAGAGATTTCCTGTTACAGGTGACAGGCTGCGGTGTGTTAGTAAAATGCTATGCTAGAAGTGCCATTCAGACATGGAAATTAGTTGTCCTTGATACATTCTTGCATGATTGAAACCACGTATTTTTGAAGTGATCTACCGAGAAGCTTAAGGGTCGGGGTTTTTTTTAACAAAGAAAAGAAAACGAAGGAAAGGAAAGGGGAGGGGGATTTGTATTTCTGAGCCCAGCTTCAAAGCTGCAGTTAGATACGTCCACTGACACTTGCCACATATTCACATTCTGAAACAAGCTTAAACCGAAGTCTTCATTCAGTTATTGCTACCACTTCACTACGAGAACTTCCTGGACACAGTCCTATTTCAGGAGCTATGACTTAACAATATTGAAAAAGTTTAAGGTCAAAAGGCAGGCATGCACTTTGCTTATTGGGAGAACAGTATACAGTGGTACCTCGGGTTACATACGCTTCAGGTTACATACGCTTCAGGTCACAGACTCCGCTAACCCAGAAATATTACCTCGGGTTAAGAACTTTGCTTCAGGATGAGAACAGAAATCATGCAGCGGTGGCGCAGCGGCAGCAGGAGGCCCCATTAGCTAAAGTGGTGCTTCAGGTTAAGAACAGTTTCAGGTTAAGAACAGACCTCCAGAACGAATTAAGTTCTTAACCCGATGTACCACTGTATTATAAGCTGAGAAATGAAAATATGGCCCTAGTACCAGACCTCTGTTTTCTAGGCTGACTCAGAGAAAGGACCCATGATTGTGTAGATAACAACTATCCGGTGGACTTTGACTGACCCACTTCAGGGCCAAACTAGATGTGATGTGGGGATTCTGTGATTAGGGAACCCCTTGTCTTTTTTTTTTTTAAAAAAAATATTTTTTATTAAAGATTTTAATGAAATACAAAAGAATGTGCAATCTCTCTTTTTGTTGTTCAGATTATAAAGTCTTGGTTACATTCAGGGTAAGGCAATCTGGTATCCAGAGGTAGGGGGAGAGAATAGAGGGCAGATGGTGGGCGATAAACTTAATAATAGCAGCAGTCAGTGCTTTTTTTCTTAAAAAATGTTTAGGGGTACTCTCATTTTCCTACTCATATTGAAATACTGACCCTCAATGAGGCCAAACTTACATTCACAAAATGTTTAGGGGTATGCGTTCCCCTGCATCCCCCCAGGAAAAAAAGCACTGGCAGCAGCAACATTTGTATCCACTTGATTTGGATTGGGGGCATAGAGGGAGAAGGGGTGCATTTTAATTCTTTGCCCTCACACCTGTTCCCTAGTGAGAATATTTCTGCCCGCTGCAGAGAAGAAAAAAATCCATGGCAATCCCATTGCAAGTTTGGTGATGGATGCACGCTGCACCTGCATACTAACAGATCTATCTCTGCATACATTCTTGGGCAATGAGCATTGAATCCCAAGTATTAATTCCTCCCTGTTAACGGGACTGTGTAAGGCATAAGGTTGTGCTTGCTGTAAGCAGGGAACCATGCAGGGACTGAGCGATGGGGAAGAAGCAAATGTTGTTGTTTTTGCCTTGCCTCTGGCAACACAAACAGGGGTGCCGGCAGACTTCCTCTGCAGCCTGCTCTCCTTTTCTTTCTGTGGCCCGAGGAAAATCGTCAGTGAATGCTGCTCAAACAGCAAGGAATAAGATGCTTTTGATCCAAAAGGAGCATTGCTCTGTGCTTTGCAGGTTTAAGTACAGTGGTACCTCAAGTTACAAACGCCTCAGGTTACAAATGCCTCAGGTTACAAACTCTGCTAACCTGGAAGAGTTACCTCGAGTTGAGAACTTTGCCTTAGGATGAGAATGGAAATTGTGTGCTGGTGGAGCAGTGGCAGCAAGAGGCCCCATTAGCGAAAGCACACCTCTAGTTAAGAACAGTTTCAGGTTAAGAACGGACCTCTGGAGTGAATTAAGTTCGTAACTAGAGGTACCACTATACTTGTTCCACAGTGGTTTCTAAATTAAGCTGCATGTTGAGGGAAGCTCCCCAAGTCTGATATTTTATATTTCACAGGACATGAAAGTCACAGTTAGAAAAGTCAGGCATTCTGAATTATATTTCATTAGCAGCATCAAATGAAATATACCCCCATGAGCAGGTATTTCTCTCTCTCTCTCTCTCGTAGTAGCATCTCATTAAGATCCCAGCCAGGGTTGTTTGGGGCAGAAAATCAACAGTGTGTCATTCTTTGGATGTTGTTGTCAGCTGTAGATTATCTTAGTCCCAGGGCCAGTCCAAAGCATTTTGCAAAAGACGCAATGGTGCCTCTTCCCCTTCCATGTACAGAAGCTGAACAGACTGGCAGCCAAATCTTCAATCAGGATCCTTCACCGTACTTGAGGGCAGCTAGCTGGATTTGAGGGTGGCAGGCAGGCTGTGTAGCACACATAGATTTATCCCATAATATTACATCCCATTCCCTTTCCGCATGCTGCTATCCCTCATCATCCTCACAAGGCAATTAGGCTTGGGTGGGTGTCCCCAACTGAAAAGTCTTCTTCTGAAAAAGCAAACAAACCTTGGCATGAGAAGGGAATTCCAAGGGCAACTAAAGAGGGGAAGGTTAATCCTTCAAAGAAACCAAGCCTTTGATCTAGCCATTCCATATCTACTATGCAATCACATCCCATTTAGGCTAGGCACAATGCATAGTGCACTCACCTCTCGTCTCCTAAAGCAGGGAACTGGGAACCTGACACCCTCCAGATGTTGATGGACTCCAAGTCCTATCAGCTGCGACCAACATGCCAATGGCTAGGGGTAATGGGAGTTGCACTCCAACAGCATCTGAAGAGCCACATGTTCCCCATGACCTACCAGCCTCTTTGTGTCCTCAGCCAGCTCTCCCACCTGCCTGCCTTCTTACAACCAGTCCAGAGGATAGCCTTGGCTGTAAGCTGTCAGGCCTGAGGAATTCTCCCTCTCCTCCCAATGCTTTCAAGGAGCTGGGAAGAAACAATAAAGCTTTTAATTAGGCTTTTTAATTCAGTCAATGTGGTAAGAGACAAAGAATTCCAGTCTTCCCTCCATAATGGATTTGCTCACTCTGGCTCCTCCTCCTTCCCCCTTCCCCAACAGCATTGGCCTCTACGGAAGCCTCCTGTTGCCAAACGTCGCTGCATACATTGCTCTTGTACCCTCAATGACCACTGCGTCCTAGGGGACGGAGGATCCTCTATGCTGTCTAATGAAGTGTTCGCTGGCTGCTCTCTCCCTTCCCTTAATTCTCCTAACTCAGCATAGCTTGGCTGCTTGCCTGTCTCTGTCTCATTATCTCCCTCATAGCTTGGCTGCAATTCAATACTATCTCTCTCTTCCCTGTCAGCTATAGGAGAAGTGCGGGGTGGGTTGGGTTGGTTGGGAATCCCCACCATGCCTCTGCCTCTTCATTCCAGTCCCTGACAAAAGTTTCCTCTTTCTCACTCTCAGTTTTGTATTTGTAAAATTCAGAAAGGAGGAGGAAGAGGACTCTGCCTGTTATTGGCTCTGACGCCACTTACTGTTGGCTTCCTTGTCTTCTGCCCTACCAGTCCCAATGGACACCGCTGACCATGTGGAGAACTCTCTCTTCCCATGTATAAGACAATGGACAAGGAGCCATTTCAGAAGAGGTCATCCTCCTTTGTGCTCATGCGGTCATCATCTTAAAAAAACTTTCCCCTTCCTAAGTGTTGTTTTATTAATGCTCAGATTTATGGAGATTTAAGCAATCAATCTCTCAATTGATTAGAATTCATACTTGTCAGGGGTTCAGGGAGAGAGACGCAGAGTGAGGGGGAAGGATTCCAGACTGACGGGGAAGAGGATGACAATGACCCAAGATTGTCCATGAGTCCGTCCAGTGAATCGGAGGACTCCCAAAAGGGAGCCCCTCTGGTCAAGCCAAGGGGAGCTAGAGGGGGAAGCAGTCAGGAGCAGGGAAAGGAAGGGGGAACCCCCAGTAGGAGTTGGAGAGCGAGACCGGCTGCTCCGCTGGAACGGAGTGAGGGGGGAGGAGTGACCAGTGTGTCAGAAGGAGCAGAACAGGAAGCAGAGAGGGGAAGGAGATCAGGGCAAAACGTGCTGCCGGAAGGGGAGGAAAGTAGTATTGAGGGCAATGTAACTGTCGAAAGGAAGGTCAAGAGCAACGTAAGCGCGCCAAGTTCAAAATGGGAGGCGCGCGGAAATGAAGAGAGTCCTGGGGAGGAGCCTGGTCCCAAAGCCCGAAGGAGGGGGGAGGAGGCGGCAGAGGATTCAGCCTCGGGAGAGTCCCGAAGGGAGAGAACACAGGGGGGCAGAAAGACCCTGCGGAAAAGGAAAGAGAGAAAGAGGTGGACCAGTACAAGCCTCTTAAACTGGTGTCGAGGGGGGAGTGAGTCAGAGGGTACTTCAGCGGTCTAAGCGTAACAGACGTAGGGTCACGGACCTCGGATCTAAAGCTACTAATGTTCTTCAATAAAAGCTTTTGTACATAAGCTGGAGTGGACTTTGGTCTCTTGTGAGCTGGGACCACGGGTGACTCTGACAGCAAGTACCCTCTCACCAAGAACGCAAAATTTTTTTTTGCAAAGCTCACGAACGGTGGCAGCCATGAGTGCGGAGGAACAGCTGACAACACTGCGCAACGCAGTTACGGAACTCACCGCTGCAGTCATTGCATCTCAGAAGAAGAGTGATGAAGCGGAGAAGCGCTGCCAGGACCTGCAAATAAGGTGGGAGCGTGCTAGCAAGGAGGGGTTCCCAGGGTCCAGATCAGAGGGAATTGGACTTGGAAGGCGGGGGGGCAGTCTAGTCACCCACTTCGATGGGAACCTAAAGCACTACCCAAGTTTCAGAGCAGACGTCTTGTATGCACTGCATTTGCTTCGTAATGACTTTAAAGATGAAGAGGAGAAAGTGGGGTTTATTGTGTCTCATTTGCATGGGGAGGCAAGAGCTTGGTTGCGCAATTTGTGGCGCGAAGACGGCCCTGCCCGCCGCGATTCTGATGAATTTATTAAAGCGATGGACGCTTGTTTCCAGTCAACCGTGGATCTTGATCTTGCACGCAGGGAAATGCACGGGTTGCGGCAAGGGAGAGCCACTGTGCATCAGTATCATTCGCGATTTTTCGCCTTACTGACTGTGTTGGGCTGGGAGAAGCACTGCAAACCAGTGAGAGATTTGTTCTGGGAGGGTCTCAGCGGCCCCATAAAAGATGAACTTGCCAGGGGAGACAGACCTCAGACCCTGGAGGACGTAGTGCAGAGGGCTCTTGCAATAGGGGTACGCCACGAAGAACGTCCTTGGCACAATGAGGAGGGACGCCAGGCGCGTGCACCGGCAAGGACGCCTCCTTTTCTCCCCAGAGACTTCAGCCAGGCACATCCCTCGCCTCTGGCGCGGCAGGGGGAGGAACCGATGGAAATTGGTGGTGCTAAGGCTCAGGCAACAGCCAGAGTTCCAGCATCCGGTGCAGTAAAGGCGAAGCCTCCTAGAGGGAACAGGAAATGTTACATCTGTGACAGTGCACTACACATGGCGAAAGAGTGCCCCCAGAGGCCCCAGAAGCACACTGCAGCCTTAGCAACAGTGGCAGCAGAAGTGATGCAAGAGGAGCAGCCTCAGGGAAACGACAGTGCCTGGCTGGAAGCAGAGCTGCTGGGGCTCAGCCAGGCGAATCTGTAGAGCAGTCCCCAGTGCCTTTGCAACGTACAGACCCTTTACCACCCAAGCCAACGGTGCAGCTCACTGCAACACTCCAGTTGCCGAACGGAACCACCCTGGAAGTCCCCATCACGATCGATTCTGGGAGCAACGCGGACTTTGTGGGGGTGCAGTTCGTCAAGCAGCATCGCATAGCGCTTCTGCCCGCGACAACGCCTCTAAACGTAGTCACGGTTGATGGCAGGAAATTGCTGGGAGGACAAGTTGTGCAACAGACGCCTCCCATGGAGATGCGGATTGGACATCATAGAGAAGTCATCAGCTTCAATGTCACCCGCCTGTCGGACACGCCTATAGTACTAGGCATGAGTTGGCTGGAGAGACACAGTCCTGCGATAGCGTGGTACCAACGGCAGATCACCTTTTGCTCATCGTACTGTGCTCAACATTGTATCCAGTCCAGCCAGGAGGAAGGGGCGGAGCAGCAGCTGCAACTTGGCATGGCGCAGGCAGTTCCTCGCAAGTACGAGAGTTTCCTGGAGGTTTTCTGCGAGAAGGAAGCTGACCGGCTGCCGCCCCACAGACCTTACGATTGCGCGATCGACCTGTTGCCGGGGGCGCAGCTGCCGACTGCGAAGCTGTATTCCATGTCTGAGGACGAGATGCAAGAACTCAGGGAGTTCATAGAGCATAATTTGAAGCGTGGATTCATCCGGGAGTCCAAAGCAGTGGGGGGCAGTCCTGTGTTTTTTGTAAAGAAGAAAGACACGCCCCAGAAAAGACTCATTGTGGATTTCAGGGCCATAAATTCCATGACCAAGCCCAAGGCCTTCCCCATGCCCAAGATTGATGACCTCCTAGCGACCGTGCGGAAGGGGAAGATCTTCACCAAGTTGGATCTGCGTGGAGCGTATAATCTCATCCGTATCCGGGAGGGCGATGAGTGGAAGACGGCCATGTTCACGCCTCTGGGCACGTATGAATACAGAGTTATGCCGTTTGGTCTCCAAAATGGATCTCACGTCTTCCAAGCCTTTATGCATCACGTGCTGGCGGGGCTCCTCTACAAGAAGTGTGTGTGTTTCCTCGACGACATCCTGATCTTTTCGGAATCGCAGGAGGCTCATGAAAGAGACGTGAAGGAGGTCCTGCAGAGACTGCGAGAACACAGGCTCTACGCCAAGTTGGAGAAATGCCAGTTTGATGTGACGGAGGTGGATTTCCTCGGCTACAAGCTGTCTGACAAGGGGCTGGCCATGGACAGCGTCAAGGTCCGCGCCGTGTTAGACTGGAAGAGCCCACGCAATCGGAAGGAGGTCCAGAGATTTGTCGGGTTCGCCAATTTCTACCGCAAATTCATCAGGGGTTTTGCAAAGGAGACAGCAGCAATCACGGACACCCTCAGTTCCAAAAAGAAGAAGTTCGCTTGGACGGAACAGGCGGAGCGCTCTTTTAGGAAGCTTAAAAGCCTCTTCGCTTCCGAGGAGCAGCTGCTGCACGTGAATCCGGGCAGACCCATGCGAGTAGAGACCGACGCCTCAGACAGAGCGGTGGGAGCCGTACTCCTGCAAGAAGATTCCCAAGGAGATTGGAGACCCTGTGCCTTTTACTCCCGAAAGCTCAGCAAGGCGGAGCAAAACTACACCATATGGGACAGAGAGCTGTTGGCCATCCACGCTGCCTTCAAAGCATGGCGACACTTCCTCATAGGTGCCAAGCACACAGTGCAGGTCCGCACAGATCACAAGAACTTAGAGTATTGGCGCACGGCGAAGCTCCAGAGCCAAAGACACATGCGCTGGGCTGAATTCTTCGCGGATTTCGACTTCAGGATAGAATACATCCCGGGAGATTCCAACGTTATAGCCGACGCGCTCTCCAGGAAACCGCAATATCTCGAGGAAGCAGCGCCAGTGGCAGCCAATCACATTTTCGCACCGCAGGCGTGGACGTGCGCCACCATCGCAGTCGACCTGGACGCGGTGCGACGTGCGTTGCAAGTAGATCGATTTGCACAATCCAAGATGGAGGCGCTGCGCAGGGGTTCGCAGAGAGAAGATGAGTTCCAATTACGCGACGGGCTGTTAACTCACAAAGGTGCCCTCTACGTACCGGGCGAAGAGCTCCGCGCGAGGGTTCTGCAGCAGTTGCACGACGCCCCCAGTGCGGGCCACTTCGGCAAGGAGAAGACAATAGAACTGGTGGCCAGGGACTTTTGGTGGCCCCAGATGCGGGGAGAGATAGCGGATTACGTCGCCAGGTGTGACACTTGTCAGAGGTCCAAGCCAGTGCACCAGAAGCCAGCGGGGTTACTGGAACCGCTGGAGACGCCACAGCAACCGTGGGAGAGGGTGGCGCTGGACTTCGTCACTGACCTGCCCAGCTCCAGAGGCAAGACGGCGGTGCTGGTGGTGGTGGACTTGTTCACCAAGATGGCGCACTTCATTCCTTGCGCGAAGGTGGCGACGGCGGAACAGACCGCCAAACTCTTCATCGATCACGTGTTCAAGGTGCATGGGCTGCCACAATCCATCCTGTCCGACAGGGGGCGCCAATTTGTTTCTACTTTTTGGAGGAAGCTTCTAGGTATCCTGCATGTCAAGATCAACCTAACGTCGGCAAGGCATCCGCAGACCAACGGCCAAGCAGAGAGAGTCAACGCGATCATGCAGCAGTACCTGAGATGTTACGCCAATCAGCGCCCGGCGGCGTGGGTGGACTACCTGCCGATGGCGGAGTTTGCCTACAACAACACGAAGCACGCGTCGACGGGGGTGACGCCGTTCTGCGCGAACAATGGTCGTCATCCCAGAACCTTCCCGGGGTTCGTAACACCGGGAGAGGGGGTGACGCAAGAAGCCGACCAGTTCGCAGCAGAGCTGCAACAGGTGCACGAGGAGCTGCGGAGACATTTGGAGCTAGCCAAACAAGCATATAAGGTGCAGGCAGACAAAAACAGGAGAGTGGGAGAGGACATCCAGGTGGGGGACTGGGTATGGTTAGCGGCCCAAGCAATGCCAGCCAGGTCGTTGGCTAAGAAGAAGCTGGGACACAGGCAGCTAGGGCCATACCAGGTGGAGGCTAGGATTAACCCTGTAGCTTTTCGACTGGCCCTCCCCGAAGGTTCCAGAGTGCACCCGGTCTTTCATAGGTCGGTGCTCACTCCCTACAAGACCCCGCACAGGTTTCAGGAGTCTGACACAGTACCGCACGCACGCACTCAGTCACCCGAGAGGGAGGGGGCGCCCAGGGCCGAACCACTCAACGAGGTCACTGAGATCCTGGACTCGAGATGGGGGGTAGAGGGAGTAGAATACTTTCTAGCCAGAGAAGGTACCCCGGCCAGTGCCAATATTTGGGTGCCGGACTACGCTTTAGACGAACCTCTTCTGAAAGACGAGTTCCATGCACTTTTCCCGCATAGACCCATGCCAGCCGAATATTTTGATGACTGGCTCTTTACGCCCACACTTTCAGACAGTACTTTCAGGGGCTTTTCTTCCGCCGAGGAGAGAACGCCAGAATCAAGCCCGCCCAGGGGATCGAGTTCGGGGGTAGACACAGAACCCTCTTACTGGTGGGACGAGCAACCAGAGGACGACTGGCGCAAGAAATGGCTGACGGGGCCTTGGCAGGCAGCACCAGACGAAGTAGCAATGGAAGAGGGAGCCGAGAACACCTTGGGTGAAGAACCCGCCTTCGAACACACATACACCGAGCTGCTAGCAGAGGACATTGAAGCAAACGAACTGTATCCTGCATCTACCTCCGAGGAGATGCGGCTCCCACGACCTGCCTCCGAGGGCCGGGAGGGGGGAAGGGGGGGCTTCGAGGGGGGGATGGATGTCAGGGGTTCAGGGAGAGAGACGCAGAGTGAGGGGGAAGGATTCCAGACTGACGGGGAAGAGGATGACAATGACCCAAGATTGTCCATGAGTCCGTCCAGTGAATCGGAGGACTCCCAAAAGGGAGCCCCTCTGGTCAAGCCAAGGGGAGCTAGAGGGGGAAGCAGTCAGGAGCAGGGAAAGGAAGGGGGAACCCCCAGTAGGAGTTGGAGAGCGAGACCGGCTGCTCCGCTGGAACGGAGTGAGGGGGGAGGAGTGACCAGTGTGTCAGAAGGAGCAGAACAGGAAGCAGAGAGGGGAAGGAGATCAGGGCAAAACGTGCTGCCGGAAGGGGAGGAAAGTAGTATTGAGGGCAATGTAACTGTCGAAAGGAAGGTCAAGAGCAACGTAAGCGCGCCAAGTTCAAAATGGGAGGCGCGCGGAAATGAAGAGAGTCCTGGGGAGGAGCCTGGTCCCAAAGCCCGAAGGAGGGGGGAGGAGGCGGCAGAGGATTCAGCCTCGGGAGAGTCCCGAAGGGAGAGAACACAGGGGGGCAGAAAGACCCTGCGGAAAAGGAAAGAGAGAAAGAGGTGGACCAGTACAAGCCTCTTAAACTGGTGTCGAGGGGGGAGTGAGTCAGAGGGTACTTCAGCGGTCTAAGCGTAACAGACGTAGGGTCACGGACCTCGGATCTAAAGCTACTAATGTTCTTCAATAAAAGCTTTTGTACATAAGCTGGAGTGGACTTTGGTCTCTTGTGAGCTGGGACCACGGGTGACTCTGACAATACTGTTCATCAACTATAGTTCCTTTAATTGCGTGAAAGCCCTGCTTTCTTGCAAATATGAAGAAATACAGGCATTACAATCCATTAAAACTGCCTCCCCCCTCCCAGCTACAGCTTGATGAATTTGCACAGATGGCACAACATTGCAAATGTAGTTCATTATTAAAAATTGCCACAGGAGGATGCCCTTAAAAACACACACGCGCGCGCACACACACACACACACACACACACAGAACAAGGACTTCATTTCCTGAAAAGTCTGGGGAAGAAAACCGGGAACAGAAAGTCTTACATGAACATAGCTGTCATTGTTTACAGTCCTGGCAACATCTCTCTACCAAACTGGCACCAATAGCAGCTTTCTTCAGATGTTATTAAATTGAAAGCATGCAGAAGGTGTGGGGCTGTGCACTCTGCGCCTGTTCTCACTGTGTTTAGCCACAAGGTTCAAAGTAGTCTTGTAAGTATGTGCATAAACACACAAAGTTTCCCACATTCAGGAACCCTCTTGTGACAGGTCCCCAACTGCAGGGAGACATAAACCTTTTCAGATGGCACACCCTTTGCTAGGTTGGGGTCGGTGGGGGGGACTGGTGAGGAAGACCCTGAACTTCCTAAGGATATACGGTAAAAAGAGCCTGCGGGATTGGGCCAATGCCCCAGCCAGTCCAGCATGCCGTTCTCACAGCCAGGAGGGATGCTGCTCCTTGCTGTAGCAGTTTTTGTTTTTTTAAGTTGTTAAGAAAGGAAGGGAAAGAAAGAAAAACAGAGAGGAGATGCCTCTGCTGTCCTGAATTTCAGAACACACTGGTCCCACACTGGAATATAAGTTGTTTGTTAGCTGCCAAAAAGGATGGCACAATTATCTCCCCCCTTTCAAATCAACAAAAGCATTCTCAAAAGGTACTTTGGCCCAGGACTAGTTTAAACTGACCATACTTCCCAGATTCATCAGGGAACTCTCGTTAGTTTAACAGCGGAAGGAGATCTTTCTGATCTTCCTATAGCCGCACTAGAGGAGGACTGGAAAGAGAAAGCACATAAGTGTGAGATTCATGCACTCTTGTTTTTATTCTGATACTGATTTTAGGATGTATTTTAATTGATTGCCTGATTTTATGTTAATGTGTTATACATTTGATTTTAGCTGCTCTGAGCCCAGTTTTGGCTGGGGAGTGCAGGATATAAATAAAAAATATTATTATTATTTAGCATTATGGCTGAAGTGGACTGCTGATTTCCAAATGATGGGGCAAGCATCCCTTTGATGGAGTCAAAGACAACTATGAGCATTGTGACATCTCAGCATATGCCTTATCACTTTCTATAGATTTATTTCTTGTAAACTGCTAATACTTAAGCATCTTCTCCTACCTATAGGATTTTTATTGTATTTTACTTTATGCCCTCCTGTTGTCTTGATTTTCTTAAATTCCATTTCAATTCACTTTGGGATGAAAAAAGACCTTCCTCCCTTTCTTCCAGGGACAGCTCCACCTTCCAAAATACATTGCAGCCTTACCAGAAATTTGCATGGAATCATGATGAACTGCATCATAAAAAGAACAACTGGGATGAACCCCATGCCAAATGTAATGTATTCAATGATTCAGATTCTCTGTTAACGTTTCTTGTACTTCTTTCAAAATTCCTGGGGGAAATGGAAAACAAAAAGAGCAGAGGCAGAGGAAGAATCAATAGCACAAAAAATCACTTCTAATCTAAAATGACAGGTTGACAGCAATTGCATTCAACATGAATTGCAAATTCACTGCAGAAGGAGGATCTTAATCTGATCATTTATATCATAGATCATCCTATAATGCAGTGTCTTATGTGCGCTAATAGCTTTTGTATTGTCTTAAATGCCCCGGTAGCCTATTTGGGTTATGTGCAGCAACCTACATATATTTATTTACGTGGCGGACTAAAGAAGCCATAGGGCGAGGTAGAGAAATATTTCTTGGGCAGAAGTCTCCCCTTGCTTCTTACTTTGTTAGAAAGAGTAGTGAATTAAAGCCTATGCTGAAAAAATCTGGATGTCATTTGGATATGGATATAAATTGGGCATTTCATGACAGTAAAACCTCTTACACAAAAACTGATCATTCAGGGTTCCTGATCACATGCATGGTCCCATGCTTTGGGCAAGGTCCATTGCTCAGTACTAAAGCATCTGCTTGGCATGCAGAGGCTTCCAGGTTCAATCCCCAGGATCTCCAAACAGGGCTTGGAGAGGCTCCTGCCCAGAACCCTAGAGAACTAAGAAAGGTAACCTAAAGGACCCTTGGATGGTTGGTGCTGTGGTCTGAATCACTGAGCCTCTTGGGCTTGCTGATTGGAAGGTTGGCGGTTCAAATCCCTGCGACGGGGTGAGCTCCTGTTGCTCTATCCCAGCTCCTGCCAACCTAGCAGTTCTAAAGCATGCCTAGAGAACTACTGCCAAGCAGTGTAGACAAGATGGACAAATGGTCTGAATCAGCATAAGGCAACTTTCTATACAGTCATGCCTTGGTTTTTGAACAGCTTAGTTGTCGAATGTTTTGGCTCCTGAATGCCGCGAACCCAGAAGGGACTGTTCTGGTTTGCGAACTATTTTTGGAAGCCGAATGTCCGACGGGGCTTCTGCGGCTTCTAATTGGCTGTAGGAGGTTCCTGAAGCCAATCAGAAGCTGCACTTTTGTTTCCAAACGTTTTGGAAGTTTTGGATTCTGTACAACTTCCAAGGTAAGGCTATATTCCTGTAGTTTGAGGGAAATCGACCCTTTGGATGCCATAAACAGAGCATAAGAATTGGGTACAAGTTTGTGGTAGGATCCTAGATGATAAAGTATAAAATATGTTTGGCTAAGGAGACGGTTTGTTGTCCAACCTCAGCTCTTTTCTAAACCCATCTAAATCTAACATCAAGGAAACCTACTTCTGGCTTCATCTCAGTGGGCTGCAGTAATGGGGCTTAGCACCGATTCTTTTCCTGCATGGCTATGAAATCTTGCCTATTACAGTGATTCAGAACTTTATTCCCAGTTAAAATAGGACCATAAATTATAATGTTAGGGCTTTAAAAATAAATAAAAAAATCCTGCCTATTCTGGCTGCCCCTGACTGAATCCTTGGACACGGATCACAAGCTCTGGTACTTGGAATAATTTTTGCTTCTGTGGCTGGCAGGTCAGAAGAAAATTCATCAGTCAATTCATTACGGTAGCGGTAATGCTGTCTCTTCCATAGAAGCGTAAGCACTCACTCTGTGCAGTCTCCTGTCCCTGGAAGCAGCTGTTGTATTATATGGAGGTGTATAGTAATGTTTCTGTCAGAGGCATCAATTGACCTTCAACAATAGTGATTCTTCCATATAAAATTTCCCCGGGATTGCTTTGCTGTTTTCTTTCACACACACTTTATGACACTAATAACACTTGCTCTACGGGAAGGGTGTACTTTGATTCCCCTCTTTGTTTAAAACGTCGAAAACAAGATGGTGTTGGGAGGTTCGCTGACTTTCAAAATTATGCTGATGACTGTGCCAAGTCAGAGGCGCAAGCTTCCAGCCGTTCCACCAACCTTGAAAGGGTAATAAAAGCATTTATGAATGCTGGTGATTTTTAATGGCAACATTTTTCTGACGACCTCCAGTGCCTGGGACAATATAAGGCTGTTTAGCTCATTATGAACTCTCAAAACACATTACATACAAAAGAAATTAAGAAAGCCATAAGCCCATGGATTCAAAGAAGGTTTTCAATATCTAAAAATAAAAGCAGTATAGCTATAAAATTTAATACCCCACCGAGCATGTGAGAGGGCTGCTATCATCTGTGCTGCTCTTTCTTACACCACAGTTTCGTAGTTGTGGCTGTTATTTTCATTTTAAAGGTGTGTGTGTGTGTGTGTGTGTTTAATATCCTTATTTGTATTTTTCTTTTCTGTATAAAACATTTATTGGAGCTACTTTATATACAGGCTCAGCTGGGGTTCCAGATCCAAATGAATACGATGGTGTGTCTTGAACTCATGGAATGGCAATGGAACTGCGCCCAAATTTGAAAAAATAAAACATTTCTGGAAAAATAAATAGCATACAGAGAACCCATAAAAATTGTGATACTGTAAATAAGTAACCTGGCACACATACCCTCCTTGCATATGCAAAGTATGATGACTTCCTGGCATTCACATGCCCACTTCCTTTGTTTTGTGATCTCTCTTTCATAGCCTTTTGTTGAGGATGTTTTCTTTGGAACATGCATGTGTCCCAGTTTAAAAAGAAAATACTAGAGAAGATCAAGGATTGTCCCATTGCCTTCTTCATGGATGTGCTATTATGGTTCCAGTGGTGGTGGATTCCTATTGGTTAGGCTGGAAGGCAGGAAGACCAGGAATAGGTGGAACCAGATCCAATGATAGCCAGAGCCAACTAATTCTGGTTTCATCCCAATATCCGCTCTCCTCTGAATTCTACAAGGGCAACACTGACACTTAGAAGAAGGAAGCAGACAGGGAGTGCCACCTTCCAGACTGGTCATAAGTAAGAAAGAAAGCAGGTGGAAGGTGTTTCAGGGCAGGCTGAGGTTGATGGGGCAGGACCTTATTTGTCTTAATAGACCAGCCTCCATTAGGTAGCTTTCACAGCTGACTAAAGCTGAGTAGTGTCTTACAGGCTGGTATCTCACACCCAACGATACTCAGCAATAAGTTCTGACAGGCAATGCCAGGAACAGGCTGAACACTGAGGAGTGGTGGCTGATGAGTGGGCACCGGGAGAAGGGAGGTTGGAGACTGACTTGGAAGAAGGAATCAGTGATCTGGGAGAGCCTGGAACAGCCAGGAGACAATAGCCAGAAGCAGGTGAAGCTGCAGGATTGGAGAGTGAGAAACAGGTGCAGAGCTCTACTGTCTTCCAGGGCCAGGCAAGAATTGAAGAGAGAGGAGCAGAAGCTGCTTAGATGCAGATATAGTCTTCACCTGCTTGCGCGCAGCTCGAGTGCGGAAGATACATAAGCTGAAGTTGGGGGTGGGGCTTCTCCGGTGCCACAACTGCTCCATCAGCTGCACACCTAGGAGTGGCAGAGAGATATATGACTAAAGACATGCCTTTTCCTAACTTGTAAGTGTACTTTTGAAAAAAAAACAGAAGAAGTGTCAATTCCTCACTCTGGACATTCATTGCCTGACAGCTGTGACAGGCATTGGACTATGTTTGCAAAGTATCAAGCCCTTGCTCTCCTGGCGAAGTTTTTTTTTTAAGCCAGTGTGTGGATGGGAGGGTTGGCAGGTTTGCTTGAATCATATAGAGCTGGGGTGGAGAACCTGTGGCTCTACCAATGTTATTGAACTAGAACTCAGATCTTTCAACTGTGTAGTGGATGCAAGTTGGAGTCTATCTCCATCTACAGGGCCACAGCTTGCCCACCACTATGGCTCAGCTGCTCTGCCATACTCTTGCTTTGCGCTATCATCATCATCATCATCATCATCATCACCACCACCCCTGCTTTTTTCCTGATAGGACTCGGTGTGGCTTCATAAAATATGCTACAGACAAACAAGGGTGACAGGCCTCAATGCCTTTCTTATGATCTTCCCAGAAGCATCTGGCTGGCTACTGTTGTAAAAAAGGATTGCCTATGTTCCACAGTAATAGGTGAATCTACACAAACGTGACTGGCATTAAATTTTCCTCAGTTAAGATTGAGTGTGGACCCATACATTCAAGTAGTTGTCATACCATTCCTGTTGCATATGACTTGATTCACTTGTTTGAATCAGCAAGAGATTATTATATTGTCCTGAATATTATAAAGTCCCGAATTAGATCCCTCTTGATTGGCTTGATATCCTCCCCGTATCAGCTACTCCTGTTATTCTTGTACGTCAATAAATAATTGCCTTTCTGAAATGTAAACTTGATTTACAATGAATTCATTTGAGAGGGTCTATATCATACTCATGATAAATAAAGATAGCCCACCTAGTCACCCGGCTAGTACAAAAGATATGTGTGGCAAAGACATTTTGAGCTATCCCGGTGATGTGTTCAAACGAAAGCACTGCTCTGTCAACACATAATAGCTCTCTCTTCCTACTTCCTTCCCTCTTAATGACAGGGTCACCTAGCTTAATTGTGTACCCCTATTTCTTTCTAATAAGTAGCCTCTGAAAGGAATTAATGATCAGACATACTCTCAAGCTAATGGAAACGAAACATTGGATGAAGAGCATGTGGGTGCTTAGATAACTTTTGAAGCAGGCTAGAAAAAGCAAACCACCACATGTAGCTCATTTTGTAAGCCAATTTGCCCACAGATTGTCTTTGTAATGCGTTTCTTGCTTCAGTTGACAAAAATAGTAATTTCGACCCCTTCATGCATCGTTACACTTGCTGCAGGTTTCGTCCAAAATGGGGATGCAGGGGCAATGCTCTCTTGCCAAGAACAGAATGACAGTGTTGTTTCTGCATATGCTTTACATGTGGTCAAGTATTATGGTCACACTGGCCAATGGGTTAATTAGTATCTTCCTACGGATCCAAAAGACGAGGCTTCCTTCTTTACCAACATGTGTCTTAAATGCAACTGGAAGTTATTTTTGACAAGCCCCATTTTAACGTGGGGTAAACAGAAGAAGAACAGAATAGTCCTCTTATTTTTTTGCAATGGAGCTTCCTTAGAAGGACTTCTGAGGAACCTCCATTGCAAAAATAATCAGGACGTTCTGATGTTCTTAGGATTGTATTCCACAACCTTACATGCACCTCCAAACCACACTTATAAAACACATTGTTCTGCCCACTGGCCCACCCAAGGTCTGTGCATTCAGCAGATGATGTGACTGGGATGCTTCAAACCCACAACAGTGTATGCACATAGGCTCTTTCATATGTTCCTTGACTCTGCAGACATAGCCCATGTGTTTACCTAGAGCTCTGTTCATGCCTTCTATAGCATATGCATCTGTGGGGATCGTGCGCCTTCCTCCATGCTTTCAGCAAACATGGTTTGAAGGCAGAAATAGGCTTATGCCTTTATCCCTTTGCCATGGCATCTAATTCCAATTCTGATTCTCCAGCAGGATAGCAGTGAACAAATAGGAGATAGAGGATTAGCTCCTCAATGGCATTAAGCAGCAATTCCTTCTTCATGTCACTATGACTAGACCGAAGCCTTGCTAAGTTTCAGGAGTTGAGTATGCAGCTTCTTTTGAAGTCTTTCTGATCCCTGCACTCCAAAAATATTGAGGGCTTTAGCCCTTGAATTATTTTGTTGATGTTTTTGTTGTTTGTGGTAATCTCTGTCTTTGGCCTAGTATAGGAGCACTTGGGGAAAATGTACCTGCCTGTCCCCAGAGTATATCCTGTGCTCCATTTGCACAACAACCAGGAGAACAGACAATTCTGTCATTCAAAATAAGTTGCATGCGTTTACACTTAGAGCGTTTTTAACATGGCAAAGGCCGTAGAAGAATGGATTGATAGCTGCTGGTGATTGACTGCTCTTCCAGCCTCTGTGCCATTTGCTAAATGATAGGCATGAGTTATTACTCATCCTCATTATTCATGCCAAAAGGACCCACTATTATAACTCATCATGAAGTGAACTCAGCATGAGCAACATCATAAATCTGCAGGAAAATAAGATTGATGATCAGTGTACGTTTATTTTGCTCCGTAATTTATGTGTGATGCATTTTGTCAGGGCAAATGATCATTTTCTAATCCCAAAGCCATCCTGTTTGCTTGCTATAAGCCTATAACCAATCAATATTATTAAAAATGAGGGCACTGGAGCCTGTGAGTGATAACTCATAATGCTGCAAGTGACAGACTTTCACTAAAGAAGCTCTCCAGTTGGTACTGCAGCCGTAATGACTGCTTTAATGGTGGCTGTCAAGGTGCCACTAAATTTCTTCCCAGCTATCACCACTGCCTTCTAGTTATAGGAAAATCCTGGAACTGTTGACTTGAGAGACAGTCATTATGAAAGAAATATTACGTGCTCTGCTGCTAGCCTCATGCTGTGTGTTACAAGGAAGGGTTAATAAATGGCAAGGAATCATCACTTTTTTTCACACTGAAAGGACATGAAGACTCCTTGCATGCTCTAATTATACAGAGCTTTGAAAGAAACAACTGAGACTATTACCCATCTTTTAGAGGATGTAATGACAAATAAAAAATCAAAAAACTTACTCAAATATCCATAGAAGAAGCTGGTGGGTTGTGATAGGGGTATCTTTTGCTGCAGGGAACAATCCGCTTTAAGTTGCATGACTGTGTTGCACTAAATTTTTAAAGGGCCAGAAGTCCTCTCCTGCCAAATGACAGTGAGCATATGAAGGACAATGCCCATCTAACATCTCTTTATTCCCAGCATTTAGGTTTTTAATTAGCTACCCTCTAGATCTTAAAACATATCCAGTACTTCCCATGAACATTGTGATAAAGAAATGTAGACTTCTATCTGTTATGGAAAAACAGGCTCATTGGTTCCTTTCCCCCAGTGTAACCATGTGACACCACACTTTCTGAGAATAGGACTTTAGGTTTCAGCAATTTATATATTCATTTATTATATTTCTACCCTAACCTTGGTTGTGAATGATCTCAGGGCATGTTACAGTATCATACAATCAACTGGCTGATACAGTAATAATAATTACATACAATTCACAAAACAACCAGAGCAGATAAAATACTATAATTAACAGACAGAATTAAAAAGAGACCATAAAACTGCAGGAGAACTCTTCCCAGAACACTGACTAAGTTAACCCCCAGATACCTAGGTAAATAAATATATTTTAAGTTGCACTGAAACTAAAAACTGTCAGCACCAACTGACATTCTATTGTTAGCCTAATGGATATTCTTCTCATCTGAAAGAAATTGCAAGTCTTTTTTTTGCAAAGGTCTGTAAAACAGTTAGAAGGCTATCAATAGCAATCAGTCATTATTGCTAATGGATGAAGAAGCAAGCTGTGAACTGCCTTCCCTTAGAGAAGCAGAAATCTATAAGTTGCTGATAATTACAAGAGAGGCCAGTGGAAATGAAGACATTAATATATCTGGCAAGGCTCCCAGTTCCCAAGTTCACTTTTTAATCCAAAATGTTGACTGACTCACACACCTTAAGTATAAGTTTGTCTCAACTTTTGAGTTCAATTTGAGTGTGAAATGGTAAAAAAAGACATCAAAATGACCCAAAATGCAAAGTTCACTGTCTTGCTGAGAATTTTTTTTAGGCCCTGTGTGGTATATCTTCAAAAGAAAAGTTAACGGACTGCACCACTGAATGCATATTATACAGCAATCTGCATATTGTACATTGTAATAATAATAATAATAATAATAATAATAATAATAATAATAATATAATATAGTGGTGTTAATGTCATATAGTCACCATGAGAACAACAGTGTAATGCAAATTTGGCTCAGTGACTAGCTTGATCAGGGACTTAACAGCCTAGGCCCAGGATATGTCATGGAGCATCTTCTCAAGAACCTCCTTTGTGAAGTTTTGCAGGAGGCCTTGCTCAGGCTCAAGAAGAGTTTGGATTTGATATCCTGCTTTATCACTACCTGAAGGAGTCTCAAAGCAGCTAACATTTTCCTTTCCCTTCCTCCCCCACAACAAACACTCTGTGAGGTGAGAGGGGCTGAGAGAATTCAAAGAAGTGTGACTAGCCCAAGGTTACCCAGCAGCTGCATGTGGAGGAGCGGAGACGCGAACCTGGTTCCCCAGATTACGAGACTACCACTCTTAACCACTACACCACACTGGCTCTCAGTGTGGCTCTCAACCAGCATGCACATATTTTTCTTTTTTTAATGGTGGCATGAGAGCTGTCTTAAGCCATCGAAAAGGGTGGTCTAACTCCAACACTATTTTAAAGGCTTGTTTTTCCTCTGCCAGACTTAGGCTGGCTAAGCCAGCTTTCGCCCTGCTGCCAAACAGAGTTTGGATCTGGTGTAACTTGACACCAGGTTAACTTATACCAGCTTGCCTTACACCGGCCATCTTCCCACATGAGTACAGGGTGGCAATCTGTATATAACTAAGACAGGCTTACAACAACATACAAAATACTACATGACAATGAATAACAGGGTCAATGAAAAGTCTCCCAATTAACCTCCAGATGGATGGAGAGGTGCTCCAAGTCATTGGGGGAAATTACTCCAGGCCATGCAGCAGTCATGACAGCCCTGCTGGTACCACTGCCTGCCACTGCTACCAGCAGACTGCCAGTTTGCCAGAGCCCATTCAAACCTGGCATTGGCCCTCTCTCCAAGCCATTGACTCTAGTAGCTTCAGGCACACTCAAACACTGTCTTTAGCAACTTGAAAGGAGAGTCAGTGCCACTCATTGTACACAATGCTGAGCTACTAGATGGAACAATGGTCTGACTTGGGATGGAACAGCTTTCTATGTTGGTATGGGATGAGTGTCAGCAAGCAGAAACCCTTTTTCCTTGCTTTCTCTGAATGTGTCAAGAAGCGAGTTGAAGAAGTAAACATAGAATCCTTGCAAGACACAGTGAAAATCTGCTGGGAAATGCCACCAGCATCTCAGCTGAAGTCCAGAACAAAGTGCACTGTCAGAAAGCTGGCATACCTAATCTGTAATAATATAACAATAAATATTAAAGTTTCTCAGTCCTTGCTGGTGTTGCTTTGGGAAGCAAAACTCTCTTGCGGCTGCTAGATTTACATATAATGACAAGCTGGAGCTCATGCTGATGACTGAGTTGCAGAGCAAGCTGGGCCTGGTCTTTATCTACACACCTGCAAAACTCTTTGGTAAAAAACAACACATGCGTACAAAAAAAACTCAAGGGCAACAGTCAGTAGCTTAAAAAAATTATGATGGATAGCAGTAATTATAAACCAATAATATACGGGAAACAGAAAAGACTGCAAAGAATTTCCTGCCATGTGCATTTTAGGAGGCATCTGGACTACATCTGGTTAAGCGTGGATTTAAAGGACTGCAGGCATTCAAAGAGACATGATCGTGCTATCACAGATAATGATATAAAGCCATAATTTATAATAACTAAAGAAATTTGTGTGGGGTGGGGAAGAAGCATCACTTAGGTTTATTTTTGTAGGGCTAGGATCCAGTGTATAAATTGACAGAACAATGCTGGATATATCACCTTGTGACCTCACATTCACTTAAAAAAAAGTTATGTTCAAGAAGATTGATAACAGTCCTGAAAGAATGTGATGCTGGGACTACTATTAGCATTACATGGTGACATGAAAATAGGACTGGCCTGAGCTTTCACATTTTTGGTTGGGGAAATGAAAATGATGTTATTGCAAATGAGTCTTTTAAATAATTCTGTTGATCTTCCCCAGCGAATGATGGTTATGAACTCGGCTGAGAATTCAAAAAAACAAAAAACCCCCAAAAACCAACACACCAAAGCACGTAAAATATATTGCTCCTTAAATTTTGAAGACCCTTCCCTGTCATAAAATAAGCATCATCTATTGCATCTTGCTCTATCCAACATGATTTAAGTATGCTTTGCCATTTGTAAAAAAAGTTGAATAAACCAACTCTGTTAGTTAAAGCAACGAGTGCCAAGTTACTGTACCAAACTTTTTCACTCAGGTTCAACTTTTAAACTAGACAGCAAACTACAGTATGTGAAAACAAAAGTATCCTTGGGGTGGGGTTGTTTCTAAATATTACGCATTAAATAAAAATGATAAGGCCTTTGGGCTCGGTTTAGGAAATATGCTAAAATCCCATAGGATATTAAGGTAGAGGATGATGCAGTGGAAATTGTGCCCTGTTAAGAACAAACAGTGTAAAGTATTATAAGCATTATAAATAATGTCTGTGACCTACCACACACATAGTGACCTACTACACACACGAATAGCCATATTCTAAAATGGTCTATAAAAGCAGGAGTTGGGAGCATAGTTTTCCCAGAGGGCTGGATCCTAAAGTGGCCAACCCTCTAGGGAGCACATGGACCTCATTGTCACAAAATTTTCACTGCAGCTTGAATTCAACTCCCCTGGACTCAAGTTGCACCAGCAAAAGAACAGTCCAGAGGCTCCAGCTTCTGAAAAAGATTGAGGGGGCCTGATGTGATGTCCTGATCTCACATAAGCGACATTGTGAGGAGCCTCGGAATGGAGCTCAATGTGGTGGTGACATGGCCCCAGCAGCTTGTGGCCCCTGTCCTCCCTCTCCCCCAGCAGCAGCAGGAGAAGGAGCCACTGGCCACTGAGCTGCATTGCACCCTGCTCTGCGTTCACCCTACTAAGCCCTTTGAACACTGGGGCCCCCTAAAAAATCAGTGGAGGAGGCAAAGAGGCTCAGCCCCTAGGAGTTGGTGCCTATGGTACGTTCCTTGGCAGCCGTGACTTCAATTCAGTGCTCTTTGCAGCTGCAGGTTTACCTGCCCTGTGGCCTGGTGTCATATAAAATCAGGTGGATGTGGCTTCACGGAAATGGCCTCCTGGGCCAAATTAGGAGCCTTGCTGGGCCAAAGTAGACCCACAGGAGAGAGGTTCTTCACTGCTGCAGCAGATCAAAAGAAGAAGAATCTGCAACACACAGGCACTGAGCAGTGCTAAGCATGGAGGAGAGTTGAAGCAACAATTCACTTCTTCCTTTCTGACTCACTCATTTTTTGAAGTAATGGATTTTGAGCATTTTGACATATCCCTTATGAAAGCTGTACTGAAGCCCTTCAAATCCTTGAGCAAAATGCTGCGTGATAAAAGAAGACAATTCTGATGTGCCACAAAGCTGAACGTAGCCAAAATGCACTACGGAGGATTGGGATGGGCAAATCTGTCAATTTTGGTTTCTTCCGGCTTCTTATTCTTCCAGCCTTAAGTTTAGTTCTCTGTATTTCTGTATCAGTTTATTTAAAAAAAAACAATCCTCAAATAAGTATTTCAGTGCACAATTTTTCTAATATGTACATTTTGCATGTTATTTTATCAATACTTTTGTAAGTTTTTTTTATTAGTACAGTCATGCCTCATGTTACGTTTGCTTTATGTTACGTTCTTTCAGGATATGTCCCGCAGCGACCCAGAAGTACCGGAATGGGTTACTTCCTGGTTTCAGTGCTCGTGCATGCGCAGACGTGCAAAAAGATGTCACACGCATGCGCAGAAGCAGCGAATCGCAACCCATGCGTGCACAGACGCGCCGCTGTGGGTTGTGCTCTTTTCATGTTGCGAACGGGACTCCGGAACGGATCCCGTTCGCAACCAGAGGTACCACTGTATATGCATTTTTATACATGCCTCTCCCAATATACACATTACTTGGTTCAGAAACTCCTTAGCAAAATTCTAAGAAGTGTGAAAGCTGATAGATAGCTGAACTTCAGTTTGCATATTGTTTCAGAAACTGCAAATTAGGTTGTTTCACATTAGAATGCATACTAAACCAAAACCTCCCCATGTCTAATACAAAGTTAGTAATGAATGTCATACTTTCCAAAAACATGTGGCTATTTCCGTTCAGTATTCCTTTTATAAACTAGCAGTTAGTTTCATCTCGTGGGAAACCAGTTATTTTTCATTCATAGATTTACAGCACAATCCTATACATGTCTATTCAGATATAAGTCAATGGGGTTTACTCTCAGGTAAGAGCCTTACTGAACAATCTTATGCACAAGAAACTGTTGTAAAGCACACCAGTGTATGTTAAGCCAGTGCCAAGTTACACCAGATCATATTTTGTTCAGGCACCAGATCATATCCTGTTCAGGGCTACTGTTGCTACTACTCTGCCAAAGCCTGGCAGAGGGAAAACAAGCCTATAAAATAGTATTGTATGCCAGGGTGCCAGGTCAAATTACCAAGTTGAATGGCCTTAGGAGCCAGTCAACACTTTCTGGTTATCCCACCCCTGGAACAGCCTTTTGGGTGGACTTGGTTCAAACCTTGGTTCAGTAGGCTAAGTCACGGCTGAGATGGGATAAGCAAGTTACGCTAGTGTATCTTTCACTAGGATCCACTGCATCCTAAATTGTTCATCCAGGCAGATCTTGCCATAGGATTGTTTCCTAATTTTGTGCTGCCTTTTTGAAAAATGGCAACAGATAGAAAACTTGGAGGCACCATTTTCTTTTTTCATTTTTTTTTATTAATCACTTTTAGCAAATCAGTTTATAAATCAATATAACCATTTACATTTTCCCACTCCCTCTCCCACACTCCAGAGACTTCCCTCAGCTCCCCTCTCTGATTTGTTTATACATATTATTCTCTGCATGTTGTAAAATTGTACATATCATTGCCTTATCTATCATATGTACTACTAATGAATTTGTGGATGTTTATTCAAAACCTGCCAAGGAGCCCAAATCCTTTTGTTGTCTTTTTAAATAGTTTGTAAATAGTTCCTATTCTTCCTTGAAATCACGATTGTCCTTCTCAAGCAGTTTATATGTCAACTTTGCCAACTTCGCATAGCTCATCAGTTTTTCTTGCCATTGTTCTTTCGTTGGGATTTCCTTGTGCTAACAAGACTCTTGCCGCTGTTGTAGCATACATAAATAGGCACCATTTTCAAGTGCCTAATTACCATGCTTGATAAGATGAATCTGAAACATCGGACCATGTCACAATGGAACCTTCTTTGGTGTTAAATATGGAACAGGTCAAATGGCATCCCCACATTCCGACCATTCATTGAAATATGATGGCAAACAGCAGCAAGGAAAAAAAAAAAGGAACGGACACCATCAAGAATAGACAGAAGGCAACCCCCCCAATTTGTTCCAGCAGTATGTAGCAAAGGAAGTAAAAAAATTGCAAACCTCATTTTTATTCCACAGCATTTTTTTTCCTCAGAAGAAACACAAACAATTTACAGGAGATTGCAGCTTGTAAAACATTTTGTGATTCTTGGCAAAGAGTTGGAGGACTACATCATCCTTGTAGTCTTCTTCTTCTTCCTCTTTCTCCTTCTGCTGAAAGTGTTCAGAGGTTCTGCTTTTTCCTTAAGTAAAATGGAAGCAGATCAAGGTCATCTACGATTCTACTGACTCTTGATATTCCCTTAGCATCTGTAAGTATGCCAAGGATTAAACTGAGTTATGCGGGTGTTTTCAAAACAATTTAAAATCAATTTGGGTGAATTATTACCAGATCACTGGAACCGTGGGAAGCAAGGTCAAAATATCTATAAACCACGGGTGTCTATTTTGAACCTCCACATGTGGAAGATGCTCTTTCCAGGTAGCAGGAGCCATCCGATGTAGATGGACTTTACCATCATCATGTCCAGTTTGAGGACTATCCTTAAGGCATCTTTCCGGCCACTATTAGAAGAAAGAATGTTCAGTAAGCACTGGCTCGAAAGAATAGAACAATACTTATGTTTTAATACTGGCATTTCTATACTCATTTCTGGGCTAATAAACAGCAAACACTTAAATAAGGCTACATACAAGTGAGGCAACCTGCTTTTCTTTTCTTGACCCTGAAGAGCACTGCCAGTTAGAGTAGAAAAGAAGTCTGACAGCTTCATATGTTCTTTTTGCTTTGGCCCTGGAAAAGAAAATGACAGGTCTTTGCCTGTTTTAGGTAGCGATCCTGTACGCATGGTATAAATCAATGCCACTTTGTTCTGAGTAGAGAAGAATAGGATCAGTCCTGTTTAAATTCTGCACTTACTTAATTTGCTTTCATTACCATTCTTAGCTCAATTGCTGAAATAGTTGCTGTTGTGATGTAACAGTACTCTGAGGTATAGTGTGGTGTGCTTTTGATTTTCATGTAAAGTAGATACCCAAATTGTGCTACTGAGCAGAGTTTGGTCCATATAAGTCTCCATGACTTGATGTTACAACCCGATACACCGTTATAACCCTTTCCCCTCCTCCCTGCTGTGAAACAATTTGAAGACACCTAATTTCAAATTATATCTCACATGTTCACAGGCTTTAATCCACAGATGACAAGTTGAAGCAACATTTGCATTCAAATTGCACCATTGGATTAATCACATTGTATTTGCTGCAAATAATTAATTTGGCTCCGGTCTGAAAGTAAAATTAATTGAGTACTAGAAGCACCAAGAGATTTCCTTATTACTCAACATGTGCAGGGGAAGAAAAAGTACCTACAGTATTAGAGTCCTATTTCCTTAAAATATGTTTTTCTTTCATCAGATGGTACTTCTATTTTTTTTTCTATTTTAAAGTTCCAAATGTGAACACTGAGGAAATTTAGATCCCTGCATCTTTCTTGTCATTAGAAATTGCTGTGATATTGTAAAAAAGCTTGGCTTCCTGTTTCCTGTGTGCCAGGGGATGGGCGCACAGATGGAGATAACTTGCTGTGAGGAGGGGTAGCCAATGTTGCATCCTCAAGATATTGTTGCAATCCATCTCCCATCAGCCCCAAGCCATCATGGCCAATGGTCAGGGACAACAGGAGTTATTGACCAACAAAAGGGCACCATATTGGCTACCCCAGAAATGAACTTAACTTTCTCCAGAAATGATGCGATGAACAGGAGGGTTAGGCGTGTTGGTGAAACATCGATCTGCTTTCCCTTTCCCTGTGACTACTGCCACATTGTTTTCCAGAAGCCTCTTCATTTAGTGGAGAAATTGCCAATCTGATATGCTGACCGAGCTGGGTGAAACCCTGTCAGTTTCTTCACCATCAAAAGGAATTACACTGCAGGGCTCTCCATGTTTATAGAATCTTAGTCCTTGGGAAATTGCTGACTGAATTGCTCCTTCACCTGGTTTATACTTGTGAATGTCACTTTGGGACATACTGCCTGAATTAGTAGTTTCAGGTTCAACTTGTTTTTTGTTGTTGTTTTTTATATTTATATAAAAAAATCAATTTAAAATACAAACATAGTTTCAGGAAATCATCCATCGGATTGCTCTCTAACTCAGTCGGCACCTGATAGATTACACCTCTCTGGAGAAACCTACACGTTGCATTGGTCAATTTCAGCATATGCCAAAGTCTATATCCTGCCATTTCATTTCTGTTTCCATTTTCTTGTCGTTTGGAAGATAGCAGTTTGTGAGTGCTTAAAGGTCAGCACTGCAGACATCAAAATATTCCATCTGCGTTCCTGGATATGCCACCCAAATGGATATGGAGAAGCTTTCCAAACCTCTCCCATAATAGATTTTAAAAGCAAGTTTGCTAGGTGGCTGAAGGGAGGAGAGAGAGAAACCTGTAACATATATATGTGTATTTGCTTTCATATCATTTGCTTAGAAGACAAGGCAGAACTCAAACGTGAGTGAATAAGTAGCAACTGTAGCACATGCAGCAACTCAGTGATAAATTCTGCACTGTGCAGTTAGCTAGTATGGTGTTTCCATTACCAGTGCTTCCTCCCCCCCCCCCTTAATAAATGTTTAGGGGTACTCTCATTTTCCTACTCATATTGAAATACTGCCCCTCAACGAGGCCAAAGATAGATTCACAAAATGTTTAGGGTTATGCGTACCCCTGTGTCTCCCCAGAAAAAAAGCACTGCCCATTACTATGATTTATGGGACTAGCCAGGACGTGGGTGGCACTGTGGTTTAAACCACTGCGCCGCTTGGACTTGCTGATCAATGGTTCGAATCCCTGTGACGGGGTGAGCTCCCGTTGTTTGGTCCCAGCTCCTGCCAACCTAGCAGTTCGAAAGCATGTAGTGTAAGTAGATAAATAGGTACCGCTCTGGCAGGAAGGTAAATGGTGTTTCTGTGCATTTCTCTGGTTTTGCCAGAAGCGGCTTAGTCATGCTGGCCACATGACCCGGAAAAACTGTCTGTGGAAGCGGACAAACGCCGGCTCCCGCAACCTGTAAAGTGAGATGAGCACCACAACCCCAGAGTCGTTTGCGACTAGACTTAACTGTCAGGGGTCCCTTTACCTTTACTTTTTTATGGGACTAGCTAATGCAATTCTGAACGAATCTCTCTCAAATTAGACTAATTTGGGCCCACTCAGTTGATGTTACCTATGGCCTCCTGTACATGTTTTCCCCTGCCACTGTTGCTGTTCCTCAGTCATGTGAAAGGTGTTTACACTTTAGGGTCTGAACAACATCCATAATGATATGCACAGGCACACACACAAACATCAGGGCTGTGAAGTCCTGGCATGGTGGGGTGACAAAGGATGTATACTTTGCCTTTTAATAAACTTTCTCAGAAGGCCGACAACAATTTCTAGATGTCAGGAACAGTATGGGTGTCTTTTATAAGCTTTGGTAAGTGCACCAACTGCAGCTTTTTCCGTAGAAAGTGGAGCTAACCTCCATTATCAATTCCTTAGTTATTCCCAGGCTGGATAATTGCAATGCTACCTTTTTGGACATTTCAACCAGCTCAAAATGCTGGTCCAAAGGTTACAGTATATTAGCCCATTCTACAGCAGAAAACACACACACAATTTTCCTCCTATTCCTTTATCCTCCTTCGGTAACTAAACGGTTCACACTTCTGTCATCTAATAGTTCAGTCAGCCTCTTCAGTTGTCTCCAGCCAAGAAAACAATGTGCAGATGCCTCAGTAGTTATGCGGGCCACAGTTTCAAAGCACTGTGACAACACATGACTAGTCAGTTGCGTCTCTGATTAGTTGACTTCCTCTTGGGGATTACTCATACTTGTCTACATAGGCAAGGAAGTTGGGATGGCAGGTTGATGCATCACTCCCCTTCGTGCATTGACCCCCAAACACTACAGTGGGCAATTCATAGATCATACTGTTTAGTATGCCTGCACCCTTGTTTATGTAAAATGCAGAGGGGAGGGGGAAAAGAACAGTCTCCAGAAACAAATTTGACACAGCCCACCTTCCCTCTGTTTTGCAGATTCCAGTTTTCAATGTCTTGGGGTGGGGGTGGGGTTTTTGATATTTTATTTCACTGGCAGTTCTTTAGAAGCTGACAGATCCTTTGCAGAATGCCATGCTTTAAGGTGTGCCTATGTTAGAAGTCTGCTTGCACTTTCCCCTCCTTCCTCTGTTCTTTGTCCTGTGTTAAATTTAAGGACCTACAGTGGTGCCTCGCAAGACAAAATTAATCCATTCCGCGAGTCTCTTCGTCTTGCGGTTTTTTCGTCTTGCGAAGCACGGCTATTAGCGGCTTAGTGGCTTAGCGGCTATTCGCGGCTTAGCGGCTATTCGCGGCTTAGCGGCTTAGCGGCTATTAACAGCTTAGCGGCTTAGCAGCTTTAAGAAAAAGGAAACAAACTCGCAAGAACTCACAAGATGTTTCGTCTTGCGAAGCAAGCCCATAGGGAAATCTGTCTTGCGAAGCACCTCAAAAAACGGAAAACTCTTTCATCTCACGAGTTTTTCGTCTTGCGAGGCACCACTGTACTTATATGAGTAGCACCATTAATGTTATTGGGAGGTTTTTCCCTCAGTGTTAATTGCCATGATGTTTTGGGGTTGTTGTTGTGTTTCTTTGTTTGTTTTGCAATTCTGCAAGATCATAGTTATGTAGGGAAAGCTTAAACCTCCTTTCAAGTTTTAATGAGAATATTGACTCTCCACAATACAGTGGTACTTCTGGTTACGAACTTAATTAGTTCTGGGGGTCCATTCTTAACCTGAAACCGTTCTTAACCTGAGGTACCACTTTAGCTAATGGGGCCTCCCACTGCTGCCGTGCTGCCGCTGCCCCCCAATTTCTGTTCTCATCCTGAGGTAAAGTTCTTAACCTGAGGTACTACTTCTGGGTTAGCGGAGTCTGTAACCCGAAGTGTTTGTAACCCGAGGTACCACTGTAACCTCAGTGGTATTCAAATAAACAGTTATGCTAGTGCAAGGACTTTTAGTTGAGCAATGTAGCTTTCTCTTCCCGTGTGCCCCCCTAAATCTGCCCCAGAGGGTTGGCTGTAAAGCACCATATAAATGGATGGTTTAACTAATAAATTCTTCTTCTTTCTTCTTTCTCTTTGGTGATCACTCGTAACCAAGTAAGATTGTCTTCCAGGAATATGGTCTCAACGGTGTGTTTAATATAGATGTGGCTTCCCTTCTCTTTAGTAGCCAGCTTCCTCAGAAACACCCTGATCTTGAGTTCTCAGGTGTTTTTCCCTCAATATATTTTTTCTGTTATAAAAACGGTGCTTGATTCATTAAGAGGCTTAAAGGGATCTTAGGGGTTGCATGTGGGTCACAATATAATGCAGAGTTAGAGGCACTAAAATCCATAGATTTCAGGGAGTTTGATATGCCTAACTTTTTCCTGGGTTTTGACTTGGAGGGTCTTGCCCTATACCGCAGCAGACTGCAAGCTGCAGAAATAGGATCATCAGTAGGAAGAATGATATATCTTGAAGAAGCTGCCCCAAATCAACATTACAACCAATGTCACATTTGTGCTGGTTTGCCTATAAAATCGGGAGAATGAAGACAGTTGTGGAGACTGCCTGTAAGAAGAGAGAAACATAAGTTGGAAACTTAACCCTGAACAGGAACCACATTATGGGTTAATGAGCAGGAATGTCTGGCGTAGACATGTGTCTTGGGAAAGGAGAAAGCAGGGAAATTCTTCCTGCTGAAACTGAGCAAGTATTCATATATTCATTCATGAGCTTTCCTCTATGGAAGGTTTAAACTGGATGGATGTAGAGAGGCATTGCCAGCTGCAACAGGTCATGCTCCCCATCACACATATCAAAACCATCCATAATTTAACAGGATGCCCCTTAGTGTGTGGCCAAACATGTACCATCATCCTGGGACTTCATAACCAGATGTGCTTTTTAGCAGCTAAAAGATATGGCTTTGTTAGCTCAGGGCTGGTGTCATTTCCATAAATCTTTGCGGAACTATCCCCTAGTTTCTGGCTGGGGGGAAATTGACAAAATATTTATAATATAGACAGCAAGCAAAAATATATATTTTTGAACTTCATTGCCAACTACAGTTTCAGTTCTCTCTTGGTTTCCTCATTAACAAGTTATTCATTCTGATGTGTAAAAGGTTTCAGCTGGCTTAATTCACTGGGAAGTGAAAAGGACAATTTGATTTTGCCTTTATATTGGACTTTTGCAGCAAAACCAAGGTGAATAACTAGGTCCTATAGCGGTGCTCTGATGTTTTGCTACCCTGTAACTAGGTTCTATCAGGCTGACTTAAATTTGGGTTATGAAACACTTCCTAAAGCAACAGTATTTGCATTCAGCATTGAATTTAATCAGCCAGCCCTGCTGCTTAAGGAACAATCAGGAATGCCTGAACTGACTGTTGAGGCCACAGTTGTTGAAGAACATCTTGTTTCCAGAGAAGTGTTGTGTACCCCTTAACACTGTGGCGTAGCAACAGATGTGGTAGAGCCGTGTTCAGCAGAGATAGTGAGGCCAGGTCCTTCGACAGAAAACTGCTAGATGGGAGACATCACTTCATCAAGCTGCAAAAGGTAAACATGATAGGGATGAAATAATGACAGCCATGACTCTGGGTCTGCTCACGAGCAGTGGCGTAGCATGGATTTGTGAGCGCCCAGGGCCATGCCAAGGGGGGTGGGTGGGAGGGAAATGGACAGAGTATGCATGCACATTCAATTGCCTGATGACATCTGTGTTACCCAGGAGATCACAGCCTCAGAGATAAGAAGAGTTGCTGCGTTGTCTGGAGACGTCACTTCTTGGTTTGCACAGAGAAGACATTTTCAACAGAGCCCAGCGACAGAAGCATGCAGCTGTATTGAGGCAGCACTGGGCATTGAAATTTTGCACCCCTCTTTTGTGCCTTAGGCAACTGCCTCTGTGCCCCCCCCCACTATGAGAACTTGTTTTTTCTGTTTCATGTTGATAAAGCTCAGCACCGTGTGCAGAATGGTCATGACCATTAAATGTTCCAAGAATGTTGACTTCCCTTGAACCTGATCTTAGCCAGATTTCGTTCTCCTTTCCAAATTTGGCTCAGGCTCATGTGTTCTTTTCTTTTCTTACCTCTGCAAAAGAACAATTGAATCAACACCTGCTATTGCAAGATGAAAGTCTGTTTCCTTGCTGGATGAGCATGATTTGATATGACTAGGAAATACACATTTACAATGACATGTGTATATGGGGGCGAAAGAGCATACTAAACATGGACATTTATTTGTAGACTTAATAAAAAAGTTGATGTGTATGTATATATCCAGTGCTTTTTTTTCTAAAAAATTGTTTAGGGGCAGTGGCGTAGCGTGGGGGGTGCAGGGGGGGCCGGCCGCACCGGGCGCAACATCTGGGGTTAGGGCAAATCCACGGGTTAGGGGGCGCAAATCCACGGGTTAGGGGGTGCAAATCCACAGGTTAGGGGGCGCAAATTACTTGCCTTGCCCCGGGTGCTGACAACCCACGCTACGCCACTGTTTAGGGGTACTCTCATTTTGACTCAAGAAAATCACCATTTTATAGTTCAAATCAGAAAAAATAAATACAGTAAATGGACAAAAGTACAAAGATTCACAAAATGTTTAGGCATATGTGTACCCCTAGAAAAAAGCACTATATATATATCTTTAAAAAGAAATAAACACTGTCTGATCCAAGCATATTTATTCAGAAGTGTAACTGATTTCAGTGAAACTCTAGCTTGGCAAAAGTACTTTGCCCTGCCTTATCACTGGTTTCTCTTTACATAATTTTGTTGTTCTTTTGTACAACAGTAGATGGCAGAATGAGATCATCCTCTGAACAAGGAATAGCTCTTAAAAACACACACTCCTCTGAATCTTCTCTGGAATTAACCTTATTAGTTTGGAAAAAAAGTGTGGAAGGGGAAAAACCTGTAAGCCAAGGTGTTGCTAACCCCCCAGTCCTTCCAATGCTTTTAGATGCATTTACAAATCTTGAGCCTGAAGCTACCGTATCATTAACAATAGGGATAGAGTAAAAAGCAATTTATAGAGACTAGAATGAAGCAAAATGGGTGTTTTCTTGGAACAGAACTCAGATAGCTCATATCTCTCCACCCCCAAGCTCACCTGTCATTTTCTTGGGTTGTTGACAAAGTTCCCAAAGAACATTTCCCTTTTTGGTCCCTGAAATTCTAATAATTCAATACATTTGTAGCATTAAGGCAAGGCAAAGGGTGGGGTGGGGGGCTGCAGAGAACCCCGACATTACTACAATATCTCAGCTCATTCAAAGAAGCATTGCTGAATCTACCTCATTGCGTGGACAGGCTGAGTCCCCCCTACCCCAGGCAACCCCCAAGTGGAATAATGACTCAAGACAACGTGCTATGGGATTAAATGTAGGGAGACCATGGCTCAGGCATTGGGCGTTTATCCTTCCCAGTCCCCAGCCCGGGATCTGGGAGACTTCAGGGTTATCCAGAATGTGTGGGGATTGGGCTGGCTCTGGAAACCTATGTTCAAGCTGAGAGCTCACCCCCCGTTTCACCGCCGTTGGAGGGGAGAGCAATGACAACCTCTCAGCGTATGGCCAATGCCTCCCCTCAAGACCCCTTTAACGGGGAACCCTGGTATCACCGCTGCAAGGGGGGTGTGGGTCACCGCTTCATGCTCCTCCCCCCATTGAGGAAGATAGACTAAAGGATTCCGCCCAAGGCCTGAAACCGCCAAAGTTGTGATGTTTTGCTATGGGAAAGGCAAAACCTGCCAATGCAGGAAAATTCATTTCTGGCCCTTCAACAGCAACCCTGACGTAGCAGCACCTGCATACCTGTGGAACCTGCAAAAGAAGACTTAACTGAGGGAGGGGAGGGTGGGAGAAGCTCTGGAGCAAACTGCCGCTTTGCAGGTAAGATTCACCTTCTGTTGTGTGGGCTGGACAGTCCCTCCTCTTACCTGGCCAATCCCCTAGCAACACCTCCCCAGCCAGGATTGGGCGATTGGCTAAGGTAGGCGGAGACCTCCAGGTATCCAGCCTGGGGAGGATGAAGGCAGCCTGAACTACCAGGTGTCACACTGGGATCCAGGAGGCTGCACATGACCATGACCCCATTTGATGTGGGGAGTGGTCATTGGGAATATGATATGTATCTGCAGGCACTGGAACATTGCAGAATTGTTTCCTGTAGGACATCTTTATTTTGGTATAGACTAAAGTCCCCCCGCCCCTGCCCAGTATTCTTAGAAAAGGTTTCTGTTCAATTTGCCCTGAGGGAAAATATCAAAACAGCCTCACTATAAAGGTTCACTTCAGGCTCACTTAAGGGGAACAGAACAGCTGTATGATTCACTTTATAAAAATCTCTGTGGCAGAATATCAGAACTCAGGATATGATCTGGCTTGTCAGCCAATTTTTCTCTTCCCTTTGCCTCTTCATCTGCTGATATTTGAGCTTCAGCTGGTCATTGCCGGATGTTTGCAGGATAGGACCCCTGGATAAGGGGCCAGGAGGTTATAGGCTAGGGGGAGGAACTTCGGGGGAATGAGAGTTGACAGGAGTTTGTGGTTGGGTTACTACTGTTACATGGTAAGTGACTGGAAAGCTAAGACAAAGCATTCAGAAGAGGAAAAACTCTAGACTTAGAACTACTTAAGTGTTTACCCTCCAGTTCACTAATAATAATAATAATAATAATAATAATAATAATAATAATAATAATTTATTTTTAGTACCCTGCCCATCCCACTGGGTTGCCCCAGCCACTCTAGACGGCTTCCAACAGAAGATAAAAGAACACAACAGAACATCAAACGTTATATGCTTCCTGATACAGGGCTGCCTTAAGATATCTACAGAAGGTTGTTTATCTCTCTGATATCTGACAGGAGGGCATTCCACAGGGAGGGTGCCAATACCAAGAATGCCCTCTGCCTGGTTCACTGTAACTTTACTTCACACAATGAGGGAACCGCCAGAAGGCCCTCAAAGGTGGACCTCAGTGTCCAGGCTGAAAGATGGAGGTGGAGGTGGAGGTGCTCATTCAGTATTAGAGAGTTTGAGGTTCTGTTGTGACATCTTTTATTCCAAAACTAAATCTCTGTCAATGGGGGGGGGGAAACCCCTCCTTTTATCAATCTGGGGTCAAATGGAAGCCATTAAAAAATAAATACTTGGGGAATGGTATTAATCATGACACCGCTTTCATTAAAAAAACACCTCCCAACTTTAATGAGAACTCTCCTTTCCCCAGTAAAACAATATACAGGGTGATTCTTTTAAAAGAGGCCCCGTGGAACATGTGTACTCTGTTTTAAAGGACTCAGCCTGTACTAGCAAAGAAGTCATTGGAGGGGTCAACAATACCCCGGAAGATAAATTATACCCAAACCTATGAAAGTGTTGTCTGGTGTGTAGTTGAGCCCACATTTAATTGAATATAAAATGAAACACTGAGCTATGAATATACATGTGCCATAATTATAGCAGTTACATAAGCTTGGAAATTAGTTCATCCCTGATCATTGGGTAAAAGGCTGTAGCTCAGTGGCACAGCTTGGCTTCCAGATGTTCCCAGGCTGAATTCCAACCACCGCCAAGTGGGACTGGGAGAGACCCCAGACTGTAATTCTGGAGAGCCGCTCCCAGGCAATGTAGACAATACTGAGCAGGATGAACCAATGGTCTGACTCTGCTTAAGGCAGGTTCCTGTGTTCCAATGTGGTGGTTTGGCATGAGCCACTACACTCTCCTCTGAATATTAAAGTGACATGTTTTGTAGTTTGGGACTGATTAGTTTGTCAGTGAACAATACAGAAACCAAAGGGGAATAAATTAATAGTTTCTAAATTAGCTCTTTTTATATTGTAATTGTGGAATAATGTTCTCTCGTATTCTTTTCCCTTAATACTCTTAACATTGCTACACAATTTACATGGGCAAAAGCAGGATGCAACATAAATTTGCATTTAAATAGCTATTTTTCTGTGATTCAGTCATTATTTTTTTTGGACTCATCCCAGACTGAGGCCTTAGACACTGTACAGAGAACCTGAAAGGAAATGTATTCAACAAGAGAAAAGAAAAGAAAAAAGAATAAGGTCTAGGCAAATCTAAACTACTTCGGGGGGGGGGGGGAATATTCATCTCCCAAAGCTAATAATTATATTTCTCTCACATGTACAGATTGTTGAACTCATTCTGCCAGGTGCTGAGTCATACTTATCCTTATTAATTCAGTGGGAGTTGAGGGGGCAAGATAATTAGAAAGACGAGGCATTAAGAAAGGCCAGCAGTCTCCCACATTTACTCATGTGTCATCTTCAATAAGGTGTTTTTACCAACCAAATTATATTCCCAAATAAAAAATATTGACACGTTACTGATTTTTTTTTTACCAGTGTTAATTTTTTTGTATTATGTTTTTATGCTGAATACCACCTTGACCTTGCTATATTTCTTATGGAAGTGTGGTTACTAAATACTTGACCAAGTAAATGAAATAGGAAAAGTTTCCAAATTTTACTTGCAGTGCAAAGGAAAAAGATCCACCCCATACATTTAAAGAACCTTTGATGCATATATAAAGCACATGACTTCCCCCAGGGAATTCTGGAATTGTAGCTTTCCCCACCACAAAACTACACTTGCCAGCACCCTTAACAATCTATAGTTCCCAGAATTCTTGGGGGGAATCCAGGTGCATTCAAATATATGTGGTGGATATGCCTCATATCTGTGATGTTACATAGTTTTATAAGGACAATGGCCAGTAAATGGAGCGGGGCAAGGAGATTAAATAGTGCAAGTAGGAAAATAAAGTTGTTACGTTTTACCTCTCCCAATATGGCCTCCTGGCCCTCCATTAATCCTACATGGTGTCAGAATGGAGTCTACCACCCAGAACTAAGTTCTACAGAATTCACAGAAGCATACTCCCAGGTAAGTGGGGTTAGGACTGTAGTCTGCTTGTTTTCCTAATGGGGCAGCTAGCAATGAGTTTGGGGCAGAAAGAAGGTAAGCGAGACTTTCACATTAGGAAATGTAGGAAATGTAGAATGTAGGAGATTCATGACCACTGATGGGTCTTCTTAGCGCCTAACTTAATACTATTAGCCATCATGTCTTAAGGTATCTCTGGTTCCTTCTAGCCAATGTTCTGCAAAGCTTTGGGGTGGGAAACTGACTTCATAAACTTGACTGTTCTTTAAAAAAAAAGCTTGCATGTTTCCCTATCCAGAAATATGGTATATTGCTATTAGTCATAGTTTGGGTAAGAGTGCAGTGGCTTATGGGCAGAATCCAGAATCTAATCACCACAGCTTTCATAGTGCAGTGAAATGAAGGACATGGAGAGAGAAAAGCGATAGTGAAGAACCATCACGTGGAATAATTTTGATAAACATGAACTTTAAACTGCAGCTCATCGTTTGATTAAAAAAACAACAGCCCATAATACTTTCACATCAGTGGCTTGGATGGAGCTCATAATCATTTCTGTATACAGCCGTATCAGCAGATTTAGCACAGTGGGGGATCTGAACAAGATCAGGGCAGCCTGCTCCCCATCATGGATTCATCAAGACATCTGCTGCTTTGGTATAGAAGTTGCCACTTATTCAATGTGTGGAATTTTTATATAGTCACTAGATGGAATTTATGCAGTCTCCCTTTATGATTAAATTGAACTCTCAGATTTGCATAAAGTTTAAGCAATATGTTCTCATTGATTTGTTTTATTGTTTTATTTCTGCAAGGAGCTCAAGGTGGTATATGTGGATCTCCTCCTCCTCATTGAATCCCCCCAGCCCTGGGAGGTAAGTCAGGCTGAGATGCAGCAACAGGCCCAAAGCTTCATGGCAGAGTGGGGATTTGAACCCTGGTCTTCCAGCTCCTAGTCTGACACTCTAATCACTGCACCAAACTGACTTCTCATTGTTTTATAAGAAGCATGGCCTGATAATGCAATGGGAAGAGTCCAATAGTTGTGAAACCATATCAAGTTTCCCTGTAAAATCTATAGCATTTCCACCACAACCGCATGTCTGATTAATAGATTCTTTTTTTTCCCTTACCTTTTGCTCTCTAGTAATTTTTGCCTCATGCATCCTCAGAGGTTGTCAAAGACAATGCAGTGCATGATCCAAAATAAAAATAAAATCTGAATGGCACTCCCATTGTTTTAAACATATATGTCAGGATGCTGTCAGCGGCTCCTGGTTGGTTGCTCAGGAAATTATAAAGACAAGGAAAAGTTTCTTGCAGTCCTTTTTTATTTCAAACTTTACAGAGGGAGTACCCAGCCTCTTGGATAATGGCATTGTCCCGAGTGAATCTCCACCCCGCCTGTCTCTCCCACTTCTTCATTTGCATGTTGAGGTCCCCAAGTCACCCTCAAATAAAACACAATTCACACAGAATTTTTGTTTAAGGTTTTTGGCATAATTTGGGCCACAACTTTATTAAAGTACAAAATATGTGAGTGGTTGCTTAGGCATTGGTTGCGACTATCTGATTCCGCATGGGGACAGACTGACATTCACATGCCCGCAAAGTCAGAAAGGGAAAACATTTTGGGGAGAAAGATGGAGCTGAGTACCATGCTCTCACCTCTCTCCAAATGCTCCCAGGGGCTCTTGCGTGGCCCTAGCCCCTTGACAGGGGTTCGGACAAGAGCATGGCGAGCCCCTTGATTCCTTTAATAGAATACCCTTGCAGCAGCAGCATTGGAGGGGCAGGCACAGCCAATCCATGCCCCTCCACCAACCAATTCATAAAACCAATGCCTAACCGCAACCTTACAAGTTGTGGTGATTTGCTACATAGTAGGCAAAAACCAAATGGCACCAGCCAATCAGCCAAATGGACAAAATTCCTACCGGGCCCCTGCCCTGAGAGCAGATGACCCCATGACAGGCATAGCAAGGTCAAGCAAACAACCCTGAAAATAGGGAGGGTGGACGGGTGATCCGATGCATGCAGCGAAAAGAGGAAGCTCAACGCTGCACGCAGGGAATATATAGCTTATGGCTGTCAATCACAAAATGGCAACATCAAAATCTCCCCAACAACAAGAAGAGCCCAATTGCAATGGTGGCCAACTATCTTTTCCCTGCCCAGCAACAGTGGGATGACTTGTTAGACCCCACCGCAACACATGCTCTCCATGAAGGAGAACATGCTTTGTCATCATCATCACCTTCTCTACAGGTGTTGCTAAGTCTTCAAGCTCTTCGCTCTCCTACTTTTAAGGCTTTCCAGGTTCTGGGAGATGGTGGGTCTGGAATGCTTTCTAATAACAATATGTCAGCCAGCTGCTCTGGTTCTCCCATGATTTTCCAACTCCCCCCCCTCATCTGCCTCTGAGCTGTGACCTCCTTCAAACCTCTGTTGTAAATCTATACTGTCATCCTCTTCCTCCTCCCTGGAAGGGTCAGGATGGGGATGCAGTCTCCACCATTCCTCCTCTGCCCGGTCCCTGACAATATAGTAACCTAAATGGAAGGTTGCAAGTGCAACGCCCGTGAATGCAGCTGTGCTTTCAAGGTGCCCACAAAACCCCTAAGCCATCCTCCTGCCCTGCCCCCTTGGTCATGAGGTTGTGAGGTGGTTGCCTTTTTCTTCCTTGAAAAGTATGTAGAGCTGAAGGAGAAAGTTGGAAGAGTGACACCAGGAGCGCCAGTTTCTGCTCAACATGTGGGGGGAAGCACACGTCGCGGCCCGTCATACCTTATGAAAGGCCTGATGGGGCCTAGTCGGAGCCACAGGCCTGCCCAGCTGTGGAATATTGAGGGAGCCGAGCCCCCTCAGTGAAATTTTTTAGGTGGCCTTAGCCCCTCAGCCCCGCTGTCCCCGCATAGATGGTGCACCTGAGTGGCACTCTTTCCCACATCCTCTTTCAGCTGTGTTTGCCAAGGCTCAAAATAATTCTAGTGGAAGCGGTCAGAGCGAGTAGTATCCAGATGTGCCCATGGGCCTAAAGAGTTTGTTGATGGTCGACAGTTCCTGCCTTTTAACAGTGCCTGTAAATCTGCTGCCTAAGGTGAGCTGCAGTAGGACCGGCCCTGTCTGTTTTTCATGAGGTGAGAAGAATATGAAATAGGCTGTTGTTTAGTCATTTAGTCATGTCCGACTCTTCGTGACCCCATGGACCAGAGCATGCCAGGCACTCCTGTCTTCCACTGCCTCCCGCAGTTTGGTCAAACTCATGCTGGTAGCTTCGAGAAATAGGCTACATACATTTAAAGCACACAATTCCCCCCACAAAATCCTGGGAACTGTAGATAACCCCTCACAGAGCTTCCCAGCACCCTTAACAACTTAACAAACTACAGTTTCTGAGATTCTATTTTTTTTTTTTGAGGGGGAGGTCATGTGCTTTAAATATGCTTTAAATGTATGGTGTATATGCAGCCAAGTACCACTCTCCTTGCACTGTTCTTTTCATCCTTTGCCTGCTTAGCAGAACTAGCATTTTTGACTGCTGCAGGATAATGTAGCATCATAAATAGAGCTATCAAGATTGTCAAGCAGCCTTTGTGGTTGTCAGAGCTGTGATGTTTCAAGAGAGAGAGAGAAATTCCCCTCACAATAGCTTTCTTCAAACTGTCAGGCAAGTAACTGGTGAAACGAAGCTTTTTAGTCCTTGTTCTCTCAAGTCAGTTTAAGTAATAAATATGATGAAATAATTACCTGGAAAAATAACAACTCAATTTCTCCCAGTACCCATTTCCCCCCCTCTTTCTCTTTTTTTCTTTTTAAAGGAGCTGTTGTGATTCTTCAAAACAGTATGAAAACTTGAGGAAATAATTACAGCTGGGCAAGAGCTGAAAACTTCATATCAGGACTTGGAAAAATCTGCAGGTAGCCCAATCTGAAGATGCCTGTAGCGTGTGCCTTTGATACTCCAGCTAATTACCTGGATGAAGAAAGAGAGAGAGAGAGAGAGAGAGGGAGAGAGAGAGAGGGAGAGAGGGGTTCGGTGAGGATGAGTCACCTCTCATCTCACTAGCATTTTGGCATTGAGACTGCCAGATTAAAGGGAAACACAAATACAGCTCTGCTGAGGAGCGCTAGATAAAGGGCCAATGTCCCTAGCTGGTTGAAACCTGTCACAGACTTCTCAGAGGAGCCACATTAATTTACAGTGTTGTGATGCCGGCCAAAAGAATTGTGAAAATAGAAGTCATTTCTTCAGGCTTTGGGGACCAAAGCATAGCAAAAGTGGCAAATTTCCTGAGCACATGTCCAACACCTACTTACAGCAGCTCTTGTTCTAATAATAAGTCAGGAATATAAATCTGGTGTAATAAAGCAAGCTATTGGCACCCCTGCAGATGCATCGGGCTGGAGTGCAGGCAGCCACAAAAGAAAGAGCAAGCAGAGGACATTGTACTGTGATAGGGATGTTGGGAGTTGCCCCAGGGATGTCACCATGCCCCACAAGTGCAATAGGAGCCCCTTAAGGGCCTTTAGTAGAGGGTGGACGGGATGGGGAGATTATTCAAAGCAGCTTCCAAGATTGCCAGTTTGGCTCTCCCATTCTGCAGAAGGCTCCGTAAATTGGGTCAAATTCACATGTACATGTTCCTGTGGTTCTGGGGAACCTGAACTGCATGGGTTGGTCTTCTTAGGGTTGGTCACTTGTATACGTTCATGCACAGCTGGGCAAGGCCCAGTTGATTTAACCTTGCAAATCAAGCCAGCCCAAATGGAAGGGTTGCACCTGCATGGTTAGAGACAGTGGTACATGAATGCACCCTGAGCTCTGCATCCACTCACTTAGCTTTGCTTCCTGGCAGCTGGCGGAGCATTAGTATAATGAATGAATGGAGTGTCACTGATGCTACACAGAGTAGCCATGCTTTCAGGTAAGATTTGAACGTCAAGAGACACCAGTGCTTTTTTTCAGCTGGAGCGCACCAGGTGGGTGCTGTTGCGGGCTGGCACTCCCCATACTCACTTCTTGCCTCTACTTACTCATGAGAACCCAAAACGAACATTTCAAGTCAACACAGAAGCTTGCCAGCATGTACAAGCCAACACTTTGTTTAGATCTATCACTCCACCTAGTTTTTAGCTGCTCCTAGCCATGATTGGTCAGGTTAAAGGGTGGGGCCAATTTGTATTGCCCTTTCTTCAATCTGTCTCCCATGTACTGGCAGTGGGATTTAAGCTTTCCAGTCAGGTCTCTACTGTTGCACATGCACACATTTGCACGAGGGCCCTTCCAAGCTGCCCTAGCCATCCACCTGAATCTAAGAGAACGAGGGAGGTGGTTGCACATTTATTTGACCTGCACCAGAACCAGGGGAACCAGCATCTGTTTTGAACTGCCCCGAGTCAACCGGTGACTTACTGTAACGACTTCATGGTGAGATTTGGCACCTATTTCTCTTGGGGAAAAGCACTGAGAGATAGCGACTAGCATCACAGGGACAGAGTTGTCAGAGAATTGCAATGAAAACGAAATGGGAGCAAAAATAGCCAGTGTTCACCTATTTGTCCTATATCTGGAATGGAAATAAATCCAGCAAATGCAACCCATATTTGGTCTTGTTATTGCTTTCAGTCTGGAAACATGATACATCATTGATTGTGGCCCACCTGTTTACTTTGCTTTTCCTGAAACGAATCACTGGAATAACATAATGAGAACATTATGTAATTTATGTAATCTTGCTACAGTAGACAGTGAGATGAATAATGTAGCTTTTGGCAGAAGGTGAACTGTAGCACAACAGAAACAAATACAGAGTGGAATGGGACACGATGGGAAACAATGCCTTCTTACATCCCTACTTGGGGGTATGACTTTCCCCCATTTGGCCAAGTAAAATCCTGGGGTTTCCACTGTGGGACTGCCTGTTTCGGGTATTCTGCCACAGCCTTTTTGCAACATTATTTTTATGGGCAGAAACTTTAACAAAAGGATCCCTTCAAGCCATGAAGTTGTGGTGGGTAGCCCCAGTTCCCTTCATCTTCCCTTCTGTTCTATATGTCATGGCTAAAATGGCCGCTGTTTCTTTAATGCGAATAAAGCTGGGTCAGCATGACTCAGCAGCTTGCAGCAGGTTGTGTATATATAGTGAGAAATGTTAGTCTGAGACTGAGGCTGGTGTTTGGGTTGGTTGGTTGTTGGTGCTGGTGTGTATAGTTATTCAGTTGTGTTTTGCACAAAGACTTTTAAGAATAAAACTCTGCAAGGATATTCTCGTGGACTCTTTTATGCAGACAAGGGTCCGAGGACCAGGCTGAAGAGACAATGGGAGGTCAGAACCCTTTCCTTCTTTTTTTTTGCTTTTTACAAACACTGACAGGTTATGGGCCCAGTGTTTCTGAGCATGTGCAGAGTGTAAAACGACTGACAGCATCTCAGCAGGGAGGTGGTGAGTCCTGGTGGTGTATGAAGCCAGTGGCTGTGCGTTGGAGCAGTTGGTGGCAAGCTGTAACTGTCTGCAGTGACGCTGGAGCGGCTAGGATCTGAGGATCAGCAAAGCACTCAGTGTCGGCTACTGGAACAGTTTGAACTGCTAGAGGACCACAGTAGGCGACTCACAGAGCGGCTACACCAGTTGCAGAGCCAGGCGGGGCCTGAGGGTCAACAGAGGCAGCAGCTAGAAGCCGGTGAGTGCCAGCCACGACCATCCAGTTGGACTCTAAAGAGAGAGTCAGGAGAGATTGCTGGAGGCCCTACAGAAGGGGCTCAGCAAGCACCAGCAGAGATGGCAGATTTCCAGTCTTCCCAAGTTGTAAATATTGGGAGAGGCAGCCCTTTTGAACTTCTCTCAGAAAACAACTGGCTGAGTTGGTCAATTAAAATGCAGCAGTTGTTAAGGAGAGATGGACTATGGGACTGTGTTGAAACTGAGGTTTTGAGAACTGACTCTGCTGAGAAAAAACAGCTGGATGAAAGGGCTCGTGCCCAAATTATGCTGTGTTTGAGCAACTCTCAGTTATTGCATGTAGCAAATGCCAGCACAGCGTTTGAGTGCTGGAATTTATTAAGGGCAATGCATGTCAGAGAAACTGCTGGAACTATAATTTCTCTGACCAGAAGGCTGTTCAGGACTGTTATGAAAGAAGGTGAGAGTTTGGCAACTCATCTTCAAATGCTGAAATCTGTTTCTTCAACTACAGCAGAGAGGTAAGCGTTATGATGAGACTGACCAAACATACATTATCCTTTCAAGTTTGCCTGAAAGCTGGTTGCCTGTGATTAACAGCATGGAGAGTATGCATCCCCGAGATCTGACCCTTGAGTATGTGGTTGGCAGATTGACCGAAGAAGCAGAAAGAAGGTCAGATAGACAAGCTGAACTCCAAGAGTGAAGGAGTTACAGCCGAGGGGGCCAGCAGCAGAGTCTGCCAATGGAGCAACGCCAAGGTTTGGACTTGGCCATGGCGGTGAGGAGATGCTATAGATGCAACCAACCCGGGCATCTCCAACGTCAATGCAGGGCAAGACTTCCAGGAGACGACGTGGAGCAGAGACAGCAATCAATGCAGAAACGTAAGCAGAAGGGGTTCTCTTCAGGGAAGAAGAACACGCGTTCTGCTCAGTTTGTGTCTGCATTTTCTCGAGAGGAGAGGAAGATACCTCGAGGAACATGGTTGCTGGACTCTGGGAGCAGCAGGATTATCTGCAACCGTCGGGAGGACTTTAAGACCCTGGGGAAACCAGCTGATGGAAAGGACTCAATCTATCTTGCTGATGGTCGTAGAAGCAAGATTGATGGCCAGGGAACATGTTTCCTGCAGTGCTTGAACACTACTCTACCAGAGACTCTGTCAGCAGTTTGGACTATTGTTTACTGTCTGTAAGCTGTTTGATTAATGCAGGGTATAGTGTTAAGTTCACGCAGGATGGCTGTCTGATAAAGAACGGAACTCAGGTATGTGGCCATGCAAAGTTGCAAAATGGGTTATATGTAATGCAGGACAAGCCTGTTAAAGCAGCTCAGGTGGTTCAGGATAATTTGCCAGTTCATAAGGGGTGTGTACATGAACTGCACAGAAAACTGGGTCACGCCAATTTCCGTGTGCTTTCAGAGATGCAAAAGGTGTGTAAGAACCTAAAAGTAAATAGCTGTAACTGTTTCCTAGATTGCAATGTATGTAAAATGGCCAAATCTAAGAGGAAGCCTGTGGCTTCTAAAAGTGACAGAGTATCTAAAGAGGTTTTAGAACTTGTCCATTGTGACATGATAGGCCCTTTCCCACAGAAGACTGAAGGGGGCGCCAAATATGCTTTTCTGGTAACAGATGATAAATCACGTTTCAGTTGGTTGTTTTTGTTAAAGCAGAAATCTGAGTGTTTCCCCACATTCAGAGAATGGGTTGCCCAAGCTGAAAAGCTCTTCGCTCGCCCTGTTGTGCAGTTGCAAACAGATAGGGGCGGAGAATTTCTGAACAAACAATTTGGGACATGGTGGCGATGTAAGGGGATCACTCATCGCTTGACTAACCCTTATAGCCCTGCTGAAAATGTTCTGTGTGAAAGACGTGGGGCTGTAATACAGTCAGTAAAGGACTGCCTGCTAGTGGATGCAGGATTGGGTCACAACCATAGGCTGTGGGGCGAGGCTTTTCTGACAGCGAACTTTTTGATTACTAGAACCTGGTCTAGCTCTATAAAAGATATTCCTTATCGTGTGTTGTTTGGGAAAGAACCAGAGTGGACAATGCTCCATAATTGGGGTTCTTGGGCACATGTAAACATTCCCAAAGCTCAGCGCCAGAAAGGGGGCGCTAGAGCGCAGAAACTGCGGTTTGTGGGATATCAGTCCTATGGCAAAGGGTGGCATTTCAATCTATGCCCAGGACACGTGGTTCTGTCACGAAGTGCAGACTTTGCTGACCAGGACAGATGGACTGCGATCCATGCCAACCCAGATTGCCTACTGCCCCTGCAAGTAAGAGAAGAGGCTTCTTCTCAGCCATTGGCAACGCAGGAGCAGGATGAGGAGGCACAGATTTCCCCAAAAGATGTGGCAATAGATAATACTTCTCTAGAGGAAGAGGAAGAAGAGCCAGAGATAAGGGGGGAAGAAGAAGTAGTAGTGCCTAGGCGCTCCAAATGTTCAAACAAGGGTGTACCTCCTCAACGTTTGACCCTAGGAGGAGTGAGAGTATGCAATGTGAGTTGTGTGGAACCACAAAGTTATAATGAAGTCTTAGACTTACCCCCTGGAATACGTGCTTTGTGGGAACAAGCTATGAAAGAAATAATGGACTCTTTTAAACGTAACAAAGTGTTTGAGGTCATAATGCCGCCACCTGGTGGCAGAGTGGTGTCATGCAAGTGGGTTTATAAAAGGAAAACCCTTGCATCTGGGGAACCACGTTTTCGAGCCAGATTAGTAGCCAGAGGGTTCACTCAGATTAAAGGGGAGAGTTATGATGAAGTGTTTTCTCCCACTGTAAAGAGTGAAACTTTTCGTTTAATGCTTTCCATTGCTGTAAAGAGTGAAACTTTTCGTTTAATGCTTTTCCACTCTGCCACCAGGTGGCGGCATTATGACCTCAAACACTTTGTTACGTTTAAAAGAGTCCATTATTTCTTTCATAGCTTGTTCCCACAAAGCACGTATTCCAGGGGGTAAGTCTAAGAAGTATTTGTTGATGCGGACTGGGGAAGCTGTGTAGCTACCAGAAAATCTACAAGTGGAATGGTTATGATGTTTGCCAATTCCATAATTGGGTGGAGGTCAAAGAAACAAGGATTTGTTGCGACCTCATCCTGTGAGGCAGAATATGGGAGCCTGTCGCTAGCATGCAATGAAATCCTGTGGTTTATACAGATACTAAAATATCTAGATTGTAAAGTTGATTTGCCTATCCAAGTGTATGAAGATAGCCAATCGTGCATTGAATTAGCGGGCTCAGAAATAATGAAATCCATATCAAAACATATTGCTATCCGTCATGCGAATGTTAGAGATTGTGTACAGAATGGGGTAATCAAACTGGAATATTGTCAGTCACAAGATAATATTGCTGATTTGTTTACCAAGCCTTTGCCAGCAACATGCCATAATGAATTAATGACAAAACTGGGTTTATGTATATAACATATTGTATGTATGTATTGTTTCTGTTGGGGTTTTTTGCATTTAAGAGACAGAAGGGGTGTCACAGCTAAAATGGCTGCTGTTTCTTTAATGCGAATAAAGCTGGGTCAGCATGACTCAGCGGCTTGCAGCAGGTTGTATATATATATAGTGAGAAATGTTAGTCTGAGACTGAGGCTGGTGTTTGGGTTGGTTGGTTGTTGGTGCTGGTGTGTGTAGTTATTCAGTTGTGTTTTGCACAAAGACTTTTAAGAATAAAACTCTGCAAGGATATTCTTGTGGACTCTTTTATGCAGACAAGGGTCCGAGGACCAGGCTGAAGAGACAATGGGAGGTCAGAACCCTTTCCTTCTTTTTTTTGCTTTTTACAAACACTGACACTATAAAAGTTTGCTGTCAGCAGACAGGCAGCTGGGATGGGCCTCTTTCTCATGACAGGCAAGGATGGGGACAGGAGGCAGCAGCAGTGGCAATGTCACAGATGGGAAGCTAGGAAGCTGCCTTATACTGAGTCATATCATTGGCCCATCAAGCTCAGTCTTGTCTACACCAGGTGTGAGGAGCCTGTTTCAGCCCAAGGGCTCCACTCACTTCTGGCCAACCTTTTTTGGACCACATGCCAGAGATGGGTAACCCAGGGGCAAAGGTGAGCAGAGCCGTGTGTAATATACTTTGTACAGTAGGCTAGTTTCTACACCCCCATCTCTATCCTCCAATCAGGAAAGCAAGAGTCATTGTCAGGGTTCAAGGACACATTCCAGGTAGGCAAAACACTCAAGGAGAATGGTGGCAGGGGGTGTGGCCTGGGGAGAGTCCCAAGGGCCAGACAGAGGACTGTATCCGGCCCTTGGGCCTAATGTTCCACATCCCTGATCTAGTTGCAGCTCAACAGAGTTTCAGGGAGGAATCTCTTCCAGATCCACCTGGAAATGCTGGGGATGGACCCTGGGACCTTCGGCATACCTACCACTGACCTATAGATCAAAGAAGCATCACATCTTAGGAGTGGGCACTGGTGGGCCAACAGCTGCTGCTTGACCCTGGCACCTGAGGCTACTATGCCTGGGTTCTGCAAATAGATTTTATTGATACTGTGGACATAGCTCTGACAAGAAAACCATGAAATAGAGCATCCCACTGAAATTCTCTATTTGTTGCCATGCATTAAAATAGATTTCTCCCTGCATACTGGCTTCTTCATCTCAGCATGTCCATGACACTTTTCTCTTCATGTTATGAACAGTGCAGTAAACCAGAGGGGGATCATAGGCGGCTAGCTTTACCGAAGATGAACGTGTAAATGTTAGTGACTTAACAGAATGCTTTGAGTAATATCATGCCTAGGACAGATTTTAAAGCCCCTTGAAATAACCCAGTAATGTTCTCAGTGGAAATAATTTAATTTGAGGAAAAGGTGTATTAAATGGACGAAAGTGTCAACTGATATCCCTGGCTTCTGCTGTTCAGCTTTTACCAAGAGTAGCTTGCTATAATTTAGGATAATGTACTTGGGTGGAAGTAATAAAATATAAAGGCTTCCTTCCCTTCTATGCAACTTCCTTCATGCCAAGGTCAATAAAGCACAGGGAGTCTGTAATGGTGGCATGGAGATGCCAAGTGAAAAATCTTGCGTTTGTGTTTGGAAGGTTCATGACCAATTAAATAAATCAAAAAAAGGGGTTGTGAGGAGAGGTTGATATAAAAGAAAATGCTTTTGAAATGCTCAGTGGCTGAGTTAACTGGGTGCTGTTTTTTATTCAATTAAGTTAAATTAAATTTTCATTTTATTTCATTAGCCCCTGATATCTTTGTGAGCCAGTTTCCCCTGCAATTGTCCTAAAATGTTCCTTGTAAAAAATATTGTTTTCCAGATGACTTGAAATATACTTTTGACTTTGAGGTTGTGCTTTTTGCTTTTTTAAAAGAAAGAAAGCCAAATTAAAATTTAAACAATAGGCTGACTGCAGTGGGAAAAAGCAATCTTTTAAAGAAGGTGATATGACATCCATTGGTCCATGGAGGTTTTTTGTAAACTTGATTGTTATGTCCTCTGCTATTTTGTTATGTCAAGCCAAAATATAGTCCCTTTCCCCCTTTTAGGTTCTTGTATGGCCTGCCAGTTGAGTGTTGCCCTAATAATCACTGATCAGGCCCTTTTGGGACTGTGATGATGGAGTAAAATTGCCTGTGTTGTCACAGATGAAGAGGGCCACCTCAAGACTGGCAAACAGAAATAGATACTTGAAGCCATGCCTACATGCAGAATGGAATCAAGAATAGACAGTTGGTGCACAGTAAACTTGGACCATGCAGTGAACGTAGGAACACTTACCAATTCATTTTCTCTCTGACTACAGCTTCCTATTGAAATGAACTGGTAAGTTTTCTTATACCTAGGGCATGGTCATATATGGTTGATAGGAATGCACAAGTTTTGGAAGGAATTCAATGTAGGGCTAAGGATCCCCTTCCCCTCCCCCCACATGCAAAGGAGGAGAGAGAGAAATCAAACCACAGCCTGCTGTGAGGTTCACAGAACTGCATTCTTCTTGTTCATTTGCTACTCGCTTCGCTGAGAGAGGCACTTTTCATGTAAAAAATTTTAATTGCACACTGAAATGGAAAATGCCTGTATGTGTATAGCTAAGGGTTTAACATTGGACAATTCCACAGCCATCTTCAAATAGCTTAAGGGCTGTCACATGGAGGAGGGAGCATGCTTGTTTTCTCCTGCTCTGGAGGGCAAGACTTGAACCAATAGCTTCAAGTTGCAAGAAAGGAGATTCCGACTAAACATTCAGAAAAACTGTCTGATAGTAAGAGCTGTGCAGCAGTGGAACGAGAGTTGGTAGACTCTTCTTCCTTGGAGGTTTTTAAACAGAGGTTGGAAGGCCATCTGTCATGGATGCTTTAGCTGAGATTCCTGCTTTGCAGGTTGGACTAGATGACCATTGGAGTACCTTCCAACTCTAAGATTCCATGATACTAAAGCAAAGTAGGGCTCTCTAAGCTTCTAAATTGGTTGAGAATTAACAGTTAATGTTCTCTGCTTTTTCATGTGCTATTTAACTTTAGATCATGTGAATAAGGTATTTAGTTGCAAATCGCTATTTTGAAGGGAGTTGCCTTTTGCCTTTTCTTCCCAGCCACAGTGGGAGAAAGATCTGAAAATGAGTGTCTCTGGGAGAGAAAACATCTCCAGGCTAATGGAGGTTATAGGGAGAGAAATACCTTTGATTTTAGGTCTGTTTGGAGTAATCTAATATTACTAAGAGGAACCCATGCTTTGACAAGCATATGTCTTATGGATGTATCATTGATTTATTTTTTTTTTGTACCAGTTATGAAGAAAGTTCTGGTTAGTAAAGCTTTTGAATTACATTTATGGGTCTGAACAATTTTTATTTCAAGAGGAATCCATTTTTATGCATCCTATTGCTTCAAGCTGTGCAATATTAATATCTGCAACAGCACTTGCTCTGCCTTTTCCATTCCTCCTCTCTCCATCTCTAGTGCCACTACCACTTAAAGAAGCCCAGCGAGTCATCCTGTCACTCTTGCACCTGCTGCCATTCAACAACCATCATGCTCCCAGAACAACAAAGTCCCCACAATCCGATGCACACAGTGTACAGTACTGGGCAGGAAAGAAACCAAATGGAACTTTGGGAAGAAAGTAAAGCTATATTAATTTTGAAAGTTTTACTGATTCTATTTGTGTTTTACTGATGTGCTTGTTCTTTAATGGTTCTGTGCATCTGACCTGTGTTTTATTTGCAGTTTTATGATGTGCACTGCTTAGAGAGCTTTTTGATTATGTGCCTTATAAACCTTTCTAAAGTAGATAGGGATGTCTGGCTTAAAAGAGAATGCTTGACTAGCCTAGCACTGCCTAGAGCCTGTTGACCACTTCTAAGGGAAATACCTGAGCCAACAGTTTGTCTCCAAACTTTTTCTACAGCTGGGCCTGCATATAGTTTGTCTTTGTAAATGTCTTCTTGGACAAGAAGAGATAGAAATATGGTTGGCTGTCCGTTTCAGCTGCAGAAAAAAAACCACATTGCAAATATTCGTCCATATGGGTCTTTCTGTAGTTATGTACAGAAGGACTATTTGTGCACTTTGAGGTTGCCCAATTAGCTGGGGGAAAAGGACTGGTAGTTTAAAGTGACCAGTTTCATGGTGTGTGTACAAAGTATATGGGCTGGAAAGAAATGAAACTCTGAGGAGCTGAGCTACACTTTTACTAATTCCCTGCTTTCTAAACATTCGCTAATTAGTCAAAACACTGGAATTAACCCACAGGCCGGCGGGAAATGGCAAATATGTGTCAATTAAATTGTTTGCCACAATTGTTTTGTCCTTCTGTAAGGCTGCTCTCTCCGAGCACGCAAGGCTCCCAAATGAATATTTATGAAAAGTTAATGCACATTGAGAAAAGGATCAACTCCCTGAACTTGGGTATTTTATCCTTCCACAAAATGCAGTTTAATGAAGAAGGCCTGTCAGTTTTGTTTCTCTAAGCATTCCTCACCATTATAAGATGAAACTTTTCTCTTCATTGAGTAAACTGTACATTATATACTGGAATACAACTGTCACTCATTCAACAATAGGAATTTTAAAAAAAGAACTTGAGTGCAAATTATTCAGAGAAGCAGCTTTCAGAAATCCCAACTTCTCCCACTCCCATTTTGCTAATTCCACAACTTTCTTCCTATGTTACCTCACATGAAGAGGCAACACAGTTACAAAGGAGCTGCAGGCCTGGATGGGGGGTAAAGTTGATTCTGCTGATTGATATTTAAATGTGATCTTAACTTATTCATGCTTTCAAAAAGAAAAAAGAAGAAAAAAGAAAAAAAAAAGAAAAGTATGTGAACTGAAACACAGCCATCCTTCAAAATTAAGATTTCTCTAAATATGGCAGTGCAGTTCTCCAGCAAAGTAATGTGCACAAAAATATGGCCAAAGTGTGTGTAGAAATGCCAATCTTATTGAACACACAAAACCACATTGGGGGGAATTCTGCTTGCCTGAAGGAATAATCTCTGCTCTTCTGCCCTGAGGGCTGTTTTGGGGGTTCTCCAGCCCCTACCCCAAGTCAATTGATGGACCTAGTAGGAGCATGGCAGGGCAGAGAGGAAGAGAAAGCTTCATTATACTAGCAAAAGTCCCAATGTGTATTTCCGCTAGCATGACCCATCAGCTGAATCCAGCCCATTATATTAGGGGAAAATTGCTTTGCAAAATGTGTGCATTAGACAAAATTGCACATAGAAATCTGTATAGTAGGAGAAAACTGCAAAGGCCACCCTCCCTCATGAGTAATCTTCTGGTGACCACATACTGTATTAGTGGTAGGTGAGCTAGAGACAAAAAAACTGGGCAGAATAACAGGAGTGGCACTTAACTTTGTTCAGTAGGTGACATTCCAGCCATCTGCACACATCTTTTCATCCTCTATCCAAGCAAACAAGAGACTTTATCGCAGTTCAAGTACATAATCCAGCCAGACACAAGCCATTGAGGAGAGAGCAGAGCAGGGCTGGTGAGGAAGAGGTAGGGAGAATCCTAAGGGCCAGGCAGGGCCAAATTCAGCTCCTGGGCCTAAAGTTTCCAATCTTCTTTCAGAACATTCGGTTTCACATTAAAACTCAGTAATAATAAATTGGATCATGATAAGTTGGATCCATGTATCTTGGGTGGTGTTCAACTAAGGTATACACATTGAAATTAAGGAACATGACTAAGATCCAGTAATTTCAATAGGCCTTTTCTGAGTAATGCATAGTAGAATCCCACCCATTATTCTCATTTTTAAAAAAAGTTTCAAGGAAACGTGTTAGGTAATGTGTTAAATAAATCTTAATCAGATAAATTCTGGTGTGAGAGAATACAAATGATGCCTTGACAGTGGTAATTTTTAGCCTTTCTTTAATGACTTGATAATTATGTGAGCAGGGTCATGATCTGGTAGCTGCTACTAAAGGCAAAGGCAACTCACTTTCTTTGGCATCTTCTGAAGATACTAGCACTGACTTTCTCTGTGATCTTGGGTAAAATTGGTACCTTCAAGCTTGAATTACAGAAGCCGGCACCCAAGGCTGAGTCCTTTAATCTCATATACACAACCCCTGTAAAATAATTAGGCTACTCTCTACAGATTTTTAGCTTTTACGAATACAGTGGTACCTCGGGTTAAGCACTTACCGTATTTTTTGCTCTATAAGACTCACTTTTCCCCTCCTAAAAAGTAAGGGGAAATGTGTGTGCGTCTTATGGAGCGAATACAGGCTGCACAGCTATCCCAGAAGCCAGAACAGCAAGAGGGATTGCTGTTTTCACTGCGCAGCGATCCCTCTTGCTGTTCTGGCTGCTGAGATTCAGAATATTTTTTTTCTTGTTTTCCTCCTCCAAAAATTAAGTGCATCTTGTGGTCTGGTGCATCTTATAGAGTGAAAAATACGGTAATTTGTTCTGGAGGTCCGTTCTTAACCTGAATCTGTTCTTAACCTGAAGCACTACTTTAGCTAATGGGGCCTCTTGCTGCTGCCGCGCTGCTGGAGCACGATTTCTGTTCTCATCCTGAAGCAAAGTTCTTAACCTGAAGCACTATTTCTGGGTTAGCGGAGTCTGTAACTTGAAGCGTATGTAACCTGAAGTGTATGTAACCCGAGGTACCACTGTATATGAAAGTGTGTTATGCTATTAGTCCAGTGGTCCATCCAAGTATTCAAAGGCAGTCCAAATGCCTCACACATACGTTTTGTATTCAATTCTGCTTAATATGCACATTTTTGTACACATAGCTTGGCTGGAGAACTGCATTGCAAAATTCAGAGAAGTGCAAATTTCGAAGGATAGCTGTGTTTCAGTTAAAGTGTGAATTAGTTAAGTTCACCTTTAAATGCAAACTGTATTGAATTCCTCTACCCCACCCCCCAATGCCTGTGGAAAGCTGAAGAAAAACAAACTTGATGGCTTTTAGAGGTAGCAGAAAAGAAAAGCAATATTCTCTGGGGGGCTCTCACAGAAAGGTAGGACAGATCCTGGCCATGTGGATCTCCCCTCACCACTTTGACTCTCTGATAGGCCCCAGCTCAGATAGGCCACCAGCTTGCCTAGGTTCTGCATTGCTTCTGTACTGATCAACTTATTGCAGCTTGCAGGATGCCTACCCCTTTCTTTCTGACAAGATGTAACACACTCAGGTACTTGGGTACTAAAGGCCCAGGAGTTCCAGTCATAAGGAGCTGAAGCATCCAACAGTGGACCCTAAATGCCAGTACCTGTACCATTTCCCCTATATTAGAGTTAGGACCAAGCTAGATGTTCATTTAATATGTAGCATGCAGCTATCTATATTGTCTTTCATTAAATACTTACAAGTGTGTGTGTGTGTGGGGGGGGGGAGAATTCTAACTAAAAAGGCGACACAAACAGAAGAGAGACCTATCTCTTCATCCCTCATGACCACAACTGGACTGTAACATGGTCTTCTGCACTGATAGAAGTCTTAGGCAGCAGTGTGGCAGAAGAGGGAATAACCATTAGTGTCAAGAAAATGTGACATGCAATGCAAATCTTCTCCCAATAGAAATTATAACAACAGCCTGAAATTTATTAAGGGTTAGGATGCATACATCATTATATTGATTTGCTCAAAAGTCACAGTGAAAGTTGAGTTGTTGGTGGAAATATTGAAATCAGTGCAAAATTCAATTCTGAGGATGTGAAACCCAAGCAGTTTTTTTCCCCATCAGAAAAACTGGGTTTCGTAGCGCCATTCGAGTTTCTGGGTCTTGAGTTGTGTGAGACCTATAGTTTCGAATTAACCATTGATACCATTAATTTGCTTTATTTGTTGCACATCTGATCATTATCCATGCAGCAGAAGCTGACAGGAATCCCTGTGCTATTTTCATCAATAATTCCCAGCTGTGCTTCTGAGCACAACCTCCGCTCAACATAATAAGCAGTTTACACTACCTCTGTTGTTGACTTGAACAGCTTCATTATGGCAGTTCCTTCACTTCTTTTTGACTCATAACTCCAAAATGCCTTTAAGGAAGGACAACATTTTAACACTTGTTCAAACAGCACTGCAGTTACAGACATCTGCTATCAGCAATAGCAATGCAATTTCAGAAGAACAACAACTTACAACTAATGAAGTGCTAAATCAAAAACTTGTAATCCTATTTGCCAGGCACTATGGTTTTCTAAATTAGCGTCTGTCTGTATCTTAAACTCATATATCTTGGGACTTTCTTCCCAACTTAGGAAAAATCACCATTATCAATTCCTCCAGGAAGAGCCTTAATTAAAATTTCTGTCCTGGGGTGAAACATGAGATTTTATTATCTAGTCTCTAAAAGCTTTCACTAATCTTGACACGTAAGTGTGGAGTTAAATTTAGAAGCTGCAATACCATAGGAGGGAGTTCACATTTTTTCTGTAGACAATGCCACACACTGTATCTTTTGTCACTGGCTAAGTTCAAAGGTCATCTTTGACCTTTGCCTCTGGTCAAGAGCTGAGTGACATTTGGAACAACTGTGTCTTTGCAATTTTATAGTGCCTAGTGGCAGTGGAGCAGTTTATTATATGACCCACAACCTTAGATCGTCTGGAGGAGAGTGGAGTTGACAAGGTTTGATAAATCATTCATGATGAAAGAATAATTGCCGTGGAAAAATGACACGGAAGAGGCGCGAGAACAGGAGACAATTGGATGTTGTGCTTCCTGCAAATACTTTAAAGTGTTTTCTTTTTAAAATTCTCTCTCTTACTCAGAACTATAGATATCCACCCGAAAGGGCGGAGGAGAAAAGGATGTTTATTTGATGCCATCGCTGTCATCAGAGTGGGTGCACCTGTGTATCAACCCATCGATCTAAACAAACTGCTCTTTCACGTGCATTAATAACATATATGTTTCTAAAATGCTAAATGCTACAAAGTTCTTAAGTGGCATCTATGGCATAGTTTTTTCTCCTCTTCAAATTTTCTTCACCATAGAGTTTGTGATAGCACAAACCAGAACACTTCTATGTTCTATGTCACAAAGCTGGCAGGTACCCCGGTGAGCTCATCTAGTCCCTCCTCATTCCAGTGACAAGCTTAACATCTGTCTATGCAACTTTGAATTCACTCTTCTCATGTATGAATGCATGGGGGGGGGGGTAGGCAGAAGTGAGATTATAGTGGTAAGCCTCACTTCTGACCCACATGTTTTGACATGGCCATTTGTATGGTCCCAATGCATTTACAAATAATATATGCGTAACCTCTTTTTGTGCAGCTTTTCCAGCATTCTTGACTGTGTTTACAGAGCTTGCTGCTGGGATCCCACTCTGCAGCATGAACAGTCGCTAAATACGTGTGTGGATTGCATGAAGAATCTTCATGTAGCATGGAAGAGGATTCCATGACTTCTCTATGCCAAGAGGAAGGTAACCCTTGACCCAACCACAGTATTTTTCTAGCCTACAAGGCGGAGTCCACCATGTACATCATCTTGAGCTCTTTGGGGGAAACATGGGATAGTAATGTAGTAAAAAAATGCATACACCCCACTTTCAATAGCTTTTGGCAGTTCCCTCATCGTGAGAAGTGAAGTAACAGGGAACCTGGCAGAGGGCCTTCTTGGTAGTGGCACCCACCCTGTGGAACACCCTCCCATTAGATGTCAAGGAGATAAATAACTTTTAGAAGACAACTGAAGGCAGCCCTGTATAGGGAAGCTTTTAATGTTTGATGTTTTATTATGTTTTTATATCTGTTAAAAGCCAACCAGTGCCGCTGGGGCAACCCAGTCAGATGGGCAGTATACAAATATAACAACTACTACTACTACTACTACTACTACTACTACTACTACTGCAGTTTCCAGGTGGTGGATAACAGGGATGCAGGAGGGATACAAAAGGACCACCATAATGGAATGTTGGGAGGGTTATCTTTTGACTTCTGTTCTTAAATTGGTCCATGACTGATGTTTCTATGACAACTGCTTCATAGTTTTATTGCTGCTCTTTATTGTTTTTTGTTCTGTTACAGTTATAACTGTATGTATAGTATGTACATTTATAACAGGCGCCCTCCCTGTGGTACGCCCTCCCTTCAGATGTCAAAGAGATAAAGAACTACATAACTTTTAGAAGACAGCTGAAGGCAGCCCTGTATTGGGAAGTTTTTAATGTTTGATATTTTACTATGTTTTATATGTGCTGTGAGGTATAAATAATAAAATTGTTGTTGGTGGTTGTTGTTGTTGTTGTGCAAGCTGTTTTGAATATCCTTTCAGAAAAAAATACAAATTTTGCCATTCCCCAACTGTCTAATATTAGGTTTCGCTTTATTCCCCATCCTCCCCCTCCCCCACAATCTTAGGGTCTATTCAGGCAACTATTGAACTTGTGACTGTGGTTTGAAATGGCTGCCCATGTCTTCTTTCTGCCCACGTCTGGCCTGTCATGTGCTGACATCAACACATCCTTTTTGCACACCACCCCAAACCTACGTTTTCAGACATTTGCAATAAAATGTTTAATCCTGTGCGCGATGGCAGATGTATACAAGTGGCTGACTGCAGGCGGGAAGCCAAGAACTCCAGCAAATTTGAGACACCATCAAAAGTCTGATGGTTATGTGTCACAGCTGAGTGACCTGGCACTTGCACTCAATACTTTATGAGCTATGTCAGCAACACGAGCATCGTGGCATCAAAGGAACGGGCTGCAGTTCCTGCAAAGCTAGCTCTGTAAGGCCCAGTTCTTACAAACAGCAGATGAGGAAGAAGGAAGCCTGTTTTTTTTTTAACTGTGGCATTTCAGATCACATGACTGAATGCTCCCCCATGCAAAATGAATGGATAAATAAATTCCTGAACTTGGAAAACTAGATGTCAGGGAGAAAAATTCCAACCCAGCAATTTCTCTGACATCTCTATGTGCAAGGACATCATGATGATGATGATGCTGTATTCAGCCATGTGAATCCCTACTTGTCGCCGGTACAGCTATAACTGCAAGTTTATCACTGCATCTGAAAACGACCCTTTTTTTAAAGCTGGAGAAAGTGAAGCTGCCTGCGCTAATGAAAATCACCTGGCAGCAATAAGGACAATGCTTTCGAAGGATGGGAGCTGAACAGGCCATTGATTTAAACCTTAGCAATGAGTGTTCACTTGGATTTACAGGAAGCTGCACATGACATTTCATTAGTATCACAGTGAATTAACTTTATAGCGGTGTAATGCTTAATCCAATTTGGGCTTAGTGTTATTAATGATATTGCTAGGGAAATAGTTTTAAGGCAATTAAACAGACGTATGTACGCCTGCCAAGCCTCGCTACCGATATCTAATGGCATCGCAAAATAATACCGTTGAAAAGAGGGGATTGGATATGGAAGGATCGCGCTTCCTGGTGACTTAATCTCTTGCGTTTGGAAGGACATCAAACCACATTAAGAATGTGCCCTGCAAGAGCTGCCTTTGGAGGGAGCACCGTGTCTTTGCTGAAACAGATGCAGCCTTCATTCGGCCAGCTAAGAGGCTGATACTCATGCAGGGCATGTGTAAGCTCTGCTCTGAAAACAAAAGTGCACCTTCTTGGCTCCCCTCTCACCAATAACAGCAGATTAGGAGTAATCAAAGCTTTACAAGCGGAGCACACTAGACCTCAGAAAAGGTCTAATGCTAATGCCTGAGTTTAAAACAAAGCCTCTTCAATAAGGACTCTTGGACTGTTTTATATTGGCAGGCAAAGGAAGGCTGTATTTGTCAATATAATACAGAAATAACCCAGAAATTGCATTGGCAGGCAATTTTTTTTGTTGTGTGCAGAGTGTATTTTTTTATTTCCCATCTTTCCAGAACTTCCTTCCCTCCTGCCAAGTGTGCCTCCAGTGTTTTATTGCCTTCCTTTGGCACAGAAAGCAATGCCATTAACTTCACGTACTTGCTGCCCGGTTGTGTTGGTTGGCAATCATTCACACAGTTGACTGCGGGGAACATCAGAAGCTGAAATGAATTGGCTCTTGGAATTCTGAATGGCTTTTCCATTCAAAGATGTGACCTTTGCTCAGGCTCCTCCCACCATTCACCCTGCTCCCTGCCATGTGGCAAGATGGCACCACTTTGATAGTCACTATCTTGCTGGTGCATTATATTCCCTTCATAAACATCGCTGTAAATTGCTGTATTTAAAACAATGCTACTAGACAAATCACATCTTTTCAACTGCAGATGCATGGAGTTCGGTAGCCCTATTCATCCATTTAAAAAGAATGTGCATGCACATCGAGTGTGTAGATCACCCTGCACCCCACACCAATTCATGCTGTACCTGATACCCACATGTTGTTCTTTCACATGTATGGAGTGGTCATGCAACATTTCCATAAGTAGACAAGACTTAATGAATGAAAGATCCCCCCCCCAAATATGATAAATCTGCTGTTAAAGCATATTACATATACAACCTTTTCCTTGTTCACACATGATGGTCAAATCCCTTAACTTCTATTCATTGCCCATCTGCTTCCCCTTTAAGGTTTCTCAATTTTTTTATCCTAACAGTGGATTCTTTTCAGTCTATCTTATGGAGATCTTTGCATAAATACAAAGAGTCAAGTCTTTAAACACATGTTTTGTTTTGATTTTGTGTGTCTGATTTTAACAGATATTTAATGTAGGTGCTTATTTTAAAATACTAGCTTCCTCTCCACCCTTTGGATGGAGCCAGGCAGACATTTTCGATTCATTAAATAATTAAGTAAGTTAGTAAGTAAAATAAATATTCCAGCAGCACAATTGTTCTTTCCTCTGCAGGAGGTTGTCTGCTCTTAATTCATAGCTCCTGTGTTGTACATCTCTCTGTGAAATCCTTATTTCCTTTCCTGTGGTCATTTTTTCCCCCACTGCAAAAATTTCTCCTTGCAAATGACCTTACCAGAGAGAAGGTGTAAGAAACTGCTGAAGAAACAAGCAAATCCTTAGGAGATTATTTTGCAAGAGACCCTGATCTGAACTCTGAGATCACAAACACTTAAGGGCATTTTGAGTATTATGCCCAGGTGATTGTATTTGCATGACTGCATGGATAAACCTTAATTTTTCCACCTCTAACTTCTTTGAAATGAAAGTGTCTAACCTTTGCAGGAAATAGATATTGCTACACAATAGCACTCTATATCATCTGTGTAAACACAGTTGGAGGCAAGAAAATTAGGCCCCCAAAGTGCTGCTGCTGTGAGATTATAATGCTCTGTGTTCTGCTAACCCTTCTTGATACATCATTGCCTTCAGCTGTTGCAGGAATCAAATAATTACAAAGTGAGATAGAACCTCAAAGATTTTTTTATTTTTTTAGGGTACGGTCTTGCTTATTTTAATCTCTTAACATTGCTGAGATCAGTCCTAAATCAGTGATTTTGGTCGAGAAACATAGCTTGGTTTAGGTTGAACCTATCCTTTAACTGAGGCTGCGCCTGAAGTTTTGGCCAGTAAAGTCCAATGGACCTAACTCTTTGTGATGTAGGTCCATGGACTGTTGGAGAATCATTCCAGTACTTTCTCTCTGAACCACACCATTTCCATCACCCATCTCTATCCTTCCCTCACCATTTGCCTCATCTATACCAGCATATTGCATGTGCTGCTCTCTTTCTCAAATCGAGATGCTTGAGAACAGCAGTGGCACCCTCCTGGTTGTTCCACCTAAAGCCCACAGCCATTCCTCTCTCTTGGAATGTCACACAGCCTGGCCTGGCCCACCTTAAGTAACTATTAAATCCAAAGTTCTGTCCCCCTGCTTCACGCCTTTCAATATAGTGGAGAATCTAAAGATGAAAACTTTGTTTTATTTGACATAAGTGGATAAAATTTGCAAGCAAAGAAGCCCCTCCAGAGGGAATTAGGATTGTCAAAATGCAGACAAATCCATCCAGGGATTTTCATTCAGAAAAACTTAAAAACAAAAACAAAAAACAAGCAAGCAAACAGAAAATAAGAAAAAAGCAACTTTTTGTTTACATTAATATAAAATACAAAAATAATATAAATCTGGACTAAATATTAGTTGGAAAGTTTTTTGTCCCCAGCTTGCACACCTGCTTGTTTCAGTGGTGATTTTACTAATGATGAAATGACTTTGATTTTACTCAGCAGAAGCAAATTATGGTAAAGAAGAGACACGACAAATCTACAATCTCAGCACTGCAGAGTTTTATTGCTCATGGTGATGTGCCAAGAGTATAATTAAATGAATTGGGGAGAACTGGGGAGAATACAGCACAATTTCTTTATTGCATGTAGGTAAGACCAAATCATGAAACATCATTTTAATTCAGTTACATAAATCATCTAGCCATATTTTTAAAATGCAAGCATGGCATTTGCATGTGGACTTACATATTTGTTTATCTCATGGGATTCTTCCACCAGATCTTTAACAGAACAATTAGTATAAAGGTCATAAAAACCTGCCACCATCAAATTGCAGTACCTGCAACAGGGAGACTGCATGTTGGTTATTGTCTCCTCCTCTAACTTGGCCAAACTTGGCCCTCCAGATGTTTTGGAACTACAATTCCCATCATCCCTGACCACTGGTCCTGTTAGCTAGGGATGAAGGGAGTTGTAGTCCCAAAACATCTGGAGGGCCAAGTTTGGCCATGCCTGGCATAGACCTAGACCAAGGCCTTCCAGACATTGTTGAACTACAACTCCCATCATTCCTTACTGTTGGTCATGCTGGCTGGGATGGATGGGGATGGAGTACAACAGCACCTCGAGGGCTACAGAGTTAGCCACCCCTCCTGTAGAGTTTGTTGGTTGCCCTGGGAATGCTGATTGAGCATTGGAGGGGTGGAAATAAATTGTAGAATGAACAAATAGATTCAGGCTTCTGCAGATGAACGCACACTATTGTACCTCAGATTGACTTCTGAGTAAGCTGAGCTGTCATGAAATAAAAGGAGAGGTCCTTTTCTGGGTCAGAAATTGGTTAAGTCTCAGCAAGCAGAGAGTTCTGAATTGAGGTATGAAGAAAGTATAATCCTCAAAGGATTGGTATTGGGACCTGTGATTTTTAACTTGTTCATAAGCAATCTAGAGTTAGGGATAAGCAATGAAGTGGTCAAGTTTGCCGATAATACTAAATTTTTCAGGGTCATTAAGTTCCCAGTGTTTGGTACTCCTTAGCTTTTAGGGAAAAGGAGAGTAAGAGGTAACAAGGTCAGTTTATGAAATAATGCATGGCATAAATAAAGTGGACAGAGAAAAGTTTTTCTCCCTCTCTTATAACACTCAAACTTGCAAATATCCAATGAAGCTGAATGTTGGAAGATTTGGGACAGATAAAGTACCTTCTCACAAAGTTAGACCATGGAACTTTGTCAAATACAAGTCTTGAGGGCCCACAAAACTCTGGCAGTTTAAATACACCCACCCCAAGAATTTAATCAGGTTATGGTGTCTTGCAAATATCCATTTCAGTGCTGTGCTCCATGGGCTCAGAAGCAGCTTTCCTGCTTTCCATGTTCTAGCATTTCCCCCAAATGCCAAGACCATTATTTTTGATGCAACCAGCTTTGTGAAGGTACTTGACAGCTAGCTGTCTGGCATTTCTTCTGTTCTCGCTTTAACACCATTCTCCCTGTATTGCCATGTAATCCCGCATGGCCAACAGGGATGCCTATGGAAATCCTGCAAGCAGGACCTGAGTTACTGCCTCAAACAGTGAACATAGCTTTGGTGCTACCCAGCCAGGTTAGTGGCCATCATTACTTCTAGCGGGCTACGTGACCTTAGCCTAGCCTCTAACGTCAGCTTGGTTCTGTATTTCATTCCGTTTCAGTTTCTGTTCTCAAGATGGCTCATAGAAGTTTCAGGGAAAAGTGAGCTTTGCTTATTCTCTTGGTAACATTTCAGTGATCCTGCCTTTCCACTTAATTTTGAAAGCGGTATTAATGTTCAAATAAGTTCATGGAAATAGATCACAGGGAGCTACAAATAAATTAATGAGTGCTGCATAATAACCCTCACCTGATTTATGTCTAGTAAAGAAACACTACGTTCTCTTTTTATTATGACCTTCCCGTCTTTGAGAGCTGCTTCCTCTGTGTCACACAGACTAATAGATCATACTGTGCTCTTAGTTACACCCTTCATTGACTTCCATTGTGAAGCTACATGGGCTGCGCATAAGAGTAGCATTTGTCGTAGAGTCTTGGACTCTGTCCAGCCTTGGGCTTTAACTTGCTTCAAAAGTGTCTGTGATGTATTTTTATTTTTTATTTTGCATATATATGGTGAAATGCTGGCACTTGCTAATTCTGAATGGGGAAAGGACTGCAATTTTGAACAGCACCTAATATATTCTGTTCAAAGCATTTTACAGGATTGCTTCAGTGACACTGCACAGAAGGTTTGGAGGTGTGCACCAATACCAATGTTTATGACAAGGAAGACTGAAGGAAACCAACTTCCACCCAAAGTGATCTGAATGAAGAAGTTTGAAATAGTATGGAGAATACTCGAATTGGCAGGAAATTTAGGACAGACATAAGATGTGGCGATGGTCACTAGTTGACATGGCTTTAAAGGGACATTGGGCAAGTTCATGGAAGACAAGTCTATCAATAACTACAAAATAATGATGCCCAAAATGCTACCCCCAGGATCACAAGCAACATGACTCTAAACCAGTGGATCCCAACCTTTTTTTGGCCATGCCCCACCTAAGCATCTCTAAAATACTGATGCCCCCCTCCCTGTGACATATAACTCTTATTAAAAAAGTGAACTCCTATTCATGTGGAGGAAGCCTAAAAGGCCATTAACTGTTAATAACTCATTCTTGAATTGCCCCCCTTAAAAATCAAGTTGCCCCCCTGGGTGGCATGTGCTCTAAACAGACTCACTCTTAGCCCCATAGTAACTCTTTTTTAGGGACACGGGTGGTGCTTTGGGTTAAACCACAGAGCCTAGGGCTTGCCGATCAGAAGGTCTGCGGTTCGAATCCCCACAATGGGGTGAGCTCCTGTTGCTCGGTCCCTGCTCCTGCCAACCTAGCAGTTTGAAAGGTTGGCGGTTCGAATCCCCACAATGGGGTGAGCTCCTGTTGCTTGGTCCCTGCTCCTGCCAACCTAGCAGTTCGAAAGCACTTCAAAGTGCAAGTAGATAAATAGGTACCGCTCCGGCGGGAAGGTAAATGGCATTTCTGTGTGCTGCTCTGGTTCGCCAGAAGCGGCTTAGTCATGCTGGCCACATGACCCGGAAGCTGTACGCTGGCTCCCTCGGCCAATAAAGCGAGATGAGCGCTGCAACCCCAGAGTCGGCCACGACTGGACCTAATGGTCAGGGGTCCCTTTACCTTTACTTTTAACTCTTTTTTAGGCTCAGCATTTTGACGCTAAGCACCAGACTAGGGGGGCTGCAGCCACCAGCATGTTGATTTTACCTAATGCCTCTGGACCTTGACTCAAATTTGTACCAAACCAGGGCCCAAAGGCATTATGCGGAAATGAATTTGGCAACTGCTGCATCCACTTCAGCCAGTGTTTTTCTTCTCAGCAGCAGGTTTAGCGCTTGCTGCCATCCACTGTCGTTCCTCCTCACCCATACCTCTCTATCCCATAAGCTTACTTCAGGAGGGCACCAAGACAGCACTGGGGGAGGTGGTTGAGGGCACCTTGCCCCTCAGACTTGTTGCTGGCCATACCTTTGAGTACAACTTGCTGGAGAACAGTGGGAGGGGACTATTGACACCACGGCCTGTTTGTGGGCTTCTCAAATGCATCTGGTTGGTCACTTTGGGACACAGGATGCTGCCCTTGGTAGGTCTTTGGTCTGATCCAGAGGGCCTTTTATTACATATCCTTCTGATCAAAATCTGGATCATTATGACCTGTGCTTTTAATGAGCTGATATGCTATGAGATGTCTGTCCCAAAAACTCTGTTAATTTGGATGGCATATTTCCTCCAAGCCTTGCTCTCTACAGTTCACTAGCAAATATTTTTCATCATGAAGAAATATTGAGTGAGTTTGTGTGAAACTCTTGTATGATCACAGAGAAAGGGTCCTATATTTTGAGGAGCACTGAAAGTGATGAAATCAATGTCACAGGCTCTCCTATTCTTTAAAGAATCACACAAATAAAGCCATCCAGAAGGATTTAACCAAACGTCTTGAAATTCGCATATATATATATATATATATATATATATATATATATATATGTAATTGAACCTTTCTCTCGAAGAACTCACAACTTTAATTTACGCACAACCCTTCTAATAAAGTCACAGTTGTGAATAACTCAGTAAGAGAGATTTGCTGAGAAAGTGTGTCGTATTTTAAATGGCTGAAATGAAAAATGACGTACATCTTTGCACTCGACGCAAGTGCATAAAAATAAATCCAAGATGAATGAGACTTGGCACCCTGTTTCATATGTAATATTCAACAGTGCTAGCACTTGCTCAAGCTGTTTTAGACACTGCTAAGACAGTGGAGGGATGTAGAAAGGCAATACTACATTTTAAAAAATGGTATGGGACATCTAAACATATGTCAATGTGAGCAAGGGCAGCATTTAGAAGGAGGAAAAGACAGGTGTAACTTAAGCCATGATCGCTACACTATAGTTCAGTTCACAGAGCTGGTATTGGGTGATATTCAATGAAGACATTTTGGTAATGCAAGGACTTTTGTCTGTGCAACAGGACTCCTTTTCCCAAGTGGTCCCCTAAATCTGTTCTGGGGTTTCCTCTGGAGCACACAGGGAGAGGGAAGGAAATTCCCTTGTGCAAGAAGAAATCCTTGCACTTCTGAAAGCACTTTCTTGTATACCACCCATTATGTTTCTTTGAGATGCATACCCTGAGGGAGGATTGAAGCAGTTACAAATCACAACACAGAAGACTCGGCTGTCCTGAATCAATTTGTAGTGATTTGTGCTGTAGCTCAAAATTGGATCAGGGTGTCTGTGCACAGCCCTACTTTATTATTTCAGCAGGCATATTAGGTAAGCTTTCTGATTTTATGGTTAGTTTTAACTGACTTTATTGTATTTTAAAACCTCATTGTACACTACTTTGAGACTAAGGTGCTACGAGGTATATGCATTATTATTATTATTATTATTATTATTATTAATAATAATAATAATAATAAACAACAACAAAGGGCTTTCATAGCAAGTTTGCCCGCTCTCCTTACAAAATGAGGGCTACAGGTCCCTCTGGAGGGTGCTTAGGAACAGACAGCCTTTCACATAGAGGACACCTTCAAACAGAGAACTGTCCCTTCACAGACTGCCAAATAAAGGACTCCCTCTGTAAACTAAGACTATTGAACAGTATAAGTGTATCCTTGTTAGTTCTTTTGAACATCTCAATGGCTTCAATACCATCAAGGATGGCATAATTCTGGGGTGTCTCTCAGGGATAGCACTTGAGGCATAATTTTAAGTTAGAACTATTCAAATGCAGGCACAAGTGCCTCCCTTTAGCTACAAAATCCAAGAATGCACTCAAAGCTCAATTCAGTAGTGATTATCAGAAAATATCAGTGACCTTCAGAACTTGCCTGTGTCTGCTGAGAGGCATCTGTCCAAATGCACTGGGCAGATTTTACTCAGCACAGAAGATGATTGTGCCAATGTTAGAAAAATCTGCTAAGGTTTTAGCAGAGGCACTAACAAGCTGTTCCCATTATGACCCCAACTTTGCCACATTGACAGCTAGTGGCACAATTCTCATTGACTATTTATGAATAATCTGAAAAGGTTCTTACCTGCCAAATCCTCCAGGATCTCATGTTTCTTTCTTTTCACCCTGAAACAGTTGATGACATAATTGACACCTAAAACAGAGCAAGGAACTACAGGTCATCCGTGTGAGGTGTTGGTGAAGTCACCATGCAGAGAAGGAGGAACAGAACTGAGAGTCTCTGTGTTGCCCAGCAAAGTAAAGACAGGTAAGGGATTTAAAATAATTTGATTTAGTGTTTATAGTTCTTGTGGCTAAAGAGTAAACATGTTCTTTGTTAATCTCACTTAAGTGCTTAATAGTGATCATTTGGAGTGTGACTATTTATACAGTACTATAGCCTGCAAAAACTAGATGAGGTTTGGATTAATCATTATGCTAAGTATGTTACAGAGTGGAGTCTGACCAAACAGGAACCTACCATATGGGGACTCCTAATATAACTTGCAATTAACTAAAGGGGTATTCTAGAGTGCAACATTCATCAAATCTGTAAAAATTCTCATACTGACTATTTCCTCATCAGACAAGGAATCTTCTGCAGAAGATAAATTAACATATTGATTTCTCATTTTACATAGACCTGGAAGTATGGTTCATAGAAGGCTTCGATTAAACTAGATAATGATACCATCTGCACAGCATGGTGCATGATCTGCCTGAATCTTAACACCAATCTCTCCTTCTCTTGGTGTCATCACTGCCCACAGAGCTTCTGAAGGAATAATGCCTTCTGCCGTGTCTGAGAAAGCCGTGCAGTCTGACACCTTCTTTATGCTTCCTCCATCTGTGCGACTTTCCTGTGCAACTTGTAGCCTAATTATGAAGTCGCCTCCTCTAGAACCTGCTGTCTCCCACAAAAGGTTGCCTTTGATATAATTAAGCCTCTGTATAAAAGTACATTTAAAATGGGACAGAGTCTCCTTTGACACACAAACAGTGATTTATTATGTTTACTATACTGTTATGCCTTTGAGCGTAAAGCAAACTGGCCACAAATATAAGTGCTTTTATCCATTGGAAAGCCCGTTTGAGAAGCTGGCACAAGCTTGCTGCACCAGCAATAAGGTGCACACAGTTCTGTGCAAAGCTGATACTGAAAGGCTCATTTGAATAACAGTTCATGCCTATTTGCAGCTTCCCATCACTGCACCTAACTGAGCAAAAGAGATAATATTCAGTCAAATTCCTGCAGTCTTTCCCCCCATTTTGTCTAGTTGCTGGCTGTGGAATTCCAACTTGGACATGAATTTGTGCTTTGGCTTCAAATACATATGTTTAAAAAGAGAAATGTTAGGATCAATAAGAATTTTGACTGTCACTGCTATTTTTAGTTGTGTGTAGTCATGTGTTTTTTTTATTTAACCCCTATATAAGTGTAATCTAGTCTAGATTACATTGCACCTTTAACAGAACCTAGATGTCTAACACTTTGTTCCAAGCCAGAAATTATATCCTCAGCAAAGATATTTATTTTATTTTTTATTTTTTATAAATATTTATTAAGGTTTTTTTTTATATAAAAGAAATGCACAAATAATAAACAACATTAGTTATATCATAACAAAATCTCATAACTTCTTTGGACTTCCTCACGTCTCCTGCTCCCACTTACATCATTGAAAATTTTTTTCAAGCAAATTATCATCTTGTTTACAATCTTATTTCCACTCATTTAAATATAATCTAACAATTCTCCAAAAGGTTTATGTTTTCCTTAATCTCACTTATCATCAAATTCCAGTCTAATTTAGTGGTGGTCAATTATTTTATGATCAAGCATCCTTCTTAACATTCAACCAAATTACAATATTTTTGTAAATAAATCTTAAATTTCTTCCAATCTTCTTCAATCCTTTCTTCTCCCAGGTCTCGGATTCTGCCAGTCATCTCCGCCAATTGCATATAATCCATCAGCTGCATCTGCCACTCTTCCAGTGTGGGTAGATCTTGAGTTTTCCAGTTCTTAGCGATGAGTATCCTTGCTGCCGTTGTTGCATACATAAAAAATGTTCGGTCCTTCTTTAACACCTTCTGGCCGACAATACCCAGGAGGAAGGCTTCTGGTTTCTTAGTGAAGGTATACTTAAATACCCTTTTCAACTCATTATATATCATTTCCCAGAAGGCCTTCACTTTAGGGCAAGTCCACCAGAGGTGAAAGAATGTTCCTTCATTTTCTTTACATTTCCAACATTTATTATCAGACAAATGGTATATTTTGGCAAGTTTAACTGGGGTCATGTACCATCTGTATATCATTTTCATTACATTTTCCTTCAGAGCATTACATGCGGTGAAGTTCAGCCCAGTGGTCCACAACCTTTCCCAGTCCTCAAACATAATGTTATGCCCAATGTCCTGTGCCCACTTTATCATAGCCGATTTAACCATTTCGTCTTGTGTGTTCCATTTTAACAGCAAGTTATACATTCTTGATAATACCTTAGTCTTTGGTTCTAACAAATCTGTTTCCAACTTCGATTTCTCCACCTGGAACCCTAACTTTTTATCATTTTTAAAGACTTCTTTAATCTGAGCGTAATGTAACCAGTCTCGCACTTTATCCTTCATTTTCTCCAAACTCTGCAATTTCCAATTGTCTCCATCTTTTTCTAATATTTCCCAATATTTTGGCCATTTGGCCTCCATATTGGGTCTTTTTCGGGCCTTAGCTTCCAGAGGGGAAAGCCACCTCGGAGTTTTGTTTTCCAATAAGTCTTTGTATTTTGTCCAGACGTTGAATACTGCTTTCCTGACAATATGGTTTTTAAAGGCCTTATTGATCTTAACTTTGTCATACCATAGGTATGCATGCCAACCAAAAGCATTGTTAAAACCTTCCAGATCCAATACATCAGTGTCTTCGAGAAGTAGCCAGTCTTTTAGCCAGCAGAAAGCTGCGGCTTCATAGTACAGCTTTAAGTCTGGCAGGGCAAAGCCCCCTCTTTCTTTCGCATCAGTTAATATCTTAAACTTAATTCTGGGCTTTTTGCCCTGCCAGACAAATTTAGAAATATCTCTCTGCCACTTTCGGAAGCACTCCGTCTTGTCCACAATTTGCAATGTTTGAAACAAAAACAACATCTTTGGCAATACATTCATCTTAATCTCAGCAAAGATATTTAATGCGCATAAAAGGACTCTTGGCTGTTTGTGCTTCCTCTGGCCCATCTGCTCCAGTGGCACAGAGCCTGCTCCTTAGAGCACAGGGTCCAAGCATTGATGGGTTTAATTTGGCAGTCTATAGGACTGCCAAGCTTGTGATTGCTTCAGTAGGCACCTCTGTTCGGCACACACTCACACTTTGATTTCTTAATTCCTCATCTTTCAGAGTTATTATATTATTATATTATATTATACCTCTTGATATTTTGCTGCTAGCCAAGAAGGACTTGTATGGTGCCAGAGGAAGAGAGTTCTGCAGCTGTACAGTACAGGGTGGCTGGCTATGAGGATTGCTCCTTCTTGCCCTTCCTGAATGATTTCTTACACCTGCCATGTTCCGGGGAATGCCCTCAGGGCCTAGGGTCCCAGTTACAGAAGATATAAGCTTCCACCAAAGTAGTCGTCAGGGAGGGGAGGGTTGCAGTTGCAGCACAGCCCAAACAAACAAAGGTCAATATATTAGGGGCACAAGGCACAACACAGCAAGGCAGTGAGACTATATTCAGGAATGAGGCACCAAAGAAGAAGTGGCCAGAGATCTGTTCTTTCCAGCAACTAGAAGGCTTACTATGGACTCCTAAACCACACCCTAAGTACAGTTGCTAGTGGTGAAGGAGTATCGTTGATGGCTTTCTCAAGACTGGCCCTCTTACTCACAAGTGGACCAATGACTCTGAGTCCATAGTCACATAATGTGCCATTGCTTTTTGTCCTTGATCTAAAGGACTGGGGAGGGGTGCTCCCCACCTTCTCCTCTGTTCCAGGGGTTCATCTTCAGAGGCCAAGCCAGAGGGCCCCTCACAAGGATACTCAGCATTGGACTCAGGGGCCCTTGCCTGCTCTTCAAGGTCCTTGACCTGTGGGGGCAGGTATACAGTTCATCTCCAAGGACTCTGCACTTCCTGATGTGTCAGGTCTTTGGTATCAGGAGCCCTCTTTTTTGAAATGACACGGGCATACCTGAAAATAAGCAAAAGAACATTTGGTTTTGGTGTCCAGTTAGGGAGTAGTAATGTTGTGGGGTTGTTGTTGTTGTTTTGTCAGATGAAGCAATGCATTGATTGCAGAGTACCCAAATATCCAGATCTCAGTAATTCAATGTACAAGGAGTCTGTGTTGTGATAACTCCAGGAAAGTAGAAGGACTTCCATTTAGAAAAATTCAGCAGAGCCCACTTGGTGGGTAATATACTATCCTATAGCAAAAAGTAAACTATTGAGAGAACATAATAATCTTACTGAGAAGCACTGTAACTCCAGGGAATTCAATCCTTGCCTGTGCTATGAAGGGTAAAAAGAGATCTGATACCTTTCTGACTAGCTGAAGTATCAGTTTTGATAGCTAGAGATAAAAGCATGTCTACAGCTCTTGATTATTTTGCCAAATCTCTACACACTTCACCAGGAGTTTCTTTAAAGTTGTTGGCTACAATCTCATGTACACTGTGCACATGCGTGGAGGTAAGGTCCATTGAAATCAGGGGACTACACTTTTGAGCAAACAGGTTTGGGATTGCACTTCACAATAGCTCTGTAGTGCAGGAAAACACTTTGCCATTACAGTGGTACGTCGGGTTACAGATGCTTCAGGTTACAGACGCTTCAGGTTACAGACTCCTCTAACCCACAAATAGTACCTCGGGTTAAGAACTTTGCTTCAGGATGAGAACAGAATTGCGCGGCAGCGGGAGGCCACATTAGCTAAAGTGGTACCTCAGGTTAAGAACAGTTTCAGGTTAAGAACGGAACTCCAGAACGAATTAAGTTATTAACCAGAGGTACCACTGTATAGGCCTCTTTACATCACCATTTGAACTGGTCACAATGATCAAAGTGATCAACCTCATAACATTCAATGAGTTACCAGAAACAAAGTAGGAGTGCATTCAGACATGGAATATATTGTGCTAGTTTTCCTGATCGCAATACTAGAGCTTCTGTCCCATTTTCTAATGTTCCTTCCATAGGACAGTACCTCTTGTGTTACGGAACTGTGGCTTTTTGATCAATATATCAGCATGTCATGCTACATTTCATTCACACCTCCTCCACCCTGCTAAACTAGAGTTCAAGGACAGATTCCAGTCTGGCAAAGACACTTGAGGAGCAGGGCTGGTGAGGGCTGTGGCACACCCTCCAACATATATCCAATGAAAATAGGGACATCCCATTCCATAATGATAATTTTACATTTTATACCTCACACATCTTATTGGGTTGCCTCAGACACTCTAGGCAGCTTCCAACATATATATAAACATAACAAAACATTAAACATTTTAAAAACTTCCCTATACAGGATTGCCTTCAGACAGCTTGGGGGTCGGATAACTCCATACCCTCCAGCATTTCTCCAATAAAAATAGGAACATCCTAAGGAAAAGAGGGACATTCCAGGATCAAATCAGAAACCAGTATGGCTTCTCTAAATCAGGGACTTCCCTGGAAAATAGGGACACTTGGATGATCTGCTGTGGCATGGATAGGAGATTTGGCCAAGGTATGGTCTGAAGACTTGATCATGAGATCTGAGGTTCGGCTCCCAGGTCTGAGGTTCCTCATTCCTGTTCTAGTCAGTAGCTGCCATCCAAAGTTTTCCACATGCATGTTTCAAAATTATTCTATGCATCTTTATCGAAAACAGCCCTTACATGCTTTGAGATGGTGGTGGTTAGTGGTATAAGAGTTTCTGAAAGGGAAAAGCATACAATTTGCACCGTTCCACCAGAAGCAGGAAGCTTTTACCCAAGCATACGTGCTCCAGCAGCAGATCACGGCGATTAGATTGTGATGAAAGCACATATTCATCCATATTCAGCACAATTCATTAAAAGGAATTAATTGAAAACATCAGAAAGAAAAACACATCTGCCGAAAATATGATCATGGATGAGATATAAAAACCCTTGGCAGTATATCGGATAAGTATAAATCAGAGATTTAGCAACTAGTTGGTATTTCCACCTCCTCACTGCTGCTTGAATGAGTCTTTGAAAATTGATAACATTTTAATGTAATTTTGATTGCCTTCTTCTGGAGGTCAGTCTAATAAGTGTATTGCATAATGCCAAATTACTCTTCTCATAGGATATAATTAAAAGCACAAGCACTTAGTGTTTTTGATTAAGGGAGCTAAAAAAGAGGCGTATACTTGATAAACTGGTAAAGTGTGGAATTTGCCCTAGGCTTCAAATATGCTAATGCTTAACCTTTTCCTCCCGAGGGATGTATAGTCCTATTTGGACATTCAGGAACACACAAGTATAACTGTGGGAGACGGGAGAGCATAGCTGCATACATTCATCCTGTGTGCATCTTGGCACCTCCCCAGGCTACTGCCTACTGCTATCCATGTGGAGTGCTCAGGATTCCATTATACATGGGATATCTCAGTTGGCAGAGCGTGAGATTCTTAAACTCAGGGTCGTGGCTTCAAGCTCCACCTTGAGCAGAAGATTTCTGCATTTCAGGGGGTTGGACTATATGGCCCTTGTGGTCCCTTCCAACCCTACGATTCTATGTATCTGGCAGCCTGCCCCACTGCAGACATGAGTCCACCTTTTGTTTGTTTCATGGTGACACCTCAGATGATAAGCTTCAGGGTTGTGTTGCAGATGTTCTCCATCCACTCCATCACCCAACACTCTGGTGCCCATTTTTCCTCCGTTGCACAGCCCACACACATCACATGTGCAATGCAAGGCTGAGAAAGTGTGTGTAATGAATACTCCTGCATGTGCTTATATTTCATAGGCAATCATATCTGTACTGCTGGGAATTCTTGGAAATGACAACTGAACCTTCAGCATGTCCCTCTACTAGATTAAAGTGCATATGATATGCTGGTTGAAGTGTAGGTGGGGTCCCACGAAGCAAGCCACAGTGATAACAGCAAGAACCTTTATTGAACTAACAACTGGACAACAGGGGCAAAGCAACTGCTTATATACATTTCTGAAGGCCTGGGCCACTCCCACTCACAATGTGATTGGCTGTCTAAACTCCTAAGCTGCAAATCATAACTCATTCTGAAATCCTGAAATGTTCTGTGATTGGATATCATGCCTCGAATCAGAACACAGGGGCTCAGAATCCTTCGTCCAGACTCAAGCTCAGGCAAACACAGACCACTGAATACATAACACGGGGGTTGTAGGGAATGAAAGTGTGTAAACAGCTGCCTGTTCATTGTAATGGATCTATATATTTGAGGTGAAGGTCTGAAGTTCTCCTCTTTAATCGCTTCTCAACTTCTAGGTATCTTCATGCCTCCTATAAATCTACTATGCCAGATGGCAGAGATCTGTTTTGCCTGAACTTTCTTCATCACAAGCTTATTTTGCTTTAAAAGATTTCTTCAGCAGAGGCCCTTCTGCACACTGGGGGCCTATGATGTACTGCCTCTGCTGTACACACTTCCTTGAATACAGACTCCCTGGGAATCAGACAGGCCCTGCTTTCTACTTGGCTTGTATTTTATGCTGTTGACCTTGAAACAGCAATGCACAAAAGAGAGCTTGAGAAAATTCCAGTGACTTAGCACCTCCACAGCAGGCCACCAGCCTTATGATGAACAGCAAAGTGCTTCGCGCACAAAAGTAGGCCATTCAGCACACCGGCTAGTATCTGAATGCTGGGCCCTTCTGTTTTATGGAGTGGCAGGAAATGAGTTAGGTCAGCCAGCCAATCTAAATCATAGTTTGAAGGTTAGAAGGAACTTTAAAGAGTCTTCCTGGGTGCACAAACAGTATGGTCTGCTTTACTGCTCAAGAGGGCTTGGAGGGTAGCCAAAACTAACTCCCGTGGCTCTACACCATGCAAGGGAGGGAGCTCAGAAAGAAGAGGGCTTGTTTTTTTGGTTTTTTTTTTGCAGACTGGCGGGTATTTCAGGGCTTTTGCAGCCTGGTTTCATTATTCCCAGTTGCCCAGATTTATTTTGTCCTGTTGGAGGCACTTACTGGGCAACAGAGGTAGATTTAATTTTAGCAGAGGCATAGATCTGGCTGTAGTTATAGCTCTATTAGTCTAAGGTGGAAAAGGGAAATCAAACCAGGTTTTCTGATTTGCCTTTTGCTTGAGAGGTTATCAGGAGGGAAATAAATCTGCTGCAATAAAATTTTGGTTCCCTGACATTCTCTTATGCAGAGAAGGCAAAGGTTGTGATTAAATACAGGTTACGCATTAAAACTTGACTGCCGAAGGTAGAGAGAGAAAGGGTGAAATTGGATGCCCAACTGCTCCTGTTGTGTGCTGGAAGGTTCAGGTGAGGGGTTTCTAATGGTCTCTGGATGGCCATAAAGGCCATCCTCTTTCTGCATTTAATTGGTAGAATATATGGTGCCAATTTAAATAATTTATGATCCTTTAATTAGTTTTGGGAAGAGATGATGAAGCCATCCAAGCATTCCTATTGCATATGATTCAAATTTGTGAGACAGTGAGGTGAAATAAAGTTTTGTGCTAAAACAGAATGCACTGATCATATTAAACTAGCTGTATTTATTGTTTTTATTTTAACATTTTATATAATTTTTTTTTCCACATACCATGTTGAGGAATTGATAAATAAGTAAGTAATGTGAACCCATCTTTTTGTCTCAGAGCTATTTCTAACTTTATGAAGCTTCAAATGTCATGCACCCGATTTTTACTCACTTTATTCTTGACTGTATCCCTCCTATGTAATGTAGGAAGTGCAACTCATAGGTTTTGCATGCACAAAATCCTTTGGAAGTTGCCTGAGGTTCTAGAAAAGAGCTGGGGAACCTTTGGTCCTCCAGATGGTGGTGGAAAATGACTCCCCTCATCCCTGACCTTTGGCCATTCAGACTGTGGTTGATGGAAATGAGAGTCCAAAAGCATTTAGAAGTCTCCAAGTTCCCCATCCTTGCTCTAACATCATATCGCAAGAGAATAGCACCCCTTATTGTGAGATCCTTGCTCATTTCCTATGTAACGTTAGAACCATTATTTGTGTTTAACCCATTCACAGTTCATCTTTCCCTGTTCCTTTGAAATATATGAAATGGCTTTCTGATATTTGCTTACACTTCAGAAGAAAATGTTCCAGAAGATCTGGTCAATCACAACCAATCAGATCTTTCATTCTTGTTCTTCCTTGAATGGATTCCTCTTTGCTCCCATAGAGGTCGCTGGGTGCATTTTTGACAGCAATATCCAGCACAGCACAGTGATGAATCTCAAAACAGCAGAACGATAGATAGATAGATAGATAGATAGATAGATAGATAGATAGATAGATAAACAGAGAGAAAGACAACCAGTCACACAAATTAGGCTTACTGGCCAACGGTCTCTATCTTGAACACTGCAGCCTACATAGTCTATATGCATGTTTTCCAAATACTAGGAGACAGGTTGATGTAGTAACAGAGCTTTCTCAAGATTAGATAAAGGTCTCCCAGTGGCTCCCTGAAGACAAAAGTCAATAAAAGTCTGGATATCTTTGTGCACTGAAGGATATAACGGTGTGTTGTGGGTATGATAGGGGCTTTACTACCCTGAAATGTGCTAAGCCACAGGCTAACTTGAAATGTTCAGTTCAGAATGGGTAGCTCCCCTTCTGTAGGCAGGTAGGATGAGTCAATTCTTTTCAGGAAGAAAACAGAGCAGTAATTTTGCTGAAGTTCCTAAAGGGTATGGGGGAGGGAGGTATCATTCTTACACAAATGAAGTGCTGATATGTGTATGTATGCACAAAGATATATAGATATATCAAGTGGAGAAAAGAATGAGAAGCTGCAAGGATTTTGATATGCAGTCACCTAATAACCATTCCTGATTTATCTAACAGAGTCATTTTCCTGTATAATTTCTCTTATTCTGTGAAATCTTATTACCCTCAGTAATTCCATTTCTTCCTTCAACTAATACAGTCGTATAGCAGTTGCATATCTGAAAAATGCCAACTGGTTGAACTTTAAATTATTAATCTTAGCTTTAGCTATGCCTGTTTTTAATAGTCACTTAAAATCATCTAAAAAAGAGCACGTTGAGATAATGAGGTCCATAAATATTAGTTGCCGTTATTAATTTACACATTGCTCCTATAGATTATTTTCATCCCCCCTTTCCCCCTCATGTCCTTCTGATTAATCTGGGTCTGCAGAAATCATCTCTCCTCCTACACCCCCCCAAATTCTCTACCTTATAGATTTACCGTACAAAGGAAAAAATAAGGTGTGCAAAAAAATGATTCTGAAATAGATCAATTTTAAATGCATCTTCTTAGTACACTAAAGATAATGAAAAATACATGCAAACTTTAAAATAATTGCAGAAGAAATCATTTTTAAGAGAATAAGACTAGTATAACAATAGCACGCTAAACATTTCAGTCTTCAATACAAAACAGTTCTTTCTCATCTTCAATTGTTATACAGTCGTACCTTGGAAGTTGAACGGAATCCGTTCCGGAAGTTCGTTCGACTTCCAAAACGTTTGGAAAATAAAGCATGGCTTTTGCAGCCAACCGGAAGCCGCAGAAGCCCCATCGGACGTTTGGGTTCCGAAGAACGTATGCAAACTGGAATACTCACTTCCAGGTTTGCAGCATTCGGGAGCCAAAATGTCTGAGCACCAAGGCATTTGGGATTCAAGGTACGACTGTAGGGGTCTTACTACAAGGCAGGTGGGGGGCAAGAATTCCAGGTATGGCAGGTTACCCTCCTGTGTGGTGCTTACTGAGACCTTTTCCCAGAATGGCATGTGGTTAAGCCCCAAGTCATGCACCTACACCACAGTTGGTTCATAGTGCAGTGTGGTGGTGCTCACTTGACCTACCAAGTATGTTGCTGCTGCTTAGTAGGAGGGGGGAGCTGGAGGGGCAGGTGGCAGCAAAGTTGTCACAGAACAAACACATCTGTGGGAACACAGGATTGACTCTGCTGGCATGTTTGCACCATGTTAACTTTGCTGCTGCCTGCCCCTCTACCTCCTGGTAAGCAGCAGTAATAGGGCAACAAGAGGCCAGGTGAGTGTCGCCACCCCACCAACCACCACTGACCTGCACTCCAAGAGAGTGTCTTTAGACCAGGGGTGGGAATTTCAGATCCAGGCACTGAAGGTGGCTCTCCAGGTTCTCTGCCTGGTACCCAGTAATCTCTCCAGGCCACATACTCTCACCAGCCCTACTTTTCATCCTCCTGGAGTGGTTTTTCTCCTGCCTTGAAATCCAGTAATGCTTCCTGGATGGAGGAAAGTGAGGGATGTGAAAAGAAACTGATCTGCTGTACAAAGGTAAAATCCACAGGTAATCCTCAGCCTGCTTTTGCCTCTGGCATACCTCAGCACTGGGATGCAGCTCTCCAAAGGTTGCCCAGAAAGGAATGTCATCCTTAGACAGAAAAATGTTACCCAGCACAGCTAAGTGAGGTAACATACCATCACATCCTTCCCAATGCTTCTTTTTGGCACGTGACACTGATAAGCATGACACCCCTGTGCTAATAATAATGTTTATAGAAATGTGTGAGTGTGCTTCCCACCCAGAGTCATACACCCACAGCTCAAAGAGTGTGTCCGCTAGGAGATGACACAGAATCTCAGTTCATCGCACCAGTTGTTTTGACAGCAAGGCAGCGTCCCAGGCCAGCAACAGCCAAAATATGTACAGATGAATAAGGAACTGGGACTGTGCACCCTAAACAAAGCATTAGGCAACTGTGAAGCACCTGGGGGATATATGTTATTGTTGGGTACACACTCACCATTTCTTATTTATGTCTTGTGCGTATTTCCCTGTTGTATATTCAACGGAGAAAGGAAGAGGTTATGTTTCCCCAGAGAGTTCAACTTTAAAAATCCAGATGAGAAAATGAAGTACGGTGACCCAGGTCTACTGCTGACTAGTCTGTTCTATAATTATTGCAGTATCCAGGAGAAACCCAAATGGGGGCGTGAGCGCCAGCCAGGTGAGCTGGAGGCAGGGGGCAATGCCCCCTGCTAGGAGCGGTGTTCGGGCTCCCGCCCACAACCACTCCCCTCTCTTTCAGGGAGGAGAGTCTTTGTTAAAAGCATCTGTGCTGAATAGGATGTAAGAGCTTCACAGCCAGACTACTAAATTCCCATTGACTTCAATAAGACACCATTTTGGCACAGAAAGACCTGCTCCCTGCCTTGCAGGCCTTTCCCCATCTCACCTGGGAAGGTGAAGCCTTGACTTACTGCTGCTACAAAAGCGGAAGCTGCTGAAGAGTACAGAGACCACCTGAGCTGCCTCTTAGTGAAGACCCAGGCCACTGAGTTTGAGCTTCCACATGAAGCACCATTTGCAGGATTGGCAGCAACAGCAGAACACAGAACACAGAATCAGGTTTAAATATATTAATGTTACCAAAAGAAGATGAAAAACTATTTCTGTATGCGATAACGGTGGCCAGAGTTTTAATAGTTCAAGGATGGAAACATCAAGATCTGCCAACCATCGAGGAATGGCAACAAAGATGGTAGAGTGCGCAGAATTAGCCAGGCTGACAGGACGAATATGTGAGCAGGACGACCAGACGTTCCAAAAAGACTTGAAGAAATTTATAACTCACCTTGAGAAAGACTGTTTGCATATAAGAACACTGGCAGGTCTGAGATAAACCTTACAACATATAATTGATGGAGCATTCTATATGAGGTTATAGAAAAAACTATGTATAGATATGAACAGTATGCTGATATAAATCCATGTGTAAATATTATAGTGTGGAAACAAGAAAACCAGAAGAGGGGCAGAGAGAAGTGGTAATCCTGAAAGTTTTAGGTTACTAATATTGTAAGAATGTATAAATATATAATATGAAAATCAATAAAAACTATTGAAATAAATAAATAAATAAATAAATAAATAAATAAATAAATAAATAAATAAATATTTTATAGTTGCCTTCCTTCTCTCTAAGGAGATATAACTTGGTAGTACCACGACCACAGATTTTGGTTTCAGCTTTATTAAACTTTTATTCAAGCTTGGATTATGTACTAGTCAGACTTTATTTGTGCTTTAACTGTTACAGCATAATATGTGTATTCCTAAGACTGGAAATGTGCTTTGAATCAGTTATTTAAGTCGGTTCTTTTTTTGGTGATTTAACTAAAATCCACCTGTCCCTTGTCACCTCCTCACACCTCAGTATATTTTCTCTTCTTGAATTCCAGCTTAACATTATTTAAACAGAAGTGACCCACAGATGAGGTATCAGCAGTTTGGTTTACTGGTCATTGGAAATCCAGTATATCACTAACAACTTTAGAGGTTAGGAAACAGCACTATTGATCTCCAGGAGTCTTGTTGCCAGAAATTATATTAGAAGTTTAGTACTTTGTGTTTGGCTTCATATTAGTAGTGCTGCCAAGATTGATCTTTCCTGGAAATGAACAAGTCAAGTGCACTGCTGGTGCTCGTGTTTTTAATTCTTCTTTCAAAGTGATGATGAGAGAGGAGTTAGCTGCACATGACCCTAATACAGACTTGTTGACCTTAGTTAAAAATTTACTCTCTGCCTTTGCAGAACCTGCTAAGTAATCACAAGCATAAACCTTTACAATGTGTTAATTTACTTTCTTGCTCCTCCAAATGCCCTTTAAAAGGAGGAGTTGATATGGAGTGGAAAGGTGCTCTGTGGCCTTTCAAATCACAAAAAAGGGAATAGGATGAATTAAGATGAATCACTTGCATAATTTATTCTTATTGGGAAATACCTGGGTTTTACAGAAATTGGAATTTATGCTGGAACATTTAAAATATCATTCATGTGGCAATTTACATATGGATGAAAAAGAATAAAAACGTTTTGATATGTTATGTCAGCATAGTACACTGCAAAGGGAAACAGATTTCAGTTTTGTGGGATCTCAATCATCCCTTTCAATATTGATGCTCAGTGTAATGCTACAGTCCACCCCATTCTCTGCTTAGTGGTGCATGCGTAGGGTTGCCATATTTCAAAAAGTAAAATTCCCAACACCCGCAAAGTTGAGCTTTTGGGGGGAACAAACCCAAATTGTTTAGCTTTTTTGGAGAAACCTCCCCCAAAATAGTGATTTTAAGCATTTGGAACTGTTTCTGCTGCTTTCCCCATCGTGTTGCCATACATCCAGGGTTTTCCCTGGCAAAATTCCCCCCGACGCCATTTTTACCCCCGAAACCAAGACATATCAGGAACATATGGCAGGCCTACGCATGTGATTTCAAGGGAATCTTGGCACTTGACCAGCGTCTGTTTTCCTTTGGGGAAGACGAGGCATGGCAGAGTCTGCAGTGTCCTTGAAATATGACTTATTTACACATATTTGCACTTCAGCCAGCATGCCAAGATGCTTCTGGCCTCCACAACAAAGTTCTCCCCCTACTTTCCCTACCTCTTAAGTTTCAAAAGGACACATTTTTTTTCCTGTGTGACATTGTGCCCCTCGTTACCCTGGCAACCTCCCTCTGTCAACTCTGCCATTTCTTCTGCTAACTGACACACAGTGGGGGAAGACAGCACCTGTTTTAATGGCCAGGTACTTACGGTAGTTCTCCTTGTGTTCTTAACGGCATCACTATCAGCGATCTCTTGAACAGGAGAACTGGTTCAACCTTTATTTTAAATCTAATATCTGGCATCTTCCCTTCAATACTCCAAATATTATCTAAAGTCTGCTATTTATTGATTTCTAACATTCAGTAACTCTAGCAGATATAGGTGGCCTTACACCCCCAAAATCTGTTATCCCAGATCTGTAACATTATGAACATTCAAAGTTGAGCCAGTGGGTGAGGAACGTTATGGTCAGGCCCTGCATGCCTGCCATACATGTCCACACCCAATTCCTCATGTACATACCATATATTTAAAGCACCTTTAACGTCCTCCCACTCCCAAGTATCTGGGAATTGTAGTTTAAGTGTGCTGGGAATTTAAGCTCTTTGTGGGAGAGATAAAGTACAGTCCCTGGGATTTTCTGTTTGTGTGCATTGGGGGACAGAGAAATGTGATTTAAATGTTCTTTAAATGCATGGTGTGTATGCAGCCCTTGACAGCTTTATGAACAAACAGGTATTTGAATCTAGATCTCAGGGTTTTTTTAAATACATAGTTCTATAATTCTATCATGCTGGAGGAGACTCTTGAGAGTCCCAGGGACTGCAAGAAGATCAAACCTCATTCTTAAGGAAATCAGCCCTGAGTGCTCACTGGAAGGACAGATCCTGAAGCTGAGACTCCAATACTTTGGCCACCTCATGAGAAGAAAAGACTCCCTGGAAAAGACCCTGATGTTGGGAAAGATTGAGGGCACAAGGAGAAGTGGACGACAGAGGACGAGATGGTTGGACAGTGTTCTCGAAGCTACGAACATGAGTTTGACCAAACTGCGGGAGGCAGTGGAAGACAGGAGTGCCTGGCGTGCTCTGGTCCATGGGGTCACCAAGAGTCGGACACGACTAAATGACTAAACAACAACAACAACAAATAATTCTATCATTCTTCAGACATTATATTTAGGGTACACAAGGAGGGGCCATGGGGATGAGTGCTCTAGCTCTAACCCTGTTGTCATTCCCATCCTCCTCCTGTCCATGCGGAGGGAAAAAACTGAAGCCCTGCTCTTGTGGAGACATCTCATGTACTGTAGAAACCTAATTCTCCAGTCTGATAACATTGGCGGGCCAGATGTCTCTCAACCGTTATTTATGCTGATCTAATGTGAAGGCCCATGGGTGGGAAAGTGGCTGATAAATGCTAGCGGATAGAAATTTTAGAAACAGGCTCATGCCCACACCATAGCTGTCAAGTGTCCCTTATTTGAAGGGACAGTCCCTTATTCCAGCGCCATTTCCCGCTGCTGTCCCTTATTGATGGATGTCCCTTAAATGCCCCTTAAATGATGTCCCTTAAATTTCAAAGGAAGCAGCTCCTCTCCCTCCCTCCCTGCCGGACCGGGAGGAGGGAGGCTCCAACTGTGTTGCTTGGCTGTGTTGCTCACCCAATAAGAAGTCTAAGAATGACTGGGGGTGGAGCTTGCATGCCTTGTGTGTGGCTAGTTAATGCAAGCTGAAGGGGTTTTTGAATGCTGGACGCCATTTTGTTGCACGTGCTGCTGCAAACTTTGCAGTGCAAAGCCAGGCCGGGGAGCCATCTTAAGTTGAGGCTGCATAGGCCTTGTGGTGCATGTGATTCAGATTCTATTCAGTTGAACCTCTGGTTACAAAGTTGGTTGGACAGTGTTCTCAAAGCTACCCAGAATGAGTTTGAGCAGACTGCAGGAGGACAGGAAGACTGGAGTGCCTGGAACAGGTGAGGCTGCAGGTCCCTTATTTTGGCTGCTGGTCTCTTATTTTCAAGGCTGCTGGTCCCTTAATTTCAAATCTGAAAGTTGACAGCTATGGCCCACACAAGAGTGGCAGCAACAGCCTGGGTATGGCAAAGCCAAATATAAAAGTAGAGGGTAGTAGAAACTTTGTAAATCAGAGTTCTTCAAGGGCACAGTTCCCTCTCCTAGCTGTGAAAATTTTTCTGAAAATGGATGAGAATTCTTTTGTGGGCAAGGATTAAAATTCTTTACGTAACTTTCCCCGCTGAGATATCTAATTATACAGCTCAAGACTTATGGCAGAGCAACTAGCTTGGGAACAGAAACTGCAACATTAATGACTCCAGTTCTTTATGTAGTATAAGAAATCATAATGGAGAATTAACAGCTTTTTTCAACACACAAGGTGAAGTCAGTATGGGGCTCCAGGCAGGCATCTGTAAGAAATTCAGTGTCATTATAAGATTGCGAAAAACTTAGGAAACGTGAGTCTGGTGAAACCATTCAGATCTATATGCAGAGTTTCAAAAGCTTGGGTGAGCCATGGGATAGAATTTTGGGCACTTTTAAAGTCCTGTGCAACCTGGGACACGGTTATTAGCTGAAATACCTCTTCCTGTGTTCATCTTCTAAGCAGCCTGCTGTGCAATGATGCAGAAAAGGGCCTTTTTGTTGCTGATGTTCTGATACCTCAACTGTGGAATTCCCTTCCTTTGGACATGTGGATGATGACAAATTTGTTCAGCTTCCACCACCAAATGAAAACGTATCTGTTCTTCTGGATCTCTGGAAATCATTTGATGCTGTCAGATGTTTCCTGCGCTGCTGCATTTCAATAATTTTTGGTTTTAAGCCTTGTATTTGTATTGTTTTATTGCGAACATAATATATTAGAAACATCCTGAGATCATACTGCATGATGAATGGCAAGTCCAGAAATCAGGTGACTAAATAAATGGCCTATGAAGCAGCACATCAGATATCAACTCTGACATATCCTATATTGATAAAACTACACATTAAAAATCACTGGATGTCAAGTACCGATAGAAAACACCCAGAAATTATTTGAAAAGCATATTCAACATACATATAAGAAAAGGGGGAGGGTTGTGTGTGAGAGATTTGTTCCAACTCTTTGTGTTTCTAACTATACCTGAATAATGGGTCTTATAAATATTTAAGAACGCATGTACAAAAATACCAGCGATTATAACGGACCTGTCAATGTACTCCTAATGCCTCAATTTTAAAACCATACCTTCTTGAATGTTTTCAAACCCTTCACACACCAAAAACATTTTAAGAAGCCAGTCTCACCTCATCCCTCCACTTTTAATGAAGAAATTTGTATGCAGGAATGTTTTGTGTGCTGAATATATCCTTACAAGACTAAAGCAAATTTCAAATACAAATTCCTGCTGGAATAGGTTTACTGATAAAAGCCTGATGACCCTTAGGTATGGTACAGTGACACTAGCAAACTCCAGCATAAAACTGTTCTATTGTTTAAAAGAGAATAATCCATCCCCCCCCCTAAAGAGAATATGCTGCGAAAGGTCACTGCTGCTTATGATATATGAAAAATATGTCACAGAATACATTTCTCCTTGTTGCTAATGTTGTTTTATAAGCCTGCAAAAGGCTTGCATGCATTGATTTCATCTGGATTCCTTGTAACCCTGAAGGCATTCCCACAAACCAAGGCTTCAGTGAAAATAATGAGTAGTGGGGGGGAGAGCAAACAAATGCTCTGATCCAATGTGTCAGAATATTTGCATTAGGAGAGTAATGATATATGCATACACTGCACACAACTCCGTAATAAATGCTTATTGCACCCCACCTGAAATGAAAAAAGGGCCAGACATTTTCACAGAATATTGGCAAGAATACCATGCTAGCTGTGTTCAAAGTACCATTTCAGACTGAAGCAAGAGGAGGAGCTACATTCAGCAGAGTTTTAAAAGCTGATTTGTCTAAAGTCAAAGTTGGAAAGAAGAAACAATACTAAATAATGAGGGTGTCTACACACAGCAGTTTAATGCAGATTTGATGCAACCCACGGGTGCATGGTTCTCTCCCCGTCCCCATTATCTGCATGATGCCATCCTCATCCGAAAGGTCACTCTGAACTTCCCCCAATTTAATGTGTATTTTCCTAATCTCTGGATAATCTGTTTAGGCGGGGCAGCAATATAAAATTGCACATTGCCCAACTGCGGACACACTGAGTGTACCTTGTGACATCACCATTGTTCTGGGCCATTCTTCACGTGTGTGTTGATGTTCTTGTTGGTATTCTCCTTCACACCTCCACATCTGTGTTGTGGCTGGATCCATGTTGTTTCCAGTGACTTCACGTTGCAAACTTTCTTTTAGATTCTGCTTTTGGTTTTGCAAATGGCAGAGAATGTTCCTGCTCAAGCAGCCCATTGCCTCACTCTAGCAGACATTGGACATGGTGGTTGTGATTGGACCTTCTGGACTCCTGGTGGGATAAAGAAAACAACAACAAGAGCAGGTACATAGCAGTTACAGAAACTGAGACCCCTTGGAGCATGTGCGCAAGAGATGTCTATGAGTGGACATCATGGACCTGCAGTGTTACAGAGTGCCACAATAAAATTAAGATGTTGAGATTAGAACTGAAGGTTCGTGCTACACATGACTCTAGGTCTGAATGACCTACATGTGTGCTAACACCCCAGTATGGACACAACCAATTATGCTCTGTGAGCATTGTTAACCTGTGACAATATGAGTGTAGTCAAATGCTAACTGATAGGAAAAAGTCCAGTTCCCTGATACACCATTTATCCATGCATAGTTCTCATTATTCCTGGTAAGAATCATAAATGGGGAAAAGTCATCATGCTCTAAAAAGAACCTCATTTCTCTCCTAGCCATGTTTATTGCTTGAAGTCACCAACTAGATCAAGAGTTTCAGATTTCATTGTGTCTAACAGCTGGTTAAGCTGACAGAAGTGACACATAAAATTGTCCTCTATAATGCTAGTCTGAGCCAAGGTATTAGCAGCCAAACCTCACCTGTTTTTCTTCACAACGACCCTTTTCTAAATGCTACATAGCATATTTAGCCATTTCCCTCCCCAATAGATAGGTAGGTGCAACAGCTTTTGGGAACCTTGCCTTTTCTTTGTGGGATAAAGAGGCTCCCCAAGGCTCTTCAAACAACTGTCATTCACCTAATCCTTGCTGTCTTTAAATTATGATAACATTCCTGCTTGTCACATCACACAGGTCATAATGAAAGGAGGGGATTAACCTTCCGATCACAAAGGTCTATTTGCTACACCCTCAGCAAAATAATAATCATCACAAATCAAAGTAGTGTGCGTTTTAGCATGGTGCGTTCTAACAATGACTTCACTTAGCTGATGTACCCATCATGTCTTTGATCCTCCAGTCAAGTGTGAGCATGAGAATACCTGTTGTGGCCATAGTTAGGCAGGACGTCTCATTTTTAAAGATGGATTCTCATTAAAGGTCTAAACTGAATTATTCACTCTGCTTAGTTGGCTTTGATTGACATCAGCATTGTGATTTTGCATGAGAGTGGATTGTATCCCAGCAACAAACTCAATCCTTCTAATGGATACAACTTTTCTCTTTTCATCTTCTTACAAGTTGCTGTTTCTTCTTTGAGGTTTTTTTTTATCCTTTAGGCTATTTAGATTACTGCATTGTTCAAGCATTTTCTGGTAATGTGCTCCTTTTTTGTCTTTGTAAAGTTTTGTGTTTTGTTTTTTGTTTTTTTTTAAAAAAATCTAATCAGCCTTGGCTAGCATTTATGAAATCTATATACTATGCAAACATTTTTTAAAAGGAGTGAAGGGAGGGGTGGCAGAGAAAGATTTAATAAAAACTAGGATATATGAATAAATTTTGGCAAAGTTCTTTTTCACAACATGTAGAAAGGCCACTGGGAAGAAGTCATTTTTGAAAATCTCCCTGATTCCCCCCCCCCCATACCTGTTTTAGGAATGTGCACATAGAACATTAATAAAGATTTTCATAAGTTGTTTCAATAATGGGAGGCCATTCCTGATGTTACCATTAAATATAATATACATATATTTGGAGAAGGTGCAAGTTTTGAGCTATGGTGGTGTTGCCCCACTAGGGAGGTGAAAACATGTGGCATTCCCTTACTCTCTCCCCACATCCAAATCTGCAGTTCTTTATTCTCTTGCTGTGGATCTTTATGTTCTTGTTAATAAAGTTGTGATCGTGCGCACCATACCAATGTCTCATGAGTTCACACTCCTGCAAGGTGTGGGCAATAACCACATACAACATTACACCCCCAACAAGCAGCCTTTGATTTTTTAACATGCAGCCACCTGAAAGAACTCTCCTGCGCATGGTGACTCATTGCAGATCAAGCATCCAATGTCGGGAACAACTCAAAAGAAGTGCAAGTACTTAAAGTTGATATGTGAAATATACTCAGAGTCGCAAAGTGATTTCATGCTCTTTATTCAGCTCATAGTGGTGAGGAGGAATGAATGAAAGTCCCCTCAAAGTATCTGCTTTATATACATTATTTACACAATGGGCTGCACATGATTGGCTAATTCCGGAATTCTGCTGTAAGCCAATCCGGTTGTGGATTCACTTCTATCTGCAGCATGATTGGGTAGTTCCTGCCAACCAATCATACTGCTGCATTGTTCTAGGACCAATCAGACTGCTGCATTCTGAATCCTATTGTTCTAGGACCAATCAGACTGCTGCCTTTTGGATCCTATTGTTCTAGGACCAATCAGACTGCTGCAGTTTGGATCCTATTCAACTCAGTACATAACAATATGTATCGTAGAATTCGGGCTATGTCAGCTCCTGCAACTGTGTCACCCAGCCCTCGGCCAAACCAAGCCTGAATATGTGTAAACAGACCCATATTAAAAGGTTTGATGATGTCACATTAGCTAATGTAGTGCAGCAGATCACAGGGGATTGTTTGGCAGCAGGGCAGTGGCACCCGGTGCGGGACACTGAGGGACGGGACAAGCCGCCAACATGGGCGGGGCTTGCCACCTGGCGGTGTACACACAGCGGCCATATGGATGGTGCATGTGTGGCGCCCAAATGGACGGCGCTTGAGCAGCACCCAGATGGACGATGCACAGGCCCATACTCGAGCGGCGCCCATTACGATGGTGCATGTGCTCCCTTGGCCACCTTACAGCTGAGGGGGAGGCAGTGGGCAGACAGCGCGGAGCCTGTGGGTGCCCGAGATGCGTGGCTCGGGCACGCTGCAGGCCCCGCGGTGAGTGCGGCCTGCCATTTTGTCATCCCCCTCAGGGTGACACCCAGGGCAGACCCCCGCACCCCCCTTCCTACGCCCCTGCATCAGGGGTCTGATTCAGATGATGCACCAGTTGCCCCACTTGAGTGGACTTGAGGGTGATGTAACTGCAGGTGTAATTTAGGATTTTGTCAACATCACTTCCTTTCTTTGCACATTCAGAGGCCCTGCCAGGTTCGAGGCAGCTCTGGAGAAACTGCTTTCCAACGACTCAAGTCCCCACCTCTGACTGCTTTGCTCTTACAAAGGATGGAGGTTGGCTGAGGTTTCTTCTTCCCTTTTTAAGCCTTTTAAAATAAGGGGAATGTGCTACTCAGGGCAGTGTGAGTTCCTCTATGCCTGCTCTTCCCAGAAGAGATTCAGGGCGATGTGGCATTGCATCACTCCAGAACAACTGTAGGAAGTGTGGCTGGTTGTTTTCCTCTTGGAGCAGTTTCAGAGTGATGTAACATGATATCTAGTCCTCCCTCTGCTTGAAAACCTGTAATGAAGCACCCTCTGATGAAATCTCTTCTACCTTTGAACAGCTCACGCAGTCAAGAAGTTCTTCCCAAGGTTTCTTCTAAACCCCTTTTCTTATAATTTGAACCGATTGGTTCAGCTTCTTCCCTCTGGAGCAACAGAAAACAAATTTGTTCCTTCATCTCTGTGACAACTTCAAATATTTGAAGATGAATACCAAATATTCTCCGGGCAAAAATCCTTCAGCCTTTCCTCATTATACTAGATCTCCAGATTCCATAAAAAGACATCACTGTATATAGCCAAATGTTATGCTCTTATTTCATTCTGTTGAGGGAATTTTGACTGGGAATGAACACCAAGTTCAGGGGCCTATTTTACTGCCGTAGAGTCCAAAGCAGGTTGCAGAAAAATGGCAACACTAATGCTCTGTCCTACATTCATGCATTCTGTTCTCTCCCCTTGTCCTGCCCTATATCCAAACCCATGGCATTTTCTCAACAAATCATTTTCAATGTGTTTCCCACTCCTCTGCCAACCAGATGGGAAGATTAAAATCTCATGTTTTGTTTTGTGTGAAACAAGAAGCTGCACAGAGGGTGTTGAGTCTGCTGGACCTCTCAGGGAAGTAAATCCCTCTTTAAGAATTGAAGTCTTTGCCCTGCCACAGCTTCTTGGCCAGATTACAGGGGAATGAGGTTGTGGTTGATTAGCCAACCCTGACAGGTCTGTGGTAGAGCTGGCCATCAAATCTATTTCAGAAGCTCAGCAATTCCCTTTTAATTCTGAACACGAAGACCAACCAGAGATACTCTATCTGAAACTTGATTTCAACCTGTTCTGGTTTCATGCACATGCCAATATTCACTTCTCTCTAGTGGTAATCGATAGCTGAAGGAGGAGGCGGTGGAGAAAGAAGCTCATTTACATGGGGAATTATTTATTAAAGTGTTTGTTGAACAAAAGATGTTTTGTTGGGCTTGCAACCTTCAATTATATTTATCAGCTTTAATTGCAGACAATTATGGTCTGCATTCTAGGCAAAACTCTCCCACCAACTGCTCTAGCGCCTGCTGTATTTGCTTTTCAAATTGAATTTTTTTATATATGAAAGAGAACTGAGAAGGATTCTATTTAACACCAAGACATGCATTTGGAATGCTGATTATGTATGGTTTTTCTTGCCTTTTAGAACATTTAATTCCCTGACAAACTATAAAAGTTAGCAATAAAACCATAAAATATATCACTAATAGGCAGGTTACAGGGATCATTTCGGGGGAAAATTAGTCTCTTTTAGTTGCTTTCTCATCATTGATATGTAGAAATTAGCACGAAAGGCAAAGAACCTCAGGGATACATCCCCCCTGCTCATGCCTCCTTACATGTCTTGATTTAGTTACTTTAGCACTATTAATAAAATGCATTACTTGTTGTAAATAGCATACTAATTGATGCTAATGGGAAGACACTGTATTATAAATGGCTCACACGGTGGTATTAAATTTACTTCTACCCTCCAGCTTCACAATTTATTGGCACATGGGGCAATCTTACGCACTCATATGCTAGTTCCTGCTAGAATTATAAACACGGAGTAAGAGGTGTAAATAGCAAATAGGTTTTCTCAATTCCCATTTGCATTAATAATATTGTTTTCTGTATGTAGGAAGCATTCAACAAAACAAGGAAAACAGCATTATTGAGAATGAGCAACCAAACTATAAATACTCTGCATGGTACACTCTGAAGTACAAGCTCATTCACAGAAGCCAATGGCCTGTAAAATAAAAACCCTTGACCCTAGAAACTCAGTATGATGCACTATTGCTGAAAAGCAAAGAATGGATGTATCCATCATCCATACACCAGGCAGAGTGTTCTTGTGAAGTTCTTATGAAACACTCCCTTCCATCCCACCTCTAAACTACTTTTTAATTTGGAAAGTACCCCACTAAATAATTGCCCGAACGGAATAAGTCTTGTATGACAGGATTCCCTCCCGCCATGTGTGCTCCATGCCACCCTCAAATCAGCTCTGGAAGGTTGGGATAAAGCCCTGGTAAGATTTAGGCAGAGGTGTACCTAGGTTCCCTTGTGCCCTTGGCAAGGAGCTGTATTGGTGCCTCTGAAGCCAGGAGAGATGGTGGAAGTTAACAACTGAACTGATTGTGGGGTGGGCAAGGGAGAGCTCCTGCCCTAAATTCAAAGGAGACTTACTTCTGAGCAGACATGCTTATTTGTTTGTTTGTTATACTGTCCTTCATCTGAAGATCTCAGGGCAGTTCACAGCATAAAAATTCAAGATACATGCATACAATTACACTCTAAGGGCATCAGCTGTAACAAAACCAAAGTTTGACCCACAAGTTGTAAAGCAACTGCATGGCATGTAGGTCCCATTTTCAATCCCTGGCATCTCCTGGTAGAGCTGGGAGAGATCCTTGCCTTTAAACTCTTGCCATGCGCTGCCAGACAGTGCAGATGCCACTGAGTTAGATGGGTGGATGATCAGATTTATTTTAAGGCAGCTCCCTATATTTCCTAAATTATTTAGAGGGGCATCCACAGATGGGGTGAATGATGAATGAGTCTCTGACACTGACATGTCATGTAGATACCCCACAGCTTGCATGTGTGATGTGAGCATGCCTTGCAGTGTGTGTGCACAGCTGCTGTGGAACTTGGGGGGTCCTCAGTCCCTTTAATGAATTTTTTTTGGGGGGTCTGGTCCCTGCCCCTACTGAGCGCGTCTGACTGTAGAATTAAATACAACCCATTGAAGTTGGCTTAAGAGGTTGAATACCTTGATTCAGGGAAAGTTCTCTAAATGCATATGTCAGAGCTGCCCCAAGGTCCCAGCTCACAGAGGACCGACGCCAGGTCGTCGTTATGTACAAAGGTCTTTATTGAAGTTCAGTTTCCATTTCAAAGCCGCAGCGCGCAGCTCTACATCTTAAACCCTAGACCGTCGAAGTCCCGTCTGAATCTCCTCCCCCCTGACACCAGTTTAAGATCCTAGCCCTGCTCCACCTCTTCCGCTGCTCTCTCCTCCTCTGGGTCCTCCTGCCCGCTGGGGCATTCCCCTTTCTGGACTCTTCTGACGCTGAGTCGCCTGACTCCTCCCCCTGCCTCCGGCGGGCTTTAGGACCTGGTTCCCAATCCTCATTCTCTGCTGTCCCGTGCTCCTGTACATTTGAACTTGCCTCTCGCGCCAACCCAGTGACCTTCCTTCTGACCGTTACACTGCTTCTGTCACTGCTTCCCTCTTCCGGGAGGCTTGCTGGACTTGACCTCCCCTCCTTTGCCTGACTCTCCGATGGAGGCGTGGTCATCCCTGACTCATCTTCTCTCCCTGGTGGGGGATATGCTGGTCCCGATACCTGGGACTCTTCCCCCCCACTATGCTCTGGTGGGGAAGCTGGTCCTGATTTCCAACTGCTGCTCTGGGAGTCCCCGCTGGCCCCTTGCTCCTGGAGTGTCCCCCTTGGGAACCCCCTTGCCCTGGCCACCGGCGCCCCCTTCTGTGAATCTTCCGATTCGCTGGAGAGGCTCATGGAATCTCTCGGGCCACTGTCATCTTCTCCTACGCTCCCCTCGGATTCTTCCCCTTCGCTCTCCATCTCCTCCCTTCCCTGTGCTTCTGCTCTTGAGCCCCTGACAGCATACATTGCTGTTGGCATCCATCTGTCTTGGGAGACAATATGTGATGGCCTGGGATTCCGATTCAGAGGATGAACCAGAGGAATCCCAGCCTGCACAGGAGTCCCCGCCTCCAGGGCCGGCTGAACTGGGGCAAGGCCTAGATGCTGAAGAGCCTGCACCTGTGGCAGAGCACCAGGAGCTGGCCCCAGGTGAAACCCTTCTGGCCCCAGAGGGGCTTGAGGACTCAGTGGCTACAGGTGAGCCTCCTCCAGGGCCCAGTAACCCTTCGGCCTCTCCTGATCTGCAGAGGCTTAGGGCAGAGAGGCGAAGGGAACTGGTTGCTCCCAGGAGGAGTGCTCGCCTTAAGGCCAGAGGAGGCGGGGCTCCTGGGGGCCGGGACCGCCCCTGGCCTTAGAAGAGGATAAAAGCCCAGTCAGCCCGGTCCCAGGTTGCGGGAGCAACGTCGTTGTTGGCTTTGGACCTTCCTGTGTTCCTGATCCCTGCTTGGCCTCCTGTTCCTGACCATCCGGTGCTCCTGTTCCCTGCTCGGCCTCCTGTTCCTGACCATCCGGTGTTCCTGTTCCCTGCTCGGCCTCCTGTTCCAGCGTTCCTGTTCCCCGCCCGGCTCTCCGCCTCGGACCTCGCCCCTCTTCGTGTGGACTCAGACTATGCTCACGGTACCTTTCCCCCGGGTCCAGCACACAATAGAAGAGTGTGATAGGAAATGTCATTAACTCTGCAGTCCAACATCAGGTAAAAAGGTAAAGGACCCCTGACAGAGTCGTGGACAACTCTGGGGTTGCACACTCATCTTGCTCTATAGGCCGAGGGAGCCAACATTTGTCTGCAGGCAGTTTTTCTGGGTCATGTGGCCAGCATGACTAAGCCACTTCTGGCGAAACCAGAGCAGTGCACGGAAAGGCTATTTACCTTCCTGCCAGAGTGGTACCTATTTATCTACTTGCACTTTGACGTGCTTTCGAACTGCTAGGTTGGCAGGAGCTGGGACCAAACAATAGGAGCTCACTCCGTCACGGGGATTCAAACCGCCGACCTTCTGATCGGCAAGCCCTAGGCTCTGTGGTTTACACCACAGCACCCCCTGCATCCCCCAACATCAGGTAGGTGACTACAAATTAAACTGGGTTGTCATTTTACCAAACACATCAGTCATGTGTTTGTGTCATATGAAACACATGAATTTTACCCGATGTTGAATATGTTCCAATGTATTTTAATTTTTGAAGTTTTGAACAGGCAACAGTAGCTTCACCATGATAATTTTCAGAACATATTTATAATTGATTTAACAGCAGGTGCTGGGGTAATGTTAAAGTACCAATATGACCTGTTATGATTTTTTAAAAAAATCAATCTGAATATACTCCTGTAAAACCCAAGATCAAAATGGGAGCGGACTGTTCAGCTATAAGATTTTCTTTTTGAATTTCTTGACGTTTTGTGCCCTTCCAAGAGAAGTAACTTCACCAGTTTAGTAGGTCATAGTGATCCATTTACCATTGCCAGCAACTGAACAGATTTCATATTGAATCATATAAGCATGCTTCTGTCAGGAGAAATTCACATTAAAATGCTGGTGAATTTTCTGGAGGACTTTCTTTTTTTAAATAAATAAATAAATCACAAACTGATGCAGGAATGAGGAGAACTGAAAAATTAGAAACTGAGAACAACTGAAATGGACAGATTCGCCCCTTCCGACTTGAAAGTTGCTCCAACTGGTCACCGTGATTTGCTGCTGAGTAAGGATGCATATAGCTTAAAGCAACTTCATAGATGTTTTCCCTGAACTTACAACAATAACAATTAATTCCAGTGGAGGGGGGCCAGGGGGCCATTTGCAGAGGTATGAAAATACTGTAATAAAACAAGAACAAAGAACAAAAGCCCAAAGGGGCAAAATCTTCATAATGTAGGCTAATAATAGTTGAGCATGCTCAATAGCCACAGAACGTTGATGGTTAGATGGAAAAGGGAAATGAAAGCAGGAGAAGCAGGAATGGAAAAATAGGAGTATCCTGTGGGAGAGTGTGGCTGACTAAAATCCCAAATAGGAGTCCTCCACACTGCAAAATTTTGATGAAGAGCTCCCCCCAATCTCCTAATATCAAATATGAAAATGTATTCTAAGTACTGCACCTTTATGAGCTCCAAATGTCCTTTGCATCAAGTTTGCATCTTCAACAGTTCCCATCTAGCTAAAAATGTAAAGAAATGTTAAGGGGGGGGGAGCACCCAATATCTATAATACCTATAGCCGAATGTCAACACTGATTTTCATATCGCTTACATCACAAATTATCAAATCACAGGCCAAATAATGTGGTTATATTGAAATGTGATATGCTCTACAATATCTCCAGCACACTCTAAATCATTATGGACAGTTACAATTACAACCTGAAGACAGAGTAAGAGAGAATGATTAAGGCCACATGCAAAAATCAAGACACAAATATGTTTGAAAGGTAGATGTCAGAAACCATTTAGTTGTTTGGTTTTTCCTTCTTGGTGCCTAATGGGCTGTGGACTCTGAACTAAACCATTACCTGAAACTGGAGGAGGATTTGTGCAAAAACCTCACCTGCCAAAGGTCACGTAAGAAGACATTTAGACAGAAGCATCTTGTGTACCATAATGCAGAATGTATCACTCTCAAACCTAATCCATGTGCGTAACACTCTTAGGCAAGCAGAGGTCATGCACCATCTGTATTTGATTGAATAATGTTCTATGAAAATCAACAGGCATGGGGCCTACCAAAAAGTCATCAGAATTTTCATTACAATTAGACAGATGGCCAAGGAATCAAATGAAGAGACTTTGAGTGATGGACACTGAATCAATAACATCTTTCTGGACTTCATTTGATTTATCATTGTCGACGCAGTAGAATTGATTTATGTCTGCAGCTTTATTTTGGTAAGTTAATGATAGCTCAACTATTCCTAAGTCACTTTCCCCGCTTTCTCCTGGGGCTTTCATCCTCCTCCCTCCTCAATTAAATAGATACAAGCTTATATAATGTGCAATTTTATTTCCTAAGTAATTCTGGGCAAGATGCTATAGCCCTGCTACATGTGTGAACCTCTTCATCAAGTAATTGTTATGCAACAGTGTCTTATGTGTGTTTTTGTATGTAAGAGATGCAGAATTTCAGTCTATTTTCAGGTAATGGGCTCTATGCAACACTAACTTCTTTTTTTAAAAAAATAATTTTTTATTAACCGGCCAATCAAATCAAATTACATCACATAAATTCCGAATTACAAAGCCGAATTTTAAATTTTTGTTGGTGGGACCCATATTTCCAGATCCGAAGGGGGATTCTGATCATCTTCTTGCTACTGCGTTAATGTCCAAATCAATCCAAATCAGTCCAAACAGAGTTCATAATTCTATCCAGTCTTATCTTGCTGTTTCCACATCACATCTTGTTCAGATATTTTCTCTTTTTTCTTTATGATCTCTTCTGATAATCTCCTTAAGCCGATAAACACCAATAATAATCCTGTGTGGATTTTTCCATTCTTCCAATCCTCAAATCGAGATGGTTTCCATATATCATCGCCTTTATAGATAACAGCGCTCTTTCCATCATTAATCTCGCAAAACTGTCGCTCTTAAGTCCCTCTGAGGAGTTTCACCCACAATATAAAAACAGCTCTATTTCTCTATTTCTCCTCCCAGACTCAAGTCCTGCGACAGAACTTCCCAATATGGCGACGGCATTTTTAACTGCATCATTCCAAAGCTCTTATACATTCCACGCTCTTCTTAAAACATGCTTTGGTTCAAAAGTTTATCTCCACCACAGCCTTAAATCCACAGCTTAAGTCCTTAAAATGACATTTCTGACTCGTGAGGGGAGGGGATTCTTGTTTAATCACATAAGGAAAGAAAGGAAAGTTTTTTTCCCCTCCCCCATCAGTCATTTGCCATACCATGTCTTGGCGTATCTTCTCATGATTTAATCTTGTCTTGTTTTATCAGAGATCTCTTCTGTTAGCAGTCTTTACTCCCCCTCCTTCCTTGAAATATGTGCATTCCTTCATCCAAATTGTTCCTTTTGAAGTTCTTGCAGCTAGTGGCGTGGATCAGGGACAGCGTCCAGGAGCACTGGAATCCCACAGGAGGGCTTTGTGCCTAGTGCCCCCATCCCCACAAATTCGGGGGTGGTATAGGGCACAGCAGGCAAGGCAGTCCCCCCACCATCCTGGGGGGGGGTAGGGAGGCTAATTACTCCCATCATAGCCTCCAAATTACCTTGTGTGGGTCAGAGAGATGTTATTGTCAGCCATCTTCCAGTGCGCCCCCTAGTGGCCCCCCACAACACTGTAGTTTCACTGTTACAGCAGACTTCAGTGAGCATAATGGAACTTCCACTGCCTCTCCTGCCACCCTCAGCCCACCTCAGAATCAGTGCTGGAGGTTGGGGACTTTTTAAAGCGGATTTGGGAGGTGCATGGGGGAGCACTGGCGGAGGAACAGGGGTGTGGGGGGAGTGCACTGCCCCCGGCAGCACAATTCCGGTGGGATGCCATCGCGACTGCCCCCCTGCACTGGGCCCCATGCCCCTGGGATATGCACCAGTCATGCCCCTGCCTCTCCGCCCCCCTGCCAGAGCTTAAAGCTCTGCCACTGTGGGAGAGGAGCAGAAATTGAAGTCCCATTGCAAGAGTGCTGGATACAATCCAATATTTATTTCAAATATGGATGAAACAGTAAGATTTATAGTACAGTTCTATACATGTGAAGCAGGGATGCATGAATTTGTCAATTTCATTTCTCAGTTTTTCCTGTCTTAAGTTCAGTTCTTAAAATTTCTTCATATGATTAATATAGCTATATGAAATTCTCCTGAAAATTCATCAGCCCTTCGGTGTACACTTTTCCTACTATACACATTTTTATATGCTATTTTGCCTAACGTACACATTTTTGAAAGCAAACTTCCTTTATAATGCGTTTGTTCATGTCATTTTACACAATGATATGTATTTTACCGTATTTTCACTTTCCCATAATATATGCCTTGTTGTATAATTATTTGGTTGCAGAACTGCATCACAAAATTCAGGGAAGTACAGATTTCAAAGGATACCTTGGTTTTGTGCCATACGTTGTTTCAAAAATTGCAGATTAAGTAGGTTCTCATTAAAATTCAAACCAAACTGAATTCCTTCTCCATCCCTTCTCCCAAGTCCTATCATGGGATTGCCATAGTTAGCCACCTCCTGGCAATGCATTAAAACTCTAATTCAGTATGGCATACAAACATTTTTTTCTAGAGCAGAGTAAATGTGTAAATGTGCAATATTAGCCAAATTATATGAGATTAGTTTACTAAACCAATTACTGAGATTAGTTCAAACAGGCTACTCATCTGTTCACCGGAAAATTCATATGCAACGTACATGGGCTGTCAGACAATTATGGATTCTAAATTCTCCCCTTTGAGATTTCTAGCCATAAGAGATTGAGTTAATAACAGAGACAGAAAACCACTTTAGAGGTAAGCATTACCTAAAGGGAGAATTGACCTTGCAGGTACTTTGCTCTTGACTGCACTTCTGAATATTCAATGCCCAGTACAGTCCACTATGTACTAATAATGCCGTCCTCACATGGTGTGTCAAGTACAAAATAACAATCGGCATTTTAACATAGTTACTTAAAAAAGTAAGTACTCATTTCCTGCTTGGGAGATCAACTCAAGTGATATTTAAAAAGCATGTTACACAGTAGTGTAAAAACTTTTGGTTTATTGTTTTTATTATAGCACTGTGAAATGGGTGATTTATCTTTATTACAATGGAGCCAAGTAAATACGGTATGAGGAAAAACTAGCAGATTTTATTCTAATGAACCTATTAGTCTTCTCATTCCAAAAGTACTTCTTAAATGAGTTTTTGAATCTGTTTAAACTAGCAGTGAGCCAACCCCCCTCTCTGTGTGTGTTTATGCTCATTAACATTTTTATTCTCTAAAAAATGCATCACCACTTTTCAGTGCCTGTTCAGGGAAGGGCAGGAAATAACAGCAAAAAGATTTGCAATTATTCCATCCCCAATACCTACTTAGAGGGAAGACAAAACTTCCTACTTTCAATGTAGGCCAGCTTTGTGATGTTGTAACCCTAGCAGGTTGATGGCCTATGACTCTAGGGAATAAAAATTAGGATGCAGAGTAGACTTTGCAGATGTGGAAGAAAATATTTAGCCCTACATACAGCAGATTCTTGGTTCCTTTCATGAAATCCCTTCTGTCCATCTCAGTCTATAAGTCAGTAAAATAAGCAAGTCCAAGAATCAATTTGCCTTTAATTCAGGGCATTCTGAATTACCGGTTCTTGACGATAGGAATGGCTTTGCCAGGTGAATTCTTGCATCTTTATTTCCTTCTCAATTTTTTTTAAAATACTATTTTTCTCAATACAAATCTTCTTTTTAAAGGGTGGTGGGTAAGCAATGTTGAAAACACATATTTGCATATCACATTTAATTTAGTATGTTGTCTTTTTCACTTGGACACAGGATAAATATATATATTTTTTTAAAGCACTGCAAAATTTAAAAAGAACCATGCAAAGGAAAAGAGAGAGAACATTTCAGATCTGTGAGCCCATTTGGCAATATATGGCAAGGAATCCCTTTAGGCAGTGAAGCCTTTTCAGACCACCTACTTCAAGATCATCTTTCTCTAACACCTTCATGAAATCTGAAAATGTAGCATTGTGGTTTGATGGGTAAAAATACATTTTGAATTTTTCAAGCTGCAGAAGACTCCCCCTGCCTTGCCCACATATGGGAAGTTATTTCAGATTGCTTGTGGGGGTGGGCTGTCAGTGAGAAATGAATGTCGGCAAGTAGATGGCTCTTGACAAACTCCTGTTTGTTAAGATTGTGCTTATGTTCTTTTATGTTCAGATTCCTTAGGGAAGAGAGAGGCAGATGGATGCATTTTTTAAAAAATACAGTCATACCTTGGAAGTTGAATGGAATTCATTCCGGAAGTCAATTCGACTTCCAAAACGTTCAAAAACCAAATTGTGGCTTCTGATTGGCTGCAGGAAGCTCCTGCAGCCAACCGGAAACCGGGGAAGCCCCGTCAGACATTCAGGTTCCAAAGAACATTTGAAAACTGGAATACTCACTTCCGGGTTTGCAGCGTTCGGGAGCTAAAACATCCAAGTACCAAGACATTTGGGATCCAAGGTACAGCTGTAATGAACAAAATTGGGAATTCATACAAATACTAGAATATCAGAGGTGGAGGAGTGAGACACCTATGCCCCCCAGATGTTGTAGGACTCAGACAAAGCCAACTCCGATTAGCCTCTACCATTGGTCCATGATGGTGAGAGATGTAGTCCAATAAAGGCCACCAGTTTGCCACCACTATGAACCAACCAGAAGAACCCTGCTCCTCACCATTTCTTAAGCCTCACCAAGGTTCTTAGCAAGGTTGGTATTCCATCACTTCTGCAACCTCACATTCAAAGGATGAAAGTTTGGCCCCAATATTTAGTGCTGGTCTTGACAGAAGAGGAAAGCTGAGCCCAGTTTGTCCAGTAGTGAGGAGGAGAAATCCAGTTTGTGTATATAGTTGCCTGGAGAGTTCCCACAAGAGCTGGATCTTCAGTTCTGCTGAAAGAAGTAAAAATTCTCCATACCTGGAGCTTCTGATATTTTCTTGTACATCCTAAATCCCCAGGTGCTTGTGACAGTCACCTATATTAGCAGCCACTTCCACATTTAAAATTGGGCTCTGTTGCAAGGCTTCTTGCAATGCTGTAGCTCATGGGTAGGCAAACTAAGGCCTGGGGGTCAGATCTGGCCCACGGATGGTCCGGGAATCAGTGTGTTTTTATATGAGTAGAATGTGTGCTTTTATTTAAAATGCACCTCTGGGTTATTTGTGGGACATAGGAATTCGTTCATTTTTTCCCTTCAAAATATGGTCTGGCCCCCCACAAGGTCTGAGGGGCAGTGGACCAGCCCCCTGCTGAAAAAGTTTGCTGACCCCTGCTGTAGCTTCCATAGGAGGTAAACCAGAGCAAGCTCTCCTATTTCTGAAGTGGATCTTTGCTTAGTGTGCTGCCTGAAGAGCGCATTTCGCTTGTAGCATCTTGACACAAATTCCCCAAGACATCAAAGTGCATGAGAGTGATGGCATGTGCCAATTTATATAAAAGAAGCAAACTTAAAGTGATTGCACTCTAGATCCCCGCAAGTTACAATGACAGGTAAAATGAGGTATAACCATTACCCACATTTTAAAAACAGAATACCTTATTGAAACATTATTCTGCTGAATAGGAAGGCAATCCCCAAACAGCAATTGGGCCATTAACCATAGCCTTTTCTGGATGAGCTGCTGCAAATAATGTAAATGTTTATTAAGCACTTAACAGCCAGGTTTTGGGGTGCTGTTAGGTATTAAGAGCCTGGCACGGGATCTGTTAAAATGGAATTGTTCCACTGTTTCCATTGGGATATGTATCAGGTTGTAATAATCCAAGATAGATTGCAAAAGTAAAGCCAAGCTAAACAGCACCACCAAATATCCCATCAAGCCAAAATGCAAAATGGTCTAATTCTGTATCTCGGAGGAATGGTGTTTACTGCAGATGCAGTAAATGAAACAATGAAAGAAAGCCTGGCCTCGTTAACCTGCATTTAGCAGGTAATGCCATTTTACTAATATTGCCAGAAGTAAAAGGCAGCAGATGAATGTACAAAGCACCTTGATGAAACTGGTTTGAATTTTGTAAGAGAGCTTGGCTATTAAAAGCATGGGGACCAGAGTTCCACTAAACAGTGCTGTAATCTGCTTCCTTTTCCTTCAGGGCATAAGAATGGCTCCTACATTACCTTAGTAGTGTGGCTTCTGATTTTGCATAACACTTTTGCACACAATTCCAGTGACTTATATCAAGCCTGATATCAGCACCTTGCATAGTGGAACAAATGATGGACCCCATAGCTATGGGGAACCCACCAGGGCTCCCTTTAATTATATTATTATTATTATTATTATTATTAGTTAGTTAGTTTAGAAAATTAGGGATTTCTTACCATAGAAACATCAGGGGGATCAGGATTGGGCCAAAGCATGTGTCGGGGGTCCTAGCAACATCCTAAATATCTTTGCAGAAGCTTACGAAAAGCTTGGCCTATCACTCAACACCATAGCTGTCAACTTACAGATTTGAAAATAAGGGACCAGCAGCCTTGAAAATAAGGGACCAGCAGCCAAAATAGGGGACCTGCAGCCTCACCTGTTCCAGGCACTCCAGTCTTCCTGTCCTCCTGCAGTCTGCTCAAACTCATGCTGGTAGCTCCGAGAACACTGTCCAACCAACTTTGTAACCAGAGGTTCAACTGAATAGAATCTGAATCACATGCACCATCAAATACAGCCTCAACTTAAGATGGTTCCCCGGCCTGGCTTTGCACTGCAAAGTTTGCAGCAGCATGTGCAACAAAATGGCGTCCAGCATTCAAAAAACCCCTCAACTTGCATTAACTAGCTACACACAAGGCATGCAAGCTCCACCTCCCAATCATTCTTTGACTTCTTATTGGGTGAGCAACACAGCCAAGCAACACAGTTGGACCCTCCCTCCTCCCTGGCCGGCAGGGAGGGAGCGAGAGGAGCTGCTTCCTTTGAAATTTAAGGGACATCATTTAAGGGGCATTTAAGGGACATCCATCAATAAGGGACAGCAGTGGGACATGGCCCTGGAATAAGGGACTGTCCCTTCAAATAAGGGACACTTGACAGCTATGCTCAACATCCAAAAAACCAAAGTGCAAGTACAAAATAACCCCTCTGCAGCGCTGCACATCCAACTCAATGGTGTAACGTTGGAAAATGTTGATCACTTCTCCTACCTAGGCAGTTATCTTTCCACAAGGGCCAACATTGATGCCGAAATCCAGCATCACCTGAGTTCTGTGAGTGCAGCTTTCTCCCGATTGAAGTGCAGAGTGTTTGAGGACCGGGACATTTTCAGAGAAACCAAAATGCTTGTTCACAAAGCTATTGTACTGCCAACCTTTCTATATGCTTGTGAAACATGGACCACTTATAAACGCCATCTCCAACTCCTCGAAAAATTCCATCAACGGTGTCTCCGAAAAACTTTACACATCACTTGGGAAGACAGGCGAACTAATATTAGTGTACTGGAAGAAGCAAAGATCCCTAGTGTTGAAGCAATTATTCTTCAACATCAACCTCATTGGACTGGTCGTCTTCCAAAGCAATTACTTTATTCCGAACTTAAAAATGGAAAGCATAATGCTGGTGGTCAACAAAAGAGGTTTAAAGACTGTCTCAAGGCAAATATAGTATAAACACTGACAACTGGGAAACACTGGCCTGTGAGCGCTCCAGTTGGAAAACAGCCTTTACCAAAGATGTCATGGGCTTTGAAAACACTCAAACTCAGGACACAAGGGAGAAATGTGCTAAGAGGAAGGCACACTTGGCAAATCCACACCGTGATCAACTCCTGCCCGGAAACCAATGTCCCCACTGTGGAAGGACGTGTGGATCCAGAATTGGCTGCACAGTTACTTACGGACTCATTGTTAAAACTGTGTTTATGGAAGACAATCTTACTCAGCTATGAGTGATTGCCAAAGAGAAAAGAGCACAATCATTCTGGCATTTCCTTGTCTCATTTCACAAGGGCAATGGGAGCTGGCAGAGGGGGAAGCTGTTGGTGGTCAACTTGGCGCACACCAAAGAAATACTAAATGGAGTGGTTTCAATACTATTGTAATTTCCCAGGTGAGAATAGGAATGGGATGGAGGGTAGCTTGCCCAGGGCCTCCTTAACCCTAGTGCTGGCCCTGATTCATCTCATGGGACAAGGATAAGAGCTTCAACACCACCAACAGGACGGTAAGGACCTTGAAATTGGAAGCATATTTTAAAGAATTACCATAAGAACGTTGGAAAAGCCTGAAAGCAGATTTGGGAAATAATGTTCCATAGTACTAGAAAAGGACCTGGAGGAGTTTTTGTAATTTGTTTCGTTTGCATTATGCCTATATGCTTTTGATGTCACAACAAATTGCAGCATGTGGAAGTGATACTGATTAGAACTGTGGCATGTGAATGATGGATTAATTCTCCCCCATGTCCTTGTGCTGAGGTCTCACTCTTGAATCTCCTCCTGCCATCATTGCTGACATTTTAAAAGAAAGAAATGTGTTAAACACACTTTGGCCTCACTGTATTTCACGGATCCTACCTAGGTTTATAGCAATAAACCATGCTTAGTGCAACATGTAAGAAACCAGAACCACATATACCTATTTCAGCAGTTTAGACAGAGAGCAAAGAATGTGTGGTATGTATAAAACATACAACTGAATCTGTACTCTATCATGTCTAAGTAAAAAGTCACCAAGTCTCCTTTGCACAAGTGTCCTTTTCCAAGAAGTAAAATACAATTTTCATGGGACTAATAATACAGTGGTACCTCAGGTTACATATGCTTCAGGTTACATACGCTTCAGGTTACAGACTCTGTTAACCCAGAAATATTGCTTCAGGTTATGAACTTTGCTTCAGGATGAGAACAGAAATTGTGCTCTGGCGGCGTGGCAGCAGCAGGAGGCCCCATTAGCTAAAGTGGTGCTTCAGGTTAAGAACAGTTTCAGGTTAAGTATGGACCTCCAGAACGAATTAAGTACTTAACCTGAGGTACCACGGTACAAAGAAACCAGGTTAGGGAAAAATTCCCAGGCCCTATTGATACCAATAATTGACTTCTGAGGAATTCCATTTTCCAATTCTCCTGTGCTTGCCTTTAAAGTGTTTCTCTGCTAATTAAATAAAGCTATGTTACTTTACTATTTTGTTTGAACAAATTATTGTACATTATATTTATGAATAAGCCTAGGAAATATTCAGCAGTTCCATTGTGCCCTAACAGGGAAAAAAAAAAAAAAAAACATTGCCATTGGTATAACATGTGTGTGGTCCCCTTTTGTTTAATATTAAGTTGAATGTTTTGAAGCAAAACTGGGCCCTTGGGTGCTGTTAAAGCCTGCAGTATGATCCCAAGGGAATAAAAATTTTTAATAACCAAATTTAGACCTTTTTTTGGTTGTTTTTGGTCCTTTCTGTGTAGGCAGCCATCTGGAGCCCATATGGAATTGAAAATGTTTAGTTTTTAGCTTCAGAAATAATGAATACATGGGAATTTCATACTGAACTAGTTTCCAATTGAAATCTTAGGTTCTTAACACGCTGGTTTTAGCTTCCCTCCATTCAATGGATTTCACACACACACACACACACACACACACACACACACACACAAATGGCTGATTACTATGACCTAGCCTATATAATTTAAGGCTCAAATAAGGTGTGATGCAGATTGTGTCACATAGAAGGGGTCACAAGCGCTGTTGTATGGAAGATGGAGCTAGCTTGTTTTCTCCTGTTCTGGAGGGTAGGGCTCAAACCAATGGCTTCAAGTCACAAGAAATGAGATTCTGACTAAACATACCAAAAAACGTTCTGACAGTAAGGGCTGTTCAACAGTGGAAAAGTCTTCCTTGGGAGGTTGTGGACTCTCCTTCTTTGGAAGTTTTTAAACAGAGGTTAGATGGCCATCTGTCATGGATGCTTCAGCTGAGATTCCTGCATTGCAGGGGGTTGGACTAGATGACCCTTGGGTCCCTTGCAACTCTATGATTCTGTGTGTTCCTGCCTTTGCTCGGTTGCTGCTTGGTGCCATGCATGGCATGACTTATCATTCTGCAAGTATCTATGCGATTGTCTGCTGCTTGCATGGATGCCACAACACACTTCTTTGTGCTAGATGTTTTTTGTTGTGGTTTTCAAATATTTGAGAGGGGACCAGGGCCGGATTTAGGTTTGATGAGACCCTAAGCTACTGAAGGTAATGAGGCCCTTTATATGTCAAGCTGTCCTTTGTTAACAACAAATTGTCACTGTATTTTGTGTTGCCAGTCAGAACGTCGGCGGTTCGAATTCCCACGACGGGGTGAGCTCCCGTTGCTTGGTCCCTGCTCCTGCCAACCTTGCAGTTCGAAAGCATATCAAAGTGCAAGTAGATAAATAGGTACCGCTCCGGCAGGAAGGTAAACAGTGTTTCCATGCGCTGCTCTGATTCGCCAGAAGCTGTTTAGTCATGCTGGCCACATGACCCATAAGTTGTCTGCGGACAAACACCGGTTCCCTCGGCCTATACAGCAAGATGAGCACCGCAACCCCAGAGTCGTCCACGACGGGACCTAACAGTCAGGGGTACCTGTACCTTTACCTATATGCTATATGGTAATTTATGGACCTAATAGGTAACTAAAGCCCTTTGCACATAACAAAATATTTATTTTATCAAAGTAATTGTTGAACTGAAATACAATTAAGAAGTATATCAATAGTGAAATACAATTAAGAAGAAGTATATTAATAGCTAGCAAGCGGGACCCATCATAGTAGCCTACACAACACAAAACACTGTTGCTGTATGTAGGTTTTATTTTATTTGTTTTTTATCTTATATTTTGGAAATGTACATCCAGTTTTTTTTTCCTTTAATTTTTTTGGGGCCCCCAAGAGAGTGGGACCCTAAGCTATAGCTTGTTTAGCTTATATGTAATTCCAGCACTGGAGGGGGCAGTCAGGTGCTTAAAACAACTGAAGAAGCAGAGTTTAATGGGATTTGGATATATAATGATTGAGGGACTTTTTGTTTTGAGTATAAAGAACCTAAACCTTTGTTTCCACAGATGAACTAATGTGGAAAACCTCTTAGAACAATGTTCTAAGCAGAGATTTTTTACCCCAGGCAGTAGCTAGATTTATCTGAAATTGTTATATATATGCAGTTTTTCTTTTTATATATAATTGTTTCAATTGCTTTTATATATGCATTTTTTAATTTTTGTGTGAAATCACTTTAAGATGAAACAATTCATAAATGAAATATTTAAATAGCAACAACATTGAGATGAATTCTAGCCTTAGGACAAAATTGCACATGTGAATAAATAGGATTGACCCACGTGAAGTAAAAATGCCTACAAAAACTATCTTTATCCTGATGTCATCATGTTGTGGTGATCTGCCAGCAGTGGTCACTACTGTGAAATGGGACAAAGGAAGGCACAGTTTTGTGGCAGACATCAGAACTTGTCTGATTTTATTACTTATTTCAGAATTTCAGAATGCAGCATGCAGCATGCAGCTGCCATATCAAAGCATAGCCCAACCTTTATAGTGAATAGTCCAGTGAACTGTTATGTAAACCAAAATCTTCACTCCTTTTCTCTCCCCTTGCTCATATTTTGAGTTTGACATAGCACTAGACTGGGACAGTATTTGGTATAACAGCTTAATTGAAGGTTAAGCCTCTCTCTTTTTTTGCTCCTAACATGCCATATTGTGTATTTCTTCAGAGCCAAGGTGTCATTTATTCCTTTTGGAAACCTGTCCTATACTTCTAAAGGGTTAATGCTGGCTGCTCTTTCAAGTCCTTTAACTGTAAAACAGGTACGTTGGGGATGGGGGTGGAATAGGTCTGTTTCAGTAGCTTACGGGCAAGTAACTCTGATTAGGGATTATATTTCTGATTATCCTGTTGATTTAGTTAGAATAAAAGCATCAGTGACATTGCCAATGACCCAGATGTCTGAAAGAAGAAGAAGAAGCTAGGATTAAGCTATTGAGTCCCTTACCTCCAAATCCTATAATATTACATTAACGGAGACTCAGAAGCTGTGGAATTGGATTTAAATCTACCACTTGAACCCCTCCCGTAATCTCATTTTGCACTTTGAGTGGTGAAAATAATGGGGATGCAGTTGCCACAAAAAGTGGCTGTGTTAGCATTTTTCACATTAGAAAGACTTTCAATAAAGTAAAGGGGCTTTAAATGCAGAGGCATTTTCTCTTACATTCCTCCTCCCCAGATAACGACGAGTGCTATACAAAATAGAATAACAGGCTGTAGCCAGGCACCTGGGACACAGAGGACTCAGTTTTCTGCCTAGAAGACTAATATGTTTCAGATAATATGGATCCGCTAATGATTGATGGTGTTGCCAGCTACATTCATGCTTAGTTTCAGTTTCTCTTTTGCACATTCAGCCAGCGGTTGTTGTTGTGTTGTTGTTTTTGCAATGATCAGAGGTAATAAGCAAGTTTGATATAGTGGCTAGGCTTGAGAGTGCTTAGTTGGGTGTGGGAAAACCATGTTCTAATCACTGATTATCTATGAAGCATGCAGAATAGCCATGGGCAAGCCACTATCTCTAATCCTAACCTACTTTTCAGGAAGATACAAGGCAACCATGCAACTCCGAGCTTATTGGAGAAAGCCCGGGTCAGAACTGTTATGCACACAAACACACATCCCTTCACTATATTAGTTTTGGTGCCTGCTGAAGACATTCTTATTTAAACAAGCCTACCCAAATGTTTAGAAAGTTTGTAGGAGTTTTAATTTGTTTTTGTCTACTTCATTGCAATGTTAACCTTCTGTATGCTTCAAATTATGGTTGTAATTATTTAGTGATGATTTTATTTTTTTATCTTTTTTTGTAAACCGCTTTGAGGCTTTTCTGCAATCAAACAGTATATCAATTTTTTGAAATAAATAGCAGCAGAGGTTTTGCCTGATTATAAATTTATTTATATGATTCATATTAAGTGACTAACAAAGTGGAGATTAGAAGACATTTAATGAATATAACTGTCAGAGCCACCCGTGGTCCCAGCTCACAAGAGACCAAAGTCCAGTCCGGCTTATGTACAAAAGCTTTTATTGAAGAACATTCTTAGCTTTACATCCGAGCTCCGTGGCTCTACGTCTGTTACGCTTAGACCACCGAAGTCCCCTCTGAGTCAGTCCCGCCTCTACACCAGTTTAAGAGGCTTGTACTGGTCCACCTCTTCCTCTCCTTCCTTTTCCGCAGGGTCTTTCTGCCCCCCTGTGTTCTCTCCCTTCGGGACTCTCCAGAGGCTGAATCCTCTGGCGCCTCCTCCCCCCTCCTTCGCGCTTTGGGACCAGGCTCCTCCCCAGGACTCTCTTCACTTCCGTGCGCCTCCCATTTTGAACTTGGCGCGCGTACGTTGCTTCTGACCTTCCCTCTGACAGTTACACTGCTCTCGGTACTACTCTCCGCCCCTTCCGGCAGGACGTCTTGCCCCGATCTCCTTCCCCTCTCTGCTTCCTGTTCTGCTCCTTCTGACACACTGGTCACTCCACCCCCTTCACTCCGTTCCGGCGGAGAAGCCGGTCCCGATCTCCAACTCCCCCTGGGGGTTCCCCCTTCGTTCCCCTGCTCCTGACTGCTTCCCCCTCTAGCTCCCCTTGGCTTGCCCAGGGGGGCTCCCTTTTGGGAGTCCTCCGATTCACTGGACGGACTCATGGACAATCTTGGGTCATTGTCGTCCTCTTCCTCGTCACCCTGGAATCCTTCCCCCTCGCTCTCTGTCTCCTCCCTCATCTGCGCCTCTCTCCTTGAACCCCTGACAATAACCAACTCTAAACTGTAATACAAACCTGTTCAACGGTTGGTGGTATTATTTACATTGCATGAGTACAGACTGTTTCTTGGGATGGGTATATAAGGATTGTTTGTTATAAGTATTTTAAAAAACTGAAAATAAAACAAACAAAAGATACCTCAGAGTTTTCAAATGTCCACAAAAGACACCTGGGATTATCAATGCTCACATCCCAGGACTGTCAACAAATGATGGAATTTGACTGTGTACCTCATGCGGCGGGGGGTTAAGTGTGAGAGCCAGTGTGGTGTAGTGGTTAAGAGCGATAGACTCGTAATCTGGTGAACCGGGTTCGCGTCTCCGCTCCTCCACATGCAGCTGCTGGGTGACCTTGGGCCAGTCACACTTCTTTGAAGTCTCTCAGCCCCACTCACTTCACAGAGTGTTTGTTGTGGGGGAGGAAGGGAAAGGAGAATGTTAGCTGCTTTGAGACTCCTTGGGGTAGTGATAAAGCGGGATATCAAATCCAAACTCTTCTTCTTCTTCTTAAGGGTGCTGTGGATGCAGTTAATGGATGTGGATGGCACTGTGGTCTAAACCACAAAGCTTAGGGCTTGCTGATCAGAAGGTCGGCAGTTCGAATCCCCGCGATGGGGTGAGCGCCCGTTGCTCGGTCCCAGCTCCTGCCAAGCTAGCAGTTCGAAAGCACGTAAAAGTGCAAGTAGATAAATAGGTACCGCTCCAGTGGGAAGGTAAACGGCGTTTCCGTGTGCTGCTCTGGTTCACCAGAAGCAGCTTAGTCATGCTGGCCACATGACCCAGAAGCTGTCTGCGGACAAACGCTGGCTCCCGCGGCCGTAAAGTGGGATGAGCGTCGCAACCCCAGAGTCGTCTGTGACTGGACTTAACGGTCAGGAGTCCCTTTACCTTTACCTTTTATTAAATAGTCTAAAGAGCTGAGCATACCCCCAAAGAGCCATAAGGTTAGAGATTTCACATGCATCTAAGAGGCTGTAATGCAGAGATGTCTTCGTAATGATGAATGGGAAGAAAAGGTGTGAAACAATATTCGGCATAGAATGTTAGCCAAATAGCGGAAAAAGCTAAATCATAGAGTACTTCGCTTAGACTTGCACCACCTGAATTACCTTTGGATGTTGGAATAAGCAAATGGTGCCTTCAGTACAGGCGATCGTTCTCTCAATGGTAATTTGCCATCTGCCACAAACAGGTGGCATTTCCCTTTGAACGCTGTACTACAGCACATAAAGGAAGTGATGAATTTCCATTTGGGATATTTTGTTCAAAGGAAGTAAATAATTTACACATTTTTCAATGGATTCTCAGAACCTGAGAGGTGTCTCTACCCCCTCACATCCTCTCTCCGTTTTCCAGAAAGATGTCTCATCTACAGCAAGTTGGGAGGACACACTCCATGGAAGTTTATTAGTTTCTAAACTGGTTTCAAGGGATATCGAGTTTTCCCCCCTTCTTAACAAGCATGCTGGCTGTAAAATTGCTTTGCTTCCCATGGCAATAAAATGTCAATGTCTCACATGCTGGTCATGTTTCAGAACATTAGGCCTGCATGTAAACCTATCAGATGGCTGCTTTAATGTGACATGGTTGTGTCATTTGAAGGAGCGTAGACTATGTGAGTGAAAGGCTAACTCTGTCGCTGTGCATGCATGAGGGAGAGATTTTTCAGACTGTAGACTTGAAGAGAGACCATGAAGAAATTTGTTGGTAGATACATGAGGCAGCATATTTGTTGTTGTGTTATGCACAAATGGCATTTCAAAATTCACCCTATTTGTGGGGAATTGGCAGCAGAAGCAATAGCTGCTACTGGAAGCCTGACCACCATTTTGTATCTTCCACAATGCCTCAGACTTTTAATTCCTGGGCGTTTTGGAAGAGGAATGGCAGCCACCACTGAAAAATTATGGAGAAAATTCAGAGACAATTCTGCAAAGCAGACTCCCCCCCCCCCCCCGGGTGATGAAGCATCTAGAGTAGCTGCTCTAGTCCACCATGAGGCCAATTCTAGCATAAGGTACTTGGGTTTGAAAAGGGGATTATTGTTCTTTACAAGGTCATATAGTAGAAAAGAACATAAGCACATTATAGTTGCTATTGGATATTTTGGAGGGAATCTGTGCTGGTTATGTGGTTTTCCATAAACCTCAGATTTTAGGGAATACTACACTAATGATTTATATTATGAAGTTATTTCACAAGCACTTTCACACTGACACTGGTGAAATCACACCACCAGGAGTAGAGTGGGAACCACCTCCAGACATATTCACCATTTGTAAATTGGAATACATTCAACCCCTTTGGTATATTTCTTAAATTTTGGGGGTTTTACAACTTCTTGTTATTGTGAATTAAAGTTGCACACTGCCCTTCATCCGAAGATCACAGGGCAGTTCACAACATAAAAATACAAAATGAAAAACAAAAACAAACCAATAACCCCCCTCCCACAAACACATTTAAAGGGCCATAGAATGTTAGTCAGCCAAGGCCTGGTTGTTGATAAATGTTTTCACCTGTCCCCTAAAGATATGTAATGAAGGCGCCAGGCAAGCCTCCCTAGGGAGGGAATTCCACAAACAGGGAGCCACCACAGAAAACTTGTTGGTTTGCTGTAAACTGCGATATATTTATACCCAGATCAGCTATTTCACATAGTAAAACAAAGTAGTAATGCAAGAGATGATAAAATTTAATTTAACATTTTCCCCTTTAGGGAATAATCCATCACCATCACGCCTGAAACTTCAAAACTGGCATAAACAAAATATTTAACATTATATTTGTGACAGTATTTCAATAAGAAAGAATGTTTTTCCATTACTACTGACCACCAGAACATTATTACCCTTCGGATATGTTTCATGGTTTTCCAAACCATGTCATACCTTTATAATTTAGATTGTATTTATATACTTTCAATGAGGAGAGTGACTTATGCTGTGGAATAATTGGCACATCAAAACAGTCTATATCACAAGCTTTCAGAATTACCCATTTTATGTTGGATTATTTAGGCATTAGATACCTATTTTCTATTTAAGGTATGATCCAGACCCTTCTGTACATGGAAAAGCTTGTTGTGGTTTATGAAATGATATATTGTATAACTGCCCCATTCATGCTACACTTGCACACTCATCCAACATGTCTATGCCTACTTCACGCATTACGGTTAAGTAAACACAAGGCAAGGACAGTGGGGGTGACTATGCTAACATTATTCCATTCCAATCACCCTCCATAAATTTGAGGTTGACTGTATAAATCAGGGAGCTTCCTTTCCTCTAGAAAGTGAGGTTTCTAAAATACCTTAGTTGCTTCCACAAGTATAGGAGGCTCCTCACTTCATATGATTGCCATTCAACTAATGGGGGGGGGTCACTGGAAGGATAATACGTGATAGAGTTAGCATAGAACCTCCAAACTATGCTAACTCTATCACGTATTATCCTTCCAGTGACCCCCCCCCCATTAGTTGAATGGCAATCATATGAAGTGAGGAGCCTCCTATACTTGTGGAAGCAACTAAGGTATTTTAGAAACCTCACTTTCTAGAGGAAAGGAAGCTCCCTGATTTATACAGTCAACCTCAAATTTATGGAGGGTGATTGGAATGGAATAATGTACTTGTCGCTGCTGTCCCAATCTCGTCGTTTCTTGAACCCTAATGCAGAACTGGGTGGCCCACTGTTCCATACTTCCCCATGAGTGCTGCTATTTCTGTTACAGCTGAGAATAGCCTACACATCAGAGCTTCATATTGTGGATGCAATGGAATGGACGATGGTCAATATATTGAAACTAAATTCTGCTAAGACAGAGATGCTGTGGGTAAGTGGTTCCCAAGTCTGATAATTGTGAGGTCTGCCAGTTCTAGCCAGGGTTGCCCACCCTTTGAAAGACCAAAGGTACAGCGGGTGGAGCTGTGGCTTAAACCACAGAACCTAGGACTTGCCAATCAGAAGGTCGGCGGTTCGAATCCCTGCAACAGGGTGAGCTCCTGTTGCTCGGTCCCTGCTCCTGCCAACCTAGCAGTTTGAAAGCATGTCAAAGTGCAAGTAGATAAATAGGTACTGCTCTGGCGGGAAGGTAAACGGCGTTTCCGTGCGCTGCTCTGGTTTGCCAGAAGCAGCTTAGTCATGCTGGCCATATGACCCAGAAGCTGTACGCCGTCTCCCTTGGCCAATAAAGTGAGATGAGCGCCGCAACCCCAGAGTCAGTCACGACTGGACCTAATGGTCAGGGGTCCCTTTACCTTTACCTTTACTTTAACCCCGTTTTTCCATGAAGGCCCATTGGATAGCCCAGTCCAATGCTAGAGCCACCCAGTTTTGAATATTACCCAACAGCTTATGTCCCTAGGGCTGAACAAGTTCTTTTATGAGCCCTTATTCAGTAATACCAGTGACTTCAGTGTTGTTACTCTGGGCTTACTTTCAGACTTTTCCATTTTTCTAACAATATGGGAATAAAATCAAAATAGTGCTTGCTTCAAATGCAAATGGAAATGCCATGTACTGCAACTTAGTCATAAACGTATAATTCCTTGTGCATGGGAGGGATTTGTTTTTAATAAAAATGTTATTGACTTTTTACACCTCCTTCCCCCCTAGCATTTTTACACTACTACAGATGGTTCCAATTGTGGTATAATTTTTGAACTGACAATTAAATGTGTCTGCAATTGCCTACTGAAATGCAATGCCCACTTTTAATATTTTCAGCTAGGACATTTGCCCTCTACAGGTTTTCACGACTTTTCTTCATGCTATTTTCATTTGTTTGAATTTAATTTTCAGGCAGTGGATTTAATCTGGTGTTTACATTTGATTGTTAAATTAAAACATGCCATACTTTGATTAATAATTCCTTGCCCTTTTATAATTGGAGCTGCTCTGAGAGCCCACCCTATATGCTGAAAGCAGTAAGCCACATTCAATTCTTTTGTGGTTGCTTTTAATTCTTTACCATATGTATGCAAGAATCCTGGCCTTTTCAATATATGGGGAAATTTCTAAAAACAATGATTTCCCAATGATATAACCATTAAGATATTTCAGATATTTGCAGTGATGTAAATTCTAACTACAGAACTTTCAGGAGAACAGACTTAATGGAAGATAGACCTATCTATAGCCCACATTGGCTTCATTACTGACTCAAGGATGGGGATGTGGCTGAAACTCAGTAGTAGTGTAACTGCTTTGCATGCAGAAGGTTCCAGGTCAAGCTAGGAGAGTCCCTGGAAAAAAGAGACTGATTGTTATAATAATAATAATACCTACGGGACCGCCTCTCCTGGTATGCCCCGCGGAGGACCTTAAGGTCCACAAATGACAACATTTTGGAGGTCCCAAGTTGCAGATTGGTCTCAGCTAGGGCCAGGGCCTTTTCACACTGGCCCCAACTTGGTGGAATGCTCTGTCCCAAGAGACTAGGGCCCTGTGGGACTTGACATCTTTCTGCTGGGCCTGCAAGACAGAGTTGTTCCACCTGGCCTTTGGTTTGGACTCAGTCTGACCCTTATGTTTCCCTCCCCTTATGGTTTTGATCTATGGGCTACTTTTAAAATGAGGCTGCATTTTAAATTGCATTTAACCTGTTTTTTAAATTGGTGTTTTTTCCCCTATTATGTTTTTACTGTAATTTTACTAGTATTAGCCGCCCTGAGCAAGAATCTGGCCGGGGAGGGTGGGGTATAAATAAAATTGTTGTTGTTGTTGTTGTTGTTGTTGTTGTTGTTGTTGTTGTTGTTGTTGTTATTATTATACCCCGCCCATCTAGCTGGGCTTCCCCAGCCACTCTGGGTGGTTCCCAACAGTATATTAAAAACACGATAAAAACATCAAACATTAAAAACATCCCTAAACAGGGCTGCCTTCAGATGTTTTTTAAAAGTCAGATACAGTGGTACCTCAGGTTAAGTACTTAATTCGTTCTGGAGGGCCGTTCTTAACCTGAAACTGTTCTTAACCTGAAGACCACTTTAGCTAATGGGGCCTCCCACTGCCACCGTGCGGCTGGAGCATGATTTCTGTTCTCATCCTGAAGCAAAGTTCTTAACCCAAGGTACTATTTCTGGGTTAGTGGAGTCTGTAACCTGAAGCATATGTAACCTGAAGCGTATGTAACCCAAGGTACTTTCAGGACTGGTGTTATGTGGTCTCAGCCGCCACTCCCAGTCACCAGTCTAGCTGCCACATTCTGGATTAGTTGTAGTTCTTGGGTCACCTTCAAAGGTAGCCCCACGTTGAGAGCATTGCAGTAGTCCAAGCGGGAGATAACTAAAGCATGCACCACTCTGGCAAGACAGTCTGCGGGAAGGTAGGGTCTCAGCCTGCGTACCAGGTGGAGCTGGTTGACACTCTGGGAACTATAACTCTTTAATGGGAATAGGTGTCTCCTAACAACTCTCAACACCCTTAATGAACTACAGTTCCCAGGATTCTTTGGGGGAACCCACAAATGTTAAAATGGTATAACAGTGCTTTAAATGTAGTGTGACCATCACTGGAAGAGATAAGCTACCAAGACTTTGGACAATCCAATATGGGAATCCACACTCCTAGTGGCATCACCTAAGTTTGTAGCATTTCACTTTGCAACTTTTAAATTGCTAGGTTGGCACAGCTTGGCTCTTAAACTAGATTTGTACATCTTGCCACTAGTAAGAAAGAGTGTTTTAAAATGTGCAAATGTTACTCTTCAGAGACTCCTTCCTAGATTTCGAGATGGCCTGATCAGTTTTAGAAGCATCCACTCGTCTGATGAGCCCAGATAATGAAGGGTGAGGGGCGGGGGACCTGTTCCTTTTGAATACTGTTCTACACTGCCGCTAAGGAAACACTCATCAGCACAGCAAAAAGTAAATCAAATCTCTATGCTGTCAAGACTTTACTTTTCCCTTTTTGAAAGGAAAAGAAAAGAAAAGCACAACAAAAAACAGAAGTTGGCAAACCAGATGAAATGCTCTACAGTCACTTTTGCCTTAGGCTAAGTTTGCTAAAATCTGTACTCAGGCATTTTGAAATACTCTATTGCCAAGTACAATGGCATAAAAAAGGACTAAAAATACAGTTTTCAGAAACTTGTGATCCGGTAGGGACTTTATTGAGAGTCTTTTTGAAATACGGCACAACTAGAAGTTGTATCAACTACATTTGTATGAATTTCTCATGTACATAAGTTTCCCCTGTAAGTGAAATAATGTTACCTTGTTAAATATGTATCAGTCTCCAAATAACTAGAGTATCTTTGCCCTTTCCATGTAATAGCGTAAGTCTGAAATCAACTTGAAGGTCAGCTAGTTCCATTGGCTCATCTTCCTCCCGGTATCCTGACAAATTATCCTGCGTATTGAAAGAACAAGTTAGTTGTTGCAACTACCCAAGTTATTGTGCGAGCCTAAGGAAATAACTGACATTAAAGGGTGCCGGAACAAAAGGGGATAAGGCTTGATATTTTTAAAAAATGAAACTGCAAAGTGTCTATGTTTCTGATCACTTCAGGCTGAAAGTATAATGTAAAATGTTGGCACTGCTATAGAATGTACTATAAGCATAGCCATGCAATTTCTTTAGTTTTGTTGCCTCAAATTGCAGAAGGCTGATGGAAATTTAGAACATAACGTGCATGCATTAACTTGTATGCATGGTTTGTGTGTTTGTATTGGGAGAGCCTCCCTGTTCTATGACAGAAAAATTATTTCCCAGTCGTGCCAACCAACCTCCTCCCCCCACTCCATCTGTTCAGCATACTACAGTCTTTAAAAAGTCAAGTCAAATTATTTATGTGCAAAGATGTGTAAGGGACGTGGGTGGCACTGTGGGTTAAACCACAGAGCCTAAAACTTGCTGATCAGAAGGTCAGCGGTTCGAATCCCCATGACGGGGTGAGCTTCCGTTGCTTGGTCCCTGCTCCTGCCAGTTCAAAAGCATGTGAAAGTGCAAGTAGATAAATAGGTACCTTTCTGTGTGCTGCTCTGGTTCACCAGAAGTGGCTTAGTCATGCTGGCCACATGACCCGAAAGCTGTCTGTGGACAAACGCTGGCTCCCTCGGCCAATAAAGCGAGATGAGCACCACAACCCCAGAGTCGGCCACGACTTCACCTAATGGTCAGGGGTCCCTTTACCTTTAAAGATGTGTAAAGCTGACGCTGGTAAAAGGCACTGTTTTCCACAAAGGACACTGGGGCCTCTGGTGAAAAAGATGCACCCAGGATACTTCCATGATAGTTCAGGCTTTATCCAAATTGGAAGGCAGAAAGGCATCCCCATTGACTTTAAGGGATTTTTCTCAAAGCATCTATTGATCAGAAATATTTATGGATTCTCTTTAAGCAGTCATCAGTCATATTTAAAGGTTAGAAAAAGAAATCATCGAACAAGCATTTCCTTTCCTTTTTTTTCATTTCATATCCAACTTGGGTATTTCTGAAAGTGTTACCTGCAATTTTACTGAAGAGACTGAACTGAAACACCACATCCTGGAGATTCTACATTGCTCACTCCAGATAAGAGTTAACTAATTTTTTTTTTTTTTAAAAAAAACTATTCAACAGAGGTTTAATATACTGGTGTGTTGATGAGTTAATTCTTCTTCACCAGGAGGTTAGGACTGTAAATCCCAAAGCTGCTTGTTCGGCTCTATGTTCCAATTACAGTACTGTCTGTGAATTTCTAGGTCAGGAAGAAAAGCACCAGCCATTTACATGTTGGGCCCTTCAAGGGAGTGGAAAATGTAATGAAAATGGGAAATAGACTGAGCGCTACGTAATTGATTTAAGTTGCTGCCAAGGCCAAATGCTACAGAAGAATGTGCAGCATCCTAAGGAATTAAAAAAAAAAATGACACTGGCAAAGGTCATATATTTGGAAGGAAAACCAGACTTGGCATATGAAATCAAGCTGTTGTTACCTAAAGTATGCGCTGAGTGCATATTGAAGAGAGAGAACAAAGCTTCTTAACAGCCACTGCCTGAATAAGCTTTAACTTTCAGCAGCCCAGAATGAACGCAATAAAAACCCTGTTAACTGTAGGAAGCGTTGAATAACAAAATGTATTGTAACATCTTTTAAAGAAGACCTGTATAAACATCTGTCAAGAGGGAGCATGAACAGCAAGCCTGTTTCAATTCAATTAAGCCTTATTCAGTAATTTGGTAGCCGTGCGTATTAGACAGATGAAGGGGCTTTCGAGAAAATGGCAACCGGCCTCATCACCTAGAGGGGGGTGACACACACTGGCTATGCCCTCAGCTGATGTGAGATCAGTGTCAGTCAGAAGGGAGCCATATGCATGTACAGGAGATGATAAAGGCTGTCTTTCAGTAGGAGGTAGTGATTACACATAAAAATCAATGTAAAATAAAAATTTGAGCTATTTATTCTTCACAATTACTGTGTTCCAAGATACATGGTTAAGATCCATTTTCACAGGCTCACTGCAACAAGGGAGCCTTCTTGTACCAAACCCAATCTATTCTATAAACTTTGGTTGTTTTTTAGTCTCTTCTCTGAGTGAAAGCACCCCTCCCCATTTTAAGATAATCTCCACTCCCCCCCCCCCCGCACTGTGGGAAACTTTTTTCCAATAGAATTCTTCCCTTGATTCTCATTTTGACAAATTCTCTGAATGAGCATTTCTGCTTCTTTCCAGCCTGAGCCAGTCTTTGGACTTGATTTCTGTTTTCCAGTCTGTCAAAATATTCAGGTACTATACCTGAAATCAGATGGTTCTGTGATGAGTTCTGGTAAGTTCCATTATTCCGAGCACTTGCTACATCTTTTGAAAGAACCATAGGTGCCTGCATATGTTGTACAATTGGTATGCATGGGCAACAGCACTGTTTGGCTCCAGCCTACATGACATGCTTTGGATTCTCTCACCATGTCATGGGGACCCAGCAGAAAGGACTGATCAATAGTAGAGGGGCCGGGTATCTTTTTTAAAAATTCTAGACAGTTTGGCATTTCAAGTGTTGTCTGGGTTGTGTTTGGTTATGTCTGGTAAAATCAGAAGGTGTGAAATATTATTTTGCACCATCCAATTTTTCTTGACACATATATTTTACCATACACACACAGTCGGTACTTGCTATTTATGTGTACTGACTGGGTGGTCCTTTTCTTTTGTTATTATTTTTAATCTAATTTCAAAGAAAAGCACAGTTCAACAGCTGCACTGCTTCATGCTTTCTAACTGTAGTCAAAAACAGTCCTGGGAAATGGCGATGAAGAGCTATGGTTACTTGGGACATGGGGTGGGGAAAGATGGCTGCTCTCATAGTCACACATGAACAGCCACATTTGTTTTCCATAGTGTCCCCAGAAATGATATTATGTCTTAATGTAGTGAACTTCCCAGAGACATCCCACACCCACCTTGAAAGAAAATAGAGGCGGTCAAGATTCCAAGCTACTTGCAGCATCTTTTCTCTGTATATAATAAAAATGTCAAAACGTCATCATGTATTCCTCACTGAAGGATTTATAGTGCCACATCCAAATCTTGGATTTGCATGAAGTCAGGGTGGGAGCAAAAGTGAAGGCAGAATACATAGCATCAGTGGCATGGGAATGAGAAGGAAGAAACATTAAGAGGGGGAAAGCGGTGATTTTTAAAAATGCCAGAGGTTTGAGTAAAGTAGAGGGTGGAGTAAAATGAGAGGGAAATGGTGGTTTTAAACAACAGCGTGAGTTTGAGTAAAGCAGGGAAGGAGAGATACTGAGAGGAGGAACGTGATTGATTTAAACAATGGCATAGGGTTGAGTAGAGTGAGCAGCAGATGACACACGGGAGGGAATGGGAATTTAAAACAAAGTCTGAGTACAACGAGAATGTGTTGCCCCCATTTCTGCTTTTTCTCCTTCTTAAAACTGGTGTTTGTTTGTTTGAAACAGCAATAACCCCACAATGTCCCTTTATTCCTGCTTGTTTCTAATTTCCCCTCTCCCAATTTCTGCTGAGTTCTACAAGAGCAACACGGAGACTAAGGAGGAGAAAGCTGGCAGGTTGTAAGAAAAAGGGCAGTCAGGCAGAGGCTTGGGTAAGGGCAGATTAAGGTTGGTGGGGCAGTGCCCATTCATCCCAATGGCCCAGGAACCTCCATGGTCTTACCCATCATAGGCATAGATGTGGAAATGCAGAATATAAATTATTGCAGTATACATATACATACATGGCATACTAGACTTCAGAAAATGGTTTCCAACCCAGTTTGGGGGCAGAATCCTCTTTGAGAACCAGAATACCTTTACAATAAAAGTATAGTGCAGAAAATAAATTATGCTACCAAATTCTCAATAGCAACTTCATATATTAAGTTTCATTGTTGGTTGTCTGGCTAGCCAAATAAATGTCTAATGTGTTTTGAAGTGTCTGTGGTTTTAAAGTCTTTTTTAGTCATCCTTTATTCCATTTCCCATTGTCTATCAATGACTGTGTCTAGAGGAATAATGTATTCATAAAGGCAAGAATCCCTGTATTTTAGAAGGTTATAGACAATTTAGTTCCAAATATGATTTATCTACATAGAAATGTGTTTTGTTTTGATAGGCTATTTATTTATAATGTGTTGGTTGCAGGATGTATTGAGCTTGAACTGAAATATTTTCAGCACCAAAATCCAAGTCATGTTGACTTGCTCAATGTTTCTGATGAGCTTGCTTTTCAATCTTTGTTATGCTCCCTAGATCAGTCCGCAAACCCATGTGGAAATAGCTGGCCTGTCAGAAAAATACTGGAAAGGTCAAAGTGGCAGCATGAGCTGTCATGTGCTGAATAGCAAGCGCACACAGTTTGATACTTTAGTCTCATGGCAAAGACGGGAAAGCGACTGGGAAATGTGTATTACCTAAAATGGCTAACTTCTTGTCTGACACGATGCACCAACTTCCAGCCGTTAAGTCTCAGAAAGCTTGTTTGGTTGATTCATAGATGGATTGTCATTATTATCATAGCCCCGGAGAAAGAAGTGGCTTGTCATATTACTTCCTGTTAACACAGCATTGAGGATATAAACACTGCTTTTGAATCTGGCTGAGAAATACAGTTGTGGGAAGGGAAACTCTTTGGGTTTCAAAGGACAGTGTCTCCATAATTTCACAAGTAACTGTAATGCCTAGGTATGTAAAATGGTTTCAGCATAATGTCAACAAGGCATATAATGCAGGAAGTAGCCATTTTGTATTTAAATGAATTCCCCAGCATTGTGACTGCATAATATAAATTATTCAGTAGGCTTATGCTTTCCATTTGCTGAGAATAGCTGTAGCTTTGGAGAAGTGCCTTAAGGTCATTTCCCTTTGTTTTTTGTTTCCATCTAGAAACAAAAGGCTTGAATCCTACTTCCAAGGCTTCCTTTTTCTTTCGCTCAGTGATCTGGCACAGGTATGCTCAATGCCAGGGGCGGCCTGAACCATTTCACCACCTGAGGTGAAATGGGAATGATCTCCTCCTGCACCCGCCCACCATGCCCCACTTCTGCCACTGTGGCGCCCCACTTCTTGCCAGTCTTGGTGGGAGCTGGGGCACCCTTCCAGGTGTCACCATTTGCTGGGATTCTCTGCCCGGGGTGGAAAAGACAATCAGCAAAACTGTACACTGGAATGCCTCCCTCTCAGTGACAGAAGTGGTAGGGCAAGCAAAGCGCCTCATCTTGCATTTCTGCCATCTGAGTGGTGGGTGCTTCACCCCAGGTCATGATTAAAACCTCCCCAATGATATCAGATCTCTGGCACTTCTTACTCTATTTCTTATTCCAACCTATATAGTAACAACAACAACAAGAAGTATTTATAGCCTGCCCATCTGGCTGGGTTTCCCCAGCCACTCTGGGCGGTTCCCAATAGAATATTAAAAACACGATAAAACATCAAACATAAAAAAACTTCCCTAAACGGGACAGCCTTTAGATGTCTTCTAAAAGTCAGATAGTTGTTTATTTCCTTGACATCTGATGGGAGGGCATTCCACAGGGCAGGCGCCACTACCAAGAAGGCGCTGTGCCTGGTTCCCTGTAACCTCACTTCTTGCAGTGAGGGAACTGCCAGAAGGCCCTCAGAGCTGGACCTCAGTGGCTGAACGATGGGGGTGGAGATGCTCCTTCAGGTATACTGGGCTGAGGCCATTTAGGACTTTAAAGGTCAGCACCAACATTTTGAATTGTGCTTGGAAACATACTGGGAGTCAATGTATGTCCCCCCCCCCCACTTTCCCCATGCAGTCTCCAGGATCAGAGGAGGTAGTTGACTAAAGAATCTATGGCCTGAGCTTATCTTATCCTCTCAAATAAAAAATGTTAACATCTCTCTAGTGTCATTTTGCATACGCAGACCACACTGAAGTTGCAACCTGGAAATCCCATCTTTACTTTTTACAATCCTGAGCAACCTAGCAAGGAAGGTTGCCTCCGGTGCATCCCATTCTCTGCTGGGTCCTCTTGAACCACGCTCATCCTGTTTAGTTGACACATACAGTAGTCAGGCTTGCTTATCCTGCATTCTTCTTTGGAATGGAACTCTTCAGCACAACCTCATACAATAGTCATTTGCAGGAGCTAAAATAGCATGTTAAATGTGAAAGGGATGAATGTGGGACCTCCACTCATTATGGGTGTCCTCATGAAGAGTGGAGCCTTCTACCCTCATGGAAGCTCCCCACATGCCTTAGAACACAAATTTTCCAGGGATCTAAAATTTGTAGGGATGCTCCATGAATGCAGGAGGCTACTGGCTTCACAAGGCCTCTTTCCATGAGTTGGAAGGCAAGTAGACCGGTGACAGCAGGGACAGAGTTAGCTTGCTCATCCTTGTGTGCTCCTCTTCATGTGTGCTTAACTGAAGCCTGGGGAGGGCTTTTAATGAAGCAGATTCAGGAGAAAGCAGATCTAAGAACCAGCTGGATATAGTCAAATTAAACCTACTAAAAATTAAACAACTAAGAACGATACATTTTTATTCAAACCAATATCTCTGGTTGCAAATGGGCAGCCCTTGAAAAGTATGGGGTCAGCTGGGTCTTTGAATGCTTGCATCTTTAGACAACAAAAATTGATTCAGTAAACAGATTTTTCTCTGTTGTTTTCCCCCATTTCTCCCGGAGAAGCATGTCAATACACAGTTTGCAAAGGATTCATTTATTAGGATCCCACGGGGTAGGTGAACTAATCTGCTAAATCAGCCAAGTCACTGAGAAGAGCACCTGATGAGAGGCAGGTGGTGCTGTATTGGCCTTGACCCTGACAACCCTGCAGTTTAAATCCCTACTCAGTATAGGCTCACTGGGTGGCCTCGGGCAAGAACTGTCTTGTAAAACAATGTGAGCTTATGTCAGAATATGATTATGAGGTTGAGGATGATAAGAAATGGTACTGTGCTGAGCTTTAGAGATAGGGCAGATTATGGAACGAATGGCAAATCAATCCCAGCATATCCTCCATTTGAGATGCACAGATCTGTAATACAATTCTGCTATTCTAATTTTTTTGTGTACATTTGTGTCCATTCCCAAGATAGGTTGCAGAGCAAATAGCTGTCCAAAGCAGGGATAAGTTTATATTGCGGCTATGTAAGGTAAATTTTAAGGACAGTTCAACGGAAAGGCAGTTAGAGCCAAATTAGATATTGCACACAGATGTATGGAACATTACTTTAAGGGGCCCTGCTTAAAAAGGATCAGCTGCTTTGGGAAGGAGGATAAGAATCAGAGAACTGATAAGGTGATTAAGCCTTTCCCTGTTGGCTATTTCCCCATCCAAAGGGACTCCCCTCTTCCAGTGGCTGAGAGAGAAAGAGTGCAGCCTATTGCAACTGTCTTTTTCTTTTTTAGAGGCAGTCAGGATAATGTTACAGGCATCTGCATGCAACGCCTAATTTGGCCTGTGGATGATCTACTCTGAGGGTTGAAGATGGTGCGTTTGATAGAGAATGAACCAGGAACGTTTCCTGTTGTCTGCTGGATGCGTAGTAGTGGAAATTCTGATCCAAGCCTTCCTGAGAAATTTTGGGTCTGTGTTAATGCAGATGCCATGTAGGAAGTTGCTACAAACTGTGCACCCAAAATGGACCAGAAGCACATCTCATGTCAATAAGGAGACACTGTGGGCCCAAGCCTGTGGGACTCCCCCCCACAAGAAGTTAGATAGGTATCATCCTTACTGAGTTTCAGACCCCTGTTTTTTTTCAGGAGGCCTTTGCGCCCTGAATGTTTCTCAGATGTTATGCTTTTTTGAGATTTAAAATTCTTCAGGTATACATTTTGGGAGGGTTAATTTATATTTTTAAATTGTGTATATCGTATATTTTATTGAGAAGTGGGATGTAATTTTTTTTTAAAAAAAAAATGTTTAGTGTAGTAGAACTGAGTTCGCTATCAAATAGTGTTTTCCACAAGACTGAAGTCTGCCATCCACCGTATCTATCTCTACTTATATCCCAATGCATCCCTTCCTGTGACCTTCTCTCTCCCATCCCCACTGTCTTCCCAGGACACCTGGGTGATGCCACCTCTTTTACTTCATTCAAATCCCTCCTCACAATATATCTTTTCCATGAAGGCTTCAGCACAATGTCCTACTTCCATGTGCTCCTTTAACTAACATAGGAAGCTGTCTCATACAGTCATACCTCATGTTACGTCCGCTTCATGTTACATTCTTTCAGGATATGTCCCGCGTCGACCTGGAAGTACCAGAAAGGGTTACTTCCAGGTTTTGTCGCCTGCGCATGCGCAGAAGTGCAAAATGATGTCATGCGCATGCACAGAAGTTGTGGATCGTAACCCACGCATGCGCAGATGCACCGCTGTGGATTGCATTCTTTTCATGTTGCAAACAGGCCTCCAGAACGGATCCCATTCGCAACCAGAGGTACCACTGTACTGAATAAGACCAGTGGTCCAAATAGTTCAGCATTATGAATACTGACTGGAAGTGGCTGTCTTGGTTTTCATTCTCAGACCTACTGGGGATGCTGGCGATTGAGCCTGTAATTGAATCTGATGCCCGGAGATTTTTTAAAAAAATTGCCCTCACCCCTTAATGTTGCTCTGCTCTTGTTTTTAATGTTTGTTTTTAACTTTCTACTGCAATTTGTATTGTATTGTATATTTATGTTTTATCCCATAAACTGACCCAAGAGCCATGGCTGAAGAGTGGCTAATAAATGTTTTAGGTATTTTTTTTTTAAGATGATTACTTGTTTCCAATGTGATAAATCAGATTATATTCTCTGCTCCATCACATGAGATTTTCATTGTGATATCTCCTAAAGCTTCTAAACTGGATACATTTTTGCAATGTAAACTAAGAAGAGAGGGGACATACTGAGAAAAAATTTAAAGCAGTTATTATTTTAACCTTTAAAAAGTAAATAAACCTGACCACCTATCAAGCAGAAATATCTGGAGCTGTACCTTGCAGTGCGTTGTTCACAGAGGCCTTGAAAATGAGTCTTTTGCTATTTAAATTCTTCACAATTTACCAACTACAACTGTGCAATTGATGCTTGTAGAGCCTTGTTGGAAAATTTCATTAACCTTAGTAGTGTGATACTGGATAGAATTATCAAGGTGACTTTCTAGTTGTTTGAAGCAGAATTAATTTATGTAAAAGAAACCATTATGAAATGTAGCCATAGATGTATATTTACTTCCTTACTACTTAACTAATTACAGGATACAATTATTTGCACAGTTTTTAAATGTACAGTCTGATCTATAAGCTGTATAAGAAAACTAAAGACAGCAGGTTGCTAGGTTGGACCAGTTCCCCTGTCTTTAACTTGTCTCAAAGTCCAGTGCTCAGACATGGGTGACAGAGTTATCTCTTTATCCATCATTTTGTACATCTTTATGTGGTTTCCATGCTGCCCACATTCCATTTTAGGGAACTTACAAAGAAGAGATGGATGCAAGTGCTTGGAATAAAATAGGCCACAACTTTATTGTAAAGCAACCATTACAGTTCTGCAAAACATTACAAATAAACACGTACAGAATAAAAGTTTGGTGCTGGAGGAGAATGCCTGCACACACCCCACACCCTGGGACCTAGCATGGCTGTCCTGCCAAATGGTGGTAGAAGTCATGAGGCAAATTGCTCCCTCATAAATGGGAATACCAGCTTGAGAGCCACTGCCTGGACCAAGCTGCCTTATTGCCCATGTTTACCTGCCTGCACATCAGGAAGCCATCTTAACTCTCCCTACTTGTGGCCATTTGACATTACCCATCCTATCTGAGCTTTAAATTGGCTGCTTCTCCACTACCAGTCCAGGTGCCAGAGGAAGGAGCCCCTATAAAATGAATGCTACCCAACCAACTGAGCCTAACTGCTCATGTGGTCAATATGGACACAAATAAAGAAATGTCATGAAGCAAATTACAGATGTAGAGCCACAACCATCACCAGTCACTAGCCATTGACTAACTTGGTGTGTTCTCACAGAAATCTGACTGGGCATCATGCTCAAACCAGTGGCTAAGTTTCTGTAGTGTCATGAAATGCTCATAATTTTAATTGTTAAGGATTTTAACTGTTGTATGGTCTTTTTAGGAAGGACTGTAGAAGAGGCAGCTATCAACAATGAAACAACATTCATATGAGGCATGTAAGGTGTGTATGCATCAAATCTCGCCATACATAGGCCACAGTGTCTGAAAGCTGTTCACCATATTGATAGCCCTGATTCAAGGGTGGGTGTGTGTGTGTGTGTGTGCGCGCGCCACCTTCAACCAGGAATGTCCAGCACTAACATAGAACGTCTCTGTGATTAGAGTCACATCTGAGAAACTTTCTGCCTTTGCAGATAATTCTACCCAGGCATAAACACTTTAAACATTCTCACCGTGATAGGTGTAGCATGTCAATAAGACCCCCAGAAAACAATTGTAGATGTGCAGAACTCCAAATGGACAGGGTGTGGTCCTTCAGTAAGCTCAAGAATGTCCCTCTTCCTACAAATATTCAAATGTCATCCTTCAACCACTACATAGTCCCTGTGTTTTTTCGTTCCAAAACATCCCCAGATGTGCAGAACATTTCCTTTAAGTTTCAACAAATTGTACATATTAAAACGATTTGCGTACTTTGGTCTTACCATAGATTTTGGTTTCTTTGGAACAGAATTGTACACAAACAAACAAACAAACAAACAAACAAACAAACAAACAATGCAGGGTGTAATTCATTCAGGATTTGGGGCCTGGCATTCATATAGGCTGATTGAAATATGGATTTGAGACAGCCATGATTTTCATGCGAGCTAGATGGTAGCTTTTCTTTACAGTATGCTGTCTCCTTCCTAACACAAATCCCACCTTTAGATAGGCTTCCGTTTGCAGCATTACAAATCAAGTCAGATTCAATACAAATCCTATTGCAAACACAATTTGTATTCAAATTGGCTCTTGAAGTTAGCAAATTGCATTGACACTAAGTAAATGGCAGACGTGATAGATTTTCTGCTAGTGCCAAGGGCCCAAAAACTAAGTGATCAGCTCAAAACAACTAAGTGATCGGTGGTATGTTACGTGTAGAAAGCAGAGTAGCTGCAAAGGATTCCGGAAACTGGAGGGAGGGGGAAAAGCTCGTCATGAATCCACATATAACTATATTACTTGGTCCTAAGTGTTATAATCGAAAGACTAATGATTTAATGGAGGGTACTTAAATATCGTAGCAGAAGTTGCAAGGAAGGTGGGTTTTCCTGGTGGACAGAAGGTTTATCTAGGCCAGGGCAAGTCTGCTCCCTGAACTGCCTTCTAATGCTCAGCTTATGTAGTTCACTGAAATAAATTAAGCCTCCTGAATGAAACAGTGGCTTCCCTGCTTATCTGTATTCCATTGGGACATCCTGAGCTGCACATCTCTTTCTTTAGCAAATGATTGATTTGGGCCTGAGAACTGAAGAAGCCGTTGAAAATACAAAGGCAAACAAAGCTGAGATTGAGGGATTGATTGTGCTCTGCAGCAGCAATTTTATGCAGGTGTTTTGTTCTTTAAGAGACGGCATAGTTCTTGATGGGAGAGAAAGGTTTATTCAGGCTCAAATCATTAAAGACATTATTTGCTTTCAATTAGAGATGTGCTGAACTCTTTGTGGCAAAGTTCTGGAGCAGGGAAAAACTAAATGAGATTTGCATACAGGAATTGTCAAGGCTTTGGGTTTACTGCTAGGCAGTTCTGGGTAGACATCCGATTATTGCAATCTCCTTCTCCATGGCTGAGCATGGAGACAGGAGCAGCACTGTCACAAGAAAACAAAACAACAAAAACAAAACCCACTCACACTGCCTTTCATTTTATTTTCACAACCAGCCAACTCACTGACTTGTATACTTTTATTTATTTAAAATTAATTTATGCCCCACTTTCCCTCCTTGATAAAAATCAAATTCGTGGGCATTGCAGACAGTGAAGTTACAAAAAAAAAAAAAAAAAAAAGAAAAGAAAAACAAGAAAAACAAAACCCAGAGCAGCCAAAATACCTAAGGGGGCTTCAAAAGCCTGATTAAAATGAAAAGTTTTAATGGTCCCAGTATATGTGAGCTGTGAAGTCACACAGACATCCCAGGGCAGGAAAGCTGAAGGTGGGGACTATGACAGAAAAGAATTTCATGTGCATTTCAGCTTCCTGAAAAGTGAAAAAGGCCTCAGTAGAAAATCTTAGTTCACAGGCAGGATTATACAGAGGGAAGTAGTCATTCTGATAATCATGGCCATTTGGGGCCTTATAGATTAAAACTTTGACTTGTGTTTGGAAATGAACAGGTAGGCAATGAAGCTGGAAAAAAAAGAGGGAAACAAGTCCTATAGCCCACTCTGTGAAGATTCTGGCTGAAATATTCTGAAATAACTGAAGTTTCTAGCAAGACTTCAAAGGCAACCCTGCAGAAGTCACATTGACATGAGAGGTGAACAGAAGATGATAAGAGCCTTGATCAGACCAAAGACCAATCTAGTCCAGCTTCACAGTGCATGACCAAAGGCCCATGTGACGTTCGCAAGCAGCACCCGAGTGCAGTATCACTCTCCCCACTTTTGTTGCTCAGCAGCTCACGTTCAGAGGCATATCACCTTTAAATGGCTTTAAATCAATATCAGGAATTCTCAGCTACTGTGACTATCTCCTTAATAGCACTGAATGTTTGTAAAATAGATATCCACGGTTGCTTTTGCAACTGTCTCCAGCTGCTTGCAATCTACCTTTGTAATGGAACATTACTGACAAAGTTTGTGCTAGATAGATGGATATATATATATATATATATATATATATATATATATATATCTATATATATCTATATATATATCTATATATATATATATATATAGATATATATATATATATATATATGCAGGTTTTGGTGTCCTCGGGTGTCTTCCCGTGTAAAAGTTGGGGTGTCTAGGCGACGTTTCGACGAGGTCTCACTCGTCATCTTCAGGCTGGTGCTTTCGGCTTCTTGTTACAGGAACAGAGCAGGATCTCAGTGTTTGAGTTCCTATAAATACTGTAGAGGGGGTGTGGTGTATAGCCTCCAATGTTCTGGGCAGAGAGGAAGTTCCCAGGCTAGTGTGCCTTTTCTTCTTTTGTTCCTTAATTACTTGAGAGATATCTTGAGTGATTTCTTGAGTGATATCCTGAGTACCACTTAGGTGGGTCATTAGGTGTGGATTAGTTGTTAAAGTCTTTGTGTCTTGACCTCTTGAACTTTGTGAAGAGTTTTCCTGAGAAGATGGCTGTACTGTACTTAGTTGTGCTCTGGCTTGGCTTCGTGTATAGGGGCGAGCTGTGGTTTTGTGGCTTGTGTCAGCCAGATCTGTGTAGGGATTGCAGGGGGGTGCAGCATCCGGAGGTGCCACCATGGATTGGCTACTGGATGGTGTCTGTAATTCATCTGTGGAGAGGGTCTGGGTTTGGGTCTGGTGTGGTTGATTGGTGTTGGCGTTCTGTGTGCCTCTGGATCTGGTGTCAGTTTTTGTGGGGAGGGCTAGACCTCGTCGAAACGTCGCCTAGACACCCCAACTTTTACACGGGAAGACACCCGAGGACACCAAAACCTGCATTCCTGTACCCGTGAAAATCTACGAAAGCAAATATATATATATATATTTATATATATATATATATATATATTTATATATATATATATATATATATATATATATATATATATATATATATATATATAAATATATATATATATTTGCTTTCGTAGATTTTCACGGGTACAGGAATGCAGGTTTTGGTGTCCTCGGGTGTACTGTACTTAGTTGTGCTCTGGCTTGGCTTCGTGTATAGGGGCGAGCTGTGGTTTTGTGGCTTGTGTCAGCCAGATCTGTGTAGGGATTGCAGGGGGGTGCAGCATCCGGAGGTGCCACCATGGATTGGCTACTGGATGGTGTCTGTAATTCATCTGTGGAGAGGGTCTGGGTTTGGGTCTGGTGTGGTTGATTGGTGTTGGCGTTCTGTGTGCCTCTGGATCTGGTGTCAGTTTTTGTGGGGAGGGCTAATTTCCAGATGTCTGGCAAGCGGGATGTGTCGTCACGCTTGTTCATGTTGTGAGGGTGTTTCTCTATCTCGATGGCTTCCATGATTATTCTCTTGTGGTGATGTTCCGTGTTAAAGAGCAATTTGGAATCTGCAAAATTAATTTCGTGTCCTGTTTCTTTCATGTGTTGGAAAAGAGAGGAAGTTTTTTCTTCTTTTTTGACGGCATTCTTGTGTTCTGCGATACGTGCATTTATTCGTCTGTTTGTTTGTCCAATGTACGTGGCTGGGCAGACTTTGCAGGGTATTTCATAGATCCCTTGGTTTTCCAACTGGATTTTATCCTTGGGGTTTCTGAGGATATTGGCTATTTTTTGGTTGGTGCAAAAGGCTGTTTTGATATTGTGTTTATGGAGGATTTTGCTAATTTTATCTGTAGTGCCCTTGATATAAGCAAGGATCCCTACACAGATCTGGCTGACACAAGCCACAAAACCACAGCTCGCCCCTATACACAAAGCCAAGCCAGAGCACAACTAAGTACAGTACAGCCATCTTCTCAGGAAAACTCTTCACAAAGTTCAAGAGGTCAAGACACAAAGACTTTAACAACTAATCCACACCTAATGACCCACCTAAGTGGTACTCAGGATATCACTCAAGAAATCACTCAAGATATCTCTCAAGTAATTAAGGAACAAAAGAAGAAAAGGCACACTAGCCTGGGAACTTCCTCTCTGCCCAGAACATTGGAGGCTATACACCACACCCCCTCTACAGTATTTATAGGAACTCAAACACTGAGATCCTGCTCTGTTCCAGTAACAAGAAGCCGAAAGCACCAGCCTGAAGATGACGAGTGAGACCTCGTCGAAACGTCGCCTAGACACCCCAACTTTTACACGGGAAGACACCCGAGGACACCAAAACCTGCATATATATATATATATATATATATATATATATATATATATATGACAGATAAATATTTTCCTCTTTTTTCATTTTGGTTGATGAGGAGTGTTGTGAAACTCAAAAGGTCTGCATGCTGCCACAGCACAAAATATTCCCTTAAACGGATATTTTGCTTGCTGTGTGTATCCTTGAAACAAAATGCTCATTAAGTAACAGTTATGTGTCTCTGTGTCAGTTAACTAGTGGACTGACTTTCTATCTCCATTCACTGCCCAAATTGCCTTTCTCCCTTGGTGATTCTTCCAGCTGGGTTGCTCATAAAAGTGCTAGCACATGGGTGATTACAAAAGAAAAGCCATCTGCATGGGACTTTGTTGATAAGAGCACACGGATATTGGGGTATTGTTGTTGTTAGTAGAAACCAAGATATGAAATGAGAGCAAGGATGCCCAAAGTTCACTGACCATGAATGTGGGTCTTGTACTTAAGCACTATGTTGACCCCGCTGCTTTTCAGATAAAGATTTATCTTTAAGTTACATAAATGCTACAGAACAAAGGTTCCGGACCTGAAGCTCTTACATAGATTTTACCTTGGCTTGTGTCTTTTCCATCAAATCAGAGCTGCTAATTCTCCTTTCAGTGGGTGTCTGACCACAATAGTGTTTCAAGAAAACATGCAAGTTGTTTTGACAGCCTGAGTGTTATACTGTAGTTTCCTTATTGTTGTTTATGGGTCTTCATAAAAGCTCACACATAGCATGCATAATCGTACTATCATGTTTAAATCCCACCCCCATCTTTGCTTAGCTGAAATTCAGGCAAGCAGACAGGCAGTGAAAACAGCAATCATGTGATATACACTGCTTCACCATGCAGCTGCCTGAATGCTTCTTGAAACTGAACTGGTTTGTCTTTCCAGTGCAATAGCCTCTGTGTTAATGAGTACAAGCAGGCATCTAAAGACAAAGGGCTACAGGCAGCAAACAATACGATAGACTTGGCTAAGCTGCCAGCTTGTAAAGGAGTTGGAAACATTGAAATGCACAGAGCATTCAAGATTCCTACTGGGATTCATCATTGCATGTTCTCCTCTTCCTGAAGTAGCCTCCATTCTGTCAGGCGTCAGAGGATCCAACCCTCACGGTAGGTTGCCAAAAATGGATAAGACAAGGAAAGTTATTACCAACAGCTTTTTATTCATCATCCACAGAGAGAGGCTTAGAAAGGTAGCCCCTTGGAATAATGGCATTGCCCCGAGTAAATCTCCCCTTCCCTTCTCTCCCACTTCCTCATTCGTCATCCCTTCTATGGGTGGCACTGAGGGCCCTTTGCTTCTGAGTCCTTTGCTCTCCTACTTTTAAGGCTAGCCGGGTTCTGGGAGATGGCTGGTCTGGAATGCTTTCTAGTGATAATGTGTCAGTTCTGGCTCTGCCTCCTCCTCTCCCATTATTTCTCAACTTTCCCCCTCATCTTCCTCTGAACTGTGATCTCCCTCAAACCCCTGTTGTAATTCTGAACTGTCTGCTTCTTCTCTGGAAGGGTCTGGCTGGGGTGGTGGTCTCCACCATTCCTCCTCTGCCCAGTCAGTCCCTGACACATACTTACTTATTTAAGGTCCCTCCAGACATCCTTTTTAATGTGCATTCATGATATTGTTGTACTCTTTATGGTATCAAGATGGTTGTACATGATTCCACTTTCAATATTGTTTTCATCTGCAGAAGTTTCAGGCTGGACATACTGCTTGATTTCCAATCAGCGTGTTTCGTTTAAGGTTCGTTGTGCTTTTGTTGCGCTACAGTGCAAGCATTGCCAAAGCAGAATGATGTGTGGACAGTTTGTCCGCCAGTAATGCACTATTACTACATCAATAACATGTTGCAGAATATAACACCAGTCTGGAGGGAAGACTTGGGTTAGTGTTCTGTGTAAACACACAAAGTTCACACTTCAAGTTTGTGATCCTAAAGTACCCAAAGTCTTCTGTGAAAATGATAGGGGGCAGTCAATATCATTCAGATTTTTTTTTAAAAAATGTTATTTGGTTTCTTCAGCTTGAAGAGGAGATAGAAAGAGGAACTCCACATATTATTTTGTTCATTTGTTAAAGCACTTCCAAATAGTGCCATCTGCAAAGGAGTAGAAGTGCTGCATCTTGAGTTATAACCAGTGAATTATAGTGATCACTGCAAGTTGATACAGTTAACAGAGAAATTCACAAAACAACAGCACGTTGTTACAGTGTGCACAGATGTATCTACCTTTTCGACACTTCCCAGATTATGCAAGAGAACTCTAGGAATGTCATCGGAACATAAATTTAGGGTGGCTTCAGCCACCACTTATAGGTGGTGACACAGGAAGTGCACATTATTTGTGCTTCCAATTTTCACTCTTCTTATGTACTTTCAAATCGGAAATGTGTTAGTTCTGTGAGGAAGCACATGCTTTATTTGTGCCAGGAGCTCACACCTCCTCAGCAATAAATAAATAAATAAATATTGGAACAAAAAAAATGGGTCAACTATAGAAGGGGGGCGGGGGTGGGGGAAGTCACTGCTGTCCACAAAAACTTTAATTGCAAAATGCCAGTATGTTAAGCGGTGGCTTGTAAGGGGGCAGGGACATTGGTGTTCTCCCACTAATGGTGGCAATGATATCATCAGGACAGGGATGAGGGAAGGCAGTGAGATCAGGAGAGCTGTAAAGTTGGTTGCAGCAGCCCTGTAGGCGCATGTGTGGAGCCACCAACACTCTCAAGCTGGAGTGCCCTCAAGCTCACTGCCTTGCCCAGCCCTGCCCTGATAAGCGCAGCCCTCGCAATGCTGGGAGGATACTAGATTCTCCCCCTTTCCAGAACCATCACTGAGTATGATAATTTAAAATTTTCAACAAGGCAGAAGTCATAAAATGTTCCTTGGATAACATGTTCAGTCCCTTCCCTCCAAAACTTTACATGAATTTCCACTAATGCAACTGTGAACAAGAGCACCTCTTTCTGTAACCAGGTAATATTTCCCATAAAAATACATGTTTCCTCTCTCATTTTAAAAATATATGCATTTGTCTATCTACATTATTTTCTGTAGATACAATAAGTAGAATTGACTGTTTTATCTGAAACTGTTTTATTTAAATAAAAATTAGACTTTTATTAAATGCGTATAAAAAAATCAATTAAGCCAAGTGATCTGTAAATCAACCCCAATAATGTGAAACCCTTTTTTAATCAGGGAGGGACATTCATATTTTGAGCCCAGATTTGAAAGAAAGAAAGTAAAATCTCCTTTTGTAACAAAATATTTATCTTTACTGATGGATTCTTTTATTTTAGTGTGATTAAGTGTTCCCTAAAGGAATCTGATAAATCACCAGATTGTGGTATCTGAAGCAAGCAATCACATTTCACTGAAGGCAAACTAATGTTTCCTCACAGTTATGTCAATTAATCTATTTCCCTCCCCCAACTACTTATGTAAAAATGTCAAGATACATAGCACACATTATTGTTTGTCTCCCAAATGAAATATTTTAGGGACTATCCAAACAGTAAACTGTTGTGTTTGCAGAATTTGTTCTGTTCAGTGATAGAGTACCTGCTTTTCAAGCAGATTCTGCATTCCAGTGTTCCTGGACATAAATGGACAATCTGGAGGCTGGTGTTCAGCCAGTTTGGGATGGGTAAAATTCCAGCCCTGCCTACATTTCAAATGTGGCCCATGGAACTGAAAGGGTCCCCCACTCCTGCATTGCAGAAGGTCTTAGGATCAATTCCTGTCATCTCTAGGAAGGTCTGGGAGAGACCTCTGTTTAAATCTTGGAGAGACTCTGCTAGTCAGGGGAGACAACACTGAACAAGGTGAACCAACTGATCTTAATCAGTACCAGACAACATCCTATATTATTGTGTTTCCCATTCCGAAGCCAAAAGCTTAATAAACCATAAAGTCCTGCTTCAGGTCTTCTGTTTGCAGAATATTTGATAATGACCCTAATGGTTGGATTTTGTATAGCTGTGTTGGTCAGCACTGATTTGATGCTATATGGAGCAGGAATAGCCATGCTAGGTATGAGCAAATCTGTTGATTACAGTTTCTCTCAGTTCCCCATTTTTCCAATCATTAATTCCATTTTCTACATTTCTGTTTCATTTCTGTCCTCCCCAGCATTTTGTGTAATTTTATTCTATGCCATTTTTGCAAACAATGTTGCCTAATACAATGCATTTTGTATATTATTTTCATGAAGATATTTATTTTTATGCACACTCTACCTAATGTATGCATTTTGGGGGGGGCTGGATAGCTATAATGAGAAATTCAGAGAAGTTCCTATTTTGAAGGTAGGCTGTGTCCATGTCTTGTTTCAGGAAGTGCAAGTCAAGTAGATTCGCCTTTAAAGGTAAACTAAATGTAAATCTAATTTCTTTGTTGGTTTGGGAGTTGTAGCACAACAGTATCTGCCGGGCATCAATTTTGTGACTCCTTCTAGAGAAGAATATGAGGAAGGAAAAAGTTTGGGAGGTTCTTAAAAAAAAAAAAAAGCTCTGTGAACAAAGCAAGGATATAAACCTTTTGAAATGCAAAGCTTTTGTCCATTCCTGTGCTCTTATAATTGTTTAATTTGTGTATACAAAGCTCATGCTAAATGTAAATGAAGAAACTATGAGATGTACATCGACAAGAGCAGCCAAGTGGGATCTAGGCTCATTTATATGCAGGATAAGATTAGTCCTTTCCGTGTTCTTGAACCAGGGGTCAGCCAAACTGTGTGAAGTTTGGTACAAAAGAGCTTTAGAATTTTCAGTTCTTTAAAAGGAAGGGAGAAGTGGGGGTGGGGGGTGGGGTGGAAATACACAGTAGGCCGATGTCTGCACCAGGCATGTGACAGGCTGGTTCATGGCCAGAAACACCTCCACAAATTGTTAAAAGTAATAATTAGAGCTAGACCTGAACCAGCAGGTTTAGACAGTATCTGTGGCGTGTGTTTAGGCTAAGGGAACAAGGGAAGGAATTGGGCCGAATATTTAGGGCTTTAAGAGCTGGATGGGGTGGGGTGGTGGGGTGGAAGGACAGAAAGCACCCCCTCTCACTATCTGGCTGTGTACACCCTCACATTTGCTTTGCATTCAGTGCTCACTCAACACTGGTTGGGGAAGCAGTGCAGCCACATTACCTGCAGTCCATACCTATCCTGTGTTTTCTTATGAAACACTGTGTCTTGATGAATTTTCTCCAAACCAGCTTGGATCCAAATTGAGAAAAAGAATGACCTAATGACGTTTTAAGCTCCCCCTCCCCCTCTCTCACACAAACATAAAACATTACATTCACCCTCCCTCGTATGCCCCAGAGTTGCTGTAAACCCAAGAAATCATAACTTTTTTTTTCTGACAGCGTGACCTTGTAAATTAGGTGTGAGCAGTGGTGGAGGAACCCTCTCCATCACCTGGAGTGGTATGCTGAGGGGCAGGGCAAACCACCTGGCAGCCCGATCGGATTGCACACACGTGACAACTCGTACGGACGCTGTGTGCAAGCAACAGCGCCCATACTGACTGCATTTGCACCCTTCATAGCTCTACAGCTGGGGGGAGGCAGCGGCCCATCTTGTCACCCCCCTGGGTGGCACCCAGGGCAGACTGCCCCCTCTGCCCCCCTTCGTATGGCACTGGGTGTGAGAAACCTCAGGCCTGGGAGCCAAATGCTATCCTCCAACCAAGCCCCTGTATCTGGCCCATAGGACTCTCCCCATACCATAAATGCTTCGTAGCCATATACCCTCTGCCCAGGCCCTGTTCCTTACCAGCCCTGCTTCTTGCCCTCCTTTGGCGTTTATGCCTGGCTCTAATGTGTCCTAGGACAATGCTTGGTAGAGAATCACCCTTCGCCTCTTTCGCTCTGTGCTGTGCCAGATGCTCAATTTCTGGTGCACCAGTAGCTTCATATACACAGGAATGGCTTTGTAGGACTATGGGAGATGTCCAAATATCCCATTTCTTGTAATGCTCTGGTGCCCTATCAAACATGTGCATGGACACATACACCAAGAAGGCAACAGAACTCATGAGCCTTATGGGGATCACAGTATCTATGGCCAGCTTCTCAGTGAAGGATTCCCCTTTGCACATTTTGCATGGCTATTTTATAATAGTAATTATTTTCCATCATAGTGCATGAACCCATTCCAGTGCAAGCCTTTTGAAATTGGTAGCCAGCCAATGACTTTCAGTGCCTTGTCTTTTATTCCAATCCTTTTAAATTCATTGCTAATATTTTGATGATGTAATTGCACTTTATAAGGAGAGCAATATCCTTGCAGGAAAAAGAAACATATAGTTAAAAAATATGGCCAAGCTTTTCAGTTAAGGCAGGCTGGAATTTATCATGTGCCCACTAAATTAACTGGCAAAATAAATATACTTTAATTTTCCCTTTCAAGGTGTCACTGCTATTACTCAGCTACACTAATGAAAGGGGAGTTTAGCTTTGGACACACGTATCTTGCAATAATGCCCTTTTTAATTTTCTAGGGGAGCATTTTCATTTAGCTCATATATTTCTTGTTCCGTATTGTACATAGCAATCACACTAAATGCAGAAAGAAGAAAAAAATTAAAATGACAGCCAAACTAATTATTTCTGTTTCTTAGAGAATGATCATTAGAACCAGATGAAATTAAGACTCTATTGTACGCCATCAATCAATATTTTCCTTGCAGTAACAGTTAGAGTAACAAAGTTCAAAGCTATGTAAGTGAGTTTGCCAGTAAAAGGAAGAAGTGCTGCTGAGAAGTGAAAAGATTTTATTTTATTTTTAGCCTTGACGCAGGTTAAAAATGTTTGCCATCCATTATGTGTTTGCACCAGGATTGGGAGAATTATGACAGTCCTTATTTCAGTGTGAAGATCCAAACTATGTTAGGAAAAGTAACCATAGGATGACCTCTTGAAAATTGCAACATGTGGAGGTGAAGTGACACACACAGAGAAAATAAAGCCTCCCAAAGCTCAAAACTTTAGAACAGAAAGTGGCAGAGAATGACTGGCACTTTTTTTGTGCCTACTGTATGTCAGGAAGAGTGATGCTGAAGACTGGGGTCATCCAAAATGGCACCTGCAGATGCATGTGTTCCCATAAAGGCCTTGCCTAGTATTTGCAGGCTCCACTCTTCCCCCACTGCACTTAGGCTTGAAGAAGCACCATATTATAGCCACTCTGTGTGGTTCCCAACAGAATACTAAAAACACAAGAAAACATCAAATATTAAAAACTTCCCTAAAAAGGGCTGTCTTCAAATGTCTTCTAAAAGTCAGATAGTTGTTTATTTCCTTGACATCTGATGGGAAGGCGATCCACAGGGCAGGCTCCACTACCGAGAAGGCCCTCTACCTAGTTCCCTGTAGCTTCACTTCTCGCAGTGAGGGAACTGCCAGAAGGCCCTCGGCACTGGACCTCAGTGTCCGGGCTGAATGATGGGGGTGCAGACGCTCCTTCAGGTATACTAGGCCGAGGCTGTTCAGGGCTTTAAAGGTCAGCACCAGGACTTTGAATTATGCTCAGAAACATACTAGGAGCCAATGCAGGTCTCTCAGGACTGGTGTTATATGGTCTCGTTGGCCACTCCCAGTCACCAGTCTAGTTGCCACATTCTGGATTAGTTGTAGTTTCAGGGTCACCTTCAAAGGTAGCCCCATGTAGAATGCATTGCAGTAGTCCAAGCTGGAGATAACTAGAGCATGCACCACTTTGGTGAGACAGTAAATGTTCCAACAGACTCCCCCCCAAGCTGGTGACCCCCCTTCCCATCCCTACGGACTGGTAGACATGTGAATGTTTACTACAGAGAGGTCACTGTTATGTGGCTTTTCTCCATTCAATTTCATTTGCTAGTACATTTTCACTTTTGATACCATATTGACAAATCAGCTTTGTTTGGCAAAATTTAGTCTGCTGAGCTTCCACTGCTTGCATAGTGTTAAACTCAGAGCAAACAATTTTGCAAAATTATTCGTCTTTGCGAAGGGGGTTGCTTCTTTTGTGTGGTTGGGAAATTTCAGTGACCTTTTTTGGAGTATGCGTGGTCACTTTCCTTAACTGGTAACATAAAGAGGTGACCAATGAATGTGATTTTTCTTGCTTTCATTTTTGTGAAGTGAAAATGCACCACTCTCTGGCACTATGCATATTCCCTTAGGTAGGCATGCTTCCTGTCATTCCCATGGGAAGATACCACACTATGAGGTCCTCCTGCCTCCTGCTTTTCTGTTGCAAATTTGCTCTTTCCTTACTGCTTTGTAGCTGCTCATCAATGGCATCAGCTCCTAAAATTGGGTCTGCCTCCAAGTGAATAGTATTGAATAAGACCAACCTTAGGAAATGTGGAGCCCCAAAACATCTCAGGTATGGCTCCATTTGCTAGTTTGGGGCAAGTTCATGTCCAACATTCTCAGTCATTGAAATTGTACTGTGATGAATTTACCATGTCAAAAATCAAGAATTGGGCATAAGGCTGCCAAGATACCCCATTCATCAGTCACGGACAGGTGGACTTTTGACCTTCCTGTGAGCATGAATGAGACAGGGAAGTCAATCTGAGCCTGAGGAAAAAGTAGGCCATCAGTCTAAATAAGTGAGAGTAAAGGAACTGAACTTCGTCAATGATAAAGCTATACACGCACAACTTATGGAAACAACTTTCATACTAAAAGCAACAAAACCCTATTTTTTCAACTGCCTATTCCTATATGGTTGTCTTTTATTTCAAAAATAAAGAGAATTTGTCAGAACTTTTACAACAATGTGTACTCAATCAGCCTCTGAGGACCATGAACCAAATTCTGCTGTAGGAAATAAATTAGAAGATGATAATGGACATTGATGAATCTGTCACAGGCTTCCATAGCAGAACATTTGCCTCTTTTGATATGAATTGCCATCTTTTGTTTCATATCAGGAGCTGTTTTCATGAGGCAGAACTAAACTACAAGAGATATATAGGTGTTGTCATCTAGGGACCCAGTGGAGCAAACCATTAATCTCATACAATATTTCCATCTCCACTTATACTTCAGGTCTATCAAACTCTATTGCAGTTGACTTCAATTCAATTAAACTCAACTCACCTATCACAATAAGCTATATTATAATTACCTGTTTTGTACAATGGCTATTTTGGTCCTTCATTAGATTAGCGTTGCATTGCAATAGGATGTAACCTGACAACATTGGACAGTTATAACATACGGGATGCCAAATCCAATGCAGCAATGCAGTCGTAACCTTATACGCTACACCAAGATAGAGAAAGCCAGGAATTTATTTTGATCAGTCTTTATTTTTCCTTTTCTCAGAAATCATAGAACTGTGATAGTAAGTGCTTTCAGATTGCATTACGAGGCAGAAAGGTAGAAAGAGATTCTAGAAGCAAATTACCAGCAACAGCCTGAAAATTTAGAGGCATCTCACATACTTTTATTGAACTAATTCAATAAAATTAGCAGAATAGCTTTTCTGGCCACAGGACTCTTTTCTTCAGGTCAGTATCTTGGAAAAGGCCAAGCATATCCTCATGAAAAGAGCCAGGTGGTCTCAGGACAACTTTCTGAAGAGACAATGATTGTCATGCATACCTTTTTACAATAGTGTATGAATATATTTCAGTTTTTCATTATCCTTATCCTTGGAGGTGAGCAGGTCAGGTATTTCAATCCTTTGGTTTGGATCAGGTTTAGGGCAAAGAAAACTCTACTTGACCTGACCTATTCATGAACCAAAGATAGGCCCAGAAGTTTCCCTGGTGAGGGTAACTAGATTCTTCGTGATGCTTATCTACTGGTGACACAGTTTAAGTTTCTAGATAACAGGGTTCTTGTGGGATGGTCACTAGAGTTCAATTGGCTTTAAAGAAAATTTGAAAAATTAGGGCCATTTTATAAGGAAGGCTAAGGAAAGTTGCTTTGCTTGTGACATGTCTGTTCACTTTTAAGCTTGCATCAATAGATCTGTGGATGCATAATTTCAACAGTGTGTTGCCAAGGCTTTTATCTCTCCTTGATCTATTTTTATATGTTTTTATTTTCGCAACTAATTTGTAGATTCCCAACGTATAAACTTACCATCCAGAATGACCGTACCATATGTCTTTATGGTCTGATTGATTAGTTTCACCCTATTACCTTTAATTTATTAGAAGAAAAAGGAAAGTTCATTGGGGCAAAGGTCAAACAGCAGATCAAAACTTCAAATGGAAAAGCTGCTGCTTTCTATTTGGATGGGCCAATAGCAAAGTGTGACAATAGCTTGGAAGGGTCATACTCTGTACACTAGGATAAGCCAGGTTTTCTAGTACAATCAGAAACTAAATATTCAGGAAAATATATGCTGTGCCAGGGTAATTTCAATAGCCCTGGCACTGCAGTGATCCAAGCTGGCAACAGCCACAATGATGAGATGCAACATAATGAGTGATTGAGGAGGAGGAAGTGTGGCTGGAGTGGGATGAAATTGTCTTAATCAGAATCCTTTCCTATTAAATGTTAAACTAGAATTCCAGGTGACAGGATGAGCATATCCCACCTGGCAGGCATATTGTATTTACATTTTCCAAGTCCCCAGAGTACAGCTGCACAGTGTCTTTCTCTTTCTTTCCATCTATCTGGAATAATATATTCAGGATAAGTGACCTGCAAAATCAGATATCCAGTTTTTGCAATGTGGATTCAAACAGTTGCATTTGTCCTTCTGATCTGTAGAACTTACTTTTCAGTCATGATTCAAAGGCAGAAGTTATTATTATTCACTTTCTGAAGTGGATGCTGCAGAAAGTCTAGTGAGAAAGGCTGCCCCTGAAGAAAAACCAACTGTTACATTTTTACGCAGAAGTCCACTCTATAGCAACTCTGAGCAGGGCTTTCAATGTGTCTGCCTGTTTTGTGGGAGAGCATCCCATGACAGGTAACACCTATCTGTACTCACTAGAAGACATTTTTCCCTCCGTCAAAGCCTGCTGAAAAGAATGTTCCCCAGATCCTTTCACAAGGCTCTGCTTTTAAGGTTCCGTCGGTCTCTGATTTTAATACACACACAGGTACAGTGGTACCTCCAGTTGTGCACGGGAACCATTCCGGAGCTCCAGTCGGATCCCGAGGAATTTGCAACCAGAGGTGCCTGTTCTGCGCATACGTGCAGCGTGGTAGAGCGCTTCTGCACATGTGCGTGGTGTGTAGAGCACTTCTGTGCATGTGCACGGTGTGTAGAGCACTTCCATGCATGCGCACACAGCAAAACCCAGAAAAATACCGTACTTCTGCTTTGCCGCGGGCGTAACCCAAAGGATACGCAACCAGAGGTATGCGTATCCAGAGGTACCACTGTATATATGATTGTAAACCACTTTAATATAATACAGTGGCATACAAGATATAAAAAAATCATACCAATTTTCAGAATAAACAACACTGATGGTTTAGTGGTGAAAATCGAACACCCCCGGAAACTGAACACCCCTAAAACTATGTTCTTTGTTTCTCCCCATAAAACTCATATATTGTTTCCCACATATGCCCTACTCTCCTATTCACAAAGCGGATGTCTATGATCCTTATTGCAGAGTCAAATCTAAGTACTGATTTCATTCATATATATATGTTATGGGTTTAAGGGGCTGCTTGTGCGTAAATGGTTGAGTTCTCAACTCATGCTATCTGTTTCTAAACTCTCCCAGTCCGCGGAGCCATGGACGCATGGCTACCTCAATCACTGGCAGAATCCGTCAGTGGGCGCTTCCGGAATTTACGCCAATATAAGAGTTCCTTAATGGAAACTCTCCTTCTGGATTCTCTGCGTGACAGTTTCCTACGCGGAGTAGGCATCCCCAGCGGAGGTCCTGAGACCTCTCCGCTGTTCTCACTGGAAGTATCTTGGAGCCATCCCTCCGACTGAGTTTCTGCGGGAACTCTCTCTCTCCCCCTGCTGGTTCCTTCCTCAGCATCCGAGGCTCTCCTAGCCTCCTTGAGCCCTTCCACCACCTGACTCTCCGATGGCAGTTCCCTGACAATATATATATATATATATATATACACACACACACATACACCCTTTGAATCTCTACATGTAGTTCTGCAGACATCAATACAGACAAAAGTTGGTACCACAAAAAGAATCAAGAACCTGGTTTCTTGGCCCTATTTATCACTTCATTAAGCAGGGAGGACCACTGCTTCCAATTACTCAAATAAAGTTAAAGTCCAATTTGAAGTTACAAAGTAGTATCTTAAACCACCTAATGATGATTTATTCTAAAATACGTAGATCTATAGATATAGCTGGGTGGGTTAGTCAATATATATGGCTCTGAGATGGCGCAAACAAGACAGCATCTTATAATATACGTCATTTAATTAGCGTGGAAATTTGAGAGTGCATTTTTGTGCAATTGATTGAAATCATGTCTAAACGGAAGAGGTGTCTCTCTAACAAATTGTATTAGCCCTCTTAAATTGGCTGTCAGCAAGCTAATACATTCCACTTCCAGTCGTTGTAGCTAAAGCCAGAATTACTGGATCTCTAAACTTATTGCGGAGGCTTCATTTGCATGTGTATAAAGAGTGTCTTGCATTTTTGTGGATACCTTGTCTATTTGCTGTAGCATAGCAGCAGAAGGGAGCAGGCATAGCTCATGACTTGCATACAGAACTTCCCAGGTTCAGTTTCCAAGTAACAAGGTTGGGAAAGAATATCTGCCTGAGACTCTGGCTGTTTCCAGTCTGAGAAGACAGTACAGAGATAGAAAGGCCAATAGTCTTACTTTCTATGCTTATCCATTTATCCATCTATATTGTAAAGGAACTTTAGGTTGGAGGAAGAGAAGCTAGACAAAGCTTAGTCCTACTGAAATCAACGCAACAAGGTAATCAGGAGTATTTAAGCCTGACTGATTTCAATGGGCCCAAGCTGTGTCTAGCTTCTCTGTATCAAAAAATGGTTGTATTCTGTTCTCCAAAGTAATATTTCCATTTGATCCGAAAGTAGCCAATCCTTTTGTACTGATTTACTGGGTTTCCTTCTCATTCTTCCTGCCTTCCCTTTGTTTACGCTGGGGTCTGGTTCACACATACAAACGTACCACCTGGTGTTTGTTATTACATCATGGTTGCAATACAATCGGTCACTGAATGTGTGAACTGACATCATGGAAAGACGCTGAGTTCAATCCAAGAGAAGGTGTATTGGCTGTCTGAACATGGTCCTTTTGGCTTTTTAAACAGTACTCTGATCAGCGGTTTGGAAAGGATGAAGTGGGTGTTGTGCAGGGCACTGAATAATATAGTCACCACTCCGCTCCTTTTTTTGTTAAAAAGAAGATTCGTAGAATTTCAGTTTTTTTAAGAAGTTATGCATCCCTGTTACCTTGGCTATTCAATTATTCAGAGGAATCACACCTGCACACCTGTTTGTATCAGGCATTTCATCCCCATCGCAATTCATGTAAGGATACTCGGTGGAAAGCTGTTCCACACAGGTATGGGTTGCAGCTGGTCCTCAGGATGGTTAAGTCTGATGCCATTTATATTGTAGTGTGTCTGTGATGGCATATTCACGGATGCGAGGAATCCTTTTGTGGTCATAAAACATGCCTGTGTGAAAAGCCCTTTCAGGTTCTGTTCTGATACCTTCTACACCTTGCTCAATGTAACTTGTTTAAATGAGCAAATGGCAGACCCTAGACTTTATTTTTATTGAATGCATTACTTTAGACCTCTGGTCTCTTAAAGTCAGAGCTGCTATAATGACTTCTAGGGACTCCAGGAAATTTCCATCAAGATCACATATTTATTTTGATTAATATGAGAGAGTTATGCATTTGTCTTATGTCTTTGTATTTATTTCATACAGAGGATGACATATAATCCATAAATGACTTTACACCAGAAATGACAGCTGAGAGCTATCTGGAAGCAACAACTGAATCACTAAGTAAGTTGTTGATTTAATGTAACTGTAAACCATGGTGACCATCATTGCAAGAAAATGTCCTCATTGTTTAATGTTTACATTTGATTGATGGGCCCACCCTGTTTGCAACTTCAAGTCAGAGCCAGTGATCATCTTACTGAACTCATCTTTATGATTCAAGTTGTAAAAACTATCCTATGTAAGTATCTGAGCTTGAAAATTTAATTGCATAACCAATATTATTCCACTAGAAAAAAGGTAATGTGACCAACCCAAAAGTCACATTGTGAAAATTTCACAAACCATCTACTGTAAAGCAAGCTACAGTGACTGGGAAAATAAAATATTTTAAGGGTCCCAGAAGTAGCCATTAACAAAAAGTATTTCCATTTGCTTCTCTCTCTTACGCACGCACACACACACTACTTTATGACTATGGCATAGCTGTATGTGTTCAGTTTTTATAGTTATTCTTAAGATTGGAAGTTCAAATCCTGTTAGACCAAAGCTTTTGCAAATTGTATTTTCTTCCATTGTTTGCATTGACCTAAAACCTCACCATGCTGTGAACATATTTGGCACAGGACTTTTCTCCTGAAATGTCTTTAAACTCTCCTGAGGACAGCCAACATATAAAATTCAAGTGTTAGGCCACTCAGAGGCATGGTTGAAAGAAAACAAAAGATACTGTCTTCTTGGTCACTATCCATGATCAATAAACAGCCAGGATTTCAAAAATCTCTGGAGTCTACTTAGAATCCAGTCAAAGTTAAATAAAACGATGAGGGTTTTGACAAGCTTACTAGTTTTAGATTCATTGGCATTCTTCTCTATAAAGGGCTTTGTTTTAATTTAAATATGTTCGGCACTGAATACACAAAAAATACCTCAAAGTCACAGCAAAAATCTGGTTCCGAGTGGTGTGTGCATATCTCAACATCTGCACATCCTTCACACTTTATAGAGAATACATATATTTTGTAGTCAGGTATGCATATATACAATATGGGGATAAAATAATGCTGTCTCCTATTAGCATCTTCAACTCTCATTATGACCATGGGCTTTTTCTGTGTGCTCTAATATATAAGTATTTCAGGACAGGGCACCTGAATGTATTACTGAATATGTGTGACTTTACACATAAATTGTGGCTTTGCTCAAATTCTTGAGTTATGTTTTCTGTGTGTGTTTTGAGTGTTTTACCATGGAATCACTGATGGTCCTTCAGACTAGTCCTATCTGTGAAATATATTGTTTTCAAGAATTTTTCCTTTATACTAAAATTCTTGACTGTGTCACACATGTGTGTGACCTGACCCACGCCATTGAACTATCTGCTTTTTATGTAGATTATTTCTTGCCATCTAATTGTGGCATATCTGTAGGCTAGAGCAGCCTTTTCTCAACCTTATGTACCTAGATATTGTTGGACTATAACTCCCATCATTCCTAGCTAGCTCGACCAGTGATAAGGCATGATGGGAGTTGTAGTGCAACAACATATGGGGACACAAGGTTGATAATGGCCACTTTCCCCTTTCTGTGGGTGGATGATGGTGGTGGACCCTTACATTTGGCCACCATCCACTCTGGCCAGGACACATGTATCCAGCTGGCCACATGGGGAATTCCCCAGCCGGCTGGGCCACAGGTTAGGCTTGCCCACCAAAGTTTAAATGGGACAAATCAGGGGCCCTCCATATTGGACAGTTCCTTGCTGGCTGCTTGCGATTTGCTGCTTAACTGCCTGGTCAGCCAGCGATGAATAAAAGCCAAGGTTGAGAAAGGCTGGTCTAGAGGATGCTATGACCTGGTATCATTTGTGGACCATACTAGGCATGAGCAAAAGCACTGTCATTTCAAAAAAACATTTAAACAACTTTATAATAATTTTGTTTCATCTACTTAACAAACTCATTTTACAACTGCCATGGAGCAAACTGAGTCTGCAAGTAGATTTTGAATAGCTTCTGAACAGTGAGTAGGTTTGTTCAGAAGGTAGATGAAAAGTGTGTATCCCTTTCTTGAATGGCACCCTGCTACAGTTAAATGCTGTACTACAATAACACTAGTGCTTTAAGATTCTTAGGTTAACAGAAACATTTTGTGAGTAAAGGTTGATTGTTGTTCTATGATTAGAAATCCATATGCATTAGGAGACAAATAATAATAATATTCAAGTTTGGAAGTATGAGGGGGGGAGGGTTAGTTAGGGTTGAGCTTTTTTTTCAGGAAGCTTATTTTTGGGGGGGAAACTACCAAAATTGTTGAGTCTTTTTTAAGGAAAAAATGCCCCCCAACGATGATTTTTCTGATGGACTTGCCTAAGATCCAGAACAAAGAGTCACCTTTTAGAAATTCCCCCAGATGCCAATTCCACCTTTAAAATGTATGGCCGCCCTGTTTATGTAATCATCCAGAGGGCTGTGCCATATAAAGGTATATTCACACAGAGTGAGATTCACACTCACACACTGAGGAAACAAAACTAATTGGCAACCTTCACTCAATTCTAGGAGATCAGTCAGTATCACACCAACTCCCTGGTGTTCAGTACTCTACTCTTTGGAGAAAGACCTCCTGTTTTAGAAGTAAGAAATGTAATGCTTCCTCAGAATGAGCCAAAGACCTACAGCCAAATACAATAAAACACTTCAGTTGTTAATAGGCAATAGGGACAAACAGGAAAGGTCTGTGGTGATATTTACTGCCATTTGGCAATGCTGTCCGTTAAAGCAGGCAGTATTTAAAGCTAAACATTTCAAAGCCTGCAAGAAGATCTAAACATATTTTTACTCACATAAATGTAACTCTCTTTGACTAATAGTTATAGATCATTTTTTGCCCCAGAATCTGAAGGCACAGGAGGTCACCATCTAGGTGAAGCAAAGCAGGTCTGGGTCTGGCCACTGCCTGGAAGGAAGAATGCCTTAGAACTTCAGCTACGCCATCTTGGATTACATGACAGAAGGAAGAAAGGCCAACTATGTGAGAAAACAGATAAATATTTGATCAAAATAGTTGGTATGATCCAACAGGGCTGTTTTTATACACTTTCTACCTCAAAGAGCTTTAGATATATCATTAGTAAGGTGGGGCTTGTATCACCCAGCCAATATACAGTAAAGGAGCAGAAGTATTAACTATTCAATAAAATCTCCACCTTGGTGATCCACAGGTGGTAAAAGGGACAGAGCAGAGCTGGATTAAATGTACTGTCATAAAATATATATTTTGTGGGTCCCTGATATAATTATTTTCTTCAATTCCCAGAAGTTACAAACCTTATTCTACCTTTTAATACTATCCAGGTGGCTTTGCTGAAAACCCGTTTATGAATTTGCTCTTGTTCAAATAATTTGGTTCAGCATAGACGAAAACACTTAAAGAGGATCAAGGAAAAAGAATAAACAAAAAGGAGATTCATATCTAAAAGTAATAATGTTGCTAGCCATTAAGTGCCTCGTCATATTAATTAACAGCATTGTTTCTGGGTTGATCAAAAATAATTTTGTATTCCTTTTTCTTTGCGATTGACCATGGTAGTTAATTTTGTGTAATTGCCATCAGGTGAAAATAAGTTACATTTCAATCTGATGTAGAAGGTGGCTTAGTTTATTTCAAGCAATGCATTATGACACACATAACTTAAATACTAAAATAATGCAAATAATTGAAAATAGAGAAACACAACTTGCATTATACTTGTGTGTAATTGCACATGATTCATGAAGGTTTTAACTGGGGGTGGGGTGGGGTGAGAGACAACCATTTAAAGATAACCACAACACAAATGCAACTTATATTAAAGAATGACATACTCAAATACAAGAAACCATTTTCCCCCCACCTATACTATTTGTTTCTTAGGTTCCTGCTGGAATATTTATTGCAATATTTACTTCCAATATTAATAGACAGCTTTTTACCCTGAACAGTCACAAAATGGTTTACAGAACAACAGAACCATTAATAAAACAGTACATCAGTAAAATAATGCAATGTTTAAAACAATAAAAGCTACAAGTAAAAACATATGAAATAGCCACAATGCAGTATGATGTATTACATATTCTGTAAAAGTCTTGGCCTGCTTTTGCCACTAAAAATTCTGAAAGGTTAATGCTAAAACTGTGATAAATCTAAGTGCTTTTCTTGGATATTGTGATTTCCACAAGCATCCATGGGTCCTGTTTCAAGGATGAGCCTTTTGAAGGCTATGATTGGGATTTAAACAGAGTTGTTTCTATTAAGGTTATATTATGTAAGGCTGGAGCTGTTACTGAGTGGCCAATTACAGTTCACATTCTGCAACATTCATCATTCTGAGTAGTGATGGAGCAAGTGCTTGGGGCTAGGAAGCTCAGAACGAGAACTCTCTTCCTTTCAGATAAAGCAATTCCCTGCAGAAGTTTCTTTTGCAGTCAGGTATCATGGAGGCTTTCGGATTCTCTCCCCACCCCACACCCCACCTCCAAATGGATAACTGCTAGCAATCCAGCAGGATCTCTGCTCAACTATGCAAAGCTGGGGACGACTCCCTAGGCTACATTATGTTCTTTGTTCTTTCTGATTCATCCATTTCCTGTCGCCATTATATAAAGATATACCATCACTGCATCCAGTTTATTATGAGTTTTGACCTCCACAAATTACTTATTCCTAAAGGGAGCATGCGGCTAGGAATTTGATACTAATCTTGTCAGCTCATTTGTATAACTGATCATTTATGTATGTAACCTAGTTATCTCATTAAGTAAGTTGGCTTGGATCCTAAGGTAAATAAGTTCACAGCAGGAAAGTTCCTCAGCCCTCCTCCATCACCAGTCATGGGCACACCCCTAAAAGGCTTCTCTGGAGGGATGTAGGAAACAACGTGGGGAACCATGTGGGATGGAAAAAATTACCAAAACTTGCCAAGAAAAAGGTCCATCCATATCTGCCTAATTCTTCTCTCTCCAGAAGCCCAACTGTACTCCATCCCATATAGATCAGGAAGGTCTACAGCCTTCCGGACATATGTGACCTGAAGGCTAGCAACATTAACTCCTCCGTATGGCACTTCCTTGCAGATGATTGCAGTGCCTGGAGAAAAACAGTCAAGTCCACAGCAGTGACCAGAGCAGGAATGACCTCCTGGATCAGCACAACTGGATGCCTTCATCTGCCCCGCGTGCAATAAAACATGTCTCTCCCATATCAGTCTCTACAGCCACAACAGGCACTGCAACTCTCCATTGTTTTGACTTTACCCCCTGAAGATGCATTCTTCCATTGTCTCCTGAGACAGACGGATGTGAACAACAACAAAAAATTAGGTGGGCTCATCTTTACAGTCCAACTCACGCACAAATAAAGCAATGAATGATTAAGAATAAATGCTAAGAGAATGGGGGTGCTCAGCAGGAAATTGAAAAATCAAACAAAGTTCAAGATCATGGAGAGTGCCCCCACCAATGATGGTTAAGGTGGCTATAGTAATTACAATCAATTCACACTGTCTCCACTAAGTATCCTGTTATTCTCTGTAATGCTTAACTTTATTTTCAATTTCTCCTTTCCCCACTCTTCTTCTTCTTTTAATTAAGACAACTTAAATTGGAATTGATTTAGCCAAGTTCTTAAGGATAATCACTGAGTGGCATTTCTGAGAGGAAAGAAATTGACTCCTGACCCCACAGAAGACAGAAGCAATCTGCCAGTTAATGGCCAAAGTCCTTGGTTATTGCAGAGACAAATGGTCCAGATGCTGTCAGAGGTGAGAGCCCATATGAGGAAAACGTGATGATAAAAAGAAAAGCAGGCCAGGTTTGTCCAAACCATATAACCTTCATATATCAAGGACTGCAAACTTAACGAAGAATAAATGGTCAGAATTCTTGTAGAGGCCCCAGAGAATATCTGCCCTCTTCATAGGTTATTCCTTTGTCTGAATAATGTCTATGTCCAATTAATTACGAACATTTCAGTTCTTCCTAATGTCAGTCTCAGATGAAGCTGATGAGTAACAAACATTACAAATTTAATTAACAGGTTCCTGCTCATCTATTTTGGTGATGAATATGAAAAAATAATAAAGCCCAGGCATATTTCCCAAAACGTGAATGTAATCATTCTTCCTCACGGAAAATATTAATATGGATACTTTTCTCATTGTGTAGATTCTGTTCTTATTTATGTCTAAAGCTCAAGGGGGCAAGCAGATGTGGTGGTAATAAGTCCATAGAAAAGCAGCTAGGAGCCTCTGTGCCAAACAACTAGTGGGCATAAGCGATGTGAATTTGAACAGAAAATATTGCTGTTTCCTCTTGTTTCATCATTACACAAGGTTCAAATAAACACTGCGGTTACAAAATGAAATGGGAGAAACAAAACAAAAGCAGGCATGTGGTGTAGTGGTTAGAGAGTTGGACTTGCGTAGGGAGACACAAGTTCAGTTCCCTGCTGAGCCATAAAGCACTCTGGGAAATCTTGGACCAGTCACTATCTCTCACCCTAACTTAAAACAAAGTGGTTAAAGTGGGGGCAGGGGGAGGTTGCAAGGACCCTGGATTTTGTTTTTATTATGTATGTATTGATTTGTTTTCTTGCATTTTTATCACGGAATCCAATACAACAAACTGTACATCTGGTTTCCAAGTAGTCACCCATCCAAGCTTTGCTGCTATCCTGATGTTTTCCGGGGAAAGATAAAATAAAAAGCATACAGACAGGGAGAGAAATACCATAAAACATGAATGAAAATGCAAGAAATGGGTTAAATGCCAACTGTGCAAGTCTATTTGAAATAACTAAGAGATAACTCAACATAAAATATGGGGTTTCTCTTTACTACAGTTCTCTATCACAAGGAACCTGTATGTTCTGTTTAAGGCAGGAGACTGACTTCAGAATCCAGCAATTCTCTAGATTTTTTATTTTCAAAAATGTGTGTGGGGGGGGAGCCATAATGTGTTTCTTTATCCCAGCATCCTTTGGTGTATTCTGAAACTTGTACAACTCTAGGTGAATCTACTGTAGTCTGCTGCTTCTCCTGCCCACACACCATCTGAACACTGACACCAACTTTATGACTTTAACACTAAACCAGCTCTTTTCTGTCCCACGCCTCCTCCACTTTGCCTCCCACCCAGCCTGATAAAGAGTCTGGGGCAATTGGTTGTCCTTATAAAGGCATTTGTCTACAATGGATTTTGGAACATTCTTACAGGCCAGTACAATGATATTTCTTCTCAGTAGAGTAGATTATGAACTTGGTCCAGGGATAGCCAACTCAGCATCCTATTATTGTTGTGGGTTCCAGCTCTCATCAGCATCAAACAGCATGGGCCACATTCACATCATGCCTTTGAAAAGCTATGTTACCTCTGTAAAAACAACAACAACCATGCCTCCCTGCAAAGAATTATGGGAGCTGCAGTTTGTTAAGGGTGCTAAGAGTTGTTAGAAGGCTTCTATTCTCCTCACAGAGCTACAAATCTCAGTCTTCCCTGTGAAAAGGGATTGATTGTTAAACCACTCTGGGTCAGTAGTCAGAAATAATGGCAATATTGAGGTCACAACATTGGCTACCCTTACCTTAGACTATACACGAGCTTCTCTGGCTTACTTTATGTACTGAATTATCACAATTAGAGAGCTTTTGTGAGTGCAACTATGTTGCTCATCCTGCTGAGCTGTATTAATACAAAATTACTGTATAACATTTGCAAACGGTGCTTGGACAATGAATAGCCACTGACCTTTGCACAGCCAGCAGGGTTGAAACATATTTAGCACATACATCGTATATTTTGCACATTTTTAGCCGTTTTGAAAAGTTTGACACTCTCCCGTGCCTACAGCACCAATGTGACTTTGCCTCTCTGACAGACAGAGATACTGAAATGGCTGACAGCAGTGCAAGAAAGCCGCAGAGAGATCATATGGGACGGGAAGTGGCTTTTCATCTCTGAGGCAAGGAGATGCATTCAGTTAAGCTAAATTCCTCCAGGGCCTTCTCAAAGTCTAAACCGCCTGCCTATCAACACGAGCTGGTGGTGTGAAGATTGTAAAGTACTCCTGTTACATGTAGATCAAATGTGCCCTTGTTCAGAGATGACTGGACTCCTGAATCTTTTTGGTCTCCCATTAGACATATATTAATGCATTCAAGATACCTCCATCTTTTCGAAGGGTATCGAAGAGATATTTCCCCCCAGCACAAAGGTAGAAAGAATATATATATATATTCTATATATATATTATATATATATATATAATATATATATATATATATTCATATATATCATATATATGTAATCATATGTGTGTGTGTGTGTGTGTGTGTGTGTACCTATAAATAAATATTAGAAACACACATACACACCTGTCAGAGCTGCCTCTAGGTCCCAGCTCACAGAGGACCAACGCCCGGTTGATGTAATGTACAAAAGTCTTTATTGAAGTTTAGTTTCCATTTCAAACCCCAGAGCGTGCAGCCCTACGTCTTGGCGCTAGACCGGCGAAGTCCCCTCTGAGTCACTGCCCCTTCCGCACCAGTTTAAGATCCTAGCCCGGCTCCACCTCCTGCGCTGTTCCTTCCTCCTCTGGGTCCTTCTGCCCCCTGTGGTTTCCTCCCTCCTGGACTCTTCTGACGCTGACCCCCCTGAGTCTTGCCCTTCCTTCCGGCGGGCTTTAGGACCTGGTTCCCTATCCGGGCTACCTGCTGTGCCACTCGCCTGTACATTTGAACTTGGCGCGCGCGCCCAGCCGGTGACTTTCCTCTTGACCGTTTCCCCGCTCTCCGATGGAGGCGTGGCCAATCCTGACTCATCTCCTCCCTCTGGTGGTGAGAAGACTGGTCCCGATGCCTGGGACTCCTCCCCCCCACTACGCTCTGGTGGGGACGCTGGTCCTGATTTCCAACTGCTGCTCAGAGAGTCCCCGCTGGCCCCTTCCTTCTGGGGTTTCCCCCTTGGCACCCCCCTTGCCCTGGCCATCGGCGCTCCTCTCTGTGAATCTTCCGATTCGCTGGAGAGACTCGTGGAATCTCTCTGACCACTGTCACTGCCTACACCCCCCTCGTATTCCTCCTCCTCACTCTCCATTTGCTCCTTCTCCTGTGTCTCTGCTCCTGAACCCCTGACAACACCTATGAGAATCATGCAGGAAGAATCGACCTTTTACAAAGTCCCTCATCTCTACAAGTTAAATACATGTATTATGAAACTTAATAGCACTGTCTGATTGTTGTTGTTGTTGTTGTTGTTGTTGTTGTTGTTGTTAAGGCTAGAAAGAGTTGATGAAGATTGAATGGAAGTAGTCTTCTCTGGTACTCTCTAGGTTAGATTACTGCAATGTGCTATATGTAGGGCTGCCTCTAAAGATGGTTTGGAAACTTCCGCTGGTGTAGAATTTGGCAGCCAGATTGCTCAGCAGGACAAGACAGTTTGAGCATATTACATTGATCCTGGCCCAACTGCACTGGCTGCCAATTAGTTTCTGGGCCTAATTCAAAGTCCTGAGAGAATGCTCCCTCCAAGAAGACTCACCTGGCACCTTCATTACATATCTTTAAGCGTCAGATGAAAAAGCTTCTCTTCAACCATTTGTTGGGATGACTAACATACTATGGTCTTTTAAACGTGTCTGTAGCAGGGGGCTGCTTTGCTTGCATTTTTGTTTCAGTATGTGTTTTGTGCTTTCATTTTGTATTTTTATGTTGTGGACTGGCCTGTGATCTTTGGATGAAGGGCAACATACAGTCATTATCATTATCATTATCATTATCATTATCATTAGTTTGCAACTGCTTGCTTTAGAACAGTGCTACCCGGCGCTGTGAGTTAAACCACAGAGCCTAGGACTTGCTGATCAGAAGGTTGGCAGTTCAAATCCCCACGATGGGGTGAGCTCCCGTTGCTTGGTCCCTGCTCCTGCCAACCTAGCAGTTCGAAAGCACCTCAAAGTGCAAGTAGATAAATAGGTACTGTGGGAAGGTAGATAAATAGGCTCCAGTGGGAAGGTAAACGGTGTTTCTGTGCGCTGCTCTGGTTTGCCAGAAGCAGCTTAGTCATGCTGGCCACATGACCCGGAAGCTGTACGCTGGCTCCCTCGGCCAATAAAGCGTGATGAGCGCCGCAACCCCCAGAGTGGGTCACGACTGGACCTAATGGTCAGGGGTCCCTTTACCTTTACCTACCCCAAGTGGAGGTCTGTGGACTGGTGCTGGTTTGTAAACAGATTGTTTCTGGAATCATAAAACATGGAAATGAGCAATAAATTCACGCTATATTCCAGTACATACCATTCCTTATCTGGAAGTGGCTTTTCTGTTGTGAAAGCTTAAATATAATGCACAACATAACGGGGAAATGTGAGGAAACCATTGAACTGCAGTGTGAATGTAGCCACACTGTCATTGGAAGTCTCTATCCAGTTTCCCCAACCCGGTGTCCTCCAGGTGTTTTTGACTGATGGGAGTAGTAATCTAGCACCAGATTGGGGAAGGCTGACTTATTCTGACCAACATTCAACCTGTTGGCATGTTGCTAAGCCTCATGAGTCATTCTGATTGCATGTTCTATCCTTGTATGATTTCATGACTGCTCTGGTATAATCCAGTTTTCTCCTAAGTCTTGAACATTAATTACATCTGTTGCTGTATCCTTGTTGTCTTTGTTACATTAATACACTTCCTGCATGTTTTGACATTTTAAAACAGTGTTTTTAAATCTTATTTTCACCTCGCCTCTTATGAAAATCATTAAGAAGACAATTTAAAAAAAATGTATTAAAAAGTGACATTGTTTTCAGGAAATTAATAAACGAGCTCCATATGCAATCCAGATATATTTTGTAAGCATTTTGGCCTGTGCAATACATAAGTATGTTTAAGTAGGGAAGGCAGGGAAAGCTAATCTGAGTGAAGGAAATTTGACATTCACATTTGGATCATGTATTTATTTTTTAAAATACATCTTTGGAATGGAATAGAACTTGAATTCCTGTCATCATGTCAGGTCATCTGCAGAATAAATGTTTCCCTTAAAACCATAATGCACCAAGATTCTTATAAACACTTATGAGAAAAGTGCTTGATATTGCCCTTTTATGAAACAATTAACTTAAGTTTCAGACACAATTGAATCAGGTTCCCTTGTCAGCCTAAAATGTTCTAATGCGGGCTACCTTTTAAAGAATAATATCCCTGTGATCTTTAAACATTTGGTACTAAGTTATAGCTGAGGGTAATAGGTCAGGAGAGCTTTGAGAAATCACACAGCTGAGTTATCCATATAGCCTAATACTATTAAGCATTTAACCTACTGTACAGCATTAAGCAGGTACCACATTAAATAACCTTGTCTAAACAAAGGTGAAGTACACTTAAGTGCTGTCAAGCAGATACATATGCCAGAGATGCTGGTAAACCTGATATATATTGTTGAAAATTGCACAGGGATGTAGTCTATATTCTCTCCATACCCGCCCCCCCATTCCACCCTCAGGAGGGGTGGAAAGTTTGCTTTATTACAATGATAATGGGAAGCTTCATATATCATTGTCATACATGTTGCAACTGCAAGCAAACTGCTACTTTTACTATAAAATCAGTGCATTAAGTAAACCTAAATAATAGGTATAAATCACATTCTTATAAAGCTTATAAATTCATGACCTGACTAATCTTTACAGCAACCCTATAGGGTAGGACAATAGCATTATCCAATATTGCAGACATGGGGCTAAGAGTTAGTGGCTAACCTAAGTTTATTGCAGAAGCAAAACTTGAAGGGGAAATGTTTTAGTCCACAACATATACTGCAATCCTATACGTGTCTACTTAGACTTAAGCCCCATGGAATTTTATGAAGCTTACTCTAGGTCAGTGGTTCCCAACCTTTTTTTGGCCATGCCCCACCTAAGCATCTCTAAGATCCTGATTGCCCCCCCCCCACCCCCGTGACATATAATTCTTATTATTCAAACAGTGAACTCCTATTCACATGGAGGAAGCCTAAAAGACAATTAACTTGGTCTAAACAAGCTTCCAAATTGCCCCGCTTAAAAATAAAATTGCCCCCCTGTGGGGCCCATGGCTCTAGGTAAATGGGTATAGGATTTGTGTCACAATGCAAGCTGTAAACACTGTTGAGTGTTTACATGACTCAGTATTGAGTCGCGTTATGAGGGAAATCCCATAACTGAATTAAAACATGTGGTGTAGTGGGCAAGCTGAGATCAGAATTTTATTTTCACAGTGGAACATAGACCAGGAAAGATTGTGGAGACTTGACAGTGTGGTGACAGCAATCCAAATGGTAAGTAGTTCTAGACATTACATTGTGACAGCAATAATACCTTATGTTCAATCCTTAATATTCAGATTGGACCATATTTGGCCATCAAGGGTTGTAGCCAATGCTCAATGAGTGGGGTTACACTCTCACATTCATCATACTTCTGTCTAACCCATAGCTCCCTTTTCTCTGCCATTATTAAGTATAATATTGCCCCTTGGGTGTACATTCTGTCTGTGTGGCGCACAACACATGCTAAGCTGCCCTAAGAATCAAAGCACTACCCCCAGGATCTACTCCCACTCACAGATAGGTAGCCGTGTTGGTCTGCCATAGTCAAAACAAAACAAATTCCTTCCAGTAGCACCTTAAAGACCAACCAGGTCAGTTCTTGGTATGAGCTTTCGTGTGCATGCACACTTCTTCAGAAATCCCATAAGTGAATTAAAACATGTGGTGTAGTGGGCAAGCTGAGATCAGTGTATCTGAAGAAGTGTGCATGCACACGAAAGCTCATACCAAGAACTGACTTAGTTGGTCTTTAAGGTGCTACTGGAAGGAATTTGTTTTGTTTTTACTCCCACTCAGTTAGCTGTAGATCCTTAAGTCCCAAATTCACAAGTTATATGGAAGTGAAGTGAAAATCTATATCACATGCATGGCTTGTAGGATTGGTGAAATGTTCAAACATCGTGCTGATGAAAGACTGTTCATTCAGACACTGCAAGAGCAGTGTAGAAGCTTGGATGCTGATGACTTTTGGTCACGATGGATCCTAGACATTCTTGAGTAGGCATCATATCAGAAGGTCTCATCAAGTGTGGCTTCTGCTGCAACTCATAAATTGGCTCGACAACTAAAATAGATCCATGTTGCATGCTACATTTCTCTTGAACTAGTGGAAATCCTGACACACACACTCACTCTCTCTCACTCTCTCTCTCTCTCTATATATATATATATAATAGAATTGTAAATGGGGGAGAAAAAAGAGGGCAAAGAGCAAGCCAGAGAACTCAACCTTTTGAAGAGAAATCTGTATAAAAATGAGGATCATTGGTGCCAGTTACTAAAAAAAAAAAGGTGGCCTGTCATGATCTGAAGATCTGTTACTAAAGCAATGAGCAGGGAGCTGTTTTCTAGAAGAGTTTATAACTCTAATATCTACATTTCATAAGCCTTCCTTGAGCTGTCTGAGATAGTGACAGAGATGCCTAGTCCACCATAAAAGCTAGTGTTACTTGCTGTCACAGATATGCAGCTGGCTAAGTAGGCTTTAACCCCACTGCATCCTTGAAAAATTAATCCAGGGGTTATACTTTGAGCTCCATGTAGTGTCTGCCAGCATCTTTAGTGTCTTCTCCATTAATCAGGACTTGTCTGGAATTAATGGTACCCATGAATGTGTTGGTGGGTGAAATATTACCCCATCACCTTTGTAGCAAACCTTTTGCTCCACAAAAAGCATTGGAAATTCCAGAGAGCCAATATCTATTTTCGCCCTCGATATCCAAATACTGCAATGATTTACTATGATGTTAGCAATTGGTTTTTGTTCTTCAAATAATCCTTTTTTTAAAAAAAAACTCTCCTGTTTTGCTTGGTTGTATGAAAATTTTGGTTCTCCCACATCATTTTCCTTTGTTTAACTCATGAAAAGGCTTGTTGCCTCCTTCAGCCATGCAGAACTCCCAAGGTTACAGACTCAAAACAGCGCAATGGCAAGTGCAACACGGGGCAAAATATTACAGTTCTTTTTGCTCAGCATGACTGCTTTTACAGCTTCCTTTATGACTCTGATTTTCTTGTAATGCCCAGGTTGCTGTAGGAATAGTGACCAGATTGCTAGTCTCTGCCCTCAATTTAGCCCAACCTCATATGTGCTTAAAAGAAGAAGGAAATTCTCAGAGGAGGAAGAAAAAGAAAAGTCTGGGGAATGCATGAGCAGTTTTGCATTACACATGCTATATAGATTATCCTCAACAGGCAAGAATAAGCCCACAAGATGGGATGTGCATTTGAATGGAATAAAAACTCCATCTTGGCAACTTTCCCATGGGGCAAAACTGCAGTTCTCTCCCCAAATGATATCACTTTCTTCAAAAATGATGATAACGATCTCCTGCTAGTGCAGCTACATTTCTCTGATATTGCCGCTGGCCTGCTCTATCCCAACACCATCTCAGGAAGCAGCAGTGACATCAGCGCTGGGAGCCCAGGTTTACAGCAGTGCCTCTCCCTAGTGAGCACCCATGCCAATAAGCACACACCAAAATAAGTAGAAATGTACAATTTTGGATAGCATTCATTTAGAAATGTGTATGTTGTGATAGGAGCCATTTAAATACTGTATTTTGTGATAAGAAAGCACATTTGTGTGTGTGTGGATTAAGACATTTTCAAATGTGAAAACAGGATGGAATGGACTTATGCAAGACTGAACACATGCAAGACTGACTTGGACTGGAAATGTACCAATCCATACACAATCATTGTACTGTGTTTTGATTTCCCATGTACTTTGTTCTGTTTTTCTTGTACTCTGCCCTGGAATGCATTGGATGAGGGCAGCTTAGAAATATTTTACACATAAATGAATACATGACCCATCTCACAGGCCTCTTGTACGGATGTGTGGCAAGGCATATACAGTGGTACCTTGGTTTTTGAACGTAATCCATTCTGAAAGACCATTCAACTTCCGAAACGTTTGAAAACCGAGAAGCAATGGTCGGCAGAAAATTGATAAAAATGCAGTGGTACACTCAGTGGACGCCGTTCGACTTCCGAGGAGCATTTGAAAACGGAAGCATTTACTTCTGGGTTTTTGGCTTTTGGGTTCTGAAAAGTTCGGCAACGGAGACATCTGAAAACCAAGGTTCTGTATTTTGAATAAAACATTTTATATACTAAAAAAGAGATGCATTGCTAATAATGCATAACAGCAAACATTCCACAGTGGTACCTCGGGTTACAGATACGGACTCTGCTAACCCAGAAATAGTACCTTGAGTTAAGAACTTTGCTTCAGGATGAGAACAGAAATAGCGTGGTGGTAGCGGGAGGCCCCATTAGCTAAAGTGGTATTTTAAGAACAGTTAAGAACAGTTTCAGGTTAAGAACGGACCTCCAGAATGAATTAAGTTCTCAACCTGAGGTACCACTGTATATAGCATAAGATACAGCAGATCTTATTGGGACGCGGGTGGCGTTGTGGGTTAAACCACAGAGCCTAGGACTTGCTGATCAGAAGGTCGGTGGTTAGAATCCCCACCATGGGGTGAGCTCCTGTTGCTCGGTCCCAGCTCCTGCCAACCTAGCAGTTCAAAAGCACATCAAAGTGCAAGTAGATAAATAGGTATCGCTGCGGCGGAAAGGTAAACGGCGTTTCCATGTGCTGCTCTGGTTCGCCAGAAGCGGCTTAGTCATGCTGGCCACATGACCCGGAAGCTGTATGCCGGCTCCCTCGGCCAATAAACGAGATGAGCGCCGCAACCCCAGAGTCGGTCACGACTGGACCTAATGGTCAGGGGGCCCCTTTACCTTTACAGCAGATCTTATGTTTGCATTTTTTCCTGAGAAATCGGAAATGAATTGGGTAAAGGAATGTAAGAGGAGTTCTGCTGGATCAGGCCATGGGACCATCTAGTCCAGCATCATGTTCTCACAACAGCTGCCCAGATGCCCATGAGAAGCCTGCAAACAGGACCTGAATGCAGCAATACTCCGTTAAAAAAAAAGCTAGTAAAAAAGTAGGACACCGGTGTTAACATCAGCAGAATTATGGAGCAGCAAACACACTCACATTCTGAGAAATGTATTTGTGCACATTTTTGGACTCAGCTCATTTTTGGACTCAGCTCATTTTTGCAAGGGAGAGTTACCTTACTTAGAGGAGGAGAATATTGTAAAAAATAGGGAAATGGTGGGATTACAGTTTCTCCTCCACAATAAAAAAAAAAATCACAAGATGCAGATGTTAAATGATTTACAAGCCTTTTAAAACACACAGAGAGATATCTTTGCTGCTTATTTATTTGATAAATATTTTTAAGTTTGAATAAATATAGTTGGGTACAACAGTTTTTTTATAAAACAAAGAGCATATGACATACAGGGATGTAGGACCTTCTGGTATCTATAAAGAAGTTAACAAGAGATTTACCTTCTCATCCCACCTTCCATAGTTTCACCTTCAGATCACCAGCACCAGCTCTTTGTACCCTTCTCTTGCTAGGCTCTAGCAAGCGTAAGTGGCTGAATTGCTTGAAGCACATAAATTGTGTGCTAAGGTCATCTTTATTAGTTGCTTCTGCTTACTTAGGAAGTGGCCCATCAATCAGCATTTGTGAGTCTGACTCAGACTATTCCCTAGTACTGCTGGTACACAGTGATATACGACTCTTCAGGAAGTCCACAGGTGGACTCATATGACTGGACTGGGGCTTCTTTTAAATATTGAGGTGAGTCCTGCTGCCCCAGTGCCACTGAATGTAAACTTGCACACATCTTTGTAGTCCTATGAATGGTTTGATGTATTTTCAGACTATAGGCTGGCTGACACAGAGATAGCTTTAAAAATCCTAGATATGAACATGTACTGAATAATTCACAAGGTGCACAGATGCATAGATGTAAGTGCTTAATTTACAAATCAAAAGGTACGGGATATCAATCAACCATGCCCTCTTGTCCTAGACCACCTTGAATGTAGTTAAACAGTAGGGAGGGAAAGATCCTTTTCATATGGTCTAAGGTGCTCTTTCTATCATTTCGTCACACGTCAGGAACGTGCATGGCTTAAATTGTCTTGCTTCTGTGGGATTTCTATTGGAACATCCTTAGGGCAGGGTTCTGTTTTTCTCCACATGCCACTCTGAAAAGTGTCATGCACAAATAATGCACAACCATTTAAAAATCACTTGTGATGCTTCTGAATTGGTTGGCTGACACCTGTCTCAGGAGACCATGAAGGAGTGTGCATTTGGGGGGTGAAGTCAAACTGTTGACAGATTACAGTGCCTGTTGTGGCTGTAGAGACCAATATGGGAGGAGCATGTTTTGTTGCAGCTGGGGCAGATGAGGAAGTCCAGTTGTGCTTCAGCAGATGCACCGTGGCATTTCTTCTCTCTGCACTCCTCCCAGTAGTCATTCCTCCTCTGGTCACTGCTATGGATGCACGATCTCATTGTCTGTCTCCAGACACTATGGTCATCTACAAGAGATTCCTACATGGTGTGGCTGATGTTGCCACCTTTCAAGTCATGCTTGCAGGCATCTTTTAAAATGTGTTTGAACAACCCCTGGGCTGCATGCAACTCTTGTGGGTCTTCCTGTGCTCCCGCTTCCTCTGAATATCCCCTATTGCCAATTTCTCCATCACTGAATATCGCAGCATGGTTGTGATGGGGAGTGAAATTGTGATGGAGGAGATGATGCACAAGAAAGTTCATCCCTGCATCTCATCCTGAATATGACCCCTCTGTTTTCAAAAACCGAGTCCCTTAAACTTAAAAATACCTGGAAGCCCCACATGACTACGTGCCACAAGACGACTAAGAAATTCACCTCCAGTTGTGTGTAAATTTGCATTAAGGACTAAAACTGAAGTTAAGAATTGTTATAGATGCCCATGAAGAGTTTAAAAGAAACGTTAGAGGATAACTATAGTATTGTCAGATCAATGATACTCTTTTTTCTTCATTTCATCTACAAAAGATATCACACTAGAAATTAGCCCAAGGCGAGCAACGTACGATTCTAATAGCATTTTGATTTTGTCTTTATACCTAATTTTATTTTACTAAAAAAAAAAGACAGCTCAGTAGTATTTGTTGACTCATATTCACCATCAAAATTTGTGTACTGCTTGGAAGGACATATGCTAATCTTGCTGTTGATCCATATTTAGCTTTAAGGAAAGAGTCAAAAATGTATTAGATGACCTAGATGAAAATTATGTGATTGACGCTAAGACCGTTCTGGGATGAATCAGAATGGTCTCCTGGTGAATAGGCCTGTACTGAGTGGCTGCACCACAGGCTGTGGAATGCAGAGGATACCCAGTGAGGAAACTGGTGCAATGCTATACTTCCGGTTCCCAAGTGAAGGTCAGCTACTAGAATGATGGCTCAAAGATGCCCTGAGCCAAAGGAGAATCTTAATGACCATTGGGTGTTGCTATTTCTACTTTTAGATGGCAAGAGACTGAACCAATCGAGCCTCACATCTTGCAACCAATCTACTTCTGATACATGACTGCAGAAGCATACCAGGTACTTGAGGAGATATGGAAAAGGTGTGCCAGAGGAAAAGGGACATATGCTATGGGTTGAAGGACCCCCTGCATTACCACTTCTAATGCAATTCTTATCTTATGATCACACCCAGTGATTACTTAAAAGAACGCGGCACAGAACACGGGGTGGCATGGGAGCCAACTCCTAGGGGCCATGTGGGCTTCAGTTCCCACAATAAAATATTTGAGAGGGCCAGGCCCACACAAAGTTGATGGGCAGTCCCATTGGAATGGTGTGTGCGCGCTGCATCACGTGATTGATTATGCAGGATGGGGCTTACCTGGGCCCCCACAATATTTTATTCAGGTTGGCACCCCTGTTGGATAGCAATGACATTTCTTCAACAGATATCCATTAAAAGGATGTGTGACTGGAGAACAAGTGTTGTGAAAAGTACCTGCATGTATAAACTTCTGCTTCAACCCACAACATAAAAATTGTATCCCCCACCACGAATCTTAGCCTATGCAGACGATGTTATATGATGCCACAATTTTGCTTATGTCAAGGTACTTTATGATTTCTCATTTTTCATGTCTCCTTTAACCACAGCTGAGCATAAAGTGTGTAGGTGGTGCAGAGTCAGTTCTGCTGTTTAGCTAACTGTGGTGGCTGAAGGTACCAAGGCTACAGCCCTGTGGGAGTGGCAGGGCAGGGCAAGGCAGCAGTTTCCATTTTGCCTCAAGTGGAAAAATGAGATGTGCCACCCCTGAGGTGTTGACTATATGCCAGCTACCCCACTACATCCTTGTCCCCACCTGCACCATGTATGGGAAGGCCTGAATGAGACATCTAAGTATGTTCAGTTGAACATACTTGGAAGCTATCGGTTTTGCTGACAGTGAGGGGAATGCCTTCAGACAAACACAATTAAAAGCTTTCTTCTGGCCTTTCTGCTCAGCACAGGAAGACCAGGGTGGGGCAGCTGCAACTGACATATGTGGGGATTATAAGGGTGGGCCCCTCATATATGCCCACTTCTCTGCGTGCCTGCTGATTTAAATGCATGAAGATGGGTCTAGGGTGAATGTTAACAGCCTAGAAATCTTGCTGAAGCCTTCCAGCTGGTAAGCAATTTGCCCAGAAGCAGAGATCGGGAAGATGAAAATGTAATATGATGGGGAAATCTATCAATTTTGGTTTCTCTTAGTTTCTTGAATTTCCAATCTTAAATTTAGCTTTCCACATTTTCATATTGGTTTGTATTTTTTTAAGTCCTCATGGAACTGATAGTGTGTATTTCTCCTAATATGCATGTTTGTATTCTATTTCCCCTAATATTCACATTTTTGAAAAGCATTTTTGAAAAGCATTTTCCCCTAATATAATGCATTTTCTATGTTATTGCCATCGTTATATGCATTTCTGTGCACACCTTCCCCAAGTATATGCATTTTTGAACACATGACTTGGCTGGAGAACTACATCGCAAAATTCAGATAAATGTGATTTTTTATGAATGGCTATGTTTCAGTTAATGTATTATTTCAGGAAGTTTGAATGAAAAAGGTTTGCCTTTAAACGCAAACTGAATCTTATTTCTCTCCATCCTTAAGTAACAGATGTTTAGTAAGGGCTTTATTTGGGCAGAAAAAGAGAAAGAACTTTCTGTGCCATTTTTCAATGGTTTGCTTTCAAATATTTCCTTCTATCCCATGAACACTTTGGCATACATTTCAGCTCATCCACTTAATGGGAAACAGGTCAGTGGTACTTAGCCAGTGCTGAAAGAAATGCCCTACGTTTTGATGGATGGGTTCCTTCCCATTCATTGTGTTGATGTGGGCCATCTTCAAGTGTTTGCCATTTCAGATAGATCTGAGCAGTGTGTCAAGATCTGGTGCACCCGTGGCTTACAGTCACATACTTTTTCTTCCTTTTCAGTTACTGTCTATGCTGCAGCTGTGCAAGAAAATTCCTGATGTCTCAGTCAGACCTGATGTCTCAGTCAGTATCTTGCTGAGTTGTTCACAAACAGTCTCTTTGGAGCAACATTTTTGGAATAGCCTGTTTGTTACTGCTGTTAATGTGGATATGATGTGGTTCAGGGCGCCATGTCTCCTCTCATTTACAACAAACACAGAAACTTTTATGGGGAATGATCTCACTGTAGTTTTTCCTGCTATCACATTGTAGAAAACCGCTGAACAGAAATGACATTATTGTACATTAAGACTGGTACAGAAAATCCAGTTGGAGTGTATCAGGACTTTGAATACTGTCTATTCCCTGAAACTATAGTAGGCTGGATGAAATCACAGACACACACAGACACACACTATATATATATATATATATATATATATATATATATATATATATATGCTTTCGTAGATTTTCACGGGTACAGGAATGCAGGTTTTGGTGTCCTCGGGTGTCTTCCCGTGTAAAAGTTGGGGTGTCTAGGCGACGTTTCGACGAGGTCTCACTCGTCATCTTCAGGCTGGTGCTTTCGGCTTCTTGTTACTGGAACAGAGCAGGATCTCAGTGTTTGAGTTCCTATAAATACTGTAGAGGGGGTGTGGTGTATAGCCTCCAATGTTCTGGGCAGAGAGGAAGTTCCCAGGCTAGTGTGCCTTTTCTTCTTTTGTTCCTTAATTACTTGAGAGATATCTTGAGTGATTTCTTGAGTGATATCCTGAGTACCACTTAGGTGGGTCATTAGGTGTGGATTAGTTGTTAAAGTCTTTGTGTCTTGACCTCTTGAACTTTGTGAAGAGTTTTCCTGAGAAGATGGCTGTACTGTACTTAGTTGTGCTCTGGCTTGGCTTCGTGTATAGGGGCGAGCTGTGGTTTTGTGGCTTGTGTCAGCCAGATCTGTGTAGGGATTGCAGGGGGGTGCAGCATCCGGAGGTGCCACCATGGATTGGCTACTGGATGGTGTCTGTAATTCATCTGTGGAGAGGGTCTGGGTTTGGGTCTGGTGTGGTTGATTGGTGTTGGCGTTCTGTGTGCCTCTGGATCTGGTGTCAGTTTTTGTGGGGAGGGCTAATTTCCAGATGTCTGGCAAGCGGGATGTGTCGTCACGCTTGTTCATGTTGTGAGGGTGTTTCTCTATCTCGATGGCTTCCATGATTATTCTCTTGTGGTGATGTTCCGTGTTAAAGAGCAATTTGGAATCTGCAAAATTAATTTCGTGTCCTGTTTCTTTCATGTGTTGGAAAAGAGAGGAAGTTTTTTCTTCTTTTTTGACGGCATTCTTGTGTTCTGCGATACGTGCATTTATTCGTCTGTTTGTTTGTCCAATGTACGTGGCTGGGCAGACTTTGCAGGGTATTTCATAGATCCCTTGGTTTTCCAACTGGATTTTATCCTTGGGGTTTCTGAGGATATTGGCTATTTTTTGGTTGGTGCAAAAGGCTGTTTTGATATTGTGTTTATGGAGGATTTTGCTAATTTTATCTGTAGTGCCCTTGATATAAGGGAGGAGGGCCATGCCATTGTTTTCTTCTGTGTCTTGGTTTTTGGGGGGTGTTTCCTTTTGGATTAGCTTCGTAATCCTGTTTTGCTGGTATCCATTGGCAATTAACACGTTTGAGAGATTCTGTAACTCAGTTGTCAAGTGGTCTTTGTCAGCCAGGCGTTTGGTTCTGGAGATGAGAGTCTTGGCTACGGAGTTTATTTGTGCAGGGTGGTGGTGTGATTGTGCATGTAAGTAGCGGTTGGTGTGTGTTTTTTTCCGGTAGATAGTGTGTCCTAGGGAGCCATCAGGTTTTTTGTAGATTAGGACGTCAAGGAAGGGAAGTTGGTTGTTGGCTTCTATTTCCATAGTGAATTGTATTTTGGGGTGTAAGTTGTTGAGATGTGTGAGGAAGCTATCCAGTTTTTCTTTCCCGTGTGGCCAAATTACAAAGGTGTCGTCAACATATCTGAGCCAAAGTTTGGGTTTGTGTTCTGACTTGTCTAAAGCATTGGTTTCAAAGTGTTCTGCCCAGCCACGTACATTGGACAAACAAACAGACGAATAAATGCACGTATCGCAGAACACAAGAATGCCGTCAAAAAAGAAGAAAAAACTTCCTCTCTTTTCCAACACATGAAAGAAACAGGACACGAAATTAATTTTGCAGATTCCAAATTGCTCTTTAACACGGAACATCACCACAAGAGAATAATCATGGAAGCCATCGAGATAGAGAAACACCCTCACAACATGAACAAGCGTGACGACACATCCCGCTTGCCAGACATCTGGAAATTAGCCCTCCCCACAAAAACTGACACCAGATCCAGAGGCACACAGAACGCCAACACCAATCAACCACACCAGACCCAAACCCAGACCCTCTCCACAGATGAATTACAGACACCATCCAGTAGCCAATCCATGGTGGCACCTCCGGATGCTGCACCCCCCTGCAATCCCTACACAGATCTGGCTGACACAAGCCACAAAACCACAGCTCGCCCCTATACACGAAGCCAAGCCAGAGCACAACTAAGTACAGTACAGCCATCTTCTCAGGAAAACTCTTCACAAAGTTCAAGAGGTCAAGACACAAAGACTTTAACAACTAATCCACACCTAATGACCCACCTAAGTGGTACTCAGGATATCACTCAAGAAATCACTCAAGATATCTCTCAAGTAATTAAGGAACAAAAGAAGAAAAGGCACACTAGCCTGGGAACTTCCTCTCTGCCCAGAACATTGGAGGCTATACACCACACCCCCTCTACAGTATTTATAGGAACTCAAACACTGAGATCCTGCTCTGTTCCAGTAACAAGAAGCCGAAAGCACCAGCCTGAAGATGACGAGTGAGACCTCGTCGAAACGTCGCCTAGACACCCCAACTTTTACACGGGAAGACACCCGAGGACACCAAAACCTGCATATATATATATATATATATATATATATATATATATATATATATATACATACATACATACATACACACACACACATGAAGACAGCTGCTTTAGTGCAACCTCATAAAATTAAGCACAAATCCCCAACACCATCTCCAGATTTTCAGTGGAAACTCTGCCACCTCCAATCTTTGAGGGCATCTTTATTGCCATCCAGTACAGCAAAATAAAATTCCACAGGAAAAAATGGGAACATTTTTGTGGAACAGTGGTGACATCTGCCATGATCCACAACCCAGAGACCATGCAGTGTGCAGTAGATACAGAAGAGGACAGTGCTCATACCCAGTCCTTGGGGAAAGAACTTCCATGACTATCTTTAGGACTCTCCTGGCCAGAAAACACAGCCTTGGCACCCTCCTTTGATTGAGCAGAAGCTACCATGTTACCCAATCCTGTAGGAACCAAAGACTGCAGAATAAGGTGATGGTCCATTAATAGCTCCCCTGGGGAGGCAGGGCTTACTGCCCTGTGGTCCAGCCAATGTAGATAAGAAATCAGTTGAAGCTGGGCCCTTTGGAGATACAGCAGCTTGGGAAGCTACCATAGAGGACCCTAGGAGCTGTCCAAGGTCCTGCGAGTGCTCCAAGGTGCTTGAATTGCTGCCTTAGCTAGGCTTCCCCTGTGAGCTCTTGTAGAAAAGGACAATGACCATGCAAATCTGAGGCTGTCCATTGATAGCCAGATAATCCCTCCATGAGCTGTACTGTGATAAGACATCAGGAAGTTTGCACAGAGAGCAAGGATGCAGATATCATTTGATACAGATTTATGCTAAAGCAGATGAAATAAAGAAAGGAATATGTTAGTTTCTACAAATTCCTCCATCTGCAGTTTCAAAACAGACACTGAAAACAATCTAGATACATCCACACCTGAATTTCTAAGAGTGATGGAAAAAACTTACATTCCAAATGATTTCAGTGTAAAATTTGACATTGGAATTTGCCTTGAGTGGCCAGAATAAATAATTAAAAACAAGGAATCATGCAGTTTTCACTACAGATTATAGCATACTGGACTTTTCTGCTGTAAGGACATCTGTTGAAACTTCCTTGGCCTATTTCTTTAAAATATGGTTGATCTAGTAATCTTTAAATACATTTTGAAATATAACATTCCAATCTGAACCCATCTAATCATAGGCATTGTGCTTTAGTTCACTCCAGTTACAAATTATTTTTATGAATGGTTCAATCTGCTTTCAAGGCATGCCCAGACTGGGAACTATCCATTTCAAAGTAATCATGATTGACATTTATGTGGGAATAGTGTGTGGAATAGTGAGAGCAAAAGCTGTCTTTGGTCAAAATATAAGGAACAGCCATTTGCTCCTGAAAATAGCACCCTACCCCTCTGTTGGCAGCCCAGAAACTCAGTGCTGCTCATGCATCGAAGTTTTGCACCGCATCCACACAATGTCATCCTATTGCATATCCCCCCCCCTCAATTTAATCTTCCACATTTCCACCATTAAAAAAAAACTTACTGGATTTTCTGCAGAAACAATAAATATGGATTAAATGGGGGGGGGGACTTGTGTACCATGAGTAGCACTGAGTCCACAATGAACTCTCATGAGGAAGCACCCAAAATATGGGAAGGAAGAGCCAACAGTCAATAGAGTTTTGTCATTTTTTTCTTCCCAAGAGAGTTTTACCATTGGTACCAATATTGAAGGACCCTTTCTGAGGATGCTGGTGGATTTATGTTGTCTTATGTAGTGGTCTGACTTCTTTTTCCTTGTGAAAAAAAGGATTGCACACTGACACAGGTAAAAGTTCAGATTACTTTAACTTCATGGAGAACGGTTACTTTTCTAATCAAAATGAGATTTCCACCCCCACATGTAAAGGTTATCATGGACAGTGACAGCCTTTCAAACAATCAGACCACCTGCCATCGACGGGGTGTTCAGAAGTTTGACAGTCCCCACGGTGTTCCTGCTCTTGCATGAAAATGGCTTTATCAGTCCTATAATTAGAAATGAAATAGCCTTAAATGGGTTCAGTACAGCTTGACTTTCAAAGAGGTTCCAGTTTCACATAACTTCATATAAACAGAGAATCAGAAGATAGAACCAGACACCACAGTTCCTGCTTACTAATTGCCACAAAGCAGAGCCATCTGCTTTATACAAAGGCTAGGTCAGGCGAACCCCCTAAATGATGACCTTTGAGACTCAGTGGGGTTTGTTTTTGATTAAAGGAAACCTTCTTCGGAAGCTCTGGGGCAATCATGCTGTACACAAAATTGCACTGGAGTTCTGTGTCCTGTTGGGAAGTTGCTACTCTTTGTCCTTTTAAAAATACCATATGAAATACTTCTTATGAATGGATGACCGATACGGTCTGGGTTTATGATTAAGAACGACGGCAAGAGGTTGTTGCGACTTATGGCGGACTTCGGTGGTTGCACATTTCTTTGTCCTCCTTTTGCCTACATGGTTTTAAGTGTCACTAGGCAACCTGTAAAAATATGACAAGTGGCCCACTTCCAATGGAACAAAGACATGAGACAGTATGCAAAGGGCCACAACTTTATTAAAACTCAAGAACCAACTGCAAAAAGCAAACAGGAAATACTGGGCATGTGGGGAATTCATCTATTTCAGACATCAGAAAATCTAGATGAGATACCGCCCTAGTTCCAGGTGTGATCTAGCCAAACCACCATCACCTAAAGGCCAGATGAAAGGCCCTGTCTGCTCCACACGCTTCCTGTTAGTCAGCATTCAAGGGACTGAAACCCTTCTCACATCCACTTGAGCTGGCTAGCAATGAGAGGTGGTCCATTCTATTGTTCCTCCACCTCAAGTGCTCACCTTTTATAGCTATGCACAGTGCCTGCACCACCCAACAGGGGTGATCAGTGATCATCAGCTAAATTGAACTTGCCCCTGCTAGCAGTTAACAGCATAGGTCAGGCAAAAATGTGGGTTCAACAACCAGAGATCACATAGATATTAAAATAAAATAAAATCCTACTGAGTCCCTGTGGCAACTGATGCAAAGCCACGCTGCTGCATTCAGGCAGGATGGGTGCAGGCAAAGCTGGTTAACACTGCTGTAACAATGTGGACCCCAGTGATGCTGCAGCTGCCAAGTTCACCATCACACTAGCAAGCTAATGGGCTTGCTCAGCGGCAGCATTGCACTAGACTGGAAGCCAACTGGCCAGCACCTGGCAGCTGCCATGTCTTGCCATCCACCACATTAGTTAAGTGTGGCAGGTACTGGGGAAGGGGGTACTTAGCATAGGTGTGATGGCCTGGGAATCCGATTCAGAGGCTGAACTGGAGGAATCCCAGCCTGCACAGGAGTCCCCACCTCCAGAGCCGGCTGAACTGGGACAAGGCCTTGATTCTGAAGCGCCTGCACCAGTGCCGGATCCTCAGGAGCAGGCACCAGGTGAATCCACTCTGGCTCCGGAGGTGGTTGAGGACTCAGTGCCTACAGGTGAGTCTCCCCCTGGGTCCAGTACCCTTCAGCCTCTCCTGAACTGCAGAGGCTCAGGGCAGAGAGGTGAAGGGAACTGGTTTCTCCCAGGAGGAGTGCTCGCCTTAAGGCCAGGAGAGGCGGGTATCCTGGGGGCCAGGACCGCCCCTGGCCTCAGAGAAGATAAAGGCCAGTCAGCCCGGTCCCAGGTTGCAGGAGCAACATCGTTGAAGAGCTGTTTCGGCCAGCACCCAGTCCGGTTTCCCCAGAGTTCCTGTCCTTGCCCGGCTCCTCACTGTGGACCCCGCTTCGCCCACGGAGGACTGTCTGCCGCCCCCAACTCAGGTCCTGGACCTCGCCCCACAGTAACCTCCCCCCTGGACCAGCACAATAGGACTTGTTGAGGCACATGGGTGCTGAGCCTGACTGATTTTGAACATTGCTAATCTTATGGCATTGTGTGCATATAGTTTATGGGTCACTTGGAAATATGCACATCACCAAACAACTCCCATTACAGTGGTACCTTGGGTTACAAACACCTCGGGTTACAAACTCTGCTAACCCGGAAGTAATACCTCAGGTTAAGAACTTTGCCCCAGGATGAGAACATAAATCACATGGCGGCGCGGCAGCAGTGGGAGGCCCCATTAGCTAAAGTGGTACCCCAGGTTAAGAATGGTTTCAGGTTAAGAACGGACCTCCGGAACGAATTAAGTTTGTAACCAGAGGTACCACTGTATCCTCTGTGCTTGTCGATTATTTCACTAGGCCAGGCACCCCCAAACTCAGCCCTCCAGATGTTTTGAGACTACAATTCCCATCATCCCTGACCACTGGTCCTGTTAGCTAGAGATGATGGGAGTTGTAGTCCCAAAACATCTGGAGGGCTGAGTTTGGGGATGCCTGCACTAGGCAATACAATGGAGTCTATGTTCCTCCCTCCACCCCAGCCAAATATCTGTAGAGCAGAAGGTCTGTGCATTTGAGTTTTTCATAGTTTACAAATGTTTAAATCAGATCCAGACATGTTAAGTGACTATGGTAGTGGGGGAGGGAGGCTTAGGCCGACATGCTTGGAATTGATTGCCGAGTTAAGGAACATCTGTTCTATTTTGGGAACCATTTGGGGTTTTGTTTAAATTAACACTCAGAGCAGGGGGAAGTCTGTGCTGCAGACACCTCTTGCCCATTTGGCCTAAGCAAATGTGCCCAGTTTACTAGGTGCAGATTGGAAAAGGCAGATCTCCCTCAAAGTGCACTGCTTAGGTGTGTCACTTCTGATGTCTTCAGTCCATTAAATGAAGTCTTTCCTTACTCTGGCAATAAAAAGCCACACACCTAAGTGATGTGTGTTAAAGAGGTTTTTCCTAAGTAGAGTTCTAAAATCTCAAAAAAAGCCAATCTGTGAAGAAATCTCTGATCTTTATGGTATAATAGGGCAGAGACTGGAAGGATTTCCATTTAATGTTAGCTTTTAGGGATTTTGTTTTAAATTACTTGGTCCCACCTCCATAAAGAAAGACTTTGTTTCTTTAACATTGCAGTCTTATACATGTCAACTCAGAAGTAATTCTCACTGAGTTCAATGGGGCTTTCCACAATCTTACCCTTTTAGCTTATGAATCTTTATTATGAATTTTTAATACTCTCTCTCTCTCTCTCTCTCTCTCTCTGTGTGTGTGTGTGTGTGTTCAGTGATGCAAATCAGGATATTCCTGACAAAACCTTAAGGGAAAGAGTAGGTGAGTGAGTGTGTACAGCTGAAATATTCAAATAAAAATTATCTGGGTCTGATTTTTAATGCCCACTGGCTTTTTCAGTGAATTAATATATATTTTTCCATTCCATTGTTTTCTTCCTTTCTTGTGAGTGCCTTTTCCATGAAGGGCAATATTCTTATTCCTTTTTCCATCCTGCCCTAAAGCGGGGAATTGCACTGTACAGTAGGCTTTGCAATGTTTGAGATTTACTAGCAAAACAAATCCACTTCATTATCAGTGGGGATTCAAATCAGAAGTACCATCAACCAAGGCCTCATAGGCACAAACATAACTGCTGTGAACTGCCATAGCTTCCCTAAAAGAATATTGGAAAATGTAGTTTGTTAAGGAGCACACATGTGCAGAAAAGGTGTAGGAGTAGTGATGTTGTACAATGACATTCCTTGTTGTGTCACCTCACACACTGGTGTGAATGACATTTAGCATGACATGCCAGTATAATCAGTCAATAAGCTCCATAACGCAACAGGCACTGCAATGTGAAAGGAAAGTTAGAAAATGAGACAAAAGCACTAGCATTATCATCAGGAAAATGAACACAATATTCCCCACATCTGAAGGCCCCATTAGTGATCTTAACTGCCCCCCATTCACAGTGAATCTTGATTTCTTCTTTTTTTCTCTTGACATTGCATGAGCACCACAGTCATCATTTCAAACCAAGAGATACTGCAACCTGCCGACAGAAAGAGTTTCCTGAGCTATGTCTGTTCTTTCCCCAAGACTGGCAAGCAGGATCGTCAAATATTGGCAAAACATATTAGAAAGGATCTCATTTCCCGAGGCAATTATGCAGGCCTCTAAAGCCAGGCAAACAGGTAGATTTTGATTAGTTTAACGTACGAAAGCGAAATTCTGTCAAAACTGTGCAGTTACGTGAAAGATATGCCGTGAATGGGAGAGAGCTGCCTATTTTCCTGTTGGCCAGAAGAGGTCACTCTTTCACTTTTATCTCTTCTATCCTGCACTGCCTCAAAAATCATATAATTTTAAAACAAATCTTCATATTGAGTGATAAAATGCAGTCAGCTTTCTGACCATTCTGGCTAAAATATGCACCCGTCTGCGTGGCTTAACAATACTTAACGGTTACATTAACCAACTCTATTTCCTTTAACTTTTATATCACGATTGATGGCTCTTGCAGGGAATAAAGGCTGTCTTGAAGTGAGGGCGCTTACTCCACTCAGTAAGGGGACAGCTTACAAAACAGCAAGTATTGCCATGTCATAGTGGAATATATTGTAGTGCAATTTTATACATTGCAGTACAAATGTATACATTTCTAGGTGTATACACCCATTTAAAGGGGCTGGAAAAGGTTTAGAAAAGAACAACCTTTACAGAGGTTAGAGCATATTCTCTATGAGGAAAGAATAAACTAGGTTAGCACTTATTAGTTCACAAGGAAAACCAGAGCAAGCATAAACGGAAGAGCGCTTCAGAAATGTATGAATGGTATAGAGAGAGTGATGAACAGGATGAACATGAGAACTTGGTGTGCACCAATGACTTTGATCAGCAGCTGCTTTAGGACAGACAAAATGTTTAAAGGTAAAGGGACCCCTGAATCATTAGGTCCAGTTGTGGCTGACTCTGGGGCTGCGGTGCTCATCTCGCTTTATTGGCTGAGGCCAGCATGACCAAGCCACTTCTGGTGAACCAGAGCAGCGCACGGAAACACCGTTTACTTTCCTGCCAGAGCGGTACCTATTTATCTACTTGCACTTTGACGTGCTTTCGAACTGCTGGGTTGGCAGGAGCTGGGACCTATCAATGGGAGCTCATGCCGTCACAGGGATTCGAACCACCGACCTTCTGATCAGCAAGACCTAGGCTCTGTGGTTTAATCCACAACGCCACCTGCGTCCTTTTCTCTTAATAATATATTATTTATTTTTTTCATGAGCAACAATTAACAACCAACAAATACACAGTGTCTTTTGTTTCCTGCATGTGCCTATAGTTTTGCAAGGAACTTTGGAATCATAATATATATCCACTGACAATAACTTTATGATAAAGAAATTCAAGAAGAAATTGTATATTAACGGTGGGCTGTGATCCCCCCCTACACACACATTTAACAAATGATAGGAATGGGGGGGGGGAAGTGCCCCCCATTTATCTTGCATAACTAACTCTCATTAATTAACACAGGTAATGTACAGGAGTACAAAAGAAAAAGGAAAGAAATCAGTGCAGAAATAATTTTAAGAAACAAAACCAGTGATCACACGGATTTGATCTCAGGAGTTTGGTAACCATTCTCCCTACCTTCCTGTGCTTCGGTTAAAGATCAGGAGACGATGTCATGAAATAGCTTCTCTCATGTGGCTTTTTCAGATCAGGAAGAGAAGGCAGCTGGGGAGGCTGCAGCGGGCGGGTGAAATGATTTATGGAAAGAAAAACACACACACCATTCACAACTGCTCTGTGATGATGAGGTAAGGTAAGCTCAACCCTGCACCATCTGACATTGTCAAGAAATTCCAGAGTTCCCTGAGAAAGAGGCAGGGAAGAAAACATCCGAGAAACCGGAAGACAGGTTTTGGCACAGTGCTAATATTTGCAAATGCGGACAAATAGCACATGACAAATGGCTAAAAGCAATCTTAAGAGGAGGTAGCAGTGGGTCCCACAATAATGTATTCTAAATTTTTAATCTTTGGAAATAGCTTGGTTTAAAAATTCCCCATAAAGGGTTAGCAAGAAATGCATTTGGACTTCATTTCAGATTCTTTATTTTCAAACTTCCTCTTCAATCACGAGGACTAGAATTTTTTTAAGACAAGGAATACAAGCTAAAAATCGAAGGAATCTAAAGATATGTTCTATTGGATGTAATGCATGAAACTGGATGTGATGCATTGTTTTTAAGCATCTGCCTTACACAAATACTTAAAAGACATTTCAGCCTGCACTGATCAGATGACTGTCTGTAAACTGGGTGCACTGTAGATCATTGAATCACCCCAGCAGAAGACACTCCCCTTGAATGTGGATGTATTTCCACATTCCACAACCTTTTCCATAGACCTTTCCCTTTCTGTGAGTTTTCTGCTTTAGTTCCAAACCTGGAGTTCTGCCTGGTGCATCTTATCTACATGTTGCAAGCCTTGTAAATCAGAGACATCAAGCCTGATGCTTTAAGGCTTGACCTGTTGCTCTCCAGATTCTTCTGGACTCCAATTCTCAGAATCTCTGACTATTGGCCATGCGGCCTGGGAATGATGGAAGCTGGAGTCTAACAACATCTGAAAAGCTGCAGGTTAGCCCTGCTTTAAAGAGCCAGTCTGAGTTGTGAGTTTAACACAACAGCCACCCCTAGTTCTGCAATAGCAGACTTTAACCAAGGAACCCATCTGCAAACTTTAGTTGTAGGTTAACCAGCCTCATATATCCAGCATGCTTGAGCCTAATTAATACCTGAAGGGGTTAATGCCATAGAGCTATCCTGTCAGGCTTAGTCTATGTTACTTCCCCTCGCCTTGGGAGGAAATGGTCAACCAAGCCTTTTGTTGTACTCAGTCCACATGTAAACTTTGGTGTGTGAGGAGCTCTGAGCTGCTACCTCCAGCCACATGGCTTTAACCAACCTCTTTTGTTTCAGACAAAAATGGAGTCTAAAACCAGTATTTCCCTATACCAATAGTTTAGGAACTTTTACCATTGTGTAACCAACTTTCAGCTTCATTGCATGTCTATGAGTTACAGTGTTATAAGAAATGGAGAACAGATTTTCTCTATCCACCTTCTCTATGCCATGTGTAATTTTATATGTCACATCTTACTGCTTTTCTCTGAACTAAAAAGTCTCAAATGCTACAAACTTTTCTTGTAAGGGTTCACTTAATCTTGACTTAATCCTGCTTAGCTTTCTGTGTAGAATCTGCCTCTATTTTTTTTATCTAGTCCAAAATCTGGGTTTTTCATACACACACACACACACACACACACACACCTACACCCCTACAATGGATGTTCCTGCTGCTTCTCAGATTATTATGGGATGCACTCCTCATAAATTTGATGCTGCCAATTGGATGTGGTCAAATCAAAAGAGATTCACATAGACCTGCGTAGATCTTGTTTTGCACACCTCTCTCCCTTCCTGTGTGAGTAAACTCTCCTCAATAATTGGGTCCTGAATCCATTGTATGATGGAAAGCTTTTATGCTCTCCACAAAATAGGCACGAGTGCCGAGGAAGACAATAGGAACAATCGCTTTTTAACACTTCCATTTTGTTGCTTGAGTTTAGGGGAAGCATAACAAAAAGAACCTTGTGAATACTCTGTCATATCATGAGCTCCATAAATTGGAGCTACAGCAAGCTGTCTGTCTGCCAGAGGTGTGAACAAATGTGAACAAGTCCCTCTGAACACATAAACCATCTGCTCATTACCCAATAGGCTCACTCCTCATCATAAAAACCAAAAAGACGCCTGCACTGCTATATCCCACTCCCTCTGCAGGGATACATAAAAGTTCAGTTTGAGCATCAGAGCCGCTCTCCACACAGAGACAGCTCTCATGAGCAGCGAGCCAGCTTCTTTATTACCCACTGGTAACCTTTAACTCTTTGTTTCCTGCAACTGTCTCTGCCCCCAACTCTGAGAGTTGCTCTGCGGTCACTCCTGTCAAGCAAAAGCTGGCCTCTCTTGCTTCACAAGACCTGGAATATTACAAAAGAGGGATTTGTACACATATTTCTCCGTGGGCTGATCATCCATTTTATCAGGAAAGCATCAGTTGGCTGCCACTTTTGATCTTTTGTTGCTTTTTTAAAAAAAAGAAGCTTGACAACTCTAGCAAGCGGAAATATCTCACTTCTCCTAATATGGGATCTATCAGAGCAGTCTCTTATCTAAACTGAATTTTACCACCAGAGCCTATGAGGCTTTCCTGTCATTAGATAAACTTTAAAATATACTATACGATCTAAAGGGTTGTACACCAGGGTGAGAAATGTGCTTTCTAAATATGGTAGTGAAGAGTCTCCCTCCTTATCTTTCAACAGGAGAATAATGGGCCATTCAGAGAAATTTAGAAGTGGCTGATTCAGTATTGATTTTTTTTTTTTTTTAAGGTTTCTACTAGGGATGGAGAAATCTCTTTGGTCCACATTTTGAAGTGGACAGACATAGTTCTCTAGTTCTGGATATATTTGTAGATCAGCATGCAGCCAACCAGTAGGTTATACACTGCACCTGATTTTGTGATGCAGTTTGTGCTGCTCCTTAAAAATGCATGGGAAAGCTTGCAAAATATTATAGGGGAAGAATGGATATAAAATCCATATAAATATATGTACAATCCAAGTACACATTTTCATGTTTTGTTTGTTTTTAAGACCACAAGAATGGATGGAATGGACCTCGGATCAAGCAAATGTGAATCTGGCACAGAATAAAAAATGGGCAGACCCATTCATCCCATGGTTTTTCACAGTGCCCCTACCACCTGTTGATTTTCGAATGGCATCCAACTAACATGATTCTGCTTGTGCAACACAACTTTCTGCTCCACTGTGTGTGCCCACCATATGCTCCAGAGGATTGGGGGTAGCCCCTAGAACAGATTTATGGGCCATGCATAGGGAGAAGGGGGGCAAGTTCCACTGTGTGAGCAGAGATCCATGTGCTGACTGAACATATTTTGCCCTACATTGGATACAACCCTCTGCCCAGCCCCCCTCTTTATTTTTTCCATCACTTTTCTGCCAAAGGCACCCAAGAGTGATTTGCAACAAATCAATCTAATTAAAATCACTGAAAGCAGCTACAGTGAATATCAAACAACAGTGGATTAATAGCAGCAGTGATAGCTATAAAAAAAAAGTACAACCCCACCAAGAAGCAGCTGAAATAAATTTTTAAAAATCTAATCCTTCCTTCTGAAATTCAATAGAGTGCAAGTCCAATGGTATTGCATGTCAGTAGCTCTGCAACATCTTTTTCTAGACACCAGTCAACCAAAACTCTAGTGTTCAACACCCAGTGCAAGTGTCCTCTAGATGTTGTCATTTGAGCAGGGTGTGTTATGGGTGACATGCATTCTTCGAGGTAGATTGAATCCATACGTCTTTAGGATCTTGTAGGTCAGCATCAGAAGGGTGAATTGAGCCTGGAAAAGTTCTGGCAGCCAATGAAACCACTGGGCAGTTGATGTCATACTTGCTCCATTTTGGAATCACCCAAGCTTGTGAACTGTCTCCAAGGGCAGCTCCATGTGAAGTACATTGTAGCAGTCAGTTCTTGGTGTTATCTTGAGAGGGTACTGATTACAGGATTAATAGACCAAAATAGGTACTGGTCATTTGTTGGTTACAAAGTTATCCACCATAATAGCATCTGAACTCTTTCTCTCTGAATTCTTCGAATGTTCAGTGGGTTAATATGTGTGCCATGATTATTGAATAAAAAAATAAAAAAATTGTCCAGTAGCACCTTAGAGACCAACTAAGTTTGTTCTGGGTATAAGCTTTTATGTGCATGCACACTTCTTCAGATACACTGAAAGAGAAGTCACCAGACCCTTCTATATAGTGAGAGGGTGGAGTGGGTTTTTTCTCAGAAGGGTAGTAGATGGGTGATTGACTCAATGGGTATGGTAAATGGGTATACCCAGAACAAACTTAGTTGGTCTCTAAGGTGCTACTGGACAATTTTTAAATTTTTAAATTTATTTCAACGGTGTTAGACCAACACGGCTAGCTACCTGAATCTATGATTATTGAAGCTCAACTTAATCTGAATCCAGCCCTTTGGTAGCAGGTATATACTAATTCTTGTGGTGTACATCCACAAATCTTCAAGACATTGCTTGGGAAGGTTGGAGGTAGGAGGTTGGAAAACTTTGTGTGGCAAAACTATGGCAAATTTCTGTTCAATCCCACCCACAGACTGATGCTCTGACTGAAATGGGTAGGTTGTGTTTTGTGCTTAAATTATGTATTTAAAGCAGAATTACTGGGGTTTTTTTTAAATAAGTACAGAAAATATTTCAGGACATTTGCACATGCAAAAGAAGTATCTGGGGTAGTGTGTAAAAGCTAAACACGAAAATGTCATACAGTGACCTTTCTTCAACTTTGTAAAGTGGAGCCTTCAGAAGTCAACATTAAAATCACAAGTAAAAATCTGCTGTTCCCAGCTATCATGTATCTACTACATCTGCAAACAATCATAAAATGTGAATCAGAAGCAGAGGATTGTGTTGTGGAAGAATTGGAAATAGACCATTTTCAATTAAAGCCTTTCAGATCTATTGAAATCAGCCAAGCACACACAAGGAGATTCAAAGCAATTGACAAGGCATACTTCTGCTGCCTGCTATTATAGATAATGAAACACATGATGTGCAATGTATATATGGATTTTTGATAACATTTTGGCAGCAAACCTCTACCACAATTGTTTAAAATGAGTTTACTATATTGTCTTTTCCTTTGATGGATCTCATTTCCCGTTTTTGTATCATCTGCAGATTTATGCACCACCGCCAAATTTTTAGTCATTTTTCTATTCAGCCTTTACCCACATTCATTTCTGTTAAAGGGGACCTGCAGAAACAAACACACAAACACGTTTGACCTCTAATGTCAAATGCCATGTATTATGTGGTATGTGAGAAGCTGCGAGGGAAGCCCTACTGCATGAGCAGAGACACCTGCTTGTAATACATAGGATCTCTTCAAGGATGGGGCAGAAATTATAATCTGTTTGCATTTAAAGGTGAACATACCTAATTCATGGGATGTGGGTGGCGCTGTGGTCTAAACCCCTGAGCCTTGGGCTTGCCGATCAGAAGGTCGGTGGTTCAAATCCCCATGATGGAGTGAGCTCCTGTTGTTCAGTCCCAGCTCCTGCCAACCTAGCAGTTCGAAAGCACGTCAAAGTGCAAGTAGATAAATAGGTACCACTCCGGTGGGAAGGTAAACAGCATTTCCATGTGCTGCTCTGGTTTTGCCAGAAGTGGCTTAGTCATGCTGGCCACATGACCCGGAGAAACTGTCTATGGACAAACATCGTCTCCCTCGGCCAGTAAAGTGAGATGAGTGCTGCAACCACAGAGTTGTCCACGACTGGACTTAACTGTCAGGGGTCCTTTACCTTTACCTTTACCTAATTCACAGTCACCCTTCAGAATCCACCCTCAGAGAGTTTTGCTATGCAGTTCTCCAGCTAAGTAATATGAACAGAAAAACAATATATTGAGGTAAACAGTGTATAAAAATGGATATAATATGCAAAGCTTGGGACAAGTTTCCTTCTGGGATTGCCTTACCCCACTTGACCACTTATATGCCCATTCCACCACTTTGATCCATGGAGCTGGCAAGGTTACAGGTGTCACATAATACTCGTTCTGTATCACCAACTTTTAAAGATACATGCCGAGGTGCACTTTCATCATTATTAAGACTTCATATATCCCAGAACCATAGCTGTCAACGTTTCCCTTTTTTAAAGGGAAATTCCCTTATTCCAAATAGGATTCCTTGCAAGAAAAGTGAAAAGTTGACAGCTATGCCCAGAACTGGAAATCTGGATTTGAAAGCAGATTTCACTTGGCACAGTTACATCCTGCTCTTTATATAAGAGGCTCACCCCACCCTGCAAGAAATAATTGAGATTCTTTGCTGGATCCTTTTCTGTTCACCTATCTATTGACTTCTCTCTCTGTTTCTGACTTGTCTCTCAGCTTCACAGAGGAGGTGGAAGAAGTTGGCCGTAAGAGCAAGAAACAGGAACACAAAAGCGACACATACCCTTGCAAAAGCAGTTGGGAGCTCTGGGATATTCTCCATAGCAATGGCAAAGTGGTGCCTGCAAATGTCTCTTAGCAACAGTAATTCAGATTATGGGATCTGGCCTTTGGTTCCCAAATTCTTTCTGTGCTTTGCACATGCTGGAAATTTTCTGAACGCAAAGCTTTTCTCTCTCTCCTTTTCTGGCAAGGGCTGCTTCGCTCGAGTCTCAAGTGTGGAATTAACAAGATGCTAACACCCTCCACAGCAACGATTGCTGAAATCATGCACTCTCATAAACAACATGCTGGAGACCCTCTCGCCCTTCCTCGGCTTCCAGACCAGCTGGATCCTCTCATGAAATGTAATACGTTTCGGAAACATCAGGAACTACAAGAGAGACTCGTGAAGCAGGAACAGTTGCACCGACACAATCGGAAACACTGGTGGTGCCAGCACTAGCAGCAGATGCACCTGCAGTAGAGTGCAGCAGCTTGAGAGTAGAGGAGACCAGGAAGGGAAATTGCTACATGGGATCTGGACTCCACACAGGAGGCAATAAGGATGGCCTCACTTTCATATCCAGACCACTCTTTCAAATATGACAAAGAAGTTAATGCCTATTGGCAGGAAAACAACCCTTTGGCTTGCTGCGTGTTAATCAACATGTGTACTCGGAAGTCAGAGCCAGAGTGTTCAGTGGAATTTTATCCACTTACTGTTCCCAACCCTAACCCTGTGGGAAGCCATCTGATTAGACTTTAATTTGATTCTGACCTGTTTTTAGGAGGTAATTTAATTATTGCTTGATTTTATACCAGTGTTATATATTTGATGTTAGCCACCCTGAGCCTGACTTCGGCCAGGGAGGGCGGGATATAAATAAAAGTTTATTTTTTATTATATTTATCCCCTAGAAAGTGAGTTTAGGATTGCCGCCTCAACGAACATCTGGCAGATGAGTCCAGAACTTTAATAAAAGTATGGTTTGCTGCTGGAATAGTCAGCATGCCATGTTGAGGCTGTGATATGTGCTTGCTGGACTGGTGCAACAAGACATAGTACTGTACCACTAGTAGACAGGTTTACATATCATGTAAATAACTGTTGCCAGCCACAGACACCATAACTATTCATTCTTTAAGGCTGTGTTCCTCTAGATCTTAACTTGGAAGTAAACTGCTTGTCTAACCATGACACTTACTTCTGAAATGGCACGTATAGAATTTTACTGTAAGTGCAAACTGTTTGAGATGGTATTTGTCTGCTGATTCAGTTCTCGGCTGTCATAATTCCCCCCCCCCCCCCATGGCTGCTCTTGTTCTCTTGGGTTTGTTTGTTGTTTGCATTGTTTAAGTTTGTGTTTTCAATGTGTTTTAATGTAAGCCACTTTGAGTGTGGGATTTAAATAAATAACAGCCATAGTTTATGGCAGAGGTCCTCAGATTTAGTTACACTGAGCCTCCCTAACTCATCAGTGTGTGTGGCAGACCAGGAATTGATCTGAGCGTCCCCAAGATAATTGGGACAAAATGAAGACAGGCATTTCTCTCTGCAGAACTCGCTTTTCTGCTCAGTCTGGGGTGGGAGGGTAAGGCGGGGAGGGGGGAGAAAAGTTTGGAGCCTATGGTATGATTTAAGATTTCTGAGAAAGATATTGTATGACCTGACTATGTTAGAGTGTTGCATATGTCATGTAATGTGCATATGTTGCAGGTGTCCTACCATCCATACAACAAACTGGATTTTATATGATTTTATATGATTCTCATTGAGTAGCAAGTAGGGCCTTTCCCTGTGATCCATCTTACAAACACACATGTAAAGAGGAATGGGTTATGTGGGAAGGGCATTTGCATGTACACATTCAGTTTGTGTAGGGGTAATATGTAAGTCTTAGGTTCATTCCCATGCTCCATAGCATGTAACACACATGTCATTGCCATCTGTGAACTAACCAATAAGGAAGCAAAAGGTAACCTCAATCACCATATTCTTGGCAATTGTAATAAAAAAGATGGAGAACACAGCCAAGTTTGCACACATGCCACTAAAATCTGAAATATAAATGCAAATTATATATTGGCTAAACTGGGCATTGGCTAGCATATTCAGTAAGTTTAAACATGACCCTCCTTTGCTTTCTGTCCCACTTTAAGGAAGTTGACACATGCTCAGAAGCAGGGATGGGTGAATCTTCCTGTTTTGGTTGCTTTCATTTCTCAGTCTTCATTTCTCCATATTTCTATATCAGTTTGCATCAGTCTTCATGAGAATCCAACATCATTTTAAAGTGAATTTATCTTACATTTTGTATACAATTTTGCCTAATATGCACACTTTCCCCTAATACAAGGCATTTTCACACACTATTTTCCATGAATACTTGCATTTTTTATGCACAATATACACATTTTTATACGTACATATTTGTACATATTACTTGGCAGGAGAATTTCAGCACAAAATTCTTAATGATGTGTGGATTTCTGAAGGATGGCTGTGCTTCAGTTTGCATATTGTTTCAGAAAGTGTGTATTCAGTAGGCTTGTCTTTAAATGAGAATGGAATTGAATTTGTCCCTCATCCCTGCTCACAAGTAGTACAAGTGACTCTTCCTATTACTTGATGTATAGTCTCTTACATAGCACTTACTACGAAATTCCACACCCTCATCTGCCGGACCAGACTTTCAGCCATCTGTGCTGGCTCAACAAGATGTCACACACACACACCTCCGCCCCGTGACAACTCTTTGTCTCCCTAGGGAGGCCTAGCTTGCACTTTGAGAACCTGTATTTATAGACACCCTAACTTCATTTCAAACTTCCTAAATACACATCGCAATTCATTTCTAGTGAGCCATTCCTCTTCCCAACTTCTTGAAGACATCTAAACAGAATGAGTTGGGTTCTAAATTTCCGTTTTAACATTCAGCTGCATATTTGAGGGTAGGCAGTTCTTGGCCTGCATGCCATTCCCAAACAGAGTGATGTTTTAAAATTATTGTGGTCACCAACCAAAGATTTGCTTCTTCACACCATTAAAATCTGCATGACGTGCCAGCACCGAAATTGAATCCATATGGTGGGCTGCCTAAATAAGACTGGACTTAAGACTTTTTTCCTTTTTCGAGACATAGCACACAGCTGTTGCCTATTGTGGATTGAACTGAGGTAAAATGGGGCATTTTCTGTTTGTTAGCAATGTATTTTTTGAATCCTTGACAAATCCTTGGATTTGTAATTCACGTGCCTGACAATATCTCTCCAATGGGTTTGGTTATTGGAAGGAATCCTGTGACAAAGCACCATGTGACCTGAGTACCCAAGCTCATTGGGTGGTTGTTCCATTTAATATTTTGATAGCTTTATTTGCAAAAGCAATACCTTTCCAAGCAAAGCTTTTAAAGTAACACTTTATTGTAGGAAAGTCTGGAGCCGCTCAGGTTAAACAGAACACTTCATTGTATCAAATAAAAAGCTAGCTGAGAGACGTTTTGAGAAAGTGATGCTTCCGTGTCGAGGTCCCCAAGACACACCCCCCTAAATAAAACACACATCACACAGAAATTTTGTTTAAGGTTTTTGGCATAGTTTTGGCCACAACTTTATTAACATACATGAATGTGAATGGTTGCTTAGGCATTGGTTAGGACTATCTGTCCCCCCGCCTGGGGACAGAACTGACTTCCGAATTCCAGCGAAAATCAGTAAGGGAAAACAATATTGGGGAGAAACTGGAACTGCGCCACAGGCCTTCACCTTCTCCCTGCATGTTCCCAGGGGCTTGCACAGCCCAAACCCGATTCCAGGGATTTGGACGAAAGCATGGTGAGCCCCTGAATTCCTTTAACGGAATTCCCTTGCAGCAGTAGCATTAGAGGGGCAGGCCCAGCCAATCCTTACCCCTCCACCAACCAATTTTAACCAATGTCTAACCGCAACCTTACAAGTTGTGACGATTTGCTACGCAGTAGGCAAAAACCAAATGGCACCAGCCAATCAGCCAAATGGACAAAATTCCTACCAGGCCCCTGCCCCAATGGCAGACAACCGCATGACAGGCATAGCAAGGTCAACACACAAGACCTAAAATTAGGGAGGGTGGCGGGTGATCCGGTGCACACAGCGAAAGAGAAAGCTCAATGCTGCGTGCCCTGCATAAGAAACCTCTCTTCCCTCCCCTAAATTGGCAACATCAAAATTACCCCAGCAACTCAAGTGACCAATCACAGCCAGAGACCATCTATCCTTACCCGCCCGGCAACAGAGGGGTGGCTTGGCAGACCCCACCGCAACACGTGCCCTCTTTGAATGAGAACATGCCTTCTTGTAAAAGCTAATACTTCGCACATGTCAATCCTACAGCTTAACAAGTGGGACCTGCAACAAAATGTTGCCGCAATTGAATGTTCCTGTTAACTTCTGCAACTGATCCATCCCATGCTCTTCATTTTTTGCCCCACCTCCAGTTAGTCAGCATTCCATACTCACTGAACATTTTCAGCCCCTATTAGGCTGTTTTTGCATCCCACCTACCAGGGCTAACCCATGAGGCAAGATGAGGCAATTGCCTCAAGCAGCAGGATCCACAGGAGCAGCCGATCCCAATGTAGATGTTATTCCCTCCTGGGTCCAGATTCACTCACCCCTTCTTCCCTAGTGGGGATGGGGGAAATGCCATTTTGTGGTTCACCTCAAATGTTTTGGGCCCACCTTGCCCACTCATAATTTTTCATATCTCTGCAAATCCCTGGGGATTCCCCAGACCCGATAATACCTTTCTCTAGTATGTGGATGGTGTCATTCTGACTAAGCAAGGACTTGCATTAAGAATATTGAATATGTAAGTGGGACGTTGCAGTGCTGAGTTCTCCTGTTTGGAATTCATTCCTGCAGACGAGGAAGGAGAATGCACTCAAGGCCTGCTGCGTTCTGCCTCCACAGCCAGAGGCAGTTCTGCTTCTGAATACCAGCTGCAGGGGACCCCAGGAGGGGAATGTGCTCTTATGCTTGGGTTCTGCTTGTGAGTTTCCCACAGGCGTCTGGTTGGCCACTCTGAGAATAGGATGTTGAACTAAATGGGCCATTGGCTGGCCCAGCAGCCTCTTCTTATGCCCCCCATGTCTCCAGGCTACTCCTCAGATAATTATATCTCAAGACGCTTTTTAAGTGCATTTGATCAAACCCTTTCCATGAGTATGAACCCTGATTTATCAGAGTCCCTGATCATGGCAAAAGTGTTCAAGATGTTCAGTTGAACATACTTAAAACCCCTATTCCATCCTTCACAGCAATCATAAAAAGATCAGAAGGGTATAGCACACACTTAAGGCAGATTGAGGGAGCTTGCATTGTGTGCCCCTTCCTGTCCACAGTTTAAACCCTTCAGCCAAACTCCTTTAAGCAGATGGAACAGACTTGCAGCTGAACTCATGCGAAACTGATATGGAGCATAAGTAGGCTGATCTATCCATCTCTAGCAAAAGAAGACAGCCTGTGGCAACCACCAAAGAATAAACAGTTCTCCCATGGTGGGCATGTTTCCGAAAAAAGCAAAGCCTGCTTTTCTAGAAACCATTCCAGCTCACTGTTCACACTGAATTTTTATCAGAAATGTTAACAGCCATTGTAGAAAATATGTACTTGCAAGTATTCAGTCTGTTGATCCAGCAGGAATGCACTCCCCTGACATTTTGAGGGGACATTTCTTGATTTGGATTTTGGGTGGGGAACAAAGTTGTAGAGATTTTTTTGAGAAAATTTTTTGGAGCTTTTTTTAAATGAAATTCACTAAGATCAACATTTCCGACATGGGCTGCCATACGTCCGGATTTTCCAGGTCTTTCCGTGCTTTCCGCCTGGATGCTGTTTATAAAGGCCGAATGTCAAGGAAATTCCAGACACATGGCAATCATATAATATGATCAGTTTACATGCTAGGAAACAATCGTTCTATGGAAGCCATTTTAAGTGTTGCACAAAGCAGCCCCTTCTGTATCATCAGCGCTGGCCAAAGACATTTTGCTGCCTGAGGCACAATAGCAAATATTGCGCTTCTTCCCAAGTCAAAGTGTATTGCACCAATGATAGAAAATCCCACAAGTATCAAGATTACTCTTGAAAGTAAAAATACAAACATAATAAATCTTAATCTGTTGCCCTTTCAGGACAGCCACACTCAGTTGTCTAAAGTGACCACCTCACTCTGTCTAATAGCAGGGCAGGCCCTGCTTATGAGGTCACTAGCAGGGCTTCACCACAAAGACTTGGTCTGGGTACACATCATTCATTTAGAGTGGAATTCAATATAGCACAAAGGCAATTGTTCCATTGGCACACGCATTTCTGCTTGCCCAGTGGAACAATCTCACTTCTTCTCACCCTGCATGCTGTCCTGGGGCTTCTTCCAATTTGGGAGAGGTGTGGGGACATAGGGGGTGATGAGAGGGGAGAAAGCCCCCCCCCCCCGACTAGCTGGAGTTCTTGCACTAGCTTCTGCTAGCAGAGCAGGTTAGTTGAATCCAGCCTGTAAAACACATTTCTTCCCTCAAAGAATCGGGGCAACTGTAGCTTGCACTTCACAAAGCTACAATTCACAGCTCCCTTAACATACTACAGTACCCAATATTCTTTGGGGAAAGATGTGCACTTTAAATGTACTTTAAATGTATGATATGTATGTAGCCTGAGGACAGTTCGCCATGCCACCACAAATCATTCTTTGGCAAAACTTTTATGGTGGCACACTAAGGCACACAGACAGATTCGCAAACTGTTGGGTAGGCACCACATGGAGAGTTTAAAACATTGCCCATGTGTAAATCGTGGAAATAATTGTCTATAATATACTTTTAAAATAATAAGAAGAATCATATCTATGTTAAATTGATTCAGGTCATTCAAATTTGCTGTTAAACTAAACGTTGAACCAAGTATTAATGGAGCTTTGATCATGGCTTTCTGCCAACACTAGGAAAGTTTTCCAGACCAGAGTTTATGGATAGTATACTGCTGACAGAACTGGCTGACAGATAGATTGCAAACTCAGAATTATGTTTGTTTATTTTTTGTTACATACCATACATAATTTTTGCATATCTGGCATGGCCTTTGTAGCTTTGCAAAACCCATTTGCTTTTTGCATTATTTTAATTTTCCTTTTGCAGATTGAACAGGATGTGATGTGTTGTGACTTCTTTTGACTAAATTGCTTGCTGTTTTAAGCATCTACTGCATTTTGCCACCAGAGCAGCTGTGTTTCAGCCCGGAGTGAAGTCATTCCTGAATATTCATTGCATAAATATATTATGCTGAACACATATTAGGCTATCTACTTTCAACCAATAGGGAGAAAACTGTCTACTTTGGGGCAAAGTGTCACACTGATTCAGTATGGACTGATTTGAATAAAACACTGACTAAACCATAGTTTGGCTCATGTGCAAATTTCCCTCTCTTTCTTGCATGGGCATGAAGAGTTTGGAAAGTTTTGTTTTGATTTCTGACGCACTGCAGTTTGATATGTCATCTGAACCCAAACAAAATATTGTTAATTTTAATTGTGGCTAATGGGAATAAGACAAGTTCAAATGATAGTTTGTGATTAGGCAATGTTCAGTCAGCCACTGAAATGTTGGAATGGTAAAAATGTGGATAGGAAAAGGGAGTGCAAATGGAAGACTTCCCTCAGTATCCTCATGTATGTGTTCTGCACTCAGCTGCCAACCTGCCACGAGTTGTGTGGGGAAGTTCTGCATGGGGATTCTACTCATAGGTATATTGGAATAGGAGGAGAGGGAATGTGTGAGCCCAGGGGAGTTAGGCTCATTCTTGTAATGCTAGACCATGGTTTAGTGTTATGTCACAACACAGCCTATATGCTGACGTGCTTCAATTTTAATTCTTTTTAGATTTTCCAATCAGGATACAGAATGACCTATTACACTAAGCAACAATGTTTCATGCTGATGTACATGGTGTTTGCTGCTTTTTACCAAAACATTACATATAAGGCCAGCCTTCCATGCAACAGGGTGAATCAATCTCCTTCAGGCAGTACCATATGGGTGGGGAGTGGGGGGGGGGATCAAAGCTGGAAATGGTGTCAAATGGCACAGCAAAACTTTTTAAAGTGTTGGCTCTAGGGGTGGTGTCTGGGTATTGGGGTGACAAAATATATTGATTGGCACTGCTTACATGCATTTTAGCATGCGCCACAAGGAATAAGTAGAAACCTATGGAATTTTATTGGAGGAAAGTGAGTGTGTGTGAGAGAAAAAACTTGTTTTATTGTAATTGTTTTTAACAGTCGTTGCAAGCAACTTTGCAAGAACACTGTTCTAAAAGATGAGGTATCAATGTTTTAAATAAATGAAAAAGAAAACCCCCAAATAGGATGCTTTTCTATAAGGTCTTCTGGCAATTAAATGAGAATTACTTCCGATGGTACCATTTTCAAGGGAAACAGGAAGTGTGAATGACTTCTGTTTCCTGTTTCCTGTTTCTAAGATTCCTTGCAACAGCTGAAAAAGAATTCACTCATCTCTTTCATGTTCCAGATGTACAGAAAGCTCATGAACTTTATCATAAGCAAGCACTGGGGACTTGTTAGGGCATATGGGATTTTATTCCTGCTGTCTATGCTACAAATGCTTAAACGACTCACCAGAGATTCTCCTCATGTGAATCCAGTGAAATACAATCCATGTAAAATCTATCCTAATGACCTCAGTGCTAACTGAGGCACATTTACCTCTCACAGGTGTTGATACAAAGGAGAGAGGTAGCTCTTCTGACAGAGAGGTCTGCATTTGATCTTAGAGCTGTGGCTTACCTGTGGAATGATTGACAACAGGCGGGTAGAAAATGATTGACCCTTTACCACTAGGGTAATCAAATCCAAAGTCCTCAAATGCTGAGTTGCTAATCATTCTTAGCTTTGACGGGTTTGTTTTCAGTTATAGACCTCAAAAGCTCAGGGATGGAACGTGAAACTTAGTCCTCTCATTTTGAATGCATAGGTACCAAGAGTCAGTATGATTATACAGTTTTGAAAGAAGCTGTAAAGTCTAGAGTGTTGGATTTGCATGTAGCAATCTGGCATCTGAACCCTGTTCAGCCATGAAGTTCATTGGGTCACCTTGACCCAGACACACTCCCTCATCTAAGCAACTCACAGGTTTCTTGGGAAGATAAAAGGGGCTAGCCTCATGTATGCCACTCTTAGATGCTTGGAGAAAGACAACAGAATATTAATGGGTTAGATTAATAAGCTGCCACACCAGAATCTTGGGGCACTAATATTACCTGCAAGAGGAAATACTTTAAAACTAGGCAAAGTTCTGCTCTTGATTCAACCAGAGACCCTGAAGCAGATAAAGAATATTGTGTTGTGTCATATGGTATTGTATTAAAAACACATTTACTCAAAAGTTACATTTGAGTTTTGTCCACTACCATAATACTACAGAACAAAAAATATTGTTGAAGCACTTATTAGTCAGTTTCCTGCTCAGATAAGGCAACACTGAAATAAGCAGAAATCTATTAGTGTGGAATCCATCCTATATTCTTCCATGTCAAATATGCATTCAGAAATAAAGCAGAGATGGAAATGAATTATGGAAACATGGTAGAGAGAGAGAGTTGGCCACATTCATTTAAATACACACACACACAGTTTCTCACTCACGTTAATTATATTTTGCTGTTGTTCCAATAAGCACTATGCTTTCATGTAATAGCTTGAACATGGTGATTCTCTTATTTTCCACACAGCTCCCCCCCCCCAAAAAAAAAGTATGGTTCAGGTATATTTCCTGCCCTTGGCATTAGGAAACACTCCAGCTTTAGGGAGCCCTCAGTGTCACCCTCAGCCATTATTACACCAATCCTGGGCTTCATCTCAGACCTATTTGTATGCCGACCATACCTCACACTAAGCAAAGGGTCAAAGACTAAGCCTGACAACAAAGGCTTAAGAGTGAACACCCAGCATGCAGGCATTCAGCTAGTCTCTAGTAATTGTCTACAGATCCATTACACTGTGTTTGTGGTGTTAGAATGGTTACTTCATGTCTGCAAGCCGAGGAGAAAAATATTAAAATATAGTGCAAGGAATAAAATACATTACAAGAAATGGTAAGGAATTTGGATTACCCTCTGTATTTGCTTTACAGATTTTTTTAGTGCTAGGTGAAGATCTTTGCTATTTTCTAAATCTGTGCACTATTTTTTTTTTAAAAAATCAGTTTTTATTGATTTTCATACATATCATACATTATTCAACTTAACCAAACAATCGTGCACTATTAATTAACTCGTAGAATTTTTGAACTGCAGTCAAATTGAGAGATGCTGTGTATCTTATAATGCTGATGTATTTGCTTCCAGTGACATTTCTGTGTTGCCTTTTATTGTTTTATTGATTGCTATTATATTTAAAATTTTATTGTTGCTAACCACCCAGAGGACACTGTTATTGGACATCATTCAAATGATGCAAAGACATAAACAAATGTCTTGTCTATTCTTGATCAGCTACTTGATCAGTTTCTTGATCAGGCCTTCTGGTGCCATTATGTACTATGCATATTAGACTTGGGATGCGGGTGGCGCTGTGGGTTAAACCACAGAGCCTAGGACTTTCTGATCAGAAGGTCTGTGGTTTGAATCCCTGCAACGGGGTGAGCTTCCATTGCTCGGTCCCTGCTCCTGCCAACCTAGCAGTTCGAAAGCACGTCCAAGTGCAAGTAGATAAATAGGAATCGCTCTGGCGGGAAGTTTAATGGCGTTTCCGTGTGCTGCTCTGGTTTGCCAGAAGCGGCTTAGTCATGCTGGCCACATGACCCAGAAGCTGTACACTGGCTCCCTTGGCCAATAAAGCGAGATGAGCGCCGCAACCCCAGAGTCGGCCACGACTGGACCTAATGGTCAGGGGTCCCTTTACCTTTATATTTGACTTACACAGAAAGAACAGATAAGTACTGCCCAGATCCCAGCATCTTTAGCTTGGAAAAGAGACATGTGTCAAAGAAATCCTCCATTTCTGTCATTTGCCACTCTTTTCTTTTAAAAAGCAGTCCTTATTTCTATTAATAATTTATTTTACAGCTTGTCCCATGGAACCATAAATACGTTTCAAAGCTTTTATTCAGGGATTTTCTGCAAAGTGGTGTCTTGGCTCCCATTTCTGGAAACAGGACAAAATGCGCAATTTTCTCTTGATAAATGTTTTCTAACCTGTGAATTACTAGGTAATTCAATATTGAGCATTATGGAGAAAAAGTGTTTGCCTCACTAACTGCCTTCCAGCCAAACACCTGTCAGAACAAATAAGGGAACGCAACGTAAATGTTCTTAATAGGTGGATAAGTGACAGAGTTCCTGACCTTGAAGCCAAGCTCTAAACATCTAACAATGCATATTACATCTTTGTATGGAATAGCTGGTTCTTGAAAACCTGATCTGAATGCAATCCTTTTATAAGCCATTATCATCCATTCATCATACATAGACACTTATATGTTAAGAACACTGGTAAATGGTTAAATATGTGGAAAGTGATTCTGTAAGAGAAGGAAGCATGTGGACGAGTCAATAGCTTTAGGCAACCTAGGCAGCATTTAAGTTCTTGTCAGCTGGGGCTTTGAATTTAGATTTCTGTCCTTAATTTGGTGGCCAGAAAACAATTTATTACTACTGAAAGCTGCTTCCCTAGCTTCAAGCCAATTCCAATTCATTTTTTAAATTTTCCTATAAGACAGACATTGGGAGCAATGCAGAAATCATAATGATGGCATTCCCTTCATCCACTAATATACCGTAACACCATCATAAAAAATAGACATTTGGCTGGCTTTTCTGCATTTTTTATTGGTCATGGCTCCATTACTGACTGGGAGCCAAATGTTGATCTCTAGTGCACTGACATAGATCTGGGTTTGCATGAACCTTCATACAGAAGCCAAAGTATTTTTTAAAACACACACACACACACACACACACTTAAAAATTCTCTTTTCACTGGCACTCACAAATTTTGGTAGGCCTTTCCCCTCTTTCACATGCATCCAAACATGCAATAATTTGCAAAGACTGCTGTGAAGTCACTTATTTCACCCCTGTGTGCTAACACTGGCAGAGGGGTAGTTTGAAAACTGGCAATGAAATCATTAGAAGAGGAAGAGTTTACTTCATAGGATTATAGTTGCATGAGCCTGAATGTCTAAACAGGGCTACTATTGCAACTTCGTAGATGGCAAATGGCAGATTTTTTTTTATTAAACAAAATGAATAAAATCCTGCATAAATCAGAACACGTGCATATCATATATTGCCAAGTCCTTGAGTAGCACACACTATTTCTACTTCAACATATAAATCTCAAGTACCCATTCAGCAGACTTGCCTCTTAATCACTCTTGCATTCATAGCTATATACTGTACCTATACATTTAAGCCACAAGCTAACACAGTGTTAAGCATCCTTAAATCAGTGTCTTTAAATATGCTTGACTTTCTGTTGGATTGTGGTGCTAGACTATTTGCTTCATCCCTTTATGTTTCACCCCTCCCCACCTTACACCAAAATCCCTGGAAACCAATGGTTATGCCCTATAACACTTACTTTAGAATATAAATGTGGCACAGACCACATTGTGTACACTGCATGTAAAGCAGTCTGTGTACTATAAGCTGCATAACGCAACATCAAAAGTTTGAGATAAGTTCATATTGTAACCCCAAATGCAAGAGGCAGCACAAATACTTCATGTTCTTGTCCCCAAGAGAATGTGAGTGTGCAATTAATGGCATCAGATCCAAAACTTATCTGTAGTCACTGGTGGGATTCATTTGGACATGAGAGAAAACTTTGGGAATGGTTAGAAATGAAAATCTTTTTTCTGTGGTGGTCTCTCCATTGACCAGTCATATTTTTCTTCTGGCTCTGCATGGGCTTTAGAAGGGCTGGAAAGATAGACCTATTGGTGTAAAACAGTGACCAAAGTTGTGCCTTTCACATGTTGTAAGAATGATGAAAGCTATAGTTCAGTAATGTCTGGAGTTTGCCACACTGTTGTAAAAGTTTAGCCACTGCTCAGATAATTGTCCGATCGCACCATTTATTAGTCAGACATCATTTGTTGAGAAGTTTAGGGAAGGAAAGTTAGGTTCATCATGACATGGAAATTGTTCTGGTTAGACAACAGACCAGTCCAACTCCTGCTCATAGCTGTCAACTTTTCCCTTTTCTTGTGAGGAATCCTATTTGGAATAAGGGAATTTCCCTTTAAAAAAGGGAAACGTTGACAGCTATGCTCCTGCTTAATCATACCACCAATGCTAACATGCTCTGAATTTTCTGCACAATCAGATTTTGTCCTCTGCTTTGAGATTAGTATCATGTTTCTTCTGGAATAATTTCCTTTTCAAGAGAGGTTTACTGAAATTAATAATTAGGCTTGGGTCCTTATTTCCAACTAATTGCTAACAGAGCTTAGGGGTGGTGGTGAAGGGACCCCGCTATTAAATACAGTAAGATTGTTCTGTAAATGGCTGTGTAGCTTTGGCAAAGGAAGTTGTGCAAGCAGAACTGTGCTGTGTTTGTGGCAACAAACTTTTGAATCACAGCAAATGGGGAAATAGAAGGTCATGGGGGTAAATTCTGCTTACTGTTAGACATTTCAGCAACTGAGACTTCCACATGAAATCAACCTGCCTGTTTTACTCTGGATGTAGAGGATGCCTGCCAGATGGTTTGGAAGGACTCTGGAAGAAAAATAGCAGAAAGTGTGAAGTGACTTAACCGTAGTCTCAGTTCCGCTCTCTCCAGTATGCCGGTGAAAATCCCAAACTGTGATAGTCTTACTCCAGCCTTTAAGAACTGCAGCTGAAATTTGGAGTCTGTGCCATCATCTGCTCTCCAGCTGGTTGTTTGCTTTACTGTGTGTGAATTTGGAAAAGAAAAACAAATAGGCAAATGGCTCAGACGAAAGTCTCTCTTTCAAAATGAAAGGCACTTTGAAAGAACTGTGTTGCTGCAGGGAGCTTCAAGAAGAACAATGCTCCTTTTACTTATGTTGTCCATCTTGAGGTGTGTGCCTCACTTGTGTCAGAATTCCTCACAACCAGTGGCTGCAAATAACAAATAGGAGAACCATTTTCGGGTGAACACTCAAATCCCTGGCTTGACCATTTTGAGCTAATGAAGAAATGATAAAGCTACTTCATTAGGGAACCATGAAATGAGGTTCTAAAAGGCTTTTATTCAGTTGAGTTGTCTACTTTGACCAGATGATAACATTTGGCTTGAAACTGTCTGTGTTTGGGGAGTGATCAAAAATTAATGTGGATAATATGGGAGGAGCAGGGGACCAAAATTACTTAAACATTTTAAGGGTGATAGATGAATGGTTACCTGTGATAGTGGAAGTGTCTTTCCTTCTTTCTGGTTTTGGTGGCCACCATGGTGGGATGGGTGCCCCCACTTTTCTACCACAATACCCCTGGAATGATTCTATGTCATGATGTGGTCTAGTTCCCAGGGGGCATTGTGGAGAAAGCATTCTCTGCTTCTTCTTGTGACAATAGCAGCAGCTCTATTAAGGAAGGATGGAAAACAGCATCACTGCCATAGCTAGACAGGAATAACCCCTGAAACTTTGGAGTAATTTACACACACCCACCCAAAAAATCCCCGAGATTCCCCCTCCCACAGTAAATTCACCAGTTGGGATGGGAAAGCTACTCTGACTGTTTTCCACAACTAGTGTCCTTTGTATATGGCCACCCTCAAATTAACATGCTTTGTGAAGATACAGTATGTGGAAGTGGCACTCTACTTCTCCAGGCAGAAGATCCAGGTGCTGATTTTCCATTGAGGACAGATTTTGGCACAGTGCTAGCTATAGCAGAAGGCACATGGAAAGGAAAGTTACAGCTGTGCAATGCATTCTACCAGCCTTTAGCCCTACTAACCAGAGCAGCAATCCATCCTTCTGGCTTTTTGTTGTTGCTCTTTTTCAAAAAAGAGAGAGAGGGGCATTCTTTCCTCAATCAAATAATCCCCTGTCATTATCAGATGAGACGTCCCTTTCCTTTTTTCTTGTCTGCGGTATTTTGCAGCTGTGTTGCAAGAAGCTCACAAATCATCCCTGAAGGTCAATGAAATTGATAACTTCTGCTTTTGCTTGTGGGATAGAGGATCATCAAAGATCCATCTTCTGAGACACTCCTCCTCATTGCCACTGTTGACAAGCTGGGGTTTTTTGTTGGTGCCAATTGATTTCTCTTTGATTCCTCTGCAGCATGGAGCCTTCAACATGAGAGTCAATTTAGAGTCAAAAGCCCTGAAGTGATTTAATAGCTTCCGTGTGAGGAGCAGCAGAATCCAGGAGAGCTTACAAATCTCAATTGTGGCATGTGCTCTGGCACCACTACAGACCAAGGCAGTAGATGCTAGAATCATTTGCCCTCGCCTTTCACTCAAGTTGGTGAGCTCATAATAGAAGGTTAAATGTTTGAAAACAATAAGAGGGTCTGGGAGATTCCAAAACAGAACAAAATTCTGCATGCATTCCCCCACATACACCTCTTTGTGTTGTGATTACACAGTCACCACTATTAATTCCAGGAAATAGCAATAATTAAATATAAAGTCTCCGCAGTAATAGCAGATTAAGATTCCCTTCCATTGAAGTGTGTGGCACGATGCCCAGCTAGCTCAGTGTTCTAAATATGGTCTGTCCTGTGAGAGCTGCTTCAAACATTGCAGATTTCTATGTGAAAAGGACTTCTATGCAAGAATTATCCTGCAACCTGTCTCCATTCATAGACACCCCAGATAACAGTTTGCAACGATAGACTGGCCAGTTACAGGACTGAAAACAACATGCAAGTGTTTGTGTGAAAAAGAATCACACACCCCTGGTCCTCTCTAACCCTTACTTGAATTCAACTGGATTTACTTATGAGAAGTTGCTAGGGTTGCCATACATCTGGATTTTCCTGAACATATCTGGAATACTGCAATGTCCAGACAGAAATCAGGAAAAATGTCTGGGGAAAGTTGGTTTTGCCATTTCCCCATAAAATTAGCATTAAAAGGGCCCCCAAACCCTCAACAACTTTTCTGCCACTGTTTGAAATATGGCAACCCTAGCAGTTTCTCTCACCCGACCTCCTCATGGGTTTGACTTTGTACCTGCTCAGGGGCATAGCTAGCTTCTCCGGCCTGGTGATCCATGCGGGGGGGTGGGGGGGAGGGAGATCCACACAGGGTGGTGCCATAGTGATCTGCACATGGGCCGCATCCCTCAGGGGTTTGGCACCCCCTCAGGGGTGACACCTGGGACAGACCGCCCCCACCGCCCCCCCTTTCCCGCCACTGCACCTGCTACCAGAGCCTGGAAAGCCATCAGCAGGGAGCACATATTGTATATGAGTTTCACATGGGACAGAGCCAGAACCAGCATGCCTAAGATAGTTCTGACCCGCTACCTCTTCTTTGCTGGGAGCACAGCACAAGGAGGTTTCTCTGACTGTAATTCACAGGCCCAAAGCATGACATTTTTGCTTTGCTGTTTGTAGCAAGGGATTCAAAGCTAGATGTGAGCTCTTAGTAATCTAAAAGCACCCCGCTTCAAAGTTCAGTGGTTTGGCTTTCCTCATCCTTGTGTTCCCCTTACCAAGAGAGCATGTTATACTGAAATATGCAGGAAGCACTACCCCACAGTACATTTCCAAAGAGGACGCATGCCTTTGTGTCTCGACAAGTGCTGGTTTGACTGTCGAACCCCATTTGGCGGCACCATTTATACTGTGTTTTGGATTAATCACAGGGGTCTACTATTTGGCATTAATTATCTTTATAGCTGTAGTTCCTCAAAACCCACCCGGAACGCAGACGCCTTTTTATTAGGCAGCTCTGACTTGGAGAGCAATAGGCCTCCCATCTTTGAAGCATTTCCCCATTCAGTATGTGGGAGTGGTGGGAGAAGACAAACATGCCATGTGAGAAACTGATAGCACATATGAAATTTGGGGAGGTGGGGGAGAGAGAGAGACTGAGCTGATGGGAAATGGCACCACATTTCTTTTTTTAGTTTCCCTTTGTGTATGTGGCAAAAGTTAATGGAATATGTTTGTGGTACGGGGGAATCTTTGCATAATGTTTGTGCGTCGTTAACTATCATTGAAGCTTTTCATCTAATCTATTGGCAGAATATGACTAACCCTTTATATATTTGTTAGTTTATTCTTTTACTCCTACTGGGTGGCGAAAGGAGCAGAGAAGTCAGGATTGGGGGGGGGGAGGCGGACTGATGGATGAATCAAAGCATTGCCTCACATCCATTCAAAGTTGTGAATAGAAAGAGACCATCTAGTTTCCAAGCCTTTATAACATTCAAGGCCATGGCTGCAAGTTCTTTCAACGTTTTTGTAAAATTTATCAATAAACATAATACTTTTGTGCCCCTCCCTCTGTCCTTAATTGTTTCTTTTGATGGCATTAAATGACAGGTGATTTTGTTTGATGTGTTCACATAGAGGTTGTTGCATGATAACTAGGATATTTGTGGTGTGCCTTAAGAACTTAAGAAGAGCCCTAGGCATGAGGCCTACATGTCTGGCTGGCTCTTCCCTTTTCACGCCAACTCCTATCACCTAGGGAGAGGGAGAACGGATGCCAACTCCCTCCACTGACTTTCCTATGGAGTGGAGAGCTACATGGGCACACTCACTCAGTCTAAGGAGAACACAGCCTCAGAATTTCCCTCCCCCCTCACCCCTTGATCTGAAAAAAACCCACCCCTGCTACAGGCCTACATTAAGAGACCTGCCAAGGAAATGTATAAAACCTTGTCAATAAATACCCTCACCTGCATGGGGACTGGATGAGTTTACTCCTTCCCCACTCCTATTATTTTAAAGGGCAGCAAGCAGCTCTAATCTTTAATGAAACCACATTTTATTGAATGACTTCTCATTTTAAAAAATCTCAGGGAGACATGGATAAACTTTTTTAAAAAAACAACAAACCCCTATATAAACCACTTCTCTGCCAAGCTCTATTTTAATTTCTTTTCTTTACCTCTCTGATATTAGCTATCTAAAATGGAAAGCTGAACTGAAAGATTAGCACCATTGACACTAATGCTTATTCTTAGGTCTTACAGAGATGATGGCTTGGCTAAACTAGCAGGTTCCTTTGTGATATTTATCCATAGGGCATACAATAGGTTGCCACCCACCTTGAACAGCTTGTTTTGGAGGGAGAGGAGGCACACTGCAGTTAATAGCAAGCTACAAATTTCACTTAGCTTGCATTTTTGCCAGTTATGGTTGGAAGATGCCATTTTTCTCTCTGTCTGACTCTCCCCCTGCCTTAGGCTTTTATTAAAGGAATCATTAACTTGAATACCTCAAAAGAGGAAGAATTTCTGACTATTGTTCACCATTCCGGTTGTGACATGTAGAATAACAGAAGTGCAGGTGAGTAAAAGCTACAATTAGACCAGCAGCCTAAGCATTTGAAAACATAAGCCAAGGAAAAAGGCTTTGCTCGACTCTACGTTTACTCCCCCTTCCCTGTTTCCTTATATCTAACTGTTTACAGCACAGTTATGAGCATGCATTCTGTGATTCTGTTTGATGTCTTCAGCTTGTCCTGCTTCAGACTAGTGAATGAATGGGCAACCCAATCATTTCAAAGAGTCTTGCAGGCATGCCTCACTCTGCGCAGAATCTGGCTGTCCAGAAAACAAACGACATGCATCTCCATAATCAAACCCTGAATAAAGCAGGAAATCCATGGGCTAAAGCATGCTTAACTCTGCTCTGGATTTTGACTAGAATTTACTTCCTTATTTTAAAAATTATAAACTGCACTTCTGTAAAAATGCAACAAGGTGGTGTGCTGTATACATAGGTTGTAAGAAGTATAAAAGCATCAATGAAACATCAGAAAACCCTCCATAAATACTGGTTGGTTAAAAGAAACTCTACATTCTAAAGGTATGTCTAAATAACATTGTTTTTAGGCAACAACTAAAAGAAGGCAGGGATGATGCTGAATCTCTACTGGTAGGGAGTTCCACAGGACAAGGCCTCCAAAACTAACACCTCAGTTTCTAATAAAGGCTAACCAAACCTCAGGGATGTGGGGAGGCACAAGCCATACCCCACCAGAGGAAGTAATCAGGGTGGAACACAAGGTATCAGGCAGTCCACAACGTATTTGGGGCCAAAGTTGTTTAGGGCTTTATGAATTAACACAAGAGCCTTGAAACTCCAACTCCCAGCCAGCTTGGCCAATGGATTAGTGATGATGGGAGTTAGTGTTCAACAACATCTGGAGGGCTATAGGTTTCCTATATCTGCTGTATTCAGGTTTGCAGCACAGGAAATGGGCTAGGATGACTTGCAGTACTCACTCCTAGGAGCAAAGGTACTTCAACAAGGATGGACAGAAAACCACACTAGATTTGATGGTACTATCCCCAGGCCACACAGATGCTACTATCCCCAGGCCACACAGAAAGGAGGGTTTGGGAACGTCTAATTTAAACAAAACAAACAAACAAACAAAAAAAGCAGAAGGGATGCAGCTAAGGAGTATAAGGCACTCTGCTCCTCTCCCAGGTTCCCCTCAACCAATTAGCATGTGCTGCCATCCTCCATCGGTGAGGGATTGGTTTAGTTTACATGTGAGGTACCATCCAATTATGTGAGATACAATCCTACTAAATACCTGTGTCTTCTGTTGCTGGACTCCCTCCTGGGAGCTTATACCCTTGTGCAAATTAATTGAAACAAACAATGAATTTAGTAGTTTATTGTACAAAACTCACATATACATGTACAAAATTCACATATACATACATTAGTAACGGATATGACCTCTGCTATTTTTAAGTAGCATTTGAAAACGGTTTGGCATGGAGTCTACTAGTTTGAACAGTCACTGTTGATTTTCGGATCCCTGTACCACACTTGAATCAGCACCTGAATGAGCTTCTCCATAGTCGTACAGTCTACAGCACGGAGGCGACTTTTGCATCTAGCCCACAAATTCTCAATGGGAATTCCCTGGCCAATCAAGTACCTGTATTTGTCATGATTTTCTTCACCACTTTCGATGTATGATGGGGCTAGATTTCTGCTGCAATATCCCAGTACCATCAGGATACCTCTTTTCCAGCTCTGGAATAACTCTCTTTTGTAGAACCTCAGTATATTGTGGCGAGCGCATCATTCCTTCTATTGGCTGCAGACTTCCGACACCATAATAACTGAAGCATCCCTAAAACATCTTCTTTTGTGGGTGCTTGACAGATTGATGTGGCAATCACGAAGCTTCTCTCTCTGTGACCTTCGGACATGCTGACTTTGTTTCAATTAATTTGCACAAGGGTTACCTAAGAGTTGAGGCCCTTTGTTGAAACTTATTAGAACAGTTGGTTTTGGTTCTATAATGGATTTTACCCCAGTCAGGATCATGGGAGCGATCGGGGTAAAATCATTTGGGAGGTCAGCAGACTTCTTTTTCTGAATGGAACTCAGGCTGGCTCTGGATCTAGGTGAAACAGGGGTTGCAAACCGGTAGCCCTCCATATGTTATTGGGCTCCAACTACCATCAGTCCCAGTCAGCATGGCCAATGGTTAGGGATGCTGACGTAGCCAGATACCAAGCAGCCCAGTAAGAAAGAGGGTATTTTGAGGGCTGCTTATCCCTGTGTCTGGTTTTTATATAACTGGATATACAGGAGGAGATGAGATTAACACAAACCCGTCTTTCTTTCTTTTTAAAGAAACTTAATTAAGTCTGTCAAAGACTACGCAGAAAGTGAGCTGGGCTGGTGCTGTAATGGGCTGACTGAAACCCAGAATGCCTATGGATAGGGAAGCAACACACATTCTGCTTCCTTTCTTGGGGCAACTGTACAGAAAGAGAAATGGTTACCCCAATGTAGGGGCAAGAGATGTAAGAGAAATTGATTCAGTTCACATTTAGAAGAGGAACCCCCCAAATTCACCATTTCTTAAACAATACATGGAATGAAATGTAGCCACCTTTCTAAATTCTAAATTCACCTTTCTCTTCATTTTTCAAAACATAAATGCCTAAGGTAAAGTACATAAAAATGCACATATTAGTTAATATAATATACAAAAATATTGTTTTGCAAAATATGCACAAAAATGCTGGTGAATTTTCATGTTTACACTTTTTTGTTGCAAACTTATATGGAAATGTAAGCAGCTGAATTTAAGATTAGAAAAAAAGAGAAACTGAAAGAAACCAAAATTGACAGATTTGACCATCCCTAATTGGAGCAACCATTTCTTTTTCCATGCAATGCCCCTGGAAAGGAAATGGTAGATTCACTTCTCTATTTGTGGGCATTTGAGATTTCAATTCGTATAGTACAACAACTCAGCTCAGCATAGCTAAGTCAGCCAAAGGCAGGCCCACAGCTAAGTTTTGAAAAGAGAAAACAGATCAATCATCTGTGTCATAGTAATGTGCCATGTGCATCCTATTTATGTTGAATTTAATTTGATTTGGTGTGTGTGTTGATAAACTAACATGGTGTTTGAACTCAATTGGAGTAATTAATTGAAGGGAATTTGAAATTATTTTTACATATTTTCATTTATTTATCTTCTTATTTTTAAATCACTTTGGGATGTGCCATAAATGAAACAGATTTTTGAAAAAAGAATTGAGGAGCAAGACCTGGATCATTGGGGTGTGTATGTGAATTAGTTTGACAAGAACTTGGGTGATCTGGGACAAGGTGCAAGTCATGCCACTGGGAAAGTAAGAGGGATGAATCGAGATAGAGAGAGGGACAAATTAGAAAATTTGTAGGACTTACAAGCTTCCCTACATTTCCCTTTTTCTCTCTTAGCGTCTACAATTTCTGTTTTAGATTGCAAACTCTTTGCAGGTTGGGATTTTTTTTTGCTCTGCAGGCAAATGCAACTCTAAACCATGCTTACTGGATACAGATAGGTAGCCGTGTTGGTCTGCCATAGTCAAAACAAAATAAAAAAATTCCTTCCAGTAGCACCTTAAAGACCAACTAAGTTAGTTCTTGGTATGAGCTTTCGTGTGCATGCACACTTCTTCAGATACACTAAAACAGAAGTCACCAGACCCTTCTATATAGTGAGAAGGTGGGGAGGGGTATTACTCAGAAGGGTGGTGGGAATGGGTGATTGGCAGATAGCTGTGATGAGCCTGGTGACGACTCTTAACGACTGCAATAGGTCTTACAGGAAAAAGCAAGGGGTGAGAAGGTGAAAAATGGCTTTGTCATGTATAATGAGATAAGAATGCAATGTCTTCGTTCAGACCAGGTCTCTCCATGCTTACTGGAGAATGAGCTCTAGTACACCCAAGTTGAGTTGCTGTTGAGTAAGCATGAATAAGATTTAGTTTCTCTGCTCGGTTACAATTGGGAATGAGGACTAAGGAGGCAACCGAATGGCATGCATGGAGGAAGTGGCTGAGCAGAGATTTGAAGGAAGGTAAAGAGACAACACCATAGACATTTAAGGGAGAGGGTTCCACAAAATGCAGGAAGCCAGATAGCCAGCTGTGGAATTCCTTAAGGGGGAGAGAAGCATGAGGTCAGCTGAAGTGGCTTCTGAATACCAGTTGCTAGAAACCAAAGGAGAGGAAAGTGCTCTTATGCTTGAATCCTGCCCTCTGGTTTTGCATTTATTTGGTTGGCCACTGTGAGAACGGGATGCTGGACTAGATGGGCCATTGGCCTGATCCAGTAGGTTCTTCTTACATTCTTAAGTGCTAGGCCCTGCATTTCACTGTCGCCTCTTACATAAGGAGCTTACAGAAAGATCAGCCCACTTATCCATATGGTTCATGATTAGATCTTGATGTCTGCTGCTCCAAATTTTCCAGATTTCTCCACTGGTGACACCTGTGAGGTTTTGATAATTCCATTTAAATAAAGCCTCCCACTAAATCAAAGCTACATGATTGTGTTGGGGCTATATTTGGATTTTCGTACATGAGGTATTTACTTTGAGCTCATCTGTAACATTTCCAGCATTTAACTCCTCTCTTCCCATTATGTAATTAAGTCTGCTTTAAATACATGGCTTGTTATAAAGATAGACCTGTTAAGAACAATTTCCTGCATACCAGTCTCTGCAGCTCCTGTGGCTTAGCTATAAAGCTGAATGATGCTTCTTTCCCCCAGTTTTATGTCAAGGTTATAGATTGTGAAATCCCTATTAAACTCAGATATAAACCTGGAAAGAAAATAATTAACCACATGAAAAAAGGGTGCTAAGAGGTCTTTGCTATTAATTTCCGAAGGAAGCAATTCTGACTTGGAGTGAGCAGTAATCCAAAAATACTTTCCTGATTGCATATTTTGTGTTGTAGCAAACAATGCATGTACTTAACGCTTGCAGTTAAAAGAGAGATATATATATACCATATAATTTATACAGCCATAGGAGATGTTTACAGAGGACTGCAGCTAAATATGGATAATGGTGCCCTGTATGAGTAGTCCTTGTAAAACATGACTGACTTGCTTAGGATCAGTTCCAGGGTCATTTTGAGGTGTATAAAGCGACTCAGTGTGGAGCAGCCACACTTTGAATAATGGTATTCCACCATGTCTAAAAGGATCACCTGAACTGCATCCTCAGTCTCTATAACTTGCTAATGCATGTATCCAAAACCTTAGCATGGAATGAAATGCAAGACTGTATTGCAGAGTTGTTCCATCCCAATTCCCCCAAAAGCTGGAATAGTTTTCTCAAAAGCTAAAGGCAACGTACACCCTTATTGAGTAAATTAGTTCCATGGACTATACTTACTATACAGAGAGCCCAGCAATTCAAATGCATCAGTTCCTGAGAAACCTTTTCTTTCCCTCGCAGACCCCAACCGAGAAAAGAAAATGTATCCTAAGCTCACAATACCCGTTAAAAGTGGTTTCCAAATCCAATATGGTTTGTACAGGTACAACAACAGGATGTCGGTGGGTTGTTTAGTACAATATCCACTTTATATCTCAGAGGAAGGGTGCACACCTTTTGTGAGAATGGCTTTATATATGAGTATGTTACGTATATAACCTTCTCAAGTGTACTTAGAATTGCAAGTAGCTGAATGGAGATCAGTTTTAAGAAATTGTGCTTGGTTGTTAGCCACGGCTGTTAAAAAAGGGTTCTAACAATTTGGCTACAGCTGAAGCAACTGTCAAAGCAATTTAAGTGGAACAGTTAAACATTCTTCAAATACAGGGTTGTTTTTCCCCCAAAAGAACGGAATACAAATATTTCCCTTACTTTTAGAGGAACAGCATGGAACTGTTGAGTACCAATTCTTTTACCTCAGCACCACATGGGGTCTGCAAATGTAGACTATGTGATAGCATTTGTGCCCTGGATAGGAAGTCATTACTAACTCTGGCTAGTGCCTAGGATTGGACCAACTCTCTCCCCCACTTGCTTTGAATGAGGGGATTTCTGCAGTTTTTAATAGGACATGAATTCCAGGGCATGACGCTCCTTGGGTGGTACAAGTAATAGAGGCACATGTACTAATGACAATCACTCCACCACCACCACTGTTTTCCTCATGAAATGATGCTAAATCCTGATGCTGAATCCATTTTGCTACCTCAGGTGTGGGTGACCATTGGTCCTCCAGATGTTGCTGAACTGCAACTCCCATCATCCCTGGCTATTGAACATGCTTTCTGGGGCTGATGGGAGTTGTGGTTCGGCAATATCCGAAGGGCCAAATTTCCTCTGCACCTGAGCTGCATCCTGATGAAGTGTTCCTTGGGATGAAAGGGAGAGAATGACGGCTGTTGCTGGGTACATTTCCACTAAGAATGAACTTGAAACAATATTTTATCATGACATAACATTGTTCTGTGGGGAGATGGGGGTAACAACCACTGGGTTGTTCTTGTTGTTATTGTTGTTGTTATCCCCCATCCTGCCCCAGTGTACAACGTGATCAGTGTACAGTGGTGATGGGCAGTGCTTTTTTAATAAAAAATAATGTTTAGGGGTGCTCTCATTTTGACTCAAGAAAATCACGATTTTATAGTTCAAATCGGGGAAAATAAATACAGTAAAGGGCGAAATTACAAAGATTCACAAAATGTTTAGGTGTATGCGTACCCCTGCATCCCCCCAGAAAAAAAGCACTGGTGATGGGAATAGTAGATTTAAAATCCTACCTCACTGGAACTAACCAAACAGAATCATTTAAATTGTAGATTTAAGTGCCAGTACAGTTGAATTCTGTATGTAGAATGCTGGTGGTGATGTGTGGCAGGGGGACACCATTTTGTCCTCCTCCTCCTCCTCAGGAAGCAAAACATCTTAGGCTGGTCCTGATCATAAATACACGGTCCTGATCATAAATACACCCTCAGAGCTGCTAATAGAATCATGGGTGGTGAGATACAGGAACCATATGAATCACAGTTTGCAGCACCTGGCTCAGGTCATGGCAGCTGTGCCTAGAAGCCAATGCAGGCTAACTCAAAACTACAAGTGCCACACAAGGAGAGGGTTAAAGAATAGGCTCCAAATAAGTCAGGGATTGAGATATAATTGATTCCTGCCAGGCATCCCTTCTTATCTCCCTCAGTTATCGGCTCCTTTCACTCTCAGAGAAAAACAGAACATAATCTGTAAGCCTTTACCAAGCTCCACCGGTTCTTCTTCAACATTTTCTGGCTATTTTTCCTGCTGAGCAAAGCATTAGGATTTTATTTTTATTTTTTTGTGGGGGGTGGAATGGGAAAATCCTATCCCAAACCTTGGACAGTGCTTTGAAATTCAGCAGAGAAGCAGCAGTTTGATTTCCGAGCAGTTTTAGGTTGCAAATATCCCTGTCGTTTTCATGCAAACATTTCAATCATTTACAATAACTGTGTGCAAGAAAACCAAGAGGGAACAAAAGGTAGCGACAAGAGTTCTGCAGCCCACAACCGGAAGAGATCTCTGTTATCTTTGGGCACAAGCAAACCCCAGACTTAAGAAGAAATATAAAAATGCTTTTGACTTTTTTCAGCTTCTGCATAATTGGTTCTTGCTACAGCTTTGCCCCTGCACGTGGCAGGGGGGACGGCATGTCTGTCAAACTTTCAACTATATCAACATCAGAAACAGATGGAGAAGCCAGGCCTGTGCCAGACCAAGCACAATTCATTAAAGACAATCCATTGTGAGGCCAAGACAAATATCTTTCACCCAGATCAGTCATTCCTAACTCACTGGAACCAACCAAACCAAATAATTATCAAGGAATGGAAGTTTTTAAGAATAGCCATTCTGTGTGCTGAGTTGGAATGTACCCATCCCCAAGGAAGTGTGAAAAGTTAGACAAAGACAGTAGAATATGGATGGGAATTGGCAGGGGGGTGAGCCCACTTTTCAGCTAATTAATTAGGCCAGTTTTACAGTGTCCCACAAGTCATTACAGGGTTACTTTGAAGGTCTGGACTTGTCTTAAGTGCAAATCACTTGGCTTCATGCTTAGCACCAACTGTTGGGTTTGCACTTGCCTAATTGAGACTGGATGGTAGCCCAATGCCACAAAGCACAAAGGCCAAATAAAAAGATGTTCCCTTTTTTGCATATTTCAATTCATGCTGTGCCAAAAACGTCTCCTGCCCGACTATTTCCCACCAATTAATGGAAAAAGAAAATGTCAACTAGGGGAGACAATTTTATAGAAATTCTCATGGGTGTTTGGTTGATTCAAATTTTGTTTGTTCTTGCTGCACCTAACCTTAATTTTCAAGGTAGCCAAGGGGGGAGGGGTTGTGAGTGTACTCTTTTTCAGTCAATGAATCATTTATTTGGTGATTTGCACACTGTAAACTCCCTGGGTGCCAGTCAAAATAATCCGGGGGGGGGAGGCTGGAAAATCAGGATCCAGCCCTCTTGACAGACCCTGCCCTCCATCCCTACCCTGAGCCCAGAAGCAGTGTTGTAGAACCTTCAGTCTGAGAACACCCCCCATTTTACCCATGGTGTGATTTGGCACAAACCACACCCACCTGTTCCTCACCTGACATCACAGAATGTGGAGCACAGGTAAATCTAAGGGGCAAAACTGAAAAAGACAAATCAGGAATGCACTCATGAGCATATTCCCAATTATTCCTTTCCACCTGCTGACAGTAAGAGCTGTTTGGCAGTGGAACAGACTCCCACGAGAGGTGGCAAACTCTCCTTCCTTGGAGGTTTATAAGCAGAGGTTGGATGGCCATCTGCCACGGATGCTTTAGATGAGATTCCTGCATTGCAGGGGGTTGGACTAGAATCATAGAATCATAGAATCATAGAGTTGGAAGAGACCACAAGGGCCATCGAGTCCAACCCCCTGCCAAGCAGGAAACACCATCAGAGCACTCCTGACATATGGTTGTCAAGCCTCTGCTTAAAGACCTCCAAAGAAGGAGACTCTACCACACTCCTTGGCAGCGAATTCCACTGTCAAACAGCTCTTACTGTCAGGAAGTTCTTCCTAATGTTTAGGTGGAATCTTTTTTCTTGTAGTTTGGAACCATTGCTCCGTGTCCGCTTCTCTGGAGCAGCAGAAAACAACCTTTCTCCCTCCTCTATGTGACATCCTTTTATATATTTGAACATGGCTATCATATCACCCCTTAACCTCCTCTTCTCCAGGCTAAACATGCCCAGCTCCCTTAGCCGTTCCTCATAAGGCATCGTTTCCAGGCCTTTGACCATTTTGGTTGCCCTCCTCTGGACACGTTCCAGTTTGTCAGTGTCCTTCTTGAACTGTGGTGCCCAGAACTGGACACAGTACTCCAGGTGAGGTCTGACCAGAGCAGAATACAGTGGCACTATTACTTCCCTTGATCTAGATGCTATACTCCTATTGATGCAGCCCAGAATTGCATTGGCTTTTTTAGCTGCCGCGTCACACTGTTGGCTCATGTCAAGTTTGTGGTCAACCAAGACTCCTAGATCCTTCTCACATGTACTGCTCTCAAGCCAGGTGTCACCCATCTTGTATTTGTCGGCATTTTGCTGTGATGAAAATATCACCACATGGACTTTTTCTTATCATCTTCCCCTAAGCAAAGCCACAACATATGCAGAATAACAAATAAAACCTAGAGAACTGAATGTATATTTTTATTTGAACATCAAAGGCTTAATGTAAAATTTTAGAGAGAAGGAGCATCATAATTCATACTGAATAATATTTTTTCCTAGATTTTGTACATGCGTGCTCTACTTTCTCTTTTTAGCCTTTTCTTTTTGTACTAACAGAGTCCAGGTTTGTTTCACTATAAGAGTGACCAACATATGGCCATATGAGTGATCCTTAATAAAATGATGAATGGATCCATGATGCTTTAATGTATGGTCATTAATTTTAATTTCTATTCAAGTTTGACATCTGCTCTTGATCCTTGCCCCTTTCCCTTTAATTTGAATTATTATCATCAACAACAATGGCCAATAGATCATTCTTCTTAACCCCCCCACCAAAACAGCTTTTTCTGTCTGTTCACCTTGCTTGAGCAGAATGAGCTTAATTTTGGATTAACATTCCTCTAACCCCTTAATTGTGTCGAAGTGATGTACATATAAATCATTACAAAATTTGGTCTAGGTTATCCTTATGAACAATAATTTCGTCAGACGGTTCCTCTCATGATCACCAATATGTATGCCACCTGAATTTGAAATGAATTCATTCTAGACAGTGATATAGGGTATTGGGGTGTGTCCTTTTAGGGGGTGAAACTTATTTTTTTGTGAGGGGATCTTAAAAATATTTTTTGGGGGGTGTGAGGAATTCAAAACTGTTATTTTGTGATTGGACAACCCTTAGCTTGGTAAGTCTATGTTTGATGAAGCAGCACATAAACTGCTTTTGGAAAACCAATGAGTTTTAATTTTACCTTACGAAAATATAATGCTAAATAATAACAATAAATGATAATAATAAGAGTAATATATAATAGAACTGCAAGTACTTGGGAGTCATTTTAATTATTAATAGGCAATTTTGTACACATTTTGCTTAACACGGAAAACTAAATTATATTAATTTAAACAAAATATCTTTTGAATTCCCATGTCAGGATACAACTTTTTGGCACCCCTCATTTTTGGAATTTGAAAGTTGAAAAATTCAGCATGTCCTAACAGGGTATCCTTAATTCCATGTGAAAGTTTAAAAACCAACACACTACTCAATTATTTCCAAATCCATATTCAGTAACATAGAAGTCAGAAATGTCTACCAAGAGTTCTCCAAACCAATGTCTGAGACACCACAAGAGAGGCAGGGTGAGGCAGCTGCCTCATGCAAAGGATGCTGGGCATTGTGGGAGGAGCATCCCCAGGCAATCCTCCTAAGTCCCCACCCTCCTAAAGTGTGATCCCTCCAGACATTCCCATCCGCCTGATCCAGTATACCAGCATCGCCGGTGTTTCCTTGTCGCCGACCCATCCAGTCACCTTCTCCCAATGTGTTGCAGAGAGTACCACTGGATAGGAGATCCCGACTGGAGAGGCTGGCAAAGGGGCAAACAGCACAGACCATGTTTTCACAACAGGTATCATCCAGGCACATACAGTGATATCTCAGGTTACAGACGCTTCAGGTTACAGACTCCACTAACCCAGAAAGAGTGCCTCAGGTTAAGAACTTTGCTTCAGGATGAGAACAGAAATAAATAAATAATTATAAACAATAAATAATACTTTATTATTTATACCCTGCCCATCTGGCTGGGCTTCCCCAGCCACTCTGGGTGGCTTCCAACAAAATATTAGAATACAGTAATGCATCAAACCGTAAAAGCTTCCCTAAACAAGGCTGCCTTCAGATGTCTTCTAAAAGTCTGGTAGTTGTTGTTCTCTTTGACATCTGGTGGGAGGGCGTTCCACAGGGCGGGCGCCACCACCAAGAAGGCCCTCTGCCTGGTTCCCTGTAACTTGGCTTCTTGCAGTGAGAGAACCGCCAAATTGGGCAGCGGCAGCAGCGGGAGGCCCTGTTAGCTAAAGTGGTACCTCAGGTTAAGAACAGTTTCAGTTTAAGAACGGACCTCCAGAACGAATTAAGTTCTTAACCTGAGGTACCACTGTACATTGCTCTGCTCACATGATGCAAACTTGTGCTACTGATACAGTGATGCATTTGAGGAAGCAGTGAGCAGGTGGGTCAATGGAGAAGTGGCAGCAATGTGTTGGGAGGCCAGAGTTACATTTGTGCCAACAATGTTCTGCCCCCCCCCATGCCAGCTGAGGCACAAGTGTGGCATGCTGTCATCTATGGAACACTCTTTGTACACCCCCTCCCCCGCATTCTTCATAGTCAGGAGGAGTGAGATAAGGCAGTTACTGATGTTCTTTCTGCATGCTAATTTCCCCCTGGCTTGGGAATGACTTCTTTTCTGTTTTGTGAAGCTAGTCTATAACCTCTGTACCAATTCAGTCGGCAAGTTATGAACTGCGCTAGCTAAGAAATGGATTTTTTATTTTATTTTTGTGTGGCACTATCCTATCTTATAACAGGATTATAATTGAATTTCTGCGTATGACATTTTCCATTTCTACCAGTTTGATATGTTTGTTTCTCCTGCATGGAAAGACTCTTCTGAGGCTCTAGGATCTGAATCTCGCAAGGCGTGGAGCATTCTGAGCATCACAAATCTTGGCTGATTGTTACACAGTTCAGGACACCAACCAACTTCCTTCGATGATTTACTGGGATAGAGTTTTGCCCTTTTTTTTTAGAAGCTTAGATTCTTAGCTATCTTAAAGCAGCAGCTTCACCATTTGAATTTGCGCCTCTTATTTGCTGTTTCTTCATGCTTTGTTAAGAAAAAAATATATTTTGTGATTAGCTGGTGTGGCTGGATATTCATTTGTGCAAACCTGCTGTATTCTTCTCCCAATATACATCTTGCTTTGTATATCAGAAATCTAAAGCCCCTGTTTCTTTCGCGGTGCTCCTTTTCTGCCCAAAGACTTCCACCCCCATGATCTAAAACATAAGCTGGGACTGATAGGAGTTGTAGTTCAGAACATCTGGAGGGTACCAGGTTGGGGATGACTAACCTCAGGTATATTTTGCTAAATCTCCATGTTATGGGTAGGGGACGCGGGTGGCGCTGTGGGTTAAATCACAGAGCCTAGGACTTGCCAATCAGAAGGTCAGCGGTTCCAATCCCCATGACAGGGTGAGCTCCCGTTGTTCGGTCCCTGCTCTTGCCAACATAGCAGTTCGAAAGCACATCAAACTGCAAGTAGATAAATAGGTACCACTCCGGCGGGAAGGTAAACGGCGTTTCCGTGCACTGCTCTGGTTCGCCAGAAGCGGCTTAGTCATGCTGGCCACATGACCCAGAAGCTGTACGCCGGCTCCCTCGGCTAATAAAGTGAGATGAGCGCTGCAACCCCAGAGTCAGCCACGACTGGACCTAATGGTCAGGGGTCCCTTTACCTTTACCATGTTATGGTATTATGCTAAATCTGTGAAGAGAAATCTCCCCAACTTTACACTTTTAAAGACACTTCTGGGATCTAAGCAGTATGTTATTTAATGCCATATTCCCAGGGCTTTTTTAATATCAGTCCCAAATCCAACCCCTTTAACCATTTAAAACTTTTTTTTTTGAAAAATGTTGCGCATAGGGCAGGTGGTTGCAGTGCAAAACCAAGTCAAGGTTTCTACCATGCCTTTACTGCTGATATATGAAGGCCCTAGTTGTAAAAATAATTCAAAGTAAGACTATGGCATTGCTAAACTCTCAAACCTATCTTTGTCCTCCACGATAATCTAGCTGAACACACTGAAATAAATAGCATTATTCATGCACACATGGACCCAGACCCACTTCACTCAATTGCACTCTTAGTCAGACCTCACCCTTTCCATACCACTGAGCCAGGAAGCCAGCCAGCTTTTTCAGTCTCCTCCCCTGCCACCTTCCCAAACTTTATGAGGGTTACATTTTCAATAAATACACATTATGTGTAATCTTGGCTTCAGAACGTTGATGTTACATCTTGTTGTAATACATTATATGGTCAAATATATCATGTTACAATACCTTATACAAAGAGTTTGTTTTGTAAATTGGTGACTCATATTCCTTTTTCTCTTTCCAGCCCTTTAAACTCTAGAAAAATAATCTGAAAAATTAATTCTGTTGAGGATACAAGGCGGTGGCATTTGTTTTAAAAGTATTGTTGTTTTAAAAATACTATATTGTAATTTAAAATCTTTCTGGTTCTCTCTCTCTCCAAGAGCAATCTCAGATTAAAAGATAATTTTATCTACCTTTCCCCAGCAACCATTTTCAATATTATATGATGTGTAAGCTATGGCTCTACAGTTCACCCTATAGCATTTTGTCTTCCTCACTGGCAGAGATGTAGTGGTCCAGGAGTGCAGAGGAGTTGAACCCATGACTCTAGCATCCTTGAGCCATCCGATCAGCACGAAAGGAGTGCTTTTTAGCCACTGAGAAGGAAACTTTGTGTTGATTGAAGCCTTTGCACTGAAAAGAGGTCACCACCAAGGACTGGCTCCTTCTCATGTTCATCTGAAAATCTGAACACAGCTATCACATGGACAAGTTGTGTGTGCTCTGTTCATAGACCCTGAACAAGAAGGGTGCATGCAGAATCTACGTATATACAATTGTTTACATAGAGTCTTTTTTCTTTTTTTTTAGACTGTTAGACAAATGCAAAGTGGCCGGAATCAGAAAGCATGAGTTCCATCCTGATTCCCCACTCTCCATATTTTCACCAAGCTCTTGAGATAATTGACTACTTGGGTGCAACTATTTGATCTCAACCCTCCTTGAAAACCTTCTAACCAGTTGGAGAGCATGTCATCTCATGAGTAACACTGCACAAGTTTACAAGTAAAAACAAAGGGCAATAAGAAAGGAATTGAGTTTGTAAGATATGATCCATGTATAATTCCTGAAGGGAGCAGATTAGTTTGTAGGGTGGTGGTGCAGAACAGGCCTTGTGGCACCCATAGCTCTGTCTTCCAAAAGAGGAGTGGCCAGGGGGCTGCCCTCAGCATTTACCACCTGAGGCATTTGCCTCACTCTGTCTAATAGTAGGGCCAGTTCTGCTGTTATGAAATGCTGTAGGTATAAGAATGTCTGTCTGTTGGCTAGACTGGATGTTTTCTCTAAAAGAAAAGTAAATGAGGATAAAATGGATTATCAGATGGAAGTTGTAAAAAGGGTTAAATGAAAAACTCAACTGAGGCTTGTTTTTGTAAGGACTAATAACCTTTGGGTAGAAACTGAAAATGTTTCCTGAATGAATTCATTGGGTTTCTTATTCCTCACTAAAAGTTGTGGGATGCAATCCTACACACAGGGAAGCATGCTTGAAGCTCCATTGATCTCAGCAGAATTTAAGCCCATTTTGCTGTGCGCTGGCTTATTGCAGCGATCATCCTTAATGCAAATAGAGTGATTTACCCGCTACATGTTACTCAGGCTTCTGAGCTGGGTTTTCTTTCCCCAAGTCCCTTGAGTAGCTAACTCCTCTCTTCAAAGGAACTCAATGCAATTACTGTTCTCTTAAACTAAAGCAAATGCAAATACTTCTACCAGGGCTTGAGCATATGACTGCTGCTATCATAGCACAGGCCGCTCCGACTTTAAAGGGCTTTAGAACAAGCTTTAGATCTGATGATGTAATTGAAATGTACAGTGAACTGTGGGTTCAATAATTACTGAAAGATGATTTTAATAATCTTACAAAAATTACATTCATAACATGAGCATATTATTTTGCAGATTTTAAATCTCCTCCCAGTTGAAGAGACAAGTATAATTTTGGTATGGTAGGTCTCCCCTGCCCCATTTTGAGTGATCTGAGACATGTTCAATTCAAAACCATTCAGATAATCAGGAGTCATATAAACAAGAGAGCTGTTTGTATGGGATTGCAATTAGATGGCTTATATAAGAGTCACAGTTATACAATGGTTTCTGAGTAAATGGGTTCAGATAATTGTCCTGTTCTTCAGAGTTTTTGCAGTCTTAGGGGTACTAAATTGTTTGTTTATTATTTTTATATATAGCCCATCCTTCAGCAAATGGTCCCAGTGCAGAGTACAAAAATGTTGTAATTTAAAACAGGTATGATTTACTTGACAATATTAAAACCACAAAACAACCAATAACAAAGTAACAAAACAATGGAACTCTTCTCCCCCTCCCATTAAACTGAATGGAGATGGACATATCTTGGGTGTTCCTGATAGGAAAGTATGGGCTATCCCTGTACTTTCAGTGCCTGAGTCCACAGTGGATGGAACTCCATCCATAGGACATTCATAAGGCAGGAAGGTGGAAGATATGATCTCCACCAGCTCTTCCTTCACTACAGCCCACTGTACCTCCCAAAATCTGTTCTGAAAGGTTGGAGGGACTTCCATAATAAGTTGGTGGCAGTGGCAGCAGCAGCACAGAGGGACTACAGGAAGAAATGGGTAAAACAGTCTCCCTTCTTCCTCCTACAGTGAGCGCCTCTGCTGCATCTCAGTCCCTTATGCAAATGGGAAAAGTCCTTGCTTTCACAGAAAGGCAAGTCTGGATCCATTCCATAGAATGGAGCTGATATTCATTTAACTGACATTTAATTTCGAGACAGTGTTTTAGAGCCAGGACTATTGGAATCAACACACATGCAACAAAGACCTTTATCCCAAAATATTACAAGTGAATTTTGCTGAAACAGCCTTTTTGGATAGTTGTTGTGTGTCTGATTCATATCATGGTCACAGTAAGGTGCAATAATATGTATAAGCAAGATAGATTTCCCTTTCTTGTATATTTTAGAAAACGAATAAATGCTCACAGCATTCCATTGCATGTTATCTCAACTTAAACCACACTTTACTCTTTCTTCTCTCCTTTTGACTCAGATAAATGAGCAGCATTTCTCCCCAATAATGATGTTTTGTGAAGCAACAACTTTAGACTTAGGGTGTCTTGAAGTTGCTGATTTGCACTTTGGAAATTCACCTGGCTTGAATGATCTATCTCCTGTTCAAAGTCTTGCTGCAGTTTACATAGCATAACAATATGGAAGTGATGTTTTCAAACACTGCTTATCATATATCTTTCTCTGTTTATTGTGGTTATGGAACATGTAGGTGGGAAACTGCCCTGAGATTTGAACCAGGAAATGTATAACTCATAACTCATGGTCTTAACACTACTCTAGTTGTTTAATACTGAACATCGTCAGTTTTCCAACTGATTTGACTCAGAAAGAACCCACCCAGCTGAGGAGGAAAGCCATCTATGATCCAGAAGAGCCCCAGTGGATCAGGCCAATGATTCATCTATCTGTTTCCAGCACTGGAATACCTTTCATACCTTTACAAGCAGGGCATGTAGAAATCAGCAACCCTAAACATTTCTCTCTCTCTAGCACCTGATATTCAGAAGTACAATGTCTGTGGACTTGGAAATTCTACCAATTAAGCTAACATGTCTAGTAGATAAAAAGCCATGAATTTATCTAATTTTAAAGCCAACTAAGGTGGTAACCGTCTGTAGCAGTGAATGCCATGAGTCATTTGAAGCACTGCGGGAAAAGAAGTTACCTTTTGTCTGTCCCGAAACTTCTGCCGACAGATATCATTGACTGATCCCAAATGCTTCAGACATCCCTTGCGTGGAGAAAGGGCTTTAGTCACTTAAACCATTTTGTAACATGTCATTTCATTTGTTTGATTCTCCTGCTTAAATTTCTTATTTGTACCACAATGGGACTTCCAATATAACATGACTAGATCACCACTAGGCATGGATGAATCAGTCTATATCCAAGCTATGTGACTTTCACATGTTTTTACTCACAAGTCTGTTATGTCCCATTTCTGCATCAGTCTCCTTTTTAGAAATAGAAATAGAAATACTTTATTGTCACTGTACCACTTGTTTACAGTGAGCCCCCTCCCCCCAATTTCTCAGTCCTTGTTACACTCTGTTTGCTGTCGTACAACCACCAACCCCAAACGTCAGCTGCAACGTTGCTGTGTTCCATTCAGCAGCCTCACGGCCCACAGGTAGAAACTGTTCTTTAACCTGTTGGTGCAGCTTATCATGCTTCTATATCTCCTGCCCGAGGGCAGGAGATTAAAAATGTACTGGCCAGAGTGTGAGTCATCCCTGAGAATGTTCCTCGCCCTTCTGAGGCAACAGTCTCCTGCGATGACATCTAGCAGACTCAGGGGACAACCCATGATATCGTGTGCTGTCTTCACCACACTCTGTAGGGACTTTCTGTCCATGGCTGTCAAACCAGCGTACCACACCATAATACAGTATGAGAGAACACTTTCTATCGTGGACCGATAAGAAGGAAATTTTCAGTTACTGTCTAACATTGTTCTTTTGCAAGACTCTAAGGAAATGAAATCTCTGTTGGGCCTTCCTAACCACCTGGGCTGTATTGACCTCCCAACTAAGGTCTTCACTAAGATGGACTCCCAGGAATTTAAAGGAAGAGACTCTCTCCACACAGCCCCCCTTGATATACAATGGGGCTAGTTCCCCTTTCTGCCTCCAAAAGTTCAACACCATCTTCTTTGTCTTGCCAATGTTTAGGTGCAGATTGTTCTCTGAGCACCATATGGATACCTTTTGAACCTCCCCCCCCCCCATACGCTGATTCATCTCTGCCTGTAATTAAACCCATTATGGTGGTGTCATCAGCAAACTTAATAATTGCAGTAGATGGGTCAGATGAAATGCAATCATATGTATACAACGAATACAGGTATGGACTTAGCACACATCCCTGTGGAGTGCCAGTGCTGAGCTTCAGGGAGGTAGATGTAACAGACCCAATCCTCACTATTTGTGTCCGATCTCTCAGAAAGTCTTTAATCCAATCACAGATGTTAGAGAAAAGGTCCAGGTCCCTTTCTGATGAGAATGTCCAGAAGGATGGTATTGAAAGCTGAGCTATAATCAATAAACAGCATTCTGACATAATTCCCTGGTCTTTCTAGATGAGTCACTGCAAGGTGAAAAGCTGTAGCAATGCCATCATCTCCTGACCTATTTCTCCTACAGTGGTACCTCGGGTTACATATGCTTCAAGTTACATACACTTCAGGTTACAGACTCCGCTAACCCAGAAATATTACCTCGGGCTAAGAACTTTGCTTCAGGATGAGAACAGAAATCGTGCTCCAGCGGTGCGGCGGCAGCGGGAGGCTCCATTAGCTAAAGTGGTGCTTCAGGTTAAGAACAGTTTCAGGTTAAGAATGGACCTCCGGAACGAATTAAGTACTTAACCCGAGGTACCACTGTATAGGTGAACTGGTGTTTATCAAAGTCCGGTGGAAAACATGTTCTAAGGTGTTGAAGGACCAATCTCTCGAAACATTTCATCACTACATTATTTTTAATGCATGGCAATTTACAGATAATTGTGTTTTCATAAACATATCTTCTATAGAAATGGAGAATTCTAAATGTTTTTTTTCTTTTTGGAATATATATATAACATAGTTTGATACTTTTGAGCCAAGAGTTCTGATGAAACGTTCAGAAAGTGTGACGCTTGTGGCTAATGATGTTCAGATCTGCACTTCAGTGTCAGAGGTGTGGATTAGGTCCACTCATATCTGAAGTCATAAAAATAAAATACCTTAAGCATATTTAATCACCACCAACTTTTCTGCATGTTAATGCTTGGCAGCTGTTGTTCTTCTTTATCCCAACACAGCCTTTCATTTCATTAATTATACCAAACAGTGATATTAGTATTGTCAAAGCTAATCTTTTGCCTTTGCTTTGTTTTCATTGATGCCAAGTATTTCCCTGTGGGCTACAGAAGAAATAAAAAATATATAAAATATAAAATAATCAAAGTTAAACAAACAGCCTTTATGAAACCAAGGACAATTATGCCTGCGTACACATGTCAGGTTTAACGGTGACATGAAGAGTAAAGCCTTGTGAAAACCCCACCTGTTGCCACAATATGATGCTCATTCCAGACAAGTAACCATCTGCACATACCATGGGTGTAAAAGGGTAGCAAAGCACAGACAGGCAATTGCGGTATCGCCCAAAGCATTTCAGGTAGGTTAACTGCTCCGGCATTTAAAATCCAACCAACTGAGAAAGCGAGCCTGGAGCCAGTTTAATAAGGTGGATATTTTTTTTGTAACAATCGAGAATAAAGTAACACCCTTATAAACATTTGAGTGAGAAATAGAAATTGCTTTGCCTTCCCATGGATTAATTCGTATTGATTTTTATAGTACATGTGTCAAGATACAGTTGCCAGATAGCGTAATAGCATAACAGCAGGCACGGCACTTACATTTAATCAAAACCTAACCAGTTTTAATAAAAGTGAACAAGAAAAATAAAGAAAGCCGAAATGTCAGGGCCCGGATCCACAGCTGGTATAAACATAGCTCTAAAGTTTATTGCTATATTACCAGCTTTCATCTTGGCCGTGTGTATGTGTGGATTAGGTGGTGGGGGGAGGAAATTCACTGACCATTTACATCAGAGCACACCCATTGATTTCACTTACTTCATTGCAGCAGCAGTGAACATGTGCACAGGGAGAGGTCTGAAAAACAAGCCTTTCTGGTTTATTTTGCAGGGTTTTCTACTGAGACTGTTCTCAAAGAGTTGGTGGCTCTGCTTCAGTGAAAGTATGCTGGTGCAAGTGGCTCCAATACAAGGCATTAAAAACGGGGTTTGAGAATGCAATGGTGGAAGTAAAGAGATGATTAGATCTCTAAAATGATGTTGCACTGCAATGACATTGGGTAGGACAGGAGACAGAGGGAGAAAACAGATGGCATGTGAAGAGCATGTAACCTGCATTTCCTTAGATTACTGAAGATTGCTGTACACTGACTCATAGAACTCAGTGGGTTTACTTTTGAAGAAATGTGTACAGGATTAGGGATAAGAACTTCTTATATAGTTTTTTGGACTCAAAGCACAAAGAAAAAAATCCCCCAAATGCTTTATTTTCTGAAGATAGTACAGCTGCCCTACAAATGGTCTAATACAGTTAATTAAGGTAGAAGAAATAAAAATTAAATAAAGGGAGTTGGAAGCAGAATATCTTATCATCTGCAAGCACGAGTGGAACAAATCAAGAATAAAGCAAACACGTCATAAATTCTATTACGCCTGCTAAATTTGTAAAACTGCTTTTGGATGTAATAGCTCGGGCTTAATTCCCTGCAAACAGTTGCTTGATGTGGAGGCGATCATATTATACATGATAACTATGCAATAAAAATCAAACCTGATGAAAGAGCTTCAGGCATCTAATGATGTTTGCTAGATCTGTGGCAGTATGTGTGTGTGTGGAATGTATATATTCTCCAGTACTGGCAAACGGTGTGTGTGTGTGTGTGTGTGTGTGCGTAGAACACCCAATACAGGAAAATGAATATGCAAGGATCTACTAGAAAGCGCTATTAAAAGCTTTCTAAGAAATAGGAATGGCTAAACACATCATAGAGATATGATCGCCATATTCATCATTTATAATAGGCATGAGTCATCCCTATTGGGGGCATAGCTGTGCTTGCAGAAGTGTGAACTGGATGCCTGGAGAGAAGGCACATGGCTAGATGCATATGGAAAGAGTACGGAGGCTTAACAATGGAAAGTAATTGCCAGTGCACTTCAGCACATGAATTCTGAAGGGCCAAATGGGTGGGAGAATAGAGGGCTCCTTTGAGTTCTGTGTCCACCCTTTCCCATTTGCGTGTCGAGGTCCCACAAGCCACCCCCAAATAAATCACAATTCACACATAATTTTTGTTTAAGGTTTTTGGCATAATTTTGGCCACAACTTTATTAAAATACATAAAAGTGAGTGGTTGCTTAGGCATTGGTTACGCCTGGGGACAGAACTGACTTCCGGATTCCAGCGAAAGCCAGTTGGGGAAAGCAATATTGGGGAGAGCATGGAGCCGGGCACCAGACCCTCACCTCCCCCCGCATGCTCCCAAGGGCTTGTGCGGCCCAAGCCCCAACCAGGGATTTGGACTAAAGGATGGCAAGCCCCTGGATTCCTTTAATGGGATTCCCTTGCAGCAGCAGCATTGGAGGAGCAGGCACCGCCAATCCATACCCCTCCACCAACCAATTTTTTAACCAATGCCTAACCGCAACCTTACAAGTTGTGACGATTTGCTACACAGTAGGCAAAAACCAGATGGCACCAGCCAATCAGCCAACTGGACAAAATTCCTACCAGGCCCCTGCCCCAAAAGCAGACGACCCCATGACAGGCATAGCAAGGTCAAAGCGAACAACCCTAAATATAGGGAGGGTGGGCGAGTAATCCGATGCGCGCAGCAAAGAGAACGGTCAGTGCTGCGTATCTTACATTTAAAACATTTTAGCCCTTCCCCTTAATTGGCAACATCAAAATTTCCCTAGTAACAGGAAACTACCAATCCTTGCTAATGGCTATCCAAATGATCCCGCCTAGCAACAAGGGGGTAGCGTGCCAGACCCCACTGCAACATGTGCTCTCCAGGAAGGAGAACACGCTTTGCACAGCTGCACACACTGGAAGATGGACCATGCCTCCTCTGTAAACTTTAGAAGCGGGAGGGCCAAATGTCAAGTAAATGTCAACCGAAGTTCAATTTTCTCAAAGGCAGCAGTGGGCAACCTGTTTCAGCCTGAGGGACACGTATGGCAGTAGGAAATCTGAGGGCTATGATGGGCAGAGCCAGAGGCAAACATGGACAGAACAATGGATGGGAACCTCACCTGTTGTACAGGAGGCTACATACAAACACACACATCTCTTCATCCAGGCAAACACGAGACCTTATCACAGCTCAAGGATACATTCCAGGGAGGGAAAGACAGCCATGGAGGATAGTTGTGAGGGCTCTTCCCTGTCAGTATCCAGAGCATCACTTCCTTCCACCACCATCTCCCAATGTCTAGTTTTGTATTGCTCTCTATTGCCTCTTCAGCAGCAAAGTATAGACACCACTGAATTGCCTCACCAGCAAATCTTATGCATTTAATCAGTGATCAAGGATTTCAGCAGTGTTCCGAGGGCAGCATAGCTGGTTTGACCGTTAATGCTTACATATTGATTATACCTTTATATATTTATTTTATCTTTTACCTATTTATTGCATATTACATATTTATTTAGCAGAATTTGTATACTGCTGAATTGGAAACCAATGAGTTAATTATATACACATATAGCTACATATACAAATGCATGCACACACATATACATCACATACATGCATACACACATATTGGGGTGCTTGTTACAATCAACACCTTTGACACACAATGCCTCAAACGCAACAAGAAAGGAAATTAGGACTGGCTCTGATCAACAGGAACAGACGGAATTACAGGCTATTTCCTGTCACACTGAGACATATACTAGCTGGCCTCTGGCATTTGGTCCAGCTGGGATACTGATGTTTGTAATTAATTAAGCTAATTTGTTCACAGTCAGTTGCCAGTCCTGCACCAGTAAAGTACAAAGAGAGAACGTACCCAATGGGTAGCCAAAGTGGTTTTACACTTTGAATGCCACAGGCGAGAAATTCCCTTTTAATGACAAGGGTTTACTCTGGGAGTCATTTCCCTCTTACACTCCCTTTGGTTTTTAGAGCTGCTTAGTTGGGTTTGCAATGTTAAGGAGCTGTTAAGGAGCCCCCCAGATGCACATACACAATACAGCAATATACTCAATATACTCCAGGGTATTTCTGTAGATTTGAAACAAATCACCTTTGCAATGCATGGTGAATTACAGTCTTCCCATAGCACACTGGCTATAGGCTAAGGATCCCATGTGTCTTCTATTTTGCCAGGGCATTGACTTATTGTTGCTTCATGTCCAACTTTTTAAAAGAGCCAAGCCAATGAAGCCCTTTTCATGATGAAGCTTTGCAAAAGGAGCTTGTCAAACGGTTTTAGAATCCATCAGCTGCTACTTGGATTGCAGAATATAGAAAAGTGATGGCCTGCACCATATAATGTTTGAACATAGGGTCTCCCACCCCACTTTTGAATATTTAATGGATGCAAAATGTGGGGTGCTGACTGCAGTTCTGTTTATTTCTTTTTCCTCAGTTCTTTGGAAAAAGAACTGAAAACTAAGTGCACAGATTATTAATGTTAGAGGGTGTCATTTATGCAACTACAAATATATTAATATGTCTAACATTTCCCTTTGTATTCACTATAGAAGCCTACATAGAGGTGGGGTGGAATGTTAGACTCTGACGCATTGCTTTTTCAGGTGCTGCAAATAACACATCTTTGCAAGGCTTTCTCTTTGCGACAAGCAGTTGTTTAAATATATACAATATTGTGAGGTCAAAGGCTGAGAGGAAACTGCTGAGAAGTTTGGGGAAAAAAACCTAGGCAAACTGTTGAAGCGGACACTATTGTTGCTGTAACCTCTCCCTTGTAGCGTTCCCACAGAGGTTTACAAATAGTGCTTATAGTCACAATTATAGTTTATCACATAGAAGCATTCCATGGCTGAAGAATAAAGAAACCTGTCTGCGGCTTTCAGTTAGCCCTAAGGCACTAAAGTTTGGGAGATGAAATAGCTGCAAAATGCATCTCCTAGCAACTGAGTCAGTCCAAAGGTGAGATTAAAAATATAAAAAACTTATAAATAATCCTTCTTTCTATTTTTAAACAAAGGCATTGTGGTGCCCAGGTGCATGCGCCTGAATTGTGTCTTCGTTCAGTCCCTCCCTACACCCCGCTTTCAGCTCAAAACCCTGTAGATACAACACAACAGGGTTTAAAAAGCAGTTTGTGGTTTCACGCTGAGCAGAAAAGCCCCTGCAAGCCTCCAAACGGGGCTGTGCTGTTTCCTATTTATTGCAGTCAGTTTATTCCGCCACACATTGTTACTGGTTCAAGGTAGGAAACAGAGTAGTCCTATTCATGCATTCACCTGCTAGGTTAAGGCCACATCCACACCATATCTTTAAAGCACTGTGATACCACTTTAAACAGTGGTAATGAATCCCCCCCCCCCCAAGAATTCTGGGAGCTGTAGTTAAGGGTGCTGAAAAGACCTTTCTTCACCTCACAGACATACAGATCTCAGAGTGGTTTAACTAATACTATGAATCCTTCTTCCCAATGAACTGCATATTATAGCTCTATTAAAGAGATAGCACAGGGGTCAGCAAGATTTACCTCTCCTGGGCCGGTTCACTCCAGCAGAGATCCCTCCGTGGGCCAGATCGCGCCTGCGCATGCGTGTCCCTGTGCTAGTTTAGCGCAGCGTCTGGGTACTCGCCGAGCAGGCGGCTTGGTTTGGGGGCAGCTTGGGGGCCGGTTAAATGACCCCCCTGGGCCACTTGTGGCCCATGGGCCTTACGTTGCCTTCCCCTGGAGATAGGTTGCCTTCCCCTGGAGATAGGTATCTTTTGACAATTCTCAGTACCCTTAACGGACCACAACTCCCAGAAATCCTTGGGGGAAGCCATGACTGTTTACTGTGGCATCATTGGGCTTTCAATATATGGCGTGAATGTGGCCTAAATCAACATACAAGGGGGGGAAGTGTGGGAAGGAGCACACTAGCTCTGACCATTCCTATCCTACTCCACAAGTTAGAGCAGGAGAACCTTTCCAGGGCTAGAGTCACATCTCCCAACTGGCAGCCTTCTGGGGGTGGAGCTTGCTGCTGCTTGTGAATTCATTGTACGTATGGAGAAGATCCACCAAGTAGGAAGAGGGATCTACACTTTCTGAGTCCAGAGGAAAGGAGGCACCTTCTGTTTCAATCTATAAACACCAGCTGAAAACTTTTCTATTCTGCCAGTCTTATACGGGCAGTTAAGAATATGCATTCCCATAACAGTTAGCAGATTTCTGATTTTAAAATATGGTAAGAACAGTTAAGAAAATGCCTGCTGGATCAGACCAAAGCCTCAGTCGTCCAATAGATAGTCCAGTATCTTACTCTCTCCGTAGCCAACCAAATGCCCATGAGAAGCCCACAAGCAGAATCTGAGGGTAACAGTCGTCTTCACACCCGTGATTCTCATCAAATGGCATTCAGAGCCATCCTGCTTCCAACATTAGAACGAGAACATAGCTATAATAGAATTATAGAATTGGAGGTGACCCCAAGGGTCATCTAGTCCAACCCACTGCAATGCAGGAATCTCAGCTAAAGCATCCATGACAGATGGCCATCCAACGTCTATTTAAAAATCTCCAATGAAGGAGAGGCCACTACCTCTCCTTGGAGTCTCTTCCACTGCCGAGCAGCTCTTCCTGTCAGAAGGTTTTTCCGTATGTCTAGTCCGAACCTGCTTTCTTGCAACTTGAAGCCATTGGTTCAAGTCCCACCCTCCAGAGCAGGAAAAAACAAGCAAGTTCCCTCTTCCGTGTGACAGCTTTTAAGATATTTGAAGACGGCTATCATAGCTCCTCTCAGTCTCCTCTTTTCCAGGCTAAAGACACCCAGCTCCTTCAACTGTTCTTCATAAGGCTTAGTTTCCAGACCCTTGATCATCTTGGCTGCCCTCCTCTGAACATGTTCCAGCTTGTCAACATCTTTCTTAAATTGTGGTGCCCAGAATTGGACACAGTATTCCAGGTGTGGTCGGACCAAGGCAGAATTGTTGTTGTTTAGTCGTTTAGTCGTGTCCAACTCTTCGTGACCCCATGGACCAGAGCACGCCAGGCACTTCTGTCTTCCACTGCCTCCCACAGTTTGGTCAAACTCATGCTGGTAGCTTTGAGAACACTGTCCAACCACCTCATCCTCTGTCGTCCCCTTCTCCTTGTGCCCTCCATCTTTCCCAACATCAGGGTCTTTTCCAGGGAGTCTTCTCTTCTCATAAGGTGGCCAAAGCATTAGAGCCTCGACTTCACGATCTGTCCTTCCAGTGAGCACTCAGGGCTGATTTCCTTAAGAATGGATAGGTTGGATTTTCTTGGTTGGATTTTCTCTCAAGAGTTTGGTTGGATTTTCTCTCAAGATTTTCTTGGTTGGATTTTCTCTCAAGAGTCTCCTCCAGCACCATAATTCAAAAGCATCAATTTTTCAGCGATCAGCCCTCTTTATGGTCCAGCTTTCACTTCCATACATCACTACTGGGAAACAAGGCAGAATAGAGTGGTATTATTACTTCCCTTGATCTGGACACTAGTTTTCCCTATTAAGTGGCCCAATCGTCCAAGTTGGTGGTCATCGCAACATCATAGGGAAGCAAATTCCTCAGTAAAGTTCATATAGTTCTCTTTAAGAGTTTTAAATTGTTATAATGTTTTAATGTTAAGTATATCTTGTGTCGTATCTAGATATAGCTACAAAAAGGTAGGCTATAAGACAATTCATATTTTGTTGTGGAAATAAAGCCACAAAAGAAAAGAAAGTTCCTTTCATGCCTTTCTCCTGTTCTTTTGAGTTTCTAGCCTCCACTTAATCTTAAAGCACACGGTTTATAGACACCAGAGAAGAAAAATATATACCTCAGACTATTGGAGCAATGCACTATATTACTTTGTATGATGTCAAGTGAGGGTTTGGGACAGTTTTGATGACACTAAATCAATATTTTCCATATTAGAGAGTATTTGACTTCTTCTTCTTCTTGCCCAGAATGATGCAAACCTGCCCCCAAGAGGAGGATAGTCAAATGATGGATTTTATTTAATGCCAGCTGCCAAATACCTTTGGCCTTTCTCAATCATTCAAAATGTGAGCGAGTCTATCTAAGATGAAGCAAAGCTTCAATTATGATGGAATAAAAAAATTATGATGGAATAAAAAAAGGGAGGGGGATAGATTTTGGGAATGGAAAGTTAAGAAGAGAGGTGAACTTGACTACTAAACTTAGCAGAGATGGGAGTTGGTATATTATTGCCTCAACAGTGCAGTGCCGACCAACGATTTCATTTTAAAGCATAGTTGGGTAAGATTGTACTGTTGGGTGGGGGGCAACTGCAGATGTAATTGGATGGGACAGCAACCTGTGGGCTTTTTCATACATTATACAGGGTAAACCTTGGTTTGCTACTCAGTGCATATCAACAAGAAGGTTTTGCCTATCCCAGTTTCTTAATGTACTTAAAAGTAATGCCCTCCTATGGCAGACATGCTTGCAAACCAGTTCGCCAATTAAGCTCAGTACCATCTAAATTGGCTGGCAGCATCTCTCCAGGGCTTCAAGCAAGAGTCTTTCACTGTACTACTTGGAGTGTAATTCCTGTGCTAGCCCTTCTCCAATTGTGATTCCTGTCATCTCCATGAGCTGGAGGACCAACTTGTGAAGTGAGAAGCCTCCTGTACTGTCAGGCTTTGGGGGACTGGCTTCTTCCCCCACAGCCGTAAATGAGCAGATCAAATGAAAGGGAATTCTTAAAAGACAAAAGAAAGCATCTAACCAGTATGGCAGTTCTCCCAATTAAGGCCACTCCCCCTTTTGTCCCTATTAATCTACGTGACTCCTACATCTTCTAAACTGGTCTTTGACCGTAATAATAAATCATTACTATTACTATTACACTCTGACGTCTTGTAATCTGAGTTTGTAGTCTTTGTGCTTTCTGTTCTGCCACTTTCTGAGCTCTCCAGGACTTTGGAGAAGGCGGGTGGATACTATCCAGAGACTGTGAATCTGTTAATTCTCTCTCTTCTATTGTTTCTTCTGCTAGCTGTCCCCCATCCAGTATTTCCCAGCTTCTGCCTTCTTAACTATGCCCCCCTGCAAACCATTGTTCCAACTCTATACTGTCCTCCTGCTCCTGGGAATATTCAGGATCAGGAGGAGGGTGTGGCACCCACCATTCTTCTTCAGTGCAGCCCTCCTCAGAACCATCCCTGGCATGTACTCATTAAGGCTCTCCAACCTTGCCTTGTATAACTATGTTCTTCATGCCAGGAATACACAACTGGCACCTTAGAACTGGGCAAGGAAGAACATGGTCATTGGCCTGCTCATCACCTTGTGATAAAGGAACAGCCACTCTGTTGATCCAGGTACACTGAAGCACAACTAGATAGGACACTGGAAGAAGATCCATCATATGATCTGTTGGTTTGTTTGTTTTTAAGTTAAGTATTGTTATGTGAAGACTCCCTGGAAAAGACCCTGATGAGATGGTTAGGCAGTGTTCTCGAAGCTTCTAACATGAGTTTGACCAAACTGCAGGAGGCAGTGGTAGACAGGAGTGCCTGGCTTCCTCTGGTCCATGGGGTCATGAAGAGTCAGACATGAATAAATGACTAAACAACAACAACAACAACATTGTTGTGTGAGCGTAGGGCAGGGGGTAGATGCATCTGATGGGACCATGATACCCACTATGTCTTTATCCCTGGATGTGAGACACTTGAATACATGAGCATAGTGTAAGAACACACATTTTATTAATTTGTCCATCAATTAAATTTCCTTTAAATAGAATAAATAGCAGTGTACCATTTCCAAAGTCTTGGGATATTGTGGGACAAGCCGTCTGTTGCCATAACTCCATTCATGTCCCTGGAACCATTCCAGCAGCAAGTTTGGTGCTGTGCCACGCCAACGAAAGAGTTACACTGGGTGGACTAAGTCTTTTGCTTATTTTCAAAGCCTCCTCCAAAGTGACAGATATATTGGAGCTAAAAAGAAAGAAACAGCTACTGTGAATGCTGGAACAAGCAGAGCAATGTCTTTCTCTGTTAAGGATTTTACTAGGAATTAAGTATTATGGGCCCATAATTCACAAATGTATTCTATAAATCTTTAATATTGGGCCTAAATGCACATTTTGATTCATATATGTTTGGTGCCTGATCTATGGAACTGTTCCCGTTCATGCAGTAGATGTGTATTAAGAATAATACCCCAAATGCCAGTAAAGCAGCTTTACATTATGAAATCATGAGATGAAATATGTACTATTTTAGAATGGGGATGTGTACAATATTTCAGAGCTCAGAGCATATGTTGTGAATTTATATTCAGAGTAAAACATAACAAAGATAAAATGACTTGGCTTTATGAACCTGTAGTGCCTAATTCTCATCTTGCACAAGTATAAATTGGTGGGGGGGGGGGCTCAGATGGATGAAGGATCAAAGGAGGTACATCAATATAACTAGGAACAAAGTCTAGGCTTATGCTGTCACAGCATTTTGGATGGAACATACGTATATGAAATTAGAATAGAATAAGACGTATACAAAACTAGGGATGTGCCAAACGTTCACCATTATTTTCATGGCAAAGTAGTGAGAATGTTCTTTTTCTCCCCAGTGGTTTCTACTGCATGTTTTCACTATCCAATTTTACAATAGTACAATTAACCCCCCCCCAACTCTGGCTAAGGCTTTGCTCTCCTTTTCATCATTGTCATCACCAGTCTTTTTTTTCCCGGGGGTACGCAGGGGTACGCATACCCCTAAACATTTTGTGAATCTAAGTTTGGCCTCATCAAGGGGCAGTATTTCAATATGAGTAGGAAAATGAGAGTACCCCTAAACATTTTTTTTAGAAAAAAAATAAAAGCACTGGTCATCGCCATGATCTGTTAATTTGTATGCCACTTTTCCATGAAAAAATAAAGAATAAGAGATATTTTAAAATATCATAATGTGAATAAATGCAGACAATAAATTCATACATTATCATATAATAAAACAATACAAGTAAGATAATCTAATGTAACAGTATAAAGCTAAATGAGGATATATAAAAATGGGAGTATACCAAGCAACAGGAAGGAGGGAGAAAGTCAATATTCCTAAAAAGACAGTTCCTAAAGTGATCATTACCATTCAGGAATCATGGTGAACGTGATATCATGTCACTAGGTAGCTAAATCAGATCTGACAATGTAGTCATGTCACTGAGGGAAAATGAAGCCTGCTTAGATTGATGGCAATGCCATCTTGTTTATCTATCATATTTTTAGGCCCCTCTTCCAGCCAAGTTCCAAGGATGGTGTATAGTTTCTGTTCAAATGCAGATTAAAATAACAAGAACCAAACCATAAAACTGCAATAATGAAGACATAACCACCAGCAGGAAAGCATCAGTTGAACACGGCATCAGTTGATCACATTATTAGCCCCCAAAGGGCTGGTGGAAGGTGGAGCTCTTCAAGGGATGGTGAAAAGATGCTAGGGTAAGATGAACACAACCCACTGTAGAATTGCCTTTCCTTCTTCCCAGTCTCTGGAAAGGCAGAATTAACTTGGGTCATACAAGAATGGAATGCTGGAAGCAAAGCATGGCTGCTGAACAGGAATAAAGGAGAGTCTGGGATCCATTCCCCTGCTTCTTCCTCCTGCTAATTTTCTTCTCATTTCCACCCATCCTAACCAACACCACACTAATATGTTGTGTTGACTACCAACAGCTCTTTGGGCGGGGGGAGAGAAGCAGCTAGCTGCTTGAGAAGTTTGATCTTGGCATGTTCCTAAACAAGATGATCTCATCCTCCACTCTGGGACTAGTGTTGTAACATGAGAAAGAGGCTTCTCCACAGTGGTTCCTCAGTTATGGAAAGCCCTCTTCTATGCAGTCTTCATTGGTGGAGCATTGCAAGTTTTGCGGCGTTGCCCAGCTGAAGTCCCAATGCTGAGACTCGCCACCAGATATGGAGAGAGAGAAAAGGGAAGGGGCAAGGCAGTGGGGAATTCAGCGTAGCAGGGCGCAGTGGTGGGAATGCCGCATTATCTCCAGATGTTGATGGGTTGTCAATTCTGTCTTCCCTGATCACTGCCCATGCAGGGTAGGGCTGATGGCTGGAATCCAACAACCTCTCAAGGGAGCCAGATTGTGGTAGACAGCACAGGGCATTGCACTCAGATACAAATAACTCACTCAACAACTCACTCAACAAGTGAGTTGCCTAATTTTCTCACAAAATACAAAGAATCAGGGGTACAGTCCTTTTCTAACTACTCCTTCATTGCATTTTGCAGAGGAAAGGCACAGTCTGTAGGCTGCCCCCAGAAGGAATGCAAGATATGAGCATGGCTTCCTCACATCTGTTGCACAAAAAATGTCCCTCAGAACAAAAAACAAAACAAAAAGTTCAATACCAACACTGATTCTCTTCTTAGGGAGAAAGCACCACTGAATTTGCTTCTGAGTAAACTTGCTTATGATTCCACTGTTACATTATTATTATTTTCCAGTTCAATCATGGTGAATGATTATGCTTGTTACATAATATGAAAGTTCAAACCTTTCCCTAACACTTGTATCAAACCTTCCATTAGAAAATATGACAGCAACCAGATTTCACTGCAATGTTTTATTTAAGGCATATGCTAATTTGTTCCCCTTAGTATATCTAATTGCGCTGGCTGAATGCTCCAGATTCAGAGGAAATCCCTTTGTAGGTCAACATTTCCTTTTCCTATGAAAATGTTAGTTTCCCTCTAATTTTTAAATGGCAAGGGTAAAATCAGGTAAAAGCCCTTCATGGGGTTTTACGCATAAATGTGAATTGGAAACAGCCCGCTGGAACACAAATGGAGAGATGAGGCAAACATTAACTCAGCCACAGAAGCAGCCAACTGTAGGAGATCAGGGTTTTAAAGTCAGAATATAATGTGGGCTTTTGTGTTTCTGTCTGAATAAAAGGAAACAAAGCAAGACGTTCCCAGACAACCCTTTAATTATTCTAACTGGAAGTGGAAGACAGCGTTGTGCATGGTAACATGAGCACCTGAGATTACACTTAAGCACAAGTAGTCTTGGAGAGAGGGGGGGAAAGCCAGCTTTTTAACTCTCGAGTGTGCACTCCTTGTTCTCCTAATAAAAGTTAACTTCATCATTTGCATAGCAAAAGGATCAGAATGAGCACTGGCACCGAGGTGGAATAAATTTAATTAAAAGGAAGAACAAAAGGAAATGATCCTCATTTCTCCATGCTTGATTAGGAGCTCTTCGGCTTGAGAACAGGGGAACAGAGCTGAGATGCTCGTTGAACACACCAGGGGGGTTGTAGAGTGACGGTGGCTCTTGAGCAAAAACAGCTGGATTCCCAAAGCTGCCATCTGGATTCCAACTCATAACTGGTTTGGAACTAGGTGTGTAAAATAGCTCTTGAAGAAGAAGAAAATGCATTTGCCAAAACAGTCTTGGCTAATTCTATAAATAGGCCTGTGGGTTATTGAGGAAGTGCTGCACCATAATTGAAGGGATTGCATTTTTTTAAAAAAAATTAAAAGTGACAAGTCAAATCCTTATGTATATTAAGGGTGGGATTTATAAGTGAGTGCATTGCTGAATTGCTGATAGGTTTTTACCTGAACTATATATGCCAAGAGTGGTCTGTGGCCCTTTAGACCGGCTTTCCCCATAGCAGTCTCATGGTGGCTCTCGAACTCAGTACCAGCTGGGAATCATCAGGTCACAAGTCTTTAGGAAACTTACCAGATCATCTTCTTATTTACAGTGGTACATTGGGTTAAGTACTTAATTCGTTCTGGAGGTCCGTTCTTAACCTGAAACGGTTCTTAACCTGAAGCACCACTTTAGCTAATGGGGCCTCCTGCTTCCGCTGTGCCACTGGAGCACGATTTCTGTTCTTATCCTGAAGCAAAGTTCTTAACCTGAAGCACTATTTCTGGGTTAGCGGAGTCTGTAACCTGAAGCGTATGTAACCTGAAGTGTATGTAACCCGAGGTACCACTGTACTGGCTTTCTTACCCACTCTTCCACATAAAGTATTGGGATGGGATATAACAATATAAAAATACAAGTTAAAATAATTTATAGTCAGAAGAATAGTGTGAATCCTACACACACACAGAGAGAGAGAGGGGGGGAGAGAGAGAGGGAGAGAGAGAGGGAGAGAGAGTAACACATCCACCCCTAAGAAGCCAAATTAAATGATCAGCCAAAACTGTCATTGACTCCACAGTAGTTCTGCAGCACAGAGCAGACAGGAAAAGGACTTAACTTTCCAGGCCAATCAACAAGTACCAAACTACACGTATACTGTTTGTCCTCACATGACAATCAGCAAATCCAGTACAGTAGTACCTCGGGTGAAGAACTTAATTTGTTCTGGAGGTCCGTTCTTAACCTGAAACTGTTCTTAACCTGAGGTACCTCCTGCTAATGGGGCCTCCTGCTGCCGCCACCGCCCAATTTCTGTTCTCATCCTGCAGCAAAGTTCTTAACCCAAGGTACTATTTCTGGGTTAGGGGAGTCTGTAACCTGAAGCATCTGTAACCCGAGGTACCACTGTACTAGCAGAGAGCCTGAAGAGCAGGCTTCCTCAACCTCGGCCCTCCCTAGCTAGCAGGACCAGTGGTCAGGGATGATGGGAAGTGTAGTCTCAAAACATCTCGAGGGCCGAGGTTGAGGAAGAGCAATGGCTGTTGGCTGTTGGAATGAGCACCCTGAAGACTCACCCATGCCTCCTTGGGATTGGCTAAGCTGCATTAAGTTCTACCCTCATGCTTCTCTCCTTTCAAGGGGATGGGCAGTGGAGTAGGAAGGGGGAGCGTGCGATGGTTGCAGGCTGCCTCAAGTGTCATCACTGAGGTGACAAAATGGCAAAAATATGTGTTTTTTAAATAAAAATAAAAATTGGGCCCACAACACCTTTTTTTGAAGAAAAAAAAAACTCCCGCACCCACCTTCCAACACCACTAGTAGCTAAGTGAGGTAGGGGGCTCTGGGTGCCACACCGCAGGGCCTGCAGTGTGCCTGAGCCATGCCTCTCTCCTGAGGGGGAGGCAGCAGGTGGACTACCTTGCAAGCTGTGTGCTGCTTTTTAGAGTAGCGCAGGGCTTTCGTCTGCCCACCACCTCAGCCACGCTACAGCTGAGGGGGAGGCTGTGGAGAGGCTGCACGCAGCGTGCCCTGCCTTGGCTCGCCCCACCCCATGGGCAGCTCACCCCGCCCCCAGCTGCAGGACGCGCGCCCCGCACCAGGCACCCAAGCGGCTAGCTACACCGGGGATTTATACCCCCCCCCCAGCGGTTGGGGAACTGCAGAACTGACAAGATGGATGCTTTCATGACAAATACGACATTTGTTCTCCTTTTTCTTTTCTTTCTTTCTTTTTTTCCAGGATAAAACTCAGTGGGAAGATCATTCATCTTAACTTCTCCACGATGTCAAAGTTTGTTAATACAGTTTCGTTCAGATGTCTGTATTTATGGCAAGTGGAGTTTCTGCTTCTTTCCTGCTGCACAGCAAGCATTCTCTGACCTTTTCGATTCTTTAGTATGGACCAGATGTCCCAAATTGCCAAAGGGTTTTTTGTGTGTGTTCATCTTTACAAATCCCCTCGGATTCTGTGGTTCTTTCAAAAACAATGACCCTTCCTGTGTCTTAAAGAATATTCCCCCTCCTACCTTACTCTTTCTATTGGCTGCCAGAATCGAGGGCCACAAGTTCAAGCTGAGCCTGAGATTTCTGAACACAAGACATCCTTTGGGATACAGACACTCTTGTAGATATACTGAAAGTGTAATCTTCACTTGACTTGTTAAATAGTGGGTTTGATCTAACAGAAACATTAGGCTACAAAATATATAATATGTTTCTTAACAAATACGCAAGGAGAACAGGCTTTTGTCAATAAGGCCAATCCTTTTGCAAGGGTTTTTTTCCCCTGTTCACCCTCTTTTGAGAGCTAAAGGTTTCACAGCTATTTTTTTCCTTCCCATTCCTAATCTCATCAGCAATAGGAAGCATTCAGACATTATTCTTCACCAGCATTTTAGTTTGGGAAGCAATGTCTGGATTATCCACTGTACTAAACAGATTCTGGCAAACAACCTAGAAGTTGTCAAAGTTGCCTTCTCCTTTCGCTTAATTTTACTTAAGGACAAGTGCCAGTGAAAATTAATCAAGTGTACTATCAGTAGGGGAAGAAGGCGGTCTTCAAATATGAAGATGCAATGTGACACATCTTCTGGTTTTGAAGCTTTCAACTAGGGTCTTTATGTCAGGGATCATGCTGAGGAAGGCTGCACTGAGGAGGAATGGTGGGAGCCACCCCCTCCCCCTGATCCTGAATCTTCTCAGGAACAGGAGGACAGTGTAGATTCGGAACAGTGGTTTGCAGAGGGGCATAGTTCAGAAGGCAAAAGCTGGGAAATACTGGATGAGGAACAGCTAGAAGAAGAAGAAACATTGGGGGGGGGAGAGGGTTAACAGATTTCAAAGTTGTTGGACAGCATTCCTCCACCGCCCTCCACAAAGTTGAGCTTAGAAAGGCTCAGAACAGAAAGTGCAGACGGTACAAACTCAGATTACAAGACGTAGGAGAGACGTAGATTAATAGGGACAGAGTGGGGAGTGAGCCTTAATTGGGAGCACCACCATTTCTAGGGAGATGTGTTGTTTTGTCTCTCACTGTGATTATTAAAGAATCCAACTGGTAAGACGTTCCTTTCATTTGATCTTCCTATTTACTGCCACAGGGGAGGAAGCCAATTCCCCAAAGCCTGATAGTTTATAGGGCAGGTCAGTGATACTTAAGGACTGCTCAGTCCCCAAAGAACTTGCATGAATCCTAAAATCATTGATAGAGGCCTTCCTCTTAAATCTCATTGCTATCTAAGGAAAGGTAGGAGGAAATATAGGTCTTTTTTTCAGTGATAGCTGCTCCACTTAGATTTCCCTCCCCACAAAGCATTTCCACCCATGAGAGCAGATTTCTTTTCAGCTCTGTTATCTTTCAGAATCAGGTGGAGAACCTTTAACTTTTTAGATTTTTTTGTAAGGTTTTGTTTTACTGGTCTGCATTTCATGTTCTCCAAAGTTTTGTTGTTTTATTGAGATTATTTTTACAGCTATAAACAATTATTAAATTGCTAGCTGCTCTGGATAATTTTCTAGAGTTGAAGACTGGGTTAATCAAATAAGCAACACAAATAAGCAAATATGCATAGGATCTAGAGGTAGGAGTATATGTACATTATTGATAGGGGAAAAATCGGCAAGCAAACAGACTGTCAAAAGGACAATTTTCAGTGACCTTAAAAGTCTCATGTTGTACCAACTGAGCTATATCAATGTGTGAATCAAGGATCAATATGGGGATGCCACAAGCCAATTCTTTGGCTGCTGTCTTCTAATAATATGCATTTTAAAATATACTCTAAATACAATGAGAAAACTGAACAGAAATACTATATCACAATAACATATCAATAACATTTCCAATCTAGCTTCTCATTGTGCTTCAGGAATGCTTACTGGCATGTGGTATCCTCGGGAGGAAAATGGTAAGAGGAAAATGTAACCATTTAGGTTTAGGTCAGTATAGACAAAAAGCTCCATTCAACTTTATAAAAGAAATCTCAGTAGAATTACAACCAGTTCTTTCAACTTCCCCCAACTGTGCACTAGCAGAGCTGGGTTGCATAAAAAACAGCTCCACTGTACAGAAAGACTGCGTCACTCACTGCTTGTCTGAAAGAAACTGTATCATGGAAAATCATCTAAATCCATGCACTTGATGACCATACTTATCAAAAGTATGGAAGATATTTGGGTCAGGCACTGTAAAAAAGAATAAAAGGAAGAGAAAGAGAAAGAAAGAAAGAGAGGAAAACACAGTACCCTTGGAAATGCAGTAAGAAAAAAACCCAGATTTTTCTTCCTGGTTGCTAAATAATAGAATAATAGAAATGTTGGCACTTGGGACTTCATTAACTAAAAGATGCAACTGTAAAACAAGGCTCTGGTATTGCTAAAATATGTGGATATGCAATGGACATGATGACACTACTTTTTCAATATCACACACAATTGCATTCTTAGAATAAATTAAGTTTAGCAATTTGGTTTATTTTGGGTTTTAACTGTTTTATTATTCTGTGTGGAAATTCTCTCTGTGTGTGTTTTGTACGCCATCTTAAGTGCTCCTTGAGCAAAATGGCATGATTCAGGTTTCAAATAAATTGCCTTGGTTGGGGGGAGGGAGAACCACCTCTGAAATCTTCTAGGAAGAAACCTCCTTTGATATCTCTTAGAATACATACTTGAGATCACTTAACATTTATTAGTTGTTTCAATCTATAACACAATTACTATATATACACAAGCCGAGTAGTAAAATAATAGTGTCTTTTTTCTGCTCTTACAGCTGGTTCACACATGCTCTTTCATCCTTTGCATTTCAGAGGAATGTGCAAACCACCTCAAGTATTGTATTTCTATGACATCAGGTGATATTTAATAGGGATTTGCATGGCCCCCAAGATTCAGTTCTGTTTCTGAGTCATTCTGTGCACCTTAACTTCAGTTGGTGTCTTGGGTTCCAAGCCACTTTGTATAAAATTCCACCATTTACAATAATGGGGAATCTTGAAAATAGCTGTAACTTTCCCCCTCTTTGGCCCAAGTGGATGAAGTTTCCAGGTACAGGAAACTGCCTGGAGTGCATTAGGGCTGCCAAATTTTAGACAAATAGGTCCAGAGGTTTATTGTGTATTCCTACACAATCAGTTGGTCAGGGGTCCCTTTACCTTTACCTTTACACAATCAGTTACGGGAGTGGGGTGGGGGAGAGAGTGGGGGTTTCTTTATTTTTTACCTTAAAATAATTCAAAAGTGTGTGTTTGGTGTGTATTCTTGCTTGTAAATTTGGAAAAAATAATAATAACCTCTTTGCAGATTCACTGCAATTGTGAATCTGCAAAGGGTGGGTGTTGTTTTTGTTGTTGTTGTTTTTACAAATTTCCAGCTCTTTCAATGTGAGTCTGTGCTCATCTGGACTGCTTTTGTGCTGTGTTTCTAGGTACAAGCCTGGGATTTGAAGCACTGTGTCCGAGAGCTTTAAATCCGAACTGTACCCTCACCTACAGCTGTGCCTGCACAGCCACCATGACACAACAGTAGTGGCCAGGGCACAGTGGTGGCAGTGAGGCAATGGGGCTGTGTTGGCGGAACGGGCAAAGTCCCAGTGTAGCTGTCAGCAGAATGATGGCAGGGGTGAGGCGGGGGTCAAATTTGCCACCTGAAGCAAATGGCTTCACCTTGCCTAACACACAGACTGTCCCTAACTACAAGAGCAGACTTACTCTAAGGGACTTGTTGTGATTACAGTGGTACCTCGGGTTAAGAACTTAATTCGTTCTGGAGGTCTGTTCTCAACCTGAAACTGTTCTTAACCTGAAGCACCGCTTGGCTAATGGGGCCTCCCGCTGCCACTGTGCCGCCGCTGCATGATTTCTGTTCTCATGCTGAAGCAAAGTTTTTATCCCGAGGTACTATTTCTGGGTTAGCAGAGTCTGTAACCTGAAGCCTATGTAACCTGAAGCGTATGTAACCCAAGGTACCACTGTACATGTTTTGGTTGGAAAGTAACTGGCACAAACTGGGAAGGTTGGAAGCTTTTATAAAAAGCACAGGATTCCCAGATATTGAGAGTTATAATATGATCAGTAATAATGTGAAAAGTTCAAGGTCAGGGATGAAGAGAAAATGTTCAACTTTGGACAAAAAGTCCACTTCCTGTTGTATTAGAGTATGGACGAAAAGATTCTCAAGTTTTATTATCTTTTTACAGGAAGCAATACTGCCTTCTTAAATGTTCCCTATGGGACTGGATGATAGAGATATTCAAGCCATAAAGCAGATTTGGTGACTAGCTGAGCAATGAACAAGCTACAGACCTCCGCATGGAAAGATGAAAGAGATTTTATGAATCAAGGTGATATTATTCAACACTACAAATTTGTAGGGTCAGATTTATCAGCAGCACACTCGGTATGATGCTAGAGAGACGCAGCTATTAATATAACTGTGGGACAAGCTATGTGAAAAAAGGACGAATGCTAGTCCCTTGGAGCTGATGCCAATTTGCCTTGTATTAATGATGGATTCTTCTGACTGCTTCATGCTAAACTGTTAGTTTGTAAACTACAAGGACAGGATTGACACTTAAAAAAAAAAAGTTGGGGGATAATCTTACTTGTCTCTACCATTAAGAGACCCCTGGTATTGAGTCCCAACATTGGTTAGACAAGGAGATCTTTACTTCTCTATTCAACTCATTAGATTAAGTTACTTTGCCATGCCATTTATCTCAGCATACATGCCCTATTTTATATGGTTATTGTGAGGATAAAATTATTGTGCGGTTCTTGAGCATCTACAGGTATTTTTCTGTAGGGTGGGGGAAGTAAAACAATGATGGGGGAGGAGACTATTTTCTCGCACACAGAATGAGAATATTGTCTGGACATTTTCTCAAAGGTGCTACAAATGCTAGAAACATACTTTTTTTAAAAAGAAAGTGAAAAAGAACGAAAGCAAGCAAGCTGGGAATCTCCTGAATGTAACTCCCATGGACTACAATTTGGGAACTTCAGCTCTAGAGCTTTATAAGTTTAACACTCTACTTGTTAAATTGCTAGGTAGAAGAACAATTCTAAATGCGACCATATATATTTTAATAAAAAACTGAATGAAAAGCTGTAACAAGGTATAAAGGGCTATGTTCCTATACCCATTCTTTTCAAATCTCTACCATATGAGCTAGAGAAGAAATGGTTTGCCTCATTTGAATTCTGCTACTGAGGAAAAATGATTGGTTCATGACAATATATCCAAATGTTCTCATATCCTAAGTTTCTTAGTTGTTCCTCACAGCTTATTAATGCAACCTGTTGGATGAAAGAATGAGGTCTCTCTGTTCTCCAGCTTGAACATCCAGGCCTTTGTTGAAAGGAAAATAGCTGAGGTACAATTGCGTGGACAGGCAGAGTCCCCAGATCCTGAGTGGTCCCCCCCCCGTCATGTGGAATAACGACTCAAGACAACGTGCTATGGGGTTAAATTGGCCACAACTTTATTAAATTTCAAATGTGGGTAGACCTTGGCTTAGGCATTGGGCGTTCTCCCTCCCCAGTCCCCAGCCGGGGACCTAGGGAGCTTCAGGGTTATCCAGTGTGTGGGGGCGGATGGGCCGGCTCTGGAGAACATATGTTCAAGCAGAGATAGCCGCCCCCGTTACGCCGCCGCCACAGGGGACAGCAATGACAACCTTTTGGCGTACGGTCAAAGCCTCCCTTCAGAAACCCCTTTAATGGGGAACCCTGGTATCGCCGCCGCAAAGAGAAAGATGGACTAAAGGATTCCGCCCAAGGCCTGATACCGCCAAAGTTGTGACGTTTTGCTACGGGAAAGGCGAAACCAATGCAGGGAAATTCCTTTCCGGCCCTTTAACAGCGACCTTAACGTAGCAGCGCCCGCATACCTGTGAAGAAAAGTTAACCTGCAAAACCTATGAAGAAAAGTTAACCTGCAAAAGAAGACATTAACTGAGGGTGGGTAGGGTGGGAGAAGCTCTGGAGCCAAGTGAGGATTCCCAGGTAAAATCCTCCCTCTATTGTGTGTGCAGGTAATCCCTCCCCTACCTGGCCTGGTTTCCTTGGCAACACTTCCCCCAGGTGGGATTGGACAACTGACTAAGGTAGGCCCAGACCTCCAGGTATCCCACCTGAGGGAAGGCAAAGCCAAGCCTATGCTGATGGGGCCGCTCCAGATCTAGGGCTGTGCGCGTCCACGCAAAGGGCCCCCCCCCCCCCGTTTTAAGCGGGGAGCAGTCATTACACAAGAACACAAGAAAAGAGCTGCAAGATGAGACCAAAGGACCATATGGTCCAGCATTCTGTGTTCACAGCAGCCAACCAGGTGTCTGTGGGAAGCCTACAAGCAGCAGCTGAGTGTAATAACATTCTCACTGCTTGTGATTTCCAGAAACTGGTATTCAGAGGTATACTGCCATCCTACATTGTTCTTGGCATCCTTCTGTCTTGAGAGACAATGACATGCACCTCCTGAGGTGAAGTCAAACACTGGAGAAGATTGGTAATTCATAACTGCTGCCTCCCTCATTGTTTTTGCTGTATTAGCAGCACCAAAGTGACCTCCCTGGAGAACAAGCCTGGGCAGTGTGTGTGGAGGTCACACTTTGCTTTCCTTTGGACCACATCAGTGAGGCTTAGAGTCTTGTCATCTGGGCAGCCCAGGACCTCCATACACACTGCCCAGGCTTGCACACTGTGGAAGGTCACTTTGACCTTTCAAAATTCTTCCAAAATTCAACTTTATTTAATGGCCTTGGATTATAGTATCATAAAAGAGGGAGTATTATGATTTCTCCCTCTTTGAATTTGATTAAAAGCCATCCAAGTTTGCCATCGTTATACCTTTTTAAGTAAAAAAAATACAAGAAAGGTCATATTACTTGCTTCCTACAATGGACCAAGATACCAAAGCAATGTGCGGCCGAATATATGTGGGTGGGTAGCTTTTATAACACGCAGTCCAGGAAGGTGACAGCCTGGTGCTATGTAGATTGTTAGAGGTGTGGGTATTCAATGGAAATTGGGACTTAGGGAACGAGTGCAAGGCCACACAGCAAGCCAGGAGTAGGTGATGAAGATAAAACCAAAGATTTGGCTCTTAAGTCTTTTGCTTCAATCACATCTTTAAAGTACTTTTAGGAGCACTTGGATTTGAAAGGTGCTGTATAAATACAAGATGCTGTAATTACCTCCAATATAAATATTTTTCTTTTAAAGTTAACCTTTCCCTTTTTTTTATTACTATTGAATTTATTAAGCCCAGGCGATCTTCTTTGTTTAAACTATTGCAGTCTGAATCACCAAAACCATGTATAACATTCAAGGAACACAGAGAAGATTTATGCATACAGACAGGGTACCTCAGCCAAGATGTTGATGAAATATTTCCTTGAAAAAATATTGTCTCTGTAAGTCATACATAAGGTAACACTTAACGAAAAAATCCCTTTTCTTTCTATAATTCTTCAAAATCTTATTACTTCTTAGATGAAAGAAAGTGGGGACCATGGGTGAAAAAATATTATTGCATCATGAAATATTCACTGGATTTACTTTAATCTCATACTTTCTATGGAGACAGATTCGCCATTTTAAACCGGTAGAGAGTTTGATATTATGTATGTATGAAGGAGCCCTTGGTACTGTAGTGAGCACATTCTCCAAAATCCCAACAAATGGTATTCAGACAGTTGCCTTCAACAGTGGTGGTAGAATATAGCCAATGTGGCTAGCTGCTATTCATGGCTGTTTCCTCCATGAATTTGTCTCATATTATTTTAAAGCCACATACATCAGTGGCCAGTACTACATTATACTGTTATGAGTTTGTTGGTGCCAGACTACTAATCCCTGGATTTTCCTGTGTTCAGGAAATCACATGGGAGACAAGCCATTAAGAAAACAAAAAAAAAGTGATGAGCCATTAAGAGAACAAAAAAAGGTAATGGGTCATAAAAAAAAGCAAATGGGTGAAGTCTCTCCCTCAGCTCAGAGTTAGAAGACAAAGCAAGGGTTTAAAGTAGAGCCATTGGGGATAGCTGTGATATGATCTGGTGGGATAAAAATGTTGTAGGCTGGGAAAGGCAGCAAGCTAGAGAGAGAGTCAGATAGTTGATTTCTGACTCCAAGGCTGTGGATATGGGGTGTCAGTGCTGTGAACCCCTCCATAGGTGGCTCAGGTTGTATACTGTATAATTTATTTGCAGCTCCATGTTCATTGCTATCCTTTCTGTGTTTTTACTGAACATCTAGAAGTGCAATTTCATTCAGATCCACAAGTTGTCCATGAATACAGTTGCTGGTGGCTATAGTTCAGTGATGGGAAAGAAGATTATCAACTAATCCTACTTATGCAGAACTTCGGAAAGCCGTAAGAAATAACTTTGAGATCTGTCTTCTAACATTCATTAATTCGTTGTTTAAAGTACTGCAATATTTCCATCCATGAACTAGTAGGAAGAATATAGCTTTGGAGTTTTAACGAAGTATCATTTATTGCCTGAATACAGATCAGGTATTCCCTGAATGCAGAGATGGAAATTGGTTTCTTTACAGCGATGACATCAGCACTGAGCCCACTTTCACAGGATATAGTTCTGATTTAAAAAGGCTTTATCAAAATTCACATGGCAAATCTGTGCTTAATGAATTAATCATACTGCTTGAACTCTTCTACTGCTAATGAATACTTTGATATATGCCTATAATATACCCTCCATGTTTATCCACAGTGCTCATCAAACTCATGGAACACAATTCATCATGTGGTTCTTCTACACAAGCCCCACTAAAATGAATGGGAGCTGCAGAAGAGAAAGGTGTGCAGCCTTTTTGTTGTAATGGGACCTGTCCCAGAGAATAGTTGCCTATGGAGAATCCTGCTGTGAGAACATGTGAACATCTGTAAGACCAATCCATCCAACAGAAATCTCAAATGGTGAGTGCCAACAGAAAATGAGCCCAGATGGGAGGAAGGTAACAGGATGCTCAATGGAACCCCAATGTTTTTGGAAGCCAAAAAGAAAGCAAATCTAGAACCCAAACAGCTCAACGATAACTGAAAGCACTCAGTAACCATGGGATGTTGAGTGTTGGAGCAGGTGGATGCAAGGTGGAATTGCCTAGCTGGTGGCTAGCTGGATCCTAGAAGGGGAGAATTCCTACAGGAGATGAGGATACATCACAATATGTAGTCTCAGGTTCCATATGTAAGAGTTAAATATCAAGAACCTTTACCGTGCAATGCAAACCCAAGATGCACCAGTCTGAGCTAGTTGAGAATAGGTAGAGCTCAATCTCTGGTTGAGCTGGTTGAGGTTGGTCTTAGTTGGAGCTCTGCCAGCTAAAATCAATCATCCCAGTTCAGCTGGAGATACATTGAGGGTCAGTCCCCAATCCTGGCTCTGCCAAAGCTGGCTGAAAAGAGGCCAGGGTAAGTCCAGGAAAAGTGGTGTTCTGGGAGTATGGCAGGCGCATAGTGAGAGCATGGCTGGGGTAGGACAGGAAATAAAAAAGGAAGACCCCCTTTCAGCCTGGTCACATGAACTAACAACCCAGCAGAATGTACACTGGCAAAAGGGTGCTGTACGTCAAAGGCTTGTTTTCCTTCTGCCAAACTCATAGGGGTAAATTCTTCTGACTTCCTATAGCTAGGATTCTCTTCTCACTTCTGTGCCTACATGAGAGGGATGCTCATATTAAGTGAAATCTCACAAAAATATTCTTTACACACATCATTTAATCAGCATTTTTGTTTAGCTGAAGTGTGTTTAGTGCAACTGATTTTTATTTTTATTTTTTTAAGGCTGAAAACCAAAGCAATTAATGACTGTTTCTTTGGGTAACACCACACTGTACTTAAGGAAAATACAATATTGTGAGTAGACATAAAGCAAATCTTACTCAACTTCTATCCCCCGCAGTCAGAAGAGAGGGGAGTGTGTATGCATTTTCTTTACACATGATCACTCCCAATCCATAGATGCCATTCAAAGCTTTGTGAAAACCACACCTTCAACATCTGCTCCTTGCAATATATAATTTTGTGAATTGCTTTTTTTGGATAGATTATTGTGGCAGTATAAGAAATGCCTAGTTTTCAGGTAAAACGAGAAGGGAATCCTTTTAGGATTTTAAATTGCAATGCATTTGAAAAGCATAATATGTTATTTGGGACTGTGAGAAAGATGCATTTTCAACACAACACAATAAATATTTCTCTCACTTGAGACATTGAAGAATAATTTCAAGACGCTGAATAGTGTGGCATGCTGAACTTCAAACCATCTCATCCTATTTTAACCGAAGGAGTCCATGTGATGAGGATCATGGTAAAGTCTGTAAACCACATGTATTAACTGAAGCTATGTACTTTCTGCCTCCACCCCATTTTTATACCCATTTTGAATTTAATCTCCTCAATATAATCTTGCTGTAATTTAAGTTTGTGAGCCACAAGTGTGCTTATTCTTTATTTATTTTTGCCAGATTTATTAAAAATATACATTTCCTGAGATTATTGTTTTAAATGATGTGAGCCTGCTTGACCTTTAAATATCCACTGGGCCCCTCACCAAACTAAGCTTTCATAGCACACAGTGGCAGTATTCTTCCCTAAAAGGTCTACAACATCATATTTTGTAGGTACTACTACATTGACCTTTCAATTTTTCTGTGACTGGTGTTCTGAGTCTTTAAAAAAATCAGTTAAAATACTGTAGCAAAGCAGTAACTCCAATCCTAGCAAAGTGATAACTTCAGGTAGGTATGCATTGGCCTATATTTTATCCCTTGTTTTTGTTTGTTTCACAGGACGAGGCAAGATCTTTGCCAATTCCCTACTATATACCGTAACTCATGTTGATAATGCTCATTTCGGCCTTACACAGTGGAGAAGCATTCAGTGACAGATATTTCAGAGTGGGGCAGAGATCCTGTGGGCCTCCAGAAGTTGCTAGACCACAACTCCCATCACCCACGAGTTGTGACCACTGGCTATGATGCCTGAAGCTGATGGGAATTGGAGTACAACAATGCATTCTAATAAGGTTCACCTTCCCTGTTTTAGCCTCCATCCCAGCTTAGGTCATCTTTAACAGCACAATTCTATGCATGTCTACTCTGAAATGAATCCCAATGAATTCAGTGGGACTTGCTCCCAAGTAAGTGTATGCAGGGTTGCAGCCTGAATCACCCATTCATTTTTAAGAGCAACATTTTACCAGGCATCAGGCAGGGCTCAGAAGAACAGCTAGCTTAGTAGCAGTGAAACACAATAATTTGACCAATCCCTAGACATATAAGTGGTATAAGGATAATTAAATAACTAAATCAGATATTAGCTAGAATTGACGATGATTTAATAATTGCATGAATTGCACCAGACAGCTGTGATGTTCTAAAGGAACTCATGTCAAATTCTTTGCTATATGGTTGAAATAAAGTAGTCGACCACAATTTTATATAGAAATTGAATTTGTTTTCAAAAACAAGAGTTGGGGAAAACCCAACACTGTTGCTTTTTAAGTGATACAATGTAGATCTCCTGTAGAAAGTGATACAGCTTAGATCTGAATCAGATCAGATGTTTTGACATGCTCCTGGTGCATTAAATGAAAAACATGATAACCTCTATATCTCATTAAAGAGAATATCTCCAACATTGTAGAGGAGCTAAAACACCAAAACCTTTCCTTCTCTCAAGATTAATCTAAATAAATACCGTAATTCCTCCATAAGGAGAACCAGCTATCAACATGCCACTAGTTGCTGCTTGAGATTAAGTATCCTTCTTCCATGTTAAGTACAAGTCTTCTTTTACCATGAGAAAAAATTCATGGATATATACAATATATTTCCATCCTATAGCATGAATATATCCATTCTATGGTGTCCATACCTGGGGGGGGGGGAGATGACACATTTTTTATTTATTAGGGTCACAACTTTATCAACTGCACTGTAGCTTTACAACTGAGATGTTATTATAATACACTGCCTCAGATTAGGATGAGTCTGATCTTGCTTTGCATTGAAGGTAGTGTGCTGCCTTCCTCCTCCTTCTTTCAGGTGTTCACTATCCCACTGAACATCCAAATTCAGGTTAGCCTTAAAGGGATTCATTTCAACAGCCATGAGCAGTAGGTCTATGGAGTACTGCTCCATCATTCCAATGTCTCCCTATAATGACTGGTGTTCTTGCTTAAATCTGTTACTTTCCTGCCAACCCCTCCCTGATGGGGAAGATATCATGTGTAGCCCTTATGCAAACAGTGGTACTTAGACTGCAACACAAAGGTGAGGAAGTACCAAGGCAAACGACAAAGAGGGAATGAATAACCTGTTTTACTCTGATCTCCAGCCAGCAATGAAATTTGCTTCTGTATCTTGGTGCCTACACACCCACCTCTCTCTGGGGCCAGATGCAACACTGCCATCACACAAATTCATCCCTATGGGAGGTGGGAGGTGCTCCCTGTTTCATAGGGCCTACATCTTAGGACCTACATTCATATCAATTCAAACCTTGTGGGAAGCAGCTACTGGTTATAGTTTCCTATCCTCTTTCATTTGATACAAATTGATTTTATACCATGTAGTTGGTTAAGAAGAAGCAACGCTTGATCCTCATAATTTTCTGAGGGTAAGAGAGTTGTTGAATTTTTATGTACATTTTAAAAAGTAAACTGTTTGTAGATATCTGAGCTGGCACAGTAGTTAAAATCAGCAGCCATTTGGATCATTACCAAATTATTACTACAAAAATGCATTATCTAGCCATTAAGCTCTGTAATTAAAAAGTCGTTTGCAAACATAAGGAACTAAACAAAGTAGTTCTTGGATGCAGAAGGTTGATTTTTAAATCCCAAAGATATAATACAAACAGTCTGAACTAAGTAAGTGGGATCCGGCTATTGGCTTGATGGAGAGAAACAGGAAACACTTTCTGCAGTCTTAGCCTGAAGTCCCAAAGATCTCAATATTAGACTTTCTTCAATAATTAATTTGGCTGCATGGTACCCTGGCAGAGCGACAGCAACCAATAAATTATCCCTGTGTGTATTCAGTGAGTTTTTCCTCTCTCTTCTTAGTAGTGAGGCTTCAGTCTGGCTAATCAAAATGTTGCAATCCACTGTAAAGTGGGTGCCACAAATCTGAACTCCTTGGAATGCAGCAATTATCACCTAAAGTGCAGCATACTGAAGGGATTTTCAATTTCCTCTAGTCTGCTCCATACTGGGAGCAGAATTTCCTACTTCAGCTTCAGCTAATTTTTGTGGGATTGATTCTGTTAATGCAACTCCCCACTGGGTGTTAATATGAATAGGAAAGAGGGTTAGAGTACTTCCATTGGGTTCCAGATATGTACTGGTGGGATTAATTCCCTAGCCTGGAACTGATACCATATCCCAAAATGAAGCAAGCATCTTTCTGCTGGTTTCATATCTTCTTTGAAAACAAAACTATTTCAGACATCTATGGGAAACCATTTCATACATTTATGTTGCCACAGGTAAAAAGCACACACACCTGTCCTCCTAAATATACCCAAGGCCCTCATCCCTCTTTGTGGGGGAAATGGATATATTGTAAATCTACCTGAACATCTATCATTGCCTCCATGACTGTCATGATTCTAACAAACAAGGTACAGTTAAGTAAATGAGACATCTGTTTACTAACAGCATTACAACAAACTGAAAGCAGTACAAGGTTGAACATCATTACACTTGGCTAAATGGCTAATTAAACAGTCTTTTAAACTGGGAGGTAGTGTTTCATTTGTTATAATGTATGCATTTGTTTGTTTTTATATTGTGTACTGCCCTGTGAAGCTCAGATGAAGGGTCATATAAAAATTTAATTAAATAATAATAATAATAGTAATAGTAATAATTCCTCAGGTGGGGAATTCCTCACTGCAAGATAACTTGAAGCCCCAGCTATGCAGCAAAACTGTGGAGAACATGCCATGTGTTTCTGTTATTGTTTTAAAGAAACATATATTCTATGACAACTGTGGCCTTATATTTTTATAATGTTAGAAGCTGGTTTAGTTTTGGTTGCTAGGTGAAAGGTTAGCAGAGAGATAATACTTCAAAACTGAGTAAGCTGGATTGGATGGGGCACATTTCAGTCTGGTTGGCTGGAGGCTCCAGTCAGTTGGACAACAAATGGTCAAGTGGAGATCAACAGTCAGTTTCTGTGTGTCAGAGTCAGAGAGTCAGTCAGTCAGGTGTTAGTGTGGAGGTAATTGGCTGGGATGGAGTACTAGGCTTGAGGCAAAAGCCATTTAGAGGCTAAAGTCAGCAGCAGCAGCAGCAGCAGCAGCAGCAGCAGCAGCTCTGGACTATGTGGAAACTGCCAACTAGCATATTAGGCCCCAATACAGGCATTCGATTTTGCTTTTGTTTATAGAACTCTCTAAATAAACCAGTTTAAATTAACCTCGTCCCTGGAGTCAATTTCATATCCAAGTCCAAGCATGTTACCAAATTACTTTTAGGCCTGAAGGAATTGGTAGCAGTTAATTTTTTTTAAAAAAATACACCAGTGCAGGTACTTGTGGTATATGCAAGTGAGGCTGAGAAACCTGGGATTCTTGGCATTGTGGTGGTAGAGACAGGAGCTTTCCACAGAAGCCCAGGACCTGAATAGATCTTCTGATGAGAAAGAGGACTCTCAGACAAGAAGGCTGGATGAGGGTCATCCATACAGGAGGAGAGGTCAGTCTCTGAGGCCAATAGGCCTCAAGCCCGTATGAGTGCCTTGAATGGTAGATGGAAACCCATAGAGAGAAGTGCCAAAGTTTAGGGAAGACCCATTGGGAGTCACTATCTTCTCAGGAGTAAGGTCCTCCTCACAAGAAGACCTCTCTTTAACAACAGGTAATGGAATTCAGCTAGAACTCAGGTGTGGTTCCAGCAGCTGCAGCCAAAAAGCCATGTTGGAAGAGTTGCTTAAACATTTTTCTGCCAGTGCTGTGTCTTTTGCCAGACTCCCTACTTGCCTGGGATTGGACTTTGGACCACCCCTCCCCCTCTTTATTTTTTCTTTCTCCTCCTCCTGTGATGAGGCTGCATTTTAATGTTTTAATGTTGTATTTTAATCTTGTTTTTAAGTTGTATTCATTCAACTTGTTTTTATTATTGGTTGTTAGCCGCCCTGAGCCTGGCCTTGGCTGGGGAGGGCGGGGTATAAATAAAATATTATTATTATTATTATTATTATTATTATTATTATTATTATTATTTGAGCCTTTGTTTGTCTGGGGCCTTGGGTGTGTCACTGCTGTCCTGTGACAGCTCTGTTCTCTAGGAGTTTCTGTTCAAGCCAGAACCCACCTAGGACAGAACAATGTCCTTGATATATGAGCACCCAAGAAGCAGGTTCATAGCATGGTGTGTGCATTTGCTATTGGAGGCCACAATGACCTTGGTGTCAAGAGACATCCTTAATCACATTTCAAAATATATCCAATAATTGCCTGCTGCTGAAAATGTACTGCACTTCACATACTAAATGCCTGAGTAAACAGAAATATTTTTACCTTGCACCTAATGATAATAATGTAGAGGACAAAGGCACTTCACCTGAAAGGGTGTTCCATAATGGTGGTGCCACCACAGAAAGGGCCCTTCCATAGTTTACCATCCGTTCTCTTCTCATACCTCTCTCATGTTCAGACCCCATTTCAGAGTCATGCCTGAAACCATGGAGACTCACTGCCAGTCACTGTAGAAAATACTGAGTTAGATTTTATTATTATTATTTTATTAAATTTGTATACCACCTTTCATACGAAGATCAATGGTTGTTCACAAGACAAAACTGCAAAACACAGATGCACTGGTGGCCCAGCTCAGTAGAAAGTGGTTTTCGATCTTCCATGTTGCCATAATTTCCCTTTTTGCCTTTCCCTTTTTGTTTCTTGTCTCTTCTGTTTTCTATTAAATGTTTTAAACTGTGCACCACCTTACATGTATTGGCAGAAATGTGGTATGTAAATGTATAGGCAAGTAACTGAATCCTGGAATATATAGATGCATCTAATGTTTAAAGTTCAACTGTGATTTGGTTGTTTTTTCATTTCTTTTTTTAAAACATGTGTGCAACTGTCAACATTACCTTAAAACAATGTCAGGGGAGGCCATGTTGGATTCTCTAATTCTTTCATAGTGCACATAAAATCAACTCGGTGAAACATTTATGGCACCATGTGTAGCTTAAGGCTTGCAATAACCCCATTATTATTGTGCAATGCCTGACCACAATATCTTTTACACAACTGCTTAAACTTTAGTCTGTTTTATGAAGGGCAGAATGTCTCCAATTTACTCTGGCTAGACATCACAGTATTTTTCCAATGTTTTGTTGTTGTTAAAATATTATCTGTATTTGCAGAATTGCAGGGAATGTAAAATACACTGAACTGCGTCCATTTAGAGACAGGTGAGAATGGTTACAGGGATCAGATTTGACAATGAAACACACAGCGCTTTTTTGTTGGAACATGTGGGGCTTTTTGTAGGAATGTCTGCATCCTGTTCATTTCCAAAGTTTTAAAGCCGATACCTTTTCTCACCCTCAATCCCTTTTCCTTTACAATATAAAAAGGAAAACAGGTGCCTTTGGGTCTGGTTGTGTATCCAGTAAAACCTTAAATTTCCGTCAACATTGCTACCTTTTTGTGGGAAAATATCCTACTGGGGTGGGGTGAGGGAGGTTGTCTAATTAGTTTCCCTACAGGAATTGTATTGGATGTCTGCAAGTGTAACTCTCTGCATAAAGTTGTCAGAACATGTGGTGTTCTTTTTAATCAAAGTTTAACTGTGGGGAGCTGTACTTCAAAGAGTGAAAGGGTCCTCTTTACATCCCTCTATTGCAAAATCTAATAGCTTTGAAAATTTGACAATTGCAGGAAGGTGTCCAGAGTCTCATTCCTGTCTTTGAATTCTCTGAGTTCACATTTAGAATGGATCTAAATTCTGTGGCAAGTTTTAAAGCTGTGTGTATATTTGTGTGTGTGCATATGCACACATTATTTATGCAGGCAAGTAAATTCTAAGTGATTTCTGCCAAAAAGATGCAAGGTACAAATCAGAAAGGGTTAGTTCAATGTGCGCACAACCACACATACGTGCATCGTACCAAACCTAGAAGTGACCAAAAAATGTCACACAAAAAGAGGGGGAATGGGGAGGGCTGGGGGCAGAAAAGGGTGTTTGCAGGCTTTTTTCTGAGGTATATAACAAAAATAATTACCTGTCCTTCATCAGCAGGTCAATAATTTTAAAATTCAGAATTAAAAATGGTTACAATGGTTTATAGTCACAGGAATAAAATGCTGTTATGCCCTGATTCAGCACAAGAGGCTACAGTTATCCCACCTACCTGCTTGCCTCTCTCAAAAGGTCCTCCCCTGTCTTCGTAGCTTGCTGCAGGAGATTAGAGGTGTGTATGTCAATTGCAGTTTATCTCTATTTCTCAACTTTCTACTCTTAGATCCCATTCTTGTTATTTCTATATCATGCAAGTTGCTTTTTAAATCCTCATTTTAGTGTGAATATCTCTTTATATACACATCTTGTATATGACAATTTGGCCTTATATACGCATTATTATTATTATTATTATTATTATTATTATTATTATTATTATTATTATTATTGCAAAGGTAATAATAATAATAATAATAATAATTTATTATTTGTACCCCGCCCATCTGGCTGGGTTTCCCCAGCCACTCTGGGCGGCTTCCATAAAAACCAGAAATACACTAAAATATCACAGATTAAAAACTTCCCTGAACAGGGCTGCCTTAAGATGTCTTCTGAATGTCAGGTAGTTATTTATCGCTTTGACATCTGATGGGAGGGCGTTCCACAAGGCGGGTGCCACTACCGAGAAGGCCCTCTGCCTGGTTCCCTGTAGCTTTGCTTCTCGTAATGAGGGAACCGCCAGAAGGCCCTCGGCGCTGGACCTCAGCGTCCGGGCAGAACGATGGGGGTGGAGACGCTCCTTCAGGTATACTGGGCCGAGGCCGTTTAGGGCTTTAAAGGTCAACACCAGCACTTTGAATTGTGCTCGGAAATCTCTTATGCACTACCTTTTCGTATGCTATTTTCACCGATATATGCATTTTATGCACACTTTACCCTAGTTATGCATAGGCATTTTTGTACACATTACTTGGCTGCAGAACTGCATTGCAAAAGTCAGAGAAGTGTGAATCTGAAGGATGGTTGTGTTATGGGTCTTGTATCATCTCAGAAAGTGAGATTTGAGTAGGTTCACCTTGAATGTGAACTGAATCAAATCTCCTCTCATTCCTACACAAAGCTGTGACTGTGAGCCTTACAGTAGGAAGCCTGGGATCAATAGATACTGGTGCATTCCTGAAGTGGGAATAGAATTGAACCCTCATCCAGAAGAACCACGCTGAAGTGTCGCATCAAAGTGATAAGTATATTGACAGATCTGCAGTGTCATCCTCTGCAAAAATGGAAGTCCCACTAAGTTATACAGTACAGTTTTCTGAGATGGTGGTGGCATGGAGGAGCCGAGACAGCCAATCCAGTACTCAGAGCAACTTGTTCCACTGACAATTTTTAAATGCGCTTCTGATTATTATGTTTTTTTCCTAAGTAAATATTTTCTCATTTCAGATACAGATACTGCACTCATCACTTGGAGAGAGATTGCCTAATTGCTCCATGAAAGTGCTGCTCTGTGTGTGGCAAAGCAAAACAGCTGGGAGGGCTCCCTGATGGTCTTGGGGTTACATGCAAGCACGGTAATGAGCCACTGTGCATTTGCCAGGTTTACAGACCATCTGGCCATAAAGATCAGTCCTGGAAGGGGCAGCAATGCCCTGGTCTGACTTCCGTGTTGAAAGCCTGTGAGGATTCCTGCTAATGACAGATAATCACTTACGTACTTCGCAGTTGAAGAGGTACTGCTTGGTTATGGAGGGCAGGGAATTGGGTTGTTTTGAAAAATAAAAGACACAAGGTGCAGAAGAGTTCAAGAGTTAGATGATGTCCCCTTTCCAAATATACTTCACTTCTGCACATTAACAGCATGAAGGATATATGCCGTAAATATTATTCCTCATTCTAATGCCTGCCTAGCAAAATTCTTGAGTCTCCCAACTCACTCTTCATTTTAGCTGCTCTTGACAAATTATTCTGTAATGCAAAGCAAAAGCGATAAAAAGGGAAGGTATGGTATAAATTCCTTTTCCTTCACTTCTTCAGTGACCAAACTGAGACTCTTTAATATTCCTCACAAATCATCTCATTGTGGAGCAGTCTGCTGTGCTGTATGTGTGCATGCATGCAAGTGTTCGTATGACAGAAGCACATTTCTTCCATCCAAGGACAGAATCAGAAGTAAGCCTGCCAAGGTGAAGCATGATAGCTTTCACTGCAAGTATTGCAAAACTCATTTGGCAGGCTATCATATGTAGCAGGAGTGAGATGACTTCAGCCTTGTGTTTTATATCTTCTTTCTGCGCAAGAATATGCATAGCCCATCCACCACTGCGCATTAAAGTGCACACTGATGATCCGTTAACAGTTAAAGGGCAGACTAGATGTTACATCAATGACGTGATTAACGATCATGTTGTGCAGTTTTAAAAATTAAGTAACAAATTTGTAGGGAGTGGGGTGGACCTTATTACAATCGCAGCATGTGGGGAAGAAAGTTTTAAGCCTTTCCTCCCCAACCACAATGTCTATGGCAAACATACACTATGGAGTAGTTAGCATTAGGACAGAAATCTATTGGTGCCAATAGAAGCTGTTTTCCTAATGTCAATTGCAGTGCTTGTCGGAATTCATTAAGACTTCAACTGGGGGCAAGGAAAATTTAAACATCGTCTCCCCACACACTGATTCTGATAACCATAGAGAACCCCTTGTGTATGTATGTATGTATGTATGTATGTATGTATGTATGTATTTAACCACGTTAACATAGGAATGTAAGCATAACCCTCCTGAATTAAACCAAAGGGCCATATATGCCAGCATCCTATTCTCACAGTTCCAAATTCGATATCTATGGGAATACTACAAGCAAGATGCATGCTACAGCTTTCTCCCCAATCATGTCCCCCCACAATTCAGAGGCACTGACACTGGCAGTCAGATCTGATTTATCAGGCCACATGACAGAGGTGAGTAGCTGCAGGGGCTAAAGTGGGCAGAACATTGCATGTAACTTTTACCTTTTGTACAGAAGACTAGTTTCTATGCACACGCCCCTCTAGCCTTGTATACAGGCAAGCAAGAGTCATGATCAGAGTTCAGTGGTACATTCCAGCCAGTCAAAAACACTTGAGGAAGGTGCAAAGCAGGGCCAGTGAAGAATGTGGCTTGAGGGGTGTCCCCAGGGTCAGATGGAGAGGACTGGAGGACCACATTTATCGCCCTGGCCTGATGTTTCTTACCGCTGCTTAAATGGTCTACTAGAAACTGGCAGCAGTCAACTTAGTGAAACATGGCTCACCTTCTGCCTACTGGGCATAGACCCATTTCTAATGTTTTGTTTTCTTCTACATGGAGATGGCAGTCAGAGTCACATCTATGCTATTTACATTTCCAAGGCCTGAGGTTGATTGCACTAAAATGGCAGGGGGGAAGAACCCAACTTCAAAACTGCTCTGTTTCAGGTTCTCATTTCTGCAATAATATTCAATGGACTCTGGAGAAGACCTAATCAGTGTGCCTACCAAATTCATTTCCCATTCTAAGGCCTATATCAGCACCAAAGTAGACAGCAGGAGGCCCAGACACTGGATCAGCCAGAGAATGAGCTCAAATAGTAATTAGGTAAGCTTTACGAGAAGAACCAACCAAATAATTAAAAGCAACCCTGAGCAGTTGTTCAACAAATGGCAATTTCCCCCTTTCTGTTGCTGCACCAAACAGCAATTAGTCAAGTGTGCACTAGTTTCTTTGATCCCCAAAGGCTTCTCTTTCCCTCCTGATGGATTATTTTGTATCCTGCCATGAAGTTTAACGACACATTGCTGCATAATGCAACACATGCCAAGTTCTTCACAATGTAAAAGGGCATCATGTAACATGATGATTGTTTCTTAAATCTGTTCTTCATGGCACAGTGGGAGAGGAACCCCAATTAAACTGTTAAACCAGCCAAGCTTTTGGAGGAAGGTGCCCTAGAAAGTAACTTGCATATCTAAAAAAGAACATTGCTTTCCCAGGAACTAACCTAACCTGGAAAACTGCCTTATTTCATTGGCTTTCAGTTTGTAGCCACTGTTGATACATTTCACTTGTTACAATACTTGCATAGATACTGCAAGTTGTCAGAGTGTCAAGTACAGTGGCTAAGCCATTTCTGTCCAAGCTGGAAAAAGACACTTCCAGCCACTGAGGCATCTACCCTACTGAATCCAGGAACCCTCTCAAGCTGCAGACCAGCTCCTTCCAGGAAAGTGCAATCCATTCAAGGCAGGCTGTGCCCCATCTCTTGGACATGAGAACCCAGGTCACATACCATCTCTGTCTTTTCAGGATCCAGCCTTTATTGGCTCCACATCCAGCCCATCATCACCTTCAAGTACTGGTGTAAGATATCAGCCCCCTCTCCTGATTCAGATAGAACAGAGAGAAAGAGCTGAATGTCATGCTCATATTGATAACACTTCAAATCTCTTGATGACAGCTCTCAGCAGCTTCATCATATTAATGTTAGACAGCATAGTCTAACATTTGTCCTTAAGGACACCAGAAGACTACTCTCATGTCACTGAACAGTAGCCTCCCATAACTTATTGCTGGAAACAGTCTTGGAAGACCACACCACCTTCTTGAGCACCTAGCCCCAAAAGGTGATATTTGCCAGAAGGACATTCCCAGTAGGATGTTTACTGTGCACAGTACATTGTCAGTTATGCCAGGCCCATGATACCTTCTCATTGCAAGATGATAAATGCCTGAGTGGAGCACTCAGATTGCCTATTCCAACTCCATAGGTTAGGAATGGGGAATATATATCTGCTTGAGGGCAACAGTCCCTTCTGAGCTACCTTCCCAGGGCCATGTGCTAGTGCTGGGCAGGAACAGAGGCAAAAGCAGGTGAAGCAATGAAGATGCAGTTTACAGTAGGCTAATTTCTGTGTGTGCGCGCGCACACATCACTTTAACATTAATCCAGGCAAGCAAGAGGCATTGTCAGACATTCCACCCAGGCAAAAACACTTAAAGTTGAGGTATAAGTTGAGGAGTTGAGACCTGGGAGGAGTATGGCCTGGAGGATTCTCGAGCAAGATAGAGAAGACCAGATGATCACATCCTCCCACTAAATACCTGAGACTCCCCACTCCTGCCATAGGCAAGTAGATCATTGAGAGCTTAGTATGAGAACAGACATAGGCTACCAGTTCCCTGAGTGGCCTCACCTCTCCCTGGGCTGGTTTGGGAAGTCGCTGTCATGCCTTCTTATCTGTGCTCTGAACTCACTTGCATAAAACAAGTCAGGCGTGAGACAAAAGCGCGCCAGCTGTTCTCCATTTGCTGGTTCATCATGACTCTGCTAGAAACACATCTGACTTTTCCTGTTATCAAGCCTCTTACAATCTCAGATTCAGATAATTTAAGGCTGTTTATCTGGCAGACTTCTTCAAACTACATTTACTTATGGAGCCTTAAAATAGGACCGGTGCTGTTAACCTTGCCTTTATGAAACAGATTAGTGTTGCAAGTGCTTAAAGAAAAATAGCTAGTGGAATGCAACCCCAAACAAATTATTTTCTCAACGCAGTCATTTTGTAGTGATTACTGAACTCCCTGGACCTTGACATTTCTATGGCATTATCATCACAGTCTTCCTGTTTATTCGGGTTCGATGCACCGGAGGATTGTCAGAAGTAGCTGGGAAGATGAATGACCTGTTGCAAATTGTAGTGATTTAACAAGAGAATATGTCAAGCGGAGACTAGGCAAGAGCAGCGAGAGAAAGCTGAGAGCCTGAAGGCATCCATCAGAAATATTTGGTAATGATCAAAGCTAGGCCTGCTACTTCCACCAAGCTTAATGACTCCATGTAGGCAGTCCACTAAGTCCAGTGGTGATTGGGACATAAAGAAAAATGGGACTGTAGGCAGATAAGTGTTGCTTCTGCTGCCTGAAGAAATCAAATTCAGAAACATTGTGTGAAATGCTTCCTATTATAAAATGCTGTTACTGCTTGCAGAAGAGTTAAAGTTTTCTAACTCACTCATAGCCACCCCCTCTTCTGATTATCACCCTATGTAAAGGCATCTTAGAGGTGTTTCCAAAATTCTCCCTACCCAAATTTTTCACCCATTCTGGAATTCTGAACTACTTGCTTTTAAAAGGAAGGAAAGAATAATAGAATCTTAGAATTTGAAGGGACACCAGGGTCACCTAGTCCAGGAAGGTTTTTGCTAGTTGAAAGCTCTACAGTACGGTATGGAAGAATTAAAGCATGCAATAGTAGTTCAATAAGATAAATATTAAATATCAATAATATTTTTTCAATTCAACATTTCAGTGTTCAAATATCTTATAATATAGGAAAACAGTTAATACTTGCTGCATAATTCTAAAAAATTGTTTCTGCTCTGCCATAAATTTAGAATTCGTTTCCTATTATCAATCTAACAATCTCGCTTAATGTAGGGAGCAATCCTATGCACAAGAAGCTGGTGTAAAGCAGTAAGTTCAGGTAGCAAAATTTCCACCAGCATCTAGAAAGCCTCTCAGTGAATGAAAATGTATCAATATGATTGTGGGTGACAGGAGAAAGACTGAACCATGATTTTGGAGGCTTGGGAGGTGTTCAGAAGCTTGGTCTGAAACATGATAGAAGGGAAGAGGGAAACTGTTCTGCTCGCCCAAATGTCATGACTTCTTTTTGTGTAGATCAGTGGTGTCCAAACTTTTTTCAAAGAGGGCCAGATCTGATGAAGTGAAGGGCTGTGAGGGCCATCCAAAGGGCCACCCAAAGTTGTTGAGCTTTTTTTAGGATTTTACCACAATATACTGCCACCGGGGCCAGAATAAACCAACTGGACATGACTGGTGTAAATGAAAGCAATATAATTTATTGAAGAATGGTAGAAGCCTTGATTTTTTAAACACACCCAAACACATACGACTCAAGGATGTTGTTTTGGGCGACAGAGAGTGGTGGGTAGTCTCTGTCTCTTTCTCCCGCACCGCCCATTTCAGATCACCCCTGATTATGCCTCAGGTGCACCTTTATCTCTGGCAATTGTAAGATTTTGTTTTTTATATATATATAATATTTTATTAAGTTTTACAAAAGAAAAAAGTTAACAAGCCAACAAAAATCAACAAAAAAAACACAAAAAAAACAAAAGGAAAAAACACATAAAAAAGAAAATTTAGCATTAAAAAAACCTCTCTTTCAAATTTGTAACCTTCAAGACCTTATTTCCCTTACTTCCACCCGCCTCCTTTTCTTGTATTCCACTTAAAAATTAATTCAGCATGATCGTTCGTTATTCATTTTCATCCTTTATCCCTCCCTTTGTACTCTTATTTATCTTAATCACTAGAACCCCTTCGTTTCATTTTCAGTGTCCTCAGCATTCATATATTATGCAATGTTTTTGTGGGTAGACTTTAAACTTCTTCCAGTCCTCTTCCACCTGCTCTTCTCCTTGATCTTGAATTCTGCCGGTCATTTCTGCCAATTCCATATAGTCTATTACTTGCATCTGCCAATCTTCCAGGGTGGGTAAATCTTGCGTCTTCCAGTGCTTTGCGATTGAGTATTCTAGCTGCTGCTGTAGCATACATAAAAAAAGTTCTGTCCTTCTTTAACACCAATTGGCCGACCATACCCAGGAGAAAGGCCTCTGGTTTCTTCAAGAAGGTATACTTAAATACCTTTTTCAGTTCATTATAAATCATTTCCCAGTACGCCTTAATCCTTGGGCACGTCCACCAAAGGTGAAAGAATGTTCCTTCAGTTTCTTTGCATTTCCAACATTTATTATTGGGCAAATGATAGATTTTTGCAAGCTTAACTGGGGTCATGTACCACCTATGTATCATTTTCATAATATTCTCTCTTAAGGCATTACATGCCGTAAATTTCATACCGGTGGTCCACAACTGTTCCCAGTCAGCAAACATAATGTTATGACCAACATCTTGTGCCCATTTTATCATAGCAGATTTTACCGTTTCATCCGCAGTGTTCCATTTCAACAGCAGATTATACATTCTCGACAATATCTTAGCATTGGGTTCTAGCAGTTCTGTTTCCAACTTTGATTTTTCCACCTGGAAACCATTTTTCCTATCCAAATTATAGGCCTCTCTTACTTGAAAATAATGTAACCAGTCTCGCACCTTATCTTTAAGTTTCTCATAACTCTGCAATTTCAATTTGTCTCCCTCCTGCTCCAAAATTTCCCAATATTTAGGCCAATTAGATTCCATGTTAAGTTTTTTCAAGGCCTTTGCTTCCATAGGTGAAAGCCACCTTGGGGTTTTGTTTTCCAAAAAATCTTTATACTTCATCCAGACATTAAACAATGCTTTCCTGACAATATGGTTTTTAAATGCTTTATATACTTTAGCCTTACCGTACCACAGGTATGCATGCCACCCAAAAGCATTATCATATCCTTCCAAATCTAGAATGTCCGTGTTTTCAAGAAGTAGCCAATCCTTCAACCAGCAGAAAGCTGCTGCTTCATAGTATAACTTAAGGTCCGGCAGGGCAAACCCCCCTCTATTCTTTGCATCAGTAAGAATTTTATATTTTATTCTAGGCTTTTTGCCCTGCCAGACAAATCTAGAGATTTCTTTTTGCCACTTCTCGAAACAGTCCATTTTGTCAATAATTTGTAACGTCTGAAACAAAAACAACATTCTTGGCAATACATTCATTTTAATAACCGTGATTCTGCCCAGTAAGGAAAGCTTCAGATTTGTCCAAATTTCAAGATCTTTTTTCACTTCTGACCAGCACTTCTCATAGTTATCCTTAAATAGATTAACATTCTTAGAAGTCATATTCACCCCTTGGTATTTTACTTTTTTCACCAATGTTAAGCCTGTTTCTTCCTGAAACCTTTCCTTCTCAATCAGTGTTAAATTTTTCTCTCAAACCATAGTTTTGGACAAAACAAAACAAATTCCTTCCAGTAGCACCTTAAAGACCAACTAAGTCAGTTCTTGGTATGAGCTTTCGTGTGCATGCACACTTCTTCAGATACACATAGTTTTGGATTTATTCAATTTAAAGCCTGCCACCTGACCAAATTCTTGGATTATTTCCAAAGCTCTTTTAGTACTTGGGATTGGCTCCTGCAATGTCAATACTAGGTCATCTGCAAAAGCTTTAAGTTTGTAATGTTTAACTCCGACCTGTATACCCTGAATCTGTTGGTCCCTTCTAATCATGTTCAGCAAGACCTCCAGGACTGAAATAAAGAGCAAGATTTTGAAAAGTAGAGCATAAATATGTTAAACAAATTCAACCATATACAGTTGAGATCCAAAGAGCCGAAGTGGCTCATGCATGGACTTTGCAGAAGCCCAGTAGGTTTTTTTTTAAAATAATAATAATAATAATGGAGGGGAAGCAGCTGAACCTTCTCCCTCAGTGGTGTACAGTGGTACCTTGGGTTACATATGCTTCAGGTTACATACGCTTCAGGTTACACACTCCGCTAACCCAGAAATAGTGCTTCAGCTTAAGAACTTTGCTTCAGGATAAGAACAGAAATCGGGCTCCGGCGGTGCAGCAGCAGCAGGAGGCCCCATTAGCTAAAGTGGTGCTTCAGGTTAAGAACAGTTTCAGGTTAAGAAAGGACCTCTGGAACGAATTAAGTACTTAACCTGAGGTACCACTGTATTAAACAATGTTTTGTTTTGGTCCCTTGGTATCAAAAGCAGTTTTAAACGGACCATATGTTAAGATGGACTATCCAAAATCATATGATAGGTCCCTACGATTTCCTCCTGGCACAAGACAACCAATTATACTTGAGAACTGTGGAATGCATAGGATGCAACATCTCTCTCCATCTCCTCTTCCCTGTGACATCCTTTATGGAAGAAGGAACCTAGATACAGGCCTAATTGAATAGCTACTGGGTAATAATTCTTGTCTGTGTTAACTGCATGGCAACTCCATAGGTAAACAGTGGCACAGTAACTCAAATTAATGTGGCCACATTACTTCCTGATAATTTCAATTATCTCCTGTCATCCCTATGATGTAATTAAAATGTTTAATTGTTTGCTTTAGATAAGAAAGGTTATAAAGCCTATAACAATTTCAAGGGCTTAATGACCAGATGGTGTTAATGGTCCAAAGCCTCTAGTTATCACACCTTTTCAAGCAGTCATTGATTTCGAGAAAATGTCCTGGGTCTCCAGCACTCCCTCTGAATTTAAGCTGCATTTGACCTTGCAATCAATTGATCACACAAATACACTGATGCAATTTATTTTACCCTGACCTCCACCCACCCAATAAAGATCTAGTGTGAGTGAAGCTATGCTGTGTCACAGAGCTAGATAATTTAAAGCGGTAAACCTTTGGCAGGATAAATATAGGAGACACAAATCTAAGCTGCAGTAATGCTGACCCAGGACGTATTAGTGCTAACTAGTCTGGAAGTCAAGAATGTGCCGACTTGATTCTTTTGTTGCCCTACAACTGCATCAATATTAATTGTACTTTTGACCTCTGCAGAGCAGTGTAGCAGGGGGTTATATTTTCAGGAGCAATTTAAAACTGCATGCCTAGTCCACAATTCCTTTTCTTTTTTGCCGCCTTGGTATTCCTAAAGCAAGTGCACATGCACCATTTTTATACAAGTAAAAGTCTAGTAGAATGGTGAATTCAAAATTGTCAGAACAGTAAAACTGCAGAGATGCAGTTATCAGAAAATGGATGAATCAATGCACAAGTTTGTTATCCAGCCATTCAGGGGTACCCAAACTTTGGAGGCATGAGGGGCACATTTGGAAATATAAAAACTGTTATGTGGACCACCAAGTGCTATTTCATGGGTGGGGAACAGGCATTGCCCCCCCCAAACAACAGAAATACCTACACAGCACGGCCTAAGAGAAGGCTGTACTGGCCCATTGGGAAACCACTCTGGTCAGCAACTGAATAAATTGATTTGTTCAGCATTGGGAGACACTGCAGCAGCTGGTGTTGCCTAGGGGAAGGCACTGTCTCCTCTGTGGCCTCCTCCTCCGCCGGTGCCACAGACATACTTCTGTTAATCCAGGACGTCCCTCTTAAAACAGGAAACTTGGAAGGTATGCTAATGTTAGAGTCCTTATTTTCTTCTAGCTATACCAACTAGTGCAGGCATCCCCAAACTCTGCCTGCCAGCTGTTTTTGGACTACAACTCCCATCATCCCTAGCTAACAGGACCTGTGGTCAGGGATGATGGGAATTGTAGTCCCAAAACAGCTGGAGGGCCAAGTTTGGGGATGCCTGAACTAGCGACTTGGGCACCAGGCAGTCAATAGATGTGCAGTATGTATAAAGTGACAGCAGCCACGAAATTAAAAGACGCCTGCTTCTTGGGAGAAAAGCAATGACAAACCTAGACAGCATCTTAAAAAGCAGAGACATCACCTTGCCAACAAAGGTCCGTATAGTAAAAGCTATGGTTTTCCCAGTAGTGATGTATGGAAGTGAGAGCTGAACCATAAAGAAGGCTGATTGCCAAAGAATTGATGCTTTTGAATTATGGTGCTGGAGGAGACTCTTGAGAGTCCCATGGACAGCAAGAAGAACAAACCTATCCATTCTTAAGGAAATCAGGCCTGAGTGCTCACTGGAAGGACAGATTGTGAAGCTGAGGCTCCAATACTTTGGCCACCTGATGAGAAGAGAAGACTCCCTGGAAAAGACCCTGATGTTGGGAAAGATGGAGGGCACAAGGAGAAGGGGACGACAGAGGACGAGATGTTGGATAGTGTTCTCGAAGCTACAAGCATGAGTTTGACCAAACTGCAGGAGGCAGTGGAAGACAGAAGTGCCTGGCATGCTCTGGTCCATGGGGTCACGAAGAGTCGGACACGACTAAACGACTAAACAACAACAACAACAATGTATGAGGTATCCTAATGTTAACCAGGCTAACAGGAATTCCAATGACCTGTAGATTATGCTTGACACAGTCTTTCATGCTGTTTGTGTATCCCACTCCTCTACATCACTTTAACAGGGTAGCACATGCTTAGTGGGACAGATGAAACAGGGAGCAGCCACCACTATGGGAAACTAGCTTATTAGCTCCAAACAGTTGGAATAATGCCTGTTTTCTCCTTTGTGTATGTCCAGGGCCCTTGGAAACAAGTTGGTGATGAACTTATTTTATGCAATGTATTTGAGAAGATTAAGCAAAGATCCTCAAAATTTGAAGTTTCTCACTGGGGGAACCCAGCCAGTGGGGGAACCCCAGTGGCTGGGGGAACCCAGCCAGATGGCCGGGGTATAAATAATAAATTATTATTATTAAATTATTATTTTTATTGTGAAAGGGTATATTGTTCCTGCCCTGTGGAATGCCCTCCCATCAGATGTCAAAGAGATAAACAATTACCTGACATTCAGAAGACATCTTAAGGCAGCCCTGTTCAAGGAAGTTTTTAATATGTAACGCTGTACTGTTTTTAACACTTGATTGGGAGCCGCCCAGAGTGGCTGGGGAAACTCAGCCAGATGGGCGGGGTATAAATAAATTATTATTATTATTATTATTATTATTATTATTATTATTATTATTAAGAATTATAGGCAACATGTCTCTGTCACTGCCTTTACTGTGAGTCCCTTCAGAATCCCTTAATAAAGACCTTTGACATAGAAAAGAATGTTAAGAATCATACCAAAATAGTTCCATTTGCAGCTGGGATAGAATGAATTTATCCTAGTTCGGAGTGTGCAGAAGTACATCTTCCAAGTTGTATTTACTTTGAAAAAGAAGTAGGAATGAAGTACGTGTGATACAAAATGAATTGTTTCTCAAGTAGAATAAATCACCAGTTGCAGTTCTACATCCTATTTGCAGCAACTCACTTTGATAAAGTCAGTTGTTAAACACACTTATCTTTCGGTTATATGTATTACTTTTTCCAATCACGTTCTAGCACCATCTTATCTCTCAGTCTCTTGATAAATAGTGACGGAAATCTACTACTGTACATTCAAGTCACCATTCCTTGGGTTGCATTACAAACCCACTTAATGTTTTCTGTCTCTTCTGTTGAAAAGTTTACAATTATGCTGTGTCCTTAAATCTGCTTTATTGATTTCTCTTCGCATAACCTCATCCCATTGTGGATGCACTGAAAATGAATAAGCCAATTTTCAGTAATGGTAGCTTTTATTAATAGAATCAAACATAAATAGTGTCCCATTGTGCCCATCATTATAAAAACAAAACAAAAGAAAGTCACTGACCTGAATTTGTTATAGTATAAATATACACAGTGGAGAGATAAAAACAACACTACAGTTATAATTTTGTTTTTGTTTTCTTTTGTTTTTTTATGTGAGGATTTGAGAGAGTTAACCATAAAATAGCATAAGAGAGAAATCTAAAAGAAGTGCCAAAGTTGCAGGATTGTTAAGATGGGAGGGGAATGATTAAGAGTGCATTCCTATACCTAACCAATAGGTCTTACTTCAGAGTAGACATGTATAGGATTGCACTGGAAGTCATTAATGTCTATTGGTCACAGTTGCCAATATGGATACCTTTACAAAGTTGCTCTTTACACCAATTGTAGTAATCAAAGATTCTTTTAGATTCTAACTGAAGAAACTAAGTCAAGGCTTCACAAATTAATTGTTTTTTCTAAGCGTTTCCATGCGGTGCTCTGGTTTGCCAGAAGCAGCTTAGTCATGCTGGCCACATGACCCGGAAGCTGTTTTCGGACAAACGCCGGCTCCCTCGGCCTATAGAGCGAGATGAGCGCCACAACCCCAGTCGTCCACAACTGGACCTAATGGTCAGGGGTACCTTTACCTTTACCTTTAAGCACATTAGGAAGCATAACATATTGAGCAGTATGCAACTAATACAAAGCTCATACAAAACCTGTAGCTCTTAATTTATTTAAGACATTTATATACCACTTAATTTTTCACGTTTATAAGTGTTGTACAGTACAGGAAAAACAATAAACATTTAGCATAAAACTGAATATATGGCTTCTTGCAGTTACGTTTGGACCACCAGAGACCACCACCAGACCCCCAAAGATCTCAGTAACCAGGCTGGGATATAAGGCATCAGATGGTCCTTAAGCTATCTCAGCCCCATGTTGCTAAGGGCTGCATAAATTAATACAATAACTTTGAACCTGGCTCAGTAACTTAATGGGCAGTGTAAGCTTAAAGTGCCTAAGTTATGTGCTGGTGGTAGTATGTCTCAATCAACAGTGTAGCCACACTGTGATTTTCTGAAAGCATTATTTAATATTTGGTCTAACTTTATAATCAGAATTGAATAAGCAGATTCTTGTGCTTTGATTATGGCCTCTAGACTGTGCAAGAAAGGGAGAAAAAATTATGGAAATAACAGCATTCCATCACACTGCCTGAACCAGAGATATTGCTTTTGAATGGCAATGACTGAGGTGTCTCTAGAAAAATAACACTAGTTTTTAGCAGCCTGGTATGGACATTTCCTTCATTATATTTCAAATTATTATTATTATTATTATTATTATTATTATTATTATTATTACTATTATTATTATTATTGAGTTTCACATACTTTAAGATTCAACAATAACAAGAAAAACTACAGTAACTACAACAATTCATTACAATTGTCCATCTTTAACAATGATTGACAAGTTTCAGATAGGTAGCCGTGTTGGTCTGCCATAGTCAAAACAAAATAAAAAAATTCCTTCCAGTAGCACCTTAAAGACCAACTAAGTTAGTTCTAGGTATGAGCTTTCGTGTGCATGCACACTTCTTCAGATACACTGAAACAGAAGTCACCAGACCCTTGTATATAGTGAGAAGGTGGGGAGGGGTATTACTCAGAAGGGTGGTGGGGATGGGTGATTGGCAGATAGCTGTGATGAGCCTGAATGTTTGACAAGTTACAGAACATCACTTTAACTTACTCAGATATTCATATTTAGCTTTTGTCTCTTTATCTCTTTCTTAGCAGATCAAAAGAAAAAAGACCAATAAAAAGAGTATAAAGAAAAAGAAGAAAAAGAAAAAAGAAAAAGAAAAAAGGTTAAAGGAAGAAATTAAAAAGAGAGAAATAAAATAAACACATTTGACTTCAGATTAGACTCACTGTATTATTATTTCTATTATTTTTTCTCACACAGTTCCAAATTGTTGTATTACTTTCTTTGTTTTCATCAGATACCAAAAACATTATATTTCTTGTTTTGCAAGAATCATTCTAGTTCTTCCAGGAGATGTTTTTTATTACAATAGTTTTCCAGATATTCTTTAAAGATTTTCCATTCTTTCTGTACTTTCTGTTTTGGATAGCCTCTAACTCTCCCTGTCATCATAGCCAACTGCAGATATTCTATCATTTGCACCTGCCACTCATTTATCGTAGGTGTTTTGTCACTTTTCCAGTTTCTATATTTCAAAATATTAAGGGTGTCACCAACTCATTAATCTGTGTTTGTGTGCATCATACCTACAAATTTTAAACATTGTACACATGGCCTAAACATGAAGATCAGCGAAATCTGCTATGTGTTCCTTGAATTGTCTCTGATTGCTCCAGCTTATCTTACTAATTGAGATCTACACACCGTCAGCTTATTAATGTGAATGAAATTCTTGAATACAGAGGTATTGGCAGCATTCCAGATTTATGCACTCTATTGTATTAAGTTGTCCCTCAGGTGAAATAACTCACCTTACCAAGCTAGGAAACGATGTTACATATGTACTTCTTCCATTACAAGGGTATTCAGTTTTCCAGGTCTATTAATACAATTTCTATTTTCAGCATCATCAATGTGTAAGTTCTGAATTCATGTGATACTGGGATTTGAACACTGATGAATTGACACAGGAAGAAAGAAAGAAAGAAAGAAAGAAAGAAAGAAAGAAAGAAAGAAAGAAAGAAAGAAAGGCTGGAAGAAGTTCCCCACCGCTTCCTTCTCAACAACTTTGGGGGAGGCCTGTGAAACTCAGAGCACTTTGGGGTGGATGATGGGTTTACATTTCAATGAGTAGCTGAGGGATTTTGAGTTTATTTTGCAAACCGTGTCCTCCTTCAAAGAGGGCACGTGTTGCGGTGAAATCTATGAGACTGACCTCTTGGTTGTGGGTGGGGTCATTTGGATAGCCACAATGCCCAATTGGAGGTCCCTCAATGCTGGGTTCAATCTGGCCAATGGGTTGCAGTGCAAATGGATCAAGGGTCCTGTATATATACCCATGCACATGACCCAGAGCTTCCTCTTTCGGCTCGTGCATTGGAGCACCTGCCCACCTCTCCCTATATTTAGGGTCTTTTGCAATTGACCATGCTATGCCGTTGTGTGTCATCTGTCGTTGGGACAGGGGCATGGCAGGAATTTTCCCACTTGGCTGATTGGCTGGAGCTATTTGGGTTTTTCCTGCTGTGTATCAAAATGTCACAACTTGTAAGGTTGCAGATAGGCACTGGTTCAGGTGATAGGGATGGGAGAACGGTCTCGCCATCCCTATGTGAAGGGTATTCCGTTAAAGGAATCCAGGGAATCAACTTGGTTTGGTCAACCCCCCCCAAAGGGGGTTGTGCCTGTTCCTGAGTCCAGGGGAGCATCTGGGGAGTGAACAGAGTCTGCTCCCAGGCTTTTCACCTACCTCAGGTATTCACCCTTGGCTGACCTACGACAGAGCTCTGGGTCAGCGCTACCTGCAAGGGTGTAGGGAGCTAGTTGAACCAGAGCCTATGCAACCGCTCACTTTCTGTAATCAATAAAGTTGTGGCCTAAATTCTGCCAAAAACCAAAACTAAAATTTGAATCAAATGTGTATTTATTTAAGGAGGGAGGTCTCAGGATCTGAACGCACAACAGCAAAAGACGTTTGGCTGCTGCTTCAAACAGGGACTTGGTTCTGCTTTGTGACTTGCCTGCTCTTCGCTTTGAAAAGCTGGGCCAGGATACCTCATGGCAAGGTTGCTACATGATGGGCCAATGGGTTGTGCTGTGTGTGTGTGTGTGTGTGTGTGTGTGAGAGAGAGAGAGAGAGAGAGAGAGAATGCAAAAGCAAACAAAGCTGAAACCAATGAGCTAGAATACTGTGGAAGTTGGAACATTGCAGAAGAAGCTAGCAGGCAAGCGACTCAGAAGCTGAACTAAAGTTAAGTATTGGCTTGGTTAATGAAACAACGTAGTCTAGTTTTAGGTTGTATTCTTCTCTATTGTTTCTGTTTTGCTCTAATGGAAAATAAGGGGGAGTGAGAACATATTTTCCAAAACTTGTTACCTACAAAAACATTTAGTAACATTTAGAAACAACCGAGTTTGGTTGAAATAAGTCTGAGGCCTTAGTATGGCTAATTAATAGGCCATTTTACCCAGTAGGGCTGGGACAGTGAAAAACACAGAAAAAAATAACAAAGTCCTCAAGGCTATTTAGCAGTGGCAGCCAATAAACAAACCCAAGATATCCACTTGGTGGCAGCAGTGAAGTTAACCAAAAGGGGCTGGTTTAGCTGAAACATAGGCTTGAGTTTGTAGGCTCGCTGGTGAGTGTGTTACAGGATAACAACAACAACAACAACAACAACAACAACAACAACAACAACAACAACAACAACAACAATTTATTTATACCCCGCCCATCTGGCTGGGCTTCCCCAGCCTCTCTGGGCGGCTTCCAACCAAATATTAAAATACAGTAATGAATCAAACTTTAAAAGCTTCCCTAAACAGGGCTGCCTTCAGATGTCTTCTAAAAGTGTCTTCTATACCCCACTCAAAAATATGACTGAAACTAATTTGTTCTCTTGAAAATCCATTTCTCCCCGAATGAAGTTGAATATTCTATGAATGAAATGATGAAATATTATTGGAATTTTTTCCAGGTCTTGACTGTAATAGTTAATGTTTTATTAAAATATTTAGTATCAGGCAGTTGATATTTTGTATCATCTGATAGATGCCATGTAAGTTTATTTTGTATTGACCAGATGATATTATTCCGCATCACGATGATTTGCATGATGACTTTTACCGTAAATATAAATCAATAAATAAAAGTGGAGGGCTGGCTCCACTCAATATAATGAGCAGGGGATCCCATATTTTCAGTTTGTGAAGTAAGTAAAGTAAAGTAAGTAAAGTCATACACATAACCATCTAAAGAGGGACTGTGACACTGTAAGACCATTAAGTTCAGATTCTTAAATTATCTAGCTAAACCACATCCTGTACATGCTTTTGAAGATTCTGTGGGCTTGTGTTAGGATAAACACTCAATTCACAAGGGGTTGCATAGGCTATTAATGAAGAGTGTGTCATGAAACACCCCAAACATGTCCCTGTGGCTGCCCATTCCAGAGGAAGGTCTCTAGTGGCCTGCAAGTTACTGTATCTTTCAGCTGGCAGCTTCTCATGTGCTTTGAAACTACCTAGAGTAATGTTGAAGGTATTTTGACAACAACTTGCACATCATAATTAGCAGTGTTTTATAGTTGTCACAGAGTGGTGTTTAATATTAGATCCTATCTAATAGTTGACAGGTAATGGCATTTTTAATCTTATACCATTTGATAGATAATAAGCAATGGTATTTGATAAGTGACAGTACTTGATAGTTATGAAATGGTAATTCATATTTGACAGCTTACGACTTCTTGTAATTTTAGATCTGACCCTGATAAATCAAAGCAATCAATGAATGCCAAGTACTTGAATTCCAAAATTTAATTTAAAAAAATTAGTTAGTTCACAGGGAGGGTGTTTATTAGCTTTGAGAGAAAAGCAGATGAAGCCAAATGGGCCTATTTGCTTCACTTTCTTTTTCCATTTATAAATTTAAATTTAAATTTAAATTCAAACTCAAACAATAAACATCATTTAGGATTCCCTGAATCCTTTGACTCCCCTCCACCTTTCCATGGTTACCATTTTCAATCTTTTCCCACTGCTTCACTTATTTTCTCTATTTTTCTTAAATAATCCAATTTTACCTCAAATCCTGCCAAAGTTTTAAGTTGTTTACAGTGTTCTCTTAAGTACACTGTAAATTTTTTCCATTCCTTCTTAAAGTTCTTCTCTTTCTGGTTTCCGATTTTCCCAGTCAATTCCACCATTTTGGTGTAGCTTCACTTTCTATTTGCCCCAAAATGAATTCAGAAGACTCCCTTCATGTGAATTGATGGCATTCAGCTAAGTTTTATTGACAGTATCATTGGGCCTAACTTAGTCTGAGTAAAACTTAGTTGAGTACCACCCAATTTGTTTAATTAGGGGAGGAGTTATATTATTCAGTGGTGGTAGTGCCAGGGGCACACTTCAGTACCTACTCCTGGTCACCTCCATGGTTTTCCCCTTAAATGGCCAGAAATTACATTGTTTCAGGGTGTTCCAGGAAAGCTTTGCAACTGCCGTCTCAAGGCAGTGAGCTTCACAGCTGAGTAGGGATTTGAACTCTTGTCTCCCAGATCAAAGTCCAACACTCTAACCGCTACAACACACTAGCTTGCAAGACGTTTGGTGACAAAGACAAATGGAATCCTGAAATGAAAAATAATTAATGCTTGTTTGTTAAAATAAGGAGATCTGCAATTTGTCACTCAAAAATCTGAGTGACAAAATGGAGTGGCAGCCTTTACCAAATTTCAAATATCTGTGGAAATCCTCCACCCCATATCTACTTTGCAACATTTCTCTCGTATACATGCTTTGATAAGGAAGCAGTTCCTATTGGTTTCTGGCATGTAATCAGCCAGCAAAGTAAGTAAAATTAAACAGCATGCATTGAACCATGCTACCCTTGAATAACAAGAAAAAGATAAGAACTTGAAAATAATTTGTTCAGTTTGCTATGCTCCACAAACACAATTAGGTAGGCAGCAGGAAGGCCAGGCAAGCTGGTGATAATGGTGCGCCCACACAGGGTGAATTGACAAGCACAGCTGCATAAGAAAACCCACAGAGAATGCAAAATATAGCCACAGCTGCCTCCGAACTATTTCTCTTGCAGGCACATCCAGATCCCATAGTCAGCAGCAATTGCAAACAGATATTGGTCCACTGTATTTCCTCTTCTCTAAAAGTCATGCATCCAAGAAGCCACAACAAGCGAAAATAAGGGACAGAGATAAAATGGTTGCATGTGCTATTTTTGGAGCCCATCTTTTTTTTTTAAAAAAAAAAAAACAAACAAACCCAGATAGGAAGGAGCAACTAGGAAGGCAGCATTTCTCATGGTGTTCTAGTTGAGGTCCTAGGTATATGGCGTAATTCTCAGCAGCAGGCCTATGGAATAGGGAAATCTGTAAGAAGAGTCAAAAACTTTACAAACTAATCAGCATATGTTGATACTCCCCACCAATAAAATAAATAAATAATAAATAATAAATAAATTAAATCTCCAGAAAACACTCTAAAAAACTGTAAACAGATAATGCATGCTTGGTATTTGCTACATTCACCTACTTATAGAGGTCTAGAAGGAGAGCATCTCCACCCTTCCTATACCTATCTGGACCCTTTCCTTCTCCCCTGAATATCTGTTAATGAGATCGACACCATGTTGACTTTGAACCATTATCTCAACCCTCCAATTTATAGCCAGTCCATTCCTCTACTTTCCTATAATGTTCAAACATTTCATTTGTAACCAACAGGATATATATTGGCAAAGAAGACTAACCTTGACATAGTTGGCATTATTTAAAAAACTGAAAGCTCCATTTTGGGAGTGAGTAAAACCTGCAAAGTAGCCATTCTCATTTGCCCTGTAGAACATTATGAATAGAATCCAATTGTTCTGGAAAGAAAAGCGCTTTCGATCCAGTAGATGCCTCTTCTAATGAAGGAGTGGGAAAAATTGATTTCCTTTCCTCTTTAAACACCCCTTCCACCCCCCCAAAAAAATCTATTTGAGGGGACCCTCCAGGGCAGTGTGGATGGTTGTATGAGAAGCTGCACAGGGAACGTAAGAAGAACCTAATGGATCAGGCCAAAGACTCATCTAGTTTAGCATCCTGTTCTCAAGTGGTCAGCTCAATACTCTGTTGCAGGAGATGGGGAGATTAAAAACATAAGGACAGCTCCTCTGGATCTTGCCAAAAGGCCCATCTATTCCAACATCCTGTTCTCACAATGGCCAGCCAAATCAATACTCTTTACCTCCTCTCTTCTGTTAGTGGAGGACTTTGCTAGAACAAAGTATATTCAGTTAATGGAATAACTCCTTTCATATGCATAAGAGAAATAATAGATAAATGCAATCCTATTAATTTATATTTGGGGGATTCTGTCAACAGAATCCAGAAAAATCTTCAAAGGTTCTGTTAATTAAATTAATAATTTGACTATCATTGTATAGAAGGCCAATCCCATAAAATAAGACTTTGGTTTGCTTGTCTGTGCTACCAAATTTAATGGTTAAGCAGCTCAAACTTCTGCTTCCACTCATTCCCATTTCTAAGTTTGGCAATGATTAATTTCATGGTATGTAATGAAATATTTCTATAAAAGGATTACATTCCTAAAGAAATGCAACTCCAATTAGATATTTGCACTTCTTAACATAAATTAGTTCTTCAAAATGCACTGCTTGCTTGCTTTCAACTTTCTTACCAATGATATTGTGTCACACCCAGGCATATAGAATTAAATTTGTATTCTGCTGTTTTTTGTACAAGCTTTCAGGGAAGCACTTGGCAGAACTGATAATCAGTGGGGATGCAAATAAAATATTCTCTCTTTCTCTGCAATTGTTGCATTTAGATTATATGGTTGCTGCATGTTGCACAAGGAAAATATTGCACCATATATTGCTCAGGAAATAGATAAATTGAAATTCAATGTTTTAAACATTTCAGTGCATTTTAATTTTATGTTTGGGCATTTTAAACCAAATAGCAGGGCCTAAACCTAAATGGAAACAGTTTGAGGTTCACCAAGCTCAACCCACTACAGATGCCTCTAAAGAGTTAATTAGGCATGTACACAGAGTCATCTGCCTGCTGTAGCACCCACTGTAATGATCTATTTCAGCCATTTCTAAGTGTAAATCTAAGGGCTCTTTTGGAAAGGAATTTAAAGTTACTAAAACATACTTAACAAGGTCGTCAAGTTCTAAGCAGGCCATCGACACATTACCAAACAAATCACAATACAGAGCATTCTATGTACGGGCTATGAAGACATTTTATTTATATCGCTCGGGAATTATGTTTGCTGTGTGTTTTCAAAGGGGCAGGAAGCAGAGAAGGAGGGAATCCGAGCTCATATCGGACCCATAGTCTTGGAAGAGATAAAGAAAAGTGCAAGAATCAAGAATTAGCAATCAGATAAAGTAAACCAGCGCATCACACAGTTCAGGGTTTCCCACAACAAGGATGCAGTAGAAGTTGGTGGGGCAACACATCACTGACCTCCCATCAGCAGCATTGCTGTGGCTTACTGGTTTTGCCTCGTGGGAGGGCCAAGGTGCTGCTGCCCTCACCATGACCTTGTGCCTGCCCCTCCCAGTAAGCTGCAGTGTTGCTGGCTTCTCTTACTGGGAATTAATGCATGGCAGTGGCACAGACTTGCCCAAAGGAACATACTTTGAAGGAAAGAAGTGCCTTCAAAATTGGTTCAGACATCTCTCATGAGATCATAGAATCACGATTATTTATCTTACTGTGAGATCTCACAAGAACCTGACTGTGGAGATGCAACTCTGCCTCCCCCCCTTCCAATCCACATGAAGGAGGTGGCTGGAACAAGGCTTGTAGGACTAGGCTGGCCATATATTAAAAAGTGATCTGATTTCACTGTGCATGCCGTGTATTCATCTAGAGCAGAAATGGCTAACCTGTGGCTTCCAGATGTTGCTGGATGTCAACTCCTCTAATTCTTGGTTGCTAGTGATGCTTCCTGGAGCTGATGAGAGTCCAACAACATCCTATGCAGGTTAGTCCCCTTAAACCAGACCCATGTCGTTCATCTATTTTGGCTGCCCAGGTGCTGTTGGCATTACAACTCCCATCATCCTCAGCCAATTTAGCTAATGGTGAGGGATTATGGGAGTTGTAGTCCAACAACATCTGAGTCCCCACGTTGGAAGAAGACTGATCTAGGGAAAAGCGATTGGCACTGTGGTGAGGGATTTGTGCGAACCTCTGCACCAGATCACTGCTACCTTTGTTAGAAATCTTCCCATTTGTGTCACACATCTCTGTTCTGTTTTCTCCCCTCACTGACAGGAGCAGCAAATCCTCGATGATGAACATGTACGGGGGGGGGGGGGGCACCTTTCTGAAGTTTAACCATCTTGGGGTTTTCAAGACATTCGACATTCTATGCTCCTCCAACCCACCCGCCTCTTGCTTCGAAAACAACTCTGCAGCTTCCAGTCTCATTAATATGCATATGGTGCAATGTAAATGGCTCTTGAGGCTTCCCCTTGGTAGATGATTTAATGTGGCAGTTATGAAAGCTGCTCAGACTGTGCTCGATTAGCATAATAATGAAGCTTCTGCAGCAGTGTTATCATCCTCAAAGGAAACAGCCTGAGTGGTCACAGCTCCTTTAACAAGTACCACTTTAGGATAAAAAGCAAAGGACTCTGTTTGAAATGGTAGATTGGAATATGCAAAATGGGCAAGGCTTGTTTGCTGTCAGTTTGTTGTCTTGGTGGAACGGTGGGGGGGGGGAGTGTTGCGAGCTGGCTGTGTGAACAGGTCACCTGGCAGACGGAAGAAGCAGTGTTGAGTTTCGGAATGCTTTTATTGTACGTGTAAGCCTCTGCACCAAGACAACATGTTTTTTTGTTTGTTTGTTTGTTTTTGAAGTCAAGTTCATCATTAACCTGATCTAACCTCACTGCTCTCACAAACCTAGCTTCTTACAGAATGAAAAAGAAATGGGATGTGCTTCTGCAAAAGCCTTTGCAAGCTTGCATCTGAGGATAACAAATGCTCTCCCAGTTACAGTGGATGAGCAGGAATTTTTATCCCTTATTTTTAGAACCAAGTCATCCTCAACCCCAACCATGCCTTCATCTCAAGGACTGAACAGAGCTCATATGTGCATGCAACTTGTATTCTTTGGTGGTAATGGGAAATAAGTGTATGGCTGTATTTGGTCTCTCTGTGTAGCTGGGAATTCATACAAACATAAGAAGAGCCTTGCTGGATCAGACCAAAGACCTATCTAGTCCATCATCCTATTCTTACAGTGGCTACTCAGGTGCCCATAGTAAGCCCACAGGCAGAACCTAAACAAAACAACACTCACCATACCTGGTATTCAGAGGCATACTGCCTTGAACAGTGGAGGCAGAACATGGCAATTATGCAAAAGCCTAACTGCTGGCCAGAGCAGCTCCATAGCAACATATTACACCCATGCTGAAAGCTCTGTACTGGCTGCCAGTACATTGCTCAGCTATGTTTCAAGGTACTACTGTTAATGTACAGAGCTCCAAATGGCCTAGGTCCAGGTTATATGAAGCACAGTCTTGTCCATTATAAACTGACCAGATGTTTTTAGCTACTGTGGTACATGACGGCTTGAGAACCTCTTTTTAATCTGATACAAATGAGCAGATTCCACACTGTGCACATTTGTATTGCATGCCCCAAGGCCTATCTTTCAAGTGATATGGAGTTCTTCAGTTCTAATTCACTGACACCTCTCTCTCTCTCTCTCTCTCTCTCTCTCTCTCTCTCTCTCATTATATTAATAGTGTGTACTTTTGTGACCTCTTCTGTTTGAGCTTTTATGTTTTTGATGGAAAACATCTACTGGGACCAGTCTGTTCCATTGTTTAAACCTTTTGTTCTCGGTCATCTGCTATGGGGGGTGGTATTCTGTATTGTTCAGAAGCTTTCCCTTTATCTTCTACTTTCTATGGGGAGCAATAATAGACCTTGTAACTGTCATATACAGAATGCCAGTCCCCCCACCCACATATGACTCTTTAGAAATGCTATACCTTGATAGTGGTTTGTGAATCTTCATGTTCTGAACGCATAGCATTTACATTGCCCTTGAGTTTTCCTTGGGATGCAACAATATTTAGAGTTTCCTCTGTACTTGACCACAAGATGATGATCTCAGGTGGGTGGAAAGTCACTTACCCCTGCAACTTACTTTCCAAGTACTGGAAGCTATGAGTCAACATCAATTTATATGATCACTGGTAGTGTTATCTCACCTTCATTTTTGCTGTACACCGTGCAGCTCAGCAGTAAGAAAACAAGGACAAAACTGCCATAAATGGAAGATAATTGGATATTTTGGGACCTAATATATTGGGGTAGAGCTAAAGAGTCCATCTAAATACAGGGGTGTGTGGGTGGTCTGTGAGTGGGGGTTTATTGATTTTCCTCCCTAAATGCAGACCCCTTTCTGAAGGGTAGAGAATGAATGCTTCTGCAGTAGAAAGGATATAGCTGGGAAGGCCTCACATATCTACTGTAGACTTCTGGATTTCGGCTGTTACTTGTTGCACTTAACTCAATGGAAATTGTTGCAATTATTTGAAATAGTAAGATCCCGTATGATACAAGACTCTTAAAATGTAAACCCCTTTGCTCTTGTTTCTATCCTTTATGTTTTGTTTGTGCTCTTTGGTGGATAGAAATATATTAATTTCTTCAATCCTTCAGAAGAATAGTTGGAAGCAAATAAATAAATAAATAGTCAAGGAAAAAAGCCCGGTCCTGGTTATAATGGTTTCTAAGGGTTCTTCCTACCATTATGAAGTATTGTTCCAGATTTAAATAATCTGTAGGAAGGAAGAACATCTTCCTATACATCTACAGGATTTTGTAACACATGTTGACTTATCACTCTTAAGTTGGAAATATAATACATCTTTCTCAAAGTGAATGAGTTCCATATTAGGCATGAATCTGGTAACACTCTTGACTAACTTTATGAAGATCTAAGGAGTTATAAGGTTCTACTTTTTCTATTCACCCAGTGCTAACAATAAGGTGCATATAATGCAATGAACATTGCTGTTGTTAAGGAACAAATGTGGTGCATTATGTAATGCATATTTTATTTTCCATTAACCTTAATGGATTAGTTTGCTCATTGTGTGAGGAAGAGAACGACTCCCAAGAGATCACACTGAGAAGACCTCGGCCACTAAAAAGCTTTCCTTCCTTAGCCTTATCTCTTGCCATTATAAAGACAGGTATGATAACGCGATATGAACAAAGTAAAACACTTTGCTGAAATATCTCTAAGAAGCACACAGGTTGGTAGCATGATTCCTTCTTGCAGGAAGGGGCATGTTTCTTATGCCCCAGCATAAAGTAAGAATCTTTTTATCCTTTCTCGAGGTGGCGACTGAATATAAACAATCCATTGGGCCTTTCCAATACTTTGGAGGTTCTAATAATCCATGTTTACCACCTTGACTTATAGCCATGTAGCCTTATAGGGAAATCTTACATCAAATCATATTTAACCATTGCTCAATGTTGATGAAATAACAGCATTTGCCTGCTTTTGCCAGGTGCAGAGGCAGTCGCAGGCTCCAACAAATCCATGTCAAATCCAATTAAGTTGTCAGAATTTGTCCAATAGTTTACTTACTCCTGGTTTCTCTGAAACTCTGGCTTTCATAACACCCAGTAGAACCTTAATTCCTTCCAGGTTTCTCATTTTCTTACTAGTCTTGCTTCACCGTTTCACCCTTATGCAGTCTTAAAGTACAAGCAAACCTGGTGAAATTATGAATCCTACTTTCAGGGCAACAAAGGATGAAAGGTGGTGGTGGGGGGGAATAGTTGAATGTGAATAATGTGTTACCTCCTGCACCCATTAGGATCTGTGCAGACCCCATAATTTAAAGTGAATTAAAGTTAGATCAATATGGCTATATCAAACACCAACAGTCACTACATGGTGGAAGAAAGGAAGGAGCAGCCCAAAAGGTTTCTGGATGCACACAGATTTGATGGAATGTAATTTTGAATGCATAAGTGTACATTCCATTTACAAGAGGGTAAACATGGTAAAAACATATATTTTATAAATACGGGGGTCCCAGAGTCAATACCTGCCATCTTTCGTTAAAAGGATCTCAGCAGGAATTGAGACCCCCAAGAGATGCTGGCAGCCAGTTACTGATGGACAGGATAGGCCAGTAACCTGATTCAGTAATAAAACAACTTCTTATGTCCATATATGCAAAGGCACTTCACTATAAGAATAGAGTCTAACTCTGTTTCTGTCATACTGTGCATAACTGTGAAAGCATGCCTACTGTTTACCTGGACGCATATAACATCTCAGCTTGCAGGGAAACAGTGAACATGTGAGTCATGCCAGCCTTAGATGAGCATTCAAAGACATCTTGTATAATTATTGATCGTAATGTCTTGGATAATTTATCATGGAGGACAGCCATTAGAAGTGTGGGTGTGCTATATGTGAGAGAACATACATGGAAAGGGAGGCGTCAAGGATTACACCCAAACTCTTAACGGAAGGCAATGGCACTAAGTAATGGGTAAGTTGTATTTCATTCTTTCGGAATGTCAACAAGCACATAGATAGAGGTGATCTGGTTGACACTTCCAAAAAACATTTGTCTGGATTGACTTTAGAAGCCTGTGCATACTTTAGTATTTCCTAGACCATTCCCATGAGTCAAACACATAGATACAGCAATTAGGATAAATCAAACACAAACAGGCACCGAGTGGTAGAGAAAACAGGCAGCATTCCCCCTCCTTTTTGAGAATATGATTCATAAGGACTTGATTCCTAAGTGTTCGACAGCTAAGCAGTCAGCAGCATTGCAGAATTACTTGAAGTATCTCAACCCAGTAACCAAGTGAATCTAGGAAACCAGGAAGCACATGTGATAAACTAATTCAATTGATATATTTTTGTTCTAAGCTTGCAAGGTTTTTCAGTGCCATTTGTCCTCTGAAATGCTTCAGGGTTTTGTTTACAACATCGCTGCCTAACAGTTTTATGCACTGGCCAAATATTACACATGCTCCCGTTGTCATGTTACATGCAATAAAAGGAAGTCATTCAGGACATTGCAGTAATGAAGTGCTATCAGCCTCATTGTGTTCTCAAACCTGGCCTTATTCACAATTTAAAACAAAAGAGGACTGTTCCTCCTTTTTAAAAAGCAGTGGAGTTCTATACATGCAGGCTAGGATATTAAGTTAAACCACATGTGAAATGCAGCTGTTTCTGTTGAGGTTTTCATCAGGCAGTAGTGGAAAGATTGGTGGGTTTTAATATGTGGTTTCAAGCAGATCTGATAGAAATGTGTGTGAAATCAATGTGCATCCACAGGGGGCCTTGGGATCCTGCATAAGTATTCTTCCTATTAATATAAATAATGGTAACAATAGAGCTATCTTCTCACAAGCAGCCTTTCATTCCAAGAAACTGAATGAAAGGCAGGAGGGTTCCTGACCACACTTCCCAGTTTTTGTTGTCATTTTTTTAAAAGGAAAGCTTCATGTTACATTGGGGGGGGGGGGTTAAAGTCAGTCATCTATGGGGGAAGGTAAAGGACATTGGAATGAAATTCCTCTCTAAGAAATAAAAGAGGCTTTCCTAGACAAACTAGTGGAAGTTATCAAGCTGATATTCCAAATTGGATTTGAGTGGCATTCCCTGCAGACAGACACACACCAAAATCCCTGGAGCCAGTTAACAGGTGTATGTTTTATATGTTGCATTGCATAATCACCAGAATTATATTGATTTATATCCAGTCAAAGATTGACTGGAGAACACGTGTGCAAAAGTAACAGAAACACTGCTGAAATGCTTCTCTTTTTCTTAGAGATACATTGATGACATCGTCCTAATCTAGACCCACTGTAAGAAGGCCCTTGAGAAAAGTCCAGTAGGACGTTAATGATATCCAATCCATTATTAATAGAAGACTAGAACACTCTGTGCAGGAGGTCCACTCTCTGGACCCTACAGTACAACTGTGTTAGAGGGATATATACCCATAGGGCTAGCTGGTGGACCCATTCTCTGGCAGTGGGTTCTGACAGATTTATCAGACTACAGTGGTCACCTTAACTGGGTGATTGGCTGTATCTAACCCTTTAATTGCTCACAATGCCCTAGAGTTAAGCTGGGTCAGGGGCATTGTGGGAAAATAAAAAGTGAGTAGACTTGGCCATGTGGCACTGACAAGTGTGCTGGGCCAGATTGTGGGGGTTTTTTTGGGGGGGTATATGTAGGGTAGACATCATAGAATCATAGGCAATGCTTGCTGAGACCTGACACCTACCCAAGGGTGCCAGAAGTCAACACCAACCCTGACATATTGTACTGGAAACTAACCAACCACTAGTAGTGATTACATACTTCCAAGTAGTACCCAGAGCACACCAAGCCCTATGATATAATGTTAGAGTTCCTTAACCAAATATCTGCAAGCTGCCTTCTTCCAGATTGACCTAACTGTGTTCTACAATGAACCTATGGGGTCCTCCTGGTTGTCCCACTGCAGTATACACAGGGTAGGGATGTGGGAAAGGGCCTTTTTAGTGGCATCTCCTCATATGTGGCTCTCCTGAGATGAACTCATCCTTCCATCATTATATATGGTTAAGGGGCACCAGTTTTGGCAGGCATTTGGCAGAGGAGGGACCTACAGCCAGTGTTGACATTCCATTATTTGCTATTATAAGTTTTATTTGCCACATTATTTTTATGCATTCCATGGATTTATATCTATTGGCTTTATTGTGAACTGCCCTGTGGCTTGTGCAAAGGGCAGGATATGAATAATCTAAATAAAATTACAGCTTGAACACCCAGCCCCCTCCAAAGAACATTCTCTTTGGGGGGGAGGTAACCAATAGAACGAGGACTAGAAAGCTTCATTCAGTTTGCTGTCTGATCCCCATTAAAGTAATATTCCTGGAGCCAATATCAGGTAAGGAAGACTTAGTATTTGCATAGCACTCATTCTGTCTGAGTGCTGTTTGTGTTGCAGAGAGGGATGGGGAAAAGACTTGTAGTCTTTTCTCGGTGCAGATTCCATTCCTCCCCTTCAAAAAAATTAAAAAGAACCCCGTGCAAAACTTCATATAGCTACATTGCAAGGAAGCATATCAAAGAGTCACAGCTGGTTGCCACTCCAGAATGCAATATGGGCATTTAGCTTTGCTTAGCACAGGGTGGTTTTCGTGGAGGGGGGAAAAAACCACAAGAGAGCAAAGCCACAAACTAATGACAAACAAACATGTTATTTCTTGCTGCCATAACTTTCTCCCCCCTTAACTTGAAAATTCTCCACAGGCTTAATTAACCTCAAGGAGTATCATAAAAACAGAGCTGGACAAAGAACGCCTCGTGAATAATTTATTGGCTAAGTTTTGCTTACTTCCTCTTTACAAAAAAAAAAGCTGCAGAAAATTCTGTGGGATTCGGACCCCCCGCTCCAAAAAATAAAAATATTCTCCTCCCCACCGTAATAAAAAACAACACACCAACCAAACCAAAAAGTGTGGCATTTTTCTTTTTTTTTTTCTTTTGGTTTTCCCAGCAAGAAAAGTTTTATGTACAATGTATTTATTGCTCAGCCAGTTCCAAAGACTCCCTGTTCAAAATGTGAGCTGATAATTTTATGGTGCCAGACATTCCGGGATAATATGAGAGACCATCAAAGGGATAAAGGTTCGGGTGGCTGGGATACAGGATTTGAGTACCCACCCACAGCTATTGCTACTTTATTCTGCTTTCAGCTTCCCAGCTGAGGTTGTGCAGTTTGAGTCTAGAGAAGGACTGGCAAAATGCGAGCCTGGGGGCCGAATTCAGCCCTCTACCTAGCCCATGAGAATCTATCTGGTAGCCTCCCCAGCCAAGACCTCCCCTCAGCCCTAGTCCTTAAGTCCAGTGAGTGCTTTTGCCTTGCTGGAATGTGTCCTTGAACTGTGACCATGCCTCTTATTTGTCTGGATGGAAGTTACAACAAATACTAAAACACACCGTTCAATTTGCAATAAAGCAGTCCACTTTAATAGACCCAGTACAATAAAATCTAATAGTCAATGAGAAACCAACCCCCCCCCCCACAAACACACATGCACAGCAGCAGCCACAGCAGATGCAAAAACCCTTCAACTAAAAGCTGGGGATGTGTGAGGAAAGCAATTTCTAATTCCAGTGTGAACTGACCTAATCCGTTCCTTCAGGACTAATGTGCAGATTGGAACTTAATTCTTCCTTTGGCTATTGCAGTTCTTCAAAATTTGCACTACAGTTCTCAGCTCAAAGAAAGTCCCCTTCCAAAATGCTTTATAAAATGCATGTTTTAGGATAAAACATGCGTTCACCTTTCTCTATCTCTCTATAAATATACATAGAGAGACAGCCACTGTGGCATAGTAATGGACTATGAGCTGGGAGGCCAGGGTTTAAATCCCCACTCAGTGACCTTGGACCAGTCACCACCTCTCAGCCTCAGCTGCCTCACAGTGTTGATGTAGAGATTAAGTGGGGGGTGGGGGGAAAACCATTTATGCCACCTTGAGATCCTTGTGGAAAAAAGTGGGATATAAAGGCAATAAAATACATACATACATACATACATACATACATACATAAATGTGCACCTATCTGTATGCATATATGTACCCAAATAAGCATTTTGTGATGAAATACATAATAAATTACATATTTATATAAATTACAAATTTAAATACAAATTTCAATGTGGCTTTTTAATGGAAAGTTAGATAGATGATAGATAGATATAGATATAGATATAGATATAGATATAGAGTGATACCTCGGGTTACATACGCTTCAGGTTACATACGCTTCAGGTTACACACTCCGTTAACCCAGAAATAGTGCTTCAGGTTAAGAACAGTTTCAGGTTAAGAACGGAACTCCGGAATGAATTAAGTACTTAACCCAAGGTACCACTGTACAGTGGTACCTCAGGTTACAAACACTTCGGATTACAGACTCCGCTAACCCAGAAGTAGTACCTCAGGTTAAGAATTTTACCTCAGGATGAAAACAGAAATCATGCGCTGGTGGCCCCATTAGTTAAAGTGCTACCTCAGGTTAAGAACGGATTCAGTTTAAGAACAGACCTCCGGAACAAATCAAGTTCATAACCAGAGGTACCACTGTAGATAGATAGACAGACAGACAGATTAATGCAGAACCAGGTAGAATTGAATAAACAAATGTGAAACTGACATGATCCATCCATCCCTATTAAATGGAAAAAAGTTTTCACAACCTTCTTAAAAACCTGAACTGACAGAATCAGGCATTTATCTCTTGGAAAGCAATTCCACGTTTGGGTTGAATACACCGCCGTTGCTATTTCAGATTCACAATTATTGGGGTTAGGAGAACCTGACAAACTGGGTTACTGATGTCAACACACCCATATAATGTTTTTATTTTCACAGCTGAAAATGCACAGGCTTTACTAATAACTAATGTTCTTAAACAACCCCTGGTCCTGACCTGCATTGCATCTGCTTTCTTTCTTTTGCACAGAGACTGCTTACAGTAGTATTTTTTCGCTGAGGAGTATATTGTGGACAATCATCCCTCAGGAGCTATGCTGAGACCATCAAGCCAATCTACCCCCTCCTTTTCTCCCTTCCAGACACACACTTATGACCTAAATAAGATTTGAAGCCTGCTCTCCAGAGGTAAAAAGTGTACCAGATTAACTGAGTGTACTATCCAACCTATTTTTGCTTTAGGCCTGGGTATTTTTACAGAAGGCAAAATTCCCTGTAAAAGCCTCTATTCATCTTTCTAAAAATCTTGCATTACGAAATCTTCAGTCCATTTACCAAGCCTCTCAAATTGTGGAGGCTCTCTCTTCGAAATAAATGTGCAGTCACATTTGTGAGATATATTTCAGCTGGACTTTTATTATGAAAAAAACAGATACTTTTTGAATAACTAAAGGGACACTTTCCTGTTTTCTCACTCTGGTGTTGTTTTCAGTGGGCTAAGAGTTTCGGGGACTACAGTTTAAAAGCAAGCTTACAGCAGAGCAGATCGGCCAAAAGAATATCAAGAAATCCATTTCAAAGATTATTTGAGGTTATTAACGTGGTGTGTTTAGCTGCTGTTACCCAATGAAAACTCAAATAATCTTCTGCCTTAAATATAACATGATAAGACTTCAACAGGATTTGTTCTTTATATAGGGAACTGTTTTGATTGTTTGAATATTAAACAGGTTCTTAGGTTTCACATCCTTAAGGCACTGGGAAAATGCCGGGGTGTTCCTAAAATGATAAATTGATTTAAAAAAAGAAAAACTCACTAGAAGAAGTCACTGAGTAAATGGCAAAATGAATTAACTTGCCAAGACATAGCTAACATCATTGAGTTTATATATGTTTCATTAAACGAACACTTGACAGCTTTATGAGGAAACAGTGGGGTTTGGAGTGTATGAAGATCCTGTAACAGTGCCAAGGCTGATCAGGTCCTGTGCCATGCAGCCTATTTAATAGACAAATATTTGCACAGTGAAAATGTCATTTTAAATGACTGGTTTGATAATCTCTTAAGCTTTTAAATGATCTGCAAAGTCTCAAAATTCCACCCCGGTGTTTCAAATCCACTGGCACATTAGATAATGAAAGTAAACATTTAGTGATGGCCCAAGCTTACTTCCCAAATTAGGCTTTGCTTTGTAGTCTTCATCTCCCCCTACTATTCTGCTCCCCACCCACCAGTATATCTTCAGCTTCCATCATTGCTGACTTCTTTTTATGCAGTTGTGTATTCTGGGAGCAGTCATGATCGTCTTTGTTATCTGAACCTGCAGCAAGAGAGAGGTTGCTAAAGTTTCCTCTATTGCATTTCCCTATGCACATTTGAAAATGTGTGTAGGAAACAGACAAAAACCAGCCAAAGACACAGGCTGGTTCCTTCATTATTTCTCTGCCCTTCAGTGCAGTTCAGATCTCTCATTCTTACGTCTAGGGATGGAGGAGAAATCTGTTCCAGTTTGCATTTAAAGATGATCTTTCTTAATTTGCCCTTTCCAAAACAATTTATAAAAGATCTCCAAATACTGCAATGCAGTTCTCCAGCCAAGTAATGTGCACAGAAATCCATATATGAGGGTAAAATGTGCCTTATTCATGAAAATAGCAACCAGACATATTATATTAGGGGAAATTGCTTTGCAAACAAATGGGAATGCTGAGAGGAGGAGGAGGCCGATGTACCAAATGTGGATCTAGGAGGGTTGTAGACTCTAGATAGACAGCTGAATGGGGTGAAATGAGACATTCAAAATGTAAAAAAAAGAAAAGAAATTAAAAATCCATTGAAACTTTGTTAACTTGCTTGGAGAGTTAAAGAGGGATGGGGGGGAGGAAAACACAATTAGGGGGGATAACAGATGTCAGGGGTCCCTTTACCTTTACCTTTAACAGATACTATTTATTCCAAGGTGAAGCTGGTAGAAAAGGGCGGAAGGGTATCCTTTGCACCAGGATTGTATGGATTGCTATTTATGCATTTTAAAAGGGTCAGATACTCTGGCTCTTTGAGGATAAGATGCAGCTTGTTGTCAAAAAACATTCAGGCATCAGAAGCTGAGAGGATGTCACATGTAGGCTGGGCCTTATAGGTACCCGTGAGGCCCATACTGTATCCCCCCTGCCTGGGTAAATGCTATAAAGTGGAGAAACAAGCTCTAATCAGGTGTGACCTTCCTTGAAAGCAATACAAAAGTAAGAAAAATAACAGAGGGCAAAGGAAATTAAGAGAGGTTTTGGAGGAAAGTAAAGGCCATGAGTTGAAGACTGAACCACCATTCCTGTTATATGCTTGGTTACGTGAGGGATTGTTTTCTGCTAAAACAAAGGAGGGGAGAGGTATCCATATCGCTGGTGGGATTTTCCTTTTCCCACCATGGGCGATGGGTGCCTAGGGCGATTTGTGCAGCGATCTGGGCACATCCTTTGGCTCAAGGTTCCTTCATTGCTTTCTGCATGAAGTATCAGTCAGTAAGAGATGGGGAACCATTGGTGTTAGTGGTTCATTGCGCCAGGGCGCCGGCCTCTCAGGGGTGCCCTAGCGAGTGGGGGACCTGCTCGGCTTTCCGGCAGCCTCCCCTTTCCCTGCATGCCCGCCAGCTGCGCCCCACCAACTATATGGCTGGTGGGCATGCAGCTTCCTTCCCAAGCCTCCACAGGAGGAGAACAATCCCCACAGAGGGATCTGCATCTGCTAAAGACGGCCCTGCTCCTGGTCGTTGTCCTCCTCCTGCTTCCTGATGAAAGGCGGCGCACAGCCTTCCCGGGCTGCCTTCTCGGGCGCCCCAACACCGGAGAACATGTCTGCCAGCACGTTTTCCTGCTTGATTGCTGCCACCACGCTGGGGATCGGGACAGTGGGAAAGGCAGAGGACATTTTCTACCGCCCCTCCCTTGTTTTGGAGTTGCTGGGGTGGTGCCAGAGGGATCTTTGCACCACAGCGCCAGATATGCTTAAGACGGAATAAACAGAGAAACAAGGTCTGGTAAGGGCTGTGTGGAAGGCAGATACAGGTGTGTGGGCTGCCATCTTATGTGTGCATGCTGACTTTGGCAAACCTTTGTGGAATGCGTTGTGCATTGTATTGTATTGAATGATCATGGTTCAGCAGTAGAGTATCTGTTTCCAGGTCCAATGCCTGGTTTATCCAGGTTGGGCTAGGAATGTCCACTGTCTAAAACCCTGGAGAGTCACTGCCAGTCAGTGTAGACTGGGCCATGCTAGAGAGACCAATGTTCTGACTCAGTATAAGAAAACTTTCTATGTTCCAAAGCTTCTTGAACATTAAGTTATGGTGTGATTTTTCAAGCCACCATTTCAGAACTAAGAGAATGTGAGTGCAAAAATAATCAGTAAATTTGAAAAGAGCATGAATGGAAAGAGTAGGCAGGGGGCAACAAATAAGCATTTTTAATTGCTTAGGGAAATCTGTTTTGCTGTAATTACTATACTTGCACTACTGGGAAAACATAATTGCTTCCTGAAAGGGAAATCATATACAGGACGGTAGAGCAAACTTCATATTCATATATGTGAATCTATGCTTTTGTGATACATGAGTCATAATCTCAGCATAACCATACTTCCTGAATGGAATGCGTAGAATTCTTAGTCTATTAGCATGGCCAGTTTTTCTGCTACCACTGAGTCGTACATTCACTTCTACCCCTTAAAACAAGTAGCAGTAAGAGTTTGACCCAAAAGCCCTTAAGGCTTCATTATGAAGCACATTAAGTTCCATTGAATTCAGTAAGGGTAGCTTTCTAAAGATTGGTTTTCGGCGGGGTTGGGGGGGGGGGAGATTACACACTAAATTTCTGTACCTCCAAATTATAGTAACATTCAGATTCTGTTCCTTTTAGCATGTGTAAATTGATTTTTACTTTGTTCATGGAAGGTATTGTCAATGCAGACAATGGCAACTGATAAATTCTATTGCATATGTAACGTATTCCATTTCTTCAGAATTAATAAACACCCCTTTTGTATGAACGTGTAGAGAACAGAGACTTTCGAAACAGGTAATTTTAGACAGAATTCCCTGAAATATAATTTCCCTAAAAATTCAGTACATTAGATTAAGCATATATGTATTATACTTTTTGCTATTCTGAACTCTGTATTTTAGTATATGCTAATGATCACAGAAGTGAAACAAAAAGTCTTTCATTGTTTAGATTTAAGATATCTTTTGTTCTGGCAGCCTAGCTTACAGTTCAGCAATGGGTAAATGTTTTGCGCCTGAAGACTTGCTCCTTAAAAAGAGAGAACATGAAATAATTTTGTGTATAAAACAAATGAGGAGTAATTTCTGTCGAATGAAATTCCAAATCTCTGTAAGAAAGACTACAGTTCTTTTTACAAACTTGCAGTACTTTCCTCAAGCACTTTCTAATAATCTAATAATCTAATAATCGCAACTATTCATTTCCTCATACTTAAGCTAGGTTGTATTGGCAAATAAACTGTTTATAATATCTCTGGATTTTTACCAATAGGAACTAGACACAGATCCATCCAAAAGAAAACTTCTGAGGTTCTAAATAAAAGCCCATACACGACAATCAGTCCCACTGTCCAAGCTACATTCTATATTGCTTTAGCAAGACCAGACAGCAGAACCCATTTGGGGGCTATGCCTATAGAAACAGCTGGGGTACCCGGGGAAAATGAATACACTGAACTACCACTCCATTCAGGTCGGTAGTTGTGTTGGTCTGATGCAGTAGATATATACTGTATTTTTTGCTCTATAAGACGCACCAGACCACAAGACGCACCTAGTTTTTGGAGGAGGAAAACAAGAAAAAAAATATTCTGAATCTCAGAAGCCAGAACTGCAAGAGGGATCGCTGTGCAGTGAAAGCAGCTATCCCTCTTGCTGTTCTGGCTTCTGTGATAGCTGCACAGCCTGCATTCGCTCCATAAGATGCATACACATTTCCCCTTACTTTTTAGGAGGGAAGAAGTGAGTCTTATAGAGCAAAAAATACTGTATATAGACCAGTAGCACCTTAGAGACCAACTAAGTTTGTTCTTAGTATGAGCTTCTTCAGATGTTTTGTGTGCGTGCGAAGAGCAAACTTATCTGGTCTCTAAGGTGCTACTGGTCTATATACAGTATTTTTTGCATCAGACCAACACAGCTACCTACCTGAATCTAGAACCATGGAAGGCACCACATTGAGCCACATGAAATGGAAGTCCACCTACCTGAAGAAGTGTGCATGCACATGAAAGCTCATACCAAGAACAAACTTAGTTGCTCTCTAAGGTGTTTACTGGACTATATATATATATATTTCTACCACTCCATTGATGTTCTTAAGCATATCCCTTGGCCTCTTCATTAATTTCAAAGCAGTGGCATAGCATGGGTTGCCAGCTCCTGGGAGCCCAGGGTGTGGCAAAGATGCCCCGACTAAGTTGGGAGTGGTATTCCATCCACAGTGTGGAAGAGCAATGCGAACATCTCACTGCATGCCTTCATTGTAAAATATAAACGTAATATACTAAGACATCAGTAAAGCTTTTGAGCTGGTGTGGTGTAGTGGTTAGAGTGTCATACTAGGATATGGGAGACCAGGATTCAAATCCCCTCTCAGGAAGAAAGCTCACTGGGTGACCTTGGGCCAGTCACAGTTTAAGCTACTTCACAGAGTTGTTGTGGGGATTAAATTACAAGGGGAAGAACCATATCTGCCACCTTGAGCTCCTTGGAAATAAGGTGAAATGTGTTACATAAATAAATAACAATAAATTATTACAGCAGTTTCTTTTAACGCCCCGCCCCAAAACCCAGTGAAAATTTTATCAATATTTCTGATTTCTCATGTAGTTTATTCCTAGCTGAATTTAGAAAACTTTCAGTCACATTACTAATATTCTCATATTTTAATTTTTGTAGTATTGTATCTAAGCATCAACAGCTACTGCCTTTATAAAGGTGGGCAGGATGAAAATTCTAGGTCTCATCCAAAAATGTCAGACACCAGAGAGAGAGAGAGAGAGAGAGAGAGAGAGAGAGAGAGAGATGTTTTCACCTACTTTCAACTGTTAAGACTCAACATTATTTTTTTAAAAAAAGCAGTATAGCATCTATCATCTCTGAGGACTTCATGATTCATTTCATAAAGTTAGCAATCAAGAATACTTCAGACTTCAGCTACTCATTCAGAGCAAAGTTGATCATAATCAAATTTATCTGATTCAACTCACTTAAAATGAGATATGAAGTTCTGTCAAGATTTCCAAGCTTTGAAAATGTGGTTTGCTGGTATATCCGACAAGCAGAATGACGAAACAACCAGATAAAATGACCAAATGAAACATTACTGATTTTGAATGAAGTCAAATGATTATGATATCTCGTGGTTAGGCCATAAGATGCTTTCTATGCTAAATGAATAAAGGCAATATCCTCAATGGGAATTAAACAAGTCTCAAGTGTATGAACAATATTCCTTATGCACAGGATTGTATATTGGCTCTGGAACTGTATTTTACGTTAAAATAATTTTAAGAAAGCAAATTGCAATCAGATATATTGTTAATGTGAAAAATGGGTGTGAGAGAGTTGTGAAATGCCTGCCCTGCCCTGTTACGTAAACAGATTTATCAGATTGGCATAAGTTTCTGTGCCTGAGTATAGAGATACAGTTTTGCACAACAGTATGCACACTGTTTTCAGGGCTAGGCTGAAATACTGGATTGCACCTTTGCATGAATTTTCATCAAGATTTCTGCCAGTCACCCAAAACATTTTCCAGAATCCCATTTAGATTCCATGTTTGTTGTTAGGGTCTTTTGAATCAGAGCCCAAATTATTCTAGATCTTATTGCATAGATCTCTATACAAGCCATAGATTGAAGATGTCACAGGCTTGTTGATGACTCCACCTCATAAACTAAGCGTAATTTTCAGAACTTGTTGGGACTACCACCAGATTCCAATAAGTCTTTGTGCTTATTCATCCTGGAACTTGGCATCATAAGCACCTTTACTTTATAAAGCCTGGACATATCCTCACCAGGCAGAGGTAAAGCATCATAGCATTAGTGCACAAAAGTTTATCTTGATCAGTGCAGCATCCTGTTCTCATAGTGGCCATCTAGATCAGTGGTTCTCAGCCTGTGGGTCCCCAGATGTTGTTGGACTACAACTCCCATCGTCCCTGAGCTCTGGCCTTGCTAGCTAGGGGTGATGGGAGTTGTAGTTCAACAACATCTGGGGACCCACAGGTTGAGAAAGGCTGATCTAGATGCATATGGGATGCCCACAACCAGGAAATGAACATAACATTTCTATCATTTTAGCAACCCTTCTTGTCTGCTCACATTGCATTTGCCAAAGTTTGTGTTCCTTTTCGCTCTCCTCATTTGGAGAAGACTTTCATTTTCTGAAGGAAGCTTTATTGCATCTAAGAGCTTCTTTGTCACTAACCACTAACTAACTTTCTCACTAACCATGCTGGCATCCTCTTGGTCCTAGTCCACAAGGGCAGTGGCTACTAAAAACGACTTAAACTCCATGTGCATATCCACATGCGCCCCATTATATTTTAAACTCAGAGAGGCCCATGAACATACGTTTTACTTCAACGAACTGACTTTTGTACAACTCCGGAAAGCCTTTACAGAGTTACAATTAAACACATTAAACTCTGCTTATAGAGATGGAAGACACCAGTAAATGAACGTATTTGTATTAGGGGATGCCCTGAATTAGAGGACCTTACGCTGCCCCTTATATAATGAAGCAAGAGAACGGTATTTGACACCTATAATGACAAAGTCCCCTGGCAGAATCCTTCTGACATGATTCTTTATCTCCTCGCAGACATAGATAAGTATGTGACCTGGCGTGTAGCACTTTTTGCAACTGCCGCCAGGAAAATTAGAAAAAAAATTATATAGCCGAGATAGCTATCAACTGTAAAGGAGATGAATTTATTTGACCCCATCTACACCAAGCTGCATCTTTATCACTAAACCTTGTATATAATTGTCTATTGTATATATATTACTTTTAATATATTAGTAGACCCGCTGTGATTTTAGCTTATAAATTTTATTGTCTAATGTTTCAATTTGTATATTAAGGAGTTTCTATAGCTTTGTGCAGATTAGGTCATGTTTTGACAATACAAATGTTTTAAGTTTTTGTATCAAATTAGTATATATTTTATTGAATTACATTGTATACATTGCAGCAGTCTTTGGCTATAAGCAATAAACTTGACTGGCTGACTCTTGGCCCTAGTGGTACTTTTCCCAAGGCCACCTTTTTGGGACTAGTCAAGGCAGCTTACACAGCATGAAAACACAGTACCAAAAAGACACCAATATAGAAGCAGCATGTGTGTGTGTGTGTGTGTGCGTGTGTACATGTTCAAATATATTATTGGGAAGCCATCCCCAAAGTTCTGAGAACATTCTGATTAACTGAATTTTCAGGAGGTAATTTTCTCCAACATTACTTAGGAATGAGTGATTCTGTCCATTTCAGTTTCTATCAGTTTTTTTCCAGCTTCAGTTCTCCACATTTTAAAAGCATTTAGTAAATTTCTTATTATTTAAAAGTCCGCATGAAAATATCTCTGCATTTTAGTGGAAATTTCTCCTAATCTACATATTTCCTGTGCGATTGTGCCAAAAATACACATTTTTGAAAAACAATTATTTCCAACATAGTGCACTGATGTTATTTTTACTAATTTATGCACACCATCCTATAGTATGTGCATTTGTGTACACATTACTTGGCTGGACAATTGCATTGCAAAATTCGGAGCTGTGTGAATTTTGAAGGATGTCTGTGTTTCAGTTTGTGTATTGTTTTGAAATGTGCAAATTAGGTATACTTGTCTTTAAATGTGAACTGAATCTAATTTCTCCACCACCCTGCCCACACTCTTAAAAGTAAATAAAATCCCTGGGACAAATGCTTCTACTGACCACTACTTTTGACTATTTCCTGGGAGTCACTATTTTTCTTTGCTTCTTGATTACAGAACAGAACACTTCAAAATCTTTTTGCGCTTATTACAATTTGCAGGTCCCAATTTATCTCTTACAGCTTACATCACTGTAGGTGCCTTCTACATTCATTTCTCACTGTCCAACCTCAGGACTCTATTTGTCTTTCAAAAAGCTCTATATATTTTAAGTCTCAAAAGACCAAACAGAATATCTCACCCATGAAGGGTGATTATGATTCCTTTTCACTTGTTTTTTAAAGCAAAGAAAAACCACCTTTCAGTGTTCACTTCGCCTTAGGGCCTTTTGAGTTATGGATCTTTCAAAGCAGCCAAGAAACGTAGTTCCACCCTTCATGGGTGAAATATCCTGTGCATATTCAGAGTCTCAGGGAGAAAGCCATTATAATAGAATTTAAAGGGATGCCAATATTATGCTCTGGAAACATCAATTACTGTTTATTTTGTTGCCGCCACTGTTCCTTTTCCTTTCAGAATTGTGTTCATAATGCAGTTGACATAGACAATGTGAGTTTCTTCCTTATTCACATAGGCTACAGGATGCGTCTGAATCTCAGCTTTATAACTGATATGTAATGTGAAATTAAGATACTGTTTTAGCTGTGGAATTATGTTTTATGTATGCATTTATGTATGGGGTTAATTCCTGATTTAGCCAGCTGCTTAACTTGATGAGTAAGATTGACTCCCCCCCCTTCTGTTCCTATTACACAAATGTGCTGTTAACACCATTAACTGGTTGTACATTTCAGTACAGTACGAAAATACCATGAAGCACTGCTTGTATTTTCAGAAAGGTTTTTACATGCAAACTGAATTCATCTGTGGAATAGTTCGGGGGACCCAAACAATGTAGCAGTGTCCATTTTTGCCTCTCTCTAACAGGAACTCTGAACTGTCACCATGAAAACAGGAATCTAAATGGCCTCCACTAGTAAGCATAAACCTGACATTTCAGAGCAGCAGATGGTAGATCCACAAGTTTATCGCAGGTGCTTATAATGTGGAAATTCCAGATCTGCCTTCATGCATTAATAAGCTTTGAATCATTTCACAGGCTGATGAGCATTTTAGGAAAATGTGTAAATTTCTAACAGGAACACGTTGCCTGACAAAATCATTATATATCATTCAAATTTACTGACCGATAGAAGCAAGTGTGCTGTATTTGCTTGTATTTTTGTAGTTCATTTGTTTTTTTCTAATAAACTCACAAAACACAGGGGATTACATTTAACACTCCTGTGATTGCAAAGGAATTATCACTCCTTTCCATCTCACTACGATTCTCTTCTCAGGGTCTCCAGAACAGTGTCTGCTAAGAGTCAGAGGACCAGGAACATGGGGGAGGAGAGGAGAAAAATAGAACCTTCTGCAACTTGTAGTTCCAGGGGCAGAACATACATGGTACTCATGGAATCATGAGTACATGGAATCATAGAATCATAGAATCATAGAGTTGGAAGAGACCACAAGGGCCATCGAGTCCAACCCCCTGCCAAGCAGGAAACACCATCAGAGCACTCCTGACATATGGTTGTCAAGCCTCTGTTTAAGACCTCCAAAGAAGGAGACTCCACCACACTCCTTGGCAGCAAATTCCACTGTCAAACAGCTCTTACTGTCAGGAAGTTCTTCCTAATGTTTAGGTGGAATCTTCAGGGATGTCAGGGATGACACCAGCATGCTATGGGTTTATAGGAGGGTTGACAACATGTCTCCAGAATCTCAGATCATTAAATGAGCTTGTTGGAAAAGGAAACGGAACCTGGCAATATAAAACTGACCTTAAGCCTTTCCTTCTAACACACCTCTGGTGCAGGGTTACTAATTTCAGAATCAAAAATATATTTATAATCCCTATTTTTGTGAGCCCCTTCCACCACTATCTCTCGTGGAAGACTCAATCTAATGGTGCTGAGTTTAAGATGTTTATCATTAATTTTGATATCCTCCTTTTTCAGGAGACTTGGGAAACACAACTCAGTTCCTGATTAGGGAATAGCCTGGTCACGTCCATGTGGCTTACTACTTAGTAATTATGCTTAGGATTCTGCTGTTAGTCTCCTATCAAATAAAGAACTTGAGACATAAGCTTCCATAGGAAATGGACCAGTATTGAAACTCTGTCCATCTGGACTCAGCTTCAGGTTCTTACTTTGATCTCTTTTATTATTCCAGAAATCAGGAAGGCTTTTACTATTGCTCTTTCATGGGAAACTATCAGGGCTGGCCCATTAATGAGGCATACTGAGGCAGTTGCCTCAGGCAGCAGAATCCAAGGGGTGCCTTCCTTGATGCTTCTCTGCTGCCACTGGAAAAGTGAGGAGAAGCAGCTGTGGCTGCTTTTGGGTTTGGGTAAGATCTCATGGGGCTCTTGTAAGATCTCACCGGAACCAGAAAACCACAGCTGTGTGATCCCAGTAACAAAGACTTTGGCGGGGGGGGGGGGCAAGGCACATGGCACATGGCACATGTGCAGGGCAGCACTTTCCTCAGGAGGCAAAATGAGACGGGCCACTCAGATTAATAGGCCAGAGGTAGCCAACACGGGTGGCGCTGGGACACGGGTGGCACTGTGGGTTAAACAGAAGGTTGGCAGTTCAAATCCCCACAATGGGGTGAGCTCCCGTTGCTCAATCCCAGCTCTTGCAAACCTAGCAGTTCAAAAGCATGTCAAAGTGCAAGTAGATAAATAGGTACCACTCCGGCAGGAAGGTAAATGGCGTTTCCGTGCGCTGCTCTGGTTCACCAGAAGCAGCTTAGTCATGCTGGCCACATGACCTGGAAGCTGTACGCTGGGTCCCTCGGCCAGTAAAGCAAGATGAGCGCCGCAACCCCAGAGTCGTTTGTGACTGGACTTAACTCTCAGGGGTCCTTTACCTTTACCTAGCCAACATGACGTTATTGGACTACAGCACTTATAACCAACATGGCAAATAGTCAGGCATTATGGGAATTGTAGTCCAGAAATATCTGGAAGGCATTGCATTGCCTACCCCTGCAAATAAACAGAACATCAGAATTTAAGACATTGTCTGTTAAGACAATGATTATTTGGAATAGGAGATAATGTGTGTGCTTTCCCTTGGTGTGTTCAGGCCTGCTAACCTCTTATTAGGAGCAGAAATGGCATGGAAACAGGGGACTTAGTCAGAGAAGCAGTCAAATGCAGTGTTTGATTATCAGCTTGAAAAGGTGGCAAACTCAGTAGGACTTCCAGCTCCCTGCCTAAGCAAGAAGTTGTCGAACACATTACACTTCATTTTCTCCTTGAAATGCTTGTTAGCCCTTTCATATTCAGTGAGTTTCAGCCAGAGATGGCACTAGGGGATAACACTAAATGAAGTAATAAAATAAATACATAACTGCTCCACCTTTCAGTGGCTTTATTTCTCTTTTAAACCAGTAGGTTGTAAATAAATAAATAAATAAATAAATAAATAAATAAATAAATAAATATGTAATTAATTGTCTCAAAATCAAAACTGATATTTGGAAATGAGAACTTCAAGCATATGAATAATATCATCCTATGCAACACATTTAAGAAAATATGGCTAATTATTAACCCTGTTAATCACATGCATTGAAACAACTTCCATGATTTGATAGTGTGTATGTATTAGCTCACTGATGGCAGTTGTCCACTATTTAATAACTCCAACAAGTCTGTGCTAACTAACTGAGGTTCTGAATAGAAGACCAACTGAAGACTTCTTCATCCATTGACCAGAAACCCAGGTAAGAGATCAGTCACAAAACAATTCCCCAGTGGCTAGTTCCACCAGTGCAAAGGCAGTGTGTGGAAATATCTCCTAATAGTGATATGCATTCTTCCCATGCCAGGATCTCTTCACATTATGATACAGTTCACCAATGCATACATTTGCCTAACAAAGGTGCCATTTTCAACACCAAAGTAGTGTATGAATTTGGCTTAAGTAGGCTTCTGATGCTAGATGCTAGAATTATTAATTTTTATTTGTTGTGCATGTCCACTGACTTATGCCATATACACGAGCTTCCCCTTCTCCTTATTGGAGATATGGACTGCCCATAAAGCAGCTGTTGAAGCCAGATGCCTTGGTTAGCAGATTACTGCAATGTGCTATGTATCAAACTGTGCCTATGACCAACCACCTGGAATAGGGCAGTGATGTGCAACACATAGCAGCTTGCTGATTAAATTGGCATGTAGTATTGAAAGCACATGTTCACAGAACTCTGTGATTCATTTTTACACCCAAATTAATAAGCTTACCAGATCACAATACTTAGATATGAGCCTCGTTAAGTGGCATTTTTAGAAGAAGGAAAAGGAGAAAGAGATAAAAGAAGGAAAATGTAAGTTTCAGTGCATTCCAGAACCTGTCTAAGTTAGGAAACTGTAGATGTCCATAACTCATTGTAAGTTCCTTTTAATATCCCTAATTATCTGAGGAATAAAGGGACTGAGTGCAAGCCAGTTCTAATAGCTGCTTTTCATATACACCTGCTCTAATAAATTGTTGTTGTTTAGTCGTGTCCGACTCTTCGTGACCCCATGACCAGAGCACGCCAGGTACTTCTGTCTTCCACTGCCTCCTGCAGTTTGGTCAAACTCATGCTGGTAGCTTCGAGAACACTATCCAACCATCTCGTCCTCTGTTGTCCCCTTCTCCTTGTGCCCTCCATCTTTCCCAACATCAGGGTCTTTTCCAGGGAGTCTTCTCTTCTCATCAGGTGGCCAAAGTATTGGAGCCTCAGCTTCACGATCTGTCCTTCCAGTGAGCACTCAGGGCTGATTTCCTTCAGAATGGATAGGTTGGTTCTTCTTGCAGTCCATGGGACTCTCAAGAGTCTCCTCCAGCACCATAACTCAAAAGCATCAATTCTTTGGCGATCAGCCTTCTTTATGGTCCAGCTCTCACTTCCATACATCACTACTGGGAAAACCATAGCTTTTACTATATGGACCTTTGTTGGCAAGGTGATGTCTCTGCTTTTTCAGTTCCTTTTAATACCCCTAATTATCTGATGAATAAAGGGACTGAGTGCAAGCCAGTTCTAATAGTTTTTCATATATACCTGCCCTAATAAATAGTTCAAGCATAATCAATTCATGTGACCTGGTTTCTACTACAGTAACTTTTGGGGAAGCATAAGAATATCCCTTTTACTGATGAAAGCTGGATTCCAATAACATCTAGAGGGCAGCAGGTTGACTACCCCTGCTACATTAATCTGTTTAAAAACATTAAAGAATTGTGGCGATATATGTTTAGAAGCTCCTGCAGTTATATTGACAACAGCAATTCTGACAAAGACAAGAAATTACAGGAATGGGAATGGCTTAGATTGGATGGGGGAAGTCATTGGAAAGAGATATTTTAGTGGAGTTGAAAAGGCAAAACAGCCATAACATAGTCTAAAAATGTGCAGTGTATAAAAGGGATTTCTGAACTCATTGCATGGGAAAGATATGAAGGAGAAGAGAAACCAGCAAATGAACAGTTTCTCAGTGGCAACGCATGGAAAATGTGTTAGTTTAACACATCTCCTTTGCTCCCCTTCCTTTCTTCATTATTTGTTTAAGGAAATGTCACTGTATGGTAAAGTGGGATTTACACAATCTTTTTTCCTTCTTCTTCTTTTTTCAATCCACATCTGACATGTGCTAATGGCACAGTTTAAATCATTATTGCATGTAATATTTTCCAAGTGAGCCGATTCCATTTACCAAACCACAGCAAATATATGCTAATAATGTTAAGAGCCTGACGTCAACCTGCAAAAAGGATATTCAAAGCCGAGCAGCAAACTGAGCTTTTACTGCAATGTAGGTCACTTCATCTTTTTGCTGGATGAGAGGGCTTGCTTGATGGACTTAAAGCCCCAAAACGTCACTTACCATGAACTGAAGCTGGAACCATTTACGCCAGTGACGGGATTTTCCACGCAAAAGAAGACATCTAAGTGCAACGGAAGAAAAGTGTTTCCAAAGTGAATTAAAAAACCAGTTTCTTGATGAATTCACCCTTTTGTGTCTTGTTTTCCATTAGCTGGGGATGAGGTCTTACTTGTATTAGCCTGGCATGGTGCCCCTTATGCCACCTTTTATAGTTATTGCATTGTAGTTCATTCAGCCTTTGTTTAGTGTAACAGATGGAACATTCCACCATAAATGTTTGCATATTTCATGCCATAATATTTCCCAAATATATAGGCTTACGAGTCATATTTCTATTAATAACATCTTGCAAGCGCTGGTTTTATATGAGGCGTGGAGTACAGAGTATTTGAAAGGGGGTTACAATTGTTGTAGGGCTTGCTCCATAAAACAGCACTGAACAGTTTCTTCGGTAGAAAAAGAAAAAGCCCTGTTTTGAAAACTTGCATAATTTATTGTTGCTTCTGCAACTGACCATATGCCGTATCTAAATCTGGGGCATACTACATATTATGTAACACAGTTTGAAGAAGGCTTTGGGAAGGGTTTGTTTTGGGAGAATGCTGTATACAGCCATGAGGCCTTATGTACATACTTTAGAGTGTTTCCTGGTATTATTAATATATGTGAATATCATTCATTCATGGCACTGGATGTGTTTTGTGGGGATTAGATACATGCAGGCCAATGGTGGCAGTGAAAATGGATCTTTTAATTGCAGTGTGTGTGTTTAGGGTTGGGGTTAAGTTTTCTAGTACAACAGAAGCCCACGGTGAAAGGAGACAGACACTGTCACAGACCCTGTCATAGGAGGGGGGTGGGAATCTGCCACTCCTAGCTTCCTCAGACATGAAGAATGAAGAAGGCAAAGGCCAATGAAGCAGTGGCAGACTTGCGGCTTTCCATTTTCAGTGGTGCCCTGTGTGACCCCATAATTCCGCATCCCCTGGCTCTTTCCTTCTGCTCCAAGTCATTGTTGGGGCACCCCCTGCAGTGCTCTCTTAGCTTGGCACCCAGTGTGGGTGAACCGTTCATGCTCCACTAAATCTGCCTCTTAAGGAAGCTGCCAAAACAGGTTGAGTTATGGATAGGAACCATTGTGATCATATACCCTGGCCTAGCCATAACCCTTTTGCCAGTGGTAGCAATAATCTAGTGACTCATGCACGAGAATTTTAGTTTCTCTCTGTTTCTCATTCTTCCAGTTTTAAGTTCAGTTCTCCACGTCAGTTTGTGATTTATTTATTTTTAAAGTCATTCCTAAAGGCCGATACAGTGTTTTGGGTTTAACCTATAAAGTTTTAAGCAACTTTGGGACCCAAATACCCACAGGAGTGATGGCCAAACTTGGCCCTCCAGCTGTTTTGGGACTACAGTTCCCATCATCCCTGACCACTGGTTAGCTAGGGATGATGGGAGTTGTAGTCCCAAAACAGCTGGAGGGCCAAGTTTGGCCATCATTGACCTACAGGAAAGCCTCTATGCCCTGTCTGAGTTTGGCCTTCCTGGTTTTGCCTGGTTAGTGCCAATGAGGGTGTAGGGTCTTCTCTGTAGTGGCCCTCTTGTTATGAAATTGCCTGCCTCCTGAGCTCCGGCAAATAGCAATGCCGGTGATATTTCAGCCTTGTTTATCAATCAATCAATTTTACTGTTTGTAGCCAATGGTCATTACAATACAATATGAAACAAGGCTTTAACATAATTAACAGGAAACTGCAATTTATTTATTGTATTGTTATTTTAATGGTGTAGTGTTTTACTGCTTTAATGTGAACATTTCCTTGAGCTGGGCTGTAATTGGTGTTTTTTAGAAATATTTTTGTAAGTATACATATAAATAAATAGGCATTTCAGAACTAGGGACTACTACTAGAAGGAAAATGGAATAATTAATTCTATTTTTAAGAAACATGCTTTAAAATTGCTCATCTACCAAACCTTCAGGGGTGGGAAATTAGCAAGGTGAATATTATATTACAGGACTCCCTGCTGAATTTCATTATATGGAATCAGAGTTCCCATTACCAGCCATTGCAACTTTCAAACCTTTCTCAAAGTATTCTAATTAGAAATCAATAGTTTTAAATGAGGCAAATTTTGAATTATGTCACCTTTCTCTTTGGTTTAACTGCTGCTGTGAACAATTCACTTCCCCCGATTTTAGCCTTCTTTCTACCCTTAATCACCATTTACAGTAAATTTGGATTTAGAGTTAAATTCAGGAAATATTGTTTCTGGAGTAGCATTTGTGCCTATTCCTAGAGTAAAATTTAAGCAACCAGATAACCCAGAATTCTGAAATTTGGGCTGTGCAGATAATTAACGACATGGCATTGTAGGTCCTTGATTAGAAAAGGAGAATAATGACTAAACAAATCATTAGGTCTTTAAATCACTTGGTAAGAAAATTGGGAACTCTTTAGGAAAGAGACCCATAATATAGAGATAAGGGCTGGAAATGGGTGGTTTTCTTTTAAATAGCAAGATTCATAGGCTCTCTACATTAATTATCTCTTAATAAATCTCACCATGTAATTGCATACATAAACACATAATATGTTGCTCAGCTTTCACTTCCAGTGAAAATGTGTTTGCCCACTCACTAAGGGTGCGAATGTGTTTCTCATTCATTTGGAAATAATTGCATTGAGAATGATTTGGTACACTTTTTATCGCTCTCATTCACACTAATTTGTTCTTCATACAATTCAGGCCTGGAAGGGGCATACATTTGTCCCACAACAGAGACAGCAGAGCTGTTCTTGGTGGCTGCTCTGGGAAGTCAGGTCCTCCATCAAGGAGGGCACGTGTTGCAGTGAGATCACCAGAAACTGCCTCCCTGTTGTGGGGCAGGACCGTTTGGATGGCCACAACACCCCATTGGTTGCCCCTCTGTTGCTAGGGCAGAAATTTGGTGAGTTGGGTTGTCTATTGGCTGCTGAGGGGCTACTTAAGCTGCTGCACATCGCTGAAGAGTTTCACTTTCTTGCAATGTGCAGCGCATCACCCGCCCTCCTCTCCCTATATTTAGGGTTGTTCTTATGGCCTTGCTATGCCTGTCTAGGGATCGTCTGTTTTAGAGCAGGGGCCCAATAGGAATTTTGCCATTTGGCTGATTGACTGGTGCCACTTGGTTTTTGCCTACCATGTAGCAAATCGTCACAACTTTGTAAGGTTGGCAGTTAGGCATTTGGTTCAATGTTTGGGGGAGGGGACGTGGTTGGCTGTGCCTGCCCCTCTATTGCTGCTGCTAGGGAATTCTGTTAAAGCAATCCAGGGGCTTGCCTTGCTTTTGTATGAACCCTGTCAAGGGGCTAGGGCCCCACCAGAGCCCCTGGGAGCATATGGGGTGAACTGTGAGATCGAAGGAGTTCTTGCTCCCCCAGGATGCTTTCCCTTACTGACATATGGTGGTGCCCAGTGTCAGTCCTGTTCCTGCCACTGTGCAGATTCAGGTAGTCTGGAACCAATGCCTAAGCAACCACTCACATGCTGTAATCAGTAAAGTTGTGGCCAAAATTTAATGCCAAAAACCTTAAACTCAAATCTGTGTCTATTGTGTCTTCATTTGGGTGTGGTTTTGGGGGTCTTCACATGCAACCTCAAAATGTCCCATAAGTGTGCCTCATCTGAGATAAGTTCAAAGGGTAGCAATGAGAGTCAAAGCTGATAATAGAATTATAGAACTGCAGAGTTGGAAGGGATCCAGTGGATTATCTAGTTCAACCCCCTGCAGCTGTCCCATACAGGGATCGAACCTGCAATCTTGATCTGATTTCGTTGGAAACCCATACTTAATATATAATTTTGTGACTGAAAGTTTTTCATCTTCATCAGAAAGAAATGTGTTAAAGCTATTAAACTAGCAAAGAACAAATATGCCCTCTCCACCCCCCGACCCACCCACCCAAACCTCTCTCCACAACTCCCTAGCAGCAAAAGGCAAGCAGAATTCATGAGATGTTCTTTTCAGGAAAGACTAATCTATTTTCCAGTTCCAACAAATTTTAACCACATTTGAACAGTAAAGATCACATTTCTGTGCTGTAGGTAGATGGCTCCAGCTGTATTCATATGATGCTTTGTATATGTCTACAACGGTCCTTTAACAGGAGCTCTGAGCCAGCTCTGAAATACAATAGCACTCAGGTCCAGCCTTTTATGTTTGTTTACTTATTTTTACGAGCCTTCCCTAGTTATTTGATTCACAGAGCTGAGGTTTAACAGAAGACAGCCAGAGAAATTCATTTAACTGCTCTGAGGGGATGCCTGCTATTGTGACCTTGGACCACCACAATATTTGTGCTTTTGAAGTGAACCTAAAATCTGTCATTTTACCACCCAGCTGTTAAAAGGCAGAGGGCTGGATCCTCACCCAAGAGGCTCTGCTTTGCTCCATTGCCTTTAATGATACTACGGTGTTGCGTGTGAGAGCCAAAGGCTTTGCCAAAGCCCATAGTTATCCTGTCCTTTCTATATTTGGCATGGGATGCACCGCAGATGTGATCAGATACAAAATCAGTCCACCAAAGGATGTCCGCAACATAGCTCTGAAATGTGAGTTGAAATTTGGCTACAACCACTGAAAATATTGAACACAGCTAACACTAAGTTCTTGGTCCGAAGGAATAGGACAGCATATAAACCGTGTTGAACAAAATTGGACTCAAGTTAATCTAGATTTGACTATTTTGTGCCATTAGGTTCAATGGGACTTGAGTACAATTAACTTTTTTCTGTAGATGAGCATGTCAGCAGACCAGTGAGTATTAATTTTCTACAGCAAGCAAAAATACTTTGGCCCAAAGCAAAAACAACTACAATACCCAGAATATAAATATTGCACTGCAGTATATAACATAACTACATCAATGAAGATATTGAAACAAAAAAAACAAATAATATAAATCAGAAGCCAAAGTATGAGTAGATCAAAAATGGTTCAATCATTCAGTCTTTTTCAATTGTATATTTTTTAAAAAGAAATTGCTGTTAGAGAGGATATTCACTCTCCAATTCTTTTCCAAGTTGCTTAAAACGTATTTGTTTACACAAGGCTACCCAGATATGTAGAAGTTAAATGTGTTTTGTCTTGTTTTAGCTGCTGTTGATTTTTATAATCTTTTCTGTGTTCTTAAATACCTGTTTTATTGATAATTTCAATGTATTGTTTTATATTTTTGTGGACTACTTAGAGGTTTGCCCCCGATCAAGTGTTATATAACTTTTGCTAAATAAATAAATGCGTGGCTTTTGTAGGGATTTGAAGGAAGGAGGTTCTAAGGGCTTGGGGCCGCATGGGAGAAAGGGTGCAGTCCTTTGAAGAGATAGAAGATATTTGAATAAGAGCAGACAGGGAAGTCAGGAAAATGAAGATCAAAGGCCAGGTTTGTATTCTTTACTTACAGCATTTGTATGCCATCTAATAATAATGTTGTTTTATGTGTGGTGTAGCAGTAAATTCTGAAGTGCAGGCATTCACCAGGAGAGCTGCTATAGCCACACCCTAAGAAGAGTCTAAGGACGCAGGTGGTGCTGTGGGTTAAACCACAAAGCCTAGGACTTCCTGATCAGAAGGTTGGCGGTTCGAATCCCTGCGGCAGGGTGAGCTCCCGTTGCTCGGTCCCTGCTCCTGCCAACCTAGCAGTTCGAAAGCACATCAACGTGCAAGTAGATAAATAGGTACCGCTCCGGCGGGAAGATAAACGTTGTTTCCGTGCGCTGCTCTGGTTTGCCAGAAGCAGCTTAGTCATGCTGGCCACATGACCTGGAAGCTGTACACCGGCTCCCTCGGCCAATAAAGCGAGATGAGCACCACAACCCCAGAGTCGTCTGCAACTGGACCTAATGGTCAGGGGTCCCTTTACCTTTAAGAAGAGTCCATATATATGCTGGTCTGGGTGGGAGGTATGTAGTAGGCAGGAAAGGTTTGCACTTTTGCTGAGCCAGCTCTAGATTTGGTTGTTTACCACAATTTGTCAGTAGTTGTACTGGCTCACCTCCATCCTCTCCTCAGCTCCAAAATGCCCCATTTTGTGGGTTATGCATTGGCTACACCCTGAGTTGTCAGGGTGCTGTCGGCAGCTTCTGGGCCAGGAAAGCAGAGAGACAGAGAAACAGTGAGCTTTTCAGTTCTGTTTTATTAATACCAAGACAATCCAAGAAACAATGCTCAGTATCTAACGTTGCTCCGAGTGAAGCTCCACCCCCTCTTCTCTGTTACTTCGCCTGGTTGGGGGGAGGGTACAGGTTCTGGGATACTCTCCAGCGACAGAGTATCATTCAACTGCTGTTAAGGCTCTGCCTGCTGAAGGCTATCTAGTTACTGCTCCTCATCTCCCATTATTTCCCAACTTCTGCCTTCATATTATTCTGGGGTGTGCCCTGTGTTGAACCACTCCTGTAGGTCTATGCCATCTTCCCCTTTCTCCTCTCTGGAAGACTCCTGTGGAGGTGGTCTCCACCATTCCTCCTCATCTACCCTGACATGAGGTAGCTTCTGCTTGCTTTTTCCAATTGGGTGCAAATGGGGCCTTGGGTGGCAATAGATTGCCCCCTGCAGTCTACAAAGCCTGGCTCAGCTGAGCAGAGGGACCCCTCTCCACCATAGATGATCAGGGGTTTGGATTGCTCTGTTTACTAATTTTAAGATAACTGGGTACAGAATAACATGAGCTTTAAACTGTTCATCTATCTACTGTATGTTCTAAAAGATCTACATGAGTGCTGAGCCTTGCTTTTGTTATCATGAATGAGAGAAATCCTCTCTGACTAATTTCTGGAAGACTTATAAGAATATGGAATCCAAGCAGTTGCTCTGCAGGATAGCAATAATTAAAAGGTTCATTCTCAGCATCTTCCTACATCAATCAAAATACAATCAACAAAAAACCGCACGACCTAGTGTTTAACATAGTGTGGATCAAAGAACTTCTGCCTACTGTAGTAAGTTGGGCTTTCCTCCTGCACCTCAAGACCAGTTCAGGACTTCTGGTTTGTGACATGCGAGCCTTATAGCTTGTCTACATGCACTCTGAGTAATGGCTTTCCTATTTATTCCAGGGCTGCGAAATGCGACAGCTGCCTAGCTATTAATTTGTTAAGAAAGGATTTTTAGTGTTCCTCTTGTGTCTCAGACCATCTGTTTTTCTTTTGCTGCTCATGCCTTCAGACACTGCAACTCACAGCTTTTCCCACTGTCATCTCAAATCGTACTCCTGATCTCTATTCCTATCTGCTGGCTTCATGCCTGTCTCCAAATGTTCTGCATTCTTGCTAATTCCTGCCTCCACTTTGTCTTTCAGTTTCATCACTATCTGTCTACCTTCTAGCTAATCTATAAAATCTGTAGTCATGAGATTGCAATATATATACTGTATATATATATTTCATGCTACCCACCATCTGAACATATTTCTAATGCAACTGATTAAGCAGTGCTTTTTCCCCTAGAAAAATTGGTGCCGGTACTCAGCATGAAGTAAGTGCCACACTTTTTATCACCAAAAAAGAGGTGCTGGTACTGCATACCCCTGAGTATCCCCTAAATACTTTGCTTAAGGCTCAGTAACATACATAATGAAATGGCTGTTTTATACCCTGCATTGTGGAATGTGGGCTGAGCTCCTTGGTACACACCTCCCCCCTCCCCCAATATATCATTGTAAAATAGTAATAAACATCTGAGAGGATGTAGTGTGCAAGCACATGCAGAAAGCTTACTATGTGATGCTTCGCCTGCAGAATCAGATTTAAAGGGGACACTAATATGGATGTTCATTTGCAGGAAATGGCCCTCACTGACCACATATGTGTATAACTGTGTCCCTTAAAGCCCTAAAAGTTTTGGGACCAGGGAATATCTGAGAAATGGCCTGTTTCCAGATGAAGCTGCCTGGTCATTAAGAGCAACAGTTGACTCCCAACTGTGTCTCAATACTCTGTTTAGATGGATATGAGACACAGGACCCATTCAGTGGTAATGCCAAGATTTTATAACTCTCTAATGGTGGGGATTTGAGATGCTATCTCCTCTTTTCTTTTCTTTTTTTAGATTATTAGTGAAGAAGGCCTTTTATTTCTGCTTTCTGAGTATGAGCTACTGTTACTGGCTCTTGACTATTTTAATGCCTGTACAGTATTATTGGGGATGTTTTATTTTGATTGCATTTTATTCACTTATAAGCAACTTTTACATGACAAATACTTCTGCAGGAAGCTGGTGTAGATACTAAACTGAATTGGAGTACATAAGAACATGTCACAGGTTTTTAGCTTTATTTTTCTACATCCTTCTCAAACATGGATTCCCTGGATTTCCCCCCTGAGAAGATCATCCCCCTCCTCCCATGATACATAAATCAGGGATTGGGAACCTGTGCATCCCACCCTATGCTGTTGTTTGACTCCATCTCACATCATCCTTAGTCAGTGTGGTCAATGGTCAGGGGTGATGGGAATTGTAGTCCACCAACATCTGAGAGACCACAGTATTCTCCTCCCTGATGTAAGAGCTCTGAAGGGAGTTGTGATATCTAGCTTGCAAATATTGTAATGGCTGAAACACAACATGTTATACAACTGTCCAAAGCATACAGGTTGGAGCTCTTTCAGTGGTTATTATAGCCTCTAAAAGACTCTTGAGATTTTACTAATGCACTTCGGACATTCATACCCTTGAAATAGCCCAAGTATAGTTAAGTTAAAAGATAAGTGTTTAGGAGTGATTAGGCCAAAACAACACTATTCATTTCATCCATAACGTCAAATGGGAGCATGCATTTTCCTACACAAGCAATCAATACATTAATATGTCTTCATTAGCATGCCTGTGTTTTATGTTATTGATATTAAAGATCTAACTACTGAGTCAGAAAGGTTTCATTGTAATTGCTATTGATGAAGAAAGTCCCTGTGGGCTAAGATAGTTCTCCTTTGAAAACATTGAGACCGATTGGCTAAGATTTATTTTTCCTGCATTGCTATAAGCCAGATACCCTATTAAGCTATAAAATATTACGATACTGGCAAACCTATGTAATGTAACACATGCATATTCTTGTGACTCACTCTGGAATCCACATGAAATGTCAGGATATTAACTCTGCTGAGCAATAGTGGACAAATATAGCGTTTAAATTTATTTTAGGACTTTTTTTTTTTTTTTTGCTGTCCACAGTTCAAATAGGCTTTGCACAATCACATGTGTTCAATTTTAATTAGAAAGCCTAATGCCCACTGACAGGTCTTTAGTGACTGAATACTAATTTTAGTTCTGTGCAGCACAGAAAAGGAACCTTTCTAGAAAAAAAGAACACATTTAAAAATGGCTAAGGAGGATAATGGCTAACCTCAGGAATTAAGTGAAAAATTGAATCCAGCTTCCCTTGCGTACTTTTAGGTTGTGCGTAGGGATTACGGAACCTGCTCTGAACTGCTCAACTGCTGACAATAAAGATTTTATGTGTGTCATGTCAAATTTTCAGAGAGGTTCTTGACTGTAAAAGGTCACTTTTATATTGAGTCAGTGCTGTTTTGTTTTGGAAGGCACAAGCTTTGTGATGGCTTTGGGGGGTGGGGGATGGGCAAGGGAGCCGATCTTATGTAACCAATTTAGCAGTGGAAAAGAGGTGAGCACATTGCACATCCCAACCTTTCTGCCTGATGTTCTTGATTATGGAAAGTGGAAGTCGGGGCGAAGGAAATCTATTTATGTGAGGGTGGATTTGTTGAGCAGCTTTCTGAATGAACGAGCGAGACATGTCAGGGTAAAATCCAAAGTATTGTATCTGGAAACTTTTAACGCACTATTCAAATATTTTAAACTTCTTGGCATCTTGTGAGTTATTGATTATTTTGATTGCGGCATACATGAAACGATCAATTTCTTATAATCTGCCAAATGGCAACTATTCATTACCATTGTATGGTGCCTTTCAAATGCAAATATCATTGCATGTCAACTGTAAAATAATGTCAAATATTACTGCACGACAACCATCAAATATGTCAGTAAGATACATTAGTGAGGTCTTCTGGAATGTTTTTCTAGGAGTCGTTGGAAACTTATCAGTGGATTACTCCATGTGGAGAGCAGCTAAAAGGCAGCTTGCCTCAAGAAACTTGAATGTACTTAGAAGGACCCTTGCAATATCAGTAGCAGGTGGCAGCCCTTACTTGACCTCCAGTTGCCCATGTCACTAAGGTGGTGTGGGGAAGAGGTAAGGGGGCAGTGATGGGCAAACACACCAGCAGGAGCAATGGACTGGCTGCACCATTTTTATTTTTTGAAATCTTTAAGATAATATTTTTAGTTTCCTGTTAATTAGGTTTCTTTGATTGTATACTTAATATTTTACTTTCTTCAGTAACACTTTACTATGGATTGTTTTATTTGAAGTTTTAATGTGTTGCAAACTGCTTTGAGTTTTTTCCCCTTAAAAATATACAGCGATACAGAAATGAAATGAATAAAATAATAGTAATCCCTTCACTTTCTCTTATTAGTTGAGTTTCGGAGGGTAGCATTGTCTTGGAAAGTTTTACTGATCCTGTACAAGCAAGTAGGTTTTTGTTAAGAATGTCAACTGCAATATTGGCAAATATATTCTTGGTCATGGAAGAATCATCATCTCATACCCAGACATTAATACGGAATGTTTTGCCTTTTTAAGACGGATGGCATTTATTTTTCACTGGATGGATGTGGCATTCTAATCTTCAATTCATGTAGTGTTCCCTGCGACTATTTCTGGGTGGGTCAGAAGGCTGGTACTTGGCACCAGGCCTAAGTTAACGACTCCTCTAGCATGGGAATAATGAGTCGGGAAAGAGAACCAGAACAAATGGGAGGCCAGGCTTGAAAAAGTTATTCAATTATCTGCTTTAGCTGTATTTGGAATATGAGCTCTCAAATGTACTTAAGTGGTTCAAAGAAGTAGATACTCCTTGACTTGGTTAGATAATTTGAACTCCCACAACTCAAAGAATTGGATTTGTCATCTAAGAGTGATCTTAAAATTCACAAATTCAGTGCAGTTTTATTCCCGTCACTCAAGCAGGCATTACAGACAGCTTTAAGCATGGCCTTAAAGTGTGTGTGCATATATTAAAACTGTTGACCCCACTGACCCAATTTATCTATTATGTTCTTTCAATCAGTGTGACCCACTCAAATCTATTTTATTGCATTCCGGCAGACCTTCAGTCTACCCACAGAAATATGTGTTACAGGAAAAATACACATATATTCTGTTGTTAGATTCCCCCTGCTAAGACCTCCGGATTGTGATTGGATCAGGATCAAAAGGCATAAAACTTATCTTTGCTTGCTGATGTAGGTCTAAAGACCATGAAATATAATATATTAAGCCCCCAATCCAAAAAGGTAGATTTCCCCTCCCTTAATGACATCTTCCAGTTTTGTTTTGTTTTCCCCAAAGCTGGTTGCGTTAAAACAGGATGTATCACGCTTCTTATTTGCTAGTGAGGAAAAACCCTGAAGGCAAAGAAAATTAAGCAACTTTATGGGCAAAGTACCTGAAAAGAAATTACGAGACCAGAATAGAAGAATTGGTTTAGCTACTTTGGAGGTCTGTAACCACAACGCTCAGAGTCCTTCCTGTGAGAGAGGGGTGTGTTTAGGACAAACCTCCCTACAGCAAGCAGACCTTGTCCAAGAAACTGGATTCTTTTATCAAGAAAAAAACATGCTTGTTATTGCCTTGTAACCAAATTGTTTTTTCTACTAGAAGCTATACTAAGCTCTTAATGAACTGTTAGGACACAGCCAAATAAGATTAAGAAAGCGTCAAACATAGCTGAAACTAAAATTTTGCCTGGCAAAGGTTGATTTGTAAAAGGATTTTTAACAATCAAAGCCTAATAAATAAGTGGGTGCTAATATTATCATTACAAGAAAGAGGTATTTTATACAAAACCCTGAAATGATGCAGTAGTGGTCAGAATGTCGGGCCGTGGCATTGATCTGGTTTCTCTCCTATTGTTTGGTTAGGGTGCCTCGGGTAAAGAGTGTGTGTTTGTCCAGACAATGACCAATTTTGGCATGTCTGAATAACCAAGGGGTCAGCAACCTAAGGCCCATGGGCCGGTAGTGACCCAGAAGGCTTGTCTAACTGGCCCATGGTGACCCCTGTTGCCCCCTGCCTCTGCCCACTGCTTGCTCTTACCAGCACGGTGTGGCATGGCAACCAACATCTGGGTTGATGGCGCTTGTGCGCATGTGCATGGGCGCTCCTCCGACCTGGATGTGCACTGGAAATAGCATGTGTGCACGTGAGAAGTGCCCATGCACATGCGCACACGCTATTTCCGGCACACTTCTGGGTCGGAGGAACGCCAGAAAAAATGTGCGCATCAGCACGGGTGCTCTCCTAACCTGGAAGAGTGTGCACATGCACATGCTCTGGCCAATCCTCTGTCGGATCGGGCGTTGACCGGCCCATCCTCCAATTAAGGTTGCCAACCTCTGGAATAACCAGTGATCACGTATATGCGCACGGCACCAAACCTGGAGGTGACCCCAAAATTTCATAAAGGTGTCATGAAAAAGGGTAGAACAGGGTGGAACAGGGTTGTGGACTGATTCCATTTCTGTATTGGCCCTGCTGTGGCAGTTAGATGCTAAATATATTGGCTTTCCTTCAAATGGCATGGCCTTTTCTGTATACCTTTTGCTTAATCCGAGCTGGTTTTCCTGTTTAAGGTGTAGGTCTCTCCCTCTACATATCACAGATGCAAGAAAATTATAAGCCCAGCAAACCTGTAAAGTGAATCCCCAACTGCAATTTTATTAGCCAAGCTTGAGTAAATCTAGGGAAGCATAAGAATGGTACCACTGAATGTTTTATTGTTGCTTTTATTGCATGAATTTCAGATCAAAGTACAGGGCAAGGGAAATTGCAAGCAGAGTATCCTTTAGGAAGGATCCTTAAATTGATTTTAAGGCAGCGTCCACCACTATGGAAAGGAAGTATGAGGTTACTGATAGCTCTGTTTGTTTCAGGGAAGTCAAGCACATTGAAACAGCACTGTTTTGTATTACAACCCTTTCGGAGGTCATCGTTGGAGCATTTGCAAACTGAGTTGTGAGGAGGTGGGAAAGAGCAAAACTCTTTTGTGGAGACAAATGGTATCTGATCACCCTGACTACTCTGATTGTGGTCGTGTGCCTGTCATAGATACATTACCACACATCTGTCAGACTCTGCCAACATACACAGAATACAGTTTCTCTCGTACGGATGCCAGCAGGGTTGAGCTTAATATGAGAAAGTTGCAGATGAGAGAAAGGTTACCACCTCCCATCTCTGTTTGAAAAGCCTGGGCTCTGCCCTGCAGGATCTCTGAAAACTCAGGAAGATCCATTTCTGAACCATTCATATTGCCAGCCTTGCACCATCCCAATTTTCGCTGTATACGCTTTTGCTGAAATGTATTTTCTGGTCACAGCAATAGGAGATAGAGAGCAGAAAGGGAAGGGCACCTTTTCTGGCCTTCATTATATAGCCCAAAGCATTACACACAGGTAAGGATAGGCTGTCACATGGACGGAGCAAGCTTGTTTTCTCCTATTCTGGATAGGACCTGAACCAAAGGGTTCAAGTTGCAAGAAAGGAGATTTCGACCAAGCCTCTGGTGGTAAGAGCTGTTTGACAGTGAAACAAATTCCCCTGGGAGGCTGTGGATTCTCCTTCCTTGCAGGTTTTGAAGCAGAGATTGGTCACCTGTCCTGGATGCTTTAGTTGAGATAATATTTGCTGGCAAAATGATCGTCCCCATAGCTTCACATCTTACTATCTTACATCACTATATACCGTATTTTTCGCCCCATAGGACGCACCGGCCCATAAGGCGCACCTAGTTTTTTGGGGGGGAAATAAAGGGGAAAAAATTATTCCCCCCCCAGGCGTGGGGCTGGGGCGGGGGAAGCCTGAGCTTGACCCGACCCCAGCCCCCAGAACAGGCAGCTCTCCGCAAGCCGTGGGAGCCCAGAGCCGGGCTCCCACGGCTTGCGGAGAGCTGCGCGAAGCCTGGAGAGCGAGAGGGATCGGTGCGCACTGACCCCTCTCACTCTCCAGGCTTCAGCGAAAGCCTGCATTTGCCCCATAGGACGCACACACATTTTCTCTTCATTTTTGGAGGGGGAAAAGTGCATCCTATAGGGCGAAAAATACGGTATGTCTTCACTCTTATGTTTTGGCTCACTCTAACCCCACATTGCTATAGATTATTTTAATAAGGAATGAAAAAAGCAGATCTGATAAATAAATTGATTAATCAATTTGATAAATAGTTGGGATTATGCTATGCACTGTTGATTCTATATTCAGTTTCATTAATTTTATTATTTCACTTTTAATGTGTATAGTATTTTTATCAGCCTTTCTGGGAAGAGCAATGCTAAAGAGTGGCATATAAGGTTTAGGTTTAAATAAGAGAAAGAGAGAAAGAGAGGCAAGATAGAATTGTGGATTTGGGAAGATTTCCCCTTCATTATCAAAGGTTTCAAGGATTTTCTCTCATCCTGTTGATCTTTATCAGCATCACAGCAGGGCCTGGAGGACACAATCTAAAACTGTAATGGGAATCAGTTAACTTTGCACTAGATCTTGCTGCTTTCCTATATCATCTCTAACAACAAGATTGAAAGCCCCAGAAGACATTTCCTGTGAAAGATATCAGTCTGAACAAGGCTAGTTTGTTTAGTGGCAAGATTCACTAACTGATTCTCCAAATTCCCAGACTTATAGATGACTGTGGCCTATAAGAAAGCAACCAGCATGAGCCACACAACTGAGATATAAAGGAGGTAATGATACTGCCTTTCCCTGACAGCTCTTGCCAATATATTTCTGATGTCTCATTCCCCTGACAAACAATGGAGGACAATAAACTGTAAATCTAATCCTGTGACAGAATAAGAATGGGAAATGATGTGGGATAAACATAAATTATTTGTACTCCAGTACATTTATAGTTCCTCAATGTGGTTATTGAATGACTGACCCTTTTAAGACACAGACTCACCACACATATTCTGATTTTAAGATTATTCTGGAAAACTGTAGAGACTAATGGATATCTGGACAGTGTGGCATTTTAGGGGAGACTGAATGTCATGGGGTTGGTTGCAGCTAACTATTGTTGCTTTCCATTTGATGTTGCAACACATAATATATGAATTTTTAAATAAGTTGCTTGATTTAAATGATTGATTTAAATCTTCTCTCTCTTTTTGATCTAAAAATCTTGTTTCAATAAATTACTTTGATTCAAATCCATCCATCTTCTTGGCTGGATCATGTTAATAAGACATCTGGCAGCATGGATGCTTGATACATGATCTGGCTGTCCTTCATGGGACGCTTGTTCCTACTGCTCTTCTCAGCTCCACTGATGGGAAAGCAATTTTTGGTGAGAGCCAGTGATAAGTAAACTGACCTTGCAATTTAGAATCTGGCAGCCAGTTTACAAGTCCAACATTATAGTCTCAGATGAAAACTGTTCTCTGTTACAATCTTTCAAAGCAACTCCTAATTTTTTGCACACACATGCCACTTTGTTTACAATAATGAGTGCTTCAACATGGAGCTACAGGCAAGCCCAATGACGATGGAACTTGATGAGTTAGTCATATCAGCAAGAAGAAAAGAGGAATTTCTTAATAATAAATCTTGATTTTAATTAGAAAAAATAGTTCTGTTACATCAAAATCAGGACTCCTTATTTTTTGTTTAAATAGGAATTAGTCTAGATTCAATGTGGAAGCTGACTAATTATTAGTTTTAGGCAGTATCACTAGTAGGAACTATGTTACTTCAGGAACATAGAGCCTTGAATCTAAAATGTTAGGGTAGTCTTTTATATGCATTTTTATAAGCCTATCCAAAAAGCCTGGTTAAGAGTCAACAGCAAAAGCACATGCCTTGAGTCATTTCAACCTGTCTGTGTAGATTTCTGCTTGCTAGAAAAGGACCTAGATAAAGTTCGTTGACCAGAAAGGTCCAGCAGTGATTTGTTCTTACATTATTCCCTGTAAGTAAAATTCAGTCTCTTGAAATCACTCCCGACATACTCAGACAGAAGATGTTCTACTGAAAATGACATTCTGAAAGAACATGCATTTCTGGAGATTTGGACAGCTATTCGAAAAGCTGAAGGTAAGTAAGGGCAAGAAGGCCACTGGACTATCTGGACTATGACAACATCATTATGATGGGAGATATGAACGGTGTGGTATCAACCAACATGGATAAGTCACAAAATCAAAATGTGACAAAAGATGGCAGACTACCTAAGACTTTTTTTGAACTGACTGACAATACGGACTTGATTGACATTTGGAGGACAAAGAACCCCTTGGGAAGAGAAGGAACATTCTTTTCTGAAGCCCAACTGACATGGACGAGAATCGATCAAATATGGATATCTAGAGGTCTGGCACCTAAGACCAGAAAGGTGGAAATCTGCCCAAAGACCTGCTCCGACCATAATGCAGTAAAGATGGATATGACACTACTACCAACCGGCTCCTTTAGATGGAAGATGAATGACAATTTGTTTAGAGATCAGGAGATCACCAAGAAGGCCCAAAAAGTTTTGAAGGATTATTTCGAGATAAATTTGAACACTACGGTGGAAAAAAGAACCATCTGGGACGCAAGTAAGCCCGTGATGAGGGGGTTCTTGATACAACAGAATGCTGTAAAGAAAAGGACACAAAATGAGAAAAAAAATAAGATTCTGGAGAAAATTAAAGAATTTTAGAAGAAGTTAAGATCAAACCCGAAGTCACAGCCGATTCTGAGAGAAATTAAACTCTATCAAGCACAATATTCCAAATTGATAAACCAGGAAATAGAGTGGAAAGTTAAACTAATGAAACAAAGAACATTTGAATCGGCGAATAAATGTGGGAAACTGCTAGCATGGCAGTTGAAGAAGAGACAAAAACTAAATACAGTTACAAATTTAGAGATTGAAGGAAGAAACATCCAGAACCCTGTAGACATTAGAAAGTGCTTCCAGAGATATTTTAAAAAACTATATACTCAAGGGCCGCAAGATGAGGCTGAGATAAAACAATTTTTGAAAAAGAATGGACTACCAAAATTGTCACAAGAAAACAGAGTAATCCTGAACTGTAAAATAACACGACAAGAGATTGAACAAGCCATTCAGAACATGCAATTGGGCAAATCTCCAGGGCCAGATGGGCTTACCTCCAAGTATTATAAGACATTGAAAGACTATCTGATACAACCACTGATGGAGGTTAGCAATGAAATTTTGGAGGGGAAGAAGGTGCCGGAATCGTGGAAAGAAGCGTTTATCACATTGATACCAAAATTGAAAACTGAAAAGACACAACTCAAGAACTATCGCCCCATCTCTCTTCTAAATGTGTATTATAAAATATTTGCAGATATTTTAGCAAGCAGATTTTAAAAAGTTTTAAATGAAGTAATTCATAAGGACCAGGCAGGCTTTCTCCCAGGTAGACATTTGTTTGCTAATACAAGGAACATTATTGATATTTTGGAACTCTTGCAAACAAATATCAATACAAAAGCAGTGTTAATTTTCATAGATGCAGAGAAGGCCTTTGATAATATTTCTTGGAAATTTATGAAGAAAAATTTGGAAGGGATGGGAGTGGGACGGGGTTTCAAAAATGGGATAGACGCAATTTATTCAGAACAAAAGGCTAAATTGATAGTTAACAATGTGATTACAGAAGAGTTCAAAATTGAAAAAGGAACACGACAAGGCTGTCCTATTTCCCCATTGCTATTTATTTCGGTCCTGGAGGAGCTCTTGAACATGATTAGAGGGGACCGGTTGGTTGAAGGAATTCAGGTCGGAGCGAAACAATATAAACTTAAAGCGTTTGCAGATGACCTAGTTTTGACTCTACAGGAGCCAGAATCTAGTACGAAAAAAGTATTACAACTGATTCAAGAGTTTGGTCGGATGGCGGGATTTAAATTAAACAAGCAGAAAACTAAGGTATTGGGGAAAAATTTGACTGTTACAGAGTCAGAACGGTTTCAGAAAGAGACAGAGTTAAATGTGGTTAAAAAAGTAAAATACCTAGGGGTAAACATAACAGCAAAAAATCTGAGTCTATTTAAGGATAATTATGAGAAATGCTGGTCAGAAATTAAGAGAGACTTAGAAAGTTGGACAAGACTGAAACTTTCCTTGTTAGGCCGAATTGCTGCTGTAAAGATGAATGTATTGCCAAAAATGCTGTTTTTGTTTCAAACATTACAGATTGTGGACAAAACAGAGTGCTTCCGGAAGTGGCAGAGAGACATTTCCAAATTTGTCTGGCAGGGCAAAAAGCCCAGAATTAAGTTTAAGATACTAACTGATGCGAAAGAAAGAGGGGGCTTTGCCCTGCCAGACTTAAGGCTGTATTATGAATCAGCAGCTTTCTGCTGGTTAAAAGACTGGCTGCTTCTCGAGGACACTGACGTATTAGACTTGGAAGGTTTTGACAATGCGTTTGGTTGGCATGCATATTTATGGTATGACAAGGTTAAGATTCATAAGGCTTTCAAGAATCATATTGTCAGAAAAGCAGTGTTTAATGTCTGGACAAAATATAAAGACTTATTGGAAAATAAAACTCCAAGGTGGCTTTCACCATTGGAAGCTAAGGCCCGGAAAAGGCTCAATATGGAGGCCAAATGGCCAAAGTATTGGGAAATATTAGAAAAAGATGGGGACAATTGGAAATTGCAGAGTCAGGAGAAAATGAAAGACAAAGTCCGAGACTGGTTACATTACGCTCAGATTAAAGAAATCTTCAAACTTGATAAAAAGTTAGGATTCCAGGTGGAAAAATCGAAGTTAGAAACGGAATTGTTAGAGCCTAAGACTAAGGTACTTTCAAGAATGTATAACTTGCTGTTAAAATGGAACACACAAGATGAAACGGTTAAATCGGCTATGATAAAGTGGGCACAGGACATTGGGTATAATATTATGTTTGAGGACTGGGAAAGGTTGTGGACTACTGGGCTGAATTTCACTGCATGTAATGCTTCGAAAGAAAATGTAATGAAAATGATATATAGATGGTACATGACCCCAGTCAAACTTGCAAAAATATACCACTTGTCTGATAACAAATGTTGGAAATGTAAGGAAAATGAAGGAACGTTCTTTCACCTTTGGTGGACTTGCCCTAGAGTGAAGGCTTTCTGGGAAATGATATATAATGAGCTGAAAAAGGTATTTAAGTATACCTTCCCTAAGAAACCAGAGGCCTTCCTTTTGGGTATTGTCGGCCAAGGGGTGCTAAAGAAGGACCGAACATTTTTTATGTATGCAACAACAGCAGCAAGGATACTTGTCGCTAAGCATTGGAAAACCCAAGATCTACCCACACTGGAAGAATGGCAGATGCAACTGATAGACTACCTGGAACTGGCCGAGATGACTGGCAGAATCCGAGACCTGGGAGAGGAGATGGTAGAAGAAGACTGGAAAAAAATTAAGATTTACTTGCAAAAATATTGTAAAATGTATGAATGTTAAGCAGGATGCTTGATTATAAACAACTTGGCACCATTGAAACAGATGAAGTGAACTATGAAGATAAGTCAAATTCAAGAAAAAACAAATTTTTTGATAATTATTAGGCTAAGTAATATTTTTGCTTGCCTTTTTATATTGTAATCAAAAAACCCTTAATAAATATTATATAAAAAAGAAGAAGGCCACTGTTGGAGGACCCAGAAAGTGGTTCATTATTCATGGCAAGCATACCCTGCAATTTCGAATCCCTAAATTTTGAATCCACGTGATGGGGTGAGCTCCTGTTGCTTTGTCCCAGCTGCCACCAACCTAGCAGTTTGAAAGCATACCAGTGTGAGTAAATAAATAGGTTCTGCTGCGGCGGGAATGGCATTTCTGTGTGCTCTGGTGCTCATCACAGTGTTCCGTGCGCCAGAAGTTGTTTAGTCATGCTGGCCACATGACCCAGAAAAGCTATCTGAAAACAAACGCTGGCTCCCTCAGCCTGAAAGTGGAGATGAACACCACACCCCATAATCAAATTTGACTGGACTTAACCATCCAGGGGTCCTTTGCCTTTTTACCTTTTTTAACCCTGCAATTGCAATGAAATCAATCATCTTAAGAGGTTTTCCTCCATGTGCTCCTGCCAACCAAGATAAAGCAAGGTAACCAGAACAAGAGCTTTCTCAGTGATGGCATCTCACAAATCCTGCCCTAGGGAGACCCGCTTGGCACCAACATTGTTATTTTATCAGTATCAGACAAATGCATTTTTATTCTCCCAGGCTTTTAAATGTATTTCAGCTCTTTCGACACATTCTTCTTATCACATATTTGTGTGTTTGTTTTGTAAACAACCCTCTAAGCTTTGCTGAAGGTAGAATATAAATCTTTTAAATTTATAAATTAACAAATGAATAAAACTGATCATTACACCACTTAATCCATTTGATTCTTCCTTTGAAATGCTCCTGTAATATGATACCTATCAACAGTTTATGGTGCTATTCCTTCTCTTAGATTTTATGTGCTTTGGAATGCATATGTATTCATAGGTAAGTGTCTATACTTAGAACAATGCAATTCTGCTCCATTAAATGACTTTAATATCTCATGTTTTGGCAGTTGGGAAGTCAGCTTTGAGAAAGAAGGGAAAGGTAGAATCCGAATAGGTCCTGCATTTGCTGCAGTTCCCCCTCAGAGCATTTCTCATACTTCAAGCTGTGAAGTCTTCAGTCTATGACAGACTCAGCCTTCAAACTTATGCTTAATAAAGCACCTAGTTGCATATTACACTCCCTGTTGTGTCTTGCTGCTTAATTATACAGTATCTATTTTATTTTTTTGATCATACATTCTGCAGGCACAGTTATCAATGTAATCGCTCTACATGAGAGCAAAGTTATTTCAGATTGGTTTATAGCATCAATTGATGCTTTTACTGGAGCAGAAATTCATTCAATTACCTCACCAGCAAAAATTGCAACTTGAAGCTGTACTTTTCATGTGTCTATGAAAACACGCTGGGACTAGAGTCCAGCTGATATGGATGACAGTGAAACAACATGCTCCCCATGGCATCATTCCATAGAACTGAACGGACTTCATCAGACCATCTTTCTTTATCAAGATCACTATCTTCTCCTAGGATAATAAGCCCATCTCACATGATTTCCTGAGGAGTTCATATGTTCTTAGTATAAAGCAAGTTTGAAGTGAGTTGAATCAACAACCCCTGGGAAGATCAAGAGCTCTTGACTCATCCCGGGAGGAAAGGGATCACACAAACTATGACAGGCTTATCTCCAGTTCTTTCAAGGAACACAGTGACCTGTGCATGGCCCAACAGAGTCAGCAAGGAGGTGAAGCGAAACATATTGCAGTTCTTCATTTGCCTAGACAGAAGCTATCCTGGAATAATAGTCTACCATACTGATTATGTACAAGCACACTGTAAATATAATGTGACCTGCGTGTGAGAGACATACTGGAAGCCTCTGGAATGATCTTCAGGCACACTTTGCAGACACTCACATAGTTTTGAGAACTACAAGAGAATTCAAGGCTTGACCTTTGTATTGATAGCTTCTGCTCTCCCCTTCGTTGTGACCTGAACACAGGATTTTACTTTGATAAAGATAAAGATAATTATTGTTATTATTTAATGAAGTAGGTATATTATGTTGAAAGGACAGTAATGGTGAAATATCTGATATCAGCAGAGCATTTGAAGCTTTCTGTTCAGAAAGGTTGCATTCTCTTTCTTTAAAAAAGAAATTTTAACTGACTGTCAGATCTGTGTGATTTCTGCTATTGTGCTATACAACTATATAGATTGGCATTGAGTACAGGCTTCAGTACCTCAAAAACTGAGTAGGTAGAGCATGAGACTCTTAACCTCAGGTTTGTGAGTTTGAGGCCCATGTTGGGCAAAGGATTCCTGCATTGCAGGGGGGTTAGACTAGATAAAGGACCCTCGTGGTCCTTTCCTGCTCTACAATTCTACCATTCTATTATCTATTTTAAGCAGCAGATTTGCAACTGTTAGGGCTACAAAGAGAGCTGAAGATCTCTGTCCAATAACACACCAAATTTTTGAAGCTTAGGTGACTTGGAGTAGGATTCCAAGTTAGCAGAGGTGGAACCATTTTAGGCACAGCTGTTTGCTCTTCCCCATGACTAGCAGAAGCAGCTGGAAGAAGCAGAATAAATAATGCAAAATAAGAAAATATTAGCAATGGGCTTAGTTCTGTCTGAGCTCTAATTAATGTTCATGACTTGCAGGGAAAGGGACTTCAACTAAAAGCACTCAAAATTCACTCTCCCCCTGAAAACAGTGTACTTTTTCAGCTAAAGGTGTTAAACACAATGTGTAAAAAAAGAGGTGCCGGAGCTCACCATGAATATTCTGCCTCCCTTGTTCTCTTATAATGGCAGTGGCATCTACCTGAAAGATGCCAGAATTGAGTTCTGCTGAGTTTTGGCTGAAAAAAAGCCATGGTTCTTGGTTACTTACTCAATGTTCTCACTCTTTCCTTTCCACACCAAATTTGGCCTTTTCTTTTCCTTTTTGGAGGGGGAGAACACCTAAATATTCCTGTCTGAAATTTCTGGAAGGTTAATGCCTATTAAGTGGGCTACTGTGTCCGCAGGTTTCATGTCCCTCTGTTGAAAACCAAAACATTATGGCTTTTTTAAAGTTTCCCAGTGCAAGTCAGTGGGAGGACTGAAGTTTCAGTTTTCTGAATATTGCATCAGATTCGGGGATTTTCAAAGTCTTCATGTAAGCATCTAAAGATGGGCAAATACCTTTTGTAGGGAGACAGCCATGCTCCAGTTCATACTGGGTCCAAGCTAAGCTGCATAGCATGAAATTTGCTGCAGAATTCAAATTATAATTCTGATTAAGCAATAATGCAAAATTCAGTTAACTTTATTTAAAACAGCGGTGCCCAAACTCAATTTTACCCCAGAGTTGTTCAGCTTTTTTTAGGATTGAAGTTGCTGAGGGTTTGGGGGGATTTTACTGCCACGGGGGCCAGATTAAATTGACTGGCGGGCCAGATTAGGCCCCTGAAAGGGACTTTGGACATGCCTGATTTAAAATATATGTATGCAGACAAAAACAACATTGACTCAATTCTGAATTTTGCAATATAAAGGCAAATGTCCTATCTGATTATCTCCATAGAGTTATACATATTTAATGGAAGTCCTAAGCTAGTTCCACAAGCCCCGATCTAGCAATAGTTGTCAAGTGTATGATGTTGTGGAGAATTTGTAGGGATGATGAAAATAATCTAGCTGATCCTTGATGTATCCACATCCATGACCATACACTCCAATGAATGGATGACATCTTTTCCAAATGTGCTAGTCAGACTACCATCATCCAACCGCATTCAATGATGTACTGTGTGTGCAGGGATTTGCCCTCCCTGCCTCTGAATAGAAGCAGCCATTCTGGAGCCACACACATAGCAAAGCCATTATTGCATCTAAAATCTCTGTGGCATAGACACAACAGTAGCTGGATCAGGGTATCCGTGCTGAAACTGAGTTAAAAAATAAGCCCGCAGACTTCATTAAAGCCAAAGAACAAGTATTTCTATGTACTTTACGCAACTACATCCCCCTGTGTTTTAATGAACTATTCATTTAGTGGCTCGTAGCACCATTTTAAAGTGGCTTCCATAATACCCTGATTAATTCTTTCATGAATTAATTAGTTATATTTAGTTGTAATTAGTTTTTTAAAGAGCTTTGCAGCTGTAAAACACCAGGAACGTGACAGGTATTTTCATTATTATGAGCCTTTAAGGTTTTCCCCCACATGTATACATATAAGGTGAGCGGAAAGCAGCTTTGGAACAGAGACCAACACTTTCGACTGGTGCAGAGTCACACTTCTTCATGTTCCCCTGTGCAAAAGCAATACTTTTGTATTAACATTTGGAATTAATATGAAGTGATCCATATAAGGATATGTACAGCTTTATACTAGACACATGTTAATGGATGGAGGCAGGCAGAGAATGAACATGAGTCAGGCTAATGAATATTTAGGAAGACCACACCAAGACGGTGATCTGCTAAAGGAAGCAATTATCTGTATCCAATGCCAAGGAAAACATACACAGCAAAAAAATCAGCTCCAGGTTGGCCCCATTAAGCCAATTTAGCATTTGTGAAACTGCTTTTGTAAATGACAATTTTTAAAAAAAATAAAAAGCAACATACATACATACATACATACATACATATGAGTTGCACAATATTTTGTGTTTATGTCCACTCACAAGTCAATTGTTATTGCAATGCAGCTATAAAGTGTACCTGATTATTATTATTATTTTTTAAATCTTAAACCATCTTTTATCCAAAAATGGATGTCAGGGTAGTTTATAAATAAATGTTAACTATTCCACCAGCTAAAATTTTTATCTAAAATGTCTGGGCAAATAAAAAGGTTCTACCCCAATATTGAACAGAACACAGTGTCATTGACACTTCGCTTAAAGGGCATTCCATATTGGGGTGCTCTGTCTTCTTTACATAAAAAGAGAGTCAAAAATCAGGGCCGGTGCATCCTGCTTAATGCTGATGCTGCTTCTTCACCAGGAGCAGAGGTGGTGGGGTGGGCAGGGTGCTCACAAGGATGCCACCGTGTGTGCTTCCACCATCTGCGGCAGCTGTTCCACCCCACCTCATGGGTGGACTGGGCCTGTCTGTCAAGAACCCAGATTCCTGTTCTCACAGTGGCCAACTAGATGCCTACAGGAGCTTTCAAGCTTTGCACATGAGTGCAAAGCAAACCCTCCACTTCTGATTCCCAGAAACCGGCACTCAGAGGCATACCACTTCCAAGGCTTCCAAGGTAGAACACAGCCACCACAGTGAGGAGCCTTAATAGCCTTATTCTCCATTAAATTGTTGATTTAGGGTGACACTAGCAGTCCTCAGGTGCTCAAGGTGAACTTATGAACAAGTTACATATTTTTGTTTAGAAGGCTAGCAATTTCACATTTGATTTTTGAAAGCTGCCATCTGGATCCCATGATTTGTTCATTTTTAATTTGTCAGGAAGACCTAGAACTCTGTCTCTTGTCATAGCTATTTGCATACATTCCTCAGTCTCTGGAGTAAGTTAAATCTGGCACAGAGATCCGTCCTACATCTCTCACAGTGGAGATACAGTAGATGTAAAGAAGAATTCATTTTCTCATCTATTGCTTTTCCTCTTTTATTACACCTTTGATTTCTTTCTTCTTCTTCTTTGTCCAAAGCTCTAACCACCTTTCTGTTTTCTGTTTTCTTTTTGTGTGTGAGGAACTTATCCTAAAGTTGGAACAGGGAGAAAGGTCCAATCTCGATGACTCATTCAAGTTTCAGGTGGTTGCTTAAGGTGCCTTCACACAACCCGGCCCCCACTGAGGAACACCTTGTGCTCTTTGCCCTGAACCCTTGGTGGAAATTCCTGCTTCTTATCTAGGTTGGTTATGAGAAAGTGTGCTTCTCTTTATTATTATTATTTTTTTTAAAAAAAAAAAACATGCTTTCTAGGCATTATTCTCAAGAAACGTAATAGCTGAAGAGATATCTCAAGAAATGTAATAGCTGAAGAGATATCTCAAGAAATGTAATAGCTGAAGAGATATCGCTAGAAGTGCTACCTTATGCCTCGTCAGCAGCTGTGGAAGAGAAAGACAGCTACAACATTGCTGCCAAATCATTCTTCAGGCGATAAGGAAGGAAACGAGAGGTGTGCCTTTCAGAAACAAAGTGCCCCCTTTAAGCTGAGTCATGCTTTGGAATGAAAAGGATAAAAGGGTTAGTTCCATGATTTGTCAAATCCAAGGGCTGCAACAGTGGCTGCAGCGACAGCAGGGCAGTCAGGGAAGGAGCAGGATTTACTTGCCCTGTGCTGCATTGACTCGAGAGACTAATGCAACCACCAGGTGCCAATTTCCTACACCAAGTGTAGGAAAAAGCTTTCACGCATTGTGCTGACTCAGTTTTTGTTTCTTTTATTTTCTCTCCAGCAAACAGGGATTTAGCTGAGAATTTTATAAAAGATAAGCAGTGGGCAGAGAAAGGGTTGAGCACCTCCTTCCCTTCCTCACTGGATGGAAAACAAAAGAAGAAGAAGAAGAGGAGTTTGGATTTGATATCCCGCTTTATCACTACCCGAAGGAGTCTCAAAGCGGCTAACATTCTCCTTTCCCTTCCTCCCCCACAACAAGCCCTCTGTGAGGTGAGTGGGGCTGAGAGACTTCAGAGAAGTGTGACTGGCCCAAGGTCACCCAGCAGCTGCATGTGGAGGAGCGGAGAAGCGAACCCAGTTCCCCAGATTAGGAGTCCACCACTCTTAACCACTACACCACACTGGCTTGTAGCTTGCTGGAATTAAGCATCTCAACAAAAGGAAATGATGCAACACATGTTAACTTTTTTTTTTTTTTTGGTCATTTCTAATACAGTGGCACCTTGGTTCTTGGATTTAATCCATTCCGGGAGTCCGTTCGACTCCTGAAACCATTTGAAAACCAAGGCATGGCTTCCGATTGGCTGCAGGAGCTTCCTGCACTCAATTGGAAGCTGTGGAAACTGCATTGGACATTCAGCTTCTGAGAAATGTTCACAAACCAGAACACTCACTTCTGGGTTTGCGGCGTGTGGAAGCCCATTTGTTTGGGAGCCAAGCTGTTTGACTACCACCGTACCACTGTATCCCTTCTAAACATGTTTTAGTATGTGTAATACCATTTAGTGAACTTCATCCTTGAAGAAGCAGTTGCTGAACCTGCCTTGATAGTCCACATCTCAAAGCCGTCTCTGCTATCCAGTGAGCAGGCCATTGAGGTTTTAAAAAATGGCTTTTCAGTTCAAACCACATGGTAATTACTGAAATGGAAAACAGTCATGGATGCTGGGATGCCAGCATTGCTCAAAAGTAGGAAAAGTGCAAGAAGCCCAAATGGGTTGTTGCATTTTATAAATAAAGCATCAAATATCACTGTAAACACAATTTCCAGAGTTCTCTTTATTCTTTTCATAATTCTAATGGATCAAATTTGTTATTTGAACTTTATTTTTTTCCTCATTTCATTTTTGTAAACATTTTAGCCACATGGGAATTTCTTTCTTGTTACCAGGCTACTTGATCCTGAAATATGCCCAGAATCTGCTCTCTTTCTCTGCTTTTAATTAAAACATCTCAGTTTATTCATATAGTTCTTTGTTGGATTTTTTAAAGAAAGAGCATTAAATGACCCATCTGCTAACATGATCACCTCTCTCGGTGTTCTGTTTATACACTACTGGAACCACATTTTTGCATTACAGATGGGTTACTTTCAGTTTTAAGTAGTATCAGGTGCCATAAAGAATTCTGAAATACATATTGAGCTGGATTGTTTAGGCAGAATCATTTTCACTCCCTCCTTAATCTTCAAGTGGGCAAGCTCAAAATCCACACATGCTCATTTCAATAAACTGAAACCAGAGCTTTGGCAATGGTTTGCCCTTAAGGGGAAAATTTTGTCCTTCAGTAAGTTTTGACCCAATGCTTATTTTATGCACTTATTACATGGTATATGCTTTCATTTAAGCCCTGATCCAAGTCTCTATGGACCCCTTTCTCCACATACACCCAAGCACTGAAAATTTAGAAATGTGATCTAGGAGGGTCTCTGTCAACACTTGAGACCTCCTCAAGCTGCAGAAAAGAGTGATAGTCAGCACTTGAAAGTCCCCAAACTTAATGGGAGAGAAGGTTTTCAGGCTGCCATCAAAGGTCTCTGACCATACAAAGCTGGTATGTCATGGGTGGGGAACCTCAAGCCCAGGCCTTGAATGAGGCCTCCCAGGACTCTCACCAAACCATGCTCTTCACTAACCCTGCTCTGCACTCACTCTAAGCGTTTGCCTGGCTTGAATATGTCCTTGAAATGTGGTAATTCCCTTTGCTTGCCAGAGAGGAGAGAGATGTGGTTGGTATTAAAACATCTGACTTTTGTCTGGCTAGAATGTAACCCACCGAACAGATCTAAGAGGCACATCTGTTTCTTCATCAAGTTTTTTCTCTGACACCACCCACCACTAGTATCTACTACTGCACTTGGGCCCTGCAAGATTGTGTAATAATATGGTTCTTGAGCTGAAAAAGATCCCCACCCCCACCCCCAATATAGGTGTATGTGTTTGTGCACGAATTGATTCTGGAGCCAATGGAACTTCTGAACTGAGACCAAGGGCAGCCCCACATAGAGCACATTGCAGCAATCCAGTCTCCAGTTTACCAAGGCATGGACTAAAATGGTTAGGCTTTCTGCCTCCTGCATCCTTCCAAAGCAGGCTACTGCATTTCAACCATTTTTAAACTGATGCTAACTGCTTCCCCTGCTTGCAGATTTTGCCTTATCCTGGCAATTTAATTTACATTTAATCCTCTCCTGTCACTTTCTCACTATTCTCACGTTAAGCAAACAGGATATTATGATGAAGCTTCCAAAAATTTTATTTGGACTGATAGACTAGATGAATGCTTTCTTCTTCTGTTTCTTCTAATTATTATTATTATTAGCAGGAGTAGTAGTAGCAGTAGTAGTAGTAGTAAAAAAAACCCCTCCCCCCATGAGTTTTGGGACTGGAAAGTTGGGGGGGATGAATAAAACAAAAAAAAGTAATCTTGCCATTAGAATATCCGTAGATGTTATCTATGATTTTGCCTGAAAGGGAGGAAGAGTTTGAATAAGAATTTTTGAACTGCCTCTTGGCAAAAAAAATATTTAAGCACATGTCAGAATACATTTTCTGCACAGTGTTCTGCAGAAACAATAGAAAAATTCCTGCTTTTTGGCACTCATTTGGCAAGAGAGAGACAATGTGGTATAATGGTTAGGGTGTCAGACTATCCTTCAATGCAGACAGTGCAAAACAAATGACATTTTGTTCAGGTATGCCAAATTGCTCCAACAGTACAACCTATGAATGAAGTTGAATAAGCTTGATAATGGCGTCTACAGTAAATAAAGTCGTATTCATTGTTAAGCCTTCATCCCTGCCAGGACACTGAGTTTGTGTTTCAGCTAAGTCTATTTCCATGCAATAATTTAGTAGCTCATCACTTACTGCGCTTTGTCTCATAAGTTATTCAAGGCATCTGGTTCCAGTTTCTGGTTGTCGAGTATCATTTGTGACAAATCGTATGGCACCTAGGTTGTACCACAGAAAATCCCATCCAGGACAAGGGAGGTTTTTGTTGCACTACATACGCAAGTACTGGATGGGTATATTGCTTCAACACCATACAGAAATACTTGATAACATTGTTATGCGTGAAATGGACCCAGGAGGCATATATAATGCTTAATATAATACTCAATCCACTCTAGAGAGTTGGGGGAGCTCCCTGCGAAGCTTCAGGGGATGCATTAAAAGTCTTGCAGTTGGGAGCAAGAGAAGGTGACACTGAACAGAAGTCTACTCAGACAACACTAAATTCTGTCTATTGGTTTGAATATGCATGCAGTTTCCCCGCATGATCATGTGTGTTCTGAAATATTTCTATATTTACACAGTGCTGATTTGCACAACCGGTTTAAAGTTGCATCCTGCTTCTTTTGTCTGAACTGAACTGGAAAGCATGTCATGAGCAACCTAAGCTCAATTGCTGGTCATTAATGCATGTTGCTATTTTGTACTAACTTAGGTAATTCGTCTTCAAGAAACCAGTGTGGAATGATCTAAAAGCCATTACAGTGGTACCTCGGGTTACATACGCTTCAGGTTACAGATGCTTCAGGTTACAGGCTCTGCTAACCCAGAAATAGTACCCCGGGTTAAGAACTTTGCTTCAGGATGAGAACATAAATTGTGCTCCGGCGGCGCAGAGGCAGCAGCGGGAGGCCCCATTAGCTAAAGTGGTGCTTCAGGTTAAGAACAGTTTCAGGTTAAGAATGGACCTCTGGAACGAATTAAGTTCGTAACCTGAGGTACCACTGTAGTAGAAAATTTCAGAAATGAGTTTGTGGGTGCTTTGCTTCCCCTCGCCCACTCCAACTCATTGAAAATGATAGTCTCCTTTCACCTGCAGAGCCAGCGAAGTGTAGCAGAGCATAAGGACATAAGAAAAGCCTGCAGGATCAGGCCAAATGCCCATCTAATCTAGCATCCTGCTCTCAGAATGGACAACCAGATGCCTGTGGAAAACCTGCAAGCAGAACCTGAGCTCAAGAGCACTGTCTCCTCTTTGCCTTTCAGCAACTGGTAGTGTTCAACTATATTGGGTAAAACCAGACTAATCTTCAGTCAGACTGGTTGACCTTGGACCAGTCACTGTCTCTCAGCATAGTCTAAGCAGTGGAGTTTTCTTGTCACTGGGTGCAAAAAAACAGAATGAGGATTGTCAGTGGCAATAGCATTAAACAATAAGACTTGATTCAAAAATGAAACTTTGTGAACTTGTACGGCATCCCTCGTGTGTAGTATGCCATACTTTCAAACGTGAATTATGAAACACAATGTTATCACAAAGAAGATTTTCACATTCAAGGTTATTTATTTTTCCTTTGGGAATCCCGACTCTGTTTTTTCATTGTGCCCTTCAATTTATTTCAAAAGTTAATTTCATAGATAGGTACCATGTCCTGCTGTGCATGCTTATTACACTAATATAATATCCAATGATCACAGAATCACATCCCAAAGCCATGCATTTCAGGAGATCATCTCAAGGAAAATAAACAGAAAAGTCCTTCCTTTGTCTCTTTACTTATTCATTTGTCTGTCACTTAAAATATTGGATTTAATATGTCTTTCTACCTCATTAGAAGGTGAAATAATCCATGAAACAGCATGTATTAAAAACCCATTCTCAAAATTAGAATGTTTTTTTTTTAAAAAAAAGCTTGCCAATGTAACTCTTACCTGCTAGCAAGGCCACATATGTGGGTTTACTGCCAAATTAATGGACGGCTACTCTGCAGTCTCGGAAAAGAGGCTGTTAAGGTCTAATTAAAGGTAAAAATCAAGACAGCCAGAGCTGTCTTTTAGAAATTAAATCTCCCTTTTTATGTGGTTCAGAGGTGTCAGCATTATTATAAAGAGTAATTAGAGCGTTTTACAACATCCTTGTAACACAGAGGAAGTGATATTGTGAGGAGCTCTCAAAATTATTAAGCATCTTGTGCACGCAGGCCACACATTTAAAGATGCCTCCAGCACTCACCTGCTGTTGAGAGAGGATGCATTTTAGTGTCTTGTAAGAAGAAATGAGTAATTTAAGGCTTTAAATGCCTATCAGGTAGATAAATAGTAGTATTCAAACAGCGACTAAACTGGCTATTAGACACGTACACGCTATTCTAGTTGACAGTGGTTCACAGAATCATAACATTTTATACTAGAATAAGTCCAAAGTGGAGACCAGATCTCTTGGGAGATTTTCATGTAGCCTGAAACATTTGTATTTAAATTTATCACAATTGTTTCTCAAAAAGGAACCCAAAACAGTTACACAATAGGGGTAAAAAGCAGCATTATAAAAACAAGATTGCAAAGTGCAATGAAATCCTATGAAATGACAAAAATAGAATATTGAATTAAAACAAGGTCACAATCATTAACTTTGGATCTACAACACAGTCATTGTACCCAACCAGTAGCTTCAATGTTGATCAAACAAATTTGTGTTACTGTAACAGTTGTAGAACAAGCAATGCCTTTGATCCACTTTGCACATAATGGTTAGTCAAACCATGGTTTAGTGTGGATGCACAATTGTACATAGGCACTTTGCTTCTCCAGTCCTACTGCTGCTTTGAACTCAGACATAGCTTGGTTTAACCTGTGGTCCAAACCTGGACTTGTGATTTGCCTACAAACCAAGTATGCTCCTGGTTTACAGTTCATGGTTCATTTGGAGGATACACACCACATGTCCAGTTTTAAACTACAGGCTAAGCCAAACCATGGCTGAGCACACAGCAGTTCAGCAGGAGGAGGAGGTCTAGAGGAGAAGGAAAGTGGTGACAATCTCCTTCTAGGAGCTCACATACTTGAATGTAAGCTGTGAACTGATCCATTGTGTGAATTTAGATTCATCTGAATTGCACCACAGCATGTTCACTTGACAATATATTGTTTCTGTATGGGGTTAATCTCCTAAATGATGTTAGTCTCAGCATTTGATAAGTGCATTGTAATGCTACATGCATCCCATTTTGCTTATCTAATAAAAAGAGGAACTGCTTTCACAACTGGTGCTTTGAGATCATTATGTAGCAAATCAAACTTCTCTCATGATGTATATTTGTATCTTGCTGTGCCAGTAACCTTCATTTCTAGAAACCATGATTTCTAATCCTTCATTTTTTGGGGGGGGGATATTGGGAAGTATTTTCACAAACAGCCACACCCGAGAAACATAACTTGTTGAAGGTGCACAGGAGTCCATTATAAACCTCAAAATTTTACATCTAATAAAAATGACAACTATAGAGTAAATAAATGTACACTTGGCATACATGGCACAGATTATTTATCCGATGAGGTCTACAAATGAAATAACCAACAGCTTATGTATAGGAACCTGTTTGTCCCACCACTTCTATGGGACAAATACCAACTTCAAAGGGGACAACTTTGATTGGGGAATGACTAAAGTGGCCATATGCCAGCACTGCAGATCCAATAAAGTTGAGGCAACTTTGCATCTGCTTTTAACTTTAAACAGTAACAACACAGGAGAAATGACCATGAAACTCCTGGTGTTTTGACTAGTTTGGCACTAAGATAAAGTGATTATAAATACTTTCCCCCACTACCTACCACTACCCCCATTTTTGGCAGACACCGTTCCTAGCACCAAGCAATCCAAAATTATGATGGCATGTTAGTCTACGAGAATCACACCATGTTTGGAAAGGGTGGTTGCCATTTACAAAATCTTTTATATTCTTTTTGAAACCCACAGGTGCCTTTTTGCAAATTGGGAAGCTGCATTCTTCTCATAGTACATAGATAGATAATTCAAATGCCATAAGTGTGCTGCAAGCTTTTAAGATCTGTTCATAGATACCCTGTATCTAATGTTTTTGGGGTCTTAATCGGCATCTGCTGTAAAGCTAATTTAAAGTGTTATTTAATGTGGGAAATTGTTCCAAAAATCTGTTTCCTTTAAACTGAAAGTAAAAAGCCTCTGGAGAAAGTTTCTTTGTCTTTTGGTTACCAATACAAGAATATAACTATCAAGGCTATAAGATACTGTCAGAGCTGCCTCTAGGTCCCAGCTCACAGAGGACCAATGCTAGCCAGTAATAACATATAAAAGTCTTTATTGAAGGTTAGTTTCCATTTCCAAACCGCAGCGTGCAACTCTACGTCTTAGAAGCTAGACCAGCGAAGCTCCATCTGAGTCTCCACCTCCTAGACACCAGTTTAAGACTCTAGCTTTACTCCACCTCTTCCGTTGTTCTTTCCTCCTCTGGGTCCTTCTGCCCCCTGGGGTTTCCTCCTTTCTGGACTCTTCTGATGCTGACCCCCCTGAGTCTTGCCCCTCCTTCCGGCGGGCTTTAGGACCTGGCTCCCTATCCGGGCTGCCTGCTGTGCCGCTCGCCTGTACATTTGAACTTGGCGCGCGCGCCCAGCCGGTAACTTTCCTCTTGACCGTTTCCCCGCTCTCCAATGGAGGCGTGGTCAATCCTGACTCATCTTCTCTCGCTGGTGGTGAGAACACTGGTCCCGATGCCTGGGACTCCTCCCCCCCACTGTGCTCTGGTGGGGAAGCTCGTCCTGATTTCCAACTGCTGCTCTGGGAGTCCCCGCTGGCCCCTTCCTTCTGGGGTTTCCCCCTTGGCACCCCCCTTGCCCTGGCCATCGGCGCTCCCCTCTGTGAATCTTCCGATTCACTGGAGAGGCTCATGGAATCCCTCGGGCCACTTTCATCTCCTGCGCTTCCCTCGGATTCCTCCCCCTCGCTCTCCATTTCCTCCCTCTCCTGTGCCTCTGCTCCTGAGCCCCTGACAGATACGTACCATTGTTAATGGAAAATTATGCAGTCAAATTGGGGGGGGCAGTTACTGTTGTCTAGAGTTAAAGGCAAGCATGATTTCTTTTAGGGTTGGGCTCCTAAAATTGACAAAAGGCAAGGCAGGAAATGACATTTCATCTGGAGGATCTACATGCAGGTGATTGGCTAGTAGTTTGAGATGTTGACAGGTAAGGAGGTTTTTCAGGAACACTAACAAATTGTTTGGGCTTAAAGCAAGTTGGCCATGAGTGATCTGATGCATGTACATTCCAGATGTTGCAGATTGCATAGGAATGAAGAAAATTCATGCAGATACGTATTCTCATGTCATGTCAGTGGTATGTAAGTTTCATTCCTCTTATTTGTTTTTATGATACAGGGAATAGCACTTTTCCTCCAGGGAACAGAGTTTAAGAAACTTACGAGTTTAATACTGACCTCTTGTGTTATGTACCTGCAACATGACATGTTACAGGCAAGGGACATGATTCTCCATATTTCAACTGTCCCTTAAATGTGGATTAAGAATTATAAACAGAATGTAGGGACTGAAAGCAGGTCTTTCAAATTTCAGCAGTGCCCTAAATCCACCTCTGCGGAGAGAGCAGATTGTCATAGAACACAGAGTAAAACTAATGTCATTTTATTGTCATACAACCATGCTAGACACTTATCTTACACTGTACAGTTACCCCTCCCCCCGTCTTCACTAATGCCTACTGTGAGCTGCTGTATTCTAGGACTTGGTTTGCAAGTTAATAAGTATTCTCCTGCCTGTGGCAGATGAACTCCAATGAAAAAATGCCATTGCAGTTTCAAGATCTGAAATTTTCATCCTCCTTTAATAATGAACATTTGGTTCAAAACAACTTGCCAAGGTCATAGCATTAACTCTTTAACAGGTCAAGAAAAGGTACACAAGTGTTTCCAGTTTTTGACCAATAATACCCTGCAACCAACCCAAATTGCTCAATGTAGAAATTTAGTTCAGCCATCTAGCCCAAGAGACCATATTGGGACCAAAGTTCAAACTAACATTCTTGTAGGATGGAAAGTGAAAGCATTTCATGAGAACCTCCACTTCAGAACTTTCAGAAAACTTGCCTATTTAAGATATTTTGTTGCGATACTAGAGCTCTAGTGTTGGGTGAGAAGTGGGGCACAAATGAAATATGCATAATATAGCCAAGTACAAAAACAAAGATGACGCCACAATTCTTCCTCTAAAGATAATCAAAGGCCATTAGAATCTGTGGTGAAACTAGAGCCAGGGGTCAGCAAACTTTGTCAGCAAACTTTTTTCAGACCTTGTGGGGGGTCAGACTATATTTTGAAAAAGAAAAGAAAAAGGAACAAATTCCTATGCCCCACAAATAACCCAGAGATGCGTTTTAAATAAAAAGACACATTCTACTCGTGTAAAAACACGCTGATTCCTGGACTGTCCGTGGGCCGGATTTAGAAGGTGATTTGGCCAGATCTGCCCCTGGACCTTAGTTTGCCTACCCATGAACTAGACAATAGTACTTCCATGTGACTTTTAAGGTTATGAGAGAGGTCACCAAATTCTTCTTTAAAAACTTTACACTGGAAGCTGATCTACACACACATAAAAACGTGGTCAGGGCTCTACTCTTTCAGAATGGGGTGATAAAATGCATCAGAATCCTATCTGTGAAATGTTAACTGCTGTGGGGAAAGGCTTTATAGCAGGCTTCCTCAACCTCAGCCCTTCAGATGTTTTTGGCCTACAACTCCCATGATCCCTAGCTAGCAGGACCAGTGGTCAGGGATGATGGGAATTGTAGTCTCAAAACATCTGGAGGGCTGAGGTTGAGGAAGCCTGCTTTATAGCCTATTGTCCTTGTTGCGATCAGGAGTGGCTCACCTCCCAAGGTGGAGCTACAACAGTAACCAACCAGGTGCAGCATGATTGTTGCTTACTGGGAGCACAATATAGCACAAAGGGTGGAGCTGTGTGGACATATTGGCTGAGGCAATACAGAGTTGACATTCTAGTCTTCTATTTGCAGAGAGTTTTAACAAGGGCATCCTAACATTTAAACAGCTTTCTGGAGAGGCAGAATCACAGAAGGACTATCTATCCAGTGTAGTTTTTATGAATGTGCCTATTGTTTCACAATCTCCAGATTTATCTTACGTTGCAATTCCAAGAGTTCATCCCTTAGAATTCTCTCCTCCACCAACCCAAAAGCGTGAACTGATGTTAACCTTTCCTACTTACTCACTGCTAAGTAATTCCTGCTCCTGTATCATGTAACAATGCCACAATCTTCTATTACATATTCCTGTTATTGCTTTTATTAGCCGTGGCTATTTTATTTTATGTTTAATTTCTGTGAAGACCAGCAATCTCCAGTGAAGTCACCTTGCAACTTTGAAAGCATTTTTTTTTAAAGAAATAAAATAAAAAATAAAAAATTGGCATATAGATAAGCAACATACGCCCAGAAAATTTGTTTATGCCTTTTTTAACAGGGTTCTTTCTATATAGTTAGTTATAAAGGGTGTTTCTGTAGGATCTTTGTATGTTGTGCCTAAGAGACACATAGACTTTTAAGGTCAGGAGGTTTTTAAAGGTTTCTGACTCCCTTGTAGTACTTGAGGTACTATTTTAAAAAGCATTTCTTGCAATATACTCAAAATTTCTTGTCTATTTTAATATGTGGAAATTAGGGACTGGCCCTTAGCAACAGTCATCAAGGTAAGTAGTAAACTTATTTGCCAGAATATAATCCCCCTTATTTTATGAAGGAAAAGAGGTCATTTGTTCCAAAATATGCTGCAGCAGCAAATTTTCCCCTGTTTAGGACTAAGCAGCCAGCAAGGAATGAAACTGGGAACAAAAGGAGTTACCTTACACTGAATGAGATCATTGCTCCATCACGCTCAGTATTTGCTACACTAATTGACAGTGTCTCTCTAGCAGTTCAGATGCCAGAGGGTGAACCTGAGACCTTCTGCATGCAAAGCTACAGTCCTTCATACTACAAGCTCCAGTATGTAGGAATTCTTTCTTTGATTACTTTTATTTTCACCTCCATTCTGTCCTGTGGATGCACCTACAGCAGCTTACAAGAATAAAAACACATTAGTTCCGATAATAAACATTTTTTGTTCCTATTATTCATCCAAGGATAATAGCATGTGTGATCCTCCCACTTGTAGAGACTACATATGCAACTCTCCAGGTCTGGCGTCAAAACAGATATCTCTGATTTCTTATTCAATCGTTGCCTTCCACTGAGCTCATGGAAACTTCTTGCGGTTGCATTTTTCACTTTCCGTGCTCCTGCGGATGACATTCTTCTTCGCATCTCAAAGAAAGCAAAACAAATATGTGCAAGGGAAGGTACACTTGTCTGTTTATGACTGCCTAGCATGCATTATCTGCAAGGAGAGTTATATGCTGAGATATTCAACTGTCACTGTGCCTTGATTTGTGGCTTCTATGCACGGGCAATTTGTGATTGTTGGTCAGCAATTTTGTGATCTTCCAGTGTGGATTTTGTCTGATCCTTGAAGCACGCTGTTGGCTTAGACCAGATGTATAAAGTTAAAGTATAAAGAAAAAGGAAGTTTGCTAGGAAGTTAACAACAAAGCTTCCAAAACTCCAGGAATTTTCCATTACTTTCCTTCTTTTTATTGTTTCAAAATATCACCTTCCCCATGAAGGAGCAGCCTTTATTTATTCCTATTCCTACTTCTCATCTGAGCTAACAGGCTTCACTTGCTGTGACTTCTGACTCCAAACACATTCCAACTTTTCTTTCACAACAACAAAAGTTCATAAAGCACAATGACAACATTACACAAGCACCACACCAATACAGTAACAGTAAGAAAACCACAATGGTGCCACCAGAATGCCTTCTTACCAATGTCAGCATCAACTGAAGACAGGGTCATTGGCAGCATCAGCTGAAGACAGCTGTCATCTTTCAGGTCTTTAAATAAGCTTTCTGAATAACTGGGAACCATACGACAGGTGGATATGCTAACAATACATTTTTATTGTATTTTGTTGTTGTACTTTAAAAATGAGGACGCGGGTGGTGCTGTGGGTAAAACCTCAGTGCCTAGGACTTGCCAATCGTATGGTAGCGGTTCGAATCCCCGCGGCGGGGTGAGCTCCCGCCGTTCGGTCCCAGCTCCTGCCCACCTAGCAGTTCGAAAGCACCCTTAAGTGCAAGTAGATAAATAGGTACCGCTTTATAGCGGGAAGGTAAACGGCATTTCCGTGTGCTGCACTGGTGCTGGCTTGCCAGAGCAGCTTGTCGCTCTGGCCACGTGACCCGGAAGAGTCTTCGGACAGCGCTGGCTCCTGGCCTCTTAAGCGAGATGAGCACGCAACCCCAGAGTCGGTCACGACTGGCCCGTACGGGCAGGGGTACCTTTACCTTTACCTTTACCTTTACCTTTACCTTACTTTAAAAAATAATGTTGTTGTGACCTGTTGGTGACTATGCAAACTATTGCATGACAACACACTTAAATTTTTATTATATATAAGGCAGCAGTAATTCCCAAAGGGGCTTACTTCTGTTTAAGTGGGAATCGATGGGATTTTACAAAAAGCTATGTGGGGTTTCATTTCTGTTATTGTTATGTTGATTATATTCTGCTAGGGTCAGCCTTGCATAGCATCTATTACTCTAGTGGAATCCTAGGATTGGTTTATCCAGCTGCAATTGTACATAAACTTATCGGGAAGTAAGCTCATAAAACATAGTGGCAGTTACTTCTGAATAAACATCAACACAGGGATAAGATAAAGACAGGCATTTGCTTTTGTAGCTAATCTTGCTTTTATACACTGAATCTTTTTGCATTTCCATCCAGCTTGAGAAAAACTTGCATAACCCTAGGGCCTAGGCAAATAAAACTTAATCTAATAGAATATCGTTCTTTTGCTCATTCTGTATTTAAAAAATTTATCCCTACACAGAAAGGAACAGAAGGAATGTTAGGAACCCATAATTAAAATAGAGAAATAAGCATTCCTTCTAACTGATCTCCTTTAATTGACCCAAAATATCATTCTGCTAATGCCATTTGCTTCCCTGTGGGCTGCAGAAAATGCAAAAATCAAAAGCCCTGCTGATGGGTGCTTTCTGGTATACCAAACTAAGATGTTTAAGGAAGAGAAAGTCTTCTGCAATCTCCCATAAACTGTTCAGCTGGCACAAACTGCATCCAGATTCAACCACTGTAAGCTCATTGATTCTTGATTAAAAGAACCTAAACCCTTAACTGTTAGGAATTTCTAAATTAAAGATAAGTATAGCAGTTAATCAGCACTTACACAACATCATTTGCTTCAGTAGTTCTTTGTCTTAACCACATACTGGGAGGGGGTGGGGGAAGAATTTCTTTTGCAGCCTATTGCTCTCATCTCAGATAGACAGTAGTCTTGTGCATTGGGTCAGCTAAGACGATCTAGGGGCCCTCAAATAAGCACTATGATGAAATATTGAATTAAGCTGAGGGTACAGATAAGGGAGTAATTTGATTCCATTCACATTTAAAAGCCAACTTCCCTAGATCACACTTTCTGATACAATACTTGAACTGAAATGCTCCTCTGAAATTTGCAGTTCTTCAAATTTTGCAATGCAGTTCTCCAGCCAAGTAATGTGTACAATCATGCTTCTTCATAGCAGGAATTCACCCCCCCCCCCCGCTGGTTTATCAAAAGATGGTGCGGCACAGATTTCACCTTCTAAGAACTCAACTAAAACTGCCTATGGACAGTCAAAAACTGTTAATGGAATACAACCTGGTTATGTAAGAATATTGCAAGCATCATTTGCAGCAGGGGAGATTTTTCAATTTTCCGGAGGTTTTGCTGCACTAATTAACCTGCCAGTTTGAGAAGGTCAAACTGACTTTGTATTTTGCTCTGGTCATTTGTGCCACTGAATCTCCAATGAACTCTCCTTCCCCCATTATTTTCTTCTTTTTTTCATTTACACCACAAGAGTTTGTGTAATAGAATTAGAGGATAATAAGCTACTGTTAGTTCTTATTTCTTATTTTTTATATAATTTCAATGCTTACTACATGGGTTCATGGCTTTAATCATTCATACCTTTTTTTTTTTTTTTACAAATTACTTTGTATGAAGATGGATTCTATATTTTAACATAGATACCGTGGTACCTCGGGTTACAGATGCTTCAGGTTACAGACTCCACTAACCCAGAAATAGTACTTTGGGTTAAGAACTTTGCTTCAGGATGAGAACAGAAATCGTGCTCCGGCGGTGCAGTGGCAGCAGGAGGCCCCATTAGCTAAAGTGGTACCTCAGGTTAAGAACAGTTTCAGGTTAAGAACAGATGTCCAGAACAAATTAAGTTCTTAACACGAGGTACCACTGTACATATCTTAAGGCATTCTTGGGACACAACCCTACCGTCCATGTGTATGTATGTCTGGGGCCATCAGAAAGATCTCCCCTTCCAACCATGTAGAAGACTTTTTGTAAATAACTTTGAGGTTTGTTTGTTTTGTTTAAAAAAAATTACAATCAAGCAGCATAAAAATAAACAAACAAAATTACTTGGCTGGGAAACAAAACTGAAAAATTCAGAGAAGTGAGTGCAATATTTGAAGGATGGCTGTGCTTTGCTTCCCGTATTGTTTTGAAATGTGCACACTGGGTGTTTATACCTTTAAATGTGAACTGAAGCAGATTTCTTGCCCATCCCTACGCAGGATTCCTTTGATGGATGAGCAAGGAAAACTACTGAGGGGAGTTGTCGCACTCAATTTTATGTCTAAAAAGAGCGGTTAAAATAAACATGATTTATGGTGAAAGCAAAATAACTGGAGAACATCCATCCACACACTCCCAAAGCCTGCTGTGGAGATTCAATAAACCCTCTGGAATATATATATATATATATATATATATATATATATATATATATATATAAAAAGGGGTTGGGGAAAAAGAGGAAGTGTCAATAGAAGCTTGTTTTGTGCTATATTTGTAGACTGCTTTTACTCACTCCTTGGCACCTTCCAGATATTTATATACATTGCAAGAGGAGTTAAAGATTGTTGCCACACTGGGATCCACTGCAGGGTACTATGTGTTATCATTATAAATGAAGAGCAGCTCCCCCTCCTGCCCCTTTAGCCCTGGTGTGACTGCCTAGATGTATTTGGCTGCAGTTGCTGGAAACAGGCTATATCTGCTTGGGCCTGATCCAGAATGGTGGGGATACAACTCCCATTAACCGTGAACATTGGCCATGCTGGCTGGCACTGATGTGAGTTACAGTCCAGCAAGATCTGGAGGGTCACCAGTTCCCCATACCTACCTTAAGGTTTTATAATTTATTTACTTATTTAAACAATTTATATACTGCCCTTTGCCCAAGCCACAAGGCAGTTTTACAGATAAAGATCCATAAAATAACACACTCCTTTAAAAACACAATCACAAATCACAGTGAGTTTGGGTTGCTTAGGCTGCATTACTATGCACACTATTCCTGGAAGTGAGCCCCATTGATCACAGTTGGATTTACTCCCAAGGAGGAGGGGGGGGGGAGGAAATGCAGAGAATCAGGTTGTTATATTAATAGCTTTCTAGCTGTTTTGAGTATTATGCACTGAGTTGCTGTCTCATTATTACAAACCGTCGTTCAGCTGCTCAGCATGGGAAATGAATGCTACATCATGTATAATACACCATAACAGGATCAGGAAAAGTGTATCTCTTTCTATTTTCTGTGTTGCTTAAAATCACAGCATGAGGAGGCTGAGGGTGGCTCCTTTGGTCACCCCTGGGCTGAAAAGTGTTAAAACGAAGCCAATCTAATCTGCAGTGTTTTGAAAAGAGGAGGCAAAGGATTAAGGACAAAGATTAATTCCCTGCCTCTATTGATTTTTATTTTTTCTTTTCTGGGCTGCTCGCTTGGATTTTTGTAACTTATTTTTCCTTGCGAAAAGGTTGGGAGGGGGGCAGAGATCTGCCGAACACTGGCTGAAGGGGGAACCCCGCCGAGTTCATTGCAACCAAGGGCAGGAAATGGAACACATGCCTTTCACCAAGGCAAATTTCTTCTCCTAATCAGATCAGCAGTCCTGCGGGGAGAAGTGGCAGTGACAGAATGTCGAGAAATCAATCTGCCAGTGCACATGGCATCTGCGTCTCGCTGTGGATGGAAACCTGACAAGAGAGGAAATAGTCCCAGCTCAAACTCGGTTGTGCATCATGACTGGAAATGGAAGGAGCAGTTCATTTAGCCCAAACAGTGGCGATTCTTTAAGATTGCGGGAGCCTGACCCGAGGTTTCTAGGGAAAGGTTAAAGCTGAGCCAAAGTGCTCACTTCTCTTTTCTCTGACATTCTGCATTATAAAGAACTGCCTACAGCACTGTGGCTTGGGCACTGGTTGTCACTTGTTTAACACTGCACATAAATCAATAATAATTTCCATGTATGCAATATGTAATCGGAAGCCAGACCAGATTCCCTTCGCCTTTTCAGCAGCAGTTAAAATGTGCTGCTCCGTCTGCAGCAAATCGACTTCCTTAACAGCATGACATGGAAGTTACTTAATGTTGGTCCTGAATCACTCATGTACTTTTTCCTGTTTCTTTCTCTCTTTTTTTACATAAAGAATAAGAAAAATAGATGGGATTCCTGAATTTGTTTGTTAATGAACATCACCTTGCATGGGTTTTTTTTTGGGGGGGGGTACATTTAAGATCAAGCTATATTTCAATAAATAACTAAGCAGTGGGAGAAAATCTTTGCATGATCTGCAACCGAACACCATATAGATTTTTGCCTTGTCTGTATAGGCCGGAGCTATTAATTGTGAGATATTAATGTATAGGCCACTGACAGGAGTTCATCATGCTAATGCATTTGGGGACAGGTTGGCTGTTATATGATGGCTCTAATATTTTGAATCCTCTGATGGTACAATAATATGACTTCTGTTCTTACTTGAGAATATATTGACATGATATAGGGCAGGTGGTATGGCCCAAGACCACCCACTGAATATTATGGCTGAGAAAGGATTTCATCCCAAGTCTCAATTTTCCCCAGTGATTAATACATTTTTTGCAGTAGTAACTATTTGTTTCTGTTGTATATATCTGACATATGTCATGATCACATGACACCGACGAGTTCTCAACAATGACAAAGCACCTGAACACTGTTATAACTCTCACATTTGCTGGGCATTTGAATGGATCACACTTCTGAATTATGAAAGATGACAAGAAGAATAAATAATTCTGTTGCACCACATAGAAACAAGACTGTAATTTAGTGGGATTTTTTTTCCCAACAGGAATTTTAAATCCCAGCAGTCTTCTTCCTTGAGGAATTGATGTCCCATTTCTATGCCATGTGAAGCTATTACTGTGACAGCTTTTTCTCATTTCTTTTCCACCATAAAGAATTTATTCCCTGACATTGTTTATTAAAACTGCAATGAACATCGCCTACTTGAAGTCCCCTCAGTAAGCAGAATTTGCATTTATCCGTTTGTTTACCAATACAATATATCTGGCTTAAATTTGCATCCCAGGAGACAGCCCATGAGGAGGCATTGCTCAGGGCTGCAGTTTTTGTATGAGCAGTAGCTCCACATGACTGATGTCTAACAAACTCTAGGAGCCAGTAAAAATTGGCAGAGGCTACAATAAACATCAAACTTCCATATGTCTTCTGCGCTGTTCCACACATGCATCTTCCCAGAGGACCCACCAAAACACATCATGGAGGTGGGAGTGTTTCAGTTGCGTATTTCTCCTGGAAGCATGAATAAGATAGTTTAATCAACAAATGTGAACTGAACCAAATTTCCCCTCCTCCATAACCTACTCTAAATAAATCTTAGGTGAAGATGACCAAAAGGTAAGGAAGAAAACAGAAAATGTATTGGCCACCTTTTTAGCACTTCCTAAAATGATATTTAAAATGAGCTGTAAGATGATAGTTAGATAGTTGTAGATAGTTATGACTATGTGTACATTAACAGCACTAAATGACATGCAATCTAGCAGTAATAATACTATAGCTAATTTTCTGAAGTTTAGAAAATATTTCATTGCAATGAGAGATATAGTTATTTGCAAAAATAACTTACACTGCTTTCAGAAGAAAAATATAATTAATGAGAAATACATTTATTTGCAAAAAACAACAGCAACAAAAACACACAAAAACCCAAACCCTACATTGCTAACTCAGAAGAAAAAATATCATGATGGGCAAACAATAGACATTCATAAAACAAAATGCATTCATAAAACAAATACAGAATACACCACATGTCATCTTAATTCCTCAGCATAACTAGATCACGCCTCAGGGAAAATCTGGGTGAACAGGTGCAGGTTATGTCAATATGCTAACAATGGTTAGTTGCACGAATGCAGCTCGAGCAGAAAAACATCTTAATACAAGGGGAATTCCCTGCCTCATTCTCCCCACTACGTCCTCTTGCAAAGTGTCCCCTGATTGTCTGGGGACCCTCAGGAAAGTCCTGTGCTGTGAATAGAGGTGAGCTAGATACAGTGGAAGCAGGAAATCAGAACAATTGGATAGGAACTCCTACTGCACAAACAGTCAGAGTACTTTGCTCAGATGCTCCTCTCCTGCTGCAGCTTCTTGCCCCACATCTCTGATTGCCAACCCCCAGGAGAGGCTTTCTAAAGCGCACAACAGTTTCCTTTGTGCATGCATCCTTGGGCTCTTGATGCCTTGCCTGCAGCTTAGTAGGTTGGATCTTAATATTCCCTTCCCTTGATAGAAGAAGTCTGCCTCCAAAATAAGAGCATTTCCATCAGACAAAGATTCCTTATGTTGGAGAAAGGGACCATCTGTATCTGGCCCAATATTTATGTATCATGTATCATGTATCAGGTTCTCTGTGAGCCGGTGTTTTATCTCTCTGTTTTGTTTTATGCAGTGTTGTGTTGTATGGGAAAAGAGAGGATCCAAATAATTACCGCCCAGTCAGTCTGACATCAATACCAGGGAAGATTCTGGAGCAGATCATTAAGCAAACAGTCTGTGAGCACCTAGAAAGGAATGCTGGGATCACCAATAGTCAGCATGGATTTCTGAAAAATAAGTCATGTCAGACTAACCTGATCTCGTTTTTTGACAGAATTACAAGCCTGGTAGATGAAGGGAACGCAGTGGATGTAGCCTACCTTGATTTCAGCAAGGCATTTGACAAGGTGCCCCATGATATTCTTGTAAAGAAGCTGGTAAAATGCGGTCTTGACTATGCTACCACTCAGTGGATTTGTAACTGGCTGACTGACTGAACCCAAAGGGTGCTCATCAATGGTTCCTCTTCATCCTGGAGAAGAGTGACTAGTGGGGTGCCACAGGGTTCTGTCTTGGGCCCGGTTTTATTCAACATCTTTATCAACGACTTGGATGATGGACTCAAGGGCATCCTGATCAAATTTGCAGATGACACCAAACTGGGAGGGGTGGCTAACACCCCAGAGGACAGGATCACACTTCAAAACGACCTTGACAGATTAGAGAACTGGGCCAAAACAAACAAGATGAATTCTAATAGGGAGAAATGTAAGGTATTGCACTTGGGCAAAAGAAATGAGAGGCACAAATACGGGATGGGTGACGCCTGGCTTGAGAGCAGTACATGTGAAAAGGATCTAGGAGTCTTGGTTGACCACAAACTTGACATGAGCCAACAGTGTGACGCGGCAGCTAAAAAAGCCAATGCAATTCTGGGCTGCATCAATAGGAGTATTGCATCTAGATCAAGGGAAGTAATAGTGCCACTGTATTCTGCTCTGGTCAGACCTCACCTGGAGTACTGTGTCCAGTTCTGGGCACCACAGTTCAAGAAGGACACTGACAAACTGGAACGTGTCCAGAGGAGGGCAACCAAAATGGTCAAAGGCCTGGAAACGATGCTTTATGAAGAACGGCTAAGGGAGCTGGGCATGTTTAGCCTGGAGAAGAGGAGGTTAAGGGGTGATATGATAGCCATGTTCAAATATATAAAAGGATGTCACATAGAGGAGGGAGAAAGGTTGTTTTCTGGTGCTCCAGAGAAGCGGATACGGAGCAATGGTTCCAAACTACAAGAAAAAAGATTCCACCTAAACATTAGGAAGAACTTCCTGACAGTAAGAGCTGTTCGACAGTGGAATTTGCTGCCAAGGAGTGTGGTGGAGTCTCCTTCTTTGGAGGTCTTTAAGCAGAGGCTTGACAACCATATGTCAGGAGTGCTCTGATGGTGTTTCCTGCTTGGCAGGGGGTTGGACTCGATGGCCCTTGGGTCTCTTCCAACTCTATGATTCTATGATTCTATGATTTACATGTTTCTGAACACATACACACATGGATGGATGGATAGACAGCTAGACAGATCTCACATTTCTCAACCCAATTATGTCCTACTTCAGAGGCTTATAAAGAGTTAGCAAATCAGCAAATAATATTTTGCTTTTGATGATATAATTGGCAGGAATCTGGGCTAGACCCAAGTTGCCTAGCTGTGATCTCAGAACCAAAGGCTTCTGTCAAATTGAGGGTTCAGAGACATCTGCAGAGTTTATTTGCTTTCCAAAAAACTACACTGTTTCAAAATCAGCAAAGCAAATATCCCTGGCACATTGTGCAACTTTGTTACCACTGTTCCATTGCATGGCTGTGGAATGATAGCAATCACAGCTAGATGAGAACTTGTTATATGCATGCAATCACTAGTCCCTTGGCAGTCAACTCAGGAAGTCATATAAAATCATTATGTTGCAAAATAAAATGCTACACAGTGCATATAAAATGATACAGGATATAGGCTTTTAGAGCTAATTTTGGTAATATGGTCACTAAACTTATATATTCTCCCTTTGGATAAGGAAGTATACCTGATAATATTATTGTTATTGTTACAGATGTCCACAAGAAGCCTGAACAGCTGCATTCTTTTTCTTTTCAAGGCAGTATGAATTAATGAGAGTTTGGTAAATTACATGAGCATTTAATATTGGTTTCAGAATATTCAGCTTATTCCCTTCTCAGTGCACTGTGATGGACTCATTGCTCTCACTAGGCAACACCCAGACAAGCAGAACTCAAGACCCAAGATGGCCACCAAAAAGCTGCTGCTGTAACAGCAGTTACTTCAGAAATAAGGTTAGGCATCGCAACTGAAGATGGCTAAACTGGGCTGAGATGTGGTGGCAAGGAACAACTCTACTGCTATGGCATTGTACATGCTGCTTCTAAAAATCCAGGCCTCAGGTATTGGGGATTGGGGAGTGAAGACAAGATGAGTAAGACTCCTGTCAAGACTATGGGGAAGGCTGCAAAACTCAGGCTGGCTAGAGACTGTGGAAGATTACCCCAGTGGAATCTACACACACACACATATATATATATATATATAAAGTTATGAAAATGCTTTTTAAAAAGTGTTTTTTAAAATACTTTGAATTTTCCATAAGGCTCACCATCACCACCTAGTGTCACATTGTATATTGCACTTAAAACACACTTAAAATGTTTTATTTGCTCTGTATAGCTGAGTCCTAGGGATTCTTTCCAAGCATCCAGAAGGTAGGATGAGAAGGAGAATTTAGGTTATAACACCCTCTCCATTAGATCTGAGGCCATGGGGGAAGATCAGGAGCAGTAAGGGGAGTGGCAGAGGCTTCACTGTGCCACACCTGAACATACTTATCCTTTCCTCTTTAAAATATTCAGTTTCAGATTCCCTGCTTTAGAAATGCCATAAAATGAAATGATGAGAACGAATTGCAATCCAACAATCAAAGCAAATTCCATCTCTCTAGATAAAGGTCCATATAACAAAAGTGTATCAATCAGGATGCTTCTAGACCAGTTTGTATTGTGGAATCAGTGCTCTTCATGCATGTTAGTGGGGGTGGGTTGGGAGGGGAAGGGGAAGGGGGACTTCCACACAATGCAATTCACATTAAAATATCAGCCCATATCCTGTCCTCCATTAAATCCAAATTTACCCTTTCTGGGAAATACTCAAGAGGATTTTTTAATACAATATATATATAAAGGTTTCCAGCTACCACCCTGTGAACAGTGCCAGATTTATGTATAAGCTAAACAAGCTATAGCTTAGGGCCCCACTCTCTTGGGGGCCCCCCAAAAAATTAAAGGAAAAAAACCTGGATGTACATATCCAAAATATAAGATAAAAAACAAATAACCTACATACAGCAACAGTGTTTTGTGTTGTGTAGGTGCCTATGATGTAAGTAATGGGCCCCACCTGCTAGCCTGCTCCCTAAAACATCACTGGTTTGCTCATTTCTATATATAGGGTGTCTACATTCTGCATGTGCAAATGGCTTTAGATACCTATTAGGTCCATAAATTACCATATAGCATATATTCAACACAAAAACCAGCGACAATTTGTTGTTGACAAAGGACAGCTGGACATATAAAGGGCCCCATTACCTTCAGTAGCTTAGGGCCTCTTCAAACCTCAATCTGGCCCTGCTTGTGAATGACTCATTTGCTACATTAAGCCCCATATGAAAGCACCCTCATTTTTTATACAGGTTAAGTGTAATGGTTTCCTTCCTTGCACACTGTTTTAAACTATTTTTGACAGTGTGTTTAAATGGGTGTAACTCACCTTCAGAGCTTAGGCTGAAGGGTAGGTTGACAACAGCAGCAATTGGTGTAGAAACTGGTGTGAACCTTCCCTCCCATCTAATCCTGAAAACTATCTTGGTTTTTTAATGCATTCCCAGTTGAACACTCCAAAAATCACTAGGGGTTTTCCTTACTGGATGGATGCCTACCATCCCTGATTATTGTCAGAACTATCTGGGGCTGACTGGGCCTATAATCCAAAACATTAAGAGGGCACCATTTTGAGGAACACTGGTGTAAATATACCTGGTTCCTTTACAAATGTGGTGAAGTAAGGACTATTAGAGTCCCTGACTGTCTTTTAATTGCACGTGAATTGGATGTAATGAAATTGACAGTGGTCAAAAACTGCCCCCAAATCTGGATTTCCTCATTGGCTTTTCCAGTTTTTGTTTCCTTTAATTAATTTTACCTCCACTCCACCCTTATTTTAACACTGCTCCAGTATTTAAAATCTTCCCATTTGACCCAGCATACATGTAGGTTCACTGATGGCCAGAACTGCGCTCTCGTTTTCAGAAAAGTGTGAGTACAATCCATTTCAGGTAAGACACTTTCGTTTGACCACATATGTTTGATCTTGCAAGGCACTGATAACTGCACAGAATTTGTAGCTCAGAAGGAATTGCTCTAATCTTTTTAAAGTGGCTCTTGGGAGCTTACCAGGAATAGAAATCTGTTCAGGATTTCAGTTGCAACTGGATATTTTCTGATGTACAGTAAGGGAACTTGACCAAATATAATTAATGCCCCAAATACTGATGGTCTGAAGTTATAAGAACAAGTCTCAATATAAAATAACATGAAGTTCAGGAGAAACTGAGTATAAGAAGAGTTTGGCAAGTGAATTTATTTGGGTCTGCCTATCCATACAAGGGACTGAGATGCTGTTTGAACCTGGTTTAGAACATCACCTGGGAATAATGGCAGTTATGCTAGCTAGAGATTCCTAACCAGTAAAATATAAATTCTCTCCATGATCTATATCTTTTGCTATTATCTCTCTTTTCATGGTGGTATCTAAGGAAGAACTTACACAGCTTCACTCCTTCCCAGACTGTGTTGCAGGAAGACTTTGGGAGGAGAGTTTATATTTAGCTCTGAATGAGAAAAGATGGTGGGGGTGACTTGTGAACGTTAGCATTAAAGATCAGAGCAAATCTTTGAAATAATTCATGTGTTTGCATTTCTCCTTCTCCCTGCAAGTCCCTTGATTGCCTGCTTCTCCATCTACATCAATGTAGACTTTTATTGCTGTTTAGTAACAAATGACATTTTGTTTGCCTACTTGACATTTTTATTAACTTTTTTTATTTGTGTGTGTGTGTGTGTGTGAGCGCGCATGCACACATTTCTCCAGGCATGCTACAAACTTTTTCTTTTTTAAAAAATGCAGCTTTATTTGAAGAGAATTTGTCACTAATCTGTTGCAGCTGTAGGGGACCGCACAGCCAATTAAAGAGAACAGGCTTTGGCTCCTGCCCAAAGGAGGTGACCACATGTTGGCCTTTGATTGGTCACCTCGGGGGAACAAAGGGTCACAGGGGGCATCTGTTTGCCATTTCCTGTCAAAGTCGTGTGGTGTAAGGAAAAGGGGAAAGAGGCAAACAAGCAAAATGTGGCTTTCTTCATCTAATGTCTTGTCTGGAAACATGAGATGATCAAGTGAAAAATAAATCATCCACTGAGTAATATTAACTGGAGCTAGAGAATGAATCATGCTCCTATATTCATTTTAAAGTGGTTGGAATAATCCTGTTTTCCAATGTCAGCATATATCTGGGGAGAAATATGAATTAGTTCAATTGAAATTAGACAGCATTTGCTGTGGTACAACCTAAAGTAAGTTTTGTTTGATTCTCTTGAAACAATATGGTGCAAATTAACTTGCCAGTATTAAAGGGAGTGTAAGGATGTGAGTATTTTTTGCTGTCAGGTGAGTAGGGAAAAGCATCCTAAAGGGTAAAGATAGTGTTGATAAACCTACAGAACAATCCTAACTAGGTTGCACAGTGATGGAATCTCTGTCACATTTGCAGCTCTAGCCAGTCCAGGTGGGGTATAGGCAAGAATAAATTAATCTATCAATTTCAATTACTCTCAGTTTCTCATTTTTCCATCTTAAATTCAGTTTATCGCATTTCTCCATCAGTTTTCTTTAATCTTCACATAAATTCTGACAGCATGTTAGTACATATTATTCCTAATGAAGAAATGCTTGAATGCAATTTTGCCTGGCATCATTTTTGCTTAATATAAAGCTATTTTCATTCCTATGTTGCTTTCACAAATATATGCATTTTTAATGTAATCTATATATATTTATTCACTTTACTAAGTTGGAGAACTGCACTGCAAGATCTAGAGAGGCACAAATTTTGAAGCATTAGCTGTGTTTCGGTTTGCATATTAGTTTTGGAAAATGTGCATTAGGTCGATTTGCATTAAAATGTGAACTGAACCAAATTACTCCCCCATCCCTAGACATGGAGAAAAATATTTTTCTACCTGTTTCGCTGCATAGGTCCTAGGCTGCTGCAACACTAGCGGCCATTTCAGATTCTCCCCTCCCCTCCAGAAATTGGCTGCAGTGGATTCATTGTCAGCCCTGCTCTTCCCCCATCCCAGAAAGCCCATTTGGGGGGCATATGTTGGCTACTGCCTATTGGAGCACTCACAGCAGTAGTGTATGCTCCACTGCACTTTTGCAGGAACAGTGGGGGTCTGGGGAAGCATTTTTCCCACCCACCCCAAGAGGAAGCCACAATGAGCTCTTTGGTGAGACTAGTTTTGGGGGGGATTCAGGCCTGGTTTTGATACAAAAACTGCCATTGTCACCAGTTCTGCATTTTGATAATTGGTGAGTGTCGTAAGCTGTTTGAACACAACTATGGAAAGGTAAAGGGACCCCTGATCATTAGGTCCAGTCATGACCGACTCTGGGGTTGCAGCGCTCATCTCGCTTTATTGGCCGAGGGAGCCAGCGTACAGCTTCCGGGTCATGTGGCCAGCATTACTAAGCCGCTTCTGGCAAACCAGAGCAGCGCACGGAAATGCTGTTTACCTTCCCGCCAGAGCGGTACCTATTTATCTACTTGCACTTCAATGTGCTTTCGAACTGCTAGGTTGGCAGGAGCAGTGACCAAGCAATGGGAGCTCACCCCGTCAGGGGGATTTGAACCGCCAACCCTCTGATCGGCAAGTCCTAGGCTCTGTGGTTTAACCCACATTGCCACCCATGTCCCTTCACTGTGGAAAAGGTGGCATCAAAACAAACTTCACTAACTAAACTAAAATGGAAAATTTGTGGACACAACCAGCCTGCCCCTTTGCCACATGTTCTTTCACTGTGTGGAGGGGATGTCATCATCTGACCCCACATCTCCTTCCAGAATCATTTCACAGCATCTTGTTCTTCACATCATGGTGCCACTATAGTTAAATGATAATCCTAAAACTATAAGTGTTGTGGATTTCTCCCTTAGGGTTGTCAGCTTTTTATTGTTGTGCTTTCCTAGTCATTATCATAACATCAGTCTCTTTACCATAGGCACAAAGGAATCTCCATGTCAGGAAAAGTTTCACCTGGTACCTGCTACATTTCAGGTACCAGGTTAAAAATAAATAAATCCTGGCATGTAAAAACTTTTATCATTACTTTATTTCCATGACGAGAAGGGAAGCTTCATGCGCTACATTTCAGTACACCAGACTGCTATTAAAAGCAGAGAATCAGGGCCAGTAATAACATTTAGAACTTCTCTAAACATGTATTGCATACACTAGACATAAATGCAGGTCTATATTTTATGGTGTGCTAACTATAGGAATCTTTATCCTGAACTGTAATGTCTCATAAAAGTAATAGTCATGGCATAATAGAAATAGGAAATTACAAGGTTAAGGTTAATGAATGTTTCTAGCAATTTAGCCTTTCTAAAATAAAGCATCTATTGAGGTAATTTTGAAAACAGCTTAGGTTGTCACCATGGATTATTGTGAAAATCAGCTAAGAACAGTAGGACAGATGTAGGACTTGGATTTATCTCTCTTGACTATTTTTACCCTCTGTTGTTAATTTGGGTGATGTCGACATTTATTCTACAAGATGGTTTTGTTAAAAAAAAACATTTTGCCTTCTTGCAGGGTAAAGGGCAGGGCATCTGCAGAAATGATCTCTTAAACTTGACACCTTTGTTCTAGAACTCCAAGTTCACCGGGGAGGGGGTCTTATAATTACATAATTATATCCTTTAATTTCCTTTTGATTCTCTATTCATTTCTTTTGCTGGTCAGGAAAGTTCCAGCATTTAGATGTCGATAAGGCGGGGATTCCTTTCATAATGAGAGCTACCAAAGGGACTATCAAATTTCATTACTGCTCTTCAATAGTTTTCTCTGGGACGTTTTGAAAGCGAAAGGATCTTCTTCCATACAATGGCAGCAACTGTTCTTTGATCAGCTCACTTTGGTCTAGATTCTTGTAAGTGGTGCTCAGTAAAGCTATGCGGAGCACAATCTAAGACGGATGCAGATGAAATTGTATCTCTACATCCTTTGAAGCAGTTACAACTGGAAAAATAAGTTAACCATATTGAGCTGATCTACTAGCATAAGGCTGATTAATCAAGATGCAGTTTCACATGAGAGTCTTATAAATGAGCCCATGACTGTATATGACTTCCCTCTCCCCCCATAATAAAGTGGATTGAAGCCCCTGTTGCACATATTTATGGGAGAAAGAAAGAGACTTCAGCTCAGCTAAGATTCAATGCTTTGACAGAACAAAAACAGATGAGATAAAAAAGTGATCATGATTTCTAGCATACTGGGGTAGCAATTTATTTTATTAATCATCAAGATCAGCAGCACAATCCCAACCAGGTATACCCAGAAGTAAGTCCTATTGAATTCGATGGAGTTTACTCCCAAGTAAATGCGAATAGGATTGCAGAATTAGCTAATTTACTTATGCCCCAGCCATACTAGAACAGAACAGTTTATACATATTAAGAAAGGAACAGAACAGTTTATACATATTAAGAAAGGAGCAAGACAGTGTTGATGGGAACACAGGTAACTGGAGCAGTGATGTTAGAAATTGTGCTGATTTCTCCATCTTCCCATAATACTGTGATGGAGCTTCTTTGTTCTGTCAGTTACCTGTTCCCAGGTACTGTTCAACCCTGAAACAATGACCAACACCTTGGCCTGTCAAGTTGCTGCCCACTTTTTGAAACACCTGGGAATAGAAACTAGGTATCGAGTTCAATCCATATATGGAGAGGGTCTACTCTTGTGAGAAATATTGTCCAAATTTACATACTGGCTTCTGTGATGGACTTCTCTGTAATGTGTCCCTGGTGGACCAGTTCTTTTAAATTGTATGTCTAAGCATGTTTGAATGCAAGTCAAAGTGAAGAACCTGTAGCTCTTTACAGATATCTTGTATGCTTTGTTTGCAAAAGAGCTCTAGTGAACATGCACTGTATGTTTGGACAAGTGCTACTGGAGTCCCAAACTGCCCCACAGGTCAGTAGCAACACTTCCACCTTTTAAAGAAAAATGTTCCAGGAATTTTCTTCCCCGGAGTATAAATCAGATTTTCCTACATTTTGTCAGGAGTTAATTGGCTCAATGCAAGCAAAATAAAGATGTTCCTGTCGTAATATTTTGCTGTTATTAAAAGATTATAGCCATAACTCTCCACTATTTTCTTTTCTCCTGCAAAGAAAAGTATCTCTTTTTTCCTATTCTGAGCCCCATGCAGTTCCCACCTCTCAAGAGAAGCATTCGTAAGGTCAATGGCAAGGTAAACAAACAATTCATTCTGTTTTCCGATGTGAGGGGCAATTCAAAACGAGCCAGAACTAGCATAGTTTCATTGGGAATGCAGCCAGTGTAAGTAGTCATTGACAGTCCTCCTCGTATTATTAAATACAGCCTCCAAGGCTAGACTCTGGAATGGGTCAACCACTTCTCAAACTTCCAGTCCCAAATGTCTCAAAACACAATCAATGAAAAAGTGCAACTGGCAAAGCTATCTAGCAGAGTTGGGGAACCAGTGCACCTCTTTGTCGTCCATATATTTTCAACTACAAGTCTCATCAGTCCTAGCTGGTATGCCACTAGACTGATGGGAGTTATCTGGGGGTTCCAGGTTGGGGAAAGCAATGTAAGTACTCAGCTAAGACTCTGTTCTTGTGAAGATTAACACTGAGTACTGAACCCAGCCTGGCAGCTAGGAGAAGATGCTGTTGGGTAGCGGTGAAGGAGTGGGGAGCCTCCAGGCCATTTTGGCCAAGCCATACAGGCACTTTGAAACCCTAAGTATCTGCTGATTGTCAGGTCTTTGGAGTGCAGTGCAGTACATTGCACCAAGGTGTCAGCACTTGGGGAGAACGTTTGAATAAGTTTTCAATGCCAAAGCCCCAATGAGCAGCTGAGATTGGCTGAACTGGAGGTTCCACTGGGGCTTCCACTGCAGGAACTTCCTGGTCCAGCTGAGGGAGCTAGAAGTGGAGCATTTTCCTTTCCTTCCTCAAAAAGCAGTTTGAAGGTTCTGACACAAGTTGATGGGGATTGTGGTTGTTGCCATCCATCTGTCTCAAGAGACAATGGAGTTTGCCTCCAGGTCTGAAGTCAAACCACTGCACTAACAGCACCCAAGTGACCTCCTGGGTAGTGTGTATGGAGGTCCTGGGCCACTCAGACTACAAGACTCCCCTCTGGTCCATGTTATGGTCCAATGAAGGGTAAATAACATCAAACCCTGTCTGTAAAAAATAAACAACTCCGGACAGTTTATGTAGAGGAAATCTGTAGGCTCTAATACTTTTTGGATTGGACATGACCCGTTATAGATGTCCACCCCCTTTCAGACTTCCTTTCACAAACTTTTTCAAGATACAAGTTTATTTTTCTTCAAGTAATTTTAACGAATTTTGACTTGGCTGCAGTGTATTGTATAACAATAATGAGGAAGATAAGCTGTTAGAACTGATTCTAAATTTATGAAGGCAATCACTGGGTCATTCAGCAAAGAAAACAAAAAGAACTTTTGACTATTTAAAATTCATTTACATAAGCCCTGTAAATAACTGCAGTTACTGGGATAATTTGCCCTTGTATTACTTATAAACAAATCTGTACACATACAGAGAGAGAAAGAGAATGAGAGAACGTGAAGGAGACCAAGACCAAGACTTATTTTATAGGCAAAGTCTTCTAATAATCTAACAAGGCTCTTTTTGAATTCATATGTTCTTACATAGTAACTCCCCCAGACCATACACCCAGAGGCCCTGCCCTGTGTCCTCCTTTAGTGTCTTTACTTGACTGCAATGTGTCCTTAAACTGTGATACCTCACTTCTTGGATGCCTCTCTCTCTCTCTCTCTCTCTCTCTCTCTCTCTCTCTCTCTCTCTGTGTGTGTGTGGTGTGACTCTGACCAGACCCACTTTTACCATACTCACCACTGGCGTGTGACCTACAGTATGTTTCCTACAAGGGAAGATGGCCTCTTGCCTTCTCCATCTCTGCTTTAATCACAAAAGGGGAAGATTCCCACTTGGGAAATGCCTTTCTACTTCCTGCCTTTGGCTACATCTGAGTGCTGTGAGTTTGGAGCTACTTGTATCCAGAAATGCAGATTTCTGTGAAATCCTGATGCCACCAGGTCAATGGCAAGTCCTCTGCTGAATTTGAAATGATCAAGACCAATGAAAACATTAATAAGTGTTTGTATTACTGCACAGTATTACATTTCTGGTTAATAGAGATACTGAAATGGATGATACCTTGCCTCTTGTCCTTGTTGCTGTGTGCATTTCAGAACTCTGTACTGTCAGATGCTTATCTTATTTTATTTCCCTTCCTAGGTGAATGTTAAATACGATGTGCCAGAAAGACATCAATGAAGAAAGGATGCAAAGGAATGTTTGTTGCAATGGCTGGGACAATTTATGTGAGCCTGGAATTGAGCTGCTTCATCGAGGAATTGAGGAGAAATTCATTTGCGTGGACAGGCGGAGTCCCCAGATCCCGAGTGGTCCCTCCCGTCATGTGGAATAACGACTCTAGACAACGTGCTATGGGATTAAATTGGCCACAACTTTATTAAATTTCAAATGTGGGTAGACCTTGGCTCAGGCATTGGGCATTCTCCCTCCCTAGTCCCCAGCCGGGGACCTAGGGAGCATCAGGGTTATCCAGTGTGTGTGTGGGGGGGATGGGCCGGCTCTGGAGAACATATGTTCAAGCAGAGATAGCCGCCCCCGTTACGCCGCCGCAGGGGAGAGCAATGACGACCTTTCGGCGTACGGCCAAAGCCTCCCTTCAAAAACCCCTTTAACGGGGAACCCTGGTATCGCCGCCACAAAGAGGAAGATGGACTAAAGGATTCCGCCCAAGGCCTGATACCGCCAAAGTTGTGATGTTTTGCTACGGGAAAGGCGAAACCTGCCAATGCAGGGAAATTCCTTTCCGGCCCTTTAACAGCGACCTTATCGTAGCAGCGCCCGCATACCTGTGGAGACAGGTTAACCTGCAAAGCCTATGAAGAAAAGTTAACCTGCAAAAGAAGACATTAACTGAGGGTGGGTAGGGTGGGAGAAGCTCTGGAGCCAAGTGAGGATTACCAATTAAGATCCACCCTCTATTGTGTGGGCAGGTAATCCCTCCCCCTACCTGGCCTGGTTTCCCTGGCAACACTTCCCCCAGGTGGGATTGGACAACTCACTGGGGTAGGCGGGGACCTCCAGGTATCCCACCTAAGGGAAGGCAAAGCCTATGTTGATGGGGCCACTCCAGATCCAGGGCTGCGCGCGTCCACGCAAAGGGCGCCCCCCGTTTTTTAAGTGGGGAGCGGTCATTGCATTTCCAAATATGCAATTCCTGAACCAATATGCAAACCAAAATGCAGCTATCATTCAACGTTTGCACTTCTTGGGATTTTGCATCAATCTCAAATTCATACTTTTATAGGTAAAGTCTTCTAATGATCTAGCAAGGCTCTGGCTACTTAGGGCTTACCCACACTTCTTCTTGTTCTACTGCTTTCCCCTTGGGGAAAACTGCTTTTTAGCACTCATTTGGAGCAAATGACAATTACAGGATTTCCCAGATTGATGTTTGCTCTGATTTACAGCTAAAGAGTGGCTTTCCCTGAGAAAGGAGCAGGGCAAGGGGAAAACTGCTTGAACTCATGCCTAGGAAACACAGGTCAACAGAAAACCATTTGGACTTGTGCTTCCTAGGCATGGGACAATCAGAAGTGTGGACAAACCCTCAGCCTGCGACTCTGCAGCTTCTAACTCTGTTTCTTCATTACTGCTAGGCATTGAGACCATAATTCCCTGTGACTAACAGCTAAAATAAAACCCTGATGTACTAGTAAAGAGCATTGTTACTTTTATCTTACCCCAGTCCTTATCTGAACAATATGAATTCTGTGCCTCGCTAAAAACAAACACCTTTACGTTCTGAGACTGCTACAATTATATAAAAAGGAAAAGTGGCCTTATAATTTGTTTTGTTTGGATATGAATAGGGCATGTTTTGTATTGCTGTTGATGCAATGTACTAGCATTTTCTACAGGCATGTCAATTTTTCCTATTAAAAATTGCAGTCTTTATAAGTGACGAGAGCATTTCATAGCAATTGTAAGGATGGGCTTTCTGTTGGCAACCTTTGACATACCGCCCTGTACTTGGTGACTTTGTGTCCTGAACTTTAACCTTAACTTCCTTTCACTGTATAAACATCATCTCAATTTTGCCCTGGAGGATGCTGTTTCTAGGAGCACTGAAATGTGAGGAGAGCTTAGATTTGTTTGTGTTTGTTTGACTCATGCAAGAAACTGTCTGCCTGAATAGACGTGTGTCATCTGATTTTACTTTGCGCAGCATAATTATATTCAGATGCAAGGAGTGTGATCTTGGATTTTGGGCATCTAAGCTTGTCTTTAAACTTTTTTTTAAAAATCCATTAAATCTTTTCTTAACTAAGAGGAAGCGAGGAAATCCAACAACTGTATTTTTGTGATGGCAATAACCTTTGCCCCCCAAAATCCACACAGTATGGCCTATAAATTACTAGCTTGTTTCTCTGGGTTGGAAAATGGCAGCTTATATAGCTATTCCTTGATGTGTACTGTTAATTAGCCGTGGGGATCTTCCCAGATAGTGCCAATAAAACAGGTCATAAAAAGTAATCTGGACCTAGTCATCATGGAATTCAACTGATAAACTTTAATGCTTCTTCTTTTTCTTCCACTGTTTTAAAACAGTGTTAAACCAATCTGTTTAGTATCACTGACAACATTCTCTTGAGTCATCAAAGCATATTAGACCATACTCATGTGCTGCAATGGATGCAGGGTAATTTACTGTTATATACCACCTTTATTGAGAAAAACCTTAATCCCAGATTTGTGTTAATGGAACAAGTTTCGGTGGGCATTTAATAGCTATAATTAAATTTTTCAGTGAGAAAGAATATAATTTTATTCAGCTGAAGTGTACCACAGTCTGAAACTTAAGCACATCCCATGCAAAAAAAAAATCCTTCAGACACAAGTTGCAGCCATCGTGCCCTATTGAGGTCCAGGTCTGTTCAGCACTTGCATGACATCCCAGGAATTACAACCTTGAGTTGCATAGGTAAGCCTTCTCCATGTTTGCTGGGTAAATGAACCATTTTGAAACCTGATAGCACAAATATACACAGGGAGTTTCCTACTCCAGAAATTCAGTCTCAACATATGAATGGACCAACAAGAATTTAATGGAGGGGCAATGCCATGGTATCTTCCCTTTCCAATGCAATGGGGAATGTATGAATCAAAACCAATCATAAATGATGCCTGTAGCATATACTTGGACCTTTTAGGCATCAGTGGAGTTATTATTTTGTCATCTGGGCAGGGGCATAGCCTTGCAGTGCCAATTATGGCTGCATTATTATTATTATTATTATTTAATCAAGCAGAAGAGTAGTAGCTTAGAGAGTTTTTTTTATCAGCTTTGTTTGTTTAGGTAGGATCCACTTATTCATGGACAGGTGGGATCAAGCTATACACATACATACTTTTATAACCTCCATGATGTTATACCCCACAGCCTATGTGGGGCTGCTGAGGGCTTCAATGAAGGCAGAATGTAGCTGTCCATCTTCTCATAAATTTGAGACAACACAAACCCTTTCAGTCTGTTTTTGTATTATTATCAGTATCATCAATACTTGTTAGTTGCTTACCAAAAGCTAAATAAAAACACACACAAGTCATACACACAGGAAGCCCTGGCAGTGTACTAACAGTGAAACAACATCAATTCATGTCAATCACACAGATTGCAAATATCCACATCCAATTCAGCATGTTAGCATCTTTAAAGCCCTTAATGGCCAGGAAACAACATCATAGAATGCCCTAGGTGTCCTGCTCCTGAACAGAACTACCTCTTTGTCTCTATCACTGCTGCTCCTTCATTGCCCTCTCCCTCTATGCCTCTTCCTTTGCAGCACTGTCCAAAAGAAAAACACCTAAGCGGAGGCTGTTATTTTCGGTACTCTTGCCGCTACACATAAATTTGGAGAGGGCAGTGAATGAGCAGCAAGAAGAAGGTAGGGAAACAGACAAGGCACTGGGGGGAGAGAATCATTAATAAACCACTTGCTGGTTCTACCTGGGGCTCTAGCCACCAGTGTCAGGGCCTTGACTGTGATTGCCCTGAGGCTGCGGAAAGATCTTCCTTCTGAATTACACGGCTGAGCAAGGAATTGAACTTGGCTCTCCCCAGCCCAACACCGTTCACTATAGTACACTGTCTTTCATGTAAATTTGACTACTAATGACAAGAAAACAAAAGTGGCAGCGATTTGAAAATAAATCCTTCAGGGGTTTTTTCCATGCTGTAAGTATTCCCGTAAAGACTCTCCTCCTGGAAGAGAGGGGAGTGGTTGTGGGCGGGAACCCGAGCCCTGCCTCTAGCAGGGGGCGTTAGCCCCCTGCCTCCCACTCACCTGGCTGGCGCCCACGCCCATCGGCAGGCACCCAACCAGGTGCCTCCGAGGGGTGTGTTCAGCAGCCTAAATGCTGTGGCGCCAGCCCCTCCTCTGCCTCACTCTTCGTCGTCCTGTCGCGATTCACCCACCCTCCACTCCCTTTGAGCTCAGGGTCTTAGTTTTCCTTGGCCTTGCTATGGACCTTAGGCTGGTCACCCTGGTTGTCCGGGGGGGGGGGGGGGCTGGTAGGAATTTTTCCATTTGGCATTAGGCTTTTTGGTTTTTTTGCCTACCTCGTAGCAATCGTCACAACTTTCTTGGTATTGGTGGGTAGGTTAGGCATTGGAATAATGTGTTGTGTTGAAGGGCTAGGTGTGGCCATCGCCTATACCTTCAATTTTTGGGTATTCCGTTAAAGGAATCTGGTGGTCGTGTATTCTGTCCGATGCCTGCTTGGTGGGAGGCCATGGCACGACCCTCGGTGACATCAGGGGAGAGCCTATAATTGGATTAGCATCAACAGGCTCCACCTACTGGTGAATAAACCCCCTTCGTTTCAGACTTACCCCTCTCTGAGGGGGTGGAGTCAGCTAAGCCAATACCTTTTCACTTGCTGTAATCAATAAAGTTGTAGCCTTTTCTTGCCCATTAACCTTATATCACATGTCCTTGTGTATTCATTCCTCTTTGGGGGGATCGGGTCCTTGAACCACAATAACTGGATTTAGCCATTTTAGAAGGACAGTTCTTTACAGTACAGTACATATGAATACCTTACAGTACAGGAAGCATGCTACTCAGCTATTCAAAATACAATCAGTAGTGATTCCACAATCACTTCTGACCAGCATGGATGGTGACTCAGTTCTATGGCTGCTCCAATTTTAGAAAACTCACTAGGTGCATTGCACCCATGTAGCAAGCAATCACGAAAACTGGTGCACACACTATAAAATGCATAAGTGGTCCCAGTTTCAATAGTGTTCATATCGATTTTATACAATGTAGTGTAATTCTTTTCAGACTCCATTTATTCACAAAGCATTATTCACATTCAACATACGCTCTGAGGTGCAGCAAGCTAGTCTCTAGGAATGGGCTATTCTGTTTTCTTTCCAATTGGTGTCATTTTCATATGCTTTCCCCCAACATTCTGTTCTATTACATTTCCACATTAATCTATGACAGTTTTAAAAATATGCATTTAAATGTGTATTTTTTTATCTCCTAGCAATGTTTTAAATACATGCAGGCTTTAAAAATAACCCTTATTTAAACACATTTGGGGGTATAACTGAATTGCGTCTCAGCCTTCAGATATTTGCAAATTCCATCCACTTGATCAGCTCTGATCTCCACATTATTCCAAGAGGTATGGACATCCCTAGACATCCCTTACTTTTCCCTCCTCCCCATAAGGAATTCAGAATTCAAGGAAGGCTGTCAAAAGGTGTACCAGGGACACCCTGCTCATTCTCCTAAGTTAGGCATGTGTATATAGCAAAAGCATTCCAGCCCAGATGCAATATATCCATGTTTCATTATCTATATAGATAATGTGAGTAACGTCATACATACATACATCATACATAACCCATCAATGGCTCATCTAGTCCAGCATTCTATTGTCACAGTGACCAACCAGATGTCTGTGGAAAACCTGCAAGCTGGACATGAGCACAGGAGCACCCTGCCTACCTGTAATTCCCAGCAACTAGTATTCAGAAGTGGACTGCTTCTGAAAGTGGAGGTAGAACGCAACGTTGTGGACATTGATAGCCTTGTCCTCCATTATTTTTTCTCATCCTTTTCAAAAGCCATCCTTTAAAGCCCTAAACAGCCTCTGCCCAGTATACCTGAAGAAGCGTCTCCACCCCCATCATTCAGCCCGGACACTGAGGTCCAGCTCTGAGGGCCTTCTAGCGGTTCCCTCACTGCAAGCAGCAAAGCTACAGGGAACCAGGCAGAGGGCCTTCTTGGTAGTGGAGCCTGCCCTGTGGAATGCCCTCCCATCAGATGTCAAAGAGATAAGCAACTACCTGACATTTAGAAGACATCTGAAGGCAGACCTCTTCAGGGAAGTTTTTAATGTGTGACATTTTAATGCATATTTAATCTTTGTTGGAAGTCACCCAGAGTGGCTGGGGAAACCTAGCCAGATGGGTGGGTACAAATAATAAATTATTATTATTATTATTATTATTATTATTATTATTATTATTAATTATCCAAGCTGGTGTCCATCATTGCCTCCTGCAGGAGCAAGTTCTGGTTCACAAAAACCATTTCAAACACGATTATAAACAGGAATATAGGTGACGCAAAAGGTCTTTTGGATTCTGTTCCCTGAATGGATTATCATTAGTTATAATAGTTCAAACTGACTTTGTGAACTGGTTCCAGCAGTGGGAGAAAGCAGTCCCCTCCTAGAATATGCCTTCACACTTCATTGGCACATCGTCGCCCTATCTCCTTATGTACTCTGAGACCAGCACTGTTCCTGACAGAAGATATACAAGGACTAGTCAGGGAAAAGAATAATGAATATATATATAAATGGTTAGATAGATACATCTATAGATATACACATTGGTCTTTTAGCTGCATGCCTTGAATATGTTATAGACAGTAGCAACTCAGCTATATTTACACCCAAGTCAATTCTTATGTTTCACTTAATGTTCTTGTCATCAGGTAGGTTTTAAAACAAGCTCTTCCAAGAAGGGGTAATTTATGATGTCTAGAAAGTGCATTTATGTCCTTATCTCTGGAGAATCATTTCCAAGGCAAAGAAGATAACTGAAGTCACCCATCATTAATTGCACTTGTTACTTTTTTTAATGCCATCTTCAGTCTTTGTCATAATTGGAAATGCACTGGAAATACCAGCCAGATACCTCTATGATGTTATCTTTTCATTTTTTAAATTAAGGAATCTATCTATTGACACCACTGTGGTGCATTTCATTCACATAAGCTTCCTTATAGCCTGATTCTATGTATACTGACTCTGTGGAGATCAATGGGACTTACTCCCAATAATGACCGTATATTGGATTCCAATCCTAAGTTTATCTGACTCTAGAGCTTTGTTAATATATATTGACAGCCACTCTGGGCATGACCCTAGAATTCCTGGATTTCATTTATTAGTGTTTGAGCTAACCCATTTCAGGCAACACTGGTCAGTGTCTGGCATAGAAGCATTGAGACTTCACTAGCTTCAGTTGGACTAAAGTATACAGAGTTGGGCAAAATATAGCATCGTTTGGGCATCATTTGGTGTTTAGGTTTCCAGCACTGGTGTGCAAATACTTTATACATGCTTTAAGAAATCATATATCCTGTTTAAACAACAGTCTTCTGGTTTCATAAGTATATTTATCTCAATTTTGTACCTGCCTTCTTCTCGCATACAAGCTATGATTGTACAAAGATAGGAAGGACATTGTAAACAATAAATAAATAAATTAGGAACCATTTCTTGCATCTGCCACTTGCCTTGTTTTCTCCTTTAGGGCAGTGATGCAGACTGTGCCAAAAGGGAGAGACCATAGTCATAATGACAAGGAGATGAATGCACTGAGTGGCGCTATTAAATATCTTTCCAGAAAATTATTTGGACTTAAATAGTAAATAACTCATAAGCCACCTACTACAAGATGCTGATATAATCTTTGCTAGACGCAGGAAAAACCTCTCAGGTGATATACTTACAAATGGTCACAAAGTGGTTTGAGAAATAGCTTTACTGGAAAGACTGACAAGTAAGTTGAGAATGACACATAGGCAGAGCAAGAAAGACAACTTTACTCCTGTGTGGTTTGATTCTGTAATGACCGCTCCCCGCTTAAAACGGGGGGCGCCCTTTGCGTGGACACGCGCAGCCCCTAGATCTGAAGCGGCTCCAACAGCATAGGCTTGGCTTTGCCTCCCTCAGGTGGGATACCTAGAGGTCTCCACCTACCTCAGTCAATTGTCCAATCCCACCTGGGGGAGGTGTTGCCAAGGAGACCAGGCCAGGTAGGGGAGGGATTACCTGCCCACACAATAGAGGGAGGATGTTACCTGGGAATCCTCACTTGGCTCCAGAGCTTCTCCCGCCCTACCCACCCTCAGTTAATGTCTTATTTTGCAGGTTAATTTTTCTTCACAGGTTTTGCAGGTTAGCCTTTCTTCACAGGTATGCGGGCGCTGCTACGTTATGGTCGCTGTTAAAGGGCCGGAAAGGAATTTCCCTGCATTGGCAGGTTTCGCCTTTCCCGTAGCAAAACGTCACAACTTTGGCGGTATCAGGCCTTGGGCAGAATCCTTTAGTCCATCTTCCTCTTTGCGGCGGCGATACCAGGGTTCCCCGTTAAAGGGGTTTCTGAAGCGAGGCTTTGACCGTACGCCGAAAGGTCATCATTGCTCTCCCCTGCGGCGGCGGTGTAATGGGGGCGGCTATCTCTGCTTGAACATATGTTCTCCAGAGCCGGCCCATCCCCCCCCCACACTGGTTAACCCTGATGCTCCCTAGGTCCCCAGCTGGGGACTGGGGAGGGAGAACGCCCAATGCCTGAGCCAAGGTCTACCCACATCTGAAATTTAATAAAGTTGTGGCCAATTTAATCCCATAGCACGTTGTCTAGAGTCGTTATTCCACATGACGGGGGGGGGGACCGCATGGGATCTGGGGACTCCACCTGTCCACGCAAAGTGCATGACCATTTCTGAAAATGAACTGTTTCCACCACCAGAAAATAGCATGATCTAGCTGGTATGACCCTGACCATAAAAAGAAAAAGGGGGAAAGAAAGAAAGAAAGTCATAACAACATTTTACTATCTGAACATTTCATTACAACTTACCTGTCTGTAACACCATAGGTAACCAGATTTTTTTTAGTTTCAGTTTTATGTATTAATGTGCTGCAATTTTTATCCTATTTATATTATTTGGTGTGTTTTTCTTTAATCACTATATGTTTTTTCAGTAAACAAAGAGTCATGATAGCTCTACACTATCTATAGGAACAGAGGCAGCATGACTCCTGGGGAATATGATCAGAGCATGCTGTTGCACTCATAGAAAGGCTTGAGGCCTTTCCAGAGGCATCTGGTCAGCCGCTGTGGGAAACTGGATGCTGTATTAGATAAACCTTTGGTTTGATCCAGCAGGGTTCTTCTTACATTCTTACGATTTCCATTACCTTCTTAAGCTTTAGCACTACCTTTCTACATCTTCTTATGATTCTGAGCAGCATCCCCTAAAATCTTTTCTCATGCCTGGGGTCAACTGCCAACATGTCTCGCAAACAAACCATCAAGTGTCCTAATAGCTTTCAAAAACACAGTTATCCATGTTTCTAAGCATTGAATTAATCTCCTCTCCCCTTCCTTATTACAGAGTATCTCTTCCATACTGGTTCTACAAAGTTTCATCATAATGACTTCTTTCCTCTGAGTCACTCAGTGTAAGGATTTTTTTAAAAAGTCATATGGCCAAGGGTATTTTGTGAAATCTCCCTCCTCCTGTCTTCTTAAAGTATAATTCAGAATTATTTGCATTTAAATGATCAACAGTGAAGCTTTTGAACTTTCTTAATTTTCTAGTTATATGTTATGCCTGAATAAAAACCAGATTCATTTCCCCCTTCATATCAGTTGATGGATCTTGGATAGGGTCGCCCATGTTGCTTATGGATATAAAGTACTAAACAGGAGGCATGGAAACAAGAATTGTGGATTTTCTGAACCACTCATTTGTGAAATCAACCATGTGGATCTGAGTGAAGGATTTGGCCTCAAGTGCAGAGACATTTCAAAGGCAGAATTCTCAACATGCTACATGTTAATGAATTATGAATCTTTGTTTTCAAACAACTGAAGAAACATCTTCCTTTCCACAAGGAACTAATTATACTTTGTGCACAAGTTACACATGGAATTAAACCTAAGTGGTACTTTGTGGCAGAAAAAAAGAGTCTGTTTCTAATATGGATCATGTTAAGTCATTTCACGTGCATGAAGTAGCTCAAAAAGCAACTGATAAATATGCTATAAGATCAGCCGGAGCTCCCAGTCTGCGATGAGGTTCATGTTTTTGAACATCAATCAGGTTAAAAGCTGCTTTCTAAGCATCCTCTATGCATTTTAATTAAATATTTCTCTGTGACATATAACACAAAACATCACAGAGCCTAATGAGCCTATTGTTTTGTTCAAAAGAAGCTTCCATTTTCTCTCCAACATGCATGTTTACACTGCTTGCCCTTCAGCTACACTCCAGTCAATCCTCAGCGAAGATGTTTTTGAATGATTAATGATTTTCATGCAACAGGAACGTAATAGCAAAGCACTCCTTTCTCCCAGTTGCATCCATCACAGGTTTGGCTGAAATCAACAAGGAAGCAGCTGCTATTGTAAATGTGCTAATATGGGTGCTTACTCACTTCTCCCCATCTAAATTGCTCCATGGGTTTGGGAGTTCTGAATAACTAATCTTGCTTTGGAAGTGGAACCAAAAGTATCTGGAATCATTCTGTGCTATCATTTCCAAATTTTGTACAGTGCATGCATGGCTGGCCACAGCTTTCCTTTCCTTTGGATCATGCACATCTCCCTCCCTCATATTAACAATTATTACGTGCACATTGAAAAATAATGTCCCCCTCCCCCCCCCAAAAAAGGCAATCAATGTTGTTTTACTATTGCATATTTTTTACAAAATCAAGATTATTTGTCTGTGGTGTTTTGCCAGTGTGCATCGCGTCAACATTGCACAAAAATTAGTTTGCTGAAATCGTACACAAATTCACACCCATACTGCATTTTTGCAGTGTTGCATCAATGTACATGTGGCCATCAAAATCAAAGATGGGTGACATGCAAATGTGCTGCAGGACTGAAGGTCGCACCATGCTCCAATTTAAGATTTTTTTTTTTATAGAAAATCTCTTCGTTAAACTGAAATGCATGGGGAGGGGAATGTAGAGTTAAATGCATAGTTCAGATGTGGCCTTAGTGTCCAGATTGTATCCATTTCCCTGTTCCCTGTCCTCGGAAGGGATAAAGGAGCATGCTATTTATTTTGTGTATGCATTTCTTTGTTCTTTAAAAATGTCAAAGCAGTGTCTGTCTGCACTCAGAATTCCAGAGCACAGGGACAGCCGGTGTTCTGCAAAGTGTGGACAGCACTAGGGACAGGATGGCAACGTCAGGAGTAAGGTGAGTTTTCTCTTCCCTCTTGCAGCTATTTCCACATAGTTCTGAACTCCTGAACTCCACATGGTTCTGGGCTCAAGACCATCTGCAAAGAAATAGTAGGAAGGAGGTTTATGCTTGTGCAGTGCAAAAATTATTTAATCAGGTAATGCATCAAATAGATATAACTTTTTCTGTTTTGTGTGGAATATCTGTTAGTACTCAGCCCAGAGCCTAAAATGAGCACATAGGTACCTGGAAATTAAAAGCCATATGGATTTAAATTACGGCTAGAATCCTATACCCACTTACCTTCGGTGAAGCCAGTTGGACTTACGTCTGAGTAGTCATGTACAGTATAGGATTACACTGGAAGTCACATTAAGCAGATCAGATTTATATATAGGTTTTTGCTGATTCATATTGACTTCTGATGCCCCCTGGTGTACAGATTCTCAGAAATTTAATTTGGTCCTCATTTTTAAGCAAACTGACCTGGTTCGTATTTCCTAGACTAATGCATGGGTCAAAACACTGCCACCCTTCACTTTTCACAGTTGTCAAAATTTTATGATGGAGTTCTCAGATAAAAAAATGTACCAAAAGGACACATTTTAGATTCAAATCCATATAAAATGTACAAAAATGTGATATGTTTTTTTGAAACTGTTTTGCCTGTGTCTAGACAAAAATAATAGATCGCTACAGGAAAAAAGACATAATTGACTTATAAATGAGTAAATGTGAAACTGACCAGAAATAAATGGATCCATTCACTGTCTTATACCTCCTCACCATAAAATTTTGGGTCTGAATTAGGAAAATCTGCTCATCCTTACTTGGCCTTCGAAATCAAGGGAACAGATGGAAAAGTATAAATGAAATATGAGGTTTCTCACCATTTGTTTAGAACATCCTGCATCAATTAACAACTTCTCACATTTGAATATGTCCAGACCAATCCATTTTTGTGAGACTTGTACATGGAATGATTACAACTGGCTTACACAGCTTATGTCTAAATTAGCACTCTGCTTTGAGATTATGTTGTATTTGTTGTACACACTTAGATTAAGTCTCATTGAACTTGATGCAGGCTTAGTTATGAGTAGACATGTACGGGATTGCAATATGAGAGGTACTAAACCAGGGGTCAGCAAACTTTTTCAGCAGGGGGCCGCTCCACTGTCCCTCAGACTTTGTGGGGGGCCAGACTATATTTTGAAGAAGAAGAAAAAAAATGAATTTCTATGCCCCACAAATAACCCAGAGGTGCATTTTAAATAAAAGGACACATTCTACTCATGTAAAAACACGCTGATTCCCGGACCGTCCACAGGCCGGATTTAGAAGGCGATTGGGCTGGATTTGGCCCCCGGGCTTTAGTTTGCCTACCCATGTACTAAACTTCCTGGGATAACCTTGCTTGTGTCCTAACTTTAGATTGGTAACAGCTGATTATGTTCACAACTCCAAATTGAATAAGAAATGTATGCTTTTAATCAAACTCAAGAAAGGAAAGGTGGGTGAATGCAACATGACATAGAAAAGAATAGACTAAAGACTAAAGAATAGACTAAACACGTGAATATGGATGGATGAATCTGTTAATTTTGGCTTCTTTCAGGTTCTCATTTTTCCTGTCTTAAGTTCAGTTCTCCAAACTTCCACATCAGTATATTATTATTTAACAAATTTTCATGAAAATTCATCAGCATTCACTTAGGAGACTACTGTAAGCAAATGGAAACAAAAGAGGATTTTGATTCACTTATAGTGTAAAAATCACTATGGACAATATGGTTTGATATAAAAATTGGAGTTCTGATGAATATGCAGTTGTAGATGTTTAAAATGAGACCCCACAGAGGGAATAGGGGGAAGTCTCAAGATTCAGAGAATCTCTTTATACAGATGTTTTTACTAGTTTGTGTTTATGTGTACTTTGTATTTGTGAAACCAATAAAAATGATTTCATTAACAAAAATTATCAGCATTTCAGTGTTAATTTATTCTAATGGACACATGTTTGTATGAAGGTTTTCCCAAATATACCCTAATATAATGCATTTTTGTATTTTATTTTCACTAATTTATGCATTTGTGTGGACACTTCACCTCAGTTTATGGAATTTTGTACACATGACTTGGCTGAAGGACCGCACCACAAATTGAGAGGAGCACATGTTGATGAGTGCATTTCAGTTCTCATATTGTTTCAGAAAGTCCATATTTGGTAGGTTCGCTTATAAACATGAACTGAATTTCTTTTTTTTTAATAGATTTTTATTAAGATTTTAAAAGTTACATGGATAAAAAATATAGCAAAAAACACCCAATTAAACAAAAAAGAAAACAAAACAATACATAGAAACCAGTCACATCCAAGAAAAAAAATAAAAAAGGAAAACAAACAAAAAAGAAAAAAAATACATACAATCGGGAAAAAAACAAATCAAACCTTTACATAACTTTCTTTCTTTAGCTTATTTCCTTGACCTCCTCACATCTCCCCTCTTTGTATTCTAGTTCAGTTAGATATTTCAGCAAATCCTTCATCTTTGTTTTTATCCTAATAATTTATCTTAATATGCTGTAATTTTACATTCTCTTCTTTCACCAATTAACCATCCATTTTTACTTCATTTAATCTTATTTCTCATTAAAACTAATATATTTGAACTTGATCTCTTAAGACATTTCCCCTAGGGTCATAAAAATTCCCTTCCATGATTTTTCCCTCTCTCATTAAATTTTTTAAAATCTCTATATATACACTTTAAATTCCCAATTTTCTTCCACCGTCTCCCCTCCCCGGTCTCGGCCCCTGCCGTCAATCCCATCAACCTCCAACATGAACTGAATTTCTACCCCATCCCAATATCATAGAATCATAGAACTGTAGAGTTGGAAGGGACCCTGAGGGTCATCTAGTCCAACCCCCTCAATGCAGAGATATATGGGGCAACTCTTCAACCCAAACAGCAACATGCAACTAAGGAGCTCTGGCCTGTATCATTGCAGCCCATATTGCATGAGATTTCCAGCCAAGAGTACAGGAGGGTGAAAGTCCATTCACTTGAATGTGTTTACCAATAAAATTCTGCAAGCCCAATGGGACGAATGACTCCATTGTTAAAAAAAATGAGATAATATAGTAATGAGAAAGTAGCATGGAACATTTATATTTGTATGGCTACAGAACAAGTATTGTGGAGATGGAAATATATCCATTCTGGAAAACTTTCAGAAGTAGGAAGAAGGAATGCTGAAACACTAAATATTTATAGATTTACAACACATGAGATCATTTTTGAACATTCAATAGAAATATCAATTTAATAAGTCCTCTTTTTCAGGTTTGTGGCTCCCCTTAAAGAGGGAACTGCTGATGAATAGTAATTATGATAGAATCATGCTCTTTTGCCAACAGACTAGTAAAATGCAGATTTTTAAAACAGAGATAACAAAACTTCTGCCACTTGTTAATTTCTGCCATGCTTATAATTAACTTGAGGGGATTATTCTATTACATAATGTATCTATAATTTACAGTTAAATAGTGCAGATCATTTAATGAATTTTAAGAATAAAACTACATTTAAACAGCTAAGATTTTGTGACAAGGATCTCTTCTGGAATCAAATAACTGTAATTATGAGTCGGTATTCTGCTCTTACTTTAGAAAACATTTATAAACTAAGCTAATTAAAATTCTTAGTAATAAAGTAAAACTTATTATTACACGTTTAAATAGCAGAACTGTAGTCATGCCAAGCTGAAGTGCTTAAAAAAAAATCCAGAGTGAGCTTAAGAGCAGAAAATAGTCTACAAACAATTGTGAGTGAAACTAGGGCAGCCTTCCCCAAGCTGCTGCCTGCAGTTGTTTTTGACTAAAGCTCCCATCACTCACAGCTTGCATAAACAGGGAATTCTAGCTCGGATTATTGAGGGTACCAGTTGTGGAAAGATGAGTTAGGAACCTACATAGGGAAGTGAGAAGACACAATTTTTCATTCCAATATGTATTTGTCAATATCAGCACTGTCCATTCCACTACAATTTCCACAAATGTCTGCTTAAAAAGCTCCAAGGAAGGTGAGTCCACCACCTTCTGAGGAAGTCAGTTCCGCTCTCAAATAGCTCTTGCCATCAAAAGTTCTCCCTGATGTTTAGTCAGAATCTCCTATCTTGTAACTTGAAGCCATCAGTTTGGGTCATGCCCTCTGGAGTAGGAGAAAACAAGTTTGCTCCAGCTTCCATGTGGCAGCCCTTAAGATATTTGAAGATGGCAAGCACATCTCTAAATTTCATCTTAACTAAACATACCCAACTCCCTCAACCATTCCTCACAAGGCTTGCTTTCCACTTCCTCAATCATCTTGATTGTCCTTCTCTGCACACCTTCTAGGCTTGCCAATATTCTTCTTAAACTGTGGTGCTCTCACCAGGGCAGAATAGAGCAGTACGTATTATTACTTCCCACTATACTTCTGTCGATGCAGCCTGGAACAACATTAACTTTTTTTTTTTGCTGCTGCTGCATCACACTGTAGACACGTGTGAAGCCTGTGGTCTGCCCTAGATCCTGTTCACATGTACTGCTGGCAATACCGTTTTCTCCCATCTTATATTTGTGCAGGTGGTTATTCCTGTCTAAGTGTAGAATCTGACATTTGCCCCTTTTGAAATTCATTTTGTTAGTTTTGGCCCAGTTGCCCAATCTGTTAGGTTAGTCTTGAATCCTGATTCCATCTTCTGAGGTACTAACAACTCCTCCTGGTTTGATGTCATTTGCAAATTTGATCTCCTTACTTCCTTCATCCCAGTTGTTTATAAAGATGTTGAGCAACAATGAGCCTAGGACAGAATTCTGCAGCAGGCAGAGTCCCCCCCCCCCAGGCTGACAAGGAAGAAATGGTGAGCACCTGTTGGGTTTGGTCATCTCTCTACCCAAACCCTCTGTCAGAGGGACAGAGGATGACTACCAAAGGTACCCTTTCCAAGGTGATCCTGCAATGTGGATCTAGATGTGTAAAGCATTTTAAGCATCCCTTCTACTAAAACATTTTGGGTTTGTGAAAACTTCAAGGGGCTTGCTAATGGCTCAATTTGAGATGAGAAAATGCTCTGTTTATTGGCTTATTTAATGCAATTGCTGATTCTAATCTTGTGCTAGGGAAAGCAATTCTAACCGTTGGCTGGGAGCAGAGGTTTTGGCTTAGCATATCACCTGAACTGAGCCCATGAGTTAGAGAACACACTTTGAGGTCTAGGTTCAAATACTGCTGTATAGCCCTTGGCTACCTTGATTATTACAGCCAATATATTGTTTGTCTCATAAGCAATTTGATTAAGCATTTTGATTTATTCTCGATTTTCTCTCTAAGGGTTAATAGTATAATAAATGCCTATTCCATCATTTTGCATTACTTTAGTATGATCTTAATAAGCATCCAACCTGCTGTAAAAAAATAATTTAAATGAGTCTATTTTGTTCCAGATTCTTTTAATATGAGACACCACAATAATAAAACAGAATTTTGGACCAGCAATAGGCATACTGTGCTGGCATAATGGTGCTTAAGCCCTTGGAGTGCTTTACTGACATCTTTCTTCATTCTAATATATTCTGTATTAAGACTTTGACATTTATATGTGAGTTTTCTTTATCAGCAACATATTATTAAAAAAATAATTTGTATGGCTAATCTGAAAGACAGATATATTAGACCTGGAGAATGGCTAATTTTCAGTAAGTAACTTTAAACTATGTACAGCTTGTCATATGATTCAGGTCTTTCATGGGCTAGTAAAACAATAATGAATTTATTGATCACTGCTTGATTAATCTTATAAACACTGTGGAACTTTGAAGTTCCACAGTGAAATACTGAAGCATGGTAAGTATATCAAGAATTTGTTATATTAGTCTTAAAAAAAAACCCCAGACGTGCCAAAATGAATTTTAAATGAATTAAACTCTCTTTTAAAACTTACCAGCTCAACTGTTGCTTTCACTCTCACAAAACTCTTTGAAAATGACTAAAGTTTATCATATGCCTTAGGCATTCATACTTACTTAGGAGTAAGTTTGGCTGAGCCAAGTGGGACTTATTTTCATGTAGACATGCATTGGATCAGACTGTATGTCAATCCTTTTTTCATTGCCTTTCCTTTCATATGCACAGCAAATATTTAAAACAGTACCATATTGCAAACATGTAACAATGGGGCATATATCACAGGGAATAGTATTGTTTCTATTGTCTTAATAATGTCTTAGAGGACCTTGTATCTTGCTGGAATCCTCATCTACTGCATCATCTTGATAAATGATAGGACCAACTTTATTGCTAAGAAGTTTGCTAGAAATAACCAAATTTTCTCTGATAATCTGAAATGAAGATGGTGAATGGTAGGGGTGTGTATCTGCTTTGTATGTAGCCCAGATTATGGGGCAGATTGGGGAGATATGAAGAAGGTTTTCCCATTTCATTAATGAGGTATTTGAGATAAGATCAGGAGTCCCCTAACCTTCCAAATAACTTTTTGGCTTTTGCTCCCAAAATAAAAACACTTGGCCAGTCTCCTGCTCCCCCACTGATTCTGCATTCACATGCCATTTCCTCAATGTTCCCATAACCATTACTTGCCACATTATTTTTTGAGCTTTCACGCAACATAAAAGCCCCTTGCGGAAGTATTATGGAATATGGTGCAAGCTGAGCGCCCACTTTTGTATTATTTGCAAATAAACAGTTTTTTAGGCAGATGCAGACTCAGCAGTCCTCCTGGCCATCTTCTGACTTGCCTGGATTCAGTTTCAATTTGTTGGCCCACATGCAGTCTAGACACTGCTGCTGAATTCCTCCAGCTTCCCCGATGTGAATGGGAAGACAAGATAGACATGAGTGATATTTGAATACTGATGCCACCAAATCTCCAACTCTCTAGAATATCTCCCCCAGCAATTCAACTGCATGCTAATGCTGTAGGGAACCAGCCAAGGTGTCTAACAGAACCATCCCAGGTGAACTTTCTGGAATCTATCCTGAAATCAAGACAGCAAGTCACTGTTCCACATATATGAAAACCAATGTGCCACAGTAGTTAAAGTGTTTGGCTAGGACATAGGAGATTAGGGTTCAAATACCCACACATTGATACTCACTCTGTGTACTTGAGCCAGTCACTATCTCTCAACCTAACTGATTTAACAGGACTCTTGTAAGGATAAAATGAGGAGGAATACAACCATGTACACTAACTTGAGCTCCTTGGAGGAAAGGTGGAATATGAATGTAATGATGATATAATAATAATGTAACCTAATCATATACCCAATCATAAAACTTTCTGTCATTAGGTAGAATTATGATAATTCTTCATAGTCCTGTCACTAAGTATAAAATCTTTCCTATTGATTTCCCCCCTTTCTCCATTCTCTAAGACTGTGAATGGCTGTCTACCTTTTACAAGAAATCTCTCACCCTGAATTTTAAAGTTACTACTTTCACTGGATTAATGTTAGTCAAAGGGGTTTTTCTTCTGATAAAGGTGTCACCCTTGGTTCAAAAGGTTACCTTTGTTACCTCAGCAAAATGTGTTTTATGTAAATCAACACCTATGCTTTTCCTAAAATGGCTTTATAAATACCTGGAAAATATTTGTTTTAATAAAATTGTTTTTTGAGTTCATAAAAATCCCACAAAAACTTATCCAAATAATTGTGTGAAGTGTCTTTTAAAATTACCTTCAGTAAAGCTGAACATTTGCAGAATATGTCATATCAAATGCCGCTCCAGCCTGCTGGATTAGCATTGCACCGGGTAGCTCATAAAATGGCCTGAGTTTCCCACTCCCCGTTCAGTCAACAACCCTTTTAAAATATTACTCTTTTTCAAAATGTTATTACTGATTATGTACCCTAGTTTTAAAACATCATGCAGATTTGTTTTGCAAGCATTAAAGCACTTACGTCTCCTCAGAAACCGATGAGCTCCATTTCTCTCAAAGCTATCAAGAATATCCAGCGTCTGGGTGGGTGGGGAACCACTTACATTGGTAAAGTCTTAATCTTTCACTTAATGAAACCAGTGGAATAGGTGCCAAAACATAATGGCATGCTGTATGTGCTGAATCCATTAAAGAGTTGCTTCAGTGCCAGTTTGCAAGGTGGGAAAATCATTTTTTAAAATAGAAGTAAAAAAGAAATTAAAATGGGCTTTTTATTCCTTAGGAAGAATATTACTCTATGTGTTAAGCTAGGGAAATTGGAGGAAATCAGGATTTAGAAGACCCTGTATGAAAGTAGGACTGGGTGGAATGGATGTCCAGTGCCAGAATTCAGGGGGCCCTTAGCACAGTGCCAACAATGGTCTCTCACCTCAGTATAAATAGACACAACCTCAATGTGGGCACACAGTGTTGTTGTTTTTTATTGTACTGCTGCCATGGAGGCAGCAGTGACACTGCTTATTGTCTCCCTGCTGGACCCCTAGACAGCATATTTTTTGTTGTTGAGTGTTGGTGGGGCTTTAGATCTGTAGCCCGCAGCATAGCATTTTGGATAAATTAAGATGGCAGGTGGTTGTCATGGACTGGTTGGATGCAGAGAAGTGGTGGGAAGCACTGGCTGGGGAATGCCAGGGAAAGAAGGCTCAGAGCCAGGGCATTGTTGGTGGGATGACAATGATTGGGCAGAGGGTGAAGAGAAAGCAGGCTGGGAGGATGAGGTGTTGGAAGCTGAAGAGGCAACTGGGTTTAGTGAGCAGGAAGAAGCTGTGGCAGAAAGCAGTTCAGACTCTGAGGCTGAAGTGGAAGATGGAGAAGAGCGAGGCCAGGAGACAGAGAGACAGGCCTTTGAAGAAGCCAGGGAGTTTTCCCCTCCTCAGTGGTCTCCTAAAACACAAAGAAAAATGAAAACAGAAGAGCATATATTGTTTGTGTGCAGACACAGTTTGCAACTGCTTGGGAAAGACCCTGGAGAGGAGGAGCCTTAAAGAGTGGTGGGAAGGCGAGGACCTTTGGTCCTTGCAACTGCCTCATTGGAACAAGATCTACTGCAAAGAGTTGCTGGGATCACTAGGCCTGCATTGTTTCTTTGAATAAGGAGCTAACTTCATTGACACCATGTTATTTATTGCTGATCTACACCTGACTCTGGCTCCTGCCAGTGGTCGACGCAGGTAGGAGCTGAGTGTCAATCCAATCAAAAGCGTCACAGCCCCTTACACACCACTAATGCAGCCATCTCAGTACCTGGTGCAAAGGGAAATGAATGGCTGGACAGCTGGGTCAGGCTGGTGAGACCCAGGAGCCTTTGGCCAGTGCCTGATTTGGCTGACTGCTTACACCGGGCCTGACTGAATATTTCAGCTCAGGAAAATTCTGGAAGTTCCTGGGACTTTTGGGTGGGGGTGGCTGGAAGCATTTTCTTTCTCTCCCAGAGCTGTATGTGTGATTGTTACATCACATGTCTGTGTTTACATTCCATGCTTGGAAAGTGTGGGAAACGGAAGCCAGTCCTATTTTTTCCGTTGTATTGTACTTTAGTACTTTCTCTCTCTCTCTCGGAGAAGATGTGAGAGGACGCCATGATTGCTTTGTCCTGTATATATTGCTTAATAAAATAACTTAGATTCCACACTTCATAGCCTCAGCTTCCAGCTTTACTCTGCTGTTTGAGTAAAATAATAATAATAATAATAATAATAATAATAATAATAATAATAATAAATTATTTATACCCCGCCCATCTGGCCGGGCTTCCCCAGCCACTCTGGGTGGCTTCCAAAAGAATATTAAAATACTGTAATACATTAAACATTAAAAGCTTCCCTAAACAGGGCTGCCTTCAGATGTCTTCTAAAAGTCTGGTAGTTGTTGTTCTCTTTCACATCTGGTGGGAGAGCGTTCCACAGGGAGGGCGCCACTACCGAGAAGGCCCTCTGCCTGGTTCCCTGTTGCTTTGCTTCTCACAGTGAGGGAACCGCCAGAAGGCCCTTGGTGCTGGACCTCAGTGTCTGGGTAGAACGATGGGGGTGGAGATGCTCCTTCAGATATACTGGAGTATGCGCATATCTTTGTATATGTGTCACTGCTGCACAACAGGACTGAAGAGTTATGACCGTCCCGTGCTGCACTCCAGAGGAAGACGCCTGTAGAGGTTTGTCTTGATCTGGGGGCTGTGTGCAGTGCCCCCCCGGCTCTTCTGACAGTGGCATCCTTCCTAAAAATTTTGAGCTGGAGGTGCATGTTTCATAAAGTAGAGCTTTTTGTGGAAAAAGTAGAGCTTTTTGTGGTGGGAGGATTATAATTACAAGGGAGCCAAAGGCTTCCCACCATTTGCCTTCTTCTTTGAACATTTATTAAAGGTACAAACTACTCCAAGGGGCTAGACACCACATACTTTCAAAACAGGGCTGGAAATGATGCCGCCCACAGATGTTGCTGTCTCTCCAATTCCCACCCGCTACCATTGTTGGGCAAGAAAGAACAGTCTATCAAATTGGTGGTGCAGGCCTTTGCATAGCCCATAGTTTTGTTCGCCACTTTGATATTCTCTTTTATGATTAAGAAGTATACTAATGTGTGCAAAACATTTTTTTTTGTACCAAGACAAACCCTACTCACCCATCCCCATAGATTTGATGACTAGATCCCAAGCTAGCATAAGTTTCCTGTCCACGTGTACATCAAAGGAGCTGCACATTAAATTCCCTTGAAATCTCAATGAATATGTGGTGAGACATTGGTGTTGACAAGCCTATAACCATTATTATGTCAGCCAGGCTAGCTTGATTTAAATACGATCACCTTAGTGTCACATCAATACACAATACTTCACAAAAATTGTAGTGTGGATGGTTTTTGAAGTTCTGGCAATCTTTAGGTGGAGGTTTTCTTCAGGAAATCTCCAGTAAATCCCTCTTGTTTCCGCAAAATAATCTGAATCCTGGTTCTACTGTGCTGATCTTAATATAATTAACATTTATTGTACACTTAAGCTTTTCTTCAAAGAGAAAATAATTCAATTACAGCCAAGGAACTGTACCATACAATTAATCATTTCCTTCTCCTCTGAAGTTGCATTTGTTCTCTCCATTGCTACCGTTGCTTCTAAATTACAAAAATGATGTGTCCATTTGTTTCTCTATAGAACAGCTTTTTCCATCCATGAAGGCCTCATGTGATTGAACCTCCAGCTTCTCTGGATCTTATGAAATAAACGAATAAATCTCTAGCACTTACAGCATGTACATCCGATCTCTGATATTTTCAGATGCAAGAAAATTGTTCCAAGAATAACACATAACATGAGTCAAGAGCTTGTTATAATATGACAAAACTTGAAATGATTCTTCAGGGGGATTGTGGTTTACTAGAATCTTCTTCCCTTATAGTCCATGAGCTGTTGCAGGGGTCCTGACACACTTCGCAGAGCATAAGAATCCCTATCCCTGTTACTAATATCACCACTTGCTCAACTTGAGTAGAAATATTCACAGAAGGGTTTTAAAGAACCAAAGACATGCTGGTTCATAGTTGGGTATAATAATGAAAAGCTGGCTGCAGATTCATTGGGATGAGGGTTGCTTTAGCTGAAGCAGGGCTGAGTAAATAGCTTTAGCAAAATCAAGGGGTTGGGTCTGGACTTCACATTTTGTGCGCAGAAAGGTTCTTTCTATTCATGGGAGGTAGTTGATTCCATAGGCTGAGGCTCAGCTAGAAAGTGTGGCAGGAGGCCCCTAGGAGAAGAAGGGGGAGACGAAATCTCCTCCGTTCTGCTAGTGGAAGTGTCCTGTCAATAGAACTATACTTTAGTCAGAAGTGAATGGTGAGAGAAAGCTGAATCTTCTCCTAATATGTTTAGGTAAAAAAAAAAGTGCACCGCTGGTTGACTCACTGACATGCACTAGGGTTATTTATCTGTAACAGATATATTCTTCTGATAAAACACTTAGCTTTTGGCAGAGTACGGTATATCTTACAATCAGAGTTAAGATTACATTTTCCAGGGTAGCTATATTGACTCCAAAGTGGACCTACCCAAGAGTAAGTGGTTTGATAGCTGTACGCAGCAACAAATTTATTCTGGAAGCGAAACTGAAGCCCTTCGACTCACTTTGCCATTATGCTGAAGACACTTAGGAAGCAAATTAATAAACAAAACGCTTCCACTGCCGAAGACAAAGCTCTGTCGAGTCTTTTACAAGGCTTGTGAAATGAAGTAATTTCCTTAAATGAAGCCCCTACATATTAATCAGAAGTTCCACTATTGATTTCAGGGGCATTTAATTAGTCTCCAGTTGTAGAAAGGGGGGAAAGTGCATCTAGTTCGGCAATGATAGATTCTCTGAGAATTCATTATCTGTTTTTCACTTTAAAAAAAAAGGTGCACAGAAACACACACACACACACACACACACACACACACACACACAAACTGTCTTTCAGTTTCAATGAATCAATCATTTTCCATCAGCACCACTCCTCCGATAAGCTAAGCCAATCACTTTTTTAATCGATTTGGAGTGGTGAAAAGTTGCCACAGATATGGGATCCTGCAGCAATCAAAACAGAGAGCAGCTTCAGAATTGAAAGTGACAGATTTATTCATCACATAGTTAACAAGCATTTGAAGGGAAAGAGTGGGCCTGTCAGAGTTCTTAGGCTGTGTAGAAGAAGACTGTAGTGAAATACTGAAAGAATTGCCAATGAGCACTTCAGTGGAAAAAGACTAGATAATATTTTCATTAAAGTTCCAGCATGGTAATGTGCCCGAACACTGAACTTTACATTTAGATGTTCTTAAATTAAATGTTAAAATATTTGTTGTTTTTTTAAACCTACCCCAATACTGGTAAACCTATTGTCATTCACCCACAATAGCTGTAATGGAGGGTCGTGTGAAAATAGCAGATTTTGACATTTTTGCACAATTTCAAACTGTTCCAGGCTAAGTTTAGAAGGCACAAAGATACGCTGAAACCATCAATTTAAGATCTCATCATTTCCTCATTGTTATGTTCTGAAGGGCCTTTTTGTCTTTTTGGCTCAGTGCCCTTTGCAAAATATTGTGAGAGCCCTGTGGGGATGTTTATGGGATTCTGTAAGATCCTGCTGGGTTTCTTTCTACTGTACTTTTAATGCATTTGTGAATTCACTATGTTTCCTGTCTGTGAGCACAGTAAGCATGTCACTTAACCATCCATTTGCAGATCATGCCTCATGGCAGTTTGTCTAAGATACCAGCCTTTCTGTCACACTGCAATTAGAAGAAACTTTATAAAAAAAATCACTGGGGGGCGTGGAGGAGGAGAGAATCCTCTGTTAAAGTACGGAGTTCATATATAAAGCTGTATCAGTTTAAATGACAAAAAGCACATGGAAAGCAGAATAATTGTGACTGTAAGCATGAAATGAAGAGAGAGGTGGCACAAAAGTGATTTTGGAAAACATGGTCGCTGTTTATTTACTATCAGCAGTGTGGCCTTGTGGGAAACAAGTAGTTATCCAAGGGTGGGTAGGGAGGCCTTCCTCACCCCAGTGGCGGAGGAAGCTGCTTGGGTGCCTGGAGTGGTGTGCCCACAGGAGGCAGCGGGCGGACCATTTGGGGCAGTGCGGAGCCTGCACTCGCCCAAGCCACCGCGTCTCTCCCAGGAGGCTGAAGGCCCTGTGGTGAGTGCTGCCTGGCATTTTGTCACCCTCCCTCAGTGGTGACACCCGGGTAGACTGCACCCACTGCACCCACTTCCTCCACCCTTGCCTTACCCCCCCCCCCCAATCTTGGTGCCCCACAAATCCAGGTGAGTGTTACAAGATAGCACCAATGATGAGCCTTACTTAGACAACAAGCCCCACAGATCAGGCAGGCACATTTTGTGTCTCACCTTTCATCTTAAAGGTGCCTAAGGGTGCTCACCACTCCCTACCCTGTGGAATAATAATAATAATAACAATAATAACAATAATAATAAGTATACCACCCTATACCCACAGGTCTCAGGGTCGTTCACAACATAAAATCACAATATAAAAACACAAAATACATAATAAGAACAAAAACAAGCCAATAATCCCCCCCCTCCCCAACACATTTTAAAAGGATATCAGATGTCAATCTGACTGGCGCCTAAAGGTATATAGTGAAGGTGGCAGTCGAACCTCCCCGGGAAGAGGAATTCCCATAGATACCTGTCAAATGTGACCAACTAAACTAGGAAACTAGGAAAATTCCAAGCAATCCAATTCACAAAGCAGCACATTAACCTATTTAAACAAGCCAAATTAGCACAATAAGAGAAGCAGTACAGAGTAGGCAAAAAAAAACCCCATAAGGATCAGTCAACAAGTGAGCCAATTGGCAAAAATAACCTGCTCAACTCCATAAGGCAGCCAGTGAAATCTGTACTGCGCTCAGGGAGGGTGAGTGGGTGGAGAATGAAAGAGGCAGGTGGTGGAGCAGAGTGGTCTTCAATCTAGCCTTGCAAGCCCCACTCAATCATAGCATGCATGAGCATGCTGCATGACTGAAGTCACGCCAGAATCCCATTCCTGGTTTGGCCACAAAAGCCCTCTGCTGCTTGAGCTTTGAAGCCCAGTAGCCAAAAAGGAATTCTTCTCATCCGTAGTAGCCTTAACAGTGTGTAATGCTGGCTACATTAATTGGGTTCATGTCTTCCTCTGATACCCTCATTACTGTCTGACTCCCTGTCTTTATATCACTGTAAATAATAGTGGGCTTTGATACATAATTAAGCAATAATTTTGTTTTCACAAATGCTTTTCATAAAGCTTCCCTTAGGCAGAAGCTGCTCATCCAGTAATCATGAGAAGGCAGAAATATTAATCTGTTTGGTGTTTTTAGCATATATAATCCAGGTTTGTGGGAATGAAAAAGGATTTTAAAATAACAAACAATAAGGTATAGGCATATCAAATGTCAATCTAGTTCTGGTGCTTGTGGTTACATCTACCTACCATGGCTTTCACTTTCAAGGAGATACATCGGTTTCTCCAAATTGGTAATAACAAGATTCCTTTGGTTTCTGAGGGACATTTCTTTAACGTGCTCTTGTTGCTCACCCTCTCTTCTAAAATGTATCTGGTGGGTTATGACGCTTGCATCCAAAAGCAGGTCAGAGCTGTGGACAACTTTTCTCAAGAATCAGATCCAAAGAGAGAAGCCTTCTCTGAGTTGGGACTGCTGAATCTCCAGAATTATGGTCAACCCACTTCAGTTGTACACCCTGGATTTGCTTGTATGTTGCTTGTTTAGCTGTGCGCAGATTACACTTTAAGTTTGAAAATGTAATTTAGCACCATTTAAATGGTCCCTTGTTTCTTGGATCCCCCTGTTTGAAAATGGAAAATAGCCTATACACAGCTAAACAGACATGGATGCTGCTTGTAATATTCACTATCTTCTAAATATGTGTGCATATGTATATTGAACTAGGGTTTGTATGACTTTAGCTGATTAAAATAGAAAACATGTGACACTGAGATGCAGTTAAAAAAAAAATGCCTCTCTTTCAAAGTTGCATAATAACTTTGACAGGGAGAGTGAATAACAGATTATTACAGAGTATGGATAGATAGATGATAGATGATAGATAGATTGATAGATGATATATAGATACACAGATAGATAGAGTCTTATCTACCTAAGAATTTGCTTCTGATATATATGGATAATAATTTCTTGTAATATTTGTTTGAGTTTAAACATTGCATTATAATATTAAATGTCGCCTTTCCCAATTTCTTAGTTAGTTACAGTAATTCTTCCTTTAGTGATTCTGTTAACAAGTACAGCATGACCTTATTAAAATGGAAATCCTGTTAGACAGAAGGCCACATCATAGTTGCAAATCAGATGAAGAGATGAGGTTGAAGATGTGGCCAATAGGTGTGCAGCTTGGTGTACTGTAAACTTGTGTTTACAGCAAGCACAATATCCTACAAAATCACAGTTTCTTAGCACACACATATTTTTTTCTTTGTGTGTTGTCACTGAACTGTGTAAATTGGTTTGAATAAGAGGCTAGAGATCAAACTTAATCTTATTCTGTTTACCCGAACTAGGATAAGTCCTTTTCAACAAACATGCAAATTGAATCAATCCAATTCCATGAATATGTCACTGCATATATTTCCCTGCCTAATAGACCAATTACATCTAGACTTTGTCGTCTGCTGCACATTTCCAGGGAGTTTAAGGATACCAGGCTTGCTGAAGTAGAAAATGCATAAAACAAACACATGTCAATATGTTTATATTGAAGCACTGGTATGTGGGCTTCAGGGATTCCACCTTGAAACCTTTGAGATGAGGAAGCTGACTGGTTATGCCTATATTTGGAGTGCAAGAGAGTTACTTGTGCCCTGACCAACAAGGATGCTCCATGCCCAGAACTAGGCTTTATTGGAGATATCCCTTTTGTATCCATCTCTGCAGGCAAAACAATGTTGCATGAATGTTACCCCTTGTTGGATTTGGAGAGCAGTACATACATCGCTGCACAGATACTGTCCATATTGGCAGCTCTGACTCCGGCTATGGAACCCTCGTAGAATGGCCCTGATATGATCATAGCTATTTTGACCTTGTTGTTAATGTTGAGTAAAAGGAAAATAATCAGCTCTCAAGTATTTTGTTGATAGAAAATGATTTTGACAAAATAGACATTGATTCCCACTGTGGCGTTCATACAGAGCTCCTGGTCGTTTCACAGACTATTGACCTGTACACCACTGCTTTATTCTTCCGCTGCCACCAACCAGGTTTCTTCTGGTGAAATACTCTGATGGTGTTTCCTGCTTGGCAGGGGGTTGGACTCGATGGCCCTTGTGGTCTCTTCCAACTCTATGATTCTATGATTCTATGGGTCTCAGTCAGGTTGTAAAGTCAACAACGAAGATGAAAATTTATTGAAGAACAACCAAGTTTTAAATATATTCAGAACGGTTTCTCGAATGCGCGCCCTTAACTAGATGTGGCACTATCTCACACTGTCACACTCTTCTCTCTCAGTTATATCCCTGTCTCTCACTAGCTGTCACAACCACTATGTTTGTCTTACTGGCTCTGTCTGACTCTGACTCCTCTATCTCCAATAGTAAAACCCCTGGGCTGAGCCTCAAAACCAGGTAGGCGCCACCTCTGAGCTTTCCCATTGGTCAATCTACATCAAGCATTTCCATCCCCCTGTACAAACAAAATCACAAGGCACGGGCAAACACCACACCCACCCACCTAAAACAAGAGCAAACTCCAGTTCCGACAAAGTATTGGGGCTTCTCTTCATATCTGCAAAGAATGTGCTTCACTTTCTGCTATCCATGTCTAGGGAAGGAAAATAATTGCAGTTACTGTAAATTTAATGTGAATCTACCAAATTGGAGTTTGCTAAAACAATACAGAGACTGAAATGCAGTGTTCCTTCAAAATTTACACTGCACCCCACCCAAAAACATATTAGGGAAATATGCATGAAAATTCACATATTAGTATGACAGAAGAAAAATGCATTATACTGAGTGAAACGGCTTGCAAATTTTTCTGTGTTAAAAGGAATGCACATTAAAATGCTGATAATATTTTTGTAAGGACTTTATTTGAAAAGAACAATGCAGAAACGGATGGAGAACTCTGGAGAACTGAACATAAGAGTGGAGAAAATGAGAGAAACTGAAATTGGCAGGTTCGTTCACACAGTGTGTGTTGTGTGTGCAGTGGCAGGACTTTGCACAAGTGGAAAACATGATTTTTCTGATCCTGTGGACTTGTGGCACTGCATACATCCTTATGCATGACCCCCTGTTGCAAACTTCAGTGTGTGGACAGAGAGTACAGAGATTGTTGCTGTCTTTAAGCCATTTGCTCATTGTATGCACATAGAAGTGTCTTAATGTCTAAATGGGTCATCTGATAGAACAATGCAGAGGGAGGAAAATCTGGTGCAAGATTTATGTGATATTCAAATATTGATTCAAAATGTATCCTATTCATTTATACAAGGAGCATGCCACTTTATGCAGTCTCTCAATATATATTATGACACTAACAAAATTTTACAGACTAAATTTCTTTACTACCAGAAGATAAAATAAGAAAAGTGATGGAAACACATTCATTCATCTTACAGCACCATTTTAACCCCCACCACCCGACTGAAGGACTTCAGTTAACCCCCCAAAGAGCACTTGGTTATTTGCTTTTGTCATATGCAGAAACTACTATTACGGGGGGACCAAATCCAAAAAAAAGACATTTCACTGCTTAGAGCAGTTGAAAAGATGCGCAACCCTATTTGAAGTTACATCTAGGTCAGGCCTGCATAACCTGAGACCAGTCCACAACCCCCACCTCATCCCGGTACTTGATTATCTCCTGTATCTGCTTCTTAGCAAGGACTATTAAGAGAGAAAACAGTGCTGTTAATCTGTTTAAGTGGATGACATTTCAAGGACCTAATTTAGCCCTCAATATCTACATTCCTTATGATGGATCAAGCTTTCTCAGGCTAAGAAAATGACAGATTTTGTACCTTTGCTTTAAAGTATGGACATTCTGGCCATAGCTGTCAACTTTTCTCTTTTCTTGCGAGGAATCCTATTCGGAATAAGGGAATTTCCCTTAAAAAAAGGGAAATGTTGACAGCTATGATTCTGGCCTTCCAGATGTTGATGGACCAGATGTTGCCACACCATCCCTTAACATCTCAAACTGAGGGGAGATGGAAATCAACAACATCTTCAGGGCCAAAGGTCCCCTATCCGTATTTAAAGGCACTTGATGACAATAGCACTTTCCAATTCATGACCCTTAGCCTGTGACGTAGCATGCATGGCTGTTGTGGGCACACCCTGGGTTGGTGCCCTTGGTGGGTGCAACAGGCATGGACCCAAAGGGCACACTCACACCACCCTGCCAGCCCTGCACCCTGAACAGGAAGGCAAGACATTGTGGTATGGCCATCAAAAAGCCACAGCTTCATAACACAACAGGTACTGCCATGTAAAAGGAATGTTAGATCTGGACAGACGCACTTCCATCAGTAAAACTAGCACAATAAACCCCGTGTGTGAATGCAGTCTGGAGCAATCCAGAACTGGAACATACCTTTCCTGGCCTACCCCAGATAGAGCTGACATAGTGCCCTATACATCATTGCCAAGAAAGGTTCCATTTGTAGATCAGGATCTGACTCAGCTCTAAAACATCTGCATCGAAACTTCAAAGTAATGCTTACCGAACCACCATGTGCTTAGATGAATAAAAGTTGGATCGCGTGATAAAACAACTGACAACAACAACAGCAGAAAAGATCATGGTGCTCATGTGAGAAGGATATATGCCCCTATATGTGGGGGTGAACAGGTGTTCTCGAATCTTGATCAGCAGGTGTCTGCACTTTCAAAGCAAATATGTGATTCACATGAAAAATAACTTTCAGACTGGAATGTCCTTTTTTCTTGGCAGTCTGGAATACAGGTGTGTCATCTATTAAAAACAAGAAGCATTTCCCGCTGTTAAACTTCATGAACGTGCATATAATATTAGCAAATACAAACAAACCTGGCTATGGCTTAGGCAGAGTTTTTCAACTTTTCAAAGCCTTTGGGAAGCTGCCCTTTTAAGTATTCTGCATTCTTGTTGCTCTGTCTTGCTCTGCTTTCTCATTTTGTTTTTACTGCAAAAGTAGGAGATTTCATACTTTAAAGAATATGGGTTGAAAAGAATTTAAAGGAGCCGTTTTAAGTGAGGGACCAGGGAAGGTTTGTGATGTGCAACTACCAAAGGACAATTCACTTTTTTAAAAAAATCATACAACAAAATAACCTTCTCTGTGAACTAAATAATAATTTTTTTCTCTCATTAAGCTGCCAGATTTAATTACGAGTGCACAAATAGTTCTGTCAGGGCAGCTAAACTATTTCCACAGATCGCCTTTTATTCATGCTGTTTCTGCCTGTTTGTGACCTGATTGACCACTGCTTTTTGTCAAGTTTTTCCCCCTTTTCCTTTTCCTTTTCCTTTTACCATTCCTGAGATTGGTGATTCTTTCTGGGAGTAGCCAGCTGTGAAAAGTGATGAGACCAATCATTATGCCTTGCAGCCCATGAGATTCTTTTAGAAGTTGTCCTCCATGCATTCTGTGGAGAATCAGAAAAAGTCTGATATTTTTAAGATGTTCTATAAATAGGAAAAAATAAGAATGTTTATGAGTATAATAATACTGTTGTGTTTACACCTAGGTAAGAATAAGTGATGAAAAGGTCAGCGCTAGCTGAAGTCTGACTGTTATTTCTTATACATCCTGCTGTCAGCTCCTACAGTTACAAAGAAAGCTGCTACAGGCCCCAGTGGTTAACACTTAAAAACTTGCCAGCTTTTATACTTGGCAGGAGGCTTCAAAAGCTCAGGATTTGGTAGGCCAGTTTTCTCCATAGAAATGGATGTGCAGAGAGATAAGTAATTAAAAGTCATTGGTCAGAGGGTCTTGTACAAAAATGTATTATATAAAGGGCAGTTGTCCACAATGTGGTCAATGTGTGGTCTGATGATCAGCCAGCACAGTAAAGAACAGTACACAGAGAGATGGAAAAGAGGGAGTCACTGAATGCAAAAGCTCCAAGAGATCACAAAAAGAGGAAAACTCCAGTGGCCAGAGTTACAGCAGCAAGAATTTGGCCCCAGGAAGCAGGAAGACGTTAGAGGAGACATGTGCATCATGTTTCTGGGGGGTATCCTCAAGTCTTGACCAGAAGGAAGGGTTCCCTGGAAGCTGAAAAAAGTCTATCAGAGAAATAGTGCTTGTCCCATTAAGTTGGCAATTCATTGTGGATGACAGCTAATGGATTCTGGTCTACCCTGTTTTTAGCAAGTCTGCTAAAAACAAACAAACCCAACCTTAATGCATTGAACAACAACAAAAAAACAACAACAACCAGCCATCAGATCTTGAAAAGTAGTGAACTACTAATGTTGAAGCAGGAACTCCTCTGAAGAAAATAAAAGAGGTATCCAGCCTCTTTTTCAGTACTTTGCTAATTCTTTATGATAATTTGACACACACACACTTGAAAGTCTCATTATCACCTCACTGACATGCCAGAATAAGGTGAAACCCCCCCCCCCCAATAATTCTTAGAATGCACCTGCTGAAATCCAATTAATATATCTCCCTTTCGGGGCATAAGAGAAATGGTCCCATGAAAGTTGAGATATTCTCTCCACCACTTTAGTTTTAGTTTGTTGAGAACTATAACTTCTGCTTTTGCAACTTCATTTTGATTGTGTTTTATTCTTTTAACTGTTTTTAGTATATATATATTATATTATATTTCTACTGAAGAGCATGATACACAATCGTTATTTGCTCATTTACAAATGAATGAATGTTTGCTGGCCTGTGGATAAGCGTAAGATTCACTAATGTATCTGGACAAGACAGCAAGAGACTTCTTGGTGCTTTTTGCTAATGAAATACAAGGTCAGACGTTTGCTGAAAGATAAATTGTAGACAGCCCTGCAACTCTTTTTTTTTTTAAAAAAAGGAAAGCTTTGATCTATCAGACAGCATTAAGAGCAAAATATAAAAGAGCTTAAACAATGAAACGCCACCTGCATAATTAAATTCTAGTATTTAGCTCTTCTGTGTACACACAAATCAGAACTTCCTTTCATATTCTGTGGTGTTTTGAGTTCCGCTCGTGTAAATACTTTGTTCAAGGTAGGGAAAGGATGCCTAAAACAGTAGCCTAGGCCTCTTCAGAAATACTTTTAAGACCCATTACTTTCATAACTATCTGCCACAAATTATCTTAAAAGGAAGATTAAGCAGTATAATCCTTTCATTTAAGGAAACTGGCAGCTACATCAGTCAAATTTTGAGCAAAATAGTTCCACTGGTATTAGCGAGTGACATAAAAAGGATTCCATTCATGTGAGATAGATAATGGTTAAAGGTTAATCAAGCATAAGTGACAATCAATGGCAGCACTCCCTTGCCCTATACATTTTGCTTAGCCCAGATAAGCATAGCTAGACATATAGTACCAACCTGGATACTCCAGAGACTGAGTAGCTTTTACAATAACACTTTTACACTTTAAAAATATCATCCAGGAATACAATAGTGTAAAATAGTGTTTCCTATAGACTGCCACTTGATGAATCCTCACTCTTCATAAGGATCTGATTCTGCAGCCTGGTCTTGGTCACCACCATAAGTGGCAGAGAATCTTTTGGCATATTTTGTTGTCCCACTCCCATTCCCTCAAATTGCTACCTCTCCTCCTTTCCTTTCCCCCTTCCAAATTTGAGCAGAAGGTCTTCTAGGGAGGAATTTTGGTTCGACATTACTTGTGAGTTAACCAAGGTATTTTAGGAAGCTGTCTTTGGAGGCTTACAAAACCAGTCCAATATGGAAGAAGAAGAAGAAGAAGAAGAAGAAGAAGAAGAAGAAGAAGAAGAAGAAGAAGAAGAAGAAGAAGAAGTTGTTTATTACATTAAGTTACCTGTGTAAAAAACAAAAGAAAGGAAAAGAAAGGAAAATATTTATTGTACAGTTGAATATCTGCTACACTCAGCAATCAATATGATCTGGTGAAAAACATAGTGAGGAATTCCCCTCTGTATAGAAGCAGAACCCAGCAGTCGAAAACTCGGTGTACTACTTACTAGACCACTCCAAAATGTCTCGTTTTGAAATGATGAATGGCTATTGTCTTTCTGCTGTTTGCAGGTAGTCAGCGCTGGGGGGTGGGGGGAGGAGAGACTAGCCTCATGATATTATAAATGGCAACAGCTGCCGCTATTATGCCTCACTTGCACAAATAACTTTTAATCCAACTAGATTCAAGGTGAGGGGGCGTTTTGGATTGTTTACACTCTTAAACAGGGGATATCTATAATGAACTCTCTCCCTACCCTATTACCTCTCACAGTCTTCCTTCCTTGACACTCTTTAGCACACTTCCTGACTATCTGCCTTGCATGATATTTCTGGCATAGATAATTTCCCTGATACTGATACTTCTGCTCAGACCCCTTGCCCCACCGAAGCCTTGCCTACTAGGGTCACATGGTGGATTCCAGTGAGATCTCATGGAATGCTTCCTAGAGTTCTCTGAGATCTTGCTAGAGCCCAGTGGTGACAGGGGCAGGTGGGGCACCCCCCCCAAGGATTCGACTTCCTGAGGCAACTGCTTCAGCCCACCTCATAGGCTGGCTGGCTCTGCTTCTGTTCACTCATATTGCATTGGCCACACCACTTTCTATTTGTTTTGCAATCAGCTACTATTGCTTGATAGGGACGCGGGTGGCGCTGTGGATTAAACCACAAAGCCTAGGACTTGCCAATCAGAAGGTCAGCGGTTTGAATCCCTGTGATGGGGTGAGCTCCTGTTGCTCGGTCCCTGCTCCTGCCAACCTAGCAGTTTGAAAGCACGTCAAAGTGCAAGTAGATAAATAGGCACTGCTCCGGCGGGAAGGTAAACTGCATTTCCGTACGCTGCTCTGGTTTGCCAGAAGTGGCTTAGTCATGCTGGGCACATGACCCGGAAGCTGTACACCGGCTCCCTCGGCCAATAAAGCGAGATGAGCGCTGCAACCCCAGAGTCGGTCACGACTGGACCTAATGGTTAGGGGTCCTTACTATTGCTTGATGGTCCTCCCACACCCTGTATTAGGGCCTACCTATAGCTTAGACATGGAGTCACTGGTGTGGTGAGCATGGGCACCAACATAGTTCCTATGGCACCCAAAAAGTATCTTGGTAACTATTCCCTGCAAAAGCCACAATGCATATGAGACTGTTTGCTCTTCCTGCTCAGCTTCCGCTACATGCTCCCATGGCAGCCATTTTATGACAGGTGTCACTGGAATTTTCTCAAAACTCTGAATATGCCTACTGGAGCAAAAAGGGGGGCAGACCCAACGAACACATAAACAGGTCTGCAATGAAAATTGTGCTTTCTCTAAGAGCAATATCTGTTTTTCTAGGTGAGGGATGTTAGGAGGGGATTTTGAGAGAAGAATCAACCACAGATGATAGGGTGCAAACCTCTTTTCAAATAATCTGTGTGAACCCCCTGCCACTTTTTCCCACCTGCATGTTTTCATGTGGGAAAGGGGGCTGTTGTGTGTGGGGGGGTGTGGAGAGAGAGAGAGAGAGAGAGAGAGAGAGAGAGAGAGAGAGAGAGAATTAAGAATATGGTAGTCTGGGACAGAAACAGGATTAAGCAAGGCTTTCCAATTGCTTCCCCGCTCTACATTCTCCTGCCACAGCTGTTTTTCCCCTAGGACTGAGCAGATGTCACACTTTCCTTTCATCTGTATCTGTCTGTATTGTGCTCTTACAAGGCATGGTGAAGAGAAGGTTCTGCCCATTGGCTCGAGAGAAACAGCCACCACCTGAACAAATGGTTGTCTGGGTTTCAGTCTCACAGCTATTTAGCTTAATTCCCTGAAGAAGGATGTCTCTGTGCTCTAGACCCAGCAGTGGTCTCTGTCTGTTAAGTAGATCTTGATACCCAGGATGAACTTAAACCAAATGCCAAACAGTGGAAGCTTTGCCAGGATTTCTACTGTTAGTTTTGCAGAGTAAAGTTAAAAGAGCTTGACATGCATCATAGCATTTTGCTGCAGCGTGATAAAATTTATAGCGCTGGCGAGCAGGGCCTTAGCTTTGGAATTATCGGCCTATCCAGCTTGATGCTGGAAGCAATGTGCATGAATAGAGTCCAGATCCCGGCAGTCTAAAAATGCTTTCCTAACCACTGATGAGCTAAAATATGAAATAACTGAAGGGTGAACCAGGGAATTGGCTTTGGTGAGGAATGTTTTGCCAATCATTCAGTGATTGCTGACAGGATTACAAGCTGAGCTTTGTCGGCCAAAGAAGAAACAAGAAAGAAATGAACAGGAGAAGCTCATGCCAAATGGGAGGCTGATAGCTGTGAACGAGTGAAGTACTATCATTTCAGCTAGCAATGCACTGCTGGAATGGGTTTTGTAGGGTCTTACTTCAGAAATCGGAACCACAACAGATTCAACCTTGATGTGTCAAAAGATGGCACAATCACCTGATGTGCACTACATTCTGCCACTAGCATATAAAGTGGAAAAAGGTAATTGGAAAGCGCATAGTAGATGATAATATATGACAGCTCTCATTTTATCAGGATAGCAGTTTGGAGTGTGCCTGCAGATGGGAACTGGGGGTCCAGTCCAAGGAGCAACAAGGGTAAACCAGAAGAAACAAACACAGAACAAACCAGGACTAAAGAAGATCAGAAATGCATATCAGATGAAGTTAAGGGGAGATAACTAACAGTCCCTTATTTAGGGCCTTCTCAGCCAGAGGGCACAGCCTCTGACCCAGAGGATGGGTCTCATACAGTACATCTGTCCCTCAGCCTCACAGAAGACAATCTTTACAAAATAATGTGAAGGCCCTTTAAACAAACATCTCCTTCAGAAAGTGGAGACTCCTCCACTTCAGATCTAGTCAGCCTAAGGTAAAGGTAAAGGGACCCCTGACTATTAGGTCCAGTCGTGACCGACCCTGGGGTTGCTGCGCTCATCTCGCTTTATTGGCTGAGGGAGCCAGCGTACAGCCATGTGGTCAGCATGACGAAGCCGCTTCTGGCGAACCAGAGCAGCACACGGAAATGCCGTTTACCTTCCCACTGGAACGGTACCTATTAATCTACTTGCACTTTGACGTGCTTTCGAACTGTTAGGTTGGCAGGAGCAGGGACCGAGAAATGCGAACTCACCCCATCGCGGGGATTCGAACCGCCGACCTTCTGATCGGCAAGTCCTAGGCTCTGTGGTTTAACCCACAGCGCCACCCACGTCCCAGTCAGCCTACATAAGGTTTAATTCGGCTCCAGCTCTCTGTGAACCAACTTCTCTTGCCTTAGCTTCAAAGAGCTGTCCAAGGTTCTGTATGCTCTCTCCTTGGTCCTGACTTACGACTGCACAATCCTTGCTTCCCTTTTGAGCCTTAGGTAACCACAGAAAGTGGACATGTGTCAGGGATTCTGCATATATCTAAACATATTTATAAAGAATTGAAAAAGAAAATGAGAGCTTGGTGGTCTGGTGGCGAGAGATCACACTCTGTGGTCATCAAACATGGGGCCTTTCACCAGGTAGGCAGTGGTTGATTAAGGAGACTCAAAGTAAGAGAAGGCAACTGTCCTTCTCAATTATTTGTTCCAATATCTAGACTCAAATGGCACATTACCTTGAGCATGGATGGAGGCTGCATTTACTTATCACATTTAATAGCCTTTGAAAGACCTTCTGCCCGTTAATTTGTCTAATCCCATTTTAAGCTTTAGCCCTACTATGCAATAACTACAAGCATCAAGGCAATTTGGAGGAGGGTGGGGTTCTGGATATATCTCAGTTTCCCATACAACTGATGTAACTTCTGTTTCTATGACTTCTGCTTTTTAAAAAAAAACTATTTTAAAGAAAAGCTGAAATAGAAGTATGCAAAAAAGGATAACTTTAACAATTATTTAAACTGCAGGATACATAAATATGTGATTGGAATAGAAGATGGAGTATGAAATAAAGCAGATTTGAAACTGCATATATGCGGAAACACAATACTATTGTCTCATTGGGGACCATTCAGTCAAAAGGAGTGTAATTGTTAAAATTTATTTGCATTCAGTATATAATTGCAGGATGTAAGTATTTCACTAGCAGGGCTATGTACATGTGTGGTGTGAGATGGGGGATAAGTGCACAATTGTCGATCTGCAACTGATATAGAAACACCCTACCATTGTTCTGGTACAGGCAGGTTATCCAAAAGATTATAATTATGACTCATGAGCACATATATATTCCTTAAAAAAAGTTAAAATACTATGATCTAAAATTTTGACTTGCACAAAAAGTAAAACATAATGCATTTCATTTATTAGTTTATAATGTTCATGCATAAATCAAAGTCTATATTTGATTTCTGCAGAATATATTCAGTTCTTTGTCAGATGCCCGCCAGTTTATTTCAGTAATTTTTATTTTATCAAAAGAGCACTGTACTTGCATTGAATTTGTGCATCACTTTTGCCATAAGTCTCTGCTAGTAAATCATCAAAGACTTAATGAACCTTGTGGTTACCATATTTTCATTCTTCCCATAGATGCAAGCCCTTGCAGACTATGCAAGCCTAACCATATTCAATCATAAGGACAGTGGGGGGAGGGGGGCTACTTAAACAATACTTTGAATTCACATTGACTTTTCTAGTTTTAAAAGCACACCACTCTTCTTCTTCTTTTTTGGTAAGGGGGCAACGTTTAGCAGCATTTTCTAAAAGCCCTATACTGTTCAGTTCACATGCAACAAAACATAGTTTGGAGATTGACAGTGCAATTCTAGACACATCTTCTGGGAAGTAAGACCCAGTCAGAGGGGCTTAATCCCATATACGTAGGTGGGCATATGATTGGAGCCTGGAAATAAGGCAGAGGTTCAGAAGCTGCCTCTTTGCCCTCTCTTTTTGTATAGTGTTCTTCAAGTGTTCAAAGCCTCACCTGATGAAGGCAGAATGAGGATGCACTAGCTGGTCTGCCCCTCCACATCACATCTTCATCACCTGGCCCCTCTTTTCATTTCTTTTATTGCTAGGAGGCACCCTCAGAATATTTATACCAACGTGCTAATACTAATACCAATAATACTAATACTGCCACTGTAGGCGGCTCCCAACAGAATATTAAAAGCACGATAAAACATTAAACATTAAAAACTTCCCTAAACAGGACTGCCTTCAGATGTCTTCTAAAAGTCAGATAGGTGTTTATTTCTTTGACATCTGATGGGAGGGCATTCCACAGGGCGGGTGCCACTACCGAGAAGGCCCTCTGCCTGGTTCCCTGTAACCTCACTTCTTGCAGTGAGGGAACCGCCAGAAGGCCCTCGGAGCTGGACCTCAGTGTCCAGGCTGAACGATGGGGGTGGAGACGCTCCTTCATGTATGCTGGGAAGTCATGATAATATGTAATAAGAACGTGGGTTTCTTTGTCATATTTGAATGAGTTGCTATGTCACTGCCTTTGTGGAATGTAATTTATCTCCCTTAGACAGCTATATCCCAGGATAAAAGCAAACTGAAGGTGGCTTACAAATAAAAATAAAAATTTGAACAAAAATTGAAATAAACCTAAAAAATAAAACAAAATAAACAAGCAGTGCCAGGAAGCATTGTCAAAAGTTTAATGTGATCTACATAATTGTGAATATTGTCATATGGCTCTTTCCAAGCATTTTTGTCATACAGAGTGCTATGCTGAACATGCTAATCCTTGCAACAACAACAACAAAACCCTCCTGAAAGCCATTGTTCACAAAATGACTGCTACATGGTGTCTGTTTTGTCTATGCTAGCCTGACACATTTATTTTTGAATCTGTCCTCCAAATATAATTACTGGTAACTCACCCAGCTTTTCAACCCGGATGACTCTAAATATTAGGTGAAAAAGTTAATGATGCTGTTTAATGGGTATCTTTTTGAATCACATTAAATTGTCTATGTTGAACGATGTATTTATCATTTTGTAAGTCAACGTGGTCAAAGCTGTTCTTTCTGAAAACAACACATGAAGAAGACAAGGCAGGTATATGCACAGCTGTGCTGAGTTTTACTTTAAAACCTTGCTATTGGCATGGGAGGTTGGTGTGGCCAGATATGTTCAATTGCTTTTCTTCTATATAAGCTGTCTAGAATAGTAAATCATCTAACAGGGAGTGCTAGGTTTCTTGTGTATTGTAAAATGAAAGTGTCTGAAATATGGAGCAGGGCAGCTAAACGGTTTGGTTACATTTTACTAGTAAAGTCTCATTGCCATTCTCTCCTGTATGCATTCCAGATGTTTGGATGCATTGAGGCACACATTTTCTGAACCTTTCAGATCCTTTTGAACCCTTGATCACTTTTTCATCCGCTCATCATTAAATCCAGCATTGACATACAAATACAGCTTCTACCCTACAAGTAACAATTAATACCACAGTTTAGAAATAACATGTGGGCTGCTGCCACAATGAGTCCACATTGGCTCCTATCCTTGTGCACTGGCTTACTGTATTTTCGTCATAATCAGTTCCCTTGTTTATAGCCAAGCACTCTGGAATATCTGGGAACAACCTGTAATATGCTCAATATGCTATGCTGCTGTGGTTTATTCATGCTAAAAAAAAATCAAAACAAATGACATGCATGATATGCCATGGCTGCATTTCTCGAAGAAAAAACAAAACAAACAAAAACCTAAGAATAAAATAGGCAATAACTTGTATCATTTACTGACCCAGTTTGATGCTTAGAACCCTTCAGTCCCTATCAACTCTTTTCTTAGTATTGATTTGTCAGAGAAGGATTTGGGTACTAGGAAGCTAATCAGACAACTGAGCCATCTACCGTAGTTCGGTATTGTCTATCCCAGAGGTGCCTAACATGTGGCCCTCCAGATGTTCTTGGACTACAAATCCTATCACCCCCCCACCACTGGCCATGAAGGCTGGGGCCAATGGGGCTTGCAGCCCAATAACATCTGGAGGACTACAGGTTGACCACCCCTGGTCTTTACTAACTTGAAACAGCTCTCCAAGGTTTCTGAGAGGAGCCTTCCCCAGCCCTACCTGGAGATTACAGAAACCAAACTTAGGTGTTTTGCATACCAAGCATGCACTCTACGACTGAACTCTGGCCCTCCCCAAAACCAGAGATGCCTGGGAATCCATCTGGAACCTTCTTTATGTGAACCATGTGTTTCTGAGCTATTGTGAAAAGCTCACCTCACAACTGAGACAAGCTTTTATAAGGCCCCTCAAAGTTATTCCCTGAACCTGACTCAGGAGAACTTCACTGGCACCTCTACATGTAAACTCTGGCAACTTTCTAGCCAATAGCTCCAAGAAGTGGTTGCTCTTGATTAGGGGGGGAAATTACCCTTGCTTATAGAATCCCTGCAATGGGGTGAGCTCCCATTGCTCGGTCCCTGCTCCTGCCAACCTAGCAGTTCGAAAGCATGTCAAAGTGCAAGTAGATAAATAGGTACCGCTCTGGCAGGAAGGTAAACGGTGTTTCCGTGCACTGCTCTGGTTCACCAGAAGCGGCTTAGTCATGCTGGCCACATGACCCGGAAGCTGTACGCCGGCTCTCTCAGCCAATAAAGTGAGATGAGTGCCGCAACCCCCGAGTCGGTCATGACTGGACCTAATGGTCTGGGGACCCTTTACCTTTTTTTTTATAGAACACTAATACATGAGAAAAGTCTAAGCTAGAACCTGTTTTCCATGACAAGATTTGAGGCTGAATGAACCAGGCCTATGTTTTGCAGCAAAAAATGATTGGTTGTCTATATTCACAAGTTCTATCATCTTGGAAACTAGCAGTGTATTCTGTCCAAGTCTACTTTGAAGTGAGAATCACTGAGTTAAATGGAGCTTACTTCCAGGCCACGTGTGTGTAGGACTGAAGCCTGAATGCAATGTACAGAGTCAACCTTTGTTCACATACAGACCTGACTGTACAAGGCATACATTTCATGTTAAATGAAGAAACTATTCTGCCCCATATTCATTTTGCTCTGAGAGTCCTGTGTGGCCATATTTTGATTTATAATATGTTTTGCTATGTGATGGAGGCAGCACAAGATAGCTCTTGTTCCTTTTTGTTATTAGGCTTTGTGTGTTTATTGGCAAGGATGGGTAGGTGGGTGAAAAAGGTTGTATATGATGAATGGATTTTGTTTTCTGGGTGACAGAGATTATTAGTTAATACATCACTTTGTACACTAGGGGCTAGCACCTGAACAAGGATTATTGGCACCATGCTGAGGGGTTGTGGCTCAAATTCCAAACAGGAGAGAGATCCACTGAGACTATTTAAAATGTTCTTACATTACATGCGCAATCTGGGGATTTGAGATGCTAATGTGAAAGGTCTGTTGCATTACACATTCTTAGATAACAGAGCTACTCTTTCTTCCATGCGATTTTGTATTAACTTTGAACTTGATGAGAACAGCGCAAGACGAAAAATATGAGAAACAGAAGTAGAAAATAACACACACACACACACACACACACACACACACACACGTGTGTCTGTGTGTCCTGCAACCTAATGTTGCTGTGTATCTTTCCTACTGAAATGGTTCAGTTAGCCATTCCCTCTAAGCAGGGTATTGTACCTTGCTCTTCTTTCTCTCCATCCTATTTTCCCCATAGACCTTTTCCAACTGACCACATACCATGGCTACTTTGCATGTTTTGGCCTTATTAGGTTTTTTTATTGGGGTAGGGATGCCCCCTTAGTATTTTTTTTTGGGGGGGGGGAATCTGCATCTGTGGACCTCAGGATTTGCATGAACATGCTGATGCCTTGCTATTTTTTTCTCGCTTGTCCCATTTTGGCTACAATTTTGTTGGTACTCAGCATCTGTGTCCACTGTGGAAGGGTATGGTATCCTGTAGTCTCTATGAATCTGCATAAACCATTAAGGAGTCCATGCCTTCAAGCACTTAATAGATTAAAAAGAGAAATAGACCTGTGATGCCCTAATTCTCATACCAAGGATGACTGCCGACACCACTTTTACCCACTGAACTTGATTTAGAAGTCCACACTTTCCTTTTGTATGCTATTTACTCTGTAATATATACTGTAATATATGAATGAATTTATTATTTCGGTCACAGACCAGTTCCCACTCACGTACAAAATCAGGGAAATCATGAAACACAATAGGGACACATTTAAATTTGCAGTTCAGTATAACAGGGACAGTACAGATATAGCAGCAATTAAAATATATAAATTAGATCTTACTCAGACTGTAATATAGTGCCTTCTGTCATTGTAAAAGCCAAGATGGTCTGTTCTTCTTTCAGATAAAGATAGGCTAGTCCAACCCAATTTCCCACAAATATATATCTGAAGCACCTGAAATATGAAGTAGCAGGCTCTGCACTGCATGGTATTTTAGTGTTCATGGACATACAGCATGTTGATATTAGAAATGAAGCACCTGCTCTTCCACTCTCCAATATTTAACTTCTGGAGAAACTAGGGTGAGGTGGGGAGCACCAAAGAAAGGCGTGTTCCGTTACCACTGCAAGCAACCAGTAGCTTTTATTTTGCAGCCAGGAATTCTTCCTGTTGACCTCATTCCTCCCATATCCTGCATGCTCACCTATTTGGGGCCTTAAAAAACCCCATAGACCAGGGGTCAGCAACCTTTCTCAACCGTGGGCTGGTCCACTGTCCCTCAGACCGTGTGGTGGGCTGGACTATATTTTGAAGGGGAAAAAATGAACAAATTCCTATGCCCCACAAATAACTCAGAGATGCATTTTAAATAAAAACACACATTCTGCTCATGTAAAAACACTGGGCAGGCTCCACAAATAACCCAGAGATGCATTTTAATAAAAGGACACATTCTGCTCATGTAAAAACACGCTGATTCCCAGATCATCTATGGGCCGGATTAAGAAGGTGATTGGGTGGGATCTGGCCCCCGGGCCTTAGGTTGCCTACCCATGAAGTAGACAATAGTACCTCCATGTGACTTTTAAGGTTATGAGAGAGGTCGCCAAATTCTTCTTTAAAAACTTTACATTGACCATAGACTGATGTTTTTAACTACAACTGTTTGTTCCTGATTCCTTTCTGGTGCGTAAGAGGAGGAATGACTGCTGGGAGGAACACTGAGAGAAGGAGCACCATGGTGTACATCGTGGTGTACAAAGTGGACATCTTTATCTGTCTCAGCTGCAACAAAACATGTCTCTTCTCTATTTGGTCTCTGCAGCCATAGCAGGTGCTTTTGTAACCTTCCAACAGTTTGACTTCACACCCAAAGGCACATTCCTCCATTTTCTCCCAAGACAGACGGATGCCAATAACAATTTTGTATTCAATATGCTGCTTATGAGTGTCAAAGATCATTTCCTTAGCAAAGATCCCATTTCTACTTTTCAAGATCCAGCTAGCGTATATATAAAAAACCACAAACAATTTAATATATCAGTTACTTCGAAAGGTATCGTTTATTGGAAATGACCTTTTGTTACTTGGTAACTCTGTGATTTTCAGAATATATTAGAAAATTATAATTAGCATGAGTTTAGCATAATCTTTTCTGGTCTTAGAAACATTGAGTCTCACTATGGGCATGTGAATTAACACTGGGAAGTTCACCTTAGGGTCACTGCAATTGTAAGATAATGCTGAACAAAGTCAAATTAATTTAGAGCAATCTATAGAAAGACTCACTACCGTTCTGCAGAAAATATGCAGTATTCTGGAAATTGAAGGGCCTGCAGAGCAAAGATGTCAAGCTCAAAATAAACATGCGCCTTTCCAAAACTGCAGTAGAAATAATAAATTGGAAATGCAAATCTACTTTAACTCAGCGTGAATCTTCCAAACCAACTTCATTTTGCAAAGTTCCTATTTTCCATTTTGACTAGTTTGCATTTTATCACAGTAACATTTTTACCAAACTTAGGGATACAGGAAGTTTTCCTAGGCTAGGGATGGCTAGTGGGAAATATTTTTCTCTTCTCATAGACCTACATCAGATCAATAGAAGCACTGTAAATATTAACAATATGTCAGTTAACACCTCTGCATGGAAGTCAATCCCTCTTTCCTCTTATATAGCACTGGAAAAGATGCTTGAGAAGTTATCAAAACAATGCAATGAATTATTGGACTAATTTTCTTTTTAATCAACTATCAGGTTTGGCTGTTGCTCAGAGAGAAGTTCAGTCGTGAGATAATATCATTGCTCCTCTTATGCATTAGTAACTATCGACAGATCAGGAAATGGAAAATAGAAACAAGTGGAAATTGTTGCAATGGAGGGAAGTAATAAGTGGGGTCCCCCAAGGATTTATATTAGGTCCAGTGATACTTAACTTTTTCGTAAATGATATACAGGAGGAGTGAAAAGCAGGATAGCCATATTTGCAAATGACTCTAATAAAAGCCTATGCAGATAGGTTTTAATAATTCCTTTAAAAAAAAGAAAAGCACAGTCGTACTTTGATTCCTTCAACTTCGTAAGTTGAACAGCCTACTTCTCAAACATTTTGGCTCCCAAATGATCAAAACCCGGAAGTAACTGTTCCGGTTTTTGAATGTTCTTTTGGAAGCCAAACGTCTGACAGGGCTTGCGTGGCTTCTGATTCAGAAGCCAATCAGAAGCCATGCTTTGGTTTTCAAATGTTTTGAAAGTCGAACGGACTTCCGGAACAGATTCCGTTCGACTTCCAAGGTATGACTGTATTTGTTTTAAAATTAAATACACATAACAAAAAAATTGTTTTCATATAAATCCATCATATCTTTACATTACTGTAAAGATGCTGTAGAGAAAAATGTTTATTGCTTAATACTTAGTATCAAATAATAAAATGGTAACTTTTATCAAACAATAAAATAAGCCTTGTTCAATCTCTAGCCTCTCCAGGAATACCATCAACATGAAAGACGGTTACCTGAGAAGTCAAAGAGCTAGCAGGCTAGATGGACCCAATGATCTGGTTCAGTAAAGGGAATCATTACTAACTTATCTCACTGATTCCAGTGGGGCCAACATGTGACTAAGTTAACCTGGATCCAAAACCAAAGTCAGATTTTGCAACTGCAATCTTATCTTGGAAAATGGGGTGGAGACCTCAGAGCTATTGGGTTTAGTCAACTTTTTTTTCTTTCTGGCAAACAAAATACAATTTGACAGTAACACTTGGGAACCATCGTGTAGACAATGTACCAAGAACATAAGAAGATCCTGCTGGATCAGGCTAATGACACATCTAGTCCAGAATCTGTTCACAAAGTGGCCAACCTGGAAAAACACAAGCTATTTGCCAAATTACAAATGAGAGTTTTTCAGTGTCAGTGAAGAATTCTTCTTAATTAAGACCTGCTTAAGGGTGAAACACTTCAAGACTTTTACCAACAGAAGTTCACATAAATGCATCAGTGTCTTTGCTGTAGAGGCAACTCAATGAGTGCTTACAAAGGCAGAGATTATTTCAGTTTTCTAAATACAGTGGTACCTCAGGTTAAGAACTTAATTTGTTCTGGAGGTCTGTTCTTAACCTGAAACTGTTCTTAACCTGAGGTACCACTTTAGCTAATGGGGCCGCGCCACCAGAGCACGATTTCTGTTCTCATCCTGAAGCAAAGTTCTTAACCCGAGGTACTATTTCTGGGTTAGTGGAGTCTATAACCTGAAGCATTTGTAACCTGAAACGTCTGTAACCCAAGGTACCACTGTACATCAGTTATACATCGGTATAGGTGATCAGTAAACCAACACTGGTGTGTTTTGCTCATTGAGAGCCAATCAACAATAACACTGTACAAAGGATTCAGAAAAAAACCAATTCCATTTTCAAATATGTTGCATGTCCATAACTTTTGCTTTACCACTGCAAAGTAAAATAGGATTGTTACAGATATGAAAACTCATGAGGGAACTGATGAACACGGATCATAATAAATCTCCTTGTAGAACTTGTTCCAAATTTGGAAAATATTATTTACATTTTGCAGTCAAATTCACACCTGTGAATTCATAAGAACTGAATATTTAAATCACTTTAATCACTTGTTTTCATCATCACTAGTATTTTCATGTAGATAATTGCATTGCAAAATAAGACCACTTCTTCTGTGATCAAAAACACATTATCCCACATTCCCTAGCAGAGGAGGCTCTTTTAGATACAAATATTTTAGTTTGGGTAAAACAACCTGAACATCACAAAGGATCCATCTTGGAACTTGAAAGTTACAGACTGATGAAAACAAGTTCATTGTACCCAGATTGATGGGCACACATTGTTGGTAAAGATATGCTTACTGGATGGGAACACCAAAACAATGTGACAGCTGTAAAGGTTCTGTGCTTTGAAATCTTTCAGAAAGATAGTATTTCTCTTGAGTGATGCCTTCAGTTCCTCTGCTGGTGACCTCTTGGGAAGCTTGCAACTTCTGAGCTGTAATGGTGCCCATCAAAATTGACACACACTTTATTCTGTGAGTCAGATGACTCTCCTGTGGATAGATTTCTGTGTGTGTGTTGGGTTGTGGGGAGAGATAGCCTTCATCACATGTTTGGGCACAGACCACAGGCATCATAGTATGTTATTAATGCAATGCAAGAGTTACAATATAGTGAAAATTATAAATATTACCACACTACATATCTAAAAGTTTCAGAAGATTTGAAGCATGCTCACAGCTAACTATCAGCAATTGCCCTTACCTTTTTTCAATGTCTTTGCTATTAAACAGAATGACAGGAATCCTTCAAAGGATGAAAAAGAAGATCACAAATGATTTGAAAATGCATCGTACAACATAGCCATATCTGTCACTTTTATAAGATGAACCCTCAACCCCAGGAATTGTATTGTCATTCATTTTCATATGCTAGCATACTGAATTATATGCCAACAGAAAATTGCTTATTACTTAATACTTAGATTGAAGAATCAATTCTGGCTAAGTCACAACACATCTCAGCCAGGTTTCATGAAAACTATCCTGGTGGCAACCTTTTCTTCCTAATTACAAAACATATTTTCTATTTATTTTAAAAACACCTAACAAATTGCTTTGGCATTGGTGAAGCCTATTAAATTGTGCGATTTTGCACAGTCAGTAAATACAGTATAAGCAAATTCTCAGTCTTGGGTGTTTTTTTTAATGATTATTTCACTTTAGTGATGGGAAAGTATATAACAGATTTTAAACTGATGACCTTCTGGCCTTTGCACTTTTTGCTTTCATGTTAACCCAACCCATAAAGTTAGACACATCTTCACCTGATTCCTGTTTATACCCACCTTTCCTTACTTTGCTACTAACTGTACCAAGCTAGGCCAGAGATTCACTTAACCTTTATGACTCTGTTCTCACAAAATAAGGATTTGCCATGGACATGCATATATTTTTCACTCAGCGAGAGTGCCTGAGCAGCACTTGGAAACGTGCTTCCATGTATGTGAAACAGGCACAGTTTACGTACAACTTCTGCCCCAATCAACCCTGCAAGCTGGGGTGGGGAATAAGGGAGTGCGTTATTTGTGACAGGGAATCTGAGGCTTGAACCAGGTCAATCTAGGTCCATGCTACCTGTGTTTGTAGTTTTCTGTTCCTTGAGCCCTCTTTTCAGGTCCAGAAGGAATCAGACATTTCTAACATCAGCCTCTGGGATTATTGGGCAGCCTCACATTCTGTTCTTAAATGGTTAACAGTGTTTCCTGCCAGTTACGCTCAAGCTTCCAAATGCCACATGGAAGTCACTCAAACACCACCTCACTTCAGATTAATGCTGAGACTCTAGACTAGAGAAATCCTATTCCCAGCTCTGATTCCAGATATTGTCATGAGTCCCAGGTCTCAACAGGAAGGAAAACAAGCACACCAACCTTAGCAGCAGCAAAGCAGTGGAGGTTTCCACTCCTGCAATGGGGAGGCTTGTGAAGAGAACCCCCTACTCCAGTTTCAGGCCTCCCTCTCCACCAGCCACTGCCTGGCTTCTGGCAGATAGGAATACAAATATTTATCTTCATTGAATTATAGAATTTACAGTGGTACCTCGGGTTAAGTACTAAATTCATTCCGGAGGTCCATTCTTAAGCTGAAACTGTTCTTAACCTGAAGCACCACTTTAGCTAATGTGGCCTCCTGCCGCTGCTGCGCCCCCGGAGCCCGATTTCTATTCTTATCCTGAAGCAAAGTTCTTAACCTGAAGCACTATTTCTGGCTTAGTGGAGTGTGTAACCTGAAGAGTATGTAACCTGAAGCATATGTAACCCGAGGTACCACTGTATATCCCTCACAGCCAACATAAAAAAATACATTCCCATCAGGAACATAAGGAAAGAGGGAGAGGATCCAGTTATCTTTAGTTATCTACATTTAAGATTTGAAGTCTCTTTACTTGGTGTTTTGTGTGGGTGATGTATTAAAGTGGGATGTGTATGTGTGTTTGTACACACAGGTGTATTTGTGAAGGATATTAGAATGTCAGAGCTTAATATAGAGTTAATGGAGAAAATTCGACTCAAAAAGGAGATGAGGTCAAATGCATTCTTTCCCCTGCCATTCCTCAAACATATTGAGAGCTGCTGTGAACCTTCTTTGTATGTTTTGAATAAGTGCGTTCCACTTTAATGAGATTATTCTGATGCCTCCATTAGGTTTTGTCAGCAATTTTCTGCTGCTTTTTACAACAAAGGCTGATTTGGGTTTTTCAACAGAATTCGCCTTCTGTAGCTTTAATAGTGACATCTTCAGCACGTTCAGAATGTAGAGTTAAATTACCAGCAATTGTTTTCTACATATGTTCAGTAATATTAATACTGATACTTACTCTGAAGTTTTGGTTGCCCTTTCCTTTTTGACTGATATCCAGACTTAGTCGTGGTGAACTTGTCCCTGTGATTTAAAGTGTGACTAGCTTAGTCTAGATCTGAGCTCTTATCTCTTCCAGTTCAGTTCATTTCCTGAGATGGATGCTGTTTACTTTCCCCCAAATTCATTTATTCTGCTTGGAAAAGAAAGTTTGGAAAAGACAAGAAATAGTTCAATCCTGTACCTGTCTACCCAGAAGTAAGTCTCATTACTAACTACTACTTCTTCTTTCTCTTCTTCTTCTTCTTCTTTTATTTATTAATTTATTATTTATTTGTATACTGTCATCCATAGATCTCATGGCGGCTCACAATAGCTATTCCTAAAAACAACATCTCTTCCTAAGAAGAAATGCCAGATAATTCCAATGGAAATGGAAATGGGAGCAAAAAATGCCAGTGTTCACTTATTCATCTCATACCCAGAAATCAATCCAGCAAATATGATTGGTATTCATGATTGTTGATGTTTCAGTCAATAAATTATATGTAATTGTTAATGCTTCTTCCTCATTTGCATTGCATTTCCTTTGCACTGAAAGGAATGGGGTGGAAGAATGTAACGGCAACATGATAATGTAATTAATTATGCACATTATGTAACTTTGCCACAGCAGACAAGATGAATAATGCCATTTAAAAAAAAAATTGCAGAAGATGAGCTGCACTGAAATGGAAACAATACTGCATGTGACAACTACAGGGCGGAAAAGAAAACATTGCCTTCTTATAGCCATATTCACAAGTAAGTAGCAGTGCCGGATTTACATATAAGCTAAACAACCTGTTGAGTCAGATTCGGGGGGTGGCTTCTTTCGTTTCCGGAACCAACAAAGTAGGCGTGGAAACCTCGCAAGACATCTTTGATTTTTACATTTCATTTCCCTCCTTGCCTGTGCTGATGTGAATGCCCCCCCCTTTTGAGTCTGAACTTCCTTCTCCTGGCTCTGGTGGGTTATAGGACTCTTCACCATCTCTGACCCCCTACTCTGCCTGACTACTTTCCTCCCCCTGTTCTGCTTCATGCGTCATTTCCCTGTCTTCCTCTTCTGACAGTTCCTGCTCCGAACCCTCCCCTGCTACTGACGAAGCAGCACATTCTGGCTCTTCTGTGACACTCATTAAACCTAAATCCGGCCCGGGTAAGTAGGTATGGGAGTGTAGCCCAACAGCACTATTAAGATTTCTAGAATTGTTTGCATACTCAATAAAACTCAGTTCAGTCAAGACCATTCCTTGCTATTCTGAAAAGCGAACAAAGCACATCTTAATGCAGTATTTCAGCTGCCATCCCCCCCCCCCCAAGAGAAAGGTGGTTATTGTAATTCCAGATTAGTGGAAATATGCATGGCTTATTCATCCTGTGCATAAAACTGATAACCCATGCAGTTGGGACTGTTTATTTATTTCTTATTCATTTGTTTCAGTCTTTGTGAGTCATCTGAGCGTTTCCCATTTGTAATGTGATTCTGGAAAATTATTTTGCATATACAATGGTAAACACTTGGCACCACATCTTCGCAGAGAATGAAAATGATCTAAACAATTCCCATTGGCCTAATGAGCAGAAACGGTGACTGGAACTGTGGCTAAAATTTTGGCAGCAGAAAACCGACTTGGATCATCTGAACTTTTGACTAGCAAGCATCTTGGGAATCAATTGACATAGCTTTGATTGCAGCTTAGAAAGGCGTAAGGAGGGAATCTGGTGTCCAAAAGGCAACTCCCTGATACTGTCACAACTAAGAGCCTAAACAATATTTTAGGTTTTTAATAAATAGATTTAGAATGAAAATATTTTATATATGTCATCTGGGCAAGATGAAAGTATTCTGTTAGTTCATTTAGGATTATTTTCAACCCAATATACAAAAATAAAATAAAATGGTATAATCAGAAAATTTCACAAGGTCAGGAAAAAGAGGTGCATATTAGATAAAGGTAAAGGTAGAGGACCCCTGGATGGTTAAGTCCAGTCAAAGACAGCTATCGAGTTGCAGTGCTCATCTTGTTTTCAGGCCAAGGGAGCCAGCTTTTGTCCACAGACAGCTTTCCGGGTCATGTGGCCAGCATGACTAAACCATTTCTGGTGCAACAGAACACCATGATGGAAACCAGAATGCACAGAAACTCTTCCTGCCGCAATGGTACCTATTTATCTACTTGCACTGGTGTGCTTTCGAACTGCTAGGTTGGCAGGAGCTAGGACAGAGCAATGGGAGCTCCCCCCGTCACAGGGATTCGAACCACTGACCTTCTGATCAACAAGCCCAAGAGGCTCAGTGGTTTGTACTTCAGCGCCACCCACATCCATATTAGGTCATCTGGGAAAGGTAGGCTGGTGTACATAAACCACTTTTGGGTGGGGCAAATGAAGCAGTACCAACAGTTACAGAAAGGATGGTGCTCCCAACAACCAATAAGAATCACAGCAGAAGGTACTAAAATGGAGGCAATCAGGAATATCTATTGCAGGGTGGAGGAGAAGGTTACTGCCAGGTAAAGCAGAAGGTATTTAATAGGTGATACATTGTGTCTATAGAGACCCATACTGCTCCTGTATATCCTAATGCCAGCCAGTGTTCTCTAGGCATTCTTATCTGCTATCTAAAGTAAAGGGGCATGATCTTACCTAGTATTATTTTCTGAGCTGGCTAATTGTGATTTTTTGATACATTAAGAGGTCAATCCTACACTGAAAATCAGTCAGATGAGCAGCCAGGTCTACCATAACAACACAACAGATATACCACTGGGATAGCCCATATAATATAACTTTATGGTGCAAGTGTGTTTGTGTCACTCACCCCTGCATGACAAACTGTGCCTGTAAATAATAAAAAATAAAGCTCACAATTTGTGTAGCAGCAGGAAGATATAGATACAACTATCACAATAACCATCATACACAAGTCTTCATGAATAGAATAATTGCTATTATCTGCTAATATAAATACATAAATACGTATCAGCCTTACACTTGAGCGTTTCCACATATGGTAATGCAACCTGACACTCCTTGGGTCAGGATAACAGGCAGAAATTAACCGTCGCACAAGAAACATAGGTATATGAATAGTTACAGTGCAAAGCTACAGCAAATGAAAAGAGAAATCATTAAGAAGCTGCAAACGCTGTTTCCATTTCTGTATCTGCACATGGTAGTCATCCTTGCTCAATGAGCTCATTAGAAAAACAAAACAGCTTTGTTTGATAATGCACCATGGTGTATGTGATACTCCATAGGGACCACGGCAAGGGTCTTGTAACCTCCGGCACAGCGCATGAAAGCTACGTGCTTCCCATGGAAAAAGAATGTCACGTAGCACTATACAATACAACAAATATAGAGCTAACACCCTCTGGGTTTCTAGTCAGTGATCTCACAGCTAGTAAAAATGGCGATTCTAGTTAATGTAAATACAAGATAACAAAAAATACAGGCCTTCTCCGATTTCTTTGCTTGGGAAAGCTGTACTTTTCAGTATGGTGTTATAAAAGTGTCAGGGCTGGAAGCTCTCGCTTTCCTATATAATAGAATTGTATTGTGTTGGTTTGTGTGTGTGTAAGCATATGCACACACAGGCAATACTTGTCAAAAATTACTTTTTGGAGAGTGAGTGTTAGAAATGCCATTCCTAATGTGATTTCTCCTCATAAAAGGAAAACATATTTTGATGGCTTTATTATTTATGTAGTAATGACCTGTGTTTTAATTAGGATTGAAACAATAATATTTATGTTCAGCTGAACTACTGCTTTTTAAAAATATATTTCCAAACACATGCTGAAAAGTTTGACGTCTCTTTCAGCACCCTAAAATGAAATGCAACAGGGAGGACTATGGTTATAGTTTCTTTTCTCTTCTCAGCATTCAACAACTACCTTTACTGTACTGACCAACAAGTTCAGTGTCAAATATGCATTGATTAGAAGTAGCAGTTACAGTTTCAGCAGTAGTGGCAGCAGCAATGCTGGTATAAATGTAATATAAAAGATGAATACAAACCCAAGTCATCTCTGGGCAATGAAGAGTCAGGTCGGATGAATTGGTCTGTCTCTGCCCTTGTGACTTTTGCATTGCTCATAAGTAAAACAAAACAAAACAAACAAACTCCTTGTGAAAATTTTAGTACTAATTTCACCAAATACCCAAATTTTTGTATGCAATTTCTCCTTATATACACATTTGGCAAAGCATTTCTGCCTAATATAATGCATTTTTGTATGTTATTTTCACCAAAAAGCATGTTTTATACACATTAGTTGGTGGGAAATCTGCATTGCAAAATTCAGAAAAGTGCAAATTCAGAAGAATGGCAATGCTTTGGTTTGCATATTGTTTTGCAAACTGCAAATTAGGTAGGTTCACTTTTAAATATGAGCTGAATTGAATCCCCCCCCCCATCCTTACATTTCAGAGACAAAAGGGAAGAGTCAGACATCAGGCTGCTGCTCTTGGCATCAGCCATGCTTCACCTAGCATGTAGTTACACTCTCATTCTGAGTCAGACCAATTGTCCATCTAGCTTAGCCCACCCAGAAGCAGATTACTACAGTTTTGATGTTATAATTCCATGCAGCCAGCCAAATGCAGAATTGCCCCTGGGCTTGGCTGGCAGTTCGTGATCACAATTTTCGAAGGTGATGCTGAGAATGCTGTTGCTTCGTGTATATGAGCAATTTCCCTTGTGCTCTCCCCTCTCCCTTTGGCTATCATGATGTGAACCTAGAGGTAAGCATACGTTTGATGGGTTTCTTGGGACGATGGTGTCTGTAGGCCCTTTCAGCCAAGCATTTCTCCATTATCCAAAACCCTTTAACTGCTGGGGATGCCTCTGGGATTTTATGCATGCAAAAATATGTGCCTTTCTTCTGGGACATGGATAGCAGGCATGCTATATTAATAGCAGAATGTAAAATATGGGTTTAAGTAAAGCCCACCCCTCCTTTTGGCATTAGCTCTGGTCACTGAACCCTTTCCCAGAAGCTGGGATGGGCTATGCTTTGTAATTGTTTGGGGAGGAGAAATATTATGAAATTTCTTTTGTATAATTGAGGTCGATATTTATTGTTCCAAAAATCTGCAAATCATTTTGCTGATTTCATATTTTTCTGGGCAGACTACTCTGATAATTATTAACGTCCATTTCTGGAACTGCTATGAAATAACCAAGGCTAACGTGACCACAATGCTGGAGGAAAAGGCCATAATATCACTATTTATTTCTTTGGGATAGGCATGATATGCTTTAGCTTCGCCTTTGCCTTGTGTTTTTATTCCCACCCTCTAAGTTCAGTAGAAGTTAAACATTCGGTTCCTCCTTTGAACTTTCAGGGAATTTCTACCCTCTTGTCTAAGCTGCCTTTTATAAATCGAAATTTGTTTATTGAATGTTTAGAATAATATAACAAAATAACAGAGAGAGAGACACATCAGAGGGAACCACAAACACAGAATAATTAGGAGATCAATAAACTATTCAGGAATACATAAATGACTTTACAATGACCTTCTCCAATAAAAGAGATGAGGAGTGTATAGGCCATGCAAATCTTTAATGCTAGTTACAGTGCCAAGTGAATTCAAGTAGGCTGGCAATGTTGACTTAGCTGTTCTAATTGTGCAGAGCTTGGCAGATCACAGAATAAAAGAACAGTATGGAGAACAAAAGGCACAAGCACAACAAAGAAATATGCCTAAAAGAAATAGACTTGAAAGAAACAGTTGGGAGAGAAACAATAAATAGAATCAGGAAGTTAAGTCTGCATAGAAAATAAAATACGTAGCAGTATGATAAGTTTTCCACCAAAGCTTAAAGTCAAGTTTATCACACTGCTACTACTTAAAAACACTTCCCCCACAGGAGCTGAACTTAGTTTTGTTTTGTATGCCATCCCATCAGGAACCGCTGTGAATCATAGCTAGGGCCTTTGAATGTCGATCTGACACACTTCACTTATTTATGCACTTGATGGCAGATCAAGGCAACATGAAAGTGGTCTGCCTTCAAGAATTGCTCCCTCCTAGTTTTTCAGCCAAGGAACCAAGCATGATATGGAAACATGCACAACAGGAGTGGTTGTTGTGGTTGGGCAGAAGTACTTACCTGACTTCCCAGCAGTGGAGTCACTGCTGCAAGACTGTGGGAAGGTGGTGCAGTGCAAATATACTGGCAAGAGTGCTGGATTGCCTCAGCCAGTGTGTTTGCACCACACTGATAGTACCACTGTCTATCTCCCCCTCCCCTTCGGATATGCAGCAGCAACTCACATGCTGGGAGGTCAGGTAAGGGCCTCTGTCCCACCACACCACCTGCTTCTGATGGATAAGGATCAGGAGCTGTCACCTCACCTTTTTTGGGCTAGTGGCTGATGTGGATACCTTGGATAGAATGGTCCACTCAAGTCAACAGTTCAATTTCTGCTGCAGTCCTGACATCGTTGCACCAAGGGGCTCCATGAAAGCAGGAGTTTCCCTTGTTCTGTAATGGCAAGGAATATGCCACAAAGAACATTACACCAGTTACGTCCCCTTGACACCAACGCGTTCATTATTACATCTGCAATGTACTAATGAACATTCATGCATACATTGGGGAAATTGTTGCTTCCAACATACATGCTTTCTGAACAAAACAACTGGAGGTGAGGTGATCAGGAAGATGCTGTACAGTATGTCCAGGCCTATGTTTCTATCTGCACAGCTCAATAGTATAAGGGAGTCACTACATTTCTTTTCATTCTGGATGACATTTTATGTTAAAGAGCATGACAGCTTAATTTCAGTTAAGTACTGCTAACAATAGGAATTCACACAGAAAGCCAGCAGTCATGCAGTAATTGATCGTGTATGTAAATGATGTAACCCATTGTGCTTGGTCATTGTGAAGATTCTCATTATAAAACCTTCCCTCCTGTCACCTACGTGTGTGACAGACATTAGCAAATATGCTGTATGCAGCCACGTGAAAGCTGGCACCATCAAAACATTTTCATCGGGGATAGGATTGCGTAAGTTGTGAGTTGTTGTTTGTTGCTGCTGTGAGGCACTGAGAGTTCTAGCGAATGCCCATTAGAGAATAATCTGTTCTGAACCTTAAAACAAACTCCACTCAAATTCTTTTTAAACATTTGTGTCTCTCCCCCACTCTCTTTCAATCCAGGGAACAGAAGACATGACTTCTTCCTGATATTTGTGCAGAGTCAGGAAGCCCAGCCCATCACAGACATGTACCCAGTGCTATTTTTCTAGAAAAAGAGGTGCGGGAATTCACTCATTTCCTCTTATAATGGCAATGGCGCCCACCTGAGAGGTGCCGGAACTGAGTTCTGGTGAGTTCTGGCTGAAAACCCCCCTGCATCTACCCCATCTTTTCATTACCTAACAGTTTTAGCTGGCTTTAAGTAATAATAATAATAATAATAATAATAATAATAATAATAATTTATTATTTGTACCCCGCCCATCTGGCTGGGTTTCCCCAGCCACTCTGGGCGGCTTCCAACAAAGATGAAAAATACACTAAAATGTCACCTATTAAAAACTTCCCGGAACAGGGCTGCCTTCAGATGTCTTCTGAATGTCAGGTAGTTGTTTATCGCTTTGACATCTGATGGGAGGGCGTCCCACAGGGCGGGCGCCACTACCGAGAAGGCCCTCTTCCTGGTTCCCTGTAACTTGGCCTCTCGCAGTGAGGGAACCGCCAGAAGGCCCTCGGAGCTGGACCTCAGTGTCTGGGCAGAATGATGAGGGAGGAGACGCTCCTTCAGATATACTGGACCAAGGCCGTTTAGGGCTTTCAAGGTCAGCACCAACACATTGAATTGTGCTCAGAAACATACTGGGAGCCAATGTAGGTCTTTCAAGACCGGTGTTATATGGTCTCGGCGGCTGCTCCCAGTCACCAGTCTAGCTGCCGTGTTCTGGATTAGTTGTAGTTTCCAGGTCACCTTCAAAGGTAGCCCCACGTAGAGCGCATTGCAGTAGTCCAAGCGGGAGATAACCAGAGCATGCACCACCCTGGCGAGACAGTCTGCAGGCATATAGGGTCTCAGCCTACGTACCAGATGGAGCTGCTAAACAGCTGCCCTGGATACAGATTTGACCTGTGCCTCCATGGACAGCTGTGAGTCCAAAATGACTCCCAGGCTGTGCACCTGGTCCTTCAGGGGCACAGTTACCCCATTCAGGACCAGGGAATCCTCCACACCTGCCCACCTCCTGTCCCCCCAAAACAGTACTTCTGTCTTGTCAGGATTCAACCTCAATCTGTTAGCCGCCATCCATCCTCCAACCGCCTCCAGACACTCACACAGGACCTTCACCGCATTCACTGGTTCTGATTTAAAAGAGAGGTAGAGCTGGGTATCATCTGCATACTGATGAACACCCAGCCCAAACCTCCTGATGATCTCTCCCAGTGGCTGCATGTAAATGTTGAAAAGCATGGGGGAGAGGACAGAACCCTGAGGCACCCCACAAGTGAGAGCCCAGGGGTCTGAACACTCATCCCCCCCCACCACTTTCTGAACACAGCCCAGGAGGAAGGAGCGGAACCACTGTATGACAGTGCCCCCAGCTCCCAGCCCCTCAAGACGGTCCAGAAGGATGTTATGGTTGATGGTATAAAACGCCGCTGAGAGATCCAGCAGAACTAGGAAACAGCTCTCACCTTTGTCCCTAGCCCGCCGGAGATCATCAACCAGTGATGATGAGGCCTGAATCCCGACTGGAAGGGATCCAAATGGTCCGCTTCTTCCAGGCGTGCCTGGAGTTGTTCAGCAACCACTCGCTCAATCACCTTGCCCAAGAATGGAAGATTTGAGACTGGGCGATAATTGGCCATCGTGGCCGCATCTAAAGATGGTTTTTTAAGAAGCGGTTTAATAATCGCCTCTTTCAGCGGGTCTGGGAAGGCTCCCTCATGGAGGGAAGCATTCACCACCCCACGAAGCCCATCACCCAGTCCTTCCTGGCTAGGTTTTATAAGCCAGGATGGGCAAGGATCCAGGAGACAGGTGGTTGGCTTCATCGTCCAAGCAGCCTGTCCACATCATCGGAGGTAACAGATTGGAATTGATCCCACACAACTTGACTAGACAGGACTCTAGCACTCTCCCGCCCTGGCCCTGCTCCCACGGTGGAGTCTACTTCTTCCCAAATCTGAGTGATTTTATCTGCAAAAAACTTTGCGAAATCATTGCAGGAGATCATGTGGCCCGTACTGGGCCCCGATGTCGCAGGTGGTTCCGCTAAATTGTGAACCACCTGAAAAAGTCTCCTGCTGCTGTTTTCTGCAGATGCAATAGAGGCAGTGAAGAAAGTCTTCTTCGCTGTCGCTATCGCCACTTGGTAGGCTCGACATTGAGCTCTAACCTGTGTCCGGTTAGATTCGGAATGAGTTATCTGCCACCGGCGCTCTAGCCGTCTCAACGATTTTTCATTGCCCACGGGGCTGCCCGGGCTCCATGCAATCAGAGAGGGCGCTTTGGAGCCAAACAGTCAATAGCCCTGGTTAACTCCACATTCCAGCGGGCCACCAGGGAATCGGCTGAAAGGCCATCAACATGGGATAAAGCATCCCCTACCACTCTCTGGAAACCATTTGGATCCATTAAGTGGCGGGGGCGGACCATCCGAATCGGTCCCACCTCCCTGCAGAGGGGATGGGTCGCAGAGAAGTCCAGTTGCACCAGGAAGTGATCTGACCATAGCACTTCTTTCGTTTCGCTTTTACTTAGTGTCAGATCACCAACATCCATAGAGGTAAACACCAGGTCCAAGGCATGTCCGCGGCTTATTCAGGGACAGCCCCATGGAGGCCATGCTTTCCACGAAGTCCCGAGCGGCCCCTTGTAGGGTCATGTCGGCATGGATGTTAAAATCCCCTAGGACAACCAAGCTAGGTGTCTCCAGGAGAACATCTGCCACAACCTGAAGCAGCTTGGGCAGGGAATCCTTGGTGCAGCGGAGAGGTCAGTACACCAAAAGGAATCCTGTACTGCCCCTATTGCCCAACTTCCAGAACATGAACTTGGAAAACTGGGTCTTCCCAATAGGACGCATGGTGCAAACTAATGACTTCCTAAAAATCAATGCAACCCCCCCTTCCCCGCCCACATGACCTGGGTTGCTGTGCGTAAGAGAAACCTGGTGGACAAGCAGCGGCAAGGACAGGCCCATCTGCTTCATCCAACCAAGTCTCTGTTACACATGCCAGGTCAAGTCCTCCATCCATGATCAAGTCATGGATGGCAGTGGTCTTATGAATCATTGACCTGGCATTGCACAGCAGCACCTTCAGGTCATGTGGGTATCCCTTGCTGATTCGAGTATCCATCCGGTCAGGACCAGACCCGGAGGCAGGGATAGTCTTCAGACAACGACTAAACCTGCCTCCTCTGTAATGACATGGTCTGGTCTTAGCATAACTCCTCTTCCTACCCGTGATCACTGAGATTGGTTGTCCCAGTGCATCTCCCCCTGTGGAACATGCCCCAGCCATTTTGTTGGCTGGGACCTACTCCCCAGCAGCCCTGACCCCTCCCCTTAAGAACAAAATAACACCTTAAAAAACAACAACAAAAAAACCCCAATAAAACAATACAAACAAAAAACAGTAAAAATTACAAAAACATAAAATCAAACAAATTCCCAGGCCCAATAAACATCCATCCCACCCCCATCCCCCACATACAAAAAATTCAAAAGAAAAATTTTAAAACATTTAAAAAGCACTCTGCACCCCTCCAGCAGTAACAGCAACTGTCCTAGTGAGGCCCGTCAGGCCCTGCCCTGGGCCAGGTGGTAAATGGCAGGAAGGAGCAGGGCCCTCAGACACTCACACAGGAGTGTCCTCCTGGGCAGCAGAGCGCAGCAGTCCCTGTGAGGCTTCACAGCAACTTGGTTCTTAAAGGACTCCTGCTGGTATTTCTTCTAACCCACAGCAAATCTCCTGTCTCCTCTCAGTTCCTGGAATACTACCAGGTGACATTTGCCCAGAATTGCCTCCAGTTTTGCTAGTTTCAGCCGCAGGAAAGGGTGCTTCCTGTTCTGGCTCCATGTAGCATCTAGACTGGCAGTGTTCTCTTGCAGCATTCCTGCATCCTTGCTCCCTCTTTGTCTGCCTACGTTCTTATATGATCATAGGGAGGCTGGGGAAAATTCAGACGGCCAATTGCTGCCACACCCAGCTTCTACCACATTCACATCCCATTGGTTGATGGAGCAGACATAGTCCCAGCTATGCCAGGCTTCCCACATACCCTCCTGCCATAGCTCATACTTGGAGTGTGATTCTGTGGAAGGTTAGGGTGGGGTAGGTTTCTAAGTAAATATAAAAACAGTGTAATAACAAAATGTAGTGCTGTACATTCTCAAATTTATTGAAAGTGGCCTTGCACCGAGTTGAACCATTAGTCTACCTATCTGAGTGTTGTCCACTCTATACTAGGCGACAATTCTTCTCCAGAGTTTTGGAGAAGAGACTTTCTCAGCCCTGCTTGGGGATGCCAGAGATTAAACCTGGAACCTTTTCTACCACTGCACTATAGCTCTTCCCCATAAAGGACTGCTGCTGCTGCCCAGGACTGACCTGCTGGGAGCCTGAAGGGCCCTGCCCTGCCTCTCTCCACCTGGCTTGGGGAGGGGGCTGGAGGGCTCCATAAAGGACTGCTGCTGCTGCTGCTGCTCAACAGAGATGGATGCTTTTAAATATTTTTATTTTTTATCTATATCATTTTAAATTGTTATTGATATCAATGTTGTATTTTTTAGTTTTAGATTTTATGATTTATGTGGAAATTGTTTTCCATTTGGTTGTGTACCTTTTGATGTGCTTTATTTATTGTTTATGACCTTTGTTATGTTGGTAATTATGTAAATCTTGTTATGCTGTAAGCCGCCTTGAGCATTGTTTTAACTATGGAAAGGCGGCATACAAATAAAAAATGGTGATGGTGATGGTGATGATGATGATGTTTTGACTGTTAGACAAAATAGCCTCTCACCTCAGTTTTTGCCTTAACTTCAGAATGACCACTGATAAATGCACCAAGGAGAAGTTTGCTGCCCTCATATATAGTTGATTTCGAATTCATTAAAAATTGAATACAGAAATATGTCTCTGAATCAAGATGTCCAAATACAGAGAAGCTACGAGAGCCTGCTGTTCTGTAAAGTGCACAGGGAATGGGTTTTGATTCGTATCCAGCTAGAAATAATATATTGTTTAAAAGCAATGCAAGCAACAACAAACCTCACCAAACTGACACCCCATTTGAGTTGGTTTGTTGAACATCTCTCAACAACGATCCTCACCATGCTCTTCCTTTCTTTCCCCCTCCAAGTAAAATAAACATTTTTGTGTGTATTTATTTCAACCAAGGGCAAAAGGCAATTTTGGAAAGAACTTTTCATTAAAATTGTTAAGTTCAACAAAATCATTTGCTTCATGGTCATTTTAGAAAGAAAAACAAATAAATTTTGCAACTGTTTTGCTTACGTTGAAATGGGCATTTTTATCTGTAATTTGAGGGGGGGGGGTGAAACAAAATTTTATGTGTGTGCTGTGTGGAGGAGCGATCAGAATGAGTGCCATTTTACTTTTATTTGTGATGTATATTGGATTAGACTTATAGTGTCCATATTTCCAGTGCCCTGAGTTTGACTGACAGATCCCTGCAAATTCAGAAATGCTTAATGCGGATTTTACATGGATATACGCTTCAATTGGGCATAGTCCCATGTAAGTGCTATAGCCTGTTGCCCAATATGTGAACTTCAGCTGAAGTTCACATATTGGAACAACAACATATGGAAGCAACAACAACAACAATGGAATTTATTTTTGCAGGGGGGTTTGAAAACTTAACATTTTCTAATAAAAAGAAATGCTTAATAGAGACTTTATTCAAGATACTATTCTTTGAGGTCAAGCAGTTTCCAGACTTTACGGTCCTTTATGCTTCCTGCTCAGCCTGCAACAGTACAGTATTATTAGCATTTTTATCAGTCAGAAGCTGAACCGTCTTCAGATCAGAATCAGGTTAGTTCCTGTAAATTAATGATAAGATCTTTGTCATCTTGAGGCTGACAATATCATTGTTAGTAAGATATGTGATATTTGTATCAGCAGTCGATTGATGCTGGTAACACATTTTCCTTTAAGTGAAAACAGGTAAGTTTAATGGCATTTGGGATAGAATTGTTGTTTGGCTGGGGGAGACAGAAGTAACTCATAGCTGTTACAATTACAAAGCAATTTAGGTGAGGACACGTTTGTCTCCACCCGCTTTTTCTGTAAAGATGGCTTGGGAATCTGATTCCCCAAATGGAGGTATGGAGTGGAGGAATTATATGGGCAGCTGGGAGGAGGACTGGAAGCTAGCTATCTTAAGACAGCTCTACTCCCATCTTGGACTTCTCTTTTTCTATGCCCTCCTCCCTTAAAACAATGTGGACTGTGTTCATCACCTTTTTAAGGGACTGAGTAAGAATATTTGGAGGGAATCTTCAGTAGGCCCTTAAGACTGTTCATCTTGCTTGTTTCACACTTCTGGGGGTTATAATTGGGAGTGGTGCTTCACTAATTTGGTTACATATTTGGCATTCAGTATTGCCTTTGGCTTGTTTGGTGCACTTTAGGCCTGAAGAGCACATTTTGCTGAACAGTGGACATGATCAGGGTACACGTGTTAGGTTCACAAACTCAAGGCTCATTTAGCAAAAATGGAGTGATTTGCTCCGAAACCTTGACTGGGAAGTCACAGACTGAAGCTGTAAACATGTCCAGAAGATTGGAGGGATGTGTTCCTACCAGATTTAGCCACAACATTCCCCCCCCCACATTTTCTGAATTTGTCTAATCAGGTTACAGTTTTTCTATATGTTATATGACCATTTCTACAAGCTTTTTGCCTCTTGAGTCTTCTTTATGGGTGTGTAGTCAGTTGCCTTAGTTGCACTAAACCTGCCAGGACTTAAACATTAAACCCTTATAATAAGGAGGCTATCTACAATCTTTGAATCTGAAAGAATGATCTTTGGCTTCATAGCCACTGAGGAAAGCTTCTTACATCTTTGATATTCATTTTATATGTGATGTGCAAATCAGACCGTGACTGCAATATCATAGTTTGGAAAAGGTCATTCTTGCCCTGAGCCCTTATTAGAGATGGGGATAAACACAAATGAATAAATAAAACAGGTGAAAGGAGGGAATTAAAAACCTTGTACCAGTTTTTCAGCCTTTTATTTTGATTTGACGTGATCTGCTGTTGCTGTTTATAATAAGCTCTCAACATATGTTGAAGCTGTATGGGTCTGATGTTTGACATAATATGATTAGGGTAATCATGAGCAGGATAAATTCACACACACCCCTCTATTATTGGCCAGAGACATTACAGCTACACTGCTATGAAATATGCCTATTGCAGATCCTGTGAGACAATGGGAAGAATCCCCCCCTCCCAGGGGCCATCCCAAGACATTTTGGCACATGAGGCAAGCCAAAAATGACACCCTTTTCCCTGCCACGGAAGAAGGGGTGAGTGAAGATCTGTATCAGGAAGAAGAGGGGAAGAAAGATATACAGTGAGATGTGCTGCCCCTGTGGATCCTGCCACATGAGGTGGTTGCCTCACCTTGCCTCAGGTTTGGGCCAGCCCTGTCCCTCCCTGTCATTTACATTAACAGCAGGGAAGCCCAATGTTTGATTTGAAGGATGTGAATTAAACAAGGGGATTCCAACAGATGAAGGGAGATGAGGACTCCCAACATTTGTCACCGGACAAATTGTTAGCTAAGGTGTGCAAAGAATCCAAGGCAACAATCCTAAAGATTCAGAAGCCAGGAGAAAAATGCTGGATGATCCACAGCAGCTTCTACTCATGCCTATATTTTCAGACTCGCACTCATTCTTACAATGCTCCTGCCATTGCAAAGAGTTCAGACAAACTGGTGTGCTGGCTAGCACTGTGATTCAGGACGTTCTTGCCTTGGATTTCAGCTGAGATCAATTTAGTGTGTGACACTCATCCTCTATCTGCAATATGAACACTGTCCTGCCTTAGAGCTTTGGCTTCAAACAGTTATAAAAAAAGCTGACCATAAATGCCAAATCAAAGGTACCCATTTCAAAGATACACTAACTTAAATAGAACATAGCTAAGAATATGCTAAGAAAGAAATATGAGGAACTTATGGTGCAATCGTGTGCATGTGTACTTGAAAGTAAGCTCCATTTGGTTTGAAAGGCCTTACTCCCAAGTAAGTGTGCATAGGACTGCAGCGTCACCATCTTTTAGCATTAGCTAGAGCATAGGCTTTGTTGTTGTTTTTATTATTATTAGCAAACTCTGAAAACCTCACTTATTTATTTAGCAACCACATCATACCTTTAGGCTATATTTTATATGCCTCCTGCCCCTCCATAGTAATGTTTCCTCATTTCAGAAAAGAAAAGAAAAAAATCTCAGCCTTCTGCTGCAATTACTGAATGGTATTATACACTTCCTCCTTGTAAAAATAAAAAAAAGAAGAAGAAGCAAATATTCTTGCTACTGAGAGGAAGGGTGGTTGAGAATATATTGTGCCTTTCAGAGCCACATTTCATCTTTTCTTCATTCTTCCCTTTCATCTTTCTGCCAGCTGATGGGCAAATTCCTGTAGAAGAATATTTATGCTTGTAATTCTCCAAAGCCTACTTGCTGATTTTTTGCAATCTTGAAAGTGCTGTTCATACATTCTCTACCTTCACAGTGAATGCAGACTACAGCATATCCAGAGAGTTCCACTCCCTTCTTCATAGTATCACAGGCACTAAATAACTCACCCCACAGTCTATTTATGGAAAGAAGAAAGCCCTAGCAGCAGGATGTCAGTGTCAGTTTTTCATGGGGTTCTCAGAATGTCATTTCCTTGGCACGAATGTTAGTGTAATTAAGTATTCTCCATGCAGCTAAATTGATTCTCCAGCCTGAAGTTTATAAACTTAAGCATTTCTTTGTGAATGCATCGCTCATCTGCAAAACACTGGGCCTACCTTCCGCAGCACACTAAATTTTCATAGAAACTTGCAGGAGCTGCCAGGTTATGAAAACAGAGGCTACTGATATACAGTCAAAGAATACATGAGTTGTTCTGTTATTTCTATTCTAATTACACTTGTCGACAAATACATGATTCATGTCAAGAAGGATTGTGAGAGTAGTAGGAATAACTCAAATCCTGGTAAGGGGATGGAGCCAATGCAACTCATTGACAAGCTATACTGTTTTCTCCAAGATCCCAGACTTTGCCATAGTGGAATAGTTGTACCACCCTGTGGCTCCATTTCCAGGAAATTATGTAGGTCCTTTCTAATGAGTTTATTAATTCATAATAGGGAGAGACAAAATAATGCAGTCTTCCTACCGATAATGGCATTGTTCCAACTGAGCTTCTCCTCCCTCCCTTCCTAGCAACAGCATTTCTCTTTATAGTGTCCGCGCATAGCCAACTGTCTTTGGGTCCTTTGCTCTTGCACTCTTAGTGAACACAAAGTTCTGGGAGAAGGGAGGTCAGAAAAGCTCTGCAGTGATAATGTGTCAGCTGGCTGCTCTGTCTCCCCCTTCTCATCTCCCAACACCTCCCAACTCTTCTTTTTGTCTGTCTTTGTGCTGTAACCTTCCTTACACCCCTGCTGTAAATCAATACTGCTTTCCTCTCCTCTGGAAGCATCAGGAGAAGGGGGGGCTACATTCCTCCTCCATCTCATCCCCTTCAGTCCAGTCCCTGACACCTTGTTTCCCATGCCAACCCCAGTGAGGGCCAATGATGGCATGGAAAGTGGCCATGGCAGCAGCTTGTGGTTCCCAATATACAGGTTTAACTATTAGTATTTCTTCTTTCAAAATATTTTCAAATACATTTGTAGTGCAGCGAAACATCCTGCATATTAGAGTAGCTAAAAGTCACTTAAAGTCTATTGTCTTTTATTGAGCAAGTGTCTTGGGCACAAAGAAGCAAATTTATAAATCTTAAACATACTGAGTTTTTCAAACCTTCACCTCCACATAAAATTATTTGCTTTAATACCAAGTAAAGTTGTTGGTAACTATTGAGACATGCTTGGGGATAAAGAGACCTTAACAAAATCCCTCCATGCACATGGAGGTAGCGGTGGGATCACACCAGTACTGCCACTACTGACGTCCCACTGGCCTCACTCTCAGAACTCTGCAAATATTTGATGTACTTAGAGACATCTAATTGGTTGTATGTTGATAGTTACCCTTTTCCAGACCTACAGCTCTCCATACACTCAGGTCTGGAGGTAAGGCCACTGGGGTGTGATGATGTCATTGGCAGCAACAGTAACATGATCCTGTTCTACATATGGAAATAATAAACCACTACTCCATTTATGAACATTTTAAAAATTGTCCACACACACACACACGTAGATAGATATGGTATCATTGGGTATTTCTGAGTGCAACACTGGTGGAATCATTCTGATATGGTAGATCTTACCTTACACCTAAAGTGGACATCTCACTTTGCTTCACGCAGAGAAGCCAGAGTTATGCAGAGGAAATAAGGAAATAAGTAGGTGCTCCCATGGTTATAGCCTTTCATGAGAAGCAGTTTGCTTATTTGTTTCATCAATTTATATGCTGTTTAGCCCCAACATTTCAAAGCACGGTACAATAAGATTACAATTAAGCATAAGTTTTCACATGCTAAGACTTTTTTCAGCTGCAGGACTCGTGAATACAGAGCCATATGGAGCATGTATACATCTGTGGAAGACTGACACTTGGGTTGCAGCACCTTTGAGGGAAATGAGAAGGTGCACCCAGGAGTGGGGGGGAAATACTTCAGGAAAGAGGTCAGAACAAATGAGGGTCCAGTTTTATGCATAGTAAGGTATATATTAATATTATTTATATCCCAACCTTTGTCCACAGTAGGTCTCAGGATGGATAATGAAAGAGAAAGTAAATACAGCAATCAATATTAAAATCAGTAAAATGAACCAAACCCAGATCTCCTTGAGATGTAAAGTCAGTCAACAAGAGATAAATGGTGATAAGAGACGAATGATGATAGCAAGAGGGTATGGCTGGTTCTTCTTCAAAATCAATCAATCCCCCACTCATCACTTGCTTGCACAATGAGTTCTAAAATAGGACATCTGGAATTCACATGGCTCCATTAGAAATCTACAAATAGTATGGACAGGGAGAAAACAAATTCAAAGAAAATAAATGCTTAAGATCAGTGATTTTGAATTTTCACTTCCCCTTATTTGTCTAGCCCCCTTCATCTTTATTTTACTTATGTCAGCATAATAATAGTTCCCCACTACCAGCAGGGGAAATATAATTGTCCACATCTTTGTATTAGAATCGGCTGTTTAGCAGACTGATTTCTGTTTGCTCCATTAGCCACTCATACTGATGCATAGATACCACCCGCACCTTGAACTTCATAGATCCAGAAGGAGTTATAAAACTTAAAATGCCTACTATTTGCCTGTTTGCTCAAAGAAACTTGAACGGAAAGCCCCTAAGGAGATTTAGTGTTTATGTACAGAAATAGGATTTTGCTTCTGTTGTTTTGTGAACATAATTTCAGGCTTCTGGAGGACAGGTTTTGGAACAAGTCTCTAGATGGAAAAGAGTAAAAATAATTCACTTTTTTCCACTCCTTTAATTCAGGGATTCTGGAGTGGGCATCAAAATTACACTCAGATTGGGTTTCGAAGACTTTGTTTTTCCTTCAACAAAGCCAGCTGCTGAAATGTTAATGGAGAAAGTATGGGTAGTTCCAAACGTATTGCATGCCAGTGGTGACTGAAACCAGTTGGGACACTGGAATTATTACCAACTGGCATTTTTAACAATGAAAAAATAAATGAAGTCAGGCTCAGTGAGGGATTACTGGGGAGAAGACGTAAGAAAGGCAAATGTTTGCATTAAGGTGTAGTTAGGGCAAAATGAGGCTGAAATACGGAGCAGAAAACAACAGGAAAGCAAAGTGGGGGGGGGGGAGTGAGCAAGAAGAGGGATCTTCCATCAAAGAGAGAGAGCTTGCAGTAAATGAAAAACATCAAGCATTGTCTGGTCTTGCCAATCAGCCTGTGAAAAAAGACTGCCCAGAAGGAATGATTATAGGTTTAGAGCTGTGATTGCTCCTCCTTGCCTCTGAGTGCTCATTAGGAAGTATCTTACTATTCCTTTCTTTCCTGCAGATCTATAAGATGCTTCTAGGTTTCGTTAACTGATGGGGGGGGGGGAGAGAAACCATTCTACGGATGCTTGTGGTACCACTAGTACACTTAATTAAAATGACTTGAAATGAATGAGATCCTTTTTCCCAGGCATCCCAAAGTTTTCTAAGACTCTGTTAAAACCAATCTTCCTTGTAGGCTTGTCGTGTCCCTAGGCCACTGTATCCATATTTTATTTTTTGAAACCAAAAGAGTGCATCAAGTGTGTGGGTGTCCCCCTTTTCTTCTTCCTGACCTCGTACACATCCGCAGCATACAATACAATAGGGCATTGTTAAACACAGGGTTGGCATGTGATCAACTTCCATTTTTTTATTTTACTGTTGAGTGATTTGTTACAGTAGATAGAAATCATTCAGTACCACTGACAAATAGCAGACGGTCCATAGCCTTGAATTACTTGTGGGCAATTTTTGTAATGAATGGAGACTTAATTTCAGCTCTGTTGTCTTGGGAGCGCCAGATGGAATTATGTAGGACTGAAGGAGAAAAAAAAGAGGGAGGGGGAAGACAGAAGGGAGCATTTAGGATTGCATAACAATTTACATTGCAGGTTTGCATTAAAGACTTTTCATTGCTAAGTCTTAAAGGGAGTTGCATGTGAAGACCCCCAAAACCACCCCCAAATGAAGACACAATAGACACAGATTTTAGTTTAAGGTTTTTGGCATTAAATTTTGGCACAACTTTATTGATTACAGCATGTGAGTGGTTGCTTAGGCATTGGTTCCAGACTACCTGAACCTGCACAATGGCTGGCACAGGACTGACACTGGGCCCCACCATATGTCAGAAAGGGGAAGCATCCTGGGGGAGCGAGAACTCCTTCGATCTCACAGCTCACCCCAGATGCTCCCAAGGGCTCTGGTGTGGCCCTAGCCCCTTGACAGGGTTTGGACAAAAGCAAGGCAAGCTCCTGGATTCCTTTAACGGAATTCCCTAGCAGCAGCAATGGAGGGGCAGCCACAGCCAACCACGTCCCCTCCCGAAAACATTGAACCAAATGTCTAACCGCCAACCTTACAAAGTTGTGACGATTTGCTACATGGTAGGCAAAAACCAAGTGGCACCAGCCAATCAGCCAAATGGCAAAAATTCCTACTGGGCCCCTGCTCCAAAACCTACAACCCCTAGACAGGCATAGCAAGGCCATAAGAACAACCCTAACTATAGGGAGAGGAAGGCGGGTGATCCACTGCACGTCGCAAGAAAGTGAAACTCTCCAGCAACATGCAGCAGCTTAAGTAGCCCCTCAGCAGCCAATAGACAACCCAACTGACCAAATTTCTGCCCCAGCAACGGAGGGGCAACCAATGGGGTGTTGTGGCCATCCAAACGGTCCTGGCCCACAACAGGGAGGCAGTTTCTGGTGATCTCACCACAACACATTCCCTCCATGATGGAGGACCCAACTAATCAACAAGCATGCAAATAAATGTAATAAAAAATTGGCTGTCAACTAAAGAACCATTATCAAAGTAAAGCTCCCAATTAAAATAACACATTTAGTCAATTTTATATTGCATTGATTTTAAAACTTGAGGCTGAGCCAAAAATGGGCATTTCCATGAAAAAAGCTATGGTGTGGTCCTCACACATAAGCAAGGAAAACCACATGCTACCAGAAGAGGCAGTCACCACACCAGCATATTTCAAGGGTTCTCAGTCAGTCTGACCTGATGGAAATTCCTTGCTGAAAAGGAATTCCTTTCTTGAAAGGTTTTGAAAAGTTACAATGCCAACTGATATTTTTCCCTTTTGTAAAGGTTATGAAAATGACTAAGCTCCATGTGGGAAATATTAGCACATTGCTTTAATGCATTAATAGAAAACACACACACACACACACATTCTGGTGTAAAAGAGACATAAAAACGTGTTAGAAAGAAAACAAGATGCATTGAAAGGAAAATGTAATGAGCCACATCCATAACAATTCTTACATTATGCCCAGCAGCCGTTTATACGTGAAAGCAGAGAGAAACCGAAGAGCGTTAATGCTATTCATCCCCAAATGACAGCTCTCACTGCTAAGTTTTGAGGACACAGAAGGCATCAAATAAAATAGGTACCTCACTGCTCCCCAGTGACTACAACACATACCAGAATCCAAAACTATATCCAGATATTTGGCAAGCAAAATGACTTCTAAACTTGTCTCCATTATTTTGCTCCTCTGAGAAAAGAAACACATAACGAGGCTGGGAAAGCTTTTAAAGTCTCCTTTCTTCAGGCTGAACTTTGTTAATTGTCTATTTTCAGATCTATTCCTGTGGTCATTTTGAAGTATCAACCACCGGGGTGTGGGTGCAGGGGATAAATGTGTCCCAACATTGGGGATGGGGAAGACATTTTCTTTGATTCACCCACTTATTTCATACTTCTTCAAACGATAAGTTAACAGAAACTGTATTTTGAAATTTGCACTTTTTGGAATGTTGCTGTGCAACCAACCAAGCAACATGTATCTTGATGGAAAGTGTGCAAAATGTATATGCCGATGAAACTAATATACAAAAATAATATGCAATATACAAAAATGCATTATCTTAGGAAAAAATACTCACAAAAAGTCAAATTTTCACTTAAAATGCTTACTAGTTTTCATGACAATGTCCTCACCCTCCAAAAATTATTCAGAGTGCTGCAGCCATGTGCAGATCTGAATTTAAAATTGAAGAAGAGGGAATGAGAAACGGAGAGAAACCAAAACTGACAGATTCATTAATCTCTACCAAATATCTCCAGAAATATGCCTAAGTGAGATCAGGGAGAGGGTAGATTCAGTGGCTGAACCCAAGCTCTGGAACTTTTTCTCAAAGGAGTTTTTCTCTAGGATGATCAGAAATTTCCTTTTTTAGGTTGTTCACTTTTTGAACTGCTTTTAATTGCTACTTTAAAACACTATAGTATTTTAGAATTATAACATATTGCTATACCAATCCAAAGAGGTAAATTATTTACCCAGGCTTGGTTGCCTTTAGAAGCCAATTAAAGCAGATTGGTGCCATGTAATTATTTATTATTGTTTACAATTTATATACCTCTTGATTGTAAAAAGAAGAAGTAAAAAAACATCAGTGTGGCAATATTCATGTTTATTCACAAATATAGAGGTTGGACACAAATGGAGGCACAGCTTAAGCAGTCCAACAGAGAGCCAACAGGCACTGTACCTACAATAGATTCTGAAGAAGAAACACTCAGCATCCCAGCATGCTGTTAGCTAACATGGTCCAAACTCAGTTGTCTGTAGCTCCGTGCAATTGGAGTCATATGAAGGAGAGAATGAGAACATGCCTGTTGAACCCACACCTCCATCATGTCCTCAGCATTTGGCTTCACCACTCTTCACATTTTAGAGGGGGGAAGTCTGAACTAGAGAGTCTGTTCTATATGCTTAGGCTTCCTGCATTATTTAAACCTGAAAATCAGGGGTTAAAAATATGTGGGAAACCTCCATAGATGCAGAAGACTCTCTTCTTCGAATAGTTGCCTTCCATGACTTGATAAAACTGTGATGGAAGGACCAGAGTGGCTCTTATAATATCTATTGTCTTTTTCATTCTTTGGATTCATCCGAGTCCCCATTGAAGGAAGGTTGGTTGTTCTTAGTTTATTCAGAGGTACTGAACTCAAAACAGATTTTTAATTCAGTGCACAGTGATTAATAATTTTATCCACTCTCTTCCTTTCTGCCACAGAGAGCTTTGTAATTATCCTTCTTATACACAAACAATCTAGTCCGAAATAAACAAAGGGAGCAAAGGTGCATTCTGATTCCAAGTCAAAGAGATGCAGGCAAACATTTTGTGTGTTTTCTTCAAATGTTCAAGTGTTCAAATGGAAGGCCCCAGGAATACAATGCTAAACATGACTGATGCCGACAAACAGAAGCTCTTAAAAGAATCGGAAAGAGCTTTTGCCAAAAGGGCTGCTCGTATTTGATCGAATAAACATTGTATCTAGGAACCAAAGTAAAGTTAAATGACTCTCAAATAAACAACAGTAATTTGTACTCTAGGAACATCGTTATTGCAAGTGCCTCAGGAAGAGAAATCTTTCTTTTTAAAAGAACAATTGCCATGTAGCTTCTTTAGATAGCAGGGCATTGCTAATTTTTCTAGCACCCGTGGTCACTAAACATAGGTTGGAAGTTTGTAACAAATGTGTAAATCAGTGTGAAGCAGCTGGGACTATCTCCTCCTCTGCAACCCTGAAGTTCTAGTGAAGTAACCTTGGGGTGCCTTATTATGTTATTGAGATACAGGAGCTTTTAATAGGGCTTGATTGTAAACTTTTAATGGGTGTTGTCTACAGACCAAGGGTGGTGTCCATCATAATGGAAGGCTCTTTAATCCAGTGCAACCTTTCTTCTCTAGAATGAAGTGAGTTTGACAATTGCCTCCCTCTCTATGGCCTCCTCCAATGTGCCCTCAAAGCCTGATCCTGATGTCTGTGGGACCCTTTGGAATAGCATATGACATGAAATGCAGGGGCGGTGCACAGATTGACAAAAAATAGCCTCCCTCCCCATTCCACTGATTCGAGGCCGCATCATTGCAAGAGACAACTCTATGCAACTCCTGAAACAGCACTGAAGATATGCTTTCGAGATGATTCTTAAAATTAAGAAGCAGACATTTTATTTCAGGGTAGAAATCCAAAATAAATTTCACGGAAACCTTTTTTAGAGGTCAAGGCAAATCATAAAATAGTCACTCAAAGTAACACTGTAATTACTGGAAACATGACACGAATGCATTTTGACCAGTCAGAATACTTTCCTAAATGACTTTTCAGCAGCAATAGCATCCTTCCACAATTGATAGATAAGGGTGGCAGGAGGAGAGGAAAAAGAGCTCATTGATATGGAGAGTTACTCTGCTGCTATTGGTTTGACTTGCTGTGATTCTTACGCAAATACTTCTCAAAGTACAAAGGTGGTGGTAGGGTTTTAAAATATTGCAATACAACTATTTTCAAACAATTTCAGACCAGCACACCTGACACACATGGCATAACAACTATAGCAATTCCCCTCCCCACTCCTAATACTTCCTCAGGTATCACGTGTGCGAATACATGTCTTCATGTCTTCTTTTGTCTTAACAGGTCATTCCACAATCTTCCCTACATACGAGGGGGATTTCTCAGTTCTTCTCTTTATCACACTGAGATCTCCTTGAGCCAAATAATTTACATCAGAAACTGCTGATATAGATGGCTCCTGTCAACCACAGACACCTCCATTGGGTTTCAGTGTTCAGGAATTCAGGTGTTTTAAAATCTTACACCTTCAGATGAGGGATGTACAGTTCTGTACATCAGCAATTGTGGATGCCTTGTGTTGATGTTTAGAGCCTTGGGACACTCACTAGGACTCCAAGTTATCCTCACACTTCCCATGCAGGTTGCAACAAGACATATAAGTGAGACATACATTCCCATAGTACAGTGGTACCTCTGGTTACGTACTTAATTCATTCCGGAGGTCCGTTCTTAACCTGAAACTATTTTTAACCTGAAGCACCACTTTAGCTAATGGGGCCTCCCGCCACCGCCACACGATTTCTGTTCTCATCCTGAAGCAAAGTTCTTAACCCGAGATACTATTTCTGGGTTAGTGGAGTCTGTAACCTGAAGCATATGTAACCTCAAGCGTATGTAACCTAAGGTACCACTGTACATACAAAGCATATACACAAACCAAAGCATGCATTCCCATATCATGAACAGGCAGTTTAGGACAATAAAGCCTGATTCCTTCACAATCTTTCTAGAACACTTTCACAAAAGCAAAAGGAACTTTTTTGAAAAGGTTTGTGTGGATATAATGAAGGAATGAACAAATTGTGGTGTGCAGAGCAAACTGCATTCCCGTCACTGTAAACACCAGTGGCAAATCAGGAGAGAATTTCACCCTGAATGCATCCTTGCTAGCCTCTAATACGATGGCTAAAGGAACTATTGGAAGATAGCTAGGGCTGGGTGTCTGCCCAATATGAGATTTACAGGTGACATCACATATATGGCCAGATCTGTTGCCTTCACCATGTGTGCATTATAAAAACCCACACAGCCAGCTTTGGAATCAGTCTGGTATTTTATAGCCAAGCAATGTAAACTGTATATAGGGCAGCTACATTGACAGGATCACAGCTGCACTACTGCAGTTTCATTTTGTTCCTAACACAATTACCATACCACTGCCTCGAGGCCACAGGTTATGTGTTGCTGTTGCGAAGAGACTGCGGAACAAATAAGGGTACAGCCCAAGTGCTCTTTGAAACTGAACTATGTTAACACCATATATGAGGCACAGTTTTCCACAGAAAGGCTGCCATAAAAATAATGTCAGTTTTATAGCTGCACAGCTTTCTTTCTTTTTTTATTCTACCCGGGCTTTGTCAATCGGTAAAGATGCTAGAGGAGAAGAGATTATCTTCCAAATTATGATTCCTTTCCTCCCTGGAAGGTCTGATTTATACAAATACTCACGAGCTCTACGGGTGAGAGCAGTGAACGGCTGAGGTAGATGGACCGGGATCATAAGCTTTATTCTGAAAGAGGGACTCAAACTGCATGAAATCAGGGATATTTCTTAAATTGTGTTTTTCCTACACAGGAATTATATCTGTGTGGCAACCACACACGTGTGTGAACTGAAATACTTAAGTATGTAATCATTAATCAAGATGGTTCACATACTTCTTGTGTGCTTATTTTGCAACAAAAACAACATGTATAAATATACTCCTTTCCCATGTAGGGAAAAAATATAACACATTAATATTCCCCAAGACAAAGGGAATACATTCTATATGAGGGCTCTGAAGGTTCCTTCCATCTGACTTCAAGAAGCTTCCCATTTAGCTCCCAGTTTATAATGCATCTTCTTATACAAATATCTATCACCCCCTATGTATCCCACTTGCCCAGTCCAAAGGTAACATGCTTACTAGTGCAAGCAGTTTAAATGTTATGAAAGCACTAGCACTAACTGTAGTGCAAGAAGTCACATAGGAAGCAGCATCACTGAGTATAATAGGAAACACAATCAAAGGGAACCACTAAAATTGAGTATAATAATTATAGTGTTCATGCTAAGTGTCGCACAACATATTTTGCAAGTGCAAGACATCCATTGGAGTTGAGTGTTGCACTACAGAAAGACAGGGCTCCTGCTAGCAAAATAGTTGTTGTATTAGTGGACTGTCCCAATTGAATATTGACCTGGGGGGGGGGGACGACAACAACAACAACACACATATACAGCATAAGTCCATAAGACAATAAATCTTGCTAAAACTCTGTTGTTGTTTAGTCTATATAAAAATGATGTAGCTATTGAAGGAGGTGAAAGGTTAGCACTTTCTCTGTCTTCTTCAGTCCTGATAAAAGTTGCCTCTGCTGAAGCTTCTGGTTGGAAGAAAGCTGCTATTTGTACCAATGCCCTGGGTTGTCTGTTATAGTGGTACCTCAGGTTCAGAACTTAATTCATTCTGGAGGTCTGTTCTTAACCTGAAACTGTTCGTAACCTGAGGTACCACTTTAGCTAATGGGGCCTCCCCCTGCTGCCGCGCTGCCAGAGCATGATTTCTGTTCTCATCCTGAAGCAAAGTTCTAAACCCAAGGTACTATTTCTGGGTTAGCAGAGTCTGTAACCTGAAGCGTCTGTAACCTGAGGTACCACTGTATTTCTAACATGTTTGTCCCTGCAACAAAATGTTGTAGCGTAGCATGGTCCTAGTCTGGATTCTATCCCTCCTCCCATGCTATTTTCCTTTCCATTCCATTTCCTCTCTACCCCACTTTCCAGTTTTCCTTCCACTTCCCCACCAAACAACATGTTCATTGAGCTGTTTATGGCTCGTTCCTCCAAAACACAACTCCCTGAAGTCTACCAATAAGGCTACATAAGGATCTATACTTTGAAAAATGAGTTCACTAGAGCCTATGTGATACATGTAATTCCAAGTTGTTTCATGCCTCAGCAATAACTTTTATAGAAGCTAGAGAACATCATTAAATAACACTACAGTGCTTTAGAAAAAGGACTAAAATGCTGCTTCACTTGCACAGAAGTGAGAGAGAGCTAAAACAAAGCCTTTTGGTTCTTCAGTGTTTGCTCATTTCAGAAATGCCACAGCAGTGTTTCACATGGACCTCTTTACATACACAGAGCTTCTCCCACGAGAGAACTGCGTAATCCATCAGGCTGTGAAGCTGACCTCCTGCATCCCTTTTTCTTTTCAGGAAAGAATGCTACCCAGCTAAGCTTTTTACCATTTCTATTAATTAAGTAATAGAATAATTAATGCTGAATACTTATATCCGCACACAGGAGCACTTTTAAAGCACATGGCTTCCCCCAAGAATCATGGGAACTGTAGTTTGCCACCAATAGAGCTACAATTCCCAGCTACCTTAATAAACTACAGTTCCCAAGATTCTCTAAGGGAATTTGTGTGCTTTAAATGTGCTTTAAATGTATGGTTTATATGTCCCTTCGATCTATATATTTAATAAAAGGGAGATATTTCGATCCTGTTTCAGGATGGGGAAGATGAGCAATTTTTACTGGTTAGGTACCTCTTCACTCCTGAGAACAAGCACAGCAGGCATATTAATTGAATGGGGCATCCCTTTGCAGTCTGCAATCTACTATGTGCCCATAACACCTTCATTATTTGTTCTATAATTAGGAATCTAATCCCTCCTGGATCTGCTTTGTTTAAAAATGCATTAATTCTGCAAGGCATTTCTACTGATACAGATTCATTTTTTGTCTATCATAAATGACTCCTAAGGATCACAACCCCTAAGCAGAATGTCTAATTCCACAGGAAGCGGCAAGTATTGTGCTAGTTTATTACAGGAAACTTCATTTCTGCCAGTATCAATGTCACCTTACAAAGTGCAGCTGAGGAAAATAGCACATCATCAGACAGGGAAATATCTAGCTCTTAAGGGCTGTTATAGGTCTGATCATCATTTCTTGTGAATTATTTGATTCAGCCTGTGTATAGCGGAATCCCATAAGGGGAAATTGCCCCATTAGTTTATGACAATTTAAACAAGCAAGATACAATTGATGACACTGATATTATCCCAAGCTTGATAACTGTTGCCATTTTTTTTTATAAAAAACCCAAAACAAAACCCAACAATTGTAGGAAGATATATATTTTACATAAAACAGGTAAATAACATAATGTGAAAGAGCTATTACTGAAGGCTAAATAGCTGCACTTGCATTGGATAAGGCTGAATACCTAGCTGTTGACACACTGTGCCATATTTAGTCCATGGCAGTCCTTAAACATTTAGATAGGCCAAGGGCCATTCTATGAATTGCATCCTTTCTGAAGCAAATACAGAAGCTTTTGTAAGCAAGGAACTCATCACGAGTATCAGAACTCTCAGCCTGCAAAGAATTGTGGAACGGGCTAAATAACTCTATTTATTTATTTTTATTTACTTATTAAATTTCTATACCACCCTTCATCCAACTATCACAGTACTCCAATTCCCATCAGCCCTGCTGTTTGGCCATGCTAACTGGGACTGATGGGAGTTGCAGTCTAGCTACATCTGGAGGGTTGGTTACCTCTAGACTAAGGTTAAAATCTTCAAAATCTGCAGCTTGGAGGTGGAACCAGGAGTACATTTAATGGCATGCAGAGATGCTTAGAAAGAACACAGAGATGCTTTGAAGAAACCAGGATGCAGGGAAGGAACAAGGTGTTACAAATCAGAGAGACACTAATGGCTTTTAACAATCTATGGCTCCTGTTTGAATTAAAATTGGCTGGGTGGACCGTGTGACGAGAAAAACACATCTCACTGCCCGATAAAAGATTTTCAAGACTATGGAGAGTGTTTACATAATATTGAAACTCATCATGGGGTTGAAATAAGCCAGATACAGGATATTATTGAAGTTTCCTTCATCTTTATGTGCATACCTCCAAACAGCGTAATTGGTACTCGGCAGCCCAGTTTAGGAATATTCATTATTAGCAGTAGTGTGGGAGATCCCAAAGAGTGAATGTTCCCATGCTGCTTCAGCAACTTTTGAAAAAAGCGGATCAGTCATGTCAGCAGAAATGAAAAGGTTGCTTCTTTGCCAGCCCTTTGGCAAGATGGTGGTCTCATGCGAAGTAACCACAAAGCTGTGCTCCTGCACGTTAGTTGCTTCCTGAAAATGTTACTGGTTCACACCAAGAGCAGCCATAATGCAGCACTATTGCTGGTACAGAAATCTGTCCTTAGTGTGAATGGAACTCGTGTGTGTATAAAAAGCTATAATCTCAGCCTTTGCATCATGATGACTAACATCTTGTGCATGAAGGAAACCGTGGATGTTTTCTTGGAATATGGAGCCAAACGCAGGTTTGGCCAGCACATTCTCAAAGACTCAAGAAACCACAACTGTGGCAAATAAAATAAAATACATTTATTCGAATGACACAACACAGAGCATCTGCAAACAAACAAATAAACACAATTAGCCAAATCAAAACATAGTCCAGACAAGGAGATTCTGTAAGGTGGGAAGGATCGGGTCCTTCCCCGCTCCTGTACATATTTACACCATAGTTACACCTGTGGCCCTGAAGCAAAGGAATGGAACAAATTATTTCTCCCTGCTACAAAAAACTTGGGTATGTGAACCCGTTAAGTGCACTATGGCACTGCTGCATTGGTGTTCACCCTGGTCCACTTGTCGAAAGGCCATCACAAAGGGCCCAATGCCAAGACAGCATAGAGTGATGGAGAGTGCTCTTAATACCTCAGGTATTTCCCACCCCCTCAGATCGTAATTCTTCTTTCCTGTCTGGACTGAAAGCCAATAACAGCAATACAAAACAGGCCTCCCAACAGTGTGGAGCAGACAAAAACAGAGGAATCCCAAGGCTAATTTGGGGGCTCCACCTTAAAATTCTCACTCAGCCCCCCAAACAGGCAACTAGCAAAGTCCATACTGCTTAGGAAAGGAGGAGGTTGCTGCAAAGAAAGGAGTGCAATGCTTTAAGGAAGAGCCAGCTTATAAAGCTTGGCTTTCCCTCCATCCTGATTGGCCTGATTGTTCACCCAACCACTCCACTCCCCATCTCCCCCCAGGGCAAAACCATTTTGAGTCTTCTTTCTAGGGGAGGTGGGGTGAGCAAACTATCCCCCCACCCACTCAAGGGTGGGATCAGCATATGCATCAGGCTGGCCACTGTGAAGATAGGATGCTGGACTAGATAGGCCTTTGGTCTGATCCAGCAGGGCTTTTCCTATGTTCTCTGAAAAGTATTGCTATGTATCCTATTAGTGACTCATATACTGGGTTGGGAATACAGTATCTTTGAAAATGGAAATGACAAAATGAGTCATGATCTCGAAATAACCCCTCCAGCATGTGCAAGTCTTTTCCAATGTGTTGTCAAAAAGTTAGTATATCAGATATAGTCACATGCAACCGTGCTCCTAAACACCAGATAATGTGAAAGCAGCAGATCATGCAATGAGGTGGTAAACATGCTTTGGCTATCATATGTAACAGATTTCACATGGATGGTATTTCCAGTGTCTTCCACATTATATTTACAAAATGTGTAGACTTCCCTAGAATTCCCAGTGCCTAACCTTTGGTCTTCATTGAAGCCAAAGCGCTGGCTCTCTGTTTCTCTTGAATATGCACTTTGAGATAGCTTTTGAAAACATGATGGAGCCACTAGTGTTTGTCTGTATTTACCATTAAAGCTTCACATAAAAGGTTAAAATCATAGTTCCTGTTTCCTTTGTTAGCTTCTGTGCAAACTTGTGCTTAGTTTTCCAACACTTCGTAAGATATGCAGAATTTTCATGGACTTTGTCACCGGTTTATGAATATTGCATGCAGTTTTGTGTTCACACTGTACCCAATAACTTTTCGGAACAGGACACTAGTACACTAAGTCCATTCTTAAATAATACAGCAGGTTTTAGCTGAACCTGTTAAAATGTTAAGACCATGAATTTGCCATCAATGGGCTGCTAAGGCTCTAAGTGAATGAGTCCTGAATGCACTCAGCATTCCAATATACAATTCTGTATGAGGCAAGGTGATTGGAAAGCCATGGGGGAAATGGTAGCAGTCATCAAGATCATCATGCTTGTAACAGCACCTTCAGCCTTGTGCTGCCGCCACCCTACAATAACTGCATAGGGTATATTGGAGGAAATACACAACTGGTTTCCCTCGGTCAAAATATCAGAGAGGGCTGAATGGTGATGATGATGTTGTTGATGATGATGATACTGAAACCCATCACACATGTACCATCTGATCACTATAGCACAAAACTTGCCCCTGGGCAAACATGACATCCGGTGTGTGAAATGGAAATTCACCTAGGAATAGCCTAGCATTATCTCATATATGTCTCTTCCAATCCAAGCATCTTATTGTGAAGAACAACTTAATATGTGTGGGAGAGTTAAAAACACTGCTGCACAAAAACCAATTCACTTTCAGTGAATCTTTCCTAAAATGTTTAAAGCACTAGTTGTTAGTGTTCTTTCACTCCTTACTAATTTATCATGCTATTTCATTTATTTATGTTAAGCAAAATTAACGGAAGAAAAGCACGGGGTTTCTGAAACTATCGCTCAGTGTGTTGCCTCATTCTAATAAATCCATGTTCTGAAAACACTAGATCTATTTACTCTGATCTATACTTCTGAGGCATAAAAGAAAGACCAGCTTTTTAATTGGAAGATGTTTTTCAGTGTTGCCCAAAGGTCAGAACTATCAATTAAGAGGCACATTTGTAAAGAAGAAATCTTGCCAGCATTGCAATATATTCTGAAATGTCTAATTTGTTCACTGTAATAAGGCCATGCCCGTCTATTGATTAATCAATCACTGTTGTCTACTTGATGATTATATCAGAGGAAGTATCTTAATTTAATGGCATATCATATGCAGAACAATACGATATATCACAGATATGTTTATCTCTAGAAATGTAATAAATGTTTAACTACTGCCAGTGTGAAATGGAAGGTCTCTTCAGTAGAGCTCAATCTCATTAAACACAGCTGAGTATACAACTGTTCTATATTCACCATCAATCTTGCTGCTTGATTCTCTCCTCCAGTTTCTCCAGCTTTCATGCTTTCACACATCTGCAGCATGCAACCTCATAGCTTCTTGGCAACTGAGGCACATGCCTTGCTTTTAGCAGGGACAGCAAATAGCGCCATATAACCTATCACAGTGAGAAGAGACATCTGAAGTTTGCAGGCTATTGGGTCAATGAGGCTGTTCACACTGGTGACAGCAGTAGAGACTTCCTAGCAGACAGTGAAGCTTCTGTTCCCCAAAGTAGAGAACAACAACAACAACAAAACTAATGTTCAACACATGAAGTTGCGTTTAACATGTTTCTACCACTACCTGGAGGATGTAGTTAATGCATTATATAGAAGGATTCTGACGTGCAGCTCTGTATATTAGCCCCATGTGTCCCGTTTGAAGACAGGGCTGCCCCACTAATTCTGGAGTGGTTATTTGCAATGATGCTGGGAGAAGGAAAAATATAATGATAATTGCTGTCAGAATGTGTTTTAGACCTTACTGGAAATAAACACTGATTGCTCTGCTCTATTACAGTTATGCATCTGCATTTCTGCAGTTTTTATTGCTATGTGCCTGTTTTGGTATTAGTGTGACCTTACATAACCACTGCAGTTATATTTTCATTACAGGGAGATGCCATACTAAATGTCAGCATCTTCATGGCCAGAAATGACATGATCGCTAGATATTTACTATAGAAAAAGAAGGAAGAGAGAAGAACGGACACTCCCCAAATACGCACTACGTGGCGGTTATAACTATGAAGACTCCTCCACTGTTTCTGAGGGAGCATATCATTTACTTAGGTAATATAATGCGTAGGCTTCTTTCTCTGATGGTTCCCCAAAACACAATAATAGTATAATAAAATATGCCTCATATACCAGAAGAGCTATAAAATTCTGAGTTTTAAACATTTTATACTATAGCATGAAAAAAATATGATGGCTTTCTGTGATATAGGTACACAGCAGCTCTGCCAAACATTTTACACAATAATTACAGCCCTAAACAATTTCTATTATTATTACTACTACTACTACTACTACTACTACTACTACTACAGTGCCTGGCGTGCTCTGGTCCATCGGGTCATGAAGAGTCAGACACGACTAAACGACTAAACAACAACTACTACTACTACTGCAGCAAAAAGTAGAAGCTATAAGGCAGGCATAGGCGGACTCGGCCCTCCAGATGTTTTGGAACTACAACTCCCATCTTCCCTGACCACTGGTCCTGTTAGCTAGGGATGATGGGAGTTGTAGTCCCAAAGCATCTGGAGGGCCGAGTTTGCCTATGCCTGCTATAAGGCATTACATCAGTGCAGAATTCAGGTGTACGTAGCACCACCACTGAAATACACAAAAAAGCACAAAAACTGTTTGTAGCTGCAGATGTGATTTTTAAATAAATTTTATCTTTAGATTTATAGTAAATCTGGAAAGTTTTGCATAAGTGGATCCCCATTCCTGAATTTAAAAGTATGAGCTAACTGGAGATTCTACATGCAAGAAACAGATTTCACAATGTGTATCACAGATTTGGAATGAGACAGAAATCTATGCAAAAGCATAGCAAAAAGCAGTTTTCAAGTAGCAAAGGTGAAGTAGGAAACAGCAAAAAGCATCCCAGTGCATGGGTATTTTCAGCAGGAGAAAAATGATTCCAGAAGGTGGGTGCTAGGATGCAGCTCTTTGATCTACATCCAGAATGAAAAGGTGGGACATTTTTATTTTGGTTAACTATGGTCACAACTCTATTAATATTAACAAACCAGATACAAAAATGTTAGCTGTGCAAGAGCTGGATAAGGCAGAAACTGTCTTGCAACCTCTTCCTCAGTTGCCTCATCAAGGGTCCTCAATAGCTCCTAAGAACTAGTAGTGATGAGCTGAAAGTACATAGTGCATTTAAGTAACATTTTTAGCCCCATCATACCCTTCTGGCAATCAGCAGTGTCTGGAGGGGAAAAGGCCTGTTCACTAACATTGCCATCATTTCCTGCCACTCTCAAAATGGTCTCATTTGCTAGTAGCGAAACAGTCACATAGCCAAATCTAGTTTGCTGTGTAGCATTATGATGTCAGTTGTTTACTATATGGTCCTCAATTGGCTATGACTGGTCCAGCAAACATTGCCATTGCAACTCTGATTGGCTCTTAGCGTTACAAGCTGGTGTTCACTATGTTAATTCCTGATTGGCTAGGATCACCTGTATGACAGAAAGAAGTGGTAACTAAATGGGTGGTGAATTTTGTCATAGCAGCGCCAGACAGATTAAATAATGAAAATAATACAAAGTTTAAAAAAGGATTAACATTTTCCCAGTCAAGGATTTTTGGGAGGAAATATTTATCTTCCTGAAAGTGAGTGCATTGTATTCAGCATGAATATTAAAGCAGGACAACATATTTAAATAAAATACCTGGGCTGTAGTGCTATGCATGCTTACTTGGGAATATGTCCTAATTAACTCAATGGATCATATTTTTCAGTAAATATGAGCTACAGGTCCCAATCCCAGCATGCCCTTTGCACAGGGCAACATTTCCCTGTGGCAAGTTCATGGTGGTGGGGAGATCGGTTTTTATTTTACCCCACAATGCTCTAATGAGATCCTGTAGGATTGGGATCATCTTGACACTGGGCAGGATCAGCATAGTCAGGGATAGAGACCTAAGGGGCCTGGGGCACACTCATGATTGGCCCAAGGCATGCCCTGAGCTCTGGCTGCTATATCTACCCGGCTGGAATCTGTCTTGAGCTATTCCTACCCTCAAGTAGGACCCTGGCAGAGACACATGCCTGACTGGCATGTTCCCTCCCTCCTGGTCAATCGTTCGGGAGCTTCTGAAGCTTTCTTCTGCCCAAACATCACAGCAACCGATGCCAACAGACACTGGCACACTTAGGGATCCGCAGAGTCTGCACAGTTCACGTGACAGACCTCAGCAACTCAGCATTTTGGCTAATCTACTTTATTTACATATAAACACACACGGAGCACTGCAACATGGCTCCCTCTTTCTCTAGCATCAGACAGCAAAGAGTGAGAACAAAGGACAATAGTCCCACTATTAGGGCGGGTATGGGGGATTCCCTGTCCTGAATGGGGTAACTGTGCCCATGAAGGACCAGGTGTGCAGCCTGGGAGTCATTTTGTACTCACAGCTCCCCATGGAGGCGCAGGTTAATTCTGTGTCCAGGGCAGCTGTCTACCAGCTCCACCTGGTACGCAGGCTAAGACTCTACCGGCCCGCGGACTGTCTTGCCAGAGTGGTGCAAGCTCTAGTTATCTCCCGCTTGGACTACTGCAACGCGCTCTACGTGGGGCTACCTTTGAAGGTGACCCGGAAACTGCAATTAATCCAGAACGCGGCAGCTAGACTGGTGACTGGGAGTGGCCACCGGGACCACATAACACCAGTTCTGAGAGATCTGCATTGGCTCCCAGTATGTTTCTGAGCACAATTCAAAGTGTTGGTGCTGACCTTTAAAGCCCTAAACGGCCTCGGTCCTGTATACCTGAAGGAGCGTCTCCACCCCCACCGTTCAGCCCGGACACTGAGATCCAGCGCCGAGAGCCTTCTGGCGGTTCCCTCATTGCGAGAAGTAAGGTTACAGGGAACCAGGCAGAGGGCCTTCTCGGTAGTGGCGCCTGCCCTGTGGGACGCCCTCCCAGCAGATGTCAAAGCAATAAAAAACTATTTTACTTTTAAAAGACAACTGAAGGCAGCCCTCTTTAGGGAAGTTTTTAATGTCTGATGCTGCACTGTTTTTAATATTCAGTTGGAAGCCGCCCAGAGTGGCTGGGGAAACCCAGCCAGATGGGCGGGGTATAAATAATAAATTATTATTATTATTATTATACTTCACAGAACACAGTAACACAAACATCCTGTCTCTGTCACTTCCCACTCTGTGGAGTCAAAACATATACCGTCATGTGATAGACAAAAATCCCATGACTGCAATCAGGGAGCCAGGAATTCTAACAGAATCTTCCCCCTGCAAGTTGCCTGGATGTTTGGCTTGCACTGTGCCAGGGTTCAACCCTGGCCAACTCCCATGATGGGGGTTGGGTGATTCCCACCCTCAAGAGGAATGCTGTTCCATCAATAAGGGGCTGAGTGGAATATGGAATTGATCCTCACCCTACTGCCAAGCCAGCTCTGTTTATTTGCTTTTTAGTTAGTAAAGTTGTGGACTGATTTCACACAACACTTGTGTTGCACCTGAGTTATTCCCACTGCACTCACAAGCCACAAATATGTGCCTGCATCTTGTCTAGCACCATGAGACTTTGGTGACGAGGAAGTACAGAAATGTTTAAATAAGCAAGCATTCTTACTTTTTATTATATATAACTCCTCAGGGTTCACACAACAGAGGATCATGAAACAGACATAGCATTTCAATGGACTTTGTTTTGTAGATAACTAGTTAAATGATGCTCCATAATATCACTATAGTGCCTGCTGAAAACATTACTTTTGTGTTTCCGTGAAGAGTAAGTGCTCAAGCATTCTGAAAAAACAATAATGCTGCATTGACAGTTATTTTTTCTTAGCGAGGTCAGGGCAATTCTCCACTTCTCTTTCCCTCCCATACGCTGAGGAATGCTTCATGTATAAAATTAATAGTTCTACCCACTGGAGATTCTGTATTTCATTAACATCCCCACCTGTTGAAAAATGAACACTAATGCATATGTTCATTAATTAAGTCTTATTGGTGGTGGAAAAATGTTTTTGTAACCACTAAACATTTATTTCAATGACTCTGCTCCCAAATCACAATTTCATTGACATAAAAGCTACTGTTTTCCTAATGAGTTAGCTGGTAAGGAACCCCTGGGAAATCAGTTATTGACTCCTATGGCTGATCTGCAAAACAGCCTTCTATCTTATGTTGTATTACACTGGCATTTTATGTTACACTTTATGTTCAGGAGCTATATTCAATTCAAGTGTTTGCTGTTAGAAGCCACTCCATTCATGGAACCACCAAAGATGGCTGAAAACATTCTGATGGTTAAGGCAGAAGGCCCAAATTGTACCATCCTTCATAGTGAAAATATAACTATAAGCTATAATTGACAATCTACCCACCTTTGACGTATGGGGAAAATCTGTTGAAAATTATGCCCTTCCTACCTGTTGGTAGGGCTGGTCATGGGTGATGCAACTATTATATGTCCTGAGTGAGTAACAAAGATTTTGTGGAAGACCAGGGCACACAGAAATGTCTTACTGTAGCCCAGCTAAACAATTCTCTTCCTTGCCAAGCATTTGGTGTCTTTTGTAGTATTCTAAATATCTCTGGCATATATATATATATATATATATATATATATATATATATATATATATATGCTTTCGTAGATTTTCACGGGTACAGGAATGCAGGTTTTGGTGTCCTCGGGTGTCTTCCCGTGTAAAAGTTGGGGTGTCTAGGCGACGTTTCGACGAGGTCTCACTCGTCATCTTCAGGCTGGTGCTTTCGGCTTCTTGTTACTGGAACAGAGCAGGATCTCAGTGTTTGAGTTCCTATAAATACTGTAGAGGGGGTGTGGTGTATAGCCTCCAATGTTCTGGGCAGAGAGGAAGTTCCCAGGCTAGTGTGCCTTTTCTTCTTTTGTTCCTTAATTACTTGAGAGATATCTTGAGTGATTTCTTGAGTGATATCCTGAGTACCACTTAGGTGGGTCATTAGGTGTGGATTAGTTGTTAAAGCAAATATATATATATATATATATATATATTAGTTCTGTGGGTGTCTATTAATAAGGATAAGAATAAGTGAACATTTTCATAACAGCTAGAAAATATAATATGCTGTTATGAAATAATAAGAAGCAATGCATTGTGTAAAAGAAATAGTGTATGTCACTAGAAAATCACAACAAAAATTTGAAGGAGTTGCATAGTCAATGAGAGGAGTATTCTTCACCCTCTAAAGAACTCTACAGCAAAAATGGTGCTTGCCAGTGATGTCAGCTAATGGGGAGGAAGACAAAGTAAAATTCTGCAATGGTTGCGCACTTGCACAGCCAAGGCAACAAGATCTAATCAGTTGGTGAGAAGGGCTAATATCCTGCCCATGCTATTTTACCATGGATACTCACTAAGGCCTGAATGCAGAGGAATGAATAACAAGGTGTGTCTTGGTGTTGTTGTAACATTTGCTATTTAACTTCTTATATTCACTTGACTTAAAAGGTAAAATGACCACTGGCCATTAAGTCCAGTTGTGGCTGACTCTGGGGTTGTGGCGCTAATCTCGTTTTATTGGCCGAGGGAGCCAGTGTACAGCTTCCGGGTCATGTGGCCAGCATGGCGAACCAGAGCAGCACACGGAAACACCACTTACTTTCCCGCCGGAGTGGTACCTATTTATCTACTTGCACTTTGCCATGCTTTCGAACTGCTAGGTTGGCAGGAGCAGGGACTGAGCAACGGGAACTCACCCCGTCACAGGGATTCGAACCGCCGACCTTCTGATCGGTAAGTCCTAGGCTCTGTGCCGCCACCCACGTTCCCTCCTCCACTTGACTTAGTGAGGAGCAATTCCACAGCCAGAGAATGGTCATGGCCTTTCTGAATTGTTCTTTGGAAAGATTATGTCTCTCAATCTTTCAGCATCCCTTGCATCCTATACTTATTTGAGCATTACTCCTTCTCCATTTCCAAAACTTTACTTTGCATTGTGTCATGACATACTTATCCTGATAGTGTTTAAGTTTGATGAGCATTCATTGATCAGCAAGAGCTCATTGGACCTTTATAACAACTTGAAAATATGCCCCGATATTCTTTTCCCAATATTTATTGGCTATCTAAAATCAATGGGTATCAAGATTGGGTATGAGTCAACACAAAGGAGGCTTTTGAGCATGCTCAGGAATGTTGGGGACTTAAAATATAAGCCATCTGAAAGTCCTAGCTTTTCTTGTCACCGATTTCAGTCTTTCTCCTTTCACTTGCAATGTAATTTTGGGCAATGGGGAAAGGAGGAAAACCAGATGCAGGAAATACCTAGGGCAGCTGGTGCCAAGATGACCTAATTAAAAGCCACACTTAACTTTGTCTTGGGATTTGGCTGACTACAAATTGGAACTAGAAAAAGGCTTCACTTACTAGGTACCATGCCAATTCTAAAATCGAGAGTTATTTCCTAGTCTGGCTTGTGTGAATGGAAAGTGCTACCAACTATCTATGGTAAGGAATTATTAAAATGGAAGAAAAAAATATATGTCAATTTGGCTTTCTTTCTTCTTCTTTTTTAAAAGTGGAATAGTATGAGGAGCCAGAAGGTGTCATTTCTGGTCATATGCTGCACCTATAATCAAAAACTAAAAGGTAAATGCAGCACAACATGTTTACTGGACCTGTGTGTATTTCTAATAACATATACACATGATTATACTGGCAATGCCTTATAAAATTCCAATTTCCAACTGAAATCCTCTGGGAGAAAGAGGGAAAATGTATCTGTGTTTTTGCCTAGAAAACATAACAGATGCTGTCAACATTAAAAAGGAACACAGACATACATTTAAATCCCTTATGTCTTTTTAATGATGCAATTGTGAATTATATTCTTGTTGCATTTGTAATTAGATGGCAAAGCAGATGGTTAAGACTTGTTTTAAAGTAATGTGTAGAGGTTCCCAGCCACTGAAATACTTAGAAACCACATTAATGCCTAATTGATTATTACAGATCAGGACATATTATCACATTTATTTTAAGAATGTGGGTGTGTGGGTGTGTGGACGAATGCAAATTTGTCATGTGCCATATATATTCTTAAATGTCACCTTATGGTCATTAAGACTAATGATGTTTTTCTTCTATCAATACTTCTACTCATGCATTCCAGCATTGTCAGTATCATCCAAATGTGCAGAAATTAAAGTTGCATCAGTTGGTTCATCCAATCAGATGCCTGGCTTTTTCTGGGATTAAGCTGAATGGAAAGATGTGCAGCACGGTTCTCAGAAGTAAGCTCCATTGTGTTCAGTATGGATTAAAGGTAAAGGTAAAGGGACCCCTGGCCATTAGGTCCAGTCGTGGTCGACTCTGGGGTTGCGGCGCTCATCTCGCTTTATTGGCTGAGGGAGCCGGTGTACAGCTTCTGGGTCATGTGGCCAGCATGACTAAGCTGCTTCTGGCAAACCAGAGCAGTGCACGGAAACACCGTTTATCTTCCCACAGGAGCGGTACCTATTTATCTACTTGCACATTGACGTGCTTTCGAACTGCTAGGTTGGCAGGAATAGGGACCGAGCAACGGGAGCTCACCCTGTCGTGGGGATTTGAACTGCCAACCTTCTGATCAGCAAGCCCTAGGTTCTGTGGTTTAACCCACAGCGCCACCCACGTCCATTCAGTATGGATTACTCCCAGGTAAATGCATTGGGTTAGAGTCTGAAGTATGACTTTTATTATCCCACAAACTTTTTTTTTTTTTTTAAAAAAGAAGCATATTGAGTACATATTTTGCACATACATTTGCCCCCTCATGTAATGATGAAGACTATGGTATGCCTAGATCATATGATTGCTAGAGGCAGCAGTGTGACCAATGCTATCCTATATGTATCTACCGTATTGGCCCGAATATAAACCACATTCCCCCCCCCCCAAATTCCGACCGTGAAAAGTTAAAGTGCAGCTTATATTCGTGACCTTAAGCCGCCAGCAAAGCGGTGTGGCTCCCCCCCCCCAAGAGAGCACCCCGGGAGTGCGGGGCAATGGTGTGCAGCCAACCCGCCACTCCCAAGCCTCCCCCAAGCTGCCAAAAAGAAGGGGGGAAGGCCCCTGGCAAAGCGGCATGGCTCCCCCCCAGGAAGCAGCCTGGGAGCGCAGGGGAATAGTACCCGTAGGATTTTCTTCTACATTTGCCATTTACGGGTGTGAGTGCCGGCGGAGTTTGAAGGGAGCAGTTTATATTAGGTACTGTCTTTTTTTTCCTTTCCCCTTGAATTTTTTTTTTTAAAAATAATAATAATAATATTTATTGAATTTTTAACAAGAAAAAGTTTACAAAACAGTAAAATAAAAATACAAAAAAATAAAAATACAAAAACCCAAAATTAAACATGAAAGGAAAAAAGAAAAGATAAAAATCCCCCTTTCTAATATCTTACCACTCATTTACTTATTTTCATGACTTCCTCACACCTCCCTTTTTTGTATTCCATTTAAAAATTTGTTCAGCAAATTCATACCCTCTTAGTTTACCCTTAATTGTTTATCCTCACATATTATAACTTCAAATTTTCGTCTAATATCAATCCATTCTTGCATATTCTTGTTTTACCTTATTACTAGAACCACCTCGTTTCATTCCAACGTCATTAACATTCAATAATTTTACAGTGTTTCTGTAGATAGACTTTAAATTTCTTCCAATCTTCTTCCACCAACTCTTCTCCCTGGTCTCTGATTCTGCCAGTCATTTCCGCCAATTCCATGTAGTCCATTACTTGCATCTGCCATTCTTCCAAGGTGGGTAGGTCTTGTGTCTTCCAATGCTTTGCAATGAGTATTCTTGCTGCTGCTGTAGCGTACATAAAGAAAGTTCTATCCTTCTTTGGCACCAATTGGCCGACCATGCCCAGGAGAAAGGCCTCTGGTTTCTTCAGAAAGTATATTTAAATACCTTTTTCATTTCATTATAGATCATCTCCCAGAAAGCCTTAATCCTTGGGCACATCCACCAAAGGTGAAAGAATGTACCTTCAGTCTCTTTACATTTCCAACATTTATTATCGGGCAAATGGTAGATTTTTGCAAGCTTGACTGGAGTCATGTACCACCTGTATATAATTTTCATAATATTCTCTCTTAAGGCATTACATGCCGTAAATTTCATACCTGTGGTCCACAACTGTTCCCAGTCAGCAAACATAATGTCATGTCCAATATCTTGTGCCCATTTTATCATAGCAGATTTTACCGTTTCATCCTCAGTATTCCATTTCAACAGCAAGTTATACATTCTTGATAGTATCTTAGCTTTGGGTTCTAACAGTTCTGTTTCTAATTTTGATTTTTCCACCTGGAAGCCAATTTTTTTATCTAAATTGTAGGCCTCCCTTATTTGAAAATAATGAAGCCAATCTCGCACTTTATCCTTAAGTTTCTCAAAACTCTGCAATTTCAATTTGTCACCCTCCTGTTCCAAAATCTCCCAATATTTTCTCCCTTGAATTTTAAAGGTGTGGCTTATTTGCGGGTGTGGCATATATTCAGGCCAATACGATACTTAGTAGTAATCCCATTGTGCTCATGTGAAGACTCCCATTCTAGTCTTAATTGGTTAGATTAGTTGATTAAAAAATGTTTAATCAACTCAATTAATATCTAAGCAAAATGTTTTTTATATATTAAAAAATAACCAGTACTGTACTCATAAAACTTGTGAATGACAAGCTTCATCTCTCTTCTCTCACACATAGATTACAATTTTCTAAGGTTATTCTTGCTGCATTTATATATCAAATAAAAAAGTGAAAGTCTTCTTCCTTCAGAAATGTTGTTCTTGTTGTTTTTCCTTATAGAAGTCAATGAAAATTAACTGATAGTCATCATCTAAAACTATTTTAATTAGCTGGTCAAAGTGTGTTTAATAGGGTTACAACCCTAATTATTGTTATTTACTTACCACAATGGTTTAGAATGAGTTTTAAATGAGCTAAGGAAGTGGTGAGAGGAGGAGTTAACAGTGGGCTAGATCCTGTAGCCATTATTTAAATCATAGAATCATAGAGTTGGAAGGGATCCTGAGGATCATCTTGTTCAACCCTCGGCAATTCAGAAATATGCATCTGTCACTTATGGGGATCAAACCTGCAGCCTTGGTGTTGTTATCAACACCACTCTCTAACAAACTGAGCTAAAGCAACTGGCCCCAAAACTGAAAGTTGAAACTAATTTTTGGGGGGTTGGGGGACATTCTCAAGCAAATGTTTCTGAATGAGTTCCAAAATTCAGGCCTAGTCTTCTAATATGAATATTTTGAAATGCTTCCCAGTTATGTTGTATTGAGCAAGGAACATAGAAGGGATAAGTTGCGTTCCACAAAATTGGAGGTTTATAATCCTCAGAAGTTCCAATTGAGAACAATTTCTTGTAATCTTGAGGTTGGCCCAGAAATGCTTGTTAAATCACCTAAGGAAAATATATGGGCCACACCTAATGAAGCCTAAGAGATATAAAGAATGCAGTAGAATGGCATTCCAATCAGTGATCATAGGCTTTTGTACAGATTTGCCAATGCATTTTTTTCTTGGTATTTTTGTTCTGCTGCCAGTTGGTATTGATGAGGGTTCACACTTGCCCCCCCTCTATGCATACAATTAATAATAATAATAATAATAATAATAATAATAATAATAATATGTTTATACCCCACCCATCTGGCTTAGTTTCCCTGCTACTCTGGGTGGCTTCCAACAGAATTTTAAAAACACAATAATGTATGGAAGGGAAGCAGGAAAATATTCCTTGGCTCTAGGCGCACTCAGCGGAAGTGTGAAAGGTGCTTTTGACCTATGGGCTTCTTCATAAATCAACAGCCTTGAAGAATTGAGGATTGTGTAGAGGAAGGTATTACATGCACTTTGTCTATGCATACATATGCTGAACTGAGGGCAGGGACCAAGGTCATCCGAGGTGAACATGCTTCCCTTTGTACACTCAGTTTATGTGAAATGGGATACTAGTTCTGTATGTGCATGTGTGGTGGTTTGGGTTCTGCATTGTGCTGCTAGGACTCTGTAAAATATGCAAAGGGTTCTTAATTTTACTTACATTTTGCTGTCTTCATCTTATGTGTACATGTACAGAGGCAACCACCGAACTGGAATTCAGGGATTAGGTACAGTGATACAAGGAACTACTGAGAGGTGTCATAAAAACAGGATGAAACCACAGAGAAGCAAAGTGAAGAGTTTGAGTTTTTGGACTGAGGTGTTGACCTATGTGGCAGTGACAGGCATCTGAATGAGCCATTTTTGCTCATTGTGAAGAATGTCATGTACTCAGGACTTCCTGATTCCCATCAGTTTTCTCTTCTTGCTGCAGGGAGCCAGAACCAGGACTGGAACGAGCAGCAGGAATTCAATTCATGCTGGTGAACTTTAGGACACAGTGATAGACAAATGACTAAATATACCGCTTGAGAAATTCAACATTTCTTCTTTTAATGAGGCAAAATGACATAGACTCTGCTTGTTTTCTGCAAATCCTGACCTGCCTCAATCTTTGTAATGTCAAAGGGATCAAAGGCATGAGGAAACTGCATGAATAAAATATAATAACTAATTGTCCTTAGCTGATAGTCTATTCCAGTTATTCAGTACCTTTTTTGACCAACATAGGATTATGTGAATTTGTTTTGGCTTTTGGGTTAGGCTGCGCATGCTCAGATGAGGCCATGGGCTCTGAGGAAGGAGGCATTGGGGTGTGCGAGGTAATTAATCTCAGCACCAACTCTAGATAACCCTACTTCCTCAGAAGCATTAGCACATTAGGAGTCCATCTTGTCACCTTCTCGTTGGCCTTAAAAAGTCATGCAACTATCATCCTCAGAATACAAATACTTCATCCAGGGGACTACAGGAGGTCTACAGAGATTTCATGATATTCTTAACTGGAGGTGTTCAAGAGAATCTTGGACAATCATCAGCAGGTGGGGGATTTATAGAATTGCCTCCTTCAGTCAGAGAAGCGGAAAGCATGGTGCATTGATTCCCATTCTAACTTGACGAGTGCATATTTCTGAGGCTGCAAACCCATGCCAACTTTCTTAGAAATAAGAGGGGGTCACTAGGGGGCGCATCGGAAGATGGCTGACAATAACATCTCTCCGATCCACACGAGGTAATTTGGAGGCTATGATGGGAGTAATTAGCCTCCCTACCCCCCCCCCGATGGTGGGGGGACTGCCTTGCCTGCTGTGCCCCATACCACCCCCGAATTTGTGGGGATGGGGGCACTAGGCACAAAGCCCTCCTGTGGGATTCCGGTGCTCCTGCACTAGCTGCAAGAACTTCAAAAGAAACAATCTGGATGAAGAAATGCACATATTTCAAGGAAGGAGGGGGAGTAAAAGACTGCTAACAGAAGAGATCTCTGATAAAACAAGACAAGATTAAATCATGAGAAGATACGCCAAGACACGGTATGGCAAATGACTGATGGGCGAGGGGAAAAAAAACTTTCCTTTCTTTCCTTATGTGATTAAACAAGAATCCCCTCCCCTCATGAGTCAGAAATGTCATTTTAAGGACTTAAGCTGTGGATTTAAGGCTGTGTGGAGATAAACTTTGGAACCAAAGCATGTTTTAAGAAGAGCGTGGAATGTATAAGAGCTTTGGAATGACGCAGTTAAAAATGCTGTTGCCATATTGGGAAGTTCTGTCGGAGGACTTAAGTCTGAGAGGAGAAATAGAGAAATAGAGCTGTTTTTATATTGTGGGTGAAACTCCTCAGTGGGACTTAAGAATGACAGTTCTGTAATTACAGATAGGTAGCCGTGTTGGTCTGCCATAGTCAAAACAAAACAAATTCCTTCCAGTAGCACCTTAAAGACCAACTAAGTCAGTTCTTGGTATGAGCTTTCGTGTGCATGCACACTTCTTCAGATACACTTCTTCAGATACACTTCTTCAGATATCTGAAGAAGTGTGCATGCACACGAAAGCTCATACCAAGAACTGACTTAGTTGGTCTTTAAGGTGCTACTGGAAGGAATTTGTTTTGTTTTAGTTCTGTAATTAATGATGGAAAGAGCGCTGTTATCTATGAAGGTGATGATATATGGAAACCATCTCGATTTGAGGATTGGAAGAACGGAAAATTCACACAGGATTATTACTGGTGTTTATCAGTTTAAGGAGACTATTAGAAGAGATCATAAAGAAAAAAGAGAAAATATATGAACAAGATGTGATGTGGAAACAGCAAGATAAGACTGGATAGAATTATGAACCCTGTTTGGACTGATTTGGATTGATTTGGACATTAACGCAGTAGCAAGAAGATGATCAGAATTCTCCTTTGGATCTTGAAATATGGGTCCCCCCAACAAAAATTTAAAATTCGGCTTTGTAATTCGGAATTTATGTGATGTGATTTAATTTGATTTGATTGGCCGGTTAATAAAAAATTATTTATTTTTTTTTTAAAAAAAAACTTTCTTAGAAATAAGGCCAATTGAATTGATTAGGATTAACTTCTGAGTGAACATAAGAACAGCTTGCCGGATCAGGGCAATGGTCATCAAGTGCAGGGATCAGGGCAATTGTCATCCCATTCTCCCAGTGGCCAAGAGATACCTACAGGAAACCTGGAAGCAGAGTCTGTTTAGGACTAGGCTGTAAATCCACTCCAATTTATGGTTACCAGATTTTTTTCAATGAATCCGGGGACACTTTTTTTTTTGAAGCTGAGTAACAACAGGGAGTCAGTAGTGCGGATGGTGAGGCAAAAGACCCTGGACCCAAGCACACATGCATATTGTATAAAGGTGTAAGGCCCTTCTTTTGCACCCTGTGAAACATAAATGCGTAGAGTTTTTCAAAAACTGGGTAAGTGAGTGCCACCCGCCCATGACTCCCTAGCCTCCCCAATTTCCTGCCCGCTTCCCCCTTTGTTTTGAATGAAGGGCTTTGCACCTTGCCTGACAGAGAAACCGCGCACCTTGCGCCCCTCCTGGGCAACCGCCGCCCATTCACAACTCCTGAGCCTCCCCCAATCTGTCAAAACAAAGGGGGAAGGGGACAGGAGATCTGTACCACTGGACATCCCCGGTTCCCCTTCGGCAGTGGCGGCAGCAGTGAGCACTACCAGGCTGGCTCCGGGATGCTGAGGCTGCCACTACCACATTTCCCGGGGACAGATTTGCAAATTTGGCGACTGTCCCTGGGAACCGGGGACGTCTGGTAACCCTACATAAAATTATATGCATATGGATAGAGAATGTCTTCCACAACCAACTGTGGGTTAAACTGTTTCAGTTTTATTTTCTTGGTAGTGTATGGGATGTGACTGCAGATTTGGTAAGAGGGTGGTTGCTGCTGTATTAGAATGTTGCTACATTAGAGCTGCTCTCCAGAGCTACAGTCTCCCCAAGAAGCAGCTTGTGTAACAATTAAAAACTCAAATGAAGTGGAGTGGCAAAAAGAATTAATCATCCTAAACACATTAAGAACTACTTCACACTGTGTTCGGCATACTCTCATGTTAAATATGCTTACGGCGTGAACACCTTAATGTTTTACTATCCAGTATCCCATGGTTTTTACATGAATGACTCACTGCATTCCCTTCCAATCAAGTTGAAAAAGCACCAGTCAGTCCCAAAGGAAAAGCTGGGGGAAGGAAACACAAAACAAAGTAAGCATCAGGCTGCACTTAACCCTTTGAACTCAGAGATATTGATATAAATATCACCTAAAGCCATTACATGTAAGGTTGATAATAAGATAATAATAATAATAATAATAATAATAATAATAATAATAATAATAAACATCACACACCACAGTGATAACACATCATTCTGGGGTAACTGTACTATTTTGCAAATATTGTTTCCTACACAGGTAGCACTACACTGAGATAAAAGGTTGCAAACTGTGTGGTGTGATTTATGTGCTACATATATACAGTATGTACTTGGAAGATGGCAGGCTTAAAGTATGCATTTTATGTGTGCATGCAGAGAAATAGAGAAATGTGCCACTAGGATGCAGTTCAGGCCACTGATAAAACAAAACTAGAATCTAATGGCCATTATATAGCTGACATGTTTCACTTATTCCCTGGTCCAGATTGGTATAAATTGCTAGATATTATATTCTACAGCATATGTATATGGGTGTGCCCATACCAGTATATATTTTGGAGCAGTGGTGGCTGGGGTGGAAAGCAAAGAATCCAGGAGTAGGCTGAGCCAGAGCCAATGACAATCAACTAATTCTAGTTTTGCCCCCATTCTCCTCATTGCTGAGTTCTCCAAGGTAAACATTGAGATGAAGAAGAAAGATGGCAGACATTGCCACTCTCCTGAACTGGATGTAAGAAAGAAGTCAGGGTGAAGTCAGACTGAGGTTGGTAAGGCAGTGCCTCCTTTGTCCTAATGGACCAGCCTCCACTGGTCTGAAGTGTAAAATGCAGTCAACAGGCTTTCTGTTTCTTCAGGACTCCAGAAACATAGTTAGGCACATATTCTGTTGTAAAATATTACCCAGAAGCTCTCTGGAACATGACATTTGGAACTGCCCATTGACTTGTTCAGACAGAATATCAGCATTTCTGTCATTGTAGAACAATTCTGAAGGATGAATGTGAAGGACTACATACATGATTCTGTGCAGATGTTTAAAGACTAGACTTTCTGCCATATCAGTTTGCTATTTCTACCAGGTCTTCAAAGCAAAAATAGATCTTGTAAAAGAAAAATTCAATCTGAGAGCATTCTCAGAACAGTTTGGCTGAACAGCCCTCTTCAGAGCTTCAAACTGTGCACAGAGACACTGCACAAAGAGGATCATAACTTGCTTTGCCTTGCTTGGCCTCTCTCTCTGTTTGCAAATAAAGTCAGTCAACTCATGGAAGTTAGTGGAGGGGACAGTGGGCGTGCTCCTATCCCCAATCCAAGTGTTGATTCTACAGCAAATCTGTAGGTCTAAAAGGATTCATGCATTTATGCTATGTGTGGAAACAACTTGCAAATATTTACATGATGTGATGCAAACAATCACATATAGGGCAAGCGAGCCTCAAATTCATGATGGCTAGGAAAGAAAAACTGTAGGAATAGTAGATGCTTTTCGTATTCATTTGATGGCCCTAATCACATGTAACATAAGTGTATGGGCAGAGACTAGGACTGGTTGTGTAAGTATGTTTCCCCCCCCTAGGAATTATCCTTAACATATGGATAGAAAGGTGTTCAGTTTCCATATAGTTCCATGGGTGGTAAATAATTGATGGTGATGATAAAGTGAATTAATTATTTTTGATAATCCGTTTTCATATAATGAAGATAATTTAGATCTAACAAAGATTTTGGCACAACTTTGGATTGAATACTTGCTGTCAAAGTATTTCCCGGCTGCAGCAAAGGATCCCATTTCTTGAATGGATTCATCCTTGACATAAACTTATCCATTTTTTTGTGATAATGTTAGCAAAGATTCTTGTCTCTTTACATATAGTGCAAGTTCTTACTGTGCCTGGAGCTGATCTGAATAATGTAAGAGACTTCAAATACATTCCTGTGATTAATCCTGTCAACTGTAGGTATGGTCTCTAATCATATTTGAGCTACCTATGAGGTATCATGACTTTTTAACCAATGCCAACTGGCAATGTGCAAGGGAAAAAAGCAAATACATAAAATAACAGAGAAATATCTATGCATATAGTCAAAGCATTTGAGAATCTTAGAAAATATATGACATTCTAATTTTTAAATATAATAGCTCAGCATCATATAATATAGTAACTATATCAAGAGGACTTTTGAGTTTAGATGAGTAACCGGAAGCTGGACTAGAACAAATTAATGTATCCAAATGCTATAAAAATTGGCATATTTCACACTTAGGAGAATATTTTTAAATATTAATATTAATTAATAAAAAAGCCACAGTGGAAATATTTAATCAAGGTACAGATGACAAAGAATGTGCTTAAGCAGAAATAGAAGCACTAAATATGTCATGAGTATGGGATGCAAATAGTGTGGGCATAATCCCAATATATCATTTAAGATTGATATGTGATGGTGCCACCACTGTTCACAGAGGGTGGAATCCATACTAAGACAAATTGGCACTATAGTGTTAAAGCAGCATCACACCCCTCTAGTTTGCTGCAGGTGCTGAAAGTATTCCCTTTACAGGGCTACAATTCCTGGAGCATCCTGAAAGAAGAAGGTGTTCCAGTTAAAGAAGACTGGCAAGTGAAATTAATGGAATATGCTGAAATGGCAAAAATAACATTGAAATTAAGAGGAAGAGACGACAATGAATTTAAAGAAGATTGGAAGGACTTTATTGAACATATACAGAAGCAACGTACACAGGTTAATACATTAGCAGGATTTTAAAAATACTTGTAATGACATTATAAATGGACAATAAGTAATTTCAATGACTTTTCAATTTAAAATGGACATGCGGTATGATGATAAACAATGGAACCAGGGAAAGGACTAGGGGAAGTCAACTCTTTTCCTTTCTTTTTATGTTTGAATATGTATTGTTGTTGTTTTTATTTTTGTTGTTTTTGGAAAATTAATAAAATAATATTTTCTTTAAAAAACAATTCCTGGAGCACCCTAGAAAGAGTGATGGATGGTAATTAATGAAACTTCAGGAATTGTGGCTTTGTTATGGGAATAGGATCTCCTAACAGGACTCAGCACAGTTCCCAAGATTCTCTAGGGGAACCCATGGCTGTTTAAAGTGGCATGATGTTGCCTTAAATATATATGGCAGATAGGGCCTAAGTTAGTTGAATCCCTATATTGATAAACTATATCCTTATCAACACGTTCTAATGACTCCAGTGAGACCTAAATTCAATTATTTTAGTCCAAATCCACACCATATTGAATAGAAAGATATCATACTTTGATGGCATTATTAAATCAAGGATGACAGCAAGGTAGCAGCCAGCAGGCAAAGGAAAGTGGCTGTGTTGCTCACCTGACTTCTCAATGCCACACATAGTTTCCAGTTACCAAGAAGGGAGATGGGGAGCCAGTGGGGTGCTCAGCATGGTGTGGGCACAGCAACAGAGTGAATCTGAGGCTATTGCAGCTGCACCATGCTGAGGTCCCAGCTGCTGTGTCCCTCCCTCCCTCCCTCGATAGCCAGCGGCAATGCTTGACATTAAGAAACCAGGTCAGCAAAACAGGCTTGTCCATGCTGCCCTGCTGGCTGCTACTTGTCCCTACCACAAACTTGCACTTCCAGAAAGTGCAGGTCAAATGGTGTAAATGCAAACCTTCCATATTTTATCGATACAGCAAAACTGCCAAGTCATTTCGTAAAGTCACAAATTTGGCATTTCGAAAACAAAGGAGTGTGTGTGTGTGTGTTCAAGGAGTCACAATGAACTGACATTCTTTCTGCATGACTAAGACATCCTTCCACTGAAATGGTCTTCTAACTTTCAGCAATTTGGAGATCACAAGGTGGCTAAGTCGGTGCATTAGTCATGTTCCCAGATGTAAATGCCAGGCAAGGTGAATGGCAAGCTTTTGTACGAGAAGTAAGAAAGTCGCAAAACTCCACTCTCTTATTTCTGCACCTACTAAACGTTTTTCATTGCTTTTTCAATTAACAAGGGCTATCAATGTTTTTAAACAAATTGGCATCATAAAATTTATTGGAGAACAACGGGACATCAGGTTTTCTGTAGCTCAGTTATTAATAGGGCTAGACCATACTTTTTAAAAAATGTGCTGACTGGCTAGCTTGGACAAATTCCAACATTTAACAAGGGGGAAATATTTTTTCTGCTTCTTTCATTGTTGTTAAATTTATTAAACTTATTGGATAATAACTTATTGGCTATTGACTCTCCTGTGTGAGTGTCTGATGGCCCTGCTCTTGCCGCTTACCATCTACCTGGCCCAGGGAGGGGCCTGAAGCCTCACAGAGACTGCTGCGCTCTGCTGCCCAGGAGGACTCTCCTGTGTGAGTGTCTGAGGGCCCTGCTCCTTCCTGCCACTTACCACCTGGCCCAGGGCGGGGCCTGAAGCCTCACAGGGACTGCTGCGCTCTGCTGCCCAGGATGTTCTCCTGGAGACACCTAGCTTGGTTGTCCTAGGGGATTTTAACATCCATGCTTACACGACCTTACAAAGGGCTGCTCGGGACTTCGTGGAAAGCATGGCCTCCATGGGGCTGTCCCTGAATAAGTCTGGCCCAACCCATAGCCGCGGACATGCCTTGGACCTGGTGTTTACCTCTGTGGATGTTGGTGATCTGACACTAAGTAAAAGCAAAACGAAAGAAGTGCTATGGTCAGATCACTTCCTGGTGCAACTGGACTTCTCTACGACCCATCCCCTCTGCAGGGAGGTGGGACTGATTTGGATGGTCCGCCCCCGCCACTTAATGGATCCAAATGGTTTCCAGAGAGTGGTAGGGGATGCTTTATCCCATGTTGATGGCCTTTCAGCCGATTCTCTGGTGGCCGGCTGGAATGTGGAGTTAACCAGGGCTCTTGACTGTTTTGCTCCGAAGCGCCCTCTCCGATTGCATGGAGCCCGGGCAGCCCCGTGGTTTTCCATGGATCTGAGGGCAATGAAACAATCGTTGAGACGGCTAGAGCGCCGGTGGCAGTTAACTCATTCCGAATCTGACCGGACAAGTTAGAGCTCAATGTCGAGCCTACCAAGTGGCAATAGCGACAGCAAAGAAGACTTTCTTCGCCGCCTCTATTGCATCTGCAGAAAACAGCAGCAGGAGACTTTTTCAGGTGGTTCACAATTTAGAGGAACCACCTGCGACATCGGGGCCCAGTACGGGCCACATGATCTCCTGCAGTGATTTTGCAAAGTTTTTTGCAGATAAAATCGCTCAGATTTGGGAAGAAGTAGACTCCACCGTGGGAGCAGGGCCAGGGCGGGAGAGTGCTAGAGTCCTTTCTAGTCAAGTTGTGTGGGATCAATTCCAATCTGTTACCTCCAAGGATGTGGACAGGCTGCTTGGACGGGTGAAGCCAACCACCTGTCTCCTGGATCCTTGCCCATCCTGGCTTATAAAAGCTAGCCAGGAAGGACTGGGCGATGGGCTTCGTGGGGTGGTGAATGCTTCCCTCCATGAGGGAGCCTTCCCAGACCCGCTGAAAGAGGCGGTTATTAAACCGCTTCTTAAAAAACCATCTTTAGATGCGGCCACGATGGCCAATTATCGCCCAGTCTCAAATCTTCCATTCTTGGGCAAGGTGATTGAGCGAGTGGTTGCTGAACAACTCCAGGCACGCCTGGAAGAAGCGGACCATTTGGATCCCTTCCAGTCAGGATTCAGGGCTCATCATGGGACTGAAACTGCCTTGGTTGCACTGGTTGATGATCTCCGGCAGGCTAGGGACAAAGGTGAGAGCTGTTTCCTAGTTCTGCTGGATCTCTCAGCGGCGTTTGATACCATCGACCATAACATCCTTCTGGACCGTCTTGAGGGGCTGGGAGCTGGGGGCACTGTCATACAGTGGTTCCGCTCCTTCCTCCTGGGCCGTGTTCAGAAAGTGGTGGTGGGGGATGAGTGTTCAGACCCCTGGGCTCTCACTTGTGGGGTGCCTCAGGGTTCTGTCCTCTCCCCCATGCTTTTCAACATTTACATGCAGCTACTGGGAGAGATCATCAGGAGGTTTGGGCTGGGTGTTCATCAGTATGCGGATGATACCCAGCTCTACCTCTCTTTTAAATCAGAACCAGTGAAGGCGGTGAAGGTCCTGTGTGAGTGTCTGGAGGCGGTTGGAGGATGGTTGGCGGCTAACAGATTGAAGTTGAATCCTGACAGGACAGAAGTACTGTTTTTGGGGGACAGGAGGCGGGCAGGTGTGGAGGGTTCCCTGGTCCTGAATGGGGTAAGTGTGCCCCTGAAGGACCAGGTGCGCAGCCTAGGAGTCATTTTGGACTCACAGCTGTCCACGGAGGCACAGGTCAAATCTGTATCCAGGGCAGCTGTTTACCAGCTCCATCTGGTACATAGGCTGAGACCCTATCTGCCTGCAGACTGTCTCGCCAGAGTGGTGCATGCTCTGGTTATCTCCCACTTGGACTACTGCAATGCGCTCTACCTGGGGCTACCTTTGAAGGTGACCCGGAAACTACAACTAATCCAGAACGCGGCAGCTGGACTGGTGACTGGGAGCGGCCGCCGAGACCGTATAACACCGGTCTTGAAAGACCTACATTGGCTCCCAGTACGTTTCCGAGCACAATTCAAAGTGTTGGTGCCGTCCTTTAAAGCCCTAAACGGCCTCGGTCCAGTATATCTGAAGGAGCGTCTCCTCCCCCATCGTTCTGCCTGGACACTGAGGTCCAGCTCCAAGGGCCTTCTGGCGGTTCCCTCACTGTGAGAGGCCAAGTTACAGGGAACCAGGCAGAGGGCCTTCTCGGTAGTGGCACCCGTGATAAACAACTACCTGACATTATCAAAGCAATAAACAACTACCAGACATTCAGAAGACATCTGAAGGCTGTTGGAATTCTGCCTCGGTCAGAGGAATGTGCCTACTTTTCCAGGCACCGGCTGAATTCCTTTTGACCTCCCCCTGCGACTCCCGGCAGCAAACAGGCGAGGTCTGTTTCGGCGATTTTTCCCAGACTGTGAGAAAAACACACCACTGCTTCTCTCCTCCTCCCTGCTCCCCAGGGAGGGGAATCAGACAGACAGAAGTGTATTTACATGCCTTTATTTCTGTCTTTAGCAGCCATACAGATAAAGATGTCTGCACTCTTTGAACAACAGAGAGAATCTCTCCACCCATGCACATCCTGTACAGGTCATATGTCACACACTGAGCTCACATCCGGTGCTCAATACGGAGAATGGACTGCCCCTTTCTTGCCATGGTAACAGTCACAAACATCCTGTCTGGCTTTCCAGTCACCAGCAGCTGGCTTAGCTGCTTCTTGCTTCCGCATTGCTTCTTTATAGTAACAGCCCTGTTCAGGGAAGTTTTTAATATGTGACATTTTAGTGTATTTTTCATCTTTGTTGGAAGCCGCCCAGAGTGGCTGGGGAAACCCAGCCAGATGGGTGGGGTACAAATAATAAATTATTATTATTATTATTATTATTATTATTATTATTATTATTTCAACATACACATATTTTGCTTATGTAAGAAAGATATAGCAATTAGTTTGCAGAACTGACCTTCAGCTTCTGGTATTACTAGCTATTATATAGAACCACAACTGCCTCCATCAGCAACACATCTTGAAGTCCTTGTGCCTTTCTGATTGTGTAATATAGAAGATAATAGACAATTTGTCCTTGTAACAAATTGCAGAGAGTTGGCTTTCTTAGTCTGTTGATCCAACAGTTTTATTGCGCCTTAGAGACTAGCAAACATTATTGTGGCATAAGCTTTTGTAGTTACACATTTCAAAAGGTACTTTAGTGGGTTGGTAGGCATAATATTAGCACAGAGAAAAGGAGGAGTGCAAATGTTTTTATAAAATGTGTGTGTTCACCAAACGTGTGCACGCACACACACACACAAACATGAATTATTATGGGGAGCATATGAAAACATCATCCACTGAAAAGAACCAGAGAAGCAATCAAAGTTAATGTGACTCAAGCCTTCATCAGGTCTAAACCACCAAGCCTCTTGGGCTTGCCAATCAGAAGGTTGGTGGTTCGAATCCCCGTGACAGGGTGAGCTCCCCATCCCAGCTCCTGCCAACCTAGCAGTTCGAAAGCACATCAGTGCAAGTAGATAAATAGGTACCGCTGCGGCGGGAAGGTAAACGGCGTTTCCGTGCACTCTGGCTTCTATCATGATGTTCCATTGCGCCAGAAGCGGTTTAATCATGCTGGCCGCATGACCCGGAAATCTGCCTGTGGACAAACACCGGCTCCCTTGGCCTGAAAGAGAGATGAGTGCTGCAACCCCATAGTTGCCTCTGACTGGACTTAACCATACAGGGGTCTTTTACCTACTAAAGTTAGGCCGGTCCCAGCCCTTCAACCCCCAATTCAGCAGCAGCAAGGTCTGAAGGAGCTTGTAACTGTGTTTGCTGGAAATTTTTTATAAACTTCCCTGCAATTAGGAACACTGATAACACAGAATCACCAATAGTAGAGATGCTTGTCAGCAGACCTAGGCATATATAAAAGTCCCCTTTAGAGCTCTAAACACTGCAAAGCAAATACTGCTACTGAACACTGCAAAGACAGAGTGGAACAAGAGTTCCCACTGCACATGGCCCCCACACCTCTAACACACTTTGATTTTTGTAATGTCTAAAGGAGGACTTTGCTCTCAACTTGTAGTAATCAAAAAATAAATGGTGGACATAACTTTGTTGGTGGTCATGGAGAGACAGGGTCGCTTCGGGTCTTAGCCCAACAGGGGTTATGCATAGTGCTTAAGCATTCCTATTCCTCTTTTGGCTCTCCTTCACACTTTTGTAGATAGCAAAACAGTGGTACCTCAGGTTAAGTACTTAATTTGTTCTGGAGGTCTGTACTTAACCTGAAACTGTTCTTAACCTGAAGCACCACTTTAGCTAATGGGACCTCCTACTGCTGCCACGCCACTGGAGCACGATTTCTGTTCTCATCCTGAAGCAAAGTTCTTAACCCGAGGTAATATTTCTGGGTTAGCGGAGTCTGTAACCTGAAGCGTATGTAACCCGAGATACCACTGTATTTTTCTTTCTTTCTTTTTTTAAAAAAAGAACACCTTACATTCTAAACATCCTTCCTGTGTTAACTTTCCAGTGTGTATAAGCAGACAACAAATAGAACTTCATTTGCTCAAAGTGTTCACCTATTCCAAATTCTGAGCTGTTCACAATGTCATGTGTCAGGATGTGAGATATTGCATTGCCGTTCCCTGGGAGGTCTCAAATTACCTGAAGGACAGAAGGAAAGAATCCAAACAACATACTAAGAGGTTCAGTATGAACCCTCATTTCATAAAGAAAAAGAATGAAACCCGAAGCATTAATTGCTTTCCTTCTTAAATTAATATTTCTCCCTATGCATATTCATTGTAATTTTTCCAGAGGTATTAATGAAACCCTTAAAAACTAATTGTAATTATTTTCCCTTATTCCCATTATAAAAGCAGGTGGCTAGGATAAGGAATTGAATGTCTTGGAGGAAAAGGGGGGGGGAATATAGTCCAAGTGTCAGTATGGCAAGTGCTATTAATACTAGATAGATTTATTTGTGTAAATTGTTTAACTCTTACCCAGGCCTATAGCTTTTTAAGGTGATTGTCCCAGATCAACTAACAATGTTGGGAAATGAGCCATTCATTGTGATGGACATGATTACTTTCCTTTTATCTCTATGTCCCATAATTTAATGTCCCCTGCCTCTCCTTTTCGTAACCTTGACACCCACCAGCTGTCATAAGATGGGGCTATGTGTAGGGAAAATAAATTAGTGACTGGAGTTCAGGTATGATGACCACACTACAGTTTAAGACAGTCAAAGGTCTGTGATAAATGCCACTATACTCTCCAGTTTATCATTGTCACTGTTGATTTGATATGTCAATAATTCATGTCCTATGAGAAATAAATAGAAGCAGCTTCATTTGAAAAGGGTTCATTCTGTATCTATAGAGGCCATTCACTACATTTTAATCTAACCTTATATAATAATAATAATAATAATAATAATAATAATAATAATAATAATAATTTTTTATTTATACCCCGGCCTCCCCAGCCAAGGCCGGGCTCAGAGCAGCTTACAAACAATAATAAAAACAAGAAGAATGATTACAACTTAAAAACAAAAATAAAATACAACATTAAAATAATGGAACATTAAAATATTAAAATGTAGCCTCATCGCAGGAGGAGAAGGAAAAGAGAGAAAAAGAGAGAGAGAGAGGGAGGGAATCAAATTGGCTCCAAGCCAAAGGCCAGGTGGAACAACTCTGTCTTACAGGCCCTGCGGAAAGAAATCAGATCCTGCAGGGCCCTGGTCTCGTGAGGCAGAGCGTTCCACCAGACCGGAGCCAGAGTTGAAAAGGCCCTGGCTCTGGTTGAAGCCAATCTAACTTCCTTAGGGCCCGGGACCACTAGGGTGTTGCTATTTATGGACCTTGAGGCTCTCCGTGGGGCATACCGGGAGAGGCGGTCCCGTAGGTACGAGGGTCCTAGGCCGTGAAGGGCTTTAAAGGTCAAAAGCAGCACCTTAAATCTGACCCTGTACTCCACCAGGAGCCAGTGCAGCTTGAAAAGCACTGGGTGAATATGCTCCCATGGCAGAGACCCCGTGAGGAGCCTCGCTGCAGCATTCTGTACCTGCTGGAGTTTCTGGGACAGCTTCAAGGGCAGCCCCACATAGAGCGAATTACAGTAGTCAAGCCTGGAGATGACCATCGCATGGATCACTGTGGCCAAGTCGGGGCGGGAAAGGTAAGGGACCAACTGCTTGATGCGGCGAAGGTGGAAAAATGTCGCCTTGGCTGTTGCTGTAACCTGCGCCTCCATGGAAAGGGAGGCGTCAAGGATTACACCCAAACTCTTAACGGAAGGCAATGGCACTAATTGGGCCCCCGCAAGAGAAGGGAGTTGGTCCCTCATCCCCATGCCATCCTGACCTAGCCATAGGACCTCTGTCTTCGAAGGATTTAGTTTCAATCGGCTCCCATGAAACCACCCAGCCACAGCTTCCAAGCATCTGGTCAATGTGTTCGGGGTTGAGTTGGTGTGGCCATCCATCAGCAGATAGAGCTGAGTGTCATCAGCATATTGGTGACAGCCCAGCCTAAAGCTCCAGATAATCTGGGCAAGGGGGCGCATAAAGATGTTAAAAAGCATCGGGGAGAGAATTGCGCCCTGTGGCACTCCACACACCAAGGAGTGGCGCGACGACATTTCCTATATCTGTAGCTCTTATCTATGTCTATTACAAGAAGCCTCTTCAAATTGTAGTATATCCAAATGTAGGATATGGTCCACCCTTTCTTTTATTTGGCATGCTTCCAAACATGTGCATGTGCCAAATGGTACAGTTTGTGCTATGCACCTTGCTGAGGAACATCTGAATTGGCAGTTGCATGATAGGCACTGGTAGAAACTCTTCTGAGCATCTCCACTGCATTACTTGGTCTGCCCACTGTGTCTCGCATAGTTGAATATTCCAGACAAAACATTGTACAGTAGCATTATCCTTTTATAAATCTATTTATCATGCCAACTGAGCAAAAGTAGAAACCTGGGGATCTAGCTGAAGGAACTAATGAGGCTAAGTGACACTAGTAAAAGCAGCAAGCATTTGGGTTCCTAGAGTAGTGGAATTGTGTTCATGTTGTTTTAATATGTCTCCAGACAACATTTATAGTTTCGGATTAAATCCTAAAAAGTTGCATGTGGTGTTTGGATAGTTATTTTATCACTTGTTACTATTGTTGTAATTACACCAAGCTGAGTTGTAATCTCTCAAGGGTAAATTGAAATATGAGGCTCTGCGCATGCATAATGCTCTCTAGGGAGTCGCAGGTTCAAACCCCAAACCAATGAAATGCAATGTAGAAGTCCATGGTTTCACTTGTTTGCATAACAAGGATGGTTTTCTTTTAAAGCAGACATACTGGAGAACTTATTTTCCCGAAGGGAAATGTGAGAGTAAACTACAGGTATACTTCCCATGGGAAGAAAGGAGTCACACGTCTCCAGAATTCCTGGCTTTAAAACAATCAGGATACTTCAGAAGAGGGAAACTTTTGTTCCAATTTGGGGGACAGCACTTGTTGTATGTAACATGGTGACAATGCCTAAGATTCCAAAGCACTTACTATATATAGAATTGAGACATTATGAGACATTACTCTCCATACAAACAAGTAGGAATCTAGCTATCCTCCTTTAAACAAAAGGTCCTGCACACATGACAAGCCATTTATTAAATGTTAGTTTCTAATGGAGCCTATCGTCTTGCAATTGACCTGTACTTAACTGAGACTAAATTGGACTTCCTTTGGCATAAGCATGCAAAAAAGCTTAAGAAGAAGCCTCCTGGATCAGAACAAACATCCACTTAGTTTAGAATACTATTCACATAGCGGTCAACCCAATGCCTACGAGAAGCCCACAAGCAAGATATGATATGGATAGTTCACAAGCAAGTGGTATTCAAAGGTATTCAGAAGCAGGAAATGAGGAGTTTGAAACATATCATGGCGAGCCTCAGTTTGAAAGAAAATCAAAAGACATTCTGGTTTTTTAATCAGACATGAATGCCAATAAAAACACATTGTAGCCGTCAAAAATCTCAGGAACTGTTACTTGACAACAACATTCTTCAAATTAAATAATCCTGGTTTATTTTATGTTTCCTATATCTCCCACTAAACTGGCGTGACTATTATTATTTCCATCTTGAGAGCATTACATTAAAACTAATTTGATTTTGTGGTTATAAACATCCATTTTGACTCACTGATTAATCTCACTGGAGCTTTTTCTTCTTCCTGGAGTTGTCATTTATTTACCCATATCACAAATTAATACGTGTTTTGGAATGCTTCTGTGAATATATGCTTGTTCAATTAATATGCATTCAAAAAATATTCCCTTTGAATGTCACATCCTACTTCCTTGTTAGCACTAAGCAGCAAGTGTTGCTGGGTGGGGATGGGGGAGCAAATTGTAGTTCCTGGCTGCCACCACAAGCATGATCAAGGCAGGCTGATGCTTGGGAATAAGAAAGAAAGCTGATTCCCAGTTATTTCTGAATGAAAAAGTCACTCTGAAATCCCTGCAACAACTCTGTTAATATATTATATTTATCATGGATTGATAGCCTGACTTGGTTTAAGGTTGCTTTCTATTGCACCATGCAATAGTTTTTTTCTCACTCACCTCAGTCACTTTCCTTCTCAACACTACAATCTGCTATGGAAGAAAAGGGGGCTGGAAAGTATCCATATCTCTTTTCCCCTCCTGCAAAGTTAATTGCAGCTTCAGGATGTTATTTTACCCTCCACACCCATGACTGCTGCTTCATGCTTCATCCTGAATTAGCCATACTGGTGAACCCAATCAGGAATATTTCAGTTTACATACTTGATCTTAGTGAAAAGAGCAAAAAGAATCCCCATCCCATGCCCAAAAAGCACGCAAAGCCTTTACCCAGCGGGCCCATAGAGGTTTTTTGCCCAGTATCTTCTCTGTGTGATGGACTCATGGGAAAAGGCTATCCCATGAGCCCTTGCAGCAGAAGGGAGGGGAAGCCTATATAAGGCTGCTTCCCGTGGAGCTCACAGCTATTTTGCTTTGAGAGCTTCCTGCCTGCCCTCAGGTTAGAGCCTTCAGTGAGCAATTTTGGGTCACTGGTTGACAGAAATGATTTTTTCCCCTCTCAACCTGATTGGCATTTGGTTGGGGGTTTTTCCGCCTTTCCGTGAGTGAAATTATGGTTTTCCTTTGTTAGGTGAAGAACGTTGTTTGTATGAGGACCGAAATGGCATAGGTCAGGATCGACATAGTATAAGGGGTCTGAGTGGAGGATTGCCATGGCAAACCCAAGTTTGGGTTCGGTATCTTCCTGGTTGGAATCTGCACCCTGGTTCCCCAGGGAGACCTTGCTTGCTTGCTTGCTTGGCTTGCACCATGGCAAGGTTCAACACTGACTCCCATTGTATAGGTTTGGAGTGATCCAAACCCAGCAGATCCATTGCATCAATGTGGGGCTTGTGGAATGATGAACTGATCCTGGGACCCAATGCTGGGCCAACCCTTGCCCTGCCTGCCTGCTGCTGTCAGTAAAGATTTGGCCTGAATTTATCTCATCACCATTGTACAGTCTGGTTATTTTGCTGCTCTCCTAGGTCACATAATGTGCCTGCTTGGGCAAAAAGTACAGGAAGGCATCACAGTGTTACCTAGCCATTCTGGTTTGTCCATATAATGATGTCAGTGAGGATGAAGGGGGAAAACTGAGAGCTGAGAGCAAGTATGACCAATGTAAGTGAACAAAAGAACATTTGTGCACTCTAAAAATTGTTGAACATTTTTTGAAAAGAGGAGGCATTTTGCTGCACTGCTGGAAAAAAGGAAAGAAATCCACGAGAAACTGGGAGCAGTTTCAACTTTAATTTACATAGGATAAGAGCAGAAATATCCCTTTGCGCATTTGCTGAAGCATAATGAGTCCTGCTCTCACAATATTTAAAATACACACTGTTACTTAAGATAGAGCCCATCACAATTCCCATCTTATCCCATTCTGTTGGCTCCATTTCCTCTTGAATGTTTCATATTGATCAGCCCTGTCTCTTATTCTGGGACGTCTGCCAAACACCACACACCAGCTATTATGTGATTAGATATATTGTGTCTATAATAGGAGGGAAATATCTTTTCTGCCACCATTATACCCCAGCATCCAAGTTTTAAGGCTGTTTTACATTTCCTAGCCTGGGGCTGAATCACCCTGTCTTACGGCAGACCACAGGGCAAGTAGCCAAACGAAGGCAGCAGACTCTGGTGTTTCATGTTGCTGAGTTTGCGAGGATGCCTTGAGGGATGGGGAAGGGGGGAAAGTGGAGAGGGGAAGGGAGCCATTACACATCTAGAGTTTCAGGAGGCGTGCTGCCTGGGAAATAACTGCTTCTTGATGTTATGTTAACCCATTCTTCCCTTTGAAGAATTCATGCTGCTGGGCTGCTAGTAGATCATCTTTCTGTTTAACTGGGATCCAGCATGCTTTAATCAATAGTGTTGGGAAAGGTTTGGAGAGAGATGGAGGGAAAGGGGGGGTATTAGGTGAACCATAATCTCTCAACTTAACCTACCACACCGTGAGGATAAAATGGAGTAACTTTCTATTTGGAAAATGAGAGCCAGAGCTACTTTGGAAGCTGAGTAAGATACCAATGTGATAACTTAACCATCCTCTGAGGGTGGGAGAAGCGTGCAGTTGTTAGGCTTATGCTTGCTTGTTCTCATATTTCATTGTTGCAGCTGAATCGAACCTTTCTTTAATTTCAAGATTCCCATCACAATTTACACAACAGCATTATTCTTCTTTTCGCAAATGCATAGCTCCTCTGGTGTTCTAAGCATGGACTTAGAGACAATTCACAGACTACATTTCCATCCATCTGATCATTGTTACGAACAGTTCCCAGGCCTATATCCTTCTGAAAATATAATGTGTAAATGTGGTACACATGTCTTCCTGTTCCATTATAAGCCTCTTGATCAACCCTTGAACTGTATGGCTTGGGAAGGAAACAATCATGTGGATTTTTGCTTCTCTTGGTAGTCATGCATGGGAATCATTTAATATTGCCACTGATCTCTTGATTAGACAATATAATCAGGGTTATGTTTTCTAATTATGTTATTTATTCTTCTCCAGTTGCACAGGAGGAAATGTGCCACAGCTATGGTCAGAACAATGGCACAATTGGAGCATATGCCAGGGAACTTTGTGAGAAGAACTCAGTGTTTATTCAAGTGTGTCAGGGAACTGACATCGGAGCGAGAGGTGGAGGCAAGGCTCCCGAGCGATGCAGGAGAGGGGACCAGCGGGGGGGGGGGGGGAGGAATTCAGCGCAACACCAGTAGAGAAGGGAGGGAGATGGAGGATTCGGAGAGGGGTCTCCAAGACTCTTCGCCCGAGACTAGTGGAGAGAGCATGGGCACGCCTCTGCCCACTCCTTCCTTGCACAGAAGAGTCCTGCGCAGGGAGAGTAGGCGGAGACTTGGCATCAAACAACTTCTATACTGGAAGAGGTTCAAGAAACGCCCACTGACGGATTCTGCAAGCGACTGAATGGCCAGGGAGTGAGGGCTGTCAGCCGAGGCATGGTTAGCCAGGCAATCTAGCCGAAAGTAACAGCAACTTACGCACAAGTAACCCCTTATAACCATTACAAAGTGCATCCACATTTACTTGGACTCTTCTGCTCACTTTTATGTCCTATAGATGTGGACCTAGAAACATACAGAAATGTCTTCATTTCCCATGTGATGCATTTCAAAGTTTTTAGGAGCCTGGTAGGAGAAGCAGGCTTGGATGACTGTGTCTGTAGCTATATATGTGATTTCCTCCGCTCATGAGGCGTGGTGTAATGTGAAGGATTCTCAGACAGAAATGATAGCTGAATGTGCAGGATGAGAGAGCGATCAAAAACAGCATGAGACTGAGAGTAGAAAAACAGCTGATGGAGTTTGAAGTTGACAAATGTATGGAGAAGGGTGGAAGAGGAAAATGGGATATGGGCAGGTGTATGAGTACTTTAGTTGACATAACTTAAGAGTATATATAACTCTATTTCAGGATACAACACTGAGTTTACCTGTCATGTGTCACAAATCCTGTATTGCAGTTTAGAACCAACCTTCTATAACTGGGCTCTTCCTCCATCAGCCTGGTAGAATTCACCAAACTGTCAAGACTGAGATGTTCAAGTCCTGAGTGGAACTTGCAGCCAATGGGAAATGCTTTGAAGGAGCATCTAGTTTAAAAATATTGGCTCCATTCCACCATGCCTAGAAAGGAGATGTTAATATCCTTGCCAATGTACTGAATCACTCTGCTGGCCCATATGCTCAGGTATTTTAAGACTTGGATAGCTTTAATTTTAATTAAAATCTGTGACATGCAGCTGCTGGTTCCCTACTATATTTAGGACTGTGTTTCCTAAACTTAATAAAATACTGGCTCCCTTTTTCCTGAAATGGGATCCACTCATATAATTTTCTTTTCTTTTTAAATTTAAGGATCATTTCTGTGATGATTGCCATTATGGGATTAGGGATCAAGAAGAATTCATTTGTTCCGCTTTTTGCAGCAGACCAACCAACCCTATCTGATGCGCTAGAGCTTGCTTGTGGATCAGAACACAAATCACAGTACGATTATGCATCTCCCTGTATTCCTAGTGCAGTTTTTGTGTGAAAAGGTGTGCGGGGGGGGGGGAATGCACATTTTATGGATGAATGCACTGAAAAGCATAGGAAAGTGTGCACTTTACATTTAAAAGTGCACATCATTTGAACAAAATACACTTAAAAATCCACTCATGAATCAAGAAGACAAGAAATTTTTAAAAAAGAATGGGACGGTATATACAAAATCATTGCAAGCAGGTCAAAACATTAGCAGGATTTTAAATACACTTGTAATGTAACAGAACATATAAATAACTTAGGAAGATGTAAAAAAGGAGAAGTATTGATATTCAGTTGAAAATAGAATCAAAAGGACCCATGGAATGGATGGGGGGGGGAGTCAGGATATTCAGAGTAATCTCGATATTTGGATTTTGAATTTTTTGTTGTTGCATGTTTGGATTTTTGAAAATCAGTAAAATAGATATTACACACCACACACAGAGAGGATGGAACAGTCCTGTGATTAACTGAGATGGGAAAAGAATGGAATTAACTGCTCAGGCCATTTTATTCTAATTTCCTAGGGACATCTAGTCCAATCTCCAGCCATGCAAAAATCAGAGCTAAAGAACCTCTGAGAGATGACCATGTAACCTCTGTTTGAAAACCTCAAACAAAGGCGAGTCCATCATCTTCCAGGGTAGTCTGTTTCATTGTCAAGCAGTTATCACTGTAAAAAAAAAGAAGAGTTTTTCCTAATGTTTAGGTGGAATCTCATTTTTTGCAATTTGAATCCATTGGTTTGGATCTGATCCCCTGAAACAGCAGAAAACAAGCTTGCTCCCACCTTCCATGTGACAGTTGTATCATATCCACATGCACAGTCTATAAAACGTCTATATTCCCATTCAGTCTAATACAGCAGTATTGCATTCTTCTCACATGAGTACAAAATCCTAGATGGCTATGAAGACAAATGATTGTGTATTCTGGAAAAAGGAGAACATACAGAATAATTGAAGTTGGAAACTCCTGGGGCAGTTTATTAATTTGTAAGGCAAATTCCTCACTATCATTAAAGTTATTAGACTAATTGTAGGATGTCTAGAAATCCACAAAGCTGGATCACCCTCTTTCTTGTATAGACCCTTTTGATCACCCCACACACACCTGAATGGGGAATGGCTACAGTTCAGCCTTTAATGCCCAGTAATTTTACGGTTGTTAAATGAATGTTGCCTAGAGTAATGCAGCACCAAAAATAATATAGGAAAATTGTGATATTGGCAGGATGGGAAAGACAATAAAGTGGTCTCACCTCTAAAAAAAACTTTCTACCCACAGGTTGGCAGGTATTTCACTCCAACATGCTAGTAAAACTGGGCATTTAATAAAGTACTAATTAAAGTAAATACTGTAAAAGCATTAACCTCCATAAGGTGTTTAAATTGAATTCCTAGGTACTTTGGCTCTTTTCCAGTTTTAAATAAGTTCCGATCTAACTGTATCACATCACCCATTCAAAAGGTCTGATTTTAGTTTATGGAATATTCCCGTTAATAATGATACCTTAGACATCCATTAAGTCTGGGACATTAATTTTATGGAAAACTTCCAATACAACTCCATTAGAATTTTTTTAAAAGTTAAATTAGCAATATAGGCTTTTAACAAATGTCATAAATAGCTATATTTAATGGGAAGATTACCCAAATTAAAACCAGACCAAAATAGAAAATACAGCTCCCTCTGTTTAAGTCATGACCTTCAGAATCCATTTAGAACTTACAGCCTAAATGAAACAATGAGTGATTAAATGTCCTGTTGTTTAATTGTTGGCTGATTTCAGATAATCTGGAGTGGTCTTTGAGCAACTGAATTTCACATTTTGTTCTATCTCTCTGGCCAAATTAGGATCCACAAAACTGAACACAGCCTGTCGCCCATGCATTGTTTTGCCCTTTTCTCCCACTCCTTGGTATTTATAGATTCAGGATGCTTCCACTCTTGATATCTTCTGGGTAGGATTCAGTCAAATACTGGCAAATTCAGACTGTGCAAATTAAAGTGGATTTGATGGTCTTTGGTTAACAAACCTGTTCCCCCACTCCTATCCCAAAATCTGACTTTTTGCAGTAAGGAAGGTGATGGTACTCAGTGGGGTAACTGTGCCCCTGAAGGACCAGGTGCACAGCCTGGGAGACATTTTGGACTCACAGCTGTCCATGGAGGTGCAGGTCAATTCTGTGTCCAGGGCAGCTGTTTATCAGCTCCATCTGGTACACAGGCTGAGACCCTACCTGTCCGCAGACTGTCTCGCCACAGTGGTGCATGCTCTAGTTATCTCCCACTTGAACTACTGCAATGCGCTCTACATGGGGCTACCTTTGAAGGTGACTTGGAAACTGCTATTAATCCAGAATGTGGCAGCTAGACTGGTGACTGGGAGCGGCCACCAAGACCATATAACTCCGGTCCTGAGAGACCTACGTTGGCTCCCAGTATGTTTCTGTACACAATTCAAAGTGTTGGGGCTGACCTTTAAAGCCCTAAATGGACTCGGCCCAGTATACCTGAAGGAATGTTTCCACCCCCATCATTCTGCCCAGACACTGAGGTCCAGCTCCGAGGGCCTTTTAGCAGTTCCCTCCCTGCGAGAAGTGAGATGACAGGGAACAAGGTAGAGGGCCTTCTCGGTAGTGGAACCCGCCCTGTGGAACACCCTCCCAAGAGATGTCAAGGGAATAAAGACATTTGAAGGCAGCCCTGTTTAGGGAAGTTTTTAATGTTTAATGCTGTATTGTGTTTTTAATATTATGTTGGGAGCCACCCAGAGTGGCTTGGGAAGCCCAGCCAGATGGGCGGGGTATAAATAATAAATTGTTGTTGTTGCTGCTGCTGCTGCTGCTGTTGTTGTTATTAAATGCATTGAAAGTATGGGGACAATTGTTTGAGGCAGCATGACAAAGCCTTTTTGCAAATAAATCCAAATGAATGCCCAGTAAGCAGCCAGTGTTGTATAACCTCCCTGTAAATTTTGTCCAAACAATAAGGATGAATAAACAGGTTCACTGGAAACAATATCGGCTAGGCAGTCATGGTGGATGGTGCACACATAAATAGTTAATTCATTTATGCATGGGTATAAATTAGCAGTGTAGTTGGATAAGTATTTATTTACATTTTCATGTTGTCCTAACTCCAAGGTGCTCAGGGTATACGTGTCTGCTCCTCTCTCCCATTTTATCCCCACAACTATATGAGGTACGTTGTGTTGGAAGATTGTGACTGGCCAAAGGTTATCAGCTGGCTATGTAGATCTAAATGTGAGGCTTCTTCACCCTAGTTAGGGTATCTTGTTAAATCCTGTTCACCCTAATTTGATGTATGTCATCGGGTGATCCTTAACCTTGATAAATTCTGCTAAATAATCAACCAGCAGATAGGCTGGTTAATTCAGGATACACACCTGTTGTTTAAAAAGCTGTGGCCTGTTTAACTCCCAAGCAGTTGTCTTGTGTTTATTGCAACTTCACCATGCCTCAGTCCTCTGCCCGTGGCTTCACTGCACCTGGGCCCACAATGTACAACGTTTGCATTCCTCAAGAACCCCTGGCCTGAAGAGAATGGACCTTTCCTTCCTTTGCTGATGTAAGATGAGCTTAGGAAGAACATTGCTCCTGGCTGCTTTGAAGAATGAGGCATAGACGGCAGCTCATGGTAGCTTTAGGCAAGCTCCCGTTTTCTACATTTCAGCACATATACATCTCCATCTGTAAATATTTGGATAGTAATACTTATAGTTAGATAATAATGATTACTGAAATAATAATAAGTACTTTACATACATTAACAACAGCAATGCTGTGGTGGTTACCATGTTAAAAAAGCCAATGTTTGACATTGTGTAATTGAATTGTGTAGCACTGAGAGAGGTTAGTTACAATTATACAGTTGTACCTTGATTCACGAATGCCTTGCAAGTCGAATGTTTTGGCTCCCGAGTGCCGCAAACCCGGAAGTGAGTGTTTCAGTTTGCAAACATTCTTTGGAACCCGAACATCCGACGCAGCTTCTGCAGCTTCCAATTGGCTTGAGGAGCTACCTGCAGCCAATTGGATGCCGCGCCTTGGTTTCCAAACATTTTGGAAGTCGAACGGAGTTCCAGAACGGATTCCGTTCGACTTCCGAGGTACCACTGTATATCACTTTGCACATCTTGAGGCACCCTAAAGTGATTTATATGAACAAAATAGAAAATATTAAATATGTCAAGGAAATATGTCTGAGGAAAAGATGGGTTATAGAGAAGAGAAGAGAAGAGAAGAGAAGAGAAGAGAAGAGAAGAGAAGAGAAGAGAAGAGAAGAGAAGAGAAGTATTCATCCAAAGAAAAAGTCATCTAAAGCAGCACAATGTATCTATTCCCTCCACACAGGATGAATTCCAGTAGCCAACAAAAGTGCTGTCCAAATGTCCAGAGGAATATATAACATTTTTGCCTGGTGCTGGAAAGATGACAAATACAGTGCTGGGTGGGTTTCCCTGGAGAGATCATTCCACCATTTGGGGGTTACCACAGAAAAGACCCATTCTCTCACTGCAGTTTACCAGAAGGGCACACAGAGAAGATCTTTAGGTGTTGTTCTCAGGGTCTTGGGTAGGTTCATATGGCGAAAAGCAGGGAAATGATTTTTCTCCTTGTTCACTCATTTTTCACTGTTGGTGTTTGGGCAGTTTGTCTACAGCAGGAATGGGGGATCTTTGGCCTTCCAGTTGTTTCTGAGCTACAACTCCCATCATTCTAGATCATTGGCCATTCTTGCTGGGGCTGACGGAAGTTGGAGTCCAAAAAAATCCCCTACCCTGGCCTATAGAATAGAAACCTAGCTACTTGCTAGTTTTTGTAAAACAGTAGACACTCTTGCTGTTTCTTTCTTTGTCATGAAGAGTGGAAACAAAAACTGGGAGTTGACTTTTGATCACATACCATAATTCTCTTGTTCTTTTCACCCTAACCCTAACCCTAACCCTAACCCATAGCTTAAGCTGAAATCCTAACCCCACTTACCTCAAAGTAAGTCCTACTGAATTCAGTAGGACTTACTTCTGAGGAAACATGGTTAGAATTTCATTCTTAGACATAGTCAACATGCAATTTTGAGAAAGAAATAGTGATAGAAGAGTGACCAGCTTGAGAGTGCTGAATATTTTTTTAAAATATAAAAGTGTTCAGAAACTTTACCCAAATAATAGATTGCCCAAACTGCCAGAAATAATGGATTTCTCCATGGATTTAATGGATTTCTCCATTTCAGACATTTGCCTGTTTAATTTTTTCTACCAGTGAATTGCACTAAACTAATATACTTCTTTGACTTAGCAATAATAGAACCTGTCACTGAAAATACCCTAATGGGGTTTACAAAATGTATCTCTTCTACATTTTGCAAATGGTTTTACCTCACAAGTGGTCATTTGATATACTTTTGGTACATACCTTCTCTCCAGCATGAGCTTAGTAGGTGCTGGTTCAGGTCCAAGGCTAGCATTAGCAGCCTGGTATGTCTATGGTATGTTTTCTAGTTGGGAAGAAAGGAGTTATTCTTTCGTGTGTGGAGTGTGCATTGCAGAAACACAGAGAATACTGTGAATACCCATTTATATGTCTGATCATCTATTTAATGGTGACTGTATGCTGGGGATCACATCTGCTGAAAAGCATTCCAGATGAGATATGATAGCCTTTAATTTGACTCCTACTGAAAGTGTAACACAAATGAATCAGTGCGCCAGCTGTTTGTTTGAGTGAAGAAATGGGACTTTCTGGAAGTGCCCATAGATTAGTGATGGAGTACATGATTTTCATATGAAAAGTTTTTAATTTAGTTCAGGGATGAGGAATCTAAGTCCCCCGATATTTTGTTAGTTTCCAATGCCCATCACCCTTGGCTACTGGCCATGTTGTTAGGGGCTGATAGGCTTTGGGAGTCCAACATCTTGAAGTCCACAGATTCTGCATCCCTGGTTTTGCCCCTTGCAAGTGATGTTTTGGAGGGGAAATGCTAATTTAAGATCCTGGATGAGCTGTGGTAGGATTGACAAAGTAGTTCATATAAGCAGAATTCTTGCCATGCTAGCTATTATCTAAGCAGAAGATCTACTGTAGCAAAGGCAATGAGCAGTGAACTGGAAATTATGTGGTTCAAATGTTTCCTTTATTCACCCAGAGGGTATGAAGCAAGCAACTAGCTCTCACTTGGAGTGTCCCCTCCATCTGTACTACATGGGAATTATAAATTGGGGTTATTAGGGTTACTGGTATAATGTGTAGTGCTTTGAACACTTTAGTATATTTGATATATTAAGAGAGGCGGGGAAGCAGCAGGGATGTAGAGAGGGGCTCTGGAAATGTTAATGGTTCCCTCACGTGATTGGAAGAGTGGGGAAAAGCATTGTTTGCAGTCGGAATGCTTGAGGAGAAATTCAGTTTCTCTGAAGTCCATTGTGAACTGACCTGATCCAAACCATCTGCAGACTAATGTGTGGGTTGCAATATGATTCATGGGAAGGGATAGAGCTCGGTGGCAGAGCTCATGTTTTTCATGCAAAAAGTTTGGTTGGAAGCATCTCCAGGTAAGGCTGAGAAACACTCCTGTCTGAGACCCTGCAGAGCTGCTGCCAGTGTGTTAAACTGAATATTTTATCATTAAATCTGTCTAGAATTGTGCACATTGGAATAAAAGATGTAAGTAAATATAATAATAATAATAATAATAATAATAATAATAATAATAATAATAATTTATTTATACCCCGCCCATCTGGCTGGGCTTCCCCAGCCCCTCTAGGCAGCTTCCGACAAATATTAAAATACAGTAATGCACCAAACATTTAAAGCTTCCCTAAACAGGGCTGCCTTCAGATGTCTTCAGATATATATATTTAAACAGCACATTCAAGGAGCAATCCCACAGCAAGATCCACGGGGATGACTGTGGGGTTAGTATCCAACAGATTTCCAACTGAGGTGGGGGGTTCCTGGCACAGTCAAGTTACACCGGCTTAACTCCCTCGCCCTCAGCTCAGCCAAGGATGTGCCAGAATATGACTCCCAGCCTGACTCAACCAGGACCCAACCAGCTGAGCTGGGCCTGAAGGATCTGAAGTTGGTGTAAGCCTTGAAAAGTGGGTGTGATGGGGGGTGGAACTAGAGAGGAGGGGCTTATGTTGGATTCAAAGCCCATTCAGCTATGTCCTGTGGCCTGGAATCCTAGTGCAAGTTAAACCACCCAAAATGGTGGTGCAACTTAAACCATGTTTTAAAGGCTTGTTTTCCCCCTGCCAGACTTAGGTCAGCCAGGAATAGCCCCGCTGCTGAATGGAGTGTGGATCTGGTGTAACTTTACATCTGCTTAACTTGCACCAGCTTGCTTTATGCCAGCTTCTGGTGCATAGGATTTCTCCTTAGTAACAGAAGGAACACATGTAAAACTGTCACGAACCATCTCTAGGTTGTAGGAGGAATCTACCTGTGCAAAAAGGATTATTTGCAAAATATAACCTGGCAAATAAAAGGTATTGTTCCAGTTTTGATTGTTGAGCTGTCTCTGTTGGGTGTGAGGCAGAAGCCTGAGATGGTGCAGTGGTGGGACAGCTTTGTTTAATTTCTCAAATATGTATGTGATTTATTTTTAAAAAAAATAAAGTTTGAAAATACAATGTATTAGCTTCCTGGGCTTTTTTATGAAGTTGTTATCTTCTCTGAGCCTCTGTGAATAGGGAGGTTATACATCTCAAAATCTAATCTGATCTAATAATATGCAGGCAACTCATTCCCAGAAGGGTTAGGCAGAACAATAAAGAACTTTATCTTTCTGCCTCCAGCCAGACTGTCATCTGCATGCAGGGTTTATATATGTTCACAGAAATGGACAGCTAATTTGCTAAATAAGGCTTCAAGTGGAATAAAGCACAATGCCAGTGCCTTTTAGGCTGTTTTCCTAAAGATCCTGCATTGAGCTCTCGCTCTCTCTTTTTATGAATATAAAAGATGACAGCCCAAAGAGGGAAGACTGATAATTTCATTTTGTCATACACAAAGTAAGGACTTTCTCCACTTCCCTGCTTATTCTCTCTAGCCGAGTGCTGCATTAAATCTCTGACACCATCCGCCAGATTGGTTCACTGACCGGCTTCCCATGGAGTTTGCTGAAAGAGTTTTGCAGAGGCAAGACAGAGGTTCACAGGCAGAACAAATAACAGGAGACTTGCAAAAAAAAAAAAATGTAATGAGGATAGTTTTTCACTGTTCAACATGCAGGAAGAATTTGTATTCTACCATGTCCAACAAAACTTGGAGAGATTGAAAACATTCTCTCCTTCAGGGATCTTTTGTTTTACAACCTTGCAGGTGAGCTTGGGAGCCAGTGTGGTGTATTTCTTAGTGTCAGACTAGGACCTGGGAGATGAGGATGCAAATTCCCACCTGGCTATGAAGCTCACTGGGTGACCTTGGGCCTGTCACTGCCTCTCACCTTAACTTACCTCACATGACTGCTGTGGGGATTAAAGGAGAGGGGGGAAACCATGTATGGCTCCTTAAGCTCCTCGGACAAAAAGGTGAGGTATCAATGCAATAAATAATAAACAAACAAACTGCTAAATATATCATTCTAGGGCAGACATGGCCAAACTTGGCCCTCCAGATGTTTTGGGACTACAACTCCCATCATTCCTAGCTAACAGGACCAGTGGTAAGGGATGATGGGAATTGTAGTCCCAAAACATCTGGAGGGCCAAGTTTGGCCATGCCTGTTAGGGCAACTGGAACCAACTGGGGTTCTATGGATGCTTTGGACTACAACTCCCATAAGCCACAGCTGCCCAAGATGGTCCAAAACATCTTGAGTGTGCCAGGTTGCTAAAGGCAATTCAAAACAGGTTTGTTTGTTACCCTTCCCGTGGGGGTACCACGCAAATCAGTATTTCTGTGATAGTTTCTCTCTCAGCCCAGATTCAGCATTCAAAGTGACTTGCCACACAGGGAACCAACATTATTTGGGAGTACCCATTCCCATGGCTACCGGGGTGGTGATGTTCAACTTGATGTCAGCCACTGAAGAAATTAAGGTATGGAGGCGCTTTCCATGTAAATGTTACTGTCAGTGGTAACTTCATGCCAAGAATAACATGTGTGCCAGCTTGTTAAAAGGCTTATTAAAAATGAGAAAAATACATTTTGTTTTATAATCGTAGAATGTTGGAGTTTGGTGGTTTCTTCTTATAGATCCTAAGAACATTTCAGCACAGTTCTCCATCCCAAATTGTGTTTGCAAGTACATATACTAGTAGAAATTTATTCATTTTGTATCCCACCTTTCTCCCAGAGCAAGATGCAAGGTAGCTCACAGCATCAATTAAAACAGATAAAACTAAAAATACCAAAAAATATTTTTTTTAATTAAGAAATGAAAACACTTAAAATCATTTAAAAGCATGCCTGCCAGCTGAGCCTCCCATTCAAGAGAGTTCCACAATTTGTGAGCAGCTCCTTAGAATGCCCTCTTCTGTCTCTTCACCAAACACACCTGTGAAGATGGTGACCAAGAGAAAGATCTCCCCTAGGGCTGCCATAGGGCCTCAGAATTCCTAAATCCTTGGGTAGACTAGACCCCACCAGGAAGACCTTCTTTATAACCATAAAGATTAACTGGCTCTGTACAGGGGAAGACAGTCCAATATTATCATGAAGTTCTTTGTTGATTTTAGGCTTTAAAAGCTGGTTAATATCAGCTTTAAAAGTATGCATATTACTGCCTTTTGTTAAAGAGTTAAGTTAGGGCTGCAATACATCCGGATATTCCCAGACATTATCAGGATTTCAAAGGTGGAATTGATGTTTGAGAAGGTGGAGAAATTTCTGAAATGTGTCACTTTGCCCTGGATCTTAGGCAAGTCAATCTAAAAATGGTGGGTTTTGGGTTTTTTGGGACATTTTTGTAAAGAAAAGCACAACAACTTAGGGATTAATCTTTAAAAAGCTCCAGAATTTTGGGGTCTTCCTAAAAGCTCAACAACCTTTGAAATATGGCAGCCCTAAACTCCCCAGAAGATCTCAAAGCCAGGGGAGACTTATATGGAAATACAAGTCCTTCAGACAGGCCCTACAAGATCAAGCCAGTGGCCAATTTAGTCCAGAATCCTGTTCTCACAGTGGCCATGAGCAGGCCAAAGGCACAACAATATTCTGCCTACCTGGATTCGCAGCAACTGGTATTCATTGCTTCTAACAGTGGAGATAAAGCATAGCCATCATGGCTAGTAGATAATGATAGTCCCATCCTCCATGAATTCACCTAAGCCTCTTTGAAACCATCTGGGCTGCTGGCCATTATTGCATCTTGTGACTAAATTCCATAGTTTAACTGCACTGTGTGAAGAAATACTGTTCTCAGTTTATATAAACAGGAATTATGAAAACACATGCATCAATACATCACCCCCAGCACTCTATTCTCATACAAAATGATCCTGTAAAAGGCTGCCCCAGTGAAATTTTCTATGGCTCAAATAAGGTATGAAATATTTTAATTTTGGATATGTTGGTAGGACCCCCCCCCCTTTCCCTTCTCACTTCCTGGCACCTGCAGAGCATCAGTCCAATTCAGAATGGCTCACATGTGTCAGTTGTCAAGTTTCCTTGCTTCTGCGTCTGTGTGTGGCGTCCTTTGTATGTCCCTTGAGTCACTGTTATGGGAAATATCCCACACTGCACATTTCAGCTCTTCCACATTAGTAGGCAAGCATAAAGCAAAGTCACAGGATTAAGATTATGCCAGGACCTACCAGTGTCTAACATTTATATAATCAGCTTGCTTAAATGGGGATAAAAGTTGTAATTACCTAGCAACTTTAGTAAGTACAAGAAACAGATTTGAAAGCCAAGGAAGGTTCACGGAGATAACAGATTGTAAGGCAATAGAGGTATCCCAACAGGCTTGTGAATGCAGCCAATGGTTAATCTTGTTACAATGACAGATTTTATCTCAATTGTTTGTTCAAAGGATTTTCTGAGGCAAGCAGGCAGATGGGAATTGGGGCACTTCCAAAGAGCAGCTGCCGCCTCCATTTTCATTTGCATAAGTCTCTGTGGCTACAAAAACAGGGACAGGCTTAACTCTTTCAAATGAATGTCCCATATATATATATATATATATATATATGGAAGTCTTTTAACAGTTATATAGTGTGCTACGGTACATCTGAGCACTATTGTAATGCATTTATTGTTTTAGTCTCGTCCTCTTGGGATTCTGGAGGAGAAACGTACAATAAATTGGGTTATTATCATCATCCCTGTAGGTAATAGTAAGGTAACACAGAGCAGGAACTGTGGTTTCCATGAGTTGTTGAACTAGGAGAAACAGCCCTGGCAAACGCTCTGTAAGAAACAGAACTCAAGAGAAGCACAACCATTTCTGTAAAGCAGAAGCATTACAGAGAACATGAATGTTCATTTCAGTGTCATCCTACTTGTGTTTACTTGACATTTGGTTGAAGCTTCATTTCAGATGGAATTGCTTCATAATAAATATACTTAAGACTGCAAACTTGGCTGCATACACAAAATTATATGTGTAGTATTTTGTAAAGCTCACAGCAACAAATGTTATGATTCTGACTTCACTGAAGTCAAAGTCTAGCTGTGTGTGTGTGATAAACCAACTATTTAGCATTCATCTCCAATCATAGGCTGACATGATTTTGCAACTTTGAGAATGCACCCCAACAGCTTCAACAGGTCCTTGTGGTGCGTGCCCCTCCATTGCAGCTGCCTCACTTCTAGTACTCTAGAATCACATTCCTTGAATCAAAGTTTTTCTCCTTCTTGGCCCATCAAGTCTCCAAGTTCCCTTAGACCTCTGGCTGATAAAATATGAATATGTTATAGGAATAGATCAATAGGCAATTTCCTGCAAAACACACATTATCCTAATTCTCCATCCTCTTTCTGTGGATAATAGAAGAGTGTAAAAGTAATGGCATGCTTCCCAAATGAATTATATTATATTATAGGTGGTAAGGAAAAACCTCAATTTTCCCTTTCTCCTATCATAAAAATTAGAGGCTACTTTGCTGGAGATGGGAATAAGCTTCCTGTCTTGGCCAAGATTCTGCTCCAGAGAACCGGTTTCTAATGACTGAGGCTACATGTGGCTATGCTACTGCAGAATGAATAATGGTCACCTTGCTTGCCTGTACAGTTGCTGTACTACTAGTAACTACTCATTACTTTATAAAGCACTCTGAGATATATGGAGTACGAAAAGTGCTGCACAGTGCCAAGTTCAATAGCCGAATGGATAGGCTCTTTAAATATCCGTAAAAGGAATGGGGAGTTAGCTCTGTCATTCTGCCCTTGATTCAAGCCGCTCTGGAGGCCGCAATGGAGATGAATACATTCCATTCAAAATACTTAAGGAATGGTTATTTTAAATGCATGTCCTTTTTCTCTCCCAAGTCTCTTACGTTTGGAGTAAAGGAATAGCTCTCTAAAAATTAAGGTATATTGATAGAATTTTAAGTAAGGAAACTATTCTCATTATTCTTCACCTCTTGAGAGAAAAATAGAGTCTGCATTTTATCTTAAATTCATGAAACACACAAAGCCAAATTTCGCTATACAGTGGTACCTCGCAAGACGAATGCCTCGTAAGACGAAAAACTCTCAGAACGAAAGAGTTTTTCGTTTTTTGAGTTGCTTCGCAAGACGGATTTCCCTATGGGCTTGCTTCGCAAGACGAAAACGTCTTGCAAGTTTGTTTCCTTTGTCTTGCAAGTTTGTTTCCTTTTTCTTAAAACCGTGCATTCACTTTGAGGAGCAACTCATAGCACGCGGTGTGGTAGCCTTTTTTGAGGTTTTTGAAGACTTTGCTGATTTTTGAAGCTTTTCCAAAGTCCATGCTTCGCAAGACGAAAAAATCGCAAGACGAAAAAACTCGCAGAACGAATTAATTTCGTCTTGCGAGGCACCACTGTATCTGACTTTTTTCCGGTGAACAAAGAAGGAATGCTGACAGGCAAATTCTGTACAGGTCTACTCTGAAGTGAGCCACATGTGCTCAATGGAAACTGCTCCCAGGTAATAGTTTTATAATTATAATGAATGATCAATAAAGTCAGCAATATCAGTAGTTTAAAGCTGCAAATGCCATTTTTGTTAGCCAACCAAACAGGAAAGATAAATCTGTGGGTTCTTTTACTTTCTAATCCAAAAATGCTGCCTTTATGAATAAAAATATTTCTTTCAGCTATGAATACCCAAGGAAGCTCACAAAACATAGAAGTAAAATAAAATCATATGATTGCATCAACATTTTAAAGCACTATTTAAAAACAAACTAGTGGCCACACTGAATAGCAGAAGCAAGAAAAACTGGTCTTTAATGCCAATTCCTATAGAGATGGTTCTCTTCTTTACCATTATAGGAAATTCTATTGTGTGTGTTTTAAAGTTCATTCACACCTAGACCACAAACTAATAACTTCAGTGACTGCTTATAATATCCTTTCTTCTGTCTGTTATCACTTTTGAAGTAAGGGAGAGGGTGACACTGTGTTCTAAACCACTCAGCCTCTTGGGCTTGCTGATTGGAAGGTCGGCAGTTTGAATCCCCGTGACAGGGTGAGATCCCGTTGCTCTGTCCAGCTCCTGCCAACCTAGCAGTTCAAAAGCATACCAGCATGAGTAGATAAATAGGAACTGCTTCAGGGGGAAGGTAAACGGTGTTTCTGTGTGCTCATGGTTTCCTGTTGTTCCAGAAGAGATTTAGGCATGCTGGCCACATGACTCGGAAAGCTGTCTGTGGACAAACTCCGGCTCCCTTGGCCTGAAGCAAGATGAGCACCGCACCCCATAGTGAAGTTTGAGTGAACTTAACCATCCAGGCGTCTTTTACCTTTTACCTTTACCACCTTTGAAGTTGTTGGTTTGTGATCCAGGATGGGAATGAACAGAATTAAAATATGAGGAGGGATGTCACACTTTTCCAAACATTCCATGAGCACAAGAATATCAGCTTGCTAGATGGAATGACCCTCCTGCCCACTCTCTGCCCACTGTTTGGGGGGGGGGTCCTCCTGACTGCGCCCCCCCCCCCAAGCCAAGGAAAGGAAAGTGGAGAAATGATGTGTTATGCTAGTAGAAGAAGTCCTTGTGTGGACTTCTGCTAGCAAGACTAGTTAGGAAAATTCAGTCTCTTGCTATATATATATATATATATGCAGGTTTTGGTGTCCTCGGGTGTCTTCCCGTGTAAAAGTTGGGGTGTCTAGGCGACGTTTCGACGAGGTCTCACTCGTCATCTTCAGGCTGGTGCTTTCGGCTTCTTGTTACTGGAACAGAGCAGGATCTCAGTGTTTGAGTTCCTGTAAATACTGTAGAGGGGGTGTGGTGTATAGCCTCCAATGTTCTGGGCAGAGAGGAAGTTCCCAGGCTAGTGTGCCTTTTCTTCTTTTGTTCCTTAATTACTTGAGAGATATCTTGAGTGATTTCTTGAGTGATATCCTGAGTACCACTTAGGTGGGTCATTAGGTGTGGATTAGTTGTTAAAGTCTTTGTGTCTTGACCTCTTGAACTTTGTGAAGAGTTTTCCTGAGAAGATGGCTGTACTGTACTTAGTTGTGCTCTGGCTTGGCTTCGTGTATAGGGGCGAGCTGTGGTTTTGTGGCTTGTGTCAGCCAGATCTGTGTAGGGATTGCAGGGGGGTGCAGCATCCGGAGGTGCCACCATGGATTGGCTACTGGATGGTGTCTGTAATTCATCTGTGGAGAGGGTCTGGGTTTGGGTCTGGTGTGGTTGATTGGTGTTGGCGTTCTGTGTGCCTCTGGATCTGGTGTCAGTTTTTGTGGGGAGGGCTAATTTCCAGATGTCTGGCAAGCGGGATGTGTCGTCACGCTTGTTCATGTTGTGAGGGTGTTTCTCTATCTCGATGGCTTCCATGATTATTCTCTTGTGGTGATGTTCCGTGTTAAAGAGCAATTTGGAATCTGCAAAATTAATTTCGTGTCCTGTTTCTTTCATGTGTTGGAAAAGAGAGGAAGTTTTTTCTTCTTTTTTGACGGCATTCTTGTGTTCTGCGATACGTGCATTTATTCGTCTGTTTGTTTGTCCAATGTACGTGGCTGGGCAGACTTTGCAGGGTATTTCATAGATCCCTTGGTTTTCCAACTGGATTTTATCCTTGGGGTTTCTGAGGATATTGGCTATTTTTTGGTTGGTGCAAAAGGCTGTTTTGATATTGTGTTTATGGAGGATTTTGCTAATTTTATCTGTAGTGCCCTTGATATAAGGGAGGAGGGCCATGCCATTGTTTTCTTCTGTGTCTTGGTTTTTGGGGGGTGTTTCCTTTTGGATTAGCTTCGTAATCCTGTTTTGCTGGTATCCATTGGCAATTAACACGTTTGAGAGATTCTGTAACTCAGTTGTCAAGTGGTCTTTGTCAGCCAGGCGTTTGGTTCTGGAGATGAGAGTCTTGGCTACGGAGTTTATTTGTGCAGGGTGGTGGTGTGATTGTGCATGTAAGTAGCGGTTGGTGTGTGTTTTTTTTCCGGTAGATAGTGTGTCCTAGGGAGCCATCAGGTTTTTTGTAGATTAGGACGTCAAGGAAGGGAAGTTGGTTGTTGGCTTCTATTTCCATAGTGAATTGTATTTTGGGGTGTAAGTTGTTGAGATGTGTGAGGAAGCTATCCAGTTTTTCTTTCCCGTGTGGCCAAATTACAAAGGTGTCGTCAACATATCTGAGCCAAAGTTTGGGTTTGTGTTCTGACTTGTCTAAAGCATTGGTTTCAAAGTGTTCCATGTACAGGTTTGCGATGACCGGTGAGAGGGGTGATCCCATAGGTGCCAACCGACCAACACCCGAGGACACCAACCGACCAACACCCGAGGACACCAAAACCTGCATTCCTGTACCCGTGAAAATCTACGAAAGCATATATATATATATATATATATGCTTTCGTAGATTTTCACGGGTACAGGAATGCAGGTTTTGGTGTCCTCGGGTGTTGGTCGGTTGGTGTCCTCGGGTGTTGGTCGGTTGGCACCTATGGGATCACCCCTCTCACCGGTCATCGCAAACCTGTACATGGAACACTTTGAAACCAATGCTTTAGACAAGTCAGAACACAAACCCAAACTTTGGCTCAGATATGTTGACGACACCTTTGTAATTTGGCCACACGGGAAAGAAAAACTGGATAGCTTCCAGTTTTTATATATATATATATATATATATATATATATATATATATATATATATAGAGGTAGGGGGAGATGCTGTTTTTAAAGATTATATGTGTGTGTGTGTGTGTGTGTGTATATATATATATATATATATATATATATATATATACACACACACACACACACACACACACACACACACATATAATCTTTAAAAACAGCATCTCCCCCTACCTCTGGATACCATATTGTCTTACACTGAACATAACCAAAATATTTCATAATCTGAACCAAAGAGAGAGGGGGGGCACTGCACATTCTCTGTTATTCCATGAAAATCTTTTAATAAAAATTATTTACAAAGAAAAACAGCATGCAAATTTAAACAATGTTGGGTTATGCAGCACTTCTTCTGAATATATGTAGAGTTGTACCTTGGAAGTTGAACGGAATCCGTTCCGGAAGTCCGTTCAACTTCTAAAAGTCCGTTCAACTTCTAAAAGTTTCGGAAACCAAAGCACGGCTTCGGATTGGCTCCTGCAGCCAACCAGAAGCCGCGGAAGCCCCCTCAGACATTTGGGTTCCAAAGAACATTCGGAGCACTCATGTCTGGGTTTGTGGCATTCAGGAGCGAAAACTTCCGAGTGCCAAGGCATTCGGGAGCCAAGGTACAACTGTATAACCATTCATGACTAAACATATTGGGGAAACCCCAGTAGGCTTAGAAGATTCATCCAGACTCCACTATTTGTGTAGTTAAAGTTGGTAAATGATACTTTTTTTGCTCTTGTCATCATTAGGACCATTCCCTTGCCTCAGTGCTTTTTTTGTGGTGCACTGGATCTGTGCTTTTTTACTTTGCAGTCCACCAATGCAAATTTTAATCTGATGGTAGCTTTTTGGGTATCACATTTAAAGCCATCCAAATTCAAGACTATATGCCTTAATTCTTCTGTATCTGACTTTCACCCAGGCCCCATGGAAAAGCAAATAATCTGTGTCTGAGTTTCCCCCTCTTTTGATGGAAAGCATGTCCTAGGAAAGAGAAATGACAGGAGAGGGTGATGCCCATGACTCTTTTCCGAAATGTCAGATGTGCCCATTACTACTGTAACCTGTAGTCAAATTAGATTGTATATTTCCATTATTCTTTCCCTGTTGCTTGTTTTAGTGTATTTGAGTAGAAAGTTCAAAATGCATAATTATGATGGGAGATGGGGGGGAAATATGTACTAAAGTGCTGAACAGCAATAACAAAGTGGAAATGTGCCAATTTAGCAAATATCATAAAAGCTACAAAGACATTTAGCTTAAAATTCAATTTGCTAATTTTCAAGTGACCAATTTATTGCAAAAATAATGTTAACATACGGCTGTACCTGGTATTTAAAAAATAAAGGGACACTTACAGACACGCGAGCCTCTTCACCGCCACATCCACAATGCATTTGCTTTCTTCTGTGTTTCAGAAGTTCAAATGAAACATGTTTAATATGAAATGCATTTATTCTGTGACCCTCTAGACACCTGGTATCCTTTGCTGAGTTATAAGGCTATCTTCAGATGATCTGCATAAACTTAGTGCAGTGTGGGATTATTCGACTTCCATTCTGAATCTTTAATAAGGAAATGAACAGCTTTCTTCTCTATGATACAGCAATGAATGTATCAGCAGGGAACCACTGTAAATGTCTTTAAAACCTATGGTCCTAAATAGCTGAAATGGAATTATGCAGATGCTAGAAGGGTAGGAGGTGCAAATTTGTCTCAGTGCACAAAATTAATATTGGGTCTTTTAGGGAACAGCAGTCGTTTTGTTGCCTAAAGCCAAAACTAATTTTTAAAAAACAAATTGACTTCCCTGATGTCATTACTACAGTCCTTTTGAACGCTGTGAACTGTATACCTTATAAGCACAGAGATCACAGAAATACGCACACACCTAGTAATAATTCAAAACTCATATATTATTTCTGTAAGGCACAGGCATTTTGAAGTCAATGATCCCAAGCTTTTGCTCACATGCCGTGGTTACATATATTTACAAATTATTGCTTCTGTGTTACATGGTGTAACAATCCCTATGAAAAATGAATTAAGACTCATGGGATAAAGAAAACCTTTTCCTTTCTTTTTTTCCCTTATGTTTTAGGAGGGTTCTAGCAGGGTTGTGTGTTTTTCATCCAGTTTTGTTACCTGAGGTGAAGGATAAGATGGCACTACCTGGTTCAAAAAGTTTGAGAAATACCGCTGAAAGTGCCCCAAATTTAGGCCCATTGCAGGCCTACTAATTTAGAGCAAATGAAGCATTTGCAATGTGACTTTTAGACAAGATGGTTGACCTACTTGTGCCTTGACCTTAGCACAGCTGGAAAAGTGAAGAAAGAGCAAGACCAGATGCTGCCCCTAAGGTTTTCTCAGTAAAGAAATAGAAACACCAGGAAATACAGCTCCTAAGTGATCATTAGAACATGCTGTCTGCAAAGAAAGATGCGAGCACATCTTAAACAGAGGTGAAATTGCTTCCCCCTCCCTTGCTCTTGCAACAGCCTTGAAACAGAGGCAGTCTTTTTTTTTTTCTTGTGCATGTACCTTGCCCAGAAAAATGGTTCTGTAGCCTTACTATCGCCATCTTTTTTTATTTCTCTGTATAGCTATAAAGGAAATCCTAGAAATACAGATACAGAGCCCTGCTGTAAAGGAATGCTGCTGGCTCTGCATAATTTACTGTTAGAAGTATTGGACATATGGAATGTTTGTGTGTCAGCTGAACCCCCACCCCCCTAAAAAGGATCAAGATATTTGGGGGAACTGACCAGCCCGAGTGCCTAAACACTTATAATAAGTGTCATGGAGTGGAGGGGTGCGATTTTCACTTGATAGAAAGGCAGGATACAAATCAATTACACCCAATCCAAACCCTGTTCAGCAATGGAGCTGCTGCTACTGCTCTTCCTAAGCCTGATGGAGGAAAAACAACCTTTTTTTTAAAAAAAAATAATAAATATTTATTCAGATTTTTTAAATACAAGTGAAAAAACAATAAACAATATAACATATATCATGACATATTTTCATAGCTTCTTTGGACTCCCTCACGTCTCCCGCTCCCACTTTCATCACCATAAGTTTTTGCCAGCAATTTATCATCTTGTTTACATTCTTGTATTCCACAATTTTTTTTTAAAAAAAAAACCTAACACTTCTCCAAAAAGTTATTTTCTTCAATCTCGCTTATCTTCCTAATTCCATCTAATTTAGTGGTGCCGAAATATTTATGATCTAGCATCCTTCTTAACATTCAACCAAATTACAATATTTTTGTAAATAAATCTTAAATTTCTTCCAATCTTCTTCAACCTTCTCCTCTCCCAGGTCTCGGATTCTGCCAGTCATCTCAGCCAATTCCATATAGTCTATCAGTTGCATCTGCCATTCTTCCAGTGTGGGTAGATCTTGGGTTTTCCAATACTTGGCGACGAGTATCCTTGCTGCCGTTGTTGCATACAGGAAAAAAGTTCTGTCCTTCTTTGTCACCCTCTGGCCGACAATACCCAGAAGGAAGGCCTCTGGTTTCTTGGGGAAGGTATACTTAAATACCTTTTTCAACTCATTATATATCATTTCCCAGAAAGCCTTCACTCTAGGGCACGTCCACCAGAGGTGAAAGAATGTTCCTTCATTTCCTTTACATTTCCAGCATTTGTTATCAGACAAATGGTATATTTTGGCAAGTTTAACTGGGGTCATGTACCATCTATATATCATTTTCATTACATTTTCCTTCAAAGCATTACATGCAGTGAAGTTCAACACAATGGTCCACAACCTTTCCCAGTCCTCAAACATGATGTTATACCCAATATCCTGTGCCCACTTTATCATAGCCGATTTAACCATTTCATCTTGTGTGTTCCATTTTAACAGCAAGTTATACATTCTTGAAAGTACCTTAGTCCTAGGTTCTAACAGTTCTGTTTCCAATTTCGATTTCTCCACCTGGAACCCTAACTTTTTGTCATTTTTAAAAACTTCTTTAATCTGAGCGTAATGTAACCAGTCTCGCACTTTATCTTTTATTTTCTCCAAACTCTGCAATTTCCAATTGTCTCCATCTTTTTCTAATATTTCCCAATATTTTGGCCATTTGGCCTCCATATTGGGTCTTTTCCAGGCTGAAAAACAACCTTTTAAAATAGCAGTCCATGCTGCATTTCTAGGCCACGTGACGGAGCTAACAGCCTTAGGATCCAGCCTAAGTCCCCCCGCCCCCCAATCTGATCATACCCCACTACACCACCACTTTGTGGGGACCTATATCACCATTGGTTTAGCCAGCTGAACTCCAGCTGGACTTGGATGGGCAAGTTGGATATGCCAGCACATCTTTGACTAAGGTTGGGGAGTTAATGACAGCTGAGCCTGTCTGAGCTAGAGATCTGCCACATCCTACGTTGTTCATCCCAGTGGATCTTGCCACAGGACTCTCCCATTAGTCAGCCATGCTTTAGTTCAATTGGAAGCTAACTTGTTCCATCCATAGCCAGGGCTTTTTCGGCTGTGGCTCCGATCTGGTGGAACGCTCTGTCACAAGAGACTAGGGCCCTGCAGCACTTGACATCTTTCCGCAGGGCCTGCAAGACAGAGCTGTTCCACCAGGCCTTTGGCCAAGGCACAGTCTGACCCTTTGATAATTCTTCACAGAACTCTAGCCCAATGGTTGCCATCAATTTGATTTGAACTGATTTTATAATGAATTGATTTTAGAATGCTGTATTATTTTACTGTTGTTAGCCGCTCTGAGTCCAGCTTCGGATGGGGAGGGTGGGATATAAAATAATTATTATTATTATTATTATTATTATTATTATTATTATTATTATTATTATTATTTTCAAGGGAACTAAAGAGTGACTAGCTTTCCGGACACAACCCAGTGAATTCACTTTCAGAAAACTCATGGAATCCTGGAAAGATTTTTATAAATTAAATCTCAGTCTCATCCTTGTAATGAGGTTAGAATGTGGACATGTTTTTACAATGACGATTGTTGTGCAGAATATCTCATTCAATGTGTGTTTCATCCCCTCCCCCCCCAGAAAGAAGGAAGGCATTTGTTCGAAGTCCAACTAATGTTTCATAAAAAAGTGCTCAAAGTTGAAGATGATGGAAGTTGGCCATTAGCTGTTCAGATGTATGCCACCAGATCTTCCTCCTTGAACTCTGGGGCATGATATCCCATGGGTATAATATAGACTTGGATTTCAATCCCAACTATAGATGTATCCCACTGTGCTTAATGGTACCAAATGTTTTCATTTTCATAGATGCCAAGTCCTCATTGCACCAACCCAACCCACTGCAACCTTGGAATGTTATATGTTCTATAGCCTGTCCTTTTCTGTTTAGTTTTCTGACCCACATTTTTAATTGCCAATATGCTTTTTGATATCCTAATTGCTGAACACGCTGTGAACTGATTAAAATTTTTATGCCAAATTAGTAAGTATCTTTGTTGACGGCTGATCACATAACAAAGTGAATGTCTTTCCTTCCACCAATGGGAGTAAAGAACAAACTCTGGCGCATTTAAAATGTTCATTATATGGCTATCAGAGCATTCCCTCTGTCCTAAATTCTTCAAACAAATTGTTGGAAACAAAGCAGTTTAACAAAGCAGTTTCCCATTTACTCAACTTCAGATAACTTTCTTTTATTAAAAAAAAACAGGCAATTTGCTTTAAGAAAAAAGATTTAATACCGGCTTATGATAGCAATAATCTCCTTGAAATTGACTGTATTGCTGTCATTTGTTATAGTCTCAACTTCCCTTGTCTTGGCTTCTTATATTAAGTGAAAATGCAACTATTAGCAGCTAATGTGCCAATTTCTTGGTGATCACTGCCTAACTCTTAGGCTTCACTCAAGTGATAATATTTTGCCTGCACCACTTTAGACTTGAAGGTGGGATTTCACGTGATTGAATGCTTTTCCAGAGGGGAGGAAATCTCTAAATATGGCATGTGTGCTTTAATGTGAAGGTGATTTATTTGATTAAACAACTTCCCACCTTCAATTTGAAATAGTATAGCAAAAATAGTCAGATTTCACACCTCAATAGTTTAACCTCATAGGTTTAAGACCTCGGTTAATTTAAGATTATTTCTTCTTAAGAAATATCCATCCTTGAATAGAAAATGGAATAAGATGCCCTTCATTCAACTTCAGTTAAATTAAAATGCACATACACATACCTTTACTGTTGTGAGTTGAAACTGGTAATGAGAACATCAGAAGAGTCATGGTGGATGAGACCACGATTCATCTAGTCCAACACCCCTGCTTCCTACAGTGACAAACTAAATGCCTCCACCAGCATCATCCAAGAAAACAAGACATACAAGCAATTTTATTGCACCCTGACAACTGATATATAGTGGGATTCTGTAACAGGCCACATAATCATGGTAAATAGTCACTGATAAACCTATCACCATGAATTTGTCAAATCTCCTTTCAAAGCTATCTAAATGAATGCCCATAACCACATATTGCAATAGTAATTTCTATAGGATCCATCTTTAAAGCAGCTATGGAACAAGCAAGGATGAGCACTTCCCTGGAATAGAGGGTAGGTTATAATCATGCCACTGTTACACCATCTACTGTTGGAAGATACAAAAGAACAACCAGAGTCAATGTAAGGAGCATCAGATCACTCACTGGTTTGCCCTTATTTGTCTTGCTGAGTCATATCAGTTATTGGTAATAGTAGCAGTAGTAATTTTATTATTTATACCCCACCCATCGGGATGGGCATCCCCATCTTGGCAGCTTCCAGCATATATAAAAGCATAATAAAACACCAAACATTAAAAACTGGTAAAGGACCAGTTAGCTATGGTAGTTGTGGGTAAGAGACACGCAGTACTAGCCTATATGTGTCTACTCAGAAGTAGATCCCATTGAGTTCAGCTGGCCTTACTTCCACGTAAGGGGGCAGAGGATTAAAATCTCAGATAATTCTAGGTTATATGGAAGCAGGTAGTGGAGAACAGGTGGCACCACTTAAGCTAGACATTGTACTAGCATATATAGAACCATGTCTGAGGTTTATAAGCAGGAAAGTCTAATTGAACAAGTCAACAGTTTCATTTTATTTGCTGGAGAAATGGCTACCCTGGTGTTCAGAATGTTTTTACAATAAAGTAAATGCACCACTGCACTGGTACACTTATATACGCCTCAGGATCCATAAGAGTCTATACAGTGGTACCTCTGGTTACGAACTTAATTCATTCCAGAGGTCCGTTCTTAACCTGAAACCGTTCTTAACTTGAGGTACCACTTTAGCTAATGGGGCCTCCTGCTGCCACCATGCTGCCGCTGCGCGATTTCTGTTCTTATCCTGAGGTAAAGTTCTTAACCCGAGGTGCTACTTCCGGGTTAACAGAGTCTGTAACCCGAAGTGTTTGTAACTCGAGGTACCACTGTAAATACAAGAGCAACAATTCCTAAATACAGTGGTGCCCCGCAAGACGAATGCCTCGCAAGACGAAAAACCCGCTAGACGAAAGGGTTTTCTGTTTTGGAGGTGCTTCGCAAAATGAATTTCCCTATGGGCTTGCTTCGCAAGACGAAAATGTCTTGCGAGTTTTTCCGACTTTCCCCCCTCCCTCCCTTTTCTAAGCCGCTAAGACGCTTATCTGCTAAGCTGCTAAAAGCCGCTAAAAGCCGCTAAAAGCCGCTAAAAGCTGCTAAGCCGCTAATAGCGCTAATCCGCTAAGCCGCTAATGGGCTTGCTTTGCAAGACGAAAAAACCGCTAGATGAAGAGACTCGCAGAACGGATTCTTTTCGTCTTGCGAGGCACCACTGTACTGCATTTTGCAGCTTACAGTAACCATACATTAGTCACTGCACATCTCGTTGCTTCAAGGCTTTCCCAGAAGTGCTGATGGGAAACTGCAAAGAAAGCCCCATGCTGCTGTGGTCAGTTAAAAAGGCAAGAGAATAACCATCCCATAGATTTAGGTAAGGTAAGTGGCAACTCTGAAAAATTCAGAAATTCCCCATCTCTCCATGAAAGCAGCAGAAAATTGACACTGTATTCAAGGAGGAAAATATGCTTGAGGAACAGCAGGCAGCAAAGAATTTGCCCCATTCTTACTTTCTGCAACTTGTCCACAGCTGGAGGAGGCAGTGGGAGATGAAGCTGCATGAAGCTGTATTGTTTGCAGCTGCAAGAGTCTTACCACAGCAGGATCGTGCTCTGTACCTGAAATTACACATTCTACACTTGGCGGTGCAGGATTGACAGCTTTCATAAAGCTCCTTGTGGTCAACATGGCTAGCAACATTTCTGCCTGATTTAACAGGCCACACAGTCTTAACACCAGCCATGTGGTCACATGAAACGCTCTGCTCCATCATCTTTGCATAATAGATCCTTTGTGGAAAGTGCCAAACTAACTTTTTCGAAAAGCCGGTGTATTCAGACCAAACTGAAGGTTTAAGGTCAGAGGAAGGACAATGCTGGGAGTCTGAGTTTTGTGACTGATGGCTCTCTTTCCCACTTGCAGTTAAATATAGTGCACTGTGGTTTCTTGCTGTCAGTCTGCTGTTTAGCAAGACAAGTGGAAAACAAACATATGTAAGTTAGTTGTTCGAGAAACAGACACCCACCCACCTGCACACACACTATTAGTTTGTTTTCATAGTGAGGAAGGAAAAATAAAAGTGCTGCCTCCTTAAATAGCATTTTTCCTCCATTTTTCATTTAAAACCACCAAGCATTCAGACAGTGGAACTACACAAACGTGTTGGCTCCCAGGGATAAGCTCATACTTATTTTGTTTCTCCCTGTTGGTTTTAGCAGCATGGTGTGGCATCTATGCCAAGGATTGGCTTAGCATATCTTCTAAAACCAAATTGTGGTTAAACTTTTGCCTCCTTAACCCTGATCTGTATCCATGGTTAGTCATATAGTTTCTTCTTCTTCTTCTTCTTCTTCTTCTTCTTCTTCTTCTTCTTCTTCTTCTTCTTCTTCCTCCTCCTCCTCCTCCTCCTCCTCCTCCTTGTGTACCCTCTCCCCATACCTGCAGGTCTCAGGTCGGTTACAACATTAAATCACAATATAAAAACACAAAATACATAATAAGAATAAAACCAAAAATAACCTAATAATCCCCCCTCCTCAACACATTTTGAAAGGGCATTGGATGTCAATCAGTCTAAGGCCTGGTTAAAAAGGAACATTTTTGCCTGGTGCCAAAAGGTGTCTAATGGAGGCACCAGGCAAACTTCCCCGAGGAGAGCATTCCACAAATAGGGAGTCACTGCAGAAGAGGCCTGTTCTCGTGTTGCCACCCTCCAGACCTCTCCTAGGAGAGGCACATGAAGAAGAGCCTCAGAAGATGCTCTCAGGGTGTGGTTAGTTTCATATGGAAAGAGGTGGACCTTGAGGTATTGTGGTTCTTTAAGGCTTTATAGATCAAAACCAGCATTTGTATTGGGCCCAAAAGATTCAAGAGGAAGAAACCTTTGAGGAAGGGCCATAGATCAGTAGTAGAACATCTTCCTTCCATGAAGAAAACCCTAGGTTCAATCCCTGATATCTCCAGTAGGGCCAGGAGGCATTCTTGCCTGAAACCCCTAGAGAACCACTGCCGGTCACTTTAGGCAACAGTGAGCTAGATGGAGTAATGGCCTGGCTCTATGTAAGGCAGATCCTTGTATTTCTAAGCATGATCCCAGGTTCAGATGACACACTCATCCAAACCTTGACTTAGCTGCCATGCTGCTGCTGAAGAGACCAGGGAAGAATAAAGCGGATGTGATCCAGTATGTCAGTAAGGATCCCAGGAAACCATAGTTTGGTTGTCCATGATATGCAAATGATGCCAATGTGGCCTGATAAATCAGATCACTTTATCAGGTGAATTCATGTGCAGAATTCAACAGATCTACCAAAATTATTTGGGGATTTGCACCCTACACATACCCCCTTATTGTGAAGTTGCACATTTATTTGTGGTGCCCAGCAAACCGTGATTCCTAAACAAAAAGAGTTTGAGAATATTACCCACTGCTCTTGCAGTTAGGCCCATATTTATGTCTGAACATCTATAATGTCAGGCTGCCGTTTCCCAAGGGGATCGCCATCTAATTGTGTGGAAGCCAGGGAGAAGATTGTATTACGTACTGTGTAGCATATTACATTAAATGGATCCTTGAGCCAGCTCCAATCTTTATTTTTATTCAGCCCTTCGTGTTCACTTAGAAGTCGCTCTTTTGTGAGTTTTTCCCCCTCTTGGGGAATGACTGTAAACAGAAGTATGACTAGGGGGAAAAACCCTCTTTCATAACACTTGTCTGCCTTTGAAAGTGATTTAGGAGGGAGTGTTTAAACAGTATTCATTTCTGTTCTTTTCTCTTGGCTTGTAATTCTTCTGCTGCTACTTCCCGTTCCATACCTGGAGGCAAGGTGCTGTAACAGTGTCAGAACGGAAGAGTTGTTTTTGTTTGGCATCTGTCTTTTCAGTAGCCAAGCTCATAAAATGTGGTCCTCTGGCTGTCCATAAATGTATAACCTAAGAGCCTCTGAAGTCCCCTCCTGACTTAATTATCCAAATTGGCCAAATAGTCTGCCAGTCAAATGAGCCAGCCAGGAACTAATAAATCCTGTCTCCACTGTTGTTTCAGCTCTTTAATAAAATTGTTATTAGTTGATAGGCACCTCCTGTTTGCAGTAAACAATCTGTAGTGAATTATTTGACTTAACCCGAGTTCATGATGAATGGATTTTCATCATGTGGGGACCAGAGAAAGCCGGCTACCTTTTCCATGGAAGATTGAGGTAGACTTTCTAGCTTCCCAGTACGAAATGGCAAATGAGATAGGGCATGGTAGCTCTAATTAAAGAGTGGTATGGATTAGCAAGTTAATTTCATGATTCCTTCAGGAATCTGCTGTTCAGAATGTGATGAATTAAATAATCCTGACATTCATATTCTGCCTGTCCTCTATAGAGCGCAGGATGGTGTATAGGGGGCTATCCTGTTTTGTCCACGGGACTGGCCAGTGATATAGGTTAGGATGAGAGATAATCACTATATAAATATGTAAAGGAGAGGAACTGGATCATACGTGCCAAGCTTCAATGCTTTCATTAACTGTACGTGCTGTAGGTATGAAGGAGGATGTAGAGGTGTAGCCTGTGTGTGGTCCTGCCATGTCTAGCATGGGCTCATATGTGAAGTCTAAAAATAACTGTAGTGACTTGTCCAAGACCACCTACCGAGCTTCAGGGTGGAGGAAGCACTTGAACTCAGATCTCCCTTTCAAGTACTGACAGTTTAGTGCTTGTTAATATTGTATGCCCAAAGGTGTTTGAGTCATCTGTTAATATTTGTTCTGTAATATGAAGAAATAAACTTCACAAAGAGGAGTTGTTGTCCCCCCCGCATTTTTGAGCCCTGATTTGCTTCCTTGAAGTGTTATGCACCACCTTTCCTCAAGTTTCAGATGATTTATGAGAATAAAGAAATGCATTTTTTTTAAAAAAAAACCCAGCAGTTTACCAGAAAAACAAACAAGAGCAATAATAAAACAATTTGCAAACAGTTACATTAAGAAACACCATAAAACTGTGTTTCTCAAAGGACGGACTGCAGAACACAGAGCTGCTTTTGTTGAGATGCTAACAACCAGCCCTGAGTCTGACTGTCCCCTGCTCAACTTCCTGCTGTTATCATCGCTAACCTTTCCTCAAGTTTAAGTTCAAATCTTCAAAATCTGTACATCTCTCTCTCTCTCTCTCTCTCTCTCTCTCTGTGTGTGTGTGTGTGTGTGTGTTTTAAAAAAGTCCTCATGAAAATTCACCAGCATTTTAGTGCAAATTTCTAGTAGCTACATATTATTTGGTTCCAGAACTTCGTAGCAAAATTCAGAGCATTGCAAATTTCAAAGGATGGCTGTATTTTGGTTCACATACAGATCTGAATAGCTCAAATTGGGAAGGTTTGCCTTTAAATATGAACTGAATCAAATTTATCCCCCATCCCTACTTTCAGATGGGAGGAAGGTGGTTCCAACTGTAGACTAGTGTGCTGAGAAGGAATACACCAGTGCCACTGAGGAGAGTCTGAGGAGGACATTATATTGTTTTTCAGTGCCTGCTACAACCTTTGTTGTTCCAGTCATGTTATTCTGACACACAATTTTATAAGTATGTTAAGATTACTTTTTTATGTAGCTTGTTTTCTCTGTTCTCTGTTGCCATTCTAAACGAGTATTTCAGACTACTTATTATAAACTGTTTAGAGGCATTTTGTTCTAGTAAGTGGTATATAAATTTTGTTAAATAGAATTAACAATAAAAAAGGCCAACCTGGCCGAGGCTGATGGATGTTGGAAGACAGCAATATTTGGAGGTCACCACGCTGGCTACCTCTGCCCTAGACAAGCTTTTGGCTCAGTCCATATTTCAGGTATGACTTGGTGGGCACTCGGCCAGAAGATGCTGTAGCCATCATGTGTATTTCACACTGGGAAGGAATCAATCACCTTTTTGTGGGGATGTATCTTTAATCAATAGTGGCTTTTGAATGAACATGGAGTTAATTGGACATGGAATGCTTTCTTTAATGCAAAAGCTCAACGGTCCTCCAAGAAGCCAAATCTAATAAACTGGGATTGGTCCATGTGGTTGAATTCTCATGCCACCTTCTTATTTTATCTGGGCTAGCGAAAATAGCAGCACTCATGGAAAGAAAGTATCTAAAGTAGCTGTGTGACATCCCATGGTCTCACAACAGGATGAAGAAGAGTGGCTGTTTGTTGTAGTAAATGCTGCTGAGCAAGCGGTGCAGAATATAGTTTATTGAAATGAATACATCTTCCCCAGGGTTTGGTTCAAGCTTTTACACCCCTCCAAATTTGGCAAACGGTTTATTATCTTACATCCCATATTTTGCTCAGCCTGGAGTAGTTCGAATGGACAAAGTATGTCCCAAAAGCAAATAACAGCTTATCCAGGAAAGACAACATCCATCGAGCAATAACAATTAGAATTTATGACAATAAACATTTGACCGTATTTCAACAAAGTAAAGGCTAAAACAACCTCTTGCACATATTTATTCTGTGGAATTATGACTCTCTTATGTATCAGTGTCACATGAATGCAAAGAATTTGCCCAGGCAAAATAATGTTATAGTTTTGTTTCTGGTTTTATATTGTTTCAATAAACTTTTATGAAGTTATTTTTTAAGTGCTCTCACAGTCAAAGATGTTTAAAAAATTGCCATGGTGGTGTGACTTTGCATTGCAGAACTATACTTGACTGCACATGATCTTAGTCAAAAGGATGAGAAGCGATAAACAACTGACAGGTAGAAATGTGTGTCTGTGTACAAACACACACACACACACACACACACATGTTTACTTTTTTTTAAAAAAAAATCACAATTGTGGCTTTTTTATGGGAGCCAGCACAATCAGTAGTCAAGCCATCTTGCAAGCCATATCTTGTCCTTCTTTCTTTCTAATGCCACTTTGCCAGGCTGGTGTGTGTACACCTGGAAAATGGAGAAAGCCATTTAAGGCTGTGCTTTCACTCCTGTGGGTGATGCTCAACAGTTAGACTGTTATTTATTTAAAATATCTAGGCAGAGGTGATAAAACATATTCATAATAAGAACTGTACTGAGTTATAATTACTGGTTGTTCCTTAATTTCAACCCTAAAAATTCAAGCCCCTGTTAAAGGAGGACCTGTGGCTAGTTAAGGGAGTGTTCCGAACTGATTTTAAAGATTGTCATATGATACAAGAATTTGGGGGGAAAGGAACAAGAACATCCCAGCCATCTTGCACAGTGGGAACAGTGTGCTGTAATGGGATCTGCAGCAACATTGTTATGGAGCCAATAAAGGGCCTTGTGAAGTGGTCACTCCGGCTGAGGTCTGGTCCTCCTCAAGCAACTAATTGAGGCAGCAGGGACAGCTCCCTCTGCTGGTTTCTTCTGGGGCCCCACTCTTCTGTTGGAGGACAGAACTGAGTACGCCTTGTGACATACCTTGCACCCCATAACTTGCCTGGTGCCCTTGGGTGCAGTGGAAGAACCTATATTGTTGCCTGCATTATAAAGTGTCAGCGAAGCTCAGATGCTGACAGAAGGAGAAGAAGCAGGCATAGGGAGAGGACAGTTAGCAGCGGAAGGCAGAGAGGAGGGGGAGAGCAGCTGTAATCTGAGCTCTGAACAAAAGGGAGAAGAAAAACAGGGCCAGAGTGGTAGGCAGTTGTGTGAGAGCAACAGAGACATCACCTTGCCAAAAAGCAGAGACATCACCTTGCCAACAAAGGTCCGTATAGTTAAAGCTATGGTTTTCCCAGTAGTGATGTACAGAAGTGAGAGCTGGACCATAAAGAAGGCTGATCACTGAAGAATTGATGCTTTTGAATTATGGTGCTGGAGGAAACTCTTGAGAGTCCCATGGACTGCAAGAAGATCAAACATGTCCATTTTTAAGGAAATCAGCCCTGAGTGCTCACTGGAAGGACAGATCCTGAAGCTGAGACTCCAATACTTTGGCCACCTCATGAGAAGAGAAGACTCCCTGGAGAAGACCCTGATGTTGGGAAAGATGGAGGGCACAAGGAGAAGGGGATGACAGAGGAGAAGATGGTTGGATAGTGTTCTCGAAGCTACCAGCATTAGTTTGACTAAACTGTGGGAGGCAGTGGAAAACAGAAGTGCCTGGCATGCTCTGGTCCATGGGGTCATGAAGAGTCGGACACGACTAAACGACTAAACAACAAAAACAACAATAGTGAGTCAGACGTTGGAATGCAGGAAGCATTCTCCCCCAAATCTCATAGGATCTCAAAAGTGGCTGAGAGGCGCGAAAGATACTGGAAGAGAAGGTGGGGGCTTCTGTGCTGGGGAAGGGGGAGGAGCCTAGTCTGGGTACCTCCATCTTCTGGGAAGGATGATGAGTAGAGGAGCTCCATCCTAGTTTGTTGTTTTAGCAGTAAATCTAATAATTAACAGCCAGAGTCATCTCGTGTTTGTGGGAGAGACCAAGCCATAACAATAAGGTTCGACTGCCAGTTTGGTTGGTTTCTGTTTGTGGAAAGGAGCCAGCCCTGCTCTGGTACACAAGTTCTTGTGTGTATTGTTATAGTTAATGTGAAACTATCCTGCTTTCTAGTGCAGATATTAATGCCTACCCATCCTAGGGATTTGTGCCAGTGGAAATGTGCCTGAATGCCAGATCATGCTCTAATCTCAGTACTTAGGGTTGTGATTACCACAAATCCTCTTGGCGTGTCACCAAAGAGTCATTCCCTCTCTGCTCCTGGCTCCAAATAATTTTGCTGCTACAAGGTTCCCTGCTGGGCTGGGTAAATTCTCTGAATCAGACTTGAAGCATTCCAAGTTTGCTAAGGCATCAACATACGAGAATTTTGGAAGCTGTAAAACTGCATCTGTCTGGCTGATTGGCAACGATCTTTCTATATACCAGTTCAAACTATTTGTCTTTCTAGCCAGTATTGAGGACTATCCAATTGTCCTTCCCCAGCATGCCCAACAAATCATCTCCAGAGGATCCTCCAACTTTGGAGCTGATTCTGTGGGTGTTCAATGGGCTGTGGAGGGTAGGAAAGTTCTGTTCGGTAAGCAGAAGACTTTTGCACTAGTGGAACAGGAACGTGGGCTACTGCCCTAGGACCAGCATCCAACCTCCATTGTCTCAGGAAGAAAGATGTATTTCCCATCACTTGACCCTTGTTAAAACAAAACAAAAGCATACCACTGTTCACACATAACATCAGTACAGTCGTACCTTGGTTCTCGAACACCTTGGTACTTGTATGTTTTGGCTTCCGAACACCAAAAACACAGAAGTAAGTGTTCTGGTTTTCAAACATTTTTCGGAAGCTGAACATCCAACACGGCTTCTGCTTGAGTGCAGGAAGCTCCTGCAGCCAATCGGAAGCCACGCCTTAATTTTTGAATGTTTTTTGAATGTTTTTCGAACGGATTTCCAGAATGGATTCCATTCGAGAACCAAGATACCTAACTTGACTGATCTATATAATTCAGGTACTATGTACATTAGGCATGGCCAAACTTGGCCCTCCAGATGTTTTGGGACTACAACACCCATCACTCCTAGCTAACAGGGCCAATGGTCAGGCATGATGGGAATTGTAGTCCCAAAACATCTGGAGGGCCAAGTTTGGCCATGCCTGACGTACATGATGAAGCTGTGTGTTTGGATTTGAATCCACTGGAAAACACTGCAATGTCATGGACATTCTGTATATTCATTCATTCACATTATCACTAGGCACTTCAGTCATCAAATGCTGTGAGCATGTAAGCATGCATCAAGCTGAACCTAGCTGTTAAGAGCTCAAAACAGACTTAAGAGCATTAGAAGAGCCTACGGGATCAGGGCAATTCATCCTGATCTCACAGTGGCCAATCAGATGCCTGTGGGAAATCTGCAGGCGGGACCAAAGGGCAACAGCACTCTACTCACTTATGGTTTCCAGTCATTCAGAAACATACCCCCTGCAACAGTGAAGATAGAACATCGACATCTAGCTAGTAGCCTTTGCTGGCCTACCCTCTGTGACACTGAATAATGAGATATTATATATATATATATATATATATATATATATATATATATATATATTCCTACACAATATTGTTTTCAATATTTATGTTTCCTAGATAAAATGTGCTTATTCTGGCAGAGGTTCAAGCATGCCAGGATCCATGTCAGTGTGGGGTAGTCAATGCTTTCCTGTAACCCAGTGTTTATAATATTGGTGCCAGGTTTGAGAGCAGAACCATCTCTGACTGGAGAGCATTTTTTTTTTTTAAAAAAAGAGCAAAGACAAGTGCTCAGGGCACTTTCCTACGATGATTTTAAATTATTATACTCTCCTGGGGTCTTTGAAAAATAGGCCAGACTGTGATCACTTTTGAGCCATTGCCAACTTGCCTGAAATATGGGGAGATGGATAAGATGTGTCTGGTTTTCCAATTAGCCTTCCTCTTCTACAGTAAGTTACATAGCTCTCATTTTTAAGTGACAAAAACATTAGGCGCTTCAAAGATGTATATTTTCCACTGGGGTTTATGTCATCATTTTATCTAATTATTTCATAATTATGGGGAATAATTGCACCAAATGGTGATGCAAACCACAGCCGAACAATATATCTTTCCTGCAGAAGTCCCCAAAGAATGTAAAAGCATCTGAATCTTTAAAAAGGAACAGGTTACTGAGCAGCGGAAAGGCAAAAGCCTTTCTTGATCATCCAGATTTGGATGAAGGCAAAACTTTTTAAAGCAGCTGCTTCGGTTTGTGTACAGAGGAGGGCAATGTGCAAAAATAGCAATCCCAGGAAATAAATATCAAGAAAGAGATGAAATGGGATGGGGTTTCTCACAGCCGTGTCAAACCTTCCAATTTTTATCTGGCATCTATGCACAACATGGGATTTCAGAGCTATTCTCCCTGGCAGTTTCAGCTCATACAGGATTCAGAAGAGCTAGGAATGGAAGGATCTCTCTGTTTCTCATTTTTCCAATCTTAAATCCACACCTCCACATTTCTGATGCAATTTGAATATACATCCCCAGGAAAGTTCAGCAGCATTTCAGTGTGAATTTCTCCTACTAAGCACATTTTTACGTAAATGCAGTTTTGACGAATTTGGGATCAGATCCAGCACGGGGCAGGTTGGTCCCCAGGTTGGCCTGATTGGGACCCTCCCCAGACTGTGGTGACAGGGCAGATAAGGGAGGGGGCTGTGCAAAGGCCTACCAAGGAACATCAAGTCAGGAAAGGCTGGTCTAAGGAGTCTGCCTGACTTTCAACTTAATTGGCTGAAGAAGCTTTCCTGAGCTTCAGCCTATGAAATTCCATGGGACTCATCTCTGAATAGACATGGTTAGAATTGTGCTATAATTCATTGTAAGTCACAGAGACGTGTTCTGGTGCAACACACTTGTGGGAAAGGCTACCTCTGCATTAAATGTGCTGTTCATTTCATTGACCAGTAGCAATGTTCTACCTTCCCATATATATTTTTTCTCTAACAGTAATTATCAGTCTTTGCTTTGTTGAAATGTGACCTGAACATTTCACTCTGTTCAGTTCTATTACAATGAATGTTAGTTTACAGAAAAATCAGTCGTGGTTGTAAGAGATGTTTTTCTTAGTGATGAGGTGTGGACCAGTTCCTCTGAAAAGAAAGAAGGAAAATTGGCCAAGCCTTTCTTGACCTTGTGACCCCCCTGCAAGTCTTCACGTACCTTGGACATTTTCCCAGCTTCGTTGCAGCTGGAGAGAACCAGCGCATAACAGTGTTGGAACTTCTCCTGAGAGAGTTCTATAAAAAGGATAAGGGGGTAAGAAAACACAAAAATGGATTTAAGTAAACTCTGAGGTCTTCAATGAATCTTCAGAAATGGGAAACTTGCCAGTCACAATGTTATTCGGTCATCTGACAGTCTAAGTGAAGAGGGTCGGTATTTATGTGCATATTTACATCTGGCAAACATCTAAGCCGATAAGCAGATACAAATTTGTTTGATCTGAAGTGTGAAGAGGTCCATCTCTTTATAAATATTGTGATTCATGATAAGTAGGGGTTGTTAAATTGTCACAATAAATTCAAGTCTCCTTGTTGCTGATGCAGAGGGCTGAATAATCACGTGTCTTCCCTTTATTGCCTTCTTCGTACATTTTTGTGCATAAGGAAGAACTGCTCTCTGAGTTCTGGTATCTTCCCAATAATGGGGGGAAACAAATAGAACCTGAAATTCCAGTTAGTATTCCAGATACAAGCTCAGCAATGAAACAAGTGAGATCTGCACCCAAAAATGATGCTATGTGGCATGCTTCTGCTCATGTTTCTAGCCAGCCATGCCCATAGCTATTATGTGGCATTTCATTTGCTCTCCCTAGTTTCCTACCTCCCCAACAGAATATAATATAATATAATATAATATAATATAATATAATATAATATAATATAATATAATATCTCAAATAATAATTAAAACAAAACAACAGAACAGTACACCCCTGTAGAATATCAAGCAGTCAAAGGCTTGGTTGAAGAGGAACCACATTAATTGGCTTGAGAGCTGCATTGCAAAATTTGGAGAAGTGCAAATCTCAAAGGATGGTTGTATCTTGGCTCAGGTATTATTTGAGAAAGTGTTCATGTGAACTGAATCAAATTTATCCCCCATCCCTACCTATGCACCAGTCCATTTTAGTGGCAGAAGGACTTTGAGAGTAGCTTTAAATGGGGATCAGCATCAGTAGCTGCAGGTCTGGTGTTATTTTGTTGACCGGTCAGTGGAACCACCTCCTCTATTTGCAGCTTGCCTTAAGTGTCGAAGTGAACACATCCATCTCTTCCAGGGTGGCTAAATATTGTGCTGCCGCATGTAAAACTCACCAGGGACTTGTTTTAGCAAACATTCTAATTATGTTTTCTCCACCTGACATTCTATAGCATGGTACAGTTACTAGTAATTTTATTGTCACAGTTCTCTGTTTTGTTTTGCTTGGTACTATTTTATATATTTCTACAAAGTTTATTTTTGCATGCTGGTCATTGACCATAATAAAGGGATTGATCGACTGAAGTGATCTAAATGATCTGATAGGGATAATGTGATATTACTTGCCTTGAGGAACTACATTTGCTTCTTGCCAGGGGCTACCAGAATGGGATATTTCTCCATAATAATTGTCACTGGGATAGAGATGTAGATAGAGATACATATGCGAGTAATTATTGCTGACTTGAACTTGAAAATATCCCACAAAAAATGACGCCTGGTGTATATTTGCAGCCTGAATTGAGTCCCCCAAATTAGATGCAGCTGAACCATAACATTAGTTTGTATTTGCAATATTTGACAGTTTGTGGTTGCATATATATATATAACCCTAACTCTCCCCTATTCATTTCTAACTCTGAGCACAATTGAAAGGATGGAGGTGCCTCAGGGTGAACAATGTTCTGTGTTTCTCAACTCTAAGTCATCTTTTCTTCCCTGTCAGAATTCACCTACAAAGACTACAGGTATTTTTTTTCCATCTAGGCACACAGAATTTTCTTCTCTGGTTAATGATCAATTAAGAGCACCTATATTCTGAGACTTTTTCCAGACCAATCACAGGAAAAGGAAAAGGAAAAAACTGACAACATTCCTCACATTTTGTGCATCTCAAGCTAGCCTATGTGATCCTATACCAACTTATTTGAAATAAGTGCCATTGAACTCAGTGGAACTTGCATCTGAGTAGACATTGGATAGGACTGCGTGCAGGCTTATACATATATACTCAGAAGTATGCCACATTGAATTCAGTGGCATGTATGTTCAATCAAGAGGACATAGAATTACAGTTTGAAACAATGAGACTTTGGCAAGACCTGTCAACTTTCTGGAGCCTTTTTTTATAATTTAGTGTGTAGTAAATCTGCTCCTGATTCTAAATCTCTTTCTAGATTTGGTATGCTCACTTTCACTCCCCTCCCCCTGCTTTTACTTCCATCCTGCACTTTCTCTTTCCATTCTGTGTTCCTAATCTCCTGAAATGGAAATCTTGGTGGGCTGGTGGGAATTGAAAATAAAAGTTCTCTAAGTTTATTAACATAACAGGCATTTGGGGTCATTAACTCTGATTATAAATTAATAGGAGCCACTAACATATTTAGACAGCAGTTTGGTAATGAAATCATTTGTATTGATTTTAGTTTGGCTTTTGACACTTATTTTGATCAATTTCATTAGGAAGAACAGATTAATTTGCTTAGGAAGTAGTATAATTGATACTGATCTTCAGACTGCAAAAAATACTAAAAAACTTTTTTTAAAAAAAACACTTATATGTCTTTTTCCCTGCCCAGGTAGGGAAAAAATGTCTGTGTGATATGCAAGCAAGTTTGAGAACATTCAAAGATTGGGTCAGTCCACTGTGAAAGTTGATCAAATGAGTTTCTCTTGCATCCCCATCACCAAGACATTGCAAGACCTTTCCTGAATCAATGCCCTGGTCACTGCTCAAAGTCAGAGCTAAAACAAAACAAAACAAATTCCTTCCAGTAGCACCTTAAAGACCAACTAAGTCAGTTCTTGGTATGAGCTTTCGTGTGCATGCACGTGTGCATGCTATCTGAAGAAGTGTGCATGCACACGAAAGCTCATACCAAGAACTGACTTAGTTGGTCTTTAAGGTGCTACTGGAAGGAATTTGTTTTGTTTTGACTATGGCAGACCAACACGGCTACCTATCTGTAACTAGAGCTAAAACAGTTATGGCTAATATGCATCCTGCCAAATGCTGATGTGGAAGTGAGAATTAAAGGGCACTGACAAGAATCCCTTCCCATGCACATTGCTTCAGATGTTGGACAGAGTGGATGACGCCATTTTCTTAAAAGAAAAAGAAGAAATAAGCTTATTAAAAGCCATTTTGCAAACTCCCTTTGAATGTGTTACAAATAGCTTGCCCAGTGCTCCATAAACAACAGTCTTATGTGCGCAGTAAAGCTTTTACCTCCCTGCTCTCCTTTTATTGTAGTGTTGATATTTTATATTGCTGTTTTATTGAATGTGTTGCTTGTGGTAAACCTTAATTTGCAAACTGCTTCAAGTGTTTGTCTGAGAAGTAGCCTAAATACTGCACAAACAGATACATAGATACATAAAGCATTCCCAAAGGAGAAAGTGAGCACATTTAGAGAGTAGATTTTTGATGAACCCAGCAACTGAATTTGTGTGCAAATAGCCAGTGCTTGAAGTAGTCCAAGCTACCCTCTTCCTTCAAAGTAGAGACTAACCTGCTTTAAAAAATGGGATTATAAAATTACCCAGTTCCAGACATGTCTTGTGAACAGTTTAAGGGCCTTTAAATGATGAGGAGGGCATAATGTAAAAGGATTTTACTGAGTCCATTGAGTGATGTCCATGGAATCTCTTGCTGATGTGCTCAATAATAAAGATAAATTGAGCAGAACCTTTTGTTCATCAGCTCCTTAATGCTTTATGAGCAATAAGACACGGTCTAGAGACTAAAGAGGCAGAATTGGCCTAAAAAAGTAAGTTTGTTAATAATCAGATGCTACCACATAATTAAAGGGGGGGGGAGCCTAGTATCACATTTGAAATTGCTGTACATGCATGGGAAACCAAAACACAGATCTCACTCCCAGAATTTAAATATACAACTTTCTGAAATTAACTTTCACTGGCCGGTTGTATGCTAGTTCCTTTCTCTTGAATTACCATCCTTGGTTCACTCATTTATTATCAAGCATCTAGCCTTTCTCATCCCATTGCTTTCTGTGTCACTCTCCTAATTCATTCAAACCTAATTTGTGTTTTTTTTATTTTAAAAAAAAAAACAGTTACAAAATGCAATGACATTAGCAGCCTCTCTGCTGTAGTCAGACAAAGACTAGGAGGCATTTGAGGGCTCCTGTGACTTTAATTAAATACTTCCTGTGCAGTTTTGGCCCATTTTATTGTTTCCTGGTGAGTGTGGGATTGCTGTGTATAAACAATTCACAGTTACTCCATTATCTGCTTCTGTCCCTGTAAAGCAGGAATTGCTTGTTGGTGGTGGTGGTGGTGGTTCCATTTTTATAATGAAATAACTCTATAGGGAAGCTTATCAGGTGTCACAAGGCAGCCTTCCGCATTTCTGTTATTTGCATGAAAACCTATTGCAAATGTGTTATCTGGCTAATCACCATACACAGCTATCTGATGAAAAGGGTTGTTGCCAGCAAAAGTGTGTGTATCCAGCCAGTTAGTCCCAAAGGTGCTTAGCAGATTTTGTGTTTAAGGAATCAGAGCAATTTAGCTTTTTAACTATTGGTCAGTCTCCAATGAACTGTTGAGAATAGCTGTGTGTCTGCATCTCTCCTGAGCAATATAAAAAAAGAATGGTTTTGACAATTGCTTTCATCTAGCAAGTTCTAGGTCATTTATCATCTTGTGATCTGGCACCAGCGCTGGGTGATTAAAACGACTATCCCTATCAACCACTTAACATGATCAAACAAAGTGGAATGTATGTGATCTAAATACACAAGTCAATTGTGTGGATGGGCAAATTTTACTTGAAGTGAAGCAACTGGTATTCATAAGGAACCTACTTACGCCCTTCCTGTTCAGCAGACACAGCAGCAAGTTAGTGTAATCTTTAGCGTTAAAGTTTGGACAGTGCTCACCAAGCCAGATGTGATGCTCAGAAACCTGTGTTCACCCACTGTGTAAGGATTCTTCTGAAATTCTTCTCATTGGAGTTTGCTGTCTGACTTTCCTGGTATTGTTTACATACTAGAACTTATTCATATGGACTTTTTCATTGTTCTATTATCAGTTGTTCCCCTTTAACCCTGCCAGGCCACTTCCTCTAAACCACATCCATGTGTCCCATATCTGACGTCATATGTTAGGGCTGGAATGGGTCACGTATTGACATGGCTACAAAGAAAGCAGCTTAAAGTGAGCTCCTGATGGTTTGTTTCTTGGAGCGAGGTACACCCCTCCCCATCCATCAGCTGATAAGTGCCTTTCAAAAGGAACCATGCAGTGTGCATTGAAAATGAAGTTTTCTCTGCTTCATTTTACTAACATTTTCAATGCAGACTACTTGGTGTTACTGGAACAGCAAAGCCCCTTATGCTGAGGTTCCCAGGTGCCTCACAACCAGCTGACTGTGGAATGGACAGGTGGGCAGGGCAGCCCACCCAACAATCACCTGTCATAATAATGTCAGGTGATTGACTAATGGGTTGTCTCATTCACCTTCAAAGATTGCCAAAGAGGTTGGAGCCAGACAAGATTTCTTCACGCCTGGTGTACAGATAGGGCTTATGTCTTCAAAAAGGACAGAATGCAGTGATTCGTTGGTTATAGGACCCTCTTGTATCTCCTATGTTGTTGTTTAGTCGTTTAGTCGTGTCCGACTCTTCGTGACTTCATGGACCAGAGCACGCCAGGCACTCCTGTCTTCCACTGCCTCCCACAGCTTGGTCAAACTCATGCTGGTAGCTTTGAGAACACTGTCCAACCATCTTGTCCTCTGCTGTCCCCTTCTCCTTGTGCTCTCAATCTTTCCCAACATCAGGGTCTTTTCCAGGGAGTCTTATCTTCTCATGAGGTGGCCAAAGTATTGGAGCCTCAACTTCACAATCTGTCCTTCCAGTGGCCAGATCATTTCCATAAGAATGGATAGGTTTGATCTTCTTGCAGTCCATGGGACTCTCAAGAGACTCCTCCAGCACCATAATTCAAAAGCATCAATTCTTTGGCGATCAGCCTTCTTTATGGTCCAGCTCTCACTTCCAGCACTACTGGGAAAACCATAGCTTTAACTATATGGAACTTTGTTGGCAAGGTGTTGTCTCTGCTTTTTAAGATGCTGTTTAAGATGCTGTCTAGGTTTGTCTGTATCTCCTATGCACAGCCCTTTTTTGTGGATCTCGCCATGCTTTGGTGGCCCATAAGAACCCTCGATCCTTGCCGCTTCTAACAGGGAAAGTGTCAACAGACCTGTGTGCAACTTTGTAATCCATTCAAGCATAAGATATAGGGATGAAGCATGATCAAGGAATGCAAAAGCAGAACTACATTAGCTAGAGATAAGGGTGATGGCAATAGTCCCAGGAAGTGGACAGAAGGCAGCCTCTCTTACACAAGCCCCAGATCATTCCAGTGTTTCTCCTTCTTTTTCTGGCCAGTATCACCATGTGCCTCTCATTGAAAGTTTTGCGTTGTTACAGTGGAGTCGAAACAGTAAAGTGGCTGGAGCTGAAATCATATCACAGAGCTGTTAGACTGAAACATTTTCTGACCTCTCCCAAAGCATTATTTCAAAACCCTAAATTAATCAATAATGTGGCTGCAGTTTGAATGCTTTGCTCGTAATTTGTATAAAAGGACCTGTGCTCGAAAAGAACAATGCTGTACGACCCAATATACTACTCTGTAACAGGAAATGACCAATCAGTCCTGGATTTCAACTTTTATATGTTTCTCACTGCAGTGCTTATCTTTTCTATGTTTCTTTTTTCACTCTGCATTTCTGCTTTAGTGCACGGGGAGATCAAATGAAAAAAATGGCTGAGTCAAATATAAAACAATTATGGGGAACAGTAAATTTCAATATTTGAAATTGATATGCAGGTGAATTTTGAAGTGGGAACAAACATTGAAAGAGAGCTTTAAATCTGATTGATTTAAATTCCAGTGTTCAGCTGAGTAAACCAATATTCTGGTGGTTGGGGGGGGGTTTGGGGGGGTGCATTCTAATTCTTGCTAATCTCTTCAGAGCAGTGTGATTTATGCATCTGTGTGTCTGTTTTAAAGTTTCTGGTATTTAGTTGTAGATGATGCATTGTTTGGATTGTTTGGAGGGGGCGATCTCCAAGGAAGACAAACCACAAAGGTTTTTAGCTTTACTTGGATGGAGCTATTTCAGATTTCAAGGTGTTGAGAGGCTCTGGTGCCCATTGTTCTAATAAGGTGAATGTCAATGATGTCAACACAATATGTTGAGGAAATGTCACATCTGTCTGCAATTGGCTACCTCTGGATAGTAGAAACCCAGCTGGAAACCTGGGAAACAGATGTTGCTTTCCATCAAACAAGGGTCAAAGCAGTCTTGGGACTAACTATGATTGCATCCCTCTTTCCAAGAAAAGATCATTAGGTAATTTTCTATAGAGAAATAATTATTTTAGCAGCTTTCCTGCCTTTCCCTTTTGAAGTGTTTGTGTTATTAATGTTCATTTCTTGAAAAAGGCACAAATGCAATTTAGAAAATGATCAGGAAAACACAATTAAAGTAACCCGCTAGAAGGTTTTGGTTAACTTTGAAACAGATAGTAGATCTGTAAAATAATATTCTATATTGTATTTAATTTGTAATCTTACTTTTGTAAGCACCATGGGCTATATTCAGCTAAATTCTGCTCAGCATAGACCCATTGGATTTAATAGGCCTGTTAGTCATTGCCATTATTTTTAATGGGTCTATTCTGAGTAGGACATATTTTGGCTAAAGCCTCCTGTTTCAACTCCCTCTCTTCCCAATTTAAACTGTGGCATCTTTGGAGTTTAACAATGTGGGAGGAGAGATACACATTACAGTACGCCAAAGGAACAGGACAGTGGGTTTTCATTAAAAGCTGTGGAGTCTGGTCTATTAGGGGACACTGCCACACCAATCTCAGCCTACTCTTCCCATAATCAGTTGTGTCTGTCTGTCACTGACTCTGACTGTGCTAACATCAGCTATGACTCTACCTACCATGGATCTTCCTGTCTCCTGCCATATCAGTTCTGATTGGTACCAGCCACCACTAATTGAAAGCACAATTACTGGGAAATATGTCAAAAGAAACAGCACAGTTTCCACTACAATTAGAAAGCTACTACCTCTGATTAGTTAATAATTTTAGGACCAGGGTACACAAATCGAAGAAAGCAGATCCATTCCTAAAATATTGCATTACCAAAATAGATCTTTTATTTTTCCCATCAAAAAAAATGTGCCGGCATAGATGGAAATTTAGAAATAATTATTTTACATAGAAATAAAATGCACCATAGTGGAGGAGATTGTGACTAGGTGAACTCTTGATGGGCAGTTCCCAGGCCTGTCCTCTACCTTCTTATGGTTCTCCATCTTCAAACTGGACTCATATCAGACACATGGCCATCCTACTTGCTTGAATAAAACAGGAAACAGATTTATCCTTACCTCCTTGAAACTTGCAAAGCTAAATGACGAGATTCAATAACCCACATAAGCTATGGGTCAAGCCTTAGCTTGAAGCCAAAATCCAAGCAGGGGATACTGAATGAGCGCAAACCAAACTATACCTCTCACTTCCGTTCAGTGTCTTACTTTTCTCTCTCCAGCATGTAGGCAGCAGTTTGTCTACTGGAGTAGACAGTGTAACAAAGGCTTGCCTTATTAAGTGTCCTGGGCCAAGTGCAGTCTTAGTCCTCCTGAGATCTCCAGCACCAAAGCTCTGGCCGCGCTGAGACCAGACGTTAACCCGGGAGCAGCTTTAGACAGAGTGTGAGAAGAGGCAGGAAGAAACAAGGTTTGCTAGAGACAAGAGAGTCTCAAATGAACGTGGAGAATGGCTCCTTGCCAGCTTTTCTCCCCCTTTCCTCTCCCTCATTCACAAATGCCATTCTTTTTGAAAAATAGCTAGAAGCTGGAAGCGTTTTAATGAAAAAAGAAACACAGCAGCCATCTCTGTCTCTCCTTTTACTTTCAATTTGTTTTTCTACTTGTCTTACTTACAGCCCAGAAAAGAAAAATAGAGTTAACCCTTACTATACAGCCTATACTAGACCAGACACACTTTCATACTGTCTTCCTCCACTCTTTGCATCTTACTTGTATTGTCTACAATAGAATGAATGCTGCATTTTTGTATCAATCTCCTTCTCTTATTTTGTTTTTGTTTTTCTTCACTGTTTCTGTCTTTCTGTTTCTGATTTATCTTTTTACTGTTATTTTCAGTATTTTATCTCCTTTACTAGTCTTTCTTGGTCTTTCTTGTCTGCACAACATATCATGCTCATTATTTACCCTACTTTATTTTTTTTGCATTTTTCACATTTGTACAATTATTTTCAAATGACATGGAAATCACTCCTAGTTAGGAATTCCTAATAAGCCAGAGTGACTTTTGCATTGCCCCCCACCCCTTGACTGGCTACTCAACAGTAAAGAGATCCAAAGTTCCAGTAAAACTGTATTGAAATCTCAGCTGTGTTATGAAGAAGATGAAGAAACCAACATGTTTTACTAAAAAGGCTTAGGCCTGTATTTGTTTTGTTCAGAGCCAACCTGCCCCACCTAAACACCCTCCTTTCACTAAGGTGGTGAGAGGGAGGTGTTCTGGTACACAACATTGCCACTTGTCCCCCACCCCAGAGCAGAGAAGATAAGCAGCAAGGCCTTCTAGAATACTGTTTCACTTTGTTCAATAAGGCTGAGGCATTATGGTGACAGTGAAAGTGTTGCGGCAGGCAAGGACCAGTAGTGATGGTGAAGATGGCAAAAGGGCTGGGGACCACATTTGTGTCACCTCAGGTGGCTAAACAGGACAGGCCACCCCTGGTTTTGGTCAGCTTCAGATGCACCGAGACACACAATGGGTGAAGTGAACCATTGTTGTGTTGTGTGTTTCCTGCCTGGTAATCTGAGTAATCCAAAGAAAAACTAAAAGTGAATGCAAATGGTCCAATTGGAAGCACCGTCATTAACTAAGCAATCGACTGCTTACTCCTCCCCTTGCTGCTGTGCCTTTTTCACTTCTGAGTTTTCATTTTAGAAGGAACATTTTTATTCTGTTGGACAAGTAATACACAAAATGGACAAGTATTTGTTCCAAATAAAGCCAAAATGGAGTTTTGCTAAAAGTCAAATAGGATGGAATGTTGAATCCCCAGTATTGAATCTGGATGTGAACTTTTACCACTTAAAAAACTTCTGGATTTTTTAAAAAAAGAAAAGCTATCAAATGTGACAGAATTCAAACTGGGGAAGATTCTCCTAATTGGATGGTGGCTGCCCATATTTCAAAGGATGATATATCACTTTGAGCCAGGAAGGATCTAAAAGAGTCATGAAAGTAATTCTTTCATGGCTGCATTGGGCTTTTGTGTTTTAATACCTTCAATTTGTACAAACGTTGGAACTTTGACACTGCCCCATTACAGTTATGCTGAAATTGATGGTAGCATTTTGCAATGTATGTGCCACCCCCACCCTGCATTTCATTGATGGCTGGAATTATAATGGAGGTTACAGGGATGGGTGCTAGTGTAAGAGGCCTTGGGAAGCGCAAGGCAAGGAAACAGTGAATCTTAAACACATTGAATGGACTTCATCTTAGCTTCCAAATACGTGCCAGCATTTTTAAAACTTGCTCTAACTGTACTTAGTGAAAATAGTTTTTTTAAATGTGCATGGAAAAGAGAGAATAACCATGTGTTCTGAATATTATAATGGATTCACACAGAACATAGGAACTATAGACTGATTTACCCTTATGCTGGATTGTGCAGAACTCTTTAGGCTTTCATTCAGATTGTGCATCTCAAGTGTCTTGGTGAGCACTGGTGCCTCTGCATAGGAATATACTGACAGCCTGTGTATGCTTGTACTGTACGCTTGTGAAACATGGACCACTTATAAATGCCATCTCCCACTTCTCAAAAGATTCCATCAGTGATGTCTCTGGAAAAAATTACATATCACTTGGGAAGACAGGCTAATGTCAGTGTACTGGAAAAAGCAAAGACCACCAGTGTCAAAGCAAGGATTCTTCAACATCAACTTTGTTGGACTGGTCATGTTGTTTGGATGCCTGGTTATACTTTTCCAAAGCAACTACTCTATTCCCAACTCAAGAATGGAAAGTGAACTACCAGTGCACAACAAAACAGGTTTAAAAACACTCTCAAGGCAAATATTTTAAAATGTAGTATAATCACTGATAACTGGGGAAACACTGGCCTGTGAGCTCTGAAACTGGAGAACAGCCTTTACCAAAAGTGCCATGGACTTTGAAGAAGCACAGACTCAGGGTGAAAAGCAGAAACGAGCTAAAAGGAAGGCATGTTTAACAAACCCGTAACATGATCAACTCCTACCCGGAAACCCCTGTCCCTTCTGTGGAAGGACGTGCAGATCCAGAATTGGCCTCCACAGTCACCTACGGACACACCGTTAAGACCATGTTCATGGAAGACAGTCTTACTTGGCTAAGAGTGATTGCTGAAGAAAAAAAGTGACAGCTGCAGTCTGTGCCACTGAAAAGTGTCCATGATCATTTACATTCAGATTTGATGATGAAATAGCCCTGTGACCATCTGTGATCGAGTCTATTTGCCTAGGTACACTTCACATATAGTTAAAGCTATGGTTTTCCCAGTAGTGATGTATGGAAGTGAGAGCTGGACCATAAAGAAGGCTGATCGCCGAAGAATTGATGCTTTTGAATTATGGTGCTGAAGGAGACTCTTGAGAGTCCCATGGACTGCAAGAAGATCAAACCTATCCATTCTGAAGGAAATGATCTGGCCACTGGAAGGACAGATTGTGAAGTTGAGGCTCCAATACTTTGGCCACCTCATGGGAAGAGAAGACTCCCTGGAAAAGACCCTGATGTTGGGAAAGATGGAGGGCATAAGGAGAAGGGAATGACAGAGGACAAGGTGGTTGGACAGTGTTTTCGAAGCTACCAATATGAGTTTGACCAAACTGCGGGGGGCAGTGGAAGACAGGACTGCCTGGCGTGCTCTGGTCCATGGGGCCACGAAGAGTCAGACATGACTAAACGACTAAACAACAACACCACACTTCACATATTACTGACGTCCTATACCAGTCACTTCCATGTAGCAGAACTACAAAGATGGCTGTGCAAATCTCAGAAGAGGTGTTCACACAAACCTTCCATAAATAGAGTCAAAACAGAAGATATGTCCAAATGGCTCTTGTTGCTGCTTCCCAGGTCACCCATACTTGCAGCTGCCAATATGGATGTGGAAGCTCTCATGTTTCCACATAATGGCAACTTGTCATTTCTGTAAAACTTAGACACTGTCCTTTTTATGCTCCTGTATCTCTAATGATTTTCAGTCTTCTTTGTCAGGCTGTAGTACTTCACAGTGCTTTATTGCTCAGTATATAAACACCATTCATATTTCATGGACAAATCATGCAAAGTTACTCTAATGTATATTGAACATTTTAGCACTTTGGTGCATGTTAAATGTGCTCATAAAGCAAACAGATTTCAAACGTTAATCGACTGGACTATGAGGTGAAACCCATGAATTCCTGGAAACAATGGGTTTCTTATTGGCCCAGCGATAAAGCATGCCTACATAATAATGCTAATTTGCACCTGTTCCACATTGTCATTAAACCAAACAGTTCTGCACCATTTTCTTTGTTGTTATTTTTAGGCTCCTTGTTGTTTTATTTTCACTATCTGCAGGCCTTCTCTTTCTCAATGAGTGGTTCTAAAAATGCTTTCATCCAAGTGCCTACTCCCATTTGTAGATATTAGTATCATGCATATTGATGAATAATAATGTAATGAAGGATGAGAGAGAAACAATGGGGTAGCTGATTTGGGAAAACAATGTTTTTCTGAAACAATAGGATGCTTGATCAAATCTTTCACGGAAAGAGGGAGATGGAATTACAAAGGATGAGTTCATAATTAAGATACAGACAATGGGTTTTGCATTAGAAACAGCTGCAAGGGAATAGGGCTTGCCATATTATTACATGTTAATGCACTGAGCCTGCATATGAGATGGCCATGCTTCCCATTCCCCAGCATAATCCAGGTGCATTTACATCTGTGTATTGAATTTTTGAGTTGCAAAGACCCAGAGAGAATACACTTTATATGCGGGCAATTTCATTTGCAGAGGTATGGTCCTCCTCTACTAATCCAATTATCATTAAAAGTATTGGGTAAAGTTATATACAGTATTGATGTACTGTCCTTATGCTTATTTATATGCCACATGGGTCAGTTTAAAAACCACAGTTCAATTAAGCCAGTGATTATGCATGTTACTTAAAGCAATGCAATGTTGTTCTCAATAAAATATATACTTCATGTGGGCAGGCAGGCTATATCTACCTGTGAAGTGCATCCTGTGACTTGCATACTTCAGAAAAGTTAGCCTAGAATATTATTCTCCTCAAAGCAATTGACAATGGGTTCTGCCAGTCCACACTGTGTGAATGCACAAATTGGTTTTAAACAGGGGGATAGGAGGCTGCCATCATCACCTAGCTCATGGACTGAAAGGGGTTTCAGGAAAAACTTTATCCCAGCCCTACCTGGAGATGCTGGGGGTTGAATTTGGGTACTTCCACATGCAAGACAGATGTTCTGCCACTGAGCTACAGCCATCCCCTCATTGTGCAGCAGATGGAAGTATAACATTCACATTTATAGCAAGGAGGAAATGTGTGATGTACCTTGCATGCACCGATGAGAACAAAACAAAAATCTTCCTACTCCTGCCTGCAGTTAGCCTCCTGTGAAATCATGTTTTGCCAACACAACTATAGGCACTCCTACTGTCCTTTACATGAGCAGATGTTGTAGAGTTTGCTCTTTCCCCGCATTCACTGAAGACTACATCAATATTTGCTTAACCTAAGATTCATCCCCAAGAATAGTGGTGTTCGTGATTTTGAACTTTCGCGATCAAATTGCAATAACTTTTTCTGCTGCCTTTTCTCTGGCTATGAAAGGGAGTACTGGAATGTGTATTCCCATCAGGGAGAGAAAACACCTGGCAAGTGTTGGGGAGATGGAAACTGAGACAAGCCCTCCCCCCCTCCACTCCATTCATCCTTCTGTATTTATTGGCTCACTGTCCTGTCAGGTATGACATCCTAAGGATGTCTGTGTCAACAAGCGTGGCTGAACATCATGCGCTAGGTGACACTGCTATAAGCCAGAAAATGTGGAAACAACGGATGAAGAAAAAGCAAGAATTTTCCCTTCTTTCTAAATGAGATCACATTCTATAAACAGCTGCCGAATGTGGATGTGTCTCTCAGAGGAGAGATGGTTGGTCTGGTTAAATAAATAAGAAAATATGTGGAAAGACAGCTAAATAAAGCTGACAGGTAAAATCTTTTTTTTTTTTTAAATGGCTTTGTTCTTAAAGTTCACTTGAACAGTAAAAGCCTAGATATATGTAATCTAAGTAACGAGGAGTAAATGGAGCTATTGGTTATTATGGGGAGCAAAAAATCAATCAATGGGGGTGGAAGTTATTCCCACCCAGCTGATTCACAGGAATGGCTTTAACTCATACTCTGATGTCGCCCCCCCCCCGGCTTTTTGCCAATTTTGGAAGAATTGTTGCTATTAGTGGTGTTATATGTACACACAGAGCGAGATAGAGAGAGAGAGAGAGAGAGAGAGAGAAGAAGAAGAAGAAGAAGAAGAAGAAGAAGAAGAAGAAGAAGAAGAAGAAGAAGACGACGACGACAAATCTGGGTAGTGGGGAACCCAACACCCAAACTCCTTTACCTTGTATGGCAAGTTGGGGAACAATTGGCCCTCTGAATATAGGTGAACTAAAACTATCATCATCACTAGCCATTGGCCATGCTTGTTGGGTCTGATGGGAGTTGTAGTTCTGCAATATCAGGAGGGCCAAAGGCTCCCCACACCTGTTTCATAGTGATACAGAGAAACGCTGCTCTACTTCCGTTCTCTTCTGGAAGGGTTGCATCCATTTTGGCCTCAGGTCTTCTGAATAGTTTTGATCCAAGTTCAGATAATTTCTCATGCCATCCCCAGCAGGAGTTCCATTACTATCTCCAGATGGAATGGATGCTGTTCTGGGGTCTGTGGGTGCCCTGTTCCCACAGACTGCCATTGATAAAATTCAGAACCTATCACTGTTCTACATCTGAACTATGGCCCTTCCTCTACAGGAAGAATAGGAAACCGGTGATGCTCTGGATGTTGTTGGACTACAAAACTCATCATCACTTATCATTGGCCATCCTGAGATGATGGCTGATGAGAGTCTGAAGCTATCACTATTTGGAGGGTTACAGGTTCTCTTACTTTGCTCCGGATATATTAGTTGTTGTACGCTGGAGAGTGCAGTTTTCCCTTGCTCCAGCCCAAGGTTGGAACCCACAGTAAAGGATTCCATGCAAGTAATGGATCCTCTGTTGACTTCAGTGTCAAGAGGTTGCTTCTTGTGATCTTCCCTAGTATGTGCGGAATTTTCCTGGCACTAAAGTCAATAGGAAAACTTGCTTGCCTGGATAAACCAGATATGCAAAAGAACATGTGCAAAGCATTGGATTAAAAAAAAGAGAGAGAGAGATTTGTTTTGTATTTCACTTTCAGTACCAATATACCGGGAAAGGCCATACATTTTGTTTACTCAATGCCCATGTTGCTACCATCTTCCCTGCCTTTCACAAAGTAAATATTGCACATGTCAACTCACCTGACATAGAAATTTCTGCAGATGTAATTATGGTTGAGCAGCTTTCTGCTGGAATAGAGATGGTTGCTTTCCATGACAAATGCCCTCCCCTCCTCCCCAAAGCCTCTTATACAACTCTGGATATGAGCAACCCTCTGCAAAGCAACAAAGGAATCGCTTTTGCATTAAGTGCTTATGTTTCATCCTTTCTTCTGCCATGAATCTTTAGCTTGCTGTAGAGCCAAGGTTAATTTTTCTCTCTGTTTTCCCCTCTTATCATGCAACAGACAAATGTTTCCTGCAGCTAGAGTGGTATAATAGAGCATCTGCTTCTAGATGAGCCAAGTGCTGGATAGCCTTACTAAATCGTCAATGTATGCTGTTGGCAAGTTTATTATTTCACTGGTATTATTTGCTGAAGGAAAAGGTTATTATATGCACAACAACCAGTGACACAGGAGGAGACAGAACAAATGTATTAAGGATTCTCAAACACCATGCTTTACTGCCAGGGATGTGAGGGTTTCTCTCTTCTTTTTATATTGATGCATTGCTATCTCGTAAACAATCTTTCTCACACACACATACACACACACTCTCACACACCACTTTCCTCATATATAAAAGAAGCGTACTATGAATATGGACAGTTTCTTCCATCCTGCCACCCAACTGGATTTGGTTCCAAAGGGCATATTTTAGTGGTGTGCTTTCAAGTGAGGTAGCAAGAAGCTAATGTCTTGTAACAAATCTGTTGCCATCGAGGAAACTCACAGCTGTTGCCATGCTGTATGCCCTGGCCATGGGGCATTTTGCTAGTTCAGGTAGAAGCAAACTCATCTCCTTCCACTGAAAGTGAGGTAAAAGGGGCGAGATAAAGCTGACGCCACTTGAATTAAAGGAAAACTCCAAATGGGCCCAATGTAGTGCATAGCACATATATTACAGAGATTAATGAGTCAAGATTTTAGGGATTTAAAACTGATCTGTTAACATATGCTTACACTTCAGTTTAAAAGATAAAAGCTACAATCCTAGGGCACAAACTCCCTCAAAGATATTGTTGGTGTACTTCCGGATAAGCGTGGATGGGGTTGAGCTGGAAGCTGAGTCTGACTGGTGGAGTTTGATGGCAAGCATGTAAATGTGAAATTCCTGGATCTGGTTTAGAGCAGCATGCAATGTAAATGTTCAGTGTTCTTTCCCTTCTTTCCTTTACGGTGCTCCGTTTAGAGAGCTAGTGCATTGAAGCCACAGGACTACTTTTCATTCATATAGGTTCGCTAATAAAGATACTGTTGCACAACTTTGAGGGTCAGGCATGCACAAGAAAGTTAGGGGGAAATAAAAGGCCCCACCAGAAGCAGAAGTGAGGAAGATAGCAGCGGCGACACCAGCCATCCTCTCATCCCTCTCACCCTGAATTCTCAATTTCTCCTGAGGTGATTGTCATCCAGGCAATCTGCCTCTCAAGCCTCTTGCCCCCACACAATGGACTCTCCACCCCAGCAATCTGGGCTGTGCCCCTTTCAAGGGCCAGTTTTGCCAGCCCCTAGGTACGTCTCTGCATAAAGCTGGTTTTCCACGACATCCTTGATGTAGAGGCCGGGCTACATCAGGCAGATTGTGACTTCTTGTTCTGAGACACAGAACAACAAAATTGCTGGCCTTCTATAAAGAGCAGCACAAGTATGTGTAATGTGAAGCTCATTCCTCACAATGTCTAATTCTTCTGAGTCTCAGATCTTCAGGTCTGCAGATGACATGACTGGTGGTCCCTGGTCAGGATGAAATGTGGGCTGGAGCCTGTAGAGGAGGCTTTTCAATAGTGGCTCCATATCTATGGAACACTCTCTTCCACTGAGGTGCATCTAGACACATTTATTTATTTATTTATTGAAGGAAGGAAAGCTCTTCCAGCAGGCTTTCAGATGAGAGTATTGGTGTCTGAAATAATAAATGAATAATAAGAGGTAGGTGCTCATTTTATGACTATTATGTTGTGTATGTATGTATGTGATATTGTTAATTATGTTGTAAACCGCCCTGTGGCCTCTTGGCTGGAGGACAGTACATACATTTTTAAATAAAGTTGACCATTTAAGAAAGCCCGGTATTTTTCTTTTTTCTTTTAACCTGCTGCAGGTGTATTCTTTTTTGCATACAGGTGGATAATGGATTATAGGATAATGCTGTTTTGTGCAGAGCTGAGGCTGGGGTTAAAAGGAATTAGCCTAGTTGTCAGGGCGGGGAAAGTGGATGAAGAATTGAGGCCCACTAAATGGCAGAGGTTTCTCTTTTGGTTTTTTCTAAGCTCCTGTGTGGAGCAGCTACCATGCAAAACCCACGTTCTCCCTATGGGAGCCATAACACAATAACAAACCACTTGAAACAATAAGATTAATCTGAAAGGTGTGGTTTTTTAATAAAAACAACTTGCAGGTATTAGTACTGTTCTATATATATAGCACAGAATACTGTATATCCTGCCCCACTAACACTGGTGAAGTTAAAGTTGGAGGTTTTGCTGGGCCAGTCTTATAATAGATTCCATTTTTATAAAACTCAAGAGAACATTTGTTGCAGCAGCAGCAACAAGAAAGGATCTTTTAGCCCTTCAAATAGAAATTCATCTGTTGTATCATAATACTTTGTAGACCAGAGGCCACTTCATTGCATGATACATTTGTCAACTCATTTGTCAAATCATGCATGATACATTTGCGTGTCGAGGTCCCCAAGACACCCCCCCAAGAAAAACACAATTGACACTTATTTTTTGTTTAAGGTTTTTGGCATAATTTTGGCCACAACTTTATTCAAATACAGCAATGTGAGTGGTTGCTTAGGCATTGGTAGCACTAACTGCCCCCGCACGGGGACAGCTCTGACATTCGCACCCCCCGCGAAGTCAGGAAGGGTAAGTCACCTGGGGAGAGAGACGGGACTGGGAACCATGCCTCACCTCTCCCCAGCATGTTCCCAGGGGCTTGCGTGGCCCTAGCCCCTTGCCAGGGGGTTTCGGACAAAAGCATGGGGGAGCCCCTGGGTTCCTTTAACGGTAAAACCCTTCAGCAGCAGCAGCAGCATTTTGGAGGGGCAGGCACAGCCGAATCCATACCCCTCCACCACCAGCAGCATTTTGGGGGGCAGGCACAGCCGAATCCATACCCCCCAGCAACCAATTCCAGACCAATGCCTAACCGCAAACCTTACAAGTTGTGACGATTTGCTACGCGGTAGGCGAAAACCAAGTGGCACACACTAATCAGCCAAATGGCAAAATTCCTACCGGGCCCTTGCCCCAAAGCAGACGACCCCATGACAGGCAATAGCAAGGTCAAGCAGACAGCCTAACATTAGGGAAGGGAGGGCGGGTGATCCGAAGCATGCAGCGAAAGAGGACGTCCGTTGCTGCATGCCTTGTATTTAACAAATAGGGCTGTCAATCACTAATTGGCAACATCTAAATTTCCCCAGTAACAGCCTGCCCCTGCTTACAGGATGGCCAAACCATTTGCCTAGTAACAGTAAGGTGTCTTGTCAGCCCCGCCCGCAACCTGTGTTCTCTATGAGGGAGAACACACTTTGTTAATATTTTAGGTGCCACATGACTCTTTGTACTTGAGAAAGTATACAGTTTTTGTGCATATAAAGGTGGCCGCACAATCTTTTAATTTTGGTTCATGTGCTAAATATATTAATTTACTTTTAAAAACAAAAACACATCCATTGTACGTGTTAAAACTATACAGGATTGGCTTTTTCTAACCATTAGGAGGGGGCACTTCCAATATAGCTGACATGTTAACAGATTGTTTCTCAAGCGGTGACAAGTGCACTTTTGTACTGGAATGACTGACAAATTGGAGAAACTCCAGCTGAACCTGGCAGTATATGGACAGCAAGCACTCTAGATCTTGGACAGTTATTAAGAGTTTTCTGTGGCACTTCAACCTGGAGTCTATAAGAGCTTCAATGTGTTTTTGTTGGGTGTGCTTTGAAGCTTCAAGATAAGGATAAATCTTTTTTTCAAAGCATTGTCATGGTTCAGCCTTCTTCCATAAAGAGAAGCCACAGGGAGGAGGTGAGAGAATACTATGATTGAGAGTGACAGGTACCTGCAGGGGAGGATGACTGTGGCACCAAGCCACAATGCAAACCTCTCGATGCTTTCCTGTGCTTTAGTCTCCATCTCGTTCATTATATTTCCCAGTTCTTTTCACCCTCCTTCCTCCACCCCACATGCTTTGTATTACACCGGCATTGTGGCATTCACGTTCCCTTTACCAGTCACCGGATTCCATTTGGCTTTCTAATCTGAGAAGGCAAGGCATTCCCCCAAAGCTTATTTTCTTCTCCTCTGTAAATATAAAATTAGATGGTGGCAATACTGTGCATTATTGGACAGTTTTCATAAATGTAGCATCAGGCACGTGATGTTCTGAGTTTAAAGGGGGGGTATGTTTTTCTAGTAATGTTTAACATTGGGGCTTGTGTCCTAAATTCTGAATAATTAAGGAGGAGCGGATATATTCTACTGTGTTATTCCAGCCAATAAGGGACTGAAGTGTTCCTTCAGTATACAATCAGGTATACAATCAGAGTACTTGTTTGATAAAATATATTATAGTAGATTGTCCCTAGTTGAAATCTTTGGCCTGTAGTCAATGCAGTGCAATGCAGCTGCCCCATCAGCAAAAGGATTTACAGTTGCACAATAGGACTTCCTCCTGTCTAGACACCAACTATTCTTTAGAGGGTCGAGAGGAACCCCAGAACAGATTTGGGGAGACACTGGAAGGGATGAGGTAAAGAAGTCCAGTTGAACAAGTGTTAATTTTTCTGCTGATGGGACAGTTTTTCAGACTGTTTAGCTTTAGACAGATAGTGTTCACAGCCTGGGGCTAAGGGCTAAAGCTTCTTATCCCCATGTGCAGTTTCACCCTCACTGACAATAAATGTTCTAAAAGTCTTTTGATCATAGGACTGACTCATCAGGTTAAAAGTCAATCAGAAAAGAATGAGTAGTACCATACCAAAGATCAGAGATGGAAAACCATATCCTTGGGGTATTCACCCACTGAAATTAATGAACATGACTAAGTTGGGTCCATTTGAGTATGCTTTGAGTAAAGCTTAGCTGAATACCACCAAATGGGTAGGATTCAACTAAGTAGTTGTGTTAGTAGGAGCCAGCACAATGCGTCCTCTTATCACAATAGGGCTTTCCCCCTCTCTTCCCCATATGTGTCCCGACACCCCTTTTAAATTGGCCCCAGGAAGTCAGGAGAACTCCCAGAATAATGCAAATGGGGAAGTGATGGGAGATGGAAGGCAGATGGAAAAGTTTTCTGGGCTGAGGATTTATTTGGTTGCTCCACTTACTTGGTTTTCCATCTCTGCTACAGGGTGTACAATTCACTGAAGTTCTGAATTAGGCTCCTATCAGCCTCCAACATGAAAAACGGTTCTGTTTGGTATTTTTTGTTGGCATCCATCTGTTTTGAGAAACAATGGAGTGTACTTCTGTAAGTAAAGTCAAACCACTGGAGAATCACAGTGCCTGCTGTGGCTGCAGTAGCTCCTACCTCCCATGTTGTCAGCACAGAAGTGACCTGTACAGGGCGCAAGCCTAGGCAGTGTGTATGAGGTCCTGTGATGCCCTGCTGACAAGACCCACGTCACTGATGTGGTCCAAAGAAAATGAAAGCTATACATTTGGCACCAGCTTGGCTACAGGAGTTACTAGAGGGAGGCGTACAAGGAGCCATCCAACCATCTTAGGGACTCTACTCTGAATTTGTGTAGAGTTTACTGCTTACCCTTTTCTTCTCCCAAAGATGTCCTGCAAAATTTTCTTTTGAATTTTTTGTATGTGGGGTGGGTGGGTGGGGATGGGATGGATGTTTATTGGGCCTGGGAATTTGTTTGATTTTACGTTTTTGTAATTTTTACTGTTTTTTGTTTGTATTGTTTTATTAGTTTTTTGTTTTTGTTTTAAGGTGTTATTTTGTTTTTAAGGGGAGGGGTCAGGGCTGCCGGGGAGTAGGTCCCAGCCAACAAAATGGCTGGGGCATGTTCCATGGGGGGGGGGGGATGCACTGGGACAACCGATCTCAGTGATCACGGGTAGGAGGAGGAGTTACACTAAGACCAGACCATGTCATTAGAGAGGAGGCAGGTTTAGTCATTGTCTGAGGACTATCCCTGCCTCCAGGTCTGGTCCTGACCGGAGGGATACTAGAATCAGCAAGGGATACCCACATGACTTGAAGGTGCTGCTGTGCAATGCCAGGTCAATGATTCATAAGACCACTGCCATCCATGACTTGATCATGGATGGAGGACTTGACCTGGCATGTGTAACAGAGACTTGGTTGGATGAAGCAGATGGGCCTGTCCTTGCTGCCGCTTGTCCACCAGGTTTCTCTTACGCACAGCAACCCAGGTCATGTGGGCGGGGAGGGGGGTTGCAGTGATTTTTAGGAAGTCATTAGTTTGCAGCAGGCGTCCTATTGGGAAGACCCAGTTTTCCGAGTGCATGTTCTGGAAGTTGGGCAATAGGGGCAGTACAGGATTCCTTTTGGTGTACCGACCTCCCCGCTGCACCAAGGATTCCCTGCCCGAGCTGCTTCAGGTTGTGTTCTCCTGGAGACACCTAGCTTGGTTGTCCTAGGGGATTTTAACATCCATGCCAACACGACCTTACAAGGGGCCGCTCGGGACTTCGTGGAAAGCATGGCCTCCATGGGGCTGTCCCTGAATAAGTCTGGCCCGACCCATAGCCGCGGACATGCCTTGGACCTGGTGTTTACCTCTATGGATGTTGGTGATCTGACACTAAGTAAAAGTGAAACGAAAGAAGTGCCATGCTCAGATCACTTCTTGGTGCAACTAGACTTCTCTGTGACCCATCCCCTCTGCAGGGAGGTGGGACCAATTCGCCCCCACCACTTAATGGATCCAAGTGGTTTCCAGAGAGTGGTAGGGGATGCTTTATCCCATGTTGATGGCCTTTCAGCCGATTCCCTGGTGGCCCGCTGGAATGTGGAGTTAACCAGGGCTCTTGACTGTTTGGCTCCAAAGCGCCCTCTCCAATTGCATGGAGCCCGGACAGCCCTGTGGTTTTCCACGGATCTGAAGGCAATGAAACAATCGTTGAGACGGCTAGAGCGCCGGTGGCAGATAACTCATTCCGAATCTGACCGGACACAGGTTAGAGCTCAACGTCGAGCCTACCAAGTGGCAATAGCGACGGCGAAGAAGACTTTCTTTGCCGCCTGTATTGCATCTGCAGAAAACAGCAGCAGGAGACTTTTTCAGGTGGTTCACAATTTAGCGGAACCACCTGCGACATGGGGGCCCAGTACGGGCCACATGATTTCCTGCAATGATTTTGCAAAGTTTTTTGCAGATAAAATCGCTCAGATTCAGGAAGAAGTAGACTCCACCGTGAGAGCAGGGCCAGGGCGGGAGAGTGCTAGAGTCCTGTCTAGTCAAGTTGTGTGGGATCAATTCCAATCTGTTACCTCCAAGGATGTGGACAGGCTGCTTGGACGAGTGAAGCCAACCACCTGTCTCCTGGATCCTTGCCCATCCTGGCTTATAAAAGCTAGCCGGGAAGGACTGGGCGATGGGCTTCGTGGGGTGGTGAATGCTTCCCTCCATGAGGGAGCCTTCCCAGACCCACTGAAAGAGGCGGTTATTAAACCACTTCTTAAAAAAACATCTTTAGATGTGGCCACGATGGCCAATTATCGCCCAGTCTCAAATCTTCCATTCTTGGGCAAGGTGAATGAGCGAGTGGTTGCTGAACAACTCCAGGCACGCCTGGAAGAAGCGGACCATTTGGATCCCTTCCAGTCGGGATGCAGGCCTCATAATGGGACTGAAACTGCCTTGGTTGCACTGGTTGATGATCTCCGGCGGGTTAGAGACAAAGGTGAGAGCTGTTTCCTAGTTCTGCTGGATCTCTCAGCGGCGTTTGATACCATCAACCATAACATCCTTCTGGACCGTCTTGAGGGGCTGGGAGCTGGGGGCACTGTCATACAGTGGTTCCGCTCCTTCCTCCTGGGCCGTGTTCAGAAAGTGGTGGTGGGGGATGAGTGTTCAGACCCCTGGGCTCTCACTTGTGGGGTGCCTCAGGGTTCTGTCCTCTCCCCCATGCTTTTCAACATTTACATGCAGCCACTGGGAGAGATCATCAGGAGGTTTGGGCTGGGTGTTCATCAGTATGCGGATGATACCCAGCTCTACCTCTCTTTTAAATCAGAACCAGTGAAGGCGGTGAAGGTCCTGTGTGAGTGTCTGGAGGCGGTTGGATGATGGATGGCAGCTAACAGATTGTGGTTGAATCCTGACAAGACAGAAGTACTGTTTTGGGGGGACAGGAGGCGGGCAGGTGTGGAGGATTCCCTGGTCCTGAATGGGGTAAGTGTGCCCCTGAAGGACCAGGTGCGCAGCCTGGGAGTCATTTTGGACTCACAGCTGTCCATGGAGGCACAGGTCAAATCTGTATCCAGGGCAGCTGTTTAGCAGCTCCATCTGGTACGTAGGCTGAGACCCTATCTGCCTGCAGACTGTCTCGCCAGAGTGGTGCATGCTCTGGTTATTTCCCGCTTGGACTACTGCAATGCACTCTACGTGGGGCTACCTTTGAAGGTGACCCGGAAACTACAACTAATCCAGAATGCAGTACCTAGACTGGTGACTGGGAGCGGCCGCCGGGACCATATAACAGCAGTCTTGAAAGACCTACATTGGCTCCCAGTACGTTTCTGAGCACAATTCAAAGTGTTGGTGCTGACCTTTAAAGCCCTAAACGGCCTCGGTCCAGTATATCTGAAGGAGCGTCTCCTCCCCCATCGTTCTGCCCGGACACTGAGGTCCAGCTCCAAGGGCCTTCTGGCGGTTCCCTCACTGCAAGAGGCCAAGTTACAGGGAACCAAGCAGAGGGCCTTCTCGGTAGTGGCGCCCGCCCTGTGGAACGCCCTCCCATCAGATGTCAAAGCGATAAACAACTACCTGACATTCAGAAGACATCTGAAGGCAGCCCTGTTCAGGGAAGTTTTTAATATGTGACATTTTAGTATTTTAGTGCATTTTTTATCTTTGTTGGAAGCAGCCCAGAGTGGCTGGGGAAACCCAGCCAGATGGGCGGGGTACAAATAATAAATTATTATTATTATTATTATTATTATTATTATTATTATTATTATTATTACTGCAAGGCTGAGGGTACATAAGTGTTTGGTACATAAGTAATTAATTCTAGAATTCACCACATGGATAACTAACTACTGAGAAAATTCAGGGCTGATTTCTTAAGGCTGTGATGCAATACTTGGAAGAAAGTCCAGATGAAGTCAGTGAGGCTTCCTTTTGACTAGATATGTATAGCACACATGGGGAAACTTTGTCTCTTCAGATACTGCTGAACTACAGCTCCTGTCATCACTTGCCATTGACCATGCTTGCTGGGGCTGCTGGGAGTTCATCTGTATCTGGATGGCCAAACCTTCCCCATGCCTGATGTACAGAATAAGAGTACAGTGGTACCTTGGTTCTCAAATTTAATCCATTCCAGAAATCCGTTCCAAAACCAAAGTGTTCCAAAATCAAGGCGTGCTTTCTCATAGAAAGTACTGCAGAATGGATTAATCTGTCCCAGACTTTTAAAAACAACCCTTAAAACAGCAATTCAACATGAATTTTACTATCTAACGAGACCATTGATTCATAAAATGAAAGCAATAATCAGTGTACTGTACTATAAAATGAATAAGACCGTATTGTAGATGATAAAAAAGAAAATTATTATTTTTTCTTACCTGCACTGATGATAGTCATTATTTGGATGGGGGGGGGGCGGCTTTTATCCATTTCCGTAGTCACACAATCAATCAATCAATCAGTAGCTGAACTGGGTTCTACATAGTCACAAAAACAAATTAATTGAAAAAGCCTCATAAACAAAAATGCAAAATAAATAGAAAAAACAAAAGCACCAAACTTAATCCATTCAGAAGTCTGTTTTACTTCCAAAATGTTCGAAAACAAAGGTGCAGCTTCTGATTGGTGCAGGCACCTGGGAAACAATAGCTGACAACAGCATTGGATGTTTGGCTTCCGAAAAAGATTCAAAAACCGGAACACTTAGTTCTGGGTTTTCAGCATATGGGAACCAAGGCGTTTGAGTACCAAGGCATTTGAGAACCAAGGTACCACCATACTTGTTTGATTGGTACAAGAGAAATGATTAAACAAACAAAAAACATGCTGGAAATAAATTTTCTAAAAGGAAACAGAGACTGCACCATTTTCTCCCCAGGTCCTTCATCAAGTTATGGATATGGGAAAAGTAAGGAAACTCTTTCATTCCCTTAAAGTCATTGAAAAGCTGCAAAAATAGCACCCGTCAGCATCAGTTCCTTCCTTCTATCTAAGTACTTCCTATATAATTAAGATACATTTTTAAAAATAGTATCTGTTAAAGTGCCTATATGACAGCATTTCTCGACTTAGCAGTAATATATCTTCATAAAACGCTCTCTGATTACATAGTGCTACTCAGTAATGATAAAAGGAAATTGTTGATCAGAACTGGATTTCTCTTCCTTTTTTTTTAAAAAAAAGCACAACACATTATGCATTTTGAATAACACTTTGAAATTGTATATTATTTCTTATACTGTGAGGCATCATTTTAATTCCCTATTCTGTAGACAGAAGAATTTAAAAGGCTTGAAAATGTCCAGTCTCTAAATCCACTTCTGAGTGAACTTTCCAATAAACAGACACTGCAATACATCATATGTGGACACCAACTGCAATATATGCCCCTAGTCAAATACACGTTTTTAATTGGCTGTTAAATAATTTGTTGTTGTGCACAAATCTGCTATGATCAGTTCCTTCTTTTTAAGTCAGAAACGTCCCTGAAATGTTCTGCAAAACATAATGTCATGCTTAGATTTAATGTCATGTCAATGTTTATAGCTGGAAGTTATTTTGTGGTGGGGAATAAATTTTTTGAAGGGTTTTAATCAAGATTGCATATTGGATATTTTACCTTCTCTTTTTGGCTAAAAGTTCTTTAGCTTTAATATTCATTTTAAAAAAATCTTAAAGAGAAGAGGTTCTTTTCTGACCACTATTGTAAATCGATAAATAACCTTTAACTGCATCATGTTTCCGTTTGCACATTGTTTTGAAAGTGTTAATTAGGTAAGCGAAGTAAGGAAGTTCATATCTAAATGTTATCTGAAATAAGTTTCTCCCCCTTAGTGAGACTATATTGTGTACATTGTCTCAGTTCTATATTGTGCCTTTAGCTATGGATGTTTCTACGTATATGGATAAGGATAACCACTTTTATCTTTGCAACATGCCATTGGAAAGTGACTTAAGCTTACACATTCAGAGACTCTGTAGCCATCCTTAACATTGTAACTATGGCCACTCTGACATTTCTAACATGTGATATGTGTTTACATGGTTTGATTTAGAATGTACCTGTATAATGCCCTCATTGAAGAGGAACAATGTTTTGATGCTTTCATTGTTGCTATTTAATTTATGTACCACTTAATTGCCAAAATGGCTTCTAAGCGGTTTATACATATAAAACTGATTATAAAAAAATATAACCATGCATATTTAAACTACACACTAAAACAAGTTCATCAAAACATTGAGATGAGCACCCACAATTAAAATGCACAATAATCAGGGCCTGTTAAAATAGCATAAGGATTAAAAGAACAATTAAAATAATTAAAACTGGATGTTCAAATCAAGTGAGGCATGCTTGTCTAAAAGCTTGTCTTTCATGGATGACATTCCTGCATTGCAGGGGGTGGACTAGATGACCCTTGGCTCCCTTCCAACTCTTCGATTCTACGATTCTATGACTTAAAGAGCCGATGGGATGCCAATACTGATGTGGCCTCTTGTGTTTCAGCAAAGAGAGCATTCTACCAGAGTAGTGCCACCAATGATAAAGTCAACTTCCATGTTACCAAGTAAATTGATGGGAATACATCAAATGAATGTATCACTTCATATGTAGAAAGCAACAAAAGAAAGGTTGTTTACTTAATGCAGTGATCCTGTCACATGGACACTCGCCTAATTCACTATGTATTGGTAACAGAAGAACCTGACGCAGACTGGAAGAGTAGATTGCCTTTTACATGCGCAAGTGCGTAACTCTAAAAATAGAATAACTGAAACATCAAAGTACAAGTCTTTGAGAAAGCCAAGATCCTCAGAGTCTGCATTGTGTAGGAGAACTCAATTAATTTGCTTCTAGGCTCAAGGAAAATGGCAATGTGTAGGTGTGTGTGCATGCATTACATGTCGTACAATAAAAATATTTTGTTGTAGGTTAAATATTTTTAGCCCACTCATCATGGCAAGCAATTCAAAGGTGATGTGCAATAACACAACTTCAAAAACAACACCCACCAGCACAATAATCGAAAATGAGATAAAAAAAACTTCATAACTAAACCAACCCACAAAAACTACAGAACCATGACTTGCTACTGTCTGGTGCTGACGGTAATTATGTACATATTGGAGCTATTACATTCTTTTCTATGATCAAGGCACTTTTATGAACATGCAAACAGAAGCATGCTGATCATTGCAACAGGTTATATGGCTATCAGATACATGACTATCTCAATGCACTATGCATGTTAACATATTTATAGGAATGTATGCACACAGAGGACATAACACCCGTGGAGTAAATTGCATTAATCTGTGATGCCTTGTGAGAGGAGGACAGAAGCAGCTGCCTACTTCTGACTGTGGTAGTGCTCCAGCATTGGGGTAGGATGGGGTGATGCTGCAGTACTTAAGTCCAAGAAGCCGTGGGTCAGCAGTTGCTGCCAACTGGGGCTTCCATAACCTTGTAACCTCACTCTGTCTCATTCCCGTTCCGATGACCACAAAAGGATGCCAGCAGAAGGATGCCAATGTCTCCACCCTTCTCATGAGCTTCTATAGCAGCAATCTTTTTTGCAGGCAATATTGTAGAAATCAACCACTGTGGCATTTACCTCCTAGGTGGGTCATAAGGAAAGGGTTTAAATGAGGGTGATGTGATTGGCCAGTGGAAACTGTTAGGAGGAGTTAGGGTTAGAGGGGGAGTTGTCTGAAAGTTAGTTGAGAGTTGGGAGTTGAAGAAGGAAGAGGGAGGTAAAGTCTGTGGGTTGGTCGAGTTGTGTGGTGAGGGAGTGAGAGGAATTGTTAGGTGGAGTCAGATAGATACAGTGGTACCTCGGGTTAAGTACTTAATTTGTTCCGGAGGTCCGTTCTTAACCTGAAACTGTTCTTAACCTGAAGACCACTTTAGCTAATGGGACCTCCTGCTGCTGCCGTGCCGCCGGAGCTCAATTTCTGTTCTAATCCTGAAACAAAGTTCTTAACCTGAAGCACTATTTCTGGGTTAGTGGAGTCTGTAACCTGAAGCGTATGTAACCCGAGGTACCACTGTAGTTGGAATAATCAGTTTGAAGTTAGAAACGCATAGAACAGTTACGGAACTAGGATTAAGAAACTGCTAAGAAAAATTAACTGAAACCATAAGCTTGTTCATGCCTATAAATAAACTTGATTATTTGTTAATGTTAACAACTGTCTGGACTCCGTGATTACCCATGAGGAGAAACGGGTTGGTGGCAGCGAAGAAAGAAATCACAGTGGTGGCACAGGGTCAATAGACCATCAAATGTCAGGGGGCTCTGTGTGATCGCCACAACCACCTTTGAATTACTTGCCATGATGAGATCTGAATACAGCCATGTACAGGATGAACCACTTTTTCCCATGCTCTGTGAGACCATGGCACCCAAAATAATTTGAAATGCATTACATGCAATATTTTGACTGTCAGAACCAGCTCTACGATTTCCAAGGAAGCTGTTTCTGTCTACACAGATACAGCAATGTTATATAGTGCTATTATGTTAGAAAACAAAGCAACGTCATTTGAGTACAACATACCAATTGTTTATTTTAATTATATTTGCCTACATACAGTGTGTGGCCAAGAGAGAGGGGGGGGAGAGAGGTAAGGTTGAACAAAGAATTTTCATAAAACAATTACTAAGCAAATAAGGAACATATTTAATATGCCTGTTGCCAAGATGATTCTATTCTGTTCCAAGACTTTAATTGTGTTTGCCTTTCAAAAGACTGAAGCTAGGCTTCTTCAATCCAGCTACTGAATTGGGCTCTCCTCCTACTCTTATAACAAATCTGGAAATTCAGTAGGGGAGCCTTACTCCAGTGTTCTTCAGCCTTGGGTCCCCACAAGTTGGCCCAGAGTTCCAGTTATCCCCAGCCAACTTAGGCAATGGTCAGGGATGATCAGAGTTGTAGTGCAACAATATCTGGTGATGCAAGACTGAAGAATACTGCCTTACTCTATAGGTAAATATGATAGTTTCCTACCACTTTCTTTTGGCAGGTGGTAACCAAGTTGCCTAAACACCCCTTCTCGATCTAATACCTTCAGCCTGGCCCTGCAATATATGGACAAATCTTGCTAATGAAATCTCTCCTAGGAGGTACTTCTGCTAGTTCTCATGCACTCCACTCACAAAAAGTAAATAGCAGGGATTCAGTCACTGCAAAGATGCAACCCATATCACAGAGATGAGGAATGCATGACCTCTCCCACCCTGTATCTAATTACCATTAGCCCCAGCCAGTATGGCTTATGGCCAAGGTGATCAGAGTTGTACTCCAGTGGCATCTGGAGGGACACAGGCTCCTCATGACTTCTGTAGAGGAAGGACAATAGTTCAGTGGTAGAGCAACGATTTGGTTCGTGGTTCAATCAAAGTCAGCTTCAAGTAGAACTAGGAATGATACTTGGCTCAAACCCTGGAGACCTGTTTATGAGCTACTGCACAAGAAATACAAAACAAAATTGTCCAATGACATGTGCATGTTCATTTAAGCCTTTTGTTGTGCATCTTCCTTTCAAAAACTTGCAAAGAACTCAGTGCCTCCTCCTTGCTGTGACCTAAGAACGAAGTAACTCCCTATGGGGGCAGTAGTAAGGACAGTGGATGCCCCATATACTCCAGGAGAGCATATGTTCTATCTGAACATGGCATGAATATTCATCAGATCATGGATCAGATTCAAAGCCATTCAGAAGAACTGAGTCCAAAACAGACTCAACTCTCCTAGCTCCAAAGAGAAAGGAAGTTCAGCAGTGTTTTCCATCACCAGTGTTCAAACTAAAGGAGCTTATATGTTGGGCTTCTGACTTTGGCACAGATGTTTCACATCACCTGCTACCTGAACTGGATCGATATCAGATGCATTCAAAGCATGTGCTCTACCGCTAAGGTCCTGGCACTCTGTTGCTTGGAAATACCCTCTAGTAAGGGCACTGAACTTCTTCCTCCATGCACTGGTGCACTCTCTCTCTCTCTCTCTCTCTCTCTCTCTCTCTCTCTCTCTCACACACACACACACACACACACACACACACACTGGTAGTATCCATTGGACCGCATTATGATCTACTCCTGATTTGTTCTTGGCAGCTCAAAATATAGATTGTAATAGTTTTTATCATCCAAAATATTATTTAGTACTCTCCCCATCCCTTCCTTCCCCTTCCCTTCAGAGTTATGACCAAGGGGAATATCTTATATTGATATTCATTCATTGCCTTTTGCTTTAGGCAACAGGTAACGTCATTGACTTCACTGGATGTACCATGCTCTAGTGTAGGATCTTCTGACAGCTATTAATGATAATCTCCCAAGGCTCTTAAGTAGGTTGTCTAAAACCCTGAGTAATTTGGAGATGTGCCTGTAAATATATTTGGGTTTGAAGTGACAGAAAAGGTCCTCTGGCTCAATTAGCAATAAATCGTAGCTTTCAGGGGGAAATCCATGAGGTATTGTAAATGAACAAAACAGCAAATTTGCCTCAACATATCAACATGTAATTTAATTCAAAACTACCTTTGGAGTATGTTTCTTCCCTTCAGCAAGAATGAAATGTAATTTATCAATTTTACCAATCTCTGCTACCTCCAGGTTTTGTTTGTGTGTGTGTGTGTTTTCACATTCAAAGAAAACAAATGATTCTCCCAAGTTATGCCTCACATGTCAAGAACAGCTCTGCAGTTGTACTCCCAAAACCTCCAGCAGGCAAATATAGGCAAAAAAACAAAACAAAACAAAACACCTTTAAAATTGTAGTTTGCAAGGCATTTAGAAAAAAGTCATTATATGGCAGCAATTGCCCTTAAATAATTTTTAGAAGGTTTCTCCAATGTGTATGCTCAAATACTGTGTGTGTGTATGTGTGTGTATTACTACGTGTTTCTGTAGTTGTGTTAGTTGCATTAAGGTTATGTTCTGCTCTACCTAAGTTAGTCATGCCCATTAATTTTGATGGTTCAACTCTGAGTATGGTAAAACGTCCAAGTATGACCAGCATTGGATACAACCCAATATTCCCAACCTAAACATTGGAATATTACACACACTGTAACATACTTAGCTTCTGGAAATTGTTCCAAAATGGGGTTCATTATAGTTCTGCACTGTGGTGAGAGAAAAGGTTTGCGTATTTATGAGAAATGGTGCAGCTCTCCAAGCACTGCTAACAAGTTTCTTTGAAAAGAATCAGTATGAAAAAAAACTCAGGGTTTGCTAGCTGCACCTGCACCTCAAATAAAGAGGCCAGACACTTACTTTGCATTAAATTTCTCAACATAAAAACATAACCTTTTAAATGGAAAAACATCTCTTTTGGATCAAAGACCTATGTAGTCCAGGTTTCTGTTCTCACAGTGGCTAGCCAGATGTCTACTGGAAACTTACAAGGAGGACAAGAGCCCTTTGCCACTTGTGATGCCCAGAAGAGCTGGCTCAGTTGTGGGATGAGACAATTGTCTCAAGTGACAGGCAATGGAGAGTGTTAGCTTGGCATCTTCTGGCACCACCTGGCACCACCACACTGTCGGCATCCAGGGGGCGAAAGGCCAGCTCGCTAGCCCCAGCTGGATCGTCTCCTTCCAGCCATGCTGCTGCGAAGATCCATCAACCTCTGGCTCCGACATAAATCAGTGACCCAAGCCTCCCAGACTTGGGCACAGTATACTTAGCAGTGTAAACTGCACAGCAGAAGAGGCTGAGGCTTGTGAATACATACTATGAACTACGGATTTATTAAACATAAATCAAGACAAAGAAACATGTCATCTCTCCTTGCCGTCTCCTCGGAGAGCGAGTCAAAACAAGAGCAATACAGCAGAAGTTATGCTTATGCCAGCAAACTGTGCTGGAATGTAAACAGACATGTGACACGTAACAATCCCATGCCTGCAACTAAAGGTGGAATGGAAAATCCCAACACATACCACAGGGCCCCCAACACAACTTCTGGTGCTTCGCAAAGCATTGGAAGTCAAGTCTGAGGCCTACAGCAGAGAGGGGGATATGCAAGTTTGTGGAGAAACTATCCAGTTGTACAAAGGTAAATTCTACATTCATTCCTTTGTCTGCTTTTGCCTCTGATCCCACCTACTACTAGTATGTACCTTCCAGAAGAGACCGAGGCTGTTGGGCTGAAAAATGTTCCCCACTGCAGGTGTCAGCACTAATGAGCTAGATGAGCCAATGATAGGACTCAGCATAAAGAAGCTTTGGAATCACCTATCCCCATCTTATTGGGCTAGTCCACTCAATAATAGTGCAAGCAAAATTGCTGCTTGTGCAACAGGACCCCCCTCCTTTCTCCTTGCTCACACAGTTATTTAGTTGAATACTGCCCAGAATCAATAAACATTGCTTTCCAGATTTTAGTTTTTTTGCACATGTCCCCTAAATGTAAATTATGAAAATCAAATCTCCTAAGAAGTTTTTGCAGGAGAACTTCAATGAGTGAAAGTTGTTTGAGTTCCACTCCTGCATCATCCATTAAAAATGAAAATTCTCCTCTTATCTAAAGGCAATGTGGCTTACTCAGAAGAACTTCCTGCTTAATTCTGCCCATTAGATACCTGGCAGAGAGAAAAGGCTATGATGAAGTGTTCCATTAATATGCAAGTAAATACCCATACAAATCTTTCAAAATGTTCTTACCAGGAATTATGTAAGTTTGTTCTCTCTTCTACTTGTTCAAAATAAATCTACTTTTCAGCACACTCGTAAAAACATGGGCAGATTGATATTTAATGACAAAAGTTCAAAAAGCAGTCCTGTGTAATATTGCATAAATGGGGGCGGGGTGGGGTGAGCAATCTGGGATTCTTTTCTTTCTCTTCTATTTGTTCCCAGAAGAGCACTCAGATTTATATAATGCATGAATACAAAGATTTGTGGTGGGAATACTTAACATATAAAAAGGTTGTCCCTCTGGGATTTGTAGCACTGTTTTAGATTTCTGTTTCCTGCTTCGGATTTTTGTTTCAGTTTCCTGATGTTTCACCATCACACCAAATGATTTTTCAGAAAAGCTCTGTTAAAGTACTTTTCTGCATTATGTATTGTGCATTTTATATACCTGGATTGGATTACACCGAACTGCATTGGCAAATTAATTACAAAGCATGGGTTTGTCAGGGCAAAAACACATGCATATAAAATGTAACAAGTCACCAGTACGCTGTAAAATATGATTTGCTGTTTTAGAAATCTGTTTTTGTATTAAAACAGGCCAGATCTCCCCCCACACCTTTTTTGTGAACCTCTGAATGACATGGCAATTTTAACCAATCAACTTTCAAAATATTTATGCAACACAAATAGAGAAAATAATATATGAACATTTTTTTGAAACAAATCTATACTACCTTTAAAAAGCGAGAGTTATAACCCACTGTGTATTTTATTCTTCATAATCACTGTCTCTTTATGAGTGTGTTCTCCCCCACTCCCCTGCCAGTCTGGGAAGGTACATAATCTAACTGGAAGTTGCATTCTGATCTTCAAGCAAGCCTGGGAACATCAGATCATTTTGATCCACTGTGAAAAAAGCAGATCAAAACTAATTCCCCTCCCAGTCCTACTGAAGGATTTTTCTTGCACTTCATTCTACATTTTCCATCTCATGGCTCATGTGAGCATTCATATCCTGAAGGGATATCCATGCACAGTAGCTTGTTGTTCTGGTGCATTTGAGTGTCTGCAAACAAAATAACAACAAAAAGTATATAGCAGAAGCCAATATTTTAGTTTGTGTGCAGTGTTTAAATAGCATCAACCAATCACTATGTGTCAGATACAGCTTTATTAATATATTTCCCACATTCAGTGTTGACAACTATAAACCAGATGTTCCCAAAAGCAGTGCTGAGGATGATGGAGCAATTGCTTGTTGAGAGAAGATATCAATATACCCACAAAAAATAACAGCTGACGGCAATGCCTGGGGCTATTGATTTTATTTTTCTCCTCATACAAGACTCTTGATATTCTGTTAAAAAGTTAAAAATAGGCTAGAAAATATGTTTGCCACTTCCAAATTGTGTTAAGTCAGCCAAATTCAGACAGCATGGGCACATTCATAACTATGGAATTTTCATTTTCTATCTAAAATCTCATTTATATTCAGTAATTTTTATTTCATATATCTTTTATTTTTAGTATTTATAAACCACATATTAACAAGACATTTTTTTCTCCCTTTTGGAAGGACTGTGTGATTATTTCTTTTTCCTTTTTTAAAAAAATGTAGATTGACTATGGATAGCCTGGTTATGTGTGAGAGAGAGTACTTATTTTACCTAATTAATGTGAATCTCATTATAATTGTATATTTTAAAGTGTATTCTGACCAATCCAAAAGCATTGGACAGGAACAGGTCATTAAATACATAGGTGGAATCATGGTGCCCAGTTTGTGCCTAACATGAGATTGGATCAGGGGCAGTTACAGATGGTGGGGTGGGACAGAGGAACTTACCAGACCTCCCAGCATGTGAATACTGCAGTTTACCGGGAAGGAAGATGCAGCAGCAAGGCAGCAGGGAGAGCAGCATGGTGCAAATGCACCGACATGAGTGTTGTATTGATTCTGCTGCTGCATTTTCACCATACTGACCTGGCCACCACCTTGCCCCTTCAGGAAAGCAGCAGCAATTCACCTGCCTGGAGGTCAGGTAAGTGCCTCCGTCCACCACACCACCCACTACTGACCAGGGGGAAAATAAATCTATTGGTGCTATCACTCAGTTTCCATATGATTATGAAACATTTCCCTTTTTCTGTGATGTTCAACTCAAAATAATAAAGAGTTTATTTTTTTCTGTGTTGTGTGATAAATTCCTGTTCTGGGAGTGTTTATTATTAAGTTTATTATTATTTCTTTCTAAAAAACAGTGTTTTTTGACATCTTAAATGTTGCTAGTAGTTCTTTAGTAATGCAACACATGATGAATTTAACAATTTTATATGTTAGCATTTTTTTGAAATGTATGTGAACAACAGAAATTCTGAGAAACAGAAAACAAAGAAAAAATTATTCAAAGAAGCCATAATATTACTACCCATAACATAAGCCATACTCTATCAACTATTGTTATCATTTCAAACTGTGCATTTCCCTAGGAAGACTAAATACATTGTTCTGCTGATACAGAAAAAAATTTATAAAGTCAATGGCTTCACATATATCATAATTCAGTAATAATGCTGCTTAATGATGCAGGCAAAGTTTACAAATAAAATGCAAATGATAAAATGGAGAGGGACAGATCTGTGTAGGCTACCTTAAGCTTCTCAAAGGAAAGGTGGGATTTGAATGTAATGAACAAATGAAAATAATTTCAGTGACTGTGTTTTTAATGATCTTTACGTTTTGCATAAATATTTTTTAAAAAAATGAATGACTCATAGAAATGTACCAAATTCAAAAGAATGACTAATCTGCAGCATTTGAGACATATTATGAATAGAATTCCAATTTATATGTTTAAATTTGTTTTGCGTGTGGTTGGCAGACTAACTTTCCTTCACTCCATTTTTGCATGAGACTATTTTAGCTACAGATTCTCCTTCCATTAGCATGTGCACCACAACATTCCTGGACTATGTTAGCTTCTAATACTGTAAATGGGTTGAGGCAACTGAGGAATATCTGGAATTCTGCTCAAGGAGATCAGTTTAGCTGAAGTATTTCTCTACCAGGGCTGCAATGAACAGTTAATTCCAACGCATTACAGCCTCAATCGTAGGCTTGTTCAAATCTGTTTTGTGAGAGGTTTTTTGTTTTGTTTTTTGAAAGAAAATACAAAAAGCCCACATTAAAATGGAATACATTTGCTCTTTGAAACACACACTTTCCAATGCATTCATCTGCAAAATACATATTGCATAAGTATCTTTTATGAAAAATACATATTTTCATGTGTGCTTTTTATGTACCAAAACTGCATCACAAAATCAGAGTGGTATGTAATCTTCTGGGTGTTGCATTCCAATCCACAAGGCAAGCTCAAGAGTTTTGGATTTGGTCAAGCCACTGTAAAAGCTGTTGGTTGACTTCCTTCCTTCCTTCCTTCCTTCCTTCCTTCCTTCCTTCCTTCCTTCCTTTTTGTTTCAGTTTGTTTTTTGTCCTGGGCCACACTTATTAGTAATTTTGTTTCATTTTATTATTTCTTTGGAATACATTGGAAAACACTAGAATGAACCTGGCCTTATGAGAACAGTTTTTTCAAAGCTCAGCTAATCATCTATTCCCAGCTGCATTTGAAAATAGTAAAGAAAACAATTCAAAATGTATGCATTTTGTTACACCATTATCTAAAAATGGCATCCTACTCCAAAAAGATATACAGAGGCAGCATGAGAGTTAGCAATTATAAGATGGCGGTTGTTGTTTTTAAGAACACACACTTACAAATGTTTGTGGTTTTCTGTTTTTCTGTTGGTTTGGTTTGGTGGTGGTGGATCTCTGAAGGGATCAAATGTCAATCGAGGGAGGAGGGCCACATTATGGTCGAATTCCACAAACAAGTTTTCACAGACCACTAGGCATCAAGCCAGATAACGGAGCCAGCCTTTGCTTTCGGGACTACTAAAGCGAAAATAGGAACCATGTTCCAAAGCAGCACGAACAAGGTCTGTTTCGAATGCACTTGCCATGCTGAAATTTTCACCGCTTTGTCGCACTGAAGATGGCAGAGGGAAGGTGTATTAACCTATTTCCTTGAACAGCTTCACCTTTGGTCCTATGTATTCTCTTTATCCTGAAGGGTAGTAAACTATGCAAGATTAAAATGTCCTGGAAATATTATTATTATTTTTGCTCTGAGCATCTAAGCTTGACGCAAAACATGTTGCTCTCTTCCAGTATTATTAAAGAGTAGCTCACTCAGTAAGGGTTATGGAGCCACTTGCTCTTCCTTTGACATTCTATATAGGTATCTCAGAATCTAACACTCTGATCAGCTACAGAGTTGCATTGTTCTGTCACCGCAGCTTATCACTAACAACATGTTCACATTTCCACCATGCTGAAGTTCAGTCATGATGGGGGTGGACAACGAGAATATATATACCAAAGAAATAGCTGCCATGTGTTTACATATATCTCCACTCATTATGGTCACTTGATGCTGAGTTTTCTGCTCATCTTTCCCTAGGCATTATCATATATTTTTTTGAGTGTGTGTATTGTATTTGTTCTCCGACTGCCAAGAAATCTGATACAGCTCAGCTTGTTAATGTCTTAGTATGTCAGTTGGCTTTTTAAACACTATATTAGATTTGCTGGACAAACTTCTCCAAATAAAATACAAAGGGGAGAGTACCGGGGGGGGGGGGGAGAAGGCTAAAAAAGAAAAAAGATCCTGCCATATGTTAGACATAAAGTAGAAAGCAAGGATGATGGTCCACCAGGGAAAATAATACATATATATCTGCTATAATAGCATTAACCCTTTCTTAACCCACATTTTAAAAGGCCAAAAGACATGCCATTAGTTGATTCTATCCAGTTTTGGGTTCATCACAGAGAAAGAAAAGAAATTTATACCAAAATTAGCAAAATTAATAAGGGAGGCAGGAGAATTTCATTTGGTCCACATATTTAAGAAACTGAACTCAGTTAGCAACTCCTAGACTAATAGATGGTCTGCAACATATTTATCCTTCAGATTACAGTTCTCAGCTTATAAACCAAAACTAAACAATTGTTAAAAAGAGCAAATTTTAGGATTAAATAAATTTAGAAATCCACTGAGATAATATGTATATAAATATTAGGCCCATGCCCACATCCACCTCATGGCCCTGTTCTGGGGTTACCCATTTAGATCAACCTGGGCATCACCTTCTGCCCCCTGTCCCAAATTTAGTAGTCAAATTTGTGGAGTGTGCCTTTGTGAGAGGCTTCTTCGAGAAAGGATCACCCAGGATCACCCTGGATCACCCAGCATCAGGCAGAATCAGTGCTTCTGGCTTTACCTGCCTAAGTGCAGAACCTTACCTTTGTTCCTATTTAAATTCATTTTATTAGTCTGAGCCCAGCTCTCCAACCTGTTAACATGAACTTTCATTAAGGCAGAGATGGAATGGGATGGTCTTGTAAATGAACACATGCGAAATTGATACAGACCAGAGATAGATAGATCTGTCTATCCATACTTACAACTTTAAAAAACAGACAACCCTTGCATCAAGCAGTCCATTATTCACTTGTGGTAGGTAGAAAATATTTCTTGGTCTTAATTGTGGAATATGACAGCCTGAAGCAGGCTACTTCATTAACGGTATCTTTTTTAAACATTGATTTAGCTGTTTTCCAGCTTCCACGTTACACAGTACATTTAATCAAGCAGAATAGGTTAGAAAAAAAAAGATACCTTATACAGTGTATTGTGTGATCTCATAGATTCCATTTGTATCAGTTACAAGGGAAAACATTTTTCGTTGTTTTATGTAGCGTTCAAACACAAAATACATTAACCAGCAGGAGATTACAGACAGATGTAATGATCCATGAATGCAAGATCTCCTTTTAACCCACTGTCCCTTGACTACAATAAATTTATGAATATCAATTCCCATGCAGGCCTTCTAAACTTTTCCTGTTAGGACATGGATGGAGAGGCCAGAAAGGAGTGGTCATCTGCTTGATGGGGGAAATGTTAACTTGCAGGTAATAACACATACAACAGATGTATAACATATTTCACAGATGGTAGCAGAAGCATCTTGCAAGGCTTGGGGGCTTTATTTTCACCCTGAACTATTTCACCTTAAATTACAGACAGTGAACAGGAAACTTTCTAGAGTAGGAAAAAGGATGGTAGAATTATTGTTCGGCTCAGGTAGAAGAATAGATATTAAAAGCTAAGTTTATCTATGTATGGGACATGGGTGGTGCTGTGGGTTAAACCACAGAGCCTAGGACTTGCCGATCAGAAGGTCGGTGGTTCGAATCCCCGCGACAGGCTGAGCTCCCGTTGCTCGGTCCCTGCTCCTGCCAACCTAGCAGTTCGGAAGCACGTCAAAGTGCAAGTAGATAAATAGGCACCGCTCTGGCGGGAAGGTAAATGGCGTTTCCGTGTGCTGCTCTGGTTCGCCAGAAGTGGCTTAGTCATGTTGGCCACATGACCTGGAAGCTGTACACCGGCTCCTTTGGCCAATAAGCCCTAAGATGTCTGACACTTCTACCTGGTGTGGCCATCTCCCAGCTCTGCCATAAAGAACATATGTTCATTGGTCCCTGGACTCAGCTATACAGCTGCAAATAAAACACTTTAAGTGTGTTGTAAAATGAAATATACAAATGTGACACTAGATGGTGACAGTGAGCTATGGCAAATTCAATATATTTTTCAAAACGTTTTTTAAAAGAAGCATTTTCACAGCGTTTTTTATATGTGTGTAGATTCCACCCTTATGAGAGATGGGACAGAAAGTGTAGTTTCCCAATTCTGGATTGAGAAACCGTCAAGCATCCATTAAAATAACTGATCTTATTCCCGTTTCAAATATTTTTACACAAGTTATATTTCTTGCTGTTGAAGCTTCTGCATCATCTACAACACATGAACTCTCATTCCAAAAGGAGTTGCTCTTGTCCAGGCCTAACATCTGGTCAAACAAAGTTTGGTAAGAAGTTGTTTGATTATGGTTTCGATTTTCAAATACAGTCCAAGTACCTTTTGAAAACAAAAACTTCAATCTGAGTCTGCCAATGTATTCTCTAATAAAAAAGGAAATTGTCTCCTATGCAGTGATAGCCCATGTGTTTGGAGGCCACTGCATTAGTCATTCTCTTCCTGTGTAGGCAATATGTTATGTGAGAGATACAATTTTAGATTCAAGGCATCAAGCTTCCCCAACCTGATGCCCTCCAGATGTTTCGGACTACAACTTCCATCTGCCCTTGGAATGTCCAAAACATCTGGGGGCACCAGGTTGGGGAAGGCTGCAGTTTATCGTTTATTGTTGAACATCTGGTGGTGTGATGTGGAAGAATGTATCAGCAGGACTTTCTGTTGCTTATAATCTTTTATAGCAGACAAACTGAAATAAATGGAAGTTTTGTCAAAATGCATAAATGGAAAAATGAAAGGCTAGACCATTTCGGGTAATGCTAACTTGAATTGCTCCATTTACTTCAATGGTCCATAAATTCTTATTAGCGAGAATTTGAAGTGAAATAACCCCAAAGAGGACACTGACTCACATGCTCCATATGCCCTTTATTGTGGTTTATAAAAACATTGGTGCAGAGCTTATGCAAACTATGAATGACATTGGTTCAGCAGTTAATTAAGCCATGGTTAAATGGTTAAATGAAATTAAGTGAAAAGTGATGTCAGAACTAAGAATCCACGTAGTGCAGAGGTCCAAGGGTGAGATGGAAAGGCTTGGTTCCAGTTGCTCTTCAGCCATTGCTTGGTGACCTTGAGCAAGCTATCCTTCAGGGCTAACAAAATATTGCACGGCACATGCCACACCAATGCCTCTCTCTTTTTAACCAGAGAACCAGTGTTATCCAAGTCATGTTTGGAATAGGCAAACCAGGTGATTGCCTCACCTTTTCCACTTCGCTGCTGTTTTGCTCTAGTTACCTCTGAACTACTTTCTCAGACTGCATCCTGCCACCTCTGTGCTCAAAATTGAGCGTTTCTTACTTGCTTTGCTCGAAAATATTCCATTTGCCTCTCCAAATAGGCACAGAGAAGCTTAGAGAAACAAAACCGCAGTTTAAAATTTTAAATTATTTTCCTTTTGTATTTCAACAGTACAAGGTATAACCACCTCAGAAAGAGCACTCATTGCAGAGTATGTTACTAGTGAAAGGTTTTGTTTTGTTTTTCCTTTGCATGTACAGAGGAACTGGAATAATTGGGGCGGTCCTGTGCTATGATGAGCACGTAATGTGCCTTTTCACAATGTTCAGCCTGGATTTGCTGAGGCAAATAAATTGTGGAGTTTCAAAACACCATCTTTCCCACCAATTCTGTATTACAACTTTAAAAGCGGCTAGAATTAAAGTACTTGATAAAAGAAGAAAACCAGTGGGAACTTTGTATTTTGACCACGATGGGATCTATAGCTTTTCCCCCACATGTAAATGGGAGTGACAGCATTTCTAAATGCTAGTCAAACAGACATTTATGTCTTGCCCGTAACAAAAAGATACATAACAGACACAGAACTGCATGGTGATGAATATATGAAGAGAGGAAAACTTTCACTACGGTCCCATTTTCACCTGCTCATATGGTCTGCAGCTGTAGCTCAGTGGTGGAATAATATTCTTTTAAATGTTTGAAGACTCAGAATGAAACTTCACAATACTAATTTAGGTTTAGCTCTAAAAGAGAACCAGACCATGCAAATGGGTAAATTGTTCTGCAAATGTCATAACAGTCTTTCCAACATGCTGTTTTAATATTGTTAACATATTGTTGAAATTTCAAAATTTCCTCAGGAATAGGATAAATATTGACATCTTACATTTCCCCCCTGAAATGTTTATTTCTTTGGTACAGACGTTTCCTGTCATTTTGTGTGTGCCGGGGGATAGGAAATACATTTTTTTTTAAAAAAAGTTGCTATCTTATACAAGACCAACTTTTGTTCATATACCAGCAGGCAAAATTATCAATAATCAGAGATCAGGAGAGTTTTATTATGTACAAACAGTTGTGGTACTTTATGGGCTGGGAGTTGACATTTCTCCCTTCTTTTTATATCTGCATGGCTTGCCACCATTATAGTCACCACCAGCCTGCTCTGGTAACTGGGGAAGGAAGGAAGGAGGAAGGGAGTTTGGGAAGTACAGAGCAGTTGCTTTTCATGCAAAAACTCCTGAACTCAATCTCCAGCATCTCTAGGTAAGGATGGGAGAGATCCCTGTCTGAAACACCAGACTGCCACTGCTAGTCTGTGTAGACAGCAGTGAGCTAAATGGAACAATGGTCTGACTTAGGCTAAGGCAGTTTTCTGTGCTGGAGAGGGGGAGAGAGGACTTTTGAGGCCAAGAGTGTAGGGGCCACAGACTTGGCTTTTACCAAGGTGAGTTCCTGAGACTTGCATTTTCAAGCCCAGGAGAAGAAGTCTCCTCACTTGTTGGGAGTAAAGCAGCAACACTTGCAGTTAGTTACCTGAACCAGTTACCAGGGGCAGAGTGCTAGGCAGAAAGGCAATCTCAAACCTCATAGAAAACTCTCCAACTATTTCCTAGTCATTGTGTGCCACATTAGTTCCCATGGAAACACATCACCATGCTGTTAAAACTCCTTTGTCAAGTCCAGGTATTGCCTCAGAATGCTGCAACACAGATAGCCCTGCTCACAGGTATCTAATTGGAAATCTATAAAGATATAATGTTCCTGCCAACCTAGCAGTTCGAAAGCACGTCAAAGTGCAAGTAGATAAATAGGTACCACTCCGGTGGGAAGGTAAATGGCGTTTCCGTGCACTACTCTGGTTTGCCAGAAGTGGCTTAGTCATACTGGCCACATGACCCGGAAGCTGTTCACCGGCTCCCTCGGCCAATAAAGTGAGATGAGTGCCACAATCCCAGTCGTTCGCGACTGGACCTAACAGTCAGGGGTCCCTTTACTTAATGATATAATGCACATATATGTATCTGCACGCACGCACGCACACGCGCGCACACACACACACACACACACACACATTGGTTTTATATTCTTACTGTTATTATTTTCTTTTGTTAATTTTTGGCTCTCCAGACTGCATCTCTGTTGGGATTTTTGTTTGTTTGTTTTGCATCCTTTCTGAAAGTTTGTGACTCCAGCCAACTGTAGGACTTGATAAAAGCAATCCCCTTCGGAAATAAGTTTCAGACCCATCAACTTCAGTGAAACTTAAACACATGCTGGGTTCAGTGTTTTGCTGACTTGGAGCCTTTCTGCTTGCAGCTGTGTTCACTGTGGGAAGATGAGCTGTTATTAAAATATGCAGCATTCATAACAGGCCTTTGTAACTCCCTTTGTAATTCTGCCACCATGGAAATTGTACGGCTCTGGTGGTGGAAATGTAACTTGCCTTGTCATTTAAGGACTCCCTGCGTTTTGTGGAATTTTCATATGGATTTGAGCCATCAAAGATCACGCTTGAAAACAGTCCCAATTGTGTAAGGAGTGCTATGATCTTGTCCTTTCCTTCCTACACTTTCAAATCATCCCTATTTATTTATTTATTCATTTATTGACTTCAGTTTCTTAGCATAGGAAATACAATATCTGAATATCTTAAGTTATACAACTTATAACAGTTAGCAGCAGCCATTCACAACCCTAACCACTTGCAAATATTTCCACTTCTCAGGCTTTTCCATTGGTGCTGTTACCTCATTCTTCTATTTTAGTCTACAAAAGTGGTGACAAAACTTCGGTTCATGAGGGAGGATTCAGAAGGCAGCAAAACATTGTTCAACAAACTCCTCTTGAGGTGAACAAGCTCCCATGTTCTATCACTACATACCTCACCAGTGTGAACATCTGCAGGGAAGCAGCCTTCACATGTGCAATTGTACACCTCTAATATGTTGGTTTTGAAACACTGGTAGGGCAATTACAAAGAGAAAGAATGAAGTTGCACTTGTAGTTTATTTTTTTATGGACTCAAGATAGGGTAGCCATATGCCCAGAGTTTTCCAGAGACACCCAGAATACTGCAGGAAGCAGCAGTGTCCAGACAGAAATCGGGCAAATGTATGGCAGCCCATGGCAGCAGTGCCATTTTTGCCATTTCCCCCTAAAAATAGCTCAAAAACAGCATTTTTGAAAAAGCGATTTTGCCCAAAAAACTCTGTCCAGATTTTTACTGTTTGAAATATGGCAACCCTAACTGGTCCTGGTATTTATCTTTAATTCAGTCTATGCTTGCCGTGTTCAAGCTGAGGACAAACAAAGAGATGTGTTTGCCTCCAGATGAGTGCTGGTGCTGCTGAACAGAAATCTGAATTTAATGGTGGGTGAGATAATCAACTAGGGGTGAAATCCAGTTCACCAAGCCTGCGTGCTTTGATGGAGAGCAGCTTATGCAGTGTCCCCCACTGGCACCAAGCAAAACTTTCTGCCTGCTGCTGCTAGTATAAGGACACTGCTGTCATTGATACAGAGCGCTCCTTTGCAGCCAAGCACTTCACCTCATGCAGGGGTTGTTCTGCATTCTGCATAGTATGATCTAGCAGCAGCTCACTTGTCTTTCAGCCCATATATATACACTACTATCAGCAGAAACAGGGGCCAGGCTACACTTTGGGCTGAAGGATAAGTAAGCAAAGTGTGGGTGAAGCTGCTGGGCATGCAGACATCATTATGGCTTGCCCGGTGAAAATAGTGGCAGGATAAGGGTTCTGTTTGGCTCCTGCGGGAAACTATTCTGTAATTTGCTCTCCGCATGGGTATAGAGGGACTGCGGGTGGCGCTGTGGGTTAAACCGTGGTGCCTAGGACTTGCTGATCGGAAGGTCAGCGGTTCGAATCCCCACGACGGGGTGAGCTCCCATTGTTCGGTCCCAGCTCCAGTCAACCTAGCAGTTCGAAAGCACCTCAAAGTGCGAGTAGATAAATAGGGACCGCTCTCCGGCGGGGAGCGGGAAGGTAACGGGTTTTCCGTGTGCTGCTCTGGTCCACCACAAGCGGCTTAGTCACGCTGGTCACGTGACCCAGAAGCTGTCTGCGGACAAGCGCCGGCTCCCGGCCTCTTGAGCGAGATGAGCATGCAACCCCAGAGTCAGTCACGACTGGACCTGATGGTCAGGGGTACCTTTACCTTTACCTTTATGGGTATAGAGGACTTGCACCCCAGGAATGCTGGGATACCTTAAATATATTTTGTGGCATGAGCTTTCATAAAGCCATTTCCCGTCCCTGGGGAGATAACGTTGTGGGCTGGGAGCAAGCCCTCCCCACGCGCATGGGGCGGGATAGCTCCTGTGCCATTGGTCAGTCCTCGGCCGCATCAACCCAAGGCTGTCCAATCCGGGCCATCTGGGGGGGTGGCGTGGGCTATTTAAACTGCCCACAACTGAGGACATGCTCTTTTCCCCCTGCTTGGAAAGTTCTCCCCCCCCCCAAGGTTAGGCTCCTTATCTTCTGACCTTGCTATGAACTTCGGTTGGTCGCCTGTTTTTTAACAGGGGCCTGGTAGGAATTTTTTCCACTTGGAATATTGGCATCAGCCATTTGGTTTCCCCCCTACCTCCTAACAATTCATCACAACTTTGTAAGGTTTGGGGGTTAGGCATTGGAGGTTGAAGGCAAGGGGAGGTAGTGGCCATCACCTACCCCTCCTATTTCAAGGGTATTCCGTTAAAGGAATCTGAGGGGTGTGGTCCCTGTCCGAAGCCCCAGACAGGGGGCTAGGGCCATGACACGACCTCTAGCGGTGACCCTGGGGGAGTTCCTAGTTGATGTGCATCAGCAGGGCTCCCCCTTCTGGCAGTTAACCCTTCCAAGACTCCTGCAGACGGGCAGGAGTCAGATATAGTCGTGTGGTTTTCAATGCCTAAGCCAATACCACTCATTTTCTATAACCAATGAAGTTGTGGCCTTTTTGCCCATTAACCTAAAATACTGTTTCATGTGTCTTTATTCCACTTCCCGGGAGGGTTTGGGACCTTGCCACACAAATAAGAGTATACTTCACAGACTGTGGAGTTGCATTTATACGCACGCACATTGAGTTGGGAATGCTGGGTCCAAAGACCATAGAGTTAGAGTCCATTTCGAGCTATTACCTAAGACAACTTGTAACCTAAGCCCTATGACTTTCCAGTCAAGAATAAGAATGCAGTTAAAAATATAGTTTATAATTATTACCATTGGCAATTCAGTGAGATCATGATACAGGATCTCTCATTTTAAGAGGATTGGCCATGAATCAAAGAAGAATTAATCCTTTTAACCCTACGGATGGGCGGGGATTTTATTAACTTTGCATTTAAAGGCTAATCTATTTTTCCAGAACAATATTCAAATGGAAACACAACCATCCTTCAAAAATCACATTTCTTCATATGTTGCAATGCAGTTCTACAGTCAAAGAATGTGTACAAAAATGCATATCCTGAGGTAAAATAAAGATAACAATGCACATATTTATGAAAATAACATACAAGAATACATTATATTAGGGGAAATGGCTTTGCAAAGATATGTAGATTAGGCAAATTGAGTTCAAAAAGATGTAGATTAGTGGGGGAAATTCCCACTCATGATTTTTCGTGAGAAAAAGTTAAAAACTGATATGAGAACTTAAGGCTGGAAATATGTAAAAAATGAAATGGACCAATTTGCCCAGTTTAAAGCCATCTTCCTCCTCAAACTGTAGCCACACCAGGCGACATGGAAAACTGCTTAAGGGTAGTTTCAGAAGCAGTCTGTGATATTGCGAGGGAATCAGCTGTTCGAAGGAGAAGAAAAACCAGGAATGTGATGTCCATTTAATTAATTAAAAGCTTTTAATGTATTGAAAGTGTAAATTAGTCAGGCAGTATATTGTTAAAATACTAACGATGAAGCTAAAACAAATGCTTCTAAAAACTGCAGATAGCAAGATTCAGGTAGGTAGCTGTGTTGGTCTGACGCAGTCGAAATAAATTTAATAATTTTTTTTAAATGTCCAGTAGCACCTTAGAGACCAACTAAGTTTGTCTCTAAGGTGCTACTGGACAATGCAGATGGCAAGGTCTGTATTTTTTTTTTTTTTTAAAAAGGCATTGTCCCTTCTCCAATACAAAAGGGGAAGCTTCTTCTAAAGTGATTTCTTCATAGGACAACGTCTACATGCATTGTCAGTGCATCTTGCTTCAGAAATATTATTTTACCCATTTGCAAATTCATATGATAGATTCATTGATGGGCAAGACAATGCTAGACACAAGATGCTGGTGTAAAGTTAACTTAAGCCAGGGTAAAGTACACTAGCTTTCACAAGCAGGGCTTGTTGGCAGAGTAAAAACGAGCCTTTAATGGACTTTGAGTCACAACACTATTTTTGCCGCCTTAACTTACACTGGATTCCCAGGTTACATGACTGAGATGAGCAGGCTTATGATCCAGCCCAAGTCTCCCACCCACCCACTGCCCCCTACCCAGCCTCCAGAACACCCCTTATTTCAGGACTGATGGCGGCTCAAGATCCACCAGGCTCAGCTCAAGTAACTGGTTCCCAGCTGAGGAAATGATGAGGCTTAAATGAAGGGAAATGAAGGGACTTAAGTAGATTTAGTCTGGCTAAGATAGAAACCTCCCACCTCAGCTGGAAATTCACTGGATCCTACTCCTGCTCAGCCCAGCGGATCTTGCTATACAATTGTTCCTTAAACATACAATTAACTGATTAAAATTTCTGTAATCAGGCTGCAGTCTGGCAGGTGGGGGGGGGGGAATATCACAAACAGATTTGGATCCTAGCCATCACTTGTAACTTTTAATAGGAACTGCCTTGACACTCTCCTTGGGGTTGTTTCCAGCAGTGCAAACAGTGCATGGGAACATCTCTCAATGTACTGAAGTTCTCTAATAAATTCTAAATTTGGGCATGGCGTCACTAAAGGTCCTGAAACTGCAATATCATCTCTCAGCTGTTATTTTTGTTTGTTGGTTACTAGTAACTCTAATATTCCCCCATGGTATAAAGAAGTGTTTCATCTTATTTTGGAATTATGTTTTTGTGTTGCTGCTGTTCTTTGGCAAATGCATGTTACTCTGTACATGTGGGAACCTGAAATGCCTCTAGTAAATAATCTGAAGTTGGTAGGATGTCGAGGGGGGGGGGTGTCACTGTGGGATTTCTCCTACTGAGGGCAAAGGAAAAAATCAAACAGGATTATTAAATCTGAGATCCAACGACACACTTGTTCTCTGCATACTGTAGCATATCATTCTACCTAAAGTATGTGTGCTTATTCCTATGACATAGGTATTTATTTTTTGTTGTGATGAAATCTGCCCTCCAGTTTCTCAAGTATTTTCTTCCCTTCCAAATTAGGCTTCCGTTTTTCTGTGTCTTTAGCATTTCGGTGAATTCAGGGATTGAGCTTATTTTAACATTGTGAGTGGATGGTGTTTGTGTTTTTCCCCCTCTAGTGAACATTTCTGCAGCATCCATAACAACTTATGCTGCCTGCTCTGAATCTGCCCCATTGGAAAAACTACCTCATGAAGTTCCAGCCACCCTGAACTTTGGTTGAGTATGGGCACCTGGGACTAGTGAGTCAGATGATAGAATGAAAGATAGGACATTCAGAAACACCTGTTGACTATCTCAAAAGTAAGGTCAGCATGGAAAAAACCCTGCACCCCACTCATTAGAATTTAAAAGAAATTTTCTGTATTGATATTTTTAATGCAATTTCTCTTTTTCATTAATTAAAGGAAAATAGGGGTGGGGGGTGGGGACAACCACAGGAGAAAATTTCAGCATAGCATTAGTATTTATATTCCTATTGGATGAAAATATACAGTGGTACCTCAGGTTAAGTACTTAATTCGTTCCGGAGGTCCGTTCTTAACCTGAAACTGTTCTTAACCTGAAGCACCACTTTAGCTAATGGGGCCTCCTGCTGCTGCCGCACCGCCAGAGCATAATTTCTGTTCTCATCCTGAAGCAAAGTTCTTAACCTGAAGCACTATTTCTGGGTTAGCGGAGTCCGTAGCCTGAAGCATATGTAACCTGAAGCGTATGTAACCTGAGGTACCACTGTACCTCGACCTCTTTTCACACATGCTTACTTCAACAGCTTCAAGAGACCACTTTTTAAAACTGCTATTGAAGTAAAGTCTCACTTCACAACATGCTCTATTCAACTGAAGCGATGTTTGCTATGTGTACACCTAAAAAAGAGGAAAAAAGAGAAGGGTGAATGTGACAAAGGTGTGCTTGCAAACATATTGTGGCTTGCTTCCTCATTTATTGAAATGTTCCAGAGGCAATACGACCCAGGCTTGATTTGTTTCGAGGAAGGAACACTGGGGGCTTCTGACATGTCTGTAATGTTTGCTTTATTTGCAGAGATATAGGTGAAGCATAACTTCAGGCAAACAGCATGGCACTTCTACGAGGTAACAGATCTCAACATTTGATCCCCAGAAAGCGGCACAATTCACACCACAATGTGCCTTCACCTGTCAGAAAACATTGCTTCTGTGTTTATTCCAAACCTGCTGTTTATTTGCACACACACACACACTTGCAGAAAAAAATATACATACACATCTTACACCAGCCCTTCCTGTTAGCTGGCAGTTAGGAGGGGGGAACCTATTTCCTCCGAACTCCATTTAAAATATTCGGAAGTGATATCCGGACATCAAGAGACCATGAATACATCTTGGTTCCTGCACAAAGGAGCATACAATCAAAAGTTTGAAAGAGTATTTTCTGGGAGACAGTAATTGCTAAGGCGGTAGTAGAGAATAGTTTGTCTGCCCAAGAAGCACCATTTTGGACGAGAATTCTCATCATCCATTTGGGATGAGAATTCCCATCAGCCACAGTCAGGGATCACCCATCACCAATGGTCAGGGATGTTGTGAGTTGCAACCTATGAACATCTGGAGGAGTGTGTATTAGAGGCATGCTTATTGGAAAATAACCAGTTTGCCTGCACTGGGTGGCAGGACAAGAGGGTACCGCAACAATGATGAACAACAGAAGGCAAGAGGTAGTGGAGGGACTGAATTTTGGCATTGCCCAGGGCACCACTGAATTTTTAAAGCCCAAAATCTGCCCCTACCCTGCTCTACCTAACATCTGCAATACTAACAGTTCATCTGCTTAACTAGAAACTTAATATAAATGATTGTGTTAATGTGCATGTGCATAATGTATGTTGTGCTGATTTAATTCTCTGTATGTGAGTCCCTGATGATAATTAACATCCAAGATGACACCATGTTAAAATATGTTAAAATATAAATACCATTTGCTCTTCAGTGTCTGGCCATTATCTGCACGGAGCTAAGTTAGATTTCACTTTGATAAACCCACTTGAATGCAAGTGACATGTTTTCAAGTTGCACCTCCATCTAAAGCCTCTGCTATTGTTTAAAATAAAATGACCATTTACTAGAAACTCAGGAGAATGCCTGTGGGCAACTCACTTTTGAAAAACAAACTAAACCCATCAGGTAAAACTGTCGAGGCCTGGGCTTTATCTAACACTGCACACTCTTTTATAAATTGATTCGCTTTTCTGCCAACCCAACATGTCCATGAAATAGCCTAGCTTTGGCTACAAGAACAATTATTATTCCGCCTGAGGTGATTTGTGTGGTCTTAAAGCTCTGCAAACATCCATTTATACTCAAATAGATTGGAGATAAAGTAGACACAAGCGTCCACTTCATGCAAGCAGTGATTGGCAGCCTCGCCACTTCTTGACAGTCAGAGACCTGCCCCACGGCATGATGGGAGTCTGTGTCATTGTGCAGAGCTGGACAAAGTGAGGCTGTTGGGTGTCAATCTGATGATAATATCTGAAAGTATTTGAAAAATGATAACCCAGTGGTGTGCACATCCAAAAGTTGATGGATCATTAGCAGAATGAAAAGCGCTCTTATTCTAGCAGAAAACTTCAACACGGAGAATTTTGTTTGCTTTCTTTTTGCACAGATATGGAAAACTATAGTGTGTTTACAACAATGAGGTGGCTCTGTCAAGTCACTGCTTCATATAGTTTTTTCACAAAACAGATTTGCAGCCAAAGCTTTGTCTGGTTAGTTCACACATTTAAATATGTCATTGGTTTCAGCTTAAAGAATGACATGAAGGTGTCTGATATAGTTTGGTTTCTGAAGCTAAGTAATACTCATTGAAATATAAAGACCCATATATTTAGTGATATTTATTTAAGATATACATTTAAGAAAATGTATACACCACCTAACTGGAATAAAACTTCTAAGCAGTTTACAATAAGCATTAACATTATCAGTAAAAACAGGAAGGGTGACACACAAATCAGCAAACAATATATGTGTGTGTGTGCGCACACACACATGCACAAACACACATACAGTGGTACCTCTGGTTACGAACATAATTTGTTCCAGAGGTCCGTTCTTAACCTGAAACCATTCTTAACCTGAGGTACCACTTTATCTAATGGGTCCTGCCGCTCCGCTGCACAATTTCTGTTCTCATCCTGAAGTAAAGTTCTTAACATGAGGTACTACTTCTGGGTTAGCGGAGTCTGTAACCTGAAGCATCTGAAACCTGAAGTGTCTGTAACCCTAGGTACCACTGTAATCAAAATCACCATCACACACTGTAATGGGTCTAGGGGTTGCTCGTGCGTAAGCAGATGTCTATCTCCCCGGCTGGGTGCAAACACCTGGGTGGGTTGCCAAAGTGAAGCTTTTCTGTCCGGACAGCCACTCACCCGTGGCTGACTCAATCGCTGGCAGAATCCGTCAGTGGGCGTTTCTTAAATTTCTTCCAGCAAAGAAGCTCTTTGACGCCTAGTCTCCTCCTACTCTCTCTGAGCGAAAGCCTTCTGCACAAGGAGGGCGTGGGCAACGGAGGACCCCTATACTCCCCGCTGGTCCCAGGCAAGGAGTCATGAGACCGCCTCGCCGCTTCCCCCATCTGCCCCCCTTCTCCACTGGTGCTACGCTGATTCTCTTCCCCAGAAGATGGGCTGCTTCTCCCGATCCCTGGACACTCTCTGGAATCCCTCTGGCTTTTGCTCTCTCCCTCTGGCACTGATGGCAGTTCCCTGACACACACCAGTCTGAAAAATTGCCTTTTCTCTACACACTTCACTGCCAATATTATGTACCGTATTTTTCCATCTATAAGACGCCCCCATGTATAAGATGCCCCCTATTGTGGGAGACTCAGTTTTAAGAAAATGGGAGGAGATGAATCCATGTATAAGACACCCTCCTAATTTTTGACATTATTTTTTAGGAAAAAACTTACGTCTTATACATGGAAAAATACGGTATATTTTTCTTTTGCCATCCCTCATGCCTGAAAACATCACTTCGTTGAGCAACCTACAGTTCATTAGGAACCTCAGTAAATCAGGATGGATTATTTTCATCTGCAAAGAAATGCCAAAGGGCACAGAACTCTCAGTGGTAGACTTTGGGCTTTGAAATTTCAGCGATAGCCTGTGCAATACCAAAAGGTGGCACCCACTGCCTCTCACCTTCCGTTCTACACCATTGTTGCAGCGGTGCCAGTGGTGCCCTCTCGGCTCAGCGCCTGGTGTAGGTGAACTGGTCATGCTCCTCGAAATCCGCCTCTACAACTATAACAATCATATATTGATAAAGAAGAAGTTACAACAGAATGGACAAAAGATAACACACCCCTTGAGCTGATCTGCTATGATCAGCTGAGAGGACTGGTCTTCTTCCTGATCATGGCAGATCAGGTGTGGGGGTTTACACCAACTTGCCCAGTGTGTTATGATGGGTATGAAAATACCTCACTGTATGGATCAACTGTATGGATCAGCTGAGGTGGGGGTGAGCGATGAAGAGATCATGTTGATGTAGGTGAAGTTTGAGTTAAGTGCATCTGTGTCTCTGTGCTCTGTGTGTGTGTGTGTGTGTGTGTGTGCGCGCACACACACACATTTTTATGTATAGTCCCATATACTTTGCACTGGTGTAATGTGGCTTTTGGCCCAAAAATGTTTCACCACCCTTTTTAAAGTTACATCTGTCTATCTATTTACGCGCCATGTCTATTTCTCCATTGTGGTGGAAAATGCAGTATTAGTTCTCCACTCCATCGTTCAGGTATTTCAATGCAATGCCTTGCCTAGTATAGTGCTCTAGGCTGGTATTTCCTCACACGTGTGTGTAGCTAAATTCAAGCAAACAAAAACAAAACAGGTTATTTTCCCCCCCTCCTACACTTGTCCAGCACAACACCATTTAAAGTGTGAAAATAATTCTTCTATATAAAACTGCAAAGTGGCAGAACAGAAGCTCCCATGAGAGAGCACTTGCAAATATCAAACATTCCAGCTGGTGTTTGAGGAGTACAGAAAGGTACAAGAAAAAGTCATTTCCAAAAAAGCTCAGATCAATATTTAAGGTAGGGGGAGGGGTGCTGGAAAATGTAGTAGCATCAAGAGGGGAAGGGACAGAATTATTCATGCCATGGGTCACTTCCCAAATGACCTATGAAAATGAGTAGCACGTAAAAGCATTATTATCCAAACAACAACAACAACAACAACAACTTATTTATACCCCGCCCATCTGGCTGGTTATCCCCAGCCACAAGTGTAGGGTACCATCTTCAGTTTGTTTTACCCAAACCACCCAATTGTATAAACATATAGTGGAGAACAGATTGAACCTGTTTGTTTCTTTGCAGTGAATGCTTGTTGCTTTTGCTGGCACAGCTTTTTAAAAAAAGAATTGTGGGTTTTACAAAAATAATTCTGTTGCTTATTGGGAACTCTAGAGATTAATAGGTACAGTAATTCTGTGTTTAGTCTCCACCTGCCTTGTCATTTCAGTGCAAATGAAGCAGCTAATGGACCAACAATTAGGCATCTCACTGCAAAGAACCTTTTGTTTTCTTCTTACATCTTTCATAGAAACACCTTTTTAAAAAATCCTCTCCACCTTCCTGCTTTAGGGCTTCTTTGTATTTTGTTTTGGTTTTGCTTTGTTTTGTTAAAAACACACAACTAGTTCAGAGAAGCATTTTGGTGAACTCATTAGTACGCTAATTTGCTCAGTACACTTTGATGGCTTTTAAAATACCGTATTTATCGCCATATAGGACGCACTTTCCCCCCTCCAAAAATGAAGGGGAAATCTGGGTGTGTCCTATGGGGCGAATGCAGGCTTTCGCTGAAGCTTGGAGAGCGAGAGGGGTCGGTGCGCACCAACCCCTCTCGCTCTCCAGGCTTCAGGAACACATCCGCAGCCTAAGCAGCCCTGCGGGAACTCCTGCAGGGCTGCCTAAGTTGCGGATGTGTTCCCGAAGCACCGGGCGCTCTGCTTTCAGCGTGCCCGGCACTCCAGGAAGCAGGCTTCTATCCGCAGCGTGGGGAGCCCTGCGGGAGTTCCCCACAGAGCTCCCCATGCTGCGCATAGCAGCCTGCCGCCCGGCGCGAAGGGCGGCCTGAAGCAGAGCGCTACGCCCGCCGGGCAGACATCCGCAGCGTGGGGAGCCCTGCGGGAGTTCCCCGCAGGCCTCCCCATGCTGCGGATAGCAGCCTGCCGCCCGGTGTGAGGGGCGCTCTGCTTCACCCACCAGGCAGACATCGGCCAGCCCCACAAGCTCGGGGGACAGCAAGGAGGCGCAGCACCGCCATCCCGCTGTTCCTTGACCTGGTTCCGTTTCCCCAACCTGGTTTGGGGGGGAAATAAAGGGGGGGGGAAATCCTTTATTCCCCCCCCCCAAAAAAACTAGGTGCGTCCTATGGGACGGAGCGTCCTATGGGACGAAAAATATGGTATATGGATTTTAAAGTGATGAAAATGTGTTATATGATCCAGAGAGAAAGCCTTATTGGTCTATGGGAGCTGCAAAGAATCTTATGGTTTTATTAATAAATCTGTTAAATATTTAAGGTTGCAATTCTATACAAAATAGGTGATGCTACAGACGAACCACTGAGATGAACAGCTTCGGATCTCTGGCACAGCTGGCTATTTCCTGAGCTTAGCCAGACTGGCAAAATATATATATATCAAACCCCAGCTCATCCAATGATAAAGGTAAAGGTAAAGGGACCCCTGACCATTAGGTCCAGTCGTGACCGACTCTGGGGTTGCGGCGCTCATCTCGCTTTATTGGCCGAGGGAGCCGGCATACAGCTTCCGGGTCAAGTGGCCAGCATGACTAAGCTGCTTCTGGCGAACCAGAGCAGCACACGAAACACCGTTTGCCTTCCCGCCGGAGTGGTACCTATTTATCTACTTGCACTTTGACGTGCTTTCGAACTGCTAGGTTGGCAGGAGCAGGGACCGAGCAACGGGAGCTGACCCCGTCGTGGGGATTCGAACCGCCAACCTTCTGATCGGCAAGTCCTAGGCTCAGTGGTTTAACCCACAGCGCCACCCGCATCCCTCGATCCAATGATAAACCAGCATAATTTGCTCATCCCAGCTCAGCTGGGGCTCAGCTGCCTGGGCCAAGCTGGTGAAAGGAGGAGCACTATGGGACCAAAAAATGATTGTGATGGGACCAGGAGGGTTGGACTTAGACTGGATCCTAAGCCCATTCAGTTTGGTCCCATGGCCTGGCAACCTGGCATAGAATACTATTTCAAAAGCTTGCTTTCTCTCTGCCAGGCTTAGGCAGAGCAGCAGCAGCAACCCCACTGTTGAATGGGGTTGAAATTGCCATGACTTTATGCTGGTTTAATTTACACCTAACACATAGTTAACCGTAGCTGTCTCTGCCTGGGCATCAGGCAGATGGAACCCCCAGGGGTATGCAATACATCTGCCTCCAGAATAAATACAAAAGAAAATCATAATGACATTCATTACTTTAATTAAATAAAGACTTACCATTAGGCAGGGGGAAAAAACACAACTCGAATCATGGTTCATAATCTGAATTGCAAAGACCAGCAAAAAAACGGGAGTAAGAGACCTTTTTAAATCAACACACATAGGGATGGAAATTTACAACAACATTCCTGTATGTAGACCACATTCAGGAGATCCATGCACCCTTTTGTGTGGGTGTCTGGGGGGGGGAGGAGTAGAAACTGACCACACAAACAGTCCCTCTGCCTATATTGGCATTTATGTGTGGATTTTGTTTGTGCATAGTAATGGATGGCTGTAAGCCAAAAGTGTGTACCCATGCCTCGTGACGTTTTTGCCTTTAAAACATTCATACCACACCTTTCCTCAACAAGTCAATTTTAAATACAATCTTGACACCAGCATTAAATGGAATAAAATGGTATTAAAACTCCAAAACAGCAACGAAAAGGATTAAAAATCTAACCCCTATAAAGAATAAATAATTTAACCATTTAATAATTTAAATGGTGCTGGAGGAGACTCTTGAGAGTCCCATGGATTGCAAGAAGATCAAACCTATCCATTCTGAAGGAAAGCAGCCCTGAGTGCTCACTGGAAGGACAGATACTGAAGCTGAGGCTCCAATACTTTGGCCACCTCATGAGAGAGAAGATTGCCTGGAAAAGACCCTGGTGTTGGGAAAGATGGAGGGCGCAAGGAGAAGGGGACGACAGAGGATGAGGTGGTTGGACAGTGTTCTCGAAGCTACCAACATGAGTTTGACCAAACTGTGAGAGGCAGTGGAAGACAGGAGTGCCTGGTGTGCTCTGGTCCATGGGGTCACGAAGAGTCGGACACGACTAAACAACTGAACAATAACAAATTTAACCACAGCAACCCTACCATTTCCTAAGAAAGAAAATATTTCTGCTCCAAAAGTCTTCCTAAAAGGAAGGCATCATAGATGACCATTTGTGAGCAGAAGAGATGCATTTAACGCAGTAGGGAGTGACGGAGCCCACTTTAAGAACTTTGAACAAAATTAGGAGGTAAGGGTCCATTGATTCTAAGTCCTTGTTTGCAGCCTTCCACGAATCAGGAATGCAACTACCACTTACATTAAGGACTTTAATGCCTGAGAGACATCTGCCCTAGCTTGGAAGTAGGTCCTATCAGATTGGTTTGTAGCTGAAAAAGTATGGACTGGTGATAAATAAACCGTAAACTCAATGTTGGGCTATGATTAGATTAACTTAAAAGTATGCCAAGATATCCATGCTTTGAAAAATTACCAAAAGGAATTACTGAAGTCTGTTACAAAATGTTGGACTGATTATGTAAACCAGGTTCCCAACAGAGCCATTTGCAAGGTTATTATGCTTTTTTGCTCCTGCCATGACTGAAGATCCTGGCTAACAACACTATGTATCAAATCACATGCTGGGTTCCTGGGCAATTTTTCTTTTTGGAATAAATTTTCATTCCTCCCCACTTAACTCTTTAACAAAGGGAAGCAATATGCATACTTTTAAAGCTGGTATCAACCAACTTTAAAAGCCTAAAATCAACAAAGAACTTCATGATAATATTGGACCATCTTCCCTTGTACAGAGCCAGTCAATTTCATGCTTATTACAGAAGGTCTTGCTGGTGGGATCTAGTCCATCCAAGAATTTAGGAATTCTGACGTCCTACAGGGGTAAATTGGGATCCATGAGAGATGATCTGCTCTGTCTGTTTCCAAATGATGGGAGATTCTATCTTGGCTTTGTGTGTGTGTGTTTTGTAAACCATACAGAAAGCTTTGTTGAAGTACATAACAGAAATAAAGGAAGGAAGGAAGGAAGGAAGGAAGGAAGGAAGGAAGGAAGGAAGGAAGGAAGGAAGGAAGGAAGGAAATTAAAAGCTGTAATGTCATGATACAAATCTCACTCATAACTACATAGGAAAAATAATTCTACTGGAGTACTGTGTCCAGTTCTGGGCACCACAGTTCAAGAAGGACACTGACAAACTGGAACGTGTCCAGAGGAGGACAACCAAAATGGTCAAAGGCCTGGAAACGATGCCTTATGAGGAACGGCTAAGGGAGCTGGGCATGTTTAGCCTGGAGAAGAGGAGGTTAAGGGGTGATATGATAGCCATGTTCAAATATATAAAAGGATGTCACATAGAGGAGGGAGAAAGGTTGTTTTCTGCTGCTCCAGAGAAGCGAACACTGAGCAAAGGAACCAAACTACAAGAAAGAAGATTCCACCTAAACATTAGGAAGAACTTCCTGACAGTAAGAGCTGTTCAACAGTGGAATTTGCTGCCAAGGAGTGTGGTGGAGTCTCCTTCTTTGGAGGTCTTTAAGCAGAGGCTTGACAACCATATGTCAGGAGTGCTCTGATGGTGTTTCCTGCTTGGCAGGGGGTTGGACTCGATGACCCTTGTGGTCTCTTCCAACTCTATGATTCTATGATTCTATGAATTTAGTATTTATTATCCTGCAAGTGCATTTGTAATAAATTGTGTAGCTGCAGTGAAAAGTGCCAGAGTTGGAGACTATAATTCCATCCTAGAACACATATATGGAAATGTATCCCTGGACATTTACACACAATCCTACATAGCCCTGGCCCAAGAATATTGTGTGCAAGGCCAGAATTACCATTTATTAAGCTGTGGTGCAACAAAATCATGGGATGGGGGGTGACTATAATGTAGGAATGGACAGATCTGACCAGTCTGGCTTCTCATTTTTCCAATCCTAAATTCAGTTCTTCAAATTTCCACATCAGTTTGTAAATACTTTTTTAAAGTCTTCACATAAATTCAACAGCATTTTAGTGCAAATTTAGTCTAATATACATCTTTTTCATGTTTAATATACACGTTTTTGCAAAAGTATTTTCCCTTAATAGGAGACATTCAATCATTAATAGAAGACATTAATAGAAACAAATGAATCAAATTTTCTTCTCCATCCCTCATTTCAGGTGGCCTAAAGAGACTAGCAGTACTTGATGAATAGGTTTTCTGTGAATTCTAATATGATGTAGCCTGATTCATACCTGCTTTTCTAATGCTCAGAGCAGAATGCAGTTTGAATTTTTCAGTTCTTAGGACTTTATGATGCCGTTCATGGCTCAAAATGTTTCCAAATACATTTTTAAATGTTTGTTTAGATAAAATACAGTTGTGATTCGAGGACCCGATCCCCGCTTGGGGAATAAAGACATGTGGACACAGAATGTAAGGTTAATGGGTAAGGAAAAGGCCACAACTTTATTGATTACAGCATGTGAGAAGGTATTGGCTTAGGCATTGGACCACGGAACATTAGACTCCACCCTCTCGTAGAGGGGTGAGTCTGAGGAGGGGTTAACCACCAGTAAGGGAAGCCTGTTGATGCTAACCCAACTATAGGCTCTCTTCCTGATGTCACCGAGGGTCGTGCCATGGCCCCCCGCCACACGGGCCTCGGACAGGATCCACGACCGCCGGATTCCTTTAGCGGAATACCCAAAATTGTCGGGGAAGGCGATGGCCACACCTTGCCCCCCGAAACACCAACAACACATTCCAATACCTAACCGCCAAATACCACGAAAGTTGTGGCGGTTGCTACGAGGTGGGCGAAAAAAACCAAGAGGCCGGGCCAATTTAGCCAATTGGAAAAAAACTCCTACCAGGCCCCCTGGTTAAACAGGGCGACCAACCAGAGGTCCATAGCAAAGTCTCAGGAACAGCTAATCTAAAGGTAGTGGAGGGTGGGTGACTCGAAGAAAATGTGTGTGCAATGGTGGGGATCGCTGGGGCGGCTGCGTTTGAGCAGCAAGCCACTCCCCCGTCGAGCTTCCCTATTGGGTCCCCAACTGGGGAGGGGCGTGGCGCCAGCCCTGGAGTTGAAGCAGGAGGCGGAGCGCCCCCTGCATGACATGGGAATCATCTCCCGATCACAACCCCTCCCCTCCTGGGAGGAGGAAAGGCTTTAGAACGTACATTGTGAAATGAGATCTATTGGGAGAAAGAGCTTGGAAAAATGTGAACATTAGTGAAAACTGCATCTGAAATGTACTTATTAGGAGAAATTCACATAAAATTGCTCCTGAATTTTCATAAAGCATTTTTAATAACAATAACAGTAATTGCACATTGCTGTAGAGAACTATATTTAAGACTGGAAATATGAGAAACTGATAGAACCAAAACTGACCTAGCCATTCAACCCTAGTAACAGATTTTTACCATGGGCATTTTGTTGGGAACATTTAATTCCAAGCAGTTGGAAATTGGAAAACTGTAAGAAAATCCACTGCTATAGATGCTTCTTAGTCCTACCAACATCTAGTTTATCAAGCTCACCAAGGTAGCAATACAATTAGCAGAGAAATGATTACAAGAGCAGTAGGATCTGTGGAAAACAATTTCCTATTTCAGTGATGGGGAGTGTGTGTGTGGGGAGAACAATCCACATTCTCAGAACACTCTCATGCACTATGTTTGTTTCTTCCTCTGTGCCTCAAACCCCCTCCCTTTCTCCGTAACATTTCTTTCTTATTAATCCCTTTCCAAAGAAAATTGTGTTATTAGGACTGTGCACAAAGCATTTCATTCCTGTTATCTCGTGTTCAGCTAAGAACAACGAGTAGGCAGAAATACAGAAGCTCTAACACTTTTATAGTAATATAAGTTTTTACCAGTTCCACATTGTTGTATTGTGTTAAGTTTATATTTCAAGAAGTTTGTCCTGAGGAGGACTCAGTATTTGATGAAGAGATGAGAGGAGAGAGAGCATATAGACAGAATGTGTGTGTGATTGCTTAGAACAGGCATAGGGAAACTCCGGCCCTCCAGGTGTTTGGGACTACAATTCCCATCATCCCTGACCACTGGTCTTGTTAGCTAGGGGTGATGGAAATTGTAATCCCAAACATCTGGAGGGCCGGAGTTTGCCTATGCCTGGCTTAGAATGTTACTAGATGTTATTAATAAAGATCTCCTTAAGAATTACAAAAATGAATTAGTCAAAAATTTACAACAACCCAGTAGTGAGCACCAACGCTATATGGAAATCACCACCACCATCATCAAACCTTTATTGGCATCACATACAGTGGTACCTCGGGTTAAGTACTTAATTCGTTCTGGAGGTCCGTTCTTAACCTGAAACTTTTCTTAACCTGAAGCACCATTTTAGCTAATGGGGCCTCCTGCTGCTGCTGCGCCGCTGGAGCCCAATTTCTGTTCTTATCCTGAAGCAAAGTTCTTAACCTGAAGCACTATTTCTGGGTTAGTGGAGTGTGTAACCTGAAGCATATGTAACCTGAAGCGTTTGTAACCCGAGGTACCACTGTACAAACATTCAGAATAAATAGGCCAATGCAACCAACGCTATATGAAGGCATCCCCTTTATGAAGGTGGGTTGGAAAATCTGGGGCACACCAGATGTTGTCCATCAAAACGGTAAGAAATAATGAAAGCTGTAAGCCAACAACATCTAGAGGGCCACAGGTTCCCCAGCTCTACCATGCGCAACTTTATCCAGCATAGTTTTCTTAGGCACCTTTTGCTTTCTGATTTAACCCACAGATATTGCATAACCACATACAGTGGTACCTTGGATTAAGAACTTAATTCATTCTGGAGGTCAGTTCTTAACCTGAAACTGTTCTTAACCTGAAGCACCACTTTAGCTAATGGGGCCTCCCGCTGCTGCTGCACAAACTGGAGCACGATTTCTGTTCTCATCCTGAAGCAAAGTTCTTAACCTGAGGTACTATTTCTGGGTTAGCAGAGTCTGTAACCTGAAGCACCTGTAACCTGAAGTGTCTGTAACCCGAGGTACCACTGTACCAACATCAACATCACTGCAAGGCCTTTAGGCAAGTACATAAACCTACCCTAATCAGAAATGTCATTTGACTATAAGGACAGGATGTTTCTCACTAACTGCATCAACCCAGCTGTTGTGATCCCATTATATCACAGCTGCAAACTGCCCTCTGCCAGCATATGCAATATATTAGAGTGGTGCAGGCTCGATTTGACAGGCCTGAATCTGATAAATAGACTGGTTAGTGATGACTGAACTACATGAATAATAGTGGCCCCATCCCACTTGAAGGTCACTGGTGTGGGAGGAAAATATGAATCCATGTGACCCACAGTAGCAGAGATTTAACTCATGAAATCAAGCAGCACAATGAAGCATTAGGAATGTAGGCTGTTAAACTTTCTGCATATCCCCTTTAGTCTGATTACAAAGCACTCCCCTCTTTCTATTCCTTTTGCAATGAACAGACCACACACTGTTAAGTACGTTTCAAACGCTTTACTTACAAAATGTTTCAAAGGTCAGGTTCATGCATTTATCCAAGCAGCCGCAAGAAGATCACAGGCAGAAAAATATTATGCAGAAAGATAGTTTCGAACACGTGCTATAAGCTTGGAACTTGCAGGGGCACATCTTCCTTGGTCAGTTACATGAGGCAGTGAACAGGAAGAGAAGGCTTCATTTCCTCATCAGAGAAGAAGGGTGTGTGACCTAGTTGAGTCTAGAAATCTAACTCTTAAGCCCTTTACATATTAACTAACACTCATGCATAGTTATGTTAGACTGCAATTTCCCACAACTGGGCCTGCATATGCATTGTTGTCCAGTGTCATCTGAAATCAGCTTTACCTAGCTCACCTGCATTGTGAATACATGGAGTTTGGGCTGCCATAGAGCCTCTCTGATACAAGATAAATCAAGGTATATGAGCATGGGCCATCAGCTAGTTTCAGCATTTGGGGACAGATCCTGGACTAGTAAGGAAACCTCAGTTCAAAAGGACTGACAAGGTTATTGTGGACAGAAATTTGGATACGTCATTCTTTCCCTAGCTGATGCTATTCTGGTGTGCCAGAAGTTGAATAGTGATAAGTTTCATAACAATCTTCTGCAAAAATGACCAAAGCAGAGCACTATCTGGTAAGGGAATTGTCCAGTTTTTAAGAAAGAGCTGAGGGCCCATGATGCAATTGTTCTGACATGCAGTCCTGGGACAGGGATGTCTAGATTCAGCGGGATCTTCAGGATCATTGGCAGCAAGGAGACCTGCTGGAGGAGGGGGATCTGACCCCTCACTCTCCTTCTTGTCTTAGTAGACCTCAGGTTCCAGGTCTGGGCAGAGCTGAACCATGACAACAGCACAGTGAATCGTTACTCCAAACATGAACTAGAATGGCTTCTACCAATTAAGATGGGGCACAGACATGAGTCCTATGTAATCTCCTGATTGCAAAATAGGGCTTTAAGATTACTAACCAATATTTACTTTTCTAAGAGCGAGTTCACTGTGATTTACTTCTGAGCAGACACTTTGGGATTGTACTCTAAGACTTGGATGAACTTCCTCAAGATGCCTATTTCTGACAAACATGTCACAGCTGTTTGATGAATCATTGGCAACTCTGGACGGTAAATATAGGTGTGATTTGTTGTTGTTGTTGTTGTTGTTGTTGTTGTTGTTGTTTAAAAAACATGTTTCCCCTTTAATCAGCCAGTGTGTAAATGTCTGAATATACCGTAACATCTACAAGTACGTACATTGATAAATCAAAAACATTTACAGACATCTGGTCTGGAAGGAGCAGTACTGCAGCAGTTGTGGTGTTTTTGACATCTGGTTCTTTGCATCACTGAGAGCGCAAAATGAAATCTATCCAAGTGCTCAGTGGCCCACTTCAATATCCAAAGCGATTTATATTGTCTCCCCAACCTGTAGTGAGAGCGGTGTTATCTCTACCATTCCCCTGATGGGTTTTAAATTCAGACCCAAGATCATTGTATATATCTGACAGCCTAAGGTACAAAGCAGATTCTATTTGATATCAGAATTGAAATGAATCACTGGGGTGGGAAACATTTATGAATATATTCTTCTGGGAGCAAGGAGTGTTGCTGGATTTAACACCCATCATGTTACTTCTCTGCAGGAGATGCACAGGCTGGCTTACCATCTAAGGAAGAAAAGGCAAGTTAATTTTAAATGGTGGGTATTTGTCAGAAGCAAAGTTTACACACTGCAAAATAGGAAGAAAACAATCGGGAGACCAGAACAAAAAAAAAAATCTTTCTGGGCTCATCTTTCTCTTCTCGTGAATTTAAACAGAAGTATTGTAAGAACAGGACCTATTATTGTAGGGTGACCATTTCTCCTGTTTTATAGAGGACAGTTCTTGATTTGAAAAATCTTGAAAATGCACAACACCAGGTCAGCAGATTGAGGTCATCTGGTCACAGTCCTGCAGATCATGGTGAGATGTCTGCCATTTCTACTGCAATCATTTCTAAATGTACAGCTATATGAGTATTAGCATATGCAAATGTAGTGCAAATCTCTGTCTTATTTTGGATGATGCATTTCTTTCTCTTTGGAGATTGACCACCCTTTGCTAGAGATCATATTTTAGGAACCAGTCTATGTCACACTTTTAAAGCCCTAAACGGCCTCAGCTCAGTATTCCTGAAGGCAGTGCTTCTTTCTGGGGGGACTCAGGGGTACGCATGCATTTTGTGAATCTAAGTTTGGCCTCATTGAGGGGCAGAATTTCAATATGAGTAGGAAAATGAGAGTACCCATAAACATTTTTTTTAAAGAAAAAAGCACTGCCTGAAGGAGTGTCTCCACCCCCATCATTCAGCCCGGACACGGAGGTCCAGCTCCGAGGGCCTTCTGGTGGTTCCCTCACTGTGAGAAGTGAGCTTACAGGGAAATAGCCATGGGGCCTTCTAGGTAGTGGTGCCCGCCCTGTGAAACGCCCTCCAATCAGATGTCAAGGAAATAAACAACAATCTGAGTTTTAGAAGACATCTGAAGGCAGCCCTGTTTAGGGACGTTTTGAATGTTTGATCTTTTATTGTGTTTTTAATGTTCTGTTGGGAGCTGCCCAGAGTGGCTGGGCAGGGTATAAAAAAAATAAATTAGTAGTAGTAGTAGTAGAGGAGCTGCCCACACACCCCAGGAAGAAACATATGAGACCAATGGCTTGGGTTTTCACTTTTTACTGAGTCAGGTCATTGGTCCATCTAGCTCAGTATTGTCTACCTTCTGGCAGCAGCTCTCCAGGTTTTCAGGGAGGGGTCTCTCCAATCCCTACCTGGACATGCTGGGGATTGAACCTGGATCTTTGTGTATGTAATACAAGGGAGATGCTCTGCTACTGAGCTGTAGCCCTTCTCTACAACAGCATCTAGTAGTCCCAGGCATTTCCCCATCCAAGTACTAACCAGGCCGAACCCTGCTTAGCTTCTGTCATCAGATGAGATCAGGCATGTCCAAGGTGTGCCCAGCTGGTATTGCTGAAGGATCTGCAGCAAAGAGGATTTATTTAACCTATTCTAAGTTCATGTTTGGTGAGGAGAGAGCTTAACAATAAGCCCAGGCTTGGAGGATACACTAAGGCAAACTTTGACATGGCGCAGCACAGCATAGGTAAATCAAAGACTGGGGGTGGGGGGGGAGCACAGCAGTTGTGAGCTCTTCTCCCAGAGTCCACAAGTCCACATGGCTTACCATGTCATGTGAATCAGGCCAAAATATATTTATTGTTTCTCAAATTCTGCACTGAGCAAATTGGCCACAAACAGGTGGGATGATTTCCTTTCTTTTCCAGAACAACTGCCCACTAACTAAAAAAGAAAAAGAAAACAGTTCCTTGCATAAAACAGTTTCTTTTACACTTAGAACAAAATGTGTGGGTGCGTGTCCAATATGCTTCCTTTTCTTAAGAGTATTTTGAGCAGTTGCCAGACGATGACTCAATGATAAGCTGTCTTTCTCCTCATTGATATTAATGAGTTTATTGATAAAAGATCTTTTTTCCCCTTTGATGTTTTTGAAAATATTTTTAATTGAGTTTTTAGGCATCAACAAAGAAAACAAAAGTAAGACCTCTCCACTCCCTACTGAGTGTACCGGACTCCAGCAGCACTGGGAGTTTGCAGCTGCACCAGCAACTAGACCTGGCATGGCTTTAGGTGATCTGTGTGCCCTCATGTAATGCTTACATGGGGGGCAGGGCAGGTCAGAGCCTATTGGAGCCCTGCTTTCTCCCTCTTATGTCCTCTTTCAGCCTTTTGTGGCACCCACTCCTCCCTTAACTGGTTGCCTTTGGAGCCAAGTAGGGGTTTTTTGCCTTTCAGCTGAGAGGCTTGCTGACATCTCTGTTATTTTGCCCTTCCCACTCTTTCTCCTGAAAAACAGCTGCCCCTCTTCCACGCAATCCCTCCATCTGCTACTGGCTGCAAGGCAGATAAGGGGACAGAAAGCATCCCTCCTGTGAACTTATTTTAGGAACCAAGCCAATGAAATACAGATATATCTCCCTAACTACTGTTAGACTAAGAAAGAGTGTTTCATGTCTCTCTCCTTCAACAACAAAAGACTCTGCTTTAGTGCTGGATCATCCTCAAACCATGATAGCAATGTCCTGCACCACAAACAAACCATTAAAGGGTTTTGAAGAGCAGGAGGCTTCTCTTTCACTGCCATATCTAACGGAAGTGTATCCATCTATATTTGAAAAGGGGTCATGGATAAAATAGAATTTATTGGTCTAGTTCTTTCTTAACCTGTGTGACTTAACCTGTGCTGCGACATTTCATTTCTTCCTACCTGGCACAGTCAATGAATTGTATTGAGTAGTCTCATTGAAATAAATGGGACTTAACTTAGTGCAGCTTGATCCAGCTCAATGACAGGGATTGTGGGTAGAGGTATCGTGGTCATCATTATGTCATTGGCATGCATGGGAAAATTGAACATAGGGACACTCTTTTCAGCATCAGTCCCATGTTTTCATGGGATGTTTCAGATATTTAGCAATATCATTACTCTGAAGGCAAGGAAAATGACCAATGTTGCAGAATGTTATATTCCACAAGGTCAGAAATATTAAACCTCAATGGTCACCTCAAAGTGCTCTGGAAAGTTCTTCGGTTCAGAATGAAATCTGAACCAAAGAAGTCTTTCCTTCTGCCTCCTTCCCAATTACTCAATAAACTGAGCTAGTTTCTGAGTTTTGAAAAATAAAAAGTACTTTCTTTTCTCTGACCAATTCTGAGTCTGAATGGACATTAGTGCAAATGAAGGCTGAAAATGGATTCAATATAGAGCTCACAGCACTCATGCAAACTCTCTGTATTAATTCTGACATTGTTTCACTAGTAAATCTAACATGGGTGTGTAATTCTTCACCCTGTTTTATCATCTGCTTGATCGCTACCACCTACTTCGTGGGTAGGGAGGAAACTCCTGCAGCCAGGTGCCTGACACAGAGTCATTGCAAGCTCCTCCCATCAAAAACACTGGATGTAGATCATTTTGCTAGCCAGAAGAAGAAGGAGGAACTTACAACAGCATCGAGTGAATGGAGAAAAGACTCATCACATCAGTATTCTGTTCACCAGTATTCTAGAAACATAGATGAATATAAAAAAAGGTAAAGGTAAGTAAAGGACCCCTGGATGGTTAAGTCCATTCAGATTTGACGTTGAGGCCGAGGGATTTGTCCACAGACAGCTTTCTGGGTCATGTGGCCAGCATGACTAAACCGCTTCTGGTGCAACAGGGCACTGTGATGAGCACCAGAGCACAGGGAAATGCTGCTTACCTTCCCACTGCAGTGGTACCTATTTATCTACTCGTGCTGGTATGCTTTTGAACTGCTAGGTTGGCAGGAGGTGGGACAGAGCAATAGGAGCTCACCCCATTACGCTGATTTGAACTGCTGATCATGTGATCGTCAAGCCCAAGCACCTGTGTCCCTAGATGAATACAGGAACAGAAGAAGCTATGTTGTACTGAATCAGCCCATTGGTCCATCTACTTCAGTATTGCCTGCATTGATCAATAGTAGTTCTCCAGGTTATCAGACAGGAGACACTCCCTGTGTGGAGATGCTTCAGATTGAACCTTGGACCTTCTGCATTCAAAACATATGCTCTGACACTGAACTACAAACCTTCCCCTTATATAAATATAAAAGGAAAGGCAGCATCATATTCTCAGTTCTTTGAGATACCTTTTTATATTACATCTTACTTATATGTTAAACCTGAAGATGTTTATTCCTCAGCCCTTGCTTTGTATTTTATAGCTCCCAGTGCCACTACCTGTCTAGAAGCAAAAACAAACTCTTAAAAAATTGCAGAGATGGAGAAAAAATAAAGGCCCCAAACATTTTCATGAAATCTCTTACTTCGCCTTATCTGAAAATCCATGCCAGTGTAGAGTAGTTTATCTATAGTAAGCAGATTAAGGTAGCAGGGTAGTTTTCAAATCTTTCCAATTAGAGCCTCTATCCATTTGTCTTTAAGGGAAAGAATGTTGCATAGTTTATGTATTTTCATATGCTACGACACGGAAAGGGAGTCTTTGCTAACTAGAACACAAGGCTCCTGGGGCTCTAATGTGTTATGATACCAGTTGTACTAATAATCCTTTTATATACTGTGTTTTGCCTGCTCAGCTTGGAGGCAAAGGCAGAACCTTTTAGATTTGTGGGGAAAACAACGGCGGTGACCAAAAGGGGAAAGAGAGAATAATAGCTGAAGAGGGATGGGGGGGGGACACTCACCCTCTCCCTAGTGTAAAGGTATATCTTCCTTTTGCAAGGCTGTAATATTAGCCTCCCTTTGTAGGAAAAGAAATTAAAGAAAAAATAAATGCAAAGATTAAAAAGCATGAAGAAAAGGGGAATTGATCTTGGACAGAAGATGGGATTGAGTTATAATGTAACAAGTTACAGGTCTTTTCTTCCTGAAAGGCAAAGCCAATTGATTTATTATCATGACTTCCAGCTTGCTTTTCCCCCCTCCTCCTTTTTTCGTTAAAGGAAGGAACTGTGGATTCTTGGTAGCACGTCTCCTTTGATTTGCCACACTATGTCTTAATTACCAATGCTATGAGATCCTGTGGTAGCATTTTCCAACTTCAAAGGCGCCTACAGCTTACACAGCACAAGTGGATCAGATTTGTAAGAATGCCGAGTGACAACGAGAGGGTGTCTTCATATTTTCGAGCTGTCAGTTCATTTTTTATTTATTGTACATCAAAGCAAATGGAAGAACACACACACACACACAGGCACAAAAGATAATGCGTTTATTCAGCACTTTCCCCTTCGACTATCAGAAAGTCAAAATCACTTTCTGTTTCAGTAAATGGCATTCGAAGTTGCAAAGGAAAAAATTAATTTCTAATCATTTTTAAATGGGGCAACATCAATATGTTTTTCAAGCGGCATATATCATATTTTTAAAGTAGATTTTGCACAAATTCCCCAGCATCTCTTGTCAATAAAGGCAAGGGGAATGCAGGGATCCAATCTACATACAATGGACCAGATCCAGGAAATCTTCAGGGCATTGGGAGGGGTGGAGTTCTGATCACATTGCCCCCTCCTCTAACAATCCCAACCTGCAATGTTCAGGAAGCGATGGAGATTTAACCAAGCCATACAATACAGTAAAATGTGTCCTATTTTACTGGGAGTTTACCTTAGTGAGGACCTCACTTGGAAAATCAACATAACATCAGAAACTCCATTTCCTCAGGGTCTTGCAAAAGAATAATGTTAAACAACAACTGATGAACTCCTTTTACCGGTCCACAATAGAAAGTGTCCTTTCATATTGTATCACAGTGTGGTATGCTGGCCTGACAGCCACGGACAGAAAGTCTCTTCAGAGGGTGGTGAATATAGCACATGATATCATGGGCTGTCCCTTGAGTCTGCTAGATGATATTGCAAGAGATTGTTGCCTTAGGAGAGCGAGAAAAATTCTCAGGGATGACTCACACCCCAGCCATCACCTCTTTAATCTTATACCCTCGGGCAGGAGATATAGAAGTATAATCAGCTGTACCAATAGGCTAAAAAATAGCTTCTATCCATGGGCTGTTAGACTGTTGAACAAAAAATAACATAGCAAAATTGACTTGCGAAATGGTGTGTTTTTTGATAACAGATTGTTTTGTGGGGGGAGGGAGGCTCGTTTAATTTCATTGTACACAGGTTGTACAATAACAATAAAGGTATACTATCATCATCATCATCATCATCATCACCACCATAGAAGGGGTGTAAATGAGAATTGAAATAGCAAGGGTTCCAGTGGCTGCAGTGTTGATCTGGGAACTAATTCGTATTCCAATACAATGACATCACAGAATAGTAGAATTGACACAAGGGTCATCTACTCCAACCCCCTACAATGCAGGAATCTTTTGCCCAACATGGGGTTTGAACCCACGACCCTCATGTTCTACCAACTGAGCTATGTTGGACTTCAGTTGTGCTTCTGCACTATAGTCAGACCCCCTTTAGTGTAGTTCATACTTGCTCTGGACAAGTTCAGGCAAAGAATGTTTTTCATCCACTACGAACTCGTAAAAAATGATATTTTCTTCTGCAACAACTGCACATTGTAACATGCCAGAATGTTCAAATCCATTGGCCCAAACTCTCACGTTGATTCCACCACCACCCCATCTTACACTTGGGTTGTGTATTCAAAGGCTATGAAATTTGTAGACCATAGTACACATAGGGATCTGAACTGACAGCTGTTTGGTCATCCAGGAAGTTCATGACTGCAGTGAGATTTGAACCAAGGATTTCTGAGCTTATGTGTAAGGCTAGCAGAATGCAGTAGATCTCAACCATGAATTCCGACACTTAGGAGCTGGTGTTGCTCCTAAGGACCCATTCAATGACCGTGGCCAGGAGTGGGATCTTGCTGCTTCAGCTGATTTGCCAGCTGTGCGCTTTTCTGGACAATATTTTTTATTTGTTGATTGTAACACACACATGGAGCTTCCTTTGAAGAAGATGGCAGCACATTTTCTAACTGGATCCAAACATGTGTAACATGGATTCAGGGCCGGATTTAGGTTTCATGAGGCCCTAAGCTACTGAAGGTAATGGGGCCCTTTATATGTCCAGCTGTCCTTTGTCAACAACAAATTGTCGCTGTTTTTGTGTGTGTTGAATATATGCTATATGGTAATTTATGGACCTAATAGGTATCTAAAGCCATTTGAACATGCAGAATGTAGACACCCTATATATAGATATGAGCAAACCAGTGATATTTTAGGGAGCAGGCTAGCAGGCGGGGCCCAGTACTTACATCATAGGAGCCTACAAAACACAAAACACTGTTGCTGTATGTAGGTTTTAATTTATCTGTTTCTTATCTTATATTTTGGAAATGAAATGTACATCCATGGTTTTTTCTTTTAAATTTTGGGGGGACCCCAAGAGAGTTGGGCTCTAAGCTACAGCTTGTTTAGCTTATACATAAATCAGGCACTGCATGGATTTTTTATGCACTTCACTGATGAACACTTTGTTGACTGCTTGCTTGTTAAAATCTAACTCCTCTGGATTTGATTTTTTTAAAATATTGTTATCTGGCACATATAGCATCAATATCACATTTTATATTTTAGCTGTGCATTTTAATATCCATATTGTGTCTATGTCTATTTATCTGAATTCATCTGTATTTTTTGCTGCCACTGCCTTTGGCTGTGTTTCCTCCCCCCCTACTCCCACCCTCAGCTTGGGTACATTAACTGGGACTTCTTATTTAATGTTATCATTATAGTGTTGTTGGTTGTGCAGTGTGATGAATTGTTAGTGACTGAGTGTGCATTGATTATTGAAAGTGTCCTGAGATTGTTTTGATGATTTATCCATTTTTGTAATGAATGTAATCATTTTGCTGTTTATATATCTGGTGTGAATCTACAATTATTGATTGCAGAAATGGGATATATATATAAATGGACTTGATTATCCAGGCTAAATTTATGCTGCAATTTGATAAATACTTACCTGGGAACGGCAGTGGGAAGGGGCAACTGGAAATAATTGCATCTCTTTCCCCTACATTAACAGATCAAAAAGAAGCTGAATGACAGCATAGGATTTCATTCTTAATTTTTTTGCATTAATATTATTTGCTGCATTTACCCGTAAAAAGCAGGACCCTAAGGATGTTGTGTTTATGGACCATATCAGAAAATGTTGAATGCATTTCAAATTGTGAATGTATTTAAATAAAGACACTAGGGATATTAAATTATGTGAGCCTAGTACTCTCTTCTTCCTACTGGATGTTCAGTACAAAATGTTTCCTTTTTCTGCCTTTGTTTTATGTTAAATCACTCTAAAATGGCATTACGATTTATAAATGCTCCACTGGAGATGAAAGAGAATGTTCTTATCTTTTACAAGGACAGATAGCTGAGAGGTCATTATATCCCTTGCTGTTTGATGAAACCAAGTCTATAATCAGTGCTGCAGTTGAGAAAATCTATTTTCCTCATCCAGCAGTTTTTATTTTATTATTATTTCTTTTACCTATTTAGCCTCTGTGTTGTAATATGGGGGGAAATCGCTCTTTCAGCTGCTCTGGCTGTGATCATAAATCAAGATAATCAGTATCAGCAGAGCAAACAAGAGGAAAATATTATGATAAAACATAAATGAGAATGGGAAGAGAAAGAAATTCAAGGAGTGCAGTATTGACATTCAAATCAATGCACAACATTTATAAAACAATGGGGATTTTCATTCTACAAAATGTTCTGAAGTGCTCTTTCCCCTTATAGTTCGTAAAGTATTTGTATATTTAACACCCCACCCTCTGTGTGTGTGTATCCAAGATGGATCCACATCTTACTTAGCTGCCTATTCCAGTGGCCAGTTCCCCAAATGGAAAAGGAATTGTACAGCAATAATCTTCTCCTTGTACTTACTGGGGATATGATATTTAATCCTTCTAGTAGGGGGGAAAACCAGGAATTGTTTAATTGAGCAGTTCAAAACATCCACTGGCGCATAATAATAAAACACTTATTCTGTGCACTCAACTTAATCGGGGCAGGCTTAATCAGGAATCTACTTAATCTCAGAGAACAGATTCAAACTTAATGGCAGTAACTATTGCTTCATTAGAATGATAATTGTCTAAAGAGATGGCATCCATCTCCAGTTGTTTGCCAAATTTCCATCTGAGCCATTTGTCCTCAAACTACCAGAAGGAAAGGTATGGAAAAGGAAAGGCAATCAAAGGCAAACCGATCAAAGAAAATCAAAGGCAAACCAACCATTGACTTTTGGGGTCCCGTCCTGCATGGAATTTCATCTTCATGAGCTTTCCATTATTCATCAGCGGACAGCATGGCAAGGCTGCAGTGCTCACCTGTTCAGCTTAGTCAGCGCAGTAACCAGCACAATTGCACAGCCAAGGTAAGGGGGGCACAGTGTCAGAGGTAGATTTAAGGGAGCACAGCTGGTTCGGTGGCACCAAGCGGGGAGGCTTAGGGTGCCACAGGGAACTCCGCAGCTATGATGTAGAATGGAAGGCAAGAGGTTGGGGTGGGGCAGGAGATTTTGGTGTTGCACAGGGTGCCGCTGAAATTCGAGACCACAAGGACCGCCACTGATAGTGCAAACACACTCACAGCATTGTTGTATGGGCCCTGCTGCTGCATTTTTATTGTTGTGCCCCTCCTTGTCTCCAGCCCAGTGTGCTGCAGCAACTCAGATGGCCAGTGGTCAGGAATGTGGTGCAGCCTCACCATGACATCCACTGCTGCCATAATTCCACTTCTTTCACCAGTTTCCCAGCACCACTATGCCTTCCTAAGATTGGTGGATCCTTGTGACAGCAGCAACACAGGATTGGTTTGTGAGATAATGGCACCTCCAGCCAGCCTAAAGCTATGGTTGTGTGCATCATCTTAATCTGTTTTCTCTATTAGCATAGTTGCTGAAAATACTGAGCTGTGAACTCAGAAGACTGAAATATGGGATCCACTTTGAAATCACCAGACAACTCTCCATTTTCTCAACCTTACCTTCCCCTTTCCCCCAAACGGGGCTAATAATACTGGTTTACCTTACAATAGGTGTGATAGGAACGACCGTAAGAATGTGGGTGGCACTGTGGTCTATACCAGTGTTTCCCAACCTTGTGCCGCCAGCTGTTTTTGGACTACAATTCCCATCATCCCTTGCCACTGGTCTTGCTAGTCAGGGATGATGGGAGTTGTAGTTCAAAAACAGCTGGAGGCACAAGGTTGGGAAACACTGGTCTATACCACAGAGCCTAAGGCTTACTGATTAGAAGGCCGGCGGTTCGAATCCCCGCAATAGGGTGAGCTCCCATTGTTCGGTCCCAGCTCCTGCTAACCTAGCAGTTCGAAAGCACATCAAAGCGCAAGTAGATAAATAGGTACCGCTCCGGCAGGGAGGTAAATGGCATTTCCGTGCGCTGCTCTGGTTTCTCCAGGAGCGGCTTAGTCATGCTGTCCACATGACCCGGAAAAACTGTCTGCGGACAAACGTCGGCTCCCTCGGCCAGTGAAGTTAGATGAGCGCCGCAAAAACAGAGTCGTTCATGACTGGACTTAACTGTCAGGGGTCCTTACCTTTAGCTTTTAAGAATGCACGTGAAGTGATTTGAACATTACAAAGCTAAGTATTAATATAAATAAAATGTGAATGCTGATTATTATTAGTGTTACATTATTGCTATTGTTCAGAGACCAAAAGTACAATTTAGTTTCCTGGTGATATACACATTACTATTAGTATTACTATTTGGAGCATTTGTTTTACAAGCAGAAAGTCCTAGATAAAATCACCATAGGAAGTGTCCACCATTCTGAGCTAAATGGATCAGCAGTCCAATGCAATACAAGGCAACTCCCTATGTTTTCTCCTGGGCTACTGAAGTTTTCTCTAATATTAGGATGCTTATTAGGATGCTAATATTAGGACGAAATCAGAGTCAATATATCAATGCTCCATTTTTCACCAAAGTCAACGGTTCACATAATTCCTGAACAGTTTGAAGCAGGTATAGCAATGGGTCTAAAAACCAACGGGAAGTATGAACCCTCCTCTTTTTAACCTCTTATAACATTTCTTAATAGGGGCTTGACCCTGTTTTCACAGTGTCATACACAGTGGGAATCGGAGGCCGGGAAGAAGTGAAATCTGAAGGCATGCTACATTGGGGTTAAATTCTTCCAACAACCTTTGAAAACCTGACCAGGCAGCAGTGGATGCAAGCTCCATAGAAGTCAGTACTGTTTTCATCTGAACTTGCAAAAGGGAGAGGAGACAAAATGTTCTCTGTTTGTTAAATGATGGGCACAGGGAAGAAAAATGATGATAGAACACAATGTGCTAAAAAATGTCTCCACTTCCCAAAGTATAGGATTCCATGGCTGCAAATTCTCATAGAAAAAGTGTTCTTTCCTGCCTCTTAGCTCATACAGCCATTCACACCCACATGTTTAAGCTAAGCTATGGTATTCTATACGTGCTCCCACTCTTTGAATGTAAATGAAAGGCAAATACAACAAGGCCAGGACTGGAAGAATCAAGTCTGTCTCTGGTCCATGTCACTATCACATAACTTCATTCATAAGAAGGTTCTGTCCCATTGCTGCATTAATCTGTATAAAAAAAATACATGTGAAATATGGATTTAAATACCGGTATCTATTTTCTATCAAAATAACATACTTTCCTTTGATACATTTCTTGAATTGAATTGAATTGAGTTATCACATTTGGAGAACTCTTAGTTCACTCTTAGTAGGGACCCAAACCATGGTGTCATGTGAATGATTGGACGTTTGAGTTTTTGCCATGAAAATCATGGCTGCTGTGTTCCTCTCCCAGTCCAGCTGCTTCTGCACTAGCTGGGGGAAAGGCATGATTTGGTTTCATGTTGCATCCAAATCCAGGCTCATGGTTTGTCATGCTCTAAATACCTTGTGAGCTGTAACCAAGGTTTGCTTCTGGCTTGCTCCTGGTTTGTCTGGGGGAGACAAACCATAAACCCATGTTATACCAAGTCAAATGTTATGCTGTGCTAAGCTGAATTGTGGTTTAGCCCTTGGTTCTGCAGCAGCAACAGAACTGAGGGATGAGTGCAGTGACCAAAATCTTCACTTTAGGAACCTGCATATTTGCTTGTTCACAGTAAGCCTTGGTTTGGCGAAGAAGAAGAAGAAGAAGAAGAAGAAGAAGAAGAAGAAGAAGAAGAAGAAGAAGAAGAAGAAGAAGAAGAGTAGTTTGGATTTGATATCCTGCTTTATCACTACCCAAAGGAGTCTCAAAGCGGCTAACATTTTCCTTTGCCTTCCTCCCCCACAACAAACACTCTGTAAGGTGAGTGGGGCTGAGAGACGTCAAAGAAGTGTGACTGGCCCAAGGTCACCCAGCAGCTGCATGTGGAGGAGTGGGGAAGTGAACCCGGTTCACCAGATTATGAGTCTACCGCTCTTAACCACTACACTACACTGGCTCTCACTGGCTTACTGTTATTTACCAGTTGGGCTAGTTTGAACTGGAATTCACAATGGTTAGATTCTTCAGTCATTCCTAAAGAAGGGTGAAATAGACAAATTACAGATGTATGATTCGTTCAGATATCCTGTGATGGAATTTCTGCTTGTGGAATGCTAGCAAAATGTCAGAGGTCCTTCCATAACAATGCAAGAGGAAGCATAGGAGATTTTAAGAAGAAGGGGAATTTGGCAGTGTGGTTAGAGTGTTGTGGTAGGACTTGGGAGACCAGGGTTCAAATCTCAAATCAGCCACAAAGCTTGGGCAACCATGGGCCAGTCACTATCTCTTAGCCACTCCTGCTTCACGTGGTTGTTGTGAGGATATAATGGAGTAAACAATATATGCCACTTTGAGCTGCTCAGAGAAAAGGTAGGGTATTTTTTAAAAATGAAATAATAAATAAATGAATGTAACATCTAGTTTGGCCTAGCTACTATTCAAAGTGGAAATAAAAGGTGATTTGTTTATTGTTGTAAAAGAAATGCCAGATTTCACTTTTCAGCAGTTGGGGGGAAAAGCAAACTATACTTTTGGATTTGTATATATATAACTGGATCGAGGCGGGTCAGGACTGCTGATCCTTTTGGATTTGTCAGCAGCCTTTGACATGGTCAATCATGATCTTCTGGACCACCACCTCGTAGACGTGGGGATACAGGGCATAGCCCGTAACTGGCTGTGCTCTTTTATCTCTGGTCGGGGACAGAGGGAGGCACTAGGGAGGGAAATGTCGTTGCGCCACTCCTTGGTGTGTGGAGTGCCACAGGGCGCAATTCTCTCCCCGATGCTTTTTAAAATCTTTATGCGCCCCCTTGCCCAGATTATCCGGAGCTTTGGGCTGGGCTATCACCAATATGCTGATGACACTCAGCTCTATCTGCTGATGGATGGCCACACCGACTCGGCCCCGAACACACTGACCAGATGCTTGGAAGCTGTGGCTGGATGTTTTCGTGGGAGCCGATTGAAACTAAATCCTTCGAAGACAGAGGTCCTATGGCTAGGTCGGGATGGCATGGGGATGAGGGACCAACTCCCTTCTCTTGTGGGGGCCCAATTAGTGCCATTGCCTTCCGTTGGGTATAATCCTTGACGCCTCCCTTTCCATGGAGGCACAAGTTACAGCAACAGCCGAGGCGACATTTTTCCACCTTCGTCGCATCAAGCAGTTGATCCCTTACCTTTCCCGCCCCGACCTGGCCACAGTGATCCATGCAACAGTCACCTCCAGGCTTGACTACTGTAATTCGCTCTACGCGGGGCTGCCCTTGAAGCTGTCCCAGAAACTCCAGCGGGTGCAGAATGCTGCAGCGAGGCTCCTCACGGGGTCTCTGCCATGGGAGCATATTCACCCAGTGCTTTTCAAGCTGCACTGGCTCCCTGTGGAGTACAGGGTCAGATTTAAGGTGCTGCTTTTGACCTTTAAAGCCCTTCACGGCCTAGGACCCTCGTACTTACGGGACCGCCTCTCCTGGTATGCCCCATGGAGAGCCTCAAGGTCCATAAATAGCAACACCCTAGTGGTCCCGGGCCCCAAGGAAGTTAGATTAGCTTCAACCAGAGCCAGGGCCTTTTCAACTCTGGCTCTGGCCTGGTGGAATGCTCTGCCTCATGAGACCAGGGCCCTGCAGGATCTGATTTCTTTCCGCAGGGCCTGTAAGACAGAGTTGTTCCGCCTGGTCTTTGGCTTGGAGCCAATTTAATTCCCTCCCTCCCTCCCTCTCTTTCTTTTTTCTTTTCCTTCTCCTCCTGCGATGAGGCTACATTTTAATATTTTAATGTTTCAATATTTTAATGTTGTATTTTAATGTTGTTTTTAAGTTGTGATCATTCAACTTGTTTTTATTATTGCTTGTAAGCCGCTCTGAGCCCGGCCTTGGCTGGGGAGGGTGGGGTATAAATAAAAAATATTATTATTATTATTATTATTATTATTATTATTATTATTATTATACTTTGACAAAAATAATTTTCTGTTAACAATCAATTCACCTAGCATTTGTTTTTCTACATACACAAACTTTCATCTGTATAAATGAGGAATTCTACTTGAAGCCAGAATGGAAAGGATGCTAGGTCCTTAGGAAAGTTTTTGAAATTTCATGAGCAATTAAATCACTTGCTTTTTGCTTCAATGTTGGTTTCCCCAGGCAGGGGAGCAAGGCCGGGCAAGGGTTCTTCATGGAAAAATACCTTGCTCTTTTTCCTTCACATTGCTGACAGAGCACCACTGGCAGCAGTGATGGTTAGTGACGGCTGCAATTGCAGCAGCTGGATGAGCAAGCAAGCTTATGGCACGGCTTTGTGAATTTATTCTCCCTCTAATAGGTTGCATATGTAAGGCAGAGCTTGGCCTCCACTTTCTCCTTCCTTTGCCCTTTCAATATGTTTTTCCAGTTCCAGCACTTTGCCTGCCATCTCCATGCCTTCACCTAAAATTAATTTATGTAAAATTAAACAATACGCTCCTGCCTTTTAAACCTTGCACCAGAGCAGCACATGTCCACAGTAGAGAGCTTTCTTTGGCATAAGGAGAGGGAACATATGGCAAGCAGTGTGCGCTCCTGACCTGTCTTCTGTCCTCTGCACAGAGCAACAGCTAGCATGCATTTTGCATTACTTAATTATAGCGTTGAGCAGGAACCAAACAATCATGTCATAGCATTCAAATTATAGGCGGATGGACAATAGATGGATTTATTTATTTATTTGTTGCAAATTTTATCCCACAATTTTCTCCAAGGAGCTCAAGGTGACATATGTGGTTCTCTGTCTCCTCAATTAATCCCAGAATAACGCTGTGAGGTAGGTTAGGCTGAGAGGCCACACAGTGAGCTTCATAGCTAAGTGAGGATTTGAACTCTGACCACACAACATTGGATCTCCAGCATGGATCACATGAATGGGAGCTTAAGGAAATATATCATGTGATATCTAAAACTGATAGGTTGGCATAGCATGGATATGAAATACAGGGCTGTGAGACCCTTCAGGCAATCATTTTTATACACTTGACCAGGTATCTGGTTGGGGGATATTTGTAGTGGCAACCAGGAACTTGTCTAAAAGAAATTCCACATGACTGAATGGCAGGCCATGGCTTTAAACCACTCCTGTTTCTAAACAAGGTGTTCTAAGTTTGGGGCCCACTGGGCAAAGAAACCAATGTAGCCAGGCAGCAGGCAAAAGCATAGCTTTCGGGGAACATGCACACAGTGAAGTCTCCAAACCACTATAGACCAAGGGTTGTGCATGTCTGGTACCTAGCCTCATGTTGCTATGGAATCATGGCAATAGAGACCAGCACTTGTGGCTGAAGGGGAGCACACAGCCTTGGAAAATTTAACACAAGAACATAAGATGAGCCCAGCTAAATCAGACCAAAGCCCCATCTAGGCACATTCACACCATGCAATTAAAGTACTACAATACCACTTTAAACAGTTGTGACTTCTCCCAAAGAGTTATGGGAGCTGTAGTTTGTTAAGGGTGTTGAGAGTTGGTAGGAGAACCCTGTTCCCTTCCCAGAGCTTCAATTTTAAGAGTGCTTTAAGGATCAATCCCTCTTCACAGGGAGCTCTGAAGAACTCCTCTATGAGGGGAGTAGGGGTCTCTTAACAACTCACAGTACCCCTAAAACACAGCAGCTCCCATAATCCTTTTGGGGAAGCCATGTCGGTTTAAAGTGGACTCATGGTGCTTTAAATGTATGGTGTGAATGTGGCCCTAGTCCAGCATCCTGTTCTCACAGTGGCCACCCAGGAAGTCTATAAGGAGGACCTGAGGGCAACAAGACTCTCCCCACCAGTAACTTATCAGTTGTGAGAACTCTAGTAACATGGAGCACCCTGGCTGAAAGAATGCACAACTTTCTTAGCAACCCCAAAGCAACAATTAAGAAGGTGGAATATAAAATGTGACGGGATTCAAACATCATGCATTTCCTTTTTAATAGCAATGCTGTCACTCACTTTCAATACTGTGACAGCTACCTGTACTATTAGGAATGCTGCTGGGATTGTTTCATAAATCAGGCCCTGAAATATAATTGAGTAGCAAAGGCTGGTGCTTTTTGTAAAGGCAAGATTGAATTGTAAGAGAATTAATGGCACCATCATTAGAGCCTTTAATCTATTTTATTGAGAACTGCTTCTCCTTTTTATGAACAATTTGTCCTTTAGGCAGTGGATGGAATTCTCTAATATTTCTGAGTAAGCAAAAAAATTAAGAGATTTTTCTGTGAAGATCTATTGTTTAACGTCTTCCTGAGAAAGGGGTCATTTTATTGTATTTTACAGAAATAAAGTGATTAATATCTGAAAGTGGGTGTGCAGGCAGTATCACCAAGGTTCCAGGGCAAATGTGTTTAGCTGCTGATTGAGAACAACACACTTTGAACATATGCTGGCAAAGAGTTAGCACAGGGCCAAAAAGTGTGCCTTCCAGTTTTTTAAAAAAGTGTTCTCCCCTCATGAGCATTAGCAGAATGCTCTAGAATTTCTCTATAATTCTGGAGGGTGCCAGGTTTACCTTCCCCTTCCCCTTCCCCTTCCCCTTCCCCTTTCCCTTCCCCTTCCCCTTTCCCTTTCCCTTTCCTTCCCCATGCTCTGCAGCCTTCTAAAAAAAATAAATAAAAGCCCTACAGGAGCAGTTCCCTTATGATATTTTATACTGGGCATTAACTGAACTGCTAGAAGCCAGGGAGACTTGCTACAAAGTACCAGAGATTTTGACAAGGAACACAGAATCTAGCTTCAGGTATGGCCTTAGGTATGGGATTAACAAAAGCCAAATATTTCCTTTCTTGCACTTTGTGTTTTCATTCATTCATTCATCTTACATTCATTTATTGTTGTTGTTTTGATCATCATAGTTATATGAACCATAGCAATATACATACATAGATAAATAGATAAGGTAAAGGTACCCCTGCCCGTATGGGCCAGTCGTGTCCGACTCTAGGGTTGTGCGCCCATCTCACTTAAGAGGCTGGGGGCCAGCGCTGTCCGGAGACACTTCCGGGTCACGTGGCCAGCATGACGAAGCTGCTCTGGCGAGCCGGCACCAGCGCAGCACACGGAAACGCCGTTTACCTTCCCGCTATTAAGCGGTACATATTTATCTACTTGCACTATTAAGCGGTACATATTTATCTACTTGCACTTAGGGGTGCTTTCGAACTGCTAGGTGGGCAGGAGCTGGGACTGAAAGACGGGAGCTCACCCCGCCGCAGGGATTCGAACCGCCGACCATACGATCGGCAAGTCCTAGCCACTGAGGTTTTACCCACAGCGCCACCCACGTCCCTGATAAATAGATAGATAGTTATAAATATGATACCCTGATACAATATTGAAGAACAGTGTCAACCAAAGTATGTATTCAAATTAAAATATACCAAAATAATATTACTAATAAAAAACACAATATAGAAATGGTTAGAAAGGGGGGGAACCACATCCCTCCCCCCCCCGTCACTCTCCAAATGGTTAAGAGAAGAAATACATCCAGGTACAATTTTAAATTAAATCATCAAATTAAATATTTGCAATTTACCATATTATCCTCAATAACATTTCATTCATTATTCATTCATAGAAATTATATCCTGTCCCACATCACATGTGAACTTGAGGTGGATTGCAACAATGTAAAGCACAAAAACAATAAAAAATACTTTTAAAAGAAAACACAGAGATTAAACTTCAAAAAGACAATAAAACTTCAAAAAACAATAAAAAATACTTTTAAAAGAAAACACAGAGATTAAACTTCAAAAAGATGTTCATTTTTTAAAAAAGTCATAGAGTCCAACTGGACATTAAGTTTGCTCTGTGGTTTGGCTTTGGGTGAAAGGTGTATTTAAACAAATAACTAGCAGGTGAAGGCACCACAATGAAGGGAGGGGAGTTTACATGCTTTGTCCCCACTGTGGTCTTCATCAATATCTCCCCAACACAGAATCAGACCTACTATTCATCACTGGAGGAAAAGTCCTTCAGAAGCTCCTTCATTTACCTTTATCAGAGTCACACCTCCAGCTTGCTTCACTTGTTTGTTATCACTCCCAACACAAGACATTTTGCTGCCTCATGCTGAACCCAAATGGTGCTCCCTCATTAGGGCCAATACTTTTTGCAATTTTTCTGCACCATTCAGATGTCCATTCCTACCTCAATATTTCCCCACAACTTATGGTGCTGCATGAAGCAGGTTGAGTAGCAGGTCATGGCAGTGTTTGCTGCAGTACCAAAATATGATACAAGGAGTTTCTTCTGGCTCTGCTCAGCACCTGAGTGCTCCAAAGGAAACCTTTAAACCTTTCTTTGGAAGGGTGGAGCCTCTTGCAGAAGTGTGTTATTGCATAAGGAGTCTCCCCGCTTCACCGTGAGAATGATTTCAATCTCAGGTTGACATCCAGTCTAACAAAGCTAATGAGAACCAGCCCTCCAATCTAAAGTGTAATCAGTTTATAACAAGCTGTTTTTTCCTGTGCTTCATTACTGCAGGAAAATCTATTTTTCATAGCTCCAGAAATGATAAGGCAGGGTGGGAAGAAAATCATTTTCCATCGCCAACCATGCATGAAAGGAAGATGGGCTTAAGCATGCAGAATTGATTTATCTGCATTCTTCTATTGCCTCGCTTGCTGCATCTTTTGAAAGAAGTGAATATTATATCTTTGATTTGGCCCCAGGAATGGCAGGCCTTGGCAATCAAGCATGCTTATTACAGCAGAGGGAAGAAATCAAGCCCAATGGGAGCCCTAGTGAGTGTTGATTTATTCGGACATGTGGCAGAATCCTTTTATTTCATTTTATTTTAGAAGTATTTCATAATCTGTTATCACCCCTGACAACGCTATCTTCATCTGTGTTCCTTAATGTGTGTGGCTATCAGCTTCTAGCCTCGGGAGCTTGATGCCTTAAATGCATCTTTCATTTTTAGTTTTCCTCCTTTCCATATATTTTTATTCATGTCCCCTAGGCTACTACTCAATGAGATTCATAGTTTCAATAGGAGTCAGTGACAGCACCACCATGGGCTTCATCTCATATCAGCAACACACATTGCTAATGCTAATCTTGATACTTCAGAGCATTTCCCATGCATTCTGTAATCTCTGTCTTCAAGCTTGACTTGTCAACACTCCCCAAACGGTTGTCTTTACTCAGCGTTATGGAGCAGGCAAGCTGGTGGGAGGACGATGCACAAATAATCATGACTCTAATAAGATTTCAGTTCACACGACTCCAGCTCCTGTATTCCACATTTTCTCGCACAGAGTTCAGGCCCACACTATGTGTTTGACACACTCATACTCCATGGAGAATCCTGAGAATTGTAGGGAGAATCCTGGGAAATATCAGCGCCCTTAACAAACTACGGTTCTCATGCTTCTTTGGGAAAAACCATGACAAAATGGTATAAGAGTGGTTTAAATGTACAGTATGGATGCTGGGTGGTGCTGGGAAACTCACAGCATGATGGGTGAAGGAAGTTTGCCTGCACTTGACACGTTTTATAGACATTCTGTGTCTTTCATGCCATCTACTTTTTTCCTTGGCTTCATCACATACTCGATAGCCCATTGTCATTATAAAATAAAAAATATGGGCAGCTACCTACATATTTTGTCTTTGCTGATGACTTGAGTGTCTCACCTCTGACCCACTACCCAGGAGCCAGAACCATTCCTTTGAGCACTTCGCATTCTCTGACAGCAGTCTTTCAAGCATAAATTATTCTCATGAAATGCCTGGGCTATCTCAGGCCCCAACTTGAAATTATTGGCACATTGAACTTCACCATTAGCAGCATGTCTCTAATCCCCTTTAACACCAGCTAAGCTAGTGGAACTACATCTTATGGTGAATAAATGATGCAGTCTGTAAAGTAGTGCCTTCTTTTGTTTTTCAAGAGCCCACTGTCAGTCAATTCCATTCAACAATCAATGTTCCAGTATTCTGGGAGCCAACACTCTCTTTTTCAAAATAAAAAAGCTCAAATTTCTACAAATCCTCTTATTGCAATATAAACTTGGTTGTCATACTAAACACAAAGTGTGTCCACTCTCCAAATTACACACACACACACACACACACACACACACACACAATCTGAGCATAGGATGGAGAGGCTCATGGTATTAACACCCCCAAAATATCTTGCTTTTCTATTAGTCACTGCTTTGAGTCCAGCACAGAGCAAAAACACATCTCTATGTCTGCATTCAGCTTTACCACATTTCAGGATTTCACTTTAATCTGTAAATTGATTTGGCAAAAGAAGTGTCACACGTGAATTCCATTTAGTGCCTGGAACACAGACATTAAAATAGAAGCAGTAGTAAAATATATTTTGATGGTGCTTTGTTCCTAGTACTTTACAGGTACTTTAAAACTCACTATTCTGCTCTGAAATTAATTCTGCAACAGAGATGCCCACAGTTTATATGTCAGGCGAGAGGCTGTGAAATTTAGTCAGAAAGCACAATAACCAGTCACTGATATCACAACTCAAGTGGAATATTGATCAGGCAATCAGGGAAGGCACAACTCTTCTGCTTCTCAGACTCAAAGAACTTTGATATCCCACTTGCTGTAAAACAGCCAGACTGTCAGTGAATTCAGATTAAATGCCTGCACTTCAGGAAAAGGAGTCCATAAATCTATTTTCTATTACCAAACTTGCACGGTTGCATGTGGATGTAGTGCTAAGGATAACAGACTTGATTTCAGGTTTAAATGGACTCACACATTCTATAGCAGGAGGGTGGGTAAACTTTAGGTTTTCTGGATTTACTTTCTTCTTCTTCTATTGGAATCCTAAAAGCCACCGACCAGAAACAGGTGCAAGAGGTTTAGATTTAGAATTCCTAACCCAGAAATCTGTTCTGGATACCCAAATTGAACTGAGCTCACAGTACTTCCAACCACAAAAAGCCCTCCCTCAGCTTTCTCAGTTTCGGAAGTATAATTTGGAAGAGCCACTTTTTAAAAAAGTGTTGTTGTTGCCACTTCTTTAAAAAAATCTAGTCAGAAAACTTGCACAACAGTGAATTGCCCTTGAAAAAGAATGTTGATGCAATTATAATCCACTTTGAGATGTTTCATTATGTGCATGCCAGTAATGCAGGAAGGGGCATGTGGATGAACTCAGCTCAACTGAATATGGCTCCCACTCTGGAATTTTTATTAGAAATTATCCTAGTTAAAGCAGAACACATGAAAATTCAAATGCATGGGGCAGAGCAAATTAGAGAACCAATAACGGATTAGAGCAGGAAGGAAATTCTCTCCAGCCTGTGGGCAAAACGTGGCCCTCTGGGCTTCTCTATGTAGCTGTTATTGGTTATTTCCAAGAAAAGTCCCTCATGACCTGCTCCATAGCCTCCTTGAGTGCTTTTGCCTGGCTGGAATATGTCATTGAGTTGTGATAATGCCTCTTGCTTGCTTTGTTTGAAGATGAAGTGAGGGGACTGTTATGTATTCAGTGGTCTGTGTCTGCCTGAGCTTGAGTCTGGGCTAAGGATTCTGAGCCCCTGTGTTCTGATTTGATACATGATATCCAATCACAGAACATTTCAGGATTTGGGCCTCTGCCATTGGCCCTTAAACTCTGAGTCATGATTTGCAGCTTGGAAGTTTAGACAGCCAGTCACGTTGGGAGTGGGAGTGGCCCAGGCCTTCAGAAATGTATATAAGCAGCTGCTATGCCCCGGTCGTCCAGTTCTATTAGTTCAATAAAGGTTCTTGCTGTTATCACTGTGTCTTGCCTCGTGGGAACCCACCAACACTTTAGGGACTTTCTGTTGTTCATCAGGCTATGGCTTTTTCCACCTGTCTTCCCCACGCTCCAGGCCTAGGAGCTTTTATAAGTTGTATGTCCTTGTTTCTCAATTTGATTCTTTCAGATAGTTTTGTATGTTCTGTGGTATTTTATGCACTGTGACTTGTTATTTTTATTGATTATAGTTTAGTAATTCTTTACTGTAATTGATAAGTGTAAACTGTTTAATTATTATTTGCTGGTATTTAATTTTACTGTTTACTATTATATTCTAATCAGTTATTGAATATTTGATATACAGTAAGTTGTTTATTTTAAGGTTTTTGTGGCTTTTTGTATTGGATCAGCTTGTTATTATGTGTGTGATCTTTGCTTATCTTTTGTTGTTTCTTCTGCTTGTAAACTGCTTTGTATATAGTAATACAGAAAGGCGGTATACAAATAATAATAATAATAATAATAATAATAATAATAATAATAATAATTTATTTATTTATTTATACCCCGCCCATCTGGCTGGGCTTCCTCAGCCACTCTGGGTGGCTTCCAACAAAATATGAAAATACAGTAATGCATCAAACATGAAAAGCTTACCTAAACAGGGCTGCCTTCAGCTGTCTCCTAAAAGTCCGATAGTTGTTGTTCTCTTTGACATCTGGTGGGAGGGCATTCCCTCCAGAAGACCCTCTGCCTGGTTCCCTGTAACTTGGCTTCTCGCAGTGAGGGAACCACCAGAAGGCCCTCGGTGCTGGACCTCAGTGTCCAGGTAGAACGATGGGGGCGGAGACGCTCCTTCTGATACACTGGACCAAGGCCGTTGAGGGCTTTAAAGGTCAGCACCAACACTTTGAATTGTGCTCGGAAATGTACTGGGAGCCAAAGTAAGTCTTTCAAGTGTTATGTGGTCTCGGCGGCCGCTCCAAGTCACCAGTCTAGCTGCTGCATTCTGGATTAGTTGTAGTTTCCGGGTCACCTTCAAAGGTAGCCCGACATAGAGCGCATTGCAGTAGTCCAAGCGAGAGATAACCAGAGCATGCACCACTCTGGCAAGGCAGTCCGTGGGCAGGTAGCGTCTCAGCCTGCGTACCAGATGGAGCTGATAAACAGCTGCCCTGGACACAGAATTGACCTGTGCCTCCATGGACAGCTGCGAGTCCAAGATGACTCCCAGGTTCCACACCTGGTCCTAAAATGAAATGAAGAAAGATGTTCTGTCTTGGCCTCTTAAATCCTCTGGCTTTTGTGTGACTGGAATGCAGCCTACTGTATAATGGTAAAAGTTACACGCACTCTGCCACTTTTGCTTCTGAGCTGCCCACCTCTGTCATGTGACCCCCCCCCCGCTCCCACAAAGGGTTTCCTACTAGGAAATGTGCCCCCTGAGCTGAAAATCTTACCCCACCCCCTACTCTAAGCCCTTCTTCCCCAAAACACACAATGAATCTTCCCCCTTGCAAATTTCAACTTGTTAGCATTGTAACCATTGCAGCATTCATAGAGAGAAAGAGAGAGAAACTTTCATTGGCATTCCTGGTTCAGCTCTTTCAGCGCAGCAGATTGTCTCTCCCATTTGTGTTCAGCCTCCACAAGCTGAATCAGAAGCCTGTTTCTCCCCCCCTCCTCCCCCAGTATCACAAGTTCAGAAAACACTGTGCAAGAAACCAGGCATGATAGCACTTTCGAGAAGAGTTCAAGCTGTAAAATACAAAGTGGCAATCTGGCATTTTTCTTTGGCAAGGCGGTCTTCTCGCAATGCCCCATAACCCCACCCAAAGCCAGCTTTGTCTAGTATCTGTTCTTTTCCACACTGGTATTATACAATTTGCCACCTAATGAGTCATCATGGAATGAAAAAGTCACAGTGTTGGCGCTCAGTCCTAAAAGGAGAGGGATTAACAGAGGAAAAAGCACTCTCTGCTATAAAGGGATATTGATTGTAAAATCTCTATAACTGCTTGGCAGTTTGCCCTCATTCACCTTCCTCCCGGTTGAGCTCCTATGATACTAAATTCGAAAAATGGCGTTAGGCTATTTATTGGTGGACTTGCGGCGCTTGTCACTTTATAACTTCTGAATGGTCCGTCGGCAGAAAGGAACCCAAACACAGGCCGATAAGGACGACAGCAATTTCGGCAAGGGTTCTTCTTTCGAGGAGTCATTGTGGTGACAATGGCTTATTGTAAATGCAATTATTAATTGAAATGTTAATGTCCGCTCTTGGTTCTGTGTTACTGACAGCAGCAGCACTCCACAGAAAATTGTTATTTTTTTAAAAAAATCCAGCTGAATTTAACTGAGAGCAACCAGGGCACCGGTTCAGATTTTAGTGGTAGCCAATAGACAGCAAGGCTATGTAGAATTGGTGTGCAGGTCAAACATACAAGAGTTTCTGAATCATTAGGTGGTATTCAGCTAAGTTTTAGATAGAGCAGGCCTACTGAAATTAATGGACCTCACTTAGTCAAGTTCATTAATTTTAATGGGTCTACTCTGAGTAAAAACTTTGTTTGAATACTACTCATTATTACATATGGTTAGAAGATGGGATGGGATGGGAATCGCATGCACTACTTACCCAGAGGAATGGGGTAGAAACTCAATTTAGTAAAAATCTACTTAAACAATGCTTTCCAAACATGTATGTGAACTAAAGTGCAGCTTTCTTTTCAAATTTGCACTTCTCCAAATTTTGTTATGTCATTTCCTAGCAAATTAATGCATACATTTGGAGAGTGTGTACATAAAAATGGCATCAGTGAACATACGAAAATGCATTGTATTAGGGAGAAAGACTTGCAGAAATGTTTACATTGGCAAAATTGCTAGAACACTGATGACTTTTTGTGAAAGTTTTTTTCCTTCTATATATTGTAATGTGTATTTGCACTGCACTAGTCTGTCTGTCTGTCAACTTGCCCCACCCCCTGCCCTTGTTAGCAACAGTAATCCACATGTCAGGAAGCTGGCATTGACTGCCCCACCCAGTACAGTCATACCTTGGATTACAGACACGTCAAGTTGCACCTATTCGGGTCGCGCACCGCTCCGAACCCGGAAGTACCGGAACAGGTTACTTCCAGGTTTTGGTGCTTATGGATGTGCAGAAGTGCTAAATCGCGCTTTGCGCATGCGCAGATGCAGCGCTGCGGGTTGCGAACATGCCTCCCGCACAGATCACGTTTGCAACCAGAGCGTCCACTGTATGCTGCTTCTGCTTTTAAAATCTTATAAAGGGCTACAATATGAATTTTTCATACCACTGCCAGCAATATTATTCCACCCAAATGCAGAAGTCAACTTTGAAGGACCTGCTTTAGGTATCCCTACTGTCTAAAGCACCATGTATTGGCACAAGCCACAGGGCCTTCTCTGTTGTGGCCTTGAAGGCAGCCCTGTTTAGGGAAGTTTATAATGTTTAATGCTGAATTGTGTTTTTAATATTCAATTGGGAGCTGTCCAGAGTGGCTGGGGAAACCCAATCAGATGGGTGGGGTATAACTAAATAATAATAATAATAATAATAATAATAATAATAAACATGGAAAGCTTTCCCTAAGGAGGCCCATTTAGCTCCATCTTTTAGTAGGCAGCTAAAGCACTGCTCTTCTGGTGGGCCTTTTTAAATGGTGCATTCAAGCAGTATACTCAAGTATTTAGCTGGTTTAACATTTTTTATTATTTATAGATGTTTTTAAATTTGTGTGTTGGTTCTTCTTGCTCATTTTCTTGTTATTGAAGGGATGTCGTCTTCTTGTCAGCTGCTTTGAGTATCCCTTTAGAATAGACAAATGGGATACAAATGCTCTGAAAAATTGAAATAAATGAAGAGCATTGATATCATAGCCATAGGGAATTAAATTGAAATAAAATGGCAGAATACTCTGCCCCTGCCATTTTGCACGACACAGATAAACTGTACAATCCACAGCTGAAATGTTAATCCTCTTGAGCAACTGTATGGAGGTGGCGCCTTTTAAATAAAAATTATAAACCAAAAATTGTACAGAACAATCTTAAGGCTAGAATTTATCAAGTGCTTCACTTCAGGCACAAGTAGTTTCAACATATTAATGAGACTTCTCATTAAACATGATGAATCAGGACCTCTTTGCTGGAAAGAAAATAAGTAACCAGGGTAACTAAGAGCACCGAGAATGATCTGCAAAGTGCCAATCAACATGTGAAGTAGAGACCTAAAGGACCCAAAGTGCTAATTTATCAGTCTCTGATATAAATGAAGTGGTATAAGGGTAGTCATTAAGGATGTAATTCATAATCTTATGTTTGAAAATGCACATAGATACAAACCGTGTAAAACAGGAGGAGGAATAAAACATTGCAACACTGCATTTCAGCCAAAGTGCTAGCTCCTTGGCCTGCAAATCACAGGGAATTTTCAGAAGAGCCTGACACCGAGGGCTCACTCAAGCCAATTCATGGCTGGAGGAAAGGAGGCACCACTGCTCTTTGCCCCACTCTGCCACCCCAAGCACCACTACACTGCAAGCAGCTGCTAACTGAAGGTACATGTGGTACCTGTGGCAAAGTCTCATGAAATATAAAGTCTCGTGGGACTCAGAGACACAGGGCAAGATGGCAAGGAGATTGGTATAAGTCATTTCCCCTTATATGTGCCCTGACCTTAAGTATGTGGGTGGCCACTACCTGGTCCAGTCTGTCTGGCCTGGTTGGATGCCAGCAGTTATGGAATGTCTGCTGAGCAAACTGCTGCACTTCAAAAAAAGAAAAGAAAACTGTGGATCACCTGTTGTTCTACACAGGTTGGCAGGGAGCCAGTGTCACTGTGAGGTACCTTGTTGCCAGCATAGTCAGCAAGGTCTGGCCAAGTAGCCAATGTTTAACCATGAGGTACTGGCAGCAAGGGCTGGTCAAACAGTCCCTGGTTGGAGGGACATGCCCGCTCTGGCAGGGTAGTAGAAACCAGCAGAAGGAGGTACACTTATTTTGCCACCCTCCACACCCCTCCAGTGTGCATCAAACAGTACAGTGGTACCTCTAGTTACGAACTTAATTAATTCTGGATGTCCATTCTTAATCTGAAACTGTTCTTAACTAGAGGCGTGCTTTTGCTAATGGGGGCCTCTTGCTGCCGCTGGCACACAATTTCCTTTCTCATCCTGGGGCAGAGTTCTCAACTCGAGCTAACTCTTCCAGGTTAGCGGAGTTTGTAACCTGAAGCATTTGTAACCTGAGGCATTTGTAACTCAAGGTACTACTGTAATAGGTCTGTGAAGAAAATGGAATTAGCCAGATCCCTTTTGCTAAGCATGCAGTTTTTATATGTTATCGGATTTTGGATTTGATATCCCGCTTTATCACTACCCTAAGGTGTCTCAAAGTGGCTCACAATCTCCTTTCCCTTCCTCCCCACAACAAACACTCTGTGAGGTGAGTGGGGCTGAGAGACTTCACAGAAGTGTGACTAGCCCAAGGTTGAGGAGGGGAAGCTATGTGTGCTTGCATGTGGGAATGTGGAGTTGCCACAACCACTCCTGGCATGCAACCTGGGGAGGATTGACGAAGAGTGAATATTAGTACTATACTACAGGCATCTGTTATAACTGACAAGTGGTCCCATACCAACCCATATCCCACCAGCCAAAGCTACACACAAAGAAATGCCTATCTCAGAGACAAGCACATGGTAGGGTTCAAATATTTAAAGTATAGGAACTTAAATTTTTATTTCTGGATTACTTATAAAGTCACTTTCTTTTTCTAAGGGCAATATTCCACACTCTCCCTTTAACTCCCCATTTTAGAAATGTTTTTCTAGAGGTCAATTGGATTTTCAGTCTTTCTAAAGGTTATGGTCTAATTTTCTTTGTGAATTTATTTGCGATCTGTTTGTGAATAATTTATTCAATAGATGAGGAAAGGCCTTTTGAATGAATTATTCACTGAATATTATTGGGATATCCATAATAACTGGATGGAGTTTTGTTTTAAATTACACAATAATTTATTTCTCCAAATTATTACGACAATTAATCCAGGCAGCTCTAGGAAAGTGTTTTATTCATTTCATACAGAGTACATTAGTTATTTAACATAGGTTTTGGAAATGCTGTAGTGTCAAAAAAATGTTGGTTTGAGGTTCATGTTTGTCTTTTGCTTGTTGATCTGCAATAAATATTATAGTTTGTTTGTGGCTGCAGTTACATAATTATCTGCAGACAAATGACAAATGACTGCTTCAGACTACATCTTCCATAATATTACTTGTGTATGAGGCATCAGGGTGTACATTATATTCGAGGCCTTGTGAGTAGGGTTCAAATGTTGTTTTGGTCATCTGGGTGTGGCTTGTACAAACTTGCAATACTGATCCCCTCCTATGCACATTCCATGGTCCCACTGCATACATAACATTGTCACAAATCATTAAAAATAAGTTTCTTTCTTAATTCTGAAATTATACCCCCTCTTGTTTCCCATTTTTCTTTAGCATAGCATCCCACCTGAAAGCCCCATTCTGTGCCCAACAGGCACGGGCACCTATGTGCGCTGTCACCCATAGATTGCAGCAAAATACTGGGCAAGGTTTTGCCCAGTATCTTCTCTGTGTGATGGACTCATGGGAAAATGCTGTCCCATGAGCCATTGCAAAGAGAAGGGGAAGGCCTATAGAAGGCTGCTTCCTCTGGTGCTCACAACCATTTTGCATTGAGAGCGTCCCACCTGCCCACCCTCGGGTTAGAGCCTTCACTGAGCAATTTTGACAGGGCTGGAAAGGATATATATTTTTCCTCTCAAACTGATTGGCACTTGGTTGCGTGTTTCTTTCTTTTTGCCTTTCCCTCAGTGAAATTATGGCTTTCCTTTGTTAGGCAGAAGAACGTTGTCTGTATGAGGACCGAAATGGCATTGGTCAGGATCGACATAGTATAGGGGGGTCTCCATAAGGGGCCTGAGGGGAGGATTGACCATAGCAAACCCAAGTCTGGGTTCGGTATCTGCCTGTTTGGAATCTGCACCCTGGTCCCCCAGGGAGACCTTGCTTGCTTGGCTTGCGGCATGGCAAGGTTCAGCACTGGCCAACTCCCATCGTATAGGTTTGGAGCGATCCAAACCCAGCAGATCTATTCCATCAACAGGGGGCTTATGGAATGATGAACTGATCCTAGGACCCAATGCCATGCCAACCCTTGCTGTCAATAAAGAATTAGCCAGATTTTTTCCCATCACCGTCTTACAGTCTGGTTATTTTGCTGCTCTCCTGGGTCACATAATGCACCTGCCTGGACAAATAAAATCCCGCAAAAAATGCAGTCTTTCTGTTTGTCCTAAAAAGGTATTATGCTGCCAATGTTTTATAAATATATATGACTAGTAGTGAGCTGGGGGTTTGACCTTTCCTCCCCAAGCTAATCTCTCCCGCACAATCCACTGATTTTGGTGGGGGCAACAACAATAAAAAATAAAATAGCTACCACTGGATTGGGGAGAGCCCAGCCCTCCTATAGTGATGCAGATCACCTCTCCCTAGTCATTAGACTGAACAGAGAGGGGGCAATAATTAGCTAAGCAGGGATATTCATATGCCTTTCTTAGATGGTGTGTGTACCTGAGAGTGCAAGTAGCCAAACCCACTGCTGACATCCATATAGAGCTTAAAAATAAGTTTTAAGCTACAAACATTTGATAAATAGATCCATTTCAGTTTTCTGAAATTTATTTCATTTTCTTATACAGCATACACTGCCCATGTAAAATCAAACTAAGATCATAGTACAACATATACTTCACTGGAAATTAGTTGCCATTCTTTTTTGTAAATCTCATTTGATAATAAGGTAAGTGGGAGTAGCTGGTCCTTCATTCTAAAAGAAAAATGTAGCAAGAAGAAAAAGCTGTCAGGGTGATCTGCAGAATACTTCTGAAGCGCATCTAGACCCAGTACAATACAAGAACCAGAACTTAGGTTACCTCTAGATGTGAGTAATGCGTGAAAAGAGCTGAAATGGAGGCTAGATGAAGGAGGAAAGAAAGATTATACTAATATCCAATTATAACAAAACAAATTCCTTCCAGTAGCACCTTAAAGACCAACTAAGTCAGTTCTTGGTATGAGCTTTCGTGTGCATGCACACTTCTTCAGATACACAGTGTATCTGAAGAAGTGTGCATGCACACGAAAGCTCATACCAAGAACTGACTTAGTTGGTCTTTAAGGTGCTACTGGAAGGAATTTGTTTTGTTTTGACTATGGCAGACCAACACGGCTACCTATCTGTAACTGATCCAATTATAAATTTCCCTAGAACTGAGGTAGGAACTCTTTGTGGTGGATTGGTTGTGGATATCCAGAAAATGAAAAGATTGGGGCAGGGGAATAAAACAATCTGTGAAATGCCTCATCTGTTGGAAATGAATTGCTCATTTCTCTCTGGCTACATACATAAAGCACACTACTTCCCCCCTCCCCCCCCAAAAAAATCCTGGGAACTGTAGTCCATTAAGGGTGCTGGGAATTGTAGCTTTGTGATGAGTAAACCACAGTTCTCGGGATTTTGGGTGGGAAGCCATGTTCTTTAAATACATGGTATGCACACAGCCTCTTTCTTTTTTCAAAGTGCATTAACACTACTTCATACTGTTGTCGCTCCCTTGGTAGGAAGATAAAGGGCAGACTGCTGCTAAGTCATGTCTGCCAAAAACTGCCATGGCACTGCAGATTGCTGTTCTCTCTAGATACCCAAAGCAGCTCATTTCCAAAGACAATCTGTGCCTGATGCCTGCTGTTGCTGACTATGGCAGAAAAGACCTGCTCAAAATTATTTTCACTGCCTTGCAATGATCATAACATGAAGAACAAACTCTCCCTTGATAGTTGAACTCGGAAATGTTTGGTCAACTACAAGAAGAAAGGCATCAGTAAAAATATTTGGTTTCACTTGCGTTGAATATTTCGAGGGAGGTTTTCAACAACAGACTTTGTCCCTCGTCCAGTTCTAGTCATGCACAACAACTGGTGGGCCTGAATTTTATGCACATCCATCTGCATATAAAAACACATTCCAATATTTCAGTAGGGACTAGAAAGGAGTGCACTGTGAATGCAAATTAGCACTGTGCCAAATCCTGTCCTCCAGTTCCTCCTCAGAAAGAGGCTTCCATTTCTCCCTTTTTTTCCAGGACACTTTGGAACTTCATTATCATTTTGGTGGGTGTGAAGAAGAGTTTGGATTTGATATCCCGCTTTATCACTACCTGAAGGAGTCTCAAAGCGGCTAACAATCTCCTTTCCCTTCCTCCCCCACAACAAACACTCTGTGAGGTGAGTGGGGCTGAGAGACTTCAGAGAAGTGTGACTGGCCCAAGGTCACCCAGCAGCTGCATGTGGAGAAGCGGAGACGTGAACCTGGTTCGCCAGATTACGAGTCTACTGCTCTGAACCACTACACCACACTGGCTCTGGGATTCAGCTTCCCTTATTATTAGAGATGAGTGAGATTGGTGTGTGTGTGTTTCTCTTTCGGTTAACCTGTTTTTCCTGTGCTTTTCCACATCTGTGTGCCCAGGTTTATTAGTCAGAAGAAGCCACCTGAGAAGACTTTGTGGTGTCTTACCTTGTGCTTTACTTAGGGTGGCCATATTTCAAACAGTGAAAATCTGGCCAAAGCTTTTTTAAAAAACTTGCTTTTTTTTGCAAAATCTCAGAAAAAAAATGAGTTTTGAGCTATTTTTAAGGAAATATGCCAAAATCTACACTTCCAACATGCCACACGTCAGCATTTTTCTGGACATTTTTAATGTTTTCTGCCCGGATGCTGAATCCTGGCTATGTCTGGGAGATTCCAGACTTATGGCAGCCATAGCTTTAATTGAATCATGGAATGCTGGGGTAGCTGGGTACTGAGAGCTTGAGACTGGGGTGTGCTCACTGATAGGTATGGGCATATCTGTCAAAACTTCCAAAACACCAAAGCCCTTAAACCTAGAAGCTGCTAAGCCACAAAATCAGCCATAAGCCAAACCATGAGGCTGAAATTCCCCCAAAGCCATCCACCGCAAGACCTCCAACTATTCTGGTTCCTTTTCACTTACTTAAGTGGTGTGCTGTGCTGTAAGGAGTGAAGAGGCAGAGTGACGCATGGCACAAGCTCCTGTGTGTCTTGCATTGTCCTGACTGGCTGCAAATGGCACCCCCAAGCCAGTTTTGTGCAACCAAAAGGAACAGAACTGTGACGTGAGGAACAGAATGGGGAGACTCACAGAATTGTGTATGCAGTTTTGAAGAATGCTGATTTTACAGACAAGTGTTGGTATCCTCACGCCTTATCATTTAGGCCACTCTTCAATTATTCCAAGACCACACTGGAAGTGGCATCCTTCCATGATGTAGTTGTATTAATAATAATAATAATAATAATAATAATAATAATAATAATAATAATATACCGCCCTATACCCGCAGGTCTCAGGTCACAGAATTCAAGGCACCTTATTGCATTTGGAAATGATAAAAGGGACTGTGGCATCGCAAGGACGATTTGCTGAAGGGAATTTTTACATGGGGAAAAGCTGGAAAATGTGGTGAGCACTCATATGCTTGGAAACCAGCTTTTGAAGAACTTCTTAACAGTGTGTAAGCTTGCCCTCTCACTAAAACAAGATGAGCCTGGTGGCAGAACACCAGACAACTTTATTTATGACACCTGGACACCGTTTTTCCCTTTAATTCTGACTAGGATATTAAAAGCATTATGGTATCCCAATAGCAAGAGAGTTATAGATACGTTAACACTTTAAACAGAGCAAATCAATGTGGAATAATTATGCTGGTTGGCTGAACAGCTGTTCTGTAAACTGCTGTAAAATAATGAAAACAAAAGAGGCATTATTTTCAATTGCTGGAATATTATATTGGGAGATTAAGGTTGCAATACTACAATTTATCTGGGAGTAAGTGGTTTTGAGCTCAGTGGGATTCGCTTTTGAATACAGGATGACACTGCAAAGCTTCAGTCCTGTGTATGCTTACCTAGGAGTAAGCTTCATTGAACATAGCGGCACTTCTAAGTATGCATACAGGGAGAGAGTTGAGCTGTGAAGCTGAAATCCTGTGCACACTTACTTCTGAGTAGGCATGCATAAGTTTGAACTAAACGAGCGGGCACAATCCTCTGAAAGTTAAGCACTTGGAAGTCCCATTGCTTTCAATGGGAGAGTTAAGGATATGCATCACTTTCTACCATTGAAATCAATGAGTTTTTCAAGTGCTTAACATTATGTGGATTGTACTTGCCTGGGGCTTGCTTGGGCGTATCATTTTGAGTTTATGTTGTATTTATTTATACACCACCAGTGGTAATTCTAGTGTATTGGCTGCAATGTTTGGCCGGTTACAATACAAAATATACATCATTCTCAAGTTTAAATATCAATAAACAAAGGTTAGTCTTCGTGCCAAGATGACTTCCTGCCAAGTTCACAACCACAATAAATTTAATTTTATATTAGAACTTAGTAATAGCTAATTTATATGAAGGATTATTTCCCTCAAACCATCTGTTTTTAATCTGTTTGCACAGAAATGTATGTTAAAAGATACCATCATTTTTGTTTCCTTTTATTATTTAAATTACTGCGTGTGCTATACATTTTCAGGGTTTATGAAAATACTTTTAGCATACAGCTAGTTTTCGTGCTACTGAACAAAATTCATAAATTGGGCATGATATTTAGGGGGGAAATCACCCACATCTCAAATTATTTTTAAGGATTAAGTAATCAACTGTGCATGTTTAGTTGGAAGTTCGTTTCACTGTGTTCAAGGGTTTTTACTTTTAGGTAACTGCATTGGTGTTCAGTATAATTAGATGTGTCCTCCTTTAAAAGAAAGAAAGGGGGAAAAATACTAGATAAAATCAAAATATATATCTTGAAGTTATACTAAGGGCCATATTCTTCCTTTTTTCATAATTTTTTATTGAAACTTTTCATGATACAATACAGTAAAAAAAACCTAAACTAAATAAAAATATAAAACAAAGGAAAATGAAAGGAAAAGAGAAATAAGGGGGGAAACACACAAAGGTAGATCTTAACCCTGTCTCACCTGAGAGCTTCTAAGGACCATCTTTTTCAATGCTTCAAAGCATCTAAGCATGTGATTTGGGCTGGGGCCATGTGACTGGAGGGGTAACTCTTTGTTATTATTCCAGCTCCCCTTGAAACTGGTATTAGCCACAGAGAGCAAAAAGTTGTTCTGGCTCTTTAAAAAAATTAACAAAACAAAAATAGACAAATTAAGAATGAATCCATGTCTCACTACAGAGCTCAGTACTTTTGTCTAATGCAGTGTCACTGACCACTGCTCTGAGCATGAACACCAAGGACATTAGTAACCAAAACATCTCCATTTGGTGCAACTTCACATACTTGCAATGGGCAAATCTTTCAATTTATCTTTCTCTCAATCTCTCATTTTTCCTCTTTCAAGTTCAGGTTCCCACATTTCAACAGCAGATTAAACCAAGTCCTCATGAAAATTCACCAGCATTTTAGTACAGATTTATCCTAAAATACACCTTTTTATATAGCAGTTTGCTCGCAATGCATATGTTTGCAAATCACTTTCCCCTAATAGAATCTATTTTTGTATGCTATTTTCACCAATATATGCATTTGTACACACACTTTACCCCAGCATACACATTTTTGTACACATTCCTGGGCTGGGAATCTGCACTACAAACTTCATAGAGCCGCGTATATCAAAGGGTGTCCATGTTTTGGTTTGCATATTGATTTGGAAAATGTGAATTAGCTGGTTCACCCTTAAATATGAACTGAATCACATTGAAGACAATGAGAGCCTCATGGGTCTTTGAATTAAATTATTTATTTCATTGCTGTCCCTAGACAATAACGCATCCAAAGTAGTTGTGAGATTATTACTAATCAGAAGCAAAAAAATAGCCCCAAGGTAGGTGAGAATCTATGTCTGATTTTTAATATGTGGCAGGTGGTCATTTCCCTGAGGTCAATGCTGTGGAATCAGATAAAGCCTTTAGGTCTTCATTGCTTAAAGATCTGTGCCTAGAAATATTCAGAAACGTATTGATGTGCAAAGATGGAATGAAATGTGTTGCATTTCCGTGAGAGAATATGCACAGAAGTAATATGGTCAGCTTTGTTGGGCTTTTTAAAATTACTAATCTGCATACATCATTCTTGCTTTTATGCATGATAGTCAATATGCTAATGACTGATCTGTGATAGTTGCAAAGTGTGGCTTTTCCAGTCAGCGAGTTTCTAAATGGGGATTAAGAGAGCCACCCATCAGCGCTATTCACCTAACAACCCCCGAGCAGTTTTATGGTTTCATTTCAGCCCTGGAACACTAACTCTTGCATAAATTAGTGATAATATGCAAAATCTATGATCGTCCATCATATTCAGGCAACTGCTGAGTAAAGGGTTCTTATCTCCGGCACACTGCTGCTGTCCATTATGTTGAGAGATTTGGTCAGTGCCTCCTCACGCTCCCGATCTTCTTGAAGGCTATTAACCCAGGTTGTCTCCGCAGTGACCCTGACATTGTAGCTCAATTAAATTGCTCCTTTAAAGTGCATCATGCAGGGCTCTGTTTTGATATCTTCAAACCTTCGATCATAGAACTACATGCCAGAGTGGTTTTATTAGAATAAAAGCTTATACAACTGAAGTAGTGGCATTAATATATGTCATCAGACAATCCCTTTTCCAAGAGCCCTCCCTGAGGTGGGCAGAGAGAACTATGTTTCAGTCAAAGTGTGAGAAATGAAGAGTGGGTAAGATAAATAACTAAATAACTAAAATATATATTTCCGTTTATTGACTTCTGGGTCCATCGATAATTTTGGGAGTGTGCATGACCCCACCTGATTTCTTTTCACCTACTTTTCTTTATTCATTTCCTGTTGAAGATTATTATGATATCCTGCTGGGCAATGGTGGATAGCTACCAATCAAAATTAATTTGTCCAGTGGTTCATATATTTTTTTGTTTTTGTTTTTTTAAAATAATATTTATTAACATTTTTAAGACTGCAAAAGAAAGAAAAAGAGTTAAACAATACAATACAATACAAAAACAAAAACACCACACAACACCAACACCAACACCATAATATTAAATTAAGAAAACAAAATAAACACAATTTAAAACACATCCAATAATTTCAGTATCTTGTCTTTCATTCCCTTGTTTCAACGACCTCCTCACACCTCCCTTTTTGTATTCCACTTTAATTAACTGTTTCAGCAATTCCTTTCCATCTTCCTCTGTTTTCTGTCCTGTAATTTATCTTAACATATTCTAACCTTATTTTTTCCCTTTAATATATAATTGTCTTAACATATTTTAACCTTATTTTCCCTTTAATACTCTAATAATCTATTTGTACTTAATTCCTTATAACATCTCTACTAAAGCCATATAACTCCTTTCCAACATTTTTCTAACACTCATTAATTTTACAATATTTTTATAAATAGTCTTTCAACTTTTTCCAATCTTCTTCCACCGACTCTTCTCCCTGGTCTCGGATTCTGCCAGTCATATCCGCCAATTCCATATAGTCCATCAACCTGGTGATCTTCTGTCCGATGCTCTTAACTCTTTTCCAAGTCCCTTCTGCAAGTCTTCTTCATATTTATACATGAACTTTACTTTGTCTTCCACTGATCTTATTTTTATTTTCCTTCCTTTGAAGCTAAAGAGTAAATCTCGGGGAAACTCCCACCTAAAGATGATTTTATTCCTTCTCGACAGGGCAACCAAATCTCCGTAGTTAAATCAAAAATCCAAAAGGTATTTCAGAACGTCTTTCAAAATTTCCACTCTTAACTGTTGTTCTTCTAAGTTCTTCTGGTAGTTCCAGCAGTCTCTTATTTTGTTGTTCTCTTTTTTCCCTCCTCTTCCAAGTCCAAAGGCCCTCACAGTTTTAATCTCTTCTTGACCCAAGTCCCGGTCCCAAAAATCATCAAATTCCTGTGTGGGGAAATCTATCAAATTTTCCTTCTCGAGTTCAGGTAGGGCTCTGATCCTCAAAATCTGATTTTCTTTAGATTCAGTCATAGCAGGCATCAACTTATGGTCATCAAATTGCATCTGTAAGGCTGGGACTCCCTCTCTCTCCAATTGTGTTACTTTAGGTTCAACGGCAGTAACTTTCTCCCTAGCCTTCTCTGCAGTTTGCCATGTCAAAGTAGATTCCTGTATCAATTTCTGAATAGTGTCTGTATTGGTGTTCACTTTTTGTCCCAAATTATCGATTTTGGTAGTTACCACATCCACCTTTTTGTGAAGCTGTTCCAGTGAGTCACTTATCTTACATAATAAAACCACTAAAGCCTCTTCTGTCGACATTCTCAACCGATTGAAGGTCCCCAGAATCTCACAGCTTTTTATCTTGCAGCTGGAAATTCCCCCAGCTCAACTCTTGTAACAGTTTCAAGGGCTTCCTCTAGAGGGAAACAGTTTCCATTTGTATTAGTCCTTTTAAACTCAATTCAAACAATAAAGTTAGTTTCAATTTTCTGTTACTTTTACTCCTTTTTAAACGCAGACGGAGACAGTGGAAACAATGTATTCCTTATTTAACTAACTGTCAGTGAACATTCTAATCATGATCAATAAGCATTCCAGAACATGTCAGTCCTGTTGGCAGCCCGTTTCCAGGATCGGAGCGGTGGTATTTTAACTCTGTTTGCTCTCTCCTGCAGGTATACTCAGTCCAAAACTTTCCCCCCTCTTCTCCTGCCACCAAGGGGGGTTTTAGTATTTTTTACCGATGGAAATTTAGTCCTTTACAATAGGCTTTCCGAGGCTTCAGCTTGCATCCTCATTGCTTCAATCTATTTACAAAAGAGGAAGGTGGACTTCCTGTTTTAGACCTCCCCATTTCGACACCAAATTAAGACGTTTAAAAATTCAATTCTCCGCTCTACTCACGGGTAGTTGCTTTAAGATCAAATTGTCCACAGGAAAAAGTCAGTGCTCTCCGGCAACAGCTATGCGGCTTCGCTCCGTGGAAGAAGCAGTCAATTCGAAGCACCGTGCCGCTCACCCCACGTCGCTCCGGATCCCTGAAACCGGGTTTCCCCGTGAGTAGGGGAGGCGCAAAAGGTGCCAGCTGAATCCCACGTTCACAGGCTTCGCCCGCCTGTGATTTTTGGTGGGTCTCCGCCTTTGCCGTGGTGGCCAGACCCAGATTTCCACGAGGCAAATTCCTCCCGATCAGAGGAATTCAGCCATTGCCGGAGGCGCCAACCCGGAAGTCCAGATATTTTTTTGTTGCGTAATTAACCTTCTTTGGTGCATTCATCATTTTTATTCTGGGAAAAGATGTCAGTGAGCTGAAAAGGGCAGAGAAATGTATGTACATATTTGATACAAATGAGTTACATTTGGTAGAGAAGGAGAAGAAGAAGAGTTTGGATTTTATATCCCGCTTTATCACTACCCGAAGGAGTCTCAAAGCGGCTAACATTCTCCTTTCCCTTCCTCCCTCACAGCAAACACTCTGTGAGGTGAGTGGGGCTGAGTGACTACAGAGAAGTGTGACTAGCCCAAGGTCACCCAGCAGCTGCATGTGGAGGAGCGGAGACGCGAACCCAGTTCACCAGACTATGAGTCTACTGCTCTTAACCACTACACCACACTGGTGTAGTGGGAACTTGTGACCACCCAGAAGTAGCTGGACTTCATCTCCCAGCAGGATCAATGGTCAGGAAAGGTGTAGCTCAACAATATCTGAAAGACCACAAGTTCCCCAGCACTGCCCTAAGGATTTATTAGCATACAATCTACATACACCTGAATGGGAGTCCATTTTGCAAACATATTACAAGTCAATCAGATTCTTCCGCCAACCCTACTTTGCCCCAGGATGCTCAGTTGGTTCTTTCCTGTTTCAGCAGGCACTCAGTTAGACAGATGCATGCCCCCATTTTATGTTTCATCTGCTACATTTGTCTCATTTTATTATAATGTATGTGCATAATTTTCATAAAGAAGGCTGATCGCCAAAGAATTGATTCGTTTGAATTATGGTGCTGGAGGAGACTCTTGAGAGTCCCATGGACTGCAAGAAGATCAAACGTATCCATTCTTAAGGAAATCAGCCCTGAGTGCTCATTGGAAGGACAGATCGTGAAGCTGAGGCTCCAATACTTTGGCCACCTCATGAGAAGAGGACTCTCTGGAAAAGTCCCTGATGTTGGGAAACATTGAGGGCACAAGGAGAAGGGGATGACAGAGGACGAGATGGTTGGACAGTGTTCTCGAAGCTACAAACATGAGTCTGACCAAACTGCGGGAGGCAGAAGAAGACAGGAGTGCCTGGCGTGCTCTGGTCCATGGGGTCACGAAGAGTCGGACACAACTAAATGACTATACAACAACAACAACATAATTTCCAGAAAGTTGTTATGTTTATTTTTTATTTTTTAATGGTTATAAGGAAAGGGAACTTAGGGCATACATCAAGGGTGGGCTTTAACAGAGGACTTTGTCTCCAGCATCTGTTTGAGAATAACTTGCAGTTCTGGGACTGGCTAGTTTCACACTCTGGCATGACTTCGAGCAAAGCAAGAATGCATGAGGAATTCACTTTACTAAGGCAAAAATGAATATAACACAGACATGCTTTTCTATGGAAATATTTTTCCATTGGAATATTTTTTTTAAAAAATTATTATTTGCTAGCATCATTAACTCAACTTCAACAAACTCAGAAGATATGTGAGCGTGTTTGTGTGTGGATGTGGACCATTTTCACAGGTTTAACTCTCTCTCTCTCTCTTTATATATATATATTGAGCACTATGATCAAATTACTTGTGGTCCATGAGAGTTTTCAGTTAATGGCGTTGCTGTCACCTTCCACAATAAGGTTGCATAGTAATTATTTTTCCAGATTCATAAGATAGAGAACATCTTGTGCTCTGTACCCACATATGCTGCTGCTAAGCGTACACTGTTGGAAAGTGTTCTTCACATCCGCTACTCTAAGAGTATGACACATTTTGTGAGACTATCTATTCACTGCACTGTGAGGTTTCCTCTCGCCTTTCCTTTTTTGCATTCTGAGCAGTAAACTACCCACCCCAATCACTGTTCCGTTTGACCCATCCTCCCCTTTTGCCAAGATGGCAACCTTCACCTAATTGGAGCTGTCAGAAGCAATGACACATGTGACATTAACCGCCTTGGAGTGTACATTAGTCTGCAATGAATCCATGATCCAAATAACACCTTGATGATAATGAGACCTCGGCACCGTGTTGTCTCTTTCAGAATTGTGGGGACGTGGGCAGGGTAGAGACTTTTCTACGTCTCCTTTATTTCGATGCTAATGTGAATTAAGATGCATATAAAGTGTCTATTTAATCATAGATTGTGGGGGAAATGAACAAATGAATGTTAAGTGAATTAAGATTGCTTCTTCAGATTGCAGTACTGGATTACATCCATGCCATCCCCTTCCATTGGATGAAACACCACTGTATCTAGCCCATTCAATCCAGAGATACAGAGTACTGGAAGAGAACTCCTACCGCTGGTAACTCTTCATTGAGAACAACCAACAAAAGCATAGAAACTGAAATACATGAATGGATGGGAGACGTGGGATCATGATGACCAGTGGCTATGCCCCCTGCTTGCCAAACTTTCTTCCAGCCACGTGTTCAGCTGGAATGAGAAGGGGCTGAACACTAGGGATGGAGCAAAACTGTCATTTTTGGTTACTTTAATTTTGTTGTTTATCCAGTCTTCAGTTCTCATATTCACATCAGTTTGAGATTATTATTGCTTAAATCCTCATGAAAATTCAACAGCTTTTCAGTGCAGATTTATCCTAATGTACACATTTTTTTTACATGCTACTTGCCCACAGTAACATTTCTTTGTTGCAAACTATTTCCCTAAATTAATGTGTTTCTATATTTTTTTTTCACTAACATGCATTTACTGTGCACACTCTGCCCTAGCAGATGCATTTTTGCACACATTCCTTGGCCGGAGAACTCCATCGCAAAATTCAGAGATGTGCGAATATTTGAAGAATTCTTTTTGCTTTGCATGTTGCTTTGAGAAATGCAGATTTCACTGGTTTGCCTTTAAATCCAAACTGAATTGAATTTCTCTACTACTATCCCTACTACACAAACATATTGATCCTTCTTGTGGGGGAGGATTATGGCCAAATCAGCCACAATAATTTCTGTGTATGCATCCATATAGACACACAGCTTATCACATGGAAGCCAAATACAGTGGTACCTTGGATTAAGTACTTAATTCGTTCCAGAGGTCCGTTCTTGACCTGAAACTGTTCTTAACCTGAAGCACCACTTTAGCTAATGGGGCCTCCTGCTGCTGCCACGCCGCTGGAGCACGATTTCTGTTCTTAACCTGAGGCACTATTTCTGGGTTAGCAGAGTCTGTAACCTGAAGTGTATGTAACCTGAGGTACCACTGTATGCAGATGCTCATGTGTGCATCCACCCTGACAGCCCTACAACCCCAGCATTGTGTTTTTCCAAAAACATTTTCCATGTGTGATTTATTATTATACTGCCTTGTATCCCACAACCCAATTTGCAGAGGAGGAATACCTCACATAGATTGTTTTAGCAGTGAGTGAAAACTTTTTTTATGGTACTAACTGCTGTTTTCATGTTACCCTGTTGTCCTCCTCATTACCACCTTGGTTCTATTTGTTCAGTGTATTGTTTCTACTGTTCAGTTTTTAGATGGTTCATAAGCCATTTTGAGAGCACTGCTGGTATAGAAATGATTTTATAAGCGAACATACTGACTTGTAGATCAGTTTTGCAGTAGAAGAGTCTAATTCCCAAGATCTCCCAACTCATGGTGAATTTGAGACCAGGGCTGTGGAGACTTGATTCAGATCTCACATTAAATAAAACCAATTTACTTTTTTCTGTTAATTTACTTCTTATTTGTTTATTGGTAACACAAGGAGGACTGCTATAAGACCTCTGTCTCCAAGCCCTCCTGCTGGCTCAAGTGTTAATAAGTTGAATATTGCTTGTGCCAGCAGATTGCTTTAGGGACTGGTTTAGCTATCAAAGAAACAGATTAGTGACCTGTATAAGACTGTACTGTGTGTGAGAGAGAGAAATATTGAATAATGCCAGAAACTTTGAGAAAATAGTCTACATGATGAAAAGTTTATAAGAGTAAAAATAATGGTTCAATTTTTCATAAGACCTATGAACAGTTTACCATGACCTAGGAGTTGCTATGCACTGAAATTTGAAATGATAATCAATTATACATAATAATTTTCTCAATAATAATAAATACATTGTCCCAAGGCAATAAAAATAGCAAACAGGCAGTTTAAAAGCACAAAAACCAAAAGATACAAAACAGCCACTCCTGAGAAAGACCCATCTATCTACTTGCTGGGAAAGCCTGCTGGATTTTTTTTAAAAAATATTTTTTTAATTCTTTCCACAAAGTGCAGATAGTGGGTACCCTTTGTATCTCAACAATAATGTTATTCCACATAACAGGGGCAGCTATGCTAAAAGCCCTGCTTGCAGTTACTGCAGAGTGGGCTTCTGAAATCCTTGGAACTTGCAAAAGAAACTGTCCCACAGACCACAGCAAGGGATAAGGTGGCCTCTTAATTCCATAATTCCATTTGTGGTCAAAACTTGTGCCTTCTCAGGTTCTCCAGCCAGCCCCAGCCCTACCATCCAGTTGGCAATAATGCTGTCATCAATCTTCTACCAAAAGTCAAATAACAAGTTCAGGTGAGGGCTGTCCTGCTCAGGCAGAACCAGAATGTAAGAGGAATTTTGAGAGGAGCCATATGTCGCTCACAACATTTCCCAGGGACTTCTTGAAGATTTCAAGGCTGTTGCTAGATTTTGTCATTTGAGAGGCAAAGATCCCTCAGGCAATGTAGCCAAAAAATGCCTGAGAGAACAATGCTGAATAAGGCTATCCAGAAAGGCCCTTATTTGATTGGCCCCAATGAAAGATTACTTCCAATACGTCTACTATTAAAAAACCAGAGGCAGAATTTTCCAGAACAGAGGCTAAAGAAACATTTACCTATGGAAATTCTAAGAATGTTGCTGGGCCTCATTGTTGCTAAAGTGTTTTACTTTCATACTGGTATCACTTTAAACGAGTGGTGGACAGGTTTTTTTGAAGTGGTCGCACCCATATCTCCAATCCATTAAGGTTTGGTTTACAACGGAAATGTTTTACACTGCTTTTTCAAAATTCTCTCTTTAACAACAAGGGGTAGAAATTTGTGCTTCTCCCTTCAGGAAATGTTATAATTCTGATCATTCTTACAAGAGTCGGTACACAAAATGCCTTGAGGTCTTCATATTGCCCACCCTGGTTCCAAACAGAAGAAGTATGAAATAACCCTAAGGCTAAGGAACAAGAAAGGCGCTAATGATCCCGTCTGTTTAATCAAGCTCTGACATTTTAATAATAGATTATGAATAAGTAATGATCCCTTGACATAGCTGGGGAGAAGAAAACAAAGATGAAGCAATGTGGTCATTAGAAGGAATACGGATCAAAATGCCTTGGAAAAGGTGGAAATAAATGTGAGGGTGGAAAAAAAAGGAATAGAGATGTTGGAAAGAGATATTGGCTGTGCTGGGCAGTATAATGATTTCTGTATAAAAACCAAACCCTAATATAATCTCTGTTTCCTGTAAAAGAAAAGGAATACCCACCCAGACCCATTTTCTTCACATAGCAAAAAAGTGACCTTTAAACTACCTTGACAAATAGCAGCTGACTAGAAAATTACAGTCATTAGCAGAGTATCTCGAGAGTAGACTATTGTAAAAAATGATACTAAGAGACAGATGTTAACAATTTGCAACCCCAAAAGACAGCTACAATAAAGCCCTACATTTTTAGCCTTCTAAAGTCTTGCCATTGAGATTCAGTCTAAAATACAAAATGCATACATTTCCTTTTTCCTTTGGAGGAGTGAATTATATAGGCAATGCAGTGGAAGCATTCCATTGCATAGTTTAATCAGATTTTTTTTAAAGAAGCCTTAAAAAACACAGACATCTGTCAGTATTTGACAATGAAGGTTCTAAAATATTCTAAAATTGAAATCAGTTGACATATGATCCAGCCAAAGCAATAGGAACAGCCACCCAGATTATTGATGGTTGCTTGATGGTTGCTTTCAAGATACTCCCTAAATACATGAGAGTGCACACAGGTGCTTTTTTAAAGATGAAAGCAAATGTAATGTAGGAAGGCTAACATGTAGGTGTCTTTACTGGGTGGGGGGGCAGGAGAATAAATCTGTGCTTGGCAAAACTGTACAATGTGGTCTGGTGAGAAGCATACATAATTCCTAGGAAATCCACTGATAGGTTCTATTTCCAGTGTTGCATTGTATCTTGAGACATGGGGAAATGCCATAAAACAATAAACCACCTGGGGAAACACTGAACACAGCTTATTTATTTCTTTGCTATCACTGAATTCATTTTATACAGATCTGTGAAAATGAAATCTAAAATTCTTTTTTTATAAACATCTATTTTCATCTTCACATTTAGATTGAGATGGATTTGATGATTCTCTGCTAACTCAGTGCCATGCCTTGCCTTCAGTAGAGGCCTCTCCCAGATGTTTAAGAAATGTAGTCATTCTCATTTCTTAATCAGCAATTGCTGTGGGGTTTTTCTAAGGAGAATGGTTAAAAGTTAAATAGTTTGGAGGATGTCACTGAGAGACTATGTTAAACTGAGGCTAGCTGGAGACCATGTGCTCATATGGTATGTGCTCAGACCATAACTCATGTCTGCATTTCTGATCAGTGACCCTCAGCTTTCTTTTAGATATTTTCCTTAAATCACGATTCCATTATGGGTGTGGGTGTGGGTGTGTGTAACAATTCTTAGCACTGTTTGGAACATACTTCCAGGTGTGCTGAAATGTCATGGAAATGTTAATTTATTGACTTCAGAAATAATAACAATCAGCATGGTTTTTATTCATTATTCCTTATTCACTTCATTTTCTAACATTCTTACCTTTAAAATATAGTAATGGTGGGTGCAGGATTTGACAAAGCTTAAGAATATTTATTTTTTACAAAAAGTTTTGGATTTCTTTGAATGTTGCAGAAATATTTTATAGCTCATTTCCTTTAATATTGAGACTCAAGATCAAAACATCAAATATATTTACTCAGATAATTTTAGATGACTTTGAAACTAAAAGATTTCTCAACTGGGGAGAATGTGGCAGGTAGAAATCCAAATGGGATGAAGGGCAGAAGGTAGATGTTACAATAAATAAAATGTTATAAAGATTGTCCTGCCTTAACCAGGCCAAGGATAATTTTAACCACCAACATATGACAAATGGAAATAGAGACAAAACTGGTAGGTTTGAGTGTCCTTCCTATTGTGTCCAACTATTGTGCATTGCTGAAAGCTCAATTCCTCCTGCTGCTTTTTAGTTAGATACACTATTTAATTTATTTACTTATTAAATATATAGACTGCCCTTCATGTGAAAATCACAGGGCAGTTTACAGTATGGAAACACACAAATACATAACATAATAACAAACAAAAGCAATAATCCTCTCACCCACACAGTTTAAAAGGCCATAGATTGTTTAATTGGTGAAAAGCCTGGTTACAGAAGAAATTGTCTCCTGGCACCTAAAGATATGTAATGAAGGCAGCAGGTGAGCTTCCCTTAGGAGAGCACTCCACGAATGGAGAGCCACCATGGAAAAGGCCCATTCTTGTGTGGCCAAGCTCTGGGCCTATCATGGAGGGGGCACACAAATAAAGGGTCTCAGATGATGATTGCAGGTCAGTTCATATGGGGAGAGGTGGTCCTAGAGGTATTAGAGTTGAAGTTTCTATACCATCTTCAGAGGCAGCCCCATGTGTAATGCATTTCAGCAATCTAACCTAGAGGTCACCAGGGCATAGACAACAGAAGTTAGGCTATCTTTGTCCAGATAAGGGCACAGCTGGGTCCCCAGCCAAAGCTGGCTCTGTGCCACTGAGGCCATCCAAAGTTCAAGCAACAGCAATGAATCCAGGAGCACCCCCAAGCTACATACCTGCTCCTTCAGAGGGAGTATAATCCCCATCAGAAGCAGGCAACCTACCATTCCCGCAGTCTAGCGAACCACCCACTTACAGTGTCTCAGTCTTATCTGGATTGAGCTTCAGTTTGTTGGCTCTCATCCAGTCCATTACCAAGGCAAGACTAAGCTATAAGAGATATAATATATAATCTCAGTAGTATGTGAAACAGCAGGCTGAGCCAGAGAGACCTCACCCCGCCCCCAGTGTCTATGTTGGGACTACTTTCTAATTCATCATGTTTCCCACTGCAACCAGCCAGATGCCCCTGGGAAATGCAAAAGCAATATTCATTTCTAGTTACTGCTCCAAACAAACAAGAATTCAGCAGTGTACTTGCTCTAAAACTAGCAGTCCCACCTAGCCATCATGGCTACCAGCTGATGATAGCTTTATTCCCCAGGCATTTGTCCAGTTCCATTCGAAAGTCTGTGGTCATCCCTGTGCCTGTGGGAGAAAAGATGGCAGCTTACAGCACAATCTTGTGCATGTTCATTAGGAAGCAAAACCTACTGCTTTCAATGCAACTTACTCCTAGGTCAGTGTGCATAGGATTGCAATGTTATTAATGTGCTGTGCCAAGACATACAGCACTTGGTGCTTGTTTAAGGTGCCTGCTTAAACTATTCCATTTCTAAGCTTGTAGATGAACCATGATTAGAAAATAATCCCAAATTAGTTTGCAAAATTCTAGTTTGAAAGCTAGCTCGAATGGCAAGTGCAAAACACAGTGTGCTGGTTCATATGTAGTGGGAATGGTTTGCTGCAAGCCATGAAGGGAGGGGGGTAATTGTCAGACAAGAGCAGAGTAGGAAGTATGTAAGCCTGAAGCTCATTCCTGGCTGTTTCACCTGGAAGCATGTCTGAACGGAGCCAAAGCACTTCGTAGATTGTCAAAACAACAGGACAAGTAATAGGTCCCCCAACACCTTTTTGCAAAAGCAAAATCCCCGAACTGGCTGATCTGGTTTCTGGCAATATCTGTAAATATAAGTAGGTTAGATTTGTCCTTTGTTGTTGGTTGTTGTTAAAGAGATTCAGGCGAGCTATCGGTGACTCCAACTAACTTACTTAACTTTTCAGTGCTATTAACTTTTTTTTTTTGGGGGGGGGGATATTTCTTCCCGCTGTAATATCTGCTGGAGTTGCTGTGGGATTAAGTTAATATTGGTAAAGAATTTGATATACCAGTAAGAGGGTGCAATAAAAGAGCATATTATTATTTCTAGAAATTAAATTAGCTACAGTGTTTTGCATGAAATAGCTGGGCCCTGAGATCTGTCTCTAGTCAAGACGCGGCTGTGCAACTCAGGAAGGGGGCAGATCAAAGGTGACACTTCCAATTCTAGAGCTGTCTGACTTTCAGATGGAAAAAATGAGCCCAGAATGCCTGATGACAGCAGGATCACATGAGCTTTCGGACACTTTTGCTTTGGTGCCTGCCAGAAACAGCATGGGGAAAAGCCTTTACTACAAAGGGTTCTACTATCGCTTGAATCTCATCCAAGATACACTTACTCAATAGACATGGGTCCACATAATCTGTACTTGTTCAGTGGATGACTGAATGTAAATTAGACCATAGTAATTGAAATTGGCATAGAAGACAGGCTTCGTCCACCCAATATCCTCCATACCATAGTTGATTCGTAATAAGTGATTTCTTGCTATGGCAGCCTCTTTCAAGCTTTTGCTCCTAGGTACTAAACAATCTCATAGGTACTGCTCCGGCGGGAAGGCAAACGACATTTCCGTGCGCTGCTCTGGTTCGCCAGAAGCGGATTAGTCATGCTGGCCACATGACCCGGAAGCTGTACGCCGGCTCCCTCGGCCAATAAAGCGAGATGAGTGCCTCAACCCCAGAGTCGGTCATGACTGGACCTAATGGTCAGGGGTCCCTTTACCTTTACTAAACAATCTCATCACCCCTGATTCTACGATGCTGGCTTGGAATGATGTGGTTAACTACATTTGGTACATGGGATGCTAAAGTGAGGGTTACGTGCAGCTGCTTCGTGTATTGTACTGGGCTTCTCCTCTCTTTCTTATACTTATGGCTAATGGAACAAGGAGTTTTCACAGCTTCTTCAGCCAAAACTAGACTTGCCTTCCAAACATAGCCTGCCTGCCTGCCTGCCTGCCTGCCTGCCTGCCTTCCTTCCTTCCTTCCTTCCTTCCTTCCTTCCTTCCTTCCTTCCTTCCTTCCTTCCTTCTTTGGATGCAATTAAAGTAGTTTGATAAACAACTGAGACAGGTCTTTTAAGGGACTAGATAGCCATTTCAGCACATGTCTCAAAGGAAGACATATACATGGTTCTTTGGTAAAACGACTTATTTGCCATGTTGGCATTCAGCGTGAGTCACCAGTTCACTTGTCTTCAGGATGTTTTTCAAAGAAATGAGATTACCCTGTTCTAGCAGATTCCTCTTTCAAGGCACTTTGACTTCATGAGAGAAATTGAATTCTTAGGTTTGTTCTATGTCACAAACGCTGGTTGTCAAACAGTCAGTGTTGGAGGGTAAAGATGGAGAATCATGTTCTTCCCATGTAAGTAACTTTCACAAATCTGTGTTCAAGGGCACTTTTTGGTCTGTCTCTTCTCTAATAATAGATCAGGGCTTTGTGTGAATAAACTGCGGCAGCCTGTTTTATTTGTAGTCACTGTTATGAAGATGCAACCATCTCATCTGGCATCAAAGCTGAGCTGCTGCACAACAGAGTACCAAATCAGGCAGGGTACCTTTAACCAATACTCTATGAGGACTTCAAAGTTATGCCTTGGCTCTCAACCTCATCCAGATTAAATCAGTTTTGTGCCAATTGGTGACTGTTTGCAGAGATAAAGTGAGATAATTTGAAATAAAAGGTGTTTACTTTCCTTATCCAGGTTTTCAGAACCACTTTTGAGTATATATCTCTGTGGACCTTGTTATAAAGTGGCTGGCAGTTAAATTTGTATAGGTCTAGCAAAGCTAAAATAAAATAAAAATCTCTAGATAGCTCAATGGTTTAGTAGGCAAAAAAAAAGGGAATGATTTTCCTCAAGGTCTGAGTAGGTCAGCAGGGAGGCTACTATTCATCAACTTAGATTTGTGATAATTAGCACCAGAGGATTTGCTCAATCTGCATACACAAATTATTTTTAATACATATTTTTATTATAAATGTAGGGTGATTAAAAGGCAACAATCCACATTGTAAAAGCAGCTTAATTTCTAAGTCCAGGGACCACCAATGTGTCACTGTAATTGTAGAGGACTTTGTCTCTCATACATGATGACAACAATTTTAATCTCTGCAAAGTGTGGGCAGCGTATGTCACCTCTAGTTAGAAAGCAACAGCAATATTTCTGCAGGGGCAATACCTCTACAATATCTGAACCAGTAAGGATATCTGTGAAAGATCATTATATACATTTTTTCCTGATTCCAGTTATCTGTGAAAAATTGATAACATCCCACACAGAAATTTATACAATATTTCAGTTGCATTTCTCCAGTAAAATTAGGACCCATATGCACTATACATTTAAAGTTGCATCATACCACTTTAAATAGTGGTGGCTTGCCCACCAAAATCCTGAGAACTCTAGTTTGTTAAGGGTGCTGAGATTTGTTAGGAGGCCCCTATTCCCCTCACAGAGCTACAGTTACAAAGTGGTTTAACAACAGTTCCTCTCTCCAGGTAACTCTGCAAATTGTAGCTCTGGGAGATGAATAGAGGTCTCCTTATAACTCTCAATGCCCTTAACAAGCTACACTTTCCAGAATTCTTTGGGGAGGTGCCACCATTACTGTTTAAACTGCTATAATACTGCTTTAAAAGTCTAAGATGGGGTCTAAGTTAGTTGCTCGTAGTTCAGATTTAAATAAATGGGATTTAATTTGACATTACTAATGTGTTCTATTGATTTCAATAGGAAGTAAAGTCAACTAACCTAGGGCTCATCCACACTTGCCTTTTGCCCCACACTTTCTAGACACAGGTTTGTGCTTTCCCAATCCATTTCTGACTTTTTTTTTCTGAATTAACCCTAAATTGGAACAAATGGCAACTCGTGTTTCCCATGTATTCAGCAGTGAAGAGCGGGTTTTCATGGGGAAAATGCCAGGGCAAATACAGTGGAGCTTCAGTTTTCGAACATAATCCGTTCCAGAAGACCATTCAACTTCCGAAACATTTGAAGACCGAGGATCAATGGGCAGGTGGTAAAATCCACTGAAAAAATGGAAAAACATGTAATGGAAGCCGTTCGACTTCTGAGGCGTGCTCAAAAACAGCAGCAATTACTCCAGAGTTTTCAGCGTTTGAGTTCCAAATCATTCGTCAATGGAGACGTTTGAGAACTGAGGTTCCATTGTAATAATAATTTAAAAGCCCTTAGACACAGAGCTGGAAAGCATGGTCCTGTGCCTAGAAGTGTGTATGAGACCTTAGTCTAAATCCAACCCATATTGAATAGAAAGATACCATACTTTGATGGTATAATTCAATCAAGGAAGATCAAGATTGAAACCCTCTGTTGCTGACCTGGCTTTCCAATAGAGGCTTAGTAAAATATTGCAAGCTATTTTTTCATCCTGATTCTTGAAAACCAGGGGAAGGTTTTTGTCTATGTTTGGATACATCTGGACGCCATTTTAAAACTAGATGGCCAACTGAACCTTCCAAAACTGCACTGATTTCAAAACTGCACTGATTTTTTGGGTTGATTTTCCCAAGCAACAACAGGAATGAGGCTGCTAGTATCTTTTAATATTTGATCTCATTTGGCTACCTATTTGAACATATGGACGTCTTACATTAATATATATGTTTAAATTAGGATTGATGAATTATTTGTATCGTCAGTCAGAGCTGACACGGTTTCTTTCATTTTTTTTTTCTAAACTCTTGTCTTCTATTATATTTGGAAGAAGAAGAAAAAGAAGATCCCATTTAATTCAATGGGTCTTACCCCCAGGTAAGTGAGGTTTGTGTTACAGCCTTAGTTCAACCATGTTAAAGTAATCACCATATTTTTTTCCTGTACAATATGTTTCTGGAAGAAAAATTAAAAAATAAAGAAAAATATATATTTGAAAGTAGTATTTAAAAATTACAATGGTTCAGACTCGCCTGAGATTTCATAGGCTTTGCAATAACGCAGCTGTTTTCCTCGGGGTATTCTCACAAGTTCGTAAAGAAATCTATTTGTTATAAGCATTCTGGAACCCCAAGGAAGGCAGCTGTGTTTTTGATAAACCGGGCCACATTTTCAACACCTCAAGCTACAGAGACACTTATACAGGAATTCTGCACAGTGCTATATATCCATAAGGAATGCTTTTTTTTTTTTTTTACATGAACAGCATAGTGTTGTTAGCAGAAGTTTATTCAGTAAAGGAAAGTGAGCATCAAACTGAGCGGTGATATGAAATTAAAAACCTGACCTCTAGCACAGGATTTGCCCTACACTTAAAACATGCCACCCAGAGTGAACTTAAAAGCCACTAGGGAAATCATGGAATGGTATCAATATGCTCTGCATGTGAACTTTGCATTGGAGTTGCTTATCCTCTTCCTATTTGTGTTTGTTTTTCGCGGGAGAGAAAAACACAATAAATCAGCAGGATTTGCCTTGGATCTTTGCAAATCTGGTTACTAGATCATGAGTCATTGCAATTTGGGACTTGGCCAAATGGAAATTCTCATAGGTTTTCAGCAATGCCAGCGTTTTCCCCACCCATAACTACGTACATTGGGATAGTGGGGGATAGAAGCGGCGATAAGGGAAATTATTCTGGGGAATTTCCGCCATTTATATTCCAACTAAGAAGTTGCAGAGACATCCTGAGTCAATTTATAGGCCTTACAATGGGGTGTCTAGATCTCCCGTTCCCGGCGGTGGCAGTGATGGTCCAGCTCCAGGCTGTTTAGTTCCTGGTGGTAGAGGTGGCCAAGACGCAACTGCTCCTTTCTGGAGGTCTTCCCCGTTGTCGTGAAGAAACTTCTGCTGGTCCTCTGGTGTTCTGATTCTAGTTTTCCTTCCTTTATAGCTAAATGATAGTCCTTGCGGGAACTCCCACCTATAAGGAATTGTGTTGTTTCTCAGCAACTTTGCCAGTTCCAAGTATGAGGCTCTAAGATCCAATAACAATTTAGGTATATCTCTGTAAATTTCAGCCTTTTTACCTTCTATCTCTAGAGGTTTTTTGAAGTGTAGGCCTAGTATCTTGTCTCTTTCCTCTCTTGATTTCAGAATAACCAAACAATCTCTGGACTTGTCTTTCTTCACCGATCTGCCCAGTCTAAATGCAGTTACAATTTTAAAGTCTTTATCCTCTTCAATTCCCCAAAATTTGGAGAATAAAAGTGTCAAAAATCCCTCCAAGTTGCCTTCCTCCAATTCTGGGACAGCTCTCAACCTGAGGTTATTCTCCTTGTTTCTCAATTCCACCATCGACAGGTAGGCCTGTTGTTCCCCTACCTGTCTTTGCAGAGGCTTGATTTCGCCTTTAATCTCATCAACTTTTTTACTTGCTTGCTCCGCTTTTTGATAGGCTTCCACAGCTAATTTATGATTTTCAGCTGTAGCTCCTTGTAGATTCTCAATTGCCTGTGTGTTCTGAGAGACCTTTTCAGAAAGTACGCCAATAGTAGTTGTTGCTTGGTCTATTTTTAGTGATTGACTGTCCACTTTTTGATTTAAAATTGCTAGTTGTTCTAGAATTTGTTTCAAAACTGTGTCAGATCCTCCTGTTGCCATGTCCTCTTCAGCAGGCTGTTCGGCCTCCACCTCCTGTGCTATCAGGACGGTTGGAACAGATGATCTGCGATGATGAGCTAAAGTTGTTTGGACAAGTTGCACAGGCTTCCTTTCTTTTTCTTTTTCTTTTTCTCTTTCTTTAGCTTTGGCTGCTCTTGTTTTCCCTGTGCCACTCATTCCACACCTGCCTCTTGTTCAAGGTCAAGTTATCCTTTATTCCATGAGAAAGCAAGTCCGGAGTACACACAATTAAACCACAGAAATTCCAAACAAAAAATGTTTCCCAGGCCTCTATAGCTCCACAGTCCTCTAGGGGGAGTATCTTAAAATTTCAGGGAAGGAAAAGGTTTTTCCGCCATTTAAAGTTTCTGTAATCTCTTTTTTAGTTTGTAATTCCAAGACAAAAAGGAAGATTCGCAGAGTCCTTTACTTTCTAAGCTAAAGCCACTAGGAGCCAGACTGGTAATTGCAACAGTATTTCAAACGTTTAAAGTTTCAATATATGTAGCAGCTTAAAATCTTGTTACTGTAGTCCGCAGTTTGACAGCTCAGTTACATACTGACAGCCCGACGACTTGCGTTCTTAAAACAAAGTCCCAAATTTAAATCCCATAGGCAAAAAATAAAGTCTCTCTTGATCTTTTAAATAAGAAGACTGCAAATTCTGTAAATGCACGATAGTTCCACTTTACAAAGTTCCCATTAAGCGCCTCAGCGCTCCTCTGTACTTTTGCTTTTGATCTTGTAAGCAGTATCGGGAGACGGACTTCCTTTTACTCGTCACCCGTTTTCAAACCCGGAGAAAGGATATTTAAAGTCCAAATTGTAGTTCACTTTACTCACGGGTATGTTGCTTGCCGAATTGATGTTCACAGGAAGAAAGGTCGACGCTCATCAGCAGCAGCTGCGCGGCTTCGCCTCCCGCAGAAAGAGTGATGAACTCACAGCGCCGCTCCCCCTTTCGCGCTCCGGAGCCCCTTACGGGGTCCCTTCCGCACTTCTGGGGAAGTTCCTGGCGCCCGCCGAGTCCCACGGCCACGGGCTCCCTCTGCCCGTGGTTTTTTCAAGCGGGTCGTCGCTATGAAAGCTAGGTTCATTCTTGTCTTGAAATAGACTGAGATGAAAATCAGTGTACACATTGAGGACACAAGTACATTTTTTATGCTGAAACCCAATCTCTGATCGTGCCACCATTTCTGAAAGGTTTAGAGGTGAGCACTCGCATAAACCTCTGCTGCTGCTTCTATTTAGCTTTTTAAAGATGTAGTCAGATTACTCTTCTCATTCCAGAAAAAAATAATGAATTCCTAGGAATTAGCTGAGCACCCGAATAGTAGGCTTATAAAAGAAATTAGGCTTGTCTGTCTCCATTTTTAACTTCACACATTGCTCTAATAATATTAAATGTTTGTTCCATGCAAGACACAGAGCAAATTGAGAGACCCCATCCCAAGCAGACTTCAACAGAAAGAGTTTCTATCAGGAAGTGAATATATCATTGTAAACTTGAATCAGTTCAGACATTTTAGTTAGTGATCTGGTTTTTTATACTGAACTGTTCATCCTTTATGGGATATTCGTTGCCTGTGATTCCTGCACTAAAATGTCCAGAGTTTTCTTTGCAACTGGAATGAATTAAGAAAGGTGATATATGCATGCACATCTGCTCAGGTTCTTAGCCAAAGATATTGTTAGTTACTTTGATAAGAAAAAGGTTTCCTTTTCTATCATTTGAATGAATTTTCCAGGAACTGATGTAAGTCAGCACATTGGTATGAGTAAAGATTTGAGGCTCTGTGCATATTGAGTGTTAAAGAGTGAGAGAGGGACAAAAATGGTTGCAAATTATTGCTACTTGTTCCAAAACGTGCACTAAGTAAGGACTTTGCCGTTTCCCTTGCTAGCTGCTGAAGGACCTCTGGGCAGCAGCTACAAAAATATCTCCTTCTACACAACTATTAAAGGAATTATTTCGTTTGACCTGCACCATCCTTTCCTATCTCTGTCTGGGGTATCAGGGTCACCAAGCATATTCAGTCATTCATTCACATGACTTACATGGAGTTCAGGAGCAAGGAGTCACCAGTACACTGATGATACATGGCTCTACTTTTTCATAACATCCGAGTCAGGAGAGGCTGTGAAAGCTCTGGATCAGTGTCTGGATGCAGTGGTGGACTGGATGATGGCCAATAAACTGTGTTGGAATGCTAGAAAGATGGAGATTCCTTGTGTTTTGGATCAAAGGTAGGTTTCAGGTCTGAATGTTTGATTCACAGGATGATGAGTAAGTCTGCAGGCTTCAACAGGCTGATGCAATACTCTGTGAAGTGCTGGGTCAGAGTGACTCAGCAGGAGTGTGATTGGCCATCACCTGTTTTAAAAGGAAGGCCTGTTCAACAGTAAGTGGTAGTTGTGGTTGTGGTGGTTGTGCTATGGTGTGGTGGTGCTGTGGTGGAGAGTATTCATTTGCCTTAAGGAGCAGGTACTCTGTATGGACTGTTTTTGTAAATACTTGTATATAGTTCACATTAAAAAGACTGCACTGAAAAGAAACCTGGGACTCTGAGCGTTTCGCTAAAAAGCGCCACGAGGAATTCGCGACACTGAAAACACTGAAGACTTTCATAAAAGAATAAAATATATTCTGTTTTCAGTGAAATGTGAAAAAGTATTCTATTGCATGCAATGCACAAATCCAGCAGTTAAAAACACAGTGGTGCCCCGCAAGACGAATGCCTCGCAAGACGAAAAACCCGCTAAACGAAAGGGTTTTCCGTTTTGGAGGTGCTTCGCAAGACGAAAATGTCTTGCGAGTTTTTCCGACTTCCCCCCCCTTCCCCCTTTTTCTAAGCCGCTTATCCGCTAAGCCGCTAAGCCGCTAAAAGCCGCTAAGCCACTAATAGCGCTAATCCGCTAAGCCGCTAATGGGCTTGCTTCGCAAGACGAAAAAACCGCTAGACGAAGAGACTCGCGGAACGGATTCTTTTCGTCTTGCGAGGCACCACTGCAATTGGTGAAATCCAAATGCCATTTCAAAAGTTTGGAAGAGGCATCCAGATTCTAGTAGGTTTCTGTTCTGGGGCTTTCAGTGCCTGCCCTGTGGAACGCCCTCCCATCAGATGTCAAAGAAATAAACAACTATATGACTTTTCAAAGACATCTGAAGGCAGCCCTGTTTATGGAAGTTTTTAATGTTTGATATTTTATTGTGCTTTTAATGTTCTGTTGGGAGGTTCCAGAGTGGCTGGGGAAACCCAGCCAGATGGGCAGGGTAGAAATAATAAATTATTATTATTAACAATGGCAACCAGCCATCAGGGACTACCTCCACTGTTGGAGGCACTATGTCTCTGAATTCAAGAAGAAGAAGAAGAAGAAGAAGAAGAAGAAGAAGAAGAAGAAGAAGAAGCAGCAGCAGCAGCGGAGTTTGGATTTGATATCCTGCCTTTCACTCCCTTTAAGGAGCCTCAAAGCGGCTAACATTCTCCTTTCCCTTCCTCCCCCACAACAAACACTCTGTGAGGTGAGTGGGGCTGAGAGACTTCAAAGAAGTGTGACTGGCCCAAGGTCACCCAGCAGCTGCATGTGGAGGAGCGGAGAGACGAACCCGGTTCCCCAGATTACGAGACTACCGCTTTTATCCACTACACCACACTGGCTCTCTTATGTAATCATAAGTTGGAGAGAGTGCTGTTTCACACAGGCCCACTTTGTGTTTTCCCATAGGCATCTACTTGGCCACTGTGAGAACAGGATACTGGATTAGATGGACCTGATCCAGCAGGGCTCTTCTTGTGTTTGTTTGTTTGTTTGTTTGTTTGTTTGTTTGTTTGTTTGACAAGATTCAGGCTTTGCTGCAATTCCATAATATTTGTCAAAATGGCTATTGATATTTCTCTTTTTGTTGGGAGGACCAAGAGACAGAGGGAGATTTCTATTTGTGGCATCCCACTTGTGCAACAAACTTCGGTTCACACAAATGGCAATTCCCATTCTCTTTCTTCCCCCTACAACCTCCCCACACTGTCGTAATCTTGATCTGAAGCACATTGGCACCACAGGGGTATACAGCATGAAGATGAGGAAGGCGGAGTCCCATGACATCCACTAACACATAATTGGATCTCACCCAGAATACTACATTCCAGCAGTTTGCAAACAGCTGAAGTACAAAAGAAATGCATTTAAAACCTCTTGAAATAAAAACTGATCCACACAATTTTATCTTGTATTGATTCTTAAAAGGGATGAACTTTTTAACCCTACTAATAACAGCATGTGAGCATGACACATTTTGCTAATTTGAGCCATTACAAAACCCTACAATGCAGTATTTGACTTTTTTTTTAAAAAAAAAAAATATCTACACTTTTGGAGTGCTTGGAGTGTGCACATTTGACCAGTGAATAAAGATATATTTGTTCTGAGGGGATAGGTTATATTATATGAAACAAGAGAGGAATTTGTGGTTACTGCCAATGGAATGCAGTTCTGAAGGGATTCCAACAACCAACTCTATTCTGCTCATCTGCTAATAAATCTAACATTTTTCAGTTGCCTATAAGAATGAAGTACAATTGTGGGTGAAGGCTAACAAAGAACAGTCACTGGATGGTGTTTCGTGGGGTGGGGAACTTTTCTTCTACCGCAAAAAAAATCCAAGAACTGTTTAAGGTCCTCAGATCAGGAAAGCTGCATTTTTAAAACAAAGCTTACCATAAGAACTTTGTATACCACACACATGGCATCGAGTCTAATTTATCCATAACATAGTTCATATTAGTATGTAGTTGCTATCTTGACCATTATTAGCTGGTTGAGCAAGAGGTACCTGATTTTAAAACTTCTCTCTTTTGAAATTCTGACAAAATCTAAATTTCACTTAAGCACCAAAGATTTAGATGGGAACTTGGAGATAATCTGGTCCAACAATATTCCCACCCAATCAGATACCCCCTGTTTGATGGGCAACAGTCAAGAGAGGAGGTGGTGGGATGGACAGCAAGCACCTTGTCCACATTCTCAGGCCTTAATAAGCTCTAACAAAATTGGATGAGTGTGCAGGAAGTAACACCAGATACTATATTAGCAGCGGTATCAAAATCAGCATGAAGGCAAATGATTTTGCCCTTGAAGTGCCTAGTGAACTTATCACAGCAAGACTTTGATAGTTCCAGTGCTGCATTAACTAAATGAAGAAGATTAAATAATTCCCATCCCTCCTCATAAAGATACTGCACATTTTATTTTTGGAGGGAAAGTCTTTAGAGTATACAATTGTGAGAACTGGGAAGACATTTAAGTGCAGTTCTGTGGGGAAAGTCCTATATCTGACCCATAAAACATCGCTGTGATTAAAAGAAACACATCTGGTTTGAGGGGGCTCTCACAAGACAAACTTTTCATTGAATTTATTTTATGGTTTAGAGATATAATAAATGAAATGGGTTCTTTTGATAAAGATACTAAATCAATCTGAAGTTTATACTGCATAGAGTAGGAGGGCTCTGATGTTTATATTATAGCCAAAGAGCCAATTAATCCTCTTGGAGGATGCAAAAACAAATATTCATCTTTATGTGGGATAGTGGTTGAATATAATCTGTATCACTAATGAGGCTGTGTAGGGTATCAAAATATGATCAAAGAAGGTATTTTCAGGATCACGCCCTACTTTACATACACATACCTAGAATATGCCTTTCTTTCCGCAATAGGAAATGTAACTCCAGATATAAAATCCAATTATGATTAAATTTTCATATGTGCATATGGCATGAAATTACATTTTAAAAGAAAAATAAAAGTTTGAATCTTAAACAAAAGGGGCACCAGCATCATGGTTCTTGTATTAATTCACCAGGTCCTTAAAAAGAGGATCCCAAATACCTCAGGGACTTCCTGATTGCTTATATCCTTGCTTGATCTCTGAGGTCTTCAGGCATGTTACTGAGGTCTTCAGGCATGGTCCCTCATCGCTCAGCTGCATGGATAGATAGATGATAGATAGATAGATAGATGATAGATAGATAGATAGATAGATAGATGATAGATGATAGAGTGAGCGAGCTGTGTAAGAATGCTTCCTGGCAGGTTGTGAACTGTTGTTTTAATTTTCCTCAGTGATGTGTGTGTTAGTGATTCTAGGCTTGACAATGGAATGTCTTGGTCTGAAGTTGTGACAAATCCTAGGACTCTACTATGGTTTCTATGTGATTCAGTCTCATTAGACCCAGAAGGAAATAGGAATGTGGAGTATCAGCCCTTGTGAGTTGCAGGCAGCAGGCCATGAATCAGAAGGAAGCATCCTTTGGCAACCGCTGGGGCCCCCATAGCATTGTTAGTGTTGTTTAGTCATTTAGTCATGTCCAACTCTTCGTGACCCCGTGGACCAGAGCACACCAGGCACTCCTGTCTTCCACTGCCTCCCACAATTTGGTCAAATTTATGTTAGTAGCTTCGAGAAAACTGTCCAGCCATCTCGTCCTCTGTCATCCCCTTCTCCTTGTGCCCTCCATCTTTCCCAACATCAGGGTCTTTTCCAGGGAGTCTTCTCTTCTCATGAGGTGGCCAAAGTATTGGAGTCTCAGCTTCAGGATCTGTCCTTCCAGTGAGCACTCAGGGCTGATTTCCTTAAGAATGTATAGGTTTGATCATCTTGCAGTCCATGGGACTCTCAAGAGTCTCCTCCAGCACCACAGCATTACTTTGGGGAAATAGCAAAAAGTATTAATAGTGATTCCCAGACACAGCCACCTAGTGTGCTGAGCAGGAGTGACTGGCATGGTGGGCTGGTGCTGCACAGCTGCTTTCTCAACAGCAGCATCTCTGCCACTTACCTGGATGGTAAGTGAAATTAGCATTGTGCTAGCACATTGTGCTAGCAAAGGTGTTTTGATTGGCTTGTGGAGAGAGCGAGAAAGGTATTCAGGACACATCCACTCCAGTTATCTCTCAAGACATGATTTACTGCCAGCCATTGCGGTATTGCAGTAGTGTATGCAGACTTCTTTCTCTTCTATCCTCCCCCCACCCCACCCTCGCTAACTTGATGTAATGAGAGCTGGAAATAAACATTCTCTAAGTTCTGCCCAGAATACATTAAGGAGTCATTTTAATTTGGACAGCGCCTTAAATCAGAAGCAAGGGTTGTTTACTACCAGAGACCTAATTCGCTTCCAGACCATTTCAGTAAATGCGCATTCAGATTCCACAGGTGAGACTGAGGAACTGGTGGGGTTAATCTAGTGTTCCCACCAGGATGTTTGTGCTGCCGCTATATGGCACCACCCCACTATGCCAACCGCTCCTGAATCAGAACATCAGGAGTTTGGTTTTTTAAAAAGGGGTCCCTGGGCAGGTCTCACCAGAGGGCATTACTGGAAGATTAAGACCTAATGGTGCACAAAAATGTCATGTACTGATGCCTGCTTCTTGCAAATGACAACTGCTGATGTTGCACATCCTTATTCTCTTCTGGGCCTGCAGGAGACTCTGAGACAAAAACACATAGTTCATAGCAGGTTCCTAGGCTTGGTCTCAATTTCAGCCCATTATATTCCTTGGTCAACTCTATAGTGGACCCCATGGTTTTGAACTCCATTGTAAATGATCACATTTGAATATACAGACACTTATTTTTAATAGCAGGGTGTTTGCCATGTGTGTTATACTTTAAAAGGTTCTTTTGGGGGGTATTTTTATGTGTCAACTTTTCTCAAGAAAATAAAAGGCAGATAATATTTTCTCTCTGGGGAAAAATAATTTCTATACAGTCAAGGGTATGGATTTTCCCCTCTCTGGCAGTGCTTTGCCTTTCTAGATTATTATTTAAAAAAACAAACAAACCCACAACCTTTAAAATTCTAAGCTACTAGGCATCATGATTATAGAAAGCAGTTTGAAATTGTAATGGATATATAAATTCTTAGAAAGCAAATGGAGGTTGTACATTTTATTTGCAAAAAGCAGAGCTTCAGAGTTTCAATCTTCCATGAATTCTGGTAGTGTTTTACTACTCCTAGATTCATTATTTTCCTATTTCAAAATCTCAGCCAGACATAATAACCAAAAAAAGGTGGGTGAGGACCACAAATGGCAAATAGTCAATGCAAATAAATCCATGCAAATACTGTAATCTGCTTTAAGAAATCTGCATCGATTTGTGAAACCTTCATAAACAGCATAAGGGGAAACTCTCCAGCCAATGTTATCAACAGCACATACATAATTCAGTCAGTTGCTCTACATAAGGTAGCAACATGCAATACGTGGGTTGAATTTTGCTCTCTCTATTGATCTGCTGGTCCCATTTTGTCAGATAGAAAAGTAAATCAGAGAGCCATGTTATGGATAACCAAATAGGCTACAAAATGTTAGAATCCCCATTCCATTCCCATAAACAAATGCTGCAAAAGAGAAAATAAACCCATCACATATATTTTCTCATCTTTATCTACCATGACCAAGAATTGGAAAGGGTACTTAAAGGATAGTTGAAGTGTATTCTCCACTGAGTGATCATAGATATGTAACTGTGGATGTTATACAGAAGCAAATAAAGCAGATGCTTGATTGATGTCTGTATATTCTGAGTTCTACATTTGCTTATTTTATGCATTCATAGTTGAAGACCAGTTCGCATCGTTTTGTCGGGATCAACTGTTGATTCATTGAACTGTCAAGGAGCTGAGGTCAGAGTCCTGCTACACTATTCAGATGCCTAAACAGCCTACAAAGTAGTTTGTCAAATTAAGAAGGTGGGGCAATGCTTTAATGGTGGGTACAAATCAACAGGTTCCTGGGAGCCACCTGAAAAGACTTGAAATGCTTCAGGAGAGTCTGGGATATAGGATCATTTAGCAGATTAATGTTTGAGGGAGGGGATGTTGGCCCGCGAGCCACAATGGTTCAGGAATCAGGAACATTCCCTAGTAACACTGTGCAGAACTGTAAAACAAACTGAAGTATATGGAAGCACACATGAAGCACAAACTGAAGTATATGGAAGAACAAATTCACATCAGATCACATAGCATGTCCATGGCTACAGCCTGCACTCAAAAAACCCGCATCCACTTTTTCGTGGGGCCACAATGGTGCAAAAACGTGGTTACAAAGCATGGGTCCACATGGATCCTCAGGATCCTCTTTGCATTGGGTCACCCCAAATCCACCATCAGATCACATAGCATGTCCATGGCTACAGCCTGCACCAAGAAACACACGCATCCACTGTTTCGTGGGGCGACAATGGCGCAAAAACGTGGTTACAAAGCATGGATCCACATGGATCCTCAGGATCCTCTTTGCATTGGGCTCCCCCAAACTCACCATCAAATCACATATCATGTCTGTGGCCACAGCATAAACCACAAAAACCATACATCCACTGTTTCATTCAGAATATTTTTTTCTCTTGTTTTCCTCCTCTAAAAACTAGGTGTGTTCTATGGTCAGGTGCGTCTTATGAAGGGAAGTTACAGATAGGTAGCCGTGTTGGTCTGCCATGGTCAAAACAAAATTAAAAAATTCCTTCCAGTAGCACCTTAAAGACCAACTGAGTTAGTTCTAGGTATGAGCTTTTGTGTGCATGCACACTTCCTGAAGAAGTGTGCATGCACACGAAAGCTCATACCTAGAACTAACTCAGTTGGTCTTTAAGGTGCTACTGGAAGGAATTTTTTTATTTTGTTTATGAAGGGAAAATACGGTAAATGCTCTGTAGACTTTAATTCCTAGCATTCTATAACTACACAAGTAGGGGGTTGCTACACTATCGTAGGAACAATAAGGTATGTTCTTTAGCTAGGTTTTAACTTCTCTTTTCCTTGCTATGTGAATGCAACATGATTCAGATTTCCTAAAATTACATTTATTTTTTCTATTGTTAATTTATATACTGTAGTTTTCTGTGTATAACACACCCCCATGTATAAGACGCCCCCTACTTTTAGTGACTCCAAATTAAGAAAATGGGGGGAGAATGCCAAGATTTCTTAAGCTTTTTTGGGGAGGATTGCCCAGAGTTGTTGAGCTTTTTTGGGGGGGGGGGAGATGCCGAAAATCACTCACCCAAATGACAAACACTACAAATCGCATGTGGCACAGAAGCCCAATTGCCACAGCAGCAGCTAATCCAAAGCAGCCCTTGCCACAGACGCCATTCACCCACCCAATCACCACTGACAAGCTCCTGCTCATGGCTGCAACCAATCACACGTCCTGCTTCTGCACTATGCATGTATAAGACAGCACCCACCCCCATTTTAAACATTCTTTTAAAGTAAAAACACCTCATCTTATACATGGAAAGGGGGGGAAACAGTAGCAGGAGGAGATGAGTTCAAGGTGCTGATATTGATGTACAAAGCTCGATTTGTGACCAGAATACGCAAAATATTATCTCACCCAATCAATCAATGCGCTCTGTAGGAGAGGGCCTCCCACAGATACCATCTTACCAGGAGATCTGCACTGTACTGTGTAGGAACTGGACTTTTAGCCTGGTGGCACCTGCCCTGTGGAACTTCATCCTGCTACATAGCAGACAGGCAATGTCACTACTGTCTTTCCAATTCCTATTGAAAACCTTCCTTATTCAACAAGACTTTTAAGTGAAGATTCTTATCCTAATATTTATCTATGTTGGATTTGCAATCTAATCCTTTTATTGTGAATTGTTTGGTGATGCATAAATGAAATAAATAAATAAATAAATAAATGTGCCTTTCCTGGGTTGACCTCTGGATTCCTCACATAATGTTCACATTTACAACCCCATAGCCCACAGATGGTGGGGATTTCCCACCCCCTTGAGATATTGATGCAGAACTATTGTGAATAGCAATGATCTCATTCTTATGACATTCTGAAGTTTAAGGCCACAGCCCTCCCCTCAGTGAATTTCTTGTGATGGGAGGGGGACAACAGACAGCAGTCTTCAACAAATGTTTCTCTGTGGCTATGACTATCCTCCAGCTCATTGCATAGGATTAATGTTATGCCATTAATGCTATGTCATTATGTTAACAAAATGGCAAATGCTCCATCAGGAATTCAGTCAGTCAGTCAGAATGTAGTAGAATTTACAAAAGTCCACTATGGATATTCCTGTTTATATAGCATTAGTACATTACCAGCTACAGCAGGTGGGCCTGCAAAAATCTCAGCGACTAAATCTAAAGGAGCAGAAAGAACAGTCTGAATAAGGTCAAAACAAATAGTAAATGACTGATCTGAAATCATATCAATCCCAAACAAGGGTTGTTTATTTGTTCCTTTCTCCTTCTGATTCAAAGAAAGGACCACCCCCCCATGACCCCTGCTGATGCCTAATATAGGACTGGAAACAGTATCAAGGTCATGTACATCAAAAAAGAAATAAGCTTATTTTATCATTAAATGTGCTAATTTAATGATAAGACCAAAATCATCTAAATATGGCACAGTACTAACAGAATTGGGAAATAGTAGTATCTTTGTAACACGATTAGACACACAGAATTTAGTTGCAATCTGTAGCTTGTGTTAATGAAGAGCTGTTCTGAGATAAAACACATGGCTTCAGTTTGCTGTCCTTGAAAACCTATTTTGACCAATCCCGTTAAGCCCCTTCCTACTTTTTAGTTAGCCTGAATTCAACAGCACCCCTCACAAACTGCATTGAAACATGTGACTGCATCTAGGAGAGCCATTCATGCATTGCCAAGAAAAAGGAAATGCATCACTAAAAAAGTAGACGAATTAGAAGAGATGTGCAGAAAATGCTATGCTAATGTATATGTATAGATGCAAATTTAGGAATAATTGTTGTAATTTAAATAGGAATGCCATGTATCCCACCATATTCAGGAACTGTGTGACTAAGTGGCCTGTGTAACTTATAAGTCTGCTAGCCAAGTGCCAAGTGCCAAGTGCCAATAGGGAACTTCAAGCTTCTTCTTCTCTTTTGTTAAAGCTCTTTATCTTAAACTGGGCTTGAACTGGTCAGCCCTTTAAGCAGAAAGCTGTAGAGTTGGCCACATGGTCAAGGTAATTGCAACCGTGGTGCTTATGATCAGCTTTCATTTTTTTAAGGAAGGAAGGTAGGAAGTTTTCTGACCCCCATGGTAGCCACCATTTCCCTACATTGGACCAGAGACCAAACCCAGGGACCCTCCAGATGTTCTCACTACAACTCCCATTGGCCACAAGCACCAACAGGTTGTTGAAGGCTCAGCTAGAGGTGAGCTGGATCATTTTCCCCTGCCAAGAAATTGCATCTGGTCCATGAGTAGTCAAATGAATTTTAAGCAAGGTATGCTAAAATATGTATCCACTATTTCAGGTGTGAGGAAAGCCAAAACACTTTCATGGTGCAAGAAATAGAGCTATTGCACACTTCAAAAGTTACATCTCCTTTGTTTTTTTGCATGTAACATCGGTATGCACCTTATAGTATTTATATGTAATGCTAGACCCAATTGCCCATCTTTGTAAGAGTACTAAGGTGCATCAACTTTTTATGTAAGCTTACAACTTGGGAGGGAAACAGATTATAACCACCAGGCCACTCCCTGAAGAATAAACTAGCCATTCACACCACCTCCTACATTCAAAAAGTTATGATTCCTGTTCCAGAATAAAACATACAAACTTGTGTTTTCACCCCCTTTAGATAAATGTCTCTGATATAATTTCTCTACATCTATCACCTCTGTCTATACATGGAAATTAATTTAAAAGCTTTATTTAAAAGTTGTCCAACACTGAAGAATGTATAGAAATTATTGTTTTTGACTCAGCCAATTGTTAAGAATGTCAGCCTGCGCTAAGAAACTTTGTAGCTTTCCATTCCAAAGTGGTTTCCAACATTCTTTTGCTTTACAAACTGCATTTAATTAGGTTTGTTTCCTTTAAAAACCTTTCAACTTTAAACATAGATGATTCTTATAAATGAAGACCTCCAGGCAAAGTGCTGAAACAATAATAAAAAAACCCCCCTCAATTCTGGAATGTTTTCTGCGGGAGGGGAAAAAAACCCAGGGAGGATACAGGAAGCATCTCTCATCTGCCAAAATAGGAGAAGGCAACTGGAAATTAGCAGAAGGGATGCATTTAACTACTCTTGCTGAAATACATTTCCATTTTCATCAAAAAGCCTACATAGTGCCCAAAATTAGTCCAATATGCTACATATATTTATGTGCCATATTATAATATATTATTAGAGGGCGCATGGGTCTGGTCAATGTGTGTTTAAAAAAACATTAGCCCACCTCTGAATAGTTTCAGGGATGGATCTGGGGTAGGGTGAGCGACCCACAAAGGGCACTGGGTAAATCCGTTGTATCTGAGAGCCACAGACTGAAGCTCCAGGGTGGACCCTGTGCAGGATCCATGCACAGGCCTATTCAATAAAAAAGTTTTCCTGACACCTGCTGCTTCCTGATATTAGGGCAGATATCTACCTGATATTAGAGCAGATATCTATATAGAGCACCTGCCTACCTTGACAGTTAGTCCCCTCCCACTAAGAGTCAGCCCCTTGTCTGACTGTTAAGTTGTCAGAGGCTCATTTAAATTCCACATTCTCTGTCCTGATTGCCTCTTACTGGTTGGTGAGTTGCCAGGAGGCAGACCCAGAGCCTGTCCATCACTGAGAAAGAGTGCTAAATGCACACACAACGTGTTTCAAAATCATTTTATTTTAAGTGTATTTAAAAACATAAATAAGGAAAACCACAGTAACACAAGTATTCAATTGCCATCCATGTATGGGAGATAACTGAGACCCTATTTAAAGTAAAAGCAACCTTTCATGTTCTCATTTGTGATAGAGGTAAATAGTTTGAGGGAAGGAATAAAGGCTTGCTATGTAATGATTAGACATCTCATGTGACTAATAAGAATAGTCTCCCTAGAGGGGAAAAGAATAATCTTAACATTACAAGTGCACTCAATTAGGGTTTTAAATTGGAGTGTAATTGTGTTTTTTAAGGGAGAAAATGAAAGGTTTGATCTTGTAGGTGGCCTCCTTCTGGTAAAAAGGCAAATTTAAGAAGTATTTTGGCTACGTAGATGCTCTTCATCCTTCACATAGTTGGAGTAAGTCCAGCCCCTTAAGGGTTCAGTTTGATTATTACTTTATGGATACCTGACATTTTCAAACACCACCCAAATCAGCAACAAAGCATTTGTTCAGCATTCAAAACAAAAGGAATTGCCTTATTTGCCACCCCCTGAAACGTGAGCTGAGGCTCAACATAGACAAATATGCAGGGGTTTTTTCTGGTAAGCAAGCATATATTTCCCTACCCATTGGTATTTGTTTGCTTTCAGAATGTGGAATTTATATTGCATTTATATATTGGTTCCTTCTTCTCTTTTTTCTTAATATTTTATTAGAAGAATTTCAGTTCCAAAAAAGGACTGATAAAAGAGAAAATAAGAAAAAGAAGAAAGAAAGAAAGAAAGAAAGAAAGAAAGAAAGAAAGAAAGAAAGAAAGGGAAAGTGTGAAAAATATGATATTTATACAGTTATATTTCTATACATTGCTATATAAATATGTAGATATTATTCTTCTGCATAAACTCATTCCAAATATCAATATATTTATCCAAATAAAGTCTATGTCTGTAAGTAATCTGTTCATATGTTGCAAGTGTTGTTATGCCATCCATTGATTAAAGGGAATCCTATCTTTATTCTTCAAATTCATAAACATCAGACCAGTAAAAGAAAATGCACATGAAAAGTACAACACATTTTGCACTGCCTGCAATATGGGATGTCTCCAGAGACAATTTAGCCGACAGCTCATGTGTCTGTAGGTTAGTACATGATCAGCCACCTTCCCTTGTTCTTCTGCCAAATTCAGGATGAGCTTACCCCTTTTGCCACATCTGACTGGAGCAGAAGAGAATTGCTCCTTCCTTTAAAGAGAATTTAAAGTGGGATTTTGAACTGCCTTTGTGGATTTGGAAAGAGAGTGGGGGAGGAGTCCTTTTGCATTCTTTATGGAACAATCTGGCTTCCTGAGGGTAGATTCCAGCTTTGCCACAAGCTTTTAATTGCAAAGCTTATGACACAGACCACAAACCATATTTTGATTTGCAATAGCTGAAATATTCTTTCCTTGCCCTGCCATATGAAGCAGGAATCTGGCGCCAATTTGTGGCAGCAGTTACATTTTGGCAGGATCTGCATGCAGTTTGTGTCTGTGTTTCTGGAATGCACAATTCATCACCTGTCTAAATGTTTGGCCATTATCTGGTGCCCATTGAGATTGGTTGGGTGGAAAGCAGCAAGGGCAACAATAGGTGGAACCCAGTCCAATGACAGGAACTGCCAACTAATTCTAGCTTTGTCTCCACCCTCTTCCCTGTTGAGTTCTACAAAGTCATCAGTGAGATTGAGGAGGAGATTGACAAGTGGTACCACCATTTGGACTACTTGTGAGAAAGAAGACAGATGTGAGGACCAACTGAGCCTATGGGGCAGTGAATCCTACTGCAGATAGTTCAAATTTGGGGACTAACTTTGAACACTAGCTACAGTAAATCTATAACATTTTGCTTCCCACACCTGTTGGCATGATTCTAGTGGTTGTGGTGGGTGGAGAATGGCTAAAGGACTCCTCTAACATATTGTGTTCTCTTGATTTGGAAATGATATCTGTAGAGCAGGGTGGGAAACTGTGGCTGTCCAACTGTTGCTGTCCATCAGCCTCCAGTCAACATGTACTATGGTCATGGATTTCGGGACTTGTAGTTTAGCAATATCTGGAGGAGCACAAGTTCCCACCCTTGCCGTAGAAGGCTATTTTTGGCATGTATTAGCTAGGAATGTAAAATCTACCCACATTACTGAAGAAAAATCCATTTATAGGAGCCAGCAGCAATTAAATTTCCTGTTCCTTAACATTACTTTCTGAAAAAAAATCATTCTGAATTTTCAAGTCTAAGATGATGTTTCCATCCTTTTACAAGAAACAGTTTCTTGTTGTCTGTATTTTGGCAAGTGCATACACCAGAACTAAATCATAACAATGAGATACTCCTACCACCACTACTAAAGGACATATACAAAAATCCTTCAGTTCCATGACTTGAAGTTTTATCTGTAGCCTAGTCAAATTTGGAAGCAGACAACAACCTGGCATTGGAAAGGCCTGATTTTGTGCACATAGCCAGAATCAGAGTGCCACCCATTCTCTGCATTCTAAGATTATGACACTGGAGGTGAGCAATATGACCGATGCTGTTGTGAATCCCTATTCTGAGCTTAATAAGATTTTTCCTAATTAAACCTGCAAAGCTGTTTCCCACAAACCACACCCACCTGCCCCACACCTGATGTCACACGAAACATCAGATGTGGGGCAGGTACAGATACAGCTATGAAACAACTATTGGGAGCTTAAAGGGGGCTCCCACTTTTTTCTTTGCAAGCAGGGCTCTCTGCCAGAGCCAATCAGCTGCTTGGCACCAACAGGCAGCCCATCTAGGATTGGCTGCACTAGTTAGAAATCCAATCCAATTCCTCTGGGTGTGTGAGGAGAGAGAGAGAGAGAGAGAGAGAGATCCATTTAAAGCATGGCACACATGGCATTAGTTGAACTATATATATATTGTATATATCCTGCTAGAAACAAAGAGAGTTGATGATGTATTTTCCATGAATGCACAAAAATAGCATGATAATAGTTTTGAGGTTATTATGCAAATAGAAACAGAGGCTGCCTAGAATAGTTATCCATAAAGAAGTACCGAAAGGAGTCCAAGAAAAATTTACAAACCTCAGCTCCCTGGAACTTTTACCTATGTATACCAGACTACGTTTTCAAACTCCCCATTGCACAATGATCAATACCTCATTTCCGAGTAACAGTCTCGAAATCATTATTTACATTTTTGTTTATGCTATGCTATGCACACATGTGGATCATCAGGAACTAAAGAATGTGATTTCCCTCTGGCTCCCCCCTTTTGTTTTGCCCTATAAGCCAAATTAGAAATTGATTGTCTCTATCCAACGCAAGAGTCAGATAAACAAGGAACAGTGTACATTTTTAACAATCATTGGAGTGATGAGAAAACCTGTACAAAACAGATGATAAAAGGCACAGAGAGGGAAAAAGGAGTAATGTTCATTGGTGTTTATTTAGGAAAATTATTAGCCTGGACTATTTTATAAGATCACACAAGAAAGGAAATTCACTCAGGCAAACTCAATACAATGAATCACTTATTTCAATTGCTTCAGCTACTTTTGTGTCTATAATAGATTTGACTCCTGCTGTTTTTACCTGATGTCTCCATCTCCTAACTGCATTTCTCCTCAGGTAAAAATATTATCTTTTTATACTAATATCTTTATTATAAAAGCTTTCATGGTTATGACCTAAGTGGTTTTGTTTTTTTTAATGAAAGCAATATAATCCAGGCAATAGGATATGATCATGCTGATGCACGCACACTCCCCTGTTCTTCGCTGAATAATTTACAGCGCTCAGCCCCAAACTAAGGAAGGCTATGGGCAAGTCATTCACGAGTTGTTTGTGTTACCGTTCCAAAGTGGTAATGCCTGAGTGCGTTGAAATGATGGATAAGGAAGGAGTCAATGAGCGCTATGAATGTTAAAGGGCCTGACTACAGTAATTATGTAGCTGCAACATTTGCAATTGTGCATGCTATCTTTCATGCTATCACTGAAATAAAAATTCAAAAAATCTGGATGTGCCTGTGAGCCAGAGATGGGAGACTGTTGCCCTGCAAATGCCATGCAGCTGTCACCATCCCTGACCACTGGCTGTGATGAATCGGGCTGCTAGAAATTAGGGTCTAGCCACATCTAAAGGACTACTACTACTACTACTACTACTTATAAGCTGAATCTGACAACAGAATAATGATCTTTAAAAAACTGATACTGAAAAATGAGACAACGCTGCCAGTAAAACTACATTCCATGTCAGCAATTCTTAGTCACGAAAGGCTTCTTCTGTGCCGTTGGATCACAAAGCATGAAGGGTGACAATGGACGGACACAGATGGTACCGCCCACCTCCAGTGTTAAACCATTTATTCACTCATCAATAATTCCGCATGTGTTTTAACAAACTGCTCAGAGGAGAAGTGGGGAACGGGCTAGTAGGCTTCAGTTGACAAAGTGACTAAACAGATAAACACAATATTTCATTGCATTTATATTTTTCATTCTCTCTCTCTGTCTGTCTCTCTCTCTCTCTCTCTGTGTGTGTGTGTGTGTGTGTGTGTGATTTTCAGATGAACCATCACCTCACCCCATTCCTTCTAACATAGAAACCAAAACATTTTGCCTGATCATCCTTGTTGCAGAGCCCACAGAGACAACTAAATTACCCTGGCGCAATATCTTCACGCCAGGGTGAAACTTTGTCATCTGCAGCGGTCCGCCAAGCAGAAAGCAGTCTATGTGACAAAATGGCATGTCCACCGCACACAGATCTATTCCACAGGCATCACAGCTGCAAACATTTTGCTTGCTCTCTGAACGGATCTAAGTCAGCTGTGGCTGTTAAAATTAGTCAGTTGTTCCATATGGCAGGTCTGTTTGAATGGCTCCCACAGCACAGATCATCATGACAGGCCTTAACCTGAGTCACCAAAAGACATGCTTCTGCTAGATCAATGCAAAAGAATCTTAGAGAGGAATTCATTATCACATTGTTACAAATGTTGCATCAGAGCAAGCCCAACAAAACAATCTCCTCCTCATGCTGTTCTGGGGGCTCTCCTGTACTCCGGAGTCAATTCTGCGGTGGAGGAGAAGATTTGCACTAGCAAAAATCCTTCCACAGGCTTCCACTAGCCACTAGGATCATTCTGCTCACATTCTTCCCTCTTCCGACAAAATGGTCGCTGCTTGTATTGAGAATTTTTTTGAACTTTGACATATAGGAAGAAGAAGAAGAAGAAGAAGAAGAAGAAGAAGAAGAAGAAGAAGAGTAGTAGTAGTAGTTTGGATTTGATATCCCGCTTTATCACTACCCGAAGGAGTCTCAAAGCAGCTAACATTCTCCTTTCCCTTCCTCCCCCCACAACAAACACTCTGTGAGGTAAGTGGGGCTGAGAGACTTCACAGAAGTGTGACTAACCCAAGGTCACCCAGCAGCTGCAGGTGGAGGAGCGGGGAAGCGAACCCAGTTCCCCAGATTACGAATCTACTGCTCTTAACCACTACACCACACTGGCTTTGGGCAGATCCACACAATACATTTAAAACACATGACTATCCCCAAAGAATCCTAGGAACTGTAGTTCTCTCTACAAAGTGTTGCAGCTTTCAATACCCTTCACAAACCACAGTTCCCATGATTCTTTGGGTGCTTTTAAGGTGGGTTCAATGTCCTTTAAATTTAGAGGGTGGTTCTGCCTCTTATCATCAAGCATTGTATTTCAGATTTCTGACAACAGTTGGGGCTACACGGGGAGGTTTTTTCCTTCAAAAGAGAAGCAAATTGTACCTTTTGGCGGGCGGGGGGGGGGCTCTCTTCTTAAGCAGCAGCTATGACATAGCTGTCAACGTTTCCCTTTTCTTAAGGGAAATTCTCTTATTCCGAATAGGATTCCTCGCAAGAAAAGGGAAAAGCTGACAGCTATGAGCTATGTATTTATGAGATGCTTATGACTACAAATTACTTCTTTTGTTCTCTTCCCCACCCTCTCTATCCCACATATCAGTTTTCTATAGGAGGTTGTAAGATAGATATAGAAAGAGGAAGGTTTGCCCCCTTTTGACTGCATTTGTTCACTATATGTTATGAATGTTTAGAGAGCATTCTTTCCCAAGCCCTCTGGCTCTTTCTTGTCGTGAGAACGAGCTGGGTTAAGGTGGGTTCGTTGCTGCCTCTGAAAACACTGTGCAGCAAGCAAAACACACCTTTGACTGTCAGCTTACTGCATAAAAAACGTGTCAATAAAAGCTGCTAATGTTTTGTTTTTCCCATGTACCTTTTCATAAATCCCAACAGAAAGCAAAATATGTGACAGTTTAGCTGGAGGTGCAGAATACACCATAGCAGCTAGAGCTAGGGTAACAAAACACATTAAGCTGTTTCCTGCTTAGCACCCTAATGAACACAGAGGAATGAGGCTTAGCTTGGCTGACACAATCAATATAGCGGAGTGACATCTGCTGAAACAAAATAATGCCTTTGCCAAAGCTGACTTGATTCATTTATTAAAGGCTCATTTATCAAACTTCTAATAACTCTAATGAGAAATATCCAAGAAGCTTATTGAACTTTTGCTAGTGTCTCTGCTTGGAGGACACAGAGGAATGGGAGAAGGGATTGCAGTGGAGGCATCACATCGTATGATTGATTGATTGATTGATTGATTGATTGATTGATTGGATTTTCTATCCCACTCTTCGTCGCAAAATGATCTCAGGGTGGGGAATAGCATTGAAAAATGCAATAAAAGCATAAAATAAATAATAATAATCCACTGTACTTAAACAAGGGCACTGCTCACTATATCACTGTGTAGGCCTGAAGGAAAAGAAAGATCAGCTCCTACTGTTTGTTGGGGTGCTATGCAGGGAGCTCCAGAAACCCACCCTTCAGCTGTTCACACCTCTTGCCCAAGACAGTTTCCGTAAAACCCACCCACCCAATCTTATGTTAATCACTCTTTTTGGTTCCTTTTATATATTTTGTTCCACTGGCAATGCCAAAACCCAGGCAAATGATGTTTTGCTGAGTCAATCGACCTTCGAATTGGGACATGTGATCATCCTGTAGCTGAGCTGACAACCTTGGTGAGCCATGTGATATCACTGTAGGCTAATAACATGCCCTAAAACATCAACTTCGTTTGACTGGTCATGTTGTTTGGAAGCCTGATTATCATCTTCCAAAGCAACTACTCTATTCCAAACTTTAAAATGGAAAGTGTAATGCTGGTGGTCAACAAAAGAGGTTTAAAGACCGTCTCAAGGCAAATCTTTTTTTTAAAAAAGGAGTATAGACAACAACTGGGAAACACTGGCCTGTGAGGGCTCCAATTGGAGAATAGCCTTTACCAAAGGTGACGTGTACTTTGAAGACACTCAAACTCAGGATAAAAGGGAGAAATGTGCTAAGAGGAAGGGACATTTGGCAAACCCTCACTGTGATCAACTCCCACCCACTGTTAAGACCGTGCTCATAGAAAGAAATCTTACTCGGCTATGAGTGTTCGCTAAAGAAAGATCCCTGTAGGTTAATTACATACCCTCCAACATTCCTCAGATGAAAATCGGGACATTTCTCACTCCCCTCCCTACTCCTGACCCCATTTTTTGTCCCCGCAGAGCATTTCCACCACCCTGCTCTCTGCCTGCATCTCAGAAATGGTGTGTCATGTGAAACTGGGCTTCAGTGTTGGTGGCATCTTCTCCTCTTCCTCGTCTGCTCTTCAGCAGCCACTATCAGCTGCCCAAGGGGTTAGGCCTGCAGCAACAACCATAGAGTAGCTGTGGAGAGGCAACAGGATGCTCCTTCGCAGCCACCACTGCTGCCACTAGCATTGCTCAGGACAAACACTTATCCTTATCCCCAAGCTTGACAGCAGTGGCACTGATAGGGGGGAAAACAGGAACTTCTGGGATCAAATCAGAAGCCGGGATGGCTTTTGCAACTGTCCCTGAAAATAGGGACAATTGGAGAGTATGTAATTACCCACTTGAATTCTAACCATGCCTGAAAACAGATGTTTTTACTCTGCGGACTGCAAGCTGTTTGAATCGAACCTCACCCACCCAGCGCCAATCAACTGGCTTTGGGGGAAGCAGCCTATTGACCAAAATTGGGACCCATGCCAGGTCTACTTAGACTTGCAGGCCAGAGTTTTCCACTGCTGCATTGCAATGATTCAGAATAAGACATGGTTGATATGATGCTTTATTTAAAAAGCAAATTTCATAATCTCACGTCAAATCAGACCTGATTTGACTTACTGCAACAGTTAGCGATTTCACTGGTGATAGCAGTAATTGTTTCACCACAGTAAATGCAAGAAATGAAATGGAGGAGTATGTTTCTCTTCCAAAAAATATCTGTAGCTACTGCAGAGTTCAGTTGTGTGTGTGTGTGTGTGTATCCTTGTCTACTGCACATCAGCTATTGAAATAAAAGTTCATGCAGCTTTATCAAAAGAACATTTCTCTGCAAGATTGGTGGCTATTTCCTTTAGGGAATATCACCAGGCTGTCCTATTTGGAGAAATGGGTGCACAATATATTTTTTTAAATCACTGCTTTGAAGATAAGACATAATGATCACCCAAAGTCAGCTGAATAATTTAAAAAGACTGAGCCTAAGATAACAGGGGTAGATTTGAAGGGATTTGGATGTCGAATACTCCAAGCAAATCCATCACTGTTTTCCTGCTTCCTCTGAAAACCTTTAAATTAGATTAATAGTCTATGTCTGTGTTATGTCCAGTTCTTCAGCACACTCTCGTTTTGACCGATCATTAACTTGGATTCACCTCTTAGCAATCTCCATTCTTTTCTCTACTTTCAATACTGCCAAGTTCACATATTTGACCTGAATTTGTGCTAATTGTTAGAAATAGCTGCACAGTCTATTTTCACCAGGCTAGTAATCTTGCAAGATTTAGGGATTTGCATACATATTAAAATGGCATAAATTGATATAAGCCTTTCCTGTGGATAAGTTATATCAAATTATGGAGACCTGGGATTTCGTTATGTTTTCTACATTCTCTGCAAGTTAAATATATTTCAGTCCTCAAATTGATCCCTAGCAACTCCACTCTCCCCTGTCTTTTAGAAGCTTTATTTCAATTTGCCCATGAGTTGCAACCTTTAATTAAACATAGGTCTTCCTCTTAGATATCTGTTTGCTTCAATCATACTTTGTATTATCATCCCATTTTGTAGACAGTGCCAGTATCAAGGAGGAGGGGGAAACCTTGTTCTGGTCCATGACCAGAGCTGGCCCACCCATGATACATGGTGAAGTGCCTGCCTTAGGCAGAAGAAGCGCAAGAGGCGGCACTCTGCCTGCCCCACAGCTTCCAGTTGCTTTACCAGTTGCACTGGCTCCCAGTGGAGTATTGGGTCAGGTTTAAGGTGCTGGTTTTGACCTTTAAAGCCCTTTGTGGCTTAGGGGCCTCGTATTTATGGGACCGCCTCTCCTGGTATGCCCCGCAGAGGACCTTAAGGTCCATGGATAATCATAGTTTAGAGGTCTCGGGCCCTAAGGAAGTCAGATTATCCTCCACCAGGGCCAGGGCCTTCTCAGTGATGGCTCCGACCTGGTGGAATGCTCTGTCCCATGAGACCAGGGCCCTGCAGGATTTAACTTCCTTCCGCAGGGCCTGTAAGACAGAGCTATTGCGTGGACAGGTGGAGTCCCCAGATCCCGAGTGGTCCCCCCGTCATGTGGAATAACGACTCTAGACAACGTGCTATGGGATTAAATTGGCCACAACTTTATTAAATTTCAAATGTGGGTAGACCTTGGCTCAGGCATTGGGCGTTCTCCCTCCCTAGTCCCCAGCCGGGGACCTAGGGAGCATCAGGGTTATCCAGTGTGTGGGGGGGGGGATGGGCCGGCTCTGGAGAACATATGTTCAAGCAGAGATAGCCGCCCCTGTTACGCCGCCGCAGGGGAGAGCAATGACGACCTTTCGGCGTACGGCCAAAGCCTCCCTTCAAAAACCCCTTTAACGGGGAACCCTGGTATCGCCGCCGCAAAGAGGAAGATGGACTAAAGGATTCCGCCCAAGGCCTGATACCGCCAAAGTTGTGACGTTTTGCTACGGGAAAGGCGAAACCTGCCAATGCAGGGAAATTCCTTTCCGGCCCTTTAACAGCGACCTTATCGTAGCAGCGCCCGCATACCTGTGGAGACAGGTTAATCTGCAAAACCTATGAAGAAAAGTTAACCTGCAAAAGAAGACATTAACTGAGGGTGGGTAGGGTGGGAGAAGCTCTGGAGCCAAGTGAGGATTACCAATTAAGATCCACCCTCTATTGTGTGGGCAGGTAATCCCTCCCCCTACCTGGCCTGGTTTCCCTGGCAACACTTCCCCCAGGTGGGATTGGACAACTCACTGGGGTAGGCGGGGACCTCCAGGTATCCCACCTGAGGGAAGGCAAAGCCTATGTTGATGGGGCCACTCCAGATCCAGGGCTGCGCGCGTCCACGCAAAGGGCGCCCCCCGTTTTTTAAGTGGGGAGCCGTCATTCTGCCTGGCTTTCAACTTGAACTTAGCCTGATCTTTTATTCCCCTTCCTTCCCTTCCCCTCCCCTTTTTATGAAGATTAGCCACTCTGAGATCCCACAGCTAATTCTCCCCTGGTCTCCTCGCTGGTCCAAATAGGACTAATTTAGCCAGCTAGCCCTGGTGATCATCTAATGTTTATTGGATGGAGTTTCCCCCTAGATTGCTTTTTGAATTCTGAATTTATTGTTATCCACATTTTATACTGTATTTTATGCTGGTTTTTTGTTGCATCAATTAAGTGTTATAAATTTGTTGTTAGCGATCCTGAGCCTGGTTTTCTGAACTGGGAAGGGCAGGGTATAAATAAAAATTTATTATTATTTATTGTTCCATTGCCAAGAGGGTGACGTTCTGGCATGCAACATCACCAGACAGAGAAGCCAAGTGAGTGGCAACACTTCAAAGAGTGTCCTGGCTCCCATCGAGTTTGATGAGACCCAGGGTATCCCTACATCCTGGTTGCTGCTTGGATCCCCCCCCCCCCCGGAGGAAGCAGATTAGCAATACTTTGAGGAATGCCCCAGCTCCCACCAAGTTCAGCAAGAGCCAGGGCATGGTAGCAACGAAAGCAGGGTGCAGCATGGGCCAGGAGGCAGGCCGCCTCTGTCCCTGGCTTTCTTCTGCCAATGAGCTTGCCTGACTTGGCTATGGCTGATGATTCCTGGAAGCGATGTTATCACTAAGTGCAACACTAGTGGGTCATGCACTGATAAGATGACACAGTGGACACTGGCAACAAGCTGAGAAGTGTGAGGCAGGTGAGATGATTGCTCAGGTTTGGCTGCAAAAGAGGCAGAAAGCCCGATGAGTGTAGGACAGAGAGGACAATCAGGATGGCCTCCTGAATTAGTGGGGCCTTTGTATGAAGGACACAGTTGTATACCAGGGACTGGGGAAGCCTTCTGTAGTGCAGTGGTTGATATACAGCTTTTTGCCATGACGGAATTAGACTTGCAGCGTGCAGACAGTGGTACCTCGGGTTACAGACGTTTCAGGTTACAGACTCCGCTAACCCAGAAATAGTACCTCGGGTTAAGAACTTTACTTCAGGATGAGAACAGAAATCATGTGGTGGCGGCATGGTGGCAGTGGGAGGCCCCATTAGCTAAAGTGGTACCTCAGGTTAAGAACATTTTCAGGTTAAGAATGGACCTCCAGAACAAATTAAGTTCTTAATCAGAGGTGGCACTGTACAGGAGGCAAGGAGGAAGAATACCTTGACTACCTTTCCCTTTTGGCGATGGGAGGTTAGGTGCTGCTCCACCCTGCCAACATATGGCTATAATGCTTGAAAAACACAACCACATTTGTGGAGCCAATCATGGAAGCTTTCACCAGGGATCAAGACATTCCTATGAGATAGACCACTGTTGAATTTCTCAAGAGTGGTTTCCCAGTCCAATTTCCAGAGGGTCAGCTGTATTAGTCTGTTGAATCAAAAGGACCAACGAATTTGTGACACCTTAAAGACTAACGATATCATTGTGGGGTAAACATTCACAATTTCCAGCCCATGTCTCTTGGGTCAAGTGCATCAAGCTTCTACTGAGCACAAACAAGAAAAATGCACCATTCTGCTTGCAGTAGCTATGTTAACATTATACAAGTAAGAGCTAAGGGCATTCACATAATATTTGATTTATTTGCAGAACACCTAGTCTGACACCTCTGCTGTTAATCTCCTGTTCCTGCAAATTAGCAAGTGTCCTTCCTGTCTGACGTGTCAGTAAGTATCTCATATTCAGTCTAGTTGTCCTCTTGTGTGTGCATACGGAAACGGTCATGGACGATTATCACCTTAGGTGTTGGGTTAAAATGGAACATTATCCAGAGAAGAGGCCTTTACTTTGGCCATAAAATTGGTCTTGGCAGTTTGTTCTATTTACACAAATTCTGAGAGTCTGGCATCCACTGCATCCAAAGGCAGTCATGATTCCTTAACATCTTATAACATTAAATTCCCTTGGAATGTATACAGGAAAATGCTTTGGGGTGCATCAATGGGCTATATGGATAACAGCATTGCTGCCCGGAAACTAAACTTGCCCAGATTTCTGATACTGTACTGTCTAAGATCGTGTCACCTGTGGAACTGATGGGACTTTCCTGTAAGTCAGACAGTCCTGAACACTTACCAAGAATCTTCCTTTGGGCCAGAATTTTGCTCATAACTTTTGAAGTCACATAGAATATCACGACTAGCAACCACTGCAATGAAATAAGCACTTAATTCTTTTATCTCCAACTTAACCAACTTTACCTTGAAGATTTTCACTTATCACTGTTTTATGCAACCTATAAATTAAGTGCTTCAGCACCTCTGAGTTAACAGATACCTTTGCTACCTTGTTCATTATCTGTTAAGTATGTTCATTAATCAGTGTTCATTTATATCTTAACCCATTTACTATTGAAAGTTAGCAATTACATTTTATGGCACATTGTGGCTGGAGTTTCCTAGCAACATTTTTTTTTCATAGGCTGACCCCTGTTATCTGAGAAGGCCCATATCAATCACATTTCCTTTTATACCTACTTTTCACAGCTTTAAATCTGCCTGTTTTTTACCTTTCTTTGATTTTCTATAAATAGTGTATATGCTTTTTCATTGTTTTTATATTTAAAACCATAAAAGGGAATGTAAGGAGAGCAACACAGACTAATCAGAGGTTTGCAGTGAAGAGCGGGCATCTCCATTTCAGATCTAACTCTCTCTTTTGAGGGTGATGTCTTTCACGTTTCATTCCTGCAGCCTGCTTGAGGTGAGAATGAAGTATAACATTTGTTGCCTTACACTGAAGAGAACATGCTATGAGATATCTCCACATTAAGTGGAGCGCAGTACGTTTCCGAGCACAATTCAAAGTGTTGGTGCTGACCTTTAAAGCCCTAAACAGTCTCGGTCCTGTATACCTGAAGGAGCATCTCCACTCCCATCGTTCTGCCCAGACACTGAGGTCCAGTGCCAAGGGCCTTCTGGCGGTTCCCTCACTGCAAGAAGCCAGGTTACAGGGAACCAGGCTGAGGGCCTTCTCGGTAGTGGCGCCCGCCCTGTGGAAAGCCCTCCCACCAGATGTCAAAGAGAACAACAACTACCAGACTTTTAGAAGACACCTGAAGGCAGCCCTGTTTAGGGAAGCTTTTAATGTTTAATATGTTATTGTATTTTAATATTCTGTTGGAAGCCGCCCAGAGTGGCTGGAGAAACCCAGTCAGATGGGTGGGGTATAAATAATAAATTATTATTATTATTATTATTATTATTATTATTATTATTATTATGAACATAAGAAGAATATGTTTCTTCTTACGGAGGCAGGGGAGGGGATGACTGCTGGAGGAAAGGGAAATTATCTTAAATCAAACAGAGCTCTACCCATGCAATTTTGGACAATTCCCCTATTCCTCCAGTAGTCCCACAGGGCCCCTCACCTACTTCTGGAGAGTGCCAGCCAATGGCAGGGCTGCTCCAAATACAGTCAAACCTCGGCTCCCCAATGGCTCCATTTTCAAACGTTTCGGTTCCCGAACACCGAAAACCCAGAAGTAAATGCTCCAGTTTATGGACATTTTTCGGAAGCCGAACATCTGACACAGCTTCTGATTGAGTGCAGGAAGCTCTTGCAACCAATCAGAAGCCACGTCTTGGTTGTCAAATGGTTTGGAAGCCAAATGGGCTTCTGCAATGAATTACGTTCGACAACCGAGGTTTCTATGAGCCAGGGTGAGCTGATTAGACAGTAAGCCAGTTCACTCCAAATGCTACGTGAGTGGAAGAACAAGTCAATGTGACCATTTTTGGAAATAACTCTATGATTAACATCTAGTCCATTGTTTTAGTTTTCAGCACAAGTAAGTTTATGTAGAGGGCTGAGATGCACACAATGAGTACTGAAGAATGAGGGGGGCGGGGCAGGAAGGAACTTACATAAATATAACTTCAAATGAGAGATGGCTGGATGTGCCAATTTTGTTTATCACAGTTTTTATTTTTCCACTCTTTTCTCCACATTTCTGCAGTGAATTCGTGAGAATGTTGGTGCAAATTGCTCCTAAAAACACCTATTTTGTATGCAATTTTACCTTATATACACATTTTTTGTAAAGCATTTCCCCAGAACATAATGCATTTTTATATGAAAATTCTCAATATAAATACATTTTTATGAACGTTTTACCCCAATATATGCATTTTAGTTCAGATTACTTGGCTGCAGAAATGCATTGCGAAATTTGGAGAAGCGTGAATTTTAAAGAACAGCTGTGTCACTGTTCACACATTGTTTTGTAAAGTGCAAATTTGGCAAGTACATATTTAAAAAGATACTTAATCAAATTTCTCCCCCATTTGTGTCCTTTTGCAACTGCTTTTAATGCAATTCCCCTGAACCTCTGGATTAATCTTCAGTATCTGAAAAGGGCTCTGAGACAGCATGCATGGACACACACACACACACACACACACACACACAAACTGCACAATGGTTTTACTTTTTGCACATATGCAAATCATCCATGTCATCATATTCAGTGCAGCATCTCTCACAGGGCACCAAAGTGTCTTATGTATTTTTAGAGTCCTGAAGTAATGACAATTGGTACTTGGCCAAGCCAAGTTTCAGTAATTATGGAGCCATTACAGCATATATATCTTTATAGGTTTTATGTCATCTCTGATCCTCCTTGGTCATTATTTTCCGCTCCTATTTTTTCCCTCATTTGCCACTGATGCTCTCTGTCCTCAGATGTGTTTGATGAAGAGGGACATTATAATGCTCTGTAAGCATTACGAGGAAAAATATTTCAATTAGTTATTGTGTTTAATTACAGATTTCGGTATTTTATTAAAAAAATAATTTTTATGCAAGAAGTTTAATTAAGAGGGCCCCATTGCCCATGGGCCTTAATTAGCCATACTATAATGGCATGCAATCTCAGTATGGCACCTAAGCCTTTTGCTGTGGGGCACTGTGTATTCTTGATTAAATTATATTGCAATTAAGAAGTACATTGGCACAAATAATCTGATTGCCCAAATACTTGCAAATGCTAAACTAATATGGTAATATGATCTTGCATAATTAAGACATCAAAAAGAGATTTGTTTGTCTAAATCTAGGAAGGACATCATATATCTCTGCATTTCCCCCACCCCCTAAAGACATTATCAGCAAGTAAGTTTTGGTAGCCTCCACTGAGAAGTCGTGGGGGGGGGGGAGCTATCCATTTGGAAGAAATCAGTCCTAGCACACCCCTTGTATCATTTATCCAGTTATTAAATTTCTTAGGCATCCTCTCCTAAAGCACACAGGTTATTGTACTGTATGTATTAAAACTTCTAACAACCGCATGTAAAAGCAATAAGGTAGCCACCAGACCTCATCTGTTGTCCTCTGAATAACATACCAAGATTATCAGCCAAGAAAACAGAGCCTGGGAGACAAAAAGAATGAAAGTTCTATAAGGACAATCTCATAGTTTTTCTCATATGGCAAACCTTCAGTACTCCCCTGTGTGAGATACTGACCCACTTCACATGGGCCCTATTCAGGCATTGTTAAATCTCAATGCATATCAACAAGGGAGTAAGGATCGTTCCAGTTGGAGGAATAATCAGGGTTTCTGACCCCAGGGGAGCCTTTGGATATGTGTGTGTAGAAGTTCCCTCTGTGCAGTCTCTGCGCTATGCATGTAGACTCTGGCGGAGGAGTGTGTAACTGGAGTGGGGTGGGGGTGTATACACTAACTACTGATGCCTAAATAGGGCTCATATAAATGGAAATTTATTACTGTGATGCCTATTTCCATGTTATTGTTTTCCCTTTGCTGCATTTCCTTTGTTGCATACTTTGTATTGCCTCTACATGCCAAAAGAAATATTTGCAAAATCAAACAATCCTTCAGTATCATCCTAATGTTCTTTCTGCTTCAGATTCAGAGGGTTCTGTGTAGGGTGTGTGTGTGTGTGTGTGTGTGTGTGTGTGTGTGTGTTTTAAGTGCATAAAATCTGGTTTGAATGCACCAACATAATTAGAATCCCCAGGCCATGTAGAAGTGCTGATTAGTGAGCATCTCAGCTGTACTGAAAATATAGGGAATAAATTGTTGCACCAAAGGTGTTCATTTAGTAGCCTCTTGCTTAGCTAGAGAAATCTGATTTCAATTATGCTGCAGTCAAAGTATCCACTGGACTGCAAATGCAGAACATTACCATTTCTAACATTTTAACCGGCCTATTATAATGTTTTGAATATTTTCATTTTTTCCTTTTGTCATGCAACTTTATGCCAAACATCCTTGATACCCCTTTGTCCTCAAGGGCCTATATGATTTAATTATTCCATTTCTGCTGCAATATTCTAGCGTGGTCTGAGACCCTTCAGTTCAGCAATTAACACACATTGTTGCTATCACACACCTCTGTGAAAATGATCACTCAGCCTTGAAGCACTATTCTTTATGATTCTACATATTATGACTTTTGGTGGGGATGTTAAACATGAAGCACTGAAAGAGCTGCAAGATTCTTACTTAACAAAAAAAGACCTTGAACTGTTTCCCAGCAGTTTGTTTTGTTCTGCTGTCTGATTGTAAAAACATATCCGGGTCCCTTGATGCTGTGATTTTTATTAAGACAATACAGATAGAAATGTGCATGATGGTTGCTCTTTGTGGCTATTAATATGGCTGTTCTTTTACTCAGGGTAGAGTGGATCAATCAAACTATGAATACTAGCCAAGATTTGCTGTTTACCCTGGCTGCTTTCCATACTGTGGGCATAAAGTGTGTTCCTGTTTCCCTGGTTGAAGGGAGATATCAGATAATAATAATAATAATAATAATAATAACAACAACAACAACAACAACAACAACAACAACAACAACAACAACAATAATTTATTTATACCCCGCCGATCTGGCTGGGTATCCCCAGCCACTCTGGGCAGCTTCCAACAAAATATTAAAATACAATAGTCCTTCAAATATTAAAAGCTTCCCTAAACAGGGCTGCCTTCAGATATCTTATAAAAGTCTGGTAGTTGTTTTTCTCTTTGACATCTGGTGGGAGGGTGTTCCACAGGGTGGACGTCACTACCAAGAAGGCGCTCTGCCTGGTTCCCTGTAACTTGGCTTCTTGCAGTGAGGGAACCGCCAGAAGGCCCTTGGCGCTGGACCTCAGTGTCTGGGCTGAACGATGGTGGTGGAGATGCTCCTTCAGGTACAAATGAAGTTGGCTGATCACAAAAGGAAGCTGGGAATTTTCTAGAGAGCTCAAGGGGCCTTTACATGAGTATTGGCCTGGCTCAGACAGGGAGCTTATATAGGAAGCAGAAATGCTGCCCACTCATGGTTCTCAGCCGGGCCTAAATCAACATGCCTCAACAGTTCCCAACCCCTGTTCTCTTAACATGGGCTCTGTCATGCTGCTAGCTTTACATTCTGTGGGTAACCCTGTGGTTTCTTTCTGACTTGTCATCTCTTCTAGGGCTGACTGGGGCAGAGAGGAAGCATCCAGAATCTGATCAGGTGCCCTGTACCTCATGTGCTAGGATGTTCAAGTCCAAAGGCTCTGCAAGCACAGTGGACACCTTGGGGATGTTATCAGTGCTGGTGTTTGTCATATGTGGGGGTCCTGCTTCACCTGATCTTGATCCTCCTTCAAGGTCTCCACCTTCTGATATGGACATAATATGAAGCCCATTTGGATCCACATCAGAGGATGGCTGTCACATAGGCTGCTATGCCCCTTTCAACTTAGCCCTATTAATTAAGCTATTAACAACTGGAAATGTACCATTCACATTCTAAAACACCAGCAATCTATACAGGCCCCGTGTTATTATATCATGTCTAATATAATTATATTGTTTCATCTTTCAAACACTGGGGGGGGGGGGATATTCAGAACAAAATAAAACTGAATATGCCATCTGACAGTTAAAAATGACATTTTCTGACCCCATGAGGCAGAAGGACAAATGCTGTGAATGTTGGGAAAGTGTTTCTTACTTATCTTTGTGTATGACGAGACCTTTGTGTTAATCTGTCTTTGCTTCAATTTTCAATATCAATTTTCTTTTCATCTTATCTCTTCATTTGATAGACTGCAATTGCTAGCAAAATAAATAAGATAAGAGCAAAGAGGCACCGTAATGGCAAAATCTAATGACAACTGCGCACAGTGAAAAGGAGTAAATAGACTAAACTGCCCTCTCAAAAGTCAATAAATGCAGAACCATGAAAAGCCACACTGGAAAAAAATAATCAGAGTGGATATCTCATAGTGAATCATAGCTTTTGTATGCCGTATCAATGCCTATTCCACAACAAAGCCCATGGGACCTATGGACTAAACATTTCTCTCAATCCCAAAATTTTGATAGGAAGAGCAATGACGCCTTGAATATGGGAGCATTGCTAGCAATATGTTTGTATGTGTGTGATGTTGCAGCCAATATGGTTATATTTACAGTAATATACCCACTGAAATTGATGCGCTTAGGTTAGCTGTATTCACCGTACTTATTTCTGTTAGCATACTCAGAGTTTGACTTTGTTGTAAAACATGCACACATATCATTCTAAAACCACACATGTACTCACAAGTATAAAAGAAAAATCAGACAGCTAATTTAAATATTGTCAACTAATCTAGCCCTTAATCTGCTGATTGCATTTGAGGAACTGATTAAATTTAAAAATGAAGAAAACACAACTTTCCTTGTTATTAGGTAGTGGACAATAGTCCTTTAGGGTGAATGGGGCATTGCCTCACAAACCTCAGCCAGCAACCACCTGTATGCTGACATTCCCATCTGTGCATATGACTGAGAAACTAGGCCAGTTTGCTTAAAAATGCAGACCAAATAAAATTCTCCTCCATCCTGAGGATCAAGTAGATCTGACCCACAAAAGAAGCAGATTCATGCATGCCTTGCCTCACTCATGTCATTTCCAAGGCTAGCTCATAGAATCATTATGCATGGAGCTCTCCCTCTCCTTCCTTCCCTCTTTCTCTAATCATTATGCATAGAGGGATGTGCGCGCGTGTGAACATGCATGCATGTGCCTGTATGCACACACACACTGAATATAATTCTCTTTAAGATACATCGAGCACAAATCACTATTTGGCACCTCTCTGTAAAGATTTGCACCAGTCTTCTCTTCTGGCAGAGGGGTGAGGCTTGTAGCCCAGTTTCTCATCTGGAAACTGGATTTGTAAGAAGTTATTCACATGAAAGACTTTATTGTGTATCCCGGTACACACAATCACAGCTGTCAGTACCGGAACAGGGACTGGAATACTTAACTGCTTCCCACATTGTTGAACAGGACTATATGTGAGGCTCAATTCATAAGTTCTGATTTTTGGCTGTACATGTAAATGGTTGCGCTTGCATCATTATTACAATCATGTGATTGAGCCCACAATCAAAACACTTTACGAATCCTAAGACACACATTATTTGTTACAATCTGGCTATTGCTTCCCAACCTGTGAAACATGTTCCAAAATATTTGTGGAAGAAGGGCTTTGAACTGTACATTCTTAAGAACAGAGCTCATGAATTTACGATATTTTTACAATATGTTGCTCATTGACATCTGATTTCATGCAGCCATAGGGCATTATTAACAGAAACGAGTGAGTGCCTCCTTTGAATCTTCTGAAGTATTCCTTAATGTCCATTAGAATCCACACATTGAATTCATTCAGGATATTTACTATTATTATCATTTTTTCAAAGCAACAGAAGCAAGATAGTCTACAATTTAACATCTGACTACAAATGTGTGTGTGTGTGTTCATTTATTTCAAATGAGTTATATCTAAGTCATACTTACAATAGACCTATTCAAATGAATAGACATAACTAACTTCAATAAATTTCAGTGGGTCCCATCTAAGTATGACTTAGTCAGACGCAACCCTCTGTAATTATAAATTTTAAGGATTGAGAAAGAATATGCCTATAGGGCTGTCATTTCTTGCACACCAGCGGTCTAAAATAAACAACGAAAAAGCTATGGCACTCCATGTCAGGCAAAGCAAACTCATGTGGTCACTAAGGAACTTCTACATCTGGGTCACCTTCACAGGTTGTTTATTTATATCAAAAATAGTATTTTTGGTCAAATCAAGAAATGAGGAAATGTACAAGCAACCAGGAATACCTATCAAACCAAAGTCAATGAAAAATGCAAAAAGGGACTTATTTTTAATTCAATCATTTTATATAGATCCCCCCCCAAAAAAAATAAAGCCAGGTGGCTTGCAATAACAACAACAAAAATATAAGAAACCCCTCAAACAGGTAGTGATGATTATATACTTCTGTTCACAAAGCTCTACTGCTTCAGGAAGAAGTAAACCCGGGAACTGGCTTTGGGTCTCCAGGCCCCTTTTTTCTGGCCCTCATGACCTTTCTAGGCTACACTCCGCACTGATTCTGCTTCACACCTTCATCAAGTATCTTTGACTGACTGGAATGTGTCCTTCAACTCTGAAAGTGCCTCTTGCTTCCCTGGATGGAAAATGGGGAGTGTCGAAATGTACGTGCCTAGAAACCAGCCTACCACACAAAGGCAACATTTACATGTATTGCTTTGACCACTCTTGGCCCTGACCCCAACCACCACTAGCATGTGGCCCCTGAAAGGTTGCCTTGAAGGCAATGAGACCCTCAAACTGAAAAAGGCTCCCTAGGGATAGGTTGTATTCAGTACCAGTCAAGTGACACTTTTTGAAGATGCAGAGAGCTGCACAACAGTCATGTAGGTGTGGAATTACGTATGTGCACACACAGCAGTGAACTCAGGTAGTTTATCGAAAGGCTTGAAAAAATAAGGATGTTTGAGCTGCATGCCTGAGTCTCACCAATGGCTTGCACAGACAAGACATTCGAAACAAATTGCAAGCTTGCCATTTCTCCTTCTAATAGAAAATCTTGTTTTCCAGGCTGAGTATTGTGAGGACATTTGCTAGTCTCCTCTCTGTGCATCTATAGACTTTCCACACTTTAGAAACTTCTGTTAAGTTACACACATCATGTTTCACTTTCAGCTTCATAGCTGTCTACGTACATTCAGCATACAATGAACAGATCAGTTAACACACCATCCGGCTCTCCCATTCTCAGGTTCTCGTACAATAGTACACTTATTCTTCTTTGGAGCATTAGACTTCAGTTTGCATTGTCACAACTGTGGAGGCACTACAATAGTCTCTTTCATCACAGAGTTGCTTGAGTAGCTAGCGGCACACTGTGCCTGAAATTCAGACACCTCACAGTTGGAAGGCAGCACCAGATGACACCCAATAGTGCTGGCTACTTGAGATGAAGATCAGATTATGGCCTCCAGCACAGCAGAACAACACTTTGGTAAAGAGAGCCACAAAGACATTACTATGTGTTAAGGATTTGTTCCTTGGCTTCATATGATATTAGGGTGTACCTCACACTCTGTTCACACTAGCATAGCTTCCACGCTCCACTTTGTGATGCTGTATGAGATCAAAACATGCCCATATGTTATCTATAGAGTCTTGAGCAGAACATTTTTTAAACACAAAAAAACCCTCACACCAGTTATGGAGGGAGGGTAGTGTTGGGATTAGGCAGAGGTCTCCAATGGCCAATGCTGTGAGCACCAATCCCTCCTTTCCACCCACTGAATGGGTGAGTGGGAGGCTTGCTGGTGGGATCCTCAACTTGTGAGAGGCAGCAGAAACCCCAGCACCACACTTTCTGGTGATGGGGCAGGGTTGAGCCAGCCCAGGATCACTGGATCTTGAGTCACTCTCACTGCCATTGTGTGATTGCACTGGCTCCAATCCAGAATGCCCTGGAGTGTCATTTCCCCCACGTTTTGCCATGGTGAGCAGCAGTTCTGCAGATGGAGCTCTGCAGAAAGGAGGAGGGAGATTGCATTACACCCTGAATGTGTCATATTTCGTCCTATGTGACCAGCTGTATCAAGCAGTCAGGTAGACATCAGAACCTTTCAATGGCAGAGCACATGGGCTTGCATGTAAAATGACTTGTCTTAGTCCCTAATACCTACAATTAAAAGGAGCTGTGGCTATAGGTCTGTAATACTGATTTAGCAATACCCGTGACCTTACCTGGTGTAAAACACTTTCAGGTGTTCAGATAGCAGCATGAGCATGGCCACCAACTTGAACCACACAAATAAAACCAACCATCAGTGATTCGGGTTGGTTTCTGTTCCATTGCTAACATTACTAAAAATGGTGTTGCAACCACTGGAATGGTGTTGCAATCACTGGGGCCTGGAAAAAGAAATTTTGAGGCTGATAAAAGCCTACTGTAAGTAGGAGGCAAGCTTCACAGACCTTAGAATTACCTTGTCAACTGCTTCAGTGCCTTGGGGTGTCCTCTTGGCCAAAATCCTTACCCAGTATGTGTGTGCCACAGCCACGTATCACATTTTGATCAGCTGAGTCAGGGCCTTCCCAACACTTCTGCAGTAAGTAATTTTCTTAGCTGCACCACATTCACTGCCACATTCAACTGTAGTGAGTCATCAGCTAGGAACTCGTGAATCCTTGACTGGCTTTCATGGCTGGTCCACATGCCTTTGAGAACATAATTGGGCTGGAATATTCTCCATGCTTTGATATGTACAAGGCAGTGTCTGCTGCTCTTCCTGATATGGTGAGTGTGTGTCAGTGTCTGTTCGGATGAACTGAGTGGGGGCTTTGATGCTGCACTTCCCATCTCCATTGCCAAGTCCCTGAGGGGGCTGGCACAGGTGACTGGCCTAAGAACAAAATAAATGTCACATCTGATTAGGGTTGCAATTTATTAATTAAGGGGAGAGAGTGGGGAAGGGAAGAGAGAGAGACTGACTTTTCACTTGAAGACAGATGGAGACCAGAGTGCACTAGTGCAAAGGCGATACAAGACATTGAGAGAAGGGTTGTGTTGTTTCATGTGGGTTAGAGAATCACTGGGAAAGAACAGAGGTATTTTAGCAGCAAAGCAGGAAATTGTACAAGCCTTGGCATGAGAGCTTGAACATGTGCAGCATAATAATTTGGCTTCATACATGGCTTCATATAATATATTCTCCACTCATTATGGTATATTATGCTGCTAGTTAGTTAACAGCCTTTGCTCATCTTGATGCTCATAGCATATTTATCCTAGAAGTAGACTGTGCTATTCTACTATTCAGTTGTCCTAAATCAGAATGTTAAGGGACTATGTATTACATTGATGCATCTGGGAGATCTCACAAGCCTCACACTGTGATTATTTACAATTGTTTTACTTAAGTCCATTTCTCCTTTGTCTGTTCTAACTATTTTGCTTCCTCTGATTGTTAGAGCTGCGGTACTGACTCACACTGGGAATATGCCTGGGTTGTTTCAGCTATTGTATACTACAATAATATAGAGCACATGGAAAATACCAGAACGTAGCAATGATGAAACCCATTGGGTTGTATCCAATGTTAGCTCTACTCAGAGTAGCACCATTGAAATTGATGGACATTGGGTGCTATTCAACTAAGTATTACTCGATGGGTAAACCTATTGAAATTAGTAGCCATGACCACATTAGGTCCATTAATTTCAAAGGGGCTACTCCAAGTAGAATTTAATTGGATACAGCCCAATATTTTGCAGCACTGAGTTACACAAGCAGGTTATACCGAGACCATGTTCTTGGCCAGCAGACATGGCTGGAGGTTCCCTCCAGGTCCATGCTGTTTTATTTTTTCCCCTCACACAACATTTTGAGTCATAGCCAATGTGCCTTAGTGTTGAATTTATTGCTAGATGTATTAGACCTCTGCGCAAAAGCAAACTCAGTGCACTTTAACACGAACATTTAGGAATTTTGTGATGGTGAAGGAAAGCCTGTGCCAGCTCCAACCCATGGCGAGCAAGATGTATCAAATCAAGTTGGCTTGATGACTCCTATGTGACCGACAATATGTTGAAGTGTGGAGTAAAATACTCTTCAGTATTTTAGTCACTCCACCTTTCCTCCAACAATCAGTCTGTATTTTCTGCCTGTGAACATACTCCGTTCTAACTGGGATTTCTCTCTTTCTGCCTCTCGTTCCTAAAGATTTGCTGTACTTCTGCTCACCATAGGTTTTTCCTGTGTCTGCCTACACCTCCCTCTTGCGGGTGGGTTGTGCCACTTTGGCAGCACAAGCAACAACAATCTTCCTCTGAAGATTGGAATTATTATGCACAGTGACTGTATTGAATAGACTGAAGCTGAGTCACTCAGAGAAAGAAGGCTTTTGCAAGGCTTTATGCCTAATACAGGGGGGAGGGACATGGATATATATCCCATAAAAATAAAGACCCAAGAAAATTTAAAATAGGAGTATATATTATAAACATGTGTATCAAAAAACACACCAAAGCCTTTGGAAAAGTTACACATGCTGTCATAATTAAACAAAAATTATGAATGCAGTTGATCAAAAGGATATGTGTAAGGATGATAAGAGAAGCAGTAAGTAGAACAATGATACATCATGTGGGGCACAGCGGCACCACAATTAATGAAAGGGAAGAGACTATAAACTCTAAAAGGAGACAGGAGGCATAAGACTTGCCCAGCCCACCACCCACGCTGAAAGTAATATCTGGTTGTGCTACAGAAAAGAGCCCAATAGAAAAAAGCCGCAACGTTAATTGGACCACCAAGTTATTGGTTAGGAATGCTAAAGCATGCTCATAAATTCACCTGTCCTGTTATAGCAAATATTTGTTCATTATAGACATGCCAATTTAATTTGAGAGACATCATATTCAGCTGTACTGCTTGGTTTTATTGCAGAACACGATACGTACTGAATCTGAGAAAGAAATTCTACACTGGCAGGCTGTCTGAGTGATAGAATAGCAAGCTAGCGATAGCATCCTGAACAAAAGATGGAGCAGCTTTGCTTGGTGTGTTATGCTGGGTTTTACTTTACTTGCTTACCATAGGCTGGAGGTTGGAAGAGCTGACTTTTTCTTTCAAAGCTACTGTGCTTGTGTGAACAAGCCTTTGGATTAGGCCAGCTCCTTTTCCCCCATTTCCAGAATTCCAAACTGGGTGGGGTTTCTGACCCACCCACCCATGGAATGGTCTATTTGGAGACTTGAGAATTGAGATGGAAAAGTATTTGTATGTGGAAGTGCTCTCAACTCCTAATTCCTGAATCACCTGGAACATCTGCTTTTGGTTCACCTGGCAGTGATAACTGTTCACCATCAATATGAGTATGTGGTTGTCACAGGTCTCATGGAATTGGAACCTGGGGCACTAGTTTACATTATAGTGGAGGGCACATTTTCCAGCCTATTGACCACATCAACACTCTGCAGGAATGTTAATTCAAAGTGACCTATACTAGAAGGACTATTCCCTTGACCAGCAGAGTCAGGGAACCTGTGGACCTCCAGAAGTTGTTGTATTTCAGTTCCCATTAGCCCCAGCCAACATAGCCAATAACCAGGGATGATGATATGCAATCCAGCAACACTGGGAGGACCATGAGTTCCCCAGCTCTGACGTTAAGCCAGCAAGGCAGGGATCTACTTTTGTGATTGGTGTGAAAAAGATCACACCAGAGTGGAACTGCCTATAGAAACATATTGGATTGGCACAGCATTTCTTTTGAGGCTGCAGTTGCTGGGGGGAAAAAATTGAGCAAGGAAAGGAGGTCTTTGCTTCAATATTGTGAGCACTAACTAGATGACAGTAAAAATCTATGTGAGTCCAGATGCAGAGCCTCATTTTTTTTCCCCCAGACCCTGCTCAGTGCCACGTGCCCTACTCAGTAAGTGAAAGCAGAGATATAGCATCTGGAGAAACAAGGCATTCTGGAACCAGTCCAATTTTCCCACTAGGCCACCCTGATTTTACCACTCATTAAGGCAGATAGGTCCATGTGGATTTCCAAGGATTACACAGTGTTGGTTCAGAAGGATGAAAAGCTGGCTTCATATTCCAGCATCTATGAAAAATTGAAGATTTATTTGTAGCTGAGGGAAGAAAACTATCCAAACTTATCAGCAGCTGCTTCTGAATGCAGAGGCCAAGGAATTCCTGATATACACACGGGATCGTATTTCATGTACACCATTCTTCTGGGAATACATCAGGAGATTCTACTGGTGGTCCTGGAAAGGTTCCACAGAGTTAAAGCTACATAAATATAAGTTTATGGCCACCTCTAGACAATATTATGGGATCCATTGTCAATACAGATTGGCTTTGCCTAGTATGTGATAGTAAAAGAGATTTCTGGAGCCCTAAACTCGGTGATTATTATAGGGGAGTTGCCCAAATTGCATATGACATTAGCCTCATCACATGATTTGTTATGGAAATATACCCCATAAAAAATGGGAGGTAACTGGGGCTACATTCTCAACCTTAACAACTACACATCAATTTTCCAATGTGCTGATGTGTGTTTTTTATCCCAGATTTTCAACGCTGCTGGCCTGTGATTCCTATCAGTTTGAGAGGGAGACATTTTTGTCCCGTGTAAATTTGGGTGATTCAGAGAGTCCAGTTAGATTTGCATTCTGTACTATACAAGTTTGCATTCTACACTGTACCAGTTTGCAGTTGTTTGGGATGGGAGTCAAGATCTTCTGTTGCTGTTTGTATGGCTTTGCATTCACCAATCTCATACACAACCAGCCATTATATACTATTTAGTGAAAATAAACCACAATGAGAAGCTCAAGTCAGAGACGAAAAAGGCCTTATTGTTCCAGAAAGATTACTACCATCCCATACAAGTATAAGCACTAGATTGTTGCTGCTAGACTCTTCATGGCAAACACATGTAGGAGAGATGAAATTGTTAATGTTATCTATTTACAGTATCTATTATATGCCTATGACGCTTTTCATTCAAATGACTCCCAAATTGGCTTACAAACAATAAATAACAACAACATGAATCAAAATAACAGAGCATCACAAATGCAGCACAAATCATTTAGACTAATTAACAGTTCATTAGTGAAACAGTTACAATCTATGAAACACTGTTAACAAAGCAACAAGGTAAAAGAAAAAAATTATCATAAATAAAACAAAAGTCATGTTGTATGATTACCAAATCAATATAGCATTTATAACCTACAAAACAACATTAACAAAATAACAACCAAAAAATAAACTAAGCACTGTTAAATTCAAACACACACTCTCCACACCTCCATGACTCATAACCTTTGACTCTAGTTACAGATAGGTAGCCGTGTTGGTCTGCCATAGTCAAAACAAAACAAATTCCTTCCAGTAGCACCTTAAAGACCAACTAAGTCAGTTCTTGGTATGAGCTTTCGTGTGCATGCACACTTCTTCAGATACACTGAAACAGAAGTTTCCAGACCCTTCTATATAGTGAGAAGGTGGGGAGGGGTATTACTCAGAAGGGTGGTGGGAATGGGTGATTGGCAGATAGCTGTGATGAGCCTGTTGACGACTCTTAACTATTGCAGTCGTTAAAACACACATACTCATTAAAACACACATACACCTAATGTTCAGCTCATTAAAACACACATACACCTAATGCCTGCGGGCAGCAGATCCCTTCTGAAGGTTCCTCAGACTGGAGGTAGGCAGCACAGGTAAAACCAACCAGCCCCTGATGGCAAAGAGTCTTTCTCCACTCACTGTTCTTCCTTGGGAAACAGTTCCCTTATGGAGGCTCCTAAGGCTGGAGGGTGGGGCAAGGCAGGTGGGAAAGGCCATTAGCTTTCAATGAATTCATCAGTGTGGGTCACTGGTGACAGCAGAACACATTAGCTGGGAGATGACCTGGAGGTGGGTGCAGTCTGCAGCCTAATAAAGGTAAAGGGACCCCTGTCCATTAGGTCCAGTCTCGGATGACTCTGGGGTTGTGACGCTCATCTTGCTTTACTGGCTGAGGGAGCCGGCGTACAGCTTCTGGCTCATGTGGCCAGCATGACTAAGCTGCTTCTGGCGAACCAGAGCAGCGCACGGAAATGCCGTTTACCTTCCCGCCGGAGCGGTACCTATTTATCTACTTGCACTTTGATGTGCTTTCGAACAGCTAGGTTGGCAGGAGCTGCAGCCTAGTAGCTGGGTGCAAAACAGGAGAATTTTAATATCTGTTTTTGAAGAGCAATGCAACAAGTACTTCATATAGGATTGCTTCAAGTAGAAGGTGGAGGAGGGGTTGCATCTGTTAAAGGCATTTGGGTGATCTTCACCTGCTCAAGTATACAGTCTTTGAAGGGCCAAACCTGTGCTTCAGGAGGTGAGCTCTCAGTAAGCACATTATAGACTGCAGTGCTTTTATTCAGTTTTATTTTCCAGTCATGTTGGTAGTTTTAGTTATGTCCTCGTAGGAAGCAGGAAGGGACTTGTTCTCATTCTAATGAAGTTCTCACCCTCTTATAGGGGGTGTCTGTTGAATTATTACAAGAGCTAGCATCAAGTGTGTCCCAACGCTGGAAATACCAGAAGAAAATGTATGTGACAGTAATACTATCTCCAAATCTTGCTTTAATATTCATACTTCTTAACCAGGAATTGCATACTTAAATCCTGTCCTAAAAGCTTTTGGCATTCAGGCATGGAGTTCTAGGTGATCAGATTAATAGTTTTTCAAAAGGACTTACAAGAATACATCCCATTGCTATAATCATTGATAAAGGCATAATGAAAAGAAAGGCAATCTAGCCATTACATTCAAATTTCCTCCTGAATATTTTAATTTGAAAAAATGCCTAGGCAAAGTATCTGATCCCTCTTGTCTGTGTAGTTAAATTAAATTATTTCTCTGAGTATAATGTAATTAAAATCCTTTTAGTTTATAATCAATATTAGAGTTAAGAATCATTTTTGTATAATTCTTGATTAGAGATTTTTAAAGACAGACAGAAAAGAGTTACTATTTTCTGCTACGTGCTCAACAACCTTTCTTGTTGGAATAATGTTCTGCAGGATGTGGCACTCTCCATATGTTGCTTCACTCTGAAATTCACCAGCCCCAGGCAACAGAGCCAGTGGTCAGGAATGATGGGAGTTGTAGCCCAATGACTTCCAAGGGGAACAACCTTGGCTTCACCTACAGCAAATTTCATGAGTGTTGAAATTGCTCAATTGTAGACCCAGGCATCATGCTCCCCAGTCCCAATCTCCAGATAAATGAAAGACCACTAAGACTGGTTTGGATTGAAAGAGGCCACAACTTTACTGAACACAGATGAAAGAGGTATGGCTTGGACATGGGGCAATCAAAATACTTCCGGCCTGCCCACTGGATGTGACACATAGGTCAATCCAGGCAAGGGTTCCTAAGACTTACATCAAATAGTATGACCCCCGAAGCAACCGCCATCTGGGGGAGTGTCATCAGCCCTGGCCCTGCCTAGGCACGCAGACATGGCCACACCCCTGGATCCCTTTAACAGGATACCCTAGCATTTGGAGGGGTAAGCAGAGACTACAACCTCCCCTCCATCCAAGACAAAGGATTGCCCCAATACCCAACCCAGTTGTGATGATTGCTACGAGGTAGGCAAAGCCACCAACTTGGAGCCAATTTGTCTGATGGACAAATTCCTACCCAGCCTCATAATATGGCAACCACTGTAGCCACAGCAAAGTCCTTGACCATCAGCTTGAACCAAGGGGGGGGGGACCCAATGAAGAAAAATCAGGTAGGGCCCCAGGTGAGGGCTGTTTAAATGGCCAGGGAGTGGACCCGAGGGAAGCCTTCTTGTTCTGTTGGCTCCACCCCCTGGTCCAGCCCATGTCCGAGCCTGCATCCCCATTTGCCAATCCGGGATGCAGGTCAGGATCTGGCTCCTGATAGGTGGTGTGGGCTTATGTCCCCGCCACCTATCCGGAAGGGGCACTGATGCCACAATGTGGTTCAGAACTGTACCTTCTCTAGGCCAGTTAAGATGGAGGACGGAGCTCCTGTACCTCTAAAGATTTCATAGAAAAGATAAATTTGGCAGGTGCAGCTTGCCATGTCATGTACTGCAGGGGTGAGTTGTTGTGGTCTTTACATTGCCCATACTTCCTCTTTGTTGCACCTGGTGAGAACTTTAGCTGGCCAAGGTCCTTTAGTAATCCATCCAAAATACAAATTCCCTAGACATATGGGTTGCGTGGAAGTGTGCATGGAGCTGCAATTCAGCTGTCCATAGTGGTTGCTGCTTGACTGTTGGTTTTCTCAACTGCCTCCTTTATGATTCTGAGCATGCAGTGGGAGTTATTTATCTGTGAAGGCAGTACCTAGTTAACTGCGGCATCAATTTCTGAAAGTACCTTATACTGAGTGAGACCATTTGTCATCTAGTCTACAAGACTGCCAGCAGCTCCCAGGATTTCAGGAGAGCGTTTCTCCCAGTTCTACCTGGAAACACCTGGGATTGAACCTGGAGCCTTCTTCATACTGAGGAGGTGCTCTGCCACTAAGCTACACCCTTTTCCAAGTGGCACTTATGTGAGAATGGAGACCTATATGTTTCTTACTTCAGATGCTCTACACTGATCTCATTTTCTTCACATAAATCCTTGTGTTTTCAGTTTTCTTAAAAAATTATTTGTCCAGAATTTTCATGTTTTTGAGTTGGCAACTCTATTTATCAAAGTTGTTGCGAACATTTGGAAGCTCCTGGTGAGGAGCAGGGTGTATTTTACAGTGTATAAGGTCAACAAATGTTCTCACCCCCTGTCCATCTGGGACATGATGCTCTCCAACTTCTCTCCCTCCTCCATGTGGAACAAGTGAATGATGGCAAGACTAGAGAACATGCTTCATATTTACTGAGCGTTAAATCTGTCCCTGAAGGAGAGTGAAAGGAAAGGAAGCATGGAGACAAAGGAAGCTATATTGTTCCCACTCTTGTGCTCACTTCATGAAGTAGTAATTTCAAATTTCCTTGCATTTACACATGCCAAAAGCATCCCAATGTGTTCAAGTATGAAACACTACCCACTCATTCACACCTCATTGTTCATTCTGTATACTAAATGCTGACCTACTGTAAGTTTAAATGTGCATTTGTTGATGATATGGAGTGCTTCATTGATTTGACATACCTGGGCATTCTAGGAACATAGGAATCTGCCTTATACTGAGTCTGCCCAGTGGTCCATCAAACTCAGTATTTTCTACACTGTCTAGTTGCAGCTGTCCAGGGTTTCAGACAGGGAGTCTATTTCAAGATGCCAGGGATCAAGACTAGGAACGTATTCATGCAACACAGATGTTATGTCACTTAACTATGGCCCTTCCATAATGCTTCACCAGCCTTCATCAGTGTTGGCTGGATCTGACGTGAGTTATAGTCCAAAACATCTGGAGAACAACAGGTTTGCAAATTTTCTCGGGAATCATAGAATTGTAGAGTTAGAATGGACCCTGAGAGACATCTCGTCCAATCCCCTGCAATGCAGGAATCTCAGCTGAAACATATATGGTTTTTCACATGGAACTTTGCAAATCATCCAGAAGAATGGAATGTCTTATTTATATAAATAAAATGCTCTGTTGAATCCAGGTACATTTGGGGCAGAGGGGGGAACCTAACCAGATATCTTACTTATTCAACACTCAGAATGTGATACATCACATCACAGTTCGGTACTGCATGTTCTTTCCAAATGCCAACACATGCTTTTCTGATTTTCTGTTGAAGTATATATTCCGTTAGAGTAAACAGAGTATCCCATGTCTGTTGAAAGTTGTCTGTTTATCGCAGTACTGCCAATGGATAGAAGAAGGGGGCAAAAGCCATGCAAACAATTTTCAGTTTCTTACAGGGCAAACCCGCAGTTCTATGGGATTTGGAAAAGGAGCTGTTTAAAAAACAAAATGTGCTCCAAACAGGATTTTTTATTTTTATTTTTTCAGTTCAGCAAGCTGAAGTAGGAGCTTATCAATTTGTAATCCAATCTTGTGGTGGCCCAATAGCATCACTCAGATGTTTTCAAATTATATTATGTGGCTTATCTGGCTTAGAGGGATAAAAACACATTACTTTAAACTATGGTATACGAAAGGATTATACATGGGCTATCATTTTGTGTGGTTGTTGCTTTGCATGTAATGCCATAACACATGCATTCTTCATCTGATCTGAACAGCCACAGTAGAAACCACTGGGATGAGCCAGCTTCTGGGAAAACGTGATCAGTGGTATTAGGTGCTGAGCTTGATACTGTGAGAGCAGTGGCGCAGAATATTTTTTTAGCCCAAGGGCCACACTTCCTCCTGGATGGACAGATGCCCAGAACTATGTCGCTGTAGTGTATGGAGTCAGAGGCAAGAGTGAGCAGGGCCAGAAGCAAAAAGTGTGCAGAGTAATAGATGAGAATCATCCTCAAAGCAGTTTACATCCCAGTCCTGCAAAATCCAGAGGATTCTCTAACAAACCCTCCCCACTCTTCAACCACCATTCAGGCAAGGAAGGAGCATGAACAAGGTTCAAGCACAGATTCAATCCAGAACAAAGCGCCTGCGGAGAGGTTCAGTCAGGGATGGCATATGAGGGGAGGGTGTGGGTTCGAGAGAAGGGTGATGTGAATTGTCTTGAGGACTGGATATAGAAGATTAGAGGCAGGGGTGGAAGAATCTGTTCATTTTGCTTCTCTCAGTTTCTCATTTTTCTGATCTTAAATTCAGTTTTCCTAGTTTCTGCAGCAATTTGCATAAAAAATAATAATGAACATTCTAATGCAACATTTTAATGCAAGTGTCTTCTAGCAAACACTTGCACTAAAATTGAGGTCCACACTTCTGCAAGCAAATAAGTTTTTGTTTTCCTGTGCATTTGGCCAGAACCAATGATATTATATTCTTAGAGATATATTGTAATTTTATTATTGCATTTTTAACCTTTAAGTCATTTCAGGACATACAGATTTAATAATCTGAAATTTTAATCTCCCCACTTCAAACACTTGTCCAAGAATAGCCTGATGCTCCCATTGTGCCTTTTGCCACATTTGCCAGGACATAAGAAAGACCTGAACAAGGATAAAATCTCAGTAGTATCATCTGATCTGGGCCTGGAAGGCTAGCCTGGAAATACTATATGTGTTTGTTGAAGCCTAAAGGATGATAGCATTGTAAAGTTGGAAAGGGCCCCAGGGAACATTAGTCCAACTCCCTGCAACACAGAATCTCTTACCCAACATGGGGCTCAAACCCACAATCCTGAGATTAAGAGTTTCATTCTCTAACAACTGAGAGCCAGTGTGGTGTAGTGGTTAAGAGCGGTAGTCTTGTAATCTGGTGAAACAGGTTCGCATCTCCGCTCCTCCACATACAGCTGCTGGGTGACCTTGGGCTAGTCACACTTCTCTGAAGTCTCTTAGCCCCACTCACCTCACAGAGTGCTTGTTGTGGAGGAGGAAGGGAAAGGAGATTGTTAGCTGCTTTGAGACTACTTAGGGTAGTGAGAAAGGATATCAAATCCAAACTCTTCTATCCCGGCCTATCAAGAACTCTCATGAAGGCAAAAGTCCTTAAGACACTGTAAGAGCATGAAAAGCACTCAATGCAAACTTGTTGCAAAATACAGTGCTTTTGTAATACGGAAAGGTTCCCTCCTACCTCAATGGGGATACCTCAAATAATTTAAACCTCTATTTTTAAGTGAACTGTGCATCTTTCATGAGATAAAAATACATTTAAAATTTAGCAGACCTTCCAATAAAAATGTCCTGGGTCTATTTGAATCATTTTCTTAAACGTTTGGATTCGTGGTGCTCTCCTCTTTGTTTTCATTTATGGGTTCTGTTCAAGAACTTGTAATACATCTGAAGCAAAGGAGCTTGTTATTTCGAAGTATCTTTTGGTCCTTCCAGCAAAGTATTAAAGTGTAATAGCATTTTATTTGTCAGTGCCTTGTGCAACAAAAGCTCAGTAATGTGGCACAGACTTATTGTGAATCAGATGTATTTTTTGCTATGGCTAAATTAGATGAAATGTTATCTTTACTTGGAGAGCACTTAGAAAAGAAAGCTGCATTCTGATCCAGTATATATCTTTTTCTTTATCTGAATTTATTCTTCTCCAGAAAGAAGTATTGGATGGTAATGCAATAAAACTTTAGCCAGTAACACCATCCTAACAGTGAGGCCTCTGCCTCACTTCTATGCATATAATGTAGCTGGTTATCTGGCTCAATGCCTTTTATCATACTTCCTTTTTGCTAAATGGGTTGAAATACTAGAGGAGGTGTAAAAAGTATAGGAGTTTGAGGCATGTTAGCACTGTTTTCACATAAGTGCTAACACACAAGCGTTGTAGGTTTGGCTTGGTTCAAACACATACAGGTGCAATCATTCTTCGGAATGTCATTTGGTCTATAGAAATAGATGCTGTGGATCGTGAAGCCTAAAATTACCACCTGTGAATGCAAACACAATGCTATTTCACTAAAGCCCCTTTCACACATTATTGGTGTGTACAGATTCCTTCCATTAAAATGGAGTGGTCTACAGTGTGTCTGTGGATTTGTGGGTTGACAATGGGAGGCAGCACACCCATTCTGCTAAATATTTACATTGCTATTTAATTGTATTTTTTATTACTTCTTTTGTTTCTTATATTGTACGTTTTGCATTACAGGTTTAATACTATGGAATTCAAATCGTAATGCAATAAAAAAAAACAAGTTTGGGAATCACTGGTTTAAAGCATCCCCATAGTTAAAACAATTGAAGAAGAGGGATTGGACTCATTCATGCTCAATCAGTTGCCTTCTTCCTCTATCCTTTCAACAGTTACCTTCACAATGTAAATCAGGGGTGGCGAACCTGTGCCCCTCCAGACATTGCTGGCCAGGTAGCATGGCCTATGGCTAGGGAAGATCAGTCTTGCCTTCAGCAACTGCTGGAGGCCCATGGATATTAATGATACTGGAATGGTGGTGGTAGTAAAAATATGCACCTGTGGGTGTACATTCTTCAAGCACACTTTGCCTCCCTTTAGGTTGCAAGCAGAAAGGAAGTGTGTGGTTCCTTACTCCCAAACTGAGGAATCCCCTAACTTCCAATGTAAGAGTGAACATTCATGCCTGCACACTGCACTCTGCTGCCAGTTTTCACTAGCAGCTTAAGGGTTGAACACATGCCCAATACACAATATGATACAATTTCCCAATAGAGATCCCTCCCAGCTTGTTCTCGAATGGGATCCCCGCTTTATTAATCAGGACAGTGATTCAACCTTAAATGACAACAACAAAGCTTGAGTAAGTTATGAGAGGAATTTTTAAATTGGGTTTCTTCATCTGGGTTCAATATTCCACTTGCTCACTGTCTGTTTATTACCTTAAAATTGATGCGATAGGAATTGTTTTTATCAGGAAGAAAGAATTCTGAAAACTTAATCATTAACCTTCTCACCAAGATGTAATTCTGAGCTGTGATGGATGTTTTCAAGTATCCGTTCTCAAATCACTTTTAAATAGCTTCTGCTGCAATAGCAAATCATATTATATTAGCCTACATTTGTCAGCTGAAAATAGGTACATTTTCTTTACATTCCATGAACTCTTCAGAGTGGGATACAGACTTGAGAGACATAATTAAGCTGCTTCCATTAGGTCTGGTGGCTGGGTCTTCACTTCAAAAGTTACATTCCCCTGTCATCTGGAAACATACATTTTAACATTTAGCCATTACAAATGTGTGTATTTTTTTCTCTCTGTCACCAAGTGCTTTATTTAATATTTTATATAACTAGAAAAAAATAATAGAACTAGTACCAAGGCAAAAATCCTTGGGGTTCTTTTGTATGAAATATTCCTTCAGTGCTAGAACAGGAATTCAACAGCATGTGGAATGCCGAATGACAAGTTAGGTCCATTTTGGTTGGTTCAGTTGGAAAGGATAGTATAATCCCATGGGGATGCAGTATGAAATATCTCTTAGCTAAATCCATCTAGGGACTTTAATTTTCTTTAGAATGTCCCCAACCCAGTTGAACATCATCCTGTTAATTAATTTATTGAATTAATTTATTGAATTTATATACTGCCCCATACCCAGAGGTCTCAGGGTGGTTCACAGAACAAAATCAAAATATAAAACCACAAAATATATAATCATGCACCATAGCAGGCTCCAAGAGAACAGTTGCTTTATTAAACTGAGGATAAACAAGACTAGCTCTGAGGCCAGCTTGTGGAGAAGTGAGCTGGTAGATGGCTGAAACACATACCTAGCATAAACCCCACCTACTAAGTCATAGGAGGAGCAATGGTTGCAGTCAATCTCTTTGTAACACTGTACAAACCATATACCCCAAGGACTACATGAGTGTCGAACAAAGCTTTCATTGAACTGTTCCCACCTTGGTAGTGAAACATACAAAAAATAGGTGATACTGCAGGCACAATACATCTTCCAAATCTAATAACCATCTCTGTATATGCACAGCTTATTTGCGTGTTCAGACCCAGAAACCTCCCCCCTAAATAAATACATACTTGACTCAAATTTTGGTATTGGTTTTTGGCAGAATTTAGGCCACAACTTTATTGATTACAGCAAGTGACTGGTTCCATAGGCTCTGGTTCGACTAGCTCCCTGCCATGCAGGTAGCGCTGACCCAGGGTTCCAGCATAGGTCAGCCTAGGGTGAACACCTGGATAAGCGGAAAGCCAGGAACAGGCTATCTCCACCACCCAAATGTCCCCCTGGAGTCAGGCACGGGCACAACCCCCTCTCAGGGATTGACCAAACCATTGAGTCCCTGGCTTCCTTTAATGGAATACACTTCACATAGGGATGGTGAGAGCGTTCCCCCATCCCTATCACCTGAACCAGAGCCTATCCGCAACCTTACAAGTTGTGACGATTTGCTACACAGCAGGCAAAACCCAAATGGCAACAGCCAATCAGCCAAGAGGGGAAAATTCCTGCCATGCCCTTCCCAATGACAGACGACACACGACGGCATAGCAAGGTCAAGCGGAAAGCCCTAAAAGTAGGGAGAGGTGGGCGGGTGTTCCGAATGCATGCACTGAAAGAGGAAGCTCTGGGTTAAGTACATGGGTATAAATAGGTCCATCGAACCGTTTGGACTGTGTCTCATTGGCCAGATTGTACCCAGCAATGAGGGACCTACCAATAGGGTGTTGTGGCTGCCCAATCATAACCACCCACAACACAGGGTGTCGGTTTGCAGGTCTCACTGCAATACGTGCCCTCTTTAAGGGAGGACCCAATTAAATGTAGATAAAAATCTCACCAGTCACTTGGCTGGGAGAGACAGTGTAGGGCTGGATCGAGTCCCTTCCCACACATCTTTCTTGAGTAATGGAAGATCGTCAGGGTTCCTGTTTTTTTTTATAAAAAAAATACATTATCTATTGTGTTGGATATGTCACCATCTCTAGAAATTCTGCACCCTATTAGTGAACAGAGAAATTCATTGCAACCAATTTCTGTAGGGGGAGAATAAAGTCTTCAACAGTTTCTTGAGTGGGGGGGGGGATCACTGTTAGCAATGTCAGTAACACTGCTACTTCCTTTTTTCCTAAAGCCACCAGTTAGCAGCCTGGTCACCAATTGGCAGCATCTACAGTGCCCCAGTCCAAGGCTGAAGTTACATAGCATTCCCAATGTTTTCTTAATTCTTAGTTTCTACGTTATATTTTAGCTTTTTCACACAATGCATAAATCACTTTTGGAAATCTAGCAGAACATAGTGGAAGTTTTGTGCTCATCACAGTGTGAATTTGTTCCAGAAATCATCTGTTTGCAACCACATTGATCCCCAAAATCACGGTTGTAAAGTCATAAAATTTGGGGTGACATACCAGTGCACATTTATTTCCTGCTGTTTTTATGGGTGACTGATGGGGGAACAGGCATATGCATATGCAGAAATGATGGAGGAGTAGCAATGATGTCCAATGACATTTGTGCTGTGCTACATCCTGCCTACTGATATGAATGAAATTTAGCACAACATGCTGGTGTGTCAGTCAAAAAACCACAGTGCCACAATATAACAGGTGCTCAATTGTGAATGGAACATTAGAAAATGGGACAGAAGCACTAGCATTACAATCAGTAAAACCAATGAAATATTCCCCACAACTGAATGTACCAGTACTGTCATTCTGGAACACATTGTGTTTAGAGAGAGAGCGGGGAATGGCAGATTACACACACAAAAATGCTGGACAGAATTTGGGGAAAATTCCGTAGAGTGGCCTTCTTTTGGTGGGGGGGGGTGAGGAAAAGGGAAATATCATAAAGTTTTACAGGGAAAATATTAATGCAAATATAATTGCAACTGTTCACTTTTTGTTCCAAGCAACCTGTATCTCTTTCTCTACAGCACACATGTACAGCTTATGACTGGAATGTGCAAAACCTAATCAGTTACTCACACAGATATTTCAAGCATACCAAAAAACTAACCTCACATGTCCAGGACACTTGTTTGCAAATACAGGTATTCAATTTTTGTGCGGTGCTATTTTTGGAATTCTTATTCTGCATTATAGCATCGCTGCTCCATTAAAGTCACTCAGACCTGACTTAATTGCATGAGCAATCATACTATTTCTTTTAATTCCCTTTTTACGTGCTTGCTACTGTGCAGGGGGCCAGGAAATTGCCTATCAAGTTCCACATTCAAAGTGTACCTTTTAAAACACAATATTAGCATTACACGGTTAGATGACTTATTCTGAAGGATAGGAGGAAAATCCTTAGTGAGCTCAGGGAAGTGAGAACAGCCACAGTACAAATCTGATATAGTACATTCTGTGCTGACATTTTTGATGTCTTAACCAATGCTCTGTTTCCTGCATTTCTGATACCGCGGTATCTTTCAGGCGGTAGAATTTGTTTAGGCCTTCATATCTTTGTAGATTAAGAGGAAAATAAATGCCAGCCTGAAGAGAAACAATTATTCATAATCTCTTACAACTCGGCTGTACCAAAGCTCTCTCAGAGATGCAAGAACTTCCAGGGGCTGAACTTGTGAATTTCATTTCCTTTAGATGATAAGTGAGCACTGGAGAACTTACAGTCTTTGTAATATTGCTTTTTTCTTTTTCCCCCTCTAAATATACAAGCAGTGCATAAATGAAGGCAGGCACCTATTGCAGGCAGAAGATCCCCCAGAATCTTGTGCACACACTTCCATGCACACACACACATAAGCACACACACACACCAGCACATTCATTTCAGATGTTATCCCTACATATGAATTGCCTGTTCTTTTAATTGGGCTTGAAAAATGAAGTTGTTCCACTTGCATATGCTAATGAACTCATTCTCTGAATGTCATCTCAAAGGTAACCCAAACAAACCCATGCATGAGAGATAGTTCACAACAGATTTGAAGTAACCCCAAAATTTGCAGAAGTTGATTTTTTTTAAAAAAGAAAATGCCTAAGTAAAACACCAAAACAGTTCTACCAGAATTGAGGAGGCTCAGTAGGCATCAACTTCTGGCTGTTTGAGGGGAGGGTAAGGTAGGATGGAATGGTATATTTGGGTAAACAGTGTGGCTGGTTTCCTAGAACACTGCATATGACCACATCACATTGCACCATTTTTTTGAAGTTCCAACTTGAAACTCAGAAATTTTATCCCAATCTATACAAATCTATACAAGTTCCTCTCTGCCTGCACTCTAATAAAAATCCATTTGGATCTAAATGATGTTACTGGGAGCCACCAGTGGGTCATTCCCTCACTCTTATCTCCTACATGAAGTGGAATAAAATTACAGAGTCATAATGATCGCCCCCAAAATAAAGCACTTTTCATCCAAGAAATGAGAATTCTAGTAAAGTCACAATTAGTTATAGACCCGTGGAATGTAATCATGGCAGAAGAAACTCATATTCACTGTTGTTCCCATTGTTTCAGGGTTTCTTATGCACTTCCTACAAAGGGCCAAAAGAAATTAAAGGCTTTTATTATGGATATCATGGTGGTTGTGCAGTTTCCCTCTCTATGTGAGTCCCTCATAATAGAGCTATGTGCTTCAGCTTCATTTATCACCTAATAATCCAGGGGAAATCTCTGATCGCTCCATTTGTACACCTGAGTTGCATGCATGTAGCCATATTGATTTGTCATTGAATGTAAAAACTTACTTGTAAAAAAGGAAAAGGGGTGGGGGAGGAAACACACAGCATAGCTCGGTGAAAGAAAATTATATAGATGGCTTCAGGGTATGGCCAGATTCAACCAATTCATGCCTCAGAACTCATCCTGCTCACAACACAGTTTAGTTCGTGAATCATTCACCACTTAAAGCTAAAGTCTTCAGTTGAGCAGTAAGCATGGTAAAAAACCAAAACTTGCACCACCTTTGTTGAGATCAGGAACACAGGAAACTGCCCTATATGGAGTGTGACCACTGATCTAGGTATTGGTCAGTATTGACTACATTCTATGTTTCTATTACCAGTATGCGACGGTTCCTACAGTTTCAAGGAATTTCTTACTGCAGACACTTCTCACTCTGAAGGTAGACACACACAGGGGACCTTCACCTTTGGATCCAGGAAGGTGGTGGTGGCTGTGCCTGTGGGCAGGAAGTTATTTCCAATTTTCTGTGACCCCAGAAGCCCCTAGGTCAAAGGCAAGAGTTGTTGTTTGCGGCGACATGCTCATGGTGCTTTGTGACAAACACACACAGACAGAGAACTGCTAAGCACTTATCTGTACTGAAGAACTCCTCAAATCAAAGCAGTTCAGGTGATCACATCATGTACTCAGCCCTCCACTCTGCATGGTGTGCGCACAAAGAAAAAACACATCATTGTTGCCTCCTTGAGACCACAAGAGTAATTGGTGTCACAAGTGATAAGGCAGAAGAGGGTGGAACAGTGTGAGAGCCTTGTGCTCTCCGTGCCTAGCCACCCACTCAAAGCTATTACATGTACAACAAGTCGTGAGCCTTATGTTAGCATTCTGAAGAATAAAAGCATCGCTGCCACAAATCTTCTAAGCAGAATACAATTCATTAAACAAAAAAACCATCTGTTCCAAAAGCCACATCACGTTGCATGGCAAAACACGAGTACATGGTGCTAGAAACTGCTGTGGATTGGGGATTCTTGGGAGATTTGATCTGTGCAGACTGCAGTGCAGATACAAAAGCCCAGTTCAGGTACTCAGCCTCCGGGCATGTGATCAAACATGGGAGGAGAAACGGGGCACCCTGCCAAGCTCTCTGGTGTGTCATCATATTTGCCGTGCTTTTTAGATCTCTACATGAGCATGAATGGGAAGGTCTGAAATGTGAAGACCCTCTTTGCAGAGGCGTACACTGCAATCGAGAACCTGGATTGTGCAGGGTTCTACATTGTACACAGAGCATCCATCAGTAGCATGCAGACCTGCACCTTCAAACTCATAGAAAGTTGCACATAGAATAAAGATTGAGGTGAGGTATGGCAGCCTGACTTTGTCCCCCTGCATATGAATGCCCAGGCAGGGCTAAACTGAACTGATGCACACCTCTTTGACATCAGTTCACATATCATTGTGGGCTGAACTTGGTTATCCACCAGTTTTTGCTCTTTCTGAATGTCCAAACATCATATTCTGCTCAAAGAAAACATTACAGCATTATGTTTCAAAATGAGTTTTTGGGGATAAAATATGTATACTTTCAAGATAAGATGTTTTAGAAAAAAAGGATTGAAATGCAAGTGTTCACATGGATTGAACAAAATGGCCAGTTTAGGCAGAAATGGGAGAAAACAGATCTATCAATGACAGCATGTGATGATGTGACACACTGAAAATAGACCCATTCACCCATCACAATGTATATTCCAGATGGCATCAGCAGTCAGCCCTGTGGAATAGTATTACAAAGATCTAGTCCAGCGCTCTGTTCCCCACAGTGGCCAACCACATTACTATGGTAAGCAGAACCTGAGGGTAATGGCAGTCTGCTGCTCATGACCACTAGAAACTAGTATTCAGATGTCTTGCTGGGGAACTGGGACAAAACCCACTACACAAGCTTCCCAGTAAGTCACTGTTGCTTACCAGGAGGGAGAGGGGTGAAGTAATGCAGAGATCAGTGCTGTGCAAATTCACTGGTAGTGTGTGTTTGCAACACACCAGCCTTCCTGCTGACTCCTGGTAAACAACAGTGACATATTTGCAGGGAAGCTAGCATATTAACTTTGCCTGCTCAATGAGCTGCTTCTGACTAATAGACTGATATCCTCCCTAAATTTGTCTAAAGCTTTCTAAATTGGTGGCCAACACCACATTTTGCTGTAATGAATTTTTTAGTGCAACTATGTGTTGTGTAAACAAATATGTCCTTTTATTTCCCAAACCTTGAACGTCATAGGATGACCCCAGGTTCTAGTATGGTCTTAACAAATGGATAAAGCCTTTGTCCTATTTACTTTGTACACCCTATGAAAAATGTTCTGCACCTCTGTCAAGGGCCTTCTTACTCCCTAAATTAAATTGTCACAAGCATTGTCACCATTGCTCAGCAGGAAAGTGCCCCAGCACGAATACAAAACCATAAACTGAGGACAAGTTGAGGTCTGTTGCAGAGCAGATGTAAATGTAATTTATGGTCTGAAACACCAATTGCATTTGAAACTCAAGCCTGAATTTACACGGATTTGCTTTCATTCCCCCTTCACCGCCCATAATTTACTCTTGAGTGCTGAGATTCAACTCATCCAGGTGTGCTGACAAATGTACATAGTGCATTTATGACAATCTGGATTCTTTGTGTTTTGGGAAGAAAGATGTGGAATTTGGAAAAGAGATTAGAACACCAGGGCTTAGTATTCCTGTATGTGTTGCGGGGGGGGGGAGGGGGGAAATGATTGCTACACATTTTGTATTTCTCCTTTTAAAAGAAAATGAACTAGAAGCCTTATGTCGATAATCGTTGGTTTTGCTTTTAAAGTAAATTAGAAATCCACAGCTTGAAAATCTCCTAATAATGCTTTTAAAATGTGTTGGAAAGTAAAATATTTCATTAATAAGTTCTACATAGAAAAAGCAAATCCTCATTCAACTGAGAGGTTTAGGTGAATGCAGCCTTTGAAGTCAAGGTGAGGAGAGCTATGTTCTTAGACTTCATCAAGTATCATTTGTACTATTGAAAAGAATGTTTGATCATACTATTAATTTTCTGACTTTGAAAATAAGAAGTTGCTGGAACTAAGGTAAAAATGCAGAGGCTAAATTTCTGCTCCTCGTGATAATGCTGTAGAAAACATTTGATTGCAATTGACTTACACTTACACTCCTGTTGCATTGTAATTGAGAACACTATATAGCCATGAATCTTGATCCCAGTTTTATTGCCATTCACACTGAACTTCCTCACTGCTTTTTTACACTCCTTTTGTCTGCAAGCCTGATGTTCGGATTCTAATAAATGAGCCCCTTAAGGCTGTCTTCAAACAAATCCAGACATAAGCTCTGCTTCCTCATTAAACTCATGTTGTGCTTATAGATTCCAAGATATAGAGGAAGAAAATTCCTGTCAAGGCTGTGAACCTGGAAAAGAAAGAAAAAAGAATGAGAAAAAAAAATTGCTCGATGGTGTGTGTGTGTGTGTGTGTGTGTGTGAGAGAGAGAGAGAGAGAGAGAGAGAGAGAGAGAGAGAGAGAAATATGAAGAGCTAATGAATACTAAATAGAACAAACAATACATTGGGAGAAGGTACAGTTCATATGTTACCACAGTACATGGTAGCTGCAAACAAACAAATCCTTCTCCAATGTGGCCCACCTTGCTTCAGAAAGGCATGGAATCTTAGCTTATATAGTGGTACCCTACTCATGATACAATTCACTCAAGAGCTGCGATTCTGGTGTTTGTAGTCATCATGACACAATCAGGTTAACCTCACCGGATCCAAACGTCCAGGTGTTCCATTATGTAGAGCTGTCAACACACAGTGTGTTGTTGTTTTGTTTTGGTGGCTACCACAGTGCCACAAAAACATATGCATTGTATATAGCACAGCACCAAGGCATGAGGCAGAGAAACATGGTGCAGTTTTGGGGTGTTGCTTCTTTCCACAAACACATTTCCATGAGGGGAGGGGAAGATGAGTGTTAGGGGCCTGAACATGGACCCACTGAGATTTTCATTCCAGAAAATCTGAGCTAAATGCTGCTGAATGTATATCCTGGGTCTGTGATCACAGGACAAGAAGTTATGTCATCTAAAGTGGATTAAGGCTGACAGAAGATGTAGCAAATTTTTTTGGCCAGTGGTTTGAATGCTGTGAAATGGATGTGGAATCTCACATGCCCTCACCACAGTATATCTGGATGAGGCCCTTCTCATGGCATTGATGTCATCTGAGTCAAAGGAGATGGTGACAAGAAGTAAGTAGACTTCTGGCCTTTCAGTTGATGTTTCTTTCCCCCACTCTTTTTGCTTACAAATATCTTCCACGAACAGACTACCAGATGTCAATGAACTCAGTTCTGACCTTTGAGCTACTCAGGAAACATTGTTATTTGACATCATATCATCAGCTGCAGAATGAAGAGTCTATTTAGCTGCACACACATCCACCAATGTTATCTAAACCATCACTGATTGACAGTTCTCCTTGACAATTTGCAATTATGTTAACCAAATAGGACAGTTAGTAAATTAGGGGTTGGATAGCCATCTGTCATGTGTGCTTTGGTTAAGATTCCTGCATCGCAAGGGGTTAGACTAGACAATCCTCAGGATCCCTTCAAACTCTATCATTCTCTGATTATATTAAGGTGCCGGAATTCTGAACGTCCTGAAAGCATACAGAAACCACTGGAGAAATAGTTTGATCCCGGACGTAAGGATTTCTGTGCATAAACAGAAAAAAGATACTAGGGCAAAAGGAGGTTGTGCAATGTAAACTTACACCAAATGTAAATTGTCTCTCTCGGGGTTTCAGCCAGAATTGTGAGTGCCTCTCACACTGCAAAAAAAATAAATTGCCTCCTATTAGGTTCCATTTAATATTTTTGCTTTGTATTCTAGTAATCAGGGTCCTTTTTTGTTTGTTTTTCAACCATTCTGGGATCAAGAATGAGAGATTTAGGTCAGACATTTGCTGTTTTCAGGTGGGATTCAGTCACATAATGATAAACTCAGGTTGTATATTTATATTTGATTGAGAGGTTCTGTGCACCAAAGCCACTCCCCTGAAATATCATACTTTGTGCAATAAGGAAGCGCAAAAGAAAATGCACTGGAAAGTGTGGGATAACTGTTGCTTTATTTAAGAGTTTCTTCATCTAAGCTCCCCACAACCAAATCAGAATAAATGCTCATTCAACAGCCAATGTTGTCTAATCTCTCTGCAAACAAATTAGGATGACTGCTTAATAAATAGGTCATATGGAAGTGCCGAGAGTCTGACACCCTGAATGACTTTAACAACTTTCAGGACCTTTGCTCTCTTCCAACTTTCTCTCACACATTGACTCCTAATGTTACTACCTGCTCTTTAATCATTGCAAGTTCATATCAGTCTTTTAACAAAAAATATAGTTATAACATGTAACTCTTGGGAAAACTGAGATTATATAAACTGCTGGATAATACTTACCATATTAAATTCAATTTTTTTCAATTTGGTTATCCTCTGTCTGTTTAACTTGGCTTTCAGCGAAACAACCCCCCCAGTGCCAAGCTCAGCAGTTGGAACTGACCACCTACAGCATCAGATTAAGAAAATGAAAAAATGATGTGTATTTATTCCAAAGCAAAAACCCTCTCCTCTACCATGGGAACTTTATAGGTTATAAACTTCAATACTGTAAAATTGAATAAAATGGAAATGTAATCAGCTATGTGGCAGTGGAATTTAGTTTATTTAAAAATTGTTTCCCCTCACACAGAGCACAAAAGGGTCATCCTCTTGATATGAGAAGACTGGAAATGTATACATAAATATATTCGTGTTTATATATCTGGATACATATATATGAAAATTTTACTCTAACCTGATAACTATATTACAGAAGATATTGCCCCAATCCATAATTCTTCAGATGCTCTAAAGTATAAATTCGGTTCCTACACAATCCTTCTTAATCAACTAAAATAATCAAGGGGCTGGAGCAATTCCCCTATGAGGAAAAACTTTAACAGTTTGGGGTTTTTAAACTTAGAAAATGGTGAGTAAGGAGAACATGATTGTGGTGTATAAAATGATGCGTGAGTTGGAAAAATTGGATAGAAATAAGTTTTTCTCACTCCTTCATGCCAGGATCTGGAGTTGTCCAGCTGCAGTTGAATAGTTTGAGATTCAGAACATACAGAACAGAGTGCTGTTTCATGCCGCTCTTAGCTAGAACACTGCAGGGATGAGTTTTCTCCAGAATGTTCTCAGGCCTTTGATAATTTTTGCATGCAGTCCCCTGCTCCAATTATCAAAGAATTGAGAACGTTTTGGAAAAAATCTTATGGTTTTTAAACCATGCATTTTAAAATGTATTCTAACTTATATTTTAATCAACTGGTGTATGTGTTTTTGTTTTTTTAAAAATGTTTTTACTGTATTTATATTCAGTGTTAGCTGCCCTGAGCCCAGTCTTGGCCGGGGAGGGCAGGGTATAAATAATATTATTATTATTATTATTATTATTATTATTATTATTAATGAAAGGGCTTCATAAAACAAATCTTTTTAAAATGTAATGTTTATTCAATTTCCCTTGGTATGCATGCATGAGAAGCATTGCCCTTTCGCAGTCTGGGAAATGGACATACCCTCCAACATTTCTCGATGAAAATAGGGATGTCCTGTTCCATAATAATAATAATAATATTTATACCACACCCATCTTACTGGGTTGCCCCAGTAACTTTGAGCAGTTTCCAACATATATAAAACATAATATGACATTAAACATTTAAAAACCTCTCTCTGCAGGGCTGCTTCAGATGTCTTCTAAAGGTTGTACAGTTACTTATCTCCGTGGCTCAGGGGCCACATGACTTCATATCTTCCAACATTTCTCCATTGAAAATAGGACACCCTACCATACCATTCATCCTACCATACCATTCTTAAGGAAATCAGCCCTGAGTGCTCACTGGAAGGACAGATCCTGAAGCTGAGACTCCAATACTTTGGCCACCTCATGAGAAGAGAAGACTCCCTGGAAAAGACCCTGATGTTGGGGAAATTGAGGGCAAAAGGAGAAGGGGACGACAGAGGATGAGATGGTTGGACAGTGTTCTCGAAGCTACGAACATGAGTTTGACCAAACTGCGGGAGGCAGTGGAAGACAGGAGTGCCTGGCGTGCTCTGGTTCACGAAGAGTCGAACACAACTAAACAACAACAACCATACCATTCAACATTTCTCTGATGTAAGTAGGGACGTCCTAAGGAAAAATGGGACATTCTGGGATCAAATCAGAAACTGAGGCGGCTTCTGTAAATCCAGGACTGTCCCTGGAAAACAGGGACAGTTGGAGGGTCTGGGATGAAAGTGTTCACCTTCCAAATTCCCACCCATTGAATGAAATGAATGAAACAGAAAATGGTTCAAATAGCTCTCCCATTGCCCAGACCTGCCTGCTGGTGCTGTTTTCGGATGTGCCTGGGTGCTAAGGGGGTGAAAGCAAAATCAAGGCTGCTCAGTTGAGCCTTGTGACCATGTATCCATATATGGGGAAGCAATGTACTCTATGGCCATTAAAATTAAACATATCAAACAGTTTCAACAGATTGAACTTGAAAAATATTCCACCTAACTAAATTACGTATGGCCATTTCCTTCCTACCCCCATTAGCTAATTATTCTGAATTTGTTGCTCCATTTATTTTTAGCAAGAGCAACCTTAAAGATGTACAGATTTAATATGGCATAAGTGAACTCAAGTCCCCAAAGGCCATAACATGCTATAATAAATGTGCTGATTTTTAAGTTTCCCCAAGACCCCTTCGTGTTTTTTTGCTGTAAAGACTAACAAAGCAACTCTGCCAGAAATGGTTTATTTTCGGTTGCGGTTGAATTATATTTAAGAACTTAATATTTCATGCTTTTTATTTGTGTGCTGTGATGGATTTTTTTTTTTCAAATCTAGAAAAGAAGACAATTTTATTTTATCACTTTTTAATTTTCTGAAAGTCAGATTACTCGATTGTATCATTGCAATATATTACATTGCTTTAAAGTACACAAAATCAGAAAGTAATGGCTCAGACTCTCAATTACTATTATCCTAATGACAGGATGCAATTATTATTCATATAATTAACTATTCCACCCTGATATAATTTTAAACTACTGCCTTTTGATTGCATCGAATACCAGTTTAACAACAATAGACGAGAAAAACACATTTCCTGTAAATACCGATTTACACTTTACAGCTCTTGTATTAACACATTTAGGCTGCATACACACCAACCTGTCTGTAGCACAAATATGTAGGGTTTTGTTTTTTCCCCAATCCAGAATTATTCATGCTCTTCCTCAATGTGCTGCTTTCAAACTAGATTGATTCTCGATCCTGCCTATCTCAAGTGCTCTACGGACAGTGCCCCAGGCTGTGCATGCTTTCAGATCTTCCCAAGGGCTTTCATAGTCTGGATAACTATGTAACACCTTTAAGATGGTGGTTTACAAATATTACAAAACAGAATGGCCATTTTGTTCTACTTGGCCAGAACTGTTGCACTTGCTCATTTTCCACAAAAGGATCCCCCCCAGGTGATAAACAGTAGCAACATGGAGAAAATATTATATTTATATCTATCCTACATATCATAAAGCTTGCTTCAGATTTACCAGCAGGGAAAAATAAGGGAAAGAGAGAGAAAGCTAATCCATTGTTAGCTGTATTTGTTACCACACCTTTGGAATCAAGCCTTCTAAAAAATTATGTCTTTCAGAAGAGGCAGGAACGAAGATATACTTCAGAGGTCCAGACTAGGGGGAGCCCCGGAAAAAATTATAATTAATAATTTGGACTGTAATTTGGTCGTTTTTTATTTTACAGTCGTTTTACAGTTTTTAATTGGATTATGATATGGATATGTTAATTGGCTGTTTTTATTGGAAAATCAATAAAAAGGATTTTTTAAAAAAATAGAAAATTATGTCTTTCTCTTGGACTGTTTAATGTATGAAATGTGTATTTTATTTTAATTTATTTCAAAGAGATGTGGTGCAGGTAGGTTGCAAAGTTGGAAAAGCGAACAGTGACATCACTGTAAAAGTTCCAGAATCCTCATACTTTTTGATGTTGCTGCTGTTGTTTGTAGTGCAAGAAAATTATCCATAATACTAAATATAATAATAAAGGTCGTCGGCCAACATTGTTTGCTCATAAAATTGCTGGAGGTGTCATTTTTTTTAGAGAGAGAGAGAAATGAATTGTTTTCAGATGAGGGGCCAGAGTGTACATACACAGGAGGTTTAAGAGAGAGAGGGAATCCAATTATTGTCTCATGTTATCCTGAAGATATTTTTAAAGTTGCATGAAAAGATGCCATCTAGCCATGAGGTTTTGCAGTAAAACCACGTAATGCTTACTGTGGAATCGAAAAAGATGTCTGCGCAACACATCAGAGGAATCGTACTGTTTATTAGCCCAACAAAAAGTGGCTCTGGCCTTCCAATTAACTAGCATTTTACATACTTTGTATCTCCAAAGGGGATAGTCATCCTTGTAAAAAAAACAAAAACAAAACAGCAACCAACCACAGAAAGAGCCAGTGACAGGAGCAGAAGGGGAAGAAATAACAGGGGATGGAGACAAATGAGAAAATTGAAGCAAATATAGCTAGCAATGCCAAATGCGGTACTGAGTCCTGTTAGGAATATGTTCCCAATTACTTTTCTCTGTTTACACTCTTTGACTTCAAAAAAGGTATTGTGGAAACAAACACATGCTGTGGGGTGGATCACTTTTCCTCATCACTAGCTGTTGTCTAAAAAGCAGCCAGTCTTTCAGTTTGGATTATATGGACAATTAAAAAATAAAAAAGCGCTTTTGCAACTTGAACCTTTGCAGTTTACTCAGAACTAAAGACCCATTGGAGATGCTTCGAAGTGGAAGCATAACATCACAAAAGGACCATTCGGATATTGCAGCAGGGTTTTTGTTTTTTTGTTTTTTTGTAACTGGTTGGATTATTGATGGAAAGGGAAAATCTAGATGAAAGGAGGGGAAAATATACGAGCTGGCATTTTGCTGTCGACAGTATTGTGTGGGTGCTGAAAAAACAACAACAAAACCCCTCCATGCACAAACAGCACCTTTAACACAATGAAGACCCATCTGGAAGACCCCTGAATTCAAGCAGAGTGTACTCCAAGCTAAGGCTACATGCATACCATACATTTTAAACAGAATTTTCCTCCAAAGAATCCTGGGAACTGCCTTTTCTAAGGATGCTTTACACTTGCTGACTTTGAATTGCATTTGGCATTCTACTGCCATTCGTCCTGTTTGGAGATATCCTTTTGGAACTCGACAAAATTTTCCTTTTTTAAAAAACCCTTCTGAACAATTGGGCATCATCAGCAAGTTTGGCTATATCACCCCTAACCCTTAACTGTGGCCAGACAGCTCCTAGCCAAAGTAGAGGCCATTTCTACTAAACTCCTTGACTGTAGAGCAATTAAGTAGCATAAAAGAGAATGCGGTTCACTGGGGTCTACTTTAAACTATTTCCTATTTCCATGCATGATCCAATTAGCAAGCCAAACAGGGTTCTGACATGTAGCATGTTTTAAATTTCTCTGACACCATTTACATTAGACGAGTAAGCAAATCCATACAGGATGAGCTGTCTACAGTCATATGAGGTGACCCTGGGATAGCGTGAGTCACTTAACAGGCAATTACTTTCTAAGCAATGGGGAAATAAACTGTACCTTACCGAAAGGTCTGCGTTTCTTTTCTTCCTTTTACAAGAGGTTCATTGGGGCTTGATGGAAAGCTATTTACAGGATATCAGGAGGCAACAAGGCAGTAAGTAATTGAGTAAAGGCAATGGCTTTTTAAAAAGAAGTGTATACATTGCCTTGGAAAGCTTTTCCTCAATTGTTCATGAATAATAGCTGCAGTTCTCCATCCTTGCACACCATCCAACATTCCTCAGTTGCAAATAGAGACATTTCTCACTCCCCACAACTACCCCTCCTTGAACCCCCTTTTTGCCCTCCCCCTCACAGAGCATTTCCCATCAGAAGAAGGGCAAGTGCCATCACCTTGCTTTTATTTAATTATATTCCTTGATAGATTTACAAAAAAGAAAAATATACAGCCAATAAATGAATTTTAGGAAGGGGCAAGATTAGACCAAGGTTGTTGTTGTTTTAATAAAGACTCCTTGGGTGAAGGCGGGGAGACACATTTTAACAGGCTATATGAATATAAAAGTGGGGCTTAAAGTGGATTATTTGGGCACCTTGCAAACCCACCTTCACAAATGAACCATTAGATTAATTTATCAAACCAAATGCAGCATAAGAACATAAGAGGTCCGCTGAATCAAACCAAAGGCCTATCTCCAGCATCCCAGTGGCACTGGATGGATGAAAAGAGGTGGCTACAGCAGCAGCTGTGGCTATTTCACCAAAGGCTTGTGTACAGCACTGAGTGATTTAAATAAATCTTAAAAACAGAAGCTGGCATCAGCCTTGGTGGCCCACCAAGCTCTCCCTGCAGCTTGTGGGCTCTGGCATATGCCCCAAATATGCAGGGTATTGTCACCATCCCTACAATCAAGCTCCCTGAAGAGTGTGCGTTATACTTTCTGTTATATTCACAGCTTACAATTTTACCTTTCTTTTTGTGGCCACTGGGCCACAAAAATCCCCTGGGTGGACAGGATGTGATGATGTGCATTTGCTTCCCTTGAACTTTGTGCATACAATGCTGCGTAAGGTGGGGGGGGGCAGACTGCTGCTGCCATGAATACAGCCAACTTTTCCCCATACAGAGTTCAAGGGAGGGGGCAGCACATCTCTGAATCTGGTCCTCCCAAGAGATTTTGCAAACCAGTGCCAAGGTGGCATGGCTGTTGCCTCACTTCCAAGCCATTCCAAGCAGGTAGAACTTACTGTACACCCCCCCAAAAAAGGTTAAAGACAACCCTTAGATCTCCTTATATGTTAAATAAGGTGAAATCAAGCATGGCATTTTCTGTCCAGTAGTGCAGATTCCAGACCAGAACAACATTGTGATCTGTGCATTAGTTTGGAAGATGCAGGTTTGGGGGCTTTACACTGGAAGCTGAGTTTGCTGATTCCTTCAGCATCCCTATTCTGTACTATATTCACAGACAAGGAGCAGCATCGTCATATTCTCATAGATCAGCATTGCTTCATTAAAGCCAATGCTAAACATCTGCCACAGAATATGGTGTTTTTTAAAAGAAAAAAATAGCCCACTGCCTTTGCTGCGAAATGTAGCTTGTAAATGTTCCCCTTTCCCCCTGTAATTGCTGTTGAAGAAAAAAGAGAGACGAGAAATGGCATATTTATTGACAGGCTGGCAAGTTTGGCCATGGAAACGACATGAGGGCAAAGGTTAGAGACAGTTAAGAGACAGCAAATAGGTCTGGATAATTGGTGTTGTGACAAAATTATTTGAGCAGTGGAATGGTGGCATTGTAAACTGGAAGACAAAAAAGGGCTGTTCTGAAACGACCCATCCAAATAAAATGAGTCTTTCTTCTGCTTTTTTTTATTATTAATTGCATTTATATCCCACCTTTTTCTCCAAGGAGCTCAAGGTGGTATACATGGTTCTCTCCCTCCTCATTTAATCCCCATAAAAACCCTGTGGGGTAGGTTAGGCTGAGAGTGAGCAACGGGCCTAAGGTCACCCTTCCAGCTTCATGGACCAGAGGGGATTTGAACCTTGGTCTCCCTTGGTCTCACTTTAACCACTACACTACACTGGCTCTCCCCTGTGGTTGGTAGCTGAATGTTTTGTGTGTAGAACTCCTTTCTGAACAAATCTACTATTCTGCAGTTAGAGTTTAGATAGTGGATAATACTTGATAACTTGTATTCCTCCTATCCTCTCCACAACCCTCCCCCCAAAAAACTATAATTGTAACGTAATTGCTACAGAGAAGAGTCATAGTGTAGTGGTAAAGCACTTGAATTGCATGCTGAAGGTCCCAGGTAGGTCTTGAAGAAACACTGAAGACCTGCTCCTTGTCGCTGTCAGCAGTTCTGAACCAGATGGACTAAGGGGTTTACTTGGTATATGGCAGCTTTCTGTGTTTCTACCTAGGCCTCTAAACACTGCCTTTTGGGGGGATATATCCAAAAACAGGGGTGGGGAATCTCAGGCCTGGGGCCTAAATAAGGCCCTCTAAGCCACTCTGTGCGGTCCTTGGGACTCTCCCTAGACCACACCCATCACTTGCTCTGATTCACATCCTCCTTGAGCATTCTTGCCTGGCTGGAATGTGCCTTTAATCTCTGAAAATGTCTCTTGCTTGCCTAATGAAGGGTAGAGATGTGTTTCTGTGCATGTGCGTGCAGAAACTAGATCATTGTACAAGAAGTAAAAATTACCTTAATTGCTCTGCCAACATTTGCCTCTGACACTACTCTTCACAAGCACATGGGCCCAAGAAGGTTGCCTGGAAGAGAACAGATTCCCCCAGCTGAAAAGAGTTCTTCAAGGAAAAACATTGGCCTTTCTGGATTACTTGCTTAAAACATTGCTTAAAACATGCATAAGGTGATATCATTCTCCTCTTACTTCAAGTCACATGACTAGCACTACAAACCTCGGTTGGGGATTATGCAGAGGGTGATGTTTCTTTAGCTTGTTTCACTGTATGAGAGCATCTGCTTTGCCTTCATAAAATCCCCTTTCACTCCCTCCATCTCCGGTTAAAATATGTGATATAGAAAACCTCTTCCAAAAACCCTGGAAAGCGGCTGCAAAGTTAGAGCAGATAACACTGGAACAAGTGGACATTGAGTGTCACTTGGCAGAAGTCAGCTTCTTATGTTTCTGAGGAACCTCTAGTATGGAGAGACATTTCAAGTGATCTGCCTCATCCACATTCTTCAGACTGGAGTGCTGCTGTACCAAAGTGTTTTGTTTTGTTTTGTTTTGTTTTGTTTTGTTTTGTTTTGTTTTGTTTTGTTTTGTTTTGTTTTGTTTTGTTTTGTTTTGTTTTGTTTTGGAGCGGTGGTCACATGGGGGACCACTGCATTAGATCCTGAGCAGACAACATTCTTTCTCAAGGAAACACTTACTTTACCCAATCATGCTTGCACATAAATAAGCTAGAAGGAGCAGCCAGCTCGCTGAATTCCTATCTTATCTTAGATCATATGCTATTTGGTCCAATTTCCTATTTAACAAATAATTACCAGGTAATTGTTATCACGTATTTGTACAATAAAAGCAGTGGAAACAGATATAATCTAAAGCATGTCTGCACTCTGCCTTCACAGGTGCTAGTAATTTGCTAAAATATAATATAATTAGGATTTGTTGACAATAATGCAATAATTTACTTTCAGTGAATCATATTTTATCAAGTAAAGCCTGAGCCTGTGACTCCAAAGAATTGTCATTCCACCAAACCATTTTTTATCTCACTTTTAACTTTCCCCTTTAAAGCCCTGGAGTTTCATGACTCAGAGAGAGTTGAGCACAGATATTTTGATGGATTCATTTTCTGTCATTTCATTTAAATTGAATCCATTTTCTAAAGCTCTGGATAATACATTTCCACAATGTGCCTAACCAGTTTTAAACACTTGCTGCCTTTTAAGTCTGGTTCTGCAGCTGATGTTCTGTTCCCAGCTCAGTTCTCAAATTATCTACTAAGTATTAAAAAAAAAAAAACCAAAAAGAAAAAGAAAAAAGCACACACACCAAATTCAAAGGAGGCATTTTCATTTTGGAAGAAAATAATGACAAGCAACAATTTGAAGTTTAAAGGGTGGGGTGAAGAGGTTCACAGCATTAGGTAGCTCTTAGCAACAGCTTCACATATAATAAGTTACAAATATTTGCTATTGAAACTAGTCGATGTGGAATGCTTCTGCCATAGCTTTGATTTATCCATCTCGATGGTCATCTCTGTGTCAAGGAGCAAGAGTTCATTTGCTTTGGGGCCTCCATCTAAGATGAATATGCCTGGGCAAAGAGTGCATTTTCTTGGGAGAATAATGGGCTTTCCAACTTGAAAATAATTCAAATGAATAAATAACTTTTCTCATATGGTAGGCTGAGTACATTACGATTGGAATGAACAACAGTATAATAAAATGGAGCTATTCTAGACTAAGGACTAAGTTTATAGGAATCAAACATGAATATGAAGGGGGGGGGGACATATATTAAACAGTCCCACATATACACATTTTGTGATGTTGCCAAAAGCCTCTCAACCAATGCACCAGTATTTCCCGCACACACACCTATAAAAAAGACTCAAGAGGCAAAGAACTTGTAGAAAAGATTATATATATCAACCAGCAGAAGATCTGCAACCTGATTATCTAGATTCAGAAAGCACCGACGGGTTAAGCTCTAGCAAAATGTGGTAGGGATGCATCTCTCCAGTCCCCTGAGAATCTTTACAGCTTTAATCTATGACTCCCCAGTCTAGGATTGAAAGCAAATTACTCCTTCTTTGCTAAGTGATCTTTGGGTCTGTGCAGCATTCACCCAAATCTGCTTTGCAAAGACAATTGAAGGTGCATAAGGATTGCTAGGGTCCAGCGGTATGACATTCCCTCAACAGGTAGTGCCATAGGGAGGGGTTGCTGCTGCACAATGGAGGCTTTGCTCTCGTTCTTCACCACCATATGTTTGTGTACACATGAGCAGGACATCAGCTGGTGCCATTTCTAGATCTAGAGGGAAGGAAAAACTGAATCCATAAACCTGTGCATGCTTGTGCTGGTAGCAATGCCAGCAAACACTGGAGCTGCTAAGCATAACATTGAGAAGTTTATTCTCATAATAGATACAAGTTCAGGAGTAGGGTGAGGATGGGAGAAGCCTATTAATCATACAGTATGCATGTTACATTTGAATCTGGATGTCCACTGTTGAAAAGAGAATGCTGGACTTGAATTTGGACCTTTGGTATGTTGTTATTGAAGCTTTCTTTGTATTTAGGGGGAAAATTCAGCTCACCAAGCTCCTTATTCAGCTTTGTTCAGCTAGATCAACAGAATGCTACTGAGCTCTTACTAGGGCCTTTGGGGATGAATTAATACAGGCCTCTGGAGCTTAGTACTCACACAAATGTCTGTATCAGCAACAAACCATTATACGGGCCTTGCCCTCTGATGGAGAGAGAGATCTTACTGCCAGTCCATATATTGCAGTCAACCATTTTTGAAGCAGCCCTTAATTCCTGGCTGCTTTTTCAAACAAAACTGAGAAACAGAAATATCCACAGCTAATTGTCAGGAGGATAAAGTCAATATTTTTCATTTAGTTTCCCCTAAATTAGATTTATGATTAAAGAGATGATTATTTTAGTCCAGTCTTAATCAAATGAAACCCTCATTGACTGCAGTGGAACTTGTACTCCTACGGCTGCAAAAAGCAGTGTGGTTTTTGGATCTGGTCCAGAACTACAGCATCAGGCAAGCCTATCAATATCATATTTGGGAATTATTTCAACTGAATAGATTTATCTGTCAGGGAGTCTCAGTGTGTATAGCTTATTAGCAGCCAAAAATAGCAGACATCACATGAGGCATATCAACTATTTATAGAAAATTAAGTTAAATTAGCTACTCATATGGAGTCTAGTAGACAAAAACTGTTTCCATTTCCGTGAACTTGAAGCAACATGGCTGGCTGGCTTCACTTCTTAAAAACAGAAAGATAAAATGCAAACCAATCTAACCACGTTCCTTCATACTATGGAACAGGATTAAACAAGAATATCCCATCTTGCTGTCTAGATGACTGGGCGATGTTCAAACATTCACCTTATAAAATAGAAGCATGTATATAAGCATTGAAACACAAGAAAAAGACTGCTGGATCAGGCCAATAGCTCATCTAGTCCAGCATCCTGTTCTCACAGTGGCCAATCAAATGTTTGACAGCCAGTGTGGTGTAGTGATAAAGAGCGGTAGACTCGTAATCTGGTGAACCAGGTTTGCATCCCCACTCTTCCACATGCAGCTGCTGGGTGACCTTGGGCTAGTCACACTTCTCTGAAGTTTCTCAGCCTCACTCACCTCACAGCGTGTTTGTTGTGGGGGAGGAAGGTAAAGGAGATTGTTAGCTGCTTTGAGACACCTTAGGGTAGTGATAAAGCAGGATATCAAATCCAAACTCCTCCTTCTCCTCCTCCTCTTCTTCTAGGACACCCGAAAGCAGGATCCGAGCAACTGCATTATGACTCCAACTATGGAGGCAGAGAATAGTCATCATGGCTGATAGCCCTTGATAGTCCTCTCCTCCATGAATTTGTCTAATCCTCTTTTAAAGCCATCGACATTGGTGCCATCACTGCCTCCTGTGCGAGTGAGTTCCATAGTTTAACTATGTGTTGCCCAAAGAAAGACTTTGGGCAATCTGACTTGAATATTTCAACATTCAGGATTCAGTCTTTTCACTGAGCCTCCTTCCCAATCTGTTGATATTTCTTTTCTTTTAAAATGGTCACTTCCTTAATATATTCCATTAGGAAATGGGTACCAAAGGCCCTCTGAGACACACGCTGTTGAACCAGGGTAGAGTTACTTCTAAAAGGGAAGTGGCAGCAGATGAAATATCTTAAGTCCCACTTTTTTTTAAAAAAGGGGGTGGAGAAGAGGAAGGCAGGCAGCGAGTTGCAGAACAGCTATTCAGATACATGTAGTCCAAGTTTAATATATTTGCTATGCTTTGTGCCTGTATTATGGGACGTGTGGCTAACTGCATAATGGGTGACCAGCCAAATATTCAGAGACTTGCTTTGTCCTGTTACATAATGCAATTAAATTTAAAATCATTAGCGGCTTCCAAAAATCTTTCATTACCACAGCTTCATATTTATATCCCTGTAAAACCTGAGACATAGTCTGCTGATGCCCTCAAGAGAACTTCTAAGTGGAACTTCTGAGTGAGCGATTTCAAATAAAAAGAGGAGATGGCCTTCTATTTGTTGAAAGAAGAAAGGGATGTGTACTTACTAAAAAAAAGAAAGACTTCTGACTTTTTAATCTATGTATCAGCTTCCTAAATAACAAATTGAAAGGAATCTGGAGTCTCAGCCAAATCTGATTAACTCTTCTGAAATGGAAACAATAAAGATTGAAAATTATGTAAAAGTAGTTCAGTGATCTATTCATATATGGGAAGTATTGAAATGAAAATTTCACTGAAGCTCTGCTGAGAATAGAAAGGCTCAAAGAACTGAAGATCTCTTATGGCTTTCCTGTGAAACCTAATGATCCAGTGACCCACCTGCTAAATGATCCAAGGCCTGTAATTTATTTGTTAGATGGAGAAATTCCACCCACAATATATGAATTAGGGCATGGATGTGGGTAGTAAGAAGCTAAACAAATGTAGGATTTAGGTTGATATATCTACTTTTGAAATGAACGGGTTATGAAAAAACCGTTGGCCCAAACCAGGGTAGTTATCTACACTTGTACACTAGCCAAAAGATATGTGGAAAAGATTTATATGAACAAATCTTGGGAATGCTCATTGCCATAAAAATACTGGCCAACTTCTATCATGTGCTAGTGACTTCCAGGTCAGACTAGGGTAGTGCACTAGGTGGTTTGAGATCCCCAACCTTTTTGGGACTAAGAGCATATTTGGAAATTTAAAACTGTTGGGGTAGGAATGGGGAATAAATTTGATTCAGATTACATTTAAAAGTGACCTTACCAAATCTGCATTTCCCAAAACAGTATGGGATGAGAACTGAAACCCAACTATCCTTTGAAATTTACACTTGGCTGAATGTTGCAATGCAGTTCTCCAGCCCAAAATGCTGATTTGTTTTCACAAGGACCTTAAAAAAAGAAAAGGCAAACTGATGCAGCATTTAGTCGGGTGGTGCTTGTCGGGTAACGTTGATCACCCTTCTTTTAACCCCTGAGTTTCCCTGCCAGCTCCAGGGAGGGAGAGGAGGAGGTGTGAGACGCAGGGAACAATGTACAATGCAGATGCAGTGACAGGAGTGTTGAATTGGATCCGCTGCCATGTCTATACCACCCCTCACTCCATGTGCCTTTCCCCTTCCTGCAATCGATGTCCATATCCAAAGACACAGCAAAAGCCAGTACCTGAGCCTTGATGGGGAAGGTCTGTACCTCTGTAATTATTGTATGCAGATTGTCCAAGATTTAAACCCTTTCCTTTCCAGGTGGGGCTTAATAAAACCCCATGGAGAGCTGCTGTCTGCCAGTATAGGCATGGTGGAACTAGATCATGGGTAGGCAAACTAAGGCCCAGGGGCCGGATCCAGCCCAATCACCTTCTAAATCCGGCCCATGGACAGTCCAGGAATTAGCGTGTTTTTACATGAGTAGAATGTGTTCTTTTATTTAAAATGCATCTCTGGGTTATTTTGGGGGGCATAGGAATTTGTTCATTCCCCCCAAAAAATATAGTCCAGCCCCCCACAAGGTCTGAGGGACAGTGGACCAGCCCCCTGCTTAAAAGGTTTGCTGACCCCTGAACTAGATGAACCAGTGGTCTGGCTCCTGGCAGCTTCCTGTCTTCCTATCTTATCCTTTGATTTATATGTTAGATCCCCTTTCCATATCTTTTTCTTTCTGCTATTGGCCTCCAAGGGTTAAACCCAAAGCACCTGGGCTATAATATATTCAATTATCCAGAAAACAAAATCAATTTTGTTTTTGTTAATAGCAATGAAATATGCATTGCACTATTTTAATTAAAGCAGTCTATTACACACGCCATTCAGCTCCTTCTTGCCTATTCCCTCCGGGCAGCAGGCATGTACTGTGATAAAACATAATGAAAATAATTTATAAAGGAAACAATACAATAAATCAATCTGATGCCTAATGAACCTACAATACAAGAGTAGATACTTCTCTTTCTTTAAGAATAATGTTCAGTGCTTTCCCCTCCTCTCAAATGATTGGAGGAGTGCCCTACAGCACTTAAAATATCACTTGTCTTGATCTTCAGTAGATTATTACAACTCTGCAGCTGAGGGCAGGAGAAAACGACAGGAGAACCACAACCAAAGAATCTCTTATATCCCTGCACTTGAGGTTAGGTTCTTACTAGGCAATGATCTTGCAGCCTTTCCCAGACTCAAGCTGTTTACCATGGGCTAAATCAGCAGTGAAATAGCAGGAAAAGGTAGCTGGAGGTGGAAAGAAATAGAGTTACCATTCATGAAAGTAGAGAGTAGGGAAAGGGAATATTGAAGCATCCAGGTCCTGCAGGTGACAGCAAGAACACGTTGCCCACTTAACTCTAATTCATCCCAGAGATGGGGCTCCAGTGAGGTTCTGGATGATTTTTGGACTCCGACTCCCTATGTGGCTTGGCTAATGGTCAGGGATGATGGGAGATGGAGTCCAGCAGCAACAGGAGGGTTGACTGCCTCTGGTTTATCCAGAGTGATAAAATCAGGAGCCCCGGTGGATTTTGAGTTGCAACAAATATGATAAGGAGGGGTGCTTGATGACCGAACAGGGTGGGGAGACAGAAAGAAAGGCAAGCTAGGCATGGGAGAAAAATTTGGTTCCATTGTCATTTAAAGGTGAATGGGCCTAATTCACACTTTCTGAAACAATACCTGATCTGAAACACAGCCATCAATCAAAATTCGCAAATGTCTGAATTTTGCAGGGCAGTTCTCCAACCAGGCAAGGCATGCAAAAATGCACTTACAAAGGTATCCCCAGTTGCTGATTTGATTCTGGCAGCTGCTATAGCCACAGACAGCCCCTCTAGTCCATTATCAGAGATTCTGCCCACTCATCTATGGAAAATCCCCCATCAAGAAGGGGCTGCTGGCGAAAGAATAGGAGTGTGAGTGAGATGTGGTGGTGTTGGCAAGTCACTCTCTGGAAGAAAGAGAGGTCTACAAGGAAGCTCCCTGTAGGTGGCTTTAGAGAGCTGCTGCTACAGTCATCTGGAGGCTCCTCAACACATGAAGGCTCTTTCCTTGGCCAAGATTCAGTCACTTGTAAACTTTTTTGGGAACATGGTGACTTTTGTGTGTGGCATGCTGCTTAGCACATTATGTACTGAAGAAATGCACACAAAACAAAAATAAAATAAAGTTACATTTAGAAATAGAGGGCAGGATTACTTCCTTTTTCTTCCAAATGTTTTGCAGTGAACTTTGTTTAGCATGCTACTTCATTTCAGGGGGAGAGCATATTCTTTTATTATTATAGTGTTTGATCATTGTTGTGTGTGTTTTTGCTCCGCTATCCACATAGGTCTTAAAAGAAAATTACCCGAAAGAGGAAGTTCTTCTGGAGAGGCTTTTGACAGTGATACAGTCAGTGCTATAAAAAAACACTTAAAATTGTTTCATGTACCCTGCTGTCACCTTTCCAAGTTCACGGGTTTATAATTTTGTCACAATTAATGTGCTGGGTTTGAAGCTTGACAGACAGGTTACCAGCCTGGAAGGGCTTTTCGGTAACAGTTTTATATCGTCTGTCACACTTTTTTAAAAAAAAGTTACACAAAAGAGATTTTTGTGATTATGAAACATTTTATTTCAAGCCACACAAAAAGAACTTTACAAGGCTTCTGTGGCCTGCCAGAGTGCTGAGGTTGGGTGTATTTTGTGCTGAATCTGGTTCTTTGTCTCTAATTAGGTCTGTGATACACAGACTCTGATTTAGAGTTGTCTACATGCCTGCTGGCTATGTTGTGTTGCAGAAAATCTTCAGAAAAGCTGTATGCACGCACTAATTCCCCCCCCTTAAATTAGTAAACAATACTAATTTAAATCTGCTCCAGTTTTTAAGTCTGTTTCTCTCCCACCCTCCACCCCATGCCTTGCACTGTTAGTAATCTAGGGAGCAATCCTAAGGATGAGAAGCCAGCATTAGTTAAACTGGCATAAAGTACACCAGATCCAAATTCTGTTCAGGAACCAGCCTACTGCTGGTTGAGCCAACCTAAGCCTGGCAGATGGAAAACAAGCATTTAATATGGCGTTTGAGTTACATTTTGCTTGCTTAACTTACACCAGGTTCCTTGGTGTTGTGGCAATGCTGGATGGGGTTTGGGATCCAGCCAAAGTCCACGTCCCTCCTGTCACACTCTGACATAGTTCTTGAATGCACCTTTTTCAAGTTTTGCAGGGTTTGACTCGGCTTACTGAATCCTGGGTGAGCCAGGAAGTGGGAGATATTGTATTATCTATATGATGTTAGCTGCTTTGAGCCCGGCTCCGGGGAGGGTGGGGTACAAATAAAAATAAATAAATATTTATTTATAAGTTGATCCTGTTTTTTCATGTTTCTAATTGTGTCCCAGGTCAATTTAATGATTTTTATCTGACATTTCTGCTGGCTGTTCTGCTTCTATCATTGGGGTTTTGCTGTTTTAATTTATTTATACTACAATTTACTTCCTGCCCCCATAGTTCTTAAGTACCAGTCAGGGCAGCTAACAACAAATAAAACATCTATAAAATACAATATAGTGAGAGATGAGGGGAGGGCGGTCAAACAATTCCAAAATTCTGGGGTGGCCCTGTCTCTTGTCCCCAAAAGATTAATTTTGCATTTTCTATTTTATTGTTTATTGATAGTTGTGTAAGCCATCTTGAAAAGGGATGGGGAATATTTTTCAGCCTGATGACCACATTCTTTTCTGGGTAACTTTGCAGGGTGCACATGGCAGTGGTAGGTGGAGCCAGAGACAGAAATGAGGAATCCAATAATTGCAGATTCTACTGTCATGCAGTAGGCTAGTTTCTACACACACACACACACACACACAGAGAGAGAGAGAGAGAGAGAGAGAGAGAGAGAGAGCGCTCTATACTTCATCCATGCAAACAAGAGGTATTATTCCAGCCAGACAAAAGTTCATAAGGATAAAGCAGGCAAGAATAGCATGAGGCCTGGGCAGCGACCTGAGATCCAGACAAAAAAAGTTGGAGGGGCCTGAGATTCCCCATCCTGAATCTTGAGGGCATTCACAACAAACAGCAGGAACATAAGAAACATATAAGGAACATATGTAAGAGCGTTCTTACATACTGTATTTGTGCCTGGTTCTCCAGTTGTACAGCTAGGAAGAGGAAGGTGCTCCAGAAGGTCATAACCACAGCCCAAAGGATTATTGGTCATCCCCTCCCATCTTTGGAAGAACTGTACGGTTCCCGTTGTCTTAGGAAAGCAAACAATATCCTGCAGGATGTAGCTCACCCGGGATACAGTCTGTTTGTACTACTGCCTTCTGGCAGGAGATACAGAAACATCAAGTCAAGGACAAACAGACTGAAAAATAGTTTCTACCCAAGAGCTGTGGCCTTCTTAAATGCTGTAACTCGATAGTGTGACCTGGGAGTTTGATGGGTGTGGGTGTGGGTGTGGCTGGAATGTGGTTTGTTTGGTTGTTGTTGTTGTTTTGCTTTTGTTGTTTTTAAGGGATGGCATCCAATTTCGTTGCACTTGTGCAATGTTGCACTTGTGTAATGACAATAAAGAATCTATCTATCTATCTATCTATCTATCTATCTATCTATCTATCTATCAAACTCTTAAATACATAAACTGGTGGAAGGATATGAATAAACAAATAAATGTGCTTCCACTGTCAGCTGAGTCTGATAATAGATCAAAGAGCAGAATCTTGTAGCTCCTGCAGAATGCTCTGGATATAGCAGATCAAGTCTCTATTTTTTTGGCCACAATGCCATATAGCCATGGGACAGTGAGTCATACAGCCTCTCTGTGCCACACAAGGGATTCATCAAAGCAATAGGGAGACGTTCCTGATGGATATCTCCTCACATACATGATTAGAGAGCCACATAAAATTTACTGTAAATTACTTGAAATTATGCTGCTGCTGTTTTCGTGCTGTGCCCTTAAGGGGAGCAGCTATGAACTCTCCAACTTTAAAGATGATGAGATGACAGTATGGTCCTGCCCTGATCTATAAAATAATGTTAATGCTAAAGCTAAGATAAGAAATTATAAGAAGGAAGGTAGAATGTTGTTTGCACTTAAACTTAATCAGCTTAATAGGCAATCTGGTACAGTTTTTGTTATTTGAACACCAAACATCCCTTGATTTATCTGGAACTATTTCTGGGTAGGTCAACTTTTTTTATTCTTAAAATAGCTCTGCTTATTTTTAAATAGATAGCTCTACTTATTTTTAATATTATTACAGGAAGCAGACTTGAAATGTGCCTAATGGAGACAAAAGTTGCTTCCTTCACTTGTATTTGCAGGTCTGAACTGGTTGTGCTTGCAAAATTGTACCAAGTTCTGTTCTAAGCCATATACTCTATTGACAGTTACACTGGTCATGTCCACACCAAATATTTAAAGCTCTATGATACTACTTGAACAGTCATGGAAAATCCTGGGAAACATAGTTAAGGCAGTTGACCTCACAAAGCTTCAACTCCCAGCACCATTAACAAACTACAATTTCTAGGATTCTCCATGGCTGATGGAGTGGAATAATAGTGCTTTAGATGTGTGCATTTTATTTATTGATTAAAATTATTAGTTTTGTATACTGCCCTTCAACTGAAGATCAAAGTGTGGTTCACAACATAAAAATACAAAATGAGAACACAAAATACCGTATTTTTCGCCCTACAGGACGCACTTTTTCCCCTCCAAAAATGAAGGGGAAATGTGTGTGCGTCCTATGGGGCGAATGCAGGCTTTCGCTGAAGGTCTCCGCAAGGCGCGGGAGCCCGGAGCTGGGCTCCCACGGCTTGCGGAGAGTTGCCTGTTCTGGGGGCTGGGGTCGGGGGAAGCTCGGGCTTCCCCCGCCCCAGCCCCGCACCTGGGGAAAAAAATAATTCCCCCCCCCCTTTATTTCCCCCTCCAAAAAAAATCTAGGTGCGCCTTATGGGATGGTACGTCCTATAGGGCGAAAAATACGGTACATAATAAAAACTAAAACAGAAACAAACCAATAAGCCCCCTCTTTCAAACACATTTAAATTGATATAGAATGTTAATCAGCTAAAGTCAAAGGCCTGGTCTCGTTATAGAGAAATGTTTTTGCATGGCACCTAAAGATACATAATGACGGGGAGAGCGTTATGTTGCCACTCTCCAGACCACTCATAGAGAAGGCACAGGAAAAAGCGATCGCCATCTTGAGTACTTGCATGCCCAGGAAGCCGACACAAATCCCCACAACACTTCCTGTCTTCTTCACTTTTGAAATAGGAAATGTGAACAACATTGTGATAACCAGCTTACTGGGTGATAAAGAGAACATGGGTGAAACAAGCATTTTAATCCTGCCTGCTCTTCATGGTCCCAATAAACTTATAAATATCAATAAGGCAGTGTCCTGTCCTCAGGCTTACAATTTATATAAAAGAAGAAGACGACAGAACCCCAAAGGAAAAAATGATTGAAAAGAAGGAAGGGGGAAAAACACTGTGCCACTAATTTTTAGTTACAGAGGCCTTACATGCCCAGTAGGAATGGAAAGACTTCAAGATGAGCCAAAAATTGCTTGTCTTTCTGCAGAGCTGATGGAAATTGTAGCTCTGGGTCTATCCATCAGCTCTTCACAGGGAATTCTGGGAATTGTACCTCTGGAAGGTGAATAGGGGCCTCCTCACAACTTAAGGTAAAGGTAAAGGGACCCCTGACCATTAGGTCCAGTCTTGGCCGACTCTGGGGTTGCAGCGCTCATCTCGCTTTATTGGCCAAGGGAGCCGGCGTACAGCTTCCAGGTCATGTGGCCAGCATGACTAAGCCGCTTCTGGCGAACCAGAGCAGCGCATGGAAACGCCGTTTACCTTCCTGCCAGAGCAGTACCTATTTATCTACTTTCACTTTGATGTGCTTTCGAACTGCTAGGTTGGCAGGAGCAGGGACTGAGCAACGGGAGTTCACCCCATCGCGGACATTTGAACCGCCAATCTTCTGATTGGCAAGTCCTAGGCTCTCTGGTTTAACCCACAATGCCACCCGCATGCCCCTCACAACTTACAGCTTCCTTAAAAAACAACCCACTGCACCCAGGATTCTTTAGGAAAAGCCATGATGGTTTAAAGTGGTACCATAGTGCTTTAAATGTATGATCTGAATATGGCCATAATAGACCCATGTCTAATTCAGTTTCCCTATGCTTATTTTCACTTTGTACATATTTCATCCACTATGAACTGGATAATGAATTTGTAATAAATCCCAGTATGGAGTTTAATCAATATGTTTGTTTTTTTCTATTTCTTTGCAATTCATCTCCTACTTCTGACAACTGAACTCATGGAAAAGCATCTCTGGCAAATTCTCGATCACCCGCCCTCTCATCCTTCCCAAATTTACCACCGTTTTACTGAGCCACTCTTCACATCAATTTAGTGTGAAATTGGAGATGCAGTGAGGACTCTAGCTAATGATAAATAGTACTTACTTTAGAGGAGATGAAACCATCATCATAAAAGAAAACCATCTGACGCTGCAACTTGAAACTGATGTGCTGAACATTGCATGAAAGAAGGAAATGTACATTCAGGCTTGAGTGGCATTGCCGACACACACACGGGGAAATTAGGTGACAGCCATTTAAAACAGAATAAAATCATCAAGCTTTTTTTAAAAAGAAAAGCAGAAATTCAGTTTACATTCAAGCTTCTCACAAGACAAATAATCTTTAAACAGTCCAAAATGCTCGGGGTGCTTTGGAATGAGGGTGCTTTGATGTTCTTAGGCAAATTGAATCCAGGATGAATCCACAAGGGTAGTAAGAAGAAATAAAGCTGCTGACTGCCTGCAACTGCTAAATGTTTAGTCTATGAGCTCAACAATGTTCCCAGTAAGCAAAGCGAGAGAGAATTTTTATTGCAGATGGCCATGATGGTTTCAGTTAAACTGGGGTCAACTGTATCTCACATAAAGCTGAACGTCTGGATCCTTTACCTTCTGAGTGAAATATAGATATCAACCACAAATAATTGGAGCTGACGCTTTGGCTCCTTGCAAAGGAGCTGGGTTTAAAAGTTTCTTTTCTTAGATTCTGAACATTTTGTGGCTGGAACCTTCTCCCCCCCCCCCCCACCTTTCCTCCATGTGACAGTTTTCATTTATTTAAAGTATGGCCTTCTCCAAACATCTTTACTGAAATGATATAAGATCCCGATAAAACATTAAGTCTAAACTATTATACAAGTAGCCTCCTGGCAAATACTTTATAGGAGAAGACGTAACTCAAAGAATGACATCTTCACCCATTTCCTTTAGGATTAAAACTTTCCAAAGGAAAATTGGGTGTTCTGAAGTAACACATGGCCCCTTAAAAAACAACAACAGTTAAGCTGTATGTGAGGAAAACGATATCCTTATGAATTTGAAGCAGACTTTGAATAAACAAGTGGAATAATGTATGTGTACCAGGATATCAATGGCTACTAGTGTTGATGAATGTTTCCTCCAGTATCAGAGGCCAAATGCTGGGGTTCACATCCCAGAGAGTACTGTTGTACTCATATCTTCCTCCTAGACTTCCCATCTGGTTGCCAACTGTGAGAGTATGATGTTGGACGAGATGGGGCCACTGGCCTGATCCTGCCCTGGTACATACATAAAAGATAAAGGTAAAGGGACCCCTGACCATTAGGTCCAGTCGTGGCCGACTCTGGGGTTGCGGCGCTCATCTCGCTTTATTGGCCGAGGGAGCTGGCGTACAGCTTCCGGGTCATGACTAAGCCACTTCTGGCAAACCAAAGCAGTGCACGGAAACACCGTTTACCTTCCCGCCAGAGTGGTACCTATTTATCTACTTGCACTTTGATGTGCTTTCGACCTGCTAGGTTGTCAGGAGCAGGGACCAAGCAATGGGAGCTCACCCCGTCGCGGGGATTTGAACCGCCAACCTTCTGATTGGCAAGTCCTAGACTCTGTGGTTTAACCCACAGTGCCACACGGACATCCCATTTCATAATGATAATTTTGCTATTTATACCCCACACATCTTACTGGGTTGCTGCAGCCACTCTGGGCAGCTTCCAACATATATAAAAATGTAATAAAACATTAAACATTTTAAAAAAAATCTTTCCCTATACAGGATTGCCTTCAGACGGCTTGTGAGTCGATAACTCCATACCCTCCAAGTTTTCTCCAATGAAAATAGGGACATCGTAAGGAAAAGTGGGACATTCTGGGATCAGAACAGAAACTGGCACAGCTTCTCTAAATCAGGGACAGCCCTGGCAAATAGGAACACTTGGAAGGTCTATGTATATGCAACATGTATATGCACACATTCTTGCTGGGTTCGCGTCTCCGCTCCTCTACATGCAGCTGCTTGGTGACCTTGGGCTAGTCACACTTCTTTGAAGTCTCACTCACTTCACAGAGTGTTTGTTGTGGGGAGGAAGGGAAAGGAGAATGTTAGCCACTTTGAGACTCCTTAAAGGGAGTGAAAGGCGGGATATCAAATCCAAACTCTTCTTCTTCTTCTTCTTCTTCTTCTTCCTCTTCTTCTTCTTCTTCTTCTTCTTCTTCTTCTTCTTCTTCTTCTTCTTCTTCTTCTTCTTGTGTGTATGTAATGTACGTGTAGTGTGTCCAAATCTTTTTTTTTTAAATTATATTTATTAAAGTTTCCAATAAACACATATAGGCACACACAACAATCAAAACATACATAAACCAACAAACAAAACAAGAACAAGTATAAATTCAAACCTTATTTTCTAAACCTAGTTTCACCGACCTCCTCACACCTCCCCCTTCTGTATTCTAATCTCATTTATCTTATCAGCAAATCCATTCCCATATTTCACATAGTTTTTGATAATCCTATTCCTTTTCCTTAATCAACACCCCTGTTAACCACTAATTTTTAAACTCATATCTTTTTAGCCTTCATTAATTTTATAATGTTTATTTAAGTAGTCTTTGAACTTCTTCCAATCTTCTTCCACTGTCTCTTTGTCCTGGTCTCGGATTCTGCCAGTCATCTCTGCCAGTCCCATGTATTCTGTCATCTTCATCTGCCATTCTTCCAGAGTGGGTAGATCTGGTGTCTTCCAATACTTTGCAATAAGTATCCTTGCTGCTGTAGTAGCATACATAAAAAAAGTTCTGTCCTTCTTTAACACCACATGGCTTACCATACCCAGGAGAAAGGCCTCTGGTTTCTTCAGGAAGGTATATTTAAATACTTTTTTCATTTCATTATATATCATTTCCCAGAAAGCCTTAATCCTTGGGCATGTCCACCAGAGGTGAAAGAATGTACCTTCATTTTCTTTATATTTCCAACATTTGTTATCTGATAAGTGGTAAATTTTTGCAAGCTTGACTGGGGTCATGTACCACCTATAGATCATTTTCATAATATTCTCTCTCAAGGCATTACATGCCGTGAATTTCATACCGGTGGTCCACAACCTTTCCCAGTCAAGTGTGTCCAAATCTTGGGGGGTTGAGGAAGGTGCAGGTCTGTGGGAACATTCATAATACAATGACACCGCATTTTAACCTTATAAAATTTGAGTGGAAGAGTACCTGAGGATACTTCTTTCCATATGTTGGCCTTAACATGTAGTTCTAGTTGTGAGGAATGTTGGACATCCATGGGCAGGGCCTCACTTCATTCCCACTGTCCTTTTCCTTATACAAATCGACAGATTCACAAGCAACACTCAACTCAACAGCTTTTATAAGGCATTGCACACTCTAAATACCCCAGGCCATGCTAGTGGTCCCGTATAAAAGTGCTCCTATAAACCATTACTGTCCTTAATTTACTAGTTCCAGCAAGGCAGTTCCTTTCCTGGCATCTATGATCCAGCCCTTTTGTGGAGGAATGTTGGACATCCATGGGCAGGGCCTCACTTCATTCCCACTGTCCTTTTCCTTATACAAATCGACAGATTCACAAGCAACACTCAACTCAACAGCTTTTATAAGGCATTGCACACTCTAAATACCCCAGGCCATGCTAGTGGTCCCGTATAAAAGTGCTCCTATAAACCATTACTGTCCTTAATTTACTAGTTCCAGCAAGGCAGTTCCTTTCCTGGCATCTATGATCCAGCCCTTTTGTGGAGACAGCATGAGGAAGGGCAATTAACCTCTTGCAGTTTCTTTCCAAGGCCTTCCCATTCCATGAGGTCTACTTCCCTGTCTGTGCTTACCCCCTTTAGGGACTCAGGATAACTCCTTTCTTCCTTTGAGAACTGCAGCTCATTGGATACTCGGGTTTTTCCTCCATGAGTCTTTTATGCACCTCTGGCTTGATGGGGATTCTAGCACCCTCTGGTACAACCCTTCCTCCAGAGTTCTGACGCATGTTAAAGGCCATTCCCCATAGCTGCATCCAACTCTAGCTGTTCTCTATCAGAGTTCCCACCAGCAACCTTCTGTGGAATGGGCCCTGATCCAAGTAGGCTGGTAACCTACAGTGTAGCAGGGTGGTCCTATGGATCCTTCACATTGAGACTGGGTTTTGTTTAGGGTTTCTTTTCAGCAGCGTTCTCTTTCATATCAAAATATGTTTTCCTTCATGATATTTTTTCAAAAATAAAAGACCTTTTCTCTCTGTGTGTCTTTTTACATTTAATTAGTCTTCCTCCTTGTTTCCTATTGGTAATGAATCAACACCTCATCAAATGTGGAGTTCAGCCATTTGAAGCACTGTGCCTCTTCCCTTTTTATATAAGGTAACAGTGATGCTCAGACCTTGGCAATCTGACATGAGTCAAAATCTCCAAAGGACAGGGGGTTAGCCTGCTACTGTTACATCTCTGCTTTCCTCCCCAAATCACCAAGCTTTTTATTGGCTCTGCTTTTTATTAAATAGAGCCCATGCAACAATGTCTTTCTGATCACATGGCTACTTGTTCTCAAAATCATTTCCTTCTGTGGTGGTATCATAGCCCGGGTCCTGGCTCCGCCACTTAGATAATGTGGCGGCTTCTGCTTCTGCCTCCCTTTCCTCTTCCTGCCCAATTGTTAGTGATAGGGTTGGCTTACCAGATTTCGCTGGAGAGGCTCAAGGATCCCCTTTGTTCCATTTTTGAAGTGTTCTGTTATGACAAAGCTATAGCGAAAACATTAGCAATGTGCTACAGGCTGCATTATGCGCTCAGATCAGAAATATATGGTTCAGCATCATCTAAAGCAGATGCTTCAATGATAAATGAACAGCACTGATGTGATCCTCTACAACTGACAACACAGCTCCAACAAGTCAAAAGGCTTCCTCTATTTTTTTATTATTAAAAAAGAGGAAAGGAAAGAAAGGGAAACAAAGGGAAAAAGCTTCCTGCGCCAGCAAAAAAAGGGAATCAAGTTAAAATTGTAAAACTCACATCTAGATAATATGAGTGACCCAAGAAAACAAAGGACAAAGACTACATTTAATATCTTGTTTTAACTTCTAGAATATTTAAAGTAGCAGTTCAATGAGTCCTTTTTTATCTGGAGATACTCAAGTGTACATAGTACTGGCCCCCTTTATTTAAAAGAAAAGCACAGGGTGTAATGTATAGTTCATACAAGTTGTCCTTCCCATTCTCCCCTCTTGAACAAATTATTGTCTATCTTTCTTTGAACCATGTGGTTAGACCCCAAATGCCATCAGTCTCAGCCCACATGGCCAATGGTTCTTAATTTTGTTGTCCTTGTTATTATTGAATTTATAACAAACAACACTAACAGAGTATTCCAACAATTCAACAAAAGAAGAAAACAACTGAGCATGGCAAAGTATAAGGCAAGAAAACAGAAATATTAAAAGAAGCTTATAGAAAAGAAGCTATGTGATAGTATTCCAAGATAAAACATAAACGTTGCCGCTCTAAAGGAGCAGATCAAAAACTCCTATAGTCACAAACAGTGCCAGATGAAACTCATGTTTGGATGGAAATTGTCATTCAAGTGCTTGTGTTGTTAAATAAGTTACAGAAAATCACCAGACAGCGGCAAACTCCCCTCTGAGAACCTGGTGCACGGTCAGTGGTAATGGGAGTTGGAGTCCTATCAAAGCTGGAGAGCACCACATTGGGTACCCCTATACTGTAACATGCAGTGGAACTGTGTTATACCCAGATAAGCTGCAAAGAGATGGCTACCTCAGCTCTATATTAGGATTACAGTGACAAATACTGGAATCTTCCGAATTTATTCTACAAGTATGAGTTCATTTGCAAAACTAAAGTTAGACTCTGAAGTGCAGGCCAAACAGCTTTGCTGAAAGCAAAGCAGAATATAACTAGTCGTTCTGGAATGTTGGGGGTTCATTTTGCCCCCACAAGTCAATGCACATAGAAGGATACATGCCAAAAATTGCTACACTGGAACATGAAACCTAAGTGGGCCAGAATCCAGAGATTGCAAACCACATTGTGCAGATAACTTTGTAAGTGCCCAACCACACACCAGATTGTTAGCTCGCAACACCAGCCATCTGTTCAACAGCACATATGTTCTTCCCAGTTCCGTTCCAGTAACTTTTTACACAGGCCTAGATGATGGAGACAAAAATCCTACTTTGGTGGGAACCGTGAATTCAGTGCTTTTTGGTTTACCTGTTCGTCTCGCCTTGGAGAGAATAGAAGGCACCAATCTGTTAAAATCTGCAGTTGTATCAGTCTCATACTAAGATTTGAAGAGACTTCATAAACAACATTTCCTTCTGGGGAAGGCTGTAGCTCAGTGGTAGAGCACAAACTTTGCAAGGAAAAGGTCCTGGGTGACTTCTGCTGGAGATGCAGCAAGCAGCAGGACTATTGGCATGGAAGTGGTCCTTCTGCTCCTAATATTCCTACTGCAGCCTTTACCTGATTGGAAATATAGCTGAAAACCCTTATAGGTGTTGGCTCAGAAATAAGTCACATCAAGTCCAATGGGATTTCCTTCCTTTCAGGTCAGTGTTTGCATGTTGAGTCCCACAATGCCACCCCCCAAAAATTCACACTTCACACATCAATTTTTCTTTAAGGTTTTTGGCATAATTTTGGCCACAACTTTATTCAAAATACAAAAAAAAATGTGAGTGGTTGTTTAGGCATTGGTTATGACTATCTGTCCTTGCCCTCAGGGACAGAGCTGGCCTTCCGGACACCAACGGAAGCCAGCGTGGGAAACAAGTATTGGGTGAGAAAATGAAGCTGGGCATCAGTCCCTCACTTCTCACCCTCATGTTCCTCATGTTCTTTAAGGTGCTACTGGAAGGAATTTTTTTATTTTGACTATGGCAGACCAACACGGCTACCTCATGTTCCTGTGGGGCTTGCACGGCCCAAGTCCGATGCCAGGGACAAGGACGAAAAGAATGGCAAGCCCCTGGATTCCTTTAACAGAATTCCCTTTCCGCACCATTTGTTTTTTTTTTTTATAATATTTTTATTGAGTTTATAAGATACAGAAAAAAAGAATAAAAGACAAATATAAGAAATAATATAGAAAAGTTACGAATTTCCATGATCTTTTTTTCAGCACATCTAATGGACTTCCCCGCATCTTCCTAGCTCTGCGTTCTCTGTGATACAAAACATCAGCAATTTGTTAACTTATTTCAAAACTTATTGTATCTTTCATTTTATCATGTTACCTAGTTTCCAAAGTGTTGTAACCCAAGTCTTATACATTTTAGCTTAAACATAATAAAGTTATTTCATTATTCCACCTCTGACTTCTTGTACCTTAATTTCCATTTCATTAATTTACAATTGCTGAAGCTAGAATTTCCTAAAAAGTGCATTTTTTAACACCCTTTCCGCACCATTTGGAGGGGTAGGCTTTATAGAATTGCAGTCCACACTTTATGCTATTCCTTCCTTATTCTAGATATGCTTTGTATTTCCCAGTGCTATTGGGATCAAATTGCTTGTTTTACAGTGTATTTGAATATGTGGATCAAATATATCCAATATAGTTGCATCTTTCACAAGAAATGCCGACCAATACAGCATTGTACTGCTCCTTCTAGGAAGATAAATGAGTACAGGAAAAAGGAACTATGTACATGGCAAACTCAATAGTTGATTTGCTTTTTAATTTCACTGAAAATAATTTCGAGGACCACCCCAGCAGCAGACACTCAAAGTGTTTCTATTTTCCAGGGTCAGTCCCAGATTTTACAGAAGCAATCCCGGTTTCCGATTTGATCCCAGAATGTATCGCTTTCCCTTACGACATCCCTATTTTCATTGGAGAATATATCTGGGAGCCATACAGAATGGCTGGGGCAACCCAGTCAGATGTGTGGGGTATAAAAAAAAAAATATTGTTTTTGTTGTTATGGAATAGGATGTCCCTATTTTTATCAGAGAAATGTTGGAGGGTTTGCAACAGTTAAGTAACATGAAGCAGCCACACCCTAAAATTTGACACGCACACACGTGTGTGTTAAACATTGTTAAAAATTTCTGTCTATTGTCACTCTTCTTTTATTAAGTGCCTCTTTTGTTTGTGTGTGTGTTTTTACCCAGAAACCACAGTGTTTGAAACTCTGCTGTGGTTGGGCTAAAAATTCAATGTTTGGGGTTTTGCTGCAAATAATTATGATGTGTTTTTATTCGCCACCAAAACTGGGCAGTTGATCAGTGGTTTTGCTTCAACATGCTTAGCATCTTAAATCTGAGGAGCGTAAGATATGAGTTGCTGCTAGCTAAAATGAGAGAGATATTGAAGAACAGCAGCCTCTCACTTGACACAGTTAAAAAAGGATTGGCAAGAAACGCTTCAATTTTATACACAGTATTCAAGATGGATGGTGTGGGAGGTTGTGCAAGGAGGTTGAAAAAGAAATAAGGAAATTTGGGTCGGGGACACCATTCTCATCCCCACTTTCATTCCACAGAACCTGTTGCTGGATCATAAAACTTTCTGACCATGCAGGGACAAAACTGTATGAAACCCCAAATATTTGGCTCAATATGGCCTCATATTGCAATGGCAGAATGCAAGTACAGATGGAATAAAAATCATTAGCAAATCAGGGCTCAAAGCATGGCAGTATGTCATACAGCGAGGAAATTAAATTTTACTTTTAAATTTCCACAATGTGGAAATTTAAAAAGAAGAAGAAGAAAAGAAAGGGGATTTACTGGTGGTAGTAGGCATTAAATTATATAAAACACAGCACTGTGTAACTATATAAATGATGGACTATTCTGGCCTGCATGTTATGCCCTGGGATGGTCCAGTATATCAGAGGTGCATGATATGAAGTGTGTGTTAATAAAGAGGTATAATCTTTTAGCCATAATCCCTTTAAATCACAGACAAATTAGCAAAAGTATAAAATACTAATACTTACTGTAGACTGAAATGGTTTCTCTCTAAAGACAAAAAAAAGTAAATGCTTTCCAGACAGATTATGAATTAATTAACAGCCATAACCTTGCCTTTAATTTCACCTCAAGCTCCAGAAGCGTTCATTTATTGAGATTTTCTAACCCATCATGTAACCCAAGGGCAGGTAGCAAATTTATAAATATGAATAGAAACCGTAAATGCAGGATGCTTAAAATATAGCCAGTTCACCCTACTTACATACAGGGCCGGATTTAGGTCTGATGAGGCCCTAAGATACTGAAGGTAATGGGGCCCTTTATACGTCCAGCTGTCCTTTGTCAACAACAAATTGTTGCTGTTTTTTGTGTTGAATATATGCTATATGGTAATTTATGGACCTAATAGGTATCTAAAGCCATTTGCACATAACAAAATAGGTATTTTATCAAAGTAATTGTTGAACTGAAATACAATTAAGAAGTATATTTTTGGGGGGGCCAAGAGAGTGGGGCCCTAAGCTATTGCTTGTTTAGCTTATACGTAAATCCGGCACTGCTTACATAGTTAATAGTGATAGTGTAATCATATACTCACAAGTGAGTCCCACTAAATTCAATGGGGCTTCCTCCCCTGTAAGTGAATATTATTTTCCCGCTCATTGTATTATTATTTTTTTGCCACCTGTAAGTTCTATATGCTTAAAGTGTGCAATAGAACATTTAATAAATAAATAAATATAAATGGCAAGTGTTAAAAGAAGTAGATGTGGGGAAGTCCCATCATTTGATGAGGTGTGCAGTCTTGATCTCACGTGACAATTGAGGGTGGGTTGGGTCACACCGGAAGTCAACTATCTGTGCTGAGCCTTAGCTCAAGACATTCTCTGGATAGGCATACATTACTCTACTCATTAGAGAGGGTGTCTTAATAATGCTGATAATGGTTGCCTTAAAAATAAAGACAGACACCATGTGCTTGTTCTGATTTAGACATGGATCATTTCTTTAAGTAATTAATTACTAATTAAGGAATTATTACATTGCAGCATGTGGTGCTAATAAAATTACTGGAGGGTTTGAGCAAATTCTTTAAGAAAGCAATTCTTATTAGTTATAGTCAAAATTATTTGTTACTTTAATTAATCCTTGGCTAGACATTAATTAGATGTAAAGTAGTTTTATAGCTGTACATTCTAACCTAATTGTGCAATTAATAACAAACGAGTCACTCTTCGTAAGGGTGATAATACTTTAGGAAAAGTAAGCCCAAACTATTCTGCCTTTAAAAGTTGTGAAACTGTAGAATACAAACAGCTCCGTGTCCTTGAAACTTTACCGAACAGGTAGCCCTCAAAATACTGCAGACTAAGTATGGTAATCTTCTGAAAATGCTCATTTCACCAAAAGCTCCAGGTCTTCATTGAGATTATGGCTTCATTTAATAGTTGCCTGAATTTATTATTCATTCATTTAATTAATTAAGTGAATATGTGTGTGTAGTAAAACCCCTAAGAAATAGTAAAATAATAAATAAAAACGGTTAAAAGCATTCCCCCCCCCAAAAAAAAAAATTTAAAATGAACAGTAAATGAGATTAAAACATGTCAACGACGATGTGCCTGGATAGGTTTATTTTAACAATTATGTGTCTGGATATAGGCTTAAAATATTTTAAGCAGGCACCAGAAAGTGTACATTGAAGGTGTGTACTGATGTCAACAGGCAGGGAGTTCCAAAGTGTAGATAGTGCCATACTAAAACATTGATTTCTTACAAGTATTTCCAGCAGGAAAAGTATTTCATGTAGCAGTGCCATATCAATGGGCACATATGGGGTATAGCAATCCCACAAGTAAATAGGTCCCAAGGCATTAAGTAATGAATAAATAATGCCCACCTTTTAGGATGTGATCACTCCTGCATGATCATTTCTTTATGGCCGCAATAACTTGTTGTTGTTGTTGTTTAGTCGTTTAGTCGTTTCCGACTCTTCCCCATGGACCAGAGCACGCCAGGCACTCCTATCTTCCACTACCTCCCACAGTTTGGTCAGACTCATCACTTCCATACATCACTACTGGGAAAACCATGGCTTTAACTACACGGACCTTTGTTGGTAAGCTGATGTCTCTGCTTTTAATGATCCTGTCTAGGTTTGCCATTGCCTTTATCCCAAGGAGCAGGCGTCTTTTAATTTCGTGACTGCTGTCACCATCTGCAGTGATCATGGAGCCCAAGAAAGTAAAATCTCTCACTGCCTCCATTTCTTCCCCTTCTATTTGCCAGGAGGTGATGGGACCAGTGGCCATGATCTTCGTTTTTTTGATGTTGAGCTTCAAACCATATTTTGCGCTCTCCTCTTTCACCCTCAATAAAAGGTTCTTTAATTCCTCCTCACTTTCTGCCATCAAGGTTGTGTCATCTGCATATCTGAGGTTGTTGATATTTCTTCCGGCAAGCTTAATTCCGGTTTGGGATTCATCCAGCCCAGCCTTTCGCATGATGAATTCTGCATATAAGTTAAATAAGCAGGGAGACAATATACAGCCTTGCCGTACTCCTTTCCCAATTTTGAACCAATCAGTTGTTCCATATCCAGTTCTAACTGTAGCTTCTTGTCGCACATAGAGATTTCTCAGGAGACAGATGAGGTGATCAGGCACTCCCATTTCTTTTTTTTTTTTTTTCAAAATACATTTTTATTAAGGTTATGCACATAACAAACATACAACCAAATAAAAAAGAAAAAATTGTAACAAAAAAAAGAGTCAAGATATACAAGCCAACTTTTTCCTCTCTCTAACTATACAAAGATAGATTAATCTGGCTATTTCACAAAACAGTAAAAGATAAAAAAAAAAAACACCCACAGAAACCGCCTCCTGGACTTCCTTCCATCCTTTTGGTAAGTATTGAATATCTGCTTCCATTACGTATTTGATTTTTAATCTATAGACCTAAATTCACACGCTGGTAGTATTTGTTCTGACCCCGCCAATCACATTAAGCATTTATTCCAATATAGTTCCAGTATTTACTCCAATTTTTCAGAGATTTCTGTTCATCGTGGTCTCTTAGTTTACCTGTTAATTTATCAAGCTCAGCATATTTTATCATTTTAATTTGCCAATCATTTATATTGGGATAGTTTCCACTTTCCAATATTGTGCCAATAAAATTCTCGCTGCTGTGGTGGCATAGAGGAATATCGTTCTATCTTCTTTCTTAATATCTTTACCCGTCATTCCCAGCAAAAAGGCTTCGGGTCTTTTGGGAAAAGTGTATTTAAATATTCTTTTAAGCTCATTGTAAACCGATTCCCAAAAGCCTTTCACCTTTTTGCATGTCCACCATAGATGATATAGGTCACCCTCCACCTCCCCACATTTCCAGCATTTCTTATCTTTTAGTCTATACATTTTGGCCAACTTCACAGGGGTGTGGTACCACCTATATAGCATCTTCCAAACATTTTCTCTCAGAGACATACATGCTGTAAACTTTATGTTACAATTCCACACTTCCAGCCACCTTTCAAAATCGATGTTATAACCAAAGTCAATTGCCCATTTAATCATTGCCTCCTTCACCTCCTCGTCCTTTGTATACCACTCTAAAAGTATGTCATAGATTCTAGATAGGGTTTTGTTTTTACCTTCTATTACTTCTACATTAAATTTTGATTTTTTGTCATCAAAACTCAACTTCTTCTTGTCCTCTTTTAGCAAATCATTCACCTGGTGGTATTGCAACCACCCAGTGAATAGATTTTTTATCTCTTCATAAGGTCTAAGTCTTGGCCCTTGGTCTGTTTTTCTTAACATTTCTTCATAGGTGGCGTTTTTTTCCTCCATGTTTGTTTTCTTCACCGTTAAAGCCTCAATTGGTGAGATCCACCATGGGGTCTTTCTTTCAAGGAGATTTTTATTCCTTTCCCATGATTGGTATAAAGGTCCTCTAAAAATATGATTTAGAAAGCTCTTGTGGACCTTCACTTTCCCATACCAAAGGTACGAATGCCATCCGTACCAATTATTAAAGCCTTCTAAATCCAGTAGATCTCTATTCTCCAGTTTTATCCAATCTTTTAACCAAAGTATGCAGGCCGCTTCATAGTATAGACTTAGATCCGGGAGAGAAAAGCCCCCTCTTTCTTTTTTATCTATCAAAATTTTCATTTTTATCCGTGGCCTTTTCCCCTGCCAGATATACTTTGCCAAGATTGTCTGCCACTCTTTGCATTGTTTTAGGTCTTTAAGTATGGGGATGGTCTGGAATTGAAATAGCATTCTAGGCAGAATATTCATTTTGACAACAGCTATCCTCCCCAAAAAGGAGAGTTTCATCCTCCCCCAAAATTCCATGTCTTTCTTTATACTCCTCCAGGTGACTTCATAGTTATCCTTATATAAATTTATGTTCTTAGCTGTGACCCATATCCGAAGATACTTCACTTTCTTAGCTACTGCAATTTCCGTCCTTCTCTCTAAATCTATTATTTCTTCCTTTGTTAAATTTTTTAACCAACATTTTGGTTTTATTTTTATTTATCTTAAGTCCTGCCATGGCTCCAAATTCGTCAATCTTTAGTAAAGCTTCTTTTACACTCTTTTTTGGGTCTTCTAAAGTTAGTACGATGTCATCTGCAAAGGCCTTGATTTTATATTCCCTCTTTCCTACCTGCACTCCTTTTATTTCTGTTGCCCCCCTCAGTCTCTCATTCAATATTTCTAGTACCGTTATAAACAGTAAAGGAGACAGGGGGCAACCCTGTCTAGTTCCTTTATATATACCAAAATATTCTGTTGTGGTGTTGTTTATTACCAATTTTGCCTTCTGTTCCTTATATATTGCTTCTATCCCTCTTCTAAATTTCTCTCCCATTCCCATCGTTTCCAGACTTTTCTTCAAGAACTCCCATGAGATGTTATCAAACGCCTTTTCAGCGTCTATAAATACCAAGGCCGCTTGTCTGTCTATACTCATATCCAAATATTCAATAATATCTATCAGATTCCTTACATTTTCCCTTAATTGCCTCCCTGGAAGGAAACCCGTTTGATCTTTATGTATTTTGTTGTTCAAAACCTTTTTTAGTCTTTCTGCCATTATGTCTGTGAATAGTTTATAATCATTATTTAATAATGAAATTGGCCTATAGTTTTTCACTTCCAGGGTATCTGCATCTTTTTTAGGAATCAAGGTAATATATGCTTCCTTCCAGGTGTTCAGGATCCTTCCTTCCTTTAATATATTATTCATCACTTCTCCTAGCACTGGGGATATTTGGTTACTTAGTGTTTTATAGTATTTGGCCGAAAGGCCATCTGGCCCTGGGACTTTCCCACTTTTCATCCTTTTAATAGCCTTTTTTATCTCTTCTTGAGTAATTGTCTGGTCTAATATCTCATTTTCTTCTTTTGAAATTCGTTTTAGGTGATGCATTTGCAAAAAGTGGTCTATTTCTTGCTTTGTTTCCTTTCCTCTTTTATATAAATCCTTGTAATATTTTTGAAATATCTTTCTTATCTCTTTTGGCTCTTCCACAATCCTTTCTCCTTCCCTTATCCTACTAATCGTATTTTGTTTTCTTCTTTCTCTTATTTGCCACGCCAGGTATTTTCCTATCTTATTTGCTGACTCAAACGTTCTCTGATTCATCATTTTAATTTTCCATTCTACCTCTTGGTCGATTATTGTAGAAAATTTAGCTTGTAATATCTTTATATTCTGTTTTGCGATCTCCTCATTGGGGTTGATAGTCAACTTTCTTTCATTTTCCATAATCTGTGTTAGGATCTGTTCCTTCTTTATCTCTTTTTCTTTTCTTACTTGACTATTTTTCTGTATTAAGAAGCCCCTCATAACTGCCTTTCCTGCGTCCCACACAGTCTCTATAGCAGTTTCCCCATTTAAATTCCATTTAAAATAGTCTTCTATTGTCTCTATTGCCTTATTTACAATCTTCTGATCATTAAATAAAAATTCATTCATTCTCCATCTAACCGTTCGGATATCCCTACCTTTTAGCTCAATGGAGACCGCATTATGATCAGATATAGTTCTTGGAAGAATTTCCGATTTAGTTAGATTTTGAGTTAGTTCCTTCGAAATCCAAATGCTGTCTATTCTCCCCCAACTCTGATTTGGGTTTGAGAAGAAAGTATATTATTTTGTAGTGGGGTTTTTAAGTCTCCACGCATCGATCAGTCCCAGATTGTTTACCATATCAAAGGAGGATCTCGGTAATTTACCTTCCTTCTTCTCATGTTTTTTTGTTGACTTATCTAGGTTTGGGGACACCACCCCGTTAAAGTCACCCATCAATATCATTTTTTGGTCCGTCCATTCCATCAATTTGTCTCCTAATTCCAAATAAAAGGCTGATTTTTTATCATTTGGAGCATATATTCCCACAACAATTATTTTTTCTCCCTGAAACACCATTTGAACAATGACTACTCTCCCTTGGTCTTTCTTTAACTTCTAATCTAATCCTGTCCATCTCTTTCCTACTGTCTTTCATGTCCTTTTGAACCCTTTTCACTGAATCCTCCAAAACCTTAGCTTTTACCGAGAGATCCTTAACTTTCCCTTTCAGTTCCCCTACCACTTTCTCCAATTTTTTGTCTAGAGTATCTTGTACCTCCATCAATTTTCTCTCAATATACTGTTCATTATTTTTAAATTCCTTTCTTATTTCGGCCATCAAGCTATCATAATCTCTAATTTCTCTTGCCTCCTTCCCCTCTTCTTGTCTTGAAGGCCTCCTTTCCACTGGTGTTGCCACCCCCTTCTTAGAACCGTTCGGCATTTGTATATTTAAGTTGTATATTTGTATATTTAAGTTTAGTTCTTCCTAGTATACTGTATAATGTAATATACTATGTGGGTAAGATATAGAGGTAACAAGGTTAACAAGGTTAACGTCTCTCAGATATTACAACAGGATTCCAAAATTGACTAAATTGGTACAGCACAGAAATTAACCCTTAATTAAGATCAGATATTAATAATACAGTTTTAACTGTACCTAAATTCAGACACGTATTTGAATCCTCAGAGTCTTATAGTTAAATGTAGTAAACACCCCCATTTCTTTAAGAACTTGCCATAGTTTGCTGTGGTCGACACAATCAAAGGCTTTTGCATAGTCAATGAAGCAGAAGTAGATGTCTTTCTGGAACTCTCTAGCTTTCTCCATAATCCAGGGCATGTTTGCAATTTGGTCTCTGGTTCCTCTGCCTCTTCCAAATCCAGCTTGCACTTCTGGGAGTTCTTGGTCCACATACTGCTTAAGCCTGCCTTGCCTGCCGCAATAACTAATGATCCTTTAAAACAGAGATCAGCCACCATGGACAGAGCTTGTGCATTATCACTGGTATCATTTCAACCACAGTTCTTTTCAACAGAGCTAATGGACACATTCATTTGCATGATGGATAATACCATCAAGGGGTATCCAACTTAAGATATAACATACCTGATTTTGTGAGTTGAGTCTCTGTGTCTATTTTGTGGCTGTATTTTGAAAAGGTGTTCATTTTAGAGTTAACAATTACTTCTGCTAAATGATTACCAAGTTTACATGTTGGTAGCCTGACAAACACCTACAGTGGTCTTGGGATATGCTTTGCAAATAAATTAAAAACTACCTGCTATATAAAGTCAATTTAGGAATCTACATTAAGATAAATCATCCCATTTACACAAAATTCATCCTTCCTACTGCCTTGTTTACATTCATGAATCAGCTTTGGAATATGGCCTAAATGTATCTCCATGATCCAGACAAAATTTAGTAATAGGGAATATTTAAGCATACACTTCTAGTGCAACCCTTTAATTATCTACTCAGAAGTAAGTTGCACTAAGTTCCATGGGACTTTCTTCCAGGATAAGGACTGCAGCCCTATAAGTTTAGGTGTCAAATAAATGTCTGGTATTTAATAAAGAGTAAAAGTATGTGAAAATCATGATCTGCTTTTGGAATAGGAATATTTCTAAACCACATACTCAGAAAGAAAGAAAAACTGCCATTGCAATCAATTTATTGCATATTCATTTTAGATTCCAAGGCTTATTCTAAATACCAGAAAAATTAAGAAAAGTAATAGTGCAATCCTCCATATATTTATTAATGAGACAAATAATGCAGATGGTAGAAACACTTTTTTCACAGTGTTTTATTATATATCAAATTGTGAAAATGGTTATAATTGAGAGAAAGTAATCATTATTTTTTTGACTGTTTTTGTAAAATAATGTTTGCAAGTCCTATAAGGTAAAGGGACCCCTGACCATTAGGTCCAGTCGTGGCCGACTGGGGTTGCGGCACTCATCTGGCTTTACTGGCCGAGGGAGCCGGCGTTTGTCCGCAGACAGCTTCCGGGTCATGTGGCCAGCATGACGAAGCCGCTTCTGGCGAACCAGAGCAGTGCACGGAAACGCCGTTTACCTTCCTGCCGGAGCAGTACCTATTTATCTACTTGCACTTTGACGTGCTTTCGAACTGTTAGGTTGGCAGGAGCTGGGACTGAGCAACGGGAGCTCACCTCATTGCGGGGATTCGAACCTCCAACCTTCTGATCGGCAAGTCCTAGGCTCTGTGGTTTAACCCACAGCACCACCCGCGTCCCTGCAAGTCCTATAAGCACTAATTATTGATTCACAATCTATATCTAGATTTTGGAAGTGTGAAGGATTGAGAAGCAGCTTTCAAACATATATCTGCTGCTGGGTCAAGGACCACACGTGCAAAAGGATGTTCCTTGCATGTTTTGAACGAACGAACGAATGAATGAGATCCTCTGACTTCAATACCTACATCTGTTTTGCCACCTACTTTTGTATAGAATACAGTAGAGACCAGATAGATGTTTTGCGAAGCTCATTCCTCAGCTGCTTTAAAACTATGAATGCTAGTGGTTACTGAATGGTCTCTGGAATGCCACTTCATTGTGATGAGTTAAATATTCCAGTATTTCACAGCATCTGGCTCTTAGAGCAAAAAGTATTTAAGGCCTCTGCTACGGCAGCCTTTGAATTCTGCGGTAATTCTAAGACATGTTACAAAGCACAGGCAATTGATCATAAGAGGAAGGGGGGGAAATGCACTAATGATATTAATTGACAAAAACCAGCACGTCTGTCGAAGTAGAGAAACCTTGAAAGGAAACTACATGTTTTGAAGGTCAAGGCTCAGTGTAGGATAATCCCTACCATCTGTTTTCAGGCTGGTGTGATTCTTAGACTGTCATATGCACTCTCTCTCTTTGGAAAATAATAGACAGGAGAAAAACTTACCCAACAGGGAGCCGAAATGCAGTTAGCTTTATAGAAAATGAAAAGGCACCACTGTATAAACTTAAGATGACCCTTAATTTTCCTTCCCCTTGACCTACACATGTTCAAAGTCAGCATCAGAAGTTTAGTGGCTCTGGGAATGAAAATAATTCAGCAACCAATAAACTTTAATGGTCTACAAGTAAACTGGAGAACACAGCAACCATGCCCAATGCCATTGCTCAAGCATGGTATTGCCCGGCAGATGAATGAGTGAATATATATATATATATATATATATATATATATATCCCAACTTTTAACTTTTTCAAACAGAAGTGACTGGCCATTTATTTTAGCCGCAAGAGTGGAAATTCTGAAAAGTATATTTGTAAACTGTGAAATGAGAAAGAGGAGAGGGAAGGGAGGGAAGGAGAGTTTGAGGTATATATGTGTGTGTATGTGTATGTGTTTGTGTGTGTACATACACACACACACACACACACACACAACGGCATAGGTGTTCAGGTACACTTGCCTTATAGTCATGCTTACTTTAGGGTTGTTTTAGAAACCTGAATGGTTTTTCTTTCAAAAGATTTCTTGACCTGGATCTATTTCAGTGCTAACAGCTTATAAAACTATGGTACATAAATAACAGAACTGATAGTACACATGTGCAGCCTTAAACTGCCACAGTGTGTCTAAATACACTAGAAAGATGATGATGATGATGATGATGATGATGATATATTTTGTACTGTTTTGCTCTCCAACCCTTTGTGACATTGTTCTCATTATACATTTAAAGCACCTACAAAGCATATTTCCCTCTCAAATAATTTTGGACATTGTAGTTTGCTTTTCACAGAGCTACAGATCCTAGCATGATTAACAAATGATGCCCAGAATAATTGAAAAGGGAATTGTGTTTCAAATGTGTGTTAAAGTTGTTGTGTATACACAGTTTGGTCTGATGAAGAACTATGGGGAACTCCAAAGCTTGCTCACTATTTTGTGAATTTTGGTTGGTCCTCATAATGTTTTGTTGGTCCTCGCAATGCCTAACTATGTTTTTTGATTGGGGCGGTGGTTGTCTTTTTTATAGCCCAACATTGCAGGCCTTGGTTTTTTAAGGCAGATAAAATATTTTATTCTATATGATCATTAGTGTAACTAGAACAATGATATCCCAAATTGCAGACGTGTAAATCTTTCTTTCTTTCTTTCTTTCTTTCTTTCTTTCTTTCTTTCTTTCTTTCTTTCTTTCTTCTCCCACATTCAAACACAAATTCTAAGGCGGGGGCAGGGACGGGGGAACAACCACCATAAAACAAGTTATAAAAAATAACAGCACTCTACAGATACCTAATTAAAAGAGGTTCTCTGCCTTTTTGGAAAAACAGTTTTATTTTCCCTCATTAAAGTGACCTAATCACTGACTTGAGGGATTTACTCCACCCCTCCCTCCGGAATGATGTAGCCATCTTAAATCACACAAATAAAAGACATGAGGAAATGAGTTGCCTTCTTCCCTTCTCTCCCGCCAGTCACTAAGGTCATGAAATCTGAGATTTCATTATTTCCATGAAACAACATATTTCACAGCATTGTGTCAATTCATATGCATGAAATCATGTGAAACACTTTGTGAAAATTTCCACTGCGATAAAATTTTGTAATTATATAGCAAATGCTGGGAATGAGCAACAGGGAATGGCAATGACCCTTTTGCCTGCTTCTGAGCTGAGCTTTCCTTAAGTATCTGGCTGGCCATTGATGAAGACTCTGGAGACAGACCTTGAAGCATAATGATAACAGACCTTTGGCTAGATCCAAGAAGGAAATAATGCTTTTCAAATAGACATTGCAAAAACCCACGCCCAGGAGCCAAGAGACTGCCTGGGTTTTGAAATGCCTAAGAAAGGGAAACAGAGTCATGAGCACTAGTGGAGTTTAGCTATGAGGGCTACAATCCTGTACTCATGGCAGGGGTAGCCATTGTGGTACCCTCTAGCTGTTGTCGGACTCCAACTGCCATCAGCCCCACCAGCATGACCAATTTGTTTGAATTATCATCTACAACATCTGGAGAGCACACTGTTAATAACCTCTGATTAACAGACAGTTTGTTTTAATATATTCCTTATTTGTCTATTATAAAAAGATTCCAAGGTGGTATACAAATTTGTGAATGAAATGATTCACACAGAACACAATGGTAAAAAAATAAAAATCCACACATAGACATAACAGTAAACAACAAGAAAAAGGGGCAGACTAAAACCAAACAGCTGTTCCAGCCAGAATGTCATTTAAAATGCCTGGACAAATAGCAGGATCTTAACCTGGGCATCTGAAATACTGTAATGTCAGTGTCCGTGTTTTCAAAAGATCATTCCGAAAGTCAAATTCAATGGAGCTTAATTCTGAGGAGACATCTATAGAGGTGCACCTAGGGCTTGGAGAAACCAGAGGCCAGGATGGGTTATTTGGCAACAGTAGAATGGTTGGGAAGAGCTGGGTACGGTTGATGCTGCCTCTCAGCATCTGCCACCTGAGGTGGCTGCTTCACTCTGCCTAACGGTAGAGTCTCCAGCCCTGTCTCTCAAGGAGGCTTATGCAATTACAGCTTAAAATATCATATCATGCAATATTAAGACCACAACTGCCAGAGAAAACACCATCAATAAGAATAAACTAGCAATAAGTAATCACATTCAGCTCAAAATAAAAACACGACCATAAGGCCCTCAGATGATTGGTCAGAAAAGAATGTGGCCCTTGGGCACAGTGCTTTGCAAGCCCTGACAATCAGCTGATCCTTGGTGCTTGCAAAGCACAGAGTGGTGACTCCAAATTGTCTTTCAGTTCAACCACATCTGTACCTGCCCAACATCTGATGTCATATTTGATGTCAGGTGTACAGCAGTTGTGCCCCACCAGAATATTCTGAGATGTATTATTATATATGCTAGTATTTATATTCTGCACTACCCCCAGATGCTCAGATGAGTAAAAATCAGTACAGCAAAAGGAAAGGAAAAGAAACTATAAATTTCTATTTCTGCCCTTTAAATCCAGCCACAAATGCCTCAGTAAGTAGAAAGGTCTTACAAAATTCATTCTTAGTAGGACCTCAGATAAAATCAGATTTACCATTCAAATACCTTGATCTTAGAAAACAAAGTCGTATGTGAGAAGAGCTTAAAGGCTCCATCGGTGTGAAAGGTATTTTCTATATTTTGAGTTTGCTTCAGACTTTTCAGTCTCACCCTCCTGAATGGTGTTGTGGCATTGTAGCTATTGTTTTGACACCCTTACATTAAAGGAGGGAGATTCATATGCTTCCCTCCCTTCATTTGTTCCAACAATGCTGGTTGTTTAAAGGTCATTTTAGCAAGGAGAGGAGGCAAAATTGCATACAAAAAAAAGGTGAACATGGACTTCCGGTCGGCGCCAGCGCTTAATGGCAGTCCTCCCTTCGATCTCCGGAGGAGGACTGCTTCACGAGTTCGGGTCTGACCGCTACGGCGAAGCGGGGACCCCTAAAATCACAGGCGCAGAAGCCTGTGAACAAGGAGACTCGGTGGGCACCATTTGCACCCCCCTTACTGTAAAGGAGCCTTTTTAAAGGCTCCGGAGTGGCATCGGGGGTGCGTGCGGTGCTGAGAGTTGCTACCCAGCCTGTGGAGTGAAGCCGCATCGCCATAGGCGGAGAGCGCCGATTCCTTCCTGAAATTTGGACTGAAATTGAAAACCCGTAAGTAGGATTGGAAAACTTACTTGGGATTACAAAAATTGCTTGAAATTTGGCCGAAAACGGGGACGGTAAATAAAGGAAGTCTGCCTCCCCCGGACTGCATGATATTTAAAGCAACGGAACTAGAAAGCTGCAATTGAAGGAAAAGTATCTTTGAACTGTTTGAACTGTTTAACTTTGACATTGAACTTGAACCTCCCCCCCAGCAAGCAGGAGCAAGGGGGGAAGAAAATGGAATTTGGTTTAACCTGCATGAAAGGAAATTAAAAGAGAAAATTTTCTGCTGTCTCTGACTCTGGGAACGGACTGCCTGGGTGAAACACTGTGACGGGGGACTGTCAGATAAGATCTGCTGCAAAGCTGAGACTTTATTTGATACAATTTTGGGATTCTACTGAAACAACAAATTGACAGTCTGTTGCAATTAGAAGATCGGAAGATCGTTGTTAAAAACTTTCTCTCTCTGGGGGCTTTTGGTTTCTTTGTTTTTTCTGCTTACTGGATACATTGAATTGCTCCCTCTAGAGGGTTGAAAGGCAACAGTTGTAACACAGACTGTAAAAAACAAGTCACTGGATTTTTCCATTCAAAAGCTGCTCCTGTGGGAACGACCTTGGGACATGAGCGGCTCAGCAGAAGAGATAGCAACAAGATCTAAAGCTAAAGCCGCACAAAAGAAAAGGGGCTCAATATCAGGCATACTGCCAACAGGCGCAGCTGGGCAGGAAAAAGGGACAAATATATTCATGGATTCAGTGACACAAGCACTACTTAAAATAAATGAATCTCTAGAAAATTTGACAAAGCAGAGTACAGAAAATACCAGACAGTTGACAGAACTTACAACAAAATTAGACTTGAACACCAAAAGCATTACATCCAACACAGAAACTATGCATAGATTGATTGAAGAAAACGCTACAATTCGAAAAATTGCTGAAGAAGCCAAATCTACTGCAGATACTACACAGGAAAAATTAGCACCAGTTTGTAAGAAGTTGGACGAACATGAGACGGCCTTGTCTTTGTGGGAGATGCAGAGGAAGGAGAGGAACTTAAGATTAAGACTGGTCCCCAAAAGTGAAGGGGACAACCTAGTGGACTTTCTCACAAAAGAATTTTCAGAATTTTGGCAGGTAAACTCAGAGGAAGAAGAATTTAAGATAACAGCCGCCTTCAGATTGGGTAGAAGGCAAAACAGAAAGACTCCAAGGGATTGTCTGATAACTTTGAGATCTAAAGAGGAAAGAGATAAAATACTAAACTTACATTACCAGAGAACTCTTGAGATTGAAGACGCTTTTGTGCAAATTTATAAGGACATCCCAAAATACATTCTGGAGGCAAGAACTCATTATAAGAACCTGGTTTATTTGCTGAAAAAGAACAATATACCTTTCAGGTGGGAATTTCCACAAGGTCTGTCCTTTAATTACAGAGGAAAGAAAGTTAAAATAAGAACAGTACAAGATAAAGAACAATTCCTGGATAGAAATGAGGAGGACCTTCAGAAAGGAGTCGTAGAATTGGCCTCTGAAACAGATCTTGGAAACCTGACATTTGGACTTAAATCACCAACGGAAGAAGAACAGCTGCAGGGAGCAGCTGGAGGTAACTAACTAAATAACAATGTCTCTGCGATTTATAAGCTGGAACTGTAACGGACTGAACCTTCCCAGAAAAAGGCGTGAGGTTTTTCATATTTTGAAAAGAGAACAATTGGACTTGATTTGTTTACAAGAGACCCATGTGACAAGGGCACATAGAAAATTGCTTATAAATAAAAGATTAGGACAGGAATTTATTTCATCGGATAAAGTCAAGAAAAGAGGAGTGGTGATCTATGCAAAGGAGAAATTGGCCCCAAAATTGATTTTTAAAGATGAACAAGGAAGATTCTTGGCAATTGAGATACAAATCCAAGGAGAAAAATTTCTGACAGTTGGTATTTATGCACCAAATGAAGGGAAGGCAGAATTCTTTAAGAAATTGCATGAGACACTAATGGACTATCTGGATTACAATGTAATTTTGTTAGGAGATATGAACGGCGTGGTTTCTACCAATATGGACAAAGCACAAAGACAGGTGGTCTCTAAGGATGGGAGATTACCTAAGACTTTTTTCGAAATGACTGAAAATATGGACTTGATTGATATTTGGAGAACAAGAAACCCTCTTGAGAGAGAGGGAACGTTTTTCTCAGAGGCACAAATGACATGGACAAGAATAGACCAAATATGGATTACTAGGGGAATGGCTCCAAAGATAAAAAAAGTGGAAATCTGCCCAAAGACATGCTCCGACCATAACGCCGTAAAGATGGAAATGAAACTAACAACAGCTGGTTCCTTTAGATGGAGAATGAATGACACCCTATTTAGAGATGATGAGATTCACAAAAAGGCCCAAAAAACTTTGAAGGACTATTTTGAGATAAATCTGAGGACAGACGTCGATAAAAGAGTGATTTGGGATGCAAGTAAGGCCGTGATGCGAGGTTTCCTAATACAACAGAATTCTTTAAAGAGGAAGAAACAAAATGAGAAGAAAGATAAGATTCTGGAAAAAATAAAAGAAGGAGAAAAGAAATTGAGGTCTAAACCAAAGTCTCATGAGATCTTGAGAGAAATTAAGTTTTATCAGATGCAGTATATGGAATTGATGAATCAAGAGATAGAATGGAAAATCAAGCAAATGAGACAAAGGCCATTTGACTCAGCAGACAAATGTGGGAAACTTCTAGCATGGCAATTGAAGAAGAGACAAAAATTGAATACAGTTACAAGTTTGGAGGTGGAAGGAAAGAACATATTTAAACCAAATGAGATTAGCAATTGCTTTCAGAGTTATTTCAGAAGACTATATGCACAAGGGCCGGAAAACGAAGGAGATATAGAAGATTTTCTTAAGAAATATGGATTACAAAAAATTTCGCAACAAAGTATGTTGGTTTTGAATGAGAAAATAACAGATCAAGAAATAGAGGGTGCCATTCAAAATATGCAATTAGGTAAATCTCCAGGACCAGATGGACTAACCTCCAGATACTATAAAGCTTTGAAGGAATGGTTAATACAACCGTTGAAGGAGGTTTGTAATGAAATACTAGAGGGGGAAAAGGCACCTGAATCGTGGAAAGAAGCTTTTATTACACTTATACCAAAGACTGAAACTGAAAAAAATCAGATCAAGAACTACCGCCCTATATCATTACTTAATGTGGATTACAAAATATTTGCTGACATTTTAGCAAAAAGACTGAAGAGGGTGTTGGTGGAGGAGATTCATAAGGACCAGGCAGGCTTTCTCCCAGGAAGACACTTATCAGATAATGTAAGGAATATAATTGACATTATGGAATTGCTGACAGTAAAAATCAATACAAAGGCAGTTTTAATATTTGTGGACGCGGAGAAAGCTTTTGACAATATTTCTTGGAATTTTATGAAGAAGAATCTCCATGGGATGGGGGTAGGCCAAAGGTTTGAAAATGGTATAGGTGCAATATATTCTGAACAAAAGGCAAAGTTAATTGTAAATAATGTGGTTACTGATGAACTTCCTATAGAAAAAGGGACACGGCAGGGGTGCCCAATATCCCCATTACTTTTTATATCAGTCCTGGAGGTTCTGTTGAATATGATTAGGGGGGACCAGCTGGTAAAAGGAATTCAGGTCGGAGCCAAACAATATAAACTGAAGGCATTTGCAGATGATTTAGTATTGACTTTACATTTCAAATCAATGTGGAGTTGTTGAGAACTGAATTTAAGATTGGAGAAATGAGAAACAGAGAAATCAAAATTGACAGATTCACCCATCTTGCTCCCTACAACTCCAGTCCCAGTCTCAGAGGTTTTGTAGCAGACGTTATATGTTCATTTATTGCATTTATTTTTTTTAAAGGAATTTGTTTTCTGATGCTGCAAATGCTGGAAATTACTGATCTGGCCTGGTTTTAGCCATATCTAAGCCTCAAAAGGATTGACTGACAGGGGTGAAAATTGCATGGCTGAATATGTCCTAAACTTCTCCTCATCTTGCTAGTTCTTGGAGTGTAGGAAACCAGCACCACCAGGTGAAATCTGATGTAGCACAAAGCAGGAGGCATTTTACCTGCTGATCCTATAAATTGGCCCTAACCGCACACCCCATGACAGGTGATACAGCTGGGCTGCTAGTCTAATGCTCTACCCACATGTAGGTTTTCATTCACATTTGTGCCAACATTCCAGCTGTAAAATACCAGAAATACTACAGCTATCTGCAAATAGGTGTCATGTATCCACAATAAACTGGGCTAGAGAGTCTGGTTCATTGTATTTATTAGTCTTTCACACAGAAACCCTCAAGGTAAGAGCGAACAAAGAACTGGCTGTGTATAGGGTTCCCCCCCCCACCCCTGAAGCATCTGGGTGTAAGCCTTATTTTGTCAGCAACCATTGTGTTTATAGGCCTGTTTTACTGGGAACCTGCTGCTTCTCACAATGTTTCCTGAGTGACTGTCTTAGTAGAAACTGCATCTGGAAACGACAATCGCACAGCTGTAAATCTGAAAAGCAGCTTGCAATCCTAATAGCTAGCAGCCCCAGTATGGCTGTCCTGCTGAATGTTGAAAAGGGTTAGAAAGGCAATACTGAAGTGATGAATACATTTCTGAGAATCACACCATCATGTTACAAACCCTTCCCCCATTCGACAAAAGGCTCGTGTGTAGTGCTTTTTGCTATGTCTCTCTCCACTCTCTGTCCAGTCCAGAGACAATGGACCAGACTAGACATGATGGAAGCAGTTCAGTGCCTTTCAGCAGAAAACTAACCCAAGAACACTGACAGAGGAAGTAGAGTCTGATTTAAAAAAACAAAAGTGGTGCTTTGGGGAGCAGCATTGAACTTCCCCCTGCTTACTTATATTTCCTACTCAAAGCTTCTTTCTCCAAGTAAAGTAGCATACACAAGCCCGTCCAGCTTTGGCAGGGAGTCAAGAGGGCTCCAACATCCTGGCACAGTCCTGGCACCTCCTTCCCAAAGCCCAGGAAGCTTCTGCCCAGATTTGGGAGGGAGGCGCAATGTTCATGCCTGCAATGTCACAACATCACACACGCAACGTTGCCCCCCCTCAAATCATTCTCACAAGCTGGCACCTCTGGCCCTAACTGTTCCTCTATGAAAAATTTCACCGCATACCAATGGTCCCCAGCACCCTTAACAAGGTGCAGCTGCCAGGCTTCTTTGGGGAGAGCTATACTCTGAACATGGGCTTAAGTTTTTCCTCAGCTGAGCTTAGTGACTGGAAATAAAATTGTGTAATGAAAATCTGCCACCACTCCTTTCTCTTGATGTATACCACTCTGTCTGAAGCCCCTTCTAGGCCAAAATTGTCAAAGGAGCTAAGAGGTAAGCACTGAATTTTTTGCTTTAAAATCTTACCCCACTCCTTGTTTTCTTTGTGTCCAAGGCAGCTGGAGAATGGATTTATGCAAGATGCGCTGTTGCTCAGGAACATAGGAAACTGCTCAGACCATTGGTCCACCCAGGTGACTTTACACTGACTGCAGCAACTTTCTAGGGCATCATGGACAATTCTCTCCTAGCCGTACCTGGAGATGTCAAGGATTGGACCTGGTACCTTCTGCACACAAACAAATGCTCTACCAATGAGCTACAGCCCTTCAAAACTGGATAGGTCTTTTGTTCAGAGATCTAGAAGAATTTGGAGCCATCTCTGTCATTGCTCCCTGCAAAATTATAGATGGACGTCAAAGTAGTACCATTAAATATTAAAAATAGGAGGAAGGGAGATTAAGTGAGCGAGGATCCTTATGGGTTGGGCCCTGCACTGGGAAGTGGGATGGAGTCATCAAAAGAAGCAGAAAATCAGAGACAGGAAAATAGGTATTGGTGGCAGAGTATATAATTGATTGGCATGTAGCCAGCCAGCCCCAGGGTAGCCTTAGCAGTGGCTGAATTACCTCACTTGGAAAGAAGATCAAGGACTTGGAGCAGGAGAAAAACAAACATCCCTTCTGGGAGGAAGGGCCAGTGGGCAGAGATGTCTGAGCAATATCATGTAGGAAGATCTGGACTCCATTTAACTTTAATCCCCCACTAAAATCAAAGCCATAGGAGGAAAGTTATACACCCAGAAAGGGGAGGACGATTGCTTCTCAGATGGCTGTCAGAGCAAACCTTGTTCATGATTCCAAAGAGTCCTTCCATAGTTAATGTGAATCCTGGAGACTCTCGGGAGATATAGATGGAGAACTCTCCCTATCTATTATTGCGTGGTAACATTTCAATTAAAAACAATGCAGCGATTAAAAAGTGCTGCACCATTAATCTGTCTGTCTCTCCATCGGACCTTTGCTTCTGTACAATGAGCCTTCTCAAAAAGTGATGTAAAGGAATCAAACCATAAAAGGCTCTGCCTGTAAATCATTTATGTGTTGCAATTATTTACATCCTACCTTTTCAGAACACAAAGCCTACTGAACTAATATCAAATCATTAAACACACACACACACACAAAATTAACAATGTCACTGTATTAAAAGTGACCAACATCCAATCCCACAAGGTGGTTCGTAGGAGATTGATCCTATGCAGGGAGAGAATAGACTAGCTGGAGCAGGTCCTGTTATCTTCTTTGCCTGTTTCTTTACCTCTCTCTACTAGGATGGTGTTCTTCAGATGAAGAATGTTCTCAGGTGGTCTTTGCCTACATGTCTCTCTCCCTCTTTCTGTGAGACAGAGAAAGGAAGAGAGTCCATGCAGCCATACAGAGGAGGGGGTGGGGGTTTGCTACCATAAGCCCCTGTCTTCTGTTGAACATTTTTTTACATGTGATTGTCTGCACCTTGCTATTGTAGAAGGGCAAGAAATTCAACTCATAGAAACTAAATATACATTTGTTTAAATGGAATGTGAGCTCCAGGCCCACAGAAATTTAATATCTTAATGATAGTGTCTACAAAGGGTGTCCAATAAAAGCTGTCATATATGTCAATTCAGACATATTCCTGTCTGGGGGGGGGGAATCTCATCAGCTAGAAAGTTATTTGTCTATAAGCCAAGTTGCATGTGTGTTAAGCACTTTGCTAGGAAAACAATGCGGCAGGAGGTTTCAAGGCAAATGTATGTATCTTCATTTAATAACAACATGGCAATAAAAAAAACCACACACACACACACACACACACACACACACACACACACACCAAGAGGGAGAAAACCTACAACTTTCCCCAACATTGTGATTTCATGTTTTCACTAACCCTTCACACGGCACAATACAATTTTCCCTGTCTTTCTTCTTGGATCTATTCCTTCTCCTTAAATGATAAACAAAGTCATGCAGCCCATTTTTCTAGCAGAATAGAACTTTTGAATCTATAGGTCTGAATGGAGAAACCCAGAACTTCCCAAGCATTGTTGGAGTCCAGTTCTCATCCCAGCCTGACCACAGTAGTACAAGTGTTGGCGGCTTCAAGGTTGGATGACTACACTGCACACTATGTGGTCCTTTCTCTAGCGCAACTGCTGACATGGGAAACCCTGTCAACATATTACACATCTGCTCAGATAGCTGTATTGGTTGCTGTCTTTTAATGTGGAAGCACGTACAGTTTGGAACTCCCTGATATTAACATCAGGCAGGCACCTTGAGTATCCTTTTGCCTATGCCTGCTTAAAACATTCTTGTTCAGGCAAACCTATTCAGACACAGAGAAGTTACCTGTGTTTTAACCTTTTCATAGCTTGTTGATTTTAATTACAGTAGTTTTGAATGGTGTGTGTGTGTCTTTTTAAAGAAAAGTATATCCGTTTTTAACGGTCTTTTATTATAATTACATTGTTTTGTTTTTTTCCTAAACTGCATGGAAGTTTAGAAAAGCAATATGTATAAGCAGTATATACATTTTGTTAAAAAATAAAAACAAACCCAGCCAGCATAGTCCATGATTAGGGATGTTGGGATTTATATTTCCCTATCCCTGCTGTAGCTTGTGATAGAATTACATGGAAATATACAGGCAAATAAAGGAAAACTAAATGAATGGGCAAAATTCTAAGCAATTTTTAAACTTGAAAGCTGCTACTCCTTTAAAGTAGACACCGTATTCCAAAAGTAATTATTTTGTACAATCACTTGTCTAAAAAAATATTCCCACAGTACTTTCTGTCCATTCTGTTTCCAATAGCTCTTCTGAAGAAAGAGTTCCCAAGGGTTTGATTAATTGAATAATAATTGTGCCAAACAGAGCATCATCAGACTTTAATAGCTGCTAAATAACTGTCCACTCATCCCTGCTGATCCATAGATTAAAGGTCTATACCTTGAAGCTTAATAGCCATTTCCTCGCAAGAAGTGTATCCGATAGCTCATTGCTTTTGCCATGTCTAAAACGCATGGCAGCCCATTCTAATGCTTCTCAAGAGCATTCGTTGTTCTGGGAGAGAAAAGAATTATTCTAAATCTAAAGCTTCTAAGTGGTTCTTCTGCGCTTCATCTTCTGCATGTAGAGTATTTCTGGAGTGGCTGACCTGAATAGAAGGTGCGTGTGACAAGTCCTTATCTTAACAGAGTGTCTTCAGTGTGTGACTTGAATTATTATACACATTTGAGAGGCAATTTTTGAAAGTCAAATGCATCATTCCTCCTAATAGCAAACTCAGGGGGTTGAGTGCCTATCAGTTTGGAAGTGAAATGGGCCACCTAAAAATATACTAGTGGTTTCTACCTACTATAGGGACTCTCTAGGTATGCACAAGTATGTAAGTTTGTAAATTTAAAGAATTAAAAAAAACAAAACCCAATACATTCACACAACCCACAAAAAGCCCATCCCTTTTGATTTACTAAAATATTTGATGCATGCCTTTTAACAATTTGGGCAGGAGAGGTTTAAAAAGAGGGGAAGCCAGAAATATTGCTGGATTAGAGCTGCTGTAATTTTATCTGACCTTTGTTTCAGAACAGAATGATGTCAAAGAAACAAACAACAGCAGGGCATGGTTGGATAGAAGGCCATATAGGTTTTATATAATTAATATAGACAGGTTTTTTATGCTGCGTTAGACATGTCACAGCTGGTCTCTTTTCAAAAGTTTTTTTTCAAGTCACAGAATTACAAAATCATGGACTTCTAGGCTTGTCAAATACCTGAAGAGTTACCAAGACGAATCTCCTCATGGTTGCTCATGAAACAATGAACAAGCAGATTTATTTTGTTACATAATGAATGAGAATTTTGGAAACACACCCATGTTCTTGTTGCTTCAAAACATACAGAGAGACACGTAGATATGCTAGAAGTGCTCAAAGGATTTCCCTTTCTTCAACATCTGGACAGCAAAAGCTATTCAGAACTCAGGAAGAACTACCTTGACATGCAGGGCCATCTTACCCATAGGCACTAGGGGTGCAGGGCACCCAGACGCCAGGCTCTCAGGGGCGCCAGGCCGAGAGTCCAGGGCCCAAGAGTCGAGTCCGGGGAAGAGCCCGCCTGTCGGTTGGAGAGCCATGGTGGGCTCTTCTGCTGTGGGTAGCTCTGCGCCACAAGTTCAGGGGCAACCGAGCCAGGAAGATGCTGAGGCAGCTGGCCGGCTCCAGTGGCGTAGCGTGGGGGGCGCAACATCTGGGGTTAGGGCAAATCCACGGGTTAGGGGGCGCAAATCCACGGGTTAGGGGGCGCAAATCCACGGGTTAGGGGGCGCAAATTACTTGCCTTGCCCCGGGTGCTGACAACCCACGCTACGCCACTGGCCGGCTCCGCCCTCCTGTGTCCCTGGGACTGGGCAACCTGGGGGGGATGGGCGGATCTTTGCACCCCGGCACCGCATATGCTTAAGACAGCCCTGTTGGCATGCATCAGTTCGACCCATCCTACTAAAATATTTGTTAGCTTTTAAAGATATTTGTAGCCCACCCTTCGCTCAAGAGCCCCACGGTGGCAAACAGTAATATCTCAATTAACAATTTAAACCAAAATCAATAAGATGACATCATAAAATTAGTAAGCAATTACAAAAAGGAGGCATGTGTAAATAAAATACAGTGGTACCTCGGGTTACAGACACTTCAGCTTACAGAAGCTTCAGGTTACAGCCTCCGCTAACCCAGAAATAGTACCTCGGCTTAAGAACTTTGCTTCAGGATGAGAACAGAAATCCCGCCGCCGCCACACGGTGGCAGCGGGAGGCCCCATTAGCTAAAGTGGTACCTCAGGTTAAGAACAGTTTCAGGTTAAGAATAGACCTCCAGAATGAATTAAGTTCTTAACCAGAGGTACCACTGTATCAACATGTACTTCATCCTGCTCCAAAGGCTTGGACCCAAAAGTGAGTCTTCCTTTCCCTGCTGTCCAAAGGGAAAAACATAGAGGCAAGATGTGCCACAACAAAGGGGAGGGTATTCCAAAGCTGTAGCTTGTGAAAAAGAAAACCCTTCCTCTGCTTCCTTGCACTACAAGCTTCGCTCCACAATGAGGAGATCCTAAGAAATTGGCAGGCTAGCATGGGAACTGGTGTTCTTTCAGATACTTAGAGCCTAAGTCTTTTAGGTCTTTATATATTATCATAAGCACCTTGAAGCCGGCCTGGGATATCATTAGCTTTTGTTGTGCTCAATATTTGATTTTGGAGTTGTGTTATTTTTACTGTTATAGGAAGCATGTTTTTGTTTTGTTTTTTATTGCTTGACCTTATTCTGAATTATAAGGAGATTGTTCAGTTTTATTGCATATTTCTTTATGATATGTTTTCATTAAGTTATTGTTTGACTATGTAATTTTTGCCATATTTTGTAAATTGGGAATGATATCATTATAGATATATATTCATGCTGGAAACTGTCTTGAACAAACTCTACCACGATGACGATATGGGCTTAAAAGCTAATTTATTGTATTTTGAAAATCATGTTAACTTGAATGAGCATAATTCTTATTGAAAATTGGTCTATGACAGTAGACAATATGCTGTATTAAAAGTATTAAATGCACACTTATCCTATACACTGATGTGCTGGACAATGAATTGTAAATATATTGAAATATGTGAACATTGCTTCACTGATGTGCCCAAGAAAAAGAGGGCAAAAAGTCCCAGACTTCTGAAGTTTTTGCTGCAGGCAGATTATTTTCCTTGAGCCATTCATGATGGCTATGTGTACTGTAAAGGTAAACACAAAATGAATGTACAAAACTGTCTTTATTTTGTCTCTTTGTATAAAGCAAAATAAAACATCAATACATTGCCTGAATCAGGTTATGCCAGCAAAACATCAGTTTCTTACTATAACCAAATCAAAAAGTAATATGTATTCAGAAGGGCAATAACCATCAAGAAATTGACCCTGAAGCAACTTGTGATTAAAAGCTCACTAAATTTTCACAGGGCAGTTGCAGTCTCAATATAGGCAACAATCCCAGGTAAATAAGACCAAGAATTTGCTTTTATTATACTGACACACAAATAAATGCTGGTTAGCAAGTAGTGTAAATAAACTATATAATGCTAATGGGCAATAATTGCTTTTATTGAAATTCACACAGGTGTAGGTTTATTTATACAGAGATGCACTCCACCTCATAAGGAATGTTCTATATTCAGAATAGAATAGAAAGTTCTATATTCAGAGACTGAGGGTGTTGGAACATAACACTAAAGCCTAGTGTGATATGTACCCAACTCTGAGCAGTGGAAATTTCAGAGGTATCAGCATATACCCTGGGTTTGGCTTCTATCAAATGAACGTAACCAGACACAGTTGTGTCTTCAAAATATTTAGTTTAGAGTCATTGCTCTGGATTTAGCACAGATAACTAATCTCTATCTCCCAGTTTCAGTCCCAAACAAGATGGTTTATTATTCTCTTTTAATGGCATCCTCTCTAGCTGGTAGTTTCTATACCTAGCAACCTCTTCCTCCACAAAATTCTGATGGCTGCTCCCTCCCTCCAGCCCCATACTACTAGTTTAGTGCTGTGCTATATGAGTGAGCTTTGGGTTTCCTTCTGTACTCCCTTTCCTCACCATTGAGACTAGGAGGAGTTTGGAATCATTCACGACAGTTTAAATTAACCACAGTTTGCAGTTTTGTCCAAATGGGGAGAAACTGTGGTTAGTATAAACTGTGGTTGATCTGAACAAGTCAGAATCAAATCCCCCTTTCTGATCGCAACAGGTTGGGACATATCATAGATAAAGTAGCCCCAGTTCCTGACTCAGATGAAATGACAACTGCAGTTATTGGGAAATGGTGGTGGATTTCATAATTTCTGCATTACTATCTGAAAAATAATAAGTGGGAAACAAATATGTGATCTCCTTCTCAAAGACACTCTTCATTGCGATTACACCAGATCAGATCCATGTCCAGTCTCACTGCAATTGCAGTCATTATCATTACATTCAGATTAGGTCATATGTAAGTTTCACATCCATATATGACATGTAGCTCTGCTTCCCTTGAATTAAAAGCATCAAGTATTCCCTTTCTTCCAGGGCTAATGAAGTAGTGGTTGGATACATGTACAGTCCAACAACCAGTGAGTTTAAATCTAGAGATATATACTCAAGATAATTTCACACAAATAAATAGATTGCCTTTCATAACTATTAGCTCAACCTTGTACTCACAATCAGTATAGTTCATGAATGAGGGACGCGGGTGGCACTGTGGTCTAAACCACTGAGCCTCTTGGGCTTGCCAATCAGAAGGTCGGTAGTTCAAATCCCCGCGACAGGGTGAGCTCCCATTGTTCTGTTCCACCTCCTGCCAACCTAGCAGTTTGAAAGCATGCCAGTGCAAGTTGATAAATAGATACCACTGCGGCAGGAAGGTAAACGGCGTTTCTGTGCGCTCTGGTTTCCATCAAGGTGTTCTGTTGCACCAGAAGCAGTTTAGTCCTGCTGGCCACATGACCCGGAAAACTGTCTGTGGATAAATGCCGACTCCCTCAGCCTGAAAGCGAGATGAGCGCCGCACCCCATAGTCGCCTTTGACTGGACTTAAACATCCAGGGGTCCTTTACCTTTTTTAGTTCATGAATGGAAAATGCATACCAGTCCAGTATTCCAATGGGTGGACTCACAATTTTAATTATAATTATTTTTGACTGCGGGTACAAAACTACAGTGAAGTGCATATTATTTTCGTGTAATTAATTGCTTAACCATAATTGTGTATGTGCCTTGAGTAACATGTAGAACATGAATAGAGCCTGCTAAAGGACTGGTAAAGAAGAGACAAATAGCAGGTTAGGGATGGCTGAGAAATTTGATTTCTGTGAATCCTAATGTTGAACTGACCTGCAGTGTAGTGTTGAGGGGAAATTAAGAAGTGTATGTTCTTCTTGAAAGTGTTCTTGAGTTGCTGCTTCTAATAAAAGTGGCTCTATAACAATCAGGCATTGTCATTTGTTTTGTTTTTCTTTTTAGACAATGTGCTAAAAGCAGTTCAGGATTATAAGGCAGCACTCTGAATTGTAATGAATGAAAATTTTCATCATCATCATAATTTATTTATACCCCTCCCATGTGACTGGATTTCCTCAGCCACTCTGGGTGGCTCCCAACAGAATATTAAAAACACAATAAAACAACAAACATTAAAAACTTCCCTAAACAGGGCTGCCTTCAGATGTCTTCTAAAAGTCAGATAGTTGTTTATTTCCTTGACATCTGATGGGAGGGCGTTCCACAGGGTGGGCGCCACTACCGAGAAGGCCCTCTGCCTGGTTCCCTGTAACCTTGCTTCTCACAATGAGGGAACTGCCAGAAGGCCCTCGGAGCTGGACCTCAGTGTCTGGGCTGAATGATGGGGATGGAAATGCTCCTTCAGGTATACTGGGCTGTGACCGTTTAGGGCTTTAAAGGGCAGCACCAACACTTTGAATTGTGCTCAGAAATGTACTGGGAGCCAATGTAGGTCTTTCAGGACCGGTGTTATATGGTCTCTTAACTTCAGATGATGCCATGTACATAGTATCAACTGAATGGCATCACCATAAGATCCCATTCAGCAAAGGGGTGGGGGGGTGGGCAGGATGAGATACCAACACTCACTCTAACTGTGGTTATCCTATTATCCTTGCATCTCCCACTTAGCTTTCTCTATTTTTTTGGAAGAAGGTCTTAATGAGGATATAGCTCAGAATATTGTGACACCTAAAACTCCTCCAGGAGCAATATAAACAGTGTTTGCAGTCTCCTAAAAAGTTTATAGAGGTTGCAAGATCTCCCACAAAAATTCAGCAATGGCATTTTAAATGAAACTAATCATTTAGAGTTCTTTAAGAGTGTCAGCAAGCAAATAGATAGAAGGAATTTAGAATTTATTTATCTTTAAAGCAGATTAATGCAGACAAAACCAATTTAGGAACGAACTATTCCAGGCACAACTGACATGGACTGGAAATTGATAGATTGTTTCATCCCAAAGTGCTTTAGTCCTGGTCCTTGCCAGCTTTGAATTCATATTTGAATTCATATTTCTGCCTCTGTTCTGGTCCCAGACCTGAAAGACCAGTCCCAAATAGCTTGAGATTTCGATTTATTTATTTTTGACACTTCAAAAGTTTATTTTTCCTTAGATCACTTCCAAAACCAGTTCTTCATTTGCCAGTGGGTCCTGGTGGGTATGTTAATCAATTTTAATTCATGCATGGAACTAACTTCCAGCAGTTGATCTGATCAATCACAAATTCTTTTTTGTCCCCATTCACTTTTTGTCAGCTCGATTGTGCTTAGAGCAGTATGACTCTATTCCTATTTATCTGGCTACCAGTTTTGGTCAGCTCTGTGATTCATAGATTTCTTCATCTAAGATGTTAGGCCACTTCAGGCATTGTAAATGCCTGAGTGGGAGATATGGGGCAATGCACACTGCTCTTTCAATGAGCAAAGGGACATGGTTGGATACAACACACAGCATTTAATTTCAATGTTATTCTAAAGCAGCAATGCTGCAGCAAGCAAAGGCTCTAACAGCTCAAACAGCTGCTAGTGGCTGTAAAGCCAGACAGGATGTGTGTGACTGCTGCCATGGAAACAAAGGGGCAGTCCATCCTTATTGAGCACAGGATGTGAGCTCAGTGTGTGTCATATGACCTGTACAGGATGTACATGGGTGGAGTTTGGAGTTTCTCTCTGTTTGTTGAAGAGAGCTGACATCTTTTACTATATGACTGCTATAGACAGGAATAAAGCAATGTAAGATACATTTCTGTCTGTGTCTGATTCCCCTCCCTGGGGACTATGCAGGGAGGAGGAGAAGGAGTGTGTGTTTTTCTCACAGCCTGAGGAAAATCGCCGGAACGGACCTCGCCGGAGGGAGGTCAAAGGAATTCAGCCGGTGCCTGCAGATAGGCACATCCCTCTGACCGAGCCTGAATTTCAACAGAAAATTGCTCTGGCTTTGGCAACCATGTGTGCATATAGAGCCATATTAAATATAATCACCTAATTTAGTAAGATATTTATTTAGTAATACATTTATATGGTGCTTAATCGCTAGGCTTTCTAAGCATGTTCAGTCTTTCTTTGCAACAGGCTAATAATACATTTCCTTAATTAAACTGGTTTTACCTTACTTGCTGTTATAGAGGAAAGATGAAATGACGATCAATTGTTGCTTCAACTTCATTTGTTGATCACAGGCCCAGTTCATGCTAAGCCAAGCCATGGCACAGCATGACCAAACAAACCTGTTGGTTTCTAGAAAGAATATCATGGTCAGTTTGCTCTTCCGCCAGGCCTACTACTGCCACATTGCTGTGAGCAAAGCTAAACTATGGTTTAGCTTCATGTTACAACCAAACCCAGACTAGTTGTTTATCTCTGCCAGACCAACTGCAAGTGGCAAACCATCGAACAAATCCTGGCTACAGCTCATACTTTGCCTGGAGTGAGTTAAGTTTGCCTGCAGTGAGTTACCCCTGGATCCAAGAATTAATGCTAACCCAAACCATAGTTTAACTCACAACAGCACGGGAGCAGCAGGACTGACTGAGAAGTAAAGCAGCTGTAATCTTCTCCTTGGGATCCTGCACTATTACTCATTCACACTAAGCCATGGTTTGGCTCAGCAGGAGGAGCAAAGCAGCTGTGGTCTCTTCAAAAATGTGCACATTTCATCTTTTGTGCTAACCCATGGTTTGGTTTAGCATTATGTGAGAACTGAATCACTCTCTCTTCCTTATTCTCTCTCTTTGTCTATCTGTTTGACTCTCTCTCTCTCTCTCTCTCTCTCTCTCTCTCTCTCTCACACACACACACACACACACACACACACACACACAAGCAAGCATGCACACAACTTTTCCCCAAAGCAAAACATCACAGCCTGGTGATACAACAAAGCCATTTTTCATAGCCTGAAAATGAAGTGGGGATAAAGGCTTACTTCAGTTTAGATTGAATTGGTTCCAGAAACTTTTTTTTATCCCAATCCATGTGTGGCTTTCCAAAACTGTAGACCAATGAATATATATTGACCCAAATTTTGATATATGGGCATTTACTATGTCCATCTGTACATTCACCCCCAGGACCCTGGGATTTTTTATTTATTTGCTGTTTAGCATCTGCATATTGCAGCTGTGCAAACACACTTCAGAGAAAAGCTGTACCATATGATTAATAAGCAAAAGAAGATGAAAAGAAACTCAAATATTCTTAGAGGGTATATTAAATCCTGAGTCTGAGAAATATTTAAACCAAACAGTGTGAAATATGGCCAAAACGGTATCCCAAAATGGATAGTTCTTTAACAAGGAGCAATCTCTGAAGTTGGGGCTGGTTCACATTTAGGTTTGGCACTGGGATAGTCTGTCAGGAAAACAAGAACTTGTGCTTGGTCGCAGGCTACCTGCTTTCTGTTTTCTCATTGACCTTTTTGAAGCAATTTGCAGTATTTTCCTCTCCTCACATTTAGCTTTACGCATTTGCTCAGCTTCGGAGGTTGAGGCAGGGTTGCCTTGCTAATTTTAGCCTCTGTTTAAAAAAAATGCTTTCATTAGAGGCATTTGGTTTCTTTTATATTTCCTCTTTCATGCTGCTCTTGCAGAGCCTCTGTCAGGAATCCAGCCATTATGGCATTCATTTATTCAATTAGACTAATTAAAGAAGTGTCTTTGGTCCCAAAAGGAGCTCGGAATAGCTGCTTGCTTCCTTGCCTGGAGGAGCTGTGAGCAAAGAACAAATTGTATCAGTTCATTGACATTCCTGACATGAACTCTGATCTTCAGCGACCCATCCTTAAGGTTTTCCTAGGTTACCTTTGTGGCAACTTGGATTGGCAAGTCCTTTTCTGTGCCATGAGATTTTCCGAAGCAGTCATTCCCAGGGGACAAGGCCGCAGCAGGGGGTTTTATAGGATAGATTATAGCTTCAGATTGCCTTTCTTTCAATTTATTGCCAGTGTTTGAATCCTATCCTTAACAGAATCCTTCCAAGAACGGAAAAGCCCTCCAATTCTTTAACGTGAAATATCCAAACGAAAGCAAAGCATTATATCAGAATTGTATAAGATTTCATTGCTTGTAAAAGGGGAGGAAAGGCGGCACTGACACAGCTGGCCAGCCACTCAGAAAAGCATAATAATAAAACTCTTTGCTGCAACGCAATGATGCCGTTAAAATATAAAACGTATTGTATAAAAGGGACTCGAAAGAGGGTATAAATATACTTTTATTAATTCTGGGAACATTTTGGTGTGTTTTTTTTCTGGTGCCATGGATTAAGAATGGAGATTTGCCATGTCTCTTGAAAAGTCTGATCTGAAACAGCCATCACTGCTGCAGTAAAGAGGTTTTCATTTCCACACAGTGGTGTGAGTGTGTGTGTGTGTGTTTTAAGATGGCAATTCCCTTCATTTTTTGTTTGCATAAGCTAACTTGCAGGGTGATCCATTGACTTTCGTGCCGAGATGTAAGACCACCACTGAGTTCCATGGGGCTTACTCCAAGGGTACAGAAGAAGGTGCTTGATTGTAGCCTTAGTCAAGCTGTTTTCTACATTCAGAAGAGATGTAACCAGATGAATTGGGAGTGGGAGGGAACCCAGCTCACCACAATATGCTGGCCATCTATAGTTTTGGTTCCAGCAGAACACTATATTTCTATGGGTACAGGAGACAGCATGGCTTCAAATTATGGAGGCAAGTAGTCACCCACCAGTTAAGCCCTCTTGCCCCAAGACCAGATCTACCCTTAGGTAGAGTGAGGCAGCCACTTCAGGCAGCTGATGCTGAGGGAACACAGGGCCAGACTTTGACCTTTCAGTTTTCAGTGGCGCCCTGTGCGAGGCCAACATTTGACGTCTCTCGCCTTCCATTCTGCTCAATTCACTAGTTGTAACACCCTGTGGCACTCTCTAGACCAGGCATCCCCAAACTCGGCCCTCCAGCTGTTTTGAGACTACAGTTCCCACCATCCCTGACCACTAGTCCTGTTAGCTAGGGATGATGGGAGTTGTAGTCCCAAAACACTTGGAGGGCTCAGTGTCCAGTGCAGCAAAACTAGTCGCAATACCCTAAATCTCCCTCTGGGAAGCATCACAAAAGGTTGCAGGACAGTGTTGTATGTTGCGTGTGGCCTGCCCTTGTGGCTATGCTGCTTTCCTCAGGTACAGTGGAGGACACTTCCCTTTTTACAGTACTGAAGTAAAATTCAGCTTACTTGAACCAGGTTGTGGATCAGTGGTAGAACATCTGTTTTGCATGCCAATGGTCCCAGGTTGAATCCCTGGCATCTTCAGGTAGGGCTGGAATTTCCCCTGCTTGAAATCTCAGAGAGCCACTGCCATTCAGTATAGACAGTGCTGAGCTAGACAGACCAATGGTGTGGTTTGGCATAAGGCAGCTCCTTGTAATCAAATCTGGTACTTGGAATAGAGAGAGACATAATCTGATCCTTTTGCCTGGGGCAGCAAAATGTCTTCAGCCAGCCTTGCCTTCTCCCACTTCAAGGTAAATGCTTTATTTTGGTTACAAGAAGGGCCAGCGACAGGAGGTACAGGAAGTCAGCCTATGCAATTTTTATTTTGCAAGCATTCCTTTATTTGTAAGCATTAAAACAGAAGGCCCTCTCAAAGTCCTTGAGTATTAACAATGAAAGTGTGTGAAAACCAAGTGGTTTGTGTAGTCACTATAGTGTATTGGGGGGGGGATAATGGAGAGGAATTGACAATTGCTACAGATAGCAGAGAAGAAATAATAAACATTCTTCTGCAGGTGAATGCAAAGAACAGGTTGTGTGTGGGGGGGGCATGCAGAAATAGGTTTTATGAGTAAGTTGCTAGCTATTTGTCATTGTGTGGGTTGCTTCTATTTCAGAACTTTTATTCATGTGCATGATGTTGCTCCATGCTTTTCTCATAAGAAATGACATCTCTGTGGGAAACACCACATTTCACAGGAATGACGAATCACAGCTGATGTATATGCCACTTGGCATGAAATGATATGCCTTCTGTTGATATAGTGCAATCTACATTACGATCAACTGTGCCTCATTCTGATGCCAGACAGAGAATTTTTCCTAGGCACAGGAAAATTTGAGCAGAAATTTCTGTGGGAGAGGGGAGATTCTCTCCTCCTCTATAAAATCACCATACTTCCAAGGAAATATGAATTAGTTTTCCTGGATCTGAAAATGGGACAGTTCTGCTCCAACATAGAAATCCTACATATTCTTTTTATACAATCTCTATGAAACATGTGAGCAGTGTTCTGCTCATAGAATAGCATTTTCTCAACTTTCCCCTGTCACTGGATCTCTATGGACCCCTGGCGAGCTCATCCTGAAAGCTGGGGGACCCTTCAGAATAATACAGAGTTTGGTCGAGTAACTTCAGCAAAAAAAGGAGGATTGGGACAAATTGGAGCCCTCTCCACTCTTGCATGCATATAAGTGTCTTCCACTTTGGATCCAAGCTAGAGTGAAAACTAACTTATGTGCAGACATAAATTGGATACAGCTTGCCTGATTTCATGCTCTGTATGTTCTATAAGAAGAATGAAATGATGGAACTATTAGATTAGATTAGATAAATTTATTGTCATTGTCCGTATATACACAGTATACACAACAACGAAAATCAAACACCCAAGACCGGATTCACATACACATTTGCACGTATCTCCAACACTCTCATCCTATTCAGACATAATCTATTAAAACATACATAATCCAGAATATAACACAACCTATTAGAAGCATAGCATAACCTAAAACCTATCTCATTCCTTACTACTCACTGCTTGCTATTTCTTACAACTGGCCCTGAGATCATTATTTAGTGCAATCAGAGCTCTTGGATAGAAACTATTCAGAAGGCGTGTGGTTCGTGTTTTCATTGTCCTGTATCTTCTGCCCGAAGGCAACAGTTCAAAGAGGTTGTGAGCAGGATGGGTGGGATCTCTCAGGATATTGTGTGACTTCTTCAAGCTGCGAGACGTGAAGATCTCATCCAGGGTTGGATGGAACTATTGATATTAATGGCCAAAAATAAAATAACAATGTGTTTATACCTAGAAATGTACAATCAACAGTTCATAAAAAGGTTGCAAATACTCCAAGTGGTTGATCAACCACTCTGGGTTTATGAAGAAGTAGTGACTCTAGCATCCATCTGCTTCAAAAGACAATGGAGAGTGCCTTTGGAGGTCAAACCCCTGTCTTAGCATCACTGAAGTGACCTTCCTGGGGTGCAAGCCTGGGTAGTGTGGATGGAGGTCCTGGGCTGCCCAGAAGCCAAGACTCTCCTCTCAGCCTCACTGACAGAGCTGTCTTAAGCACATGCAGCGCCGGGGTGCAAAGATCCGCCCGGTGCCCCCCCCAGGTTGCCCAGTTCCAGGCGTGCAGGAGGGTGGAGCTGGCCAACCACCTCAATGTCTCGCTGGCTTGGTTGCCCCTGAACTCGCGGCGCAGAGCCGCCTGCAGCAGAAGAGCCCACTGTGGCACTCCAACCAATGGGCAGGCTCTTCCCCAGACTCAGCTCTCAGCTCACAGAGCCCGGCGCCCGGGTGCCCCGCACCCCTAGTGCCTATGAGTAAGACAGCCCTGCTCACTTATGTAGTGCAAAGGAAAGCAGAGCAATACGTTTGGCACTAGCTTGGTTGCAAGAGTTGCCAGCAGGAGGCATACAAGACACCATTCAACTGTCTTAGGGACTCCACCCTGGATTTGTATAAAATAGTGGGTGGATACCATGTGTTCCTTGGAGGAAGGGAGGAATGTCTCCTCAGAGGAACATTAGGGCAGATAGGTAATAAATAAACGGACTCATAGCTCAGGAACCTAGGCTATGTAATATAGAAAAGAGAAAATATAATTTCACATGCAACCATCATATGTAAATATTATTTAATAGGCCTAAAAAGATAGAGAAGTTATGAAATACCCCTAGTTCTATAACTACAGATGTACCAGTACTTCACAATATTTCTGAATATCTGAACATTCAGTTCAGTGCTGATGCTTTCAGTGAGTTCATTGAGTTCAGGGGTGCAGCCAATTCTGCAATATGTTTTGTCAAAGCTATATTTTTGCCTTGCTGTTACAAATTTATATGAGATTCAATCCACCCTTAATGTCCCCCTTATGATAATAAACATGTTATATTTAATTGTGAAATATTTACTTGGGGGGGGGGTTACTGTGAAATTATGCCAAATTTGACCATAGAATAGGGTCATGCATAGCTCAGACTAACAGGGCTTTAGAATTTATTACATACCTGCAAGTCCTCAAATTCCCTCACTATATGCGCACACAACAAAAACACAGGCAACTATTACTTTCTAGGGTTAGGGGGTTGTGATTTTTATTGTGGGGGGCTGTGTTATAAATTTGGCTAAATGTTTGTAGGACTAAAATGCAGGAAGTCTATTATAAATGAGTAAAATTGCTTATAACCATGACTTACAACCTATGAGACCACTTTCTGAATACTGAGTACAAGATATAATAAATTGATAACTGGGTGAACACATGATGACACACCTCAACCTAAAGGGAACTTACCGTACTTTTCTGTGTTATTTTCTTTTAAAAAATCATGCCAAAAAGGGGGGGGGGTCGTCCTATACATGGGTAGTGCATAGGGTGGACGTTTGATTGGCTGTTGCCACGGCAGCCAGCAGCTATTGCCTGTGCTATTAGTCACTGTGTCAATGGGTGGTGTTGGTTGGCTGCCGCTCCGGCAGTTGTGTGTGCCAATTGGCAGCTTCTGCTGGAGATGTGAGGTGGATTTTGTGACACGTGTGGGTGAGCGATTTTTGGCAACCCTCCCCCTTAAAAAAAGATCAACAACTCTGGGCCATTTCCCTTTATTTCTTACATTTGAGTCCCCCCAAATAGGGGGCGTCTTATGCATGGAGGCATCATATAGACAGAAAAGTATGGTATGTTCGTCTGAATGTCCTTACTAACTTACTCTCAATTGGAACACACTTCGAAGTCCCTTAAGCCATTCCTGCTCAACACAGGTAGGTAGGTAGGTTGTGTGTGTGTGTGTGTGTGTGTGTGTGTGTGTGTGTGTGGTGCAAGCACATATCCTCTTATCCTCCCCAGCTGAACCCAACGTATTCTTTTGAACGTATTCTTTTGAACACTACTACAGCTATAGGACAACACAGAATGGAACAGGGAAGGAAACTGTCCCAGATATAGGAATGCAGATCAAGCACAGGTATAGCAAGAATCCCAGGCACAGGATGACATATCCCTATCTCATTCATAAGTACGGAAGAGTATTAAGTACTACTAAGTATTACTATTTTTCTCAAAGATGTGATTTCGGTATGTAGTCTCATAGCTGAGACAATAACATCAGAAGTGGCCAATGAACAATCGACTTAAACTATGCAGATAATTGATAAGGGCTTGTGAAAGGTCACCTAAATGCCACCCTTCAGGCAGCGTAGTCATGGTAATGCGTGGTCCTGTCCTCAGTCTAATTTTTGTGGTTCATGGCTTTAAGGGGAATATCAAAAGGGCTTTGTGGTGAAGAAAGCAGGTAGACATCCCTACATGACCATAGTCGTTTTTTGAGGATTTTTGAGGACAGACCTTGTCTTTGTGGAAAGGGTCAAATATGACACACTTTTAGAAGAACCTAAGCTACAGAAGAAATGGGATTGTGTAAAGTGAATGTTCTATTGTTTTACCCTTAAGGTAGCCTGCGTGTTAGAGTGAAAAACTGCTTTTAAATGTTATATATCAGTGCATTTATGAAAAATATAATCTGTACCTTCTCCCTCAAAATTAACTAGTTAAATGACCCTTTAATCATTTAAAGTGTTAGAGTGACATTCATTACTTTCTACGTTAATGAAAAATGCAGTGTTTGACAAAAAAACCCCTATGTTCTCTTCTAAATATGATACTTCAGACCAAATTCATAAACACATTTTATATCTTTGTTTAAAAATAAAGGAAATTCATTGTCCTACTTCTTTCTGGGGAAAGAATTCTGAAATTTTCATTTATATTCTATGCAAGAAATGAATTAACTAGATAGGAAAAGAACATTAAAAAATCACGGAAATAATGAACTACATAAGATGCCTTATCCAATTCTATACAAAGAGCCACCAGCTCTTCTATAGCTAAACACCTGTAGATGACTCCTTTGCAAACCCAAGTTCCATTGTAGCTGCCACCTAGTGGAGAACAGGGCAGTGAAGGGTACTATCAGTCCAAAAAGACACGTGAGATGTATTGTGTCGCGCCAACACTATCCTTTTTCATTGTCTTTACATATCTGTGTGTTGCATAATGGTTCTGTATATTCAGACTGGATGTGGCAGTGATAGATATTGTTGGCACACCAGCATGAACGTATGTTAAAACTATAGTCTATATGTTTATCTAATGTCTTAATAAAAGGTCACAGGAACATATGAACACTGTGATGGTTTTAAGTCTCCCTTCTTCAAGTCCCACATTAGAGCACTTATGTGAGCTTGATTCCCGGCATTTATCCCCAAATATTTTCCAGTCTTCTTCTTTTTAATTCCCTTAGGGGATCCAGCCAAGAATGCACTCCGAAGCATTTCTTGTTAGTCAAAGTTCTTAATGTTGCTATGATATAGTTCAGAAGCCTTTTAGAAGGCACTTCTGTTTCAAACGCAATAAAGAAATGTTGGAAATGGAAAGATTATCCGCTAGCATGAAGGTGGGACCCTCAGTGTCCTGTGCTTTGAAATTAGCAGGTGATGAAAGAATCTTCCTGTCTGTTCTGAGGCTGGTGTTGCCCTTTTCCTATATGATAGTCATTTTAACAGCATTCAGTCAAATAGTTAATGTCTGTGGCTGAATTTACTTGCAATACTCAAACTATCAAGAAAGCTTAAAGCTGAGCAGGGATTGTCTTTTCTTTGTAATAACATATGATTTGCTGGGAACTCACTGAGCAAGTTGAAAAGTAATGCATATTATTTATTTAGACTTCTAAGCCATCCTGTCCCCACGGGCTCAGGGCAGGTTATAAAATTTCTGGTTGTGAAAGACAGAAATATAAAATATATTAAATATATGCATGCAGCTAAAATAATCCTTTTCAATCCCCAAGCACTGAACCTGCACAAATAAGGTTTATTGCCTTTTTTGGAGAAAAAAGTTGTATTTATCACTGAAAGGCCCTCAAGTTGTGACTTTGTGGAAAACTCTGGAGAATGGGCATTGCATTGCAAAACTGGAAAGCAGCCAATGAAAATGTCTCTAAGTATGTAGATGTTGAAAACAGAGCACTGCCAAGGATCTTGGTTCATTGGACAAATTGGACAAAGGATCTTGGTTCATTGGACAAATATAGGTAGGAGTGGAATCGTGAGCTATCCTCATCATATATTCATTTTGCTGTTTGCATAGAAGCATACAGCTTCCTCCATTTTAGTTTTTTTCATTTAGATGGGTGTTTTTAATCCCACCTTTCTAATGTGTTTGCATCACTCACAGCAGCTCACAAGAAATATGATGACAATTTCCCCCAGGAACCCTAATATTAAGACAAAATACAGTCATATAAAAGAAAATATGATATACAATGTGATAAGAGGCAGCTAGGGATTGAGGAAAAATTAATCCATTTCACATTTTAATGTGGAGAAATGCACTTTTTGAACCAAATGCACAAGCCCAAACATAGTTATCTGGTGAAATTTGCACTTCTTTCAAATTCCCGATGCAGCTCTCCAATCAAACAGTACATTGAAAAATGTTGTATTAATGAAATGTGCAAACAAAAATGTGTGCATTGGTGAAGGTAATGTAAATTCTTTTATGGGAAATTGCTTGCAAACGTGTATAGTAGAAAAAATTGCATACAAAAATGTATATATTAGATATACGCACATGAAAATGTCTACACATTTCATGCAATATATACATTTTCTACACATTTTCATGCAGACTTTGACAGATTTGTCCACTTCTACCGGCAGCACAGATAAAACAACATCTTCACATGAAGCATCAAATGCTGCTGGTATATTTAACAAAAAGTCTTCACAAACTTGTAGAAAATGTGGCCACAGCACATCAGGAAGTAATAAAATGCAAAATGTTGGAGGGTATGTGATTGGGTAAAACTGTTATACATCTGTCTAATATGGAAAATTTTAGATTCAGACACATTTGAACCTAGGAGCTATTCTCTGGGATACATCCATCTTGCCTTCATATCTGATCAGAAAGGCCTTCTTTCCGACAGAGAGAACAAACACAGAGTGCTTACATTAAAAAGAAAGAAAGAAAGAAACCCACAGTTTACGTAGAGATTATTTTATGTTTGGATATCACTCTCTGGCAACTGGGGCCCAGCCAACCGCAGATCTACAAAAACACAGATTTTACACATTAGGTAGTTCTTACAGCTGTTGGTTTAGTACAATGTACAGTGTAAATCTACCAGCTCCAACTGAACCCCACCCTGATGGAATCTCTGTTGCCAAGATCAGCAATGGGTTGACTCTGGAATAGAAATCAGGACAATAATAATAAAAAACCTACAATCAGTTCATATAATAACCTCCTGTAAACAAAATTTCCTGGTATTTTAAATGGCTAGCACATGTAAGGAAGCCACATGCTTCTCCTTTAAGATAATAGCTGATCAATAATGCATATTTTATTAATAAGGGCAATAAATACAATTGTCTGAGTTTTGTTGTAAGGGACAGACTGCAACTGTAATACTTAACAAGGGGAAAATATGCAAATTTGGAAGCAGTTAAACTTTGTCATGCTTCAAAGAAGGGAAAAAATATAAAAATGCATTTTAGGGCCTTGGACCTCGATTTAATAAGCCTTAGGGGGGAAAGACTGTTCATGGCAGCTTGCCTTTCTTCTTGCAGAAAATAAACGGTAGCTTATGACATTGCTTAGAAAGCCAGGCCAATTCATGATCAGTCTGTCAGTATGGCTTTGTCTTTAATCATTTCTTAACATTCCATAGCAGAATCTGTATGGTGCCTTCATAAAGGGAAATTGAACCCTTATATGTTATATAAAGCATTGTTGGAGTAACCTCACTCAGAGTTATCATCCTATCCCCCCCACATTCGCTCTGAAGTTTGTCCCACAGAACACAATGGAATTTCCTCCCAAATCAGGGCCAAACTGCTCATTACATTATTCACACTTTTTTAAAAAAGAGGTATACTTAAACAGACATGCTTCTATTGGGATTCTGACCAGGCTTCTTCCACCCCCCCCCCAAACCCCCCACCTAGCACTCATATAGCAGCTGAGGGGGTGGGCATGGAAAATAGGAGAGGGGAGGACAGGAGTGAAGACTTACTGTGACTTCTTTATTTTCCTCACATTTGTACTGTGATGTAGGAAACTGCTGAGCACGCGTAAGCATTCAACGTAATATATATCCTAATCACCCTCTAGCTGCAATATTTTAACCACCACCCCCTCCAAGAAAATAAAAATAAATCAGAAGTCACAAAACCGGTATGAGGCACCTTTAAGAGAATTTGAAGACTTTATATTTGTTTTGCCTGAGCTTACATGCATTCCCGTTTTAAAAATGTTTTTCTAGCCCACACAGAGGTTTTGTCACTTTCTGCTTATGTTTGCTGAAAGCCGAGATTCTCATTCATTCATCTAAAGTTTAAGAGGCTGGGAATCTCCACTTGCCTTCTGTCAAGGGCTAACTGGTGAACCAGATTATACAAGAAGTGACTCTCATTGGAGCATAGATATTACCTTTCTCAACTTACTGATTTAATTATCTGCTGAGGTTGAGCCACCAAGCAGACTCCTTGGCTCCTTCCCTCTATTGTATAATGCTCCAGTGTCCCTCCTGCCATTTGGAAACCATTTCATGCTGCAATGACTAATGGGTGCATCCTATGGAACACCCCCACCCTGGGCAACTGATCTCATTCCGTGAGAATTCTACCATTAAATTGCCCAATGCAATTTTGGAAAAAGCACTGGATTTTCCCTCATGTACCCGTCTGCAAATCAGGAGTTAGGTTTGCTCCCCTTCCAAAGCCTTTCTCTGCTTTTCGCCATGCCAAAGTTATTAATGTGATGAGCGGCATGCAACGCTTGAAACATGGCCATGCATTTGACTGCTTAGGTGATAAATACATAGAGACTTGAAATAATCTCATAGTCGAAGATGAGGATTCCCCCCCCCCTTCCCCACTGTAAACAGCTGTTATGGAGCAGGTGGGGGGATTTTGTTGTTTTACAAGGGCTGGGAACAGTTTTAAAAGAGCAGGTTTTGAAAAAGAGATGGTCATCATCTCTTTTTGTAGTGTACACTTGTTGATTCTGTTCCCTTTCATTTCTGATCAAAGAGACTCTCTCCAAAGATCAAGAAACATAAAAAAGCATTTTATTGAATCAGACCATTGATCCAAATACAGCATTACCTATAGTGACCAGCAGTGGCTCTGCAGAATTTCAGACTAAAATCTCTCCAAGCGCTTGAACCTGCCACCTTGACATTATCAGCACATCACTGAGCTATCCAGGATGCCTATCTTGACCCACCTCCCCACCCCACCCCAAGGCTACTATAAAAATACCCCCACACCACAGCCCATTTCATACATCTGATACCTATAAGCACTCGTATTTTACTAAATCAGCAGAACAAGTTATTGCTGCAGTGTAATATGGTGTAACTGGTCCCAACATTGTGACCCATATATATTTTGTGCAGAAATATGCATATATGTTGATTGAAACAAATGCACAGAAGAATTGCGCAGCTCCCTAAGATGACTTCTGATTGGGAATTTGGCAACACGTGAAATGATTTCTAACGTGCAGCAGAACATCATTTCTCTGATACCTTCTGGATCCTGCCATTCTGACCCACATTCTTGGCTATGCAGAGCTTAGAGCGGAGACCAGCACTTCACAAACACACAGAAAAAGCCTATTTTAAGACATGAGATCATTCATACAAAGAACACATTTTGTCTTCAAGGTTTTGAAGGTTGTCACATTTGAATTGTCTTCTCTCTGTTTCTTTTTCTTTTTGCAAAACTGTGCAAGAGAAGCTTTTAAAAGGAACAGAAACATCTTGATAGCCTCATTTTTAAGTTCCTATGGCATCCCATGGCGCTTTATGTCAATGAATACAAGTCTCTAAATAAAGATATGTCAGTATCAAAGTAATCCACACATAAAGTAGTGCAGAACCCAGCATGTGATACATAAAGTCTTACACTGCACTTTTTTTTAGTAAAAATAAAAAAAAATCAGCACAAAGAACACGTTTTCACTAGCGATACTGCAGACATGGTTTGTTTCTGATCTGCATCTTTTCTTTTCTTTTCTTTTTTTACATTTCCTGCAGTATTTTAATGTCTGCACATTTATGACAGTTAATCTTATAACTGCAGAAGCAGCAAATTGTTCACTCTTCTACCTGCAAGAGCTCCTATAGTAATTTCACAGACCCAGTCTTTCTCAAGGGGTCCTCTTCTGAATCGTGTTCTTCCACTGAGAGATACAAGTAGGACTTGTAACAAAAGGTTGCAATGTGGAGGATTAATAGTTGAAGTTCCAGTCACTCCATTTCCCCTCCCGCTCCAATTATCTATCTTGCTGCACATAGTCAGTATTCTGTGGCCATTGAACAAGCTCCTCCTTCATTAGGGTGTTTGGTGAGGTCCCCTGCAAGCTATCCCCCGGTTCTTATGTTTGTACTTCTGAAACTCTTAGGCAACTGATACCTTCCCTCTTATGCATGGGTGTGGTGCCATTTTGACTGCATAAGGAATGGCCCACACAATCTGATTCTCAGAAATAGAATGCACCTGACCTTTCCTAAAAATTAGTCTAATGTGTGTGTGGTATAGATACTGAACATTTCTGCATAGGAAATGTGGGGTGTAGCCTGAAAAACCAATTACTCCATGGATGATATTCAAAGAGAATCTGCATATTGTAATGCATAGTGCAAGCATTGCTGCTGAATCGGTGCTACTTATAGGTAAAAGGTAAGGACCCCTGGACAGTTAAGTCCAGTCAAAGGCGACTATGGGGTGTGGCACTTCAGGCCGAGGGAGTCAGCGTTTGTCCACAGACAGCTTTTCAGGTCATGTGGCCAGCATGGTTACTTTTACTAAGATTACAAACTACACATGAATCCTCAATTTATGCCCTTACATAAATGGCATAGTTACAGATAGGTAGCCGTGTTGGTCTGCCATGGTCAAAACAAAATAAAATAAAAAAATTCCTTCCAGTAGCACCTTAAAGACCAACTAAGTTAGTTCTAGGTATGAGCTTTCGTGTGCATGCACACTTCTTCAGATACACTGAAACAGAAGTTTCCAGACCCTTCTATATAGTGAGAAGGTGGGGAGGGGTATTACTCAGAAGGGTGGTGGGAATGGGTGATTGGCAGATAGCTGCGTTAAGAGTCGTCAACAGGCTCATCGCAGCTATCTGCCAATCACCCATTCCCACCACCCTTCTGAGTAATACCCCTCCCCACCTTCTCACTATATAGAAAGGTCCGGTGACTTCTGTTTCAGTGTATCTGAAGAAGTGTGCATGCACACGAAAGCTCATACCTAGAACTAACTCAGTTGGTCTTTAAGGTGCTACTGGAAGGAATTTTTTTATTTTATTTTGTTTTGATAAATGGCATACTGGGATTTTTAACACGTGAGATCTTACCAGAACCCAGAGCAATGGGGAAATGGAAAGAGAAGAAGAAAACTGAGAATAAATTTTAAAATGTGTCATTTTTGATATCATTATGCATGTGTGTGTCATTTAAAAAAACCGTCAGTAAAATTCATCAGCATTTTGGTGGAAATCTCTCCTAATAAGCCCTATCATTGTTTGCAATTTTGCCCAATATACATATTTTGAGCAGCTATTTCACCTGACATAATCCATTTTTCTATGTTGTTTTCACTAATATGTGCATTTTTATGGACACTTTACTCCAGTGTATGCATTTTTTAACACATTTTTTGGCTGGAGGAATGCACTGCAAAATTTGGAGAAGTGTGAATATTGAATGATGGTCGTGTTACTGTTCATATATACTTCTGTAAAATGTGGATTAGGTAGGTTCACTTTTAAAAGCAAACTAAATCTAATTTATGCCCCATCCGTAGATATTTATGGCACATTCTCAAGGCCTATTATTGGATATATTCAGTATTAAATTGGAGAAAAATGGAAGTGACTGGGGAAATGTTGTTCCTATGTTTCATATCCCATATTATTCATCAACATTTGTGATCATGCCACTGATATGGTACATTGAATTACTACTGTAATAAACATTTAAATGGGTTTATGTAATCCCACAAATCCCTTCACTTAATAAAAGGAGAAATGTGTTTGCCTAAGTCTCTCATGTGGATAAACTTGTGTTAGTTATTATGAGGAATAAATAGTAACACATACAACTTTTTTCTTAAATGATACATGTTTGGTTTGGTTTTGCAATTTAATCTTAAATATATTCAAGAATAGGCCTTTGTAAAATTTAAAAGAATATGTAAGCTTTTTAAAAATTAAACATCTTGCACACTGAAGTTAAAGAGGGGTCCTAGATCAGGAAACATTTTAAATTCCCTGGCTAATAGGTCTTACAGGTTGGCCTAGACTAAATATTTTTAAGGATTGCTAGGTATTGTTCCATGAGCACTGAAGTGTCTATCTGTGTGTGTGTGTGTGTGTGTGTGTGTGTGCATTGCTATGATTGTTAATAATAAATTGGCTGTCAGATATTTGAATTCCTCTATTGGTCCTTAAATCCTATCAACCAAAATTTCCACTGTGCTAATCAAACTGATATTTTTATGAGCATATGCTTAGCATTTAGCCATCTCTATGTGCTGATAGAAATAAATTGAGCTGGATGATGAATGATTAGGATGTTGGTTAAAAAGAGTGAAGTCAGTGATGTCTTGAATTCATGCCTAAAGACTGGATCATTGGTTAAGAATTTGTAACCTCTGTTTTAACCTCTACTGCACTTAAAATGTAGAAATGTAATTTGGCAATAAGAGTCAGGTTCTGCTAGTATTTAACCAATGCATAGCTGAATGCTGTTATCATATGCTATTCAGATGTATGTAAATAGATAATTGGTGCCCTTCCCTTGAACTGGGTTGTGTGCATATGTGAAACAGACAAATCAGGTTTGGATGAAACTCTAAGGCTCTAATCATATGCACCCCTACAGGAAAGTAAGTTCTGTGGAATAAATAAATAAATATCCCACTCTTCCTCCTGAAGGAGCAATAAAACAATGAAAAACACATTACTAAAAGCAGGCTTACTTCTGAGTAGACATGAAGAGGAATGTGCTGTAAGTATGTTGGACAGATGGCACCAAGTGGCACCCATGGGCAGCCATGTTCCTACAGAGGTTCTCCCAGGTGTCTGCGTAGTCTCCTCCCTCACTGAAATTAGACTGACATTATTGTAGCCAGGAGAATAGGTTGTGGTGTGTGCTTTGTTGCAGGAGATGGGTGACAGCCACAATAGTTTTCCCAGTTTGCAGATGTGTCCATAGGTCAAAAGGGCTGGTGATGCATCTGCCTGCACCATCCTTCAGGTTCACCTGTCCTGTCTGGGTGTCAGGGACTGGACTGAAGGGGAGAAGGAATGGTGGAGATCACACCCACACCCACACCCACACCCACACCCACACCCACACCCACACCCACACCCACACCCTGCTTCTCCTGATGCTCCCAGAGAAGAGGAAGGGAGTATTGAATTACAGCAGTGGCTTGAGGAAGGTCTCAGCGCAGAGACAGACGAACAGAAAAGTTGGGAGGTATTGGGAGAAGAGAGGGGAGACCCAAGGGAGCCAGCTGACATGTTATCACTGGAGAGTATTTCTCCAGTGATAACGTTACAATGGTGTAATGTTGGAAAATGTTGATCACTTCTCCTACCTGGGCAGTTATCTTTCCACAAGGGCCAATACTGGTGCCGAAATCCAGCATCGCCTGAGCTCTGCGAGTGCGGCTTTCTCCCGACTGAAGCGCAGAGTGTTTGAGAACTAGGACATTCACAGGGAACCCCAAATGCTTGTTTACAAAGCTATTGTACTACCAACCTTACTGTATGCTTGTGAAACATGGACCACTTATAAACACTATCTCCAACTCCTCGAAAGATTCCATCAATGGTGTCTCCGAAAAATTGTACACATCACTTGGTAAGACAGGCGAACTAATGTCAGTGTACTGGAAGAAGCAAAGATCACCAGTGTTGAAGCAATGATTCTTCAACATCAACTTTGTTGGACTGGTCATGTTGTACGGATGCCTGATTATCGTCTTCCAAAGCAACTACTCTATTCTGAACGTAAAAATGGAAAGTGTAATGCTGGTGGTCAACAAAAGAGGTTTAAAGACTGTCTCAAGGCAAATTTTTAAAAATGTAGTATAAACACAAACCATTGGGAAACACTGGCCTGCGAGCGCTCCAATTGGAGAACAGCCTTTACCAAAGGTGTCATGGGCTTCGAACTCAGGATGCAAGGGACAAACGTGCTAAGAGGAAGGCACACTTGGCAAATCCACACCGTGATTAACTCCCACTCGAAAACCAGTGTCCCCACTGTGGAAGGACGTGTGGATCCAGAATTGGCCTCCACAGTCACTTACGACTCATTGTTAAAACATTGTTTATGGAAGACAATCTTACTCAGCTACGAGTGATCGCCAAAGAAGAAGAAGATTTCTGACCCCCTTCACCTAGAACTCGGTGCTCATTGAGGGTGCAAGAGCAAAGGAATCAGAGACAATTAGCCCCTGGCAGCCACTGTAAGGGGAAGTGCTGCTGCTAGGAAGGGAGGAGCTCAGTTGGAACAATGCCATTATGGGAGACTGACTGGATTCCTGTGTCTCTCATCATGGTGTTTGAATAAATCCATTACTAAGAACTCTCTTTGTTTTTTCCTGTTTTGAGCTGCCACCGGGGGAGGGATAGAATTCCCTGAGCCTGAAACTGGATGGATTTTACAGCCACAGTACAGTACATTTGAATGAGCTCTATACACATAAGGACCAACTTCCAGGAGCAGCAAGCACAGATGGGTAGTATTGTGTTGCCAGTCTCCTTGCAGCAGCACCACTGCCACTTACCTGGATGGCACACAGGCAGTGCAAGGTGCTAGCAAGGTCAGGGCTGTGTAGACATTGTGCTCCTACAACCAATCTGCTGCTCCCAATGTTTCCACCACATCAGTCTTCCCTTCCTCTCTATAAGCAGCAGCAAGACTACTCCTACTAACCCCTGTGAAGATTTGGAGAACTATCATGGATAGGACCTTTAATATTATCTCCATTTTGAGGCCAAGTTTCTGAGTGCATTGTAGTAGCAGAGCCCATCCCTTCCAGGTTACATGATGGCTTGATTACGGACAGAATGCCTTGCTGTAGTGGAAGAACTGTGCCAAATTATGGACAGGAGGATTCTAACCATGTTGACTCTCCTGGATCTCTCGGTGACATTTGATGCAAGCAGCCATGGTATCTTTATGGTACTACTACATGGTCATGGGGGCACCACATTAGAATTCTTTCCTTGAGATTGGTAGCTCTCTTCTTTCCTAGAGATCTTTCTTGAAGATCAGTTTCACCCATAAGGTGAAGCTGGGGAACTGCTCCTCTACTCTGTGGCCACTGGCACATGAATCCACGTGGTCCTCATTGATTTTTAGCATGTATATGACTGGATGGTGTTGTTGCTCGGCTAGAGGGCCTCTTGGTCTGATCCAGCAGGACCAGTTATTATGTTCTCATCTTGGGCATTTAATGTTCATGTGAAACTTATTTCAATAGGTGTGATCTTGTTTAAGCTCCTTGCAAGAAATAGAGACTTGTCTCCTAATGAGCATGTCACATTCATATTATTTGTCTCAGTCTGAAACGGGCCCCATCATGAGCAGTAATTTAAAAACATGTACTTACCACAGAGTACTGACAATGGCCCCTTTTCATGCCTTAGCTGTTGTATTAAATATTTATGTGGGTGTTTATTTTGTAAATAAAGCAAAAGAATTAGGAGAACATGAAAGCATATGATCAATTTTAATAGCTGAGGTTTGGCTTGCTTGTTTTATGATGTGGCCTTTTTGTGTGTAGTTGATTCAAGGCAATGTCTTGAATAATACATACCATCTTTAAAATACTTCCAAATAGTTTCCTTTTGTTTGCTGGTTCTGTGCTGAAATAATAAATAAAATAAATGTGCTGGTATTCTTAAGTACATACTGGAGAAACTATTCCTGTGGCAATAGAGATAACAAATGTAGTTGAACAAATCTATGCTTCCTGTGGGAATGCACAGATATCCCTGTGTAACAACAATAGCAGCTGCGGAACTCTCTCTTTTTTACCTCTGTAGATGCCACAACCATTTATGGCAGTGGCTTCAGCCATGAAGCATGCTGGGTAACATTGGGGCCATCACTGTCTCTCAGCCTAATCTATACCACATGGTGGTTGTGAGTAGCAGTGGGCAAATTCATCAATTTCCATTTCATTTTCCCCATTTTTAGTTCGGTTCTCCACATTTCCACATGAATTCTTTGAAATAAATCCTTATGAAGATCCAGCAGCATTTTAGTGTGAAGTTCTCTGAATATACACTGTATCACATGCAACTTTCTCCTATTATGAATTGTTTTAGTATATCATTTTCACAAACACACACACACACACACACACACACACACCCCAACACTTTGCCCTAGTATATGCATTGCTGTACACATTCCTTATTGCATTTCCACAGTTTTTATACCACTTATCTACAATCCTCTCTCAGAGGTATACAGAAAACACAATACAGAAAAGCTACTGCCTTCCATCAGCTTGGGCTGGTAGCCCAGCTGCACACCTATGTGGACAGGGATAGCCTAACTTCTGATGTCTGCTTATGCTCTGGTAACCTGTAGGTTAGATTACTGCAATACATTATACATGGGGCTGCCTCTGAAGTCTGTTTGGGAACTTCAGCTGGTGCAGAATTCAGTGGCCACGTAGTTTCCAGGCCCAATTCAAAGTGCTGGTTTTGACTTCTACAGCCTTAAACAGTTCAGATCTGCAATACTTCAAGGACTGCCTCTCTCCATATGAACCAACCAAGACCCTGCAGTCAGCATCTGAAGCACTTCTTTGTGTGATCACTGCATGATAGGTCTGGAGGGTGGCAACACGAGAATGGGCCTTTTCAGTAGCTACTCCCCACTTGTGAAATGCTCTCCCCGTTGTGGGTTGCCTGGCATTTCATTACGTATCTTTAGGCGCCAGGCAAAACCATTCCTCTTCTTCTAGGGGCTTTTGGCTGATTAAACCATCTACAACCTTTTAAACTGTGGGAGTCGAGGGTGGGATGGTATTGCTTTTTTTGTTGCTTTGCTCTGTCCCTTTTTTGTATATTTATATTGTAAACTGTGCTATGTTCGTCAGATGAAAGGCAGTATAGAAAATCAATCAATCAATGAAATAAATAAAAATAAGTTTAAACCATAAAATCAGACTTTGGTTAAAACTTTTCCTAGTTTGGGGAAAGTCCCATGGACTGCAAGAAGATCCAACCTCTCCATTCTTAAGGAAATCAGCCCTGAGTGCTCACTGGAAGAACAGATCATGAAGCTGAGGCTCCAATACTTTGGGCACCTCATGAGAAGAGAAGACTCCCTGGAAAAGACCCTGATGTTGAGAAAGATGGAGGGCACAAGGAGAAGGGGACGACAGAGGACGACATGGTTGGACAGTGTTCTCGAAGCTACGAACATGAGTTTGACCAAATTGTGGGAGGCAGTGGAAGACAGGAGTGCCTAGCGTGCTTTGGTCCATGGGGTCACAAAGAGTCAGACACAACTAAACGACTAAATGACTAAACAACAAAGTTTTGGGAAAGGGTCTGCCTTCCAATGATGTGATGTGTGGAAAGGACCAATATGAATCTCAGGAAGCACAGCTGAAGAGAAAAACAGTGCTTTTGGAATTCCTTCCAGTGCAGGTTTGTTAGCCTAGGGCTTGCTGATCAGAGGGTCAGTGTTTCGAATCCCCACAATGGGGTGAGCTCCCATTGTTCAGTCCCAGCTCCTGCAGACCTGGCAGTTCGAAAGCACGTCAAAGTGCAAGTAGATAAATAGGTACTGCTCTGGCGGAAAGGTAAATGGCATTTCCATGCACTGCTCTGGTTTGCCAGAAGTGGCTTAGTCATGCTGTCCACATGACCCGGAAGCTGTCTGTGGACAAATGCTGGCTCCTTCAGCCTATAGAGCGAGATGAACGCACAACTCCAGAGTCTTCCGCAACTGGAACTAACAGTCAGGGGTACCTTACCTTTAAGCACAATATGGGAAAAGTTCATTCCAAGTCCTTCACACAAGCCTCCTTTACAGCCACACCAGGTATAAATTACATTACTGACCTAGTTTAAAATCACAGAAGAAAAAGGTTTTAGTTGGTCCAAGGGGCTGCTGAGATGTCATTAAAATATCAAGGAGAAACAGAATCCACACTCATCTTTAATTTGCATTGTCATTCTCAGCAGAGGAAATAGCCCTGGAATTTTTTTTGTTCCATGAACCGTGTTTAAACTTAAATAAACATCCAGAGTAGCCTTTCTGCAAGACATGTCTTCACTGACACCTTTTGACACAGTGTTGACAACCATAAATCCTGCCCCCACCTTCCCAAACAAGTTGAGATTCATGAGAAGCATGTAAAAGTCCCTAATAAAGAATAAACTGCAAGAGAAGTTTACACTTGCTTAGAGACATGTTGTTTTCAGTAGGATTTAAGCACTTTCATTGAGCTTGGGCTTGCAGCCCCAACACTGAAAGCAGGAACATTTGGCATTCTTTCGACAAGGTCACCAAAGACCATCTGGGCACCTTTTGCTATCAAGGGGGAAGAAGGTGCTTGTGTTTTCCAATCTAGTTAAAGCTGTCAGTGCCCGTGACATAATGCACATTCCATAAACTGGGTTATCAACGCAGCTCAGAGATACCCTTGTATATTTTTATGTTCTGCTTCAGCCTGATAATGGTCTCCTGTGACACATTCTTCGGGTTTTACACCCATATATTTTGAGTGTCAAATGTTAGCATGGTGCTGCTGCTAGATTTCTAATCTGATCCCGAGCAGTAGTTAAGCAGCCTCAGTGATTTACACTTGGCAGGTACTCTCAAAGTTGGTTTCAAAGAGAAAATTAGTGTTTAATGATGCATCTTGGCCCCTCCAACGAAATTCACTGCCTGCTTATAGCCTATGGCAATTTTCAAGACCTAGCCAGGGGAGAAACAACGCATAATGCACACTCACATTTACAAACAAGCTTTCAACTGTTTAATTCTAAAGCATTACTCATTAAATCATAAAGGACAATCTGAATCAGGACAAACACAGCCATCTAATAACACTTGTGAGCATGTGGAACGTTATCAAGCTAACGTGGGAAGCAGAAAACTTTTACAAATGAAACCAATGCAACATGTCACTCCAAATGAAAGCTTTTATTGCCCATAATAACAAGAATATTGATTTGATTGATTTTCCATTTTTGTCATTAAATGTTGTTATCTGTTCTGTGGCTTTGGAGGCCGAGCACGTTAAAAAATGAAAATAAAAAGCTTGTGTCAAGGGAGAGAAAATGGCTTTCCAAATGTTTGTTTTATTGATTGATTGATTGATTGATTGATTTAATAAATTTAGACACACACCCCTTCAGAAAATCTCTCACTGGGCATGTCAATAATTTATAATAGGTATGTCAGCAATGTACAGATTGATTACACTTACACTCATTTATTCATCATTTGACATTCTTTTCTTAAGTTTCAACTTGAGGTTAGGGTTCTTGTTTTGTTTTGAATTATGCTAGACTGAAAGCTTTTCTCATGTATTCAGAAACTGGATGCAAATATCATAGATTATTTCAGAAAGCAGAGTCTCTGAGGCAGATCTTAATGGCTAGACAGGTTCATATCAGAGCAGGAATTTTGGCCATGTTGGTAGGGGCTGATGGGTGTTGGAGTTTGACAATATCTGCAAGGTAACATTTGGGACCCTCTCTAAGGCTGTGTAGAAAGGCATCGTGTGACTACTTCCAGACATATGAGACTTGAACTAAGCATCATTTTAAAACTCTACAGTTCTTTTAATGCCATGCAAAGTCTGTAATGGTCATGGTAAGATGGAGTTTGAATATTTATATTTAAATTTTGCCCTATGTTTGTTTTGGTGGGCTAATAACCTTACCAGTTGGCTAGGAAATGCAGATCAGAATAAACTGAGGAAAGAGAAATTAAATGATGCTTATATGAATCAACACATGGTTCATCTATAGGTTATTAATAGCCAGTGGTGCTGCAAGGATACTTTGAGAGGCTATAATGTATCAAGGCAGACAATTGTTGTAGATATTTTCCACTGCCCATATTTCTTTATATTTGGCACAATCTCTACTACGTACTGAAATAACCTGAATTTCAAAAGGTTTTTTAAAAAATGAATGAATGAATGACTATAGCTGTAGCTAAAAAATAAGTTGCTACTTTTCCAAGCACTTAATATCATGGAAGTTTAAACTTATCCCTTCCTGGGAAGAAATGTGTTTCATCATAGTAAAGAGGTATAACTTTATGAATTACTCTGTCAGCAATAAAAATGTGAGAAATGTTGGGTGAAATTGAATAGGATAAAGCAATGGATGGAAAGGACTCAAATGGGAAATGGAAAGTGGTAAAAGATAAATTAATGGTGAAAAGTTTTACATGCTGTAGAGAGATGGTATAATGCACGCATCTTGCTCAGTCAACTTTAGCAATAATGGGCTATTATTTCTACCCAATTCAGAAATGGTTTAAAGAAGAATCTCAGCTTTAATTTAGCTCTGCCAATGCCAGGACGGTACTGTAGGAATTCTGATGCCATTTATGTCAATTGATTGTCTTCCGTCAACTACCACCCCTTGACTTTAGTTATTCCTGAACCTGAAACAGCAGATTTCATGACCTGCACTGACCATAACTGAAGGTGAGCAGGGCTGCCAACTTGAATAAAATATTGGAGGGCCCAGGTAAGCCCCACACTGCATAATCAATCACAAGACGCTGCACACACAAACACACCATTTCAATGGTACTGCCCATCAACTTTGGACTCAAATATTTTTTGAAGAGGTGAAGGGACTTTGGCCCCTAGAAGCTGGCTCCTATGAAGCTAAGTATACAAGCTAAGTATACAAGCTAAGTATACAAGTATTCATTTATAGGGAAGGTGAGGAGGGGCTCGTTTCCCCCATGCAACCTGTTCTGGGTAGAAAGGGGAGAACTAGAGCATCAAAACTACTCCACAGCTAAGTTTATTTCCTAGTAATTTTGAGTCATGAGGGCCCTTTTTGGCATTCAAACGCCAGTATGTGACCCTAAAGCAGGGAAGAAAGCTGTTCCTCCCTTAACAATAACATGATGTTTAAATATTTTGCTTCCTGCATTTGTTGTAGCCCCTCATGGGGTCTTGTGAAGAAAAGTGAGGGATAAGTTTTATAAACAAATAAAATCCTCATTGTAATGCCTTTCTAACATTAAACACTACGCATTAGGAGCCTGGTAACTATGGTAATACCGTACAGCGACACCATAATGTGTCACAGAAGTTCTAGCAACAGTCGAAGCCGCGACGTGCCGATTTATCTTCCGGGTTTGACTGAATTGCACCCATCTATCACTACAATGGGAGTCAGTCTTCCAGCCTTCTATTCTGTATCGGAAACAAGCTGCATATTTTCTTCATGCGGATGAGCAGGGGTTGGATAGGGTGGACTGGAGCCAAAGACAGCAGTTTTCAGTTGCATCGAGGAAACAAAGGGAAGTGAAAAAGATAAAGCAGCAGAAATCCATCTGTGTTCCAGACAGTTTACACTGACTCCGTGGTGCCCTTGACAGGGTCTATAGGGAGCCTGGAAGAAACAGCAGTTCTGGCAGGCTGGAGGGAGCTGAGTTGAGAGCAACACAAGGACTAGCTAGGCTCACTTTGTATATCAATAACCTAGGAGAGGCTTGATGACAATTAGATAACTGTTGTTAATGCGGCATGTGGGTGGGAGGCTGAGATGAAGGAAGAAAGGGAACTGTCAATGCAAAATGACAGAAATATGTCCCGAAACAGAAGGTCTAGATGAGCAGCATAGCAATTTAAACAGTATAGTACAGTATAAATAAGTACAGTATAAATATGGGGCTATGAGGAAAATAAGAATTTGATCTAGCAGTGTAGTGAAGTTACAAAGTGGGTGGATTTTCTTTTCCTTCTTTAAAAAAGGGATGTTATTCATCACGCAATTACCTCTAAAGAGGAAAATCCTTTGGTACAACAGTGAATTACAATACCTTTAAAATCTTCACTTTGGTACTTAACAGAGGGAAATGTATCCTGTCTGGAACGTACTGAGCTATAAAAATATGTTCTCAGGGAATTTCTTTCCTCACAATAAACATCTATTTGGATCATCAGCTCATTCTATAAAAGTACTTGGGTTTAAGTGACTTTTACCACAGGGACAAAATGGCTTCAAATCCAAAGCATTTCAGCTTTAGTTGAACAAGGCTGACTATCAGTTTAAGTACTTTGGCTTAACTAGTTTATGGCTCTTTTGTCAAACTAATGCAACTTTCTCCAGATTCATTAGCAGATCATAAAAACTGTAGCATAACTATTTCAGGTGCTTGAGGCATGTATCCCAGCTCACAACAGTGGAAAAAACTAAGTGCATAATGCAGTTGAACCAGAAAAGAGTACACAGAACCAACTGATTATGTATTATAGTGGTTTATAAAGTTTGATCAATCCAAACTCAAAATACACAGCTTTATAAACAACTAAATAAATGAGTAAACACATGAAGCTCTAATTTAAGAGGAAAGTGGCAGAGGGGGGTTACATGAGATAACTGGTGTAGGAAAGGAGAAATTAAGTATTAGGCTTCAATATCATGGAAAGAAGAGGGGATTCATTTAATTTGACTAACCTTAACATATTGATCTCACTGGTCTACCCTGTGTCAGACTTGGTTGCAATACCATGCAAGTTGAAAAGCTAATTTTCATCAGAATTAATAAAAATATATCTGTGGATGATGTCCTTATAGCAAGGTGAGCATTTTCTTGTTGCCCCTGTACAATGTGAGTTATAGGATAATTAAGTCCTCCTGTGCCTCCTGCTTTGATTTATTGTAGAAACAATTGTGGCTTTGCTATTCTGGAGGACTATACTTTTCACACTTAGTATTTGTTTGGCATGGAAACCAACATTATAGTACTGGAGCACCCTACTAGAATCATACAATCATAGAATTGTAGAGTTGGAATAAACTGCTGTAAGTGGTAACGATGAGCTGATACAAACACAGAACTGTGCCACAACATTAGCCTATCCTATCCTATATTATATGTAGTTATTTGTATATTTTCATAAATATAACTGTTTTACCAATTCCTGTTGTCAAGTTTTCATTCTGGCTGTAGGTTTACTCTAGCTTTCTGCCCTGATAATCTCTTAATGTGTTCTGATTTTCAGGTGGATAGCTAATTTATGTTGCAAACTGCCCTGTGATTTTTGCATAAATTTAATAACTAGTAATAAATAACAAGTAATAAATGTCATGCAGAAGATTGTAGTGGGTATCATTTCTAGATCTTCCAAACTGTATAGTATGGACCGTATATTTGAAGGACTGCATGTTGCATGGCCAGATCATGGGCTGAGAAACTGCTTAATTTTGACAGCTAGTACCTCCACATTTTAAGCTTTATAAAGCTTCCAGTTTAGAGCCAAGAATTCATGTAGAATAAAATAATCTACAAAAGAAAAAATATATATTTGGATCACGTATTGGAAACATCTTTCCAAATTTAGGCTTAGGCATCAATAGTCACCTATTTAATTATCTACCCAGTCAACTGATTAACATTCCTAATTTAAATAATTTAAAGGGAGAACTACTAATGTAAAATTTTATTAAATAGAACAATGTGATCATAAAAAATAAATAATGGAGTTGTTAGTGGGGATAAAGAGAAATTTAGTCAGTATTGATGAAGCATGGAAACTATTACCCAATATTTCTGAATGGGTGGGCAGTTACATAGCATAGAAAAGAGAGCTTCACTTTTGCTTTTTCAACGTCTGTTATGAATTCTTAGCCACAACTGAAGACAGAGTTAGGCATGCTTAATCCTGATTTCAATGGTTTAAGCATGTCTAACATACTGAAATGCAACTGGTGAACAATCTTTGTGTTTACCTGGCATCAGGTCCAATCTACAAAAGATTTCAAAATTATTTTCAGATCAGTTGAAACTGAGTACTTTAACTTTGGGGGTAGAAAATAATAAACTCCCAAATATTTCCTGATATGGCATGATTTATATCTTGCTCCCATTTTCCAGTTAAACTTGTTGTCTATTTTTTTAAATTTTTTTATGGATAGCTAAGATTACACAAACCAGAGCTTCATTCTTCTCAAATGAACATTTGAGGACACCATTTATCTTAGTAATTCATTGTAATCACAAATATCCACACCCTGGTCATTTACAATTTATATTTAGATGTCAGCCCTTCATCATTTTTCTTCTTCCTAGAATTCCTCATGATTTATTACAAGATGAGTCTGTGACCTATAGAGAAAAAATCTGTCCTATTTAGAAGCAAAATAGCAGTCACATCCCTCACTTCAAAACGTCCTCTGAAATAGCTTCTGTGACCTTCTAGTTACTTCATGGTGTGGCAACAATGCAACAGGGTGAGTCTCATGAACAACGAAACAGAAAAAACCATAGTCACTAGGGCAGTTCCGAGAGCTGTCAGTTTCTCAAGAGTTTTTCTCACCTGTGAATGTCACTTCCATTTTTTCTGCTTATTATGCAGGACACTTTCGTATTTCTTTAGAAATTGGGTGTGGGATTGAATTTACATTTATCAATGTGAGGTGTGCAGATGTATCTGTTTTTCTTCCCATTAAATGTTTGTCAAGCATTCTGCAGCTTCCCTTGTAGCCTGTGCAGTCTGGAAAAGCCCCATTGGCTAGACTTACCTTGTAATGTCTTACCATGGGTTTAAATTGAAGTGCTGGTTTTGTTTTTAATAGAATTTATTCCTTTTACTTTTTTTTAAAAAAAACCCTCTGTACTGATTTCATTCATAGTTGCATTTTTTAAAAAAAGATTTCATTTACAAAACAGCAATGAACATCAATTAGCTATGCCGAAGGCAGAATCCCAACTTTTTTTCTTTAGAGGAAAGCCCAGCTGAGAGCATCCTCTGATTTTCAGGAGGCACCACGGAAGGCTTCCTTCAGAGTGCAGACCACCATATATATAATTTGTAGAATAAAATGAGACACTCAAGCACCTCTTGGTCACCTTGGCCAAAGTAAGCTAAGCAGCACAAAAGCCTTGCATCCCACTCGTGGGAATTTCTCTGTTAATTCCTCCCTCCCAATAATTTTCTTTTTCTGAGTAACATTACTGCAATCCTAACTGTGCTTAGTTCAGCTCAGCTGGACTCACTTCAGAGTAGATATGGATTGCCACTGAATGCACATCTCATTAACTAAAATGGGAGTCAAGCAGTCTAAATCTGTGCCGAATTGCAATGCAACTCTTTATCCCATACTGTTGTACAACCTCTTCCTGTGTATTTAATCATAAGTCATCACCCCCCCCCTTAGGATTGCAGTCTTAAGTCATCCTTGTCATAGATGTGTCTATTAACACACAACTGTTCCAAAGTGGAACAAAGCTATTCTGAATATGCTTTTGTAAATAGATCGCAGCAAAGAGGCTGTAAGCTAAAGTCTTGGAAAGCCTGCTGTAAAGGACTAAATTTCCATCGGTAGAAAATATTAAACCCCCCTTGGAAGCAGGAGAAGAGGGAGGAAGTTTTGGACTGTGTGTGCCGGCAGGAGAGAGTCAAGAAAGTCAAAATACCACCGCTCCGAACCTGGAAACGGGCTGCTAGTAAGACTGACGTTTTTGGATTGTTCGTTGACAGTGAATAGAATGTTCGCTGACAGCTAGCTAAATAAGAGAGATACATTGTTTCTATTCTCTCCGTCTGCTCTTAAAAAGGAGTAATAGTAACTGAAAATTGAAACTAACTTTATTGTTTGAACTGTGTTTAAAAGGACTAATACAAATAGAAACTGTTTCCCTCTAGAGGAAGCCTTTGAAACTGTTACAAGAGCTGAGCTGGGGGAATTTCCAGCTGCAAGATAAAGCTGTGAGACTTTGGGAATGACCTTGAATTGGTTAAGAATGTCAACAGAAGAGGCCTTAGTGGCTGCATTATGTAAGATAAATGATTCATTGGAACAGCTTCACAAGAAGGTGGATTTAACTATAGAAAGTATAAATAATTTGGGACAAAAGGTGAACACCAATACAGAAACTATCCAGAAATTGACACAGGAATCTACTTTGACTTGGCAAACTGCGGAGAAGGCTAGGGAGAAAGCTGTTGCCGTTGAACCTAAAGCCGTTGAACCAGCCTCACACATGCAACTTGATGATCATAAGTTGATGCCTGTTATGATTGAATCTTAAGGAAAACAGACTTTGAGGATCAGAGCCCTGCCTGAACTGGAGAGGGAAGGTTTGATGGACTTTCTCACACAGGAATTTGCTGATTTTTGGGACCTGGACTTGGGCCAAGAAGAGACTAAAATTGTGAGGGCCTTCAGACTTTACCAGAAGAACTTAGAAGAACAACAGTCAAGAGAGGAAATTTTTAAAGACGTCCTGAAATACCTTTTGGATCTTAGGTTTAACTACGGAGATTTGGTTGCCCTGTTGAGAAGGAATAAAATCATCTTTAGGTGGGAGTTTCCCCAAGATCTATTCTTCAGCCTCAAAGGAAGGAAAATAAAAATAAGATCAGTAGAAGACAAAGCAAAGTTCTTGTATAAGTACGAAGAAGACTCTCAGAAGGGACTTGGAAAAGAGTTAAGAGCATCGGACAGAAGATCACCAGGTTGATGGACTATATGGAATTGGCGGAAGGAACTGGCAGAATCCGAGACCAGGGAGAAGAGACGGTGGAAGAAGATTGGAAAAAGTTTAAAGACTATTTATAGAAATAATGTAAAATTAATGTGTGTTAGAAAAATGTTGGAATGAAGCTATATGGCTTTAGTAGAAATGTTATAAGGAATTAAGTATAAATAGATTACTAGAGTATTAAAGGGAAAATAAGGTTAAAATATGTTAAGACAATTATATGACAGAAATAGAGGAAGAGGGAAAGGATTTGCTGAAACAATTAATAGAAGTGGAATACAAAAAGGGAGGTGTGAGGAGGTCATTGAAACAAGGGAATGAAAGTTAAGATATTGGTATGGTAAGATGTGTGTTTTAAATTGTTTTTGTTTGATTTTGTTTAGTTTATTGTGTTAGTGTTGTGTTGTGTATTGTTTATATATTGTATTGTATTGTATTGTTTTCTCTTTTTTTCTTCTCTTTTCTTTCTTTTTCTCTGTAGTGTTTAAAAGCAATAAATATTATTTTTAAAAAAACAGAGCAGAGGTGGTTTTAGGGTGGCACAACTGGTGAGATTGCAGTGTGCTGCACTGCAGGGGGCACCAAAACAATTCTGGAGAACAGAGCAAGAGAGGTGGGGTGCTGAATTTTAGCGTTGCACAGGGCACCACTGAAATTTGAAAGCCCAAGTCTGCAACGGATCAGAGATAGTCCTCTGCTTGCTCCATGATAGCCACTTGCTTTAGCAAACAAGAGAACTCTTCAGAAGTACCTGGGCAGTGTCTAGATTTTAAGCCCTATGGGGGCCTGTAAGGCTTATCAAGGGACACAAACACCCATCAGAAAGAAAGACCAGTGTGCAGCTGCCAAATCTTTTTTTAGAAAATATACAAGCAAGAATACTCAGTACTCTGTCGCCTCTTAATTATTTTATGATAAGAAAGAGACAAACCCCTGTCCCTGCTCTCATAAGGCATTATGGAGGAAAATAAATCCCCTTTACTCCCTCTCAAAAGCTCATGAGCCTATTTGTCTGCAATTTGGTAGGCGTAATGAGCTCTGGAGAGGCTCTTGTCAATTTCTCCCACTTTGACCATTTCCCATTACAGTGAATGGGGAACACACAGAGCTTTATTTATAGAGTGCCTCAGAACCTGAACCCAGATCAAAGTGGATAGAGCACAGGGCAACTGAGAAACAGATCAGAATTTTAGAAACCACACAGATGCAAGTCAAATCTTGGGGGCCGTGCATACCTGTAGCAGTTATATGTAAGTGTTAGGCTCTCAGTCATACATATTTGCACTGTAATCCAGATTCTACCACCTCCCTTATTAATTCGGTGTTATCATTAAAAGGAATTCATAACAAAACAATTAATTAGTGTTTTGTTAAGCATGCCTCTAGCTTTGTGGCACTGGGCTGCCTCTATTAACTGGGATCCTTTATTGCCAATATATAAACCAGGTTTTTTTTTTTTAAAAAAAACAACCCTGCAAATTTAAGCTTCAGTTAACCACACAGGGTGATGTTGCAAGAACAGTTTAAGCTAACATTCCAAGCAATGAGAAGTTGTTTTGACAATTATCCATTTCTCCTGAATGGCTTGGTTAATAAAGTTAATACCTGAACAATAGGAATGCGTAATGCTTTATTATGCTGTATGAAATTACCTGCTCTGTATTTCAACACATCACGATGTGAAAAGGTAGAAAGAGGCAGAACTGGGTTTTAAAGTGCTGTCTCAGGAAACTGAAGGGTGTGACTGGTGCTACTGAAAACAAGGAATATAAGGAAGAGAATTCAGTCCATGAAGTTCTTTGACAAGGCAGAGTTCTCAAAACATCAGATGACACAGGATGATTGCCTCAGTACCAAAAGTATCAGCTTCCAAATGCATGCACCTGAAGCCCAAACACATCAACCAACCAAACCCTTACACACCTGCTTTTATACATTCTGGGGGACACACCTTTTTCTGGCACAAAAGAATTGTGTTAGGGGGAAAAAACAAATGTAAAGTAGTTTTGTGAATGTTATTTGTGTGTACTAGTTAACTCCAGATTAAACTATAGCTACCTCCAGATTAAACTATGGTAATGCACTCTTACATGGGACTGCCCTTGAAAACCCCTTGCAAATCACAGCTGGTGCAAAATGCCCCAACTAGGCTGTTGACTGGAGCCAAGTGTTTTAATAGCATCCTACCTGTTTTGTTTGATTTGCACTGGATAGTTCTGTATCCATCCTCAATTCAAGATGGCAGTGTTTAAAGCCCTAAAATAACTTGGTATCTTAATGACCACCTTCCTCCATCTTGTTTCTTCCTGTATTCTCTCCTCACCAATGGAGGTTCCTCTTTTGTTTTCTCAATCTTGTCAGGAGGACTTCTAAAAGAAGCACAGCTTTTTCAGTCACGGTGTCTCCTCAGTTGAGGTTCATCAGGACATTTCCACTTATTGTTTTATAAGACTTTAACTTGGTTATTTAAAAAGGCCTTTAGCTGAAAGGTAAACGACATTTCCATGCGCTCTGGTTTATGTCAGGGTGTTCCATTGCGCCGGAAGTGGTTTAGTCATGCAGGCCACGTGACCCAGAAAGCTGTCTGTGGACAAATGCCAGCTCCCTCGGCCTGAAAGCAAGATGAGTGCCTCAACCCCCTAGTTGCCTTTTACAGGACTTAACTGTAACCTTTACTTTTTACCTTTTTAGCTGAATATAGATTTAGAGTTCAGATTTTTGATTTAGATTTGAAAGCATTTTACTTTTTGACAGTTGTTCCTAGGTATTGTTATTATTTCTGGGTTATTTTTTTTACTGTTTTTAGCTTTTTTATTTATTAACCTTGTTGGATGCCTTTTGGAAGCATGGGACATGCATAAAAATAAATACATACTGGAACAAAGCAACATACTGATGTGCCCACGTTAATGCTATGCTGTACAAAAGTCTGGATTTTCATGTTTCAAAAAGTCATTTGGTGGACTACCTTGCATTAGCATGCTTCAAGCTGCATACTTTAGATATGCACACCTAAAAAAAGTATCATCTGTCATAGGGTATATCTGGTATGGGCAACTGGAAATATTGGGTTTTGCTCCTCTTCACATGTGTGCACATTTTAAGGAAGCTCCTGCCCTTTCAATTTCTTCCTTGTTGATAGTTTCAGTTTTTCCAAGGTGGAAGCCAGAAGACTCCTGTTGTTGTCATTTTTCTATTAAAGCATTCTCCATGTTGCACAGTATTTTCTTTTCACAATAGTTACGCTGGCATCAAACACATATGTACAGCCAAATGTATCATAAAGATAACTTCATCAGAGTGCCATGATTTTGAGTGCACAGTTGATGACAAACTTAGACAGCCATTTTCACTGTACTGTAGATTTACATATGTATAACAAACCAGTTTAGTCAAAACTTGATGAAATCATCACATCAAAAAGTTATTTTAGTTGGGAGATAATTCCAAGTATGTGTGTTCACTGTTCAGGACCAGGGTGCCAAAACCTAATTTGTATCTTTCTTTCTTTTTACCAGGATTTAAATGAGCCACTGCTGGCTAATTCTACTTGGCAGTAAATTCAGTGCTTAAGGAACTCTTTTTGGCACAAGTACTTCTCATTCAGTAGTTCAACAAATATTAGTCAATTTCAAATTCTAATCTGCTTTGTAAAAGCTGAAGGGTTGCATAAGTACTCGCTGAGAGAACACCCCATTGATTACCCTTCAGTAAGCGTTGATTGATCTTTACCCTGATAGCCAACACACAGCCCACTGGATGGACTTGGGCTATTCATTATTTCTCAGATTTACCTCTTTCATATATATATTCTGGGAATAGGAACTTAATGCAAGGACTACATAAATTGTTTCCAACGAAATATGCATGCAGTGGTATCTGCCAGCATAACACCAGCAATAAGACCAGGCTTTGCGACACGTTGTTGATCTGGTAATTGCTAAACCATTCGAAGGTGAAATTCATGTCATTATAATCCAGGTTTTGCCTCAAATTCAAAGAAACAATGTTAAAATACTGCACACCCTTGTGTTTATTTAGTCTTCATCTGAATGGCATGAATCATCACCTTGGAGTATTATTCTTTATTTATACTATTATTTTACTAATACTTTACCTTGCTGGCATCTGTCTGTCTCAAAAGACGATGGAAAAGTGCGCCATTGGGTATCATATTGTTATCTACTTTTCAGAAATATATAGCTATATATAGCCTTATTTCTGAATACTGAATATATGTGCTGTCAATCCCTGCTACCCCACAACTTTTAGACAATTTTTTTCAGAAATGTTATGGTGCATTGGCTTCTATTACATTATAGACAAGGTGCCAAGAGTAGTAGTAGTTGTTGTTGATGGTGTCATTGTCTTCTTTTTTTCACAAAAATCTCACCAGCTGTTAGTTGCGACTGAGACTTTCCATAGCTTCCTGATTCCCAGCTGCACTTCCATTTCTCTGCCAAGCCGCCATGGAAACAATGATGTGGCACAGTAAAATTGCATTCACCCTGGAGCTAGGAGGTTGCAGAGAGTCTTGCCACCTCAACCAGCAGCTGATAAGGAGATTTTTGGACTATAAAAAAATAGATTGTGCAGGGTGAACCTTATCTGTAAAGTAATCTCAGAAATTGTTCCCAGTTCTCCTCAGTCATCACAGGTGGCCCTCCCACCCCAGTCAGAAAAGCTTGAAGACCTCCAGAGATAAATTTCATTTCATCTTTGTCTAAGAAGAGATTTCAACCTGGACTGCCAGCTTTTACTAAAACATCCTGATATTAAATGAAGTATTTCGCTATCTTGTTATTTGTTTTTCTTTCTCCTGATCATCGGTTGCATATTGTTCATTAGCAAGAAGCATCAAACCCAATATACTGCTTTAGTCATTCTGGTATTTTAACTCCCACTCTGTCTTTTTTTTTTTTATGCAATAGACTTTTACTGTCACTGATTCAAAGCCTTAGACATGCTTTGAATCCTATTGAATAGATTCCTTATTTGTTTCTGATTTTCCTTCTTTTTTATTATTATTATTAGAAGGTATAAATTTCCAGCAGAGCTTGTTGCTTGACAAGGCTCCATTATTTGCACATGACAAGGTTTATCAAGAACAGTTGGATTTTTATGAGGAGTCTTTTTATGTTTCCTCCATAAAATATAAATAAATGAAAAGGATTAGACTGAGGAAGCAAAGTGTAATTTATCACCCATGTGAAGCAAGGGAAACTGAATGCAGATGGATGAACTGCAAAACTTAGTATGAGAAGGAAAAAATTGCTGTTGTGATCAAATGTAGAGGAATTAAGATGAAGAGCTCAGCACATGGAATTAAAATCCACACATATGGGATGTGGCTCCTCTTGGCTGTTCTGAGCTCTCGATGCACTACTATTACTACTTGAGTAAAGAAGAAGAAGACGATAATATTAACAATAGTGTTGCTTGGTATGATTGATGCATGGTGAAGGCGCACATGTTCAAGATTCTATGAGAGGAATCCTATGTAAAAGAAGCTAGCATAAAGCAAAATGATGTAAGCTGAGTTGTACACCAGATCTAAATCCCATTCATCACTAGGGCTGTTTCACTGCTTAAGGGTGGCTGAGGGAAAACATCCCTTTGAAATAGTGTTCTATGCTGGGTTGCCAGGTCACGAGACGGAGCTGTACGGGCTTAGGATCCCTTCTAAGTCCCTCCCTCTCTGGTTTTGCCCATGTGAACCCCTGGAACACCCCTTTGGGGGAACTTACATCTGCCTCAGCAGTGCCAGCTTCTAAGTCAGCAAAGCAAGTTACACCAGTCTAGCTTTGCCTCAAACGGACTTGGAGATAAAATGCTAGCTGAGCCTGACTGAGAACCAGCCAGCGGAATCAGAGATCCACTGAGGTCTAAGCCACTCATCCTGTTGGATCCTGCCATAGGATTACCTGACAAATTTCCTGGAATATTTACACATACTCTTGGCTTGCATGCTTCATAGTGTTATTTTAAAAAGGGTTAAATTTTCTACAGAGATGGTTTTTTGGTTTTTTCCTGGGTGAAAGTTCACAGCAAAAGGGTTTACTCTTTGGGGGTAGCAGCTCACCAGGTGGGTCAGAACAGCTCCATTCGCTTCCCAGAATGTGGGTCATTGCTGATTGCTGGGAGAGAGAGAGGTAGTGGGAAGATTGGTGCAACACCAAACGCACTGGTGAAACCAGTTAGGCACTCCTATCAGCATATTTGCACCATGCTGACTCCCTGCCATTTAAGGAAGGATGGGTCTGTTCATTTTGGTTCCCTCCATTTTCCACTTTTTCAATTTTAAATCCACTTCTCCACCTTTTGCAGCAATTATTAATTTTTTTGCAACTTTCTCATAATATATGCATTTTATATGCACTTTTGACTAATGTACAGATTTTGCAAGCACTTTCCCCTAATAGGTAAAGGTAAAGGGACCCCTGACCATTAAGTCCAGTCACGGATGACTCTGGGGTTGCGGCGCTCATCTCACTTTACTGGCTGAGGGAGCCGGCGTTTGTCCGCAGACAGTTTCCGGGTCATGTGGCCAGCATGACTAAGCCGCTTCTGGCGAAACCAGAGCAGCGCATGGAAATGGCATTTACCTTCCCGCCAGAGCGATACCTATTTATCTACTTGCACTTTGATGTGCTTTTGAAATGCTAGGTTGACAGGAGAAGGGACCGAGCAATGGGAGCTCACCCCGTCGCGGGGATTCAAACCGCCAACCTGATCGGCAAGCCCTAGGCTTTTTGTAAACATTGGTTGGAGGACTGCATCGCAAAATTCAGATAGGTGCTAATTTTGAAGGTTAGCTGTGTTTAGGTTCACATATGGTTTCAGGAAGTGCAAATTGGATAGATTCAGCTTTTAAACACAAACTGAATTGAGTTTATCCTCTATCCCTGCTGCTACCTCACCTGTCACCCGCTCCCTCCCAGCAAGCAACAGCAACACACCTGCCAGAAAGCTAGTAGGGCACCTTTTCTCTACCCAACCTGGTAAGTCACTTCTTATCGTAAGACATCAAGGGACTCAGAAATAAGAGCAGATACACCTCATTCCCCTCACTCCAGACAGCATTCAGACTGCAGAATTACAGACCCAGTCACTGCTGTGCATATGCAAGCATACTGGCTATTTTTTAGATGCCTACTGAAAACATAATTTAATTTTAGCAAGCTTATTCAGACATATAATTTATGTATACCTAAATTATTTGTTTGCTTTTTTGTTTTTAAGCGATTTGTTTTCAGCAGTTAATTTTACTTTAATTTGGATGCAAAGGGGGTTTCTATGCAAAAGCCCTCTCAGGAAAATAAATAAATACTTGCATTCCAAATACTTTTCCTGAGTGCTATCACAGTATAAAGCCATTGAAATAATTTGTGCTATTGAAATTCATTTGTTAATTGAGCAAATGCCTTTGACTCTAAGCTCTCTAGGTTGGGACTTGAATGTCTGGCTCATTTTCTGTTCCTCTTAGTTTAATAAGCTCCACCCTTCCATTTATTATTCCAGCCTCCTGTCTGCTTCATTCATTAAAAAGTCAATCATCACAATCCCTTTGTAGCTTTCCTTCACCAGATCAGGTTCAGGAGATAATGAAACAACATGCTCAAATATTCCCATACTCTTTAATTCAATTGCGCCCCTATCCAATCAAGTAGCACAGACTCGCCTGTTATCTCCCTTTCTTCTGATTAGCTCTCGGAGGAAGCATTCACAATGTGTGGGTGAAGCGGCTGACTAAGGAACAGCCTTTGCACATATTGCACTGATTACAACATGGATTTAACCAAAACAGGAATTAGATGACTGCATCCAGAACAAGGCCTGTGGGCTATGGAAGTACTAAGCAGAACGGCACATTCCTTTAGCTTCTGTGTTTTGAGAGAGAAAGCTGGAACAGGTAGGTGTTCTCTCTACTGAAGGAAGTCACAGAGCTACAGTGGTTCCAGTAGAATTAAACTGGGCCTGTGGCTCCCATGCTTTTAACAGTAGCCTACTTAACCCACACAAGTTAAGCAGATGGATCTATTTTAATAATCCCACCACCACAAACAGGCATCTTCATCTATACAACAAAAGGCATAGGGAGAACTTTCTGAAGGTAAGAGCTGTTTGACAGTGGAACAGAGGCTTTTAAGCAGAGGTTGGAGGGCCATCTGTCATGGATATTTTAGCTCAGATTTCTGAATTGCAAGGGGTTGGACTAGATGACCCTTGAGGTCCCTTCCAACTCTACAATTCTATGATTCTATATACTTTAAGGCAGGCTGATAGCCAGCTTGGATGGTTAAGTACACTTGAATAGCAAGAGTCACATATAATAGGGAGAAGGGGAATATCAACCTGATTTCTACCCCATTTTTACTAAATCACCTCTGTAGATAATGGTACTTCAGGCTGGAGATCTTTGAAAACTGTTTCTTCCACGCACACCATCAGTGCTATAAATGATGTGCAGCCTGAGTTCCCAAGGAGAATGGCAAAGATCAACTAACAAATTCCCTGTGCATGCAGCAAACATTGCAGGGGGGGTGTGCATGAGCACCTTGCATTGGACCTGGAAACAAACTGGCAGCTAATGGGCTCAAGCCGATATGCTGATCCCCTCCCATGCATGCATCTGTTTCAGCATGGATGGATCATGCCCATAGATCAGGCATAGGCAAACTCAGCCCCCCAGATGTTTTGGGACTACAACTCCCATCATCCCTGACCACTGATACTATTAGCTAGGGATGATGGGAGTTGTAGTCCCAAAACATCTGGAGGGCCGAGTTTGCCTATGCCTGCCATAGGTATTTCCTTAATGTGCAGACATTCAGCAAAGCCAATCATATGGCACTTAACTTGCACTATTTTCCCTGGGTGGTTTGGTCAAGAAACTATGTATTATTTTTGCTCAGTTTGTTTCTCATTCAAAAGAGCAAAAAAGTATTTTACCCATATTACATATAATGAGCTGTGCCCAATCTTCTTCCAGACTACACAGCAATGAACAGACATTTGAATTCTTAAGACAAATGGATCCCTTCTGCAATAACAATTTTGTCTTGTATGGAGGATTGCTGCCATGATGGCATAGGTAGACAATGGGGGGAAATCAACCTTGCATTATCTACATATCTTCAGATGTGGAATGATGAATAATGAGTACAAATGCATACATTTCAGGCAGTGAAGCATGTTTGTCTGGCATTTCATTTGGGATGAACTATATGTGGCATTGGAAGAAAGGAGAAACTATAAAGGAGGAGTCAAGGTAAAGGTAAAAGGTAAAGGACCCCTGAACGGTTAAGTCCGGTCAAAGGCAACTATGGGTTGCAGCGTTCATTTTGCTTTCAGGCCGAGGGAGCCAGCATTTGTCCACAGACAGTTTTCCAGGTCATGTGGCCAGCATGACTAAACCACTACTGGCGCACAGAGGACCGTGATGAGTGCCAGAGCGCACGGAAATGCCGTTTACCTTCCCGCCACAGCAGTACCTATTTATCTACTTGCACTGGCATGCTTTCGAACTGCTAGGTTGGCAGAAGCTGGGACAGAGCAACAGGAGTTCACCCCATTGTGGGGATTCGAACCGCGACCTTCCAATCAGCAAGCCCAAGAGGCTCAGTAGTTTAGACCACAGCGTATGCATGAGTAGCCAACAGTTGTATGCATATTATTACATGCAGTTGGTTTGAATGTGCACCAGAATGTGACCTGCTCATCACTTTTATCCTTGCTGATTGGACAATATTCTCAAATATGCTACCAGTTTGGGTCACTCACCCAAAATAAAATCATGAGACTTTTAGAAACAAAAATGCCATGAACATTGATGGCAGCCAGCATTCCTTAAAATGAAAGAGAAGGAGTCTGTGGAACTGCCCAGAGCTCCAGATCACAGCCTATTGAATATAATGCTGACTCTGACAGACAAGCTTAGGGTCTCTTCACTTTGTCATTTATGGGGATAATAGCCATGCAGGGAAACCTGCCTAACCAACATAGTGATATGCAAAAAGCAATTGCTGTAAATCTTGCATGTGGCAGCAAGCTGATGCAGCTGGATGTTGGCATGAAAAATCTTATTTCTCATTCCTCCTACGCATTCACATCTACACACTGAAATAGTCATGAGAGGAGCTCCTTAGTTTTAGTGGGAGAGCAACCATGAGTGTTCCACTGTAGGTTAATCTGCCTTTAAATCTCTCCCCTGTGGGCTTGCCATTTGGAAGCTTTAAGTCGAACCAACATACCGCTTCTCTCATTATTTGGATTTCCCTTGTTCTTGATCTGCAGCACCTATGAAATAAGTAGCCCAAATATAACCACAACAACATTAGTCAAGATGCAAAGCATTCATGGGCCCTTTTAATGGAAAATGCATGTTCACATTTTAAGGGTGGAAACTTGGCTTGAAAAGATGGATCCACTCCATAGTATGTGGTCCCCAAAATAGTTGGCTGGGTGACAACCAAGCACAGCTTTGATGTTTCTTATAAAATATCCAGTGCCATACCTGGTTCAACAGAGGATTATGGCCATTAAAGGAACTAAGCTTCACTGGTTCACAATTTATTTGAGCATGAATGCCATTTAATGGGGGGAAATAAAAAGAGCTCAACAAGAAGTCTTTATGGCACAAATGGGGAAACTATTCCAAATCCCTGTTTTTCTCTAACAAGGAATCCATTGGGCATGTTTTGGAAACTGTTCTAAAATATGTCAGCAAGTTTTATGGTAATTCTTTAGAGGCAGTGTACTGCGCAGGATTAAACTTACTTGATTTTTAATTGCCTGTCTAATTATTTTTTGTTGTTTCGTGCAAGGAGGTGTAACTTTATTTCTTGGATTTACCTTTGATAACAGTATTAAATTCCATCAGCAGTCACTTGAGGACTTGATGATAGATAAGGCCAGACTAGCCTGGGCAAATTGGAACAACTCCATTGTAATCTATTACCAGATAAGGATCAAGCCTCATATTTTATACTCGGCGCTTCTTCATGCTAAGTTCCTTCACATTCCATAGTTTAGAAGTTGAACTCTGAACTGTAATTGCACTGAAAGTGAAAGCAGCACTGCTTGGTAAATGTGGCTTGATTCGAAATAGTTGTAGCTGACCAAAGGTTAGGGTTGTAAAATGTAAATAAATTTATGCACCTTCCTTTGTAAATATTTCTCCCAAGGTGATTTGCAATGCAAATTAAAATCCAACACTGCTACAATAAAATGCATAATATAGCAGTTAACATCAATAAAGCAACAACACAATAAACAAATAGAACAGTGGAGCAGAAGCCCTCATTTGCAGTATTTAAAATATAGCTTATGGGCAAAATGGAGACAGGGGAGGGAGATTCAATGTCAGAAGAACTGTAAAAACCTACCAGTCTCATGCCATCCTGGACCGGACCAGTGGTGGGCAGGGGGAAAGGGGTGGGCAGAGGCAGCTGAGGAAAAATAAGTATGGCAGCACCAGGCATGATGCAGTTCCTCACACACACATCCTAGGGGTGACAGTGGAATGAGAAGCCCTCCTAAAGCCTCCTGTTATCTGCCCTGAAACACCCCCACTTTTCCTTTAACCAGCATTGGATAGAAACCGGAAAAAGCCTTGCATCACTTCCCAATGGGTGAATTTCCCAGAATGATTGGGTATTAATGCAATGCAATGCAATGTGAATGCATTGCCAAGGCATCCAAGGAAATACGCCTTGTGGGAATCTGTGGTGAGAGCTTCACACCCCTGTGAATAGTGTAGGCTTCATCATCATCATCATCATCATCATCATCATCATCATAAAGCAACAATGACAATGTTCAGTCAGCTCATTAGGTCAAGTGGCAAGCCCAACATGAAGTTCTATAGAAATTTCTTTTCCCCACCATGATTTTTCTGGAGGGTTTCTTTTCACCTTCATCCATCCAATGAATGTTTGGGGAAATGATATTTTAGCCAGCTCAAACTGAATTATGGTTCTGGTTTTGCAGTAAAATGTGGCCCGTTTCTGAGCAGATTGGTCAGTAGAGTTCAGCTTGATGAAGATGTTGGCCGCTGTGAGAACAATATGCTGGACTCGATGGGTCTTTGCCATGAGCTAGCAGGGCTTTTCTTACATTCTTATATTCTCCATGCCAGAGAAATCTACAGTATGTATCCAAGTAGCATTGCACTGAAGGCATTCAGTAAAGTCATGAAACCAAGAGCAAGCAGATCTCTCAGTGCAGAAGTAAACAACAAAACCGTCAGCTGTTTGGGATAATACATTCCATTAAAGGGAAGCAAATGGGGTGTCTGGAGATTTCCTGTGGCCATTAGAAGATAAAATTCAAACAAGTACCTAAGAAATAGCCTCCTTCAAAAAAAAGGCAGCCATTACAGACTCATTTCAAGTGGTTCTCTGAAAATAAAGTTTAAAATGCTTCATCATACAAAGGCTAGCTTATGATCAGTTTTGTGGAATAATTATCTCAAACTCTTCTTGACTCTGGGTATACTGCAACTATTTGCTTTAAAAGCCAAGTGTTTACCTGAATGTGGCTGAACTACAGCTGAGAAAATATTCATGACTCAGATACGCATTCTCATTTCCCCTGACAACATTCAATATTCAAATTTGCATGTGGTTATCAAAATTTTTACCCACAGATGGCTTAGATAAGATTCGTCTTACCATATCCTTTTCCCCTGCCATCTTTCTTGTTGCATTGAAAAACACTTAATACACGTATACAAAACGCTTGTAGAATATAATCATAAGAAACTGCAGAATTATGTTGAGAAAGATAACGTTAACTGGTCATTTATCTTTTAGGTTTATCTTGACTGGGAATAATGTCAACTGTTATAATAAACATCCTGCCTGAAACCTTATTTCTGTTTATTAATACTTCTTTGACAGTAAGGGCTCTGACTCATAAGAGTTGGAAATCATAATCATAATACAGTCATACCTCGGAAGTCAAATGCCTTGCGACTCAAATGTTTTGGCTCCCAAACGTCGCAAACCCGGAAATGAATGTTCTGGTTTGTGAACGTTCTCTGGAACCCGAACATCTGATGCAGGTTCCACAGCTTAAGATTGGCTGCAGGAGCTTCCTGCAGCCAACCAGAAGCTGCGCCTTGCTTTCTGAACATTTTAGAAGTGGAACGGACTTCCGGAACAGATTACATTCGACTTCCGAGGTACGACTGTAATAACAACAACAACTTGGATAAACCACCAAGTGGATCAAGAAGAGGAGAAAGTGGCAACTACGCAGCCACAAGTTGTTGTTGTTACTGCTGTTATTAAAATTAATATGTAATTGTAAGAATGAGGTAAGTACTAGGTTGGCTACTTGGGGGTGCAGCCGAGGCAGAAAAGTGCCCTTACTCAGAGTGCATACAAAGGTGGGCTGCCTCTGAACCCAAAGCACTTCAGACCAATTTTCCAAAGCACCAAGCTGCTGTTTAAATTGAATTATATGGTCAATGCATATTCCCACATGCAGGGCTCTAAAACTAGATTTCTGCTATCATGTACCTAGGTAAAAATAAGGTAAGGTAAAAAGGTAAAGGACCCCTGGATGGTTAAATCCAGTCAAAGGTGACTATGGGGTGTGGCGCTCATCTCGCTTCAGGCCGAGGGAGCCAGCGTTTGCCCACAGACAGCTTTCCAGGTCATGTGGCTAGCATGGAACACCGTGATGGAAGCCAGAGCACACAGAAATGCTGTTTACCTTCCAGCCTCAGCAGTATCTATTTATCTACTTGCACTGGTGTGCTTTCAAACTGCTAGGTTGGCAGAAGATGGGACAGAGGAACAGGAGCTCACCCCATCATGAGGATTCAAGCTGCTGACCTACTGATCAGCAAGCCCAAGAGGCCCAGTAGTTTAGACCACAATGCCACCCACTCCACTATGTAAAAATACCACCACAACAGCCCAATAACATCAAACGAAGTCAAATATGGGATTGTCTATGAACAATTAATATTGTGAATTGTTCTAAACCATTCAGCCTAATGAACCACACAGCCATAAGAAGAATGTAATTACAAAATTGCTGTTAGTCATATCTCTAAGAGATAATCTTTAAAACTATACATTAGCTGTCTTTGTTGCTAGGGCAAAGGTTTTCATAAGTGCTATATCATGCTCCTAAACTGTGCATTTTGGCCATTAAATTTGAAAGACGAATGGCCAAATTGACATTTACACTACTTCAGAAAAGTAATTTACCTTTCTGGAATTAAAAGAATCTCCGCTGCCATTGATACCGAGATAGATTTCTAACTAAATATCAAATGCCATATATTTGCCACTAAATATCTATTAGTGAATGCCACTATTGAAACAGATTTGTAGACAGATCAGACTATTAAACATTAGAGCTGTTGTAAAGTAAAAGATTGGTTACATTTCTAATTAGCTATTAAAAGCACCATTCAAATATTGGATTTCAAGCATTAAGGGTGCAATCCTATGTGCACCCTTAGGAAGGTGTCCTCACAATTGCAAAATTCATTTGACTCTACCCCTCTGATGCTGGAGACAGAGCTCCACTGTTGCAGAGAGAGCTGTGATGTGGAAGGGACTGTAGCTCAGTTGAGCGTCTGCTTTGCAGGCAAAGGAGGTACCTAGGTTCAATCCCAGACATATTCAGGTAGAGCTGAAAGAGACCACTGGGCAGCTTCTGCCAGTCAGAGATGCAGAAATACCAAGCAAGGTGGACCAATGGTTTGATATGGTAAAGGGCAGATTCCTATGTTCTTATGTTGAAGCCTTTCCTCTTCTGTGGTACTGAATCCTCTAGTGCCCTGGCCTAATCAACACTGGAGCTCTGAAATCAGAAGGTCCAAAATATGGGTGTGTCAGGTCCACACAAAGTTCTGGAAAAGCTTTTTAAAAAACAAGTAAGTGACTGAAACATAGAAACAACTGAAGTTTAGCAGGATATTGGATAGGGCAGTTAAATCACCATTTTTTTCTGGTTTTGTTTGTTTTTGGATTGCAGCCCGAAGAGGTAACAGAGAAATACATTTCATTTATTTTTATTTCCTGAAAGTTATATGCCACTTGATTAAGCCTCTTCCGCCTTAAGGAGGAGGTGGGGTTGTGGGCTCTCACGACCCCCCATGTGTGCGGGGTGTGTGGTCAACCCTGCGCGATTGGGGGGATTCCCGGCTGCATCACTGCCCAGGTGACCAATCCGATTTGTCTGGGGGCTGGCCTGCTTGATTTAAGCAGGACACAGTGGGAAGCTCTCCCCTTTTTGCGCTTCCAGCTGCTCCGGTTTTCCCACCTCCCGCCCTTTAGGTTTTCCATCTCTTGACCTTGCTATGGACTTCGGTTGGTCGCCATTGAGGGGCCTGGTAGGACTTTTTTCCACTTGGCAAATTGGCACCAGCCACTTGGTTTTCGCCTACCTCGTAGCAAATCGTCACAACTTTGTAAGGTTTGGCAGTGAGGCACTGGAATATTGCTGGAGAAGAGAGGAGGGGAGGTAGCGACATCACCTCCCCCACACATTGAAGAGTATTCCTTTGAAGGATTTGGGGAGCGTGACCCTGTCCAAAGCCTGGGGAGACTAGGGCCTAAGGCACAACCCCTATCAGTGACCCTGGGGGGAGCTCCTAGTTGATGTGCATCAGCAGGACTGGTGGTTCACCCTTCTCAGACTCCAGCCAATGCTAAGCCAATACCGCTCACAATCTGTAACCAATAAAGTTGTGATCTCTTTTAGCCCATTAACCTAAAATACTGGTGTCAAGTGTCTTTATTCAACCTCGCGGGTTGAATAAAGCCACGCAAAAAAAAAAAAAAACCAATTCAAAGTGGTTTCCAAAAATAATAAAACAATGAAATCATCAATAAAAACAGTTAAGAAAAGATTTAAAAAATTAAAATCAACTACAAGCTACAATCAAATGAAAATACATATCAAGCACCCGCCTAATGTCAATAGGCAGGCAGTTCCAAAGTCTGATTTCTTAAAAAGGCAGAACGAGTATTATGGGGCAGATGTGGGATTTACTTTTTGATTGTAGCTGAGATTCTATATAAGGTCAGGTACCATGACTGTTCTGTGCTTCAAACATCTCCTGTCATTTGTTTTGGCTGTGACCCTGAAAAGCAGTCTTGGGGGGAAATACAGCAGTGAAGAAAGGGAGACTTAAAGTAGCAAGCAAAGGAAATGCTTTTCTGCCTTGATATATGGTTCCCCCTCAAGGTGCTTGTCCCGTCTGCTCTGGACGTTAAATTATCTGAGACCGCTTGCTCATACTCCAGAGATCAGACATTGGATCACTTTGCAACTTTTCGTTCTGTCCAAATTCTGCTTCTAGTTACATCAGTTTACACGTGTGGTGAGGCAGGGGGCTGTGCTATAGATTTTCACCAGTGCAATGCTGAGGCTGCTTGTCATTGTCCAAGGCATTTCATTAGCCTTAGGCAATTTGTTTCTAGTATTTGTGGCTTTGTTCTGTTCCATCACAAAAAAAGTTTTACTATTCTTTGGAGTCAAATAAAGTGCCTTGGAGACCACTAACATGTGTAGACTCTGTGAAACAAAAGTTACGTGCTAAATCTAGCTTTTCCCTGATGATTCCCCAAGCAGATGTGTCGGAATGTCTGTCCAGCCTCCAGCAGCTTCTCCCCTTAGAGTTGCAGTATATTGCAGAGAGTATATATTATTATTGTTTGCATAAAGTCCCAAAGAAGTTTGATGCGCTGAAATTAAATGTTGTATAGCCAAACAAAAAGTGGTTAGATTTTCTGCCATTCTCTTAAAACGTCTCACAGGTAGAGATCCTTTTTAATGGCATATTTCGGGTGCAATTGCACAACAACCATATGGTGTAATGTAAATAAAGTCTAGCGCACTCTTGAACTTTGGTTACTCTAGCAGATATTTACAAGGCAAAAAGGATATAATAAAATGCTGCTTTTAAATTTATATGCCTTGCGATGTAACTTTCTGTAAACATGTCTCTGAGCCATTTGGGGAAATTGGGTAAGAGCCTGTATTTAATAACATTTCCATTTATTAAGATTTACATGGCTTCATTCTACTTTCAAGACCAAGATCATAGATTCTGGCTGCACATACATCTAAGCAATCATTTTAAAGCAACAACAACATGCACACATGATTGTTTATAGCCCGTGTACACAAATGAATCCAATATTTTAGATGCAGTAAAGAGTAACAGACAGGGAATTTGTAAACAGAGAGATAGAAAAAAGATATCAAAGAAAGAGAAACTGCTTTTTATAACAAGTCTGTGTTGTAAATACCATGTCAGGGATGGAGATTTAACAGTAATGAATTGACTGCTTGGGTTTTGCTTGACATATCTCCTTAACTACATATTGACATTACAGCTGTTGTGTGTTTAATTCATATTACTGCTGTTCAAGACTGGTTAGGGAGAGGGACTTAGAAGTACAGTTGTACCTTGGTAGTCAAACGCCTTAGTTGTCAAACAAATTGGCTCCCAAACGTTGCAAACCCGGAAGTAAGTGTTCCGGTTTGCAAACGTTTTTCAGAAGCTGAACATCCCATGCGGCTTCCACAGCTTCCGATTGACTGCAGGAAGCTCCTGCAGCCAATAGGAAGCCATGCCTTGGTTTTCAAACCATTTCAGGAGTCAAACGGACTCCTGGAACAGATTAAATTCAAGAACCAAGGTATGACTTACAAATAAACTATAAAATCCCCCCCAATGTTGTTGTTGTTGTTTTGCCTTTACCATGTGATCACATAGTGATACGACTGCAAGTGATTCTTCATGAAAACACTTAATAATGTGTGCATTTTAGTCTTACTTGTGCCATGTAGAAGCAGCTGAAAGAGAGGTGTGCAGATAGCAGAGAAAGGAGTAGGAAAGGACAGCTGTGAGTGGAGGTGTCCCCTCTTCCCATCCTTTGGGCTCCCTGGGAAACTCAACAACCCTGCTGCACCTGGAACTGGGTGGGGAGAGTGCAGCTGAATGGGACACAGCTGTGGGCAGCCTTAAGAAGTACCATCTACCTTAAGCAAGTCTAGAGTGAGAGACTAGGGGGATGTCTGATGTTTTCAGGAACCAAGGTTATTTGGCTTGGTAGGGTAAAGGTAAAGGGTCCCCTGACCATTAGGTCCAGTCGTGACCGACTCTGTGGTTGCGGCGCTCATCTCGCTTTATTGGCCAAGGGAGCTGGCATACAGCTTCCGGGTCATGTGGCCAGCATGACTAAGCTGCTTCTGGCGAACCAGAGCAGTGCACGGAAATGCCGTTTACCTTCCCGCTGGAGCGGTACCTATTTTTCTACTTGCATTTTGACATGCTTTCGAACTGCTAGGTTGGTAGGAGCAGGGACCGAACAACAGGAGCTCACCCCGTTGCGGGGATTCGAACCACCGACCTTCTGATCGGCACGTTCTAGGCTCTGTGGTTTAACCCACAGCGCTTTGGCTTGGAGTTCAACCCAAATTACAAGACAAACAGAGATGACTCAAGAGAGGTTTTCCATGCCTGAGCTGGATCGCATCCTTAATAAGGTATCTCAAGATGGATATCTAGGTTCCCAGCACCACCACAAATGCTGCATTTTTTTTACTGTTTAAAATAAAGTGACCACTGATTAAGGAAACACTCTGAGCTCAGGCAGGGGATCGGAGAACAGAAGGTGGAGAGATGAAGAGGGTCTCTTGTTTTGATGGGCATAGAGAGGTTTTAATCACAATGAATTATTATCCCAAGCATTCCAGTCATAGTGATTTGAGAAATGGATGTTTGCACAAAAAGAGGGGGGGACAATTCAGTGAGATATTCTACTCTTATAAAGATATTCTAATTCATTTCTGCTTTCCAGCTAACAACACCTACTTTAATCATTTACTTTTCATTCCTTCTGCATTCTTATTTTTCCTGAAGTTTGTGCAAACCCAGCTGTTGCTGCTGCTGCTGCTGCTGTTGCTGTGTGGAGTTTGTATCTGAGGATTAGCTGGGCGATACAGCAACAAATAGTGTGTACTCTGAGGAAGTTCTCAGCTGAGATGTCACTCAGAAATGATGAAGTCACAAGGTGGCCTTCGACAACTCACTAGCTCTCTCATCCTCAACTTCCCCATATGCAGTATGGAGATAATATGGCTGACCTACTTATGCTATGTTGCATGTGTATGTGGACTGTTTTCAGAATTCTAAGGTGCTACGTAAGTGCTGGGCTATTATAAATACTTCCAGTTGTATTCTGAGTACTATTATTATCAACACCATCATTATCATGGTACTTTCCCACCAGTTGTGGATCAACCATCCACTTAGCGAGAGGTGTAGTGTCTGGGGTTGTGAGGCATGAAAGACCCACTACTATTTCTGCAGCATGGTCCCAGCATCTCCAGCATCTTAGAGGGACCCAAACATCATGAACAGGGAGCTTTTTAGTCACCAAGAAGAAGTCTTCCCACCCATTGTGTTGATTAGAGCCAATCAGAGGGAAAGGAGATAAGTCAGACACTGAGGATTGGCTCCAAAGGTCACTCTGAAGACAGGACACAGGAATAACAATGATGGTGAGTTGTTCTGGGTGCTCAAAAGCTAAGCATTTAGGAATAGGGAAAACACAAAGTGCTTTGTTGTCAAGAGAATGGTGTGCAATTTCTGTTACATACGATGGAAATTCAAGGAAAACGCAAGTCACCCTGAAAGGAAGATATTGGAGCTTGTGTATTTTCAGCAAAAATGCCAGTACCTTACTGCACTGTATTGGCCTTAGGGCTGAATAAAATAAAGCATACTGTGTGTCAGCACTGGCTCATCAAAAACCATTCTGATTTTGAATCTGCTCCTTGCTATATTTTGTTCCCACTTTGTGATGAAATCATTCTAGTGTTTTGATTTTGTAAGGTTGGTGGATTGAGCAAACAAGGATGAAGCAGTGTGAGAAAGCCCATTTGCTCACAAATTTCCTATTCATACAGTTAGGATGCACAATCCTAAAGTGGTGGAAGCATGGTCTGATTTGCTTCCTATGTTGCTACCAGGTAAAAAAGGCTTCAAGGAACTCTAGCCAGCCCAACTTGCCTTTGGCTTATGTCTGCTTCTATTTTTTGTGGGAATAGAAGCAACTCTTTATAAGGTACCAGTGACCTTGAGTTTCCCCTCAGCGGAGTAAGGACTTTCCACCACATACACACACAAACTCACTCTCACTCACACTCCCATTGAGAAAATTAATCCCCAAATTCAGCCAAGAAAGGTTGCTGTCAGAAGAGCAATCCAAATGCACGACTTGCAATCCGTGTCCAATTGATGATTATTGCATTTGAACATAATTCTGCATCACATCAGCTGGGCCCTAATAAGACCAAATGCTGTGAATATTAGATAGCAGTCTGGGCATCACTGACTTCTTGGCTGGGGTGGCTTCTTAAAAGAAAAAAGAAAAAATCCACTATGCTGAACTAGATGATACATTTTGTTACTCAGACAAAAGGAGAAGAAATAAGCCTAGGCATAAAACAGGTGTGCATCGCAGGGAACCTTGTTGATTTGATAAACATTTACACTTTATCTCCCTATGCTGTCTAGTGATATGTGCAGAAATGTCAAGAATTTGTTTTCCTAATGTAGAGGTTTTCACAATGGAATGATAAGGCACTGTCAAAGAAGAAATAACAACATTGGACAGTGTTTTGAATGAATATCCTTTCTTATACATACTTTTTCTTAGGGGGAAAAGAAACAGTCAAGTGCCATAAATAGATAATCTGAATGAACTGGGTAACGGTGTATTCCTGTAGCTTTCTCTTAATCGTTTTTAAAATCTCAAACACTGCAGTTGGTGTTTTGTTTTGTATTTATCAGACATGCATGCAACGCCTTTCCATCATAACAGAAAAGAAAAAAAACAAGGATTTTTTTTATTTAAAAAATGGATTGGATTGACTAAGTTTGCATCCAAGCACACAAGTTTATGTGTATTTGCTATATGCGTATCTCGTGTTTCTGCTGAAAATGATTTCATTTAAAAGAAGAGAAGCATAACAAACAAAGTCCAAGGATATAGAAACCTTTGCCACCCCCTCCTCCCCAGCCACCCCCAGTCCCTGCCCTGACCAACCTTCTCCTTATCCTGAGCACACGCAGAAAACACACATATACACTCCATTGATACACATAAACACTCTGTTCTTGGTTTCTGCTAAATGCATAAATGGTGTGGGTCTGATGGATGTGCAGATGTTGTAATATCCCTAATCGCTCCAACACATGATCCACTATTCCATGCTGATTCCCTTAATGCAATATATTCATCAATATATTCCTCTCTCTCTCTCTTGCATGCTTCCTTTTCTGCAGAAACAGCATTATAGCAATCTTATTAAGAACATTCTCCACCTCCTCTCCCCACTTAAGTTGCATTAGTGTTTCCGATAAGGTGTGGGTTTTAGCGACTCCACTTCAACAGAAAAGTGAGCTCAATATGGTAGCTCAATTATTTATGTCCTGATTTGCACAGCACATGGGATTGTAACACTCTGCCTCCCACACGCTAGCCATTGATGCTGAAGCCTTGATAAATTGTTGATGGGGGACCATTCTGTGCTCCCACGTAGCTTCCTTGATAGCTCTGGGCATTAGATCTTATGCGGCATGAAGGAGTTCCTTCTACACCTTCATTCCAGACAGCCTGACAAGTACAATCTGTCAGTCACTTCGACATGGCGTGCCTCTGTCATGTTCTCCAGCTAGCAGAAAATATAGAGTTGTAGGTGGGGTTTTACCCCTTCAGAAAAGCAAAAACGTTCAGCTATGTGGTAGCCAATTTTTCTTGGTGTATTTGGAGGCACCTAATGAAAAAAAATATTTAGAGACAGCAATCAATATTATAGCAATCTTGTTATGAGCAGGCAATGGAAATAGTTATGTACTAGGTTGCAAGTTTTTAGTTGGCAGATTAAAAAAACTAAATGTAATTCATTAACTCACGGGAGGCAGATGTAATTGGAGGTGGGAATTATTAACTGATTAGGACTATAATTGTTGTTATCATCATCCAGAGTGCCACTTCTGCAAACAGATGAGACTGAGATGCAGGAATGGCTCCTTGAAATAGAAATGGCATGCACCATCTGCCACAGTGTTATGGACTGTTCCCCAACTCTCCAGAGCAGCTTTTTAGGGGACACCAAGGCTGAATCTAGACATGTCAAAAATATGATTCAGTTAAACTTCATAAGAGAAAACCCGTTGGTGAAAGACGGCACTCCACAGTGCCATCTGGTGTCACAGTTCTATAACGTATATAAAGCGCTTTTTCTTTACCAGTGTAGCTGAGTCCCAAGCCCTCAGAGGAAAGGAGAAAGGGGCAAACATTTCTCTTTTCTGCTTTCCTCCATCTCATAGTAATTCTGGAACCAAAATGGTTGTGGTGGTAGTACAGTGGTACCTCAGGTTAAGTACTTAATTCGTTCCGGAGGTCCGTACTTAACCTGAAACTGTTTTTAACCTGAAGCACAACTTTAGCTAATGGGGCCTCCTGCTGCTGCTGCTGCTGCGCCGCCGGAGCAAGATTTCTGTTCTCATCCTGAAGCAAAGTACTTAACCCTAGGTAATATTTCTGGGTTAGCAGTGTCTGTAACCTGAAGCGTATGTAACCTGAGGTTCCACTGTAGTAGTAGTAGTAGTAACAACTAGATTCAAGATGATAGTGCTCAGCACAGATAGAGAGGGGCCTTCCCCAAAGACCTTATCGACCTGAATATTAACTAAAATTTAACAAACAAGAGGTAACCAAGATAGAAGGAAATGAGAGCAGGAGGAAGTGGAATGGAGAGATCCTTGCCAGAGAAAAGATGCTGGCATAATTCTGCAGGTGTAGGCTAGTGAAGCTGTTTTAGGCTGAGTGGAGAGAAAACTCCACCCCATTCAATACTCACCCACCCCTGAATGGAGGACTGGTGGTTTGGATTATAGCCTATAGGAGATTTATTTAAAGGTTTGTTGTCTTAGAAATAATAATAAAAAAATGAAAGATGGCCTTCTAAAATGTTAATTGAGTTGCAATTTATCTTACACCAATTAAGCCACTAGATTAATTTCAAAAGGGCATTTATAGCAGAGATTTTGGTAACGTATGTACTTCTTTCAGTTTAATTGAGACAGACAATTCATTAACTAAGGCTGAAGTCTATTCAAAAGTACCGTAAGTCCCATGGAATTAAATGGAGCTTACTCCCAGGAAAATGGAGTTAAGATTGCAGTCTTAATGTAGTTCTATAGAAAGCAATATATTTATTGCTTTCTATATAGCCACATTATATAACAACTTCTTTTATTAAAAAAATCCATTCCGCCTCACTAACCAGAAATAATTTTTTGCTTTTAAAATAATAACTTGACTGTGTTGGTGCATATTACTTTATAATTTGTAATGTTAGGGTGGCACTAATAGAACAAAATATTTCAAAATGATCAGAGCTTTTTATGAATTGGTATTAATAACAGCAATCAGTGAAAGAATGTGAAATCAGCAGACAGCAGAGACGTAAGTCACTGAATTGACTGTTGACTACATATTTAGAATACACACACACACACACAAATAATACAACTAGGAAACCTAATGAAAGCCTATGACTCAATTCCTGTTACATAAAAATGTAGTGTATTCTTCACTGTATCTGTTTGTTGATACAATACCAATTATCTGCCAGCCGTACTATCTTTCACAACTTGTCTAGCAAATATGAATTTTGTTAACATTAGTAATTGATAGGAAGAGTGCATGATAGCAGGAAAATGCACAGATGCTTTGTGTAAACACAGTAATGTATTTTCAAGGGGTACAAGAAATCACATATTTTATCGCTTCATTTTTTTACTTTTATTTTCAAATGATTCACAACCCAAGAGCTCCCAGAAGTTTGCTAGCTTCTCTTCTTCACCACAATAGTCAGTGCTTGCTTCCTTTTCTACAAAGTAAGTGTTTCACTTTCTGTCCAAGGTCCTGATGTCACAAAAATCATACACTGGGGGTGTACTCTGAGGAACCACAAGATTCAGTTCTAATTTGGATTTAGCACTGGCTTTGAGCACCTCAGAGGCTGTCTGACTTGTTTCAGGATCCAAGCCCCAATCTGCAGTAGGAAATAAGAAGCAGCTTTGTTTTTCCCTTGTCCGCTATTGCAGGGAATCATAAATGGCTATAACAATTTTCCTTTTGACAGACATTGATGAAATTTTCAGGAATACTAGCCCCTCCAGAATGTATAAAACCTGTCAAACTACAGGCAAGCAGGTCCACAAGCTTCTGCACTGGCCTCCTTTAAAGTATTTTTTCTTTCTTTTTTGAAAAGGGAACATCTATCACTTTTTAATTTGGGGGCAAAATGGGATGAACTTTGCAGGAAAGGTCACCCTTCCAGAGGCCACAGAACATCCAGATTTGAGACAGATAGCTGTAGTGGCTTTCCCACAAGGGCAGCCATCACAATTACAGTTTTGGGGTGGGTTAAAAAAAAATTCCTTAGGTAAGAAACCTGACTAACTGCAGAGAAATGAATCTAGAGGCTTTTGTGCTAGGTGCTTTCTAGGTTGATTTGGGGTGAGGACTAAAGGAGTTTACTTTCCTGTCTTTGGTTTTTTTGTGAGTATTGCCATGGATAAGATGAAGGTGCCATAATCAGGCAGTTCCTATATCTGGAAGTTGGAAGAATTACCTGTCCACTCCCCTTGAAGGTGGACATGTGTAGTTTGGGGAGGTACTTCTGCAACTCGAGGCCAAGATATCCTCGGTGGGCAAGGGTGCCTGACATCCGTTAGTAGGCTAACTAGAGCAGTTTCTAAACGGGGATGGCCTGACCCTAGTTACTTATGCCCTCCTAAAATGGATGATAGCAATGCACTCTGTGCAGGATTGTCCAGAAAGTGCAGAAACTGCCACTACTGCAAAATGCAGCAGCCATGAGAAAACTACTGGTTGCCAGATGTTTTCTGGGCCCCATTCAATGTCCTTATTTATTTATTTATTTATTTATTTATTTATTTATTTATTTATTTTTAGAATAATATTTACAGTGGTACCTTGGGTTACATACGCTTCAGGTTACATACGCTTCAGGTAACACACTCCGCTAACCCAGAAATAGTACTTCATGTTAAGAACTTTGCTTCAGGATAAGAACAGAAATTTGGTGGCGCAGCGGCAGCGGGAGGCCCCATTAGCTAAAGTGGTGCTTCAGGTTAAGAACAGTTTCAGGTTAAGAACGGACCTCCGGAACGAATTAAGTACTTACCCGAGGTACTACTGTATTCGGTTTTTCAAATCACAGTTTTACAATCACATATCCAACATGCAACATAAAAACAAGATACCAAAGAATCTCCTGGACTTTCCTTCTCCCCTTTGTGGGTTCTATTGTTAGTCATTTCCTCCTGCATCTTTTATAATAATCCAGATCTTTTACATATCCATTATATCCAAAATTCACCATTAAACTACAAGTGTTATTCCAATCCTGCTAACAATTTCAACTGTTTACAATGGTAGTTAAGGTGAATTATAATTTCCCCCCATTCTTTTTTAAAATTTTGGTCTTCCTGATTTCTGATTCTTCCAGTCGTTTTTGCCATTTCGGCATAATCCATCAACTTAACCTGCCATTCTTCTCTGGTAGGGACCTTGTCTTCTTTCCGTCTCCTTACCTTGATATTTAAAGTCTTAGGCAGCTTAGGACAAAATTAAATTTATTTATTGAATAAATTGATTTATTGAATAAGTTCATTAATTTATTTAATAAAATTTCCACACTGATTGCAAAAAACAACAACCTTCAAAGCAATTTTTTAAATAAAAAAACCCAACAACAAGGCAATAATATCAAGGGGGAAAATTATGGCGCTACTTTAAAGCATACAAAAGTTAAAATACTAAAACAGATTTAATTTACCTCCACCTTCTAAGCGTCTGGGTAGGCTTGTCTAAACAGGAATGTTTTAGACAGGTGTTGAAAAGAATACATTGAAAGCACCTTCTTGATCTCTGTAGGCAGGGAGATCCAGAGTGTGGGCGCTGCCACACAAAGCGAATGAGTTCTTACAAAAGTGGAATGAGCATTATGCAGCACAGATTGAAGCGGTCGAGTGGACACATGTAATGCATATGTTAAGGTGGACTTCTTCCATGCTAACCTCCATATCCTTTGAGCAGGGCCAGATTTAGGTTTGATGAGGCCCTCAGCTACTGAAGGAATGGGGCCCTTTATATGTCCAGCTGTCCTTTGTCAACAACAAATTGCCGCTGTTTTGTTGTTGTTGAATATATCCTATATGGTAATTTATGGACCTAATAGGTATCTAAAGCCATTTGCACATAACAAAATATGTATTTTTTTGAAGTAATTGTTGAACTGAAATACAATTCAAAAGAAGTATATTAATATTGAAAGACAGTGTTTTAGGAGTTGTTTTTAAAAGTCTGGAATGGATTAATCCGTTTTGTTTTACTTTCTGTGGGAAAGCGTGCCTTGGTTTTCGAACACTTTGGTTTTGGAACAGACTTCCGGAACGGATTAAGTTTGAGAGCCAAGGTACCACTGTATATAGAAATGAGCAAACCAGTGATATTTTAGGGAGCAGGCTAGCAGGCAGGAACCATTACTTACATCATAGGAGCCTACACAACACAAAACACTGTTGCTGTATGTAGGGGTTTTGGGTTTTGGTTTTTTGGTTTTTTATCATCCAGTGGTTTTTTCCTTTAATTTTTTTGGGGGCCCCCAAGAGAGTGGGGCCCTAACCCATAGCTTGTTTAGCTTATACGTAAATCCAGCACTGGCTTTGAGACCAACAGATGAGGCCTTCTTGGTGGTCCACAAGAAGGATGTTGTGGTGGACTCGGGAAGGGCTTTTCCAGTGGTGGCTCCTCACATGTGGAACTCTCTCCTAAGCTACCCCCATCTTTATATTGTTGTAGGCAGTTGGTTAAGACTCGCCTTTTTCGTTGGACATTTGGAGGAGAGACTCGACTACAGAAAAATGTTTAGTTTGCTACTGCTGCTGCTGTTAGTAAATTGCTACTTTTTTCCCAATTGTTATCCATTGTTTCTGCATTTAGCATTTTAAGGATTATGTTGCTTTGTGGGTTTCATAAATTGTTTCACCTGGTTTGTGCAAAGGGCAGTATATGAATCATCAACATGAATACATCTTGTCTTCTCCAACAATGAGCCTGGAAATGATGCATTAAAATTTCATTCAAAACAATGGGGGAAATCCCTGATTTAATTATGCCAGTTAACACTGACTGCATTATTAACAAAACTAAAACAGGTCTAGCTTCTTCAACTGCTTTATGAGAATCTGTTCATGAAGCTGATTACACCATTGAACTGGACAAACATTTAACTGATTTTACTACATGCCTGCAAAAGAATACTTCCTCTATTACTATTTTGTCATCTCCCCGGATACTGGAAGCTCTTGAAATTGCACTTTAAGAAAACTTTGAAAAGAAATTAAGAAAAGAAAACTTTTTATCCATCACAGTCAATACATAAATTTAAAACTGAGGTGACCTCTCCACTCTTCACAGGGAATGGGGGAAGATACATGCTTCTGAAGGGTCATCCCTTTTTAAAAAATAAAACCTCACAAATTCAGAAGAAAGAGGAGACAAAGGTGGAAAACCAAACACCGTACTTTCTTTGGTAGGAGATGGGGGCAGAGAGGGGGAGAATATATACAGTATTTTCTAAGGCAAAGGTAGTCAATGAGGTGCCCTCCCAATATTGATGGACCCCAATTCCCATCAGCCCTGCTAACAGTCAGGCATGGTGGGTGCTGTAGGCCAGAAAAATCTGGTGGAATGTTGGCTACTGCTCATCTAAGGTGTAGAAGTTTATTTGTGGAAACAGTAAATGGAAGCAAGGGATCAAAACAGCATCATTCCCCTTCCCAAGCCCAGCTGAGAGAGGAGAGAAGGGGCTCCTCTTTATGGAGCAGGGGACTTGTGTGAGGTAATAAGGTGTAATCTTTAGAATCTTATTTCTCTCAAGCCCTATTCACATGTTGTGCCACTACATACAGGTGAAGGAAGAGCGTGGGGCAGTCTGTGCTTGCTGGCCCTATGCTCCCACAAGGCTTTCCACAGCTTGTGGGATGTCTGCAGTGAGGCAATCTGGCAAATTCATGGCAACTGCTCCTGTGTGCTGGAACCTTGCATGGTCAGGGGCCAACTCACAGGAAGAGCCTGTGCACATGTGGCAGGCCACCTACCCATGGACAGGCTGCATGCTGCGTGCATGTGTCTGGCCTCAGTTCTCATTGTGTGGCCCCAAATAACCAAGCCCTCAGCTGTCACCAGGAAAACAAGCTGGAAATGAAAGGATTATTGCCTGCCATCCCTCCCCATCACAGCTAACATTCTGGAGACACTCCCAGTTTATTTCCAGAGTCCAGATGATCTGTTTATTGAGTATCCATCCAAATTTCTTTTGTGCAAGTTTTCAGGGAGGTTGTACACCACTGCTTTTTTGGTATTCATTCGGATTATTTCATTCGGAAGTTATACAATGGCATGTCAAGCAAGTGTTGTCTCACACTTTTCAATTCCCCCATCATTTGCGTGCTGAGGTCCCCCGAAACACCCCTACCCCAATAACTCACACATCACACATAATTTTTGTTTAAGGTTTTTGGCATAATTTTGGCCACAGCTTGATTAAACATACAAGATGTGAGTGGTTGCTTAGGCATTGGTTAGGACTATCTGTTCCCCCGCCTTGGGAACAGAACTGACTCCCAGATTCCAGCGAAAGCCAGTATGGGGAAACAAGACCGGGAAATCTGGAGCTGCGACAGAGACCCTCAGCTTCTCCCCGCATGCTCCCAGGGGCTTACTCGGCCCAAACCCGATTCCAGGGGTTTGGACAAAAGGATGGTAAGCCCCTGAATTCCTTTAACAGAATTCCCTTGCAGCAGCAGCATTGGAGGGGCAGGCCCAGCCAATCCATACCCCTCCACCAACCAATTTAAACCAATGCCTAACTGCCAGCCTTAGAAGTTGTGACGATTTGCTACACAGTAGGCAAAAAACCAAATGGCACCCACTAATCAGCCAGATGGCAAAATTCCTACCGGGCCCCTGCCCCAAAGCAGACGACCCCATGACAGGCATAGCAAGGTCAAAGCACAAGCCCAAAACAAGGGAGGGCGGATCCGGTGCCCACAGCGAAAGAGAAAGCAGATCGCTGTGAGCACTGTTTAAATAATCTCTGTTCCCACCCCCAAACTGGCAACATCAATTTTACCCCAGCAACACCAATAACCAATACTTGCCAGGCCCCTCTATCCTATCCTGCCTGGCAACTACGGGGTGTCTTGCTTGGCCCCATGCGCAACACGCGCTCTCTTTTAATGAGAACACACTTTCCCATCAAGGTGTGGGGATTTGCTTTGTTGCAAATCACCTTTTTGCAATGGGAATTTGCCAGTATGTGATTGCATGCTACCCGAAAACAGTGACAGTCAACTGGCCCCACTCTCCCTAAGAACAAAAAAGCCTGCTGACTCTAAAATCTGTTGCCTAGAGCAGAACGCTTTATGTTTGTACATCATAGAGCCCCTTCTGGTAGCACAATGCCATTGATTTAATTGCTATTCACTATTTCTATGGTATAGATGGGTTTTAGGTATTATTGGTGATGGAAATCCTAGGCTTAAGTAGCATTTCAGTCCTACCACTCGATGCATCCCAACAGACATTACATTTTGTTAATAGCACAGTGTTCAATTTCACTAACACTACGGCAAAATTCAGTGGCTTTTACAAATATCCAGGGAGAAGCAGTGTTAAAAAGGGCAATAGAGAAGTCAGGATTTGACATATTTGATGTAAACACCTCTGTCCTTTGAAACAAAAGCAAATAGGCAAAACGTGCTTGTTAAATGTGATCTCTTTTATATATCCTCACTGCAAAGAGGTAGTTGCTGGCGGCATGAAGTGTGGGAAGGTGAAAACCAGATCTAATAAGAAATAATTGCATCAGGAGTAATTAGATCATGCAAACAAGACAGCCATTAAATGCTGAGTATGGAAATTACTGTAAGAGGAAAAGATAAACAGATCTACTATCTGAGATTGCATATAGGAGTCAAGGAAATATCCACCTGCAATTTCAGTGAGCAACGTGAAGGAAACCATGGCATAGCAATCTGAAAGTCACAGGGTGCTTGACAGGAAACACCAAGATATACTAATCATTTCCTGAATTTCAAAACACGAATGGCCGTATCAGCCCATGCATCAGCAAAAGGAAGCCTCACTTTGGTCCTTTGCAGGTGAACACCAACAGTTGTCAAAATCACAGGAGCAATTCCTTTCATTCCTGATATAAGCCAGGATAAAAAGAAGTCCTGACAGATATGAAAGGGAGAAAATTCAGAGAGGTGGACAAACCCCTTGTCTTAATGCCCACTGGAAACATAGTTCACCTGACACTAGATTGGATCCATACATGGTCAAAATGGGAAGGGGGTTTGTAGCAACCGCTCCAGGCCCTGCACTTTTTTTTGGGGGGGGTGACAGCTGTACCTCCCTGCCCCTGCATCCTATGTACAGTGGTACTCGGGTTAAGAACTTAATTCATTCCGGAGGTCCGTTCTTAACCTAAAACTGTTCTTAACCCGATGTACCACTTTAGCTAATGGGGCCTCCCGCAGCTGCCATGCCGCCGCTGCATGATTTCTGTTCTCATCCTGAAGCAAAGTTCTTAACCTGAGGTACTATTTCTGGGTTAGCGGAGTCTGTAACTGTTAGCGGAGTCTGTAACTGTATACTTCTATTCCAACCATAGGTGGCACTATCTCCAGCTGAAGAAGTGACTCATGCTGCTGTTCTAGACTACTCTCTGAAAGCATCAGACATGTTGTCCTTCCCGTCACTATCCTCCTTCCAGCTATCGACATAGTGTGTCCTCCCTAAAAGAGGGCACATATTGCGGTGAGACCTGGAGACTGACCTCCTGGTTGTGGGTGGGCATATTGGACAGCCACAACACCCAATTGGTAGGTCCCTCGTTACTGGGTTAAATCTGGCCAGTGGGGTGCAGTCTAATGGTTCAAGGGTGGTACCTCGGGTTAAGAACTTAGTTCATTCTGGAGGTCTGTTCTTAACCTGAAACTGTTCTTAACCCGAGGTACCACTTTAGCTAATGGGGCCTGCTGCTGCTGCTGCTGCTGCGCCACTGCTGCTGCGCCACTGCACCACAATTTCTGTTCTCATCCTGAAGCAAAGTTCTTAACCCAAGGTACTATTTCTGGGTTTGCAGAGTCTGTAACCTGAAGCGTATGTAACCTGAAGCGTATGTAACCCAAGGTACCACTGTATAGGAATGACAGTGATGGAAGAAGAAGAAGAAGAAGAAGAAGAAGAAGAAGAAGAAGAAGAAGAAGAAGAAGAGGAGTAGTTTTTTTCTGGGGGGACGCAGGGGTATGTATACCCCTAAACATTTTGAGAATCTAAATTTGGCCTCATTGAGAGGCAGTATTTCAATATGAGTAGGAAAATGAGAGTACCTCTAAACATATTTTTAGGGGGGGAAAGCACTGATAATAATAAATTAAACACCTACACAAACACACACTTACCTGCACGCACACCTGGAATGGGAGTTGCCTTATCCTCTCTTTAACCTTTTGTTGTTAACTATTACAGTCTTTTCAACTTGTGAGAACAAGATTAAAAATTCCTTCCATGTGCTCTACCCTTTCACTCACATTACTGACACCCTTTCCTTCTCTATTCTCTTCAAATGTATCTCCTATTTTGGATTCCTCCTCCCTCCAGCGTGCCTTATAAGTGACACACACACAGAGAGTGCACCTCCCTTATCCCACTGCAAAGCTGTTTGTTCTTACAAGCAAAAATTCCAGGACAAGAATGAGGGCACCCTGGGTGTCTAATCCCGCAGACGAGACACTTTTAAAATGGGGAGATTAAAGAGTATTAGTGGGTGAGAAAGAGAAATGCATTTCAGTCTAGTCACATCCAGTTGGTTAATAGAAAAGTTAGCACCACCTTCAAACTATGAAATAACTACTTGGAACACGGCTGTACAAGATTATGCTCTTTCATTATAGATGTTATCCTTCTGCAGCCTGAGCGCAAGACCTTAAAAGTGCTTTGAACTGAAAATGTTAAGGCTGATGTGAGACAGAATTCCTCGGTAACACCCACATCAGCGACTCCAGTGACTGCAGATTTCAAAAGTATATTCATAAGCACAAACAGAAACGTGTTGAAAATACAAGAGATAATTCAGAATGCACCCAAGTTTCTTTCTGGGATACACACACACACACACAAACCCCTTCTACCTGCATCCATGTACAAATTTTCCACACATGCAGCAATAAATAAGATGTGTGTATTTGTGGCGCTTGTGATGTCCCAGCTGCAGCATAGGAAAACTAAAGCATCAATCATATTGTCAGGTAACTTGCAAACAACAACCAGTAAGCTATAAATATCTAAAAAAGAAGCCCCCTCTTTTTATTATTTTTAAAAAGTCAGCCAGGAATTGAATGATTCCAAGGAATTTGTATGCTCCTTCTCCTGTTGATGAATTTGCTTATGGTTTTGCATGCTTCCCTGCCTGATTCATGGTGTAGTCATTATGATGTGCAAAGTTGGCTCACAGCTGTCAAATTGCTGTATTCATAACATGGTGTTTATGGGGTTTGATCCACTTGTCACCCTGGCAGGATTTTCTTCCTTCGCTGTACTTAGTTGGGGGTTGTCACAGTTTCACAGTGTTTCCAACCATAGATCACCACCCCGCAAAGCTTCTCAGCACAGAGAAGAGGAAATTGTACTTCAGGAGGAAATGGACGTACTACTGCTACTCAGCGTTCTTTATATTTAGGTGCTGAAAGCTCTCAAACAAACTCCAATTTCTTCTGCAACCTGGTTTTCCCTTTCCAGGCATGCCTACTGAAAATTCCCTAGGCAAGGTAATCATGGGAGCAGCTGCACTGGCAGTAGGGTCGCTAATTGGGGGGGTGGGGATGGAAGTAATCTAGAACCAGACTCATATGTACTATACGATACTATACGATAATCTTTATTGTCCCATACAGAACAACCAAATTGAAAAAAATCTACATCAGACATTCAAAAAACCAACAAGCCTGCTATCCCAGCTATCCCAGTCTGGTTAGCCCCCTAAAAACTCTGATACCCCATAATTAAATACAATATACTCCCATAGAGACTACTTTACATTGCGTTTAAAGCCAAAATCACATTTGGATAGAAACTGTTTCTCAGGCGGCTAGTCCTAGTCTTTATAACCCTGTACCTTCTTCCAGAAGGCAGAAGCTGAAATAGATTATTTCCGGGGTGCGCACTATCCTGCACTATCTCTGCAGCTTTCTTATGACACCTGGAAGCATAGATTTGATCCAAGATGGGAAGAGTGCCCCCAATTATTCTCTCTGCAGTCTTTACAACCCTGGACAGCATTGTTTTTTCCCTGACCATGCAGCTCCCAAACCACACACACAGACCATAAGTTAATACACTCTCAACAGTACAATGGTAAAATGCCATCAACAGGTCCTTTGAGAGATTATTTTTCTGGGGGATTCTCCAAAAATATAACCTCTGCTGTGCTCTCTTCAGAAGGTCTTTACTGTTTTCTCCCCAGGTTAGGTCATCTCTCAACTCCATTCCCAGAAATCGAAACACCGAGACCTGTTCCACGCACTTCCCCTAAATAATACGTGGCTGAATATTCAGTTTACCGTATTTTTCGCTCTATAACACGCACCTGACCATAACACGCACATCGTTTTTAGAGGAGGAAAACAAGGGAAAAAACATTCTGAATGAAACAGTGGATGTATCATTTTTGGGCTTCATGCTGTGGCCACAGACATGTGATCTGATGGTGAATTTGGGGTGACCCAATGCAAAAATCCTGAGAATTCCTGTGGATCCATGCTTTGTAACCACGTTTTTGCACCATTGCAGCCCCAGGCAACAGTGGGTGCGTGATTTTTTTGGTGCAGGCTGTAGCCATGGACATGCTATGTGATCTGATGGTGAATTTGGGGTGACCCAATGCAAAGATCCTGAGAATCCCTGTGGATCCATGCTTTGTAACCACGTTTTTGCACCATTGCAGCCCCAGGCAACAGTGGGTGTGTGATTTTTTTGGTGCAGGCTGTAGCCATGGACATGCTATGTGATCTGATGGTGAATTTGGGGTGACCCAATGCAAAGATCCTGAGAATCCCTGTGGATCCATGCTTTGTAACCACGTTTTTGCACCATTGCAGCCCCAGGCAACAGTGGGTGTGTGATTTTTTTGGTGCAGGCTGTAGCCATGGACATGCTATGTGATCTGATGGTGAATTTGGGGTGACCCAATGCAAAGATCCTGAGAATCCCTGTGGATCCATGCTTTGTAACCACGTTTTTGCACCATTGCAGCCCCAGGCAACAGTGGGTGTGTGATTTTTTTGGTGCAGGCTGTAGCCATGGACATGCTATGTGATCTGATGGTGAATTTGGGGTGACCCAATGCAAAGATCCTGAGAATCCCTGTGGATCCATGCTTTGTAACCACGTTTTTGCACCATTGCAGCCCCAGGCAACAGTGGGTGTGTGATTTTTTTGGTGCAGGCTGTAGCCATGGACATGCTATGTGATCTGATGGTGAATTTGGGGTGACCCAATGCAAAGATCCTGAGAATCCCTGTGGATCCATGCTTTGTAACCACGTTTTTGCACCATTGCAGCCCCAGGCAACAGTGGGTGTGTGATTTTTTTGGTGCAGGCTGTAGCCATGGACATGCTATGTGATCTGATGGTGAATTTGGGGTGACCCAATGCAAAGATCCTGAGAATCCCTGTGGATCCATGCTTTGTAACCACGTTTTTGCACCATTGCAGCCCCAGGCAACAGTGGGTGTGTGATTTTTTTGGTGCAGGCTGTAGCCATGGACATGCTATGTGATCTGATGGTGAATTTGGGGTGACCCAATGCAAAGATCCTGAGAATCCCTGTGGATCCATGCTTTGTAACCACGTTTTTGCACCATTGCAGCCCCAGGCAACAGTGGGTGTGTGATTTTTTTGGTGCAGGCTGTAGCCATGGACATGCTATGTGATCTGATGGTGAATTTGGGGTGACCCAATGCAAAGATCCTGAGAATCCCTGTGGATCCATGCTTTGTAACCACGTTTTTGCACCATTGCAGCCCCAGGCAACAGTGGGTGTGTGATTTTTTTGGTGCAGGCTGTAGCCATGGACATGCTATGTGATCTGATGGTGAATTTGGGGTGACCCAATGCAAAGATCCTGAGAATCCCTGTGGATCCATGCTTTGTAACCACGTTTTTGCACCATTGCAGCCCCAGGCAACAGTGGGTGCGTGATTTTTTTGGTGCAGGCTGTAGCCATGGACATGCTATGTGATCTGATGGTGAATTTGGGGTGACCCAATGCAAAAATCCTGAGGATCCATGTGGATCCGTGCTTTGTAACCACGTTTTTGCACCATTGCAGCCCCAGGCAACAGTGGGTGTGTGATTTTTTTGGTGCAGGCTGTAGCCATGGACATGCTATGTGATCTGATGGTGAATTTGGGGTGACCCAATGCAAAGATCCTGAGAATCCCTGTGGATCCATGCTTTGTAACCACGTTTTTGCACCATTGCAGCCCCAGGCAACAGTGGGTGTGTGATTTTTTTGGTGCAGGCTGTAGCCATGGACATGCTATGTGATCTGATGGTGAATTTGGGGTGACCCAATGCAAAGATCCTGAGAATCCCTGTGGATCCATGCTTTGTAACCACGTTTTTGCACCATTGCAGCCCCAGGCAACAGTGGGTGCGTGATTTTTTTGGTGCAGGCTGTAGCCATGGACATGCTATGTGATCTGATGGTGAATTTGGGGTGACCCAATGCAAAAATCCTGAGGATCCATGTGGATCCGTGCTTTGTAACCACGTTTTTGCACCATTGTGGCCCCAGGCCACAGTGGGTGCGTGATTTTTTTGGTGCAGGCTGTAGCCATGGACATGCTATGTTATCTGATGGTGAATTTGGGGTGACCCAGTGCAAAGATCCTGTGGCTCCATGCTTTGTAACCACGTTTTTGCACCATTGCAGCCCCAGGCAACAGTGGGTGCGTGATTTTTTTGGTACAGACTGTAGCCATGGACATGTAATGTGATCTGATGGTGAATTTGGGGTGACCCAATGCAAAAATCCTGAGGATCCATGTGGATCCGTGCTTTGTCACCACGTTTTAAATGGGGAGGGAAGGAAAAACACAGAAGGGACAAGAAGCACAAGAGGGGTATGCGGAGAAGCAGCTGGCTAAGAATGCAGGGGAGGAGTTTAACGGGGTGGGGGGGAAGAAAGGAAGGCAAAAGTCCCCCCCCCCCAAGCCAGCCCTCTCTCTCTCTCCCCCACCTGCATGTTTATCGGCTGCCTGCGAGTCCCTAGAGCACGGAGAGGAGGAGGTGGTGGGCTGGAGCCTGCACGCAGTGTGACTAGGAAAGAATTAGAAGGAAGGACTCGATCCTTTCCTTAACCCTCTGCTTGCCAGGAGGGCAGGGGATTCCCTGCTCTTTGTTGAGTTTGAGCAAATGCAGCAACAGAAGCGGGTGGGCAGTAAGACCCTGAGGCAGAATGCAGGAAAGCAGCAGCTTCCGCCTTCCCTCCGCCCACCCGCCCGATCTGATTTTTGCCTGATTTTTGCCTATTTTTGCCCCTGCGCTCCGGCGAGTCAGCTCCAGGGACCACACATTCGCTCAATAACATGCACAGACATTTCCCCTTACTTTTTAGGAGAAAAAATCTGCGTGTTATAGAGCGAAATTTACGGTACATTTCCTAAAGTCCACAATAATCTCTTTTGTTTTCTTTAAGTTAAGGAGTAAGTTGTTTTTCCTGTGTATGTGTATGGGCATCAATACTGATATAGATTTGGGGGGAGGTTCTCTTCCAGACATCTTTTTAGTAGGACTGAAGAACTAGGACACAAGAGCAAAGACATATGAACATGCGATTCTACGATGTCATGTCCATCTCCCAACTTTGGCCACATCTGTGCCCTGGTGGAATCCAACATGGCACTAAGGCAGCAGTGGATTTATAGCAGTGCAGTGGTCCCCCTGCACTGAGGGCACTTAGCCGAGGGGACTCAAAATATAGAACATCCATAATTGGGAAAATCCATTTGAGGGCACCAAATTTTGGGCTTACACAGGCTGCCATATTACGAAAGATTATCAGCCAATTCCACCCTTGACTGAGGCAATTGTGCCATTAGCAGAAGGATTTCTGCTTGCTGAACACAGCCTTTCTTCTCCCCATCATATGCCCCCTAAATCTAGTCTAGGGGTTCCCCCAATCCTCTCAAGCAGATTTTGGTAGTACACAGGGTGTGCATGGGGAGTGAGAGAGGGAGAGTCCTGTTGCACAAGTGGAAATTCTTGTGCTGACAGGATACATTAGTAGATATATTAGTAGATCCTAGGGCCTGTAGTTTCTGAAAGGTGATGAGAGTCGTTAGGAGACCACAATCCCCCTCACGAAGCTACAATGCCCTCAGTTCTCTGGGAAGAAGCATTGACTCCTAAACTGCTCTGGGAGCTGTAGCTCTGTGAGGGAAATAGTGGTCTGCTAACAATTATCAGTATCCATAAGAAATTACCCTTGCCAGGATTCTTAGGGCAAAGCCATTACTGTTAAAGTCTCATAAGAGTGTTTTAAATTTCTTGTATGGCTGTGGCCTTGCTAATGTATTGACTGGAATTGGATCACTAAAGTTTCAGGCCCTGGTACCCCAGATCCACTGAAGATGGAGGGTTTGAGTGTAACACTAAATGGGGTAAAAACAGACTTGAAAGTTTGCAATCTCCTTTTTACCACACTGGAGGTGGAAAGAGAAGGTATGAGCCATGGGCTCAGTGCATCTCAAGCTCATAATGAACTTTACCATAATATAGCTTGTAAAGAATACTCAGTTCTGACCCAAGTTTTCTTTAAACCTAGGGGGTATCCTCAATGGCCTCGATGAACCTTCAGACCCCTTGTTTTCTTCATGGCTTCTCTTCACCAATGAGTCTTATACCCACACAATGATGTAGCAAAGCAGCAAGCACCTCTCTCAAATAAATTGAGTGAAGGCTCACAATTACCCAGCAATTCAAGTTATGCAAGGAAAACACCAGAGAAGCAGAAGTATTGCAGAAAGTGCAATGTGCGGTTCATCCAGCTTATTTAGAGGAGGCACTCAAATATCCCAATTGAATTAGAGTTTATTTTGTGCACAAGTTTAGAAGAAAACAATTTGTACCCAACTCCTAATTTTATTTTTATTTTTTTGTATAAAGTACAAGGCACTTGTGACACAAATAAAATGTGGCCATCAGAAAAATAATTGATCCTTAAAATCCAAGCTGATCCATGTCTACCCAAGGGGGTTCAATGGATTCATTCCCAAGATAAATGCCAAGACTGAAGCTTTGAGTCAATGAATGTCGATATTGATTATGGGTGTAATCAATTCCCTCCCCCCTATAAAAAGGTAAAGGTAAAGGACCCCTGACAGTTAAGTCCAGTCGCAGACGACTCTGGGGTTGCGGCGCTCATTTCACTTTACAGGCCGAGGGAGCCGGCATTTGTCTGCAGACAGTTTTTCTGGGTCATGTGGCCAGCATAACTAAGCCGCTTCTAGCACAATGGAATACTGAAACCAGAGCAGCGCACAGAAACACTGTTTAGCTTCCCACCAGAGCAGTACCTATTTATCTACTTGCACTTTTGGCATGCTTTCAAACTGCTAGGTTGGCAGGAGCTGGGACCGAGCAATGTGAGCTCGTCCCGTTGCAGGGATTTGAACCGCCAAGCTTCTGATCAGGAAGCCCAAGAGGATCAGTGGTTTAGACCACAGAGCCACCCGCATCCCATATATAGTTGATGCCAAATAATATAATATAAATAATGCTAAATAATATAATTATATAGCTGATGCTAAATAATTAATTCTTACTATGTATAACTATATGGGTATATCATTTTTTTAAAAAGCCTTTTCACATTTACACATTTATCTTCCATCCTTCAATATTAGATTCATCATAGGGCCATTTTAATATTTCAGACACCCTTCCTGTCTCAGCAGGGCATCAGTGAGCTTCATGTACTTCAAATGTGAAAGTGACATAACAAGGTTTTCATTTCAAGCGGCAAATTCAGTATTCTCTTCCCTGAGACACCAGCGAATCTCAAGACATCTTTATTGTCCACCTGGGATGGAACAGATCATTGAACGAAGATGGGAAATTGAGCTGAAGGGATGTGTGATGGCTTCAAAGGCGAAGAAAAAAATTAAATCACACTTGCTCGGGCTCTCTTCAAATAGATCCTCTTCAGCACTAGGCAGAAGCACTGTGTGGTGTATATTGAAAATACAAAATCAATTTACTTTCAGGTGTATGGTGTTTAGCAACAACAAATCTTTTAGGATGATTAATACATTGCATTATACCATGGCTTCTAAATTAAAGAAGCAGAGTATGAAGTATGTGCAGGAAATATGACTATTTCCCTTGCTAACCCTTATAAATCATCACCATTGCACTTCATTTTTTAATTTGAATTCATCAAAGGGTTTTGTGTGTGTATGAGTCTTTTGGTATGGTTTTAAATAAGAAGTTATTACAGTATGTAAATGGAAACATTAAGCAGGGAAATGGGTTTATTTGAGGCTTTGTGAATAAAAAGAAAAAGGGAAATAGGTTTGAAACCAACAAATGGGAGCCAAAAATGATCTGAACATTTTTCTGGCTCCATGTCTACTTTTCCCTCTCTGGGCCAAAGGCCTATTGTCTTGTACACTACTCTGCTGTCGTGTTCATTGCAGAGAATATAGTGAAATAAATATAAATAAATGTTAGCTACACCGTATCACAGGGTGAGGAACCTCAGGCCCAAGTACAAAATCTGGCCCTCAACACCTTTCTTTGTGGCCCTTGGAACTCTCACCAGGCCACTATCACCTCTTCAGGCCAAACCACCCAGGTTGGAACATGTCCTTAAACTCTCGTAATGTCTCTTGCTTCTCTAAATGGAAGATGTGTGTGTGTGTGCGCGCGTGCACGAGTGTGTATAGAAAATAGACTACTGTACAATGATACATTTGGTGGTTTTTTAGAAGTTTGTCACAGAAGGGAATGTGGTCCTCAGGTTTAGAAAGGCTCATCACTTGTCTACAGCAGCTCTTCTGCTTGTCTACAGAGACTATCCACAGACAGAGGACAGCATTTTGAATCAAGATGGCGGACCAAATTTTCCAAACTGCATCTGAATATATTGTCACACAGTCTGGTGTGATGATGCCAGAAACCGAGGGACCCTCGTACTCCCTTCTAGGCTATAGTTCTACGATCTACAATTCTAAATACTACAAGCTATGGTTGTTTCTATGCATTTAGGTCAAAGCTACTATGAAAAAGCAGTCTCCTTTGGAAGGGAGGAAGAGAAAGAGAGCAAAATTGATAGCCTCATAAACAACCTTGTTTTACTTGGCACTTCCGGTCAGACCGACTCTCTCCCTAACAACTGAACCTTGTTTATCTAGATTTAAAATATTTACTTTTGCCATGATTGGAATAAAAGTCCATGTCCTGGCAACAGGCAATTTGCAAAGAACAATGCGAGACAGGAAAGTGGTTTTTTTTTTAAAAAAGTCAATCAAGATACATTGCTAGTTTTTGGGAAAAGGCAAACTAACTCACATAAGAAAGTGCCAGTCTCTTCATTTTTATGCCATTACATTTTGAGGTTATTCCCATGACTCTGTGAGTGTTTGGTCACATCCAGGTAATATGTTTAAAGCACTATAATACCACTTTAAACAGTCGTGGCTTCCCCCTAAGAATTCTGGGAGCTGTGGCTTGTTAAGGGTGCAGAGAGTCCCCTGGGAAGAGGGATTGATTGTTAAACCACTCTGGAAATTGTAGCTTTGGGAGGGGAATAGGGGTCTCTTAACAACTCTCAGGACCCTTAAGAAACTACAAATTCCTAGGTAAAATGAGAGAGTTAGAACGGGAAGGGAAAGAGAGACATGAAATAGTCATGAAATTCACCATACAGTCTCAGGCCACTGCTGTATTTCATAACTTGGAAAGTTTCCAAATAACTTCACTAAATATACATTTTGTCCTTAGCATTGATGGTACATTACCATTGTCCAGTAACTTGAAATTCAGATGTAGTCTCTCACTTGCTCTCTGAATGATTATTATTTTATTTATATAAATGTGATTTACTGGATGCCTTGCTTAATTCTAGAAGGCTCCATTCTTTTATTCCAAGGGGTGAGCTTTACAATAGCTTTCCAATCCCATCCCATTTGAAATGGGAATCCCCGCTGGATAGTCACCACTTACAAAGTTGATTTACTGCCACACGAAACCATTTAGGACCTCTTTTAAAAATAAAAGGCAGCTTTAATATTAGAATGTCTCTCCAAGGCCTGCTTGGCTACCAACATTTCATTAAATTAAAATTTAATTAGAGTCTAGAAATGAAGGATGAGCATCCTTTCTGCCGTTATTTGCATGCCTTAAAAGATCATTGAGATGGCAGGGTGCCATTCTGGACTGTTTAATTCAAGGTAGCACCACTTTGCTTCTCCTCATTACTTCCCTAGCAATGCACCATAGCTGAGTGGTAAAACATCTGCTCTGCATGCAGAAGGTCCCAAGTTCAATCCCCAGCATAGGGTAAAGAATGGCCCCTGCCTGAAACCCCAGAGAGATGCTACTTGCCAGTGTAGACAATACTGAAATAGATGGACCAATGGTCTGACTCAATATAGGGCAAATTCCTCTGTTCCTAAAGATCATTTACCCAGCTACACAGCATCACAACTTATACAAGGTTAAGGTAAAGGTAAAGGGACCCCTGACCATTAAGTCCAGTCGTGGCCGACTCTGGGGTTGCGGCGCTCATCTCACTTTATTGGCCAAGGGATCCGGCATACAGCTTTCGGGTCATGTGGCCAGCATGACAAAGCCACTTCTGGTGAACCAGAGCAGCGCACAGAAATGCCGTTTACCTTCCCGCCGGAGCAGTACCTATTTATCTACTTGCACTTTGACGTGCTTTCGAACTGCTAGGTTGGCAGGAGCAGGGACTGAGCAATGGGAGCTCACCCCGTCGCGGGGATTTGAACTGCCGACCTTCTGATCGGCAAGTCCTAGGCTCTTTGGTTTAACCCACCTGGGATAATTCAATAAGGTTTACTTTGTATTATTTGTACCCCACCCATCTGATTGAATTGCCCCAGACACTCTGGGTGGGTTCCAACACATATGAAGTCATAATAAAACATTAAAAAACTTCCCTATACAGGGCTGCCATCTGATGTCTTCTAATGGTTATATTCATCTCCTTGGCATCTGATGGGAGGGCGATCCACAGGATGGGTGTCACTACCCTGAAGGCCTTCTGACTGGTTCCCTGTAGCTTCACTTCTCACGGTGTGGGAACCGCCAGAAGGCCCTCAGAGCTGGATCTCAGTGTCTGGACTGAACAATGTGTTTGGAGATGCTCTTTCAGGTAGTGTCGAGGCCGTTTAGGGCTTCCAAGATCAGCACCAATATATTGAATTGTGCTTGGAAATGTACTGGGAGCCAATGTAGGTCTTTTGAGATGGGCGTTATATGGTCCCAACGGCTGCTCACAGTCATGAGTCTGGCTGCTGCATTCTGAATTAGTAGACATGGATTGCACTGTTAGTACTTTCCATCCCCTGAGAGAGATAATATATACTATGTAATTAAGAGTAGCCTCGTTTATTTCCAAAATGAGTGCCACTGATAACAAGCTTCTTCTTTTTTTACTCTGCCCTTTTGCCACAAGGATGTAAGAGGCATCTTTAAGTGCCCAGAAACCCATCATTACCCATCTTCCCCCTCAGGTGTTCTGTATTGGTTTCCAGGTATTTCCATTCACAGGAAGCTCACTAAAGCATGGAAGGTTTGGGAAAAGTCGCCGAAATTTAATTAATTATCCCTGTCCAAAGGAAGCTGGTTCAAAGGTCTCATTGTAACTGAAGCAATTATTGTGTTTTATCTCAAAACAATGGGATGCCATTCCTGACACTGAAGGTAGGTTTCAGCAGGGCTGCCCTGTTTCGAGTTATTGACCCTTGCTGACTCAGAGTTATTGACAGAGTGAAGGAAAGTTCATCTGTGACATTAAACACAAGATATTTGTCTGCCATAGATTGGATTTTTTTTACAGCATTTTTTTTTTCTAAATTAGAAAGCTGATGGGAGAGAGACTGTCACATTTTTGGGTTGATGGTCATCAAAGAAGGAGGTCAAACTACAATTCAAACAAGTGAAGCCTCTGTTCCATAAGCTTTGCTTCCCTGAGGTCTCACTCAGTATTCCATTCCATCTTTTCTTAATCTTTCTTTAAATCAGACACGAAATGCAGAGAATAGCCGCACATTGGATTAGGTTAAAGAGCTGAGCTGTTTTGCCACCTATGTTCTTTTGACCTTTCCCAAAGGGATCCAAAAATTTTAATTGCTTTAGGCTGCAATCCTAAATTCACTTGCTAGTGAGTATTAGGCCCATTAAAAACAGTGGGATTTCTAAGGAAACGGGATTGCACTTTAGTTTCTGTTTTTGTACGTTGGATTCTCTTTATGATTAATGGTTATTTTAATTCTGAATTTTTGTACCTTTCTTGTTGTGTCCACTTTGAGGCTGCTTTTGGTGAAGGAAGCAATATTATCTAAAGTGGCTTGACTGGTGGGTTAGAGTCACAATGCAAGCTTCCCACAGAAGAAAGAAGGGAGAAGGGAATATGAATGCCGCTGCAGTGCAGGTGCACTGGTGAAGTCGATCTTGCATTCCCATTAGTGCCTCTGCACTGCATTGACCTTCCTGCTGCCTCCCTCCCTCCCTCTCTGTCCTGGTAAGTGGCAGAAAACCCACAATGCTGATGTGCTGTGTGGTTCCATAGAGAAAACCCTCCCTGCTCTGGTTCGCTTCCCAAAGAAATTTGGGAGACAGAGCTAAGGTTGTTTTTAAACATAAGGTCAAAATGGGGTTTAAAAATACAGTGAGGAGGAACACCAAGCGGGATCAGTTTCCTACACTCACAAGCTGGCGGATCTGATCATGTGTGTTGCTTCTCTGTGAGTGACTTCCCTTCACTTAAGGGAAGCAACTGCTAAGTATAATTGTTTAATTCACACTGAAATGGAGAATGCCACCACTGGGGATTTTCCATGGCAGCATATTGAGAGCTCTCTGAGCTCTAACTGAGTTAATGATTAACTGAGAATGTTCTCTGTTCTAACACGTGAGTGTTTAACCTTAGATCACATTAGTAAGGTATTGAACTGCAAATTCTCCATCTTGAAGGGAGTTGCCTGTTAGTCTTTCTCTGGGCGCTACAGAGACAACAACAAAGGATATTCTATTGGGATTTTAAAGTGCTACAGATTAACACTGCTGCAATTAATTAGAATCAGTGGCATTTGTATAAGATTGATAGATCAATAGATCAATAGATAGAGGTGATAATGATAGCCAATCTGTGGCCAAGAAAGGAACAGACAACTGATGGTGTTCCTTGCCATAAAAAATACACCTAACATTCACAGTAAGAAAGGATCCATCGCATCATTGCTTTGTAAATTCCATTACACAACAGGAAAAAGCAGAATTCACCTGTTCCAAAACAATTGCCCAAACATGTACGCTGAACATGAATTTCAGCAGCACTGCTGTGAGGACATCATTGTTATTCTATCTGAACCAATGTGCCTGGTCCCTTGAGCACCTGTGCTTACTTATGGAGCAGCTTACAGGATCAGGCCACAATGATGATTTTGCACCACCTTCATCTCATTGTCTTCAACAGGATTAGCACCCCAGCCAGAAAGGAATGAATAGCTTCAGCAACATATAGAGAGATGTGCTATGCTGTAGCTACAGCGGCCTCCTGTCTCTTCTGCTGTGCAACATAACAATTGCTACCCTGCATTAACACTATAGGGTCAAAATATTTTGTTCCAAGGGGTTTGGGCTAGCATGGATGGTTAAAAATGCCCTTCGGATGGGGTGTTGCCTCTTTGGACCACATAGGTATAATATGTAATAAATATCATTCAACAGTTTTACAATGACATTGTAATGTCACAGCTGGTGGTGAGTCCCGTCCCCCCGCAATTAGGACAGCATCTTCTGTTATTGTACTGACCTAAATAAACTAGTGATATTGACGCCACACTAAAAAGATGATGGTGTGAAGGCAGGGTATTTTAACTTACTGAGGCAGATAGGGGGAAAGTTCATCTAGCTCAGTATTGTTTACATTAACTGGCTCTGCAGGACATGTGTTGAACGGGGACCTAGAAGATGAAGGTTAAAATCCCTACTCTGCCATGAAGCTGAGTGGCTGTCCTTGGGCCAGTCACTCCCTCTCAGGCTAGCCTGCTGCACAGGATTGTTGTGAGAATAAAATAGGGTAGGAGAGAACCAGGTATGTTACCTTGAGCTCTTTGGGGGAGAGGCAAGATGGAAATAGAATGAAATAAATTCGGTAGAAGCCTTTCGCAGGACGCCAGGAAACAGATCCGGAACTTTCTGAATACAAAACATGCGCTAGACCACTGATTTGGTGTAAGTTTAAATCCTTCAGCTAATGCAGTTTGTGAAATGCACTATAGCAATTCAAGACATTTAAAGTGAAAACGCTGAGCAACTAAAGATTATTTTTTTCCTCTTTTTTACTTCATATTGACTCAGCATCCTGTAGGAAAAGGATATTTTCACTTAGGTGTAAGATAATTTACAATAAACAAATGTTATTATCCATTGCTAAAGAAAGTGCTGACTTTAATATTTTTTTTCTGTGTCAGCCTGGAGATATTTGTGACATACTGATTTAAGGAAAAAAAATTCAAGGGTCATCAGTATTGTGGAACATGCAGATTCTGAAGATGAATTGTGGATATATATATTTCAATAATCACTGTCTGGTTCAATAGTTTTTAGCTCCTCTGGTTAGAGGGATAATTTCAACTAGAGAAGAAAACTTTCCTCTACCTTTGGCTCCAAGCCACCTTTCATTTTCTCAGAATTGATTTGTCTGAAGGAGGAAGCCAGTGCATCTGTGCACAGTTTACAACTTCTAGGTACCAGTTTTTGCTACTCGTCAGCCCCAGTGATTAAGCAGATGATGGAACGACGAGTTGCAACTGATTAAAACGTTAGAGGAAAATCAACTCAAGTAAAATGGAGCCCGACAATAAGTTATAAATGCCTTGATGCTTTCAGGTTTATACAACTCTCACCTTATTTGCATCTTCACTGTCGCCTATCTCTCAGGACTTACTGACTTTATGGCTCAATGACACCATCTGCATCCCTTGCTACGGCCTGATCATCATCCCTGTGCAGATTTTTCTTCTGGTCCCCTCTCCCACCATTGTTACGCATATGACATTCAATGACCTCTGCCACTTTCACTGTCCTTTGTCAGAAACATATTGCAAAGCCACCAGCACCACAAGTCTTTGGGCCAAACTAGATATGATGCAAAATGTCATTGCACTTAGCATGCACAAAGGTTTCATTAAAAGGCAAATAGCAGCTGTGGAGAGGTGCCCAGAAAACCCTCAGGCGATCCTGATGGAAATACCCCCTCCCTCCTGGCTCTGATTAGCACAAATGGCTCAGCTTGGGGTTTTGTTTTAGTAATTAACACTGTAGGACACAATGGGTTAAACATCCCCTCCTCACTCACCGTCGTCCTTCTCCTGATCAGGAATGATTACATTCGAGTTCCAAGGTAGCACAAGTTCATCTTTAGTTTTGGCCTTGCTTCTGTAACAGCACCTAGCCATGAAGCGTCTTTCTACTGTTGCATAATTTATATATTTTTAAATGGAGATTCATAACTGCATATAATTCTCTTATTCATCTGGACCTGTAGAGAAAGAATAAGTGTTTTCCAGGATTGTTTCAGTTCATGCTGTATAGTGAGATAGCATTATATTCATCTCATTAAAAATAATTTGACAGGAAACGCAGAGGATTTGCTCCCAACAAACTGAGCCCGTAACTGGAAGAATAAATGGTGCTGCCTTTTCATTTGCTTCTGACAGTAATCCCTGCTACATCATTGAGACATTTTACAATACTGAGCACGCCTTTTGATAATAACTCCCTTTCACAGTCTGTTTAGAGGTTGATAATGGCAAAGGAGGTTATCTAGAAATCCTGGCATTTCTGCACTACCCAATAATGTCTCCAATGCTTTACCCTCTAATAGCAAATACAGGTGGCAAGGGCCGACAGGGCTGAAGCCAAACAGGGCCACTGAAGGGAGAGAAAAAAGAGGGAGGTGTCAAGTTTGTTGAGTTTTGCAGAACTACAAAAAATATTTAAAATACATAAGGAAGTGAAAAGAGCAGTTTGATAAGAACCACCAAGCATGCTTTGGAATGTTGAATGTCAGTTGAGGGAACAAAAGAAATAAAGCCGAGAAAGGGTGGAGCACAACGCCCTACTTGGAAGGAATAACTGTCTGGAATTCTAAACGGGAACACTCCCAACTGGAAGGAAGAATCACTGCAATATTTTGTTCCAGCCCCACTACTGTGGTATCATTCCACTCTAGATTAAGAATGTGAACTTTTGTCATACTTTAATAAAGCTGGACGTCAAATGTATTTTTTATTTTTTGCCACATGTTCAGTTACTTGCCACATCTTGCCCATAATTTAAACTGCCAAATTGGAAAAGGTATTTCCAAATTGCAACGTACATGTATATCTCCTTCACTGTGGACTTTATGGTGGAAACCACAACTGTTTTCCCCTCACATTTCCTGCTTTGAGGAGTGAGGAGGCATATCATCATAGCATACATCCCATAAATTGCTGTTTCCTATTTCCCTAATTCCAAGTAAGTCTCTGGGGATCACTCCTATGATCATCCATGCTGTAGTGATTGAGGGTTGGCCAAACCAAGACATCTAAGAGCAAATTCTGATGAGCTCACAGAAACTCAGTCATCTAATGATAATTTCATCATATGGCAGTCTTCTGCTCATTGATACTCCTTCTCTCTCTCTTTTTGGAAACAAAAGGCCATCTTTCACTAAGTGGGCCTGAAGGTGAAAGCTCCGTGTCTGCGTTCAATGTATTGTTGGAAGAGATTATCTGAATTTGTTGCAATCAATCAATCAATCAATCAATCATCTCAGAAAAGAGATGGCAACATTAGGCCAACTCTCTGTACTTACTCTTGGTAGTATTATTAGCTGGATTCACATTTTGACAGCTACGTCTATTAAGAAACCAGCATATATTACTGCTGTTAGTTAGAGTTGTTGAGCTCTATTTGTTCAGGATGATCAGACAGTATTTACTTCATTGAGACTACTTCTTGTTACTCCACACAGAGTAATTTAATTTAATAGGTCATTTGTCTGATCTGATCGTGCCTCTTACATAGATTGCTGGGCTGCTTCTGTTCTGCAGATGAACACTGTGTCGTGAAGTCTAAATTAAATATGAACCGGGCAATTTCATGAAGGATGTGTACAGGCAATAGGTTTTCCGAAACCTGGAGGTAATATTGTAAAGCTGTTGGTGCTTGCATTGGCTCTGTTCGCATGTAACACCACACCATGGTTAAGCAATATCAGGACAAGCCAAATAAAGTCTTGAGCAAGTCTTGAGCAAGTCTTGTTTCCCCCATCTGCTTCTCTGTCGGCAGGAGTTTGGGGGCTTCTGATTTAGATTAATCAGAGTTTAGTGTTATACCTGAATCTGAAACTGTGGTTAAACTATGGTTAGTAAAACAACTATAGTTTGACACAGACTTGTTTTCACTAATCATAGTCAAGAATAGCCACTGTTTGATCAAATTTATATGAGACTGTAAACTGTGGTTAATCTAAAGCAAAAGCTTGTGGCAGTGCTAGAGTGTAGGGAGAACAAAACTTAGGCTCACCCATTTCACTCTCATAATTTTTGAATTATGCAGTGTGAGAGTTCTGACTTAGGCCAAAATTAAACATTATGGGTTGTATCTCACTATGATATATTCACAGGAGACCGACCTATGTTAGCCATGTCCATTAATTCTAATGGGTCTACTTTGTGTATGACCAACATTCAATATAACACTATGTAAGCAAACATATAATTCCAACAAAATGCTGAAATAGGTGGTTGCTTACAGGAGCGAACTGATGTGAGGAAGGAGCACTTAATGTTGCCCACACTTGCTTATTCTCCCAGGAAATGCTTCCCTTTGAAGCAGTTTCAGAAGCCAGCAATGTGTGCAATGTAAAGTATAGATGCAAATGCAATGCATATAATGTCAAGCATACAATGTAAGAATACAGCAGGCATCCGGAATATTTGGGCTGGGGTAAAGGATGCTGTTGGTGGCATTCCAGTGGCTAGCAGCAATCATTATCCAACTAACTAACTAACTAACTTTTTGCAATCACATTGAGTCTTAGCAAAGAGGTTATTTAACAGAGTAGGTAAATCTAGGAAGATCATAGCCATATAAGAAGTTGCTTGGGACTAGATTAATATTGCAGTATTTTGAGTCTTTAACCAGGCTTATATTATCAATCCAGATGCAGAGCTGCAGAAATTTATCAGTACCAAACAGGGAAAGTTTCTGCTCTGTAGCTACCCAGAAAAATTGACCATAAAGCAGTTCCAAAGCTTCTTCTCTTAACAGTCTGTTAATAATGATCTTCCACTCAAGTTTCAGCTTTACCACTAGTGCACTACCAGCTGTCACAGAACTGCTTTCCAGTTTTCTCTCCATCAATCCATCCCACCCTAATTCCTCCCTCACAGCCACCACTGCTGCCACCACCGCTCAGAACAAGCACCGGCTCATCCTTCTCCCCAAAGGAAATAGGGATATTCCGTATCAAAACAGAAGCCAGGGTACCTTTCATAATTCTGGAACTGTCCATGGAAAATAGGAACACTTGAAGGGTATGAAGTCACAACAAACAATGTCAATGAATAAATGAACATAGTGAGACATCTTGCACCCATTCATAATTCATTGGAGATAGGCAGTGCTACTTTTATGGAAAAAGAATTCACCATGAACACCTCCCTCATTCTCTTAGAATTGCAATGGTCCCTACCTAAAAGGTGCCAGAACTGAGTTCCGGCAAGTTTCAGCTGAAAAAAAAAAGCCCTGCAGATAGGGAATATGTTCAGTTATTTTAGTGGAATTCTCTCTGGCTACCACTGGCTGGCTAATATAACATCATCTTCAGGATTTTTCCTAAGCATTGTAGAGGTCCTCCATCATCTCAGTAGAAAGGCCAAGTTAAACTTGGGCTTTGCCAACCCCTTTTCAATGTCTCCTGATCAATTCTTCATACTTTGGGTATACTTGGGCAACAGATTTTACCAAACACTCTTTCAATCCAACCAAATGTAAGCTATTATTTATTCAGCAATCTGCCAGCAACAAATGAGCCCATTTGTTGGCAATGGAGAGTGCTATCAGCCAGATAATTGACCAGAAGAGCTTCATTGGTTTCAATGAGATTTCCATTCTTTACATCTGGTCTGATGAACTTTCAAAGGGGAGCAACCTGTGTTTATTTAACCCAGATGTTCCTGAGGTGATTATGTACCAGGAAACTGCATGCTCAATGGCGCTTGCTCCTCCAGTTCCACCTGCATGACGTTCTCCTGCTAGTGTATTCCCTTGTTATACTGAATCTTCACATAAGTAGAATTACAGCTGGTTTTTGACCCATTAAGTCTCTCCCACTATACACTTTATCTGAGTTAATTAGTTGTGAATTTAATTATTTTATGGCATCACAGGAGGTTGAGGGGTAGAGAGGAAGAAAGCAGAAAAGTTTGGAACTGAGAGAAGAGTCTGCATTACAATTTATGCTTATAGAACGGTTATATATGGAAGTGCATTACAGCTATCTTTGATGATTCAAGGAACTTACTCTATTTATTTGGAAATGGTTTATCATCAGCACCACTATTTGTCCAGGCCTTGGGGAGATGACTGGATTATCTGCTGTAATTTTTATTGGTGAGGATCTGCTTGGTGTGTTAAGTATTCTTGTGGTTAATCCCATTTTATGTTACAGTGGTACCTCAGGTTACATCTGCTTCAGGTTACAGACTCTATTAATCCATAAATAGTGCTTCAGGTTAAGAACTTTGCTTCAGGATGAGAACAGAAATCGTGCTCTGGCGGCGCGACAGCAGCAGGAGGCCCCATTAGCTAAAGTGGTGCTTCAGGTTAAGAACAATTTCAGGTTAAGAACGAACCTCCAGAACGAATTAAGTACTTAACCCGAGGTACCACTGTATTAGCCACCCTGTGCTTTCTTTGGGGAGGAAGGGCAGGATATAAAAAAGTCCAGTGAATAAATAAATAAATGTTGTGTAACACCCTGGGGGCCTTTAGGCTGAAAGGTGTGCTGTAATTACTACTACTACTACTACTACTACTACTACTACGATAAAATCATCTAGATACTTGTCCATGTGATACCTAATTGATTTATAAGTCTGGTCATTTGTTAGGTGCCTTCGGTGTTTTATAACAAAAAGCTGGCATAGAAAAGGCACACAGAGACAGTGGAGTGTAGTGGTTAGAATGTCTGAGTAAAACCTGGGGGGACAAGGGTTTGTTTGTTTTTTATAATAATATTTATTAGAAATTTCCAATTACAACAAAATAAAAAGAACAAAACATCCCAATTTAAAATCTTATTTTCAATAACATCTTTCCAGGACTTCCCCTCCCCTCCCCCTCTTGTATTCCAATTCTTACAAATAAGTTCAGCAAGTTCTTATCCCAGATTTTGAACTTATTATCATTAGCCCAATTTTAAAAATATTTTCCCATCCCCTAAAATCGACCTGTTCCCTTCCACGCGTTCCCCCCCTTTAATATACAATACAAATTAAAATAATCAAATATAATTAATTAAGATAAAATTATAAAATATAATTAAGATAATCAAATATAATTTTACGCCCTTTGGATTCCAAATTTCCCTCCCCCCTTTCCCGGTTGCGTTCCCAATGTTCATCAACGTCTGATGTCTTCCTGGAGCTCCCACATTTATCTAGGCCATAGTCCTTTACCAGTCATCTTTAATTTCGAATGTCCAATCTTGGAAGGAGTCTATCTCAAAAAGGCCCATTTCTTCCATCCAGATTTTTATATTTAGGAGTAAAAACTCCAATTTTATTTCTTTAGACCTTTCAAATCTGGATGTCCCAAATGTTCCCACTTCCAACTTTATCCAATTCTTGTTGTTCTTGTTGTTCTTGTTGATCTCTCTCCTCCTTTTTTCTTTCTTTTTTTTTTTCCTGCTCTCCTGCACAAATGTTCTAATTCCAAAAACTTCTAATTCCTCTGCAGAGGCTCTGTTATTCAGGAACAAAACATTATGCCAAGTCCCTTCCATTCTTCAATAGATAAATCTATTGTCTCCTTTAGTGTGTAGACCTCTGTAGACAAAATAGTATTCCATTTCTGCAGTTTCCCAGGAGATAAAAAGTTCTATTCAAATTCCAAGCCAACAATACTTGTAATATCCCTCAGTTCCTCTAGATGGATTGCAATAACTCAGTTCCCTTCCAGATCACGCCCACCAGTCAAAATAACTTGTTATTCCTTGTTTTAAACAATTTATATCCAATTTATAACAAATGTAACCGGCAAAGTCCTCGTAACAAAGTTCTCATTTTTGTTCTTCCGCTTTGACAGCTCTTTGACAGCTGTCAAAACCTCTCTTTCTCTTCTCCCGGTGCTCTCACAAATCGCTCCCAGGATTCCGGGGGGGGGGGGGGGTTGCTTTTTAATTCAATTCCACTTTTCTCCTCCAGCTCAGTCTTATAATTTTCCATCGCGAAGTTAGTAACTTTGTCAAAATAGGGTTGCGCTCGATCTTAGTTGTCAAATCCTTTACTTTAACTCCTCTACGACGGGGGGGGGGCTGACTTCCTTTTTGCGCCTCCCCCGCTCGCTCCGAATTTTTTAAAAAAATTATCCCCCCTTTTAGTCCAGGTTCCAATTACTCACGGGTTATTCTTTTAAGTCCAAATTTTCAATAGAAGAAGTCAGCGCTCTCCGTCGAATGGCGTGCGGCTTCGCTTGGCAGGGGAAGCGGAGGACTCAAAGCACCACCACCCCCTGTCACCCATTCTGCAGCCTTTAAAAAGGCTCCTTCGCGGGTCGGGGGGGCGCAAAAGGTGCCAGCCGAGTCACCATGTCCATGGGTTTCAGCGCCCATGGTTTTTGAGGGTCCCCGCGTCGCCGGCGCGGTAGGACCCAGCCCCTGCCAAGCAGGCTCCCTCCGGAGCTCAGTGGGAGTCCGCCATTCGGCGATGGCGCCAACCCGGAAGTCTCTGGGGGGACAAGGGTTTGAATCCCCATTTGGTCATCAACCTTGGGCCTGTCACTGCCTCTTAGCCTAACCTACCCCACAGGGTTGTTCTGGGGATTAAATGCAGAAGGAGTAAACATTGTGCTCCTTGGAGAAATAGGTGAGAGATAAATGTTAGTGCTACTAATAATACAGGCTAAATAATTGTTGTGTGTGCTATTTGACTATGACACTTCTTTAAACTTTCTCATAATGGACTACGCTAAAGCCAAAAGCATGCTTCCAATTAAACAAGACTTGCTATGTGTCCAGTACATTATTTCCCTATGTATATTTCTGTTCCTTGAGAGCTATTTGCCTGAAGTAGTAATTATATCCATGCTTTTCCTATAAATGAATTATGACTTGTCAGAGGGTAAATATATATGTTTGTGTGTGCATAGATTTCACAAGAAATGAAACTGTAAAATAACCAAGATGTTCTCAGTCAATCTCTTTTATAAACGCACACAGGGTAAAAAGCACAGCATCATTGAAATCTGCATACTAGCTAGACTCTGCCACCCCATAATTCTGGTTAAGTGAACCTTCCCTGGAATCGGAATGGATGATGGATTTGCTCTGCTGGAACTGCATTGGAGATGCTGGTGGAAATGGTATAAATTCAAAGCTGCATTCTTTCCATCTCTTCTCAACACGCTTTACGGCTGGGATTAAACAAAATGGGCTAATTATGAACGATGCCTTGAGCTCTTCTATTCAGTCAGTCAATCTCTTTGGAATGGAAACTGCGTGATTTTAGCTTTCCTTCTGCATTCCTGGGGACTGATGTGTGAACTTTAATAGTCACAAAGAGATGAAATGGAGCTCAATTTTCTCATTATTATTTTTTTCTGTAAAAAGTTAATTTAACTAGCAGACGTTACACACTGAAGAAAGATAGCTTGGATAAACTGTTAATGGGAAGAATGCGACAATTCAGGGGTTTCTTTCCAAGCCTGTAACATTCATGCACATATATTTTCAAAGGAAGAATCACTTATTCTTCCTTAGCTGCTATTGTCACATAGTAGAATAAGAGTCTTCCTTTAAATAGCCAGTGAACCCTCTACCTAAGGGTTTGCTTGATGTGACACTGCCAAAGTCCAACACAATTTACTCATATTTGTTTTCGTATGAAGTACAGAGATATTTGGATTGAAAGATGATGACAATGGTTTATGGTGTGAAGTAAGTGTTGTACACCACCCTGAAATTCTAATAGGATGAAGTACACCATGTAAGTGCTTTAAATAAATAAAATTTCAACTTCCTTTTATCTAAGCTTACTGTCATATCACAAAGTTTCCTTTTCAAGCAATTCTTTTATGTATCGTTTTGAATTTGGCAGTCGCCCTTCTTTTTTCCCTTAGCACCAGTTCCAGATTTTTGCATTCCCCTTTCTCTTGTTTACTACCCTCTATAACTGAGGACATGTAGGAAAACGCTTCTGAAAAGACTGGGTCCATTGTAGGACTTCAGAACTCGAACATGCATAGCTCAGATTGTCCCCAATGGTCTCCACTTAATGCAAGCCGCTATTATACAATAATATTTATTCTTTTTTCAGTAGTGAATGTGAGATTGCTCATTGGGTTGAACTTTATGCTTAAGAGCTGGAATATTATGTCATGTCCTGCTCCCTCTCCCAGGCAGATGAAGTCTGTTTCTTTTCTCCTTAGGGAGAAACATCTGGGAAGATTGCCAAGTCTGTTCCATGTGTGCTTAATTACAGCTATGCAGAAGCTTGTCCCAGGTGTGACACACCCCATCTTGTCTTAGCATATCTCAAGCCAGCCCACGTGCCACATCACCCACTGCTTTTAAACCACAAGGTGACTTTTGTTCAATTACCTTGTGGCAAAGATGAGGGGAAGTTCACCCAAAAGGGTTTCGCAGAGGGTGAATTTGATTCCTTCTTTTCTGCCTAAACACCAGAATGGACCCACTCTTTAAAGCTCAGATGGAGCAGCTGGCAATGCATGGAAAACCAGAATTAACCTTTGTTCCAACTGAGCGCTAAAAAGCAGGTTATCATGGGGAATGCTCAATGCTCTGGGGCAACAACAAACAATGGACTTGGACACAGAGCTGTTAAGTGAGGCCCTGTGCCTGGAAAAAGTCATGGGTGAAAGGTAAGTAGGGCTAAGCCCTGAAATCTGGAATAACAGCATTATATCACAGGCCATGCTGTGCTCATTTCTGGTGTAGCCAGAGGCATCAGAACAAACAAGGTTGGCATAGCATTGCTTTTGAATCTCTTTCACCATCCCTGTCTTGTGTGCTATTCCTGCAAAGTATAGCATGTAACATTGAGCTTACATACATGTGCCCATGTGCAAAAAGCCACTGTCCGTATGATCCATCTAAACAAGAGAGAGACAGAGAGCAATTTCACAATTTTGGACCATACAGGTACTTCATAGATTACCTTGACCTACACAAACCTGTCCAGTTACAAAGATGCCATTCAAAGTCCCTTTGTCAAGTTTGTCCAGTCTTAAATGTGAGGTGACTATGGAATTGTGATAAAGCCTTCTCAGTTGCGACAACACGATTCTGAACATTCTCCACCAGGTTTCCCACATGGCACCAATGTCTTTTGGTGTCTTTATCTTTCCCCGACAGTTTAAACAGTGGCGTTTTTCTATGCTGTTTTAATTTGGGCCATCACTTTTTCTGCTGTTACCCTCGTGGTTTTATCTTTTTAGGTGACCTGCTTCGAGAGGTTTTTCTGAAGAATGGGACAGGAATCTATTATATAAATAAAACAGAAAAGTAACCTAACATACAGCAGCAGCCCTTGGGTCACATTTTATGCAGCCTTGTGTTACATAGAGACACCTCACCTTATCTTAAAATATACGCATATTACTGGGTAGCCGGTGGCAACTGGTGCACCCTGATAGGCCCATAATGTGTCATTTCCCATGAGAAAAAACTGCAAGGCCTCTAAATTTTATGTTTTATGTGAATCCACCCCAATGATTTTTTTAAATAAAAAAACCAAACATCAGTCAACACCCACTGATAAACCTAGGCAACTAAACTGCTTAATTGTATTAATTAACCAGGTAGTTCATCTTAGGTCATGAGCATAAGATGATCAGGGTGTTCTGGAGGGTTTGGCATAAGATAACTATGAGAAACTGGCAGAGGAGCTTTTACTGAGAGAGCTATGTTGAGCAGAGTTTCTAGCTGAAAGTCTTTTTATTTTCTTTCATGCTTTCAAGCTTTCATTGCATTCAATTGTTTTCTCTGGAGAATTAGATCCCATGAAGCTCTTTTTGGCAAGACAGACCAGTCAAATAAGAGCAGACGTTGATAGGGAGACCCCACAAGGGAAGCTCTGCCAGCTCCAGGCTTCTCTCTCCCAACAGAATTTTGATGTTCTGCCAGGGGGGTCACCTGAGTAAGGCTTAGGAGACTGAGAAGGAAATGAAATTTGTTGGCCAAATATTTTAAAAATGCAACCTTTTTCACCATTTCATTATGAGCTCCCCCTGCAGAAGAAAGTAGATCCATGTTGTTTATTTCCAAACAAGCTGGAAAAACAAACAACTACAGTGGCAGAAACAAGGCAGCAGTCAATGTTTCAGCCAAACATATTGAAACGTACTCAAGTATTTCTCAGCACTCTTGGGAAATGCAAGTCCTGCAATTGCGCGTTTCCTGTCCCCGCTCCAGGAATCTGGGTTGAAAACATGGTGTCTGCTTGAAAAGAGGAAGCATTTCCAGAGACATCTAGTGGCCTCCTGCTTCTGTGTGGTCCAGGTCTACTCTAGAACACAAGGAGGGGGGCTCCAATACAGTGAAGGAGAAGGTTTGCTTTATTTGAAGCATGGCAGACCGGAGATCCTCTTGCATCATATCTTCTCCCATCATATTCCAAAAGTCTCTAGACCTTTCCTATCATATCCAGGAGGTCTCCATAGATGACCAGGGATTTTCCTCCCAACAACTCACTAGATCAGAACCCTGATGGGATGTAAAGCATTTTCTGCATCCCACAGGGGAAAGTATATGACTAACCAAGGGCGTTATTTTACAGGGGTGTACCTGGACCCAAGATTTGCTTTGGATCTGTGTACTAATATGTTTCTGAGTGATTCTGTGTTCTGTCGACTTCAACAGGTAATTTGAGTTCCTATCCGCTCTGTGTAAAATAAAGCTTTGTATTTCCCATTCACTCTTAAGGGGAGTCTAAAAATGGCTATCACTTTTTTTTCCCCTTGAGCAGAAGCAGATGAGACTTGCAGAGACAAGAGCCACTCCAGAGATGATTAATTGCAGGCAAATAGATACAGAGGCTTTTGTGGGGAAAGACCTGACTCCCAAAATATCTCTGAATTCTGAAGAACACAAGGAGCGAAATTACAGACATCTGAGAAAATTGTTAGGAAAACATTATCCAGGTTACATATATTTGGTTGTAAGCTTGGCTGTGAGCGACTTTGTGTTGCCTTGCACAAGATAAAGTGACTAACAAATTTAATGAGATTATACATAATTAAATGAGTGTGAGTGCACACAGAAAGAGAGAGAGAGGGAAAGAGAGGGAGATACTGTACATAGTGTTGCTGAAAGTCACTGATCCAATCATCTGACACTTGCCTAAGAGCTTCTTGTGTCGTTTAAGTAGCCTTACACAAATAGAACACTTCCAGCGACAGCCTGTATTGTTTAGATTAAAATCTATAGGAATAGCAAAATGTTTTAGATCCTTGATCAAATAGCATAGGCCAGAGACCCACCTGTCCCACTGTGATTGGCTCTAAGCACCAGTTGCATACAGAAACCAGTTCAAGATGAAACTCCAGCTCATGAGGATTAAGACTATAAGATATGCCATATGAGTTCTTCCAGTAACACAAAAATAATAACATGCAGATTTGTCCTTAGACCCTGCTCTGGCCTGCCCTTGAAACATAAATGCTGTGAAGTTTGGGAACGTCAACACTGAGATCATAAGTGCAAGGTAAATTATATATAACTAAAATAGAACCCAGTTTGAAAGGAATGCCCTTGCCAGTGCTATTGACTTTCCAATATATATTCCCCCATACGCAAGATGCAAACAAAAAGACTGTGACTTGAAATCAGCTCTCCTAGGAAGGCCAACATGGCTACCCAAAACACAAGCCTATAGTTGATAGATCTGCTAAGTAACTTGGAGTCTCAGCCCAGTCTACAGAGGAAAGTAAATCTCTCTTGCTGTACCAGGACTAAATAAAACCTATTACAGTGGTACCTCGGGTTACAGATGCTTCAGGTTACAGACTGCTAACGCAGAAATAGTACCTTGGGTTAAGAACTTTGCTTCAGGGTGTGAACAGAAATCATGTGCTGGCTGTGTGGCAGCAGTGGGAGGCCCCATTAGCTAAAGTGGTACCTCAGGTTAAGAACAGTTTCAAGTTAAGAACAGACCTCCAGAATGAATTAAGTTCTTAACCCGAGGTACCACTGCATATTAAGACTGAGTTACTTTGCCATAGTACTAAAATACAGAAATGTACATGTCTGAAGGCTATTCTCCCAAAGCAATTCCAATCCTTCCGATAATCCTTTTCTCTCCACAAGTTCAAAGATTCTGGTGCTTCTGGTGAGATGATGCCCACCCTCTGTCCCCCCCCCCTCCCCAAGCAGACTAATCACTCTATTACTGACATTTGAAAAACCTGCAAGTTCTCTGTGGTGGGTCCCATACGCATCAAAACCAGGTGACATCTGATGGCCATTGTGTAGTGGCAGTACCGTATCCGACACCAGCCATTGTGTCAGCATGACTTGGCAGGGACTGATCTAATTCTTTCCATCTGTTTCCCTCCCACCGACCCCCCATCCCTTTCATTCCTTTAGAGTTAGAATGAAGTATTAAGGACAGCAACCCGAGGAAAAACTAGCAGCTCCCTTGATTTACAACCCTATACAGGACCCAGTTAAAATTGGGTATTTGGATTGGTGCTAATGCATCCCCACTGACTTCAATGGGGCTAAATTGGCTTAGAAATCAAGATATTCTGGCTTAAGTGTTTTTTGTGTTTTTTGCAAAATGAGCTATAACGGAGACTTAAAAACGTGAGTGGCTTCTTGATGCAGTTCCCATTGTCTGAAAATCTAGCCACAATGCCTCAAGTGTGTAAGAATATATGGAGAGATTCCAAAAAGTCATTAAGCCACCAAGCTGGTTTTAGTCAGGAACCAGCCATCTTCTCAGAAGAGGGAAAAGGCTTGGAAACTGCCACCATTAAGCGTTCATGTATCATTAGGTTTGAGTTTATATTCCTCGAATAAGTATGAAGAAAAATGTTGTGTTATTTTAGTTTGCCATTCCAATACAGTCATTGTTGGTAATAAATCCTTCAGTAGTTTGGGGTTCTTTTAATGCTAATGTCCATAAGCTGTTTGCTTTGTTTTCACAAGCTATCTGATTCTTTGATATATACTTTTTTTTTTGTTCCCAACTTCCTGATATGAATCGCATGGACAAAGTAAACAGAGTGCTCTGTTAGAGTTTCCCATTTTACAAATGAGCCATAAAATTGTCCATTAATCACTCTTGCCTCCCTAGGGGCTTGTCTGCATTGTTGAGGTTTCCTTTTCCATTTCTGTTGCTTGCATTGCTCAGGAGATTACAACAAAAAGTCCTATTGAAACACTAAAAAGATATAATACAAGTGTGTTGTGTGTGCCCCCCCCCCTTAAATAAATAAATAATAATAAAGCAACCCTCCTTATGGCTAAAATGGAGTTTTGATCAGAGTCCATTATAGTGCTCAGAAATCTCAGCTCTGTTCTTTCCTTTAACTCCTAGTGAAATGATTCTCTCTCTACTGCCAATTCCTCCCAGCTAGAGAACATCTATTTTAACAAATACTACAAGTTCAAAAGAACAATGAAAAGGCCCTTCAGGTTCTCCTGAGGTAATTGTTCTCAGCCCTAGAACTGAAATAATGAACGCTGAGAGAATTTAACTAGGAGCCAGGTATTTCAAGAGCTTTGCCACTTGTTCATTCCTGAGGAAAGTGCCAGTTCTGACACTTTTTTCTGGAGGGCATATCTGAGAGGAAATGTATGTCTTCTGTTCCTGTCTTCCACAGCACCCTGCCCTGTTTTTTGAAAGACAGGTGTCTGTCCTACCATTTGTTTCACTCGATGGCTAAGGCGTATAGGCGAACACTTTACAATGATATGTTGCTAAAGAAGAAAAACACACAGAAACTAATCAGTAGTGAGCATTTTGATGGACTCGTTGACATTTAGATATTGGCTTGGGTCCTAAGATGGATCCAGGAAAAAATCTTGTATCCTCTCCCCCAAACCCACTGAAAAGGATTGGGAGGCCATCCTAAACAAAAAAGAAATAAGGTGCAGAGATTGCTGGGGACGAGGAGAGGGATGGGAAGCTTTTTTCCCATGAACTTATTTAAGTCCAATTTGGGGCACCTTTTCCCTCCCTGCAGCTCCTCATTCCCTGTCCCACATTGTTCAGGGTGCCCTCCTGACCCTTTCAAAAGGTAATCTAGGGATATAATTGGCTGCCGAGAGGAGAAGGGACAGAAAACTTCTCTCTCATGAACTCCCTTCACTTATCTTAGGATCTAAGCCATTGTACCTGCGTACAATCCAAATCAATAAGATACCAATCCTGAATCTACAGTCTGTCATACCCTTAGCTGGTGAAAGCTGATTAACTTAATCTAAGGAGGATAAGCAAATTGATAGGATTGCAAGCTATCCAGGTTTTGTCCAGACTGCAAAAATAACTGTCTTGCCTTCCACTGAGGGAGGAAAAACACACACATTCTGTTCAGCACAGAGAACCTTCCTCAAATTCTAATGTCTAGGTAATATTTTGATGCACACAGATCTGATTCAGAGTGGTCATATGTATTCCACCCTCCAACTGCTGTATAAAATGCTGTGATAGCAAAAATGTACTCTGCTACTGTCTTAAGCAGGGTGGGATGGTAGAAAGTCCTGGAGAAGCCTTCTAATAGTGAAGGAGAGGAATCACTTAGAGCTACTGTAGTACATTGAATAAAGAGATGCAAGGCAGCAGCAGGGTGTGAAAAAATAAACAAGCAGTTTGGAGTTTGCTAACAGAACTAGTACATCCTCTTTGGTGGTGAATGGTCCATATGATGCACATGCATTCTCAGTAAGGGCATGCCTTCACTCCCTCCCCAATTTCAGCAGAAAAAACAAACTGTTTCACAATTATTTCTGCACCAGTGTTATTGGGCAGCCTGTTCACTTAAAAACTGGTCAGGTGTAGAGAAGGGTGAGCTGCGTACAGTCTGTGTTGCATAGGCTCTGAAATAAGCCAGTCTATTTACGCCCAACTTGGTAAACAGCTCAGCTCATTGCCAAAACAAACCAGGAAGCTCTTCAAAGCAGGGCTGGCCCTTCCATTAGGCAGAATGATGCAAATGTCTCAGGTAGCAGGTGCTCAGAGAGCAGCAGTTGGAAGGGGAGGTGATATGCCTTTACAGCAGTGGGGAGGTTGTGTTCTCCAGCCCAGTTTCCCCAGGGCCAGTTCTTTAGCTGCGAATCTTCTCCATCTTTCTTACTTGGCTCTCCTTTAAGACAAGTGTTACCAGGTCGGCAACCCATGAAGCTTATGGGTCAGAACTTTGCTGCCATCTTTACTCCTGTATCATAGTTGTGGGAAACTGGCAAGGTGTCAACTCTGATGGTAGTTTACCCTAGCATGGCGACCTACTATGGGAGACCATGTTTTCTTAGATATTTGCATGCAAGTATGTTTGTATTTGAAAGCTAAAGGTTTGGAAAGATGGAATTTCCCAGGAAATCAAAAATAACCATCCTGAAAAGGTTTACAAAGGGCTAGTTTTTGATAAAGTGAATCAGTGTGGTTTGTGAGGAGTTTCGCTAGCCAAGGAGGATCCAAGAATTTAAAATGCTGTTTTCTCATGGAAGTTAGAAGTGAAGAAAGTAAAAGAAGGAAGGATTCTTAAAGGACTTTTCTGAGTAACAGCCAAAGCTAGAAGGGAGAAATACCCCTTAATAAATTGCTTGAAATGGCTGTTATTGCTCAAGGAAACTCTGTAGCAGTTTATATTATGGCAATTGCAGTCCTAGACTTTTGTAATAACAAGTCCTGTTTTTGACTTCTCTCCTGATTTGTTTGAAGGGACAGATAATGAATTAAAGAAAAGATAAGTCTTTGCTGACAACGTCTGTAGGCTCTGCAATGTCTAAAATACAATTATTTAGTTAATGGACATGTTCTGAATGATGCAGCAACTTTGCTGAAGCTAAGCATATCCAATTCTAGTAGGTGCCTGGATGGGGCTATATGAAATCCTGTTTAGAAACAGTGCTGCATTGCTCTTTGCAGAGTCTGCCTGCTTTTCCTTATTTTTCCCCAGTGTCCTTGTGTTCTGCCTTTTGGCAGTCCAGGATCACTTGTGGCAGCCAAAGCCCAGATATGACCAAATTGGCCATATTGGTTCAGGCTTTGGCCTAATCTGATGCACAGCCCTACTGTGTATCCAGCTTCCAGAAGCCATATTTGTTGCAGAGACCAGCATCTCCACAGCAAATTTTCCACTCGCTGACTATACTGTACTGAACCACAATGTAATGAGAATCCCTGCTTGTGATTGTATTACTGGACAATATAAAAGCAGTCAATTTTTGGCTCTGCTTAATAACCATTCTGGAGAATTGACAACAGAAAGTGACTCTGCCTCCACTTACTTACTCAGAACAACTGCCTCATCACTGTTATTGAGACTCTGTGAGCTTTCCATTAAAGCCCAGTTCTATAATGGATATTGCCAAAGCAAGCCATGGCAATATCGAGGTCTTAACAGAGGACTCAACAGTAGAGTAATAGGGAATATGTGATTAGGACTGGTCACTATCATTTTTCCACGATCACCATCTAATGTGGCAATATCCACATGTCAGGATGGGCTTGGAAAATAAGATTTTTCTATTTATTTATTTGGGGGGGGGGAGAATAATTTTGTTCAAGCCCACTCAAAACATAACAGAATGACAATCTTGCCCATTATCAGGTGCCTTCAGGGAACACAGTGTAAAACCACTATGTGAACTGTTCACCTGAAAATCCCAAGTTTTTAATGTGGGAAAGTCATCTCAAGGTTGGCTTGAAAGGCAAACAGCTTTATCTTAACAAAGCCTCAACTAAGTGGAGTTATAGTACACAGCCCCATGTGTAAGACAAAACTCTTCCTCTCGCTGAAGCCCCAGTTGATCTATGATCTAATCTGGTCTCTTTAAATAAGCTTTAGTGTGTTTAGCTAAGAACACTTTATCTGTTATTAATGTTTCTTTTTGTTATCACCCCCAGCAACTTAAACACCCTCCTCGTATATCATGTATACTTCTATAAATCTCTTGGCCTTGGCAAATATGTGAGGCTCCACAGGAATTTTTCAGTTACTGGTGAGCTCAACACCACTTTTTAACAGCATCAGCTCTAAGCACATAAAACCCAGAGATGCCTGGACTGGCATGCAATGTGACTCATTCACACCTAGTGAGCAATTCAGCCCATTCCAGGACAACAGAAATATGAGGTTCCTGAATTGTATGTTTTATTAGTCCAGAAATGCCAACCGCTACTGACACGCTTTTTAGATTCATTTGTTTGCCTCATTTCACATGTCCTTCAATGTTTTGCAAATTAAGCACAAGCGTGCCTAATTAAAATAGGCTGCCATTTATACACAAAGAATACTTTGTTTTTCTAGCATACCTATGAATAGCATTCATTTTAACATACTTGTGTGTGCACTGCACACACCCACACATACATGCACATTCAGTAACCTGAGATCACAAATCTGCTAACATAGAGGTTGGATACTGGGATAGCCTTGATGCATTTGGTCTTATCCAACCAAGTACAGTCATACCTTGGAAGTCAAACGGAATCCGTTCCAGAAGTCCATTCGACTTCTAAAACATTCAGAAACCAAGGCCCGGCTTCCGATTGGCTGCAGGAAGCTCCTGCAGCCAATGGGAAGCCATGCCAGACATTCAGGTTACAAAGAACGTTCACAAACCAGAACATTCATTTCCAGGTTTGTGGTGTTTGGGAGCCAAAATGTTTGACTTGCAAGTCGTTCGTGAACCAAGGTACGACTGTAGTACCATTGACAAGAGGACTTCCTTTCTGTGGGAGAGTGTGAACTGTATACTTCTATTCCAACCATAGATGGCACTATCTCCAACTGAAGAAGTGACTCGCACTGCTGTTCTAGACTACTCTCTGAAAGCATCAGACATGTTGTCCTTCCCGTCACTACCCTCCTTCCAGTGATCGACATAGCATGTCCTCCCTAAAAGAGGGCACGTATTGCGGTGAGACCTGGAGACTGACCTCCTGGTTGTGGGTGGGTATATTGGACAGCCACAACACCCGATTGGTAGGTCCCTCGTTGCTGGGTTAAATCTGGCCAGTGGGGTGCAGTCTAACGGTTTGAGGGACCTATATAGTGGTACCTCGGGTTAAGAACTCAATTCATTCTGGAGGTCTGTTCTTAACCTGAAACTGTTCTTTTTTATTTATTTTATTTTTTTAAATAATATTTATTCCAGTTTTAAAAATTACAAGAAGAAAACACTAAATTAAGAAAGAAAAAACAAGACAATACATCACCATGCATACAGACAAGCAAAAAATAAAAAAACCCAGAAAAATACAAACAATTAAGAAAAAAAGAAAAAAGAAAAAGAAAAAAAAACAAGTCAAACCTTCCCGTAACTTATTTTTCATTTGCTTATTTCCTTGACCTCCTCACACCTCCCTTTTTTGTATTCTAGTTCAGTTAGATATTTCAGCAAATCCTTTCCATCTTTGTTTTCATCCTAATAATTTATCTTAACATACTGTAATTTTACACTCTCTTCTTTCACCAATTAACTATCCATTTTTACTTAATCCTTTATATAATTTCTGCTAAAACCACATAACTTCATTCCAACATCCTTCTAACATTCCTTAATTTTACAATGTTTCTGTAAATAAACTTTAAATTTCTTCCAATCTTCTTCCACCAACTCTTCTCCTTGGTCTCGGATTCTGCCAGTCATTTCCGCCAGTTCCATATAGTCCATCACCTTCATCTGCCATTCTTCCCGGGTGGGTAAATCTTGTGTCTTCCAATACTTTGCAATAAGTATTCTTGCTGCTGTTGTGGCATACATAAAGAAAGTTCTATCCTTCTTTAACACCAATTGGCCGACCATGCCCAGGAGAAAGGCCTCTGGTTTCTTCTGAAAGGTATATTTAAATACCTTTTTCATTTCATTATAAATCATCTCCCAGAAAGTCTTAATCCTTGGGCATGTCCACCAAAGGTGAAAGAATGTACCTTCAATTAACCTGAAACTGTTCTTAACCTGCGGTACCACTTTAGCTAATGGGGCCTCCCGCTGCCGCCACGCCGTCACTGCATGATTTCTGTTCTCATCCTGAAACAAAGTTCTTAACCCGAGGTACTATTTCTGGGTTAGCAGAGTCTGTAACCTGAAGCGTCTGTAACCTGAAGCGTATGTAACCCGAGGTACCACTGTATATACCTATGCTCGAGACTCAGAGCTTCCTCTTTCAGCTCATGCATTGGAACACCCGCCCACCTCTCCCTATATTTAGGGCATTTTGTGATTGATCTTGCTATGCCATCGTGTGTCGTCTGTCGTTGGGACAGGGGCACAGCAGGAATTTTCCCACTTGGTTGATTGGCTGGAGCCATTTGGGTTTCTCCTGCTGCGTAGCAAAACATCACAACTTGTAAGGTTGCAGATAGGCACTGGTTCAGGTGATAGGGATGGGAGAACGGTCTCACCATCCCTATGTGAAGGGTATTCCATTAAAGGAATCCAGGGAATCAACTTGGTTTGGTCAACCCCCGAGAGGGGGTTGTGCTCATGCCTGAGTCCAGGGGAGCATCTGGGGAGTGAACAGAGTCTGTTCCCGGGCTTTTCACCTACCTCAGGTGTTCAACCTTGGCTGACCTATGATGGAGTTCTGGGTCAACGCTACCTGCAACGGTGCAGGGAGCTAGCCGAATCAGAGCCTATACAACCACTCACTTTTCTGTAATCAATAAAGTTGTAGCTTAAATTCTGCCAAAAACCAAAACTAAAATTTGAGTCAAATGTGTGTTTATTTAGGGGGGAGGTCTCTGGGTCTGAACATGCAAAGTCTTAGAAGCAACAATTGTCTTTTTCCTTTCCCAAGGCGCCATCAGACTGGCAAAGCCTGTAGGTGTGCAGAAACATCCCTCCCCAACACAGAAAACAAAATCCCGTTGTGTGTTGGATGTACCATAATATGAAAATAAAGTCCCATGCACAGCCATAGTAATGGGAATTTAAATACCTGTCAAATGATAAGCACATGCACAATGCAGAGAACAAGCCGTTTCCATTTGACTGAGTGACATTCACGGACACCACTTTACATCATAGCATTGCTGGAGGTTTTCATGTTTTACTCTCTTGGTCTTGTACACAATACACCGTTTTTCTGTTGTTATTACAGAGCTTAATTATAAATGTGCTATATTTTTATTAATGTGTGGAATTAATCAGCTTTTATTACAAAACCCATATAAATATACATAAAAATAACATCCCCTTTTCTCTCTCTCTTCCATGATCCATTTAAAAATTGTATTTTATTACAAGCCTTCTGGAACATTAAATTGGATAGATTAGCTTGATGTCAGAAGCTGAAAGCATTCTGCTCACATCATGCTGTTCTAACAATCCCCAACTGAACATGATATTTAGCAAATGGAGGCAGTTTAACAGAGCCTTTTCTGTGTATTTCCCCCCTACAAAAATACCTTTTGTTTGCAGAAGCAGATTGGTTACTCTTTTGATACACAACATAAAAAATGGTCTTATTTCATTTCAAATGCTTTGTTGTATTAAATATATTACAAGGCAATTTAAGAACATAATGCCTATAAGGCTGTCTTTATTCTGTTTGATTGATAGCCCCCTCTGTACCTAAGACCCTTTTCCTTCTGATGTTTCATGGATACACCATGCCTTGAAATTTCTCCTGAATTATGGTTTTAACTGGTGCCCTATGCAGGCATTCAAGGCCTCTCATGATTAGAATCGTTTGAGAGAACAGTGCAGACGCTTTAGCAAGTCACATCTCCATCACCTGGCTAGCCTTGGTTCATTGGAGAGCAAAGTTCTGCTGCAGGGAATTTGCAAAGGGTGCTAATAGTTGTTAGGGGATTCTTGTTCCATTCACAGAGCTACAATTCTCAGAGTAGTTTAACAATCAATCCCTCTTCCTAGACAGCTCTGAGAATTGTAGGTCTGTGAGGGGAATAAGGATCTCCTAATAGCTCTTAGAGCCCTTAGCAAGCCCAAGTTTCCAGGATACTTTGGAGAAAGCCATGTATAGCGCAGATGGGGCTTAAGGTTTACTGATTAGACTAACTGAAATTAATAAACATGACTTAGTTTCATTCATTTCAGTGGGTCTGCTCTGAGAACCATTTGTAGTGTTGCCATACATCCTCTTTTTCCAGGACATGTCCTCTTTCTCAGGGGTAGAATTTCTGTCCTGGCTGAATTTTCTGAATTTGCCAAAATGTCCTCCCCCCACCCCCTTCTCTTTGGTACCAAAGGCCTTCTCCATACCCTCTCTTATTTTCTCTCTCTCCTTTGCATTTTCCCCCCACCCCCACCCTCTCTCCCTGCCTTCCCCTCTCTCTTTCTCTTTCTTCTCCATAAAAAGTTGCTGTTTTGCTTCATTGCTTTTCTGGGCTTTTTAATTAATTATTTTGTATGCCTCCCCGCCTCCCCCCCGCCGTCCCACCCACACCCCAAAGGGCGTTCTCTCTCTCTCTCTCTCTCTCTCTCTCTCTCTCTCCACCCCATTTTGCATGCATTAATTTTGCTGTATTCCTCCCCAGAGCCCTCCAATGTTGCTCTGGCATGCACCCGCCCACAGCATGTGCCCACTCCCACACCCCCTCCCCCTGCACCAAGCACCGGCAAATGTGTCCTCTTTTTTGCTCTTCAAAATATGGCAACGCTATAAGTTGAGTACCACCCAAAGGAAACTTTCTAACTGCATAATTCTAAGCTCTGAAAACTAGAAGTAGCGCTATGTGTTTGGGGCTGCAGTTGCTCTATGTCAGTCCAGAGATGTTAGCTGCAGACACACCATGTTTAAAGCTCATTTAAAACACAAAGAATCATGGCAACTGTAGTTTACCCCCTCACAAAGCTACAATTTCCAGCACCCTTAACAACAGTTTCCAGGATTCTTTGGAGTAAGAATTTAAACTTATATAAAAGTGCTTTATCAGACTAAATTAGTCTCTCATTTATATATATTTTTCAAGCAAGGTGACTTCTAATTATTAATAGACTCAAATTAATAAGAAGAAGAAATGCTTTGGCCTCTAGGCCTCTGGCATATTGTAAGTCTATTGATAACAATAAGCCTGCTCCAAAGTAAATAGGAAATCTATCTGAGTTTATTTTTTCCAGTGTATAAATAACATAAGAAATCTTCCTTCATTTATTCTGCATTTCATTTGTGCCTTGTCTGATATTTACATTCTCAGCACATGTTAACAATGGAAGTTTTTTTTCCACCCTTAATCTTTCAGCTTCAAATATCATTCTTCTCTGAGACTGTCTCCAAAGACAAATGTTACATAAATTAACTCTCTTATTCCCAATACACCTCAGAGCTTCATTTTCAAGCTCTCTTCATGCCTTGATCTTTTTGTGTCTGTAGGATCCTGGATTTTTTACTGCATCTAATGTTCCGTTTGTGTCTAAGGCATATGTCTGAAACTACAAATGAAGGACAGTCAGCCACAGTTTGAGTTAGCAACAGTGCAATGATATAATTCTCAACAGTGTAGTTCTCAGCAGTGCAATCAGCTTAGAAGCAAATTCGCTGAGTTCACTGCAGTTTATTTCCAGGAAAGAGGATACACACAGTGTTAGAAACTGAGATATGAAAGCTAGGACCTAAATGGCACCTTAAACCTAGGTTACGGGCGCAACAACAAAATGTCTAGCCACACTTTTTTATAACAAGAATACAAAGCTGAAAATGAATGAACTGCAGCTAAAATATTACGTTCACTTTTCACAAGATCTAGTGCTGCTGCTCTGAGTGCTGGAAGGAAGACCTACTCCCTGGTGCAAGGCCCATTTCCACCTGGTCTAGGGGGTGGAGACCACACTTACCCTGAACAGATAAAAGAGGCTCTGGGAGGCCATTGGGACATTGCTGGAACAACTCTTGGGCTGGGGCAACTGGCTAAAATGCTCTAAAATGTTTTAAACAGTTCTAATTTTGGTTCCTCTGTTTCATTTTTGTCAGGTTGGTGTTGATTAAATGTTTAGTTGGGCTTGGCAGTTATTTTAATTTGGGTATAACTGTACACTGGTTATTGTTGTTGTTGTTGGTTTTTATTGATTTATTGGTTTGTTGCTTGTATAGGATATATAGATTTTTAATGTTTGTTGTTTTGTTGTGTTTCATATGTTGTAAGCCCCCCAGAGTCGCTGGGGGAACCCAGACAGATGGACAGGATATAAATTAAAAATTTTTGTTGTTATTATAGTCCTTCCCCTGCCCACCCCCCTAATATTCTTAAGAGGGTCCTGGGATTCTGTTCTATTTTTCCACCTTCCCTTGTAGAAGTCAATAGAAAACAAGGGCTCTAGGCTCAGGGATGGAGCCAGTGGCGTCGCAACGGGGGGGGTGTGTGCCATGTCTGTGGGGGTGACAAGAAGGGGGCTCATGGCGGCACAAGCAGCCATCACGCCGCCGCAGCCACCTGCGGAAGATCCTCCGTTCAAGGCTGCAGCCGCGAGCAGAGGATCCCAGCACCGGTGGCAAACCGCTATGTACAGCGCATGTGCAGCGTCACATGCATGCGCTGTACGTAGCGACGCCACACATGCGCTGCACATAGCAGTTTGCCACTGGCGCCACTCGAGCACCGTACGGACGGCAGTGGGATCCTTCCGTTGCTGCTACAGCCGCATGTAGAGGATTCTCCGTTCGTGGCTGTAGCGGTGACAGAGGGATCCCGGCACCCTCTGTACGGCGCTGGACCGGTGCTGCTGGCAAACCACTATGTACAGTGCATGTGCGGCATTACTACGTATGGCACATGTGTCGTACGTAGCAACACCGCACATGCGCCCTACATAACGACACCCCGTGCTGGGTGTCATGATGCCTTCGTTCGCCCCTGGATGGAGCACCTGCCTTAGCTGAAGAAGGCCTCTGGTTCAAGTGATGCCCTGCTTCATCTGCTTCCTAGCTTCCTTAACATACATATCTCCAAGTGTCCAGAACACTGCTACCTATCCAGTCTCTCATTGCCAACAATATGAAATCCCATTAGTCCTTAAGTCCTGCGTGAGGATTGTCTTCATTCTAACTTCATTTTGAGCCTTCTTTTTTTTTAAGGCACACAATGTAGTCATCTGACTGAAGCTATTTAGGTCTGGGTCAGGTCAATGCCTGAGGGAGACCGCTTGCGAGCCCAATGCTGAGTTCCACGATGGAAGAAAATTTGCTATGTGAATGTACTTGATAAGTGTGTGTGTGTTTGTGTGTGTGTGTGTCTAATGAGGTTTATTCTACTTCTTCCCAATTTATGTGCATATTATTCTCATCATTACTATTATAAAATATGATCAGACTGTCCTTCATCCTCGGGGGATACCAGGAATGTATATACGAAGAATGATTACAGTTAATCACACCAAAACATGAATTTAGCAACACAAGCAAAACCGTAATAAAAGCAATTTTAGAGGCAGGCTAAACATAATAAACAACTTGAAAATGCCTGGGTAAAAGAAAAACAGTTTTGACCTGGCATGGAAATCTTGGGGTGGCATTCACCTAAGTTTTACTCAAAGTGGACCCCATGAATTAATGAACATGACTAAATCTTAGAATTGTAGAGCCAGAAGGCAACCCAATGTCCAACTCCATGCAATGCAGGAATCTCAACTAAAGCATCCATGACAGATAGCCATGCAACCTCTGCTTAGAAACTTCCCAGGAAGGAGAGTCCATCACCTTCCAAGGGAGTCTGTTCCACTCTTCTTCCTGATGTTTAGTAAGAAACTCCTTTCTTGTAACTTGAAGCCATTGGTTTGGGTCCTGTCCTCCATAGCAGGAGAAAACAATCTTGCTCCATGTTTCATATGACAGCCCTTGAGATATCTGAATCTGGCTTTCATGTCTCTTCTAAGTCTTCTCTTTCTAAATATCCCCAACTCCCTCAACTGCCACGTTGGTTTCTTCAGATGCCTCCCACTTTTCTCTCTTGTTGGAATGGTCTCCTTTTGTGCCTTTCATATTTCACCTTTTAAAAAAAACAAACCTCCCTTCCATCTCGGACTCCCTTCTCTTTGAGTTTTTCTGGCCATGGGATGTCCTGCAGCAGCTCCTTAAGCTTTTTGAAACCAGCCTTCTTAAAGTCCAGGGTGTATGCCTGCCTACACTCAGCTTTCCCTTGCTTGTGTATAATAAAACCCAAGAGGACATGATCGCTTCTTCCCAAGGTTCCCAGTGCTTTCACTTCCAGGAAATGAGAGAGAATGTACTCTTTAATAAACCTTGAAAAAAAGTATCATATCCTATTTTTAATTAAATTTTCCTTCACATATGCATTCCAAGTCATGACAAGACAGGGGAGGTTTATCCCAGGCAATATTTTAAAACCGGAGTTTAAGGTTTCACCATATATTACCCCACATTTCAGCTTCAAGGGCTTTAGCAGTTCTACACCTGTTATTGATGGTGCTGGTGCCTAGTTATATAGGCTGATTATCAGAAGGGAAATAGTACTAGATTTATCATCCTAAAATGAAAGCTCAATAAGCATGAGGAGGAGGAGAGAGGGAGGGAGAGGGGCAATGAACATTCCACTTGTCCCTGTCAGGTCTGTCAAGTCTCTGCATGCCTTATTACTGTGAGATTTTCCCCATGCTTACTTTTATGAGACACCAAGGCCCTGTGTTGTTGTTTTTTATCATGTTTGTGTCTTAGATTCTTGAAGTTTGGAAAGGTTAATGTACATTTCTGTCTGTGAGGAAGAAACAGATACCACTTAGATTTTCCCAGAACCTGGACATGCCCATCTGCTCCTCACTGTTTTGCATGTGTATAGTATTATATTCTCCTGTGTTTCGTTTCCAAAGGTTTTTAAATATGGATCTGCTGTTATAGTTGCATACAGACATTTTAACCGAACACTCTTCAGGGATGTTTGGCTTCTGGAGGCAAAGGACAAGAAGGGTCTCCATGCAGACTCACACATCATGTGCGAGTGCTGACCAAATGAATGTTAATTCAGTTCTAGCATTGGGGCAGTGACCTCCACTATAAGGGATGGGTGAATGTGTTGGTTTTGTTTCATCTCAGTTTTTCATTTTTCTAGTCTTAAGTTCAGTCCTCCACATTTCCACAGCAGTTTTGATTTTTTTTAAGTCCTCAGGAAAGTTCATCAGTAAGTTAGTATAAATTTCCCCTGATAATTTAGTTTTCTGATTTGTCTATTATGTACATTTTTGCAACACAATTAATGGAATGCAATTGTGTGTGTTATTTTCACTAAACTATGCATTTTTATATAACCTTAGTCCCAGTAAATGCTTTTTTCTATACATTACCTGGCTGGAGAATTGCACTGTGAAATTTGGAGAACTTGTGGTCTCACATTTCTTACATCAGAATGAATCTTCCACAGGGGGTTAAATTGCAAACCTCACTTTAACATGAATGATGTGAAGAAGTTGCAGTCACTGCATTTCTATTCTTGTCGGTTGAAAAGATAAATTTTGCCATACTGAGCCATGATCTCTGCAAGATCAAAAATAGAGAGCAGGAACCCTACCACTGGAATGTCCTATGGCATAGTAATACTCTGAAATAATGGCATTTAAAAATAGAATGCAGTGGTTTTTTAAAAAAAAAAAATTAGGGAGTTTTGGCAGTGCTTGTTAGGGAGGGTTTGACAGGTACTTTATGCCTCAGTGCTGTTTCCATGTTTGAACTGATCCTGTCCTTCATTCTTTGGGTTGTCTAGTTTCTCCCTTTACAGACTGTTGACCTGAAAAAATTCGTGCCAATGGCTGCATTGTTGAAAGCTGCCACAGTGGAGCATGGGCTTCCTAACAGCTGGCCACACTTCATTGTAAAATTGTAAATGCTTAAAACTTTTGCTCCCGTTCCCAGGGGATCCCCTATTAAAATGATTTTGCATTCACGGCATGCCAACGTCCCCTGGAAATGAGCCAAAGAAGCAGCAGATTAAGCATAACTATGAATTCTGAGTGGGTTTGAGTAGTTCAAGATTGAATTTTCGGCAGAAAAAGAAATGAGTCTTTCATGAGAAACAAATCATCAGCAACTGAGCGCTCTATCAAGTCCATAGTGAAATGGAATTCACAATTAACATTGTCTGGATTTTCTCACCAGGGAAAGATAATGCCTTTGCTTGTAGAATCTGGGTTCTTCTTTAGGGTCTAGATCCCTATTCTATTTATTACTTTGCTTGGTCAAATAAATGTGACTTCAAAATATTTATTATTTCATAGAGACTTTAAGTAACATTCCTCCTATTCAAGCCTTTTAAATCAGCAGTTTAAAATCATTAATCCCTTTACCTTTACTGGTGTATAGAAGTGAATAATGTGAGAGATAATTCATTTGGTTGTCTTCTATCTTACAACATTCCCACACTGCATTTTCCTGGACAGCAGCACTTCCTTGAGTATTACCACTGCTGCGTATTAGTAATGCTATGCTGAATGCAACCTATAATTATGCTTCTAGTGAACACCCATCTCCAGCATGTTGGGGCTGTCTGGATTGTTGAGGTGCCATGAAGTACTTCCAGGGTCCAAGTTTTGCCTTGTGTCACCACGTAGAGGTCCCACATTGTATCTGACAAATCCCAGAATGCTTCAAGGCAATCCCACCTAACCTCAAGATTTGTCTGAATCCAATGCACATAGCTGATATGTTGGTTGGCATCCGTCTGTCTTTTGAGAAAATGGAAGAGTGTGCCTGCTATGTAGTGCTTCTAGAATAAGACTAGGACTGGGGTATTTCAAATCCCCACTCAGCTGTGAAGCTCACTGGGTGACCGTATTTGAGCCTAAGCTGCATCACAGTGTTATTGTGACAATAAAAGGGATGAAGAGGCAGAATGATGTATATGATACGTATTCCTTAGAGGAAACGTCGGATACATAAGGATTCAAAACAAGAAGGAATCAAGGGACAAAGAGATGCAAAAAACAGCTTCAAAACTTTTTGTAGATTCCACAAGGTGAGGATTTTCCCCAAAAGCAACTTCATTGCATACATCAAATGCTCTGCTTTCAAAGTGAATATTAAATTAGAGATCATTTGCTGCAACCCTACTTTTGAAGTGTGTAAACAATCCGTAAGGTGTGGTCAGCTCCAGGAGCAAATGAAGATTAAACAAGAAAATGCAAGGACAAACCACACCAGAATTAATTGAGACAACCCACAATTTTATCATGCCACTATATAGGATACTCGCTCCAAGAGAGAGGAAAACTATATGCATAAATCTCTTTTCTGACGTATTTTCTCACTACTTTGAGAGTCTGCATTTTGAGTATCTTTTAATATCTCAGCAATAAAATCATTTAAACTCCCCACTGCTACCACCAGTTCTCTCATCCTACTAATGTCCCATTCTGGAAACTTTTTGTTTAATTACTTAATTATCACACTTAGATAATGTAAATACTATACTTTGGCTGCTTCAAAGAAATCCAATTTTGTGTGTTGGCACCATTTCTGAGCGTGAAGTAATTTGCAGTGAGGAAAGTGCTGTCTTCTTCTGAATGGAGCCAGAAATCTTGATAATGTTCTTGTTTTATGTGAGAGCATGCAATCTTGTGGGGCTGCCAAACTGTTCAATCCCCCTCCTAATTTTACAGTCTTCCTACTGAACCATTGCTAGAATCAAGGAAAATGCCAGGGGGAGAAATTGCAGGTGGAGTGAAAAGTAATCTACCCTTGAGAATAATTTTATATTACTATAGTATTACCCAAGTTGCAAACATGGCCTACTGCACTTCACACTCTTAGCAGTTCAGGGGAAAAAATCAGTATGGCCATTATTACCCACCAAATCTACCTCAACTCCTCCATCCTAGTGAAAAATGAAATAGCTGAACTGTAAATCAGGAGTTCCCTAGTTCAGTTTTCATCTGCAACATGATTTTACTAGGTGCTAGAGGATCTTGTGACCCTCCAAATATTCATTGGAATTGCCCATCACTGTTGCATAACACTTCCCAGCCTCCAATTTTGGGTCTTCCAAGTTTCTGTTTGCCTGAGAGCATCAGCTAGTGAAGGATCAGTCATGAAGGATAAAACAGGTTGAAATCATACACTAGTCGTGTTCCTCTGTCGGCATGGAACTGGCTCCCTGTGTCTCTGTTTGGCATCTGTTGCCCTTGTTTTTCTCCTCTCTGTCTTTCTATAGCTCTTGCATGCTGTTCCATCTTTCCTGCCTTCTCATTTCCTACCCTGTCTATAGATTTAACCAAATAATTGTTGACCCAATCTGAATGCTGTCCATGTTCTTATTCCATTCATTAAATTTTCATCCTGCACTATGTTGTTCATTATCAATTCCATTCAGCCAACACAGTTCTGCAATTAATTTTGCAATGTTTTTATTCATGCCACTTTCTTCTGTCTCCCAAAATCATACAAAGTGTATTTCCAAAAGAGAAAATGAGCATAACAGGGTTGATTGATGTCAGTAATATACAGTGCTGTCATGGAATAGGAGTGTTATAAAATTGCAAATTGTGATATATGACGAGTGAGACCTCGTCGAAACGTCGCCTAGACACCCCAACTTTTACACGGGAAGACACCCGAGGACACCAAAACCTGCATTCCTGTACCCATGAAAATCTACGAAAGCAAATATATATATATATATATATATATATATATATATATATATATATATATATATTCCCCTTCTATCATAGATTTGCATAATTATATAATCAGGTACAATGACTCTGTCTGTGTAATAGGTGTCTGCACAATTCAAAATTATATTTATTCAGAACAGTTCTTGTTTTTAGGAAATCAAAGCATTATTTATAGTATGCTTTTTAAAGACTAAAATTTTAGAAGAGATAAATCAGGGTAGCTCCATTGATTTTAATGAACCTATTCCAATTTACATGATAAGGGCCTGCCCCCTTTTCTGCCTCAATTTATAGCAACCAGGGAAGAACAATCCCTGATGTTTATGGATATAAGATATGAAGGATTGCTTTATAGTGCAATAAGCCTCCATTCTAAGGTTCAGTTCCCAGTTCCTCTATTACAGTTTTACTGCATGACCTCATGCATGTTAGCAACAATGCTTTCAGGGATTACTTTTACTTCCAGGAAAGTTAGAAGCTTTCCAATGACGTCACCTCCTCATTAATGACACCACTTCATATATTCCTTACTAGGGTACCTGAAAAGCTTAGTAAGGAAGGCTAGCATGAGTTCCCACCTTGCTGTGTGTTCTGATTATGGGGCTGAGTCCAAATTTAGTCACGCTTAGACCAGATGAAAAAAAATGGGATGTTAGCCATTACTAAGTCCATTGATTTCAGTGGATCTCCTCTGAGCATGATTAAATTTGGATCCTGGCCATGGTGTGGATAGAGATTATAAAGCTCATCCTATATTATCCTGTAAAGTAGTTGTCTTTCAGTGGACCCAGTATAAATCCTTGATATGAACACTCATAAATAATGGGGGAATTATGTTTTACCCTAGTCTAGAGAGTTTCCTAGCATTCATGAGGCAGGATATGCTTGGGCCAGCTTTAAGTGAGTCATTGCCAATTCCCAAAAGGCAGGGCTAGCACCAGGTTTGAGAGGTTCTCTCTAGCTCACCTGATGTTAGTGACAGGGACTACTGACAGGACAGGTTGCCTGGTTCTGGGAGTGGCCATTTAGATATTCCAGAACGCCTAGGAGTTAGGAACATTGTACAAAACTAAAATAGTATCTCCCATACCCAATGACTTTATTAAAGGAGAGGCAGGGCAGGTGTCAGGAATGGACCCCACAGGGGGCGCTAGGGCCTTGGCAACTTTCTGTAGATGCTTTGTGCTGAAGCCTGTCAAAAGCTGCTTGTGAGAAGGGCACAAAATACACTCAGCACAACGGCAGCACATCTAGAAGGGAAGCAGGAGAGATTATTGGAGATGCTTTGAGAGATACCTTCTCTGCATGGAGAGCCCCATTCAAGTATGAGGGGAAGAATTGTGTCCAATACATACAATGTGGCTAAATACACCAAAGTTTCTTACTGGACTCACATATGAGTTTGACTTGTTTATGAGTTTTTATTATATAATGCCCTTGATAGAGGCATTCTTGCCAAAACACACAGGGCATAACAAACAATAAAATACTGGGCCTTCTTGGCATCTTTGATACCTGTTTCCACACAATGAAGATATTGTAGCACCATTCCCGATCCTTGACAAATGTTGGAGGGGTTAGGACAGAAGAAAAGGCAGTTTGATGATTACAGTGTTCTAAAATAGTAATGGAATGATAACAACGTCAAGTGGAACCATGCAGAGGTTTTTTTGGGGGGGTAGCAGCAGCTGTGGTGCTACTAAAGGTACGTCTAGATGAACAATTTGATTAAAAAAGTGAGTCAATATGTTCAGCTATACTTTAAAGGGATAGAATTTCCTTGACAGTCCTAAAGCTATATTTCTTTCTTTCTCTTACCTTATTTGTGAAGTACAGTACAGGAAATACTGTATATTGTGTGTCTTCCACAATACATGAATTATCTACCTATAGTGGCATTGTTTGCTAGAAATGATAGCTGAAAAAAAGCCAACAAGTCCACAAAACAACATCCCGAGAATTATTTACAGAACAATTGTCCTGGTCTCATTACTCAACTGCATCAAAATATAATGCCTTTACTCTGTCTCTACCAAATGCCCTATTTTCCACAAATTCTTGTCCCTTCACTAACTCTAGCAGGGATTTTGAGCTGCAGCAAACTAAATCATTGCATGGTGTAAAGTAATTAGACTAGCAGAGTGATTCATAGTTACCTCAATAACCTTCTGCTAATCTGCAGGGTCTTAAAAAAAATCAAGCTGAGATCTCACTACAGGCCCAATGCAAATCGAGAGAATATTTAAAGACTATAGAGATGTATGAGGGGATGAGAAGTGTGCCATTCCAAGCCTGTTTTAAGATGTCAAATAACCTTTGTGACATATCAAAGGTCTACAGGGCACAAAACAGGCAAAAGCTTTTCTAATTCCCTGTAATAGTGTTAAATCTTAAATAAAAGTTATTTCCGGGCCATAAAGTAATGTTTCAGTACTGTTGTTGTATTAACTTCAAAGGATGGATTCATATCAGAAAGGACCCCAAGAATTGTAACAGAAGATGAAATAGGGCCAAGCAAGATAATAGCTATAGCAGAACAAATCCATATGATCTGTCTTCCATGTTTCTAAGCCAATGCAAAAAGGAGAGAGGACCTCCCCAAAGTCTTTGTTTTTCAAAAGAACGTGTTAATACATTGGTCATACTTTTCTTAAAGCAAGACCATTTAACCTTATTTGGAACCTTATAACTGAAACCAACATAGACATCCTGATGGATGACCTTTACTAGAAGAGATACCGAGGAAAGGCAGCTCTGTTGATTCCACTGGCAGAGCCAGCCAACCTATGAGGCAAGGTGAGGCAACCACCTCGGGTAACAGGATCCACAGGGGCAGCAGATACAGCCTCCACTGAACGTATCACTCATTGCTACTACAGCTGCCACAATAGAAGCAACAATTGCTGCGTGCTCCTTGGAGGCTGGATTTGTTCCTGCCTTGGCAGCCCAGCCCCCCTTGCCACCTCTACAGTAGTCTTTCAGTGGGTAGCACTGCTGGTCTCCTCCCACCCCTAGGGAGAAAATGGCAGGGGCATTTTTCCTGGGCCCTGCACTTGCCCAGGCGTTAGACCTTTTCCATCCCATGATAGCCTTTGATTCTCAGTTCAGGTAAGGCTGATTCAATTTCTCCTCCCTTGTGCCCAATGTAGATCTTCATAACCTCCCCTCGTCTTCCTTGGTTGGGAGAGGTGCCATTTTGTGGTTTGCCTTAAGTGCCAAAATGTCTTGGGCTGGCCCTGCCACTGGGTATGTTAGCAGCATTTGATTTCATTGACCATGGTACTCTTCTGAATAGGGTATTTAGGTTGGGGGCCATTTTTCATTGGCTTTGTTCTAATCTCTAGGGCTGTTTCCAGAGCAGGGTATGGGGAAGCTTTGCTTCTGTCCCATGGCACTTATGATATGGGGGCTGTCAAACATCTGTTCCCCGCCCCTATGTTGGTTATCATTTATATGAAGCCATTCAATAAGGCCAGATAATATGGAGTTGGTGCCATCAATATGCTGATGATACCCAGCTTTATCTATCTTTTCTAGCAGAGTGAGGTGAGGTAGAAGAAATTCTGGTCCGGCATTTGGAAGCAATAATGGACTGAATGAGAATCAATGAACTGAAACTTCATCTTGACAAGATAGAGGTGCTGTTGGTCAGCAATATGTCTGCCCAAGAAACATCCTGGCCATCCATACACCTCCCTGGGCAGAGGTGCTATATGGCATTGGTGAGATACCCTAGTCAACAACCAAGCTGCTAGATTCTGTGCTAGATGCAGGTTCTGGGTTAAGCCCAAGGGAAGCCACACATGGAGCACATTACAATAATCCACTCTTAAGGCTACCCATGCCAAGACCGTGATGGCCAAGCTAAGTCCATCCAGGAATGTCCCTAGCTGTCAAGGCTCTGTCAAGGCTTCAGGAAAGCTATTCCTCACCTAGTTGCAGCAAGAGCAGAGAAAACAAGGTAGAGTCCTTTTTAATGAGTTTTATTCAACCCTAATAGCGAGAGACAAAAGAACGCAACAAGCCTTAGCATGGCGTTAGTCCAAACTGGGCTCCTCCTCCCTCTTTCCTGGCAACGACACCTCCCTTTACGGTGGCTGCTTGTGGCCAAATGTCTCTGATTCCATTGTTCCTGCATCCTTAATGAACACCAAGTTCTGGGAGAAGGGGGATCAGAAATACTCTCCAGTGACAACGTGTCAGCTGGCTGTTCTGTCGCAATTTCCCTTCCCTTCTTCTAACACTTCCCAACTATTTTGTTTGTCTCTCTCTGAGCTATGTCCTTCCTCATCCCCCACAACCCCTGCTGTAATAAATGCTGCATTCTTCTTCTCCTGCCACGTCAGGAGAAAGGGTGTGTGTGATCTCCACCACTCCTCACCTGTCTCACCCTCTTGAGTCCAATTCCTGACAGTAACCATCTTACCAACTGAAGGCGATAAAAGTCACTCCTAGTCACTGAGGCCATCAGTGTCTAAAGTGACAAAGATGGGTGAATCTGTTCCTTCAGAGAGACTTCAATTCTCACCCTGAATAGATAACTGATCTGTCTCCCAGACATGGGAACCATTCATTCATGTGGCTTATGCTTTTCCATGGTTTAAAATAATTTGGCCTACCACTGCACCCAGAGCCAGTTTCTCCAGGTATTTTGGAGAAACAGAGTTGTGTTGCATCAGCATACTGATGACAATTTGGTCCAGATCCCCACAAATGACAGCTCCCAGTGGCTTCACGTATATATTAAATAGCATTGGGTACAAAGCAGCATCCTTTGGCACTCCATAACAGTGGCGCTTACTCTGAGGTAAGTGAGTAAAGGACTGCTGCCCAAATCTTACTAATGGAAGAGGCAACAAAAAACAGTGACAGAAAGTGAAGGCAGGGACAAAGAAAGTCTTAGCAGCTCCATGGAAGAATGCCAACCTTAAATGTATGCCTCACCAGTGCTCACTGACATAAACATCTGTACAAATGTATTTATAACTGCGTATGAATGCTAGTAATAAAAGTTTTACAGATACAAGCTTCGTTGCTTTTATGGAACTCCTTCAAGGTGCTAAATAGACGAAAATCTACCTTGAACTCTGCATAGTTTTATGTCTCAGAATTAATTCAGAAAACTGGAAGCTAAATGGTAGCATTTAGAAGCTTGCCATGTGGCATCTGTAACTGCATGGAGAAGTTATTGTCCACAGCTTTTTGAACAAGCAGAATCATAGAATTGTAGAGTTGGAAGGGACCCCATCTGGTCCAAAATCCTGCAGTGCAGGAATATGGGGGAATAGTTAAGCCCTGTGTGTCACACACAGACATATTGTCAGGGAACTGCCATCAGAGAGTCAGGTGGTGGAGGGGCTCAAGGAGGCTAGGAGACCCTCAGATGCGGAGGAAGGAACCAGCAGGGGGAGAGAGAGAGTTCATGGAGAAACTCAGTCGGAGGGATGGCTCCAAGAGACTTCCAGTGAAAACAGCGGGGAGGTCTCAGGACCTCCTCTGGGTACACCTACTCCTCGCAGGAAACTGTCACGACGAGAATCCCGAAGGAGAGTTTCCGTTAAGGAACTTATGTTGGCGCAAATTCCGGAAACGCCCACTGACAGATTCTGCCAGCGATTGAGGGAGTCATGCTTTGAGGGCTCCCGTAAAGGCAGAGCTTTGAGACCTATGCCAAAGCTCTGAGGGATTCAGCTTTTACGCACAAGCAGCTCATTATCCCATCACACATATGTATAGAGTACTGGTCTTTGTAACAGTGAGTTTAACATAGAAGACTGGAGGGTTGTATTTGGCCTCAGACTTAAGGGTCCATACCCCTGACTTAGATAACACATGCAAAGTGCTATGGATGCTTGTGTGATTCTATGTAAATGTTTGGCATAATTTGCATTATGTATCATGCCACTTCTTAAGTAGGAAATAAATTATCAGTCCACAGAAGGTTTAGTTGTCCCAAAGAACTATCTAAGGCTGTTATTTGGGGGGAAAGTTACAGGTAGGTAGCCGTGTTGGTCTGCTGTAGTCGAAACAAAACAAAATAAATAAAAATTAAAAATTAAAAAAATCCTTCCAGTAGCACCTTAGAGATCAACTAAGTCAGTTATTGGTATGAGCTTTCATGTGCATGCACTGTGTATCTGAAGAAGTGTGCATGCACACAAAAGCTCATACCAATAACTAACTTAGTTGGTCTCTAAGGTGCTACTGGAAGGGTTTTTTTAATTTTTTTAATTTTGTTTTGCTTCAATTTTGGGGGAAAGGAAATCTTGCCATGCTGTTAGTGTTAGCCTTGATAACTATGCTGCAAATCCCAGAAGCAGAACTTGGCTGTCCTCTTAAATTTTTCAACCAGCATATTATGGATGTTTAGTTGCTGGATGTTTAGTTGCTATTGGATACAGTGCTTTAGATATACAGCTCTAAAAATAAGGCTCAAACTTGGGTGTAAAGCTCTAGTTAATTAAGATACATCCCTTAAAGTCAGAAATAGAAGTCAAAATTGTGAATGGAGAACATTCAGCCTAAGGATCAGCAGACAGATAATCTCTTTAACTGCACCAGTCTCTCTCCCAGCCCTGAATTATGCAGATATAAATGTGTTTCCATAACAGTGAGGTTGCAACAGCTTTCATGTAACAAATTAGAAGAACACATAATGTTGTTGGTTCCTTTAAAAAGCCTAATCTAAAATGTTCCTAATTGAATTCATTGTCAAAACTCTAAGGATGTGTCCAGATTATCACTTCTGAGCTATAATAAACAGTACCTAAATAGATATAATGTCTTTCAGGTTCCATTTTAATTTTTATGAATGGATTTGAGTATTTTCAATTCCCCCCCCCCAGGAGCCAAAGAGCACTTCCTAAACACCAGCCGCTTGAAACAACCATCCAAATAGGATTGGAGCCATCAGAAAGCAGAACCACCCACCCCTAACTTGGACAGCTCCTCGAGAAGCATACCATGGTTGATGGTATTGAAAACCACTGAGAGACTGAGGAGAATTAATAGAGACACATTTCTCCTGTCTCTCTCCTAACATTGGTCATCCTACAGAGTGACTAAAGCAGTTTCTGTGCCAAAACTGGGCCTAAACCATGATTGCAATGAACCTTGAAAGTAAGTTTGTCCCAAGAGCATTCAGATTTGATTTGCGACCACCTGCTCAAAAACCTTGCTCAAGAAGGAGAGATTCGCAACTGGCTGGTAGTTACTTAGATTTTTCGAAGTTTTGTGTCTCTTTTAGGAATTCTGCAATTTCCACTGAAGCCGATGGTAGGTAGCTTTGGTGATGGAGGAGAATTCAGGAGGAAAGTCCTAAGCCACCTCCGTCATGGGGCTGACAGGAAGATCAAATCATTCACAGGTCAGAGAGGGAGACATGAGGCTAATGTGCAGTTAGTTTATTTACTATGGAAAGGGGGAAAATAGAAGGAGGCTCATAAAAGCAAACCTCTCTAATGAAGAAGTTGCTTGAACTGGCATGCAGCCCCTCTTTCACTCTCTAGCCCTTTGAGTCAGGGCTTCTGTCCAGGGCTCCTGTGCCTGACTGGCCCGTTGCTTGGCAGAATGTAGCAGCCTTTGCATTCTAGGTGTAAGTTGGGCCAGAGAGTCATCAGCAGAGAAGCTGTCATGATGGAGTTACAGGAGGGATTCAGGGTCTGGCTTCAATCTGTCATCTCTGTCAGAGCCTGCATCCAAACAGCAAACCTTATCACCCTGCTCCTGCCTCCCTCAAGCTTCCTGTTTCTAGTGCCTCCCAGCTTGCCCCTTCTTGAGGTGTGGCCAGTATCCCACCATCAGGATCCAGGATTTAAGTCGTCTTCTTCTGTGCCTTCTCTGAGGGGCTCTTGGGTAGGCAGCTTCCACCACTCTTCCTCATCCAGCTGGTCCATGACCCCCTCCCATATACCACAGTCAACAGTTCTGACCACCACAAACCCATAGTTATTATTTTTAATGAAAAGAAAGAAAAACATTAAATATATGCATTCCTTCACATATAGTCAACTTCGAGCCAGAATATTCTTTTGACTATCAGTCCTCAACATGCCCAGACTCATTGCAAAAATAGGAATGGAGAATGTAGTTGTTGTTACTGCTGCTCTTCTGTTACCAAGATCCTAGTGAAAAATTAGAGAAGATTCAAAGAAAGATGGTCAAGTAGTCCATAACAAGCAACATTATGTTTCTCTTTTTTCATAGAGGTGAGGGTGTGTGTGTGTTACAAAAAAGAAACCAGAAAACAAAGTAATCAAATCTTCCTTTTCTTCGATGAGTTTGCACACCTGTGCGCAATTTAAAATGACAACAAAATAATATACTAGATGAAAGGGCATAGAAACACCGTAAGATGCAAGTCAAATGTAATCTACCTTACCTTTCCTATCTGAGCTTTGTTTTATTGATCACTTGAACAGCAGCCATAAATCCCAAATATATACCTCATAATTGCTTGCTACCTGTAGCTGTCCTTTCGTGGTTTTTCCTGCCCTTGTGTAAACATTCACACACTTTTATCAGTTGAGCTAACAGAACCCATATCAACTGGTCACAAAGGTAAGACCAGTAGACCTCTTAGTAGACTTATGGTACTTATGGTACTGACTCCAACATGACTGACACTTACAAGTACTAAACCAAATCAGTAAACATTAATTGCAAGTTCATTCTTTTCTTTCCCTTACAGGTTCCTGTGTCTATAACAGCTGTCTGAGAGGGAGAAATTGAGCAGATGAATAATCTTGTTATACAAGCGGCAACAATTTTGTGTGCATTCATTTGAGGCATGACCACGGATGCACAGGTCCTTTTGGACCCGGAAGAGGGCAGAACAAGGGGTGGAATGAGGGCAGGGAGGGGTGCCAAGGCACACGAGGGCCAGGAGCACAACTCCCACACAAACTCCCAAATTGGGGGTTGCCTGTACCACTTACCATTTTTTGTAATCAAATTTCAAAACTGTTCAAGAATATACATTAAAATCATTTCAAAACAAAACCAATATAACAGATATTAACAGAAATATAGGGCAGTAGGATCCAATGCTATTGGGTTACAGAAAGCCCAAATAATCAAATGTGCTTTTAATAAGCATTGAAATCATCTAACAGCCAATGCCTACCTAATAACAGAACAGAGACATTCCACCACAACCTAAAATGAGTCTCACAGGCTGAATCTTTCCTTGTCCCAACAGAGGACCCTGGACAGAAAACAGCTATAGTTTTGAAATGCCAAGTTTCCAAGTTCCCCCTTAACATATGATAAGACATGAATTCCTAATACTAGGACTGAATGAGGAAAAATGGGGCCTGAAGTAATGCTGATTATAAAAATTTATCATATACTTTTGGAATAGGTAAAGGCGAGAATGTTGTTGTGCTCGTTGACTGCTTGTAAGCTTCCTGTGAGCTCCTTTGTACTTTTTGCATGTCAAGGCCCCTAAGCCACCCCAAGAAGAATAAAGATTCAAGGACACAGAATTTTAGGTTAAATGTTAATGGGCAAAATTTAGGCCACAACTTTATTGGTTACAAAAGGCGAGCAGTATTGGCTTAAGCATTGTCATCAACAGACTATATCTGACTCCTTCCCACCTTGCAGGAAGTCTGGTAAGGGTAAACTACCAGCAGGGGGAGCCCACCAATGCGGATTCACTCGAGCACCCCCTGGGTTCCTGCTGGGGTTGTGGCATGGCCCTAGCCCCTCCCCGGGCTTCAGACGAGATCCACACCCCCAGATTCCTTTAACAGAATACCCTTAAGCATGGAGGGGCAGGTGATGGCCGCCCCTCCCCTCCCCACATATCGCTATTCCAATGCCTAACCGCCAAACCTTACAAAGTTGTGGCGATTGCTATGAGGTAGGTGAAAACCAAGTGGCTGGTGCCAATTTGCCAAGTGGAAAAAGTCTTACCAGGCCCCTCAACAGCGACCAACTGAAGTCCATCGCAAAGCCAGCGACCCTACCTAAAAGAGGGCGGGAGGGCGGGAGATCCACGGTGCGAGGCTGAAAGAGGAAGCCCCAGAGTCGCACCAAGGCTTAAATTGTCTGCGGCCACGCCCCCCAGGTGAGCTGATTGGCCGCCTGGCATCCTGACATGGCCGGGGTCTCCCCCAGCGGGACGCCGTCCCACCCTGACGCTGAGGGGGAGTGGCTACAGAGCCAGACCACAACCTGGCCCCACCAGGAAGTGGACCCAATTTCCCAGGAAGTGCTCATAGGAAAGTATGCAAAAATATTTTTGAATCAATTAATTTAACTCAGGAGTGAGGAGGAAAGACCTAGGGGTTAAAGGTGGTCCTCCAGGCATCTCTTATTGGCCTTTGTAGCTATCTGCCTCTTCCCCAGAGCAGGCCATCCTATGAGATGAGATGAAGCATCCTCCTCAGGTGACAGAAGTGGAAGAGGTGGCTCCCCACCCATGGTTTTTTGTTGTTTTTTTTGAGGCCCTCAGTGTGGAAAATCCCCCCCTCCCTGGAGTTAACTGAGAATTGATTAAATGTTGCAATCTGTCATTAAGCCCACTGGCTCAGCAAGAAAAGGAGCAAAAACAATAAGCAAATAGTTTGGAGCATTGTGTGTGCAGCAGCTGAAGGATAAATGGTCCCAGGTGTTAGTCTAAGCAATTTACCCAGTGGAAGGAAAAGGCCCAGCAAAAACCAAGCACATCCATGCGATGAATGGCTGCAGATGCAGGTGGATTAGACAGATGGGCTCCTGTGTGTGGCAGGTGCCAATGTAGATTGAATTAAATTCAGCAGAATACAAGCATACATCTGTGCTGTATTCAGTAGAAGTGAATTACAGGAATTGCTTCAGTAGTAATGAACAGTGCCGGCATAAAACATAGTAATAAATTAATAATAATAATAATAATAATAATAATAATAATAATAATAATAATATTGCTCTGAACACTCTGGCACAGGTAAATATTTAAAATGTCTCACTTATATTTAAACTTCCAAATTAGCAAGCAGTGGAAGTGGAGAACTGACCTTGAGCCCACTAGTTTTATCTCAGAAGAAGCGGCAGCATGCCGCATTAATGCCTACTTGCATAGGAACATAGGAAGCTGCCTCATATCAGATCAGACCATTGGTCCATCTGACTCAGCGCTGAGAGCATCCGCCCATCAGTACCGAAGTGCAGCTCTCCAGGGCTCCAGGCAGGCATCCTTCCTAGCCCTCGCCGAAGATGTTGGAGACTGAACCATGTTAACCCTGAGATGGAATGTTACAAGAAAATGGCATTCTAGGTGTAATGGCCTGGCGTTGAAGCATTGCAGAAAACATGCTCACAAGTGCTTGGTCCGCTTGAGTTCCATGCCAATGTGCCAGAGGTGAGATTTTTGGTAACCAGGTAGAGAGCAGGAACTGTCTTTAAATGCTGCAATGCTTATATTGAGTATCTTGTTCTGCTCCCTCCCAGACACCCCGAGTTACCTTTTTTTAAAGCCAACTCAAACAAAGAAGGTCCTTTCAGAGTCTCATGTGGATAAAGTATAGTACTAAATATAGGTTTTATTTCATAGTGTGGCCAACTTTCCTTGGGATGAAATATGCCAAGTAAAATAGAAAAAGAAATGATACTGTCCCAATATCCCAGTTCTTCAAGCACACCCCTGGATGTAGGAATTACTGTACCTGCTTATTATAAACATGGGACGTGGGTGGCACTGTGGGTTAAACCACAGAGCCTAGGACTTGCCAATCAGAAGGTTGGTGGTTCGAATCCCTGTGACGGGGTGAGCTCCCATTGCTCGGTCCTTGCTCCTGCCAACCTAGCAGTTTGAAAGCACGTCAAAGTGCAAGTAGATAAATAGATACCGCTCCGGCAAAAAGGTAAACGGCTCTTCCGTGTGTTGCTCTGGTTCGCCAGAAGCGGCTTAGTCATGCTGGCCACATGACCCAGAAGCTGTATGCCGGCTCCCTCGGCCAATAAAGCGAGATGAGTGCCACAACCCCAGAGTCGGTTGCAACTGGACCTAATGGTCAGGGGTCCCTTTACCTTTACCTTTACCTTATTATAAACATACTTTGAACACATCTAGTGCCTAAACCTGCGCCCAAAGCAATGCTTATGAGCACACAGGAAGGTAACCATGAAGTCAGTAGGGGCGGGAGGAGATTTCTGCTTCTTTTTTACATTGTTAGGCAAGTGTTTTAAGGGCAGGCCATCTTCTTAAAGATGGACTGTGTAACTACTGCTGCATGCTGCTTTTGTCTGAGCTCTGAGGCTGTTTCTTTATTCCTCCCCTGAGATTTCCATGGATTTGATTCAAGCACCATTGAACGTGATGCTGTATTAATTGCCCTGGAGGGTAGCAGGCCCTTTGAACTGTGGCTGTGAGTGATATTTTGCTGTAAGACATGTGTCAGCACTTGGCTGGTTAACTCTGGGGCTGGGTTGTATGGCATGCTGAGACCAAGTATCTGGAAAACTACTTTGCATCCTAATCTTACATCTGTTTTCCATCATGCTGTGAGATTGACTGGACATTCTATCTGAGAAGTGTCATTCCGGAATCATAGAATGAATATATATATATATAATCACACTACATTGCACTGTCAGATAATATTAAGGATTTTCTATCATCTCTTACAGTTCCCCAGAGCAACTGGCATACACAAGTGATGAGGTGATGCAATGGACTGAGGTGCTACCCTTCAACCTTTGGAGGAACAACTTGAGCATGAGTAAGATCTCAGGATTCTGATACCATATGTAAAATTAAGTCCACATGCAATCTACATAGGGTTTTGGGGTTGTGTGAAGGTTGTCTCGCTATTCTGGCACTCAGCAATCATCTATGTGCACTATGTTGCATTTCTTTCATTTTTTCCTTTTCCTTAACCATTTTCTGCAGCAGACATTCTGGTTTTGCCAAAGCAATGTAAGGAAATAGTTTGGTTGCAACTCTTCATGTTTACAGATGACATTTATGGCCATATTTTTTACACCAGTTTCTCAAAGGGTGCTCAAATATACCAACAAACCAGTAGTTCTGTCCTTCCAAATAGATTCTAGCCTACTAAGTGGGCCAGATATCTCCTAAATATGTTCTTGAGGCTTCCCCAACCCTCTGGAGCAGATTTGGGGAGGATGTGAGATGTGATTTGGGTTGGGGAGGAGAGTGGAGAATGTCTCATTGCATGAGTTGAGTGGAAATCCTTGTTCTGACAGGACTTGTTAGTAGACTTGTTCCTCATTGCGTTACTTGAGGTTGTGGCTGTTGTTGTGGTTATGGCACCCATGAACACAATTATTAACAAGGGCACAATCCACTAGGAAAATCTTTTGTGCAGGCCTCATTGGAGTGAATAGGATCTATGCAAATAATCTGTGGAGAATTTAGCAATAGATTGTTTTCCATGGGCTAAAAATGTCTTTCAACCATTAACAGAAACCATAATCTGCCTGAGATGTTTACATAACCTTGCCTCATGTAAGGCTACCTATGCACGTATTCATAGTCCTTATCCTCATCTTGAAACACTCTAAGGAAGGGCTATTGATGTGGCAGTTGACAAAGTAGAAATGTGGCTTGACTGTGTGAAGAAGAGGATACATGTTTGTTTTGCTACAGAGCTAGCTCATAGCTCAATATATGATTTGCCTTTAGGCACCTTTGTGACAGTGCAGAAAAACTGAGATAAGAATGAGATAGACAGTCAGCCAATGGCACGACAATATTGGCATCCCCTGAACACATATTTGCAAGATAAGAGTGTGCATCAGCTCTATATGTGGGGCTGAATAAAGAGGTTAACTGGGGTGATTAGAGGTCTGTACTTTGTTCTCAAGTCAAACACTGTCTCAACCCTCCCCCAGTAAGAAAATCTGGACAGTCAGTTAAGAAGGTAGAGACTTGTGGGGTCTATCAGAGGACACAAACAACCACCAGAAAGAAAGTTCAGCTGCAGGTTTTTAAAAAATAAAAATAAAAAATGTACAGGTACCAATAGTTACTACTTGGCCTCTTCTAAATTATTTTAAGATTGAAAATAGATAAATCTCAATTTGTCCTCATCAAAAGAGGTTATGGAGGAATGTCCACCCCCCCCAACACACACACAAGAACCCAAAACACAGAAAGACGCTGTGAGAGTACTGAGTGACTTAGAAGCAAATCAGTGGGTTTTGTTTTTGTTTTTTAAATGCACATACCAAGCAAATCATGGGGCCTGTGCACACCACTATTGCAAACCATCAGTTGAGTTGTGTAAAGTGCCCCTAATCTTTGGTTTAAACTAAAGTAAGGGCCAGATCACACAACTATTTCAACAGGGATGCATGAGAAATTCAACTCAGTTTGCATTTAAAGGGGAATCTACCAATTTACATTTCCTGAAACAATATGTGAGTTGAAGCAGAACAATCTTTTGGAATTTGCCCTTATCTGAATTTTGCGATGTAGTTGTCTAACCTAACAATGCTTACAAAACTGCATGTATTAGGAGAGTTTGTGCATAAAAAATAATATATTCATTAAAATAACATATAAAATGCATTATATTGGGGGGAACGTCTTGCAAAAATGTGTACAATATATGTACAAATGGCAAACAAAAATGTGCATATTAGAATAAATTCTCACAACATGCTGAGAAATTTTCTCTCTTTTTAATGCAAATTCTTACAGAAATGTGGAGAACCAAACTTAATATTAGAAAAAGTATATAGACAGGGTGAACCTAAACTGACAGATCCTTCCATTCACACTTATGAAGATCTAATTGGGTTGTTTTGCTCTGAATGCAAACTATTTATTGCAAAAGAATGATCTAAGTTTGGTTTTGTTTGTTTCTAAGGTAACCTATAAATTGTTGCAAAGTATATTTCTGTCCACACATCATTAGATCACTTGGTTATCTTTGCTCCACCCTTTCATGAATCCCCCAAGAGCTTTTCTTTAAAAGCTTTTTAAAAAACAAAATACCCAAGGAATTTATTTATGAACTTAAGCCATTCCAAGCAGCCTGATTTCATGTGTTCCATTTGAAAGCTATGAAATGCAGTATGTGTATTACCTTCAACTACCTTAAAGCTACAATGTGAAATTTAACAAGTTTTGAAATACAGAGATGCTATCAGTTGAGCCGTCCCCTCTAAACCATTATTTAAAGAGCAACAATCCCTTGCTAATCTTTACACCTATAGACTGAGATTAGGTGAACTGGAATAACAGAATGATTTCTGCAGGTATCAGGGCGGTTCACAGGCCAGAAACTTCAGCTGGTTCAGAACGTGGCTGACCAAGTCCTGATAGGGGCATGGCAGATCACATGACACCGCTGTTATACAATCTGCACTGATTGCTTGTGCATTTCCAAGACAGGGTAAAATGCTGGCTTCATCCTTTAAAGCCTTGAATGATTTAGGTCTGAGTGTGAAGGGCATCCTTCATCCATACCAAACTGCCCACAAATCATGATCAATAGTGGAAGCACTCCTTGGTGCCTGGAAATGTGGTTGGTGAAAAGAGTGGTATGAGAGAGGGTTTTTGTTTTGTTTTTCCTGTAGTGGTTCCACAATTCTGGAAGTCATTGCTAGCCGATCTCTAAAAAGCTGCCACATTCTAGATCAGCCTTTCTTGAGTTCAGCACCCTGTGCTCACAGTGGCAACCACAAGCCTGCAAGGAGGACCCAACTGCAAGAGGGCGGTCCACTCAGTGGCGGAGGAACCCTCTCCGTCACCCGGGGCGGGATGCTGAGGGGCGGGGCGAACTGCCCAGTGATGCATGTGTGATGTTTGAGTGGCAGTCCATACGGAGGCCAGTATGGATGCTATACACGAAAGCGGCAGCCTGTACAGATGCCAGTACAGTCGCTGTGCGAGCGGCAGCCTGTACAGATGCTGTGTGGATGTGGTGCACCCTCTGCCACTCTACAGCTGGGGGGAGGCAGCGGGCCATATTGTCACCTCCCCAGAGCGGTGTCCCTCCATCCCCCCCCCCCTTTGTACGCCCCTGTGTCCACTTCCACAGTTTTCAAAGAGAAAGACTAGGCTAAAGGAGGAAAGAGGGATTTGCTCTTTGGAAAAGCCCACTCGTACTCTGCAGGTCTATGCAGATTATCGCTAGCCAATCTTTGCTATGGATAAAGTTTTGTATGGTGTAAAACTTCAGACGTTTCCAAGTTACTGTCTGACAGAGCTCTTGAAGAGCTAGTGTGCATGACCGAAACGTTTGCCATAAAGTTGATGTGACAAAAAAATGGAGGGAGAGAGGAAGAAGTGGCCAGTCCTTGACTCTGCAATGTTTATATATATATATAGAGAGAGAGAGAGAGAGAGAGAGAGAGTAAGGAGCAGGATAGGTTAGCAGGCATTTATCTAGACAGCCTATCACTGTGACACTTGACATGTAAATTGTACAGTAAATTTGACAGCTAAAATATTAATCCATCCACCTGGTTCTGTCTTATGCTGTTTCCTCTGCAGTAAGTTCAGAGAAACCATCTTCAGTTTCCATTCAAATCCAACTCATTTATCAGGTTGACATGATCCAATTCTAATCTTTGGAATTATTCGGTCTTTGATTCTATTAACGGATAATTATTTTACTTAGTGCCATTTTCTTAATCTCATCCTTGTCTCACTAAATGTCACATTTCTGCTTAACTATGGATGTGCTGCGTGGAGTGCTGGGGTTAAAGAGGAGCTCAGCTGTACTCTTTAAGGTTGAAATGTATGCTGTGTCGCATATGAAGGTAGTATCACAGACTGGCCTCTGGGCCACAAATATCCAAAAACCACCAAGTGTTACCACTCAAACTGAATTAAAATTGAGTTTGAAAGGATACTCATTAATGTGCTTAATGCCTCGAGAAATCTAATAATGAAGTAAGAAGAATGGAACCTTAAAAATATATTCAATTAAATATTGTGCGAAGGCCATATTTTACAGGCAGGATTTTTTGTTGATTTAAGAATTATCCTGCACAGTGGGGAATTTCTCTTGCCTAGTAGATGGACAAAATACTTCACATTGCAAGAAATAGTCTGTACAGGCATGCCCTCTTTCAAAATGGCTGCCAGGTTAAAACATTTTCAGAGCATCTATGGCTTGGGATGCATCAAAATACTTAGCTATATGACAACAATATAACTTTCTTAAGCATATTCAAGTTCTCTCTTGCATTTACCTGGCTCCAAAACCAGACCTCTGTTTTGATACCCCTCACTAATAGCCAATTCCAGCCAGTTTCTCTTTCCATGTTCTGCAAAGATTGAGTCTGTTTCGTGCTTCTGTTCTCCATTCCTCCTGCTTACCACACCAATGTTTTGTGCTTCCAGTTGGCCTAGTGATGTCTCACATCCTGGTCACCCTCCAAGGACTAGTTTCTTCACTCGTCCATTTTACCAGTGTTTGGAGACAAGATGGGTGTGTCGCTGTTTCTACTCTGGCTTCAAGAATTCCTGTTTGCAGTAACCCTTCCTAAAACGGAGGTGCACTAAGCAACTTTAGTTCCATTTAAAAATGTTTGGCAGCTGGCAAAATTGGGCTCTAAGGGAGCTGCGTGATGGCTCACAGAAAGACATTATTGGATTTTCACATGTCCTAGAAAAAGTTGGTGGCTGAAATCTTTTTATACTAGCAGGAGTCCTTTGTAATAGTAAGGTTTAATGTTCCCTAGGAAGAATGGGAAAAACATTATTCTTAAATGCACGTTGTAAATAGCAAATTGAAGGCTGCGAGAAGGTACAAAATTGAAGGCATTGTTATTATACTGAAAAGGAATTACTTCAGTCTTCCTTAAAAGCAGTATTTGTATTTACCCTCAGATTGGAGGAAGAAATAACTACCGCCTTTGGAGCCCACAATATATTTTCAACATCCCCCCTCCAAATACTGTTTTATCCACCTATACAAAATTCAATCTGCCATTTAGATTTTGCAAAGATTATTACTCTTATTCTACAGGATGGATAAAAATAATAAATTATGTAAGGTGTTATTTTTATTATCTCAGTAATTGTGTGGTCTCCGTTTTCAACTGAAAACAGATTCGCTTCATAAATGTTATAAACCATCTGAGACCATAATCTCTGCCAATATAGCATTTCATAGGAGTTATTTGTTGGATTGAGCATGACAGCTGATTCTATTTTCACAGATCCTCCTGAGCTGGGTGGAGTCTCCCAAAACCACATTGGGATTTCTCTAAACTGACAACAAAATCATCATAGTCATCTAGCAGGTCAAATACCCCATTCACAAATCAAGAGAAACCCCCAATTGCACTCAGTCTGTGACTTGGGCTACATTCCAACCACCTTTCCTTCAACACACTCCCCATGACACAACCTGTCCTGTCCCTAGCCACAGCAATTGCTTGGCATCTCAAATTCCAGTGGCACCCTGTGCAATGCTAAACTCTGGTGCCCACTGCATCTTGCCTTCCATTGGAGTCATAGTTGTGGCGCCTGCTGCAGTGACCCAGAAGCTCTGCTCCCGGTATGACCAACCCGTCACACTCTCCTTAGATTCACCTTTGGTCACAGTTCCTGTCCCAACGCCATACTCCTCACCTGACCTGCTCTGCTCCCTCCTTGTGTTTTTACCTTGCAGAAATGTATGCTTTATCCTTTTATTTGCCTGGGAGGAGAACAGAGGAGGTTGTGTGAGTGTGTGTAGAAACAAGCCTATACTACAATTTACATTTGTTGCTCTACCCACTTTTGATTCTGGTCATACACACCACTGGAATGAGGCCCACATAAGGCTGCCCAGGATGAAAGGTGTTCCCCTGGCTGAAAACTATTCCTGACCTCTGTTTCAGTGCCAAGAGAAAGATGTGGAATATAGACTGTTCAAATGCCCAGTCATAAGAACTTGGATGCAAAGATGCTTCACCATTTAGCATTATGCATGAATAGACTTTCTTATATATTTTTCTCCTTATAAAGACAGTCTTACGTTGTCATGACTTAATGACGGGATTTCTATAGCAGAGTTCAGTGTAACAAAGTGCTAAAGTATACCATACCGCACTTTGTATTTAAAAAATAAATAAATGAGTGATTTATTCAATAGTAATCAGGCATAATATTCTGGTGCATCTCTCTGCATTTACTCAGCATTATTGGAAAGTGGAGCACTGCATGAGAAAGTTGTGTCCTTCAGTTTGACTTTCTCCTGAACCCAAAATATTATATTTGCGATCAAATGCCAGATTGACATGATTATGCTGTACAGATTTGTCAGATCTGGTGACTTTGTGGATCTGATGATAAAAGGTGTAACTTAAAATAAAAATTCTTCCAAAAGAAAATTGAATGATGTTTTATGTCCTTCTGCCATAGTTGCACTGCTGTCAATATACCCTTTAACTCTTTCTTTGTCTGTTTCTATTTAAGCATTGTATGAACTGTGGAAAGCTGGAAAACACTTTAGGGTCAAATCACAATTCTTTCTTTTGCAATGTGAAGAGCATTACTTTTGCAAAACTAAAGAGTCTATTTCTTCTTCTGATTTCTGTAACCTCATGGGATTTATTTTACTCTCTGGACAGAACCATGATTATGTGCATGGGGAAGTAAGAACACACAAACCTTGTCAACTGTGGTCTTTGACCCCATACAGGAGTAGTTCTGAAATAAAATTAAGTAATAATGATACCTGAGAAGCCATACCTTAGTAACCACATTGTGATGCATTTTGCCTGTTTCCTCCAACCTCAAGAATATATACCCCACCTTTCTTCCAGGTGATTTTCCTTGCAGGCACTGACCCTGCTTAGCTTCAGCAAGGTTGTTGTATTGTATGCCTTCGGGCCGTAGCCCAGATATGTCAGTCAGCCTGGTGTTCTTCTTTCAAGCTGCTGTTCAAATGAAGAACAATATTGCAAATGTGCATATCAACTTTCATTCCAACACTGGAATGAAAACACAGATTTTCTTAATGCTTTTAGCAAGACTATTAACAAAATACAAAGGGTGACCATGCTGAAATGATGGGAAACCCTAAAGCATCTAATCCATTGCAAACAGCCATCATTGTTTTCATAAAATTGACAGTATATTGGCAATAATATATATCAAAACAGAAGTGAGGAGGACAGGCAAGCATTAGTGATGTGCATTTACTTCTGATAAAGCATGGATTCAAAACTGAAGCAACTCACGGTGTTTCTAGAAAACCGGTTAGTTGAGCATTCATTCTGATTTGTTTGGAGGGATATTAGATGATGTTAGCTATCTAATGAGCATCAAATTATATATCATGATCATCAAACCAATCAGGTTAAGCAACAGTTAGATGATGTGTCAACAGCAAATGTTATCCCACTTTCCAGTGGGTTTTCTCTTAACTTTCCTTATTGCAAAAGGTATATATTTTTCAAACTTCTACCAGGCTGTCTGTAATTTTAAATGACATCCAGAGAGGACAGGGAGACGCAGGAGAAGGGTGCAGTTCTGTCACTGAGAGCTCTAGATTCCAATCAGGGTGTGATTTTACCACGTGGGTCTCCTTTTAATTCCTTTTAACTCTCTCTGTAAATACTGAATAAAAAGCGGATGGTAAGAACATTCCTTGTCTTTGTATGTTTCTGAGCTGTAGGAGTTGCCACCTGGCAACTGTCTTAGCAGTAGCACCATTTGAAGAGTATGTATTTTGCTTATGTGATGTCTTTTATTCCTTTAGTGTCCTCGTTCCTTGTTCCAAGAGAATCATTTCCTAAAATCCTTTCCAAAAATGCATTTTTTAAAAAAATATTTTACTGTTGCTGTTATTTGTGTCTCACTTGAACATATTTAGATTTGTGTGAGTAGTTACTTTCACCAATCCATTTCTGATCCTGGTACGATATATATATTTTTTTAATTTCAGAGTTATCTGAAATCTCTTACATGTCTATAAGTATAGCATTTGTGTTTTAAGTTGTGTGTGGCTGTGTTACACACACACACACACACACACACACACACACACACAGTGTTGTAATGTGAAGCAAACAATGTAGTAGTACATTCACATCAAGAATGAAGAAGGAGAATGGGAAGTTCATATTGACCACATAAGATGGAGGGGGGCAGACATGGCAAGGTATGTTTTCTCCTCCCAAATCAACTTTAGAGGTCCATAGCACAAATAAACCTGCACCTGCCTGTGTGCTATTTGGCAGCCTTCAAGCCCCACAGAATGGACTACTAGATCTGCAAATTTCCTTCAATTCTGCCTCCAGATTTTAAACAGTTATAATTTCCTGCAATTTGGTAGCCTTTGTTCCCACAGAACAAGCCACTAGATCAGCAAATCTCATTCAATTCTGAACCCAAATTAAAGAAAAATGCATTTTTCACTTTTCTCATTCCAATAAAGTCATTCAAAGCTTCAGACAATGAACCAAAGTGAAGGTCTGCTTCAGATCTAAACCAAAATGTGATCTCGCTCTGAAGCTCTGAAGCAAAGTGACCCACGCTCCAAAGCAGGCTCTGAACCAATTCTTTGCCACAGTCCTATCAATAATCATGAAATAATAATAAAAATTAAAGCAACTTCTGCAAGAATTTTGACACTCTCAGCCCAAAACAATACCCTTGTAACAGCACACAATCATGCAGCGTTATGAATATAGTCTTTTGTTCCCTTTCCAGCAAATCTGCTTAGGGCATACCTGAAGAGTGCTTTAAGAGACAGTCGTTCTTGCAACCCCATCAACATAAGAAACTTCTCAGTCTATTTCTGTGAAATATCTACTATTGTGAGCTGTGCAGATGATGAAAATAGAATGATCTAAACCTCAAGGATAACACTAGTCCGACATCTAATTATCCAAGATGAATTTTTGATGACACCTCCACTGGCCAATTAGTTTGCTAACCACAGAAAAGAACACTAAGAATAAGATATTGACACTGGAAAAAAAATAAGGAAGTGGATTAGCTTGGGAAAAAAATAGGATTCATAGTTTCACTATATGGTCTAGACTGTTTAGCTCACTATATACCGAGATGCTTAGAAAATTGAGGTAATTTAAAACGGTTAAAGCCTCTCCTCTTCCCCGAGGGGAGGGGTTGTGAGTGGGTCTCGCTTCCCGCACTTCTCAGTGGGCGTGAATGGTCCACTGCATTGCAAAGAATCCCAGGACTGCATCATGCCCGCAGCCAGCCAATACTACTGACTGGGGGGGGGCGTGGTTTGCCACTCTTAAATGAGCATGGGACTGTGGGTATGCACACATGGATCTCCCACCCTCCCTCCCTCTGTTCTCGTGCATTCCACACCTGACCTTGCTATGGACCTTGGTTGGTCGCCTTGGTTGTCCAAGGGCCTGGTAGGATTTTTTTCCACTTGGCAGATTGACACCAGCCATTTGGTTTTTCGCCTACCTCGTAGCAAATCATCATAACTTTCTAAGGTTTGGCGATTAGGCATTGGAAAATGTGTTGCATGTTGAAGGGGAGGTTGTGGCCATCACCTACCCCTCCCCTTGAAGGGTATTGCATTAAAGGAATCCGGCAGTCGTGGTTCCTGTCTGATGCCCAGGTGGTGGCTAGGGCCATGGCATGACCCTCCGGTGACTCTAGCGGAAAGCTTCCAGTTGATTTGCACCAACAAGCTAACCCTTGTGTGACTCCCTGCAGAGTGGGCAAGAGTCAGCTATAGTCAGTTTGGATCCAGTGCCTAAGCCAATACCACTCACATTCTGTAACCAGTAAAATTGTGACCTTTTTTAGCCCATTAACCTAAATTACTTGTGTCCATGTATCTTATTTCATCGCAAAGTGGGGAGCGGGGCCTCGACTCACAATCTGCTTTAGTATTTTAACTTTTGTATGTACGTTTGGAGGATTGAGAGGTATGTTGGAGTGCATGTAGAAAATAGCCTGATGTGCCAGGATAAACATTATATTCTGGCCTCATCCACCTTTGGCCTATGGCCCTCAAAAGGTTGCTCAGAAGGGAATGTGGCCCTTGGGCTGAGTCACAATGTCTACGAAACTGTCAGGAATTGGCTAGTGGTGGAAGCTGCCTGAGCAAGATGCCTCCAGGGACAGTGCAGGAGAGGACTGTCTGGACCCAGGTTCAGACTGGTGGACAACTGCACACACCCCAGAGGAGGAGGAGGAGGAGAGGAACTGGGAGGTACTGTGAGGGAGGAACAGTGGCAACCAAGCAGATGCCCCAGCCCTGAGCAAAGACAGGAGTCAGACTTGGCACCAGATGACAATGTGTCTGCCGAAAGCCTGCAGACGTTTACTCCATGTAGCAGAATGAAACAGACAGGAAAGGTCCATCAGGGCTACCCGTAGGCAGAGGGAGGGATATGACACCTAGGAAAATACAGTGGTACCTCTGGTTACAAACTTAATTCGTTCTGGAGTTCCGTTCTTAACCTGAAACCATTCTTAACCTGAAGTACCATTTTAGCTAATGGGGCCTCCCGCTGCCACCTTGCCGCCGGGTGCGAAATTTCTGTTCTCATCCTGATGTAAAGTTCTTAACCCGAGGTACTACTTCCAGGTTAGCGGATTCTGTAACCCAAAGTGTTTGTAACCTGAGGTACCACAGTAGTCTAGAAGGGGAGGAGCAAGCCACTCTGAGCAACAGCTTACATGAGAGGGCATATCTCTTGAGTTTCCGTATATTCCTAGACCTACTGGAAACTAAAACTCCCAGGTGGTTGTCACCAATGGAAGCCAAGGGGGTGAAAAAACTTAATATGGATTCTAAATGGCCAAAATATTGTGAAATCTTAGAACATGAAGGTGAAAGGGTTAAGCTTCAGAGTTACGAAAAACTAAAGTCCAAAGTTCGAGATTGGTTGCATTACTATCAGATAAATGAGACATTTAAAGAGGACAGGAAAATAGGATTTCAGAAGGAGAGGTCAAAGTTAGAGACGGAACTGTTAGAACCCAATACTAAGAATCTGTCAAAAATGTATAATTTGCTGCTTAAATGGAATACACAAGAGGAAACGGTGAAATCAGCTATGATTAAATGGGCACAGGATATCGGTCATGACATTATGTTTGCTGACTGGGAACAGTTATGGACCACTGGTGTTAAGTTCACGGCATGTAATGCCTTAAAAGAAAATATAATGAAAATGATCTACAGGTGGTACATGACCCCAGTCAAGCTTGCAAAAATTTACCATTTGCCCAATAATAAATGCTGGAAATGTAATGAGAATGAAGGTACCTTTTATCACCTATGGTGGACCTGCCCAAGGGTGAAAGCATTCTGGGAAATGATCTATAATGAAATTAAGAAAGTCCTTAAATGGACATTTACTAAGAAACCAGAGGCTTTTCTCCTGGGCATGGTTGGCCAATTGGTGCCAAAGAAGGATAGGATTTTCTTTATGTATGCTACTACTGCAGCAAGAATTCTTCTGGCAAAGTATTGGAAGATGCAAGAACTACCTACTCTTGAAGAATGGCAGACAAAGGTGATTGACTTCATGGGACTGGCAGAGATGACCAGCAGAATTCGTGACCAGGGGAAAGAGGCAGTGGAAGAAGACTGGAAGAAATTTAAAATATATCTCAAAAACTGTTGTAAAATTGATGAGTGTTAAGATGTCAAGGGGTAAGAAGCAGAGAATTACAGCTGTAATCAACAAATTCATGGGAATGTAATGAAGTGATCTAAATGGGTAATTTGACTAAAGGGTTGCTAAAAAATTCTTTTTAAAATAAGGATGCAGCAAAAGGGAGGTATGGGGAAGTCGACTGAAAGAAGTTACAGGAAAATAAGATTATGAAGTTATATATGTTTAAATGTTTTGTATGTTTTTGTTTGTGTTTTGTTTGTTCTTGTTATGTGTTTGAAAAATGAATAAAAATTATTTAAAAAAAAAAAAGAGTTTCCGTATATTCCTGTTCTGATTTTATAATAAAACTGTTAACCACAGGTTCACTGTATAAGCTTGCATCTCTGTCGTCTTCATTGAACTGTGCTACATCTCAGAGTTCAAGCCATGGCAGGGTGCAAGGCTGACCCTGCCATGAAGCAGTGTAGAGTAAACAGCTTTAGGTGATGCTATGAGAATTGGGAATTGATAAAGGCAGGAACTGGTGTCTGAATGGTGCAGCAAGACTTCAGGGCCATGAGGGTGCACTTCAGGAAGCAAATTGCCTTTGATCAGCACCGTCTTCTTCAGCTTCACCCATTACGGTGGAAATGAATGCTACCCTGGTTCAGACCTCTTAAAGGTTCAGAAGACCTTATCTTCTTTTTTTGGTATATGACCACCCTATCTGGAAATGTTTGCCTGTGCCAACATTTGTTAGATTTATTAAAGAGCTATTCATATTAAATGGTAATCCCAAAAAGTCTGCTTACAAAATGTAAATTCTTGAATTGGCAGAGGTGATGAAGCTACATGCGGCACAAGGTTAAGAGCGGGGGTGGGAAATAAGGAAGTCAATGGATTTAAACTCAAACATAAGCCTTAAATTTATTAGATCCATGTATGTATCACTAGCGTACAGTCCTTGTGGTTTGGAAAACAAGAGCATTCTTTTTCGTTTCTTGGAGTTAAAATGGCAAACTGGCATAGTATGTCTTGGGCTTTTTCTTTTCTTGTCATGATATCATCTTTTGATCATTTTCGCCCTAATGCAATCCAGGAAAGAGTGGCTTTGTTTTTTTATTCATCCAGAGCCAGGTAGAAATAAAAAGGTCTTTTGATAGGAGTGCCAGCATTTAACGTACTGTAAAAAGATCCTATAATGTCACATTGTATCTTGTCATTCTCACTAGTCTCACTAAATCCGCCAGGATTATCCCTTCCTCTGCCATAAATGTGTTAGCACCCAGTATAACCACCAGGCTTGTGATCATAGTTAGTTTTTCAAGTTTGCTAGAGCTGGATTGGGTTACCATGATTTTTTTTAATGGGATGCCAAAGTGTATAAATTATTTCCCTGTATAAATCAAGGCTGCTCCTTCCTCTACTGAGAGGCTGCTGGGGCAGCTGGGGTGCAAGTAAAAGATGTTAATTTTCGACTTTGCTCTTGGGCTGATAAGGTGAGTGCAGAAAAGGGAGCTTGCACACAGAGAGATGGCGAATATATCCTTTACGCCAGTCAAAATACAGTTTGGGATTTCACCCATAGCTCTACATGAGAAAGTGTAAACAAATTCATTGACTTGGATTTGACCTTGCTTGGCTTAAAAAGTAGTTCTTACAGTGCCACCAGACATAGATATTGATATTTCGTGGCATTTATGATGCTATTTGCACACTGTACACTAGGCAGATACCAGACAATTTGCTAGCTTCTCATCTGTAAGGCTGAGAATGGACAGCTGCATAAATATTATAAGGGATGGGCTTTTGTTGCAATCCTAAAACCACTTGCCTGGGACTAAGGCTCACTTAATTTAATAGGACTCACATCTGAGTGAGTGTATTAGAAATCTGCTGTAAAATGCTTAAGAAAACTGCAAGTATTTTCATCAGAGGAAGTCTTACTAGCCATGGAAACCATGACTACTCATACAGAGCCAAGCTAGATATAATGGTAGGTTTATTGGTGTGTTACTGCAGGTTGTGACTATTTCCAATCTACTAAGCAGGGCAGGGGGTGCTACTGGTTAAAGTGCAATATGGGTAAATATGAGTGCATGCTGAAACTGATGCTTTCCACCCAGAATTGTTCACTTGGTATTGTAAATTCCTGCCTCAGACCCTCACTGGAAGAAATAGTGCTAGATGGTTCTCCCTCTTAGTTAGGGTTCTCCCTCTTGAATATTGTAACTCCATTTTAAAACCTCTTGTCCATCTTCAGGGAAACCCAGCATGAACCACATTGTAATATACAGAACATGCCAGTAATTGCTAGTTCTCCCTTGAAATATGAAGGATTCAGCATAATTTTTATCAAGTGTTTCTAACTGATAACACTGACACAATTACAAAAATTTTGAAATTCTGTATGTTCTGCATAATTCTTTAAAACACACTGTACACATTTCCCTATGTTCTAGAGCCTGGCAGTCAAGGGAGTATAGCAGTGCATACTTGTTAAGGTGATGTGAACTGAAACCAATTTTAGTTTCCAGATTTGACTGTTTTTTAAACCTGCTAAAAGGTTTTCTAAAAACAAAACAAAAAATCAGGTGCTCAATACTGCCAGTGTGATGAACAATAATTTAAGGATTTGAATCAAGTGTCTTGGCATTCCAGAGGTCATGCTGATGATTCTTTCGAGCAAAAGCTCATTCAGACATTCTCTAATTACAAGTTAAATGTTGTTGTCTTCATAAAACAAAATAGCTCTTCTTTGGGAGAAAAAAAAAAATCACAAATCCACACAGATTTGTAACTTATTCTAACTTCTGGTGAGAAAGGCCTTAATGGAGCCATTTTTCAATTTGTGCTGTTTTGACTCAGCTCTGATAGCATCATGATTTCCCTACAAGTGCTGATCTACTACTTCTATAGACAATTTGCCCTAGATTAGCGATATTCGACAATCTGATAAGCATTTCACTCCGCAGGTCGTGTGTGTGGTTTCAAGATACAGTCAGTGATTATTATTTTAAAACTGATATCATTTAGCCAAGATCAAGATCATACGCTATACTCCCAAAAGAATGAAAGAATATTAATACTTGTGATGTGTTTGCAATTCTCACTCCGCCACTAAGGAAAAACAAATATTTAACCCATTTCAAATGGTCTTTATTTCCATCAGCTTGATTAGACTTGGCAATGTGCTATGGTCCAAACAAGAAGCATCTCCTGCTTCTACTTTATAACTAAACCATGATTGCACTAACATACATTTTCTTTTCTAATTTTAACAACTTGATTACAGTCAAGTTTTAAAAACTTAGTGCAGTAGGCAAATGATAATCAGCAGAACATTTCAAGAGGTACATGGTTCTGTGAAAATTTATCTCTTTTTTCAGGAATGCAGTTCTCATTTATCTTCTTCCAAAGCAGAATGAAACAAGCTTTCAGTCTTTTCATGAAAATCCTTATTTCAGTCACTGTGTTGAGTTTATAATATATTTTGCCATGTAGAGTCAATAATGACAACACTGAAATCCTCATAGTATTCCTGCAACATCTCAGCTGACATCATTGATCAATTTGTGTCATAAATTAGATGCTTGCATAGCATTGATTTAGAATGCAAGGTCACATATGGAAACTTCTTAAAATATTGATTAAAAGGGGGCCTATTTATCTAATCACACATAATCTCAATGACGAATATTGCCGCTTCTTTTTATGAAGTCAGGGTTCAACAGGCTAGGTATTCAAGCCAGTTGCACATGTGCAGAAGGCAGAAGCTTTTCAGTGCTAACTAATGATCAATATTCCCAGCTTTGAAATTTGGTGTCATCAGTTCCTGCTTGCATTTGCATGAGGTTTATCAGGTCCAGAGTGAGCAAATATGTGAACAGAAGTGTGGTGTTTGCCCTTCTAGGTGGGTCATAAGGAAAGGGTTAAATGAGTGTGAAGTGATTGGCCAGTGGGAACCCACGGGGAGGAGTTAGAGTTAGAGCTGGAGTTGTTTGGAAGTCGGTTGGGAGTTGGAGAAGGAAGAGGGAGGATAAGTCTATGGGTTGGTCAAATTGTGTTGTGAGAGAGTGAGAGAAACTGATAGGAGGAGTCAGATAGACAGTTGGGATAATCAGTTAGCAGTTATTAGGAAAGGTATAGGCCGGTATAGAAACTAAGATTAAGAAACTGACAAGAAAAATTATCTGAAACCATAAACTTGTTAAGGCTTATAAAATAAACTTGCTTATTTGATTTAATGTTAACAACTGTCTGGACTCTGTATGTACCCGAGAGAAACGGGTTGGTGGCAGCGGGAAAGCAATCACAGTGGTGGCACAGGGATCAATAGACCGTCAAATGTCCGGGGAGCCTGTGTGATCGCCACAAGCAGCCATTACCACATTCATTTTTGTTTTGATCAGAATTCTCTGGCATCCCTACTGCTAACCTCTTCCCCAATGAAACTCTAGTTCATTGCTGTGAACTATATTAAGTAGACTCCTTCATGGATCACTGCCTTGTCGTGGCAAAGGGCCTTGAATAACTCAAAGAAGCCATGAGCTCTGTTGTGCGGGGCCACCCAAGACGGACACGTCATAGTGGAGAGTTTTGACTAAACATGATTCACCTGGAGCAGGAACCGGCGAGCTATTCCAGTATCCCTGCCAAGAAAACTCCATTGACAAAAACAACAGGCATATAAAAGTTATGGTGCTGGAAGATAAGCCCCTCAGAAGCTACTAACATGAGCTTGACTGCAGGAGGCAGTGGAAGACAGGAGTGCCTGGTGTGCTCTGGTCCATGGACATGACTAAATGACTAAACAACAACAACAACAAATATTCAGTAGAAGCCATATGCTTTGTAAACTCATGGATAGAAGTTTGGTGATACTGACAGCTTAATCTCAATGTACATTCAAATCACTGCTGTCAGATTACTTGTTAACAAATGTTCTGTTGGGTTACTATTTTCTTTGCTTGGGTCTATTCATTCTCTTGATTCTCGAATATATTGTATGTGGGTGGCATAATCTATCCAGAAAAGTGACTGTATGCTAGGGACAAAGGCTAGGCTAAAACCGTTTCTCACTGACATCTAGTTTTCTATGAGCAGGGAGTAGAGATAGGGGAGAAATTTGTTTCAGTTTGCACTTAAACACGATCCCTCCTAATCTGCAAGTTTGAAAAAATACATGAACTAAAACACAACCATTGTTTGAAATTCTCACTTTGAATTTTGAAAGGCTGTTCTCCAATCAATTAATGTGTACAAAAAGGCATCTCCTAAGGTAAAGGAAGAATCATTGTGGATATATTTCTGAAAATAACATATAAGCACTCATGATATTATGGAAAATTACGGTAATTCAAAAATGTGTATAACAGGCATATGTTTATATGAACATGTGCATATCAGGAGAAATTCACACTAAGATACTGTTGAATTTTCAATAGGACTTTCGTTGAAAAAAAATATCATAATGTGGAACATTGGAAACCAGAACTTAAGACTGGAAAAAATGAGAGACTTAAATGGCTGGATTCGGCCATCCTTAGCAAGGACAAGCATTTTGTCACGAAAATCCCCATCGGCAGACTGAAGTGGAACAGGCTGGGTATAAGTTTACTACCACGACTGCTGTTTGTGAGGACTGGACCTGAGTTCAAAGGCTTAAATAAAACACCCTTGTATGTCTTTGGTCATGAAATGCCAGCTATCCATTGAAAATATTAACATTGAGGTTTCCTGTTAAAAAGGCTAAGTCCTATTAAATAGCAGCCCATATGCTGGTTGGGAATTCTACAGCATTAGAACATCAATCAATCTTATCACTACCCAGCTAGTAGGGAACCGGCAGACTTTTTCTTCATTATTACTTCTCTCCTTTGATCTTTCTCCCCCTTCAACCTCACTCAACTTCCTCTTACAAGCCATCAAGCTCCTTGGCAAAGGTGCTCATATCAACACCATCTGGTAGCATGCAAAAAGGAAATGTTTCTCAGGTTCCCAATAGGCAATCCCGTAGTGCTATCCGTGATCTGTTGACATGATTTCTAGTTCAGTATTTCTGTACAATTGATGGCATTGCCTACCATCAATGTGAGAAGATTGAGTTGCCCTCCTATCTGTAGGCTCTGTAACTCTATGTCTCTTTTTAAAAAAACTGGATGTAAACTTGCAACATATGGAAGTGTCATTGTCAACTACAAAAATAAGAACTGCCCATTGTTATATGTATATTCAAAGCAACAACTTTGTGATGATGGAAGCCGAATATTTAGCAGGGACCATGTCTGTTTTTCTTATGCTACTTGTTAATTAACATACATTGTAAACCTATGAAAACAGCAACATGTAAAGTGTAGTATCCAACTGTGATTTGTGCCTGAAGTGTATAAAGAAGCATGGAGGGTGCAACTGTGGGAAACCCCAGAAGCAGTTGCATGGGATGAATATGGGAGCAAAAGTTGGTATCTAGCAGGTTATTTATTTATCTTTTCAATGGGATTTTATTTGGAATCAGTTTCAATGAATATCTGAGAATGCACACAGAGAGAAAAAGGGCTGTGGCAGTGACAGAGGACAAATTGAGTCAACAAATAAGTTCAAGCTAGGGTGCTCTCTTCAGAAGGAGTCCTGATGCCCGAGAGAGAGGAATTACAGAGAGGAATTGATGAAAGAGAGAAAAGGGAACCATGTAGTTTCAAATGCATCAGGTTGAGCTTTTCCCTTTGATAAACTGATGTTATTCATACATTTTTCAGACAATGCTATTTTCCAAATGTGATTGTACCATTTCTCAGGGGAGAAGTCCATAGAGTTATTCCAGTCTCTAGAAATTGACAGTTTTTGTTTACTGTATGATATTTTTCCCCTTTCTCTTATGTATTTTCCTCATTCTGTTGTTACTTAAACACAGCAAAAATGATGAAGAAGGAAGAACACACATAACTACACAAGTTCACTAATTAAGATGAAAAGGAAACGGATTATAATCCTAAATGGATCATGGTTATTCTCCTGGGGCAATGAGCGAAGAGAAGATCAGTAACTATTGAGAGTTAGTTATGTAGCCAGAAAAAAGTATGCATCTTGGGATGTGATCAGAAGTTTGAAGACCTTCCTCATGGGGAACAAATGGAAATGGTGCCATAGCTTCTGTTTTTTCAGCATTGGAATTACTGTTGTTGTTGTTGTTGTTGTTGTTGTTGTTGAATTTATACACCGCCTTATACCTGGGGGTCTCAGGGTGATTCACAGAATAAAATCAAGATATAAAACCACAAAATCCTAATAAAAATAAAAACAACACAAAAAGCACCCCCCAAAAAAACACATTTTGAAAGGGCAATTACTTGTTGTTCTAAACATTTAATTCAATACCACTGAAATGGAAGGATGCAACTAAGCCTATATGCCTATTCAGACTTAGCTGGGAGTCAGCCCCATTGAGCTCAGTGGGGCTTAATTCTGAGCAGATAGGATCGCACTGCATGACTTCAATCCTATGCACAACTAACTCAACAGGAGTTAATTCTGCATGAGCAATCATATAAGACTGAGGCGTCCAAAATTTGCTAAGGAATCCAGCTCTGAATTTCAGTACTTCAGATGATGCGGTGAATTTCTGAATGCAAAATTTGTTGAATGTCAGCCAGCCAGCATTAACCAGAATTTTTGAAAATAGATTTGGAGATATGGGCACATAGCCAGATGCTAACTCTCACATTTTCTTTATAACCCTTAGGTATACATTGTTATTAATGGCATACAGAGAGGAGAACCTGGACAAATTTAGTTTTTCCTTCTTCTTTTATTTTTTGTGTAGGGCAAATATTTCACAATTTGCTACCATACAATTTAGTGCTTTTCATATCCAACAATGTCTCAGTAATGATAGCCTATTAAAAATATCTGTTTAAAGTTTCTCTCTCAATTTAACTGCATGCGGACTACTCACCTACGCATATTCCCTGCAGATAGTTCCTTAGCACAGATGAAATTTATATTGGTTTGGTACTGAGCTGTGAGAGGCCTGCTGGTATAATGTCAGGGACAGAATTGTACTGTGTCAAACTCCTGAATGTGAATGAGTAGTATTATGTAGCTCAGTCTAGCTAATTACTATTACTTGGGAGACTGGTAGTCACTTTCTCTTCAAACACACAATTCTTGAGCAGCGAGAGACCTATTGCTTAGCATTAGCGAAAGGGTTCTATGTACTCAGCAACTGCAACAATTATGAGTAAATTACTGCATAGAATATTGCCCTGCACCAATGTTACAGGGAACTAAAATCCTATGGGGTTAGTTAAAGCACTCCAGCCGCACACATCCATTTACATACACCTGCAAAGTGCCTCTGCTTCGCAGGGCTTCTGTGTTAAGAATAGGACTGAGTGAATGACGAGGTGGATGAATGGGATACTATGTAGAATGACAGTTTGTTTCTTTTTCCCCAAGGTGCCAAATAAAGATCCAAACTCTACCGAGATTCCAAAGGACCAGAAAATACTTTTTATGTATGTGACAACAGCCGCACAGATGTTGCTAGCTCAGAGATGGAAGGAAGAAGCCATTTCGACCAAGGAAGAATGGCAAACCAAGTTGATGAACTATGCTGAAATGGCAAAATTAACGGGGAAGCTCAGAAACCAAGAGGACAAGAACTTCAAAAAAAGAACGGGGGAAATTTATAATCTATTTAGGAGACCATTGTAAGCAAATGAAAACACACTTTTAACCACACTTGTGAAGTAACAAAAATATGGATAATTTAGATGGATTAAAATTTTGGATAACAAACTGATATGCAGTTGTAGACATTAGGACCCATAGAGGGGATGGGAGATGGGTCCTGAGATTCAAAGTAATCTCTTTAAATTGTTTTTTGTTATTGCTATATTTTTATATCTTCTTAAAGTCAAATAAAAATTATTTACAAATAAAGTATAGGGATAATACATTGCGCTACCAGGCGGCAACAGCCCCAGTCCCCATGGATCATAAGGAAGGAATAAAGACTCTGACAATGTTATATGGAATTAAAATTAGGCCACAACTTTATTAAACTTCCAAATGTAGGAAGACCTTGGCTTAGGCATGTATCCCTCCCAGCCCCCCAGCCAGGGGGAACTGGGGCTCATCAGGGTAAATGGGGGTGCTCTGCAAGACGTAAGTGTAGGCAGGCAGCTGAGACCATATCCCCGCATGCAGGGCAGTTCACTGACAACCTTTCAGTGTATGGCCAGTGACTCCCATATATATAACTCCTTTAAGAGGGGGACCATGGAATCGCCATTGCAGGGGGTGTGAAACACCACCTCACTCTCCCCCCCCCCCCCAACACCATATAGGGAAGAAACAACTAAAGGATTCCACCCAAGGCCATAACCACCAAAGTTGTGATGAATTGCTATGGGGAAGACAAAACCTGCCAATGCAGGAAAATTTCTTCTCGGTCCTTCAACAGCAGCCAGTCAAAGACTGTAGCAGCACTCGCTAAACAGAAAGAAAAAGTTAACCTGCAAACAAGAAACATTAAACAAAAGGAGGGTAGGGAGCGTTTCCGAGCACAATTCAAAGTGTTGGTGCTGACCTTTAAAGCCCTAAACGGCCTCGGTCCAGTATACCTGAAAGAGCGTCTCCACTCGCATCGTTCTGCCCGAACACTGAGGTCCAGCACCAAGGGCCTTCTGGTTGTTCTCTCTCTTAGAGAAGCCAAGTTATAGGGAACCAGGCAGGGGGCCTTCTCGGTAGTGGCACCCGCGCTGTGGAACGCCCTCCCACCAGATGTCAAAGAGAACAGCAAGTACCAGACTTTTAGAAGATATCTAAAGGCAGCCCTGTTTAGGGAAGCTTTTAATGTTTAATAGACTATTGTATTTTAATATTTTGTTGGAAGCCACCCAGAGTGGCTGGGGAAACCCAACCAGATGGGCGAGGTATTAATAATAATAATAATTATTATTATTATTATTATTATTATCATCATCCAGAGCCGACTGCCCAGCTATTGTCAGCTCCACCCCCTATTTATAAATGGGGCTGGCCCCACCTCCCAGCAAGAAACTTGATTACTGAGGCTGGGCGTGAACCTCCAAAAATTAACACTGAGAGGCAAGACAGCCCCTGTTTGCCAGTAAGCTCCCTGGGAACCGTAGCACCACACGGGATCCTGCAAAGGGTACCCACAATGTGAAGTGTGAATGCTCATTATGCTCAGCAATTCAGTCACAAGACATAACATACCACAAGCGTCTTACTTGTTAGCGTTTTAGTCTTGCTTTTGGTTGCATTTCTTTGCTTTTTAAACTGTTTTTAATGTATGTGTAAATCTCCTTGAGAAGGTGGTTTAGAATGTAATTAACAAATGGATAATAACAGGAGTAGGAATAACAGCATCTGTTTCAAGAAGAATTGCAGCATGTTGTTGTTGTAGGCTGCCTTGAGTAATTTGTATGGTTGGGGAAAGTAGCATACAAGTATCAAATTAAATCATTGGATGTGGATATTACTTGAGATATACCGGTAAGCCAGGCAGGATGAAGTCTACCCTAGAAAGGCAAATTGTCAGTAATTATCCCTGCCTTGAAGTGTAGTGAACGGTATCCAAACGTGACATTGGTGTGAAAACAACTGATATTGTGTTCATCCTTTCCACATCGTTCTTCCATCTAAACATTGTTAAGAGTGGTGTGGAATCAGACATTGGGGCAAGTGGTTCTGACTTCTCTGTAGTAATGCATGAATCGGGCCTCAGAGACTAGTTTTGAGGAAAGGAGATTATCTTTCCTGACTGAGAATAAGAGCTGCTTCATCCATTACATCTTTAGCATACACACTTGTATCAAACCATAATCTGCAGGGGAGCCAAACAGATGTTTTAGACACTGATATTTTCAAAACTGCACATTCCAGGATGCTTGTGATGGGTCAGAGCTCCCTGCCACATGTCTACATCTTTAAAAGCCTTATTTTTTTTTCTTGGTTTCATGTAATGTATAAAGTGCCAAGAGGGAAGGAGACAGAGATAAGCATACAAGAGGGAAACCAAGTGATTATTTTTCCAGAACTAGCCCAGGAAATTTTGTTGCCAAAGCCAAGGAACAAGACGATGTTCCCCTCATTCCATATAAAGCAGCTAAGCTGACCGGCCCTTAACTGCTGAGGGCCAGGGTCGTCCACATCACCTGAGGACCACAGGCTGGCTTAGGTGCAGAGCAGAATGCATGGCACAGAAAATGCTCTTCTGCAGCACTCGCCACTGCTCCCATTCGCCAGCATCTGCTGCCTGACATAGGTATCAGCTGCCTCACCCTATCTAATGGTAGAACTCACAATAGCAAATAGGTATAGGTATAGGTATAGGTATAGGTAAAGGTAAAGGTAAAGGTAAAGGTAAAGGTAAAGGTAAAGGACTCCTGGATGGTTAAGTCCAGTCAAAGGCAACTATGGGGTTGGGCTGCTCATCTCGTTTTCAGGCCGATGGAGACAGCATTTGTCCACAGACAGCTTTCCAGGTCATGTGGCCAGCATGACTAAACTGCATCTGGCACAACGGAACACCATGACGGAACCCAGAGCACATGGAAATGCCTTTACCTCCCCACCACAGCAGTACCTATTTATCTACTTGCACTGGCATGATTTTGAACTGCTAGGTTGACAGGAGCTGGGACCGAGCAACAGGAGCTCACCCCATTGCGGGGATTCAAACCGCCAACCTTCCGATTGGCAAGCCCAAGAGGCTCAGTGGTTTAGACCACAGCGCCACCAGCGTCCCTTCATTAGCAAATATTACCCAGTAGAAACATCATGAAGCAGGTTACTTGAAGGCTATACAGCAACTATGCAAAAAACTAAGTAGTTGCCCTATCTGCGATTGCTTTGATATTTTTCTATGCATTGATTTTGAAATAAATAAAAAAGTACATCAAGTATCAGAAGTGGGAGAGGACTAGTCATCTGTTGTAGCCAGTGTTTAATATTTGACTGTATTTAGCATGTTACATTTTTTTAGTATTCAAAAATGAGCCTTGGAACACTTCTCTGGCCACAGGGCTCGTCTCAGGCCATACTCAGGCCTTCACTGGTCTTATACCCCACCCCAAGTGTTATGGCCTATTTGCAATGTAGCCTAGGACTCTGATAGTGCCTCTTGCTTATCTGGAAGGATAGAGAGGACTGTATGAGGCTGCATTCACACAGTTTAATGTATGGAACGCCAATGTTTCCATAATTATTACATTCCACATTATATTTGAGCTTTTGAATGGCATAAAAACCACCTCCAGAAATTTAGCGGAAGTTTAGCACTCATTTAATTGCTCCCATAAAAAAAAAAATCCATTTGCAAACCCATTAACGCACGACATCGCAGGAGTAAAGTGACAAAATTTGGGGCAGTAAACTGGCATACAGTTATTTCCTGCAATTTTCATGGGGGAACAGAAACATGAATGCAGCCCTGTATAGGGAAGTTTTTAATATTTGATGTTTTACCGTGTTTGATGTTTTAATTGGTTGGAAGCTACCTAGAGTGGCTGGGGCAACCCAGTCAGATGGGTGGGTGGCTAAATGATGTGATGTTGCCATATTTCAAAAAATAGAAACCTGCCTGGTTGTTTAGCTGTTTTTAGGAAAACCCCAAAATTGTTGAAGTTTTTTAAGACAAACCCCAATTTTTCAATTGACTTGCCTAAGATCCAGGACAAAGCGCTACCTTTTGGAAATTCCCCCTGAATGTCAGTTCTGCCTTTGAAATCCTGGTAATGTCCAGGAAAATCCAGACGTATGGCAGCCCTAGATGATTATGATGATGCACGTGCCAAAAGGGTGAGGGAGTAGCAACCTAGCCCAATGGCATCTCTTGTTATGTCACAGCACACCCACTGCTGCAAATTTAGTGTGACATGTCGGCCTATCAATCAAATGTTCACAGTTTCAGATACTGCAGCATGAAACGAATGCAAAAGGAAACAGGACAGAAGCACTAGCATTATAATTAGGAAAGCTAACGAATGCTGCCAGAGTGTGTGTAGAAACTAACCTTCTGTTCAAAGGTAAAAAATCTACATTTGCTGCTCTGTACTTCTTTGCCTCCTCCCTACTCCCCAACTCACCACTGGCACATGATCCTTGAAATGTGTCAGTCTGTAAAAAGTTGCCCACGCCTGCTGTCGACAATACTGTGCTACATGGTCTGATTCAATATGTGATAAAAAGGAATGCTCTTGAGATTTTCATTTGAGCTGACCAGGAATATATATTTATTAACAGATGTCTGTGCCCTCACAGTACAGTCATACCTAGGGTTACAGACGCTTCAAGTTGTGCATTTTCGGGTTGCGCACCGTGCCGAACCCAGAAGTACCGTAATGGGTTATTTCTGGGTTTCGGCGCCTGCAAATGCACAGAAACACTAAATTGAGCTTTGCACATGCGCAGAAGTACCAAATCGCAACCCTCATGTGTGCAGACATGGCGCTGCAGGTTACGAATGCTGCGGGTTGCGAACGTGCATCCCACATGGATCATGTTCACAACCCGAGCATCCACTGTAGAGCACTTCTGTAGCTACCCAAAAGCATTCTTTAGGAAACTGTAGACAAACAATGTTATTTTTAAATAACAGCAAGGGAGAGCCATAGCTTAGTGAGAGAATGTTTTGCATGCAGAAGGTTCATCCCTGACATTTCTAGTTAAAAGAATCTCTAGCAGGAAGGCTGGGAAAGACTTTCGCTTAGATTGCTGCTGCTTTGCAGAGCAGATTGTACTGCACAAGATGAACAAATAGGCTGATACAGTACAGACCAGGTTCAGATGTTCTTTGTAAAAATAATGTCCAGCGCATTCCTATGCTTGTCCACTCAGAGCAAAGTACCATTGAGTTAAATGGGATTTACTCCCAGATCCTGCTGTATCCTATATTTGCATTTTAAATAACAGTAATTAACAAAGTACACTCAGCGCTATCTTGGCCACGAGTGAGCGAAAACCCAGTCCACCATTAGAATAATTCAAAAAGACTGCACCAAGATGAGAGAGAGATTACACAAATAAACAGATGTGATCACACAAATTTGAAACTATGGCCACTCTAGGACCAGTTTGTCTCTTCAAAAATAATCCCACTGTCACAGAAATTCAGAATATTCCCACCATTGCTGTCACAGATAGTCACAGAAATTGGTTCTATGCAGGGGTTGCTTCCCACTAGATTCTTTCTCTTTTTTTCTTGTTCTTTTTAAAAAGCAAGGAAACAGTTAATTAAAGCATCCTCTCTCCAGGAACAGGAACTGACACTGGGGTGATTAAGAGGCTGCTCAACACTGATTACCCAGCCATAATCAAAGGGAGACAATAAAATGATGAAGATCTGAAAACAGGAAACTTTTAATTAATATTGGAAAGGACCCTTGCTGGATGGAACTTGCTGAAGGCAGAATAATGTTGTGCAGGCAGAACAGCCATGTTGGATACAGCCCAATAGTCCTCTTCAATGAATCAAAACAAATCAGATACAGTACAGTGCAGGGATAGCCTGAATTGTCTGAAGATGGACTACTTTTCACTGCATGTTATAGCTGCACTGATTAGGGTGCAGTAGCCCCATTGCATGCTCCTATCCCAACACAGACAGAAAACCTGGCTGATTTGCTGCACTTGGAACAAGGTATGCAAAACATCTTCCTTCTGCTGGGACAGCAGGTAGTTAAGAGTGATTATATGAATTGTAGCTGGAGACGTGACTGCATTTGAACAGGCTAAACATTAGAAAGCAAATATATTAATAACCTAATTGTTCATAACCATTCCAGCCTCCAACCTAATTGATTGTGTACTACAATTTACGGTAGTTCTTTTAAAGGAAAAATACCTCTTATTAGACATTATTTATCTCAAATATATAAACCGTTTCTTTCTGTGTGTGAGGAGATGATAGATAGATAGATGATAGATGATAGATGATAGATAGATAGATATAGATAGATGATAGATATAGATGATAGATGGTAGATGATAGATAGATAGATAGATAGATAGATAGATAGATAGATAGATAGATAGATAGAGATAGATAGATGATAGATGATAGATAGATAGATAGATGATAGATAGATAGATAGATAGATAGATAGATAGATAGATAGATGATAGATAGATAGACACACACACATTTTTTCAGTTGTTTATCCTCTTTCCCATTCAAACAAGAAAATTTTAGATAATATGCATCTTCATATTTTATGCAAGGAACATTCAAGTCATTTCATATGTGCTTTTAAAAAAACTAACAGAGAAAGAGTGTATTTCTATGAACAAATACAATTAAGAGTGTGTGTGTATGGTTGTGTGTCCTTATATGTAAGGTTATCTTGATGAAGAAAGAAAAGATCTTCCTCCCATGTTAGTTAAATCAAAGTGAACACTTAACAAAGAACTCAACAGTGAATTAGGAACCAGGCATCTCAAAACAGGAGCATGCATGCCATCTCAAGGGAAATTCAGTATCTGGGCCACATGTTGTTCACCATATGGATGTTCTGTGACCAGCTGGACTTGTGGATATTTAAAGCAATAATACCATTCCACAGAGGACATGCAACACATATATAGTGGCATACGTACGATAGCACCCAAATACAAAAATAGACATAGTCTATGCACCAAACAACCCCAGGAATAAGGAGGAGGCACATGTATGTGGTATCTCACTGTTTGGCCCTGTATCCTTTTCAATGCATGTTGCTCTAAATTTGTAGATTTTGCAACCGTGTTTTGGTATTATGTCAGCAATTCATCATGAAAGGAAAAGGCTGCCATAAGGACTCAAAGCAACATTAAGGATATGAAACATCAATACAATGAGATACTTTCTTTTCTTCTGTAGGCTCCTTTGGAATCATTGCGTCAATATCAATTGATGTGGTATGATTGCTTCAAAATGTTTTGAGATATGTTAATGCTGGAGATGTGTTAGTAAAGAAGCCAAGAAACTTGGATTAACCTTTTGTGTGCAAGAACACCCATTGGTTGACAGCTCGACAAAGCCTTCACTTGTTTGGAACTCTGCACCCTCTTATTCAGCAACGGTATATTTAGTTTGGCAACCCAGGTGATCGACGTTCTTCATTACTGAAAAACCCGAGCAACTCCCAAGTAGTAAAATGTATTAATAACAATGACTAGTGCCAAAAGTCAACTCCCTTTTCATGCTGGCTTCCCTGTAGGACTAAGATACCTTAAGCACGTAGGAAATTTCTTTGTTGAAGAAGAGCAAGTGGGTGTTTAAATAGGTGTGAGCTGGGTGTCTGTGTATAAACCATACAGCTATTGTGAGAACATTATTTTGTTAAAAAAACAAAAACATGGTTTTGCAATTAGCTATAATGCTCTGGTGTTTCAGATCATTCTTGCCACATGAAGACAAGAATTATATAGGCGAGATCGCAGTACGTGCATGTTTCTGTTTTGTTTTCCCAATTGTCACGAGCATATCCAGGAACCAAAGTTCTGAGAGCATAATGGGCAGGACTTGGGAGACTGGAAATCTAGCATCTCAGTACAGTGATACCTTGGTACTCGAACGGCTTGGCTCCGGAACAAATCAGCTCCCAAACACTGCAAACCGTAAGTGTTCCAGTTTGCAAATGTTTTTTAGAAGCCAAACATCCGATGTGGCTTCCACGGCTTCCGGTTGGGTGCAGGAAGCTCCTGCAGCCATCAGAAGCTGCGCCTTCATTTTCAACGGTTTCAGGAGTCGAACGGACTCCCAGAACAGATTAAGTTTGAGAACCAAGGTACCACTGTATCTACAATTCCAACAGGTCTCTGTTTTTTCTCTGTTTGCAGAAACAACTGCACTGATTGCCATCATGTTTGAGATATTTATATCAGGACAAACACATTCAGAAACTAGGTATAATGTGTTGCATGGAGCACTGGACCCACCCCACAAGAGAGTTTCAAAGCTCCGCTCATCCATTAAACTAGAGGGATAACTACATGTTCCCTTTCATAATGCATTTTACACATTTTGAAACCGCAGAAAGCTGCTGGGGTGCTCAGTAGAGAAATAGCAGCTAGGGGGTGGATTAAGCACCCTTCGCACTGCTCTATTCTATTTTCTCTACCCCAAACCTTTTTCTTTCTTTCTTTTTATAAAAAAGGGCAGACCTCTCCTACACAATTCTGTTAGTTCCATTTCTTCAAGTCCACCCTTCCTCCAAGGAAATCAAGGTACAATACAAGGTTGCCTCCCCCTCCTATCTTACATACCTGTGGCATACACTTGTTTGAGAGACAGTGACTGGCCCAAGATCATACGGTGAGCTCCCTGCTTCTCATCTGACAATCTAGCCATTGCCTTTCGGCATGTTACCTGGCAAGCACTATGTATATTGAAGGCACTGCATGTTTTATCGTCGTCATCACACACTGACTTGGGTGCCTTCAGCAAGTCATATATGAGGCCTAGATGTTGCTGTCATATACCACAAGTTTAGCAGAAGGTAGACTTTTTCAGCAGCCAGGTCGGGACCAGAGAAAATAGATGTCCAAGAGTAATGGAAGGTACTTAAAGCAAAGTGGCTGAGCTCAACTGAAGACCTAACTGTGTGCCTACCCAAGCCCTGCTCCTAGTCTTGGTTTTAGACGGAAATGAAAGGGACGTGTTCTGAGCTTGGTGCTCTTTTGTTTCTGAGTGACCTCCACTTATACCCTCTGTGTTCTCTGCTATAAGACTACAGTGGTCAGGCAACTGGAGATGTGAGGCAAGTTATGGAATGTGTTTCTTAGTTTGACGAGTCTGAATCCCTGTCTCAGAGGATCACCAAATGTCAAATCATCTGCAACCAGATGACCTGCTGAATTCTCTTCTTCAAGCTGGACCTCAGGCTAGCCTGAGGCAGATTCTTGCTGACTCGCCACCAATGAGGTCAGGCAAAACAGGGGGACAGGGGACAGACTTATGGCATATACTTAGCCCTGAGCTCCTTGGCTGGATATAAATCTGATATAATATATTTATTGAAGTGAAGAGGACTTCTACATCCATTAGAAGAATCATGATGCCTCCAAAGCAGTATTCATATATCACCAATTATCAGGCTCAGCTCTCATGTGCAGTCACAGTCCTCTTGTCCTACCTATTGATAGTGTTTCTGCATCCAATCACTGTTCTTCCAAGATGTGGGAGACTATCTGCTGCTCTATTCACATCAATGGCTGGTGTCCACCATCTTAGGTTCCTAACAATACAATGCTGGATATTGGAGATTGCATTGTGGGGAATCTAAGGTGGTGGGTTTCCTGTTGGGAAGCTGGGAAGGTAATGTAGCCCATGGCTGCTACTGTGTTTGACTCTGGGATCTCTATATAACTGACAGCAACTTCCCAGGGTTTTGGACAGGCAAGTTGTCCAACCCTGTCTCTGAGACTCTCAGTATGCAAAGTATGTTCTCTACCACTGAGCTTCATCCCTTTCACCAGCTATATTCATGAGATTAAACCTTGTTGGACACAGTGAGTATATCTGCACTGCAAAGCTTTTTTTTATTATTAAAAATGCATTACTATTTTGCGATTTAAGTTTGAATATGTTAGCAGGGGAGCTCCAGACCTTGCTGTGAGTCTTCCCAGTATGTTATAGAACCTGATACAGACTCCAGTGTATCCTGGGGAACCTTCACCTATGTTTTAAGACTTTTTAAAGCCCTTTTTTATCATGCAGTCATGGGAGGGAGAAATGCCAAGCATCAAATATTTCAAGTTAAATTAGGATATAGTTATAGTTACAAATCTTAGTTGCTGGGTGAGGAGGGAGTGGATCAACATTGATTTCCTCTCTTGTCAGATGCCATAAATGGCCTGAAGCATTCCCCCCATCCCTTGTGAACTGAACTCTTTATCTTTTTTTAAAAAAAGCACATTTCTTAGCTATATTTGCTACATGTACTTCCATTCTTATTTTAAAGAGTTTCCTGAGCCTCTGGTTCTTTAAAAAAAATGTTATCATATTCTAGAATATAATATTCAAAAGGACTGTCACTGGATGCTTTTGTCATCAGAAGAGTACAAGCAACTCTGACATTAGGAATGAGGTTACAGAACAAATTCTGGAGTGATTATCTTGACAGCTTTATCTTCTTCTGAATAACTACTAAATTGCCCGGGATAAATAATGGCATAGAGTTGCATACTATCTGGCAAATTCCACAAATACAACATTCTAGCTTCACAAGAACTTTGCGAAGATATGAGTAGAAATGGTGTGTTCAGTTGAGTTAACATTTAAAGGTGAACAAATTCACACTTTCAGAAACAGTGCACCAACCGAACCACAGCCATCCTTTTGGATTTGTGCTTTTCTGAATTTTTCAGTGTAGTTCCCCAACCAAGCAATGTTTAGAAAAATGCACAGTATTTTTCTAAACACTGCAGAAATGCATTGTATTTGGAACACTGCTTTGCAAAGATGTGTATATCAGATAACATTACCTACATAGGTGTGTATATTTGGAGAAATCCACACTAAAATGCTCATGGAAACTAAAACAAAAACAAAAAACTAATGTGGAACTGTGGAAAGTGGAACTTAAGAATGGAAAAAAAAAAAACAAGGAATGGTGAGCAACTGAGGTTGACAGATTCACTTATTCCTACCCACCTCCACCTCTACCTCTGTTTACTCTGGTTGGAAAAGACAGAAAATGCAGAGCTTCACTGAGTTTGATGCACTTTAGTTTAAGGAAAACAGATAGGGATCCATCCATTTCATAGTGGGATTCAAATATTCTTCCTCCCTTAATTGGAAGGTGGATTGGAAGGGTGGGAGAAATTTGCCATTGGGTTTATCTTACTGTGGTTTTCTTTTATTTTTTAAGAGAGGAAGGGGGAGAAAATACTGAAAATTAGAAATCCTTCATAGAGTACCATGTCAACCCACAGATTATTTGCAGAGGCCAAAGGGAATTGTATGAGTCCTATAAAACTCATACACTCCTATTTGGGGTTCCTGGTATATTTTGTCTCAGCTGATGGCTCCACACATCCCTCTGGGTACCCCTTCAACTCTCACAACATTTTAAAACTGTCATAAACCAGGCAAATAGTTCCATCTGCCTCTGAAGTAGCTTAATGAACTCCTAAATGGAAGCTTATTTTGTGATAGTGTGGCAGCAATAGTGACATTTGCTGTTTTTAGCGGCAGAAATAGCTCTTTATAGCTTAGAGCAGGCTTTGCCGACCTTTCTGTGCACATTTGCAAACACAGAAACTGTCATGGGCACCACACACATATAGCAACCAAGCAGACACTGCAACCTATTTTCTTGACTATAACAGGCTGCTTCTTTCAAGCCTAATTCCGTTGAGGAGAGGAAACTCCATGGTCTTTGTGGAGAAATGTCCCCCTGCAGATGCTACACGGGCAGCCCTTGGTTTACAGTGTAATGTCCATTCCTGTTTATGCATAGCATTCATGTTACTCTACACCGGAATAACACTCATGATACTCTATATCAGATGGCTGGAGCTGATGGGAATTGCACTCCAAAACATCTGGAGGGCATCAGGTTGGGGAAGGCTGTTCTGGAGACACCATTCCAAGCATGCAGGATGATACAGTTCACTTAAAGCAGCTGTGCCTAGAAAGATCATGTAATACAACACAAAACTTTCTGATTACATCTCTGTAAGCAGGCAAGGATTGAAAATTATCTGAAGCAGCAACTTCATTTTTTTTTCATATTTATCAACAGTTCGAGCTATTTATACATCCTCTGATTCTTATCCTGTGTTCCTTGCCAAGAAGCATTTTGGAAGCCCTTTAGCCATCCTTGCTCGGATCTTGAAGATTGTCATGCCAGCCTGGGTCAGTTGCTGAAATGTATAAACAACTCTTTTGTGTGCTTGAACTTGAAAGAGAAATCAGTCATCTGTATGTGGTCTGCGCTGCAGCAAAATGTAATTTTTCCCTCTGACAATGTGTTTATGGCTGTTAAGTTATCTTGATTGCAAAGAGAAATCTGTTTTCTGTAGAGAGATTCTCTAGCTTAAAATGTCAGTTGCCTTCCCCCTCTGGATGTCCCCCCCTTCCTTCCTTTTCCACTTTCAGTTAATCCACAAATTGAGTTGACTCTTTGCTAGGTTTAAAAGAGAAAGAGAGGGGGTAATTTTCTGAAAACCAGAAACCTGGCACCATGCTACATTTTAAAGACTATTCGTATTGTAACCCTTCCACCCTCTTTTACATATTTTACTCTTTTTTTTTTGTCTAAGCTGCCACATCTAACAATAAAGGACAAAAAGGATATTTGGTTAATATAATCTTTTCCCCAGTGTTCCTGTCCTCATAGAAGACCTTCATATGCTGAGATCAAAGGTCTGAAAGGTACTTCTAACTGTGTTCAGTTGAGCAGGGTTAGAACCCATCATGCAATTAGGAAATGGCATTATCAGGGTTCTTGATCGCACAGAGGCACCTAAATGAGATCATCTGAATGCACACCCTTCATACCTTCGTGCTCATTGCAGGAATGTCAGGACAACACACATGGGATGGAGTTGTTGGTGGTATGTGCACCCCCATGTCCACTATGCAATTCCTCCTCTCCTGTATGTTGCATGAACACATGAATAAGGCTACTGTCTCCCTGTGTAAATTGCCTAAGTCTTTTCTCTTCTCTAACAGTCAATTCCCTTCACTGCAGTGCCTCGAAAGCAAGTAGCATAGAAACACCTTCCAGCCGATGACTTCATGATAATAATAATAATAATAATAATAATAATAATTTATTATTTGTACCCCGCCCATCTGGCTGGGTTTCCCCAGCCACTCTGGGCGGCTTCCATAAAAACCAGAAATACACTAAAATATCACAGATTAAAAACTTCCCTGAACAGGGCTGCCTTAAGATGTCTTCTGAATGTCAGGTAGTTATTTATCGCTTTGACATCTGATGGGAGGGCGTTCCACAAGGCGGGTGCCACTACCGAGAAGGCCCTCTGCCTGGTTCCCTGTAGCTTTGCTTCTCGTAATGAGGGAACCGCCAGAAGGCCCTCGGCGCTGGACCTCAGCGTCCGGGCAGAACGATGGGGGTGGAGACGCTCCTTCAGGTATACTGGGCCGAGGCCGTTTAGGGCTTTAAAGGTCAACACCAGCACTTTGAATTGTGCTCGGAAACGTACTGGGAGCCAATGTAGGTCTTTCAAGACCGGTGTTATGTGGTCTCGGCGGCTGCCCCCAGTCACCAGTCTAGCTGCCGCATTCTGGATTAGTTGTAGTTTCCGAGTCACCTTCAAAGGTAGCCCCACGTAGAGCGCATTGCAGTAGTCCAAGCGGGAGATAACTAGAGCATGCACCACTCTGGCGAGACAGTCCGCGGGCAGGTAGGGTCTCAGCCTGCGTACCAGGTGGAGTTGGTAGACAGCTGCCCTGGATACAGAATTGACCTGCGCCTCCATGGACAGCTGTGAGTCCAAAATGACTCCCAGGCTGCGCACCTGGTCCTTCAGGGGCACAGTTACCCCATTCAGGACCAGGGAGTCCTCCACACCAGCCCATGAGACTTCTTGTTGATGTCAAGAACATGCTTCAACTATAGTAAAATATAAGGATCGTTCTTGTGGCTTCAAGAAGTGTGTGTGTGAGAGTGAGCGAGAGAGAGAGACTCATTTTTCATGTAGTGCAGAAAGAAGCAACTCTGTGAAGAATTGTGAGCCTGGAAAGGTTTCTGAAGAGTTGAGATGTTTTGCAGATGGTTTGGGTGGATCACTCCAACAGTCTTGCTCTGATCTTTCCTTTTCTTCTAACCACAGCTCTTTTATAGAAGGCAACAAAAGATCCCTTTTAACACTCAACTGTGCTGTGAAGCCAGTGTCAGCAGGCTGATGACATTACTGTTGAAATACATTTGGGGTCAGCAGTTCATACATCAGTGTAAATATTTCTCATCATAAGTTACAATACCATTTCACCAAAGCCTCTATCCTTATTTTACTACTATTGCCACCCAAATTTCAACTTTATTAGGTCTTTTTCACTATTCCATACTGTAGAAGGGTGTGTTTTTTTCCACCCCTTTAATAAATTAAACTATAATGTTAGAACTACTCAGTTGGTCTTTAAGGTGCTACTGGAAGGAATTTTTTTATTTTATAATGTTAGAAATGTATGGAAATGCCTCGATGACCAGTTTTTTTTTCTGTTTTGCTCCCCACCCCTCCTTTCATGACACAGATTACGTTATTTTAACCAATGCATGCCTATCGCTTTAACTCCACTTTAAGTCTGTCAGGATGCATAATTTGTGATGTGAGGCTGTTTAGCACTAGACATTTCTATGGCTCAGATGTTTAGAAATGGGATATGGGTCCTTTAAGTTGCTAGTTCAAGTCCAGCCCAGATACTGCAGTCCTATTTGAAGGACATTTTAGCCTTAGATGGTTTCCAAACAAACAGATTGTTGCAAGGCAAAAGCTGATAGCAAAACACACACCTTTGCTAGCACATTTTTCCTGATCCAGGGTCCCGCATGTTTTCCACTGGGTAAGCCATGTCTCCTTTTGATAAGCTTCACATCATCCTTGTTTTGGAAGCGCTATCCCCTAGGCAATGAAATAAATACCCTTGCATGTGGGCCACCACATGAGTGCCTCAGTGTAAAGTCTCAGCTGCTAAGAATAAAGGGAAAAAACATATTGCTTCAATTTCAGCTGGTAACAATATGACCCAAGAGGCCAATGGAGTAAGCCCCATTGAACTCATAACGTAGGAAGCTGCTTTATAGTGAGTCAGGTCTTTGCTTCCACGTAGCTCAGCATTGTCTACACTGACAGCCAGGACACATTTCCAGAGCTACCTGGAGATGCCAGGGATTGAACATGGGACCTTTCTTCTTGCAAAGCAGATGTTCTACCACAGAGATATAGCACTTGCCATTGATACCATTGCATGGCATAGTATTGCACTCTAGGTCCCATTATGAGAAATGTTATTTCTAGTTAATACAGCGGACTCTCTATTTGCGACCATAAGCCATTCCAGAGGTCCGTCTGGAGGTCGAAACGGGTTGCTGGGAGAGGCACCGTTGTGCGCAGACATGGGCAGCAATTGCCCGCTTCTGAGCATGTGCGAACGGTGATCGCCACTCCTGCGCATGCAGGAACAGCGGCAAACTCCTCCAGTTACTCCTGGGTTTGCTGCGGTCATGACTGGGAACGACAGTAAGAAGAGGCAGTGGTAAATAGAAGTTCGACTGTATGTACCTTTGAATGCTTCAGAGCCGAATTCAAAGTGCTGGTTTTGACCTTTAAAGCTCTTCACAAAGCTGCCCCTTACTTATTATTTAGCTGCATAAGTAAATGTACAAGACATCCCTCAGTTTCTCCCCCAATACTGTCATGCACTGCTTTGTAAGCTCCATTCACTTGTGGAGAACATCAGAGTGGTGCAAAACCTATTCCCGCGTTCCTAATACTGGAAGACCTAGTCTTCATTTCAAGGTATTTTACAGGAAGGAACAAAGAAACACTTGGTTCCCTTGCCCCCTAGATCCCTGCAATTTACAGGACACTTCTTTGTCTCTCTCCCCTCCTCACTGCCTGCCTGTCATAATGACAGGCATTCTGATAGTAATTTCAATGAAAAACTGGTGGCAGAAGCCCCTATTGTGGTTGCTTTACTTCTTCCTTTCATGACCTGCTAAGCTCAATAGGCCGCTTAGAGGGACCTTTACATATCTCCAAGGTGTTGCCTTAGCCTTTAACAGGAACCTTATACCTCACAGAGAAACGGAGTTGTGAAATTAGCAGGTCATAAGTTTCCAGGCAAGGTGATAAAGATGATGTTGTATCATCTTATCAATGCAATGGACTCTGGGTCAATGCATGGACAAACACAGGCAGGTGGAACCAGATAGAAATGATCACAGAGTTTATGAGTGCCCATGTGATATTATTGCTTGAAAGTAACAGACCGAAACTTTGCTTTGGGTACATTTGGTACCAAAGATGGAAGTAGGTAGAACTTTTGAAGGGCCTCCCCCTTCCAGCACTTCAAGAGGGGGTGAGGATCTGAACCGTGGACCAAAAAAACCACTGTCCCATGTACAGAAGGTGGCCAGGTTGTATCCCCCCTCAAAAATCAAATAAATAAATCATCCCATGTTTCCACATTGATCAGGTCACCATACCACATCACGTGATCATCTGATCAGTGTAGGAATTGCTCCAAATTTTAAGCCTTGGAAGGAGAACCCTGTGCTACAACAAGTGGGAACAGGTCTTTTCCTCTTAGCACTTCCTGGTCACCATTAGGTGACCATATGATGTGGTATGGTCACGTGATCAGTGCAGAAAATACTCCTTTCTTTTAAGATTTTTGAAGAAGAGCACTGCAGTGTTGGGAGCATGAGAGGAAATTCATTTTTTTAATGCCACAGATTTAAAGACCACTCAATGGTCTAACCACTCAATGGTCTAATACTTCTAACCTGGCAAGTGGATACATGCACACATCATCTGCTGCATGCATGTTTGACTGAAGTCTCTGAGGAAAAAGTCAGAAGAAACAATGCCCCTTTCACAAGGAGAAGGCTTTCACAAAAGTGGTTGGTGGGTTTCGCCATAGTACTAGGCAAAGCAGTTATAAATAGGTCCCTGTTTTGAGAGCTAATTAGGCTTATTTGGCCAAGCAAAGTATACAGAATAATTGGAGATGCTATGGCTGGGGTGGAAGCAATTACTGTAGAATTAATTCCCTGTGTTTGTGTGTCTCTCTCCCTCCTTTCTCCCCTAAAATGTAGTTAATAATAAATTTGGCTTATTTACACAAAAGTGCTTCGTAAATCATGTTTTGAAGTTGACTAATTTCCATTAAACATGGTTAAGGCTAACCACAGTTTATGAAACCTCAGATATAACAACAAACTGGGATTAGCTAAAAATGGAAGCAAAAGGTTCACATCTCATGGTTGTGCCAGAGAAGGTGAGGGAAATGATGAGTCTAAGGCTTGGTCGTGTAAGATTTAAGCTATAGTTTGCTTATTTCTGAAGTAGAGCACTATCTCTCCAACTCTCTCACATATGCAGAAAGACAGAAAATACTTGTTTTCACCAAAAAAAAATCATCAAAAAAAAATCATCCTGCCCTTGCCTTCTTTTTCACCTTGCTCACCTTTTGTTTTGTTTAAAATTAAGATCTCTGGATGATTAGCATCAACTTTTTGACTGTGTCAAAAATAGCATCAGTTCTCATTCCTCAGTGAAGTACTTAGGTAGAGAATTCCATTGCTCTGGCAAAGAGAATAATTTCATTTTACTTGGGAAACATGTACCAATCTGTTCCGTTGTATATATAAGCATAATTGGGAGGGGCTTTTCTCTACATTGAAAGTCAAGTAGGCCCATAGCCAGAAATTCTGTGGTGAAGACACCTAAAGGGCTATGGACAATTTCAGAGCTGCCAGAACATAAATACAGGTAGCCTAATATGTTTTAAGTTATTTAATTGGATTGCATATTAGTAAAATAAGATTGAATGATATGCAATGTTAAAATAAGGGCTTAATTAGCTCTCCTGTGCTTTTTCACTCATTGGTCAGAACAGTAGAAGACAGGGGAAAGTTTACTTATTAGGGCCAATGACCAAATTAGAAAAATGACCACAAAACTGAGGAAAGCACAGCTGCCAGAAAGAAGCGGTTGGGGAGATTCCAGGAGCTTGAAGCAGATTTATTTCAAGCTCAATTCATTTCAGAATAATCCTTCTTTGAGGGGATGTTTTGTATAACTATTTCCATCAAGTGCATGAACACTTGACATGCCAAATAAGACATGATAGAAATTGTGCGAAAACAATTACGTACATGTCTTTTTTTGTTAGGGCTGTATGTTGGCCACAAGATTTAACTTGTATCAGTAGCTTTGGGAAGCAGCTCGACCTGTTTTGGTGCCGCTCTGTGTCTTTCCAGTTTGACTCATTTCTTGGTACCAAAATAGATTTGTTAAAAAATGAGGCTCTGTTTGCGGCTTACTCTCGATACCCTGCAATTCATTATAAAGGGGACTCTAAAAACAGCTATAACTTTTCCCAGTAGTGGATGAATAGAAGAACCTTCCTGAAATCTGAAAATTCAAGGAGGACCACCCCCAACACTTTTCAGACTCCCACATGTGGAGTCCAGCAGGCTTAGTTCTTCTGACATTTTTCTGTAGTTCTGCAATTGACCAGACCCAATTCATTAGCTCATTGAACTGCTCATGTGAGTGAATTTACTAGCACAAACAATGCAACTTTCAAAGACAGGCTCACAAATCTCTCCTTCCACTAGCTTCCAAAAGCACAGTGCTTTTCTATGCCACAGTGTAATTTTCTTACATCCACATGCTGATCTGCAAAATTCCAGGTTGCCCCTATTTTCAGGTGGGATTCAATCACATAAAATCAAATTCAGGTTGTGCAATTATAGTTGATTTGGAGGTCAGGCACAATAAACCTGCTTCCCCAATAGTTTGGACTTTTTTGCGATGAGGTAAGTGATGGGAAACTGCACTATGAAGTGTGGAATAACACTTGACACATCATCTAACTTCCTCACTAACAAATCAGAATGAATGCTTCTTAAACAGCCGGGATTGTCTAATCTCCCTGCAAACAGATCAAGATAAACACTCAATAAACAGGCCGTTTGGGTGCACCCTGATTCTTCCCTATTCTTACTATTAAATTAAACTGTCCACTTAAGTAGGTTGTCCATGTGAGCTGCTGAATGCAAAAGTAAAGCTGCCATAAAATAACACCTGATACTTCAACCAATTTAAAAGACAGGCAAGGTCATTGAGTAGAATGAGGAAATGTGTTTCAGATAGCAGATTTTGGGGTATCGTCAAAATCTGGGCCGTGGTCAGTTATTCATATGATGGTGACCCAAAAAGCTCTTGTGCTACTGCTATGTGAAAGGCAAAGACCTCCAAAGGGTTCTGTATATTAGTGTATAGACAGATTTTCCCAGAATGCTAGACTAAAGCTTGAGTCATGCAGCCACATGCTTTTGGGTTGAACGGAACTTAATTCTGAATAGGGACTGAGGAAGAATTCAATTCAGTACACATTTAAGGCAGACTTGATTGAACTCACACTTTCTGAAACAGTATGTGAACTGAAACATGTCCTTCACAGTCTATCCTTCAAAATTCGCACCTATCTGAATTTTGCAGTCAGTTCTCCATCCAATCGATGTTTGCAAAAATGCAGGTATTAGGGGAAAGCATGCAAAAGAATACAGATAGTGGTGAAAATAACATACAAAAATATCAAGAAAAATTGCTTACAAAAATGTTTACATTTGTCAAAACTGCCCATAAAAATGGACTTCTTGCCAAAAACACACACACATTAAAATGCTGAAATTTCATGAAGATTTCTTAAATATTTAAGACTGGAAAAATGAGAACTAAAAATGACAGAACCAAAAGTGACAGACCCTTTTGCCCCCATAGGGCAATAGGATTGCACTGTAAGGCTGCAACCCTCAACCCTAGGAAGTAAGCGCTATTGAATACTTTTGAATAAACCTGCATTGGAAGGAAGCTGGTAACATAAGAACGAGGAAAAGAGATTGCCTTGTTCATAAAGCACACTGCTGGAGTTCTGTGCTAAATCAGACATCAATAAATAATTTCTGCAGGCAAAATTAGCATTTATTATTGTCAGGGAATTAGAGAGTAGTGAAGCTGTCGCTTTTCTTTGAGGTAAATGTTTCTGCTTGTTTTTGTACTTAGAGGAATTCCTCTTGAATTACAGTCATTTCCATTTGCGATGTTTCAGGTGTTTGAGTGGAAGGGAGCGGGGGCTCTCTTGTCCGACCTGCAGGGAGACATTGATCTATCCATTCTCCCTCACCCCTCAAGCAGCGATATTAGCACACAAGGTGCATTTACACCTCTCTCAAGGAAACGGGAGGTTTCCTGGATGAATGTTGATAAGGATGTAACAGGCGCGTGCAGACAAAGAGGGGAAAGCAGGCAGGGAGTGAGAAAAGGCAGCCAGCGACATGTGTGCTCCCATTTCCATATTGTAAAATCTTTAGGAGCTCTTCACTTGCAAATAGAGTTCATTACCCTTTCCTTGCATCTGAATTGGAATTGAGTTATTTAGGGCAATTCCTTACCTGCATAGGAAATTAAATAGATTCATTCACTGCTTCCTTCAGCAGTTTTTTGCCCCTTAAAAAAAGGAGAAAAGAAATCCCACACAGAGCACAAATTGCTAACTGCAGAGCACAGGACACTTCTATGCTTGCCAGACAGACACCATTTGATGAGCTGGTGTCTTCTGAGCAGCAGGTAACTGTTTTTGCTATTTCACCATGGGACTGTAGGCATATGCAGAGAGGGCGGTGGGAATGTTTGACTGGGGCCACATTCACGCCATACATTTAAAATGTATTGAAACCACTTTAAAGAGGCATGAATTCCCTCAAAGAATTCTGGGAGATTTGTTGGCCCAATCTACCTCAAAGGGTTGTGGTGAAAATAAAATGAGGGATAGGAAGATGTGTAAACTGCCCTGGTTTGCCTTGGCATAAGTGTGGGATAATAAACATAAAAATAACCATTATTAAATCTGAGCGGCTTGAATATTTGGGCCCGATTTTGCTGCAGTTGTATTAAGAGTGCTCTCAGTGGCAGCTGCAACTAAAAGGGAGAGTCAAGTCGCTAACCCTTTTATAGCTTCTGTAGCTTTAAAAACAGACTGAGAGAGATTTTGCCAGGTGAAGCTTTTTCTGCTGCTAAGATGCATGTTCAGGAAACTTTGCCTGCTAAATTTCCATATGCCAGACTGCTGTTAAAACACACAAAAGCAGAGACAGGTTTTTTGTTTTTTTTTAAAGGGAGGGGTAAAAAGTAGTGAATCTAATGGAGAGCTCCACTTGCATTTTGTTTTCCTGCTACCCACATTATGGTCTTCTCTGCTGGTGTCATCATCTTTACACAAAGGAGAGGAACGAGCCCCAGAACAGAGATTTGAAAGCTTCTTTCTGAATCACCATTCCCCACCCTGTGCTTGGTATTCTAAGCTGTGCTCTTGGTTAATGGTATTGAACTCACACATGCATATGCAACGTAAAGGCTGCATGGGGTTATTACCTATGAGAGGCAGGTGGGCTGCTTTTCCTGTCGAAAGGACCATTTCCCAATCCATTACTCCTTCCTGTAACTCTATAAATAATTAAGAGAGTATGCCTGGTTCATAGGAATTGCTCATATCTGTTGCCAGGAAGAAGGGTCTCGGCTACGCAAGCACCATACTGCAACATGCGGCTTTCATTTTTATTTTTAGGGTATGTGAATATAGAAGCATTTGGCATTTCTATAGTCAGGCATGCACATATATAGTCTCTCTCTCTCTCTCTCTCTCTCTCTCTCTCTCTCTCTCTCTCTCTCTGCAGGCGATATCGCTGTTAGCCCTAAGTGCCTTGACTCTCTAGCACCCATAAATTAAAGGAATATAATGAGTTTGGCACGCAGAGGCTAATAAAATCCATTCGCAAATTTTCATTCCTTTGCAAAACCCACCTTCACATATCACATACCGGCTCCTGTTATGGGAAACATATACTCTTGCTGTTCTGTGGCAGGGGTTTCCTTCAAAACATCATGTTTCCTTCTTGGCTCTTTTGATCATTAAACGGTTCCTTGTGGCGGTAAAGGCATAAAGACGCACTGCAATATTTGGATCTTCTGTGGCAAAGTGCACATTAATATGCTGGGGGGAGCTGGTGTCAGAACATGCAAGTATGCTTTGCAGAATGCAATCTATATAATAATACTGAAGATAGATATGACCCAATACTGTATGCTGATTCTAGAATGACACCAGCGGGACCTGCAACAAAATGTTTCATTGTTGAGTGCTGCTGTTTTGTGTTCTAGTCAGCCAGGCATGTTCTCCTCCAGGAAATTCCATTCCATTCCCATCTATTATTTCAATTTAATTTTAATTTTTTTGCCCAATAGCCAGCATCCCATGGGCACTGAGCAGGCTCATTCTGTACTGGGCTGTTTTTGTGGTTCTCCACCACCATGTCAGGATTTATTTATTTTCCCTAATGAATTTGTGTAGTTTTGCAAAACTTGAGGCTCAAACCCATCCCGCTGTAATAAAACACATGGTTGGCAGTGGAGTAGGGAAGAAGGAGAAATTTAGTTCAGTTCTTCTGGGTGCTGCTTCACCAGAGCAGTCCTTGCAGTAAACTCGCCAGCAAAGCAGATCACCACTCTGCCTTTTGGCATCCCCCAATTGCTCCATGTATGCCAAATCAACCTAGGGTGATCAGGCCCTGTCTCAACCTGTTGCAGCTGAGTTCTGGGTAGACACAAATCAGCCCAGTTCAGTACATTTTCTGGGATTCAGCCAGATCGAGTGCACAGTCCTAGTGTAAGACACTTCCGAGTATTCCTAAGGGCTCTGTGTCTGCTCCAAAAATTTGTTCTTGTGCATTTCTCATTTGTTTTGGTGCAATGTGAGCCTGTTGTTTTTCAATATCTGCCTAGGAGACAATTTTGCACCGAAAACAAGAAAGGCCAAGAGGTTCTGAAAGCTAGAGATAATTATCTTCCTGGAATAAAACAGAGATGATGTAACTGCAGAAAGAGGAACTGGTAGAGCCTTGTAAAGTCTAGCATCCAAACATTAATTTTATAACCAGCTAAATGGTGTGTGATACACAGCGATGAAACCTACATTTTATGGAATGGAGTCAGTTTTATCAGGCATTAGATCTGCTAGTACTTCAATACATCCAGTGACTAATGCCCATAAGTCTGATGTGTGACACATACGGGCAGATTATGTATATACTGCCTTCTTTGTTTTGTTTAAATTGTATTGAGTGCCTCAATAAATCAATTGAACATATTCTAAATATGTAAAAAGCAAACATTAAGTTATAAAATCAAGGAAATATTCTGTCCTATATCCCCTTGACCACTACTGGGGAGAAGAGGTACCAGAGGTTGAATCTGCTAGTGTTGTACCTGAATCTAGGCATCACTATTCTCACATGACAGGTTTATGATATCCGATGTTCTTGCTATATCAAACAATGATTTTCTTTCTTTTGGCTTGTGGGAGCAGGAAATTAAGCTGAGATGAGGCTCCTATCTATGTGAGCGGAGTGCCTGGGGAAACCCAGGAAGATGTGTGGGGTATAAATGTAAAATGATCATTATGGAATGGGACATCCGTATTTTCATTGGAGAAATGTTGGAGGGTATGGAAAGATCAATGGGGGCACTGTCACCAACAGCTATTCAGCTAACGCTGAGGGGCTGAGGTATGCAGACCTATAGGGCAAAGAAAAGGAAGCAGAACTTGGGACAGGAGCCCCATCTGGAAATCCCTAATAGTTTGGCCTTTCTTCTAAATCAGAAAGCTGGAAAAATCTTTGTTAACACAATGACAGTAAAATCATTAAATGCATTATCACATAATAAAACTTTCAGGAGCAAAGGGATGGTAACAAAAGCGAAAATCGTTACTGGAGGCAAGGCGTTTGCTAAACTGGTTTGCTTTCTTATTAAATCTGGATGGATTCTCCAGTTTCTGTTAGCAGCAGAATATCTGTCTGCAACTCTAAGAAACTTCAATAACCTTTCCAGTGCAGACTTTGATGGTATTCAAAGTAAATGTGGTAGGTACGAAAACAGAAGGCATTACAGAAAAGGAATGACTGTTTGGCAACACCCCTGGATGATTATGGTGTGGTTTACTTTTTTTCATAGGAAACAAGCACATTTTTTAAAAAAGATCAGGGCAAATGCACACAGGAATTGGTTTCCATGTGTAACCATAGGTGGACAGCAATCATGTTCACTAATGGGTTCTGTATATATGGTTCAAGTGCAGTCTTGTGGCTGCAGCTTTGCATTGTAACCCTGACTGCTAACTGGCTTTGGTTCCAACCAGCTGTTTCCACCACCCACTTCCAGATTACCGTATTTTTCGCTCTATAGAACGCACTTTTTCCCCTCCAAAAATTAAGGGGAAATGTGCGTGTGTCCTTTGGAGCGAATGCAGGCTCCTTGGCTTCAGCGATAGCAACGCGAAGCCTCCAAAGCGCAGAGGGAGTGCTCCCTCCGCGTTCCGGAGGCTTCGCGTTGCTTTCGCTGAAGCCTGTAGAGCGAGAGGGGTCGGTGCACACCGACCCCTCTCGCTCTCCAGGCTTCAGGGATAGCCGCCTGAAGCCTCCGGAGTGCAGCAGGAGGTACCGCTGCGCTCCGGAGGCTTCGTGTTCCTTTTGCTGAAGCCAGGAGAGCAAGACTCTCCTGGCTTCAGCAGAGAGGGAGAGCTGCCCAGCGCCCCTTCAGCGAAGCGGGAGGAGAAATGGAAGGGGCTCCATTTCTCCTGCCGCTTCGCTGAAGGGGCGCTGAGCAGAGAGGGGGAGATTTTTTTTTCTTGTTCTCCCCCTCTAAAACAAGGAGCGTCCTATGGTTGGGTGTGTCTTATAGAGCGAAACATATGGTAAATTTCCTTTGCCAGGTGAGATTATTGTTCTTGTGACAAGGAAAGACTCGTGCATAGCTGGATCAGGGCTACTCCTGCAAAAGCTCCATTAAAATCAATAGGAATGACAAAGCCCACTAATTTCAGAAGAGCCTGTGCTCAGGACATTTTCTTGGTAAATTTCCCCACTATTTTAAAAGCCAGGCAGAGCGACGTCTCTTGGCTGTAACGATAGCTGCCACTAATTTCCCTAATTATTCCTCCATGTCACAAAATCGGTACCAGAATTACATAGTCCTTTATCTTAGAACATTTTTGCAATCCTTTTTCATTCTTCAAGTGAGCGCAGGGCTGCTGAGAATTTCATAAACACTGATATCATAATCCCTTCTTAACCTTGTGACTGGTGGATGTTTTCATCTCTTAGTATATTGAAAAGCAGTGGAGCAGAGGCATTCTCCTATCCCCCTGATAACTGGGCCTATAGCACTCAGAAATTAACTATGTTAGTGGAATATTTGCTTTTCAGGGTTTGTTTACAGATTTTGCCAGATGAATGTGTTACCTATGAACTATAATTAGAGATTTCCAGCTGTTACCAGAACTCACAGCTTGCAAGCTTGGAACATACTTAAGAACCAGCCATTGGTAATCCTAAAATAATATTAACCATTAACACTATAGAACACTGTGCTGGAGGTTTATTAATTGTTTTGTGACCAAACTAGGTTGGTGTTTTTTTAATGGAATCTGAGGAAACTAACATGAGACTTTGAACTATAGTCTCTGCAGTGAGGAAGCATCCTGATGCTATATGATGAAGCAGGATTAATTCTGCAAGAATGTGATCCTATGGTCCCCAGGAGGATGCCCTGAAGACGAGGATATTCCATGGGTGGCGAGGGAGATCCATGGATGGAGGAGTCCCACCCCTGGAAGCCTTCTTCTTGGCCCCTGCAGACATTATTCCTCTTCCATTGGTACTCCAATCAGTATTTATGAGGGGAAACATAGTGTTGGGGGCATGTTGGGTAGATTGAGAGAGGTTCCCGTTCTCCTGACAAGTGAGGGAAATGATCAGGGATTATGGGAGCTATAGTTGAAACCATCCATAGGTTCTGTTGCCTTCACCAATAGAGATGATAGTCACAAATATGTAATTAAAACAATATCTCTGCTAATTAAACAATATCCTCTACAATTTATTACAGGGAAACTGTAAAAGAATGCAGTGTTTACAATATCTGTTCTATCTAACCATGATTGCTGCATCAGCTGAACAATAGTTCTTGATTTAAAAAGTGGGGACTTCACCTTGTATGCTCAGACATAAAAACAGAACAGGACAACTGTGCGTTGAAGTTCCATATGCTCATGGGAACTCCACCTCTACAGAGCAAATCAGAGCATCAAAACTCATCTCAATAATGCCCACAGAATGCAAAGGTCAGAGTGTGTAACTCAAATGAATCTGAGGGTAAGAATGAATGGACCAGCCTAGGTCTGTTCCATGTCAGATTTGCTGGCTCTTAATCATAGATCTGTTGTGTCCTGTTTTTGTGGACTTTTCAAAAGAATACAAATAAAACCGGCATGTAAACTGTATGCATTTTTGAACACCCTCTTCCCTTAAAATACATATTTTTCCAATGCTTTTCATTGCATGCATACATATTATGTACACAGTTGTTTTTTAATGTAAAATGCAAATTTATGCACACTTCTTGGAACTAGAAACTGCACAAGATTTTTGCCTGCCCTGTAAAATTTATTAGATGATTTATGCTCTCTCTGTCCCAATCCCTTTAAAGGATATAGCTGTACTAGCTTGAGTTGATATAGGTACAGTGGCTTAATATAGCCATCTTATGGGTCAATAGGGTGATCTGCCCTACTGTTGTTATCCCCTTAAGCACTTTATGTACACAAGTTTCAGTGATGTAGAGTTGAGTTGGTGTGGCTGTCTCTACAGGTCTTTTGAGTCCTGTCAGGAGGGAAAGATGGAGTATAAAGATGAAATCATCATCATCATCATTTTGTGTCCATCAGTGGGCACAAAATGGAGGCAAGCAGCTATGGTTCTCTGGCAATGCAAAGCTATCTGGGTTTTCTGAGTGCATAGCGACCTTGCTATTATCGACAAGATTCCGGAACTTTCCTCCGCACCTCCTAACATACAAGGTTCAATGGAAATCTCAACTCCATTGTAACCCTATCCATTTCACACTGATTGTGCTCTCAGTCTGCCTGTTCATTGTCTAGTCTATCTTTCTTTCTTCGGTTTAAAAAACCCTATTTTATTTACTTATTGATAAACATTATACATGCTTCATACACAAAAGTACAAGATAACAATCCAAACTCAAATACAAATGATCAAAGAAACAACAGGAGGCATTTCAAAGGACCTTAAACAATCAAGCTGATTAATTGTTTGCTTATGCAATTGTTGGAGTTGAGTTAAGAAACACTGTTGTAAATTATTTCCCAAAAGGTCCTTATGCTCCTGAGGAGATGTGTGTCAGGGTGGCACAATGGTGTCATTATACCACTTTTGCCAGACGTATTTACTTCCTCTTGCCATGGGCATGTCACAGAGCCACTCAGACAAGTTGCATGGTGGCCAACAACCACATAGTTATCTATAGTTGGATAGTTCTGAATCTGAATCAGGCTCTGTATTAAGAAGTCCTGAATGCCACTTAAAGCAACTGCAGTATATTAATTTTCTTTATATTGCAAAGTACAATCACCTGTGCTTTGGCGATTTGCCTAAAAACAGGTTTCCTTGTATTTTAATTGCACACTTTCTTTTCTAAAATTCATTGTACTCTGAAAAGAAGAGTAAAAAAGTTACCAACTGCAGTTAGTACTTAGTACAATTAGATATTATTTTTTCAAGATGCCATATGTGTCAGTGAGAGAGTATGTAAAACAGAAGAATCTGACAGAGGGGGGGAAACTCCAGAAAGGGTAGATGAATGTTGAGTTTTACTGCTAATACACGAGTTAATGTGAGTTTTTAATCTTAGCCTGGGAATTCATTCTTGTGAGTAGAACTATGTTTCATTGAAGTCTCAGAGGGCTATTACAGAGCTTGTGTGGGGGCCAGGAATAACTTGCATCATTCTATAAAGTATGAGAGAGGTTTCCAGTTCTGCCTGAACATGATCATTTTTCTGCACATACTGCCTCATACCTGATATTTGCTCATTGGGGTAATTTCTTTAATATTAGACAATTAGTGGATATTTCAGTGTTCCTTTCTAAATTTGTCATAACATTTCTGCAGGCAACAAGCTAAACACCTTAGTCAAGATCAAAGTGCACGTCTTTACAAATAGCCAACAAATATTTGAAAACCACTAATTGTAATAAACATGAGTCATAAGTATCAAGTAGCCCAATCCTATGAATCATATGTAAAGGGAAGGCTGTGGGCTGCTGTTCCCATTGCCGCAGTTAAACTTCTACCCAGTGGCCTGAAGATGATGCTGTGGATTTTCTTCTTGCAAGTTGTCTTAAGAAACTCCTTACAGCGTCTAGTTGTACCATTGTTCTGGGTTTTAGGACTGATGAAGAATTTCTTGGAATTCCATGGCAGAGGTCATGTGTTCTATGCAGAAAGTTTCAGGTGAGGATGGATGACCCAGTCTGTTTCCAATCTGCATCAGTTCTGCATGTCCTCATTCAGAAGCCTGTTCTATCCTGTTTCCAGGCCAAGGAGCCAGCTTCTCCAGAGGATTGGTAGGGTGACACGATGTCATACAACATGGCGAGGAGCCAGGGGGAGGAGCTGAATGCCCTTTGAAAATTGAGGGGGCCTGGCCCTCTCAAAAAATACATTAAGGTGGCTAAAACTGCCTCAGCCCCAAGGAGTTGGTGCCTCTGTTCCATATCATGTTACTGTTGTTGTTTCTAAGTCATGGAAATTCACCACTTTTAAAACATATTTTCCCCCTCATAAAATACATCCAGCCTGGATATGCTAGGCATCACTCAAATGGCCTCCTTCCATTTTGGTTAGACCATATTAGCATTGTATTACCGTGTTCCTTCGCCCCACCTTGGCTGAACTCAATGGGGCTTAAATGTGCAATCCCATGCATGTTTATTTAGAAGCAAAACCCACTGTGTTCAGTGGGGTTTTCTTTCAGGTAAGTGTGCGTAGCATTATCTCTATCCTGGTTGGATCATTTTCAGTATTTTTGTAAGAAAATGTATCAGAGTCCCATACATTGAGATTTGACATAGTTAAGGAATTTAGTATTCACATCAATAGCTTCAAGAGATATTTTCACACGTATACTATCCAATTTAGGCAGAAACATTGGTCTTGTCTCAATTATCTACAATGTAATGCTCAAGTGAAGCCCACTTTCAAGATTTACTACCCGTCATTCTTTAGAAACTCTCCCTTGCAGAGATAAAGTTGCCGGCATGCCTGAAAGTTTGGAGTATACTATTTCTTCTTTAGAGCTGGCTGATGCTGAGAATTACAATAGACTCTTTGGTGCTTTGAATCTGACTTTCGAGATAATAAATCCTCCACGTATCTTTAGCAAATAGGAGGTAAGGAATCTGAACATTTCATAAAATGGGAATGCCTCCTTTAAAGTCTGCTTGGTCCTATGGCACAATAAGATTGCTGACCTTTATCCCAAAACGTTAGCGTAGCTCCTGTTGTATCGAGATCTGACACTCTGACACATTTATGTGCAGCCTTGTAAAATCAAAACCCACGAACATATCAAAATATATTCTGACTCAATAAAGATTATATGGAATATTGTGGGTAAGAAAGAGGGGGGTGGGTGGGAGGGAAGGAGAGAGAATATCTGATGAAAGGTATTTTAGACACAAAGAAAGCACCTAGAGAAAATAATATTGCACCATTTAAGAAGAGAGAAAGAGGCAAAGAAAGTTGCTACTACAGCAATTAGCCCAAATAAATTCAATATAGAATCAGAAAAGGGTTCAAGTTCACACAGTTCTTCAGCACACAGTTATCACACCAATAATCCAAAGGCATATTTGTGGTGCTTCAAGGAAAGTTGTGTGAAGGTGAGAGCTTGCTTTTTATCAGATTTGTATTTCTGCCAGCATGTTTGTCCAAAACTAAAAAAGGTCTACCTACTTTATATCATTTTGCTTTATCAACATGGCAACGACATCCTGAAACTTAAAATATAAGAGAAGATAGCTCTGACTTTTGACCAAGGCATCAAATTACAGTGATTTATCTCAAACTCGTAAAGCAGACCTTTGCAGCACTCCAGAGTATAAGAAAAATATGTGAAATTTACTGTGTACAGTTGCATTCTGGCCATAACCACAGAAAAAAAAAAAAGAAACTTCTCTATTCATTGCTTTCCAGAGGCGACACCATTCATTGCTTTGCTTCTTGATTTTAGAAAGGTTTCCCAGGTGGCTTTGATGCCATGATCTCCTCTTACTGGCTACGTGTAAATCAAATAAATCTTTTGCTGTCTTCTGGGAAACAAAGGAGACTTTGTACAAAATTATCTGGGAGCATTCCCAGGGATTTTAATGGAAGTTAGTCCCATGGGAAGACCCAGTTCACACAGTCAACAGTCCATGTGCTTAGCTGCTTCAAAACACAGCCCCATGGTGCCCCATGTAGAAAGCCATTTGTACAGTTCCAGTTGGGGGTGAAAATGGTTATAATATATGGGTAGCTATTTCATGCCTACTGCTTTTAGTGTGGGGCAGCCGCCAGGCATCTCTGTTTCAGCCATGGGGATCCACATGGGTGAATCAGCTTCAGCGTTCATAACATGCATTTATGCCATTGCCTCCTTGAGGCCACAAGACAAGCTTGCTTCTTTAGCGAATGCTCAGTCCTGGGCTTTTTTGGTGTGGTTCTAAGATGTATGCTAAACTGAGTGTTGTATGAAGAAATAAAGAGCAAAGAACTGAAATCAGTTATTGGTTCACTGTATTTCCATTAGACTACATACTGTTGATGCTGGTGAACTGGGTATACATCAGTTTCCTGTGGTTCTTCCTGATTTGTGAATGAGTAGATTATGACTCCCTATGGAATTAGCATAATAAGAGCATGCTGGATCAGGTCAAAGGCTCATCATTCTGTTCTCACAGTGGCCAAGCAGACGCCCATGGGGAACCAGAGCCCAACAGCACTCTCCCCACTTGTGATTCCCAGCAATTGGCATTCAGAGGCATACTGCCTCTGACAGTGATGGAGCTTTGATGATGATCAGGAGAGCCAGTGTGGTGTAGTGGTTAAGAGCGGTAGTCTCGTAATCTGGGGAACCGGGTTCGCGTCTCCACTCCTCCACATGCAGCTGCTGGGTGACCTTGGGCTAGTCACACTTCTCTGAAGTCTCTCAGCCCCACTCACCTCACAGAGTGTTTGTTGTGGGGGAGGAAGTGAAAGGAGAATGTTAGCCTCTTTGAGACTCCTTCGGGTAGTGATAAAGCGAGATATCAAACCCAAACTCTTCTTCTTCTTCTTCTTCTTGAATGCACAATACAGAGAGACTCTCTCAGTACTGTACTTTGTTTCTAATAATATTGGCAACGATAGCCAGAATTGTGCCATTTTGTTGGGTGGAGCAAACAATGGATTGATTAGGAATTCTGGTCACTTCACTTCAAAAAGGACATTGTAAAGCTGAGAAGCAAAATGTTCCAGGGAATGGAACAATTTTCCTATCAAGAAGAATTGCAATGTTTAAGCCCTGCACTGCATCAGGAAGATTTTGGGCGTCACATGGCAGGACAGAGTTTCAAACAAAGATGTTCTATCCCAAACCCACATTCCCAGCATGTTCACACTCCTGTATCAGTGACGTCTACGCTGGCTCGGTCATGTCCACAGAATGGAAGATGGCAGGATCCCCAAGGACGTGCTCAATAGGGAGCTGGCTTCAGGTACCAGGCCTGTTGGCAGACCAACTTCACATTACAAAGATGTTTACCAAAGAGACTTGAAGGCTAGCAACCCCGCTATGTGGCAATTCCTTGCAGATGGCCACAGTGCCTGAAGACAGACAGTCAGCTTGTACAATCCCAGCAATGACCACAAGAGAAATGACCTGGGAGGGGCTCAGAGAGAAGAAACACCATTGTGCATCTCCAGCAGCACAACTGTACGCCTTCATCTTCCCCAACTGTGACAAAACATGCCTCTCCCATATCAATCTCTACAGCCATAGCAGGTGCTGTGACCTTCCAACAGTCTGACTTCACTCTCAAAGGTACACTCCTCCATTGTCTCCTGAAACAGGTGGATATCAACAGAATGAAGTAGGGTGTGATGCCAAAGGTATATAAAATCATTACAGTGGTACCTCAGGTTAAGTACTTAATTTGTTCCGGAGCTCCGTTCTTACCCTGAAACTGTTCTTAACCTGAAGCACCACTTTAGCTAATGGGACCTCCTGCTGCCGCCGCGCTGCTGGAGCACGATTACTGTTCTTATCCTGAAGCAAAGTTCTTAACCTGAAGCACTATTTCTGGGTTAGAGGAGTGTGTAACCTGAAGTGTATGTAACCCGAGGTATCACTGTACTGGTGTGGAGAAAGTGGGGAAATGTCTTCCGTTCTCTAATACTAAACGTGGGCTCATCCAATGAAGTCAAATGGTGGGAGATTCAGGACAGACTCAGAAAAGTAATACTTCATAATGTGCATATTTATGGAAGAAGAAGAGGAGGAGGAGGAGTTTGGATTTGATATCTCACTTTATCACTACCTGAAGGAGTCTTAAAGCAGCTAACATTCTCCTTTCCCTTCCTCCCCCACAATAAACAGTCTGTGAGGTTAGTGAGGCTGAGAGACTTCAGAGAAGTGTGACTAGCCCAAGGTCACCCAGCAGCTGCATGTGGAGCAACGGAGACCCAGCAGCTGCATGTGGAGGAGCAGGGACGCGAACCCGGTTTACCAGATTATGAGTCTACCGCTCTTAACCACTACACTACACTGGCTCTCATGGAATCTATTACCACGTAATGTAATGATGGCACCAGTTTAGATAACTTTCAAAGTAGATTAGACAATTTGAGAAATGTAAGGATATCCATGTCTACTAGGCGTCAGGGCAATATATTATCTCCAGTGTCACAAGCAGTTGCTGGGAATATGAGTGAGACAATGCTCTTGTGTTGGTATCCTGTTTGTGGGCTTCGCATAGACACCTGGTTGACAATTGTGGGAACAGAATGCTGGACTAGATGGGCCTTTGATCGAATCCATCAGGGTTATTCTAATATTTTGTAGCTCCTGGAAAACCCTGTGCCAAATCCTTTGAGGAAATAGCCTGCTGAAGTAATCTACACTCATGATTCATTATGATAGCTGTAAAGAATCACTTTTGTCTTTTGATGCCCCTCTGTACAGAGAGGGAGCAGTGTGTTAACCTACCAAATGCCTGATGATCAGAGAGCCCCATTAGTTATGCATTGAGATCAGTGGCCCTGGCAGGTGAAAGAGACTATTCATAAATGGAATGTGAAGGCTTAGGAATGGTAGGGGATAAAGAAATTCAATTCGTGCCAGGTTTTTTTCTTTTCTTTTACACATCTACAAATCGGACATCCAGCCACCACAGCCTGAGGCTTCCTGCTGCCATGGGCTTTGAATGAAAATTTAGCAAGGCCCCCTGGCAGAGATGGGACTTAATTATGTTCCATCACTCTCAGTGGAAATTGTCCCCAGTTTCTACATATGTTTGGATCATAAACCCCTTCAGGTCTCCAGTGCCCCCAATGGTGTCTGCTAGAATCCAGGGATTGAATATCAAGGGATAGGCCTTGATATTAACCTGGCCACTGAATTCTGCACCAGCTGGAGTTTCCAAATTATCTTCCGAGGCAGTCCCAAGTATAGCATGTTGCAGTAATCTAACCTAGAGGTTACCAGAGCATAGAAGACAGAAATTGGGCTATCACAGTCTATATAAGGGCGCAGCTGGGCCACCAGTCAAAGCTGATGGAAGGCACTCCATGCCACTGAGGCCACCTGAGCCTCAAGTGAAGGACCCAGAAGTACCTCCAAGCTTCAGAGGGCATGTAACCCAATCAAGAGCATGCAATGTGCCATCCATCTTGCCTGGGGAACTGCCCACTAACACTGCCTCAGTCTTATCTGGATTGAGCTTCAGGTTGTTGGATCACATCCAGTCCATTACTGAGGCAAGACAACAGTCCAGCACATCCACTGCTACACCTGCAGATGTAAAGGAGAAGTAGAGCTGTTTGTCATCAGCATAAGGCTGACAATGTGCTCCAAACCTCCAGGTAACCGTACTCAGTGGTTTCATGTAGATGTTTAACAGCATAGGGGACAAAACTGAATCCTAAAGAACCCCACATTGAAGACTCCATAGGGCTAAAGAGCGTTCCCGAAACATCACCCTCTGGAAATGACCATCCAAGTAGGACTGAAAGAACCTCAAAGCACTGCCACCAACCTCTCACTCAGACAGATGCTCCAGGAGGATACCATGGCCGATGGTATCAAAAGTCACCGAGAGGTTGAAGAGGATTAACAGGGACACATTTCCTCTATCTCTCTCATACAGGGCAAACAAAGCAGTTTCTGTGCTGAAACCAGTGGGGATGTGCCCTGTGATCTTCAGACAAAGGGCGGTATACAATTTTTTTGTATATAAAGAAGTAAATAATCTCCCTGTGACTTCAAGTCTGAATTTAAACCAGGTGAATCCTGTTGAAGTTATAAGTTTAATTTGCATGAAATGCTATTTTAAATGCATTATATTTAAGTTGTTGTAAAAGAAAGCTTTTTTTTTTTTTAGGGACGCGGGTGGCGCTGTGGTCTAAACCACTGAAGCTAGGGCTTGCCGATTGGAAGGTCGGTGGTTCGAATCCCTGTGACAGGGTGAGCTCCTGTTGCTCGGACCTAGGTCCTACCAACCTAGCAGTTTGAAAGCACATCAAAGTGTGAGTAGATAAATAGGTACCTGTGATGGTTCTAGGGGTTGCTCATGCGTAAACCGGTGCCACACCTGGCTGGGTTGCCTGAGTGAACCTTTTCTGTCCGGACAGCCACTCGCCCGTGGCTGTCTCAATCGCTGGCAGAATCCAAGTCAGCATATTGTGGTGGCACCTCCCCTTTTTGTTCCAAGGCCAGCCCAGCCACCCTGGCCACCGTCATTCTTGGGTCCTTCCCTCCCAGACAGTGTTCTAAGCAGTAAGCTGACCCAAAGGTGACTGACCGCTAATGCCATGACACTACTGGATCATGTAGTGCCAGCCAGCTCTTTCCCAGTATTATTGGGGGTCCTGCCAGCGTGGCCACGTGAAAGGCAATGGTCTCCGTGTGCCTGGAGACCCTCATTCGCATTGGCGGTGTCTGGTGTGTCACCTCCCCTCCCAGAAGTTCCCTGCCATCGATGGTGGTCACCTACAAGGGAAAATCTAGAGGTAACAGGTGGAGTTGGTGCTCCAGAGCGACGTCTCTGCTGAAGACATCTCTGCTGTCTCAATCGCTGGCAGAATCCGTCAGTGGGCGTTTCTTGAACTTCTTCCAGCAAAGAAACTCTTTGACGCCTAGTCTCCGCCTACTCTCCCTGCGCAGAAGCCTTCTGCGCAAGGAGGGTGTGGGCAGCGGAGGACCCATGCTCTCCCCGCTGGTCCCCGGCGAGGAGTCATGGGACCGCCTCGCCGATTCCCCCATCTGCCCTCCTTCTCCACTGGTGCTACGCTGATTTCCTTCCCCAGAAGATGGGCTGCTTCTCCTCATCCCGGGACGCTCTCCGGAATCCCTCTGGAGCCCTCTCTCTCCCTCTGGCTCCGATGGCAGTTCCCTGACAGTACCGCTCCAGCGGGAAGGTAAACGGCATTTCAGTGCGCTGCTCTGGTTTCGCCAGAAGCAGCTTAGTCATGCTGGCCACATGACCCGGAAAAACTGTCTGCGGACAAACGTCGACTCCCTCGGCCAGTAAAGCGAGATGAGCACCACAACCCCAGAGTTGTTCGCGACTGGACCTAACTGTCAGGGGTCCTTTACCTCTACCTTTTTAAAAGAAAGCTTTAGGCATGTAGTCAGTCTTTCTTCCTTAGGATGTGTTAAGTCAGCTCATGACTCATCTCCTGACTTTGTCACGAGTTAAACCTTGGGGAGAGGTGTAATCGGAGTACCTTGCCAGTGTTTGCATATGCAAATGAGGTTACTTGCAACACAGAGCTGCCCAGAGAAAGAGAGAGACACAGTATGTGGGGGTTTTTTTTACCAAAGAAGCCGCCTTTTAATAAAGATGTTTAGAACTTTGCCCTGTGATCAATGTGAGAAAAGTTTGCAATACTGAAACTCATTACTTTTGAGGGACGGGGGCGGCATCGTTTTGTAATTTTGTAACATTTAAAACCAAGTTTTGCAACTAAAGCTTTAACAACATATTTCTTGTGCGGGAGAAGATTTTTTTTTTCTACATAAGGGTCAGATCTGTAGACGCTATATATAACAAATCTATGAGTAATACAGATGCACTTAGCAGATTTCCACTAGCAGATACTCCAAAGTCAATACTCTGTTCTGCTGAAATTTTTACTAAACTGATATCTGAATCCCTAATAGATGCAGCAAAGAGTGAACAGGAGACTGGTAAAGATTCTCCACTGGCCATAGTGTGAGAAATAGTCACAGGTGAGTGGGCTGAGTGGGGAGCCCTGCTATCAGTGAAGGGGGTCCTTGAGTATCCATAATGGATGTTTATTGTTGAGGTTTCAGGTAGCTGTACCACCAGGGATCAACCTGCTCTGCTACAGTTGTTTCCTGAAGCACATCCTGGAATTGTATGGATGAAAGGACTAGGACTTTTGTAAACCATTTTGAAGTTGTTTTGTTTTTTACAGTCAAGCCATGTATAAATTTTATGAAATAAATAATAAACTAACATCTGGTGGTCCAGAATTGACCGACACATTTGTGGCAGTAGTGTGGTATGGTCAATTTTGACAATCTATGTGCCATACTCCTCTAAAAGCACCCTTATACTCAAGTCAGGGACTAGGTATGATGACCATGCTTAATTCTTACAGATGTCTCTTTCAATATATTTCTAAAATAGGATCATTGTGGGAAGGGGAGTAATAACAGAAAGGAATGCTAATAGCATGAGCAGGATGTTTAGCAACACTATAATTAAGCCAGTTCATGCCTGTATTTCTGGTGTGTGTGGAAAAAACACACCAGCTTGTGTTGTGTGGTGTTCTTAAAATTGAATTTGTGGGCCTTACTAGAAACAGTTACCTGTGTCCTTAATCTATTGCTTCTTCTTTCTTTCCCTGTGAGAAATTCTATAGCTTGTGCATGAAGCTCTGATCTCCCATAATCTTAGAGGATCAGGTTACTTGGTAGTGGCCAGATACTGCATCGCCTTACTTTTCCCCCTCTTTTTATGTCTCCTTCTCTCCTGGGAAAAAAAAAAGGCAACGCTTTGTGCCTGCAAAAATGAGGCTTTGCTTTTCTGAATGACACCAGCCCAAAATTCCTTCTGTAAAAAGCACAGGCAACATCACTTAGAAAGAAGAAATATTGGTAGGATATAGGAATTGTCCCCATGGGCAACAGCACAAATAGACAGCAATAAGTATACCTCTTTAAAGTAGCCCAGGGGCAATCAATGAACTCACTACATGCTCAAAATGAGGGGGGAGGTGGAATCAGATTGATGAGAGGAAGCAAAAGAAGCTCCTTGCAGTTTGTGACTGCTTTGAGCAGGTTGTATGACAGGGACAAGAACAGGGAACATTAAATCCCACACTTCGATTGGTTCGTTAATCTGTAGGACCAGCTGTGAAACTGGTAAACATCATATTTGGGGAAAGTATCCCTTAGTGGCAAATCAAGAAATGCAAGCTCATCTAGGTAAAGGTAAAGGTAAAGGGACCCCTGACCATTAGGACCAGTCGTGACCGACTCTGGGGTTGTGGCACTCATTTCGCTTTATTGGCTGAGGGAGCCGGCGTACAGCTTCCCGGCCATGTGGCCAGTATGACTAAGCCGCTTCTGGCAAACCAGAGCAGTGCACGGAAACGCCGTTTACCTTCCCGCTGGAGCGGTACCTATTTATCTACTTGCACTTTGACGTGCTTTTGAACTGCTAGGTTGGCAGGAGCAGGGACCGAGCAACGGGAGCTCACCCCGTTATGGGGATTTGAACCGCCAACCTTCTGATAGGCAAGTCCTAGGCTCTGTGGTTTAACCCACAGCGCCACCCACGTCCCTGCAAGCTCATCTAAGTCTGGTCAAAACCTTTAAAAGACCAATGTTGTTGGGCATTTCTTGAGAGGGTGGTTGGAAGCAATGCATATCCAGACAGGCCAGGGCAATGAAAGATAGAAGGTCCAAAATGGGACTTGGCTCAGTGGGGAAGCATAAGTTTTGTATGCAAGATGTTCCAGTCTAATCCTTGGCATGCTTAGAAGGAAGAGAAGGGAAAGGTTCCCGCCTGAAACCCTGGAAAACTGAAAGTGTACATATAGCCAATAGAGGGACCAGTTGCTGCCGCCTTTCTTGCTGCAAGCACAAAGCAGCATCTCATTGCTGCTCAGTGAAGTGAGCATGTCCAGCCAGAGAGTCAATGTCGATGAGAGCAAGAAAGAGGACCTCTATCATTATTTGCCATCTCCCTTGTATGCAGAGGCACCTGTCAGCATCTCAGCATCTAAGGTGGGGATCTATGTGTGAGATAATGCAGGTGGGGTGATGACACAATCCCAACCCACATTCTATATGTGGTAATACTACACATGCACCTTACAGGAAATGGGTTTGTGTATGCCAGGGATATCCAACAGGTCGATTGCGATCTACTGGTAGATCCCCGTGAGGTTTTGGTAGATCACTGGTCGATCTCTGGCTCCCTTTCCTCAGCGCCGTTGAAACTGACCCCTGCCTCGCCCCTTCGCCCCACCCTCCATTGTTGTCTGATCAGTGGAAGGGAAGACGGAGCTTTCTCTCTGTGGCTGTTTTCATTCAAAGCAATATTATTGTGAGTGACTTTTTCCCTTTGATCCTTGCATTTAACCCCCCCCCCCAAAAAAAACGGAACTTCCCTCCTAAGAAATTACTTTTATAGAAATGGGGCTTTCCTCCCCCCCCCCAAAAAGCTCAATAACTTTGACCTTAACTCCAATAAAATGGGGCTTTTCTCCTTCCTAAAAAAGGCTCAGAAACTTTGACCTGAACCCCCAAAAAACGTGGGTAGATCATTGCCAGATTTTAATTCTGAAAGTAGATTGCAGTCTCTCGGGGGGTTGGCCACCCCTTGTGTATGCTAACTTTGTGTGTACCGCCAGGAATGGGGAGATAAAAATAAGCACAAGCCGTATATTATATATGGATGTGTTAGTTTTTTTGTAAATGACAATGATGAGTTTCTATGCTTCTACATAGCAAATTTCTCTGAGTGGCCTACAATAAGGCAAAGTAATACATACATACATACATGCATGCATGCATGCATACATGCATACAAAATGTTGGGAGCAACTTTACTGGGGACTGTTTGGCAACCACCCAACACAACCCTTGATAATTCACAACCTTCACAACAGAGACTCTGGTGCTGAGCTTGGATCCTGGATCACAGAAGGGATGAACATATTTGTTGCTGCTGCCGTAGCTTGGATGACCATGGAACATGCTGTCTCTGAACTCGCTCCAAGTAAATCTATCTGGCCTATGATTTATGAGACACAGCAATGAAAGAGGTACTGCTGAGAGGGAAGGCCAGGGATAAGGAGAAACTTTCCTTTCCCTTTCTCTTACACCAGGGACTACACCACCCTGGGTTCCTTCAAAAGAAGGAATGGGATATTAATGAAATTAATTAATACATTATTACATTAATACACTAATACATTGATTAATAAGACTCACTTAACACAATAGGAATTACTTCTGAATAAACGTACATGGGATTGCTCCACAAAAGATTGGCTTGTAAACTTGCACAGGATTGACCTGCTTTTAATAGTGCCATCCTATGCATGGGAAGCGGGTGGTGCTGTGGTCTAAACCACAGAGCCTAGGGCTTGCCGATCAGAAGGTTGGTGGTTCAAATCCCCGCGACGGGGTGAGCTCCCGTTGCTTGGTCCCTGCTCCTGCCAACCTAGCAGTTCGAAAGCACGTTAAGTGCAAGTAGATAAATAGGTACCGCTCTAGTGGGAAGGTAAACGGTGTTTCCATGCACTGCTCTGGTTTTGCCAGAAGCGGCTTAGTCATGCTGGCCACATGATCCGGAAGCTCTCTGTGGACAAATGCCAGCTCCCTTGGACTATAGAGCGAGATGAGCGCTGCAACCCCAGAGTCACCCGCGAATGGACCTAATGGTCAAGGGTACCTTTACCTTTATGCATGCTTACTCTGAGGTAAGCTACACTGAGTAAATGGGGCTTACTCACTTGTAGGCATGTTTTGGAATGTAGCCTAATGTTGCTGGATGTCTCTATCTTTCAACCTGACAAACTCTTTGTTTATCCTCCAATGACAGCTGTAGAGTCAGGGCAGTTCCAGTGAACACATTTCGCAAACTTTTCTGCTCCCTTTTTGCTTATGGACAGGTAGGGTTAAGTGCAAATAACCTCTCAAAATTCTCCATACTTATTTGTGGGCAGAGTATGTTGAACCAAAGGTGGGTCTATCCTGGAATCTCCACAAACGACATGTTGGTAGTCAATATGACCCCAAAACTAATTGGTAGTTGTTGCAACAATGAACTCACCTATGTTTATGCACTTACTTTGATATATGCTAATTGGCTTGCTTTGATGTTATGCTTATCTTATGCTCTGGGGTGCTGGGCTCTTGGCCTAGAGAAGGGAGTGATCTATGAGCCTTGGATAGTTGCCACGTATATCCTAATGGGCCAGGTGGGTTGATGGGAAGTTCTGGCCAATCTGATGTTTGTATAAGTAATGTACATGTTTGCCTGGGTGCAGACAAGGCATGACAATCACTTGCTGCTGTAATGTTCACCTTGCATCTGTAGAGGCAGCAGGGCTCAGCAGGCAGTGTTGTAAGTTTACACCTTTCTTTAATAAAGCACTGGAACTGGCCATTCTGACAACCTTCTTTCATATCCTGCATCAAGCCTCCTTTGGGCCTGTGGTTCAGAACACAGAGAAATTGGGGAAACCATTCCACCAAATTTCTTGGTGCGGGGAGAAATCCCCACCAACAACTTACTGCCAACAGTTGTAGCAGCTAAGACAGCTTTCTCCCTATGGTTCCCCCCTGCCTCCTGCAAAGGGTGTTCTCCATCATGGAGAGCACGTGTTGCGGTGGGGTCTGCTGATCCACCCCTTTGTTGCCAGGCAGGTTCTCCAAGATGGCCTGGGGGCAGCGATTGGTTTGCTGGGTTGCTGGGGTAAAAATTATGTTGCAATTTTGGTGGGAGGGGTAAAATGTTTAAATACTCTGCACGCAGCTTGGGGCTTTCTCTTTGCTGCGTGCAACCGATCACCCGCCCACCCGCCCTAGAGTAAGGGGTTGTTGCATTGACCTTGCTATGCCTGTCATGGGGTCATCTGCCTTTGAGCAGGGGCCTGGTAGGAATTTTTCCATCTGGCAAATTGGCCGGCTGGGTGGTTTTTGCCTACAGCATAGCAAATCGTCACAACTTGTAAGGTTGTGGTTAGGCATTGGTTATAAATTGGTGGAGAAGGGGTTAGGATAGGCTGGGCCTGCCCCTCCATGGTTGCTGTGGAAAGGGAATTCCGTTAAAGGAATCCTGGGGCTTGCCATCTTTTCGTCCAATCCCTGGAATGGGACTAGGGCCGGCAAGCCTTCGGGGAGCTTGCGGGTGAGAATTGAGGGCCTGTGACTCAGCTCCAATTCTCCCCCGACTTGTTTTCCCACACTGGCTTTCGGTGGTGCCCAGAAGTCAGTTCTGTCCCCAGACGGCGGGGGGGGGGGGGACAGATAGTCTTAACCAATGCCTAAACAACCACTCACGGTTTGTAATTGAATAAAGTTGTGGCCAAAATCATGCCAAAAATCTTAAACAAAAATTACGTGTCCGTTGTGAGTTATTTGGGGGGTGGATTGGGGACCTCGACACGCAAATGGCAGCAGCAGCAGCAACTGTGTTGGTAACACGGCTACCATTTTGCATCCCCCACAATGCTTTGCATTTGACTTTATTCTGAATCATAGCAGAGGGAAAATAGCAGCTTTCCCAAAAGAAATTGTGAAGGCTATCTAGAAAAAATTCAGAAAATTGGCCTTTTACCAAAGGGATAAGAAAATAATTATGTCTCAGCAATAATCTCATAAAATTGTTTCCTGAGAAATTTCAGATCAGCTCTACAATTGGCCATGTCTTTGGCTCTCTTTGAAAATGAGACATAATCTGCTTTTGGGTTGAAAGGGGAGGATTTCTGAGCCACAAACCATAGCACAATGGAAGGAGGTTTTGTTCTAACTACAGCCCAAATCATTGTGTACATGTACTCAAATTAAAGGTTTGTGAACTACAGTCATGGCAACTAAGATTTCTTTTTTTGTATGCACAGTACTTATAAGTATCAATTACAAGGTTTGTATAAATTATAGGGATGATGAATTTTTGAATTGCTACAGTGTGTTTAAAGTGTCTGCAAGGAAGATATTAAAGAGGCTGCAAACCTGCTGTAGGAAATCTCAGACACATTTCTAGATAATTAATACAGTGTGTGGAAACTTGAAATCAACACTGAACGTGTTTCTTCTAAGCCAGTAATTTAAATCTGCTTTATAGGAACACATTAAGTTAACAGTTATTAGATAAGGAAATGTTAAGATTATTAAGATAATAAAAACAATTAGTGTCGCTGTTCTAGAAAAAAAAGCAGGCTTAAGACAGAAAGTCTTCTGCACTAGAGAGACTGTTGAATCAGTGAAGCACTGTTTTTGTTGAGAGTTATAATTAGCTCATTCAGTCTTTGGATCTTTATGTATTGGAAAAGGCTTTAATGAAAAATGGGGAATAGTCAAGTTCTGCTGTTACTCTAACAGGAAGCTCTTAATGGTTTAAAGCTGCTGTACTCCCATGGTGATGTAGAGTAGAATCACACCCTTGTTAGGAAATGTACTGGAGCTTAAATGGGGTTTAAATGGGCTGCACCATCATTTCTGAATGATGCATGGGCATTTGTGACCAGAGTTCTCCAAAGTAAACCTGGAAGCGGTGCTGCAAGCCTTTTCTGATTGTGGCTCCAGTGTGAATTTTGTAGCAATTTAGCTGAGAGAGAGAAAGAGAGAGAGAGAGAGAGAGCACTCAGCATCTCATAGAATCTTAGAGTTGGAAGGGATCCAAGGGTCATCTAGTCCAATCCCCTGCAATACAGGAAACTCAATTAAAGCATCCATGAAAGATGGCCATCCAACCTCTGCTTGAAAACCTCAAATGAGGGAGACTCCACCACCTTCCAAGAGAATCCATTCCACTGTCAAACAGCTATTACCACCAGAAAGCTCTTCCTGATGTTTAGTCAGAATCTCCTTTCTTGTAACTTGGGTTTGGGTCCTACCAAACAAGCATGCTTCATTTTCCATGTGACATCCCTTGAGATATTTGAAGATGGCTATTGTATCTCCTCTCAGTCTCCTCGTTACCAGGCTAAAACATACCCACCTCCCTCAGTCGTTCCTCCTAAGGCTTGGTTTCCAGACCCTTGATCATCTTGGTTGCCCTCCTCTGCACACATTCCAGCTTGTCAGTATCTTTCTTAAAATGTGGTACTGGACACAGTATTCCAGGTGTGGTCTGACCGAGGCAGAATAGAGCACTACTATGACTTTCCTTGATGGGACACTATACGTCTGTTGCTGCAGCCTAGAATAGCATTAGGTTTTTTTGCTGCTATATGACACTGTTGACTCATATAAAGCTCGTGATCTACTAAGTCCCGTAGATGCTTTCCACATATTTTACTGGTAAGCCAGGTGTCCCCCATCTTATATTTGTGCAGCTAGTTATTCCTACCTTAGTGAATTGGGGGATCTGTTAGGGTCTTATTGAATCCTTGTTCTGTCTTCTTTGGTATTAACTACCCCTCTTGGTTTGGTGCCATTTGCACATTCAATGAGCATCTCCTCAGTTCCTTCATCCAAGTCATTTACAGTATAAAGATATTGAACAACAATGGGTCCAGGATAGAACCCTGTAGCACCCCACTTGTCACTTTTTTTCCAGGATGACAAAGATCCATTAGTGAGCAGCACTCTTTGGCTTCAGTCAGTCAGCCAGCTACAAATCCACCTAACAGTTACCCCATCCAGACAGGGAACCTTTTGGTGTGACTCCTTCACTTTGCTCTCCCAGCCAAAGCACTCTCTCATTCTGATTTCAGAGAATGACCAGGAAAAGTCTGTGGTCTGCCCTGTTCTTCTTTTTCTGTTTCCAATACAAGCATCAATCATTGCAAAAGATGCACCGTGCCATCTACCTTACATGCTAGCTTCTTCACAGAGCTTAGCTACCTTTTTATTATGTGCTTATTGTAGAACCAATAAACCCATAACAAGATAAAAAAAAAATCTTTTAGCAAATGTGTAGTGTAAAATGGAATCTAAACTAGAAATGGGAAACCTGTGGGCCTCCAAATGTTGTTGAACTCCACCAGTCCCTGCTAGTATGGTCAGTGGTCTGGAATGTTGAGAGTTGGCTCTCTTGGATGACAGACCAAGTGTCCCTATTTTCCAGGGATGTCCCTGATTTAGAGAAGTTGTCCCCATTTCTGATTTGATCCCAGAATGTCCCACTTTTCCTTAGGATGTCCCTATTTTCTTTGGAGAAATGTTGGAGGTTATGGAATTATCTGACCCCCAAACCGCCTGAAGGCAATCCTGCATAGAGAAGGGTTTTTTTTAATATTTAATGATTTATTATGTTTTTATAAATGTTGGAAGCTGTCCAGAGTGGCTGGGCGAACTCAGTAAGAGTATAAAGAGCTCAGTGTGGAGTATAAATTGTAAAATTATCATTATGGAATGGGTTGTCCCTATTTTCATTGGAGAAATGTTGGAGGGTATGGGATGAAAATGATTTTATGGATCCATTACAAGCAGTGTTTAGACCTGGTTTGGGCATATAAACTGCTTCAGATGCCCTGTATGATGACCTTTGTTAGGAGAAAGACAGGGGAGCATGTCCCTGTTTATTGATCTCTCAGCAGCTTTTGATACCATTGCCCATGGAGTTCTTCTGGGGCAGCTTTCTGAGCTGGGGTTGGGCAGTACTGCTTTGCAGTAGCTCCTTTCCTATATAGGTGATCAACTTCAGAGGGCAGTTTTTGGAGGCTGCTGTTCAGCCCCATGAAGCCTTCAGTGTTTCTCCCTTTGAGAATTTCCTTGACAAAGACCTATCTTGATCAATAAGCTGTATAATGAAAGACCAGGTCCCCATATTAGGTTACTTCTGCTATATATGCTTTCCATGAGAGAGTAGCATATTTACAGTTTTTTATAGCTCAGCCTCCTTTATTAACAAGATATGAAGGATAAAATGGCACATCTCTTATTCCTCTGAATGACTGTATTTTTGCTATGCCACTGGCTCTGGATGACCTTGGACTGATTTAATTGGGCAGAAGCCTTTACAATATGCCATAGGCTAATTCACTTTGAGGAGCGAAACAATGAATCCCTCTAGACAGTAATATATTAGTAGGTAAAATGATGAATTAATGGCAGTGCTTTAATATCGTCTCCTCAGCAACCAAAGCAGCTGAATTAATAAAGTCCTGGAGTTTTATTATTGCATGGGAATTACAGCCCTGATGAAACTGTAGGCGGACTAGCTTGCCCTTTCATGGGACCTTCTCAAGTATCACAACGTGCTTGGCCTCTAGAGAGTTTCTTGTCCTGTGACGATCCAGCTAAGTCAATGTCAACTCTTCAATCCCACCGCAGGCTGGATTTACAAAAAGTGTAGCCATGAAGCTACTTTACAAAACTGATCCAGGAGGGTCCCGTTGAAAAGAACTGGTATGCTACATGTCCCCTTTACCTGACACCACCTACACTAGCCCTGGTTGAGATTTTGGGTCACAGTAAGATTACAGAGTAAACACATTCAGACGGCCAGCTTCTACACAATCACCCTCCCCAGTGTCAGCTCCAGGTTTTAGAGTAATCTTGGACAAGGCCACCTCCATGGGTTCCCTTCTATCAGTGAGTCTTGCTCCTCACTGCAGCAAGACCCAAGAAGCTCTTCTCACTGGCTCCATGGCTGAGTTGTGTGCCCCTAGCAGATGCCCAACCACGCTGCTCCTTGAATGGCAGTCCTGGCTGCTTCATGCTACTTGAATGTCGCTTGCGGTTATATGGAATTTGATGTCGACATTGCCTCCTTAGCTTACGGCTGTGATTAAGGGCTGGAAATGCATAGTACTTTGTCATCAACAATAAATAACAGGCACAATTCAGTCCAAACTTACCAATTTTGGGTTATGTTTATTTCAGCAGATAAAACTGAAGTCTGCTCAATTTTGCTCTTTCCTGTGGTTACTTGTGCTTTGTTTCTTTTTCTCTGTGGATTTGTTAAGAAAATAAGAACATAAGAAGAGCCAAAGGCCCATCTAGTTCATCACCCTATTCTCATAGTGGTCAACCAGATGCCCATGAGTGCCTGTGGGAAACCCGCAAGTGGGACGCAAGCATGACAGCAATCTCCTCACTCGTGTTCCTCAGTGACAGGAATTCAGGGACATAACAGAAGACTTGTCTGCTTTTTCCAGTTGTACTTTGTGCACACTTTCTGCATTTTATTTCCTAAGCCACTTGTATCAGCTACACAACTGTCCATTAAATAATTCAGTTGAACATGTTGGCTTCCCTCTCGTTCAAGTACTCAGCCATAAATAGGGGGCTCGCTTGTCTGAATATTCTATTACGTTGAATTTTTCTTTTGAAATCAACTTCCCCCTCATTTTAAAGATGGTCTTAGCATACCTCGGGTTAAGTACTTAATTCGTTCCGGAGGTCCGTTCTTAACCTGAAATTGTTCTTAACCTGAAGCAACACTTTAGTTAATGGGGCCTCCCGTTGCTGCTGCGCCGCCGGAGCACAATTTCTGTTCTCATCCTGAAGCAAAGTTCTTAACCCGAGGTACTATTTCTGGGTTAGCGGAGTCTGTAACCTGAAGCGTATGTAACCTGAAGCGTATGTAACCCGAGGTATCACTGTACATGTTTCTTACAGAAACAAATTTATTTAATAAAATGCATCACTCACCTGGCTTTTCTTGTTTCTTTATCATCTAACCTTTAACACATTGTTATCTCACTCTTTTAGTGTACTTATTTCAACAAAAAAATTATTCAATGGCAGCAGATGTAAAACACTCCTTTACATTTCACAGCATATTCTCTATGAGGTAAATATTCATTCATTTTGCAATTGGAATTTCTGTCTTTCTATCTGTAGAATTAGAATTGTTCAAACTAACTACAAGTTTGTATAAAGTTGTGTTCTTTTATAGTACATGTAAGTATAACTCTCTGGAATCTTTTTAAAGTATACTGATTTTTGCCAAAGTTCTTTTTCAGATGTTAACTTGAAAATGGTCTGTCTGGTTCAAAAGAGAAACATTTCTTTTTTAAAAAAAGTTACTAGATATTAAAGGAGATCAAAGTAATTAAAGTGGTGTGGAAGGAAAAAATCTTGCTCAAATTCCTCTTCAGTGAACCTCTTTAGAAGAGAATTCCTGGGGTGTGAATGAAAAGGCTTGAAACTTTTGGCTTGAGTTTTTTAATTAGAGAAAAGAAAACTGTTTGGTAGCTTTTGGAATCTGGGTAACAAATGCTTATTCAGACAGCTCCAAATCATAATCCTAGCCCCACAGAGTTTTAGTTAGAAGAACCAGACTCCACAGCTATAGCAACTGGTTTATCAAGCAAAAAGAAAGGGGGGAGATATGTCCCAGGATTTGCAGACAGCTAAAGATAAAAAGCTGGCGCAAAGAATTCAGTTTTTTGTATGTTTATCACAGTATATTGAGTCACATCCATCAATCACCCTTAGGACACTTCTCTGTGGGAATGCCTTCTGGTTCTCTGCTTCTGTGCCAAATTAGAATTCATACAAAAATGATGCCTGAAAACTTTGTGATAGGTTTCTGCAGGGAAAATCACCAATTTACCATTGTTTATTTGAATAGCAGAGTACACACTGGCCCTGCCATCGCCGCCCTTCAGCTGACATACAAACAGCTGCTTCAGAATAGCTTGGGTGGGCAGGGTGTGGGTGTGTGGCTTGCACTTTCAGTCCCAGTATGCATGCATGTTTAAATCTGACTAACTTTTAGCAGGATCTACGAATCAGTCATTAGTGCACCGCAAGTTTTGTGGGCACTTCATAATCAGTACAAGCAATCCTATCAACTGGCTCCGTATGGATGCATTCTTAAAGCATTTCCTTCTCCCAAATGACCGTAGCAGACTATTGATTTAAATCATCCGTGTTCTGTTGAAAATCACATTAAGTGAAAAGACTAATATTTGTTACTGCATAGCACATTTTTGCGCCTTTAGCATGCTTTGCATAAATTATCTCAGTGCTCATTCAACAACTTTGTGAGATGGGCCAGCATTCAATATGCAAGCATGTCCAAAGTCCATTTCAGGGGTTTAATCCGGTCTGCCGGTCGGTTTAATGCAGCCCCTGTGGCAGTTTATTTCCTGGGGTAAAATCATAAAAAAACCTCAGCAACTTCAACCCTAAGAAGAGCTCTACAACCTCAACCCTAAAAAAAGGTTAACAACTTTGGTCAGCCCTTTGGTCAGCCTTCACGGACCTTCACTTCATCAAATCTGGCCCTCTTTGAAAAAAGTTCAGACACCACTGCTGTATTGGAACAGGTGAAAAATGGTAGCTTATGTAATAGTAGTAGTAGTAGTAGTAGTAGTAATAATAATTTATTACTTATACCCCGCCCATCTGCCCGGGCCTCCCCAACCACTCTGGGTGGCTTCCAACAGAACATTAAAACAAATAAAACATTAAGCATTGAAAACTTCCCTAAACAGGGCTGCCTTCAGATGTCTTCTAAAAGTCAGATAGTTGTTTATTTTCTTGACAATCTGGTGAGAGGGCGTTCCACAGGGCAGGTGCCACTCTGCCTGTAAGGGCCAAATGAAACATGATAGCAAATCTGTGATGCTAAGATATCTAATTGCCCTCACTAAACCATGGGAGAAAATGTTCAGATCAGAAAAATGCCATATCAGAACGAGCTGGACTTCTTCCACTTCCAATCCTATGCTCATATCTTAATCTGTCCATGTGGCTCCGTTGGCCATTTAAGAAACTGTGGTAAGTCTGTGATCTTGCTAGTCATCTGGTCCAACTTCATGCTTAGTGCAGGATCTGTATGGCAGGATGCAACTATAGCATTCCTGACAGATGTTCATCAGTGCTCTTCAATACCTTTAGCAAAAGAGAGCTCAGTCCACCTCTTCCAAAGTCACTTTTTCAAATAGCTCTTTACCATCAGGAAGTTAGTTGATAATGTTTAGCTGAAAATTGCTTCCTTGCCATTTCCACCTTTTGGTTACAGTCCTTCCAGCTGAAGCAACAGATAACCAGTCTCAATCTTCTGCCTTTTGCTTTACAGATGAATGCTGAACTACAACTCCCATCAGCCATGGCTGATGGCCAATGGGCAGGGATGATCAGAGTTGTCATCCAGCAGCATCTGGAGAATCATAGAATCATAGAATCATAGAGTTGGAAGAGACCACAAGGGCCATCGAGTCCAACCCCCTGCCAAGCAGGAAACACCATCAGAGCACTCCTGACATATGGTTGTCAAGCCTCTGCTTAAAGACCTCCAAAGAAGGAGACTCCACCACACTCCTTGGCAGCAAATTCCACTGTCGAACAGCTCTTACTGTCAGGAAGTTCTTCCTAATGTTTAGGTGGCTTTCCTTTCTTGTAGTTTGGAACCATTGCTCCGTGTCCGCTTCTCTGGAGCAGCAGAAAACAACCTTTCTCCCTCCTCTATGTGACATCCTTTTATATATTTGAACATGGCTATCATATCACCCCTTAACCTCCTCTTCTCCAGGCTAAACATGCCCAGCTCCCTTAGCCGTTCTTCATAAGGCATCGTTTCCAGGCCTTTGACCATTTTGGTTGCCCTTCTCTGGACACGTTCCAGTTTGTCATCTGGTCCAACTTCATGCTTAGTGTCCTTCTTGAACTGTGGTGCCCAGAACTGGACACAGTACTCCAAGTGAGGTCTGACCAGAGCAGAATACAGTGGCACTATTACTTCCCTTGATCTAGATGCTATACTCCTATTGATGCAGCCCAGAATTGCATTGGCTTTTTTAGCTGCCACGTCACACTGTTGGCTCATGTCAAGTTTGTGGTCAACCAAGACTCCTAGATCCTTTTCACATGTACTGCTCTCAAGCCAGGTGTCACCCATCTTGTATTTGTGCCTCTCAAAGGTTCTTCATACCTATTGTAGACACTTCTTCAACCCCTTTGTCCTCTGGACATGTTCCAGTTTGCCAATGTCCTCTTTACAATGTGGCACCCAGAAACCGACACCGTACAGTGGTACCTCTGGTTATGAACTTAACTCCATAAGCTGGCTCACACCTAAGAATGGGCAAATATGTCACCTTTGGTTTCTCTCAGTTTCCTAGTTATATGTTCAGTTCTCCACATTCTCACATCCATTTCATAGAATCATAGAATCATAGAGTTGGAAGAGACCACAAGGGCCATAGAGTCCAACCCCCTGCCAAGCAGGAAACACCATCAGAGCACTCCTGACATATGGTTGTCAAGCCTCTGCTTAAAGACCTCCAAAGAAGGAGACTCCACCACACTCCTTGGCAGCAAATTCCACTGTCGAATAGCTCTTACTGTCAGGAAGTTCTTCCTAATGTTTAGGTGGAATCTTTTTTCTTGTAGTTTGGAACCATTGCTCCGTGTCCGCTTCTCTGGAGCAGCAGAAAACAACCTTTCTCCCTCCTCTATGTGACATCCTTTTATATATTTGAACATGGCTATCATATCACCCCTTAACCTCCTCTTCTCCAGGCTAAACATGCCCAGCTCCCTTAGCCGTTCTTCATAAGGCATCGTTTCCAGGCCTTTGACCATTTTGGTTGCCCTCCTCTGGACACGTTCCAGTTTGTCAGTGTCTTTCTTGAACTGTGGTGCCCAGAACTGGACACAGTACTCCAGGTGAGGTCTGACCAGAGCAGAATACAGTGGCACTATTACTTCCCTTGATCTAGATGCAATACTCCTATTGATGCAGCCCAGAATTGCATTGGCTTTTTTAGCTGCCGCGTCACACTGTTGGCTCATGTCAAGTTTGTGGTCAACCAAGACTCCTAGATCCTTTTCACATGTACTGCTCTCAAGCCAGGTGTCTTTAAATAAAAATAAAAAGTCCCTGTGAATATTTGCCAGTATTTTAGTGTAAATTTCTCCTAAAATGCATATTTTTGTATTATAACTTAATACACAACACACATTTTTGCAAGGAGACTCCCCTAATATAATCTGTTTTTTGAATGTTAGTTATATACCTTTGTGTGGACACTTAAGCTTGTGTGTGCATTTTTGTACACATTATTTGGTTGGAGAACGGCATTGCAAAATTCAGGATGACATCTAAAGGATGACTGCACTTTGGTTCGCATAGTGTCTCCAGGAACTGTGCATTAGGTAAAGTTGCCTTTAAATGCAAACTGCATCAAATTTCTGCCCCATCCCTACTCACACCTCGTATGCAGCAAGACAACACAACATGAATGAAAAGCAGGTGATGCGTGGTCTAACCCTGCACAATTCTGATTGACTCCGAAAGCATTTTTCTTTGTGGGAACTGCAGAACTAACCACACATAAAGAAGCATTTTTCTAAACCTACTGAACTGGAAAATATCTTTAACCGCATGATACTTTGTAGCTGATACATCTAGAGAGCTCTATGCCAAATCTATGCAAATAGCTTAAATGCATAAGAAACTTTTCTTCTTCCATTCTTTCCCGCAGACCCAGCAATCCTCATGATTCCCATCCTTCATTGGTACTTCTTTTCTCACCACTTTTTCCATCCATTCTCTATGCTAGGTGAAATCGGAGTCTGAAATAGAAATGTCACAGGAAAGCCTGCAAGCAGCAGGGAATTGCGGGCTCCAGAACAGAGGTTTAGAAATATGTGAATACACTTTTTGTACTTTTGATGGTTTCATTGTGTTCTGTAAAGTTATGAGACAGGTGAGGATGAGATTATATTAGGTAACTAACAGAATTCATCCACACACTTTCACTCACAGATATGCATCCAAGAGAGAGAGAGAGAGAGAGAGAGAGAGAGAGAGCAATTCTGCTCACTTCTACATGCTTTTATGGTTGCTACAAAAAGGAACAAGCTTTTTGCAAGTAAAAGGCTAAGTTATATTTGGGCAGAATCCAGAAGCAATAACACCAAGCCCATTTGTAATCTTATGACTGCTGAAATTAAAGAATTGTAGGTTTTCTCTCCATCCCAGACCACCACCTATCCGTTTATTATTTAGTTTTTTCCTTTCTCAGCACTTTTTTTGATTGACATTGTTTTGCAAGCCAAAATACAAATTTTGCTTGTCTTTTGGCTCCAAGCAGAAAGCTGAATGTCATTCAGTGTGTGTGTGTGTGTGTGTGTGTGTGTGTGTGTGTGTGTGTGTGTACACACACACACACAGAGAGAGAGAGAGAGAGAGAGAATAAAATAATAATAGTAGTGATCAAAATCCCACCAGGTTGATTTGACATATAGCCTCTGATCTAATGAGTGTCTCAGGAATCTCATATCACTAACACAGCAAAAATTGTTAAGGGTTAGCCACTTTAAATTCCCAACATTTGTCTAAATTTACGTAATGCATGCATAATACATGTAGGTGATACTCCTGACAGCCCCTTTTTGGCCGGCAAAAAAGTAGATGCACATTGGCTAGCAGCATTCTTAAACCATGTTTAGGCATTCCCCAATGAATAAAGATGGACCAATGGAGACCCAACAATTGGCCCTGCCCTCTCCGATGCACCCCCTATTTGTAATCCACTGCATCCCTGATGGTGATCCAGACCTGCTACTCTGTGCAGTGGAACGCCAACTCTACTCATGTAGGCTTTCCACACAATTAAAATCCTCAGTGTGCAGGATTCTAAAAAGTTTAAGAAGTCTCCATGAGAAGAGCTGTTTCCCCATGACAGATGTTCAGCCTCTACATGCGGAGGATAGGTAGTCAGGACCATCAGAAACATGACAGAGGTGTAAGCAGTACTCATAGGGACATAGCAAGCTGCCTTCTATTGGCCGTTCACCCCACCTAGCTCAGTGTTGTCTACACAAATTGTCAGGAGGGTTCCAGAATTTTAGGCAGGGGTCTCCACTAGTCCTCCTTGGAGATGCTAGGGGTTTAATTTGGGACTTTGTGCATGAAAAAAACAGATGTTCTACCATTGGTGACTCCAATGAGTGCATCCCTGCTCTTCCCATTCACATGATGAGAGAATGCTCAAATGGGGCTTTATTAAAGTTCCATTTGATCAACAGAGCTGTCTCTTATTCTGCATTTGTCCAGAATGTGTAATGAATAGCAATGAATATGAAATGTGCAATGAATAGCACATTTAGACATTTCAGTATGGCAGAAAGCTAGCAATCTTCTGAGATTTTCATAATGCAGCAAGTCTGCCATTTTATGCTAACAAACTACTGTTGTGTCTAACCTACAGTTCATTGCTAACACTAGGCCACATTCATTTGCAAGCTGTCATGTTACTCCCACCAAATTCAAGTTTTCTTTGAGGTTCAGGGGTTGAGTTATTTGTGCTTCTCTGGGGAAGCCGGTTACTGTACTCTGAATCAGAGTAATCTGGGGTATTTTGCATGCCTATTTTCCGATCAGCTAGTTTATCTAATGAATGAGATGTTACTTGAGTTCCCTGGCTCAGAAAAAGACTGGAGGAGGATTTGGGGGGCAGTCTCAAGAGTTGCTGGAATAGTCCTCATGTGAGAGCCAAAGCTTAGCAAACACCTTCACACGTCAATTTATCACAAAGCCTCTGGAAAACATTAACCTTCAATAATGAGAAAGGGGAAGAAAAACATTATTTGAATGCAAATTATTACTGGAAGAAAAGAAAGAAAATCGGACAGACAGACAGAATTTTGTGTTCAAAAGGATTTGCTAACCTTTCTGTGTTTTCAAGAAGGAGCTCCTCAACTGCAGAAAAAGCAGAGAAAATCAGCAGTGGCAGTTGCAAGTTTAGCCTCTAAAAATGGGCAATCATTTTCTCATCCAAGCATTCCTTGGCTGTCCTTCCACTTGCACATGGCACAAATCCACAAGCAAAACTTGGCCAGGGCAACTTAATGAAGTGGTAGTATCGAGCCATAGAAAACTGTATGACCAGATTCCAGTGCGATCCAAGCACAACATGGGCCATTCAACTTGCACAAGCTAGTTCCGCAATGTACTTCCCCTCCAATTTTTTAGCTAGAGATTCTTCTTAATACTATGCAGATGTTATTCCACCCCTCCCCTCATTTGATGGCATCTTGAAGAATATCCCCAGGTCTATGGAATTCCAATGTGCACATGGAGTTCTGCGAAAGAAAGGGCTGACCCATTATTTTTCAATGGTTCGGAATGCTCTATGAGAACAATAGGGAATCACCATTTTCCATGCACAATGTTCTCTCATTCATAGAATGGAGTGAGGCTACTCCACTAATATGGAGATCTGGCATGAAAACAGCCAGAGCAGGATATAATGTCAGCCAGCCTTTCATGCCCTTCCAAATGATGCTTCCCAAAGATCATTGCAAAGACTGCTTTTAGCTGTTTTTATCTTATTTTAGCTTTTTTAATTTTATTTTTAGCTGTTTTTATTTTTATCTATAAGCCGGCTCAAGTCCTTGTGAGGGAAAGGGCCAGGTTATAAATGACCACCACAACAACAACCAGCAGAAATGTGATAAAAAGAAGTCATCCATGGTTAATATTCTCTTAAAGAAAGATGATGATGCTCGTTATGACATACACTTTGTCTCTGTGTTTGATAACATGGTTTTCACTCGCTCACACTGGAGTTACAGTTTCGGTCATGGGACAGATTATGACTCTAAATTGCTAAAGGAACCTTCATATTTCAGTTTCACATAAAAAGATCTGCTTGTGACAACAAAGGCAGTTTTACCATTCAGCAGGCTGGCTTCTAAGTGCTGCCCTAAAACACTCCCCGATTGCTATGTCTGTTTGCAAGTTTGAAACCAAATCTCAATCCTTTTGGGGGTTGCCCATCATTTGAACTCACTCAGCACATAGTTCTTTAGTAAATAGCTGCTGTTATTAAAGTCCCTGCTAAACAAGGCTCCCATTTGTCAGTTACACTTCATAGATATAAGGCAGTGGAGATAAAATCTATTAGTACAGTATGGTGCCCATTAATGTTTCAGGGGCAGTAATTAAATCCTGATGTGCAACGGCTACAAATATTTCTCAAAAGCCGAACCAGATGTTTTAGCAACCAAGCGATGAGGAAAACCTGAAAAGTTCTATAAGCCACAAAAGAGGGAACTTCTGAGGGAAACTTGGCCTGTTGCAGTAACCATCTCAATTCACCAGCAACATTAAACAGATACAGGACAGCGGGACCTGCTTTTCCTGCCCTATATCATTTACTCTGTATTATTCTGTCTCCAGTAGCAGGACAGAAGAAGCACAATAGCGCTGGGGGATCATGAAATATAATAATACTAATACTAATAATACTAATAATAATAATTGCCATAATGAATTCCCTGGCTTGCAAATTTACATTTTCCACCTCCAAAAGCATAATAAATTAGCACAATCAATGTGACTTAGTCATGAATCGCAAACCACATTGTTGTGTGGGTTATGATAATCTAATTAATAATAACTAGGAGCAGCTTTAACATCTGAAAATATTAATCATTGCCATCTTCATTTTGTTGATGCTCACTTTAAATTAAAGCCGAGCAAAAATTGAAGTGGTGCCAAGTTGCCACTAAATGAAGGTGGGAAGAAGCGGCTGCGTCAGTTTATGTCTTTATGCAAAACAGCGAAGCTGCCCTTTCCTTCGCAACATGCCGTTTAAAGAAACATTTTACAAGGTGGCAAGCCTTTCAGTTGCGCAGTGTGCATTCATCACAGAGTTGTCATGATATCCTGTTGGGGAAACAAGAGCGCCTTGAGCCACAGGGGCCCAAATTAAGACTGTATCTGCAACTCCAGTCTCCGCGGAATCATAGAACCATAGAACTGGATGGCTGGAAAAGACCTGAAGGTCATCCACACACACAGTTTAGACTGAGGCGACATTCACACCAGACATTTAAAGCACTATAATACCACTTTAAAGAGTCATTACTTTCCCTAAAGAAATCTGGGAGCTGTAGTTTGTTAAAGATGAGGCGAGTTGTTAGCAAGCCCCTATTTCCTTCACAAAGTGACAATTTGCAGTGAAGAGAGATTGTTAAACCTCTCTGAGAATTGTACCCCAGCCTTTCCCTGGTGACTTCCAAGAGTTCTGAACAATAGATCTTATCAATTCGAATTAGCATGACTAATGATCAGGATGCTAGAAGTTTTAGTCCAAAAACATCTGGGTGGCACCAGATTGGGGAAGACTGCTGTACCCCAAAATGGCAACCTCTCCCAGCAGTTTCATGCAGATATTTAAAAAGCAGGGGCAACAGAATAGATTCTCCATAAACCAAACGCCAAGGAATTGAACTAAAGGCCCAAGCAGCACCTTCTGGAAAGGATGCCTAATCCAGAGAAATGATAGAGATATCGTGCTATAGAATATTGCTGAGTTGCCCAGCAGAATCAGCTTCTTGTTCAATTCCCAGTGAAGCAAAACCAGGACCATTTCAGTCCTGTGAGGAGGCCAGAAGCCACAATGAAATGGATATGGAAATTCACCAAATATATTGCAAGTCAGCTATCAAATCTGTCACATGCTACTATATGTCACCTATCAAATGCTGCCAAGTGCCAAATACACCACATGAAAAGCATGTTGAGGAGGAACCAAACTTCACCCACACAAAGTCTTTCAAGAAGAAATTTCTCATTTGCCTCTCAATGAGGCCTAATTCGCTATACAAGGTAGTTTAATTACAGAATGAACAGTGTGTGTCATTTGGGGACAGTTTCATTTTGGGATACTGTAGAGTACAAGATGAAAATGATATAAGCCTATAAAAATGTGATCCCAGCTATAAATATTTTCAACAGATAAGGATTCCATAGTGTGTTGTAAGAGCTATCAACCCAGTGGCGTAGCGTGGGGGGTGCAGGGGGGGCCGACCGCACCGGGCGCAACATCTGGGGGTTAGGGTTAGGGGGCGCAAATCCACGGGTTAGGGGGCGCAAATCCACGGGTTAGGGGGCGCAAATTATTTGCCTTGCCCCGGGTGCTGACAACCCACGCTACGCCACTGTATCAACCTCATGCATCAAGATCAACCTTCTATTGTTTAGCTTCTCCAGCTAAACAGGGCTTGCTATTCTGAGATAAATTTCAGAATCTGGTTACAGGTTCTTCTTTTCAAGCATTCAGCCAGCAGCTCCTGAAGAAGCACTCTGAGAAATTTAGCCAAATGTCATGTTTAGGCATCTAAATGGGAGCCAGCCTCGCTTTGAAAGCCTGACTCATAAATTACCTAGAAAATCTAATGCCTGTCCAAGTTCCTCACTGTGAGGCACTGTAGCAGTGGCAGTTTCCACTTGTTTAAGATTGCTCATTTCATTATGTCAGGGCGACTGCTACCCCAGCACCTAACTTATTAGTGCTAATTTATTATCAGTGTTAAAGAGGTTAACGGCACTGTTATTTCCTCCGCTGCTGGCCTTTACTGCATATCCGAGATGCAATACACAGAGAAAACAGCCCAGCGGTTGTAGTTTAACAATAAATATCTTTTAAAGAAAGGCAGCAGCTACCAGGAAGCAGAACACAAGGGCATTAAAACTGCAGATCACTAGCAGCTTAAGGTAAATTACTCATGGCAAATCATTTGTCCAATTAGTTTGTCCTCTTTTTTTCCTTCTACTGATAACAGCTATAGGCTGCTTGTGAACTCCGGTGGCTAGTTCAATTTTCGCATATTTTCAATACAAGTAATAATAAGAAGTGTGTTCAGCTCGTCATTTTTTTAGCTGTACTAATTAAAAGATAGTCAGAGGGGAATACGTACCAGTATATGGTCTTTAAATATATAACATAGAAGTGGAGAAGTTTGTGTAGGTTAAACAGAAAAGGGGAACAGGAACAAATGGACTTGAAATTGCTAATTCAATTATGTTACATTTACATTTCATGCCTGTGCGATTTTGATTTAAAAATTTAAAAAAAAAAAATTGAGGTGCACCATGGGAGGAATTCTACTGCCTTTTAATCCCTCCCACCAAACTTTTATTTCTTTCTTTTTTTTTAGAATAAGCATTTGGTCCAAGAGTTTACTCCTGATCTGCTGACCAGTCAGTGGCAGCCAGAGCAGGGAAAGGTGGCAATGTAGCAAAATCCAAGCACTTCTGAATGTTCCAGCAGCACCTGGCAAAGGTCAGTGATATTACAGAGGTTCAAGCAACCCTCATGACCAAGTAGAGTCTCCTCTTGAAAGAAAGAGCTCTATGGTCAGAGGTGTCTGCAGCTGCTGCGTGCATTGATGTCAAGGGAACAGACCCCATTACATGCTCTTTGAATGCATGGGAGTTTATCTGAATCCCCCTGTTATCAATGAATGCAACCCTGTGTTGGCCTAGCCATCACTCTCCCTACTACAGCCATCTCAAAGATCACACATTCTGTTTTCTCTCAGCATACATAAATCGTTACTAAGTGCTGCCATTCCTTCCCTACCTCACTGCCCCTCAGTGTAGTGAGGGCTGTTGCTTGACAGTTACCACCAAGCCCATTGCGATGATCATCCAAGTCCGAGATACATTTGGATATATTTTCCTGACTAACTTCCCTCTGAATCACATGAAGCGGCCGCCAGCCATGAGAAGAATATGTATAATTGATATCATATGCCCAAGGCTGCAATGTCAAGTTGATTAATTGGTTGGAGTAATTGTTTTAAAACTTCTTGATCATGTAGAACTTACCAAAAAAAAACCAAAAAAACCCACTTGGATTGGAAATCTTACAAAATACATTGAGTCTTCTCTCAAAAATGGAGGTCAATACTTCTTTTAAGATGATGCATAATGTAATTATGCAATATGTGCAAGCATAGTATAAAAACAAAGAAAATGTGGCTTTTCTCCAAATAGATTGTATATATCTCTCTCTATTACAGTTGTTAAACAATAGGCTGAAAAATCATTATGTTGCCCCTCAAGACCCTCCACAATTTTCAAACAGGTTTTTTGTTTGTTTGTTTTTTGGCAGGGGCAGGTTGAATTTGAGAACCACTAATTTGTTGCATTCCCAATTATGCCCTGTGCAAATATACTCCTTTTTATCCTCTATTAAGGTGTGGTGGTGGTGTTTTTTATACAAGTACAGAAAAGTGAGATATCTCCTTCTTGTTTGCAAAGCACAGAGATCACTTGTGTTGTGGCAATCTAAGCTACCATCTAAAACAGAAGATTGACAAGATCCTGCTACTCAACAAGAATGCTGCTTTCAAATGTAAAATGTACTAGCAGCCAAACGCTGACACTAGTGAAATTATATTGAGACGTACACAACTAAACTGATTAGGCATGTCTAGGTATACAAAAAAAAGTAGAGATTTGCTTTTTAAAAAATATATTAGAAGAGAAGGGTAAAGGCTGCAATCAGTGGCTTACAGTTTTCAACTCGGCATGTGACCCAGAAATTGGGAGATTTGTAGTTTCTGTAAATGCTAGCTACTGCATGCAGTTTCTAATTATGAACATCTGTACCTTTATAATGGAAATGGCAAAGCAGAGGCTTGAAGAATATGAAAAGGGCAATTTTGACCAAGGAAATCTAAGGCAAAGTGCAAGGTGACCAACATCTGCCTGCTAGCCACAGTAATTGTTGATGTGCCCAACATATTATTTGGGGACATGTATGTTGGAGTTGTTAAAGTCATTTCAATTTCCTCCTCCTGTGTTGGCTAGGGAGCTTTGTTTTGTTTCTTATGACCCCATTAGCTATGTACCCTCTGATGGCATTTATTGCCAGTCAAGATTTTGTCCGGTTGCTTCCAGAAAAATGTTTCTTGAGCATTCATCCTGATTTATTTGTAGGGAGGCTGGGTAGCACCAACTACTTATTGAGCATTCATTTTGATTTGTTTGCAGGTTAGACAAGTTGTGTCAAGCAAGCGTTATCCCACACTCTCCAGTGCATTTCCCTGTTAATTTCCTTATCACAAAAGACTGACCTCTTGGTGAAGCGGTCAGTGGTGGAACGCTGAGAGGGAAATGGCAGTCTTAAGTCACAGCAGAGGTCTGAGTGAAGTAGGGCTGGAGTTATACTGAGAAAATTACAAAGGTGCCTGTGAAAATTGCTCCCAGGACAGTAGGTGGGTAAAATGAGATGTTTGTTGAAAGAAGGCACAACTCACCGTCATGAGGGCTAATTTATTCATTAAACCATATTAAAGGTAAAGGTAAAGGTAAAGGGACCCCTGACCGTTAAGTCCACTCACGGACGACTCTGAGGTTGTGGCGCTCATCTTGCTTTACTGGCCGAGGGAGCCGGTGTACAGCTTCTGGATCATGTGGCCAGCATGACTAAGCCGCTTCTGGCGAAACCAGAACAGCACATAGAAATGCCGTATACCTTCCCGCCGGAGTGGTACCTATTTATCTACTTGCACTTTGATGTGTTTTTGAACTGCTAGGTTGGCAGGAGCAGGGACTGAGCAACGGGAGCTTACCCCATCACAGGGATTCGAACTGCCAACCTTCTGATTGGCAAGCCCTAGGCTATGTGGTTTAGACCACAGCACATCCCTTAAAAAAGTTATTACCTGTGTCAGACAGGCCAGACAGAGCCCACTTGACTGACAAAGGTAATTACATATTTTTAGGTGATCTGCAAATGCTCTGCACATTTGTTGCAGGTGGGGGAAGAGGGATGAAATATACTCAGAGTCCTGTAGTGATTCCATGTTCTTTATAGCAGCTTGTAAAACAGTGATTGAATTCCCCCCCCCAAAAAAAAAACCCTCAGGCTTTTATATACATTACTTACCCAATGAGTCCCATCTGATTGGCTGATTCTGCTTCCCTCCTGGAGCCTGATTGGTCTTTTCCTGCAGGCCAATCAGTTGTTGCATTCTACGATCCTACCAGCCTAATAGCCTGATTAACTTCCTCCTGGAACCTGATTGGTCTTTTCCTGCAAGCCAATCAGTTGTTGCATTCTAGGATCCTACTTGCCTATTGTTCTAGGATCCAAGCTTAGTACATACAAGGGACTAAGCTGAGACTTGCCCTTTTCTGTGGGGGGTAGGTGTGGGAATTCCACAGGTGATGAACTGGGTTTGATGAACACCAGTGCTTTTTTCTGGAGGGACGCAGGGGTACACATACCCCTAATCATTTTGTGAATCTAAGTTTGGCCTCATTGAGGGGCAGTCTTTCGATATGAGTAAGAAAATGAGAGTACCCCTAAACATTTTTCTAGAAGAAGAAAAAGCAGCACTGGTGAGCGCCCTTAGGCACATTTAAAATGAAAGGTAAGACCCAAGACTTGTCTTCTGGGTTTGTGGGTTAGGGTTGGCTAGAGGCTCATTTTGGGGACAAACCTGTGCCACCCATTCAGAGTTGGGGGACCCCAAGAGCATGTAGGTAAGGAATGCCTCCCTACTGACCCTTAGGTGTCCAGTTTGCATTAATTTGCATTAATTTAAATAAGCATGGTTTCTCCAAATATCTCTTTTGTCTCACACCTCTTTATTTCATGATTGCAGTTGCAATGACCACTACACCACACTGGCTACGCTTAAGTTCCGTTTTATTTAGTTTTAGAATCTTGGCTGTACTATACAGCCCAGTCAAATTTTTTCATTAACTTGACGGTAGGCAAGTGTTTGTATCTATTGAAGCTCTTTAGATCAGTCTGTGGGTGCCAACCTTGCCATCTCAGTTGCCTTCCCTTTCATTTCTAGTCTCTATGTTTCTTTCCAGCTCCATCCATCATCTGCTACATAGCAGTTGCCTGAGACAGAAGCAGTTAGCGTAGCTGCTAATGTGCTGGTGTGAATCCTTTCACACAGGCAATCACTTTCAGGAATTTTAAACAAGAATGGATTTATTGCACTCTCAAGGTTTCATACCGATGTCTGTACAGGTGTAATGGATATTAAAACAGAATTTAAAGTCTAGCTGCTGTTGTGGTCCTATGTATTACACAGTGAAATCATGTGCACTTTTACTCAGAAGTAAGGCAAATTGAGTTCAGAGCAGATATTGGATTTTGGCCTGAAATACCAACAGCAACCATCATCATCACGCAGTTGAACAACTGTTTGAGAATCAGAAATGAAATTGAGACAAATAATAATATTTACCGTATTTTTTGCTCTATAAGGTTCACTTTTTCCCTTCTAAAAAGTAAGGGGAAATGTGTGTGCATCTTATAGAGTGAATGCAGGCTGTGCAGTTATCACAGAAGCCAGAACAGCAAGAGGGATTGCTGCTTTCACTGCGCAGCGATCCCTCTTGCTGTTCTGGCTTCTGAGATTCAGAATATTTTTTTTCTTGTTTTCCTCCTCCAAAAACTAGTTGCGTCTTGTGGTCTGATGCATCTTATAGAGTGAAAAATACGGTAATTTTCCTATTGTTCTACCTTAGCTGTATGGAAGGAATTTTTCAGGCCGACTTAAAATCTAGCAATATGGACCACATGAAAAGAAAAGAAAAAGCAGAGCTTTGAACTAGACACTAAATTAAATCCGTGGTTACATATCATGTATCTGGTTGCATTTTTTAAAAAAGCACCCCGTTGGGAAGCCCAACAAGGAGCACAGCAAATAAAAATGGGACCTCTGCCCCACATTCTGCAGTCCCTAAAAATCTGTGCCTATCAAAGCCCCCATTGACAAACGACTTCCTTCCTGGGTTGAATAGCAGCCTGGGAGAGGAGGAAAATTTCATCAGTACTAAAATGGTATGGAAAGGGGTTTTATAATCTCTGCCTACATGGTGCAATCCCAATCCTGACTGGATCTTTTTCGTGGCTGCATGTCATATATTGCCCTAACAACACTTGATAGGAAGTAATCCTAAGTAAACATTTATAGGATTCCACATTACAATAGCAGATCTCCACATTACATCTGACAGACTACTTTTGAAACTCAGCAAATTGCAAGTACCTTTGTGACAGACTTTTCAGTGGCTTGCTCACAAACATAATAAAAACAAGAAAACAGTGAATGTGAGTTGTTTGTGCCTTGATACTGTAAAATCTGTGGTCTGTTGTGATTATCATACAAAGAAATGGAAGAAATGCTCAAAAGTGCTACACTTTTCAGTGCTGTTTGTAATTCAAGTTGTTCTCCCCAACCGTATTAAACAAATTGAAAAAAATTGAATGTCTAGAGGAGACCAGGACATGAGCGTAGCTGGGGGGGGGCAGGGGCTAGCTGCCCCCCATCAATAAAAAAATACAAATCTGAGGTTCTGCCCCCTTCCAACAAAAATCCTGCCTATGCCCATGGAACAGGATATCAAGGGATCTGAAACCTATGGTTGCATTTAGGTGTAGAGTTTAGTTTGTTATTTTTACTGGCTACAATGCTAGCGTTTCTGTCCCAATTTCCTTTTACACTGTTGGATTATGAAACTGTTGCTTTTTTATCACTATGCCAAGTCACACTAAATTTGAAACAGTGGGAAAGGGCTGTATGCTGGGATACAGCCCCAAATTTTGCCGTGTGAAATTGCTACGTAAAATTTCCCCACAATTTTCTGAGTTAATGAGGTTGTAAATGAATTTTTGCTGGAAATAATTAACATTATTTCCTCAGCAGTGCGCAATATCGCAGAAAGTGCGGAATAAACACACAAGGAAACGATAGGGAGACAGAATAAATGTATGTCTGAATGTAGTGACTCTCTGGGGACATCAGCATGGTGCAAGAGCTCTGGCAGGGTCACCGCATCAATTCCATTGGCTATTTGCACCACATCTCCTTTACTGCTGTATTGCCCCTTCTCTTCCCGATGAGAAACGGTGACCCACCTGCCAAGATGCTAGCTTAACAGTCCTGCCCCACTTCCAACTGCATCTAGAGAACAAAGGGTTAAAGGGAGACATGGCAGAGCACACTTCAAATATCCAAAGGGCTGCCGTGCAGAAGATGGAGCGAGATCCTTCTCTGTTGCTCCAGAGATCAGGACTGGAACCAATGGGCAGAAACTGTAGAGAAGCAGAATTTGGCTAAACATTAGGCGACACTTGCAAATTTCAAGAGCAGTTGGTCAGTGGAATAGCCTATTGGAGACGTTTAAACAAAGTCTGGACAACCATCTGTCAAGAAGTCTGAAGATCCTCCAAGCTCTCCCTGTAACAAAGAGAATGAAAAAAAGTACCGGAATATTTTCAGTTGAAAGCGTATTTTTTCATCAGCTTTATGAAGCAAGTAAAGTGAGAAAAGGCCTGTTAATTCTATAGCTGCCTAAAGCCACAGCTTTGAATTGTGAGGGTGGTATTTATTTAACAATCTTACATCTTGTTGTTCACCTACAAAAGGGGGGGGAGGAGTAAATAGCACTATAAAACAAGAACTATATTGTTGTGAAGTTGAAGTAGCTTTTAACTTGGGAAAGAGGGTCACATACCACATTAGCTGCACCCTGCACAGTGTTGTATATAGTGCTCCTGTTACCATTATTTTGTTTTAAAAGGTTACTGGATATGGCTGGAGAACACATCTGTCCATTATGGGCAGTATATGCTGCAACAGAATACTAACACAGGATAATCTCAAAGGGGACTCAGGATATCATTTTTAATGCAGCTCTTAGATGATCATTGCTAAATGATTTATAGACATATGAGGAGATTGGGGGAGGGAGGAGGAAACAAATATTTATATCTTATTTAAATGGATCCCAATAAAATTATCAATTGAGTTCAGATCATAATAGCTACTTTATTTGCTGTTAGGATTTTTATTGATATGTAGCAAACAAACAAAAAACAAAAATTAAAACAAATACAGAATTTAAAACAAGCATGCCATACTGTGTACCCTCTCCACCATCATATAAATGGTACAGGTTAATGAATATCAATATAGTTGTACTTCCCTTTACAGTATTGACATAAGAATGATAGCAATAGCTACTTTTCATTTACCCTTTTTGCATCTTACAATAATTTTGTTTTGGTATCATGAATCAACATTTTGAATCTGACACATGATAAATATAATAATTTTGACATAATGCCCCCCTTGCAATATATTATTTCAAACAACAGCAACAGAACTTTGCATTTTTGGTGGTATTTAGCCATTTTGACTTTTTCTGATCACTTTAGCATGAGTGCAGTAATTGTAGGACTATAATTAAGATGACATTCCTAGACATGCCAAGTTGGAACCAGAGCAAATCAGGCACAGTTAGATTTCATTGAAATCAATGGGACTCAAGATAGTCACGACTAACTTTTCACATTCATTTTCAGTAGGACTTAAATGCAACTAACCTGCTCTAGAGCCAACATGCCATCTGCACGACACCTAACGTGTTGAAGAATTATTATTTTGATTGATACATCTCAGATTTTAGAGAGCAATCCTAACTGGGGCCCGTGGAACACCCTGAAGCCCTGCTAGGCAGGTGGAAAGTTGCATGGGCAGGTCCCCCTCTTTAATTGCTTTGTGTGACCAGTTCTCAGACTTGGGGGGGGGGGGCAGAAAAATGTGCCAAATTCAAAAAGGACCAAATTGTGCCAGCAGGTTGAAAGCAAGAATCAGGAATGCATGTAGAACATTCTCCCAATTCTTTCAGTTCAATTCTTATACAAAAACCTTGTAAAGAAGCTGGTCTAATAACTCATGTGGCTATTAGGAGGTCGGTGGGTCAAGCCTTTGTTGTGTATTTCTCAAAGCAGATTTCTGTCATTTGAACACTGACAAGCAGTTGATCATTTTATTTATAATTATGGAATGAAACTGCGTTTGCCTATCAGTTATAAATAAAACATTCAAGATGCTATTTAACTTCAGGTTCTATATTACTGAGATGATTGGTAACCTGAGTCAGATAAAGTATCTTTAAAACATTTGCTTTTGGAAGACAGAAAGGTTATAGCCAATTAAATAAATGTTGAATGATAGAATACGCTAGGGAACACTTTAACTAGCTGAGTACTGATGATGTTGTAATATTTTGTTAAATGGCTCAGCAATGAAAAGATCAACAAAAACTTGATCTTACGTGTTGACTGGAGTGCACATAATTCAATGAGAGCATAAATTGGTTGTCATTCTGGATAACTTAATCCATAATAACAAAATGTAACTAACTGTATGCCCCCTGAGGACAGGACGTAAGAAATTTCATTCTCCAGTCTGCTACAGGCTTTTTGCATGACCACAAGTGACCCTCTGGAGTATATTTGGGGACTCTGTGAAGGAAGAGAAAGGGAAAGTCCAGTTGTGCAAGTACATATCTTCTCATGTGACATTAGATGCCATCTTGTAAAATTGTAGTTTGGTAAAGGGAGCAACTATTCTCTATTATAGGGACACGGGTGGCGCTGTGGGTCAAACCACTGAACCTAGGACTTGATGATCAGAAGGTCAGCAGTTCGAATCCCCGTGACGGGGTGAGCTCCCGTTGCTCGGTCCCAGCTCCTGCCAACCTAGCAGTTCGAAAGCACGTCAAAGTGTAAGTAGATAAATAGGTGCCGCTCCGGCGGGAAGGTAAACGGCATTTCCGTGTGCTGCTCTGGTGGGCCAGAAGCAGCTTAGTCATGCTGGCCACATGACATGGAAGCTGAACGCCGGCTCCCTCGGCTAATAAAGTGAGATAGGCGCTGCAACCCCAGAGTCGGCCATGACTGGACCTAATGGTCAGGGGTCCCTTTACCTTTTATTCTCTATTATGGATCTCTCACACCTTAACATCTAACTAGGCTTCCCATGGTGGTGGAGAAAAAGAAACAAATTCATCCACATCGTAGAATTAATACTCCCAATGCTGCTGAAAATATAGATGCCTATTTTTTCTGTATATTTTTTACAGCGACGGTTTTAAGCTTACAGAAAACTGGTGCTAGGATTGCAGACTAAATGCCATTGATCTGTAAGAGGAAGTTGCTCCCCAAATATGTAAATAATCAGGAGGGGGGAAAGCACTGGAACATTTGCTCTCTTTGCCTGTAGCAAATATTTATTTCCCTTTTAATTAGTTCATGCTTGATTATTGTCCTTAAATATTCCAGTTTTGGTAGCCATTGCACATTTTATGGTTCATGCAACATTTACTCCCAGTAATAATTTCTAAGTGTGCTATTGGTACTCTTGTCAGAAAACTTTCGAGGCTCACAGACTCATTGTGATTTGGCAAATTAGGTTTTGTGATCTCCTTGTAGGTCTGTTGAAGATACCTCCACTCCGTGGTAACAGACATAGCCCCCCACCCCCAAGATGTAGTCATTTTGAAGACTTTAGATGATTAACACATTACGAAAGCCACATTTTTAAAAAACATGCATTTCTGTGAGTTCCATCCATTCTGAAAAGAAAGCCACATAAATACATTAAAAATAGAGCAAAACTTTACGGGTATCCTAAATGAGAAGTAAGCATTGAAACAAATGAGGATTGCTAATCATCACCATTTCTGCACTTCCCTGGGTGAGGAGAAGTTGCAGTGGTTGCATTACTCAAGTTTTGTTTCCATTGAATGAGAAAACGCTGGAGATTTCAGGTCTTTGGAATATTTGATCTATGTACAAATATGCACAAGTAGAGTATATGTAGAAACAAACAGGCACTCTTAGAGGCAGCAGAGCCACTCAGCTGCAGCAAGTCTCCAGAGAGATGTCGGGTATTCCCAAGGTGCTCTCAGCCTTCAGCCAACTCACAGCTCTCTTTTTTGCCCCTGTCTCTAGCTGAGTTCAGAAAATAGCTTCCACATGTTCAAAAACTACCTGGAGCTGACAATTGTCCCTTCAGACCTTCAAGCCCATCGATGGAAAGTTGGAGGTGAGTTTGAAGGGGCAGTGATTCTGTGGGTATGACCAACAAACACAGCTCTTCCCCCTTACTGCCATGCTTTCTTGGATGCATGGAGGCTAATTCCTGAAGCGTCTTCTCTCTTCCAGTCACAGAATTGCTGTTTTTCTCATACACAATGCTGCGGCCCCCTCCCCTGCTCATTCAAATGCAGAGAGGGATTCACATCTATCTTCCAGCTATCTTGACCCATCAGCCAACCATTTTGTGCTATTTACCAGCAATTTGCTTAGCAAAGGAATGATGGTCAGGAATTCTAACAATACCATTTCGGAGAGTCTTTCAAATTTGGCAAGGACTTTGCCCTAATTCTTTACATCTCATCTCTGCTGGTTACAGGCCTTTTAGAACAGGCTCACTTCAGAAACCAAGTCCAATACCATGCCTACGTATTGCAGTTAATGCATAGCACATAAACATATAGCAAAAATTCTGTGTACTTATGCAACATTTTCACATGTTGTCATATTGACTTCAGAATGGCTAAATAGAAAATTCACAAGCCACTATGTCTGGCACTATTTCTTTTCTTCTCTCCGCCCCCCTTGTCCCCCTCAGTTGCCACATAGAGTTGTTGTACTGAGCTGATTTGGGTTTGATTCTGTTGCATGCTAAATTTCTCCTTTAGCTCCTATGTTCCTAAGACCCTTTTTGAAAGTTATTTAAGATGTGATCTTCTAAACACAGAGAGCATGCCAAGTATGGAACTAGGTTTCCTTGAAATACATTTTTATCATTTGCTTAGGATAGGCTGCCTGATTCCTACCACTTTGTTTTTTCAAACCATTAACTCCAGAGTAGTATCTCTGATTTCAGCAAGATAGCTGCAATAATGGTTGGAGACATATAACCTAAATTACAACAGGAAATCTTACTTTGCCTAATTAGGCTCCATGTTATTTAAACCTCATTTTACATCTTACTTGCCCACTTAAATAAGCAGTAGAGATTGCAAAACCTGCACACACGTACACATACTTTTGGTATCCGAATGCTGTTCTTCTGTGGACTGGTGCATGAAAACTCATCAACCAGACCTAATGGACTAAGGAATGTAAACTTTTCCATGATGGTTTTTGCAGAGTTCTGTTTTCACATATCGAATGAGCAGCTAGTTGTGAAATCCTCCAAGACATTAAGAATCCTGAAGGCTGTTTCAGTTGCCGCTGAAAAGATAATTAGCTCTAGATCACTAATAAGGCCGCCAATTTAATTTCTTATTACTTGTTAATGTTTTGCCCATGTAACTAACATAATGTAATGTAATGTAATGCAACAGAGAGATAAATGGTCTCATTTATTTGAATAGCAATGGAAATATCTTGGATTCTCAGTAGAAGAGGGGGAAATGGCTACTTAGATAGTCTTAGAAGTAAATACATATAGCTTGACCCAACTCTAGTTTGATGCACTTGCAGTATAATCTTACATCTGTTTACTCAGATGCCTTCAGTGGGGCTTATACTAAGATAAATAAGCACAGGGTTGGACCTAGAGATGACTACGTACATTATCATCCCAAACTGCATCTGATGGTGATTAGTTCAATGATGAGCAACAGCCACCATATTGATGCCAATGTGTATCCAGACACAAATTTCAATCCACATCAGACTGGGGTAATGGGCCACGTAAAATTTCATCTCATAGTAGCTGTAACTACTTCAAGAGCTGTAACTACATCAGCCATGTCACAGCAAAGATTACAGGCAAGCAGAAGCACAGAAACCACGTTCTTCACTGCCTGGATAATGGTGGCAAGATAATGTCCTCCTCTTTGATTTATTTGAAATGTTGTAAGCTGCCTTTCAAATAGCAAGCATTCAGGTTGGCTCAGAAAATTGTAGAAAAGATACTAAATATCATTAATAACGCTGTAAAATGGAGAATAGGAGTAGAATACAAACAACAAAATGAGTAAGAATATTTTTTTAAAAAAAAAACAACAACAACCAGGTTATATCTAGTCAGCTAGCTGGCATGCTCAAAAACCAGGGCAAATAAAAAGATCTGTGCTGGTACTGAAAAGACATCATAATTGGTGCTATGTGAACCATGAGTGCCATGTGAAACTTCAAGCCACGTCCACAACTGAAAAGACTTCCTTTACTGTCACCATCACAACACCCCAAGCTTCAGAAGATGGTGGAAATCAAAGGAGGGCCTCAGGTGGTGAATGTAGTACTTAGAAAGGCTTATGTGGGAGCAGGGTCCTTTGAGTACCAATGTCTCAAGCAATTTAGGGCTTTAAAAGCCACTACCAGAACTTGAATTGTGCTAAAAATGGACAGGCACTCAGTTGCTTTGCTTAGGAACTAGTGAGATATGATGCCTGTTGTTGGTCTCAGTTAGCAGTCTAGGAGCTATATTTTGAACTAAGGTGATGCTTCTAAGAAGTCTTCAAAGGCAGTACCACAAAGAATCTAATATGAAGCTTACCAGAGCAAAAATCATTTTGGCCAAGCCATCTCTGCCCAAGACGTTTCACAGCTGGTGAAGCAGTGAAAGACACAGGGAGATAGTACAGGATAAATTGGTGCCCCCACAAGTGTCCACCTGATCCTCTAAAGGGGGCACAACTATTCCCAGAAGAGGTTGAACACCGCTTTCCTGGTCATACAAGGCTCCCACTCACAACTTCCATCTTGTTAGGACTGAGCACTGTTTTGTTTGCCTAGTCTAATCAATTACTTATCTCAAACAGAGATTCAGCATTTCCACAGCATCGCTGGATTTGAAAATTATTACGGGCATCTCACTCCCATGTGAGGTTGCCAACCCTGCAGCATGAGCTTTAGAGCGCTGCCATATGGTTTTGGGGGACCAACTCAAAGTAAAATCAGTCACAGCAAGGGTAATGTATGTATATATGCAGGGAGGCAATTTGAAAAGAAATGTGCGAAGGGAAACACCATATAGTATTCATTGATTTCTGCAACATGGTTTGCTATTCAGTCATTCAGGCTGGTGCCTGCTCCTTTTCTGAAGTACAGTACGCTGTGACTACATTTTCATGAAAACAGAGGGAGGAAAACAAACAATCAGAATTCCATTCCATTATACATGTGTACTTCAATGGTATCAGGTCACAGCCTCACCCACCTGTGCCAGGGCTCCTGTAATTGATTCCTGGAAGCGTTTCTGTGCCAAGGCCTCGAGTTCCATTTAAATGCAGATGTGGTCTAATATGAGGGCTGTGCATTTGGCACTGATGCCTAGCAAACCTTGCTTGTTTTCTCCTGTTTTTGCAAAGCTTTATATTAACAGCTTCAAGAGAGGAGGGAAAGAGAGGGTGGGGGGAGGGAAAGCAACTTTGATAACAGTTATTATTATTATTTTCCCAGAGTCCACAAAAATGAAGGGGAGGCAGTTGGGGAGGGGGAAGAACTAATTATAATCTGAAGTGTAACCATAGCCCGATTTAAATAGGTAGCAGTTATGGGCTATTGATCGCAGTTCACAGGAAAAGCTTGTCATGTTGTGTCAAGAGGTTAATGTAATTACAAGAGCGGGCAGCAAGATCAGCTGTAGCCTCGAATAGGCGAATAACTAAAAGCTGCTTTGGAGACACATAATGTTGTCAAAGCATAAATAATTCATCCCAGCATTCAAGAAGAAATTACTGCTCCGTTCCAGCGTATTATTCAGCCATTAAAATCCTGCCCTTGTAAAGACTTTTGAAGTAGTCATATTTTCAGTACTAAGAGGGGTTTTGGAGTATCCCGTTTTATTAAAGCTTTATATTGTGCTCATGGTTTTTTTTAATAAAAAAAATAGTACTAAAGAAGGATACAAAATAGACTTGCAATTTGTTTAATAACTGCATTACAATTCAGATAAGGGTGCAGAGAAGCACAGGGATTTGTGGAGTGTCTCAATGTGGTGTGTGGAGAAAGACACAGCATGAGGTGGTAGAATTAACTCCCTTTGGCTGGCCAGAAATAAATTGACTCTGGCTCTTTATTGGCATCCTGAGCTGGAACAACAATCCCCTCAGCATTTGGCGATCTGTTTCTCCCAGAGCCAGGTAAGTGGAAGGGCTGTGAGAAATATCAACAGACCCAGCTGCCTGCCATGACAGCCTCTTGACTCCAACTGTTTGCTAGTCCATATTAAAGCTAACAACAATTGGCCATTGAATGGGGTCTCCTCAGCACAGGCATTTTGGCAGCTTAAGCTGTGTGTTAGTGCCGTTAGTTGCCTTGTTTTCGAATGGCTCTCGTTGATTATGTCTTACAGTCCCCAGGGACAATTTTGCATAAGTTCCTTTCAAAGGACAATGGCGTTTTCCCCACTATCAAGCAAAGGATTTTGAAAATGCCTTCTGATTTCAGAAAACGGGCTTCCTTCCCTGTGAAGTAGCTTGGGAACCATCCGACAAGAGTTTCACAAACAGATAAGCCTGTTGTCCAAGCATTTTGCCCTTCGAAAGCAAAACTCTTTTTCCCTTGCCATTTCATAAACCTGTTTTCTGACATCATGAGTTCAGGGTGGTGGTGGTGGGAAGCATTCTGAACCTTTTAATGGAGATGTACTAGTTTTGACTTTGAGGTAACCTCTATAGGGAGTTATTCAGAATGAATGAAATTCTGTTTCATACCCCAAAAAAGGGTTTCTTCAATCATGCGAATGCAGCCTGATTTTCACTTATGTAAATAAACATGTTTTCACAGCCTGCAGCCTTTGACAGTCACCTGACAGCTAGCAGAAATCATTCTCTCATATCACAGTGGACTTACAATGACAGAAATGGATGAAAGCTGAAGGTGCTGCTATAACAGCATTCTGAAACAATTTTTTTGAGTGAAACATAGCTATTCGGCATCCCAGCTCTCTGGTATCGGCGGGAGGGAGGCTCTGGCTGTCCTGCAACACTGCTGCACCCCAGAAGGGAGTAAGCAGACTTGTGGCAAAGTTAGTGTCTAATGCATAACTAAGAGTATTTGCTGCTAAAGGGGCAGAAATTGACTTGGGATTTTTTCATTGTGTAAAATCAGCTATATTTCTTGGCTCCTGCATCTGCTATTGCCTTATCTGCTCTGATGTCACAGAGGGTTTGGCAGCTAAATGTGAACATAATATTTGGATATCTTAAAATACGAATGTCATAGAATATTAACATTAAATAACAACTTGTTATTTAATCATTATTGTCCATTTGCAATGGGCATCTTTTTGGTACCGACTGGTTGAACAATCAGTGGGTCTTGCAGTAAAAGATAAGTAAAATTCCAGGCTTATGTACAGGATTCTATGCCATGAACACAAGCAGCGTCATGTCTCCCATGCACCTTCAATGAAAAACACCAATGAATGACTTCACCATTTGCACTGATAAGGTGCTAACTGGAAGCCCATGGGGAAAATGATGAACAAAGATGAACATTTAATGTTCTATTTATGGTGGACTGCAGGGCAGGAAGATACCACAGGAGTCAGTGAGTCCTGAACAAATACATACAGCAACACACATAAGGAGATGAGAAGGATGAGAGTCATTTTTCTATTATGCAAGACATATGGGGACTTTTAGATCAGGACCATCTTCCACCTTTATGGGATACTGATCTGCAGTGCTGCCTTTGCTTCTCCATCAAGTTTGAATGCTGCAACTTGGTTACCACCACCTGTTGATTCATTCTGAGGATCTAAGGAAAGGGTAGAAAAAGCTCTCTCAAGCTCTCTCAAGCGCTCTCTCTCTCTCTCTCTCTCTCTCTCTGTGTGTGTGTGTGTGTGTGAGAGAGAGAGAGAGAGAGAGAGAGAGAGATTTTCCTTCTTTTTCCCCTGCCCGGTTTTCTCCCTGCCAGACTGATGCAAACCTGATCTGTCATTCTGTTTGGGGCTTTCATGATTGCTGTGTTTGGATCTCAGCTAATCAAAGACCCCCTTCTTGCTGCCTTATTTACAAAGAAGCAAACATCAAACAGTCATTACTTAAATGAAAAACACTTGGAAAAATCACACAAACTTTTCTTTTTTTCTTTTTCTTTTTGAAAAGTTCCCTAAGTGTGTTTTAATTGAAAGCGGGGAAAAGGTTTTGAGGTCACTGTTGTGCTGTTTATGAAAATCTATACTGTCTCCATTACCTCCCTCTTTGCTAAAGGTAATTGCTACAGAGCCAACTGGAACAATTCCTGGTTGTTCACATGAGAAGAAGATGAAATTAATGGAAAACATTTCCCGTTCTCATAAGCACATGCCACCATCCCATGATTCCTGCATATTAGGACACTATAGCATCTAAGTCAGAATGGGCTCATTTGTCTCTTCTGGAAGTCTTGTTTAGGCTGTCAACAGACCCAGTAATAATGTGGCAATGTGGATTTTATATGGAATTTGCATCATTAATCTCTTCTTTGGCCTGTGATTTACCACAGCAAATCACAAACAAATTATCTGCTGACATGTCCTGGCACAGAAAGGCTGAAAATGTTGAATGAATGCATACAGAAGGTCCAATCCTTAGCATATCCAGGTGGGGCTGGAAAAGACTCCTTTCTGAAACCCCTGGAAGCCATAGACAATTGGTGCACACCAGTCTTTGTAAACAAGGCAGAAGGGGTAAACCAGCCATCTGACTCAGTAGAAGGCAACTTCCTGCATTCCTGTGATAATTGCCATGGGGCAAATAATGCCTTTTGGATAAAGTAAGAATTAACAGCACTCCATATTAAGTGAATATTATTATTATTATTATTATTATTATTATTATTATTATTATTATTATATTTATTCAACTTATACACCACACTATACCTCAGGTCTCAGGGTGGTTAACAACAAGACCACAACATATAAAATCAAACCAAAAGCAGTAACACAATACGCCCCCCCCCCCAAAGCCACATTCTAAAAGGGTGTTGGATATCAATAAGATCAACTAAAGGCCTGGTTAAAAAGGAATGTTTTTGCCTGGCGCCTAAAGGTGTATAATGAAGGCTCCAGATGAACATCCCTGGGGAGAGCATTCCACAGACGGGGAGCCACTGCAGAGAAGGCCCGTTCTCGTGTTGCCACCCTCCGGATTGCAATAAAGACCATAAAAATCGCATACGAAGAACAATAAAGAGCATAAGAGATAGTCTTATATATCTCTTATATCTAAAGTTTACTTTAATATAAACATGAAAGCATTTAAATACCAGATGCTGAGGTGGTTCTTTCAAATTGTGATTTGGTAGTTGTGTGTGTGTGCGTGCGTGCGTGTGTGTGTGTGTATGTATGTAGCTACCAAAGACAGATAACTGGACCAATTTGCACGGTGCATGTGGGGTTCCCCATGTGCAGAAGCTGCCGGAAATCTCTGCAAGTGACTGAAGCCATTGTCCGTTCATATGTATGCAGTCTGCTAAAAGCTGCTATGCAGGGGTAATGTCACAAATCCCCTAGTGAAGTTCTCTTCCCATCCTTAGATTCTGATTTGCAGTCACTTGTTCTGCTACTCTGACACAAAACTAAATTTAAAAATCCCAGTGTGTCTGAGTTATTCAGCAAGCAGCGGGGTGAGGAGAGAGAGAGTGAGAATTGCTTATCTCTGACTCCAAAGTTCAGGTTTCTGCTTGCGATAGTCATGTGAGATACATGATCATGAACTCAGGACTGGTATAAATCAGTGCAAAGTCAGTCAACAGTTTATACTGCAATCTTAGGCGTTACTCTGTTTGAACAGTGCTGTGTGAATTTAAGCTTTAAGAAAGATTTCAGCACCAGTCTAAATCAAGGAACATCTCTAAATTATGAATTCTTGGTGCTCACTAACTGAAGCCGAAGAAAAAAGAAGAGCCCTATGGCTGGATCAGGCCAAAGGCCCATTTAGTTCAGCATCCTGTTCTCATGGAGGTCCACCAGATGCCTGTGGAAAACTTGCAAGCGGGATCTGACTGCAACTGCAGCCTCCCCAGTTATGATTTATGGTATCTCATATTCCGAGGCGTACTGCCTCTGACAGTGAATGTGAACATCCTTAAAACAGGCAGTCATAACCTTTTGGCTTCAAGTTTGAAATGTTGGAATAAAAGGGCTGTGGTTCAGTGGTATACATGCTGAATGTCCCTGGTTCACTTCCCTGCATCTCCAGGTATGTCTGGGAAAGACCCTTGTCTAATAGGAATGCAGTTGCCATCCAGTGTGGCCAATACTGAGCTTGATAGCCCCAGTGCTTTTTTTCTGGGGGGGAGCAGGAGTACGCATACCCCCAGGGCCAGATTTAGGTTTGATGAGGCCCTAAGCTACTGAAGGTAATGGGGCCCTTTATATGTCCAGATGTCCTTTGTCCTTAGGTAGCAGGCTAGCAGACAGGGCCCATTACTTACATCACAGGAGCCTACACAACACAAAACACTGTTGCTGTATGTAGGTTTTATTTTATTTGTTTTTTATCTTATATTTTGGAAATATACGTCCAGTTTTTCCCCCTTTAATTTTTTTTGGGCCCCCCAAGAGAGTGGGGCCCCAAACTATAGCTTGTTTAGCTTATATGTAAATCTGGCACTGCATACCCCTAAACATCTTGTGAATCTAAGTTTGACCTCATTGAGGGGCAGTATTTCAATATGAATAGAAAAATGAGAGTACCCCTAAACATTTTTTTAAAAGCACTGGATAACCCAATGGTCTGACTCAATATAGGGCAGCTATATCCATACATAAAAGAACAGAAAAAACCAAGATAAGGGAGTACATCCTTATTTTCCCCTCTATGTTTTAACATTTTGCAGTTGTCTATGGTAGATATCCATGTGATACCGATAATATTGTGAGTGGGTTCAATATGTGCTTGAGAAAATAATGCAGCAGTCAGGCGTATTGCAAACTCACTCTTAAGAACACCTTCAAAGGAGATCTGCGCTGTGAAGTGGTGGCAAAAATTGTCACTTTGCTGTGAGAAACACAGTTGTGTGAATCCAGCTCAGCATTGGGCAATCTCATTATCTAGGTACACACAGAAAAGCGGATCCTCCAATATATTATACTAGAATATTTGGATTTGAAACAGCTTTTCTTTTCGTTTTCCGCAATCTAAATGCATTGTATGAGTGATTGCTAATGTTCCAAAGTTTGTCATTTGTTGCTTGACCTGGAGTGAATGAATCAATAGCCAAAGACAATTGCTCAAATGAAATGGTGACCCGACAAGGCAAGGCCACAGTGATTTGTCCTGTTTTGTGTCATATATTCAACTCTTTCAGCGTTCTAGCTCCATTGTCTGAGATACACTAATGTCTTCCATTCTTTCTTGAAAAACAAACAAAATATCAATGAATTGCCACCAGGCTAGGATTTTTCCATCTTTACACATCCTGAAGTAATGAAATTATATACTTATAGCTCCAGTGCTGTTTATAGGCCTTGATTGGTTCATGTTTGCTATAATGAGAGACATTCAAACAAAACTATAGCATGCAAAGGAGATTCAAACACAGATTTTTTTTTATTTAAAAAAAAAACAAATCAGAAACAGAACACTGTTTAAATTGAAAGACAATATAAAAGAGAAAAGAGAGGACATTATGGCAAGTCATGGAATTTGTCCATAGGCTGTCTTATGGAGAATTTAGCTGTTGAATACACATATGAGAGAGATTCATTAAGCGTAAGAAATGAGTGCACAGAATGAATGGGTATTGATGATTAATGCTCATTATGCATACCCCACATAGTATTTTATCTTGCAACTGAGGATGAGTTAGTCTGCATTGTATTGTTATTCTTATTGCCAAATTGGATGGCTTTAAAAGAGGATTAGACAAATTCATGGAGGATAAGACTATCAATGGCTACTAATCCTGAGGTGATGTTCTCCCTTCAACTGTTGGAGTCTTCTGAATATTAGTTGCTGGAAATCACAGGAGGGGAAAATGCTGTTTGTCTCAGATGCTGCTTGAGGGATCCCTGGCTGGCCTTTGTGAGACCATGATGCTGGACTAGCACAGGGCCACTGGCTTGATATTTGTTTGTTGCTGTAGCAGCAGTGGCTATCTGCTCCTATCTGCTAATATTCTGGAATAATTTACAAAAAAAAAAGATTTTTCTTAAACTAAAAACAAAACATAAAAACCCTGACCTTTGTGAGAGACCCGGAATGTAGGCCTCAATGTATTTATTTCTGTGCTATGTGTATAAGCTTTGGCCCCAGTTTCTATGTGGAAGGGTTGGTGGAGCATGGTTTGGAAGACATCTGTTCTGCACAAATTCACTCTGACTGGAGTGAGCTGTCAGCAGAGATGTGGCAGATACAGACAGTGGTACTGAGTCAAAGTCCTGCCCATGACAACAATCATTAGCTGCAGACAACATTTCAACACAATAACCAGGTTTGCTATAGCTCTGGCAGACACATACTTCCTCTTCTAATCTCCTGCACTCGTGCAATATTTGAATTCTGGAATACAGGGCACTAAATACAAGACAAAACAAAAAGCCTCAAAAGTGTACTTATGCTTATAACTCCGAAATTTACTAGGGACACAAGGGCACATAATTTTTCTCAGTTTGGGCACAACCCACCACTAGTGTGGAAAGGAAAGCCCCACACTCACTCTCTAATAACAACAACATTTGTTTATTTACTTATTTTAGACCACTTAATATGTTTGTGTGTGTGTGTTGTATAGCAAAGAAAGCCAAGAGAGTACTCTGGAGGAGGAGTCAAAATGTGCAGGAGAGACTGACATGTGACCAAAGATGCAACAATGAGCTACAGATTTATTATATTTTATTTATTATAAAATGTCAGAACCAAGAGTAACTTATACCACTATAAATGGTAAAGTCTGTAAGGCCCAAAGTCTCAGACGAAACTAAAACATGAAACCAATTAAAGCAACAATTCATAATAAATGCAAAATCTCCTCCTGTTTCAGGTGTGACATCCCAAATGTTGGGCTCCCAACTCCCAGTAGCCCAAGTCAGCATGGGATGATGACAGTCCAACCACATTTGAAGGTTCCTCATGCTGCCATACTTGATTGGCCTTAGTCATCAAAAGCCATTCTAGAAGAATGCTTTTAGAAAATGCTGGGGCTCAGATTTTGATGAATGTCCAGGTGAAAGCAATTCCATGTTTGTAGATCATTTAGGAGGACTGCTTTTTGACATGTGACCAGCATCCTGCTTTATTTGGTATAAAGTTGGAAAAATCTCCAGAATGGACAGAACATTTTCACACTTGCAGAGTTTTTCTGCTCACCGCTTTCCTCAAATATGCTCTTATACTAATGAAGATAATACAATATCTAACCAGTTTCACAATCACACAGCATATAAATAGCTTAAGACCTAATGGGTAGATTTGAAACTCTTTGCTACAAATGGATGGCTTTTGCTCCTTTAGCAACATCATTGAATCTTTCTAAAAAAGAAAAACTGGTTACAACCTCACATTTTCCAATCGTAATTGTGTGTATTAATGCTTGCACAATTTCCTACATTGGGGAAAAAATTTGCATCACGACAATTGCCACATGTGGATGTGGTTTCTTGTTGTTGTTTTCTTATATTACAGTCATTTCAATATAGGAAATCCACAGCTTGTGAAGTAGAATTTGGGATTAAGGGACAACAAGGCTGGAATACGTTATTCACCATTCTATTTACACAAGAATGGGCTGGTTATGATCTACTGGTATTTGTCTGAGAGATTTGAAGCAGATCAACAAGGATTTCTGGCTCCCACAAAATGGCTCCATTTTACTATTGAAATGGGGAATGGAAGCTAGGAACTTAGAGTAGATTTTTCTGAGGAAGGACTGTGAGCTCAGTTCAGTACTGGAAACAAAACTGGGGGCTCAAAGGTCTTTGTTGTTTGCACCAGGCTGTGGTTGTTGGATCTCTAGGTTGCCATCAAAACAACAAAGAAAGCATTGATTCAACAAGTCTGAAGTCTGCCCTCTTCTTATTAATGCACCCCAGGAAGGAAGAGAGAAACCCGGCTGGGACACCAATGAAATTTCAGGAAGTGCTTGCTTCTGGGAAGGCTGCATAGTGAAGACCACTGGGGATGTGATTTGCAGAATGAAAGAAAAGACACTCAGAAGCCTGTCACAGTTGGCATTGCCATGGTACTTACCTGACCTCCCAACCAATGGGTCACTACTGCTTACAGGGAGGGAGAGTCGGAGGGGCAAGGAGGTGGGGAGGTTGGTACTGCAACTTCTTAAAGCACATCAGTGGATGATTTTTTGTTTTAAAAAGTTGGGAGCTGCATTTAAGTTCTTTAAAAATCTAAGCTGCTCTGTTTTAACAAACCAGCAAATCAACCAGAGCTTTTCAGAATTTTACAGGCAGCATTCTACATAGCCTCATCTTGTATGGTCAGCAATGCCTACTGGAGGACAGAAAAAAGCAATGGGAAATCCAGTTTGAAGCTGCTAAGTAAAACAGAAAAAAAGTTCAACCAACCCTCCACTCATAACTCAGTCATTTTTTAGTTATTTTAAAGTCAGAAAGAGGCAGATCCTTCATTCTTCTCTCCCTCATGAGGGATTATGGATAAAACTGAATCCCCACTAAAAGCCCCTAGACATGTTTGCCTGCAGTTTAGCAGACTTGGGCTACTGTGGAATGGCTCCTGTCTTAAAATTTCAGCCACTTTGGCCCAAATGGGAAAAGGTTATACCTTTTTTTTAAACTCCCTGTTATAGTGACTAGGACAATGCAGAACTTCATTTTATGCAGAGCAGCTTGGAACCTGGATAAAGGACAGAACAATTCAGCAACAGATCAGAATTCTTAGAAAATACACTGATACAAATACAACGTGAATTTCTATATGGATGGAGTCATATAATCCCTTACCCATAGTCTGAAGAGACAGATTCTAGGAACAGTTTGCCTCCTTTAACTGCTGTTTGTGTGAACTAGACAAACACAGGAATACAAACTTATAAGACCAAGAGAGAGCTTAAGAAGAGGTTTGCACAGGATGTTTTAGAGCTAATTCCAAGTGACAATTAAACAGGATCCAGTGGGATTCACTTTAAGGCTTTTCCTCGTCTTTGTCAACAAAGAGAATGCAGTCCCAAATTAGTAATATTCAGCTTTTTCTCCTCTCTAACCAATTAGATGGAGGCAACATATTATCTGTATTACCTAATTACCTCTTCTCAGAAATTCGTAAGAATGGAAAAAAATCTGTTGCTTATTAGAGGGTCCATAGCATGAACCATTTTTGTGATGAAGCCTCTAGATATGAGCAAAAACGAAGAACGGATGTTTAAACTACATCACACATTTCCTCCCATGCGTCTATATGTTTGCGCCAGCAATCCATAGTGTTGTTTCATTTGATTTGTCGGGCAGGGAGTGGGGAGGCAGGAGGCTGCAATCCTTCCGTATTGGAGATCAGGAGATTAATTTTTTAAAGAGAAGGATTGTAAAAAGCAGGCATTGGTAAAACATATGTTCCTTGAGCAGCTACAAATATGAGTAGTTGACGTTATTGTTTTTCAATATGGAACTGGTTTAAAGCTTCAGACAGTTGCAGTTTTTAATGCATGGGTCATAATCAGCAGGGTAGAAACAGGGAATCAGAAGGAAACAGCACAGGGCAGGATCACTTGTGAAAGGGGAAAACTTGGACAAATTATTACAATAATACTAGATCTTGTTAGAAATCGATTAACAGTTTCTCCAAGGTGTCTAAATCAACCCTGATTTACTGCGGCTAAAGTCCTAGCCCATCATTAAGAGGACTCCATAAATCAGAAAGCCTTAGATTTAATCCCAGCATTACTATAAATACCTTTAGAAGGAACTTGATTTGAGTTTTGATAGTTGGAATTGCTCACGTTTAGCTGATTCAGTGTTTCTTTCAACTAAGTTATCGGTGTTGTTTGCAAAGGAAAGTAAGAGGCCTCCTATCCAGTGGCAGAGGAAGAGGAGTGTGGGGGGAGCACACTGCCCCCGGCAGCATGATCCCGGTGGGGTGCAATCGTGGCTGCCCTCCCCCGCCCGCGCTGGGCGCCACACCCCCACAGGCGGTGTGCCATGCCCCCAGAACACCCACCACGCCCTGGGACATGTGCCAGCCCCATCCCCACCTGCTCTCCACCCTCCAGTGCCAGAGCATGAAGTTCCACCACTGCTCCTATCTACTGCACCCTCTTTCTTTGCTGGCATCTTCCAAATTTTTGACAGGACATGCATGCAAAATGGCAATCCTGGCAAAAATGCGAACGGGCACTGACAAATTTCAACAACAGCAGCAATTTGTCCACAGGTTCAGTCATCCTAATTGATTATTTATAAAAGCACCTAAGATATGATATGGTATAACATTGGTCACCTTCTGAAATCGATCAGCCGCTTCAAATGAAAGCCTTATGAGGACCATAAAACAGTGCAGTCTATTGCAAAGATCAGCTGATGGAAGTTGAAGGACTCTCAGCCACACATGAACACAGAATGCTTTGCTTACTGAGGCTGGACCGTTGGGGGTGAAGGGGACACTCCATCAACCTCACTTGCCTGCCTATCAAACTGCAACAAGTACTGGCAATAGCGCATCTACATTTTGAGGACCCTGAAGCTTGAACTGATATGGGGCCCCCTTTACAACGAGGTCTGGATAACCACTGTTAGCTTCTTCAGTGGGTTTCTTCCACGGCAAATCACCAATTATTTATTTTTAAAATAGCTCCTACATCTTACGATTTTGATTAAAATGGCTGTATTGGATTATCTCACATGTCCAAGTCACTTCTGTGAACAAAAAATTCCTATGCCTTATAGTTTTCGAGTTTGAGTTCAGTTGGTAGAGCATGGGACTCTTGGAGTCATGAGTTCGAGACCCACGTGGGGCGGATATTCCTGCATTGCAGGAGGTTGGACTAGATGTTACTTGTGGTTCCTTCAAACTATTCTATGATTCTATGGTGAGGGAATTAGGGAAATATTATATATATGCATGATGCACTTTTAAAATATATATGCTGAAGGAGCGTCTCCACCCCCATCGTTCAGCCCGGACACTGAGATCCAGTGCCGAGGGCCTTCTGGCGGTTCCCTCATTGCGAGAAATGAGGCTACAGGGAACCAGGCCTTCTCGGTAGTGGCGCCCGCCCTGTGGAATGCCTCCCTTCAGATGTCAAAGAGATAAACAACTACCTGACATTCAGAAGACATCTTAAGGCAGCCCTGTTCCGGGAAGTTTTTAATATTTAATGCTGTACTGTTTTAAACACTTGATGGGAGCAGCCCAGAGTGGCTGGGGAAACTCAGCCAGATGGGCGGGGTATCAATAATAAATTATTATTATTATCATTATTCTTATTCTTATTCTTATATTAAAAGCAATGTGGACTAATGGGGCCCTTCTAAGATTAGGGGCCCTGAAGCTTAAGCTTCATTAAATGTTTCATAGTACATCTACTCCTGAATGCTGGAGATGTTGCTGCCCATCAGCTTCCTCATTCTTAGTGCATACACACTAACCCATTTGTAGGACGTAAATGTAGTTTTCCTCAATCTGGAGTTGGATGAAGATTGTCACAACGTTCTTAAACCTTGTAAGGAGATGTGGCATTAAAATAAATATTTGATAAGCAATATGGAGTTGTTGCCTGATATTAAGAAATTTGATCATTACCATCTAGTCACTTGACTCAGTGCAAAATATTTCTAAGTATTACCAGCAAAAAAAATATTTATCCTTCCTTGCCATGTTCTTGTTGATGAAATTGTGCCGTGAGGGCAGGGGGAAGCAGGCTACCGCCATGGACTTTTAAAAAACAACAGTGGATGATTAACAGAAGTCTTTGTATTCTGCCTATACCCTTCACCTTGCCTTCCGATGCATAGCCAAACCGTCTGCTGTGTGTTTTGATAGTTGGATAATTGGGAACACTCTTGGGTTGTGCGTACACCTGGTTTCCTCCCAGCCTGAAATTCATTTCTTCCCCATCGTACTGCCCCTCCTCCTCTCCTCCTGCTGCTCATATAATGGAGATCAGGAGTTGATGAATGAAACATTGGTGCCCAGTCTCTGCAGCAACCACTGAGGAGCACTCTAACAGAAGTGACACTTTGGTCTCCATGGATAAAATGCTGAAACCCTAGACCAGTTGTCCAAAGGGAATCCATCTGCAGCCATAAAAAAAGAACTTGAAAGCAAGCCTGATATGAACAAAGACAGTCCTATGTTCTTTTTCAAAAAAAACCCACCCGTTTCTTTTTTGATATTGATATAGCCATAGACGTACGATTTTATGATATGTGTGCACAGTGAAAACCACATACAAAATGTATAGTGGAAGAGTCCCAGTACCCTTTGACTTCTCATGGTGGGAGATATTAACTTAAAAAAGAAAAGAAAAAGTTGTCATTTTTTTTTAATAGACCAAGACAAAACATAATTTCAAACTCAAGATCAAAATGCACATCATGCTTGTCAAAAGTCAGTGCTTCTGTGCAATGAACTTAGTAAAAGGTAAAGGTAAAGGTACCCCTGCCCATCAGGGCCAGTCGTGACCGACTCTAGGGTTGCGCGCTCATCTCGCTCAAGAGGCCGTGAGCCGTCGCCGTCTGAAGACACTTCCGGGTCACTTGGCCAGCATGACGAAGCTGCTCTGGTGAGCCAGCACCAGCGCAGCACACGGAAACGCCGTTTACCTTCCCGCTATAAAGCGGTACCTATTTATCTACTTGCACTTAAGGGTGCTTTCGAACTGCTAGGTGGGCAGGAGCTGGGACCGAATGACGGGAGCTCACCCCGCTGCGGGGATTCGAACCGCCGACATTTCGATCAGCAAGTCCTAGGCTCTGTGGTTTAACCCACAGCGCCACCCGCGTCCCTAATGAACTTAGTACAGTAGTTCAAATTCACTGCTAAGAAATTAAAGGGTAGAATCCTTTGGGAGCAATGTGGGAGCATAAGAAACACAAGAAACTGCCTTTTACTGAATCAGACCATTGATCTGCCTACCTCAGTACTGTCTACACCAGTATTTCCCAACCTTGGGTCTCCAGCTGTTTTTGGACTACAGTTCCCATCATCCCTGACCATTGGTCTTTCTAGCTAGGGATGATGGGAGCTGTAGTTAAAAAACAGCTGAAGACCTCAATTTCCCCAATTTCTACCAAAAACTAAAAAGGCATTAAGTTGCCTCCCTTTTGGCCCTCATTCTCTGTCAGTTCTATCTGAGTTGACTCCCATTCAGATAGCCAGCATTTATCATATTTAAAGTAGGCCCAATGGGTTATACCCAATACTAGTCTTGCTAAGAATAGACCCATTAAGGCTGGTGGGCCTTAGCTGACCATGTCCATTAATGTTGGCGAGCCTACTCTGAGTAAGACTAGTATTGGCTATACATCCAGTTGAAATGAATGGACATGACTAACTAAGGTCTGTCAATTTCAGTGGGTCTGCTCTGGATAAGGCTTAAGTGGGATACAACCCACTGTGTCTAACCCTAAATTATTACTTCTTCAATTGGTGTTTGGAGCTCAGATTATCACTCAACAAGCAGGCTGGACTTCTGCCCCAGGCAAAAAAGAAAAGAAAGAACCTCCCTTGTGCCAATCAATCTGGAACATCAGGACCATGTGTCCTGGCTTGCCCACTGACTTGTTTCAGGTCAACGACTCATGGAAAATGGCCATAATTGCACATGAGCTGGAGATGCTCAACATTGATGTTGCCACTCTACAGAGTGGCCTCTAAATAAACATTTTAATAACTAGATTTCAAGGTTAAAAAATAAAAGAAACAAGACAGACTTTGAAACAGACATTATTGTTCTGATAAGATGAAAATATACTTAATGGCTACATGGTTATTTGCCATACCGTGTTGAGAAATCTGTGCAGAAATAATTACAATACAGTTTTCATAAATGCTAAGTAAGAAATCAGAATGTGCTTCCATTTAAAGGTTTTCATATGCAAATAGGTTTATTGCAAGATACATGCTTTAGCTTGTTAGTTTTTAGTTGCAGCCTCACCTATATACCAGTGTATATGCAAATATTATTATTTCTATTGTCATTGTTATTATTTATTGAATTTATATACTGCCCTATACCCAGAAATCTCTCTGTTAAAATAATACACTTTTATATAGGGCCAGCCCCACCATGAGGTAGAGTGAAGCAGCTGCCTCAGATGGCCAATGCTGAGGGGCATGGAGTAGGCCATATGTGTGCTACATAGCCTGCCCTCAGGTGCTGTGGAGGATGTTATCCCAATGCCAGTGAAGTGGTAAAGTGCCGTAGCTCAGTAGTAGAGTCTCTGCTTTGCATTTGAAAGGTCCCTGGTTCAGTTCCTGGCATCGTTGTGTATGGCTGGGATAGGACCTTTTCTGAAATCCTGGATGAGTGTGTTACTCCCAAGTCCTACCTGGAGGTACTGATGGTTGTTCACTCCTAACACTTGAGGATCAGAAACACTCAAGGTTGTAATCCTGTGTGCAGTTAGGGCACACAGTTCCAATTGATTTCGTTCTAAATCATACACAGGTTAAGTGAGAAAAGAACCATTTTCACTGGAGTCTAAAGTCTTGCTTCTAGACTTAATACACAGAATGGTAATAAAAGCCCCTTGCCTGCAATGGACCTCGAGTGATTTTATAGTATGTTTTATGGAACATGCTCTTGAACAACAAGCGAATGCCTACAAAAAGCACACTGCTTTGGTTATAGACGAATAATCCATAAACCGATTAAGTGGGATATAATTGTGTAATGAATATTGGTGTATTTATGTAATATTAGAGCTCTGCCTATTCCATACACATACTCAAGCAAATCATTGACTTGTCTTCATTGCAGCTACTTTTCCATCTCTGCTTTACTAAGGATGATTAGAACTGAAATGCCTTAGGTTTCCACTTTTTTTAAGAGAAACATTTACATATTCATAGAAGTCTCTTGGCGGCGGCTGTAAACAAAGAATTATGTTCAGGACTGCAGCTAGAAATAAGATATGTCAGAGGTCTATTACCCATTCAATCGAGAATCAGTAAATGGCCCAAGGGCACTTCCTTAAATGGGAAAGGGTAAAATAACTGAGGCTGAGGCCCCAAGTGTAGCTGGAACTCAATCACATTGTTGATTTAGAGTATACCGGGCATTTTTTGTAATTGTCAAAATTCATTTAGCTTCTCTGACATGAGCAGAATGGTCTGAGATCTCAAGATAAGGCATGCTTCCCCGCATCTTTCACTAGGCTACACAGACCTCAAAACTGCATGCAGCAAGCCGTAGTATAACCAGGGGCACATGCGTTTGGATTTCTGTTACAGTCGTACTACTCTGTTTATGCTACCAAAATACATCAATAAAGTGTTTACACTACCAAAATACATCAATGGAAGGAACTTCTTCTCATGGGCATAAGAGCAGGCCCAGATGTGAAGGAGGAGGGTCAAGCACTGCTAACAAAGCCCTTCACCTCGACCCCCTTAAGGCCTGCCTTCTGATCTCAAAACAAATTTCTTGACGAGAAAGCAAAAATATATACCCTGACAGTGCCTTTATTCTCCAGACCAGGTCCTGCTCTACCGTTCTTTCCTGAGGGGTTTAGGACACAAGAAGCTGACGTAAATGAAGCTGGTATAAGTTAAATTGGTGTAAAGTCATGCCACATCCAAACCCCATTCTGGAGCAAGGCTACTGCCAGATGAAGCAGTTGTCAGAGGGAAAACAGGGCTTTGAAATTGAGGTCAGTTTACAATAATCTTTTTGCCAGTCTGCGTGACTCAGCTAGGCAGAGAGAATCGGTCCCCCAGCCCCGTCCTGGCCTTGCCATGTCCTCAGAATGCCACTTTTTAAGGACTTAAGTCCTTAAAAATCTCACTCAGTTGCTTGTGAAGCAAACGCTTCAGTGGCTCCACTCCTTCATTTTATGAGACAGCCAGCAAGTTCATGTTTCCTCTCCATTTAATATAATTTCAGTAGTTTGATTGACTCGTGGTGCTTGTGGAAGATGGAGCTACTACCAACATTTTGATAATGCTTTTGATCTTCTGAGAGTCCTTCCTTGTTAAGGTAAAGCAGGAACCCAGTGAGACATTTATTCCGCTGATATGTCTAGCTCAGTGTTGGGGTAGCAATAGGTACTGCCATCTGCTTGTAATCTTGGCTGCACAAGGGGAGGATCAATTAATTGATCTATGATCCTTGACTGTGGTGGATTTTCGAGTTTCATAACAAACTTCAGGTACCTCTTAATATGCTCTAATGTGCAATATTGTAATTACATTCAGGTGACCAATGGTGAAATTTTGCATATTTGTCAGCTTTTCAATGCATACTTAGGTAAACAGGTAAGATTCCTGTTCTGCTAGTGACTGTAAAGAGGGTATGGTTGCTATTCCTTGTTAATCAATTTGCTTGTGGAGGTCCTGGGGAGGTGAACTTTTGAAAGTTGCTGAATTAGGTGACAGGTGTTCCAACTATTCCAGATGTGTTCCTTCATTTGTGTCTTTCCTCTCAGTGCATAGTTGGGTGTGCACTTCTGATTTATGTCAAATCTAAACAGCAAGAACAAAACCATTCAGGAATGTAAATTGCAGAGAACCAGGCACACATCTTAAATGAGATTAGTACCTGTTCACTTCTAAGCATGTTCCTTAGGTTATTTATTATTATTATTATTATTTTTTAACAGCTTTGTTCAGTTCCAAGTACTCTGTTCGATAAAATCTTTTATGGACCTGAAATTGAAATGCCATTCAACAGCGAACTGAGTTGCATAACTAAAAACTGATTGTATTGGATTAGATGTTCTTCCATTTATGATAAGGATCTGTATGATAGGATTAATATTTATGCCCTTGTTCTTTCATCCTGCCTGGGGAAGTTGGAGAGTGGCCAAGGGAAAAATGTGACCACTGTTTTGAGAGACTGCAGACACATCCTTCCTTTTCTCACAGTCTGGTACCTTCAACCATGTCCTTATGCATGATGACAGTGTTCTACCTCCAGTGTTGAGGGCTGCATATCTCTGAATGCTAGTTGCTGGGAATCACAAGTGAGGAGAGTGATGTTGCATGTAGATTCTGTTTGTGGGCTTTCCATAGGCACCCCATTTGACTACTGTGAGAATGGGATGCTGGACTAGTTGGGCATTTGGCAAATATCCAGCAAACAGCCATCTGTGGAAAACCCAAATTGTTGTTGGCTGCAATTAAGCATTAAATAATGGGACATGGGTGGCGCTGAGGGACGTGAGTGGCGCTGAGGGTTAAACCACAGAGCCTAGGACTTGCTGATCAGAAGGTCGGCGGTTCGAATCCCCGTGACGGGGTGAGCTCCCATTGCTTGGTCCCTGCTCCTGCCAACCTAGCAGTGCGAAAGCACGTCAAAGTGCAAGTAGATAAATAGGTAATGCTCCGGCGGGAAGGTAAACGGCGTTTTCGTGCGCTGCTCTGGTTTGCCAGAAGCGGCTTAGTCATGCTGACCACATGACCCGGAAGCTGTACGCTGGCTCCCTCAGCCAATAAAGCGAGATGAGCACCGTAACCCCAGAGTCAGCCACGACTGGACCTAATGGTCAGGGGTCCCTTTACCTTTAATGGCTTTTCATGGGGAAAGCACCAGGAGGGGAAGCATTTGGACACAATGCTTTAAAGCATGGATTTGTTCCTAGAAAATGCAGGGCAAAAGGTGAGTGTAGAGGAGCCTTAAGTCTCAGTGGTACTTTACCTTTTCCATTATTTTCAGTGGTCCATGGGCTAATTCACCCAATGGAGACAAGGTGGTAAACTCCAAGCTGAAATGGGAAGAAGCAACATGCTTGAATCCTTCTCTATATCAAATAAATATTTACACACAGTAAACCAGATACCAAGACTGAGAATTCTGACTTAGACTTCTTGACATGCTACCTTTCTATACGCAAGAACCATTTTTGTAGTGATATGGTCTGAATCATATTGTGCGAATGAAGATAATGCTGTGACTCTTCTACTCATTCAGTAAAATAGTATAGTTTGATTTTGTGCAGTATAGACCTGAAAGTAGCAGGGAAGGCTAGTTATATTTAATAACAGGAATCACATTTGAGATTTGTACAGCAACTACTTTATTATTTTCAAATGCAAACTTTTGCATTTAGCTTGCTATTTTACAATTTTACAAACTAGGTATAAAAGACCATAAATAAATGACATAAGTTATGTGTACCTAAGATTGATGGCGAGGGAAAAATTACAAATTAAAACAAAATAGAAAATCTATATTTCTAACCAAGATTTCATTCAAATCTGCGAACCAAGCAATGCATTGTTAAGATTTTTTTTTTCTTCTTCCCCAGAATGGACTAAATTATCATATGCCTCATACATTCTAATTTTTTTAAACCACAGTCCTTGCATATTCCAACATACTTGTAGTGATACCAAAAAATAAATGCACTCTCTCTCTCTTTTAAATCTGTCTAATTAGTATTCAGGATGCTTTCTTTCTGGTTATGAAAATGTCACGTAAAAGAAAAATACTGCTTTGAAGTCCTGTTCACTGGCAAGAACCAGCTTCTTCTTCTTTTTGTTTTATACATATATATATATTTAATACATAGATCCATCACAAAGTTAATACAGCAAGAAACCTGGACAAACATCAACTGGTGGGGTTGTGAGCAGAACAATTTTCTAATGTATGGAGGTTTGCTGTTTTGGAGTCCTGTTGATGCCTCATCTTTAACCAGGAAGAAATGGAGGCCAGTTCTCTTATCAATTTCTGGTTGTTGTTAGGTTGTTAGTGTGTTGTGTCTTTCTACCCATCCAAGCTCAGTTTAGTACACTTGACTGCAATCCGAGAATGCTGGGTTTGCAGCCCCCCGGCTTTATGCCCCCCGGCTCCTTGACAGTGCTGTGTCCTGCCATCAGCACAACTACACAAACCGAGAAATACTGATCTTCAATTTTGTGTTCATCAGACCAAAAAAATAACCTCATAAATGGGAAAGGAAGAAACAGGGGGGAGGGAGGCAAGGATGAAGAATAAACTCCAGAGAAACTGTTTTAGGGCCTCATTCAATGCCAAGCATTTTAAATGCAATATTTACACATTCTTTTCCTTGATTTCCCCCCGCCAGGCATGTAGGTTTGACTGTCCTGTTTCAGCTTGATGTGCTGCACTGTATCTCAGTAGGGAAGAGTCTTCTGTGACCAGAAAGCAGGTCGAGCACATCAACTGCTGAGCTCAAAATGTGGAATGGCAGTCCATTCCCCAGACTCCTGCATTCAGCTCGCCTCCAAGAACAGTCTTCAGAAAATTAACAGTGAACTCTCCAGACTCTGTAAACTTTACTAGATAGGACTGGTAGGTCATTACCACTTATTGCAAACTGTATTGCAATTTACCTACGAGAGGAACATGAAAGAGGGTGTATTTTTTTTTGCAAATCCCTTGCTTAAACCTTCAAAACCTTTTGTATTCTTTAACTTGGGCGAAAATAAAACAGTTTGCTCAACAATCATTCATGGGCCCCAAACTCCTTGCAGGTGGCACACTGAATAATTTACTTCTGTGAATGGATAAGGATTGCATATTTCTGTTTGTGTTCATCAAGTCTCTCAAAGCTTTTTTTTTTCCAGGGCGGGGGAGAAAAAAAAGGCTATTTAATAGTTCAGTTCAAAACAACCCGCTGATGGATGAAGACTTCATCTCCACCTACTTTCCCCCTTAAGGTACTGCTGCTTCGATAATGAACAGGCCTCGACAAGACTAATGGTCATCGATCGAATTCTTTATCACAGTTATGGAACTCACAATGGATCACTCCACAACTCGAGTGAAGGCGCCCCTGCTCTAGGCTGAATAACTATTTGTTAAGGTTAGTGTGGCAGCTACATAATACATGAATAGATACAGGACTGTAACATTCAGGAGTGTGTTTTCTCGCCACCGTTGCATAGCTCACCTACTGGCCTGGAAACTCAACAGCTCAGCAACAACCGCCAAGTTCTCTGAGATGCTATCTGCATGTTCACAGGTGGCCCTGGGCAACAGGCAACACAGAAGCACACACCCACACACCCAAGGCCATACGTACACTCACACATTCCCGGAAGAGATAATAAGTTATTTTCCATTCTATTAAAAAATATCGATATTATCGCAATGGCACACTCCCCCCCCCCTGTAAAGGATCACTTCACTGTCCCACGCAGTCTCAGCTTTTGTGAACTGGGCTCTGTGCTACGGCACCTAACCCTGGCGTCCATCATTATGACATGTAGAGCTCTGCTACTTGCACTCATACCGATGCAGCAGTGACATGCAGGAGAAAAAAAGAAGAGAGAACACGCACTTACACAAAAATTAAATAAATGGAGCGAGGAAAGAGAAGTCTGTAGGGCTTTGATACAGTACATTCCTCAAGTGGCAATGAAAGAGCCGCATCTGGGCCATTTCATCTTTCAGTTTTGTTGCTGACAACAAAAAAAGGAAAAGAAAAAATAGAAAAAAAGAAGAAAGCCAAAGAGACACTCTTCAGGGAGCAATGCTGCTTATGTAGTCCATCTTCAGTGCTGAGTAAACCGGGACACTGGAAGGCTTTTGTCTCTGGCCTGTTATCCTCCAAGGCCAACATGGGCACCAGGAAGGGCTGAGTCCAAGAAAGCAGGATCCATTTTCCCTATTTAAAAAAAGACAACCATCAAACTATTATTATTATTTTACATTTGTATATCACCCTTCATCTGAAGATCACAGGGCGGTTCACAACATAAACATACAAAGAAAGAAGCCAAAATACATAATAAAATGAAAACGAAAACAAACTAATAACTCTCCTCCCACAAACACATTTTGAAGGCCATAAAGTGTTAATCAGTAAAGGTCTGGTTATACAGAAATGTTTTCACCTGGTGCCTAAAAAATTGCAGTGAAGGCGCCAGGCGAGCCATCCTGGGGAGAGCATTCCGCAAATGGGGAGCCAACACAGAAAAGGCCTGTTTTCATGTTGCTTCTCTCTAGACCTCTCATGGAAAAGAAGGGCCTCAGATTATAACCACAGGGTCCACATTTGTTCAAATGGGTCACCAAATGGGAAGACCTGCTCTTTTGAGCAGCCAATGCTAGGATGAGGATTGGAATGCCTTTTTCAGCCTAGCATCTTGCTGCTTGAATTATTATAGCCATTACTGTAGGGCAGTATATGATTGCTTTGCATTCATAAGGTCCCTGATTCAATACTCTGAAATCTCCTGATTACACAAAGGAATCTCGCTTGAAGACCTGGAAAGCCACTGCCAGTACCAGATAATCCTAGGCTAGATAGATACTGTTTAAGGCAGCATCTTGTGTTGATAAAGTTCCTTTTATGGTTGAGGTTCACAAATCAGCGTGGGGGAGACAGGAGAGTTTACTCTACCCTACAAGTCTGGGGAGGGATGTGTGAACCTGCTGCTGTTTTCCTAGAATTGCCCAATATTTCTGTGCTAGAGGGGCCAACAGATTAGTGACATTATCTCCTGTTTTGAATATTTGACACTTTATTTGTTTGCTCGCAGAGCTGAACCTTGCAGAAAGAAGGACTGCACTCCTGTCAAGACTTGGCCTGTGGAGGATGGGGAGTTCAATCCTGCTTTCTGCGATGATCAGCTGCACCAGTGCGTTCCCCATGTGGAACTCAGCTGTGTAGCCAAACACAGCAGAATTGAACTCCCTCCTCATCAGCCGCTGGGCAGAAAGTTCAGTCCTGCTTGGTCAATATCTCCCCTCATCCCCATAGGTCAATTTCAACACATGGGCAGGATCATTTTGACACCAGATGATTGACAGGTGGGTGGTTCTACCCACCTGCCAAAGCAGGTTGGAGGAGATAAATATCTGACCCATTGGGTGAAATAGGTTCCATACACCTATAACATGCCTCACTGGAGCCTTGGAGCACTCTCTGTCTCTTGCATGGTTTGGAGAAGGGCTTTGTTTAGTTTAATTTCAAAGAATCCTCTCTTTGGATTTGATATGAATCAGAGACAGTGGTTTAAAACAAGCTCTGGTGAATTTGATATAAGCCAGCTTCACAAAGCCAAAGGTGAATTGTTTGTCTAGACCAGGCTTCTTCAACCTCGGCCATCCAGGTGTTTTGAGACTACAATTCCCATCATTCCTGACCACTGGTCCTGCTAACTCGGGATCATGGGAGTTGTAGGCCAAAAACATCTGGAGGGCCGAGGTTGAGGAAGCCTGGTCTAGAATTTGTGCTAAGCCACAATTTCTGATTTCTGTGTAACACTAAGCCAGGATTCTTTGAAAGGGAAAATACATACTGGCAAATTCCTTCTCCCAGCCACATAAGATTTGGAGAGGGGTTTGTATGTGAGAGGGTGACTGAGGCTTTACTCAGGTCCATTCTGATTTTTAAACATAGTGCTAAATCATGGTTTAGTCCATTGTCCATGGTAATCATTCTTTGGCTGTATCCTAGTTCAGCCAAGTATGTTCAAAACAAGTATGTCTGTATACTTGACTACATGTATATAGCTTACATCACCGCAGGTTGGGAAGAGAGGCCCAAAATTTCTCTGCATTTCAAAACAAAATTAAACAAGGTCTGATAAGATCTCTTTAAATTTGAGGGCGGAAACCTGGAGAATCAAATAATTTGGAATGGGTGGAGATGAAATTTTAACGCCATGCCTTTTTCCCCAGTAAAAACATTCTCCTCCCTTTCAATGAAGTTGCTATTTGTCCTTTTAGGGTTAAAAAAAAACGTAGAAACTTGGAGGAAACCATTTTAAGTGGGGTTAACAGCATGGGGGGGGGTGTTATAAAAGCCCATCTCCCCAAGTCTAACTCTATTCTGAATGTTTATGCAAACATACATACCCACACACCAGCTGCTTTTTGGAAAAAGTTTTAGGAAGTGGGGGAGATGGACTTCCATTCTTATTTGGCTGAGGAAGACTTTAATATTTTCAGGAAAACTCAAAGACTAACATTCACCAGCAAATGTGTTAAAATATGACTGTTTAAGTCACCTTTCAGGAACACACATCTCCATAGTCTTCAACATGAAAAGCTTTTATGGGTAATTCTGCTAAGAGGTTTTACTAAGCTGTCACAGTTTTTGACAGGATCCAAATTTAGCATCCCATGTTCACAACCATTTGCTTTCAGAATCAAGTTCATAGGGGAAGCTTGTGGTTAAAATTGGTAAGTTGTTGTTGCAAGTGACAAAAAATGACAAGAGTAACGCTGGGAATATGGCAAGTTTGACTCGTTCAATTCACTCAGTGCTCCTGGCTTCCAAATAAGTGCAGTGATTTCTAACAAATCAAACCTGAGTGTCACTCTCTTTTTGTGCTGAAGCTGCTGTCACGAGTAGATAGAACTAGAGAGAGGGGGAAATCAAAGCTGAAAACCTAATAGGTGATGTTGCCATCCTCAAAATAACAAGCTCAGCTGAAATACTTCTAGCAGGTGGCCTCACCTTATGACACTCATATTCTCTACACCAAATCATCAATAGGTTTGATTCTCTTTCATTCCTGCACACTTTTCTGGTTGCAAAATGAACCAAGATCTGGATCTGAGGCTGTAATCTCTTCTTTGGGAGTGAGCCTCATTGAACTGAGAGCGTTTTCCAGATAAACACGGATGAAGTCGGGTTGTGCACCACTTTTGAATGACAGATCAAAGTAAAAAGTGGGTACAGCTGTAAATTAAACATTTTCCCTTTCATCAGCACTCCTTGTGCTGATCTAATATTTGTTCTAAATAGACAAGGAACATACAGTGCAGAGAGCAGGATTTTAATTTTTTAATTTTTTTTTTAAAAAGTCTGATTGATGTAAACAGCTTGGCAAGTGAGCCTGGAGCATACAGCACTTTTCCAACTCTCAGTGATGTTAAGAAGGATAAATACATGCAGGCCCCTTGGATGTGTTCCTTGGAAATCGTTCATTAGGTGAATGTTCGCATAGCAAGTCCACAATTTCCATTATTTTTTTCTATGGGAACATTTCTAATCAGGGATTTGTCCAATCTCTCCCCCCACTCCTCCATAATTTCTTCCTGAAAAGGTTGCAGCCTACCAGCAGAAGAAAGACAAAGGGGAAAACTTATTTGTCCAATCTCTCCAGCTCACGGATTCGTCCAAAAATTGCACCTGCCTTCCCGCCCTGCATGGTTTCTGCCTGAAAATGACTTCCTCAGCAAAGCAGAACAAAGCAAGGAAGTAAAAAAGTGGCCAAACTCCAGCTATTCAGAAATCTGAATCTATGAAGTGTATAGCGATGTCTGGGCATAAAGCTTTACGTTCAGATAAGTGAATTTTCACATAACGAACAGGTAGCTAGTGGGACTGGCTTATAAAATAAGCATATTAATTTAGGGTGGGGGTGTAGTTCCTGTCAAGCTTCTTGTGTAGCAAACTAATACAGATTTTTCCTAGGCCTTTGGTGGTTTCCCCCCATGTCAACATTTTTTCTTTATGTGCCATGGTCTATATGAGTCATAATGAAATAGGTACCTATGTGTGTAGAGCCCAATGCATGCAGAATTGAACCATGTAATCTGCACACCACAAAATGTTGTGTAAAGTTCATCCTACACAGACCTACAAAAGTGATTTCCAATGCAGAGATTTCATACATTCTAGTGTTGGTTGATGGAGTCAACTAATGAAATCTTATGCCCTCCACAATGTGTAGAAAACAAACATCTAGAATAATTGTCTTACTAAATTAAAAAGGGGGGAAAGGATATTTTACTAGCTACATCCCATCAGTGCATTCTCTATTATTACTGATAAGGAAATGAAGCCACCATTATCACAAAGGGGAAACCATAGTCCCACTGACCTTTTCAATGTTGCACAATCAATTGTCTCTTAGAAGGGCAAAAGGATGCAAGTCTGGAAGATCCACAGTCAAGAATGGCTGACTTATGCGAGTTCAAAAATGATGATCGGTATAAGCCTCAAGAAACTCTCCAGCCTCAAAAAAATAATAATCCAGTAATCCATAAAGATTGCTCTCCGTCTCATCTTGGAAGTGGGCAAATCTTCGATTGAGAGGCACTGATCAGCCCATAGGATATTTTCCCTCAAGGTTTCTGCAAGGTACCGTTGATGCCCAGAATATGCCAACATGTCTTGGTACAGAAGATTCTTCATTCCACTAAAAGGTGAATAACTGTGGTTTACCCCACAGACCAAACACAATGATTGTAATCCCAGTGGCTGTTGAGGGAACAACAGTACCTTCCTTCCTTTAAGCACAGTATCTGGCAGCAAACACAGCATCAGAACTTGTATGTGATGTTATATAGATACATGTATATTACATAATGTCGATCAACACAGAAGTATATTCCAAGAAATAAATTTGTTCCAGGCCTGTTCACAAATGACAGGCTGTCATTTCTGTAGTTCCCCTCCCCGCAACACTCCCGGCAAACTTTATATATCAATCGACGCTGCAAATCTTTTTTTTTTTTAATTATTATTATTATCATTATTATTATTATTATTTCAAATGGCGAGGAGAAGTAAAAAAAGTGCAGTTCTTCAATTAAAGTGCATGGATGAGGTAAACTAATTTCAAGAGTTTTGAGTTCATTCAGTACTGGCTCAAACGGGAACCATTCTTCCGTGCATCTGTTGCATTTGGGTCCTCATTGCCTGCACACTGCTCAGAATCTTATTCTGGTGTGCAATGGCGGTAATTCCAATTCTTGCCAGGTCGCTGCATGAAGCAAAAAAAGAAAGAAGGCGAAGGGTGAAAACCTTTTGTCAGAAGTGGATCCAGTAAAATATATTAAGTAAAATCCATTAAAATATATCGAGACAGGCACATACACAAAAAAGGAGAAAAGAAGGCAAAGCAAGGTGAATGTATACTAATGCTTGATTAAAGCAGCTGAAGGGCATTTTGGAACGGCACACATTGTAGACTGAAGGCATTCTAATATTGTAATGGATGCAATGATATGCAGTGCAAAGCAAAAAAAGCCGATTAAATATCCAGATTTACCAGTTTTTTTGTTATACCGCTGAGTACTTACTCCTGGTTCATATGCACCACAGCCTCTAGGGTAGTGTAGCTGGCAGCTGTGAAGTTATCCTTGTATCGCTCCATCTTAATAGCTTGGAGCCAATCGCCAACAGAAACTACGGCTGAGAATTCAGGAGAACTTGGATCCAACAGAGCTGTATTAGGTCTAGGAACAACAACAGAAGAACATGATTAAAAAGATGTCACAGCAACAAGAACAAAAATCCAGCTAGACTTTATATTGCCTAATCAGTGCTCAGTAACAGATAAGAGAGGCATATAATCCTAGAGATTTGTAAGAAACAAGCGCCTCCAACTACTACCACAGGGGCTTCTGCAGAACCATCTTGCCCTGAGGGGAGTGAGAAGAAGCAATAACAGCTTTTTCTACATAAACAAGTTGTCTATTGTAATTTTTTTTTCCCCATCAGTGATTATAGTTATAATAATCTTCTGCAAACTACTTTGTGAGCTCTACCTGAACAGCAGAGTATAAATACTGTGAATAAGCAAATATGCAATAGTTTCCTACACAAATATATATGGCAAAACGTTCCAAAACACTTAAGGACTATATTTACACGGTCACAATGTGTAACTTCAATATGTATACACAGAGACAGATATGAAAATGTAGGTGAAAATATTGTGGGGAGCATTGCAAACATATTTGTTTCTATATAGCTAATCCTAAGTGATGTCCTTTTAAAAAAAAGGTTTTCCACAATGCACTGCTTTTCTGCTAGATCGTAGAAAGTTGAGCCACTGTTTATTTTATTTCTTTAACAAAATGTATGTACCATTTGATTGTAGATAGAACCTCTAAGTGGTTTTCAAAAAAACAAGAACACAGCCCTACACATTTGAACTGTAATGGAAAATAAAAGTTAAACACAGGCATTTTTTTTTAAAAAAGAACCTAAATATCATTAAAATCAACAGCTAGCATGAAAACAGATTAAAATGTGTCAATTTCTACACAATTGGACAGGCTCTGGGAGCTAAACTGTTTTAGGCAACAGATAGGTAGCCGTGTTGGTCTGCCATAGTCAAAACAAAATAAAAAAATTCCTTCCAGTAGCACCTTAAAGACCAACTAAGTTAGTTCTTGGTATGAGCTTTCGTGTGCATGCACTTCTTCAGATGGTATCTGAATTTTTTTATTTTGTTTTAAGCAAGTCCTGAAAAGAGTACAGCAAAGGAACCTGATGTCAAGAGGCAATGAGTTCCAAAGTGTAGGTGCTGCCAAGCTAAAAGACTGATTGATTTCAAGTGCCAAATGGATACCACACAGCAAAGTGGTTGAGTGGACAATACATGGAGAAGGACAATCCTTCAAGTCAACTAGTACCAAGCTGTTAACAAAGACAGTTACTAAAGTTCTGTCTGATGAGGGTAAGTTTCAGTCCCTTTGGAGAACAATCTGTAAAGTGTCACACATCTCATTTTTTAAACATTTGTGATACTGTAATGCAGCTGCAATGCCACTACAATGTCATCATACACCCTGTGGCCAAGCCTGTATGCAGAGACACCATAATGGGATGTCCTCAAGGCCAATTAACGCTCTCATCATTTTTCTCCCCATGATACATTGCATTCAAGGGTGCATTCATGTGGAGATCTTAAGATATGAACTGGGGTTTCAAGCACACAGCTGCAAATGTCCAGAAGCAACACCTCTCATCATTGATGAACAACGTGCTACTACGACTGCTGCCAGAAAACTAGCTGATCTATCAGTAAAAGGCTCCAGACACATGCTAAGTGCTATGTTATCCACTGGGGACAGTCAGAACCCATGATTTGCAGGGAAATTCTGTCTATGTGCAAAAGCCTTCGGCTTAGGATGAATAATTAAAAAATGGAATTAGGTCAGAAGTGCCTGTTGCCACATTAATCTGTGGTGCGCAGAGACCCGAAATGAAACTGACTGCACTGGCAGTCTGGTGTAAACTTGTTCATCAATGCAGGATACCATTTAATTAAGCATTTCCAGAAGATGCCTACCCAACCTTTCCCTAGAATTTATTATACCAGCAGAACTGACTGCACCAGTTTGATCCCCCAAGAATGCAACGCAGGATACAGAAGCCTGTTTCATCCATAACACTTTGAAAAGTAAATGAGGTCTTAAATGGGAAACAATCTACTGTGACAGAACCAGCCTCTCCCCATGTACTTCTTGTCTACCATGAAAAATAAGATCTTAATTCAACAGAACTGAAACGTCACTAGAGGAACTATGTGCTCTCGTATAGTTTGGAAGCTGAGAACTTAAGGAAGGCTTCAACCTGGCACACTGAAAGCTGGGATGGCAGGGAGTTAATCCACTTTAATCAATCAGTTTCTGAATGGCATGTGTGCCTGGCACAGAATAATGGCGTCTTTGATCTTTGTTTTGTGGAATGTGTGTTCGTGTTCCAGATCAGATTATCTGCAGGATCTTAACACCATCAACACATCTATTAATACAGTTTTTTGTTTTTGTTTTTTACACCCTTTGCACACAGCACTGGTTTTGAATAGGCCATAGCACCTTACTCAAATCTCAAGATTATTACGATGGTGATTTTTATATATATATATATATTTTTAAAAAAGCTGTTTTAATTTATTTCAATAAGATCAAAGACTGGGTGTATTAAAGGCATTGTATATAAGTTATTGTCCAAGATTGCTCTCATCTTGATTGAATGCTATTTTTCATTCTTAACAGCCACCACACCTCTTTCTGCAGATGATATATTTAGCATGCATCAAAGAGGTGAGCAATAGGCAGTCACAAAAGAGCACGCATTTGGTAGCTTTCGCTGTACAGATTCACATGAAAGTGCAAACAGACATCTTTTGCTCTGCATTCGTCCCCGTGTAAAAAAGTACTTTCGACACTTTGTGAAAATCAGCTACGAATATCAGATTCTACACTGCAGTAGTAGCTAATGGTTGTCAGAGATCTATGCTTATCAGCAGACCAAGATCAAATACAACTGAAGGAGATTAAACAGTTGGTATTATGTGACACACTCTCTCTTAAATAATTTAACACAGACAGAGGGATACACTTCCCAGGCTCCAGATGCAATTAGAGCAATCTGGAGAAAACAGGAGGATAGTGGCCTCAGAGGGCTAATAACCTGTCTTTGGTAATGTAAATGGTAAGCAATGGTCACTGAGAGGCATACTCATTTAAACATGAAAAACCACTTTTTTTTTCCTTGATACCAGACTGTCAGCAGCTGAATCTAGTACGGTCTGGCCTCTGATGACACCTGCACTTGTAAGAGAAGTCTCATTTGAGAGAAATGCAATAGTTGTTTCCCCTCAGTGAAAGATCTGTGTCATTTTTAGAATATTTCCTTCTTGTTTCATATCTCGCCTCTGGCCAGCTATGACAACTTGTTCCTGGAGACACATGATTGATTATGCACTTGAGGGAAATTTCCCCCTTCTTTAAGCAGACAAATAACTGCTAAGAAATAAAGAGCTCGCAAGCATGAGAATCCATGCTTCTATTCCTGTTCATCTCAACCGAATGAGGCCTGCCTTACCTGTACTGTGAGGACTGGCATGCCAGTCTAAAAACAATCACCCTGTTATAGGTAGCCTCACCACCAATACTGGCAAAAGAAATTGTGAGGGATCTAGAAATGTTGACCCACAAAAGACTCTAATTTCCCTATCTTAGGAAGGCAAGAGACCAGCTGGATGATACAAAAGGTCCATCTATTCCAGCATCCTGTTCTCAAAGAAACAGGACCCAAAAGCACTTGGCCTTCTTGTGAATACCAGCAACTGATATTTATGCTGCCTCAGACAATGAAGGTACTACATAGCCATTGTGACTTGCAGTCAGTAATAGCCCTCTCTTCCATGTACAGGAGCCTGAGAACTAGTGGCCTCTCTTGAATGAGGTGGGGCTGTGATTGGGCAGAGGCATCTTCTGAGAAGATTTTTGGGAGCTACAGAGAGCAAGAGGTGTTCCTACTACCAACTTTATTCCACAAGTGGTTCTTAGGATCCAACCCCATATTAGCTACTTCTTTCTTACATAGGCAACAACCCCAAATGATTCACACAATGTGATATCCCATGCACGTTTACCCAGAAATAAATTACACTGAATTTAATAGGACTCACTCCCAAATAAGACCAGCTTTTATGTTTGGCCTTCACTCCTGAGCAGGCAATGACAGAGTCACCACTGCTGTTCTTACTTGTAAAGTTTATTTGGGGATGAGGATTATTAACCTCTGCCCCTTGTTTTCAAATTGTTTCTTAATTAAAAACCCTATGTTTTCCTTAATTTATTCAAATTAGAACAACACACAGGCCTTGAACATTAAAGCCTTACATTTCTGTTGTGGTCAATGACTTGAGGAGGATAAATAAAACTTTTTAAAGGTTCCATATTTTGTATCGTATTCCCTTTCCAATTAGAAAAGAAGTTAATCTTCCAGGCACTTTCAGAGTTACCTAAACCTTACATTATAACAATGTTCAGGCTCAAAGCTCAGCAATATAAAGAAGGAAAAAAGACAAGAGAAGAAAAAAGAGACTGTACTTTCAAAATCCCACAAGGATCTTTCCCGTATACAGTGGACCAATGGAATGCTAGTGTAACCCAAACGGGCAACAGTCTTTCCACTGCAATCTTAGAAAAGAAAAACCAGAAGCGGGGGTGGGGGTGGGGGTGGGAAGTGTAAAGAATCTGGCCAGCGTTATGAAGTAGACTTCAGTTTCAGCAAAGAAGTTGAGGTGAGTTACAGCTGCCTGTCGCCACCGGTATATTCCCTCATCCATCACCATTAAGAAAGCACAGCTGACCTGGAGTTTTCGGAGCCTGTCCTCTTTAAGCTGTTGGGGTTGCGGATGAGTTTGTCTAGCATGTTGACAATCTGTCCAAATTTAGGCCTGTCACTGCGTTCCTTCTGCCAGCAGTCCAACATCAACTGATGGAGAGCAATGGGGCAGTCCATCGGGGGCGGCAGTCGATACCCTTCCTCGATGGCTTTGATAACCTAACAAACAAACAAATGAAAGGCAGCATTTTAGGTGAGCTAAATAAAACAATGTATTTAATACTTATAAAATGGGGTAACCTTCAATAAGTTTGGCATTTTAAAGAAGTGCACATTTAATAACAGTAAATACGTGTTTGTATAAAAGCTTCAGTTATTTTTGGACTTCCCAATATTTATTGTTTGCTTTTTCAGAAAACTGTAATTAAGAGTTTGCATTATTAAAATAATGGAGAGCAGAGGCATTTTAAATGTATTACATTTTAAACTTGAGACTGAAGAAAAATGACTGTTATTTGCTTTAGATTTTATTTCTAAAACTCCTGTCTTATAATAAGTCATAGCAAATGCCTTCCAAATTAGAAACTAGGGGAGGAAATGAATTCAATGGAGCAATCCTCTAACATGTCTACTCAGTAGAAAGGGTATAACCCCAACCCCGCTTACCTGGGAGTAGGCCCTACTGTATTCAGTAGGACTTTCTTCTGAGTAGACATGATTAGGATTACGTTATAAGTTACATTGAATTTAATGGAGCTTGTTCCCAAGGTTTAGTATTACAGACTAAATGACTAAATATACAGGCAGGTAGATGAGCACATCACACATTAACACTTTTGTTGCTTTACTGACAGCCGATCATTTTGGAAGTAGAACCAAAATGAGATTTCTTGAAGTTGTCAACAATTCCCATATGTCCTAGATACCGACCGGACGGTATTACTGTTTCCCTCAGCTCCACTCCACTTCCAGGAACACCTGGTCCTGTTTTCCCTTCCCTAAATCTGTCTGTCTCCCATGCAATGTTAGAGGGAAATTGCCTTGGGCTGTTCTGCACCCACAAAGGCCAGATGCAAACTGGCCTACTGTGTCACTTGAAAGTGTGTAATTATAAACAGTATCCAACGGGATCCAAAACTTGTCTGTATAAAGGACACCATAAACCCTTCCATACATATGGCTCATTATCACATACTGCCTGTTTGGCAAACCTATGTAGAATAAGCTCATGCATAATCAAGATCCAGTTCCTCACAGCCCGGTCTACCCAGTTCGCAACCCTTCACCCCGTCACAGTTGGCACTAATGGGCACTCTTGTTGGTAGTCTTTACAGAGAGAAGCAAGATTAATTGGCCACACACATTGATTTGCACAACCATACAACTGGTTTCACAAGTGTCGGGGTAAGGCACAAAGGCAGGCAACGTGGACTCCTACTTCCATTGCCACTAGGCATTAAGGCAAACAGAGAAGAGTGTCGTCTCCAAGGCTACCAACCCTGCCCTATTCAGAACCACAAAATTAATAACTTTCCAAGCCTTATTTGCATTCTAATTGCAAGGAGAAAGATTCCTCCTCACCGCCACTGTGCAGTATTTCTTTATCTACGTGACAATCTGTGTGACGTGAGCTGCATAGCTTCCCATTTGCCTCCACTAGCAGAAGGCGTCATAGCTACATCACTGGCCCAATTAATGTGGGCATTCTTCTTGCTCTCTCATGGGCAAGAGGGCATAAAAAGCATCAGCAAACCTAATTCAACATTGCTCCGAATTCCATTTTGTTACTAAAAGCTCATAATGTTTCCGGAGAACATCTGAAGCTTTGTTTTCATGCTAACTGTGTAGTGCCTTTTTGTTTATTCTGAGCTAAAGCTTGCCTACTCTGAAAAGTGTCAGCTCTACTCCAGATCTTCTGCTTGCGATCCTTTAACTCAGGGATGGGGGACTTAGAGCCCTCTTGGTGCTATTAGACGCCAACTCCCATCACAGTGACCATTCTGTTTGGGGCTGATGGGAATGCTGTAACTTCTGGAGGGCTGTGTTCTCCCCATCTCATCTTTAACTGGAGAGGCGAGCAATTGAGTCTGAGATCTTACACATGCAAACCATGTACTTGGCCGCCGAGCTGTGGGCCCTCCTGAAATATATTCCACATCTGAAGGAAATTAAAAGGAAATCTCTTTTCAGCTTCAATGCCATCCACATGTAAACAATGCTGGAAACTTTTCAGTTATACAAAAGAAGGTGGGTGAGTATTATGCAGCTTCCTGCCTTGAACTAAAGTGTTCAGTGTTTCATATCTCCAGATCGAGGACGGAAGAAATGTTAATCTGCTTATAAATCCTCCTGGTAAAGGTTATATCTCATTTTCACCGGACTGTCGTCCTTTTCTAAAATGTTCTGCTATATATTAGATTCTTCTTCATCTTTTTCTTCAGGACTATTCTACAATAGCAGGAATTTTATTAACTCGCTCTTGGAATGAACTGAAGGAATCCAGATGGTACAGTTAAAGAGAGTTGCATAATTTACAAGGGGTCATTTACTAAAGCTGCTTTTTAATGTCCCCCAAGGACATATCTTCTATTGTTGTTATTGCTTAAACATTTTGCACAATAATAATAATATCACATGTTCCCAATGAAATTCTTTGTGCAGTCTTAGATTAGCATTATTAGTTCAAAAATATGAATGTAAACCCACACTAGGGTTTGAAATATTCACCCTTAATTGGAAAACCAGTTTTACTGATGTATTCTTAACGGATCCTCAAGTGGGAAATTGTGGTACAGAATCAATATTAACAATTTTCTTTCCACACTAGAATACCTGAAATGCTTTGCAAATGGATAAATGCTTTCCTTTTCTGAGGTTCCATTTGCAAGAGTTTTAACTCATTTCAATGCTTTCACATGGCATGAAGCAAAAGTACAGGCAAATGTACACACACACACACACACACACACGACTTATGGAGAGGTATGACTTAAAAAAAGAAGTGATGCATGCAAATAGTAGATTCTATCCACCTCCACAATGGTGTTCCTCAGAGGCAGTCCCCAAGCTGGGTGGGAGTTGCTCCTAAATGATGCATTGTCATAATGACTGGGGGCTGTGTGCGAATTATGCAACCATGAAAGATGGGCTAATCACATAGGACTTTGTCTCATATTAATTCAGAACATCACAATCCTGTCTTTGGAGCAACAATTCTGACAAGGAGGGTAGAAAGACAACTTATTTTACCATACATTTTAATTCAGTTGATGGCAAAAGAATACTTACTGCTTTGCAGGAAGACAGAGACTGCTAGTGCATCAGCTGATTACATGCATATTATGGGAAACTATAGTGTGCTAAAAGGTCATCTGAATTTATCCAGAGTCCTATTGGGTCTGGTAGCATTATTGCAGCACTGCATTAAGAGGAACCCACCTCCTATTTCCTTGAATTTTTTACTAAGACCTTACAAATGTTGCTCCCAGAAGCAGTGGGCAGTTGAACTATGAGGAAGAAATACCCAGGCTAGGGAGCTCAAGCCATCAGTTCTTGAGAAAACCATCAGCGACCTGTAATAATTCTGCTGTTTTATTGCTGTCTTTAGCAACGTGTTTATTCCATTGGATAAGCACATGATAACCCCAGCCGCATTTTGAGCCATTCAGACTCAGTCCCCAACTGCCTGGGGAAGCATCAAACAAACACAGCCCCCAAACGACATTTTCAGCAGCAATCCCATGCCTATTGAAATGTATTTCAGAGTACACGTGTACAGGAATGCAGTTACTGATATCAGATACCTAGGTCTAACATTGGCAGTATTTAGATGAAGGTGAAGATCACTTACATCTTGATTGGACATATCCCAATAAGGCCTCTCTCCATAGGACATCACTTCCCACATTACAATTCCATAACTCCAGACGTCACTAGCTGATGTAAATTTACGATAGGCAATTGCTTCTGGCGCAGTCCACCTGATGGGAATCTTCCCACCCTGCAAATAAATCAACAAAGGCATTTATATAAAAGCAAGCACTTTAGGTTTATGTCAACGTTATACATCATCATTTATCAAAGCAATGGGGTGATGTTCATGAGAAGATTGAAAAGAAAAATCACTAAAATTACACGTCTATTCAGCCTACAGAGAAAATGAATATTTTCTCTGGACATAGCTCCTCCAAATATCAGTATCTTTAAAATAAATAAAAAATCAAGTTTCTAGTCTTTATGGCTGAACCAATGGTCTTGAAAACATGTGGTGTAGAAAATGCTGAATAGAATTTTAAGTTGTTTGGGCTTCGCAGGTCTTTGCCTTTTCCCACGACAAGCAGAGCAGACTATATTATGAGGGGGAAGCAAGATTGTGCATTAATCTGCATAATTTATACAGGTTGTGGAAATCTGCTTTTTAAATTCAGAATTTAGGTTATCCTGGCACAGATTTATTTATTTTTTAATTGTACGAACCACACACACAAAATTGGTCCAATGCCGTTTCTAACAAAGAAGGAAACGTCATCCATTGGCTTTTTGTCACAGGTATGGGAACCAGGAAACTGGAATATTATTACCAGCACGTAAGTATTCCACTTCTTAAGGCTAGGATTAATGCAGCTAGGAGTTCACAAAGTATCGGTCACAGGATTATAACTGCATACTTAATATTTAGATACTTGCTATGAATGCAAGAGCTTTGCTAATGTGATCTTGCATGTCTGTTGCTACTGCCAGGCTTGTTTGTCCAGTTCTTCAACATATATGTCTTCAGCTGCAGCCCACACTTATCAGAGAACTCTGGAATCTGTCCATAACTGGTGAACAAATTGTCCAAAGTCATATATCCTCAAGTGCTTTTTGAGCACATACACTGTTTGCTCCTAAGTAAAACATTTGGGAGCTGCTGTTGTGAAGCATGTCTAATCATATCATTAGTAATTTAGTAATGGCTTAAAAGTAATACCATCCTCATTATTTGATTTAGCTTCTCTTGAAAGAAAGAAAAAAGATTTCTCCTTTTGTTTATGCTAATGAACAAGGTGTTCTTAATTGAGTTTCAGGTTTTCTGCAGTTCCATTTGCAGAAAGTCATTAAAAAACCCAATGATTTTGTAGTTTATTGCTGCAGATCATTTCCCACCCCACCCCCAGTATGCTTTCATGATTTCTATCATAGCTAATGATCTCATATTCCTGCCTTTTTCTCTCTCTCCACCACCCACCTGTTCTCCAATATATGCCTTCTATGGCATCAATATGGTGCTCCCATGAAAGCTTGCAAAATTTGCATTCATTCCCCACATGCCACTATCACACAAAACCCCCCAAACATGTCTGATAACTAGTTTGTTACCCTTGGGGTGATTTCATGATGCCATACAGGACTTGTCCCTTCAACAACGTAGAACTCTGAATTTATATATTAGAAGACCTAGTCTTACTGAACAACACTTGAGGAGGAACTGTCATGGCACGGCAACCTTTTAGAATGATTTGAGAGTGTCAACAGATTTGTGCATAGGGCTAATCAAATGAACTTTAATCTTTTTTTTCTTTTTAATAAACAAACACCCTTATCAAAAGGTCCTGAGTAAATTTTTTTCTTATAAATCAGTAACTGTCTAAAGAACAAGGGAGATATAAAGTGTAAATGGTGGTTCCCAAAGATTGAAAGGATGTAAACAATGGGATCTGTCTTAAGATACAGTGCTATTGTTTTATACAGTATGTCCACATCTTACACACATTTAATTTGCACAAATTTAACTACATGTGGGTACGGTGGGGATGCTCTCATGAGATCTTGCAGGAAGTTGGATTGCCCCATGAGATCTCGTGGGAGCATTCCTACCAGTCCCAGAGGCAGCACAATAAACAGGCTTTGGATGAGAACCATCAAAATGGGGGTGGCTGAAAAACAGCCTAACACATTGGTGATGATAGCTGCTGCAGGAAATTTTGAGAACACACGTAGATTTCTTGCACTCATGGTTTTCAGTGCCTCTGAATGGTGGCCAAGTTACAGCTTTTTTCATTTAATATAGCAATGAATAAAAGTCCATTTAACCAACAGAACCCTTATGATTGACTCGGCTTTCAATAGTATTAATGGGTGGTTGTTTTTTTATAAAGAACAATTATAATTTGAGATTCCTTCTGGTTACTCAACCATGGAACTCATCCAAATTGTCCTGAATAGTGATACCAAAACAAGACAATGTACTGTGATGCAAATTATAGATATTTGTTGTAGTTCTGTTGGAAGGGAAAACACTTTACTATATTTGCACTCACCAAATTGAAAGGGAGGCTTTTCAATGCTTTGCCTCCTGCCCTTCTGTTTGAACACAGCTCTCTCGAAATCTGTCTTGGCTCAAAACCCCACTGCCCTTGTTAGTGGGAAATTGCAGGGCTGGGCAGCATTAAACACTCACAAGGCAAATTGCACCCCCACCCCCCAAATTTAATGAACTGCATGTTCATTACAGGGGAAATGTGAGAATTAAACAGCACAAACTGGGTTTCCTAACAATCTCAGCACTTGGGAGAACAGATGGAGAATTGCAGGCATTTAAAGGCAAAACATCTAACAAAAATTACAAATCTACATTATAAACCTTGTACCTCCTTTTATCCTGATGTGTATAAACTTCCAAGGATGTTTGTGATCATCAGGATATTGCTTTACAAGCTGCAGTATTTGCCTCATTAGACTTTACATGCTGATGACTAAAACCCATCTAGCAAAGTCAGTAAAACAATGCATATAAAATCTTAATGTTCTACATCTTTAGGCATCAGACATAAATACATCCATATGCGGGATCATGCCACTGATGTCACTGGCACACAAACCCATGTGACTTTCATAAGCTCCCCTTGTTTTTGTAATAAATGGCAATGTGTTTGTCCTTAGTAATGACAAAAAATGCCACAAGGTATGTGTTATTAGCAATGTTAGGTATGCATGTACATATACGTGCACACACACACACACACACACACACACACATCTCTTTATCTGTCTGTCTATATGTAGATACCTACATGCACTCACCAGGATCAATAGTGATTCATGTAACTTGGTACTTCCTACAGTAACCAGCAGTGTCCCTCCAGGTTTTCTAACAAAGCCCTCTCTACCAGATGTAACTGGAGATTCCAGGGATACAACCTGAGAGCTTTGGCATGCAATGCATGTCCTCCACCGTATTGGCATACTCAAATCTTTGCAAAAGCAGAAAGAACTTAAAACTCAATGGCTGAAATTCTGACACTAATGTAACCAGAGCCTGTATGTTTCTGTATGACAGGCAGACCTTGCATGCAGGCTTTCTCCAGTGTGGCTGGTTCCTGCAAACCAATAAACCAATCAAGACCTTTTAACTTCCTCTCCAGAGGGGAGTTTACTCGTGTGAGAGAACTACCCTGGAGGTGCTTGTATGGATAGTGATGAAGCTTTATGAGCACATGGGGATTAGGATCATGGTGACCATATCAGCTTTGATAGCTCAGCTATTTAGAGCATGGTGCTGATAATGCCAAGGTTGCAGGTTTGATCCCTGGATGGGACAGCTAGATAATCCTTGGAGTCCCTTTCAACTCTATGATTCTATTATCCATATTCAAAAAAGGCCAGATCTGTATCACAGCATCTGTATCAATGTCCCAGAAGTTATGGATGCAAGGAACGTGCAAGGAACCCTGATGTCCCTGACTGATCCAAGAAGAAGAGTTTGGATTTGATATCCCGCTTTATCACTACCCCAAGGTGTCTCAAAGCGGCTAACAATCTCCTTTCCCTTCCTCCCCCACAACAAACACTCTGTGAGGTGAGTGAGGCTGAGAGACTTCAGAGAAGTGTGACTAGCCCAAGGTCACCCAGCAGCTCCATGTGGAGGAGCAGGGATGCGAACCCGGTTCACCAGATTACGAATCCATCACCCTTAACCACTACACTACACTGGCTCATTGGAATGTCAGAAGCACAGGACTATTTTTTACCTAAGTTTAAAGGGACATGAATGGAGGAGTCACACATCAGCTGTCTCAAGTATATGTAGGCTATACAACTTCGGGGCTGTTGAGATTACAAATGTCTTTTGCATGTACATTAAATAGTGATGTGAAAATGAGTGATATAGCTAAGAACGGCTTGAAATATTTCGTGCCTTACCCTGGTAGTGTAGGCTGCTTCGGGGTCATCTTCCAGAACACGTGACATGCCAAAGTCAGAAACTTTACAGACCAAGTTGCTGTTCACTAGTATGTTTCGAGCAGCCAGATCCCGATGTACGTAGCTCATGTCAGACAAATACTTCATCCCAGAGCCAATGCCTCGAAGCATTCCTACCAGCTGGATTACGGTAAATCTGCCATCGTTCTTCTGTAATAAATAAATAAGTAAGAAACTGTGTAACATTTGCAGTGAAAACTGCCAAATAATATATCCCACTTGGTCTTTATCTCAGGGTTCCTTAAACATTTTAAGCCTTCCACCCTCCAGATACCTGCTGAACCCAGAACCAACAATCTCCACGTGTTCGGAGTTGGTTGTATCATGGATGCAAAGTTTGGTGGCTTGGGATAGTATGATCAAACTAGCATTAAACCACAGAAACAAAGTAACAGCTCTTTCTAATCATTATTCTCCTCCACCATCGTTCTCCTTCCCCATCGTTCTGCCCGGACACTAAGGTCCAGCTCCGAGGGCCTTCTGGCGGTTCCCTCACTGCGAGAGGCCAAGTTACAGGGAACCAGGCAGAGGGCCTTCTCGGTAGTAGCGCCCTCCCTGTGGAACGCCCTCCCATCAGATGTCAAAGCGATAAAAATCTACCTGACATTCAGAAGACATCTGAAGGCAGCCCTGTTCAGGGAAGTTTTTAATATGTGACATTTTAGTGTATCTTTCATCTTTGTTGGAAGCTGCCCAGAGTGGCTGGGGAAACCCAGCCAGATGGGCGGGGTACAAATAATAAATTATTATTATTATTATTATTATTATTATTATTATTATTATTATTATTCTGCCAAACCACACTATGGAACTTGTTCCAACAGGAGGCAGTGATGGCCAACAATTTGGATGGGTTTAAAAGATGGTCAGACAAATTCAGGGAAGAAAGGGCTATTGATGGCTGTGCTCTGCTGCCACAGTTGGAGGCAGCAATGATTCTGAATACCAGATGCTGGAAACCACAGGAGAAGAGAGTGCTAGGATCCTGCTTGCTGGCTCCCCATTGGTTGGTCATTGTAAGAACAGGATGCTGGACTACGGGCTACTGGCCTGATCCAGCAGGCTCTTCTCATGTTCTTAGGAGTAAGGTGATTAAGTGTCCAGCAACCTCCGCAAAACGTGGATTTGTGAGGGTTCGCCAATAGTGAGAATTCAAGCAGGTTGTAAGGGAGGAACCTACCTGAGGAGCCTGTGTCTCCCCAAAGATTTTGTTTCACGTCCCTCTCAGTATCCCATTTGTCAAAGGGGGCCTGCCACACAGTTTAAGAACCGCGGTCACATCTTTTTAAGAACTGTACCATCACATTACTGCATTCCTTGCCAACTAGCCCTATAATTCACCAGCAAAGCACAGTCCGGTGGCTATTGTACTAGCTTCCTGGGATGTGTGGAATGTTCCAGTTTTAATTAGCCCACCGCACCGTGAGACTTTTTAATGAGCATTTTAATCAAACCTGCTTCTGATTAAACATGGATTATTTAGAGCTTACTATTTTATACTTCACCTCTATGCAGCCTGCCCTCCTACCCCTCCCTGCAGAAAAGCACACTCGTAAGCATCTTACAAGCATAATTCTGTCTCATCTTTAATGATAAGGATATCATAATAAAAATATTTGGGTTTATTCTATTACAGGCACCTACCCTGAGGAAGGCATCCAAAGAACCATTCTCCATGTACTCAGTTATGATCATGACTGGTTTGCCTAGAAATTTGGGAGGGAAAAAACACAATTCATAGATGCAGACAATTAGGGGAGGAAGAAAGCTTTAAAAATAAAAAATAAAAAATCACAATAATGTAACTCCAAAGTTCCAAGCTTCTTCCTCAGCTGGAGTGAGCCAGAAAAGAAATAATGCAAGGCTGACGTGTTCAAGAGTTCCAGCCAGAAAATTAACACTTTAGCTGACTCATTGACAAGGTCTTTAACTACGGTACACACCACGGTCTCCAGAGAATTTAAGAATCCATAATTGCTCTCTAAAGAAGAAATGGTGATGCAGTAATAGACCCAAATAGGCCTATTTGCACTTGGAGTAATGTAAAGATAATTGCATCGTTTGCTAGGGAATTTGTATGTCCGTAGGCATTTGGCTGAGAGAAATCAAAGTTATGGTTTGAAGGATGTGGACTGTCAGCTGTAAGCGCAGATTCAGGTGTGGCATAAACAGTAATTTCCCTTCTATTTACTTAATCCGTAGCATTTATTTTGCCATGTAAAAACATGCTTTACCCATTTCCTCCGTACTGACGGAGGCAGGGTCAAATTAGTCAATGAACTATGTTGCAGACAACGTACACTTTAACAAAAATGGAGAACTGTAAAGTAACGCTGGGTTGCACACAGATATGTTATTCTAGAGTGATCCTATCATGGGATGAGGAAGAGATTCTGTGATGGAGTAACCATTACATCCTGCCAGCTTGCTGAGGTGAGGGCGGGTGGTAGGAGCAGAGTTTTATCATGTTGCTTCTCATTGACTTCAAAGGTAGAGAAAACTACACCAGCTGAAGGGCTGGCATAGTGCTGGGAAATTTGGGAGGGCTATGTCAGGGGAAAGGGGGGGCTTTGAATTCGCTAGACCCAGAATGCCCCACTTTGTCCCCACCACCGGCAGGGTATAGATGGTGGCACATCTACGGTGAACTTTCCTTGGGCATGTCAATAAGTTACTGGTGGTACAGGTGTCATCCTGCCTGTAGACCTTTCTTTCCACTGTTGGAGCAGTAGTTATGCCTCTTTCCCAGATACCCTGCTGCCTAAATCCATGATGATTAAATATAATCTATTAATATGTTTAATAACAGCAGCTATTGGCATAGCATCACATTGTCCTGAAAATACCTTGCAGACATAATGGGTTGGTTTGCACATAACCCTAAACCATGGTTTAGTGCTACATGCATGAGCTAGAATGAACTCAAGTGAAGTCTTGGACTTATACACTCTCACTCATTTTCCTGCGCAGTGAGGATAAGGACTTCATTAGCATTTGCTTTCAGTGTCCAAGAATCCTGGCTACTTGTTAGAAACAAAACAGAGATGATAGTTTAAAACAAACTTGGGCTGGTTTAATAAGCCAGCTTTATGATTCATGGTTGAATCTGACTTATTTAAAAACTGGCTAGGGTTTGTTTTAAACCACAGTGGTATGAAACAGCCTGCCAGGATTCCTTGAAATAAAAAACATATGCCAGCAAAGTCCTTCTTCTGGAAAGAGAAGCGGGAAGGAGGAGCTGTTAGCCCAAGGCCTAGCTGAGGCCCATTCCATAGTTTAGTGTTACATTACTTATAAACTAACCCATTTCACGTAACTGACTGTCCTCAAAGGGAATTGCTTCTTTCAAGTTCAAATGTGTGAGCATTCCTAATGATTGCCTAAGATCCACAATTCTCAAAGACTAAGATAGGGCTTGTTAGCCAGGCACAGGAACTCATGGGAGAGAGTAGCTAATTTTTCTAAACCTCTTCCATTCTAAATTTTGTTTTATAATATGCCATGAATGGATCAGGAGGTGAGGCTTTCACGTATACTCTTATTTGGGTAAACAGAATGTGTTTGTGTGTGGAAAGATCTGGAGTAAAAGAAAACATATTTTAACAGAACAAGAAAAAAAATCAATCTGCTCAAACGTTTGCTTAGGAAAATTGTGGGTCTGTGAAATTTTTTCACACGGAGTAGCTCCTATAATTGTATCTACATTAGCACATTTTTCACTCAGCAGGTTACCTCTACTTGCAATTCTACTAGGAGCTCCTATTTCAGAAATAACTTTTTCTGATTAGAAAACAGTATGCTAAGGCATATTAATAGCCTGTACCTCTTTCACTTTTCCATTTTTATTTAGGGACAGCTGGCCTGAGGCCAGCCTCTCCACAGAACCTGTATGTTCATGATTCCCTTGCTACTTCAACTAGTGCCAAAACATTCATGTCCCTCATCTTATTCCACGTTTACGTATGCAAGCCAGTCTTTACGTTAAAGTGAAATGGAAATCAGGCATCTGCAGCCCTAACTATCTTATTTGCATGAGTCAAAGTTGTTTCCCCCCCCCTGTGCACATGCACAAAAATCCAGGGCAGCTGTATCAATATGAGCTTAGAAATTCTGGCCGGGAATAAAAATACTTAAAGCCAAAGGCTGAGGAAAATCATCCTCTTGATATAGGAACGTTCACCCCTCGCAATATTCATCAGTGAGTAAGGAACCCACTTAGATCCAATCTGCATATTTCCCCATGTCATTTACACTTTGCAACTGTGACTTAGAGTCACTTGACAGAACAAATACATCTAAATAGGTTTTAATTAACCTTCTGCAATCAAAAGGTACTTTGTCAATTTAAAGAAATAAGAGACACTCTTCATTTGAATATATTAATGCACAACTCCATTAGTTATTGAACCTAGGCAATGCAGTGTTGAAGGGGTGACAAAGAGGTCTACATGGAGTCAAAGCACTGTCTTATCCCTCTTGGACTGTGATTTTGCAGCCAGCATATGGTAGACCCTGTGTGGAACTGAGTAATTGGAGGGATCCACTGTTTGATGGAATTTGATTGCACGCCTTGGAAAGCACTAAACAACTTTCTTATTTAAAGTATGATGTATTGGATTCAGTGGCGGACCTGTTTGATTTCGGTACCATCGTCTTGTGACTGCAAAAGTAACCATACAATATGAACAAATGTAGCCATAGACTTTTCTCCTGGGAGTTTAATTGGGGTAGCTTGTCATCATGAAGTTGATTATTAATAGCACTTGACTTGCCACTAATAGTGCGTTCATACTAGTCTCTTTCCTCATCTCTCTCTCTCTCACACACACAAACACGCACCCACACATCTGCCCCAACAATCGATCTTGTGTTGCAATTTCAGAAACTTTAAATGCACCCATTTTTCACCAAGGCTCCGTAAACATACAGAGGAAAATTGAGATAAATGTCTACTTAAGAAACTCTGTTTGCCAAATGGTGATGGCTTGGAGGTGTCTACGATGGTTTGTAGCAAAAGCATGAACTACAGGGAGCCTGGCAATAGAAGACACTTGGTTTGGTCTCCCACCTTCTGCTGGGAATTTAAAATCATTTTAATGCAGTGACAAGTACATTATGCAAATAGTATGCACTCATTTATAACTGTTACAGCTGTACCAGCTTGGGGGGGGGGGCATTAAAAGCCTCAGTGGGATTTCAATACAAAGATTCCCTTGTTGATTCTCTGTTTTACCAAGGTGGTATGAAAATCAATATCTGTAGCAAACACATGGTGGCCTAAAAAGAAACCTCTTTTTGAAGGAAATATACCTGTAACATCTATGCTTTTAAGCACATTTTGGTTTGATGTAGTATAATGCTCTACTTAATATCCAAATAAAATAGCCAGTTAACCAACCAACCAACCAAACAAAACAAACACACAATTCTAAGTATGTGTGTTTCCAGCAATTAAAGAAACAAGCCCTGGTCACAACTTGAAGAATATAGTTCGTAAAAACCTATGCTATCAATTCATTACCATGATTTTAACCAATTAATTATCAGGCTTTAACAATTTAATCAATATCTGAAATGTATATATTTGTACAAATTAAAGCATTTCATTTAAAGGGCTTAGGTTCCTCAATGAAGTTGAAGATCCCATTTTTAAAAGCAGAGTCACAACTCCTTGGCCCGTTCATCCAGGCTATACTGGTTGAAGTAGCTAAATGGGCTATGCTGCCTTTATTTGCACATGTGAATAGCTCAGCTGGATAGAGCATGGTGTTGCTGATAACACCAAGGTTGCAGGTTTGATCCCCGTATGGGACAGGTGCATATTCCTGCATTGCTGGGGATTGAACTAGATGATTTTTAGGGTCTCTTCCAACTCTAAAATTCTATGGTTCCATGGTTTCCAAGAAAATTTGATGAAATTTCTGTCAACAGCTCCCTCCACTGACAGCCTGCCATGTCCCCAAACCACATGATTCCTCTCACCCCCTCAGCATTGGATTTTGGGACGGCAGCAAGGAGTGACTGGGAAAATATTTCATGGCCAGAACACTGTTCACAACTCTTGGAATCCAACCCACTGTGCTGGAATGAACTCAGTGCCTTCCAGATAATGCATTACTTTCTCAGTGAGGAAAGGGAGGTTCACACATCCCAGACTCATACCAGGATTTCCTTAGAAAGGAAAAAAAAAATCTTAAGAAACAATGAAAACCCATTGCTATTAGTTCCATGCTGCAGGCAGTTCACTGGCACTTTGAGACTGATATGTTTAATTTGTGATTCCTGAGGCAACACAAGCTGACAGAGCTAAGGTGTTTGTTCTTCTGCAGTAATTTTTGAGCATACCAGATTCTCAATACTGGCAGAATCAAGGGAGGTGCTGTCATGGACTAGCTGGAGGCAGAAGAGTGATGGGAGGAACAAGGTGGCCTCCAAGGGAAGAAGGTTCAGATCCAGGGGATTGGTAGTGGGATGACAACGAGTGGTCAGAGGGAAAAGAGGGAGCAGACTGGGGTGGGGGGAGGCATTGGAAGCTGAGGAGGTAATAGTGTTTAGTGAGCTGTTGGCAAAAGACAGCCCAGAAGCAGAGGCTAGAGTGGAGAGGGGGCAAGAAGCAGAGATGAAGCAGGCTGCAGAAGAATCCAGGGAGTCTCCTTCTCCTGATGCGAGAAGCTTCCTTCCATGCCTGGTCTCCCAGAACATGCAGGAAAATGAAGGGGGTGGACAAATGAGAGACAATAAGACAAAGCCTTAGGCTGCTAAGGAAGGAACATGGGAGGAGCCTTAGAGAGCAGTGGGAAGGCGGGGACTACTCCCGCTTGTACTACTGCAATGCGCTCTATGTGGGACTACCTTTGAAGGTGACCCGGAAACTACAACTAATCCAGAACGCGGCAGCCAGACTGGTGACTGGGAGCGGACGCCGAGACCATATAAAACCGGTCTTGAAACACCTACATTGGCTCCCAGTACGTTTCTGAGCAAAATTCAAAGTGTTGGTGCTGACCTTTAAAGCCCTAAAAGGCCTCGGTCCAGTATATCTGAAGGAGCGTCTCCACCCCCATCGTTCTACCCGGACACTGAGGTCCAGCTCCGAGGGCCTTCTGGCGGTTCCCTCACTGTGAGAAACCAAGTTACAGGGAACCAGGCAGAGGGCCTTCTCAGTAGTGGCGCCCTCCCTGTGGAACGCCCTCCCACCAGATATCAAAGAGAACAACAACTACCAGACTTTTAGAAGACATCTGAAGGCAGCCCTGTTTAGGGAAGCTTTTAATGTTTGATGTATTACATTATTTTAATATTTTTTTGGAAGCCGCCCAGAGTGGCTGGGGAAGCCCAGCCAGATGGGTGGGGTATAAATGATAAATTATTATTATTATTATTATTATTATTATTATTATTATTATTATTATTCAGTTCTCGCGACTGCCTCATTGGGGCATGACCTACTGGGAAGAGTTGCTGGGATCACTAGGCCTGCATTGTTTTGGTTTCTTTGAATAAAGAGTTAACTTCGCTAACCCCGGGTATTTTACCACTAACCTACTCCTGTCTCCGGCTCCTGAAAGGCATGCTGCTTGCTCACAGTACCAATAGCACAGAGCTACATTTTCACAAAGCCCAGATATAGCTGGGATACGCTACAAGTTTTGCGTGCGTGTGAGTTCCCCAATATTTTGCTCAAGCAAAGACAATTAAAAACAACAATAAACGGACAAAAGTTCTGCCCTACAACCAGCGACTGCAATCCTAAGAAAAATAGGACCTGAAATATAAACAGATACTTTCTTTTTTAAAAAAGAAAAGAATACTGGCCATGTTTTGAAGCTATATTCAGTGATCTATCTGGATCAGAGCCACCTCAAACAGTGAGGGCCTCTCCAGCATACTTTTACTTGGGTCTACAAGCTTCACAGGTGCATTTCAGTTCTGGCTTGAAAATCACGACTGTGGGGTTTTGCTCTCTTCTGGCTTAGACTGGCGTTCATTGGTACAGTGACTGCTAATCGTCTTTAAAAGGGAGAGAAGAGAGGAGGGGGATATATTCTTGACCAGGTGTTGCTTGAAATAGAAGCAATGGCACCAAAGACGAAAATCAGAAAGAGCACACAAACATGCCTCTTGCTAAGGACAGGGTTATTTTCTTTTGAAAGGCCTGCTCCCTACATCTGTGCCTAAAGACTTAAAGCATAAAAGCTCGCAGGTTTATTGTGCTTGGTCTCTTATGAAATATTTTAGGTGCATTGATTACCATCTGCTTTCCCTTCATCCGACTGAAAGTCACTGCAATCCTAAAAAAAAGAGATGACTTTCAGAAGTACCCACCTGGCATACCAATAAAAAGAGGTGGAAAAAAACTCACTTCAAACCAAAGCATCCTTCTATCACATTCCTCCTTACCCCTTAAAACTGTGTAGTATTACATTTCCTTGTAAAACTATGCACAACTTGCTCAAAGATAGGGTATCGGCTGCAACCATAAAACCATTTATAGCTGACAACAAGATTAATGACAAGTGCTACACTGATTTCCTCCTATTAGCTATCGGTGGATCTGTTCCATCTGTCATTTCAAAGCAGGAATGGCAAAAGCTCTGTGCTGATTTAATTTCATAGTGACTTCCAAACTGTCCTGGTCAAAGACATGATCACACATTTGGCAACAGGTTGTGGCCTACTTACATTTCGTAACCACCCCTTCCAAGTGGATGATGTTGGGATGGTCAAATTGTCCCATGATACTGGCCTCACTCAAGAAGTCCCTTCTTTGTTTGTCTGTGTATCCAGCTTTCAGTGTCTTGATAGCAACACAGATCTCCCTCTTTCCCGGCACCTTCAAACGGCCACTGCAAACTTCACCAAATTCACCTGCAGAGAAGGGAGACCCAAAGGACAACCATGAAAGACCTGATGGCAACTAAGTCACTGTGTGATTTTAACTCCATGATGTTTTAATTGATGCCATAGAGATTCTAGAAGATTCTGTGAATGTTTGCTAACCTTCAGTTTGAATGTAGAAGATTCTGTGAATGTTTGCTAACCTTCAGTGTGTGTATCTGAAGAAGTGTGCATGCACACGAAAGCTCATACCTAGAACTAACTCAGTTGGTCTTTAAGGTGCTACTGGAAGGAATTTTTTTCTTCAGTTTTGGTTATTCGTATGTGTAATACACTTTCCAATCTCCTTTGGGATTTTCTTTTTGCTTGGCTTACTTATTTTAGTCTTTTTGTGAGGGGGAATATAATATGACTTTGGTGAACAACAGCAAAACAGTTGTTTTATTCAACTAAATTAATTCACTGAAGAGTGTTTACCTTGCTGAGAAGGTAAACAACTTTATTTAAATGTCTTTGTAAGCTATCTTGAAGATTGAAAATGTAGAAAGGTGAGATAGAAAACTGCCAAATAAAGAATGAAATGAAACAATTTCCAGGAAATTAAAACCACAGTAAACCTTCCATCATTATGAATCTATTACAGTGGTACTTCTGGATGTGAACGGGACCTGTTCCAGAGCCCCATTCGCATCCTGAAGAAAATGCAACCCACATCTGCGCATGCCGCGATTCACTGCATCTGCGCATGCGCATGACGTCATTTTGAGCACCTGCACATGCGCGAGCGGTGAAACCCGGAAGTAACGCGTTCCATTACTTCTGGGTCACCAGGGAGCGCAACCTAAAAACATGAAACCCGAAGCTACTTTAACCCGAGGTATGACTGTAGTGTCTAACATGGTCATGACTTGAGCTTACCGACACCAATGACTTTTTCAATCTTTATGCAGGAAGCATCAATTTCTTTGGCAAATTCTCGCACAGCTTGGTTGGGGTCCTCATATGTAAAGGGATCAACATACGTTCTAACACCTGCAACACAAAGATGCCTTGTCTAGTTATGTAATCCATGTACGAATGAAGGATCATTAGTTTATATTCGCAGTGGACAGTCAAAAGGCTGGGTGACAAAAGAAATACACACCCACAAAAATTCAGTCATGTGCTTTAATATGCAGAGATGTGTCTTCTTTATACATTCAAATTGCCCTGGGAATGAATTGATCTGGTACCTGAACTACATTAAAGACCAGCCTACCACAAAAATAAATAAATTTAGGATAAAAGGGCAAAGTGCTGATCATTTTGTACAACGGAGGAAGCTTTTACACATTAACAACATACTCTTAGATAAGTGGGTTTTGGATTGGATTGTAAATTGTGTGAATAGCAACACAGCAATGGTAAACCAGCAAGCAACTGGGTTTCTGAGCAAGTATATTTTGAGCAGCAATACAGCTTTTTGGTGACAGCATGAAAAACAAACTAGCAGCATATTGGTAGAGCTACATAGCTGTTCATGCCCCAGATCTATATTTGAACCAGAACTTTTCAATCTGTTTCAGTTCCCTACACTGAACCTCAAACTGTAACTTCAATTGACAGCACAATCCTAAACACATCTACTCAGGAATAAGTCCCATTGAGATCAAGCCCACTCCATATTATCCAGTCTCCAAATAAATCCTGCAACACTATAAAAAAGCAAGTAATGTGAAAGTATGACATCATGTCTCCCAACCCACTGAATATTCCTCAAGTAAAGAGGCTCTTTTCTGCTCGTTAGGTATGTTTAGGCACTACGTTGATCACATACAATTAAGCGCTGCTTTTACAAGGGGCTGCTTGTGTGAGATGTGAGTCTACCCTTTGGAAAAGGCTACCAACTACGAAACCACATAACCAATGCAGCTTGTGACCCGGGACACAAATTCTCAGCTTTGGAGAAAGCAAGCTGCAAAGTCACATCTAAGGAAATGTCATATCTTATTTTCTAAGCTTCAGAACACACACAGGACATGCTTTCTGAACCAGATCGGAAAACCAAGCAACAATGTTTTTTACCTTGATTCAAATGTTTCTCCTCATCTGCTTCTTGCTTGGCCTTACTATACTTGCTCCGTCTGTTGGAATGAAAGAAAGAGAAAATCAAAATAAATATCTTACTTAGTGGTGAACTCAAGTGTCTTCTGGGCCTGCCAAGACCTGAATCACTGTGCCTGCCAAAACAAGTTCTCTGTGCTACTGTAGTTGATGACTTAACGCAGCCCCACCTGCATTACAAGAGTTGTCAGATTGCTTATATTGCATTAATTGTTGCCATCAAAGAAAAGATCCTTGCATTTGAGGAAAAGGGATTTTTGTATGCGCATCTTGCTTCAAAATGTAAATCTTCTTCATCATCATCATCTGTGGCCAGTTTTGAAAAGGTTAAATAATTTCGATGTGAGCAAACAATTGAAAAGTGTGTGTTAATGACGAGATTTGTATGTAAAAATAGTAAGAAGTCTTCTGGCACCTTAAATCTGGAACTATTTATTATGTCACAAACTTTCATAGTCCATTCCAGAAGCATTATCCTGAACTGCAGGTACATATACACACAGTGGGATATACACACAGGTCACAAGGAAATGAAATATAGAAAAATGCAGCATACGTGTAATCAACAGATTCTCAAGTAGATTCTAGCTCATATTTCAATGTGAACAGCAACATATACCTGATAAAACTATTTTAATTCTACACGTGTGAACATTAATCCTACAGATTAATATTAAGACTATACATATAATGACACATGAAAGGCTCATATTTGCAACCTTAGCTGCTGTCGTTTTTTTAAAGCCCTTTGATAAACAAAGATCTAAGGGAATCTAATAAAAGAAGTGCTTTGGTAAAGGAAAGATTTTCACATGGTAAAGAACATTTACAAAGTTCAGCTGGTCCCTGCATCTCTCTAGCTTCTCAGGATCTCAGGGTCAGAACAGGAAAATTCCGAAAGCACAAGTACTATTTAGCAATTATAATTCAATGTTTCCCCCAAGTGAGTCTACTGCTGCTGTTTTTGTTTTTCCTATGGGAACCTACGGCTTTTCTTTAATACTGCCGACATCAGAACTTTCATGGGTGTCACAGGAAACATTTTGGGCACTGTTGCGTATATATGCCAACAAAAAAAGAAACAAGCCTGACCACATGTGATCACTACTCATCCTTCTTATGAAGGCAATTAAGCAATTTTAATTGTGACTGCATATAACTGTTGTCTTTTCTAAGTATAAAAATTAGAGTATACTGGGCAGAGGATGCGGTAGAAATCAATATGCAATTTGATCCACTGCCTCTAAAAGATAGAAGAATTTAACGCCTATCATTGCTTATTAGTTGTAAGAGCAGCCCCCATGCAGTGCAATCCTAGACTTATCTACCCAAAACCAAATCTCATTGAGCTCAATAGGGCTTACTTTCAGGTAGGTGCATGCAGGATTGCAATGTAATGCTCCTACATGAGCGAAGGAGTGCATATACAGTGGTACCTCAGGTTAAGTACTTAATTTGTTGCGGAGGTCCGTACTTAACCTGAAACTGTTCTTAACCTGAAGCACCACTTTAGCTAATGGGGCCTCCTGCTGCTTCTGTGCTGCCGGAGCACAATTTCTGTCCTCATCCTGAAGCTAAGTTCTTAACCTGAAGCACTATTTCTGCATTAGCGGAGTCTGTAAACTGAAGCGTATATAACCCAAGGTACCACTGTATGCCCAACTGTTACACAAGCACTTCATGGTGCACATTATACCGACAAAGACATCCCAGAACAAACACACTAGAAATGCATTCTGAAGGGCGATATAGACATTTCTGTAAGAAGCAAACGTGAAGGCCTGCTCACTCTAAAGTATCCCCATTGATTTGATGTGCCAGTGGCAATATAATAATCTATTCAGAATGAGCTGAATAGATTATTATATTGCAACTGGCACACAACACACTGAATTTTACACCAAACCCCCAAGGAATAATTATGTTATGGATGGGCAGGGAGGAAGCCCCCAGTAACTTTTAAAATCCTAGTTATCTTTCTTTGGTCTAAAAGAGCACCACTGCGGAAAAACTCCCTCTCCCCTCCCCCCCCCCCAAGAGGGAAGCTAGAAGGAAGCACAATGAATACTTTTCAGTCTTTAATTACAGCTTATTAGCTTCTAAATAAAGGCTTCCCAACCTCCTATTCACTTCAGCTCTACCTTTGTCACCTGTTGAGCTTTTGCTCAGGGCGGGAAACTGCTGGGGCCTTTTGTCTTGAAAAGATACTTTCCTCTCCCCCCCCCCCCCCCATCTGCTCATTACTGAGTCACTGGGAGGGCATGGGAAGTTCTCAGGAGGCCCTGAGGAATGCTGGACACAAACTGACATTCACAGACAGCTCACCTGAATGACAGAAAGAAACCTTTGTCGCAGAGCTCAGCCCCGTAATTACAGGGATTTGGGTGACAGTGATTAAATGGGAGGCAGGGATCAGGAAGGGAAAGCAGGCACTGTGGAAAAACTGCAGGGGTCAGAGAAGCAGGCAAAGCCTACAGGTGGGACTTCCAGATAAAAAAGAGGCGGGTCCTCAGCCTGACAGGCATGCACCGCAAATGACAAAGTGGGAGCCAAGGGGTATTAGCAGGTATTGTAGCAAAACAGCAGGAGCCCCACAAGCTTCTCTCCCAGTCAAGCCAATGCACCAGAGTTGGCAACTCCAGCCTTTGACAGGCCAATGTGGAGAACATAAAGGCAGCTCAAAGATTCCTGAATAGTGTGTTCCCAAACAGAAGGATATGACAAGGTGGCATGCCAGGGGCATCATCCCTACAGGGGCCTTGGTGGAGCTCTGGCTGTTTCATTTGAGATCTCTGGCTTTACCAAGCTTGTGATATAATAAAGAATTCTAAGATCCAAAACCTAACAAGACCCATTCTGCCTTCTAATTCTTCTTTTACAAAACACCCTGCGGCACTAATTTTCAGGGCTCTCAATGTGTTGCTCTGGAATCCTTTCACTTTTATTTATTATTTACAGAAAATGTTTCAATCCCGCCCTTCCGTTCTAAAATCAGCACTGAAGGAGAAATGTACCGCAGTTTTAGAAACCGATAAAAATATACTTTAAAACACTGCAGCAGCATAATAGATGCAAATGGTTTGCTCAGAGAATGAACCAGCATCAAGTTTTCTAGAGATCACTGGGTGACCAATCAGTAGGTGAGTATCAAGAGTTTGTTTCCAAGATGACTCCCTGTGCAAGGCCAAATTCTACCATCTTTGCTTTTACACCTTGGGAGGCAGTCTTTCAGGGAACACGCCCCTGACAAGTCAATTGACATCAAGTTTTAACAAAATCACAGCCATGGCAATTTAACCATTAACTTCAAAATATTAATTGGAAGCCAGAAACAGTTTGGACTGGGGGGGGGGGGATGTCAGGTCATTTAGGATCACCAGGACATTTAGGATCACCATTTGGGGAGAGTGGGAGAAATCATCCACAGCCACAAGATTGAGTAGGGGGTAGCAGAACCAGAAAAAAACCTCAGGGGTGGGGCTCAGGGAGGAAGCTCAGACCCCATCAAACAACTGTATGAGGTAGCCAAAGCCAGGCATTCCAACTCCTAACCTCTGAAAACGCACAAAATTGCTGTTTGAAATAGCTATGCTTGATGAAAGCTGCTGTGAAACATTCAAGCTGCTATCCATCCTTTGCTGATTTCAGCCAGCACTAAAAGATTTAATACTCTTTTTTCTCAGTTCACATTTGCTTCATGCTAAAGTCATGGCGAGGGATGCGGGTGGCACTGTGGTCTAAACCACTGAGCCTCTTGGGCTTGCCAATCGGAAGGTTGATGGTTCGAATCCCCGCAACGTGGTGAGCTCCCGTTGCTCGGTCCCAGCTGCTGCCAACCTAGCAGTTCGAAAGCATGTCAAAGTGCAAATAGGTACTGCTCCGGCAGCAAGGTAAACAGCGTTTCCATGTTCTGCTCTGGTTTCACCAGAAGCGGCTTAGTCATGCTGGCCACATGACCCGGAAAAACTGTCTGCGGACAAATGTTGGCTCCCTCGGCCAGTAAAGCGAGATGAGCGCCAAAACCCCAGAGTCGTTCACGACAGGACTTAACTGTCAGGGGTCCTTTACCTCTACCTTTAAAGGCATGGTGAAGCATTTGCCTGAACATATGAAGTGTTAAATGCAAGGCTTGCACCAACGCCCCCGGCTATGTAGGACCCATCTTCCAATCTTTGCACAAAATGTCCAGTGGTGCTGGGGGCGGAGTTTGCATCCATACCACTCACAGTTCACCTGAACATACCCCATGTGGCGGTGCCTTATTTTCTTCCTAGGTCGTGGCAGCACTTCTAGCTTAAAAACTGGGTTTTAAGTTTACAAACAAACCTAGTAAGTAAATTTTGGTATCCAGAAAAGAAACTTGGATGTCCCTCACAGAGAGACTTGCTTAGCTTGCATTACTTAATGATGCTGTTCATTAAGTAATACAGACTGTGAAGAATGTAGAAATCACTGAGCATCCGGCAAGGGGAACTATGGGACTTTCTTTGAGCGTTTCATTTACTGCACAAGATCTGTACAGCTCTTGGTGTTTTGCATGTCAGAAGAGCTACATCTTTGAGCCCACTCCCCATTTATCCTTCCCCCAGAAGGGGCTGGGCCAAGCTCCCATTCTTAATAGTATGGACACCTCTTTATTTGTTTCCACCCTATTGGAACCCTTCCAAGGAAGAGATAACTAAGGAGGCGGCTTGAGGGTGAAATAAGTGTTGGCGGCAAACACATCAGCTCCTCCAGCAAGTCTGTCAGCTACCTGGCTCCCAACAGCCTTTCCTTTGACAGCTTTATGGCCACTACTAAAGAGAATCAATAGGAGGGCAAGGGGTTGACGTTTCATTTTCTAAAAAGTGATCCATTGAGGACCAATCACCAGGCACTGTTTATCAGCCTAGGGAAGTGGCATTTTATAAAAAAAATAAAAATGGGGAAGCTGGTAAAGGAATAATCTCAGCCAGACTCGGCAGGCAGAATCCTCCAAGGTGGCAACTCGTAATTAGAAATCCAATGCACCTCACTATCAATCCTGCCTTAAATAATAAAGTGATCAATAAAAGCAGAGGGGGTTTCAAGTCATCAGGCTCAGTGATGCTATTTTCTGTAGCAATGGCTTTTAATAAACCTATCTCTCTGCAATACATTTTCATATGTACTTTCCCTCCTGTCAGCGTGGAGGCTGGTGAACCAGGCGAACCACCCACTGAAATCCATTACGGCGAACGACTACTTATCAGATATTATAACCCCATGGATTTAACAGTGTGTGCTTTTCTTTTTTTTTAAAGGAGAAAACAATTTGCAGTAAGAAAGTGAAACAAAAGGAACCTGATCTTATTTATAGAGTACAAGAACATAAAAACAGCCCTGCTGGATCAGACCAAATATTCATCTAGTCCACTGTCGTATTTTCAGTAGTTGTCAGCCAGGTGCTTCTGGGAAGTGCAGAAAGAGGCCGTGAAGAAGATACCCCTTTCCCATGGTTTAAGTCCAAGCAACTGATATTCAGAGGGACACTGATTCTGAACCTGAACTCTGTTACTAGCCTATCTTGTAGGACATTTGTGAGGAGATCCCCTCCCATCCATTTTTGATGCTTTTCTTGATTGGGAAAAGAAAGAGAACTACTTCCCCATCATCTTAATCACCTTCTCCCCCCCCCCCAAAATGCTAATTGTAAGCATTTGGGGATGGAAAAGCAATATTCTCTTTATTTAACCTTTTATTCCAGGGACTATGTGGTCTTAATAACTTCCTTTTCTTTATTCTGCCTTCCTATCCCCACCTCAGGCTAGTCCAGGAAAATACTACTGAGCAGACTGTTTTTTAAAAAAGCCAAACCCATAAATGTATTTACACTTCTAGAAGCTGAAATAATTGCTTTCCTGTCTTTGGGAGCCTGGTGATGGAAAAAAAGCGTTGTCTAACCTGCCTGGCATACAAAATTGTGGAATTTAGTGTTTAAGTGCACCTTCCTTTTTGTTCTGCAGAGGCAACAACTACTGATGTGGCCAAATGCAGAAGCCATCAGAAAATCAAGGCGGCATCTTTTCTCTCTCTGTATAAGCTCAGATGCAGGGGGTTGTTCCGTCTCTCCACCCCCATTCCCCATTGCCCTGGCACTTCTCCTATAAAATGCTGTCAGCCCAGAATGATGCATTCATTAAAACCCTACATCAAATTACAGTCTCTCTTTAGATCTCATGTTGTTGGCTTGCATCTTAAAACCTCCCACCACCACCAGCCTATCCCTAGGATTGGTTTTGCATTTGAAGGGCAAATAACTTCAGAACTATTACCATTACACTGCATGCTGCTGTGGTAGCGATGTTGAGAAGATCAAAGCAACACAGGAGAGGGCTTGTGATGCAAATGCACTGTTTATGATGCTAATCAAAGAATTTATCTTTGTTTGGGGGAGAGACAAAAAGCTGCCTCATGAAAGAGAAGGGGGGAAAGAAGGGGAGCTTAAGTTCTTACCTCCTGCTGATGACAAAGGCAGCAATGAGAATGACCACAAGGACAACACTGCCAGCCACGGAGACCAGAAGGACTGTCGGGTTGGTACCTTCGCCAATGATGGGAGACGGGACTAGAAAGAGAAAAAAGATATCTGTTAACATTCTGTAGTTATGTTACAGGCAGGAACAACACAGGGAAGAGTGCTTGGTTCTGCAGCTGATGGGCAGACAGACGCAGTTCAATGCACCACTCAAAGCCACTCTTGGGCCTTTTCATTAGCTATTCATTTGCCATAATTTTCCAGGAGGGCCTTAATTAGCAAAAGGCATTATGCTCAATAATGGTTTTTGGGGGAAACTCATTGAGAATAAGGACTCCCCTCTTTCTCCCCTTCATGTCTACCCTGAGAGTATAATGGCTGATTTAGCGCCCACTGAGCTGCTTCCCATTTTATTTGATTTAAAATGGACCAGATGCTCATTCCTTGACTATGAGCAAGAGGCAGACTCAAACAGAACAAGATGTTTTTGACTGTCTTAAAGCGGGCTAGAGCATGGCCCGTTTTCATGTGCACTGCCTGAGGGATGTTAACACCAATAGGCACAACCTGAACTGATTAACGTTTCTCTGTGCAATGGAAATTAAATATCCTTTGCCGCCTGTTATCTCAAGAAGCCATCATGCTTTTTACGTCTGTTGAATGCAGACAGAATGTACAAATAGCTGTACATTTTACTTCCAAAGTGGGGAGACCAAGGGACTGAAGAATGAGACCACCAGTTAGGTGTAGTGCAAGCCACAGTTTTATCAAATGAGAACTTTTGTATTTGATGGTAAAATATGTGATTGGCAGTTGTTATTGGCAGTCTGATTGCCAAGAGTGTCATCTAGAGCAGGAAATAAGTGAATGCACAAAGCCACCATATCAGCTGGCGTTATTGGTCTATCCAGCACAATATTGCCTTCCCTGATAGCCAGTCTCAGGCTGAGGTCTTTCTCATCCCTGTTCACTGGGATCATTTAAGTGGAGAGCTAGTAATCGAACATGCAGACTTTTGGAAGGAGAACATGTGCTCTACCACTGAGCTATGCACTGATCAGCACAACTGCTGAATAGCTCAGGCAGGATGGAATGTCTTGTGGCTATGGACAACTTGGATTCATCCTGCAGAAAATAATCCTTATAGAGCAGGGTGGTCCAACTTTTCATACAAAGTAGGCCACCAGAGTACTTCAACACGGAACCCACAGGCCTCACACTGCCTTTTTGCATGTGGGGGGCAAGAGCTAAGCCAAAATTTGACCCTCACTCAGCCCTCATGCTGTCTTCCCAAAGCCAGAGAAGTGAGGCTCAGGTCTTTGGGAAGGCGGCCCGAGGCTCTGACAGGATCCTAGAGCCCTCCAACCTTATTCCCCAAGTTCGGAAAATGCTAACTAGGCTTTGGAAAGGAGCTGGGAGGACCCTATCAAGAGCCCTCATGCCTCCTTCCCAAAGCCCAACACCTCACCTGCCTGACTTTGGGAAGGCAGCATGAGAGCTGGGATCATGGGTGTAGACAGGATTTTTGTTGGGGGGCAGGCCTATTGTTGAGGGGGGCAGAACCTCAGTTATTTTTATTGATTGGGGAGCACCGAAAAAGGCCTTAAGGGCCACATGAGATCCACAGGCCAGCCACGTACTGGACTGTCCTGTTGTAGAGATTGGCTGCCCACAATATTGAATCACTTAAGCTCATAATGAAGAGGGTTTCTAGGAAATCACCCTGCTTACTATGGTCCCTGACCAACACTATAGTTTTGTGGCTTCAACTGAAGAGCTAACCACTAGTTCTAAGCAGAAGCAAAACAGATGATCGTCATGACAAAGGACCAAAATAATATGGGAGCGAGATAAAATGGATTCCATCAGCAGACAGCCCAAACCCATAGCAAGGTCAAAATGTAAGAATGACAAGAATTAAATGAGAATTGATGGGATCAAGCACAGATAGGAAGGGTGGGTATGCAGGGAGGGCAAAGAAAAAGCCTCTTTTTGGACTTTTCTGCTAGAGGAAGCCTGAGGAGAAAAGTTTCCACTGATGCCTGCCTCCAATATTTCCCACCCCAAGTGAACTGGCATGAGGGTGATTGGCAAAGAGGAAGGACTGGTCAGCCCTTGCAGACAGTTAAGCCCCCCTTTCTCTGCTGTGCCAGGCTCAAACTGAGGAACTAAAGGTGGGGTAGCCACTTGTGGTCATTTGTAATAAAAGTATAAGGGGAGCACACAATGTTCCTCCCTAGCACATATCCATATATAACATGCTTATCTTGAGAGAACTAATAATTATTATAAGGAATTTATTCTTTGCCACTTGAAATGTGCAGATTTATGCATAGAACTCATGTTAGCATTAAAGGAAGCCAAGCCATTAAATCCCCCCCCCCATGAATCAATGGGGGATCTTGCTGCAGAGTAATACACAATGTATTGTTCTATCGTTCCTTATTAAGACTTCCTCATTAAAATGTTGAAAACAGCTTGCATCAAACACCCAGGATATGCAAATGCTAGCAAATACCATGTTTGCTGTGGGCGGATTTACGTAACTGCTTTATTTCATCCACAATGTGATTTTCTGCATTCACTCTCTGGATCCTATGAACATGCGTTTCAAAGTCCTGGTTCTTGAACACTTCAAAATATAGATGCATGAACACAATCCAAATGAACACAACACTTCCAAATATAGATGAATGAACACTTGCTGTACTGTTCACAAGTGCAGAATCAAAATGGATACGCTCTACAGCTAGGGGGAATGCATGATTGCCACAGAAAAGGTTTCTCCTGCGACCTTCTCTCCTGTAAACGTCTAGTGACATGATCTCACCACACTGCACATCCCTTGTCATGAGCCCTGTGGAGACTTTTTGGCAGGGCTGGTCAGAGAGGGAGGTGGAATGAGAAGAAAGTACAGGGGCAAGTTGTGCTCACGAGTGTGTTGATCTGGATATGGTGGTGGGGGTGAGTGGTGTGTTGGGAGAAAGCCCTGCCCCAGCGGCATCAGATGTCCCACCTGTTGAAGATGGGAAACCATACAGTCCAGTCTCCACCCTGCCTTCAGCTAGCAAAGCATTTCCCATCCCAGGGAAGGCATGTGAGCCTAGGTCGGAAAGTGGCCCTGACTCCATCTTCAGGGATGTACTACGCAGGTGCAAACAGACTCGGTCTACCTGCAGGAGTGCCCAGCTCTGTTCCTTGGCAAGACATCCACTAGAATGACTGTGCCTACTCCACTTCAAAGGGAGAGTCAATGGTTGAGACATTGTATCTTACAGCACTGTTTTGAACGCCTGACCTGTATACCTGTAACCTGAATTTTGGAATAAAGCCTTTGGTAATAATCAATCCAAGGGTCTGAATGAGGCATCTACGTTGGGGAGCCGGACATCACTTGACTGGCAGCTGCTTGCAGAAGTGGGGAGACTTGCAGAAGGGAGACAGGATATCCTGCATTTTCTAGGTATTAATGGAAGAGACTGGGAAAGGAAAATTTTGATCTATTAGAGTCTAAGGATGTTGTGAGGATTTTGCTGCTTAACAGGACCTGCTTGATCCCTGTCATAGTATTTGCAATGATGACGATGATTGTATTTAGTCCATACTTTCCAAGAAAAAGTTACAAACACAGGATTCTTTTGCATTTCTTTTGGGGGAAAATTTCCTCCATTTCCAATCTGAGAAGAAGCCATGGAAAGAAAAGTCTGTGATCTGGCACATTCAGACGCCTGATCAAGGCCAAGCACTTCAAAGAGATTTTGAACCAACAAGAAACCCATTCATTTGTATTCAATTAAGTTAAATGCAGTGCTGTTTCAAAATGGTGACAGGAGGAGAAAGGATGCCCAGGATTATACCAGTGAGAGATGTGTTATTATTACCTACCAGTGTTGGTTGTGAACTCAAAGGGTCCACTGAAGTCTCCATAGCCAGCTGCTGTCCTTGCTCTCACATGGAAGACGTATGAAGTCAACGGATTCAGGCCCTTGATATCAGTGTTTCTGGTAGCCGTTTTCACAATGCGATAGCTGCGTTCATTTTGGTCCTACCAAGGGAAAAAGACAGAAAGAAGAGGAAATAAACAGTGCTCTGTGAACTCTGGAACTTTACCTGTTGCCTAATCTGTGATAAGGATGTTACTAACAGGGATAGAATTTTCAAAGGAGCACTGGAAACTTTATTTTTTTGTTATCTTCAGTGATATGGGAGATTGGCAGACTTGTACATTTTATCATTCTTCTTTGGCTGAAGTCAAAGGAGTGATCGAGGAGTGATTAACTGATAGTCAGTTAATCACTGCTTTGCTTTGCTTTTTTTTAAAAGGCAAGTGAATATGTTTTTGGAAAACATCTGAGATTGTAATCACAATCCTTCTGATGAACAAATAGAACTTTATTGTCCATGCTCAATTCTTTCTCTTCCACCTCTTCCAGTTTAGAACTGTGAGAAATGCCTGCCAAGCACTCTTCTCTCCCCTTCCTCCTTTGCTCCCCTCTCCTTAAAAGTGGATTCTGGTTTTTTTCTGTTTGGAAAATGTGTCAGGAAAAAATGCTATAATCTTGTTCCAATAAAAATCTACAACTCATTTTGGGCATTATTAGAAAAGCAAATAAGGTGAAGGGGGTGGGGGAGAGGGAGAGAGAGAGAGAGAAAGTAATTGTTCATTTTGCAGAGAACCTTGAGAGGAAATAGCTCTTTCCATAGATCTGAACTGGGGGAGGAACAAATTATTTGTAGAAATGTCTCCATATAACTTGAAGGAGGTGAAGAAAGTAATTTCCTTTCCTTTATTTTCTATTAAAATCTATCAAACCGCCACCATCATTCTGGGCAAAAGCTATCAGCTCATACAGAGCTCATTATTATTACTGTGCTATATACTTCATTATTACACATCTGTCTCTGTTGTAAGGCTAATGTTGCACTACTTCTCTGCTCTATTGATTCTCATTATAAATAGCCCCACTGGAATCAGATAGTTCCTACGGTGAGAGAAAATACAAAATGACACCAGTACTACAGAGCAAAGGGGGGAGGGAGTGCAATATGTTATTCAGTACAACTGCTAAAATGTATGAAATGTCAAACTGGATATGATTTTATAGGCAAACAAACTTGTTGCTGATAATGACCATTTACACAATGACAAAGCTAAACCTATTTGGCCCTGGCATCCAACATAATGGAAGAAAAAGTCATCTCTCCAGGATGAATTAATACCTTTTCATAATATTTGACTTCATATTCCAAGATGACTCCATTCGGCCTGTCAGGTTCCAGCCAAGCCAGTGCCACACTGTGCCTCGTTATTTCTTTAGCTTGGATCAAAGCAATTTGAGATGGAGCTGCCAAGAGAGAAAGGAGGGAAATGTTATACAATGGATCCCAGAAGAGCCCTAAGTGTAGGGCTTTTGCACAAATGCAATGTAAGATCCCTTGGACACACTCACCAAAGCAACTCAACACAGGCCTAGCCTTAGGCATGTTGGCTCCACGGGAAAACTATTACAACACTCTCCATGCAGTAAATTGTACTATATAGCCTGTGGGCCTGTGAGGAGCCTCCTCCTTTCCCATCACATTGGTCTGATGGCTCTGTGCCCACCTTTCATTCTTTTAGGACTCGGACCCCTGATGAGGTCTTTCAAGCTACCCTGGCAAGGCGCAGTAGTGAAATATTCTTTGATGAAATCAGTAGCATGCATTCATTCATCAGGTCTGATGGTACATTTGTACCACACTGAAACCAGCAAAAAGCATCTCTGGCTACATACAATAAAGTTTAAGCTACCACGCTACATAAAAATTAAGCAACAATCATTAGTGAGGTAGAGTCCAAAGAAGAAGGACTGGCCACCTAATTTATTGGATTAGTTCTCCCAGATTAATTTAGGATTGGACTCGGGCGCCATCTAGAACCTGGGCCAATCTAAATTGATCAATTTAATCGCTCACTCACTCACTCGCGCGTACACACACACACACACACACACACACACTGCAAGCCCTCCTATTCCCCTCCCTCTCCATGAACCTTCCTGTCACTTTCAGGCAATTTGAAAAGGTGGCATGAAGCAAGCAGGAGTTGCGACTGAGGAAACTCTTGAAAAGGACCTCAATGGGAACCTATAATACCTGGAAAGGTATGGGAGAAAGGTATCCTCTGGGCCCTGCAAAACTTTACATGATGTTGGGAGTAGAACAAGGCCCAGAGGACTTTGTCCTCCCATTTTAACCTTCCTGTGTGTTACAGTCTTCCAATGAGGTCCTTCTCAGGTAGCCGCCATTCAATGAGTTCAGGTGGTTGGTGAGAGGGCATTTCCATAATATATAATTTATTTATAATATAGTTGGAAGGGACCCTGAGCATCATCTAGCAATGATGCAATGTAGGAATATGCAGCTGTCCTAGATGGAGATTAAGCTTGCAACCTTGGCATTATCAGCACCATACTCTAACCAACTGAGCTAGAGCCTATATACTACTGATTCCTGGAGGTTAAAGAGCAAGCTCTGTGGCCTAACACAGGACTTTTCTTTGAACATCTAAAGCTGCTTTATACCAAGTCAAGCCATGGGACCTTCTAGCCAAGTACAGTACTGTCTACTCTGACTAGAAACAGCTCAAAATCACAGATTCCCCTCCCCTCAGCCTTAATTAAACTTCAGAGACTGAAAGCAGATATCTGACTAATAAACTATGCCGCTCTTGCTTCACTAGGACACATGAAAACTTTCAAAGAAGACTCACAATGTAGAATTGTGAATTTGAATGTAAATGATCACAGAATAGGCTAGAAACTCTAGCAGATTTTCTCCATTCTTGCTTTTAGGATTTGACTGTATGACCTTCTGGTCTCCTATGAATGTTCTCTCATCTTTATTGTTTTCACACTTGACCCTTCGCTAGGCTTACTGATGAACATACAACTTTGGGTTGATTCCAATGCTAATAACCCTGCTCAGCGCAGACTCATTGAAGTTAAGGAGCATGACTAACTTAGATTCATTCATTTAAATGGGTCTACGCCGTGTAGAACTTAGTTAGATACAGTGGTGACCCGCAAGACGAATGCCTCGCAAGACGAAAAACTCGCTAGACGAAAGAGTTTTCCGTCTTTTGAGGTGCTTCGCAAGACAAATTTCCCTATGGGCTTGCTTCGCAAGACGAAACGCCGGGCGACGTCTTGCGAGTTTTTTTTCCTTTCCCCCCCTTTTTCTAAGCCGCTAAACCACTAATAGCGCTAATCCGCTAATAGCCGTGCTTCGCAAGATGAAAAAACCGCAAGACGAAGAGACTCGCGGAACGAATTAATTTCGTCTTGCGAGGTACCACTGTACAACCTTTTGCTTTTATTTGTTATTAGCTAAGTAAACAAATAGTTTTTCCTAGTCCACAAGATCAGATAGGTATCAAACTGAGTCATGCAATAAGCTGCCAGCAATCTAAACAAAAGGAATTGTCCACATAAGCATGCATTTGTCATTGCTAGCTACCTAAAGAGGTGCAAGTGAGAATGAGGGGAAGGAAGCTCCATGGGCACTGGGCATGCAACACAGCCAATAACTAGAGAGAGCTTGATTTGAGTAAAGTTTGATTTCACTGGAAAGCAAAAAATAAAAAAGGTCAATAGGCTTTTTTGACAATTCAGCTAGTACTATAAAATGGATGAAAGTCCACGCTTCTTTAGAATTACATTTTTGAATGCAATACGGAGAGCTAAGATAAAACAAACAATGGGATAAATGAGAAACATCTCAATAGATGTTCCTGGTTGTTTACCGTACAGCATCATTGGTGCCCGGACTTGAGATGTTTAACAGGCCAGGGGACAATGCCTTTCCCCTTTGACAATGACAGTAACAGATTCGTAGTTCTGTTGGAGGAATGGGCTTCCTGAAGATTTACGATCCAGGCTGCCCACTCTTTGCTGTTCTGTTACTGTGTGGTCACATCTCTAGCCAGCTGTTATCAAGTCCTGCCACAACTGACAAGCACCAGTACAAATGATGGGGGTCTCTGGGGAAGAAAAGGGGGCATTCAGGGAAATTTTTTAAAAAATCTTATCTGCAAAAAGCTGTTCTGTAGAGACAGAGATTAGGCAGCTTCCAAAACTGAATATATTCCCTCCTTTGTCCCTAAAACCCTAGAAATATGCAGGTGTTTCAAAACAACAGGAACCAACAACAAATGCAGGGTGAAGATCTATGGAGACCTTTCAGAGTGAAATCATAATTCCATCCCATACAGGAAAAAAACCCCCCAAAGAAACAGCCACGTCTTATGGCGGAAAATATAGCTATCATTGAACATTTTAATATGTTTAAAAGGACCTCATTGAGAATTGTTTTAAATAACTGAATAGATAAATGTCACATGAAACAGCAACAGCAAAAAGAAAACCGGACATGAAAGCTTCAAAACTACTTGACCATATCAGACAGGTCTGATGGGAGAAAAACGAAGCAGCAGGCACCACACATATAGTCACAAAGGAACTCTCTGGGTTGAATTGCGTCTGTCAGGAAGACTGTTTCTTGATCTACTGCTTGACAGTTTGGCATCTCTGTTAGAAATGACTCTGGAGCTCTGCTCTTGCCTCCCTCAACACGTCTACCCATCTGTCTGTTTGTTCCTCACCCAGAGTCTCATGTGCATGAAGATATACGGAATAACAGAAACAGGGAGGTTTCGTTCAAAGGGGTGCTATCAAGTTATTTATAGAAGGTACCCAATACAGTCAGAAGCAACTGTCCTGGCTTGATATCTGTGTAAAACCTTTAAGTCAAAGGAGACTTTTTTCAAGGATAAGTTATTCTTTTCTTTTCTCTCCCCCCTCTGCAGTGGCATCAAAAGTCAAGGAAGGAAATGAGGATAAGTCACCACCATCGTCTACAGTAAAAGCAGATTAGTGACATTCCAACCAGATAGCCAAATATCTTAGTTAATGAGTGAGTCTTCAAGAGCAGCTCAATATGTCTTTCATAAATAATTTTTCAACAGCTCTGATTCGATCTATCTTTAAGAGGATGTTCTTTCTTGAAGTGGGGGGAGGGAGGTGTCTTCTTTTCATTTTTTCCAGTCACACATATTTGGAAACAGAAAGTATCACAGCACAACAGACGCTGAAGTGATCTGCTGAAATCTATGACCCAAAGTTTCATACCTGTGTTAAAAATACTGATAGAAAAGGGTGGAGTGACAGCTAGGGCACCACTCTTCTAAGCATCCTTCTCAACAGAAGCAGAACTTGCTGTTTTTAGTCAGCACCTAAAACTTAACAAAATAGATGCTAACTAAAAGTCCCCTAATTGTTGCATCAATATAAAGCAGCTGTTGTGTACACAATCAGTGTAGGATAGTTGTTAGAGTGTTTAGACAAATGTTTAAATCTCCATGCATGAACAAAGCTCATCAGATGACCTGGGGCCAGTCACTGTGTCTCAACTTATCTACCTCATGGGGTTGTTGTACAAACCTTGGCGGCCTTGGATTAAAGGCAAGTGAAAACTATATTCCCTTCCATGCTTTTTGTGCTATAACCCAAGAATTCAGATACGTGCCCCTCAATTCTTTTTTTCTAAAGTGTGCATTCAAGAAAGCTAGTTGCCAACCAGGAATATGCATCTTATATACTTATTATCGGGGATATGCATCTTATATATTTATTCCACAGATGGTATGTTATCCATTGTATGTTCATTCATGCAGATAACATGTTTCTTGGTGAATTTGGTATGCTCTGGGAGTGGAATAAGGAGGAAACTGTCCCTGAGTAAATGACTGTGTAACTTTATGCAGGCCCAAACTCAGTAGTTCACTATCTTGCCCCTCCTCACTCAGAAAGACTTGCTCCCTACTGTTGTGAATGGAGCAATTTTCTTTTATCTACTTCCTCAGTACTCTACCATTAAACACCTACCAGTAGTTTTATTACTGCTGTTCTGTGCTTGTGGCCTACAAACAAAGAAGAGGACAGCATACTTGGAACAAAACTTTGCCCAAACAGCATAATAAAGCAATTTCCTTAGGCTAGCAAATGCTGAGTTATTGCAGCAGGCCTTTGGCACTTGATAAATATGGTAGAGTTCAGGTGACACTATTTCATGACTGACTCAGATTAGAAGAAAGTAACAAGAAGAAATCAAGAAGAAAAGTCTTTGGTCTGCAGGAAACCAATGAAAATGAGAATCCTGAAGATCTGGATAGCACTACACAGTAATCTCTGTGCACAACTAAAAGTGGATCACTGCAGATATATATATTTCACATCAAATTAATTCAGTTTCTTCAAATATTCTTTCATCCTTAAGGGGAACATAACCATGCTTGATGGCTTCAACATGTTGTCAAGGATCAAAATTAAATGCTTGAAAGCAGTAATGATACTACTGTGATTAAGAGTTTTACCTTGTTTGAGGGATGCTAAAAGCCTGCTTCATTATTAATTACTTTAAAGAAAGCTGATACACTAAACTAGGATAAATACTCCTTTCTCAGTTGAGAAAAGAACTATTTAAAAATAATATTTGCAAGTCAGCTTGGTGCTGGAGCTTTTGCATTCAGCAACACTCTTATGACTTCCAAGTTTATTAAGGGTATGTTCCTCATTTTCAGGTATGGGCATAGTCACACAGCAAACTGGGTGTGCACTGGCCATGTGAAAAGACAGTATGGCCAGTTGCAGAGCTACAGTGAAACACAAGAGCATAGGAAGCAATTAAATACAGTCATACCTCGGGTTGAATGTGCTTCAGGATGAGCGTGTTCGAGTTGTGCTCTGCGGCAATCCGGAAGTAATGGAACACATTACTTCTGGGTTTTGGCGCTTGCGCATGCACAGATGCTCAAAATTACGCCACGCGCATGCGCAGAAGCGCAAAAAGCGACACCTGCATGCGCAGACTTGCCGTCCCTGGTTACGCTTGCTTCTAGATGTGGACAGGGCTCCGGAATGGATCCCGTTCACATCTAGAGGTACCACTGTATCACATCCCCCAGTGCTGCTGCTCTGTACAGACATTTCTTATAACTAAGTGAGTTTAAAATGCAAGCTACAGTTGAGGACTATAGTGGTTTTAAAGTTTAAACACTACCTTACTCTGTAAAAGTATAATGACAAAATCTTTATCATTCTGCTCCTCTGCCTCCAAAATCATTTCTTGAAAGACAAAATTCAGATCATCATGCCAACATGAAGCAACTTTAAAATCTGGAACTCTGACAGCTGCAATATCCAGGTTTGTTCCCTTGATCTCAGTGAGAGAGTAGGACACACATGTGAGAACACATGTGTAAATTTCTTTCACGGAAATCAATGAGACGTGCAGCCCAGTTCAAGGCATACTTATTCCAAAGTTAAGCTGCACTGTGTCCAATGGAACTTTTTCCATGTTAAGTGTGCATAGTCTAAGAGCTTTAACTATGACTGGATCATGCCCATAGATTTTATTTGACCACTACAAAGTTACGAAGCAGAGATTGGCAAACCCTCCTTGTTTTGTTTAGGAAGGAAGCTCTTGATGAGGCGGGGGGCCTGCAGTACCACTCAAGCGAGGCATCTGTTTAGTCTGAGGACTACTTGTTTTATTTCTGCTTGCTTGCTAAGAAAGCCTGTTGGCACGTCCTGACAAAGATAACTTAATACTTGCCAACAGAAACATGGCAGGAAGCAATGTGTATGTTTCCTGTATGTATGAATGCCAGTTTTAAACAAACAGGAAAACAAGTCTTTCAGTAAGAAGGTAATTTATAAAAATCTGTCTGAATGTTTCAGCCACTTACAAAAAAAAAGAAGAAGCAAAAGAAAAGAAACATTCCCAAACGCTTGAATGACAGTGATTAACATAACACGGGTGGTTGGAGTTAGCACTGCAAAACATTTGAAGAAATGCTATAAGCAATTTGTTCAATTTGGAATTAGCCAGTGGCTCTCTAACCTGGGATGCTGGGAGACTGCTGGGCCCCATGCAGTTGTAACAAAGAGCAGAACTTGATCCACCATAAATAGAACGCCAGCTTTGATAAATTGTGCGGCCTATACTAATTTGAAAGGCATGGGATAATAAATAACCTTAGGATAAGGAGAAAGAACTTCAGAAACTGGAATGGGAAGCAGCCATGGACATCTGAGCTTTTTAAGAGGCAAAAGTACAGTAGAAGAATCCCAGCACAAGTTGTGTCAGTGCTTTGCTGAGAACTACATAAATTGCCATCTGTCCGTGTTCTAAGGTGCACCATGCATTTCATATCAAAGCCACAAGTGTTGCATATAGATGAAGAAGGCATTACCCACCCTACTTCATTTAGACATACTTTCTGTAGTGGTTTGCTAAGCTGCCAAACACAGGGTGCATTCAGACATGGGGAATATTGCGGTAGTTTGCCTGAGTGTAATGCTAGTACTTCTGTTCCTCCATTTTCTCATGTTCTTTTCACACTGCTGGACATTCTATATAGTGGCATGTTGAGCTGAATTCGATTCACACCAGTAGGTGTGGCACGACACAAGAATGAATGCCATTGGACAACTTTGCTACTCCGCTACCCTTTCTGTGTATAGGTGCTTCTGAAAATGGCAGGAAAAACCTGTATTGACAGTAAAGGTAAAGGGTAAAGGGACCCCTGACCATTAGGCCCAGTCGCGGACGACTCTGGGGTTGCAGCGCTCATCTCACTTTATTAGCTGAGGGAGCCAGCATACAGCTTCCGGTTCATGCGGCCAGCATGACTAAGCCGCTTCTGGAGAACAAGAGCAGCACACTGAAACACAGTTACCTTCCCGCTGGAGCGGTACCTATTTATCTACTTGCACTTCATGCTTTTGAACTGCTAGGTTGGCAGGAGCAGGGACCGAGCAATGGGAGCTCACCCCGTCGTGGGGATTCGAACTACCAAACTTCTGATCAGCAAGCCCTAGGCTCTGTGGTTGAACCCACAGCGCCACCCGTGTCCTTGTATTGACAGTATAGCGCCCTAAATTTATCCACTTTACTCCTGTGATTTTCCAGATTAAAGGGGCTGCAAATGGATTTTTTCTGGACTAAAAAAGGACAGAAATAAATGCTAAGAATGTGCTATATTTCATCAGTCGCTTTTACGTCACATGAAAGCTCAAATATAATGCTGAAATCAGCAGTTAAGGAAACATCAAGGAAATGGAATAAACTGCCATGTGAATCTAGCCAAAGTGTTGAAAACACACTACACAATGTTGTAATAAGAGTGTGGGCTGTTCCCTTTTAAGGAAAGACTAGGACTGCTAAGTTTCAGATTTGGATGTAATGTAGTATAGTGATCCTACATGTGGAACAGACTAATATGATTAGCGGCAGGTCCAGCACATCAACAGCAACCCAAATACTATTTTAAAAACTTACCTCTTTGACTTATGGGCAAACATCAGAAGGTGCTATTTCTCTAACCATGCACAATACAGCTTTTGCTTTAAGGCCAGCATCGCTTTCAAGCCATCCAGATTTGCCAGCAGTATTTTATTCTACCTCCATTAAACACAGAAGATAACTGTAGCAGATCCACGCCTCCAATTTACAGTTAAAGAGAATGATTGCTGGATTTTAAATTTTATTAGCTCTGCAGACCATTAAACTGCATCTCTCACAGCTGGAGCGACTGCCAATCCATTGTATACAAAGATGAGACATTCTCTTGGACCAAAATATAAGGCTTTGCTTAGGCAGGGAGTGGGCAGTGGGTGGGATTGAATCATGCCCTAGTTCCTTCACTGTTCTAGGTGATTAAATTCTGAATTATATAAGTCTCCAGGACAGTTCTCTCAAAAATTTTCACTCCTTTCTGATGCACTCTCATTAAATCGTAACTGTGGAAGAGCATGGTAGAAAACCCAAAGAAAAGAGTGAGAAGTCCTTGCTTTTCCACAGCCAATACATTGGCAGGTTAAGAACTGACAGAAAGAAGCAATGTTGATAAGAACAGCTAGCATTTATATGGCATACATAATGGTCCTTAAGGTGAATCCAACAGTGGTAAAGAAAGAAATGTAGAGGAGAAAGAAAGACATGAATGGATGACCCCATTCAACCGAATGCATTTTATTTGCTGGTTGCCTATGTCAAGAGGGAAATGTTGCAAGAACAGATTCGGATGAATTAAAGCCATGCTGTGAACTCTTAGAAGGTTACTGTTTGGTACTTCAACAGTGGGACTAAGAAACTTGCTTCATCCTGATGCCCACATTGTCTTCTGGGCAACTATCCAGCGGTGGAGGCAAGGGAAAAGGAGGAGGAACAATACATATGAATGTTATCTTTGTACAGTAAACTAGTTTCTACACACACCACTCTCTATGCCCCATGCAGGCAAGCAAAAGGCTTTATGCAATGAGTTCAAGGCCATATGGCAGGCACTGCAAAGCAGTGGTTTAAGAGGATGTGTGGTTTGGAGAGAGTCCTGAGGGCCAGAGACAGAGTGTCTGGATGGGCTGCATTTGAGCCCCCGAGCCTGAGGTTTCCCCCATCCCTGCTCTACAGTATGTGGACAACGGGTAAAAACTGAGGTTAGATACACTCAGAACAGACCCACTGAAATAAAAGGCCTGGTCTATGTATTTTAGTGAGTGTACTCTTATGACTAATGTTGGGTACCACACCATGAAAATTCCCCCACATTACCACCCGTTTATAGCTGTTAAGGTGTCTGGAGAAATGGGTAAGTAGTAATGTAAGGTTTTGATTCCCCTTATTGTTACAAGTGCTTTTAGTAGTAAGGAGGTAAGCTATTTACATAGCTAGCACATGGTCCCCATTCATCTGCTGCCATTTCTAAATCATAACTAATGATAATTCCCTAGAAATAAGTAAAATGAATTATAGGGAGTCACTGAAGCCCACCTCTAAGCTTGGATAAACGAAACTGACATTGGAATAAACGCCACAAAAATACAAGGTGTGAAAAGAAAGCTGGTGTGTGTATGGTTGGTAATTTGATTAAATATAAATTTCAGCAATGTGGTTCCTAGAATGCATAAAGTTAGCCTTTTCTGTTGTGCCATGTAATGTTTTGATGGTGTTAATGTGAGTGCTCTTTGTTATGACTGAAAGCTATGGATACTTTTGTTCACCCTGAAAACTCTTATACAAAGGTGGGGGCTGCGAACGAATCTATGCCATTCTGGCCAGCTAATGAACTGCAAACCTGTTCTTCACTTGAGGGACTGCCATAAAGAGCGAAAGGTCGGAAGGGGAGTGGGAGGCAATGTTGCTCAAGCCTCTTTCAGTTTACCACCCACAACTTTTTACCTGTAAATGGCTCTGTAATTGGATAGAGTCCATTCTCCTTCATCTGAAACCTGTACTTTCTGTGGCAGCAAATTATAAACCATGTGAAGCACAGATGAGGGGAGAGAACTTCATTCTGTGCACTGCCTAGTTGTAAAAATAAAAGGAGGTCAGTTGAAAGCAGAGTCAGAAACTGGAGAAGGGTCTTTGAGCCTTGAAATGTGCAAGCACAAAATTAAAGTCCTACTTTAGGGTGTCAGCAGCAGCTTAAATTACAAGTTCCACATTTAGTTTGGTTCACCCAGCATTTACTCACCTTTTGATTCCAACTCTGTGTTTTGAATGGGGGGGGGGGGTTGCATTGTTTGATATTCTAAATGGCAATACACGAGAAGAGAAAGCTGCCAGCAAGATTTGGGATTCCTGTTGTGGGGTAAGGGTCAATGTTATTGTAAAATAATTTCCACCATGATTTTTAGAGCTCTTTTGAATTTCATTTTCTCAGGGCTGATTATAATGAGGATCAGGAAAGGGTTCTGGTTTGATTGTCAATTCAACACAGCAATCAGATTGCTCCAGGCTGATTTTCAGCACGTGATGCAGAATGGTTTCTGGAAAGCAACTGCCTGTCAGTGTAGACCAGGGTTTCCCATAGTTGCGTCTCCAGCTGTTGTCAGACTACAACTCCCATCATCCTTAACTAGCAGGACTAGTGGTCAGGGATGATGGGAATTCTAGTCCAAAACCAGCTGGAGACTCAAGTTTGGGAAACCCTGGCATAGACAGTGCAGAACTAAACTAGATGGACCCAATGCTGTGGGGCTGATGAGAATTGTAGTCCAAAATATCTGGAAGGCACCAGGTTCACAAAGGCTGGTCTTAATAATATTTTATTGTTCTAATCATGAAAACCACTTTGGGAGCCTTGTTGGCTGAGGTACAAGGTAAAAGATGTGTTTAATAAATTGAATAAATAAATAAACCACAGGTTTTGTGTTTTCTATCTTATAAGAGAACAGTATGTTTATCTATTATGATACTTTGGAGAGCCAATTTTCGAGTGTTTTATTTTAGTCTAATTTTCTCTGTCTCTCTTTTAACAATAACAAGACTGATATATTCTAAATTAGTTCTGGGTAAGGGCAAAGCAGCCATTACTTACAATTAAAGTGACACACCTCTGCTAAAAGAATTGAAGGCAGCTTCCTCCAGAGCAAATGGTCAGTAGATATATAATCAGGAAAAAATTGTTCAGATGTATTATTGGGAAAATTTTCCTCTTCCTCTGAGTTCCCTCAGAAAAACAATCAAGCTCTGGCATCTCTCACTGTATAGTTTTTGTTTCATGCTTTATGCTTTTTCGCAGCTGTCCCTGTAGACTTCCCTTGTCACAACTCAATCATTTTGCCTTTGTTCAAAAAATCCTCTTATCAAAATGTTCTTGCTTTGATCAAGGAGGAGAAAGCTATTTTTACTACTGTCGCAGCCAGCAAAGTCAATGGTTAGGGGTGCATTGTAGGCCAACAATATCTAGAGGGCTACAGATGGTCTAAGCTCCTACACTGTCTTCCATCCAGCCCCAACTCCAGCTGAAACAACTTATTCCCTTCTTTATCCCATCTATCTTTATGCCCTCACAGATGAATCCCGTACATGTGTGCTCAAGTCCACTTCATTTCAAAGTGGGTGCACTGTGTTCCATGACACCACCAAAAGCCTTGTGCTTTCTTGAACACCATCTTGTCCGTAACTGCCCATAGACCTGTAATAGGACCCTGTATCAGAATGTGGACTGGGGCAGGGAGATGTTCACCATAAACCACAGTGGTATGTTGATGATGCTATATAAAATAATGATAATAATATTCAAGCAGAGATAAATCTCCAAAACATCATAAGAACCACTTTTACTTCTACAGCATCCATTTCAAAGCCCAAATTCAGTTCCAGAGACATTCTGATCGCTTTAAAAGTTACTGGCAGCTTCAACTGCAAATGAGTGCAAAACCAAATGTAAATTAAAACAAAGCAGAAGAGGAAAGGATTTGCGAGGATGCTGTATCCCCACTACGCACAAGCCTCCCAAGGGGCTCATGCTGCACAATTTCAGCATGGTGGTATTCAGGGTCAGCTGTAGATTTGAGCCCCTGTCCAAGAAAGTGCTCTGCAGTGGACCCCTTCCTATACCCTTGAGCTTACCTGATGGCAGTACAGTGGTACCTCTGGTTACGTACTTAATTCGTTCTGGAGGTCCGTTCTTAACCTGAAACTGTTCTTAACCTGAAGCACCACTTTAACTAATGGGGCCTCCCGCTGCTGCCACGCCACCACAGCACAATTTCTGTTTTCATCCTGAAGCAAAGTTCTTAACCCGAGGTAATATTTCTGGGTTAGCGGAGTCTGTAACCTGAAGCATATGTAACCTGAAGTGTATGTAGCCCGAGGTACCACTCTAGAGGCTTGCAGCCTTCATTTTAATTTCCCACAATGCCTCAAAGAAAGATTATGTCAGTGCTTTGTGGGGCATTAAAATGGCAGTTCTGCAGAACTAATCATCTAAGGCAGCACAGCTGTCCAAGAGTGCCATGTGTCGACACCAGCTCCGATGGTGTAAAAGAGACTATGTGGATTAACTACTGGCTTTTGGGGCTTGTTGGCCAGATTCTGCAATGGCTCTCAGAGAGAAAGAAGTATCTTCAGGTTCTTGAAACTGAGATGCTCAGAAAGAATGTTCCTATGATGCAAGGGATTGAAGGACGAAATAGAATAGAGGGGAAAGGAAGGCTTGATTTTTATTTTTAAAAAGCTCATCTCAGTCAATAAAATGCTTTCCAAGTGCTGAAGCCTTTAAAAGAGCTTTCTCTCCCCTTCCAATAAAATGCACCAACTACATGTTTATGCCCCTCTTACAGCTCTCTTGATTTACAAGGGCTGTATCATTCCATATTGAAACAGACACGTCCGCAAATTTTATCCTCTTAATGCCTAAAGGAAGCTGGTGACATGTGAAAGCAAGTAGACTAAGTGAGCAATTTACAGCAGTGGGTAAAGATCAGACTGTATTTGACTCAAAACATGCCAGACAATGCCTACCCTGCGGAGTCTCGCAGTTTACGGCTTTGCTACTCATCACTCTTAACAAACACTTTCTTTTTGAAGAGAAAATCACATGTCTTCCATTTGCCATTGAAGCCATATCTCTTTGTGCCCATTCCAACCTTCAGAGGACTTCTTTTGGTCCTTCCTTCCTCACTGTTTGCATAATTGCAGCCTTTCAAACTTTCAACATAGCAGTGGCAGCACAAGGAGAGAGAAGGATGGCAGTGTGCTGCTGAAGCTATGCCCTGCAGAGCAACTATGAAATTCTAAAGGTAATTCGTCAGCCCTGCTGTCCGACAAAGGTTTTCCCCAACTCCCTTACCCCTGATTTCTTGAGAGATTAGAGGAGAGGCAATTCAGAACACAAAAACGGATTCAGGTTTGCATACGGCATCTTGACGCACAAGAAAATTGAGATGTAGCTATCCGTTTTCAGCGCTGAGCTACGGATGGGAAACTCATTTAGGCCAGAGGACCATAGAGGATAAATGCAAGGGACTGTGGACAATTGCAAAGAGGCAATTATCGTTTGCAGTGGAACAGCATTAATCCACACAATGGGTGTAACCCAGAGAAAATTAGTTACACCCAAGCCCCATTGAAATGAATGGAAAAGCAAACTTAAGTTCCATTGTTTTCAACAGAAATCAGCTTTCTCCAGATTTCTAACCAATCTGGGGCATGACATACTTTTCTCACTGGGACTGTCACTTTAGAATTGTTGTTTCTAAAAAGTAAATAATCTGTTAATTGAGGTAAGTCCACACTTATTAAGGCTCAGCAAAGAAAGATTTCCATATAGCAGCCGATGTTCAATAGTTGCTGCCACCATTCAAGCTTCATCAAGTTAGATGCTGGTAGCCCAAATTATATCAGCAGGAGGGCCATCTCAAGTTCAACTAATGCAGACTTTCAGGTTCCAACTGATTTCTGCATCTGTGTGACTAAAAAGGCATTGTGTTTAGGAAGAAAAATGTCTATCAATCAATAAAAGATTTAAAGAGAGAATTGTTTTTCATACTCTGAAAGCAATTCAGTATCTCAGTAACAATGAGGACCAGAAACTTGCATTTCTTTTCATCAAAGTTGACCAATAAAAATAAAAAATGCATCCACAGACATTATGTCTTTTGTTGACTGACTTTCATTGCCATGTTAAGCAAATGTCATATATATATATAACTTGATAAACTGAATAGATAATACAAAAAGCATGCTTTGTTAACTTTATAACTTTCTTTATAACTTATGGACTTCATGATCTGCTCTTAGTGCAACTAACATTGGATGCAACCTACACTGTCTCTGAAAACATTCCACGTTGCGTAGTAAATTTTCACAAAGACTGAAATGCATTTGTGTCCTTGCCATCTCTTCTCATAGAGGTATGAGAGAGATGTAACCAACAGGATGCTGTGAAAACAGAAATGATTTTCCTCTCTATAAAGAATAAAACCAATATAATGTAATATAAAATAACCAAGTGTATTTAATTCTGCTTTGTCCATTCCTCTCCCCTCTGAAATCATTCTTATAACAATATCCAATGATGGAACATAATTACATCCAAGTGAAGGGCTTTAAGGACAAAAAACAAAGCACTGTGTGTTTTGCACAGGACCTTTTCCCATATGGAGTGTTCTGAACTAATAATGGCCAAAAGGCATAAACTATGTACATATGGCCTGGTTTGCTATTTTCCCTCTTTGGAATGTATTCAAGAGAGAGGCATAAAAACACTATAAATGTCTGATAGTGATTAAGATATTTTTTCCCTCTCCCCTTTACAAGAGCTCTGCAACCAAGTGCTCCAATGACCAAGAAGGCTACTAAATCAAAGGCCGTGAATGCCAGTGCTTGAATTTAGTAATGAAGGAAGATTACATTAATCTAAACAGACTGCACGAAATCTTCTGAGTGCACGCAGATAGCAACCATACATTTGCATGATTTGTTTGGGCAGGGGGAAACCCCACCAGAGCTTTCTCGTACTGAAAAAAGAAAAGAAAGAAAGGAGAGGGGAGAGAAAGACACACACGCACACGAAAACAAAACAAAAATAAAACACCCCAGCCAAACTCTCTACACACCAGTTCACACAGATCTAAATCTCCTGTGACATATCTCGGTGAAAAGAGTCACGTCTGCTAGAAAGCTCAGCATTGTGACATCCCTCAAAATGTCACCACTTTGATTGCAGACTGCGGTAGGCACGCGCTACAGCTCTCCGTGAGCCAATGCAAACTTGTGCAAACAGACAACGCTCCCGATTCTCCAGATACACGGCCAGCGACAACTGTGTTCGGTTCAATAAGGCTTCTACCAGAAGGGCACCGCAAGGACCGGCCTCCCCATGAGGGACAGTTTCTAAACAAAGAGCTTGTTGGTCCCCTTCATCGCCTTACGTATGAATGTATCTGACAGTCCTTTTCTGCTTCCCTCCACAGCTAAAGCTTAACAATTCAATATGGGAGAGCGAGGCTGGGCTAGCGTTCTCATCCATGGATATAATCAGGTCAGCTTCCTACTCTGCTTCTTGAATCATGAGTCAGTGGAGCAATGCAGGGACTTAGAAGCAGGCTATGTTTATTTGTGCTACACTGCATGGCATTTTAATTAGTAACTCGGCGGATTTAAAACCTCTGAATGGACACACAGGGGCAGTTGTGTAGCCCAGCTTTTGTGCTCTCATTCTTGGAGGAAAAATCCTGTTTGAGGACACCAGCAGGGGGTTAATAGAAGCTTTGATAAAGTTCTCTGAATCCTTTTATTGTTGCTCAACTGCAGACTGGACTCTGGTGTCTTTCTGGCTCCTCTTAGGAGATAACAATTAATTTTACTCAGTTTGGAGGCGATGGCTAGGGAGGGGGGGAAAGCCCCCTGAACATGTGGGAGCTGTGAAGGAAGAGGTGCAATTGCAGCTAGGAAACTCATCTGGACTGGAACAGAAATTACGGAGCAGCCTGGCCTTCACTTACACTTCCCATGGCTATTATGGATCAGGCCCTACTGAGCTCGCTGAAATGTTGCCCTGAGGTGGAAATATAAAACAGGCAGGGACACAGCAACAACAGAGAGTTGTTTTCTGTACACTTTTGGTCACATTTTGAAAGAGAACTGACCATTTTCTGTGGGAAATGAAATTGATTGTCACTCGGTAGTAAAGTACTGTATTTTTCGCTCTATAAGATGCACCAGACCACAGGACGCACCTAGCTTTTGGAGGAGGAAAACAAGAAAAAATATATTCTGAATCTCAGAAGCCAGAACAGCAAGAGGGATCGCTGCGCAGTGAAAGCAGCAATCCCTCTTGCTGTTCTGGCTTCTGGGATAGCTGCGCAGCCTGCATTCACTCCATAAGATGCACACACATTTCCCCTTACTTTTTAGGAGGGAAAATGTGAGTCTTATAGAGCAAAAAATACGGTATTTTACATGGGTAAGAAGCACAAATTCTTGCTTCTTCCTACATTCATAGCTGGGAGGAAATGCTACACTGACTACATGATGTTGAAACTATTAATGCATCTATCCTGTCCCAACTAGGAAAGGAGGAAAAAGTAAGAATTTGTGCTACTCACCCGTGTAAAATAACAGAAGCCACTTTGCTATGGAGTGACAGTGAATTTCATTTCCCTGAGAAAACAGTCAGATCTCACTCAAAATGTGACAAAGTGTGTACTTAAACATCGTAATCACCTCTTATCAATACAGAGTAGACTACTTTCTCCTAAGTTGTTCAATGAACCCTGAAGCTGGTGATTTACTAAGGGTTGCCGAAGCCTTTTCTGTGCCTTGCCGACGGAGTCTTACCCTCTTGTTGAATACAAATTCATGGAAATGGGTGGTACAGCTGTTTTGCTAAGAAGCAGGCAGTTGTTGTTTGTATTATTTCTCTGTGTAAAAAATGTAATCGCTTTAAAATAATAAATCTAACCCCTCCCAATGGTAGATTTCCCTCTTTGTTTTGTTTCGAGTTGGCTGCATGTATGCACAGTCTTATTAGCACGTCTAATGCACATGAACAAGGCTGGGTGCCAAAGGGGAAAAGGCAGCATAGAGAAGATATTTCCTACCACAGCATACCCTTTTTTAGGGTCATAATTAAAGGACCTTGGGCAGGAATTCTCAATTGATCAGAGCTGTTTATCTTTGAGATCCTTGGGAGTTTTCTTCCCAAGCACACATGACGGACAAATGAAAGGCATCTTTTAGCTAACCATTCATTTCAGTAGCATCTCAGAAACAATTCAATGAGATGATTATTTTTTCTACTCTCTGGTTCTCCTGCCACATTTAGACTTCTAAGTCCTGTGGTTTCCCCACTTTTTTAAAATTTGTTTTCCTTTTGAAAACTCTTTGTACAGTATACGATGAATCATTAAACCATCAAAAGAACAAAGACGGGATGATTTTTTATATATATATATATATATATATATATGCAGGTTTTGGTGTCCTCGGGTGTCTTCCCGTGTAAAAGTTGGGGTGTCTAGGCGACGTTTCGACGAGGTCTCACTCGTCATCTTCAGGCTGGTGCTTTCGGCTTCTTGTTACTGGAACAGAGCAGGATCTCAGTGTTTGAGTTCCTATAAATACTGTAGAGGGGGTGTGGTGTATAGCCTCCAATGTTCTGGGCAGAGAGGAAGTTCCCAGGCTAGTGTGCCTTTTCTTCTTTTGTTCCTTAATTACTTGAGAGATATCTTGAGTGATTTCTTGAGTGATATCCTGAGTACCACTTAGGTGGGTCATTAGGTGTGGATTAGTTGTTAAAGTCTTTGTGTCTTGACCTCTTGAACTTTGTGAAGAGTTTTCCTGAGAAGATGGCTGTACTGTACTTAGTTGTGCTCTGGCTTGGCTTCGTGTATAGGGGCGAGCTGTGGTTTTGTGGCTTGTGTCAGCCAGATCTGTGTAGGGATTGCAGGGGGGTGCAGCATCCGGAGGTGCCACCATGGATTGGCTACTGGATGGTGTCTGTAATTCATCTGTGGAGAGGGTCTGGGTTTGGGTCTGGTGTGGTTGATTGGTGTTGGCGTTCTGTGTGCCTCTGGATCTGGTGTCAGTTTTTGTGGGGAGGGCTAATTTCCAGATGTCTGGCAAGCGGGATGTGTCGTCACGCTTGTTCATGTTGTGAGGGTGTTTCTCTATCTCGATGGCTTCCATGATTATTCTCTTGTGGTGATGTTCCGTGTTAAAGAGCAATTTGGAATCTGCAAAATTAATTTCGTGTCCTGTTTCTTTCATGTGTTGGAAAAGAGAGGAAGTTTTTTCTTCTTTTTTGACGGCATTCTTGTGTTCTGCGATACGTGCATTTATTCGTCTGTTTGTTTGTCCAATGTACGTGGCTGGGCAGACTTTGCAGGGTATTTCATAGATCCCTTGGTTTTCCAACTGGATTTTATCCTTGGGGTTTCTGAGGATATTGGCTATTTTTTGGTTGGTGCAAAAGGCTGTTTTGATATTGTGTTTATGGAGGATTTTGCTAATTTTATCTGTAGTGCCCTTGATATAAGGAAGGAGGGCCATGCCATTGTTTTCTTCTGTGTCTTGGTTTTTGGGGGGTGTTTCCTTTTGGATTAGCTTCGTAATCCTGTTTTGCTGGTATTCATTAATTAATTTTGCAGATTCCAAATTGCTCTTTAACACGGAACATCACCACAAGAGAATAATCATGGAAGCCATCGAGATAGAGAAACACCCTCACAACATGAACAAGCGTGACGACACATCCCGCTTGCCAGACATCTGGAAATTAGCCCTCCCCACAAAAACTGACACCAGATCCAGAGGCACACAGAACGCCAACACCAATCAACCACACCAGACCCAAACCCAGACCCTCTCCACAGATGAATTACAGACACCATCCAGTAGCCAATCCATGGTGGCACCTCCGGATGCTGCACCCCCCTGCAATCCCTACACAGATCTGGCTGACACAAGCCACAAAACCACAGCTCGCCCCTATACACGAAGCCAAGCCAGAGCACAACTAAGTACAGTACAGCCATCTTCTCAGGAAAACTCTTCACAAAGTTCAAGAGGTCAAGACACAAAGACTTTAACAACTAATCCACACCTAATGACCCACCTAAGTGGTACTCAGGATATCACTCAAGAAATCACTCAAGATATCTCTCAAGTAATTAAGGAACAAAAGAAGAAAAGGCACACTAGCCTGGGAACTTCCTCTCTGCCCAGAACATTGGAGGCTATACACCACACCCCCTCTACAGTATTTATAGGAACTCAAACACTGAGATCCTGCTCTGTTCCAGTAACAAGAAGCCGAAAGCACCAGCCTGAAGATGACGAGTGAGACCTCGTCGAAACGTCGCCTAGACACCCCAACTTTTACACGGGAAGACACCCGAGGACACCAAAACCTGCATTCCTGTACCCGTGAAAATCTACGAAAGCAAATATATATATATATATACACACACACACACACACACACACACACACACACACAGTCTGTCCACAATTTTAAACTGTTTAAAACATGCATTATTTATTTATTTTTAACCAAATAAATAAAGAAGGGCTGACATTTATGAAAAACAAGTTTCAAGACACACATATCCTTACACTCCTGGCCACATTACATCTTCCAAATATTTAACCAGCTATGAACTGCCTCCCTTACTAGCTTTGAATTTCACATTCTCAATTGTCTCCCATTGTAGAAACATCCTCTTTTTGGGGCACGCAGAAAGGCTAAAGCAGCCCTGCTGTGTCAAGTATCTGTGCCATACATCTCAGGCTTGTCTCCTGCTGACAGCTCTTATTATCTTGGTTGACCAAGGTGCCGAACAATCAACCTTCCTGTGCAAAGTTCTCCTTCAGCCAAATACCAGGCTGCTTTCTGTACATTTGAGGGGTCAAGATGCTAATCACAGGAAGGAGGACGCCATGCTGGACTGAAACATGAAGAGTGACTAGTGGGATGCCACAGGGTTCTGTCTTGGGCCCGGTCTTATTCAACATCTTTATCAACGACTTGGATGATGGACTCAAGGGCATCCTGATCAAATTTGCAGATGACACCAAACTGGGACAGGATCACACTTCAAAACGACCTTGACAGATTAGAGAACTGGGCCAAAACAAACAAGATGAATTTTAACAGGGAGAAATGTAAAGTATTGCACTTGGGCAAAAAAAATGAGAGGCACAAATACAAGATGGGTGACACCTGGCTTGAGAGCAGTACATGTGAAAAGGATCTAGGAGTCTTGGTTGAACACAAACTTGACATGAGCCAACAGTGTGACGCGGCAGCTAAAAAAGCCAATGCAATTCTGGGCTGCATCAATAGGAGTATAGCATCTAGATCAAGGGAAGTAATAGTGCCACTGTATTCTGCTCTGGTCAGACCTCACCTGGAGTACTGTGTCCAGTTCTGGGCACCACAGTTCAAGAAGGACACTGACAAACTAGAACGTGTCCAGAGGAGGGCAACCAAAATGGTCAAAGGCCTGGAAACGATGCCTTATGAAGAACGGCTAAGGGAGCTGGGCATGTTTAGCCTGGAGAAGAGGAGGTTAAGGGGTGATATAATAGCCATGTTCAAATATATAAAAGGATGTCACATAGAGGAGGGAGAAAGGTTGTTTTCTGCTGCTCCAGAGAAGCGGACACGGAGCAATGGATCCAAACTACAAGAAAGAAGATTCCACCTAAGCATTAGGAAGAACTTCCTGACAGTAAGAGCTGTTCGACAGTGGAATTTGCTGCCAAGGAGTGTGGTGGAGTCTCCTTCTTTAGAGGTCTTTAAGCAGAGGCTTGACAACCATGTGTCAGGAGTGCTCTGATGGTGTTTCCTGCTTGGCAGGGGGTTGGACTCGATGGCCCTTGTGGTCTCTTCCAACTCTATGATTCTATGATTCTATGCCTGCACACCTTCTGTCCTTTGTTCAACTGCAGCCTCAAAGTTCAAACAAAAGCACCTTTCTGTCCGAATCCTCTCTGTGTGAATTTTGAACACCAGACAGATATTTTTGGTGGCTCCCTCACAATTACAAAACACCTTTCCCCTCTTGCTCTAGTAATGTATGAACCTGAATACTTCCTGGAAAGGCTTTAAAATTTTCTAGTTTGATCTGAGGTTCAACAGTAAGGGTTAGAGATTTTTGAAATTCTAAGCTTTATATAAATGCTTTTAAATCACAAGGGCTGCTTTTGTGCAAGTATGATGTGGTATAAATGTAATCAATAGCTGAAAGGCGGGGGGGGGGGCATTCTTCAGCAAAATTTGTTTGTTCGTCAATCCCCAAAATATGTTGCTAGTTGCCTAGCTGAGATGCAAAAACATATATCTCATCTTCTCCTTCTCAAATCTTTTTTCTCTTTTTGTTCTTTATATTGATTTTTATCTGACTGAAAACAAAACTGGATTTTCATTCCTTCCTGAGGCCTAAGACAGTAACAAGTGGAATGAGATTTAATTATTAAAAAATCCTTTTCCTTTCAGTTTTCTTTCTAGTTTTGTACCACCTAAAGAGATTATGTTTTCAAAACTTTTTGTTGTAATTTTAGCTCTACTTTCTTTCTTTTCTAACATTATTTATTGCTAGATATCATTTTGAAACTTCTTAAATTACTGATTAAAAAGAGTATTGTTACTTTCCTTAAGCATTTTAGAAGGTGTGGAATAGAAACTGAATAACGTACATAAAGAAGCTATTTTTGAAACCTATTCTTCATTCATAGAATTATGGGCTTGTATTGTGACAATCCTTCAAAACAAAGTTTTAGGAGTTCATATTGCAGATGAAAGGAATACTTTCTTACTTCGTAAATGATCCAGAAGCAATGAACCTCAATACTGTATATCAAACACAAACACATACTGCCATTATTTTTGTATTAGAATTAATTCCACTATTCACTTCATTGTATGAAACAGGGGCAGCTATTTTGGCACACTTCAGATCTTATTTGCTCCCATAACCCCAGCCAGCATGGCCGATGGCAACAAGGCTGAAGGTCACCCTGCTGCTTTGGGGGCATCCCAAGGAACCACATGGCTCCGTAAAGCCTAGCAAATTGCCTCCCTGTTTGCTCACAGCATTGGGTGGGCTGGATGGGGAAGAGCTGGCTGGCACAACACTGCCAAGTAGATGAGGGCAAAGTCCCCTGATTCTAGCATGATATATGGAGTCCGAAAAGAGTTCATTCTTAAATACACAAGGCCAAAATTTCCAGGATGGGGTAACACAGTCATGAGAAAAGTCTACTTCCACTTGATCTTATATTCTGCCACTGCAAAAGACACATAATACGGTCCCCCCCCCACCACCACCACGGAGCTCAAATTATGAGGGACCCTTAAAAATACAGCTTCTCACACTTTTCTGTGGCTCTTCAATTTGGACAAAACATCTCATTCAAGAGTCTCTGTCAATGCTCTAAAATCTTCATTGCCAGGCGACTGGGAATTTGCTCCTCTTGGACCAGGGCACTGTACAACATCTGCAGTCTAATCAAAGCAGCATAACTGCTAGCCAGTAGGTGGAAGCTTGTGAGTACAGGATACAGAAATCCCACAGGACCTGGGTCTAGCCTTTAGATCTCAATCCCACCAGAAATAAGAATGACCTTGGCCCTTACTACTTTGAGAACTAAACATAATACTCATTAGTCTGAGTTAGTTTCCTTTCACTGATTTCCTCACACACAGTAAACCAAACACTCACTCATCAACGCAAAGTCAAACAAGCATACGTTAGGGAGATGGTGGGAATAGCTCTCCAAACTATAAATGAGGTAAATAAAAATACTTTCTTCTCTCTTGTGAAAAGAAGGGAAAGGGACAAATTATTTGTGTGTGTGTGTGTGTGTGTGTGTGTGTGTGTGTGTGTGTGTGTTAAAATGCAGTTAAGCCTCATTTTCAAAACCAGTGAATGAAACCTCCAAAATGTAAAGATAACAGAAGGTGACATTGTCAGGTGGGGTGCTTAGGATAAGGGAAATCACACGGTGAATTTGGATAACTAGGTATTTGGATGACAGAGGTCCAGGGGAGGAAACTTCTGCTATAGTTGGCATGTGCTCAGCTGCCTCTCTTGACAAACTGGAGAAGATGATGAATGCGAGAGTCAATTAACTTTATTTTTGCATGAAACTGTAAATGTGTTTTTGCAGCTACTTAAAATAATTGTCCAACTGCATTTCATTTCAAGTGTGCATGCGTTATGGGCTAATTAGAAATACAGAGAGCAAGATGGCAGCCGAACAGAAAGGCCCTTCACTTTACTAGCCTTGGCAGCCTCAGCTATAACACTTGGAATCAAACTAAGGGCCATCTGATGCTTTTGATCTGCCCGTGCAACTTCCATCATTGTCAGCGTGAGCAGCACAAAGTGACACAGGGCATGGTATAGCAATGGATCCTCATTTGATACACATACGCTATTGCACAGTCTAAATCGGGCTGGCAGAACATAGAAAAGCGCTTTATGTGCATTTTCTGTGCTATGTGGCACAATGCACACAGAATTCTAATCAGCATCTGAAAGCAAGCAGGGGCTTCCAAAGCACTACACCAAAATACCAAACAAGAAGTTGTTTATTTTTCTAGAAAATCTTCTAGTGTTTGTGAGTTACCCGGAAGTAAGCACCCAGTAAAACAGTAAAACATTGATACTCAGCCCACTGCCCCACTTTCGCCTCAACCATTGTGCCTCAATTAGGAAAATCAAAGTGTGAATCCACTTCTCTTTCTCCATGACATCCTTGAAAATCTACCCTGCCCGCTGCTTGCGGAAGTTTAGCTTGGTGCTAACTGCAATGAAACTCAAAACAGTATTTAGCTAGCAGAAGAATGTGTTCATTCTGATCTACTGGTTTGACATTCTAGACCATATCTGACAGGTCCAGAATGTTGGAGGCAAGCAGTACAGAATGACGGTGATTAACAATCTGGAGAGATTGTGTGTGTGTGTGTGTGTGTGTGTGTGTGTGTAATATTGGGAGAGTATGTTGCAGGTCTCATTCTGAAACGAAGGAGCTTTGTGACAGGCGAACAGACAGCTAGATACGCTGAAAAAGAAGGGAGTGTGTGTAAGCATTAGCCAGAGCTGGATATCGTCATACAAAAGATCCCTCGCTGACTACAGCAGCAATTTTAAAATATCCACAGCCAAGTGCAGTGAGAGAAAAGCCTGAATATTTATTAACAGGGCATCCCTACCTTAATTGGCATTTCCTCTACCCATTTCACTGTGATGACTGACTTAACAGAACATTAAGCTGAAGGTAACCTAACAGGCTAACAAATTGCCATGCAGTCTCATTTGCTAAAGAAAACAACTTTTTTGGGGAAAAAAGCTTTCCAAAATCAGAACAGAGCAGTGTGTCCTCTGAGTAACACAAAATGAAGCCACATGGAAAGATGGAAGATAGAGATTTCTATTTTTAATCGTCACTCTGCTTTGTTTTTCCTTCCCATGTAGCTTTATTCCCATGTAAATACTTTTTGTTTCAGAACAGAAACATTGTCCTTACTTCACTGTGAACCTACATAAAATATAACACAGGAAGGTTTAAACTGAATGGTGTGCTCAAGATTGAACCCAAAAGATGTACAACATAAGAGTACATACAATGTGCCAGTCCCTAGATTATTGTGATTGCTCTTCTCCAGCTCTATAACAACCTTTTTGAGTTTATGTAACCAGAATGTTCAGATCCTATAAGCGCTTACAGTATGTGAAATTAGATTATTATGTTTTTGCCCCCCCCCAACTTACATTTAATTGCATTTGCAATTTTGCCAGTCATTGGAGAGATCCTTTAGAAGCCTCTCTCAGTCCCATTTTGTTGTAACCACGCCAAACAATGTAGTATCATCAGCTGGTAAGTTTTCTCACTGAATTTAGCCTTTTAACATATACGGTACTTCCTACTTTCTAACTTAGTTTTTTTCTAGAGCATTTCTTTTAACAATAGTGGACTCAATCTATCCAAAATGAAGACTTTATAAATTCCACCCACTTCAACAAGGCCAGTGATATATAGAACAAATATGTGCTTTACTCTCCAACTCAAATGAGTGAAAGAAGCTTATTTTTAGCGGGATCATGCACCTATGATTTATTGAAACTGGTTAGAAAGGTATGTGGTCTATTTCAGCTGACAGAGACTACTGATTTTAGTAGGTAATATATCTACTTGTAACACAGTTACCAACAATAAGCCCCTATTTTCACAGTGGAAGCACTGATGAATTCAATTTCAACTACATTCTTATGTTGTAGTCCTACAGACATTAATGTAGCAGTGATTCCCACTGAACTCTTTGGGGCTTACATCTGAACAGACATGTACAGGACTACAAAGTTAATATATACTGATTATCATAGTACTGTTCCTTAATCATATCTGTTAAAATCTACATAGTATTGTTTCTTAATCATATTATAAGATCCTATAAAGCTGAGACAACTACAAGCCACCTTAACATTTTCAACATATAATGCAACATATTTTTAAAAGGCATATCATATCTGGATAAAGTCATATTGAGATACTATCTATAAGCTCAGACACAAATCTTACTATAGAATAATATCGTCTTCATATATTCATGTTGGTAACCAAAGTTTTATTTGCATATTTTCATTTAAACATTCCCTTGCATTGTCTGAGACTTACAAAAACCCATTGCAAATAAAAATAACAAACAAAATGTAAGTGAATAAACTAAAGTGCAGCTCAGCAACCTACTTACAATGCTCCAACTGAGTTGATAAAAGTTGTATAGAAAATAATGAAAAACACACTCATGACTCATAATTATATGGTCTCTCCTACTATTGTACTGTATCTATTTTCAATAAATGTGCTGCCAAGTACTCAAGCAAATAAATGAAGGCTGTTGATTTAATGCAGGTGTCCGAATGAGATTCTTTTCAGCTTTACAAGTTCTGTGAAGATACTTTTGACATTATTTTCTGCCTCCTTATATGTCTTTCTCTCACATGCAGGGGTATGATATGCAATACTGTATAGGAAAACAGGCAGGTGCCTTAAACACATGCCTCTTCTTTTAGTGAACATTGGTTCTGGAGTCAGCATTTTGGCTGTATATGCCAAAGACAAGTCTAAACAAGTGACAGGAACCAGCCTCAGAGGAGGACCCTTTTTTGCTCTGCTGCCTTCTCACTGGCTGCTCCACCTTTGAAGAGGCTGTCAAAATGGCATCCCCCAGGGATAGCACCAAAGTGGAAAAATTAGTGCAGGATATTTATGGGAGGAACTATGATAGATTTTGGCTGCCAGATTGGATGGTAGATTCTAGTAATGAAGACATCTTGGTCACCATCAGCAATAGTATAGGCCCCATAGCTACCTTTAAGGCTTTTTCTTTTATATAAAGTGAGTGAATAATACTAGGTGAGACTATTTGTCCCTCTAGTCTACCACTGACTCTGCTTTGGCCCAGCAGTGGTTCTGCAGGGTCCCAGCTGGCGGCCTTTCATATCACCTTCTACGTGATCCTGTTATCTGGAGACACCGGCAGCTGAACTGGAGAATGTCTGCATGCAAAACGTTATGTTCTATCACTATCCATCTTTCTAAGCCACATGCATCCTCATTGAACTGGCAAACAGTGATTAGAGGAAGGCTAACACAGGATGGACAGTCTCCACTACCCTAAATAAATTATGTTGGCCAAGGTGAGCTGAATCGAAGACTGTGAAGATATGGCTTTATGAAGATGAGCCATAAGGCTGTGATTTCTTATTAATTTTGAATATAGTAGTACTTTTCCATATTAGGAGCAGGAGGAACACGGAATATCAATAAACTATAGTTTTGTAACTAATGGTGGCTCTGCACTAGCAGAAAAGCGCTTATTCTTGTGCAAGACATGACAATACAATCTTCACTGCAGCCCTCTACATTATATCCCATAGTATTTCTGCAGGTTCTGTAACCTGCAAGAGTAGCTTTTGAAGGGGCACAGAGGGAGCTTCAGTGGGTAAGAGAGATCAAAAAAATCATGCAATACTTGAGTCAGTAGAAGACTTTCTACTAGAGCAGCTACTGTTGGATACGACAATATATTTCTTAGAGAAGAAATATGGTCAAAGGAGAAAGTTTTACTCAGATCCCACTGCAGAGACACATACGCCCTTAAATTACATGGCCACGCCTGATAGGGAAGGGGTGGAATGTATTTCATTAAAACAAATGTAAGGCTTTTAGACATGCCCAATTTTATAGACACTGACCTATAAAAGATCAGGTCTGCTATTTAACACTCTGCTTAGGACTTTACCCTTTGTGTTGGAGACAACAGCTTCTCAAAATGAACTAGGATTGCCACATTCTGATCCACATGCTAACTTGGGTAGGCATAGCATTGCTCTGATCTTCACCTGTACCCGCCAACACCACTGCATGGTGATTAAAGGAAATCAATCCAAATGTTTACAAAAACACTGCATGTACAATAGAAAGAATGCAAATTTTAAATATCAGCCAGATTCTGTTATCAAACATTGCTATGAGATGCCAAGTCTTGTTGGTTTCATTTAATTTCAATGACAGCTCAAGGAGACAGCTCAAACCCTAGAACTCATGTGGCATTGGTATTCCCTAAAACGTTTCTACAGCCAATTTTATTCTTGAGAATTATTTCCCTGCAAAATTCTCAGAAGTGCATCAAACTCTGAAGAGGAAATAAACCACACAACAACACACAAACAGAGTTCATCTCCCCATTACAAAGGCAAAGTACAAATTAATTAAATATATGGCAGCAAGCTAGCAAGATTTGCAAAATGATTTCAAAATTAATTATTCAAAGTGTATTATTATTTAGGGCACATAAGAAGAGCCATGTTGGATCAGTCAAAATTCCCATCTAGTCCATCTGCTCTCACAGTGGCCAACCAGATGCCTATGGGACATGAGTGCAATCACACTTTCCCTACATCTCATTCCCAGCAACTGGTATTTAGAGGCATACTGGCTTTGACAGGAATCTGTAGTATAAATTCTAGCTGAGTTTCTGTTATTGTAGTTTTGAACAACCTCCAAGCATTCCAGAGGGATTTTGCCCACTTCACTTTCTCTTTCTCGCTCCTTTTTACCAATCCTCTCATTTTCCCTCTTTTGAAGTCAAACGTGACTGTGGTGGATTTCCATGGCAATTGACAACCTGGAAATACACGGGGTGGTATTCAACTGAATTTTACTCAGAACGACCCAATTAAAAAGATGAACTAACTTAGATGCATTCATTTCAATGTATCAACTCTGAATAAGATTCGACAGCTCTATGGTCAGTATTCCCAAGTGGTTCAACAATATTTACATCTTGCAGCAAGCTTTGGGCACCACTTATGACTGAGTCTAGGGTCACTGCCCCTCTGGTTGGCTCCATGACCAATTGTTCTAGAGCCCAGTATCTCAAAAATTTCTTTGCCATGACTAGGACATGCATATAGCTAGACTATGTGAAAATAATTGAATTTGATCATTACTACAGCACTTTCTCTTTGGGATGCTTCATTGATTTAATTCTCCACTTTAAGATCACCTAAGCATTTTGTTCAGGGGGACAATAGAATACCCTCAATACTAATCCTTGGGGCCTGATAACACCATCTACAGTGATGATGTGAAGCAGTCTCTCCTTTTTGGGGATTTCTGGCTTGTTGGAATCAATGGTGCCTTTGATTAACAGTGACACTACTTCCAATACGCCCTTGCCTGACTTTCTAAAGAGTTTGCATTCAGAGAAAACCATGTCCCCCTAGTTCTCTCCATTCCACCAGGTTTCCATTGTGCCCATTATATCTGAACTCTCCTCTAAGACTAAGCACTCTAGCTCACCATCTTGGGTCAGAGTCTTTTAGCATTAGCATATAAGCTCCAATATGTAGTGTCGCTTTCCAGATGTTTAGAATTTTATCCCCCGCCCCCCGGTGCGTTGGCTTCTCTGAATTAAAACAACAATTCTGCTTGGTACCACGACTGAAACATTTCAGTTAGATGTTTCCTATACTGTTTCAGAAGCTCAGGTTAAATGCCAAACAAAATTAAAATTCTAGATCTTGGGGAAGTGCCAAGGCTGATCTATCTGTATTCTTTATTCCCTGGTTGCTATTTTACTTCTCTTCCATCTGGCACTGAGAAAAAACAGGCTCACGGCTGAACAGCCCTCTGACTCAAGCGTTAAGACTCCTGCCCAAGGAAGAATATGACGCACTTATAAAAAGGTAGCGTTTCCTATGTGCAATGAGTCCTGATGTTCTTTCAGATTAGCACATGCAGTCAAGTATAGGCCAAAGAGGGCACAACAACTGTGAATTTCAGCAACATCTCCTTAAAGCATAACTTCATCCTAATAAAGCAACCGCAAAAAGTACCATGCAAAAGCAATAGCTGCATAAGCATTTCATATTTCGCTGGTGTCCTCTATTCAGCATCAACTGATAAGCTCGTACAGTACCATTTTCAAATGAGATGGAGAATGGAGAGCAAGGGAGGGAAAGTGTCGGATTTTACCTGCTTGGTTTGTAGTCACAGTGACAGATACAGCTTGGTCCGAACTAGGATTCTGCTTGGATACTCCGTTCACCGCCCAGATTTCAAAGGTGTAGTTTGTGTGTGCCAAAAGGTCAGTAATAGAAACCTTGGTGGTTTTCAAGCTATTCTGCTGAGGGCTGAAGTGTACACCACTCCCACAGGACCGGCAGCGGTTCAGATCATTGGCTCCACATCTCTTGCATACCACATTATAGGAAACATCCTCGCGGCCACCTTTGTTCTGAGGAGGGCTCCATTCCAAGTTGACGGATGTCTCGTTGACATTGGAAATCAGGTTCTGGGGGGCAGATGGAGGGCCTGCAAGACAAAAAGCACAATTTTTAAATTTGCTTTTAAAAAAAAAATACATTTCCAGGTCAAAGGATGGAAGGAAACCCTCTCTAGGGGTGTATCTGCCCTGATGAGATCTGCTGAAACAAACATGCCTGGCAGTTAGTGGATTCTGCAACTGTTCCATTTCATATGTAGTTTTTTTTTTGGGGGGGGGTAAAAGTACTAAAATGCTATAAAAGTACACACACAGTCCCACAGAGCTAAGGCCATGCACATAGGGAAGCAGGATTTCCATGTGCATGTTCATGGCTAGATAGCAAACTGTGTCAACAAATGGCTGTTGTGTATGCTTATTTGCCTGAGCTAAAAAGACTCATCCACATGCTGTGCAGTAGTAACAGCCAGAACACGGACAAAGCATTCGTCTTTTTGTTGGGGGGTGGAAGGTGGAGAGAATGAGATCTTGTGGTCTTCCCCCAAATTCCTCTAAATAGATTATTCCAGCCTAAGTCATGGAAGGTGCCTTTTAACCTCAGAAAATGTGTGCATGGCAGCAAACTTCGATACGCACATATGGCTAGATGAAAGCCAAAAGCATCACCATGATCTCTCTTAATACTACGAACAGGTGCATGAATAAAATCTTCCACGGCTCTTTTATCCTGGTCTTTGCCCATCTTCCTAAACCCCCTTTTCCCAGGATGTTTTAACGATTAGCTGAGCTTCACAAAAATATCCCTGTGCAACTTTGTTAATCCCTCTGCCCTCCACCCCACCCTTCCCTTTAAGTGTGTCCACCTCTTCCACAACATCCAGCAGCTTCCACACTGTTTCTGGGTAAATTTGGTGTGATTTAACATCAGCAAGAAACATTAACCCTGCTTGTCTAAATGCATAAAACAACCCAGTAAACTGGAGGAAGAAATGAGTTCATGTTGAATCATGTCACAACATGCAGAGCTTAGAAAGCACTCTGTGAACAGGAAATATTAGAGGGTCTGTTCAGCTATTTATATTTATTTTATCTATTAATTTTGTATACCGCCCTACTCCCCTAGTTCTCAGGGGACATATGGTTCACAACATAAAAGCTATCAATTTCACCCTGAGGGAGATCAGACTCACACACACTTAACCCGCATGGCAGGGTGAAAGTAATGGAAGCACATCTAGTGTGTTCTGTCTCATAAGTTCAGGGAAACCCTACTTCAAATAAACATTGTACCTGCCCATTTTTTTCCTGCAGAGGGGAACAAAAGTGAGCACCAAAGTCCAAAGCACACTCACAATCTTCCCATCAGCAGACAGGGTATTTGGGCAGGTTCAAGGGTGTTGATAAAATGAGTTGTACCTTTAGCATAGTAGGTCCAACTCTATGGAACTCCGTCCCGCTAGAAACTAGGCAGGCACCCCTCTTAAGTTTCAGGCACTAGATTAAAATGGTTTTAATATATTCATATGTTTTCTTACTTTATGAAGTTTTAGCATATGTTTTAAATTTTGTATATTGTGGGCTAGACTCAACTAATTAGTTTTCCTAGTGGAAGCCAGCACAAAGCCTCTTGCTAATGCAAAAGGGCTTACTTCATCTTCTCCCCCTGTAGCCCCCATCAGCTTTTGTGGGTGGTCAGGAAAACCCATAAAGCAACATGGAAGCAAAACAAATTTGCACTGATGGAACATTTGTTTCTGTGTGATTCTAAACTCCTCCCTCTTTCCAATAAGCCAATTTGTGGCACAGAGTGAAAAGCAAGGTATACATTTCTTAGATAAATAAAACAAAATGTGACAGTATCAAAACATTTTAGGTAATGTCTATATGGCTTCTGTGGTATCTAGTACTGTAGCAGTGGCAGCATAAGCATCTGTTGCAACAGACAGAGCAGATTTTACAATATGTTTACATGTTTCTAAGTTCTAACCTACTGGAGCTATGGAATTAGCTGCTTGAGCTATTCACCCAGCCTTTAGGATACTGTCATGGGAGGAGCTTGCATGGTTTTCCTATACGAGCTCTGATTCGTTAGTGAGAATCAACAAGAATATTATGCATAGGAGAGAGTGAATGATGTGTGTGTGTGTGATGGAGGATGTGTAGTATGCATTAAGGCATGGGTAGGCAAACTAAGGCCCAGGGACCGGATCCGGCCCAATCACCTTCTCAATCCGGCCCACGGACAGTCCGGGAATCAGAATGTTTTTACACGAGTAGAATGTGTCCTTTTATTTAAAATGCATCTCTGGGTTATTTGTGGGGCCTGCCTGGTGTTTTTACATGTGTAGAATGTGTGCTTTTATTTGAAATGCATCTCTGGGTTATTTGTGGGGGACAGGACTTCATTCATTATTATTTTTTTTCAAAATATAGTCTGGCCCCTCACAAGGTCTGAGGGACAGTGGACCGGCCCTCTGCTGAAAAAGTTTGCTGACCCCTGCATTAAGGGGTAAGGGTGATGTGAATGGGGTGGAAGGGGTGAGTGGTCTTGCGGGTAAGAATATGCGTGCAAGTAAATAGAGAAATTAACTAGGGTTGCCATGTTTCAAAAAGTGAAAATCCAGACACAAACTTTGTTTAGCATATTATGGCAAAGTTGTTTAGCTGGGGTGGCAAATTTGTTGAGCCACTTGATGTATGGCAGCCCTAAATTAACAGCCGTGTGCGCGCGCACACACAGAGGTGAATGGTATACATGTGAGGAATAGTGCCTCAATGGTGTCTGTGTGTGCCTGTGTGAGAGAGAGTTCATGAGGAGTTAGTTTTTGTATGTGTGTAAATGTGGGAGGGATACTGAGGTGGGGAATCTACACAAAACATGTATCTTGTGATTATGTTCCTATCCTTTTCTTCCTTCAAGGAGATCACGGTAGCGTACATGCTTCTGCCCCTCCTCATTTTACCCTCATAACAACCCTGTGAGTTAAACTAAGCTGAGTTCCCTAATGAGACTCATGGCCAAGTAGACATTTGAACACTGCTCTCTCAAGTCCTAGTACAACACAGTAAACACTACAACACACTGGCTCTTCTTCTTCTTCTTCTCCTTTTACAAAACATGCTCTGCAAATTATCATAGTCTTATACTTGTTAGGCATATAAAGTAAAGGTAAAGGTACCCCTGCCCGTACTGGCCAGTAGTGTCCGACTCTGGGGTTGTGCGCCCATCTCACTTAAGAGGCCAGGGGCCAGCGCTGTCCGAAGACACTTCCGGGTCACGTGGCCAGCGTGACAAGCTGCATCTGGCGAGCCAGCGCAGCACATGGAAACGCCGTTTACCTTCCCGCTAGTAAGCGGTCCCTATTTATCTACTTGCACCCGGGGGTGCTTTCGAACTGCTAGGTTAGCAGGTGCTGGGACCGAACGACGGGAGCGCACCCTGCTGCGGGGATTCGAACCGCCGACCTGACGATCGGCAAGTCCTAGGTGCTGAGGTTTTACCCACAGCGCCAGCCGCGTCCACGTTAGACATATATGTTGCCACAATTTAAGTATCTAGGTTGGGAGTGGAAAGAAATCGGCACAGAAACACTAAAGGAATTAAAAGGCAGAGTCTTGGTAAATGAGATATTTATCTATGCTGAATGGACCCTGTCTCTCAAAATCTGAGAGGAGGGGCTGCTTCCTGGCCTATGGCAACTTCAGGGTTAACAGAAGAACATCTCTCAAGTCCATTAAGATGCTTTTGACGGGGCTATGCCCAATGCTACGTGGGAAAATGTGCCACAATGAATCAAGCTCCTCGGGAGCAAAAGTCGGTAATTAGTATGTAGGGCAGAGCACGGTGGTGTCTAAACGGAGAAGCAATCAAGCAGAAAACAAGGGAAGCAGATGCTTGAAGGTTGCATCAGCTCCAGCATGAAAAGGAAGGTGCAGGGGAGTTGCCAAGTGGTGGGCTGATGTTAAAGCAAAGGGAAAGGCAGTATCTAGTCTTTGAAGAGCACAGTCAGTCACTAATGGAGCTCCTGGAATGCTGGCAGGTTGAAGAGGGCAGGAACGGCAGAATTTTTCGATTTAATAGGTGTCTTGTTTTCCTTTGTTTCTTACATGACGGCTGTTACAACAGAAAATCCCACAAGGCAAAACCCTCACCCTAACAGACAAGGACCTACAGAGAGCACTTTTTGCACAGGTGAATTGAAGGCATTCTGCTGGAAGCACCCGCCTTTCCTCAAGCAGTGAACTGTAGATTTACTGAAGCTCTGCGCATATCCCAAAGTGAAGACAGAAATAACTAGGAATACAGCCAGGCTCAGAGAGAACAAAGGCTGCAGAAGGTTTGGTATCACACAAGGATTCTGTGGTTTCACAGAAGGCCAAATCACTGAGAATGAAAATGTTGTGTTCCAGCCCACACACCCTTCAAAGCTGAGTTGTTGTTTTTTTGCATCAGGCAGCCCCAGTTCAGATCCTATTAGTGCAGATGTGAAGTTAATTGTGATTTTTTTTTTTTTACACAATTCATTTAGATTCAGGCTGTTAAAGTTTCTTATATCTGTATATTAAAAAAAAGAAAAAAAGCAGGATGCAACAGTACAGACAATTGTTGCATGGTTTGACTTTAGCTCCAAATGGATGGTACATTCCTTCAACCCAACTTGCATGGGAATGTATGTTGTTGTTGTTTAGTCGTTTAGTCGTGTCTGACTCTTCGTGACCCCATGGACCAGAGCACACCAGGCACTCTGGTCTTCTACCGCCTCCCGCAGTTTGGTCAGGCTCATGTTTGTAGCTTCAAGAACACTGTCCAACCATCTTGTCCTCTGTCGTCCCCTTCTCCTTGTGCCCTCCATCTTTCCCAACATCAGGGTCTTTTCCAGGGAGTCTTCTCTTCTCATGAGGTGGCCAAAGTATTGGAGCCTCAGCTTCAGGATCTGTCCTTCCAGTGAGCAGTCAGGGCTAATCTCCTTAAGAATGGATGTGCTTGATCTTCTTGCAGTCCATGGGACTCTCAAGAGTCTCCTCCAGCACCATAATTCAAAAGCATCAATTCTTCGGCGATCAGCCTTCTTTATGGTCCAGCTCTCACTCCCATACATCACTACTGAGAAAACCATGGCTTTAACTATACGGACCTTTGTTGGCAAGGTGATGTCTCTGCTTTTTAAGATGCTATGGGAATGTATAATGGCACTCAAATAAAAGGAAATTGCAAGGTCAGCCCATTTTTTTTGGAATATTTTGCAATACTGTTGACGCAGCCACTCCTTAAAGCACTAAAACTATGGACTACAGCTTTGTATTTTCTCTCTCTATGAAGAACAGCAGGAAAGAAATATGGTGTTTTGCTAAAGGGTGCTACCGCTCTAGAAGGAAATGGATCTACCTGGGAAAGAATATATCCAATTTCCCATACTGTCACCCATCTCCTAGTTTTAGACAACCTATAATCAGGAAACAGTTAGAACCGGAATGCCAAGCCACCCTGCCCCTTCTCTAACATAAATCTCTGTTGACATACATCATCCCTTAAAAGCAAAACAAATCAAAACAACTTTAGAAACAATCAATGAACATGCAGTATTTACAATCTGAGTTTTTCCTGTGACTAAGACTATCTTTGGGGTCTATACAGGCTGCATTCGCATTAACCATCAGCCTAGTGAAAATGTCCCTGAGTGTGATCAGACACTATCCTAATGTAAAGCTTTCTACAAATTTGACCAGATTCACTAGTTACTGTTTTCCATATGCAGGTGAATACATAGCTCACCATGAGCATTTTTCTGCAAAGATACCAAAAGACACACCCACCTGCCCTTCACTGAAATTATCTTTAGAAGCGTTATTCTGGTTGCTCACCCTTATCTATAGTGAGGCTGGTGGTGATTGAGTTGCTGGACCTCCTCAGCTGCAGTATCCTTTTTCTGGTATTCTTTCTCCAGGCAGGGTTGCCTGGCACCCACGTTGATACAACACAAGGCCTAGGTCTTTTAACCTGATGAGATTACAGTGGTACCTCTAGTTACGAACTTAATTCATTCCAGAGGTCCGTTCTTAACCTGAAACTGTTCTTAACTAAAGGCGTGCTTTCGCTAATGGGACCTCTTGCTGCTGCTGCGCCGCCGGCACACGCTTTCCGTTCTCATCCTGGGGCAAAGTTCTCAACTCAAGGTAAGTCTTCCAGGTTAGCGGAGTTTGTAACCTGAAGCGTTTGTAACCTGAGGCACTTGTAACTTGAGGTACCACTGTGTTTTATTCTGTTCTCTTAGTCATTGTTGTTTTATTACATATTCCCTATGTATTTTGTTATTTACTATGTTTCAATAGGCAGTAGTTACATTGGATTGCAGAACATGCTAGTCCAGGGGTGTCAAACTCAAATTCATCGGGGGCCGCATCAGCAGTTTGGTCACCCTCAAAGGGCCAGTTGTATCTGTAGGACTTTATCAAAGTTATTTTTCCTTAGGCACTGGTGTGTGTTGTCTTGAACCTATACACTATTTAATATACCTATTCCAGTATGATTTTAAACAAGAATAGAAGAAGAAATAATAATGATTTTTTAAAAAGATGACGAGATGGGCTTCCAGGCAGACTGGAGCTCCAATGGGGAGGAGAAAGGAGCCTGTCCCAACAGAGCAGAGCAGAAGCAAATGTTGCCTCCCCCCGCCCTGCCGCCGCACTCAGAAGTCGGAGGATATGGAGCTGCAGTTTGGACAGCAGCAGTTTCTTCCTTGCAAGGGAGCCCCAGCGGCACTGCGGGCACGGGTGGCCAGGATGTCCTGCTGGGGCCCCGAGCTGCTGCAGTTGCTCCCGGGGAGGGGGCTATCCGCCAAGTCCTCCGGCCCGGAGAAAGCCGATGTGTTGGCGTGGGGAGGGGGGCGGTGTTTCGTAGCCAGGCTCCCGCAGCCAAGTTGCTGGCAGGCTCCCACTTTGCTCCAGCCGCCCAGATGCCGGCGCAGTCCTCTTCAGGGTGGGAGGCGCCCCTGCTTTGAGGTGTGGCACACCACCCGCCCGCCTGGCTCCCTCCACCCCACTCTGCACAGCTGAACCAGCAGCAGCTTCGCCTCTCCCAGCCCAGCGGGGGCGCTGCCTGCGGCAGGACCTGCGCCGGGTCCCCGCTCTCCACTTGCCTCCGCCGTTCCCTTCCCCACCTGCTGGCCCCGCTACTTACCCACCAGGGCGACCCCCAGCCAGCCCCTGGCCCTTCCATCTGCACCCCCGGCCATCTCCTCGCCTGCTGCAGCGCCGCAGTGGCCTCTTCTTGCGGCCCGAGCGAGTGAGCAAGCGGCGTCCCAAGCACGGCTCTCACTCCCTGCCCTCGTTGCCAGCCTCCGCGGCTCTCTTGGGCTCCAAAAGTTGCCGCGCACGCGACCCGCCCCCTTGAGCAGCCGCGCCTGGGAGGCTCCGAGAGGCGGAGGCAGCCGGCTCCAAGTTCGGCTTGGCGGGACCACCTCCTCCGCAGCGAGCCCCGGGCTGGACCAAGCGAGCAGAAAGCCTCTTTGCCCGGCCCGCGAGGCAGGCGAAAGTTGTGGGACCGGCCGGTAGGCAGCACCGATGGGGCGCGTCGGTTGGAGCCCTGACTGCAAGCAGGCAGGGAAGGCTGTTCGCGTGGGTCACTTTTTAGAAAGGCAGAGAGCCTCCGCCAGAGTGCGGACCCTAAAATCTGGGTCGGGACCAGTAAAAAGGACGAGAAGCTCGCTTCCTCGCCCTTGATGCCGCGGGCCACATGACGAGGTCTGGCGGGCCGGATTCGGCCCGCGGGCCTTGTGTTTGACACCCGTGTGCTAGACTGAGTCAACCTACATGCTTTTTGCTTATGTGCTCAGAAATCCACCTGAGTTCAATTGACCTTACTCCTGCGACATAGGATTGCAGCCTGAATTACACTAGACTAGAATTATGATATCCAACAGCACGTCTTCTCTAGAAACTGTTTTATGATTTTTCTATGGTATACGCCACCTGGTTGTATTTTTTTCCTCAAAAAGTGTAGTTCATAAGTATTCAAATAAGATAAATAGTACCCTATTTTTTGCTCTATGAGATGCACTTTTTTCCTCCTAAAAAGTAAGGGGAAATGTGTGTGCGTCTTATGGAGTGAATGCAGGCTGTGCAGCTATCCCAGAAGCCAGAACAGCAAGAGGGATCGCTGCGCAGCGATCCCTCTTGCTGTTCTGGCTTCTGGGATTCAGAATATTTTTTTCTTGTTTTCCTCCTCCAAAAACTAGGTGCGTCTTATGGTCTGGTGCGAAAAATACGGTAACTGCAAATATGACTTGAAAGGACTAGAAGAATTAGAACACATTTCCACAGCTCATTCAATTCCAGAGTCTGCATTTTAGCACAAAAACAGAGGTTTAAGAGATCATCCCTGGAAATTGAGATGCAAGGTGGGACTAGAAAAGCTTTGCTCTCTTTTTTTTCCTGTCACCTTGTATCAAGTGAGTGCTGCAGTCTGCACTGGCACACCTGTGCTCCCCTTTTACTATTCTGCATAGAGTAGAACAGATGCTGTTTGCTAAGGCTAGTAGTAAATTATCGTTTCCAGTCCTGAAGAAAGCTTCAGTCAAGGCTCTTAATTTGAGAGTATTTTTGCATTATGATGATTGATTTTTAAAAAAATCTTTTTGCAGTGAATACAGTAACACAGAAGGAAAATACAGGAGTATACAGTGGTACCTCTCGTTATGTACTTAATTTGTTCCGGAGGTCTGTTCTTAACCTGAAACTGTTCTTAACCTGAAGTACTACTTTAGTTAATGGGGCCTCCCGCTGCTGCCGCACAATTTCTGTTCTCATCCTGAAGCAAAGTTCTTAACCCGAGGTACTATTTCTGGGTTAGTAGAGTCTGTAACCTGAAGCATTTGTAACCAGAAGTGTATGTAACCCGAGGTACCACTGTATAGCCAATACGTAATATTCATACATATTTGTGTGAGCAGAAAAAAATGGTGCTGACCCATTTTTTGAGCTGACTTTTGAAATTATTCCCTATTTTACAGTGTGGATTACCCCACCCTCCCCCCAAAAAATGCCTACGTAGGAAGGAGGGAAAATCAGATGGGATATTCGAAGAGCATGGTTTCCAGATTTTGGTAACTTTTCTTTGATAAAGATTGTGATGGCGTTCCCCAAAGCTGTAAAAGTTCTGCTTGGCAAAGAATGCAATATACCCCTGAGATGTAGCATAAAAGAGAAGAAAATGAAAGTGCACTGTCTGATCTATCATTTTATCAGAAGTGCAAATCCTAATGCCATTAGGCGTTAAATGGGTCCTGGGAACTGTCCTTCTTTATGACTCATATCCTGTGAGGTAATAACTTAAACTTCGGCAATATTAAAAGAAGTTGATTGCATTCAGACTTGTGCTGGCATCTCTAAGCAATTTTCCAGAATAAGGCCTTGTAAGGGGGGAAACAGGAACTGTTGCCTGATAATAAGGATGATCTAACAGAGAAGACCAGCCAGCAAACTTATTGTAGCCCAACAGGGAACTGTTACGAGGAATCAGATTTACATCAGTGCCATGACACTGACTGGATGATAAATCAGCACTTGAGTCTTCCATAGGGTATGGAAACTATTCAATTTACTGGACTTGGGAGTATATCAACAGATATCAATTCCTTTTAACAGCTGAACACATTCTGTAAAATGCTACTCGATGGAGTTAGGCCCATTACTTACTTCTGAGCAGACGGTTAGTAATTTTAGTGGGTTTACTTTGAGTATGACTTAGGTAAATTTCACCCTGGACATTTTTCTGCTATTTTGTTTTATACTACATTTAAAACAGAACAAAATGGAAAGGACAATCTGTGGTGCCGTTAGAGTAGAAGTCTGGGGTCCCACTCAGCAGAATGGTGAGAAAGATCCTTAAATGCATTAGGATTGGCTTATTATAATTTGGTATGAGCAGGAAAACATCTAAAGAGGGGACCCCTCTCCATAAGGCCATAAAGCCCAGAGTCTAAATTTACATAACTGCACTACTGAGCACAAGTGAAGAACAAGAAAGTGTAAAAGAAAAGATCAAGGGTAAAGGGAACTCTGAAGGGTCTTTGGACACCTTGGAAAATAGCACTGCAGCAAAGAAACAAACTCCTGTAAATCTAAGTCACTGAGGAAATAAAACTAAGGGTAGAATAAAGTGAAAGGATGCAGCCAAGCTTCAAGAAAAAAATGACGAAATGAAGAAGGGTTGGCTCCATAAAAGTTGCATAAGTGTTTTCCTGTTTCCTTTTTTAAAACAAAATAACAACAGCAACAGCAACAGCAACAGACTTTAGGCTATTCTCAGTTTCTCCATTCCCTGCAAACAGTCTACACTGTTAAGGAAGGTCTTCCAGTCTTTTCAAGGAGGCTTTAGGGGGGCTTCAGGGAGGGCAGTGTGGGAGAAAGCCTTGTGTGAACAGCGTTCCACTCACACAACCTTTGGCTCCAACTCAACAGAACCAAAGTTAGCATAACTAAAATATCATTATCTTTTATTTTCATTCAATTACTTTTTAAAAATATAAAACTGAATAACAAAAAGGGGCAAATTGAATAAAAAGCAGAAACTTTAATGTGAATTTATCATTAAAGCAAGCAAGCTTGTTGAAAATTACCTTTCTTGAGGTTTCCAATGCTGACAAAACTTTTTTGTCCTATGAACAAATTCAGCAACTGCATATGCACCCCCCCCAAAAAATAGCTTTCCAAAACTGTCCTATTAATTTCTCTTTATTCCCCCTTTCTCTCCCATCCCCCCATCTGTCCGCCTCTTCCCATCACCCTTTATTTGTTTATTTCATCTTCCTTGTGCTTTATTTCTCCACCTCAGCTTGGGCTTCCCCTAGGAACCAGTCAACCTTCTGTAGGCAAGTCCATCTTCCACTTGTGCTGCTGGGGAGAGAATCTCGAATCCCTCCTCCTGTGGCTTTGTTCAACACGTTCAACTCCAGAGCTGTCAATAACCGTTTCAATGATGTTTTGGAGTTGATAGCTGTGAAGCCCTTCAGATAAGCATTTTCACTGTTAATCTCCCTGCCACTGAAAGACAGGTTATAACGGCAGAGTAAACACTGTGGATCTATGTGAGTTTGACTCTGAAAGAAAGTCAGAGAGTTCCCCTGACAGCTGTAAATGTGGCAGTCTCTAATTGGTTTCTTTCAGCAGCTGAGGTGAGCTCCTTCATTGCTGTAGGCTAGTTTACATAAACTTTGCCACCGAGGGTGACCCTTACTTCATAGCAGCGTGGCCATTCTGGAACATTTATCATGGGAGTCTCTGTGGTTTTACAGTGGGCAGAGCCCAGCCCACGAGGAACAGCAGCCTCTTGAAAACATCAATCACCTGCTAATTTCCTTGCTTTCTGGAGTAAGCACAAACTTTCAGTCACAATAAACAACAGAAGGGATTGTGTGAGAAAGGGGGGTCCTTGGTGTCTACATCCTCCAGACACCTACAAATCTAAATTGTTAGTGCTCATATATTTTGTGCACTTTTAAGACTTGTGCTGGATTTGCATCCAGATATTTTGATTTTGGTGCCTTGGGACATGAAATGTTTTCTCCTGTTATCGTTTCCAGCATTTGCTGATGCAAGTCACATCCATGCGAAACATTTAAAGCACTCTTGTGGCACTTCAACAATCACGCCCTCCGCCAAAACTCTGGGAACTGTAGTTTGCTAAGGTGATGAGACTTGTTTGATGATACCCAGCTCTACCTCTCTTTCAAATCAGAACCAGTGAAGGCGGTCCTGTGTGAGTGTCTGGAGGCGGTTGGAGGATGGATGGTGGCTAACAGATTGAGGTTGAATCCTGACAAGACAGAAGTACTGTTTTGGGGGGACAGGAGGCGGGCAGGTGTGGGGGACTCCCTGGTCCTGAATGGGGTAACTGTGCCCCTGAAGGATCAGGTGCGCGGCCTGGGAGGGCAGCTGTTTACTAGCTCCATCTGGTATGCAGGCTGAGACCCTACCTGCCCGCTGACTGTCTCACCATTGTGGTGCATGCTCTGGTTATCTCTCCCTTGGACTACTGCAATGCACTCTATGTGGGGCTACCTTTGAAGGTGACCTGGAAACTACAACTAATCCAGAATCCGGCAGCTAGACAGGTGACTGGGAGTGGCTGCCGAGACCACATAACACCGGTCTTGAAAGACCTACATTGGCTCCCAGTACGTTTCCAAGCGCAATTCAAAGTGTTGGTGCTGACCTTTAAAGCCATAAACAGCCTTGGTCCAGTATACCTGAAGGAGCGTCTCCACCCCCATCGTTCTACCTGGACACTGAGGTTCAGCGCCGAGGGCCTTCTGGTGGTTCCCTCACTGTGAGAAGCCAAGTTACATGGAACCAGGCAGAGGGCCTTCTCGGTGGTGGCACCTGCCCTGTGGAATGCCCTCCCACCAGATGTCAAAGAGAACAACAACTACCAGACTTTTAGAAGACATCTGAAGGCAGCCCTGTTTAGGGAAGCTTTTAATGTTTGATAGATTACTGTATTTTAATGTTTTGTTGGAAGCCGCCCAGAGTGGCTGAGGAAGCCCAGCCAGATGAGCGGGATATAAATAAATAAATAAATAAATTATTATTATTATTATTATTATTATTATTATTATTATTATTATTATTTGGAGACTTCTCCTAGAGCTCCAATTCCCAATAAACTTAAATTCCCAGGACCCTCTCGGGGAATTGCCATGACAATTGTAATGTGTGGTGCTAGATGTGTATGATTTATAATTGTATATTTGTTGCTGCTTTTATTTCTTGTATTTTGCCATTGTAATTTGAAGAAGAAATAAAAGAAGCAATAAAAGTATAATTGAAAATCAATAAGATTAGCTAATCTAACAGATATGTCATCTTCTGTCTCCACAGACAATTCCTAGGACTGCCTGAATGAAACTCATGAACCACTGGCAATCAGCAGACCACAGTTTGGTCTACAGGATTTTTGCACATTCTTCCTGACGCAGAATTATACCTATTCAAGAAATAAAAGCTAAAGCAAGAAGGCTGAATCCTGATAAGAGGCAGACACAATAAATGAGCTTTCAGATGAAAAAAATATATATTCAACTATAGTCTAGTTCTGGTAAGTAAATTAGGCAGGTGAAGCTTCTCCTGGCTGCGAGATAAAATTCTTATAAAAGTGAAGCCAGACTAATTCTTTCAGCTTTTCTTTTGAAGCTGCTTTTAGAAAATGGTGGAAAGATTAGTCTTGTACTCACAGCAACTTCAGACAAAAGCTGAGTAGAAATAATATTGGGAGATATTTCAGTGGAACATTCTATCTGGCATATTTAAGCAATGTCATTGCCCGTAATTTGCTTTGTCTCCTAATAGCTAATTACATGTCCGATAAAAATCAAGGAAATTTTTATTTTGCATGTTTTGGAGTTAGTGCATGCTGGAGAAATCTCAAGAAAAGATGTGAAAGAATTTACTCCCAATGGATCCTTATGGCCTTATGTTATTTTTATGCATCAACCAGTGACCTCAAAATTATACAGAAATTAAGCAGATGACAATTGAAACTAACTGGACACAGAATGAAGGAATGATGAAAAGTAAGAACAAGGAAGGTTTATTTATGTAAAAATGTAAACATTTATGGAAAATTAATTCTCCAAAACAACCTGGGGTTTTTTTGGGGGGGAGGTTCCCCCCCTCTCTTGTATAAACAATCATTTTCATGGGAGCGCTCGCAGAGATTAGGAAATGTAAATCTAAACACATTTTGTTGAGAATCAACTGCATTATTTGAAATGTAGTACTGTATTTGCAAAATGGAAAGATTCAGACCTTTATCTAACTAGCCCTTGACCTTGGAAACAAGGTAAGGATAACATAATCTTCATCTGCATTCATATTTTTTACAGCAGTCACACAGCACTAGTGGAATCCATGTTGAGTTTCCACTGTAGATTGCTCATCATTTCATTATGCTTCATTATGTTGATAACTGTCAGAAAGCATTAGAAGCTGGACTTTTGAGTAATAGGACTGAAATGGTAATCTAAAAACAATATACTTTCTAGAGGAAATACAGCAGAGGGCTAAATTTAATTAGAAAAGGCGAATGCAAAGACAATCTAAGTGATGCTCGCAATTTATAACAAGACCTTTTTTTTTTCATTTCAGGATAAAAACCTGAAGTGAAAATAAGAAAACGGATTGTTATTCTGCAGCTTTTAAAATCTGTCCTTATTACATTCAGTTCTGTAGAGTATCTTGAATGCAGGTGTGTTAGTTATACATATATACTGTATATATATTATACCATATGTCAAACAATCACTCTTTTGTTTGGCTAGCCCGAGAGACCAAATTATTCAAAGTCATTTACAGAGAGACAGATTTGTATTGTACTTTCAGCTGGACAGCTAATGCTAATTACTTTGACCCAATCAAAAAAGTTAATAAACTAATAGTGTCTCTAAGTTTAACTCAAATTGTAATAACAAAACAAATTCCTTCCAGTAGCACCTTAAAGACCAACTAAGTCAGTTCTTGGTATGAGCTTTCGTGTGCATGCACACTTCTTCAGATACACGTGTGCATGCACATGAAAGCTCATACCAAGAACTGACTTAGTTGGTCTTTAAGGTGCTACTGGAAGGAATTTGTTTTGTTTTGACTATGGCAGACCAACACGGCTACCTATCTGTAACTCAAATTGTAATGAAAAATATTGTTTAGGAAACTGATGCAGATGGATACAAAAGTGACAAAATGCACCTGTTCTTTCTAGCAGGAAAATTCCTAAGATAACGGAAAAGGCATATTCTTTAGACCGAGGAAGAAATATTTTGAAGTTTGTACATATAGCTTGGCAATGTTGAATTTTATTCATTTTGTACATTTTAATTATTTGTACATTTGTACATTCATGGCAATGTGCATGGTCCATATAGCCATTGGATTCTAACACCCTGCAAAGTTTATTAGGCTTGAAGAATAAACAGGCCTGGTCATATAGCCCTCTTAGTTTCTCTTTCTCTCTGCTTTCCGCCACCCAGTTGTTCAAAATAATAACTGCATTGCTCTGAGGGATAATTCTTCCATAACTTATTTATTTAAATATTTATAAACCGCACTTTGATTTTAAAAAATACAGCAAGGCACCTGAAATTATATCACATGAAATTATAACTTGTACTTATGTTTAGGATAAATCAGATGCGCTATCTCCATATCTTAGCATACTGCTGATGCACTGCAAGTGTGCAGTTCAGAATGTGTGGCTCAGGCAGACAGCTACTCAGCACATCCAGAATGCTGAAAGACAACTGTGTCTGGCACAGAGGCTTCTGTCTTCACTGATGATACCAGATCAGATCAGACACTGAAACTATGAGCCTGAGGTCAAAAGGCATCATCCTACGATCTACACACAAGGCAGGGCATGCAGCTGCCATGGGAAAGAGGAATCCCATTGAGAAGCACTGACCCATGGGGTGGGTGAGCTCAGCGAGCCTTATTCATTTACTGCACACTGTGGGTTGCTGGGGAGCAGTGCCCCCCAAAACCATCTCAGCAAAGCACAGAGTCCACCTCTTTGCCAAGGACACTGTACTTTCCTCCATCACTTTGCAGCTTTCTCTGCTAACATTCACCACCCCAGACCACTCCTCTTTGACTTATTATTCATTTCATGAAATGCATATACCCCTTGATGGTAGGAAAAACCCTCAAAGCAGTTTACCAAAAAAGATAAAGCGGTAAGGTTATCACTTTAAAAATCTACAGCCAAAACATACAGAAAGTTAGAACCACTTTAGAATAGACTAAAACAAATTAAACACATACAAAATTTCTAAACATCTGGGTAAGGTAAAAGTAAAGGGACCGCTGACCATTAAGTCCAGTCGTGGCCGACTCTAGGGTTGCGGCGCTAATCTCGCTTTATTGGTCGAGGAAGCCGGTGTACAGCTTCCGGGTCATGTGGCCAGCATGACTAAGCCGCTTCTAGCGAACCAGAGCAGCGCACAGAAACGCCGTTTACCTTCCCGCCGGAGCGGTACCTATTTATCTACTTGCACTTTGATGTGCTTTTGAATTGCTAGGTTGACAGGAGCAGGGACCGAGCAACGGGAGCTCACCCCGTTGCGGGGATTCGAACCGCCAGCCTTCTGATCAGCAAGTCCCAGGCTCTGTGGTTTAACCCACAGCGCCAACATCTGGGTAGGCTTGTCTAAATAAGAATGCATTCAGCAGGTGCCGAAAAGAATACAGTGAAAGCGCCAGCCCTGGTATCAGTAGGCAGGGCATTCCAAAAGTGTCAGTGCGGCTGCACTAAACAACCAAGTTCTCATAGATGTGGCGAAGGTATTATGTGACACTTGTCATGGCTGCATCTGGATCAGGATATCTTGGCCACCGTAGTTCATGCACTGGTAACCTCAAGACTAGATTGCTGCAATGTGCTCTATTTGGGGCTGCCCTTGGGCATAATATAGACACTCCAGCTGGCACAAAATGCAGCAGTTCAACTGCAGATTGGAGCATATGGACAACAGCAGGTGAGACATCTCCTAAATCATCTGCACTGACTACCCATAACCTACCAGGCCAGGTTCAAGATTCTTGTGTTGCTATAGCCCTGGACAACTTGGGTCCAAAATACCTAAAGAATCACTTTATATTCCGACTTGCTACAGATGGGTGTTCCAGGTGTTACAGATACCCAACTGGACTCCACTAGCAGTTGGGCATTTGATACAGTGGTGCCCCACAAGACAAACGCCTCGCAAGATGGAAAACCCGCTAGACGAAAGGGTTTTCTGTTTTGGAGGCGCTTCGCAAAACGAATTTCCCTATGGGCTTGCTTCGCAAGACGAAAATGTCTTGCGAGTTGCTGCGGGTTTTTTCCCCTCCCCCCCTTTTCCTAAGCCGCTAAGCCGCTTATCAGCTGATCCACTGATAAGCTGCTTAACAGCTGATCGCTAAAAGCCGCTAAACCGCTAATAGTGCTAATCCGCTAAGCTGTCAATGGGCTTGCTTTGCAAGACGAAAAAACCGCTATACGAAGAGCCTCACGGAACGGATTAATTTCGTCTTGCGAGGCACCACTGTATCTCCGATTCCATGCTGTGGAACACTTTTCCAGCAGAGATTTGGCAGGAATACTCACTTTTGTGTTTCAGGTGCCTTTTAAAGATTTTTTAAAATGTTGCTAGATCTATGCTGCTATCTAAAATGTCCCTTGAGTAGCTAGACATTTTAATGATTGTTTTGTATCTCTTTTAAATGTTTTTATGTTGTTGTATCCTACCCTGATGTTTTGCGTGATGGCAGTATGGAAATGCTTTTATAAATAAATAAATACCAATATCTGTCTTCCACAAAGGTTTCTCTTTATAGAAATATAAGCCATAAACATAACATCTGAGCAACTGATTCAAAGAGAACAATATTGGTGATCCAACTGGCAGCATAAATTGTAACTTTACAAAAATAAAACAAAACCCTGATATTCTTGAGCCAAGTTTTTGATGTTGGGTATGCTAACAATTTATAGGCTGTGTGCAGTGCATTTTCTAACCAGTGCATAAAAATTAAGCATGCAATTTTCATAATTTGTCATGGGGATTGTATAAGGAGGGTGGGGGAGGAAAGCTTTCTCGTTTCCTTTTCCTCCAGTGTGAGATTCAGGAAAAACAGAAAGCTATTAAGTCTACCTTTCCTGGCCTGGAGAGTTAAGATGTAAAACCAAAGATGTAGCTATTAAAATAGTTAAAGGAACAGCTGCCCAAGGAACAATGATGAACAAAAGTGGAGTCTTGTGAATGTCTTAGCAACTAAAATAAATAATTAGCAACAATAAGACCTTCCTCCTACCAACACCCAACAAAATTGGAGGGAGGGTGATTTTCTGTTCATTCCAGGTGTTTTCCTTTAAATTACCCATTTCTTCTTTTTTCCTTTTTTTTTAAACCTGGCCTAATAGTGAACAGAAACCTGATTTTACAAGCCAATGGAGCAGAGTGTATGTTTTTGCTAGAAGAATGGGTCTCAGATTCTATGTTTTATTTCTTCATTAGAAGGCCGTCACACTGAGCGATTACTAAATGCAAGACTGAATGAGACTACTGGGGTTAAATAGAGCATAATGAACAAAGAAGGTGCTTGATTATTATAGCTGTCAGCACAAGGGAATTGGGTTTATCACCTGGTTTAACCAACTGGTAAGAAGAACTGAGATAAGTGTGAAAGATCCTCTGTTGTTTGTGTTCTTCTCCATCTCCCCATGTCAAAAAAGTTAGGCAAACTGAGATGCTTCCTCTAAAACAGATCTTTAAATAGAGCTCTTTCCCCCTGCCTCATGACATCTCTCTCTCTTTTTTAAAATGGTTGCTTTCTCTAAAGTTTGGTTTCACTTGCACTTGTGGTTTTCAGTTTTCATATTTATTCCATGTTTCTATAGAAGTTGTTTAAAATATTGTTGTGGTCTATTAATTTTGAAGTCATTCATGTGCTTGACTTGATTATTCTAATGTTTAACTATATTATGATGACTCATTTAATGGACCAGTGTTAATTTATAACCACATATATTAATTGCAGATCTATAAACCACTTTACAACCAAAAGTTACAAAAGTGGTGTGCAATGAAATAAGATACAAGAGGATGCCAACTCTGAAAACTGAAAGCAACGAAACCATTTCCATAACTGTACAATTATTATTCGAAAAAATGACTGGCTCCCACTTCAAGTAAACAAAAAATGTCTTCCAAAGCTGCCTAAATATAAAAACTCTCGGTGCTTCTCTAAATTCAGCTGGTAATTGATTCCAGAGGGCTGAAGCCTGGTTTCCAGCACATACCAAGCACACCTCTGGTGCATATGGTACTCTTAGCAGTGCCCCATCTGAGCAACAGGAGAGTATTCTGCAAGTGAATAACATCTTTGAACAGTATAGAAACTAACCTGCTCTTCCTCTTTATATCATTAATATATACAAAAAAGAGCTTCACATAAACACACTGTTATAATGTTTCTATCGTATAATTTCCACTTCACTGCAGACCTAAATTGAGGGCTTCTGTTACCTCTGTACACCACACTGGGCTAGCATACTTCACCAGCACTATGGTGAACAGAAAGTCCCGAACATCACGATAAGCACATCCTCATTATCACAGGGTTTCTCCAAATAGCCATAGCCTTATCCAAGAAACTTGGAATATATCTTCAGCAGTGTCTCTATACACTTTAAACCAGATTCATCACAAACAACCTGATCCTTTTTGCTCAATGTCAGGGATGGAATTTAAGGCCATCCACAACAGCAGTCAGTTTTACCTCTGAACCACAGTCTACATTTTAAGTGGCACAGCTCCTAACCAAGAAGATAATCTGAAAACTATTTGAAGGGAGAAAGTCAGAACAAAAGAGAATGATTGGAAAGAAGATATCGCTCTGGACAGAGCTTATATCCTGGCTCCATGAGAAATGTTTCCACCAAGATCTAATCACACACAATCCATGGATCACAACCATTTAGAATAATTCAGAATTTAGAACCACTTAGAATCAGTGCTATTCTTTGCTCATCCATGACTTGTTCTCTTTTGCTGGTGCTCTTCCAAAATTTCTGCCTTGCCTTCTTGAACAAAACAGACTCCCTAACTAGCTGCTAGAAAATCTGACAAGACTGTCTTCCTATCATTTCAAAATAAAAATATTCAGCAATTATTCCCTTCCTTAACAAGAGAGACCAAAACCACAGAACATTCCCTTAAGACTTCAGAGATATTGAACTTTTGGGTTAATTATTTTCAAAATATTTGTTATCTTTGGTTCAGCTGACTCTTTCATAAGACCCCATATATGGCCAAGCCATAACTCACTAAAGCTTCATTCAGCCGGTTTATCCTTTCTCTGGCTTTCAATCCCTGAAATTCCTTCAGTGTCTAACCACATTTCGGTGGGTTTAGAGGTATCTGTGTTAGATTGTGGTAAGACAAGTAAATACAGACTAGTTCTTGGCATGTTTAGCCAACATGCACTCCAGGCTCTGGCCAACTTGATCACTGTGAATGGGCAGTTAGGTGGCCAGGAACTTAAAACAAAATAACAGTAAATGTTATTTGATCACTAGGAAGCTCAATCCGAATTTTGGCACATAAAACCTCTCAGGTTTTGGGAAGGTGACCAAATCATCCTCCACCCTGCTAGAGGGAGGGACAGAGAAAGAATTTTGAGCAAGTTCAGCACTTTGCATTCGGAGTACAAGCGTTTCCAGCTTAAAGATCAGTCAGCTACTGAAGAGCAGCTTTGAGAGTCTTCAGTAGTGAGTCTTTGAGAGCATAATGGAGAACCAGAAAATTTGCTGTCTGCTTCAGGAGTCGCTTTGTTTCTACTGCTGGATGAGGATCTGAAAGCAACTCTGAAGGGGGACCAGAATAAGAACCTTCCTGTCAGCAGATATAAGGGTTGAAAGCACAGCCAGTGTTGGTAAAGAGATCTGAGGAGGTGGGTGGATGCCTTGGTACAGGTGTGAGTAGACTTCGGCTCTCCAGATGTTGCTAAACTAAAACTCCCATCAGCCCCAGCAAGCATGGTCAACAGACAGGAATATCAGGAGTTGAAGTTCAACAACATCCAGAGCGCCAAAGGTTTCCCAAACAAGCCTTATTACCTTAGATTATTCCATGGACTTTTTATCCGTAGCTGAAAATGTAAAGAATTTGGCTAACACTGAACGTGTAAGCAGCTATGAGCACAAAAACTATACAAAGATTGGCAGGCATGAGACAGCTGCTGGGATAATATATAGCCCCAAATTGTGGCCTGGCCCCTTTGTATCTCAGCAACATGAGAAATTAGTTAGGATAATAGGATTCAGAACTCATTTGATTCTCTTTTGTTTTACTTCTCTTAGCCATTAGCTAAGAAGCGGGCATAGCAAGATTCTAATCAAAGACGACCAGCAGACTCTCTTTACAAAAGAGGGCAGCATGAACGGATAACTAGCTACAGAAAATCTTTGCTCACCACCATGCACCCATGTCCCATATAGACTGAAACTGTCACATCCAATCAGAACATGAAAAGAACTAAGTTATAGTTGGGCATTTGACCAGTCAAAAAAGATTTGGTCAATTGACAACTCAGATATTGTCAAATATTTGTCCAGTACTTTAAAAATATTCTGTTTTCTTTTTTGTGGGTGGGAGAAACTTTAAAATCAACAGGTTTGTTATTTTGCTAATTACAAATGTAAAACTTGCTAATTGCTATTTTGAAACCATGAAGTTAACCTTTTAAAAATCTAACAAATACTAAGACCTTGCATGAGGTTAGAATCATTCTATCAGTGCGAATGATTCACTGTACTGTTCTCTTTGGCTTTTCATTTAAAAGAGAGGAGTCTGTCTACAATTGCATTTTTTTAAAAAATGAATTTGAAACAGAAATGAAGCAAAGTAACAGTGTATTTGTTTTTCTTTCTTTTTTAAAGTGGTGGACTAGAACCAGGGAAACCAAGGTTCAAATTGCCTCCTCAGCCAGGAAACTCACTGGGTGACCCCATGTCTGTGTTATAAATGTCCTTGCCCTGAGGCAGAGTGGCCCAAGGACAATTAAAACATGGCCTTTGTGATATGAGCATGCTGAGCGTGCCACCTTACCCTCTGGGCACTTCCTACTGCAAGCTTTCTGGTGAAATTAAGATATAATCTCAGTAGAGAAAAGGCTCACTTGCAAAATGCCCATTGCGTGCTCTCACAGAGTTTCTCAAACTTCTTGAGATTTTAAAGATGGATGTAACGAATTCATGTGCAATGCAACAGACGTGTTATTCTTGGCTTGACTACCACCAGTGCAGTGTCTGAGCAAAGCTGATTGTAGGTGGCCCTGAAGAAGGTGGGAAAGGGCCCTAGACAAAGGAGGATGCCATCCTGTTTTGCAGGTGTTGCACAGAAGCAGCCAAGCAAACCCTTTTGGTGAAAAGAAAACCCTGTGGGATCTATATCAATGAACAATGATAGAAACTCCACAGCAATGGATGGATGTTGTGGTAATGGGCACATAGCAGCAGAAATAGGAAATAAATTGAGAACCATGCAGTCCTAAGTTTCATTCACTTTTATTTCAGCGTGGCCAGAAAGCCTATCAACTGAATAATACAACCTTTTTTTACCCAGTGGTTGCATCCTGATGAAAATCACAGCATCCAGTGGTGATTTTGCAAATGATCTATCTTGTGTTGAAATCATGCCTTGCCACTTCCTATTACTTTGATTCCTAACATGATATGTGAGCAAAGCATCTAGCAAGACCAGTCACGATGCCAAAAAACAACCATGGGCAGGGGGTAAGTATCAATGGCTACCATTCACAAACCCTATGTATAATTTCCAGTGTCAAAAGCAGTTTTGCCTCTGAATATCAGCTGTTGGAGATCACAAGCAGGAGAGGGCTACTGGGCTCATGCCCTGCTTGTAGGCTTCATGAGAACATCTGGTTAGCAACTGTAAGAGCAGAATGCTGGACTAGATGGGTCCTTGGTCTGATCCATGAAGGTTTTCCATGCGTTGTTATAGAAAAAGACCAAAGTCATCTATTCAGAACTGCCACAAACCTTCCTTTACATGCCTCTTTCTTTTAGAGCATCTTTCCTCCTGTTTTCTGATCACATCACATATGCAAGGCTGTGATTGTCCCTCATTATGCGTACACAGTGCAGCCTTAAGGCACTTCCACGGTGCAGACACCAATGCAAAAACACAAACACAAAAAAACCCAAAATGGAACTAGACCCTCTTATTTTTGCCGTTGACCTACATTCTGTCACTTAATCACAAACTTCGCTTTCTGTTGTGCAGCAGGAGAGAGGACCCGGTAATGACATATTGTGTTGACTTGTTTAAAAGGGAATTGTTACTGAATGTCCCTGTCACCAACCAGACATTTTTCATAGCAGGATGTACATCTCTGGGGAGTGTCTCATGTATAAATTATAAGAGCAGCAAGAGAAGGAGGAGAGGAAAATTAATAAATAAAGGCGTCTGACTTACGTGTGCAGGGCATGGAGGCAGCGTCGTTCTCTGCTCGGAAAAATCCCGGGTCACAGGTGCAAGAGGTGGAACCTTCCAAAATGGAGAAACTGTGAGGCGGGCACTTAGCACAGGCAACATCTGTTGAGAGGGCCTTGTAGTATCCAATCTTGCAAGCTTGGGAAAAGAAGGGGGAGGACAGAAAAGAAGAGCTGTTACTGGTATAGGACTTGATAATAAATTGCTACCTCATTTACTCAGCATTCAGACATGGGGGCACTTTTGAAAGAGGAAAAATGATGTCTGCTTAGCACCGGGAGAGAAATTAACCAGCCAAGGAGCACTTGACTGCTCGCTCTCCAAGCAAGGAAGGCAATTTTTAATCCCGATGAGACCCCATTAACAAGTAGGCCTGTAGAGCTGACAAGAGCACCTATAAGCATGTCCATGTAGCAACTTGGTTGGAAAATCTGTCTCATTTTCTTCCCTGCGTGGGTTTATTTTGTAAACCCCATTTCCTTGCTTCCCACCTGCAGACACTCTCACATTGCAGTAAACAGGGTGCAGTTGTTTTAATTCCATGACTGTTTTAGAAAGGCAGCTGATGGTGTGACACTGCCAATTTTTGAGATGGAGCGGAATAAGACCCTACTGTGATTGGCAGTCAACCTCTTACTCTCGCATGCCCAGAAAAGGCAATTCTCCCTTCTGCAGAAGCCAATTAATTTGCTTTCCTCTCCCCAAGAGACAAAATCAACACTCCGCCCCTGAGCCGGAGCATACCAGTGGCTGCACTCTTTGACGCCAAGGCCCCATGTGCAGCAAGTGTTCAGTGACATCACCTTCATAAATATGATGCTTACATGGATGACTACTTTTACATCATTGGGATTAAAAAAGAAATACTCTTAAGTATCATTAAGAAAATCTTTTGAACAGTGGCACACAAGCATGTCCCTCTAACAAATTTTGGCTAGGGCTAAAAATAAAAAAAAAACACCATCACCAGACGTTGAAACAGAGAAAGTCAACTAGGCAGCTTTATAAAGGACAAAGAGCAAAAGAAAGGATGGTTACTGCCAATATTTACAGCATGACTCACTTTCATGTCTCTTATTTTTATCACACAGTCTACCTTTAGAGTTCCCTTGCTCTTTGCTTCTACGCCTCCAGTAACCAACATGCATTTGCTTTCAGCTATTCTCCCACTCACTCCACATTCTTTTATATGATTTAATTTCCCCCACTTTTATGATGTACTTGTAACAGCCACGGATTTCTGCAACATGTTTGTAAAGGAGCAAGTCACTTCACCCTTATTAACTGAGGCCATTTATGGAATCTCCTTAACAAGTCAAAACTTTACGAAGTGTGGTGCAGCGTCCATAAAAATCACTGTGGGATCAATCTTGCCCTTGCTTGCTTCGGCTGTCACCGGACCAGGGAATCTTATAAAAACACATAGCTCTGGTGACTAAGATTTATGCTTTCAGCGTTTACACACATCACATAATTAGATAGGGTTCAACTTGCAAGGTGCTTTCTGGCTACGCTTCAAATGGCCTTGGGGCTTTGATTAAACTAAAAAAAAAAACCCCGCAACATTGGCAAGGAGAAGCAAAGGGGTCAAGCTCAGCCTCCCCACATCAAACACAATTAGTCCCCAAACACAAATGCAAACCTATTGGGTATGGTCCATCATTCTGCCAGCCACATCAAACAAAGACAGTTTGTGTAAAAAGAATGAGCCTCCTCAAAGGATAAGCAGCTAAGAAGATACAAATTACTGTTTCAATGAAGAAAAACCTAGGTTGAAGGTCTTATGGAGGAGGCAGATTAATAGATCAGACGTAGTTGGAAATTCTTTTTTCAGTGACATTTTTTAAAATTTTAATTAAACAAGATCTGATATCCTGAAAAATGGTAAGAAAAGTTTGAAGCTTCTTGGAATTTACGGTGATGATAAATACTAACAAAGTTGGACTGGATTCATTGTATATCACACTGACCCATTTTCCATCCTGACCTGAAAATCCGCTTCCAGTGCAGGAGCTTAGTGCAAAAATAGTTCACTTCTCACTGCAAATTTAAGTTGGATGCACACAGAAGTTCGCAAAATTATCCATGACATCCTCTTCGATTGCAATTATAAACCTGTCAGACAATTTTATCCTCATGAAGACCTACAATTAATACAATAAGTTATTTCAGACTGGTTCTGATTCTTGGGTGTCCCCAGCAAAACAGGGAAGTACAAGCTGGCAAAAGCCAAATACAGTGGTACCCCGGGTTAAGAACTTGATTCGTTCTGGAGGTCTGTTCTTAACCTGAAACAGTTCTTAACCTGAAGCACCACTTTAGCTAATGGGGCCTCCTGCTGATGCCGTGCCGCCGCTGCATGATATCTGTTCTCATCCTGAAGCAAAGTTCTTAACCTGAGGTTATATTTCTGGGTTAGTGGAGTCTGTAACCTGAAGCGTATGTAACCCAAGGTACCACTGTATGCTGAACATTTCTTATCGCACTGTGCATCTGTCAGTTCTCTGTCTATACACAGGACACATAAACATTACAAATGCATTGTTCTAGATGTCAAGGTAACATATGCTGTCATGTGTTTTCAGTCATGTTCTACAGCTGGATTACGAGAATTCAATTACAACAATTCTAATGTTCTGGACTTTGAGACAACTTCAATGTTAGTTGAGAAACCAAGTTATATTTGAAAGGAGTGTTAACTACATCACATGTGATGCCTGTGAAAATAATGCCACCAGTGATGGGAACCATATCTAACCTGAACAGTAAATATTCATTGGAAAAGTATGTTTTGATAAGTAGCCCAAATGTGATGGAACTTTCACCATAAAGATGCAATTATGCAAATGTAGTCATCAATTAATTAATTTAGTTAGCCTTACTGGATTCTTTTGGGCTGTTTGAATGTATATCTCCCAGTCATTTGAAACCTGCATAGGCATATAGCTTCAATGTGAAATAGGCTAGCCATATTAGTCCATTGCAGCAAAAACATCAAAGTGTCTTATGAAACCTTAAACACAAACCATTTTATTTCTATGGCATAAGATTTAGGTGTTAAAGCCCACTAATCAGATAAACTGGACAGTATTATTATTAAATGCATTACCCACCATTCACCAGCAGGTCCCAGGGCAAGTTATAACAATTAAAAACGGTTTAAAAGGATTACAATCACAAGAATATGGTGGGCCCTGAGAACACACATCTTAGGTGTCAAAGGCCAGCGAAAACTAGTCTTTAACATGCCACAGTCACTAGAAGTACACTATTTTGTTTCTACCTAGGCAGGTAAATTCTTGCAAAACCATGCAATTTCTGGGTTTTCATAGAATCTGCCCTTTTGTCCTCAGGGTTCCTGGGGTAATCCTGTCCATCTCTGAAAGCCATAGAGGGAACATATGGGAGCATTGACAAGAGGAACACTAAGAAAATCCCCTCCAGACTTATCAAATGGGTATAACCGCCTGATAAAGGAACATGTAGACTTGGTGGCCCCAGGCGTCTTGCCATTCCTGCAAGATGCTCTCCTTAAACTATCCTGGAAAAGGGAAAATGCTCTTGGAGGCCTTGCACTTGAGGAATTGGAGGCATTGCCTGGGTTTGATCCTTGGCTTACTGGGTCTGCTCAGAGAGATCCACTGTTTTCACAGCCTTCTCCGAGAGCTGCTTGACGTCTGGGCTCAGAAAGAGTCTGGGCAGAATGCTCCCCTCTTCATCCTCATTTGGGGGAAATTCACCCTCTTCCCTATCCAAAGGGGGTGGGTGCAGGCCTGGATGTTGAGGAAGCGGGGTGAGAGCCTGAGGCACCCTGTGAGCTGCCTGCCCTGGGGGAAAGGGGAGGCTTGGCTCTCCTGGAAGCCCTTATGCCGGAGCCCCTTTCTCCCCTGCTCAGCACCCAGAGCCACTTATGCTGAGGCCCGTGCCTCCTCCTAGCCCTGCCCCAAGATGAGGAGCACCCAGAGGGAAGGGGAGAGATCAGTTCCTCCCTGGCACCCTGCCATCGTGATGGCTCCCAACCTGGTTTGAACCATGGGTGCTTTCTTGAGGCCCACCCCCCGTCACAGATGGGTCTGTGGCGAGGGGGCTGTAGAGGCCGTGGGTAGGCCCTGTTCTAGCCAGGCAAACCATTCCTCATCCAACTTCCTGGCTTATCAGAACCTCCTAAAGCGCTGGAACCACTGGACTAGCCTTGGCAGGTCACCCAAAAACCTCCTTGGCCTGGGCTGCTGCTAAAGGAATTCCAGGCCCCCTTGCACAGGCAAAGAAAAATGGAACCGAAAGGAAGGAGGAAGAGCAGGAAAACCTGGTACGGACAGTGGAAGGGAGCTGAAAAGAGGATCCAGGAAGCAAAGACCAAGGAAGAAAATGAAAGGGGAGGAAATCCCTGACAAGATAGCATTCCCGCCTTATAGCAGGCAAGAAACTTCTTACCAGTGGCAAAGGCAGGAAACAGAACTGGAGTAAGGGGGTTCTCTTGCCCCCTGGTGTATTCCTCATGAACTTAACTTCCTGCCAGTGGTGAGAGGGACAGAGACAACCCACATCATGGATCCCAATTCTCCTCCACAGGAGAAGGATAGGGAAGCTTCAGCTGGCCCAAACGGCGCACCAAGGTTAGGAACTGGGACAGGCTGATTTGATCACGTTAAGCCAGCACATTTCTGAGAGCAATTCAAAATTCCAGCATGAAATCTTAAATGGCTTGGGGCAAAGTTGAAATTAGACATAGAATCGTAGAGTTAGAAGGGACCCTGCAATGGAGGAATATGCAGCTGTCCCTTAGGGGGATCGAACCTACAACCTAGGCATTATCAGCACCATGCCCTAATCAACTGAGCTATCCAGCACTTACTTGAAGGATCACCTCCTCACATATATACCTACCTGGACTTTATGATCATTTTCATAAATTGTTCTCAGGATGCCCCTACCAAATGACATCCAGCAAGTGGCTACTAGAAAGACAACCTTATTTTGGTGACTCTCCAGTTGTGGAATGTCTTCCTAAGAGAGGCTTGCCTTCCACCTGCATAATATTCTTTGGTCAGTTTTTCTTTTCCCAGGTGCTTTAGTTTTGAGATACCTTCATGTTTTTATTCTGCTGCTACTGATAAGTCTTATTTAAATTCTATACTGCCATTGGTTTTGTTTTAGACTGGTTTTTCTTATGCTTGTTTGATTGTTATGGTTTCATTGATTTTTGTTGTTGCTAACCAGAGAATTTTGTTAAAGGGTGGTATACAGTAATTAAAATAAATAAGCAAGCAAGCAAACAAGCAGGACGTAAGGGCAATAGACCTTTCCTCAGCAACTGGTATTCAGAGGCAAGCTGCCTCTGGTCCTGGAAGTAGCATATTGCCATTATTACTTGTGGCAATTGCTAAGAGTAAAATCTGTGAGTGTGGATGGCAATCCATTCCATTGTCAAATTTCTGAAGGCAATTCACCTAATCACGTCCGGTGACCATTTTTTTTCTTTTTATACAGGGAATCCTTCGGGGTGAGCAAAGGGAGACTGTGCTGCAGTATTTCTCAAATTTTATTTTATTTAGACTGTTGACTATATTATGCATATCATTTGTTGTTGTTATTTATGTATTATTTTACCAAACTGAACTAATTTTTTTGATTATTTTATGCCGCATACTGCTTTGGTGCTTTTTGCATAGCAGCCAAAAAATGCTATATATACATAAATAAATAACCTCCCAAATGACATGTATGTGTGTCCAAGCATTCCTATATCCAGACGAAAAACCATTAATTTTCTGGATTTGAGCATTGTGGCTTTTGAGGTTTGTAGTATTAGCATTTCCTTATAGGCAGCTTGATTCTCAAATTGAGCTGTTCTGACAGAAAGCAGTAAAGGAAGTAGGGAGGGGAAATCCAGGGAATCTGAGCTCCTCAACTAACTAACTCCTCTCCATATCTGCAAAACCTTCTCCCTTGCAGTGGCCAAACGTCTCTTAAGAAAGAGGATCCATTAGAAAAGCATACAGGAATGAGATCATTTCCCAACCACACTAAAAGGTACTTTTGAGCTTCTCTCAAAACTATTTTATGTCATATGAGGATGATGTCAATATGGACGTTGTTAATGGCACAGCCTGTAAGTCGCAGTAACCCACAGCAAATACCTTCCTACTCTGTTTCACTCTTCCACATGCTACAATCGTTAGCTTACTTACATCTGAACCAGGAGCCATGGTTTCTTTGGCTCCCAACAAACCATTATGTGTAGTCAAGGTTTGTGGAGTGGAACAAACCACAATTCCTGGTTCAGACGTAATGCGAAGACAGGCATTATGGTTTGTTTCTTCCATGTGCTGGTGGGCAGCAGTCTAGAAAAATGGGAACACGGCAAATCATTAATTGCGTTTTTACTGTGACGTTTAAATGAGGCCAATGTGGGATTTAAAAAACAAACAAAGCATTTTTATACTGAATATATATTCTAGCCAATGCAAGCTTTCCGTTCACATTATAGACCAATTTAAGCAAAGAAGCACATCCCCTACAGGCAATTTGGGGCTCTTTCCTCCATTTTTAAGTCCATGTGCATTGGTTTAAAAAGGCTTACTGAGCCCCAAAGTTGCTTTTCTCCCTCCCCCCCTTCCCTTTCCTTCCAAGCATTACATTCTTTTCCTTTCTACTACATTAAACCCAGTTCATTAATTTTTCAGGACCCAAGGAAGCTCTCTCTAAAGCTCTGTCTGAGGCAAACAGCCATTTTGCTTTAGCTGTAGAAAATCCCATAACTGAATTCACGGTTTACTTCATTTTGCTGTGTTCAGATTCAATACATTCCAGCTCTTGGCACCTTCCTCTATTTGCTAATCCACTGCATTTGTTCAACATTTCTTTACATCTTGATAGACTTCTATGTCACAATCTAATCTAGCTCTGTAAAGGGTTTCTTTTTCTTTCTTTTTTTGGCACGGAAAATCAGCTGACACACCTATTATGACTGACCAAGGCCCTTTCAAAACAAAACAAACTTAAGATATTATACAGTATTTCTGAATGTTAATGAATTGGTAGAAAAACAAGCAAGGCCGCATAGATTCCCATTTCCTGAAAGTCTTTATTGCACACTCAAGACAATCCTTCATTCTTTCCTTTCTCTTGGGAGGATTTTCTGGAGAGGACAGAGCGTGAATGGCTCGCAAAAGATGTATTCTTGCACGGCTTGCAAAAGATGCCATTGTAAAAAGATTAGGTCACATGAGCAGTGCAAACTTTGAATTCGATTCCCTTAGCTTTGCCTTAATTAGTGCTTTCCATTAGAAAGAGAGAGTGAAACAAGGCCAAGGAGAGACATTTTCTTTTATCCAGATCCCACACCGACATGACAAGGTTATAATTTAATACAGGGGCGGAGGACCTTTTTCCAACTCGAAGGCCGCATTCCTTTCCGGGCAGCCTTCTGGGGGCCACATGTGGGTGGAGAAATGAGCATAAAGTTTACCTTTGTACAGTTGGCTACTTTCTACATATGCATACCCTGTCTCTGACCCAGGCAAGAAGAGTTATTATCAGTGGTCCAATACACACCCTAACCAGGCAAAAATTCTCGAGGATGGTGTAAAGCAGGGAGTGTTGTCTGGAGAGGGTTCTGGGGGCCAGGCAGAGAGCCTGGAGTGATGCATTTGACCCCTAAACCTGAGGTTGCCCATCCCGATTTAATACATTACTGTCTTTACAATCTGGACAGTAAACACTCTGAAACAGGGGGAAACAAAACTGTGCCACCTGTATGGACTCCCTGCCCCCCCCCAGCACATTAATTTTATTTCTCATATAGGTAATCTCAAATAAAGTCACAAGTGCACATCATTCTGTTATATTATAGCTCCTTATGGGATTAAGTTGTCCCCAAATAAATTGCAATTATTTCACCAAAGTAGCACCATTCCAAATATAGCAATTTGCAAGTGGGTATGGTGTGCAGAGAGTACCTCATGGGTCACAGGTACGCACAGGAACCATTCAACAACATGCTTTCCTGTCAACATTTCAGCACAACAACCAATATCAACCAATGTATATAGAAGGTGGACTTTGGGAACTAGCTTTTATACATTTAAACCCTCTTCAGAGGTTCTGTTTGCTTGCATGCATGAAGACAATCCACAAAGTTGGTTAGTTATTACATTTATATACCACCTTTGTCTTCCAAGGACCTCAAGGTGGCGAATCTGGTTCTCCTTCTCCCCATTTCATTGTCACAATAACCCTGTGAGATACGTTAGGCTAAGAGATGGTGACTGGCCCAAGGTCACCCAGTGAAGGAAATTGGGGTGCTCTGGCAAGCCTTGCCCTCCTCAGTGGACCACTCTTTACATCTCCCTTCCCCATTTGGAGGATGAAGTTACGAAGCAAGGGGTGTCCTCTACTTGTGAAGACTCCTTGCGCCTTGGAAAATTCAAGGTTCTGGGATATATAGGGGGGGCCTTCAAAAGTACCTGAGGATCCCCACTTCACAAATTTCCTCCCAACGTGTGGAGAACCTTAAACACAGGAAAGGTGATGCACTGGGGGGACAGGATTAAGGCTTGCCAAAAGGCTCCCACTGTCCTTTACATAGTTACCTTCTTGCAAATAAAAACAATGTCCAGATAGAGCTATGGCAGCATTCAGTTCAAGTTCAAAGCCACTACTGTCCCTGTAAAACAGTTTCTGAATCAGAGAAAATGATTGCAAAAAACAACAACCCCTGTGCTTTATGCATTAGCAGGGCTTTCCTCATTGCCGTGTAGGGAGCTAAGAGCCAGCGAAAGGAAGCCCACGTAGGCAAACAACTGTATATCAGTCATCCGGCATGATCCAAAAACTGTATGTCTCCAATACTGTCCTTCATGAATGCAGGCATGCTGTATTTGCCATGCTAGGCAAGCCCAATTGCATACATGGACTACTACTAAAGCCTGCTGAGAGAGAAAAGCCATATAACATTTAATGCCATACAATGCTACTGAAATGCCATATAACACAGTGCCTTTTGAAACAACTGGAGGCAAATAATCAGTAATATACAGTGGTACCTTGGGTTACATATGCTTCAGGTTACATATGCTTCAGGTTGCAGACTCCGCTAACCCAGAAATATTACCTCAGGTTAAGAACTTTGCTTCAGGATGAGAACTGAAATCATGCTCCAGCGGTGCAGCGGCAGTGGGAGGCCCCATTTGCTAAAGTGGTGCTTCAGGTTAAGAACAGTTTCAGGTTAAGAACAGACCTCCAGAACAAATTAAGTTCTTAACCCGAGGTACCACTGTATAGAGAGGCATGCCTGGCGCCATCTTTATCCAGTTTTAGGTGCCAAGAAATACTCTTTTTAAAGGCCTGTTTCATTGCAGCCTGTTTTAGTGGGGCAGGACTTGTAGCCTGAGGGTGGTTGGTTGGTTGTTGTTCTTGTGTTTATCATATTATATTTATAAAATTTATATACCGCTCTTCATCTGAAAATCTCAGGGCAGTTCACAAGATAACAATGCAGTTCACAAAATGTAATTTGTGCTTTTATCTTGTATTTTTATATTGTATTTAAAGGTTGTGATCCTGAGATCTGCGGATGAAGGGCGGAATACAAATTTAATTAACAAAGAAATATATGAATTATTTTTTTAAAAAAAGTTTTTATCATTGTTTTAAATTGATTTTAAAGGAAGTCGCTTTGAGTTAGACTGTAAGGGAAGTGACTAACAAACACAGTACAATAATAACAACAATGTATTTAATGTATTCATTACAATCTACCTACCTGCCTACCTACTGATGTGTATACTTTGAGTAGGGATTTGTCCTACGAACTGGACTTTAGATCCCCAAGGATACAAAGCCTGTTTACTTTTGTTCTTGAACAGTAGCATAATATGTAGAGGCTTCAGTAACAAGGCAACATGTGTAACAGAGGAAAAATAAACTCTTTAAGGAGGTAGGCTCAAGTAACCCACTTCCTATCAATTGTCTGCAAACAAAAATAGCAACAGCATTACTTTTTTAAAAAATGCAAAAGAAAAAAAATGCCTTGCTAGTGTGTTGCTGAATGCATTCTAGACTGATGATCACTGGTTTACAATATCGAGAGCACCTGCTACCTTGGAAAATAGCTGCAATTTATATTTTAGTGGCACTCAGTGAAATAAAAAGATAGACGTTCCATCTCTTCCCCTCCCCTCCCCTCCCCCTCCCCTTTAAATAGATTCTTTTTCTCAAATTATAACAAAACCACATCTGCCACACAAGCGGATAGCTTCTTCTTAGCTCTCTTTTTATTGTTATTACCATCTCTGAACAGATTTCCGGGTGTTAATTATAGAACTCAATTGTTTCGATAGCCTCTCTTGATGAGCTCTTTACCCCACACCAAGAGACCCCTCAGTAATTGTGCAACTGTTTGGAGTCCCAAAGGCTTATCATAACTTTTCGACAAGCTGTCCCTTTTTTTGGATCTTTTGACCCAAATGTCAAAGGGAGGAGAGTCACCCCTGTATCCATGAGACAAAAATTTCAAAGGTTTTTTCCTTTACCCAACATCTGGAAAACAATTCATTTTCAGGCCATTAGTATCATATGCACAATTGTCTTGTGGGGGGAGGTTAAATGTGAAGGTTTTAAATAGAATGAATATCTCTCTTGCACACACACAAAATGCAGTATTTTCCTAGTTCAATCTAATTACTCCATGCAGGGCTTCAAGGGTGATATAGATCCTTAGAATTCAGAAGGACTGGGGGGAAATGAACTTTCTCTAGAGCCCTTCTTACATTCATGCTGTAGAATTCAATGTGATGGACCAAATTGCTAAATAAAAACAGCTCCCTTTGATCTTGGGCACTGTTAGCTTTCTTGTCTCCTATAGTTAGAAGCTGGACCGTATATTGGAAATTAAATATAATATCTGTATTCTTTGCATATCCACATACTGGTGAGTTAAACACTGTCTTGCAAAGTCAAATTTTAATACTACATCACTATACAAAAGGGAGGAAAGGAGCAACCAAAGATATATCCTTATTTTCTAATTTGCAGGTGCTCTAAGGAAGTTTGATTCAGCCTTGCCAGCCAGTGGTCCACTTATCTAGGGTAGGTAGGAATTATTTTTGTTTGAATAGTAACTGTGTTTGTTGTAGTCCCCCACCCCCACCCCCCATGAAACCAACCTAGGCTAGTAGTAACACTTCGTGCACATTGCCCTCCCTCCAATTTCTTTGGAAGGCTAAGATGTGTTTAAGGGCCAAATTAATATTTCACGCAGAAAAACAGCAGAAATCTGAATGGGTGCTATTTGTAGACTTGCATGCAGCCATCTGGATGACTCTTAAGTAATTCTATTTGCACACCACCTTGATTTATTGATATATGGCTCGTAAGTCTGTGTCTTCTGCAAAATACACTATGGCGAAAACATTATGAAGGCCAGACTAGAGCCCTCAATTCATGCCCCCCAGAGGGCTAAGGGGAAACCCACAACAAATTTAGGACACAGAGGTAGGAGAAAGTGTGGAAGTTGTACTTCACAAGCAGAAGTCCTTACAGGGATGTCCAAAGTCTGTTTTGGGGGCCTAATCCAGCCCGCCGGTCAGTTTAATCTAGCCCCTATGGCAGTTTATTTCCTGGGGTGAAATCCTAAAATAAAAAAAAGCTCAACATACAACTTCAATCTTAAAAAATAGTCAACAACTATGGTTGGCTCTTTGGTCAGCCCTCAAGGTCCTTCACTTCATCAAATCTGGCCCTCTTTGAAAAAAGTTTGGACACTACGCGAATGGGACAACTTTGTTAGATACAACCCAAGGTCTTTTTTGAAGCGTCTCCAATGGTTGCTGCTCAACTCCAGCAAGTAACACATTGTGTTCTATTCAAGCATTCTAAAGAAACCAGCACAGCAGCTTAAGAGTGTAATATGAGGTACAAATAACTGAGACCTCTAGAAAGTTGGACAGTGTTCTCGAAGCTACAAACATGAGTCTAACCAAACTGCGGGAGGCAGTGAAAGACAGGAGTGCCTGGCGTGCTCTGGTCCATGGGGTCACGAAGAGTCGGACACGACTAAACGACTAAACAACAACTAGAAAGTTAAGGAAGAATGACAATTCCTCTCTGGTTTCTTCTGACGTAGACTGAGGGAGAAACCCTTTCTATTTAAATTTCTTGTGAGTTCCTAATGTATTGGGGAGAGTTGGGAAATACAATTAAAGGAAAATATATAACACCCTCTTCTAATAATGGAAACAAAGATTTAGGACTTGACAGTGGTGCAGTGACAACAAGAAAAGTTATTAAATTTATCAGCCATCAGGTTTTTGGCTTTCCACGTATATCCTTATGTAAAAAGGTAAAGGTAAAGGACCCCTGGATGGTTAAGTCCAGTCAAAGGCAACTCTGGGATTGCAGTGCTCATCTCGCTTTCAGGCTGAGGGAGCCGGCGTTTGTCCACAGACAGCTTCCCGGGTCATGTGGCCAGCATGACTAAACCGCTTCTGGTTCAATGGAAAACCGTGATGGAAACCAGAGCGCACGGAAACGCCGTTTACCTTCCCTCCCAAGCGGTACCTATTTATCTATTTGCACTTGCGTGCTTTTGAACTGCTAGCTTGTCAGGAGCTGGGACAGAGCAATGGGAGTTCACCCCATTGTGTGGATTTGAACCACCGACCTTCTGATCGACAAGCCCAAGAGGCTCAGTGGTTTAGACCACAACACCACCCACGTCCCTGTGGCCTTATGTATTAAATAGCAGTCTCTAATGAACAGTTCAGTAAATTGTGGAACGCATAATTTTAAAGGGAAAAGATGTAGAAAACAGCAGAAGGACATCTAATGAGCTGCACTTAACAGGATTCGTTTTAGGATTACCGCTAGCAACGTAGACAATGCCAAGTTAAACATGACCACTTACTACAGCTTTTAGCAAAAAAAGGCCCTGTTGTTTCCTGGTATCAAAGCACTAAGTAGTAATGTGATGTTTGGTGACCTTACACTTGAATAGCTGTTCACATGCATCATTCTGAACATTCATACACTAGCACTATAGATCTAAAGAGGAAGCTATAAAATGTTAGCCTTTATAGTTATAAATATATGGTTGAAATCAAGTTTGTTTTAAATCCCCAAACCTAGAAAAGGATATTTTATTTTTTTAACGCCCACCAAAATGCTTCACAGCAAATGAAAAGAGCTTGTGGTACATGGCAGAAATGCTTCACAATTTCACAGTGCTGGAGGGTATTACTAGGTATTCTTGGTACCCACTTCAGGGCCATTGACATTGCAAAGATTGCTCCAACTTGCACTTGAATTCCCCCTTCCCCTGCCAATTGAGTAACATTTAATACTGGTGTCAGCAGCAAGTGGTGCTGAGCGAACAATAATATCTGAACTAGCTTTCCCATTTCAAACTGCTCAAGCTGCTGCTATGCTTATTATAGGCTTCATCTGAGTTGGGAAATTTAATTGCTTCTACTGAAAGATGTTAAGATTCAGGAAATGAGTCAGCTAGTAAATTTCAGGGAGCTAGCCATTTTTAAGGAAAAACTCAGCGAGTCATTTCTCTCTTTATTGAAGCAAGTAAGGGCAATCCGCGATGACATTGTTAAATTGGCACTTTTAAAACCTAGATCAGTGAAGCTCTCCTTTTCACGTGGAAAAATGAATGCCTAGATCATACAGGCATGTTTATCTTTGATGACTCAAACATCAAGTGATGATGTGCACATGTGAATAGTCCATCACACATTTAGAAAACTCAGGTGAGTCTCTTTCATCTTCTTACATCATACAAAAATGTGTGCTACATACCCAATCTATTATTATTATACAAAAAGAAAAGAAAAGCAGCTTAGGAAGGAGGTTTTTCCCATGCAGAAGCAGCCTGGGAGAGGATGCTTAACCCTAAACGGTTTCGAAGTAAGATTTCCTAAAAACTATCTTTTCCCATACAAACCTGTCTGTAAATTGACCTCCTTTTCTGATGCCCTGATTCTTATGCCTTTAGAGCAAGAGCTCTCCAACTCCAACCCTTAGAGCCAACTTGGGACAGCTAAATATTAGTGAGGCCCATCATTTACAAAATGGTAGTGCAGAAGCAGAACCAGTCACAAAATGGCAGCAAATGGAGTCTGAGTCTGACATAATCAGCCGACAAAGACTTCATAATGATATCTGATCCATCTTTGGAAACTGCAACTTTCTTTGCCACAGTGCTTCCAGCAGGATTTGCTGATGCAGAGCCTCTAAATTGAAGAGTCATACATAAAAATTATTTTAGCCCCACATGCCTCTCAAAGTTTTCCCCCCACCAACCATAATTTCTTCTCCCATTCTCCTTTCACACGCAACTTCTGCCTTATTCCCCATCCAAACCTCAACTGACAGTTCCTTTCATCCCTCCTCCTCCCCACTGCTTTTACATTCACTTTTTCTTCCCATAACATTTCTCATCTCTTATCCCTTTCATTCCATTCTCACTATTGCTATTATCATTATTAAGTACTAAACTTTTATCTCACTTTCTAATTTCCTTCTTCCTTTGGCCCTTTCCTCTCAGGGGAGACTTTCCTTCCCTACTCCCCCTTCCTCCCACACTCCTGGACTCCTTTACTCAACATGCAAGGTGTTACTACGAACTATAGGTTACGGTACATGGTATGGTACATGGTACATGGAAGGCAGGTGAGGACACACTGGGCAGGCTGTGACACTGATGGCCACCTGAAAGTGGCCTATGGTCCACTGATGGTCCCAGTCCACTGTTTGCAAAACACTGCTTTAAAGGTTATGTGGGTGGCTGTCTACCAGGGAAAGATCCTTTGTGGTGAGACCTAACTCTGGAAATGAAGACTCACCTGGCACCATCATGATTATCTTTCAGGTGCCAGACTAGGTTTGTCCTGTTTTATTTAGTTATGTTCTTAATGCATTTATGCCGCTGCTTAATTTGCTGCTGTTAATTGCCAGTTTTAGGATCTTTTATTGCACCTGCAGATTGGAAACACAGTCAGTGTAAAGATTAAATATCTTCACCCTCCTTGCATTGCTATTCTCAGTTACACCATTCCTAAAAACTCCACTTGAGCTCTGATGCTTCCACTTGCACATAACATGTAGCTGGTCCCTCTGACTCTCCAGTGTCCTTACACATTGAGCAGCCAATGTGCAAAACGCAAATGAAAAACATGCATGCATGAACTATTCCCAATTTCAGCCTGGATAAATTCATGGTGGGGAGCATAGACATACAAAGAGAGTCCAGCAGCAGGTTGCTTTATGTGCAGAAAAAACATTGGTCTTTTCCTATAACATCAGAATCAGCGGGGATTACAAGCTAGCCTACTAGGGAAGCCTTTACAATCTCCTCCTCTTAAAGCTCACTAATTGCCTGAATCCTCACATTAACAACCCCTAATCCCATTGTCAGGAGGCCTGCTTACAAGTTCCTTTAACCACTGTGGGGGGAGAGGAAGCAGAGATCTGCATCTGTAAGGATCCTCCAGTCTTCTAGGATTATCACTCATCTCTTAAAACATTAACAGATCAGCAAAAGGGCAATTAAACTCCCAAAGTTAGCTGAAGGCTGTGATAGTGCACAGAAATCGCTACCTGAATAAGGGGCTACTGGGAAGCAGCGCAGAGTTAAAGTATGGAACTTTCTCCCACAGGAGGCAGTGATGGCCACCAAATTGGATACTTTTAAAAAAGGATTGCACAAATTCATGAAGGATAACACCATCCATGTCTACCAGCCACAGTGGCTAAGCTTTGCCTCCATGGTCGGTGCCAGTAATGCTTCTGAATACCAGTTGCTGGAAACCACAGGAAGGGAGAGAGCTCTAATGCTCAGAGGTCTGCCATGAGGGTTTCCCATAGGCATATATGTGAGTAGCCAATGTGATAACAAGATGCTGGTCTAGATGGGCCATTGGCCTGGTCCCGCAGGCTCTTGTCTTCTTATGAAGCAAGAAACTATCATCAGATATCATGCATCCCTCAAACAATGGGACATTCCTCCCATTGCAACACGCCACTGCAGGTTGCGTTCCTTTCATGTTGCGAACAGATCTCCGGAACGGATCCCGTTCACAACCAGAGGTACCACTGTATTTTTTGTCATAACAGAGCGCTTCTGCAGTAGTGATAACAACTTTACATGGCTGCTCCCTTACCTACGTCAAGCAACTTGTCTAGATCCTATCTCATCTCAGCCACTTTTTCCTGTCCCTATCTTTCTGGATGCTGTCTCTTGCCAGAGAAATGCACAAAGTTCCACATGTGCTTCTGCTGTTGCTTTTGTTCTTGGTTTCAAATGGCCAGCAGGCCTTTAGAGCCTGAAGAAAAGCAGAGATAAGAGAGGGCAAGAAACATCAGGCCTTGCCTCAAGAAAGATGTGCTATACTGGGACTAGGAAGGGTTCTGGTAACACTAGGAATTGTGGGATGGGGAGACATCCCTTGCATATATTTGACATCTGAAATGGGCTATTGTGGTGATATAAGAGGTAGGTGGAAATGTAACCTTATTGGACTTTACCAATTGGTTGGGTGAGCGTTGCTCTCGGACGGGAGGAAGGAAGTCAAATGACACCGAGGGTTGGTTCAGAGAAAGAGTTTATTCTGCTCTCCGGATAGCAGAAGGTACTTGCGTGGTCAGTCCACAGCAAGTCCAAAGAAATGAGAAATTTCATGCAGTATATATATCCTCCAGGCACCCTCTCCCTCCTTCCCCAGGAATCCAACCACATCAGCCTATGTACGCAGGTTGACATCACATATGTTCCTGCTCTGGTATTCCTAACCATAAAAGGGTATTCCTTCCTGTACTTCTGACCATAAAAGGATCTTCCTGTTCCTACTCTTATCTTGGAGCAAGAGGTCACCATCTCCAAGAGACTGGAGATGCCACCAGATCTTGTTGGACTTCCAATTCCCATCAGCCCAAGCTAGTATGGTCAAAGAGCAGGTGGGAGTTATAGTCCGATAATGTTTGGAGGGTATCAGAATGGCGAGCACTGCAATAGAAAGTTGTTGGGCTGTGGTGACACAGGGATTCAGAAGGAAGAACATTCTCCTGCTTGGTGGCAAATCATGCATACATCATAAATTAATTGCAGAAATTAATTGCATGCTTGATTTTTGGTACTCGAGCTTACGAGAGTCCCCAGCAAACCTTAATAAAAGACACTGAAAACAGTGAACTGGTCCAACTTGTTCTCCTTTTTAGCTTTAGCAGGAGCAGCAGTTCAAAATTGTAATAATGACTAAGGAAAACCTATCAGAGTGATCTTAAACATGTTACTGGAAGTCCCAGTGGAGGTTGCTTCGATGTGAGGAGCTTAGGATCAGTCTGACTTCCAAATGAGCAGTATCATAGCCACCATGAATATTAAGTTGAGACAATTCATAGATACACCTCCGAAAGCATTGCATAATGATCCCCATAAAAACTATCAATCCCTGTCTAAGCTGTACATCAATCAAAATACTAGCATGCAAATCATATCCATTAACAGCTCCATACTTGATTACCCATGACATTTCAGAGAGGGCCATTCGTTTGATGAGTTGCATCCGTCATCTTTACCCTTTGATATTTTGGATTCACCAACATTAATACCACATTACAATTGCAGACATTTTAGAGAATAATACACTTTTATGCCAGTAGATAAGAAGAGAGCCAGCAGCCTTTTTTCCTGTTCTTCCCGAAACAAACACAGCAATTCTGGGTAGGTATAGTATTTTCTACAACAACAGCCACTTTGTTGAGTGATGGTAACTTTTCCATGTAAGTCGGTGGAAAATTCAGGACAGATAAAAGAAAGTAATGCATGCAATTGCTTTAAAAGGATAACTGCCACCTAAATAAGAAGCTATAGGGAAGCAGCACAGAGGAGATATCATCCACCGCCCCATTGTTCCCATGGAGAATAGAACCAATTTGCACTAGAGCAGAGGTGGAGAACCTTTGGTCCTCCATATGTTGTTGATCCACATTTCTTGCCAAACCCATAGAGCATGGGCAATAGTCGAGACCAATGGGATTTGCAGGCCAGCAACATCGGGGGTGGGGTGGGGGAGCAAAAGTTCCACACTGGAGCATTGGGTCAAAGCTGAAACACCACTTGGCAAAATATCCCATGGTCCCTGCTTTGTGTCTTCTTGTTGAGAATGTAAACTTGTTGAGAATGTAAAAAGAAAGAAAATCAAGTTTGCATCAATGACCTATCCATGTTTTCAATATGTACCATATTTTTCACACACTTCAGTTTCCTATATTCAGAATACAGGGTAGATACGGATAACCCGAAGCCATGTTGTGGCCACTTTAAGCTTATTATGTGGGACCTGTAATTAACTGGCAAATAATCATCTGTAAATCTCTGATTGTGCAATTAAGCCCAGCATTACCACCCTTCTGAGGCCACTTGAAAATCTGAGGATCCAAAGAAGTAACAGAGACGGTAGTGTGGGGCTTATTCCAAGTCAGGCCAGTGGTCTATCCCTATCAGCTCTCCAAACAGCAAACGGGGATCTTTCTGAGTCCTCCCTGGAGGTGACAGCACATGAATCTGGGACTTCATGCTTAGCATATGCTCTACCAGTGAGCTACAGTCCATATCAAAATTGAGAATCTACTGCAGAGCAAACAGAGTACTAAGTCAGAACATTGGCCCACCTAGTTCAATACAGTGGTACCTCTGGTTATGAACTTAATTCGTTCCGGAGATGCGTTCTTAACCTGAAACCGTTCTTAACCTGAGGTACCACTTTAGCTAAAGGGGCCTACCGCTGCTGCCATTGCACGACTTCTGTTCTCATCCTGGGGCAAAGTTCTTAACCCGAGGTACTACTTCCGGGTTAGCGGAGTTTGTAACCCCAAGTGTTTGTAACCTGAGGTGATTGTAACCCTCAGGGTTACCACTGTACCACTGTAATGTCTGTAATGTCTACTGACTGATTGGCAGTTTTAGGCAGACAACTTTTCCAGTCATACCTGGAGGTGCCAACTGAAACCTGGAACCTTTCAGCATACAAAGGATGTGTTCTACCAGATAGTAAAATTGGGTTTAACATAGTAACAGTGTGGTTACTTGAACCATTAAAAGCACAGGGTAAAATTATCCACCTCCTCCAATCATTATCATCCCCATTACGTGAACTGTTGTGATTACAATAAGTGAATGAACAACTTCTTCTTCTTCTTCTTCAGACCTGAGCACAACAGCACCGCCCAAGCGCAAACGCTTGGAGTACCCTTCACTCTGAAGCAACCATACATGAAGACACCCATAGCCATTTCTGTGATCCTGGCATCTTGGAAAAAGGAAACCCCCATCATAGAAATGGCTCATGTGAGCATCTAGTTCGCACTAAAGTGACCACTAGGGGCGCATCAGAAGATGGCTGACAATAACATCTCTCCGACCCACACGAGGTAAATTGGAGGCTGTGATGGGAGTAAATAGCCTCCCTACCCCCCAGGATTGTGGTGGGGGACTGCCCTTGCCTGCTGTGCCCTATACCACCCCCAAATTTGTGGGGATGGGGGCACTAGGCACAATGCCCTCCTGTGGGATTTCGGCGCTCCTGGATGCCGTCTCTGATCCGCGCCACTAGCTGCAAGAACTTCAAAAGAAACAATTTGGATGAAGCGAATGCACATATTTCAAGGAAGAAGGGGGAGTAAAGACTGCTAACGGAAGAGATCTCTGATAAAACAAGACGAGTCGGAGGAACAAGTATAAATCATGAGAAGATACGCCAAGACTCGGTATGGCAAAGGGACTGATGGGGGAGGGGAAAAAACTTTCCTTTCTTTCCTTTATGTGATTAAACAAGAATCCCCCCCCCCTCATAAGTCAGAAATGTCATTTTAAGGACTTAAGCTGTGGATTTAAGGCTGTGTGGAGATAAACTTTCGAACCAAAGCATGTTTTAAGAAGAGCGTGGAATGTATAAGGGCTTTGGAATGACACAATTAAAAATTCCGTCGCCATATTGGGAAGTTCTGTCGGAGGACTTAAGTCTGAGAGGAGAAATAGAGAAATAGAGCTGTTTTTATATTGTGGGTGAAACTCCTCAGTGGGACTTAAGAATGACAGTTCTGTAATTCATGATGGAAAGAGCACTGTTATCTATGAAGGCGATGATATATGGAAACCATCTCGATTTGAGGATTGGAAGAACGGAAAAATTCACACAGGATTATTATTGGTGCTTATCGGCTTAAGGAGACTATCAGAAGAGATCAGAAAGAAAAAAGAGAAATTATATGAACGGGATGTGATGTGGAAACAGCAAGATAAGACTGAATAGAATTATGAACTTTGGACTGATTTGGACATTAACGCAGTGGCAAGAAGATGATCAGAATCCCCCTTCGGATCTTGAAATATGGGTTCCCTCAACAAAATTCAAAATTTGGCTTTGTAATTCGGAATTTATGTGATGCGGTTTGGTTTGATTTGATTTGATTGGCCGGTTAATAACAATTATTTTTTAAAAAATAGTTCGCACTAAAGTAATTCCATGTGATTACACAGACAACCAAACATGGCCCTCCAAGTCTCTCTGTCGGGCCCTGGAGACTTGAAACTCGCAGCAGGCCATCCCTCATCACCCCTGCTCCTGGTTTTTACGCAGTTGGGATGTAGCCTACTAAATACAGAAATCAGAGTCACATCCCTTTGTCCACCCACTTCTGCCCCTGACCATGCCTCTGACTATACTCAGCACTGACCACAGAAGGTTGCCCACAAGAAAATGTGACCATTCAGCTCTGGCTCAAAAAGGTTCCTCCCCCCACCATAGAATATTTCCAGAGTATAGGATAACACAGAGAAAAGAAGTGTTATCTGCTGGTGCAAGCTAGCTTTAACCGAAATCTGAACTATCCCAAATGGTGCTACAAACCTGCTATCGGATGTCTCACCACTGCTCCACCAGAAGATTAAAAAAAGGGGAGTTGACCACATACGGATTTATGTTCCATGCACCAGTTTGTTTGCTCCATTGCCAACCAACTGGCTATACAATACTGCTAAGCCAATTCGATGCCAACAATTTAATGGAATACACTTTGAGATCATTACATAGAGCAAAGTGTTGAGGCAGTTATCTCATGTGAGATAAAAAATCTTGCAAGTCACACTAAATATGTTCACTAAATATGCTTCTCAAGCTCCGTTCCCAATGAGTGTGGGAGCGTGAAACACTATTGTGAATAAAACAAACAACAACAACAAAAACTATGTCATGAGACATGGAAAAAGATGTTGGGGGACACACAGTCCCAACAGCAATTTTATTACATTACCAATGTATTTTAAAGTGTTTTCCAGTCACGTTAACAATATTTATGTCTTAAGGCCAAAGCAGAGAAGATATGGGTGAACTATGATCAGATAATTAGTTTAGTTTAGCTAGCTAGCTGCTAGCTAGCTACACACATCATCATCATCATCATCATCCCCACTCGGTTTTCTGGCCTACTAGAGACCTATATTATTCCTGGTATATTATTCAAAATATACCATTTTATTTTTAATAGTGCCTTGTAATATGAATCTCTAGTTATAGCAATGCAGCTGTTCTGAGCGAACGGTGTGGCTCCTAGTTCTGTAGATTGCATATGGAAACACTTTCCCCATGGTCTCATGGGCCATAACTGTCAATTGACTAAAGTTTAGAGATAAAGATGGTGTCCAATAATAATCTAGTCTGGAACCATGGCTTCTAGATTCTGTATTAGACACCAGGCCTGCTACATCCAGTGGGCCCCAAGTCCATTCTGGAAGTTTGTGGCAACGTAGTTCACAACCTATAAGATGCCTGTCTCCCATACTTCAAAGCTTGAGTACATCAAGTCTTCTATTTTGTAGCTGAAAAGTAGTAATATAAATATTGTAAACAGAGTATAAGGTCCTTGGTGCTCCAAGAGTAGCCATGCTAAGCTTCTCTGTGCAACCTAGACTGGGAAATCTATTTTCGATACACAAATCCAGCCTAGAATTTTGATAGAGTAGAATATACTCTCAAAAACCTTTATCTTGCTTCTCTGCTTTGGCCATAAGACATAAATATAGTTATCATGACTGGGCAACACTTTAAAATACATTGGTAATGTAACAAAACTGCTGTTAGGACTGTGTCCCCCCCCCCCCACATCTTTTTCCATGTCTCATGACATCCCCAAGTTCTCATGGTGCTCACGGACGGGGAGAAATATCCAAACTGCATTCCTAATCTCCACAAGGATATCAGTCAACAAGCTCAGGACTTTTTTGTTTACAGAGTGCAGCTGATATGAAAATTAGTAGCAGAAACACATGGGACACTGTTTTTACAGAAGTATCTTTCAAAGTGCAACTGCTGTTTAAAATGCTCAGAGGCCCTTACACTATTTTGCCGCCCTTATCGCCTCCAGTTTTGGCCCAGTATCTTAATGATAAGATTAAAGCTATCAGCTTACAGTTCCTATGTCATTACTTTTATCTCGTTTCAATAAAAGGTATTAAGGTTTAATTTTACTGCAATGATTAACGGAATGCTCTCGGTGACATCCCAATGGTGCTTGAAATGGCTTAGTACAGTGAAGCTTTAGTGTATCAGTGACAGGGTAACCTCATACCAGCAAAATAAATAAATTAGTCTTTTGTGCGCCGGAGAGCAGCCTGCAGAATTCATTTTCCCACTGATGTCAAATTCACAAGGAGCAATCTACCTGTAACCAGGCAATTCTGCCCAAAAGACCACAGGCAAAGTCCAGCTATCTGGGTTTACCTCGTGACTCCTGCACAGCCCATGCTGAATTTCATGCAAAGCACTTCTACATTCCAGGTGGCTTTTGTGACTGGAAGACACTGCCACCAAACTAATTTCCAGTCATCCTCGTGTATCATAAACAACAGGAAAGCAGAAGACAGAACACTGCAACTAGCTTAATGGATATCTTTGCAATTGGAGTGGAATTTCCCATCATCATCATCATAACCCTGGAGCTGGTTTAGGCATTCTCTCTGCATTGGGGTGTTTTCTTGGGAGGGGAGAAGTACGGATGAACTGCTGCCATATTTTAATGTGTGTTGCAATTATTTGGTGACAGCAGTCACGAAATTAAAAGACGCCTGCTTCTTGGGAGAAAAGCAATGACAAACCTAGACAGCATCTTAAAAAGCAGAGACATCACCTTGCCAACAAAGGTCCGTATAGTTAAAGCTATGGTTTTCCCAGTAGTGATATATGGAAGTGAGAGCTGGACCATAAAGAAGGCTGATCGCCGAAGAATTCATGCTTTTGAATTATGGTGCTGGAGGAGACTTTTGAGAGTCCCATGGACTGCAAGAAAATCAAACCTCTCCATTCTTAAGGAAATCAGCCCTGACTGCTCACTGGAAGGACAGATCCTGAAGCTGAGGCTCCAATACTTTGGCCTCCTCATGAGAAGAGAAGACTCCCTGGAAAAGACTCTGATGTTGGGAAAGATGGAGGGCACAAGGAGAAGGGGACAACAGAGGACGGGATAGTTGGACAGTGTTCTCGAAGCTACCAGCATGAGTTTGACCAAACTGCGAGAGGCAGTGGAAGACAGGAGTGCCTGGCGTGCTCTGGTCCATGGGGTCATGAAGAGTCAGACATGACTAAAGAACAACAACAAGCAATTATTGAGCATTGCTGATTATTGTCCGTAAATGATCCTAGGAATATGGGGCTTCAGCAGGAGGAAATGCTCTCCCATAATCCAAGAACTCGGGATCATCCAATGAAGCTGAATGTTGGAAGATTCAGAACACAAGATGTAGTGACAGCCACCAACATGAGTTGCGTTAAAAGATGATTAGAGAAATTCATCAAGGATAGGACTATCAATGGCCACTAGTGATGGTGGCTATGTTCTACCTCTGCTGTATGTCTCTGAAGAGCAGTTATTGGGAATCACAAGCAGGAAAGACCTCTGTTGCAGTCAGGTCCTGCTTGTGGTCATTGCGTAGACATCTGTTTGGCCATTGACAGTGCAACTCAAGGATTACGCTGTCTCATCTGCAGTTACTGCTTTAAGGTTCATTTTAGGACATGGCTTTGTGCATGGGTGTGATCAACGTGTCAGCAACTTTCCCATTCTATGTTTAGTAGGAAAGGGGGAAATGTGAGTTATGCTCATATCTGCAATGTGTCTTGATTGACACTCACTTCTTACCCAATTACATGGCAGGTTTCTGTGTTACTGCAACCTCTAGTAAAAAAGAAAAACCAAACAGCCCTGTTTTTTACAATCCCCAAATATTCTTTATCCATCGAGGGTCCCTGGAAAAAGCTAATAATTTACCTTAGTGTCAAAAGCAAAATCACAGACATCCACACACACAAGTGTAGCCTGAAGAAAATGTGTGAGCTGGGCATTTCACAATGAGCCTTTCAATGCACCATAGATCGAAGCTTTCTTCTTTTGTGCTAGAAGAATACAGACTAACAAAATCAGTCTGCTCAACCTTTCATCATCTGCAACTTGACACCACAAGCAAAGCTGAGTTTTCATCAATGGACATTTTACATTAACAAGGAATACAGGGCTGGGGGAGCCTCGGGTGTCTAATTTGTGAATACTTCCTATAATGTTAGAGACTTACCAATGACAAATGTATGGCTCAGTACAGTGAGGAATCCAACAGACTTATTCCAGCATCTTTCCTCTTTTTGTTTTTCTTTTATGCATCAATGTTTTCCTACTCGTCTAAATTAGTAGATCACAAATGAACTTAAAACACAGGTTTAGTATGATATCCAATGTTAGTTAGACTTAAGAGCAGTCCCATTTAAAAGCGATGGAGTTAAGTACATTGTTTTCAGTGGGTCTGCCAACCATACAGTATAATTCTGTGCATGTCTACACAGAAGTAAGTCACACTGAGTTCAATGGGGCCTCTTCCCAGGTAAATGTGACTAGTGTGAAAGGCAGACAATAAATTCATTGCATCTGTGGGGGATCCACTCTAGTGGTGGTGGGGGATGTAAATATGCTTCCATGAGATGTTGGTACAGTTATAAATAATATTTTTATTACTTTTCTGATTTTTATAGATCCTGCATCATTGCAAACCTCAAAGCACTTATTCAAAATTAATTCATAGCCTTTAACAAAACCATTCTGGAACAATTTAAATGGTTGAAAGATAAACTTTGAGGTGTCTTGCTGCTTAGGAGTAGGGCTTGCCACTTTTGATTGATGTTTTTAAATACTCTTAATATATTCCTTTCGTGGTCAGGTAAGCATGCCTGAAATATTTGGGCACAACTTGTAACCTGATGTTTATTTAGCGTTTGTTTCATAGGTAACTAAGTTAATAAAAGAGAATAGTTTGTCCTGTATGTTAAAATGGCATTTGATGTGCATAGACAGAAACCATCTTCTGTTAAACAGTAACATTAAAATACACACACCCAGCAAAAGGGTAAAAGTAGTGTGAGGTGAAGTAATGACTGCAATGAATTAGTTATGGCATGTCTGATGTGTCAAGTTTATTCTCTACACATTTCTCCCCTGCGAATTTGCAGCCAAACAGCAACCACTAGTGGTTCAGTACATTTGCACAGTGCCGGCTGGAGCTGCGAGTCTGGCAGGTTGGCCGCTCGGTGGGAAAATCACAGCAGATACTTTGGACTGTATTTTATATTTTGATGCTTCCATCGGATTTTGCTCACATGCTGCTCGGCACAGCACATCGCATACGGCAGTGGCAGCATAAACACCTTTTGTCAATGCAAAGTGGGGCTTGACTGTGCAAATATTTAATGACATCACTCTCCTGCATGGGCTCTATTCTCCACAATGCATGATTACCTGGATGTTTGCTTTAGAGCTTCAATGGAGTGTAATACTTGAGTGTTCTCACTTTGATAACCAGATTCAAGCTCTTAATGAAATACCCCCCCCTTTTTTATGCTTCCAATTGCCGTAAACCCAGAGAGAGAAAGAGAGAGAGAACAAAGAAGGGCATTCATGCATAAGAGCAGCTTGGTTGCACTTCTTTACAACACACAAAAATAGCCCCCCACCCCTAAAAACGGGCTTGTGGTGCAGCTTGTGATTTAGTGCAATTCAATTCTGGATAGGCAAAATAAGACCCCCTCCCCCACCCCAAACACACCAGTCCCCCCCCCCCTTTTTGACATGTTGGAATCACTATCAGAATTCTGATAAGGGAGCCGAGATGGTGAATTCTTCCACCTGCCACACATTACAAAAGGCTGAGTGCACACACACAAACCCAGCAGATCAACTACTCTGAAATATTGAAGTACTTCCAAGAACTGCTACTATTAAGGATCAGCCTCCATGCACTTGAATAGCTACGTGGATAGCTAACAATTTTGCTGTGTGTTCAAATGTGGAACAAGGCAGCCAAGGAGTTAAACCCTGCTTTAGAATTTAGCTCCCACCCTTGAACTGCACATTCTCTGAGCCAATGACATTTGCAATTCAAAGCAGCCTAGGATTCAAGGTCAGTGTTTTCTAGCACTGCATACCTGTGAAGCTGAAGCAGCTTTTAGAGTACTCATTAAACAACTTCTTGGGGGGGGGGAGGTGTGGAATGCTCTAGGATATTTACAAAGTGAGCTGAGAAATCAAGTAAGGGATACCCATGGACAAATTCCATTCGCAATGTATTCGTTTAAAAAAAAAAGAACAATAAGTTTTGCAGCAGAATTTGTGGACATGCAAGATCTGTCACCGCCAGAGGCACTGACAGTCGGATATAAAATGGCAATTAGAAAGGTGTGTCCGGATGCTTTAGCTATGAGAAATGATGAAGTGCTTGTGAATTTTTGCCTGCGTGGGTTAGGACAGGAGGTGGTGCCTTGGGAAAAGGTGGGGGGGGGGAGGTCAGATGTTAGTGTTAACTAAAAGAAATAGACATCAAAACGAAACATTACAGCCAGAGAAGGTTATAAATAATAAAGCTTGTGGGAATCAGTATGAATCAGATCTCATTAAAGAGATGCCCCAAGATTGGACGGTGCAATAGGATGGAACAAATAAATGACCAGGAGAAGCAGCTTCCCTTCCTCTCAGCTTACAGGACTAGGGCAATTTCTCTATAAACTCTTAATGCCTTTGGTTTGTCTTCTTTTTGCCTAGAAAATGTTCAGGAAGGCATCTTAATATTTTTTTACTGGTCTGTGGAATCAAGCTACGGGGAGAATGGAGCTCTCTATATCATTGCATTGTTCTGCTGAAATAGTTAATATTAACACCCGTGATAGTAAACAGCAACTCACAATGAACAAAAGAGGGACACTGAAATCCCATTACGGGGCCTTGGCAGCAAGCCTTGAAAATGTGCCACTTTTCACAGTGGAAAAACAGCATATCCGACCCAGCTTTCACTCCATCAGCCCATTCTGTCAGTAGTAAAAAGCTGTTTTTCTAGGCCAGGGCATTTTCCATTAATGCAATCTGATTTGCTGCTGCATCTTTTAGAAAGCGAAGGTGAACATGAGATTGAGGAGAAGGGCTGTCACTAAGCCTGATAAAGAAGGCTGAATGAAACTCCTCAAGCAGAGAAAGGCCAATGAATGGCTGTGTGTGGAAAACCCCACAACAAATGGCTTGCAGGCAGCATTGCTTCGGTGTCCGCAGAAGGTTTTAAAAACACACAGCTCTGTACATAATCTATGGCACCACAAGCAGAAAATATGATGTTCTGGATGTATTTCGACGGATGAATCCAGGCCCCACTTTGAAATGTTTGCTATGGCTAGCTATAATTTTCACAGCAGCTGAAATGTCTGCTCATTCCTATATAAATGTTGCTCATTGTTCAGAGGTCTTCCAAGCGGGGTTTTCCAACTTGTGATTTTTTTTAGGAGTAAAATATACGACCTGTTTATTTGAAGCCACAAAAGCACAACAATCAATTCTCCAATATCACCCACTGCTGTTTCAACAATTTTGCGGCACCGAAACGTATGCCGACGATATTTACCAGTGAGTAAAAATAACAACGAAAAACAAAAAACAAAAACAAAGCCCAGCAACTATTTCCAAAACCAAAGCAGGCATCCATTACCCATCTGCAATATAAAACAAAGTGATTATTCTCAACTTTGCCCAGATCCTGCAAGAATGATTCACCTGGAGTAAACAACGGCAGAGAGTCTTTAAAGAGCAGCATTCATTTAATACGGCATAAAATTTCATGGAATAAAGCTCATTTCATCCCAGAAAGTTTATGCTATAATAGATATGTTTGTTACTGTTGAAGGTGTATGGTTCTCTTTGTTGCATTTGCTGAAATAGACACTGTTAACTTCCTAGAACCTGTGCAAAGGGACATCCATATTCCCTGCGTATTCCCTGCTGGACTGGGACCCATGCATGGCAAGGAGTGTTTGTGTGGCCTTTGTGGTTAAGTTTCTCCACCCTCCAACCTGCACACAAAGGTTACACAGTCAAACAACAAGGCAGTGCCTACCAGCTGTGAAACGCCAAACAGATTTTTGTCCAGTTAAATACCCTATTAAGGGTAGAGAGGAGGCTGAATGCAAGCTCCCTTCTCCTTTCACCTAGAAGCAACGGCCACCTACAACCCAATCTCCAGAACATAATAACCCTTAGGTAATATTAGGTGACCTAGATAGCATCTTAAAAAGTAGAGACATCACCTTGCCAACAAAGGTCCGTATAGTAAAAGCTATGGTTTTCCCAGTAGTGATGTATGGAAGTGAGAGCTGGACCATAAAGAAGGCAGATCGCCGAAGAATTGATTCTTTTGAATTATGGTGCTGGAGGAGACTCTTGAGAGTCCCATGGACTGCAAGAAGAACAAACAGATCCATTCTTAAGGAAATCAGCCCTGAGTGCTCACTGGAAGGACAGATCGTGAAGCTGAGGCTCCAATACTTTGGCCACCTCATGAGAAGAGAAGACTCCCTGGAAAAGACCCTGATGTTGGGAAAGATGGAGGGCACAAGGAGAAGGGGACGACAGAGGACGAGATGGTTGGATAGTGTCTTCGAAGCTACAAACATGAGTCTGACCAAACTGTGGGAGGCAGTGGAAGACAGAAGTGCCTGGCGTGCTCTTGTCCATGGGGTCACGAAGAGTCGGACACGACTAAACGACTAAACAACAACAAATATTTGTGCAGTGAAATACTTTCCACTACAAAATTTGCACTGAAGCAAATATAAAACCAAAAATAATCAAGGTTTCAATCCCTGAATAAATCACATAAGGCTGGTCTCAATAATTGTATATCTCCTGAAGAAGATGCTTAGGCTGGGGTTCTTGCTGTTCATAAAATGAACGCTTGCAAAATCTCTTACATTAAAAAATAAATAAATTTAAACATGTAAATTGCCCAAAACGCCAATGTATTGAGATTCTTTTGCAAGATTGACATTATTTCCAGTTTGCTTGTGCATGCAGTTCTGACCTTGATGAAATCAATTGTATCATGCAGCTTTTGAGTATTCAGTAGTAATCTGCAGATTGCAAAGGTAAATAAAAACTGGACTCCCATCTGCATCAAAATATTTTAACAGATCTAACCCCAATCTTGTCCTGCTCTCACCCAATACCCGCAGACAGGGGCTCTTAGATGGACGTAAGAAGGAGATCTATAGTCAGGCAAGTAACAGTACAGACTCAGCAGCAGACACAGAGTTCAGGAGACATAATTCAGGAGTTGAAGAAGGCAGCAGGAAGTTCGGAACTGGATGGAAGCAACCAAGATGTCTCAATAGGTTCACCACCACCACCACCAAGCTTTTAAAGGCAAGGTGTGATGCACTCACTCACGGGACACTCACCCTGCGGGAATGTCAGGATTGCAAATGTGCACTCCTCTGAGGTTGGTGGGCCTGCTCCCAACTGTGGAAGTGGTGCTTGGTTCTAGGAGACAGGACTGCACCACCCTGTACAGAATTCCTGTTTAGACATAGCCACCTCCAGGCCTACCTCCCACCTTGGCATCCCATAACCCTCCCTTGAGTCTCTGTGCTCTGCAGGAAGGTCAAGGTGGAATTCAACATCCCTGATCCTCCTTCTGAAGTGGCTGGAGTTGGGGCAAAACTCCTCCAACCCAGGTTTTCACCATTCAGCAATGTCCCCCTGCCTCCAATATATCCTCCTCATCCTGCATTGTGCCCTGACTATCCAAACCCAGTCATGGCAAATCTGGCACCATTTATAAAACCATTTTCAAATAAAACTAAGGAAAAATACCACACCTTTAATAACATGTGGTAGCTCTACTGGGACACAGAAAATTGGCTTAGCATGTAAAATCAGCCACAAATATCAGCAGCTGGTCATCCCTGAACAAAATTATATAGAATAATGTATGCAAATTGGAGAACAAGTTTATACATGGCAACCTATGGATATTTCCTTGATATGTAGCGTCATTGCTTAAACACTGTGTATTATTCATAATCCACACAAGTACAACTTATTTAAAATACTAATTTGCCATCCTGATTTTGAATAAAAAAACACTCTGTTATAAGAGCTGCAGTAAAGAAATAAATGACAATTCATTGCATTAAAATTATAACAGTTTTTAATGAGACAAGATTGTGTTTTAATAAAATTGTGTTTTCATCATTTGCTTATGAATAAAGCCTTTGGTCTACAAATAGGAGGTATTAGTGAACTTGGGAAATTGCAGAGTATATTAACTGGGAAATACCTCATAGGTCTTTTGAAATGCAAATCACTGATTGATTCTTCACAAACTCAAGCTATGTGTGTTCTTTCAAGGAAGAAGGGTTTCACAGAGTGAAGAAAACAATTCCGAGTGTGTTTGAGAGGTGAATTTCAAATACCTTTCAGTTGTCACAGTGTGATTTGAATGGCCCTCTTGAAAGATGAAACAAACTGATGGATTGAGATTTAACAATCCATTCCATGCACCAAATGCCAGGAGCAGTTTGAGATCAGCTTTTAACCTTCTAGGTAGGCACACGTTAGAGAAATTAACTAGATACTTTGTCAATATCAATCACCAGCACAGCCTGTCTTCTCTTATGGGAATAAAGCAGCTATTCTTCCCCTTGTCACAAAGGTTTCACCCAGCATCAGACTTTGCTCAGCAACGAAACTGAATATTAATTTGGGATGCAAATTGCTTTAAGGTCTAAATATGTTTTGTTTTATGGAGGGTTTTGTTTTTGTTATTTGCAAATCCAAAAATAACATTCAGCTTCAACTCTGGCTTGGATACAAAACATTTCATGGGGGAGAACAATTGCATTTTTATTAATCCAATTAAGAGTTTCATGCTATCAGATAATTAAGCCTGTGGAGAGGTGAGTATCGTCCACTCCCCATCGATTTCTACATGAGTTAAAGGTGGGATGTCAGAGCAAGAGTTAGTCAAGATAATCCACCCCACCCCTTTGAAATGGTGTTAATTTTTTGATCCCTAATATGAATGCTGTTTCTTCAGCTTTGAGGGTTGTTTTTTTACAATCAAGCCATATATAAATTTTATTTTTTATATATATACATATATACACACACAAAACCCCTCATAATGGCTAGTATTTGTTTATTTGTTACCACTTTACTGAAAAAACAAACAAACCTCAAATATATTTATAAAAAAATAACAGAACAATGAGATGATCAGTAAAAACAGTTTAAAACTATTTAAAACATTCGAAAATTAACTTTTTATATGATCTGAGGTGAAACCAGAGTAAAAATTAACTTAAAACAATTATAAACTAACAAACAGATTAAAACACACATTAGCCTTCTACAAATCTGGTAGAATACACATACACACACTTAAGCAACTGGTGGCTAATCAATAAAAATCATTCACTAACCTATCCAGTTTTGTCTTTTAGTCCTATAATGAGGAATACTGTGGCTGCCAACACTGCGGCTGCAATCCTATGGGTGCACGTTTAGGAGTCAGCCCCAGTGAGCCTAACTTCTGAATTTGCATGCATAGAATTGCACTGTGCATATGATTGCTAGGTACCCTTGTTCATTGTCCAGCTGCAGTCATTTCAGAATGCCACCTCAAGATTCAGTTTGCTTTAGGGCGTATGCAACTTAGAAATATGGCTCACTTCCCCACAAACAATGACGTCCTGGAGCAACTCGCACTAACAATCTCAGGGTGGTTCACAGAATAACATACAAGGTAAAAACACAAATAAATAGTTAAAACAAAAACAACCCCCCCTTTTTAAACTACAGTTCCCAGGATTATCCAAGAGTGCTTTAAATGTATTGCATGGACTTGATTTTAGCTGGCAACCATGGGTAACAGGATGCAAGACAGGCTTTGGTCTGATCTAGCAGGCTTTGGCTTTTTAATAATTGAGGGACAAATAAGGGGACAAAAAATAAAACAAAAGCAAGATCTGAAATATAAGGTAAGAAAGGAGATTAAGAGCTAAGGCAGGAGTGGGGTGAACCTGGGCTTCCCCACAAAGATTACAACTCCCATCATTCCTAACTATTAGCCATGCTAGCTGTGGTGCTTCCTTTGGCAGTGATGGATTCTAGAACACCTGCAACCTAGACCATAATTGGGATAGCTCAGTTGGTAGAGCAAAAGACTGTTAATCTCAGAGTTGTGGGTTCGAGCTCCACATTGGGCAAAAAAGATTCCTGCATGCAGGGGTTTGGACTGGATGTTCCTTGTATTCCTTTCCATCTCTACAATTTCCCCTCTCCAGAACAAGTTGATTGCCACACATTCCAAGTGGCGGAACTACCTTTGTTGCAAGTCCTTACGTCCCTTGCAGTGGATGTTGCCACTTGTGAGGGAATGGAGATTGCCCATATTATGACAGTAAGAGCCATGATAAGCACTTCTAAATGGTATAGGCGTGTTCCACTTGCCCTGCTGAAGCTGAAAATAAGCATTATGCCAACATTTGTAGACAGACAGGAGCCTGTCTGCATGCCTGGTAGCTGCACCTAGAATTTACCAAGCGCAGCTTCCGTACCAAACACATGTGAGCAAACCTGTGCATGTACTCTGATTCGCACACCCAGTTCTTTCAACATGCAAGCTTGCACATTCACTATAACTCTACCATACATGAAGGAGCTCTTGTGAGGTGAGGAGCTTCAAGTGTGTGTCGCAACTCCTTTGTCCAAAAGGCACTAAGAGAGCTGGAAGAATTTTCTAATACATTGGTACCTCAGGTTACAGACGCTTCAGGTTACAGACGCTTCAGGTTACAGACTCCGCTAACCCAGAAATAGTACCTCAGGTTAAGAACTTTGCTTCAGGAGGAGAACAGAAATCGTGCGGTGGCGGTGCAGTAGCAGTGGAAGGCCCCATTAGCTAAAGTGGTGCCTCAGGTTAAGAACAGTTTCAGGTTAAGAACGGACCTCCAGAACGAATTAAGTTCTTAACCCGAGGTACCACTGTAGTTGCTTTTGTGCTGCAACATCTTGGGAATTACACAGCAGTTCCAAATGTTAGGTGCTGTGATGCAGTCCCATAAACTGCTCACCTGAGCAGATCAAGTAGTTGGTCCTACCAAGTAGGAGATAGCTTTGGAGAAACCATGGCCAAAATGCTAGACCGGTATAACAACACACCAAGGGGATCAAAAACTAATCTGCCCTGTTCCAGGTGTGCACCGCAAGTTATCAAATCTCCATCTTTCCTTGTAAAACCATACCTAACATTATCCCTCTCACTGGCATTTTCAGTGTAATATCGTTTGTTATTGTATCTAACCTGCATCTTCCTATGGCAGGTTCTACCCAACTTGGCCAGACCACAGGCAGAACAGACTTCCACATGTGCAGTGGGACTTCCCCCTTTCTTCCCCTCACCCTGCAGTTCCCCAGATCTGCTCTGGAGGGGATCTGAAATGGATTGGGAGGGCTGGGGTGGGGGGAAAGTCTCACACAAAGTTCAATTTCACCCTATGTGCTTAACGGCATTCAGAATGCAAAAAAATATATCTCTTGTATAAAAAGTCCAACTATCATTAAAAGCATTTTATAATAAAGACTTCTAGAGTTTCTCCAAATACACCTCTTCTCTACAATGCAAGAGGGCTAAAAGTTGTTCTCTATCGAATCCCCACTGCAAACCCTAGGATATCCTCTATCAATTGTAAGAACATTATACACCTAATAATTCCATTAGAAGGATTTGTTCCAAACTAAAGGAGACTTTCCAGCTTATGCTGCAAATAAGAAGCTAACCGGCTAGAAGCTCTCATAACTCAAGTGATTAATATTTCCTTGGCACTTCACTCAACTCAAAGAGTTTATGCTGGCAAAGGCAACGAGTGTGGTATGTTGAACTTGCGCTTTGATCTAGTAAATAAACCCATGGTGAATTCAGGTTCAATTAACGTGTTTAAATTTATGACATCTCCACCAGTATAACAAGTCAGTGACAAATGCCAGCTTCCTTCAGAAAATGTGCGTTAAGATGGGCAAGGTTTTTTTTCTTTAAAAAAAAAAATCAATTGGCCTTCTACACATTTATCAAAACATATTTTGGCACGTTTGATGTAGTCCTTTATATGTAGTCAATTCAGCTGATTGCAGTTTTATTTAACATAAGCAGCCTACTATTACAGGAAACCTTTCGTTTTGAATTACTGAATAAGTGGAGAAATGTTCACTGCTAAATATTTCATTCAACATGTGGGTGTGCATTTTGTTTGTGCGTAAGAACATACGTATGTCACTATTTTTGAAACTGAATCCTCTTTTGAGGACTCTAGCAGAATGCTACTGTATTTCAACTGCAAGCAACACGGATGATTTTGCAAAACATTAGGACTTAAAATGATGCTACTAAGGCAAGACTTCCGGTTATTCTAGCCTTTTATTTGCCTCTGAAGACTCAGTTTTCTGGAGGATAATTAAACTTCAATATTCACCTTTTAAAACAACACCCATTTTCAGTCCCCACATTTGTAAACAAAAGCAGGGCTGACATGCTCCAAGTGACTGAAAAACAGATCCAAATAATAATCATCACACGGTGCAATTCAGGTAATGGAGATTATCTCAGCTATAAAAATCTTTTGCTCGTCTGGCATAAGAAGTCATTGCCTTGGAATGTAAGAAGAACCTTGCAGATGACACCAAAAGGTCCACCTGCCCCAGCACCCTGTTCCCAACAGTGCCCAGTTAGATGCCTCCAGGATATGGGTTGGAAGCTTCCAGCTTGCCAGCCCAATTAAGTGGGGCAGGTAGCAACCTGGCTCAACCAAAATGGGCTTTGCAGGCACTGCTCATCAGCTGATCTGCAGCTTCTGGAAAGACCTACACAAAGCAGAGCATAGCACATCATGAGCTCTTTGTGCATTCTTGCTCTCTTTCCTGATATAGGAGACAATGCTCTCAGTGCCTGTGGAAGGTTACAGGTAGGTAACCTGCAAATGTTTAGGATTGCTTGGGTTTCGATTTATTGCATTTCTATGCTGCACTTCATTCAAATTAATCCCAAATGTGGCTTACAGGAAATAACAATAAATAACAATAACATGGTAAAGGTAAAGGTAAAGGTAAAGGGACCCCTGACCATTAGGTCTAGTCGTGGCCGACTCTGGGGTTGCAGCGCTCATCTCGCTTTATTGGCCGAGGGAGCTGGAGTACAGCTTCCAGGTCATGTGGCCAGCATGACTAAGCTACTTCTGGCGAACCAGAGCAAAACATGGAAACGCCATTTACCTTCCCACTGGAGTGGTACCTATTTATCTACTTGCACTTTGACGTGCTTTCGAACTGCTAGGTTGGCAGGAGCAGGGACTGAGCAACGGGAGCTCACCCCATTGCGGGGATTCGAACCGCCGACCTTCTGATCAGCAAGCCCTAGGCTCTGTGGTTTAACCCACAGCACCATTCGCGTCCCGCCAATAACATGGTAGAACAGAACAAATACAGCATGATGCATATAAAACAATTAGCAAATCATCAATCTAACACTTATAACTGATAAAACACTTAACCAAGCAGCAACAAAAAATAAATAAGCTAAACATCACAATTACAGCGAAAGTCGTATTATATGACTACCGAATCCATACAGCATTATAATCTATGAAGCAATATTAACAACATTAACAAAATAGCAACCAATAAAATAAACCAAGCACTGTTAAATTCATAATCTCTCCATGCCCCCATGCCTCATAATCTTTCATTCTATTCAGTTCATTAAAATACACATAAGGCCTCTTGTTAAGCCAGTTCAGCCAGATGAAAACCATCAGGGGTCACACTTCTGAGCTCATTTGCAATGGACAGGTGAAAACCGTAACGAAAAGGTGGCTGTCCACAGGACACATGCAGCTACAGAGTTACTAATGTCAGGAATATCACATGGTTTCTTTTTGTTTATTTCCCTGCATTTATATCCCACCTTCCTTTCACCTTGGAACCCAAGGCAGTGTTCCGAGGCAGCCACCCACCCAGACACTGACCAAACTCAGGCCAACTTAGCTTCACCAAGGCGGTGCCTTCATATCATATACTCTAGTTGCTGGTGAAAAGGCCACCAGGTAACCTCTCTAAATATTATCAAGGGGTTCCTGGTCATCTGTTTGCAAACTTGCTTGTATGGCTGTTTCACCTGCACAGCTACTATGCCAAAGCACTGAAGGTTGGTGAATCCTGTGTCCATTCAGGAACTGCGTGTGTGTTGATTGAATTTCCCATGCATGTTAAGAAGTCACCTGCAATGCAATCCTGTGTATGTCTACTCAGAAGTGGATCCAGTAAGGCTTATTCCCAAGTAACTGGGAACACAGGAAGCTGCCTTATAGTGAGGCAGACCACTGGCCCACCTAGCGCAGTATTGTCAACACTGACTGGCAGCATCTCCCCAAGATTTCAGACAAGGGACAGCGTCCAGCCCTGCCTGGAGATACCTGGAAGTCAAACTTCTGCCTGCAAAGCAGATTCTCCAACACTGAGCAATGGCAAGTTAACTGGGAGTAACCCCTACTGAACTCAGTGGGAACATGCTTCTGAGTAGACATGTACAGGATTGGACTCTTAAATAATTTCCTGTCCCCTAACATAACAGCCAAGGAATTGCCTCCACATCTTTTCTGTAATATTAAAGGCAACAAGAATTATTATTTTTTAAAAAAACAAAAGCATTTATGATCACATGATCAAGGGTATTATCAGTACTGCAGGTAAAAGCACCATTCCCTTTGTAATTCACGGTACAGTATTTGAAAATTCCTTCAGCATTTCTCCACCACGGGAATTCTCCGTCGCCATTGTTACTTTATACATGCAAATATATTTTTCTTCCTTCTCTAAACCTCTTAGTTTCTATCTCACCTCTGCTGGAATTCAGCCTGATTACAATAATATTTAATCCTGCGGGCCCTTGGGGATCCAGCTTGCAGAAATGAGGCTAGCCAGAAAACATTACTGATATCAACCGTTTTACAGCCCTCATAAAGCCATTAATGCCTTTCATAACACAAAAAAGTGCAACTTATGGTTGATTTCCGGCTTATAATTAGCCACTTGCCTGGTCACCTGTGGTGTGCAAAAATTAACCCCAAGCAACCAAGCTAGTCCCTGTTCTCCCTTCAAGCTTTAAGGAAGCACTATATCTTTCCGGTTGGATGGGAGACTGTTCCATGTGCAGCTCTCAGAACAAAGCCCTCTATTAAAGGGGGCTATGCTGTATGGCTTAGTGTTGGTCTTTCAAACTTTGATGTGTAAATGATGAAGAAACAATTCTGAGAACAGATAGGTAACTAGATAAAAAGGGGGGCAACAACTGCCTAACTCCCCCCTCCTCACAGAAAGACTGGTTTTCGTGGGTTCGCCTTTTACTTCCTCTCCTCTGGTTCGTGTGTGTGTGTGTGTGTGGTTGATTTGAAGTGTTTTTTCTTTTTTTCTTTTTGTATTTTCAAGACAGCTGCCAGGATGCACCCGAGGAGAGTCGGTGGCAGAAATTTGCTACCAGTTGTACCAATTTGCTACAAAACAACACATCTAACACTAATGTAAAAACAAACAAACCCAACAACAGTGTTGTGATCTTATTTAACCTAGTTTCATTGGCATTTGATAGAAAAGCACTCTTGTAGACGATGTACCCGGTTTGGAAATGCCTTCAAACTAAAATATGCTAAAAAATGGCATAAAATCCCACAACTACTGTAAATCACTTCAGGATGCCTTACAGGAACTGATTCAGAAAGGAAAATAACAAATAATAATAATAATTGCATTTAGATGACCCAATTCCGGGGTTTTTTTAGTACAAGGTGGCAATGGTACACCAAGTTTGCTAATCTCAGGATGAATCATTAATTGGTTTAAATTTAGTAGGTAACCGTAGCGAGAATTATTTGACATAAAAATCAATCATTCAGCTACTGAATGCTTTTCCTGGTTGATTTCTCTGCTGTTAAAAAGGAGCCACCAAAGAGCAAAATATAGGCTGTATGTACAGAGTACTTTTTTCCTTCCCTCTCTCCATTTCAAAGACATAAAAACTCCCCATATATCACAGCAAGGTGCTTGATTTCTCATTTTCCACTGCTCAGGTAATGATACAATAATTCAAAAATGATGCATGCACCATGTATGGCTCTAAACTCATAAACAGTTTTAGTATTTCACAGCCACCTACCAGCTCAGGTGCGGGGGGGGGGGGAATAATCTATAGGGCTCTTATACCCTGAGATATATAGTTGTTTGCTCTTGACTTTTAATTATGATCTAGGTTCACCAATAGTGCGGAGGTCTGTTAGTTAAAACAAACCACAGCAAAATGGGAAATGCTTTCTTTCCAACGTGTACTAAATTGTTAACTGAACAATGCATGGTGGTGGGCATATCTCCCCCCCCCTTGACCCACATTACACAACAAGGACAAAAGGAAAAGGAGAAGGGTTGCTGGGTGTGTTGAAGGTCAGTTCATATGTCCTAACATGGAGACACCTGAAAATCAGTTTCACATAGCAGCAATCTGCACATGGGCTAGAACACCTGAAATCCACATCATACGTAGATTTGGTTCAAACATACAAATTAGTCCCTCACTTGCTCCAGGGGCGTTGTAAAGATGTATCTTTTTGCCTGTCTCATAAGATCAGACTCTGTTTTTATATTCTTTTATAACACAGTTTGGTGTTTTGAGGTTGCATTTCTGTTTTTGTGACACTGTTGCTTTTTAAGCTGTACATCACTTAGTGATTTATTTTAAAAAAATATATTAAGCAGATGCTAAATGCTTGCAAATAAATAAATATGAATATATTTTGATCATTCAGAATTTGATGCCTGGCAACCAAATATATAAATTGACTCCACCAAAAACTATTGTGTAACAGGGAAGTCACAGGGAAGTTTTATCTGGTGTGTTCAGGCTGTTGTGGCCATTCATTCACACACACACACACACACACACACACACACACCATAATCACTTTGATGTTGGAGTCACTAGGCAACACACATGAATTTATGAACTAGGCCCAAATCTCTACTCAGTTGGACCATAAGTCAGGTTTCTGGAAATAACTTTTCAGAATCTTACAAGTTCCACAATGAATGGTGCCTTGGAGAAGCAGTTTTCAGTAGACACCGCACAGTGGTTGCAATATTCCAATCCATCATTTCTTACTACTGTAGTTGACATTGTCCACTGCCAAACAGCCAAGAGAGAAAGCTACTTCAGCCAACCATATCTCAAGCCTTTTGCCTGAACACACAGCCTTTACAAAAGCCACGTTTAAACCACAAAGTCTCGAATTAAACACTGGGTATGTGCGCACTATACCTTTAAAGCACATTCTAAACAGAATCTTTCTCTCAAAAAATTATGGGCGCTGTAGTTTGCTAAGGTCTGCCATGAATTGTAACTCTGTGAGGAGTAAACTACAGTAACCAGAATTCTTTGAGGGAAAGAATGTGATTCAAATGTGCTTTAAAGACATGGTGTGCACACAGATATAGCTCTTTCCTTCATCCAAACAAAAAAACTATCGTTGCCAACTTTGGAATAAGTTGAGATACTAAACAAGCTTCAAGCCATGGTTTAATATTTGGGCCTGTTCTGAAGTGAGTAAGCTGCTTTTCCTGGTTCAAATGAAAAGGGAAACTGGCTAATTAATAATAATAATAATAATAAATTTTATTTATATCCCGCCCTCCCCAGCCGAAGCCGGGCTCAGGGCGGCTAACAACAATCAAACAATCAAACCATCAGATATTCACACATTCTAAAAATATTACATTATAAAAATCAATTAAAATCAAATTAATGGCAACTAATTAAGCAAGATTCTAAGCAGGTTGCCAGAGGAGGGAGTCAGGCTGCGCCCTGACCAAAGGCCTGGTGGAACAACTCTGTCTTGCAGGCCCTGCGGAAGGATGTCAGGTCCCGCAGGGCCCTAGTCTCTTGTGACAGAGCGTTCCACCAGATTGGAGCCGCAGCCGAGAAGGCCCTGGCTCTAGTTGAGGCCAGCCTAACCTCTCTGAGGCCTGGGACCTTGAGGATGTTATTATTTGCAGACCGTAGGTTTCTCTGAGGGGCATACCAGGAGAGGCGGTCCCGTAGGTACGAGGGTCCTAGGCCGTATAGGGCTTTAAAGGTTAAAACCAGCACCTTAAACCTGATCCTGTACTCCACCGGGAGCCAGTGCAGCTGGTATAGTACCGGTTGAATGTGATCTCGCAGCGAAGACCCCATAAGGAGTCTCGCCGCGGCATTCTGCACCCGCTGGAGTTTCTGGGTCAGTCTTAAGGGCAGCCCCACGTAGAGCGAGTTACAATAATCCAGTCTGGAGGTGACCGTCGCATGGATCACAGTGGCTAGGTCAGGGCGAGAGAGATAAGGGGCCAACTGCTTAGCTTGGCGGAGATGAAAAAATGCCGCCTTTGTTATAGCTGTAATCTGCGCCTCCATAGAGAGGGAGGTATCGAAGATTACACCCAAACTCTTAACGGACGGTGCTGGCACTAATTGCACCCCCGCAAGAGATGGGAGTTGCCCCCTCAATCCCATATCATCCCGCCCCAGCCAGAGGACCTCTGTCTTCGAAGGATTTAACTTCAACCGGCTCCCACGTAACCATTCAGCCACAGCTTCCAGGCATCTCGCCAGTGTATCGGGGGCCGAGTCAGGATGGCCATCCATCAACAGATAGAGTTGGGTGTCATCGGCATACTGATGGCAACCCAGCCCAAAACTCCGGACAAGCTGGGCGAGGGGGCGCATAAAGATGTTAAAAAGCATCGGGGAGAGAATCGCACCCTGAGGCACTCCACACACCAAGGAGTGGCGCGATGACAATTCCCCCCCGAGCGCCACCCTCTGTCCCCGACCAGAGAGAAACGAGCGCAGCCATTGAAGGACTGCAATTAGAGACCTCCTGATTTAATAGCAGTTCATGGCAAAGGGAGGAGTAGATCGGCAACAGACAGAAGCAAAAGGCTTCTGTGTATTTATTTTATAAACTAAGATATGATAATCCAAACATGGCTAGAGACTATGTGAGGCCAAAAGAAACAGATACCGGGGGGGGGGGGGGATTGATTCTGCCTAGTGTTTTAAAGGATAAGATGCAATAGCAAAACAAATAGGATAAATATGTTGGGAGGATATGCTGAAATCCTGTTCCTTGTGTGGTTGTGACTGGTTAGAAAAGGATTCACATTAATGCAGCTGTTGTTTTCAGACACCTTCCTTGAGGCACCTGATGGCATCCATCCATCTATATCTAGCTATTACACAGATCTGTTCAGATGGCAGAAAGCATTTAAACACAGGTTTTGCCTTCAGTTGAAAAAGGCTCCCAGAGTGGCTTACCAAGATTAATAATAAGACAGTCTCTGCTCTTAAGCTTATAATCGGGCAGGGGGGAGGGACGAAACAAAAGCAAAAGAGATTGGGAGGGGGAAGAGAGGAAAAAGAAAAGCAAACTCAAGCCCAGGGATCAGCAAACTTTTTCAGCAGGGGGCCGGTCCACTGTCCCTCAGACCTTGTGGGGGGCCGGATTATATTTTTTTTGGAGGGGGGGGAAATGAACGAATTCCTATGCCCCACAAATAACCCAGAGATGCATTTTAAATAAAAGGACACATTCTACTCATGTAAAAAGACCAGGAAGCCCCCCCCCCCAATAACCCAGAGATGCATTTTAAATAAAAGGGCACATTCTACTCATGTAAAAACACGCTGATTCCTGGACCATCTGCGGGCCAGATTTAGAAGGCGATTGGGCCGGATCCGGCCCCCGGGCCTTAGTTTGCCTACCTATGCTCAAGCCTCCCGGTTCTTAAAGACCCTCTGGTATGGAAAGAGAAGGAGCTGGTCTCCAAAGCAAAGCCCATGGAGAGGCCTTACTTCATTCCTTCTTTTTGCTACCGCCTGCCTGATGGAGTGGTTGTTGCTGGATGACAGTCGAGGGAGAGAAGACAAAAGGAACAGAAATCTCAGAAAAGGAGATGGCTCTGCTTTCCTTAGCTCCGCCACTCCAGCATTCATCTTCATTTTGCCACCCATCCATGTGCATAAGATACTGAATCATGTTTGTTATTACACGCATCCAGTTGGCGCACAATTTAGAATCTGCAGCAGAACACAGATCCAAAGGATCCTGGAATATAGTCCACAGGTCCTGAGAGAGAAGTACAAAGCCAACCAATCAGATTTCCTTATAAACTGCAGGAATTGGGTGTGTGGCATACCCCAGATGAGCTCTGGGAAGGGAAGAGATATCTCACCTAATGGGGTTTTCAGAATATACGTTAATGATTATAATACAGTGGATTAATAAGTACAGGCACACTCCTTAACATGGTAAATATTTCATAACACCTGAGGAAAATCATGCTATGTGTACTTACAGTGTACTTAGGGGGTTTTTGTAAAAAGGCAAAATCAATTCTAAATCAAGGTTCTAGTTATTTGGGGGTGGGGGGTTAAAAAGAAAGATGTCTTTACATTGAACGTGAGCCACAAAACTTAATTTTCTAAGTGTTTCCTTTGCAAGAGTCATTTATCATCTGGTAACTTCTACCTTTCCAGTATGAAATTGATTAGCAGTAGACTGCAGATATTCCTCCAAGTGTATGGACATCAAGAATGTCATGGGAAATTGTTCAGGGAATTTTCCAGTATGTGCTAGTATTTGCTGGTAAATATAATTTTACCCTCCGTCTTTCTTTCGCCTGGCTTTTCCAGATACAGTTTTATTACAAAACCGGTCACCGTACCTAGTCACCTTCTGAGTCATTTTTTCACCTCCTCATCCAATGCAAAGGACCAGATTTCTTACTCCCAGTGCAATCTGGCATCATGAAAGTGGCACAGATGAGTGTGAGGACTGGCGTTGACTTCAATCCTTGCAAGGTTAAATTAATAAATGCTGAGAGAGAAAATTGCATGCCGTTTTGTACCATGCCCCTTAAAAATACTTGGCGTAGTGAGCACCACCTATTCTACTGAATTTTCTAAGCTGCACAGCAGAGGCAGTGAAGTAGTCATTACTCAACAACACAGCAACACAAGGACTCTCCCTTTATTAATTGCATAATCATTTTGTCTTCACAGGGTCAGCCAGGACCGAGAAAGAAAGGACACAAATTGACAGAAATGTGTTTGAATTTGGAAGGGGAAACTTCAAAGCACTGTTTGCACATGAACAAATTTAGCTATTTGCAGTTCCTAATAAGTGAAATGACAGAAAACAATTAAAAATAAAACAGCAGACAAAAACCAGAACATAGCCAGGCGTCTCAGTCAAACCACCACTAGGGACTCTCTGTGTGGGACAGAGTCCACTATGCTAGCCTGACAGCAGGTGGGTCACTGTTGCGTACTGGGAGGGAGAGAAAAGCAGTGGTGGGCATGCCAGTGCACAGGAACCAGAGGAACCAATCCTGCACATCTGCTGGTGCATTTGCATAGTGCCAACCTCCAGATGCCCATCTCCCAATAAGCAATACTGTCCACTTGCTGGAAAGCTAGCACTTTAGCTCCACCCCACCTGGTGAGCTGTACATAAACATTACTGAAATTGGTGTGGCCCCTTTCAGCCGTATTTAACCCTCCAGAGGCTGAACAACTGAGAGTGTGGCCAATGGAAACTGGTCCATTAGGGCAAATGGGGCACTGCCCCACCAACCTCAGCATGTTCTCAGCCACCTCCATGTCTTCTTACTTACAACCACTCCAAGGAGTGGTACTGCCTGTCAGGCTCCCCCTCGTCTTGCCACTTGTAGAGTTCAGCAAGGAAGAAGATGGGGCAGAACCAGAACTAGCTGGTTCTGTCAGTTGTTGGGTCCGTCGTCCATACCTACTGTTGGGCTCCCTGCTTTCCAGCCTACCAACCACAATGGGCACCAGCCATCACAGGGTGTGGCCAAAGGTGGTTGTGGGAACCCTATACTCTCACCACACACCCCACTTCTGCACTTTAAGATTGGAGCAAGATGGACTTGAAAGGAAAGGGACGAAGACTTGCAAAAGCTTTATATGAAGAGCAGTGAAAGGGCAATGGTTGTGTGCTACCAAGAAGAAATATACCCCAAACCTTACAGTCTGCAAGCACATAGGAAGCTTTTGGCACTATCCTACAAACATCACAGCTTGAATGTTTTAGCTGGCATACAAAAATCCGAGTTGAGCATGCCGGGATGATAGGGAGGAGGAACGATTCACATGGTGAACCATTCAAAACTGATTTCCAAAACTGCAGTAAGAGATGGCAGGAGGGAATTCACCACCCAGTTCTGCTAAACATGTACATGCACCTATGCATGGTATCTGTGCATTTGGGGGACCCCTCATGCTCATCTAGAGATGCAGCTGCCATAAGACCAGCAAGATGCCAGCAGCAATTGAAGTAACTAGAGTAGGGATGGGGAACATGTAGCCCTACAAATGTTGAATCCAACTGCCATTGGCCTCGGACAGCATGACTAATGGTAAGACAGGATGGGAGTTGTTGTCCAATAACACCTGGAAGGCTGCAGTTTCCCCATCTCACATCTAGAGTCTGAAGTGCAAGGTACAGGTTTTTGTGGAGAGGAGCTGGAAGCAGCTGGAGGGTCAGACGGGACCCGCAGGCAAGAGGCTGGTCATTCCTCCTTTAGACTGCGGGTATCAAGTGCTGAAATAATATTTCCAATCTATGACAGGGAGAGAAAAAAATCCCAGGCACATCATTGTTCAGGTTGATGCTGGTGCCTAAGAATTTTGACAGGTATTCTCACCCCTGCACAACTGGAACTTAATTTGAATTTGGCTTCTATTTTTTCCCTTTAGTGCCCAGGAATGTGAAATACATTCTCCCCCCCCCCCTTCCAATGACTGTATCTGATCTCATAAATTAGAGCCGGCTAGACATACCTTTGCTTCCAAGAAATTGCGTTTACTAACTGCAGTGCCAGAAATAAGACAAGCAGGAATATATTTCCAAGGAAAACATTTCCCGTTATAACATCAGGTAAAGTGCATCCAGAAAAAAATCATCAGTCAAAATAATTCCCTAATTAGAACACCAGCACAGTTGCAGGGAAAAGGTACCGGCCAACTGGGGAATATATAGCCCTATTCATCCTCAAGGCATCTTTGCAAACACTCCCTAATTCTTAAAACACTTCTGTAAGGTTAATGTCAGCCATGCTTGACAGATGGGAATGTAAAAGCAGAAAGTTTAAATGTACTGCCTACAGCCAAAGGAGCAGTCAAGGTCAAAACTCTTTTAGCGAGGTGGATCAAACCTCTCTCTGTCACTGAGTGGCATAATTTTGCGCCATATTAATCACAGAGAATGGGAGGCATGAAATACACAATAATACTTTCAGCAGGGAGAAAATTTTGTCAGTGAGAACAGTTGTAAGCCTTTGAGCACCACCAAGCTCTTCTTAAAGAAGAGCACATGTGAAAAGCATCACATTTCCCATGGGTTCAGCAACAGTTAATTCTGTAGGGTTGAATGTGTCCATTTATTAATTAAATTTATTCACCGCCCTTGGTCTCTGAGGGTGGCAGTTGACCTTCCTAGCCTTGTCGAAACCCAGCCAAGTGGCCAGCATCTGTGGCATGTGTCTGCAGTTTTTCCATCTTCCTTTAAAACAAAAACAATCCCTTTGCGACAAAGCACACATTGTTTAAAACAATTAGCAAACTCCTGCTGTTCTCAACTAGGAGACTGCTTCTAACAGTTCACAGCACTGCTGTTAATTTATCTATCAAGTCTGTGGTCTCTGCACTTTTTATAAAACAGTAGGGCTGTTGCCTCATGTTTGTGTGTGTGTGTGTGTGTGTGTGTGTGTGTGTGTGTGTGTTTACGTGCCTATTGGATAAGCCCAAAGAAATCTTCTACATACTCATGCTAAATGTTACAAAATTGAGTACTCCAACATCTAAGGATGAGTTCAGTCAACTTGTGCCCTTGTATTGATCTCCTATTTCTCCCTACACTTACTTTCTAATCCACTCCATAATTACATGAACTGACTGTGCTTCCCAAAGCTGTCAATTTTCCTTGAATCCATTTTCAAAAGACTGTACTTGAGTCTGGGAAGTGGATCAAGCGGCCAGAGTTTGACCAAGGTACATCTCCTGTTACCCACACCACTTGTTACACTCAAAAACCAACTGGCTCCTCTGCTGAGAGTGATAACTCTTGAAGGTACTCAAAATTCTCACACGCCAAGAAGAGATATAGGAAGTGGGGAGTGAAGAGGAGAGAAATGTATTGATCTAGTTCTTTTAACATGCTAATTTGCCTTGTGGTGGTTTCAATCATTGACAGGCTGGGCACTTCAAAAGGAAATTGTTTCCCAAGTGGGAATGTCTTTTTTCAGCTACAGAAAACCCTTGAAAGGGAAAAAACAAATAACTACACTACAAGTACCAAGTTCATCAAAGTACACTGTTGGTGTGTACCTTCCAGAAGGGCTTTGCTGTTTGATTTGCATTCCTCAGTCAAATTTAAGCAGTTGTGGGATTGGGATTCCCCTGCAAAATATTCTTCCACCCCACCAGCTGCTTTAAACTTTTATTACTTGCCCCAAGCACTGGTAGGTGAAGACAGGGTGGATGGGAGGGAGGGAGAAAAAATAAACCCAAAGTTAAATAGACTTTTAAGGAAAACAAAATTAACTAATCTGTGGTCTGATATGGAAAGCAAGACTAATGAATTAGTAATTTTTCTGTGGTTCTGACCTGGTGAGAAGCCTCAAGAGCTGAATTTTAAAATAAAAATAAAAATGGAAGCTAACAAAAATATATGGTTGCATTCCTTGAAACCAACCCATATACACACAGGAAGATCTAACCCTTTGAATGGATTTCGCTCATTCTGTGTTGCTGTTGTTTCCTAAGACACCTGCTCTTCTTGGGAAAACAATTAAAGTAGGTGTAATTAAAACAGCTGTAATTCATTACTGGCCTCACTGCAGAGGAACACTAGCACCCTTTCTTAAGAAGTCTTGATGGCGGACAGAGAGAGACAATTGTTCAAGTCACTCAAATGCTGGTGAGAACACGAAGTGCCCACTAAACAAAACCCTCCACCCAAGAGCATTATTGTGTGACAACCCCATGATTAAAATATCGGGGAAAGAAGCAGCGTCCTTTCCTCCTGTCTTTGTTACCAGTGAGAGCTGCCCTTGAGTCGTGGCTGAATACAATGCAAGTAATGGAGACAAAGACAAGATTTAATTAACTGTCTCGGGAACTATTTATGAAGAGAGAGAGGGAGAGAGAAATGCTCGATAACTGCTAAGTTGACAAGAGAGAGAAAATTACTGAGAACTGTAATTGCTTTGCACTTGTTGTTTGGGTCATTTGCACAAAGGGTGTTTTTTCCCCCCATGAGGTAAAATTCAGAGAAGTTAGGGATCTAGATTGCTAGACCCTCTCGCGGCTAGAAGCGGGAAGCCCAACAGTTTTAATCCAGATCTCCATTTCTCGAAAAAGAAAACCTTGACTTCTTCAAACGCATCCCGAATTTTCGAAGGCTCTCCGCTTAAGGCTTAGGGGGAATGCATCAAAGGGAAATGGAGCTGCTTTCAAAGTCATCTAATTCGGAAGAAAAGAACAGCCAAGGAGGGAAATGTTAATCTGAAAGTAAGCACATCTTCTGCCTAAAAGAGAGACCGGGGGACAAATCTCTCCAACATGGGCTGCATGTTAATCAAGCACCAGTCCTGGCCATATTTACCTGCCGTCAATATTGTGGGAGGAAATCAGTATTCTGTTTAACCTCTGACCTGCTGGAACTGAAGCAGACAAAGAACCAATCTGGAGCCATGGGAGAGCGTAGCCAAATAGCAAACTGCAGGGAGCCGATTGTTAAAGTGACATTTGGCTCTGGAGCAGGCAGCTTCATTGGGACAAACTGTTATTCTCTCAAACAAGGCATGAAGAGATAACACCATAAAATATGAACAAAATGGAACTTGTTTCCTTGCCACTAAATTGTTAGCTTTATGGGACTTCATGCTGAACAGTATGAAAAAAAAAATCCAATTTGCTTTGAAGCGCATTAGTCTGTCTAACATCCTAATTATTGTTTACATTGCCATTTGACTTCTATTAAGAATTGAATAATTACCTAGCACTTCATAGTTTAAAAAAAATACAAGCAAACAGGATTATCTGGATAATTAAGACACTGTACCATGGGTTTGTACAACTGCTGAGTAAAGTATCCCTGCCAATAAGAGAAGTTAGCCTTATCAATGGAATTGTTTCAAATGATGCTTTAAGGATTTTAAGCAGCTGGCAGTCCATAGCTTATTAAGGATACTGGAACAGATTTTGATGAGCCTGGCTTTGCTTAAAAGCAGTTTGAATGAAGATCATTAGTCTGGACCTAAACCTGAGCACAGAAATGTCTCATTCCCTCCATTTTCCACAAACCTCCTTCATCTCACCAGGTGATCTGACCTTTGCTCACCAATAGAGCACTTTTAATGTCCATGTAAAATTTGCCGATCACATTTTAGAGATGGGAACTGAGACTGGAATAATGTGCTTTCCAGTAAACTGAGCCACTACCTCCCATTTCCAAGTCTGGCATTCTATTACAATGTTTGAGATATCAAGCTCTCTGCCCCTTGCCACCACTCCTGAGCAAATGAACACTCCTTGAATATGCTCATGCATAGGGATGGGAGCAAATGAAATCTGTCCTTTTGCTCAGCTGACAAAGGTGATAAAAATACTCACAATGCTGCTGTTGTTTTAATTGTCTAAGAATTCTACGCTCATGCTCGGCAAGTGCTGGTACCAATTTAGTTCCTAGAGGAAAGGGGACTCCAAAGCAGAGCTGTCAAAATCAATACAGCACAAGGTTCAAGGTGGTTTCCTTACTACTGCAAGTACTACGATTGAGGAAAGGTGTACCTTGTTAACATTCTTTCCGTAATGCTACTCTGAAACGGCATCAAAGGCCCCTATGACAACCAAAGCAGACAGGAGAGGTAATCACATGCATGTTAGATATCCGTTTGCCCCCATTTTCATTGGAGGCCATCAATAACCTGTAGACAGAACCTCAGACACTATCTGCTACTCAAGCCTGCCACTCAGTGCCAAATTGCATGCATTATTTCCCCAATTAACACATGCATAACACACCTCCAGCCATTGCCTGGCAAACCCATTTTTGAAATCAGATCCCACTCAGACTCCTGCACCCAAAGGCCACTTCCAAAAGCAGCTAAGGAAACCACAGCATCTTGCATTTGTTTTTCTCAAAGCCTGAACCCAACCTCCATTAGCAGGGAGTGGCAGTTGCTGCACTGGGTCCCCTGGAATGATGTGGCCAAAACCCACAAAATCCTGAGGCCCGGAAACTTACAGATAAATTGACAGGAACACCAGGTGACAGGCAGGAATGTCAGGTTCTGAATCATTTATAGCACTAAGGTCATAACTATAAGGAGGATGTGTCATTTACTTTCGGATTAGCATCTATGACTTTGGGAGGGAGCATATATTCAAAGCAGGGCCCAACTGAAGCCAAGGATCATTAGGATACAATCAGAAAAAAGGAGTTTTCTCATTCCCAGAACTTGTATGCAGCTCTCAGACATTATCACTATCCATTCTTATTTATATCAATGTGCTTAGGAATGCCACCTGTTCTGCATAATAAAGGATTGTCCCGTATTTCAATATAAAATGCTACATGCAAGGCTGGGGAACCTTTGACCATCCAGATGTTGCTGGACTCCGACTCCCATCATCCCTGGCCATTGGCAATGCTGATTGGGGCTGATGGGAACTTGGAGTTGAAGGATATCTGGTGTGTGAATCAGGACCTATATGACTGCATCCAATGACATTTTTCAATTAGGAAGAGGTGCACAGACCATCTTGAAAACTTAGAAGAAGTGTTCAGTTTTATAACTTTAGAACAACAACAGCAGGACATTCTTTAGATGGAAACTACTTTTCCTGAGAGATTAAACCAAGTCCGCTCACCCTCTCAGTGCAGCAGTGGTGCAGGGCAGTGGAGGCACCCCATAGGGCCCCCAATGAGAGAGCTCAAGGTCATAGTCTGACCTGGGTAGGCGGCAGGGGATAAGCCCACAATACCTATCAGGAGCTGGATCCAAGCCTGCTCCCTAGATTGGCCATGGAGGGTGCAGGGAGGTTTCCATCAGGTCTGCTCTGGGGCCATTTAAACAGCCCGTACCTGGACCCCCTACCTGGGTTTTCTTCTTGTTGGGCCACAAAAGATCTAGAAAGCTTAGAGGAAGTGCTCAATTTCATAACTTTAGAACAACAACAGCAGCACACAAATTCTTTAGATGGAAACTACTTTTCCTGAGAGGTTAAACCAAAAGCCAGACAAAAGGTGCCTCTTGGTATTATTTAATCCTAATAGCCCTTCCAATTATACTGAGAAGCAAATGGTCTCACTTCCTTCAACGCCGCTCAGGCCTGAATCGAAGCTTCTGCACGTTTCCTTGTTGTTTTAAACCTCTGCTTAATTACACCACATGGCCTAACACTCTGCAGTTTACTGCTCTGTGAAATTAACTTTGAGTTAAACGCTAATTGTGCATCAAAAAGCTTTGTGTGCATATTCACAGGGAGCAAAATATATGCCCTTTTCCTGTTATTTTTTTAGAGAAAATAGATCTAGCATGGATTTTGGTTCTGATTTCATACCATTGATTTGCAAGAGACAAAATGAAAACAATCCATACTTGAGGGGGTTTCTTTTGTAAATGAAGTGTGTACATGCTTCAGATGCCATAGTTCAGATCGATAAACCTTTCAACCAAACTGTCCCAAGCATATCTGTGTTTTGGCACCATTTAATAAAGTTACAAGTTACATGTAGGCTGCCACAGGCTAGCTGGTGTCATGTGGGTCAAGGGCTGTGGCGTCGGTGGCTTTGAGGTACATCGGCAAATGGTCGTCTTAAGTGAATGCATTAAAGGAGGGGAGAGGTGTTAGGGAAACCTCTTGTGCTGCAATCCTACACATTTTGCTAGGTGCAAGTTCTATTGAACTCTGAGAGATTCACTTCTGAGGGCCCATCTGCACTATAAATTTCAAAGCAGTATCATACCACTTCAAACAGTCAGGTCTTAGAATCCTAGAATCACAGCTGGAAGGGACTCTGAGAATCATCTAGCCCAACCCCCAGCCATGCAGGAATATGCAGCGGTTCCATATGGAGATGAAACTTTCAACCTTAAGAGTTATCAGCACCATGCTCTAACCAACTGAGCCACCCCCCCCCCCGAATGCTGGGAAATGTAGTTTGTTAAGGGTGCTGACCATCTGAGACCCCTGTTCACCTACCAGAGCTATAATTCCCAGAGAAAAATAGCACCATTAAGAAACTATCATTCCTAGGGGAAATTTTTTTGGAGGGAGGGGGAGACATGACTGCTAAAAGTGTTATGATACTGTTTTCAATGTATAATGCAGGTGGGGCCCAGATAGATACGCCCAGAATATCATATTTTTAAAAAGAAAATAACTGTACAGTATATTTACAGATAGGTAGCCGTGTTGGTCTGCCATAGTCAAAACAAAACAAATTCCTTCCAGTAGCACCTTAAAGACCAACTAAGTCAGTTCTTGGTATGAGCTTCTGAAGAAGTGTGCATGCACACGAAAGCTCATACCAAGAACTGACTTAGTTGGTCTTTAAGGTGCTACTGGAAGGAATTTGTTTTGTTTTGTACAGTATATGTAATGCATTACAAAGGGCTACATCTCTTTTAAGATTTTTTTTTTTGTAAACAAGAGTAACTTCAGTTAAGTTGATCAAACTAATATTATTTTCATAAAGTTGCCATTTTCAATTCTTTACCCATCAGGTTTGATTTGCCTTTTAGCAAGGCTTAACACAACACCACTTTACCCAAGTGGACTTGCACTCAGTGTCCCTTTATTCACAAAACTTTGGAAACACTGATGAAGTTCACACCTAAAGTGTGAATTCTCCGTCTAACAGTTTTGTATTGCCTCAGTAGTCAGCATTTCCCATAAGGTCGAGAGGGCCTCAAGGCCTGTGTGGGTTTTTGTGTGGAAAGACTAGGCCACAAAGAGGAATGGTGGGCAAATATGCACTCCCTATCTCTTAAACAAAGAGCTTCGATCAAATGCATTTGCATGAAACCCAAGACTTTAGGATCTGCATAAATAGAAGGAGCTTCTCCTCTGGACTTTCCAAAGGAAGCGCTTATCTCCTTTGTGAAATTGGGAAATGGGTGGGCTACTTTGCATGAGGATGTATACAAAATATGCAAATGAGGAATCTGCTGCATGCAAAAGGCAAACTGGCCAGACAGCTGACAATCCTCATTCACAGGGGAAACCTCATCCCTCTCCACTGGGAGCAATGGGAACGAAACCAACATGTTTGCTTCCCAGGGAGAGTGAAGCAGAACCTGAATATTCATAAAGTGACCATTTAGTCATGGAAGTGTTAATTATTTCCAGCTCATGAAACTATGTGACCTCACCTGCTCCAACAAAGTATATCAAAAGAAGTAAGCAGAATCAGATGAAATGAGAGCAGAGTTTGATCCACAAGTTTAGGGCAATGTAGGGAGGAGTGAGAGAAAAAGCGATTCAAAAGACATAAGGGATGGCTGAAGTCTTCCTTTATCAAGTCCCGTCAAAGCACCAATAAAGATCTAAGATCAGTGGACCAAACACAGACAAATAGCCCATGGAAAAGCCAGGCTGTATTTCTATGGCCAATACTACAACTTAGAAAGAACGTACAAGATTTCGTGCACTGTAACTGGAAAGACTGAATACTATACTATTCAGAAACCTTAGCCCGGAGTTTGCTACGATTCACATTTAGAAAAAGAAGGACTACAAAACATTTCAGTGAAGGAAAAACAACAACCCAACAGCAAACACCTGCCACAAATTTGTCTCCAAATAATTAAAAAAAAAACAAAAACTTCCCCCATTTTTTAAAAAATAAGTTTGATCTTTTACGCACACAGACACACATGCTCACACATACATACCCTCACAAAGATGCACTCCCTTATTTTCAAGCAACCAGTTTACAAGTCAAATGTTACAGATCGTTTTGATATCCTGGATACATCCAAAAGCTGATACGCAAAGTTACTCATGAGCATGTTGATTTCAATAAGAGGAAGAAGCAGAACTGGGGTTTAGAATTGCTTTATGTATATGCTATTTGTCTACAGAACAGGCATTAACATTTTAAAGATATGTTCTATAGGGAAAAGAAAAGGTTGAATTCCTGTTTAGGAACAACAGGCAAACTTTACTCCCCTAGTGCAACAAAAAGTTCTTATACGTGTATTTATTTTATGGCATCTAAATTATTCCTGCTTAAGGATCCTGTTACCAAAGGCAGAAGGGAAAGAAGGGAAATCCCAAACATGGCAAAAAGAAGACGATTTCAAAAACGTATCTTAAACTTTGTGGGATGTTCTGCCAATTGGCTTTGTAAGTTTCCTAAAAGAGAATATACATACAACAAAAATGCTGAAATCTTGGGGTGTTTATGCAAAATGTAATTAAAATATCTAGATTTTATGGTGCAGTGACCTTAAATAGGATACATAAAATTTAACTTACAGGTTTCACTGCATCAGAACAATTACAGAGAGCTGCAATTCTATTACTTGCTTGATTTAGCATCTTCTCTGCTTTTTCCATATATTACATCTACTTGCTTTGATAAGGAAATTACATAACAAAAATCAAAACCACATTGAGCTAATGTGTAACAAAACAATTTTAATCACCAATGGCATCTTTTAGCAAAAGAACATCAGCCAACAGCTACATTTTTTCCCTTTAAAGCAGTAATTACCTTAGCTTTTGAGATATGCCTCGAATATAAGGTAATTTCATGTTTCATTAATAATATTTCCCATGCAGTTCTTATTCTCTTTTTGAAACACAACATTGGTTGCTAAATAAGCTTGAGGAAATCAAGTGTACATTTCCTTTACTTATATTTAAAATTACAGGTGCAACTTTCAACAAACACGAGCAATATTCTCACAACGATAGATTGCTAATTTTAAAGACAGACGTAGTGGAGAACTCGTAAAAAATAGATTATTGGGTTTTGTTTTGTTTATTGATCTTGGAATCCTGCTTCTTCCCTGATTCCCTGCTCTCTTTTTTTGACTACTGCCAAGTCCCCATAGAATAACTCTCCTTCGCTGAAACCACTCAGCAAGTTCAAGCTTCTGTTAACCCCAATAACACGTTCTTCTTACTTAGAAGAGACAACTGAATAGGAATGGGGGGAGAGAACTAGGTTTCCATTTCAGAAAATGTTATTCAAGATCCAGACACTAAATGAACTTGTGGCTGCTTTGGGGTGCTACCCAGGCATCACCTGGTAGCCTCGACATGTCTTCTTTTATTTTTCTCATTCTTTCTTTCTTTTAAAAAAACCTCAATTAACATACACTGCTGGATGAAAGAAAGCCAGTAGGAAATACCTTTTGGTCCCCAAAGTTCTGAAGACTCCAGCAGATGAGCAATGTTAGATCTCAAAACAAAAGGGGCACCCTCTGCCTTCACACACACACACACACACACACACACACACACACACCCATCAGCCAGCCTGCCCATTTTTGCCCACCAAGCCTTTGTCAAGCTTTTAAGATCTTAATCAATCTTAACTCTGACCTCAGGATCACGGGAGGAAGATGGATGAGGAAGTGAATGACCTGTGACCTACTCCTACATTTGTCCTGCCACAGCCGTGCTGTTGGAAAATCGGTCTGGAACCTGTTCACAGCACTCCAAGCTTACTCTTTTTATAAGCTTTTGTGGACTTGAGATGGTTTTCTTTCTTCTCTATAGCTGGCTGCCCAGTTCTATAACAATGCTTTGGGCTCTCTAGATGGTGTTTATTTTCACACAAAAATATTAAAGGGCAAGAATAGTGATTACCAAACACCAAATAACCAAACTCAGCCTCTGCAAGAGCATCCAAATCCAAAGTCATCTGATTCACCTGTACACTAATAGTTTGGATTCCTAGTAAACATGGCCATTAACAAGTGATTCATAGCAAAGCCTGTGGGCTTAGGGAACAATGAGAAAAACATTTGTCTTGGAACTGGAAGAAATGTGTGTTTTTTTGCAAGGAAAATACAATCAACAACTGATGAAATGGCTAACAATTTAAGACTGCTTGCTGGATTGTATTTTCTTCCAATGGAACGTTTAATGGGAGGGTTTTAAAACACAGGAGATACAAAAGACAAAAGGTTTCTTTGTTCCTTTTATACATGATCTCATCAGGATTGGTCATTAACTTAAGGTGTGAATAATCAGTTTCCGTAAGTCCAGTAGAGCCGAACAGAGAGTTACCAAGTATTTTCTGTGTCAATGTCACTTTCAACCACCTACTGCTTTTTTAAAAAATGTGGGGGCCTCCTGAAGTTCCTGCCCCAAAAGATCACAAGTGATTTCTCCCACACAACACTCTGGCTGTCATGTGATTAGATAATAATGTGTGGGTCATTGACTAAGGAGTGTTTTAATTTGGCATCAATCAGGGTTAGCCAATACTGCCCCTAACACCCACTTTAGCAGAATGAGGAGTAATCTCTTTGCAAAGCACAACTTTCTAATTTGGTCCACCTGCTCTCCCACCAGCTAAACCATGCAAAAATAAAATAAAAGAAGCATTGCTTACAAACTAGGAAAAACAGCAATAATTTTAAGAAATCTCTTCCAATGCTAACACATCTCCCTCCCTCCCCCAAAAATCTACTCAGCATGACACCTGCATGTTGGTAACAAATTTGTTTGTTCTTGACATGCAAAGGTTTCCAAGTTCCTGCCCACTCCAAGAGACAGAATAATTTACTCAAGACATGTGCCTTGTCATCATGCAATTCATTTTTCAATTCTCACTCCAACCTTTCATAATTGTGTTGCTGATAAGATATGCTCATCTCTCCCACCCCCCTACCCCTGCTTCCCCCCCCCCCACTGACATGAACATATCTGATGGAAGTATGATAGCAAAGGAAAATGTTTGTGCTCAGAGCTGCGTTCCTGCCAACTCTTAATTTCAATGCATAATAATGAACTTCACATTGCCCATAAATGATCATATAAAACCATCTCGGTATGAAATGCTTTGCGGGAGGAAAATGCCATTTTACACCTATTTTACAGAAATCAGTGTTATGTTTTGCTTTTTCCTATACCACATATATTGCACTCACACATTTTTTTTAAAAAAAATCATTACCCTTAACAAAATGCAATTAAAATGAATCAGCCTTGACATCGCTGGGTCTCATCCGTTTAGCAACATATACAAAGAGGCATTCATTTGGCAAAAAGAGCCGTTAGAGACTGATCCTGAACATGCGACTAAGGGGGGCAATCAAGTTCATAATCAGTAATAACCTATTTATAAAATCATGATAATGTATAACTAAAAATCACAGGCACCCACAAAGGCGATTTAAATCTCCCCTCCCTTTTCTTTTCTTTAAGATAAGCTGCCTTTTATAAGAACCTTAATCCTTAATTCTGCAGAGAAGGGGGAAAGGGGGGGGCAAACAGATGACTTCTTGCATTTCTTAGAGTCTCCTAGCATGCTCCTTTGTAAAGGAAACAATGGAGACTTTCTGAGAAATAAAAATATTTCACAAAAGCAGCCATCTCACGTATTCAAGGATTATTTCGTGAAAAGTTATCAAATGAGACACTAAAGAGTCATTCCTTAGGGCCCCTGAAAAACTTCTGTCTTCTGCCATGAAGGAGGAGACAGCTTGTTGCTGCTGTGCCTTTTGTTTTAGCCGGAATAGCAATCTCACCTTTCCAAAAAAGGAAGGAAGAGAAACTGATTCTGCCCCTTTAAACAGAACTGGCTCAGATAACATGGCTTCCATCCTCATTCAAATGTGAATGGGGAGATGCAAGCCAGTTCTAATCTACCCTCTGATAGCAAATGTGCCGTGCCTTCTGCCGATTACGGTGGTGCCATTTGTTCTGTCAGTATTATGCACTCCTTAGCCCTGCCACCTGGAACTACTGGACTTCCTCATTAGACCCCTTCATCCCATTGCATCCCACAGGGACTGCTAATTACGGGCAGCCTTCCACCGATTCTCATCTCTGATTCAATTATGAACACCAGCCCCTAATGAACTGCACAATGCAGGGGGGCCCTACCTTGGCATTCTCCATTGTGCTCTTCATACCCAGCATTGCACAGGCAGTTGCCAATGGGTACCAGCCATTCACCATCTGCCCCGCAGTACATCTTTGGCACATCCTTCTCTTCGGAATTGTTCACACAAGAGCCGCGAACTTCCACCAGAGAGGACGTGTCTGCCCCGGTGATCGTGTCCGGAAACTGGGCCAGGTTACGGACTGTCAGCGGGCACTTCTTGTAGAAAACGCGGACAGACACTAAGGCAATGCAAGCGCCGACATCCTGGAAAGCCAGATAAAATCCCTTCTTGCTCAGGGGCCCCACGTCGCGGATCTCTGTGTTGAGCTTCATGATCCTGTCTCCAATGTCCACCTGAGTGAAGCTCTCGTCGGCCGCGATGGTGTCAATCTTAGCAAACTGGCTCTCGCGAATAAAGCGCTCCTTATCGTTGCTCGACTCGTAGTAGTAGAGGTTAAAAGTCTCTTTGCAAGTCCCCATGACACCTGGCAAGCTGTTGCAGTCTCTGAGTGTGAACTTGATTTCAATATAAACCCTCTGAGCCCCTTCGCGGGGAATCCAATCAGTTCGTAACCAGTTGTTCTGACTGGACTCCATCACGTTGCAGACTTGATAAGTGCGGATTGGAGTGTTTTTCTCATCCATAATACTCACTTCCTCCCACTGTGAAGAACCAAAAGGGACAAACGTGAGACAGGAAGAGTGTGAAAAGCATAATCAAACCTTGCTACCGCCAGATAAATTAATTCCTCTCTCTCCCAATTGGCTTCCTTTATTTCTCTTTATACCGGAAGCCATTAAAAAAATCAGAACATACAGGGTGCTTTTCAAACACATGAGCAAAAATAAAGCCATATACTGTACTAAAAAGGAAATCAGGTTTTAATAGCAGCCTAATTGAAGACCTCAGGAAAGTGATATTTTCGAAAGAAAAACGGATATATGCTAGCTTGTAATCAACCTTAATATGCCATTATCTGAATGGACCCTCGTAGCTGGGAGTCTTATAAAAACCAAACACTGTGCAACCTTAACAGGTATTCTACTCTGCATGTAAATTTGATTTATTTTTTTAAAGCAAGATACAAAGATATAAGGTGGCAACCCTATACATATTTACCTGGGAACAAGCCCAAATATGTCTTACTTCTGAGGAATTAAGAATGGGGTTGCACCATAAGAAACTTGCCCAGGGTTGCATGCAACATGAGTGGCAGAACAGGAAACAAGAACGAGATCAGCTCAGTATCTATGAAGGATATTGCAATACTATCTGGTGACTATGATAAAATAACAGCACATATATGGAAAGTAAAGAAAGGCCGCAGCTCTGTGGCAAAACACCTCTGCATTCAGGTCCCCAGGCTCAATTTCTGGCATCTCTAGGTAGGGCTAGGAAAAGACCCCTCCCTAAATCCCTGAAGAGCCACTGCAAGTCCGTGTAGACAACACAGAACTACCAATAGTCTAACTTGGTACAAAGCAGTTTTCCCTGTTCCTCCTCTCTCAGTCATCCTTACAGCAACCCCTGAAATACAGAGCAGAATCATTATGTTACAGATGTAGAAGGGAGAGACCCTGGCTTCTGGCTGAGAGAATAGCAGCTTGCCTAAGCCACCTAGTGATCTTATGGCAGAGGAGAATCCACAATTCCATTAACTAGCACTCCCAGCTATTACACTGCAACCGCTTACTGATCCTCTCTCACTTTCCAGAACGACTCATAATGCCCAGCCCCAGCCCTATTCAACCGCCTTCAGTCATCAGCAAATACCTATTACGTCCTTTGCACAGACTAACTCAACCTTCACATGCTTGGTCCCCTGCAGTAATTCTGGACTACAACCCCAATCAGGCGCAGTCAGCATAGCCATGCTGGTGGGGCTGATGGAAGTTGCAATCCAAACCATCTGCAGGACACCAGATTGGCAAAAGCTGAGCTATCTGAAGTTCTCAGTCCATAAAATATATTTGTGTGTATATATGACATCAAAGTGCAAGTAGATAAATAGGTACCGCTCCAGCGGGAAGGTAAACGGCGTTTCAGTGCGCTGCTCTGGTTCGCCAGAAGCGGCTTAGTCATGCTGGCCACATGACCCGGAAGCTGTACGCCGGCTCCCTTGGCCAATAAAGCGAGATGAGTGCCACAACCCCAGAGTTGTCCGTGACTGGACCTAATGGTCAGGAGCCCCTTTACCTTTACTATTTCTATTCTAAGGTAAACGTAAAACGGTAAAGGACCGCTGGGTAAGTCTAGTCAAAGGCAACTATGTGGTGCGGTGCTCATCCCTACAGGCCAAGGGAGCCAGTGTTTGTCCGCAGAAAGCTTTTCAGGTCATGTGACCAGCATGACTAAACCACTTCTGGCGCAACAGGACACCATGATGAGTGTCAGAGCGCATGGAAATGCTGTTAACCTTCCTGCCAAAGCGGTACCTATTTATCTACTTACACTGGTGTGCTTTCGAACTGCTAGGTTGGCAGGAGCTGGGATGGAGCAACGGGCTCTCACTCCGTCACACAGATTCCAACCACTGACCTTCCAATTAGCAAGCCCAAGAGGCTCAGTGGTTTTGACCACAGCACCACTTGCTTCTCTATCTCTATAGCAAGCACCTTGGAACAATCACAATGAAATGCAAGCATACCTATATTTTTTTCTGGCTTGCACCCGCTGGTTCCATTTCAAGCATTCTGGCTTAAGGCACCTCAGGACAACACAATTTTACACAACAGACCATGCCTCATAAACCTGCATTGCCTAACTGAAAGATGAGCTTTCTTCTTAAATTCTTGACTGGATTAAAAAAAAAAATAGAATGCCAAACATGATAATAACCACCCCACAGAAAAATGAAACTTTGATTAAGAATGAATTAGATTCTGTATTATCAAGCTGCATTCCGGCAGGAGTGTGATGAACATATCATAAAAGAAAAGGAGAGTGGAAGTGGTCAATAAGAGCTTTGAACATTGTTAAATGAGATTATGTTAATCACATGATACAGAAAAGAAAGCTACTGCTGAGGCCTTTTCTGTCTCTTCTTTTTGAGAAAGGAGCACCGTTCTGCTGAATTAAGGTTCAAAGGGTGGGAAGGACCTTTTTTTTTATTTATGCAAAATAATAGCTAAATTCTAAGGTTCCAGCTTATACAATGAAGCATGCAGGGAGCGGAGGGTGGGGGGAAAATGAAACAGTTAGAATCCAACTTCCTGGCAATCAAGTATTAAACATGCTCTGCTAAATGGACACTGTAGGACCCAGCCTACAACTCTAATGCATCCTGTACATTTCCATTGAGGTTTGTAACCATTCCGGTCCTGTTTAGGTTAAAAAGAATCTAGTTTGATAACCAGGTCAGCTTATAGATCTCTGGCCGTCACCAGAGTCAAAAGGATCGTATCAGAGTTATTGCCTAGAGAAGATGCTTGCAAATCCACACACACACACCCCCCTTAAAAAAAAGGAAAGAGGGGAATAAATCAATAACCAGGGGAAAATTGGAAAGCCATTTATCAGTGTAAAATGCTAACATGATGTAAGCAATAGAGTTCTCTAATTTACAACTGCCATGAAATGAGCATTGTGTTACAGTCCTGCCCTTTATGATCTACCACTTTCCACATTATCAGCCTATAGTCTGTGCAGGGGCGAGGGAAGGAAGAGGAGAGGGAAATAAGAATTGTCCATGGGATTTCCTTTTTGCCTCTTTGCACAAAAGAAGTTTGGCTCCAAAGCCTATTGAAGTCTATGAAAGGAACATGGCTGCATTCAGTAGCTCCTTGCTGCAAAAACCCTTCTGACTTTCTCCCTTTTGGTTTTTGTTTGACAAGAGGTGTTTGTTTATTTATAGACATTTGCCTCAATATATTTGAGGCAAATGGCCCAATACTATAAATGCCCCCCCCCCAACATTTTCAACCGTTATAAATTTGAAACGTTAAATGTGTTGTCAAAAACAAACACTTCCTCTCTTTTTTTTTTCATTTCAGCTTTCTAAACCAACTCTTCCCATGGTTTAATAATCCCACAGTAAAAGCATTCCAGACCCAGGATTTCCTTTCAACTGTGAATTTTAAAGGTAAATCATTAATTAAATTTATAATGTAACACATTCATTCCTCTAGGGCTACTATAGATTTAGTAATAGCGCTATTCACTGGTAAAGTGGCCTATTTTTATCTCCAACGTCTCATATTAACACATAAAATACTTCACACTTCAGGAATGACCTGTTCTGGATCCATAAAAAGAGGGTGGAGCCAAGGGCTTTGCAACGTACAGTGAGCTTATACACAGTATAAAATGAAGGCCGTGCTGATCTGTGAAGGCTCTATACCTTTGGGTGTTCTCGAAGGCAGAGGGAGGGAGAAGTGTTACTTTCCCCAGCGCTTTGAAACAAATCTGCAGCATATGCAGCTATACGAAAGCACTTTCAAGGCACTCCTGCAGACGGACTTGAAGACAAGACTAAGCCCTCTTGATTTTTCCCCGCTGCCAACGTGAAAAGGCAGCACATAGAGACATGGATTTATTGAAACTAGTCCTCTTTACGTTTCTCCTCAGACTTCTTTTGTTACGAACGTAAGTCACAGATACATACATTCACAAACACCTTGAAAATTAATATAGGGACATCCTCTGCCAATCAATCACAATTGCTGACTTCTTCAAAATGGCGATATTTGAATCTACAGAAGGGATGCCCCATGGGTGCATAGAAAGAAAGACTAATTCATTGACCTTTCCAGGGTATAGGATTAACTGAGATGCCTGACTCTCACCCAGATAAAGCTGTACCTTTCCCCACTGTCAAAGATGAGGGCAATTGCCGGCAATCAACAGTGCATGTGTGCTGTCTGCACCGCCAGAGGCCTGTCAATCATTCCCCTTTTCTAGGGCTGGGGGAGGCAGGCAGGGAATGGTTCCAGGGACAGAACAGTGTGCACAGGCAGAGCAAAACCTGACTGCAGTCAAGTTCGGGCAGAGCAACAATGGGAGCAGGACAATACTCCATTTTCCCATGATAGGGCTAATTCAGAGCTTATGCATAATGCATCGCTACATAAACAGCCTCGCATTCCTTCCATTTGTCACCATCCTCCCCGCCCACCACCTTTCTTCTTCTTTTTAATTACAGGACCGACGGACGTCCAACTACAGTATATTTCATTAGCCCATTGAAGGAATTTGCCTTCCTATTTATTATATAACTGGCAATCTTTCCAAACTTTAGTGCTTTTTTTAATTATTTGGACTTAGTTAGGCATCAATTGTTTGCCTCTAAGCGCAGCAAGAAGAGGTTTCCATTTAATTTTAAAGGGATTTGAGCATATTTGAATGGAAATACCATGTGCATTGTTTCTCTCCCCCCCCCCCCCCGAAATTGCTCTTAATATTCACCCTGCATATGTGGCAGTGAAAATAAGGTGGCGGTTTCTATCTGCAACTCTCCCCACCCCCAGTAATTAATAAAAATTCCTGATCCCATGGCATGCTGGGGACACAGTACCTACGGTAAGAATCAGGGTCTACTCAGCAGTTCTTCAGCAGACTAACTGACTGCATGGTATTTGTCTACAAATCCTTTGCTAAATTAAGAGTGAACGTCTGCACAGAGTCCTGACTAAGCCGAGATTCCGTTCTCTCCCTGAGTCCAGATCTGCAAATGTGTTAAACATTCACCATTCAGCAATGGATTAAGAAGCAGCTCTTGCTCTGCTTTGCTTTATACACTGCACTGCTGTCCCCCCAAAAGCAAAGGTTTTGATTTTTTTTTTTTTTTAAACGAAGGAAAGAAACCTTGTGGACTAGAATATCTAATCTATTAAGGTAGCATTACACCTTTGGAATTGTCCTAAGCTGACACAAATCCTGCCATCTGGGAACTGGATAGTGGTCACCCTAAATCAGGGCTTGGGAACAATGGAGCCCTCCAGAAGGTGTTGGACAACAAAATCCATTTGCCATCATCCATGCTGGCTGAGCCTGATGGGATTTAGAGCCCAGCAACATCTGGACGGCCACAGGTTCCCCATCCCTGCTCTCAATGTAACTCCACTTCTTTGGAAGAAGCACGTGTAGACATTTATTGTATCGAAGGCCACAATCCTATGCAAACTTACCCTGGAGTAAGCCTCACTGAACCCTCAGATACTTGCACCCGAGTGAGCCTGCATAGATGCCTTGCAAGGAAATAAACCTCACTGAACTATACTTTGGGATAAATATTCTTAGGGTTGGGTTGTAAATATCTGTTCTTTGATCAGATTCTGAAATTCTCTTTCCACTCTCTATGGTTTCCTTCTTGACAGAGCTATGCATTGGGAGTATAAGGTTTCTCCAACAAAGTGTAATTCACATCACAGGCTACGGAAGAAATGTGACCTTCTCCCCACAATCAACAATAATCGAGCCATTAGGATTCACCAGAAACGTACTAATCATTCCATTTTACCTAGATGATCAGATAGGGATGCAGAACTTACCCCTCCTTCCAACGGGCTTGCTATCCACCCAAGTTCACCCTGAACAGATCTGGAATCCAATAAGGTAACTGCAAAAAGGGGGAAACAAACATAAATGACAAGTTACCCTTACTGAAACTCAGGTGAAGTTTTTAGAAAAAAATTACCTGACTATTTCCACATGTGAAAAGAAAGATCCTCACTCAGACAAGATTTATATCAACACTTTCTTTTTTAACCAGTCACGCCAGTGGTCATGGACTACTTTCAATCAGAGATCAATATTTATTCAAACTTTGTGGCTGTGATCCAGTAAAAAAGTTACATTAATCAGAAATGAGCCCCTTAGTCAGATCCCTGCCCAAATGCTTCATAATCATGCATACTCACATACTCGGGAGTAAGCACCACTGTGTTTAGACTTACTGCCTAGATCTCATGGTGGAAGTTAATGAGGCTTCAGTTATGTATGGTTAATTTGTTAATTAAATGCAACTAACTCTTTTATGGATCACTGAATTTCCACAGTGGTGAATGTGATACACACATCACGGTAACCTTTACAACACTCCTACAGGGCAAGACAGATTTAGTATTCCCATTCTGCACCTACTGCCATAGTGCCTTCCTAGTGCAAAGGTATCCCATGTGGTATGGCCATGACTATTGGCATACTGGCTGGGGCTGAAGGAAGTGGGAATCCAACAACTTCTGGAGGGAAGCCCACTGACCCTATCCTAGAGTCACCTCTTGACTGATAGCTCAGTTGATTAATCTCAAGGTCGTGGGTTCGAGCCCCACACTGAGCAAAAATATTCCTGCACTGCAGAAGGTTGAAACAGATGGCCCTTGGGTTTCTTTACAATTCTATGAATTGAGAACCTCCATACTCACAGCTCATTCTCTGAACTATGCCCCACAACTGTACAAAAGGTGTTACAAGGCCAACGGCCTGGCGGTTAAACACTTAAAGAAATCAAGTAAAAATAAAAAAATCTTACTACTGATAAGCAATGCTTCTATTTAGCCCTCTCATTTATATGCAGCACAATCCTATCTGCACTGAATCCAAAGCCCCACTGTGTTCCATGGGGTTTATTCCCATGTAGATGTGCCACTGGTTTTAGCCATGCAGAACAGTCTTGTGAAGAAAGTATCACTGTCTTCAGGGGACTTTATTGCTCACAAAGAGCTAAGGATTTGCAAAGCTGAGGAAGAGTGAAAGGAAAGGACAGGCTTATATATACCTGGGGTGGGAAATGAGGTATGTAACATGTAGACATTCCAATAATAAGTATCATGAAAGTAATTTCATTTGTCTTGCAATAAATGTCCTCGTTTACACCGTCCGTCGCTTCTGTTTCATGAATTGCACATCTCTTAGGGGTATGTCGGTGAATTTCTGAAGCAGGTGGAGCACACACCTTGACATATAGTGTAATCCAAATTGGTGTATCACTGCCACCATAAACACTGAACCCAATATGTTTTGTTACCACCTTCTGGGTGTTTAATGACACTTGCAAGAAAAAAACAGGTGTATTTTCCTTTTAATCCACCTTCCAGGGTAATATTTCTAGGAGTAAGAAATTGGATGCATTGAGTTAGGAGGGAGGGGGTATTAATTCTGTAGGAAACAAAAAAAAAGGGGGGGGGAGAGAACCTAAGTGTGTACTAAGGCCCACCACTGCATTCTTTGTACCTCCTAAGCCTCTTGTTAAAGATGGAGTAAGAGGTGGGGACATGAAAAATGGCTCCCCTGGTACAGATTTAACTTAAAGACGCTGAGACATTCAATGAAATCTCAGCCCCTCAGTTCCTCTCCCCCCCCCCCCGCCAGCCTTTCCCATAGCCAGACTACAAAAACCACAAGTTCTAAATAAATCATAAATAAGGGTTTCAAACTACAACAAACAAATGCAACATCCTTTCTGACTGGAATGGTTATATTTATTTAGTTTGTTGTTGTTTTTAAGCCAATGGTGATCATTTGCAATTTCTGCACACGTTGCCTCTTCTCCCTTTGGAAGATCAAGAAGAACCAACCAAAAACTATTTTAAGAGAGACACAGAGAGAGACAAAGCCTTCTCAGATTGGTCCAGCGCTCCTGCACCAGAGAGGACAAGGCTTTTCCATCCCTTGGAATGAATGGAAAACAAGACCAGGAAAAGAGGAAAGTGGGAAGACAGTGTGGCTGAGTTGCTGATGGCAAAGAAAATGATGAAAAACAAGGGAGAAGGGGGGGGGGCAGAGCATTGCATTTTTTAAAAAAATGCAAGAGTGTAGGGATATCTCAGGCACAGGCAAATCCATCTGCAAAATGCTTTGCCTCTCGGTTTCAAGTTTAAACTGCACATTGCCTGCATCTGTGTTCTTCTGTACCAGGTGATTTCCAGGCCTCTGACATTATACCATGGCCAGGTTTGCCCTAGGAGTTGCAGGAGCCAAATCGCGAGCAGATGGACACACACGGGCATCTCTCTCTCTCTCTCTCTCTCTCTCTCTCTCTCTCACACACACACACACACACACACACAAACAGGGAGCAGCGCAGACAAACACACCCCTTCTTGTCAAGCTGGTTTAGGAACGTGCAGGCCACCTGGATGTATGCAAAGCCAGACAGGTACTCCAGGAAACTGCGTGTGTGTGTGTGTGTGTGTGTGTGTAAGCGCGCGCGTGTCCCGGGTTACGTAACATCAGTCTTATGAACACCAAGATCTTTAGGCTTCCTTCCTTCCTCATCATCTTTCCAAGACGAAGACTAATAACAACAACAACAATGCCCAGTTCGTACACCCTCCGCGGAATGCAGAAAGCCAGGAGGTGCAAGAGGGCGCGCGGACGGAGCAGGGAGCGAGGGTTGCTTTGAACTTTAGGGCTCTAACCTAGATTTTACACGGGTGCAAAAAGGGAAGGATCTGGCCCCGTCCGCAAAATAAAAAGGGCCTTTTCCCTGGCGTGGCGGCGGGTCCCGCGGCGTGACTTGCGAGCAGGTCGGCTCCAGGCATCTCGGAAAATCCAGGTCAAGCTCCCACGCGCTTTTGCGCCGCGCGCGCCGGGACGTCGCGTCTGCGGCAAACGCAGCTCCCCAGCAAGGCGAGGATCCGAGGCGGCCCCAGCCCGCCCCGCCGCCGCTCCAAACTTCCACCTCTCGCCGTCCAGGGGGCGACGCGATGGTGCCGGCGGACGTGGGGAGTCTGGTTGTGGGGCGAAGCTCCGGCAAAAGGAAGCAGGACGGGTGGGTAGGTGGAGAAGCACCCTGGCGACGCTTCCCCTTCGGCTGTCCAGCCTCGCTTGGCACGGAGGGAGGGAGCCCAGCCGGGAGGTCGTCCATCGGTCCGTCCGGAAGGCAGGCGCCTGGGTCGAACTTTCTCCTGGCAGCACAAGTTGCCCACAAGCGCGTCCTGCAAAGCGCGCGCGCTGCCGGCCGCTCACGGTCCCTACCGCTGGAAGACGGTGTTCGGGGGGAAGCACCCCAAACCCCGGAGATAAAGAGGAGATGGATGGAGCCTCGGATCGGCCCGGGGTACCAACCACTACCAACCCCCGTCGCTTTTTAAAATTTTATTTTCCCACTCACCTTCGTTGGCTGGATATACCCGAGAGCCGGTAACCCCCTCGCAAATCCCAAAGAGAAGCGGCAAGACGGTGAAGAAATATACAATCCCAGCCATGGTTTTTTGGTGCCAGCGCTGCTCCGGTCTCCTCTATCCCAGTGGAATAAATGCTTAAATTGGGAGTGCAGCAGGCTGTAGACATTGCCAAGGGGGCGGGGGAGGGACCGTGACGTACAGCCGTCCATCAAGCCCGCCCGCCTGTCGGAGGCGCTGCTCGGGAAGAAAGCCCCGCCCCGTCCCCCTCGCCGCCCCGCCCCGTCCCAAGCCGCGCCTCCTTCCCGCCCGTCGCCTCCTGGTCCAACTGGGCGAAAGTGTCTGAGCGGCGACGGATCCTCTCTCTTCCAGGCTCGCCTTTCCCCGACCGCAGGCATCGCCATCCCCGCCGTCCTGCTGAAGAATCCCTCCGAGCCGCGCAGGGAAACGCTGCTCCGTGTTCATTACTTCACACACACAAACGCCCGAGTTTCCCGGGGCTCTTTTTTTGGAGAGCAAACAAGCGAGGTTTTGGATCGGATTCCTCTGGAAAGAAGCGATTAGCAAAGCGGCTCCTTTTCTTTTTTAAAATCTTTGATGAAACAACTGCACTCCCCTCTACACAGTTCCCTTTAAAAGGAGACTAAGAATAACAGTAACAACAAACAACTTGACTATCTGAATTATATTTAGATAGATAATATCTAGGATGAGGTGACCCATACGGCGCGAAATGATTTTGCGCGCGGGGTACCTGCCTGCCTGGCGCGCGCCGTTTCCTCGCCAGCTAAACCCGGGTTTAGATCGCGATCCTTTTTTTTCCGGGCAGAAAAATCTCTGGATGAAAGATCTTCCCGGGGGGGGGGGGGTAACGGTTGGGTGCAAGGGAAGGGGGAGAGGGGTTTTCTGTCCGGTGTGTCTGTGTGTGTGTGTGTGCGCGCGCGTTATTGTTGCAATAAGCTGCCGGCCACCTTTCCAAACCGAGAGCACTGACTGAGCAGCCAAGTTACTGTATTTTTCCGCCACCCCAGTCTCTCCATTGACGGGCAGACTGTTTTTAATCAGCTTCTCGGCCAAGCCGGTTTTGTGCAAGTACAGTAAACGAAAGGGTCACACGCCGACACTGCGCTGCCGATCCCGGTGATCCAGAGAAACTGACGGCACGGGAGGCGTCTGAAAACTTTTTTGATAAACAGGAAAGACAATAGGAAGCGAGGCGCAGGAAATTGTGCATGGCGTGTGGTGCCCGTTTCTTGGCAAACCCACAATATCCAGGCATAGATAGATCTCTTTGGAGAGGATTTCTCCGAGTGGATCACCACCCGCTCTCGCTTAACTGCAGGCGACGGATGAAGCGGGTTGTCACCCGCCCCCTCCCTCCCTCCCTGGCATCTTGCATACATTTAAACATACGCAGGGAGTGATCGCAAGGAAAAGTCCACGAGGGGAGAAAGAAGCAGGCAAAAGAACCCATGAACTGGTGTGGGTGGGTTTCTCTTTTCTTTCCCCCCTCCCCTGAGCGGAAAAGGGCTGCGACCCACACAGAGAACAGGTTGGGGGTGGATTCCTGCGCTCCCCATTCACTCCAGCGAGGAAGAGCTTCCAACATAAACCAACAGCGCCCCCTCGTGGGTTGCCGGTTAGTGAAGAGGATGCAGACAAAGACGTCAATGTGACAAGGTAGATTTTTTTAAAAAGTGTTTGCATCAAAGTCTTTGCTCCCCCGCCGCCCAACTAGAACCAAAAGGCAGCATCAATATAATATGACTTCGCAAACAGCTTCTTTTTGAGATCTTCAGCAGCACTGCAAGAGATTTAAGATTCAAGCAAGGAGTTCTGTCAGGGCTGACCGGTTCCCTTTCTCCACCTGAAGCTAAAAAGGGAAAGTTGCCGCCTCCCCCTTTCTCTGCCAGCCCCTGCCCCCCACCTATTGGAGAGGGTCGCATGGCTGCAGAGGCGGATTTCAGGTTTCAGTGTGGTGATGAGGGGCTCCACCCAGGAATGTGAGGAGAGGGAGACTCTGTTTTGGCCAGTAGGCAATGACTTTTTTTCTACCTGCCTTGCCACACCCTCCAGCCCTAGGAGCCTTCAGAACCATAGAATTGTAGAGTTGGAAGGGACCCCAAAGGTCATTTAGTCCAACCCCCTGCAATGCAGGAGTCTCAGCTAAAGCATCCATGACAGATGGCCATCCAACCTCTGCTTAAAACCTCCAAGGAAGGAGAGTCCACCACCTCCCGAGGGAGACAGCTCCACAGTCAAACAGCTCTTACTGTCAGAAAGTACTTCCTGGTGTTTAGTCGGAATCTTCTTTCTTGTCGCTGGTTCAAGTCCTACCCTCTAGAAGAGGAGAAAACAAGTTTGCTTTGCGACAGCTCTTAAGTTATTTGAAGATGGTGATCATATCTCCTCTCAGTCTCCTTTTTTCCAGGCTAAACATACCCCACTCCCTCAACCATTCCTCATAAGACTTGGTTTCCAGACCCTTGATCATGGTAGTTGCCCTCTTCTGCACACATTCTAGCTTGTCAATATCTTTCTTAAATTCTGGTTCCCATGATTGGATACAGGATTCCAGGTGTGTTCTGACCAGGCAGAATCAAATGCATCAGCAGCACGTGAATCTAGCTACCCCTGATGGAAAACTCAGTCTCTCTCTCTCTCTCTCTCTCTCTCTCTCTCTCTCTCTCTCTCTCCCACCAGCACCAGTTCCTTCTCTGGAAACAGTTTCCCCAAACTTGGCCCTCCAGCTGTTTTGGGACCACAGCTCCCACCATCCCTAGCTAACAGGACCAGTGGTCAGGGATGATGGGAACTGTAGTCCCGAAACAGTTGGAGGGCCAAGTTTGGGGATGCCTGCCCAAGAAGCTCTTTTCAGATTTCTGAAGGCTGACATCTCCGCCTCCAAATGCTCTTTATTTAGTTTGTTGCTTAATGTTTAAGAGGTGCAGGCTTAGGATCAGAGGTGGAGAGCATTCCCATTTTTCTTTTTGGGAAAAAAAAGAAGTCCAATATATTGTATTACCTAGGGACAGATCCATATGGCTTGTGTCAGCTGACAAAGGCCGGGCTGCAAAGGAAAAGCACATATGAGATGGTAGGGGCAGGCAGGCCAACGAGCCCTTGACAATGTAATTGACGTTATTAGATCCAGTGACACTGTTGCCATTGTGGCCCAAGGGACACAGCTGCCACTGAGGCATAGGGTTTGCTTCCTCAGTTTGACTCTATTTTTGGAGCTTTTATGGCAAAATCGCAAAAGAGAGAGGCATTTTTAAGCCATTTAAAACGGCACTGGCAGCATGGGCATTTTAAACAAGTTCTGCACGAACACTGCTGCCGACTGCAGTATTTCCATCTTTCATCAAGGAAATGATCCTTGAAGATAAAGAGGTGGCATTCTGAGATGCCCTGCTGGAGGACTAAGCTAAGAGACAGTGCTACTTTCTTCTCCTGATTGTGGCACTGGACTAGCAGGAGAGCCCCTGACTTACTTGCAAAAGTACCTCTTCCCCCTTTGGTGTAATGCCACTGCAAGATGGCCTTAGTGTGCAGGAGGCAGGAAGGAGCGCTTCCTGCATAAATACAGTGGCACCTCGGGTTAAGTACTTAATTCGTTCCAGAGGTCCATTCTTAACCTGAAACTGTTCTTAACCTGAAACACCAATTTAGCTAATGGGGCCTCCTGCTGCCGCCGCACCGCCGGAGCACGATTTCTGTTCTCATCCTGAAGCAAAGTTCTTAACCCAAGGTACTATTTCTGGGTTAGCGCAGTTTGTAACCTGAAGCGTATGTAACCTGAAGCATATGTAACCCGAGGTACCACTCTATTTGCAAAACTGGGTTAGGGGAAGTTGTGTTATCAGTAAGGACAGCCTTTCTTCTGTGATTAACTTGAGAAAGTAATCATTTCAAGGATCAGATTGAAATCTTCAGGTGTGATTTTGTGCTTCGTTTTTAAAGGCAACACTAGGTTTGATTAAGAGGAAACCTTGCCATGTTTTTCATTGCTTGACTACTCTACCTTCCATGTTCTGAGTCGTGAGCCAGAGCATTGGAACTGTTAGCCCTGGGAACATTCTGTAACTAAATGGTGTTCCAATTAATTTTGATGATTCTGATGATGATTTTCATGCTGGAGAAAATATATGGCTTTTTAGCATTGCCTCTGCACTATTGACCTTGCGATAGATCAAGCCTAGCAACCTAACAAACATATTGACTCAACTTTTTCCTTCTGTTCTGTTCTCTTCATTATTTTAAAATAATTGGATTCCATAATTTTAAAAGATCATAAGCCTACAACTGAAACCGCAACGCTTCCTATTAAATGGGGGAGGAGTGAAGAATTTTGGAGTGTGTTCCTTCCACCCACCCACCCACTATTGCTCTTAGCGTCTAAGCCATTCTCTCTAGATGTTCTCTGAAAGCATCCTTGATTCAGCTTAATTTTATTCCTTGGCTCCAAGAGGCCTTTTACTACATCCTTTTGGAATGCACATGATTGCACCAAATGGCGGGTATTTTCCAAACAGCTCTAAAGCTCCTTGCTGGCTTTCCCCTTCTACTCAAAATTGCTCGGATGAAACAAATGTAAAACAAAGAAGCGAGGTAGCTTCTGAACACGAGGCTTGATCAATGGACATCTTGGGCCTTCGCTTTTCTGCAAGTATGCAAATGAAATCATTATTTTCTCAGCCCTGTGCCCCCCCTCCCCTTACCTCTGCTCATCCACAGTGCAGGGAAGACGTTCCTTATTTTAAAGGGACATCACCCTGAATATTCAGCATATCCTTTCAGCAGCGTCTGCCTTCAAGTGTGCATGCCTCAATTAGATGTGCTGTGGGGGATTTTGTTGTTGATGCTGTTACCATTATTATGAAGGCCCTGCAGCCAACAAATAACCTGCAAAGTCTGTAAAATACTCTCTAGAGGAAGAACAGATGCAGCAGCTCCTTTGATTATGGCTGGGCCTGGAAAAAAAATTTAGGTCCTTGAACATCAGTGTGTAATATCACCCTCAAGGCCTGAGGCATCCTCACTCTTTTTAAAGGCAGAACTCAGAAATCCGTAGTGTGCCACAGCTCAGAAAACACAATAACCTGAATGAAATCTCTCATTCTTACAGGAAAAGACACCTGTGCATGCCCCTTGTATGCTTACACTAGAGTAGGAAGAGTCTGCCAATTTCAGTTCCTCATTTCTCCAGCGATAAACCCCACATTTCCACCACGTCAGGTTGCAATTTATATCTTGAAGCCCTCCTGAAAACCCACAAATATTTTAGTGCAATTTTCTCCCCATATACACATTTTGTGCGTGACTTTCCCTAACATAATGCATTTATATGTTATTTTCAATAATATATGCCTAACACACACATTTTGGTAAGCACGACTCGGTATGACTGTTGATTTATTATTTGTTGCACTTATTAGTAACTTTTTCAGATAAAAAGTAGCTGGGTGTGACTTACAAAAAAGTAGCTAACTAAAACAGAGTGAAAGCTAAAAACACATGCATGTCTTTGAACTCTGATAATGCCTCTTGCCCGTGTGTGTGTGTGTGTGTGTGTGTGTGTAAACTAGCCTATATTTGTTACTCCAAACAGTTTTGCCTCTGGCCTGTCTACCATTAGTACTGTATGTGCCTCCTGGAAGGTTGCCCAGAATTGAATTTGGTGCTTGAGCTGAATAAGTTTTCCTACCCCCAATCTTTGGTTTAGCATTAAACTATGGGTTAGCATTACATGAACAAACCTGGAACTCATATGCACCACCCTGACTTCTCCTTCCACCTGAACAGTGCCTATGTCCCTTTCACTATTAGACTTTGCTAGAAGCCAACAAAGGTCCGTATAGTTAAAGCCATGGTTTTCCCAGTAGTGATGTATGGAAGTGAGAGCTGGACCATAAAGAAGGCTGATTGCCGAAGAATTGATGCTTTTGAATTATGGTGCTGGAGGAGACTCTTGAGAGTCCCATGGACTGCAAGAAGATCAAACCTCTCCATTCTGAAGGAAATCAGCCCTGAGTGCTCACTGGAAGGACAGATCCTGAAGCTGAGACTCCAATACTTTGGCCACCTCATGAGAAGAGAAGACTCCCTGGAAAAGACCCTGATGTTGGGAAAGATGGAGGGCACAAGGAGAAGGGGACGACAGAGGACGAGATGGTTGGACAGTGTTCTCGAAGCTACCAGCATGAGTTTGACCAGGAGGCAGTGGAAGACAGGAGTGCCTGGCCTGCTCTGGTCCATGGGGTCATGAAGAGTCGGACACGACTAAATGACTAAACAACAACAACAAGATGCTGTTCTTAAATCTCCTGGGAGCTGTATTAAATAATTCTAGAACAGCCTGCCATGGACAATAAAATTTAATGTTGGTTCTGAACCAGATTGTTGTTTAAGGGAAAGGGTGTTAAAGGGGGGCAAGCTAAATTATTATTCTTATTTCTTATTAATTAAATTTGTATACTGCCCTTCATCCGAAGATCCCAGGGCAGTTCACAACAGAAAAATACAAAATGAGAATACAAAATGTGTCCCCACTGTGTTGGTTTCATTTTTTTTAAGGTAAAAACCAAGCATGGACTGTCAATTAATTTGTCTTAAGTGTTGTTATTGATTATGCAGTTTATTCAAAAGACTTTTTAAAAAAATTAATTACGCAGCTTATCTTGTTGGACTCCATTTCAGTTCTGTGTTGTTATTACTGGGATCTGAGCTGTGCTTTGCTTGATCTTCACAGGTTTTCTGCTTACAGAACACCCACAATCGCTCACTTAAAGATAACTCTGTAATGATAGCTAGTGTGTCTCTGCATTTTTGTAAGAGAAGATAAGTGGCAGTTTAGATTAAAAGAACCTTAAAAAATGGTTCATCCAAATAAAAAGTAATGGTTACATACTTTACTTCCTGTGCTTAAGTATCTGCAAGATTTGTTGGCTTAAATTAGGCACTGTGGGGGGAGAGAGGATTGATTTTTGTCTATTTATGTGAAAATACTCGCAACTCTTGATTAAAGAAGCCCAGTAGTTCTGTTTTATAATTTCCTGTATCCCACCAAATCCATTCTCACTCACTGGAAACTTTCCAAGAAAAGTTGTACACCTGAAAAGAGAGGGAAGATATAGCCCTGCTTTTAACAGAAAACAAGAAACATGCAAACCTCCACAAGGGAAATAAATACAGGGCAAAGTGAGGAAGCTATGTAAATGATTTCAGAATTAAATCCTGTCTGACAGCAAACTCTGCATGTTAATCCTTATATAGCCAAACCAAGACGGCACCACCCATGCACAAGATGGAGTCGTTGGTAAGCTTGAGCAAATCTAATGGTTTTCAGAAGAACAAAAGCACCTTTGGAGGGGGGTGGGGAGAGAGAGAGAGCCTGATGAGGGCTGACGATGCTCAGTTGGCATGGAATGCTAAGTGTTAATGGGGAGATGGAATGGAGCGTCCTGGAACAGGTCACGACTAATGGAAACCCTGAGCAAGAGCACTCCACACCGCCATGCTTTATTACAGATCCTACTTGTGGCTCCAATACAGTGGTACCTCGGTTTAAACAGGGGTGCCCAAACTTTTTTCAAAGAGGGCCAGATTTGATGAAGTGAACATGCGTGAGGGCCAACCAAAGTTGTTGTTTTTTAGGATTTTACCCCAAAGTTGTTGAGCTTTTTCTACAATTGTTGAGCTGGTTTGGGGATTTTTTTTTTACTCCAGGGAATAAACTGCCACAGGGGCCAGATTAGGCCCCCAGAATGGACTTTGGACATGCCTGGTTTAAGAATGAACTATTTGGTTTAAGAACTCTACAAAACACTGAGATCCAGCACTGAGGGCCTTCTGGCGGTTCCCTCGCTGCGAGAAGTGATGTTACAGGGAACCAGGCAGAGGGCCTTCTCGGCAGTGGCGCCTTCCCTTGGAACACCCTCCAAGCAGATGTCAAGGCAATAAACAACTATTTCACTTTTAAAAGACAACTGAAGGCGGCCCTGTTTAGGGAAGGTTTTAATGTCTGACGCTGTATTGTTTTTGATATTTGGGTGGATATTTGGGTGGAAGCCACCCAGTGTGGCTGGGGAGAACCAGTCAGATGCGTGGGGTATAAATAAATTATTATTATTATTATTATTATTATTATTATTATTATTATTATTAAACCGGAAGTAGTGTCCCGGTTTGCAAACTTTACCTCGGTCTAATAATGGAATCTGAACGGTGGAAGGGCACTGGCGGCGGGAGGCCTCATTAGGGAAAGCATGCCTCAGTTTAAGAATGGTTTCGGTTTAAGAACGAACTTCCAGAACGGAATAAGTTCGTAAACCGAGGTGCCACTGTATCTGCAACTTATCCACCGAACATAACATTTTACAGGGGTTCTCCCATTAGATTTATTTTCCATCTCCACTTTTGGGGGCTGTATGCCTCTGAATGTCAGTTGCTGGGAGTCGCAAGAGGAGAGAGTGCTGTTGCGCTCAGATTGTGCTTGTGGGCTTCCCATAGGCATCGGGTTGGCCTCTCTGAGAGCAGGATACAGGACCTGGTGGGCCTTTGGCCTGATCCATGCATTACAATACCTGCATTTTGTAATAAGCCTAATATTCTGATTTTGTTTACACCAGAGCCACTCCAAAGCAATTTGACATAGCATTTGTTCTTTGCTGTTCTGTCGCAGTTTTTTTTCTGTTTTATTGCTCATGAAAAGAACAACATGGCCTGCTTTCAACCTGCCTAGTTCTATTATTGTGCAGCTCCTTGTTGGAAAGGATTCAGTTCTTTCCAGAAGAAATCACATTTAAAACATTAGCAAGTTTACACTGCTGAAATGGCCAAATTAGTCTCATGTTTTAATAAGCTCATCCAAAGCCCTTGAAAGCCATTTCACCAACACACACACACACACACACACACACACACACTTAAACTTACTTGGAGGACAGATCGCGATAACTCACACCACCGTGTCAAAAGGTTGGTCATCTCTATTTATTATTGGTTTATTTCATTTATTAATTGCTTTCCAAAAAAAGTAGCCTGCATAAATTTAACAATGAATGGGCTATTCCCAAAGGACCAGAAGCTTTTCTTATCGATATAATAGGAACGGATGTTCCAAAGCTGATGACCAAACTACAGTATTTCTGTCCGTGACAACAGCAGCTAGAACATTATATGCAAGAATTGGAAAGAGAAGGTTTCAACAAAGGAGGAGTGGCTTTTGAAAGTAATGGGCTCTGCAGAAATGGCAAAGCTGACAGCGAAATTAAGAGATCAAAATCATGAACTTTTTATAGAAGAATGGAGGTCTTTCGTGGACTGTTTTAAATATAGATATTAAGGTAAAGGTAAAGGGACCCCTGATTATTAGGTCCAGTCGTGACTGATGCTGGGGTTGCGGTGCTCATCTCGCTTTATTGGCTGAGGGAGCTGGCGTACAGTTCCGGGTAGTGTGGCCAGCATGACTAAGCCGCTTCTGGCGAACCAGAGCAGTGCACAGAAATGCCGTTTACCTTCCTGCTGGAGAGGTACCTATTTATCTACTTGCACTTTGACATGCTTTCCAAGTGCTAGGTTGGCAGGAGCAGGGACTGAGCAACGGAAGCTCGCCCCATTGCGGGGATTCGAACCGCCGACCTTCTGATTTTAGCAAGTCCTAGGCTCTGTGGTTTAACCCACAGCGCCACCCGTGTCCATATATATATATATATATATATATATATATATATATATAGCAGTGCCTTTATACAAGGCAACAATGAAAAAATGGTTTCTAAGCCTAGAAATCTAGACTATATACAAATAACCATATTTGAGGATTTCTGGAAATAATTTTCATCCCATCTGGCAAATTTCATCAGACTACACACATGAAATTTTTAATAACCTTACACTGATAGAATTTTGTTCGTTTGTAATAAATAAAGGGCACGATCAAACCAAAGTTAAGGACCTTTGGTTTCCATGAGAACCATCTGAGAATGGGCCTTACTGAACCACTGAAATCAATGGACTGCAAAATGCCTTCGCTGGATCATTCCCCTCACCCGGGACTGCCAAACTGCTAGTTTTCAGTGCAATTCTCCAGCTTAGCTTCAAGCAGGATTGCAGTTTGTGATCTTTTATGAGCCACTTTACTTGTTCCATTGAGGTCAATATTACTTGCAGAGCCTGATTCTAATGCTGAAAATTCATTTTTTACACTCCGATGGATTTGGTTTGTTGTTTTCCAGGAAAAGGTTAGGATAGGCATGTTGGTCGGGCTCAGCTCAGAGATGCAAGTCAGTGTCCTGGTCCATTTTTATATAACCATTTCAAACCTCTATTTTCCCAGGTCTACCTATACATTTGTCCATCTTCCCTGAAGCCTTTTGCTGTCAGTTTAACAACAGCCTCTGTAAGAGCCATTGTGTGTTCTCTGGCCTCCAGGAACCCTGTGCTCCATTTAGATGAGGGGCAGAAGCAAACACAGGCTTTTCCTTTAGTATTCAGCCCCATAGACGGAAAGAGTGGGTGGGTGGGTGGGTGGAAGGGTTGCATTCGGCTCCTTCAGAAACTGTTTTCCCATGAAAACACAAGTCCTCTTGTGAAACTCCCACACACCTCTGGCCCCAAATGGCCATTTGGCATTTTTTGAGCAGAGGGTATAAAATCACCCTTGGATGTCTCATGCTCCTGTAAAGCCCCTCAATCAAGAAAAGTAGCATGGAATAAACGTATTTTATTGTCTAAAAGACGGGCTCTCACTCTGCTAGGCTTTCTTTACTTGGTGCAGACTTACAGCACAATCCTAACCATGGGTAGGCAACCTAAGGCCTGGGGGCCGGATGCGGACCAATTGCCTTCTCAATCCAGCCCGCGGACGGAGCGGGATGAGTAGAATGTGTCCTTTTATTTAAAATGCATCTCTGAGTTATTTGTGGGGCATAGAAATTTGTTCATTTTTTTCTCCAAAATATAGTCCAGCCCCCCACAAGGTCTGAGGGACAGTGGACCGGCCCCCTGCTGACCCCTGATCCTAACCATGTCTAATCAGAAGTCCTATTGAGTTCAAAGTGGCATACTCCCAGGCGTTTGGGATCGAGCCTACGTCTGCAAATCTATGCTCTCTTGGGAAATTATGCCATTGAACAAAGTGAGATTTACTTCTGAGTAAAACATGCATAGATTGTGCTGTGCAGCAGCAAGCTTCTCTTCCCTTGCTTGTTGTTGTAGTTTCCTTACTGATTACAAAATATAATTCTAAGCTTTTTACTTGGACACTTAGGGAAGATGACAGCCAAGCAGTACAGATTTTATTTATTTATTTATTTAATCAGGAATCAACTGAATAAATCAACTTAATAGAATACAAATGTTGAAAGCCACCCTGATTTTGGGTGAAAAATGGGTTGGATACAACTAGTTTAATATTAAAACAAAGAAACTCATAAATGTCACACAACATATAAATGGTGCCGTATGAGAGTCGTATGATGTGCTTTAAAAAGAAAAGTATGCCACCCAAAAATATATCTGAAGACAGCAGTTTTTCTGATATATTTGATTCTGGAATAAGAAAAAAAAACTTGCAAGCTGAACACTGGTAAAAGACAGCACTGTGTGAAAAGGAGGAACATCTTGTTTGTTTCAGATATTTTTATCCTGCTCTTCAGCCCACAAAGTTATACAAGACCAAAAGCAAGTTTAGTTAAATCCGATAACATCCATTGAAAATAATCAATGAAATGTAAAAGTAGACCACATAACCACAATAAAAAGCAACACAACATCCAAGTTCTGGATGGTTTTAAAAATTTAATAAACACCAAATTTACATTAAAAGGCCTGGGCAAAGTTTCCCCCTGGCACCCAAAAATAAATAAAAATAAATACAGGATCAGGATAACCTCTTCACGAAGGGAGCTCCTTAACCTCGGTGCTACAACTGAAAAGGCCCCGTCTCCCCTTCACTTGCTGGAGTTACGTGGAGTGAGGTCTCCAGGAGTGATCTCAATGGCCAGGGCACTTCAGGCAGGAGCAGGGAGTCTTTTAGGTGCCCTCACCTTAAAACCATTTTCGGGCTTTATGAGGTTAAAACCAGCATTTTCAATTGTGTTCAGAAATGGTCCCGTATCCAGTAGAGCAGCATGATATTTAGCAAGATAAGAGCGTGTATTGCAACATGAAGTATGATCATAGAGTTGGAAGGGACCCTGAGCTTCATGTTCACCACATGAAGGTTTGATGGTATGAAGAATTTTCATAACACCCTGTCAAGCCTCAAGCATTCGGCTATCTGTTGTGTTGTTCTTGTTAGACACATTGAACTTTGTGGGGAAAACGAATCTTTAAGGATGAAATATGTGAATCTTTAAGGTTGCCTATGTACGTTGGTGCTAAAGCCACTGCTCATGTGAACAAGCACACAATATAAATGACCGTGATTCACATACACATCCAAAAGTTCTTCCAGGCATATGGATCATTTTGGGCATGTGTGGAATGCCTATACCTCTTGATTGAGCCTTTCAATCTTCTCTCAAATGTATTTAGTCAACCAAGCAAGGTCCAATTTGCATGGTTTGGTGGAGCTACCCCTCCCCACTTTCACTTTTCAGGATGGATTATGCAGGTTTAGATAACATTCCCTGCAATTCAAAAATAAGTCCAATTTTCTCAAGCAACACATCAGTAGTTATCTGCCTCAAGCCTAACTAAATCAGTGTTTCCTTTTTCGATTCCCACATCATCCCAAAACGTTTTCCAACCACTGGAAAATGGCAGGGTAAATCCTCCACTGCCTTCCTATTACTGTATTTGCTGCTATTTAAAAAAAATACGGTGGGGCTTCTAACAGCTGATTCTACAGAACTATATGGCTATTTTATCAGTTTGCATTGTGGGGGATGTTTTAAGACAGGAGTCACCAGTGTGGCAACCTTGTGTCCTCTGCCCCTGTCACCCCACTGATACTAGGTTTGAAAGAGACATTCTGCTTCAGCCAATAAGATTGATTAGGATGTGTATGTGGTGCTCACGACAGTTTCTCCAGTTTACAAATGTGCGCAGAGGTCCCCAAAGCTTGGTGAGCCCTGTTTTAAGACTACCCAGCATAACATATTGCTACAAGCCTACATTGTCAGCTTCTACGCAATAATCTGGGTACATCTGGGACCTCAAACTTGATTGGTGCTTGTGATCATGAAATCCTTTACAGGACGGCAAAAACTGGAAGCCTGGGTTCAAAGAAGCTGAGAAACTCGATTGTCTGAAGCTGACATCACCGTGGGACATTTCACAGCTTACAAAACTCCCATCTAGACATCACGTCCTCTATGTAGGAAATAATGTGCAATTTGCATGCAGATTGTTACCCTTTATTTAATTAAGTATTTTTTTTATACCGCCCTTCAGTTCCATTTCAAGGGCAGCTTCCTCCCAAAAAGCACAATTAAAATGGAAGTTCAAAAAGTATAATAAGCAAAATAAGCGAAAAGCAAAACTGTCGTCAGCAGAACTGAAGTGGCTTCTTAAAAGCTCAGGGAAATAAAAAGGGACTTGAAGCCACGGCAGTTTGCTTAGTAGCACAGGCATAGTAGGATCATAATGTCCCATCCCTGTTTGTGATCTAGCAGCAATCGCCTCCCCTAACAACAGTTCCCATTGTTTAAAGCAAGGATGGGGAATGGAATCTCAGTCACCTGACATCACAATAACAGAGGTCTCCTGAAGGTCCTTTCAAGATAATGCCAGATGTCTTCTTCTTCTTTGGCGATCACTCATAGCCAAGTAAGATTGGCTTCCATGAACACGGTTTTAACAGTGAGTCCATAAGTGACTGTGGAGGCCAATTCTGGATATGCACGTCCTTCCACAGTGGGGACATAGGTTTCTGGGAGGGAGTTGATCACGGTGAAGGTTTGCCAAACGTGCCATCCTCTTAGCTCGCTTCTCCCTTTCGTCCTGAGTTTGTGCTTCTTCAAAGCCCATGACACCTTTGGCAAAGGCTGTTCTCCAATTGGAGTGCTTGCAGACCAGTGTTTTCCAGTTTTCAATGCTTTTCCTACATTTTTTAAAGATTTGCCTTCAGAGTGTCTTTAAACCTCTTTTGTTTTCCACTGGTATTTTGCTTTCCATTCTTAAGTTGGAAATAGAGTAGATGTATGGCATATATCATATGTCAGGCAGGCAGGCATGGCTTGATTGAAATGACCTTGTGGACCATCCAATAAGACCTGGCAGACCTAATAAACCCCACAGTTGGATGTTCCCCACCCCTAGCTTAGAGGCAGCCTTGCTCATAGTGCAATAAAATAGCCTAACATGGAGGCTATCTGTTAAGGGACACAGAATTCTTACATATCACAGCAACACCAGCTTCAAAGAACAAGCTGTTGCAGTTTGAGTACCCAGGTGGACACAGCTGAGAAAAACCAACTTTGCCCAGCTCATCTACTCAGGTTTCAGAGATATAAGCCTCCTCATCCATGATCAAGTTATGGATTATGGTGGTCTTACCTGGGATCAATCCAGCATTCAGCAGCAACACCAATTGTGGATGGGCTGGCAGAACAAACAGGGATGCTGAAAATGGAGGAAAGACAGAAAAGAGAGGAGAGTGATTTATATTAATTGAACTTATTTATGCATTGAAATTATATTCCACATTTCCTCCCCAAACCCAGGGCAGTAGATACACATTTTTTAAAAAAAAATGTAACCAACCAAAATCTTCTAAAACACATATCCCCTTAGAGAAAAATTGTGTATTTCCAGGGGATAGCCTTCGTCTCACTAAATAAATATAAACATATTCTCACCAACTTTTCTCAAGCAGTTAAAATAGCCTTCCTATCTCCTCACCATCCAGCCAAAGGGGCAAAGCCTGTTTGATGTTGGCCAACTGCTGGATGTCTACCACCTAATGCTGCCTCTGGAGGAAATGTCCCAGCCTTAAATGGTATCTTAGGCTGGGCTTTTCAAATGGCCTGGGGGAGACGGCGAGCAGGGCCATCTTCACTCAGGGCCTGTGTGAATGCAGACAATGTATTAACAGATGTATATCAACCATAGTCCAAAAATTAAAATCGAGATATCATTCGTTCACAGTCATTCCAAATCCATTTCCAGCAAGTTTTAGATTCGTTCAGGCCTAGAGGAGAAATAAACTTAAGAACAATGAGCACATCAACTGTCTGTGCTCATTAAAATGAGAAAGTAATATTTTGTCATAAGAATAAATCGGATTTATAAACTGATCCAAGATGCATTATCTAGGAGATGGCATAAATAGATTAATCTCTCTGATGGGGCTGCAGATTTTTGTTTCTGAGATTTTTGTTTCCTCCATACAGTAACTGCTTTTTAATGAAGTTGCTCTTTCAAAAGAAGTTTGGGATGTGACATGAGGGTTGGCTGTTCAAATGAAAAATATATTTAAAAAATCTACTGTGTGTGTGCTTTCGTATGCACAGGTAAAAGCACTTAAGGCATATCTCACATTGCTTTGAACCCTGAAAGTTACCTAGAAGTAACCCCTGCAAATATCAATAGGACCTGGGACAGCTTTCAATTCATATTTACTTTACCTATGGCTCCAAGTTTCAATCCCGTCAAGTGTACAAATTCACCTGAAGTGGATCATAATCATTAGGATAAGCAGTGCTATTTTTCTAGAAAAACTCACCATGAACACCTCCCTTGTTCTCTTATTGACCTGCCAAAGCACACACACAGCTTTATTGTGCTCCGTAGACCCCAAATACTGTCAAGGCTCTAGCAAGGCTTCAGGGAATTACGATCCCACCCCAGTTGGCAGTCAAGAGGCAGATAACTGAGAGTTCTTGCAACGTAATTTATTCAGTATTCACAGAGAGAGACAAAGGAACGCTGTCTCTATAATGATGGCATTGCTCCAAGTAAAGTCCCACCACTTCAGTCCCTCCTAATCTACGTCACCCCTGCACTGGCTGGTCAGTGCTTTCTGCCTCTGAGATTTCTGTTTTGCTACTTGCACAGCCCGCCTGGTTTTGGGAGAGGGAGGATCAGAAATGCTTTCAGGAGACACTGAACTGTCTCTCCCTCAATACTTCTCCTTCCTGCTGCTCCCCCAATATATCCCAGCTTTCCCCCTCGTCAGCCTCTGAACTGTGCCCTTCAGCAAACCACTGTTCTAAATCTACACCGTTCTCTTCCCGGGAAGGTGCAGGGTGGGGGAGGGGGGCTCCCACCATTCCTCCTCAGTCCAGGCCCTGACAAATACACAGTGCTGTGTGTTCTCTTATAACGGCAATGGTGCTCACCTGAGAGGTGCTGGAATTGAGTTCCGGCGAGTTCTGTCTGAAAAAAAGCCCTGAGGGTGAGTATGGTGATGATTATGATTAGATTAAATTTATACGCCATCTTTCATCTGAGGATTACAGGGTGGTTTGCAGTGAAATAAATACATAACATAATCACAAACAAACAAAACAATAACTGTCCCTAGGTTTAAAAGGCCATAGATTGTTTAATCATTCCAAGGCCTGGGAGAAGGGAACTGTTCTCCACTGGCACCTAAAGATATGTAGTGAAAGTGCCAGGTGAACCTCCCTGGGGAGAGAGAGCATTCCACAAACAGGGAGCCACCACAGAAAAGGCCCCTTCTCATGTTGCCACCCTCCAGACCTCTCATGGAGCAGGCATACAAAGAAGGGTCTCAGATGATGATCACAGGGTGATGATCACATGGGGAGAGGTGGCCTTTGACAGAGGTGGCCTGTCCAGATAGGGGTGTAGCTGGGCCACCCGCCGAAGCTGATGGAAGACACTGTGCACCACCAAGGCTACCTGAGCCTCAAGTGACAGCAAAGGATTCAGAAGTACCCCAAGCTAAGTAGCCACTCCTTCAGAAGGTTTGTGCGTCACTGCTCAAAAAATCTTAAGGCCACAGCCTTATACATAAACATATATACCAAGGAGAAGCTCACTTCTTTCTGATTCAAAATGTATAGAATTGTGCTGTATAGGTACCAGCTCCAGGAGAAAAGAGCAACAATTCTGAAAGAGTCTTGCGGTGCCAATGATGGCATTCTTATGCCATGAGAAATTCATCTTTCAGATGCCGCAAGATCCTCTGTTGTTTTGACTGCAATAGGCGGACCAAGCTGGCTGCACTGTGGAAACACTTCCAAAAAGCCACTTTGTGGCTGCTCCTTTTGAACATGTTATTGGAAATAGGCACTTTGGGAGTTTGTTGCCTGGTGGGCAAACCTGCCCTTACATGCCGTAGCTACAGTTCAGGAAACTGTGTGCAGATTCTTTCCATTTTAAACTATGGAAGCCGTACCAAAGCTGCTGATGAAAAATACCTGGCTGGCTCACAGCAAGTGGCCGCAATCCAGGAGCACTGATGTGCATACAGAAACAGGTTCCCACATGAATATCTGCTGCAGCCTGAGCCCAAGCTAGTTGTGGAGGAGGGGAATTTCCCACTGTCATGCACTCTGCCCTCCCAGTTACATGGTAGTCACGCTTTCGATGCTTCCTCCCCCTTTCTCCCTGTACCAATTCACCTAGCTATTGATCAGTACTGCCTCTTCAACAATTTCCATCTCCTCTCAGTACAGAAGCAGATTGTATATTTCCACTGCCCTGAAGATCCCTGGATCTGAGTAACTGCAATAAATTCATTTCTGAAACAGGATCATAGATTCCAATTATCTTGTCCATCTTTAACAGTGATAGGGGTTGCTGCTTTTGAAGCCTTTATTATGCCTGGTGTGGAGAACATGGCTAGATGGACATTTCTCTCTCTTTTTTCCTGGGGTCATCCAATGTTGGGAGATCCAGAACAGGCAATAGGAAAGACTTCTTCACACAGTGTAGATAAACAGTGGAATTTGTGTTAGAATTCCTGCTCCATGATTGCAGTCATGGGATTTTTGTCTATCACATGACGGTATATGTTTTGACTCCACAGAGTGGGAAGTGACGGAGACAGGATGTTTGTGTTACTGTGTTCCGTGAAGTGGGACTATTGTCCTTTGTTCTTTTCTCTTTGCTGTCTGATACTAGAGAGAGAGGGAGCCATGTTACAGTGCTCCGTGTGTGTTTATAGGTAAATAAAGTAGATTAGCCAAAATGCTGAGTTGCTGAGGTGTGTTACACAACTGCGCAAACTCTGGAGATCCCTAAGTGTGCCGATGTCTGTTGGCATCGGTTGCTGTGATGTTCGGGCTGAAGAAAGCTTATGAAGCTCCCAAACAATCGACCAGGAGGGAGACAACATGCCAGTCGGGCATGTGTCTCTGCCAGGGTCCTACTCGAGTGTAGGCTGAACTCCTTACAATTTGATGGCTACTCACCTTGATAGCTATGTAGCAATGGGCCTGTGCTTCTCAGTACCAGCCACTGGGGACCACTAGCTGGCAAATGCTGTTGAGCTCATGTCCTGGTTATCGGCTGTTCATAGGCATCTGGTTGGTCATTGTGAGAACAGGATTCTGGTCTAGATGAGGCCTTCATCTGATCCAGTGGGGGCATTCCCTATGGTTTTTTTATGTTTACTCTTAAAATCATTAAAACAACAGAATAGTAATTAAAACAGCAGAACAGTAAGGCTGCAGTTAAACAATCCAAAACTCTTCCTGCGCTATCTAATAGTGATAGTGTCTATGATGAAGCAACCTTTCCGTGAATTACCTTCCTGGCAAACTCATTTAAAACCTGGAATGACAGATGTGTGAGCCGCCGAGCTTTAATTTGTGTTTATCCTATGTGTTTGGAGACAGAAATTGACTTGGAAACAATTTATGCAGTGATAGCGCAAATCAAACCACACCCCGTCCAAGGCTCCCTGTGGAGCACTGAAGATTTCTGTCACTATGAAGAGAGCATAAATCCTAATTAAGGCACTCTCCCTTTTTTTATTACACCGATTAAGCTGTTTTATCCAAGAAAGGCTATCCCATTATTAAAAGCGAACCCTTTTGTAACCATGCAGATGGAGAGTGAATATGTCATCATTCAAAGTAAAAAAAATATGATTTCTTCCGCATTTACATACAGCCTGAGGATTTTTACTATAATCAAAAAGGGATCCAGAAAAGATCCCCAAAAGCTTTTCATATAAGCATTGCATACTTGTATATGCTGTGGATCAACGTGTTTGTAGACGAGACAGAAAGTTTGGGGAATGGACCCATAGCCTTTTAAAAAAGTTGCATGAAGCCATAATCTGAAAAGGTAACATGCATTAGTTGCTGGAAAGATTGTGGGGTCACCGAAGAAACGTTCAGGTCCCTGATTAAATATCAGTCAGCCCCACCCCAGAATCTTAATGCTGTTGGTAGAGGAGAATGCTAATTTAATGAGCTGCAGGCACAAAAACTTCAGGCAATAAGATATCCAGCTGATATGGTGAAGTATATAGTAGCTTTTATCTATGGATAGACACATCTGCGGGGGGGGGGGGGAGTGAGGCCGCGTGAAACTTTGCGCACATTTTCTTGCATAGCTGGTAGGTTCGGATTAAAATGTAAACATAATCAATTTATCTCCCATTCCTAAAAGAAGGGGAAGAAGATACAAGACAGACGTTGTGATAGGTAAGATGGGCACATCTTGGTTCAGTATTTCCCCCCTCCTTCAAGGTTCTTCTAAGCTTGGAAATACGGTAAGTAGAAACCAAGAGCCATCTTTTAAATTGTCGCAACATGCCCCAAGATCTCATGACATACCTTCTGACATGTCGCTGATGAAAATAGGGACATGGTGAAGGATGGGTAAGATATCTTAATTACAATAGCAATAAATAACCACCGCCAATACTGCCCACTTTTGGCTCGTAAGGCAGGCGATATTCCACCGCATGCAGCACAAAATATCTTTAAAAAGTGTGTGTTATGCCTCTCATGAAATGATAATAAAACATTATTGAGCAACGAAAGCCACAACATGTCTAACCAGTTGTTAAAAATCTAACCAGTTGTTTTAGGAGTGAGTTTCAAATGCCTGGAAACCAAGATAAAACTTGTTTCCCTCTCTGAAGTCCATTAAAAAAAAGTCTTCCTTTCGGTTAATCTGCATGCTCATTTCCATCTGCATCCACATTTATTTTGTACGTGTTTATGAATATATTCCTTTCAGTGTCAGAAGGTCTTCATAAATAAAACAACTTTTTTCTTAGTGCAGTATGTTTTGAATAACAAGTCAGCTACTGAGCTGGCAGATGGATATATTTTAATTGGTTAATCAGCTCTTGCCTTTCTATTAGAAAAGCCTGTAGTTTAGTCTTGCAAAGTAATACTTTTAGTGCCAAAATCATGACTGCCCACCAAGCTGGACTGACTAAGAGCTGATTCACACAGGCCTGTTCATTATTTTATGAAAACAGCATCTTTGAAAGCATAATCACCTATCAGGCACTACAGGTACAGCTTTCATATAACTTCATTTCACTCTGAACACCAGGCGCATTCAGACGTGGGGAATATTGTGCTAGTTTTCCTCATTATAATACTGGCACATCTAACATTCTCTGTCATTCCTTTCACACTGCAGTACCTGTTGTGTTATTGAACTGTGGCTTTTCGACCAATATACCAGCATCTCACACTAAATTCAATCAACACCAGTGGACACAACAACAAATATCATTGGATAATGTCTCTACGCCACCACCTTTTCTGCACAAGTGTGCATCAGTTACCTTATGATTCACTGATGGAAATAGTAGGAAATAATTGTATGCTGGGATATGGACCCAAATTCATTCATTCATTCATTCATTCATTCATTCATTCATTCATTCTACTTCCCTTCATCTGAAGATCACAGGCAGTTCACAACATAAAAATTTAAAAAACAGAACAAAAAATATGTAATAAGACAAAGGGAAAACAATATTCCCCCTCCTATAAAAGTTATTTCCGCAACTTTATTGGTGATTAGAGTTGCATATACCGTATTGGCCCGAATATAAGCTGCACCCAAATATAAGCCACACCTTTAAAAATGGAGGGGGGAAAGAAAAAAATAAAAAAATACCCGAATATAAGCTGCTCCATTCTTCGTTGCTCCTGACTATATACTGGGGGGGGGGGTGTTTCGCGCTGCGTTGCTGACGGCCTTTCCCTTATCTCACTCTCTCCCTTCCCAGCCTTGGGGGAGAGGGCGGGGGACTACACACAGGGCGGGCACCGCTTTGCCATGCTCCTGGCGCTGTTTGCCCCATGCTCCTGCCTGCATACTGTAAGGCAGCGAATATAAGCCACACTTTAACTTTTCACGGTCTGGATTTGGGGAAAAAGTGAGGCTTATATTCAGACCAATACGGTAGATCCCCCCCCCCCCGGAAAGCAAATAACATAGCTAATTTTCCACTAGATTCTGCTAGATTTCTTTTACATCATGTGAAAGCTCAAATGTAATGCAGAAATTAACAGTTAGAACCAGGGCAACCAAAATGGTCAAAGGCCTGGAAACGATGCCTTATGAGGAACGGCTAAGGGAGCTGGGCATGTTTAGCCTGGAGAAGAGGAGGTTAAGGGGTGATATGATAGCCATGTTCAAATATATAAAAGGATGTCACATAGAGGAGGGAGAAAGGTTGTTTTCTGCTGCTCCAGAGAAGCGGACACGGAGCAATGGATCCAAACTACAAGAAAAAAGATTCCACCTAAACATTAGGAAGAACTTCCTGACAGTAAGAGCTGTTCGACAGTGGAATTTGCTGCCAAGGAGTGTGGTGGAGTCTCCTTCTTTGGAGGTCTTTAAGCAGAGGCTTGACAACCATATGTCAGGAGTACTCTGATGGTGTTTCCTGCTTGGCAGGGGGTTGGACTCGATGGCCCTTGTGGTCTCTTCCAACTCTATGATTCTATGATTCTATGAAAAACATTGGGGAAATGCAACGAGCAGCTATGTGAATGCAACCCATATTTTTTGATGCTCACACAATTTTGCAAAACTCATCAGGTGCTGAGATGAAACCATGTTATGCAAATGCATGTCTTCGATGACCCATGCTGGGCTGCATAGTCTGGTTTTTTAATGATATTTAGGTCTAAGGTAACCTTTTCTATATTTAAATTTTTTTATGCTCAAAGATCAGAGCTAGGCCACAGTTACATAAATGACCACACTGGGGTGGAGAAGGCACTAAGTCTGCATCCAGCCTAGATCACATGAAAGAAAGAAAATGTGTGCTATTCTCCTCCCACATCCAACCAGTGTTCCTGTGCCATTTCAACAATGCCCACCTATCCAGGTGAAGAAAAGGAATCAACATATGGGCAAGCTGTATGTGTACAATCCATTGTGCATAGGTCAAAATAACAAAGTGATGTCTGGTAATCCTTTGATTTTGATCTCTGCAAGTTGGACTGCAGGACCAGTACACCAGTCACTGAGGGGTGGGTGTGTGGTTAGTGTGCAATCACATCCTTCTATGTGTGGGGCCAGATTGAGGAGAGATGTTTGGCACAGCTCAAAGCAAGCAAGCAGGGAAAGGGGAAAAATAACTGATAAACCCAAGAAAGGAACAGGAGACAAGGTTGATAAAGTGCACTTATCAGTAAGGAGTGGGGAACCTGTCTCCCCCCCAGATGCTGTTGGGCTCAGCCCCAGCTATCACGGCCAATGGCCAGGATGATGGGAGATGTAGTCCAACAACAACTGGAGGGCCACAGGTTCCTCATGATTTTGTAGGTTATTCTAGATGTGTTTCGACTTTCTTCATAAGGGAATATGGCACTTAGCAAGATCTCAAACTTCACCTCCTATGCAAAGAATCTCTGTCTCTGAACATGTCATGTGTAATGAAGAAAATGATCCAGAATTGATCACTGCTGGTGAGAATGTGACATGGAAAGTTGCTAAAAGTTTTTGGCTGGGGTTTTGGAAAACAGGATATATATTTTTTTAAGACATGAACCCTGAAAGCTGAACTTTGCTGTGAACGTTACTGTTTTCTCACTAAAATCTCCTTGTTCCTCACTCTCAGAAACCTGAAATGATATCTTCAGTCTACATAGGTAAATGGCAGGGGAATAGGAACCTGAGCAATACTTCTAATTAATACTGCTGTGATAAAGCCTTGGACCAGGAATTCTCATAAAGATGTCTTCAGTTACACGACTAGAAGTGGGAAGCAAATGCTAGCTAAGAGATAGTGCTAGTTAAGATCAGACAAGATTAGGTAGCCAAGACTTGACCCGTTTACCTGAGAGCAGCACCAGTGAACTCAATGAAACTTACTCCTAAGTAGACATATCGGTTAGCACTGTCCAACACTCACTCTGTACACCAGCAACTCTTGCCTAGTCAATTTTTGATGGTTTGACAAGCTAAAGAATAATGCAGAAGCAGCAATTTGCATATAGTTATTTTATTGTTAAGATTGGGAGGCTTGTCATTCAAACTGTCTATAGATAACTGTTACATTGAAGCATCGCTTCAACTCAGAATAAGCTCTTGTTACATTAATGCTGCAGCTGTTCTCATACCTCTCCACTTTTGTCTTGTTAGAGGATTGGCTTATGGTAGCCTGATTCTCCTCTCAAAACACAAAGGTCTCCATTTAAGAATGATCTCAAACTGATATAAAAATCAAGAGTTAATTTGATAATTCGGTGATTAAAAAAAACCTTTCACGGCTTCACCTTAGATGAAAAATAAAACTTCTTAATCGGTTTTAATTCTTTCTTTCCTATTTAATTAAGGTTTCACTAAATACTTCATGCCACATTTGACAATTGAATATAAACTTTCTGCATACTTGTGTTGGCTCATAATCTACCTTCCTTAATTTTAAGGCTCACATAGTGGGGGAAATCCCTGTAGATTTCTGAAGTTGAGCCAAGAATATATGCTTTTTTCTTGACTGTTTCTTCCTGATTAATAATGGTGTGGCTTTTGGCTTGTTCGTTTAAGGTTTGCCAGCAGATTATTTGACATTTAATTTTATTTTTGTCCAGAAGATTTGGTTTAGAGTCAAGAAGCTGGACACGTATTTGGGACCTAAATGCTTTAGGCTAAAAAAGAAGGTCATCTGCAGACCAGATGACCATCTGAGGGGCTCTGAGGCGTTTTTGTACTCTTGGCCAGCTGGCTTCACCCCCACGGTGGAATAGCACTAACCTGATTATGAGATAGAGCAACATCTGGCAAATTCAGCGCCCGGCTCAAAATCTATTGTCCGCCTGTGTCAAAGGATGAATGCGCCATGAGTGTACGTTAGGGTGCGCAATCATAAAGCCCACATTAGCGAGTGACGATAACTGTGGCATTCTCGGGTAACTTCATCCAATGAAATTAATGGCCTACACAAAAACAGTGGCAGAAGGCACAAAGTGTTGATGCCAGCGAGACTGACACACTGCGGGCGACGTCTGACATCGAGGCCGTGGGCTGTTGTGCGTTGTGATTTATGTCAGCGGTGTGATGGATGACTTTCAGATTATTCCCATTCTATCATATCTTTGAGAAATTCTCCTTTCCTCAAACATCTTTTTGTTCCCCAACTCTGGGCTGCAGATGGCATCAACCCACACATCTCTATTGTCTGGAGCCCACAGAGGACTCCACCATTCTTTCCGATGGTTGAGCTACTAGCATCCAATTAAGGCTTGAAAATCTGGCTTTGGGCACTTTAACCTCTGCCACTGTGTCCCTTTCAGAATTTCCATGGGTTCCACTAATACTATTCAGCCAGGGCTAAAAACGATCCCAAAAGAGATAAAAAGACATTTCATTCAGCTAAGTTGTGTGAGCGACTATAGAATAACAGCATGGGGACACTTGGTTTGATTCTGATTTTCATCACAGACCTAAACACATTTTTGTATATTCTAGCAATTTCAGTAGAAATTCTTAATAATGGCTAAAGCATCAAGGTGTCATTCAGACACCTCTTTTTTTTTGCATAGCAACATAATCTGGCCTTACACTGTCTGTCTGCATGCCAAGTTATTTCTGCTTGCAATCTGCAAGAGATAGATGTGTTATGGACATCAGGCTTCAACTTGCCATTGTCATAACTCATACCACACAAAGGTTAAGTATAGTTATTAAATGAAAGGTTAAACTTAAGTATTCAAGCAGCTTACTGGCATATTTTGCCACCATAATTTATGAAAGAAAAAAAAAACCACACATCCTCAGAATGAAGCTCCGCACCTCCAGAAAATTTGCTGAAGCAGATTGATTGTATCTGTTGTACCTCTCTTGAGACTCATGTGGTAATTCTACATCAGAAAAAGTACATTGTTGACCTTTTCTGCGATACTGTCTCAAATCCAGAGTCAAGATAGTTGGCAGGATCTTCCACATCACATAAACCTTTAGGATGCCTTCAGGATGTTCACAAAAATAATGTGTGCTAGTCATATGTCAGCAATATGGAGATGGGGGGAGTACAATTTATCATGAGGGGTTTTTTTTAGAGGAGATGAAGAGATAGCATCACCTTCAGGGCTTTCCTGCTTTACTTAATTTATACTTTTTCTCTTTTGCTTTGTCCGGGGGGAGCCCTTCCATACTACCCTTCCATGTACTTTTAGATCTTTAATGGAACCATGGCTATAGGAAGTACACAAACTATATTCATCTAGTTCATAAACATAGGCTCAACTTTCTAGGAATAGGTCTGCAGGTCCACTTCTTTTCCAATTGCTTTGTGTTGCTAGCGATCATCCAATAACCTCTCTTACCAAATGTTTTATTCCATATATAAAAAGATGTATGTAGGTCATTATAGGTCAAATTGGATTCCCTGATTTTAAAAAACAAACAAACTCAAGCATGGCATCAAGCACTGGCAAGGTTATATCAATCAGCAGCTGCCAAAGGTTTTTTTTTTAAAAAAAACCAAACATGCAGTTTTAATTTTATTTCCATGTGAATGCATTTGCATTGCTGCAGCTACAGGAAGCAGATGAATCTGGTCCCAGATTAGTTAGTGCACAGGCTGAGGCCCATGCAGTTTAAACAGTGAGCAGCTAGGTCTATCATGGACCTTGCAAAGCCCAACCACACAAAGTCCACCTTCTGTTGTGGATGACAAGGGAGCATAAGATCTGAGCCTTGCCCTGCTCATTGTAATCAGGGCTGTGTTCAGAAAGTAGAACTCACCAGGGTGAGTGCTTCTCAGCCCCTAGGAACTTACGTGATGGGGTTCTGTGAGGTGCTATCCTCTCACCAGTAATATCTGCATGGCATTGTTAGGGAGTGGTAATTAAGCGTCCTATAGGAAGGTGTCATCAGTATGCTAACAACACACAGCTCAGTTTGTCAGGAGTGGCTGTGCAAGCTTTGAACTGGTGTCTGAATGCAGTGGTGGGTTGGATGAGGGCTAATGGGCTGTGTTTGAATTCTAGGAAGATGAAGGCTTTTTACATAGGTGGTTTCTATGTCCAGGTGATAAGCAAGTTACCTCTTCTGGACAGGGGGGCACTCACTCTGAAAGAGCCAGGTATGTAGCTTGGGGGTACTGCTGGCTACAACTCTGTCACTTGATGCCAAGTGCCCTTTGTGCTCCCTGCAGCTTTCTTTGTGAAGGGAAGGAGGAAAGGATTGTTACTGCAAGTCTTTTGTCCAACCCTGACTAGAAGGACCACCTTCACCTCTGACTTACTGTGTATGTCTAGGATGTTAAATGTTGTTATTGTTGTTGTTTAGTAATTTAGTCGTGTCCAACTCTTTGTGACTCCATGGACCAGAGCATGCCAGGCACTCCTGTCTTCCACTACCTCCCAAAGTTTGGTCAAACTCATGCTGGTAGCTTCGACAACACTGTCCAACCATCTCATGGTATGGATGATAAATAAATAGCAACAAATAATATTTTAGTTATCCTTTAAGGTGCAACAATGTTTTTTTTTGCTGTGTTTGCTGCAACAGATTCACACAATTACTGTCTGGGATGGTAGAGTGGTAGCAGCTGATGGAACTCCCCCTCCCTTCCATGAAAACTGGGTTCCATTCCATATATCTCGTAAGATTTAAATCATTCTAATTTCCATTACTGCTTATTTATCTTGTGTGGTTGCCCCATTTCTACCCCCAGTGTAGGATTACTGGGGATGTGAGCTGTCTATCAATTGCCCAGGGACCAGTTCTGTCTGTTGAGTGATTATGAGAGAGCTTGGCAAATTTCTTCCCAAACAACGGAAGAATTCTTGCTCGAGTATTTTATGTAAGTAGGTCAAAAGAAAACAAAAACTGTCCTTGGACCGCCTTCAGATATATATGGGTTGGCGTATATGTTTTTTCCTTCCATGGTTGAAAAGAAAGAAAAACATAAACCTCCTGTTGCACGACTCACTAGTATTTTATTTTATTTTTTCCCACCTCTATGGAACCCTTGAGATTTGCACGGGAGTCTGAGTTTGAACTCAAAGTGACAGTGACCATGTCAGAGTTGCCAAGATTGAGAATCCTGTGTCAGCTTTCTTCTCCTTTCTTTCCCTGATTACATTTCTTTGGGGAGAGGGGAAGTGGGGTCGCACCCACTAACCACAGTCCCTGCATTCTGGCACCTGCCACACCTGCACATTCAGCAGATGTGTGACGGGCACATGCACACATCTATAGGGCCCCTTCCACATTAATGCTGAATGTGTAGCCTACATATGTGCCAGTGTCTGGGGGCATGGCCTCTAGGCACAATCCCACTCCCAATCAAGCATTCATTAACACGTGGGAAGGGGAGTGTGTTTGAACCCCGCATAGTAATGGAGGCACATGTTGCACTTTTTTTTTTTGCCCACTCCCATTACAGTGGTACCTTGGGTTAAGAACAGCCTAGTTTATGAACAACTTGGATTAAGAACGCTGCAAACCTGGAAGTAGGTGTTTTGGTTTGTGAACTTTGCCTTGGAAGCAGAACATGTTCCGCATCCTGTTGAGTGTGTTCCATTTGTAAATTGAGTCCCCCACCGCTATGGGAAAGCACGCTTTAGTTTAAGAATGCTTTGGTTTAAGAACGGACTTCCGGAACGGATTAAGTTCATAAACCAAGGTACCACTGTACTGGCTTCTGCTGGGGTGGGGAAAACACATCACATGGTGATGTCTCAATGCAGGATTCCATTACTGTGTGTTATGAGAGAGGGAGGAGGGAGGTATTCAACACGAAGATGACAGCAGTCTCACGCATGGTCCTCATTGTGGTTGTAATGCTCTCTGTTTAACAATGAGCAGGTCAGAGAAGCTGAACAAGAAACAGTTTTTATGTACAACAGGTTCTCTCTCCATTAGCTAATTTCTCACTATGGCTTCGAGCCCAGCTTCCTGATTGCACCTAACCTCCTAAACAGAAGGGGTCCTTAAAGTCACACCACTCCTTTCCATCACAGGTTGTGCTATCTGTCTCTAATGCCTGTTCCCAAAATACCCTTAATTTCCTATTTACCTTTCTTTTTCCATTGACTGCATCCCTGGGCACTACATGCAGGTCAGAGGTGGCAGCAGAGGCCAGGGTTAGAAGTGGGCCAAAAATGCCCTTTTCTCTGTCTGCCTGCTCCCTTGTCCTCTCACTGCACCCACCTCCCTCCTGTTTTTACCTCCCTGCCACCTGCCTGGAATTAAGCTGAGGGCCACTTGAAATTAGGCCGAGGGCCATGCACAGCCCAACAGGAACATACTTGATTGTTGATGCTTAAAAGTGGCAAAAGAAGATCTTGTTCTCTGATCGTTTACTGTCTTTAATACATTCCTATGGGGGGAGGTGAAGAAGCACCATGCTTGAGAAAAACATTGGGATGAAGTGAAAAGGTGTGTGCCACCAATAAAAGTGGCTTTGCCCTCAGTGACTGGAATCCTACAAGTTACATACCACCTTCCCTAGATCTTTTAACCAGGCATGCTTCCACAGTTATCCCACCCATAAAACTGATAGGTATTTTACTGGTAAGTAAGAATATGGACCTTCTGTATCATGAACTTGGTTGCATCAGAGAAAAGTGGAATATAAATGTCCATACCATTCTTCACTCAGCACTATTTTTTTACATACTGAATTGTAGGTGGGTTCCCAAGAGGCAACGCACAGTGATAACAGCAAGAACCTTTATTGAACTAACAGAACTGGACAACGGGGGCAAAGCTGTATTATACTGTATTGTTTTAATTAGTGTTTTTATAGTTGTTATGATTTTGAGTGGAGTGCCCTACCTGGGTGGATGGAGCAGCCAAGTAATTTTGTTGTCCCCGAGAGGAAGCAATGACAATAAAGATATTATTATTATTATTATTATTATTATTATTATTATTATTATTATTACTGCTTATATAAGTTTCTGAGGGCCTGGGCCACTTCCACTCCCAATATGATTGGCTGTCTAAACTTCTAAGCTGCGAATCATAACTCAGAGTTTAAGGGCCAATGGCAGAGGCCCAAATCCTGAAATGTTCTGTGATTGGGTATCATGTATCGAATCAGAACACAGGGGCTCAGAATCCTTAGCCCAGACTCAAGCTCAGGCAAACACAGACCACTGAATACATAACAAAACCTCTATTTTTTATTTGTAGAATTGTCCCTGCCCACAGAACATTTAGTTCTGGGTGAAGGCTGCACCACTTATTCATAGTAATTATGAACATGCCTTTGATCTTGAAGAAGATCTCTTGTGCATATTTTGTTCCATTTGCGACTTTGATCTTGTTTCTTCTTTTGTTTTCTTAAAAAAAACAACGGTGGGGGGAGGGAGGGAGAAAGGCTGACATTTCATTTGAAAGCCATTGAGCCTTCATCTGTTAAAAGGAAACACAAAGGTGAAATGGCAATGCTGTACAATCTTGTTGCATATAGAGCAACAACAAACAGTGCGCTTTCTGTCTTTTTTTCCGATTAGGGGGCATCTGGGTGATCTCCAAGGGAAGCAAAAGGCTTGTCTTCTTGGTTAGGGGAGCAACAGAGCATCATATGCGGATGTCAAAAACCCAGTTAGGCAGCTGAAGGGAGTATGCGCTCCTGAGGGCATATTAGAGGGTGAAGGTGGCAGGGTGGGGGGAAGCGCACATTATTGGAACCATCACAGTGACAGCAGATTTCACTGGAAAAAGAGACACATGGGACTCACCAGTGTGCATTACAAAAAAGCGGTCTCTATGGCAACATCAAAGTGGTTGGGTGGGGGAGAGAGCTGTGCAAATCAGCACAGAGCTCCAGCTGCATGATTGGAAAGAGCTGTCTATAATTTAGCTTGACTGTCTTGTTATGTAATATATATTTTTCCTAATTATTGACACAAATAACTTGAAGAAACCCAGAGAGAGAGAGAGAGAGACTCAGCCAGGAACAATCACCACAAGGTCACAGTCTTTCACACTAGTTAAGGACGTTTCAAGATTTGAAGATTTTCTTGGGCCATGGGAACCCCATATATTTTGCTACCTCAAACAAAGGACAAGATGTCACCCCTATGTGTAGAAACGAGCAGTTGAATATTCCTTCAAGACTGATGGTGGGACAAGGCCCTGCACTGCACTTGAGGGTAGCAGGCAAACTTGGGTTGCACAACATACTGATTCAGCACCTCATCATCACTCCTTGCCCCCCAGAATCTGTCACCTGAGGCAGTCAACTCACTCTGCCTAATGGTAGGACTGGCGCTTGACTTATAGTGGCCCATCAGATATACTGCATCTTGTCAAGTAGAAGCCCTGGGCTTCTATATCAAGCCCTGGGCTTCTATATCAAATCCAACAGAACACTGCAACTAATTTTAAAAGTCCCCAAGATTTAAGCCAGGGCATAAATGATTTGCTGAATTAGTACTCGAGAAGTGTGAAATGGTGGAGCCAAGTTTATGTGACAACTGGGATTGTTGTTGTAAGGTAGGCAACATTTTATTACACTCTCATAATTCAGTAATTCTCCAGTGTAGGGTTCCATTAGCAAGCTTTGGGAGTAACTTGCCAAATTGCTACCAGTGTATGCTGATTCAAGATACACTCCCTTCAATAAATAAAAAAAAAATCAGAAATCATTGCCGTAAAGGATAGCAAAATGAATGGCACAATTCTTCTCTAATTAAGAACAAGAATATATGGGTACTTAAATACAATATTGAAGTTTTCAAAGTTCATGGTGGGCCCCTCCAACAAAATAATTTGGTTCCAAAGAAAAGTATGAGCTGCATCTGACTTTCCCACTTGCTTTGAGATCAGAAAAAGCACTGCCAGCTTTTTTCATGTTCTATTCGGCCACAGTGTGAAAGTGGAAGTTCCAAGGCTCACCTAGTTTTACTGACCAATCCTACGGATGGATTAATGTGCCATCTTCATTATATTTACAGTCAGCTCCAATCCATAGAGTAGTGCATGTAAATAGATCAGAATCAATTGGTTTGGATTTGTTTTGTGTGCCAGCAACTCCTTGCTCAGGAATGGGGAAACTGTGGCCTTCCAGATTGTGTTAGTCTGTACCTCCTTTTGTCCCTGAAGATTGGCCAGGCTGAGTTGATGAGAGTTGGAGAGTTCAAGAACAACTGGAGGACCACAGTAACACCTTCTTTTTCTGGTTATTCAATCCATGACAAAAACAGACAAACCCAAATGCAGGAGGGGTGGGTTATAAGAGAGCTCTAGACCAACCTGGATTTTCAGTATACAGAAAATCTGGAGGCTAAAGTTTTTTTAAAAAAAACAACAACAATAAAATGTGAACTAAGCAACCAGCTGGTCTCTGCAAGGAGGGGTGAAATCTGCTGAAAGCCTAACGGTGCACATGTAAAACTTTCATCAGTTTCTAACCAACAGAAATTGCCCATAAGTGGGGGAAATCAAATCTAAGAGAACACCATCATCACCATTTATTGTATGAACGTGTCACATATTGAAGAACAGTATCTTAATTCCAGGTTGGATATGATGGCGTGAGAGCTATAATTACCCCCTTCTTTCTTTCTTCTCTACAGAAATGTTTTTAAAATTTCAATTCTTTCTGTCACTTTTACATTCTTCCAGTCATGTTGCCAAGAGTTTTTAAAGTTTTCTTAACATAAAATTAGCAGTGATACAATTTTTTAAAGTGAAAATTAGTTCCACAGGGTTGCAAAAGTCCCCAGCATCTCAAGATGCACTGTTAAGAGTAGAATTAATGAATATTAAAATCTGTCAGTTGACGATCTAGGAAGGAGGGAATGGGGAAATATGGTTCATTATCTGTAGCTTGAGAGTTTTGTGGCAGACAGCTCTCTGTTCTCTCAGCCTTTAAAAGAAGTAAGAGTGTACCTCCTTCCCTTACCCACCCACCCCCACCATTTACAGATGTGAGTAAGAGGGTGCAACAATTAAAGGCTCCTTCGTCTTTTGAATGCTTCGGTGTGTAAGAGTTGTATGAAGACGACAGCATTTAAGACACACACATTTTATTCTATGTGCCTGCTGAAGTGATTAAAATGTTCAAGGCATAGCCAAGAGTCCCTCCGCTCCTTGACAGCTGTCATAGCCATTGAACACAAGTATAACAGGCCAAGAAAGCTTTATTGGTATACCGTTCTGTTGCACCACAAAAGCAAGCCCTCCATTTTGCACAAGCATCTGTTCCCATATTTTAGAGCTTTTATTTCTTCCACTTCCAACAAAGATGAAATTTGGGTACCATGTGCATTTCCCTCTTCATCATTAAACTCTGTTGGGTAGCTTTCCCCCCACCATGACCGGAAGGTTTTGTTTACAGAAATCTTCAGGGAAAATACAGTTTTGCAAAGCAGAATTGTCCTTTCAAGACTAGCTGTGTTGCAACAATGGAGGCCACAGGCTTTGAATAGGAAGTGGCATGGCTTCAGCACTTTGAATACAGATGCATGTAGCTTTATGGCAAATAGTGGAAGCTGGTCAATTTGCACTCTTTTTATGCTAGGATAATAAGTATTCTCCAGTGTTCTTCTGAATGATCGGTCAGCTGACTCTAAAATATATCCATCTGCTGTCCATTTGCATATGCCACTGTATTTAAATGCATGCAAATACAAAATTCTCCATTTGTTAAGCTGAAACAAAACAAGAAAAGCTAAGCAGCAGGTTTTCATTTCTGAGGCACTTATTTGAAGAGCTATGTGGTGATCTCAAAATGTGCAGCAGAAGGGAATGTCTTCCCTTTCAACAGCAGAGCCACACCACCACCACAGGCACTAACCTTGATAACTGGTCATGCTTCAGCACTGGCCTTTGATGGAGCTGAGCATGAAAACAGAAATAATATGAACACAAGAACCCTGCTGGATAACACCAAGTCCTGAGAGGCATCTGAGGTAGTATGCAACCATCATGACCAGAACCCAAGAAGTGCTTTCATGAACAAAAAGAACGGTGGTCAGCTCATCATTTGGAAACACTTGGTAAATTCACAGAAATGAGCTTTCCACATGGAAATTGAACTTATCACACAACAGCCCAGCCATTTCAAAGTTTCTACCATGGATTAGATCTCCGCACAATATCCTTTGGAACATGAGCATGGTATAGCCATAAACGAAAGGAAATATTACCAAGATTTCATCATGATGTGCATAGGCCACCCGATCAATCAGTAGCACAATAATAGAACAGATTGGATGTGAAGTTTGTGATTTCATTCATGCACAGTGCCCTATATGTTTCAGGTGCTTTGTTAAAGCATAAATGATGGCGACGGTTCAAAAATGTTACGAATTCTGCAACGTCTCCTTCCATCTCTCACCTCTTCCTTCCAGCCAGTTCTTCCCCTTTGCAGCACTGCTGTGTGTCGAAAACCCTGTTGCCAGCTCATTGTGCTCACACAACCCATCTATCTCCTGACACTTTGGACTGTGCCTTTTCGCCCCTACTCCTCCCACCTGCTTTTGCACTGAATGCAGGGATGGACCAGGGGGAGCCGCTCACTCACGTAATTGAAAATGTGAAGTGACCAAATGCACAGTTGCCTCTGCATTCGGTTGGTGGTGCTTCTTTTAAGGTTCAAAGGGGTGGGCGGCAGGAGGAACTGAACCAATCCATCTGCTTAGGATGTCTGAGTGAAGGAAAATACACTAACCAACAGTTTTATCCATATCTCTGGGGATTCTTCTCACTATGAATCTATTTTATATATATATATATTAAAAAATGGCTAAGAGTGGAGCCAGGAGTTTGTCACAAACTACAGTGTCTTGTCAGTTCTTATATTTACAGCTTCCAAGAAAATTATTTAAAACACATTCAGGAGCAATGGGATGTTTGTTCTTTCTGTAATGAAACCTGTACACTTCTGAAGTAATATATGCAGATGTGGATTTTATATCATGTTAATACTGTCTCCAGACAGATGTTCCTCTCTTCCAAATGCATGAGGGCACATCAGCTTGTACATGTACTTCATTTGCCTCATGGTGCATCATCGTAATGAGGTACCAAGCGTGACTTTTACGGATTGGAAAGTTTCCTTTGAGAAGGTGGTGCTCCCTATATAGCAACACATGCATGCACGCGCACATTTACAGAGCAAGCGGAGCTACCAGCCTCTCTGTAGAACAGAAGTAGAAATTGTGTAAGCTTTGTAATAGGAAAATATGGTAGTCATGTATTGCTGCCTGATGCCTGTAAATAGATGTGGCTAAAAAGGTATGCTCAGACCGAGAAAGTAATGGCAAGAAAAACAACAACCCACACCAACCTAATTAGACTAGAAGCAACCGTGAACAAACATGTTAGCAGAATCAATAACTGGAACTGATCAGCTATTTCTTTAATTGTGCCAGCTGGACTGTAGCGATGTGCTTAGCAGAGCGTAATTACCCATTTCAGACATTCAGTAGCGATGGCCCCTCCACCGCCTCCCTTTCCTTCTCCCGGGCTCGTTCATTCTCTCTCTCTTTTACATTAGTAGCTGGGTGTATGCCCTTAAAGGAAGAGAAGGTAGTTTTGTGAAATTACTGGCAAAGTGGCCTACTGTCACATGCAAAAAAAGACAGAAAAGGATATTATAGGAATAATTAGTTTTGAATGATTAGTCCAAATGTGACCTAATAAGAAAGTGAGGCATCAAGGAAATGTAACTGTTTTCTCAATTTGAAGGTTATTCTTTGTCCGGCATTCAATGCTGCCTTATGAAAATGGGAATTGTTCTCTTTCATATTCCGGTGTGCTAATTTGGAAAGATGCGATTGATCCAATTCTGTTGTTTAAGCAGAAGCGTCCAACATTATACAGCTTCCTTCACATTATTAGAAGAAAGTTTCAGGAGAAGCAAAACGAAGGCAGCATGTGACATAGAAAAGAAAGAAGAGTCACTTTCTTCACTGGCAGATGCTAATTCGTCATTGTGAAACCCAATCAAAGGTTCCATAATATTACGACCCTGTAGGCTATTTATGTAGCAAATCCAAAGCCACGCCAGTTGTACAATATGGATGGAAGTGTAGCAATGTGGATAAACTAATGGACAAGGTGCTTTCCCTTTTCTCCAACTGTACCCGTTTTATGCCATATACCAATAAATATTCATTAATTTAGGTCCTTTTAAACCCATCCTTCATCAGTTGACTTGAAGGTGGATTACAAACTTACTTAAAACAATTTAGAACAATTAATTAAATAATACAGACCAGATAAGAACAGGCCATAAGATCAGTTAAAGGTGGTATCCAATGTTAGTCCTACTCAGAGTAGACTAATGAAAATAATGGGCATGATTAACTTAGATACCTTGATTTCACCGGCTGTGCTCTGAGTCTAACTTACCTGGAGACCATCCTATATACAAGGATGCAGCCTTCTTGGTGATAGTACCACACTTATCCCCCTGAAAGTATCCTGCTCCTGGAAGTTCCAACATGGTTGACATGTCAATGCCAGGTTAAATGTTGTGTCTTTGCGCAGGCATTCGTGAGATTGTTAGTTTGCTGCTGCAATTGGTGTGCAGCCTATTAAAGAACATGGATGTGTGAACTCAACGTGTATGGCCTATTCTGTTTCCCTAAGCTCAGGATTGCCTGTTAATGACATCTGTACCAATGCAGGGCGATGGAAGGTCATCAGTATTATTTGGAAACTGCTGTTGACAATTTTGCTAATCTAAATTAGGCTTTGAAATTCTGAAATAAGGATATCGGAACATACAGTAAGAAGAAGAGCCTTCTGGATCAGACCCACGGCCATCTAGTCTAGTGTATTGTTCTCCCAGCAGCCCATCAGATCCCTGTAGGAAACCTGCAAGCAGGATCTGAGCACAAAAACCCTCTCCCCCGTCCCTGGTTTCCAGCAACTGGTTTTCAGGAGCATTACTGCCTCTGACAGTGGATGCAAAGCACGGACATGAAGGCAAGTAGCCTTGGATAGCATTATCCTCTATGAATTTGTTGAGTCCTCCCTTAAAGCCATGCAAGTTGACGGCCATTACTGCCTCTTGTGGGAAAGAGTTCCAAAGTTTAATTATGCACTGTGTGAAGTTATAGAGCAATGTAACTATTTCCATTTATGAAATTGGAAGTGATGTTTTTCTAGAATCATAGAATTGGAAGGCACCCCAATGGTCATCTTATCCAACCCCTTGCAATGCAGGAATCTCAGCTAAAGTATCCATGACAGATGGCTATCCAAACTTAAAAACCTCCAAGGAAGGAGAGTCCATTACCTCCAGGGGGAGTCCAGTCCACCGTCAAACAGTTCTTTTTGATGTTTAGTCAGAATCTCCTTTCTTGTATCTGGAAGCCATTGGTCCAGGTCCTAACCTCTGGAGCAGGAGAAAACAAGCTTGCTCCATCTTCCATATGACAAAAATCCTTTAGATATTTGGAGATGACTATCATCACCTTGCCGACAAAGGTCCATATAGTTAAAGGTATGGTTTTCCCAGTAGTGATGTATGGAAGTGAGAGCTAGACCATAAAGAAGGCTGATCGCCAAAGAATTGATGCTTTTGAATTATGGTGCTGGATGAGACTCTTGAGAGTCCATTGGACTGCAAGAAGATCAAACCTATCCATTCTTAAGGAAATCAGTCCTGAGTGCTCACTGGAAGGACAGATCCTGAAGCTGAGGTTCCAGTACTTTGGCCACCTCATGAGAAGAGAAGATTCCCTGGAAAAGACATGTTGGGAAAGATGGAGGGCACAAGGAGAAGGGGACGACAGAGGACGAGATGGTTGGACAGTGTTCTTGAAGCTACCAGCATGAGTTTGACCTAACTGCAGGAGACAGTGGAAGACAGAAGTGCCTGGCGTGCTCTGGTCCATGGGGTCACAAAGAGTCAGACATGACTAAACAACAACAGCAACGATCATATTTCCTCTCATGAGGTCTCCTCTTTTCCAGGCTAAACATACCCAGCTCTGTCAACTAGATATTTTGGTCCAGTTAGTTAGATTTCACAGCACCCTTGCCAGCTACAACCTGAAAGGGAATCACAAGGGATATTCAAAAACGGTTCATGAGCTTTGTGCCAATGGCACCCTCTACTGGCAACATGGACACTACCCAAGTACAACCAAATTTCTGTTGAACCATATTTAGGCTTAGTTTGTTGCAAAAATGCCTTGTCTTGTTACAAAGTTATCAGACAAAGTCGCAGGAAGCCATAAAAGTCAGGATTCGGACCTAGTTCATATAAAGAGCAGTGTATGGCAATACTGTTCCTGGATTATACCACTTGTATAATAATGTTTCCACACCCCATTTCAGGAGGAATCTCTGTTCTTGATAAATATAGGGAAAAGGCTTAGTTTGAACTCCCTAATCTAGGATTTTATGGGGAGGGAAAGTTTTAATATCATGTGATTTCCCCACCTGCAGTCTGAAGTGTATGGTCTAGAAACAAGTTTGTTGCCTCATATGACCATTCAGCTGCCTATAGATTGATAGCTCCAGACAAAGCCAGGCCAAGATATTTTGGCACCAGGGAAGAAGGGGTGAAGATCTACATCAGGAACAAGAGAGGATGGAAATCAAGATCTGCATCAGAAAAAAAGGGGGTTGTCAAATCAACCTTACTCAACAGTTAAAGTGGAAATCAAGTCTGTTGCTAGTGGGGAGGCAAGTGGGGAGAGTCTGAAACCACTGGTCTACACTGACAGGCAGAGGCTCTCTTGGGTTTCAGAAAAAGGACATTCCCATCCCTGGGATATGGTACCGGGTATTGAAACTGCAACCTTCTGCCTGCAAAAGCAGATGCTTGACCAGTGAGATATGGCCTTTGCATAAAAGCACAAAAATCATTGTTTAATTTCTAAATGGTTGTTAGGGCTGAAACATAAAAGGAGACCAGGTCATATTCTCTTAAAACATTTCTGTAAATTCCATTTGCCAAACTAGCTATGTTTGCAGAGGAATTCTGCACATCTTCTGGCACATGTTTTCTGCTGTTGCTATTATTGTTGATGTTGTTCCTGTTTTCTATGTTCTAAGGCTGAATCCTTTCCCAAAAATAGGTGCCAGGGTACCTTAGTGTATTCAGGGCAGGCTCATTTGAATTGTTATACTTCCGGTGAAGCAAGAAGATCCTAGTCCTTTCTCCTCCTTGTACTTGAATTTTATTTTGGCATCTGATGTGATGGCGTTGGATAGGCATTTGGGTTTTGGTACACGAAACAAAGGGTCAATGTTTCCCATATGGCCATTAACTTGTACTCAGTGGTATCTTGTACTCTTGCTCCATCTATGGCCACACACCACCATAACAGCCAGAGCAGACTTTACACCTTCAAATACGAGGGTGAGAATTTACTTTGAAAGTCAAAACATTTTCAAAGTGGGAGGGGGAGGAATATTAGGCAAGGTGTCAGCAGAAATTATTCGTTTTTGTGGGTAAATGTTTCCCTCCTGTAGTACAATCAGAGAACTGAGTACATCAGTCAATATGTAGCAATCAACTTAATGATTGTCTTAATAGCTAAATTAGGAGAGTGACTCTTAAGCATGCAATGTGATGCCAATAGGCTACCCCTGAAATCCAAGCCCAAAGAAATGCACTTTGATTACACTTCACAATTTTTGAAGGCCTAATTATCTTTTCAAAGTCTTCTTGAAGTCCCCCCACCCCGCCCAAAATGGTAACATATACTCTATAAAGCATAATAATAAAGCTATTGAGAGATGAATAGATATTTAGATAGATATAAAATCCCGGTTCTCATTTAAAGGTAGGAAGAGCTAAACGTATGGTTTACATCAGGTCTGGGAAACGTTTTTTCTGCGTGAGGGTGGGGTCAGAGACAAAAGCGGGTGGGGCAATGGATAAGATTCTTCTCTCTCTAGGATACATTCCTGCTACAAAAGTCAGAGGTGTCTACCTAATTACACCCCCCCCCCCAATCTCCCCAACCTCCATCCAAGCAAACAAGTGGCGTTACAGTTCAAGAACACATTCCATCCTTGCAAAAGAACTCCGGGAAGGAGCAAAACATGGGATATCACCTGGGAATAGTAATGTCAGGGATTGGACTGAAGGGGACGAGATGGAGGAGGAATGGTGGAGATTTCTCTCCCCCCCCCCCCCCGTTCTCCTAATGTTGCAGGAGAAGAGGAATGCAGCTTTGATTTACAGCAAGGGTTTGAAGAAGGTCACAGCTCAAAGACAGGTAAACAGAAGATTTGGGAAGTGTTAGAAGAGGCAGAGCAGCCAGCTGACACGTTGTCACTGGAGAGTATTTCTGACCCCGCTTCTCCCAGAACTAGATTTCGTTAAGAGTGCAAGAACAAAGGACCCAGAGACAGCTGGCCATGGGTGGCCACCATAAGGGGCTAGGAAGAAGGGAGGAGGAGTTCAGTTGGAGACTGCATTCTTTTGTCTCTCACTATTGTGAATGAATAAAACCATTAAAAAGGATCCCACCTTGTTTTCTGGGCTTCTGGCTACCAACGGGGGAGGAATAGAATTCCTGAGGCCTGACAAGTAATGAGGGTCAAATAGAAATGCCTCAAGGGCCTCAACTGGTCCTGAGGCTCCTCACTCCTGGTACACACAGTTGCATAATTTGCTAAAAATCGCAAAAGTTAGAACGTTTATGTTCAGCCTGATTGTATTATGGATATCATATTATGGATATTATTATGGAATGAGGTATGTTTGTGCCCCGCCACCCTCCTTGCTCACACCTGCTGCAATGTGAGAATGGTGGGGCCCTCCTCATATGCAGGCTGGCTAAGCTGAGGGACCTGATGACTGGGACCCTTGGAGGGGTTGTGGAGATCTGAAGTGGCTGGCACCTCATTTCACTCCATAATGCTCCATTTCAAGGATTTCTGTAGGCTTCTACCCAGCAGGGGAGAACCACTGGTAGCTCCCCAGTAGGGATGTCAGAGAATTCGGGCAACAGTGGTAACAGGAGTGGAAATTGCAGATGTTTGCTTATTCATCTCCTGTCCAGAGCTGAACTCAATCCAGTGAATGTGATCTTTGTTGCTGCCATTGTTTTCAGTCTTTAAACAGTATGTAATTAATTATACCCCCACCCCCAATTTGCATTGTTTCCTTTGAACTGAATTGAATGGAGTGGGGTAACACAACAACACTATAACGTATGTGATTAACTTTGTAAATTATGCAAGTTATGTAAGTTTGCCACAGTGGACAGCAGGAGGAATAATGCAGGTTTTGGCAGAAGATGAACTACAGAGAAACAGAAACTGTGCAGCATGAGCCAATTCAGGAAGGAACAGAAAACGATGACTTCTTATATCCCTACCCTCCATCCAGCTGGGTGATGTTGGCATATCCACTACAACAAGGTTCTCCCTCCCAGCTGTGCTCCTCTCTGCCAATGGAGGCTAGTGACTGCACATCAACTCCACAGCCATTAATTTTTGGTGGAAGGGGTGTTGAGTTCACACTTTAAGATTCTTGATTTTATTACAGTCTCATTTTAATATTTTTTTATTAATTTCTGCATTCCCCCTCAAAGAAGAGTACCTTCAAAATCACTTAAATGGTATTGCAGTAGTAAATGCCACAAAGCAATCTCCTATCCATCTCAGCAATGAGCACTAAATGGATTTGTCCCCATGATGAATAATGCGGAAATAAAGGAAAAAAGAATGGCTACAGCAGAGAGAATATAAAAAATGAGCCAGACGGACAAAATGAACAAATATGGTCTCTCCAGCAGGCCCTAAAATATTTGATTAGCTGTGCTCTGTCATTCTTATTAGAAGAGGGCTCTATTAAATGAATGAAGGGTTTTTAATTCTTTGTGACATATTTACTGAACTTTTCTGGTTTATAGTAGGAAAAGGGGGGTACAAAGTTAAGGAGGAAGAGCATGAAAATGGGTGAAATCTGACCCTCTAGGACTCTCTATTCAGTCCTTGGGGCTTTCCACAGATCCTACATTCCCATATCCTCCACCATCCATCTGATCAATATCGGAAAGCTCAGTTTTTGGTCCAGTGCTCTGGCATAAAGCAACTGACTCATACCAGAGCATTGGACCAAAAAATAGGACATTCCAGGATCCAATCAGAAGCTGGGTTGGCTTCTTTAATTCCGGGATGTCCCGCTCAAATTGGGATGGATCAGGGGGATGCACTCCTCTCCCCTTGCTACAACTTTCCCTGTGCTTATGTTCCGGGGCTTCCCCTCTGCCCTAGCACCATGCTCTCCTTGAGTGCTTTTGCCCGGCTGAGTGTATCCTTGAACTGGGAATGTGAGCTAAGTAAACACCATAGCATCCTGTTACTAGCATTGGTGATACACCTGTCTCCCATCATCTTGCTTGGATTCAGGTTTGCATATTCTTTATGCTCAGTCTAAGTCTCCCTTTTTAGTAGCACCCACAACTCCAGTGCTCTTATTGTTCTTGTGCTTTGGCAATGAGCCCTTGCTGCATCTGCATCACAACACCGAATGTGGACCACTGAGTCCAGCCCCCTGCTTGATGCAGGCAACCCAAGCCAAGAGCATCACCAATGAATGGCTATCCAGGCTCTTCTGCAAAACATCCAACAAGAGAGAGCCCTCCACCATTAGTAATTACATAGTACCTTTATGGATAACATTTCAGGTATCACAATTTTTATCTTGCTCTTCAACTGAAAAAGTTCCCAGAGCTGCTTACCAATGCCAGTGATAAGGCGGGTTTATGATGTAAAAGACATGACACCAAAGGAAATTAATTGGGAGAGAGGAGGAAAAATATAATAATTATAATACATAATTTACGTAATTATAATGTCTTGGATCCAGACTACATTCACCGAACTTTGATCCCATTAAAATGGAAGAAACAAGTCAGTCATGTCTGAAGTCCCATTGATTTCAGTGGTAGCTAACTACAACAATTTTGGCTAGATGCAATGCATTATGTTTATAACTCTAACACACATATAATGTTTTCCCTGGACACCTGCCCAAAGGCATTCAGATTTCTGCCATGTGACAGCGCAGGAAACAAGCGGACAGTCTGCGAGTCCTGCAGAGATGTGTCTTTGGCAATAAACTTGGATTAAATATCTGTTATTGGAGTGTGTCAGGCTTATGCCAAAAGCACTCTGGGAATGTCTAATACCAATAAATGAACATTGTTCAGAGTTAGCAGAAGAATTCTAAATAAGGCTGTCTATCAATCCATAGTAATCTCTTTACCATATGGCTCATAATAAATTAGCCACCTCACTTACTTTGTTCCACTGGCTCAAGTAAATATTCACACACACAAACCAGGCTGGATGGATGCCTGCGCCACAATGCATTCATTCATTGTGGATTCATGAAATATGAAATCTGTTACCAGAGAATGAATTCATTGCCTTTGGAGCCTAGGTATGCTAACAGGGAACTTAAGTTTGAAGTCAGCAATTCCCAAATAGAAAGGCCTTCAATTAACAGAGAGAAGCACTAACAATCTCTCCACTATCATTGTTCTTTTAAAAAAGAAAAATTGGGATGCTTTAATTCTGGTGGCTGTTTTGTAATTGTGATTGTATTTTTTTTTATTTTATGCTAATAGTTTGATTTATGATTTGATTGAATTATCTTCTTAATGTTTGCTGTTTTTTTATTGTTGCATCCTTAAATGTCTTCTGAAAAACAGGTGGGATATAAACGTTGGGGGTTTTAAAAGTCCTAATATATTTCATCTGTCTAGAGTCATTTATGATCCCAGTAATCTTAGGGCTGCTTTGGAAGCAACATTGTCCCACAGGGTTTCTTTCTGCGTGCGTCAAATTTTGAATGCAAACAGATCCATCCTTCTAAGCAATGCACACATGGAAAGCCTGTTAAATTTATTCAGCTGTACACAAGGAGCACTCATATATCCATTAATTCATTTGTTCATTGATATATTGTGTATTGTGTATGCCCTGCTGTTGAGAGTCAGAGGTATCTTGCTATGAGCCAATGTTGGGAACGGTATGCAAGAGCAGATGGAATTGCTGGTCTAATTCATCTAGGCAATTCTATCTCTTGTCTGTACAGTTACATCTTTCCACATTTTGTACCTTCCCACAAAGGGCAAGTTGAAACAGTGGTGTGTTTCAAATGCAGTTATGCAATGTTCAATTGGACTTACAGTGACTATCCTCCCCTGCAAGGTGGGGGACCAGTTAGGGCAGATGCTATTCAGTGCAGACAATCCTGAGCTAGATTCACCAATAGTCTGTCTCAGTTTCCTGTGTTCCAGTGCTCTGTGTTGCAGTGTGTGCTTGGTTGTGGTGTTTGTGTGGTACTGCTCACAATAGTTTCTCCAGCTTGCAGATGTGCCCATAGGTGGGCCCTGGAATGGTCAAAGCCTGGTTCTAACTAGTTTTGGTAATTAAAAACACTACAGGGAATAATGTTTCATTGATTCTCTTCCTTTCCACATAGACCTCATACAAACACAAGCAGAAGAACGTATGGACTGGTGCCACTTTGAAAGTGAACCCAATTTGCTCCGTTAGCTTTATTTTTGTGGAGTTTTTCATGGAGGGGAGAAAAATGCAAATGTTTCAATCCATTCTGCACCTCTGAACACTTAACACCTCATTTCTTTATAGAACAGGTTGTACTGCCAGTCTTGCGCATATCATACCCTTAATGTCAAGTTCAAACAATTTCCCCCATCCATCCCAAAGATGCTTCAGTTCAGGTTCAGGTGGCCCACTCCACAGCATGCAGGGTCAGCGCTCACTCATAATGGAGCAGCATGATTTTGTTCAGCTCAGGCATTCCTGTGGTTGAATGCAGGTATCCTTTATACACTTTTGTATTAATGCAAAGGCCCCTTTCAAGAGAAATGTTCAAGGTAGTTGAAGGGAGGATTTGCTCTGCAGCTTATGTTGCCATTAACTGGAACCACACTGCTGAATCCCTTTGTTACACCTTGCAAAAGTTCACCAGGAGTTCATTAGGCTTATGGCTGTCTCACAGTGGTTCACAGCTATAAGTATTCCACTGGCAATGGGGTTGCAGAATAAAGAATGTGTGGCATCCATTGCAAAGGTTTCTGATACATGTGTGTGATCCTTCAAGGGATCCAAAAACCAGGCCATCCATTTGCAGACATGTCACAGGGTTAGTAATCCAAAGCGAGAATATATGCAGTACTCAAATCCAGGTCATACTGCAGTGAATGTTGCAGAACAGGCATTGTGATTCAGTGACTGAAGTGACAGAGTAGACTCGGGGAGACCTAGGTTCAAATTCTTACTCCTCTACAAAGCTTACCAGGTGATTTCATGCTGGTCAAAGTATCTCAACCTCTTCTACTTCACAGGCAGCAACAATGAATGCTTCAGTGAGCTCTTTGGAGAAAGCATAAAATGATAACAAATAGATGATGCCCTGAAAAGAAAAGTAGAATAGCAGCTTGCAGATATGTTAAATAAAGGCTGGTAGGAAAGCCTACACACATGCCATTACATGGAGTGTTGTTTGCACAACACGTGGAGAACAGGGTTTACAAAATCTAGCACGATCTCACCCTCATCTCCACAAGTTCATTGAATGCAGATTTGAATGCAGACAATTCCCCAAGGAAATGCACCCCCAATCCAAAATTTAATCTTATCCCAATATTTCAAGTGACAATAGATTACCTTATGGAAGCCAGCCCCAGAAAACATCCAGACGTTGCTATTACCTATTTTTAGCAAGAGCATGACATTTGCTGATTCACAAAAAGCCTGTGCACCATTCTAATTCTGAATCCGTCTCAACTATATTGCTGCATCCATTTGTGCATTTTTTTTTAAAAAAAAATGTTTATTGAGTTTATGTATTCTCTGCGTAATACTTTGCCTGTTGTCAATGCAGAGACAAAAACTAATTATGTTCAACAACTGTATGACTGACCTGAATAAATGTCTCCGTCATGATTTACATAGGTATGAAAAAGAGACGGATGCCAAGATCCACCAGGGAGCATAATAAGTCGAAAGAAGAATTCAGAACAGGTTGTCTTACCTCTTCGTTTTGCCTTTGTACATCAGCTCAAACACCAATCCTAGAAACAAATTGAAAAATGATTATTTAAAACATTATCACGCTGGCAGTATTCTCTCTGTTGCTATTATCAATGGGCTGGTGTGAATTTCTTTAGCTCAGGCATAGGCAAACTCGGCCCTCCAGATGAATTTTACAATGGGAACCAGTTCACAATCTAGAAGATACTACATAATACACATTAGAGAGCTCTTTGCTATCCATTCCGCTCACATGGCCCATTTTGTTCACTTTATCCCAATCTGGGAATTGGTATCCATCAAAGGCCTGAGTAAACAGGTTAGCATGCAAGAGGAGATGGACAAGGGAAGGAGAAGTGCGCTGACCTGGTGCTTGTTGTTATCCTAACAAACCACAGTTGACTGAGGATCAGGCCTGTACACTCCTCCTTTGTCTCCCCAGGGTTGTTACATCCAGACCAGCCCTTAGCATTTGATCTGGAGCATCATGCCACTTCCTGAGCCATGAACAAGCTCTTAACATCAGTGACATCCTCTTCCATTTCCCTGGCTATTACAGTTGCTCTCAACTAGTGGGAATGGAGCTGATTTCAGTTTGTTCTTCAGCTTATGACACTGTGCCTCTCAGCATTTGGCTCCATTTTTCGAGTGCTTGCCAGACGCCCTCTTTTCATTTCCCTTGGCTTCCTTGCCTTTGGCTCTGTCGCACCTACTTTTGCAGCTGAAGTGCTTTATATTTCAATTAACGATCTATTGTGCCAAACTGTGTCCTTGAATGTACACTTAGGCTCAGCTCTCGGTAGCATAAATACTTCAGTTGTGGACACTTTACTGACACCCCTTTCAGAATAGCCTCGTTTTAATTCCCGCTCTTGCAGCACACCAGCCCCTGTTGACAAGAAAGGAGAGCTAAACTTAAACCCCTGCTAGTAAATCCAAAAGCCTTTGAAGATTATTTATGTTATATTAAAAAGTTCTCAGTGTAATTTGATTCGAGTGCATGTGCCACTTAAAAATCAGAATTTCTTGGCAGCTGGGATTGCTTTATTTACTTGACATTGCTTTGATACTGTTTATACTGAGTATAATGGCACCAATTAGTGTCATAACTTTATTACCTATTAAATGACTGACTCAATAAAAGCTTTTCCTCTTTGTAATGATCATTTAATGTAGATTTTAGATATCAATAACTGGGGAGGGCTTCAATTAGAATAGCCTTGCTCCTGAGCCAAAAGAAATGGCTTTGGAGTGTGCAGCTAAGTGGAAACTGGAAGAGATGGCTGGGGAGATGTAGGGGTGGTTTTGTTTTGTTTTGTTTTGATTTTAATAACTTTGCCTTGATTACTGAGCTAGATTGTCCAGAACTTACTCCATATTCAGAGGTGTAATGAAGAAGGGTCTCCCTTCTTCTCTAGAGATACCGCAAAAATATACTTTTGAGTCATCATAAATTTCCCTACCCTCTCTCCCACATTTTGGTAAAAGGAAAGAAAAGGTCTTCCCTTCGTGGAAATTAAGGACAACATAGGTTCTTCGATACACTTATGAAAGTGAAATCATATGCATATTTACTTGGAAGCAATTATTGTTATTTGTAGTATATTTTGCTCCAAGGAACCCAAGGTGGTGTATCCTGTGGGGGAGGTAAGGCTGAAAGAGTGACTGGCCCAAGGTGAGCTTCATGGCTGAGTCGGGGTTTGTACTTAGGCTTCCTTGCTCTCAGTCCAGGACTCTTACCCCTATCCCCACACTGGCTTCCACTGTGCTTAGTGGGACATATTCAAACTAAGTATGCCTTTGAATAGTTTTACTCAGCCTTCCTTCATCCTTCCTCCACCCAAAGCTGCATTTCCAGTGTTGAGGTCCTTGATATTATTATTATTATTATTATTATTATTATTATTATTATTATTATTACCCCGCTCATCTTGCTGGGTTTCCCAACAGAATATTAAAAACATGATAAAACATCAAACATTGAAAATTTCCCTAAACAGGTACGCCTTCAGATGTCTTCTAAAAGCCAGATAGTTGCTTATTTCCTTGATATCTGATGGGAGGGCATTCCACAGGGCGGGCGCCACTACCGAGAAGGCCCTCTGCCTGGTTCCCTGTAGCTTCACCTGTCGCAAGGAGGGAATTGCCAGAAGGCCCTCAGCGCTGGACCTCAGCGTCCGGGCTGAATGATGGGGGTGAAGACTTTCCTTCAGGTATACTGGGCCGGGGCCATTTAGGGCTTTAATGGTCAGCACCAACACTTTCAATTGTGCTCGGAAACGTACTGGGAGCCAATGTAGGTCTTTCGGGACCGGTGTTAGATGGTCTCGGCAGCCACTTCCAGTCACCAGTCTAGCTGCTGTATTCTGGATTATCCCATCCCACATTGTTCAGGAGGGCCCCCTCCACCTTCCAGTGAGGCTTTTAGGGGTGCACAGTGTCAGTAGTTCATTCTCTCATCGCAGGATCATGTGATCCTCTGTTTACATTCCATAACGCTGTAAGTGTGGGAACGGAACTCAGGACTAGAGAACTTCCGCTCTGTGTGCTTTTGGTTTTTGCTCTTTGTTCTCTGCTCTCGGACAGAGAAGACGCATGTGTGAGACGCTGTTCACACTAGCCATGTTTTGTTGTTTTGATTTGCTGCAAATAAAGAAAATCCATGATGCCACATACCTACACAGCCTCGCTTCTTGCGGCACTCTGCTTAGCATGCATTGGATGCATGCCGCAGGTCTCCTCTGTACAGGGGATGTACGGAAACACAAGTGGTGGCTGGTGGAAGGAGTAGGTGGGGAACTTTTTGTCTATAAATTTCCTTCCATTCACCTATCTTAGGATTCAAGTCAGTATCCATAGAACTACATCATGGAGAAAGCAACATACGAATAATGCAGTCCTATGTATGCTTACTCTGAAGTGAGTCCCATATGTCTGATGGGGATTATTTTCTAGTGTGCATGTTTAGGGTTGCAGCCTCAAATGACGCCACGATTGCTGTTCTGTCAGCAGTACCTGTATTGAGATTCTGGAACAACAGCATGAATGGGATATGAAAGATCCCTGAAAATATGTACTGCCTACAGGATTTCTCCATGTTCTCAAATACAGTGGTACCTCAGGTTAAGTACTTAATTCGTTCTGGAGGTCCGTACTTAACCTGAAACTGTTCTTAACCTGAAGCACCACTTTAGCTAATGGGGCCTCCTGCTGTTGCTGAGCCGCCGGAGCCCGATTTCTGTTCTCATCCTGAAGCAAAGTTCTTAACCTGAAGCACTATTTCTGGGTTAGCGGAGTCTGTAACCTGAAGCGTATGTAACCTGAAGCGTATGTAACCTGAAGCGTATGTAACCTGAGGTACCACTGTAAACTCATTCCTTGTTTAAAATGATGCACTCATTTAAACACTTTAAGTTGTGGCCTGACCATATGATCCACTAAGCTCTTTAGCCAGCTTGGGCTGATAGTCTTCTAAATAGGGAAGGACCTTCCTGAAAATTTCAATCTCAGACTTATCTGTATAGATGTCCCCCCTCTCTCCTTGGTTTTACAAAAAATGCAATTCTTGCACATTAGATACATTATTAGATGCATGCTCTACCAACTGAGCTATACCATATGTACAGTACCTTAAGTATGTATACAAACTGAGTGAGGGGTGCGAGCTTGATTTTGTGGGTAATCTCATTTATATTAGATCTAATATGAGACAAACAAACTCTCAAATCATCAACACAAGGAAAGCTTTCCCTTTTCTGATCTTTCATATTTCTCAACATTGAAAATCCCTGTTCACAACAATATGTTGTGGAGAACTGCAGAGGAATATCAATGCCCTTGAATATCTATCTATATTCTGAGAAAAATGGAACTGTACTATATTATATGACACTGAAATGTTTAACTGTTTCTTTGCTCTTAAATCTTCCCACCACCCTTGCCATCTTCTCCTGCCATAACACTGCATTAGCACAAGGCTCTTAATCTCAGAGTCATGGATTCGAGCAACATGTTGAGCAAAAAGATTCCGGCATCGCAGGGGGTTAGACTAGATGACCCTCTTGGTCCCTTCCAACTCTACGATTCTATGATTCTAACATTATACTAATTATATTAATATTTCCCAATCAGTGCAAAAAACAGATACAATAATACTGTGTAAAATACATACAGTATGTACCAATATACTTCAGAAATATATGTATTACATGCATAATATGTGTATTATTTTGCATATAATTAGGTTGTGTGATTTTTTTTTTTTTTAAAGACAATTCACTAGCAGCTTGGATAAAAAAATATGCACTTTTTACAAGAGGTGGTTGACTGTAGGCAAAGCTTTATAATAGCCAAATTCTGGCTATAAAACCATTTAAAATGGGTTCCTTCTCCACCCCCAATTCTAAGAAACTTTGGAATGACTGCATCATGTCATAACATTGTTCTAAGGAAGACATTGTGGGTAAAATTGTAACTCCTTGTTGCCAGTTATTGCAGTTTGATTGCCACTGAGCAGACTTGTTAAATCTATTTTGTTTTTTACTAGAACCAACCAGAGTTAGGTTCAAAAGACAGAGCATTAGAATCAAAGAACAAGGTGCCACTTAGCACATTCTGAGCCTAAAGATTCCCGCCCTTGTTTCAGAAGTGACCTAGTCTCACAGTCCTTTCACCCAAAAGTCCACTCCTGGTTAGCGTTCTTCATTTCAGCAGCCTAATTCTGGTGGGAAAGTCATATTGCCATTGCTATTTTTAAGCAATTGGGAGTCACGAACCCTTGCAAATCACCCAAAGATATACACAGTATCTTCCAATCTACCTTTTGCTCATTTCTGCTCTATGTCACAGTGCCCCCCTCTCATAGCCTGTGTAGGAACCATTTTTGGCTCAACTGCAGTGAATTTTCTTTATTTAACCAGCATCCTATTTGAAACACGTCTTTGTGTATGAAGCTTTCACTCATTCAAAGGCTTCCTTACCTGAATAATTGAATGGTTTCACTTTAAAAATCAAGCACGAATCATTCAATTAAAATGGAAGCAGAGAAGTAATCAAATATCATTTATAGCCCATGCCTATTTAGATTGTTGAAATATACTAATCAGATTTGGATGGCTATTTGGTTTTTAACATTTGACAGCTCGTAATTTTGCAACTATGATGTTTCTAATGCAGCAAATAAATATACTTTATAATAAGCCCAACTTTCTGAAAGTGTAAGATATTATTTTCTGAATCAATAAACTGCTGCTAAGGCAAAACAATTAGAATTTATTTCTGAGTCAGAAGCATGGAATCTCTTAGGACAGTTGCTGGTAACTTAAAACCAATTCTACTGGGTATTTGATTAGAGAACCAAAAGAAACCCTGTCTTCCCATTTGACATCAAAAGCTAACCTGATTTAAATAGCCGCTAAAGAAAACCAGTGTGTGCGTGTGTACTTTCAAGGCTGCAGTTTTATACTCATTTTTCTGGGAGTGAGTCCTATTAAACACATCGAGACTTACTTCTGAGTAGACCTGTACAGGATTGCATATAATTCCTCCATACAGATATGATGATTGGTTCCCCAAAAGCGTGACAACTTCACTTCTGTGAGTGCCAAGGCAGTGCAAGGAAAAGCTGTTTCAAGATTTGTTTTCCAGCACATTACACAGCATGTCCAAACAGAACAAATTAAATTAGTCTGCATCTAAATTAGACCTCTTCCAGTGGCAAAATTACTTTACATCAACAGAAACTCTAAACCGAGTTAGCAGCATTTACTAGATCAGACAGCAGAACCTGTGGGAGAGAGAATGGAGAAAAACATTAATATATGCTTCTCCAGCGCTTTTCATCAACTGTCACCTTTTAACCATCATCCGCACATTATGTTTGCCTACATGATTCATGGAGAAACTTCATAATGACTGTGGCATATCCTGGGCTCTTTAGGAGAAAGCTTGCCCTCTCTCTGCACCCTGGCACAGCTTTGGGGTCACAAGGAAACTAACTTAGCTGGGCATTTAAGTGACTCACCTGTGTTAGAGGAATTCATCTTGCAATAGATGGTTAGTAGCAATACAGGTGTTGGGGGAGAGTGGCAGAGCCATTCTCCCTATACTAGTGTTGCTGCTGTTTACCTGGACAAGTCTCAGACCAGGGCATGTTGGTGCACCAAACGGAGCTACTGACTGGTGGCAGCAGTGTTGCTGTACACTCATCTAGTCCTGATCTTGTTGCTGCCCCATCCGGGTACCAAAGACACTATCACTAGGGCAATTATTCCAGTTAGAACCAAGCAACCATAAAAATAGCAAAAGCCGTCTTTTTCTTGTTGAACATCCATGTATTTCAAATTTGATAGACAAAGCGTGTTCTCCTTCATGGAGAGCACGTGTTGCGGTGGGGGCCGACAAGACACTCCAAAATCATGGGGCGGGCTAATTGATCGTTGGCCACTGTTGTGATTGGGCTTCCCTTGTGGTCGGGAAGAAGTTAATGCTGCCATATTGTGATTGACAGCCAGAAACATTAAAACTCCCTGCACAAAGCGTAGAGCTTCCTCTTTTTGCTCCGTGCATCAGATTGCCCGCCCCCTCCCTATATTTAGGGTTGTTCGCATTGACCTTGCTATGCCTGTCATGGGGTTGTCTGCTCTTGGGGCAGGGGCCCGGTAGGAATTATGTCCATTTGGCTGATTGGCTGATTGGTTTTTGCCTACTGCGTAGCAAATCGCCACAACTTATAAGGTTGCAGTTAGGCATTGGTTTTTTCTTTGGTTGTTGAGGGGCATGGATTAACGGTATTCCGTTAAAGGAATACAGGGGCTCACCATTGCTTTTGTCTGAACCCTGTCAAGGGGCTAGGGCCACGCAAGAGCCCCTGGTTGCATTTGGGGAGGGCTGAGGGCAGGTTCCCTGCTCCGTCGCTATCCCAAAATGTATTCCCCTTTTCTGACTTTCACAACCTTGCGAAATGTCAGTCTGTCCCCACTGGGGGCAGATAGTCGCAACCAATGCCTAAGCAACCACTCACATCTTTTGTATTTTAACAAAGTTGTGGCCAAAATTATGCCAAAAACCTTAAACAAAATTTCAGTGTGATGTGTGAGTTATTTGGGGTGGCTTGGGGACCTCCACATGCAAAGAATCCTCTCATAGATCAACAATTGCTTGACGCTTGGACGCAGTTCCGGTAAACTTCTGCGGTTCCTCCCCCCAAAAGGGGCTATCAAAAAATTAAAATAACAGGATTCCAACAAGTATCTACTAACATAAATCCAGTTCCTCACATTTCCACATCAGTTTGTAGTGGTGGTGGTTGTTTTAAAAAGTCCTCATGAAAATTAATCAGCATTTTCTCCCAATAATCACATTTCTGTATTGTGTTTGCCAAATATGCATGGTTTTACAGTACAGTTTCCCAAGTATAATGCATTTTTGTACATCATTTCCAGCAATTTATGCATTTAAACGCACATTTTACCCTAGTAGATGCACCTGTGTTTATTACTTAGCTGGAGAACTGCAATGCAAATTTTGGGGAAGTGCAAATTGGTATATCGTTTCAGAAAATATCAGTGGTCTGCCCACAGACCTAATTCTAAGCTTTTGCTGCTTGATCATTTAGATCTACCATCCTTTTTCTCTCTCCTCCCCCCCGCCCAGCCACAGTTCCATGTAAAGTCTTGCTACATTTTGCCTTGGTTTCTCTTTGGTTTATGTTAGGATTGTCCCATTAAAGCATAAACATATTCTGACTCCTTAAATTCTGTTTGCAGTACACAGCCACTTGAAACCAATGGATATTTATGTGTGATTATTTGAGTTTTTAAAGTAAAAGGGCACATAATAGTAAATGAACCAGTACATTTTCATCTTCTTTCGAAATTAGTCATTTATCTTCCAGACTATGTAACAAATCATGAAAACACTAAATGATACGTTTTATCTGTTTTTACTGTCAGACTAAATCACACTCAAGCTCCAAATTATTGGAGATTCAAGTAAGTACTCTCTCTCTCTTATTGGCTCTGGGATGAAAATATAAGAGGCTGGCCGTCTTGTATTAACCTAAATGATTTTAATCTTATGCAGACTAGACTTGAATCAAAATGTGTGGCTATACCATTATGTAAGAAAGAAATACATAACCTAACATTATTCCACCAACTTCCAGCTTTTTGCCAGCAAGCTGATAACTTTCACAACATTTGCTATATCTTTATTTACCCTTTTAACAGTGTACATAAAGTATGACAATTTCTTAAGCATCTGCAGCAGCCTGGGCTAACCTCCCCACCCCTCTTTTTAAAGGCGTAGCCATTTCATTTCATTACCTTTCATAACTTCAGACAGCCTCCCAATAGCTGCACAGTTCAAACTCAGTTTGGGTTTAAGGCTTAAGTCAAACCGTCATGTATATGTCACATATGAAATGCCCTGTTTATGGCTACTGCATAGAAAATTCTCACTTGGAAATAGTTTTTTTCCTTGTTAACTGCTCACAGTCTTTTCAAGTACTGAACCAGTGCCTAAAGTACAACAGTAAAAAGGTTCTAATATGCAATATAATATATGTGTATTCTCAGCTCCTCTGATCCACTATTTCTTCCCTTGTAATCAGGCTGGAAGTAAATTTATATGTGCATATTTATGCAAGGACAGGTGATGGAAGTATTCATATATACTCGATTTTTGCAGTTATTCATTAATGTACATGTGTAAAATCTCCAAACCAAATCAAATATAGCAGACATACAGCGACATTCTGCTTTGTGTGAGCAGAGTTTCAAGTGTGCAACAAGACATGCCCGCATCTTCCCCTCAAGCCATCCTCAAATCTTCCAACCTTTCATAACAGACTTTGAAGGTGAAAAGAGGGAGGAAAGGAATGGAAAGTCCTATTGTGTGAGCAGAGGTCCATCCTGCGGCCCGACGGACACTGCTGGGTTTTAACGGAAGCTTATGGCTCAACCACAGTACTTCAGGCTGCAATTGTATACCCATTTCCCTGAGAGTAAGTGCCAATGAACTTTGTAGAACTGACTTCTGAGCAGATATGCATGGGATTGCAGACACAGTATTATCCCCACTTAAATAATTCACAGATTCAGTTGTGAATAAAGATCTAATGTTTTCAGAAATTTGAAAACCGTAAGGGAATTTTTGTAAAAGGAAACAACAGATATAAGGGTGGAGGGTGGGATTGAAATATATTGAATCCATACTTAATTTCCAGCTTTAAGAACATGAAATGTAGTACTCATGACACATCATATAGCTATTCAAATACTATTCAAGCTACACTCTGAGGGATAACCAGCCTTGTATAAACAACAAGCTTAAGTCTAATTAATACATGAAGGGGTTAAGAACATAGAGTAAGCTGTCCTGCCAGGCTTAGCTAGGTCACTCCTGCTTACCTTGGGAGGAAGGGTTATCAATGCTTTGTTCTCCCCATTCCACTATGTGAACCCTACCACTAAGGAGGTCTAAGCTGGATGCTCCCAGCTCACACGGTGTGGCTTAAGCAAGTCATCTTTATGTTTCTATAAAATAATTTAGAAACATTCACCACCAACCTAAGTTTTATTGCCTGTGTTTTCTTACTGCTGTATGGAAAAGCACATTAATCTGATCATTGATTAGTTTGTAAGTAAATTATTTTAACTTACTAAACATGTGATCTCTTTCTATGCTACGGGAAGAGAGGAACGTGGAAGAAACTTAGAAGTAGGTATTTTAAAGGCCTAACATTTAAAAGGCTTTCTTACAATGTTTTACTTTGCTGCACTATTTATGATTTTAAATCTCTGCAGGGGTCCTCTCATCAAAGAATACTTGCCCCAAACCTGAAGATAAGCATCCAGGAAATTTTCCTTTTAATGTAACTATATTTTTTCTTTAACCAAAATGCAAAACCAATAATACTTCTTTATTGATAATGCATTTCCACTTTTGGGATGACTATCAGAACTGACTAACCTATAAGAAAGGTGTTGAGGGATTTCAAGAAAAGATCACAAAAGCTGAAGGACAGCCAAGGTGAGCAAAGAGACATTTACCCATCACTAGCTTCCAGACTGTCACTATTGTCAGCTGAGATTTAATCACATCCTGGCAAATTCAGGCTACTCAATTAAAGCTGATTTGGAGCTCTTGCAAAACAAAACCAACTCCCCAAAAGATCAGATTTTTTGTGATAAGGAAGGCAACAGGAGAACACACTGGGAAGTGTGGAATAATGCCTGATGCAGCATTGTCTAGTCTCCCCACAACAAGTCAGAATGATTGCCCATTAATAGTCCACAGCATCTAATCTCTCTCCAAAGAAATCAAATTGAAACCTGAGTTGGATTAGAATAAATAACCGAGGACTAGTTTCAGACATTTGTTTTTCTTAATGAATTGGCAATCCCTTTGCTAGATTGTTTCTTTGTTTAGTTATACAATAATATTCCCTGTTGGCTGGACCTCAGTATCAAGGAACATAAACATCCAGCAATTCTGATGAATGGAATCTATCTGCGCATGATTTGGGAAAGTATATCACATTGCATGAAGGCCTGAAGTTTGACAGCAGAAGAGTAAACCTCCTGGTTTTAAAAAGGAATATTTCAACACTAGACAGCTGCTTTGTGCTGTCCCACTTAATTAATAAGTCAAATTGTGCCTTGGTGTGTATGGAGAAACTGGAGGAAGATAATGTCTCTGAAGTTCTACATCTTCCTACTAGTGGTAGAGTATAAAGGGCTAAACTCTTTGATTTGGGACCAAATGAAAGGAAGACACAGAGCATGGAACTAGTTCTTTTATCTTTTCTTTATCTACCAGACAAAAACGTTTTATAGTCTTTGTGGACCTGATATCTGCCAACTGCTGCACATGGCAAAAGCTGTTCAAAGACACTTGGTAGCATTCTGCAATTATTTTGTGATGGAATGAATAGCTGTTTCGGTATAGACAGTCGCCTCCTACCACTAATATCCCACCTCTAATGGGATGAGTGGGACCACATAGCAGGTACAAATGTGTACTGTGCTTTTTTTGTTTTTCTGCTGCAGGCCTTTATGGGTTTTCTTGTTGTTTTTTGAAAAAAAAAGGATGTTGATACAGCAAAGCATCTTTTTCTTTTTCTTTTTGGCCCTCTGGGAAACAGTCTAATCTGAAAACCTCCACAGAAGTCTGCCAGCCAATTGTTTATGATCTGCTGTGTGCTGATGACTTCATCCTGATACTAAATACACAGGAGAACATAAAATAATTACAGAGAGGCCTTCAAAGTCAACAAAGCGGCACATGATGACAGTCAGCCTGACAAAGATAAAGGTTATATGTATCAACCAAAGGAGAGAAACCATATGCTCAGCTGAAAACTACTGTTGGTGACAAATGCCAATGCAGAACAAAAAAACAAAAAAACCTACACAGAAACAAAATGTATCAAATGAACATTAAGAGAAACTTTACTGAAGATGTCAAAGCAGCTTCTTCACCTATCCAGCTTCTCAATTAAAAAAAACTGTTGTCGATGTAAGGAAATTGAAAGCTGGTTCACCCAAGGACTCAATATAGCAGATGAATCTCAAGGGGTGTCTAGAGCACTGCCTAGTCCTGTTGTGTTGGATTAGCTTCTGTTGGTAAGGCTAGATGATGTGGACAAGGTGCTTGGATTGGTCAGAGCGACCCCTTGTGCCCTGGACCTTTGCCCCTCTTGGCTGATAGGAACTAGCAGTCTACCCTGAATGCACAAATTGTTCCCACTTTGATTCTCCCCATTAGTGAGTGGTAACAACAAGCCCCAATCCTAAAATTAGCATTATGTCTAAACCAGAGGTCATGGTTTATTTCACTCAAGCAAAACACAATTGGTAAGCCGGGAATAAACCTTTGTGGTTTGTCTGGAGCAAAACAAATCACAATCCCAAATTCAAATGGAACACTAAGCCAAGTGCTGTGGTTTGTTGCCACAACAAAATACATGCTCTTAATACCATTTACAAACTCCCCTCAGCACAGTGACAAATACATGAAAGGGGAAGCAAGGATACAACCGCTTGTCCAATCCCCATCATCATCCACGTGGGTTTCATTCCCCAACCTCTGCATGTTCAGCTGAGTACTTAGGTTCCACTAAACATATGGAATTCTGGACCTGGAACCTACCTGGATTATGACATTAGGCGCGGGGCCCCTTTATCCCTCCACATGTTCATGAACACATGGAAGGGAATTTGTGAAGGGAATCTTGTTGGACGACCAAAACGGTGCCTTTAGTTTCACTCAATTGTTCAGCAGTCTTGTTTGCAAGTCAGCTTTTTGCTGGCTTGCTTCCCATGTGGGAACTCTAATAAACACTGAGGCATCAGAATAAGAACTGGATACACATATCTAGGGCATATTTCCCTTTTTTGTAGACTTGACCACTTGTTTTCCAGAGGACCAGGAGAGCAGTATATGAATTGAAATGCAACCTAATCTTGGATTAGAGCAGAGTGCATAGCCTTTTTGTAACCCAAGAGCTGTATTCCCTTCCAGGCAATCTTCTGAGGGCCGCATGTCAATGGTAGGCAGAGCCAGTGGCAAAAATACACAGAGAAATGAATGTCAACTTTACCCTTGCACACTAGGCTAGTTTCCACACACACACACACACACACACACACACACACACACACCCCTCTGTCCTTCATCCATGCAAGCAAAAGGCACAGTCAGAGTTCTGGGACACATTCCACCCAGCAATGTGCAAAGAGTCTTTGAGGGGCATTGCCTGGGAAGAGGGTGTGTGTCCTGGGGACAGTTTTGAGGGCCAGCTAGAGATGCCTGGAGGGCTGCATTTGGGTCCCGGATCTGAGATTTTCCACCCATGCATTAAAGAAAATACAACATGGTATTTGGATGGGTGGTTGTTTATGACAGAGATTTTTATTCAAATAAAAAGAATTATTGATTGTCTGATAGGGCTTGATTTAGGCCACTTTATTCATTTGCAAAAATGACATGGACATATTTTAGAATGTGAATAAATAAACAAACCTAGGAGGGGGAGTTAGAACTTGGCACAGCATCGCTTACTTGCAGTGAAACTGATGTATTGCTGAAACTATGTTTGGAAGAGGGGAGATGAATAATTTAAGGTAAAAGAAAGGAGGGGCCGCAAGGAGTTTATAAAAAGTTTGGGATTCACAGACAGGCACTGATGTAGTAAAGCTAAGAATGAACAGTCATACATTACATTAAGATACACCCTTCATTCTCAATTGCTTTACAAATTGTGCCAAATAAATATTGTTTCCTGCGGCTTATTCCCAATCTGTCTGCTTCATATCTGGTGATAGAAAGAAAGCTGACCGTACAAAATCTTCTCCAGGGCTGGATCAGAGTGGGAAGTTCTGATATTTGCCAGGGTCCCAGCAGGCAAGGGGATCAACAGTCTCACAAGTCTCATGAGATGCCCAAGGAATTGGGGTGTAGCATGAGAAAATCCTGTTTGCTTTCCCTGCCTTTTCCAGGTTAAGAAAGCCCATTGAGTGAGCTGGCATGCCCTACAGCAGAAGCTGCCAACACAGAGCTCTCCATAAGTTGCCAAACTACAGCTCCCAGGATCATCACTGATGGCTGGCCATGCTGACTGTGGCTGATGAAAGCTAGACTCTAACAACATTGACTACTCCTCCCTTGCAGTGTAGTTGTTTTATTTTTTAATAAGCATGTTACATTGCAAGGTTACTCAGAAGAGCAGAACAATACCCAAGCATCAAGAGCTGCTGGAGCTAGACACAAGGGCATATGGCTCTCATCCATACACAACTGTCCGATGTGTTGAGCACAAGTGTTGACAGAGAAGGGGTCCCAGTACTGGGGTGATTCCATCCATTTGTCCATGCTGGACTTTGGCTGTCCTTACTAGGAAAGGCTAGTAAAGTGATTCTGCTCAAGAAGACTTTGCTCGACCAATGATGGTCTTTGCTGACTCTTGGCATGACCTCCTGCCACTCTGACATGGATCTGTGACATGGATCTCCACTCATGGATCTCTGCTCTAAAAACTTTCATGATTGCAGAAACTCAAAATGTAGTTTTGCGACTGTCAAAGCAATCAGCCCTTGCTTTATTAGCAACTGGTGTTGAAATCTTTCTATCCTGCTTAGTATGCCCTACCAATATCAGCCTGGACTGACTCTGATACTGAGAGCAACTATTGCTGGCAGCTCCACAACAGTTACATAAAGGAGGCTAAGAGTTTTGTTCTTTGTTAATTGCAGCGTCTCCTGCACTGCTGAACAAGGATCACTTCACTTTGGTCCACAGCAAGCAATGCAAACACTTTGCTGAATGCCACAGTCCTTAGGGTAGGAGTCAACAATGGCTAATCCATCCTTCAGCTCTGATCAAAAACCTCTGGAGGGTTCCTGATAAGCAAAGCTGAGAGCTACTGTTAAATATAGCAACTCCACTTGAGACAGAGGGGGCTGTTTCTCTCTCTCTTTGCTTAAGATTACATTAGGCTGAAAGACAAATGCAGCTTCACTTCAGCATTCCTTTACTTATACAATTCAAAGGAGGTGAAATGTACCCTGTAGCAAGGCTACACCAAAGTTGAGGACCTCAAGTTCTCCTTGCATGCTGAAGAAAATTAAGGGAAGAGTTAACAAAGAACTAGCAGGGTGAAAGATAGCATAGTCTATTGAGGAACCCAGCTTCAAATTGCCAGAAAGCTCTAAATTTGCTCGGATACTAGGATACTATCTCACAGGGTTCCAGAGAGTGATATGGGGTAGTCCAGCTAGCACAATACTAACAGGAGGGAGGGAACTGGGGACTGAGAGACCTTCAGTTAAAAGAAGTTAGCTTTTTGGGGAACGTTGTTGGTGTTGGTGTCTGTCTGTCTGTTGAGAGACAATGGAGTGTACATCACGGGGTGGAGTCAAACCACTGTGTTAGCAGCACCGAAGTGACATCCCCAGGGCACATGCCTGGGCAGTGTGTATGGAAGTCCTGGGCTGCCCAGATGACAAGACCCTATCTCTCAGCCTTGCTGATATGGTCCACAGGAAAGCAGGATAATAGCTTTAGCACCAGCTTGGCTGCAGGAGTTGCCCAAAGGAGGCATACAAGGTGCTTTAGGGTTTACTCCTTAGCCTTTCCTCCTCCTGGAGATATCCCTCAAGGCATCAGAGGTTTAGTATCATAGCTCAAACACAAAAGGATGGTTGTTTTGATGATAATACAGACAGACAGACAGGACATTGAATTTTAATTAATGCAAGTACTGACTCATTGCTAGTCATATTAATACAAGTTTTCCACTGCATAGTAGTCAAGGAATCAAAGGGATCTCTAGCCAATCAGAATTCACAGCCAGGTGATTGACTTGTTCTTTGTGGGGAAAGGTGAGACATCTCCCATGAAATGTAAATTTAGGGTATGTCCACACTTTTGCTTATTGAATGCCTAGAAAGGAGACTGAGAGGTTTTCTGCTTATCCCATGCTTTCTTGGCATGGGTCTGAGTGGACTTGCCTTTGCCTCACAGCTTTCCCCCTGGAAAACCCACTCCAGTGCTAAACTGGAGAAAACCCGATTGCTATTTGCTCCGATTCAACAGTAAACAGTGGGTTTTCTCAGGGGAAAGCAGCAGTGCAAGCAGAAGTATGGACAAGCCCTTAGACTAAATCCAATTACAAGTGGAAGATGCTTACTGGAGGGGGTGCTCTTTATTTCTTCCCCAGTGCTTATTAAGAGCTGAAGTGAAATATATTATTGTATTACCGTATTTTTCGCCCCATAGGACTCACTGGCCCATAGGATGCACTTAGGTTTTTTTTGGGGGGGGGGAGAATAAAGAAAAAAAAATTATTCCCCCCCAGGTGCAGGACTGGGGGAAGCCCGAGCTTCCCCCGACCCCAGCCCCCAGAACAGGCTGCTATCCGCTAGCCGTGGGAGAGCCGCACGGCTCTCCCACGGCTAGCGGAGCGCTGCACGAAGCCCGAAGCTTGGGGCGTGCTGAGCTCAGCGCTCCCCAAGCTTCTGGGTGCCGGCAAGCTCTCCGCTAGCCGTGGGAGAGCTGCGTCTCCCACGGCTAGCGGCTAGCTTCCTGAACCTGGAGAGCGAGAGGGGTCGGTGAGCACCAACCCCCCTCGCTCTCCAGGCTTCAGCAAAAGCCTGCATTCACCCCATAGGACACACACACATTTCCCCTTCATTTTTGGAGGGGAAAAAGTGCGTCCTATAGGGCGAAAAATACGGTACATACAACAGAGGTTCTGGAGACCAATAAGTTTCCACTTATGTGGTGGACAATACTAAGGCTGCTGCTGTGGGAACCACTATGGCTTCACTTGATGGGAGGGTATTTAGCGTAAACCACTGTTGCTTTCCTTCACAATATCACCACACTTACTGCCCAGAGCAATGGCACAATAGACTCTCAGTTACAGGCCATATGCAGAGTTCCAGCCAAACCAAGCTTCTCAAGGACATCTGACAGTGCCAATAATTTCTGCATCTTTTTTTCTCCATGTCATTAAAATTGGAACTGTGCTGTTTTCACTGTAATTATCTGTATTTTTATTAGGGGTGTGTGTGTGAATTATATTAATGTTTATTTGTTTTTTAATGATTCCACCCCACCCCACCCCAATATTTTTACCTGCTTACCTGTAAGCTAACTTAAGTCCCTGTCAGGGGGGAAAGGTGAGATATCAATAAATATAATAACAACAATAACAATGGGACCTCCATGAATAGGGAATAGCACTGACTGACTCATTAGTAACAGCAGCAGTCAAGGGCATCTGCTCCTGGAGCCATCAGAGTTCCTAGAATGGGACACCAGCTCCTCAGGTTCAGGCCTTGCCCATCTTTTAAATAGGTTATAGTGGCCAGATGATGCTCTGTGGAAATTTACTACTTCAGAATGGCCTGGAAAACCTCCATCAAGTCTTTGGGAAAAGAAAGAGTTGTAAATCCCTCACTAGAATGGTCCACTCACCCCAATTTGTGTTGCCTCAGAAGCAGGAGCCAATGATTTTTCTGGACTTTGTCTAGGACATACAGAAGTCAGCTTCTATGGTTGCTTCTTCTTCAACAAATAGCTACCACAGAAGAGCCAAGGATACTAGGGTGGATACTCAAGCTCCTTGGAGTTCAAAGATGAAGATCAAGCCACTAATCCTTATAAACAAAAATATCAAAAATGGTTTTTTCAATCCTATTGATTACAAGTAGGCTCCAGGAAGGGATAATAGTGTGTTGGTGTGTTCGATCACGATAAAGAAAAATCAAAGCAATACCTTGTCAAGAAAATGGTGCCTTTGTCCTTGTCATCTCAAATTGCCCATGTTGGTTTTTCAGTTTCTGTTGATGAGGGTTAAATAGGCATGAGGTGCTTGTCTTTATACTGTAATATGTGGAGACAGGAGCAGGCTTCTCAGACAGCATTCTGAAATCAGGATATATGAATGTGGTGCTCAAAGCTACCTTTGCATCTCAGACTGAAAGATTGGAAGCTGCTTGTGAGATATATTTTTTTAAAGGCTTTTATGAAATTTACAGGGAGAAAGCTGTTGTTTGTGGGTAACGTCATGGGGATGAAAGCAAATTAAATGGAACACAAACACTGGCAAACACATGTAAACTCCAGTGTGGACAAGCCCTTCCTCTGTTATGGCCTGATAGATACTTTTACCACTTTTTGATTGCCGGGAGCTAATCCCTTCCAAGTTAGGAAGGACTCAGGTCAACTCATTGTGTAGGTATTATCCATGCCTAGTCTTCTCAAAGATTAGCACAGTCTTGACGGCTGCAGTGGCCAGAACAATAACACTTTTTAGGCCATAACTCTGTTTTCTTTTCTATGAGATGGGAAACAAAAATTAACAATGTACCTGAAAGCTGTGTTGTGTGCCATGAAATGTATTGTGCTGTGAGAAAAGGGGCAGCAGGAGGGGGGGGGGGAGAGAAGTATTTCACTGTTTTTGCCAGAAGCTGCCATTCCATCTCCTGTTAAAATTAAGTCCCTGTTTCCAAGGAGGTGTTTGTGACAAGATTCACTAGTGCTCATAATAGTTTTATGTTACTGGTAGCTCTGTAAGCCTTTCAGGCTAAAATTCAGCAAAACTGAATGTGATATTAATGGCAGTAAATCTTAGTCCATGAAAACTTTTTTAAATGATACATATCATTGCTCCCCCACAGCATCCCCCCAAAAAGGCAATCAAATACTGATCAGAGAGAACTGTTGAACCAGTTTTGAACCTGTTTTATTCACACACACACACACACACACACACATATATATATAAAATCATTTTTAGGTTATGTTAATCATCACCTATAAAAAGCCTATTGCAAATGAAATACAAAAGATGTCAATTATCCAGCCTTCAGAGAAAACTCTTTATGAGAAATGTAAATGACTTACCCAGAATTTGATGGGGAAAGAATCAAAGACACAGGAAGGTGGTGACAGAGCTGTCAGAGGGGGAGTAGATCACAGATTGACAGCCACAAATGAAAAAATAATAATAATTTGGGGGGTTAGAGAATAAGCCAGGGGGAAATTTGCAACAGCCAGAAAGCCACCTTTGCAGAAGGGCTTCTTTTATTCCAATCTTAGCAGGGTTGACATTGTACCTCAGTAGCAATGTATTCTTCATTGAAGAATCGACAAAACTTTTTGATGTGTTTTTGATGTGCTTTTTGATGTGTTTTGGGCATCTTATGGAAGCTGCATGAAACCATTCCACACAGGTGTTGGCACTGCTGAAAGAGTGGACTGTTTTTACTGTCCCCATGATAAGCGTTGCCCTCAGGATGCTTGTGATTGCCTGGTGAAAATTCCCTCATCTTTGTGGAGACACCCCTGCACAAAATGCTTGCGGGTTCAAAAAACAACAACCTTGAATAGGTGCAGAAATGTGCAGAACAGCCCTTCGGAATGCAAAACTGAGAAAGTAAAAGAAAGCAAAATTGACAGATTCATTCATGTCACATACTTGTGACACGGGAATCCAATGGGCAGGCCTCTTTTTATATGCAGGCGGTTCACGTAATCAGGAAGAATGGTCTGAATTGGTCCTCTGCCTCCTTGCTGGGCAGCTGCATCAGGTATTACACCTTAGGCTTGTGGCGGAGAAGGATTGGTCCATGGAATTCAGCTGCTGCCCAATAAGAATCTGAACCAAGTCTCTCTGTGTTCCACAGGTAGATTTAACCCATCTGAATGGATTTTTTTTGACAATCATGGCTTCTCTTCTCTTCCTCTCACGTTAGCAAAGTGAAAAATGCACACATTTTATTAAAAAAGAGCTTATTTCCAACATGCTGATTTTATGCATCTTTAAATAAAATATTTTCACAGTCTGGATATTTTTTTAAAAAAATAAAATAATAAAAATAAAATTACTAGCCTTGTATTTGAAGAAAGAAGACATTACCAGAAAGGCTTTGGCGTTAAACACATTCTAAAGTATTATATAATAAAAACTGTACTTCTGGCAGGGGATGTTCTAAGACAATGATTTAAAAGGAGCAGAGAAGCAAGCCAGGAATATAGCTTTTGGTTTATAATTCAAGTGGATCTTTTTTTATTATTTCCCTCTTAAATGTAAATTGCCAACTAGCACAAACCAAATTTCTCTGTTCCTTTGGGAAGAGAATGTCATGGGTGCCCTTGGAACATATTTCAAAATAACATCAGGCAGAAGCAGGCACAGGATTCTACTAAGCAGCATCTCTGAAGGGAATTAAAAACAGTTCATTTTTATGCCTATGTTTTTTGCTTAATTTTATTCTTTACCAAGCATCTGTCTCACAAGGCTGTTGTGAAGCTTAGGAAGCCGAAGACTGTAAAAGACTTGCACATTAAGAGTACTTTATAAAAGAATAATGCCAATGTTCTCAAAAGATAATGTGGAACATCCTAAGAAGACACAGCAAAATACTGTGTCCTCCCCTGTTCAACTCGCCTGCTTGCTACACCCAGCTTCAGTGACGAAATGAAGGACATTTAGCTGGGAATTTTGCCTGGGGTAAAGTCTGCAGAGGGTGCCACTAACACTCTCAGCCCACCAGCCATTTTACTGTCTAGGCCAGTGATGGCCAAACTTGGCACTCCAGCTGTTTGGGGACTACAATTCTCATCATCCCTGACCACTGGTCCTGTTAGCCAGGAATGATGGGAGTTGTAGTCCCAAAACAGCTGGAGGGCCAAGTTTGGCCACCACTGGTCTAGGCTTTTCACCCACTCCCTCCTCTCTTTCCCAGGCAAGCACCCTCCCCTGCTGCCCTGGGACTCTCCTTCACCCCCAAAGCCAAAACAGGGAGCTCACTCAACTCCAGTAGGGAAACACCATCTCAACCCTTTGGATAGAGCAAAGCAATACACAGCAGCTTTCGGACTTGCAGGTTGGTGTGGAGGACACTGTGTGTGTGTGTGTGTGTGTGTGTGTGTGTGTCACTGTGTGTGTGTGTGTGTGTGTCCCACTCCCACTCCCCATTCCCTTCCTCTCTTGGAATCTTGTTCAGTTCATCTTTCACCCTTTGAAACAAAGACCAAGCAGCACTGCTGTAGTCCTAAGGCGCTCAGAGCATCCCAGTTTGGGTGCTCCTGCCCACCCCACCCCCAATGAGATGCACAAGCTGGTGACCCTGCCGAGAGGTTTCTCAATGCATTCTGCTCCTTGCAACATTGGTGTCTCAATCTCCAATCTGCGTGAGGGCCCTCTCTACCCTGCTTACATTGGGGATCACTCCAGACTCCATTGTCTTGCGGCAAAGGAATCAATGGGCTTTGGAAGTGGGATATGGGCAGTCAAGCTGTGTGTGAGAGAGATGCCTCTTTCCTTTCTGCTGCTGCCCTAAGCCAGGGGTGTCAGGAGTTCAGCCTACACACGAGTAGGACCCTAGTAGAGACACATGCCTGACTGGCATGTTCTCCCCCTCCTGGTCTTTCATTAGGAGCTTCATAAATTTTCTTCACCCTGAACTATAGCTGTCAACTTTTCCCTTTTCTTACGAGGAATCCTATTCGGAATAAGGGAATTTCCCTTTAAAAAAGGGAAACGTTGACAGCTATGCCCCGAAAATCACAGCGACCGATGCCAACCGACACCGGCACACTTAGGGATCCGCAGAGTTTGCACAGTTGCGTAACAGACCTCAGCAACTCAGCATTTTGGCTAATCTACTTTATTTACATATAAACACACACGGAGCACTGCAAAATGGCTCTCTCTCTCTCTAGCATCAGACACCAAAGAGAAAAAGAACAAAGGACAACAGTCCCACTTCACGGAACACAGTAACACAAACATCCTGTCTTTGTCACTTCCCACTCTGTGGAGTCAAAACATATACCATCATATGAAAGACAGAAATCCCATGACTGCAATCATAGATCAGGAATTCTAACAACAGGTTCCCCTTTTCTTTCCAGGCCACTGCCCCCTTGCTTCCATAAACTTGTCTCCAGCGCTCCATATCCTACCCTAAAAATATTATTTTTTAAAAAAGTTGTATTCAAATAGCATATTGCCTACTTTCCATGCCCTTTAAGAACAAATGTGTCGAAGTGTGTGTGTGTGCAAGCACACATGGGGAAGTGCCGAACTTTTACCTGGGTGAAAGAAAGCCTAGTTTCGCCGCTAGTAGAAAAGGGTGAAGATGTCAGGAGCAGTCATGACTACAACTACGGTAGGAGCCTTCAGTTACATCTGCACCTGCTTTGTGTGGTAAGTCATAGAATTGTAAATTGATGCATCTTCTCAAGCAGCCAAATATTCCAAGTCTCTGGATTGGCCATAACTACCTGTGTTAGTCATTGGGATAACCTATATAGGAAGGGCTATAAGACTGAAATGTTGCCCAAGCAACAATAAGGTTCTTGATTTGTATGTGGGTTTTTTGGTGCCGACTTCCTGTTCTGTGCACTGCCTGATGTCTGCCATCTAATCAGACGTTTCCCCAACTGTGAAGCTGCCTTTTACTAACTATTGGTCCATCTGTATTTTCCACTCTGACAGGCCACCCACCAATCAATCAATCAATCAATCAATCACGTGATGTCACAGTGACATCAGGTGACCTGCTTATCAACTGAAGGCACAGGGCTTTGCAGGCACTGCCAATCAGCTGATCACCATGCCATCCCTGTTTTTGACAGACAGGTATTTCTTCACCTGCCACAGGACACCTGGTACGGACACAGTTTTGCACCAAATTTGCATGTGGTGATTGACAGGCACATGTGCAGATTTAGGAATAGTCACTATGGTTTCAATAGCAATTCAATGCATCTCAGCATCGTGGGAAGACCGTGACCAGGTGACCTGCTGTCTGCTACCTCAGTTCTAGTTCCTACAATCCCTCCTTAGGGCTTTATAGTATTAAACCAGGCCAGACAGCTCTTCCGACAATGCCTTCCAACAGAGGACTGTCATCTGTAAAAAGGTAAAGGGACCCCTGACCATTAGGTCCAGTCATGACCAACTCTGGGGTTGCGGCGCTCATCTCGCTTTATTGGCCGAGGGAGCCGGTGTACAGCTTCCGGGTCATGTGGCCAGCATGACTAAGCTGCTTCTGGCGAACCAGAGCAGCACTCGGAAACACCATTTACCTTCCTGCCGGAGTGGTACCTATTTATCTACTTGCACTTTGACGTGCTTTCGAACTGCTAGGTTGGCAGGAGCAGGGACCGAGCAACTGGAGCTCACCCCGTCATGGGGATTCAAACCGCCGACCTTCTGATCGGCAAGTCCTAGGCTCTGTGGTTTAACCCACAGCGCCACCCCTCAAATAAATGCCTGCAAACTATGACACATGTTTACCTTATATAGACAGCTCTCCCTAAAGTCTCACCTGGCGCCTACACTGCCATCTTGCAAAAGAAAGTTGTTGCTTGCTCAGGTATTTTAATATGTTAAAGTTCTAATTATATCTGTTGTTTTATTGTAAGTAATGATAAATAGGATATAATGATAAATAGGCTGCACAAATATAATCCAAATAGAAGGAATAGTTATATATAATGGGGGAGGGAAGAGAGATTGCTGTCCTACCATTGGCCTGAGAGTAGTTGCTAAGCTAGAAGGGTTCTCATGTCAGTGAACATGACTTGTCCTTTCGCAATGGAGCAGGAACATGATCTGAGGTGCTCTCTCAGTTCATAGAACTGGACCACTGGTAATACATTGTAAGGAGACAGCACTGTCTTAACACTCCCATTCCCCACACATTGTTTCCTATATATATATATACAGTGGTACTTCGGTTTTCGAACGTCTCCGTTGACAAACGTTTCGGTTTTCGAACGCCGAAAACACAGAAGTAAATGCTTCCGTTTTCAAACATGCCTCAGAAGTTGAACGGCTTCCGCTGAGTGTTTCTCAATTTTCTCAATTAAATTTGTAGACCACCCTTTGCGCCTTGGTTTTCAAACATTTCAGAACTTAAGCAGTCTTCCAGAACAGATTATGTAAAAAAACCCAACGTAACACTGTACAGTGTTTGTTCTGGAGGCCCGTTCTGAACCTGAAACTGTTCTTAACCTGAGGTACCACTTTAGCTAATGGGGCCTCCCACTGCCACTGTACCGCTGGAGCACGATTTCTGTTCTCATCCTAAAGCAAAGTTCTTAACCCGAGGTACTATTTCTGGGTTAGCGGAGTCTGTAACCTGAAGTGTCTGTAACCTGAGGTACAACTGTATATGGTGTCCTTCGGGTTAGGGGCTCAGTAGTGAATAAAAGTTTGAATGGAGGAAAATAGAAATCTCTGAAGCTTAACAATTGTGGAAGGCAGATATATGCTGATATTCAGGTGTTTGAATGCTACAGCCTTTTTGAACGTGATGAAATTAATGCACTGGATTGTCTGTAGCTACAGCTGTTAAAACAGGGAGTACTGAAGAAATGATTTTTTCCAATGTTTCATTTGAATAGAGCCAGCAATCATCTGACAATGGCCGGGGAGAATTTTATTTTAATGTGCATTTCCTCTGTTAATTAACGTTTTCTCAATATGCATTGCCTTCCTCACACTGTGAGATATATGGGAGGCAAATGAGTACAAAATGGTGGTTCTTTGTCTCTCCTGGTAAAAGCAAATTGCTTCTTTCGGTGATATGTTTTCTCCCAGACTGGCATAATAACACTTGCACGAAAAGCATATTTCAACTATATAATCCTGTTGGGCCTCCACAGCAGTTTCCTGGCCAAGTTATAAAGATACCTTCATGGAGGGGGGGAGGGGGAGGGGAAGGAGGGTTGGGAAGGGAAGTGGTTAGCTTGCATTTGGAGGATTTTATTTTATCACCACCCCAATGATGAAAGAAGTGTTCACTGTCCTTCTGCATTTCATTGAGGTAATAATTATAGTGAGAGGCTCCCAGACCAAGAACGGGAGGAGAGCTTTTCAATCACTGCCCCTGCATTTCAATCGAAGCTCCATGCTGTAAAACAAGGTGTAAATCAGTTTAAGAACATAGCTCTGCATTCAATGCTTTGTGGTTTACGACTCCCAAATGACCTTCATCTATCTTCCTTAGCTGTAGAGGTGTATAATTGAACTAAAGAGAGGTTTGAATAATGAGTATAGGAACAGCAGCCCCACTGATCTTGCTTAATAGTATAACAGCTTTGCGCTCTCTCTCGCTCTCTCTCGCTCTCTCTTCTTTTTCCTTGAAATGTAACAAAATACTCTAGCGGGTCTAATTCTTCAGAGTGACAGTTGTTGGTAGTTCATATTTTAAACCAAACATAAAACCAAACAACACCCCCCCCCAGCCGCCCCACAACTATCTACAATCATCTTCTATTGCAGGCGAGTTCCAGAAAATACAATCACTCGAATGGCTCTTTATTCAGTATCTGCTCACAAAAAACAGGGGGAGGGGGAGACAACTGGTGCTCTCTTTCAAGTAAAGAATACATTTTTAACAAACCATGAAGGATCTTTTATTGTTAAAAGAGATACACAAATGCATCTCCAAACTGTTTTTGTGATGGGTGTATTACCAGCAATATTCAGTGCCATTAACTGAAGGTGCTAAGCAGGTTCTTTCCAAGGCATGCCGGTGGGGATATGTGTCTATATTTGCCTCCAAGTAAATCTATGGTAGGGACGCGGGTGGCGCTGTGGGTTAAACCACAGAGCCTAGGACTTGCCGATCAGAAGGTCAGCAGTTCGAATCCCCATGACGGGGTGAGCTCCCGTTGCTCGGTCCCTGCTCCTGCCAACCTAGCATTTCGAAAGCACGTCAAAGTGCAAGTAGATAAATAGGTACCGCTCCGGCGGGAAAGTAAACGGCATTTCCGTTCGCTGCTCTGGTTTGCCAGAAGCGGCTTAGTCATGCTGGCCACATGACCCAGAAGCTGTACTCCGGCTCCGTCGGCCAATAAAGCAAGATGAACGCCGCAACCCCAGAGTCGGCCACAACTGGACCTAAAGGGGTCCCTTTACCTTTACTTTAAATCTATGGTATATGGGAGATATTCACCTCCAAATGTCTACAGAAATGTGGGTATGCAAAGCTGTCGGTACTGTGTTAAAATAATCTGCAGTGTTTCTGGAGCCAATTTAAAGTGCTGGTTTAAGCCTTTAAAACCCCAAAGATTTGGGCTCTAACTACAGCCTTGCCATCTTGTCTGCACACTGAGATATCAATTAGAGGCCCTCTTAGTGTGTTTTTAGGTTGTTTCCTAGGTCTGCAAGTTGTGACAGAGAGAGTGTGTGTGATGGATGTGGGCTGGAATATCATTATGTTATTAGAATTCTATTTTTTATTTCTTGAATCTGCTCTTGATGTTGGTCTTAGCAATACTGATATATACATAAAATCATAGAATCATAGAGTTTTACAGCTGGAAGGGACCCTGAGGGTCATCTACTCCAGCCCCTGTTATGTGGGAATCTCAACTAGATCATACATGACAGATGGGCAACCAACCTCTGCTTTAAAACTCCCAAGGGAGATCGTTCCGCTGTCGAACAGCTTTTGCGTGCTGAGGTCCCCCAAAACACCCCTACCCCAATAACTCACACATCACTCATAAATTTTTGTTTAAGGTTTTTGGCATAATTTTGGCCACAACTTTATTAAACATACAAATTGTGAGTGGTTGCTTAGGCATTGGTTATGACTATCTGTTCCCCCCCCCCCCGCCTTGGGGGATAGCACTGACTCCCGGATTCCAGCGAAAGCCAGTGTGGAGGAACAAGATCAGGGATAACTGGAGCTGCGGCACAGACCCTCAGCTTCTCCCTGCATGCTCCCAGAGGCTTACGCGGCCCAAACCCGATTCCAGGGGTTTGGACGAAAGGATGGTAAGCCCCTGAATTCCTTTAACGGAATTCCTGTGCAGCAGCACCATTGGAGGGGCAGGCCCAGCCAATCCATACCCCTCCACCAACCAATTTAAACCAATGCCTAACCGCCAACCTTACAAGTTGTGACGATTTGCTACGCAGTAGGCAAAAACCAAATTGCACACACTAATCAGCCAAATGGAAAAATTCCTACCAGGCCCCCGCACCAAGGCAGACGACCCCATGACAGGCATAGCAAGGTCAAAGCACAAGCCCAAACAAGGGAGGGAGGGCGGGTGATCCGGTGCCCACAGCGAAAGAGAAAGCAGCTTGCTGTGAACCTTGTTTAAATAACCTCTGTTCCCACCCCCAAATTGGCAGCATCAAATTTACCCCAGCAACACCAACCACCAATCCAAGCCAGGCCCCTTCAATCTATCCTGCCTGGCAACTACAGGGTGCTTTGCCTGGCCCCATCCGCAACACGTGCTCTCCTTTTAGTGAGAACATGCTTTACCATCAGATATTTATTCCCAGTGATTAGCCGGAATCTCCTTTCTTGTAACTTGAAGCCATTGGTTCGAGTCCTACCCTCTGGAGCAGGAGAAAACAAGCTTGCTCCAGCCTCCATGTGACAACCCTTTAGATATTTTCTCGAACGGGATTTAAGTGGCACACAAATATTTTTTTAAAAAAATTAAAAATGGCAAACAATCCAAAAGACTTGTACCACATGCAAAAAATATATATCTAATAAATCCTGAGGTTATTGCAAATAATTGCAATAGAATATAATGATGAATCATTGTACAGCCATACCTCAGGTTGAAGTAGCTTCGGGTTAAGTATTTTTGGGTTGCGCGCTGCAGCGACCTGGAAGTAACGGAGCGCGTTACTTCCGGGTTTCGCTGCTCACACATGCGCAGACGGTCAAAATGACGTCACATGCATGCACAGAAGCGGCGAATCGCAAATCGCAACCCGCGCACGCACAGACACGCAGACGTGGGTTGCGTTCGCTTCTGGATATGAACGGGGCTCCAGAACAGATCCCATTCACTTCCAGAGGTACCACTCTATACAGATACAGAAAGAATCTTAATTTCCCTGTTCCTCCACATGACATGATATGGGGAAGCTGTAGCCCGGAAACAGTTAGACAACAGCTCCCATGATCATGGACCAGAATTCTGAGTTTACCTTTATTTCTGATCAGCAACATTTGGAGGGCCACAGGTTTCTCACCCATGACCAAAGCTGCGCATCAGAGAATGCTGCTAGGGAGCAATTTGGCTTCATGGCATTTGGAAAACCCAGTTTTTGCACAGGGAATTTGAAGTATGTTAAAGGATGCTGCGAGATACAAAACAGTAAGCACTACAGCTCCCCCCGCCTGCTTGCCCCGCTGATTGTTGCAGAAGAGGCCTCCCTCTGAGATACGGAATGTGACTTTGCCACACATGTAAGAAATCTCATTATAGAGAAAGTAATAAAGGTTAGAACACTCCCTTGTGGGGGCCTAAGCTCTAAGTAAGAACATGAAACCTGTCTGGGAGGAATAAGGTAGGAGACGTCCATGCCTTTTTTCAATTTCACACCTTTACTACCTGCCTACACTGGTTAAAGCACAAGTCAGATGATGATCTTGCATTTGCTCTGACATGTGGCTGATGCTGGCAGTGGCACATTGCTGGTGATTTCTTCTCAGAACTCCACTACTATTGCACCTGGAGCACTTGCCAGGAAGTAATAGAGAAATCAACTTACAAGCTGTCACCTCCTTCAGACTAGCTTAGGCTATAAGGCTACAGCAAAGAGGGCAAAAGCCATGCCATTTGACTTCTTAAAGGCCTTGTGCATATATTACATTGCATAGTTTCTCCTTGTTTTGGTTGCTGTGAATGCTGGATTGCTTGGAACTGTGTTGGGCACACAAGCTCAGATTCGTGTTTTTCAAAAGCTGTTTTCTGCAGATCGGAAGTTAGGAATGCTGTGCATCATGAACTGTGCAACTGAATAAATGCCACAATAGGGGGATATTTACATATTTACTTTATTCAGCTGGTTCATAAATGATCTGAGGAAGTATTCAGCAAAGTAGTTCTCCTAGCGCTGTGCAACATAATCTGGCTGTGCAACATAATTTCCCTTCTTTCTTCACTCCCTGAGTACAGTGGTATCTCGGGTTAAGAACTTAATTCATTCTGCAGATCTGTTCTTAACCTGAAACTGTTCTTAACCTGAAGCACCACTTTAGCTAATGGGGCCTCTAGCTGCTGCTGCACCGCCGCTGCACAATTTCTGTTCTCATCCTGAAGCAAAGTTCTTAACCCGAGGTAATAGTTCTGGGTTAGCGGAGTCTGTAACTTGAAGCGTATGTAACCTGAAGCGTATGTAACCCGAGGTACCACTGTATGCCTAAATCTGTACTGGGGCATCCCACAACCCTTTCAGAGCAGATTTCGGGAAGGTGCAAAGCACACACAAGGTGAGGAAAGGGAGGGGAAAGATCCACTGTGCAAGCAGAAATCTTTGAACTGGTGGAAGTACTTCATTGGAGACCACCTCTAAAGTTAGAGGTGAACAGACAGGTGGCCACTGATGACACCAAATTGTTCAGGGTGATAAGAATGAAAAATGGACTGCAGCAAGCTTGCAGTTTTATTACCTCTAGTATCGGAGGCAGTGTGCCTCTTAATACCAGTTGCTGGGGATATTGAGATATGATCACCACTTGGGTTCAACCAGCTGAAAAAGAGGAGGATGGAAGTCTCTATTTGGACCTTAGACTGGCTTTGGTGGATGGAAGTCAGTGTAGCTTTGAAATGCATGTGAATAGGTCACAGAACACCTTTGTGATTTACCACAGTTGACGTTAATTTGATATTCATTAGACAACAGTGATTGGTTGTGTGAGACAATTGAACATTTCACAGTTGCAATTGTTTGTTAATTCTCAATTCTTGTCAAAACTGTTATGAACAAGCATCTTTTTTAAAAAAAACCCAACAACACCAAAAACCCACAAGGTGGGCAGGATTTTCCTCTCCGACCCAATTTACAATTTGAGAAGTATTTCACTACTTAGCCAATTTTAAGCAAGTTCACATTCACAGAGCCATCATCTGCTTTGCAAAGTCAGGACACGTTTCTCTCAGCTGCAGAACCAAACCAAATCCTACCTTAGATTGCAACCTTGTTCTGTTCCCTAGTCCCTTCAAAATGACCAGAGTCTCTGACTGCAGACTTAAATGATTCACTCCTGCAGGCTAATGGAATCTGATTAGTTTCAGATGGTTTTCAGGAGGAGGGCTGGTGAGCCAGTGTACAACTCTAGTGACAGCCTGATCCAGCACCATCAATGCAAGCACTGGCCCCTTTCAATCAGTTCAAACAAGAGAAATCTAAGAGAAATCAGGGTAGTAGGGAGCGATTCAGTATGAGGAACAAAACTCTTACATTTGATTTTGGTAATGTTATGCTCAAAAGACCGCAGCAGAAGCTGACATTCAGCCCAATCCTATGAATATATACTCTCAAATAAATCTCATTGAATTAAATGGGATTTTCTCTGAAACAGCTTTATTTATTTTTTTTAATAATATTTTTATTAAGTTTATGAAATACAGAAAAAAGAAATAAAGACATAGATAGAAAAATACAGTAGAGAAATTACAAATTTCCATAATCCTTTTTTCCAACACATCTATTGGACTTCCCCACATCCTCCAAACCCTGCATTCTCTGTAATACAAAATATCAGCAATTTGTTAACTTATTTCCAAGCTTATTGTATCTTTCATTTTATCATGTTGCCTAATTTCAAAACTATTGTAACCCAAATCTTATATGTTTTAACTTAAACATAATAAAGTTATTTCATTATTCCACCTTTGACTTCTTGTACCTTAATTTCCATTTCATTAATTTACCGATGCTGAAGCAAGAATTTCTAAAAAGTGCATTTTTTAACATTCATACAACTTGTAATGTTTTTTCAAATAGTCTTTAAATTTTTCCCAGTCCTCCTCGATTGTTTCTTCTCCCAAGTCTCGGATTCTGCCAGTCATTTCAGCCAGTTCCATATAGTCCATCAACTGCGTCTGCCATTCCTCCAGCGTGGGTAAATCTTGTGTCTTCCAATGCTTAGCAATCAGGATCCTTGCTGCTGTGGTAGCATACATAAAAAAAGTTCTATCTTTCTTAAGTACTCTCTGGTCCACAATGCCCAGAAGAAAGGCCTCCGGTTTCTTAGGTAAGGTAAATCTAAGTACCTTTTTTAGTTCATTATGAATCATCTCCCAAAAGGCCTTCACTTTCGGGCAAGTCCACCAGAGGTGAAAGAATGTCCCTTCCGCCTCTTTACATTTCCAACATTTGTTATCAGACAGGTGATATATCTTAGCAAGTTTAACTGGGGTCATGTACCACCGGTATATCATTTTCATAATATTTTCCTTCAAGGCACTACATGCCGTAAATTTCATTCCGGTGTTCCATAACCTTTCCCAGTCTTCAAACATAATGTTGTGCCCCAAGTCCTGTGCCCATTTTATCATGGCGGATTTGACTGTCTCGTCCTGTGTATTCCATTTAAGCAGCAAATTATACATTCTCGAAAGTACTTTATTTTTTGGCTCTAACAGTTCTGTCTCTAGTTTCGATTTTTCCACCTGGAATCCAACCTTTTTATCCACTTTAAAAACCTCTTGAATTTGAGCATAATGCAACCAATCTCGCACCTTGTTTTTCAATTTTTCCAAGCTCAGCAGCCTCCAATTGTCTCCAATTTTTTCAATTATTTCCCAATATTTAGGCCAGTAGGCTTCCATGTTAAGTCTCTTACGTGCCTTGGCCTCCACCGGTGAGAGCCACCTCGGAGTCTTACTCTCCAATAAGTCCTTATATTTTGTCCAGACCATCAAAATTGCTCTTCTGACAATATGGTTTTTAAACAATTTGTGAACTTTAACCTTGTCATACCACAAATATGCATGCCACCCAAAAGCATTATCAAACCCCTCCAGATCTAGGACATCAGTGTTTTCTAATAAAATCCAATCTTTCAACCAGCAGAAGGCTGCAGATTCATAATATAACCTCAAGTCTGGCAGGGCAAATCCCCCCCTTTCTTTCGCATCATTTAGTATTTTAAACTTTATTCGGGGCTTTTTGCCCTGCCAAACAAACTTGGAAATATCCTTCTGCCACTTTCCAAAACATTCCACTTTGTCCACGATCTGTAGGGCCTGGAACAGAAATAGCATTTTCAGCAATACATTCATCTTTATAGCTGCTATTCGGCCCAACAAGGAAAGTTTCAATCTTGACCATATTTCCAAATCTCTTTTGATTTCTGACCAACATTTCTCATAATTATCTTTAAACAAATTCAAATTTTTGGAGGTCAGATACACCCCTAGGTATTTTACTTTTTTAACCACATTTAATTCTGTTTCTTTCAGGAACTCATCTGTTTCTGTAGTTGTCAAATTTTTTGCTAGAACCTTAGTTTTTTGCTTGTTCAGCTTAAATCCCGCCACCCGACCAAAATCAGAAATTAATTCTAACACTCTTTTAGTGCTAGAGACTGGCTCCTGTAATGTTAATACCAAGTCATCTGCAAAAGCTTTCAGTTTATATTGTTTCACTCCGACCTCAATTCCTTGTACAGACCGGTCCTTTCTAATCATGTTCAATAGCACCTCCAGGACTGAAATAAACAATAGGGGGGATAGGGGGCACCCCTGTCGTGTCCCTTTTTCTATTTTGAACTCCTCTGTCACCACATTGTTAACAATCAATTTAGCTTTTTGCTCTGAGTAAATTGCTTCTATTCCATTTTCAAACCCCCGCCCGACTCCCATCCCTTCCAAATTTTTCTTCATAAACATCCAAGAAATGTTGTCAAAGGCTCTCTGAAACAGCTTTAAACTGGACTACCATCTTGAAAATGTTATGAAGGACATACCAGTCAATAGACATTGCTGGTCCCACCACTGCTACACACACTCTGTTTGATGAAGTCACACTGACAACCTCTTAAAATGGAAAGCTAATTGTTTAGAAGCACACACAGAGATGTTATCTAAGGTTCCCCACCCCCAGGAATTAACAAGGTGCGGAGAGAACTCTGTGCTCAGCCTTGATTATTTTATATCATTTATTTGTATTAGTATTTTGAAATTGTGAACAGACCTGAGTGCCTTGGCAGAAAGGAAGTATATGGATGCAATCAATCAATCAGTCAATCAATCAATTTCAGCGTGGTGCACAATTTGAGGAGAATGGAGCAGATGGATTTTGTTTTTCTTAGCTGAGACCTTGTACATAACAGAGACAGCCAACTAAAACATGCAACTAAAAGTAGAACTACTGTACACAGCCAATCACAGCATGTGCTACCTCACTGAGGATCACTCTGCCAGGGTCAGCCCAAGACATTTTGGCACCTGAAGTGAACCATAGAATGGAATCCTCCCTGCCAGATGAGAAGGGGGGGGAGAGACAAAGGATCAGAATTAAAGGGGGGGGTTAATGAAGATCAGAACTGGAATTTAAGGGGAGAGTGAATATCAGCTTCAGAATGAAAGGGGAAAGTGAAGATCAGCATTAGAATGAGAGGAGGAGGAGGAGGAGATGGTAGTGGAGGGGGAGGCAAGAGCAGAGGCAGCAGCAGGTGGATCTGGTTCCCCTCCCAGGGGGTCCTGACCCACCACCCGAGGTGGTTGCCTCACCCTGCTTCATGGGCACACCCATTCTCCTTTGGGCTCCTTCTGGACTTTGACATTGACAGAATTAACCTTTGCATTACAAACTGAACCGTCCTTACGAATGCACACTCCAGGACTTCCAAGTAGAAGGCAGTGAAAACTCCTTGCTGTAAATGACATATAAGCAGAAGATGAGAAGTAGGATGGGTGAGCAGTTGCTGGTGAGCTACCCTACTGTGTTGGCTCTGGAGCTGTGTGTGTGTACAGAGCGTATTTGAGAGGGAGGCATGGGAGAAATGAAGAAAAATGTACTAGCAGAAAAAGAGCCAAGGCAGAACGCTGATGTTTCAAAAGGAGAGTGCTACAAGGTGCATAGAGATCACTGGTAGAAATGGGCTGATGAGGGTACAGACCTGTGGTGCGTCAAGCGCTCAGAGAGATGCAGAGAAAGGAGATATTTCTATGAGGTGGAAACACAAAAGGAGGGGTGGAAAGGGCAGAGACTGAGTTAAACACTACCCAGTTAAAATTGTAGCCGAAAAAGGAGGTCCCCCCCCCACAGTATGGCCTCTTAATTTAGTTAAATCATAAAAGTGGCTTTTCAGTGATTTGTACTGTGCACTGCTGCTCTAGAGATGTGAGGTGTGATGATTTCCATCTGCTGGTTCTCCAAGGTATATGAACATCTGATAATGGCCTAGTTGACAAGTGAAGCTCGTCCCATATACAAGTGGCTCAGTTTCCTCTTCCACAATTCTCACAGATGTGAGTGGCTAATGTCTCTTGTGTTCTAAAGATCTAGGGTAAAGTAGCCTGGATCACCGGGACAATGTATTTTATTTGTTTTGAAGTGTACCATGGTGCCTGCAAAACCAGAGACTGAAGCTCATCTAACCGCAAAGCTTTGTAGCAGCATCTCTCATCAAGCTGTTCTTCCCTGCAGGTTTATCACCAGACTAATTAGCTACAGGTGTAAACTAGGCCAGTAATTGAAACAATGCATCATTTCCTGTTGTCTTTGATGCTTTTGAATTATGGTGCTGGAGGAGACTCTTGAGAGTCCCATGGACTGCAAGAAGATCAAACCAATCCATTCTGAAGGAAATCAGCCCTGAGTGCTCACTGGAAGGACTGATCCTGAAGCTGAGGCTCCAATACTTTGGCCACCTCATGAGAAGACTCCCTGGAAAAGACCCTGATGCAAAGAGAAGGGGACAACAGAGGACGAGATGGTTGGACAGTGTTCTCGAAGATACAAACATGAGTTTGACTAAACTGCAGGAGGCAGTGGAAGACAGGAGTGCCTGGTGTGCTCTGGTCCATGGGGTCACGAAGAGTCAGACATGACTAAACGACTAAACAACAACTCATTTTCCTTCTGATGTCCAGTGAACAGAAAACAACTAATGCAAGAGTAAGAGAAAGCAAGAAACCTATTAACTAGTGAATAATAATAAAAACATGCCAAACACTTCAAGTCTAATATCTTCATAAATGAATCAAAGCTACACCCCACTCTGCTTTAGATACATTCTTAAGGATTAAATAAAATTACAAATATACATAAAATGGCTCAACAGCATCAGAGGAGTGACCAACTGGTTGGATTAGCATAGGAAGCCTTTTGTTAAAAGCATAATTCCACCTTGGTCTCAGTTGATGGCCTTGGAAGTGGGGTGGAAATCTCTGTGTCTCAACCCTGCATTTTGTCAGAGAAATGGGAATATAGTCTCTTTCACAGCTTGATGTGATTATCAGAAGCACTTCTAAAGTGGGGGGAGTTTGAATTTGGAAATGAAGGCTAGTATTAAAGCATTCTAGGGATTAAATAATGTATTTATCTTGTTCAAATGGGGACCTTAAAACATAACCCTAGGCATGTGGGAGCCACCTTTCTGAAAGCAGCTCCTACACAACTGGGGTAGTATTTAAATGGACTAATTGCACAAGCAAGGGGTGTAGGGATGGAGGAGAAATTCCCTTTTTTTGCATTTAAATAAGAAACTACACTTATCCAATCCATATGTTAAATGAAGCACAGTCATCCTTTGAAATTCACACTTCTCTGAGTTTTGCAGTACAGTTTTCTAACCACACAATATGTACAAAATTCATATATTTAGGGGAGATGTACATCAAAAATTTTGTTTTAGTAAAAACACATTAAATTAGGGAAAATTGCTTGCAGGAATTAGTCAAAACTGCATACCAAAAAGTATTCATTAGGAAAAATTCACATCAAAATGCTGATGAATTTTCATGAGAATTTGAAAATTGAAAATCACTGTGCAAGTGTTAAGAAATGAATTTAAGATTGGGGAAAAACGAGATACTTAGAGAACCAGAATTGGCAATAATCAACCCTTGCTGTTAGTGTGGGACTTTCTCAGAAAATTAGCAGACACCCCTCTCCCAGCCAGGGCCAATTCCAAGCTTGGACAAATGGAATTGGACACTCCTATGCAGTAGGCTTGGCTCTGGAGCAAGTGTTTGCACCCATCTGCCTCCATCTTATAGAAAAATCTGATGAAACAAAGATGCCAGGCATGTCTTATTCAGCTTTTCTTTTTGACAAGGGCAAGCATTATTCAAATATATAAGTTATTCATGCTATTATTTTTGAGCTACTTGGTTTTAGTTTATGGTTATTGAATCTCTGCACCCAAGTCTTTCCAGGAATTTCAGTTCATTCAAATGGAACTTGCTCTGAACACTTGGCATTGTCTTTAAATTGTGCACTTAATTACTAAAAGGAGAAGAAAATGACTTTGCATAATGTAGGTGAGAGACAGTCCCACAGCTCTATTTTTCTTTCTAATTACGTGAAAATTTGAGATGAGTAAAACGTAAGTGCAGGCAGAATAGATCCCTAATTGCACTAATTGTGTATTAGAGGGAAATGGGGCTCAAACAGTTCTGAATCAGCACTTACAGTGCTCTTTCCCCTCTGTCTTATTAGTGGAAATCATCATCAGAATATTAGGCACCAAAGTGCAGTTTCCGAAGAGCCTAGTCAAACCCCCAAGGGAAGACAGCACTTGCCTGTGGAAGGGAGATTCAGTCTCATTCTCTCCCTTCTCTCTTTCCCCTCTTCAGTTATGATATTGACTACCAAACTCTTTAGCACCATGTATTATACGTTTGACTAAAATACAAATAAACTACATTCTGAACGTCTGCATTCACTGTAATTGCCAGTCTTTTATTCTGAATTCTCAAATATATTGGTTTACATATCGAGTGGACTTCCAGTGACTCATGGAGATGTCTTGGAGAGAGTGGCTGGGTAACAAGGAGAAATGAGAGGAAATTGGAGAATTGGAGGAGGCTTTCCAAAATGGAAGGGGATCGTTTTTGCAAAATCTGCCTTTCACCTGCTGGACTCTATGGCACCTCTCAAAGGATTCTCCCAAATCTACAGAATAGCTTTGGGGAGTGCAGGAGTCTTCTGAGGGAAAGAGGTAGGGGTCAGCAAAAATCACATGCTCCATTCCATGAGTAGCAATTGGATATAGTCCATATAACATGTTTCTGCATTAGATAAACTTGAAAACAAGCTGAACAAGCTGGTCATCACAAACATGTTTTTCCAACAACACAAGAGATGACTCTACACATGGACATCACCAGATGGGCAGCATCGAAATCAGATTGATTATATTCTCTGCAGCCAAAGATGGAGAAGCTCTATACAGTCAGCAAAAACAAGACCTGGAGCTGACTGTGGCTCAGATCATCAGCTTCTTATAGCAAAATTCAAGCTTAAACTGAAGAAAGTAGGAAAAACCACTGGGCCGGTAAGATACAATAAACCAAATCCCTTATGAATACACAGTGGAAGTGAGTGTTAAGGATTGGAAAGCTCTGAAACGCATAGCACGGTATTTGAAAGGCACTATGCATTACAGACTGAGATTTAATAATCAGAAGTCTGGTGGTCTTGAGATATTCGCAGATGCAAGTTTTGGAAGTGACACTACAGACAGGAAAAGTACGTCTGGAGTTTGCTACATGTACAATCAGGGTCTATTTGATTGGTCATGCAAGAAGCAAACAACAGTTAGCTTAAGTACTTGTGAAGCTGAACTGAATGCACTGTCTTATTCACTTAAGGATTGTGAATGGTTGTTACAATTGTGCAAAGACATGAAAATTCCTGTCAAATGTCCAATCCAGGTTTACCAGGACAACAAAGCATGTTTGGCTTTGCTGAATTCTGAAGGTTGTAAGCAAAGCACGAAGCACTTGCAATTGAAGTTGCAACATGCTAGGGAATGTATTCAGAAGGGACTCGTAACGGTGTCCTATATGCCAGGTAATGAAATTCCTGCTGATGTATTGTCCAAGATTGTATCAAGGGATCAACACTGTACCTATGTGCAGAAGTTGGGTTTGTACTGATATTGTACGAACACGCTGCCCAGTGATGTTCACAGAAAGGGGGAGGATGTTGGTTTCTGCTTTCTTCACTGTGCAGCGAAATGCTAGTCACAAGGCATTGTTTACATTCCACAGTCAGAGTAGCTGTTGGGTTTCCCACGGGAATGGGAGACTGGATGTGACGTACACTGGTTTCCTGTTTTTCACAGTTCTCTTGGTGTTTCCGAGGAGAGAGGGGTTGCCTCTCTGCTCTCACAGAGGCAAGATGCATGTTTGTAATCTCTCAGCATTGAAGTGTAAATAAAGTAAAGTAAAGTATGTGGCACGTACTGCTCATCCTTCCGCTGTGTAGAAAAGCCTGCAAATACAACAGTGAGGGACAGGTTTAAGGATTTAGATTTGGTGGACAGAGTGCCTGAAGAACTATGGGTGGAGGCTCGCAACATTATACAGGAGGCAGCAACGAAAACCATCCCACTGAAAAGGAAATGCAAGAAAGCAAAGTGGCTGTCCAACGAGGCCTTACAAACAGCGGGGAAGAGAAGGCAAGCAAAATGCGAGGGAGATAGGGAAAGATACAGGAAATTGAATGCAGATTTCCAAAAAATAGCAAGGAGAGACAAGAAGGCCTTCTTAAATGAGCAATGCAGAGAAATAGAGGAAAATAACAGAATGGGAAGAACCAGAGATCTGTTCAAGAAAATTGGAGATATGAAAGGAACATTTCATACAAAGATTACCATAATAAAGGACAAAAGTGGTAAGGACCTAACAGAAGCAGAAGACATCAAGAAGAGGTGGCAAGAATGCACAGAGGAATTATACCAGAAAGATATGGATGGCTCCTACACCCCAGGTAGTGTGGTTGCTGACCTTGAGCCAGACATCCTGGAGAGTGAAGTCAAATAGGCCTTAGATAGCACTGCAAATAACAAGGCCAGTGGAAGTGATGGTATTCCAGCTGAACTATTTAAAATTTAAAAAGATGATGCTGTTAAGGTGCTACACTCAATATGCCAGCAAGTTTGGAAAACTCAGCAGTGGCCAGAGGATTGGAGAAGATCAGTCTACATCCCAAGCCAAAAGAAGGGCAGCGCCAAAGAATGATCCAACTACCACACAATTGCACTCATTTCACACACTAGCAAGGTTATGCTTAAAATTCTACAAGGAAGGCTCAAGCAGTATGTGGACCGAGAACTCCCAGAAGTGCAAGCTGGATTTAGAAGAGGCAGAGGAACCAGAGACCAAATTGCAAACATGTGCTGGATTATGGAGAAAGCTAGAGAGTTCCAGAAAGACATCTACTTCTGCTTCATTGACTATGCAAAAGCTTTTGACTGTGTTGACCGCAACAAACTATGGCAAGTTCTTAAAGAAATGGGAGTACCTTATCACCTCATCTGTTTCCTGAGAAATATTTATGTGGGACAAGAAGCTACAGTTAGAACTGGATATGGAACAACTGATTGGTTCAAAATTGGGAAAGGAGTATGACAAGGCTGTATATTGTCTCCCTGCTTATTTAACTTATATGCAGAATTCATCATGCGAAAGGCTGGGCTGGATGAATCCCAAGCCGGAATTAAGCTTGCCGGAAGAAATATCAACAACCTCAGATATGCAGATGACACAACCTTGATGGCAGAAAGTGAGGAGGAATTAAAGAACCTTTTATTGAGGGTGAAAGAGGAGAGCGCAAAATATGGTTTGAAGCTCAACATCAAAAAAATGAAGATCATGGCCACTGGTCCCATCACCTCCTGGCAAATAGAAGGTGAAGAAATGGAGGCAGTGAGAGATTTTACTTTCTTGGGCTCCATGATCAGTGCAGATGGTGACAGCAGCCACGAAATTAAAAGACGCCTGCTTCTTGGAAGAAAGGCGATGGCAAACCTAGACAGCATCTTAAAAAGTAGAGACATCACCTTGCCAACAAAGGTCCGTATAGGCAACAAATCCACTAGGGCAACAAATCCACTTTAAAAAAGAAGCAAACTATTCCTGGTTTCAGAAGTGATGATAAAATGCTTTGAAAAGTGAGGAATGAATGAATGATTAATGGGAAGACATGCTAATGCCCCACAAGCATATCAAGATGAATGCTCCATATAGATGTAAACTAACCTCCACATAAGCTTTGGTCACATCCACATTTAAATTACAGTCGTACCTTGGTTGTTGAACGCCTTGGTACTCGGACGTTTTGGCTCCCGAACGCCGCAAACCCAGAAGTGAGTTGTTCTGGTTTGCGAATGTTTTTTCGGAAGCTGAATGTCCAACGCAGCTTCCGCGGCTTGTGATTGAGTGCAGGAAGCTCCTGCAGTCAATCAGAAACCGTACCTTGGCTTCTGAACCATTTCGGGAGTCGAATGGACTCCTGGAATGGATTAAGTTCAACAACCAAGGTACAACTGTATATTTATGCCACTTCATTTTTTTTTTTTTTTTATTTTAATAATAATTTTTATTGATTTTACAACATAAACAAAAAACAGAACAAACATAATGCGACTTCCCCAAACCTCCCCTTCACTGCATCCAAATTTCAAAATTTTTAGCAATTCTTCATCCCATTTTTATATTTAATTCTCTTTAAAAAGAGTTTCTGCTTTATAAATTTCGATTTATAGCTGTAATTCTTAGTGTCCAATCCCCTGACATCTTAACATTCCGAAATTTTACAACAATTTTTAAGATAGATTTTAAATTTTTTCCAGTCCTCCTCCACTGTCTCTTTCCTCTGGTCACGGATTCTGCCGGTCATCTCTGCCAGTCCCATAAATTCAGTCACCTTGGTCTGCCATTCTTCCAGAGTAGGTAGTTCTTTAGTCTTCCAATACTTCGCCAAAAGGATTCTTGCTGCTGTTGTTGCGTACATAAAAAAGGTCCTATCTTTCTTTGGTACCAATTGGCCGACCATGCCCAAGAGAAAAGCCTCCGGTTTCTTTACAAATGTCCACTTAAGGATTTTCTTAATTTCATTATAGATCATTTCCCAGTAGGCCTTAATCTTTGGGCAGGTCCACCAAAGGTGATAAAAAGTTCCTTCACATTCATTACACTTCCAGCAATTGTTATTGGGCAAATGATATATCTTTGCAAGCTTGACTGGGGTCATGTACCACCTATAGATCATTTTCATTATGTTCTCTTTCAGGGCACTACATGCCGTAAATTTGATACCTGTGGTCCATAACTGCTCCCAGTCAGCAAACATAATATCATGTCCAATATCTTGTGCCCACTTAATCATGGCTGATTTAACCGTTTCATCTTGTGTGTTCCATTTTAGCAGCAGATTATACATTCTAGACAAATTCTTAGTATTGGGTTCTAGCAATTCTGTTTCTAACTTTGACCTCTCCTTCTGAAATCCTAGTTTTCTGTCCTGCTTAAAAGTTTCATTAATCTGGTAGTAATGTAACCAATCTCGGACTTTAGGTTTCAATTTCTCAAAACTCTGTAGTTTCAGCTTTTCACCATCATATTCTATAATTTCACAATATTTTGGCCAGTCTGTATCCATGTTCAATCTTTTTACCGCCTTAGCTTCCATTGGTGACAGCCACCTGGGGGTTTTACTTTCAAACAAATCTTTATATCTATTCCATACATTATACAATGCCTTCCTAATAATATGATTTTTAAAATTTCTATGTACCTTTACCTTGTCATACCATAAATATGCATGCCAACCAAAACTATTATCATAACCTTCCAGGTCCAGAATGTCTGTATTCTCAAGAAGTAGCCATGGTTTCAGCCAGCAAAAAGCTGCTGCTTCATAATAAAGTTTTAAGTCCGGCAGGGCAAAGCCCCCTCTATCCTTTGCATCAGTCAAAATCTTAAATTTAATTCTGGGTTTTTTGCCCTGCCAGACAAATTTAGATATATCTTTCTGCCACTTCTTGAAACAGTCCATCTTATCTAAAATTTGCAATGTCTGGAACAAAAACAACAATCTCGGCAATACATTCATCTTAATTACAGCAATTCGGCCTAACAAGGAAAGTCTCAATCTTGACCATATATCGAAATCTTTCTTCACTTCAGCCCAGCATTTCTCATAATTATCTTTAAACAGATTCACATTCTTAGATGTTAAATTCACCCCCAGTATTTATGCCACTTCAACAGTCATGGCTTTACCCAAAGAATCCTAGCTTCCCCCAAAGCCCACAGAGCAACAATTCTCAGCACCCTTAAAATACAATTCCCAGGATTCTTTGGGGGAAACCATGTCCTTTAAATACATGGAGTGGAAGTGACCTCTGTGCAAGCAAATCAGGATATATGTTCAACAGAAAGGTCACTGGAGGAAACGAAATCCTGAAATTCCACAACAATCTCCAATAGGCTGGGAAAGCTGCCACAGTTTCTCTGCATGTTCTCTGCAGATATGGTGCAGTTAAATGGGAGACTGGAAAAAAGAAAAAAATAGTATCTCTTCCCTATCCTCATCCCTTATTTCTAGTCCAGATTTGTTCAGCTACCTTGCTGGACTGTCCCACTTCAGACTGCAGGGTGGGCATTGTTTGTCTGTTCCCCTTCATATTAAAAACAAACCTCTCTTCATATTCAAAACAAGTAAGTCAATCAGAAGGGTAGACTAGGTCCTTCTACTATGCTAAATTTATATGCATTTTTTTTCAAGTAGGAGAACCATCCAAGCATTTGATTCCCCATCTGGAAAAAGAAGTGGTACAGTCCACCTACAGATTAAATCATACTGCCTATTTTGCCACTTTGCAGAGCAAATGTGGCAGTGAAGAGGGATTCGCTGCCTTAGGATCTCCCCAGGAAAACTGGTCGCTGCCTTATACCAAAATACACAGCAGAACACCGCAATCTCTGGGGAGTATTGCAACTGTAGGACTGCTTTGAACTGCAAGACTGCAATTACTGTTCAATGTTATATTTAGTGATTCCTATATAGGGTGGTAGTGTAGCATCAAAGTTGCCCAGCTAATTACTGCCAAATGTATATGGAGTCTTGTATTCACACAGCTACCTACATAATGAAATGATTCCCAGGTGTGTTAATGCTGTAGCATCAAAGTCATCCAACTAATAAGCCCTAAACTATCATTTGTGCTTTCTGCTTCTGAAAAAGGTGAGAGAGATGAATTCCATATTATCTTACAGCTTATTCTAGCAAGAAACAGTGATTCAAGCTACCATCCAAGATGTCAGGATCCACATTAAGCAGGCTTTTGAATAAATGAATATATTCTACAATATAATCTCGACACAGTCAGGTTCTGCCGAAACACTACTAGTTTAGGGTCTAGAGAGGCACAGATTTTCCATAAAGGCATATTGACCTGCCACAGGCTTCTATGATTTCTTTTTCATTTCATTTCCAGCTGGGTATTTTGTTTGTTTGGTTTTTTTTAAAAAAATGTAGTCATTTGTCTTTTAGGAGCTGAATTCTAACACTCCGACTGCTTCATACAGTGAGTGAAAAGCAGTTGGATAGAATATGAAATCTCACTCTGCCTATTAGCAAGGCAGTTTTAAACATGGTGAGTTCAAAAGTTCAGCTTCAACATTACTGTGTTTATGGTGAGTATTAAGGTTCCTTCACAATTAAAAGTGTAGGAGCATGGTGCAAAAACAGGAATGGGTGCTTTCAAGTAGTGTATATGCAGGGCAAGATCCTGCAGCGAACTCTTGTTCACCAAGTCACCCCATAGTTTTTGCTTTTGCAAAATTACACAATTGGCCTAAGAGTTCTGCTGTCATTGTGGGAAAATGCAAGGCCAATCTCATGGCTGGTGGGAATATTTAATGGAGAAACTGAGGTGGTCTCCATCTCAGCTCAACTAAAATACACCCATGACCTCAATCAGTTAGAATAGTACAGAAGGAAAAAAGTGAACTAATCAACCATTTGTGTTATACACAGCTTTTAAAAAAATCCTTGTCAAAAAATCTTATGCAGCCACATAAGAAAATTTGAATCTTCAACACTCTCCAGTTCCTATAAATCTCAAGGTGTTGCGTCCCAACAATAGCATGGAGGAACTAAAAGTTCACTGGTCTGCAATATGGAATAAACATAAACTGAGAACAGTTTCAGGAAAGATCAAAGAAGTTTACTTTTATAACGCTGTCTGTGCCATAGCATCTTATACCAACTAAGACATGCCTCTTTTTTTTGAGGAAGTAGTGATACAGTGGTACCTCGGGTTACCTACGCTTCAGGTTACAGACTCCGCTAACCCAGAAATAGTACCTCGAGTTAAGAACTTTGCTTCAGGATAAGAACAGAAATTGCGCAGCAGTGGTATGGTGGCAGCGGGAGGCCCCATTAGCTAAAGTGGTACCTCAGGTTAAGAACAGTTTCAGGTTAAGAACGGACCTCCAGAACAAATTAAGTTCTTAACCTGAGGTACCACTGTACTCATATGTGAAGCTTCTGTTGCTTTGGTGTATTTAGAATCTTGCTTTCTTCAGAACAGAACATGATCAGCCAACCAGTTGCTCCTTGATCTAATATAGCATGTTTTCATCCTATCTTTCTGGATTTTCTATAATATTTACTACACCAAGATTTAATCATCTCTTTGGGCAGAGCTGTACGTCTAGCACCTGTGAAGCAATGAAAACTGTCAAATATACACTTGGTGTTTCAGACCCGGCATCCACCAATGTAAAATCCAAATGTGGTTCTCTTGGGGATTGGCTAAAGCGGATACTTTTCAGGTGAAATTGTATGGTTTTGTTCCTTATCCTGAAAACGAATCTCATGCCATGCCACCTCCATGTCATTGGTCTGTCTTTTTCATATATATATAAATTTATCTATTAGTAATATGCATCCTCCTATATTTTGGAATTTTTGTTGTTTTTATTGTTTATAAAAACAAAAATAAATGGCATTTTTAAAAGAAAATCTCACCACAGACGTGACTGATTCACATCTATTCACACAGGCAGTGGTGGGCCTTGGTGTCTCAAATTGCAGCTGTGCCCTGTGCAGTGTCAAAATCCAGTGCCCCTGCCTCTCACCTTTCACTGGATGTCATAATTGCAGTGCCTGCTACAGTGCCCCCGTACCTCTCAAACTATCCTAGATCTGCCTTTGATGAAGGTGCGTAATACCTAAGGTAGGAGATCACATGTTCCATATCACTACCAGGGCACTGCACAAATGTCATAACATGTACATTTGGTGCATGTAAATTCCTAGGTGTGATCTCCTGCCGGAGAGCCAGTGTGGTGTAGTGGTTAAGAGCAGTGGACTCGTAATCTGGGGAACCGGGTTCGAGTCTCCGCTCCTCCCCATGCAGCTGCTGGGTGACCTTGGGCCAGTCACGCTTATCTCAAGTCTCTCAGCCCCACTCACCCCACAGAGTGTTTGTTGTGGGGGAGGAAGGGAAAGGAGAATGTTAGCCGCTTTGAGACTCCTTAAAGGGAGTGAAAGGCGGGATATCAAATCCAAACTCTTCTTCTTCTTCTTCTTTTTACCTAGAAATAGAAATGGAGGGAAATTAGGTATTTCAGATGATTGTGCATTGAGATATGCATGTACAGTGGTACCTCTACTTACAAACGTGATCCGTTTCGGGGTGCTGTTCGCACCCTGAAAACTGCATAAGTAGAGCACCGCTACTGCACATGCGTGAAGTGCGCAGATCTTTTCTGCGCGTGCGCATGCAGCAAACCCAGAAGTAAACATTTCTGGGTTTGCTGCACTTGTAACCTAAAAGGAGGCAACGTGAAGCAAACACAACACCAGCTATGACTGTACACCCAATTTTCACCTTATTTCACCAAGGGTGAACAGTGGTCAGTATACAAAGATGGGAAAGGTGTGAATGGGCCCTTGGGTGATCACTCAAGGCACCATCAGTTTACCTCAAGTGGTTCAGATATGACCTTTTGAGTGAGTTAACATGGTTTTCAACCTGTAATCTAACATCTGCATGTGTGAACATCTGCACTTGTCTCATAGCCTTCATCTCCACTGGTAAATAGGAATGCGAATTCCCTTTCCTTTTTCATGGAGTATTACACAGATATATGAAATAAGGAGTGGAAAACAGTATTAATGCAGCATTTTACGAGAGAATTGAAAATGTGGGGTGCAACCCAATCAAACCCAAGAAGGCAAAAAGTTAAGCAAACTCTTATCAAAATCACTGTGATTCAATATAGTCAGGTTTGGACAGACTGAAGATGCTAACCAACACCAATATTTTTTTTGGGGGGGGCAGATAAAATTACAAGTGGAGAGAAGGAAAGCTGAAAATTTTCAGCACTAAATAAGTGCTTTGGTTAAATGTGATTCAGATTTCCCAATCCATTCCCATGTGTCCTTTAACACTTGAATGCAAACGCACAAATGCACCTCCCTACCAAGACAGAGGTAGTTGATTGAAATGATTGCTCTCAGGGAGTCTGGTCAAACACTTTACCTATTATATTATTGATTCCCAAGATAAAACATGCAAACACTTGTTGTGAAGAGGCTGCCATGAGCTTTTGCCAATCCAAAAAGCTGGACTTGCCTCTCTGCTTCTAAAGTTAATCATTTTCTAGACTGAAGTCTATGAAAGGATTCAGTGCTGAAAATATCCCTTAGATCTTCTTGGTGCACCCAAAATATTGCCAGACATTTGACATAAGGCCCTGTTTACTAAAAGCTCTTCTGCTAGAACCAATAAATGATTAACAAGGAACTTCTCGAGTCACTTTCCAGATGTTGTTTGCTGAGACATCCTTGTACTACAATGACAAATGGGGCAGAATTAAATGAATGGCAAGGGACTTGACGATAACATAGCACCACACACTTGGCAGGATTCTGCCATTCAGCAGAATGCCCCCAAGGCAAAATAATCTGGGCAACCACCACAGCACAAAGGTTAAACATACATTTATTTATGCATGCGGCAGCGCTGCCCCAGCTGGTGCTCATTAGGTTTCAAGAGCAAAACACCCATTTTTGGAAACAGGCAGTAATAACAACAAATGCTTAATTACGGTGTGAAAAGGTAGCAGTTTGCTCATTATTATGCTATCTAATATCCCTTATGCTTCATTGCTTTTTTTTTTTAATTGGCTAATGAATTTTGCAACACTTGCCAAATCACATCTATATAAGCTACGGTATATTAGGCTCTTAATGAAAAATCAGAATCATTTTGGGGAACTGCAGGTTTGAATGAAAACACTGCTCATCAGGTAAGGAGCAACATGTTATTTATCTCTCCATCCAAAAGCTTTCACTGGCAGTCCACATTTCTACCAGTTTACGATCCTCAGATCTATGAGGTTCTCTTGTGCTATTTCCACTGAAATGAATGGAAATTCTCCTGGAACAGAGATGAGTGAATCAATCTATGTCTAGCCCATTTTGCTTTCTTATGTGTCCATTCACAAGTCTGTTCTACTCCAGTTTCTGCATTAATCTGCATTTAAAAAATGAAGAAGTTTCAATAAATTTGGATTTTAAAAGCATATTTTTAAACTGTTTTCTCCCAATATACTCATTTCTAACTATATTCTTTCAATATATGCATTTATAACTGCATTTTCTCTCAGATGTGCTTTTTAAAATGCACATTGATACGTTTTTGAAATGAAAATAGTATCATAATATTTGGGAAATGTGAAAGTCATTGCTTAACTTAGTTTGTATTGTCATTTGTTAATATCAAATTCTTCAGTTATTCTACCTACCATCTGTCTGGTGCTGAAGCTGAACAGAAAGTAATATTCCTCATTTGTACCAAGACAAAATGAAATTTTCTAATAGTTACACTTGCAGTTCCTGTCTCATAAAGAACAAAGGCAAACGATAATTGGTTGACAAAGTCTTGTATATTGTGTTCTGATTTCTCTTTTAATGCTCATATGACCTTTCTCACAATTGTTTCTTTGATGGGCATGTATAGAATTCAAAGAAATAGGCAACATAGGTGAACTTTACAAATGGATCATTTCACCGTGATGAAGCCCTAGAACTTTATTTTTCATGGGCAAGAACTTCAAAAAGCACACTTTGAAAGTACAGCATTGACAGAGACCACTTAAATTTCAAAGTTCAGCCAGCATTACTTATTTCACCTCTTCGTAGATGTATAGATTTTTGTGACTTTTCCAATTTTGTTGAGCAAACCTTTGACACAATATCCAAAACTTACTTTTTTGAGAAAATATATCTTGGAATGGGAGGTGTCTGGGCACTTGCTAAAAATCATAATAATGACTGACTTGTTGTCAGCTGTCTTGAGTTTGTTGCGTCATGACAAAAAGCATGTTAAATAAGTAAAAGAAACTTTAAAAATGAAAACATTCAGCTTTAGGAAATAAAAATTATTTGGGCTGTGAATAATTACCGTATTTTTTGCTCTATAGGGGGCACCGGACCATAGGGCACACCAAGTTTTTTTGTGGGGAAATAAAGAAAAAAAATTATCCCCCCCCCCCCCGTTACGATATAGAAGCAATGCAGCTGCAAACTGCTAGCTTGAAAGCAAAACATGATGGGAATGTTGGGACTGTCCGTGGGAAACAGAGGGACAGTCAATTCACAGTGCGAAGCACCGGAATTAGCTCAGAGTGTAATATGAGCTTTTCCGTTTGTTCCTGTCCAGGAAGTGCAGGAAGTGTTTGTCTCTAGACTGCTGGAGCTTGAAGAGAGCAGTCATGTTTTTTTGTAATGCTGCAAAGACAGAAATAAAGGCATGTAAATACGTTTCTGTCTATCTCTTTCCCCTGCCAGGGGGGGCAGGAAAGAAGGGGGGTGTTCTTCTCACGCTGAGAAGGATCGCCAATTGCGACCTAGCCTGGATCTTCCTGGGGAATGCAGCCAGGGAGGTCAACAGGAGATTGAGCCGGGTGCCTGGGAGAGTTGCCAGTTTCTCCTGATATGGGCTTGATTTCCGAAATTATTCGGGCTGTGAATAATTACCGTATTTTTCGCTCTATAGGGGGCACCGGACCATAGGGCGCACCAAGTTTTTTTTGTGGGGAAATAAAGAAAAAAAATTATTCCCCCCCAGCCCCCAGAGGCTGTGCACGGCTTTGGCAGAAGCCCGAGCTTCCCCAGACCCCAGACCCCAGAATGGGTCCGGGAGTGACGGCGAGGTTGCGTTCAACCTCACCATTGCTCCCGGAGCTTGCCGGGCTGGGGGTGGGGGAACTCCTGCCGGGCTCCGAAGGCTTGCGGATAGCTTCCTGAAGCCTGGAGAGCAAGAGGGGTCGGTGCGAACTGACCCCTCTCGCTCTCCAGGCTTCAGCGAAAGCCTGCATTCGCTCCATAGGACGCACACACATTTTCCCCTTCATTTTTGAAGGGTAAAAAGTGTGTCCTATAGAGCAAAAAATGTGGTGATTTAATTTGCATAAATTTTAATGTGTGCAAAAACAATAGTTCAGAAGCAAAAGCAATAGGTTCTTTAATACTGGATAGTGAGAGGATAAATATCTTGGATAAATATCTTGTACACAGTAGTTTTACAAGTACTTGTGTTAAAACTAGCTACAGAGGCACCTTTTCTGTCAATCAAAAACAGTTTTACTGTATCAGTTTGGTCAACACTGCAGCCTTAATAACTAGGAGTGTGCATTGACTACAAGATTCAGTTCAGACCCCCAGTTTTGCTAGAAACAGCCTGCCTCACTCCAAAGCACTTCAGAGGCTAAGTCTGCTTCAGAAAAAAACAAGGCTTCATTTCCTCTCCACTCATTATTGGATTTGTTTTAAAAAAGGATTATATCTTTTTTCCTTTTAAAAGAAGTGGATGATATTTGCAGGCAGTGCTTTTTTTCCTAAAAAAATTTTAGGGGTACTCTCATTTTGACTCAAGAAAATAACCTTTTTATAGTTCAAATTGGGAAAAATAAATACAGTAAATGGACAAAAGTACAAAGATTCACGAAATGTTTAGGGGTATGAGTACCCCTATTTGTCCCCAGAAAAAAGCACTGTTTGCAGGTATAGTAGAGGAGACTATCTGTGGTCTAGGGGCAAATGCAAAATATATTGAGATACTGGTGGTGAGCAATGGTCTCTTTCTAAAGAATATCATAGGAGGGGGTGGAAAATATCACATAGTAAGATTATGCTTGGGTAAAATATATTATGAAGACATACACACCATATCTGTTACCTCTCATATATAAAAATATAATCTGGACTACAATCTACTATGAACTTTGTCTCTGCAAGACTGATATTAATGGAAACAAAATCTCAGCACCCAGTGAGAAAGCAGGCAAAAATAAAAATGAATTGCTCCCAGAGGCTCAGCCTGAGGCAATATAAGATTTAGAGATATCTGAGACAAACAAACAGAGAACGTTTTGACTAATATCTTCTTTCCCCCCTTTTGAACCCCATATTGATGGATTGGAAACACTTCTGTGGCAGGGCTTCTGAAACATTTAATCTTCTTGCCATGCTCTGGTGCCTGGAGCGTAAGCGTTAACATACAGCATTGCAGAATCTGCCTATATCAACATTGTCCATAACATCTCAGATCATTCACAAAATATATGACAGAAAGGTCACTTGGAAGTGTCCAATGTAAAGGCATGAGGAGAAAGAATGTGTGAGGTCAGAACATGTTTTTTATAAGTTCCCATGGGAGAAGTCTATAGAATCAGGGAAAGTTGTGGAAAATAGGTAACAAGTTTATGGAAGATCCAGTCTCTAGTCCTGCTAACCATCATAAGGATTGCATTGCTGTTAGTTATACAGGTATCAGGGAGAAGTTTAGACATTGACCAGCAACTGTCTGGTGGCTCCTTAAGGAAGCCTACTTCTCATTCTTTAAAAAGAAACACACAAAAAATACCTGGCATTTTTTGAAGCTTTATTAGATAGTCTTATGCAGAGTTGTGTTCTGTTCCGCACTTTGCAGACTCAGCTTCCATTCTCACTCTCTTTCCTTTACTCATTTGTTCACAAAAAGTCACCTGTATAACGCAGGCAGGCATCCCATAAACCCTTAAAGGATGTAGTGTGCATGGGTATCTTTGTTACTTAAACTGTGCAAACCTCCAGAATTTTAAATTTCCCCATTCCTTGGAATATGGCCAACCTGTCCTCTTTGTTATGATAAAGCACCTACCTGGACATTTAAACAATTTTCGCATGGGGAACAAGGTAGGCTAGCAGCTCCTCTAATTATACGATACTAGGGAATCCAAGCTTATCCATAGTTTACACTGACTCACTTTTGACTTTTGGTTAATCCAGCCCTTCCACCATTCTTACTGCGATGGATAAGTTCTAGAATATTACTTTTTGCCCCTCTATGAGATATAATTAACTTCTTCAGTAAAATGGATTATGATATGAATATGCTAATTAGAAAATGAATCCACTGCAGGTAATGGTGTTACAATGGATAAATACAGGTGTAATTAAGATCACAATCTTGGTTACTGTTATTAGGCAATCCTCATGAAGATTATGTGCGCACTCAGAAACTAAGCCTTTTAAACAGTGCTCACCCAAGATTTTACAATATGCAGTATGCTAATTTCTGGTTTCTTAATGGCAGCTGATATTTTCCCCTCCTGGTATCTCTTCTTAAATTTTGTTCAACTGCATTTTTAGCCAGCAATTCTTGCCATGAAGTGTATTTTGCAGTTATTAAAATTGTTTTATAATTATTATTCTTTCTTACTAGTCTATTATTGCTTTAACACATCATGCATCATAACAGTATATACATTGGGGGCTAATTTAAATTGGCATGAGAATAATGTTACCTTAAAACATGGATAAGAGTGACAAAAGGACTGTTATGATTCTGCTTAGCTGTGATTCAAGCAACCATTGTGCTGTGGTGAGGTGTGAGTTTAGTGGATATTGCTAAACTTGTAGGAATTGGACATATGGTTGCAAAACCTCTCCAGGATTCCTGTGGACATCTCAGCAGTGAGGTAACATCATCCATTTAATATGCTGGCTTTCTAGTGTCCAATATTATGTATGTCATGAGCCACGAGGGTCTGGTGCTTAGAGTTTTATACGTGGATGTGGAAGATCTGGATCAAAATCCCAGAGGAGGTATATCTTTTGGATGATCCTGCACCTGCCAACCTAGCAGTTCAAAAGCACATCAAAGTGCAAGTAGATAAATAGGGACTGCTCCAGCGGGAAGGTAAACGGCGTTTCCATGCACTGCTCTGGTTTGCCAGAAGTGGCTTAGTCATGCTGGCCACATGACCCGGAAGCTGTATGCCTGCTCCCTTGGCCAATAAAGTGAGATGAGTGCCGCAACCCCAGAGTCGGTCACGACTGGACCTAATGGTCAGGGGTCCCTTTACCTTTACCTTTACATAGGTCCTACACAATCTGTGTGTCAACTTCAGCTCCTCAGCATGAAAAAGACCATCATTCAGTAGTACTGCAGATGCTGTGCAGGCAGAAGATTCTATATTGAATTCATGGCTTATCCAGTTAAAAGTTCTTAGGTGTGGTCCTTCCTTCCTGATGCCAAGGATTGAACCTGAGACCTTCTGCATCAAAAGCAGACGCTTTGCCACTGAGCTGTAACCCTTTCCTTTAGAGTATAATAGAAAAACACATACTCCACCTCTTGGCTTAGCCCCAAACACCTCAAAGCCAACCCAACTAGAAAGGTCTTGAAACCTTTTTATAAGATGCTACGGCTGAGGTTTCCTGGGATGCTGGTGGGGAAAATTCCATAGTCGTTGTGGCAGAGCTTAACACAGAAAGATTCTATATTTGCTCTTGCACTCCTGGCTTGGCTCACAGATGGAAGAAGAGGTCACGGTTTGTCAGTTTTGTGGGACAAGATGAGACACAGGGAAATCCACACAGGGACTGCTCTTATGATCACCTCAGTCAGCAGCAGCCAGTTTTTGTTTTCTTTGTCGTGCTGACCTTTATCAACTGTGCTATCAGAACCTTGGGTCTAATTGCAAAAGTGACTTACCTGAACTTGTGCAGTACTTACAGTTGCCTCAGAACTAGCTGTTGTAATAAATATCTTAAATTATCCACATGATTCCTTCTTTAATAACTACTTAGCAGTTAGAAAATTAGGTCCCTGATCACAGTATTTCTCCTACACATAAAAGAATCCCACGATTCATTCCTGAATATCAATGGTTAATCAACTTCTTGTAGGAGATTCCAGGCAAGAATTACTCCTTCACCTACTAGAAAAAGAAGAAGAAAAAAGGACTCCTAAAACAGATCCCAGTGAGGCTTTGCACATGCTTTGCTATTTAGGCAGGCTATAACCAGTGCCAAACCAAGACATTATATATTCCCATCTCATTGCTACTGAATTTCCGACATGTCAGAGGCCATCGCTGCAAAACTCCAATCTAAACTCAGGCGTATATGGTGCCTTTTGTGTTTTCTGTTCTGATGCCAAGGGACACAAATGCTTTCTTTGGCCAAATGAACTCTATAAAATTAAACTACTCTTCTACAATCCCAGTGGAGGTAAACAAAGAGTACTGGAATGATTCCGATGATGGCTTCAGCCTAAATCTTGGCATGAATGCACAAAACTCCATGCTGTTGGAATGACAAGGAAGAGAGCAATGACAATGTCAGATTTGCTGAACTGTCAGTCCCTGGCTTGCCTATGACTCTTTTTTAAAAAAGTCAAGTGCTGTGAAGAAAAAGCCACTGTTAATGATACCTGTTAAGTGACAGACTGGAATATGAGAATGCTGGGTGCAGGATGGAATCTTTTGTACTTCAGATTGGTGGTTGGGATGATCACCTCTTGCCCATCTGCACAGAGGGCTACTCTCTGCTCCACAATCAATGCTTCTGAATGCCCGTAACTGGAAAACACAGGAGGAGAGAGGGCTCTGGTGCTTGGGTCCTGCTTGCAGATTCTACACAGGAATGTGGTTGGCTATTATGAGAAGAAGAAGAAGAAGAAGAAGAAGAAGAAGAAGAAGAAGAAGAAGAAGAAGAAGAAGAAGAGGGGTAGTAGTAGTAGTAGTAGTAGTACCGGTAGTTTGGATTTCATATCCCTCTTTATCTCTACCCTAAGGAGTCTCAAAACGGCTAACATTCTCCTTTCCCTTCCTCCCCCAAAACAAACACTCTGTGAGGTGAGTGGGGCTGAGAGACTTCAGAGAAGTGTGACTAGCCCAAGGTCACCCAGCAGCTGCATGTGGAGGAGCAGAGACGTGAACCCGGTTTACCAGATTACGAGTCTACTGCTCTTAACCACTACACCACGCTGGCTCCTTATGAGAACAGGAGGCAGGACTAGATGGGCCATTGGCCTGAGCCAACAGGTTCCTCTTATGGTCTTGACTCTCTCTATTTAATATCTTAATATTTATTTATTTCATAAATCTTGTACATTGATTGTTTTTTTTTAAAAAAACAAACAACTTAAAGCCATTTACAAACACATCTAACTGCGAAGTTTTATTTTTAATTTATAAAATATGTATATCTATGACCAAAGCGACTTCCAAAATAATCCCTATAAAGGCACAATGATGATGATGATGATGATGATGATGATGATGATGATGATAAAGTGACCATACATTTCAAAATAATAAAAAATAAAACAGCAACAACGAAGAAAGAAAAACCTAACTGACAGTAAATCAAACAAAATATTCGGCCAAAGGCATGAAAAAACAACCAGTTCTTTACCTAATGCATGAATGCCAGCAGTGAGCACACCAAGCAGCCTTCTCAGACAGTGCAGCATCACTTACTTGGCTTTCCAACACGGAGGTCACTGCTGGTAACCAACAGGTTTACATAATTCAGGCAGAGAAGTGGGAACATCAGATCTGTTCAGCCACTGCACACACACGGTGCCAACCTCCCTGCCCCCTTGCCACTCCCTGTCTTGGTGATGTGCAGTGACCTCCAGACTGATAAGCAATGCTCACCGTCTTGTTCTTCCCCACCAACCACAGCCACAGAGAATACATTTCCAAGTATTGTTAGGCCTACAATAATTATGTCTATTAGTATATTTCTGAGCACTATTAAGCCTACGATCTTAACCATACTTGCTAGGGACTAAGTCTAAATGAACTCAGTAGGACTTCCTTTTGAGTAAACATACTTAAGCTCTCACTCCAGGGCTCAAGGACTGTAACAGGTATTGACTTCAAGGTGAAACTATGCCTTTTTTCTGCTGTGTATCTGTTGGAACTACATTATTTCCTAGTAGAGATGGTACCATGATAGCCTGTGCTTCATTCCTCAATCTTAATGACAATGCCTGCCTTATAGAGCATAGTAAGTGTTCTGGTGAAATATAATAACATTTTGGTCCCTCCTCCTGTCTTCCTTCCTTTCTTTTTTTTTGCCATTCCTTGAAATAAGCTCATCTCATGCCCAATTAGAGACATGAACCATTTGAGAGATGTTCATGGAAAAACACAGATCATTGTCAATGCTAGCGATGTGGATCCCAGTAATCAGAACACAGAGTTTCTCCTCTATGTGTTGCTTTTTTCAGTAACGACCCCAACACCACCTCCACATCTATGGAACTGACATCTTTTCAGAAGATGTTTCTCTTTCCCCAAGCATCTGAGTGCTTCTTTGCAACAGATGCTTGTATTTCTTTGAGACTGTCTGTGGTGGTTAGACCTCTGTTAAAGGGCAGCAGGATGGGCTCCTTTCATGTTTCTGTTGCCTCATATTGCACTTCATTTTTTTTTTGTTTTTTTCATATATTGTATTAATGAACTTAATTATTATTTGCAACTTGCTTTGAGGTGCTTGTGAAAAAGCTACTAATAAGCATAATCATAGCAGCAGCAGCAACAGTTTGAGACCAAAGGCCCATCTAGTCCAGCATTCTGCTTTCACAGTAGTCAACCAAACGCCTTTAGGGAACCCCAAGTAGATAATGAGCACAAGAGCTGTCTCCTCATTTTCCCCAGGAATTGGTATTCAGAGACATATTGGATCTGAGCCTGCAGGTTGCCCAGAGCTGTCATGACTAGCACCAATTGACAGCCTTATCATTCTTATATCATCAACAATGAATTTCTCTAATCTATTTTTAAAGCCATCCAAGTTGGCCACCATATTGCATTAATAATGCGGTGTGAAGAGGTATTGTTTTCATCCTGCGTTCTAGTGCTCTGTGAGATGGAGAAAAACCTCTCTCTATCCACTATCTCCATGCCACAATTTACACACCTCCTGTTTTCTGCCTTAAACAGCATAAAATGTAAATCCTGTACAGTCTGCTAAATATTTTGTTGAATCTGTGGGACACACAACAAAGGGGATCTGAGCCTTTATAGCTTTGTGAATTTCCTTCTCTTTGGTTAGATATTTGATGCTCTCTATCATGAGTTCCTCGGGTTGTATACAGTTGATTCCTGTATCCTTTTTTAAAAAAAAGATAATGTGTTTGTTGATAGGCACAGGCTTGATGGCTCATTCTTCATCCTTTGATTTAGGCATCTGTTGCTATTCAGTATACATGGAGGGAACAATGCAGAGCTGACTTTGTTCTTCCTACAGGTACTCCTACTCCCCAGGAATCCAACCGTGCATGTGTTAGATCAGTAAAGAACACAGAAGGCAGGCCACTGATGCAAGCTTCTGCAGGCAAGCGGCTGAAATCCTACTGGTGAAAAATGGGGGGAAGGGTTGTAGGAGGGCCAGAGTGCTGTGGCTGTGTTCTTGGCCCTACCAGCAGGGTTTGAGAAGACAAAGGGGTTGTTTTCAACTAATTAAACTTGCAAATTTCATACCTTGCAAGCCTTGTATTGTAATTCAAACAGGCTGTCATTGAAAGTTAATGACTTACCACTCCTCACAACCTACACAGACTAAGAGCAGAGATTTGTGAGCAATTAATTGATAATGTGTTACAATGAGAAGTAAGCAATAAGCATTTATACTCTCAAAGCTATCAGTAGGCACATGACAGATTGAGATGCAGACAAAGAACTTGGAAGAATAGCACTTTCCTTCATCCGCACAATGCACAATATATTTCTTTGTCTTAATTCAGTCAAATCAGTAAATTTTGTATCAAATAAAGTCACTTAGACAATTTCTGTTACTCCAGTTCCTAATTATTATCATAGCAGTCCTTGCAAAAATGTGGGATCCTGCTGGGATTTAATGCATAAATATACACAGTAAAAAAGAAAACGCTTGGAATTTTAACATGGATATTGTCAAATAGATAAGTTGGTTGCAATTGTTCTTTATAAGTGCTTTGGATCCAGAAAGGATTTGGAATGTACTGTTCAAAAGCAAGTTACTGTGTTTATAACAATTTTGTTTTGTGTGTTTTAAAGGCTATTATTAGGCGGAATCTTGCAAAGTGCAGTTCTCTGTTCCCTTAATTTAACATTCAGAATTAGTCAGCAGCATGTGCACACACCACACATTCCTTTGCATGTTGCCAGCATTCAAGCACAAAGGAAAAAGCACAGCCAATTTTCAAAACGAATGTGGTACCATGGTAGCTTGCTGGAGAATGAGGCTGCTTGCCTGATCCTTGCATCATTTCAGTACCAACACTGCAAATGGGCAGCATGTAGTTGCAAAATCAGCAAGACTCCCATAGTGGGCCAGTAATTCTCCACCTGGACATATAAATATGTCACTTTAATCACAGACTTTCAGGGTCCCTTCCATCTCTACAAGGAGGATTGAATAAAGGACCCCAGAGTTCCCAGGCAATAAGGACTGACTGTTAAACCACTCTGAAGAATTGTAGCTCTGTGAGCTGAATATGATTCTCCAAACAACTCCTAGCACCCTGAACAAACTTCAGTTCCCAGGATTCTTTGCATGGGGGAAGCAATGATTGTTTAAAGTGATATGATGCTGCTTTAAATCTATAGAGCAGATGTAGTCATGGTTAACACCAGGGTGTATAATAGGCACTTGCCACCTGCCTATTAAAGCAAAAACAAAGAAAACCTAAGAGCTGCCAGAAGAGGTTATGGCATCTCTCATTGGCCATTGGAGCTCAGGACCAGAGATCCAAGGACCAGAGGCTGGGGGTGGGGCTACGCTGGGCTGCAAATATTTCTGCTTTGACTATAATTTATTTGTTTTGGTGGGATGTAGGCATTTTGTCTGTTGTTATGTGTGTAGGAGAGGTTGGAGTATTGTCAGTTTTCCTTCTGTGAAATGGGTATTTTATGGTGACCAGGACAGTTCCTTGGAATCCCAGATGTACTCCCTTCCACCAGGCCAAAAGGAGTTGGGATCCTCTGGGGTTTGATATTATAAATACAGTGGTACCTCGGGTTACATACACTTCAAGTTACATATGTTTCAGGTTACAGACTCTGCTAACCCAGAAATATTACCTTGGGTTAAGAACTTTGCTTCAGGATGAGAACAGAAATTGTGCTCCAGCGGCGCAGGAGCAGCAGGAGGCCCCATTAGCCAAAGTGGTGCTTCAGGTTAAGAACAGTTTCAGGTTAAAAACGGACCTCCGGAACGAATTAAGTACTTAACCCGAGGTACCACTGTATTGGCGGTGAGGGGAGAGAGGCTAAGTGCCAAGCATCAGTAAACATCTATTTTTTACACACATTTATGCTATCAATTATCAATTTATGCTATCAATTAAAATATTAATGTAAACATTTTAGCAGGCTCTTGGAGAGAACAAAATTAGGGCCAAAACTCTTGTAACGTTTTCGGCACCTCCTGTTTCTTGTTTTTTATATCCACAGTCAAAATTCCCTCCAGTTCCAGTATGTAAATTGAACTCTTTTCACATTAATTTCGCTTGCAGGGTCTTCCTATTAATCATTACCCTCCATAATAGAGAGAGAAAAACTAAATATCTTCCCAGAGTTGCATTTTGCACATATAAAATTTAAATATGTCACTTTGATCACTCAACTACTAAAGATGAATTATTCCCAATAGTTCCTTGAAAAGGAGCTTTTTGGCAGAAGTGCATAACTTGCAGGAATAGTTCCTCATCTCTAATAATGGGCAGAACAATCTACCTGTCAGTCACATGACATCAGAGGAGTGAGAGATGGGCTGTCTCGTCCACCTGCTAAAACCCCTTGCACAGTGGTTCCCAAGTGCTAGACAGCAAAACCTATGGTTGCACAGCAAATGGGCAGGAGAATAGAAGCCTGCTCTTTACAGGCATTGGCTGAGCAAGTGAGCTCCTTGTGGGGAACTTTCTCAAACAGCCAATCCAACAGGTTTTGTTTTTACTACACATCAGCTAATGGGCGGGACAGCCAAAGCCTGATTTCCTTTGCCAACACAAAATCAGGAGTGCACCTTAAGACTCCTGATTGTGCATTGGCAACTACATGTCTACCTGCCTCGCACCTGGCATCATATAAGGTGTAGGGCAGGTGATTTGGGGGAAACTACCTTGTGGACCAAATTTAAACCCCTGATGGGATTTCACCCATAGATTGAAGGCTCATCACCTGTGACATAGCATATAACAGAGCCATGTTTTTTACCTTCATCCTGTGGTACACATGCAAAAGGACATATGAGGAATGAGAGATCTCTGACTTTCTCTCTCAAAAAAGTGGAGGATGAAGGCTGGACAGGAATATAGGAAGACCATATGGTCTGGTGCACTGAACATCCATGTGTCATTGCTGCAGGAGAAAGGGGAAAAACAAGACCCATGTTATACTTTCTAAAGGATCCCTTTGTATTCAGGTGCTAATAAAAGGAGCTCAAAAGGAGCAAAAAGAGAGAGAAAGAAAGAGTGATTACATTCTGTAAATCTTATGTTTCGCCTTTTGCTTTCACCCACTTTTTGCTTTCAGAGGCAAGTTGAAAGCCCCTAACAGATCACTTCCTAGACTACAAAGTAGGCTTTCATAAGGGAGCGTGGGATGCCATAGGTGGGCTAAAGTTCAGGGTTTCCCAAACATATTATTATTAGAAGTTGGGTTGCATATTCCTGAGCATTGTGGGTCAGGTGGTGTAATATACAGTAACTGACTCACACTTGCATGCTTGAAAGGGTTAAGCTGAGCCCTGAACTCAAGTTACCAGAGTGGGTGTGGCTTGGCACGCCTCTGCTGCCCTCACTTTCTCTTTCACTTTTTGTGCTTCCTACAACAAGCGAAGAAAAGAGCTGTGCAGCCAGTTTTACGGCTGCAAGAAAAACCAAAGTGAACTGAATCTCTCCCAAATTGAGATTTCACAGCCTGCATCTTTGCTAACCAAAAGATTGCATGATCAGTTTTGTAAGGAACCTTTTTTTGATCTTCATTTTACTGCCAGTGGGTGGAGAACCTGTTTGATGCAACTTCTGGAAACTCTGTGAGTAAAACATTCACTTATTTGCAAAGCTAAATGTCTGTTATTTATTCTAGCCTAAGTATTTTTGTGGGGAACATTGTTTTAATGTGCTTGGAGCAATCACCATTGTGCTAACTCTACTGTGAGAGAGTAAAAATCTCTTCCAAACTTCTCTCCATCATCAGGTTGGTATGCACTGGTGAAGGTGGGTGGACTAGCTGAAGGAGTTGGTCAGAGAGGGAACTGATACAATGAGAACTGGGTTTCAGGCAGAGCAAATCCTTTACTTATGTGACCTTGGGACCAGAGACATGCCACTGCTATACTGAGAGAATAGTCATGGTATCCAGTGTGTGGAAACATAATACCGAATGAGAGCATTGGTCCATCTAGCTCAGTATTGTCTACACTGTCTAACAGCAGATGCTCTACAACTGTGTTATTGCCCTCCCCCAATGGGTGGATCAGGGATGTGGGTGTCGCTGTGGGTTAAACCACAGAGCCTAGGATTTGCCGATCAGAAGGTTGGCGGGTCAAATCCCCGTGACGGGGTGAGCTCCCATTGCTCAGTCCCTGCTCCTGCCCACCTAACAGTTTGAAAGCATGTCAAAGTGCAAGTAGATAAATAGGTACCGCTGTGGCGGGAAGGTAAACGGTGTTTCCACGCGCTGCTCTGGTTCGCCAGAAGCGACTTAGTCATGCTGGCCACATGACCCAGAAGCTGTACGCCTGCTCCCTTGGCCAATAAAGCGAGATGAGCGCCGCAACCCCAGAGTCGGCCACGACTGGACCTAATGGTCAGGGGTCCCTTTACCTTCACCTAATGGGTGGATATAAAATATTATTGAACTCTATACTCAACAATGCTCTTGAAGGTGAAACGGATTCAACATTCTCTCTACATGAAAAAGAAATTCAGTACAGAAACACCCTTCAGCTACACTCAGAACTGCATGTTTCTGTAAAATGATAAGAAAACCCCATTCTGTGACACTCCTCAAATGACAGAGATGCTAAAATGCCACCCCCTCTGTGATTGTGATTTGCAAACGCTGAGATGTTGGCTGTGGAATAAAATAAGGGTCTGTTCAGCAGCCTCTTTTCTGTGTATGATCTCTCAATAATTGGGAATTTAGACCTACACCAAGTGTCATGTCACAGAAAGCAACTCCAGACAAATGGATTTGTGACTCCAGCTGAATGTTTTCTTTTCTGCTCCCTGCCTAAAGTGGCAGATTGCCATTTCGCTGGAGGGAGAAAAGGGAAACAAGTCAGTGGTGACACATCCAGAGCATCCCAGCGACAAGCAGAAAAGCTGCACAATGCCACACTTCGTCAGGAGGCATTAATCAGCCACAACTTACTTAACAGAAACCAGCCTATTAAAGAGGCATGTAAACAATGAAGTCCCAAACAAGACTGTGCTAGAATGACTTACAGTAATTAGAAGTGGTTAATGGAAAGAGAGAGAGGAGAAATTAGTTACCTGCTGAAAACAAGGATTAAAGGAGGCTGTTTATAACAAGAAGGAGGGTGAATTGCATTTGCTTAGGTGAAATAAATGTTGTTGTTTTTTTACAATGACCCCCCTGCAAAAACAACAACAACCCTGCAAAATAAGTCTCTGAAATATATGCATTTATTTCAGACAGGTTCAGCAGCACATCCTAGACTGTGACTGCACTGGCTCTGCCTTTGTCATTCCCTCTTCTTTGCTGCTGCAGCTTGTGGGGAGAGCCCACCTGTCTGCTAAAAGCAATGTTTAATAAGCCAGAGGAGTGGAAGGATGGACACAAGAAGCCAGGGCTGCTTTCAGTGAGGGTATTGATCCTTTAGAAGGGGGCCTATGCTTAGGACCCACACAAACCTGCAGTCTATATTTTAAAAGATATAGATAACTGCTCTGCTGCTTCTCTGATCAGCCCAACTCCATCACAAACAACCAGGACTAGTTGCTGTTTTTCTGGTCTGTCCAGTAATAGCCTCCCAGTTTTGGAGCAATATTTCTTCCTCTCCTCTCCTGCTGCTTAAGGCAATAATCTTTTTCTAGTTTCAGTGAGGATGAAGCACCTGCTTATTCCTTTGGGTCTCCATTATATGCCCTAATCTAATCTTCCTTCATTTTCACTCTCATTATTTGATATCCACCTCATCTTCACATTATATACTGTGCTTCAAAAGCTTTATGAAACAAGTTCAAAAAATGCCTTACCAATAGGCAACTTCCCATCAAACTCAGAATTATCTTGTGGGCTCAACCAGCTTTTGTAGATCCCTTGATAGCTCACAGAATGTGCTTAAACGAAAACAGCCATTATCTTGGCCAATAATGTATGAGACCTCCCAAACTTTCCTTTCCTGAATTCCATTAGGGAACATGCAATCAGTTCCAGCCCTTTCACCCTTCCCCCAGTCTCTGCTCAAATTCAGAACTACTTCACATTTTATTTTAGTATTATATGCTATATCCCACTTTAACTCCAAGGAGCTCAAAGTGGCATATATCCTTCTTATCAGTTTTCAGGTGTTAAATGGTTTATAACAACAACAACAACAACAACAACAACAACAACAACAACAACAACAACAACTTATTATTTATACCCCGCCCATCTGGCTGGGCTTCCCCAGCCACTCTGGGCAGCTTCCAACAAAGTATTAAAATACAGTGGTCTGTTGAACATTAAAAGCTTCCCTAAACAGGGCTGCCTTCAGATGTCTCCTAAAAGTCTGGTAGTTGTTCTTCTCTTTGACATCTGGTGGGAGGGCGTTCCACAGGGCGGGCGCCACCACCAAGAAGGCCCTCTGCCTGGTTCCCTGTAACTTGGCTTCTCACAGTGAGGGAACCATCAGAAAGCCCTCAGCGCTGGACCTCAGTGTCCTGGCAGAACGATGGGGATGGAGACACTCCTTCAGGTATACTGGACCAAGGGCGTTTAGGGCTTTAAAGGTCAGCACCAACACTTTAAATTGAGCTGTATATCCATACAGTATAGAGTTCCTACACCAGTGAACTTTTACCAGGTAATACGGTAGCAAGACCCAGGTGTCTCATTCTCTGTGCCACCAGAGAATGGCGAAAATGGCAGACCTGACTCTCACTGCCCCACCACTTTGACAACAGCAGGTTTGCAGCTCAGCTGGATTAGGTGATTTGGGGAGCCAATAGGGATGTCATCTCATGAATCCCAACCAGGATGGCTAATGTAAAGAATGATGGGAATTGTAGTCGAACAACATCTGGAAAGCCACATGTTCCAGCCAAAGGGTCTGCTGCCTCCTCAAAATTGGCTTCCTTATCAGCAACATATTACCTAAAATATCTGCTTGGCAGACTCCTGAAGCCTGTATCTTTTGGAACGTGATCTGTCTGTATTAGCCAGTATGAACCCTTTGGACTCACAGCTGCTCCTTGGGAACTTGGCCTCTGGTTTGTCTTGTAGGTGCCTCTTGCCCTTTATCATTTGATTTCTGTTTCTAGAATTTGCCCTGCCAGCCTCAGATCATGCTAGCTGCCTCTGGCCACTCCGTCCCCCTTATGAACCTGAAACTTGACTAGCTGGGTCTCTGACCCTGCTGTGTCCTGACAGCTGCACAGGTAGCAAAACTCTGCAAAGCTGCTCTTACTAACAACTCAGCTGAATTAAACACCAGAAAGTCAACAGAATGGACTGAGCAATATCCTGAAGGAATAAAACTTTCCTCTTTATCTATCATCTCAAGATAACCTATGTAGACATTCTGGCACTGTAAGCAAAAATAGGAAATTCACATATAACCCTTCTTTCTTCTATTTCCCCCTGTTTCCATTTACATCCTAGAAGTCAGGCTCTCCAGCTTCTCTTTGCCCATCCTGCTGGGCATTATGGTTTGGTGTGCCCCAGTGCAGCATTCATTCTCCACCTGGAGTCTTTCTTGCCAGTTCTGTCATTGTACCAGTTCGCTGCTAGGGCCATGGACCTCCCTTCTCACCTCATCTGTTAGAGGAGCTTTGGACACTACTTAATTATGCTAGGACTGAGTGTACCGTTTTTTCCTTGTGCTTCCTGCTTGGCAGCAATATCACATCCCAAACGCCACTTTGCATTTCCCTCACATGGAAGGTATGCAAGTTCCAGGTATAGAAATACTGGATGGTTTCCATTCTCTCACACACTTGACCAGGCTGCAGAAGACCAGGAAGTATAGAATCACATACAGTGGTACCTCAGGTTAAGTCCAGAGGTCCATTCTTAACCTGAAACTGTTCTTAACCTGAAGCACCACTTTAGCTAATGGGGCCTGCTGCTGCCGCCGTGCTGCTGGAGCACGATTTCTGTTCTTATCCAGAAGCAAAGTTCTTAACCTGAGGTAATATTTCTGGGTTAGCGGAGTCTGTAACCTGAAGTGTATGTAACCTGAAGTGTATGTAACCCGAGGTACCACTGTACATTTTTTTCCTTGAGATGCAAGGTGGTGTCAAAAGCCATTTAAACTGTTCACTAGACCGCCATGAGTTCACACAGTTCTGTGTCTATTCCACTCCTTTCCTGGAGTGGTACCTTCAAGGCAGGACTTTAGGGCAGAAGTCCAGGGCCACACACAGCAGAATTAACAGGAGGGATCCCTTGTCATCTATTGTCTACCTGGGTTCTCAAACGCCTTGGTACTGAAACAACTTGGAACCCAAACCCTGCAAACCTGGGACATAAGTGTTCCGGTTTGCGAAATTTTCGGAAGCTGAACATGCTCCATATTGAGTGCCACACTTCCATTTTGAGTGTTATGCTGAGGTCTGTCTGTTTTTGCTATTTATCTTGCATTTTTTTGTTGTTTTGTGACTTCTTTGTTTTGTTTTTGTGACCGTGTGGAACCCTGTTCAGCTACTGGTTGGTTGATTGATTGTGTGACTGCAGTACATTGTTTATTGCTTTTATTTTATGGATCTTGTTAGATAGTAAAATTCATGTTAAATGGCTGTTTTAGGGGTTGTTTTTAAAAGTCTGGAATGGATTAATCCATTTTGCATTACTTTCTATGGGAAAGCGCACCTTGGTTTTGGAACGCTTTGGTTTTGGAACAGAGTTCTGGAATGGATTAAGTTTGAGAACCAAGGTACCACTGTAAGTGAAGTAATACACATTGTTTCCTATAAGACTATTAAGTCTAGAACTTAAAATTACTTAACTGCACCACTGTTGTTGCTATTTAGATTCTCTTTCTGTTGGAAGAACTGTTTTCCTATCCATGACTGGATATCTCTGTCTTCATCCTTACTGTTCCTGAGCCCTAGAATTACATACGCCAAAAGTCACCAGAAAATTCAAGTCTTTCCCATCTGCTTTGTATTTTCCTCATAAAGTGCTGCCTCTAGATCCTACATAGGGTTATATAATGACAAAATCAGCCTCTAGGATAGGGATGGGGGCAGGGGGAAGAAGAAGACATTAATTAAACTTTACACTTATAAATGCGGCAGTGCAGCTGCACCTGCCAAGTCAGACTATGAAGTTATGGCTTGATTGCTTTAGGAATGAGCTCTCTTGTAGATGCCCTAAGGCCTTGCCGTTTCCTCTTGGTAAGCAAATTAGTCTTGGGAACAATTTATAGGCTAATAATTTTTGTCTGATTCATGAAGTCAGCCCAGTAAATCACAGGACGATCCAAGAGTGACTATTTAAAGCAGGAAATGTGAGTTATTCTCAGAAACACATTCTTTTTCAGACGGGATTCCGCTAAACAGTCTGTAGCCATGTATCACTATTGTCCCTTTTGGGGGTTTGGATTTTCATGCAGGTGCTGCGAAAGCACAGCCAAGCAGTTCTGATGCACCATCTCCCATAAATGTTGAGACAAGCATCTAGCAAGCAAAGTACTGGAAGAACAAGCAGAGGTAGCACTTTGCTGGATCCTCCAGTTGGCTTTGTGTAAAAAGTAGCTTTAGGGCATTAGGTTGCAGTAGGTAGAAATGCTGGCTTGCCATAGCAATTGACCATATAAAATGGCTTCGCCACAAGGCCACTTTGTAAAATAATAATAATGATAATAATAATACAGTGGTGCCCCGCAAGACGAATGCCTCGCTAAACGAAAAACCCGCAAGACGAAAGGGTTTTCCGATTTTTAGCGGCTTCGCAAGACGAATTTCCCTATGGGCTTGCTTCGCAAGACGAAAGCCCATAGGGAAATCTCTGGGGACAGCGGGGAAGCGCAGCGCGCCTTCTCCTCTGTTCCTGGACCTGTCCTGAAGGCTTGCGGTGGGAGGTCCGGGAACAGAGGAGAAGGCGCGCAGCGCTTCTCCTCTGTTCCCGGGGCTTGCGGTGGGAGGAGGGTTTTTCCTCCGCACCGCCAACATTCAGAACAGCATTCTGAATGTTGGCGGTGGGGAGGAAAGCCCTCCTCCCACCGCAAGCCTTCAGGACAGGTCCGGGAACAGAGGGGAAGGCGGCAGCGCTTCTCCTCTGTTCCCGGACCTGTCTTGAAGACTTGCGGTTGGAGGAAGGTTTTCCTCCCCACCGCCAACATTCAGAAGGCTGTTCTGAAGGCTGGCGGTGGGAAGAAAAGCCCTTCTCCCCCGCCAGCCTTCAGAAGAGTTCCCCGCAGAAGAGTTCTCCAAGCTGCGGATAGCAGCCTGCTGCCCCTATCCGCTGCTTGGAGAGCCCTGTGGGGAAGTCCTGCAGGGCTCCCCAAGCTGCGAATGTCTGCCCCGCGCGAGGGGCGCTCTGAAGCAGAGCGCCCCTCGTGCGGGGCAGCAGCCTGCTATCCGCAGCTTGGAGAGCCCTGCGGGGAAGTCCTGCAGGGCTCCCCAAGCTGCGAATGTCTGCAGAGCGCCCCTCGTGTGGGGCAGCAGCCTGCTATCCGCAGCTTGGAGAGCCCTGCGGCGAAGTCCTGCTTCAGAGCGCCCCTCGCGAAGTCCTGCTTCAGAGCGCCCCTTGCGCCGGGCAGCAGGCTGCTATCCGCAGCCTAGGCAGCCCTGCAGGAACTCTTCTGAAGGCTGGCAGTGGGAGAAGGGCTTTTCTTCCCACCGCCAGCCTTCAGAAGGACTGTCCCCGGACCTGGTCTGAAGGCGGTCTCCTTAGGAACGCATTAATTGATTTTCAATGCATTCCTATGGGAAACCGTGCTTCGCAAGACGAAAAACTCGCAAGAAGAAAAAACTTGCGGAACGAATTAATTTCGTCTTGCGAGGCACCACTGTAATATTACAGTGGATGCTCAGGTTGCAAATGTGATCCGTGTGGGATGCACGTTCACAACCCACAGCGTTTGCAACCAGCGTCTGTGCGCATTGCGATTCGGCGCTTCTGTGCATGCACAAAGCGCAATTTAGTGCTTCTGTATATGCGCGACCCCCGAAACCTGGAAGTAACCCATTCTGGTACTTCCGGGTTTCGGCGGTCCGTAACCCAAAAAAATGCAACCTGAAGCGGCTGTAACCCAAGGTATGACTGTAATAATAATAATAATAATAATAATAATAATAATAATAATAATAATTTATTTATTTATACCCCGCCCCTCTGGCTGGGTTTCCCCAGCCACTCTGGGCAACTTACACACATAAACACATGCATACACACAGAGAGAGGAAATTATAAACTCTTAAAATAAGAAAGATGTTCACCAAAGAAAGAAACTGACAAAGAATTAATGAGCTTATCCTTTGAACTGAACAATCAATATTTCAGTATCTTCTTGCTGTTGTGTTCAATACAATGAAACCACTAAAACTGAGTAAAGAGAAGCAATGCTGAGCATTTGGATATATTTCTTTATTCTGACAGTTCTCAATAAAACGGTTTCCCCTAAATTTATGGTAACTTTGTTTTTCTTCATCCCTTCTTAAATAATGCATTGATTTTGCCATAAGTGTGCATTTCTAGATTTTGTCAACCCAGTCTTTATTCAAACGCAAGCCATTTTAATCTAAATAAACATATAAATATGCATAGATTGCAAACAATACTTTCTGTGATATTATTTGCAAACTTCATTTTCCCCTCAAGCTTTATGGTCACAGTTACTGTATAGGATGCACTTTTCTCATTTGATTACAGAACATGATCTTATTTCTGTAAGGTCAGGTCAGGCAACTGGTGCTAACCAGGCTGGAGGACTGAGATGGTAAATCAAAGCAGAAGCCCAATCATGGTGGCCAACCAGATGCTTATGCCATGAAGTCAGCTAGATTTAAGAGGTATAATTTTGAAGTTCCATTTGGCAACCCATGGCTCAGATAAGCAACTCCAGGGGGTTTTGTGCTAGCCACTTTCAAAATTTGTGCTCTCTCTTCTTTCCCAAAAAGAAAGCTTTTTTCAAAAGTCACATGATTTGTCACGTAAGTCTAGGTAGGTACTAGGCAGCAATGATGGAATTATAATCACCTAGGTAAATAGTTACCTGGTATATTCCTTATATGGTACAGTATAATATTGCAACACTTTGGAGACAGTCTGTCTGGCTTTTTTGTTGTTGTTGTTGTTTAGTCGTTTAGTCTGTCCTTCCAGTGAGCACTCAGGGCTGATTTCCTTAAGAATGGATCGGTTTGTTCTTCTTGCAGTCCATGGGACTCTCAAGAGTCTCCTCCAGCACCATAATTCAAAAGCATCAATTCTTCGGCGATCTGCCTTCTTTATGGTCCAGCTCTCACTTCCATACATCACTACTGGGAAAACCATAGCTTTTACTATACGGACCTTTGTTGGCAAGGTGATGTCTCTACTTTTTAAGATGCTGTCCAGGTTTGTCATTGCTTTCCTCCCAAGAAGCAGACGTCTCTTAATTTCGTGGCTGCTGTCACCATCTGCAGTGATCATGGAGCCCAAGAAAGTAAAATCTCTCACTGCCTCCATTTCTTCTCTTTCTATTTGCCAGGAGGTGATGGGCCAAGTGGCCATGATCTTCGTTTTTTTGATGTTGAGCTTCAAACCATATTTTGTGCTCTCCTCTTTCACCCTCAATAAAAGGTTCTTTAATTCCTCCTCACTTTCTGCCATCAATGTTGTGTCATCTGCATATCTGAGGTTGTTGATATTTCTTCCGGCAATCTTAATTCCGGCTTCGGATTCATCCAGCCCAGCCTTTCGCATGATGAATTCTGCATATAAGTTAAATAAGCAGGGAGACAATATACAGCCTTGTCGTACTCCTTTCCCAATTTTGAACCAATCAGTTGTTCCATATCCAGTTCTAACTGTAGCTTCTTGTCCCACATAGAGATTTCTCAGGAGACAGATGAGGTGATCAGGCACTCCCATTTCTTTAAGAGCTTGCCATAGTTTGCTGTGGTCAACACAGTCAAAGGCTTTTGCATAGTCAATGAAGCAGAAGTAGATGTCTTTCTGGAACTCTCTAGCTTTCTCCATAATCCAGCGCATGTTTGCAATTTGGTCTCTGGTTCCTCTGCCTCTTCTAAATCCAGCTTGCACTTCTGGGAGTTCTCGGTCCACATACTGCTTGAGCCTTCCTTGTAGAATTTTAAGCATAACCTTGCTAGCATGTGAAATGAGTGAAATTGTGCGGTAGTTGGAGCATTCTTTGGCACTGCCCTTCTTTGGGATTGGGATGTAGACTGATCTTCTCCAATCCTCTGGCCACTGCTGAGTTTTCCAAACTTGCTGGCATATTGAGTGTAGCACCTTAACAGCATCATCTTTTAAAATTTTAAATAGTTCAGCTGGAATACCATCACTTCCACTGGCCTTGTTATTTGCAGTGCTTTCTAAGGCCCATTTGACTTCACTCTCCAGGATGTCTGGCTCAAGGTCAGCAACCCCACTACCTGGGGTGTACGAGACATCCATATCTTTCTGGTATAATTCCTCTGTGTATTCTTGCCACCTCTTCTTGATGTCTTCTGCTTCTGTTAGGTCCTTACCACTTTTGTCCTTTATTATGGTAATCTTTGAATGAAATGTTCCTTTCATATCTCCAATTTTCTTGAACAGATCTCTGGTTCTTCCCATTCTGTTGTTTTCCTCTTTTTCTTTGCATTGCTCATTTAAGAAGGCCTTCTTATCTCTCCTTGCTATTTTTTGGAAATCTGCATTCAATTTCCTGTATCTTTCTCTATCTCCACTTTTAAAGTTCCAGATTGGCATGAATACAGTTCAGTTTGGGGCGGCTCCAGCTGCTCCATACCAATTTGTAGGTGCCTCAACCCACCCTGCAGTGGTGCAAATTCAGCCCAAATGATTCCCAATTTGGCAAGATAGACTGATTGCACAGCACTAGTGCTAGCGAGTCTGTGGAGAAGTTTGCTCCTCATACATTTTCTAGGTTACCAGACTCTGTGCATACTTTGACATATAAAACAACACAATCTCCATCCAATTCACCATCCTTTCTATATATATACAGGAAAAAACATAGACTTAGAAAGATTTTTATGGTTCAGGAATAACACAAAATGCAGAATAAACTTGATGATCAGAAGTAGTCTTTAAAGTTCTCCAGACTATTTAAAAAAGTGGGCAAGTATCTTTCATCATTTTAATTTTCTAGGATGTTCTGATATGTTAATTCTGAACCATAATTGAATTTCAGAACCAGACTGCACAGATATGCCTAATCATTACAAGGACTGATGGGTTGTACCCACTGATATGAAAACCTTCATTTAAATCTCAGGTGGCATTCGTATTAAACTACTGAGCGTTGTGAACTTTCATTAGACAGGGCAGTCTATAAAATACTTTCCCAACAGATAGTGGCTGCTTTAATTATTCAGGGTGATTTATAGCTGGGATTATTGACAGATCATTTTGGACATGACATTTTTCTAGTACAGCAAGTGGGAAAATAATCATCATCTTGCATCTGCTCAAAATCAATAAATAAAGTGGTTATTTTGTTGCATCTGAAAGCTTTTTCTTTACCATTGCCGTGGAAGTTGGAGAGGATGAGAGGATTTGGTTACATTTTGATGTGGACAAATTATTATGTTTCCTAAGATTCAAGAGGACCTTGAGTCTATAGCTATAATAAATCTATCAGATAGGGTAGGAACAATTCACTGCAAGATTTTAAACTATGTTTTGTGTGTGTGTTTTTACATGATGCATGTGTTTAAAGATTAAACTCCTGGGGTTGAAAGGACAGTGGATTCATTAAGGAAGCTGCTAATAAAAATGATTCAATCATTTGTTATTTAGCTTTTAATCCCCCCAAATTAATTAACATTAACATTCTGTGGTTTGACCTCTCTCGGGAATATAATAAATTCTCCTGATACAGGATACTTTTTGTAGGGGGTGGGGAGGACCCACAATTCCTTATTGTGGATGTAATCAATCACATCAACATTCCAGAAGCATTGTAAATGATGAGAGAAAACTATTAAACCCCACGCTCCTAAGCAGCTGGTTGTCAGCTTCATAGTACATAAATATATACTTACAGGGAAAGAAGTTTAATTATAACATTGATTACATTACTGCAGTTCCTGGCAAAATATAAGGCGGAAGAATGTGGTTGAAGATGCTGCAAGATTACCAAAAGGTGTTTTTATTGATGCAAGAGCACCATAAGGAAATGCAAAGATTTATAATAGACTGGCACAATTTACATCAGTATGCTAAGGCCACATTCTCTCATATATATAAGTTACAATGCAGCTACAATGCAACACATTAAATGTCAATATTAAAATGTTGCAACTCTCTTGCAATGATGGCAGTCCTACACTGACAATTGGATAACACTGGCCTGCGAGCACTCCAACTGGAGAATAGCCTCTACCACGGGCAGCATGAGCTCTGAAGAAGCACGAATTCAAGGCAAAAGGGAGAAAGAGGAAGGCACATTTGGCAAATACTCACAGTGATTGACTTCTGCGCAGAAACGTATGTCCCCACTGTGGAAGGACATGTGGACCCAGAACTGGCCTCCACAGTTACTTATGGACTCAGTGTTAAGACCATATTCATGGAAGACAATCTTACTTGGCTACGAGTGATCGCCAAAGAAGAAGAAAGACCATGTTAAACAAGGAATTCTGGGAACTTCAGTGTGTGAAGGGTGCTGAGAGTTGTTAGGAGACCCCCGTTCCCTTCCCAGAGTTACAATTCCTAGAACGGTTTAACAGTCAATCCCACTTCCCAGGTAAATCTCAGAATTGACTTTTTGTTTGACGTTGGATATTGACTATACAGTGGTACCTAAGTACTTAATTTGTTCCAGAGGTCCGTTCTTAACCTGAAACGGTTCTTAACCTGAAGCACCACTTTAGCTAATGGGGCCTCCTGCTGCCGCCACGCCGCCGAAGCACGATTTCTGTTCTCATCTGGAAACAAAGTTCTTAACCTGAAGCACCAGTTCTGGGTTAGTGGAGTCTGTAACCTGAAGCGTATGTAACCTGAAGCGTATGTAACCCGAGGTACCACTGTATAACAGATAATGAAACATGCTATAGCCCATTTCAAACATTAGTGCAATGGGGTGGGCGGGCACTGCTGCATTGCAGTGCCAGTCTTCACTCCTGAGCTACACCCGCTCCTTTCTCCACACTTACAACGTCTGAAAAAGACTTGTATCGGGCCTGCATGATTTGTGACTCATCAAGTCAAACACAGCAGCAGCAACAACTATTATTATTATTATTATTATTATTATTATTATTATTATTATTTATTACTTATATCCCGTTGATCTGGCCGGGCCTCTCCAGCCACTCTGGGTGGCTTCCAACAGAATATTAAAAACACGATAAAACAACAAACATTAAAAACTTCCCTAAACAGGGTTGCTTTCAGATGTCTTCTAAAAGTCAGATAGTTGTTTATTTCCTTGACATCTGATGGGAGGGCATTCCACAGGGTGGGTGCCACCACCGAGAAGGCCCTCTGCCTGGTTCCCTGTAACCTCACTTCTCGCAGTGAGAGAACCACCAGAAGGCCCTTGGAGCTGGACCTCAGTGTCTGAGCTGAGATGGGGGTCGAGATGCTCCTTCAGGTATACTGGACCGAGGCCCTTTAAGGCTTTAAAGGTCAGACCAACACTTTGAATTGTGCTCGGAAATGTACTGGGAGCCAATGTAGGTCTTTCAGGACCGGTGTAATATGGTCTTGGTGGCCACTCCTAGTCACCAGTCTAGCTGCTGCATTCTGGATTAGTTGTAGTTTCTGGGTCACCTTCAAAGGTAGCCTCACATAGAGTGCATTGAAGTAGTCCAAGTGGAAGATAACTAGAACATGCACCACTCTGGCGAGACAGTCTGCAGGCAGGCAGGGTCTCAGCCTGCACACCAGATGCAGCTGGAATACAGCTGCCCTGGACACAGAAGACCACTGCATGGAAGACCACTGGGGCTTAATCAGCTCTCAACTTTTGCTGCCAGCTTTGGATGGTATAAACAGGCAAGCCAAGCACCTGACAGGACACAAACATATGGAGGGGAAGTGCGCTCAGCTTGGTAGGCCATAAATTATGTGGGCGTACACTATAGACTGGGCCGCGGGTGGCGCTGTGGGTAAAACCTCAGCGCCTAGGACTTGCCGATCGCATGGTCGGTGATTCGAATCGCCGCGGCGGGGTGCGCTCCCATCGTTCGGTCCCAGCGCCTGCCAACCTAGCAGTTCGAAAGCACCTCCGGGTGCAAGTAGATAAATGGGGACTGCTTACCAGTGGGAAGGTAAACGGCGTTCCGTGTGCTGCGCTGGCTCGCCAGATGCAGCTTGTCACGCTGGCCACATGACCCGGAAGTGTCTGCGGACAGCGCTGCCACCCGGCCTCTAGAGTGAGATGGGCGCACAACCCTAGAGTCTGGCAAGACTGGCCCGTACGGGCAGGGGTACCTTTACCTTTACCTTTACACTATATAAATAAAAGTATACAACAAGGTGGAATGTTAAAAATAAAATTGTGAGCCTTTCATAGATCCCATTGATTTCAATGACAGAGAGCTGGGAATACTGAGTGTCTTGAACATGTTTAATTTTGGCTGGATCATGCCCTGAAGCTGCAATCCAATACCTGGGATTATGCCCACTGAACTGAACGAAACTAAGGGTGCATTCACACTACAATTTAATGCACCCACTGCTGGGTTTTTAAACCCGGTTCACAAGGCATCTGAATCCTGTAGCTTTTAAAGAAATACTCCTTTCTTATGTGATTTATCACAACCCAGCTTCCATGCAATTTACAAATGGAAGCCGTAGTTACACTGGGTAACTACTACAGTTCAGGCAGCTTTCTCGCATGAGCAGATGGAACTTTAATTGAATTGGAGTTCTGCTTGGGGAAGGAAATCATCGGGTGAAGACATTTTAATCTTTATTGGAAGTCACCCAGAGTGGTTGGGGAAACCCAGCCAGATGGGCAGGGTACAAATATATTATTATTATTATTATTATTATTATTATTATTATTATTATCCTCACTGCCCCCCCACTGGTGTGAACAGCAGCAGCAGAAAGTGACCTGGAAACTCAGTGCAGGGATGGGGGGGATGACCCCACATTGTTTCAAGCCACTAATGTGAACATACCTTTACTTTTGAGTAGACTTGCACTGAAAGTAATTGTCACATTCATGCTGGCCCTTTCCTTGAAAATTCGATCTGCAATCCTAATTCCACTTACCTGAGCAAGAATGGTTACAACTGTGCTGTAAATCTATTTTTATCCACTACAAATAATCTAAAAATTAGCACACTCAGGTAATGAATCACCACTTTAATATAAAGGCAGACTGAGTCATAATGTAAGTTTTTACATTATGCACAGGGGTTTGTGTGCATTTTCGTAGTTCGGGGAAAACTCTGTGATGCAACACCCACATTGTGTAAAGAACAAAGTCGAGACTAAATTTTTAAAAGGCCCCAAACTCCCAGAATGTGGTCCATTTAGTGTGCAGCATAAAGGTCATAACTTATCTCTTCCATTATTAACATATGTGTTTTAAAACTTTATACTCCCCCACTTCATCAGCTTTCCATAATATTTTATTAAGACGTTTGCATGAGTGACACTTTTTCCTGTCAGCCTCCCTTCCCCCCACCCCAACATTCTTTTCTCAGTTTGTTGGTTTTAGCTTTTATGCATGCCTTTACAGCCTGCAGCTCTCTCATATCCAAATTTACTTTTTATTTACTTCAAGCCTTCAGCTTATCTCTGCCATCAGCAATGATTTATAATGGCCAGGAACACAATCCTTCTATGAATCTTTCTCGGGACTGTCACCGTGTCATGGAAAAGAACACCATTTAATAATCTTATTTGGTGGAAAACAAGGTGGAAAATTACCCCCAGGATCTTTACAAACATGAGGCAGTTGTTTGTAAGACACTCTATGATTGCTGGGTTGGCAAGATGCCAGAGGTAACAGGCAAACAGGCTGCCCATTCCTTTCGGAACCCACCAGTCCAAATTTTGATCATTCTCAGCCGACCGTCTATGATGTATGTTGGAAAAGCACTTTGCAACATAATAGTCATTTCTTATGTAACTTGATTTGGATAGGAAAACAATCTTGGTCCGATGATGCTTAAAAATAATGTAAATTACAAATTGTTTGCTGATTGCATCTTTTGCTCATAAGGAATGAGGGCACTTCCAGACAACCTGTTTATTGAGCAGCCATGCTGAGATTTTTGCAGGAAGATTAGGCAGTGTTGGCTATTTAATGAGCAATCATTCTGATTTTTGTGTGTGCGTAGGCTAGATGCTGCTGCATCAAAGCAACTGTTATCCCATCACTTTCAAGTCCAAGCTTTTGGGGAAGTGGGCTTGGTGTGCAAGACCGCCCCCCAATCAACTTTAGTTGGGCAACCTGGATTTGTCAGTAGGTTGACTGAATTCCACCCCAAAATAGCGACAGGCAGGAAGTGTCCATAGACAGTTCAGAGAGTTAGAAGATGTTGATCCTTTGGCCATTCCTATGATTCGATGCAAAGAAAGTTTAAATTTCTAGAGGATAAATGCGGCTGCTAAAAAGAGCATAAAAAGGCAGATACCACAAGAATATTTAAAGCTTATTCCTTTGAAGATGACTCCCAACCAGATTTGTTGAACGCATTTGGAAATAAAGGAATCACAACATAACATTCCAGTTTCCCCTGAATTTTAGAATAAAATCATCTTGTTGTAATAGAAACTTTGACTGGCTACTTCTACACATATGCTCACCATTGTTTCGTCTAATCAATAAAATGTCTCATCTGTGACATTTACATGAAAGTGAACACAGTGAATATCTCACTTATCTTAAAAGCACAGGGCTCTTCTGAGAAATGTTTGGCAGGTATTCATTCTTACAGTAACACTTTGCTCTAATGGCACTTTAATGCTGAATTGGCAATAAAAGTCCTATAGAGGTGCTCATGGCAGCCACATTAATGCTGAATAAAAGTCATTATGACTGTAGGACTGTGCCAGGACAGGAATGTCTTATGCACCAGGCAATCTGGCAAGCACAGTGAATGAGACACATTGACTAACCTTTCAAAGAGGGCTTCATTCTATTTCAACGTAATCACCTCATACATTTATACAGCATTTTTCTTCTAAAGGATCTTCCAAATCCCCAGACTCCTTTGAGTAATCTTATTTCTAAAGAAAGAGAGCAGAGGAATGAATCTGTTGTCTTCTAGGCAAAGAAATGACAGTAGGCCGCCAGCAAAGTAGATCAGCAAAGTCACCAACAGCATTCAGAAGTGGAAAACAAAAATTGGATAATAGATGTCTTTACACAGATGTGCTTTTATGGTCATAATACAGAAGGGATTGCTTCCAACAGGATTGTGTTCTACTTCTCTTAACTGTGGAACTACAGTTTCAGGGATGAACTGTAAATTCGGCAATATTGTGCAGTAATAGCCCTTATTGGACTGTACCACTTTGCACTACACCATGAAATTTAACTCAGAACAGACCTATTGAAACTAATGGACCGAACTTAGTCATGTTCATTGATTTTGGTGCATCTGTTCTGAGTAAAACTTGGTTGAATATCACTTGAAGTTGTCTCATACTAAGTCAGACTGTTTATCCATTTAGCTTAATAGTGTCTACTCCAACTGGCCAGTGCTTTCTAGGGCAGGCTTCCCCAGCCTGATGCCCATTCTTACTGGGACTGATGGGATTTGTAGTCCCAAACATCTGAAGGGTACATGGCTGGGAAAGCAGAGGCCCTTCCATTTGCTTGCTACCCGAGACCCTTTTAACTAGTAACACCAGGCACCGAATGTGGGGCCTTCTGCAATGCCAAGTATGAGTTCTTCCATTTATAATGAGCCATGGTCCCTCGTCTTGATAGACCACATGCTCTTCCACCCCAGAGCTAGCATGTCAAGGCAAGTGGTAAGCAAAATTGTTGCCAGATTCAGACAAGAAGGGCTAGGAGAAACTCTGAAGAGATTCTGCTAGTCTATGCAGACCAGGCTTCCCTAACTTTGGGTCCTCAGATGTCGAACTGCGACTCCTATCATCTCCAGTCAGCATGTTCAACAGCCGTGGATGTTGTGAATTGTAGTTCAATAACTTGAGGGGACTCAAGGTTTGGAAAGACTGATGTAAACAGTACTGAGCTAGATATGCCAATGGCCTGACTTCTATATTTCTGCCCCTTGCAGCTGTCACATGTAAGGATTTTAAAAATAGCCTCCATGTGGCAGTAGCTTTGTGTGCATTGACCCATAGATGTCTCACCATGCAGCTTGTCTTCCTTCCGAACCTCCATGTGTACATCAGAAAGCAACCACCCTTTGAACTGTACCTTTGCTAGCACAAAGAAACGTCAGTGTTAGCTGAGGCAGCCAGCTGCTATTGCAACAGAAGCTGTACAATAGCAATGCCAAATGTGGATTGAAATTTTAAAACTAGATTCTCTGAGAAATTAGGGCTGGGGGTGGGGAGGAGGAACCACATAAAGAGAGATTGCTAGGTAGTGTGTCAAACAGACAGGGTCTAATTTTGCCTTTACAATACAAGACTACTTACGTGATTATCTATATCCTGTGTTTTTTATGTGTGGCCTGCTGGTTATCATTAACCCCCTGCAAAGACAGCGAGCCATTTCAAGTCCACTCAAGTAAAATGTGCAGGATACATCTTGCAAAGTTTTCTACCCTGCAAGAAAACAAGGGAGCCTTTTAGAGTGAGCCCACATTCTTCATTCCTCTTTTTCCTTGGGGGATTTAAAGAGCTGAGACCTCGCAGGAATTTATTAGTCCCAAGAGACTTGAGGCACAGTGCTAAAAGAGCCAACAAATTTAACATTACCCAGTTGGTTCTTTACCCAAGTGCGAAGCTTAGTTTTCCTGAATTTGAAAATGACTTGTTTTTTGTTAGTCCCTCTGGGTTGGGAAATTACAAGGTTTAGGCCACGAGCCTCAAGCCACTTACTCAAGAGTAGTTCCACTGGGATGAAGTGGGTTACTCCCAAATAAGTGCTTTGAGGCTAACAGTCTCACATAATTGATCCTCCCCTCCCACATTTCTAAAAATAATAAAAGGATCCATATTACTGAAACCAGGCTTTTCTTTATATCTATAAAATCTCGAGGGCCGAAGAAAGTTGTTGGAAAGTATTGCCGCAAAATCCACATAAAGTAAAAGCCCCAAAATGAAAGCAAATAACTGTAGAAAAATTCAGCCAAGTTTCTTTTCTACAGTACTTTAGAAAATATTTTTGTGTCTCAAAGATACACCTATCCAAACACCCTGAGTTGCCAGAATTATACAAATACAAGAACGCATTAGCTTTTACCAACACTGAGGTAAATATTCACTGAGTTATTTGTATTCCATTAACCTATTATGGGTTTATTTAATTTTACAAGTTACCCTGGAAAATGGAAGTTTAAAACACCACTTTTTAAAAAAATGTCTCAAATTTGATCTTGTGATATGTTTATCTGATAAAAAAATTAAAATACAGAACACATCGCATGTGTTACTTAAATTGATGGATGGTGTAAATTTAAAATTATGGATTTGATTGGATGTTAGTTTGTGAAGATTAATGATAAATCTTACCTTGCCTTGTTTCAGCTGGAAAGTTACTTTTGCATACAGGGGGTGAAAATCTCAATACAAAATGAGTTTAAGAAAGAGGCAAAACCACTAAACCAGGGCTGGCGAACTTGTGGCTGCCTAGATGTGGGATTACAATTCTCATCAGCCCCAGCTAGCATGACCAATCAATGGATAAGGGGATTTGGAGTCCGACCAAATTTGGAGAATTCCTCTATTATAGAAACTTGATAGGAGAAAGTCACAAAAAGCAAAAATAGAAATTTCCCCTCATCTCCTAAACCAACAACGCATTACTCAGAAAAAAATGTTGCCCTCACTCCCCAAATGATTAATATCTCAAACTTGAAAGCTTCCCATCTTTTAAGACTTCCCATACAAACACAAGTTTCAATTGTTTTCTTTTGATGGCATGAAGCAATGTACATTAAATGCTCCAGCCACAACACTGATATATTTGCATAGTTGTGAGTTCCTGGCAAGACCGTGCACAGACTCAGAAGGTCAAGACCACAGAAAGACAATAAATCACTCCTTGGCTATGTGGGTCTGTGTAAAGGTTAAGGATCTGAAGGATACAATGATACTTACAGCCTTTAGGGGATAATTACTTAACCAGATTTATTTGTGCTACCTTGGGCAGGTGGCTTAGTAAGTAACTTGACTGTTGCTATGTTTTATGAAACTATTTATTGCCTCTGAAGAAAACAAACAAATGTTGCTACAGATGTTCTTCTGGTTATTTCTACAGTATTGTACATCAAAAAGCCTGTTGGTCCAGATGTTTCTTCCCAGAAGTAATATCTTCCACAGGCAGTAGCTAAGATGGCTAACATTGTTCCTGGCGGGACTCCTGAACCTTTAACTGCTGTCTGGAAGCAGATGCTCACAGCACTGAAGCTAGATAGCTCGGTAATTTATACTTGTTGGATTTCTTTGTTGCCCAGTTGTTTAAAGGATTTGGAAGTGAACCCCCATGGAAAAATCCATACCATCTACCTTGTGGGACACCTTCAGGAGAAGAAAAGGCTAAGAAGTAAACTCTAAGGTAAAAGTAAAGGATCCCTGGATGGTTAAGTCCAGTCAAGTCCGACTATGGGGTGCAGCTTAATCTCTGCTTTCAGGCTGAGGGAGCCAATGTTTTTCCACAGACAGCTTGTCCGGGTCATGTGGCCAGTATGACTAAACCGCTTCTGGTCCAATGGGACACTGTGGTGGAAGCCAGAGTGCACAGAAATGCCATTAACATCCTGCCATAGCGGCCCCTATTTATCTACTTGCACTGGTATGCTTTCAAACTGCTAGGTTGGCAGGAGTTGGGACAGAGCAATGGGAGGTCAATGGATTCAAACTGCTGACCTTGCAATCAACCTTGTGAAACTCTACACAAATCTGGAGTGGAGTCCCTAAGATAGTTGGATGGCACCTTGTATGCTTGCTTCCTTCTGGCAACTCTTACAGCCAAGTCAAACATACTGCTCTGCTTTCCTGTGGACCATATCAGCGAGACCAAGAGGGCATCTTGTTGTCTGGGCAACCCAGGATCTCCATACACACTGCCCAGACTTGCACCCCTGAATTTCTGGAATTTGTCAGATTTCATCCTACTCAGAAGCAGAACCATGCCTGCAATTTGCATCCCATTCTGGCAAAAAGCAGAACAGCTTGAGTTGTATCCTACAAACCTATAACAGACCTAAGTTAGTCATGTACCTTAATTTCAATGGATCTACTCAGCGGCTGCATTCGGACAGCACTTTATTCCATTTTCCTGATGTTTATGTTAATTTTCATGTTTTATTTCATCTTTCACATGACGTAAAAGCCACAACTGCTCAACTCTTTAGAGACATGAAAAGATCCACTTGGGAGAGAAACCTCACAAATGCTGAGGTTGCGATGAAAGCTTCAGTTGAAAAGGAACCCTTATTTGGCACCAGAGAAGACATATGAAAACTCAGAATGTCAGAAGTGTACTGGCTCTCAACTTAAACAACAGAAGATGGTACCCTATCCTCTGACTCAGATCCAGCCCCTAACCAATTTGGGAAGTAGAGCTAATGGGCTAATGTTTAATTAGGTGTTTGTTTTTAATTTGGGTTATCCCTAGGGAATTTTTTTCAACCAGAGCTCACAGGAGCTCAGCTCTGGCTCCTCTTAGGTGGGCTCCATTGCCATTCTAAGAAAACAAGGAAGAAGTTCGCAGTGAGTTCTGACCTCTTTTCCTAGACTGGTCATTCCATCTTTCTGTCAGGAAATATCATATATATATTAATGGCACCTAGGTGTGCATAAAGCCAGAAATATGACATTGCTCCACTGCTGTCTGAAATATTTATAAATAAAGTATTGTTTCAGAGCAGAATTCCAATAATAAAGGCTTACTTGAAAAATACTTTTTGCTGATATTTAGAAATGTGCAACTGTCAGGGGTTCAGAAGGAGAGACACAGGAGGGGGAGCAAATGGAGAGTGAGGAGGAGGAGTACAAGGGGGGAGCAGGCAGTGACAGTGGAAAGAGTTATTCCACAAGCCTCTCCAGCGAATCGGAGGACTCACAGAAGGGAGCGCCGATGGCCAGGGCGAGGGGGGTTCCAGGGGGGAAGCCCCAGGAGGAAGGGGCCAGCGGGGAGTCCCTGAGCAGCAGTTGGAAATCAGGACCAGCTTCCCCACCAGAGCGCAGTGGGGAGGGGGAGTCCCAGGAATCGGGACCAGTGCTCTCACCACCAGCGGGAGGAGAGGAGTCAGGTTTGGTCACGCCCACATCAGGAAGCGGGGAAACGGTCAGGAGGAAGGTTACCGGCTGGGCGCGCGCGCCAAGTTCAAATGTACAGGCGAGCAGCACAGCAGGGAGCCCGGGTAGGGAGCCAGGTCCTAAAGCCCGCCGGAAGGAAGGGGAAGACCAAGGGGGGTCAGCGTCAGAGGAGTCCAGGAAGGAGGAGACCCCAGAGGGCAGAAGGACCCAGCGAAGGAAAGAACAGCGTAGGAGGTGGAGCCGGGCGAGGATCTTAAACTGGTGTGGAAGGAGCAGTGAGTCAGAGGGGACTTAGCCGGTCTAGCGTCGAGACGTGGGTCTGCGTGCCCAGAGCTTTGAAATGGAAACTAAACTTCAATAAAGACTTTGTATATTATATCCACCGGGCGTTGGTCCTCTGTGAGCTGGGATCTAGAGGCAGACCTGACAGCAACATTTTCCCGGATCTATGCACAGAATATATCTTTGGAATACCTGCCTTCCCCAGGGAAGCATATAGCTGTTTACATTCCAGTCTGAATTTGGATAATTTTATGGCGCTCTGTTTTATCATATATGTATCTGCTGCTCTTATTTTAATGTTGATACTTTAATGTTAACACTCTTTGCTATTTTATTGTTTTATGCCACCTTGTCAGGCTGGGGATCCTTTTTTTTTTTTTAAAAAAAATAATATTTATTACCTTTTCCAGCAATTTAAACACTACAAAAAATAAAAACCATACAATACAATACAAAACAAAAACAAACAAACAAACAAAACAACACTACATTACACTAACAAAACACTAACATTAAACTAACAAAACAAAACAAACACAATTTAAAATACATCAAATAATTTCAATATCTTATCTTTCATTCACTTATTTCCGTGACCTCCTCACACCTCCCTTTTTGTATTCCACTTCTATTAATTTTTTCAGCAATTCCTTTCCATCTTCCTCTATTTTTAATCCTATAATTATCTTAACACATTCTAACCTTATTTTCCTTTAATACTCTATTAATCTATTTATCCTTAATTCCTTATAACATTTCTACTAAAGCCATATAACTTCATTCCAACATTTTCCTAGCATTCATTAATTTTACAATATTTCCGTAAATAGTCTTTAAACTTTTTCCAGTCTTCTTCCACCGACTCTTCTCCCTGGTCTCGGATTCTGCCAGTCATTTCCGTCAATTCCATGTAATCCATCAACTTCAACCGCCATTCTTCCCGGGTGGGTAAATCTTGTGTCTTCCAATATTTTGCAATGAGTATTCTTGCTGCTGTTGTTGCATACACAGGCTGGGGATCCTTAAAGGCGGGACAGAAATCTATAAGATAATATCATACTAATCATTTTGTTCCAATAGATGTATCCTTTCTAATTAATTGCTTTGGGGTCTTCATAGGCTACTGCTTTTCCTCCTCACCCCCTTCTGTGTCCTTTTAAATCGCTTTTCTTTTGGACATTTTTGCTGCACTGCTGATATCTGTCATCCTGCTAGCATCTACTCACTCCGGGTACAATAGAAACAGTTTGAAATCTCCCAGTTTTCAGCAGGTGCTTAACTGCCCCATTGAAATCAAAGGTAAATATGCCTTGTAGACAGTCGATGTAACAGTAAGTACCTTGCCGTAAGTCAAAGTATCACTTTGAGAGGCTTGGGCAAAGGACCTGAAACCTGAAGAGCCATAACAAAATCTTCAACCTTTCCTCAAGAGGCAACATGAAGACAGTGTTTTAGCTGGGAAAGGAAGCATAAAAATGTTTCTGACAAATGAGGTTTAGATGGTCAAGAGACAGCTAGTAGGGAGTGAATTATTACACCCCCACCCGGAACAAAGAGTGCATTGGGAAAAGATGCATTGGGAAAACTAGGGCTACAACTTTGTTGAGAAACACAACGTTGGAGATTTGTAGGAATGTTAGAAGTCTGAATGGGATCTAATGTAGCCTCATGGCCTACCACTTCCTTATCTAACTGAAGCATCTGCAGAAAGCGTCAGATCCAGCATTTCTAGTTAAGGCTAGGACAGTCCCCTGCCTAGAACCTTGGAAACTGCTGCCAGTCTGTGTAGATCAGATGTGTCGAATTGCCCCCAACATTGGGGGGGGGGATGCATCACGTATACATAATGTCACACACGTGTCGGCCCCCAAAACTGGCCAGGCTGCCTTCAGGCTGACCCTTCAGCCCAAAGAAGATTCAGCACATGGAAAGAGTTTATATTTATTGCTGCAACATAAACTTAGAGGCCTCAGTGGATATTTCCGAAAACCTGGAACCCTGAATACAAAATTCAAGACACTTTTATTACATTTATTATTTATTATTTATTACTTTTATTACATTTACATGCGTGGTCACCTTTTCAGCAATATGATTGGATAACAGCATGCATGGACAGCTTGTGAACCCCCAAAACTGATTTCCTTGGTCAAAACAGCCTGCCCCTAATTACTATGGCAACAGGTATCTTTAAGCAAAGTTCACACAAAATGTTGCCTTTCTGCTATCTGTTACATGAAGCCTCATCTGGGTCAGGAGAATTTGTTGCACTCCTGGCTTTGATGCCAGCCCCCAGTCTTCTGCGGAAGGCCAGCAAGCTCTTAGCATCCTTTACTAACCTGATAAGGTGAAGGGAGAGGCCCATGGTGGGTGCTATGCTAGCAGATGACAGAAATGCAGCTTCTGTTCATAGGTGGGGAAAGAGAAAAATTGTTTAAATCAGAAAGCAACTTCAAACTAATGAGCTGTCAGGACTTCAAGGCCAAGGCAGCACTGAACTGTTTGCAAAATAAGCAGGCAGGAGAGAGGGGGCTCTATTTCCAATACAGTGGTACCTCGGGTTAAATACTTAATTCATTCCGGAGGTCCGTTCTTAAGCTGAAACTGTTCTTAACTTGAAGCACCACTTTAGCTAATGGGGCCTCCCGCTGCTGCCATGCCACCAGAGCACGATTTCTGTTCTCATCCTGAGGCAAAGTTCTTAACCTGAAGCACTATTTCTGGGTTAGCGGAGTCTGTAACTTGAAGCGTATGTAACCTGAAGCGTACGTAACCCGAGGTACCAGTGTACAGGATAATGGCACAGATGCATTTTGGTTGTGACTGTGATAGCGTGCTTATGCAAACTCCGCACTAAGCAGGCTGAGGTCAATTGTGTATCAGAAATGTGTTCTGTGACAGAAGGTGTGAACATACGTGTGTTTGCTATGAGTTCTGACATAGTCCCTGGGCCACAACACTCACCTGGGTCCCAGGTCATGACAACCACGCATCAATATTAGACCTTTCTGTTGTTGTTTGTCGCTAGAGGTGCATGGGCTAGAGCTTGTATATGTGTCTAACATGCTTCAGTATGTATACTGTGTTTAATTTTTTCTGATTCAGGCCCTAGAGGTGATCATTCTGGAGCCCTTACACAATGCAGTTCATGGGAAGAAAGAGCCTCTAGTCCTTAATGTTTTGAAGCTGCAAGACATTTTAATCAATAGGCTCAGTTTGCACAAAAGGACTTGGAATCCAAATATTCTTAATTATATGAAATTAAAAAATGATAACTGCAGTAATAAAGGCAGAAGACTTATCTGTGAATAAGTGCCTTTTCTTTTTCCCTTATCAGTACAGAGAAACAAAAGAACAACTGAAGATGAAATTGTTGCCAAATGAACTATTGTACTTCTTAATATGTTTTTCATTGCTTAAACAGATATGTATTGTCTTATAATAGGCCGGGACAAAACAAATACTCTGAAAATGAGATGTTGCAGCAATTGCCAACATTCTTCTTCTACTCTTTTAAAGGTAACTTTCATATGCCTTTGTTATAGACAGTAATTTCAAAGGCATGCTGCTAAACACTCATAATTATGCTTGGTTTTATATGAATTTAGACTAATATAAACACCTACATTTGAAAAGGTTTCTCTTTCCACAGAGATATTATTGTGCACCTACTGTTCATCTTCCAAAACAATTAACGAAGATGAAAGGGGAGACATTGCTTAAAAACAAATAGACTTTGAAGTGTCTTTTCATCTAGTCAAGGAACACCATGGATCCTGTGGTCTTTTGTCCTCTTGCTGTAGTTTCCAGCTTCCTGTGAATCTTTACAAAACATCATTATGATCTGAATAAGGTCTGCAGGTATGTATTCCCGCCCCCCCCCAAAAAAAGCCTGGCAAATAGCTGAAAATCTATCTTCTCCCTGGTTCTTCCTGTGCAGTTCTTGACAGATATGAAGGAAACAAATTGGTGTTTTTTTTAAAAAAGCGGCTTCCTGTAGCTGATTCCCCCAACACATACTTGCACACAATGTCTTATATCACTCTGCCTTTTTCATACTCGCCAATCTTACCCGCTGTTTCTCCACTGCGTGCGCCTGTTGTAAAAGTGTACTGAATCAATACTTAAAACAGAGCACATCCTCCGGCTGAACGTATTTGGCTGACATACGACCAGCTTTCTGTTTGCTTGCTTTTAGCTATGGCATCAGAGCTAACAACATCACTACTTTGTCCTGCATTTGCAAAGGACACAGCTTGGGGTTTGTGAGGCTTGTATATATAAAAATTTGAGTTCTCTGGGTAAGAAGACAATGGGCGGACTGAAAATGTTTCTAAAATGTTTCTATCATACAGAACCAGCTTGTTTGTGTACTTTCTGTACACAATTCCACTCCTAAATGCCACTGCTGTCTCAAGTAAGAGTAGGCTAAGGTTCCTAATGAAATGGTTTGAGAAAGGCATCATTTCCTGTGGTGTAAATACACATATTTCCCATTGTTGTTGGCATCTTGTTTGTTTCGGGAGACAATGTAGGGGTGCACATTTGAGGGGGAAGTCAAACAATTGGAAGGTTGCAGTGCCTGCTGTGGTTGTAGAGACCAAAACTGAAGATGCGTGTTTTGTTGCAATTGGGGCAATGGAGGATGGCGAGGAAATGGGGTCAGTGCACAGGAACCAGAGCAGCAGGGCCTATCACCAGAGCCAGAAGGGCCCCTGTCTCTACAAACATGGTGGGCTCTGAGGTGTAGGGAGCAGCAGGAGTGGTGCTGTAGGAGGCTGAGGCAGGCAAGGGCTCACAGCAAGGGCTCACAGCCCAGCTCCCTAGCTGGCCAGGTGGGGCTCTCTAGCTCTGGGAGGAGGTGTGCGATTTCTTAGCTGGAGTAGGCTCAGGACAGGTGAGGGTCCCATGCTGCAATCAGCACGCAAGATATAAAAGGGAAGCAGGGCTGAGATGCTGTGTCTGGTCAACTTCTGCCCTTGTTGGGCCACAGCCTGGATGTTCCAGGGAGATCTTCTGGACTGTGCTAATGTGTGTCAGGCTTCAGGCAATCAGATCCCTCCCCTGGTATAAGCAGATAAAAAAAGGAAGCGTTCTTACCAATTAGTTTATTCAATAATCAGAGCGAGAGACAAAGGAATGTGGTCTCTCTATAGAAATAGCATTGTTCCTGTTGTGTATTGAGTCAAAGGATTTTATATCTGTATTATTATTGTCTGTATTTGCATTAGGGTAAAGTAACTGCCTTTTGGTTCCAGAGGGTACAGCTACTATTGGTTCATTTAAGCTGCTGTATTTGGATCCTCTGTCTTATTGGTTTCCTCCAAAAGGCAGGACTGTGATTGCCTGATATTGTTCCCTCCAAAATGTATCCTTTCTAGCTAGTTCCCTGTCCCTATAAATGTAGCTCTCCCCTCCTCAGGTCTTAGTCTTGTTGCTTTAATAAAGAAGTGTTACTAGAGGACTGTCTCCAGCATATTATGTCAAGAGAGCTGAAATCACAAACCCCATGTCACAACAGTTCCTAGTAATGTCCTACCTCCCTTTCATCTCCCCTATTCTACGTCAGTCCTGCATTGGCTAATCTGAGCCTTCTGCCGCTGAGCTCTCTGTTCTACTATCCTCAATGCCTGTCTGGTCCTGGGTGAAGGGGGGTCAGGAATGCTTTCCAAGGACACTGAGTCTGCCGTCTGTCTCTCCCCTGGTGCTTCTTCTTCCTGCTGTTCATCTTCCAATATTTCCCAGCTTCTGCCCTCTGCAGCCTCTGAACTATGCCCTTCTGCAAACCACTGATCTACATAGCACTGTAGAGTTGGAAGGGACCCTGAGGATCATCTAGTCCAACCCCCTGCAATGCAGGAATATGCAGCAATCTATACTGTCCTCCTGTTGTCGGGAAGGTTCATGAGAAGGGAGGGCAGTCCTCATCATTCCTCCTCAGTCCTGCCCCTGACAGTGTGGGACTGACTTCCGGATGCCCTGACCCCTGAATCAGGCAGAGGCAGGAACCTGTTCTGACTGGACTTTGGATCAGTTGGCCTGCCAGACTAAGCACGAGCATCTGCTATGGAATCGTGTACACCTTGCCGCCAGGTACCCTGTGATTCAGGACATCGCCCACGACTCACTTCCATAAAGCAGTGTGCTCAGTTTGCAAGCCTGGTAGACTTTCATATTGGTATTGGACATTAGCACTGCATTGTGCCATATCCTTTTTAGAGAGGCAAGCCATTGCCCTAGCTGCCTTGCCAATGCACTTGTCCAGCTCAGCATCAATGGAGACACTGCTGCATATGGTGGAACCTAGGTAGACAAATTTGGGCTTGGATTAGGTCTGGTTGTTTATGAACAGTTCTGTGTGGCACCTTGTAACTACTCTCCTCTGGCCCTGCCTGTTAGGCGCTGCCTAGTTGCCCTACTAGATCCAGAATCCACCAACCACCGCTGAGAAATATTTGAGGGGTTAATGGAATCAACTTGTAACCCAGTGTACAATGGCATAACAAATCGTAGCACTCGAGATGCTGACAGTATCCAACAAAGCATATTTATGTATCTCCATCACAATCTGTTCAGATAAAAATAGAGGTTCTGATTTGTAGTCATAGCAAGAAGCAGATCAGTGTATACTAAAATACAGTAGATTAAAAATTCCAAGAAATGCGGTTGGTACTGGCTCAGCAGTCAGATGCATGAGTGAGAATAGAAAAAGATATTGCACCATGGCCACACATATGAATTATTTTTTTTTTAAATTGAATGTTAGAAACGAAGCAACTTATATTGACACTTCATGCGGAATATTGGGTTGCATCTTCAGTCATTACTTATGTTTGCTTGATGGGTTTTTATTATTAAAATGCACAGATGATAACATCATGGCTCTTCACATGATGCACAAAGAGAAAGTTGGTCGAACTATAAAATATAGAAAAAGAAAGGTAGCTGTTTTAAAAGAAAACTGCAAAATTAATTCTGAAATATTTATTTGAGAAAAATAGTACAATACTAGCCTTCTTCACAGATCTGTAAAATAAATGGGAATGTCACTACACCCTTTACTGTTTTAATTATGGACTGTATATAGTACTTACAATGGCGTACACTTTCATTTCCAATTTAAGTGTTGTTAGTTTTGCATTATGGGCTAAAGTAGTTCACCAATTAAAGCAGTTCAGTAGACTAATCATCTGTCTTTCACCTTGTGCATGATTTACATTAAAAAAAAACCAGCGAACCTTTAATGCAGATAGTAGCTACAAATGGTTTTCACCCCTTCTGCAGTTGACCTTTCCTGAAAACCCTGTGTCCAGCAAAAACAAGAACCCTACTTTAAGAATATGTGAGGAAACAACAAGCAATGGAAAACGCTTAGTACAGAGACAGCACACAGGCTTCTCCTTAACCAAACATTATGCTCTAGAGCTTGCTCAGGTGCCATCGCTTCCTGCCAGGGAACATGAGATTTGTAGTTTTCTCTGCTTCCTGAATAGAACTGGGAGAGCCATAGAAAACTATGTGCATATTTCCCAGAAGGAAATGATGACTTGAGTCACAGGGGTCAGCAAACTTTTTCAGCAGGGGGCTGGTCCACTGTCCCTCAGACCTGGACTATTTTTTTGGGGGGGGGGGGGATGAACAAATTCCTATGCCCCACAAATAACCCAGAGATGCATTTTAAATAAAAGGACACATTCTACTCATGTAAAAACACGTTGATTCCCTGACTGTCCCTGGGCTGGATTTAGAAGGCGATTGGGCCGGATCCGGCCCCTGGGCCTTAGTTTGCCTACCCATGACTTGGGAGCATGACACTGGTATTTCCCTCTGCTCAATTCAATTTGTGAGGCAGATGGAACTACACATCGTTCTTCTTTTCAGAACATTTAAGAACATCGTTTCCAACTTGGTTAGAAAGACATCTCAGCAGAGTCCACCTCATCATCAGTTGCCACCTTTGCCCTTCTCACATATTAGAGGTTGCTTTGTTTTACTTTCTTGCTTGAGGAGGCTGTGGGAGGAACTGGTAGGAGATGTGTGTGCATCGTAAGAAGATAAGACAAGCTTCCTGGATCAGGCCAATGGCATCCTGTTCTCACAGTGGTCAAACAGATCCCTGTGGGAAGCCTGCAAGCTGGATATGAGCACAGCAGCCCTCTGCCTACCTGTCTTTCCCATCAGCTAAAAGTCAGAGACATATAGAGGTTTTTACAAGACCTTGCATGTAAGGGGCCCCTCCAACCGGCTCATATGCAACCAGAAAAAATAGCTGGGCCTGGTGAGCACTTAATGTTCCCAACTCCATAGTTATAGCTATAATTTGTGGGTTGCCATCTGATTTTATTCTGATTTTAATATGATTTTAAGCTGTATTTCAACTGATTGTTGGATCTTATGTTTTAATATATTATTTATTCGATGTTAGCCACCCTCAGCCTGGTCTTGTCAGAGGAGGGCGGAATATTAAAAAATATTATTATTATTATTATTATTATTATTATTATTATTATTATTATTATCAATGCCACCTCTGACAGCAGAGATAGAACATAACCATAATGGCTAGTAGCCATTGTCAGCTGCTTAGCTTTTATTCTAGCTTTCCTCAGGAGTATTACAAAATGAACTCTTAAGGGAGGGAAGACTAGCTTAAAAAAAAACCCCAACCAAATGGTTTTGAAGCAAACCAAGGGGTATTCTGACTAGCCTTTGACTGTGTCGACCACAGCAAACTATGGCAAGTTCTTAAAGAAATGGGAGTGCCTGATCACCTCATCTGTCTCCTGAGAAATCTCTATGTGGGACAAGAAGCTACAGTTAGAACTGGATATGGAACAACTGATTGGTTCAAAATTGGGAAAGGAGTATGACAAGGCTGCATATTGTCTCCCTGCTTATTTAACTTATATGCAGAATTCATCATGCGAAAGGCTGGGCTGGATGACTCCCAAGCCGGAATTAAGATCGCCAGAAGAAAAATCAACAACCTCAGATATGCAGATGACACAACCTTGATGGCAGAAAGTGAGGAGGAATTAAAGAACCTTTTAATGAGGGTGAAAGAGGAGAGCGCAAAATATGGTCTGAAGCTCAACATCAAAAAAACAAAGATCATGGCCACTGGGCCAGTGGCGTAGCGTGGGTTGTCAGCACCCAGGGCAAGGCAAGTAATTTGCGCCCCCTAACCCATGGATTTGCGCCCCCTAACCCTAACCCCCAGATGTTGCACCCGGTGTGGCCGGCCCCCCCTGCACCCCCCACGCTACGCCACTGCACTGGGCCCATCATCTCCTGGCAAATAGAAGGGGAAGAAATGGAGGCAGTGAGAGATTTTACTTTCTTGGGCTCCATGATCACTGCAGATTGTGACAGCAGTCACGAAATTAAAAGACGCCTGCTTCTTGGGAGAAGGGCAATGACAGGCCTAGACAGCATCTTGCCAACAAAGGTCCGTATAGTTAAAGCTATGGTTTTCCCAGTAGTGATGTATGGAAGTGAAAGCTGGACCATAAAGAAGGCTGATCGCCGAAGAATTTATGCTTTTGAATTATGGTGCTGGAGGAGACTCTTGAGAGTCCCATGGACTGCAAGAAGATCAAACCTATCCGTTCTTAAGGAAATTAGCCCTGAGTGCTCACTGGAAGGACAGATCCTGAAGCTGAGGCTCCAATGCCTTGGCCACCTCATGAGAAGAGAGAAGACTCCCTGGAAAAGTCCCTGATGTTGGGAAAGATGGAGGGCACAAGGAGAAGGGGACGACAGAGGACGAGATGGTTGGATAGTGTTCTCGAAGCTACAAACATGAGTCTGACCAAACTGCGGGAGGCAGTGGAAGACAGGAGTGCCTGGCGTGCTCTGGTCCATGGGGTCACGAAGAGTCGGACACGACTAAACGACTAAACAACAACAACAAGGGGTATTTGGTAGGGGTGTGCATCAGCTCTCTGTATCTCCCAGGTTTCAAGGTGGATAGGGGTGCTTTGGGGACAGTTTTTGGCATTCCCGAGTTGGATTGCACCATTAACAAAGAATCTCAAGTAGGATCAAGGTTGCTCCTTAGTCTTCTATAGAAAAGTGAAACCAAACTGACAAAGGGAATATGCAGAGAGGGGTTGGAGAGGTGGATGAGCTTTTCAGCTATTATTCTGAAATTTGGCAGGCTTCATCCCCTGCAAGTTGCATCCAATTATGGTATAAACTATAACAGACTTTTTATTTTGTAGAAAAACAAGGCAAAGGTTTGAAGATGCCCTGTATAAATACCCCATGATGTATCTGCCTATAAACTGACAGGCTTAATTGATGCATGCAAATATTATCCACTTCAGCAAAAGGGGGTGGGGATGGGAATACAGCAATTTTAGACTCTATTATAGTGAATGGGAGGGTTCATTCTTAACGGATATAATTTAGTCCCAAATAACGAGTCAAATTGGAAAGACGCAGACTGGCTCTGAAACGGGCTACTTCCCAAATCTGGGTACAAATCATATCTTGCAACTAGCATACACTCATCAGTAGATATAGCTAGAATATCATCTGTTGATCTTTACAGTTTATACAAAAGGTAGATAACTGTTGCTCTCCAGATATTGTTGAACTTCAGCTCTCATTTTCCCTGGTCATTGCCCACGTTAGGTAAGGAAGATAAGAGTTGGAGTCTAACACATTTGGAGGACACCAGCTTAGAGAATACTGATATAGAACCTGCTTTATTTTCTCTTTGTCTTCCAAGTATTCCCCATCCCCTGGTGTCACCACTTATTTGACCAGGCATTGTTTATGGTTGTTCAAGATTACATCTGCTGCTATCAAAAGGCTAGAAACCTTTTTATTGATCCAAGTCTGCAAACGACAAGCAAGGAGCATTAAAATCTATCACAAACGTCAGTGTCATATAGCGGGTCATTTAACAAATGAAAATTATTAGGCTTTGCTGTCATTATATTCTTTGCACAAGAGTGCTTTGAAGAATAACCACCTGATCTAGCTCCTTGAATCTGCTGTGCCCTTTTCACGAATTGCTTTTTAGTTATCTGACCTGATTATTGTTTTCAACATTTCGTGGTAAGGTGCTTTGAGTATCTCATGAACTGGAAAAGCAGGATATAAATATTTGAAATAAATGATAAATAAAAGCCCAATGTCTCTACAGCCAGCTAACTTATTCTGCAGCCTAGAGACAAACAGTAAGAAATGCTACCATCTCCAGCTGTGCATGAAAGTATCAAGGAATCGATCTTGTTCTTCTTCACAAAGGTTAGGAATCTGTGGAATGAAGATGTGGAACTAGCAGAGGCCAGATGCAGAGTTATGGATCAATTTGTGGCATACTGGCTGGCACATCAACCTGCCATTTGTGGCCTAGCTAAAGAAGAATTAAATAGCTGATCTAAAAGGAAAGCAGGGCAGAGGTAATACTCTGCTAAACAAAATAAAAAAATTCCTTCCAGTAGCACCTTAAAGACCAACTGAGTTAGTTCTAGGTATGAGCTTTCGTGTGCATGCACACTTCTTCAGATACACTGAAACAGAAGTCACCGGACCTTTCTATATAGTGAGAAGGTGGGGAGGGGTATTACTCAGAAGGGTGGTGGGAATGGGTGATTGGCAGATAGCTGCGATGAGCCTGTTGACGACTCTTAACGACTGCAATAGGTCTAACAGGAAAAAGCAAGGGGTGAGAAGGTGAAAAATGGCTTTGTCATGTATAATGAGATAAGAATCCAATGTCTTTGTTCAAACCAGGTCTCTCCATAGTTTTAAGTTTGGTGATAAGTTGCAATTCAGCAGCTTCTCTTTCCAGTCTATAGACTGGAAAGAAACAACTTATCACCAAACTTAAAACTATGGAGAGACCTGGTTTGAACAAAGACATTGGATTCTTATCTCATTATACATGACAAAGCCATTTTTCACCTTCTCACCCCTTGCTTTTTCCTGTTAGACCTATTGCAGTCGTTAAGAGTCGTCAACAGGCTCATCGCAGCTATCTGCCAATCACCCATTCCCACCACCCTTCTGAGTAATACCCCTCCCCACCTTCTCACTATATAGAAAGGTCCGGTGACTTCTGTTTCAGTGTATCTGAAGAAGTGTGCATGCACACGAAAGCTCATACCTAGAACTAACTCAGTTGGTCTTTAAGGTGCTACTGGAAGGAATTTTTTTATTTTGTTTTGACCATGGCAGACCAACACGGCTACCTATCTGTAACTCTGCTAAACAAATCTGTCTAAGGTGATATTCTGCTAGATAGGAGAGAGTTAATAAAATTAAGATGACAATCAGGTTATTAGTCACTAGATCCAGTGTTTGTTTAGGTGTGAGGAAAACCCTGAATTAATCAATGTGGCAGCAGAAACAATCTATTATCTTTGCAAACTTAGCAGAATGTGTGCATGAAGGGATTGTAATTGGCTGCTAGTACCTGCATCCTAATGAGCGTGGGGCTGCAATCCTAAACACATTTATTTGGGAGCAGCTTCCATTGAACACAACAGTGCACATGACTGCACTGTTGAAGTCTTCTCATGCAAATGGTCCACTCAGGTGGGCTGTGCAAAGTCACAGGAAGTATTTGTGTGACGTAGTGCAGCTTGACTTCTGCAGTGAGAAAAAAGCAACTTGTGGCTTTATTTTCTAATCCCAAAAGACGTTCTATGATTGCATTCTAGTCATTTTCATTACATTGGTGTTTCTTTCTTTAATTACTATTACTATTACTATTACTGTTATAAAATAAAATAAACATATTTTGTGCTTAAAATACACTTAAAACAGATCCTTATTATAATAGGTTTCAAGCATGTTCTAGCAAACAAAAATCTCCCAATGCTACTTTCTGCAGTTCATTTATTTCAAAGTATTTTTATCCTACGTTTTCCATTTCGGGAGGGGGGGGGAATGCCCCAAAGTGACTGTCAGAATATAAATCAACCTCACAATAGTGCAATCAAGTTAACAGCATGATCCTGTATTACAGCTTGATCCTATGTATTTTAACTCAAAAGTAAGTCCTAATGGGTTCAATTGAGCTTATTTACTAGTAACTATGTCTAGAATTGCAAGGTGCTTTTCTTTTCTTTTAAAAAATGAACAAATAAATGAAACTTTTACATAGCCAATAAAGGTGGCATAATACCTGATCAGGCCTGTGGGCTCCAGTTAACATATGGCTGGCAGCTGCATTTTGAATCAATTCAACTTACGAAGTACGTTCCTAGGCAGCTCTAAATACAACATACTGTAGCAATCTAATTATCCTGGTTATCTTCTGTTGATTCACCACAGAGTCAAAACCATCAAAACAAATCCATCATAACTTTGTTCATGTGAGCTTGCCATTTGCACGAGCAGGTTTTAATGCTTATTGGAATGTATGAAACAATTCTGAACAGTTTCCCACTGGATACTCTTCCTGCAAAAAAAGGGGGGCGTTATTTGAAATATCAGAGTTCTGGTTAAGGCAAGTAACAAGAGCAGTAAGATTGCCATACCTCAGCCTATCAGTGGCTTAGTGGTAGAAAGACTCTTCAGCACCCAGGAAGTGGGGCTTCCTCTAGCACTGGTCTCCCAGATCCTAGTTCAGCTACAACTTCTGATCATGCCTGATTGCTGGCCATGCTGGCTAGGGATGATGAAAACAGTAGTTCAACAGCATCAGGGGGAAATCATGTTGCTTAACCCTGATCGAAAGCATCCTCAAAATACCTGTTCATATTGCTCTATTGAAAACTTTGAAGGAAGAAAGTTCAGCCGTCTCCTTCCACTATTAAAATAGTGCTATAGTTATGCAATTTTCCTAAACTGACCTTCACATATTTAAAACCCACTGTTACTTGCCTATCCCCAGGAGATATTTTGAACAATGGTTCTCTTCTCTCTTTTCAACACCCTTTAAATATTTATAAGGAGCAGTACATTCTCTCTTGATGTTTTCCTCTCCAAATATTTCCATGCAGAATTTACATATATGAGATGCTTTCTGGATCTTTTATTATTCTTATGGCTCTCCTCCAAATACTTCCAGAAACGTACCGCGCCTATATAGTAATCCTGTAAATACTTCCCAGAACATCTTGAAACCCGGCTCTGAAATGCTGCTTACTGTGCTTCAGATGAAGTTTTTCCAGTTCTGAGTCTGGTGATACTATTAAGCCTCATTTACATGCATTTGCCAGCATCCCCTCATTCCTCCCTGCTTACTGTATCAGGGGCTTATCAGTACTACTGTGGTACATAACCACACAATCCATCTTAATCATGGCGGCTTCAACATTAGGAACGCTCTCCACTAGGAACGCCATTTGCACTCTCATTTATTCCAGAGAAGCTGACACCATTCCTCCCAGAGCACTGTATACTCTGACGTTTTCCCTGCTTTCTTCCTACTTCTAAAAGTGCTTCTTTGCAGTTTCTTTGTGAAGCTTTCAGGTGTGGACTGATTAGAGCTGTTGACTTACCTGGTTTGCAGGTGCACGTGTGTGCACACACATATGCACAGTTATTATTTTTGTCACCTCTGATGGGGAAGAATAAAAATTAAACAAAATGGAAGCCTACTTTGCAAAAGCCTGTCCTCACTGCATAAAATGACCAAGAGACTATCCAGTTAACAGCAACAAATAAGTAATTTTGTTCTTAATGATGAGGACTGGGCAATGTGCAATCGACATGCAACAGGGTAGAGCTATAGAATACAAAACCTTTTGTTGCTCTTTTTGATCTGTATGGACAGCGGGAGTGGCATGGAAACAACTGCAGGGCAATGGCAACCATGCCACTCCACACAGGATATAACCTAGGCCTGAAAATTTGGGATATAGTGCTTCAGATAACTCAGGTTAAAAAAGCTTTGATCACAACATCACATGCTTAAGTTAAATATATCACTGCATTTATAATGGAACACTATTATTTTCAAAAGGGGCTTGCTTGCTTTTAACAAGCTGTAGCATAGCAGCTGCATGTAAAACCTAGTACCTTCCATTAAAAATGATCAGGATGCAGGAATGATCTGTGCCAGAAAGAAGTTGCCAGTCTGATGTGAGCTAAATGGCTCCATGCTTTACTTAGCAGAAAATCTGCTAAGGAGGTGGTTATTCCTGGGCTGTTATTGCTTGTTCAGACCCAGAGACCTCCCCCCTAAATAAAGACACACTTGACTCAAATTTTTGTTTTGGTTTTTGACAGAATTTCGGCCACAACTTTACAGAAGGTGAGTGGTTGCATAGGCTCTGGTTCAACCAGCTCCCTACACCCTTGCAGGCAGCGCTGACCCAGGGCACCAGCATAGGTCAGCCAAGGGTGAACACCTGGGTAGGCAAACAGCCGGGAACAGACTATGTTCACCACCCAGATGCCCCCCTGGACCAGTGGCGTAGCGTGGGTTGTCAGCACCCGGGGCAAGGCAAGTAATTTGTGCCCCCTAACCCATGGATTTGCGCCCCCTAACCCGTGGATTTGCGCCCCCTAACCCTAACCCCCAGATGTTGCGCCCGGTGCGGCCGGCCCCCCCTGCACCCCCCACGCTACGCCACTGCCCTGGACTCAGGCACAGACATTAGGTCTCGGGGGTTGACCTAATCAAGTTGAGTCCCTGGATTCCTTTAACGGAATACCCTTCACATAGGGATGGCGAGACCATTCTCCCATCTCTGTCGCCTGAACCAATGCCTATCTGCAACCTTACAAGTTGTGATGATTTGCTACGTGGCAGGTGAAAACCCAAATGGCAACAGCCAATCAGCCAAGTGGGGAAAATTCCTGTCGTGCCCCTGTCCCAACGACAGATGAAACACGACGGCATAGCAAGGTCAATCACAAAATGCCCTAAATATAGGGAGAGGTGGGCGGGTGTTTCAATGCATGAGCCGAAAGAGGAAGCTCTGGGTCCCATGCATGGGTATATAAAGGTCCCTCGATCCATTTGGACTGCACCCCACTGGTCAGATTGAACCCAGCAACAAGGGACCTATCAATCGGGTGTTGTGGCTGTCCAGTCTTACCCACGTACAACACAGGAGGTCAGTCTCCAGGTCTCACTGCAACACGTGCCCTCTTTTAGGGAGGAGACGGTTTGCCGCTGTTGTTCTTCACCACCCAGTTTCCCTTATTGTATGTCTAATTTAAGTTAGCAGACTTTGATACAAAAACAGTCTTGTACTTCTCTGAATATTAGGTTTAGGTAGAAATATTGTGAGGAGTTTTGCAGTGTTAATTGGCTTTGTTTGCTGTGGATAAGAGAACAGAAGAGACTTATTGTGTCTTTGTAAATATTTTATTTGTGCCCCTTGCACAGGTGAGCAAGGAGTCCAGGACCACTGAGCATACTGACTGAAGGAATACATTTAACAAGGCCACAACTTTTTATTGATCACAGCCCTATCTGATGTTGGTTTGCCTGCAACCCAGAGCTGAGGCTTTTAGACAACCCCCTGTAAACTGTTATTTGACTCCTGCCCAATGGCCCTCCCCCTGCCATATGCCAAATTGAGGAAGGGGCCATTGAAAGCTAGTGTGGTGTAATGGTTAGAGCATTGGACTCTGACCTGGGTATGAGCTCAATGTGACCAGCCACTATCTCTCATCCTAACCTACCTCACAGGGCTGTTGTGAGGGTAAAAATGAGGAGAACCATGTATGCCAACTTGAGCTCCTTGGCGGGGGAGGGGGAGGGAATGCAGTATGGTAATGTAATAAAAGAAAGGTGAAAACCTCACCAGTGAGCATAAGCAGAAGTTAACATGACCCCTAAAAGTGAACCTGTGTGATAAGCTGATTCATCTTTCTCTGTTCCTCCTTCTAGCTGCTTCCACAAAAAGTTCCTTTTATGTGGTTGAAACATTGGTCTTCTACAGTCAGCAGGAAATGAAATTAGAATGATATTTCCACAAGGCACTTCTTATAATGTTACATGTTGCTCAACACTACCCATCTCAGTGAAAAAATATATTTCCATAATGTTTACTGGGTTTCTGTCTCTTATTGCTTTCTACTGAGCATGCCCACAATGTTAATATGAATTGCCCGTAATTCCATCAGTTCCTTGTAGTCTAGATTGGGCCAGGGGAGGAGGAAGATAATTTCCTATTCTATTATTTTCTGCTTAGTGCAAAATAGTTTTATTTGAATCAGAAATAAAATAAAGAGTAGACATTAAAGAGGAAACAGTAATTAAAGCACCCCCCAAAATAATATTTGGGGGAACGGGAACTAATTAATTAAGGGGCTATTCAGTAATGCTGTGTCCCCACTGAACAGGAAGCAACGACAGGGGCAAAAGTCACAAAGAGAAAACTTATGAAGACACAATAGCCCTGAAAGCCTCACTTATATTTTGTCTTATATTTGGCACTGCAATTGTGTTTTAAATTGGGGGAAATTGCAACAAATCACAAATGAAAACACACATAGACAACAGTGAAATGTAATGGGTTGGCAATGACCTCATCTGGATTCTTTGCAAAAACTGAGGGAATGAAGGATGTCACTTCCACACAAAGTGGACAGTATGGGAGCAGCTTCTCCCAGTCTTTTCCAGCTGTTTTTCTTGCATGATCTGCCAAGCACTAGTCTCAGACCCCACCCCACAGCCCTGCAGACAAATTGGCTGTTGAGGCCATGGCTATTAAAGAACATGAAGTTTATTTTGTATCAGATCTCTGCCTTCCACCCAGAATCACTTTAGGCAAAACCATAATGATACACCCATTCAACAGTAATCAGACAGCAAATTCACAACAATATAAATAGCCTGTTTTTTCCTTGCTTGATTCCCAAGTAACAACCCCTAGAGATAAACCTGTTTTGATTTTCATCATTCCTTTTTTACTTTATTTTTTATTTTTTGCCACATGTTACTTTATTTTCTTCTGTTACAGGGGAAAGCTTTGCTTGGAATGGAATTTGTGTGATAAATACTAATGCAGAAATCCCAAACAAAGAAACTGGGAAGTGGGGGGAAATTAAGCAGATATATTTCATGAGATACAAGTCTTAAAAAAAAATATTAGTCACACTATTTTGGTATTCTAAGCAGATATTAGTCATATAGCATAAAGTTTTTTTTAGAAGAAAAACCAGACATTAATAATCTGTAATAAATTTTTTGTGGCATGCTTAATAAGTTCATCAAGGCTTCCTATAAATCAATTTGTCATTTACTTTTCATATTTGTTGCATTTATTTCCTCCTGCTGAAAATGTTCAGCCTTAGTGAAACCCATTGAAACAGCAGCTATGGACATTTTAATGACACGAGTGTATTGAAAAGAGCAACGCTTTATGAAAGATGTATAATGTAGAGTAGGGAAAGCCAACATGGTGCTCTCTGGGTTTTGTGGGCTACAACTCCCATTGCACCAGCAAGCATGACCAATAGTCCAGATGTTTGTAGCATTACAATAAGTGTCAGGAACCTTTGGCCCTCCATATGTTGCTGAACTACAACTCCCATCATCCTTGGCCATTGCCCTTGCTAGCTGGAGCTGATGGGAGGTGTAGTTCAGCAACATATGGAGGGCCAAAGGTTCCCTGCACCTGAATTGCAAGTTCTGTCTTCCCTGATCATTGGTTGTGCTGCCTGGAAAATATGGGAGATGGAGCCCAATAGCATCTTGATGGTACCACATTGGTCTCCCCATCTTAGTGGACTTGTATACGGGGTTTATGATTTGAATACTTGCATGTTCAATGTATTCTGTGAGATACAAGTGGTGATGTAATGGTTACCTCACCTCAACAAGGATATCATAGAGTTGCAGAAAGCAATCAAAATCATCAAGGAAAGGTACCTCTGTTTGGGACTTTTTGCTCCAGAGAAAAGACAGGTAAGAGATGACATGAGAGAAATTAGCTCATATGGTAGAGCATGAGACTCTTAATCATGGGTTTGAGCCCCACATTGGGTGAAAGATTCCTACATTGCAGGGGGTTGGACGAGATGATCCTCGTGGCCCCTTCCAGCTCTATGATTCTATGATCTATGAAATTTATAGATTATACAGGGCATGGAGAAAGTGGATGGTTAGAAATGTCCCCACTCCCCTCATAACAACAGAACTCATGGGCATCCAATGAAGCTGAAGATCCAGGACAAATAAAAGAAAGCATTAAACGCATAGTTGAACTATGGAACTGGTTGCGTGTTCAGAACCAGAGACCTCCCCCCTAAATAAATTCATGCATGACTCAAATTTTACTTTTGGTTTTTGGCAGAATTTAGGCCACAACTTTATTGATTACAGAAAGTGACTGGTTGCATAGGCTCTGGTTTGACTAGCTCTCTGCAGTCTTGCAGGCAGCACTGACCCAGGGCACCAGCATAGGTCAGCCAAGGGTGAACACCTGGGAAGGTGAAATGCTGGGAACAGACTCTGTTCACCACCCAGATACCCCCCTGGACTCAGGTATGGGCACAAACCTCTCTCAGGGGTTGATCAAACCACTGAGTCCCTGGATTCCTTTAATGGAATGCCCTTCACATAGGGATGGCGAGAGCGTTCTCCCATCCCAATCACATGAACCAGAGCCTATCCACAACCTTACAAGTTGTGACAATTTGCTACGTGGCAGGGGAAACCCAAATGGCAACAGCCAATCAGCCAAGTGGGGAAAATGTCAGTATATGGAAACATCACCGCTGCAGACACCCAGATTGTTGACATCACATGATGCGCCTATCTGTGGGACAGAAGAATTTCCCAGGACGTTCACAGGCTGGATAAGTCTTTGTGAAGAGTGTAATTTGAAACCTTCCATTTGCACATGTTCAGGAAGTTTGTCAGACCTGCTAGAAGAACTGAACTGAAAGGACGTGTTTTTCTCTAGTGCTGTAATGTCAGAAATAAACATCATGTAAATAGATTTCTGACTTATTTTCTTTCCCCTGCGGAAGCAGGAGGAGGTGTTGTGCATTTTACCCACACTTGGGAAAATGTCGCCTATCAAAATCTCCCTGGTCTGTCTGGATATCAGCCAGAGGAGGTTACCGGTAAGCAAGCTCCAAGGACAGTGAGAGAGGCCAGCCTCTATGGAGGGGGCTTGAAAACCAACAGAAAATTCCTGGCGTGCCCCTGTCCCAATGACAGATGACACACGACGGCATAGCAAGGTCAATCGCAAAATTGCCCTAAATATAGGGAGAGGTGGGCGGGTGTTCCGAATGCACGTACCGAAGGAGGAAGCTCTGGGTCACATACATGGGTATAAATAGGTCCCTTGATCCATTTGGACTGCGCCCCATTGGTCAGATTGAACCCAACATCGAAGGACCTACCAATTGGGTGTTGTGGCAAACCAATCCAACCCACCCACAACACAGGAGGTCAGTCTCCAGGTCTCACCGCAACACATGCCCTCTTTGAGGGAGGACACAATCTCCCACAGGAGGCAGTGATAGCCACCAATTTGGATGACTTTAGAAGAAGAAGAAGAGTTTGGATTTGATATCCCACCTTTCACTCACTTTAAGGAGTCTCAAAGTGGCTAACATTCTCCTTTCCCTTCCTCCCCCACAACAAACACTCTGTGAGGTGAGTGAGACTGAGAGACTTCAGAGAAGTGTGACTAGCCCAAGGTCACCCAGCAGCTGCATGTGGAGGAGCGGAGACACGAACCCGGTTCCCCAGATTACGAGACTACCGCTCTTAACCACTACACGACACTGGTGGATTAGAGAAAATCATGGAGCAGAAAACTAGCAATGGCTACTTTCCATGAAGGCTATGCTCTGTCTCCATGGTCAGAGGCAGTAATGCTTCTGAATTCCAGTTGCTGGAAACCATAAGAGAGGAGAAAGCTCTGCTGTTTGGGTCCTGCTTGTGGGGCTTCCCACAGGCATCTGATTGGCAACTGTGAGAACAGGATGCCAGGCTAGATGGGCCATTGATCAGCACACACTTCTTATATTCTTACTGGGTGATTTTTTTCCTTTTTCTTTTTTTTTTTGTCCGGACACAATAGAGGTTTCCCACATATTGGCACAACATCTCATGTAACCTCACAGCACTGAGACTGCTTTGCCATTTTCAACAAATAAATGGCACAGTACCCCTTTGCCTCTAATGCTAAACATTTTTTTAAAAAAACTGGAGCAGCGGTTGAAAGATCAGACTGAAAGTATATCAGAACAAATCCCCCGCCCCTCAAAAAAGTGAGCTTGATGTTATTTCCTAGGGAGCTTAGTATTTTCTCATGTGAGGGGAAATGTCGTATTGAGCCAGTTTTCAAACCATGTTTTTATGTCAACTGAATCTCCAAGGAAATAACTTCCAGAATCAGCGGAAAGTGCAAAAGCATTTTCTCTTCGGCAGAGCTGGATACAAACCATTATTCTATTTCTTTGTAGGTGAAGAGGTTGCAACTGTGAGCCCAAACAGACACTCCTCAGTCTACTAGGGGAGAAAATCATGAATAGTTTCAATAAAGTGAACTTTCCCCCTGCCCACAGATAAATTGAAGTCAACTATGGAAGCAAACGGCTTGTCAGGTACAGAATTGGAAATCTGTGGATTACAGCCGATTCTTCTGGTCTGGTGCATTTATTAAGTGCAACTCAGAGCACATGTTATGGGGGAGGAGGGAATGCGAGCACTAAAGGCTATTTTTAGAGATGGTTTCCTGTTGCTGCTGCTGCAATATGTGGTATCATGAAGTCTTAATCGTTATCCCTTGCAGCCTCCCAGTGTGAAGCTGAATAGCAATAATGGAAAGTTGACAATGGGGATGCACAGAGAATCAAGTTTCTGAGATTAAAACAAGTGCTGTATGTAACTTCGAACATACGCCTTGGGAAGGATTTACTGAAACAGCATTAATAATATTTGAGGGTTGCAAAGCCCAAATATTGTTCTATGTATGTATTAATTTCCTGTGGGTTATGGCTAATGCTTCAGTTCCCCTGGCACAAGGGAGTTTCATGCAGGCAACAGAACTTCTGCTTCCTCTCCTATTCCCTTCAGCCTATTGCACACAGCCAAAATAAGTTCTGGAGGCTTGGTGCACCCTCCAGACCAGATATGGGGGCACACAGACGAAGGAGAGGAGACAGAAGCCCCATTGCACCAGAGGAACCCTGCTGGCATAGCATGGGATTCAAAACAATATTTCTATGCCACCCTTACAGGTAATTTCTGCCCCTCCCATGGAATGGGGCCTTACATTGGCGCCACTGAAATTTGCAAGTCTGATTCAGGGAACCTCCATTAGTACAGAAGGGCATAGAGCTAGTCCACTCATCCCTACACCAACTTATGTTTATGTAATTCTTGATGCGATCACCTGAAGAGGACTTGTGCACCCTACTCTAACCAAGGGACAGAAATTGGAGAGAAGGTTGCATGACTGCTAAATAATATCTCTTCTCACACTTTGAGAACTGTCTGCCCAGGAAAAATCAGGGGGTGGGGGGAAACTCTTGTCCTGATTTGGGCCAGTGACACCAACAAATCCAGATGAATTGGGGTGCATTTCCTCAAATATTGGTTTCAGCTTTGGTTAATTGTGTTAATGCCTAGTCCATCATTCTTCCAATAGAAAAGCATAACAGAAAGTTGAAATAGTTCCAGCAGGACCACGGAAGCTAGCTAGCAGAGATCTGTTAATCTGTATAACAGATATGATATCTTTTGTTAACTTTTGTTTTCCCTTCCATGGGTAAATCACCCTTGGTCATGCTCAGCGTATTCTGACAGGTTCCGACCAATGAAATATTCCACCTGTAAGACTCCCTCACAGTGCAAGTGGAAAGTTTCATGAACTTTTGAGTCAGAGAGATGACTTTGAAATAACATCCCCCTCAACAGCCAATTTCTTTAAAATGAACAGAACTAAACGATTTCATTTAATTGCAAGCTGGTAAACATCCCTCAACCCCAATCAAAAGAAAGTATAATAAACAGCAGCAAATACAGGTGAAATAATGAGCTGGCATGACTATTAACAGTGATTCCTAAACAGGCTTCCTGATAGTCTCCTTCTTGATTTATCTTAAATTCTTTGGGAAAATTTGAAGGCCAGCCATAAAACTTAGGTTTTCAATGGAAACAGAAAAGGGAGAAGACTGTACCCAATGTTCTCTAGAACATTGACTCTAGAAGTCTAGAACAAGACTCTTGCACAATAAAAGAATTCAGTATAACAGTTGCACTAGCAGAAACAAGTTGCACAACAGATTGTAGAATCTACTGTGCAACAAAATTACCAGCAACCTGCTTGTATATTCTCTTGTGCAACAACCTTGTGCTAGAGCAAAATATTTCACCAGTGGAACAAGTCTACTGCTAAGTGACTTTAACTTAGTGCTACATTTACAGGTAGGTAGCCGTGTTGGTCTGCCATAGTCCAACCCCTCCCCACCTTCTCACTATATAGAAGGGTCTGGTGACTTCTGTTTCAGTGTATCTGAAGAAGTGTGCATGCACACGAAAGCTCATACCAAGAACTAACTTAGTTGGTCTTTAAGGTGCTACTGAAAGGAATTTTTTTATTTTGTTTAGTGCTACATTGTATGCAATATATGCAGTTGGTCTAAATTCCAAGTGATGGCAGAAGACACATAGCTTTCTTTAGCCCTGTCCCAATAATGAATGATAAGTGGTATTCAACTAAGTTCTGTTGCAGCATTTAATTCCTTTTGCTCCACCTCAATCACAGATGATCTGATGGGGTACTTCTGGTGGTTCCTGGTGCCTCTGAGGTTTAGTTGGCTACTACTATGGACCAAGCCTGTGGAACTCCAGACCAGCAGAAGTTCAGCAGGAAACACCCCTTCCTTCTTTCAGACATCTTTGGAAAACTATAGTTTAGAAGGGCCTTTGCAATATGAATTTTCTGTTTTTAACTAATCAGTATTTATTAGTGGTGTATTGGTGCTTTAAATTATGGTTTTGTGAATGCTTTTTGGTGGTTTTATTCTTATATGTTGTATACTATCTTGCTATATATTTCTATGAAAGTGCAGATTATAAATATGTTAATTAACAAACAAACAGATGTCTGGATAGATTGTTGTCAAGCCTACTCTGTTGAAGCAATGTTTAGGCTTGTTTTCTGTATATTAAAAGCAGATTAAAAATAATTGCTTCCATACTCAGTCCTTTGGTGTGCATCTAGTTTTTTATCATCCAAGCTTTTCTTCACCTTTTGTTTGATTTTAGTCATTAAGAGAGCAATCCTAACTATAAGAAGGTGCTGTATTTCAAATTCTGTTCAGGAGCCTCTGGGTGGGGCTGTTGCCAGCTAAGGCGGCAGGTGAGTGTGGGTCTGATTTTGAGGATTTTGCTCTAGGTTACATGACTGAGTTTGGAAAGACTGAGTCTTTCCTTGCTCCACTGTGCCTCAGAACATCCTACTTTGTGACTTAATGTCAGCATCAATTACATCAGCTAAAGTTCCACTAGCAGAGGCCCAGCAGAGCCCTGGATGAGCTGGGGCAAGGGACTTATGCCAGTGCATCTCTAGCTAAGATGAGATGAAGGACTTAAAAAGGTAAAGGTCCAGTCGTGGCCAACTCTGGGATTGCAACGCTCATCTCGCTTTATTGGCCGAGGAAGCCGGTGTACATCTTCCGGGTCATGTGGCCAGCATGACTAAGCCGCTTCTGGTGAACCAGAGCAGTGCACAGAAACGCTGTTTACCTTCCCACTGAAGCGGTACCTATTTATCTACTTGCACTTTGACATGCTTTCGAACTGCTAGGTTGGCAGGAGCAGGGACCGAGCAATGGGAGCTCACCCTGTCATGGGGATTCGAACCGCCAACCTTCTGATTGGCAAGTCCTAGGCTCTGTGGTTTAACCCACTTATGCTAGTGTAAAAAAAAGTAAAGGTAAAGGACCCCTGGATGGTTAAGTCCAGTCAAAGGTAACTATGGAGTTGCAGCGCTCATCTCACTTCAGGCCGAAGGAGCCGGCATTTGTCCACAGACAGCTTTCCAGGTCATGTGGCCAGCATGACTAAACTGCTTCTGGCGCAACAGAACACCATGACAGAAACCAGAGCAGCACACGGAAACGCCGTTTACCTTCCTGCCACAGTGGTACCTATCTATCTACTTGCACTGCTTTTGAACTGCTAGGTTGGCAGGAGCTGGGACAGAGCAACTGGAGTTCACCCTGTCACAGGGATTCGAACCGCCAACCTTCTGATCAGCAAGCCCAAGAGGCTCTGTGGTTTAGACCACAGCACCACCCATGTCCCTGTAGTCCTCACTGAGCCCAGGTTTAGCTGGGAAAGCTGAAAATCCTCCATATGCAAACTCTTTCATCCAGGCAGGTTTGGTTTGTGCTGTCAGTTACTTATGACATGAATATGCTGTTGTTGTTGTTGTATACAAAGCAGTGACCAGACAAGGAGTGCAGAGAGAAGAAATGCCACGGTGTACCTGTGGCAGCAAAACCAGACACCTTCATCTTCCCTACCTGCAATAAAACATGTATCTCTTATATCGGTCTCTAGCTGTAACTCTCTGATGCTTTGACTTTGTTGTTGTTTAGTCATGTCCGACTCTTCATGACCCCATGGACCAGAGCACGCCAGGCACTCCTGTCTTCCACTGCCTCCCACAGTTTGGTCAAACTCATGCTGGTGGCTTCGAGAACACTATCCAACCGTCTCGTTCTCTGTCGTCCCCTTCTCCTTGTGCCCTCCATCTTTTCCAACATCAGGGTCTTTTCCAGGGAGTCTTCTCTTCTCATGAGTTGGCCAAAGTATTGGAGCCTCAGCTTCACTATCTGTCCTTCCAGTGAGCAGTCAGGGCTGATTTCCTTAAGAATGGATAGGTTTGATCTTCTTGCAGTCCATGGGACTCTCAAGAGTCTCCTCCAGCACCATAATTCAAAAGCATCAATTCTTCAATTTCAATTTGACTTTAAGCCTTGCCAATTACAGTCAAGATAATAGGATGGTTCCTAAAGCATACACCTCAACTGCCAAAGGCCAGGGTAAAGAGGTTTGTCTCCAGCATACAGTGAAAACTGCATAACGAATGCACCAGACATATGTTGTAGGGAGGGAATACTACAGCTTAGGTGCTGCCATAGAGAAGGCCTTATTCATAATGGAACATTATATTATTCTGCATTGTTATACAAAAATAAAGCTTCTTAAAATAAATAGTATGTAAAACAAACTTCTTAGAAATTCTGAGGAGTATGAAAATGTTTGAAATAAATACCTCTCTCTAGTTTCCCTTTTATTGTGTCTTTTCTGTACGTTTAGCTTAAGTACCGGACCCTTGTTGCTTTTTACATGTTGCAGAGCATCTAGAGGGTTTTTTGGTTTTTTGGTTTTTGTTCTTGGACAACTATTAAATGATGACAACGGTGATGAGTTTCTTTACCCAGGCCCTGACATGAGTCATGGGGCCTCATAAAGTCAGCTGTCAAAAGCTACTTGGCTGAGGTCCCAAGCCCACTACATCATGCAGGGTGGATTCCAATGAACAGCTGTGAGACAGAAACTGCAACACATTGTTGTTGGGTTTTTTTTACATGAATGCCCCACATCCCTGTGCCTGCATGACAGCTTGCACACTGGCTGACCCAAAGTTTAACACGGTCTCATTCCACTTTGCAAAAAAATCTAGACTATGATGATATGAGTTGTCAAGACATTCAAAAAGAAGATCTGTGTGCTAAAATGTAAAATACAAGGTGTGAACAGAAAGTGTGGTGAATGGTCACAGAAATCGGACAGTGAGAAGTATTTGAACATACAATTGGCACTGGAAACCCATGAAATGCTCACAAGATGAAGCTGTAACTCGAAAGGCAGTGTATGAGTGGTTTAAGCATTTATGTGAAGGGCAGCAAACCATCAAAGATGACCCTCGGTCTGGCAGACCGTCGATGAACCAAACGGCGGCAAATGTTGACAGAGTTTGTGAGTTATTGATGTGGGATCGTTTATCCGTCCAAATGATGGCAGAAGAATTGCATATTCTGCGTGAAATTGTTAATGAGGTTACTGAGTTGTCCCACCCTCCATCTTCTCCCAATCTGCCCCCACCGGCCTTCTTTCTTTTTCCAAAACTGAAATCTGCCCTGAAAGGACACAGATTTCCCAACATTTCACACGTCCAACCTGCTGTGATGAGGGAACTGAAAGCAGTACAAAAAGAGGACTTCTCCAGAGGTTTCCAACAGTTCTACGAACGTTGTCAACAGTGCATTGTATCAGAGGGGGCCTACTTTGAAGGCCTGTAAGATATGTATGTTCAAATATTTCTTGCTGTCCGATTTCTGTGACCATTCACCGAACTTTCCGGTCACACCTTGTATATGTGGTGGCTCCACTGCCTCAGTTTGGGGCTGAATCTTAGAGAAATAATGACGACTTCCAAACTTATCTAGCAACATGTGGCAGTCTGTGGCTTCCATGGAAGCTGCCTGATTGCAGCCCTTGCTTATCACTTTGGTGCACTCTCACATGTAATGAAGGACGAGCCTGTCCATTTTCACTTGACAACTGCTAGATGCCACAAAGAAGCATTACAGCTGGTGAAATTATTGGTCATTATGATTGTTGTTAACCGCTCAGGAACCCTAAGGGTGTAAGCAAATAGCTGACAACATGAAATAGCAAAAGCTGTGCATAACTGCTGAACAGTTTTCCATTTCTGGGTGCATCTGGGTTCCTTTGGCTGGATCTAGTGAGGACCAGCAAACATATCCATCACACAGTTAGCTTCCCATGGGAAACATAAGGAGGTTGCCTGGGAAAAGAAGACTTCCTGTGTTCTCAGTTCCACACTATAGGATGCAAATAGAACTGGGTGGAGATGCCACCTGGGCACATCTTCAAAGTCCCTGGGTCCCATGTGAAAACAAGCGGCTGATGATGGAAATGCTTATAGGCACATATGCAAGGAGGCTGATATATTTTCAGCTTATGGACAAAGTTTGCAGTGTATACATGCAGTCCTGCAGCAGTGGAAATTGCACGCAATAGGCAGGGGAGAAGGAATTCAGTAAGAAATGACATCATAAACATTTTAAGGAAGAGAAACTGGGAGGGGGAAGATGAGTAGTGTGTTTCTACAAGGATGCAGTACATCATATCATTATGATAAATATAAAAGCCGAATTCCCAGTTACTTGGCTTATTTGGGGGGATTTCAGTGCTTGTGCAAATTATTCAGAACATTGTTGCTTCAGGGGAAAGTGTTCTCATCGTCTTTCTTTCCAAGCGGAGCTAGCTGAGAGATATTCATGAAAGATTCACCAGGGCCAATTTTTCTAGGAGTATAAGCAAAAGCCACATCAATATTTCAATGTCTCAAAAATGTGACGATTCTCCTGCCTTGAGTCGATGCTTAGAAACCATTGAATTTTAATGGAATGAACATTTCTGGAAAGGTTCCTTATGAAAATTTATAGGAGGCAAGCAAGCTTTCCTCCCGCCCCCCTCTCTCCTCTAACTAATATTTTGAGAACAATAATGTTTTACAATATTGCGAGGTAGGAAATGGTGTTGGAAGGAGCCTGACTGGTGATCTTTTCATCATGGTCCTTGTAGACTGCTAGTTTCCCAGGCAGTTTCAGCTGTCACAGTTGCTTAGAGTTCACTGGGCTGTTTTTAGTTACTCATTCAAATATTCATAAGAACCGAGGGCTGCAGTTTGCTGTCTGGTAACAACTTCATTTTCTGCTCACACAGAGCTTGTCCTTGTGGGAGGCTGTTCTCTGCCCCGATTGGCTCTCGTGCAGTCACATGGCCTTTCAAGGATAATGGAGTTTCCTTGGGAGTAGGTGAAAGAAGCATGTTCTACCTTTTATCTTTGCTTGGCTGAACGATGAAAATGATTGCAGGCGACAGTTATGGATTATCAAAGAGATGTGAAATGATCAAACCTATATCAAGCACTGGTTTGTGCTACGAGAGAAAGCGCATCCTTTAATTATTTACCGGGTGGGATAGCTCACACCTCAGGAAACCTTAAAACGGTCACAGTTTTGTGCAAATATTTACTTAACAATATTGTAGTTGAAACACAGTAATGAAAATAGGTGTAATTTTGTGCAGTGTTCATAGGGAAGGCCAATGGACTGTGACATTTCGCTGCATGGGAGCGGAATCGCAGGAGCGCTTGCCTTTTATTGCATTAAAGCTCTTGTTACATTAACCCTTCAGGGTAGCGCAGAAATTAGCAGAAAGGGAAGGATCTGATCATCAGTTTAGAGCTTAAAGATTAGCACGGCATAAGCAGCAAAATCACTTTTTCAACAGAATTAGCATTTTTAAGAAAATACCTACATACAGCAAGCTGTAAATATTCCAGAAGGAGAGCTTTGTGCATTTAGGAATGAGGTAGAAATTCGTTTCATTTAAAGGCAAACCTACCTAATTTGCACTTCATGGGGTGCGGGGGGATGCAGACCAAAATGCAAGCATCCTTCAAAATTTGAAATTCTTCCAATTTTTCAGGGCCGTTCTTCAACCAAGTAACATACACAAAAATGCATGTACTGGGGTAGAGTGTGCATAAAAATGCAACTATTGCCAAAGAAAATGTATATATTAGAGACAGCTGCATGCAAAAATGTGTATACAGTGGTATCTCAGGTTACGAACTTAATTCATTCTGGAGGTCCATTCTTAACCCAAAACCGTTCTTAACCTGAGGCGTGCTTTCGCTAATGTGGCCTTCTGCTGCTGCTGTGCCACCAGTTTGTAATCCGAAGTGTTTGTATCCCCGTTTTCCACTGTTTTAAGGAGAATTGACACTAGAATGCTGCTGAAAAATATTGCAAACTGATGTGGAAATATGGAGAACTGAAATGGAGACTGGTAAAGCAAGAAATGGAGAGAGGCCAAAATAGGCAGATTTCCCCATGAAAGACATGTAGATAGGTCTTATCTTTCAAAGGTCTCAGAAGAAAGCTATGTAAGGGCAAAACACCTACTGCACTTTTATTTTAAGCAATTAAATGGTATTGTTGCACACCACTCAATCTGAGCGGTGCATGATTCCAGGGATTCCAGACGCTTACCCAAGGTTCATGTTTCCTTTGAAAATGAGGCACAGCAAAGATTGTGGTGTCTTTATGATATATGGCTTATTTACACATGTATAAAACCTGAGCCTATGATGGATAGTTCACAGCACCAACACCCCAAAAGGGTCTTGTTTCTCCCAGAGCTACATCCTTGGATTGAAACGGACATCAAACATTGCTCTGTCTCTCTGCCTTCTCCCAGCTTGCTGCTTTACTTCTGGCCCACATAGCTGTAACTATCAACACTAAACACTTGCTCTGTCTTTGTAACTATCCACTCGATGAGGGAGGGCTCTCATTCATTTGCTATCTCCCAAACAGCCCCTTCCTTTGTTCTCCTTAATGGCCCATCACCTAGGCTGTCACCTCACGGGGAGGCCAGTCTATCTATTCCAAGATTTAGAAATTTGATTAACTTCCAACACTTAGAAGCGATCAGAAGGGTCTCGGGATACAGCGTAACAGCCCAAAATCATAACAGTATGCACTCACTTGCACAATAGCACCAGTATTTTCAATGTTCCCCCTTTATCCCACTAATATTTCATCTTATCAGCAGAGACATAGGATATAAGGGACTGAGGAAGTTGCAAGTGACCCACCTAGCTCAAAGTATACTCCTTTTATCTTGGGTTAATTTGTCTTGATTAATATGCCACCGATTTATTTTATGCAGAGAACTAGCAACACATAATATGGTTTAATATATTTCTCGTAATTATAATAATAATGATATGTTTGCCCTGTGCTGAAGGCTTTGAATGGGAAACATTACATAACTCATAACTATTCATCAGAATTCAGACCATGCAAAGGTAAACATGAGCAATTCTACCACAATACACACACACAAGGTAGCCCTGATGGCTAAATATAAGACTGAGGGAAATAGCAAACACTGGGAAGATGCCAGGTGATGGTGTAAAGGAGGCAGAGAAGGAGATATAGTCAGGGTTCAAGGGATCCGTCTAATCCCACAAATATTAAGCAATGTGATCACCTGGGGACACACTCTTAAAACAGGAGTGGTGAACCTCCAGCCCACAAGCTGGTTTTATTCATGTTTCACGTGCCTGGCTTTTATTGTATTGCTGCTTTATTGTATTTTGTTATATTTTATTGTGCTGGCATTACTGCTGTTAGTCATCTTGAGCACTATTTGGTGAACAGGCAGGATACAAATTTAAGAAAGAAACGAACCATGTCTGTTGCAGGTAAACTTCATGGCTGTTCCACTGCAATAGGATTAATGCAGTCTAGCAACTCTGGCTGATGCAGAAAGTGACAAATTTCTTCCTGATGAGGGTCCTTGTTTTCTGGGAACATGTTATGCAATTTTTGCTTACCTGCCAATGAGGGCATGTGCATATGTGAACATGAACACACACATACATGCATGCAAACACACACACACACACTTTTCATCTTTCCTATTCTATCTCTAGAATTATTTGTAGTACAGACAGTGCTCTACATATAAAATAACCAGATTTAAAATGTGTTTTTTTTCCCAGCTGGGAACACAGCCGCTTCCTTTTGTGGTGAGGGAACAGCCATTCTGTTCCAGTCAAAACCAAACACACATTTAGAGCCTTGAACAAAGGAAAATGCTGGCAGTGGCAGTGGTGGTGAGAAATTTAGAGTATGTTAATAGCAGAAGGGGAAAGGGTGAAGCACGGCTGTCTCCCACCACCAAGACCAACTCTCTGCTCTAAATTCCTCCCTCTTTGTGCTGCTTTTCACTTTACAGTACAGTGTCAGAGCTGAGTCACATAGCTTTGTGTGGTGTATGTAGGTAGCTCCTATAGATAAAGCATTACCCCTGTGTAACTGAAGCCCCAACTTTTTGAGCGATTTGCAAAATAGGTAGATCAGCCCTGGGTTCTGCAAACACTTTGCTAAAATGTGAATCTTAAAATGCAAAGAAAATGTGGAAAGCAGTTTGATGAACAAAGGAGGTGGGAGAAGCAGTTATTCTAGGTACAGCCATGAGCACAGCAGAAATGATGAAGGCATGGTCAGAAGAGGAGCAGCAAAAGGGGTACGACAACATTGGGGCAGCTGAAAGTTTGCACCACGCAGTTGCTGGCTAAACTACAAAACAGAAAAGACAGCAGAGAAACCTTCTTTCTAAACTAAACAAAGGATGGGAAAGATGCTATGAGCAGTTCTTCATTCTGCCTCATCCTCTGATGAAACAAAACCTTGTGAAGGTAAAACCCTACCGCTGCTGTCACCAGGAAAAAAAAAAGGATTACAGTTTCATTGCAAATATAAGATAAAACCATCCCTGGAAGGGCAAAAGCAAAAAAAAGTAATAATGTTATTTGCTCATAACACCCACTATCACAGCTACAGCAAAGAGACTGTCAGCATTTCTATTACAGTGCCATATTTCAGGGGCTTATAACCAGGCCATGAAAAGATGCTCTGAAAATTGAATCCAGAACACAGGCTGTCTTTAGCTGCAACTTATATATTACTCTCAGACCTGCAAGGCTGGATGCCGTGAACACGAAATACGAATCGTAAACAAGACACAGCTAAATCATAGCAGGTGCATTGATGCGTTATTAAGTTAAGGATGTCACAAGCCTCAAAATAATTTGAAATATTATCATGGTTCACACCATCACACTTAACAGTGCACTCATAGAACTTATTTTGTGTGTGTGTGTGTGTGTAAGCTATCTAGATTTCTCTGAACACCATTTCCCGACATTTCATCACACTTCTACCCTCTTCCAATCTGACATTCTCTACGTGTTTTGCAATACCATGTCCATCAGCCCGGAATTGGGGACTCAGCCACATTCAGGCAATTACCGTATTTTTCCATGTATAACACGCCCCATGTATAAGACACCCCTTATTTTGGAGGACTCAAAATTAAGAAAATGCACTATGCACTATCCGTTTATACCACGACCTCTTATTTTAAACTTCAAAAGTTTAGGAAAAAATATAGTCTTATACACAGAAAAAATACATTGTATTGTTATAACTGTGTTATAAACATGTGACACCACGTGGCGCTGTAGAGTTTGATCCTTTAGCAATGCGATTTTCCATTATGTGCTTTAGAATGCTTTTTCCTGTAACACTTTTTAATGTGTCTACATCCAGCCTGCCACTATCTGCCTGAAAAGCAGGCTGCTGAGCTACACTCCTTCCACCTGTGGCCTATAGCCCTTCCCCAGAAATCACCTGAAACCGGCTGGAGGCAGGTGGATCATTTTTATCCTTCTAGATTTTAAGTGTATGATAATCTTGCTAGCTGCAGCTTTTGTTTCAGCTGTTTTACTCAGGTTTATAATGCTCTCTCTCTCTTTTTCCATTTAAGCATATTGAGAGTCTACTTTCATAAAGTGCCTTGGGACCCCTTATTACTCGGGGCCAAAGGTGGCATAAAAAATATTTCCATAAGTAAACAAAATACTCTCTTTTGAATTAGAACCTATTGAGGTGGCATGAAAAATATTTCCATAAGTAAACAAAATACTCTCTTTTGAATTAGAACCTATTGCCCTGTAAAGGATATGTCAGAACAAAGAGCTTACTTGATTTAAAAACCTAGCTTCCATAGTAAGTTTCCCTGAGAAATCTAAACTGAATAGAACTTGCCCAGGCTGAAACGCACTTTGCATTAAATATGCTTTGCGCATGCATTTCGTTTTGTTTTTAAGGGATGTGAGGAGAAGGAAGAGAATTGGGACAACAGTAGGGATGGAGTGGGTTTCAACCTTTCATGGAATCATGATGAAAAATCCCCCTTCCATAGCTGTTTTCCCCAGTAGCAACTTGCCTTCTGGGGCAAACAGCAGCTTGGGTAGCGGGGCAAATTTTATCAAGACTGCAGCAGAGGAGCAGTTTGTTCCAAACAGAGATAGCAGACTGGGCTGGTATTTGGAATTTACTTCAACACTGACAAAGGAGCAGTGTTTTACACACACACACACACACACACACACACACACACACACACACACCCCTCAGGGCAGCAAGCAAGCAAGCTTAGAGAAAACAGGGCAAGCCTCACAGCACACACAGCTCTGTCTCCTGACTTGTCTCCACTGCTCTTCACCCACCCACGTCTGCTTGCCTCACTCTGCCTAATGGGAGGGCCAGCCCTGCCTGGCCACAGATGTTTTGCTGCCTAAGACACAACAGTAAATAATGGGTGGTATTCTACTAAGTTTAATCTGGAGCAGATAGATCCAATGAAATTCATGAACATGACTAATTTAGGTCCATTCCTTTCAGTGGGTCTACTCTGTGTAATACTTGGTTGACTACCACCCAGTGGTTTCTTCCCCAAGTCAAACTGAATACTGCCCATACCCAGGACTAATTGAATTATTTCTGGGACCTAAAACAAATCTCTTGCAGGAGGAGGAGGAGGAGGAGGAAAGGGAAAAAAAGAAATAAATTAAATAACTAATTTGCTGCTCTGTGTGACACCCAAAGTCAGCTTCCTAAGGCAGTTGCATCTGTCTGGTAGGGTTAGTTCTATGTTCGCATCTGTCAGACTTTGGGGAACCCAATTTCTCCCATGGTAGCAGCCAAGAAGCAGAGAAACAATTAAAAGTTCTTACCACGTAATTTACTAATATTCACAGGAAGAGACGGAGGAATGCCGCTTTCTGCTGCTGAGCTCTCTGTTCTACTACTCTCAATGCACACCTGGAGAGTGGGGGTCAGGAATGCTTTCCAAAGACCCTGAGTCTGTCAGCTGTCTCTCCCCTAGTGCTGCTTCTTCTTCCTGCTGTTCCTCTTCCAAAATTTCCCAGCTTCTCCTCTCTGCAGCCTCTGAACTATGGCCTTCTGCAAACCATTGATCTAAATCTATACTGTCCTCCTGTTCTCAGGAAGGTTCACCATTCCTCCTCAGTCCAGTCCCTGACAGCATCTTCTGAGACACAGTGGCCTTTCTCCCCCTAGTCAGTAGCCCATCATTAGACCAATGTTTCACCCAAGCTCAGTATTCCAGCTGCAAAGGTGACCTCATCTGGATTCTTCAATAGAAAGTATATAGTAAACTACTAAAGAATACTCCATTTGCTTTCACTGATTCACAGTCTCTAAGCCCCGATGACTAATTCACATTAGCATACATTGCAATAATAATAATAAAAATCTTACAGATTTTCAAATTCTAATCCAATATCAAGTTAATGATTGGAACCAAGGGAGTGAAATTGCATGGATGAGTTTCTCCTTACATAATGGAGCCTGATAATTTTCTGTATTACATGAACTGCTGTGGGAATTCTATGACTCTGCATTATTCAGAGGACCATAACTGAAGCCTAGGATAGTCCCATCTCATTAAAATGTATAACTGCTTTCCAGGGGTGTTTTTATTTTTATACGGATAAATCCTATGAAATCATTTAAAATACACAAAAGCTAAGCCTTTGTATTAATGATGAAAATTGTGAACCAAGATCTATTCACACCCAGCAACATAGGTAGGAATTCCAGTGACTGCCAGCACGAGGCAAAGCCTTTAAATGTCGTATTTATATTGTATGTGTATGGGGCAGTCATGAACTCTATGACTGGCTGAAGCAATTCACAAACATTCCAATTGCTCAGGGAACTGAGCTGCCAGGATGCTTGAAGTCCAGCTGCTATGAGAGAAGGAGAAGTTATCAGTTTTGCTGGGATTGACCTAGAAGAATAGATAGTAGGATGGGCGGGTAAGTGGGTGGAGGGCCCAGGTAGCAAAGGAAGCTACACTGCAGGGAACCCAGAGCTGAAGGAAGCAGTGCAGGCAATGCGATATAGGAACACAGGAAAGAAGCAGAGACAAAGGAACATCATGAGAACTCGATTGGATTGGAACTAAATTTGTCATTCCCTCCTGACTTTCTTTTCAGTGCTGCATCTGGCTTGCCCCCCCCCCCATCTGGCTTGCCCTTCATTTCCAATTTAACCTTTGATCCAGAGTTCCCTAGGAAGAGAGACTGATTTTTAAACCACTATGGGAATTGTATGCCAACAAAGGTCCGTATAGTTAAAGCCATGGTTTTCCCAGTAGTGATGTATGGAAGTGAGAGCTGGACCATCAAGAAGGCTGATCGCCGAAGAATTGATGCTTTTGAATTATGGTGCTGGAGGAGACTCTTGAGAGTCCCATGGACTGCAAGAAGATCCAACGTATCCATTCTTAAGGAAATCAGCCCTGAGTGCTCACTGGAAGGACAGATTGTGAAGCTGAGGCTCCAATACTTTGGCCACCTCATGAGAAGAGAAGACTCCCTGGAAAAGACCCTGATGTTCACAAGGAGAAGGGGACGACAGAGGACAAGATGGTTGGACAGTGTTCTCGAAGCTACAAACATGAGTCTGACCAAACTGCGGGAGGCAGTGGAAGACAGGAGTGCCTGGCGTGCTCTGGTCCATGGGTTCACGAAGAGTCGGACACGACTAAACGACTAAACAACAACAACATGGGAATTGTAGTTCTGTGAAGGGAATAAAGGTAAAGGTAAAGGTATCCCTGCCCGTACGGGCCAGTCTTGACAGACTCTAGGGTTGTGCGCTCATCTCACTCTATAGGCCGGGAGCCAGCGCTGTCCAGACACTTCTGGGTCACGTGGCCAGCGTGATAAGCTGCATCTGGCGAGCCAGCGCAGCACACGGAATGCCGTTTACCTTCCCGCTGGTAAGCGGTCCTATTTATCTACTTGCACCCGGGGGTGCTTTCGAACTGCTAGGTTGGCAGGCGCTGGGACCAAACGACGGGAGCGCACCCCGCTGTGGGGATTCGAACCGCCGACCATGTGATCGGCAAGTCCTAGGCGCTGAGGTTTTACCCACAGCGCCACCCGCGTCCCTGTGAAGGGAATAGGGGCACCCTAATAAATCTCAGCACCCTTAAAAAGGTAAAGGTACCCCTGACCATTAGGTCCAGTCGTGACCAACTCTGGGCTTGCGGCGCTCATCTCGCTTTATTGACCGAGGGAGCCAGCGTACAGCTTCTGGGTCATGTGACCAGCATGACCAAGCCGCTTCTGGCAAACCAGAGCAGCGCACGGAAATGCTGTTTACCTTCCCGCTGGAGCAGTACCTATTTATCTACTTGCACTTTGACGTGCTTTCGAACTGCTAGGTTGGCAGGAGCAGGGACTGAGCAATGGGAGCTCACCCTGTCACGGGGATTCGAACCACCGACCTTCTGATCGGCAAGTCCTAGGCTCTGTGGTTTAACCCACATAAACCACAATTCCCAGGGGTGTTTTTGGAGCAGGGGGAGACATGCCTTTATAAAAATTGCATCCTAGTACCGTGGTACCTTGGTTCCTAAATGGCTTGGCTCCCAAACAAATCGGCTCCCAAATGCCACAAACCTGGAAGTAAGTGTTCCGGTTTGCAAACAGTTTTCGAAAGCCGAATGTCCCACACGGCTTCCGATTGAGTGCAGGAAGCTCCAGTAGCCAATCGGAAGCTGCACCTTGGTTTTCGAACGGTTTTGGGAGTCGAACGGACTCCAGGAATGGATTAAGTTTGAGAGCCAAGGTACCACTGTACTTTAAAAATGTATGATATAATTGTGACTTGCGATAATATTCTTGAACTTAGTAGCGGCTGGTGGAGGTGGGGCACCACGGCTCAACCAGCTTGCAAACAGACTGTATCACTGGCATCTACAAGAGGCAGAGGGGCAAGGTGTTCAGAGCTTGGTATTGCACAGATGCCCAATGCCAAGAGAAGTAGATTGACTCCATCATGCTGTATTGCACAGAGCCTTGCTCCCCCTACCTTGCCTTTGCTGCTCTCCCTCCAGTAAGCACCAGTGACACACCAGTCTGGAGGCTGGGAGAGCAGAGATGCCTCAATTCTTCCACCCCACCAGCCACTATATCAAAAGATTAAGATAAAAGCTCACTGCTCTTATGCTGATCTGGGTATTCTCCCCACCCCCACCCCCTTTAGAGTATTATATGTACAAAAACTTACTCCATGAGTTATGGCTTTTATATTTTACACCTTGTTAATAAGAAATACAAAATCACAGATGTGCAAGACTCTGTACAATGAAATATTTCTATGTTAATAGCAAAATAATGATTGCACTAAGAAAATGTTTACAGTGCTACAAAAAAGCAATAACTACTTAGTATTAACATTTAGAGAGAAATTCAATGTGCTCTAGTGAATTGGCATTCCAATCCCTTATCATTTTTTTTATTTATTTAAAAAACTGAATGCACTTTAATCTGTATCATAAGCCATCCTGCTGAAAAAGTTTAAATGACACCAATTTCTTTCTCTTTCCCCTACAGTCAAACTGCACTGAGTATAAACTCTGGTGCACAAGGCAGTCGAACTCTGTCAAATGTATTAAAATATATCACACACACAAAAATGGCAAGCAGGCAGTATCATAAACAAACCTGCTTAGCATCTACACTTCCTGGTATTCTTTAGGGAGGCCATGACTTTTGAAGTGGTAGAATAGTGTTCTGAATGTATGGTGTGGATATTTCCTAATTCCGCCTTAACTGTGTGGCACAGTGAGTAAGAAATACCAATATTTTATTTTTTAATGTCTTATCTTCCTTCTCCACAAATAGGTGGTGCAGAGCAGGGCTTTTTCCCTGGTGGCACCTGACTTGCAGAATGCTTTCCTGCTGAGATGCAAATCTTCAATCAAGGCAATCCCTTCATCTCTCAACTTGACTCCTGTTTTAATTACTATGCTGTTTCAATGCAATTGTTTTCCTGTGTCATTCTGGATGCTTTTAGTTCAATGTTTTAATAAGTTTTCCTTATTGTGTATTTTAATGATGATGTTCAGTCTAATGTTTGAGGAACTGGCTTTTACAGATTGCAAACTGCTTAGAAGACTATTTTGGGATTAAGCGGTATATAAATTCAACTATAATAACCATAACCTTAATTGATCTACAACTATACATTTGCACTCAGTACAGGCTAATTTATACCATGCACTATATTAGAAAATTCAAGGTGCGGTGGTGTTTTAACAGATTTATGATGAGCAAAAAAAAAACAGGAGGTGAAAGGAAAACAGTAAATAAGAAATTAGATTCAAGTAGGTAGCCATGTTGGTCTGATGCAGTTGAAATAAATAAAAAAATTGTCCAGTAGCACCTTTAGAGACCAACTAAGTTTGTTCTGGGTATAAGCTTTCGTGTGCACGCACACTTCTTCAGATACCATTCTTATTTTTTAGTAAATAAGAAATATACAAAGAAGGTGTGTTGACTGAATGAGGATCCTTGAAGTGCAGCATTATTTTGAATCTATACCATTTTCTTCCTCCCCGACCTTAAAGCATCTGTACTTGTGGCAAAATGAATGTGTCCACGGCACTTCAGTACATATTCTTTTTTCTACAAACTGATTATTTCCACCTAAGTGCTATGTAAGTTTGAAGCAGCCCCGGTTTCAATGGGCTTTTTATCAGAGAACTTCCCAGGAATAGTTCCCTACAGCATTTTATATACAATTTGCCAGATAAATTGTGCATGAGTGTATACAAAAGGTAACTATGCCGTGCTTCCTTAGAAAATGTATTGTATCCCATGTCCAGCAGTGTATAGTTGAGAGGTAGTTATACACATGCACGTGCGCGCGCGCACACACTGCTCAGTTTTTAGGACTCAAAAGCATTTTCATTCCATTTACATTTAAAATTATTTTCTAGAAATGTAGGAGAGGTAGCATATTGAGGATAACATATAGTCTTGCAGTGCCACCTAGTTTTTAAATGTGGGTATATCCAGAGTTCAACATTTCCACTTTATATGTGGATGGAAACCCAGCACAGATGGATTCATGGAATAATAAAATTGTAAGAGTTGGAAGGGACCACCAGGGTCATCTAGTCCAACCCCCTGCAATGCAGGAATCCTTTGTCCAACATGGAGCATGAATCCACAACCATGAGATTCACAGTCTTATGCTCTACCAACTGAGCTATCGCAGCCCAAAGAGATGTAGTAGTAGTAGTAGTGGTAGTAGTAGTAATACACATAGATATAACTGGGGACTGGAATAGCTCCAGATGATACACAACCAAATAGCTCAGTCACAACCATGTTTACTCATGTCAAGTTCACTAGGAACCACTCTGAAATAAATCTGCACAAGTCAGCCGTAGCAACGTTCTGCCGGTATAGCAAAAGTGTGGGGGGGGTGGGGGCGTGTGTGTGTTCCAGAAACACTTGCCAATCTGACCTTGTGGAAGCATTTGCTAAGAGAGGGGGGAAGCCAGCCCTAACACTAGATAAACTGAGGCAGCCAACTCAGGTGATTTGAGCTGCCACGAAATGGTAAATGATTACTATGGGCAACTAAATAGTTCCTCTAGCACAAGTGCTTGGGGCTGCACAGTGGAGCTTTTTCTTTTTCTCTGCTCCCTACATGCCCCCTAAATGTGTTCTGAAGGTCCTCCCAACCCTCTGGAGAAGATTGATTGATTGATTGATCTTTATTACGGCCATTGGCCCATCACACGACAGTTCCCATACCAACATAATATACTTAAACCTCCACATTTAAAAACCGCCAAAACTTACAAAAGACAAACAGGAACCAAAGCAAAACAAAAACAAAAGACCACCATCATACATTAAAATAAATTTATAACCTAAACATCGCCCTCTGCTCATAAATTAATCGAAGATATCAGTGGTGATATCTGGAGAAGATGTGTGGGGAGGGGGCTTGCATTAGCAGAACGGTTTAATTGGTTCCCACCCTTTATTATTATCGTTTTATTTTTACTCCTAGGCTTGTGGGATTTTCTGCATCAGGCACCACACTAGATAAATCAGCCTTGGGTACTATGCACCATTACTCAAGGCAAGAAGCACCAATTGCTGCTCCAGCCCAGGCAGCAAAAGGGTTTAAGGTGGTTTTCCACACAGGTTAGTATGAAATCTTTCTTTTGTGGAGCTGCAGTGGTGGGAGCCATTCTACATGGGGGCCAGACAGTGAGTTTAAGCATCCATGTTTACCAAAAAGACAGGTGATAATGGTTCAGATGGATTTGCTGTCACCTGTAATCACACCCCCTCCCATTAGGAATGCACTCTTTGAAAGTGGTTCTAAGACAGTCTGGCAGGTTTTTGATCTTGAACCTGCCTTTGCACCGAGTGCTCATCAAGCTATCAGTCCGCCCACCTACACCCTGTGCAGAGTTGTTATTTAAATCTTCCCAACAATGCTTTTCCAAACAGCTAATATTACAGCATGTGTCACAGCGCCATGGTAACTTTCATTACTTTGAAAGGCGTTTAGAACAATTGGCTTGAACGGTGATCACAGGTGGGCTAGACTTTGATTACCTTATTTTGTATCTGGGAACATGATCACTCCAGTAATCATCACGCTTCCTTCAAAAGCTGTACTAGTAGAATAGGGTGTTATTCATATTCATTATGGCTTTATGATAATGCAATTGGAAGATTTTGCACCGAGCTGGCTTCAAGGTTATGAAACAAATATTGGAGACTCTGTGCACGCTCCATCTCAAAACAATTAATGCAGCTGAATTTTGCGTTAACCTTTATGACTGCAATATGCAAACCACGTACACTGCCATATTTCATACGGAGGTTGCCTTGTGGGTTTTGCTTAAGCTACCACCCAAATATAGCTACCTCCATCTGCCAGATTTGGGGGGCCCTCAGCACATTGTCACTAATGGGCCCTCCAACCAGATATCTCTCCTGCTAAAACCCAACAAGATTTTGAAATGTATGCATTACATGGCCCAATAGGGTTACGTGCATATGCTGAGAATATTATCTACTCTGCCTTCCTTCATGCTGCTGCCTTTGTCCATTCTATCCAGGCTCCGCCCTGGGCAGCAGACAGAGGTAGGAAAAAGCAGCTCTAGAAATTCATAGCTCTCATGTTATATCCCAGAAGGTCATGTGCCAATCTGAGCTCTGACTTTGCTTACTGTCTAAAACCCTGTAAGGTAGGCAGGGACTGCCAGCCAGTCTAATTTATTTAACAGAAACTGAGGTAAGGGGAGTGAGGAGCTAATGTTTTGTGACCTTGCCCCTCCAATACCCCAGCCCTCTTCTGCCCATCTGTTAGTGACCCTGTCTTCACTACTTGCCTTGGGCCTAGCTGTGGGTTGCAGCCCAGGGTCACTGAGGAGATAAATTTCATTATCTAATCTGGGGCAGCGTCCTGGCTGCCTGGCTGCCCCTCTAGATTTGCTCTCCGCCCTGCAATCTGAGGCTCTCCTCTTCATTAACCTGGAGGAGCCCTTCCTCCCCAGCCTTAAGAAAAAGGAAAAGCCTTTTTTTTAAAAAAAAAAAAAAAAAAGCTTCTTTTGGCATGGGCTGGACTGGAGAGCACCACTTGCAACTGCGGGTAGTTGTCCTTTCTCCTGCTGGACAGCTCCTTGCTTGCAAGGATGATAGTCTAGTCTACTCAAAAAGTAAGTCTCATGGAGTTCAAGTCACAATGCATAAAATACCACAAAACATACAACACCATGTAAAAGTGAAATGAAGAAAACCTAGATCTTAAAGGGAACCACAGCAGCGTTTAACTCTTGGGCTTGCATTTAGACGCATTGATTATTTTGCTATTCTCATCACTTGTTCCAGCTCCACTGAAGCCATTATCAGGTCAGGAATTTAGCTCCTGTAAAAGGGTAGCCTGGTCTCCATTATGCAGCCTTTCACCAGCTGAATATTTCAAGATTTTCATTACCGTCATAAGGAAGCATTAAGAGTGATAGAACAATCAGTCAGCAAAAAAATCTATTACTCTTTATGGAAAAGTGGCCATTATAGTCTCACCCAAAAAGTTTTTCATTTCCTGAGTGACCAGACAGAACTTTCTAGGGATGTGGAGGAGGGGAAAGTTGTCATTTAGATAATCCTGTGCATAGCACAAGACAGATGCAAAGAAAAGGAATATGTTTCAAAGGATTTTGAGATGTTTCTGATGAAGTTACATCCCAGTAGCTGGACACTGACCCATCTAACACCACAGAAAGTTTTTAACTATAACTGTATTTAGAATAATTCTTTAAAAAACCTCATCATGGACTTTTTTGCTGCTACATTATTGCCACTAATATATGCATTTTTATGTACAGTGGTACCTCGCAAGACGAAATTAATTCGTTCTGCGAGTTTTTCCGTCTTGCGATTTTTTCATCTTGCGAAGCACGGATTTTGGGAAAGCTTCAAAAATCACCAAAGTCTTCAAAAACCTCAAAAAAGGCTACCACACCACGTGCTATGAGTTGCTCCTCGAAGTCAAGTCGCAACTGCACCCCCTGAATGCACGGTTTTAAGAAAAAGGAAACAAACTTGCAAGACAAAGGAAACAAACTTGCAAGACGTTTTCGTCTTGCGAAGCAAGCCCATAGGGAAATTCGTCTTGCGAAGCAACTCAAAAAACGAAAAACTCTTTCGTCTTGCGAGTTTTTCGTCTTACAAGGCATTCGTCTTGCGGGGTACCACTGTACACTTTACCTTAGTGTATGCATTTTTTCTGCACATCACAGCATTGCCAGATTCAGAGAGCTGAAAACTTCAAGTGATGCTTTATGTTTCACTTTGCATATTGTTTCATAAAGTGCAAATTTAGTAGATTCACCTTTAAATGCAAACTGAATTGAATTTCTCCTGCATTCCTTCTTGAAACGATATAGCAGGCTCAAATCCCTGCAGTCACTGAAATGCTAGAGACCTTCTGAGGCTCCCCAAGAATAACACAGAAAAAATGGAGGGCCTTTTTGCAGCAGATGGAAACTTTCAAGCAATCAGAGGACAGGTTCCAGCGTAGCACTGCTATATGCAGACTCCATATGTTTAAATTGGATGCAGAGTGCTTCATCTGTTCATTAACAGGTGTAACCTCTTCACAGGTGTTCATTAAAGTGGGTTCAGCCTTAATCCTCTTAAAACTTAAACAGCAAGCTTTCAAAAGAAAAGAAAAAGAAGGGGGAGGCCTAACACTGCCAAGCTCTTCCGTTTGTTTTTTTAAAAACACACTTTAGATAGAAGAATTTCCTCAGTTGTCTTAAAGACCACACACGCTTCTCCTATAAAAATGTTCTGTTGAATACATTTTTTTAAAAAAGCAAAAAATCACAAACCCCTGCATTTTATCTTTGAGGTTTTAGAGGGAAAGTGGCCCATCCGGGAAACATCTAATTCAACCAGTCCCAATTGCTGGAGACAGTGATCTCTTTCTCTTTCTCCTTCTAACACAGTAAAGCTAAAAAACACAGCACTCTGTAATTTAAGGGGGACAGGAAGGTGCTTCTGCTGTTGCAAATGCCTTTCAAAGCTCCTAAGCACTAGATATTAAAGGCATATTCAATAACTAGCATTTTAGGACCTTGTTTAAGTTATCCAGCCCTTTTCACAGACAAACTGAGCCAAAGAATTCACTAAACAACAACAGACAGTTTAGAAGGAAGAGCCCTATTATCTTAATGGGATGGCTAAATGGATGTTATGATATAAAACTTGCTGGCTCCCAAATCCTGAGTGCATTTTACTTGAAAGCAACTCCTGCTAATTTCAAAGGTACTTTACTTCCAAATAAATTGTGGCACTTGCTTTCTGAGGTCTCACTTCATTCACGCAGAATAGTCTTCTGTGATGCAAAAGTGAAGAAGAATGTAGCTTCATAGAAGACTAGTGGGGTTGGGGGGCCAGTGCCAGGAATTCCAGCAGTAGGAAATGGAGATGCTAAGCTATCTATAGAAAGTAAGCAGATAACACAATGGTTAGCAAGGAAGGCATCAATAAACTTTCTGGTAACATAAGAAAAAAACACGGGACCCCAAACCCTGATGCCTACTGAATTATTTTTTTCAGAATTCCAGCAGTTATGTTAATCGAAGCCTGATTTTCTAGTTTTAACCTTTTCTATACAGTGGTACCTCAGGTTACATACGCTTCAGGTTACATATGCTTCAGGTTACAGACTCTGCTAACCCTGAAATAATGCTTCAGGTTAATAACTTTGCTTCAGGATGAGAACAGAAATCGTGCTCTGGCGGCGCGGCAGCAGCGGGAGGCCCCATTAGCTAAAGTGGTGCTTCAGGTTAAGAACAGTTTCAGGTTAAATATGGATCTCCGGAACAAATTAAGTACTTAACCTGAGGTACCACTGTATTGTATTTCTTGTACACCACTTAGAGACGACAGCAGCAAAGCGCTATATAAATTATTTAAATTAATAAAAACTGGAAAATAAAATACCAATAAACACATCCATTTGTGTTGGCAACTTTAAGGTTCTCTACACAAATTATGCACATAGAGACCCTCTCTGTATATCGCAAAATTTTGCAGTCATCACCCAAGGCGGGAAAACTTAGAACCAAGTCCCTTTGATCTAGGAAAACTCTTCCATCTCTGAGCCTTTAAGAATGAGGCCAAAACTTAAAAGTGTGCTCAGTCCTTTGGGATCACAGGCAGGTTAATTAGCCTTCCACACTGTCCAACCCTTGTCCCTCAGTTCTCCTTTCCCATCTCTGTTTTATTATTTTTACACTCAATCAATTGCAGCTCTGGGGGAAATGGCAAAGGGACATTCACTGGCCTCCCTTTCCTCGCAAGTTGTGAAGGGAAGCAATTGTTTTGCTTTGAGGAATAACCTAGGGTGGGAAGCAGAGCCGTAGCTAGGTGATCTTGCGCCCCTGGCACAACTGTCCTGATTGTGCCCCCTAGCCACTGCCAAATTAGCTCTTCTTTCCGCCTCTCCTCCAACCCCCAACCCCCCTCCCCATTCAATTCACCCTCTATTTAAAACCTTTTCTTATGAGGCAATAATCAATATTTTTATTTATAGAGATATTTATTTTTAGCTGATGGGGGGGGGGCTCGCTTGCGCCCCTGGCGGCGGCCCACTTCACCACTCCTTACCTAAGATCCTGGTGGGAATTCAGACTAATCCTGGCATATTTTTTGCTGCCAAGTCCTCAGAAAGATCACAAAGGAACCCTTCTCTCTACCCACTGTGTCTGGAAAGTATAGCCTGCCCTCAATGAGACTCTGAAGGAAAATACTGACATAATCCCTTCACTGTGGAATGGGCAATATCAGGACAGAAGGGTCCTCTCTCTCCCACTTCCTGGCCTATTCTTTTCCTCTTGGCGTACTTTGCTAAAGAAACTTCCCATGTCACCTCTACTAGGTGTTAATCTAGAATGCTTTCTCTTCCTAATTCTCTACTTCGTTATGTGGCTATGATAATCACTTTCCTTTCTCACTAACTCCAACCGTTTGCTAAGACACTTTCTTTCTTTCTTTCTTTCTTTCTTTCTTTCTTTCTTTCTTTCTCCCTCACCTCTTTCTTTCTCCTCGAGGACTTCTATAGGTTTTACTGCAGAGTTGCTGGTCCAGTATAATGCCATGTATGTACCTACCATTCTCAGATCTTGTAGCAAACTATGCACATGTATGTTTGATCACTCTGCCTTCAGCTTGTGTAGCACTGTGACTCTTGGTTAAAGATCCAAACACATGCTTTTCTGTGCATGTGTAGCACAGTGACATGTATAGTTGAGGGTACCCAGGAACATTGCGTTTTTTGCAAATCAGGAATCAATGTAGACAAGAAGCAATAGAAAGGGGGGGCATAAGGTTAGTTCAGTTAAGCTGTGGCACGTGGTATAATAAGGGGGGTGGGGTGGACAAATAGAAAGACTGTTTCCAGCACAAACACAAGGGTTTAATTCAGCATAGAATATACAGACATCTAGGACAAATTTGAGCTGTGCACATGCCATGGATGAATGAATGTGGATTATTATTATTATTATTATTATTATTATTATTATTATTATTATTATTACCCACCTTTAAAATGTAATATTAAAATAAGTTAGAAGAATTCATAATCAGAAGAATAGAGTGCATCCCAAAATATTATTGCATACCATTTCCCTGCAAATTCCTAGCCATTGATAGATTTAGCCCACCCCGGTTCCTTTACCTAAGAATATAAGAGCATTGAACAAGGCTGCTGGATCAGCACAATGTTCTCTCAGTGGCTACCCAAAGCCCACAAACAGGACACGAGCACAAAGGCACTGTCCACCAGTATATTCAGAGGTATAATGTCTCTGATGGTGAAGGTAGAACCTAACAATGATGGCTAGTAACTGTTGATGTGGGCACACTGGATGTACAGAAGTACTGTTTTGGGGGGACAGGGGGTGGGCTGGTGTGGAGGACTCCCTGGTCCTGAATGGGGTAACTGTGCCCCTGAAGGACCAGGTATGCAGCCTGGGAGTCATTTTGGACTCACAGCTGTCCATGGAGGCGCAGGTCAATTCTGGCTGATACCCTACCTGCCCGCAGACTGTGTCGCCAGAGTGATGCATGCTCTAGTTATCTCCCACTTGGACTACTGCAATGTGCTCTACGTGGGGCTACCGTTGAAGGTGACCTGGAAACTACAACTAATCCAGAATGTGGCAGCTAGACTGGGACTGGTGACTGGGAGTGGCCGACAAGACCATATAATACCAGTCCTGAAAGACCTACATTGGCTCCCAGTATGTTTCCGAGCACAATTCAGAGTGTTGGCGTTGACCTTTAAAGCCCTATATGGTCTCAGCCCAGTATACCTGAAGGAGCGTCTCCACTCCCATCGTTCTGCCCGGATACTGAGACCCAGCTCCGAGGGCCTTCTGGCGGTTCCCTCACTGTGACAAGTGAAGCTACAGGGAACCAGGCAGAGGGCCTTCTTGGTAGTGGCACCTGCCCTGTGGGATACCCTCCCATCAGATGTCAAGGAAATAAACAACTATCTGATTTTTAGAAGACATCTGAAGGCAGCCCTGTTTAAGGAAGTTTTTAATATTTGTTGTTTTATTGTGTTTTTAATATTCTGCTGGGAGCCAACCAAATGAGCAGGGTATAAATAAATTATTATTATTATTATTATTATTATTATTATTATTATTATTATTATTATTTCATAGTCATCACATGCAGATGGCAGTGATTAGGACTCCTATGCTTCATCTGTTTATACAACCCTCAATATTTTAACATACACATTAACTGGTAGGTTTTGCACTATTAAATCTCAGGACAGTTTTAAATCTCTGTAAAAATTATATGTATTTTTATGGCCTTTGAAAATTAACCTGCACATTAAACCATCACAAATCAAACAGGACAAGGACCCTTAACACTACTGACATGATTAAGGCTCTGCTTCCTGTTAAACTAGCAACCAGGAGCTTGTCAAACCTTGAAGTAATGAGCTCAGATCTATGATAAATGTGCCAATAACGTCCTTTTCCACAGCGGTGTATTTCAAATTGCTCAAAAATGTGAGCTCACAGCAGGATTTTATTTGTGCACAAATTACTTTTTTGAGAACTGAAAACGCAGCTAAAATTAATTTCACTCATTAGCTCAGGGCTCTTAATAACTTAAGTGCGGGTTTTGCTTTTTTTTGACATATATAAAAGTTTATTTAAATTTGCTGTTTAAATCAAAGTGCTGACCCACCCCCAAAAGTAATGTATTCTCATCTTGCTATATTGCAGCAATCATAGACCCAGGCAAATTTTAGCAATCCTTCTTCAACCCAGAGGAAAATACACCCCCATACTGAAACAAAATACCTGGGTGTGGTAGAGTATTAAAAAAACTAACTCATTAGGATAAGATCTGCAGGGAAAATCCGTAAAATACCATGGCACAAAACAACAACCCAACACGTCCAACATGTAATCTGGAATAATATGGAGTAAAACAAATCAGCTCTTCTTTAAAGAGAAAGTTCTATACGTACAAACCTTGGGTGTGCTCATTTCCATAGTCGTTGTGCATATAGACACTAGAGGGCAGTCTTCTTCCACATTATGGTATAGAGCCCACACCTATTCAATATCTTACGTCTTTATTAGGAAATATAAACCTTTGAGAAGGCTGACTGTGTTAGTCTATTATGGGAAATACAACACAAAAATCCAATTAAATGTTTGAACTTACGTAACCTTCCGATTTAATTATATATTAATTTATTTACAGTATTCTTAGGCCAGCTTAAGGGACGCGGGTGGCGCTGGGGGTTAAACCACAGAGCCTAGGGCTTGCCAATCAGAAGGTCGGCAATTCGAATCCCCGCAACAGGGTGAGCTCCCATTGCTCGATCCCTGCTCCTGCCAACCTAGCAGTTCGAAAGCACGTCAAAGTGCAAGTAGATAAATAGGTACTGCTCCGGCGGGAAGGTAAACAGCGTTTCCGTGCACTGCTCTGGTTCGCCAGAAGCGGCTTGGTCATGTGGCCACATGACCCAGAAGCTGTACGCCGGCTCCCTTGACCAATAAAGCGAGATGAGCGCTGCAACCTCAGAGTTGGCCACGACTGGACCTAATGGTCAGGGGTCCCTTTACCTTTACCTTTAGGCCAGCTTATAGCAAAGCTCTCAGTGTGCCTCACGATAATAAAACAATCTGTAATTCAATAAAAAATAAAACAGTAGCATTCATATATGTAACAACACAAGTCACAGAACAAAAGCAGCTTAAAGCTAAATTGGATTAAAAGGCCTAGGAAATGAAAAAGGTTGCCTGATACCATATTAGGCACCAGGCCACCATCTCTGTGGAGGGTATTCAAGAGCCAGGTCACCACAACCAAAAAGGCCTCTCTCCCATAGCTGTTTGTTGCACCTCACTTGGAGAAGGGCTGTCAAAGTGTTAGCAAAGTTACTTGACTAATGTAGACAGAATCCTATCTTTGACTTTTCTGGTACCTTTGACTGCTTGAAGCAACTGTTTTTCTTTCTCCGTAAGGCCCTAGATGTTGTTCTGTTCCAGGGCATGGAGACAGGGAAATGGTGGAAGGAGGAGGAGGAGGAGGAGGAGGAGGAGGAGGAAAGGTGATTATCACCTCATAATGGCAGGGCACCCTGGACATTCATAACATCCTAGGCAGAAGAAGACATTGGCATCCTCCAAATGGTAGACACGCCAAGAGCCTCTGCTCCTCGCAAGACAAAGGTAAGTCCGCCCACCTTGCAACAAATGAGTGGATGAAAGAATTGTGTAATGAGAACAAACTTCATTCATACCTGTCAGAGTCACCCGTGGTCCCAGCTCACAAGAGACCAAAGTCCACTCCAGCTTATGTACAAAAGCTTTTATTGAAGAACATTATTAGCTTTACATCCGAGCTCCGTGACTCTACGTCTGTTACGCTTAGACCGCTGAAGTCCCCTCTGAGTCGGTCCCCCCTCTACACCAGTTTAAGAGGCTTGTACTGGTCCACCTCTTTCTCTCTTTCCTTTTCCGCAGGGTCTTTCTGCCCCCCTGTGTTCTCTCCCTTCGGGACTCTCCAGAGGCTGAATCCTCTGCCGCCTCCTCCCCCCTCCTTCGGGCTTTGGGACCAGGCTCCTCCCCAGGACTCTCTTCATTTCCGCGCGCCTCCCATTTTGAACTTGGTGCGCGTACGTTGCTCCTGACCTTCCCTTCGACAGTTACACTGCCCTCGATACTACTTTCCTCCCCTTCCGGCAGGACGTTTTGCCCTGATCTCCTTCCCCTCTCTGCTTCCTGTTCTGCTCCTTCTGACACACTGGCCACTCCTCCCCCCTCACTCCGTTCCAGCGGAGCAGCCGGTCTCGCTCTCCAACTCCCACTGGGGGTTCCCCCTTCGTTTCCCTGCTCCTGACTGCTTCCCCCTCTAGCTTCCCTTGGCTTGACCAGAGGGGCTCCCTTTTGGGAGTCCTCCGATTCACTGGACGGACTCATGGACAATCTTGGGTCATTGTCATCCTCTTCCTCGTCGCTCTGGAATCCTTCCCCCTCACTCTCTGTCTCCTCCCTCATCTGCGCCTCTCTCCCTGAACCCCTGACAATACCCATTTGTTACACTTGGACATTTGTTTTGTATTGAATGAACAGCAGAATTACTTGTGCCCTCCCTTGACAAAATCTAGGCATTGTTAACATTTGCAGAGAATTCAAGCCATGGAAGGAAGGAATTAATGAACTGAAATAGCTCCAAGTCTGAAGTTGCATATGCAGACCAGGCAGCTATTTGATTAACCGAGAAATCCACCACCTCCTTGTACCAGGCTTTGGGGCTCAAATTGGGTGGCACATCACCCTCCGCCCACCAAATGTGTGGGTGGGAGTGCCTGTTGAAGTTATAAGTTTAATGTACATAGAACGCTACCTTGGAATGCATTGTACTTGGAATGCTGTAAAGAGACGTTTACCTTAAGCAAGAGTTTCCACTCTGGGCGAAAGTGGTGTTTTTCCCCATTTCAGTGAGCTAAACTTCCTGATGACTCAGAAGTCAGAGATGTCTAGCAGCAGCAGTAGCAAAGAATCTCTGCAGTGAGGAACAATCTTAGGCTCTGTCTCTGGGACCCGAGAGAGGAAAGTTTGCTGGACTTCATAAAAGACTTAAGGGCCATGTTGCTTGTTTGCAATATGTTACTTTGTTATTTTGCAATGTTTATCTTAGGTTTTAAGACTGTTCTGCAGCGAAGCTTTGAAACTCATTCTTGGAGTGGAAAGCTCATTATTTCTCCACAAGTTCCAGATCAGGGATTCCACTGAACAACTCTAACAGTGCCATCTGCAGTAGTCAGTGGAAGTGCCCCACCACAAATGGAGCATTCCAAAGGTGGGGAACAACCAGAGCTAGGCTGAGATCCATTGAATCCTGAGCCTGTCTCATTGCTGTCCAATAAGGGCCCAATCACCACCCTACCTCCAGACTGGCACAACAATTTTCTGTCCACCACCTTCTGTGCCTGCTGCCATGAACAGCAGAGAGTTGCTCTGGCCTTGCCATTCTGCACAGCCCCTGTGGTGTAGAAGTTTAGATTGCACCTTCAGTCTTTGCCCAAGGTATCCAGTATCTAGGAATGGGGGGATGAAGGAGCAGGTTTGAGATGGATAATCACAAAACTGTAGGCAAAGCAGATACAGCCCAAAGGTAGCAGATCTTCCATACTGTTGCTCAGGCAAGTTGAAGGAGATCCATTATCAAGGCTCAACAAACCTTGTTACACAGCAGTTCTTTCAAATGCAGTATACAGTGGTACCTCGGGTTAAGTACTTAATTCGTTCTGGAGGTCCGCACTTAACCTGAAACTGTTCTTAACCTGAAGCACCACTTTAGTTAATGGGGCCTCTCGCTGCCGCCGTGCCGCCGGAGCATGATTTCTCTTTTCATCCTGAAGCAAAGTTCTTAACCTGAAGCAATATTTCTGGGTTAGCGGAGTCTGTACCCTGAAGCGTATGTAACCTGAAGCGTATGTAACCCAAGGTACCACTGTATTAAAAATTGGCTACAGAGTTCCCAGATAGGCAGTATGGTTTTCAGTGAAAAGTTTGGTTCTTAAAACACAAACCACAAGCACAACGCAGGACCAAACATCTTTTGTTTACTTGCGATTGAGCATGTCCAATCTGGACTGAGCTGGGATCATCTCTAATTGAAATGTTACATGTTAAACTATAAAACAATGTCCTGCAGAGAGGCTGTACTGGGAAAACACAGTATGTGTCTCAGATAAACTAAGAGCTGATTTCAGAGTCCTTGTAGCACGTCTTGTTAAAAAGAAAGTTACAAAACTGTTGAGACATCCGTATTCCTAATTTCTCAGCATACAAAGAGACTGGAAAAGAAAGCTTGTGTCTAATTTACATAATTTTAGCAAATTATTATAAGAGAAATCATTTACACATAAGTATAAAGTAATGTGTCTCTTTTTAAGGTTTGAAATGTGGAAAGGGAAGATAAAAATGGCACAAAGAAAATGTAGGAAAAGCAAAAACCCTCTAAATTGTAATATATTGAGTGGCTCTTTCCTCTTCTCACTTTCTGAACCATTTGCTTACTGAAAAAAACAGTGTAAAACATTACCACATTAGAGAAGTTTCATATTTATTTTTACAACTGCAACATGGTTAACTTTTGTAAAGGTCTTTTGTCCTCACTTAGTAGGGACACAACTCACTCTTCATTAAGTTTTTTCCTACAAATGCCCATAAAACACACTTTTAAAAAATGAACATGAAATAACACCATTACTTTTCCCTAGCTACATGTCTAATCCCTGCTTATCAGTACTACCACTGACTAGTGGCAAGGAATTACACCAATAACATCCTAACCTTTCTGAGACAGCCGATTGCCTTCAAGGGAAGTCCAAGGTTCTCTTATGCATAGATCAATGTATAAAGTAGGGTCAGGAACCTTCTTCAGCCTAATGGCTGGATTCCTTTATGAGCAACCCTCTTGAGGTGGGAGGGAGGCACTTTGGTGGTGGGTGGGGCAGAACCCAGTCAGTACAGGGAGCTAATTTCTACACACACTCACACACACTCATCCCTCATCCCTCACCAGGCAAGAAAGAGGCATTATGAGAGTTCAAGGACATTTTCCAGCCTGGCAAAAACACTCAAGAAGGGCCAAGGAAGAGTCAGAGCAGTGGCTAGCTGCTCCAGCACCCGGAGTGGCGCACATATTGTGCACCTGGGGGTGAGGCCAGCCGCCTGGGGGGGCGGGGCTAGCTGCCCGCATCCCAGCATCCTGGGTGGGCGCTGCCTGCAGTGAGCGTTCCAGGGGGGCAGGGCGGTGATGTTACCCCCCCCACACACACACAGGGATGACACCCGGGATGGACCACCCCCACCGCAGCCCCCTTCCTCTGCCAGTGGAAAGAGTTTAGCCTGGGGCGATTCCGGGGGCCAGAAGGCCTTCAGAGCCACTGATTCAGCACCCTGAACCTGGAAGTGTAAAGCTTAAATGGTTAGTATGTATGTCTAATTTTCCTTTCAAACTTTGTCCTGCATTAACTGTGTCTAGACATGGCGTAAATGACAGGAAAAGGTCAAAGCTGCATTCAAGGCTGTGGTCCTCTGTGCACTCACTTTGGATAATGCTACATTGAACTCAGCAAGACACATAGGGTTGCACTGTAAACAGGGGTGGCGTATCCCATTTCACCTCATGAGGCAAAACGGGAAGGTGCTGCCCACCTTGCCATGTCCACCTAGCCCCTCTGCCCTGTCAGAGCCTCCCATACGTGGGTTGGGTCAAGCAGTGTCTACAATAGTGGGCTCCCACAAGGTCTCATGTCCTCACTGAGATTTCAGCAAGATCTCAGCTGGCCCTGACTGTAAGTCTGGCCTGTGAATGTTGAATTCCTCTTGCAGTGTTCACCCATATCTTGGGGATGAGAGGCTGTCTGCTTAGAAAGTATTCTAGAGAGGGAAAGTGCATGGCAGAAAAATGGAGCCATGTGCTTTTGTGCAGCATTTGTGCAACAGAAGATGGGGCATTAGTTGCTGAACTGATGGAGGAATGTGTTTTGGGTGTGGGTAGCACCCTCTGATGGGCAACACATGACCAAATGCCTTAGGACAGTCAATATGCCATTTAAATCAGCATTTCCATTTCTCATACAATGTAGATACATTCAGCTTTAGGAGGCTTCCCTGCAGGTTTTTCTCCTGCGTTAGCAACATCAACACAGACACAGAAAGCGTGAGATAGAAAGGGTCACGAGCTTTTTCCTCGTCATGCCTGAAAACATCCATAGTCTCCCAAAAAATGCAGAAATCAACCAACAATGAAATTCCCCAGGCCTGTATTTTTTTAGAACAGTTCCAAGATAGATGATACACCTTTCCAGACAAAAGAGATCCAGGGTGCATTTCAACAGCTTGTTCCGGGGGAAAAACTGGGGTAGCAACTTCAGTGGAATGTATCACTCCTGTTTTCAACACCCTGCTTGAAATAGCCTGTTTTCTGCCATGATCATATGAACGCTTAAAAAATATATATTCAAAATTAATCCAGCTCATAACAGGATTAGGGAGGATGACATTTTTCTTACATTTAATTGTGTCAACAAACATTTTCCACTTCGAAGTCTTGACTGTGGCCATTGCCTTCTACATGCCCTGTATCTAGATGACCAGCATGTGTGTGTTCTCATCTGATCAAATTACAACAGGCATTTGCACAACATTAAGCTTTGCTATGTAGTTTATGTGATCCAATTACTGTAGGATTTAGGGTTATCAAGCAAGATCTTTCCTTGCGTTTGGATGAAGCAATACCTTATCTTGAATTTCTCAACAACACTTACAGTATCTCTAACCTTTGCAAGCGAAATGCAACCATTTTAGACATTCAGATCTAGTGCTGTTTAAAAAAAATTCTTCTGCATTTTTTTAATGTTCTCAATCAAGTACCGAGAAAAGAAATTGAATTTGACAATTATCAAAGAGAAAAGGGAATTTCAAATAAATTTTCATAGCTGGGGTGCAGGGTTTCTGTTGCACTTGCCTCAGATTGAGATGACCAATGGATGTTTGAGGGTGTCATTTCTTTAATTCCACAAATTATCCCTCTGATGGTCTGCCCTCTGCAGCCTTCCTGGGTGCCTACACTTCCTGAAAATGCCATGATAACCTCAGTTGCCCTCCCCCATAAGTGCAGAAGGTAGGCATGTTGCCTATTGTTTGTCTGCCTATTGTTCATTGTTACCTTTTAATTAAATCAGTGATTTTGTATTGTTAAAAAATGGAAAAGTAAGGAAAATCAGCAAGCACTGTGACTTCAGGTGCTCAGTAGCCACTCATTTGGCTTCCATTATAAGTGTTCAATTAGCACCCAAGGAAAGATGTCTGAACTCTTCCCACGGGGCTTTTTGAGATCAGGAAGTGTGGGCAGTTGGGAAGGCTGCAGAGTGCTGGATAAATGTTTAATGGGAAAACACCCCCCCCCAAACACACACACAACTATTTCATAGTGATAAATTAAGGTCAAACCTGCATCCACCAAAGCTATAAAGATAGTCTAAGGCAGAAAGAGGCAGAAAGATCGAAATATCTTTTTCTGCAGGTAAAGAAAATGTTTCAGAAATTAGATGAGAGTTTTCGGCAAAGCACTAGTCAGAACATCAGTGGATTAGATGGATGTGTCTTCAGAGACTTTATCTTTCTACCACTGTTACAAATAGTTCAAGTGTTTGTTTTAAAAGTCTTTGGGTGCCTTGGGCCTTTGTCAGGGTGACAGGCAAATTGTTCCTTATCTAATTGCAATGATTGGGTGGATTTAATTTAGTACCGCAACAGAGTTTGAGGTGCTCCAAGTTCTCTAGAGCTACTTCCTTGTATCCTTCTTCTGCTGGTAACAGCAGCGTAGCGTGGGTTGTCAGCACCCGGGGCAAGGCAAGTAATTTGCGCCCACGCCGTGGCGCCCCCCCCCCCCCACAAGCCTCTATATTCTGCACTTGTCAGGCTTGGCTGCTGGCCCTCCGTGGCCTGGCAACGGACTCAAGAGACCGGCCGTGGCGGCGCCGGAGGGCTGGTCTAGGGCCCGAGAGAAGCCTTGGAGAGTTCTCGCTGGGTTGACCTCGAGCCTGGGCTACCCTGTGGGGCTGTTGTGAAAGGCGAAGGCGAGCGGTAGTGTGGCTCGCAGCGGAGCAAAGGGCATGACCACAGCGCCGGGACGTGCCCTTTGCTTGTGCCCCTTTGCTGGGGAGGCTGAGAAGGGCCCCCTTTGCTGCTCTCCCCCGGGAGCAGAGCCCGCCGCCTGCGCTGGCAAGGAGGATGAGCCCAGCTGGCAGGCCAGCCAGAGAGGAGCCTCGCGGGCAGCGAGTGGCTGGCTCCTTGCGGGGGGTCTCCCTGCTTCCACCACTGGCCCCTGAACCCCAAGGCTGAGGCTCATGGCGCGCACCCCGGCTTGCAGCTCCTCCGCCTCCCTTCCAATGGGGCAGCGGTGCACAGGGAAGAGCAGGTGCGCTCTCTGTCCCCAGCCGAAGCCGAGGGGGGCTTCTGGTAGCCCTGGGGTGGCGGCGGAGGGGGGTCGCTGGCTGCAGCCGCCTCGCCTCGCCTCGCCTCTGTTCTCCTCTTGAATCAGACACAGACAGCTGCTGACAGCGAGGAGAAGGGGCGGGGGTGGAGAAGCGCGGCGTGGGCAGCGGGAGGCGGCTGGGGGGGCTCGCAAGAGAAGCGCGCCCCGCGGGACTGAACCAGGTGCCTCTCCTCGGCTCCCGCAAGGCGACGTGCCCGTCTTGTGCTCTCCGCAAAAGGCGCCAGATCAAAGCGGCGAACGGTACAGATCCACACCACACCCCCCGCGGAACAGTCGTGCCCCCCACATCACAGGCAGCTCAGAGTTAAACTCTGCGCCCGAGGCTCTTCGGCGACTCCAGAGGCGGCGAGCGCGCCCCCCAGATGTTGCGCCCAGTGCGGCCGGCCCCCCCTGCACCCCCCCACGCTACGCCACTGGCTGGTAATCACAATGCAAGTCAAAGAGGCTCCCATTCTCTTCCTCTAGATCTGGAATATATTGTGTTCAGACATCCCATGGGCTTGTGCCCTGCCCACTCCACTCTCCTCCTCTGGCATAGTGGCAAGGAATGGATTGTAAACTTGCGCTCTCCATTTTGATTAACCAGAGGTCAGTGTTAAACATCTGAACCATAAATGGTGGTTAATTGTAGCTCTGGTTTGTGGGAACAAGCCAGCTTCATGAACCATCGTTTGAAATGGACCTATTTTAAACAAACCATAGTTATCAACCCCAGCTTGCCAGGTTTCAAGGACATGGCAAACTGTGGCCTATCAAAAACCCTTGCAACAAGAAAATTTTAATTAAATTTAGAAAAAATATAATCTAATCATTACTCTATAGCAGGTGTATGCAAACTCGGCCCTCCAGATGTTTTGGGACTACAACTCCCATCATCCGTAGCTAACAGGACCAGTGGTCAGGGATAATGGGAATTGTAGTCTTAAAATATCTGGAGGGCCGAGTTTGCCTATGCCTGCTCTGTAGAACTGCAGGTGATATCCTTTTCCCTTCAACTCTCTTATTTCCCCCTCCCATTTTATTTTTGTATTCACATTCTCACAACATCATGAACTCGTTACCACCTTCTAAACCAGGCATGGGGAACATTTGTTCCTCCAGATGTTGCTTCACTACAACTACATCAGCGTTGGCCATGCTGGCTTGGGTTGATGGGAGCTGGAGTGCCCATCACTTCTCTAAACTTAGCTTGTCTGCAGTACATTCAATCTGAGGCAAATTTAGGGTATCCTAAAAATAATGACTGCTAGAACTGGATGATCTTAACCCAATCCTTTATTGTTTCACATACACCAAGGCATTGTCAGAAACCATGCTGGATCTTCACATGAAGGAGAAGAAATTATAATTGCAGCTTGGGAGTATTGGCGGGCGACCCACAACTGACTCTCACCTGGGTATTTGGCACTTTAATTTCTGACATCTAAACAACATGTAATCTGATTTTCAATGAAGTAATTATCCAGCAAGTGTGAATAAGTGGCAGGTTATGACACATAGAACAAGATGCCACACCCGTGTGAGCTAAAGTTACCAGAAGGCCTATTATTTGTAATCAGAAGTATATGCTGAAATGATTATTTATGTGTAAGATTAAGCCACCTGCTCTGAAACCACATTGTAGAAACTTGCCCACTGTTTTTTCTTGCCTTGGACAGATTGTGTAATTGTTTTTAGTTGCCTGTTACCAAAAACGATGGGTGAAAAGCAAAGCTCAGGGAGAGGGTATTTGTGTAGGCTGAAAGACTGACATCTTAATTGAACCATTCCCACCTCTAGAGAGGCTCAGCATGTCATTAGCTCCAACAAGCATGGAAAGCCACAATGCTATTATTTCAGTCACTCCTCAGTTTGGAATAGCATTAAAAATAATTTCCCCATATTTAAATTTCTGCATGTGGATACAGAAGGAATATTGTATATGCACAAATTGTCATTAATGTCCTTTTTCTATGTTATCCCCCCCCCCCAAAATGTGATTCTTGTCCATGTGCAATGCCCTGCCCTATTCTATCTTCCTCTGCCATGGTCATGACATATGAACCTGCATGGAAGAAGAGTCCCATCTCGACACAATGCATCACCTTATATGCCTCTATCACATCAAACCAATCTTGATGACCAACCATGGAATCATAGAATTGAAGAGTTCGTAGGGACCCGAAGAATAATCTAGTCCAATTCCCTGCAATGCAGGAATCTCAGCTGAAGCATCCATGATGGATGGCCATCCAACCAATACTTAAAAACCTCCAAGGATGGAGAGTCCTTCAGAGGGGAGAGCTTTCTTGACTACTACAAGTGTTGTGGAGGACCAGGGCACATACACAGCCACATGTGTGGCCCTTATGAGCAGTTACAATGCAGACTGTGTAGACCAGCCTTTCTCAACCTGTGGGTCTCCAGATGATGTTGAACTACAACTCCCTTCACCCCTAGCTAGCAAGGCCAGAGCTCAGGGATGATGGGAGATGTAGTCCAACAACATTTGGGGTCCCACAGGTTGAGAACCACTGGTCTAGACCAGTGTTTCCCAACCTTGTGCCTCCAGCTGTTTTTGGACTACAATTCCCATCATCCCTTGCCACTGGTCTTGCTAGTCAGGGATGATGGGAGTTGTAGTTCAAAAACAGCTGGAGGCACAAGGTTGGGAAACACTGGTCTAGACAAAGACAACAGAGTCATGTTAAAATTTCAGCTGAGAGTCTTGAAATACCTGCTCCCTGTCCTGCAGGCCCTTCCTCACCTGGCCTGGAAAGACAGGACCCTGACTGACTCCTGCTACAAAAGCTGAGACAACTGAACCAACGCTTTGGCTGAGATATTGTTAGGGTGGTTGTTTCTGTTTATATTAATTTTCTGTATCTTTATTTTAGTTCTTATTACGATTTATGTGGAAATTGTTCAATTGGGTTGTGTGTTTTTAATGTTTTGTTTTATTGTTTATGACTACTGTTGTTATGTAGTAATTATATATATATATTCATGTTGTAAGACACCTTGAACATGGGAAATTATGCATGTAACAATACTAATTCCAGTCAGGAACCTAAGTGTAACTGCCAGGCTGTTCCGAAAGGCAATCCCAAATACAGAACATTACATTACTCCGACCTTGATGTAACTAAGGCTTGTGTGGCTCAGGCCAGGTGTGTGTTCCACAGAAACAGGCCCAGTCAGCACACCAGCCACAGCTGGGCAAAAAAACCAGTTCCAGCAACACTCCCAAAACTTAGAACCTCTTTCAACTGCATCCAGAACAGGTACACAGTCTTCCTGACCAAGAGCACTTCTGTCTCATTGGGATAAGGTTTTTATTTTTAACCCATATCTACATAATTTAGAACCTCAAGAGAATATCTGAAAGCCTTTCTGATCCTCAATCTTCACAGTGCATGCTTAAACTAAGTCTTATTTCTGGTGGTGGTGGATAAATATGGGAGACACATCTTTCTCCATCCTTGGAAGCAGGTGGTGATATCCAGCTAACTTGTTCTGTCAGGATTTCCACTTGTGGAAATGGAAATTTTCCCCCTCTCTCCTTCCTATAAGTGTCCTGTGCCCTCCCTAAATCTGCTCTGGAGGGATGGGGAGAAAACTGGGGTGGGGGGGAATTAAGTGGCATGGGGTTATTGTAATGTGTATTGACTTGGCTTCCCCCAATTAGAATAAGGTAAAGGTAAAGGGACCATTAGGTCCAGTCATGACCGACTCTGGGGTTGCGGTGCTCATCTCGCTTTACTGGCTGAGGGAGCTGGCGTACAGCTTCCGGGTCATGTGGCCAGCATGACTAAGTCGCTTCTGGCAAACCAGAGCAGCACACGGAAATGCCGTTTACTTTCCCGCTTTCTACTTTCTACTTGCACTTTGACATGCTTTCGAACTGCTAGGTTGGCAGGAGCAGGGACCGAGCAACGGGAGCTCACCCCATCGCGGGGATTCGAACCGCCGACCCCACAGAGCAAGTCCTAGGCTCTGTGGTTTAACCCACAGCGCCACCCGCGTTCCTTTTCCCAATTAGAATAGTGGAGTAGAAATACCTCTTGAGTGCTTTTGGATATAGACTCAAACTGCTCTTCCCACATTGCAACCTGCCCTTCCTATTTTTATTTTCTGTTCATGCCAAGGGCTCTTGGTTTGTGCAAAACGCCTTTCCACCATGTGCTCTAAATATGCATGACTTGAGAACACAGGGAGATAGCCCCACGAGTGCACCCTGAAGCACACAGAAGTCCTCACAGAATGAAAGGAGAGGGCAAAGGAAAATGTGTCAACCCCAATCCCATCCTTCCACAACAAGGTCATTCCCCTAACCATCAGCTGCCCTAGTGCTTGCAGGAATATCATGCTTATCACTCATAATCACGGTTCTATTCCAGTGTAAACACTAGATGGCACTAGTAGCTCAAATATTCTTTTCTCCTCAGCAGCTCTTGCAAAACTTGAAGTTGTTTTTCTTCATCTTCAGATATGCATTGGAAGGAATTTCTCATCTTGCCATCCCAGTGAAGTTCTGATACTTGGGCCAAGTCAAAAAATGAAGAGATCAAGCAAGGTCGAGAACTGGTGGTAATTGGAAACAGCACAAGGGTTTTCCCCCTGCAAACTGTAATCTTATTGCAACAGGATTGTATTGTTACATGTCACTTCAATATCTGAGCAGCACAAGATTCCAGGGATTCCAGGCACATTTATCCAGGGTCTGTGTTTCCTTTTGGGAATGAGGCACAGTGGAAACTGTGGTGTCTTTATGACATATGGTTTATTTACATCAAGGGTGCCCAAACTTTTTTCAAAGAGGGCCAGATTTGATAAAGTGAACGTGTGTGAGGGCTGACCAAAGTTGTTAGGCTTATATACTGCCACGGGGACCGGATTAAATCAATCAGCAGCCCCCGAAATGGACTTTGGACATGCCTGATATACACAAATATACAACCTGAGCCTATGATGGAGGGAAACAAATTCCTTCCAGTAGCACCTTAAAGACCAACTAAGTCAGTTCTTGGTATGAGCTTTCGTGTGCATGCACACTTCTTCAGATACACTGAAACAGAAGTTTCCAGACCCTTCTATATAGTGAGAAGGTGGGGAGGGGTATTACTCAGAAGGGTGGTGGGAATGGGTGATTGGCAGATAGCTGTGATGAGCCTGTTGACGACTCTTAACGACTGCAATAGGTCTTACAGGAAAAAGCAAGGGGTGAAAAGGTGAAAAATGGCTTTGTCATGTATAATGAGATAAGAATCCAAGGTCTTCGTTCAGACCAGGTTTCTCCATGGTTTTGAGTTTGGTGATAAGTTGTAATTCAGCAGCTTCTCTTTCCAGTCTATTTCTGAAATTCCTTTGTAGTAAAACAGCTACTTTGAGATCTTGTATAGAATGTCCTGGGAGATTGAAATGTTCTCCTACTGGTTTCTCTGTCTTGTGATTCCTGATGTCCGATTTATGTCCGTTTATTCTTTGGCGTAAGGTCTGGCCTGTTTGTCCAATATAGAGAGCTGAAGGACACTGTTGGCATTTTATGGCATACACAATGTTAGATGATGAGCAATTAAATAGTCCCGAGATGGTATGTGTGATGTTGTTGGGGCCAGTAATGGTGTTGTCCGGGTGTATGTGGCAGCAAAGCAAAAACCCCTTGCTTTTTCCTGTAAGACCTATTGCAGTCGTTAAGAGTCGTCAACAGGCTCATCACAGCTATCTGCCAATCACCCATTCCCACCACCCTTCTGAGTAATACCCCTCCCCACCTTCTCACTATATAGAAGGGTCTGGAAACTTCTGTTTCAGTGTATCTGAAGAAGTGTGCATGCACACGAAAGCTCATACCAAGAACTGACTTAGTTGGTCTTTAAGGTGCTACTGGAAGGAATTTGTTTTGTTTTGACTATGGCAGACCAACACGGCTACCTATCTGTAACTGGAACTATGATGGAGGGATTCACACAACATTCACACCCCAAGAGGCCACAGTATCCTTGGATTTAAGCAGACCCAAAGCATTGCTCTCAAACATTCTTCTCTGACACTCTCTCCATCCTGCTGCTTACTATCTCCATTGCATAACTCCTACTTGTAATCCTAAACTCTGACCTAAAACACTGGCATTATCTTTTAAAGCTACTTAGTTGAGGGAGGGAAGGAGCCCACTTATTTGCAAATGAGATCCTTTATTGTCCTAATTGCTCACTAACCCCAGACTATTGTCTCATGCAGGAGGCTAGTCCTGGCTTAATTAGCTTTTACACATATTGATTCCCGAGGATTTGAAGTCTCCAGCACACAGCTCAAATACATACATGGGTCTAGCAACCAGATTTAACACACAAGCCTTAATTAAATTCTAACACTAACTTGATCCAAAATTTAGGGTGTCTTGCACCCACCAACTCATAAAAATATAATGTGAAGTCTTCGGCCACTTTCTTCAAGGTTTGGGAAGAGACCTAGCACAGACTGATTTGAGGAGGCAAGTCATTTATATCAGAGTTGTATGCAAATAGTGAATACACCTACCAAAGAACATCTTGCCTATTGGCATCTTGGATCTCAGAAGAAGCAAACATGGAAAGCAAAAAAATGGCTGAAATGACTCCCAGTTCATTTGACTGCAGCAGTTCCTTGACTTTTGAATCCAGACCCACAGACCAATTCCTCACAAAGCTCTTAACTGCATCTCTGTAATATCCATGAGAAACAGGGGTGACATGGGGCTCTAATTTGCATAAATTTTGCATATGCTAGTTTGTATTTACATAAAGAGGCATTTGGAGGAATTAAGATGATGGGTGCAATCTCATCCGCATGACAATTTATGGAGCGCTTAGCCTCCCTATTAGTAATTATAATAATAATAATATTTTTTTTAAAGAGAGTGAATAAGGCAAGGTTCAGCCCAAATAGAGGTTTGCTTGTTTTTATCGACCTTGAATCTTCTGATAGTTTGTGTTTGCTTGTTTCTTTGTTTGTTTGTTTTCTTTTAAGCACAAATACTTTAGAAGTCCTTTAGGTGCCCCAATGGGCACTTAGAACAAGACATTTCCTGGTGGCTCAGTTTCTTGCGGAAAACCAAAATGCCCATGTACCAGCACTGTATAGTACAAGAGAGGTGCATAAAGGTAAAGGTAAATGGACGCCCTGACAATTAAGTCCAGTCACAAATGACTTTGGAATTACAGTGCTCATCTCGCTTTACAGGCCGAGGCATTTGTCCGCTTCCACAGACAGTTTTTCAGGGTCACATGGCAAGCATGACTAAGCCACTTCTGGCGAAACCAGTAAGCGCACGGAAACACTGTTTACCTTCCCACTGGAGTGGTACCTATTTATCTACTTGCACTTTGATGTGCTTTCGAACTGCTAGGTTGGCAGGAGCAGGGACCGAGCAACAGGAGCTCACCCCCTTGTGGGGTGATACGTGGGGATTCAAACCACCGACCTTTCAATCAGCAAGCCCAAGCGGCACAGTGGTTTAACCCACAGCTCACCCGCGTGCATAAGAAATAGCACATAAAGCACATAAGAAAGCACATAAAGGTTGAATCCAGTGGCCAATAAGTGTGACTGATAGATTTATTGTTCAGAAATTGTAGTACTTGGAATTTTAAACTTAAAAGGAACGTGTTATCCTTGCATTAGTTGCAAGGTACCAAATGTCAAAATCCATTCTATAAATCCAAGGGGCCAGGAGATAGCCTCCACTGTCTTCATGTTGTACATATTGTCAAAACAAAGTAATAAATCAGAATTCATAGCAGCAGAATCTCCAGACAAATATTTGAGACTGGACCACAAAACCCTTGTGACTTGCACCAAACAGTATCTTACTAACTATTAAAGACTATAAGAGGCAGGGCATTTGAGGACACAATCAGGGAAGCTTGAAGTGTCCATTCTCCATGCTAAGGAAAGCTAATTTGAAGTACTCTAAACACTGAACCACAAGTTCATCCAGGATAGATTGAATTTTTTAATATACCCTAGAACTAGTCTGGCCTGGGACTAGAAACTCCTATGTGGTTATTTCAAGATACCTAAGGAATCATCAAAAGCAACTACTCTATTCCGAACTTAAAAATGGAAAGCGTAATGCTGGTGGTCAACAAAAGAGGTTTAAAGACTGTCTCAAGGCACATTTTTTTAAATGTAGTATAAACACGAACAACTGGGAAGCACTGGCCTGCAAGCGCTCCAATTTGAGAACAGCCTTTACCAACGGTGTCATGGGCTTTGAAGACAACCAGGACGCAAGGGAGAAACGTGCTAAGAGGAAGGCACACTTGGCAAACCCTCACAGTGATCAACTCCTGCCCGGAAACCAATGACCCCACTGTGGAAGGACGTGCATATCCAGAATTGGCCTCCACAGTCACTTACAGACTCATTGTTAAAACCGTGTTTAAGGAAGACAATCTTACTCAGCTACGAGTGATCACCAAAGAAAGAAAGAAGAATGACTTGGATAGGACAGGAAAAGATGGAGCTGTTAACATTCAACAACATACATATAAGGAAACACACATGAAGTGTGTTTACAGATTAACTTTAATGACTCCCCAAATGCATACCCTCCAACATTTTGGAAGGGCAGTTTGGGGCATCCCACCCCACCTCATCCCTCACCCCATCTCTGCCGCCAATGCCTTTTCCACCCACCCGCTCGCCCCCTTCCACCACTTACCTTTGCAGTCTTCCTCCTCCTCCACAGCATCCAGAGAACATTGGGAGACACAGAGAAGCAGGGGGCCTGGCACAGCCTTCCGAAGGCTGGTGAGCCTCCACCGCATCTGAAGAAGCAGGCAGTTGGGTGTAACTTGTGCCACATCTCCTGATGCAGCACAGACTGGATATGCCTCCACCTTCTCCTCTGGTGCCGCAGACCAAGTTCTGGAAGAGGAGGTCAAGGTAAGTGTTTCTTCTGGTTTTTGGTCTTCTTTGTGGACTTGGTGCCACAGCAGAACCAAAAAACACCCATCTTTTTCTCCCTCGCTCTGGTGCAACAAGCGCAGGGGAGCGAAATCTGGGATAGGAAGTCAAGATGGCTTCTCCCAATATGTGATGTTCCAAAAAAATTGGGACACTTGAGGGATCTGCAAATGGAGTCTTTATTATTAAAACAGGTATAGCCAATGTGGTGCCTTCCAGATGTTTTGGACTACCATTCCCAAGATCCTCTACCACTGACTATTCTGACTGGGGCGGATGGGAGTTGTAGTCCAAAACATATTGAGAACATTAAGTTGGCAAGCCCTCCAGTAAGTGACAACCAGGTGTTAGCACATCTGGCCAATATAGGTCAGTGTCACCACAGTACCCTGTTTTCTTGACTTCTGTCCAGCTTTTAGAATATTTTTATTAATCATTTAATTCATTAATTAGTTGTAGTGAGAATTTTATTGAGAACAAATACAACATTAGCATAAAAAGTCAAAAGTGTCTAGTTTCTCTGGACCAAAATTTATATTTCAAAATACAGCAAATGGCTGTCATTTTGGGGTGGCAGCTTGAGGCATGTGTGTTTATTTATACATAATTTATTTATTTTTTTAAAAAAATGTGTACTGCTGTATCATTAAAAGGGGGAGGGCAGGGAAGAACTGTATGTCTTTCTTGTGTCTTCTATAAACCATGTCCATTCAGTTATCCATTCCTGCAACTTCAAATGGCTTTAACAACCACTCCTTCATGGTAGGTAATGGAGATTTAAAAGCAAGAAGGATGCAAGTCATATTGCCTGTCATGTGATTTCTGAAGATCAAGTCATTCAAAACACTCTGCAGTCAATGGCGAGTCTGTCTGGGATCTGGTGGCTAGTTTGTTTGTTTTTAAAAGTTACACAGAGATATGCTGCCAAGAGGTTTGACTCTTTAGGCGGGTCTGGCAAGCACATAAAATAATCTTCTTTTTTGGACATAGTTCAAGAGCACTTTAAAGGGAAAATGATTCCACTGAAGAGATGCTATTCCCCCTCATTCCTCACTTTTAAAGCTCTTGCGCCCAATCCTCAAACTGCTTTTTTCAGCATTAGGCTTCTGCATTTAAGATTGTGGGGGCATATTAAGAACAAACCTGCTTCATTAGGTCAATGGCCCATCTGGGTCCAGCATCCTGTTCTCACAGTATCCAACCAGATGCCTATAGGAAGCCCATAATAAGGAGGACGTAACTGCAACAGCACTCACTTGCAACTCCCGGCAACTGGTGTTCAGAGGCATCCTGCTTGTGACGGTGGAGGTAGAACATAGCCATTACGATTAACATCCATTGGTAGTTTATCCTCAACAAACTCACTGTCCTTTCAGTGTTGGACTTCATATCTTATAAAGCTCAGCCACATTAGGGTACCTATTTGGAAGAATGGACTGCTTAGACTAATTTATATGTTTAAGTCAGGACAGATGGTCTTTTTATTGTTGATAGACCTCTCTGAAGGTTTTAACCCCTCTGACATGTCTGTTCATTTTAAAATTCAAGTGGTATGTTAATTTTGTGAAATAAATAAATGTGAGCTGATAATCCTGCATTCTTTCCCCCTTTTGTTATACCTGCAAAATACAGTGGTACCTCGGGTTACATACACTTCAGGTTACAGACTCCGCTAACCCAGAAATAGTACCTCAGGTTAAGAACTTTGCTTCAGGATGGGAACAGAAATCGTGCTTGGGTGGCGCAGCGGCAGCAGGAGGCCCCATTAGCGAAAGTGGTGCTTCAGGTTAAGAACAGTTTCGGGTTAAGAACGGACCTCCAGAACGAATTAAGTACTTAACCCGAGGTACCACTGTAAAAAAAAATAATTCTAAAGGCATTCAGTGCTATTGTAAAGGCTATTCAATTCTCTTTTTAATTTCTAAAGACTGATATTTTATTGAAAAAATTTCAATTATAAAGCAATAAAGTGTTACAGAAAGAAGGCTGTTCAATTCAACAGAATTTAAAAATTAATTCAAAACAAAACCAGCTGGTGGTCAAACTACATGCAGTGGTAAGTGTGTGAATTCAATTAATGCGCAGGTTTTTTGTTATATGGGCAGCAGCCATTGGAAGTTGGATCAGCCTCAGAGGATGGTATGAGCTAAACAGTAGGAAGGAGAGAGAAATGTTGGCTCATTGTTCAGGTGACTACACTTAAAGATCCCAACCACCCGTAGCTATGAAGAACAACCCAGGAAAGTGTCTTAGATCCTAATTTGGGGGATGGGGTTATATATGGGAGAAGGCCTTTCCCCCAAGGTTTTCTGGGCCCAGACTATTTGGGGCTGTCAAGGTAAAAATCATCATTTTGAATTTCTCGAGAAAGGAAACTGGCATCTAAGTGCAGCTTATGTTTTTCAGGAATTAGAGAGCAGTGCTGCCAGTGCCACCTACTTCAGTTCAGTTTTCAATCTCCAGTTTTACTCTCTGTTCTAAGTACCGGTAAATGAAAAAAGATATTAACTAACCATACAATTAAAGCAGAACGTTATGGGTGCTTCAAGTCCCAATGCATCTTATGAAAGAGAAGACATTTTCTACAACCTCCTAAACTGATACTTTACTACTTACATAAATATTCCATCCTGGATATTCCATCCAAATGGTCATAAACAACAATAAAGAGACCCTTCATCTGTCCAAGAGTTTTAACTTATTGTCCACCAGATTCAGGATCTTTGACATTCGACTTTATTTAAAAAATCAATACTTTAAAGATGGCTAGCATGCAAACCACTGGAGCTTCCTGCCTAATCTTTAGCGAGATTAATGTCCCCTCTCTGAAAACAATGAACAATAAATTTATATTCATTTTGGTTTTCTAATGCAAATCTGTGAGATTTTTGAAGATTTGTGTGCATGTTTTTCTGAAACATGATTCGTATCTCAGGAATACGTAAGACGAAGTCCAGATCATCCCAGATTGGGGCCACTGAGTCACTTAATTGGTCTCAAAATTAGATTGGGATGGGGTGGAGTGGGGGGGCTGCACATAGTCATATTATTTACATCACAAAAAACATGCAGTGGTATCCAATTTAATGCCAGAATAGGTTTCTAAGCCATTTACAAAGTATAAAAAACAATTATGTAAATATTAAAATGTAAACATCCATTATTTAGATGCATTCATAATTAAAATTGCCATATATTTTGCAGAGTTTTTTTGTTTGTTTGTTTTTTGTTTTGTTCTGTGTGTATTTGGACACCTCTTAAAATATCATGATCAGAATTTGCCTGCTGGTTCCTGAGATCAAGGAGCAGGGTTTGTTTATGTTTGGATACAACTGGATGCCATTTTGAATCAAGATGGTGGACTGAACCTTTTGAAACTACACTGACTTCAACCACTGATTTCATAACCACACTGATTTCTTTCTTTCTTTCTTTCTTTCTTTCTTTCTTTCTTTCTTTCTTTCTTAGAATTCTTGAGCAGTTCTGGGTATAAGGCTGCTAGAACACAATAAAACTAACCACTTAAAACATCACAACAATTAAAAGAGGAAACTCAGGTCAAGAGATCAAGGGAATGCCTGTGTAAACAGGTGTGTCTTCAGTAGCTGAAAAAAAATGTAGTCAGAGAACATCTATAACAACAGACAATCTTATTTGCTTTATAATCCTAATTTTAACAAATTGATCCACATATGAGAACATGAATTGATTCCAAGAAACATTTTATGGTACAGTCTTAGCCAAAACCCCTTCCATATAAAACAGAAAAACCAACAGAAATTAAGAAAGGAATAATTTTTGATGAGCAAAAAGTTCAGTTCGACATCATGGATGAACAACCTATATTTTTAGATCTAGACAACTGCCTGCCAGCAGCTAACATCTTAAAGGCATTCCCATGGGACACAACATGGAAAAAAAAATCCTATTCAGCTTGCAGTGTGTGCCAAAAGGGCTGCCTTCTTTATAATGGATCATTAGTGGAAGAGTGTGTGCCTACAAAGTTCTTTATGGATATTATCTTAATTAGGACTAGGCAGTCACTCTGCACACAGTGGGCAAATGATCAAAGAACTACATTTCCCAATTACAGGACCATTCCTGAAAACTATTCCCATGTTCCGATAACTGTGAATCCATAAACTGTGGCAGTAGATTCAGTATGCTACAATATACATTGAGTCATCAAGAAACAATGTATTTCTCAAACGCTTTCCATTTTCACAGATGTCTGAGTACAGAAATCATGGTGAGAGAGATTCACTGGGAGTGATTTCCATGTTTATGCTCATATGTGTGATCATGAGCTGATTCTTCCCCCCAGATTCCTTGCATGTTCAAGCCTACATGCATACACATGTAGACTTGTTGCAGCCATGCAAGTACATATGCATGGAGAGGGAATGCGAGAGCCCAATCTCCCAACCATGTGGGCCCTTTCTTGGCATATAGGACTGTGTGGAAGATACTTGTCTTGAATTTCCCAGAGCAGGAGGTGATATGGATTGCTCTACACCACAGCATTACCATGTGGTGCACAGGGTGCCATGGCCTGGAAACCGTGTCCCAATCTTTGTAATTTTGTTGGCTATCCCCATAGGTGGCCAGCACATACTGTAGGTACCATTGCTGCTACAGCCCCCATATTTCATTGGCCATTGCTGTATGTCATGGTTCTGTGTCCTCCCCCCCCACTGGGCTGAGCATGCATTGAATTTAGTGGCTCTTCCACTTGCATAGCGGCAATGTCTCTCTGGACCTGGCACAGTATGGGAAATGTGAGTACATTACATACTGAGTAACTCAGCCCGTTCCTAATTCCTCCTTGTATGCCAACTCCCGTGCCTCCCCCCCCCCCCCCGTATATTTTGTCATGCTTTTACTATTGGTTACTTTACAATCCTTGTTTCAAATCTTGGTTAAGAGGGAACCCTGACTAAGGTTGGCAGTAGAAATTTGAGCCAGAGGATGGAAGGAGTACACAGAAAGACGTGCAGGATTGTTCCTGAACCTGAAAAATACATAGATACACCTAAGCAAGCACTGCTTTTGTTAAATAAGAATAAATCTCATGTGCATGTTCTTTTATTTTAATGTAGTTTAACGGGACCACTTTACATTATGACTGCAATGCTATGCAAGTGAGTAGGCTGAAGGATTTCATGAGTTACTTTACATTAGAGACAGGGCTTTTTTCAGAGGGAACTCACAGGAACTCAGTTCTGGCACCTCTCATGTGAGTGTCATTGCCTTTCTAAGACAACGAGGGAGGTGTCCAGCACCTATTTTTCTAGAAGAATAGCACTGAGTAGAGAGCACATGCGGTCCACTTTTCCCTTCCCATCAAACACGTTTCAATTTTTACAGTTCAGTGAGGATCGGGTCTTTGGGACCCTGTTTTTGTGTTGAACTCTCCTTTGGGGGTTTCGTTTAAAAGGCCGGCCCTAACTGGGAGCTATCAGACAGGTGGCCTTTCTTGACACTTTTGTTGGGAGGCCTTGTCAATGGAGTTTGCAAGGTGTCAACAGTGAAGGTGCCACAGCTATGCATACTTTAGCGCATGTACTTGTGTTACAAAGGTTGGCCTTAAGGTCACCATGAAGCCCAGAAGACATTGATATGACTCCCATTTTTCCATGAACCTAAATATACTATCAGTGGCAAGCAGCGTTTTCTCCTGTGAATGTCAAAGCGCTTTGGAATGCCTTTAAGAGTTTACCAGAATCTATAGCATTGATCTATCCTGGCTGTTTTTATGGACACCATGAGGATAAATTCTCTGACTGGACCCTGTGGTGAAGAGGCAAGTGACAGACTGGGCCTCTCCACCATAATGTGAATCATGTCACACAACTTTGATTTAACCGACAGCTGAGTTCTCAGCAGCGTCATACATCATTTAATTTTATAGTATCGTCCAGTAGACGAGGGCCTAAGGAGGTTATGTGAAACTTTTTACTAGACCAACATTTCCATTGTAACTACACCCTTTTCATACACGCTCCCCAAAGAAGTAGCTTCAACAACTGGAAGCAGATTTATTTTGTATAACGAAAAATTATGCTAGGATCATAAATGATCAAGGACAAAATATTTCAGGGTCCAGATTTCAGGCACAAAAGGCAGAAACATCCAGGGTCAGCAGAGTATCATTTGTAGTAGAGTCAGATTTATTTTTTACAAAACTCTAAAGAGGTAGGTGGGTAACCTTTTCTGCCCTGAGGTCTCTCCATTTCTGAGAGGAGAGGGCTATCAATAGGCCATACTGGCTATGCTCTGACTCCACAACTGGAGACAGGAATGCTTCGGAATACCAGTTCCTGGAAACTACAGCAGGAAAGTTTGTTCTTGTGCTTAGGTCCTGTTTGAGGGTTTGCCAGAGGCATCTGGGTGGCCACTGTGAGATCATGATGCTAGATTTGATGAGCCACTGGCCTCATCCAGCAGGCTCTTCTTATGTTATGTTCTGTTGTTGTTGTTTAGTCGTGTCCGACTCTTCGTGACCCCATGGACCAGAGCACGCCAGACACTCCTGTCTTCCACTGCCTCCTGCAGTTTGGTCAAACTCATGCTGGTAGCTTCAAGAACACTGTCCAACCATCTCATCCTCTGTCATCCCCTTCTCCTTGGGCCCTCCATCTTTCCCAACATCAGGGTCTTTTCCAGGGAGTCTTCTCTTCTCACGAGGTGGCCAAAGTATTGGAGTCTCAGCTTCAGGATCTGTCCTTCCAGTGAGCACTCAGGGCTGATTTCCTTAAGAATGGAGAGGTTTGATCTTCTTGCAGTCCATGGGACTCTCAAGAGTCTCCTCCAGCACCATAATTCAAAAGCATCAATTCTTCGGCAAGCAGCCTTCTTTATGGTCCAGCTCTCACTTCCATACATCGCTACTGGGAAAACCATAGCTTTTACTATACGGACCTTTGTTGGCAAGGTGATGTCTTTACTTTTTAAGATGCTGTCTAGGTTTGTCTCTTATGTTCTATTCTCCACCAAATGTACTTCTATAGAACGTGTATCTCCACTACTTTGGATATTACTGGCTCAGTTGCTAAAACCTAAAGGAACTGAGTATAGAGAGGGTTAAGTTCTCCTTCCAATGTGGTACTTTAAAAACAGCCTTGCCAGACCCAACTAAACCTCAGGAAGTCTGAAGACACCCCCCCTCCTCCATTTGAAACAAAAAACAAACAAAAAAAAAAAACATGCTCTAGGACTTTTGGCATCTCCACCAAGTCAATTTATGATCCTAAGCAAAATGAATATCTCGTTGAAAAATCTACTATATGCCTTTAGAGAAAAGAATAGAAATATTGTATATTTTTTCCAACCACACTCTAGGAGAGGTCTCTCTGTTTTAGCTTGGCCAGCTCTTGAGACTATAAATGTACAATGTGGTCTTCCAGCCTAGTAACCAGAGATAATTGCCTCCACTTACAGCAGCTGAGCAAATGTCAGCTTTTTGGTCCTATTATCCATCCCTCATGTCTTCAAGCCGCCTCACACAACAGTAATGCGATGCAAAGCAATGTAAAATGTCAGGCCTTTCGTTTTGACCCAAAACATTTGATTTGAGTAAGGAACAAACAACAAAATGAAATTGGCTCTTTACTAAATGTTTGAATCCGGTGAAATGCTGCAATTCGAATTATTATTTCAGCTTGAAACTGCTATGGCACCCCAGAAATTGAAATCTGTAGAATGGGCACACCAGCAACTGAACTATTGTTAGCCACATGCATTACTCCATCAATTACTCACACCCGGGGCTCCCCTGATCCCATCCCTAAGGACCAACAATTGTGCAGAGTTTCCAGTCTCAGGCACAGAAATCCTTGCTTTTGCTAGGACTCTTGATCAAGGAGGGCAGAGGAAGCATGTGATGTCAGAAACATGATCAATGGTGCAGCCCCACAGCCCCTTCAGTGTGCAGTTTATCAAGGGGGCTTGAATTTGAAGCCAGTGTTCCTGTGGTGTGTGATGGTTTGGCTTTTCCACGTAGCTGCTTTTTTCACTTGCTACATTTTTTTGGTAGTCCATGAGCTAGGTATGAAAGAGAATTCCACTAGAAATGCAAATGGGAGAAGAATTTGCCACAATTCACATGCTCAGAGGTCAGGAACAGAAATCCTGCAAGAGAATATGCGTGGTATTCACCACCTTTGTGTGTTTTGGTCTGCAAACATTATGTAAATTATTATGTCATTCTCTGTATCACATTTGACATTTCCCTTCCATTGAAATGCATTGAAATTGATTCTGTTATCAGTAACGTAACTAATCACATCAGTTTTGGCCATAGCAGTGGTGAACAATGGAGGTTTTAGCAGAAGCAGAACTGCAACAGAATGCAAACTGCGCTGATTGCAGCAAACACAGGATGAGATTGAAAATGCTTCCTTCTTAAACTCCTAGTGGTAGTGTGGTGGTACCTAGGAAGTTACGTGATGCAACACTATTAGGGTGAAGATAGATTTAACATAGCAAAGCTTTCAACAGGCACTGAGAGGAAAAGAGTGAGGGGATAGGTTTGAACCAGTATTTTATCTGCTGGTGGTTTGCATGTCTGGCATTTGTGAAGGTCGAAGACCTGTTTCTGAGGTATTTTAAGCTTTATGGCATACAACATATCACACTGGTAGAGCTGCACTCATAAAGCATTCTGATTTCTTATGTAAGTGTTTGCCCTTTTTCCTTAACACTCACTCTGTAACACACACCTCTGTTAATCCCACCATTAAATTTGACCTTGAAATACATGTGTAGTGTTGGAACACTGTGTTTACATGGCTTAGAGTTAGATCATTAATGTTATTTATGAGTCCATTAAAAAAAAATGAGCTAAAGGCAACATGTCTGGGTTTAATATGATGTGAAACCTGAATCAAATCTCTCCTGGTCACCAAAACTGGTCAAAAGTATTGTCCTTGGAAGTGCATGCATAGCAACCATTGAAGTCAATGGGAGCCACATGTGGCCATTTTCGTGTGACTTGAAAAGTATCTTGGTCATAGTCGAGATGAAAACAAAACTGGTTTGAATTTGTCATACATCTGTTTCCTACAGTTCTAAATGAGGGATAAGTGTCTGATAAAACATCTACTTCACCAGAATTAATTGGAACATTGCTAACTTGATCTTCAGTGGTGATTACAGCTCAGCTATTTTGCTTTTGAGCAAGTGAATTCCATTTTTAGGTTTTTCATATTCTCGACTGCAGGTGACTTAAACATTTGGCAGGACCCCCAAACTTTCAGGATTGGTTGGCTGTCTGAATCAATTGGTTAGATGACTGGTTAGATGGCTAAGGGTTTTTTTTCTGTTTATATTTTTACTCTTAACTTTATTGAATAAAGGATGTTACAACATTTGTTATTTCTACTCTTTTACAAAGAAATATAATTGGCTTTGACATCAGTTCCTCTTCCTTGAACCAAATTAGAACTATTCCATTGTTTGCTGTTATTTACTGTTGTTGTTTTCCCTAAATGTTTCCAAACAGTTTTCTGCAAGCTTTTAAAATGTAAAATTATATCAATATGATCCTAGAAGCATACCAATTCAAAAAAAGCTTCTTTTAAAAAATCTGGATTTTAGAAAATGTATACACTCATATGCTGCTAAATTATGAGAGTGCTCCTGTTCAAAACAGTACAGGTTTTTTGTTGTATTTTGCTATAACTTCTTATGTGGAAGTATTAAGATTAGCAGCGGACTCCTGGTGTAAATTAAGCCTGGTGCAGCAGCACTGATGACAATAACTAAACTATATCTGTGAAATATAAACAGCATCATTAGGGGCAGGCACACGGGCCAGCCATAAAGGGAGGGGTGCAAGATGGAACTGAAATGCTGCCTTGACTCGAGGGTGGGGTAGTTATTTGGAAAATGCTTCCTTGTAAGAGAAAATGGGTGTCTGAGAGGGTTCAAAAAGCATTGATTACAGCTTCTCTGCTTAGGGTTTTGCTAGATCATGCAAGGTTCTCCACGTGGAGAATGCACCAGCTGGTCCAGCTTAAGATACTGTGTTGTGCGTGACACCCCATGCAACTTCTTGCCCTGGACAGAAAGCTCCAGAGCAGCCTGGAGCACTGGAGCTGAACCAAGTCCTGCAGCTGCCACCTGGAAACCTACCAGCTTCCCCAAACCTGACTTCAGCTGGACAGCATACAAATCTCCCAGATGTGCACTGGATTGGGAGCAAGTGGGACCACGATGAGAATTCAGTTCCCTTTGCACGACTCTGTATAAATACCAATGCACAGACAAGGTGTCAATCGATTGGAATCTTTTGAAAGTTTTCAAACAGGCCAAGTGAGTGGCTTATACTGTTCTGTTTAAGGGCCTTCCAGACTGGTGTTTGATCACGGATGCATCCTGTACCATGTTCTTAACCCAAGAAGTGGGGGGCTGAGTCTGTTTTTGTTTGTTCTGCAATGCTTCCCAGTGCTACCGTGTTATTGCTGTCCACAGGGGCTATAGCACAAGCAGGGGGAGGGATGGACCAGAGAATTTGTGTTGCTAAGGCCTCCCCCAATAAATAAAGACACAATTGACACAGAATTTAGTTTAAGGTTATTGGCATAATTTTGGCCACAACTTTATTGATTAAGAGATTGTGAGTGGTTTGCTTAGGCATTGATTCCCAACTAGCTGCACCTGACCTTGGCAGGGCAGCACTGACGACTGGACAACGGCATAGGTCAGTACAAGTAAACATCGTGGGGGAACATTGGACCAGGCACAGTCTCAATCTCACCCCAAATGCTCCCAGGGGCTATGGCGTGGCCCTAACCCCTGGAAGAGGATCAGACAAAAACAAGGCGAGCCTCTGGATTCCTTTAACGGAATACCCTTTTGCGCATTGGAGGGTAGGTGTGACAACCTCCCCTTCACTCCACATTGAACCAATGCCTAACCGCCAAACCTTACAAAGTTGTGATGATTTGCTCCGCAGCAGGCGAAACCCAAGTGGCACCGGCCAATCCGCCAAATGGGAAAATTCCTACTGGGCCCCTGTCCCAAAAACAGACTACCCACAATGGCATAGCAAGGTCATAATGGACCCTAAATATAGGGAGGTTAGGCGGGTGATCCGATGCATGAGACAAAAACAGGAAGCTCAATGCAACGTGCAGCAGTATATATAGGTCCCTCGGTTAATGCATGAACAATCCCAATAGCCAGAATTACCCCAGCAACTGAAGGACCACCAATCGGGTTGTTGTGGCCATCTAATCACTCCCACCCACACAAGCAGTGAGGCCAGTCCTGATGATCTCACGATTTATAAAAAGTTATGGGATTTCAGCAGGAGGTTATGGGATGTGTACTGATTGGACATGGAGCATGTGTCACTTCTTCAATAGCATCAAGAACACAAAGTATAGTGAATGTGCAATTTAGCACAGCGTGGCAATATAATTGATTGAAAAGCCACAGTTCCATAAGACAACAAGTACTGCAATGTAAAAAAGGAGTGCTAGATATCTGGACAGAAGTTCTAGCATTATAACCAGTAAAACTAACACAATAACCCCATGTCTGAATGCAGCCAAAGTCTAACCAGTCTGTAAGCTTTGTGCAAGCAAAACAGGACGAATGGAGGAGGCCTACCTATACATGTGGATTACGCATACAACGTGCTTTCTCTCACACAGAAAGAGATCACTCTCTCTCCCCACTTCTGAAATTCTGGGAACAGTAGTTCAGAGAGACAGAAACAGCCTCACCATTGCAGTGTTTCAACCGAGTGGAAGAGAGAGGGGAAATCCTGTCTCTGGATCTTCAGGGATTGTATCAGGAAGTTTTTTAATGTTTGATGTTTTATTATATTTTTATATATGCTGTAAGCTGCCCAGAGAGGCTAGAGGTGGGCAGGGTATAAATAATAATATTGCTGTTGTTGTTGTTGTTCCCAGAAGACCAAGAGAGAAAAGGAAACACTGTCTTTTGATTTTCAGGGAATGAAATTTAAAGTTTCAGTTTTGTAACACAGACAGCAATTCCCCCTACAGTATTCCTTAAATTCTTCCCTTGTTTTATTAGTGTTTGCTGAGTTGAAGAATGAAAATAAGATTAAAAAAGCAATGAACTCCATAGGGCCATGACAGTGAACTAAACATATCAGCTCTGCTGATTACATCATGAATGCATTTCCTTTTCTCAAGGCTAAGCTACTTTCTGTTGTTCAGAGTTTGATGTGCCAGGACCAGAAACTGGAAAACACATCAAACCAAATGTTTCAGGGTGGGGGTGGGGGGACAAGTTTGCATTATAGCTCTGAGATGTGATTGCTTATAGTATAAACAACTATGTAAATGTAAAACAGGTTGGCTGGAATATTACAAGTATGACACAAAGAAATGTACACGAGTGCATTTCATAGTGCTAGGGTGCCATTTCAGAGAGCAGAATAAACTAGCTGAACTCTATTCCTTTTGCTGGAGGAGTTAAGAGGCAAACTTTGTCTATTTTCATTTAGATATTCTATGGGCACACCTTCGTTTCTCATCACTAGATAATGCTCCATGACTCAGTTCAATGTCTAAGATAAATCCATTGAAGTGTGTGGTGTTCGATCTGTGGGGACTCATTCACACATGCCAATCACCAGGCAATCATGGATGTTCATCTGAGAAAACTAATTGTTGTGTTACACATTTATAGGAGATGTTAGCAAGGATTTCCAGAAATGAAAGTCACAATCAACAAGAAAAGAATAGCATTAACTTCTTAGAGTTTCTATTAGGAATCAAACACAAAGATCAGTTTGGACCCTGATTCAGAGTTTTGGAAAGTGGCCTGGTTTGCTATGGAATGATTCGGAGGCCACCCGCTTTGCCTCAGGTCTGAATCAGAACCTTATTTTGAGAAACCCAAAGCCTCATGCCTTTCCAGTGACTATCATGTGGAAATCAACAAACAGCTATTACAGAGACTGGGTGAAACTTTCATAGTGGATAAAGCTTTAAAAAGTTCAGAAAACTAGTTACAGGTTTTATGTGGCTAAGATGTGAGGGGTCAGTAACTGTGAGCCCATTAACACCACACTGACTCCATCACTGATGGACCAAGTAAGGACCACTGTGTTAGCACCACACGGCCTTCATTACCATTTCACTCAGAAGGTTGTGGAAAGGTTGTGTTTGCAGTAGGGAGCACTTTGCAACTTTGGATGCCCCCAGTGCATTTTGGAAGCCCTGTTTTCAACTTACCTTGGAGTAAGTCCTGTTGAACTCACTGAGTAGGGATGGGTGAATCTCCCAATTTCAGTTTCTCTCTCTTTCTCTTTCCCCCCCAGTCTTCCAAGTGGCTCTCCATGATAGGGTTGGGTGGAAGAAGGCAATGGTGAGGTTGGGAAAGCTCTGGGCTGCTGCCACCAACCCATCCTCCCCTAACCTCATCACTGCCTTTCCCTACCTCAACCCTGTTCCAACAAATGCAGCACAGTTGACAACAAGAGCATTCCACTGGTACTTCTCTGGACTGCCACTGCTGCAGGGTACAGATGCTAGGAGCTAATAGCTGGAGTCACCTCTGGAAAGTCAAGAGGCATGTCTTCCTTTTTCCCATTTGTGGCCAGAGTTGATATCGTCAAGGTGTATGCAAAACAACAGGGGCTGACCATCTTGAAATGGGAGAAGGAGACACAGAGACTTAGCTTGCTTTCTGTGGTGAATCTAGTGTGATGACATTGGGGGTTCCCTTGGTTACCTGATGGGGGAGCAGGATCTGCCAGACAGTTAATGCTGTGAACCATTTACAGTATATTTTGCTCAGATGAAACCTTATATTACAGAAACACCACGTCTCCAGTGACCTTTATTCCAAGGAAACCAAGCACCATGGTACATTGTGGGAGCTCTGAAACCTCACACTGCTCATGGATTGTGGTGTGTGTGACAATATTTTTTATGCTTAGGGTGGATGATACTCATCACCAGGAGGTCATTTTCAGAAGCATAGCCGCAGATGGGGCTACTAGACCTCAGCTTGTGGAGCTGAGACTCAGGATTGGGACTCAGAGTGATAAGTTTCATATCAGGGCTGCCCGTTATGCCACCAGCTTGGTCACATGACTTCTTCTTTTTCTTCAAAGTGTCCAGCTTAGAAGGCCAGATGTGTTGACATCTTAAAACAAGTGCAACCCATGGATCTTTGTGGTAACTGGAGGAGCACTTTAAACAATGGGTTACATCCAATTCAATTCTACTCAGAGTAGATCTAAGTTAGTCATCTCCATTCATCTCAGTGGGTCAACTCTATGAGTATGACAAGCATAACTCCATTTTTTTGAGCCTTCACATCTCTATTCCTTTACCACTGGTCTTAGTATCACTTAGTGCACTTTGTATTACTTAGTATCACTGGACCATGTTTTCAGGCCTGTTAATGGAATGGTGCATTGATATGCATTTTTTGCTGTTGTGTTTTGAGCTGCTGATATAATAAACAAATATATAAGTCCCCCCCCCCCAAGATTTGCCAACCCTGTGACATCATCAGGCCCCACCTCACAGTATCAATATCTGTCTCAGGTTTGGGGATATTGATGACCCAGCACCATACCCTATTCGTGGCAAAAGTAACATGCATTTGATCCCATTTTTCTCACTGTCATTTTTACTGCGATTTCAGTATGCCTAGTACTATAAGCCAATTACCATCCTTGCCCACCTTCTGATCTTTGCTTTTCCCTGTTTGCTGCACCAAATCCTGCAAGGAATTATATGCTGGCCCTGAATTCTGGACTCCTACACCTGTATGATGGACTGTCTTGTGCCAGTATTATTATTTTTAATCAATGACATTATTTGCGTAAAGATAAGAAGCTGTAAAACGGAAGCAAGAGACTCTGCTCTACCGTTAGTTGACATTTATTTATATCCAGGGTCACCAAACCATGAAACAAATTGTCACATGCAGGAATAAAAATAAAGAAGCTTGTTCAGTTCAAAGGGAAAGTAGGCCTGTGTTTGTGGAAGGAATTGGAGCCCATTCCCACTACCTGAACTTTCAACTTAGTAAGTGATGATAGATTGGTTGATTAGATCTCTCAGGGTTAATCGGGGCAAGTCTCAGTGGGACAATGATCTTTTCCTGTGCCGTGAATGTTCTTGGGGTAGATACACAAACAACATTTGATTATCAAAGGGGGTCTTTTTGAAGAAGAAGAAGAAGAGGTGGAGCTTTTTTGGTTTGCCCAGAGCTGTTTTCCTTTATATCTTAGACATGAAGAGCTACAGTCTGTACACGATGTGCTGACTTGAAAATAGAGCAACACTCGATTGTTACTAGCGTGGTTGGGTGGTATTTACTGCCTAACGCTGAAAGACAAGATGTAAAAGGGAAAATGAAAGGTAAGGAGACAACTGAAAAATATGAGCACTTGGGGTCTTCACCTTCTTCCCCATGCAAGCATCTTAAAGAACAAATAGCATCACGATCATAGTGCTACTCACCAGAAACATGCCCCACAGAGAGAGATTCTCAGGGGAGCCATTTCACTTCGCTGAGCTATTGCCTGCCTATAAATGGACAGAGTGTGAAATCAAAACAGAGGCCCCAGCAGAAAGCCTTGAGGAAGAGCAGCCAGCCAGAGTGCACCATAGTTGTTATCTGAGAAGGATCAAACAAAACAGCCATCCATGGAGAGAGGCAGAGAAAACAGATCCTCTTCCATACAGCTCAGTGCAAATAAAAACCTGTTGCAGCAAGCCAGGCTTGAGCGTATTACTTGGAAACAACAGCCTAAATGCAAACTAATGTTAGAAAGGCTGGAAGCAAGCTTTCAGATCACACAGTGTTCTGCCTCTGGCTTAAAAGCTAAAGCTCTACTTTTCTAGTTGTGGACTAATCACTTGGTTAAACGCATCACTGCCTAACTGCCTTTAGCTGACTTACAGTCCAATCCTAAGCATGTTTAATTGTAAATAATTGCCACTGCTTTTATCCTACTAATCAGTAAGAGTTTTTCTAGGTGACCATGGCATATGCTCAGTGGTCCACGTAAAATAAATATGTGAATGAGTTGTCCTGAGCATTGTCCATACACATGCAGGTTGAGGAATACTGTGTTATGGTGCATCTCCCCCAAAACCAACATTGAACTGATTGGAAAATGTAAGTCAGCCATGTGAAGACATGCATGCCCCTTCTCTGCCCACTGATGAGGACCAGAGTGGGCAACCTAAAAACACATCTAACTGCACTGTACAGATTTGTACAACTATGAGAAAGCTGTGATTTGAAACACAGCAGGGAAAACAAATTTGCTGTGTCTTAAACCAGTGTGCCCTTAAAACAGCACCTTAAAAAGCAGAGACATCACCTTGCCAACAAATGTCCGTATAGTTAAAGCTATTGATTTCCCAGTAGTGATGTATGGAAGTGAAAGCTGGACCATAAAGAAGGCTGACCGCCAAAGAATTGATGCTTTTGAATTATGGTGCTGGAGGAGACTCTTGAGAGTCCCATGGACTGCAAGAAGATCAAACCTATCCATTCTGAAGGAAATCAGCCCTGAGTGCTCACTGGAAGGACAGATCCTGAAGCTGAGACTCCAATACTTTGGCCTCCTCGTGAGAAGAGAACACTCCCTGGAAAAGACCCTGATGTTGGGAAAGATTGAGGGCACAAGGAGAAAGTGACGACAGAGGACAAGATGGTTGGACGGTGTTCTTGAAGCTACCAGCATGAGTTTGACCAAACTGCGGGAGGCAGTGGAAGACAGGAGTGCCTGGCGTGCTCTGGTCCATGGGGTCACGAAGAGCCGGACCCGACTAAATGACTAAACAACAACAACAAACTGGTGTGCACAGTCATGGTGTACACTGCCATGATGTCTAGATATCTCTGACGGATGGGGAAAGAATAATAACTTAGGCTGTAATTCTAATGCCCACCTGGAAGCAGTGGGAGTGAACAGAGCCAAGTGGGGGGGGGGAGCTTCTGCTGTATCCTAAGCCCCCTCCAGCGCATTGGGAGTTAGGATTGCTCTGCCCATTAAATGGTTTGTGCATTTTTGCTTTTATTTCACAAGATTTACGTACCACTTAATTTAAACACCAGCTGCTGCACATCGCTTATCTTCCATTCCCAGCTGAAACAATATGGTTTTCTTTGCATCGTGCACTTGCTTCATATATGAATAAGCATGGGTTTTTGAAGGATTTCTTCTCTGCAGATGCAGAAAACACAATTAGAACAAGCATGTTCTCCCTTTACAGATGCAGTCTTGAATCATATGCAAGTACTGCGAAACATCAAGTAACCGAAGAGGAAGGAGTAATTCAAGACCCAACATGATGCCAGCACACAAATTTAATTAGGTAATGACTTTGGAAAATAACATTACGGGTAGCTTCTGTTTGTTGTTGTACTTACTATTTCAGTCTCTATGTATCAAATTATATGGTGCTCACCAATGTGGCACATGACTGTAAAATTATACTGCTCCTGTTAATAAAGTGAGCAGGGTTAACATCAAAAGCCGAAATCCTAAAGCTCATGCAAGTTACTCGCTGTGCTGCCATTGATTTAGCTGTCAAGCCCAAAGAATACATCATCTGCAGATATATGATAAGATCTCCTAGCATTTTTAGTTTTCTTTAGAAGCAGCCCAAGATGCTCCAAGTTGTATTGGAGTATTGGAGTCCTTGCCACCTTCCTCCTGCCCCATTTTCCTGATCTAAATTTCTCCTCCCAGGCTACTATTACTCCTTGTTTCAGGGATCAAATACCTGTACGCAGATGCAGGGAGTCTAAGGATGAAATGTTTGTTCAAGCACACATTCATCTGCTTATTTGTGGGCATTAAGAGATACAGTGGTACCTCTGGTTATGAATGCTTCTACTTACAAACGCTTCGGGTTACAAACTCGGCTAACCCAGAAGTAGCTGCTCCTGTCTGCAAATTTTGCCTCAGGATGTGAACAGAAATCACGTGCCAGAGGAGCTCACGCAGCGAGAGGCCCCATTAGTGAAATCATGCCTCAGGATAAGAATGGTTTCAGCTTAAGAACGGACCTCCGGAACGCATTAAGTTCATAACTAGAGGTACAACTGTACAAGGAAATGGACTTGTATGGGATTTTGGTAAAAAAAACAATAACATTTGAATAAAGTCATGGATTTACATTACTGAGAACTTGGAGTGGATCGAATAAATTTACCATTTCATTCCAGTCCAGGAACTTAATGTCATTCTGGCAATGACTGTGGAAAAGTTTGCAGTGGCTTGTTCATGTCACTCTGCAAATTTCAAAATATAAGCCAAATGCATGAGTAATTTAAAAAAATCAGCAGCTAATTTTTACTTCACAATTCTATAAATGAAAAAATAATATCTTAAAACAGCCAAATGTAGAAGCCTCTCCTTTAAAGTTGATTTGTATTTTCTTTAAGAGGCAAAGTGTTGCTTGAAACATGACTCTTGTTGCTACTATTTTATGAGTTATGAAATCAAAATGAATTAACTTCAGAAAGGAAAAGCTGCTAATTGTAGGTCAATTAACTGTATATAGTTCTTTGAAAAAGCACAGATGATAAACAATATTTTATTTTTAATAAATGAGTGTTGAAAAACCAGGTGTAAGTACATTTTTAACCCATTAAAATAGCCAGGATAGGGATGTACTCACTTTTTAAAAATCATTTTATTCAGAAGTTAAAAAGTTTGGATCACAATCTTTGGGATATTATAACTTTATAGTAAAATGAATGATATGTGAGTGAAATAAATAATACACAAATGGTGCATGAAACAGAAATCTTAAATTATAATAATAATGAATTATCTTGGACTCAAAATAATATGTTACAGAAGATCCAAAAATTTCACTTCTAAAAAATGCAAAAAAGATAGAAATAGGACGATACAATACACAAAATTAAATGATATATATAATATTGTGATTTTAGATGACACATTGACAGAGGTAGCTTAAATTATTTTACAGAATCATAGAATTGTAGAGTTGGAAGGAACCCCAAGGACCATCTAGTCCAACCCCCTGCAATTTGGAATCTGAACTCACAGTTTCCCATCCAATTTGAAGCCTGCTTAGCTTTGCAAATGTGCTAGCATTATTATCATCTGGAAGGGCTCTCTTGTGCTATAGTGCAACAAATATGGGGGGGGCAGTGGCGGAGGAACCCTCTCTGGCACCCAGGGCAGGATGCCGAGGGGTGGGGAGACACACAGCAGCCCGTACGATCACCATGCAAGAGGCAGCCCATATGGACACCCATATGGATAGCGTGCGAGAGCGGCAGCCCGTATGAACGTCGTGCAAGCAGCGCCCATACTGACTATGCATGCCCTTGGCCACTGTAGAGCTGGGGGGAGCCAAGGGCCATCTTGTCACACAAACACACAGAGTGGCACCCGGGGCAGAGTGCCCCCTCCACCCCCCACTTCATACCCCCCTGGGGATAGGGACACAACAGCAGAACATTTGTGTGAAAAGCTACAGGATATCAGCAAGATGTTATGGGACCTGCACTGATTGTAAATGAAGCAGTATGTCTCTTCACCTCTGCAGGTGCAATTAAAGGAATATGTAGCTAGCTCCTACACAAACCTGTCAAAAGATTGACCCAACCATCCTTCCACTGGCCATGTTTATGTGAGTGCCAACACGTCTGCTGCTTTTGAAAGCCAAACAGCTTTCTGGCAATTGCTTCAGGCATCCTCTCCTCAGAAAGAGGATAAGACAGACAGTTTATTGAACAAATCTTCCGTAACTGTGAAACCACACTGCCATCATCACCAAAAGTTGCAAGAACATGGGTAACTTTCCTTACCCTTTCTCAGATGTCACACTCAGGGTGTGTACAGCTGTACCTAAAGTCAACTATATATGGCTGCCATGAAAGAACAGTTCGGTTTTTATTTTATTTTTTTGGTCATGCAAACTATCTTCTCTTCCAGATTAAGCTCAGTTAAAACAGCTTCTCGTCTGCCCATTTGCAGCAGCAGTTTCATGTATACAGCACTAATTTGTTAGCCTGGTTCTGACACCGAGAACCTTCTCTCTGGAACAGTTCCTGAACCTGTGGCCCTCCAGATGTTTCTGAACTACTGCTCCCATCATCCCTGACCATGGGCCATGCTGGTTGTAGCTGATGGGAGTTGGGAGTCCAACAACCTCTGGAGAGCCCAACTTTCCACCCTAACTTTCACACAAAGATACAGAAGCAAAGAAGGTATCAAATAAATGTTTGAATGCATAAATATAATAATGCTTTAAATGTGGTTGTTGTTTTTTAAGCCAAGCAGCCTGCCTGATGCATTTATGGAGAGATAAAATTTAAATCAGCAGTGGAATCTGAAGCAAACACATCTGTCCTTCAAGGTGCAGAAACCAAACACACTATGGGGTGCATCTATAGGTATCATTTCAACCAAATGTCCCATTTGCCTCATATTTTGATCCTTGCACTGTAAAGACTGCCTTCACCACTCTGCCCCAATGTAATCTGTGCAACCAGGAACGACAGCCCCAGTCCCCAGGGATCACAAGAAAAGGAATAAGGACTCAGACAACGTTATGGAATTAAAATTAGGCCACAACTTTATTAAACTTCTGAATGTTGGAAGACCTTGGCTTAGGCCTTGGGTGTGTATCCCTCCCAACCCCCCAGCCGGGGGGAACTGGGGTTCATCAGGGTAAATGGAATATGGGGGTGCTCTGTGAGACGTAAGTGTAGCAGGCAACCCAGCCCATATCCCCGCACGCAGGGTAGTTCACTGACAACTTTTCGGTGTATGGCCAGTGACACCCATTATATAACCCCTTTAAGAGGGGACCCTGGAATTTCTGCCACAGCAGGGTGAATCACCACCACCACCATTTTAGGGAAGAAAAGACTGAAGGATTCCACCCAAGGCCATAACCGCCAAAGTTGTGACAAATTGCTACGGGGAAGACAAAACTTGCCAATGCAAGAAAATTTCTTCCCGGTCCTTCAACAGAAACCAGTCAAAGACTGCAGCAGCACCCGCTAACAGGCAGGAAAAATTAACCTGCAAACAAGAAAACATTAAATACAGGGAGGGTAGGGAGGGTGAATCTCCAGAGCCAACTGCCTGGCTGTTGTTCGCTCCACTTCCCTTTTATAAATGGGGCTGGCCCCACCTCTCAGCAAGAACTAATTGCTGAGGCTGGGCATGAGCCTCTGAGAAGCAAGCCAGCCCCCTTTTACTAGTAAGTTCCCTGGGAACTGTAGTCCCGTGCACAATCATGCAAAGGGCACCCACATTATGAAGTGTGAGCGCTCATTCTCTGCCATTCCAATGCATGTTAGTTAGCTTGTTTATCACCTTTCCTTCGAGGAGCTCAAGGCAATGCACATGATTCTCCCTCCATTTTATCCACAGAACAGCCCTGTGAGGTAGGTAAGGTACTGTGAGAGAGAATAACTGGCCCTTTATTTACTGCAAGAGAGAGAGTCGGGTCTTTAGACTCCTTTGCAGTTCCCAACTAAATGCTACCCTTCAATAATGGAGTGGAGGGAGGGAAATAACCTATTTCATTTTGCATTAATATGAAGCATGGTTCTAGAACAGTTGCAGCATCTGATGTGCAAAGACAGAATTCCTTAGGGATGTCTGGAAGTACCTTGCTTGCTTACAAATCAAACAGATTTTTGCACTGATCAAGCAGGGTTCTTCATATGTTCTTGTTGAGTGTGTACACTGTGCAGCAACAAAGGCTGCAGTAACCCTTATCTACTGGGCAGAGCAACCCTACCTTGGCGCAGAATAGAGCTCTGGAACCTCCACTGCATTCAAAGCCCTGCCACTAGTGCTAAAATTCACATTTATGCTGTGCCAGCTCCTGTCTTTAGAGTAGCCTGCATTGGAGCCCTTTCCATGACCTAGGCTGGATCTAGACACATCAAAGAAGTGTTTCAGTTAAATGTGTTGTAAACTTTGTCTGAGAAATCGTGTTGGTAAAAACGGAACGTCACCACGCCATCCTGGTATCGCAGTGTTATAATGCATATACAATGCATAGTAAAGGTAAAGGGACCCCTGACCATTAGGTCCAGTCATGGCCGACTCTGGGGTTGCGGCACTCATCTCGCTTTATTGGCCGAGGGAGCCGGTGTACAGCTTCCGGGTCATGTGGCCAGCATGACAAAGCCGCTTCTGGAGAACCAGAGCAGCACACGGAAATGCCGTTTACCTTCCCGCTGAAGTGGTACCTATTTATCTATTTGCACTTTGACGTGCTTTCGAACTGCTAGATTGGCAGGAGCAGGGACCGAGCAATGGGCGCTCACCCCGTTGCGGGGATTCGAACCGCTGACCTTCTGATCGGCAAGTCCTAGGCTCTGTGGTTTAACCCACAGTGCCACCTGCATACAACGCATATAAACCGCTTTTTCTTTGCCAATTTAGCTGAGTCTCTAGATCAGCTTAGGATGCAGGATACCTGGCCACCCCAGCTTCACCCTATATGAAACACTATGTTCTGGGCCCCTCAGCTGGCTGACCCTAATGAAAAAACCACCAGAAGAAGCATGCCTCTGTCACACTTTTTGTGGTTGCACTGCAGTGGGTGGGTGTTTGTGTTTTCCACAGCAGCAGAAGCCTCCGCTCAGTGGAGGTCAGCAGGTGGAGACAGTCCACTGGGTTGTAATCCCCTCCAGCAGCGTAGAGGTTAAAACTGCAGCCTAATTTATACAGACTGCAGTAATGGTTATTACTATAAAATTCTCCAAGCCTGAGTAATTAGCCCAGTAATTCCATTTAATGGCTTTAGTAGCCTGGCTGTTTCAGGATCAGTGTCTCCAACAGAAGAGGAATCTGAATTGTTTCGAGGCAAAATAAAGTCATTTGAACAATAACTTCATGTGCATTTTGTGACATGTTATTCATTGTGCAAAACAAAAGCAAGCTAGCCACCTACAGGCTCAGAAGATTCAAACATTAACATGCAAAAGGAATTCAAGGATTTGAGTACATATTACACTGTGTAGCATTTCCCCCGAAATTATCCTGAAATTTTCTTTGTTTATGTTCCCATGATATATCCATCTCCATCATGTATCCACTCATATCCATCATGTAAGAGTTTCTGATGTGTGGGGAGGATCTGAAAGAAGAGGAAGAGTCCATAGCACAAGGGGGGGGGGGTGAATGGAAATACATTAAAGGGTGCTGCTGTGACAAAGCTAATATCATTGCCTTTGAGAGACTGTTTTTCTTCACATACACTTAACTAACAGTGGTGTGGCTGGTTTTCTGGTTTTCTTGTGAATGACACTAAGATCTAGTGTTGCAGGGCTTTTAAAAAAAGCAAAACAACAACTACAACCATGCAGCCAAATGGACAGTTACAGGAGAAAACTGGCATTTCAAAAATTCTTGAAAAAGTTGGGTGATATAAAATGTTAACTTGATAACAATTTGGAAAGCCTCTTGGACTTACTGATCAGGTTAACGGTTCAAATCCCCACGATGGGGTGAGCTCCCATTGTTCTGTCCCCGCTCCTGCCAACCTAGCAGTTTAAGAGTATGCCAGAGGAAGTAGATAAATAGGTACTGCTGAGGCGGGAAGGTAAGCAGCATTTCCGTGTGCTCTGGTTTCTGTCACGGTGTTCCAGTGCTCCAGAAGCAGTATAGTCATGCTGGCCACATGACCCAGAAAGCTGTCTGTGGACAAATGCCGGCTCCCTCGGCCTGAAAGCAAGATGAGCGCCGCAACCCCCGAGTCGCCTTTGACAAGACTTAACTGTCCAGCGGTCCTTTACCTTTACCTTTTACCCATTTTCTCAAAGACAGTCCCTGCAGACTCCACTGCTCCTCTCTACAGGTTTCTCTAATGTTTCTAGTATAATGAACTATAACACTCTTCTGCATTTCTGCTATCAAATTCCCAATTCTACGGATTTTCTCCCCCCACCCCCACCACCGCACTGTGAAGGCTTCTAAATGACATGAAAGCATGTGTGTACACACAGGGGTGTATGAAGGGGGTGAAAGGGGCAGGCCACCCTGGGCACCGCCCTGGGGGGGTGACAAGATAGCCCACTGCCTCACCCCAGCTGTAGAGCGGCAGAGGCTGCGCGCACAGTCAGTGTGGGCACTGCTCATGCTGCATCCACACGGTGTACGTACGGGCTGCCACTTGTGCACGGCATCCATATAGGCATCCGTACGGGCTGCCACTCACATGGCAACCGTATGGGCTGCCGCGTGTGCGCACTCCATATGGACATTGCGTGTGTGCAAACATGACATCATGGGCTGTCCCCGGAGTTCACTAGATGACATTGCGGGAGACCACTGCCTCAGGAAAGTGAGGAAAATTCTTAGAGATGACTCACACCCTGGCCAGCACGTCTTTAATCTCCTACCTTTGGACAGGAGATACAGAAGTATAGATAGCAGCACCAACAGGTTAAAGAACAGTTTTTATCCATGGGCTGTTGCGCTGCTGAATGCAAAAAAATAGTGGTGCAATTGACTTCTGACAAGCACACAGAGCGCGAACAAGACTGAGTGTATGTGTAGGGGGGAGGGGGGCTCATTTAATTTCACTGCACACAGGTGGTGTAGTGACAATAAAGGTTTATTATTATTATTATTAATCCATACAGACATTGTGCATGTGTCACCGGGCAGTTTCACCCCGCCCCTCGGCGTCCTGCCCCAAGTGACGGAGAGGGGTCTTCCGCCACTGTGTACACACCAGGGAAATGTGCAGGTGTATTGCAGTGGTGCATTGTGCGCAGATTATAATCACATGCCACCAGGTAGCTCCAGATTTTCTTTTTAGAAAGTCCTGAAGTGTTGTCCAAGTCATTGCATATTGGGGTTGGAAACAACCAGGCTGAGGTTCTAATGCAACAGAGTCTCTGTACAAGTTGGGGCCCAGTCATAGGCATGTGCACAGGGTGTGACAGGTGTGCCCAGGAACATCCTAATGTTGTTCTTGTTTTGAAAAAAAGAATAGGGATCATGGTGAGGGGGAGAAAGTACAGAGCAGCGACCCAGCTCCCTCAGCTGCCCAGACCTGTGGGGAAATGGCTGCGGGGTACAGAGAAAGGTGGGAGAAGGAGGAGGCAGACAGAGAGAGATGAAGGCAGCAGAAAAAGTCTGGAATGGATCTGCAGCTACTGCCTGTGTCTGTCTGTGGATCCATTCAAACCCTTTTTCTTCTGCCTGCATCTGCCGATGTTTCATGGCTCTGTCTCTGTCTGAGCTCTACTTGCCACCTTTTGCTGACACCTGGTGAGAGACATCTCATTCTCTAGGAGAGAAAGATGATGAAACCTTAAGGTGTTTTGCTCAATTTGGGTTAGCTCATTTTCTGACCATGTTTATGAAAGACAATCTTACTCGACTATGAGTGATACCAAAGAAGATGATGATTATCTGATTAAAAATAAAAATCATGAAAATCGATTGTCTCTTTGTATATATCTGGTTATCGGTATAGCAAAAATTTGGTGTTTGTATCTCATTTTTTAAATTTGTACATTTTTAAAGCAAAGTTTAATTGTTAGTTTGACTTCCCCCACAAAGGCATACTCCTCCTTTGTCCCTAGAGACAGACAGATGCCAACCATACTCTCAGCAACTACAAGTTATACAAAATAAGGTATTTCCAAGATCTAAGCTGTAGAGGTGGTTCAACATTATGCTACAATTACTTTTATTAGAGAAAGGAACAGAATATGCAATGTAAAAAACATTAAATTAAAATGGAGAGCAATTATGCTATGAAGAAACTGTAAAGCAATAGCGTTGAGAAAAAGAAACAGCCCTAATTCACTACCAGGCACCAGATGCCTTCAGCAACAATAGTGTATCGGCAGGAAATCTTACCACAGTGTATGTATAGATTTGTGTGTGTGTGTGTGTGTGTGTGTATGCACACATTCCTTGATTGAATTATGAAATTAGGGCATGAAGAGAAAGTGGTAGATATACATATTTGGATTTTAGTAAAGCCTTTGATGCAGTGTTTCATAAAATCTTACTCTTGAAATGAATTCAAATTGGGTTGAACAGGAACATTCATGTGGACAAAAAACTGGCAGGGGGACCTTAAACCAAGGGTAATCATAAACAGCAAATTCCATGCAAGGAAGTGTTTTAAGGCAGGGAATAGTTCCAGTTCACGTCTTTGCTAATAGCTTTAAAAGTAACAGAATTTCACAGGAGTGAAACTCACCCATGTACATTTTTAGCCTAGACCTGGGGAAAGAATGTCCACTTCTGTGTTTAATGCAAAAGTAGGGCACCTCAGGTCAGGGGCCAAATGTTGACCTCCAGAACTGACTATTTGACACTTACATCCCTGTCCAGGCCATATGCTGTCTCCTTAGGCTACACCCTTTGCTGGTCCTGCTTTGCACCCCAAGTGTGTTCGCCTGGCTGGATTGTGACCCTGAACTTTGCTAAGAGAGGCCATCTTACCTGTCACTCCTATAAGGTCTGCTCCCTGCTTTGTTGGCCTATTTCCAGCTGGCCTGGGAGGGCAGACACCAGACTTACTCATGCTTCAAAAGCTGTTCCTATGGCTGAAGGGGCCCAAACCATCTTGTTACTCGTCCAGAAAGACCTGCTACTCAGGGTAGATGGAGACTATTGAAATGGGGTTTTGTTTAGGAGTTCTTGTAGGGGTCAATAATTAAGTTGAGTAATGCATTATTTTTCATCATTCTTGTTGCTAAACCATGTTGTGAATTATTTGGGAACTGTTTCGTTTCATTGTGTGTTTATTGAGAAGCTTTTGTTAGTTTTTATTATTTAAATGTTATATGTTTGTAGCCGTTAAGAAGGAGGCCCCATATGTACTTAAAGCAGACATGGCTTTAAACATACATGGCTTCTTCCAAAGAATATTGGGAACTCTAGTTTGTTAGGAGACCCCTATTCCCCTCAGAGCTACAATATCAATAGTGGATTTTCAATCAGTTCTGTTTCCCAGCCTGAGAGGTCAAGGGAAACCAACAGGATTGTATTCTTTTCCTCCTCCACCCTCTCCTGACTGGTGCATCATTAATCAGGGTGACCAAGGCTGTTTTGGTGCCAAAACTCAATCTGAAACCAGACTTCAATGGATCCAGGATCCACTTCCTCCAGCCATATCTGCTGTTGGCTGGCCTCCACCCTCATCACCTTGCTGAGAAAAGGAATATTACAGACTGGGTGGTAATTTCCCCCAAACTCTGAAGACCTCTTCGGGAGGAATCACACCACTGCCTCTTTTAAGGTGGTGAGCATACCTCACTCCTGTGATGAGTCATTGACCACTCCCTGGACTCGCCCAGTCAATCCCCACCTCCTAGATTTTATCAGCCATGATGGGCAGGGATCAAGAAGGTGGCCTCACCACTGCAAGCATCCTGTCTAGAACTTCGGACTTTATATAACATCAATTCTGAAGGAACCTGCACTGGTTGTCTATTTAAGGTGTTAATGTTAACATGCAAACAACTTGAGACCTGGGTGTCTGACAGAGCACCTCTCAGCATGTCATTCTCCCTGGGCTATGACAGTAGCAGTAGTACAGAATGTTGTTCTCCAGAAGTGGCTTAGCAGGCCGAATAGAGCTGCTATACTAGCTTCCCAGCTAGTCAGACATTGTTGTTTAGCAGAAGAGGCAAGGCAGTGGGGCAGCCAGCACAGTGCAACTAACTAACAGGAGCACCAAATTGCCAGCCTTCCCACCCTGCCTATCAGGAATCTAGTATAGTGGCTGCTCCCTAATGGGTCCGCTGCTTCTGCTCTACTTATCTCTCAGATGAGGGCAGCTTGTTCTTTAGTGACACAGTGTAGGGCCTTGTCTGTGGTGGTGCCTCAGCTATGGAACTCTCCCATCTGGAGTCACAGATGCTTTATTTTTCCATCTGGCCCGGGAGCATGGAGCCCTGACTGACTCCAGCTACAAAAGCTGCTGAATGGACTAAGGTATTGTTTAGACTGTTTTGTTAGGGCTCTTTTGTTGTTGCTATTGATATTAACTTTTGTATCTTTTTTAGATCTTATGATTTATGTGAAAATTGTTCAGCTTGGTTGTGTACCTTTTGATGTTTTTTATTTATTGTATATGACTACTTTTGTTATGTTGGTAATTATGTAAATCTTTTCCTGCTGTAAGTCGCCTTGAGCATGATTTTAACCATGGAAAGGTGGCATAAAAATAAAATGACTATGATGATATGGAGTGGGGGGCAGGTTGCAGGAGCCAAGAACTTTTAACTTCCTTAAGTTTAAGAAATATTTCCACTTGACAAAATTAAATCTGTATAGAAAATCATTATGAAATCTCTTTACAAATTCCACCATAAATGAGCTGAACCATTTTCTGCTTTCCTGAATCCTCTGAGGCAGGGGCTAGGCATTAAATGTACAGAAATTCAACCCTATTTCTCCTTCAAAGAAAAAGCAGTTTTGATTTCAGATTTATTTTATTTTTTAATATGGTTTGCATTCTCTGTGAGTGCTAAGCAAAGAGCAAAAATATATTTCCAGAAATGATCCTGCATTAATTCTTGTTTTCGTAGCACAAAACAATGCAATTATCATGCAGATCTGTGTGTTCCATGGATTCTTTGGCATGCTAATAAGCAACATGTTTGCAACAAAGACAACAAATCTGAATAAGCAAATCAAATTATATTTAATAATATGCACAATAAATCTTAAAAGGAAACATCATGTTGGATTCTCAGGAAGTTAAACAACATTTGGGGTGCATTCAGCTTTAGACAGACATTTCTGCTTTATATGCAATCAGATATATTGACCACTAACTAAGTCTGGAAAAAAAGAGGCATAGAGATCACTTAAAGCCCAGACAATTGTTCCCTCCAAATACTTTTTCATTACATTTTGGCTGCCTTTTTTGCCATGATATGTATTTAATATAAAAAAGTGAAGATAGCAGAGGTGTTGATGGCATGCTTAATTAAATTATGAAAGTCTAATGCATTATTCTACAAAGATGGAGATCAGATGGTTCTCCCAGAGAAGTAAAACTCACAAGTGCTAAAACTCGATTGGAAGATTTCATGTCCTTTCTGTGCGTGCATCATGCAGATGTGCATGAACTGGCTTCTTCCCCCCTTTTCTAGATATGGTGATAAATAACACAGAGTAAGATGGCTCTGGAGGGTTGCTTCTTCCAGCTGCACCCACAAGTTGTGCAGAGAATGGCAAGTCTCACTTTCCTTCTGCGGCATAAAAACAGATACACGTACTCCTTTATCTCTGAAAAATGGCATTCCACAAAACAAACTAATTCCCATGAATGGTGGACTTTTTCTTCTTCTTCTTCTTCTTCTTCTTCTTCTTCTTCTTCTTCTTCTTCTTCTTCTTCTTCTTCTGCTTCTTTCCATTACCTACTTCTAGCCAGTGGTTTTACTTATTGCGCTGGACGTCATCGAAGGAGATGTGTGCAGACCTTCCTTTGACATGTAGACGACACAGACAGTCCAGTACAGTTTGCAAAGCATTTTGGTTTTAAGTACTTCAAAGAATGCTCTCCTCTTCAAAGTCAAATTTCACCACCACTGGCCGGCTCGTGTTCCACTTCTTGCTTCGATCCTTATCCTCAATGAACTCCTGGTAAGGATCTTTCTTTGAAATGGCTTTCTTGGAGCGAACATAACCGAAAAAGACAGTCAACGCCAGGAAAGAGTAAAACAACATGACAAAGAGAATGAAGAAATAGGCGTTGTCATATGGTTTGTATTTTGGTGTTTTCTCCTTCGTGGCATTTTTCCCTGCATTCAGGTCTTTTTCCAGAAGCTTCAGAACACACTGAGAGATGAGAGAGGCTAAAGCTGTGTTGTTCATGTCGCTGCTGCTTTCTCCTAGGAACTTAAAGTTTGCATTAAACAAAAACAAAAACCAGCCAGGATATTTAGGGACTTGGGACCTGATTCCATTCACATTCCCCCTCCCATCCCCTCTGTCGACCTGGCTGGAAGCAGGATAAGTCCCTTGATTGTTTCCTCTTTTAGCAAGGAATGCTGTGAAGCTCTTAGTGGGTCTCAGTCACCTGATAATCAGGCATTTCTCAAGATAGGCACTGGTCCAAAGTTAAAGTGGACAGTGTAAACAGTCACCAGCCCAGCAAAGCCAACCTTCCTAACATAAATGAATATTTGTGGCTGAAGGAAGATGAGGTCAAATGAAGGATTTGTGTTTTAGACTCAATGGGTCGAATTCTGCTGAAAAACAAATAGGGTTGGACTGGTTTTGGACTGGTCTTCTGAAAGCTTTTATTTTCTGACAACTGTTGAAAGAGCAACTTCCCACATCCTGCATATTTGTCCCAAAGTTGGTTGAGACAGAATGTGGTCAGTTGAGATCTTGACACAGGTTGGAGCATTCAATAAGCTCATGGTAAAATCAGCCCCAATGAATAAATCAGTCTGTTCTCACATGCACTGGCCTTCTTCTAACTTTCGCTATAAATAGAGGGCCTAGCTATATCCTACCGTGAGTGCAAAGTCACAATGGCTGTACTTAAAAAAAATGAATGAAAACCAGACTCAAGAGAGGAAAAGTTTTGAATGGTGCTTAATCTGTTCTATGCTGCCTTTTCTCTCTCTCTCTACTCCAAATGAATATTTCAAATCCCTTACAAACCTGCAATTAGAACCTGGGAAAGGAACTGCAGGGTTATATTTGGAGTGGGGAAATGGCCACCAGGAAAACTGTTAACTACTCATCCTATTCTCTGCTCAAATTAGGCCCCACCCAAAAGAGTGTGTGTGTGTGGAGCAGGGGTTGGCAAGGTTTACCTCGCTTGGGCTGGTTCACTCCAGCAGAGATCCCTTTGTGGGCCGGATTGCGTGTGTGTGTGAGCGTATGGCCCTGTGATTTCCAGCATCTGCATCTGTGCAGACATGATTTCTGGCATCTGCATCTGTGCAGGTATGATTTCCGGTGCAGCAGAAGTGAGTCCCCGTGCCACGCTGCGCTGGTTTAGCGCAGCAGGCAGGGACTCGCCGAGCGGGCAGCTTGGTCCAGGGGCGGCTCGTGGGCTGGTTAAATGACCCCCATGGGTCGCTTGTGGCCCATGGGCCTTAGGTTGCCTACCCCTGGTGTAAAGTTATGGAATTGCATGTAACATGCAGTTTTCCCTTAGATGCCTTGAAAAGAAAACTTTGTAAAAGGCGAAAGATTTATACGATCTGAGGAGAAGCCAGAGTACTTCCGGTCGGCGCCAGCGTCTTAATGGCGGTCTTTGCCTTGAGCTCCGAGGCAGGACTGCTCCACGGGTTCGGGTCTGACCCGCTACGGCGAGCGGGGGACCCCTAAAATCACAGGCGCTGAAGCCTGTGAACAAGGAGATTCGGTGGGCACCTTTGCACCCCCCGGTATTGCGAAGGAGCCTTTTTAAAGGCTCCGGAGCGGCATCGGGTGTGAGTGCGGTGCTGAGGATCGTAACCCAGCTCGTGGAGCGAAGCCGCATCGCCATTGACGGAGAGCGCCGATTCCTTCCTGAAAATTACCGATTGGCAACAAAACCTGTGAGTAGGAATTACAAAATATTTGAAAAGGACTATTTTTAAGAAGATTCGGCTGAAAACGGGAAAGGCAAAATTAAGGAAGTCAGCCTCCCGGAACTGCACGATTAACGCAGCAATGAAAAGAGCTAGCTGTATTTAAAGGGAACGTTTTATTTGAACTTTGCTAAACCCCGACATTGAAAAGACCTTCCCCCCACGGAGCGGGAGTAAGGGGGAAGGAAAAATTGGCTCAATTTAACCCGCTAGAAGAAGTAAGCTGTGAACGGGAAACTCTCCGCTGCCGATACCTTTGATCAGGCTGCCTGAGCGGTGAGCGCCTAGAAACGAACTGTCAAAAAGAGAGGACTACGGATACAAAGTATATTCAAACTATATTTGAAACATAATAACGGGACTTTACTTGGCAGACCCAGATTTTTAAATGGCAACAAAGTAGGACTTTGGGTTGGATTTTATTTCCTTTGGGACATTGTATGGCTACTTGCTTCCCTGTTTCTTTGTTATTCCTGCTTGGATACAATTTCCCCCTCTAGAGGATTAAAAGAGAGACTGCAGTACTGAGGCAAGAACTGGGATTTTCCACTTGTAACTTTCCTGTGGGAACGACCTTGAGTTATGAGCACGCCACTGGATGAAATATCAACAAGAAGCAAAACAAAGCAAGCTCAAAAGCAGGCTCAGAAAAGAAGCTCTATATCAGGAGCAGCAGCTGGACAAGAAAAAGTAACAACAGCATCAATGGATTCTATGACACAGGCACTGCTCAAAATAAATCAATCTTTAGAAGTACTCACTAAGCAATCTACAGAGAACTCTAAGAAATTGACAGAATTAACAACAAGATTGGACCTGAACACGACGACAATATCGTCTAACACAGATTCTATAAATCGTTTAATACAAGAAAGTACGGAAACAAGGAAAATAGCTGAGACTGCTAAATTTACTGCTGAGGAAGTCAAGGGAAAATTTGTACCTATTGTAAAGAAGGTACATGAACATGATGCAACCTTAGCTCTTATGGAACTGGAGAGGAAAGGCAAGAATCTGAAATTGAGACTGGTACCAGAGGAGGAAGAGGGCAACCTTGGGGAATTTCTCACAGACAAATTTCAAGAATTCTGGACTGATGAATTAGAAGGAGAAGAAGATGAATTTGTAATAACTACAGCCTTCCGGATTGGCAGGAAGCAAGGCAAGAAACCAAGGGATTGTTTAATCACTTTAAGATCCAAGGAAGAAAGAGATAAAATACTGAACCTACATTTCCAGAAGGCACTGATTATTAAGAATTCTCAAATACAGATTTACAAAGATATTCCTAAATATTTTTTGGGAGTGAGGACTCAATTTAAAGACTTAGTGGACTTGCTGAAACAAAACAACACTCCATTCAGATGGGAGTTCCCACAAGGGCTGTCCTTTAACTTTAAAGGGAAGAAAATTAAAATAAAAACAATCCAAGATAAGGAACATTTTCTGGAGAGAAATTTTGAGGACTTTCAGAAAGGAACCGTGAGCGAGAGGGAAATACCGGATATTGCAAACCTATCATTTGGACTGACTCCAGCGCTGACTGATCAGGAACCAGAACTTGGAGCGGTTGGTGGAAAAGACACCCAGTAACAAATATGTCTCTGCAACTTCTGAGCTGGAACTGCAATGGTCTTAACCATCCCCGAAAAAGGACTCAAGTGTTTCATATATTAAAGAAAGAGCAATTAGACATAATATGTTTGCAAGAAACTCATATTGCCAGAATACATAGAAAACTTTTGACAAATAAAAGATTAGGACTGGAATTTATTTCCTCAGATAAGGTTAAGAAAAGAGGAGTGGTGATCTATGTCAAGGAGAAATGGGAACCAAAAATGATTTTTAAGGATGAACAAGGAAGATTTCTGGCAGTGGAAATTCAAATGCAAGGAGAAAAAATTTTGATTGTAGGTATTTATGCACCTAATGAGGGGAAGGCTGAGTTTTTCAAGAAGTTGCATGAGACATTAACCGATTTTATGGACTATAAAATCATAATGATGGGCGATATGAATGGAGTTGTCTCCACAAACATGGATAAAGCTCAAAGACAAGTAATCTCTAAGGATGGGAGACTTCCAAAGACTTTTTTTGAACTGACTGACACAATGGACTTGATTGATATTTGGAGAACAAGGAATCCTCTGGAAAGAGAGGGGACCTTCTTCTCTGAAGCAAAAATGACATGGACCAGGATTGACCAAATATGGATTTCTAGTAATCTGGCACCAAGGGTTAAAAATACAGAAATCTGCCCAAAAACTTGCTCTGATCATAACGCAGTAAAGATGGAAATGAAATTGACAACAGCTGGAACTTTTAGATGGAGAATGAATGACACCCTTTTTAGAGATGAAGCAATTGTAAAAAAGGCCCAAAAGACTCTGAAAGATTACTTTGAAATAAATCTAGGAACAGACCTGGAAAGAAGAATAATATGGGACGCAAGTAAGGCTGTCATGCGTGGTTTTCTAATTCAACAAAATTCGATAAAAAGGAAACATCAGAATGAGAAGAAAGAAAAAATTTGGAATCAGATGAAAGAAGGAGAGAAGAAACTGAGGTCAAAACCAAAATCTCAGGAGATTTTAAGAGAAATAAAATACTACCAGACCCAATACATGGAACTGATGAATCAAGAAATAGAATGGAAAATAAAACAAATGAGGCAAAAAACTTTTGAATCAGCTGACAAATGTGGGAAATTGCTGTCATGGCAATTGAAAAAGAGACAAAAGCTGAACACTGTGACGTCCCTTGAAGTAGAGGGAAAATTTATAAATAAACCAAATGAAATTAGTAATTGTTTTCAAAGTTTCTTTAAGAAATTATATGCACAAGGGCCGAAAGATGAACAAGAGATAGAAGAATTTATTAAAAAATATGGACTATCAAAGATCTCGGGAAAAAATAAGAGGAGTTTAAATGAAAAAATTACGAATCAGGAAATCGAGGGTGCCATCCAGAATATGCAATTAGGAAAATCACCAGGGCCAGATGGACTGACGGCGAGATATTATAAAGCAATGAAGGAATGGTTAATACAACCATTGAAAGAAGTGTGTAACCAAATTTTGGAGGGGAAAAAGGCTCCCGAATCGTGGAAAGAAGCATTCATCTCACTTATACCGAAGACAGAAACTGAGAAACATCAAGTTAAGAACTACCGCCCTATATCACTCTTAAATGTGGATTACAAAATTTTTGCAGACATTTTAGCAAAAAGATTTTAAAAAGTGTTGTTAGAGGAGATTCATAAAGATCAAACAGGCTTTCTCCCAGGGAGACATATGTCAGATAATGTAAGGAATATTATAGATATTTTGGAACTACTGGAGACTGATATAAATAGAAAAGCAGTCTTAATTTTTGTGGACGCGGAGAAAGCCTTTGACAATATCTCTTGGAGTTTTATGAAGAGGAATCTCCACGGGATGGGGGTAGGCCAAAACTTTGAAAACGGTATAGGTGCAATATATTCAGAGCAAAAAGCTAAATTAATTGTGAATGGTGTAGTCATGGATGAAATTCCAATAGAAAAAGGGACACGACAGGGTTGCCCAATATCCCCTCTATTGTTTATATCGGTCCTGGAGGTGTTGTTGAATATGATTAGAAGGGACCAGCTGGTTGTAGGAATACACCTCGGAGCTAAACAATATAAGTTAAGAGCATTTGCAGATGACCTAGTTTTGACTTTACAACAGCCAGGAGCCAGCACAAAAAGAGTTTTAGAGTTAATTGAAATATTTGGTCAGGTGGCTGGTTTTAAATTAAACAAACAAAAGACAAAGGTACTGGAAAAAAATCTAACGATGGGGGGAAAAGATAGTTTTCAAAGAGAAACTGGCTTGGAGATAACAAAAAAGGTGAAATATCTAGGGGTGAATCTAACATCTAAAAATATGAATTTGTTTAAAGACAATTATGAGAAATGTTGGTTGGAAGTGAAGAAAGATTTTGACATATGGTCTAGATTGAGATTATCCTTGTTAGGCCGAATTGCTGTTATTAAGATGAATGTATTGCCGAGATTGTTGTTTTTGTTCCAGACACTACAAGTTATAGATAAGATGGATTGTTTCAAGAAGTGGCAGAAAGATATATCAAAATTTGTCTGGCAGGGCAAAAAACCCAGAATAAAATTTAAGATTTTAACTGATGCAAAAGAAAGGGGGGGGGGTTTGCGCTGCCGGACTTAAGACTCTATTATGAAGCAGCAGCTTTCTGCTGGCTGAAGCAATGGCTACTTCTTGAAGACACAGATATTTTAGATTTGGAAGGGTATGATAACAATTTTGGCTGGCATGCATATTTATGGTATGACAAGGCAAAGATCTATAAAGGCTTTAAAAATCATATTGTCAGGAAAGCTTTATATAATGTTTGGAATCGATATAAGGATTTGTTGGAAAATAAAACACCCAGATGGTTGTCACCAATGGAAGCTAGAGCGGTTAAAAAACTTAATATGGATTCAAATTGGCCAAAATATAGTGAAATTATAGAGTATGATGGTGAAAAAGTCAAATTACAGAGCTTTGAGAAATTAAAATCCAAGACCAGTTCAAGACTGGTTACATTATTATCAGATAAATGAGACTTTTAAGCAGGACAAGAAATTAGGATTTCAGAAAGAGAGGTCAAAATTGGAAACAGAACTGTTAGAGACCAATACTAAGAATTTGTCTAAAATGTATAACTTGTTGCTGAAATGGAATACACAGGATGAAACAGTTAAATCAGCTATGATCAAATGGGCACAAGATTTAGGTCATGATATTATGTTTGCTGACTGGGAACAGTTATGGACCACAGGCCTTAAATTTACGGCATGTAGTGCCTTGAAAGAAAACATAATGAAAATGATCTATAGGTGGTACATGACCCCAGTCAAGCTTGCAAAGATATATCATTTGCCCAATAATAAATGCTGGAAATGTAACGAATGCGAAGGAACTTTCTATCATCTTTGGTGGACCTGCCCAAAGGTTAAAGCTTACTGGGAAATGATCTATAATGAAATTAAGAAAGTCCTTAAGTGGACATTTGTAAAGAAACCGGAGGCTTTTCTCTTGGGCATGGTCGGCCAATTGGTACCAAAGAAAGATAAAACTTTCTTTATGTACGCAACCACAGCAGCAAGAATTCTCCTGGCAAAGTATTGGAAGATGCAAGAATTACCTACTCTGGAAGAATGGCAGGCGAAGGTGACTGAATTTATGGGACTGGCAGAGATGACCGGCAGAATCCGTGATCAGAGGAGAGAGACGGTGGAAGAAGACTGGAAAAAATTTAAACTATATCTTAAGAACTGTTGCAAAATTTCGGACTGATAAAATGTTAAGGGTTAAGAAATAAAGAACTATAGCTGTAAATATTTAAGTTAAGAAAATTTTGAGGGAAACGAAATATTGAAAAGGAATGAAGGATTGCTAAAAATTTCTGAAACAGGGGTGCAGTGAAGGGGAGGCGTGGGGAAGTCATGTGTTGTTTATTTGTGTGTTTTTTTGGTTTTATGAAAATCAATAAAAAATATTTAAAAAAAAATGAAAAGAAAACTTTGAAGACGGCCATTATACATAGAAATCTACACCCTGATAAAATTTAAACTCTGAGACCTTAGTCCTAAACATAGTTGCTTGAAATTTCAGAATCAGTGGGTTGTATTCATGCTTAGTCAGGCTTAGAGGGTTCAACCCTGCAGGATTTATCTGCAAGTAAATATATTCAGCACTGAAGTCTGTATTAATATTATCATTGTTTTCAGTGCAATTATGCATGTGTTCAGACTAGAGGCAGCTTCACACATGTGCTCCAGATGCAATGGTTACTAGTATTCTCTTGGTATGTTGATCCCCATTGTACAGGAATCCAGTGGCTAGAGTAGTGTATTTGGATGTTGAAAATCTACACTCAGCTCTGTTGCTATGATACCTGCAGCGTTGTTTTAGCAAGTGGGTCTCAGGCTCAGCCTAACGTACATCTTTCTTGTGAATCTAATAAAGATACAAATCTAATAAATATTAGTAATGAAAACAAAGAGGATACAAAGTCATCTTTCATATACACATTTTTTTTTTTCCATTTGCAGTGGCTCTGCCAAGCAACTAGTAATACAGCATTAATCAGCAGTTTTACTAGGCCCAATCCAGATTAGGAGACGTCACAGATATTGGGCTGCATCCAGCTAAGTAATACTCAGAGTAAACCTGTTCAAATCAGGGGTGAAGAACATATTTTGGCCAGTAGGCCAGATTCTTATCTCCCACCCCCTGGAGGGTCAAATTTGATAGGTGGGCAGGGCCACTTACCTGACATTCACTTGACATCAGAATGACATCAAGTGACACTGCACTTCGAAGCCCCAACTATCGGGACTTATAGTGCAGGGCTGTTTGAAAGCCCTTTTGCAAACAGCCACACACTGCTCTTTCAGCCTCCAGGTTTCAGAAAGACCCATGCCTAAAACTCTGGAGAGCTGCTGAAAGTCAGTGCAAACAATACTGAGCTACAAGGGGTACTCCTTTGGCTCAATATAAGGAAGTTTCCTATATTGCTATATCAGAACATGTGCAGAATGTCTATTCACTACCACTGAGGCCTCTCTTGGGTTTTCCCTCCAAACAATTTCCCCAGACATCTCAAACCTTCTCCTCTTTCTCCTTTTAACTGTGAAGAGGATTGTGCAATATCTCAGTGACACTTCTGAACAGATAGATTCCATGTGTACGGTGTTGGTTGCTTGAAACATGGAATTGTAGCTACAGTTGCGTGATAGCTTCAGTTGCATAGACTCCATGTGTCTACTACAAGAATGGACAAATCTGGAACTCAGGTTTGCCAATGACAGCCATCCAGCTCCAAGGCAGTGGGGAAGATGGAACGAACCACATATACCATATCCATATTGCCTAAGTAACATGAGTTCTAAATGTATGACCCTTAACAGCTGCAATTTTCTGGTATTCTGGAACCTGAGTGAACATGGGAAGCCCTTAACACAGCGTGTTAAACTGAAAAGCTTTGTTGTTTTTAATTTAATTATTATTGCTTTGCTATTATTAATAAAAATCATTCTTGTTTAACTAAATTATTTTTTATTCTTCTATTTAACAGGCCAGGTTCAAGGCACTTGTGCTAATATTAAACAGGATAATGTAAGGCTGTCAGAGACCTTATATATCCCAGCTCCATCTCTGAGATAACCCATTGTTTGTTGTCATCTGGTATTAAAGAGACCCAACTGGCCTTAGCTGGAAGTTGGGCATTTAGTGTCACCAATCTCATGCTGTGGAACACTCCTCTAGCAGAGATTTGGCAAGCATCCTTGCCATGGAATTTTGTGCCAGCAGGCCTATGCAGCTGCTTGAATTTTCTTCTTCGGCCAGTCATTTCAATGGTTATAGTGTATTGTTTTTATGGTGTTTTGTTGTACTTGTGAATATTGCACACAGCCTTGATATTTTACCTGAGCTGGCAGTATACTTTTATAAATAAATAGAAGATGAATGTATATCCCACCTTTTCTCCAAAGACCTCGAGGAGACCTACAGAGCCAACCCCTTCCATTTTATCCTCACAACAACAACCTTGTGAGGTAGGTTAGGCTGAGAGAGAAGGAACTGCCCCAAGGTCACCCAGTGAGTTTAATGGCTATGTGGAGATTTGAACCAGGTTCTCCCTGGTCCTTGCCTAATACTCTAACCACTACACCACATTGGCCTCCATGTAGTAGATGTGTGAAAAACCCTTAGGCATAAAGTTAATTTTGCCCCTGAAGTGAATCACTCTTACTAAGATGGTGATTATGATAAACCTATGTAGCAGCTTCAAATGTTCAAAGCATCCCATGTATTATTCTTTTATAATGCATTTTTGAGTTGCAACCCATGCAACAACCTTACAGGTATTATTATCCCTCATATTGCAAATGAGATGCTGAGGCTAGATACAGTTACTTTTCTAAGGCTGCCTATTGAGTACACAGCAGAGGTAAGATTCAAACTTCAGTATACTTGAAGGAGCATCTCCACCCCAATCGTTCAGCCCTGACACTGAGGTCCAGCTCTGAGAGTCTTCTGGCAGTTCCCTCACTGCAAGAATTGAGGTTACAGGGAACCAGGCAGAGGGCCTTCTCGTTGGTGGCGCCCGTCCTGTTGAATGCCCTCCCACCAGATGTCAACGAAATAAACAACTATCTGACTTTTAGAAGACATCTGAAGGCAACCCTGTTTAGAGAAGTTTTTAATGTTTGATGTTTTATCGTGTTTTTAATATTCTGTTGGGAGCAGCCCAAAGTGGCGGGGGAAACCCATATAGCTGGGGGGTATAAATAAGTTGTTGTGGTTGTTGTTGTTGTTGTTGTTGTTCAAATAGAAGAAAATGGGAGGTGATTTCGACCAAGGCCCTTCCTTCTGCCCTCCCCAGTACCCCCTGAAAATCATCTCAAGTGATGGCATCAAGTTTTTGATGACTGATGTATTATCATGTTTGGAATATTCTGTTGGGAGCCGCTCAGAGTGTCTGGGGAGGCCCAGCCACATGGGTGGGGTATAAGTAATAAATTATTATTATTTATTTATTATTATTATTATTATTATTATTATTATTATTATTATTATTAAAGCTCAGGGTGTTTTTTTGCTCTGAGATACTGCACAAGGAACAAGCCACATTTCCTTTATGTGAATCACACACACACAAAAGTCTCTTTCCTCCCACTCAAAACCTGCCTGCTTTCCTTAGGCAAGAAACATGGTATTTTCCTCTTGCTAATTATTAGTGGGACCTCAAAACCCGGCTAGTTTTGTAGTATAACATCCCGCTAGAACCTGAAAGCTTCTGAGATGAAAAGGCCGAGGTTTTCCCTTACATCCCAAGAGTAACGACTTAATGCCGCAATCCCTTGAGCCTTGGGAATATGGAAGCGGGGAAGGGAAGAAATATCCTGCAGGAGAAGTGCTTGTAAATATTTCTGTGGAAATTAAATCCTTGACTGTCAGCGACAAGTGGGTGACATGGAGTATTTTGAGAGAAAGAGCAAAGGGTTAAGTTGTGCTCACTGCAGGCTGTCACAGGTCATGGCTACTTGTAGGATAATGGCAAAGCGCAGGAGGCCTTTGTGGATCCCTGCTTTCTATTGTGTTTTACAGGCTTAAGTCATTCTAAAGTAAATTGTTGTTTTACAAAGGAGTGAAACCTTATCTGTCTGCAGAAAGGAAGGGGGGAAAGAGCTTGGCTGCCACAAATGACTATGCCAGCTGTTTCTTCCTGTGATCTGAATTCTAGGGAGCCAGCCCCCGAGACTTTGAAGTGGGGAGCACCTCAGCCGGCTAGCACTTTGCCAACCACGTACTGTTTCTCTAAGCCTGACCCCTGAACTGATTATATGATGACTAATTCACATGCTAAGATTGCGGGTATATCAGTATCACTTATGCAGCCTGCGTTTGTCATTAAGGGTTTGTTGTAAAAAGAAAGATGAAAGCAAAGCCCTGTAACGCTAGATGAGCAGACTGTACGATTTATGGAAGAAATGCACCGCCTTGCATTTTAACTATTTGCTTTAAAATTAGCCTTTAAAAAGATGCAAAAATCCCCATAAAGAGTAAACGCTGAAAGAAAAAGAAGGGGAACCTCCGGAAGGAATTCATAAGAAGTGGAGTTAGGCAGAGTCAGACCACTGGTGAATCTAGCTCAAAACTGTCTACACTGACTGCCAGCAGCTCTCCAGGGGTCTGGTCTCTCCAGTTGGTTCTCGACCAAGACCCTGTTCTACTCATCCTAAGCATGTGTATTGCCCCATCCACTGGTAGGAGCTAATGTATGTCTGCTTAGAATGAAGTGAATCTTCAATGGGGTTTCAAAGATGCCCACTAATGGAAGAGCAAAAGAGGCAGTTTTTTACCAATTCTCCCTCTCCCGCACAGCCTTCCAACTGCTGTGGAGAGTCCTCCAAATCACTTGAGATGATTTTCAGGGGGTACTGGGGAGGGCAGAAGGAAGGGCCTTGGTCGAAATCACCTCCTGTTTTCTTCTATTTGAACAGCAGCAACAACAACAACTTATTATTTATACCCCCCCCCCAATCTATGTGGGTTTCCCAAGCCACTTTGGGTGGCTCCCATCCCAAAAGAATATTAAAAACACAATAAAACATCAAACATTAAAAACTTCCCTAAACAGGGCTGCCTTCAGATGTCTTCTAAAAGTCTATCTGTTTATTTCCTTGACATCTGATGGGAGGGCATTCCACAGGACGGGCGCCACAACCAAGAAGGCCCTCTGCTTGATTCCCTGTAACCTTGCTTCTTGCAGTGAGGGAACCACCAGAAGGCCTTTGGCGTTGGACCTCAGTGTCTGGGCTGAACGATGGGGGTGGAGACGCTTCTTCAGGCATACTGGGCCGAGGCTGTTTAGGGCTTTAAAGGCATAGACTTCCACAGGATCAGAAGCCCTGCTCGAGAGAAACATGGCTTACACCTTTGACTTCAACAGAAATCTTTGGTCTTCTTTTTGATTTTAATTGTTTTGCTTTACAGATTTCAACTAGGCTAAAGTGTCACAGATGTACTTTGGAAAATATGGCAGAACCAGGTTAGGAATTGCTTGTTGTTTTCCCAAAAAAGATGTTAAGCTATTTTTGTATGCCACTACAGCCTGCTTCTTGGGAGAAAAGCAATGACAAACCTAGACAGCATCTTAAAAAGCAGAGACATCACCTTGCCAACAAAGGTCTGTATAGTTAAAGCTATGGATTTCCCAGTAGTGATGTATGGAAGTGAGAGCTGGACCATAAAGAAGGCTGATCACCGAAAAATTGATGCTTTTGAATTATGGTGCTGGAGGAGACTCTTGAGAGTCCCATGGACTGCAAGAAGATCAAACCTCTCCATTCTTAAGGAAATCAGCCCTGAGTGCTCACTGGAAGGACACTGGTGCTCACTGGTGAAGGACAGATCCTGAAGCTGAGGCTCCAATACTTTGGCCACCTCATGAGAAGAGAAGACTCCCTGGAAAAGACTCTGATGTTGGGAAAGATGGAGGGCACAAGGAGAAGGGGACGACAGAGGACGAGATGGTTGGACAGTGTTCTCAAAGCTACAAACATGAGTCTGACCAAACTGCGGGTGGCAGTGGAAGACAGGAGTGCCTGGCGTGCTCTGGTCCATGGGGTCATGAAGAGTCGGACATGACTAAACGACTAAACAACAACAACAAACAGCAGCAAGACTGCTGTTAGCAAAAAATTGGAAGTCTCAAGAAATTCCAACGGTGGAAGAACGGTAGATGAAGATGTTGGATTTCCTGGAGCTAGCTGACCTGACTGGAAGAATCCGTGACCAGAAAGAAGAGGAATATCAAAAAGACTGGAAGAAATTTAAGGACTATTTGAATAAATATTGTAATACAAAAAATTAGAAATCACTTGAAAGTACCAAACAGGGATAGGATTAAATTAGGATTTAATTAAATAATTGGGATTTAGAAAAGTAAGAAAAGTGAACAAATTAGATAGGAGCTAGAAATATTTTTGTGGAAGAATGATATTGGAAAGCTGTTACATGCAGATACAAGGAAATTCAGAAGGGAGGGATTTGAGGAAGTCAGTTAACAATGTAAATAAAATTTGGGTTTTAAGGGATATGGGATAAAATTATGTTTTTTTATTGTTGTGGTTTAGGTTTTTTTCTCTTTTTTTCCTTTTTTCTTTTTCTTTTGTTGATGTTTGTATGTTTTTCTGCTGTTGTTTCTCCTTTTTATCAGGTTGTTTTTGTTATAATTGTGAAAATTCAATAAAAAATAATTTTAAAAAGGAATTGCTTGTTGTTTTAATTTGTAATAAAGATTTGAAAATTGTGAAGATACTGATAGCCAAAAATATTCTTAAAAAGGAATTGTTGAAATAAAAGATATGGGTTTATAGAAATGACTTAGCAGTTAGGAAATCTTGCCACTTTGATTTATCAGGTTTAATGTATCCTGTAATGATCTGGTGAAGGTGAGATTCTGGATACTTTGTTACCTACAAGAAGAGGCCACACTAATGATTTGTGTAGCTCTCAGACATCTTAATCTGATGTGTATGTTTTCCCATGATAAAATGCCCCAATAGTTTACTGTGCTAAAATGTCAAATTGGGCCTTGTGGGTCCTTTCTGGATCCTAGCTACTATTTTGTCCGTTCTGATTAGTAGATGCAGTATTAAATCTTTATATAAACCAACTAATTACTTTAGTATGGAATGTTCCTAGCAGGTTAAGGAATCTTTAGCCACCAACTGCTGGTTCATGATATAATAAATTGCCTCAAATTCAATCCCTAATCCCCATGTGCTGCTTTTCATCTATTCTTGTTCAGTGCTTTTCTTCTAGAAAAAGAGGTGCTGGTACTCACCATGAAGTTGTTACAGAAATGCCACATTTTTAACCAGTGCTTTTCTTCTAGAAAAAAGGTGATGTTACTGTGTACTCCCAGAAAGAAGCACTGCTCTTGCTAAATTTTGGACTATTACATTGGACACATTTCATTATTTCATTGCACCCTCTCCAAGATCTATTGGAGAGCAATTCTTAAAACTCTTGTCCTTTATATAATGCATGGACTATAAATGTCACTTCCTGGGTCCTTGGAATCCTTTCTAACGTTTCTGAAGTATTAGCAATTGGACATCACACAAGATGTGCTATATAAGCTATGGCTTCGTGGGACTGAGATTTCCAGAAGGTTAAACCCAAATACTTTAGCGCAATTGAATGTTGACCAGAACCACAAGTTGGACAAGTCAGGAAAAGGTGTGAAGGGTTGTTATTACTTTGTGCATCAGCATTTGGGGTAGTTTAAAATATTGCTCAAGGTATTTTTAGATATGGACCTTGCATTTGCTGCCTGATTATGTGTGAACCAGAAATTACTTTTTAAGACAGATCATGCAATGCAATGATGTAACAAATGGTGTAAAAACTGTTGTGGAAAGATGTGATGGTGCAAATGTTTGGAGCTTGGGTCCATGTTTCATTGACATGAAGGCAACATTCGCTTCATGTGCAGACTATCAGAGAATATGTGCTGAGTGTGTTTAAGAAGTAGATGTCCATCGCTTGTCTTAAAGAAATCGGGAAAAATTATGTTTGGGATTCCACATTATCATTTCCATAGGATAGTTAAAGGATAAGAAGTTCATCCAGTGATGGTAGAGACAATGAATGAAGATTAAAAAGAAAGCATAAGATTAAAAGAGAAATGAACACTCAGCAGAGGGAACCAAGATCAAACAGTGGATTAGCCATTTTATTTGTTGTTTCCCAGAAATTAAATAAGTATGGGGGATAAGGAATTTGTTTCCTTTTGGTCCTAGAAAAATGCCAATTATGGAAGCTAAACTGCTGGGATCGCATATCAGTCTGCTTTGGAAATGTGAGAAATGGATGGGAAATATAAACACAGGGCAATAGCTTACAGTTATGTTATGAATTAAGACTGAAAAAGTATCAAGATTTAGTCACTGAATAAACTGTCACAGCTAATCTCCCCTGATGAATTTGAGCAAAATCAGAATAGAAGCAATCGCCCTGTATTTTTGCAGATTATCATTACCATGAGCTGAAGCTCCTGGGCCAAGAAAGTTCTTGCTCACTGGAAGACTGTTAGAAGTTAAAGAGAGAGACGGGTGAACAAAGAGCCAGCCCAGGTCCCACCAATATGGTGGACAGTGACTGCCAAAAGCCCGCATGACTTGACTTCCTGTTCCTCCTACCTCTGTTCTGTCTGATTGTCCCACCTCCTAACAACAGGGCTCATCACAGCCGAAATAAAGAGAACTAAGGCAATTATCACATGTGATTGTTCACATAGCAACCTTCTTTAACCATTTCTGCTGAGCAGGGCAACATCCTATGCTACTTTATAAATTTTGGAATCTAGTTCCTTCAGAACTGTAAATGGCCTTTGGTTGAACTTGCCAAGTTCCCAAAGCCAATAAAACTTCCCAGCTCTTCCAGGTCATGTGGTATCTGCAACTTGCCACTGATATCACAGTGGATCTTCGCAGACATTTCACATGTGTATCAGCTGCTGAAGTGTTGCCCTCCATGGCTTTTGCATCAGCAGCTGTGATGTCCCAGCCTATGATGTCAACTACACCCTGCAAGACTTGAGCCTTACAGCTGATTATTTTCGCAACACTGGAAAGCTTATGATTCTACATTCCAAGCTTTGTGGGCAACATTTGGACACCTTGTTTGAGCAGATCTGTTGAGTGGTCTTTGAAGTCCTTCACCGGAGACCTCCCTAGCAGGATGATAACTTGTTTTCCTCTAGAGACAAAGGATCTCAAAGGTGAGTTTTGCCAATGACATAAGTGAACGCTAATTTCTCAAATAAAAAGCATAACAAAACAGTTAAAACAATAAAACCCCAAGTTCAGTTCAAGGGAATTCTTGTTTAAGTAGGTGTCTGTAGGAGCCAGCAGAATGAGCACTGATGGGCCTCTCATATTTCAGCAGGAAAGGCATTCCACAAGAGTAGCAATGCTAGCAATGCTAGTCAAAAAGTCTGTTTCCATGCTCCCACAAGCTGAAAATCGTCATGCAGAGAGAGAGAGAACCAACTCAGACCCATTGAAATCAATAACTTTGTTGAGTATCATTCTTCATCAATAGCAAGATTTGGATACAGTACTGTACCATTATTTCTTCATGAACCATCAAACAAGCTTTATTGTGAAACCTGGGTTACGTTCCAAACGTTTCACCTAACTGCACCTCTCCATCTGCATGTCTTGGGAGAAGGGCTGCCAGAAAGAAAATTGGTCCGACCTATTCTTGTGGCATTGAAAGCAGTACGAACTGCTGAGATGAATATTATTGTCTGCTAATGTATGCAGCTTAAACTAATGCTGAGGCACATGAGCAGGGGGCATTAACATTTAAAATCTTGACCATAGATGTGGGATCAGAAATTAATTGAAATGCACATTACTGGGGGGAGACCCAGGAATCTGCACCTATCTGTAATTTAAACCAGATGAAGTTGTCCTTCGAAGAGCCTTGTTCTGCAGAGAGGGAGCTGATCATTCATTCAGGAATCCCTAGTCCAAGGTTTCCCAAACTTCCTTTGCTCATTGACCCCTTCATGAGTTTATAAGGTTCCTGTTGATCCTAACCCAAATTCTTAGGAATGTAAATGAAATAAATTCAACAAATAGCACCTCTAAACATTTTTTTTCCCAATAAAGAAGCACGATCTGAGAACACTCTTGAGTTCTGGAATCCTCTTATGAAACACAGTGATTCTTCAATGGCAAAGGAAGTGCACTCTGCATATGCCCATGCTTTCTGTTCTGAAGCTCATAGTTCCTACTTTTTTGTGCTATGCTTCATAAATTCATTTTCCACCCATGGGCCCTTTCCAACTCCGTGGTCCTTATTCATCCTCCTGTTTTGAAACCAGCAGATCCCAAGGAAGGGCTATAGCTCAGAGGTAGAGCATCTGCATTGCATGCAAAAGATTCCAGATTCAATACCTGCTACATTTTGTATGGACTGGGAATTTTCCCCAGTCTGAAAACCTGGAGAGCTGCTGTAAATCAGTGTGGACGATACTGAGCCTGATGTACCAATGCACTAATTTCGTATAGAGCTGGCTACATTCTTAAAACCTGATCTGCCCCTGCTATGCCTGCTTTTGCCTTCTCCACTGCAAGACGATGGAGAGGCAACCAGAGAGGTATCTGCAGCTGCAAGGAAGATACCTTTATAGTCTTCCTGCTCTACCTGCAGAGGGAAAAATCCACACTATTCCATGGACCATAGGATTGCAGCCTAAATCAACTTTAATCCAATACAAATCAGATAAAAACCACCTTAAGCATTGCTTTTTATCTACCCTGTTTCTGCTTCATCATTACTTGTGGCACACAAGTAGTCTAAAGATTGTTGCCCCTTTGCAAAGCAGCCTGGCATTTGGGGCATTATGTGCATTTAAAGAATACATAACATTGTAGGCAAAGGTGGACACTGTCCCTTCACTGCACACAGAACAGGGTAGTACAGCATTCCTTTTGCTGCCCAAAGAAAAGAGGCACGGAAACAGGGAAACAGGCAAATATGCTCACCATATGAAAACAGTATAAGAGCTGCTGAGGACACGGAATAGTTAATGAAGCCTCTGAGCTGCTTCCAAGCTCAAGACAAGGAAGCTATAGTTTTGCCCTTATCAGCAGATGTTCTTTCATATTTGTGCATCGGGCTAACTTGATTAAATTAGCCCGTAAAGGTCAAATGAAGTATGTCTTCCCCACTTGTATTTTGATTTTTCCTGACGTTGCCTGATAGGTTTGATAACAAATGATGCCTGACCACAATGGTTTTGCGCTTCAGACATTTGAGATGACATAAGCTCACAGGATCATTTACCTTTGCAAAAACCGCTTGACAACAGAGGGGTGAGGGTGTGTGTACATGTGTTTAACGAATGCATTTTAGTTTCTTCTCATTTTCCTTTCTGTACCATAGGATCAAAGCTTCAAGGCTTAAACTGAGTAGAGGTTGATGGGGGAGGTGGGGCTTAGCACAAGCCTACCTCAGGCATATAAAGACCGCTTGTGGTTTTTGATGGTGGCAGCAGCTGCGTCCTGGCAAGCTGTGGAGGGGAAATAAACTCCACGTGGTTGGCTGGCCAGTGTCATCAGCTCCAGCCAGCTGTGGGAAGTGACAGAACTCCTCTACCTCTTTTGAATCAGCCAATCAGAGGTCAGGCTGTGAGGTGGAAATTTGGAAAAAGGCCTGGGTAAGTGTGTTTCCACTCAGGTCCAGGTCTAAATCATGGTCCCATCTCTGAAAACCAGCAGAGTCTCCTTCCAGCAGCGCAGTTGGCAATCGGAGCTTCCCAATTGGTGTCCTGGAGGAGTCACCCATCTTTGATGTGCATCATATGGGGATCCTTAACTCAGGATTGACCCTGATAACTTTATCAGCCAGCAACCAGGTTGGCTGATCCAGGATACATAGCCGATGCCTGAGCCAAAGACTTCTTGCATCTGTAATCAGTAAAGTTGCGGCCATTTCGATCCCCCAAATATTGTCATGTCGTTTATTGCTTCCTATGCCCCTACCCTGGCAACGTCAGGCTTACCAAGACATGGCCCGCAAAGTAATTACAAAGCAGAAAACACCTTTAAGCATATTCTGTCACTGTTAGTAGCCACAAGCAGCTCCCAGAGCAGGCCTTTCAAATAGCCCTGAGCTGAGGCTCACTCATTCCTGTTTGAGAGCATAGCAGAATTGCTCTGCAATAAAGCAAGGGCAAACTGATCTTTCCCTGATGTGAGCATGTGGGATATCACAACAGGGAAAACACAAGCAAAGATGGTGTTGGTGGACCAAAAGATGGATTGGTAGATGTCTTCAGATATACCAGTTAACATTTTCATAAATTCCATTGGACATGTCATTCTGAACCATGCTTAAGTGTGATGTGAACATGGCTTATATTTTCAACTCGGATGGAAGCCAGTTTGAGGGAAAACATATTGAACTATAGTATTGTTCAAGAAACTACAAGGAAGTATATGGATTCTGGCTAATATCATGTCGACATGGCTTCAAACACCAGTAGTGGGAGCATGTTGGAATAAACAATAATATGTACACATCCTAGGACCAATTAAAACTTTTCTCTTGTGTGCCTGGAGATTTTCTCTCTTTTCCCTTCAAGTTGTGGTCCAAAGCACAGCATTTTATAAATCAAACAAGACTGGAACTGCATGGAACGTGTATTTCTGACCTTGGATTGTAGGTTCCTTGTGAATGATGCTGCCATAAGAAGTTTCTTGGGGAAAGGGTTATAGTTTAGTGGTACAGCACTACAGAAGGTCCCAGGTTCAACCTGTGACATCTTTTGGTGGGACTAGGAAAGACATGGAGGACTTCTGCCAATCAGTGTTGACAAATTGAGCTAGATGAACCAATGGCCTGAATTGGTACAAGGCAGCCCCCTGTATTACTGTCATTTTACTCCCATTACTCTGTAGAGTGGATTGTACATTGGTGATGCTTTTTTTGGGGGGGGGAGCACTAATAACACTAACAACAACAATACTTCCTGAAAGCCCATTGATGCTATATCATTCCTGCTTGCACAATTTATGACCAAAAGCAGTGAGTGCTTGGCAAGTTTTCATAGCTGTTTATTCATTATAAATAGTAAATATTTACTGCACTTTTTAATATGAGACTTTTTTTTTTTTTACAACACGTGTGTTGTTGGTAGAGGCTGTAATACAAAGATAGTATTTCTTTTGTTCCATCACCCTTTAAAACCAATCTGAAAACTAATCTCTGTACCTAGTCTTACTAACTCACTATTTTCATTGAGTTGAATTCTAAAAGGAATGTATTTGTGCCCTACCTCACTCATTGTTCCAAGAATAAAGAAAAATAAATAACACTGCCTTCCATCTTCCTGTCCCTCCTAACATTTCAAAACACAAATTTATTGACATTTGAAAATGTCACAACACAAAAAACGTATGTAAACCTTGGTTTCCATTGGATTTTCCTTTATATATTGGATGCCACTGTATAATTTAAAATTACATGTTACCTACAGAGACATTGTGATTTATGTCCTGCATTTTGCTAATAATAATAATAAATGTAAACATAAGAATTTTAAAATGTGTTGTCTCCCCAGAATGGTCACCTGTCAAAACTAAGAAACTGGAGATCAATTAAAGAGACTGTGACACCTCAGCATATTAAAAGAGTGAACTATGTACTGAAAAAAATAAAAGTACCTGGAAAAATATAATTTTGATTCTATATATAAGGCCTTGGATGTTACCAAGGCTTGGTGAGGTACGCCATATTGCACTTTGTTAAGCAGTCATGGAAATCAAAGGTATTCTGTATTGTTTGTTGTTGCTTGATTCTTCCAGGAGGTATCACGGACTAGGAAAACTTCACACGCACAAAAAACTTTTGCAAAACTTTTCTTCATGTTACACAATTATTTCATTTGCTGCAATGAAGAAAAAGAAAACCCTCGCATGTGACATTTATCAACAATATGATTACAAACAACAAGAAGATAGCCAATAACTTATTTCTGGAAGTCTTCAAACATCTAGTCTAGCTTCCTACGGACCTTAACATTTCCTTTTGAGTTTCCAGTGTGTAAAACAGTGTTCTCCTGCCCGTGCTTTGTAAACTGAGCAGAGTCAAAAGTCGGCATCAAATGTCAAAAATGGTTTGAATTTGCAGAATATCCCATGCCATATTCTAGAACACAGTGTGTCCAAATTAATCCATGCCTCTTCGTCAACCTAAAAATGGAATGTTTACTGCAGCTCAGCAGTTTGAAACATTCTGCCATTTTTTTTCTTCTTTATACAAATCAGTGCTGAACTGTGCTGCTTTTTATTTGTGTTATGGCTCATGGTCTTTGTCTTCCGAGCTGCTTTACCCAACATGTCCAAATGTCTTATTGAAAGCATTGATTGGAGGAAAAAAAATAACAGTCCCATTATCTCTTGTATGATCACTCCGTTCTGGGCCTCATTTTGGTGAGAAGATCGCTCCATTCCAAATACTGGAGTGAGACCAGGAACAAGGCTGGCTTTAACTTGGAGTGGGCAGTTCATTTATGCAATATCTGGCTTCAGATAATGAAAGGCACCTGTAAGAAAAGAAAATAGCAAAAGAAGCTTTTTAAGTCATGCTGTGACAACCTCACAGCAAGGGGCAGTGTCAACTACAGGTTGACATTGTCATATTTAATACTGATATATCAAAGGAAAGGGCCTAATATTTTTATTTTTAGGACAAGTTTGACAAAACTCTATGTATCTGGGATTATATACTATAATGATTCTTGAGCTGACCTCATTAAGAACATGTGTTTCTAATAGTGGAATGCCAGTGGTTATTTCATTTTGGACAACCCCTCTGTTTTACCTAATGGCAATCAGGTTTCATGTCTCAACAATTAATAACATCAAGATGTTGTTGACATCACTTTAGAAAATAATTATGCAGCAGAAATCTTGCTGGAACAATCCACAGTCTTAGCAGCAAATGTAGCTCTACTATGAAAAGAAGAAAATGAATGTGCTTCACCATCGCTCTTGACTTACATGTATTCTTTTTATTTCTTCTTATGGGCAAACATTTTCATCTTGTTTTGTTATTACAGATGTATGCATCACTTTTAATGGTCAAAATAAGACTCCTTTTGTTTTGGAGGAGGTGTTAATGGTTTGAGCAGCCCAATAATCTTAACCAATTTAAAATGGGTTAGAAAATTGACCATCGTTTCATTTTTAAGGAAAATATTTTTGTCCCAGACGAAGAGAGAATGACAATTCACACCTGAATGTTAGTATCTCTTTTGGAGGGGTTGTATACAACCCCTTTGGCCATTCCCCTTGGCAGGAGTGAATGAATTTTGTAACTATGAAATTTGTATTATTAAATATCACTAACTTTATTATAGAGCCTGCCTACCTGTCAGGTTGTGCACTGAAATGTGGTTTTGCTGCCCAGATCACTCTAGGAATAACATGGCCCCTGGGAATACTGATATTTGCAAATTCTATACTTAAGTCAAGAAGAGTTAGATTAGGTATAATTTATCATGTCAATATATACAGGCTATTATAATCTCTGTTTTACAAATGCAGAATGGAGGCTTATAGTGCAATCCTCTGCCGTTTGTTCAGAAGTAAGCCCCATTGATTTTAATGGGATTGCAGCCTAAATGAAATTTACTTTGCCAAGGTAATCGGGGGAATCTGTGGCCCACCAGATGTTGTTGGGATTACAACTCTCTCTCTCTCTCTCTTTAAGATTATCTTTATTGAATTTTTAGTTACATATTATACATACACATAAATTATATTTCACTACAACTCTCATTAATCCTGACTATTGGCCACACTGGCTTGGGCTGATGGGAACAGAGTCCAGTAGCATCTCAAATGCTGGAGGTTCCCTACCTCTGATATAACATTCATTCATTCATTCATTCATTCATTCATTCATTCCTTTGATATAACAACCACTCAGGCTAAAAACAGGTTTGGACTTGGATTCTCAAGAACTATGATGATGATGAAATGTTTTTCATAAACTTGCAAAATTCCCATCATTTATTTATTGTAAAATGTCTAACCCCCTTTTGAAAACACACACACACACTCTATATACAGCTTAAAGATATTAGCAAAATACAATCCATAAAAAGCCATGATAAACCATTAAACATACATGATAAATGAAAACAGCATGAAATAGCACAGGTCGTCAGGAAAGAAGCGGTCTGTGCATTAAGAGAGCCTCAAAAGTTTTGTCTTCAACAGGAGACAGGTTCTTCTTGCTGTATCACTGAACTCAGTAGATACTATTGAGAACTGAGCCTCATAACTCCACCCTTGAAGCTTCATAATTCTACCCTGGGTACTGTTTTTGGCTCATGCTAGAGGATGGACCAGTTCAGACAGTACCAGGGTGGTCCTAAATGGCATATTGCATGGAACTGGCACAACTCAATGATGTCTCAAATAAGACCTGTTCAACTGTTGCCCTGCAATGCTAGAGCAGCCTTTCCCAACCTGGTGCCCTCCAGACAGATGATAATTGTAGTCCAAACCATCTGGAGGACATCCAATTACATGACAAAAAGACAGAACCCCAAAACTGGCTTTTATATAGATTGATCATGACCTAATACTCACTTTGTCCATATTGTCCATACTGATATCCCGTGACAGGGTCCATACTATAACCAGTGGTGCTGTATGTTGGTGGGCAGTACGACTGGGATGTAGGCAGGCTATCTAAACTTTTCATATGATCTAGTCTTTGACTACAGCTAGCCGATACTGTAGTGGTCGGTTCTAAACCCCCAGTTAATGGGGACAAGGCATAGTCAGTTTGGGGCTGGTGAGGTACACCACCATGGTTAGTTAAGAGGCCCATTACCTAAAACAAAAAGGGGGGAAACGGTTAACAGACATGCAAAACTAAACATTAAGCAATCCACAAGAATATTAAGGCTCTAATTCTTGACATTCAAATTTCAAGAAGAAATAGATATGGCATATGTTTAAACAGATTGACTGGCATCCCTGCTACATCACCACCACCCAAATAAAATAGTATCTGTATTGTATAGGAATACCATTTATTTGATTCTATAATGACTGATCACATCTCACACTGGTTTTAGCCTCTTTAAGCTCTATGAAAACACACACGCTGAGACTAGTTTCACTGCAGTTGTTATTTTTCATTTGCTATTTATTATATTTTACACCCCACTTTTCTTCTAATGAGCTCAAGTTGGCATACATAATTCCCGCCTCTCTCCATTTTGTCCTCATAGGCTGAGAGTTGGTGACTGGCCAAGTGAGGATTTGTCCCTGGTCTCACATGGCCTAGTTTGACACCAAAACCATTACATCACACTGGCCCTCCTAAACTAGTGCTCCCAAATGGATAACCAACTTTGGCCTAATAATTCAAAAAGTGGTTTCACATAGCTGGTTTTCCTATCAGAAGATTTTATTGTTGTTATTATTACCCCCAATCTCCTTCTGAAGGAACTTGTCGTCTTCAGATGTTGTTGGACTGCAACTCCACCATCTCTGAGCTGGCTGGGACTGATGGGAATTGGAATGTAACACAGGTTCTCTGTCCCCAACGGCTAGCATAAGTATTTTGAGGATAATTGTATTTGAATTCAATGGCAATCTGTTTACTAGGAATTCACATCCACTGAACTTGGTGAAGTCTCCTTCTGAGGAATGTTTGGGGTTGTGAGATTTGTCCTTTCAAGACTCAGAAATAATGGATTGCAGTGGGAGGGGAGGACTTCATTTTGGGCCTGAGTTATGTCAAAAACAGTAAATCTAGAAGATATTTATTTTGGCACAACCTTCATGATTTGATTAGAGGCTAAAGTACAAATTATTTATCAGAAAGTTAAAATTCTTCAATGAACTGCATAACGATAAGATTGTTAACTTGATTAGCTATTTGGAGACAGGTTTGCCTATTTGCTGTAGTTAGCATAATAGGTCAAATCCTGCTCATCTTCAGCTCTGCAGTTTTGCAAAACATTTCATCTGACTGATGCAAATGCAAGATCCCAGCTAAATCCAGTTGCTGGGTTGCTTTAAAACTGAGATGTGAGGATCCGAGCATCACTCACAGAACCCATTGCAACCTCCCAATATCAACACAGTTGCAAGTTTCTTAGGGCTGATTTTCTTAGGGCAAAAATGGCACTTCTACATGTCTTTGCAGTTATTTGGAACAGTCTGCTTTGTCTTTGAAAGCTGTATGCCAGCCTTGTGCAACTCTATTCAATCCATGTTTACTCAGATACAAGTTCCAATAATGGGACCTGCTCCCAACTGAATGTTTATAGGATCACAGGCACTCATAATCTGGATGTACTTCAAAACATTCCCTACTCAGGGTAGTTAAGAACATATGAAGAGTTGTTTGGATCCTGCCAAAGGCCCATCTAGTTCATCACTCTGTTCTCACGGTGGCCAAGCAGATACCCATGGGAAACCCACAAGCAAAATATAAAATAAAATAAAATAAAATAATTTATACCCTGCCCATCTGGCTGGGTTTCCTCAGGCACTCTGGGTGGCTCCCAACGGAATATTAAAAGCACGATAAAACATCAAACATTAAAAACTTCCCTAAACAGGGTTGCCTTCTGATGTCTTCTAAAAGTCAGATAGTTGTTTATTATTGATGGGCCCTTGGAACTGGACCTCAGTGAATGATGGGAGTGGAGACACTCCTTCAGGTATACTGGGTCAAGAACATGAGCACTCTCCTCACATGTGATTCCCCGCGAGTGGCATTCAGAAGCATACTGCCTCCAACAGTGGTGGTAGAACATAGCAATCATAGCTGGTAGTCACTGATGGCCTCATATTCCATGAATTACCTGTCTGTTGGCTCTGTCTATGAGATCAACCCAGCATTACCATGCTTCAGAGAAACAGTGGATGTGGTGGTGCTGAGATCACCATTATCGTCAGGGCATCTCATAAGATTAGGACTGCCTGGAAACTGTTTTTAATTGCAATCAGGGCAGGTGGAGATCTATTCCCACTGTAGAAATTACATAGGCCAGATTATCCCATCATTAATCCTGAGTAGATCTAGCGAAGCTCTATTATGATATGCTGCCTTTGTATCCCACACTTCTTCTAAGGAGCTCCAAGTGGTGTTTAAGCCCATGACTAACTTTTTTCAGGCATTATTACCATTAAGGACCAGTGCGAGCCATTTCATTTCAACAGGAGATACTGGCACTACTCTCCATTGTTTTTGAGGAAAATTAAACTAACTGGCAGCAGCTCTCATCTGGAGATGCCAGAGATAAAACCCAGACAGTGCTCTACCAATGTTTTATCTGAAATTCTGAATGCCAGAGTGGTGTAGGGGTTAAAGATGGATCCCTGGGAAACTGGGGTTCTAATCTCCACTCAGTGATGAAGCTCACTGGGTAACCTTGGGCCACTCACTGTTTCGCCACCTAACCTACCTCACAGGGTTGTTGTAAGGAGGAAAATGGAGAGAAAGAGAGCTTGGTGTACCGCCTTGAACACCTTGGAGGAAAGGTGGGATACAAATGTAATAAAGAATTTCGGGTTTCACTTTTGATGAATAATCACCATTCACCAAATTCTGGATGTTCACTGAAAGGCACCCATTTTGCCATGCCCACATGGTAAAAGTGGACTTGCGAGGTGAATTAATTTCATCCCCCCCCCCCCCATTTTAACCAATATTTGTTTCAGTCATCTTTGCCAAGCGTTGGGCACTATCTAACATATCCAACCACACAACACTCATAAATAACTAATCTTCATGGATGGAAAAACAATAATATAGAATCAGAGCAAAAATTGTCATATTGGAAATACTTCCAGAGTCTTTTGGATTCGTGCTGCAGTTGATTAGCATCTAGGTAATTAGATTTTGGGCCCTTTCTCTTTGAAAGCTATAAGGGAAGTAGCCTAAAGGCAGAAACTCTCTCTTGCGGTATGTGTCGTGACCTTATAGCACCAGTACAAGGAGTTACAGGAAGGGCATGGCTGGCTTCAACCTAATCGCTCTGTTAGGAAAGCAATTAAAAGACTTATCCTGAGACATGTTGAGCACCTCTACTTCCCAAGGACTTTAGAAGTAAATGATGCACAGCAGGGCAGTTAACCTATAGACCTGCAGATGTTGTTTAACTACAACTCTTGCCTTCCTTGACCATTGGCCATGCTGGCTGGGACTGATGGGAGTTGGAGTCCATCAACTTCTGGAACCCCTCCTGATGGACAGGCCAAGATAAGCAGTACATTCTACACCTGGATCTAAATTTCTAGAGATGTGAACTGACTTGCAGTAGAGATTTTTCCAGCTACAATTCTGTGGCTTTTCTGGAAGTTTTCCATATATACATATATGATTAAATAAAAAAAACTATAAAAGGAGAACAAATATATGGTGGCATTAAAGAAACAATGAACTGTAAAAAGAGAAACAATTGTTTCTCTATAATGTATACTGTTTTTTGTTGTTGTTTTTTTAAAAAAAGCTAAATCTATTTCAGGAAAAAATAATTCTATTTTGCATTCTCTGTTGTGCTAACATGACATTTTAACAAGCTGATAGAAAGTGTAGGGAAAGCTGTTTGGTCCTTGTATTATGACATTGTTGTTTTATTTAAATGTTTGTTTTAGGCATTATGTGTTTTAAGGATCTTTCACTCTGAGCTTCCAAGAATGAATGGGAAAGGAAAACATGAATATGAGATACACAAATTTTAGCTATTTGGGGATATAGTTCCATTCCTGCTAAATGGTTTCAGAAAGCCAGCAAGAAAAAGCCCAGCAGTTCAGTTGAGGGTTTATTTCCACCTGATGGGATTCATTCAGTGCTATCTTCACCACTTGCATAGAATTTGGTTGCACCCAGCATATTGCTATACTGGGTTCCACTCCCTTTAGAATTAAAATCCAACACCCTTCCACTGAGGCCAAAGGTCACACCAGATGTTGAATATGCTACATATTTTACGTGATTAAAGCACAGGAGGAAATAAAGTATTTCCTATGTTTTACCTAACTTCAATATTTACTTCAGAAGGAATACAATAGATGTGCTCCAACTGGTGCATAACCTTTGAGTTTACACAACTAATGATTGCATGCCTTATTTGCACACACCTATGGCCCTGGATTCTCAATTGCATCGTAGCCTCCACTGATTCAGAAGGTCCCTCCTTTGCTTCAGAAGTTTCCTCTCTCTATAAGAGAGGCTGGTAGAACCATGTGACCTTTGGGGCAAGGCTAAACATGTGATCTTTCAGCCCTGCTGAATCCACGTTGCTATTTCCTGCCAAAGTTTCATTAGGGCTCAAATTTGCAATATACATATATGCAGTGCTATTTTTCTAGAAAAAGAAATGCCAGAACTCATCATGAACACTTCCCTTATTCTCTTATAATGGCAATGCCATCCATCAGAGAGGTGCCAGAACTGAGTTCCTGTGAGTTCTGGCTGAAAAAAAGCCCTGCATATATGATTCAAAAGCACCCTGTTTACTCGCCCCTAGTTTTCCTGGGGATACAATGGATGTGTGGCCCCTCCAGACACAGTAGATGTAGAACATCTTGTGCAGAGGTCAAACAAAGCGTGTTCTCCTTCACGGAGAGCACGTGTTGCGGTGGGGGCCGCCAGGACACTCCAAAGTTGGGGGCGGGCTAATTGACCGTCAGCCACTGATGCAATTGGGGCTTCCCTTGTTGTTGGGAAGAAGTTAATGTTGCCATTTGTTGATTGACAGCCAGAAATGCTAAAACTTCTTGCACGAGGCTAGGGCTTCCTCTTTTCGCCCGTGCATCAGATTGCCCGTCCCTCCCTCCTTAGAATAGGGTTGTTCGCTTTGACCTTGCTATGCCTGTCATGGGGTCGTCTGCTTTGGGGCAGGGGCCCGGTAGGAATTTTGTCCATCTGGCTGATTGGCTGGGGCCATTTGATTTTTGCCTACTGCATAGCAAATCATTACAACTTGTAAGGTTCGTGGTTAGGCATTGGTTTATGGTTTGGTTGGTTGAGGGGCATGGATTGGCTTTGCCTGCCCCTCTAATGCTGCTGCTGCAAGGGATTCCGTTAAAGGAATTAGGGGCTAACTATTGCTTGTCCACTCTGTCAAGGGGGCTCGGGCCATAGCAATGAGCTCCAGGTTGCATTTGGGGAGGGCTGAGGGCAGGTTCCCTGTTCCGACACTACCCCCAAGTGTATTCTCCTATTCTGACTTTCGCATCGTTTGGAATGTCAGTCTGTCCCCCATGGTGGGGGCAGATCTTCGCAACCTATGCCTAAGCAACCACTCACAAATTTGTATTTTAATAAAGTTGTGGCCAAAATTATGCCAAAAATCTTAAACAAAAATTCTGTGTGATGTGTGAGTTATTCGGGTGGCCCTGGGGACCTTGACATGCAAATAAATTTAATGATACTGAAAACCCATTTGTTAATATTAGTTTTCAACAAAATTCTGTTGCTTCCAAAAAGCCAGGCAAAATAGTGTTCTGATCTTCTGAGAGAAACTGATGTGGACTTGGGATCACATTAAGCAAGAAAACTTGCTTCATATATGCCAAATGGTTTCATACTTTCAACTGCCATTTCCCATTTTCAAATATGTTCCATCCATCTCTGTAAGAATACACTGTGGGTCCCACTTTGTACCTTGAGCACAGGCTTCCAAGCATAGAATGCTAAGCCTGCCGCTAAATGCATTGAACTAAGAAACATCCAATAATATACAGAGATGCTGTAATTTCCAGAAATAACAAAGAAGCTCAGCTGGTGTAAATGCCCCATCCCCTCAACAGCTGAAGAGCTGACCCTCTGTATTTAAGCTGAGGTGAGTGATGAAAGCTTAAATATATGTAGGCAACATCTGGTTTATTATTAGGTTATTATGGCAGGTCCATCTATCCTGAATAATGTAAATCCCGCTAATCTGAGAAAAAGGTTATTTCATTGAAATGAAATGCGATGCCACTTAACATGATTAGTATTATAGCAAGTTGGACCTACCATAGGCATCATAAAACCCTCACATGTTTTAATTCATTTACGCATGCCTGCATCTAATATGCTCTGTGACCATGTCTGCAATTAATATGATTTATGGGAGGCAAACACGTTCTATATTTTGGGGTTACAGTTATACTTTTCCCCCTCCCTCCTCTCTCACCCTGATTGAAAGATTTAATGAAACAGCACAAAGAAAATTGTTGGCTGTTAACGTATTAAGTTGAACTGACAGGATCATGAGTAAACTTTGGTGGAGTTAATGATATCCTCTTATCTGACCCTGACACATTTGCAGCATGTAATTTACAGAAGCTCTGTCCAGGGAATCTTGACAAATGCTCCTAACGATGTCAGGGCAGTGTTCCATTCTAATGTAAAACAGATGTGGGTCAGATACCCTCATTCATCACTACACTGAACATTTCAAACTGCTGCTAAGATGGATGGCATTACCTGCTGTTCTCTCTTTTCACTAGGAAACCACCTCCCCTTTCGCCCCGGCCCTCAAAAAAATTACGCCCCTCAAAAAAAAAAATCACATTCTGCAGCCCACCTCTTCAATTCTCACGGGGCTTGAACACGTGTCGAGGACTACAGCCTTTAAAGTGATCATCTCACCTCAACCACGAACTCGCTTAGGAGTTCTCTTTCAGCCTTACATATATGGTGGTAAATGAATGATTTGAATAGAAACATCGATGAAGTAAGGGTGGGAAGTCAAACTCTGTATTGAAACTGAATCGGATTTGTTTAATTGTTTGAAAACTAATAAAAAATTATGAAGAAAAGGATTGCAGAAATAATGCATGTGAATGACTTGATAGGCACTATATAATTGCTTATCTGTGTTCTTATCATCACCATCATCAATATTATAAGCCACAGCTGCCATCATTTGTTAAGGGACTATTGTCCCTAGTCACTCCCTCACATTTCTGGAAACTCAGTTGAGTACATGGAGCCCAGGGAATTCCTGCACCTCTCAGGAACAGGGAATGTCTTTAGCATAAATAACATAAATCCGGGCTCCATGTTTCCTACATGATCCATTAAGATTGCTTATCCAGCTCTGTGCTGAGATTTGCCTCTTGTTGCAAAGATAGTAGGAAAAGTCAGTGTAGCCGAGTGGTTAGAGTGTTGTACAGTACTAGGATCTGGGAAGCCAGGATTTAAAGCCCCACTTAGCCTTGAAGCTCCCTGGGTAAGCTTATGCTAGTCACAGTCTCTTAGCCTAATCACAGGGCTGCTGTGAGGATAAGATGGAGGCAGGGGGACCATGAGGGGGACCTCACCTTGAGCTGGAAAGATGGGATATAAATGTGATAATAAATAAATGAAAAGCAAGTAATAGGTGAACGTATCATCCCCCTGTTAAAATTCAGCAACAGTTTTCTTTCCCTCTTTCTTTCTCCACTTCTCACAAGTGTCCTGAAAGATATGCAAGAGTTTGAAACCTCTTTTATACATATCACTGATTAGCTGTCGCAACAGAGAAGTCTCTCACTAAAGTGAATATGTGGGGATAGAGAAACACAATGAAGCGTTGTCAGTCCTACTAAAGTCAATGGGGTATACTTGGTTTTAGAGTTAGGGTGATTAAGCAACTAACATATTATATCCAAAGACCTTCACTGGGTGCGGGTTGTCCTGGTGGGCAATGCTGTTTCTCAATCCAAACTATCCAGTCTGAAAGCAGACCACAATAGAGGTTCTTCAGGGCCTGTTACAATGCTGCACATCAGATATATGGTCTCCTTTGTCTGTGTTAGCCAAAACAAGCTTCATTCCTTGCTTCCTTGGAAAAAGGAATGGTAATACTGGAATGAATTGTGCACTACCGCACATATGCTACCAAACATATTTCATATTTCAGCTTAGTCTGTAGGTCTGTACTTGATACTCCCAAATCTAGCTATGTGTGTTTCCAGAATCACTGAATGTTTTCCAAGAACCTCAGTGGCTCCTGAAACTATCAGTTGCTCCAATAAGATCTTGAACTTTCATTTAAACAAATGTTTCAAAATGGCAGCTTTAGAAATTATTATTATCATTGCTACTACTGTTTAGACTTGTTAGTGACTTGTTACCCAAAGATCTCCAAGCAGCTTACCACACACACAAAAGAAAAGCCATAATCCCAAACAGTCAAAAATGACAAGGCAATGCCAAAATCATGAAATGTCATTTACAGGACATGATAGTGCAGGCTGTAGCTAGGGTGATTTTCCTAGATTATTTTAGATTTTAAATCTTTAAAATGAGCAAGACCTTCTGCAACAAAGCAAAGCAGGGAGGGGAATGGCTGGGAGTAGGATGCAAGGACAGGAAAATTGCCCTGTATTCTATTTCAGACTTTGGAAGAGTAAAGTCTTAACCTTTTGATCTAATACTTACATGCTGAATCAGGAGCCTTATTGCATTGACTGCAGGGCCATTAAGACTTAGCACCTCTTGCCTACAAATTTCAGGCTTTACAAGTGTTTGCCAAAAAGAAACAGCACTAAAATACCACAATCTCATTTGCAGGAAAACAGAAATAGCCTGCAAAGTATGTGCACAGAAGTCAGAATAGACAGCATTATCACAAAACATACTGTTTACCTACATTGCACATCACCAATTGCCATTCCAACATGACAAGTTAAAAGCTTTGTTTCATTGGCTCACACGCTGAGATGGGGAGGATTTCTTTTTTAAAAATACAAACATAGGCAATGCTTGACATTAGATCTTGACACCATTAATCACTTCCTTGTTCCTGTAAAGATTGGCCATTTGTGACAGAAGAACTCTCACCACCACCGAGTATTGGTAATAATGAGCAAAGCAGACAGCAAAGAAATAGTCAATCAGCCTGATGAGAAATGCAGGCCTTCTCAGAGTTGTGAGAGAAGCCAAGACTGGAGAAGGATGTTTTTAGGACTCATTTGGAACAGCTCAAAATTAAGGAGCTGCTGGGCCTTCATCATGGAGTATAAATACCATTTTGGTGCATACAGATGGAAACGAACTGTATAGGGCCCACAATAGGATGTGAAGAGATCACTTATTTTGAGCACATCTGTGGAACCCATTCCAGCCCAAGGGCCCATATTGCCTCCTGAGAAACCTTGCAGGGGCCATATGCCAGTGGGCCAGGACTAGAGACAAAAGTGGGAGGAGTAACATGTGTAAATTTTACCTTTGGACGGTAGGCTAGTTTCTACACACTCAGACCCTGCTCTCTATTCTCCATCCAGGCAAACATCAGGTGTTCTCAAAGTTCAAGACACATTGCAGCCATGAGGGAGTATGACCTGGAGACAGCTCCAAGGGCCAGAGAGAGAGGACTGGAGGGCCACGTTGAACCCCTGGGTCTGAGATCCCTGGCCCCTGTTTTGTTAATTTAATTTAATTCCATTTATGATTTACCAATATAAACATACATAATGCAATTTGACATACAGTGGTACCTTGTTTTGTGACTGGGATCCATTCAGGAGCCCCAGTTGCTAGCCACAAAGGACACAGGGAAAAGCGAGTGGCAAACCCAGAAGTAACCTGTTCTGGTACTTCCAGCTTTGCCACGGATATTTGCCGGAATGGATGCTAGACAAGGCAGACGTTTGTGGAGGTATTACTGTAGAACAATTTAGCATTTAGAGGCTGGATTCAATCCCCCACCCTCTAAACTACATGCAGGCAGCCTATGGGCCACATGCAGCTCTGGTCAGTCCTTTATGCAGTCCTTCTGCCCCACCTCAAAATGTCCACTGCAACCCAAAGGTTGCTGCCGGTGTTTATAGATTGCCTTCCATGTCTGCTGCCGATACCTGCCAGCACTGATCTAACCAGATGCTCTAGTCTTTGCCTGCTTCTCCCAGCAGCTGCTCTGCTCTGGTTGTCACTCTCAGAAGACTGACCACAGAGCACCTCATTAGAGCACCTGGCACTCTAAATGGTTCTCTATGGCAAAGCATTATAGTCAATTACAAAGCTGATCAATAATAAAGTAAGGAGGGTGGGTGTGGGTGTGGGTGTGGGTGTGTGTAGGCATATCTGCCAAAAGTCCCTCATGGCAAAGGCACCTCAGATCTCCAGAACAGAGGGAAGAAAGTTCACCTCACTGCAGCTTCTCCAACACACAATTTACTAGCCGTTATGGGGCTTTTACCATAGCTCTTCTGCCCCCACACACTCAATAAAGACACTGTAGCCCTTATTCCACAATCATGTGCCATTTAGGGCAGAGCAGGCCACACAAACACTCTGCCATCCTTCTCCCATCGAAGCACTGCAGAATTGACATGTCAAAATCCTACCTGTAAATCCCCCAATACGCTCTCCTCAACTTCCAACAGCTGGCCTTTGAAAGAATGTCTGCCTGCCTACCCACTACTAGAGTCTTTCTGCAATGGCCTGTCACTACATTTTCATTTTCCAGCTCTGTTCTTTCCCATGAACCTTCCCCTTGCTGTTTCAGATTCAGTGCTGTGTTGTTGGTTTTTTAAAAAAAGTTTTGTAATGTTTTGACAGTTTGCAGCTACAGGCAATTCCCCACGCAGGGGTTACGTTCTGGGCCCCCGCACACATAAGTGAGACCGTGTAAAATGGGAGCACCCACAAAACACCCTCTCTGCCGCTGTCTCTTCAATCCATACCAAAAATACCAGTGCTTTTTTTCTAAAAAAAAATGTTTAGGGGTACTCTCATTTTCCTACTCATATTGAAATACTGCCCCTCAATGAGGCCAAACTTATATTCACAAAATGTTTAGGGGTATGCCTACCCCTGCATCCCCCTAGGAAAAAAAGCACTGAAAAATACTATATCCAAAAATATTCACAAGTAGAATTGAAGCTCTGGAGCTGGCAGGAGGCTGGAAAAAGCGGGACAACATATGCTGCTGCACTACCTTGCATGTCAGCTGTTAGACGGGGAGGCTGAGTAGCCAAAACAAGCCCCGCTGCATCTTCAGTCTCTTTGGGGCTTCCTCTGCCCTCACTGACTTCCTCTTCAGGCCCCGTGGATGGTATCCTTGCAAGTCACTAGGACTCTCCAGCTCTCTCCCCACCATTTCTGGGTATGAATTGAATTACTGCATTATTTCCCAGTGCCACGCATATAAAGTGGGATGGGTGGGTGTGCTTGCGCCTGTATTGATAATGCCCTCAGTCTCCCCTTTCCTTCCCACTCCAGGGATCAAAAAACTACACACATGTTAAGGACCTTCTTAAACAAAGATACATAGATTATACAATGCAATGCACACTGGGCTTCATACATAGCACAGACAGCATGCTAGCACAGCACCCAGAGAAGTACTCAGCGATTACAATATCCCCACCCTTCGTTCCCACCATTCCTGATTACAATCTCCCCCATAACTATAATTTGACCTTTCAAGAAAAATGAAGGTACCTGTATCTCCCACTGCAACTGTATTTCTTTAAAGGACAAATAACAGAAATAGTGTAGGGGAAAGAAAAAGAGTCTCTCTGCATTACTGCGTTCTAAATATATTGACAGTCATCCACAGTATTTCAGAGACAGAGAGAAAAGGATTGGAAGATCCAGACACAAACCTTCCACATACAATACATATCAGCCTCGTCTTTGCTTATGCTTTTTATATTTAAAAAGTTTATATATAAAAAGTTCTATGTTGTGTAATTTTATAATGGTCCATTTAATCAGCAGAAAGGTGTATAAGAAATCCTCCCAAAAAAGTGCCAGAGTAGAATGAAATTGAGGCACCTAACAAAAATGCTACTCTTCTGAGTCAGGAATTACAGGAATTCCTGAGTCAGAAGTCACAGGAATTATGGGCCTATGATGAGAATCAACATCAGAAGGGAGTTGATTTACAGCAGCTGAGAAGGTTTCACATGAATCTTAAAGCAAGACATTGTCTCTCCTATTGCATACTATGCTGAAGAATTTGCCATAAATCCAGCTGGTGTCATGTATATCATACTCCTATGGTGTTTGCCAAAGGGATGTAATTGATGACAAGGATCACACAGACATAAATGTTCAATAAGAGGAAAAACTGAGGAGGAACAGTAGCTGATTGATAAAACACGTGCTTTAAATGCAGAAGCTCCTAAAATCTATCCCTGGCATCTCCAGTTGAAAAGAATAGGTAGCGGATGATATAGAAGATTTTCTCACCTGAGGCTCTGAACAGCCACTGCCAGCCACTTACAATTATCTTTTCTGTCAAAAATATGTGTGTATCTATTTCGATTTATTTATATTGTAGCAATTCAAGTCTTTATACAATGGATCTTTTCCCAGGGGAATTCAATGCATCAAAAGTTTCTAAAAAGGTATCTTCAATAGTATCCTTTTAATGGGCATGGATACACAATCCCATGTAACTGAATCAGTTGCAAAGTGTGACTTTCAAGCTATAATGATATCTAAGCAATCTTTTACAGCAAGGGTTCCTAACTGGTGGTCCACAGACCCCAGGGGGTCCACGTAACCCACCCAGGGGATCCATGTCACCATTCACATAACAAAAATTGCCACAGAGATAGCAAACTTTTCAAAAAATAATGTGTCCATGGCTTGGCTGGTGAAAAAACAGCAGGTCTACAGTACTTAGCTAATTGGGAACTACTGTTTTACCGAACTTTTTACCACAGCCAGACCCATGGATTCACGTTTATTTTCCTTCCAAAATCTAGCCTCATAATGATTGCTCGCTCAGCAGAACTAATTAGATGAGAACAAAAATACAGATTCTGCATTTTTAAAAAGTCATAGGTGAGTATAACATGCTTGGGAGATTCTGGTGTCTGGAAAACATAGCTCAGATCCACATTAGGTTTGACAGACGCATTTTATTTCTAAAATTCTTTCATATGGCAATATGTGCCATTGAAGTGAACCATGAATTCTAAACCCCTCTTGGTTTCAAAAAGTCTCATTCCCCATTCCTCCATTTACTGGGCCAAAACAATTTTTTTTCCATTAACCAATCAAATCTGGAAGATATGAAGTTGTGAACTCCAGACACGCCAAAGGACAATTATGCATTATTGAGTTGGAAATGTCTACATCCAACTGAAATGTAAACAAAGTACATGGAAAGACAACCTTCTTTAAAGCTTTACCCAATCCCAGGCAACAATCGTATGCACATTTGCCTAGGAGTAAGACTGGTTAAACTCTTAGGACTTACTTCTGAGTAGACATACATAGGGCACATGAACTGCACAAGTGGAAGATTATGTAGGGTTGCCATATTTCAAACAGTGAAAATTCAGGCAAAAAAGTTGTTCAGCTTTTTTGGAAAAATTGCAAAAAATGCTGTTTCTGATTGGATTTTCCTGGGCAATTTCAGCCTGCACACTGCTGCCAAATGCAGTATTCCGGATATGTCCGGCAAATTCTCTGAACTCTAAACAGTCCAAATAGCAATTCAGACTTAACATGGTCAAAAGGACTACTGCGGATACATCATGATAATGAATCAGCCAAAGTAAGACAGATGTAAGTCACATTGATTTCAGCAGGCGACCTAAGCACATGCTTCAATATCTCTCACTGAAACAAGTGGAATTTAATAGTGCTTGACTTTAAATTTGAATTGGGGTACATCCCAGATGACAAGTTACACAATGAATCCAGATCTCTTGTCTTCAAATTCATTGTGAATACTTAATTCAAAACTTCCAGTTTTGACTGAAAGTTTTGATTGAAATGTTTGATTCCCCCCCCCATCCAGCACACTGAGAAGTTATAATTTCTAAAATAGCAACTGCTTAGCATTATGGAAGTTCTGAAATGAAGAACTTTGACTAACTGATCTTGATGTTCCAAAATCTGTTTCTGCTTTGAAACGTAGATTTAGTTTTTAATTAGTTGTTTTTCTAAAACAAGAAGAGAGCCACAACAAATTCTCTTAGAACACCCTCTTTTTCATTTTTTTACTACTGCATATTTGAGTATCTACAAGTACCAGTCTTTGAACTTTGTTCTGAACCTTCTGTTCCCTGAACACTGTCTCTTTCTCCACACCATTCCATAACTGGATTCTGAAATGGCATCCCTGATCCATGGCAATGAATTCTTAGACTCTATACCTTTTGTAAGAAACTGAGCTTGCTCAGCAATGAGCCACCACCTGAACAAATGTTATCAATTCAAGGATCTCAACTTGATAATCTCAGTGCTGAATAAGTGAGGTTGGTTTATTTAGCGGGAAGTTGACTGTGGCATAAGCAGCCATGTCCATCCAAGAAACTTCTTGATCCAAATGTCACAGGACATATCTGTCGTTGCTCTTAATTTTATTTTCACAATGTAATAATTTTGTTTTCATCCAAGAAAACATTCCCTGTTGCTGACAATGGCATTTGCTTAGTTTTGATGGATTAATTCTGAACCTCGGAAATGTTTTATATTTAAGTCACGAGAACATTGCACACTGTGAGTCTAACAGCATAATGAAATGTCAAGCCTTTTGTTGAGAACTGCACTTGAAAATAGAGATTCTTCAAAACCGATATTAATTAAAGTCTTACTGGAACTACATCCACTTGTTTTCCTATTGGTTTCTTTTTCTGCTAAGGTCTAAAGCCATAAAGTTTTGCATCCCACTATGTGCTATACGGGGATCTCTGAAACTTAATTACATTTACTGTTACAAAAAAGGGTTTATGAACTCTTGCCTTTAGGCAAAAATGTTTATTTCATTGCCTTTGCTATTCATTCTTTTCAACTTGGTTGCCTTTGAACTCTTCAGCTGCACAGAGTTATCACCGTGGTGCAGAAACCAAGAAGTGTACTCCCAAGATAGAAACCACAAGTTGAAGCAAGAGAAGGAGGCAAAGATATAGGAGCCGTTAGTTTGGCCACCCTTTGTGCTATTAAAATCTCATTTTCTGCCTGTTAGACTGCCCTCTCACTGCTTAGGCAGTGGTGATAGTCAGTGATTAGTGTGTAATTGAGTATAATTGTCTTTTCGCTTTTCATTTGTGTCATTCCAAGCTTCCCTCTGTTTGTTTTTTTTATAAACCCCCCCCACACACACATACACACAGAGAAAGAAAGAGCAGAGAGAAGATAAAGCCGTTAAAACTCTCACTCTCAGCCCTGAAGAGATCCCTGATTGTAATTATAGATTGCATCCCACCCCCCTTTGTGAAATTTGCTCAGGATTCAGTGGACAGCTCTCTCTTCTAAACACCTGTGCTAAATCCACGCTAATAAAATAAACTACCGAACATTTTAGCAATTGCTAATAATGTCAACCCCAAGGCAGATGCCAGAAGTAGGAAATTTAACCAACCTTCTTGACACTCAATTATCAAGGCAATTTATTAACACGATCATCCAGGGAAAGCTCATGCAAATTAGGAAAACAATTATGTCCTTCAAGTAGTTATAGGCTTCCTGGGTGCAGTAATGCTCTTAATTTATGCATTTACAACTCGATTATGGCTCAGCCTGATCTGCATTGCTCATCAACTGAGCCAGGAGTAACTTGTCTGCTACTTTTAAGGTTGTGCGTGTGATTTTCTATTCATTATTTTCTCTAGAAGTTGACAAAGAATTAAAACTCAAATCATTGTCTCTGGAGATAGTTTTCGTTTCATTATTTTTAAAGATAGAAATGGACTATTTAAAAAAAAAAAAAAACATTTATAAAAGCAGCACATCAGAAATGCTTGACAATTGACTGCATGCAGAAAGTTTTCATGATTACATTAAAAAACATTGCCTAAAACTAAATATAAGCTATGACTTTTGATTCAGCCAGTAGGAAGGGGGGGTAGGGAGGAAACCAGCAAACTGAAATCATGTGGCTTATATAAAGAATACTTTATGGTTTAAATTTGGCAAATCATTGTACTATGGCCTTGGGGAACAGACAATTTAGTTTGGGTATACAAAAAATCCTGTGTCTGAAAAAGCAGGACTGACCTGGGGTGAAAGGCCGTTGCCAATGGCAGGGTTCATAGGATTTGAAGGCCCGGGTGGAGGCACAAAGCTGTCTGTATAGCTGGAAAAGCCATGCCTTGTGCTCGGGAGGCAGTATGCGGAGCTGCTTTCTGGGTTTGATGGCAGGCTGCTTTGGTGCACAGTGCTTGGTGGAAGAGGCTGAGGTCTGTGGACTGTACTGCTTGGGTCTGACACAGCTGCAAGGAAGAGACAATACGTTTTGCAAATCGTCCAAATTTTCATGCAAAATTCTACACCCAGAAACTTACTTAAGAAAACAATAAACCAGGCCAGATAATAATATTTAATGCTATTCAGGTCATATGCCATGCCTTGGCCTTCAATGTTCCCCCTCATCAATCTCACACTTCAGCTGTCTCCCTCATAGCCTGGTTCAGGAAAACCCCAGTTCTGTGTTATTTTGAAAGCAGGTAAACTATGGGTTTAGCAAACAAGAAAGTGAAGGAGTGAATCAACGAATGCAAGGAAAAGAGAAGGCGCATAAGCTCAAAGCATGGTCCCAATGGCAAAACCGTGGCTTAGATGTTTAAAATGAGCCATTAAAAGAAACTCGTCTAACACAGCAACAGAAAGTTCCACTAACTTCTAGAAAGAAACTGAGAAGCAGTTATCACTCATAAATTCAATTAATATTTTTGCTCAGGCACACACACCTTGATGTGGACTAATCCATTGTGATAGATTTTTGAAAGCTAACTACACTGATAAAACAGAATCTGGCTGCTTTATTTAACTTCTTCCCATTCTAGGGCTTACACATGCTGTGTTATAAATTAAAAGTAAGGTTTTAACTAAGGGGACCAATTCAAATCAGCTATATCTTGGTTTTCAGAAGTTAGATGGATTGTTGGTCTGACTTGATATAAGTTGGCTTCCTAGGTTTCTATAGTGAAAATATCTCTTAAGACGTTGTGTTAATATTTTTAATACTGCCCAGGGATAGAAAACAACTGAAAACACCAGTAAATAGAATGTTCTGTTTTCTACTGTACCTTGTGGAATAGAAGTGGGCTGGTAGGAAGATTCTGATAGCTGGTACGTTGGCAGAGTTGGCATGGCACTGGGTGGGAATCCACCTGGGATCAAGTGATTGAAAGCCATCAGTTGATTGGCCCCAGCTTGCTTCCTCCATCTAGCTCGACGATTACTAAACCACACCTACAAATGGTTGGAAGGGAAAAGAGGCATTTGTGATGGTGCTACAATCAATTTTACGTCCATTCAGCGTTCGCCAAACCACTTGGCACAATAAACTAGGCACAGTGGTTCATTCTCTCCTTAACTGGATTACTGTAATACACAGTTGCTACACTGAGCTGCCACGGATGGGCCTAAGAAAGACCCAACAGGTGCAAAATGCAGCAACTCGTGGGAAAGTAGATGGCCACAAATATTGCATCTATTTTAAAACAGCTGCACAGGCTACCAAAACATTTCTGGCTAAAATTCAAAGTGCTGGTTATTATAGCCAAGCCCTCAGTGGCTTGAGCTGAGGATGTCTAAAGGACAACTTCCTCCCATAACCAAAGATGGAGAAGCTCCTCTTTGCATCCTGTTGTGGGCTAATGTCAAACCTAACATGCCAGGATGCATTGGAAGGCCTTATTTGTGGGAGCACCCCTTTTTAGCATCCACTGCAAGCTTTTCATCAGCCTTCATTTCTTTGTTGATGGGTGGCTTTATCTTCCATGCTGTCTCTTTTTCTGGGCTTATCCCCACTCCCCCTTGTTCTGCTACTTTCCCCTGGGAAAAACCACTCTTTAGCGCTCAGTTGGAGCAAACATCAGTTCAAGTTTTCCCCAGATTTCCATTCGCTAAAGAGTGGGCTTTTCCTTGGAAAGGAGCGGGACAAGTGGGAAACCACTCAGTTCCATGCTTTCTAGGCATGACACAAGCAGAAATGTGGCTAAGCTCTCTTATTTGAAATTGTTCCGACTCTTTTGTTGTGTTTATTTCATTGGATTGTTTGGAATGGAATTAGTCACCATGAGTGCTCTCTTATAGGAAAATGTGCACTATCAGATATTTTAATTAATTAAGGGCTCCTCCAAATAACCCATTTATTGGCCATTCATCCTGATTTGCTTGCATAAAGACTATGTTTGGTCTTTACTGACCATTTGTTCTGATACATTTGCAGGGTTATAATAAGCATTCATCCTTATTTGCTTGCCGAGCATGTACACGTCTTTCTGTTAATCATTTGTTCAACCCACACTTTTCAGTGCATTCCTCCATCAGTTTCTTCATGGAAATCATCCCCCTCCAGCTGCTATTTGCCCCAGGTGTGCTGCTTGCAGTGAACAGCTACCTGTCTACCCACCTTGTTTTCATGGGGCTTGAATTCATTGCAATATAATTCTTGAGAGCAAACTATCCACAAGTAGACCACATCAAGACTTCTGCCTGAAACTCTGCAGAGTCAGGGTAGACAATGCTGAGCTAGATGGAACAAGGGCCTGACTCTGTTTAAGTAGGGTTGCCTTTTGTTCTTTTTTCTTTTGGCCAAAGTTGTGGAACTATTTTTAGTTTTGTCTAAAGTTTTTGAGCTATTTTAAAGGAAAATTAAACTGCCGACATGGGTTGCCATTTGTCCAGATTTTCCTGGACTACTTTTTTTGGGTTTTTTGCAATTTCCACCCAGACACTGCTTCCAACTGCAGTATTTCAGCTATGTGCAGGAAATTCTGGACATATTGCAACCCTAGTTTAAGGCCATTCATGTCCCCTTCTCAAATTTGACCTACCCTTCTCAAATTTATGATAGGTAGCGGGTGGGATAAAAAAGTTGGAACTTCTAGGCTTGCTACAGTGATTCTCCTGACCACCTCCAGTCCTACCATCACCATTTTGTTAGTTATGGGAGCAGAATTCCATGGTCCAGACATTGTACAGAGTATGAATCAATAAGCTTTACTGCAAACTGTCTTTAAACTTGTTACAAAAAAAGTTGTAAATACAAATAAACACATTGTTCTTAAACAACTAGCAGTGTCGTCCAATTTTCTTTTACTTGTTAATATAGTCCCAGAAGAGATCGAGAGAGATACTGTACAGATCCAGAGAGAGATTCAAATAAGCAGATTGCTTCTTCGGTGTGCTGGTAGCTTCTGAGACCCAGGTTGCCAGGGATGAGTCATCAATTAGCATAAAGATTGAGTCAAAGACTCCACCCTTTTGTTTGCAGCTTTAGCTGCAGAAGCACCTTTTTGCATTTGCTATAGCTATATTCTGCAAATGGCAACCTCCACTAAATTTCATATACTATGCTCACAAACATAACATTTTATGCACACTGAACTTTTAACTTTTTATAACTTCTGTTTAAAAAAAATACCGCTTTTCATTTGCACAAAAGCAGGCAGGAGAATTTAAAGGCCTCTTGCAAGGAAGCAGAGAGGGGGCGTGGCGAAGTATCTGCTTTGCATGCTAAAGATCCCAGGTTCAATCTCTGGCCTCTCCAGGCAAGTCTGGGAGAGATGCCTGCTTGAAATCATGGAGAGCGGCTGACAGTCAGACCATATTGGGCTAGAGATGGGTCAGCGGTCTGACTTAGCCTAAGGCAGCTTGCTAGCTTCCTAAATGAATGTTATCAGCTAACCAAGCAGAGAGAGAAATGGAGAGGTTTGCAAGGGGTGGCTTTGGCTACAGGACAAAGCAGCAGCAGAAAGGTGTCCAAGAGACACAATCTCCACCTTATCCTCTCAGCCATCCCTAGGCTAGGTCTGCATACATATGTCAACCCTTTAGGCTGCAACCCTATACCTATTTACCTGGGATTAAGCCACGCTCAACTCAATGGAATTTCTGAATGGACTTGTATAGGATTGCAATGTTAGTTTTTGCCAATATATTGCTATATTAAGGGTAAAGGGCCCCCTGACCATTAGGTCCAGTTGTGGGCGACTCTGGGGTTGTGGCGCTCATCTTGCTTTATTGGCCGAGGGAGCCGGTGTACAGCTTCCGGGTCATGTGGCCAGCTTGACTAAGCCGCTTCTGGCGAACCAGAGCAGCGCACGGAAACGCCGTTTACCTTCCCGCCGGAGTGGTACCTATTTATCTACTTGTACTTCAACATGCTTTTGAACTGCTTGGTTGGCAGGAGCAGGCCCAAGGCCACTGGCCCAAGGTCACACAGTGAGCTTCATGGATTGGTGGGGATCTGAACCCTGGTCTCCCAGGTCTTAGTCCAACACTCTAACCACTACAGCCCTATGTATTTCCCATCATCTCCTTTGTGGTGTTGTTGCAGTAGCAGACCTTCCTGGTTTTCTTCTTGTCCCTTAACTGAGGTTCTGCCTCTACTTCCCTTTTAATTCATATCCTTCCATCTTCAAACTCCCCACCCCATACCAGTCCTCTCTCTCCCACTTCCCCCCCCCTTTCCTTTCCTTCATGGCCACTGAAACTAACCAAAAAACACATAAATATTTCTGATGTACAGCAGTGCAGCAAAGGGAATACATTCTCTGGCTTAAATTAGACGTGTCTTTATCAATGTGCCATTCTTTTGATTTGATACGTATTTGGCATTCATCCTTGTAAAGCCCAGACTCTGTTTAGAAGAAACTATCCTCTATTGTCTTTCTGAATTCCCTTTTCAAACATTTTGCCTATTTGAATAAGAGATCTCGTTGCCTTAAAAGCACATTGGAAACTCTCTGTTTAGGATAAGGCAGTTGAACTGTCAAGGCCAATTTCGCTACAGCAAGCCTTGAGGAAGAACTGCAGCTTTGAAAGGATACCCAGCCAGAGTCAAGGAAATAGGATGTTGCCTTGTTCGGTTACAAACTACTTAAGGGAAAAATGATAACAAAAAAGGCAAGACGTAAATATTAGGAATCAGAGATGGGAAAGGTCTACAAGGTCATCCAGTCGAATCCTTGCCAGAGCTGAACATACTTGACTGATTTGTCCAATTTAATTTGAAGTGCCTCAAGTGATAGTCTGTAATTTCTCCCACAAGAGACTATACTGCGGCCTGATATGATTAATTGTTAAGAAAATATATCTGTGTAATAAGACTTCACTTTATCATGTATCTTTAGGCTACAAAGAAATATTTCCCCACAAAGGCTCATAGATCTCTAATACCAAATTTATTTTTCAGTGGGGAAGCTTTGACTGCATCTACATTGGCTAGCACCTGAACTAAGCTGTTCTGAAAAGTCCTTCAAAACCCCGTCTCTGGCTATTCTGCAGCAATTACCAAGAAAAGAAATTGCATTAAAAATTCTCAAAGGGAAAAGAAAATTTAGGTGAAATTCTCATGGGTGGGGTGCAGCATTTTTCTTGCACTTGCCTTACTTTCAATGTAATTAAGGGATTTTGTGACTGTCCTTTCATTTTACAAATCATCTCCCTAGTCGTCTGCATTCTGCAGCCTCCCCAGGTGCCTACACTTCCTTAAAAAAAGAACCCACAACATCCTTGGCTGAGCTTTGCTGTAAGCCCAGGAGAATGGGGAGGCTGCCTCCTATACACCTGGTATATATTTATTGTTCTCTCTCTTTTTTTAAGTGAAGTCTTAAATAAATGGACTTTATTCTCTGAGGTAACATTCCTTCAACTGTTAGGGGAAACGACCCAATATGGCTTCTATTTAGCCCTTAAAATAAAATTTATCTCTACCTCTGTTAATATAAAGGACTAAGTGCTATTTATCCCTGTTTTCCACATAGCAAGACATTATGTGTTTTATTAAGGATAAAGACAGAACTGAGCAACAGTGGGTCACTTTATTTCCAGAGATGGGGATTCTGCCATTATCTTTCTCAACATGAGGTGGTAGTGAAACTTGATACCAGAGGAGCTTCTTAAAACAGCCCAATCTGAATATCTGCTGACCCTCCTGATGTTCCTGAACAACAACTCCCATTGTCCCTGAGAATTGGCCATGTTGCATGGGGCTGATGGGGGATGGAGTCCAACAACATCTGGAGGGCCACAGATTCTCCATCCCTGATATACGCTCATCTATTATGATGGTATAAAACCATTTGGGTGTTTCTTTTGATAAATTCCTTGGAGTCCTCCTACAGTTCCATCTGCTGGTAGGCATGGGACATGTCAAACTTGCTGACATAGTGACCTCCTCTAAGTACTTCAGACTGGTTCTCTGTATACAGAATGTGGTAACTGGAGGCTTGATGTATTGCAGCTTCATAATTCCATTAATGTGGATGGTCCCATCTGAAGTAGCTATTGGTACTATGGATGCTGCCCAGTCCGAAAACTCTACTGAGACAATTATCTTTCTTTTCCCAAATGTCGAATTTCACCACAGTCTTCTCTATGGCAGCCTATGTAACAGGTCTAGCTTTAAAATATTTTGGCTTGTTCTTTGCTAGAATATCCTTTCTTTAAGTGTCCTTTATGGTACATGACCCTCCTTGAAACTCTCAGCATTAGAGCACATCAATTGCATGACTAAGGTCCCAGGCTCAGTTCTTGGAATCCAAGTAGGGCTGATTCCAGAATATTGAGATCTGTGGATATTAAGATCTGCTTTCCCTGATTTGCTATCTTATTTTTACCATTGAATAGTGTCCCAATCTTTCAGCATGTTGCTATTATCATTTGGGGACTCAAAAACCCATTGTATAAGGCGTAACTTCTTGTATCAAGTTCCTTTTCCTTCTTTCTTACAGCTTGATTAAGACTGGACATGAACTGAAATGAACTGCTAAGAAGAGATGAAGGGTGGAGCTCTACTTTATCCCATAATAATATATCCACAGTGGCACTCAGCCTAACCATAGATGTCGAGAAGCAGTGATTGCTGGAATGACAAAACTCAGAACAATCTCCCTGGAGCCCTCTGTGTCAGTTATGTAAAATATGGCTTAACTTTAACAAGTATTCACAACTTGGGCCACTTAAACTCCTGTTCATCTTTAATTCCCAGAAGGTTCCCTCCCACCCCCGGTATTTTAATCATTGATTGACTGAGGTCCCCCCCCCCCCATGTTGTTCTAAGCAAAAAGTCCATATGTTCAACATAGCAGGGAATTTGCTGGGCTGTAGATCACAGAAGTGAGTATGAGACAAGATGTGTCTCAAGGGAACCCAAGGAAGCCATAAGGAATGTAAAAAGTCACAGGGTTAAAGCCACATTAAGACAGCTGTTATGTTAATGAGACTTCTGCTTTTCTTGTAACTGTGGGTCACTGCTTTAGAAAAATATGAACATTCATTGTTGCCTTTAAGGCTCACAGGTCCCAAAATTGCATCTAAAGGAATTAAAGAGTCTACTTCTGATTAACTGAGTTTTTATAAAATCTTCAAATAGTGATTCAGCACCCATATTCAGTTCAATTCCTTTGGGGGGGGGGGGAAATCGCCCATTTTTGTATCATTTGTTTTTCAACCAATCTCTTTCCCAATAATGGAATCTATTTAAAAACAGTAGCTCATACCTACTTTAGATTATCCTCCACAACCCATTATTATAGCACTACAGCCTTTTCCTAGTCTCAAGTAGGAGAACAGTGAAAAGATGAGAAATGAACAAAACTAAATATTTTCTCTAGGTTATCAAATGTACTCAGCAGCAAAACTGTGAGGAAAATTGGGAGTCAGGCTTTGAAAAATCTCAACCATCTTTAGGTTTGACTTTTCAAACCTTAAGGTCTACCTTTTCAAATGAATTCCTCATGATCTGTAGTTGGAGGGCAGCACTCTTGGATCACCATCTGATTTTCCCCCCAAATGCACACAACCTTGTTTTTCTTAAGCCTGTTTCACATTATATCTGGGACCCTGGACACAAAGGGGATGGAATCATTCATTCAATGTTGCTTTGTAATATAAATTGTATGGGTGTAGACTCTCTCCGTGTGACTGGAAATCATGGCAAAGAAAACAATTGAATATCAAGTTGTGAATCCCATGAAATGACCTGCAATTTCCAAAATAACCTGAAGACCAAGGGGCTGAGTCAGTCACTCATCACATCCTACCTAGCCTTTCCATTAGTGGTAGTTTCCTGCCATTGGCCAGCCTCCCGCTGAGAATTATGCTTCCAGGAGGATTATGCTTGCTTAATAGTGGACATAAGTGACCAGTGGAACAAACCCTCAAATTAAAAGTGGCAGAATTCCTGCCACTTTCACTACTACCTTTGAAATAGCCTGAAAATTCACCGTTCATATTTCATTCATTCATTTAAAATATATTTTATCCTGTTCTTCATCCAGTTAAAACAAAAGACTTGCAGGATGGCTTGTAGTGATAAGATAATCCCTGCCCTACCCTACAGGTCTAAAAGACACAACACAAAAGGAAATGGGATTGGGAGGAAGGAAGGAAGGAAGGAAGGAAGGGGAGAAGGAGAAGGAGAAGGAGAAGGAAAAGGAAAAGGAAGCTCAGGAACTATTTGTTAGTTACAAACCAATAAACTTAGTTTCTTCAGCAAGAAAATCGATTTGTATTATAAAACAGCAATAGTGTTTCTGTCTATACACCAAAGTGGCTGGAAATCTTAAAACTCTTTCAGTAAGGATATTCACCTGAACCCGAGCTTCAGTGAGTTTAGCTCGTTGCGCAAGTTCCTCTCGGGTGTATATATCAGGGTAGTGGGTCCTCTCGAAAGCTCTTTCCAGCTCCTCTAATTGTTCTGCAGTGAAGGTTGTTCTACTGCGGCGTTGCTTTCTCTTTAATGGCAGATCTGGTTCAGAATCTATGTCAGAACCTTCATCGGACTGTGGTGCTGAAGCTGGGAAGAAATGAAGAATGGAGCAATTAATCTATGGCTAGAGAATGGGGGTAGGTGGGTGAGGGAAGAATCAAGAATTAAAGTAACAGGAGGGGACACTGAATAAAAATGCTTTCTTGGAATAAGCCAGGATCGTCCTGTGAACTAAACAGTCTTGGAGAGAATGCTACAGCATATTTAATTCTAATGAATGAATAATTATCAGTATTTCCTTCTGTTAATCTAGTCACTTTTTGCCTTTTGGAATATCTGTAGGCAGGTACCAATTTGCTTGCCTGCGTTATTTCTTCAAATATATTCAGCACTGGTTTCCCAATGACTGTGCATGTGTGAAATCAAAAGCAATGCAGCGTCACATTACTTTAACTGGTCAAGTAAAATCACAAGGCCTTGATCTTAAAACAGGTAAAGAACAATGTTTGTTAATTTAAATGTTCAAACTGCTCTTCCGATGAATTAAAAGGCTGGTGGGTTTCTATGGTTTTGCCATGACTGGTAGAGACCACACTTAGCAAATACTGGTGGAGGACAAATTCATCAATTTCCATTTCTTTCCATTTTTTCTAATACATCACATTTTCACAACAGTTTGCATTAATAGAAAAAGTCCTCATGGAAATCTGTCAGCGTTGAATGTGCACATTTCTCCTAATATGAACATTTTGCATGCAATTTTGCCTAATACACACATTTTCTAGCATTTTCCCTAATAAAATGTATTTTATCTTCACTGGCATGTACATTTTTGGGGCATACTTTCCTCAAATACATTTATAGACATCGTTTGGTTGGAGAACTGCATCACAAAATTTGGAGAAGAGATTCTTTCTAGCTGCATTCTGTTCTGTTGATTATTTCAGGAAGTGTGAATTAGGGAGGCTTGCATCATAACGCAAACCAAACTGAATTTCTCTACCATCCATATTCTTCAGAATTTTATGCATTGCCCACCCTTCATCTTAAGATCCCAAGACACAACAATTTACAATACGGCATTAAAAACAATTTAAAACAAATGACAGCTACAACAGGTGTCAAAAGCCAAAGTATGGACCCAGTACATCTTCAACATTCACTGAAAACTGTATAATGAAGGTGCCAGATGCACTCCCCTGTGGGGAGGGAATTCCACAATTTAGGGGCTGCTGAAGACAAGCCCTCTCCCAGAAGAAAGGCCATGGAACTGCCAAGAAGATCTGTAGGCAATGAAGTGGTCTTCGGTGCCTAAGGGTTACCTATTAGAGGAGTAAAGAGGTTCTGGTGGCTTATTAGTAACCAGTGAGTCAGAGATGCCCCAGCTGCCCCAGCAAATGTCACTTCTGACCTCTTCCTCCAATACAATAAACACGTAGAAAGTTAGAAACATGATTTAACAGCATGTCCTAAATAAGTAGCACCTACATATGGTACCTCTGTATTCCACACATGGGGAATATTGCTTCAGAATATTGCTTCAAATCAGAAACACCACCTGGGGGAAGGAATTAAAAAGGGTATGGTGGCCCTGATCTCTCTCTCTCTCTCTCTCTCTCTCTCACACACACACACACACACACAGAGAGAGAGAGAGAGAGAGAGAGAGAGAGAGAGAGAGAGAGAGATTGCTTATAATATTATATTTGGCTCAATTTTTCTGATATAGCGAATACACCAATGTAATCCTGTACAAGTGTAAGTCAATGAGGCTTATTTCCAGGGAAATGGATATAGGATTGCAGCCCCCTTCTTCTTCTTCTTCTTCTTCTCTTCTTTCTTCTTTACTAAACCTCAACATAGGAGGAAAGACCAGTGGAGGAGGAGGTTGGGGGCAGAGGTGAGTGGTGGGCATGTAGCAGCAGGAGGAGAGGGGCAGCAGGCGGGCATGGAGAAGGGTGTCATTTTCTACTTTGCCTCTAGCATCAAAATGCCTTGGACCAGCACTGCCAGCAACTCTCATAGTCGAGAGGAGGTTTGAGCCCAGATCTCAGTCCAGGAAACTATCCATTTCACCACAGGGGCACATTCCGATTATTTGCTATGCTGTGATAGAGGAGAAAGTTCATTACATTCTTGCTTTAGTTTATATTGCTATTGTCACTTTTAAGTTTCTCTATATCCTTTTTTGTATGAATGGCGTTTTAGGAGTTTTCGTAATAAATAAATAAATAATCATTGCAGGAAAGGAAGCTGGGTTCAAGAGTAACCTTCAATCTCCAAATAAATACAAAACTACAGAGAGAGCACCCCTCCCAGAGAAGCTAATAATTGCTTCCAACTTGTTACAGAAGAGCTAAATAAATGGAAACAGAATAGATTCCAAATTGTGTGTTTTGGGAGAAAAGCATCTGGTCTATGAAACTCAGTCAAAACACAAGACGGGTTAAAGTCTCAACATTGAGCAAATGTAGGTTGTTCTTGGAGGCCTTAGCGCCTTTCCAGATGCTGTTTTTTTGTTAGCACAAGAATGTCACAGTTGTTACCATGGATTCAGTCATCTTCCCCCATAGTAGTAGTACTGTGGTGGAGGGATTGTGTTTTCCTGTAATTCAACCTGATCTATCCACACAGAGAGAGAAGCAAAAGCTATCACTAACTGTGTGTGTTATTTCATCATGTTAGCATCATGGGTAATGCCCCATGGCATCACTAGGGAAAAGAAATACACTTATTTCCTCCCCTCCCTCCAAAATATCAATTACTCATCAAATATGACATCTCTCCATCAGATATATATTGGTGGGAAAGACCTTGAGTAAGATATCACCTGTGTTCTCTGGGCCAGAGAATGATTATCTGAAAACTGCCTTAGTACAAAATAATAGAGACTGTATTACACTTTCTTTGAATGGATGCTGCCTTGGATACTACATGGAGTAGGACGGAACTGAACTTCTGTACTGGTAACATTTCCCCTTAACATTCCCCTTAACATTTCCCCTTAACATTTCACTTATACAAAATGTCTGTGGGAACAGTCCAGCCACTGCCAAGCCTTTAGTCCCAAAAATCTCAGTGGAAGACATTTAAACACATGCTTAAATCTGTCCCATTGAGTCCTATCGGTCTTAAAAGTACTTACCTTTGGCTGGAATCCGAACCTTACACTTTTCAAAATATTCACTGACACATACTCCTCCCCCAGAGATCTTTGAACCCAAACTATCCCAAAGTAGATGAAAAAGGGAGGAGTGTAAATCAGTCTCCAAAAAGATCAAGTACAGAACAACAGTCAGACTCCACAGGATTACAAATTCCTTCTTAAAGAATGGGAGGAGAAAACCCATAAGCACCAAACGCCAGTGGAATAGCCATGAAGTTTAATTAAAGAAGGAATTGCAGAATTATAGAGTGGTTCTTTGTCCCTTGAACCCTCACGACCTGTTTGGTGGCCCCGGGAAATACTTCATCCAAGTTAACACTCTTATACACAAAATCTTTGCGCAATTTCATAGGGATTTGGTCACATGGAATTCTGTAATTATCAGTTCCCCAAGGAACATCATAAACAGACATGCCTAGGCGAAACACTGAACAACAATAAATACACACAAACACCCATTCTGTTCATTGTTTGTCCTCTCAGTGGGATATTTCATTTGAATAATTATAGGAGCAAAACATGACAACCATTTATAAACCATATATTTATTACAAACGCAATACAGTGCACTTTACAATTATCTGAATACAGAGACTTTCCGCACAAGAGCACATGGCTTCATTAGCAATGGGATGCTCGCCTCTTATTCTTTAATACCATAATGTTGAGTTATATTTTAAAGCCCTTTCATCTAGCTGCGCATTGCTAGAAAACGGGGTGATTCAAATGTAGCATCAAATTTCAATTTAATTACACCTCTGGAGTCAGACAGAGCTGGGTTTTCTATCAATTGCTAGGGGAGTGGAGTCATACGCAACTGGATGAGGCAATGCAATATTTGGCCTGCCCCCCCCCCCCCACTCCCCCGACTAACTGCAGGATGCTCTAAAGCTTGCACTATTTTTCATTCAACACAGAAGATGCAGTGGCATGTCTTAAGACTGGACCAAATCCCTAACCATTTTCCACTGTAGCTGTGGCTTAAGCTGCACACCATATTGGACACCTTACATTTAAAACATATTTAAAAGACATTTCCCTCCTCACAAGAAAACAAAGAACCCTGGGAATGATGGGTTGTGATAGGTGCAGGGAATTTTAGCTCTGTGAGGGGTAAACATCAGTTCTTTGAGGGGAATGTGCTGAGGGGAGAGGTGTCCTTTAAATGTATGGCATGTAAGCAACCCTAGTAACATGCACTGGATTGTAACTAAAGCTGCAACGTATCCAACAAAATGCAGCCTGCCTGGATCACACAAATTTGCTGGAGAGTACTGAATTTTAAAATAATGATAACATTGTGAGTTAGTCATGCAATGCAGCCACAGCAATACATTTCTAGGTCGCAAGGCAAGTTACGTTTTGAGAGTAATATTTGAGAGTAATGTTGTGGAGTGGGGTGTTCAAGAGCATACCGCCAGGCCACATTGAGGCAACTGGCTCATTTTAGCTCCTTCCAATGATCCCCTGCACCCCTTCTTCATGTACCATAAGCCAAATACACCTATTTTCCCTCATCAGATGTTGGCGGGTGTATAGCAGGCCTGCTGCCTGCTCTCTCATCTGAAGTATCCTTTCTGTGGCGAAATCTACGTGACTGACCTCTACCGTGTTTACTCGGGTGCAAGGCAGCAGGAGGAGGAGTGCAAGGAAGGCCGATACCCCTCCTTGAGCTCATAGTAAATGACAAATGACACTTTCCCTTTTGTGAACTTTGGGATTTTTGTTGACTTATTTGCCGGCTTTTGTTGAGTCCTTAGAAATGGCCTGTGGCCGAGGCCTATTCTGCCAATTTCCACGCTCCATCTGTGGTATCCATCAACAGGGCCTTTTACCCGCATTCAGGGCTCTGACACCTGCCTAGCAGGATGCAGGAGACAACAAAGAAAACTGAAGTGGATGAGAAGGGGGGAGATTGTGTGGATTTTTATTTTTTTAAGATGAGGTTGAAATAGATGCTCTGTAGGGGTTAATCCCATGTCTCTTCAGTCCAGAGACTTCAGCACCTGGAAGCTCCCTTTCAATTATTATTTTTATCTCCTCTAGGGAAGGCAGGGGAGTTTTAAAATGTTAAATACATGACCTTAACATTAAAATAAAATAAAAACTCTGAGGGCAGGGGGGAAATCTGTTTAGCCATTTCAGGAGCTTCCCAGTAAATCACAATTGTACACACGGCACACGGTGAAATGTTGTTCTTAGATCCTTGTTTGCTTTAACCAAAAGGCTTCAGCAGCTGCTATTTTAACTGGGGGGGGGGGGAGTTAAGGGAGTCCTTTATTGTCAGTGGAGGATGTGGGAAAACGTCTCAAGGAAAACGGAGTGCCTCTCTCCTTCACTTCGATTTGTTTTCCCCAAGCATTTCCATTTAAGGAAACATTCCCATTGGAATCTTAAACATAATTAAGAATTTAGACCCAGCTACTCCTCACAGCTTCCTTCCAGCACAGGCAGAGTTTCTTCTACTTTTCTATTCTCTCTCTCTCTCCCTCTCTCTCTCCCTCTCCCCCTCCTCCCACCAGTAATACTGTGCAGTTCCTCTCCTCCCTCCTTTTGAATACTCAGCTTCACAGCAGGGGGTCATTAGAAAGAAAATAAACCCCTGCCAGGTCTGGGTTAATCAAAATGGTACAAATAAATTCTGACACTTAGCAACTCCCCAAGTGCTCACAACCCTGGGAGGAGTGTACAGATTACTTATGAATATGCTAGGCAGCAGGAGACAAGTTCAGAAGGTCTAATGTCAGTACGCAGCCACCTGTGCATAGAGTAAAGTGCCCCACATGCATTATTGCAGATTTGTTTAAGATAAGGACCTACGAACTCAGAGTGTAATACCCAACACACACTTTAATGTAAGGGAATAGCTTGGGCCGTTGTCCCACCCAATACCTGTATAATATTCATTTAACTGAGATGAAATGTTGGGATCAATCACTGAAATCTTTCATGCATTTGGCTTCTAAAAATTGACAATCCTGGTTTTTGTTTTGTTTTTAATTCTCTGCCGCTAAAGACTTAGTATCATCGTCATCATCATCTAATTGTATTGGCATTATGTGTTTATTTTCACCACCCTGGGCAGTTTTTATCGAAAAGGCAATCTACAGTGAAACAAGGGTGGGCAGAGGATCCACTCAAGATCACAGGTGGCTCCTGGCCAATTTCTATTGGACCACTTGCCAACAGTGACTTGTTCAAATTCTGCCACAGAACACAGGACTGGGACTTTGCGGAGGTCCAGTAAGACAAGTCTGAGACTTTCTAGCAAGCTGCAGACACTGGTTAGGTTTGTCTTAGCTATCAAGAGATTCTGTCTTGCTTTATACATTTAAGCAAGAATATTCACAAACCACAAAGAGTCTAGTAATATAAATGAGCAACAGAACTTCTCCCTCCTCTCCTCTTTTCTTGAGCCTCCATGCACCTTCTGTTCCAGAGGTCTACCGGCATATTCATACCTACCTACATATAACACGCACTAAAGTCAGCCCATAGATGTAAAGCATTTATTTATAATCTCTGCAGTGATTTTGTGTAGCAAAAAGGGGGGGGGACATAAATATAGTAAAATACTTATTAGAGGATCTACTTCATAACAGCTTACATAAGTAGTTTTCAGGGTCTTTAGAAAGTTTTGATTTCTAGGTGCACTTCCATGTGCACTTATGTTGTGAACTGCCCTGAGTTCTGCAGATGAAGGGTGATGTACTAAACAGACAGACAGACAGACAGACAGACAGACAGACAGACAGACAAGTGTGCCAGTTTCTTGTGAACCTTCATGCGCAAAATCTTTGCACAGCATCCACATAAAGTCATCCTCATCAAAATACTGTCACATTTTATTTTCCCATTTAAACTGAATTTACCATTTCTGGCAAGGGGAAAAAAACCCTGTGGAAACAATAAATCTGTATTAAATGCGAGGGGTAAATATGGGGTTGACACTTTGATGAGAACAATGCCACATGGACCAGATTCAGCTGAGGCCCAAGCCAAGCCAAGTCAGCTATTTGGAGGGATTGGGGCATCAAACAAGTTGAATGGCCCAGAGCAATATAGGGCTGTCAATGGGCAGGAAGGATACTTTCTTAAACTTTCTTAAACAATAACAAAACAACAACAGGAAATTGCTGACCCTGCTCAGATACAACTAGGGGCCAAGCTAGATGAAATGTCAACTCCATATCTGTGCCGTTGAGTGCAACATTTAAAAAAAAAAAATTAAAAACCAAGCTGCCAGCCTGGGACCGAATTTGGATCAGGATACTAGCTTGAGGGTGGCGGCGGAGAGTTGTAAGGAGTCCTTTAACCATTTGCTCCTTGTTGTGGGCCTGATTCAAATCAGGGGATGCCAGCAATTTGTAATAAATTTTAGTGGTAGTGGTAGTAATGTAGGGAAAACCCATCCATCTTCAGCATTCAACACCTTAACAGAGGAAATTCCTATCATGCTTATGCCACCCTAAGATTGTATGTCGTGTCCACAGCCAGCTACAACACACTACTTATTTCCTCCTTAAACTAGAGAAGCTTAGGATTTTAAGAATCTCCCAGAAAGTAGTCTTGGAGGTTGACTCACTTGACATCCTATCCAGTGCTTTTTTTTCTAGAAAAATAGGTGCCGGTACTCACCATGAAATAGTTGCAGTAAGTGCCACACCTTTTAACAACTGAAAAAAGCACTGATCCCATCCTACATGAAGGCAGGTTGCAACCAATATCCAACTCTGTTCCTGACAAAGCAGTTCTGCTACTGTCATTACACAACTACTATTGAATTCATGAACTATACCTGCAGATCCATAGTACTGCAAAGGGTATACATGGCAATAGTCCAATCATTTAACACTAGACTCACATCAATGTTTCCTGGTTAGTTATTTTCAGACACCACTTGTACACCTTAGGAAAGGGATGGGGAATCTTGGGCCACCTTATGTTGTTGGACTAGTGGAAAATCATTCATGTTAGGTCTTCATTACTTTCCATCCCAACATAAACCTGAGTCTTTTCTATTCTACCACTAATACTAATTTTCTAGATACCACTGTTTATAGAAAGAAGCAACAGTGCACCCTCAGACCTCCTTATATAGGAAACTGATACACACATCACCAATGCTAGCAGTTAGCATTCTGACTACATCAAAAAATCTATTGCTTTCAGCCCAGTCTTACTTTGCAGCTGCTTTTGATTAAATTTGCTTGATCATGAGCAGTTTGAAACAGGCTCTCTTAAATCTTAAGTATCTTCCCAGTGTTGGTGATTACTAAGTGAATACCCAGAACAGAATACTTGCAACATAAACCACACAAGCAACATCTCTGATAAAACCTCTGGTTATTACCTACAACATATAATTCAGGATACTGCAACATATCATAAGGGAACTGAAACCTATATTTGAGAATGAGCCATACCTCCAAAAAGCCATAGAAGGCAGTCTACCGCTTGTGTATAGACAGTCACCTAAACTGAACTATTACTTACCAGTGGCAAGTACAGCTCCCTGAAATCACAACAAAGCGAAACAAGTAATACTATGTGTAAATGAAAGAGTACCATCTGTCACATCCACGGCACTTATACCTGCATAATCCAGGTGTGTTGGCTGGAATTAAAACCTCTGGTATAGATGTGATCTTGTATCTAATATTGCTTGTATTTTTGTTCCATATTAAATACAAATGATTTGTTATCCAACTCAACAATAACAGGTCTGGGCTCTCACCATGGTGCTTTGGAGATAGAGTTTCAATGTTTCAAAAGAACTACAGCCAGCTTGTCTCCAAACTCCCAGTAGTCAAGTTTTTCAGTCCTGTTTTGACAATTCTTATTTCTCTTTCTGCTAAAGCATTACAAGCTGAATGGAAGTGTTAATAGAATGTTAATATGGTAATATTCTATAATTAATGGTTTATAAAATATGCCCCATTTACCGTGGTCAAGGCTATGAGCACACCATGTATGGTAAAGGTCTATTGTTTTTCACAGCTCACTGCGGTGATGCACTTCCAGCCATTTTGAAGCAGGGGCACCAACTTGAATAAAATATGGGGGGGCAGGTAAGCCCTGCCCTGCACATGATGTGATACATGCTCACCATTTGACTGGCAATGCCAATCAACTTGGGGGGCCCTGTCCCTTCAAATATTTTATCGGGAGGCCAAAGACCTCTCGGCCCCTAGGAGTTGGATCTTATGTTTTTGAAGATTCATCTACTGCTGTCCCACAGTTGTCCTGTACAGTGCTGTGGATGAAGATGTCCCAGTACTAGAGACTGTAGATGTTATTGATATTGGAGACAGTTCTAATCTGCACTTTCCAAGCAACTGCTTTACTCGCCAAACATAGCTGCAAACCAAAACCTACACCAGTTCAGTTTCTAGATGTGATCATGCAGATCCATCAGAATATCCTATCATATTTTGGGGGCATAACTTCAGGCTCTGCTTCAGGTAGAACTATGAGGGGAAATATGCTGAAGGCAGAATGAGGGTCTGAATGGTAGAACAAGACTTCTTAAACTACTGGTCCTACCAAGGGATGGGTGCCATTAACACTCCACTCTGGTCAACAAATGACTTGAGCCAACACTGAAAGGACTCGTTTTCCATGCTTCCCATGCTTAGTCCTATATTCCTGGCCCAAAGTAAGCCCTTTCCCTTGATTTTGTTTCCACTTCCCTGTAGTGTGAGTTACCGTACATCACTTGGGAAAGAATAAGATCTATTCATAATCTGGAAAGCCTTCATTGGGATATGATCAAGATTTTCAACTTCCCCAGGACCCCTCTCAACAGATGATGATGACTCAGATAGATGGAGTCTAAGTGCACCCTTGTTTTCTGTATTGTGATGTGTCCAATGTCAAAACACAATATTGCTGCTGTATTGCTGCCATAATTGGGCACAGCTTCATTGTCACTGAAGGATTGAGGCATTTAAATTTAGAAGATCTTTGTGGAATTTCTTAATCTCAAACATCAGGAACTCTATTTCCTCTTGAAAAACTACTGCCACTGAAGTGTCCCTAAAAAGCAGGGGGGCTGCATATAAACATGACTAGGGCTGTTATTCCTAAGTACACTTAGGAAACAAGGTTCACATAAATTAATGGAGAATGTCCCTCTTAAGTATTTTTAGAAGGGTACAGGAAGCTGCAGTGAGGATGAGAGGAAGGGGAAGCCCTGTTGCATGAGCAGCTGTCCACTTTCAGTGTTTACATTTTGCAGTTAATATGTCTCTCTATACTGTATTTGTGCTGCTCTGTCATCATGTGGCAATGGACTGTGCATGCTCCAGGGTGAGGGAAGCCTGGAAGGAAGTGAGAACAAGTGGGGTGGCCGGGTAAGCAAGTGAGCCGAGTTTATGGTGGGTGGGCTTAAAGCAGGTGAGTGAGCTGGGCTTGCAGCAGTAGAAAAGCAGGGGCAGAGTGGGTGAGCAACAGTGTGTGCAAATGAGTGTGTAGGGCTTCTGGCATGAGGTTGAAATGGGCACATGAGATGGACGTGGGGCAGTGGGTGGGTTGGTGCTGCAGCGGCATGGGCAAAACAGGCAGGTCTGGAGTTGGCAAATGAGCTAGTTTTGCAGCAGTTGAGCAAAGGGAGTGTTGTGGGGGCACAGGCTGGGGCAGAGCGGGTAAGTGAGCCGGTCTTGTGGTGATGTGAGACATTGAGTGGGTGGTGGCACAGGGGCATGGATGACTGTATAAGGGGGAGAGGCTTAAGGGCTCAATGTATACGGGGGAGTGGCTTAAGGGAGGGGAGCTTGGCAGGGGAGGGGCTTTGATGAGGAGTCCTTGGAGGAGGGGAGGAGGCTTGGTGGGAAAGGGCTTTGAGGAGAGGGGGTTGACAAATGAAGCATCATTGCCCAGTTAACATAAATTGATGAAAAATTGACCTACACTGCTCTTTTAAACTGTCACACTGTGACAGCCTTAAACAGTCTGAGGCTGAAGGGCACTGAGGGTGGAGAGGACTGCATCTTGTTATTTTTAGAAAGTACCCCATTTTTTATCTCAGTTTAAATATTTAACTAAAAAATGGCCATTTCCCTCAATTTCATAAGTAGGAGAAAGAACAGGAAATCATTTTGCTTTTATATAGCATCTCAAATCTCAGACCGTATTTCAGAATAAAATAGTGGTGATGTGCAAATAATTTGCTCCAGAAGCTACCTAATCAAAGTAGCCAGAATTATGTGTAATAGATATTAGTGACACTAAATTTGATTCACTCCCAACACTTTAGCTTAATGAATGGGGATTTGGCTGGAAACAATGTGAACCCTTTGTACGTATAAGTATCAGTTTGCTAGTTGGTTCTTACAAAAATCACCACTGCTGTCCCAAGCATAAGTATCTCTCTCTGAACAACCTGAAATGAGGCTCCCGTTTTATCCTTCAAAAAGGGCTAACTTGCAACATTCTAAATCTTTTAATATGCCACTGACAATGTTTTCTTGAAGAGAAGGAAGCTCAAGAGGTATGGAAATGTTTTGCTTTTAATTAAATACCGTGATTAATAATTATTCACTTATCAGTACCTTCAAGAATAAGTCTGGTTATTGAAAGCTGTAAACTTTGGCCTAAAACAGAATACAGTTAAATGGGAAGAGTAATGGGTGACTTAGTTGTAAATGTTATTTCTGGAGAAGAGGCCTTTAACCAATAAACATCATATGCTGCAATGTACAGGGAAACGGTGTCTGGGGCAAGAGTGATTTTTTTATTATTATTATTTACAATTGCCAAGAGACTGGCTATTATTCCCCATATGTGCCACAAACGCTGCCCTTATCATCGGCGGGCCATCGTGACCATTGGGAGCTGTTAATGAACTGGGTAATTGAGCTGCTGACATGTGTTACCAAAACAAAACAATAGGAAGAAGAGACAAATGAACATTTTATTTGCCAATCAGAGTGGGCTCTGCTTTTCAGAGGTCTGCGGCTAAGTAAGTGACTGAATACATCAAGCAGTACATTGAAAGCAAGCAGATGCGCACACAATAATGGTTAACTGACAGCTTACGGCCCATCTGCGCGTTAACATTTTGTTAAAGAAATTACTTGACTTGCTAAAGAGGCCAATCATACAGCTGCCCAAAGCACAGCAGTGGAAGAGATAAATCATTAACTAAACCATTTCATGCTTAAAATGACTGTGCATATTAACAGTTATGCGGGGACATTTGGTCAGGAGGTTTAAGGCAGCTACAGCGTACCATTAAAAAAAAATTAGTCGCTTGTGGAATAGAAATTAGAACAGCAGCACAACGCAAAACAGTTTAACTTAGCTGACAACAAGACTACTCACATTATTGTCTTTGGATCACCATGCAAAGCATGTCGATTTTTTTATATTTATTTTTGAATTGTTATGAGTTTGCACTGAACCGCATTAATAGTTTGCCGAAAAGCTAGTTTTTGCTTTACTTATGGCGTTAGTTACATGATTATTATTAATTGGATTTCTTATATTGGTAGAAGTGTTGCTTGCTAAATTGTAATGCTTTGTAACTGTCGAGAGCTGCCCTGAACGAAATGTTGTTGTTGTTGTTGGAAATGCTGCATCGAATAAAATCAGTTCAAGTACTGAAATCACATGCAAAGGTAAAAAATAAAAACTAAACAGTTTCACCTAGTATTCTGGGTCAACAATCAGCTTGTGTGTACTTTATTCACATGGCAGAGATCATCAAAAGAAAGACATTCTGTTTTAGATAAAAGAGCTGTAAAAGAAGACCTGCTCAGCGACGGAACAGAATTCTGAACAAGAAGGAAATGATAACTGCAAGATTCAAATAATTTCTCACCCTCTAAGCAGTCCACAGGCTGTTTCTGTATGAATGCTTTGCTACACATTTTATACAGTGATGACCAAATGACAATAATGAACAGATTTATTTATTTATTATTCTTAAAGACCCAATGTGTTTCTGTTATTCAAAAAATACTCAAGTTGGCTTATATAATATTTTTTTAAAAAAACCCAATAACATCTTGACAATTAAAATAATGATAAGTTAAAGGAGATAACAATAAAAATAATAATTCTTTCTCCGACAGAAATACACATTTTTTGCAAAGCATTTTCCCCTTACATAATTCATTATTGTGTGTGGTATTTTCAGTAATGCATTTATTTTCCACACTTTACCCTAGTATATGCATTTTTGTGCACATCAATTGGCTGGCAAATGGCATTGCAAAATTCAGAGGAGTGTGGGTTTATGGCTCTGTTTCTGGTTGCATGTTGTTTTGGGAAATGTGACTTGGATAGGTTCAGCTACAAACACAAACTGAAATTATTATTCCCTGCCCCCCCCCCCCCCCATCTCTAGTTCTTAGCTATGGCAAAGGACAAGCCCAATTTGCAAGCTGGTTTCTTGCTATCAGAACAGCAGCTCCATATGCTACATGGCAAACAAAACTGCCATTGGTACACTGATGTTAACTCTGATGTTTCTCATAGCCAAGAAAGAAATCATGAATGATTCATATTTCTTGGAACTCCTGTGAACACACTAGAAAACACTACTGCTAATAAAGATTTGAAACGGGGATTTAAAGAGGTGCAAATATTATTCATACTTTATGAGTTTGTTGCAGGAAACTCCCATTCACCTGCCATGTAATGTGTACTGCTCTGTGTGCCTCGAAGCACATGAGAAATGAAGAAATGGACCTAATAAATGAGACAATTTTTAAAATCCAAAGCAGGATACATCTCTACTCATACTGATGTATCAATAGTAGCAGCAGTACTGATAGTTCTGCTAGAACTCTTGTATCCACGTGAACTCTTAGGTAACAATTGTAAATATAAAAGTACAGCATGTGGCTCAATAATAGAACATGCATTTTGCATGCAAAAGGTTCTGGGTTATTTCCACAGCATCTCCAGGAAAGTAGACCATCTCAACATCAGTATCAATTGATGAGAAAATGGTTTGTAATGTTGGGTGGCAGGGAGAAAACAAGTAGATTTCATACACTGAGAAACACAGTCTACCTGGACATGAAGGGGAGGGAACCTATGGTCTTCCTTACGTTGCTGGTCTCCAACTCCTATCAACCCCAGCCAACATTGCCAATGATCAGGGATGTTGGGAGGTGGAGTCCAGCAACATCTGGTGTGCCCAAGGCCTTTGCCATAGAGGGGAAAAAAGAAATGCAAATGTATAGAACATAGGTATAGTTGAGATGACAGAAGAAGCAGTGTCACATTGGGTAGAGATGTGATGGTGCTGTGGTTGCCAGGACAGGAACAGGGTTGGGTGAGGTAGCACCAAGGTTAGGGGAGTTCTAGATGTGCAGTGGCCCTGCAGGTGTCTCTGCTTTTACCTCTGCCTTGCTACACTCTATCCTAGTGATCACGCCACTGCTGCCCTGCCCTGCCCTGTCCCCTTTATGCAGTGCTGCCAGCCAAAAGAGGTCCATAGTTGGGATGGATCTCTTTTGTCCTCTCCCACAGTCCGGATAAAATACATGATTGATGTCATCCTGCCTAGATGGGATTTCAGATGTTGTTGCAGCTGACCGAGAATTCCAAAATGTCAAAACAAACTTTATTTAAAAAGCACTTGTTATTTGACCCAATTAAACACTATTGCATGTTTTTCCACAAAAACAGAGAAGGTCGCCAAAGAAATCATCCCACTGAGAGAGACCAGAGGTTCTCAGATGTCTTCAATGTTTAGCTTCCGTAACCGTAATGGAGACAAGAGGTTTCATCAGCAATACTCATCTTCAGACTAGGACCAATGGGAAGCAAAGGCGGAAAGCTAGCCATGGTGCATTTTCAGCATTGTCGTGGGAAGAACTCAAGGGAAGCAAAAGGACCTCAACAGAAAAGCATGTCATACCCCATCACCACCAAGAGCATCATCAATTCACACAAGTGGAGAGGCACTCCTGACATAAACATAAGATCAGCACCATGTCTTCTGGTTGCGTAAATATACACATAAGAATTGTCTTAGAAGAAGAGGGGGTGTTTCCTCCTCCCCAACAACTGCTTTCACTGCCTTAGGGACATCTACCTTTTATTTTACATTACTTGGCACAGGGCAATTATCACTGTATATCATACCAATTAAGCTGCATTTACTAAGTGACAGAAAAAGGCCTAGTTCTGTATTCCTTTCCCTACTGTACTAGGAATCCCCTAAGTGTTTTAATTAAATACTTTCTGAGCAAGGTTCTGGAGTGGGTGGTTGCAGACCAGATCCAGGCGCTCTTGGAGGAAACTGATGTTCTAGATTGCCTCTTTCCTTCTACTCAACTTTTATTTCTAAATGTACATAGGCTAAAGGTAAAGGGACCCCTGACCATTAAGTCCAGTCGTGACCGACTCTGGGGTTGCGGCGCTCATCTTGCTTTATTGGCCAAGGGAGCCGGCATACGGCTTCCGGGTCATGTGGCCAGCATGACTAAGCCACTTCTGACGAACCAGAGCAGTGCACGGAAACACCGTTTACCTTCCCGCCGGAGCGGTACCTATTTATCTACTTGCACTTTGACGTGCTTTCGAACTGCTAGGTTGGCAGGAGCAGGGACCGAGGAACGGGAGCTCACCCCGTCGTGGGGATTCAAACCGCTGACCTTCTGATCAGCAAGTCCTAGGCTCTGTGGTTTAACCCACAGCGCCACCCGCGTCCCTTGTATGTGGGCTACACAGCCATAATAAAGCATCAAACAACTCCCATACAAAATGCTTACAGCACAGAGTTTGAACTGCCTCTTACCACTGCTTAGCCTGGCATGTGAATTCAGTACCAGACTCAGCTCTGCAATGTTTGGTGGAATAATATTTATTATATTATTTTTTTAAAAAAAAATGTGTCTCAGAGCATGGTCTGTGAATCTTTTTTCACTCTGGCAGTCTCGCTTCTGACATTAGCTTTCATGTCTATCAGTGCAGAAGTCTATTTTTTGTGTCCCATGCACACTGTAAACCAGAGATGAAGAACCAAAGCTGCTGAACTCTGCCTCTGGTCAGCAGCAGACAGCATGGCCAATGCTCTAGGATTGCGGGACTTGTAGTTCAACAACATCTAGAGGGCCACAGGTTCTTCAGCCCCCTTGTAAGTTATACCTACAACACTTGAAAGCTCTAAATGGCTTATGATCAGGTTATTGGAATGATATCAGAAGCCTGACCTACAGCCTGAAATGATAACACTCACACACAGGTTTAACATCTCGACTAAGCTATATGGTTAACTTTAGATTGGGATTTTAAAGTATTTAGAACTTTTTTTTTATTTGCCCAGGCATCTTGAGCATTTTCAGTAGTAGTAGCAACATTTGTTAGTTACTTTACAACAACAACCAAAAGTCAAAGCAATTTCAATAGATAAAATAACTTACAAGCCAGAACATTTAAAACTGTGTACATTGAAAACAGAATTCCTAAAATGCTCATCAAATAGCAGGTCCTATACCACCACCCCACTAAAAGATGAGCACCACAGCAGAGGCTAACTTACGTAACTACCAAAGACTTGGGTAAATGAAGATGTGTTAGCTTGGCATCTAGAAATGGACAATGATACTGCCAGGCACATTTCCCTGCAGGAATCATTCCATAGATGAGGGGGTCACCACCGAAAAGGCCTGTTTGTGTGGCTACCCTCTGCATATCCCTTGGGGCACACAGAGAAGAAGGACCTGTGATGAAGACCGTGGGGTCTGGGGTGATGGAAGTATTGGTTGGGTAGCTGCTGGATTATTTAAAATGTTTTGAACCGTGTCTTACTTGATGGTTATTGGGTGATTATAATGGCTTGGTATTTCATTTTTTTATGATTGTTGGACATGCCAACATCTCTAAGTTTACTTTTTGATAAGCAAACAAATCCAATCAGGCCATTGTGCTGTGTTTGTGCTCCTCTTCTCCATCAAAGAGGTTTTTTTAAAAAAAATGTTTTGCTAAGAAGATATCAAACCTCACTAGGATTAAATATAATCACACCTCTCTCCCTCCCTCTCCCTCTCTCTCTCTCCCCCCATATTTAAGGCTTCCCTTCCTTCATTTTCAATGTAAATATCCCTGTTTTGCTTTCCTTCCACTTATTTGCATTTTGTAAACAGATGCTAAGAGCTGTTCTTTCCCTTTGTTCGAAATCTAATCTTTGTAATCCTCAAGGAAAATTAAAAGCAGGTGAATGAATGGCTATTAATAATGAAGAAATAACAAACCTATAACTTGATATAAGTGCATATTCTCCAACATCTCAGACACTAAACAGGGATGCTAGGCACACTTTCAACTCCCCTATCCATACACCAAGGCTCATTGCTGAGTTAGTCATCCCTTTGCCAATTACATATTGCTGTCAAATGCTTCCCCACCCCCACCCCCCTGCCGTGGGTATCTGTGCTGTATTAATTTGCCCTACAGTAGCTTGTTCTGCATTGGATTTGGAAGCAGTGTATGCTACTAGATAAACTAATAGTAGAAGTTTTTAAAACCTTAAGATTATTCCTTCCTTTCTTCATTCATTGAACAAATTTATAAACCTTTCCTACAAACACTAAAAACAATAAAACCATTGTTACAGATGTACAAGAATGTTTCAGAAATGACTGGGTCACACCTCAGGGAAAGCCTTCTTGAACAAAAACATCTTCTATAGGTGTCTGTCTAATTTGGGCTGGTAGTTGATTCCAGAGGGCTGGAGATGCAACACATAAAAAACCTCATTTTCTAGTACAAACTAAGCACACCTCCGTGGCGTGCAATACCTTCAGGAATGCCCCACCTGAAGGATGAAGTTACCAGGCCACTGCAATGTATTAACGGTGACATATGGGGCAATGTAGTCCCTCAGGTAACCTTTCATAGAATGAATGCTTGCAGCTTGATCCAAGAGACGTTTACTCAGAAGTAAGTGTACATAGGAGTCCAACCTTTGGAAAAGCAAGACTTGTCTCTTCACCCTTTTGTTCTGGGATAAGTAATCTTGGCTTCAGCCTCACTCACACTTTCTTTATTTAAAAAACTTCATTACTGCTTTTAATTTATAAAATATCAACATACACACAAATCAAGTAAAATCAAATAAATAACAAACATGATTCTGAATGAATCATCAGAATCTTATTATGGGAACTACAGCAGAAGAATCAGAAAACTCCTAAAGTCAACAGACAGAGAATTCAAGGTATTCTGCTTACATTGGAATAACCTCAGCAGAGTCAATTCTCTCGCAACGCCAAAATAGGGATAGTGTTTTACCATGCCAAGGGCTTAAAAAGGGAGATTGATTATGCTACAAGAGACAGACAGAGCATTTATAAGAGCATTCTTGCCATCTCATTCAATTCCTCCCAAATATTAGTAATATTTTCCCAATGGCAATGCCTCTTGACACCTGAGATATTTTCTGGACCCACCCTATTTTCCGAGATTGCATTTTTTAATTATAAGTTTTTTAACTGTTTGCAATGTTGTATTTTAAATTGTTGCAACAACTAATGCTTTGAAATGCTTTAAAGGACATTACTTTCTTTATCGATCCTTTAGAGATCTATATATATTCTATTTCACTTCCTATGTTTCCATGTCAGTATCCAACTGACAAAATAATATAGGAATGTACTCTCTCTTTTAAATGTTATTACCTTCCACAGGTTAGCTATAAAGTTTGCCATGTTTACATATCCACCAACCTACATTTTATGTCTAAACTGGAAGTGCAAACAATTTATCTGAAACCAGGGTGGGGGAATCTGTGCCCCTCCAGATATTGTTGGACTCCAACTCTCCTCAGCCCTGGCCAGCATGGCCAATGGTTAGGGCACTGTAGTCCAATAAAATCTGGAGGCCACAGACTTCACCATCCCTGCTATTTTTTAAAAAAACTGCTATAATTGCACCACTATTGCTTATTGAGCTGTGCAGACTTTCACCAGACACACATTTTCAGTGCAGGCAGAAAGGCAGCTGAGTAATGTCCCTTCCCTAAGGTCTTCCCCCAATCTCATCACTCACACTTTCTTCCCACCTATATGGGAATGAGTATCCTGTCCCCTCCAGTAAGGAGGAGGGGAGTGTGTGTAATTGGACCAAAGGAGGAACAGAGCAGAAGGGATTGTCTTTGCATCCTCCCTTCTGGCTGCAGAACATTTGGGGGGAGGGTAAAAATAGCAGGATTCTCCAGTTCTGTCTCAGCAACCTAACACAGGGCTGACCTACCCTCAGTTTACTCAAATCCAGCATCATGTTCTGTGCACAAGGAGTAGGGGGCTGGATTTTTTGTTGGGGTTTTTTTTTTTTGGTGGGGTTGTCTTACAGCTACGTTCTGCTGTCCAGGATTCAAAAATACTTCCATAAGAAATATGTGCATTGGGGTGATGGCCTGGGGAACCTATAGCACACACACACACTCGGCGTTGCTAGACTCTCATCAGTCTCACTGAGTATGACCAGTGGTTGTGGTTGATGGGAGTTGTAGTTTAGCAGCATCTGGTTAGCCACCATTTGCTATCACTGATCTACAGGGTAATGACAATAATTTATTATTTGTACCCTGCCCATCTGGCTGGGTTTCCCCAGCCACTCTGGGCAGCTGCCAACAAAGATTAAAAATACATTAAAATGTCACACATTAAAAACTTCCCTAAACAGGACTGCCTTCAGATGTCTTCTAAAAGTCAGATAGTTGTTTATTTCCTTGACATCTGATGGGACGGCATTCCACAGGGCAGGCACCACTACCAAGAAGGCCCTCTGCCTGGTTCCCTGTAACCTCACTTCTCGCAGTGAGGGAACCGCCAGAAGGCCCTCAGAGCTGGACCTCAGTGTCCGGGCAGAATGAGCGGGGTGGAGGCGCTCCTGCAGGTATACTCGGCCGGATTTTAATCTTGACTGGCTTACTGGGCAATCCTAACCATGCTAATTTAGCTTTGAGTAGGATCTGTCACCAGTGTGCTTAGGCTTCAGTTGTAATCCTAAACATACCTATTTGGAAGCAGAAGTCAACATGCCTAGGAAGGTGGGACCAACCAGCATAATGTAAGCATTCTAGCTTAACTGGTTTATAGACAAGCAGGCTGCAACAATATTTTGCACAAATTGGAGATCTCCAAAATAGGTAAGGAGTGAAGTAAGACAAGAATGCTAGCTGGGCAGCTTTTAAAAAAATAGCATTATATGCTCTTTGTTCAACAAGTTCGTCATTTGTGAAGATAGTAGCCCACAAGAGTTAGGCTTCAGCAGCTTCAAAGACGTACACATTAATGAAGAACTCCTCTTACAGGAAAGATAAAAATCAAAATAAATGCCGTGGTTTCTGCATTTAGCCCAAAAACACAAGGGATCCCGTTGAAGCTTTTGCCATATACAAAGCCAAACATGAAGCCTGAAAAGTAAACTTTTCATTCCACTAAGCTGATTGGCTCCTTCCCACCACTCCAGAGGCCTCCAGGCATGCAAACGAGTTGGCATCTTCCATTCCTACCCTTCGGAAAGTGGGCAAAGTATTTTGACAAGCATCCCTTAGCACAGACAGGCCTCAAAGAACAACCAGGGCATGCAGCGGTCTAAGCACCATAGTGGAAGGGACTGAAAGAGAAACTGAGACTGAAATGCAGAATGAAACTGGCTTTTTGTGATTGCAAGGTAATGTTTTAGAGGAAACTTTGGGCATGAGAGAGAGAGAGAGAGAGAGAGAGAGAGAGAGATGATAGATAGATGATAGATAGATGATAGATAGATGATAGATAGATAGATAGATAGATAGATAGATAGATAGATAGATAGATATAGATAGATAGATAGATAGATGATGATAGAGATAGATAGATAGATAGATAGATAGATAGATAGATAGATAGATAGATGATGATAGAGATAGATAGATAGATAGATAGATAGATAGATAGATGATAGATAGATAGATAGATAGATAGATAGATAGATAGGGGACTTCCGGGTTGGCGCCATCGCCGAATGGCGGACTCCCTCCGAGCTCCGGAGGGAGCCTGCTCGGCAGGGGCTGGGTCCTACCGCGCCGGCGACGCGGGGACCCCTAAAAACCATGGGCGCTGAAACCCATGGACATGGTGACTCGGCTGGCACCTTTTGAGCCCCCCCGACCCGCGAAGGAGCCTTTTTAAAGGCTACGGAACGGGTGACGGGGGGGGTGCTTTGAGTCCTCCGCTTCCCCTGCCGAGCGAAGCCGCATGCCATTCGACGGAGAGCGCTGACTTCTTCTATTGGAAATTTGGACTTAAAAGCATAACCCGTGAGTAATCGGAACTTGGATTAAAAAAGGCGAGAAATTTTTAAAGAATTCGGAACGAGCGGGGGAGGCGTAAAAAGGAAGTCAGCCCCCCCCCCCCGTTGTAGAGGAGCTAAAGTAAAGGACTTAACATCTAAGATTGAGCGCAACCCTACTTTGATAATGTTATGAAATTTCGCGATGGAAAACTATAAGATTGAGCCGGAGGAGAAAAGTGGAATTTATACAAAAAGCAACCCCCCCCCCCCCCCCGGAACTTGGGAGCGTTTTAGTTAGAGCGCCGGGAGAAGACAAGGAGAGGTTTTGACAGCTGTCAAAGAGCTGTCAAAGCAGAAGAACAAAAATGAGAACTTTGTTACGAGGACTTTGCCGGTTATATTTGTTACAAATTGGATACAAAATGTTTAAAACAAGGAATAATAAGTTACTTTGACTGGTGGACGTGATCTGGAAGGGAACTGAGTTATTACAATCCACCTAGAGGAGCCGAGGGATATTACAAGTTGTTGGCATCGAATTTGACAGAACTTTTTATCTCCTGGGAAACTGCAGAAATGGAACATTATTTTGGCTACAGAGGTTTACACACTAAAGTAGACAATAGACTTATCTATTGAAGAATGGAAGGGACTTGGCATCATGTTTTGTTCCTGAATAACAGAGCCTCTGCAGTGGAATTTAGAAGCTTTTGGAATTAGAACATTTGTGCAGGAAAACAGGAAAAGAAAGAGGAGAGAGATTAACAAGAACAACAAGAATAATAAGAATTGGACAAAGTTGGAAGTGGGAACATTTGGGACATCCAGATTTGAAAGGTTTAAGAAATAAAATTGGAGTTTTTACTCCCAAGTATATAAAAATCTGGATGGAAAAAATGGGCCTTTTTGAGATAGACTCCTTCCAAGATTGGACATTTAAAATTAAAGAAGACTGGTAAAGGACTATGGATTAAATAAATGTGGGAGCTCCTGGAAGACATCAGATGTTGATAAATATGGGGAACGCAACCAGGAAAAGGGGGAGGGAAATTTGGAATCCAAAGGGTGTAAAATCATATTTTATTTTATTATATTTTAATCTATTATGTATATTAAAGGGGGGAACATGTGGAAGGGAATAGGTCGATCTTAGGAGATGGGAAAATATTTTTAAATTGGGCTAATGATAATAAGGTTAAAATTTGGGATAATAAATTGCTGAATTTATTTGTAAGAATTGGAATATAAGAGGGGGAGGGGAGGGGAAGTCCTGGAAAGATGCTACGGAAAATAAGATCTTAAATTTGGATGTTGTTTTTTTTTATATTGTTATAACTGGAAACTTTTAATAAATATTATTAAAAAAAAAAGATAGATAGATAGATAGATAGATAGATAGATAGATAGATAGATAGATAGATAGAGATAGATGATAGATAGATAGATAGATAGATAGATAGATAGATAGATAGATGATAGATAGATAGATAGATAGATAGATAGATAGATAGATAGATAGATATAGCTAAATAGATGTTTGGAGAAGAAATGAGTGATCTGAATGCAACATTCAGATCTCGTTATTGCCATCCTAAGAAGGTATATGGCAGAGTATCAGGAAGAATGGACAAAATTTAATAATTATTTAGTTAAATTGGCTTAGGATTTCATATAAGTTAAGTGATGAATCAATATGTTTAATTTTAAAATTAAAGGATATAAGGATGTTAATGTTTAAGTTAAATTTCATAAGAACTTTGATTTGGAAAACCGTTAAAATGAAGTACATGGAAATTCAACCAAGGGGAAGCGAGGAAGTCACTTAACAATGTTAATAAGTGTAATTTTAAAAAGGTTATGATCTATGTTTGTTTGTTTGTTTGTTTGTTTGTTTTGTTTTGTTTATAATTATGTGAAAATTAATTTTAAAAAATTAAAAAAGAAGAAGGTATATGGCAGCCTTTTCCAAAGTGATCTCCCATGTTTTGAACTTTAAGTCGCATCAGACTCGGCCATTTTGAACTACAAGTCCTATCAGCCTCATCCAACAGGGCTTCTGTAGTACAAAACATCTAGAGACAACAGGTTTGTGGGGGGTGGGGTAGAAATGCATTGGAAATGAGTTGTTAGAGTTCGGTACCTTTGATACAGTAGTAATATTGGAGCAACAATTGCTCCAGGTAGCGGCAAAAACAGCAGAAAAAGCAGGTAATAATAACTTCAGAATAGGCTTGTAATTTTAAATTTTATATTGGCATGTGGCTCTCAATCCCCTCCCTCCACTGGAGCACTGGAAAACTGCTGGTGGGTTTCAGAAAACTGTTATGGTTTTTATTTAAGAGTTCTACATTTCAAAGCATAATATTTTGATAACAATATATAATTCAACATAAGCATCCTTGTCAGAAAATTGTGCCACATTATACAAGGGGCTCATCAAGATATACGGTAAACTGGCCCACTGTAATTTGTTTGTTTGTTTTTTATAATAGAAGCAGAATGACACACACACACACACACACAAACACAAACACACAAAACGAGCAATTTTGTTGCTCCACAACAAAGTCTTGGCAGCAAGACATTTACCCAGACCTCTGAGCCCAGAGATCTGGGTAAAAGTTGGATTCAGAAGAATTAAAATAGATCTTATTGAATTGGCATGAATTTACAGGTCGTCCCACCACCACTACCCCAAATTAAAATTTACATAGGCATAAATGGATGGTAAAAACCACAGATCCAGTGCTTGCCAGCCTTACATAAACATTGATCCTAGGCAAGCATCACCATGAATCTCATGATATTTATACAGGATGACAATGAAACCAACTCACAGAACACATTTGTGGATCTAGAGGTGGCCTATGAGTTGATGGTGATTTTGATGAGATCCCTTTTTTAATAATAATTTAAAAAAACAAGCAATCCTTGTTTTTGTTTCACAGCAGTGCACTCATAGGTGTCATGCTGTCGGCAATGTCAGAATGAAAGAAACACATATCCAGGAGGGGAAAAAATAGCATTCCATCTACAGGCCATTTTATAACCAATTGTTAATTTTGCTTAAAGTCTGGGTGCTACTTTGTTTTTACACTGCCTTTTCTGCTTTTTAGATACATAGAATCATAGAACTGTAAAGTTGGAAGGGACGATGTAGGTTATCTTCTCCAATCCCCTGCAATGCAGGAATCTTTTTACCGATGTGGGGCTTTAAATGATGACTCTAAGATTAAGAGTCTTATACTGTACCAAGATAGATAGATAGATAGATAGATAAATAGATAGATAGATAGATAGATAGATAGATAGACAGACACACATAAGTAGGATATAGAGCACAATCTAGCAGGGCCAGCCTTGAAAGACACCAAAAGTTAAGCATTTTAAAGTTTCATTCATGTTGATGAGGAAAGTTAAGCACGTGCATAAATCTCTTCCATTGATATCAGCGTAGGACTTAAAGGTGCTTAACTTCAGCTAAATTGAGCCCTGAAGAAGTAGGAGTTATTATGGTAGCATTATGGTAGCACTGCTGTTGCTGAAAATCAACAGAGGACATTACCATTTTTATGAGCACCGTGAAGCTTCCATTATGCTAATAGTCATCTCTGGAATGCAGGTTTTCTCAGAGCATCATGTTAAATGCTAAATAAGCAGCAGCGAATGGTGTATTCATCAGCCTTTAAATCAGTTTCAATGGGAGCTGATTTTTATATCAAACTCCTTGTTATCAAGGATGCTTAGCACTGCTTATTGTATGCTCTCCATTCACATTTCTCTCAAAGCAACGATTTGATTAAACAATTGCAATTATTTTAAAAATTAAATGCAACATGAGATAATCTTTTAAACTGAAGCTTTCCAAAGCTAAATAATTATTTTGCTAAAGTTACTGGAATAAAATGATTGAAAAGGAGTTAGGGATCCTGTGGTGGTGGTTGTTAATATTACTATTATTATTTTCAATAGAGAGAGAATCTAACCAGAGAGCACAAAAGAGAGTGAGGATTTTCTGCAGGACAGGCTTGTCAAGCAGGAGGCCTTTGTGGGCTGCTGCACAGCAGGGAGTTCTGCCAGGCCTCCTTTGCCGATCACCATCACCCTGAATTCAGGGGTTCCCACACTAAAGGCTGTGGGAATTGGGAGACGCAGCATTGTCAGGCGAGGTGAGCTGGCAAGCCTATTTCTCAGGCGCAGCAGTGCTTGCAGTAAGATCACGTCAAAGGAGTTGCGCTGTCAGCGCATCAAAGGCTTGATATTTGTAATTGGATGATAATTTGCACTGGTTGATTTTAAAAAGGCACACCTTTGTTTTGCTTCCTCAGCCAGGAGGACACCACAAAGTATTCCTGGTACTAAACCTTTCCTAAAGCTTGCCGTGCCACCTTTGAGTCACTGGGTGAAATCCAATGGTGTCTGTCCACCACTAGAATGGGCACCATGGATCTCCCCACTGCAGCCCCCATTGCACTGCCAAAATCTGCTTTGAAGGATTGGGGGACCCTATGGAACAGATTGGGGGCACAAAGGGTTTCAGGGAGAAATAAGGAAATAAGGAATGGAAAGTCTCATCACACAAGTGGAACTCTACTAGTGCAATATTGGATATCAACCATAGTTCTCCAAAGTGCTTTCATACAGCTAAACTTCCCTCCCCTCTCTCTTCCTGTGTGTGTGGAATTAATATAATGGTCTTCTCTTGAACAACTTGCACCAAGACAACTTTACGGATTCAGTTTTGCTCCTAGCAATGAATAGGTGACTCCAGAACACATTGACCCAAACTTAAGCTTTTACTTTGTGTTTGCTGATGCTTCTCCTTCTTAAGGTGCCTTGCTTCCTTCTTTGATGAACTACCATCTGACCCCAGCATTGTCCATGCACCTGGAGTGAAGACATGAGACAGATGTGGGATCGCTAAAGAGCCTCATCTTTTATTAGCTGAAAGGATTGGCAATGCATAGCAACTTGTATAACTTCGCTGAGTGCAGGTCCCTGCAACTTCATGAGAGGACAGGTAGGCAGTGTCTCCCAGTGTCAGAAACCTTAGATGGACAACCTCACCCTGACTCAAAGTGCTGCATAAGTCCATAAATTGATTAGAATTTCTCATTATTGGCCAGCCCATGTCCCCACTATCGTAGCAGTTTCCGAGCAAAATTCAAAGTGTTGGTGCTGACCTTTGAAGCCCTAAACAGCCTCGGCCCAGTATACCTGAAGGAGCATCTCCACCCCCATCATTCAGCCCAGACACTCAGGTCCAGCTCCGAGGGCCTTCTGGCAGTTTCCTCACTGTGAGAAGTGAGGTTACAGGGAACCAGGCAGAGGGCCTTCTCAGTAGTGGTGCCCACCCTGTTGAATGCCCTCCCATCATATGTCAAAGAAATAAACAACTATCTGACTTTTAGAAGACATCTGAAGGCAACCCTGTTTAGGGAAGTTTTTGATGTTTGATATTTTATTGTGTTTTTAATATTCTGTTGGGAGCCACCCAGAGTGGCTGGGGAAATCCTGTCAGATAGGAGGGGTATAAATTAGTTGTTGTTGTTGTTGTTGTTGTTGTTGTTGTTGTTGTTGTTGTTGTTGCAGGTCAGCTTTAAATGTGATAATGTGATGGTGTCACCAGGGTCAAAGGGCAGTTTCTCCTAATATCCTCTGAGGCTGGTCAACGGGGAAAAATTACTTGGAGGTGTGCTTAGGATGCCTCATCTTGCTTTCTAGGGTAGCCTAGCCTTCCATCTCTCCAAACCCACTTTGGACCTCTCAAAAAAAACCACATTGAGAAATGACAATAGCGTGGAATAGATGACAGCACTGTCACATAACTATAAGCTGCACACCCAAAAACCCTACTCACACACTGTGAAGCCTTGAAGGTGGGCTGCTACTTATGAACTACTGTGTGTGTGTTGCAGGATAAGTGCCTGCCTTATAAGGTAATATGCTGCTCTCTCTTCATTGGTTGGTCATGACCTTTGAGCCATGGACTTTGAGTGGAAATCCCTGCCGTTCATAGGATATGCATACTGGCTAATGGTCACTCTTTTTTTAAGATGTATTGATCTCTATCTTTTACCATCTGGTCTGATTCAGCATTGTTTTGGTGTATTTGTTTCCTTAGTTACAGAGCTACATTCAAGGGCTTTAGCTGAGAATTCACTGTGTTGAAACTGGAAGGCTCATGATGTTTGGAATTCTTGTACAAATTCCAGTTCAGTTATAAATCCCACTTTTGTGTTTGGAAGCCTCGACTCATACAATTCTGGAGCATTTTTTATAGAAAACAGCTGGAAAATGTGTCCTCAGAAGACTGAAACTTAGATGCAAGGGGTGATGGGTGGGAAACTTTTTTTAAACACTATCAGGAATAAGTCCCAGTTTTTCAAAGCAAAATTGTATTTCATTCTCATCTCAAACTCACACATTGTACCTGCTGCATACAAAATCTATCTATAGCATAGTACCAATCATCTTACCTATTTTGGTTGTAGTAGAATGCCAACAAAGGATCTAGCTTTGCATAAAATGTGCATATGTTTTGTGGAAGGCCCAAAAATAAATCAGCAGCCACACATCTAATAAAATGTCTGACAGACACAATATGAGCAGGTGAGCCTTTCCCATAACTGCATTTCCATACTAGAAAATGCTTAACCTGATGAATTTTTGCCTGCTGCACAGCTGTTGAAGGCACAAGAACCCTCCTTCCCCCAATGACACCCTAAACCCAAGACTGGGTTGCAATCATGTACCCATTTACCTGGGAGTAAGGGATTTTGTATAATACCATTGTATTATAAGTTAACCATACAGTAAATTTTTAATGAGGGCCTGGGTTTTTTAGGGAGTACCTGATCTCAGATGAGCCCAACACAGGAAAGATGCATCCTGGGGGCTAGGAAGAAAGAAAAGGCAAACTATAGATATTTCAATGGCTAGAAAATGAGACAGAAGCAGAGAAAGTATGCTAAAGAAAAGGGTGAAACAGCAGCCCTTTAGGACTCTAGGGATTCCTATTGCCTGGTGTCCAAATAATTTACTGACTTTGGTTCATTGGTTAAAATTCTGAAAGACTGGAGCAGCCAGGACAAATCATTTCAGGTAAATCACCTAGAAGTGTACCTGCAGACTGTTGTTGTTGTTGTTGTTGTTGTTTGCTTCGTGACTTTCTTTCTGGGAGAGCTAGTACTTTAAAAAAAAATTTAAGGCATTCTGGATATGAGGGCCCTGATGGCTGTTGTCCTGGGACATTAACAGAAACCTTCTCTAGGTCCCCTTCCTTCTTCTTAAGTAAAGAAGGTGATCAATAGAGATAGGACGCTCTTGATTGTGGCACTATGTCTTTAAAATTCCTCCTTCTGATAGCTTCATTCACATCTCCATGTGCCTTTAGTTCATTTTTATTCAGCTTCTGCTTAATTTCTCAGCCATTTGAGGCAAAGTGAGCAGTGGAAGTTAGCAAGGTCTTCCCTGTGGTAGCACCAATATCCAGATGTGATATGTCAAGCTCCATGGGCTGTATCCAACAGTGTTGCTCAGCTGCCACTTGACACTAAGATGTTTGTCATTCGAACAGGGAGAGAAGCACACACAAAAGCCCTACTGCGCTCACCCACCCCACCCCACCCCGTGGCACAGGACTTTGCATTCCTCTTTGATCTCTCCATTCTAGTCCAGCTGGCTTGCTTAAACTAACCATAGTACAAACCACAATCTCTAATTCAGATGAATCAGAAAACTATGATTTACGAAAACTGAAAGCAAAGCTGCCTTCTGGCTTTGCTGGAGGCGAAGAGAGTTAATAATAATAATAATAATAATAATAATAATAATAATAATAATTTATTATTTATACCCCACCCATATGGCTGGGCTTCCCCAGCCACTCTGGGCGGCTTCCAACAAAATATTACAATACAGTAATGCATCAAACATTAAAAGCTTCCCTAAACAGGGCTGCCTTCAGATGTCTTCTAAAAGTCTGGTAGTTGTTGTTCTCTTTGACATCTGGTGGGAGGGCGTTCCACAGGGCGGGTGCCACTACCGAGAAGGCCCTCTGCCTGCTTCCCTATAACTTGGCTTCTCACAGTGAGGGAACCACCAGAAGGCCCTCAGCGCTGGACCTCAGTGTCAGGGTAGAACGATGGGGGTGGAGACACTCCTTCAGATATCAATCCAAGGGTCACCACAGGTTGTATAGGTCAGGACCACGGCCAGTGCAAGAGTGTCAGCTGAGGTGGGTTGTGGGAGCTGCTACCACCAACCCCTCTTCCTCCTTTTATTTGCCACAACAAAGCAACAGGACAGGCATATTCCATTCCACCTCACCCAGAATGCCTTGCTTAAAAGAATAACCCTCTTGGCTCTTACTTAAAATGAGGCAGTGAGAAGGAAAGCCTACAGAAGGCTCAGGTGAGCAACAGAAAGAGTATCCTACTATAGCCCACATGAGGCTTCTTTGGGGCTAGTAGGGACAGGACTATAATAAGTGCCCCCAATACTCCTGTAAGTCCAACACCTGAGACCACTGTCTCTATTGACTCATGACTTGACTAGCCCTTATCAAGACAAGCCATGGTTCAGCATGCTGTTTGAACAAGGCTGTTAAGTATGTCTTCCTGCTGTGTACATGCTGTGGAATAACCACCCTCATATAACCAACATGCTTAAGTCTAATTAATGAATGAAGCGGCTAAAACCATAGAATCAGTTGTCCTGCCAGGCTTAGCTCACCTTGGGAGGTACTGGGTAACCAAGCCTTTGTTCCTCAGTCTACCAGAGAAGCTCAGCTGGTTGCTCCAAGCTCAGACTGCATGGCTCTTACAAGCCACTCTTGAGTTCCTATCTCATAATTGAGGAACTGTAACTAAGCCAAGTTTTCTTGCCTGTGCAACTTATTCTGAGGCAGATGGTTCTGACCTTTGGAGGGTTTATAAGTAAATCATTTTTAACTTATTAAATAAGTGGTCTTTTTCTATGCTAGGGAAAGAGGGGAAGTTTGGAAGGAACTTAGAAGGACACATTTTAAACGTCTAACAGTCTATATTTCCACACTTTTACTTTGATGCATATTTTGTGATTTTGTGATTTTCAATCTCTGCTGGGGCTCTCTCACCAAAGAGTACTTGCCCTGCAACACCAGACTTAGATCTGGGTGTCCAGGAATTGGCAATCTTTTCTACCTATTTTTCCTTGCCACCAGTACATGCAAAATGTATCAATGGACCACATGACTTCTAGTAAAGCAACAAGTGGTACATACTGCTAAACTGCCCCATTTCAAGAGGGACATCCAGGAATTGCAGAAGCCAGTCCCAGCTTCTGACTGGATCCAGGGATGTCCCATTTTTTGGTTCAACACTCTGGTGTGAGTCAGCTGGGTTGCACCAGAGCACCGAAACGAAAGCCACTAATGTTTTGGTCTTGTGAGACAAAAAATGAGCGTCTTTTGATCTCACACTCTCATGCATGTGCGAGAGCTTGGGACATAAAAAGAAGTGTCACAGTTTTGGTCCCCAGGATGTTGGAGGGTATGCTGGTCAGCCTATTCCAGAAACAGAACGCAATCAATAACTTTACCTACCTGCATTTCTAGCAACCATAAGAGCTAAAGCACTTTACATATGAACAACTCGGGATCTTTCCTTCACACACCCTCCATGATTTTTCAGAATGAAACTGGTGCATATCCCTAACAAATCAGTGTCAAGGCCTCTTCTGTATTCAAATAGCAAGTACTGTTCCTTTCTTTGCTCCTTTGGTGCTACTGCAATACACATCCAGTAGCACCAAAAGTGTCCTAGAAAAAAATCGTATTCTCTTGAAACATTATGCATTCACCCTTAGAGTGGTGGTCTAATCCTACTGTCTCATAATGCAAGTGAGATTGTACCCAGTTATATTAATCCCTCTTCTGGTCATTCATGTGTGTGTGCAACTTTATGCACATAGGCTTTGTATGTATTGTTGGGGATCTTACCTTATACAGGGTTCCTGAATACAGAGACGGAACCTACACTTTTTCAATTGGATCCATTCAAACCTCCAGCTGGACCTGAGCAGAGCAGGACAAAGGTGTGATCCACCCTCCTCTATCATCACCACCACCACAATGTGTTCAATGAACAAAATATATCATGAGAAAAGAGGAACAGTCACATGCCAATTATGAACATATGAAATCAGCAAATCAGATAGCCTGTGATACAACAACCAAGCAGTGAAATGTAATGTGTGAATGAGATTTAAGCTTCCCTGTGTTTAACTGTCTCACATTATTATTTTTTCCAGGGCATTTCCCTCATTATCTGGATGACCTATCAATCGCTGGCAGTGGCGTAGTGTGGGGGGTGCAGGGGGGGCCGGCCGCACCGGGCACAACATCTGGGCGTTAGGGTTAGGGGGCGCAAATCCACGAGTTAGGGGGCGCAAATCCATGGGTTAGGGGGCGCAAATTACTTGCCTTGCCCCGGGTGCTGACAACCCACGCTACGCCACTGATCGCTGGACAATGTATTTTGCATGAAAATTGCTTAATTATAGGATCTGCAATCCCCCCTCTTTTTTCTCAGCTTGATCAGTGCCAGTGGTTTATTTCTCTCAAGTGCACTGGGGGTGGCAAGAGAGAGAGGTTCTCTTTGGGCATGACAGGCTAATGTGTGTTTTCAGAACTGCAGTGAACTGATTCTGTGTATCCAACCTCTGAAAACGACACAGCATTTGTGCAGAACTAACTCTGATCCCAAACACTGCAGGCTGGGGAAATAATGGGGATGATTCCATGTACACAAGGAAAGGATGCGCAAAACATTGCATGATAGTACTGTCTTGTCTTTGAGGTGCTGTTTGCTCTTACAGAACAGACATTGCCAGTGCAGATTTGACCTTTGAATTGAACAGGTCTGGATCAGGCCCTTGCACAGCTCTGGATAAATACATGTTCAACAGTGCATACACACACATACAAATTCAGTGGCTTTGTATAATTAGCCCAGCTGGAATTCCTAGACAGTGAAGTGTGGATGCATTGCTACAGTAAAATGATCTTGTAACAAGCTTTGAAACTGTCCTGTGTGTCTCATGAATATAGGAATTCCTTTCTTGATATTCCAGTGGCTATATAAAAAGGATGTTGACATTTATTAGCCCACATAAATTATAGCAGAGTACTATTGTGCTCTGTTACTTACAAACCTGTTCTTTAAACAGCTGCGGCTTCACTTACCCAGCCCCCAGCCCCACTCTCATACACACACTGCTAATATTTATCAGGTACAGTTATCATCCTCAATCCCATCAGTGCTATGCTAATGGCTTCCCCCCTCCCCACAATTTTGCCTTTACTCTAATAAAAAGTATATTAACAACTAGCACTGCTCTTTAAAAAAAAATAAAAGAAAATATTGAGCAACTACAACATACTTAGAGGAGGCCCATTGAGACACCTAGAAATCAAATTCCATTGATTCCACTGGCTCTGATGAGAGTATGCTGTATATCTCCTCTTCTAAATAATTTTCTAAACAAATACTACTTAATTTAAGAAATTCCATCCCATCTTATCCTCCAAATGCCTCCAGGAAGTTCAACATCAAATACCAAATTAAAGGCATTTAAATTTATATAAATCACAACTGTAAATCTCAAAAACAGAATGTCATTACTCAGAAACTATGTATCAGGTAAGAGCGAATCTCAACTGGAAGCTCATTTGCCTAAGGTCAGAATTTGTCTGTAGCCAGTCTCAGGTGGCAATTGATTTGAAACATTCTCATCATCCCTGAGAAACCTTGACCCAGGTCACTGCCATTCTCACCTCACAAAGGGATGAAACTATGAGCAGATACCACCTCAGATCTTGAAGGGTTAAGAGTCTCATAAGAACATAAGTAGAGCCCAAATGTCCATCTAAGTCCTCCTGTTTCTAACCAACCAGATTCCCCTGGGAAGCCAACAAACAGGGCACGAGCACAATCACTCTCTCCTGTTATTTGCCATTTGTCACCCAAAGGTCAAAGCAACTTATATTTAAGAATATAAACATATATACCTTATATCATTTTAAGCCCTTCATTATTAGTTCCCATCAATTCTGGAGAACGTACTGCCTCTGAACTTGGAGGATACAGATAGCCATAGAGATAGCCACTGGTAATCCCCTTTGAAGGCCATATAACACCACCACAACCTATGACCCTGGATTCCATAAATTGGACACTGTGGGGGAACCAATGGTGCTGCAGCACCATGACGGAACAAAATAATAAGTCTCACCATACCACTAAAACCCCAAGTAAGGGGTGAGGATCCACCTGAAGGTATCTTGAGCTAGCCATGCTTTACTGCTGCAGTTAAGATTGAGATGCGAGGTTTTCCAAGCCCTAGGATCTTTCTGTAATGAGTTGCCACCTCTCCAGCATAAACACCTCAGAACAAAATGCCTGTAAGTCAGGTTTCACCACCCTCACTCCGTGACAATAGCTGCCACTGGTGGGAGCAAGGAAAACTGTAGAACCAAAGAGCTGGAAAGGACCTGGGAGCTTATCTCTGCTCAGTCCTTCCCGGATGATGCATTGGCCTTTAGAGATGTTCTGCCAGAGAGATGAACTCATTTGCAAGGAAGTGGCTCCATTGTGGGAAAGAAGATATCTAGACTGGCTCTCAGTGGTTGCTTATTGGTTTTTAGAATCATGCCAGCCACATTTAAACACTATTTGTCTGATGAGTCGCCTATTTTTTAAGGCCAGCATTGATAACCCATCAGACTATTGTGGGGCCCACCTATATATAGTATAGGAGCTTGAGCATGTGCTAACAGAGGCCAGTGGGGAAACTAGTCCCATGGGGCCCTCATTTAATCTGCGAAACCAATGGAAATTGTGAATGGAATTTTACCAGGTTGTGGTCTTATACAGAAGAAGGGAGACCTCAGACCATATGTGCAGAGCAATAACTTGGCACCCCTGGAATCAGTATGCAGAAGGGACTTCTCCATATAAACTCCCAGGTTCATTGTTTGATGTGGGTTAAAGTCTGAGCCTTCACTTTGCACGCAGTGTTCAAACCGTATTCCTCGCAAACTTTCTTTCGACTTTGCAAAATGTGTTTCCCTTTAAGGCTTGTTCCATTGGAAGCCCTGCTTTGCTACGTAGGGAAAACGCTGCAAGAATTTCAAACATGCTAATGCCCCTCTGCAGAGCCTCGGATTATTTGCTTTCCAGTTGGTTTGTCGGCTTTGTTTGGGGTCGGATTTGCTTCTCCCCCCACCCCTCCAAAGTAGCCTACAATATGGCAGTACACAACCCTTTATGTATATATGTTGCATAATTATGAAGACGCGAGTATTTATCACCTTTTCGGAGCACTAAGCAGAAAGAAATACAATACTATTACTTCCAGCTAGTGGCTTTCCCAAGATAATTAGATAACACAGTGAACTGAAGCCTTGGTTAGTCCAATGCTTTTCAAGTTAAGTGATTGACATGCCTCTGTCTGGCTGCTCTATTAACTGTTTCATTTTGTTGCTATTTGCAGTTTGCTCGGCTAATACTTCGAACAAATACAGACTGTTTCTTTAGCCGCTTTTTTCTCTTTGACCTTCTCCTGCCCATTTTCTTTGAGTCACTTCAAGCTGCCTTGAAAAGGCCTGTTGAATGTGCACAGTCCATCAGAGTCCCAGGTTCATCCCCTTCGTTGCCCTGAATGCCTGACTTCAAAGATGGGCCGCATTCTTTAATTGCCCTTTGAATTAATATCAAAGGGTCACAATGCGAGTGCCAACAGAGAAAGAGGCTTTAATGAAGCAAAGAGCTGCCATTCATTTGCAGATAAGCACGTTTTTATGCCTGAGTGGTCACCACGGCTAAACGCTTCGTTAAGAGAAGGCAGGCCAAGGCAAAAGGGACTCTTGCTTAAGTGGTGATTAGTTCAAACAAACAAGAGTAAACATTTTTTAAAAGAAAAAGAAAAGAAAAGAAAAGAAACATCTCTGACAAGAGAAAATAATTTAATATGGCGGGGTGTGTTAAAAATCACCACAACAGTAGCTCCTAGGGGCCAATCTGTTAGCCCTTTGCAAAGAAAACACACACACACACAAACACACCCTCTGAAATTCCTTCAATAGCTTCATGGGGTTACAGTTCTGCTCCCGTTCTCTTGTTCCTGTTTGTTTATTGACTCTTGTCCTCCTTGTTCACAGCTATCTCAAATTTTCTCTTATTCAGCTGGGACTTTCTATGCTTAATCTGGTACCTGATACAACAGGTGAATTTTTTGAAAAATTGGATTTGGGTTTTTTTCCTTTTGGTTCACCAACCACTAAAGAAGTTTCCTGTTTTATTATAAAATAAAAAGTAAACATGTATATCAATGCATTTTAAGCAAAGCTCATATCTGAAAGCAGGGAATATTTTAGTGATGTAGTCCAAGTGGGGCAATATTTATACCGTGTTTGATTAGTTTCTTTGTAATGTTCTTAATGGCATTGTTGCAAAACATTTCAACACAGAGGATTTGCTTCTGTTCAAATCTGGGGTTTTCTTTTCAAGTGCATCTGGGTAGTTGTTTTGGGCAAAATGTTAAAAGCTGTTCAGCCACAATGTAATGATCAGTGTTATAAGTTTTTTCCTTGTTTTGTTTCTTAAATAAGAAACAGGTGCAAGGACATCATATTTTAATATTTATATTATAGTGGCTCCAAATTAGGAAAAGTTAACTCTAGTAAGGAGATTTAAGCTGGGAGTTCCCACCCAGCTATATGCTTGTTTACATGAAAGTGAAATGTCTCTTAATTAAATGGGACTCTGGTATCAAATACATTGAATTACAGGACTTTGATAATGTTGCCTTCAGATTCTTGAGTTAAGGAAGTGAGAGACCAAGATTTCTACCATTAAAATTAGAAGCATCATGGATAAAATTCAACTTCGGTACGGGGTAAACCTCTTTCACAAATAGAGACACCCTAACTTTGAACACATTCACTTGATTTCAGCAGAACCTTCACCCCAAGTGTGTGCACTTAGGGTTAAAGCCAAAGGTTTAAATCCCCAGAACATGCCACCTATATAAGGCAATGTTAGGGAAGGTATGAAAAAAAGCAGCCAAAATTGTTCAGGAGGCTGCCTCACTTTCCTTATTAATTTTTTTGATATTATTAAAATCATTTGTATACCACCTCTCATTTCAAAGAAATACCAAAGGAGTTTAGAGACCAATAAAGTAATCATATAATGAAATGCAACAATACAAACCATATCAATAAAATGGCAATAAAACACCAGTATCAATTACAATGCTGGGAACCTGTATTAACAGTCTGGAAAAGCTCCAGGAAATAGTTTTGCTTTCAATTGTCAGCAGAACCTAAGAAGCTGCTTTATATTGAGTCAGGCCATTGGTCTAGCCAGTTCACTATTGTCTGCACTGGCATCTGGAAAAGAAGATACACTAGAGAAGTATAAAATGATACACAGTGTGAGAGAAAGTGGATGGACACAAGTCAGTCTCCCTCTCTCATAACGTTATTACTTAGACTTGGAGACATCCAACGAAACTGATTAGCAGGTGATGCAGAGCAGACCCCCCAAAAAAGCACTTGCATGCATAGCACACCATAAAATGAGTGGAATTCACTGCCACAAACTGTGGTGATGACCACTAACTTAGGTGGGATTAAGAGGAGATAAGACTTTACAATTTTGTCTAATCAACAGCTGCTAGTTATGGTGGCACATGCAGATTTAAGTGGGCGTATTGCAACTGGAAGAATTTGGATCTAGCTCCAATGTGTTTCCCTGCTCATTATCACCTTTTTTAAACCAGAAGAACTGAAAAGTAACAGGAATTCTGTAACTGATGGTCAGTAAAGTGTGCATTAAGTTATATTGATTGTGATGCCAGAAAATGATTACTAAACCTTAATCCTAAACCATCCCAGACCTATATTAGACCCTATGATGCAGCAGGTGAGGCCTTATTGGTGGTGCCACCACCAGACACTGCCCCGTTGGTGTTGATCTGTGACAGGGCCTTTTGAATACGCCACTTTTATAACATTTTCAGTATGTTTCCGAGCACAGTTAGTGCTGACCTTTAAAGCCCTAAATGGCCTCGACCAAGTATACCTGAAGGAACGTCTCTACCCCCATCATTCTGCCCGGACAACTGAGGTCCAGCTCCGAGGGCTTTCTGGCGGTTCCCTCACTGCAAGAAGTGAAGCTACAGGGAACAAGGCAGAGGGCCTTCTCGGTAGTGGCACCCACCCTGTGGAACACCCTCCCATAATGTCAAGGAAACAAACAACTATCTGACATTATTGTTGTTGTTGTTGTTGTTGTTGTTGTTGTTGTTGTTGCTGCTGCTGCTGTTGTTGTTGTAAATGCTTTTAAATGTTTTTAATTGCAATAGATTTAGAATGTTTAAGTCCATTTTGGAATGTTTTCATTTTTCAAATGTATATCTTTTTGCCATCCTGGGCTCATTGAGGAGGTAGAGATGGACATAGATTCATTCAAGCAAGCAAGCAATATTGCACTGATTTTCAGTATTATGTGGAATTGCTGTGATTCAAGGGTGTGTATCCACAGTGTATCCAGTTCTTAGGTTCTTGGGCTCCAACTCACTGCAATTTGCTTTCAGCCCCTTGTAAGTGTAAGGGCTCCTCTTCCCATCTAAAGCATCACAACCTGCATTAACTTCTCCACTTCTTTCAAAAGAGGAGGCACCAGAACTGGTCTATCCCTGAGGCAAGGTGAGGTGACTGCCTCAGGCAGCAGGGTCCTCCAGGGCAGCAGATCCTCATTTTCCCTCCCCGCTTCTTCCTTGTCAGGTAGGGGAGCTATTTTGGGGTCTGCCTCAGGTGCCAAAAGATATTGGGCTGGCACTCTGAGGCATCTTCATCTATACCAAGGATGCCAGTGCAGAGGATGCTCTCTCCATTGAAATGAACGGGAATGTCTGCAAACACAGGAGCACTGCAAGCTGCGCAGAGAACTCAATGTGCCACTTTGACTTTTAAGTGATGGGAAATTATTCCATTTTGAGTATGGTGAATCGTATAAGCATTAAACAACCATAAGAAGAATGTCAGAAAAACATTCCTAAGGGCTTATTTCATTACCAACATACTACACAGGAATACACATCAACATATGGAAATCCATCCTGACTTCCACCTTGTAGCTTTAATCCAAAGAAACATGTTATTCTTATTCTAGAAAGAAAAGACACAAGCTGTTCACACAAAAAAGACTGCAAGAAAATTAGAAATATATGGCCACATATCAAATTACCGTGCCTATATCTCTGTGCCTTTGTAACACTGTGAATCTTCTTCATAATTAATTGTACAAACAATTATAAGCTTTTGTGAATATGAGAGGATATCTTTGCAAGAACCAATGCAGCTCTTAGGACATGGTTGCATTTTTGTATTTAAGGAACTTACATTAAATGCTATTATCTTCCCCCCATCCAATATTCCTACAAAATAAGATAAGGTTATTAAGAATCCATTTAGATCCATTCCGGACAAAATATATAAAACTGTTTCTAACCCAATATTAGTTCAGTTTTACCTTTGTTCTAATTACGTACTTTTTATTCATGTGAATGTGTTTTTCTTGTGTACTGATCCTAAAGTTTGCTTTGTGTGTGCGTTTTTAATTGCAGTGTACAACATAAAGGTGAGTGTATGTAGACTCCAAAAGTCTTGCTCTCTGATCCTTACAATGCAATCCTATGCATGATTACATATGTTCAGTGGTGCTTACTCCCAACAAAGTGTACTTAGGATAGCAGCCTATATGTTTACTTACATAAAAGACCTCTTACTTTCAAGGCTGCAATCCTATATTCTCTTACATTAGAGTAAGTCCCATTGAACTTACTGGGACTTTTATCTGAGTAGACATGTAAATGAAAGAGAGCACCTCCACCTTTGGGCTGATGACATTTTTCAAATATCTATCTATATTTTTAGGAAACCACCCAAATTTTTGTGCTGCTTTTTGTGCCTTTTTTTTTTAGGAAAATCCCGAAAGTTGTTGAGCAAAAAAATGTGATTTCTGGGAAAATCCAGACGTATGGCAGCCCTAACTGATGCACTTCTAGAAACCACATTGCATCTGGCTCCTATATGCTAGTCATTATTATGTGTTGAGATACACAGAATGGATAGAATATCAGAAGAAATACTGTGTTACCAGTAAAATGAGAACAGTATATATTGCCATTCTACCAGCAACAAATCCAATAACAATTTTAAAAAGGCAAAACCATTCTTTTTCAAGTTCTATAGAGTATGTGCATTTTTAAGCATTTGTGTGTAACACAGGGAAACACAGTAATGGATACAGCTTTCCCAGTACATTTACTGCCTTCTTCCTGCACACTCTGATCTAAACAGTTGGTCCATACTTCTGGACAGCAAAAAAAAAAAAAAAAAATCAACGTCAACAAATATCTTCAGCATCATTTTATTTGTCCTTATGGGCACATCACAGCACACAATGTGCACTAAAAATATATTTTAAAAATCCATTGCATACTTATTAGAATGTGCAGAAATGGCTATACTTGAAAAGATTTGGAGATTTCACCACAGTAGGCTATAATTATTTCATCAGTAGAACCCAGTGCATGTCATACAATATTTCCTGCATGTATCTTTTATTTTACTTACTCTTACTCCTACCGTTACAAAGATTATATTACTTATATAGCACCACCGTTGTGCATACCTGCTTTACAATGTAGAATTTAACAAATACAGAAGAGAAATTTGTGAGAATTTGAAAGGGGCTACTAACTTTCCAATCCTAAACATTTGCCCTAGCAGTTTAGCACTGCAACACCAATGCAACTGCTTGTATTATCCTGGATGAGTCATTCCTATTGGTACAGAGGTATGCATCTTGAGGTCTTTTCATTTAAATGTAAAATTGCAGAACTCAAAGGTGCCCCGAGTGTCATCTAGTCCAATGCAGGAATCACAGCTAAAGAACCTCTGACACATAGCCATCCAACCTCTGCTTAAAAACCTCCAACGAAGGAGAGCCCTTCGTTTTCTGAGATGGCCCATTCCCTGCCAAACAGCTCGTACCGTCAGAAAGCTCTTCCTAATGTTTAGTTGGAACCCCCTTTCTTGTAATTTAAATCCATTGGTTTGGCTCCTGCCCTCTGGAGCAGCAGAAATCATGCTTGCTCCATCATCATGCAACAAAACTTAGAATCCACTCATTAGGTTGATCCTTATTTCATAGAGCTTAGATATAAAACACAGTGTATATGACATACCTGTGTCCCTTTGGAATTAACGGGCAGTTAAGCACACACCTTCCATTGAAATCAGTAAGACTATGGCCACCACACAATGTGAAAGAGACTTCCATTTTTCTGCCTCATTCTCTGGGTGCTTGAGAATGTTTCTAGTATTTTGGCTGGTACAGGGTTTTGAACTTCCCTTACCATTGTGAGGTGGTGATGGAGGGTGTTTGTGTTTTTCTTCCCAATGAAAAACTCTCCAGCCACCCTGTAGCCTCCCTAGCTGTTCACACCTCTTGATCTGAAAGAAAAAGTCCATTGGAGCAGTTGCTTCATGATCATAGAATCTTAGGAACCCAAGAGTCATCTAGTCTAACCCCCTGCAATGCAGGAACCTCAGCTAAAGCAACCATGGCAGATGGTTACTGTCATAATTTCTTTCCATGTGTCTAGCCAGAATCTCCTTTCCTGCAACTTGAAGCCATTGGTTCGAGTCGTGCCTTCCAGAGCAGGAGAAAACAAGCTTGCTCCATCCTCCATGTGACAGCCCTTCAGATATTTGAAGATGGCTATCATATCTCCTCTCAGTCTCCTCTTTTCCAGGTTAAACATACATAGCTCCTTCAACCGTTCCTCATAAGGCTTAGTTTCCAGACCCTTAATCATCTTGGTTGCCCACCTCTGCACATGTTCCAGCTTGTCAACATCCTTTTTAATTTGTGCTGCCCAGAACTGGACACGGTATTCCAGGTGTGGTCTGACCAAGGCAGAATAGAGTGGTACTATTACTTCCCTTGACCTGGACACTAGACTTCTGTTGATGCAGCCTAGAATAGCATTTGCTTCTTTTGCTGCTGCATCACATGGTTGATTCGCCTTAAGCTTGCGGTCCACCAAGACCCCCATGTACTGCTAGTAAGCCAGGTGTCCCCCATCCTATATTTGTGTATCTGGTTCTTCCCGCAACATAGCAGGTAATCAAACATGGTAGAAATATTGCCCCACTTTGACTACATCACTAAAATATTCCCCGGTTTCAGATATGAGCCTTGCTTGAAATACATTGCTATACATTGTTACTTTTTATTTTATAATAAAACAGGAAATCACTTTTGTCCTCCTACTTGGTGAACCTAAGGGGAAAATCCAAACCCAATAATAATAATAATAATAATTCACCTGTTGTATCAAGTACCCTATAGCAAAACCAGAGTTTAAGCATAGAAAATGGGATTCAATCTCTATTTAGCCATGAAGCTCAGTGGATGATCTTAGACCAGTCACTGCCTCTCAGCCTAACTTCCCTCACAGTGTTGTTGTGGGGATTACCACCTTGAGGTCCTTGGAGGAAAAGGTGGGATATTAATGCAATCTATCAATCAACCATTGGATAAATGAACTGCACAGGTAGCATCCTAGACAGTCTCACATTATAAGGCTGAGCACCGGAAAGTCTAGTGTGAAAATGCAAAATTGTGAAAATGTACAGGTAAGAATATACCCTTGGACAAGTTTTTAAGGTAAGAAGGAGGGATGGACAAATCCTCATTCCCCACCTCCTCAAAAGCATGAAACTACTATGGATTGTGGAGGAAAGTGAATCCCTTTTACTTCCCCATCAAAAGTCCCTGGACCTCATTTTCTGCCATTACTCCACTCTGCAGAGGCTTTGTGTCTGTAAATTTCATCCACATTGGTCAAAAGAGATAAAAATGATAACCATTTTTGTATTTCCCATTTATAATGACTGAGGAACAAAGTGTTTTGGTTTTATACCCTAAAACACAGACCGAAGCAGAGAGAGCACAAACTGGCTCAGAAACACATCTGAATATTTAAAAATGTACAGATGCCAATATAGTGCCAATCTTTTGACCTGCACACTCCCCTAGAGTTTACTGTAACCCACAGCATGCAGTCATTTCATCACAAGTAATTAGATTTCCTCTCCGCTTTGCAGCAATAAAATGTAAAAGTGATTAATATTATGATTGCATTGTGTAGAGTGGTGGCTTCATTAATTTTGTAGAGTCAAGCGTTGTTGCCAAAAAGCTTTTCTT